>NC_054848.1:92035876-97623376 GCF_018345385.1 Vulpes lagopus
TTTTTCATTAATTATATTCCCTGTGCAATACTTTGCATTTGGGAGACGTATTTATTTTCTACTTGAATTTTGCACTGTTTAATTCTCCTCAGCTATTTTGCCCATCCCCCCCTCCCTTTTGGCAACCTCGTTTGTTCTCTACATTTTTTATTATCTTTCTGTTTTTTTTTTGTTGCTTTGTTGTTTAGATTCCACTTATTAGTAAAATCATGTATTATTTATTTCTCTGACATCGCATAGCATAGTACCTCCTGGGTCTATCTTCGTTACCGGTAACGGTAAGGTTTCATTCTTCAGTATGGCTGAGTAAAATATTCCATTGTGTCTATATACCACATCTTTTTGATCCAGTCTTCCTTGGGTGGATGTGTAGGTTGATTCTATATCTTTGCTATTGTAGATAATGCTGGAATAAGCATAAGGGTAAATACATCTTTTCGATATTTGTGTTTTTGTTTTTGTTTGGATACTCAGAAGTAGAATTACTGTATTGCATGATACATGTTTTTTTAGTTTTTTGAGGATTGTCCACATTGTTTCCCACAGCAGCTGCATCCGTTTATGTTTCCATTAACATTGCAGAAGGGTTCCCTTTTCTAAGCATCCTGTGCAACACTTACTTTTTTTCTTCTGGACCCTGGGCATTCTGACTGGTGTTAGGTGATATTGTGTTTTTTTTTTTTTCTAAGATTTTACTTATTCATTCATGAGAGAGACACAGAGAGAGGCAGAGACACAGGCAGAGGGGGAAGCAGGTTCCCTGCAGGGAGCTCTACCTGGGACTGGATCCCAGGACTCTGGCTCATCCTGAGCCAAAGGCAGAGGCTTTAACTGCGGAGCCACCCAGGCATCCTGGATATTGTGGTTTTGATGTGCATTTCCCTGATAACTTAATGACGTTGAACTTATTTTCTTGTGTCAATTGGCTGTATGTAGTTTTTTGTTTTTGTTTTTGTTTTTTTTACGAAAAATGTCTGTTTAGGTACTCTGCCCTGTTTTGATTGGATTTTTGTTTTGGTGGTGATTTCCATGCATTTATTATACATTTTGATTATTAACTCCTTACCAGATATATAATTTGTAAATATTTTTTCAATTCTAGAGGTCATCTTTTTGTTTGATTATTTCCATTGATGTGCAAAAGCTTTTTAGTTTGATATAGCCCCATTTAATTATTTTTGCTTTTATTTCCCATGTCCGAGGAGACATATCCAGAAAATTATCGCTATGGCTGATGTTTGTAAATTTACTGTCTGTGTTTTCTTTTAGGAGTTTTATGCTTTCAGAGATTACACCTTGGACTTTATTGTTATTTTATTGTTATTATTTAAGATTTTATTTATTTGACAGAGTGAGTGTGGGAGCACCAGTGGTGGTGGGGGCACTGCAGAGGAAGAGGGAAAAGCAGGCTTCCTCTGAGCGGGGAGACAGATGCAGGTCTTGTTCCTAGGACCCTGGGATCTTGACCTGAGCCAAATTCTTAACCAACTGAGACACCCAGGCACCCCTTTATTATTATTATTTTTTGAGTAGCCTCCATACCCAGCTTAGAGCCCAACACAGCGCCTGGAACTCTTAGGATACAGATCAAGACCTGAGATGAGAGTTAGATGCTTAATGGACTGTAGCACCAGGCACTCCTCATTTTGGTCTTTATTTTCAGTTTATTTTTGTGTGTTGTGCAAGAAACTGATCCAGTTTCATTCATTTGCATGTGGTTGTTTGTTTTCCTAGCACTATTTATTGAAGAGACTCTTTTTTCCCCATTGTAAATTCCTGTCTCCTTTGTCATAGATTAATTGACCGTATAAGCTTCAGTTTATTTCTGGGGTGTTATGTTCTCTTGATTTATTGTGTTTTTGCCAGTACCATTCTGTGTTGATTACTGTTGCTTTGTGGTGCAGTTTGAAATTTTGGATTGTGAGACCTCCAGATTTGTTCTTAAGGTTACTTTGGCTATTCTGGTTCTTTTGTAGTCCAAGGAAGTTTTAGGTTTATTCTAATTCTGTGAATCCTTTGCAACAACATGGATGGTGCTAGGGATTATAATGCTATATACTCATATGTGGAATTTAAGAAGCAAAACAAATGAGCAAAGGGAAAAGAGAGAGAGAGAGAGAGAATCCAAGAAACAGACTCTTAACTATATAGAACAAATTGATGGTTACCAGAGGGTGGGTGGATGGATGGATGGATGAAGTAGGTGATGGGGATTAAGGAGTGCATTTGTCTTGATGAGCTCTGGGTGATTATATGGAATTGTTGAGTTATAGTGTACACCTGAAACTAATATAACACTGTATGTTACTACACTGGAATTAAAATAAAGCTTAACAGAAAAACAAAAAAAAAAACCCACTATAGGTATTTTCATAGAGATGACATTTAAAAAAAAGGTTTTATTTATTTATTCATGAGAGACACAGAGAGATAGGCAGAGACATAGGCAGAGGGAGAAGCAGGCTCCCCGATGGGAGCCCAACATGGGACTGGATCCAGAGACTTCAGTACCACGCCCCGAGCTGAAGGCAGCTGCTCTACCACTGAGCCACCCAGGGGGGTCGCAGGGATGGAATTAAACCTGTGAGTTGGGGCAGTCCGGGTGGCTTAGCGGTTTAGCGCCGCCTTCAGCTCAGGACCTGATCCTGGAGACCTGAGATCAAGTCCCGCGTTGGGCTCCCTGCATGGAGCCTGCTTCTCCTTCTGCCTGTGTCTCTGCCTCTCTCTCTGCCTCTCTCTGTGTCTCTCATGAAAAAATAAATAAAATCTTAAAAAAAAAAACAACCTGTGAGTTGCTTTGTGTATTTTAGAAGTTTTAATAATATTCATTCTTTCGATCTATAATCACAGTATATATATCTTTTAATTTGTTTCATCTTCAGTTTTTTTCATTAAATTTTTTTTTTTACGTTTTGCTTATTGAAATAGCTGACATAGAGGATTCCTGGGTGACTCAGCGGTTTAGCGCCTGCCTTTGGCCCAGGGCGCGATCCTGGAGTCTCGGGATCGAGTCCCACGTAGGGCTCCCCGCATGGAGCCTGCTTCTCCCTCTGCCTGTGTCTCTGCCTCTCTCTCTCTCTCTCTCTCTCTGTCTATCATAAATAAATAAATAAATAAATAAATAAATAAATAAATCTTAAAAAAGAGAATATGAAATAGCTGGCAAAGAATATTACTAGTTTCAAGTATACAATTTAGTGATTGGAGAATTCTCTACATAATGCATTATGCAATGCTCATGTGCATAGTTACTGTCACCATTCAAAAATATAATATTATTGAGTATATTTTTTTTTTTTTTTATTGAGTATATTTTGTATGCTATACCTTTCCTCTCTGATATTTATTTTTTTGAAGATTTATTTATTTGAGAGAGGGAGAGTGATGGGGGAAGGGGCAGAGGAAGAAAATCTTTAAGCAAATTCCCTGCTGGATGCAGAGCCCAATGTATGGTTCAGGGCTGGTTCAGGCCTCCAACTCACAACCTGCACTGAAACCAAAAGTCCAGCTGCTTAACCCACTGAGCCAACCAGGCGCCCCTGTGACATTTATTTTATAACTGGTAGTTTTTTTTTAATTTTTCATTTTTATTTTATTTTTTTTTAAGATTTTATTTATTTATTCATGAGAGACACAGGCAGAGAGAAGCAGGCCCCATGCAGGGAGCCTGATGTGGGACTTGATCCCGGGACTCCAGGATCACGCCCTGAACCAAAGTCAGATGCTTAACCACTGAGCCACTCAGGCGTCCTTTTTTTTTTTTTTTTTTTTTAAGATTTTATTTATTTATTCATGAGAGACACACAGAGAGAGGGACAGAGACACAGGCAGAGAGAAGCAGGCTCCATGCAGGGAGCCTGATGCGGGACTCAATCCTGGGACTCCAGGATCATGCCCTGTGCCAAAAGCATACGCTCAACTGCTGAGCCACCCAGGCGTCCCATAACTGGTAGTTTGTTCATCTTCATTCCCTTCACCTATTTTGCCTATTCTATCTCTTCCTCCCTTTCCTCTGGTGGAAGGAGTATTTAGGAGTTCTCTGTATTTAGGAATCTGTTTCTGTTTTTTATATGTTTGTTCTCTGTATTTAGGAGTATTTCTCTGTATTTAACAGTCTGTTTCTGTTTTTTATTTGTTTTTGACTTTGTTTTATTTTTTAGAATCCATGTACAGGTGATATCATATGGTATTTGTCTTTCTCTGTCTGATTTACCTTATGCAGCATAATACCCTCTAGGTCCATCCTAGAGGGAAGGGAAGATTTTTTCTTTTTTATGGCTGAATGATATTCCATTGAATGTATATTCCACATCTTTTTAAAAAAAAAAGTCATCTATCAATGCACACAGGTTGCTTCAATATATTGAGTTTGTAAATAATCCTGCAGTAGGGGATCCCTGGGTGGCGCAGCGGCTTAGCGCCTGCCTTTGGCCCAGGGCGTGATCCTGGAGACCCGGATCGAATCCCACATCGGGCTCCCGGTGCATGGAGCCTGCTTCTCTCCCTGCCTCTCTCTCTCTCTCTGTGACTATCATAAATAAATAAAAATTAAAAAAAAATCCTGCAGTAAACATAGGGGTACATATATCTTCTTGAATTATTGTATTTGTATTCTTTGGGTGCATACATGGTAATGGAATTACTGGATCACATGGTATTTTTATTTTTAATTTTTAAAAATTAAAATAAATTTAAATTTTATGTATATGTTTGAGAAAGAGAGAAAGAATACAAGCATGGGGAGTGTGGCAGAGGGAGAGGGAGAAGCAGGCTCCCTGCTCAGCGGGGAGCCTGCTGTGGGGCTCGATTCTAGGACCCTGGTATCATGACCTGAGCCAAATACAGTTGCTTAACTAACTGAGCCACCCAGGTACCCCTCTATTTTTAACTTTTTGAGGAATTTTCATAGTGTTTTCCACAATGGTTACGCCAATTTACATTTCCACAAACAGTGCACATGAGTTTCCTTTTTTTCTCTACATCTTCAGCAATAGTTATTATTTTTTGACTTTGATTTTAGCTATTTTGACTGGTGTGAGGTGATACCTCAAGTTGTTTTGATTTCCATTTCCCTGATAACTAGTGATGTTGGGCATCTTTTAATGTGTATTGACCATCTTTATGTATTTTTTGGACAAATGTACTGTTGAGTTTATAACATTGTAGTATAATCTGGGACTGTGATACTTGCAGCTTTGTTCTTCTTTCTCAAGGATTGCTTTGGCTATTGAAGTCTTTCATAGTTCCATACACATTTTAGGATCAGATCATTTGTTCTAATTCTGTGAAAAACACTGTTGGTATTCTGATAGGCACTGCTTTGAATCTGTAGATTGATTTGGATAGTATGGACATTTTAAGAATATTAATTCTTCTAATCAATTTTTTAATGTTGTGTTCAGTTTTTAAAAAGATTTTATTTATTTATTTATGAAAGACACAGAGAGACTGGCAGAGCCATAGGTAGAGGGAGAAGCAGGCTCCCTGTGGGGAGCCTGATACAGCACTTGATCCCAGGACCCTGGGATCACCACCTGAGCCCAAGACAGATGCCCAACCACTGAGCCACCCAGGCACCCTCAATTTTTTTTTGTATCAGTGTTTTATTGTTTTCAGACTACAAGTCTTTCACCTCCTTGGTTAAATTTATTCCTAAGCAATTTTTCTAATGCAATTGTAAATGGGATTGTTTTCTTAGTTTTCTTTCTGATATTTTGTCATTGTGTAGAAATACAACAGATTTGTTTATTGATTTTGTATCTTACATGTTTACTTAATTTATTAATTCTAGTAGGTTTTTTTAGGGTTGTTTTTTTTTTTAAAGATTTCATTCATTCATTCATGAGAGACACAGAGAGAGGCAGAGACATAGGCAGAGGGAGAAGCGGGCTCCATGTAAGGAGCTCGACGTGGGACTCGATCCCGGGACTCCAGGATCACACCCTGGGCCAAAGGCAGGTGTCCAACCGCTGAGCCACCCAGGGTTCCCCTAATTCTAGTAGTTTTTTGGTGGTCTTTAGGGTTTTTTTTTTTGGGTTTTTTATATATAGTATACTATATAATATATAGTATTATATCATCTGCAAATAGTGACGGTTTTTTTTTTAAGATTTATTTATTTATTCATTCAGAGAGAGCGAGAGAAAGGCAGAGACACAGGCAAAGGGAGAAGCAGGCTCCAAGCAGGAAGCCCGACGCGGGACTCGATCCCGCCTCTGGAGGATCACACCCTGGGCCGCAGGCGGCGCCAAACCGCTGCGCCACCAGGGCTGCCCAATAGTGACGGTCTTACTTCTTCTTTACCCATTTGGATGCCATTTATGTATTCTTCTTGTCTTATTTCTGTGGTTAGTACTTCCAGCAATGTATTACATAAAAAGAATCCTTGCCTTCCTGATCTTAAAAAAAACCTCAGATTTTGACATTAGTACGATGGTGGTTGTTTGTTATGTATGGCCTTTATTGTGTTGAGGTGTTCCTTCTATATCTACTTTGTTGAGAGTGCTTCTCATTAATGGATGCTGAATTTGATGAAATGTTTTTTCTGCTTCCGTTGAGATGATCACATGATTTTTTCTCTTTCATTTCTTGATGTGGTGTATCTCAGTGATTGATTTGCAGAATCATTGATTGCATCCCTGGAATAAATATTACTGGATCCTAGTGAATGGTCCTTTTTAATGTAATGCTGAATTCATTTTGCAAATACTTTGTTGGGGATTTTTGCCTGTATGCTCATTAAGGATATTGACTCGTAATTTTCTTTCACAGAAGTGTCTTTCTCTGATTTTGGTATCAGGGTAATGCTAGCCTTGTAAAATGAATTTGGAGGCATTTTTTTCCTCTTCTATATTTTTGGAATAGTTCAAGAAGAGTAGGTATTAATTCTTCTTAAAGTGACCCTGGGTGGCTCAGTCAGTTAAGAGCCTGCCTTCAGCTCAGTTCATGATCTCAGGGTCCTGGGTTGGAGCCCTGTGTTGGGTTCCTTGCTCAGCAGGGAGTCTGCTTTGTGTTTTTCCTTTCTCTGCCCCTTTCCTCCACTCATGTTCTTTGTCTCTGTATCAAATAAATAAAAAAAATATTTTTTAAAATTCTTCTTTAAATGTTTGGTAGAATTCACCTGTGAAGCTGGTCCTGGATTTATGGGGGTTTATTATTAATTAGTTAATTAGACTATTTATTATTGTAAGTAGGCTCCACACCCAACCTGGGGATTGAACTCACTACCCCAACATCAGGAGTTGCAAGCTGCAGTGACTGAACGGTTAACCAGATACCCCTGGTCCTGGATTTATGTTTGTCGGGAGTTTTTTGATTATGTATTCAATTCCATTATACTAATTGTTATGTTAAGATTTTCTATTTCTTCCTGGTTGTTCTTGGGAATATTGTCTATCTCTAGGAATTTATGCATTTCTCCCTAATTTGTCCTATTTACTGACAATTTTTCATAGTATTCTCATAATCTTTTGTATTTCTGTGGTATTAATTGTAACCCCCTTCTTCATTTCTGATTTTATGTATTTGAGCCCTCTCCTTTTTTTGTCTTAATTAGACTGACTAAAGGTTTATCAATTTTGTTTATCTTTTCAAAGCATAAGTTCCTAATTCCCTTGATCTTTAATATCATGTTTTTGTTCTATAATTTTATTTGTTTCCATTCGTTATTATTACATTGATTCTGCTAAATTTGGGCTTCATTTTCTCTTCTTTACTAGCTCCTTTAGGTATGTTTATGTTAGACTGAGATTTTTCCTGTTTCTTGAGGTAAGCCTGTATTGCCATAATCTTCCCTCTTAGAACCACTTTGCTGCATACCATAGATTTTGAATTGTTTTCAGTTTCATTTGTCTCCAGTTGTTTTTTATATTTCCTCTTTGATTTCTTCATTGACCCATATGTTGTTTAGTAGCATGTTGTTTAGCTTTTAGTTTTCTAGCACATTTAGTAGCATGTCTGTTTTGTTTTTCTAGTTCTTTTTTTATAATTGATTTTTAGTTTCATAATGTTGTGGGCAGAGAAGATGCTTCTTATGACTTCAGTCTTCTAAAACTTGTTGAAATTGTTTTGTGGCCTAATGAGATCTATCCTGGAGAATATTCCATGTGCACTTGAAAAGAATGTGAATTCTTCTGTTTTTGAGTGGATTGTTCTGTATATCTCTGTTAAGTCCATCTTGCCTTGTGTATTATTGAAAAGTGCTGTTTCATTATCAATTTTCTGTCTCAGTCATCTGTCCATTGGTAAGTCTTCCATTATTGTTGGATGTCTATTTCTCCCTTTATGTCTGTTAATATTTGCTTTATATAATTAGGTGCTCCTATATTAGGTGTATAGATATTTATAAATGTTATATCTTTCTGTTAGATTTATGCTTTTATCATATGTAATGCCCTTCTTACTTATTACAGTCTTTGATTGATTGATTGATTTAAATTCCAGTATAGTTTCAGGTGTATAATATAGAGATTCAACAATTGTATACATTGCTCAATGCTCTTCATGGTAAGTGTACTCTTAATTCCCTTCACTTGTTTTACCTATCTCCCCCACCTACTTCCCCTCTGATAACCATTAGTTTGTTCTCTATAGGGGAGAGTGTGTTTTCTTGGTTTGTCTCTATTTTTCATTTTTGGCTTGTTTTGTTTCTTAAATTCCACATATGAATGAAATCATAGGATATTTGTCTTCCTCTTCCTTTTTTTTTTTTTTTAAATTATTTATTTATTCATGAGAGACACAGAGAGAGAGAGCCGGAGACACAGGTAGAGGGAGAAGCAGGCTCCATGCAGGGAGCTGATAGGGGACTTGATCCCCAGACCCCAGGATCACGCCCCTAGTGGAAGGCAGGCGCTCAACCACTGAGCCACCCAGGCATCCCTGTATTCCTCTTCCTGACTTAGTTCATTTAGCGTTACATCCTCTAGATCCATCCATATTGTTTTTTTTTAAAAAAACGATTTTATTTATTTATTCATGAGGGACACAGAGAGACAGGCAGAGACATAGGCAGAGGGAGAAGCAGGCACCCTGTGGGAAGCCTAATGTGGGAGTCCTTGATCCCAGGACCCCAGGATCAGGACTTGAGCTATAAAGGCAGATGCTCAACCATTTAGCCACCCAGGTGCCCTTGTATTTTTTTTTTTGTATTTTTTAAAAGACTTTTACTTATTTATTTGACAGAGAGAGCACAAGTTGGGGAAGTGGGAGAGGGAGAAGCAGACTCCCCACTGAGGAGGGAGCCTGTTACAGGGCTTGATAACATGACCCTGGGATCACGACCCAAGATGAAGTCAGATGCTTAATCAATTGAGACACCTAGATACCCCTAGATCCATCAATACTATTGCAAAATGATAAGATTTTATTCTTTTTCATGGCTGAGTAATATTACATGTGCGTATGTTTGTGTGCATATGTTTATATATATATACACCACTTACATATATAAAAATGTATATTTTAATATGTGTATTAAAATAAAAATATGTATAAAATATGTATATTTTTATATATGTGTGTGTATATATATGTATTTTAAAGACTCTCTATGCCTAGTGTGGGACTTGAACTCATGAGATAGAGATCAAGAGTCACATGCTGTACTGACTGAGCCAGCCAAGCACCTGGATACCACTTCTTAATCCATTCATTCATTGATGGACACTTGGACTGCTTTCATAATTTGACTACTGTAAATAATAGTGTAATAAAGAGGTGCCTATATCTTTTCAAATTAGCATTTTTGTATTCTTTGGGTAAATACCTGGTAGTGGAATTACTGGATCATATGGTAATTGTATTTTTAGTTTTTTGAGGAACCTTCCTACTGTTTTCCACAGTAGCTGCACCAGTTTGCATTCCCATCAACAGTGCATAGGGCTTCCTTTATCTCCACATTCTTGCCAACACCTGTTTCTTTTGTTTTTCATTTAAGCCATTCTGACAGGTGTGAGTTGATATCTGATTGTGGTTTTGATTTGCATTTCCTTGATATTTACTGATATTGAGCTATAGTCTTTAATATCTAATTTGTCTGATACAATCATTGCTACTCAGAGTTTCTTTTTTCTTTTTTAGCTTCCATTTGCATGGAATATCTTTTTCCATTCTTTTCCTTTCAGTTTGTATGTGTCTTGAGGTCTGCAGTGAGTCTCTTGTAGACAGCATATAGAGGGTCATGGTTTTTCTTTTTTTTTTATGGTTTTTCTTTTTTATCAGTTCTGCCACCCTGTCTTTTTTTTCACCATATGTCTTTTTTTTTTTAATTTTATTTTTATTATTTATTTATGATAGTCACAGAGAGAGAGAGAGAGGCAGAGACATAGGCAGAGGGAGAAGCAGGCTCCATGCACCAGGAGCCCGATGTGGGATTCGATCCCGGGTCTCCAGGATCGCGCCCTGGGCCAAAGGCAGGCGCCGAACCGCTGCGCCACCCAGGGATCCCTTCACCATATGTCTTTTGATTGGAGCATTTAACTTCATTTACATTAGGAGTAATTTTTTTTTTTTAGTTTTTAAAAATTTATTTATTCATGAGAGACACAGAGAAGGGCAGAGAAAGAAGCAGGCTCCTTGCAGGGCGCCCAATGCAGGACTTGATCCTCGACCCTGGGATCATGCCCTGAGCCAAAGGCAGACGCTCAACCACTGAGCCACCCAGGTGTCCCCAGAGTAATTATTATTATTATTATTTTTAAAGATTTTTAAAATTTATTTATGAGAGACACAGAGAGAGTCAGACATAGGCAGAGTGAGAAGCAGGCTCCTTGCAGGGAGCCCGATGTGGGACTCGATCCCTAGACCCTGGGATCACACCGTGAGCCAAAGGCAGATGCTCGGCCATTGAGCCACCCAGGCGTCCCCCTAGAGTAATTATTGATACGTATATATTTATTGCTATTTTGCTCATTGTTTTCTGGTTGTTTTTATAGTTGGCTTTTCTTTCTGTTCTTGCACTGTTCCCTTGATGTTTAATTACTTTCTTTAGGGTTATGCTTGGATTCCTTGTCTTTATTTATTGAGTATCCCAGGGTTTTGGTTTGTGATTACCATGATGTTCATTTATAACTTACTATATAGCAGTATATATTAAATTGGTGGTCACTTAAGTTTGAGCACATTTCAAAAGCACTACATTTGTTCTCCCCCTTGCATTTTTTTAAAAGACTTTAATTATTTGAGAGCAAGAGAGAAGCAGGTTCCCTGTAGAGCAGGGAGCCCGATGCAGAGCGGATCCCAGGACCCTGGGACCATGACCTGGGCCACAGGCAGACACTTAACAGAACGTTTGGCCTAAACCACCCAGGCCACTGCCCTCCCCCCCTTGCATGTTTTATGTGAATGATGTCATATTTTATGTTTTTATTTTATGTATTCCTTGACTAAGTTTTTAGATATAATTGATTTTATTACTTTTGGGTTTTTTTATCCTTTATACTACCTAAATACATATTTAGGTATGGAACTCATATCTTTATTATATGTTTGCTTTTACCAGTGAAATTTTTCCTTTCGAAATTTTCTTATTTTGGGATGCCTGGGTAGCTCAGCGGTTAAGCCCATTTGCGTTTGGCTCAGGGCCTGATCCTGGAGTACCAGGATCGAGTCCCACATCAGTCTCCCCTGCATGGAGCCTGCTTCTTCCTCTGCCTGTGTCTCTGCCTTTCTCTCTGTGTCTCTCATGAGTAAATAAATAAAACTAAAAAACAAAACAAAAAAATAAAATTTTCTTACTTCTAATTATGGCCTTGTGTTTTCTCCTTAAATAGGTCCATTTAAGATTTCTTGTATAGTTGGTTTAGTGGTGATGAACTGTTTTATGTTTTGTTTGATTATGAGACTCTTTCTCCTTTAATTCTGAATGATAACCTTGCCAGTAGAGCATTTCTGGCTGTAGATTTTTTTCCTTCGCACTTTGAATATATCATCCCATTCTCTTCTGGCCTCCACAGTTTTTATTGAAAAGTCAGCTGAAAAAAGAAAAGACAGCTGATAGCCTTACTGTTTTCCCCTTGCATGGAACTGCTTTCTTTTGCTGCTTTGAGGTTTTCTTTGTATCCTTAATTTTGGACATTTTAATAATTGCATGTCTTGAGATGCCTGGGTGGCTCAGTGGTTGAGCGTTTGCCTTTGGCTCAGGATGTGATCCCCGGGTCAAGGATCAAATCTCGCATCGGGCTCCCTGTGAGGAGCCTGCTTTTCCCTCTGCCTATGTTTCTGCCTGTCTCTCTGTGTCTCTCATGAATGAATAAATAAAAAAACTTTAAAAAATTGTGTACCTTGTTGTGGACCACCGTGAGTTCATCTTATTTGGGGCTGTCTGTGCTTCCTGGACCTTATGTATCTTTTCTTCCCCAGATTAAGGAAGTTTTCAGGTATTATTTCTTCAAGTTATTTTTCTGCCTTTTCCTCTTTTCTCCTTCTGGGACTTCCATTATGCAAGTGCTATTATGCTTCATGTTATCACAAAGGTACCTTAATCTATACTCATATTTAAAAATTCTATTTTCCTTTTGCTACTCCTCATGGTTGCTTTCTGTTACGCAGTCTTCCAGCTCGCTGATTGTTCTTCTGCATTCTCTAATTTGCTGCTTATTCCGTCTATAGTATATTTTTCACTTAAGTTAATGCATTCATCAGCCCTGAATGGTTCTTTTATGTATTTTCTATCTCTTTGTTATATTTCTCACGGAATTCACCCATTGTTCTCTTAAATCCAGTGAGTGACTTTATGACCATTACTTTGAACCCTTTGTCAGGTAAATTGCTTTCCTTTGTTTCACTTAGGTCTTTTTCTTGTTCTTTCTTTCAGAACATATTCCTCTGTCCTCTCATTTTGTCTTACTCTTTGTGTTTCTATGTATTAAGTGAGTCAACTATGTGTGTCTCCTGCTCTTAGAAGTAGTGGCCTTATGTGGAAGGCATCCTGTGGTGCCCTTTAGAGATCAGGAGGGATCCTGGTCACCAGAATCAATATACTCCAGGGATGTCCCCTGTGTGGGTTGTGTGCACCTTCCTGTTGTGGCTGAGCCACATTGCTGCATTTGGGTTGGGGGGTCAGGCTGGCCCTCAGCTTCGCTGGCTGCAATTATTGTAGTCTAACTTTTATAAACTATTCAGTTCTTTCTTGCACTGGAAGTCTTCTTAAAGGTAAGATTTTTTGTTGAAGGGGAGAATAACCCACCTCAGAATGTGTCACTTTGGCTTGTGGATCATTTGGAGCTGAAGACTTGGAGACTGCCAGACAAAGGAAGAGCTTTCTTGCCTAAAAGAATTTAAATATGGGGCCTGTAAGAAGAGGACTTCTATTAATAGAGATGGCTTTTAATATCAGAAAGCCTTATCTGCATGGTATGGTAAACATTTATTTATTAAACATTTGTCTTTCTCATCTTCCTGTGAGTTGTCTTTTTCACACTTGAAGCCCTAGGCCCCTACCCCCTTCTCCTTAGTCTGTTATGATACACAAGCCTCAAATACCTCACTCCTGGTGATTCTCATATTTTTGTTTATTTGTTTTTCTTCTGTTAATCTGCCTTCTATCAATTTAATTATTAAAGCAGCTGAAAAACCTAAAAGGGAAAGGTTTTTTGCCCGTACAATACTTAGCCAAAAGTATGTTCATTTTTAATGTGTAATTCAAATTTAACTCAGGTCATGTATTTCATTTTTTTCTTTTTACAAATCTGTTATGGAGGTACAGTTGACATACAATGTTATATTAGTTTCAGGTGTACCACATCATGATTTGACAATTCTATATATTATTCAGTGCTCACTTCGATAAGTATAGTCACCATTTGTCACCATGTATTATTACGGTATGATTGACTGTATTCCCCATGGTATACTTTTCATCTCCATGACTGATTTATTTTATAACTGGAAGTTGGTAATTTTTAATCCCTTTCATGTATTTTGACTATCCCCTCACCTTCCCCTCTGGCAACCATCTGTTTGTTCTTTTTATTTATGAGTTTATTCCTTTCATTTGTTCATTTTTTTTTAATATTCCCACATATAATACAATCGCATGATATTTGGGTGGTTTTCATTTCTTGGCTATTATAAATAATGCTACAATACATATAGGGGTACATATATTTTTTGTTAGTGTTTTTGTTTTCTTTGGGTAAATACCCACTAGTGGAATTATTGGATCATATGGTATTTGTATATTTTTTAAAGATTTTATTTATTTATTCATGGAGACACAGAGAGAGGCAGAGACACTGGCAGAGAGAGGAGCAGGCTCCATGCAGGGAGCCTGATGTGGGACTCGATCCCAGGACTCCAGGATCAGGCCCTGGGCTGAAGGCGGCGCTAAACTGCTGAGCCACCAAGGCGTCCCTGGTATTTGTATTTTTAATATTTTGAGGAATCTTCATATTGTTTTTCACAGTTGTTGCATCAATTTATATTCCCATGAACAAAACATGAGGGTTTCATTTTCTCTACATCCTCACAAACACTTGTTATTTCCTAGATTAGTTGGACTATATATTTCTGTTTGCTTGATCTTGTAAATATAAGGATTCAAAGTTTGCCACCCTAAAATGAGTCTTTCTGTGAATTGTTTTAGTATGATTATTTTTATGAAATATAAAGCTCAGGAAGAACTTTTGACCTTCTTTTTAATTGCCTAAAAGAATTTAGGTAGAGGACCTGTTCCAAGACAGGAATATCAGCATAGATAACTACAGTATAATATGAACTAAGTATGATAGGGAGGAACCTAGCAAGACCTGTTTGTTTAAAGTCATATCATGTCCCATTGTTCTTATATGGACCAGCAAGCATTAGTTTCACAAATATTTACTCTTTTTCATCCGCCTGTGAATTGTTTTTTTTTTTCCTTTGACATTCTTAACCCATATCTGTTTCTCTTTAGTATAGAATGAAATATACACTTTGTTTTGCCTGACTGTGTTTGGATACTCTATTTATGTGGATTCCTTGTAGGTACATAGTTTTGATTTTCTTCTCTTGATCTGTCTCATGTTAGTTTAATTCTTAGACCAGCAAGAAGAATCTTGAAAGGTGGAAGAAATTTTTATTCTCCAACAGTTGTCGTAGATGGCAGGATAAATTTTAACTGAATGGACATTGCTCTCCCTAGGACTGCTGAAGCTCTGAGGTTCTGGGACTTCTGACAAGTTGGCATAAGTTATCAGTTCTTACAACTTTAATCTGCTTGGTCTCTGCCTGAAGGCATATTGAATCAAGAGTGGTACGTCTTTTTCTTTATCTAAATTTAGATTAGCAAGAAAAAGTCTGTGGAACTAGTTCCCTGAGTATAGGGACTTTGGTAATACTTTGTTTTGGAAAGCGAATTAATATTTGGAGACTGAGTTTGTCTTTGTTAACAACTTAGTTAGAAGAGGTTTTCTGGGCAGCCTAGGTGGCTCAGCGGTTTAGCACCACCTTCGGCCCAGGGCCTGATCCTGGAGGCCTGGGATCGAGTCCCACATCGGGCTCCCTGCATGGAGCCTGCTTCTCTCTCTGTGTGTGTCTCTCATTAATAATAAACAAATAAAATCTTTAAAAAAAAGAGGTTTTCTGTGAGAATTTTACATTGCTAACTATTTAGAAGAGGTTTGCTGTGAGAATTTTACAAGTCAATAGCATGCAGGATAATGTTTCTTTCATAAGCCAGTAGAGAAATAACATACTCTAAATTTATGATAGATTAATCACACTATTGTTCTATGAAAGGAATAAAGTCCGAACATAGTTGAGGTGTACCTTTATAGGAGTTGTACTCAGGAGAGACTGCTTAGTCAACTGAAAGCCGAGGCCCATCCACCAGTGCAAAAGTAAAGGCCCTCTGTTAGAGTGTTTTGCTGGGGATTGATGGCACCATTGTGATTGGCAAGAGGATTTTTTTCTCAAAGCTGTGGCTTTTGCTACTGCTTGTAGAAGATTCACTTTTACCAGGAACAGGAGCTAATTGCCACAAGGTTGTCAGAGAGCTATTTTAGATTAGCGGAATGTTGCTTCTCTAAGACCAAACACTTGGACTGTCCTCATAAATGCAGTATTTACTGTCAAATGTCCCCTTGTTATAGTTGCTTCCTTATATGTTTTTACCGATATGCCCCCAGCAGGGTCCCACAGCAGCTGAGCTGTTGAGTTCTTTTTTTTTTTTTTTTTAATTTTTTTTATTTTTTTTTTATTTATTTATGAGAGAGAGAGAGAGGCAGAGACATAGGCAGAGGGAGAAGCAGGCTCCATGCACCGGGAGCCCGATGTGGGATTTGATCCTGGGTCTCCAGGATCGCGCCCCGGGCCAAAGGCAGACGCCAAACCGCTGCGCCACCCAGGGATCCCTGAGCTGTTGAGTTCTTAACAGTGGGAACAGGTGAGAGGACAACATCCTAACCTGACTTACTTCATTCTTATATCAAAACAATGTTATTTCTAAAAACTTTGTGTTTATCATAAACAAGTGGACTTGAAATCACATGATAACAATACATAGCAGTCCAACTTGTGATTTCAAATCAACACACTAATTAATCCTAAAGGTCTAATGCCCTGTACAAAGCTAAATTCACAAAGATATCAATTTACCTTCTGATTCTGTATCACTTACAACCTTAATCACATGGCAATCATTTTTGGGGAGTGTTTTTCCTTTGCTGCACATTCTTTTTTTTTAAGATTTATTTATTTATGGTAGACAGAGAGAGAGGCAGAGACACAGGAGGAGGGAGAAGCAGGCTCCATGCCAGGAGCCCGACTCTGGACTCGATCCTGGGACTCCAGGATCACGCCCTGGGCCAAAGGCAGGCGCCAAACCACTGAGCCACCCAGGGATCCCCACGCACATTCTTTTACATCATTGTTTAATGACCAGTTTAAGCAACCATATTCCTTTTTTTTTTTAAGATTTTATTTATTTATTCATGAGAGACACAGAGAGAGGCAGAGACAGGAGAAGCAGGCTCCATGCAAGGAGCCCGATGCGGGACTTGATCCAGGGACTCTGGGATCACGCTCTGAGCAGAAGGTGGATGCTTAACCACTGAGCCACCCAGATGTCCCAATCATATTCCTAATATTAGGGACAAAAGCATAATAATAAATAACTCTTTAATACACTACCATATCCAATTGCCAAATGACAACAAATTAAGCTTTTTTTTAAAAAAAGATTTTATTTATTTATCCAAGAGGGAAGCATGAGCAGAGAGAGGGAGCCCAGTGCAGGGCTTGATCCCAGGACCGTGAGATCATGACTCAAGCTGAAGGCACACCCTTAACCAACTGAGTCATCCAGGTGCCCCACAAATTAAACTTTTTAACCATTCGGTTAAATTTCCTTGAGAATTGTATTTCCATCTATAAGCCATTTTTATAAGGTTCCAGAGGGTATAAGCACATACAGTATATACAATATCAATATACAATATAAGACACAGGTAAGATTGACATACTCTCAGAATTCAAGGCTGTCATAAGTTTGGGGATATAATTTTTTTGTTCTCTTTTCAATTCCTGCTAAATTATTTAGCTTTATTAGTCTTATCTACCATGTTTGTTTATTTTAGTTTTTGTTGTATAATTTAAATTGACTAAATTTATTTTAAGAGTTTCAGTGTGAAATATTTCTCTGGTTATTTTACCTTTTTATTTTATTAAAGTTTTTATTTTACTTCCAGTTAGTTAACATACAGTGTTATATTAATTTCAGATATACAATATAGTGATTCAGCAATCCCATACATCACCCAGTGCTCATCATGACAAGTGTTACTCCTCAACCTCATCACCTATTTAACCTATTCTTCCTCCCCCCACCTCCCCTCTGGTAGCCATCAGTTTGTTCTTTATAGTTAAGAATCTGTTTCTTGGTTTGTCTCTTTTTTCCCCTTTGCTCATTTGTTTTGTTTCTTAAATTTCATGTGACTGAAATCACATGGTAGTTGCTTTTCTCTGACTGACTTATTTTGCTTAGTATTATATTCTAGCTCTATGCAAGATTTAATTCTTTTTATGGCTGAATAATATTGCATTTTGTATATTATATATATATATATATATATATATATATATATATATATATATATATATATCTACACCACATCTTCTTTATCCATTCATCAGTTGATGGACATTTGGGTTTCTTCCATTATTTGGCTATTGCAAATAATGCTGCTATAAACATCGGGGTCCATGTATCCCTTTGAATTAGTGTTTTTGCATTCTTTGTGTAAGTGCTCAGTAGTGTGATTGCTGGGTTGTAGGGCAGTTCTATTTTTAATTTTTGAGGAACCTTTATACTGTTTTCCACAGTGGCTACACAAGTTTGCATTCTCACCTATAGTACACAAGGATTTCTTTTTCTCCACATCCTTACCAATACCTGTTGTTTCTTGTGTTGTTGATTTTAGCCATTCTGATAGGTATGAGGTGATATCTCATTGTAGTTTTGATTTGCGTTTCCCTATTAATGAGTGATGTTGAGCATCTTTTCATGTGCTCTTTGACTGTATGTCTCCTTCGGGGAAAAAAGGTCTGTTTATGTCTTCTGCCCATTTTTTAATGGATTATTTCTTTTGGGTTGTTGAGTTGTATCAGTTCTATATATTTTGGATACTAACTCTTTATCAAGTCATTTGCAAATATCTTCTCCCATTTTGTACATTTTCTTTTAGTTTTGTTGATTGTCTCCTTTGCTGTAGAGAACCTTTGTATTTTGATATAGTCCCAATAGTTTAGTTTTGCTTTTGTTTCCTGTGCCTCAGGAGACATACCTGGGAAAAAAGGTGCTGTTGCTGATGTCAGAGAAGTTACTACCTATGTTCTCTTCTAGGATTTTTATGGTTTCAGATATCATATTTATGTATTTAGTGCATTTTGAATTTATTTTTGTGCGTGGTAAAAGGCAGTGGTCCAATTTCATTCTTTTGCATGTTGTCCTGTTTTCCCAACACCACTTCATGAAAAAATTTTCTTTTTTTTAAATTTTTTTTTATTTATGATAGTTAGAGATTGAGAGAGAGAGAGAGAGAGAGAGAGAGAGGCAGAGACACAGGCAGAGGGAGAAGCAGGCTCCATGCACCGGGAGCCCGAAGTGGGATTCGATCCCGGGTCTCCAGGATCGCGCCCTGGGCCAAAGACAGGCGCTAAACCGCTGCACCACCCAGGGATCCCAAAAAAGTTTTCTTTTTCCCATTACATATCCTTGCTTACTTTGTCATAGATTAATTGCTGATAAAAGTATGGGTTTATTTCTGGGTTTTCTGTTCTGTTCCATTGATCTTTGTGTCTGTTTTTGTGCCAGTACTATACTGTTTTGATTACTATAACTTTATTTTTTTGATTACTGTAACTTTATAATTTGAAATCTGAAATTGTGATGCCTCTAGTTTTGCTTTTCTTTTCTTTCTTATTTTCTTTTTCAGAGGGGAGGGGGGAAAAGGGAGAGGGAGCAGAAGGATCTTAAGCATATTCCGTGCCCAGCATGGAACCTGACACAGGGCTTAATCTCCCAACTCCAAGATCATGACCTGAGCCAAAGTCAAGAGTCAGACATTTAACTGATTGAGCCACCCAAGTGTCCCAAGATTTTATATATTTTTTCAGTAGTCTCTACACCCAGCATGGGGCTTGAACTCACAACCCCAAGATCAAGAGTCACATGTTCTATCGACTAAGGCAGCCAGGCACCCCTTTTCTTTTCTTTTCTTTTCTTTTCTTTTCTTTTGGATTTTATATACTTATTTGACAGAGAGAGAGCACAAGCAGGGGGAACAACAGAGAGAGAGGGAAAAGTAGGCTCCCAAGTAGGGAGTCTGCTGTGTGGCACTTGATCCCAGGACTCTGGGATCATGACTTAAGCCAAAGGCAGATGCTTAACTGACTGAGCCACCCAGGCACCCTGATATTTTCATTTTTAAGTAGATTCTATGCCCAATGTGGGGCTTGAACTCAAGACCCTAAGATCAGGGGTCACATGCTCTACTGACTGAGCCAGCTAAGCACCCTGTAGTGTAGACATTTTAACAATATTTGTTCTTCCAATCCATGAACATCGAATGTCTTTCCATTTCTTTGTATTGTCTTGAATTTTTTTTTTTGCCTTGAATTTCTTTTGTCAGTGTTGTATAGTTTTTGGAGATTGGATCTTTCACCTCTTTGGTTAGGTTTATTACTGGGTGTCTTATTTTTGGTGCAATTATAAATGGAATTGTTTTCTATTTTTTAAGGTTTTATTTATTTATTCAAAAGAGACATAAAGAGAAAGGCAGAGATATAGGCACAGGGAAAAGGAGACTCCCTGTGGGGAGCCTGATGTGGGACTCGATTCCAGGACCCTGGGATCATGCCCTGAGCCAAAGGCAGACACTCAACCACTGAGCCACCCAGGTGCCACTAGGATTGCTTGCTTGCTTTCTTTCTTTCTTTCTTTCTTTCTTTCTTTCTTTTTAAAATTTTATTTACTCATGAGAGACACACAGAGAGAGGCACAGAGACACAGGGAGAAGCAGACTCCATGCCGGGAGCCGGATGCAGGACTCGATCCCGGGACTCCAGCATGCCCTGGGCTGAAGGCAGGTGCTAAACCGCTGAGCCACCTGGGGATCCCCATATTTTCTTAATATCTCTTTCTGCTGCTTCATTATTGATGTATAAAAATGCAACAGGTTTCTTTACATTGATTTTTGTATCCTTTGACTTTACTGAATTTATCATTTCTAGCTGTTTCTTGGTGGAGTCTTTTGGATTTTCTATATATAGTATCATTGTCTCTAGTGAAAGCTTTACTTCTTTCTTACTAATTTGGATGCCTTTTATTTATTTTCTTGTCTGCTGTCACTATGACTTCTAGTACTTTGTTGAATAAAAGTGGTGAAAGTGGACATGCTTGTCTTGTTCTTGACCTTAGATGAAAAGCTCTCTGGTTTTCTTATTAAGGATGATATTAGTGGTGGATTTTTCATATATGGCCTTTATTTTATTAAGGTATGTTTCCCATAAACCTACTCTGTTGAGGGTTGTGATCATGAATGTATGCTGTATTTTGTCTAGTGCTTTTTCTGTGTATTCAAATGAACATATGGTTCATATGCTTTTTTAAATTGATGTATCATGACTAATTTGCGTATATTGAACTACCCTTACAACCACGGGATAAATCCCACTGTATCATAGTGAATGATTGTTTTAAAGTATTTTTGGCTTTGGTTTGGTAGTATTTTGTTGAGAGTTTTTGTGTCTGTCTTTATCAGAGGTATTGGCTTGTAGTTCTCTTTTTTGTGGTATCTTTATCTTGTTTTGGTATCAGGGTAATACTGGCCTCATAGAAGGAATTTGGAAATTTTCTTTCCTTCCCTAATTTTTGGACTAGTTTAATAGTAGATATTAACTCTTTAAATGTTTGGTAAAATTAGCATGTGAAGGCCTCTGGTCCTGGAATTTTGTTTGTTGGGAGTTTTTTTTTTTAAGATTTTATTTATTTATTCATGAGAGAGAGAGAGAGGCAGAGACACAGGCAGAGGGAGAAGCAGGCTCCACGCAGAGAGCCCGACATGGGATTCGATCCGGGTCTCCAAGATCACGCCCTGGGCTGAAAGCGGCACTAAACCGCTGAGCCACCCGGGCTGCCCAAGTTTTTTTTTTTTTTTCGTTTTTTTAATAAAGATTTTATTTTATTTATTCATGAGAGACACAGAGAGGCAGAGACGCAGGCAGAGGGAGAAGCAGGCTCCATGGAGGAAGCCTGATGTGGGACTTGATCTCGGGACTCCAGGATCAGGCCCTGGGCCGAAGGCAGGCGCTAAACCACTGAGCCACCCAGGGATCCCCATGTTGGGAGTTTTTGGATTAGTGATTCAATTTCTTTGCTGGTTATCGGTATGTTCATATTTTCTGTTTTAGTTTTGGTATTTTTTTATTTTTATTTATTTTTTTAAAGATTTTATTTATTCATGAGACAGAAAGAGAGAGAGAGAGAAAGAGAGAGAGGCAGAGACGCAGGCAGAGAGAGAAGCAGGTTCCATGCAGGAAGCCTGATGTGGGACTCGATCCTGGGTCTCTAGGATCATGCCCTGGGCTGAAGGTGGTGCTAAACCACTGAGCCACCTGGGCTGCCCCAGTTTTGGTAATTTATATGTTTCTACATATTTATCCATTTCTTCTAGGTTGTCCAAAATGTTGGCATATAGTTTTCCATAATATTCTCTTCAATGCTTTGTATTTCTGTGGTGTCAGTTGTTATTTCTCCTTTCTCTTTTGTGATTTTAATTATTTGGATCCCTTTTTTCCTTGATAATTCTGGCTAGTGGTTTATCAATTTTATTGATTATTTTTTTTGTTTCAAAGAACCAGCTCTTGGGAGTTCCTGAATGGCTCATTTGACTAAGCATCTGACTCTTGGTTTTGGCTCATGTCATTATCTCATGGGTTCTGAGTTCAAAGCCCTGAGTCCGGCTCCACACTCAGTAGGGAGTCTGCTTTAAGATTGTCTCCTCTGCCCCTCCTGCTAGTCGGATTTGCACATGTGCTCTCTCTTTCTCAAATAAATAAATAAATACTTTTTTAAAAAAGAAAAGAAAACAAACCAGCTTCTGGTTTTGTTGACCTTTTTTATTTTTCTTAAAGTTTCATTTATTTCTGCCCAGTGTTTATTACTTACTTCCTTCTGCTGGTTTTAGGTTTTGTTTGTTGTTCTTTTCTAGCTTCTTTAGGTTTAAGGTTAGGTTGTTTGAGATTTTTCTTGTTGTTTAAAAAAAATACATATTTATAACAATTTATTTATTCATTTTAGAAAGAGAGAAAGAGCAAGAGAGAGGTGTGGAGTGCACAAGAGCCAAGGAAGGGGTAGAGGGAAAGAATCTCAAGTAGACTCTCCACTGAATGCAGAACCTGCTGCAGAGCTCTATCCCACAACTCTGAGATTGTGACATGAGCTGAAATCAAGAGTTGGATGCTTAACTGACTAAGCCACCCAGGTGCCCCTTTTCTTGCTTCTTTTTTTTCAGATTTTTAAATTTACTTATTTATGAGAGAGATTGAGAGAGAGGCAGAGACATAGAGGGAGAAGCAGGCTCCCTGGGAGTCTGATGCAGGACTCGATCCTAGGACCCTGGGATCACGCCCCGAGCCAAAGGCAGACACTCAACCAGTGAGCCACCCAGTTGCTGCCCTTTTCTTGCTTCTTGATGTAAGTCTTTATTATTATAAATGTCTGTCTTAAAACTGCTTTTGCTGCATCCTCAAGATTTTGGACTGTTGTGTTTTCATTTTATTTGTTTCCATGTACTTTTTAATTTTCTTCCTTTATTTCCTACTTGACCCATTCATTGTTTAGTATCATGTTATTTTTTTGTGTGTATTTATTTAAGTAATCTCCCTACCCAATGTGGTTCTTGAACTCACGACCCTGGGATCAAGAGTCATATGCTCTTCCAACTGAGCCAGCCAAGTTCCTCAGAAGCATGTTATTAAACCTCAGTGTATTTGTGAGCTTTCCAGATTTTTTTGGTTGACTTTTAATTTTATAGCATGGTGGTCAGAAAAGGTATATGGTATAATTTTGATCTTGAATTTGTTGAAGTTTGTTTTGTGGCTTATATGTGATCTATTCTGGCGAACATTATACATGCATTTGAAAAGAATGTGTATTCTACTGTTGTAGGATGGAATATTTTGAATATATCTATTAAATGCATCTGGTCCAGTGTGTCACTCAAAGTCATTGTTTTCTTGTTGATGTTATATTTAGATGATCTGTCCACTGATGTAAGTGGGGTGCTAAAATCCCCTATTATTATTATTATATTACTACCAGGTTCCTTTATGTTTATTATTAACAGTTTTATATATTTGTGTGCTCCTATGTTGGGTGCACAGATATTTATAATTGTTATATCTTCTTGTTGGATTGTCCCCTTTATGATATATAGTACCTTTCTTTGTCTTTTGTCAGTCTTTGTTTTAGAGTGTATTTTGTTTTGAGATTTTATTTATTCATTCATGAGAGACACAGAGAGGCAGAGAAGCAGGCTCCATGCAGGGAGCCTGATGTGGGACTTGATCCCCGGACTCCAGGATCACACCCTGGGCCGAAGGCAGGTGCTCAACCACTCGAGCCACCCAGGCATCCCTAGAGTGTATTTTGTTTGATATAAGTATTGCTACTCTAGTTTTCTTTTCACATCTGTTTGCTTGATAGATGTTTCTCCATCTCCTCACTTTCAGTCTTCAGGTGTCTGTAGGTCTGTAGTGACTCTTTTGTAAGCAGCATATAGGTGGGTCTGATTTTTGTTTTTGTTTTTACTTTGATGTGGCCTCCTCTCCCTTTAGTTTTGGTGTTTGTTCTGTCAATCTTCAGGTCGATTTCTAGGGCATTTAGGATGATTTGATAGTTATCTTGTGTTCGTGGGATGAGGCAACCTTAGGGTCCTCCTACTCTGCTACCATCTTCTTTTCTCTTCCTCATGTTGCTTAATAAGGCTCTATCCTAGAAGCGTCATGCTTTTTGTTTCTTGGGGTTTTTAAAAGATTTTATTTATTTATTGGGGAGAGAGCAAGAGTGTGAGCAGGGGTAGAGGCAGAGGGAGAGGGAGAATATCAAGCAGACTCTGTGCTGAGCTCAGAGCCTGATGTGGGGCTTGATCTTACAATCTTGAGATCATGAGCTGAGCCAAACCAAGAGTCAAATGCCTAACCAAGGGAGCCATCCAGGCACCCCTGGTTCATGTTTTTTTATTCATTCTGTCATCCTATGTCTTGAGTGGAGCATTTAGTCTCTTTTTACATTTAAAGTAAGTATTGATAGTTAAGTATACTTATTATCATTTTATTACTTGTTTTGTGGTTATTTCTGAAGATTTTCTCTAATCCTTTCTTGTCTTTTTCATGGTTTGCTGCTTTTCTTTTTGTGATATATTTTAATTTTTTTCTCTTTATTCTTTGCATATTTATTAGTGGTTTTTGATTTGTGATTACCATTATGTTTATATATATCTTCTGCATATAGAAGTGTATATTAAGTTGATGGTCGTTTGATTTTCAACCCATTCTTTACTCCTTTCCTCCATGTTTTAGGTATATGGTGTCACATTTTAAATCCTTTTGTGAGTTCCTTGACTGATATTTACACAGAAATATTCATTTTTACTGCTTTCATGTTTCCTACCTTCATGGTGTCATTTTTTTTTTTTTTTGGTCTTTCCTTTCCACTGAGAGAGTTCTCTTTAATATTTCTTGAAAGGCTGATTTAGTGGTCCTGAAGTCCTTTAGTTTTTGTTTGTCTGGGAAAGTATCTCTTTCTATTCTGAATGATTGTCTTGCTGGATAGTGTATTCTTGGATGCAGATTTTTCCCATTCAGCATCTTGCATATATCATTCAACTCCATTTTGGGTTGGAAAGTTTTTGCTGAAAAATCCCAATCGCCTTATGGAGTTTTCCTTGGGTGTTATTGTTTTCTTTGTCTTGCTCCTTTTAACATTTTTTTATTTATCACTGTATTTTGCCAATTCAATTACAGTGTCTTGGTATGTATCTGCTATTGTTGGTTTTGTTGGGAGTTCTTTGTGTCTCTTGGATTTGAATACCTGTTTCCTTTCTCAGATTGGGGGAAGTTTGCAGCTATTATTTCTTTAAATAAATTCTCTGCCCCTTTCTCTTTCTCTCTCTCTCTCTCTCTCTCTTTAAAGATTTTATTTTATTTTTTAAGTAATCTCAATACCCAGTGTGGGGCTCAGACTTAGAACTGCAAGATCAAGAGTCTCTTGTTCCACTGACTGGGCCAGCCAGGTGCTCCATGCTCCCCTTTCTCTTTCTTCCTCATCTGGGGCTCCTATATGAAAGTTAGTACATTTGATGGAGTCGCTGAGTTTCCTAAGTATGTTCTTGTTTTGCATAATTATTTTTTCTCTTTTTTATTCAGTTTGATTACTTTCCATTATTCTGTCTTGAGTCATTAATTTGTTCTTCCCCCTTCAGCCTGCTGTTCATTGTATCAAGCATGTTTCTTATCTTGTTTATTGCACTCTTCATCTTTGGGGGTCTTTTTATGTCTGTGTTAAAGGTCTCACTGATGTCTTCTACTCTTTTCAAGTCTGGTCAATATCCTTATTATCATTGCTTTCAATACTCTATTGGCCATGTTTCACCTTACTTCTATTTCATCTAGATGTCCAGCTATGGCCTTGTCCTGTTCTTTGATTTGGGACATATTTCTCTGTCTTCTAATTTTGTCTGTGTCTGTGCCTGTTTCTATATTAGGAACGTCAGCTCCATCTCCTGTTTTTGAGGATAATGACCTTAATGAAGAAGAGGTAGTGCCTTGCTATGTAGTATCCCCTGTTGCCCAGGGCCTGGGGCTTCTGGAAATGTCCCAGTGTGTGTGTGTGTGTGTGTGTGTGTGTGTGTGCGCGCGCGCGCGCTCTACTATTTTACCTGGCTGCCTTATCTCAGGCCAATCATCTGAAGAAGCTCTTTGCCTCTTGTGGGCAATGTTTGGTCCCTGGCCTGAATATAGTGTTTTTTAATGAGGTATGCTCAGGTCTGCTTGTGAAATGAGATCTGTCACCACTGCTACTGGAACTGAAGCTCTGCAGTATTCCTAGGTCAGGAGACATGACAGTGGCAGGAGTTTGGGTCAGTTTTGAGCAACAGGGTCCCACTGCCCTGGCACTGAGGAAATGTGTTTGGGAAGGGTGATTCTACCATAGTGTGGGGTGGGGAACTTGGTGTAAGGCAGTCACTTAGCAAGTGGTAGCACTGTGCTGGTTCCCACAGGGGAGGGAAATGGCACCTATCACTTCCTTTGTTCCTGGACCCGTTCCTTGTTCTCTCCATGAATGCTGCTTCTCTGGGACATGCCTCAAGATGAGTAAATAACCTCTCCGCTGTGTGCCCCAGGAGCTCTTCAGATTGCTGTTTCCATGCTATATGTGTGCGGGCTCTTTACCCTGTCTTCTCTCTGAGAGCAGCACAATGCCCTGTTCTCTATATGAGCCACGCCTTCTGACCTTTAAAAGTTGAGGCTTTAAGTGCCTCTGGTCCCAAGAACTTAAGAAATCCAACCCCTTTTGCTTGCCAAGCCAGTTGCTATGGGGATTCGTTTTCCCTGTGTATTCCCTTGTGTACTAGTCTATTACCCTTCTCTGTGACCCTGGCTTTTGCCCTACCACAGTGGCCATGATCCGTGGTGCTCCCAGACCACATCTCTGTGCTTCCTACCATCGTCAGTGTGTCTTCTTTTCTGCCTTTAGTTGTGGAGTTTTTTCTGCCAGTCTTCCAAGTCAATTTCTGGGGTATTTAGGATGATTATCTAGTTGTATTTGCAGCAAGAGGTGAGCCTAGGGTCCACCTATTTGCTGTCATTTTCTTTCTGGTTATTTAATTTTTTAAAAATATTTATTTATTTAGTTTTTTTTTTAAAGATTTTATTCATTTATCCATGAGAGACACACAGAGAGAGGCAGAGACACAGGCAGAGGGAGAAGCAGGCTCCTCGCAGGGGCGCCCGATGTGGGACTCGACCCCAGGACCTTGGGATCATGCCCTGAGCCAAAGGCAGACACTCAACCACTGAGCCACTCGGGTGTCCTAATTTCTGGTTATTTTAATAGTTCATCTATCATGTATTGACCTTAAATAATATCTTGAATAATATTTTTTTCCTTTTATTGTCACATTGATTATCCGTTTTATTTTTACATATCCCATTGTGTTCCTTATTTTTTTCTTGATGCAATAGGTTAAGGTATAGTTTGGGTTAAACCATAGTATCATAGTCCTATTTCCCATATTACGTATAACTGGTTGAGGAAGCATCAAGGCCATAGTCATGGGTACTCATACCATAGGTTCATGCAGATGTCTAGCAGTAATAGATGTAATTTGGGTACATTCTACTAGCATATCCTTAAGAACATGCTTTTCTTTTATCATAAGGGAGCTCTCTGTGGTCTATGGGCTCCACTCGCTTTTGATATTGGGAACTGCAAAAGTATGGTAACCCAACATCATGTTCTTTTTAAAGTGCCAATTTATTAAAAGTTCTGACAGCATTTTTCAAATAAGTCAAGGCTACCTCTTGAGTCTCTCTGTTCATCTAACTTCCCTATTCTTTCTAGTTATTTAACAGATAGTGGGACTTGATCCCCGGTCTCCAGGATCACACTCTGGGCTGAAGGCGGCGCTAAACCGCTGTGCCACTGGGGCTGCCCTCAATTCCTATTTTGACCTTAATCTATTCTTCCACAGTATTACCATAACTAAAGATGTCCTATTAATACAGGAAATAATGGTTTATTTATGTGTTGTATTTTCCTGAAAGGCCTGGATGTCTTATGTTAGAAGGTTGTGGGTTTTCACTGGTTTTTAAAGGTATCCTTGTAGTAGTAATACAGTAAACTGATATTGTCAGTCTTCCCATGTGAATGTAGTCATGAGTTGGTTTTCCTCATTGATTAAAATAGCAAAGAAAATGTCAGAGGCAGAGACATACTGGTAGAGAGAGAAGTAGGCTCCCTCAGGGAGCCTGATGTAAGACTCAATCCCCAGAACCCGGGATCATGCCCTGTTCTGGTGCTGTTGTTTATGATCATGCCTATGTTTGGGAATGTTCCCTCAATTTTGGGAGAATGTCTGTTTAAATTCCTGTAATTTACTGTAAACCTATATGATCCATCTAGCTTCTTAACAGGCAAGATTGGGTAAAAATATTAGGAACAATAATTTGTTCCTATACTAGTTCGTGAGTATTGTCAACATGAATATGACCTCCCTTTAGATTATATTGGGGTGTATTTGTTATTTTAAATGGGGTGGGCAGTTTAATTGTAGTACATTTTGGTATAGCTAAGGTATTCTATGGGATCATTATATCTTTTTTGTTTACATCTTGTATTATTATATCTATTTTAAGAATGTTTTCTAAATTGGGACCTACAGGGCATTTATCCTTAATGGGTGGTATATCATCAGTTAAGAGTGTATGCACCCATGTCTATGGGACTAATTTTCCTCCTGATCCTTCAGTTAGTCTCTTTTATTGTTAAAGTTTTCTAAATTAGCAGGATATCCTTGTATCGTTGTTAGGGACCCTGTGTCTAACAGCATACTAGTGTATGTAATATTTTTATTTACAAAAGGAGTTTCTATAGATGTGGGCACTGTAACATGGGTAATTGTCTCTCAGTTGAGCAAAGAGATGGAGTCCCTGTAGGGGGGAAGTTCCTGGTGCTTTCTGTCTTTCACCTATCAGTGGCATGTCTATTTATGGGATTAGGTTTTATAATGGGGCAGTATTTAAAATAATTGGGTTAGTGGATCTACATGTGGGTTTATTTTCTATTGGCTTATTTCCTCTAAAAAATTTGGTGTTTCCATCTCTCTGCCACTGTAAATAGTTTCTGGGGTTCTTATTTGGATTAAAGGGTGGTAGTCTAAATAGTCTAGATGGTCTAGGCCAAGAAGACCTTGTGGGTTTTATTGTGTTAGGTCTATTTATATTAGGTGTGGGCATGTTTTGTCTGTTACAGTAGTGTGAAAACTATAGCTTTTATCTTCACGAATGTCCTTGCTGTTCTGACTTTCTAATAATCAGGGCAAGCTAAACATTTGCTATGGTAATACCATGCATGATTGATTCTTTCCCTGGGTCTGGTTTTATCAATGCTGGTGATAAACTTTATATGATGCATGTTATGTGCGAAATGTCTGTGGCTCTAGGTATCTGATCATTCTTAAGAAATGACAGCACAATCTTAAAAAAAAAAGAAAGATTACAGTTGCTAATTCAGTGATTACCAGTTGCCATTAAATGAATTGTAATACTATTATGTTTATTTTCTAGGAGAAAAATAACTAGCTTTTGTCATGACTTAGTTCCTCAGCTGTTCTTAGCAAGGCTGCGAGGTCATCTGTATTTCTGGCACCTTCAATACTGTACGTAGTGCTATTCTAGCCTGTGGAGGTGCAGCTGTTAGAATGACCTTTTAAATTAATTCTGTTGGGCAGCCCTGGTGGCGCAGCGGTTTAGTGCCGCCTGCAGCCTGGGGCGTGATCCTGGAGACCCTGGCTCTCTGCGTGGAGCCTACTTCTCCTTCTGCCTGTGTCTCTGCCTCTTATTCTCTCTCTGTGTCTCTATGAATAAATAAATAAAATCTTTTAAAACATTAAATAAATAAATAAATAAATAAATAAATAAATAAATAAATTCTGTTGCTACTGTGTATAGTAGTGAGAGTGTCTGTCCCCTATCATAAATCGTAATTAATAATACTAATCTCATTGCATTAGTAGTTTCCCATGCCGTTTTTCATTGAGATGTTTTAAGGCATAATGTATTAGGTATAGGCTATATTAATCTCCAGGTTGCTGCTGTCCAAAGATCTTTGTATATTAACATATTTTTTTCCCAAATGCTCTAGGGTGTTCATTAAATTTAGTATCAGTGGTAATGAGTCTGAGTTTCATAATTTCTGCTCTTGTGAGGATCAGGTTATGTCCTTTTTTGGACTATAATAGCCACTGGGTTTCTGTGTTGAAATCAGCTTGTTGGAATTCCATTCTAATTTTTATCATTTCTTGTCTAGTATAAGCTCTCTCATCAGTGATTCTGATTGGTTTCATATTATCATTTGTTGTAGTTTTGTCTACTTTCATGGGTCTAGCTTCTAGTGAGTTAAAATTTACCAGGGTCAAAAGGGTTAAGTCATCATCATTTTTGAGGTGTGGATTGGTGCTATTAGGAACAAAAAGGTCTAGGTTTTTTCCTACTCTGGAGATTACATACTCATACTTTTCCTCCTAGTCTGTCAGTATCTTGGTTATTTAATATTTCTAATAAGAGTGATGGAATTTCTTATGTGCTTTTTTTTAAAGGAAAGCAATTATTTTATAAATCATAATAAATACATATTGTTCATGCTTATTAAAAGACAGATTGACAGATTATGATTCATTTATTTTATTTTATTTTTTGGACAGAGATTAGAATTTAAAATGTCCAGTAATATGCTGGGTTTTGTTGATGTTTTGGCTTTTTCATTGTTTTGGGGGGTTTTTTGGATACAGAATAATTATATTAGTTTCAGGCCTATAACCTAGTGATTCAACAATTATATACATTACTAAGTGCTCACCCATAGTAGTATAGTTACCTACCATCTATTACTGTATAAAGTTATTATAATATTATTGCCTATATTCCCCAAGCTGTACCTTTAAACCTTGTGACTTATCTATTTTACAAGTAGAAACTTATACCTTTTAATCCTGCTCAAACATTTTGCTCAGCCTCTAAGCCCCCTTCTTATGTGCTCTTTTATTTTACTTTTAAAAATACTGTTTTATTTATATTTATATGTGAAAAAAACAACTGTACTATCATGTTTACATACATACTGATATTGGAAACAGAATTCAATAATGAATCACTTCTAAATTTTTTAAAAGACATACAAACATTAAAATGCTGATTGAGGGATGCCTGGGTGGCTCAGTGGTTGAGCATCTGCCTTCAGCTCAGGGCATGATCCCGGGTTCTAGGGATTGAGTTTCACATTGGACTCCCTGCGAGGAGCCTACTTCTCTCTCTACCAGTATGTCTCTGCCTCTCTCTCTCTGTCTCTCATGAATAAATAAACAAAATCTTAAAAAAAAATAAAACACTGATTGATTATAGAAAATAGAATGGAGAAAAAAAAACCATTAGCTATCATTTTCATTAAAGAGCAGCACTCCGAGAAGAATCAAATCAATTAGTAATATTCGTCCATATTGCAAAATAATATATACATGGAAAAGTTAGTGATTGTACTGATTTTATTACTTTTTTAAAAAAGATTTTATTTATTCATGAGAGACACACAGAGAGAGGCAGAGACACAGGCAGAGGGAGAAGCAGGCTCCATGCAGGAAGCCCAGTGTGAGACCCGATCCTGGGACTCCAGGATCACGCTCTGGGCCTAAGGCAGATGCTCAACCACTGAGCCACCCAAGCACCCCTGATTTTATTACTTTTTCTAAGCCGTTTTATCTTCCTCACACTCAATGCAAAGAAATAAAACGATTAAAAGAGAAATATGTCCTTGTTATTATTCACAATAAAGAAAATCTACTTCATTCCACAGGCCTGGACATATTGTATAATGTGGAACACATTGGCTCAAGTGGATCAAAGTACCATTTTGATTCTGACTCACCAAAAAAGAATTTCATGCATATTTGGTGACTGGACTAGATCCACGGGAGCTATAATGTATTAAAGCATTTCTTTGGTATCCCCAGATCTCACACTAAATAAGAAAGACTCTACTCAAGAAAAGATAACAATCAGTCTGTCCATAAATTATATCCATAGGCTTCATTTATTTATTTGTTTGTTTATTTATAGCATGTGAGTGGAGAGAGGGGCAGAGAAAGAGGGAGAGGGAGAGAATCCTCAAACAGCCTTTGTGCTAAGCATGGAGCCTGACTCTGGGTTTGATCCCAGGATCCTGAGATCATGACTTGAGCCGAAATCAAGAGTCAGTGACTTAGCCAACTGAGCCACCCAGGCGCCCAGGCTCTTTCTTTAGTGTAAGATGGAAAAAGGGGCCCTTTCTTGAGTACATGGTACAAATACTGTTGTGGTCTAAAGATTGCTAGATTCATACTGTGTCTGCTATAAGGAAAATAAGGTATACATCAAAACCACTGCCAGATTACGAAACTTCTACAATGGTGTCTCAATTTTTCAAATAATTGAGCAAGTTCCTTTCCTAGGCTGATAGTCTGGTATTGGCATTGCTGCTGGCTATGAAACTCATCGCCAGAGATAAATGATTCAATTGAATCATCTGGTAGGTGTTATGGTAACAGATGATACTTAAAAGGATTTATTTTAATTTTTAATTTTTTAAAATAGATTTTATCTGTTTATTCGAGAGAGAGCACGCACACACAAGCAAGGGTAGTGGCAGGCAAAGGGAGTAGGAGAAGCAGGCTCCCTGTAAAGTAGGAAGCCTAATGTTGGACTCAGTTTCAGGATCCTGTGATCATGACTTAAGCCAAGGGAAGACGCTTAGCTGACTGAGCCACCCATGCACCCTAGTTTTTAATTTTTTTTTGAGAGAGAGAGTGGGAGCAGGGGCGGGCAGAGGGAGAGAGAGAGAATCTTAAGCAGTCTGCACACTCAGCATAGAGCCTGATGTGGGGCTCGATCTCAGGACCCCTGAGATCATGACTGGAGTCGAAATCAAGACTCAGTCACTTAACTGACTAAGTCATCCAGGTGCCCCGTTAACAGATGATACTTTTATTTTTTGAAAAGTCCAAGTTCACTCTCTTGGTCTATTGCAAGGACAAAGTAGGTAAGAAACAGTATCAAAGAATGCTTTGAAGCATTATCATTGGCTGTGTCAATAACAAGTACTCCATTTCTAACTGACACAGCAGTAATAGCATGGGGCCCTTCAACATGTAGTGATTTTTCAAAGGGTTTAATTTCAATTCCAGTATAGTTGACATACAGTGTTATATTAGTTTCAGATATACAATATAGTGATTCAACAATCCCATACATCACCCAGTGCTCATCAGGACAAATGCACTCATTAATCCCCATCATCTATTTCACCCATCACACCTCCGACTTCCCCTCTAGTAACCATCAGTCTGTTCTCTGTAGCTGAGTCTCTTTCTTGGTTTGTCTTTCTCTCTTTTTTTTCCTTCCCTTATTTGTTTTGTTTCTTAAATTCTACATATGATTGAAATTATATGATATACTTTTTTAAAGATTTTATTTATTTATTTATTCATGAGAGATAGGCAGAGACATAGACAGAAGGAGAAGCAGGCTCCCTGCAGGGAGCCCGATGTGGGACTGGATCCTGGAGCCGCAGGATCACACTGAGCCGAAGGCAGACAGACACTCAACCCCTGAGCTACCCAGCTTCCCAAAATTATATGATATTTGTATTCTTCTGGCTGACTTATTTACTTAGCATTATACTCTTTAGCTCCATCCTTATTGTTGTGAATGGCAAGATTTCATTCTTTTTTATGAATGAGTAATATTCCATTGTGTATATATACCACATTTTTATCCATTCATCTGTCAGTGAACACTTGAGCTACTTCCATAATTTGGCAATTGTAAATAATACTGCTATAAACATAGGGGTGCATGTATCCCTTTGGATTAGTGTTTTTGTATTTTGGGGGTAAATACCCAGTAGTGCAACTGCTGGATCATAGGGTAGTTATTTCTATTTTAAATTTTTTGAGGAAGCTCCATACTGTTTTGCATAGCGGCTGCACCAGTTTGCATTCCCACCAACAGTGCAAGAGGCTTCCTACATCCTTGCCCAATGCCTGTTGTTTCTTGTGTTTTTGATTTTAGCCATTCTGACAGGTATGAGGTGATACCTCATTGTGGTTTTGATTTGCATTTCCCTGGTGATTAGTGATGTTGAGCATCTTTTCTTTTCTTTTTTTAAAAGATTTTATTTATCTATTCATGAGAGACACAGAGAGAGAGAGAGAGAGAGAGAGAGAGAGAGAGAGAGAGAGAGGGGAGAAGCAGGCCCCCCACAGGGGCCAATGTGAGACTTGAACCCGGAACTCTGGGATCATGCCCTGAGCCAAAGGTAGACGCCCAACTGCTGAGCCACCCAGTTGTCCCCCTTATTTTGTTTTGTTTTGTTTTGTTTTGTTGAGCGTCTTTTCATGTGTTTGTTGCTATCTCTATGTTTTCCTGGCAGAAATGTCTGTTCATGTCTTCTGCCCCTGTATATTAGATTATTTTTTGTGAAAAAAAAATTATTTTTGGGGGGGTGTTGAGTTGTATAATTTCTTTTTTAAAAAAGATTTTATTTTTTATTTATTCATGAGAGATGCAGAGAGAGGCAGACACATAGCCAGAGAGGGAAACAGGCTCCCTGTGGAGCCCGATGCAGGACTTGATCCCAGGACCCCAGGATCACCACCTGAGCCAAAGTCAAATGTTCAACCACTGAGCCACTCAGGTGCCCTGAGTTGTATAATTTCTTAATATATTTTAGATACTAACCCTTTATTGGATATATCATTTGCAAATATCTTCTCCCATTCCATAGGTTGCCTTTTAGTTTTGTTGGTTGTTTTCTTCATTGTGGAGAAAATTTTTATTTTAATGTAGTCCCAGTAGACTATTTTTGCTTTTATTTCCCTTGCCTTAGGGGATTATCTAGAAAAATATTACTTCAGCTGATGTCATTGAGATTACTGCTTATGTTATCTTGAAGGATTTTTGCGGTTTTAGGTCTCACATATAGGTCTTTAAACCATTTTGAGGGATCCCTGGGTGGCGCAGCGGTTTGGCGCCTGCCTTTGGCCCAGGGCGCGATCCTGGAGACCCGGGATCGAATCCCACGTTGGGCTCCCTGTGCATGGAACCTGCTTCTCCCTCTGCCTGTGTCTCTGCCTCTCTCTCTCTCTGTATGACTATCATAAATAAAGAATAAAAAAAAAATAAAAAAAAATAAACCATTTTGAGTTCATTATTGTGCATTGTGTAAGAAAGTGGTCCAGTTTCTTTTTTTTTTTGCCTGTACCTGACCAGTTTTTGCAACACTATTTATTGAAGAGATTGTCTTTTTCCCATTGGATATTCTTTTCCTGCTTTGTCAAAGGTTAATTGACCATAAAAGTGTGGGTTTATTTCTGGATCTTTTATTATGTTCCATTGATCTATGTGTCTGTTTTTGTGCCAGTACCATACTGTTTTGATTATTACAGCTTTGTAAAATCTTGAAGTCTGGAATTGTGATACTTCCAGCTTTGCTTTGCTTGCTTGCTTGCTGTTTTTCCTTCTTTCTTTCCTTCTTTTCTTTATTCTTTCTTTTGAAGATCGAAGTTTATTGAAAGGGATCCCTGGGCAGGACAACAAAGGAGAGACCATCTGCTAGGAGGCAGTGGTGGGCAGTTACAGTTAAGGGGGAGGAGTGAGGAGGTATGGGAATATATGGAATTTTCCTTTGTTGGTACCTATACCCAGTTGTAAGCACCCCATTGGGCAACTAGGGCCTATGGATTTTGAGGTGGGTCACCTAATGAGCCTGTGCATTTAGCCTGGTGGTCACCGTGGGCCCTTTTATCTTACTCAGGTTTTCATTGCTCAAACCAATTGCTTAAAAGCAGCCTCTGGATCCCTCCATTATAGATCAACAATGACAAATATTTGGTATTTTGGTGGAGGTCTCATCTTCAGTAGCTGCTTCATGCTGGACAGGGAGTGTGTGTGCTGTCCCTACCTAAACTTGTTGGTCCATCAGGGATTCTGTGAGATTATAGACCAGAGCATGGTATTATATTAAAATTTTATTTATTGGGGCACCTGGGTGGCTCAGTGGTTGAGTGTCTGCCTTTGGTTCAGGTTGTGATCCTGGCATCCTGGAATTAAGTCTCTCATTGGGCTCCATGTGGGGAGCCTGCTTCTCCCTCTGCCTATGTCTCTGCCTCTCTCTCCCTCTCTGTGTCTCTCATGAATAAATAAAAAAAATCTAAAATATAAAAAATTTAAAAATATAATTTTATTTATTTATTTTAGAGAACTGGAGTGTGAGCACAAGTGGGGGAAGGGGCAGAAGGAGAGAATATTTCAAGTAGACTCCCTGCTGAGTGCATAGCCCAACACAAGGCTCCATTCCCCGACCTATGAGATCATGACCTGAGCTGAAACCAAGAGTCGGACACTTAACTGACTGAGCCACCCAGGCAACCCAAATAAGGTATTATATTAATGTGCTGATAGGAAATTTGAGTGAAATTCCCTGTGGCCAGATCCATAGGAATTAGGTGGAAGGTATGTTCTGATAGTGTGGGCTTGAATTCGTGTTGAGTTACCATTCCTATACTGAATTGTTGGATTCACTCAGACATGTAGGAATGTATTTTGCCTGTAGATCAAGATGGCAGCTAGATCTGTGAGAATAAAGGAAAAAAGCAGGGACCTAAAAGAAGCAACGTGTCTGGGCACCAGAGTGCCTCTCAGTTGGTTAAGCATCTGCCTTCAGATCTGGTTGTGATCCCAAAGTTGTGGGATTGAGTCCCACATTGGGCTCCCTGCTCTACAGGGAGCCTGCTTCTCCTTCTGCCTTTCTCTCTTTCTGTCTCTGTCTCTCTGCCTCTCTGTCTTTCATGAATAAATAAGTAAAATCTTTGGAAAAAAAAGAAGCAATGTGGCTGATAGTTAGCCAGTGTCAGGGAAGGGCCACAACTGAGTACAAAATGTTCGCAGATTCACTCTGGACAAGCATCTGATGCCAGTTTTACCATATGTCAGGAATGAAGACCTCAGGGGTTTGAAGTGCGAAAGGAAAGGAAAGAGGTCCTTTGCCCTCATGGGTACAGACGGTTCAACATGTTCAACTTCAGACCTTCAGACCAGATCAGGGAGCCACCCTGCCCAGAGATGTTCAGTTGTCTGAGGAGTACTAGGGTTAGACTGCCAAAGGGACAAAAAGAGAAAGGAGAGGGAGGGAGGGATCCCTCTGAAGGGGAAGAGGGGAAATCCCTCACTCTTTCAGTCAAGGGTGGTCCAGCAAGTTTCCCCTAGGGCTTTGGATGCCCAATAAGAAGTAACCTTAGCTGGAATTCATCAGTTGCATAAGGAGTATTAGAATCAGTCCACCAAGGGAAAGTCCTGAGAAATCATTGGAGAATGCAGGCCCATCTAATGTGGTGCAGCTTAATTAGGGGAAGGCTGGTGGTGCATGAACAGTGAAAAAATTCACCCAAGGCAGAACAAAGGAAATAGATATTTATTGAATACATTGCAAGGGCAGCAGCCAGGACAGCAAAGAAGAGACTGTATGTCCAGCTTTGCTTTTCTTTTTTAAGATTGCTTTGGCTAGGGGTGCCTGGGTGGCTCAGTTGGTTAAGCGTTTGCCTTTGGCTCAGGTCATGATCTTAGGGTCCTCAGATTGAGCCCTGCATCAGACTCCCTGCTCAGTGGGGAGTCTGCTTCTCCTTCTCCCTCTGCCCCTCTCCCCCCTCCCCGCTTGTGCTCTCTCTCTCTCAAATAAATAAAATATTTTAAAAAGATTACTTCATGGGATCCCTGGGTGGCGCAGCGGTTTAGCGCATGCCTTTGGCCCAGGGCGCGATCCTGGAGACCCGGGATCGAATCCCACGTCGGGCTCCCGGTGCATGGAGCCTGCTTCTCCCTCTGCCTATGTCTCTGCCTCTCTCTCTCTCTCTGTGTGACTATCATAAATAAATAAAAATTTAAGAAAAGATTACTTCAGTTATTTGGGGTCTTCTGTGGTTCTATACAAATTTAGGATTATTTCTTCTTGTTATATGAAAAATGCTGTTGGTATTTTGATAGCATTAAATCTGTAGATTGTTTTAGCTAGTATAGATATTTTAACAATTTTTGTTCTTCCAACCCCTGAGTATGGAATGGCATTCCATTTCTTTTTTTTTTTTTTTAATTTTTTCATCCATGGTTTATAGTTTTCAGATTACAGGTCTTTCACCTCTTCAGTTACATTTATTCCTTGATATTTTTTTGGTGCAATTATAAATGGAATTGTTTTCTTAATTTCACTTTATGCTGCTTCATTATTAGTGTGTAGGAATGCAACAGATTTCTGTACATTGATTTTGTATCCTGCACTTTACTCATTTATCAGCTCTAGTAGTTTTTTTGGTGGAGTCTTTGGGGTTTTTTAATATATAGTATTAAGTCATCTGTAAATAGTGAAAGTTTTACTTCTTCCTTACCAATATGGATGCTTTTATTTCTTTTTCTTGTCTAATTGATGTGGGTAGGTTTTCCAGTACTGTGTTGAATAAAAGCAGGGATAGTGGACATGCTTGTCTTGCTCTTGACCTTAGGCAAAAAGCTCTGTTTTTTACCATTGAGTATGATGTTAGGCATGGATTTTTCATATAAGGCCTTTATTATGTTGAGGTATGTTCCTTATAAACTTACTCTCTTAAGGGTTTTTTAAAATCATGAATGGATGTTGTACTTTGTCCAATTCTTTTTCTGCATCTGTTGAGATGGTCATATGGTATTTATCCTTTGTCTTCTTGATGTGATGTATCACATTGATTTATTTGCAATCATTGAACCACCCTTGCATCCTGGCAATAAATCCCACTTGATCGTTTTTTAATGTACTGTTGGTTTCAGTTTGCTAGTATTTCGTTTAGTATTTTTACATCCATGTTTTTTTAGCACTTTTGGCCTGTAGTTCTCTTTTTTGTGGTGTATTTATCTAGTTTTGGTATGAGGGTGATACTGGCCTCATAGAATGATTTTGGAAGTTGTCCTCTTCTGTTTTTTTGGAGTAGTTTGAGAAGAATGGGTATTAACTCTTCTATTTTAAAAATTCTTTATTTTAGGGATGCCTGAGTGGCTCAGTGGTTGAGTGTCTACCTTCAGCTCATGGTGTGATCCCGGGGTGCCTGGATCAAGTCCTGCATCGGGCTCCCTATAGGGGCCTGCTTCTCCCCCGCCTATGACTCTGCCTCTCTCTGTTTCCCTCATGAATAACTAAATAATATCTTTTTAAAAATTATTTATTTTAGAGGGGGTGGGAAGGGCAGAGGGAGAGGGAATCTCAAGTGGACTCCACAATGAGTACAGAGCCTGACATGGAGCTCGATCCCACAACCCTGGGATCACTACCTAAGCCAAACCCAAGAGTTAAACACTCAACTGAATATACCACCTAAGCACCCAAGGTACGAACTCTTCTTTAAATATCTGGCAGAGGGCAGCCCTGGTGGCCTAGTGGTTTAGTGCTGCCTTTGGCCTGGGGTGTGATCCTGGAGATCTAGAATCGAGTCCCGCGTCAGGCTCCCTGCATGGAGCCTGCTTATCCCTCTGCCTGTGTCTCTGCCTCTCTCTGTGTGTCTCTCATGAGTAAATAAATAAAATCTTAAAAAAAAATCTGGTAGAATTTGCCTATGAAGCTGTCTAGACCTGGACTGTTGTTTGTTGGGAGTTTTTTGATTACTGATTAAATTTCATTGCTAGCAATCACTTTGTTTATTTATTTATTTATTTTTTAAATTTTTTTTTAATTATTTATTTACGATAGTCACAGAGAGAGAGAGAGGCAGAGACACAGGCAGAGGGAGAAGCAGGCTCCATGCACCGGGAGCCCGACGTGGGATTCGATCCCGGGTCTCCAGGATCGCGCCCTGAGCCAAAGGCAGGCGCCAAACCGCTGCGCCACCCAGGGATCCCCTCACTTTGTTTAAATTTTCTAATTCTTCCTGCTTCAATTCTGCTAGTTTATGTGTTTCTAGGGATTTATCCACTTCTTTTAGGTTGTCCAATTTATTTTTTTAAAGATTTTACTTATTTATTCATAGACAGAGAGAGAGGCAGAGACACAGGTAGAGGGAGAAGCAGGCTCCACACAGGGAGCCTGATGTGGGACTCGATCTGGCTCTCCATGATCAGGCCCTGGGCTGACAGCGGCGCCACACTGCTGCGCCACCTGGGCTGCCCATAGGTTGTCCAATTTATTTGGCATATAATTTTTCATAGCATTTTCTTGTAATCCTTCGCATTTCTGTGGTGTCAGTTGTTATTTTTCCTTTTTATTTTCTGATTTTAAAATTTCAGTCTTTTTTCCCCCCTAAATATTATATTTATTTATCTGATAGAGAAAGAGAGGGAAAACAAGCAGGGGAGTGACAGGCAGAGGGAGAAGCAGGCTCCCCAAGGAGCTGGGAGCCTGATATGGGGCTTGATCCAGGACTCTGGGAACAGGACCTGAGTTGAAGACAGGTGCTTAACCAACTGAGCTACCCAGGCACCCCGGGTCCTTTTTATTTAAATGAATCTGGCTAGAAGTTTATAAATTTATTGATCCTTCAAGAAGTAGCTCCTGGCTTCATTGATCTGTTTTATTTTCTTGTTAATTTCGATTATAATTTATTTCTGTTCTAATCTTTATTATTTCTTTCCTTCTGCTGGTTATAGGTTTTGTTTGTTCCTCCTTAGCTCCTTTAGGTATATGGTTATGTTGTTTAATTGAGATTTTTCTTGCTTCTTGAGGTAGGCCTGTATTGGTATAAAGTTCCTTCTTAGAACTGCTTTTGCTGCATCCCAAAGACTTTTGGCTGTTGTGTTTTCATTTTCATTTATTTCCGTATAATTTTTTTATTTCAAATTTGATTTGTTGGTTGACCCATTCACTGTTTAGTAGTACATTATTTAACCTCTATGTATTTGTGCTCTTTCCAGATTTTTTTCTTGTGGTTGATTTTTAGTTTAATAGCATGATGGTCAGAAAAGATGCACGGTATGACTCCGATCTTCTGAATTTGTTGACACTTGTTCTGTGGCCTAATATGTGATCTGTTCTGAGGAATTTTCTGTGTGTATTTGAAAAGAATGTGTAGGGGCACCTTGGTGGCATAGTTGATTGAGTGTCCAACTCTTGGTTTCAGCGCAGATCCTGATTTCATGGGTCCTGAGATGGAGCCTTGTTTCTGGCTCCCTGCTCAGCAGGGAGTCTGCTTGAAGATTCTCTCCCTCTGCTCCTCACCCCCACTTGTGCCTGTGCGTGCACTCTCTAAAAAAAATAAATAATTTTCAAAAAGTAGGCAATACTGTTTAAAAACATTGTTTTAATAGAGAAAAACCAAATCATAATTTTGTACCAGCATACTTTTGATATTAAAACTTACTTTAAGGGAGCTGGGTGCATCAGTTGGTTAAGCATCTGCTTTTGGCTCAAGTCATGATCACAGGATCCTAGGATCAAGCCCTACATCAGGCGGCAGCCGGGAGCCTGCTTCTCTTTTTCCCTCTGCCATTCCCTCTTCTTGTGCTCTCTGGCTCTCTCTATCTCTGTCAAATAAATAAATAAAATATTTTTTAAAACCTCATTTATTCCAATTTTAGCTAGTCCTGATCATGGATAAAATTACTTTCCAAAGATTCCTTTTTTTTTTTTAAGTAGGCTACACACCAAGCATGGAGCCCAACATGGGGCTTGAACCCATGACTCTGAGATCAGGACCCAAGCCAAGACCAAGAGTTGGGACACTCAACTGATTGAGCCACCCAGGTGTTCCCCCTACCCTTTTAAACATTGATCTATTTTCTTTAGTAATCTCTATATCCAATGTGGGACTCAAACTCATAACCCTGAGATCAAGAGTTGTATGTTCTTCCAACTGAGCCAGCCAAGTGACCCTCAAAGAATCCTTTTCATGAGCAAGAGGAGGGGCAGAGGGAGAAAGAGAATATCAAGGACTCTGTGCTGAGTGCAGAGCTGACATAGGGCTTGATCTCACAACACTGAGCTGAAATTGAGAGTCTGACGCTCAACCAACTGAGCCACCCAGGCACCCTTACAACTTTCTTTTTTGCATTGAGATTTTGTGTTATGTTTTCCCTCTTCCCCAGCCTCTCTTTAGGAAAAATTTACTTTATTTTCAATCAGTAAAAATTCATCTCCATTTCTCATACTTTCTTTTTATTTTCCAAGAGAATATATTAAATTGCTTATTGATTACACATGATAATGGACGATACACAAGCTTTAATCCCATCTATAATTTTATCTGATACCATAATTCAATTTAGATATATTACATAGGATGTGCCAACAATCATAATAACCAAATAAACTCCAGGACTTTGCTTGGGTGACCCTTTTAATGGTGAACTCCAGGTCACAACTCATTAACTGTCAGTTCAACCATACCAAGGTTTGTGGAAACAATGGCTTCTGTGCCCAAGCAGGTTGCAAATAAATTTCGAATGGAACCTGGCATCATCACCCTGAAGGAATTCTAACTTCACACTGTTGGAGTAGTTTACCAAGATGGCTTCAGAGTAGACTAACTTTACAGAGCACATTTTTAAAAAGACAGATTTATTCAGCGTCATGATCAGACTACTACATTTAGCAATCAACAGCATGGGTGGAAAAAAACAATCTACATTAAAACCCTTTGTTGGAATGCTTTACACTTTCCACAGAACAAACTAAAATAATCTGTTACAATTAGTCACAAATACAGTCCTCGAGTTTTTTGCCAGTACACATGAGTATTGTCTAAAACATGTCTTCTTTGTAGCACCTAGGCCCTGCCACCACTGTGCTTGGCTGAGTTCACAAATTTGTTGTAACCTATAGCTTCCCTGTCATTTCTCTGGCTCTCCTCTCCTGTAAGCTTTGTTTCCTGGCAGTAATTAAAACCTTCTGCTACTGCCATAACTGCTGCTGCTGCTGCCTCCAAAATTTCCTCCTTTCATGGGTCCAAAATTTGAGGATTGATTGTTGTAATTGCCAAAATCGTTATAGATTTCGCCACCTCCAAAGTTGCCTCCATCATTACCAAATCCGTTATAGCCATCCCCACTGCCACCGTATCCACCACCACCTCGACTGCCACTGAAGCCACCTTGACCACTGAAGTTCCCTCCATGACCAAAGTTGTCATTCCCACCAAAACCACCTCCACGACCACCACCAGAGTTTCCAGAACCACTTCGGCCTCTGACTGGATGAAGCACTAGCCATCTCTTGCTTCGATAGTGCTTTCCTTACTTCACAGTTGTGGCCATTCACAGTATGGTATTTTTGAATGACAATCTTGTCTTGTCATGGTCATCTTGTCATGGTCATCAAATGTCACAGAAGTAAAACCCCTCTTTTTGCCACTGCCTCGGTCAGTCATGATCTCAATCACTTCAATTTTCCCATATTTAATATAATCTCTTAGATGATGTTCTTCAGTGTCTTCTTTAATGCCACCAACAAAAATCTTTCTCACAGTTAAGTGGGCACCAGGTCTTTGAGAATCTTCTCTTGAGACAGACCTCTTTGGTTCCACAACTCTTCCATCCACCTTGTGTGACCTTGGATTCATGGCTGCATCCACCTCCTCCACGGTGGCATACGTGACAAACCCAAAGCCTCTGGAGTGCTTGGTGTTTGGATCTCTCATTACCACGCAACGCAGTCCCTAAGCATTCCCCATTGCTCAAAATGGCTCCTCAGACTCTCATTGGTTGTTTCAAAGCTCAGACCTCCAATGAAGAGCTTCCGCAGCTGCTCAGGCTCTATGGGAGACTCTGACTTAGACATGATGGCAGTGGGAAGGGAGACTTTACCGATGCTTACTCAGCCGGCCGCGTCCAGGGGCAGAAAAGAGCTCTCATACTTTCTTTTACTGAGAACATACATCTTAGTTTTTTTCCATACAGAGTTGTTTTTCTTATTTTTAGTAGCTTTAACCACATATGTTAATTGGAATTCTTAACCCTTGGAAACCTTTATTCCTAGTGAAAATAAAGTAGTAAGCAAATGTGAACTGTTATAGCAGTATTCTTTAGATTGGCAAATTTATGAATTTCTAGAAACATAGCTTCTTCATAATACAACCTTTCAGTAAAGCATGAAGAATATTTACTAACAGACCCAAATTTATCTTTAGTTTCTCTTTAATTGGAAAGACAAAAGTAGATAAACCTATGCTCAGTAATTAATGTTTTACTTTATTTTGTTTATTTATTTTATCTTATTTGGAAATGACGTCGATATTTAATGAATTTAACTTAACACCTCACTTAACCTAACAGCAAAAGTTTAAGGTTTCAGGTTACCAAAATGATCTGAGCAAACATTTAAAAAGTTTACCTACCAACCTTTTTTTTTATTTACACCTTTTTCAATTTACTTGTTCTTAACCCTTATGTTTTGATTACCCACTAAATCTTCATTAGACATCAGACAAAGTCAACCATTATTTTTTGCTGAGAAATTTTGTAACAGAGGTATCATGGATTAATTTGATTTTAAGTAAACCCAGGCAGAATAAAAAGTTTTATATTTAATACTAATAACTCTAAATGATGCAGGAAATGGTTTGCAGCTGATGGCCAAGAAAGAATTCTTGAGACTTCTTCGGTGCAAAAAAGTGGTTTTATTAAAGGACGGGGACAGGACCTGTGGGTAGAAAGAGGTGCACTGGGGTTATGAGAAGTGGCTGATTATATACTTTCAAGTTGGTAGGGGCGTAGGCATAGCTTGAGTCTCTAAGGAATTTTGGAAGCAAGGTTTCCAGGACCTTGAAGGGATTAGCTATTGTTAAGAAAGGTCTAGTAAAACCCTAGTCATGAGACTCTTCAGATATATCGCGTCTGTGGGTCATGTGTTTGGGGGGTGATTGCCAACGTATATCTTGGGGGGTAGAGATAAAGGAAGTTTCCAAAGGAATTTTTGTATGTTAAAGTAGACTCACAGGATCCTGGGGAGTGGGCTAAGATTTCCTTTTGCCCTTAAGAAATTATCAACATTGAGGCAATTGAGTTCCTAGAGGAAGGTCTGCCTGTTTCAATGACAAGTCAATAGGCTACAGGAATTAAGGAAATTTAATTATTTTCTATTCCCTTTGCTTCCCACATTATAAAGACATGTCAATTGTCATTAAACCAACAATATTAAATTAGCTTTAATACTGAATATTTTCTAAGATCACATGAACCTGAAATTTGTTTGGAGTATACCTTCATTTTATTGTTGTGAATTTTTATGAATACCAAATTTATATAAGTGTGTAATCTTCTAGAAGCCAATTGAACAAAGTTCTTTTACAAATTAACTTTAGCAATACCATTGGGAGGTAGAAAGATATCTCACATTTACAGTGTGTGTGTGTGTGTGTGTGTGTGTGTGTAGACAAACAACATAAACAGACAAATACAAAGATATTATAGCTTTTGTTTGTACTAGTATCTTTGGAGAGGACATTATAGGCCCAGTTTCTAAATATCTTTCTATTTCTGCTGAAAAACTTCTCCTTTAAGTTTGCATTTGAAGGAATGGTTATTAGGTCTTAAGAAAATGGGGGGGGAGAAAATTTACACCACAAAGGCACAGAGAAAGTACCTGTGTTTTCTGCAAGGTAGTGTTTCTTGGGGAGCTTATTTGCCTGTTATCAGAGGTACTAGAATGTGGGCACCAGAGCCTTTTTTAGCAGTTTTAATTTTTAGGAGGCCTCTCCCTCCCCTCTAGTTTTCAGTCTCAGGTGATTCTAGGCTGTGTTTACATTTCAAAATCATAAGATTTATAATTTCAAGGTAAAGAGAAAGAATGCAGATTATTTTCTGAGAGTTCAAAGTAATTGCTATTTAATATTTTTTTCTGTTTTCTTAAGTACTGAACAATTTGGTCTAATATTCTAATATATCTTTATAATATCTACAAGCATTTTGAGAGGAATAGGCGAGTTTTGAGGGTTGTTAAAGATAGGTGGGTTTTGAATTGTTTCTAGAGTTGCATTTCTGGGGATCCCTGGGTGGCGCAGCGGTTTGGCGCCTGCCTTTGGCCCAGGGAGCGATCCTGGAGACCCGGGATGGAATCCCACATCGGGCTCCCGGTGCATGGAGCCTGCTTCTCCCTCTGCCTATGTCTCTGCCTCTCTCTCTCTCTCTCTCTCTCTCTCTCTCTCTGTGACTATCATAAATAAAAAAAAATTAGAGTTGCATTTCTGGTTTTGTATAGATTTGCAAGATAAAGGCAGTTATTTCTAATTCCCCCCAAAAACTGGATTACAGCCTATTTGGAGATTGACCTGCTTCTTTAACTAAACTTGCTTCCATCAGGGAGATTTGTGACCAAAATGGAAATTAAAAGACTTCATGCTTTTGTAATGTCTGATTAAAACGTTTTAACAAAAACCTTCTTTCTCAGTATGCAATTCAACTTCAGCTTCTGTTAGTTAGCCCCTGAATATTGGCCTTTACCTGATCACTTGTAGGATGTTTCTCTGTGATGAGGGTGGGGCAAGTGGTTGTGAATTTAATTTAACTAACCTCTCTAAATTTGGTGAAATCTTCTCAAAGGAGAGGTTAAAGGGCTTTATAATTTAAAAGATCTGCTGCTATCCAGAGGACATGGAATTTTTTTTGGCGGGGGCCTAGGATGCATCTGCAAAGGATGTTGTATAGGAATGCCTGAAACTGGCAGAACCTGATTACAAGCAAAATGAGCCTTACTTCCAGTTTCAGGGGCTTCTGTTCAATTCATTTCCTGGCGTTTAGCATTTACATGAGCAACTTTGGGTCTCAACATTAGGCTGGTGGCCTTGTGAATTTTGCAGGGGAGAGGAGCTGGATTGTAAGAAGGGGATTTACATTGGATATAGACATTAATTTTTATTTTAAGTCTAATTTCTATCCTGTTAATGGGGTTCCTAAGGCCAGCTGGTATACTAATAAGACAGTTGAGAGTTCTCTTTAATTTTTTTCCTTTCAAATATAACAATTTTTTTTTTTCAAATATAACCAAATTAAAGGATCCATTGTCTGGCTATTGACAAGTAGGATCTATTAAGCTAAATAGTGAGTTAAACCAATAAGCCTTTTTTTAAGGCTTAACTGTGGACATAAGAGGCATACCTAAAGACAGTGTAAAAAATTAAAAATGCAGCCCAAACAAGATGCAGAAAGTTCTCTTCTCAAAGTTGGTCTAAGAAAACAAAGGCCTTTCTTGTAGGTAGTAAGGATCCTGTAGTGAAACAGCATTTCTGGTCTTCCACGGCAATGTGAGATGCTTGCACTCACAGGCCTGCTAATCTGTGACACTGGACAGGTGCTAATGGAATGGGAGTTTTCCAGCACTAACAAGCAACAAAAGTTTAAATGACAAAGGTTTCTTATGGGCTGGGATCTCTTATGACAAACTCCCCTGAGATTTGGCACAATTGGGCAAGAACTATAAGGCATCGTATCTTTTAAATTGAATTTAAATTTTTTAATGAAAAAAATTTATTTTTATTTTAGTATAGTTAACATGCAGTATTATATTTCTTTCAAGTGTACAACATGGTGACTCAACAATTCTATATATTATTCAGTGCTCATCAAGGTGAGTGTACTTTTTTTTTTAAGGTTTTATTTATTTATTCATGAGAGACACACACAGAGAGGCAGAGACACAGGCAGAGGGAGAAGCAGGTTCCATGCAGGGAGCCTGACGTGGGACTTGATCCCTCCTTCAGGACCAGGCCCTGGGCTGAAGGCAGTGCTAAACCACTGAGTCACCCAGGCTGCTCCAATACAAGACTCTTTAAAGAAAGGGAATATCTATTGCTGATTGTGAAAATTTTTGTTTTAATTTTATACATAGAAAAAGACTGGAAAGATATATGTTAACTGTTGAAGAAAACAGTGATTTCAAAATGACAGGATCATTAATGACCTCTTTACTGAGTTCCGAGGCCCTAGGAACTAGTTCCACAAATATTTTTTCCTGCTAATATATATATATATATGTGTGTGTGCGTGCTATATATATGTGTGTGTGTGTGTGTGTGTATATATATATATATATATATATATATATATATATACACACATACATACGTATTTTATAAATATCACTCTTGCTTCACTGGACTCAACAGACAAGAGATTCCAGGAGACTGACATGGTAAGAAATCTTACCTTCTCCTAGCTGAACGTCAGATGCCCAAAGATTTGCAGGATTTTTGGAGCAAATATCCAGTGGAAGTTTATCCTGCCAAGTATGGCAACTGTTGGGGAAGAAAAAATTCACTTTACTCTTCAGTGGTCTTCTAGCTGGTCTAACAATTAAATTGATATGAGACATATTAACAGGACAAAATCAAATTTAACCCCAAATGTACAGGGAATCCACACAGACATGGTGGGCAAAATGAGGTAAATACGTCATCTAGAACTAAGGAGAAGGGAATGCGGTCTGGTACTTCAAAGTGTGCTGGAGTCCTACTCCAGCTGGGGTGGGTCTCTTGAAGGAAAGGACGGCATAGGCGAAAGAGGAGACACAAACACCACAGAGTCAGGGTGCATACATCTCCTCCTGATCATTTCGGAGGGGCTTTATTTATATCATTTTACATTGCCTTGTTTTCCCAGTTTCTTTTTTAGTAGATAATTACATTTTACATTTTATCACAAGCATCTTAGATCATTCTAAAGATTAAGAAACAGCTTTTATCATAAATATTTTTCCTTTCAGTTTAACATAACCTTTATTGATTTCCTGAGAAAGCAGTGATTGTGACACAAGGACAGAGCTGCTAGACAGAGCGTGACCTAATCTAGTGGAGAATAAGTCTATGGTACTATGGTCACTGAAAGGGCTTATTATATTCTGAAGGTTACATGCAGAAATGTTGAACTTTCTTTTGTCAGTTTACAATACCTACTACCTACCTATAACCTGTTTGATCCACATATGTGTTCCATTGATTAATTGTCGTCTTTCTGTCTTATGCAAAAGACACCATGGAGGTCCAGACCTCTTGATTCTTTCCCACAGACACACAGAACTAGCTAAAACCTTTTCTCCATGATTCTTAAACCATTTTATTCATATTCCACTCCTTCAGTGATCGCTTTCCTTGGGCTAGGTTCTCACATTTCTTTTACCATTAACTGATCAAAAAACTCAGCCTTACTCATATTAGAGGAATTACAGAGCGGGGGGCATTGGGTTTTATTCTAAGAAGCATGTCAGAGATTTTGATTATTTTTAGACTCCATATTTATTTTATGACAATTCCCCTTTAATATTATCATGATGCTGATGATGGCCAAACACAAAGTGAAAGGGATCAGTGGGAGCTAGCTGGTGGCTTCTCCTGATTTTTCAGGATTAACCCTCATGCCTGAACTTTGTCAAACAGCATGAGTAGCTTGGCTCTTATCAAAAGTGAAGGAAAAGCAATTCACAGGAAGATGAAAAAGAATAAATGGTAAGTAAATGTTTGCTAAGCCATCTAGAAATAATGGATCACAGAGAGAACTTCAATCAAAGAGGTCTTGCTAGGTTCCTCCCTATCTACCAAATCATGTTATAATGTAGTTCTTTATATTGATTACTCTCTTCCTGGAAGAAGTCCTCTATATTCTTTCAGGCAGTTAAGGGGAAGGTCAAATTTTCTTACGGAGTCCTTTAGGCATTGTTTATTTTGAGCTCAAAATAATCTTCCTGCCAAAGTGGCATATCTTGGGGTGGCTTACGCTTGGCCCCTACATGTGGAAAATAAAAAACACATACTTAAGCAAATAATGGGTCAAATAAGAAAAATACAAAGTTAAGTATTTTGATACAAATGAAAAAGTAAACACAACAGACTGAAAATATGAACTGCAGTGAAAGCAGTGTGGAGATAAATTTACACTTGTAGGGATACCTGGGTAGCTTAGCGGTTGAGTGTCTGCCTTTGGCTCAGGGCATGATCCCGGAGTCCTGGGATAGAGTCCCACGTCAGGCTCCCTGCATGGAGCCTGCTTCTCCCTCTGCTTGTGTCTCTGCCTCTGTCTGTCTGTCTCTCTCTGTGTTTCTCATGAATAAATAAATAAACTCTTTTTTAAAAAATTGCACTTGTAAATAGTTTATTTTTAAAATTTTTATTACTTTTTATTTTTAGAGAGGGAGAGAGAGGAGGAGGAGAGGAGTAGAGGGAGAGGGAGAGAGAAAATTGCAAGCAGTCTCCACACCCAGTGCAGAACCTGTTATGGGGCTCAGTCTCACAACTCTGAGATCATGACCTGAGCTGAAATCAAGAGCTGGACGCTTAACTGCCTGAGCCAGCCAAGTGCCCCATCATTCTCTTTTATTTCTAACAGGTCTTTCCAGATAGTCTATTTCTTTTTGAGTCAGTTTCACTAATTTGTGTCATTCTAGGAATTTGTTCATTTCATCTCAGTTATCTACTTTGTTGACATACTTTGTTGGCATACTCTTATAATTCTTTTTTGTTTTTATAAGATTATTAGTAATCTCTCATTATTTACTTCTGATCTTAGTAACTTATGTTCTCTCTCTCTCTCTTTTTTCTTTTTTGGTCAGTCTAGTTAAATGTCAATTTTGTTGATATTTTCAAAGAACCAACTTTGAGTTTCATTGGTTTTCTCTATTTTTAAATTTTCTATTCATTAATTTCTGCTCTAACCCTTATTTCCTTTTCTGCTTTCTTTGGGTTGAGTTTTCTCTTATTCTCATATCTTAAGATTGTTGATTTGATATCTTTCTTTTTTAATGTAAACATTTACAGCTGTAAATTTCCCTCTAAATACTGCATTCAATGTTTTCATATGTTTTATTGTCATTTTCATTCATCGCAAAGTGCCTTCTAATTTCCATTGTGATTTTTTTCTTTGATCTATTGTTTATGCTGTTCTTTAATTTTCACATATTTTTGCATTGCCCAAATTTCTTTCTGTTTTTAATTTCCATTTCCATGCCATTATGATCTTCGACATACTTTGTAAAATGATTTTAATTCTTTAAAATATTCTGAGGCGGGGATCACTGCATGGCTCAATGGTTTAGCACCTGCCTTTGGCCCAGGGCGTGATCCTGGGGTCCCGGGGATCGAGTCCCACATCGGGCTCCCTGCATGGAGTCTGCTTCTCCCTCTGCCTATGCCTCTACCTATGTCTCTGCCTCTCTGTGTCTTTCATGAATAAATAAATCTTTAAAAAAAGGTCAGAAATTAAAGGGGTGCCTGGGTTGCAAGAAGTAATCAAAAATAAAGATAAAGAGATAATCTTAAAAGCAGACAAAAGGGGATCCCTGGGTGGCGCAGCGGTTTGGCGCCGGCCTTTGGCCCAGGGCGCGATCCTGGAGACCCGGGATCGAATCCCACATCAGGTTCCCGGTGCATGGAGCCTGCCTTCTCCCTCTGCCTGTGTCTCTGCCTCTCTCTCTCTCTGTGACTATCATAAATAAATAAAAATTAAAAAAAAAAAAATAAAAGCAGACAAAGGAAAACAAGAGAATACCCATAAGACTTTTAGCTGATTTTTTTAGCAGAAACTTTGCAGGCCAGAAGGGAATGGTATGATGTATTCCAAGTGGTTAAAGGAAAAACCTACAACCAAGAATACTCTTCCGAGCATGGTTATCATTCAGAATTGAAGGAGAATCCTAGACGAAGTAAAGCTGAAAGAATTTATCACCACTAAACCAGCCTTACAAGAAATGTTAAAAGAACTTGTTTAAGTAGAAAAGAAAAGGCCATAACTAGAAGTAAGAAAATTATGAAAGGAGAAGATTGCAGTGGTGAAAACAAACACACAGTAAGACAGTAAAGGTAATAGATCAGTCATTTATAAAGCTAATATGAAGGTTAAGCACAAAAGTAGTGAAATCAATTACACCTACAAATATAAGGAGAAATAGGAGTCATGGCTTTAGAAGTTATTCCCCATGATCTCCTTATTGACTACAAATAAATTTACAGAAAAACTAGTTAAGGGATACTCAAAATGATATAGACCATGACATCATTTACATACAATATGGAGAGGGGATAAAAATACAGTGCTTTTAGAATGTGTTTAAACCAAAAACCTATAACATACACAAAAAAAGAGAAAGGAATCCAAGCAAAGCACTAAACAAAGTCATCACACCACAAGGGAAGGGAGCAAGAGAAGAACTCTTCCCACAAGGGAAGAGAAGAGAAGAACTGTAAAATAACCCAAAAACAATAAAAAAAAATCACAGTAAGTACATACTTATCAATAATTACTTAAAAAAATAATTACTTTAAATGTAAATAGATTACATGTTCCAATCAAAAGACATAGGGTGGCCAAATGGGTAGAAAAAACAATGCCCAGCTATATGCTGCCTACAAGTGACTCACTTCAGACCTAAAGACATGTACAGAATAAAAGCAAAGGGATGTAAAAGGCATTTCATGAAAATGGAAACAAAAAAGCTATGGTAGCAATACTTATATCAGACAAAATAGGCTTCAAATGGAGTGTATTAAAAGATAAATGTATTACATAACGACAAAGGGATTAATTCCACAAGAGGATGTAACAGTTGTAAACCTCCCAACGTAGGAGTACCTAAATATATAAAGCAAAAATGAACAGACGTAAAGGGAGAATTGACAATAATAATAGGGGACTTTAATGCCCCTCTTACATCAGTAGATAGATAATCCAGACAGGAAATCACTAAGGAAACAGTGGCTTCAAATGACACATTAGGCCAGGCAGACTAATAGATACATACAGAACATTCCATCCAAAAGCAGTGGAATACACATTCTTTTCAAGTACACCTGGAACATTTCCCAGCATAGGTCACATTTTAGAGTACAAAACAAGTTTCATTAAATTTAAAAACAGAAACAGACTCATAAATACTGAGAAAAAACTGGTGGTTGCTAGAGAGGAGGTTGTGGGGAGATGGGCAGAATGGGTAGAGGGTAATTAAGAGGGACAAAATTCCATTATAAATGTCATGGGGATGGAAAGTACAGCATTGGGAATATAGTTAATTATATTAATAACTTTGTATGGTAAATAAACGTATCGTGGTAGACATTGTGTAATGTTTATAAATGTCAAATCACTATGTTGTACATCTGAAGCTAATATAATATTATTTGTCAACTATACTTCAATTAAAAAAAAGAAAAAAGCTTGAGTAAGGTGTTTTTGGCTGTACAATATTAAGTAGTGAAGTTCATTTTGTGCCCAGAGTCCATATGCCCCATACGCTTGACTTTTCCAGGATCTGTTTGCTGAGATCCCTCTGACTGGAAGTAGATCGGCCTTATAAAGCTCTTACTGTGTGCTTCCGGCCTGGTGTTTAGTTGGCCCCCTCCATAAGGATGGCTGCTGGGGAGGAAATTAAACATCTGAGTCCTCTGCGACTGCATTTCTCATACTGGGATGCCAAGCTGTGTGCTCCCTGGGTCTGGATTCCTTTCTATACCACACAGTGCCCCCTGGTTTGTCCTAGTCTCATATCCCAGCTGCCAAGCACCCAGGCCTCCTTTACTTCTCCATCGATAGAGGCTGTGAAGCCAGGCTGCAGACTGAACACATGGTGACTCTATCTCTCCACTGTTTTTCCTCCTCCACCTCTGCCTCCACTCGGTGCTCTCCTCCGCCAAGCCAACACCTCACCTTGTAGGCAGAGAGGGTCATTCGCTGAATAGGGACAAAAATGGAAGCCAGTGGGTTGGACTGGAAGGTGACTGCTAGGGACCTTTTGGGCCTGAAGAATCTGATGGGACAGGACAGAGTGAGAGTGGCCAGTCACTGCAGGAGACAAGAGCCCAGGTTGGGACTATTGTGCTCCCCTTCCAGGGGTTGCTACCTGCCCAGCCTGGCAGATAGAGGGTTCCTGGTACCGTGTTCCTTCAGCTGCCAGAGTCAGGGGCTGTGGTTGGAGCATGATGCTCATCTGAGCATATAGGTTTTCTTCACAGGAATGAAAGTAGAAGGAAAAGAAAAGGGGGGAATGGAAAGAGTTGAGTATATGGAGCACTTCCTGGCAGGCCCTCTTTAGTGGTCCAAGCTTGTGGGATACCGGTGGCTACTGACTGGGCTCTACACATTTAAGCACACATGTGTTTCCATTATGCCTGGAGGAAGTAATCTGGATGCTTTCCTGGTGGTCCATGGGGAAGAGGAATGAGCCAGTTTCAAAGAAGGCCTTCTCCATGACAGCCATCCCATAAAGGGAGGGTTCTGACTTCAGAAGATTACTATTCAACAGGCATTGCAGGGCATCAGAGAGGTAGTGAAATTGAAGCCCAGTTAGGGAAATATACTTGGCCAAGGTCAAACAATGAGTTAAGGACACAGCTAGATACATTCATTCACACATTCATCCATTTATTTACTCATCAGGCACTGTTTACATATCTGTTGTATTCCAGGTACTGTGATAGACACGGGGGGTATAGCAATGCTGAGACCAGCCGGGCCCTACCCTCCTGGATTCCCTAGTCCTGAGTACTGAAAAGTGAATGAACTAATTACCATTTATATTTCTGGGATTGGAGATCAAGGATCATATAAATCTCTATAGACCAATTCTGCCTATACTTCAGCCTTTTTTCCTCCTCTCCCTTCTTAGTCCCTGGGTTCTAGCCATTTGGGCCTTCAAAACACACCAACCTCATTGCCACCTTGAGTCCTTTGCACTCACTGTTCTCTTTGTCTGGAATACTCTCTCTACAGGTCTTTGTATGGCTGCCTCCTTCATAGCATTCATGACTGCTTGGATGCCACCTCCTCAGAAGCCTTTTCTGAGCCCCTGAGCTAAAAGCCACCCCCCCCTCAGGGTTTGGTTATTTGCTTTCTTGTTTCATCTCTGTCTCCTTCCTAGAGGACAGCACTCAGTACTTAATCTGTGCCTGGCACATAGTAAGTATTCAGTTAATATCTTCCAGTGGTCATAGAAAAGGCTCACAGACTCCTCTTCTTCCCATAAGGCCTCTGAGCACTTTGGGTTCGAAATCTTTGTAGAGGACAGACACTCTCAATTTACAAACAGTAAATTGAGTTCCAGAGAGAGGCAGTAACTGCCTGAAGATTCATAAAGTTCCAATAATCTCTTACCTCACCCTTATGCTCCCCCAGTCTTGGGGACATCAGAGCCAGTTCGTTTTTTTTTTCTCAAGATTTTATTTATTTAAGAGAGAATGAGTGAGCAAGAGAGAGAGCACAAGCTAGGGGAAATGCAGTGGGAGAGGGAGAAACAGACTCCCTGCTGAGCAGGGACCCTGATGAGAGAGGCTCTATCCCAGGATCCTGGGATCATGACTGGAGCTGAAGGCAGTCGCCTAACTGACTGAGCCACCCAGGTGCCCCCGAGCCAGTTCTTCAGACATTTCTTCTCATTGCAGGGAGAGGTGCACTGAGACCCTAAGAGACTGTTATATCCCAAGGACACTCCATCCGAAATCAACAAATTCTCTCTGTTTTTGTGTAACTGGGAGCATCTTTGCCTTGATTTCTGAAAGATAGCTTTGCTGGTTGTAGAGTTCTTGGTTGACAGCTTGTGGTTTTTGAGCCCTTTGAATGCTATCCAGCTTCATCAGAAATGCACATTTACACACCAACTGCCCATGGTTATTGGTCCGTGGCTGTCCCTGAGAGCATTGATTCCCCAGCATTTCCAGCCTTTCATGCACAGGTAGAGGGGCTTCAGTCCACATAGGAAATGGGGCAGGTGGATGTTGGGCCCAGCACATATGGCTGAGGAGTTGTGGTAGGACATTCACATCACCTGCTATAGCTGACTCGCCAAGGTGACACAGCAGCAAGGCCACGATTTGAGCTCAAGGTCATGTGACAGCAAAGTCCTATTCTTAGCTGCTACTTGATTTGGTGAATGGAGAGGTTGGAAAAGAGTAGCAGATGTTTGCTTAGAAGGTCTGTGAAGATTGCTTACCTGGACTGCTTCTCACGTCCATATTCCACAGATTGGCAGACACACCTGCTCTGTGCCCATCCTCTGGCTGGCCTTTCAGGTCACAAAGAGTAACCAGGGATGTTTCATGCCCTCAAGGTAAATATGTCTGCTGGGAGATGGTCATCTTAGGGGATAAACCCACACTTTGTTCCCCATCCCATCTCTGTTGACTAGGGAGTCCTTCCTGGAGGAAGTGTTGCCCAAGCACTGCCGAGGACTTTTGGGGGTTATCAAGCCTATTCCTTTCACTTTACAGATGAGGGAACACAGGACTATAGCAGAAAAATGGCCTGCAAAAGAGGGCACAAGGGGGCATTCTGGAGGCCAGCCTCTGAGTTGCCGTGCCCTCCCTTGGGTTCTAGTACCATATTCAGACACTGTACACACTGCCAGATGCAACTGCTCACTGCCTAACCCTTCCATCTCACCCAGAGCTCTTTCCCTCAAAGGGCTGCAGACTCAAGGCTCTGCTCTACGCCTCAGCACTGGGCCATTTTACCTTTAAACGATGTAAACAGCCTCAGCCTCTCCTGAGAGAATTTAGTATAGTGGTGTGGGAGAAGGTGTGTGTGCACACCTTAGGCTGAGAGTGTGAGAGAGTATCTTAAGATTTGGTAAGTTGCTTTTTCTCCTTTGGATTTACATTGTCCTCAGTTGAGTCCTGGAGGGGAAATGAGCCATAGGGGAAAAAGGTAAAAAATAATTATACTTACAAACTTAATAGCATAAATTTCTCAAAGAAACTTTTAACAGATGCTTTCCGTTTCCCCCTTTCCCACAGCTTTTGAAAATATAATGTCTGTTTTATGGAGATATGGACCTAATAATGACCTATAACACAACCCATTGTGGATATTTGGCCAGCGGTACATCCGAATTCCCCTGAAATGAGTTGTTACAGTGACCTAGTCTACTGTATACGGCACTGCAGGGGGCCTTCACAGTCATCAGGTCCATTTTCTTCCTTCCTCAGATAAGGAATGCAGGCCCAGAGCAGTGGAGGGGCCTACTCAAAAGAGCCCTGAGAGCTCTACCTAGGGAGGGCCAGCTTCTGGGTGGCCTTGTCCTCCTTCCTGTGTGTTGAGGTCAATCAGTTTGGGCAACACACCCAGGTTCACAGCCAGATTCCTATCCTAAGCACTTACCACACTGTCCTGCCCAGAACTCTTTCACCTAAAGGGCTGAAGAGTCAAGGCCCCTCCCCAAGCCATGGTACTAGACCTTTTTGCCTCTCAGAAACTTAAACAACCTTCCCTGAAGGCATGTATTATCCACCTTGGAGTTAGTTTTTGCAGGCCTTAAGAGAGCCTTGCAATTTGTACTCTTCTTAAAAGGCCAAATGTGATTCCACAACTCTAAATTTCCCCCAATCTTACAAAGATGTGCCTGCCAATTGGCAGTACAATGCTTAAGGAACAACCAGCTGTGGACTTATGTTGAATTAACTCTCTTAGAAAAGCAGGCCAATAGCTTGGAAACTGTTCTACTGATATTTTAGAATCCAGGAAAACAAAAGACTCCTTCTGAAAGCATGTTCTGTCTTGTTACATAAAGAGACAGAAGAGATTTTAGATTCAGGCATGGATGGCATAATTGGTATCCCTGTCCTCCAAAGCACAGCCCCCAGACAAAACTAGGGCTTTTATGAGAACTGCAGAGTTGGATCATAATTTTCTATTTCAAGGCCAAGAATATTGGTTTAGGAAAAATAATGGAGATAAGACAGAGAATAAGGAGGAGTCTCTGTCTGGTACCCCTTGAATTAGGGAGACCAAAACAAAACAAAACCAAAAAAACAAAAACAAAGGATGTTTTGAAATCAGAAGTAGAAAAGAAGGTTGTAGAGACCTAGAGGAGAAATAAATCTATGGCAGTGGCTGAACCCAGACCAGTTGGGGTGTGGGGACATTGGTGGTAAGTGAGGGCTGACCGGTGGGTACTGCCCCAGTGAAGAAGCCAATAGAGCACAAGGAGGTAGCTCTAAAACAGCTGGGCTTTACAAAAGAAAACCTATAAGGGAAACGGATTCATTTGTAAATCAGTCAATTCATATGTAGATTTAGATTAATATGTAAATTGGCCTCTAAGATCTCCTTCCAAGGTCTCCATCACTAGGCAAAGCAATTGGGTTTCCTTCCTTTAACTCCACTGGTCATCCTAAGAGGTTTCATTGGGATTAAAATGTTCATGAAAAATGAGGGAAAATCAGGACTAAGAGGAAGTTTTACAATGTGATTCACCCTGACCTAGGTCCCCAACTCTAACACCCCAAGAAACACAAAATCACATTTGGCCATAATCTTCACCTTAATCATAAGAAATTTCCAAGGATGTCTCATGAATTACATGGACCCACATCAAAATCTGAACTCCAGTAGGGAGTCAGAAATATTTCAAGGTGTTAAATCAGTTCTGATATTTAATTAATATGAAACCTTGGACTTTGGGATCTCACCATGGCCAAATTTGCTAGGTGAATAGATTTTTTTTTTTAAGATTTTTATTTATTTATTCATGAGAGACAGAGAGAGAGAGAGAGAGAGAGAGAGAGAGGCAGAGACACAGGCAGAGGGAGAAGCAGGCTCCATGCAAGGAGCCCGATGTGGAACCCGATCCCTGTCTCCAGGATCAGACCCTGGGCTGAAGGCGGCGCCAACCCGCTGAGCCACCCGGGCTGCCTGAATAGATTTTGTAGTGTTAAAACATTGCTTAACTCTCCACTCAAGTGAGTGTTCACTGTGTATTTGTTCTGAACTGGAAGCAAGGAAGTTAGTTACTAGCTATGAATTCTGACCAACATGTGGGATGTGAAGAGATGAGGAAGTCATCTTCATAGTCATTGAATTGCTTTTCAAGAGCAGCAACCACAGCCGAGGCCATAAATCAGGTCCATTCACCTCACTGTACTCTTCCTCCCTTTGGAAACATGGGAAAGATTCAATCCACAGGCAAAATAAAAATGATGTTTTGAATAACTCCGTTAACACCCTCCTGTGCACCATGCACAAATTGGCTTATTCTCTCTCATAACTGGTAGCCTTGTCGTATTGTACATAGATATATCAATTAAATAGAATTACATGGATGCCTGGATGGCTTAGTTAGATAAGCGTCTGACTCTTGATTTCAGCTCAGGTCATGATTTCATGGTTGTAGGATTGAGCCCCACATTGGGCTCCATGCTGGGAGTGGACCCTCCTTTAGGTTTTCTCCCTTTCCCTCTACATTTGTCCCCCCTCACCCCCCAATCTCTCTCTTAAAAAAAAAGAATCACACTAGAAGAGAACTTCAGTTCATCAGGATCATACATGTATTGCAGGAAAAGGCAAATATCCAAATCTTTTTGTTCTTTAAACTGTAGTATGCATTGTGTTTTGTTTTATATACTCTTTAAAGGAAATCCCAGGAGTGAGCATGCATTCAGTCTAAGAGCCTTCATCTTTTCCAGCTACAGTCATGACAATGAAGTTTGATCTCTGGACTGATGTCTGTTAGATACTACAACCTCACAGCAGTTCCTCAGAACATGCTTACTCCTTTCTGACCCTCCATCTTTGCTTGTGCTGTTCCCATTCCAAACCCTTCCTCATCTAGCTCAGTCATTTGGGTCTTGCCTTTTTTCCTCTCAGATTTTCTGCCTCCTTTCACTCACTTCCTTCCTCTTCTTTCCCTGTCTCAACCTACCTATACCGTGATATCTCCCCTCCCTGAACCATAGAGGAGGCCCGAAGTATGGATCACACATTAAGAGACAACAGCTGTAACCCATGGCCTCCCACCGAAAACTGTTTTGTGGGTGTCATTCTTATGTTCCCTACCTGCACAGTCAGCACTTGAATTGTCCGACTGGGTGACCTACTGTTTTGTTTCCACACTTGAAGCTTTGGGTGTGCTTTACACGTAGTAAAAAATGAGCAATGATTATAGTAACAGCTGAAACTTTTGGCAGGCTTACTGTGTGCCAAGTACTATGCTGAGCAATATGCATGAATTAGGATCATTGCTATTTTATAGATGAGAAAATAAAGACAGGGAGAGAGTGATTATTTGCCTGGATCACAGAGCTGACAAGTGGTACAGTGGAATTTATTCATCATATATTCCATTCGGTTCACTAACTAGACTCTCAGTTTGAGAAGAAAATGGTTACGTGCATATTTTCACATATCTTTTGGTTTTTACAATTTATTTATTTATTTTAGGTGTGGTGCACACAAGTGTGTGTCGGGTGGGATAGAGGGAGAGGGAGAGAGAATCTCCAGCAGACTCCCCACTGAGTGCAGAACCAACTTGGGACTTGATCCCATGACCCTCAGATCATGACTTGAGCTGAAATCAAGAGTTGGATGCTTAGCTGACTAAGCCACTCAGGTGATCCCCAAATTGGTTGTTTTTTAAAAAAGAGAGAAAAAGCCATCACCCTTTCCTAAGTGAATGGTAGTCAGTCTGTGGACATATAATATCATTGCAGTTTGTAAGCCTTACATGTTAAAAAGCAAGAAAAGGGGCACCTGGGTGGCTCAGTGGTTGAGCATCTGCCTTTGGCTCAGGTTGTGATCCCGGGGTCCTGGGATCAAGTCCCTCATCAGGCTCCCCTCAGGGAGCCTGCTTCTCCCTCTGTCTGTGTTTCTGCCTCTCTCTCTGTGTGTCTCTCATGAATCAATAAATAAAATATTTAAATATATATTTAATTTAAAAATAAAAAGTGAGACAAGATCAAAGCTTGGATATGGCCAATATCTCTGCTCATTTGAATTTAATATTTTCAAGAGATGCCTATTTTGGTGAATCTTCCAGTTTATTGGTATGGTTTAACTAAAGATATCTGTATTCAGAAGTCTAGTTCTTTCTTTTTTGAAGTAAAGGGAGCAAAAAGCATTTTCCCCATTAAATGCAAACTGCCGCAGCCACTGTGGAAGACAGTATGGAGATTCCTCAAAAAGTTAAAAATAGAACTACCTTATGATCCAGTAATTGCACTACTGGGTATTTACCCAAAGAATACAAAAACACTATTTGAAAGGATATACTATTTACCTTTACCCAAAGAATACAAAAACACTATTTGAAAGGATATACTATTTACCTTTACCCAAAGAATACAAAAACACTATTTGAAAGCACCCCTGTGTTTATTGCAGCATTATTTACAATAGCCAAATTATAGAAGCAACTCAAGTGTCCATCAGTGATGAATAGATAAAGAAGATGTGGTGTATATATTCAGCCATAAAAGATAGTGAAATCTTGCCATCTGTGACAACATGGATGGAACCAGAGGGTATTATGTTAAGTGAAATAAGTCGGGCGCCCAGGTGGCTCAGAGGTTTAGCGCTGCTTTCGGCCCAGGGCATGATCCTGGAGACCCGGGATCAAGTCCCACGTCAGGCTCCCTGCATGGAGCCTGCTTTTCCCTCTGCCTGTGTCTCTGCCTCTCTCTCTGTGTCTCTCATGAATAAATAAAATCTTTAAAAAAAAAAAAGATAAGTCATTTGGAGAAAGACAAATACCATAGAATTTCATTCATATGTGGAATTTAAGAAACAAAACAAATGAAGGGGAAAAACAGAGACAACCAAAAAACAGATTCTTACCTATAGAGAACAAACAGATGGTTACAAGAGAGGAGGTGGGTGGGTGGAGGGTGAAACAGGTGAAGGGGATTAAGAATATACTTACCACCATTTGCTTCAACGTGGATGGAACTGGAGGGTATTATGCTGAGTGAAGTCAATCGGAGAAGGACAAACATTATATGTTCTCATTCATTTGGGGAATATAAATAATAATGAAAGGGAATATAAGGGAAGGGAGAAGAAGTGTGTGGGAAATATCAGAAAGGGAGACAGAACATAAAGACTCCTAACTCTGGGAAACGAACTAGGGGTGGTGGAAGGGGAGGAGGGTGGGGGGGGGTGAATGGGTGATGGGCACTGAGGGGGGCACTTGACAGGATGAGCAGTGGGTGTGTTGGCAAATTGAACACCAATAAAAAATAAATTTATTATAAAAAAAATAATTCATAGATTAGGGCAGCCTGGGTGGCTCAGGGTTTTAGCGCCACCTTCAGCCCAGGGCCTGATCCTGGAGACCCGGGATGGAGTTCCACATCAGGCTCCCTGCATGGAGCCTGCTTCTCCCTCTGCCTGTGTTTCTGCCTCTCTCTCTCTCTGTGTCTCTCATGAATAAATAGATAAAATCTTTTTAAAAAAATTTCATAGATTAATGTGGAAACCAGTAAGATATTAAATCTGATTCAAATGAGAAAAAAAAAGAATATATTTACCATGATGAGTGCTGAGTAATGTATAGAATTGTTGAATCACTATGTTTCACACCTGAAATGAATATAACACTATGTGATAACTATACTGGAATAAATTTTTTTTAATAATTAAAAAGCAAAAAACAGGGCAGCCTGGGTGGCTCAGTGCCACCTTTGGCCCAGGGCATGATCCTGGAGACCCGGGATCGAGTCCCACGTCGGGCTCCCTGCATGGGGCCTGCTTGCTTCTCCCTCTGCCTGTGTCTCTGCCTCTCTTTCTCTCTGTGTGTCTCATGAATAAATAAATAAAATATTTTTTAAAAAAGCAAAAAAACATTTTTTCTACATCATCTTCTAAGAATTTTTATTTTTATTTTTTATTTTATTTATGATAGTCACACAGAGAGAGAGAGGCAGAGACACAGGCAGAGGGAGGAGAAGCAGGCTCCATGCACCGGGAGCCCGACGTGGGTTTCGATCCCGGGTCTCCAGGATCGCGCCCTGGGCCAAAGGCAGGCGCCAAACCGCTGCGCCACCCAGGGATCCCTTTTCTACATCATCTTATGATACATTTTGGCATTTGTTAATGTCATATATGCCAGTCACTACTCCAGTATATCCCCTCTGTTTCACTGATAAGTATTACCCTTTGGAGCCAACATTAGTCTTAATGTTTCGTAGTTTGTTCTAATAAATATGTGGTCATTTGAATCTCTTATGTACTTTTTAGACTGTTCTTTTGTTTTCCTGCTTATTTTTTCATTTTAATTAAAATTGTGTTAAAATTAGAAAATTACTTGGAGCAAATGGTCATATGTACATATATGCTGTCTTCCCATCCAAGAGAATATCTATAGTGAATCATTTTGCAAATAATATCTAAATCTTACGTATTCTGTCAGCATTGCTTATGTCAGAATTCTGGCCATCTATCAGTGGCCCCTAATCTCTCTTTAGCAAGAGGGTCGAATTCTCTTTGTAACCTTCAGTAGCTAAGTATAAGTTGCACAGAAGCTCTTTACACAGACCTAGTTTTGCTTGAACCTTAACCTTCTTTCTCTGAGGCCAGTAATATCTAGGAGGCCTGATCTTTGCCCTTTTCTTTCTGACATCCAGAACATTCTGGAAATAATTGCTATCCATTCCATAGAGTCTGTACCACCCCATTTACTCCTACTCACCTGTTTTTGTCCTTCTATCAGCATCTGTAAAACACTTGGGGATCAGGAGATATTCGGAAAAGGTAAAAAACGGGGCTCCTGGGTGGCTCAGTTAGTTAAGCATCTGAGTTTGGTTTAGGTCATGATCTCAGGGTCCTGAGATCAAGTTCCACATCAGGCACCCTGCTCAGTGGGGAGTCTGCTTTTCCCTCTCCCTTTGCCCCTCTCCCTGCTCATGCTCTCTCTATCCCTAAATAAATAAATAAAATTTTTAAATATAAAAACACTGGGTGCGTGGGTGGCTCAGCGGTTGAGCGTCTGCCTTCAGGTCAGGGCGTGGTCCTGGGATCCAGTCCCACATCAGGCTCCCTGCCTGGAGCCTGCTTCTCCCTCTGCCTCTGTCTCTCTCTCTCTCTCTGTGTCTCTCATGAATAAATAAAATCTTTAAAAAAAAAAAGAAAAAACCCAACATTTTGATGTTATCATAGGTGTATGCATACGTCCAAACTCATCAAAATGTATATGTTAAATATGTGCATTTTTATGATTACATATACCTCAATGAAGCTGAAAGAAAGAAAACAAAGTTTTTGCTAAATTGGTAAATTTGGTAAGCTTTGGGGAATTAGTCATATGGTAACTTGATCCTTCAAAGAATGGCTTGTTTACTTGGTCAATTATGTGACTTGGCTTTTGGTAAAATGGCTCTTGATTAACTGACTTAGTGCCAAATCCGTGACTTCTAATACCAAGCAAATGAGGCAGAATTTTTATCCACAGATAGATCCTCTTTAGAACTTCCCCATGGAAACCGGTGCTTTGTCATGAGAAGGAAAATTCTGGGATTTTATCCCACATAACCATGGGAACAAATCTCTCTTGACTTTCCTTTTCAGTGGCCATTTCTAGTTCCTTTCTCCCTTTACTTTCTGGATGACAGGCTAGATGGGCAGAAGGGACGGGAAGTGTCAGGGGTCTAGTAAAGTTTAGAGTCTGGGTGGTCAACGGGGAGAACCACTGTAGGGTCTTTGTGTGTAGGACCCGCTCCTCGCAATCCTTGATATTTGTTGAGAGCAGCAGCTACTGGAGACGCCCCAGAAGTCTTTCAGCATGTGTTCCCCAGAGTTCCCAGAAGGGAAATGTATGACTGCTGCTATGGCAACCATTTCAACCAATGGGATCTAAAGCTGAAGCATTTCTGCCTGCTTCAGTTCTGGCAAGGAGGAGGAAATGGGAGACAGTGGAGAGAAGGAGAGTATAGTCAGGCCTAGTAATTATCTGACCTCAAGAAGAGGACCAGTCTATAGTATTCATACTGTTTCTTTCCAGCAGAAGATGAGCGTGCAAGGCTGTGCCAGGATGAAGAATAATGACAAGCCTCGCCTGTGGTATGTATTGGGGGTCCTTATTTGCTAGTCATTGGGTTAAGGGCCCAGTATGTGTTAGGCCATTTCTTCTCACAATAGGTATTAATATTTTCATGTTAGATTTCAGAAAACAGAGACAAAGAGCATTAATTTGCCCAAGGCTCAAACCCAGAGCTTCTGTGCTTTTTCCTTGGTTATTCCCAGATTCTGAGATCAGGGCCTCTGTTGTATGCTTGTTGGTTTCCTCTCTTTTTAAAAAATATTTTTATTTCTTTTAAAGATTTTATTTATTTATTCATGAGAGACACAGAGAGAAGGCAAAGACATAGGCAGAGAGAGAAGCAGGCGCCATACAGGGAGCCCAATGTGGGACTCGATCCTGGAACTCCAGGATCATGCCCGGAGCCAAAGGCAAACGCTCAACTGCTGAGCCATCCAGGCGTCCCTTTTTAAAAATATTTTTGAATTTATTTATTTGACAGAGAGAGAGAGAGAGCGAGAGAGAGCGAGCACAAGCAGAGGGAGAGAGAGAATCAGGCTCTTCACTGAGCAGGGAGTCCGCTGATGCGGAACTTGGTCCCAGGACCCTGGGATCATGACCTGAGCCAAAGGAGATGCTTAAGTGACTGAGCCCTCAGGCACCCCTTGATGTTTTCCTTTAAAGGTATTTTTTTTTTTTTTTTAATCAGGGCACCAGGCTGGCTCAGTCCATTGAGCATGCAGCTCTTGATCTTGGGGTCATGAATTCAAACTCTGTGTTGGGCGAGGAGCCTACTTAAAAAAAAGTCTAGGGACACCTGGGTGGCTGAGCGGTTGAGCGCCTGCTTTCGGCCCAAGGTGTGATCCTGGAGTCCCAGGATTGAGTCTTGCATCGGGCTCCCTGCATGGAACCTGCTTCTCCCTCTCTGCCTATGTCTCTGCCTCTCTCATGAATAAATAAATAAATATATATTTTTTAAAAAAGTCTAAAAACAAACCTAAGGAAAATAAGGATATCTTTTATGAAACACAGATGATAGAGAGTATACTATAATGGTTATCAGCATAGAATCAGGAGCAATTTACATAGTGCTTTTTTTTTCTTCAAATTTTCTTGCTTACAAAATGGGGGGAAAAGTGTTGCCTATTGAATAAGATTTTTATGAGGATTAAATCAAATAATTCATCGAAAGATTAAGAACACTACCTGGCACATTATAGCCTTTTTTCTTAAGGTTTACATATTATTCCTGTAATTTGTAGTAGGAGGAGTATAAATATTCTTTTAAATGGTCTTAATTGGTGATATGAAAAGACCATGCATGATCTGTGTCAGAACCCAGTTTTTTCATTTAGTCCATGAAATCTCCAAGGCTGGGAACCCCTGCCCTTAATCAATGTGCTTTGTATATGGAGTGGTTGATTTCCCATGTTGAAGCAACTGGTCTCCCTCCCAACAAACAAAGGAAAGTACTTGGCTAAGTGTTCTCTCTTTTCAGGAAGAGATGCTGAGCTCGCTGCCTGGAAAACACCAGACACGTTCAGGACTGCCACACAGAGATTGTGCTGCTGAGGTGGCATAGAGGTAAGAGCATGGGAGTGGGGAGGAAGGAATGGGGTAGGTAGTGTGGCCTCATGAGAAGAAGATGAACCGTGGACTCACAGGGTTGCAAACCACAGATCTGCCACATACTGGCTTCATGACTTCAGGTGGGTTGTTTCAGCTGTCTGAGCCTCATCTGAACAATAGGATTATAATAGGAATTGACAGGGCTAAAAAGAAGGTGAAATGAAGGAATTCCTATAGAGCACCCAGAACATGGCCAGGCTTGCTGTAGGTCTTCAAGTAAACATTAGCTTCCCCTTTAATGATGATGAAGAGACTGGTCACAATAGACAGAATAAAAAAATGGGGCATTGGAAAGAGCCTACATCATCCCTGAAGCTGAGAAAGTTTTCTCAGATTCTAGGAACAGGTGTGGCTTGAGCTATCACTGTTAGAGTCAATGCCCAGTTGCCAGGGCATGAGCGGGATTTGTATGGGCACTTATAGCTGAGCATGCAGGTTCCAGAGCTGAGAATACTGTTGGTGATGGTTACCAGCCTCCATTTTGCTCCCTTGTCCAGATCCTGTAAAGCCCATCAGACCAGCTGCTATGGATGTTGTAGTGCCATGGCAGGCCCCGAACGGTAGCCCTGCCCTCATCCTGTGTGCCCTGTGTTTGTGTGTGGTAGAGGGGGCATGCGGTACCTCTAGAATGGGAGCCGGAAACACCCAACCCCACAGCAAGGGCTTTCCTAAGGGGCAGAGCTCTGACTTCCTTTGTGTCCTGCTTTTGGGACAAGGACAGTAAGACCTCTCATAGGAAGTGCTGGGATCATGGGAGAGAGTAAATAGTCTGGCTCCTGGCCAAAAACTTTTGTGTGGTCTTTCAGGCAGTTACAAAGGTTTGTTTGGCAGGTGTCATGGAAGGAGGCTGGTTTCTCCACATCACACTTGCTGCACAGCCAAGATCCTGCATTCTCTGAAGGGAGTAGCAGTCTTGGACTCAGGACCCCTGGTCAACGACACTCTTATATGCATTAGCTGCATTCTTAGCCCAGTTGCCTCTGTTTGGAGGCTGCTTTCTCAGGGGCCTATGGCAGAGGCCTTCCTCAGGCACTTCTGCTAAAGCCTCTTCATGTGGGGCAGTGGAGCACCTAAAGACACATTTTCTCTACTCAGTACTCAGGACTTTTCCACTCCTCACCCTTCGTCCTCCCCTCCTCCTGCCTCTCGGTCCATGAGATGTCAAGAGCCTTCTGGTCAGGGCTTCCTCCGTGGTGTGACCGTTCCTGAATTCCCATGCCAATCCATGTGACCCTTGCTGGAGCTGTTTCGTGGGACAAAATGGAACAGTGGGGTAGTCTGCACCTTCTCTGCTTCACCCCCTGGTCATACTATGCATGGAAGTGTTTACAGGCTCAACTCTTAGTTTTATTTTGACTTTTTGTTTTAACCGGTTACTCTGAAATCTGGCAATTCAACTCTCTATCTCAGCTCAGCTCTTGAAAAAGAGGTTCAGCAAGCAGAGTAGTTGATCAAGCACAATGTTGTTTTCAAAGAGCCCAAAGCCTTAAAATCTCATGGGGCACTTCACCAATAGGGTATTAGCAGAGCGTGCTAGCAAGTCAGCTGCAAGAATCAGAGGGTCTCACAAGGCACTTCACCAATGGGTGTCAGGAAGTGGCAGCAGAGGCCATGGGGCATTCTTAGGGGATGATAGCAAATTGTTTTTTTTCTTTCTTTCTTTTAAGATTTATTTATTTATTTGAGAAAGAGAAAGAGAACATGAGTTGGAGGGGTAGAGGGAGAGAGAATCTCCAGCAGATTCTGTGCTGAATGCAGAGCCCAACACGGGGCTTGATCTCAAACTCTGAGATCATGACCCGAGTCAAAATGAAGAGTCAGTTGCTCAACCTACTGAGCCATCCAGACACTCCTCAAATTGTTTATATAAGCTTTTTGGTTCCAAGGTGGACCACTGGTCCTTCTCCTTTGCTCCCAGCACCCTGGCTGAAATCGTTGGGTGGATCAAATTAGAAATCCAACAGTGAGGGACTATAAGAAAGCCAGGGAAGCAATTCCCTCACTACTGTTTCCTGTTCTCTGATGACAGGACCAGAAGTTGTCAGAGACTCTGTAAACTGAGTTGCATCCAATGACTGTTCTTAGATCTAAGCAGATCTCTGGTGCCAATAGACAGCCTGCTCTGTGCTTTGTGTTATTGAGACTCATGCTTGTAATAAAAAAATTGCAGAGCTCTTTGAGATTGCTATGTCCAGTGTGCTCTGAGGAGACCTTAGGAACTTGACTAGTTTGCCTCCATGAAGAAAGAGGTAATCTCATTAAACTTCATGAAGGACAGTGACTCCTAGTGATGTGCATCACTGTACACACCCTCCTCCAGAGTGCCTGACAGTAGCCACTTTGCCTAAGGAGGAAGAAGAATCTCCAGAGGTCAGAGGGTAGGATTACCAGAGACCCTCTTCTTCCTCAGCTAGGTACTCTTTGGGCTCTGACAGATTTGGCATGATGAGTCAATAAAAAACTTGTCTGGAGCAACCTTACAGAAGCTGCGGAGGCCCTGTGCCCAGCCTGGTAGTCTTTTGGGCCTGCAGGGAGGGAGTGGGAACAGTGGATGATGAGATGGTTCACCAAAGATTTTGAGGTTTGTTCATGCTGCTCCTGCTGGTTATTGAGCCCAATTAAGCTTCAGAATGAGGTTAGGTCAGTTGCTCAGCAACACAAGCTGGATCTTCACTGAGAAATTTCTTGGAACTGAAAAAGTGACGACTGCAAAAATATCAAATTTGACTGACCAAAGCAATGTCAAAATGGTGATCAAGAGCCCCCTTGTGGACTTTCTGGGCAAGAGGTTTTTCCAAATACAGCTCTGGACCCGGTCACCCAGTAACAGGTCTCAAAGGAGGGGATTGAATTGCTCCCCACTAAGGAACTCTGGGCCCGTACCAGGTCATGGGGAACTTGATAGATGGTCCTACCAGGGTCTGCATGATGATGGCCCTCTGCCTCTCCTGGTGAATCAGGCAGGAGTTGAATCAAAGAGCCCCAGTGTCCAATAGTGTCTTAGCTCAGGGCAGAGTTATTGGCCTGCTGTTGGGCTTTGGTGGATACTGGGCACATGCTCAATGGCTGTGAAATAATCCTAAAACCAGAAATCCCAGTCTTGTCACGGATCCAAGCATATGTCTCAAATCACCTGGTGGAGGTGGTTCAAGAGTCCTCTGTACTAAAATATAAATGGTACATACAGGAATGAACAAAACTCAGCCCAAGTGAGGTCTTATAACTCCAAGAAAAGATCTTAGGAGTGTCCTTCTGGCTCCCTGGCATATTTCCCAAGGAGGTACTGCCTCCACCAGCCCAGTGAGGTCCCAGATATAAAGGCTTCCTGGACTACAAACGGGCCTGTTCACTGTCTGCCCCTCCTGGTTAACTACTAACAAGCAGGAATGGGGTGCAGCTGCCATCCACATTGAGAGAGACTTTTCCCCTACTGAGTGTGGTAAGGGATGCTTAGTGTAACAGGTGGAGCTTCACAAAGGATGAATGGCTGGCTGTCCCTGCCATGTCAACAAAGGAGGCTTGCTATATTTTTCATTGACTGACTTATGTACTGTGGCTAATGGCCTAGACATTTTGGGGGGCCTCTGGCAAGACTCAGATTGGCGTGTAGAACAAGCCTCCCTGTGGGGACTAGCCACTTGGGTAAAAATCAATTCTGCTTCTAATAAGCTTCTTCTGTTACTCACATGGATGCTCACCAAGAAACATTCCTGCACCGACATAGGGGGACATTGCATTGACTGACTGCTTGTCAGTCACGCGTCCTTTACCCCAGAGTGTCCTTTACCTCAGAGCAAGTGGATATGCCTCTTGGATCCACAGAAGATGGCCATCAGGAATTCGTGTAGGGAAGGGAAAATTCTTTCTCTCCTCTTCAGGGTCTTCTAGCTGGACTAAATTAAATTGACGTGAGACAGATTAATGGGAGAAAAAAACAGTGTCATTATGTGGGCACGGAGGCCCAGTAATGAAATGACCACGGCAGGCAGTTTTTATACTTTTTAGACAAAGAGACAATAAACTTGCAAGAAATTGATGGGATAAAGGAAATAGGTGCTAGGGAGCTTTAATTAGTAGGGAATTCTAAGTGGAATTGAGGCTGAGGTAGTAGATTAGGAAAAAAACAACCTGCACGAGGTTTGTTTCTACAGTTTTCTTGGCTTTAAAGTCTTAATCTCTGGTCATAAGGATGTTTTTTTCACTTTTTAGTACAAGGAGGGTATTTTTCACAGGGGATATTTGTTTCCTGCTTTCTTGGGGACAGGAAAGTCTGAGCATCCTTACATTGACTGTTTCTTAACTTTTCTTTAAAATTATGAGTATGCCAAAGTGGCAGATTTGGTGGTGGCTTGCCCATGGCCCCACATCAGAAACCATCCTAGACTGGATCTACATGCATGGGCATGCATGGGCTGCCACTGTTGTCAGAAGAAAACAGAGGGAAAAAGCTCTCTGATGTTGGTTCTGACAGTGATGTCTTGGATGTGACACAGAAAGCACATGCACCAAAGCAGATATAAACAAGTGGGACCACATTAGACTAAAAAGCCTTTGCACAGCAAAGGAAACAATCAACAGAAAGAAGAGGAGAAAATATTTGCAGGCCATATATCCAATAAGAGGTTAATATCTAAAATATAGAAGGAACTCATATAATTCAATAGGTAGAAAACAACTAATGGCCTAAAAAATGGGCAAAGGGCCTGGGTGGACAGTTTTTCAGAGAAGCCACACACATGGCTAACAGGTAGGTGCATGAGCAGGTTCTCAGCATCATTCCCCATCAGGGAAATGCACGTCAAAACCATGTTGAGGGGGCGCCTGGGTGGTTCAGTGGTTGAGTGTCTGCATTTGGCTCAAGTCGTGATCCCAGAGTCCTGGGATTGAGTGCTGCATCGGGCTCCCCGCAGGGAGTCTGCTTCTCCCTCTGCCTATGTCTCTGCCTCTCTGTGCATCTCTCATGAGTAAATAAATAAATAAATAATCTTTAAAAAAAAAAGAACCACGTTGAGTTATCACCTTTTGGGAGAGCAAAATTTGCCACCCCAAAATGTATCTCTTTAGCATGAGGATTAATTTAGGCTGATTATTTTTAAGAAACCTCTTCCTTTTTACCTTTACCACTGCCTAAAAGAATTTAGAGAAGAGAACCTCTTCCGGGAAAAGAGCTACCATCCTAGATAATTACAGTAAAGTGTGATGTAGGTGTGGTAGACAGGGGTAAGCCCAGCAAAGTCTGTTTGTTAAAATTCCTCTGCATCTTGTTGTGTCTTTCTGGCCCAGCAAATATTCATTTACCAAACATTTATTCTTTTTCATCTTCCTGTGAGTGGCTTTCCTACCCTTTGAAGTCTCAGGGCCCTACCCACTTCTCCTTAGTTCAGGATGGCATCCATCCTTCATTTTGCCTATCTTTGGAATGTCTTAGGTTTATGTGGATTCCCCATAGGTATATGATTAAATCTGTTTTTCTCCTATTATTCTATCTTGTGTCATTTTAATTATTCAGCCAACCAGCCAAAAGAACTAAGAGGGGAAGGGGGAAATTGTCCCTTCAACAACAACCTCACACCTGTTGGGGTGGCTACTATCTAAAAGACTGGAGATAACAGGCATTGGCCAGGAAGTGGGGTAAAGGGAACCCGGTGCACTGTTGGTGGGTGGTGCAGCCACTATGGAGAACAGTGTGGAGGTTCCTCAAAACATTAAAAATTGAATTACTGGGCAGCTCCGGTGGCGCAGCAGTTTGGCACTGCCTGCACCCTGGGGTGTGATCCTGGAGACCCAGGATCGAGTCCCATGTCAGGCTTCCTGTACGGAGCCTGCTTCTCCCTCTGCCTGTGTCTCTGCTCCTCTCTCTCTGTCTCTACGAATAAATACAATCTTTAAAAAAATAATAAATAAAGATTGAATTACTATATGATCTAACGATCCCACTTTTGGGTATATATCTGAAGGAAATGAAGTCAGTCCCCCCCCTCTTTTTTAAGATTTTATCTTATTTATTCATGAGAGACACAGAGAGAGAGAGGCAGAGGGAGAAGCAGGCTCCCTGTAGGGAGCCCGATGCGGGACTGGATCCCAGGTCTCCAGGATCAGGCCCTGGGCTGAAGGCGGCACTAAACTCCTGAGCCACCCAGGCTACCCTGAAGTCAGTTTCTTGAAGAGAAACTCCCATGCACTCCCATGTTCATTGCTGTATTATTCAAATATTCACAGTAGCCAAAACATGGAAATAACCTAAATGTCTGTAGATGGATGAATAAAGAAATATATATATAAAATATGAGAGAGACATATAATGTGAGATCTAAATATCTGCTGTCATTTGTGACAACATGGATAAAGCTGGAGGGCATTTTGTTATGTGAAATAAGCCAGACAGAGAAAGATAAATACTGTATGATCTCGTTAATATGTGGAATTTTAAAAAAAATTAAGTCAAACTCATAGAAACATAGAGTTGAATGGTGGTTACCAGAGGCTTAGGCCTGGGGGGCATGAGATGCTGGTCAAAAGAGAAATAAAGTCTGGGGATCTAATGTTTGGTGTGGTGGCCACAGTTAGTAATACTGTACTGTATACTTGACATTTGCTAAGAGAGTCTATCTTTGTTTCTTTTTTTTTTTTCCAAGTTTCAGATATTTATTAATGATTTCCTGCATTGAGAGGGGAAATACTTCCTAGGTAAGTGGAAAATTGTGCCTACAGCTTCTGGAAGACCTTCTTCATTCTAAGCAGCTTTATTGTGAAACATTTCACTTAGAAGTCTGGACCTTCTTTCTTCAGTTTGCTGGAATCTACGTTTGCTGTGTAGAATTCGTATCAATTATTCGGACCCAGTTTGTTCCAGGGTTCTGGATTGAACAAATACCAGGCGCAAGACATACAGTCCAGCTCCAGTACTTCTGGCTCCACTAAATACGAAGAGAGGTATCAGCTTGGATGCTTCTTGAAACATCTTGGAAGATTTGGCAGAACGTTGTGGTGACAGGAGCCTAGAGTCCAAGAGAGAAGAACAGATCTGCAAGGCGTGGGTGCTGAGAAAATAGATCTTAAGCCTTCTTTCTATACACAGAAGAGGTAACTGTGTGAGATGAGGAATGTGTTAAAATTACCTTAATTGTGGTCATTTCACAACGTATGCATATATCAAATTGTATGGCACACTTTAAGAATATACAATTTTGTCAGTTAAAATTAAAGCTGGGAAAAAATTAAAACATCAGTTAGATCCACTGATTGATGGTTCTGTTTAGTTCAACTGTATCCTTACTGATTTTCTGCCTACTGGATCTTTCAGTTACTAATAGAGGCAGTGTTGAAATCTCTCTCGTTAGTAGTGGATTATCTATTGTTCTCTGCGTTATTGGTTTTTGCCTCTCGTATTGTGACACTTTGTTGTAAAGTGCATATGTTTCAAAGATTATTGTGTTTTCTCAGAGAATTGACCCCCCCCCTTATTATGTAATACCCTCTTTGTTCTTGGTAAATTTCCTTGTTCTAATGCCTTTTTTGTCTGAAATTAATATTGCTACTCCAGCTTTTGTTTGATTTAGTGCCAGTGTGGTACACCTTTCCCCACTCTTTTACTCTTAATATATGTGTGTTTCTGTATTTAAATTAGGTTTCTTATAGACAGCATATAGTCTGGTCTTGTTTTTCATCTACCCTTCCCCTCTCTTCTTTTAATTGACGTATTTAGACCGCTCCCATTTAAAGGGATTATTGCTACGGTTGGATTTCTATCTACCATGTTTGTCAAAATTTTGTATTTGCTGCACTTGTTCTTTGTTTTTTTTTTAATCTTCCTGTTTCTGCCTTCTCTTTTAATTGAGCATTTTTTATTATTCCATTTTCTCTTCTCTCTCAGCGTATCAGTTATATTTCTTTTTAACTTTTTAGTAGTTTCCCTCGACTTAGACTGCGCAACATAAATTTACAACTAATCCAGGTCCACCTTCAAATAACACCGCACCACTTTATGGACAGTGTGGGTATCCCCAGCTCCCCACTCCCATCCGTCAGTAATGCTGCTACCATTTATCGCACTGACCTATGTGCTGTAATCATCCGCACATTGTGGCTGTTATTCCTTTGAACAGTCGTCCTTTAGATTAAATAAGAGAAGTAAAATATTCTATTTTAATCTTCATTTATTCCTTCTCTAACACCTTTCCTTTCTTTGTGTAAGTCCAAATTTCCAACCAGTACCACATTCCTTCTCTCTGAAGAACATCTTTTAACATTGACTGGTAACAAAAATTCTCTCAGTTCTGTTAGTCTGAGTGCTATGGACTGAATTTTGTCCCCTTCCAAAATTCATATATCAAAGCCCTAACTCCCAACGTGACTGTATTTGGAGACAGGGCCTTTAGAAAGGTCATTAATGTGATATGTGGTTATAAGGGTGGGGCCCTGATGCAATATGACTGGGTCCTTGTAGGAAGAGGAAGAGACACCAGGGATGCGTGCACTCATGCACACATATACACACAGAGAGGTAAGGCCGTGTGAGGAGATGGCTGTCTCCAAGCCAAGCAGAGAGGCCTCCAAAAAGGCAACACTAAAGCACCTTGATCTTTGACTTTCAGACTCCAGAACTGTGAGAAAATAATTTTTGTGTTGTTTAAGTCACCTAGTTTGTGGTATTTTGTTAGGGCAGCCCTAGCAAACTACTACAACCAAGAGAATCATTACTTTCCCTTACTTCTGAAGGATGATTTTCCTGGATATAGACTCCTTGGTTGGGGAGTTTTTTCTTTCAACACTTCAAATATTTCATTCTACTCTCTTCTTGTTTGCATGATTTTTGAAGCAAGTCTGATGTAATTCTTATCTTTGTTCCTCTCTAGGTAAGGTGTTTTTCTTTTCTGACTTTTTAAAAGATTTTTTTCTTTGTCTTTGGCTTTATGCAGTTTCAATATATGCTTAGGGGTTTGCGTGTGTGTGTGTGTGTGTGTGTGTGTGTGTGTGCACATGTGCGTGTGCGTATAGAGATATATATATGTATATTGACATTTACCCTGCTCTGTGTTCTCTGAGATTTCTAGATTTGTGGTGTGGTTTCTGTCATTACTTTTAGAAAAATCCCAGCCATTATTTTTTTTTTTTTTTTTTAAATCCCAGCCATTATTATGTCAGATAGTTCCTGTTTCTTTCTCTTTTCCTTTGCTTTTGATAGTGTCATTATACATATGCTGTACATTTTGTCTTTGCCCCACAGTTATTAGATATTCTGTTCCAATTTTTTTTCTCTTTACAGTTCAGTTTGGAAGTTTCTATTGACGTATGTTTAAGTGCTCTGATTCTATCTCTAGCCCTTTCCAATCATGTGATGGGTTCATCAGATGAGGTATATACTTCATTTCTGTTTCTCATCTTTCCTTTAGATTCTTTCTTAGAGTTTCTATTTCTGTTTACATTATGTCTCTACTTGCATGTTGTCCACCTTTCCCACTAAAGCCCTCAGTATTTTAACCATACTTATTTTTAATTTCCCTTTCTGGTGATTTCAGAATCTCTGCCATATCTGAATATGGTTCTGACACCTGCTTTGTCTCTTCAGATTGTTTCTTCTTTCCTTTTATCATGTAGGGTTTTTTTTGTTGAAAGTCAGTTGGGAATTATCAGGTATTAGGAAGTAAATAGGCCTTTGGTATGATGTCTATTTTTAGCTGGCTAGGAGATAGGCTGTATTTACTGTTTCCTGTGTCTATAGTATCAGAGGATTCAGTTTCTACTGGTGTCTTTCTTATTGTGCCCCAGCATCTTTCATTTCCCTAGAAAACACTTTGTATGTAGAATTTGAGCCTTGTGGTTCTTTTTGGCTATAATGCACTGTTACTAGCCAGGAGCACTGTTGATGTTTGGTCAGGTCTGGACCGAGGACAGGCATTCTGTAATCCCAGGCCTAGGTCTCAGTCTTTGAATGTACCTGCGTCATCCCCCTCCTCCCCCAGCTGAGACCCTCCAAGGTGTTTCTCTGCTTTCTTTCCCCACCTCATATGAAGAAGGAAGGCTCAAGGGGCCTGGGGCCAGAAGGTAGCTAATTTCCCTTACCCCAGTCCAGTCAGGCTTCTCCCTTGTTGGGTAAACCTTTGTAGTGGAGAATGCTCTTGGCTGCTTTCAAAATAGTTCTTTCTGGCCTCTCCCTGGCCCAACAGGAGGCAAGTTTGTTCTGATCATTATCAAGAAAACTTTTTGTGGATTCTAGGGGTAAGCACCACGATTGTGGAGGGGTTAAGCTAACTTAGGTGGGGCCCCCCCAGGAGTTTTTGTCTCTCAGGCTTGTCCACACTTGGCTACCCGTAGCTCACTGAAGCTCCCCAAGTCCTGGTTGAAGTTCTAGTTGCGGATGCCAGCAGTTCCTGCCTCAGATGTGCGGAGTTGTATTCCCTGTAATCTGTCATGTCTGTCATCACTGGTTCCTCTGGGTTTGGGGTGCACTTTGTCCCATGACCTCAGTTCTCTGATGCATCCAGAAAGAGTCATGGATTTTTAATCTGTTCATGTTGTTTCTTGTTATGAAGATGGGAGTGAAGACTTGCAAGCCCTTTACGTGTTGGAGTAGAATCTTTCTTTAGATTTCAGACATTGTTTTTTTTTTTTTTTGGCTTTTTGGACATATTAGAATATCTGATGAAAGTCTTTTTCTAGGAATTCCAATGCCTATGCTTCTTTGGAAACAGTTCTATTGATTGCTCTCTCCCCAATACATGGGCCATACTTTCTTAATTCTTCGTGTGCCTCGTAAAATCTTATTAAAAACTGGACATTTTGAATATCATAATGTGGCCACTCTGGAAATTAGATTCCCCTCCTGACAGGAATGTTGCTGCTGCCTGTTGTAGTTAGTGTCTATATAGGACTTTTCTGAATTGATTCTGCAAAGACTCTATTCGTTTTTGTATATAGACACTGCAGTCTTGGCTCATTTAGCTCAGTGGTCGGCTAGTGGTGGACAAATATTCCTTAAATGCTGGAACAAATAAATCTCCCCGTCATTTCTGAGAGGCTGTATGTGTGTATTGCTTTCATCAATCAATCAGGCAGTTTACAACTCTGTATTAACTTTCACTAGCCTCAAGGTCAGCCAGAGTTGAGAAGTATAGGGCCTTCTCACACTTTCTTGAGCATGTACAGTGCCCTAAGCATGTACTTGGCCTTCTAGATTCCCAGAAATATGTCAGAACTTTTCAAAGTTCCTGTGGAGATGTAGTTGCCCAGCCGATTCCTTTAAACTTCTTGGTTAGTCTGTTATTTCCCTCAAGTGTTATCTATTGCCTTAGGCATCCCCCCCCCAAAAAAAAAGACCACTTTCCAGTGAATGGTTTTGGCCAATGCCCTCAAGAAGAGATTTTTCTTTTCTTTTTTTTTTTAAGCACTAGGCGAGCTTCTCGTCAGTTCAAATAAAGATGAGTCTTTGGAGGAGGGTCTTCCAGTGATCCATTAGGTTAAATAATGAAGATTTGGGGGAATGAGGCCTTAAAAGAGGACCACTCTGCACCCTCCTGGTACTGAAAATGTGGGCTGTTGTTTTTCAAGGCTACCACAGAGCTGTGGAGTGGTAGATGAAACTAGGGTAATTTAAAATACCATAAAATCGGCTGTTTTTGTTGAGATTCAGCTCTTTTGTTGAGTAAACACTCCTAGGTTGGGAGTGTAAAGTAGGACAGATGTTTTGGAAACTGTTTTTCTGGTAACTCAAACAATTAGGTACAGAGTTACCATATGACCCAGCAATTCAACGCTTGGGTGTATTTCCCAAGAGCATCAAAACCATATGTTTACACAAAAATTTTGTGAATATACTAAAACCCACTGAATTATGCACTTTAAAATATGTGAACTATCTCAATATAAATAAGAATTGAAGTTCTGATACATGGGCGAACCTTGGAAATATGATGCTAGGTAGCCACAAGAGAAGACCATAGATTTAATGATTTCATTTGTTAGGAAGGTCCAGAATATTGCAGTTCATCAACAGAAATTAGATTAGTGGTTGCCAGCGGCTGGGGAATGCGGAAATGGTGAGTGACTACTAATGGGTATAAAGTTTTTTGGGGGGTTGAGGAAAATGTTCTAGAATTAGGATTGAGGCACAAATTTGCAAATATACTAAAAACCACTGAATTGTACATTTTAACAAGGCAAACATCATGTTATGTGAATTCTATCAATAAAAATGTTATTTTACAAAGGAAAAAAGAATGCTATAAAGAGGATAGATGCACTTATGTATTTAAAAACTATCTATGGAGTATCTGCTGCTTACCTGACATGTCTAGGGACTAGGGACCAGGAATTGAACAAAAGTCCTTCCCCTCATATGCCTGGCTGGCTCAGTCTGAAGAGCGTGTGACTCTTGATCTCGGGTTCGTGAGTCCGAGCCCCACGTTGGGCGTAGAGGTTAGTTAAAAATAAATAAAAGAAAAATCCTTCCCCTCATGGACCATATATTCTGGTATTAGGGGAAAAAAAAGAAAATACATAATTAAAACCTAGGATCCTAAGTGGTGCAAAGGAACAAATAAACCAGGGAAGGAAGAGTGGTATAATTAGATTTAAGGGAGTCATGAACCACCTTAAGAAGCAGGTGGCATTTTAGCAAAGTTCTAAAGGGCAGTAAAAAGGCGAGCCATGAGAATGTCTCGGGAGAGTGTTCCAAACAGAGGGAACAGCAAATGCCAAAGCCCTGATGTGGTGATGGGCCTGACAGTTGAGGAACAGCAAGGAAATGAGTATGGCTGGAGTGAGAAGGTAGGTGGAGTCGGAGGCATAATGGGGTCACTGAAGGGGAAGGAGCTCAGCTTACATTGGGTCTTGCAGGCCATTGTCAGGACTGACCTTTGTCCTATACTCAGAGTGACCAGTGGGCTTTCTAGGGACAAAATTCTCTTGTTTGCCCCATTCCAGTCTGATTCAGGAACCTTGGGTGCACCTGGTAGGGTCTGTTGTCCAGCCCCAAATGGAGACATGCTCCAGACAGGAAAGCCCAAGAGTACCAGATAATTTGCACCATCCATCCTCGCTCTGCTCTAGATACCCTCCAAGTGGGAGCAGTGAGCTGTGCCCGCTGGATCACAAATGGGAGAGTGCGGAGCCAGAAATCCCTGAGCTTTCCTTGTTTCCACCTGACTGGGCCTTCCTAGGTAGGGCTGAGGAAACTGCCCTTAGGGCCGAAGGCTTTGACGGGCTGGCCTGAGGAATAGAAACAGTAGGAAGCTTCTCCCAGCGATGAGGAAGTCTGACTCCCCCAATTTCAAGTGAGTAAGGATTGCAAGCCATTCTTCCTTCACACCTGGCAGTTATGCAGAGCAACCAAGCTGCCAGGATGAGACATAAGACAGGAAGGGGTCAGAGGCAGGCACAGGAGGAGAAATAAAAGGAATTCATGGGCATATACCTCTGACCCAGACAGTGAACACATGGCAAAACTAAGTCAAAATGATTTTTGGTCCATTTTTATCCTGTTAATATGAGCATTCTAGAGTTGATGCCAGAAGATTTCTTTTTTTGAAAGAGCCTCTCTCCCTCCATAGGCTACTAGGCCCCACATTTAATGCCAGCACGAGCAATATGTTTAACTGAGAATATATTTCTAGGGACATGGACAGTTATGATAATACAGACACTGGAAAATACGATTGTGCTTTTCATCTTCGAAGACTTACCACAGTTTGACTTTGGGAGTCAGCTGGGTGCATTGTTTCCTTATTCTAGACATTGATAGCATCTCTTAGGGTTTCTGTACTTCAGGCTTGTGATCAAGCTAGAGACATTTTGTTCTTTACCCTCCTTTACCAAGCTGGAACAGTAAGCTCACTGACCTGAGCTCCTCGGTTTGCTGTTCCAGGGTGTATTTACCCTATGCAACCCACTTTATCTTTCCACTGGGTCTGAATTTCCTTCTGGGGGTGAAGAAAATGTTCTAGAAATAGTGAAGATTGATGTGCAAATTTGCAAATATACCAGAAACCACGGAGCCGTACATTTTAACAGGGTGAACATCAGGGTATGTGCATTGTATCTCAATGACAATGTTACTTTACAAAAGAAAAAATAATGCTGTAGAGAACATAAATCCCTCCATGCATTTAAAACATCCCAGTGGAGTGTCCACCATTTACCTGACATTTCAAGGGACTAGGGACCGGGAATCAAACAAAAAATTCTTTTCCCTTGTAGGCCATATATTCTGGTATTAGAAGAAAAGCAGTAAGATAGCTTTTCTTAATAGTATCTCTTAATAATATCTTAAGAAGATCACTTCTTCAAATGTCTCTTAAATATACTCGAGAGTATCAAATAATTTGTTTTCTGGTTTCTTGATTGCCCTTCAGGTATGATCTAGTTTGTTGTTTCTGCTCATTAGGGTCCCAAAAGGCATTAAGTAAACTTTTCTCAAAACAAATTCCATGATGAAGCTTTACTCAGAATTGCCAAAACTTTGAAGGAACCAAGATGTCCTTTAGTAGGTGAATGGATGAATAAGCTGTGGTGCTTCCAGACAGTGAAATATTATTTAGCATTAAAAAGAAATAAGCTATCAAACTATGAAAAGACACGGAAGAACTTTAAATGCATTTTTACTAAGTAAAAGAAGCCAATTTGAAAAGGCTCCATACTGTAGGATTCCAACCGTAGGACATTCTGGAAAAGGCAAAACTGCGGAGACGTAAAAAGATCAGTGGTTGCCAAGGGTTAGGTGTCATGGGGAGGATGAGTATGTGGAGCACAGGATTTTCAGGACAGTGCAACTACTCTGTATGATACCATAATGGTGGATGCATGTCCGTGTACATGTGTTCACATCCACAGAATACCTAACATTGAGGGTCCCCTGGTTAGTTCTCCAAACTTCTGTGGGGTCTCTCTCCTCCACTCCCGGTAGCCAGCCACATGGCCTCTTTTCAAAAATACAAAATCCTCGCAACTCAGGATCTTTGCCCAGAACGTTTCATCTGGCTTATTCATACTTATCTTTCAGGCTCATCTTTCACATCCCTCTCTTGGAGTAGCCTTTCTTGAGCTCACAGCCTGGATCTGAATCCATTGTATTCTCTCCTGTACCATGTTCCTTATGTGGACACACTTACTTACCACCATCTGTGTATTAGTTTATTGTATGGGCCCCCAACTGGGTGGCACATTTCATGAGTATAAGGAAGGCGTTCACCTTGTTCACTGATGTATTCCCACCACATAGCCCAGGGCCCACCTGGAATCGGTGCTCAGTTGACCTATTGACTGCGTGAATAAATGAATGGACTCTGTGAGGTTGATGTTATTAGCTCGGAGTACTTTCGTGATTTACCTGCTGCCACATAGCTAGCAGGTGGACATGAATGGAGGAGACCTCAGAATGATAGTTCCTAGGTGGATATACCACCTGGGAAAGTATTTGCTAAGAAAGTAGTGGGGGGAGGGTGGAGTAGGGAGCCTGGATCAGGCAGGTGAGAAGATTCCAGACCAGTGACTCTCAGGGAGATGATCCCAGGTATGGGGGAAGGGGGCGAGAATGTGCAAGATGCATATTCAGTATGTTACATTTGTTGAAGAATATCTTCTGTTTTCATAAAACAGACTGCTGAGACTATCCCTTCCCTGGCTGGGAAGGAAAATAGGAAATAGGGCACTTTTCCTCTAAAAGGGCAGATTTTTCGGGTTTCCGGAAGGAAGCAGGTTTCAAAGGCGATGCAAGGGCTTTCTTGCATTTCCCTAAGCAGAGCAGCAGGCGGTGGGTGCAGGAGATGGGGGCGGGGGGCTCACAGAGGTGGAAGCGGGTCTTGGTGACACAGCACCCCACAAGCTGCACATTCCCACCATCTCACAGACTGCCCTTCACATGCTCCAGTCTGCCCACCACTTGGACACCACACGCCCCTCCACACACAGCACCCCCCCAAGCTCCATTTTACCCCATGTCACCACCTTGGGTTTCACATCATCCCGCCACCTGGACTAGTCAGCTTGTCATCCTCTCTGCTGGGCAGTGAGTGCCTGCACTTCTCTGTGAGAACAGTTTCAGTGGCCCCATGGCTATCCGTGAAGAAAGGCTAGTTATTCTCATTAGATGGAGGGGGAGAGTGTGATCTGAAGGGAGAAGCCAACACTGGAATAGGGACTGACGGCAGTGGAGAGTGTGTCTGGGTGTGAATGGCTTTCATTACTCTGTTGGCTTGGATTGTGGGGTGTGTTGTTTGGGCATGTTGTGGGTTTGTTTTGTTTTGTTTTGTATGTCAATATATAGGTTAAAAATAGTCTTTCTGGGGAAAGACCCTTATTTTTCTAGAGTGCTTTGACACATTTTTGGTGAAATGCATTACCATTCCCTTTTCAAAAGACTGATGGGAAGCAAAGAATGGGAACAACTTCATATGCCAAAGAAACCGGATAAGGTGTGAAGAGACTGTTGATCAACATTTAAATCCCCTCATGCCGGTTTTGTTTTTGTTTTTAAGAACTTTGCTAGGAATGAAATTAGCTAAGTCAAAGAATGTTAGAGCTGGGAGGAGCTTTCGAAATGAAACCAGCTTCTTGTTGTTACATATATGTAACAAGAAGCCCAGAGAGGGTAAGTGACTAGTCCAAAGTCTTAGAGCACTTGAGTTCGGTTGGGGGCTGATTTCTAGTCTGGAGCTCAAGTGGGAAGCAGTATCTCTCAGTGAAAGGACAGTAGTGTGATTTTTAAAGATTTTATCCTATTTTTTGTTATATGGTTATAATAAGAGAAGTTGGGAGAACTTAATGTTTTAATTTACCTGGAGTCCTACCACTTCCCAAATGATCGTTGTTAGTATTTTTGCTGCATAATTTTCCAGACCTCTTAATGTATATGTATCCTGGCAAAAATGCTATATTTATTAAAATTGGATCACACTGTGCATACTTCTCTGCAATGTAATTCGTAACAGATGCTTAACTATTGTATTAAGTGGATGTACTCTTATCAATTTAATCAGTTCCTTATGATAGACATAAAAGCTTTTTTAATTGTTAAGCTCCTACAAAAGATGCTGCATTAAAGATTCTTGTTTGTACATCTTCTGCTGAAGTACTGTCTACTTATTGACTGGTGGGAATTTTTGTAGGAATGTAGTGCCACGGTGTAGGCTGGGTGTGAACTCTGGCTCTGGAACTGTGTCTTTACACAAATCACCTTTCTAGGCTCCAGTTTCTTCATCATCAGGTGGGAGTGATCCTACTACGGCTTGCCTGGAGGTGCTGGGAGGATTAAATGAAATAATACGTGTAAAATCATTAGTACCTAGCACATAGTAAGTCCTAAATTTATATTAGCTATTACTACTACCACAAGAGGATTAGTTTGTCAACAAAACCCCTTCAGTCTTCTATTACTCTGTAAAAAAAAAAAGTAACCAGAACTTCTCTTCATAAGGAGGTTTTTAGATGTAAAACTTAAACAGCTAAATTAATATTCCTATTTCTAACTTAATTTCTCCAGAAATCTTAGCTCAGGTCTTTTTTTTTTTTTTAAGATTTTATTATTTATTCATGAGAGACACAGAGAGAGGCAGAGACACAGGCAGAGGGAAAAGCAGGCTCCACGCGGGGAGCCCGATGCAGGACTCGATCCCGGGACTCCGGGGTCACACCCTGAGCCGAAGGCAGACGCTCAACCACTGAGCCACCCTGGCGTCCCTAATTTCTCCAGAGAATAAATAATAAATTTCAGTGAACTGTGGGCTGCTGAGGTACTTCCCACGCTCTGGTTCCATAGCTTAATGCCAGTCAAAACGGAAAAGTATGGCCTTTCATTGAAGGCTCTTGAGTAAAAATCAGCTGTTGGGTGATAAAGCCGCCTCTGACTGTGTCCTTTGGAAAGTGCTCAAAGTACAGCCGGTCCCGTAAAACCAGGGGGTTTTCTCTGCGAACACCTGGAAAGTTCCCTCCGCCTCAGAGGACCGGGGCAGGTTGGGGAGGCAAAAGCGAAGTAGTAACAGCCATCGTGTCCTGAAGTTTGGTGTGAGGCCAGGCGCTGGTGGCGCTGGACCTCGGCCACCCCCCACCCTGGGCTGGTGCAGGCCAGCAGTGGCCGCAGGCAAGTCGCGCTTCCACAGGATCTCTCCCACTGTCCTCCGCCTCGCTGGGCCCGCTTGCGGCTCCTTCTCCCGGCTGGAGGCAGGAAGAGGCAGAGCGAGGCCCTTGTGGGTTTGAGGGAATCCTTGGCGGGTTCCAGTTTGTCCTTGGTACAGAATGACGCCCCCGCCCCTGCTGACTCCTTAACTGCAGGACCAGCTGCTGGCGAGTGCTCACCGCGGGTCTGTACTACAGGCCGCTCCACAGCGGGCGGGTGCGGGCAGGTACCATTCCGCGGATGTGGGGGGGCACGCGGGGTGGTCAGCCCACTTGCCTCGGGTCACACAGGGAGTGGAGAGCGGGGCGGGGCGGGCGGTCGCCTCTCCAGCCCGTAGGAACCCACAGCACAGGGCAGCCGGGAGGGGGCGGCTCAGCGGTTTGGCGCCGACTTCGGCCCAGGGCCTCATCCTGGGGTCCCGGGGTCGAGCCCCACGTCGGGCTCCCTACATGGGGCCTGCTTCTCCCGCTGCCTGTGTCTCTGCCTCTCTCTCTCTCTCTCTGTGTATCTCTCATGAATAAATAAATAAAATCTTAAATAAAAAAAAAGAACCCACAGCACAGTGGCTGGCCCGGGCATCGTGACGCAGCCTGGCACACGGCCCTCTTCACCCAGCAGCTAGCAGAGGCTTATTGACCGAAGGTCACAGGTGCAGAAGGCTACACGAGGGACCTTATTTTCACAAGAAGACGTCCTGTCCTTGTTGCAGACCACCAGAGGATAACAATCTCCCTCCCTCTGCTCCCATGGACCCTCATAAATAAATAGAAAGTGGCTGAAATAGTAAATATAAAGCAATGTGGGGCAGCCCTGGTGGCGCAGCGGTTTAGCGCCGCCTGCAGCCCAAGGCGTGATCCTGGAGAATCGGGATCAAGTCCCACGTCGGGCTCCCGGTGCATGGAGCCTGCTTCTCCCTCTGCCTGTGTCTCTGCCTCTCTCTCTCTCTCTGTCTCTATGAATAAATAAATAAAATATTTAAATATATATATATATATAAAGCAATGTGGTGTGATCATCTGCAAATAACTGCTACTCTCAAAGACTTCCAAAGACCACATTAAGGATGTGTGCACAAATCTTACACTACCCCCTCTCCATCACACCAGCACTAAAGTGTGATTAAGAGTGAGAAATTTAGGGGCGCCTGGGTGGCTCAGCGGTTGAGCGTCTGCCTTAGGCTCAGGGCATGATCCTGGGGTCCTGGGATGGAGTCCTGTATTGGGCTCCCCATGGGGAACCTGCTTCTCCCTCTGCCTGTGTCTCTGCCTCTCTCTGTGTGTCTCTCATGAATAAATAAATAAGATATAAAAGAATAAGAAATTTAAGAGGTACCTAGTGGCTCAGTCGGTTGAGCCTCTGACTCTTGGGTTTTGCTTCCGGTCATGGTCCTCAGATCAAGCCCCCACCCCCATGGGCTCCGCACTCAGCAGAGCGCCGGCTTGAGATTCTCTCTCCCCCACCGGCCTTTCCCCCTGCTTACTCTACAATAAAAAAGAAATGAAAAATTTAAAAGCATTGATACGTGGAATTAACTAATGACCAAAAATGATAAACTGATGCCTCCAGGATAAAGGTACTACGGAGCTGTTGAATCGAATTCCCATGTCCCCTCAATGGCGGGGTTGCTGACACAGCAGGCTCAGCCTCCCTCTCCTGCCCTTATTTTTCTCTTCCAACTCGCTAGAAGAAAGGCCACATCTGCAAGTCACGTGAGCAGAACCCTTTCCTTCATCAAGGCAGGGCGTGGCTTGGCTATGGTGAGGTAGAGCCATCCCACCCTGGCCAAATTTCTTGTAAAAAGGGGACGATGATAAAGGTGGTTGTACAGGTACAGTTGTCCAGCATGGGCCCCTTCTCAATATTTAGGATATTAACACGTCCCAGGGTACCTGTAACTACATCTTAACCATAAAGGGGGACGCCTGGGTGGCTCAGCGGTTGAGCGTCTGCCTTTGGCTCAGGGCCTGATCCTGGGATCTCGGAATCGAGTCCCACATCAGGCTCCCAGCATGGAGTCTGCTTTTCTCCCTCTGCCTGTGTCTCTGCCTCTCTCTCTCTCTGTGTGTCTCTCATGAATAAATAAATAAAATCTAAAAAAAAAAAAAAAAGCCACCAGTCTGGCCTGGCTCTTAGTTGACATTTTTCAGTGGGGAACAAGAATTCAGGAAGATATCGGGGTTTCGTACGTAGCAGAGCAGCTCCCTCGCTGCGATCTATTGAAAGTCAGCCCTCGACACAAAAAAAAAAAAAAAAAAAAAAAAAGAATTCAGGAAGATAGTTGGGGTGGAGGGGACTATGGAAACTCTCCCTGGTCCGCAACACAGGCCCAGTAAAGGGCAAACTTGCACTGCTGTGGGGCACCTGCAGCCACGGAGCGGAGCCCAGCGGACTCCACCGCTGTGTCCAAAGTCAAAGGATGGGCCCCTTGTACTGCCAGGGTTCTTGAATACACTAAGCACTGGGCAGGGGGGGGGGCACTTGCACCCAGACGTGGGTTTACTACTAAGAAACGTGGAGTACTTAGGACTTTCTCAAGGGGCGTGTGGGGTTTCTTGTAGGGTGCATCTGAGCACCCAGAGGGCTCCTCTTTCAGCTCGTTATTGCAAAGACCGGAAGCAAGTAGCCCCCACGTTAATCGCTCCGTCCGAATCACTAGCGGGGTTCGTGGACTCTGGGTGCGAACGGACCCCCACCCGGAGTCCCACTCATTAGTTGTCCACCGGCCGGAACGGAAGAGTCGTGCTCGGAGCCCACACGGCGAGCGGGACTACCGTCGCTTGGCTGCCGGGGGCCCCGCGCCTTGTCCAGCCCTACCTCTGAGTCCCTCGCCCTGGAGGAGCTCGGGGCGACAGCCCTGCACCGACCTGCGTCCCGCGAGGCCGCCGAGCGCTGAGCCATTTTCCGAAGCGTCTCCCAGGGCCCGGGGGCGTGGTGGGAAGTCCCGTTCTCCCGCTTCCCCGCCCGCGGCGGGCTCGCACCACCCTCCAAAGCCCCTTCCCCGGGCGGTGCCCCGCGGGAATCTGGAGCCGCCCGCTGAGCGGCGAGTTAGGACACCCGACCCGCGCGCGCCCCCTGCCGGCAGTGCCCTGCCGGCCGACGCCCCGCCCACACCGTGGCCACGCCCCGGCCGCGTGCTCGCCCGCCAAGCCCCGCCCACCGCGGCTGTAACTCGGGCCACACCCGGGGTCAGAGCCCGGAATGAGACCAGCGCCTCGGCTGACTTCGGGGGGCCGTGTTCCCCTGGGAACCTGCTCTCAGCTCTCGCCCTTCCTCGCGCTCTCCCCTCTCTGCCTCCCGACCCCCCCCGCCCCGGTAGCAGGAGACGAGAACGAAATCCGGCCGAAGTGGGGCCGGGGCGGACGCGCGTGGGGAGGACGAGGAGGGGCGGCGGCCTGGGGACAGGCAGCAGCGTCCCTGCCTCACCCCGCTCCCCACTGGCAGCTGCGACGGCAGCACTTTACACCACGTGTCCTCGTCCTGTGCGGCTGCTTCTGGAGCTGCTAGTTCTCCAGGCCTCGGCTCTCCCTGGATTTCTTCCGGGGCTCCTCCCCCCCGCCCCCCCCCCCCCGCGTCTTCAGGGCCAAAAGCCACCTAGCGGGCCGAAGGCCACCAGGGACCCCACCCAAGACTCCGGGTTGGGGGCAAACCCACTGGCCATCATGGCAAATATTTTCATGCAGTGTTTTTTTCTTAAGATTTTATTTATTTATTCATGAGAGACAGAGAGAGGCAGAGACACAGGCAGAGGGAGAATCAGGCTCCACGCAGGGAGCCCCATGTGGGACTTGATCCCGGGACTCGAAGATCAGGCCCTGGGCTGAAGGCGGCGCTAAGCCGCTGAGCCACGGAGGCTGCCCATCATGCAGGGTTTAAATGCAAGTAGGGGGATCCCTGGATGGCACAGCGGTTTGGCGCCAGCCTTTGGCCCAGGGCACGATACTGGAGTCCCGGAATCGAGTCCTACGTCGGGCTCCCGGCACGGAGCCTGCTTCTCTCTCCTCCTGTGTCTCTGCCTCTCTCTCTCTATCACTGTCTTTCATAAATAAATAAAAAATAAATAAATCTTTAAAAAAATGCAAGTAGGGAAATATCGGCCAGAAGCCTGTTTTGTAAATAACGTTTTATTGGGGCTGTGCATGACACACGGTGGAGCAAGTACAGGATCAGGTCCTACCTATGTTTAAATTTTGATAATTTTTATATCATAAGTTATTTTTGCAATGACTTTAATGTTCACCTTAAGTACCGCACTAAACGGCGTACCTTGGGGACACCTGGGTGGCTCAGTGGTTAAGCATCTGCCTGCTGCTCAGGTCATGATCCCACGGTCCTGGGTTTGAGTCCCGATTGGGCTCCCTGCAGGCAGTCTGCTTCTCCCTCTGCCAGTGTCTCTGCCTGTGTCTCTCATGAATAAATAAAATCATTTTTTAAAAAAGTGTACCTTGATTACTGATTACTGATTTCTTTAGCCCTACATTATATTTTGCGTGGGAGGCAAAACCATCCCCTAAAGCAAACCTCAAACTGAGTATTACAGAAGCGTCCTGGGAGGAGGGGCATGAAGGGGATAGAAATTTTAAAACAAGCCTGAAATAATCTCCGTGTATTTAATGTCATCCACATCTCCAAATACCAGGCATTGGTGATTTTCTCCTCTCAGAAAAGAGCTTGCAGTAAGCATCGGTGTAAATGAAACCACAGTGCAGGTGAGTCAACCTGTGAAAAGCAATTGGGCCAGGCAGCCATTCTAAAACATGCTTCAGGACTTTTGTCCTGGACATTTTCATGTTGATTTTTATTGTTTTCCATGATCAGAAAACAAGTTTTGAATTTGGGGGCTTTAAGGGATAGAAAAATCGGATAAATTCCAGATTATGGAAATTGCCCATTACCAATGGAAATGTTAATTCCTAAAGGAAAAGAAAGTAGAACCATTTTTCCTACACCTGTGCTATACATATGCAATTTTTAAAAGAAGGATTTTATTTATTCATGAGAGGCACAGGGGGAGAGAGAGAGGCAGAGACACAAGTAGAGGGAGAAGCAGGCTCCATGCAGGGAACCCAACGTGGGACTCAATCCCCGGTCTCCAGGATCACGCCCTGGGCTGAAGCCAGTGCTAAACTGCTGAACCACCCAGGCTGCCAGCAATTTTTTTTTTTTTGCAATAAAGCTCAACTCATAACAGAAATCCTTTAGGGTGGATATGGTAGCCCTCCGTAAACTAGTATCTGTTTCTTGTGTAGTCATGCTGGAACATTAATGCACCAAGAAGCGGCTGCATATAAGAGAGTTCAACTACTCAATTATTTAAAATATTAAAAAGCAAGCAGAAGCTCTGAGCTAAAATGAGTGATTTTCTAAGTATGTTGGCACTAGTACAAGGGAGCCATTTGTCCACAAAACACAGAATAGGAGTGCCTAATGTCTGCTTAGTCATGTTGAGGCTGATGGAGGAAGAGAGTTTCCAGTCCAAGTCCTCCTGTTGTTTTTAAGCATTTGGTAAAGCAACGTAGGGAGTGGCATCCCTAAATTTGTCTAAAAACCAAAGCAAAAAACCACAACAATGGATAAACTTCCACTGCTAAAAAAGGGTGAAAATGGGAATTCTGACACAGGGATTGCAGATGCCACACAAGTTCAATGTTATGAAGCTCTTACCAAAGGTATAAGTAAGTATTCTCTTGAGGATTTTCTAATGTCTAAGGGACATCCCCCCCCGCCCCCGCTTTTGGCAGTACAATTACAAACAGGTGGGTTTTCTGGAATTTGTTTGATGGGTAAGGGAAGGCTGTCAATTCTAGGTAGATTTGTACCTATGTTAATTTGAAGTACTTTTCCATTTTCTCAAGCAGTGATGATTTATTTGTGCATCATGGGATCAAACGGTGATAACTTGAGATGACAGGGAAATTTTATCAAAGTATTGCAGGTGGAAAATTAGGATGAGCTCATTATTAGCTTTGCTGCAGAGCGTGTGTGAATGCATTGTTGGAAACAGGATGTGGCTCTAGCGGTGGGTGTCTGAAAAGCAGCTCAACAAAGCAGCCCCCTGAGTGCTGCAACCTGGACTCACCAGGCAGATGTGGCCAGGACTTGGGAGGCTCAGGCCTCTTCTTTCTCAAACAGGCAAAGCAAACTCAGAGGAAAAGAAAAAGTTTGGTGACTTGCTTTCGCTGGGTTTATGTAGTGGTCCCTTGATAGAGTTCTGAAAAGAGAGAAAATGTTCTCATCTACTTTCAAACTCTACAGCCTGAATTCTAAGAAACTCTTAATATATGCTTTTCTTTATCTCTTGCAAATATAATAGACCTGTTTTACGAAGTATTGGGAACAGGGACCTAATATTGGCCAGGATGACAGCCCACTGTGGGCTCTGACTGTGGAGGTTTAACTACTGGTGCATGTGGATCCTTCTTTACATGTGAATCTTTCTTTACAATTACATACTCATGCAGGGGAAGGGCCTTAGATCCTGAATCTGAGAGAAAAAGCGAAGAGTCTGGCAGGGAGAGGAGGCCCACAGTGTCACAATTTAGAATTTGAAAACTTCCAGACGGATTAAATACAATGTAAATTCCGTTTATTAGGATAATGGATGACGAGTGGACAGTGAGGTCAACTGAAATGTCTTTTTAAAAAAATAATTTTATTGAGGCATAACCAACATACATTAGATTCAGGTGTACAACATAATGAAATGTTATAATGGTCTGTATACAATGCAAAATGATCATTTAAGTCTAGTTAACATGTCATCAGTTACAATTTTTTTCTTGTGCTGAGAACTTTAAGATCTACCCTCTTAGCAACTTTAAAAATATGCAGTACAGTATTATTAACTAGTCATCATGCTGTACATTATATCTCATGACTTATAACTAAAAGTTTGTACCTTTTGACCCTCTTCACCTATATCTCCCACCTCTAGCAAATGCCAATCTGTTCTCTATAAGCTTGGTTTCTTGTTTCATGGGTTTTTTTAAAAAAAAGATTTATTTATTTGAGAGAGCGAGCGAGCAAGAGCATGTGTAAACATGAATGAAGGGACGGGCAGAGGGAGAGGGAGAGAGAATCCTCAAGTAGTCTCCCCACTGAGTTCAGAGCACAACTCAGAGCTCGATCCCAGGAGCCTGAGCCAAAATCAAGAGTCGGCTGCTTAACTGAGCCACCCAGGCTCCCCTTGGATTTTTTTAGATTCCACACGTAAGGGGCACCTGGGTGGCTGAGATGGTTGAGCATCTGTCTTCTGCTCAGGTCATGGTCTCCAGATCCTGGGTTCGAGCCCCACATTGGGCTTCTGGCTCAGCAGGGAGCCTGCTTCTCCCTCTCCCTCTGTCCCTGACTTGTGCGCATTCTCTCAGATGAATAAATAAAATCCCTAAAAAAAAATAGATTCCACATGTAAGATTATACCATATTTGTCTTTGACTGACTTAATTTAGCACCATGCCCTGGAGGTCCATCCAAGACATGCAGGGCTAGGAAGGGAGACATGGGTAGGAGCTGCATGACTAGGCTCACAGAAATCCGAGATGGGGAGAAATGCTGAGGCATACAAAACCAGAGATAGGGGTTACTGTTGGGGGTTGTGGAGGCTGAGAAAAATTAAGGCCGTTCCACCTCAAGTTTAGCATTAGCACAAGTACAGCCATCTTGGGCCCCTGGGAATAAGAGCTGAACTTTACAGGAAAAACTGCAGAATGTCCTCGGCAGAAAATCCCATATCAGATCTTAAGAAACTCCCCGACCCTTTCCCCATATTGAAAAGAAAAAAAAATTCCTCCACCTCTTCTGAAAATCCCCTAGACCAGCCCATAAAAAACCCAGCTGTAACCCACTTCGGGGTCCAAGCCCCTGCTCTGCTGTGTGGAGTATACTCGGACCCAAGCTCGAGCTTGTAAATAAACCCTCCTGTACTTGCATCAGTGTCGGCTCCTTGGTGGTTTCTCGGATTCACAATCTTGGGCACAACAGGGGTAAGTTAAGACTACAGAGGAATAGGGGACCCTAAGTGTGTCTGGTCCCTGGAATTCAGCTATATGGTTATCAAATCACCTGAATACCTGCAAAATCGATTAGGGATCTGAGATAAGAAATGCTGCAATTCTAAAATTAGAAAAGTGACTACTTTTTGGAAGGTATGAGGTGCCAAAATGTGAATCTGAGGTGATATAGTGATATACTGGAGGCTAGGTGGAGGGGAAGGAGCCTACTTAAGAAGGCTACTACAAAGTATTAGAAGTAGCCAAGCACAAAATCAGAATGTTTAGAAGTCTGCTCTGGTGGGGGACGTCCCTGGCCTAAAAGTGTTCAGGTGGTGAAGTGGGGGCGGAATCCCAGGTGGGACAGTGTGGTCTCAGGATCCCCAGGGCCACAAGAACAGTGGTGCCTGAGTGCAGCAGGGTTCCCAGGCATCAGAGTGGGGAAGCTGGCTGCAAAGAGCAGGCCTAGGCGGCGACTTTGCTTGCTGTTGCCATAAACAGAGAACTGCTGCCCACTTGCAGGACTACTCTCCCGGGCAGGAGCCGGGCAAAAGGCAGAAGCACCCAGAGACCCCTGCCCTCCCCTGAGAGGAATGGTGTGGGTCTGTGCCATAGGAGTCTGTGAAGTTTGGAGATTCGACACTGGGTCACATGCCTAAGATAAAAATGCTTGGTCACAGGCTGGGTGAACACAGAGTGTGGGCAGAAACCAGGGAGACAAGAGTGCCTGCTTTTCCGTGAGGGCTCACTGAAGAGTGGGGGGTGTGAACTTTCAGCTCGGGGGCTAGAGATGGGGGCCCTGCCATATTCATCCCCCACATCAGTGCTGAAAGCCAGCAAAGAGCAAAACAGCACCACATAGTGCAATCTGGAGCCGCTTACACTGAGCTGGGCCCCCTGGCAAGGAAGGTGCAGTTCCGCCCAGGGAAGGACAACTGAGAATCAGTGCAACAAACCCCACCCCCAGACACCAGCAGGAGCTTCCGGCTAATACCAAGGTTACTGATCATACAGGACTGTAGAACTTCAGCGATCAGGGAAAACAGTATACAGCATTCATGGTCTTTTATTATCCTTTAGTCTTTCAGTTTTGTTTTTTTTCCTTTTTAGCTATTATTTTTTCAAAAAAAATTTTTAATGATTTTATTTATTTATTCATGAAAGACAGAGAGAGAGGCAGAGACACAGGCAGAGGGAGAAGCAGACTCCCTGCAGGGAGCCCGATGTGGGACTCAATCCCTGATCCCGGGATCACGACCTGAGCCGAAGGCAGACGTTGCTCAACCCCTGAGCCACCCACGTGCCCCTTACGTTTTCAATTGTTAAATTATTTTTAATTTTTATATAAAAGCATTCATATATATGTATATATATACACACACACGTATATGTATATATATTTGGTTCCCTTTCATTATATTTTATTTTTGAACATATATAAGTTTTTCTTTCTTTCCTATTTTGGGATCTAGTTCATTGTTTTGTTCTGTTTTACTTCTTGTTTGATTTTTTTTATTTTGTATTGTTTGTGTTTTCTTCTGGTTTGTTTCTTTTTCAGGTGGTGGTGGTGTTATTTTTGTCTTTTTCTTCTATTCTTTTCTGGACATAAGGACAAGGCAGAGAAACTCACCCCAAAAGAAAGAATGGAAGGATATACTCACTGCCAGGAATTTAATCAATATGGATATAAGTAAGAAGTCAGAACTAGAATTCAAAATGATTATAAAGATACTATCTGGGCTTGAAAATAGCATGAAAGACACTAGAGAATCCGTTATGATAGAAATAAAAGAACTAAGATCTAATCAGGCCAAAATTAAAAATGGTATTATAGAGATGCAGTCTAAAAGGGAAGCTCTAACAGTAAGGGTAAAGGAGGCAGGAGAGAGAGTCTATGATGTAGAAGACAAAATGATGGAAAATAGCTGAGGGGCACCTGGGTGGCTCAGTCAGTTGGCCAACTGCCTTTGGCTCAGGTAATGATCCTGGGCACTTGGGATCTAGCCCCGCTAGATCTAGCCCCCGGCTCCCTGCTCAGTGAGGAGTCAGCTTCTTCCTCTCCCTGCTGCTCCCTCCACTCAGGTAAGTAAAAATAAGGAAAAAGGAAAGGAAAAGGAAAAGGAAAAGGAAAAGGAAAAGGAAAAGGAAAGAAAAGAAAAGAGTAGCTGAGCAAAAGAGAGAAAAACAACTACTAAATCACAAGGGAGACTGAGAAATCAGTGATACCATAAAGCAAAATAGTATCTGGATAATAGGGGTCCCAGAAAAGGAAGGGAGGGCCAGAAGGTTTATTTGAACTAATTATAGCTGAGAACTTCCCTAATCTGATGAAGGAAATAGGCATTCAAGTCCAGGAGGCACAGAGAAACCCCTCTCAAAAATCAATAAAAATAGGTCAACACCACAACATATATTAGTGAAGCTTGCAAATTTCAGAGATAAAAGAGAAAATCCTGAATGCAGCTCAGGACAAGAGGTCCTTAACGTACAAGGATACAAACATTAGACTGGCAGCAGACCTGTCCACAGAGACCTGGCAAGCCAGAAAGAACTGGCATGATATATTCAGTGTGCTAAATGGGAAAAATATGCAGCCAAGAATTTTTTATCCAGCAAGGCTCTCATTAAGAATAGAAGGAACAGACAATTTACAGAAACAGTGACTTTACAGGTAATACAATGGCACTAAATTCATATCTTTCAACAATTACTCTGAATGTAAATGGGCTAAATGCTCTAATCAAGAGACATAGGGTATCAGATTAGATTAAAACAAACAAAATCTAGGGGTACCTGGGTGGCTCAGTCGGTTAAGCAGCTGCCTTTGGCTCAGGTCAGGATCTCTGGGTCCTGGGATCAAGCCCCACATAGGGCTCCACACTCAACAGTGAGTCTGCTTCTCCTTCTTCCTCTGTTGTTCCCCCTGCTTGTGCTCTCTCTCTCTCTCTGCAAATAAATATTTTTAAAAACCAAGATTCAAAAAAAAATAAAAATAAAAAAAATAAAAACCAAGATTCATCACAATATGCAGTCTACAAAAGACTCATTTTAGATGTAAAGATACCTCTAGATTGAAAGTGAGGAGGTGGAGAACCATTAATCATGCTAAAGGACATCAAAAGAAAGCTGAAATAGCCATCCTTATTATCAGACAAACTAGATTTTAAACCAAAGACTGGAATAAGAGATAAAGAGGGACACTATATCATAATAAAAGAGTATCGAACAAGAAGATTTAACAATTGTAAATATTTATGCCCCTGATTTGGGAGCAGCCAAATATATAAACCAATTAACAACAAAATTAAAGGAACATTGATAATAATACAATAATAGTAGGGGATTTTGACACCCCAGTCACAGCAATGGACAGATCATCTAAGCAGAAGATCAACAAGGAAACAAGGGCTTTGAATGACACACTGCACCAGGTGGCCTTCATGGATTTTTTTAAAAGATTTTTTTATTTATTCATTCATGAAAGACACACAGAGAGAGGCAGAGACATAGGCAGAGGGAGAAGCAGGCCCCATGCAGGAAGCCTGATGTGGAACTTGATCCCGGCACTCCGGGATCATGCTCCGAGCCAAAGGCAGACGCTCAACTGCTGAGCCATGCAGGCGTCCCCTTCACAGATTTTTCAGAGCATTTCATCCTAAAGCAACAGAATGCACACAGATCATTCTCCAGAATAAATCACATACTGGGTCACAAATCAGACTGGGTCACAAAAAAGACTGAGATTATACCATGCATATTTTCTGACCACGATACTTTAAAACTTGAGCTCAATCACAAGAGAAAATTTGGAAGGAACATAAATAAATGCAGATTAAAGAGCATCCTACTTAAGAATGAATGGGTCAACCAGGGAATTAAAGAAAATTTTTAAAAATACATGAAACAAATGAAAACAAAAACATGACAGTTCAGGGCAGCCCCGGTGGACCAGCAATTTAGCGCTGCCTTCGGCCCAGGGCATGATCCTGGAGACCCGGGATCGAGTCCCACATCAGGCTCTCTGCCTGGAGCCTGCTTCTCCCTCTGCCTGTGTCTGTATCTCTCTCTCTCTCTCTCTCATGAATAAATAAATAAATAAATCTTTAAAAAAAAAAAAAAACACGCGACAGTTCAGAACCTTTGGGATACAGCAAAGGCAGACCTAAGAGCAATATAAGCCTTTCTCAAGAAAGAAGAAAGTCTCAAACACACAAACTACACAAACTAATCTTACACCTAAAGGAGCTGGAGAAAGAACAGCAAATGAGGCCTAAATCCAGCAGGAGAAGCGAAATAATAAAGATTAGAGCAGAAATCAATGATATAGAAAAAAAAAAAAAGAACAGATCAATGAAACTAAAAGCTGGTTCTTTGAAAGAATAAGATTGATAAACCCCTAGCCAGACTAATCAAAAAGAGAAAGGACCCAAATAAATAAAATCATGAATGGAAGAGGAGAGATAATAACAAACACCTAAGAAATACAAATATAGGGCAATATTAAGAGCAATTATATGCTAACAAACTAGGCAATCTGGAAGAAATGGATGCATTCCTAGAAACTTATGCACTACCAAAACTAAAACAGGAAGAAATAGAAAACCTAAACACACCCATAACCAACAAAGAAATTGAATCAGTAATCAAAAATCTCCCAACAGGGGCACCTGGGTGGCTCAGTGGCTGAGCGCCTGCCTTTGGCTCAGGTCATGATCCTGGGGTCTTGGGATCGAGTCCTGCATCAGGCTCCCCGCAGGAAGTCTGCTTCTCCCTCTGCCTGTCTCTGCCTCTTTCTCTGTATCTCTCATGAATGAATGAATGAATGAATGAATGAATGAATAAATAAATAAATAAATAAAATTTTGAAAAAAAAATCTCCCAACAAACAATAGTCCAGGGCCAGATGGACTCCCAGTGGAATTCTACCAAACATTTAAAGATGAATTAATGCCTACTCTTCTGAAGCTGTTTCAAAAATAGAAATGGGGGACGCCTGGGTGGTTCAGTGGTTGAGCATCTGCCTTTGGCTCAGGGCGTGGTCCGGGGTCCTGAGATTGAGTCCTGCATCAGGCTCCCTGTGGGAAGCCTGCTTCTCCCTCTGCCTGTGTGTCTGTCTCTGTCTCTCTCTGTGCCACTCATGAATAAATAAATAAAATCTTTAAAAAAACAGAAATGGAAGGAAAACTTTCAAACTCATTCTATAAGGCCAGCATTACCTTGATCCCAAGACCAAAGACTCCACTAAAAAGAATTATAGACCAATATCCCTGATGAACATGGATGCCAAAATTCTCACCAAGTTACTAGCCAATAGGATCCAACAGTATATGAAAAGGATTATTCACCATGACCAAGTGGGATTTATGCCTAGGCTACAAGACTGGTTCAACATCTACAAATTAATCAACATGATGCACTACATTAATTAAAGAAAGGACAAGAACCATATGATCCTCTCAATAGAAGCAGAAAAAGCATTTGACAAAATACAGCATCCTTTTTTTAAAAAGATTTTTTTAATTTATTTATTCATGAGAGACAGAGAGAGAGAGAAGCAGAGACACAGGCAGAGGGAGAAGCATGATCCCTGCAAGGAGCCTGATGTGGGACTTCATCCCGGATCCTGGGATCACGCCCTGAACTGAAGGCAGACGCTCAACCACTGAGCCACCCAGATATCCCAACAGCATCCTTTCCTAATAAAAACTCTCTGCAGTATAGGGATAGAGGGAGCATATCTCAATATCATAAAAGCCATATATGAAGAACCCATAGTGAATATCATCCTAAATGGAGGAAAACTGAGAGCTTTTTCCCTAAGGTCAGAACATGGCAGGGATGTCCACTCTCGTCACTGCTGTTCAACATAGTACTGAAGTCCTAGCCTCAGCCATCAGACCAAAAAAAGAAATAAAAGGCATTTAAATTGGCAAAGAAGTTAAACTTTCACTCTTCACAGATGACATGATGGGTCATGTAGAAAACCCAAAAGAGGAAGGGTGCCTGGGTGGCTCAGTCAGTTAAGAGTTTGCCTTCCACTTAGGTCATGATCCCAGGGTCCCGGGACAGAGCCCCACATCGGGCTCCCTGCTTAGTGGAGAGCCTGCTTCTCCCTCTCCCTCTGTTGCTCCCCCTGCTTGTGCATGCTCTATCAAATAAATAAATAAAAATCTTTAAAAAAAACCCAAAATATTCCACCCCAAAATTGTTAGAACTGATACATGAATTCAGCAAAGTCACAGGATATAAAATCAATGTACAGAACTCTGTTGCATTTCTATACACTAATAATGAAGCAGCACAAAGAGAAATCAAGGAATTGATGGCATTTACAATTGCATCAAAAACCATAAGATACCTAGGAATAAACCTAACCAAAGTAGTAAAGGATCTGTACTCTGAAAACTATAGAACACTTATGAAAGAAATTGATAAAGACACAAAGATATAGAAAAACATTCTATGCTTATGGATTGGAAAAACAATTATTGGGGTGCCCGGATGGCTCAGTGGTTGAGTGTCAGCCTTTGGCTCAGGTCCTGATCCTGAGCCAAAGGATCAATGCTACCCAAAACAATCTACACATTCAATGCAATCCCTATCAAAATACCATCAGCATTTTTCAGAGCTGGAACAAACAATCCTTAAATTTATATGGACCAGAAACGAACCCTGAAAAACCAAAGGAATGTTGAAAAAGAAAAACAAAGCTGGAAGCATCAGAATTACAGACTTCAAACTGTACTACGAAGCTGTGATCATCAAGACAGTGTGGTACTGGCACAAAACAGACACACAGATCAATGGAACAGAACAACAATCCCAGAAATGGACCCTCAACTTGATGGTCAAATCGTCTTCGACAAAGCAGGAAAGACTATCCACTGGAAAAAGGACAGTCTCTTCAACAAATGGTGCTGGGAAAATTGGACAGCCATGTGCAAAGAATGAAACTGGACCATTCTCTTATACCACACACAAAAATAAACTCAAAATGGATGAAAGACTTAAATGTGAGACAGGAATCCATCAAAATCCGAGAAAAGAACACAGGCAGCAACCTCTGTGACCTCAGCTGCAGCAACTTCTTGCTAGATACATCTCCAGTGGCAAGGGAAACAAAAGCAAAAGTGAACTACTGGGACTTCATGAAGATAAAAAGATTCTGCACAGCAAAGGAAACTGTCAACAAAACTAAAAGGGAACCTACAGAATGGGAGAAGATATCTGCAAATGTCTTATCAGATAAAGAACTATAGGGCAGCCCCGGTGGCTCAGCGGTTTAGCGCCACCTTCAGCCCAGGGCCTGATCCTGGAGTCCCGGGATCAAGTCCCACAGCAGGCTTCCTGCATGGAGCCTGCTTCTCCCTCTGCCTGTGTCTCTGCCCCCCTCTCTCTCTGTATGTCTCATGAATAAATAAATAATCTTTAAAAAAAGATAAAGAACTATAATCTTTATATTCTATAAAGAAATTATCAAACTCATCATCCAAAAAACAACAAATTCAGTCAAGAAGTGGGCAGAAGACATGAACATTTCTCCAAGACATACAAATGGCCAACAGACATATAAAAAATGCTCAACATCACTGGGCATCAGGAAAATACTAATCAAAACCACAATGAGATAACATCTCACACTGGTTAGAATGGCTAAAATTAACAACTCAGGAAATAACAGTTGTTGGTTAGGATGCAGAGAAAGGGGAACCCTCATACACTGTTGGTGGGAATGCAAACTGGTGCAGCCACTATGAAAAACAGTATGGAGGTTCCTCAGAAAGTTAAAAATAGAACTACTCTACGACCCAGCAATTATATTTACTAGGTATTTATCCAAAGGACACAAATATAGTGATTTGAAGGGGCACCTACATCCCAATGTTTATAGCAGCAGTGTCCACAATAGCCACAATAGCCCAGATATCCATTCATCTGTCAATGGACATCTGGGCTATTATATATGTATACACACACACACACACACACACACACACACACACACACGGAGGAATATTATGCAGCCATCATGAAGAATGAAATCTTGAAGTGCCTTGGTGGCTCAGTCAGTTAAGTAGCTGCCTTCCACTTGGGTCATGATCCTAGAGTCCTGGGATTGAGCCCTGCATGGGGCTCCATGCTCAGCAGAGTCTGCTTCTCCCTCTGTCCCCTTTCCTGCCTCCCTGCCCACCCCCACACCCTGCTCATGTTCTCTTTCTCTCCCCTGCCCTCAAACAAAATCTTAAAAAAAAAAAAGAAGAATGATACCTTGCCATTTGCAATGACAAGGATGGAACTAGAGGGTATTATGTTAAGCGAAATAAGTCAACCAGAGAAAGACAAATACTATATGATTTCACCCATATGTGGAATTTAAGAAACAAAACAGATGAACATAGATGGGCAGGAAAAATAAAATAAGATGCGAACAGAAAGGGAGACAAACCATAAGAGACTCTTAACTAAAACAAAAAGAAGACTAGGAGGGCCAAGTGTTGGAGACATCAGAAAGTTTTTTTTTTTTAGTGTTTTGTTTTAAAGATTTTATTTATTTATTCATGAGAGACACAGAGAGAGAGGTAGAAACATAGGCAGAGGGAGAAGCAGGCTCCCTGTGAGGAGCCCAATGCAGGACTTGATCTGGGAACCCTGATCATACCCTGAGCTGAAGGCAGATGCTCAACCACTGAGCCACCCAGGCGTCCCCATCAGAAAGTTTTAATTCTCAAAAATATGTCCCCTGTTGCCAAGGGTCATGTTGCCATCATAATCTTAGATGGACCCTATAATGCCATTTTTGTTCTGGAGCCCAAATGGAGATGGATATTCTGGTGACCCTGGGGCCCAGAACACCCAGGGCTAATCTACTGGGTGAGATAATGGTACTGTGGTTAAGTAGGAAAATGTCTTCTTTTAAATAAAAGAGCTGCAAACAGAGATATTTAGCATCAAAGTATGATACTTGTAATCTACCTTGGATACCTCAGCAAAAATCCCTTATTTGGTGGTGTCTGGGTGGCTCAATTGGTAAAGCATCTGCCTTCAGCTCAGGTCATGATCCTGGGATTCGGGATCAAGCCCCACATCAGGCTCCCTGCTCAGAAGGGGAGTCTGCTTCTCTCTCTCCTTCTGCCCCTGCTCGTATGCGTGCTCTCTCTCTTGCTCATTCAAATAAATAAATAAAATATTTGAAAAAGGAAAAAGAAGAAAAAATCCCATATCTGAAAAAACAATGTCAAAATGCTAACAAACGGGATGCCTGGGTAGCTCAGCAGTTGAGCATCTGCCTTCAGCTCAGGGTGTGATCCCACAGTCCTGGGATTGAGTCCCATATCAGACTCCCTGCAGGGAGCCTGCTTCTCCCTCTGCCTGTGTCTCTGCCTCTCTCTCTCTGTCTCTCATGAATAAATAAATAAAATCTTTTAAAAAATGCTAACAAATACTAAATCCTAGTGGTATTAATTATACTATTCCCTTTGCTTTCCTGAATATTTTCATGATGAAAAGGGGAAAAAAACCTATGTCTTTGGGGTGGGGGGCATGCTTTCCAAGAGCTCAGTCTAATGGAGGAGACAGACGTAATTAAAATCAGTTTTAATGGGGCAGCCAGGGTGGCTCAGCGGTTTAGCACCGCCTTTGGCCCAGGGCCTGATCCTGGAGACCTGGGATCGAGTCCCACGTTGGGCTCCCTGCGTGGAGCCTGCTTCTCCCTCTGCCTATGTATCTGCCTTTCTCTCTCTCTCTCTCTCTCTCTCTCTCTCTCTCTCTCTCTGTGTCTCTCATGAATGAATAAATGGGATCTTTAAAAAAATCAGTTTTATTACAAAGTACTGCATGACCATTGTTGAAGTGAGTTAAGCCAAGCCATATGCAGGGAGAGACTGGCACTGTACTCAGATGGACACTCTGTATCAGTGCCAGAAGCAAGAGAAAGAACATGAAATACTGAGGAGACAGAAGGTAGTCTCAGGTTACAGAGGATGCTGCAAGAGTGACAGGGCATGTGTGATTAGAGAAGGATCCATCGGGGTCTGAACTTTACCCTGAAAGCTACAGAGTACTGAAGGATTTTAAGTAGGGGACAGACGTACTCACATTTGTGCTTTAAGAAAGTTCACTCAGGGGCGCCTGGGCAGTTCAGTTGGTTAACTATCTGACTCTGTTTCAGCTCAGGTCATGATCTAATGGGTTGTGGGATCAAGCCCTGTGTGTAGGCTCCATGCTCAGTGAGGAGTTTGCTTGAGATTCTCTCCCTCTGCCTCACCCTCCCCATTTGCACACATGTGCACTTTTTTTTACATGTGCACTTTCTCTCTCTAAAATAAATAAATAAATAAATAAATAAATAAATAAATAAATAAATAAATCTTTTTTTTTTTTTTTAAAGTTCATTCTTCCAACAGTGAGAGAGAAAAGGAGCAACAGGAGCCAGGAAACCCAGGTGACATCAGAGGAAAAGACACCTTTACGTAATGTGTCCCCAGAGGCGGTACCCTCTATCAATCACTAGCCAGAAGGCACAAAAAGGTGACTTTCTGTGAGGCACCACCCCACAAGGAGTGTCTTCCATAAATCACCTGCCAGCCTGAGGGGGTCCTTTGTGGTGTGCCTTTTTGAAAATGGCCCAGAGGTGCCCAATGAGTGTGAGAATGACACAAGAGAGCTGCTCCATGGGCTGATGGAGCCCTGTATGGCTTGCTTTGCTGCCACATAGTCTCACAGCCCAAATCTGCCTTGGTTTGCTGCCACATGCCTTACACAGCCAGACACAACCCATGTGGAGTCACATTGCTTAGGGGTGAATCTCAGCTGTGTGAGCCTGAGTGCGGTACTTGCAACCTGCTGTGCCCCATTTCCCCAACTCTGAGATGTGTTCTGCAGTTACTATGTGGAATAAACAGCACTAATGGACACCAAGCACTTAGGGTGCCAGGCATAAAGTCAGTGAGTGCTCAACAATTCTCGGCTACTGTTTTTGTGTTTAACCTTCCTCTGAAATAAGTTTTACCAAGCAAAATGAGTTTGGAAGCCAGGCTTGCAAAGTGATGCTGGCCTTCTTACCCCTGGAGTCTGTGTCAAGTCAGAGTCACTGTCGCTGTCATTGGAATACTTCTTGTGTTTTCTTCTAGAGGATTTTTTCTTTCTCCTTTTCTTGGACTTTTCTTTCGAATGACCAGACTTCTTCTTCTTTTCTTCTACACAAGGTACAAATATAAAATTAACTTCTAAGCAAGTATTACAATGATCAGTTTTATTGTATTTGAAATACTGGAAAAGAACAAGTGACAGGCAACCTGAGTAAAAGTAAAGTGTATTGTTCAACTATGTATAAACATTTTTTTTCAACTTCTCAATAAAGAAGCTCTGTAGTATTTTAAAAAATACCTTCTGTGCAGCCCAGGTGGCTCAGTGGTTTAGTGTGGCCTTCAGCCCAGGGCCCGATCCTGGAGACCTGGGATCAAGTCCTGTATCAGGCTCCCTGCATGGAGCCTGCTTCTCCCTCTGCCTGTGTCTCTGCCTCCCCCCGCCCCCTTCTCTCTCATGGATTAATAAAACCTTTAAAATAAATAAAAAATAAAGATAAAAAAAAATAAAAAATACCTTCTGAAGTAGAAGCTGAAGTGCTGCTTTTCTTTGGCTCATCATATTCTCCTGGTGTGTGCTCATCAATGCTGAATTTAAAGAAGATAGTTGTAAGAATCAGAAAAGTGATAAAATGTGAACCATGGAGTATAAAAATATGGAATAAAAATATTTCAGTAATGATATCGATTGTCCAAGGACCATTAAAAGCTAATACTGGAATAACTTTATTCGAGGGTCTATCACCTTCATTATAATGTAATAATCACTTATGTTTGCATAAAGCTTTAGAGTTTACAAAGTCCTATTCAAACTAAAATCAACATGTATTTTTTTAAAGATTTATTTTTTTATTATTTGAGAGAGAATCGGGGGGCAAAGGCAGAGGGAAAGGGAGAGAGAGAATTCCAAGCAAACTTCCCACTTAATGCAGAGCCCAATGCAGGGCTTGATCCCACAACCCCCAGATCATGACTTGAGCTAAAACCAAGAGTTGGACACATAACCATCTGGGCCACCCAGGTGCTCTGTATTTTCAATGCTTCCTACAAGATACTCACTTCAGACCTAACAGCATGCACACTGAAAGTGAAGGGATACAAAAACCTTTATCGTGGAAATACAAGTGGAAAGAAAGCTGGGGTAACAATACTTATATCAGACAAAACAGACTTTATTTAAAAATTTTTTTTTAATTCTTAGTAATCTATATGCCCAACATGGGGCTTGAACTCATCACTCTGAGATCAAGAGTTGCACACCCTACTGATCGAGCCAGCCACGGGCCCCAGACAAAATAGACTTTAAAACAACTAGGAGTGCCTGGGTGGCTCAGTCAGTTGAGCGTCTGCCTTCAGCTCAGGTCATGATCCTGGAATCCTGGAATCCAGCCCCGGGCCAGGCTCCCTGCTATGCGAGGAGTCTGCTTCTCCCTCTCCCTCTGCCCCACCCCACTTGTGTTTACTCTCTCTCTCAAATAAATAAATAAAATCTTTTAAAAAACAACAACAGGGGTGCCTGGCTGGCTCAGTTGGTAAGGTGTGTGACTCTTGATCTTGGGGCTATGAGTTTGAGCCCCACTTTGAGCATACAGATTACTTAAAAAAAAGACAAGACACAATGAAGGATACTACATAATGATAAAGGTAATAATCCAATAAGAGGATATAAAACTGTAAATATTTATGCACTCAACACGGAAGCACCGAATACTAAATACTATGCTATCTAAAGCAACTATTAACAGACATAAGGGAAAAAACTGACAGTAATACAGTAATAGTAGGGGACTTTAACACCTTACTTACATCAATGGCTAGATAATCCAGACATAAAATCAACAAGGAAACAGTGGCTTAGAAGGACAGATGGACCAGTGGACCCAACAGATAAATTCAGAACATTCTATGCAAAAACAGTAAAATATATATTCTTTTTAAGTGCACACAGAATGTTCTCCAGAATAGATCACGTTAGGCCACAACACAAGTCTCAATAAATTCAAAAAGACTGAAATCATATCATGCACCTTTTCTAACCACAACAGTATAAAACTAAAAATCAATCAAGAAAAATCTGGGAAGAACACAAATACAATGGAGGCTAACTAATATGCTACTAAACAATGAGTGAGTCAACCAAGAAATCAGAGGAAATAAAAAAATACATGGACACAAATGAAAAATGAAAACACAATGGTCCAAAATCTTAGGATGCAGCAAAGGCTGTTCTAAGACGGGAAATTATTATAGCAATACAGGCCTACCTCAAGAAGTAATGAAAAATCTCAAAAAACCACCTAACCATACACCTAAAGGACTTGGGGGAAAAAAAACAACAAATGAAGCCTAAAGCCAGCAGAAGGAAGGAAATAATAAAGATTAGAGCAGAAATAAATGATACAGAAACTTAAAAAACCCAAAAGAACAGATCAATGAAACCAGAAGCTGGTTCTTGGAAAAGTCAACAAAATTGATAAACCTTTAGCCAGGTTCATGAAAAAAAAAAAAAAGGGAGAGAGGGAGAGAGGGGGAGGGAGGAAGAGAGGGAAAGAGAGAGGGAGAGAGAGAAGACTCAAAATTAGAAATGAAGGGGAACAAAAAGAAATGAAGGAGGAGAAATAACAACCAGTATCACAGAAATACAGAGGATTGTAGAATATTATGAAAAACTATATGCTAACAAGTTGGACAACCTAGAGAAATGGATAAATTCCTAGAAATACATGACTTTCCAAAACAAATCAGGAATAGAAAATTTGAACTAGGGGATCCCTGGATGGCTCAGTGGTTTAGCACCTGCCTTCAGCCCAGGGTGTGATCCTAGAGTCCCGGGATCGAGTCCCACGTCGGGCTCCCTGCATGGAGCTTGCTTCTCCCTCTGCCTGTGTCTCTGCCTCTCTCACTGTGTGTGTCTCTCTCATGAAAAAATAAATAAAATCTTAAAAAATTTTTGAACTAGTATTGAAATTGAATCAGTAATCAAAAACTCCCAATAAACAAATGTCCAGAACCAGATGACTTCAGAGGTGAATTCTACCAAACATTTAAAGAATTAATTCCTTTTTTTTAATAAATTAATTTTTATTGGTGTTCAATTTACCAACATACAGAATAACACCCAGTGCTCATCCCGTCAAGTGTCCCCCTCAGTGCCCGTCACCCATTCACCCCCACCCCCTGCCCTAAAGAATTAATTCCAAAAAACAGAAAGGAAAGCTTCCAAATTCATTTATGAGGCCAGTATTACCCTGATACTAAAATCAGATAAAGATACTACAAAAAAGAGAACTATATTCTAATATTTTTTATGAAATATGCAAAAATCCTCAACAAAACATTAGCAAACTGAATTCAACAATACATTAAAAAAGTCATTTACCAGGGCACCCAAGTAGCTAAGTCAGTTAAATATCCTACTCCTGATTTCAGCTTAGGTCACGATCTCGGGGTTGTTGGAGGAGTCTCACGTCCGGCTCTGTGCTCAGTGCGGAGTATGCTTGAGAGATTCTCTCTCTCTCTCCCCCTGTCCCTCTCTCCCTCCTCTGTGCACACTGTCTCTCTCTCTCTCTCTCTCCCTAAAATAAATAAATAAAAATTTTTTTAAAGTCATTTACCACGATTGAATGGGATTTATTTCAGGGATGCAAAGGTGGTTCCAAATTTGCAAATCAGAGGTGCCTGGGTGGCTCAGTTGGTTAAGCATGTGACTCTTGATTTCAGCATAGGTCATGATCTCAGGGTCCAGGGATCAAGCCCCAAGTCCAGCTCCCTGCTTAGTGGGGAATCTGCTTGTCTCCCTCTTCCTCTGCCCCTCCCTCTGCTCATGCACTCTCTCTCTAAAATAAATAAATCTTTTAAAAAATTTGCAAACCAATGGGATGCATCACATTAACGAGAGAGGAATAAAACCATATGATCATTTTGAGAGATGGAGAGAGAAAGCACTGGACAAAGTACACCACCCATTCATGATAAAAAAAAAACCCTCAACTTGGGGTACCTGAGTGGTTTAGTAGTTTGGGTGCCTGCCTTTGGCTCAGGTCATGGTCCCAGGGTCTGGGATCAAGCCCCATATCCGGTTCTCTACTGGGTGGAGAGCCTGCTTCTCCTTCTCCCTCTGCCTGCTGTTCTTCCTGCTTGTGCTCTGTCAAATAAATAAATAAATAAGATCTTTAAAAAATTTTTTAAATAAAAAAATGGGCACCTGGGTAGCTTAGCAGTTGAGCATCTCCCTTTGGCCCAGGTCATGATCCCAGGGTCCTGGGATTAAGTCCCACATCAGGCTCCCTGGAGGGAGCCTACTTCTCCCTCTGCCTAGGTCTCTGCCTCTCTCTCTGTGTCTTCTATGAATAAATAAAATCTTTTTTAAAAATTAATTAAAAAATTAAAACCCCCAATAAAGTAGGTTTTCAGGGAACATACCTCAACATAATAAAGGCCGTATGTGGAAAAACCCACAGCTAGGGGTGCCTGGGTGGCTCAATCAGTTGGATGTCTGCTTTTGGCTCAGGTCATGGTCCTGGGGTCCTGGAATCAAGTCCCATGTCATGCTTCCTGCTAATGGGGAGTCTGCTTTTCCCTCTGCCCCTCCCTCCCGCTAGTGCTCTCTCACTCTCTCCAAAAAGAAAATCTTAAAAAAAAAACAAAAAACCCACAGCTAACGTCATCCTCAATAGGGAAAAACAGAGAACTTCCTCTAAGATCAAGAATGAGACAAAGATGTCCACTCTCACCACTTTTATTCAACATAGTACTGGAAGTCCTAGTGACAGCAATCAGACAACAAAAAAATAAAAGGTATCCAGATTGGAAGGAAGTGGGCAGCCCGGGTGGCTCAGCGGTTTGGCGCTGCCTTCAGCCCAGGGCGTGATCCTGGAGACCTGGGATCAAGTCCTGCGTCGGGCTCCCTGCATGGGGCCTGCTTCTTCCTCTGCCTGTGTCTCTGCCTCTCTCTCTCTCTCTCTCTCTCTCTCTCTCTCTCTCTCTTTCTTATGAATAAATAAATAAAATCTTTACAAAAAAAAACAAAACAAATTGGTAAGGAAGAAGTAAAACTTGCACTATTTGCAGATGACACGATACTATATAAAGAACACCTTAAAGACTCCAACCCAAAACGGCTAAAACTGATAAATGAATTCATTAAGGTCACAGGATATAAAATCAATATACAGGAATCCATTGCATTTCTATACAGTAATAATGAAGTAGCAGAGAGAAATGAAGAATATAATCCCACTTACAATTGCGCTAAAAATAATATAAAATACCTAGGAATAAACTTAACCAAGGAGGTGAAAGACCTGTACTCTGAAAATTATAAAATTTTGAGAAGAAATTGAATATGACACTAACAAATGAAAAGATAGTTCATACTCATGGATTGGAAGAACAAATATTCACAAATATGCACAAAAAATGTACATACTATTAAAATACCAATAGCATTTTTCACAGAACTAGAATAGATAATCCTAAAATTTGTAGGGAACCACAAAAAAACCCAAACAGCCAAAGCAATCTTGAAAAAGAACAAAGCTGGAGGTGTTACAATCCCAGATTTCAAGATACACTACAAAGCTATAGTAATCAAAACAGTATGGTACTGGCACAAAACCAGATGCATGGATCTACAGAACAGAATATAGAGCCCAGACATAAACCCACACTTTTTTTTTTTAACCCACACTTTTATGGTCAACTAATCTATGACAAAATAGGCAAGAATATACAATGGAGAAATGACAGTCTCTTCGACAAATGATCTTGGGGGACATCTAGGTAGCTCAGGGTGTGATCCCGGGGTCCTGGGATCGAGTCCTACATCGGGCTCTCTGCAGAGAGCCTGCTTCTCTCTCTGCCTAGGTCTCTGCCTCTCTCTCTGTGTCTCTCATAAATAAATAAAATAAAATCTTTAAAAAAAAATAATGGGCAGAGGATCTGAAGAGACATTTTTCCAAACAAGACATCCAGATGGCTAACAGACACATGAAAAAATGTCAACATCACTAATCATCAGGGAAGTGCAAATTAAAACCACAATGAGAGATCAATTTATACCTGTCAGATGGCTAGAATAAAAAACACAAGAAATAACTTTTGGTGAGGATGTGGAGAAAAAGGAACTATAATGCACTGTTGGTAGGAATATAAATTGAGGTACTCACTATGGAAAACAGTATGGAGGTTCACAAAAAATTAAAAATAGAGGGGTGACTGAGTGGCTCAGTCAGTTAAGCATCTGACTCTTGGTCTCAGCTCAGGTCTTGATATCAGGGTCGTGAGTTCAAGCCGTACATTGGGCTCCACTCTGGGCATGGAGTCTACTTAAAAAACAATTAAAAAATAGAATTACCATATGATCAAGTAATTCTACCATTTTTACTCAGAGAAAACAAAAACACTAACTTGAAAACATACATGCACCTCTATCTTTATTGCACCATTATTTCCAATAGTCAAGATATGGAAGCAACCCAGGTATCCACTGATAAGACAAATGGATAAAGATGTGATATATATATATATAATGGAATATTAGCCATAAAAGAGGATGAAATCTTGCCATTTGTAACATGGATAGACCCAGAAGGTATAATGCTAAGTGAAACTAAGTCAGAGAAAAACAGGGGCACCTGGGTGGCTCAGTGGTTGAGTCTGCCTTTGGCTCAGGTCATGGTCCTGGAGTCCTGGGATTGAGTCTTGCATTGGGCTCCCTGCTTCTCCCTCTGCCTGTGTGTCTGCCTCTCTCTGTATGTCTCTCATGAATAAATAAACAAAATCTTTAAAAAAAAAGTTAGGGAGATGCCTAACTTTGCTCAGTGGTTGAGCAACCGCCTTTCACTCAGGGAGTGATCCCAGGGTCCAGGATCGAGTCCCGCATTGGGCTCCTTGCAAGGAGCCTGCTTCTCCCTCTGCCTGTGTGTCTCTGCCTCTCTCTCTCTCTCTCTGTGACTCTCATGAATAAATAAATAAAATAAAAGTCAGAGAAAGGGATCCCTGGGTGGTGCAGCGGTTTAGCGCCTGCCTTTGGCCCAGGGCGTGATCCTGGAGACCCTGGACTGAATCCCATGTCGGGCTCCCGGTGCATGGAGCCTGCTTCTCCCTTTGCCTATGTCTCTGCCTCTCTCTCTCTGTGTGACTATCATAAATAAATAAAAATTTTTAAAAAGAAATTTTAAAAAAGTCAGAGAAAATCAAATACCATATGATTTCACTCATATGTGGAATTTAAGAAATTAAACAAAGTGAACAAAGAATAAAAGAGACAGACAAAAAAAACAGAGTCTTAAATACAGAGAACAGAAGCTCCTGACTGGCTCAGCATCAAATCTTAAGGAGCGCCTGGGTGGCTCAGTCAGTTGGACAGTCTTTGCCTTAGGTCATGATCTCAGGGTCCTGCTTCTCCCTCTTCTCCCCACTCATGCTCTCTATTGCTATCTCTGTCTCTTTCTCTCAAATAAATAAAATCTTTTAAAAAAAAGTTTTGCACAGAGAGCAGCCCTCTTGTCTGCCAATGGGGGAAATAGCCATGGTGCTCATCACAAGACAGAGCTTGTGAGCAAAAGCAAGCACAAACTAGCTCTCTATGTTGTACTGGGACACATAGGAGAGACACAATCATTTGGGAGGACATTTGATCATATCTATTGAAGTTTTAGGGTCACCTGGGTGGCTCAGCAGTTGAGCATTTGCCTTCAGTTCAGGGCATGATCGGGGCTCTGGAGATCAAGTCTGGCATCCGGCTCCCTGCAGGGAGCCTGCTTCTCCCTCTGCCTGTCTCTCTCTCTGTTTCTCATGAATAAACAGAATCTTAAAAAAAAACACAAAGTTTTACATATATATGCCCACTGACCAACTGTTCCTAATTTAGAAATTTGTCCTACCAACACACACCCATAGAAGAATGTTCCCTGTGTTTTATAGCTTTGGCTCCAGGCAAGGTATTTTGGCTTTCTCTGTCTCTCTCGCTCTCTCAAATAAATGAATAATATCTTTTAAAAAATAAATAAATAAAAATAAAATATTTAAAAAATACAGAGAACAAACTGGTAGTTGCCAGATGGAAGGTGGGTGGGGGAGCGGATGAAATAAAGGGGATTAAGAGTACACTACTGAGCTCAGCAATGAGTAAAATTGCTGAATCATCATACGGTACACCTGAAACTAATATAATACCATACGTTAATTATACTTGAATAAAAAAAATACATGGGAGGAATCTTGGATGCACATGGTAAGTAAAAGAAGCCGATCTGAAAAGGCTATGTACTATATGGTTCCAACCATATGGCATTCTATTAAAGGCAAAACTAAGAAAACAGTAAAAAGACCGGTGGTGGGCAGCCCAAGTGGCTCAGCAGTTTAGCGCCGCCTTCAGCCCAGGGCCTGATCCTGGAGACCTGGGATCGAGTCCCTCGTCGGGCTCCCTGCATGGAGCCTGCTTCTCCGTCTGCCTGTATCTCTGCCTCTCTCTCTCTCTCTATGTCTCTCATGAATAAATAAATAAAATCTAGGGGATCCCTGGGTGGCGCAGCGGTTTGGCGCCTGCCTTTGGCCCAGGGCGCGATCCTGGAGACCCGGGATCGAATCCCACATCAGGCTCCCGGTGCATGGAGCCTGCTTCTCCCTCTGCCTGTGTCTCTGCCCCTCTCTCTCTGTGTGTGTGTTGTCTCTCACGAATAAATAAATAAAATCTTTAAAAAATAAAATAAAATAAATAAAATCTTTAAGAAAAAAAATATCAGTGGTTGGAGGGGAGGGAGAGATAAATAGGCAGAGCAGAGGATTTTTTTAAGGCAGTGAAACTCTTGTGCATGATAGTATAATGGTGAGTATATGTCATTATACATCTGCTCCAAACCTACAGAATATACAATACCAAGAGTGAATCCTAATGTAAACTATGGACTTTGGATGATTATGATGTGTTGGTGTGGGTTCTAACAAAAGTACCACTCTGGTGAGGGATGTTGATAGCTAAGGAGGCTGTGATGGTGTTTAGGGAAGGGGGTAATGGGATTTCTCTGTATTTTGTGCTCAATTTTGCTGTAACCTAAGCTGCTCAAGAAAATAAAGTGATTTACTTTTTCTGAATGAAGCCACAGGGTAAATGTAGGAAACTATAAGGAAAGATGAAAAATTACTAGAGACAAGAAGGCTGAGGGAAGACTTCATGATTTTATTCTGAGTGTAAAAAGCACATAGGGCAGAGCAGCAACCATTCTGTCCCCAGAGAAAGAACCTAACACACTACAGGAAAAGATTTCATTCTATGGTAGAGAATTCTGAAAAGAGTATTAAAATTCTATAATTGTTAAAAAGGGAATTTCCATATCATATAATATTTTCCTTGGGGTATCTGGGTGGCTCAGTCAGTTAAGCATCTGCCTTTGGCTCAGGTCATGGTCCCAGGGTCCTGGGATAGAGACCTGCATTGGGCTCCTTGCTCAGTGGGAAGCCTCCAACTCCCGCTGCTTGTGTTCTGTCAAATAAATAAATGTTTTTTTTTTAAATTTCATAGAATCTTTTCCTCTGAGATCACATCTGTAACAATTTAAGTATTGCCTAGAATGTTATTTTTAGGGTTCCTTCCAATTCGAATTCTATTTCAGGTTCTTAAAAGCATTTCTTTTAAAAACAAGTTTTTTTGGCGGGAGGGCACCTGGGTGGCTCAGTGGTTGAGCATCTGCCTTTGGCTCCAGTTGTGATCCTGGGGTCCTGGGATGGAATCCTGCATTGGGCTCCCCACAGAAAGCCTGCTTCTCCCTCTGCCAGTGTCTCTGTCTTTCTGTGTCTCTCATAAATAAATACATTTTAAAAAAACAAGACTTTTGTTTGTTTTTAAATGATTTTATTTTTAAGTAAGCTCTATGCCCAACATGGGGCTCGAACTCACAATCCTGAGAACAAGTGTTGCATGCTCTACCAACTGAGCCAGCCAGGTGCCCCTTGAGAACAAATTTCTGAATGCTTTCTCACCCTGTCACAAATCACAAATTTTACCCATCAAAGCACATCGTCTCAACTCAACCTCAAGTAGACACAGAAATAGATGAGAGGTGGCATACCTGGTGAGCTCAGTTGGTTGAACATACAATCCTTGCTCTCAGGGTTGTGAGTTCAAGCACCATGTTAGGAACAAAGATCACAGTGGGGGGGGGGTAGAAATAAAGGAGAATAAAGAAAATGCTTATGAATAGCAGCAAAGAGGAAAGAAATAAGGAAAAAGAAGCCATCAGAGATTACTGACTTTAGGAAAATTAACTAAACCAAACCATACTGATAAATTCATTTAAAAAATCCCTTTGTTGGGACTCCTGGGTGGCTCAGTGGTTGGGCATCTGCCTTCGGCTTGGGTCGTGATCCTGGAGTCCCAGGATCGAGTCCCACATCAGGCTCCCTGCATGGAGCCTGCTTCTCCCTCTGCCTATGTCTCTGCCTCTCTCTCTCTCTGTCTCTCATGAATAAATAAAATCTTTAAAAATAAACAAAAATCCCTTTGTAATGCTAAAATCTGGCAAGCAATCTGCTGTTGGGTTAGCTAAGAAAATAAATTCAAAATAGTATAAATGTATCATTAACACTGAACCCTTCTATGAAGAAGAAATTAGCACCCCATGAATTATAATTTAAAGAGAACACTTAGGGGCAGCCCCGGTGGCTCAGCGGTTTAATGCCGCCTTCAGCCCAGGGCGTGATCCTGGAGACCCAGGATCGAGTTCCACGTCGGGCTCCCTGCATGGAGCCAGCTTCTCCCTCTGCCTGTGTCTCTGCCTCTCTCATGAATAAATAAATAAAATCTTAAAAAAAAAAGAGAGAGAACACTTAGCAGGGTGACTGGGTAGCTCAGTAGGTTAAGTGCCTTTGGCTCACATCATGATCCCAGGGTCCTGGGATCGAGTCCCACATTGGGCTCCTTATTCAGTGGGGAGCCTGCTTCGCCCTATCCCCCTGCCACTCCCCCTGCTTGTGCTCTCTAATAAATAAATTAAATCTTAAAAGAAAGAGTACACTTAGTATCCTAAAATCCACCAGCAACATGTTTGAATTCTTAGATATATACCATGTTTTTATTTTTTTAAACAATTTTTTTTGTTTTGTAAAGTAAAAGAATACCATAACAAAATATACTGGGTGGCTTGAACAACAGAAATTTATTTTCTCGCCATTCTGGAGGTTAGGAGACCAAGATCAAGGTACCATCAGGACTGATTTCTGGTAGGCCTCTCTTCCTCACCTGTAGACTGGTGACTTCTTCCTGTGTCCTTACATGGCCTTTCCTCTGTGTACACATGGGAAGGTGGTGGGGAGATATCTGGTATCACTTCCTGTTCTTTTTTTTTTTTAATTTTTTTTAAATTTATTTATGATAGTCACAGAGAGAGAGAGAGAGAGGCAGAGACACAGGCAGAGGGAGAAGCAGGCTCCACGCACCGGGAGCCTGATGTGGGATTCGATCCCGGGTCTCGAGGATCGCGCCCTGGGCCAAAGGCAGGCGCCAAACCACTGCGCCACCCAGGGATCCCCCTCACTTCCTGTTCTAAGGATACCAGTCCTACTGAATTCAGGCTCCAGCCTTATGACCTCATTTAACCTAAATTACTTCTCTAAAGGCTTTATTTTTTTAAGATTATTTATTTGAGAGAGAGAGAGAGAGAGAGAGCACGCATGAGCATGAATGGGGGGGGGGTGCAGAGGGAAAAGAAAACTCCCTACTGAGCAGGAACCTGGAAACAAGGCATGATCCCAGGACCCCAGGATCATAACCTGAACAGATGGCAGAAAGAAGCTTAAACCAAGACTAAAACAACCAGGTGCCCCTAAAGGCTATATTGCTAAATACAGTCACTTTGAAAATTAGGATTCAACATTTGAATGGGGGTGGGGTGACACACAATTCAGTCCATAACAAGGATTCTCTGTAGACAATATACATACTTCAGGAGCTCCTAAATCTTCAATCATCTCCCACTTTAATCTCCTAGAAGATACAGGCATCCAAATTATAACTCAGTGGCTAAATTGTGGGGTGTATGGGGTGTGTGTGTGTGTGTGCGCGCCTATTTATCTGGAGATAAATAGGTCCAATTCAATAGGTCCAGTTAAGTCCTATTTTCCTTTTACATTTTAAACTTTAAATTAATAAAAACTCAGCATAAATGTAAATTCAACACTTAAGATTGATGTTATAATGCAAATGGTACAGACTGCAGCCAGCCTGAGCAGCCATGCTAGAAATGCAGCCTGGGGAGGCTGTCAAGTGCATCTCTTCTGCCTCCTGCATGACATAGTTCCTGATTGCTCATTTGTCTTCTGTAATATGTGACACAATTTTACATTTGGAAACAAGTTTCATTTGTTTGTACATATTTATGAAAAGAGAAAGAAATCTATTTGAATCTGGTTAAAGCTTTGGTTTTCAGAAACCCGAGAATTAGTAAAGACAATTTTAAAAAATGAAATATTAGAAGTAGAGGACAGTACAGGGAGCTCTGAAAAGAAAAGTTCCAGGTCACAAAAGTTGTATTCATTGAGATTCAGAGTTTGTTCCCACTCTATGCTTCCCCTTTAGCTTCTTTTTGGAAAAGGAGTACACTGTTGCTCTTTGGAGGACACTAAAATAATTTTTAAAGTTCTTACTCTATTTGTCATTTTCTGTTTCAACTTTTGTTATGTGCAAACTGAAAAGAAAAAAATGGGCACAATTCTGCAAAATCTAGCTGCTTTTGTGTCTGTTTGGTTTTTCAAAAAAATCCTTACAAAATAAACATATTTGGGATGCCTGAGTGGCTCAGCAGTTGAGCGTCTGCCTTTCGTTCAGGGTGTGATCCTGGGATCCAGGATCAAATCCCACATGGGCTCCCTGCATGGAGCCTGCTTCTCCCTTTGCCTATGTCTCTTCCTCTCTTTCTGTGTCTCTCGTGAATAAATAAATAAATAAATAATCTTAAAAAAATAAACATATTTGGTTTCATTGTTTAAATAAATTGTTATCTATTCAGGGGGAAAGGTTATCAATCAGAACAATGCAGAGTTAGATTGAGAGGGTCTCCCACTTCAAGAAGCAATCTAAAAATAAACATACAAATAACAGTTCTTGGAAAATTTGAGGACTATAGGGACCAATGATGCTTGCCAGGCTGCAAAGGCACACAGGTCTTGTGGTGTAAGGCGTAAAATTAAGGCCTATTATTATGTACTGCCTTGACATCTGGGAGAACCAATGGCCTAACTGCAGATTCTTCTCCCCACTCTGCTCCTGTAGATAAGATTCCCTAGCCAAAAAAAAAAACCTCTTTATTATAAGGAATGGGCCCAGTTCCAGATTTTATCCCTGAGTAGTAGGTTTCTGTACTCTGCCAGCCTATGGATCTCATCTGTCCAGTGTCAGGTGTCCTGTGTTCAGCCTCCCCATTAACCCCAGGAGGGAAACCCCTCCCTCACCCACAAGGTAAACAGGACACCATTAAAATAGTCTCTACTGCTGCCTGGTTTCATCTGTACTAGTAAGATAAATTATTTATGTGCCACATGCACAAATGCAAGTCGTTCTTTCATCTTTTAGTTAGAATTCTAAAATAAGAAGCTGTTTGGTTTGATTGGCACAGACTGGGGACATCGTTCTGAAACATTTAACTCGGATGTAGGTCTTCAGTGAACAAACTCAGAACTGCTTTTACTCTTTCTGCTCCCAGGCATTAAACCCTAGTAGCTAACAGGAATGTATATTCTGTTCCAGGCACTAACTCATTACAACAACCCTAAAAATATCAGCACTATTTTTATTCCCTTTCTACAGGTGAATAAATGAAACTAGGGAGGTTAAATAACTTGCCCAATGCTCTTTGTTCAATTAACATTTGTTAGGTAGAACACAGGGTGCAGGATGGTGAGCCAAAGTTCACCAGACCACAAGAGAAACTAAAATAGAGCAGTTAATTACTCACAAGACCTGGAAGAAGTACAGGGAATGCCTCCAAAGGCCACACAAGGAGGTCAGGGCAGAGTACAGATAGAGGCTAAGGACCTGAGGCAAGTGCCTTTACTAGGGTCTCTGGACGTAGTGCTTTGGAGTTCCCAGATTAGGGCCAGATCCATCAATTTAAACCAAAAGAGTGGAGTTTTGGTAAGCTCCACAGGGATCTTATCTAAGGGACCTATAGAGCAAACAGGCACTGGGAGGCAGGGGAACAGTTGATCACAAGGGCTATTGGGGAAGTCATATCAGGAACTTAACATTTGCTTGTGATTCTGAGGGCTGCTATCTAGGGCATGTGCTTGCATGAGGCAGGGCTAGTGTAAGTTTAAGGTCCCTGCAGGCCACTTGGTGAAACCAAATGGATGCCCAGACAACAGTACCATGGAGTAGCTTTGCTAAACTCTTGACACTCAAGGCCACACAGGTAATAATTGGCAAAGCAGAGCTTCAAACTCCGGCAGTCCGAATCCAGAGACTCGCCTCCTCTCTATGCTTTATTACCTCCCACTGCTAGGAAGAAAAGGAATAATCAAGACATGGCCCAACTGTTGTAATTTCAACCTAACTCTCAATGCCTGTAATGATTTTTAAATTTCTAATTTTTTTAAACACATTCAAGGCCCTCAGTATGGGTTATCTGATGTTCAATAAACAGTAGACATAACACTCACACAGCAATAATTAAAACTATTTTCCTTCTCCTTCTTAAACTACCTTTCCACTCCAATACTCACTTTCATTAGAGGAAAACTGATCTCACCCTCCTCCTCCTTTCTTGGGTCAAGAGTGAGACCTCCCTTTTCTTTCTGAGTGAAAGAGAGAGAGAGAGAGAGAGAGAGAGGCAGAGACACAGGCAGAGGGAGAAGCAAGCTCCCTGCGGGGAGCCAGATGTGGGACTCCAATCCCGGAACTCTGGGATCACAGCCTGAGCCACCCAGGCGCCCAAGAGTGAGACCCCTTTTAACAAAACCTTTGTAGGTAGCCTCAAATCCAGTAGAGCACATCACTTTTTCTACATTCATCCAATCACCTCTTGGAGAAAGGTTCTACTTTCTAATTTAAACCTGTTTCCAGGCGCCTGGCTGGCACAGTCGGTAGAGCGTGCAACTCTTGATCTTGGGGTTGTCAACTGGAGCCCCACACTGGGCACAGCGATCATCAAAAAAAAAAAAAAAAACCCAAAAACCAACAACTACAATCGTAACCTCGACCCTTCCAAATTCCCTACATATTTCCACTTACATATCCTGTTATCTCAGGATCCAACACGCAATGGATGCGCTAGACGCTGTGAATTCTGTAATGAATAAAATCCTCCTTTCCACGAACTCAGTCCAGCGGAGAATAAAAACATGCTCATGAATGGCAACTTAACGCGAATATAAATGCTTTACATAAATTTGCGACCCTTGGCCATGTCCACTAGAGGATGGGAGGCGGCGGGAGACCAGGGCACTGGAGGCGCGCGCCCGAGGACAGAAGGGCGTTAAGGGAGCCAAGGGGCGAATATGCGGCCACCGCGAGCGGGCTGAAGAACAAGATGAAAACGGGCGCAAGGCAGGAAGAAGGGTTCAGAGAAGTGCGAACACTAAGCAGCGGGATGAAGGATGGAGGCGACTCTGAAGGCCGGCGGGCTCCTCAGGGCGCAGGTGCGTCCGTCTCACTCACCTCCCCTCTCTCCTCGTCCTGGAGGCCAGGCCCCGCCGTCGCGAACTCGCAGGCGCGCGCGGGCACCGCGGCCGGGGCCGAGGCGAGGGCGTGCCCCGCGGTGCGCAGGGCGGGCCCTGGAGAGCGAGGCCGCGGACGGATCGGCAGGACCGGTGTGGGGAGCCTGGAGCGAGGCCGCCCCACCGACGGCTCAGCTGCGCGGGGGACAGCAGCGGGCCCGCGGGGACTGGGCGGACCCGCTGCGCTCCGCGCTCTTCCGGAAAGAACTGCAACGCTTCCCCACCCCCGAACCCGAGGCCTCTGTCTCCGGACTGCAGACCGGGACAGGGGGGGCCATCGCTGCCGCAGAAGCAGGGAACACGCTCACGAGCCTGGGAAAATCTCAGTTGCCTTGGCTCCCAGAAGCCCGCTGCGCAACCTCCCTAAAGCTGAGAAAAACGTGGAAACCGTTCCGGGTACGTCGGCAAAATCCTTCCCCAGGGCTACGTGGCGTCCAGCCCATGTGAAAGGGGTGGCGTATCCGTGTAAATAAGCCGTCGCTGCCAGCGGCTCGGAGCGCTCATTCTTCCAGTTCCGTAGGGGGCTCGGCAGGTCTCATTTAGATTGGAAACCGTGTCTTTCTCAGCCTTACACTTGAAATAACCGCAAGGGACGGATGACGGACCACGGGATACATTTCACAGAATGGCCATATCAACAACACAGTCGATTCTGCTTGTGTTTCAGGTCCTTTCTGTGCTTGTGTGTATGTAGCATATTACATAATATTGGGCGCTTAGTGTGTCTCATGTGTATGCGTGTATATGTATGTTTGCATAATATATGCATAGATATGTGTGTACGTGTACATATATAATATATCAAAATGGCTCGAGTCGAGTTACATGTTTTTTTCTGAGCCTATCCTGAATTAAAAGAAAAGTCTAAATGGGAGACGGGAAGAAAAAAACCAAAGTATTCAAAGTATTTCTACGCAGCTGACAGTGTGTTTATTTTAGTGTTGTCATATTTAGCAAAAAAAAAAAAAAAATAGAGTAGACCCACCTACATTTGAATTTCAGATAAACAACGAGCAACATTTTAGTATAAGTATGTCCCATATGTATGACAATAATAATGCAGTATTAAATGACTTTTTGTTGTTGTTGTTGTTAAAGATGAGAAGGCCACTAATGTGCCTCCTCCAAGCTGTTCACTTGCTGTTTGAGAAGCAGGAGGCAGCCCCTGATATCTGGCAGGTAGCAGAGCACGCAGGCCATGTTCTTCTGTTGAACATAAACTCACACAACATTAACCTAAGACAAAGTCAGTAGGAGACTGATGAAGTGAGGCAAAACAAAACCAATTTATAATTTTGTCTAATCATAGCTTTTAAGACAGGTCACTGTGTCACTCAGAAAACACCAAAATGGGTGACTGCTATTTTATCAATTACAGCTTTATTCCCACTCTCCTCTGCCCTCCCTATAGATAAGATTTATTGAGATGCCCGATCATAAAATTGCTCCTGCTTTCTGACAGCATCTGATCTAGAGTGAACTCCCCTCTCCTTAGATCATTCCCTAAATAGCCCAAATACTACAATAGGTTCTTTTTAACATCCTTTTACTGAAACACCCCACAGTTCCCTATGGTATGCGTTCTCCCTCCCTGTAAAGAATAATAAACCCAATTGTGGGTGTATTCCTGGTGATCTTTGTTTGAAGGGCATTGGCATGTTCCATTGCCTAGAATGTTCTTGCCTAGATATTTGCATAGCTCTTTCCCTTAGTTTATTGTGTTCTTTGCTCATACATCATCTATTCAGAGAGGTCTTTCCCGACCACACTATTTACAATGGCACCCTCATCGTTCTCTGTTCCTTTACACTGTTTTTCTTCACAGCATTCATTACTATCTGATATTATACATTTAGATAACATATGCACATATGTTTATCATATGTCTCTCCCATTAAAATCTAAGTTTCATGAAGACTGGGACTTCATCTTTTTGACTGTATCCACACTGCCTACAATATTGCCAGGCACAGAGTAGGTATTAAATGATAGGTATTTAGTGAACATATGAACACATGGATTTTTATTGTGTCAGGATTTTTTTTAAGATTTAGGGTTTTTAAAAAGATTTTATTTATTTATTCATGAGAGACACACAGAGAGAGGCAGAGACATAGGCAGAGGGGGAAGCAGACTCCCTGCCGGGAGCCCAATGCAACACTCGATCCCAGGATCCCAAGACTATGACCTGAGCCAAACGCAGACACTCAACCATTGAGCCAGCCAGGTACCCCTGAATGTCATGTTAAAAAAATTTTATCATCATCAATTGAATATATATTAAGCACTCACAAGATTCTTGGCACTTTAACACAGAGGAGGACAGTTGCTGCCCTCAAGGAATTCATTGGTTCAAACAAGTCAAGCAAACACTGACAGTAGGGTTCTAAAACCTAACTGATTCTGGGCACCTGGATGACTCAGAGTCTGCCTTCGGAGTCCTGGGATGAAGTCCCACATGAGGCTGCCCCCAGGGGGCCTGCTCTTCCCTCTGCCTGTCTCTCTCATGAATAAATAAATAAAATCTTAAAAAAAAATAAAGCCTAAAAAATAAAAATAAATAAATTTTAAAAATAAATAAAGCCCTTTCAGGAAAAGAAAAAAGGCAAGGCAATTCTCTTGGTGACCCTGGTGCTGGCAATGCTGGCACAAAAGAAATGGTATTACATCTTCCAGTTTACTAAGAGGTAATCAACAAACCTTTGATATCAAGAATGCAGCTACTACCACTGTGATCCGTATTTCAAAAATATGTCTTATTTTAGTTTTAGCCAACTAAGCTACTGAAAGGTAAATAGATCCTAAATTTTCAAGCAGTACTTCATCCTGTTTCCTAAAACATTTTTTCCTCCTAAATTTTGTGCGAGGTTGACTCAGGAAAAAGGTCATTAATCTGGTAACTAGTTTGGTTAAATCTGCTAACTCAGTTCCAGGATAATACTACTATCTGCTTTAGTTTATAACAGTGTACTCCTGTCTCCTGTGAAATGTCTTTTATTCTTTAAAGATTTTATATATTTATTCATGAGAGACACACAGAGAGAAAGGCAGAGACACAGGCAGAGGGAGAAGCAGGCTCCATGCAGGGAGCCGGATGTCGGACTGGATCCTGGGTCTCCAGGATCACGCCCTGAGCCCAAGGCAGATGCTCAACCGCTGAGCCACCCGGGCTGCTGGAAATGTCTTTATATTAAACAATGAAACTCATAATTTTAAGTCCTAATTGAAAAAACCCCAATAATGCAATAATTCTCACATTGTTTTCTCACAATACAAAATCTTGCAGTGCCTGAGGAATTTCGTGTGTATTTCTTATTTCCATGTGAAAATACAACCACTGTGGTATTTTTCTATGTGGCTTTACTTTATTGAGGAGAATGTAAAATAGATTAGGAATGGTTCGATGGTGACATTCTTGTCTGATTTCATGTTGAAGGACATTAGATATAGTGATTTTTTCATTCTGGAATATCCTGACGGACATTTTCAGCAAGATTTTTGTAGGAAGGAAGCACGGGATTCTGGCTGAAAGGTAAACAGATGCAAATTCACGTTTGGGGGAATGGATGCAATATTATCCTATACTTTTTTTTTTTTTTAAGAAAATGAAGGTAGTGGATGGCCTTAATTGTTGACGAAAAAAAGCTAATATTTTGGCTCCGTAGTTGGATGCGATAAATAACCAGCCCGAAGGGAGAGATTTTGCTCTCCAAACACCCATTCTGTTGCTTCATTTATCGTGGTACTCAGGCAGAAGTGTATTAGCAGAAGGTTTTAAAAAATTACCACGGCTCACTCATTTATTCATTCATTAAACAATTATTGAACACCGAATATGTGTCAGATGCTAAAACCCCCTGGGGAGGAAATGTTACGTAAAAAATAAAAATAATAAATCAACAGTGCAAGTGTTCATTTATTCCTCTTTCAGGATACAGCTCAGATGGGGACATTTAGTTTGCTCTTTCCTTCTCTGTGTTCTACGCCTTGCACAAAAATACTTTGGTCGACGTTTGTGTACCCATCTAATGAGCTCTTTGGGAAGGGAGAGACCCTGGTTTACTCTTTTTTGTGTTCCACGGCACCTAGCCGGAGATTTGGTATAGCTCAGACACGTGGTCAGTAAATGCTGGTCGAAGCGAAGGAATGAAGATAGTACCGCATCGCTTAGTATTCAATTAAGAAAACTGTCTAGTGTCCTAGATTTATTTCTTAAAAATAGTATCTGTAATGTCGTTTAACTTGTCATCGTCTAACTTGAATCATCCAGAGTCGATCAGTTCGACCCGATTATATTTATTCCGGTTATATTTCAAGGTGGCTCATCGTCTAAGATCCGGGCTAATCGGGCAGTTTCAAACTTGCAAAAGTAGTGAAACTCATATGGTCTCGAAAAGTTTTTCCGCCCTAGCAGCTTGCGCCCAATTTCGGTGAAGGCGACTCGCTTCCCTCCCGTCCCCGCCGCCTGCGACGGACCGCATTACCCCATCTTTCCCTTCCCTTTTTCCCACCCTTTCGCCCTCCGGAAAGGGCCGAAAGGCTCCCAGAGCTTCCCAGTCTCTCTCCGCCCCCTGCGGAAGGAGCCGAAGGCAGAGCAGGGCGCCGAAACGGGGGCGGCTAGGAGCTCGGGCCCTTCCGGAAAGACCCGAACTGCGCTCGGAGGAGGAGGGCGCCTTCGACTTCAGCGCTGCGTCCCCGTGCTGTGCCCTCTGTCGGCGGCGCGGGGCAGCTGTAGCAGCGGTGGCGGCAGCCGCGTCGACGTCGACCAAGACTGGAGCGACGTTTAAAGAAGGAGCCGAATCGCCGCGGAGTCTGGCTTCTGGTTGTTGGAGGGCTCCCACCCGTCCGCGCGGCCCGACGAGGAGAAGCGGCGGCGCCGGGAAGCAGGTGAGGACCCGGCCCTGCGCCGGGAGGGGCGAGGGAGCGCGCCCGCTGCCTCCGTCGCTGGGCCGCGCCTGCGTTTGCATTCTCCTCACTTGAACCAGGAAGCGGCGGAGTCGGAGGCTCCGCTCCTCCGGCCCTTCCTTTGTGTGGGCCCGGGAGCGAAGGAGGGGACGAGCCCGGAGGGCCGCGCCGCCGTCCCCTCCGCCGTCAGGGGCCGAGGGGCAGCCGGTGCCCCGGGTAGGCCCGGCGCGTGGGGAGCCCACCGCGGGGACCCACTTGGCTTTTTCCTAGCCCTCCGCCTGCCTTTTTGTGCCTCCTTTTCTCCTCGTAGCCCCTACTTTGATTTAGAGCTTTTCTGCCCGGCCCATCCTCCCCTCCCGTCCCCTTCCCAGGGCACAACAATGCCGCCTGCTTGGCCTCATCCCCTCCCAGCACCCCACCCTCCCGTTCGCCACCTTCTACTTTCCCCGGCTTGCCCGAGGACCCCCGCCCTCGCGGTGTCGTTCGTACCTCCATCTGGATTTGCAGGAAGCTGCCTTTTCGCGTGAATTGGGGTGAAAAAAAAGCCCTCGGCTGCAGCCGGCTGGGTGCAAATGGGGAAGAGGGGGTGGAGTAAGGAAGATGGGGTTCAGCTGCCGCAGGGAGCCGCGTGTCGGTTCGCTTCGGTCGCGGATGGCGTTTCTCTCTTTTCCACCTTCACCTGCCCTCAGTCAAGGGTTTGTCTCACAGGGATGCGGAATGGCTTTTCCGTAGGCAGGGCGCAGATCTCAGGGGTGGGTGCAGAGCGCTTCGTGGCGTTCCTGGGCCCACCCTGACGGGGAGACGCGGGAGGGATCTCAACAAAATGAAACCAATTCCCAGTGTCACCTGGACGCGTCCGTTTTATTGCATTACCCCGTTCCGAGAGTCCATTTGCAAACGACAAAAATTGCATTTAAAAAAAAAACCTATCTACCTACTTAAAAGCGACATCTGTCGAAATCCCCGTATTTCGGAAGCCCTGGTTGCTGGCTCGCCGTCCAAAGGTCACCCTTTCTGATGAATGCCTTGATGGTAACCTGGAATTCCTTGGTACTGTTAAACGAGCAACGCCTTCTAAGGGATGTTTCAAATCGTCATTTCTAGACTTTTTGCCTACTTTTTTGTTTTTAAGCTGCAGTTTTGAAAATTTCGAAGATGCTTGGGACGCCCCGCCTTCCACGTGTATATAACTTAAGCACTGTGACGACAGTGCCACTATTTTGGTAACTTTAAAGGGAAAGAATGTTGGCAATTAAAGTGTTTCTCTACTTAAAGTATTTATCAGCTAGTTGTTTATGTAAAAAAATATAAAAGTCAAATATATAAAAATTAAGTATATATTTAATATATGTATATATTTTCAACGACTCAGCGGCCTTGTTACTGGGAATATATTCTGTGACTTCCAAAAATAGAATGTTCTGGGGGTGGTACATTGCATTGCTCTTTACTGACATCCCCATCCCTTTTTCTAGAGTAACTGTCTGTTCTCTTCCAATAAGTTTATGTTTTCATTTTCACTAACACATCTGGTATAAAAAAGTTCTCCTACCAGTGCACATAATTCTTTACTTAATTCTTTACCAACAAATTGAAATGTTTCATGTTTTCGTGCAAATAAGCATTAAGAAATGGTGACCTTTCCTTTGTCTTATTTTTTTTCACAGTACCATCTGTTGACTTCGCTTGGCACTCTAACATTTCACCTCTGGAGATTGTAAGAGTAGAGAGGTGAGGGGAAGGGGCAAGGAGATGATGAAAGGGGAGAGGGTAAAAAAGGTGTTTCAGAGTTTATCTAGATGAGGCACCCCAATTTAAATAAGAACAGAAAACTGACAGTCTAAAGGTAATAATTGGCAGCGTTTATAAACACTAATTCAGTCATTGGCTCCAGGGAGTAGCTTTTGAATGTATTTTTAAAGACCAGATAAAATTTAGGAAGAGTATAGGATGGATATTGCATTCAACAAGCTTTTCTGAACTTAAATCATTCATTTACAGGTGAAATAACTTCTGTGTGTTCATGATGAAGAGTTTTCTTAAAGTTTTAAGACCGTTAAAACTGAACTCTCAAGTCTTCTTGAGGACAGAACCCAAAAGTGGAACTAAGAAAATTAATTCTAATCTTATAAAAACTGCTCAGTGGTGACGCATGTATCTGAGATTCAGAGGAAGAGATTACCATTCAGATCTGTAGATCAATTAAAAACTCGCTTGTCTCTTCTCAGGGGGAAGTCATGAGATTTGATGCATGGTCCAAAAACCAGCCTGTATGAACAATTGACATACAAGTCAAAAAGTTATGCCAAACTTCAGTTAAAACTTGAATACACTATTTAATGTTGCCGCAGCTTACATTCTGAATGATAGAGTACTTCTTGTTTTTCTTTTTTCTAATCTTCTACTCCTTCCTCCTCCCTTTCTCTTACAGGCATGGAGAGTAGAAAACTGATTTCTGCTACAGACATTCAGTACTCTGGCAGTCTACTGAACTCCTTGAATGAGCAACGTGGCCATGGACTCTTCTGTGATGTTACCGTTATCGTGGAAGACCGAAAATTCCGAGCCCACAGGAATATTCTTTCAGCTTCTAGTACTTACTTCCATCAGCTCTTCTCAGTTGCCGGGCAAGTTGTTGAACTGAGCTTTATAAGAGCAGAGATCTTTGCTGAAATTCTCAATTATATCTATAGTTCTAAAATTGTTCGTGTTAGATCAGATTTACTTGATGAGTTGATTAAATCGGGGCAGCTGTTAGGGGTTAAATTTATAGCAGAGCTTGGTGTCCCATTGTCACAGGTTAAAAGCATCTCAGGTACATCTCAGGACGGTAATGCAGAAACCTTACCTCCTGGTTCTAGTGACAAGAACCTTGAAATACAAAAATCAAAAGATGAAGCCCAAGATAACGGGGCCACTATAATGCCTATTATAACAGAGTCTTTTTCCTTATCTGCTGAAGATTACGAGACAAAAAAGATTATTGTTACCGATTCAGATGATGATGACGATGACGTCATTTTCTGCTCTGAAATTCTGCCTGCAAAGGATACTTTGCCGAGTACCAATGCAGTGGCTCAGGTCCAGCCTAGCCCGGGTTCCGTTGCCATTTCAGATGTTGCACCTTGTACTAGTAATAACTCTCCCCCTTTGCCAAATCTCACACCTACTCAGAAACTTCCTACTTCTGTGAATCAGGCAACTCTGAGCCAGACGCAAGGAAGTGAAAAATTGCTGGTATCTTCAGCCCCGACACATCTGACTCCCAACATTATTTTGCTAAATCAGACACCACTTACTACACCACCAAATGTTACTTCCTCACTTCCAAATCATATGTCTCCTTCAATCAATTTGCTTGTGCAGAATCAGCAGACACCAAACAGTGCTGTTTTAACGGGAAACAAGGCCAATGAAGAGGAGGAGGAGGAAATTATAGATGATGATGATGACACTATTAGCTCCAGTCCAGATTCGGCGGTCAGTAATACATCTTTGGTCCCCCAGGCCGATATCCCCCAAAATGCCACTTTTGATGGATCGTTGGTACAGAAGATGCAGATTCCTACACTTCTGCAAGAACCACTTTCCAATTCTCTAAAAATTTCAGATATAATTACTAGAAACACTAATGATGCAGGCTTAGGATCAAAACATCTAATGGAGGGTCAGAAGATCATTACTTTAGATACAGCTACTGAGATTGAAGGCTTGTCGACGGGTTGCAAGGTTTATGCAAATATCGGTGAAGATACTTATGACATAGTGATCCCTGTCAAGGATGACCCTGACGAAGGGGAGGCCAGACTTGAGAATGAGATACCAAAAACCTCTAGTGGTGAGCCTGCAAACAAGCGTATGAAAGTAAAACATGATGACCACTATGAGTTAATAGTAGATGGGAGGGTCTATTATATCTGTATTGTGTGCAAAAGGTCATATGTCTGTCTGACAAGCTTGCGGAGACATTTTAACATACATTCTTGGGAGAAGAAGTATCCTTGCCGTTACTGTGAGAAGGTATTTCCTCTTGCAGAATATCGCACAAAACATGAAATTCATCACACAGGGGAGCGAAGGTACCAGTGTTTGGCCTGTGGCAAATCTTTCATCAACTATCAGTTTATGTCTTCACACATAAAATCAGTTCATAGTCAAGATCCTTCTGGAGACTCAAAGCTTTACCGTTTACATCCATGCAGGTCTTTACAGATTAGACAATATGCATATCTTTCTGATAGGTCAGGCGCTATGCCTGTAATGAAGGATGATGCTATTGGGTATAAGGTTGATGCTGGAAAAGAACCTGCAGTAGGGACCACATCTACTCCTCAGAACAAGCCAATGACCTGGGAAGATATTTTTATTCAGCAGGAAAATGATTCAATTTTTAAACAGAATGTAACAGATGGCAGTACTGAGTTTGAATTTATAATACCAGAATCTTATTGAACTTTGAAATCTCAGAAAGTTTGGTTTGCGTTCAGGGGCAGGGGTTTCAAAAGACCTGTAAAACAAGGTGAAAATGAGTTCCTTTGATCTGCTGTGTCATCTAAAGGCAGTCTAGTTGGATTATTTGTTGATAATTTTTAGAAGCAAATTATTCTGAAAGTTTTGAGTAGAGATTGAAAAGTCCCCCTCCCCCCACGAGTATCTGTTTATATAGTTAGCTTTCAGCTCGTTTTAAAGAGGCAAAGAGAAAAGAAGCTTGGAGAGATAGTTTCCTGAATAGAATTTGAAGCAGTCTGAATGTTCTTTGAAAATAACTGGAGTTATTAGCATACCCTAGTTTATCTTATAACTTTCCCCTTCCATGTTAGCACTTTACTGCTAAATTCTCAATTATCTTAATATTGAGACTATAAATGTGTGTTGTGTTTTGGATGTGGCATAAAAAGTAAACAAGAACTTCTAAAGTTGTTCTGGAAAATTTCAGAATAAGTCTCTGCTTGATTGTGTATTCTGCTAGTCCAAATGGATAGCAACCTCCTGCCTCCCTCCTGCCATGAAAATGGCCGTGCAGACAAGTGTCTCATCTGAAGAAAGAGTTTTAGCTAATTAGAGTTAAGTTTTGCTTTTATTGCCATCGTCTGGAAAAGACTTTGGTGGCTGGACTACTGTATATATACCTTTGCAGTGTGGTCTCTGTGGGCAAACATGTTAATGGAAAACAAATCTCTGTATTGCAGACAGGAGGAGAGGAAAAGTTCTGTTGTATTTGTTTTGAATTCTGTGTTCTTAACGATAGAGAGTGGAAGTGAATGGAGAGTTCCTTTTTTGTTTGTATGGTTAAAAATATTCCCTTGAGAAATTTCAAAGTTTGAATCTGAAAGCCACCAAATAAATCTTTCATTATGTATAAATCTTTATAAATGATAGATTCCATAAATGAGACTCCTACATATTTTAGGCGGGAGGCTACTGGTATATATTTTTAAATGTTCATATTACTTAGAATTTCTAATAGGAAAAGTTTTCATTTGAAATAGTTGAATCCGTGATCTAGTATTTTCCTTTCACAAGACGTTTTATGTTTTTACCCCTTCTAAAGTAAGTTCCATTCCATCTGCAAAGTGCTGCAATATTATAGCAATCAGAAACTATATATGGAAATGTTATATAGGCTTGTTGATTCCTGTTTATCTTGAGAACAATAAGTGTACCTTTTTTCCGTTTAAAAGGACACCTATTTAAACACTTCGAAAATAAAGTCGAAACTCCTTCAAGTGCTAATACTAAAAGGAAGCAGGTTGGAACAAATATATAGCCTAGCCTTTATAACAGGATTAATGTGTTGAACTTCTGTAAATTACTTTTTGCAAAGGAAAAAAAATTAATAGATACTGAAAAAGATTGTTGTGCATAGTTGCTAGTCCTTTGTAACCTTGCTTAAATATTTCTTAATTCAACATGTTTTCTTTCTCTGTGTATTTTTAAGAATAGTCTATTTCTTGACTTTGAACTTAAAGCTTTAATCACATTTTCTCATGTATACATCATTCTTCTGACGGTAAGCTAGATTTGAAGATAACGGTTTCAGTGTTTCAGTTGATAGGTGAGGTTATCAGGCCTCAGTATTTGCAATAATATGAGAAGGAGGAAAAATATTCCAATCTTCGGCTTACCGAGGGCTAGAATGATGTGCATCTGTCTGTTTTCTGTTCTGTGAGTCTGGACGTTCAAACCATTTTGTGAACTAATCCTTGGAAAAGTTTAAGTTACCTTATAACTTAAGACTCTGATCTCTGGAATCACAATATCTGTTTCCTTTCTGGGTAGATAGTAACAACATTACTCTTTGACTATAAGGTGCACTCAAATATTTTCAGTGGAAATTTGTTCGAGTTTCATTAATGCTTTCTCACCAGTTAGACATAAGGACTTCTGCAAGTGTGGATGATACTGATGGCCAGCAGAGCTTCCAGACCTTTCAAACTTAATTGCTAGGGAAATTAGTTGATCATAATAAAACCTGAGAGTTTCTACCAGGCTATTTTGACAAACCAGGAATTGAGTCTGTAATAGAAAACTCTCCATTCTGAATAATATGGATGTAATTATTTGCTGCTGCTGTGCAAATTCTGAGTATAAAACTTAAACTCTGTGCCCAATGAAGGTATCTTCTAGAGTTTTTTGGGAGAAGGAAAACTGGAATATTAACTTGTATTTTTGCCAGAAGACTCTTCTTGCATGTATGTCAGGGTCTTCAGTTTTTTCAGAAGTTTCTATATCCAAAGTTCAGAATTCTTGTGAACTACTCCTTTGGGGCTGAAACCATTCACTCCCACTGTTTATTGGGTTGGAAATCTGTAGCAAGATTCTGTTTAAAACTTACCGTGGTGTTTTCCTATTTCATACTTAGCTTTCTAGCTATTAAATTCCTTCTTTTTTTCTTTCAAGTTGGCTGGAAATTTGCTCCTGTGCTAAATTACCTGTAAACCTTCTGGATTGGAACTGTTTGAAATAGCAATTTATTGAAAGAGATGACAGAAAGTGAAAATGCTAAACTAGGCAAAGATTTTAAAATGCCATAGCAATCTTGCAAAATTTACTTTAAAATATATCTTAAATGATCATTATCATCTCGGTAGTACTGATCCCCCACATGCAACTACTATGAGGAATCCGTGTTGTCTTTTTTCCATTGTACCAAAAAGATAAATGGTTAAAAATGGTCAAGGTATTTTGTATTGTCAAGGCATGCCTATTCCGAAGGATCCAATGTGAATTCAATAGCACTGGCTTCCTCGCCTCTGTCAATCATACGAAACCTTGTTCATTTCCACCCAATACTGTAATGTTCATACTTGTACAATCTTTCCTGTCATATGACTTTAAGTTCTACTTTTCATTAACCATTTACCTGGTATTAGTTCGTAGAGCTTCTTATGGCAAAAATAAAATGTTATAATTCTGATTTTCGAGTGTATTTTTTACAAGATTATCTTTCAGAAATTATACAGACCTGGAGCACCTGGCTGGCTCAGTTGGTAGAGCATGCCGGTGAGTTTAGACCCCACATTGGCCATAGAGCTTACTTAAAAAAAAGAAAAAAGAAAAAAAGAAAAGAAAAGAAATTACACAGACTTCACTATTGTGTTGCTTTTCAGTTTTTGTGGTAGGAGACTGGGGCTATTTCTGATGACTACAAAATGAAATTTCCTACTAGTTTTGTAGGAGTGCTAATGATACTGACTCCATCTTTGGCTCTCCATCTTGTTCATGTCTGTGCAATGACCTCCCTTGGGGCTACATGTTCCAGGCTGCTTGGAGCAGTATGCCCTGACCAGACACAAGGAGGCTTGTTTTGATCTTTCCTAAAGTTGTTTAAACAACCATACTAGAGTTAACAATTTCTTCCCCTCCCCTCTGGTATACAGATAGCAACACTTTAGATAACTACACTTTGACTTCACCACAATGCTCTATAAAATCTGTGGATTAAGGTCCGGACTTTGTGGAGAATAGCGGTGTAGTGCCTGGATTGTGGTCTGCTCCATTCCCCGTCACTCCCCCCCCCCCAACAATAAGTTACCCAGAGTAAAACTCTGTAAGCCACGTGGAGTGGCATGGAATGGCTTGCTTCGCTTGCTTCCTTGTTGGGTCTCAAAATGCCTTCTCAGTTTGTAGGATACTTTACTGTCCCTCTTCTGTCTTCTGACAGGTTTTATATGTTGGTTAATCGCATCCCCATTGTACCTTGAGCTCATAGTCAAAAGTGAGTGGGCTTTTCTGTCCGTTGCTTCGGGATGTCTGTAATACTTATGTAGGTTCCATGAAGATGCACATACGTGGATAAGGAGGATGATAGTTTTATTAATTTGAAACATCACAAAAGCAGTCTGGGTTTCCAACATGGCAGTGATACAGATTTTAAGCAACATCCAGTTTATACAGGTTCTGTTCTGGATTAATATTTTAATGTTTCATGCCCAGTTCAATACTGTAAAGCAGAATTAGGAATAAAGCAGTAAATATTACAAAATGCAGTCAAGGTACATATTGGAAATACAAATTCCTTCATTACAGCAAATGTTTTGCAAAAGAGTAAAGCAGCAAATATTAATTTTTCTAAGGTAACATGCACTTTATATAATTCAATGTAATAAAAAAAGAAGCTGCTCAAATTAAGTGTTACAAAATCTATTCTGTTTCAAGTTATTTTGTAAAGTAAGAAAAATACATAGAAATGAGTCAGAGTCTTAACACTTTAAGAAATGTGATAAATGTAGGATATACTGTGTAATGGTGCCTTTTAAAAAATTAAATACTCCTACATGTTCACTAAAGCAAAAGGTACAGTGTAAATGACAAAAAAATTTCATCGAGTATTACAAGTTGGTATTTGTATAGTAAGTCAATTGGTTATTAGTCCCTTTTTGAAATCCAATAGAATTTAATATGCTCAGAACTGTAGAAAATAAGAGTTAATTTTATATGACACAAAGAGATTGTAGTTTGTCCGATTTGAACTCTGGATGAGGCATCAATCATGATGCTGGAAGTTAAACTGAATGCTTTGCAGACATTTACTGTGAACAATGAGTGCACTTGTTGTGCCTTGATAATTCTTGATGGCTGGGTGTCTACAAGGTAGATGGGAGCACCAGCATTTGCCTGCTACCTCTACTCCATCAAGTGGGGAGGTAGCGAAATTGGCTGGAAAAATTTCCAGTATGTGTTCTGTGTGTTTGCAGAACTGTCAAATTAGGTACCCTCCTGTAGCCCCTGTATTTTTTACATTATACAAGTGTAGGATTATCAGTCTTCCTTTAAATCAATCATTTCTCAGGTTAACATAAGATTGCAGTGAAAGTGTTCATTCTGAAGTGAAGGCATGGGTGCCAAAGTGTTAAATTCGTCAGGTGGATGGTTTAAAGCTATGCATAATTAAAAGAACCGAACAAACACCTACCACAATGTGCCAGATGGATTTTTAAATCTACGGTAACACTTAAGATTTGTCAAGTTAGCTACTTTTGAGGTTTTGCAGACTTAAAGCGGCATTGCAACACTTTGATAATCTTGAACACTGTCATGATTGGTCTCAACAAAAAAAAGGACCAATAAGAGCAGTGGTGTTAAAATACAGATGATTCTTTTGGGGTGGGGTGCAGGATACGTGCGGTTTGCTGGGATTGAAGCACAATATTTGAAGATTAAATAGTCACAAAGATTAGTAACAATTCGTATCACCACCCAGGAACCTAATCTAGCATTTTTAACTCCGAATTTTAACCGTAAGATTTCTATCTCCCATAGCGAATGTCTTTTGTAATACTGCACCACCACTGTCTCCTAAGTTACGGATGTGTAACAGATCAACTCAAAACACCTCACACGTTGCTCTTTGTATTTCAGTGCATCCTAAACAATCGATCCTGTTCCCCACGACTCGAGGGAATATTGCACTTTTCCCTTTGGGAGGTACTGATAACGAAAGCTGAGCTGAATGATCACAACAGCCATTTTTTACAATACTCACAGAGAAGAAAGGAGTACAAGATACAGGCAGCGTTTTTCGACATCCAGACACAAGCAAACAAAATCTTAGCCAGAACTCTCTGTATTGGAACCACTGGGTAGCTCCATCTGGGAAATTTTCCTTAGGGACTGACTTTAGTGGTAGGGAAAGATAGGGCCTATATATAAGCCAGGTGCTTCACCCAAGGTGCTAGGGTGGCAATCTGCCAAGGGTCTGAGGACAAAGTGAAAGAGGTGGCAACCACGCTGCCACTGAATACAGAGGTGGTGCCATAGGGAAACAATGCAGGTCCAAACGGGGACAAGCTTCTTGTGGGAATGGCTCCCCAGTCTTAGTGCGCGCTGCCCTTGGAAGTGCTGGGTTCAGCCTCGCCACCCCTGTTCTGCACCGATAAGGAATAAGCTTCATCCCTATCTTTCCCTAGCTTGGCAGGCCTTCGTAAAACTTTATGCATTAAGAACCACACTTTAAATTTTGTACCCTACACACTTCCACTAAAGCAGAAATACAAAAGCCACAGTAATCTCAACAGCCAGCAGGTATTCCTCTTTAGGGGCTGTAAGGTGGTGGTTTTTCAAAAGGCGGGTAGTAGGGCGGAGAGTAGCGGGGTGGTGCGCTGGAGGACCACATGTAGCTGGGCGAAGGCGAGGCCGACTGGGGCTCATCAGAAAGTCCAGAGGGAGGGGAGGATGGGAAGACACCGGAATGCTGTGTAATAAAAACAAAATATCAGCTTAGGCGGGCCGGGTTGCAATTTCTCCACGGCCCATCGTTATTTAAAAATGAACATGAAAAAAAAATAATAATAAAATAAAAATGAACATGGACCAAGTTTGCTTCTGTTTGGAACAATAGAATGCTCCTAAACTTCACGAAGTTCATGAGGAGCATGAGCCGGTTGGTCCCACTATCTATCCCCCAGCCACTCCAACTGCACAGCTCCCATGCAGATAGCATGGAATCCTCCTCCCCGTTCCCTCGAGCCCTGCATCCAGTTCTCGATTCTTGTTGCTCCTACTTCTGCGTTGTCTCTTCAATCCACAACTCCCTTTTCCACGTTTACAGCCCAAGCTTCCAATACCTCTCGCTCGAGCTATATCAACAGCATCCCAGCTAGTCTTTGGATGGGTTATTTGGACTTTAAGAGCATCTGAGGTTAAGCCAGTAACATCTGGGAAAGGCTTTGCTACCCAGAATATGTCATCTCATCTCACAGACCAAAACACAAGACAAAAACTAAGGTCAGAGAGGTGAAGTGGGCTTTCTTGGACCTAGGCTCTTCCAAGTCCGACAATTTCTATTTCACCGTAACCGTAGCCCACCACCCCCAAGTGTGGGGCAGGTGTGGGGGCAGAGAGGCACACCGGCTTGGAGGGGAGAATACCAATGTTAAGGACAAGGAACAATTTGTCAGGTTGCAGAGACACAGGATTCAATTTTACTCTCTATTGTCTAATTTTGGTCATCTTTGAAAAGAGAGGAGATAGATTTTAAAAAACCAAACAATGAATTGACATATCACAAGTCATTTGCTACTTCTCTTTCTCTGGCTCATTTATACCCTTGACCCTAAGGATTTTCCTGCTCAAGGATAGTTGACTTGTTTCTGTTTTGTTCATTGCCATAGCCCTCAGAGCTCAGAACAGTGCTTGACACGTATTAGGTGCTCAATTAATGTTGAATGAGTGACCCTAACCTCAGGAGTATGTAAGATGGACTTGGCATGTTTTTATTTTTTATTTTTATTTTTTTTAAGATTTTATTTATTTATTCATGAGAGACACTGAGAGAGAGAGAGGCAGAGACACAGGCAGAGGGAGAAGCAGGCTCCATGCAGGGAGCCTGATGTGGGACTCGATCCCGGGACTCCAGGGTCATGCCCTGGGTCAAAGGCAGGCACTAAACCGCTGAGCCACCCAGGGATCCCCGGCATGTTTTTTAAAAGTAAAATCTATTTTCTTAAAAAAATGTTTTTAAGATTTCATTCATTCATGAGAGACAGAGAGAGGCAGAGGCAAAAGCAGGCTCCCTGGACCCTCCTCTGCAGGGAGCCCGATGCGGGGCTTGATCCCAGGGATGGCAGGAGGCCAGAGGCCAGTTTTAGGCTCTCAGGAAGGGTGAACACAATAAAGCCAACAAATAGGGCTGGAGAACTGCACATTTCTGGTGTGTCTTAGCTTTAGGAGGAACCGATATATTAAAAGAAAAACAAAAAGGGACCCTAGGTGGCTCAGTCAGTTAAGTGTTGACTCTTGGTTTTGGCTCAGGTCATGATCTTGGGGTCCTGGAATCGAGAGCCCACTGTAGGGCTCTGCACTCAGTGGGGAGTCTGCTTCTCCCTCTCCCTCTGCCCCTCCCCCTGCCCGTGCTCTTAAATAAATAAATAAATAATCTTTAAAATGTGGCTTTTAGAAAGAAAAACAACAAGACTCACACCAATATTTCTCAAGAGATCAAGTGCTGTTTGGAGGAGGTCATGCCTTTACTTTGTTCAGCTGGCCAGAGTCTGAGTAGAACATGTCATTTTTCCAGGCCTGGGGCAATCGAGAGTCAGGCTTGACATGAGCTTTCTGGAGCCTGAGACCATTTGGCTGAGTCTCCTTATCCCCAGTCCTCACCCCTGCACTTGTTAGAAAGGGCCGTCCAGATTTCTAGGTCTTGCCCGAGACACTGAAATATCTGTCCACATAATGTTGGGACCTACGAGGGATGTCACTGCCATCATTCCCTCCACCCCTCCTTCCATTATTTCGCCCCAAGTGCAGGAATGACAGGGTCACAGAACCTGCAGAGCCTTGAAAGACAAAACAGCTTGAGTCAGTGGACTGGAGACAAAGCCTGGTTCCCTCCTAAAATCTCAATTTCCCAGCCCCCTCTGGGAAGATACGCTTCCTTAAGACTTGCTAGTCACTATACAAACGTCCCCAGTGGGGTCAAGAGTCTCTGTGTCCTGGGGACGTGGGAGTCTGCCCATCTCAATGCCACTACAGGATAGTGAGAATCAGGAGGCTGCTGTGAGGTGCTCCCAGCCACGGACGGGAGGTGCTCCCATTCACAGACAGGAGGCGCAAGTTTCCAGCAGCACAGCAAGAGGCAGTTCTGTCCCGGAGGTGCTGAAAGGCTTCTGTGGGCAGCACTGCTGTGGGTGGCAGTTGTACACTTTGATAGTAAAAGGGGGTGGCACAACGGCCTTTGGTTCTCACTTCTTGCTTTCAAGTTTGGGAATTATTCAAGCGGAGGGTGGGGGTGGGATGATTCTCACTTCCCTTTGAGGATACTAGAGTCTTAAGGATAAAACTGAAGGGCTCCTGGCAGAGCTAGGAAGCGAACTGGCTGCAGTCCACACACCCTTGGGGCCAGCGGGGGGGTGGAGGGGTGGGGGTGGGTACAAGACCCACAGTACCAGCACGTAGTTTCCTAGCAACAGGCAGGCACCTTGGGAAGGATTTGGCTTTGTTGCGACTGGGGAGCTGGCCTGGTGCGTTTTGGTTCCTAAGAGTCGACTTTACTAATGGGACAGGCAGCTCAGAAGAACAGAGCTTTGAATCCTTGCACACCACAAAGCATGAAAAGCATCTAAATAGCCTACTGCTGGGCCTCCTGTCAGCTGGAGCTTCCTGAGTTGCTTCTTCCAGGCTGAGGCGAGAAGGGGGACAAGTGCAGGAGGCCGATGGTACTATCAGAGGAGGACCACCCTCTCAGGACACACAAAGCTCTCATCTGTCGCCCTCACCTGCCCCCTCTCTGCTAGATTGCTGACCCACACGCCTTTGGGATCAACCAGGTGATAGAAGTTACAGCAAAAGATGCTGTGTCCCCAGGGTAAGATCCAGGCTTTCTTGGTTCTTTGCGTTCCCCCTCTGTTTCTTTGCTTTTGAAAGCAAAGCAAGGGGTGATGGAGAGAAGAGTGGATCAAAGGAAGGCAGAGGAAGAAAATGGGGGATCAGAAATGAGAGAGAAGAAAGGACAAGAAAGAAAAGAAGGGATAAACTTGGTAGGTGAGGGAAAATGCAGAGAAACAGCTGAATTGGAGCAGCCACAGCCTTCTGAGGTTCTCCGCGACCCATGCCATACACCGCCCCCCACCCAGGACTAAAGCAACTCTTTCATTAAATGGGCCCACTTTTGGGACCCCTGGCTGGCTCAGTGGCTCAGTGGCTCAGTCTGCCTTCGGCTCCGGTCGTGATCTTGGGGTCCTGGGATCCAGTCCTGTATCAGGCTCCCCGCAGGGAGCCTGCTTCTCCCTCTACCTATGTCTCCGCGTCTCTCATGAATAAATAAGGGAAATCTTTTTTAAGGAAATAAATAAATGGGTCCACTTTCTAGTGGGTCATTTTTGGTGGCTAAAGTGAAACCTCATCTACCCTCATGTGCATTAGTAAACAGCATAAACAGAGGCGTTTGCATTTTGCATAGGCTGAGACTGGTGTTTTAAGCTAAACGTGGCAATTCACCAGGTGGACAGGGAAGGTTTACATAAAACTACCCTGGGTTGAATTTCCCAGTGGAAGTAGAAACTGATGCTTTTCACTGTACGGAATTTGGACTACTTGGCTAAAACTGAAGTACAGGTGGGAGGGAAGTGAACGTGGAGGCAACAGAAGTGAGTGGGGAGGTTAGCGAGCAGCAAAGATCTTCTCAATTTCTATCCTTCCTGCCTGGGGGGATGGCGAGCTTGTGAAGCAAGGATGCCCTGGAATCCAGTGTTTGCATGATTCTTGTTTCTCCAAGCTCAGCACTTACAACATCCTCGCTCATGGACTTCGCTCATGTCTGACCACAAGGAATGTTTCCCAAGCTTCCTAACTGGACAGCTACCCAGTAAGGGCACGACTTGGAGGGGTTAAAACAAAACCCTATCCATTTCTTTCCTCTCCCTTCTATCAACCTCGGGGGAAAAAGGAGCAGTGGTCTTCAAGTGCAAAGTCACATATATAGTCCTATTTGGAAATGATTCGAATGGGGAAGTCATTCAGAAGAAAGTCTAGAAAGGTCATTTGTAATGTGGGCCCTGTTGCAATCTGAGAAGATCATAAGGGAGCTCTGGCTTTTTTGGTGACGGGGGTGGGTGGTCTGTGGTCCTGGAGGTTTTATCCTCAGAGTTGGTGTGTGTTTTGCTGATTGCCTTCTATTTATCTGGGAACACAAGCAGGTGTTCCCTCATCCTCTTGGCTTTCCTGGGTAAACATTGGTATTTCCTCCTATGAAACTATAAGGGAATGAAAGTGTGTGAACAAAAGAAAGTGCAATTCAAACACACCATTTAAGTTCTGGGAGGAAACAAATAATTTAAGACTGCATCACTTAGGGCGCCTGGGTGGGTTAGTCGGTTGAGCATCCAATTCTCGGTTTTTTTTTTTTAAATTTTTTTATTTATTTATGATAGTCACAGAGAGACAGAGAGAGAGGCAGAGGGAGAAACAGGCTCCATGCACCGGGAGCCTGATGTGGGATTCGATCCCGGGTCTCCAGGATCGCGCCCTGGGCCAAAGGCAAGCGCCAAACCACTGCGCCACCCAGGGATCCCAATTCTCGGTTTTGGCTCAGGTCCTGATCTCGGGATCGTAGGATCGAGCCCCAGGTTGGGCTCTGCTTTCAGTGTGAAGTCTGCTAGAGATGATCTCCCTCTTCTTCTCCCCCGCCCCCGCTCCTCCCCCTGCTCGTGTGCTGCTCTCTCTTTCTCTAAGATAAATAAATAAAAACTTAGAAAAATTTGAAAAACCCACATTACTCAAAACCCACACCACACAACTCTAAAGTCTCTAAAAAGGAAACACAAAGACAGCTCAAACCTAGAAAAAGAACCGGGAGAGGGATGAGAAATGTCCCAGCAGCCCCTGGAGTGGGGATTAATTTAATAATTAATTGGAGAGAGTTTACTCCCTAGAGACCCCTTCTGAGTCATGGTTAGGAAGTCAATAATTTAAATCAGTAAAAAATATAAATATCCTAAACTTAACTGGGGAAAAGATCTATGCTGTGCTCAGATTTATAACTTCTCCAAAAAAATTCTTCAAGCCAATTCTAGAGTCAGACAGACTCCAATGACAAGAGACTGGCAATGACAAGATATTTCCCTCAAAGGATTAAATTGGATGATATATGTGAAGCACTCAGCACCATGCTTGGTGCATAGCAAGGGCTCAATGAATAGGAGCTGTTACTAACAAGTAAAGGCTTTCACAAATCCCTGACGTGCTGTAAACCTACACTGTAGGTTTCGGTTAGGCAGCTAGATTTGGATGCCTTCCTTGGGTTAGGGACCCTGTTTCTGGGTTTCCACAGCACTCTGGGTAAGAGTCTGTTGATGTTTTTGTCTCCACTGCTGTCCTCTGACCACCCCCTACCCAAGTCCCTAGACTGATCTCTCAATGCAATCAATCTTTACACCCACAGCTCCTAGCACAGTGCCTGACACATGGGAACACAGATGTAACAGTGACTGAACCGAAGCCAACAGCCTGAGTCACTGCTGGCTTTGTCAGTCTTGTTTTCATCCCGGGCATAGTGTTTGAATGAGGAAGGATGGACAGAGAAACATCTCCATGCCCTCAAGAGAGGCTTCCTGTCTTAGAGTGTGCAAGGACCATCACCAGGGAGATTACTGTTTCTACTCTGCAGATTTGTTATAAAGTGAAAATTCCTAAAATCGATATAACTGGCATAATTGGCTTTGATAAAAACTAAATGGAGGCAGGGTACCTGGGTGGCTCAGTGGTAAGTTAAATCTTTTTTTTTTAAGAAAGATTTTATTTATTTATTCATGAGAGACAGAGAAAGAGAGAGAGAGAGAGGCAGAGACGCAGGCAGAGGGAGAAGCAGGCTGCATGCAGGGAGCCCGACGTGGGACCTGACCCCGGGTCTGCAGGATCAGGCCCTGGACTGAAGGCAGTGCTAAACTGCTGAGCCACCCGGGCTGCCTGGTAAATTAAATCTTAAAAAAAAAAAAAAAATGGAGGCAGCCTCTTGGGCTGGTTGACTTTTTTTTTTTTTAAGTAAGCTCTACACCCAATGTGGGGCTTGAACTCACAAGCCTGAGATCAAGTCGCGCGTTCCACCGACTGAGCCAGCCAGGTGCCCCCAAGATGACTTTTTATTCCTGTGTTAATTTCAACGTGCCTGTATTTTCTCTCTCTCTCTCTCTTTTTAAAAAGATTTTATTTATTTGAGAGAGTGTGTGGGAGAGAGCATGAAAGGGATGTAGAGGGAGAGGGAGAAGCACACCCCTCGCTGAGGAGGGAACCCAATGCAGGGCTGGATCCCAGGACCCCAGGATCATGACCTGAGCCAAAGGAAGATGCTTAATTGACTGAGCCACCCAAACGCCCCATCCTGCATTCTCTTAAAGGACTCCTTTTGTCTCTGTCACTGCTGAAATTATCTACACCATTTTTGTTTTTTTATTTATTTTAATTTATTTTATTATTTTAAAAAATATTTTATTAATTTATTCATGAAAGACACACACACAGAGAGGCAGAGACAGGCAGAGGGAGAAGCAGGCTCCATGCAGGGAGCCCGATGTGGGACTCGATCCTGGGACCCTGGGATCATGTCCTGAGCCAAAGACAGACGCTCAACCGCTGAGCCACCCAGGCGTCCCATCTACACCCTTTTTGAACAGATTTGTGTTTCCCAGTCTGTAGCACCTATTTGGATAATGAGTTTCCTCAGTTGTCTGTCAATACTATAGAACAAGTTCTAGCATTATTTTTTCCCAAGCTTGGATGGACACCTCCTTGTTCTGATACTGTATTTTATAAGAGTGAACAAGTCCGTGTTCACAGGATGTATATTACTATTGCAATATACAGTCCTAGACCTCTGCACGCGGTATCTAAACCAAACAAAAGTATGCTGTCTTCAGCAAAATGGGGTTTTCCGGGTTCAATTATTTTGTTAATCTAAAGCTGAAATTAGGTTGCCCAAGGGCTTTGTATTTGTAAACTGGCTGGCTAATTGGAACCACCCCCAAACAGTCATGCCTTTATGTCCCCCTGGTCAGTAGAAGCAAATTCATTATGGGCACCTCTCCTTTTAAAGGTATTTCCTTTGGTCCTCAACTTTTCAATTAACCAGATTTCAGTGTAATCCCACTCTTCTATGGCCAAGGGTTTACGAGCACTGTAAATGTTGAAAAGACCATTTTGCTTGTTTTCCTGAAGTGCCTAGCCCCGTGCTCGGCACACAATGAATCCCTTTTAATTAGGGGCCTTTCTTCATTCTGTTTCTCCGTGCTTAGTCTCAGCTCAAAAGGAAAAGGGGAGAGTGCAAATTCGGTAACTCTATTTCTGACCCACGTGATAACAAGGCAGAAAAGGGGAGAGGGTTGTTATTAAAAAAAAAAAAAACAAAACAAAAACGCTTCTCTTGTTTTGTTTCCTAGTTAAGGAAGTCTGGAGAAAAACAAGGGACTTCTTCCTCATTGCAGATTTCATTCAGTCCCTTGTGTGGCCAGAGTCCCTTGTGCTAAGGAGCAGGATAGGCCTCTTTTTGTGGCAGAAGAATGGGAAAAGCCACAGTTGGACAGGGGTCCCTACCAATGTACTAGAGGAGTATGTCTTCTCCTAGGTGCTGGTCAAGGCAATTTGGGACACCTCGACCCTTGCTCCTTCTCTCCCCTTTCCTTCCAGCTCTCCGTTCCCTGTGTCCTTCCCACCCTCCCCATCTCTCCCTTGTTGCATTGCCAGAGTCTTTAAGCTAGGCGCTGGCCCTGGGATCAAGTCCCACATCGGCTGCTGAAGGCCATCAGGGTTAGAGCCTGGCTACTCTGTATGTAGTTGGGAGGTTCCATAGTCAGCGAGAGAACAAGACAGCATGAACAGCAGCAAGAGTGAGAGAGAGTTCTTTTTCTCTCAAAACATACCTGAAAGTCATAAGCAGAATATGGCGGCAGGTGGGGAGGGCTATGGTAGTAGGTATTGTACGATGCCACTTGAGGACGAGCATAGTAAGAAACAGTGGGGTGGGCATTTTCAACAGAACAGTTCAGTGCTGGCAGAGTTGGGTTCTGTAAAAGAACACAAATCAGAAACACCATCAACGTTCCTCATCAGGAGAACGATTCAACAAACCGGCACGTCCATGCTGTGGAATACCATGCAGCTATTGATGGGCCCTGATGTGGACCTGTGTCTAGTGCCAGGGAAGGTTGTCCAGCAGACATCGCTAAGTAATGAGCCACTGGCAAAACTAAGGAGACAATAAAGATCGGGGTTGCTCGGGGTTGTGGCTGGGGGCAGGGAGGAAGAGGCAGGGCCCAGAGGATTGTTAGGCCAGTGAAGCCGCTCTGTAGAATAGCAGCATGGTGGACGCATGTCGTCATACATTTGTCCAGACCCACAGAATCACCACCAAGAGTGAGCCCTGAGGTAAACTATGGACTTTGGGTGATAATGCCTTGTCATTGGAGGTTCATCCTTGACAATAAGTGCACCACTCTGCTGGGGATGTAGTTAATGGGGGAGGCTATGTATGGAGTGGGAGCTGCGAGGGCATGGGAAATCTCTCTACTCACCTTTTCATTTTGCTGTGAACCTAAAACTGCTCTAAAAAATATAGTCTTAAAAATTTTTTTTTAATTAAAAATATAGTCTTAAAAAAACTAGACTGGCAGCCCCAGTGGCTCAGCGGTTTAGCGCCGCCTTCGGCCGGGGGTGTGATCCTGGAGCCCTGGGATCAAGTCCCACATCGGGTTTCCTGCATGAGGCCTGCTTCTCCCTCTGCCTGTGTCTGTGCCTCTCTCTCTCTCTCTCTCTCTGTCTGTGTGTGTGTGTGTGTTTGTCATGAATAAATAAATAATATCTTTTAAAAAACAAAACCAAAAAAAAAAACCTCCACTATGTTATATACCATGATTCCCGACTTACATAAAAACAAAGACCTGAACAACTGTGTGTGTGTGTGTGTGTGTGTGTATTTGTAAATGACAACAGACCATCAACTGTGGTTATCTCTGGGGAGGGGAGTAGTATCAGGAGATAAATGGTGACCCTTTCTTTTCTTTTATGTATTTATTATTATTTTTTAAATTTATTTATGATAGTCACACAGAGAGAAGGAGAGAGGCAGAGACACAGGCAGAGGGAGAAGCAGGCTCCATGCACCGGGAGCCCGACGTGGGATTCGATCCCGGGTCTCCAGGATCGCGCCCTGGGCCAAAGGCAGGCGCCAAACTGCTGCGCCACCCAAGGATCCCTGTATTTATTATTTTAAATAGGCTCCACAATGGGCATGGAGCCCAACGGGGGACTTGAACTCATGATACTGAAATCAAGACATGAGCTGAGGGGCACCTGGGTGGCTCAGTGGTTGAGCGTCTGCGTTTGGCTCAGGGCATGATCCCGGGGTCCCCGGATTGAGTCCTGCATCGGGCTTCCCACAGGGAGCCTGCTTCTCCTTCAGCCTGTGTCTCTGCCTCTCTCTCTGTGTGTCTCTCATGAATAAATGAAATCTTTAAAGAAAGAGACCTGAGCTGATATCCAGAGTCAGACCCTTAGTTGACTAAGCCATGCGGGCAGCCCTCTTTTTTTTTTTTTTAATCATTTGAATTAGTTGTGTGATTTTCCGATTTTTTATTTTGAAAAATTCAAACCTAGAGAAAAGTTGAAATCGGTCATTTATGTGGTTTCGGAGAACCAAAAAGACAGTAAAGAATAAGACCCAAAATACAAAATGTCACATAGACAAGGCTGAACAGGCCACTGCGCTTGCCGTGACTGAAATGCAATGAATCGAAAGGGTTTGTAAATGTCATGAGGATTCCTGCGGATTCCAACCTTGCTAAGGAGCTCCTGTGCACCGCCAAAGGTATTTATTTCTCGCCGGCCCTGCGGGGGGGCGGGGGGGGGCAAACCCCAGCAGTGCACAGAAACCATGAAAGATGAGGTCAAGTATATTGATCCCCCTTGGGGTGCACACAAAACAACGCAGGAAGAATTTGATGTCATTTTTATAACATGATTTAGGTGTGTGTAGCCCTCCAAGGGTCAAAGCTGATCTTGCTGTGATGGGGAGTCCTGCTCTCAACTGGGCCAAAGCACTGCTAAGGGAAGTCACCACTGCTCACTGGTTCCCAAACACGACTGTCCCCAGCAGGACCTTGTGAGTGCCATATGGGTCAAAGTGCAGGGTAAATGTTTTTCCCCTTTTCCATGTCATTGACACCGCTGCCATTTGTGTGGATAACCAAGAACGGTCTGCAAAATCAATGCGTCTTGATTCGGGTCTGTATCTACACATTAGCGGACAGCAGAAGCTTCCTCTGGAGTGATGAAAATGTGTGGGCAGGCTTTGGCAGTGGCTACAGGCAGCCAAGCCGGGATGTTGGCAGAGGAATCCTCCTCCTAACAAGTTTCAACACAGTTCTGCTGCTCTCTTCCTGGGAGTGGGCTACTGTTTACATCTCTGGGAGGTTTGAAGAGCTACAAATCTCAGGCATCACAATGCAGCTCCCAGACAAGCAGGGAAATGTTTGTCAGCTCCTCCCACGTTGGGGAGAGGGCTGAGATTCTTGACCATTCCAAGGACTGGATTGCTTTACAGAAGAGAAAGTGCTAGGAAACGCCCTTACCTCCCTACCAGAATTCTAAGAAGGAACCTCATCCCGGAGGAAATCCCAGAAAGCATGTTCCCTTGGCCTTCTGTCAATTAAAAACACGCCCTCCAGCTCTTGCAAAATGAAACCAGTCCTTCTATGCAAATAAACTAAGCCTACCCAGGGAGAAACAATCAGGCAATGTAAACTCAATCTATAAAAATTTTTGTGTGTTCAGCGAGGCCAGGGGCCCAGGGTAATCTTTGAAAGGAAGTTGACTATTACAGAAAGAGCAACACAAGAGGAAGATTGAATGAGCACAGGAAAGCCACAGAAGAGAGGAGAGTCAAGGGTAGAGGGTATAGACAGAACGGACAGGGCAAGAGGGGTCGAGGGAACAAAGAGGTAAATGGGTGGGCAAGGAGGGAACAAAAGAGATGGCTCCAGGGACACCTGGGTGGCTCAGCGGTTGAGCCTCTGCCTTTGGCTCAGGGCGTGATCCCAGGGTCCTGGGATCAAGTCCCACATCGGGCTCCCTGCATGGAGCCTGCTTCTCCCTCTGCCTATGTCTCTGCCTCTCTCTCTGTGTCTCTCATGAATAAATAATCTTTAAAAAAAGAGATGGTTCCAAATACATGTCTGGTGAGGTCTTAAGCTGATAACTCTGACTTTACAGCAAATTTGGGCTCTGTGTCTGTTCGTGCATGCATACAGTTGCGTGTGTACTTCTGTTAAAACTCTGGGGTGCCGAAGTTCTGAGGCTCCTGTTACTGATCAGTAGCACTCTGAGCTCCGGGGAACAAGAGGTTCCTTGGTGGCCCAGGAAACGGTGAACGCAATCTTGCCTGGTCAAAACAGAGTCTATTCTTAGATGATGATTGCGGACTTTGAAAAGACTGCCTCTTTTACTCCTCCCCATTTTACTCCAAACCAGGGACCCCGATGAGGAGCAAATGGTAAGATATGGTCACCTTTCATTTATTTTTAAAAGATTTTATTTGTTTATTCATGAGAGAGACAGAGAGAGAGAGGCAGACCTAAGCAGAGGGAGAAGCAGGCTCTCCCTGAAGGGAGCCTGATGCGGGACTCGATCCCAGGACCCCAGGATCACAACCTGAGCCAATGGCAGACGGGCAACCACTGAGCCACCCAGGCATCCCACCGTGTCTCATTTTAATAAATTGATCAAAGTAATGGCTCCCTTTTGGCACCCCATTTTCCATTCCCACTCGCTCTCCCATCTCATGAACTGGATGCCTTGCCCCTGATCTTTGCTCTCATCTTTCCTTTTCCCCACTGGCCTTTGACCGAGTTCCCAGGCCCGGCATTTGTACTTCCCTGGCCCTCCTCCTCCTTTCCTCCTAAGGAAGCTCTGGACGGTTGGAAACAACTCGCTTTTACTTGTTCTAAATTAAAGCAACTAAACAAAGGAGGTAATGTGTGTTGAAGCACTTGTAGAACCGGAAAGGGCTATCCAAACGTTGGTCCAGGCAACTGGGATGCAGTAGAAAGAGCAAAGGCTCTGGCATCTGACAAACCTGGGCTCCAGTCCCAGCTCTGCTGCTTAGTTCTGGGCAAGTCACTTGACCTCTGTTGGCTGTTTCCTCATCTGTTTAGTGGGGGCAGTAATGCTTAGCTCATCAGGTAGTAATAGTGGTGAGCAGTGAAGAAAGTAATTGTGTGGAGCGCCTGGGTGGCTCAGTGGTTGAGCATCTGCCTTTGGCTCAGGTCATGATCCCGGGGTCCTGGGATTGAGTCCCGCACAGGTTCCCTGTAAGGAGCTTGCTTGTCCCTCTGCCTATGTCTCTGCCTCTCTCTGTGTGTCTCTCATGAATAAATAAAATCCTAAAAAAAGAAAGTAATTGTGCAAAAGCCCTTTGTATAAAGCGCCATCACTGCTACCTCTAAAGACAGATCCTCAACAAACCCCCTCCCCACCAAAGATCAAAAGTCACAGTGAAGAGCCCAGAAATAAACCTGTACATCGAGGGTCAACAGATTCCTTGCAGGAATTCCATGGAGCCTACCGAGTAGCCACTGCCCACTAATTTCTGCCTCAGGCTAGCTTGGCCGCCCAGGTCTGAAAGCACTAGGAATGTTCCAGAGAACCCTTAACACCCTTCCTGATGTCCCATGTCCTCAACTCACCAACCCCAGAGCTTCTCTTCCAGCCAAAGTGGCTCACATTCTATGCAGTGCCTCGGCTTTCACCTGTCCCCTGGGGAAAGTCTCCAAGAACACAGGGCACTCTTTGTTCAACCCAGAAACAGCTTTTCTGAAGCCTCCTCACCCCTAAGCTCCCTCAGGCCCAAACCTACAGGGCCCCCTCCCTCCAATGGTCCTACTGATGCTGGTGTGCCCCCCACTCATGAATGCTTCGGCTTGTCCCGGTTCAGTTCCGGGAGAGGCACGGGAATGAGAAATGTGCATATGGGCAGCCCCAGTGGCCCAGCGGTTTAGCGCCGCCTTCAGCCCAGGGTGGGATCCTGGAGTCCCAGGTTGGAGTCCCATGTCAGGCTCCCTGCATGGAGCCTGCTTCTTCCTCTGCCTGTGTCTCTGCCTCTCTCTCTCTCTGTGCCTGTCATGAATATGTAAATAAAATCTTTTTAAAATTTTTTAAAAAGGAAATGTGCATATGAGGGGTGTCGGGTGGCTCAGTGGGCTGACTGACTCTGGGTTTCAGCTCAGGTCGTGATCTCAGGATCATGAGATCAAGCCCCACATGGGGCTCTGCACTGGGCATGCAGCCTGCTTGAGATTCTATCTCTCCTGCTCCCTCTGCACCCACCTCCCATCCGCTCTTACTCTCTCTCTCTCTCTCTCTAAAATAAATAAATAAATAAATAAATAAATAAATAAATAAATAAAGTTAAAAAAAAAAAGAAAGCATGTATGAGAGGAAGAGAAAAAAGACAGACAGACTGGCCTTGAGCGGGGAAGGAAATCTCTTGACTTGGAGTCACTGGCAGGAACACTCAATGACTTCCTCTCCACCTGCTCCTGCTGTGTTGAGTGTTTTCTTTTTCCTTGTTTTACCCCACCTTTCACTTACCATTGCTTAGCCTTTTGACAGTCCGAGGTCAAATTACAAACTGCTTCTCCGGTTCCTGTTCCTCAGGGACCCAAAAATGGGACAGAAGCAGCCTGGGGCTTAGGGGCTACCTGCCTTGTTTCTGGGGCCAAAGAAAAACCCCTTTTAGGCACAAAATAATTCCCTAAACACATGTGGGTCGCTTCCCTAAAGCCGAGGTACTCAATTCTGGCTGCAGAGCAGAACCCCCCCCCCCCCCCCCCCCCCCCCGGGAACTTTTAAAACTATTGATGCCCGGGCTTCAATTTAGAACAATTAAATTAGAATCTCTGGAGGAGGGGACCAGGCAGCTGGGCTTTTTAAGCTCCTCAGGTGATTCTATTCTAATAGGAAGCCAGGCTGACATCCATAGCTCTAAGGCTATTATCTTCACAATTAGAGATCAAGGTTTTTGTTAAATAAGCAAATACTTTCCCAAATAAACAAAATCTTAAAAAAAAAAAACAAATAAATGCTTAGAAATGCTTTAAAAGCAAAGGAAGAAGCCCACTATTATAGAGCACTTACTGGGTGCTGAGTCCCCTGTGCTTTTGTGCATGCGTGCGTGCACACAAATATGGCAAGGAGTGGAGAGGGTGGATAGGGAACTCGGGGAGGCCAAGGTTGAGGACAAAACCCCACAAGCAGCTTAGCCCAGGGCTGGCCCGTCAAATGGAGAAAGAGAAGAGCTCAGATGGTCTTTCTGGAGAAATTCCAGGATGAAATTCCTGGGGAGGGGGAGACTAGCATTACCCTTACCTGAGCTAAAACAAAACAAACAAACAAACAAACAAAACCTCTTTTCTTCCATCTCTCCCAAATCTGTCAAGGGAAAAACTATCCAGAAAGGTTTCTACTAAAAGTGTGCGTTTGTGTGTGGGGTGGGGGGCAGGGGTGCATGAAAGGCTATGTTTACATAACTAGCATGAACGGGAAAATTGAGGACACCAGCTCCTCATCCCTACCTGCAGAATGTGCCTCAAGAACACACGCAACTCATGTTAACAAAGTTTTGCGCACTGATGATACTGCCTGGCTCCTTCAACTTGAGATGTATGAAGGCAGCTACATTCTTAAAGCAATTGTTTCTGATTCCTCAGAAAACATGGGTCCCCATTTGCCTCCAACCTCCCAGCCTCTACCCTGGCCCCTGACAGGGGCCTCTGGAATGGGAAGGCACTTCCTTCCTTACCATGTCCTTAAAGCCTCCAAGGACAGCGGCAGTGATGATGCCCAGGAACAGACCGACGATGTTGAGGATGGTGGCAGACCAGAGCAGGTGGTAGAGGTGAATGATGTCCTGGCAGCTGCTGACGTCAATGTATTCGTAGTACCCGCCGGTGATCTCCACGCGGCTGGACAGGGAGAAGCACACACCAGTCAGTCCCCATGGAGCAGGCTGTCCCCCTAGGGCTTTGGCTAGCTTGCAGCTCAGCGAAAAGACAGGTGAGCAGGCGGGGAGCTATGGTAAGGGACACCATAGCCATGAATGCACTGAGGGAGCGAGGCACTATACTAAATCAAAGTGTGATTGCTGTTTACCCAAAAAATAAATTTAAAAAACCACCTCCTACCTACCAGAGAAACACTTGTCACCATCACTAACGGAATATGTATACCTATCCATCTATCATCATAGATGTAGATCAAATCTATGATTTGATAATACGAAAAATAATACCTGTATAATAGTAAAAAGTGCTCTAGTCCTTACTACTAGATAGCATATATTGACACTTGCTCCATGCCAGGCACGGTGCTAACTAAGCATTTTACCTATGTGAATTCATGAAATCTGCGCTGTCGAATATGGTAGCTACTAATCATGTGACTGCTTAATTACAGTGAAGTAAAACAAAAAATTCAGTTCTTCAGGCTCACCATCCACACTTCAGGTGCTCAACAGCCACACTTGTAAGAGCCACCCCAGTGGCTGGCTACTGCGCTGGACAGAGCAGATTACATTCTCATCATTGCCAAAAGTTCTATTGGACAGCACCACAAATCCTTACGATATTCTATGAGGTAGGTACTATCACCATTCCCATTTGCCAGATGAAGAAACTGAAGCACAAAGTGCTTAGGAACTTGCCCAGGCCATAAGTGGTAAAGCTGGGCTCTGAATTCAGGCTTCAAAGATTTCAGCATTTCCTCTTTCAAAACAAAACAGCAACAAACAAAGAAACAAAACACAACGTCCCAGTAAAGAACTAAAGCCAAGCTGCTGCATAACACCCGAATCTCACCTCCTTGGAGAGGCTGACCCTGGCCACTCTGTCCAAAGACACCCTCACCCCCACCCCACCCGGCCGCCACCGTCTACCATATTACTTTCTATGGACTGAATTGCATCCCCCTCTAAAATTCATAAATTGAAGCCCTAACTCCCAACATGATTGCATTCTGACACAGGACTTTTAAGAGCTAATTAAGGTTGAATGAGGTTAGAAGGGCAGAGCCCTAATCCGATAGGATTGATGGCTTTATAGAAAGAGGAAGAGAGAGATCTCGCTCCATCTGCACGCACTGAAGAAAGGCCAGGTGAGGACACAGGGAGAAGGTGGTGGTCTGCAAGCCAGGAAGAGAGCCCTCCCCAGAACCCGGCCATCCTGGCACCCTCCGGTACTAGGAGAAAATGAATGTCCAGTTGTTGAAACCACCCAGTCTATGGTATTTTATCATGGCAGCCTGAGCTGACTAATACATCGTCCTCCTTGAATCGCTCTCTAGCACTTATTCGTTACTGTCTGTCCCTCAGACTTGAATGTAAGCTCTACGGCAGGGACTCAGTTCGTTTTGTTCACTGCTGTCCCTGACACCTAGCTGGTGCTACATAAACACCTGTTGAACTGATTAAATGAAAGTTCCTGTCTTCTTGGATGTTGCAAACTAGTTTACAACTTGGCCACTGGAATCGCTAATGAATCTCCAACACTGTGGTCCTTAAAATTAAAGTCACGACCAAACACCTTGGCATCGGATAGTTATTACATGTGACTCCCCTCTTATAAGAACACTGGCAGTGAAAAAGGACAAAAAAAAAATTAAAGGTTAACCTCCAAAGAGAATCGAGGAGGGATTGTTCACACAAGAAAAGACTTTTAAACCTCACAGATGATTTTATCTTAGGATTCTTTAAAACCAGTGCTTTCAATGTTTTTCTGAGGAATTGCAATCAGTGTGGTTATGGGACAGACTGCGTCAGAACCATCTGTGTTTGTGTGCATGTGTGCCTGCCTGTGTGTGTCAGTGCGTTGTGTGTGTGTGCATAGGTCTTTGAGAAAGAGATGCTTAAACATGCAGATTCCCAGGCCCAGCCCCAGTCCCACAGAATCTGGCAAAATCTCTGAGGGTGAGGCATGGGAAACTGTTAACGAGTTCACTGATATTTGAAACCCACTGTTCTATTCATTAATTTATTATTTTTTAAGTAAACTCTGCCTCCAACTTGGGGCTCTGACTCTTGACCTTGAGATCAAGAGTCACATACTCCACCTGACTGGGCCAGCCAGGCGCCCTGAAACCCACTGTTTTGTTTTATTTTATTTTTTTATTTTTATTTGAGATTTTATTTATTTATTCATGAGAGAGAGGCAGAGACAAAGGCAGAGAGAGAAGCAGGCTCCCAGTGGGGAGCCTGATGCAGGACTCCATCCCAGGCCCCGGGGACCACGACCTGAGCCAAAGGCAGATGCTCAACTACTGAGCCACCCAGGTGCCCCCAAACCCACTGTTTTAAATAGTAAGCTTCCATAATGAAATTATAAAGGTGTCTTAATTCAGCAGAATTTGAACTGGATTTCAGTATTTCAAGGGCATAGCTGCAGACCACCCATAAGCAGGAGGGATACACAGAAAGCTTACTGCCCAGTGGCTTTCTGCATACATCAACAAACAATAAGTCCTAAGTAATCATTACTCGTGACAGGGAAAATGTTTTCTTTTTGATAATATTAACTAAGAATATGTATATCTATCATCATAGATGTCAATCAAATCTACAATTTTGAAAACTAATACAGTTATAATAGCAAAAAGTGCTACAGTACTTACTATTACCTGGTACTATCTTAAGCAGTTTGCAAACTCCAACTCACTTAATCTTTATAATAACCCTATATGGTAGAGGCTATTTTTATTCCTGTTACATCCAGACGAGAAAATCAAGGCAGAGTAAGAAACTAATTAAGTATATATGATGGCTAATTGAATTTAAATTAAAAAAAAAAAGGGAAAAAATTCATTAAGTAGCAGAGGTGAGATCTGAACTCAGACCCTCTGACTGTGAGTTTATACTTAAACATGACATTTGGGATCCCTGGGTGGCGCAGCGGTTTGGCGCCTGCCTTTGGCCCAGGGCGTGATCCCGGACACCCGGGATCGAATCCCACGTCGGGCTCCCGGTGCGTGGAGCCTGCTTCTCCCTCTGCCTGTGTCTCTTCCTCTCTCTCTCACTGTGTGCCTATCATAAATACATTAAAAAAAAAAAAAAAAAAAAAAAGATTTAAACATGACATTTTGCTGCCTCTCTAAATCAAAACTGAGCGCCACTGACAAATCATTGTCGAATTCTGTTCCCTATCATTATCAATTATGATCAAACAAATCAGATTTATATTGCATGCTACATTTTTTTTCATATTACTTGCACATATCTTTTATTCTTCACTGAACTTAGTAGAAAACCATGAGCCATAACATCAGCTCCATAGCACCCAGGATATCAGATACTGGATGGAGAAATGATCCATTAAAGAGGGATTTAAAAAGAAGACATATTTCATTCTCCTTTTCAAGAATTAAAAAACATTTTTTTCCTTTTCAAAAATTCTTGTTTCTGATATAAAATATGAACATATCCCGTGTTTATTGGGATGTTAAGGCATTAAAATCTGTGAAGTTTAAAAGTCTCTTCCTGTGTGAACAATCCCTCCTCAATTCACTTTGGAGGTTAACCTTTAATTTTTTTTTTTTGTCCTTTTTCACTGCCAGTGTTCTTATAAGATGGGAGTCACATGTAATAACCACTCTCAAGAGTGTCACTTATTAATAAAGAGATTTATGCAGTGAAATGGAAGATAGCTTACTGCCACGAAGTGGCACAGACAGGACTGTCCAAAGGCAGGCTCCATGGGTAAGGGTGGGTATGGGGTTGTAGGGGCGCAAGAGAGGCTGGAGAGTCAGCTTCTGACTTCCCCCAAATTATCTTTGTTTACTTCCCAACACACTGAGGGCAGGCTGGGAGTACCCACGGACAGGCAGTAGAGTACAGCCGACTTTTGAGTCGGACTGCATTTGGATCCCAGCCGTGTCACTTATTTGTTATCTGACTCCGAGCAACTTTCTTAACTTCTCCAAGCCTGGGGGATTTAATAAGAGAATGCATGAAAGCAGCATTCCACCACAGAGTAAGAGCCCCCCAGCATAACATGTAGCTATTTTTTTTCCCCTTCTAAGAGCCAGCCTCTGGCAACGAACCTTTGAATCTTGTTCTTGAAGCGTTGACACTTTAAAGGCACAGACCACACACCACCACGATAGGTTAGTGGTTTGTTTAAAAATATTCAACAATTTTAGATACGATATGTTCGCTTCTAGTTTGAGCAGGTTCAGCAGCTATATTCAGTAGCTGAATATATATCATATATATATATATATATATATATATATATATATATATATTTTTTTTTTTTTTTTTTACTTAACCATGAAGCAAAAGAACATTGGTACTGAGATCTGGTTCAGGGTTTAGCAGAGTAATGCGGTGTGTTTCTGTTTGAGATTCACAATTCCACTTGGTTCCGTCTGCATGAATGCAAGGCCCTCCTACCAGACCCCACCACTGCCCACCTAAGTTTCCTCAAACATTTTTGAAACTAAATCATCCATTTATTCAAAATCCTTCTATGGCTCCCTATTACCTTCCGGAAAAAGGGTCCGGAATTTCCTCAGTCTGCCATAATCCAACTCCAAAATGGTATCCACGTTCCAGCTAGGCTGGAATCATCAGAAACCCCAAAACTGGCCATGCTGGGTACTTCTTCCACACCTAGGCTCAGATTTCTCTCCCAGCATGGAAGGCACTGCCTTTTGTTCTCTGCCTCTCCTAAACCTCTCCTGCTGCTCGAAGCTTCCATACCCATCCCTCTAGTGTCTTCTTCAAGGAATCCAGTGCCCATTCATTGGCTTTTTCCCGGGGCTCCCACAGCCTCAGACAGTCTGTTCCTCTTAGTTTGGCCCTTTGCAGTTGTCATTCACTCAGTCATTTAACCCGATGTTTAGCGAGAGCCCACTCAGTGCTGAGTACCGTGCTGGGTGCTGAGGCTATGAGCAAGGTGGACATAACGTCTGGCCTCAACTGTAACCTCTTGAGGGTGAGGGTCATCTCTTACATTTCTTTTGTGTCTCCCTCACCGCCTAGCACAGTGGTAGAAACATTATAAGTCAAAAAAAAAAAAAAAAAGAAACATTATAAGTCATCAATAAGTACCTGGTGAATGGGTAACTGAGTTCAAAGGCGGATTGTGGCATTGATCATGAGATTGATTACCCAATATGGGCTTTCACTCTCTCGCTCTCAACTTGCTGGGTTTGCCTGGAGAAATGGATACCCTCTCTGTGTTTCAGTCCCCATTTAACAAAGCAGGAGGCGACAGATCTTGGATGAGACACAAGGCCATCGTCCTGCTCATCCCCCATAGGGGCCTGAACCATGGGAATCTGTGTATGGGTCTAAGCTATCATTCCCACACACCCCTCCCCCCCAGTAAAATGAGTTCCTTAAGGGTACGATTATGCTTTCTCCATACCTGTTCTTCTCGAACAGTCCCTGGCACACATTTTTGGAGCTCCATAAAAGTTTGTTAAAGGGAAGAATGACTGAAAGTAAGCTACCTTCTACCAGTTGAAGCAGTCCGCAAACCACCCCATATCCTTCCATTTCCTTGAGGAGACCCACTGGAAGCCGGGGATATTGACTTGACCTCTCCAGAGCTGAGTGAAGTACTCTGAGAGGCAGTTGCCGAGGAGCTGTGTCCTAGAGAAAGCCACCGTCCTGCACAAGGGTAAATGGAAGAATCTATGTTTGGTATTAAAACCTCACTGCCTTGACGTCAAAGAAAGTCTGTGGGTTTGAGGGGACAGTAGGAACTCTGTTTCCATAGCACTGTACAAATGACTGCCTGATGTTTTTCTTCCCACTTTTTTTTCTCTTGGCCTCCTTTCCAGGAAATGGACTGGAGGAGCTGGCAATTGATTAAAAATAGGTTTCGTGTGAGGAAAACAAATACACGCTCGGCAAAATTAAAGTCCCCGCATCTCTCAGAGTGCTTGTTGCTAGCTATATTTAGGCTTGGAGTTCAGATCTCTTTGGTGCTGGCTGGAAAAAGCCTCAGGTCAAGGGAAAGCTTTTCCCTCTATTGTAGGATTATTGCCTCTTAGTCTCAGGGCCTTGGTTTAGGACCCCAGTGGGGCTGTTCCATGATGGAAAGTTCAGAGACTCTTTCCCAGTGGCTTGGCCTTTGGCAACTTAGCACTACAGGCAGGGTCTCAACTGATCCCCGGGGCTGGTATCGAAGGCATCAGATAGGTGAAAACCATTGCCGAGCTTGAAAGATCTTTAGGGACAATGTCCCCATGACCCCTCTTAGTTGCCTAGTGCAATATTTTAATATTTTATCTTCGTGGTAAAAAGGGCGTCCTTCCTCTTGGGACTTGCTAACAAATATAGCTCCTGTTTCATTAGGTCTTTCCCCATGCCCGGTCCTGTGCCTGGGCCTGGGGCTGTGGATAAGACAGAGTCATGTTCCCTGCCTCTAGGGAGCCCAGAGTTTAGCACCACTCCTCATACAATTCCTTTAGAGCTTTGAAGACCATACTGGCCTAACTTGCTTGAAGAAAGTAAGAAAGTCAGTTACGATCAAGTTCAGATTGACAGGAAGATAAGCTGGGCTCGAGTCTCCACGTTGGGAAAAGAAATTCACCTAAGGACTCGGCTAAATGGAATTTAAAGTAGAATTACTGTATTCAAACCTCTTCCAGAAACACACCAAATTGCAGAGAGAAAGGTGTGTCTGCAAGGAATCACTTTGCAGCCCTCCCGGCGGGGGCCTCCCCTCTTCTCCATCTCAGGCCAGGCTGGTGCTGGCCAGCTCCCAGACCCCCCCTCCCCACCAGGCCAGGATGTGGGAAAAGAGGGAGAGCAGGCCAGAGGAGGGCGGGGAGAGCAGTGAGCGGGTGAGGGAGGGCGGAGTGGTGGGAAGGAAGGAGAAGGACAGCGGCAGGGAAGGCAGGGGAAGGGGAGGCAAAAGCAAAGATAGCAAAATAACCCAATTCCCCTAGGACCTATTTTACATTCCTTTGATCATTTTTGGAAGGATGAGCTCAGGAAGTACAATTATAGCCAGCTCTCCATCACCGCTGCTAAGGAGGGAAGTCCTTTACAAGTGTTAGTTATTATTACAACATGAATAATTGAACCTCCTAGATCATCCCCAAACCTCATTTGAGGCTTTAAATTTCTCTTCCACCGCCGCCAAACCTTTTAACGAAATGAGGCTGGTGCTAGGGAAGAAGGTAAAGGGCTGGTGCGAGTCCCCCCACCTCTCCTCCCTGCCTCCAGTCTGGTGGATCTTGATCCTCAAACCAGAGAAACGCCCCCCCACCCAATACCAAGAGTAGGGGGTGGGAGTGAGGACCCTTCTGGATCGAGTTCCATCCAGGCCCACTCTGCCAACAACTTCCTCTCTTCCTCCTTCCTTCTCCAGGCTCTCAGTGCCCTCATCTTCCATGTTATACAATTCAGTGGCTTATGGGGTCAAATCCAAATTGCTTACAGGGTCAAGTACAAAGTCATTCCTGTGGCCTGTGAGCCTTCCATGATCTGGCCCCTGACTACAGCTCAGCCCTCACCTCCTACCCCCTGTAGAACTGCCTCCACCTCACAACTGATGGGAATATCCTTTCCACCTCTACCTCCCTTTTGGTTTGTTTCCTAAATCCCTATTTACCCTTTATTTATTTTTATTTTTTATTTTTTTCCTATTTACCCTTTAAATTTCACCTCCCACATCACCTCCTCCTTGACACTGTTCCCCCAGCAACTCTGACCTTCAGTCACTTGGGTAGCCGGGGTGCCCAGTATATCCATTGATCCCCACTGTACTTCTCACTCTCTGTCATATGTAATCAATTATTCACATGTCTGTCTTGCCTACTAGTCTGTGAGCTCCTCAGCGGTAGACTCTATATTCCTACCACCTAAATATATTTTAAAAGAAAGAATAAGTGATGTTTTCACAATTAGAAGGCAGAGAGCCAGAGTGGTTTTGACACGACCAGCACCAACCCTGCTCCTGCTTCAGGGCCTTTGTACTTGCTCTTCCCACGGCTTGAAACACTCTTTCCCCAGATATCTACTTGGGTTGCCTTCTGGCTTCGTTCAGGTCTCGGCACAAATGTTACCTCCTCAAACAGACCTTCCCTGGCTACTGTCTCACATAGCGTGCACATTCCTCACCTTGTCACTATCTATCTACAAGTCCTGGCTCATTTTTTACTCAGACCTCTGATCAACACTTGGCATATTATATATTCATGTGCTATCGACTGTTTTCCCAAATAAGATATAAGCTTCATGAGGCCAAAGACTTATTTTGTTTGCTGCTGACAGCAGTGTCCAGAACAGGGCCAGGCCCAGAAGAAGTGCTCAGTAACTATTTGTTGAGTGTTGTTGAACTTGGCCTTAAATCGAACTGCGTTTGGACCCTACCTCTACCATTTCAAGTTCCGTGTGACTTTGGGCCAAGTGTCTGTTTCCTCTGAGCCTCATTCTCAACATCTGTGAAGTGGAGATGTGTAAATGGAAATAACCCTACGTACATCAGAGGTACGAAGTCAAGGAGATCCAATATCCCCAAGCACTTACTTAGCACGACGCCCAGCACAGAGAAAGCATGTCATGCTTATTAGCTGAAATCTGTTGACAGACCAATGTCTTGCATTTCTCCGATCCCTACCGTGTGCCCTCGCACCCCGCCCTCCCGGTGCCCACTGAGGGGTCAGAGCCTGGGTGCTCGGCACGTACTTGCCACAGTTGTAGAGGTCACAGCAGAAGCAGGTGTTGCCCCGGATGCGAGGCGTGCAGAATCCAGGGCTGAGGTGAGGGCAGTTCACCTGAGGGCACAGAACAGTGAGGAGATGGGCTGGCAGTGGATGGGAGGCAGGACCCTCTGGGACTGGAAATATGAGTTCGTGACTGATGGAGACGGTGAGGACGGTAAGGACGGCTGTCCGATGAACACAGCAAGGCGGGAAAGGGATGGGGCCAGGCCCTGGGCTGGCTGAACTTGTGCCTGAGACGAGGTACCGTGGAGCCGGGGTCCGTCCAGCCTCGGCCACAGCCCTCGGTGCCCCATCCCTGAAGGGCGGGGATGCAGAGGCAGAAGGATGGATGGAGGACAGACGGAAGAACGAATGACAGTAGGAAAGGAGGACAGGAGGACAGGTGGGGGAGGGGACTCAGAGGGTGGGGGGGAATCAGAGGGGGAGGAAGACAGAGGGGCCGTCACATGCACTCTGAAGTACGATAGTACCTCTCTAGCTGCCTGGGTAAGGTTCCTCATAACCCTCGCGGAAGGAGAATTTTTGGTTGAGGAACTTATGACCTTTTATAGGAAAAATAGGGTTAGGGGGACCAGGGTTACAAGTGAACCTATGGAAGTCATTATTAATATTTTTACAGTCACCAAGTTAACACAAGAAAGCGATCACCACGAAATCAAGAGAACAGCAATGACATTTTATACATCTCGAGTTTGCAAACAATTGAGACCATCGATTTTTCCATTTACCTGTCTTTTACGTTTAAGAACTTTTCCAGATTTTCTTCCCCATGTGGATACAATGAAGTGCTTGTGAATGTGTTTCACTGTGTTATAGACAATTCATAGCAAATGGGCACTATCTTCTGATAAGCTGTTCGCACACGCACCTTTCTACTCCTCCTTTCAGACCAGAGTATAATTAGAAAAACAGTAAATTTGCGATCGAGGGGAAGGGGGGGGCAGGTGACAGGCAGAGCCATAATAGAAGTATCCGCCCTGGTGCCTTGGGAGCAGAGCCATCACTTTGCCGAACTCCAGGGGCACCATTCTCATTGTATTTTATGTCAAATGGTAGTTTCATATTCAAGGGGCCTCTGGGTTGGGGTGCAGACAGTGGGTTGAGTTGCTTTCTGAAAATGACCCAGAGCCATGCTTCACCTCATTGCCCACTGCCTGTAGTTCCGTGTGAGGTGGCACAGAACGCAAGGACAGCTGTGTGGGGCGAGAGAGACAAATTGTCATGCTTCCGCAGCCTGGCCTATTGGGGGCATCATGAGAGGGGCCAGGCCGACAGTCCAGGCCTCCCCAGAGCCTTAAAGTGGACCAGGTTTCTCAATTACGCTCATGTGGCTTCCTGACTCCTCTTGTGGGCGGGGGTGGGGGGAGACCCAGACTCTGCCTCCCTAGTCCAAGCCCAGTGCTTTGCTGGGGTTCCTGCTTTTCTTCCAGCTGAGCACCGAGTCCAGGCAACGAAACCATCATCTGCAGGGCTGGAGGAGGGGCTTGCCCTGTGGCCTCTGTGCTCATCTGTCCCCCTTGGGATCGAAACCACACACTGAGAGGCTGCCTGCTGGGGTCAGAGGGGCAGCCTGTGGCCACAGAGCAAAGTAAATCTGATTAGGTCTCATGAGGCTCCAACCTATGACCATGGCCTCATTAGCACTTGTGCTCTGACCCACTGAACAAATCAACTCCAGACACCTAGCAGCAAGCCTTAGGCCCACGAAAAGGAGTAAAAGAAAGGGGGTTTCAGGCAGAACAGAAGACTTTCCCAAAAGGTAAGGCACACAGCCTCACCCAGCTCACCTCCTCAGCTTCCTTCTGGGATGTCTTGGGGACGTAGTGGCACCGGTTAGCATAGAGAGGTTTCAGATCCTGGAAAGGGAAACAGCAAACCAAAGGAGTTTGGGTTTTGGAAAACAAAGCAGCAAGTACTCTGATGGGTAATAAAAGATTTGAAAACACACACATGCACACACGCACACACACATGTGCACGTGTGCACATGCACACATAAGCAGGCAGTGGATTGGGTTAATTTCTGAAAACTGCCCATCTATGGAGCCTGAGAATCTGAGGATTAGATACAAATGTCCTCACAACTGCTTTCTACTGGGCCACTTGGTTAATGAGAAATTAGGAAATTGTTTGAGAAATGGGCTTCTTGACATTTCCTCTCTGCTTTCATTTCTAGTCTTCATCTTCCTCCCAAGAGGCCCCAGGGAACAAGATGCAGAACTCTTGCAACATAGTCCCAGAAGGAGGGAGCCCAGATCCAACGATGAGGTCTCGTTATCACCTGAGGACAGGACTCGGGCTGGCTGACATGTGCTCCCTTCTGTCACTGCCACAGCTTTTCCAGAAGAAAGAGCTCAGGAAGCCAGCCCCAGGGGGATGAACAGCGACTGAGCCTGTTGTAGATTTTAACTCAGCTGAACTATATTTCACTCAGCTACACAGATTAGATAAGGACCATGAACTCCAAAAATACTGCTAAAACACAGAAAACTAACATGGAGTTCAAGGACAGTTGACTTACCCTCCTGGTTTGGCAGCTTCCTGGTGAGGGAGCTCTCAGGCATGGGGTTTAGGGTAGAACAGACACAATCCAGGGCTGCCCAGACACTTGCATCAGGGGATGTTGTTCCCTTTTGGGGTGACGCCAAACATGAGTGGTAAGGGGCTCTGGCCAAAAGCAGGTGAGGATGGGACAAGCAGTCTGCAGCCAAAGCCCCCTTCCTCCTGCCTCCACTTTTCTCACCATTTGCAATAATCCCAGTGGCTGCCGTTCCCCACACATGATTTAACTTCTCCCGTTCCTGGCACCTGAGTGCCTCCAGCCTCCCAGCCTGTAGCCCCGTCAAGGACCGAGGACTTTCCATCAGCTGCTCCTACATGAACCTCCTGTCTGTACGATGCTCTGGAAGTACATTGCCCTGTTGGCCGAGGCTGGAGTCTGGCAGGAAAGGAATGAAGGTTCTCGTGTTTGTTCACAGCAGGGTTTATTTTCCGTGTTTGGGGACTAGCAGAGGCCCTCACTGTCCTGTGGAAGGGGAGGCTTGATGTGCTGCTCGCAGCCCTCCCAAGCTCCCGCTTCTGCAAAAAGCAATCAGCCTCCAACGGCCCAAACGAAGACAGACATGTTCACACGTGGGGGCTGCCCATGTGCTGCCTCTGGCTGCTATTCTGCATTGAGACCCTCGAGGAGGAACAAGCCCTAAGCCCTGGCGGTTGGGAGGTGGGAAAAAGTCACTCAGCTCCGGTTCGGCAACCTTTTTAATCTGGAAGGGAGACCAACTCTGGAGCAAAGAGTTGGAAATGAAAACTGCTTTATGGCAAGCCCCTTAGGGCAGTTGCCACCCATTATCTCATACGGGCCGCAGACTAAGCCTGGGAGGCAGGGTATTGTGCCATCCAGCTGAGGAGGAGGCAACGGTGACACAGGAAGGTAAAGTGACTTTCCCAGCTGGCTGGTGGCCACGTTAGTGGAAGGGCAAGGGAAGGGAAGAAGAGACAAGAAAGAGAAGGAATGAGACACATTTGGAGGGATGTGTAAGAAGGGTAGATCTTGAGAGGAACCTCACATGCCCCCAGGCCAAAGGACAGGGCAAGATGGTTCAGAAGAGCTCCAACAACAGAAAAGGCTGGCTTTAGGGGCACCTGGCTGGCTCAGCAGGTAGAGCGTGAGACTCTTGATCTCAGGGTTGTGAGTTCAAGCCCCCACATTGGATATGGAGATTATGTAAAAGAAAAACCTTTAAAATTTATATATATATATTTTTATTTATAAAAAAGAACAAGAGAAAGAGAAAAGGCTGGCTTTAGCTCACCAAAGTGGTGCTAGGGCCCCAAAATGCCTTTCATTAGACAGGCCAACAGAGATGGCCATACCTTAATAAAGCCCTCTTCCTCAAAACGCTCTGGGTGTGAGGACTGGCAGATGTCATAGGATAGGCACAGGGTAAGCAGAAAGGTTTTTCTTAAAGATTCATCCAGCGTGACTCTAAGTCCCTGAATCAAATGCTCTACTGCAGGCCACTAACTGTAGGAAGTACAAAGGGTCTGGAGGCAGAGACAGGTAGGTGATCATTACAGGACACTCCCAGTAAATATAACTGGATTTTTCCCCATTGCCTCTGGCTGAGGCCAGTGATCAAAGACATGAGGAGTATCAAGGAAATGCGAATCAAAACCACAATGAGGTACCACTTCGTTCTCACTCGGATGGCTAGAATTAAAAAGTAAAATAATAAGAATTGGAGAGGATGCACTGAAATTGGAACTCTTATACATACACTTCTGGTGGGAATGCAAAATGGTGCGCCTATTTTGGAAAAGTGTCTGGTAGGTCCTCAAAAAGGGTAAACATTAAAAAAAAAGCGTAAACGTAGTTACCCTATGACCCAGCAATTCCACTTCTAGGTATACACCCCAGGAAAATGAAAACATGCGGCCACACGATACATGAATGTTCACAGCAGCATTATTAATAAAAGCTACAAGTTGAAAACAAGCCAAACGTCCATCACCCGGTGAATGGACAACCAAAATCTGGTCTATCCATATGATGGAATATTCAGGCCATAAAAAGAAATTAAGAGCTGTTACATGTTACAGCATGGATGAGCCCTGAGAAAAGAAGTCAAGTCGCAGAAGACTATAATGTTATATGATTCAGTTAATGTGAAATGTTAATTAATACAGGGAAATCTGTAAGAAAGAAAAGTAACCTAGTGGTTGCTTAGGGCTGAGGGGAATGGGGTATAGAGAGGTGAGAGTCCAGAATATGGGGTTTCTTTTGGGGGATGATGAAAATCTAAAATTGATGTGGTGATGGTTTGCATGTAACAGTGAAGATACCAAAACCCGCTGAATTGTTCACTTTAAGTGGGCAAAAATTTTATGGGATGTGAACTACATCTCAATGAAGCTGTTTTTTAAAAAATACACATTAGGAGTGGGAGGAGGAGGGCAAAGGAGGAAGCCATTTTAGCTCATGATGCCATCAAAATCTACTGCAGGCTTCTTGGCCACTAGGCCTCTGTTACCATGGAGACTGCCTCAGAGTGAATACTCCTTGTCAAATGGGGATTATAATGCCTGCCCTACATATCTCACAGGATTGCTAGGGACCTCGAAAGAGATAATAGATGGGAAGGCACACTGAAAAGCTAAATGCGCTACATAAAAACAAGGCATTATTGTTATTAAGATGGCTCCTGTTGAATACAAAATAGCACGCATGCTATGATTGGCTGTAACCACACTACACAAATAGGTGTGTACTCGGAGACTAATATGCAGAAATGCTCAGATTTGCTATGCTAGGGTGGTAGGCTTATGGATGTCACAAATTCCCGATGTGTCATTGGCCTTTTTAAGAAGAAAAAGATGAAGGAGATGGCTGGCCTCGGCTAAAATCAGAAGGGATGGCTCTGACATGGGGGCCTACATTTAAATTCTTGGCCCTGAAAAGAAAATTGGGCAAAGAGCCTCTCTTTCCCTCCCCTGACTCTGCCCCCTGCCCAGAAATGATCTCCTGAGACACCAAGTCAGAGACTTCTGGTGGGGCAGCACTGACCACATGAGTTCTTCTCATGGCAAATGAGGGACTGACTCTTATGCCCGAGAGGGGGGTCCAAGAGGTAGCTGGAATTGAAATAATGATGATACAGATCCTCCTTCTGCAGATCCAATCATACTCATGCCATTCCCTCAGGATGACTTGCACTATTAGCCAATGTCATTGATCCGCAGAAGATTCTGATGATATAATTTTGCTCCAAATCAACTGTTTTGGAAAACAAAACATTTCCAGTTAGCTCATGAGATGTTCTCATTTTCCTTGTTGATTCAGTACGAATAAAAGGAGTACTCGTGTTTATTGTAGGGGCCCAGTAAGTTGCAGTGGCTCACTTTGGATTTTGATTTGTGGGCCAGATTAGGGCTATGTTATGACCTCCCTGGGACCTAGGCACTTTTGCTTTTGTGGGTCTCTGAATTTAAAAAAAAATGAAAATTATATTTTCTTTATCTTAATTATATTCAATGACTGCATTGGTCTAAAGACAAATATATTTATAGGCGAAAACTTTTCCTTGACCTAAAAGCTCATCACTTTTCTACTCATCTGAAAGGAAATGATACTGTTTTTATGAAACCCTGAAAGTCCTATGGGTCATAGGCACTGTGCCTATTGTGCCTAATGGAGAAGTCAGCCCTAGCAGAATTGTCTGGAATAGAATGAAATGGAAAAGTGCTAAAAGAAGGACGAGGGGGGGATCCCTGGGTGGCGCAGCGGTTTAGCGCCTGCCTTTGGCCCAGGGCGCGATCCTGGAGAGCCGGGATCGAATCCCACATCGGGCTCCTGGTGCACGGAGCCTGCTTCTCCCTCTGACTCCCTCTCTCTCTCTCTCTCTCTCTCTGACTATCATAAATAAAAAAAATTTAAAAATAAAATAAAAAATAAAAATAAATAAAAAATAAAAGAAGGGCGAGGGCTCCCGTAGGGAGCCACATAGGAATGCCCGGAATCCTAGGCTTTCTCAGAGCAGAGCACAAGTTTGGGTTTCAGGAGTAAAATGGCCTTTCTCAAGGTGCAGCTTTGCAGATTTGGCACCTAAACTCCAGGACTGGGCTCTGAGTGGAAGTTTCTAGCACTAGGGTTTTCTCTGGACCCCAATGACATCACTAAACGCCAACTCCTGCTATAGGGACAGAAAAGTTCAGGAATCTGAGAAAAGGTGATTCCGTCCTCATGGTCTGCTCTTGTTGCTGTTGAAACTCCCAAGGCTCCCAGAACTCATCCACTTTCCTGCTCCTCCCTACCTCCTCGCTCTCAACGTCACTTCCGTTCCCCTGGCCCCAGTGCCCTTGCCTCTGCCTTTCCAAATCTCACTCAGATGTCAAAGGCTCAGTGCTTTCCACCACCGGGAAGCCTGCCCTGGCCACTGGAGTCCAAGATAAAGCACTTTGACACTTAAGAGTTTACACCCGCAGGCATCTCTAGATGACTGTGTGTCCAGCGGTATCCTTATCTTGATTATCAGCAGCTTGAGACAGGGATCCTGTTTTCTCCCTTTTCTGTCCCCATTGCAGCGCTTAGCACACATCCTGGCACACACTCAATGAAACCTTGCTGTGTTGCACATTCTCTTTAATCCAGGGCTGAAAGTACTCACAATGTGTCTGGCAGCAAAGACCCCGTCGACTATGGCACAACAAAAGGCTGCAATCACACCAAAGCTGATAAAGACGATAGAAGCCACCAGCTGCAGGGGTGAGGGGTGAGGGGGACAGAACAAAAGTGTTAGCCTTCCACTCTTGCTGCTCCCGGAGACTAGATGATCCCCAAGAGAATGCCCACCAAAGCCCAACTCTGGCCTGCCACTCAACGGGGTGCTTTTTTTCAATCATGCAGGATGAGGGCAGCCCTGGGTGGCTCAGCGGTTTAGCACCGCCTTCAGCCCAGGGCCTGATCCCGGAGACCCGGGATCGAGTCCCACGTCGGGCTCCCTGCATGGAGCCGGCTTCTCCCTCTGCCTGTGTCTCTGCCTCTGTGTGTGTGTGTCTCATGAGTAAATAAATAAAAATCTTAAAAAAAAATTTTTTAAATCATGCAGGATGAGTGGGAGCTGGGGGAAGCAGGGAAGAGGCCACTGAAGGCATTTTTTTCCATTTTCAGGGCAAGCCAAGAAATTCACTCAGTGAGTCTGTGAGCACCAAATCGAGGGGAGGCTTGCTGATAACGAGCATACTGTCGGTGAAGGAATTTGACTTGTGTGGCTCCTCCATTCTCAGAAAGATGTTGGACCTTTGATATCATGTAGCCCAACCCCCTACTTTATTTACTGTGGGAGTGGAGGCTCAAAGAGGGGAAGTTGGTGTGCCCAGGGTCACCATCCAGTCTACAGAAGAGCCTGGTGCCCACCATCTCCCAGTCCAGTGTTGTTCTCAGTCCCTCACAGTGGGCAGTGATGAAGACAGGGATGATTCGGAGGCCCCACACAACCCTACGTGGCCTTCTGCGTGGTTGCAGAAAGAACATTCAACCTATTAAGATTTAAATATCAAAGACATTTCACAAGGCCGTGGAAGCCTCTGGAACTGATCAGCGCTGTGTAGTACATACAAAAATTTTTAAGTCAGATAAATGTTTGCTTGAACCAGACTGCCCTATACTCTGATCATGTTGAATAATACATTTTCCTCATAATTTGTCTTCCATTACAAAGGTGATGCTACAAGCCGGTGTGGGGGAAGGTGCTCGTAGGGGCAGGGGCAGGTGCTGCCTAAGCAAGCCCACCATCTGCCCCAGGGTCAACCCTCAGAACTAGATGGAATCAGTCCTTTTGTTCCTTGAGGTGTCTGGGGTAAAGAGCATGGCATCAAGCTGCTCTCCAGGGCCAAATCAAATCCAATTCAAGGCCACCCTAAGGTTCTCCTTCAGCAGGCTAGGAGGAAATATTTCTCTCCTTCAGGAGTTGTTCAGAAGCCTCTCCCCATAAATCTCACTTCACAGCACTACAGAGAATTGGTAAATAATGGATGAACGATGTCATGAAATTGGCATTATTAGCTATGCTTTGATCAGCTCTACAATCAAAACTCCCCCATTATTTTGAATAATGTAAGCCCAAAGTGCAAACACAACTGGCAGGGGAGGCAGGGAGTCCAGGTGAAATGGAAGAAGAAAACTCTGAGCGCTCCCCTGAGGGTGATTCCCCACATTGCTGGGGGAGAACATATGGTTAGAGTTCTCTGTCCCTGGAGCTATTACGTTATCTGATTAAACTTGCTGTTAAATAGGCCCCATTATCAAAGTCTAGATGCCACAGAAGCTTGTACTGGGGGAGCCTAATCAGTCCACCATCTGACCACTCACCAGGCATCTTGATTTACAAGCCTCTAAAGCTGCAATGTGCTTGTAATTCTGTAGGTACCAGGAAATCCAGCAGCTTGCCCTCGTGGGACCCCCATTAGGACACAGAACTTTCTAAGTTTTACCTCAAGTTATACGCTCATTCTTCCGTCAAAACTTACAACACACTTAGCTTTGAACTCTGGGTAATGGAAATGCTTTAGGTTGGTCTCATCATTTTATTTTGTCTTCCGCGGGCCCCAAGTGTATTTGTTCTCTTCATAGAAGTCTCTTAGATTGTAATATCCTAAAAGGCAGGAACCCTCTGCAAAAACCTCAGAGAGGGAGGAGGAAAGCAAAGGGCAAGATCCAGAATATTCTATCCCTTTGACTTAAGGACACTAACTAGGGTGCTGAGGGAGCATCAGGCAAGATGGGGACAAGTCCCATACCACAGGTTCACTTCAGAACAAGTTCCCTAGAGCCCGAGGAGAAAAGGCAAAGGAGCAGTTTCTTTTATGGCTCTGATCTGGGAAACCTTAAGAAGTGTGTTACTTATCCATATAAATACTGAGCTCTGTCAGAGGAAGAGTGTGATTCTATAGTGATGCAAACTTACCATCTGCCGTTTGTTTTCAACGAGGTTTGATCCGATGATTCCAAGGAATGATCCAAAGCCGAGCTGCAAAACAACATGGCAAACATAGCATGTGGGAAGGTGATCAGCCTGACTATGCAATCATTCCAGCTTCTGGATACGATTCAGGACAAGCAAAAAGACCTGGGGATACAGATGCTAAAGCCACATGCAGTTGTTACACAGGTATGACCTGTTCAATAAAAGTATTTCTCCCACCATTTGTCAATTTTTCCTTGCGGAAATGAGTCAGACTTAAAAAGAAACTCATATGCCCAAAAACTAAAAGTAAAGGTCAACCAGAGCTTTGCAGAGCCTGCCTATTTCAATGTCAATATCCATTACCTAGCGCATGACTGGTGAGTCAGTAAGAGGCATATAACGGTGAAAAGCACTCATTATATTCTGATCTTTATCTTTTTTTGTTTTTTTTTGAAAGGAGACCATCTACTCTCTGGTACGCGGATTACAAAGTAAAAATTTGAAATAGCAATTTCTGATGCATCTGGCACACTAATCAAACCCAGGAAGTACTTTAGAAATCAGCAAGCACCTTAACCTAGACTTAAAAAAAAAAAACCCTATTTTTTGAAAGCCTGTATTTGTGGCTGACCCACTGCAATTTACCTTAGCACTTGTTCACCTCTTCTTCCATCTCTGCTTCATTTATGGACAGAAAGCATTCATTAGAGGGTGAAGAGAAATGGCCGTGTAAAACCCTGAAAAAACAATCTCCCTGTCTAAGTGGCTGGGATGATGGCTCGATGTAGCAGGTCCCATTTTCCTCTCACTTCTGCCATTAGTGGACTGAGTGGGCCAGGCTCGTCTGAACACGATCAGTAGCCAACGGCTGTTGGCGGGGGTAAAAATGCAAGAAGTAAAAAGTGGTGAACCCGGACCAATAAATCTTAACACAAGCTCGCTGATGTAGTTACATGTCTCTTTGGCCTCACTAATGGGCCAGGTTTCCATCTGCAGCCTTACCTTGGCGAACAGGGGCATCTATTTCCATCTGAGGCCCCCAAGCCTTCCAGCTGAACTTGGAAATCTAATGGACCCGAGGGCCTGGCAGGAATGTGGTAGGGCAGTGGAGGGGCACTGGGTGGTTGGCTCAGAAACCCAAGAAGGAAAGGGAATGGAAGGGAAGGAATGAATGCAAATTTGCAAGGACTCATTCTGCAGGGCCACTCGGCCAGCCACTCCTCTTGAGAAAATAGAAGCTGAAGTGCACAAGGAAGGGTATGTCCCTTGCCCTCCAGGACTCTACTGAGAACATCCTCACTCAGCAGTTAAACTATGCCCATCTCCCGTCTGCTCGTATTTTAAATGTAATTGAAATGCGTTGTCATAGAGTGTACTGATTAAAACCTGGTTCTCTCACTAGCCTGGCTTTTTACCCCAGCTTACTTCCACCTCTGTCTATGGAAGAGCTCTTGAACAGACTGGCCTCTCTAAACCTCAGTTTCCTGATTTGGGAAATGGGGAATCTAGCAGCAGCTATCTCATAGGGCTTTTGCAAGCATAAACCAGGATGGTACATCCAAAGGACTTAGCACAGTGCCTGGCACACAGTAAGTACTCAGTAAATATTACCGTTCTGGGGGTTATTACTATTTTTGAAGACATTTCACTTTTGAGCAGTTCTAACCTAATTTGAGCTGGAAAATTCTATCATTGTTTGCTTGAGTTCATAAGAGGCCTTCATGTTTTCTCTTAGCTTTGCCTCCAATATATTCCAAAGCTTTTATTATTCAGGAAGAATTCTACTTATAGTCTGTGTTTATGGCACCCTAGTACCCTGGACCACTTGGGGAGATGGAGAGAAAGTCGGAGGCAGCTTCTGACACGAAACAGAAGTCCTTTGACTGAGCAGTGTATCAGTTTCCACAGATATTCACTTGATGTCTCCTGAACCCCCAAAGCAGTCTTGGCCTTCAGACCAGAAGCGAAGACTTTGGTTATTCCTAGCAGTCTCAAATGACTCCCTGATGGTAGTGGCCAGAAGAGGTGGGCTGAAGCCTCATGGAATTGACTGGAAAGACAAGGCACTCGGGACTAGAAGTCCCAGGTTAGCCAGTTACTTCATCCAGTTCCCTCCCTTTCTTTCTATCCCATTCTAATCCAGTCTGATTCATTTGGCTTTCTAATAGTCACTAAGTACTTGTGTCAGATAATAAGATTTGGCCCCTGCCCTCTAGGAGTTTATAGTTCAGTGAAGGAGAGACAAGACTGTGGGTTAAGGACCATAGGCAAGGAAGAAACACAGTGCTATCGGAGAAGAGAATCATTCATTTTGTATTACATCTCTGGCCCCACTACCTGTAAACTGTGTGACCTTGGGCTAGTCCCTCAACCACTCTGTGCTTGTGATTCCCCACCTATAAAATGGGAATCACAGTGGTAACTACCACACAGGGCTGCCGTGAGCATGAAATGAGATAAAGTATGCAATGTGACTTCTACTGCGTATTTACCGCCCCCAAAATGAAAACATGAATTCAAAAAGATATCTGCATCCCTATGTTTATTGCAGCATTATTTATAATAGCCCAGGTATGGAGGCAATCTAGGTGTCCGCTGACTGACAACAGTAAGGAAGATGTGGTATATATATGCGATGGAATATTACTCCGTCAGAAAAGGATGAGCTCTTGCCATTTGTGACAGCGTGGATGCACCTAGAGGGTATGAGGCTGGGTCAGATAATTCAGGCTGAGAAAGACAAATACTGTATGGTCTCACTCATATGTAAAATCTGGAAAACAATACAAATGAATAAACAAACAAAAAGAAGGATCAGACCTATAAACACAGAGAACTGACGGTTGTGTCAGGGGGGCAGTAGCGGATAGCAAAATGGGTGAAGGGGAGTGGGGGATAGAATCTTCCAATAATGGAATGAATAAATCATGGGAATAAAATGCACAGCATAGGGAATACAGACAATGGTACTGTAATAGTGTTGTATGGTGACGGATGGTAGCTACACTTGTGGTGGGAAGAGCATAATGTATAGAGGCTGAGTCACTGTGTTGTACACCTGAAGCTAATGTAGCATTGTGTGTCAACTACACTCAGATTTTAAAAAATTTAAATAGAGTATGTGGTGTGACTTGCATAAGGTAGGATGCTAAATAAATGGTAGTTCTAAGATTTCACATAGAAGGAGACATTTTAACATGGGGTCAAAGGCAGGTAGAGTTCATCAGGCAGGGAAGTAATATCTTTTTTGAGTCATGGCTGAAAGAATTCACTCACCTGGATGACAGATTGGTGAACTCACTAGTGTTGCTGAAACCACCGTACATTTGAAAAGCATTTTAATTTAAAGAACAAGGGGGGCACCTGGGTGGCTCAGTGGTTGAGCGTCTGACCAGCTCAAGTCGTGGTCCCGGGGTCCCGGGATCGAGTCCCACATCGGGCTCCCTGCAGGAGCCTGCTTCTCCCTCTGCCTGTGTCTCTGCCTCTATCTCTGTCTCTCATGAATAAATAAATAAACTTAAAAAAAAAGAACAAGGAGTAGTGGAAGGGGAGGTGGGCGGGGGGTTGGGGTGACTGGGTGACGGGCACTGAGGGGGGCACTTGACGAGATGAGCGCTGGGTGTTATGCTATATGTTGGCAAGTCAAAGTCCAGTAAAAAATATATATACAAAAAAAGAAAAGCATGTGCCCTCCATTTTGGTCACAGTAATACTATGGAGTTTAATGGAGCTGATGCCATTCCATTTGATAGACAGGAAAGTGGTGGCCTCAAGAATTGTATGGAGTTATCCCCACTTAAAGCAAGTTAATGACAGGGACAGGACTAGTTCACAGGTCCCCTGACCAACAGCTGGTGCTCTTTCAGCCACTCTGCTGCATTTGTGGTGTGTTAATAGAATAATGACCTTCATCACTGCGCCTCCCTCTCCAGGAAAGAAATTCCTGGCAAGGATGGAGTGAGAAGTCCTATTTGAAGAAGAGCTGAGAGGTCGAAAATTTTTTTAAAAAAGGACAGATCAACAGAATTTCCTGAAAGTGGGCAGCTGCTTCTAATCAACTGTTTACTCTCCTGAGGCCTCAGAGAGGTAAGCTCTGTGGTCATCCCTCGAGAACTGCATGGAATCATGGGAAGTGCAGACCTTTGGACCTCCATCTTGATTCCCCATTACCTGAATAAATAACCAATTTACTTTGTTTTGGCTGCCCTCCATCCGTTGAAGAAAAAGTCAAATAGTTAGAACTCCAAGTCAGATTTAAGGGCTCTTTTTGGCCTGGGCCCTGTAACTTCTGCCGATTCCCATTCACTGCTGCAGACGCCCAGCTGACGGTCAGATGGATTCGTCATTCAATACGTGTTCGTTGGACATCTAGTCTGCGGCAGGCGCTGTGCTAGATCTGAGATTTGGAGGCCAGAGGTTGGGGGTGGGGTATGATACCACGACCAATGAGACTCAAGGAGCTATAATTAGGTAAACTGGTCCACAATTCGTTCCCATAATCCTGAAATCCATAAAGCTGTTTTTGTTTTTTTTTTCTTTGTACCTAACTTGGTGGCAAAACCTTGAACTGATGTGAGATTATTTTATAATCTTTATCCTCTTAGTATAAAAATTCAGTTTATTAGAGAAATATAAGGGGCTGATGATGGGGTTTTTCTCAAGACCCCACTGGGATGTTAGATAATATAAGATATGCACTGTATTATCTTTCCAAAATAGAAAAAAAAAGTCTAAACTCGCAAACACATCTGATCCAAAGATTCAGATAAGGGATGGTGGACCTGCATAAACAAAGCCAAAGAATATGGCCCAACAGACGCCACAAAGGAGGATGTAAGTATTTTCCAGGAACCATGAGTAGGAGAAGTCTATGGTAGACCCCACTTGTGGAACCCCGCAGCTGAAAAACATCCCAGCCGTGTCTTTAAGTTGAGATAGAACAGAGCATTTGGATCAACAGAGAGAGAGAGAGAGCAGGGATGACATTCCAGACCAGGGTGAACAATGAAAGTCAGAGCAGCAAGGCAGGAAACCCCAAGGTGTGTTCAGGGCCAGGAACTGGCAATTTTGGCAAAAAAGGAGGAATGGGAGACCAGAACAAGGGCATCTTCAGAGATCCCCCCAAGTGACAAAGCTAAGAAGGCAACAGGGAGCCAATGAAAGTTAGAACTTTATGGCACGAGAAGTCTTATTTAGCAAACTTGGATTCGATTCTCATCCTTGAAATGTACTTCCGAAGGTAAGAACTGTATTTTATTTTATTTTTTTAGAACTTTATTTTAGAATGATCTTATATTTTAGAAAGATTTTCAACAAGGGGGAACAAAATTTCTGCCTAATTCACAATAAACCACAAAATCCTACTATCCAGAGCTCCGTCTGTTTCCTTAGCAGTCAATTCTTTAATGTAAACTTGTTGGGTTTATCAAAAGTCTTCACATGTAAAGCGGAAGCCACACTTGCCTAAAGAAAATTTCTGTGCTATTGCCTCAAATGATTCCTGTTGTCTCAGTCTCCTACCATCCCACTGTACCTCTGATATAGTTTTTCCATTAACTCACATACACACCCCCACCTCGGAGATGGGGCTGAAACTCTTTTTTTTTCCTTGAAAGAAAATCCAGGCTAGTATGGGCCTTAGCTGGAGAGAAGGTGCGAGAATGAAAGGATTTCCATGCTGATCAGGTGGCCAACCCCATCTTGTGGGTTGCTGGGGAAACACATTTAAAGGCCTCATTCTTCTGGATCTAAGGTTAAAGTGTTTACTGGGGAGGAGCAGGCTCGGTCTCCTGCCCTTTATACAACAACCGAGCCTCTTGTTTTTTAGGCCTCCTGTGCAGAAAGCTCACCAAAAACTCTTCTGTAAAAATCCCCAGCCAGGTTGTCTTTCTTTATTGGTTTTCATTTTTTAAAAATTGCACAGTTCAGCTTTTACAGATGACCACATCTTTAAAGATGCATGTGTGCTTATGTGTCTTAGAATGGTGGTACCACATTCCAGCTCGGATAGAGTAGCTTATGCTCTATTATAATGCACCTCACCATACAAGGGCATCTTGCTTGGCAAAATAAATACGCCCCAGAAAAGTTTCATGCGAGTTTGAGCTGTGCAAATATAATTATATTTTAAAATCCCTGAGATCTCAATATTTAAATGGATTGTGTATATGATAATTCTTTTTTTAATCTAATAACTCCTCCCTAATTTGTCTGTTCTGAAATTTTAAATTCTCACATACTGTTAACATATTTAACCAGCAGAGTTAATGCCCAAACAGCAGAGTTCCAAGTAGCCTGAAGTTTTTCACATTTCTATACAAGGATCATTTATATTCGGAGTGACCAATTTGCCAGTGTGGAATCTGAAAATGCCACCTATGCTCATTGTGGCTTTATCACAGAGCATATTTTATTTATTGGGTTTTAGTTCTCCACATGGTTGCTGGTTCACCTGAATTCGGTTCCCCTCGGGGTATTTATTAAAATGCAGATTCAATTTGTATTACTTTTTCAATCAAAATTAGTTCATCAAAGGGAAATTCGGGTTCCTGGGCCCTATGTGAACCTGCTGAGTCAGAATCTCTGGGGATAGGGAGTCTGGGGTCTGCATCCTCCCCCACCCCCTGCCCCGCGCTCCCCCACCAGTCATTGGTGTGCACACCAAGGTGGAGAAACCACTGGCTTAGAGCTTATATGGTACCTACCTCTCTAATAAGAAAATGATTCAATTAGTGAAAGCGCCTCATTCCCGGGGAAATCTGGATTCTCAGGCATGGGTCGTTACTCTATTTGTTACAACACAATCTGACCTCTAAACCCAAATGGATTTTCCTCCTTTTCAATCTGCAATCTTCCCCATTTGCTTTTGATAATTAAAATGCATTTTAAAGAAACAATCTACAGGAACTCTAAGAGCACATTTTTAAAGGTTTAAGCATGGGGCACACTGTCCTTTAGGGATGGTTGTCCTCTTAACATTTCAAGATTAGCTTTTAGTGAAGCACACACACACAGACACACGCCCCCACTGCTTCAACTTCCCCGGCTGGCTGAACATCAGGTACCCGAATAACAACAATCGCGAGCCCTCCATCCTTTGTTCGTGTATTCCAACCTAGCCACCCACAGGCCCATATTCTACAGAGAGGGTTCATAGCCACGGTTCCAGAAGAGGAGTTCCTACTCTGAAATGACGTGGAAAATACCTTTTCCTCACCCATGGGGAGTCTGAATCTTGGCTTGAGCCTTTGCTCATCCGTCAGAAATATTTTACAAAATGCAGCTACCTGAAGCACGCAAAGTCATACAGACCCTATAAATTGCCTTTCCAAGCCACCAAAGTGCAATCTTACCTTCCCTTTATCTCCTCACCACCCCCACCCCCCTTGCTTGTGTTTAAAAATAAAACCCAATTCTGCTGACAACTGGTTTTCTTGCCTCACCACAGGAAGTGGACTGGGTGAGTTCTCATGTCACATGGTTAACAGAGGGCACCGCACAGTGTGTGTGGGACACCTGCTTTTGGCGGCAGGAGGGAGCCCTGCGGGCCCAAGAGCTGCGAAGGAACTTCCCCGGGGCGCTGCAGCCTTGGGCTCCTGGGAGGTGGGAGGCCCTGCAGTGCAGGCTCCAGGGCTCCCTAGGGCTATTGAGGAGGCCTGCGGTGGACCCGTGGACCCAGTGGCCTAGGCAACCTGCGTCAGGCTTGGTCACTCACAGCGCCAGGCTTGTGAAAGGCATTCATCTTTAATCCCTTCCTGTCCCTTGACTTCTCTCTCCAACCCCACCTTTCAAAAAAAAAAAAACCAAAAACACAAAAACACACCAAACCAACAACATAAATACATCTGCCCTCTTTGCTCTACTAAAAAGGAAAAAGGAAAAGAACCAAAAAAGAACTGTCCTAAACTTCCTTCCTGCTCTCTACAATTAATTACAAATTAGAACTGGGAAATCATGCAAATGATAGTGAAATATGATGAAAATGAAATATGATATGAGCCAACCTCTAGAGTTAGGCTTTGGGTTCAACAGCAGTGCGTGTAGATCCAGATGAGGTTTGTGTTTGTTTTTGTTTTTCTTTTCTTTTCTTTTTTCCCAGACTTATCGAGGTATAAATGACAAATAAAATTGTGTATGTTTAAAGTACTCAACGCAACAATTTGATGTAAAATGAGGTTTTGTATGTCAAGAGTTCCGTGGTTTTCATGCACCCTGGGGATGTGAAAAGCAATCCACTGACCTCTGGAAGAAAACTTGTTTCCTATTTATTGTTTATCTAAAGTAGTAATAAAGAAATTGAGCATTACAAATATTCAGTAAACAGACTGTCACTGGTGCCCTCCCCAGGTCGTGAATGTCAGATGACAAGGTGGGCTGTCTGGATGGAAGGAAGGCGAGATCCAAGCAGCAACAGGTTGATGTTGATGGTGGGTCATTTTACGTGTGTCTGGACTGTGTTACCTAGTTTTAACTAAACTAGTCCCTATAAAATGGACAAGTGGTTAGGAAAGGCTCCTGTTGAGAAGCCACAAATTGATGATGCCCCTAATAATGTAAGCAGAAGCCAGCCACAAGAAAATGGCAGAGTTGACACTTGTCTTGGGATGAGCTTTCTGTCAGCTACATTGTGGGATCAACATTAAAAAACAATGATGCCACGTTGTATGGTGACAGATGGCAGCTACACTTGTGGTGAGCATAGCATAATGTATAGAGATGTTGAATCACTATGTTGTACACCTGGAAGTAACATAATATTGTGTGTCAACTGTACTCAAAAACGTTTTTAAAATGATGCCAATGATCATCTGATCATCTCTGATAAGTCAGGCAAAAATACTCAAAATTATCTAGTGGGCTATTTGAAATAAGGATGTATAGCCACTACCTTTATTTTTTTTTTACTTTTTTTTAATTTCTTATTTATTTATGAGAGTCACAGAGAGAGAGAGAGAGAGGCAGAGACACAGGCAGAGAGAGAAGCAGGCTCCATGCACCGGGAGCCTGATGTGGGATTCGATCCCGGGTCTCCAGGATCACGCCCTAGGCCAAAGGCAGGCGCTAAACCGCTGCGCCACCCAGGGATCCCTAGCCACTACCTTTAATGTCAGACTTCAAGTGAAGTGCGAATCGTTCTTTGAAATTTTAGTGTTAGTATGAGGGTATTACAAATTATTGTTTATTTTTAATCTAATATTTGAATTTCCATTTATGTATGTTTTATGAACGTGTAGAAAACTTCTAAGTGAATAAATACACACATTTTAGAAGCAAATATTCCACATATCTTTCCCGATAGGAATGCATGACTACTTTGGAGATCAGTACTGTGCGTCACAGAGTGTTGAGCTGTGGTCAGATTTCGGGTCAGATCAGACCCCCATTATATATAGGAAAGCAGATGCCCAGAGAGAAAAGGACCTTAACTTAGGGTTAGCACTGCTAGTTAGTACTATCCCCTCAACCAGAAAACCAAGGTCCTAGAGAATGAGGTGACTTGCTCAGGATCATACTGCTAATTAGGGACAGAGCCGGGATTCTTCTGATTTTCAGAAGTTGCCCCTCTATACACACACACATAGGGAAACGCGAAAACTGAGCAAACACTAGAAACTCCCGCAGAACTAAAAACCATCAGAGTAGAACCCGAAAGATGGTAGGCAAAAAGCCATTGGGACCTACCTATGCCCATTATACTTACAATAACTCCTGGGTAATAACCTCCGACAGTCACATTCTGGGTCCTAGTGGTTGCAGCAAGGCCCACCGTGAGAATTAACACAGACACGATAAGCAAAGTCACGGTGACATAGATGGAGTTTCGTTTCCTTCGATTGAAGGCTCCTGAAAGCACACAGAGAAACTGAAGCTGCTCATTGTGGCCAGAGAAGGAATGGGCTTACAGGAGAAATTAGGAAGGTCTTCCTTTCCTACTCCAACTGGTACCTGGGGTTATCTCTGGGGAGTGGGATTATGGGGAAGGGATGGGGCTTCGTTTTTTTTTTTTTTTTGCAGTCATCAGGTGCCATGTTTACAATAAAAAAAACATATTTCTAGTTTGAAAATGAACAGCAGAAGAAATCTTACCAGTTACATAAAAACGGAAAACAAATTTTTGTGCTCTCCGCATTCTATAAAAGATGTGTCATATCCACTTAGTAGAGTGTTTTTTTAGGCCGAATTATAAGGCATATGATAAATGGGAAGTGTACGTGTGGAGGTATTAAATGAAAATATTTTAAAGCCATTAAGCGACCAAGAAGGGTTTTTTCATAAGCTGGAGATAGGAAATTTCATTTTCAGTGTAAATATCACAACCAAGCCAGGTACTGGGATTTTTTTTTCATTTATTTCTGACATTTGCCACCTTATGTATAAACTTTAAAATGGTGTGTTGGCAAGATTTCTCACATAACAAATGTGTGTAATAAAGTAAGTGTTTGGAGGCCATTAGTCCACAAAGATATGTATCGAGGGAGGTAGATGGGAAAGATTATAACTTATACACATTTGGGCTTATGTGAGGGTGACATAAATATAAATGACAAGAAACCCGTTCTCCTACTCAGTGCTTATCAGACATGATAGCGCAAACCAATATTTTTTTCAGAAACAGGCTTATTAAGTCAGATAGAAAAATGGCATCTAGGCTCGCTTTTGAATTTAATTTTTTTTTTAAAGGAATCAAGCACCGCTCCACACTCTGCCTGCATTTCTCTGGCGAGGGGAAGGGGCTCTCAGCAGGAAATAGCAGGGATGAGTTCCCACCTAGGAGTTCGGTAAACACAAGCAATGGGGGAGGGAGTAAGAGAGTCCAGTTCTCCAGTGAGAAGGATGAAGCAGCAGGGAGCCTTATGATGGGGTCGCCCACCCAGGCGGCTTGAGTGGCATTTATGGGCCTAAAGAGGCCACTAGAATCTGCTCCCAGGACCCCATCATTCTGGGAGGCCTCTCTGCAGCCTCCAGGCAGCAGCCGCCTTTGAAGCCGCCCAGACTGCACCACTGGGAGGGAGGGGAGAGGGGACGAAGGAAGGGGGAGGGAGACGAGACAACTGGGGAGACCCGGGGGCCAGGTGTGCGGAGGGAAGGGCTGTGCCTTCCGCTGTGGACGCAGAGAGCCAGGAGTGCCACCCTGGGTTCGCTCCACCACCCATCTTGTCTTGCCCAGTGCGGGCCCTGCCGAGGGCTCCCAGGGAGGTGGGAGGGGCTGGCGGTCTCCCCTGACGTCAGCCTGCAAAGTGAGGGACATGACTCATCAGGGTCATTTCTAATGCGATCCCGTTCTAAGACTATTTCACATTGAAATGTACAAGGGGCCGCAGCGGTGACAGGGACCCATGGCCTAAAGCGCCAGACCTCGCCCTGGGAGGAGAGGTAGGGAGAGTTGGGAGATGAGGCTCCTCTCCAGTGGGGCCTGAGTCCAGCCTCCTCGGGAAAGGGGCATAAAGGAACTCTAGTGACATCTGTGACATCAGGGCCCTCCGTGAGAGAGGGCTATTTGGGATGCAGATGGCAAGCAGACTGGCGGAAACACCTCGAGCAGGGCTGGGAGAGGCGGCCCAGGGTGGGGAGGGGAGAAGGGGGGCAGGATTTATTTCCTGTTCACCTGAAGGTTAGTTTATCCTTTGGTGGCATCTCCAGAGGCCCTAAATGAGTGTCTGAACCGGGGTCCCTGCGCCTATTTGATGACAGACACTTCGCAGTGAATCTTCGAGTTGGTTCCACTGAGGGGCTCTAACAGAAACCTACCATCATGATCGCCTTCCATTCCACCTGCCTTCTCCGATGTCACTCGCCCCATATAAGCCTTCCCCTGCCTCAGATTAGCAAAAGACAGTGAGGGAACATCTGGAGACACCACGGGTATCTTTGTGACACTGAAAAGTGCCTCAACGCCTCACATGGAAAACGTAGAACTTTAGAGACTAAATTGGGGGAGTGTGCATGTGGTCTTCCTCATTTTTTTACGCTCTCACTTGCCTGCTCCTTTCCTGCCAAGTGGCTTTAAATCCTATTCACAGCTCTTGGGTCTCCTTTGCAAATATCACTCTAGCTCTTAAAAGCATAGGAGCCAGGTCAGAAAAGTGACTCAGCAAACCACATGGTGTCATTTGAAAAATCTATTTTTTCCCCCCTGCTTTAGAACCTGAACTGAAAATCCAGTCAGTTGAGAAGCCCAGGCAAAGAGCCTACACACTTACCAGGGCCTTTCCTCCAGATAGGATTTGCTTTGAAAATTCCCAAGTAAACTCTGCAATCAGTAGGTTGAATATCTACTCTGTCCCCCTCACACCTTCCCCCAAGTCACTCCCTACTTTACACTATAAGGACTATAATTGTGTAAGTTGAAATTATTTCTAGTTGCACTTGGGAAGTTGACCATCATAAGGAACCTCAGGGTGAATGCTTTTGAAAAGTGAAGAATCACGTCTCCATTTCCCTTTAGTGTCAATTCCACTTAAAAGTCTCATCTACTAAGAGCAAGACACACATGCTCTCTGAATGCGTGGTCCAGGCTACTAAATAAAAGGTAGCTCATTTTGTCTGGGACATTTTCCTGGTGGTTGTTTCATTGCAGAAGGGAGCCCTGTTCTTATTAGCCTGCCTTAGATGTTCTCATGAACCCAGGAACATCTGATTCTGATTTTGTTCAATCAATCCATCGAAAACCTCCATCTGATACCATGAGGTACTTAAATAAAGCAGGAGGTTCTTGAAAACAGTGCCTATCGCAGTGTTTGATATCTAGAGTGCAGTCAATACTTGTTGAATAAACAAGAGGCAACATATCGGAATTGCTTCCCTTCTAAGCAAAAAGGCGTGTGCGTGCGGGGGAATTGTGTGAATAAATATAAGCTGGGTTCATAGACTGGATTTTTAAAAATAGGGCACACCTGAGGGGTCCCCAGAACTAAAATCCTTCTGTTCAACTAGTGTCACACAACCCCGATGTCTCTCAGTAGCCTGACAACTTGGCACCCAGTATATTTCTGTTTAAACAACCACCACCACCCCTGCAACCAACAGCAGTGGGAGAGTCTGAAATCCAGTCATGGGCTTCCCTGCTCCCCTTCCGCCCCCAGCAGCTTCCCTGCAGAACTACTGCTGCAGACCTCTCTCTCTCTCTCTCTCTCTCTCTCTCTCTCTCTCTCTCTCTCGATCTCTGCAGTGCCCCACCTCCACCCCAGATTCGTGAGGACCAGGATGCTCAGCTCTAGAAGCGCCCAATTATTTGCTGTCTCCACCCTTCCAGATACAGCCTGGTTCCCCCCCCCACTCCCTGGTCAGAGCCCCCACCTGCACTGCGGTCTTTGAATCTGAGTCCCTCCCTCCCTCGAAAACCTGCTCAAAACTCACCTCCTCCAAAAGTTTTCCTTACCAAACTTACTCTCCTCTAATTGCTCATTATCTCGTGTCCCAGAGTTCCTATATATACCTTACTCAATACACATATTAATTGTAACTGCTACGATCACCATTGTAATTGTGGGTCTGGTACACAACCCATATGATAACTCCAGTTCGGGGATTATGTATCTGACAGGAATGCAGGTGTGGGTTGCCAGGAGGTGGGATGATTGTCTCTGCTTACTGATGTTTCACCTTGTGCATGTTCTTGGTCACCCCCTTAATAATAGGGTGCAGTAATCGCTGTCAGAGGGCAGCAAGGACCAGGGCCCAGTATCCTGTCCTGTACACTATGTTGTCGATGACTGGCTAACGGGGGTGGGGGGCGGTGCTCATCTTTTCAACGGATTAGGATTTGCTTACCTGAATTGAGCTTTGCCACACAGGGAGGGTCCCAGGAAGTCCCAGCCTCACGTAGGTGGAAACAGGTGGCTGCCCACAAAAGACCCTCAAGGCTCTGCCAATCTCCCAAACATTTCCTTAAAGGTGCTGATATCCGGTGTCCTGACCCCCCTCCTTTTGCAGTTCTTTGACCAAAGACCTCCAAGGCCACTGGTGAATTACAAATGTGTTACTTGGGAGGGAAGGGGGGGTCCCCCGCTGTAGTAGAGATGCCTTAGCGCCTGGGGGCGGTGTTGCCAAAAGGGGTTTGCTGGGAGTTGGGATGTAGGGGCGCTGGAGTCCAATTACCATCTTCATATTGCCCAGCGCCGCTAGGACCGTCCCTCTCCAGGCAGCCAGCAAGCGTAGCGCGCAGGCACCTTGGTGCAATGTGTGTCTGTGTGTTTTAAATTTTATTGTTGGGGCTGCAGTTGTGTCTTGCCGGTGGAGGAAATCCCCTCTGAAATGCTGCCCCTTGGGGGCTGTAACACTACCCCCACCTCCACTCTCCTCCCCCGCCATGCAAGGGAAGGTGGTGTTGCCAAAGCTGAGTTAAGTGGGAGTAGCTCCTAAATAGCCTAGACGCTGATTCAGGCCTTGGTTGTGCGGGACCCGAGCCAGGGAACTCCGGGGAGACTCCCCTGTCCAAACTGTGGAAACCCAGGGTTACCACTCGACTCAGGAATTCGCTAGTGCCCTCGGTCTGCGGACTTTACAAAGCGGGATGCGTGGAGCTGGCTCGCGCGTCTATAAGGGATCTACAATTCTTTGCCCGCAGTGTGGAGTCTGGGCTGGGCAAAACCCACTCAGCTTCTTGTTGCGCAGACCTTTCTAGAAACGTAAGATTGGCCGAGGGCCCCCAGGAGCCTAAGAAAGAACTCTCTTCATCGTGTTCCCCCACCCACAGAGCCGTGTGCCTAGTAGCGACAGTTAAGGCCCTGGCCCCCTAACCTGAGCACTCCCCCGCAGGCAGGGGGCCCGGCGCGGGAGGCCGGCTTTGCGGGTGGCTGTGGCCCGCTGCGGGAATGTGCGCTGCGGGCCCTCGCGCTCTTCCCCCCCCCAGCCCTCCCTGGCGCAACAGTCTGGCGTCGGGGAGCCAGGGGCTGCGCTGGCGCCACAGCTGGCCAAGGTGAGGAGTGCATTCTGTGTGCAAGTGTGCGCGCGCGTGCGTGAGTGTGTGTGTGTGTGTGTGTGTGTACGCGCGCGCTTGTGCTAGACAGCTGGGGAGAGTCTGGTACTGCTGGGTTCTGGATTCGGACCCAAGTCCTTGGCCTTATTTGGACCACACTCAAAAATAAAAAAGATCAAGTTCTTATACTGAATATGCAGAACCATTGAAAATACGGATCTTCCCACCATCTGGGAAGTTGGGATGTAGGGGCGCTGGAGTCCAATTACCATCTTTCAGGGGCCCTTCTTTCAGGGACACTTTCAGGGGCCCCTCCGGTGAACGAATTCTGTTGAGACTCGGTCTTATGCAGGCTGATATAGGGGGTTCAACCCTCTCCCCGCCCCCTCCTCTAGAGATGTTCCCACGAATTCATTACAGAAGACCTGAGCAGATTGGATGGCAGGAATTCGGGACGGAGGAAATTTGCAGAATGTAAAGTATGTTGGCAAGACATAATTTGATTTGGTTCGAGTGTATCCGAGGCGAATTTTAAGATTAGGTGGGATCATGGTTTGACAATCCCCTCCCGCTCTCCTGGGCTCCAAATTAATTTCTCCGCCCAGTGAAATCATAGGGCTTGGGAAGGTGCCTAACAGCTGAGGGGGACTGGGTTTGTGTTCTGTTTGTAACTACCAAAAAGCAGCTTCAAGGGACAGCCAAGTTGGTGTCTAGAGGTAGCTGTGCCCCAGATGTGATGAGGAAAAGTGTTGAACCTAATCAGGCTGGTGGGTCCCCCTCCCCCTCCATTACACCCCGAGAGAGAAAGCGCGACTTCGGAAGGTGCGCGGGCTCGCGCTCGCTCTTTCTTTCTCGCGCTCTCACTCGTCGTCCCCCCCACACACACACTTTTTTTTTTTCACACTCACGCACATTCCTTGCATTTGGAACAGAATAGGAATCAAATTCAAGGAATGTGGATCCTGACGCTGCACACGGCAGGGATGGGCTGTCTTGAGTGATTCCTTAGGAATTCCCCTCCCGCCAACCCCCCTCCTTTCTACTCCCCCCCGCCCATCCCCCAGGGTTGCGCAACACCCCCCCCCATCAGCGAGGTGCAAGTCTGCCCCCCCCCCACTGCAGCTCTGAATTTCTGGGCAGCTTCGACAGAGTTGGGAGGGGGCGAGGACTCTGTTCTCCTAATTGTCGTTAGTCGTGAGCTCTTAGAAGTGACGGGGACTTTGCAAACAGGGAGCGTGGAATGGAAAGCGAAGGCGCAGGTTGCAGGGAAGTGTTTTGATCCCCAGACAGCTGGAATTTACCACCGGCTGCAAGTCTGTCGGCACACGCACAAGAACACGCACACGCCCGCACTCCGGGCGCCGGTACTCCGACGCAAGCTTGGCGCTCCCGTCTCCGCGCGTCGCCCCGGCCCCCCCCCCCGGGCCGCTCCCCTGGGGCTCCGGTCGGCCACCCAGACGCTGGGGCGCGCGGACCCCCTACCTAGCCCCGCTTCCCGCTCCATGGCTCCCGGGGCGGCCGGGGCGCTCGTGGTCCAGAGGGCAGCGCACTCACCCCTAGCTGCCGCCGCCCGGAGGAAGGGCGGCTGGACTTACCCATGGAATCGGGCAGGGACATATCGCTGGACCGCTGCTGAGTCAGGGACTGATGCATGGTGAAAGCTGCCCTGTGGCCCCGGCCCCCGAAGCTGCTTCACGCGCCCCCGGCTCAGGGCGCCCCGCAGAGCATCCTACTCCGCGGCTGCCGCTCCTGTCCCTCCGAGAGCTGAGAGAGACTGCCTCTGGTTGCGAGCTGCAGCCCAAGTGTCGCCTCCCCCTCCCTTCCCCTCTTCTCCCTCCCTCCTCTTCTGCCTCCCTCTGCTCCGGGAGGCAGCAGCATTGGCGGTCCGATCAGCGGCGTGCGCTTGCGCAAGACCCCCCCTCCCTCCCCCTCGGCCCCCCCATCCTAGTTATCCACCTCCCAGCCTCCCAAGCCAGACAGGGAGCCGTTTTCGCCCGTTGGGGCCAGGGCTGCGCAGAGAAAGAGGGGGAGGCTACAGCCTGGGGCCTGTCGGCCTTCTCTGTACTTTGGAGAGAGGGTCTTGGGCAAGCATCCTGTTCTAGGATGTATAATTGGGGAGGGGGCACAGTCAGAGGTTCAGAGCTGATGAACACACACACACACACACAGGCACGCGAGCGCGCATGCACACACACACACACACACACATTTGTGCAGGTTGGTCTTAGTGCTTCCAGAATGACATAATGGAGCTGGAGATGATCCAGAGAAGGGCCACTCTATAATCAAGGGGATGGGGGAGGGTAGAGGGGCTGCCATATGAAGATAGATTAAACAAACGCAGACTCTTTAGTCTAGAAAGATGAAGGCTGGGAAGGGATGTGACCAGAGTGTATAAAATTATGCAGAGATGGAGAGAGGGAACACAGCCTTATTCACCAGGTCTGAGAATTCTAGAACCAACGGCCCCCTAAGAGCTAGAAGGAGATTCAGCTAAAGCAAACATGACTCTGCATCAGCACCATCCCAGTTTGGGCTTTGGTCAAGATGCTTTTATGTCAAGGATCTCATCTTCTCATCACAGCAGCCGTGCAAGGCAGGAAGAGGAAGTATCCATAATCCCATTTTACAGATGAGGAAACTGTATCTCAGAGAAAGCACGAAAATTTCCTGTAGCCACTCAGCCAGTAAGTGACAGAGGTGGGATTTGAACCTAGATCTGTTGGACCCTCAGGTTGGCGCTCTTGCTGCCATGGCAGCTGAAAAGACATATTACTCTATATGGTGTATTGAAAACCTAAGGAATTCATTAGCCCCAAGAGGTGCAACAGGATGTAAACACAAGTAGCTTTGGAAAGAATGAAATAGCTGTGGCCGCCAGAATCTGCTGTGGATTGCTAAGGGAAGGGTAGAGGGGAAACGTCCTTGATCTTGGAGGACAGCAAAGTCCCTCCTAACTGATCCTTCCAGTCCCCATTAGGATATTGGGCTGGAATCACTACCTTGTCAGCCCAGAAGGTGGTTTTGAGTCCTCAAAACAGTAGCAGAGCAGAATGAGGTGGAAGGCGAGGAAGAGGATAACAGTGGGCTGCAGTTCCCTCGGCAACCCAGCCCTGAGGGCTCCGCATCCCATGGAATTTACCTGTTTGAAGGCATCCATTCTGCCCAGTGAGAGCTCCCAGGTTCTTATTGCCAGGTCTCCTTCCAACCACATCCCCTGATGGTAGTGGCAACCCTATTTCCGTGTTTTCCCGCCGAAAAAAAAATCAAGTATAAAATTCACCTAAGAGTCTATGGGATGAAGAAGAGAACTTGGTTCTTTCCAGCTCTGGCTTGCTCATCTACTGTGAGGCTTTGTTTCATTATCCATGAAATGGAACCAAGGGCCCTTGCCCTTTCCCATCTCCCAAAGGAAGAAAAAGATGCTTCCTGAAGGTTAAAAAGGAAGCCCTTTGTAAAGAACTTGAGCACCCCAGGGGCCTGGCTGAATGCCGTGTCAGGTATTATTAGCAGCTTTACACTATAGATGTGGTTTAGAAATCTGTGATATATGTCCTAGATAGAGACAAGATGCCCACGGGTGTAGAGGTGTATGTCTTAAGCATGCTTGGCTCATGTGTCGATCTCCAGTAAGCTCCACAAAGGCAGGGAGCAGTCCTGTACTTATACTTTTGCCATGTTTGTCTTCAATTCTGGTTACTTATCCCCACCCCTTTCACTCTAAATATCTCATATATTTAATGTGAAGACCTCCTGCAACCAGTATTAATTTTTCAGGAGTTCTTCATAACTAACTGATTTTGTTTCTGTGAAAGTAACCTTGGAGAAAAGGGGGTTTATACAGGCTGGAAAAGACGCCTTTCTACATTCTTTAGAGATTTTGGCTCCCCTCTAGCAACCAGAGAGCTCGCAATCCCTAAAGAAGCCAAATAGAAACTTGTTACCATGTTGGTGTCGATGGACAGACAGAGATGCATTACCCATCAATTGATACAGAGGGCCTATGTAATTTGACCTTTACAAGCAAAGCCATAAACGAGTGAGGGAGGGCTTGCTTTATGCAACATCTGTATTTCCAAATCCTGCGTGAAAATTAAAAGCATTTCGAAAAAGTATGAGAGGAGCTGGCCATTTAGAAGAACTGCATACTGTATATTTCCTTCATATGTCTCTTGGGGGTACCTTATGGGACTTGGAACACAGCAGGCTCTCAGTCAAGTTAAAAATGACTTTGAGACCAGGAGCAATGACCATAGCAGCAGCTGCAGCAGCTCAGTGAGTAGTAGCAGGCTTCTCCCCAGAGATGGTGTGCTTATTTGGACAGAGGATCTGGGATAAGGGGAGGGACTAGGATGGGAGCTTGGAAAAGAAAAAAATAAAAAAGAAAGAAAGCAACCCACATTTCAAACAAGACTGGCACAAAGACCCCTTTTCCTACCCCTCCCAAAAGAAAAAAAAGAAAAGAAAAAAAAACAGTGTATTTTACTCTGAATGAGCTGGACAATTAAAAAGCAAGAGGCAGTTTTTTTCATGGGCTCTATCCTGATTTTTTTTAATGTCAAAATGCATGTAGATTTTATACAGTAATAGGCTCGTAGTAAAATTTACCAATAGAAAAGCCACCTAAATGAAGGAACAGGTCTTTCATGCCAGCGAAGGCTACTATAAAACTGCTTGGTTAGCTTTGGATAAAAAATAAATTATTAAAATGGCTTAAAATAAATCCTTTTCATTGCAAGCTTAATCAAGCATACAGTGTTGCTCTAGGTTGCAAACTGTTTTATAGCACGAGGAAACATTTGCCAATGGGGCTCTGCAGCCTGCTTCTCTCCATCTTCTTCAAACCAATGATGAGAGTGCTCCCTAGAAGGCTTCGGACCACTAGAAAAATGCCAGATGGTGTTCTGTCTCTAACACATTCACCCTGGGAATAGCCAGAGCACTCCATCACCTTCTTATTTTGATGATCAATTTGACGAAATTATTGTAGAGCCTCCCTGATTCCACATTTGAGAAATGTAGGCTGGCGGAGTCATGTCCACGTGGATACATACACATAAAGGCATTCATGCATATTTGGAATGGTGGCCACACAAGTATTCACAAAAGCACACACACATACACACACGCACACATCCCAGCCATTCTCTGTCCACCGGGTTATCACCACCTACCTCTCTCTCAGCTCCTACACTTGAGTTGACTAAAGATAGAAAGGAGCTTCAGAATAATGGAGAACCTCAAAGTGTCCAAACATCCCTAATTGAGGTTGGGGTTGCATTTTCCAAACTACCTTAGGTCAATGCCTAATACCCAGTACCTGCGCCACAAACAGCTGAATCTTCACTGTGGAGAACCATGTTTGATGGTGTGATTTCGCCCAAGGAGCTTGACTGGTTCCCATTGTCGACTGGTCATTTTCTTTGGGTACCAGGAAAAAGCATCTCAGCACCAGAAAACAATGCTTGGTACTTATCTTTACTTTGTCACTTTTTTTTTCCTATCCTAGTGACCGAACACTGTAAGTACCAAACATTGTGTTTTTCAATACCAGTAAGGAAATTTTGGTAACATGATTTTAAAGGAACGGAACATCATTTAATCACCAATCCCTGCTATTGGATACTTCAGAGGTTTCCAGTTTTTCAACATTTATAAATAACACAATGAACTAAATATTAGGATCTTTATTATCATAGGATATAATATTATAGTGGTTTAGTGCCGCCTGCGGCCCGGGGCGTGATCCTGGAGACCCTGGATCGAGTCCCACATCGGGCTCTCTGCATGGAGCCTGCTTCTCCCTCTGCCTGTGTCTCTGCCTCTCATTCTCTCTCTGTGTCTCTATGAATAAATAAAAAATAAAAATCTTTAAAAAAAAAGTTTCACATATATATTTTCTAACAAAACATTTTTATCACCATACGTATGGTAAGGTGCACAGGTCTTAAGTATACATATCAATAAATTTTTATATATACACCCCTGTAGCCATCACCCAGATCAAGATTCAAGATGTTGAACCTTTCCAACATCCCAGATGGCTCCCTTGAACCCCCTTTCCGGCCAGTAACCCCCCCCAGAAGTAACCACTATCCTGATTTCTATCATCAAGTCTGAATATTTTTTAAAAGATTTTATTTATTTATTTATTTATTTATTTATTTATTTATTTATTTATTCATTTATTCATTTATTTATTTGAGAGAGAGAGAGAGAGAGAGAGAGAGAGAGAATGAGCAGAGGGAGGCCAGAGGGAGAAGCAGACAGACTCCTTGCTGAGCAGACCCAGGGGTCGATCCCAGGACCCTGGAATCATGACATGAGCCAAAGGCAGACACTTAACGGATTGAGCCACCCAGGCATCCCCAAGTCCGAATATTTTTGAGGCTTTTTTTTGAGGTTTTTAATGCATATTGCCAAATTGTCCTCCAAAATACTTGTGGCAAAGTTCCTTCCCACCATCAACATGTCCAGCATGTGTGTGGATCCTCACACTCTCTTGGCTTTACCTTGCAAAGGAGATGTTTCAGCACTTAAGACACACACCTAGTTACAGTCAGAAACAGGAAGGGCCAGTCAGGAAGCTGGATCGGGGTTCAGCTGGGTACTAGGCACCTGGTGGGAACCACAGATCTAGGAGCCAGGAGGGAGACAACACAGTGTCACCGTCCATGAGAACCTTAGAAACCTCCAGCTGCTTAGTTGTTCTCATTATTATATTCATCATTGTTCTCTGTTGCATGTACCCGAAGTCTCCTTTTTACATAGCTTTCAAAATGTCTATAACGATCACTTAGTTATGCCTGGTCCATAGTAGGGACTTAAATAACTGTTGAATATATGGCACTTTTAATCTATTGCTTTTTTTCTGCTTACTGGAATAAAACATGACACTGTAAAAATTCTCCAAACTGCAGAGATACATGATGCAGCAAATTACTGTCTCCCCCACAATTCTACTCCCCAGAGATAACAATTTATGGGTTGAAATACATTTTCCTGATTTTTTTCTCCAGGCATACTTTTGTTGGTTGGTTTGTTTTGAGAATGAAATGCTCCTTTTTAAAAATAAACTTCTCAATAATAAAACACATTTTTTGTTAAACTATGTAAGTTGTATTTAATAGCTTTCAAATACACCTCATCAAAATCCATCTTCAGTCAATCAAATATTCTTACACAATAAAACTCCCTTTGACTTATGTTATGATATCTATTTAGCTCTTAGGGGCAAGGAATGGAAATTACAACTCATTTTTGATCACTAATGTGTGATGAAGAGCATCAGGAGAATTCTATGACAATGAATAGAAAGAAATGATTCAGATTTCAAAGCACATTGCTTCGAAACATTAACAAAAACATCGAAATGCTACAGGTATACATGCTTCAGGAAATTCTTGATAGGGTAGTTCAGAAAAACATCTGTTTCTTGCTACAGAAGGGAGGGTTTCCTTTTAAGATAAAAGTCTGTTTTTTTTCACAGAATTTCACACGTTCCTAATTTGAAGGGATAAAACAACAACAGAGAATAATAATGCATGCATCAATGAATACACTAGGGAAATCTTGATATTCAAAAAGGCTAAATGATGCTTTTGTGAATTGTAGAATAAATTTAACAGAGGTTAATATTCACCAAATGTTAAGGTTAGAGAGAGACGGGTCAATGGGTAGACATAATTAACATATTTTATACAGTAAACTTTATTGAAGGAAAATCCATACAGAAAAATTCACCATACATATGACTTTTTAATCAGGGGGAAAAAGGGCAGAGGATGAGAGTGAGTGGTCTTAAGGCCACAGGACTGGGTTGGGGGATCAGTCGGTGGGTCTCACAGTTTGGATATTCTGGTTCACCTGCCAGAGATGGCGGTTGGTGGCGATAGCGGAATAGCATTCATTTAAGCTGTAACTGCCCTGTTTCCTTCCTTTAATTAATTACAGAGCTGAGTACATCCTTTCCCTGTATCCCCATCAAACACATTCATTAAACACCTAATTAGATGTGGCATTGTCACAGGCGCAGGGTTGGGGGAGAGGTGCATCCCACTGCTTGGTTCAGGTTTGAACTGGAGAGGATTTCTGTGTTCAGTAGATTCTGGGAATCAATAGATTTGCTCCCAGTTCAAACTGCTCCACAGAGTCTTTAAAAATGTTTACACTCTGTGACCCAATAATTCTACTTCTGGGAATCTGTACTAAGGAAAGAGAAATCTAGACCAAGATTTATGTGCAAGGATGTTCGTGGCAATGTTCTTTATAATAAGGGAAAAATTGGGGGGAAAACCCTGAAATGCCCCCAAATTAGGGACATAATTAACTAGATAACACAGCCATATGGTGCATATGTTATGTAGCTGTTAAGATTGTGTTTTCAAATATTAAGGACAAAGGAATATCCATAATAATAAGTGAAAAAGCAGGCTGTATAGTTTGATCTCAATTTTGTTTATATTTTAAAAGATTTTATTTATTCATGAGAGACACACAGAAAGAGGCAGAGACATAGGCAGAGGGAGAAGCAGGCTCCCTGCAGGGAACCTGATGTGGGACTCGATCCCAGGACCCCAGGATCATGACCTGAGCCAAAGGCAGACGCTCTACCACTGGGCCACCCAGGTACCCCCATCTCAATTTTGTTTAAAACTGTATATATGCACAGAGAAAAATGACGAAAAGCGAAGCCATAAAGATACTTACTGTAGTTAATTCTGGGTAATGGAATTACAGATGACTACCTTCTTTTTTATACTTTTCTGAGTCTTTCAAATGTTCAGTGAGCATGTATTCTTAAAATTAGCCCCCTAAACCTTCCAAATTCTATTTTGTAAGCAGATTAAATAAACCTGTGAATGTTTCATAACTTGCACTCTGTCCTCCCTGCAGTGTGGGCAGTGTGGGCTGCTCAGGACCCACCTGCTTTGATTCCCTGTCTCTCTGTCCCTCTTTCTCTGTCTCTGTCTCTGTCTCTCTCTCTCACACATACACATACACACACACACACACACACACACACACACACACACTCGGCTCTGCTTTCAATCTTCCTTGCCCGAGTGCAAGTTTCAGGCAATGTGTCACCTCTTTCAAGGAAATTTGTACTTCTCTTTCATTGTGTGATTAGTAAAGCTTGGTGGTGCTGGCAGGTGGGCAAGTACTTTTTCTGGTCCAGCTCTTTCAATGCCCCTGAAAGTACGCCGGTAGGGGGCTGTCTACTCTGTGGATTGCCTGAAAGGAAACCGCTTTTCTGAGTGACTGACCTGCCTGGGAAGATGAAAGGAACTCTGCCTGGGTTGGGGTGGGTGGGTGGAATTTGAGGGAGAGGCAAAAGAGAGAGAGGGAGAAAATGAGCACCTTTGTTTATTAGCGAGGACTCCTCTGGTAAGGTTGCAATTTAGTGTCCTCCTGTTTAGAAGAAACACAGCTTTGCAGTTCAGTTGGAGCCATAAGAAGTTCTGTTGAAGATGAAATGCACCTAACTCCAGACCAGCCTCTCGGCTTTGACCAGGAACCCAGAATCCTGCTATAACGAGGAGAGGTTGCCTAAGAAAGCCTGCTTCCCTTTAGCAAACAGCCGGCAGTTGCAGAAGTGAAATAGGCACCTCAAGCTCAAACAACACAGAAGTGTGTATAGACTAAAAAGTGAAAGTCTTTCCCTTCCCAGTCTCACTTTTTAAAAAAATGTTTTAAATATTTTATTTAAATTTAATTTGCCAACATACAGTATAATAACACCCAGTGCTCATCTCATCACGTGCCCTCCTTAATGCCGGTCACCCAGTCCTCCTCCCCTTCTGCAGCCCTTTGTTCGTTTCCGGAGCTAGGAGTCTCATGGTTTGTCGTCCTCTCTAATTTTTCCCCACTCAGCTTCCCCCCAGTCTCACTTTTAAGAGATAACCTCTATTAGAAGTCTGGGGTGTCTTTTCCCTGTGCATATGCAAGTATATGTCTGTTTTTCCTGTGCATATGCAAGTATACACGTGTACACACACACACACACACACATTACACACATAGGTAGCAAACAAAAATGGAACCAAATCATAACTCTTATTCTGCAACTTACTTTAAAAAAAAAACAATTCTACTTCATGGGCAGATAAGCATGTCTGTATATACAGATTTACCTCATTCCCGCCCCCCCCCCCCCCAGCAGCTGCCTAACATTCCATCTTGTGAACGTCTCAGACTTATTTAACCAACCCCCCATGGTTGGACATTTAATTTAGTTCCAGTTTTTCATAGTTACAAGCAGTACTGCAGTAAACATCCCTGTACATATACCATGGAATCAATTTAAGGGGAAATCTTCTTTCCATCAGCTGTGCATTACCTAACCATTTGCAATTAGTTTCCTGGGCTCTGGAGAACAGTTTTTAATGGCTATGCCAAATGTTCTGTAGCGTCCCGAACGGTCCAAGGCATCCTTTCCAATTAAGTTGCAGTCTGCTACCCTCTGCATTTTAAACGACATTATGCGCTAAGGACAGGGCACTGTCTTACATTACTGATACAGTGGTACGATGCTCTAGCTTAATACGAATGCTCTGCACTTGAACAGGCACCGCCTGACCAGAGTGGGCGGCCAGAGGCTGGGGGGACCCAGCACCATCACCCAGGGCAGCCCCACCCAGGAACCAAGATATGTGACCTTCCCTCCTCTGCTTACTTCCCAGCCTCTCTCCACCACTTCTGGCAGGAAGGCCCAACTAGAAAGTAAGACACTTTATGTGCCATCTATGGGCTCAAGGGAAAGAAAAAGGGAAGCACAAATGCCAACATCCGAATTGAGGGGCATCAGGTGGCTTTCTGCCCCTTTCACCCCCGTCCCCCAAGTGCCCCCTCTTGTCCAGGTACTCCTTGTCTCCGCTGCTGTGCCTTCTGGAGGCGTGAAAGGCTTTGTCTTTGAAGCCTTATTTGGAGAGGATCTCAGTCATTGCCTGCACCACCATCAAAGCCCGTCTGTTCTTCGAACTCCCAGTTGCCAGGATTCGTTTGTGTTAGTGGGACAGACAGACAGTGCTTAAGGCTCGGCCTCAGGAGACCCTTTCTAGCCCTGGGCCTTGGACCACACTGATCACTCAGAGCCTCCATTTTGACATCTGCAAAATGGGGACGATAAGAGCACCTACCCCATGGGGCCCATGTGTCATGAGATGAGATCGTACATGGCAAAGCGCATCGAAAGCAGGGGAAAGTGCAATGTGATCGCAAAAGGTGCCATGATGATTTATGAATGCTTCCTCCAGACAAGCCTGTTTTGATTTGTTTCTGTTGAAACCGGGGATTTCTGGAGACTACGGTGCTTTAACTGGGAGGAGTGCTTATTCCAGCAAAAATGTCCAGGCCGTGGGGCAGGCCAGTGGGGAGGCTATTTTGAGAGGGGGAAACCCTTCCAGACTTCCAAATCCACATATGCAGGGGGTTGCTGGCACCACCAAGGAAGAAGACTGGCAGAGGCCCCCAGGCAGAAATGTCGAGAAAGTCTCCCTTACTCCTTTCTGTCTCCAGCTGAGAGGAAGATGGGTTGGAGGGGGGGGCAGCGAGGACAGCATGGATTTCTGAGGGCTGGCCTGAGGACCTGTCCTCCCCAGGGAGATGTGTTCTAGCAACTGTTTGGTGTATTTTTAAAGGTCAGAGAGGCTTTGGCTCTATAGGATGGAGTGGCTGTGACACCTGATTAATGTCTGTGCAGTACTTTCCAGAATGAAATTTAATCAGCAGAATGATTGCAGCAAGCAGCTGCCTGGAGGAAAATGATCCTGTTCTAATGGTGGCTTGTTTGATGTGTTGGCATTGTAGTGGGGCACGTACATTATTAGTCCAGCCCAGGGGGCCCCAACCAGGATACTGGATCAACTAGTAAGGAAATGCAGTGAACACCAGCAAGCCCCTCTCTGGCTCCTATGCGAGGCCATCACTGTCAGATTGCCAGCTCCTCCCTGCTCCCAGGACCTTTGCTGTCAGCCTCCTTCATATCCCCAGGGTCTTTCCTGTCTGCTCCTTCAAGTCCCTCCTCGCCTTGTTACCCATTCCTGGAGTCCCTCTGATCCATCACTCACAGCGCCCCCTCCCCAGCCTCCAGGCCTTCCCTGACAGCCTCCTCCAACACACTCACAGGTATCCATCCCTCTCCTCCCCACCAGAAGTGCTCTCCAGGCTTCAATGGAATGAAAAACGCCTCTCCTCACCAAATGACTGGAGTCCCCTGGTCTAATTAACCCTTGTTGGCCTACTTTTCCATCAGAAGCACAGAGGTTATTATGCTGATGTGGCGATTCTGTCGTCCGTCTTACATTCTCTAACAGGTAGGAATCCAGCAGGGACTGAGGTGACCGCCATGTCCCATCATCCAAATGACACAGTGTGCTTTACATCTAGGCTGACGATGTTGGGCCTTCCTCAGCAGAATCTGTGGTATGAGATGCTTCCCCAGTGGCAGAGAGAGGTTGAATGAGCCAGGCACAATTTCTTGCTGATCTTTGTTCCCTGGTTTGAAAAATGTCCACACAACCCCTCTAGAGCATACTCTACCATCACCATGGGGATCTGACCCAGGATGAGGGCAGTGCTGGGAATTGTTAAGGCCCTGGCTTATACTGGAAAGGGTAACCTTTGTGTCGGGGGAGTGCCTGGGTGGCTCAGTTGGTGAAGCGCTTGCCTTTGGCTCATGTCATGATCCCCAGGGTCCTGGGTTTGAGTTCAGCATCTGGCTCTCTGCTCAGCAGGGAGCCTGCTTCTCTCTCTACCTCTGCGTGCTCTCTTTCTCTCTCTCAAATAAATAAATAAAATCTTAAAAAAAAAAAAAAACAGGAAAGGGTAGCCTTTCAGGACCAAGAGGATCAAAATGGATAGTGTCCCTCAAAGCCCTCTCTAAGCTCAAAGAAAGAGTTGAGCAATCTCTTCCCCATGCGTAGTTGAGAGTACCTCATGACTCCCAGGCCTTGACAGAGGAGCGAGAAACAGAAGAGGTCAAGAGAGAAGCAGCAGGAAAAATTCAGCCACCGTCAGCGCCACCTCCCCGCCACCATGTATGGGGTAAAAAGCTGCCCTCACTGGAGATGGATGCAGCTGCCATCCTGTCTCTTACTTCTCTTGGCCCTGGGGAAGGATTTCCCAGATGAGACAATGTGCAGGGTGGGCAGTGGAAATCCCCGCTGTGCCCGTGATTAAAGGAGAGAGGGACAGAGAGACAGTTATCTCGAGGAAAAGAAGGGGAAGGCCAAAGAATAAAACAAGGATTTCCCCCACTAAAATAAAAAACAAGAAACACTCCTAGACTTTGTCTGAGGCACCACCCTGGGGCCCTATGTATGAAAGGAATCTGGAATCCAGGGAAAAAAAAAACAACTGACTAGTGTTCCTAACCACATTAAGTTGTACATGTGTTTGGGGATGTCTGGAGGTGAAGTTGGACCACGGGGGCAGAGATGGCATCCAAAGTTAGAAAGCACTATGACTAGCACACAACAAACCATCGTTGAATACTTGCTATGTGCCAGATACTGGAAAGAAGTAAGATTCAGATCTTGCTCTCAAGGAGTTCACAATTTCACAATTAAGTAGGGGAGAGAGATTTGTTAAAAAAAAAAAAAAAAAAGATAATTTCGGCACAGAAAACTAAATGCAGTGGTAAAGGTGTAAGCTGAATATCGAGAAAGGACTGAGATGGTGTTCCTCACCCAGGCAGGAGAGATGGGGGAAGTGGTGCCCGATTTAAGTATTAAAAGATTGACTCATTCATCCATTCATTAGGATTTAAGCCCCATAAGGTCAGGGACTTGTTTTGTTCACTGTTGTAAGTCTTTTTTTTTTTTTAAGATTTATTTATTTATTTATGAGAGATACAGAGAGAGTCAGAGACATAGGCAGAGGGAGAAGCAGAAGCAGGCTCCCTGCAGAGATCCCAATGTGGGACTTGATCCCAGGACCCCGGGATCATGCCCTGAGCTGAAGGCAGATGCTCAATCACTGAGCCACCCAGGTGTCCCATTCCTGCAATTCTGACAGTGTTTGCCTCACGTATATGGAGGTGAGCTTTTAGGTGTGTATATATTTATCATTGTTGTATCTCCCTGAATTATTGATATTATTATTATTATAAAATCTTCTTCGCCTCTACTAACAACTTTTGTCTTAAAGCCTATTTTGCCTGATATTACAATCTCCACTCTAATTCTCTTTTGGTTACTGTTTTCACTACTTCTTTTCCATCCTTTTACTCTGAACTTAATTGTGTCTGTGAATCCAAAGCACGTCTCCTGTAGACAGCATATAATTGAATCATGCTTTTTTATCCATTCTTCCAATCTCTGCCCTTTGGTAGTTGTGTTTAATCTGTTTGGATTTAATGTAATTATCAAAAAGGTGAAATTAATGTCTGCTCTTTTGCTATTTGTTTTTTCTATTTCATGTCTTTTGTGTTCATCAATCCCCCCATTACTGCCTAATTTTGTGTTAAATGGATTATTTTCTGGTCTGCCATTTTGATTACATTATTGTTTCTTTTACTATATATTCTATTATTTTCTTAGTGGCCTCCCTGGAGACTGTAATGAACATATTAACCTATAAAAATCAAGTTGAAATTAATGCCAATATTATTTAAGAACTTTGCTCCAAGAGAACTCCATTCCCTCCTCCCTCCTTTGTGCTGGTTGTCGTACCAGTTACCTCTTTAGACACCATATGTCCATCAACACAGGTTTATCATGATTGCTTTGTACAGTTGTATTTTAAGTCAAAAAGGGAAAAAAGGAATGTGTCACACAGTCTAAAATTAATATTACAAGTTGCTTTGACATCTGGGAAAATTGGGAATGCCTCCACTGGCCAAACTGCAAATTTCCTTCCCTCCTCTGCTTCCACAGATAAGGTCCTCTGACCAAACAACCCTCCTTATCACAGACACCAGGCATGGTGCCTACTTATCCCTGAGTAGTGGGCTTTCGTTCCCTGCCAGCCCATAGAATTATTTCAACTAGCCCATCACGTCTTCCCATGGGAACCAGGGATCATCCCTTCCTCTTGATACTACCAAGGCTGCTTCCCACAATGCTTGGTTGTTCACTCTGATCCCAAGTGCAAACCCCCTGTGGCTCTATGTGACATGCAGTACCCTCCTCCTTCAGGCTCTAAGTATATATGGTTAATAAACTGCCATCAGTCTCCTGTGTCCAGCTTTGGGTGTTGTATGTTCAATCATCTCCACAATTCTAGGGAAGAATCCCTCCCTCATCAATGGAGTGCAGAAGAGATCAAAACAATTGGCATCATGAAGAGGATAGACCAACCATGACAAGGACACCTGGCTTGTTTTAATTAAGCGCTCACGGCTAAATAACTGATTCCACGATATGGCAAATGCTGTCTGGGACAGAGTTACCAATTGCTGATGGATTGCACTTTGGCTTGTGGGGCACTCTGTGGTCTTTCCCAGGTATTGGTGGTGGCTCTTTTCTCTCTAAATGCTCTAATCCTCATGACAAGCATTGTTGCTAATTGGCTATACCCTAGCATGACATACCGTTGGGTTTGGCCTGGATTTGGCAGGTGGTCTCTGAGGCCTCTAACTGTGAAAGCAGCACACACAGTATCCTAATCACTTGGCACTTTAGTCCCAACTACCAAAGATGGGCTGTAGCTCTCTGGTTACTGTGTCTAGCCTGGTTATTATCACTGGCTACTTGAGTGGCCATGCAAACCTTGTTTGTGCACTGCCAGGATGGGCCTAGAGACAGCTCTTGGTGAGGTTTGAGGAAAGGAAGGGAACCACCATCCTAGAAAGAATTAAGCATGGCATCCCAGTTGCCTAATAGTCATCATTGTCCAAACAAGGGTAGCATCTTTGCTTCTGTAATGTGCTGCTACTTCCCTTGCTACTGTCACCTATGATCTCCTGACCCTCTAAAGATATTGAGGTACACATCCATGGTAACCCATGGCCCAGGTACTGATTTTTAAAAATGGTAAGCGGTAGGACACCTGGATGGCTTGGCTGGGTAAGCACCTGCCTTTGGCTTAGGTCATGATCCCAGAATCCTGGGATCAAGCCCCACGTCAGGCTCCCTGCTCACCAGGGAGCCTGCTTCTCCTTTTCCCTCTGCTCTCCACTCATGCTTGTTCTTTCTCTCTCTAGTGCTCTCTCTCTCTCTCTCAAATAAATTTTATTTTATTATTTTTTAATTTTATTAATTTTATTATTTTTTAAAGATTTTATTTATTTATTCATGAGAGACACAGAGAGAGGCAGAGACATAGGCAGAGGGAGAAGCAGGCTCCATGCAGGGAGCCTGATGTGGAACTCGATCCTGGGACTCCAGGATCACGCCCTGGGCCAAAGGCAGGCACCAAACCGCTGAGCCACCCAGGCGCCCCTCAAATAAATTTTAAAAATCTTTTAAAAAATTAAAATGGGAAGAAATATTTTGTACTTAATTGCTTTCCCAATACATAATCCCTGGCCAGGGTGCCTGGGCTTTGCCTAGCACTGCTGCTTACCAGCATGCCAAAGGGCTAATTTTATGATCATAGGACTTGATGGATCTCATTCAGGCCATAGACAAAATGATTTTGCTGGATGCAGACCTCAACCCTGGGAAGATTGACATTCCCTGGAGGAAGAGACAGCTGCCAATAAGGCAGGCCCCAGAACTCCTGAACCTTTCCTCATAACCACCGAGAGATCCATCACAGGTGACTGGGCAGAAACAGAAACTAAAAGTTGAGGCTTTACTTGCCTAGAAATCTAAATTATTATAAGAGAATTTTTACAGATAGAAAAATAGGGGGAAAAAAGGGAGGCCCCTGTGGGGAAGAGAGTAGAGCCATAGCGAAATTGTGGACACAATGCTCTTCTGCAATGCCATTCTGCTGTTTATGCCCTGATTACAACAAAGAGCTCACTCCTCAGGGTTGCAAGGAAAAAAAAATTGAAATAAAGGTACACGATATGATACAATTGGAAATATAAAATTTACTAAAAGAATTTATATAGCAAAAAGACAAAAAGGCAATGATTGACTTTTGTGCCTCTACAACATAGGCTCCAAATTAGCGTCAACATTTGTTGAAATGCACCAATTGGCAAACCTACGTGGACTTGATCAATACTAGGACTCAAATTACAGTTTTACCTAGGGACCCATTAAATTTAAACAAGGTACTCTCTAGAATCTTCAGGGAGTTACTGAAGATACAATAAAGGACAAGTAGGTATGCCTTACCTTAATGATCAGAATTGTTATTTTGCCTAAATTCCCCATGGCCATAGCACCCATTACCATAAAATATCCTCTAGTAGGCCCAGACATTCTGACCCAGGTGAGTAATAAATTAAAATCGTATAAAGTCTTCCACTTTTATCAACTGGCTTGGCTAAATGAGATGCCATGGACTGCCCAGTTTATTTTTAAAAAGATTTTATTTATTCATGAGAGACACAGAGAAAGAGAGGCAGAGATAGGTAGAGAGAGAAGCAGGCTCCATGCAGGGAGCCTGATGTGGGACTCGATCCTGGGATTCCAGGATCACACCCCAGGCCGAAGCCAGGTGCTCAACCGCCGAGCCACGCAGGCATCCTGATTGCCCAGTTAAAAAAGTTAAGATGGCCTGATGTGATTCAAAACAGGGCCCTAAGGGATTAAAAGTGATTATAGAAGACCTAATTAGTGAAGGGGTGATTATCGCCATTGCTTCTCCATTTAACATCCCAATTTGGCCTGTTCTAGAACCTGGAAGGAATGAATGGTGCCTCATAGTAAGTAACTGCACATCAGTGCTCTGGCTCCATCCATTAGGATCCCATATCCAATACTGACTATTGGAATTACTGACTTCATCCACTCAGCAACTTGGAACTATTTTGCTATTATAGCTTTGAATAATATGTTTTGTTCAGTGTCTATTTCAACTGTCTCTTAACCGCTGTTTGCCTTCACTTCTGAAAGGACACAATATGCCTTTGCCAGGCTACCCATGGGGTACCTCGGCAGCCTTGTCATTACACACAGTCTTTGCCAGCCAGATCATAACTGCACCCACCTTTCTCTAGAAACACAGACATGACATGACATTGATGACATCCTCCTCCAAGGAGATTCATTTGACACATTTATTAACAACATACAAATACTCATAAAGGAACTCACAAAAAGGGGACAGATCATTGCCACCCATAGTGCAAGGCCCCTCCATCTCTGTTACATTCCTGAAAATTCATTGGCAGACTGAGGGCTATTCCATCTCTGACAATTAAGAACATACCTGTTGACCCTTCAGCACTCACAAGGTTAATACAAGTCCAATATTTCCTAGGATTTTTTTTCTCTTGGTTCTGGGGATACCATGTTTTTCATTTACAAATTTTACTTAATCTCGTTGATGTTACTCACAAATTTTCCCACCTTGGATGGGTCTCCAACAAAAAGCTCCAGAATCTGTCCAAATTGAGATCAACAAGTACTGCTATTAGTGTCTTCAGAGACTCCTTCAGGCTTCCTTTCATGGCTCCTAGAATCTCTAGAGAACCTATGATAACCATAAGTGGTCCATAGGCTTCTAAAATAAGTTGCTCTTCATAGTCCTGTACTATACTATTAAGGCAGTAATTTGCTGGCCACATACTAAGATCTCCTGAAACTCAAGGCCCTCACAGTCCCGTAGCCTATAACCCTCTACAACCAGCTGCCCATTATGCTTTGGGTCATGAAAACAGCACTCCACAAACACATCACAGCTGCTGAGACCTCCTTGCTCCCAGGATGGAGCCGAACGTGGCCCGTCTAGTAGATCCCACCTACAGGAGGCTGGCCTTCTCTATCCTCACTCACTTGCCAGATGCCATGATGCTATCGAGGAGGTCAACCTCTCTCAGACCCTTGGCTACCTAGGGATCCTTGTAGGATCAACCAAGTGACCAATAATGGGAGTTCATACACTTTGTGGATGGCATTGCACCGTCATGCACGATGGAGTTCAGTAGAATATTGATGGTTTTTCCTCCCTTAACCAGAATGTCCCTGAAAAGGATGGCACCCAAGAGTCATTACAACTGGCCATACTTCAGGTAGTCGTTTTAGCATTGGATGCCTGGCCAACAAATAGTATCATTTGCATATTTAAAAAAATTTATTTATTTATTTATTTATTTGAGAGAGAGAGAGAGCGAGAGCACATAAATTGTGGGGGATGGGTAGAGGGAGAGAGAGAAGCAGGCTCCTTAGTGATCAGGGAGTCCAACACGGGACTCAATCCCAGGACCCCGGGATCATGACATGAGCTGAAGGCAGAGGCTTAACTGACTGAGCCACTCAGATGCCCATCATTTGCAGGGCCTCTGCTTAAGAGTTGCCCCTTTAGAAGTAAAGAACTCTGGGAATCTCTTCCCTCACAGATATCCAAAATATAAATGAAAGTCACATGTCTTTACATATGCTAAGGCCACAAACAATACAAGGCTTTCCCAGGATATTCCTTATCCCTTTTGGAGTTACATTGCCATTAGTGACAAGGGCACTCATTTCATTTCTGAGTACACCATGCTGGCTCTTAAAGAAGGCATTCAGTGGAGTTTTCCCTATAGGACCCAGGAAGTTGGTTTAATCAAAAGGCATAACGGGCTCCTCAGATAACTCTTATTTAAGTTACAGAGTGGCAAATGGACCCCCCCCACTGGGTGTCACTATTGCCACAGGCATTGATTTGTCTAAATTCATGGCCTCTGGGGACATGCACTCCTTGCACCAATGCCACATGGGTCCCTCAAATGCCTTTTTTGGACATAAAGGGGGATACCTCTAAAGTTCCTGTTTTTTGACCATCATTTCACCATATGGTCCTCTTCCTCCTGGTCAAGTACTTACTTCCCTTCCTAGGGAGGCACTTTTACTACCTAAAAATCTCATTCATAACCAGGATTGAAATTGATAAGACATTCAAGGGGTCAGGTGTGATGTCAGTCCTAAAATTAATATTCTGTGCTGCTGTGACAGCTGGTAAAAATCAGGAGAGCCTCAAATAGACTAACCACAAGTTTACCTCCCCACTCTGCTCCCATGGATAAGGTCCCCTAGCCAAACAAAACAAAACAAAACAAAAACTTCCTTTCATGGGGACCTGGCACAGTTATTGCTTGCTGATCCCTGAGTACCAGACCTCAGTTCCCTGCCAGCCTGTGGAATTATTCAAACAAGCCAATCACATCCATTATGGGAACCAAGGGTCACCTCTTGATACAGACTTGAAAGTCTGCATCCCACTGACCCTGTTCCTTCGTTCTGTTCTCAAGTGCATGGCAGGTGGTGTCCTCCTCCCTTGGACTGTGAGTACACGTGACTAATAAATTATAGTCAGCCTTTCAGATATCATGTGTTAAGCCATCCCCATAATTATACACTGGGGAATCCATTCTTCACCAATGGGGTGAAGAAGAGGTGATTAAAACAAGGACTTATAAAGAAAAAAAACCCCACTTATATTGTCTTTTATATTTACCTAGGTCATGAGGTTTATCAGTTTTTTAAATGTGAATTCAAGTTACTATCTAGTGTTCTTTCACTTAAGCCTGAGAGTCTCCCTTTAGTATCTCTTGTAGGTCAGGGCTGCCAGCAATAAATTCCCTTAGTTTTTCTTTATCTGGGAATGTCTTGGTTTTTCCCTTATTTTTCAAGAAAATGTTTGCTGGATATAGAATTCTTAGTTGACAGTCTTTTTTCTTTCAGCACTTTTAAGGAGTCATCTTATTTCCTTCTGGCACCTATGGTTTCTGATGAGAAATTAGCTGTTAATCTTTTTGAGTAACTTTGCATCTAATGAGTCACTTCTCTCTTGTTGCTTTCAAGATTATTTCTTTTTCTTTGTTTTTTGACAGTTTGATATGATGTGTCTAAGGTATGGATCTTTCTGAGTTTTTCTTACTTGGAAAATCTACTTTGTTTAGTTTCTTGGCTGAGTAGATTCATTGTTTGTTTTTTTTAGTGAAATTTGGGAACTTTTCTGACATTATTTCTTCAAATATACTTTTTGCTTCATTCTCTCTTTCCTCTTTTTCATTATGCATACACTTGGTTATGTCCAACAGGTCTCTGAGGCTCTGTTCATTTTTCTCTCTGCCCCTCAGATTAAAAAATCCCAATTGACCTCTTTTCAAAGTCATGGATTATTTCTTCTCTCTGCTCTATTCTATTGTCAAGTCCTTTTATTGAATTTTTAATTTTCTTATTGTACTTTTTACCTTTGTACCTTCTATTCCATTCATGTTATAATCTCTGTTTCTTTATTGATAATTGCTACTTCATGAGACATCATTTTCAGACTTTGCTTTAGTTCTGTAGACTTAAGTTCCCTTATTTTAGCATATTTAAAACATCTCATTTAAAGTGTTTATCTGGGGTGTCTGGCTCAGTTGGTAGAACATGCAATTCTTAATCTTGAGGTCATGAGTTCAAGCCCCACATTTTGGAGCTACTTAAAAATAATAATGAAGTGCAGATGCCTGGGTGGCTTAGTGGTTGAGTGTCTGCCTTTGGCTCAGGGCCTGATTCCAGGGTCCTGGGATCGAGTCCCACTTCACGTTCCCCACAGAGAGCCTGCTTCTCCCCCGCCTCTCTGTGTCTCTCATGAATAAATAAAATCTATAAAAAAAAATAAAGTGTTTTGCTAGGAACTCCAATATTTGGGCTTTCTCAGGGACAGCTCCTATTGACTGCCTTATTTCCCCTTGTATGAGTCAATCTTTCTTTTTTCTTTGCGTGTCTCTGTGCAGGGCAGAAACCCAAAATGGAGTATAAACAGAAACAAATGAATATAACATTTCAAATAAATAGCATAACAACTTTAGGGATTCGGGTGGAGGGAGAACTAACCCAAGAAACTTTTGAAGGCAATTTTTTTTTCACTATGTACCGTCAAACAAAATAATTGTAAACAAATACTATACTCTAGTTAGTAGGGGTTTTTTTAAGGTTAAAAATTCTGAAGCTACAACATGGAAAAGAAGAAAGCTAGGATGAAATTTGTAGTGTTGAATTTCAATCAGAGCTATCAGTATGAATTCATGGTTAATAATATATTTTACTTGTATATTTTCTGGTTCTGTCAACTGAGAAGGCCAAGTAGTAATAATGCCCTAATAACAATGAATACATCTAATTCCCAGAGCCTGGTATCTAAGTACTCTTCCATAGTAAAAGGGATCAGGGCTACTTGGAGAAATGGCTGATTCCAAGGCTGGGACAGCAGAAACAGCTTGTGGTGCCAGAAAATAGGGAGGTATTCAAAGAATGAAGCTAGCTTGAAATGACTTCCAATAGCCCAATATGGGATAATTTGATGAACAAAATAATGATAGTAGTGAAATGTAACCCATAGAATAAAACAAACATTGATGGGTCTATACTGATATAAACAAACAGAAATTCTTTCTTTTAAAAATTATTTATTATTTATTCATGAGAGACACACACAGAGAGAGAGGCAGAGACATAGGCAGAGGTAGAGGCAGGCTCCCTGTGGGGAGCCCGATGTGGGACTCGGTCCCAGGACCTGGGATCATGACCTGAGCCAAAGACAGACGCTCAGCCACTGAGCCACCCAGGTGCCCGAAATTTTACTTTCAGTAGAATTCCAATTAATAAATGTAAAAGGAATGGTGGAACTAGAAAATTACCATTTGGCAGCCACCATAACAATACTTGTTTCAGGCAAGAATCATCAATGGATGCCAAAACCAGTGAATGAGAATCTAATCAGAAAAAGGATATCTACATAGTATTGAAGCATCTTTCCATAAGATATATACTAATTACCAAGTGTAAAACGTAACTTTACAATGGAAAAGCCTGCTAGGGACCACCTTAACCAAATGGTTACAGTTAATAAACATTATGAGCAACAGCACAAAGCAATATCATGTATCTCTAATGTGATGCATTGTAAAAGACACATCACTCTTTGGTATTCCTGCCAAAAATGTATAACCTAAATCTAATAATGAGGGAATCATCAGAAAAATCCAAATTGGGGGATATTATATAAGGTAACTGGCCTGTACTCTCTAAAAAGTCAAGGTCAAGACAAAGAATTAGGAATTATGCAAGATTAAAAAAAGGTCAGGCTGCCCAGGTGGCTCAGCGGTTTAGTGCCGCCTTCAGCCCAGGGCCTGCTGCTGGAGACCTGGGATCAAGTCCCTCGTCGGGCTCCCTGCATGGAACCTGCTTCTCCCTCTGACTGTGTGTCTCTGCCTTTCTCTCTCTGTATGTCTCAAACGAATAAATAAAATCTTAAAAAAAAAGAGTGTAAAGTGTGACAATTGGTGAAATTTAAATTTAAGACTAGTATATTTGATAATAGTATGATATCAATGTTAAGTTTCGGTTTTGATCATTGTTCTGTAGTTATGTATGAGAAGTTCTATTTATAAGAAATACATGTATAGAGGTAAAGGAACATCAAGACTGCAACTTAATTTTAAGTGTTTCAGTAAATATATGGGGGAAGAGAAAGTGAATGTTGTAAATTGTTAACATTTGGGCAATCTGTGTATGTGAAGGGTATAGAGTACACTCTTGCAACTTTTCTGTAAGTCTTGATATTATTTCAAAATGAAAAGTTTTAAAAATCCCTAGGAGGGGCAGCCCAGGTGGCTCAGCGGTTTAGCACCACCTTCAGCCCAGAACCTGATCCTGGAGACCTGGAATCAAGTCCCACGTCAGGCTCCCTGCATGGAGCCTGCTTCTCCCTCTGCCTGTGTCTCTGCCTCTCTCTCTCTCTCTCTCTCTCTCTCTCTCTCAAATAAATAGAAATAGATAGATAGAAAAAGATAAAATCTTTTTTAAAGTCCTAGGAATAAACCTAATAAAATGTATGCAAGACCTCTGTATGGAAAACTATAATGCTTTACTGAGAGACATTGAAGATCTATATAAAACAGATATACATTATTCATAAATTAGAAGACTAATATTGTAAAGATGTCAATTCCTTCAAATATAGATTCAATTAAATTGCAATCACTGCCCCCTATGTTTTTTTGTGTGTGTGTGAGAGACAGAGAGAGAGAGAGAGAGAGACTTAAAAGCTGAATTTTACATGTATATAAAAATACAAGAGGTATTATAGACACTTTTTAAAAAGGATTTTATTTATTTATTCATGAGAGAGAGAGAGAGAGAGAGAAGCAGACACAGGCAGGGGGAGAAGCAGACTCTGCGCAGGAAGCCCAGTGTGGGACTTGATTCCAGGACCCAGGATCACGACTTTAGCCGAAGTCAGACATTCAACCACTGAGCCACCCAGGTGCACTTTGGGGACAAGTTTTTGTAGTTTTCCCATAGGCCTCTCTTCCTGAGTGAAATTTATAAGAGGGAAGTTAATGGGAAAAAAATCTAGAGCCCCTATCGCTGCAGTTGGTCCCAGAACTAGAACTGGAATGCGTGGTCTCCTCCTCACTATCCCTCCTAAATTCCTCTCCCCATCAGCTATTGCCTGTGCTAATCCCGGTGGCTTACTTGGTGAAGTGAGTAAAACCCTCATTACTGAGAGATCGGAGCCCCAGTAACCATACACACCTCAGTTTGGGGTTCTGCACTCGCCTATTCGCAATCAAAATGGAGCAAGGCAAAGAAGTACCAAGAGTTGTCCAAACGGATTACCTAAGCTCCATTCCTATTTCTTTTTTTTTATGATGACTTAAAAGTTATTTTTTAAATAATAAATTTATTTTTTATTGGTGTTCAATTTTCCAACATACAGAATAACACCCAGTGCTCATCCCGTCAAGTGCCCCCCTCAGTACCCGTCACCCGTATTCACCCCCACCCCCTGCCTTCCTCCCCTTCCACCACCCCTAGTTCGTTTCCCAGAGTTAGGAGTCTTTCATGTTCTGTCTCCCTTTCAGATATTTCCCACATATTTCTTCTCCCTTCCCTTATATTCCCTTTCACTATTATTTATATTCCCCAAATGAATGAGAACATACAATGTTTGTCCTTCTCCGATTGACTTACTTCACTCAGCATAATACCCTCCAGTTCCATCCACGTTGAAGCAAATGGTGGGTATTTGTCGTTTCTAATGGCTGAGTAATATTCCATTGTATACATAAACCACATCTTCTTTATCCATTCATCTTTCGATGGACACCGAGGCTCCTTCCACAGTTTGGCTATTGTTCCATTCCTATTTCACCCTGTCCCCATTTTATAACGGCAGCCCACTGGGACTTGCCAGAAACTCTACAATGCATGTCTTCTCACACCTTACTCTTCCACGCCAAAGGGTCTGCTAGATCATATGAGTTAAGCAGCCAGGCTGCTTTTACCACCCAGAGTTCCTGCTCTGTGACTTACTCCAAAGTGGTGGACCTCAATGACTCTGGGTAGATGGAATAGATAGGTATTCCCAGGTATGGGGTGACTTGCTGTAAGAGTCAAATGGTCCTTCCTGGTGCTGTGCTTTTTTATCTTTGTGGTAGGGATTATAAGATGCCACAGTTTGTCTTTTACTTTGGCAGGGATTTCCCTGCATGCTCCTGACCACTGGATTCTTTAAAACGTCATTAAATCTTTATAGGCTTTATCTCCTACAATCTGGAGCACAGGTGTCTTACCAGGGCCTCCAGAGAGCTAGTCATGTCTTGCTCATCCTGCTCAATCAGCACAGTGAGGTCATCAATGTAATGGATCAATGTGATGTTCTGTGGATGTCCGGAGAGACCAGATTTCTTTGAACTATGTTATGACAGAAGGCAGGAGAAATAACACATCCCTGGGCAAAACTCTAGATAAATATTGTGATACATTCCATATGAATGTGAGCGCTTTCTGATTCTCTCTCAATTGAAATAGTAAAGAACACATTTGCCCAATCAAAGGCCATCTATCATGTACCTGAAGCCAAATTAATTTGCTCTAGCAAAGGTACACTGACTTGCACAGAAGCTGTGATTGGCTTCTACCTTCTTGAGCTTGCAGTCATCTCCAGTCTTCTTTCAAGTCCTATTCAGTTTCTGCAGGGTCTATCCCAGTGTATCAAATAGGGAACACCATTCTTTCATCATTGAGATCCTTAAGGGTGACACAATCTATGTCATACCCCAATCCCAGGCAGAGGATGGAGTATTGATTTTGATTTACTATCTCAGCCGTGGGCTACATTTTCAGAGCTTTTGACTTGGCTTTTCTACTACTGTAGCTCTTATGCCACAGGACAAAGACTTAATGCAAAGGTTACTCCAGCTGCTAAGAATGTCAATCCTAATGAAGACTCAGTGGCCAGGGAAATGACCACCTGGTAGGTCTACAGGCTCAGTGGACGTAGGTATTAATGTCCAGTAGTCTTCTAAATGTCTCCCCTTTCCCCAGTGTACAGTCACCCACATAAATGGCCATACGTCCCGTTAGGGAAGAATTGGAACTAGTATTATGATATATAATTGTCATGGTGATTTAGAGTCCTTCCTTCTGGGGACCCAGCCATCTCTCCAGTGGTTCAGAAAATTGACTCAGATCCAGCGACTCAACAAGGGATCATAGTTTGCCCAGACTCCTGTATACCATATATATATATATATATATATATATATATATATATATATATATCCCCTTGTTGGCTGTCTATCTATTTCGCCCTCAGGACCAGACTGTGTTAATCCTCTTGACTCCTTGAACTGGGGAAGGATGGGGCCCTTGTGTAGGTTCTAAGGGTGCAGAGGCAGAGGGCTTGAGGTTGGGGTAGAGATGATAAGAGGGATGCCCAATTAAATTAGAATTTCAGATAAATGAATTTTTAGTATAAGTATGTCCCATGAGACATTGTTTTATTTGTAATTTTTACTTGCTAAATCTGGCAGTGCTGGTTTGGAAAGCTGATATGGTCTGAATCTTTATGTGCCCCCAGCCCCAGATTCATATATTGAAATCCTAATGCCCAATGTCATGATATTAGAAGGTGGGGCCTTTGGTAGGTGATTAGGTCATGAGAGTGGAGCCCTCATGACAGGGTTGGTACTTTTATTAAAGAGACCTCACAGAGCTCCCTAGCCCCTTCCTCCATGTGAAGACACATCTAGAAGTCTGCTGCCTGCAACAAGGCCCTCTACCTGACCATGCCATCAGCCTCGTCTCAAAATTCTAGCTTCCAGAACTCTGTGAGCAGTAAATTTCTGTTTTTTATAAGCCACCCAATCTGTGGTATTTTGTTATAGTAGCATGAACAGGCTGATAGAAGCCAAAATGTTCAGTGTCATTCACCCATGTGTCCCCAGTCTTCCCAACCAAGGCTCTGATTTCAGCATAACTGACCTGTCTCTACTGAGCATTCAATCATCCTTGAAGCTCCTCCATTCTTTAACATCCCGAGTCTGGTCTTCATGTTTTTTTCTGCTCCTTTACTGCACAAGATGAGAACTTTGGTGTAAGCTACCAAAAAGGCACACTGGATTTGGCAGTTAGATTTCAACTGTTCCTTCATGACCCTCACCTTTTCATTATCCTTCTATAGGGCATCAATGCAACCAAAGAATAGCTGGCCAACTCCACTATCTTTGTATGATTCCCTCCCCCTCCCCATTTCCCCAAACCCTGAATCGTTGCACTGACCACAGCGTTGCCCCCCAGTGAAATTTTCCTCGAGACACCGACTATGAAAGTTTTAGCCAGGGTGCCCCCTCTTGTGTCTGGGACAGTCCATACCCCACATACCACTGGGGATGGGGGCCACACTGACAGCCTGGTGGTGGGCAATGCCCATTTTCAAACTCCTATCTGACTGCCCGATGGATCAGATGCTACATCTCTTTGTGTGTATGCTTAGGTGCTCTGCTGAGGGGATCTTGAGAGGGGGTTGTAAGGACAAGAGGCTTCTTAGAAGATAATCTCTGTGAAAGATAAAGAGAACGGAGGACCTCAGACTAGGTTTCGGCATCTGGGATGCCGAATCGCTCCCGGGGCCACAGGGATGGGGCCTGAGTCCACCTGCTGTGCCCAGTCAGGGGCCAGGGGCTGCCCGGGGAGAGCCTGGCTTCTGCTCAAATGCTTCAGCAGATCTGCGAGCTGCAGCAGCTTGGGGCCCATCGCCGATTGCACTCTTGGGCAGCTGGATGGCAAGTTCTTCAAAGAACAGCCAAGCGGCACAGATGGTTCTTTTCAAAAATGGTGCTGGGATGATTGGGTGCCCACATGGAAAAACTGAAAGAAATTGGGCCCTTACTGCAATGAATACACCCAAATGAGTTACAAGTAGATTATACGTCTAAATTTAAAAGGCCAAATGATGCTTTTAAAATGTACATGATGATGTTCATAACTTTGGGATAGTGATGAACCTCTGAAACAGTACACAAGACTCTTAGCTGTAAAGGGAAACAATTGATGACTTTGACCGCAATAAAATTAAGCGGTTTATGGAAAGACACCATGAAGAGAATGAAAAACTGAGCCATATAGTAGCAAAAGATATTTGTAATATATATATGCCAACTAAAGTTCTAGGACCCAGGACATATACAGAATTGTTGGAAAGTGATAAGGAAATAAGAAAAATGGGCTAAAAGTCATAAACAATTACTCCACAGAAGTGAAAAGCCAAATGACCAATAAACATACAAAAATGTTCTCAATTTTATCAGAGAAATGCAAATTAAAACCATTGTGCAATATCACCACATATTCACTAGATTGGCTAAATTTTATTTATTTTTTATTTTTAGTTTTTTAAAAGATTTTACTTATTTATTAGAGAGAAAGCACAAGCAGGGGGAGCAGCAGGCAGAGGGAGAGGCGGAAGCAGGCTCCCCGCTGAGCAGGAAGCCCAATGTAGGGCTGGATCCCAGGACCCCAGGATCATGACCTAAGTGGACGGCAGATACTTAACCAACTGAGGCACCCAGGTGCCCTAAATTTTATTATTTTTTAAAGATTTTATTTCTTTTTTTAAAGATTTTATTTATTTGTTCATGAGAGACAGGAGAGAGAGAGATTGAGGCAAAGACACAGGCAGAGGGAGAAGCAGGCTCCATGCAGGGAGCCCAATATGGGACTTGATCCCGGGACTCCAGTCACGTCCTGGGCTGAAGGCAGGTGCTTAACCGCTGAGCTACCCAGGCGTCTCTAAAGATTTTATTTCTTTTTTTGAGAGACAGAGTGAGAGAGAGCTGGAGTGGAGGGACAGAGGGAGAGGGAGAAGCAGGCTTCCTTTTGAGCAGAGAGTCCAACGCGGGACTTGATCCATGGACCTTGGGATCATGACCTGAGCTGAAGGCAGACACTTAACTGACTGAGCCACCCAGGGGCCTCTAGAATGGCTAAATTTAAAAAAAAAAAATTCTTATAATACCAACACTTGGCAGGGCTGTAGAGCAACAGGAACTCTGACACACTGCTGGCTGATTGAACCACTTTGAAAAAGTTTGCCATTATCCTGTAGATTTGAAGCTAATGCACTTTGTGACTCAGTGATTTCACTCCTAGGTGTACACCCAACAGAAATGTTTCCGTATGTTTATCAAAAAACCACATACGAAGTGTTTTTAGCAGCATTGTTTTACTAGCCTTTACACTTGAATCACCCAAAATGTTGATCAGCAGACAGTTGATAAGGAAAAAAAAGTGTAATACATCCATACGATGGAACACTTCAGCAACGAAAATTAGTGAACTACAGTTACATTCAACAACATGAACAAACCTTACAGACCTAATAATGATGCAAAGGAGCCAATAACAAATACAACTGACCTCTGAATAACCTGTTTCAACTGCGCAGGTCCACTTATATGCAGATTCTTTTTCAATAAATACAACACAGGACCATAAATGTATTTTCTCTTCCTTATGATTTTCTTAATAACATTTTCTTTTCTCTAGCTTACTTTATTTTAAGAATACGGCATATTGGGGTGCCCGAGTGGCTCAGTTGGTTAAACGTCTGCCTTTGGCTCGAGTCGTGATCCAGGGGTCACAGGATCGAGCCCCGCATTGGGCTCCCTCCTCAGTGGGGAGTCTGCTTCTCCCTCTCCCTCTGCCTGCCACTCTGCCTACTTGTGTCTCTAATAAATAAAAATCTTCAAAAAAAAAAAAAGAATACGGCATATCATACATATAGCATACAAAATATGTGTTTTGGTGAATGATAAGGCTTCCAGTCAACACTAGACTTAGTAGTTAGGTTTTGGGGGAGTCTGTGCAGTGGGTCGGCGCCCCTAATCCTGTGTTAAGGATCATCTATATTATGTACTATATGACTCCATGTATATAAGGTTGAAAAACAGGAAAAACTAAACTGCACTGTTTAAGGACTCAAACGTAGGTGGTAGCACTCTAAAGAAAAGCAAGGACTGGGGCAGCCCGGGTGGCTCAGTGGGTGTGATCCTGGAGACCTGGGATCGAGTCCCACGTCGGGCTCCCTGCATGGAGCCTGCTTCTCCCTCTGCCTGTGTCTCTGCCTCTCTCTCTCTCTTTCTCTCTCTGTGTGTCTCTCATGAATAAATAAATAAAATCTTAAAAATAAAAGCAAGGACATGATTAATCCAAAAGTTAGGATATTGGTTACTTCTTGGAAGAAGAAAGGTGGGAGTGATCAGGAAGGCACACATGGGGGCTTTTTCTACTTTTTCCAATTTTTTATTATGGATATTTTTACAGATATAGGAAAAATGGAAAAGATAATACAGTTAATACTCATGTACCCTCCAGTTAGATGTAACAGTAACATTTTGGCATTTTGTTTTCTCTTCCTCCATGTATACATACTTATGTTTTTAACACCTTTATTGAGATATAATTAACCTCCCACTACAATTTACCCATTTTTAGTGTACAACTGGTGAGTTTTAGTATGGTCGCTGATACACACAGCCATCACCACATTCAATTTTAGAACGTTTTCATCACCTCAGAAATAAATTCCATACTTTTAGCTATTAACTCCTTATCCCTCCAACCTCCCAGCCCTAAGCGAGCACTAATACACTTTCTGTCTCTGCCGCTTTGCCTATTTTGGACATTTCATATAAATGGAATCATATAGGGGATCCCGGGGTGGCTCAGCGGTTTAGCGCCTGCCTTGGGCCCAGGGTATGATCCTGCAGTCCCGGGATCGAGTCCCACATCGGGCTCCCTGCATGGAGCCTGCTTCTCCCTCTGCCTGTGTCTCTGCCTCTCTCTCTCTCTCTGTGTCTCTCATGAATAAATAAAATCTTTAAAAAAATAAATGGAATCATATAATATGTAGTTTTTTGCAATTAGCTTCTTTCAGCTAGAACATTTTCAAGTTCATGTATCTTGTCACATGCGTCAGTCCTTGCCTTAGTCCGCTGTACCATAACACAACATGACACACCGGGTGGCTTAAACAGCACACGTTTGTTTTTTCACAGTTCTGAAGACTGGAAGTCCAAGAGCAAGGTGCCAACAGGGTTGGTTTCTGGTGAGGCCTCTCTCCTTAGCTTGCAGATGGCCATGTTTCCACTCGGTCCTCACATGGCCTTTTCTCCGTGTACTTGCAGAGAGAGAGAGCAGTATCTCTGGTATCTCCTCCTCTTCTTATAAGGATGCTAGTCCTATCAGATGGACACCCCACCTGTATGACCCCATTTGATCTTAAGGATCTCTTTAAAGGCTCTGTGTTCAAATATAGTCACATTGGAGGTCAGGGCTTCAACATATAAACTTGGGGAGGGGAACAAGTTCAGTCTGTGACAGTACTGCATTCCTATTTACTACTGAATAATATTCCATTGTATAGCTATATCACACTGAGTTTCTCCATTCATCAGTTGATAGACATTTGGGTTATTTTCACCTTTTATCTATTATGAATACCGCTGCTATAAACAGGTACAAGTTTTTGTTTAGATATGTGTGTTCATTTCTCTTGGGTTATACACCTGGGAGTTCAATGGCTGGGTCATGTGGTGACTCTATGTTTAACCACTGAGGAACTGCCAGCCTGTTTTCTGAAGTGGCTGCACTGTCTTACATTCCCACCAGCTACGTATGTGTGTTCCAACTTCACCAACTCTTTGACAAAAGCTGTTGCGATTGGACTTTTTATTACAGTCATCTTCACGTTTGTGAGGGGCATCTCATTGTGGTTTTGATTTGTATTTCTTTGATCACTCATGATGTAAAGCATCTTTTTTGCCGTGCTTGTTGGCTATTTGCATTTCTTCTTTGGAGAAATATTTATTCAAATCCTTTGCCTAATTTTTAATTGGGTTATTTGTTTTTGTATTATTGAATTCTAAGAGTTCCTTATATATTCCTTGTTTTGTACTTCTTTTGTTTCCTGCTCTGGTCTCATTTTGTGTTTCCTCAGTTTATTGAGCTTTTGAGAAGCATAAAAGAATGTTTTTCAATAAATCTGTGAAGTTTTCAGCCATTATTTCTTCAAGTAGTTTTTCTGCGCCTTCCTCTCTTACTTCTGCTTCTACTACCCCCGCTGCATGTAGGTTGGTGATCTCTGCATTTTTGATCATTCTTTTTTTTTCTCTGTTCTTTGGATTGGATAAACTATTGTTCTATCTTTAAGTTCACTAATATTTTCTTCTGCCAGTTCCGATCCACTGTTGAGTCCCTTTAGTGAAATTCTTGCTTCAGTTATTGTGCTTTTCAACTTCAGAATTTATATTTCATTCTTTTTTTTAAAAAAAGATTTTCTTTTTAAGTAGGGCTCGAACTCACAGCCCTGAGATGGAACGGTGCATGGTCCACTGACTGAACCAGCTGGGTGTCCCTATTTAATTCTTATAATTTCTACTTCTTTACTGATGTCCTCTATTTGATGTGATGTCACCATACCTTACTTTTTCTCCCTTAATCATGATTTCCTTTAGTTCTTTGAACCATTCTGTTTTTTTTTTAAGATTTTGTTTATTTATTCATGAGAGACATAGAGAGAGAGACAGAGACACAGGCAGAAGGAGAAGCAGGGTCCGCGCAAGGAAGCCCGATGTGGGACTTGGACCCAGGAATCCGGGATCACACTCTGAGCCAAAGGCAGACACTCAACTGCTGAGCCACCCAGGTATCCCTGAATCATTCTTCGAATGGTTACCTTGCAGTCTTTGCTCAATCCATCATCTGGTCACACTATCTGTCTTAGCTTAGGCTAAGGCTAACAAAATACCATAGATGGAGTGGCTTCAACAATATAGGAATTTATTTCTCATGGTTCTGGAGGCTGGAAGCCTGAGTTCAGGGTGCCAGCTGGTCAGGTTCTGGTGAGAGCCCTCTTTCTGACTTACAGATGGCCACCTTTTCACTGTGTCCTCACATGGTGTGGTAGGGGTAGGGGTAAGGGGAGAATAGTTATGCGAACACTAATCGCATGATGATGGCCCCACTCCCATGACCTCTTCTAAAACCAATTACCTTCTAAAGGCCATACCTCCAAATACCATCACATTGGGGGTTAGGGCTTCAACCTATGAATTTGGGGTGGGGGACACAAACGTTCAGTCCCCAACACTGTCACAAGAGTTTAGATCATATATTATAGTACTGGTTTCCCCTCTAGGGCTTGTTATTTGAATGTATTTATTTGTTTGTTTTGTGACCATCTAGGTTAGTTAAGTGAAGACTGTCCCCCACCCACCACTACCACAGTGTGAAGGCTCTGACGTTGCTCCTCAGAGAAGTGCAGTTTTGGGTATCCCAACAGTCACCCTGGGATGACAGTGGTTTTCACAGGGTTCTCCTTATGTCTTTCCCTAACCACATCTAGCTGTTGAGTTCTAATAATTGTCAGCTGACTGCTCTACTGTTTTCAACAATGCCCAGGGCCAGAAACTTCTCCAGAGACCGATCCAATCAAAATCAGAAAGGACGATTCCCATGGGAAGTGTTTTGAAATTTGTTCTGACACCAGAAGCACTCCTCCCAGCTGTATCTTTCTTAGGTTCTCTCCACTATAGTTAGCCCATATAGCTTCAATAAATTTACCAGTCTCCTACCAATTCCTTTTCTCCATGACCTCCATGATTTTTGAGAGCTCCTTTCAACTAGAACTCCTCAGAGCACCTGGGGGGCTCAGTCGGTGAAGCGTCTGCCTTCAGCTCAAGTCATGATCTCAGGATCCTGGGATTGAGCCACACCTTGGGCTTCCTGCTCAGTAGGGAGTCTGCTTCTCCCTCTCCCTCTGCCCTTCCCCCCTGCTCATGAGTGCATGTGTGTTCTCTTTTTCAAATAAATAAATAAAATATTTTTAAAATTTAAAAAATAAACTAGAACTTCTCTACACTCTGTTGCAAATGAAATCAGTTCCTTTGGAAAGAAATCCAGGAAACCTCTGTTTATGGCCTGCTTCTCCCCCCAAGCAAAGTGTCTGAGTTGTGGCTCTGGATCTGAGGGTGAAGATAATGGTGCACTTCTCTCTGAGTGGCACTCCCACTCTAGAAGCTTAGTGCTCAGTGGAACAGGGAACAGTAGCCTCAAATTCTCAAGTTTTCTAGGCTTGCTTCTCTCAACACAGAATCACCACCTTACAAGCCAGGGAAAGGGTGTTTGGGATTCCCACATCCTCAGTGGTGCCATGCCCAAGGTAGAGGCCTCCCTCCACGGTGGTGGCTAGATAAAGGAAGGAAGCCTGCACCTTTTCTCACTCACTGGATCTTAGACTCAGCAACTTGTAGCTAAGGGCCACATGAGAAATGCTTATCTCCTGCCCCTCCTGAGAAAATAGCCCTCCAACTGGGAGCTAGGAGAAGGTAGAGCCTTATGTTCTTGGCTGCACGAATCTGGGGTGGAGTTAAGAGCTAAGAAAGGGAGAGGGACAAAATGGGTCTTGGTTCAAATGCCATAGATACTCCCATGTTCTCACCAAATTTTAGTAGACTTTCTCGAATAGATGTTTCTTAATTTGCTGAATGTCCTTAGGATCATTTCTAGAGACTTTTTAAAAAAGATTTTATTTATTCATGAGAGACACACAGAGAGAGGCAGAGACATAAGCAGAAGGAGAAGCAGGCTTCCCGCAAGGAGCCCGATGTGAGACTCGATCCCAGACCTCAGGATCACGCCTGAGCCGAGGGCAGATGCTCAACCGCTGAGCCACCCAGGTGTCCCATTTCTAGAGACTTTTAATGATTGTATGTATTTTTCCATAATTTTCACCAGTTTCATCAGAGGCTGGTTTACAGAGCTCCTCACATTGTCATGCTGGAAGTGGAATTCCTATATATATATATATATATATATATATATATATATATATATATATATATATTTGTTGTTGAGCTGTCCCAAAATAAATTGCAGACATCAGGAAATTTTATCCCTTCAGCATGCATCTTCCCGAAATAAAGACATTTTCCCACATATTGACTATACTATTATCATTCTTGAATAAATTCTATAGTATCATCTAATAAACATTCCATATTCAAATTTCTCTAAGAAAGTCTTCTATTAACCGTTTTGTGGGGGGAGGGCAGGGACAATAACAAAACAAGGTTCACATATAGCATTTTGTTGCTTTGTCTTTTTAGGTTTCTTTAATTTAAAACAAACCTTCCAACTTTTCTTTTGTTACTGATATTTTGAAGAGTCCAGACTAGTTGTCTTTTAGAAGTTCACATGGGAAGAAGGTTATTTCTTGAGTGCCATCAATCTTCTACTTCTTGACCTGGGTAGTAGTTTCTCTATGGTGTTAGCTTTAGCTTTTTAAAAATTTTTCATTAGGCTGTACAATAATATTTTATGTGTCAAATTTGTTTATCAGGACTAAAAAGAAATGAGCTCTCAAGCCATGGAAAGACATGGAGGAATCTTAAATGAATGCACTTAGTGAGAGAAACCGATCTGAAAAGGTTATATACTGCATGATTCCAAAACATTCTAGAAAATATAAAACTATGGAAACAGTGAAAAGGTCAGTGGTTGCCAAGGGTTAGGGAGAGGGTATAAAGAGATGGAGCACAGAGGATTTTTAGGACAATTAAATTATTCTGCATGATACTGTAATGCGTAGATGCACATTATTATACCCTTGCCAAAATGCACAGAAAGGCCGACACCAAAAGCGACCCCTAATGTAAACTATGGACTCTGGGTGATAACAATATGTCAGTGTAGGTTCACCGATTGTAACGAATGTACCACTGTGGTGTGGGATGTTGATAGTGAAGGAGTGGGCAGGGGATATATGGGAACTCTCTGTATCTTCCATTCAATGTTTCTGCGAACCTAAAAATGACTTAAAAAATAAAGTCTATTTAAATATCTGTAAGTATATGTCACAACTTTTAAAAATGGAGAAGTATCCAGAAAGAAGTGATTACAGCTCCAGTGCTCTAAGTTTCTCACCGTCTTTAGGAGTTATGTCAGGTATGTCAATAGGTTAATTTTAGACTTACTTAAGCACACTGGACTGTCAAAGTCCAAATTCTACTTTTCCCATTATACCATCCTTTCTCTCCAGAATCAAGAGTTATTGACCCTTCTTGGGAAAGTCTCCTCGCTGCCACGTTTGAAAGTTCCCTCCAATCTCACTCTCTCCAAAGAGTTGCTCTGTTCCTGGGCTGCCATGTTGCAATAGCTGAGAGGTAATGACCTCCTGCCCTCCCTTGAAGTTAATCGCCATTTGCCCCCTGCCCCAGGGAGGAACGGGGACAGAAGACTTGGCACACCACTCGGAAAGGTCTCTGACTCATGATCAAGGGGATTAGATGAAGAAAGAGGCCGAGCTAATGATTAAAATGAGAGTTAGGGATAATGTTTCCTTGCTTCTATTCCTAGCAGTACTGCACTAGCACGGGATTGGTTCAAATTGACACCTGACTCTCTATCTGGGAAACTGGGGAGACCAATTTAAGCTCACAAAATACTTGGGGAAAAATATTTTTGTTGATAGCCTACGACTGACTGACCAGAGAAGTCTGAGAATTTTATAAATAAAATAACCATGAATCTGCTTGTAAACACCATGCCATTCCATGCTATCATTCATATATATATATATATATGTATATATATAATTTTTATTTATTTATAGAACAGATTGTGTCATCTGTTCAGATGCAGGCTTTGCTGGGAAGGGAAGGAGTGGAGGCGAGTTCTGCCTTCAGGGTTCTTACAATCCTAGTGGAGCAAAAAACTGTTCAGCTAGGATGAGGATGGTAGCAAACCATATCAAGTATCTCACTGGTTTGGAGTGCATGATTATTTCTTTACCTGCCAGAGGTGAGGCTGACCTTTGAAGAGAGGGAGGGAGGTTCTGGAGTTAATTAATCGTGAAAAATGAGGGCACTCTGTAGTTCCTTAAGAGTGAAGGCTAACAGATTATTAGCTAACAAACGTTCCTTTGGCAGGTGTGTTTCTTCTTAAAGAATGGTTCTGCTAATGTCAATGGAGATCTGTTCTTTCTCAAGTCCTCAGCAGATTCTAGAGGCCTCATTTCCCTGACCCTCCTTCCTTTCTCTCATCAGTGTCTCTGCCTGTCTTGGAAAGTAATAGGACTCCACTCCTTGGACCGTGTTCTACATCCTAGCTGGTCCGCAAGTTTAGATTGACCTTTCACCTAGTTAGGGCCCAGAAGTGAAGTGTGACTCCATCAAGGAAAAGTGGTAAGAGATACGATCCTATGTGGACAGTGTCTCTCAATGAGGCAGTACAATCAAGAGGGAAATGGGGATGATCCTCTCTTCCATATATTATGTTCCCCTGGTGACCAATAATGTTTTTTTTTTGCTTAAGGTCCATCTCCCCAGCTGAGGGGCAAACTATATGAAGGTGGTGACCATGTCTTTTTCATTCTCTGCTGTTTCCTTAGTCCCTAGCATGGTCTCTGACACACAGTACGTGTCCTATAGATATTTGTCAAATGAATGAAGAATGAGTTAATGAACTGAGTGGGACTTAAAGCCTGACAGGATGTGGATGGAAACTAGCAGATGAGTGAGAAAAGGTGGTGAGAAGGAAACTGAGGTCCCCACCAGCAGCCATGGAATGGCTGCAGGAACAGGACAGGAAGTGTGAAACAGCAGGGCCTTCCAGCAGTCGGGGTGGCAGAGTGAAACTATCATCTGCTGAGCATCTTCTGGGTGTCTGGTGCTTTAACATGTACGAACTCATCTACCCTTCACTGCAAGGAGTGGGTACTATTGCGATCTACATTTTACAAATGAAAACAAACGAGACGCAGAGAGGTTAGAACTTGCTCGTGATCACTGGTGTGAGACCATGCCCCGTGGACCCCTCATGTTTCTGCGCATCTCCTGAGCTGACACCATTCCGGAGTATTTTTTTCAATGATATTTGTGTAGTGAACAGGTTTGGAAGAGACAGTGTCTCCCTCTGGATCGAAGGAAAGGCATACTTACTGCCCATTATAAAAGATTTGGCTTCAGGAAGCTCAATGTCACTCTCCTGCAACACAACCCACATCAGGTAGAGGTGTCACCTGGCCCCTTTCGAGTAAGCTCCTGGGATATCTGGAGACAAGGGGAAGTGACACAAGGAAATCTTTATGCTCTGGCTACTAGTATCGCTGTGAGAAATCAAGCCCCTGATCTCTGAGCCAGGAGCCAGGCTTCGGTCCGGCAGATTCCTATCAACTGACAGGAATTCCTAGAGGGCATGACAACAAGAGCACCTAGATACTTCATAAATCACCAGCTAGTTTTAGCTCTTTGGGGGATCCTTGAGAGCTCTGTATCAAAGGCACCTAGGTGGCAGCTCAGGAGGTGTACAGTGGTGAGATCCCAGTATCACATTCTTTAGAATTCTAACCCTCCCTTTCCATAAAGTGGTGTCAGTAAGGATTTCTAATCTCAGGAGTGTGCAGTCTCCCTTTTGTTTATACGGGTCTTTGTTCTCATTATTTACAAACTCTTTTTATCTTCAGCAACATGGGGATGTTAGACAATCACTCTCTCTGTTCGCTGAGGCTACAACAACGGCTGCCAGCACCAGGCGTGAAGAGGAGGAGCAGGAGGCTGTGGAGGAGCGAGGCCTTTCCCACTTACCACATCCCCAGGGGGCTGCTGTCCCAGAAGGCATGATGATGTGTCTAGCACCTTTCACCAAAGTGATTACATGCTGTCCTCATAATAGCCCTTCAAGAAAGCTGAGGGCGTGAGTGTCCGTTCCAACACCATACTGTGCATTGATAGTGGGTCTGGGGCTAGAACTCATCTCCCTGCCCTGGAACCTTAGTGAGTTCAGAGCACGGTGCCCTGGTTTCAAGAGGAAGAGGAGCAGGAACATCAGCATGAGGATGCTTCCTTTTGACAACTTCTGGTCATCCTGCCTGGAAGACAGAACCTCAGGAGACAAAGGGCGGGCAAAGTCAATGCCAAGCCATGCCACGCTTCCTTCCACAAAGGCAGGGTGGAAGAGTGGCGGAAGGAAGGACCAGTGTACAGCAAAGAGCTGGGGACTGCCAGTCTCAGGGTCTGACCTGATCATGATTTTGTCTCTCATCTCCCTGCATCCAAAATGTATGGTGTAGGTGTCTTCAGGCCTGAGATGGTTAGTCCTTCCCTCCCAGAGTCCAGCCAGATGGCTGGTCCCCCTGGCTGAATGGCCCACTGGCAGAGTTTCGAGTGGTGGAAATAACCTCCCCACAGCCTTCAGCTATCCCTCCCCCAGCCCCCTCCAGCAGCTGTTGCTCTTGTCTGAATAGAGGATGATTGTTTCACTTCTTGACTTCTGGGCACAGATTTACCAAGCTGAGCCCCACTTGTGCTGGAGCCAGAGGTGGCGGGAAGAAAGCAATTCATTAAAGGCCTACACAAGTTGGGGTTGCCACCATCCCGAACCATGTGAGGAGGACTAGGGATAGGCAAGGGAGACCTCTGGGACACAGGCATCCATAAGATAGAAAGGATCATAGGAAAGTGGGCTCACGGTTTCTTTTCTTGACACGGGTGTTGGCTTGAAGAGACAAGAGACAAGGAAATGGTTGGCTTATTTCTGTCTTGCCCGCTCCTCAGGTGAGCAGCAAGACACCCTAAAGATGCTTTCTTTCTTTCTTTTTTTTTTTTTTAGTGTAGGCATCAGACATTCTCTAAGAACTGGGAACCTCATAGATGGTGCATGAATTTCACCCTTTTGTCAGAAATGGTGTCGATCCACTCAGGATACCTCAAGGGAAGGAAGATTATGGTGAGGGTACACGTAGCCTGGGAAACAACTAGATTCCAAAGCAGCTACAGTCATCAGCATCTTGTTCTCCTCCTCTTGTGTAGTGTCCCTGCTTGACACTGGAAGTCGGCTCTATTCTTCTCTTACCACTAACTGGAAAATTCTCTCCAGAATCTATAGGAACGGTTCCATGGGTTGCTGGTCTGATCGCTTATTACCCTCAATCCTATTAGGCAGAGCCCTTTGCCCCTGGCTACCTTATCTGTCACCAAACTGTGGGCCTCATTGCTGGCACAGTTAGGGTCACCTCCATGCCACAACTAGCTGGTTGCCTTCCTGAGTGGGAGGAGGTGAGAAGGGTATTGGACATGGGCCCACTGTGACTAGTGGGTCTGGTACAGAGGGCTTTCCTCTGAAGGTTTATCTCAGCGTTGGTGACAATTCACCTGTGACAGATTCAGTGACCAGGAGAGAGACAGGGCCAGTTTTCTGTGTGAGTGAAATAGGCAACTGCTCCTGTCAGCGTTTCCCAAGTCATGTTCTTCAAACCCTAGCATCAGAGTAATCTTCATACTTTCCAAGCCTCCTAATTCCTGGCCTGCTTCAGACCTACAGAATCAGAATTTTGGAGTTGGGATCAGAGGATCTGCACAGTGAACAAGCTCCTCACATAACTCTGTGGACACTAAACTTGAGGACCTCTGCTCTATGTTCTTCAAGTTTCACTTGAGTTGTAGCCTCTTTCTGGAAAGTTCTTTCTGCTATCTCTGCTTAGCAAAATCCTTTCCCACCTCTGGAGGCCAAGTTCAGATGTAGCTGCCTTCATGAAATTTTCCTTGATTTCACAACTCCTTAACTCCCACTATCTCCTGTTGTTATGAAAGAGGGCAAAAAAAAAAAAAAGAAAAGAAAAGAAAAGAAAGAAAGAAAGAAAGAAAGAAAGAAAGAAAGAAAGAAAGATAGAGAAGGCATATTAGGTGTATAAGAATTAAGGTACAGGGAGGTGTTGGGGAGGAAGGCACATCTGGGATGGAGCTCTAGGAAGTGATTTATGTTTTACCCCCAACTTTTTATTTGGAATAATTTGAAAGTAAACTATGATGAATCGTAGTATAGCCTTCACCTAGAAATTGTTAATGTTTTAGATTTGCACATATGTCCCCTCTTCGTATACATATATGTAATACACATCTGTACGTATTTGGAGACATATTTGAAATTAAATTGCAGGCATCCTGCCACTTTATACCTAAATGCCACTTCAGCATGTAGCTCCTAAGAATAAGAGCATTCTCTCATTCTCTTGCATAATCATAATACCATTATCACATTCAAGAATTGTTATATTGATAGAGTATCCAGTATCAAACCCATATTGAAAATTTTCAAAAGCCCTCCAAAACATCCTAGATGTTTGTGTTTACACAGGATTCCATTAAGAATCATGGATTTCGGGGTGCCTGGATGACTCAGTCAATTAAGCATCTGCCCTAGGCTCAGGTCATGATCTCGGGGTCCCGGGATCAAGCTGCGAATCCGGCGTTGGGTTCTCTGCTCAGCGAGGAGTCTACTTCTCCCTCTCCCTTTGCCCCTACCCCTGCTCGTGCTCTCTCCAATAAAAAAAAAAAAAGAATCATGGATTTAACTTGTGTCTTTTTTTTTTTTTAGTCTCCTTTAATCTAGGTTCTAGAATAGTACCTTTGGCTATTTTCCCTAAACATATCAATGTTTTTGAAGAGTCTAGGTCAGTCGTTTTATTTGTAATCTGGATTTGTCTGATTGTTTCTTCATGATTAGATTCATATTCAACATCTTTGGCAAGAAAACTCTAGAAGGAATATTGCTTACTTCCCAGTGCATCACATCGGGAGGTCCACGAACCGTTGCCCTGTAATTGGTGATGCTAAACTTGATCACTTATATAAGGGGTGTCTTCTAGAACTCTTCATTGTATTTTTAAAATTTTTAAAGATTTTATTTATTTATTTGACAGAGAGAGAGCACGAGCAGGGGGAGAGGCAGAGGGAGAGGGAGAGGGAGAAGCAGACTCCCTGCTGAGCAGCAAGCCCGATGTGGAGCTCGATCCCGATCCCGGGGACCCTGGGATCACGACCTGAGCCAAAGGCAGCTGCTTAACAGACTTAGCCACCCAGGTGCCCTTAGAATTCTTCATTGTAAAGGTACATTTTTCCTTTGAAATGAGTAAGTGATCCGTGGAGTAATTAGGAATGTGCATATTTAACAAGCTCCTAGGGGTTTTGAGTGCCCTAAAGTTTGAACCACTGTTTTGCATGTCATGATGTGAAGGAAGGTCCTCAAAGGCCTTGTCCACCTCCCAAATACAGATTAGGCCTGAGCTGAGCGTGTCTTCACTGGTCACCTCCCACTCCACCTCCAAGTGGCCCCTCCCTCTTGCCTGGCCCCAAATCCCTAGCACAAGAGACACTAGTAGGCCAGATGGGGACATCTCCTTCAACGTGAGGGAGCTTGCTCCCTTTACTGGTGAGGTCATTGGCTTTGTGAAGAAGAGCCCTTAGAAAGGGTCCTTATATCAATTCAATGATTGTACAGATGGGAAATTGAGGTTCAGAGAGGTGAAGTAACTCCCCCAAGGTTGCACAGCTATTCGGGGAGGAACTGGATTTGAATCTGATTTCAGCTGTAGAGCCCACACTTTTAAGCACTATGCTATACTCCCTAATGAGCGCTCATTCCACCTGACTTCAGAATTCCCTCACCATTTTCTTCTGAAGCCTTCTGGGCCCTCAGCATTCCTGAGAGTAAGGAAGCAGGGCACCGGACTTATTCTCTTTCGAGGTGGAGAGGCGATGCGACACAGAAATCAATTGGCATTCCTGTGGTCTTACAGCAAGCGAGTAGCTGCACAGGGCCGCTGATGGAGAGACTGTACGCTCTTGCTTATGAATTTGATTTTGATTTAAGAGGCAGCTGAGAGCCACTGTGATTTCTGACTGGTGCTTGCTGAATTCAGAGTAGGTTCGGGTTGGATTAATATCACTGTCCTTTGTGCGGGGAAATGCTGCTGCTTGATCATAAACAGGTTTGCAGGGTTTGGTGGAAAAGACCAATGTTGCCTAACAGCCCCTCTGTGCTTGGCACATGTGATTGACCGCCTTTAGGCTTCCGGCTCTCTGTCCAGCCTGTCATGGGGGAAAATGCAACCTCTTTGACTCTAGTTAGCTCCAGAAAACCTCTCACCCCTGCCCTCTGCCCTCCGCCTTCCATTCCCAATAAATAGAAAACGAGCCTTGCGGAGGCGCTCCACATTTGTGTAGCCCACACTTTTCCCTAGTCTCTCAATTCTTCCCTGAGAATGCCCAGTCAGGGGCGCCTGGGGGAGTTCAATCAGTTAAGCATCTGCCTTGGGCTCAGATCATGATCCCAGGGTCCCAGGATCAAGCTCTGCATAGGCTTCTCAGCTCAGAGGGGAGCCTGCTTCTCCCTCTGCCCACCCTCTACTTGTTCTCTCTCTCTCTCTCTCTCTCTCAAATAAATAAATACATTCTTAAAAAAAAGAGAGAGAGAGAATTCCTGGTCAAATGCTGCAGTGAAATGAAAACGACACGACAAACAAACCCACAAAAAAACAAGACCGTCTCCTACAAGCCACTTGTAATTTGGGGGTTTATTGCACAGTTTCATCTTTAGTTTCAGGTTGCCCATTTTCTAGCGGCAGAGATATCGGAATAACATTGCTGCACCTGTTGTGAAGTCTCAGCTACGGCTGGAGATAGACACAGACAAACACATATAGAGTATCATCCCAATTTTAGCATATGTGCTATTGAAGTGAGCACATGTACATATAAAGTATCATCCAAGTTTAGTGTGTCCTGATAAGTTAAAACAGCGTCATATATAGACACAGAATATTTCAAAGTGGGAGGACTCCAAAGAGGTCACCCGGCAAAGCCCTCCATCCTACTCGTCACCCCCTGGCCAAGAAACCAAAGTTCGGGCAGCTCCAGTGACAAAGTTGCTCACCTGGCTTTCAGAGGCAGCTGGCCTCTGTGACCAGCTTCTATTCAACAAGGGTCTTTTATAAAACAAGGGGAAATCCGCCCTCCTGGTACCTGCTAGCCACTGGGGGCTACTTCTTTCCTCAGAGCAAGGGCTCTCCTTTGCCACCTGGGCCCCAGCCCTGACCCTAGAGGGACTGAAACTTCTAGCACTACAGCCTCGAGCCAGAACCCTGTCTGAGCCTCTGCTGCACCTCTGACTGCTCCCTTCGAGGGCATGCATCCCTGAGCTTCGTTCTCTGGTTGGTCGGGGCTGCCCCACTATATTGCTCCGCTCCCCCCCTGCCCACCCAGCAAGTACAAAGCTCCTGGGAAGCTGGGCCTCCGCGGGTCCACTGCAGTACCATCACTCTGCTTGCCAAAAGCCATTTGATGCAGCAGGTAAGCAGGCAGTTAGAGAAGGTGCATTGGGTTTCTGAGAGGCACCAGTCTAGCTAAAGCAGAAATAGGCTCTAACTTAATAATCTGCTCATCACACACAGTAAGAGACACCCTGACTTATTCAAAGACACCGTGGGCGGTGCAGGGGATGAATAAGCATGATTCACTGCCACTCTGGCACCCGGGGCACGAGGAATAATAAAACCCAAAGAATTGTAGCCGCCTGAGTAGTAAATTAAGAGATCCGGGGCTCAGCTAGACTCTAGACATCAATGTTACCATGGCGATAAAGGGCCCCAGCGTTCAGCAGCTATTATAGAGCAGGCATCTAATAGGCTAGTCTATGTCACAGCCAAAGCCCAAGGGGCTAGCAAAGAAGACCAATTAGCATATCCATTCATTAGGGGCCTCTGCACACTTCTTCTCTTAATTCCAATTAGTTGTTTGTTTGAACCAACGTCTCCTGCCTGCATTATGCTCATTAGTGCCTTTTAGCCACTGGAAATAGGCTTGAATCTCCACAAGGACCTCACAATTTCCTGAGCCTTCATTTTTACCCCCTAGGGGTCTAGGCTTATAGAGTCACAAACCCATGGCCCTCAGTCCCTCGAAATGAAAGCATCTCTCACTGTACAACTGTACTCGACAGATGGAAACTCTGCTCAGGAATGTGATGCGCTAAGGGTTCTTCCTGGAACCCAGCGAAGCAGGGATCTGGGGCCATTATCTGGACCATTCAGGTCAAGGAAAGCCTCTGGCCTTAGCCAGTGAGCCCGTTGGCTATGCCTGCTGGCCACTACTCAGAGGCTAGCTGTTCGGGAGGGGGAGCCTTGGGCACCCAGGACCATACTGGCATCAGCAAAGTCGGGCAGTAGCTGTTCCAGCCTGAAGGACTGCCCTTCGAGGTCCAACCTGCGCCCTGCCTATTCCGGGAAGCCTTCTCTGATCTCTGCAGCCCCAAATAAGTTCCCCCTCCTCTCCATACACTTTGAAGATGACACCCTACACTGGGCAGCATTCATGGGCAGCCTCAGGCCCTCGGCTGGCCTGGAGTTTCGGCACCCAGGATTCCAGAGTCCACAGGTCCCTAATGCCGGAAGGGTCTGGGGTTCTTGAGGGTGCCCAGCACTGCCTGAGTGACTCCAGGGGCAAAAAACTCTTAAGCCCCACTGCACGTGACCTCCCAGAGACTCCATGAACATTTAGCGAATCCCTAGGTAAGGAAAGCACACAGCTGCCCTTTGATGGCTCTGGGACACCCTCCCTCTCCGCACCCCACCTCCCGCCGCACATACACACCACTGCGGAAGTGACCCACCAGAACAGATGTCAGACACTAGCCCATCTTCGTGGTGCAGGCAAAGATTCTCTGAAGAATGCTACCATCACTTCCCTCCTTTGGGAACAGGAAGACCCAGTCCATAGTTTTATAGTGCCCATCAGCACCCCAGTAACCGTGTGGTTTTACCAGTGAAGGCAATCAGGAGAGGAGGCTTAATAGAAGCAGCTGCTCACACCTGCACCCAAGGACTGGGCACAGTTTGAGAGACTGGAGTCATTTGTCGTTGAATCTGCTGTCAACGCCTCTCCTTGCCTCCATAGCCCCGTTCATTTGCCGATCTGCTGGCCACTTCTGGCTCCAGCCTGCTGCGCTGTTTAGCAGATTGCTTTCCACACCCCCTAGAATTGGCAGGAATGGTTTCTCCTGTAGCTAGAGTCTTTTGAGTATGAATTCATACAGATTTCTGTCTTTGAGGTCCTATGGGATTTTGTTATTTTACCCCATCCAACAGCTGGCATTCCAGAAGGCAGCCTGAGTTATAGTCAAAATACATTGCAACTATACTAAGTGAATAGCAAGACCCCAAGTTATCCAGAAGGCTCGGGCGTGGGAGATTCTGGAGAAAGGAATATTTTGTTACCTGAGATCACTTTACTCCAAATCTCCTTTCGTCTTCCCCCTATTGGGGTTTCCCCTTTAGCTTTATTGGGATATATTGACATATAACATTGTCCAAGTTTAGGTGTACAAGGTGATTTGTTTCACTTCTACACTGCAAAATGATGATCACCATAGTGTTAGCTAACAAAACTATCACGTCACATATGTGCCATTTCCTTTTTATGGTAAGAGCACTTAAAATCAACTCTCTTAGCAACTTTCAAGTGTCTAAGGCAGGACTGTTAACTATAGTCACCATGCTGTACATTAGCTCTCCCAGAAATTATTCTTCTTACACCTGGAAGTTTATACCCTTTGACCAACATCTCCCCAATTCCCCACTGCCCAGCCCCTGGCAATCACCATGCTACTCTGTTTCTATGAATTTGGCTTTTTTAAAGTCCACATAAGTGAGAGCATACAGTATTTGCCTTTTGCTGTCCGACTTACTTCACTTGGCATAACGCCCTCTAGGTTCATCCATGTTGTCGATAATGCAGGATTTCCTTCTTTCTCATGGCTAAATGATATTCCTCTGTGTGTGTGTGTGTGTGTGCGTGTGTGTGTGTGTGTGTGTCTCACACTTTCCTTATCCGTTCATCTACTGACAGACACTTAGGTTGCTTCCAGACCTTGCCCATTGTGAATAATGCTATTCCCCCTTCTTGTTTTTTGAAATCTTGCTTACATGACTGTGCTCTTTTCTACTTTAGGGAGATAAGACCAGTTAATCTATCATCTGGTTCTTGAGGCTTGCAAAGGGCCTCGGGATTCTCATATTTAACATTAGGAGTCACACAAAAGACTTAATTGGAGAAAGAGAGAGCTCAATATCTACTGAGATCAGGTTAACCCCTGGAATGTATTTTGCTTTTATTAAAATCTGAAAAGAGGAATGAGCTTTCTCTCTCTCTCTCTCTCTCTCTCTCTCTCTCTCTCTCTCTCTCTCTTTCTCTCTTTTATCAGTGGCCTCTTTCTCTTCAAATAAGGGTATGGTGAGGGGGAGGGACTCTGTTAGGGAACAGGCCTAATTAGTAACGTTCTAGTAAATGGAGTCTTTATTTTAAATTAACCACTATTGAAGCTGTCTTCATCAGAATAGCCTAGGCTTGGAATTATGAATAAGTCAATCTATCTAAGCTATTGTGCTGGTTTTCTTGGTTATGTATATGCCCAGAATCTCATTATTTGCAACATTCTCAGCCACCTGGGTATAATGGTAGTGGTGGTGGGGTGATTTGTTCACAAATTCCACTCAAGCTTTTTAGCCACCCAGGCTCTGGTGGGGTGGGCCGAACAGACCGAAAATGCTATATGCTGTTTTGGCTCTTTCTACTAATTTTTCTTTTGTTGGATCCCACTTTGACTTCAGGAGTTATATATGTCTGGAAAACTGACACTGCAAAGTTCTGGCCTGTTCCCTGCCCTGATGCTAAGGGATAAATATAGATCTCAACCACTACAGAAATGTGGCCAGGATTCCAAGGGGTGTGTGCGTGAGGGGCAGTGACTGACGGAGCCATTCTGTCATGTGGGCTAGAAAAAGGCTTCTTTATGTCTAAGACCCTCTTTGGGAAGGGGAGGGGTAAAGCGCGAGCCTGGCCTCTAAAATCAGAATGCATAATCCACATTTCAAGGGGCTCCTACATTGACACAAATAAGGAATATTGTAGGTGGCTCGGTGTGTGTGTGTGGGGGGGAGAGCAAAGGGAATCTTTCCTGACACCCTAGATCCTTTTGCATGAGATCAGTCTTATGAAAAAAGAAAGTTATTCCCAGCCATGTCCCCTCACCCCCAACGCCCACCCACACCCCACCTCCTGCACATGCTGACACTCAGCTCTCAATGGAGAAGAACACGACCTAAGATTTCCATTGGGCCCATAGTACCTCGGGTGCTAGAGGAGGGCAGAGGGCGGGTGGAGACATGAGGTGAGGGGGGTGGTGAGTCGCTCACCCTCGTGACCCAGAATATCTCCCCCCTCCCTCTAATGATGAGCTTGCTTTTCCATAAGGGCTTTCCTTTGATTCAGGGAATGGGCCAACCAATGAGAAAGGGGCATGTTAGATTATTTTGGGGAAGGGCTCATGCCAGGAGGGTTCACTTTTACTAGGCGCCAAGTGTCCCCAGCAACCAGTGTCTCCTGTACCAGCAGAAGCTCCAGAACTCTCACCCCTCGCCTGCTGCCAAGGCTTGCCCACTGAACAGCCATGAGAAGGCAGCTCCGGTCCAGAAGGGCTCCGGCCTCTCCTTACGGTTATCGCTACAGACTTGTGAGTCCCAGGGAGCAGACTATCCTGCTGCCCCTTTTGAGTGGGGTGGGTCGGGGGTTGCATAGGTCTTGGCTGATGGCCGCTTCTCCTTAGCCTGGGCAGGAACAGCGAGGTTAAAGGAAGCCTATCATTTCAAGATCGAGCAGTGGCTCCTGGCACCCCCATTGGACCCCAAACTGCTGCACTGAAGGAGGAAGCCCCTTTTCCCAGGGAACAAAGATAGGAAAGGGGAAGATGCCAAAGAACCCGCGCCTTCTAAAATTTGGGGGATGAGGGCGGGGGGCGGTGTCTGGAATCTCAACAAACAGACCTTTTGGAGTCTGGAAGTAGAGGTTTCAGTCGGATAGCAGGAGATTTTGCCAGGAGCCAGGGGAAGGGGAAGAAGGAGAGAAAGACGCTGCCCACCCAGCTGTCTCAGTCCCTTGGGGTGGGAGCGTCTTTGGAACCCAGCTGCTCTTTTTCTAAAGCAGAAATTCCAAACTATGGCGAAAATCATAGAATCATAGAAGCTGGGAGGAATCTTAGGCATCATCTCTCCAGAAGCCCTCATTATGTAAAGGAGGCGGCTGGGGCTCAGAGCGCAGGAGTGACTTGCAAGTTAGTAAAGAGCCACAGCGAGAACGCCAAGTTTCCTCACTTCTAATCCTGTGCTCTTTCTATTATATGTGCAGTAGGCAACTCCCTAGCCCTCTGATCCTCCACCACCCGTTGCCAGCCCGCCCGCCACCCCACCCTGCCCCCCCACATGTACACGGGCACACACACGCCTGCACGCGTGCACACACACGCCCCTCTGCTGTCGCCATTTATCTCCAGGGTGCATTACAGATTTCTCTGAACCCACAGTTTCTTTGCATTTACTTTGCTCTAAATCGTTAATATATGCCACATGCAGTCCTGTTGTGGGGTGGGGGAGGGAGTGTAGTCTGAAATCTCCCCCAGAGAGGGCTGTGATCTGAGCCCCAGGAGGAAACAAAGCTTAATCCACTCTTCTCTGGAAATGGCTGCTTATATAACCAGGGAGTTAAGTAGAGACTGTCAACAGCCAGCAGAGGAAAACACAATCCTTCTAACCCCACATCAACCTACAGTGGGCTTCCCTTAACTTAGCCACACCGTGTAGAGTCTTTTTTTTTTCTCCCCACATTCCCAGAGTCCCTCCCAGCTTTCAGAGCAGTCACAACCTGTAGGGCACATAGAACTATTCCTTCCTTGGCTTCTTTTCTTTGTAATGTTGCTAAAGCGTTGTGTTCCATTTAAGTTATTTGTCAAGTGCATCAGAGGAGCTTGCCCTTTATGGGAAATACTTGATTTTAAACGCATGGGGGGTGATCTTGCCCTTTATAGGGAATACGTGATCAAATTTAAAAATATTATGTAATGCAGTGATTAATTGTATGCTAATTTCTCTTTTAAAATTAACCAACCATTCAAATGTTTACAGAGCATTATTCAATGCAGGGCACAAATTTATCCTTTGGGTCATACTGTTTGTTTATATGTTTATATGTTTGTATATTTAGAGTGCTCAAAATGGAGCCACCCTCTGCCCTTCAGACTCTTCCCTTTTAGGGCAACATGATGGCCCCAGCACACACCCACTACTATATTCCAGCACATTCACACACGCTATCACATGAGGGCACTGCCACTTTAGGAAAAGGGCAAAAACAGACCCTCTCATTACCAGAGGATTCCCTACAGGATTCTGTTAAATAGTTGCACAAAAGTGCCTCTCTTGTACAATATGACGTTCTCCTATCTCTGGAATCAGAGGAGAGGGGAAAAGAATATTTGAGGTTCCTGAAGCTCAGGCAGTGTGAGAGCCATGGGGAAATTAGCTCGGAGAAGGTTAATTCTTCCCGGGAGGGTAAGGCTTTAATGACAAGCCATCTTTAATGGGATTATCATGAAAGCTCATATCTACAAATAAGATCAGGCTGAGGCCGAGGCCAGCTGCCTCCCCTGTGGAGCAGAGGTGCAGGGCAGGCACGCAGGCAACAGGGAGAGAAAAGGAAGTTGTCCAGAAGATATAAAAGGACTATAAAACCATTCCACCTCAAATTCTCCGAGCACCCCAGTTGCAGTAGATTGTTTGGGGGCCGTGAAGATTACCCACCACAGTGCACAAGACTGCTGGAGTTAGGGCGCCGAGCTTTGTGAGAGCAATTTCCCTGGTGCCCGGGTTCAGGTTTTAAGTTTGGCAGTTATCACCAGGGCTTGTTCAGTCTCCGCTGGTTAGCTAGCTGTGGGTCCCATGCTGGGGGGTTAGGGAAGATCAGCTCTGCACCCTGGGTGCTCAGAGTGCAGCCTGGGAGGTCAATTGTGTACCTGTGTTCGCACATGAGTGAAAGAGATTGAAGAGCATTTATTAGTCCATTCAACACTGAGTGATGCAGGTTATCCTCTTGAGCCTGGTACCATGAGTCCACGTCAGAGTCAGAAATCCTTGATTATGTACATCTGCAATCTCTCAGGAACACAGAATGGAACAGTGTTGTGCTCCATAAATCTGTTAACCACCTCGAGGCACTTGCGCTCAGTGTGACAGAGGAGAAATATCACGGTCCCGGGTAACAAGACACACAGGTTCTGAGGCTGTCAACTTGATCACAAACCTGCGGCGGGGCTGTAGTTACGGCCTATCCGCTCTCTGGGCCTCAGATGGACAAGGGAATCTTCAAGGTTCCTGTCAGTTCTAATATGGTGTGTGATAGACAGCCATACACTGAGGGGCTCCCGGGTGGTTCAGTCAGTGAGGCGTCTGCCTTTGGTTCAGGTCATGGTCCTGGGGTCCTGGGATGGAGCCCTGCATCAGGGTGGGGCTGAGCAAGGAGCTGGGAGCCCGCTTCTCTCTCTCTCTTGCTCCCCCTGCTTATGCTCTTTCTCTGCCAAATAAATAAATAAAGTCTTTAAAAAAGAGAAAGATGTACATTGAAACAAATTTGAGAGCAATTCAAGAGTGCTGATGATCCAGAGCGAGAGAGTGCTGGGCAGACTGAACGCTGAGAGCAGAGCCTTGTCATTCTGTGTCACTTTTACTGATCCTGAACAATCCAATTTTCTGAGCACCCCCTCCTCGATTAATGGCAGCATTTTTAGCTGAGTGTCCTCTAAACGGCCTTTGAGGAATCAGGCAGGGAGGGGGCAGCATGGAGCCCCTGGCCTCTGGCACTGGACACATCCAACCCCAACAGGTGCATAGGCCCCGCCACTCTTCACATTTGGACAGCAGAGAGAAGGGAGGGTGGCCTCATTTTCTGCTGCTGCAGTGAGCCTTGGCAGACCCACAAAGAGCAATGCTCCAGCTCTCCTGCCTGGGGCTAGGAGGCATTTGAAATACATCGGTGAAGTCTGGGTTTCTCTTTTTTTGCTTAATTTTCTTAGAACCACTCAGAGAAGATTACTGTTTCAGATCTCAAGGGCTGCAATCAGTCAATCAACAAATATGTGCTGAGCACTCACTGCGTGCCTGGATTTTTGCCTAGGGTATAGGGTGGGGGTGGGGGTGGGGGAGACTCAAGGAGTATCAGTTGAGGTTCCAGACCCCTATGATTTTCTTCTGCTAGGAAAAGAGTCTAAGTTTTGAGGAGGGGTACAGCCTCTGGCCTCTCCTTCTGCTGTCCGTCCCAGGCTACTTTTGGCTACAACTTGGGATAGTCAGGTTGAGCTCCTGCAAGTAAACAGGACAGACGAAAGAGCTGGCTAGGACTCAGAATTTGCCACGGTGGACTCGAGTCTGAAACAACCCCGTCCTCCCTGCTGGGCTCAGCTCCGCCCCAAAGTTAAGCAGGAGGTGGAGGCCCCAGGATGGAGTGGCAACATAGGCAGTCCTAGGGGAAGAGCCCAAAGGCCTGCAGCTGAGAATAAAACTTACACCTCTGTGGAAAGAGTATTGGGTCAAAATGGGTCCTAGAGAGGCTATTTCCTCCAAAAGAGTGGAAAGAAAGAAAATGTGCTTCTTGTAACAATGGGTGTGTGTACAGGGAAGTGGAAATTTGAAGCATCTCCGAATATTGAGTCGTTTTCCATTGATTTTCGCTGGTGGGATGTGCCATTGGAAATTTTTCTCAAAAGGGGGACTGTGTTTTGTCACCATTCCAGGACGATCAAGATGAAGTGAACCAGAACTACTTAGCAGATGAAGAGGAAGAAGCTGAAGAAGAGGCTCGGGTGATGGTGGTACCCGATTTGGAGGAGGAGGAGGAGGAGGAGGAGGAGGAAGAGGAGGAGGAGGAGGAAGAGGAGATAGAAGAGGAGGAAAAGGAGGAGGAAAAGGGTCAGGGTCAGCCAACAGGCAATGCCTGGTGGCAGAAATGGCAGATCGTGAACGAATACCTGTGGGACCCGGAGAAAAGGATGTCTCTGGCCCGAACAGGTCAGAGTTGGAGTAAGTCCCAGTTGTCCCAATGCCCCAGTCGGGTGTCCTTTGCTTTTGGCTTGGTGTCCAGGACTCCTTTACCATACGTTGGATGGGCTTGTCTGCAAACTTCTCTTAGATTTCACGTGAAGGGCTCAGTGCCTCGGGAAATGCCTGGACTGCGGGCAGATCCCTTTGGAAGAAACTCCAAAATAGGTAAACAAACTGGATTATGGAGCTGAAAGCCACTGGGCTCAACTTCATTTGTGATGCAGAGAGACAGTAAGAATGAGTTGAAAGAGCACAGGGTTTTTGTTTTGTTTTGTTTTGTTTCGTTGTTTATTTATTTATTTTTGGTGTTTTAAATCCCACCCCCGTCACTTTCTATCTGTGTGACCTTGGGCTCATCATTGACCCTCTCTGAGCCTCGGTTTTCCTCACCTGCCAAATGAGGGCAACAGTCCCTACCTTGTCTCTCCCCACATGATCAGCCTGAGGCCCCCATCAGATGCTCCAATTGTCAAGTTGAAAGCACAGTTGACCCTTGAACGACACAGGTTTGAATGGCACTGTTCCACACAGGCGGTTGGTTTGTTTGTTCTCTTCCTACAAACACAGCGTAGTGCTGTAAATATATTTTCTCTTCCACAAGATTTCCTTTTCTGTAGCTTACTTAATTGTAAGAAGACCATATATCATGCATGCAAAGTACCAAATACGAGTTAATTGACTATTTCTGTAACCGGGAAGGCTTCTGGTCAATAGTTCGCTATTACTAGTTAAGTTTGGAGGAGTCAAGAATTAGACACAGATTTTCGACTGCATGGGGATTAGCACTCCTAAGCCCCGCACTGTTCCAGGGTCAACTGTACTATGCAAGAGACTATTTCTAGGATGTGAGACCCCAGTCCCTGCTAACTTGACTGGGGGTAGGGGGTGGGGCTTATAAAATCTCATCGTTTGACCCAGTAATGTCAGAAAAGGAAAGCCAGGAGGCCTGCCCTTGGCCCTGGCTGGCTTGTGTGTGCTTTAGGCTCCCACGGTGTACACAGAGAAATTAGGTTTAAAGGGGTCGTTTCTGATTACGGCTGAGCCCCCCATAGTGCTCGATCAATGGCAGAATGGCACCCCTAGCTTTGCCACCTTGTACCACACACTGCCACCACTTCAACTTCACCACTTCCCCAGCATCCCACTCCCTGGTTCCTACTCACCTCCTGAACTATGAATGCTGAGCCTTCTCCTCAGGAGATTTAGCCTGTGGTAAAATTCACACTTGCCACACTCTACGAGGCCCAGAAAAGGAGCAGCTGCTGGTTTGGCATTCAGTTAGCCCACAGGAGAAGGACAAAATAGATGACTCTATGGATGAAATAAGAGTCCTCTAGTGTCCACGGTTTAGGCTGCTAAAGTTGATGGTCATGCCTTCCAAAGGCCCCTTTGGCTGAGAATTCTCTCCCTCCTAGTTTATGTTTCTAATTCAGCTCCATCAGGGTGAAACAGCCAGCCCTCCCTTCCTGGAATTAGGAATAGCAGGTGTGGAACTCTGAGCAACACCCACCTCCCTTCACCCCTCCCCAGTTCCCAGCCCCACCCCTGCCTATCCTTCAAGCTCTCAACTGGAACAAATGTACCATTCAAGGAACATTCCAACGTTCTGGAAGCTGCAAATGCCGGACACTCACTGAGGCTCCAAAGGGGGGCACAGCTGTTTCTCCCTTGCCTAAAGAAGACTGAGAAAACAGGCCTTGTGAAATGCAAGTGTGATTCTGGGAGAGAGAGAGAGCTATACTTTAACTCCTAAATAGCCAGCCATTAGAACTTCACCAGATGAGCTGATCCACATTGTCCCTGTGGAGAATCATCTATAGGCCAAAAGAGAGTGATGCGGGAGAAAGGTTCAAGTGCCCGGGGAAGATATGACAGTGGGGACACTGCATGGTAGGCCATATCCAGGCCTCTGGATGGCAGGTCTCAGGAGAGTCTAGGAACTCAGGCTTCTGCTATTGGGCTATGCCTGGGCAAGTGTCACGTGGTGATGTTAATGGCTAGGCCACCAAGCATATGCTTTGCTGCCCTCTTGCTTGAAAACTAGGTGCCCACTTGAGCATTTACTAACCCTATCCCAGCCTGCACATAAACATGACCAACATATTCACCCAGCCTATGATTCTATTCTGGGTTTTTCCTTTGGTAGCTGGGCAACTTCTATTTTTAGGAACTATCTGTTATTTTATTGGATACTGACAAGAACCATATGAGGTAGTAATATTATTATCCCCATTTTACAGATGCAGAAACTGAGGCTTAGAGAGGGTAAGTAACTTATCTAAAGTCACACAGTTATTAAGTGGCAGCACTGGGATTCAAGCCCAGGTCAGATGAACACCGGGATTCGTTCTCTTGCCAGACCACACTGTCTTCGTGAACCGTAGTGATGAGCGAGGCCCTGATGGGTAGCGTCTCAGGACCTGATGGGATGTTTCGGTGGGAGGAATAAAGAATGTGGATTGTGGGTACCTACCATAGCTAAGATACCCTGGTCTATCCAAGCTTGGGTAAAGTATTCAGGAGAGACCCCTGGATTACCTAGAGGAGTGGCCCAAGTAAAACCTGGACATCCAGAGCAGAAAAAGTTGGAGGGATCAATGGGTTCCGACAGGTATGGTGCTTGATCTTTCTTGGTGGGGATGGGGGGCGGGAAGCTGTGTTTGTTAGCCTATCACAGACTTCAGGGCACAGATTCCTGGCTAAGGCTCAGGGTCCTCCCTGCTAGTGCCATTCTCTCCTCTACACTTCCTAGCCACGCATCCTAGGCAAGACGGAAGATATCCCCAAGGGAATGTACCTGTATTCTATTGCTTTCCTTTCATCCCTGAAACTGAGTCTTCTAGTCCCCCAGGATGGGCTCCAGCCATTGACCTGTCCCCAGGAATAGGGATGGGGGTTTAGGAAGGAGGAGGAGGCCCAGAACACGGCACATTGGGGCAGCTGGTGGGCAGTAGCCAAGTATCGCAGGCACACAGGTGCTGTTTCTTCTCCAGGGATTCCAGCTGAGTCCATGTGCCCGTGTCCCAGTTCTGCCTCAGTTCACCTTATAAAACATCAAGGCTCCATTTTCAGTTGGATGCCTGAGGATCTTTTTTCTCCCTTCCTCCATCCCTCCTCTCCCCTCCCCCGCTTTGGTTAATTTTATTTGGTTCATGGTTCGATTTAAAAATTAATATTTGGATTCCGTTTTGGGTACAGCAAAGTTATGTGGTTTGTTCCGGTTTTTGGTTCATGATGCAGTTCAAATCTGTCGTTCCGACATCATGTTAGTGCTGTAAGTGGAGCCAGATATTGTTGCCTGAGAGGGCCCCAAGGAGGACTTGAAAAGTCCTCAGCAGCTGCCTCGTGCTCATTCACCTCACTCAGCACTGCCTCATCTTGGGGCAAATGTGATTCCAATACAGCCCACAGAGGAGGGATTCACATCGCTGTGCTTCTGGTCCCACAGCAATAATCATATTAATAAGAACAGTGGTGAGGTCCTGCCATTTAAAGAGCACTTGGTATCTGCCAGGCTCTGTGCTATGCTATTTAGATGCATCGTCCAACGCTTAGAAGGAAGTCCTATTGTCGTCCTCATTTTACAGATGAGGAAACTGAGGCCCAGAGAGGCAAGCAGCATGTCCAAGATGAAACAGCAAGGCAATGGTAAGGTGAGGATAGGATGCAAGCAGAAGCGGAATTTCAGATATTGTTAGGGATGTAGATCAGTGTTATGAGGTTAAGTGCTAGACTTGTTCCCCTTTTGCCTGTGAGGACTTGGCGGGGTACAGAGAAGTTCTGGAACTGGCCCAAGCTCACAGGCAGAGCTCACAGGTAGCAAGCACCAATAATGAAGTACACTTTCTTCCTCCTTCCTTCCCTGTCGTGTGTTCTTTTTGGAAAGCATGAGCCACTCAAACTTTTGCTAAAGATGAATATGACTTGAAATAAGTAGGGTGAAGACTCACTTTGCCTTGACTAGAGTAGAGGCAAGTCCAGCGGAAATTAATCAAAAGTTTGAATTATAAGCTATGCGAAAAGAAATGCTGTTTTCATCACGGCAAACACATATAATCACTGGAGCCAAGCCGCTAGGACTCTTCAGGGCACCTGCTTTAATGAGGACTCCCAAGCAATGTGCCCTCTGCAGTACGTTCAACTCCACTCCATGGTAATCTTGCTCATGGCCATCATCTGTTCCACAAGCCCTTCCATCGGAGATGCTGTAAAGGTACACTGCAATCAGACCTCCGACACGAAAATTCTCACGAATTCCAAATTGGTGAAATCAGAACAAGCAAGGACATACTGAATCTGGGGAGTGTGAAAAAAACAAAAACAAAATAAAAGCTGTCTCATGTGTTGGGGTGGGTTCTGGTTCATGAGTTCGAGTGAGGAGGCAGGCAGAGCTTGTCGGCAAGCACTGACCACTCTCATCTCTGATTATTCTGCAGGCCTGATCTTAGTCATTTACTTCTTCTTCTATGCCTCCCTGGCCGCTGTGATTACCCTCTGCATGTACACGCTCTTTCTGACCATCAGTCCTTACATGCCGCCCTTCACCGAGAGGGTGAAGCCTCCTGGTGAGTGCCCAAGTGCCCTGTGCTGCCCAAACTTGCTGGAGAGAAATCTGCTTGCACCGCATGTTCAGCCTCAATTAACTTTGGCTCTTCCCAGTAATGACTTAGGGATTCAATTATTAAGAGTAAAAGTAAAATGGTATTTGGCAAATTATGGTCCTTTTTATTTTGATTGCCTGGGGCGGGTAGTGATTTCATGGGAATCAATACAAAAAAATTATCCCAAGAATGGGTTAATATATCCAACACTTGTTTTCATTGCCAGGAGTTATGATTAGACCCTTCGCCCATAGCCTTAACTTCAACTTCAACGTTTCTGAACCTGACACTTGGCAGCATTATGTCATTAGCCTAAATGGCTTTCTCCAGGGTAAGTAAGTGCTTCTGAGTAGGGGAAGTCTCTTTGGAAAGGTGATGGGGTGGGCGCACGGGTTGGGATGGGAGGGATCAAAATTCACAGTTCACCAGAAATCCCACTCTTACTAACCCCAGCCCATCCTGGTCTTTCCCTACTCTGCATCCCTCTCAGCACCTGTATACACAATCAAAACTGTTCTAGCTTGTGATCGTATGTTGTCTTGAAAGCACATAAGCCAACTCTCCATTAAGATGCTTAGTTCATCAGGGCAGAGAACTTGTTTCCTTTTCTTAAACATTCTCAGGCACCTAGTTATGTCCCGGGCACATCCAGATCGCTCAATGATGATCAATTATAAAAGATTATTCCAGGGGGGTGGGTAATGATGAGAAAAGAAGAGTGTTCTCCAGCATGGGAAGATTCCTGCCTCCTATACTCTTTCAAGGTAAGAGAATTCCTTTTTCCTTTCTCGGAGATAGGCCATCTTGATGGAAGAGAACAGGGGTCTTGATTTAATAGCATCCCGGCAGGGAGTTAGAGGAAGAATCTCTGGGTGACAGTCACTCCAACATTTTGATAACAAATGTTTGCAAGATACCTTGCATCTTGTCTGAGAGCGTCATCAGACACACTCTTGGGGACAAATGAGTGGTTTTTGAGAAGCCCTTCCACAGACTGAAAACTAGGGAGCAGTTTGGTTAAGGTTCAACACAGAGCACACACGCTCTGTATCGATCCAGCTATCAGAGAGGAGCCCCAGTGGATTTACATTGCTGCACCAATTATTTGTGGAAAAAAGCCAGTTGGATTGGTTTGGTTGTCCCTTCCTGGCTGAATTGGTGGGGTGTTCGGGGCGGGGGGAGTGGTGGAGGGGCATGGGGGCAGTAGAATGTGCACTGAATTAAGAGAAAAACAATCTCTTATGTGATGGGAAGCGCCATGTAAATGCATAAATTTTGTCTTTTTAAAAAAAGATTTTATTTATTCATGAGAGACAGAGAGAGACAGAGACATAGGCAGAGGGAGAAGCAGGCTCCATGCAGAAAGCCCAATACGAGACTCGATCCCGAGACTCCGGGATCACGCCCTGAGCCGAAGGCAAAGGCTCAACCACCGAGCCACCCAGGCGTCCCTTGTCATTTTATGCATAGAAAAATCTACCATCAGGGCGCCTGGGTGGCTCAGTCGGTTAAGTGTCTGACCCCTGATCTCAGCTCAGGTCTCCATCCTGGGGTTGTGAATTCAAGCCCCGCGTTGGACTCCACACTGGGTGTGGAGCCTACATAAAAAAAAATCTACCATCTCCATTCTACAAACGGGGCGACTGAGGCTCAGAAAGGGGAAGTAACATGATAAAAGTCTCCCAGCAGCCGAACCAGTGTTTAAACCCACATCCATGGTTTTGACACCCTCGCTACTGGAAGTGTGGTCCAGGATCTGCAGCAACAGCATCCCCTGGGAGTTTATTAAAAAGGCAGGCTCTCAGGCCCCACCCCAAGGCCTGTGAAATTAGGACTGGCACTTGAACAACAAGCACAGGTGATCTGTATAAACTTTAAAGCTTGAGAAATACACTGCTTTTTGTAATTGCTTGCTGCCCTATGACCAGGAGTTAGAAACTCAGCTTTATTTATTTTTATTTATTTATTTATTTTTGAAACTCAGCTTTATTATCAGTCACGCTCAGTGTCCTTTTGGGTAAGTCTGAGTTTCAGATTCCTAACCTGTGAAATGAGGGGAGCTGGGTCCTTTCTGAGTCCATGTAGTTCCTTTTTGAGCTCAAAAAAATGTTTGGGGCATCATAGCCAGCACAATATCTTCTTTTCTTTCAAACTGTGAACTTTTACAAGCATGTTGCCAGAATCTCTGTGGAGGAAATCCGTCTGAGAAGCTAGTAGATAGAGAAATACCAATTCTGACCTAATGACAGAGATGGAAAACATTAGGGAAAACAGTGGGTTTTTAGTTGCTACGTGTAGATAGCATGCCCTATTTAAAAGGAACACATCTCTGAAATAGCATCCCAGAGTATCAATTTCATTCCCAGGAGGACTGGGATTTTGCAATAAGGGTCATGCCCATGTCACATTATTTTTAATGGAACTACCTCAAGAGAAACAATGAACACGTGATTAGAGCTTCTATTTAGAAACTTATTTGAACATAGTTCTTGTGCTAAAAAAAAAAAAAAAGATTAAAACAAAGCCTTGAATCAAATGTAGCTTTGTTGAAGGAAAAATAAAGACTTAACCATAATCAGAATAGATTTAAAATTCCCAGTTGCTTCTTAATAATATTAATCTGCAGTCACAACCTGTCTAGATGCAGACCCAGTAGTACATTTGGAGTTTCACCACTGGTAAATCATATAGGTACACAATCTCCTCTGATAAACTAAGCGGCTAAGAACATGAGTGCAGGAGGGCTGGACCTAACAGGACTAACTGGACTCCATCATTTAACACCAGATTGGAAATAATGTAGTAATTTCCAAAGCCCAGTTCCATGGCATCTGGTAGTCCAAAGAGTGAGCTCACAGTCCCCTTCAACTCTCTTTCCTGATGTGTATACCTTGGACACATGTGACGTGAACTCTGAGTGCCTCGGGTCTCGACAGACAAGATCTCACCTTCTTGGGGGAGACCCTACATCTTGTCGTTGGTTTCTGTCTCTCAACCTAAGCTTCTATTTTGCGGTGCTAACTTCCCTCTGTAAAGGACCAGAAGCTGGTTTTTCTCCTCTTTCTCCCTCTTTCTCTTCCTCTCCCTTCCTCCTGCCCCACAGCACACACTTCTCATTTTCTTGCATCAGGTGTCTCTTGCGGACCTCACAGGAGATGTGTCCTAGACTGACCTTAAAGAGATTTCACCCAAGAGCTTCGCTTCCTTATATAAGCCCCACTGTGACACGATTCAGTCCCTCTTCCAAAAATCTGTCTGCTACGTGCCTATTCCTCTTCCAAGAGTAGAAGGAGCAGCCCTCCAAGCTTACGATGTGCCATAGCTGAAAAGAAATAAGGGAAAATGGCAGTTATAAAGTGACCAGCACATGACCTGGCGATAGATATTCCCAAGTGCGGAGGGAAGGAGAAGCAATCAAAGTGGGCCGAGGGGATGAGCCCAAAAGGTTTCCAGGAGAGAGGCTGATTGATGGAGGGCCTTGGGCACCGATCCGGGTCACAGAGCCTAGGCCAGGCCGAGTGGGCTTTCAGAGGAGTACAAGCAAGCTGCAGACAGGAAACTAGGGAGGAGGACTACTGGAAACGTGGCCTTCCTCTGTAGCACCTGTCTAACATACCCCTTTGCCACCCACATGCTCACCTTAGGTTACAATGACAGTCTTCAAGAGGAGATGAATGTAGATTGTCCCCCGGGGCAGTACTTCATCCAAGATGGCGATGAGGATGAAGACAAGAAGGCCTGCCAGTTTAAGCGCTCCTTCCTCAAGAACTGCTCTGGCTTGGAGGACCCTACTTTTGGCTACTCTACGGGACAGCCCTGCATCCTTCTAAAGATGAACCGGGTATACTGGCCTTTGACACTCCAGTGATAATAGGTGGATGAGCTGGGTAGGAGGGCTCTGGCCACTCCATTTCTCTTGGGCTCTGTCTCCACACACTGCAAGTGTGGTCACTTTTACTGACAGCATCAGTAATACAAACAATGGGACAAACCTATCAAACAATAATACCTTTTTCTCCCTGAGTACTTCCTATGTCCACTCTTCTCCCCCATCCCCAACCAGCCCTTGATGCCCTCTGTCAGCAATGAGGTCCTGAGCTGTTTGCAACAAGGGACTGACATGGTGGCAGTAGAGAGGAGCAATTCTTATAAGAAATACATTTTCTTCCTCTCTTGCCATGCCTGAGGTGTGGTAGAGCCTTCCCAAGTACATCCCTCTTCAAACCAGAAAGTTCTTTACATCTTCAGGGTTCTCTGTATGAACATCAGGTAACAGTGCAATGAGTAAGCTGAGCTGTGCAACTCTGAAGATATTTTGCATTTTTTGCTTTTTGTGATATTCCTATGAGGGCAAAATAAATTACGTTTATGCCTAAGGAAGTGGTGGCTTCAGGGGGATTTAGAAAAGTCCCATTTTCACTGTCCAATCCGTTTTGTTTTATTTTTTTTTAATTTTTATTTATTTATGATAGTCACAGAGAGAGGCAGAGACACAGACAGAGGGAGAAGCAGGCTCCATGCACCGGGAGCCTGATGTGGGATTCGATCCCGGGTCTCGAGGATCGCGCCCTGGGCCAAAGGCAGGCGCCAAACCGCTGCGCCACCCAGGGATCCCCCGTTTTGTTTTATGATGTGAAAACAGTAACAACAATGCTGGTTTTCTTTTGCTAGATTGTAGGCTTTCGTCCTGAGCTTGGGGATCCTGTGAAAGTGTCCTGCAAAGTTCAGGTAAGGTGCCTTTTTGAGTGAGTATGGCTAGCACATTGGTTTTATGCAAAATGGTGGTTCATCCCTTTCAAGGGCTTCACTATGGATGACTGACTGGCTATGGGTTAGGGAAAGGGTTCATTTTTTCATAACTACAACTCCCTTTAGTACCTTCAGGCCAGAAAGCATTCAATTCATGTGTGTGTGTAGTGTGGATGTGTGTGTGTATGTGTGCGCGCGCGCGTGCCAGTTTATACCTGTGAAAGCCAAACAATGAACCTGCTAGGGGCCACAGCAGGGGATGATAATGTGCCACGTCATTAATTGGGATTCTGTTTACACTTTTGCTTTTAGCTCTAATTACTTGTTTCTTTGAACTAAACAAGCAGATTTCATTAGAGTCATTAGTCCCTGCTTTTAAAACAGAATTTCACTTTTTGCAGCAATGACCAGTGGCACTGCGTGTTGCAATAACAAATGACTACAAGGGAAGTATAAACAGAACTCCATTAATATGCTAATTAACTGCCCTTCAAGGGGCCATTAACTCCTATCTCATCTGCACCAATTAGCTCCTTTGTAGGAAGAAGCCCTAGATCTTGGGTTTGCTTCTCAAACTGGAAGTGGTAGCTCCCTCCTGTTTCATAACATCCACTGTACCCCCAGCCCTGGACAGTTGTCTCACTAATGTGTGAAGCCAGGTAATCCCATTCTTAGTTCTAGAAATACAGCTCAAAACTCCAGTCTTGATGGTGCTAGATCAGAAAGCAGCAAGAGGCAACATTCATTCAGCAAGCATTTATTGATCACTTATGATATACCAGGTACTTTGCTAGGTGTTGGGGGTGCCAAGATAAACACGACTCTGTCTCTGAAATCAGGGCAATCAAATATTACATATGCTATGAAAAGTGCAGTGGGGACACTGAGGAGGGAAAGGTTAGTTCCACATGGGAGGTGCTGACGCTGAAGGTGAATGTTGAAAGGTCAGGATATGGTTTGCCCTGTGAATAAGATCAAAGGACATTCATTCTGTTCACATGTACATGAGTATGTGTAAATATACACACATGTGAGGTGTGACTACAAACTAGTGGAACTGATTCCATGGATTATTCACAAACATGAACTGCATGGCTTTCTAGAAGAATGTGTAAGTAAATCATAAAGACCAACACAATCTTAAACTAGTATATTAATTAGCTTGAGTCCTGCTTATAGTTCTCTAGTAGAAGCCATTCATTTTTCAGCTGACATAGAACCTTGCTGAGAACTGTCTTTTAAAACGAAAACAAGAAATATTAAGAGTCTTTATACATTCTATAATAATCAACTGGTCAAAATCCACACCCACTTGTGGAAATAAAGCAGGATAAGGTAATCACTAGGATAAATTAAGGAGAGCTCCAATTATACTAGGAACGATTACACTGTGTTGAAAGAAGTAATCACATGACCCCAGTGAGTGATTTGCTAGTAGTGATGCACTGTCTGTCCCTTATCAGCCCCCAGACCTCCGCCATATAGGGCAAGCCTAATTCATAGGCAGAAAGGTCCGTCCCCTACCTGACATGATATGATGAAGCTAGACTTATTTATTTCATCTTTCCAGCCCTGGTTCCCTCTTGCTCATCCCCCTGATTGCCTCTATAGTAATTAAGCACTATAGAGAACATGGTCAGAGACATGAGTTTTGGTGGGCCAAACTTATGGGATGTGTCCCTATGCATCAGATTCCTGTGCACCCGGTCTGACTTCCAACAGAATTGAGCCCACAATGTGCAGGTTGTTGTGGCGTGGAATTTACTAAACATGTTCTTTTTCTTAAGATTTTATATATTTATTTGAGAGAAGGAGTGCGTGTGTGCACAAGCAGGGGTTGTGGAGGGGCAGAGGGAGAGGGGGAAGCAGACTTCCCAATGGGCAGGGAGCCCATTGTGAGGCTCCATCCCAGGACTCTGGGATCACCATCTAAGCCGAAGGCAGGCACTTAATCAACTGAGCCACTCAGGCACCCCTACTAAACATGTTCTAACTTATACCTGCCTCAAAGTCCAAGACTAGGTGCCAGCCCCAGGATGATTTTCTTGGAGAGGGGCTGGCATGGTAGGCCCTCTTGCTAGAGCAGCACCAGCTACTGCAAGCCCTCTGGAGCCCTTCTGTCTAGGTCCCCTAGGAGCCAGTACAGAACTATATATTTTTTTTTATGATAGTCACACAGAGAGAGAGAGAGAGAGAGAGAGAGAGAGGCAGAGACACAGGCAGAGGGAGAAGCAGGCTCCATGCACCGGGAGCCCGATGTGGGATTCGATCCCGGGTCTCCAGGATCGCGCCCTGGGCCAAAGGCAGGCGCCAAACCGCTGCGCCACCCAGGGATCCCAGTACAGAACTATATTGAGCATGTTTGGCCTCCTCAGTCTAGGCCTTCCATTCAATATTCTTGGAACTGAAAACCAAGGCACAGTCTCCCTCTGGAAATGCTCTGGGGATATAGGTGTGGGGTAAGCTATGCCCCATTCTGCTTTCATGGGTCTTCCTGGGACAGTTGGTTGTGGGTCACATGCTGAGTTCACCTGGGGCACAGGCCCCTTGAGCTCAGGCTTCAACCCATGGAGGGACCCAGCATCCCACATACACCTGCTTTTACTTACAGAGAGGTGATGAAAATGACATCCGATCCATCAATTACTACCCAGAGTCGGCTTCTTTTGACCTTCGCTACTACCCTTACTATGGCAAACTGACTCACGTAAGCCTGTATCCTTTTCAGTCTTTGCTGTCAGAAAGGGCTCAGAGACAGAGGAAGGGCTGTCTGGAATCTCTGGGAATTAGGGAGCAGCATTAGACAGCAAGATGAATAGCAGCTGGCCAAGACCAGGTGCTACCTCTACCAATTCCTAGTTTAAACGCTACTTTCATATCTGAAGAAATCCCAGATATGGTCTGGTCTCACTCCTTCAGTTTACAGACGGAGATTTTAGGCTTCAGAGAAAGTGACTTGCCCAAAACACATAGCTAATTAGCGGCAGAGCCAGGAGCAGACAAATCACTGTCATTGCACTCCATTACACCCAAATAATCACACCTGCCTGTTTCTCCCAGGTGAAGCCTTGGGGCAGTGGTGGTGGGTCATAGAGTGAGGCTTCATCTTTAGCAGAGACATTTGAAAGATACTAGTTCTGGTTTCATTCATGGTCTGATATCCAGAAAATCATATCACAAAGACTTAGAACTGGTTTTCCCCAGAGGACAATCAGACATCTGACAGTGACTTACAGGAGAAACATGCCATTTCCCCACTGTCCCAGAGCAGAGAGAGAGCATGTCAGTGGCTTTAGCCATTTGCGACTTGGCCTCATGGGACTCGCTCAGTTCCCTGTGTGAGGATTATCCCATCTTGCACTGAATATCTGATCGCTTCTATCCTGTTACCCACTCCACCCCCTCCCCTCTTCCCACTTAGGATTCATTGTTCTTCCACCTACAGGTTAACTACACCTCCCCGCTGGTGGCAATGCACTTTACAGACGTGGTGAAGAACCAAGCAGTGCCTGTACAGTGCCAGCTGAAGGGCAAAGGCATCATAAATGATGTCATCAATGATCGTTTTGTGGGGAGGGTGATCTTTACTCTGAACATAGAAACCTAAGAACTGTGCGGGGCACTCCTGCTTGTTCTGTTTCTGTTTATTTCATGTACCCCTGGTAGTACCTGGATTCTTTTTCTTCGATCAGGACACAGCCAGATGGACACCTAAGACAGCAGATCATCTTTCCTTGCCTTTGACATATGTATAAAATGATACTGTGGGATTGATTTTTCAAAGGTAGTCTCTCCTGATGACAAATAGATGATAATTTCCTTTCCCCGCGACTTAAAACTAAAACCCATTCTTGCTGCTAGAAGTCTCACCATAGTGTAAACATAGTATCTGATAAAATTCACAAGAGCCATGAAGGAGAATTGCTATGATAATTTTAAACTCATCGTGTTTTGTAAAATTTTGTTGTTTTTAGAGGTGAGAGTCCTCCCAATCAGGCCGATAACTTTTTTTTCTTTTCTCAACCTGCCTGGCAAGTTCCTTCCCTGGGAACCACCAATCATACCAACTTGGAATACACTCGGGGCTACCATACCTAGAGAACTCTATATCTAAGGGTGCTTGAGGAACTGGCTGCCTCAAATGGGCAACTAAATAATACTGATTTGAAGACTAGGTTATCTTCAACTGGGCCAGAAAGCAGTGCTAACTGGATATCGTTCTGGAATAGAAATGAAGACCTTTCCTATGACTTTTCTGGGAGATGGGGTCCGCAGCAATTGGGGAGAATACCTACCATGTGGATGTGATTGGCATTTGATTCCTTGCTCTGAGGTGTGGTCATCCGAAGGCAAACATTCCTGCACACAGGTTTCTTTCAACTTCAGGCAAAGGAGAAAGCAAGGAAGATCTTCACCCATTAATTATTCTTGGGCTATTTGCTTGACAGCAGTATAATCTTCTTTGAGACCATCAGGGATGGGCATGTTGGTCCCCAGCTACAGTTCTGGGGATTGAAATCTCAGTCTCTTCCTACTGATCCATCATAAGACAGAAAGCTCCTGCCAGGCCATCCAAAATCCAAGGCCCACTGCCAGCGTTTCATTTGCCTAGAAAACGATAGGAGGCAGATGTTTATCCAGGTTGTGGATCAGCCAGGCTGCTTTGTCTGGTCTTTGGCCATGCAACCATTCCACTGCTTCTTAACACCTCCACCAGGGGGAGGGCTGGGACAAGGAGAAAAAGTGAGCATTAGAGCATTGCATAGCGTCTCAGGGTTCAAAGTAAGCTTAAATGCCACCTAGAAGCATCCAGAGTCTGAATCTCCTCTACAATGTTTATCTTCTCCCAAAACAGGGAACTGGCAGTCTGGTAGTGAAGACAAACAAGGAAAGAAGTAACTATGAACTAGTATGACAAGTTATAAAACTAGTATGTGGTAATGCCATGGGAACATGAGGAAAAGTAACTTGAGCTGAGAAAGTAGGAGAGGAAATTTCACATGCAAAGTCACAAACACGAAATAACATGGTGTGTTTGGGTAACTGGGAGCAGTTCATATAACTGGAGTGTAAGGGGCTCAAAGGAATGGCCAGGAGTGGCAGGGGATTGAGCTAGAAAGGTGTACAGGTACTGAAAGAGGACTTTGAGTTTAATCCAATAGGTGAAAAGGTGTCATCAAGGTATTTTAAGCAGGGAAGCTCTGTGATCATATTTGCACTTTAGAAAGAGCACTTTGGCAGCCAAAATGTGAAAAATGGGTTGAAGAGGGCAAGACTGGGGAATGGGCAATGAGGGAGAAGGAGGAGTCAAGAATGGCTCCAAGGTTTTGAACTTGGCTAGAACCAGTGTGATGGTGATATTGTTGATCAAGACTGGGAATACAAGAGAGAAGCAAGATTGGAGAGCAAGATGTGATCAATTTAAAGCTTGTGATTCCTATTGGTCAGACACCCATGTGGAGATGTAAACATAAGTGGAGTTGGGGAGAAGGAAATCTGAGAACAAAAGCAACATTTGCTTAAGTGAACTCTCTTAAGAAATTCTAAGCTATTTGATCTCGGGAATTTGAGCCAGTTATGTAAACACACCACACCAATCTAGTCTCTCAGATAGTGTTTTTCTCTTCACTTGTGGCAGAAAGCACTGTGGCTGCTCTTTGGAATCTCCTTCCCACTTTCCAACTCTTGTCAACAGAGTAGAGGGGAGCTGACCTCTATTAACAGTGATAAAATATTCAACAGCAGATATGTGAAAAATACAAACAACAACAACAACAAAACTGTCTCCTCCCAACCCCTGTCCTTATCAAATTCCATTTTCAAAACTAATCTTGAAAAAGAAAGAACAAAATACCTGAAGATGATAACTTTAAAACCATTTCAAGATTACTTCAAGTAATCAAACTCTCAAGATTCAGTAGTAAAAGATAATAGAACATTAGATCTGGAAAGGATATTAGAGTGTTTAGAGAAAACAACCTGCATTGCATCTGACTCCAGGTCCAGTGCTCTTTCTACTCTGAGCTGCTGCTTACCAGGAAGTACCATCTTTTTAAAAATCAATGGATGATATCCCAAACATTTTGAAACATATGTCAAATTTGGGTTAGAATAGTTAACATTTCACAGGAATTCAATTACTGGTGCTATATTTTATACATAATACATTATCCTGTTAAATGCGTTGACTATTACACAGACAAGGAATTATGAATCTTTTGTCATACAGTATTTCTCATTCAGTGGAATCCATTGTATCCACAGTTTCCAAGCAGTATTGAATAGTACTAGGATGGTTTGGGTTGTCAGCTGGGACATGAAAAAAAATAGCTTTATCACACAGAACTGGATATTATAATATATACTCACTAAAATGGAATTCTAACAGTTCAATAAACTTCCAGTGGATTAATTAAAATCATCCCCCATACCGTATCATACCAGGATTTGATTTGCATACCATCTGTTGCAATGCACTTGGTTTTACTTTATTGTCAATGAGAATTACTACTTCCAAATGCCTTCGTGGTTTTGTCCATGCTAGACTTATGATTTCACACCCCCTCCAAAATCATTATCCTAAAGTAACTTTCCTTAGGCATCTATTTGCTGGGAATCTTCATGTAGAAAACATTATTATTGTATTGAGGAATTGTTGACAACAATAAATTGAAATAAAAAAGAAGTGTATGGTTTCCTCTCTCTAGACAGTACCACTGATTTTCCCACAGGAATACTGGGCAGCCATGTGGGTGGAAAATTTGACAACTGACAGCCTATTAGTTTAAAACTTTTTTTCTTCTTCTTCCCCCTATTTTTTTTTTTTTTTGACTCTTGGGGTTTAACCACAGAAGGATGAAACTAAAAGTTGTTTCATTTCTGAGCATTTTTCCTTTTGTAGTCTCTATGCTCTGGTTTCTCGGAAGACTACTTTGTCAGAGCAAACTTCCTTTCTTTATCGAGTCCTCGTGTAAATTGTTCCATTTGTTTGTGTAGAAAAGGAACACCAAGAGAAACTTTGAGGTGGAGAGAAGGAACCAATATCCAAAGAGAAGCTGCAATTGCTTGATGAAAGCCTGGCTAAGTGATTTTAAGGCACATCTGGCCACAAATGGTCTCCCAGAGCAAATCTCTAATGGTAACTGCAATTAAAGACAGAAATATTTCCACTCCCTTGTCTAACTCAGAAACTAAGCTGCTATAGGAATCCCTTCTTTCTTTGGAAGCTGCCCTGGCCTAAGGTCTACTAGGCTTATATGGTTTGATTGAGGCAAGGTCTGTGATCCCAATACTTTTCCCCAATCTAGGTTCTTGGTTAGAGTCATTTTCCTTACTGATTTCCTCTTAAAGTATTCAAACATGATAAAGGAATTTAGCCAAATCAAACAGAAACATGATTTCCACTGTGATTTTATCTAGGCAGAAAACAGAGGTTTGGATGTGTGGTGATGGGGAGGAAGAACAGGATGGATGGAGGCAAAGAGTGAGAGAAAGGAGTTGAAAGGCTGAATAGCCCTGCTTACTTCACAAAGTTCTTTATTTGCAAGCTAGAAGGGAAGAAACACTGATAGGAGGATCTAAAAGGCTTAAGAAAGATATGATAGGCTCTCAGTCTGCCAGTTTAGTCTCCAGGATATACTTCTGTGCAGGCTCCTGCATGGCCATAACATCAATCAGGATTCTAACAATAGATAGCACACTTGACAAAATGGAGTAATTGGCAGGGGGGCATTATTTACAAAGAAATTCCTTATAAATGTGTAGATGCAGGGAAACACAGAGAATAGCACAATAACCCAGACTAGTATAAGCCGAACTCTTACCTTCCCTAGACCCCAAGGGACAGGCATAGGAAGTGGCTCCCACAACCCAGAAGGGCCAAGTCATGTACAGCTAACTGCCCTGAGAAGAGTGGTGACCTTGTTGAAGGCCTAAGCTAGCCCAAGGTGATCTTGTAGGGAGGTAATCATACATCTATTCATGGTTGTATCTGAACTTTAAAAAAATTTTAAATTAAGATCTCCAAAGAACAGTTCTTTCAGTCTACCCTAGCATTTTGTTGACATCTTTCACTTGAAAGAAAGAGAGGGTGAAGAGAGAAACAAGCCATCTTGATTTATTCTGCTTTATCTTTACCAAAAAACATTCTATAATTCAACTCTGCATTAAATGAAATGTCTGGCTTGTATAAAACATTTTCTTTCCAGAACAGAATGGTACAACCTTCATAATACAGTTAACTTGAATCAGAAAAGTATTTGTCTTCCATTAAGGACAAACCTGTTCATAAATGAGAATCAGGATAATGGTGACATCCTTTCCCTCTCCAATCCCCCAGCTGATGATATCATCTTGTATATAGAAAATTACAGCTAATAAACAAGTTCACCAACATTGTAAGATAAAAGGTCAGTATACAAAAATTGGTTGTCTTTCTATACACTAGTAGTGAGCAATTTAAAAAAAAGAAATTAACAAAACAATTCCATTTACAATTGCATAAAAAATAAAATACTTAGGAAAAGAGTAACAAAAAGAAATGCAAGACTTGTGCACTGAAAACTACATAGCATTGTTGAAATAAAAGAGCTACATAAATGGAAAGACACCCATGTTCATGGATTAGAAGATTAATATAGCTTAAAATGGCAATACTTTCCAAATTGGTCTACATATTCAATACAATCCTTTCAAAATCCAACTTCCTTTTTTTCACCCCCAGAAACTGATATGGCAATCCAAAAATTCATATAGAAATGTAAGGGACCCAGGAAAAGCCAAAATAATTTCAAAAAAGAACAAATCTGGAAGACTCATACATTCCAATTTCAAAACGTCTATAACATTAGAGTAATTAGGGCAGCCCCAGTGGCTCAGCAGTTTAGTGCCGCCTTCAGCTCCGGGCGTGATCCTGGAGACCTGGGATTGAGTCCCACGTCGGGCTCCCTGCATGGAGCCTACTTCTCCCTCTGCCTGTATCTCTGCCTCTCTCTCTGTGTGTGTCTCTCATGAATAAATAAATAAAAATCTTTTTAAAAAATAACATTAGAGTAATTAAAACAGTGTGGTACTGCCATAAGGATAGACATATAGAACAATGGAATAGAATTGAGAGTCCAGAAATAAACCCATACTTCTATGGCCAGTTGATTTTTGAAAACAGTGCTACATCCATTCAATAGTCAAAGAATAGTCTCTTCAACAAATGGTTCTAGGATAATCTGCATACAAAAAAATTAATTTGGACCCTTACTTCATACCATATACAAAAGTTAACCCTAAATGGATCAAAGATCTAAATGTAAGAGCTAAAATTATAAAACTCTTAGAAGAAATATCGACATAAATCTTTGTTTCTTAAACAATGGTTTCTTAAACACACAACTTCAGTGCAGAGTCTAAAGAGATATTTCTCCAAAAGAGATATACAAATGAATAATAAGCATATGAAAAGGTGTTAAACACTATTAGGCATTAGGAAAATGCAAATCAAAAGCACAATAAGACACCATTTCACATCCACTACAAAGGCTATTAAAAGAAAGGACAATAACAAGCATTGAGGATGTGGAAAAATTAAAACCCTCATAAGCTGCAGGAGAGAATGCAAAATGGTGAGCCACTTTGGAAAAACAGTTTGGCAGTTCTTCAAAAGATTAATCACAGAGTTTACCATATGGCCCAGAAATTCCACTCCTAGATACACACCAAAGATCATTGAAAACATAAGTCTTCCCAAAAGCGTGTACTCGAATGTTCATAGCAGCATTATTCATAATAACCAAAAAGTGGAAATAACCCAATATCCCTCAACTGATGAATGAATAAACAAAATGTGGCATAACCATATAATGGAATATTATTCAGCTATAAAAGCTATGAAATATGGATCCATGCTATAGGATGGATGAACCTCAAAACATTATGTTAAGTGAAAGAAGCCAGAAACAAAAAGGCCACATCTATGATTCCATTTCTGTGACATGTCATAGAAATAGGTAAATCCATAAAGACACAAAACAGATCAGTGGTTGCCAGGGAGGGGCTGGAGGAAAGTGGAAAAGAGAGTGACTACTAATGGGAATGAGACTATCTATCTATCTATCTATCTATCTATCTATCTATCTATCTATCCATCCATCTAACTATCTGTCTATCCACCTATCTATCTGTCTATCTATAGACAGAGGGAAGGAGAGAAATTTCTGGGTCATATGGCAACTTCTTGTTTAACTTTTAGTGGAACTGCTAGACTGTTTTCCAAAGCAGCTGCACCATTTTACAGTCCCACTAGCAATATATGAGGGCTCTAATCTCTCTATATCCTTGCCTACACTTGTTACTGTCCATTTTTTAAATTACAGTCATCTCACCAAGTGGGATGTGGCATCTAATTGTGGTTTTGATTTGAATTTTGTATTTTCCTGATGACTGATGATGTTGAGCATTTTCATTCATGTGCTCATTGACCATTTGTATATTTTCTTTGGAGAGATATCTATTCAGATTCTGTGCTCATTTTTAGTTCAGTTGTCTTTTTTACTATTTTTGTTAGAGCTATTTATGGATTCTGGATAGTAGACCTTTATCAAGTATAATGTTTACATAACTTTTCTCCCATTTTATGGGTTGTCTTTTCAAACTCTTGATAGAATAATTTATTTATTTTTTTAAATATTTTATTTATTTATTCATGAGAGACACAGAGAGAGAGGCAGAGACACAGGCAGAGGGAGAAGCAGGCTCCACCCAGGAGGCCCAACGCAGAACTTGATTCCGGGTCCCCAGGATCACACTCTGGGCCGAAGGCAGCGCTAAACCACTGAGCCACCCAGGCTGCCTGATAGAATACCTTTAAGTAAAGAAGTTTTTAATTTGGGTGTGTTCTAATTTATATTTTTTTCTTTTGTTGCTTGTGCTTTTGGTCTCATATCTAAGAAGTTTTTTCCAAACTCAGGGTCATAAAGTTTGCTTCTACATTTTCTTCTAAGTGTTTTTAGAGCTTTTGCTGGTACATTTAGATCTATGACCATTTTGAGTTACCACAGTCTTTTAATTACTATAGCTTTGTAGCAAGTTGTGATTGGAAAGTATGAATCTTCCAACTTTGTTCTTCTTTTTAAAGACCTTTTTAAGGTTGCATCCTTTCAACCTCTATTTAAATTTTTGGATCTGCTTGTTAATTTCTGCAAGAAGTTCTATTTCAATGGTTGCTTTAGGGTTTATAGCAGGTTTTTCTTCAACCTCAGCATTGTTGACATTTGGGGCCAGGCAATTGTTTTGGGGACTGTTAAATGCATTTTGCAGCATCCCTGGCCTCTATCCAATAAATACGTTTTGGAAACCAAACATGTCTCCAGACATTGTTGAATGTCCTCCAGGGGTCAAAAATCACCCCAGACTGAGAACCACTGTTTGTTTTTTTTTAAGATTTTATTTACTTATTCATAGGCACAGAGAGGGGCAGAGACACAGACAGAGGGATAAGCAAGCTCTATGCAGGGAGCCCGATGTGGGACTCGATCCCAGGTCTCCAGGATCACACCCCAGGCTGCAGGCGGCGCCAAACCCCTGTGCCACCGGGGCTGCCCGAACCACTGGTTTAGAGTTTATCTCTTTAACATCACAACCTACCTTCAAGTCATACCATTTCAAGTATTATATATAAACCTTACCATAATATACTTCCATTTTTCCCATCCAGACCTTTTGGCTACTGTTATTTTATATTTTACTTACTCATACGTTATAAGCCCCACAACACATTATTTTTATTTAAACAATTAATTGTTGGGACGCCTGCATGGCTCAGTGGTTGAGCATCTGCCTTCAGCTTGGGTCATGATACCGACGGCATTAAGTCCCATATCAGGCTCCCTGTGGAGAGCCTGCTTCTCCCTCTGCCTATGTCTCTGCCTCTGTGTTTCTCATGAATAAATAAATAAAATCTTTTTTAAAATAAACAATTAATTGTTTTTAAAAGATTTAAATAATGAGAAAGAGAATCTTATATATTTAATCATGTAGTTACCATTTCCAAGGCTCTTTATCCCTTTGTGTAGATCCAAGTTTCCAAATAGCATCATTTTCATTCTGCTTGAAAAATGTCCCTTAACTTGTTCAGTGATGCAGAACTGCTGGTGATGGTTTTTTTCAGCTTTTGTATGCCTGAAAGTTTTCATTTTTGCCTTTGTTTTTGAAAAATATGTTAACGAGTATGTATTTCTTGATTTGGAGGGGCGTCTGGGTGGTTCAGTTGGGTAAGCATCCAACTATTGATCTCAGCTCAGGTCTTAATCTCAGAGTTGTGAGTTCAAGGCCCATATTGGGCTCCACACTGGGTATGGAACCTACTCTAAAAAAAAATTCTTCATTGAGAGTGTTTTCTTTCACTACTTCAAAGATGTTGCTTCATTCTCTTCTGGCTTGTTTCTCCAAGAAATCTGATGTTAACCTTTGTACATATGTTTTTTTTCCCCTTACTGTTTGTAAGATTTTCTCTTTATCACTATTTCTAAGCAATTTGATATTATGCGCTTGGCACAGTTTTCATGCTCCTTGTGCTGGGAGTTCATTGATCTTCTTGGATCTGTGGGCTTATAGTTTTCCTAAAATCTGGAAATAGCTCAGACATTATTTCTTCTTCAAATATTCTTTTGGCCGCAACTCCCACCTATATCTGTATATAGGATTGCTTGAAATTTTCCCATAATTCACTGATACACTGATCTTTTTTTTCATTTTCTATCTGCATTTCATTTCAACTATTTTCTATTGTTACATCTTCAGATACACTAATATTTTCCTCACAACTGGTAATCTATCATTAATCCAGTACAGTGCTTTTTCATCTCAGATATTGTGGTTTTCATTTCCACAAGTTTGATTTGGGTCCTTTTTATATTTCCCATGTCTCTACTTATTATGTTCAGTCTTTCTGTAGTTTATTGAGGATATTAAATACATTTATAATGACCTTTTAAAATGTTTATTTATTTGAGAGAGAGAGCAAGAGGGGCCAAGGAGGGAGGAGGAGCCAAGGGAGAGGGAGAGAGAGAATCTCAAGCAGATTCTGTGCTGAGCCCAGAACCCAACATGGGGCTTGATCTCACGACCCAGATATCATGACCTGAGCCAAGACCAAGAGTCAGACACTCAACTGACTGAGCCACCCAGGTGACCCAATGAGTTTGGTTTGTTTGTTTTTTTTTTAAAGATTAGGTGATCACAGGTTCATGGGCAGTGGTACATGACCTGGTCCACTGATTGGGAACCTGGAAGGAAAATGATTGGGAGATTGCAAGCAAAAGAGTTCAGGATGTGGATCAACATACGGCAATGCTTACGAAGTGTGAAGATCTTTATATCACTTGTTAATGCTCACCAAACAGTGTCTACCATGGAAGAGGTACTAGAAAACCAAGTAAACAAATTACTTAGTCAGTTGACTTCAGTGCTAGCATGTTGAGCACATTTAGGTGGCCTTAATGGCAGAGGTGGAGACTAAACATGGGCCCAACAGCATGGATTCATACTTACCAAGACTAGTATAGCTATTGCTACCTCTGACTTTCTAACCTGCCAGCAAAATAGGCCAATAGGGATCATCTGGTATGGCATCATCACTTTATGTGTCCAACTGACCTTTGGTGACAAGTTGACTACAATGATCGGCTTCACTCCTGGATGTACCACCAGTTTGTTATCATGGCAATAGATGTATATTCCTGGTATGGGTTTGCCTTTCTTAATCACAAGGTCCCAGTCAACACTGCTATCTGAGATCTTATAGAGTATTTGATCAATCGGTATGTGATATTACATAACATTGCACTAAACTAGGAGATGCATTTTACAGCAATGGAGATGCAAGAATGGGCCTATGATGATGGAATCTACTGGCTCCATGACATATGATACCCTCCAGAAAGCTGATATCCTGACAAAGTAATGGAATTGCCTGCTGAAAACAGCTGAAGCGCCAACTCAAAGTAAATATTTTGTGAGGACAGAATGCTATTCTCCAGAATACATTAAATTCATTGAGTCAAACATTTTTACATGGTGCATATCTTCGATTAGAAGGATATATGGGTTCAGGAGCCAGGGAGTGGAAGCAGGAATAGCCACACTTAGCATCACTTCCAATGACACATTTGGGCGACTTTGTGTTTGCGATCCCCACAATTATGAACTTTCTTTCTTCCTTCCTTCCTTCCTTCCTTCCTTCCTTCCTTTCTTTCTTTCTTTCTTTCTTTCTTTCTTTCTTTCTTTCTTTCTTTCTTCTTTCTTTCTTTTTTTATTGGAGTTCGATTTGCCAACATATAGCATAACACCCAGTGCTCATCCCGTCAAGTGCCCCCCTCAGTACCCGTCACCCAGTCACCCCATCCCCCCGCCCACTGCCTTTCTACCATCCCTTGTTCGTTTCCCAGAGTTAGGAGTCCCTCATGTTCTGTCACCCTCTCTGAAATTTCCCACTCATTTTCTCTCCTTTCCCCTTTAATCCTTTTCACTATTTTTTATATTCCCTGAATGAATGAAACCATATGATGTTTGTCCTTCTCCGATTGACTGACTTCACTCAGCATTACACCCTCCAGTTCTATCTCCGTCAAAGCAAATGGTGGGTATTCTGAACTTTCTAAGGTTAGAGGTGCTAGCCCTGAAGGGAGCTCACTCTAACCCGGGGTTTTTCAACCTTGCCACCAATGACATTTGGGGCCAGATAATTCATTGTAGGGGCTGTCTTGTACATTATAGGATATTTAACAGCATCCCTGGCTAGACATCAGAAGCACACTCTTCCCAGCTGTGATGAAAAAAAAATGTCTCCAGATATTTCCAAATGTTCCCTGGGAGACTGAAGTGCCCCAAGTTGAGAATCACTGCTCTATCCAAAGGAGAAAAAAAGATTCACATTGAACTATAATTTGTGGCTGCCACCTGGGCATTTTGATCTCCTCATGTCCACGGTCCAGCAGGCAAGAAGAGGAGTCACCATCCTAACTTGATCAATTGACCCTGGCTATCAGGAGATAGGGCTACTGTTATAAATGGGAACAGGAAGGAATGACTGGATGATCAAGTAGTCTCTAAGCAGAAGCAGCTGCTAGATTGGACTACTATTCTGTCAGAGATCTGTCCAGTAAGGAGAAAAGCCCAAATAGATATACATGCTTTGTTACTCTCATGGATAGCATAAGCAAGATCAGCACAGCGTCAGCTCCCCACATCCCTATTCTCACAGGATGACACCTGAATCACAGGGGTAAGATAATAGACTGATAGATCACTCTGTTGTGGAGAAACCAATTCTAGACTGCAGCTAAGAAGTATTAGATCCCTTATCTATACACTAAGGAAGCCAAGGTAGATAGTCCATGCCTCACTGGAAGCAGGGAGGTAGTCAAAAACCAGATTTGTGGCATCCTCCTGCAAGATAGGGAAGCTTATGAGAAATACCCTTGTGACAGCTCGTCACAAGATTGCTATCTTGCCATGTTCCTGGGAGGATCACCAGGGTGTTCTGCTAAGACTTAGGTCAAACCAATTAAGCCTTGCCTATGTGGCCTACACAGACATATGAAGGTTGCCAGGGTGCCATGCTTGACCCATTTCCCTACAGGTATGTGTGTGGAACTCAGGTGATCCACTTGAATATTTTCTAGGTACAACCTTTCCCAGTTATGACTATAAATGGACAGGTACAGCAACCTTGGACTGAGAAGGATGTGGTGAGGAGATTGAGGCCGCTCAAGGACAAAGGTCTGAGTCATACCACTTGGTGTGCCATTGAGACAACAGAGGTAGTAACTGGGGATGAAAGGAATTTAAAATGGATAGTAGAGGAAGGAGATGATGACTATCGATTGTGAACCCAAGACCAATGTCTGTAGTGTTGCTTGTAGTTTGTAACACTGACCTCCTTCTTCTAAGTTTCCCCTCAGGAGGAAAGACCTTATAGAGTCCTGCAGAATCTCCCCCCCCCCCAAATATTCCAAAAGAAATGTATCCCAGTGGCATGAGTGGTATATTGTGGTAGACAAAGACATATACTACCTAGCTGCCTTTTGGGGAAGAACTTACTGCTTGGCTCTTGGGAAGGGCAGTCAGCAGACCCTAGATAGCTATCAGTGTTTTCAGGGCCTGCCTCAGCTGCAGTCTCTCTTTGCGCAAGTTACACCCTTCCTGTGGCAGCCCACATCTAGGAATTGAGTGAGTCTAACATGGGGCCACACTGATTGGCAATATTCATTCCAAAGCTCTTTGCTGGGTCACCGAAGACTTTGTTTGGCCTGTATCACATTTCAGCTTCTCCACTGGCCCAATCCTACTTCATCCGCCTGTCGTGGGTGTTGATCCCTGACAAACATCTGTCATGCTAACTCCATTTCAGCATCTGTTTCTGAAGAACCCAAATTGGAGCACCAATGACAATGTTCAGATCCAGATTTAGAGGAAGTAATATATCTTGATATGTCAAAATATACTCTGCATTGGCATTTTTGTGGCATAAAGTTGTTCATAATATTCTCTTATAATTTTTTAATGCCTGTATGAATCTGCAGTGATGTACTGTCTCTCATTCCTTATTAGTAATTTGTGTCTTCACTTTCTTTTCCCTAATGAGTCTGCCTGGAGGTTTATCAATTTCATTGATTTTCTTAAAGACCAGCTTTAGATTTCACTGATTTTCCTCTATTGTTTTACTGTTTTCTACCTCGTTGATTTCTGTTTTGATTTTTTAAAATTATTTTGCACTTAATTAGCTCTTATATTTTTGGTTTCTTAAAGTAGAAACTCCATCATTGAATTGGACCTTTTTTCTTTTCTAATGTAAGCATTTAGTTCTATAAATTTCCAAGTATGTTTAAATTTAAACATAACACATTTAAACATGTTTAAATTTTCCTCGAAGTAAGCTTATGCTTTACACCTCAATCATTCTGGTATATTGTGTTTTTATTTTAATTCCCTCCAAAACACTTTCTAGTTTCCTGTTTGATTTTTTTTTAATTTTTATTTATTTATGATAGTCACAGAGAGATAGAGAGAGAGGCAGAGACACAGGCAGAGGGAGAAGCAGGCTCCATGCACCGAGAGCCCGATGTGGGATTCGATCCCGGATCTCCAGGATCGCGCCCTGGGCCAAAGGCAGGCGCCAAACCGCTGCGCCACCCAGGGATCCCTCCTGTTTGATTTCTTAACTCATGAAATATTTGGAAGTAGTAGTATTTAGTTTCTAAATATTTGGGGATTTATGATATCTTTCTGTTATTGATTTCTGATTTAATTCCATTGTGGTGAGACAATATACTTCATATTATCTAAATGATTTTAAATATATTGAATTGTTTTATAACTCTGAATATTGTTTATCTTGGCAAATGATCACCTGAAATATGTATTCTGATGTTTGTAGGTATAGTGTTCTATAAATATCAATTAAGGCAAGTTGATTAATCATACTTTTTTTTATTAATCACAGTTTTCAAGTCTTTGTGTTTGCTGCTCTGCTACCTACTTTATTTGAAATTAAAGCCACCATTTCAGCTTTATTTTGATTAGTGTTAGGAGGATGTATTTTTGGGCAGCCCGGTGGCTTAGTGGTTTAGCACCACCTTCGGCACAGGGGCTTATCCTGGAGACCCAGGATCGAATCCCATGTCAGGCTCCCTGAATGGAGCCTGCTTCTCCCTCTGCCTGTGTCTCTGCCTCTCTCTCTCTCTCTCTCTCATGAATAAATACATAAAATATTTCTTTTAAAAAGGAGGATGTATTTTTTTCTCTTCTTATACTTTAGCCTATTTGTGTCTTTAGATCTAGGGTGGGTTTATTATAGACTACACATGATTGGGTCTTGCATTTTTTCTTATCCTGACAATCTCTACCATTTACTTGAGTCGTTCACACCATTTATAAATAGTGTGATTATTTATATGGGCTGTATTTAAATCTACCATCTTGCTATTTGTTTTCTGTTGGTCTTGTTTGTTCATTGTTCCCCTTCCTCCTTTTTCTGCTTTCTAATTGAACTGAGTTTTAAAAGTGATTCCATTTTATCCTCTTTATTGATTTATTAGCTATATTGCTTGGTTTATTTGTTTGGGTTCTTTTTTTTAGATATTGCTTTAGGGTTCATAGTAGATATTTTTAACATATCACTGTCTACCTTGAAATCATATTATACTACTTCTCATATACTATAGGAAATTTACAATATACTTCCATTTTTATCTTTGTGCTATCATACAACTTTCTTCTACATATGTTATAAACACCACACTACATCGCTATTGTTTGCCTTAATTACCTCTTTTTTTTTGCAACATGACTTTTAATAACTAAATAGTATTATGTACTATTCAGAGTATGGACACATCAAAATGTATTTAGCCAATTCCAAATTGTGCATTAAGGTTGTTACCTTTTTTTTTTTTTCTTGGTTGATAATACAAATTATATAGAAATCAACATTCTTGTGCAAAAAATCTCTTTGTACATTTCTTTTTTAAAAAGTTGTTTTAAGATTGTATTTATTTATTCATGAGAGACACACACAAGGAGAGAGAGAGAGAGAGAGAGAGAGAGAGAGAGAGAGGCAGAGACATAGGCAGAGAAGCAGGCTCTACCCAGGAAGCCTGATGTGGGACTTGATCCCAGGAATCCAGGATCATGCCCTGGGCCGAAGGTAGGAGCTAAACCGCTGAGCACCCAGGTGTCCCTCTTTGTACATTTCTGATTATTTCTTTAGAATAGTTTTCTGTTGTGGTAAAAAAATACACACAACATAAAATTTAACATCCTAACCATTTTTTAAATTCATTTATTCATAAGAGACAGAATGAGAGAGAGAGAGAGGCAGAGACACAGGCAGAGGGAGAAGCAGGCTCCATGCAAGGAGCCTGACGTGGGACTGGATCCCGGTTCTCCAGGATCACACCCTGGGCCAAAGACGGCGCTAAACTGCTGAACCAACCCGGACTGCCCATCCTAACCATTTTTAAGTTTATAGTTAATAATGTTCAGTATCTTTACATTGTTGTGAAACAGATCTCCAGAACTTTTCATCTGAAACTTTATACCCATTAAACAAATCTTCTTTTCCTCCCTCTCCCTGTCCCTGGCAACAACCATTCTACTTTCTGTTTCTGTGAATTTAGGTATTTCACATAAGTGGAACCATATGGTATTTGTCTTTTTGTGGCTGGCTTATTTCACTTAGTGTAATGACCTCAAGTTTCATCCATGTTGTAGTATGTGACAGGATTTGCTTTATTCATTTCTTTGGATGCCTTTTCTTCTGAATGTGTCATTTGGGATAATTTCTATTGCTACATATTCAAGTTTACCATTTTTTCTTTTTTTATAATAAATTTATTTTTTATTGGTGTTCAATTTACCAACATACAGAATAACACCCAGTGCTCATCCCGTCAAGTGTCCCCCTCAGTGCCCATCACCCATTCACCCCCATCCCCCCGCCCTCCTCCCCTTCCACCACCCCTAGTTCATTTCCCAGAGTTAGGAGTCTTTATGTTCTGTCTCCCTTTCTGATATTTCCCACACATTTCTTCTCCCTTCCCTTATATTCCCTTTCACTATTATTTATATTCCCCAAATGAATGAGAACATATAATGTTTGTCCTTCTCCGATTGACTTATTTCACTCAGCATAATACCCTCCAGTTCCATCCACGATGAAGCAAATGGTGGGTATTTGTCGTTTCTAACGACTGAGTAATATTCCATTGGATACATACACCACATATTTTTTATCCATTCATCTTTTGATGGACACCGAGGCTCCTTCCACAGTTTGGCTATTGTGGACATTGCTGCTAGAAACATCGGGGTGCAGGTGTCCTGGCGTTTCATTGCATCTGTATCTTTGGGGTAAATCCCCAACAGTGCAATTGCTGGGTCCTAGGGCAGGTCTATTTTTAACTCTTTGAGGAACCTCCACACAGTTTTCCAGAGTGGCTGCACCAGTTCACATCCCCACCAACAGGGTAAGAGGGTTCCCTTTTCTCCACATCTTCTCCAACATTTGTGGTTTCCTGCCTTGTTAATTTTCCCCATTCTCACTGGTGTGAGGTGGTATCTCATTGTGGCTTTGATTTGTATTTCCCTGATGGCAAGTGATGCAGAGCATTGTCTCATGTGCTTGTTGGCCATGACTATGTCTTGCTCTGTGAGATTTCTGTTCATGTCTTTTGCCCATTTCATGATTGGATTGTTTGTTTCTTTGGTGTTGAGTTCAATAAGTTCTTTATAGATCTTGGAAACTAGCCCTTTATCTGATACTTCATTTGCAAATATCTTCTCCCATTCTGTAGGTTGCATTTAGTTTTGTTGACTGTATCCTTTGCTGTGCAAAAGTATTTTTTCTTCTGCAATATCTAATTTGTTGTTAATTCCATCCAGTACATTTTTATTTCAAATTGCATAGTTCTTATCTCTAGAGATTTGATTTCTGTCTTTTATATTATCCATGGCTTTATTTAATTTTGTGAACATATGGAATCTAGTTATAATAACTGTTTTAATGTCCCTATTTCCAACAACTGTGTTACTTTGGGGTTGCTTTTGGTTGCTTGATTTTTTTCATTTCATTATGAGTTATATTTTCCTCCTTCTTTCATGCTTCATAATTTTTTACTGGATGCCCAAGATTATAAACTTTAACTTGTTGGGTATTGGTTGTTTTTTTGTTATCCCACAAATATTATTGAGCATTTTCAGACACAAGTTACATGGAAACAGTTGGATCCTTTAGGATATGGCTTTTATGATATTTTAGATGGATTGAGAGCAGTGTTCAGTCTGAGTCTATCCTTCACTACTAAGACAAGAACCTCAATACTCTACCCAATGTTCCATGAATTATGAAGTTTTACTCGTCTAAGGGACCAGGCACTATTTCCAGCTCTGTTTGTGTTCTGATCCTTTTGTCTGGTTAATTCCTTGGCCTTGGTAGTTTCCTCAGATGTATGTGCACATTAGTACTTGGAGGGGGGACCCTCTGCAGGTCTGTGGAGTCCTCTATATATATACATCTCTCCTATTTAGTACTTTGTCTTGCAAATACTAGCCACCATAGTCTCCCCAGATTCTCCACTCATGTCAGTTTTTCAGGTTCCCCCTGGGTTCCCTCTCCTCAGGACCTCCAGGTCATGCCAGACAGTATGGTACACAAACATGGGGTTCACCTCATTTCTCAGGGATCACTGTCCTTCATTACTTAATATTAAATGACTTTAAAACTGTTATTTCATATCTTTTGTCCATTTTTAAAGTTTGTAAGTCCAGTGCCTATTATATCATCTTGACCAGTAGTGAAAATCTACCTCCTTTTTTGTTTAAATTTTACTTCAAAGTGTGTCAGTCAGGCTTCAATCAAAGTAGTAGAACTGGGGATCCCTGGGTGGCGCAGCGGTTTGGCGCCTGCCTTTGGCCCAGGGCGCGATCCTGGAGACCGGGATCGAATCCCACGTCGGGCTCCCGGTGCATGGAGCCTGCTTCTCCCTCTGCCTGTGTCTCTGCCTCTCTCTCTCTCTCTCTCTCTCTCTCTCTCTCTCTCTGTATGACTACATAAATAAATGATAAAAAAAATTAAAAAAAAAAACAAAGTAGTAGAACTACTGTGTGTGTGTGTGTGTGTGTGTATGCATGTAATTTATAAAGGATTTGCTACAGAGATTTTCTCTTATACAATTCTGGGAACTGGTTAAGGAGTCTTTTAAGGCTGTTATCTTCACATCTAATGCTGAAACCTGAAGTCCACAGTACAGGTAATCAGGAAGGCAAGATGGACATAAATGTAAAATGGGAGAGAACAAAAACAAACGAACCCACAAGCATGAGCTGGCACCCCCAAGCGTGAACTGAAACCTTTGTCAGTTCTTATTTCATCTGACCTTGATGGAGTGGGTATCCTGCAGAGAGGCCAAGGCACTTCATCACAGAACTAAATTCACACACCTGGCCCAGGAGTCAGAGGAGCCAAAGGAAGATCCAGCAGAAGGTGGAGTAGTTCCAAACCCAGCTGCTGTCTTGTCATTAAGGTGAATTAACAGAAAAGCTATAATGTGGGGTGCCCGGGTGGCTCAGTCAGTTAAGCATCTGCCTTCGGCTCAGTTCCTGATCTCAGGGTCCTGGGATCGAGCCCCACATTGGGCTCCCTGCCCAGTGAGGAGTCTGCTTCTCCCTCACTGCCCTCGCCTGTGCGCCCATGCTTGCTCTCTCATGGCTACTACTTCACTTTTTCCTCCAAATCTCCCACAATAAACTCTCTTGTGTCCCACCCTAACTGGAAACAATGGAAAGAGAGTTCCCCTAGTGTTTATAGCAGCGATCTCGACAATAGTCAAAATATGGAAAGAGCCCAGATATCCACTGACAAATGAATGGATAAAGATGTGATACACACACACACACACACACACACACACACACACACACACTGGAATATTACTCACTAATCAAAAAGAATGAAATCTTGGGATGCCTGGGTGGCTCAGTGGCTGAGGGTCTGCCTTTGGCTCAGGGCGTGATCCCAGAGTCTTTGGATTGAATTCCGAGTCGGGCTCCCCGTGGGGAGCCTGTTTCTCCTTCTGCCTATGTCTCTGCCTCTCTCTGTGTGTCTCTCATGAATAAATAAATGAAATCTTAAAAAATAAAAAAAAAAAAAGAATGAAATCTTGCCATTTACAACTACGTGGATGGAACTAGAGGGTATTATGCTAAGTGAAATAAGTCAGTCAGAGAAAGACAAATATTATATGATTCCACTCATATGTGGAATTTAAGAAACAAAACAGATGAACATAGGGGAATGGAAGGAAAAATAAAATAAGATGAAATAAGAGAGGAAGACAAACCATAAGAGACTCTTAACTATAGGAAACAAACTGAAGGTTCCTGGAGAGAAGGTGGATGGAGGGTAACTGGGTGATGGGCATTAAGGAGGACACTTGATGTAATGAGCGCCAAATGTTATGTCCAACTAATGAGTCATTACTAACTCTACCTCTGAAACTAATAATACACTATACGGTCATTAAATTGAATTTTAAATTAAAAAATTTTAAGTTCTGGGAAATGTAGTTGAAAAGAAGTCAAGCAGAAAACTAGGAAGGGAGGGAGGGAGGGAGGAAGGAAGGAAGGAAGGAAGGAAGGAAAGGAAGGAAGGAAAGGAAAGGAGAGAGGGAAGGAGAAATCTGGATACAAGGGAGGAAAGAAAATAATGAAACAGGTCCACAGGGGCACCTGGGTGGCTCAGTGGTTGAGCGTCTGTCTTTGGCTCAGGGTGTGATCCTGCAGTCCCGGGATTGAGTCCCACATTGGGCTCCCAGCATGAAGCCTGCTTCTTCCTCTGCCTGTGTCTGCTTCTCTCTGTGTGTCTCTCATGGATAAATAAATAAAATCTTTAAAAAGAAAAGAAACAGGCCCATAGTTTGACCCAATTGAAGATCCAAAATTTATCAAAAGAATTTATAAAACAAAAAGACAAAAGTGTGCTGATTTGCTTTTGGACCTCTAACAACATAGCTTATGAATTAACTTTATTTTTAAAAATATTTTATTTATTTATTCATGAGAGACAGAGAAAGAGAGGCAGAGACATAGGAAGAGGGATAACCAGGCTCCACTCAGGGAGCCCGAATGTGGGACTTGATCCCGGGACTCCAGGATCACGACCTGAGCCAAAGGCAGATGCGTGTAACCGCTGAGCCACCCAGACATTCCCTGAATTAACTTTAATTTCTGCTGAAATGCATCAACTGGCAAAACTTGAGGGCCTTAATCAATACTTGTGCTCAGGGATCCCTGGGTGGCTCAGCGGTTTAGCGCCTGCCTTTGGCCCAGGGCGCGGTCCTGGAGACCCAGGATCGAATCCCACGTCGAGCTCCCGGTGCATGGAGCCTGCTTCTCTCTCTGCCTCTCTCTGTATGGCTATCATAAATAAATAAAAATAAAAATAAATACTTGTGCTCAAATTATAGTGATACCTGAGGATCTTTCTAAATTTGAACAACACAACCCCTATAGTCTTAGGGAGGTTATTGTAACACAAAATAGAGGACAGTTATGCCTCATCTTTTTTTTTTTTTAAGATTTTATTTATTCATGAGACAGAGAGAGAGAGAGAGAGAGAGGCAGAGACACAGGCAGAGGGAGAAGCAGGCTCCATGCAAGGAGCCCGACATGGGATTCGATCCCAGGACTGCAGGATCACGCCCTGGGCTGAAGGCAGACACTTAACTGCTGAGCCACCCGGGCTGCCCAGTTATGCCTTGTCTTAACTATCCGGACAATAGCCTTGCCTAAATTCCCTGTGATGGTAGCACCCATTGCCCTAAAATATCCCATAATAAGGACACGGACACTCCAACACAGTAGGCAATAAATTAAAATTAAATCTTTGGAACTTACAAATTGGCTTTTAAAAATGAGACCATGTGGACCTTCTCCCCACCATATACCTGTTAAAAAAGCTAATAAGGTCCGGTGTAAATTTAAATAGAACCTTTAAGGATTGAAACCCATTATATAAGACCTATTTAGAAAAAAAAGAGTGATTGTTAACCACTACTGTTCCATTTAACAACCCAATTTTACCAAGTTCTTTTTTTTCAAGATTTTATTTATTTACTCATGAGAGACACACACACAGAAAGGCAGAGACACAGGCAGAGGGAGAAGCAGGCTCCATGCAGGGAGCCCAATGTGGGACTCGATCCCCGGTCTCCAGGATCACGCCCTGGGCCAAAGGCAGACAGTCAACCACTGAGCCACCCAGGCGCCCCTGACCAAGTTCTTAAACTTTAAATGAACGGTGGTGCCTCACATTAGATTACTGCAGCCTCAACACTGTGGTCCCATTCATTAAGGCTCCCATATTCAAAATTATTGAAATTGCTGACTCTATCCGATCAGCAACTGATAAATATTTTTCCATAATAGATTTGGCTCATATGTTTTGTTTGTGTCTATTCTACCAGAAGTTTTCCTTTACCTCCTAATGGACATGATACACCTTTACCTGGCTATCTATGGAGTACCACTTTAGCCTGGCCATTGCACACAGTCGTCGCAGACATGATCTTAGCTGCATCTAGTTTTTTCCTGGGGCACACGTATAGCATTATATTCATGACCTACTCCCCCGAGGATATTCATTTGGTACACTGATTCAGGACAGACAAGTACTCACAGGCAGCTCAGCAAAGGGGATGGACCATTGCCTCACACATAGTGCAAGGCCCTGTCATCTCTGTAAATTACTAAAAATTATTTGGCAAACCAAGGGCCCCTCCATACCTAACATTGTCAAGAAACAGCTATTGGCCCTCTCAACTCCCACAATATTAAAACAAGCCCAATATCTTTTAGGCCTTTTGGGTTCTGTAGGCAACATATTCCTCATTTACAAATTTCCCTTATGCCCATTTCGGCATTATTTGTAGATCAGTCCACTTTGAATGGAGCACCTTCCAACAAGAGGCTCTAGATTCTGTCAAAATTGCATTGTAACAGCCACTCTCATTAACATCCCTCCATCAGACTCTTTTTAAGGTAGAAGTTTTAGCAACCTCCTCTCATGCCTCCTAAGTCTCTGGACCACTCACCCTGGCCATGAATTACCTATGGGCTTCTGGTGCAAAAAACTGTCCTCTTCGGCCCTGTGTTGAACGCTGTAGGAGCAGCAGTTGCTGGCCACATACTGGACTTCCCTGGAAACAGAAGTCCCACAGGCTCTGAGACCATGATACTCCATATCCAGCCACCTACTATGGGTTGGGTCATGGGAGTAGCACCCATAAGTTTGCCATGACCACAAAGGCCTCCTTTGCTATAGGACAGAACCAAACCTAGGCCCGCGGGCATATCCCATCTGCAGGAGGGGTAGCTTCTCCTCTCCTCAGTTCTTTGCCAGATGGCATGGTGCTGGGAGAAGCCATCCCTCTGCCAGACCCCTTGGCTACCTGGGGAGCCCCTTGAGATCAACTGAGTAAGCAGTAATGTGAGTTTATACATTTTACAGATGATAATGTCACCATCGTATGTGACAGAAGTTCACTGGAGAGGTACTATTTTCGTCCTTTAACCAGGACATTCCTGATAAAGGATAAGCCACAAAGGTCAACACAATTGGCCAAATTTCAAGCATGCATCTCAGAACTATTTTCCCTGGCCAAGAATCAGCCCCATCTGCACCGTTTTACAGACTTGTAGACTGTTGCCAGTGGTCTGGCTCTCTGGTCCAGCCAATGGCAGCAACAATAATTCCTTGTCTGAGGTTTCCTCTTTGGGGTAACGAACTCTTACCTCAGTGATACCCCACATAAAATCAAGGTCATATATGCATGTATATATACTGAAACCACAAAATATGGCCTTACCAAGACACTCTTTTATCCCCTTTGGATTTCCAAACATTACTGGTAGTGAACAAGGCACTTTTTTTTTCCAGAATATAAAACACTGGGCTCTTGAATAAGATATTCAGTGAAACTTTCACTTTTCTTATAGGCTACAGGCTTCAACCCTCATAGAGTGTGCCATGTGGCTTATTCAAACAAGTTCAAATTCAATTAAATGAAGCATGGCACATTTTTGTCATCACTCAAACATCCGGGGTGAATTATAATGAAAAGCCCGAGTCCATTTTTTAATGTTTGACTGCTGACAGCTTTTATGTTTCAACCCTCACTCTTTCCCTGTGTTCTGCATCTGGGAAAGTTAATAAGAAAGCCTGAGTCCTTCCTCCTTTGGTATTGACAGGAGTTTCAAACCACACAAGCCCCTACCCCATCTAGGAACTGTCACCCCAGCCCTAACCCTAACACCATTAAAATCCCAAACCAGGGATGCCTGGGTGGCTCAGCAGTTTAGCGCCTGCCTTCAGCCTAGGGCGTGATCCTGGAGTCCCGGGATCGAGTCACACATCGGGGTCTCCGCATGGAGCCTGCTTCTTCCTCTGCCTGTGTCTCTGCCTCTCTCTCTCTCTCTCTCTCTCTCTCTCTGTGTGTGTGTGTGTGTGTGTGTGTGTGTGTGTGTGTGTATGTCTCTCATGAATAAATAAAATCTTAAAAAAAATCCCAATCTCCTTTCCTTACTGTCTTAAACCATTTGTGGAGGCCTGGCTGCTCTCCCCAGGAGTCCCATTGGGTAAGTAATAAACATGTTCATACCCTCTTAGTGTGTATGTGGTGACATCAGTCTAGACACCTATACCAAATTTTGGGTGAGGATTCACCTGTTTCTTCATGATTATCACAACATATGTCTGCCACATATCTCTTCATGGTCTCAAGGTCTAAACAACAATACATTCTCATACCAGCATCCCAAGGATGAGGGCTTGTGGTAAGGTTTTCATTTTATTGATCCTTTATTACAAAGGAGTATGTTTCACTGAAACCACCAGCAAATCTTCTGTCTCACTGACCAGCACAGGGTAACACACCCACCTATAAACCAATCACTGACAAAAAGAAACAAGATTGGCTGAAACCAATTATGAGACACTGCCCATATCTTAACACATCCCTGTCTAAGCAATGTAGAGGTTCTTTTAGCACATAAGAGAGTATGGCTTGTTGATTATTAATCAGCAATATCTGCCACAGGAATGTTGATACAGTCCTTTTTCAGATATTTAATGTAGAATTTTACAGATAGGCCAGTATATTTTATACTATATTAGTTTCTACACTACTTTATCTGATTGGCTATTAAATTTTATTGGCTTCACAGAACGAACTAGGGAGCTGTCCATCTTTTTCTGTGATGTGGAATACACATCTTTAACTTATAACATACATCTTTAGCTTATCATAATATACCTTTAAGAGTTATTATACTCCATATATTATGCAAGAATCTCGAAACAAGGAATTGCTCCTGGATATTAACCAAAAGCAACATAGAAATGTTGGTACAATCTCTTTGCAGCTATATTTATAAGTGAGATGTGTCAATAGCATTCTTTTTGAGGTTATATATTTTTCTCATTGGATATTATATTATAATGGCCATACAAAATGATCTAGGGAATTTTAATATTTTTCTATGGCTGAGATGGCATATGTCATAATCATCTGATTTTAAAGGCTAAATAGGAATTAGCATGGAATAATGTTTTGTGCTTTTAATAACTGATGACACTCAAACCACACTTCTATAGGTTGGAATGTTCCAGGACTCAGTCCTCTGTTTTCTACTCAACTCTTTCCCTAGGGGATCTCATTCAAGTCCATGGTTGTTAAATACCATCAGCTCACTGGGTTTTCCCCCCAAATTTATATATCCAATACAATTTCTCCTCTCTGCTCCAGATCTGTATACCCCAGAAGGTCTACTTGATATCTCAACCCAGGTCACTAAGAGACATCACAAACCACATCTCTGAAAGAATATTCCTTTCTTTCCCTGTTCATCTCCATCTTGGAAGTGGTACCATCATCCACCTACTTGCTCAAGCCTAAAAACTAGGGGTCACTGTTATCTTCTTTCTTTGTCTCAATCTTTACAACCCTCATACAATCTAAAATACCTATCAATTTTACTTTCAAAATACATTCTGAATCTCTCCCGTTGTACATATCCTCTAACACCACTTTAGACTAAGCCAAATCATGATCATTTCTTGCTTAAGCCACTGCAAAAGCTTCCAAACGGTTGTCCCTGTTTATATAATTTCATATAATGTCTATTCCATAACATCCAGAGTGAAACTTTTTAGACCTGACAACACTACCACAGGAAATACTACAACGTTGCCCCTTCATACCTAGAATGAAATTCAATATTCTTTTTTAAAAGATTTTTATTTTTTTATTTTTGAGAGAGATAGCACGAGTGGGGAGGGGGCAGGGGCAGAGGGAGAGGAAGAAGCTCACTGGGTGGCTCAGTAAGTTAAGTAAGCATCTGCCTTAGGCTGACGTCATGATCCACGAGTCCCGGGATCCAGCCCCACCTGAGGCTCCCCCTGAACAGGAAGTTGGCTTCTCCCTCTGCCCCTCAGCCTGCTTCTGCGCTTGCACACGTTCTCGCTCTAATAAATAAATAAATAAATAAATAAAATGTTTTTTTAAAACCCCAACTTTCAAAATATCCCCTTGATTTTGTGCTGAGGTAGGGACTGCTGGTGATTTTTTTTAAAGATTGTATTTATTAACAACAACAACAACAAATATTGTATTTATTTATTCATGAGAGACACACAGAGAGAGAGAAAGAGAGGCAGAGACACAGGCAGAGGGAGAAGCAGGCTCCATGTAAGAAGCCCGACGTGGGACTCGATCCTAGGTCTCTAGGATCACACCCCAGGCTGAAAGCGCGCTAAACCGCTGAGCCACCTGGGCTGCCCCGCTGGTGATCTTAATAAAGAACTTTCACTGAGATTTTGGAAGGTGAGGACCAGTGTGCAGCCGGCTGAATGGTGACGGCAGCACGATGCCGTGGGCAGAGTGCAGACTGTTCTCTAATGGGAAGGACATAGGGTAGAGGGGGGCAAGTATTCTAAGCACAGAGGGACCTTGAACAGGTTTACTGTATGGGAGAAAATATCCAGTAGCATGGGGGGGGTGGAGATGGAGCGAAAAACGGGGTGGGTGTGTAGATAAGATGTATTGAAGTGGCTGAGGAAATGGAATAGGAGGACCTAGGGTCTGGGGCATGGACAGAGGGTTTGGCAAGGAAAGCTGAGGGACTTCAAAACCCACTCACTTGATTTTCTCGACGGGAGGAACTCCCACGGTCTCCTGCTTAGGATGAGGAGGGAAGACGAGCCGACAGCTTGAGACTATGGAGAGTTTGATATAGCACCTGCGATTTACGGCAGGGGGAGCTGAACCAAAAAGAGCCCCCCAAGCACGCACTCACCCGACCCTCAGGTCCGAAATTAATTCCGCGCGCCTGGGTGCCGTCCTTCAGAAGCTCTTGGGAACCCGAGGCCATCTCTGGGCTCCCTGCAGTCTCCATCGCAGTCGCCCACCCGAGCCGCCCTGTAGGAGGCCTTGAGCCCCGTGCAGCCGCCAACCTGCCTGCCAAGGAGGCGGCTCTACCCAGGGAGGCCGGTCCCATCAGGCCTTGCCGCCGTGACTCGGATCCCGTATGTCTGACGCGCTACTCTGTCGTCCGGAACGAGGTTGGTGTGGCGGGTCGGTTTCACGCTTTGTTAGGAGAACGAGTGGGTGAGAGAGGAAGCAGGCGGGGGGCGGGGGGTCAGGACTGTGCAAGGACTCAAGGACCGAGCCAGGGGCTGAGGCGCGGATCCGTAAGGCGCCGTCGTTTCCAGCGGCAGACGCTGCCGCCCGGCTGAGTAGGCCGCGAAGGCCATGGCCGTGGATTTCGGGGACCCCGGGGGCGTTCCCGCCACAACGAGGTGGTCGTGTTCATCAACGAAGAGGTGCTCGGTAATGGCGGCGGGCCAGACTTCTACCTGACCTTCTGCTCGAAGCCCTGGAACGAGATAGAGCACGAGCTGCCGCCCCGGCGCCCGACCCACAGGTGCCGCGCGCCACCAACAGGGCCTATTCCTGGAGCGCGCTGGCCTCGAGCGTGCGCGCAGGCGCACCAGGTCAGGCGGCTGCGGGAGCAGCTGGGGGAGTGCGAGGCCACCACTTGGGCTCTGGCCTCCCCGCGGCCGCGGCTGCGCCAGGAGCGTGAGCAGGTGGCCTTGCACTTGCACTCCACGCAACAGAAGCTGCAGCAGGCGCTGGATGACCGCGAAGCGCTGCGTGCGCAGCTGCACCAGGCCCAGACGCTGCCCCAGCAGGTCGAGTCTCGAGTGCAGCAGCTGGCGACCGACGTGTGGCCCCTGAATGCGGTGGAGCGCAATGAGGTGCTGGTCGCAGCACGGTTGCAAGCGTGAGCAGGATTCGGAGACGCAGAAGGAGGAGGCCCGGATGGCCCCGATGGCCCGGATGGCCCTGACGACAAAAGGTGTGCTTTACATGCCGGGACCACTGCCGCCGAGTCTCCAGGTTCAACCCCCTCTGCCAATGTCGTTTCCCAAGCCGTTCCCGGTAGTGTTCTCCTTCCCACCAGCTCCCCAACCCAGAGTAGTCTCAGAAGCGGCAGCAGGAGCAGCATCCCCACCCCAGATGCCTGCTGGAATGATCTATCCACCTGCCACGTGGCCTGCATTCGGGCCCCAGCGGGAGATAGTCCTGCGGTGGGACCAGAGGAACCAAGGCCAACAGGAAGGTTCTGTGATGCCTCACTTCGTAGTAAACCCTTCAAGGCACGACTGGAGCCAAGGAGATGGAGTGAAGCAACAACCGCAGGAAGCGATGCTGGAGCTACCAAGTGGTAAGAAAGCCTTTGAATCCCAGCAAAAGGAGAAACCTGTCTCAGACCTGGGGAGGAAGGTTTGGGATCGCCTGTGGTGGAGGACTGATTACTTTCCTGTGGCTGGTGATAAATGCAAGAAAATCTAGATACTAACTTTGACCCCCAAACAAGCTCCTCCGTGAATTTAGGCATGTGGAAAAGAACTGATACAGATTCTGAAAAGAAATCAATTTCTGGAGGCCCCCTTCTGATAAAAGACACATCATAGGAAAATTGAAAATGTCCCAAATTTCCAGTATCCTACCATCAAGCAATAACCATTTTTAACACATTAATATCACTATTTCCACAGTTGGATCTCTTTCCACAGTTTTGTATTACACGTGTATGTGTGTGTGTAATGTGTACTGCTTTGTTTTATTTTATATTTTATGTGTACTGCTTTATTTTTTCGTATATTTTTTTATTGGAGTTCAATTTGCCAACATATAGCATAACACCCAGTGCTCATCCCATCAAGTGCCCCCCCTCAGTGCTGGTCACTGAGTCACCCCGACCCCCCCCCCCCCGTCCACCTCCCTTTCCACTACCCCTTGTTCATTTCCCAGAGTTAGGAGTCTCTCATGCTCTGTCTCCCTTTCTGATATTTCCCACTCATTTTCTCTCCTTTCCCCTTTATTCCCTTTCACTATTTTTTATATTCCCCAAATGAATGAGACCAGAGAATGTTTGTCCTCTGATTGACTTACTTCACTCATCATAATACCCTCCAGGTCTATCCACATGGAAGCAAATGGTGGGTATTTGTCGTTTCTAATGGCTGAGTAATATTCCATTGTATACATAGACCACATCTTCTTTATCCATTCATCTGGTGATGGACACCAAGGCTCCTTCTGCATGTGTACTGCTTTAAAAAAAAAAGGTAAGATTCAGGCAGCCGGGTGGCTCAGGGGTTTAGAGATGCCTTCGGCCCAGGGCGTGGTCCTGGAGACTCAGGATCGAGTCCCACATCAGACTCCCTGCATGGAGCCTGCTTCTCCCTCTGCCTGTGTTTCTGCCTCTCTCTCTCTCTCTCTCTCTCTCTCTCTCTCTGTCTCATGAATAAATAGACAAAAATCTTTAAAAAAAAAAAAAAGAAAGATGAGATTCTAGTGAATATGTTAATGAATCCTTTAAAGGAAAATTCTTGCAACTGCATTTAAGTTCACAGGTGGTGGACTCCGGATGGCTGCTACCAATTGGCTGACACCCTGGAGAGGCTGACATGATGACACATTCTTTTTCTTTTCTGTATTCTCATTAACTGCCTCTCTCACAAAGTAGCAGGTCTTTGGCTAAGAATAATCATGCTTTTAGAACACATACACATTATATCCTGGGAACACCGCACCACTTTTCCTTGAGAATGCTATCGTTGTGCTGTCAACTACAGCAGTGTTCATACTTGTTTCTTGATTTATTTTTACAACATTCATATCCAAAGGCCTATTCTTTGTGTCTCTAAGCTCCAGGAACTTTGTATGAAGCTGAAGAAACTCAAGCTCCTGGTGTGTGAATGAATCCTTATGAAATACCCTCTGGCTCTCAGCAGGCTTCACCTCAGTGAGACTTCAACTGGTTGGAGCTAGTAGGAATGTGAAGAAATCAGGGGAAGGGAGACATTCTGGCCACATCTTGGAATAGGGGAAAGCAGATAGATTTTGTTAGAATTTGATCCTTCTGTTATGGAAAAGGGATTGACAGCAGATTTCAAAGAGGGGCTGGGAGGGTAGTATTAAATGTTAGAGGTTATAGCACGTTTGTTGAATTTTGTTCATTAATTCATTGAACAAACAGTTATTGGTTGCCCGGTATGTGTTAGGAACTACAATTATATGTTATTATCTGGTGCACACATTATAACCCAATTGGAGGAGTTCGGTTAGATGACAGAGATGACAGAAGAGCCTAATTTGGGATTCAGTAACACCAGGGGTGTCTTCTTTGCCTAGCATATAATGTGGCATTTGGGTGAACCCAATTGAAATAACATCAAGATCCATTTCTGTGATTCTGGAGGCAACGTCAAAGGCACTTTTGTGGAAGGACTTGAATGACTGAACTGCTCAGCACACAATCCCAACTCAGACAAACAGGCAGTGGTAAAGATGGGGGGAGGGAAGTAGCCTCACAAAAGTACAGGCGGGACTTTTCTGAGACTCCTGCTGATTTACTCCCTTGAAAAGGACTGCTAGTTTCCTGGTTGTCTGAAAGGCCACCAGGTTGTCTTGAAGAAGGAGAGTGTTGGCTACACACTTGAGCCCTCAGCCTCAGGCTTTGGCTATGCCAAGCTCCTTTCTGTTTTAGATGGATGAAGAACAAAATGGATTCCAAGGGCGGACATCATACTATGGATGGTTCTTCTGTTGGGAAGACTAATTGGATTAAAAATAGAACGGGACTGGGATGAGAACTTTGGAGAATGCCGCCGGGCCCCTTCTCTTCCACTTGGTGTGTTCTCTGCAGGCTCTCCACCACCCCCAAGGCAGGTGGAGTCCAGGGGGTGGAAAGTTAGATGGTCTCCAGCCTGAACGAAAGTTGTTCCTGAGTTCCCCCGTGAAATCCCAGCTCACCAAGCTCAGCATCTGTCACAGGTTCCTGATTCTAATGATAAAGCGAGTGCACTTGCCTGCTGTGTCTTCTGTGTGGTGTGCACCTCGGGGCAGGTTTGCCCTGAGGCGGTTTAAACACACACCTTCCCACCATCTCTCTCTCTCTCTTTTAAGATTTTATTTATTCATGAGAGACCCACAGAGAGAGGGGCACAGACAGAGGCAGAGGGAGGAGCAGGCTCCATGCAGGGAGCCCAACGCGGGACTCCATCCCGGGTCTCCAGGGTCACACCCCGGGCCCAAGGTGACGCTAAACCGCTCAGCACGCCCCCCCCCCCCCCGGGGCTGCCCATCCTTCCCAGCATCCCACCGAAGTGAAGGAAAGTTCTCTCATTCACTATTCGAGGGCCTCTCCTCTTCCAGCGAGCTCCCCAAGAAGGGCAGGGGGAGGAGCTTCTATGGAATCTTCGGCCCATTGTGATTGTCCCTGCGCCCCTCAATGTCCTGCTGCTCCTGGGCCCACGGGGCAGGAGAGGTGGGGGGCAGGGGGCTTCTGTCTAGGCTGGGAGCCCGACCGCCTGGTGTCCAGCCCCCCTCTGTGCACCAAGAAGCCATTTCCCAGAGGCCCTGTCTCCCAGAGGTCCAGTGAGCAGGAATGTCCCTCCGGCATTTCTGCCCCACAATGCACACTCCCCTCCTTCCTATACAGAACCCCATCACGGGGCTCAGGATTCTGGAAAACAGCCAGGTTTATTATTTATTTTATTTTTTAAAAATAGCAACTGTTTTTTCTTCCTGTGGGCAGTTGCTATGTATTTTTTTAAGGATTTTATTTATTTATTCATGAGAGAGAGAGAGAGGCAGAGACATCGGCAGGGGGAGAAGCAGGCTCCCTGTGGGAAGCAGGATGCAGGACCTGATCCTGGACCCCAGGATCACGCCCTGAGCCCTGAGCCGAAGGGAGGCACTCAACCACCAGTCTGGCAACAGCCAGGTTTAGATGGTCTGCTAATAAGACAAATGTTCCCCTAGGCAACAGGGGGTGGAGCCTGGCTGCCTGCTGTATGGGACAAGGGATGGGGCAGGGAACTGACCCTGCCTCGCCAGCTTCCTCCCTCAGGCCTGGTAACCGGGAGGCCTTGCTTACCAGAAAGGAGCTCTGGGGAGGAAGAGGACCATCCGGGACATCAACCTAAAGCTAAGTTTTCTGGGCTAGGGGCTGGTTTTGTGATACTCTCGTGAGTGCTGATAGCTCCCTGGAATTTTGGGAGGATGGGGCACAGATGTAACTCGGGAATGTTATAGTAGGTTTTTATCTGGAGGTTCTCAGTGTGTGGTTTCTGGACCAGCAGCATCGGGATCACCTGGGAACTTATTACAAATGCAAATTCTCAAGCACCATTCCAGACCTGACTCCAGGAAGTCCCGGCAGTGGAGCCTAACAGGTGTTTCTGATGCCCGCTGAAGTTCAAGAGCCTTTGTAATCCATAGTGTAGTGTGAACAAATCACCCTAGATTTCATTATGGTTCATTTAGGGCTTCACAACTCACTCCGATGTCTACTAGAATGTCTTTAGATCTATATGAAAATAGACTCATCCCTGGGCATAGCTCTTCCATAGCTCAGTGTGATTACCCATTATTTCAGGGCTGACTTTTTTCATAAAAACCTTCATAAGGGGACGGCCTGGGTGGCTCAACGGTTGGGCGCCTGCCTTCAGCTCAGGTCATGATCCTGGGATCCAAGATCGAGTCCCACATCAGGCTCCCTGTGAGGAGCCTGCTTCTCCCTCTGCCTATGTCTCTGTGTCTCTCTCAGTCTGTGTCTCTCAGGAATAAATAAATCTTAAAAAAAAAACCTTCATAAGTCTTTGGCCAGAATTATTAAGGTTGGCTCTTAATTATCCCTTCATTCTGGGTGGGCACATGCATGTAAAGCCAGTAAGTTTAGTCTAAGGGAAGAGCCTGGGCTTTGGAGCCAGAGAGACCTGGGTTCACGTACTTATTCTGCCATTTAGCTGTGTGACCTGGAACAAACTACTGAATTTCTCAGATCCCCAAAAAGTGTTGGCTTCCTTTTCCATTATCCCACTGGTGACTGCCAAAGCTCTGTGAAGTATAATAGATTCCACTATTAATAGTTCTCCAAGGAGGATATCTTACTCCCATTTTACAGATGTGGCAACTCCATAATCTACCCAAAATCATTCAGCGGGGAGTTGGTGAAGCCTGGGTTCTAGCCCCAATCTGCCTGGCACCCAATTCCATGCCCTACTATACTACATCAAACTTATACCCTTCCCAGTGACTAGCAGTTTACAGGGTCTGTCAATGCCTTGCCTGATAGAATTGACTATAATGAAAGGACTCTAAATCATAGAGGCAGTCCGTTGGAGAGGGAAGTGGGTGGAAATGGCAAGAGTCAGGCTTTGGTGGCTGGGGAGTCTTGGTGATAGAAAATAAGGTACTGGAAGAAGAGGATATTGTAGGGGATCCCTGGGTGGCTCAGAGGTTTAGGCCCGCCATCGGCCTGGGGCGTGATCCTGGAGTCCCTAATCGAGTCCCACATTGGGCTCCCTGCGTGGAGCCTGCTTCTGTGTGTGTGTGTGTGTGTGTGTGTGTGTGTGTGTGTGTCGCTCATAAATAAATAAAATCTTTTTTAAAAAAGAAGAGGATTGTGGACCTATCTCCTAGGGCAACAGCTGTGTGAAACCTGCAGCTAGAGGTACAGAAGATGGAGCGGCATGCAGTGGTTGACATGTTCCCAGGCCCACCTGCACACAGCCCCTGGCCAACAACACTTAAACTCCCATTCGCCTCGGCTGCAGAAGGAATGGTGCCAATCCAACCCTTCCTGGGGGGGCTTCTGTAGGCAGCAAGTGGAAGGGTGTAGAGATGGGAAGAAGCATGGTCACCAGAGGCAACAACAGGCCAATGAGAAATATGCCTCTGCATCGCTTTAGGGGTGGCAGAGCTGTGCATGAAGCATGGTAAAGGCCCGGTGCCTAGACTAAGGAACAGTGTAAAATAAATGCATTTTTCTTTGAAAGAAATATGCGTCAAATGAGGGGAAAGCCCTGATATCTGGTAGGAGTGGAGGCTCTGTCCTCTCACGAGCCAGCTGTCATCTGAGCAGAATGCTAGAGAGAACCAAGGAGATTCCAGACCCACTCTCCTGGGAAATTATCTTCCTGAGGCCCTTCTGGGTATCAAAGCAAACTGGATTGATCAAAACAGAAATATAGGGCAGCCCGGGTGGCTTAATGGTTTAGGCCTGCCTTCGGCCCAGGGCGTGATCCTGGAGACCCGGGATCGAGTCCCACATCCGGCTCCCCGCACGGAGCCTGCTTCTCCCTCTGCCTGTGACTCTGCCTCTCTCTCTCTCTCTCTCTGTGTCTCTCATGAATAAATAAATAAAATCTTTTTAAAAAACCCAGAAAAAAAAAAAACCAGTTTAACCCAGTTAAAACCGCCCATGATCCCAAAACCTGGAGGTGACTGCTTGTTTAGACTTTAATGTATTTGTTTTATTTCCATACAGGCATATGTAAATGTCTGCACATACATGTCTACCAAACAGGATATGCTACATGCTTTTTTTGTAGACTCCTCAACTGCTGAAGTAGTGATTCCAATGTGGACCCCTCTTGCAGTGGATGCGTAGGGGCAGGGGGAAGAAAAGGGTGAAGCTCCTCTTGGGTGGCAGAAGGGCAGTGGTTGATACAGATACATAGATATAAATTGATTTACCAGAACAAAATAATGATACATATTTCTTTTCGACATTTTTCACCTAACAACAGTAAGACACAAGGAGTCTCATATTCATATTGAGAATGTGATTTTATTTATTTATTTTAATATTTATTTATTTATTCATGAGAGACACAGAGAGAGAGGCAGGCTCCTTGCAGGGAGCCCGACGTCGGACTCCATCCTGGATGCCGGGATCACACCCTGAGCCGAAGGCAGGCGCCCAACCGCTGAGCCACCCTGGCGACCGGAGGATGTGATTTTGAATGGCCACATAACATTCTTTCACGTCAATATTTCAATTTACTTAACTAGTTCTACCTTATTGGGCATTTAGATTGTTTTCAAATTTTTATTTTCACACTCAACAGTATGTTGGTATGCACAATTTTCTGTACCAGGGCCAAGAGTGAATGTCACCATTAAAAGTATCCTAACTGAAAATTAAAAAAAAAAAAAATAGGGATCCCTGGGTGGCGCAGCGGTTTAGCGCCTGCCTTTGGCCCAGGGCGCGATCCTGGAGACCCGGGATCGAATCCCACATCGGGCTCCCGGTGCATGGAGCCTGCGTCTCCCTCTGCCTGTGTCTCTGCCTCTCTCTCTCTCTCTCTCTCTCTCTCTCATGAATAAATAAATAAAATCTTTTTAAAAAAATCTTGCTGGTCTATTCTTATTCCCATCTAACATTTGATTCTGGCTTTCAAACACATTCTAATAATGCAGTGCAAGTTATCGCTCATTCATCTTTTTCTGAACTTCCCAGGGCGTCATCATCTGTGTATGCTCTCAGTTGACGCTTTATAATTTAACTCTCTGTTCCTCTGAGTCCCAGATGTACTCCCTTGATTTGGATTCTGTGAGACTTACCCTGTAACTTCATAATTCACTCCTCTTTTTCTTTTAAACCTAGTTTGAGTGAATTTCCATTCCTAAGGTTTTATCTCAGCCCTAATCTCTTTATTTCCTGTGTCTGTGATCTTGTCTAAACATTCGACATCTATCATCTTTGGAAAGAATGCTCTTCTCTGTATCATTAAAAAAGCCCACGCTGATTGCCTTCTGATGTATTTGGTGGCCTCAAGCTATTTAGTTCTCTTTAAAACCCTACAATATGGGTAACAGTATCATCTCCATTTTACAGATGGAGAAACCTTGGCTTAGAAGTGAAATCCAAGGTCATACAGCCACTGTGTGGTAAGGGCCAGGATTCAAATCCTGTTCTCACACATCTGCCATGCTCTACTATGTAGCATTTTAAAGAAAAGAAAGTGAATGCTAAATATTATTTGCTTTAAAAGTGAAAATTATAGCAACCAAAGGTAGAGACTTCTGTTTTGAGAACTGAAAATGACACAAGAACCAGTAGGTCGTACCAAAGGGAGGCTGTCGTGGCCGAGAACTGAGAGGCTCTGGCTCCGACCGCTTGGGTCTGAAGCCCAGATGCAGTCGATGGATGAAAGGTAGATGGCATAATCCACATCCAGCCCTCTCTACAGTGCCTGGCACATATCAATTCTCAGATGTATATTTGTTCATTTTTATACCTTCGAAACCAATGGCACAACCGTTTAATTGGCATATCTATCTTACAGTTGCTGGCATCTTAGAACTGATGAAAGGAAGTATTAAGCCCCTAATAAATGTTTAGCTATGGCACAAGATGACCACTCGTACATTCAAGAAATCTTTATTCAGTGTGAACTCTGTGCCAGGCATCATTCTAGGGACTGGGACAGAGTAGTAGATACAGCAAAAATTCCTGCTCTCATGAAGTTTACCTTCTAGGGGGAGCCATGCCTGAAACACAGATTCACACGTAAAATGTGTGGTATGTCAGATGGTGACAGGAGATAAGCGGTAAGTGAAGCAGAGTAAGGGGAATGAAAAGCAGGGGTTGGGAGTGGGGAGTGCTATTTTAAATAGGGTGGTCAGGGAATGCTTCACTGACTGTATGACGTTTGGAAAGAGAACTGAGTAGGATGACGGAGTGAGCCTTGAGGATAGCTAGGGGAAGACTGTTTCAGGTTAAGTCAGAGCAGGTGCAGGGGCCCTCAGGGGCCTTTGAGAAATAAATAGCAGGAGGGCTGGTCTAGCTGGAGTGGAGTGAGTACGGAAGAGCAGTGGATGAGGTAAGAAGGGGGAGCACTGCAGACAGGGCTGGAAACTTTAAGTATGTGGGTATAGATTTCTTGAAATCCTCTCAAAAACGCCCTAGATCTGAGAGGAGGAACCACATAACGGAGCTCAGGAGCATGTAGCAAGGACTGCTGGGTGTCATGGCTACACTGCACTTAAGGCTGGGAGTTGGCTGGGGGGGGAGGGACGGCATTAATTTAGGCAAAGTGAAGAGAGAGACAGTTCCATTTAGTCTCTTAAACACACTAATGCACAGTTAAAATGATTCACGGTGCAGAACAGTTTGAGGGCAGGATGATGATACGTGATCAGAATAACTAGATGAGGCTCCTCTGGAAAAAAAAGTGACATTCAGGGCTTACCATTACTGATGAGGCACAGCACAAACTGGCCTTGGCTTGATCTTTTGAAAGGCGTGTTGCCACAGCATCCGTCTGCCCCTCAAGTGGGCTGGACAAAACTCAAGTTATTTTAAGAGTATTGAAGAACATTTATAGGATGACCGCAAACAGGATGGAAGAGTACAGAAGACAGATTTCCCTACCCATTTAATATAAGGCATATATTTTTAAATCTATTGTTCCTTAGAAAGCAGAATGCATAGTGGTTAAGAGCATGATCCCTGAAGAAAGTCCATGGTATTTTGATAGGGATTGCATTAAACGTGTAAATTGCCCTGGGTAACATTGACATTTTCACAATATTAATTCTTCCAATTCATGAGCATGGAATATTTTTCCATCTCTTTGTGTCTTCCTCAATTTCTTTCAGAAGTGTTCTGTAGTTTTTAGGGTATAGATCCTTTACCTCTTTGGTTAGGTTTATTCCTAGGTATCTTATGCTTTTGGGTGCAATTGTAAATGGGATTGACTCCGTAATTTCTCTTTCTTCAGTCTCATTGTTAGTGTATAGAAATGCCACTGACTCCTGGGCATTGATTTTGTATCCTGCCACACTGCTGAATTGTTGTATGAATTCTAGCAATCTTGGGGTGGAGTCTTTTGGGTTTTCTATATACAGTATCATGTCATCTGCAAAGAGGGAGAGTTTGACTTCTTCTTTGCCAATTTGAATGCCTTTTATTTCTTCCTGTTGCCTGATTGCTGAGGCTAGGACTTCTGGAACTATGTTGAAGAGCAGTGGTGAGAGTGGACATCCCTGTCGTGTTCCTGATCTTAGGGGAAAGGCTCCCAGTGTTTCCCCATTGAGAATGATATCTGCTGTGGGCTTTTCATAGATGGCTTTTAAGATGCTATGGAATGTTCCCTCTATCCCTACACTCTGAAGAGTTTTGATCAGGAATGGATGCTGTATTTTGTCAAATGCTTTCTCTGCATGTATTGAGAGGATCATATGGTTCTTGTTTTTTCTCTTGTTGATATGATCTATCACATTGATTGCTTTATGAGTGTTGAACCAGCCTTGCATCCCGGGGATAAATCCCACTTGGTCATGGTGAATAATCTTCTTAATGTACTATTGAATCCTATTGGCTAGTATCTTGTTGAGAATTTTTGCATCTGTGTTCACTAGGGATATTGGTCATCTTAAGATTTGTGTGGAATCAGAAAAGACCCCGAATAGCCAGGGGAATTTTAAAAAAGAAAACCAGAGCCAGGTGCATCACAATGCCAGATTTCAGGTTGTACTACAAAGCTGTGGTCATCTAGTCAGTGTGGTACTGGCACAAAAAGAGACACATAGATCAATGGAACAGAATAGAGAATCCAGAAGTGGACCCTCAACTCTATGGTCAACTAATATTCGACAAAGCAGGAAAGACTATCCACTGGAAAAAAGACAGTCTCTTCAATAAATGGTGCTGGGAAAGTTGGACAGCCACGTGCAGAGGAATGAAACTAGACCATTCTCGACACCATACACAAAGATAAACTCAAAATGGATGAAGGATCTAAATGTGAGACAAGAATCCATCAAAATCCTAGAGGAGAACACAGGCAACACCTTTTTTGAACTTGGCCACAGCAACTTCTTGCAAGATACATCCATGAAGGCAAGAGAAACAAAAGCAAAAATGAATTATTGGGACTTCATCAAGATAAAAAGCTTCTGCACAGCAAAAGAAACAGTCAACAAAACTAAAAGACAATCTACAGAATAGGAAAAGATATTTGCAAATGACCTATCAGATAAAGGGTTAGTATCCAAGATCTATAAAGAACTTATTAAACTCAATAGCAAAGAAACAAACATCCAATCATGAAATGGGCAAAAGACATGAACAGAAATCTCACAGAGGAAGATACAGACATGGTCAACAAGCACATGAGAAAATGCTCCGCATCACTGGCCATCAGGGAAATACAAATCAAAACCACAGTGAGATACCACCTCACACCAGTGAGAATGGGGAAAATTAACAAGACAGGAAACAACAAATGTTCAAAGGATGTGGAGAAAGGGGAACCCTCTTGTACTGTTGGTGGGAATGTGAACTGGTGCAGCCACTCTGGAAAACTGTGTGGAGGTTCCTCAAAGAATTAAAAATAGACCTGCCCTACGACCCAGCAATTGCACTGTTGGGGATTTACCCCAAAGATACAGATGCAGTGAAACGCCGCAACACCTGCACGCCAATGTTTCTAGCAGCAATGTCCACAATAGCCAAACTGTGGAAGGAGCCTCGGTGTCCATCGAAAGATGAATGGATAAAGAAGATGTGGTCTATGTATACAATGGAATATTACTCAGCCATTAGAAATGACGAATACCCACCATTTGCTTCGACGTGGATGGAACTGGAGGGTATTATGCTGAGTGAAGTAAGTCAATCAGAGAAAGACAAACATTATATGGTCTCATTCATTTGGGGAATGTAAAAAATAGTGAAAGGCATTAAAGGGAAAAGGAGAGAAAATGAGTAAAAATATCAGTGAGGGTGACAAAACATAAGAGACACCTAACTCTGGGAAACAAACAAGGGGTAGTGGAAAGGGAGGTGGGTGGGGGGGTTGGGGTGACTGGGTGATGGGCACTGAGGGGGGCACTTGGTGGGATGAGCACTGGGTGTTATGCTATATGTCCGCAAATTGAACTCCAATAAATAAATATTATTTATATTATTATAAATATTATATATATACATATAAAGAGCATGATCTCTGAAGGCAGACAGAGATGAGCTCAAATGTCAGTTTTGTCACTTACTTCCTGTGCAACTTTGGTTAAGTAGCCAACCTAGTCACGTCATCTGTGAACTGGGAACCATACCACGCAACCTTAGAGAGGGGCTATGAAAATTAAGTAAAATGATGTGTGTAAAGTGCACAGCTCTGTAACTGCTCACTGCAACTCTAGCTGCTTTTTCATACTAAAAATGCATCGTATTCCAAGATGTCTCCTGTTTCTTATGCATATCTCTTGAAACAAAGGGACTCAAGTTTACACTGCCATCAAAATACATACAGAGAATAAAAGCAAAGAGAAAATAAAATATTTCCTCTCACAGTTCTAAAGAACCACTCTTGTCGCTGCCAATAATCTCCAAGTGCTTCTTTTCCAGGCCCGGTGAGGTACAGAATTGTGAAGTACAGTCAGCAAAGAAGCTAAGAAAGATGGGTTCTACCACAAACCCCCTTGCCAGTCCCTCAAATGCAAGTAAGGCCTTTAAAAAAAAACTTAATATCCATTAAATGTCCAACAATCAGAAAATGAAGCCCTATTACTCAGGAGCTATAGAGAGAACCAATGTTCAATTCCCTCTGCCACCCACAATGCGCCCTATGTAAAAAGAAGTGTGTTGTTATTTCATCCAATGATAGAACATTTGAGCATTAGACTGGGTTATAAAGAATCTAAAGAAATTTGCAGAAAATGGGTAGCTCCGCATCCACCCCTGCCATATTCTCAAGGTCTATCTTGCTCGAAATGGAATGAACTTCAACAATGAGTACAGTTCATCAAGGAAAAACAGACATATGCTGAAAGTACATTTATTAAGAAGCTCTTACATTCGTTAGATTTCCATATTTTATTTTCAATGTTTTCTTGGAATTTTCACGACCACATAGGCTCCCGTATTTGAAGTGTCTGTACTAAAGGTTCCTAATGCCTTCTTCCCGATGGTGCTTGGTTAATTTGCAGACCTATGAAATCATACGATTCCTACTGACAATTCAAAAGACTAGAATTTGAGGAACTTAGATTATACAAATCAATCCAAGCTCTTAAGGCTGAGCACATGGAATAAAAATGAAGTTATCCATAGTGATATGGATTATATAATCTTTATTATCTTTGAATCCACTGGTCTAAAAATCACACATATCAGATTAAACAGAAATAACACAGTATGCTTTATTTTGCAGGTATTGATTAGTTCACTAAATTGATATATCCAAAACTTTAGGTAGCAGCAAGTATCAGTTCTTCCAAAGAAGCTTAGGTGAAAAACTATCCTTTATACCCATGAGTTCAAAGTCCTGTTGTCTGGTTCACTGTTGTACTGACAGAAAAATGAACTCAGTGAGCAAAGCTAACAGAATCCTCAGTTCATAGATTTGGAGCTTCCCATATTTTATTGGAATTAAAGCCACTCTTGTTTTCACCCTCTATGAATATTTTGTATTTTAATCTTTATTCTCAAACGAGAATTAAGCACATTTGCTAATTATCTAAGATAAAGCCATGACACCTAATGAAGAAGTAGTGCTATTAGTCTCCAACCCAGAAGGCAGAAAACTTTTAAGCAAAACCTCTATTTTGAATCCATCTGAATTTCCAGTTCATATACTTTACAAGGTCACAAGCTGAGTTTACACAATCTGGCTTTCCAGACAATCATCTCAAAAATATTTGTTGAAATGAAGCCCCTATTCTTTATGGTGCCATCATTTTGACCAAATAACAAATAAGCAATTGTTTTCAGAGGAGAACATTTTAAAAGAAAACTTTCTTTCTATATTTAGCAAATAGAGGAGAGCCTGAATCTGCAAGTCAGAGCAAGAGAGTTCTAAGGAAGATGCAATTGAGCGATCTGACTCTATGCCATGTTGGAATAGATGCTTTCAAGATGAACATATAGGTAAGACAGTAAAGAAAGATGTTGATGAAGTTTCTTCCTTGTAATAAAATTTTCTAATTCCAGTTATTGGCAAAGAGTTCTGGCATCAGTTAACGGCGGCAACACAGTGGTGAGCATCTGCATTGTGCTGAGAGGTAGATTGGAACTTAATCCTTGGATTTCATAGCAAACTAACTTTATTTAAAGTTTAGGCTCCATTTTTTAATCCATGGGACATTTCTGAAGCAAAGGCAGATCTTTGGAGACTTTTGTTTTTAGTTAGAGACAAAACAGCCTGGTAAAATAAACATCTGCCTTATGCTAATAACAGGTATGCAAAGTAGCCATTTGGGCCCTAGAGAAATAAAACACTGTGCTTCCAAATCAAAGGGCAATTCAACAGCCTAGCCAACCAAGCAGGCCCTGGGATGAATGGTCTCTAGTACCTTACTCCAGAAGCCAGAGCCATTAGAGGTCCCTACAGGGATGTTTCAATTAAGATCAACAAATTTATAGTATAATCCCAGTCTAGCTTTGGCTAGGCAGCCATCTGACTGATGACACTTAGGAACCCACTAGCCTCTAGAGTTAGCACTTGCTGCTGCAAGAAAGAAGAAATCAATACATTGAAAAATGTCAATTAGAATTTATTCATATAGGGAATGGGAGAGTGCAGGAGGCACACAAAGTATAGAAGCTTTTTTTTTTTGGTGGATGAATTCACTTTCTAGACAAGTTAAGGCTCTAAGGAAAAACATTCTAAATCATAACCCTAAAAAAAAATAATCAATCCTATATCAACACTTTAAAAAAAAGCTGAAGATCTTAATTCATCCTTCAGCATAAATATCAAGTCTGAGATAATCAATATATTCCAAACTCCAGAAGGCAAAAAATAAATAAATAAAATGAGAGACATCCTTATTAAAATATAGTTGCCACTAACAGTAATGAAAAAAACAGGCAGACTTTTGCTATTAAGCACAATATTGAGAAGCCATTTCTTTCTCTTTTAAACAGATTTAAACAATTCTGATCAGGAGGTGAGGAAAGGAAGTCTTACTATGAACCAAATTTTATGCTTGCCACCAGTGAAAAGGAATTCAGTATGTTTTTGAATTTATTTCCCCAAGCAAGTTAAATTCTCTAACAGCTTTGATTTTGCAAATACCGTCAAATAAAGTAGCAAAATACAAGTAGCAGCAACAGAAAATTATTCTTCAGTAGAAATGCTTTCATAATTGAATCCAGAGGCTTAAAATCATTTTTTACTCAAAAACATAGTCTAAGCCACAATTTTTCTTCCAATTACACTTTAACAAAGGAAGAAAAAATAGAAAAAAAAAAGAAATTGGTCCTAATACATTTTTGTCTTAAATAAGCGCTACTCATGCCCAAGTTAGCTAGCAATTCACTGAGGTCAGTCTGCATAGCTTAAACAATCCATCGCATAGCATTTCCTGGCATCTAGCCAATGGAAATGTAACTTCTGATGGCAAAAAAAAAGCACTAGGTTTAATTGATTACACAGATTGATAACCAGTACGACTTTTCCTCCTTCCAATCATATAGGAGATAAAGACAACAATTATAAGGAAGCCCAAGGCCACACCCACTGCAACAGGAATAAGAAAGTTGAGGTCAGAGTCAGCAGAACATTCTTCAGCTGTTAGAAAAGAACAGACAGAGAGCAAGGAAGTTAGTAAAGAATGCAATTAAGCAGAAACAAGCCAACAAGAAACAAGCATTTTGAAAATGAACACAGATTAGTCTTTAATAGCATTACCTCCATGTCCCTATTTTCTCCATATCCACCCAAATACATGTACGGAACCCATCCTCCTCTATCTCTCATTATCATGTAATCTCAAATCACACCTAATTCCTCAGTACAAAAGGCAGAAGTTAATGGACGAACCAGGAAACATGTGGGCTTGCCTAACATGGGAAGATTTTATGTTTAATTGTCTAATGGCACCAGGGAAAAGAGGTATCATCTACCCTTAACACACCACCTGTGTATTTTCCCACTCCCTTTCTCCCTTGCCATCACTATCATCACTATATAAATGAGAATTCGGTATGAGTAATAAAATTTAAGCTAAAAAGGACTTAGGATCAAGAAAATGCAGTATAATTTTTTTCTCCATAAGGGCATTAGGTAGTTGTCAGGTTATATACGATTATTTGTAGCTGAGCAGTGGCCTGGAAGAATAATAAAATCCAACACGTCGTAGTCCATTCTGGGACCACTAAGAAGGCAGTCTGCATGTAGATTTTGAGCTTTGGACTCAGATCGAACCGAGCTGGGATCTTGGCTACTTCCATAACCAGCTAAAGGACCTTCATCAAGTGATTTAAACCGGGCCTCACTTTCCTTATCTGTAAAAGGGGGATAATGATACCTGGACTTAAGCTATTTGAGGATTAAATACAATTATATTTCTAAAGCATCTGACACACAGCAGGTGGCCAACAAGTGTTAATTCCTTCCTCCTTTCCCCCCAGGTCTGTGATCCCATTCAGGGTTTAGGTTTTAAAGAAGCAGAGATCAAAAGCCAATATTCAGGACTTTCAAAAAATACTTTAAGTTGACATCAGGTGTTAGGTACTGAAAGTAGTTAGTACAGAATCTCAAAGTACCCCCTTATGATCTCATAATTGCATGTTTAAACTATTTTGACTAGTGAGTAGATTTCCTTGGGACAACTGCTACCAAAATGCTAATAATGGTTTTGTGGCCCACCAGATATATAACCTCAGTGAAGTCACCCCCTTTTCTGTGAAATTACAGGGTTAGAGTTGATAATCTTTAACACTCTTTCCAAGTATAAGCCCTAATGCAATTAACAAGATGTGATAGTTGGTCTGATTTATGATTGAGTGATAACTTTGCACTTTCTCCTCTAATTTTATCTTTTGCTCCTTTTGCACTTTAGTCATTCATTAAAAACACAAAACAAAACGAAAAACAAAAAACAGTTGCTGAGGTTCCGAGTATAGGAATTTCAGTAATAACCATAGTCTTTATTGGAAGGATTCAGTGCATTTCACAGAAAGCCTTCAGAGACAGATAGCTGGGTACTAAGATGCTGTAATCAGTGAGTTACAGAAATTCTGAACAAGTCAATATATTCACAAAATGAATTAATAAAATAATCACTTCAGTGTGAAAGTCTGCCCCAGTCCACTGATGAAGGAGCTTCTTCTTATTTGTCTATACATTCAATATCTGAACTGCACTTAGGACAAGGGGTATGTTTCAATAGGAGCTGATTATCTAGCTCATTTTAATGCCAACAGCTTCTCTCTACTCCGCCCCCCCATCTATACTCTGCCCCACGGGGGCCTTCTTGAAGAAGCAAGAGCCTACTTGCTATGCTTCACTGCCTCCCTTCTGAGATTGCTGTTAGCTTACATTTCATAAGTACCAGTCTGATGACAACACTAAATAGATTTTAATGCTCTAGAGATCAACAAGATGAGGTAGAGAAACACAACACAATCTGTCCTAATTAGTTCATAGAATATTTCTATCTTTCAATGCTAATCAGGCATCCAAAGAAGAGAAAAACACAAGGAAAAAAAAAAGGCAAGTGGTTAAATATGCTGGAGTCTTTTCAGTCTCTATTGCTGAAAAAGAAACAATTTTTCTAAAACTCTAATTCTGAAGCCAGTTTAAGTTCTGTTGTGGCCTCTTGGGTCTGTTTTTTACCTAGGGAAAAAAATCACAAGCGTGAGACAGTGAGTCCATCCTTAAATTGAAAAAGAAAGCAGCAAAAGTCACATAACCTCAAAAAATGTTGATGGTCCTGAGGACATTCAACTGAAAACCAAGTTTGAGCGTATCTGATGGGCATTTATGTCACATCGATATTTATTTAATGAACTATATGCGAAAGTACTGTGATGAGTTGAAATCAAGATAGTTCTTATACATTAAAACAGAACACTGGTAGTGAAACAAAATTTATTAATTCCATTAAGAGGCAACTACATATTTTTTTCTTATAATGGCCACATTAATAAGCTTAAGGCATCTCAGGTTAGGATCAAAATTTGGCTGAGGCTTCTTAGGCTAGACCTTAACACACCACACACCGATTATTTTAACCAGTCTGTCTTCAGGACCAGTGAATACAGTATTTAATTTTAAGCTGATAAAAGAGAACGGTTTTTATTAATAGAGACTTAATATCAAAATGCTGGGACTGATTTAAGAATTAAAGTTTCAACATATCAATCTTAAAGAGCAACGTGTTTCAAAATTGAGAGGCAAGAAAAATCTTATGTGCATGTATTTCTTTATAATTGATTGGACTGCAGGTCCTAAAATTGCTCATATCCAGCGTGATGGCGCTTGAGACCGATAAAGTAAGCCAGCAACACTAGAATAAGTACTCCTGCCAAGGCCGCTCCCACCGCTATGGGCACGAGGAAGTTGTCGTCATCGGCACTGCAGTCTTGAGCTAGACGTGGAGAAAGGACAATTGAGAACAGAAAACAATGACAAAATGTCAAAGCCGCAAATGTTAAGTTAAAATGGCACCACTCCCTAACACACGTTTGTCTTTTACACCAAGGGAACGCATCACTGGCATTCCTTATCAGCAAAGGAGAGGTTCCACCAAAGTCATCCTCCAAATAACCAAGTCATATGCTTGCTTTCAGGGACTTCCCTCCCCCCGCCCCCCCCCAAATATAGGCATTTTGTATGAGAGACATATAAACTGATCTCCTACTTCCCAGATTTCCTAAACAGAAGGATAAATATCATTAATCTTTCCATGATGCTCAGGCTGTGAGCTTCTAGGGGCAAACTGCTATCAAGTGGCAGCAGCGCCACGCCTGGAAGCCTGCGCATTGTGAGGCACTACTGAAATGAAGCACGTGAACAACGATACAAAGCAGACAGGCAAACTCCAGGCGCGGCAAGCCGGGGCCGGTAGTGGAAAGAAGAGAGAGGCGGGCCCTTGACGGCATAACTGTTTGCATCCAGTGAGTCAGATGAGAAAAGCAGGGGTCAGAATTTCGAAATGTGCCGTAACGGGGTGCAGGCGACACACCGAGCATCACAGCAGTATTCCAGGGGCACACCCAACTCAGCCTTGTTACACAAGACACACATCCGTTGAAAGTGGTGACACTGGAGCTGAGCTGTGAAGGCCGAGTAGGAATTAACCACGCAGGTAATGGGGGAAGGGCATTGAGGGTCTAGGAAACAGCAGGGACAGATGTATGGGGGCCAACGGGACAAGGCGGCACCCCAGGGGAAATGCGGGCAGGCTGGCAGAGCTAGGGTGGCTCGACAGGCACTCCTGGCTGGAAAAGAGGGGGAAAAAGGGTACTAGGGCCCCTCACAGAGGCACTGTCTGCTCTAGGTAGTTGCGCCTTATCCTGATGGAAGGAAACATGAGGACGGTGGGACTTTTGGCAGGGTATCTGTTTTAGAAGTTATGGCAAATGGAAGACTGGAAGTGAGGAGGCGTCTCTATTGCTAGAGGCCAAAAGACCAACAGCAGGGTCCCGAACTGGGTGAACAAGGTGCGGATGCAGAAAGGGACAGACTGGAGAGCCAATGAGAAGGCAGGACTGACCGAATGGTTATGGAGGTGTGGCAGGAAGTAATAAAAAGGCTTCCAATTCCCCACTTGGATCAGGTGACACAGGTGCCATTCCCATCATGATAGGGAAGACGGGAGAAAAGACACCTGCATTCAGTTTTGGTTTGTAGTTATTTTCGCGTGTTGGGGCAGGGGAAGGGTGGGGAGGGATATGTGGGAGGAGACATGCAGTTTTGGGCCTTCTGGGCTTCAGATGCCTGTGTCCCAACCAAGTGGTTGAGGAACCTAAGTGGTAGTGAAAACCAGGGACACGTTTATTTCTCAGCAAGGGCAAACAATTTTAAAAGGATCAGAGCCAAAACCCTTGGGAACACTCAGATTTGAGGAATAAAGGAGCAAGAAAAAGAAAAAGGAAAGGCAGGTAGACAATGGTGCCACAGAAGCCAAGGAAGGAAACAGTTTCGATCAGAACAGAGAACAGTAAATATTACAGAAGCCTATCGGATCTAGCGACTAGAGGGTACGGCTGTGAGTCAAATTGCTGTCGGTTTAGGAACGATGGAAAGTGATCGGTTAGGAGATCAAGAACGTGAGATGGGGAACATTCAGTAGTGATTCCGAGAAGTTTAGAAGACACGAGGGAGGGAGTTAGAAGACGAACAACATGGTCAAGAAATGGTATCTTTGGAGTGGAAGAGACTTAAATGCATTGGTGGAATGAAGGCAAGAGCCTCAAACAACGACTGTAGATAACGTACAAGGTGTCCCAGGAGGCTGGTGAAATGGGATTTCAGAAGCATGGACTGGGAAAAGCCACCTCACTGAGAGTGGAGAGGAGGGAAGGGGTGGTGCGTGCAAACGAGGTATATCTGCAGAGGGAAGGCAGCCGGGATGTTGAACCACCACTTGTTTCCCATTTCCTTGCCTCTTGTTGCACTAGTTCTCCTCCTAGCTTGCAGTCTACTGGGGATTGATAAATCAGATAATTGCGGTTATTAGAATTGTGTCAAAATAAAGAATGAATAGGCTGCTAGGCAATTTTGATTGTGCCCACATTTAAGAAATGTGCCAGGCTTTAGCTAGCCTCTGGGGCAATAACTGGGAACAAGATGCAATCCTGAAGTTTATGGACTTTATGATACCGGCTTTGGCTGCCAGCTCAATGATCTTTTTTACTTGTTTCTTGGTTTTGTTAGAAATCCAGATAGCTGAGATTGCCAGAAATGACTTGGGAATACACGGTGTGAAGAGCACCCAGTTAGCGACTCCTCCCCTTCAATTTCCCAATTACCACCTGGCATATAAACTATTAGGTGACACGAACCATAAAGTATTATGCCTTGGATTTAATATAACTTGGTTTTTAAAAAATTCATTAGTAGATTAATTTCTTATTCTGGCAACGGATTCATACTCCTCTCTTCCCTAAATTGGGTATTTGACCTAGTACTGAAACGACTTTCATAAATACTGCCAATAAGGCTTTCATGTAAGACAAATATTCCCAGAGTAGATCAAAAAGGCAATTCCACTAATACAAAGATCTTTCTAGATGCTGTCACTTACTTAAAATGCTCTCAATTAGTATGTGAAGTATTAATTTATAATAACTATTGATTTTATGAATTCAACCTTTAAAAGTTCTTTAGATAATGGAAAGAAATTTTGGAAAACAGTGATTTTAATAGGAACACATCCTGAAGAAAAGAAAAATCTCATTCTATAGAAGTCATTTCGACCTGATTTATTTGCATAATATACACTTGAGACCATACTGAAAATATTTCTGGGGAAAAGAACAGTGTATTTGTGGAAGAGCTTAATAGTTAATTACAGAAGCATGAAGATTTTTAAAGATAAAGTTTTGTGGCCACTGAAATTTCAATGAAAAGTTTCACGTAGATTAAAAATACTATTAATCCTCAATTATCTGTTAGCTCAAACTTTTCAAATACAATTTTCAGTGTGAGTTGGAAAGCTGAGATATACATTTGTAATGAAATATAAAACGAACTCATCCTAAAAACCAATTGTGTCAAAATTTCTCTTTGGAACAATCAGTATGAAGAATCATATTCTTATGTGACATCTTATTATATACCTTTTAGATCTACAAACTGTTTGAAGTATATCACATGAATCTGAAGATACCTGAAGCTATTCAGTATTACCCAAACATGTCTATACTAGTTTCAAAAACAAGATGTGGTAATTATTGATGCCGAAAGTTAGTGACCCAGAGTAAAAGAGATGGGTGGGGAGAGAATGAGCCTAAGACAATATAACCTTATCTACTTAAAGAAATTAAGATGAAATGCTATTATCTTAAAAATATCTGAGTCTTCTAAGAATTCCTTGTGAAAAGTGCAAGAAACTTCAAATGGCACATTTTACGCTGTATATAAAGTATGTCCTTGATTATAACTAGTAACTTCTTATCAGATTCCTTCTAAAAATACTCAATTTTCATTGAAACATTTGGAAACTATCACTTACAGAAATTAAGAGGAATAGGATTTTAAAGCCCTCAGCTCCCAGGTGAAGAAACTGGGACCCCAGAAGTTACGCAGCTTGGCCAAAATCACATAGCAGCTAGCAGCAGAGTTGGGAGTTGTGATGATTAACTGGCAGTCACATAGCTTAAGTGGGTAATCCAGAGGAAAGTTACTAGCCAGGTTGCCAAGTTTTTGTGGGTGGGAAGCTATGTGAAAACTGAAAGGTTCAAGTATTTTAGGGTGATCTGAGAGAGTGACTACACACAATCCTATTTCGGTTCAGACCAACCAATAGCTGGGTTTGTATGGCTGTAATGCACAGCTGCTGTGTATACACATTAAATATCAGCCTCAACTTAGTGGTTGAGAAAAGTGAAGAGAAACTCTAAAGCATTTCCTATCACATAAATATTCTAGATCACTGGTTCCCTGATTGGCTACCCACTGGATCCCACTGGGAGCTGACACACCCACCCACACACCCACACCCCGCCCCCATACACACGTGTGCACACACACACATGCCCAGACCTGCTAAGTGAAATCCTCTAGGAATGGAGCCTGGCATGTGAATTTTTCTATCAAGCTTCCTAGGTCATCTTATTCTGTCACCAGCCCAGGATCAGTACAGACCTATCTATGTATGGGACCACTCTTCCAGATGGTAATACACAGAATATTTTGGAAATAATTTAGTTCCACTTCTAAGCTTTTCTGACGTTTTCCCTTTTGGAAGAAATTGTCATCATGTAGTTATACAAAATTTTTACTTTGACCAACGGGAAAAAATGTGAGCAAATTTCCTTAAGAAATAAAAGAATCTTTATTGTTTGTTTTAGAAGCAATATGTTGAGCAAATGGACAGGCAAATATCTAAAGAGAAACACCATACATCAACTAGTGGTTTAAACATTTGAGAAAAAAACATGAAAAGCATTTACATGGACCAGTTTCTTTATACAAATGCTAGAACATGAAAAACACCCAGAACCAAATAGCATGTCAAACCATCAGGTATAAACCCCAGTAAAACAAACAAAACTACAAAAGGTACAAAGAACATGTGGCTATAGGAAATAATAGTGTAAATAAGAGAGTATATGAACTGGCCCATGTAAAATACAAAAATATTCGATGAAGTCAGATTTTCTATAAAACAGTGCTAATTAGAGGTATTTTAATATGAATTAGGCATATAACCTAAATATAAAAACTTTTAGAAACATTAACAGCATTAAGCTAGTGCCACTGTGCTTCCAATTTAGGTTTAAAAAAAAAGGTTGCTTTGTTTTGATTCATAAGTATCTGATGCCCATTTTCTCATAAGCATTATCCATTCATATAAGGTTAACAATTCTACACTAGAACATTATTTAAGTAAAAATATGTTTTAAAAGTCAGATTTATATTTAGTCCTTAAAAAGTGCCTTAAGCTGGCAATGCAGCTCAGTGTAGCTGTAAGGGAGGGACTGGTCAAGAATCTGATTCTGAGCCAGTAAGGGTTTCAGGCTACTCTAAGCAGAGAGCAAATTTAAGTGGGAGAAAATATTTACCACTCTAATATAACTTGAAAGATACTTGTACAGACATACACATGCTAACATGCAATTGCCTCTGTGTGTGTGCTGCATAGAGCTAGACAACTAAATTAATTCAACATCAATAATTGTTTGGGACACAGATATCCCATTTTCTAGTGTATATGGGGGCATATAATCTCCCACTCCCAAAACATAAGAACTTCCTATATATGGCTGCATATTAACAACTTTTTAATATTTACTCAGCCATTCCAATACAAAAAAAAAAACAAAAAACAAAATAATAACAACAACAAAAACACCTCCTGGAAGCAGTGAGAAATACTTGATGTGTTAACTATCAAGCTGAAATGTGTTGCTTTATCATATAAACATTAGGTGGTGCATGGTAAATGTGTCCACTGGTGTATCTCCCCAGAGCACAAAATACATGAATTAATAATGATTCTACCATAATGAACAATAATAACGTTAAGTTTTGATTAGCATAGAACCATTGAAATGTGAAAGCCAAATTAGTAAATGTTGACGCAATCAATGCAAGCTGGAAACAAAGGATGACTTTTTAATGGACTAAGAGAAGACCAAGACTTTTGGGTTAGGTGCAAATTAATGGCTAAGTGTAAGTGCACTTCTTTATCTGGGTTCTAGGACATCCTGGCATTTCTTCTTTAAGAAAGAAAGGGAAAGGAGAGGAAAGGAAGAGAAAGGAAAGGAAAGAAAAAGAAAACAAGAAAAGAATACAACATACTACCACCAAAAAGGATACTGCAAAGCTAAAGAGAAACTACATTCATTTTTAGCAGTGCATGTAGAGGCCAATTTACAGGTACAAAGGACTAACACCCCAAATTGGCACAGCCTAGCAATTATCTCTAAAGCACCTAGAAAATGGATTGAAATGCCCAGTTGGAATAGTCTTGTGTCTTGCCATTTAAAAGACTGAAAAATCCCCAGGTTTTTTTCAAAAAGGGATTAAACAAGAAGATTAACACCTATTCCAAAATGTATACAGCTTTTGTACCTCTTGTCATTACAGCCACATTAAATACAAGTATATTCAAAAGGCATTAGCAAAGCATTCATTGCTAAGAACATAATACTAGACTGTTCAAATCTACTGGCATATCTCTCATAGGTCAAATATGCAGCAATGCCAAAGTAGCTAAGTTAACCTGCAAACAAAATCACTCACACACACACACACACACACACACACACACACAAATACAAAAGGAGCAAGTACAAATTCACTGTAGAATGTGCGGTCCCAGTTTTAACTATATGCAGGAAAAAATCTTTTTGCAAATTGAGTTTCCTATACTGTGTATTTCTGGTCAGAATACATAAAGTGAAAACATGGACATTACTAACTCAAGACAATAGAACAGAACCAATCATCCAGGTTATTTTGCACATGCTTTTTGCTGTAGAAATAACAGTTTTAAATTCCTTGGCTGGGGAAACCAAAATCATGTGGCTAATTTGTAGTTTATAGTTTTTAGGGTGTTTTTATTTATTTGAGTTTGAAATCCCCCACACCACCCATTCTAAGATCAGAACTGCAACTAGATATACCTCAAATTGAACAGTACTGCATATTGGAACTTGTACTTGCTTTATTATTTTGTAACAGAGATTACAGATAGATTAGTATTACAGAGTCTGATATCCGGCATAGCTTTTTCTTCTGCCAATTAGGTAAGCAATCACTATAACGATAATCAAGCCTGAAAGACCAGCACCAACTATAATTGGTATTAGAATGGTGTCATCATCCAGCGAACACTCCTGGGCTGTAGGTGAGAAAAAGTGTGTAACAAATAATGAGTATAATAAAAAATGAATGTCCAAAAGTAAAAGATGTTGATTCAAAAGTCAGAAATGCTCTTACAAAGTCAACTTTAATTAAGACAGGTATATTTTAATGATAAAGCTATAGAAAATTATGGATTGTTTTAGAATTAAAATTTACTTGTCTTTTTTTCTGTGTTATATATGTTATATATGTATAGATAATTCATGTGTATGAATAAAAGAACATTATATCTTTTATGTCTATGAGTAAACACATACACATGTGTATGTGTTTCATAGTCCAAGTCCTTTCCAAAATAGAGGAGTGAAGAGGGGCTTAGTTGGTTAAGCACCCAACTCTTGGTTTTGGCTCAGGTCATGATCTCAGGGTCCTGAGATTAAGACCTGCATCAGGCTTCACGCTCGGGGCAGAGTGTGCTTGAAATTCTCTCTCCCTCCCTCTCCACCCCTCCCCCAGGTCACGTGTGCATGCTCTCAAATAAATAAATCTTAAAAAAAAAAAAAGAAAGAAATGAAGAGAGCTAATTCTAATCCATTTATACATAGCCAGGTTAGCCTCTTAGTTCTAGAGTGATGTCTTTTGGGAAACTGAGAACAGATGAGAAAGGTTTAATCATGGGATTAGAACCATGCTGGCTCTGGAATCTTTTAGAGCAGAAAACAAACTATAGCTTGGAGGCCAAATCTGGCCCAAGAGCTAAAAGTGGTTTTTCCACATTTTTAAATGGCCAAAAAAACCCACAAAAAAGGAAGAGATTTTTGTGACACATGAGCATTGTATGAAATTCAAATTTCAGCATCCATAAATAAAGTTCTATTGGAACCCAGCCACACTCATTTACTTATTGCCTCTGGCTATTTACATGCTACAACAGGAGGCTGAAGAGTGGTGTCAGAGCCCATGTGGTCTCCAAACCTAAAACACTTACTGTCCATGCCTTCCAAATACACTCTGTGGATCCTTGACCTAGAGTATGTGATCTTAGCAGCTACAGAAGTCAAGAAACTGGGACCTCTTAACTAATTTGCATATGTTTACTACATTTATCAACCTGGTCAGGGCTGGCAGCCCACAAGGGGCGAGCTTTTCTATTTCAGAGAGTAGTCCGATCCAGTAAAATCCATTCAACACTCTTTTCCCTTACTACAAGTCTACTCCCTCCTCCCTGTACAGTCAAATACTAGCGGTATGTTGTATCTGTAGGTACCCACGGTCAAGAACCTAGCTCCACAAATAGATGACATGTTCATTACCAGTATTAAATGTTGTATACTCCTTTGGGTACCATTTTGAATTCAAAATACATAAAAAGCAAAGTTTCAAATTTGAGGAAGAACGCAGCTCGTCTCTATTTCAGCTGACTAGATAAACAGACTCGAGCTGGTATCACGCTGCAAATGATTTTCAATTCTAAACACAAATCTGGACCTAAAATTAGGGTAATAATGTAGGGGAGCTTGATAAAGACTCAAAAATAAAACTATGAGAGGATCAAAATAATTATAGTACATAAGCAAAACTAACAAAAGGGAAAATGAATTCCTGAAAAAAAATTTCTAAGTGTGATTAACCTCTCTAGTCACAAGAATGGTAGGGTGGAGATCCCAACTTATTTTGGCCTAACCAAGTCAGGCCAGGGATCCAGCACCACTGCAAAAGTGGTTGAGTGGCTCATGGCATACTGACTTTTAAACACAGCTACCACATTTCCTTCCAAACCACAGAATTAATTGTTAAAAAGGATGTGGATGGTTTGAATAGCTCTGCTCAGCAGAGCTGTGATCCACAAACCCCCAATTTTAAGTCATCAGTTTCAAAGGACAAGTCAATTAAGGAATTTTATGTACTTTTTTACCTATGTGCAGATTTTAATCTCATAATACCAAATTGAACAGTACTGATCAGAATCTGATTCTGAGCCAGTAAGGGAAATACATCTTTCATATTTGTATAAACAATGAGCCCTCCACAAAAGGTTTCACTAAAAATCTGACAAATACCACCATTAGCCCTGAGTCGATCTTCCAGAAAGCCTCTCACCTTGGCATATGCTTTTAAAACTCTCCAAATCATTTTGGAGGCCAAAACACTGTTCATGGTATTTGAGGCTTTGCTAACCGTAATCTTTTGTCTTAACAAAATAAGACCAAACTGCTTTCATTCGCGTATGAAAATATTTCCAATAAGAAGATGGCCCCAAGAAAATAGATCCTAGCTGCTCAAAGATCCTTCCCACAAACTAAAAACTGGCAGAGAGTGTCTCTACCTTAAGTAAGGCTTGCTGACAGCTTCCATCAAATTTTTAGTTTTAAGAACTTGGCTGCAAATGGGTTTCAGGTCCACACACAAAAAAATCTACTTTGAGCAAAATGATGAGCCAAATACGGAGTTTACAGAACTTGCTCAAGGCCATGCGAACTCTCCAACAGAGTCACAAGAGGTGAATTCATATTTCTCTATTTCACTGCTTAAATTTCCATGAGTCAAAGGAAAAGCCACCTATTAGTCAACATAAGAACATAAATTATTAATAAAACTTGCTCAGTTCTTACCTGTAGAATATTTTCCTTCCATCACATTGAAAGGCTGAACCCTTAGATCAAAGGTATTTATCTGAAATGCTCCAGACACTGAAACAGTCTGCTCTTTGTTGCACATATAAGAACTTCCCAGGGGGGCATCCCAGTAGCTCAGATTGTTGTTTGCAATGCTGAAAACTTTAAAGAAAACAAAGATGTTAGGAACTTCTTTCTTTTTTTTTTTTTAAGTAGGCCCTACACGCAAGGTGGGGCTCAAGCCCTTGACCCAGAGACCAAGGGTTCCATGCTCTACCACTTGAACCAGTCAGGTGCCTGTTAGCAACTTTATTCTATGAACATAAGAAATGGGACAGTCCTCAGAATTTTTCAGTGAAGTATGGAAGCTTGGGGTACAGAGTCTACCAAAAAAAGCAATTCTTACGATCACTAGGTTTCCTATCTTTCTATAGATGTTTCTGTAGTCTAAAAATCAGTCACATCCTTAATTATCCACCCTATTTGAAAACGAGGGAGACTAAAAAGATAAAACACTATAGTTCTCAGTTATTGATTTTCAATTGTGGTCAAAGCACAATTTTCACACAGACTCCTCTGTTCCATTAAATAAGGCACTATTTGGTAACAAAACAACTATGGTTTCTATTCCTTCAGTGTAACCCACTCTTTTCCCCAAGGCCGATGCTTTGCTTACCAGAGCCATTAACCAAGTACATGCTGACATTCACTTCCTTCAGATAGAATCGATTTTCATTTTTCTGTTAGAAAAAGAGCTTCCAGTTAATCAACACATCACAACTGTCTACAGGTCTAGTTAATATCTACAGATGAAAGGCAATCTAATACTATTACTCAGAAGATAAAACCACGGATGAGACCCGGACCAGCTAGGTAAAATGTAACAGAATCCTTTTCCCTTTGCGTTTTGTTTCCAATTTTTGGACCCAGGGGTAGTCACGGGTTCTTCGACATTCAACGATCCATCCCCTCATCCATCCCCTCGTTTTAGGTCTCCTGCCACTTGCTGAGCCCCCGCCTCCTCCCGCCTGGATCATGACTAGTCTCCTAACTGGACTCCATCCCTGCCTTTCAGCCTTTCCAGCTGGGAGCTTCCCTTTGCCACTATGCTCTCTGTGAAGCACGCATCTGGTCAGCCAGTCATTCTAATGATGTTAGTGCTTAGCATGGACAAGGCAACATATCTGCATGCTCCAGGGAGCTAGCCGAGTGAACCAGATGTGGATCCTGCTCCCACCATGTTTGCAATCTGCCACGGAAGATAAGATAACTACACAAAGAAATAACCATATTGCGGGGATCCCTGGGGGGCTCAGCGGTTTGGCGCCTGCCATTGGCTCGGGGCTTGATCAAGTCCCACATCAGGCCCCCAGCATGGAGCCTGCTTCTCTCTCTGCCTGTGTCTCTGCCTCTCTCTCCCTCTCTCTCTCTCTCTCTCTCTGTGTGTGTGTCTCTCATGAATAAATAAACAAATAAAATCTTTTTAAAAAAAGAAATAACCATATTGCAAAAATAGACGGCGATAGATTATAAAAATTAAAAGGAGATAGGTGGACTTCCAAGTAGGGGAGAAGGCAAGTGATATGAGCTTAGGGATGCACCATTTTTTTAATCTAAAGATTTTATTTATCTATTAATAAAAGAGAGAGAGAGAGGCAGAGACACAGGCAGAGGGAGAAGCAGGTTCCACGCAGAGAGCCTGACGCGGGACTCGATCCCGGGTCTCCAGGATCATGCCCTGAGCTGAGGGTGGCGCTAAACTGCTGAGCCACCGGGGCTGCCCAGGATGCACCATTTGAACTGGGCAGAATTCAATTAGGAAACCAGCAAAAGAGGGTATCTGGGAAGGCAAGGGCACGAGTGAAGGTAGCCAGAAAGGAAGCACCATCGCAAGCATGCTAGCATTTGAAAATGTACTCAGAGCTAAGCGATGTTCTTAAAACTTTACATGTGGGGCCTCATCGAATAATTGTAACACCCCATTCTGCGACAGGGTGATCGAAGTAGGGTGACATGGAGTGATTTTCCCCAAGGCCATATGGTTAGTGTCAGGGAAGTGGGATTTGAACCCCAGAAGTCTGGCTGAAGAACCTGTACACTGGCTGCTACTATGCTCTCCTACCTCACTGAAAGGGCACAGGGTAAGGGAAGCATGGGATGCATGGAAAGAGAAAGAAGTAAACATAACGCCAGATACGCAAGTTCCGCTGCGTGGGGGGAGGCAGTGGGGGGGGGGACTTAAAACACCCTGCCGTGAAATTTAGATGTTGGTGAAACAGAACTGCTAAAACTTTCTGAGGAGGAGTCGTGCTTCAGGAAGATTAAACGGATGCAGAAGAACGTTGTGGGGGGGGGAGAGTTGAGGGAGGAGAAGAGGAGGAAGAACCAATGTGGGAGGCTGAACAATCCAGGTAAGAGGTCACGCAGGCTGGACTCAGGGCAAAGGCAGTGAGGAATGAAATTGGAGGGGATAGGGCGCCTGGGTGACTTCATCGGTTAAGTCCCAGAGTCCTGGGATCAAGCCCACATTGGACTCCCTGCTCAGTGGGGAGTCTTCTTCTCCCTCTCCCTCTGCCTGCTGCTCCCCCTGCTTGTGCTCACGCCCTCTCAAATAAAACCTTTGAAAAAAAAAAAAAAGGAAAGAAAATGGAGAGGGGGACAGATGCAGAGAGAACTATCAGGAAGAAGCACAAAGGAAGACTTGACCACTTCATCACATCTCTCCGTCCCTGAGGCCATGTCTTGGCTCAGCATTCAAGGCTCCCCACAATTTATCCCAACTGCTTTTCCATAACCTCTTTTTTGCTAAACATGCCACATGCCTCATTCTCCTAGCTGGTCTTGACTGTGTTCCTTTGTCCAGAAATAACCTGTCCTTTTCCGCTTACTCCCCTTAGCTCCATGGGTACAAATCTGACCCATCCTTGAAAGTCCAGTTCAAATGTCATCTCTTCCGTTAAACCTTCCTGACTCTCCTCCACCCAGAATTAACCACTGCCTCTTCTATACTCCCACAGACTTTGTGTTTTCTTCTGGTCTATCACTCATCCAACCTAGAATGCAACTTCCACTCTAATTGCCCACAGGATCCGGCTCAAAAGCCTTAGCATAGCATTCAAGGCCTTCCCCAAAATGGCCATTAATTGTGTATTTCTATCTTTACCACTAAACCGTGGGCTCCTTATTAAAACAGGCCTTCTTCTTTGAATCCCACCATTGTATCCTGTACATGGCACACTGAAATTCAATAAATTCTCCTTAAAAGGGTCTATTGGGACAGGGTTAAAGATAGGCCGCAGTGAAGTCTGGTGGTATTACAAGGGTTTCTTGACTCTTCAAAGTGCCTGTAGTGCAGTTAAAATGTCACTGTTTTGAACTATATTCTAAAATAGTCTGTTGGGGAAATTAAATATTGTAATTATTAAATATTTCCCAATAAGAGTCAGAAGAAATCATGTTTCCTTTAGGACCTGACCACAGCTAGAAAGATCAAACTCAATCATTCCAAAGAGAAGGAATCTAGAATCTTCCTTTCTTCATTCTTATTTATAGTACAATCCCGATGAGATGACTTTAAAAGAGACTATGTCTGGGGAGGCCTGCTCCTACCACATTGAAGAGGACGAGCCTGAGCAGACATTTTTAATACTCATCCTCTGGTCATATACGTACTGTAACAGAGGAATGATTTCCACACTGGTGAAGGGAAGACTCTTACAAACCTTTCTGAAATATAATTGCCCAATATAACCCTCAATTTCACCGCATATATTCCATAGAGAAAAAAGGCTTTAGACTGAAGATACCAAGTTCAGAATTGAAACAAATACCACATACCTAAATTTTTATGTATCAGATGTTGAGAGTGTTTCCCCATCCCTAGTAGAGTCATCTGATTTAAAAGCAGAACTATTTGTTAATCAATCTACCTAAACAATCAGTCTTAGTTGGAGAACTGCTGACAGTTTAAGATTTTCCCTCACTCACACCTGTGCCCTCTTTCCCACACACCCCCCTCAAAAATTGTGAGGGTACTAACTGCTTCTGAAAAGGTAGAAATAAAAGTCCTCAGGGATGAATTTATGCTAGCAAGAAGTAGAGCACGTATGCTAAGCCTTCTGTTTAGGGTTCAGCCCCTGATACAAGCATGAACAAAAACTCGAATGCTGCCATTATAAACTATCCTGATTTAATTAACTTATGCATGTTAAGTACTTACACAGAGCCTTATAGATGGCATGTACTCAATAAATGTTAACTATTATTATTACTGATGCTATGACAAACAGCATAGCCTCCAAAAAAACCTCAGATATTAGAATACAGAAACACAAGTTTCCTAACCAATAACAGAGAAAAATATTCTGGAAATTACTTTTTATCTTTTATAATATACATAAATATTTCTACTTTATTATTAAATATTTCTATATGGGATACATGAGAGAGGGTTTTTTTTTTTTTTTTGGTGTGGGCTAATTCTTGCTCCTACCCTGAAGTCTATATAATGGAAGAATAGTGACTTTTGATGATCATGAACATGAATACAAAAGTCTAGCTCACAGACCACTGAGGTGACTCTGAGGGATTAAGTGGGATCGATGGACTACACTTTATAATTAAGTAGTGCTGAAATGGAAAATAGGGCTAAACATGCTCTACAGACACTCCCCCACACACACACCCCCAGAGCCATTTAGACTTTCAGATGTTTCAAAGCAAAATGGACCTAATCTTAAAGAAATCTGTTACTCACCACAGCAAAGACAAAGTCAAGGTACTTTATGTTGCTGCTGTTCAGTCTAAGCAGGGCAGTCTGTGGCTGGCAGCTCCCAGTGAAGTCAGTTGTATTGGGGTTGATGTTAATAACCGAAGCTACCTTTAGTGGAGAAGAGGGAGAAAGGTACAGCTCAACCATACAAGTCCATGGCAAAACCTTTATACCCTAATAAGCAGCCTCAGTGTAGCAAAAGAAATCCTGTTGTCTGAATACTTTATGGTGTCTTACTTTCAAACGAAGTTGGCCCAGGCCATCAAGCTATGACTCCAACAACTTAAAAAAAAAGAAAGAAAAGAAAAACAAGATAGAAGCTTCCTCGATAATGAGTCAAATGAAAAGACACATTTTTATGGAGCACAAGAGCCATCTATCTAGCTTGTTTAAGTCGCAAGACTCTGGAAATGGGATTTGTTGGTCAGCACGCCCCCTATAGCCTCCGTGGAACACTGCAACGAGAAGTGCCCTCCCCTACTTGAGCATTTCTACCATCTGAGTCATCGTGGAGCTGGAGAAACAGCTGCGCTTTCCCAGCACATCAACCTACACTGTGTTTCAGATACAAATGAGGAGTTATATTTTAAACTGACTAGAATTAAAAATCGACTGTACTCCGATCTATTGATGGTAAATTGAATCTAAACCCCAAAGAATCCTTGAAAGGGCTAGGTTTCCTGCTGGCCAAGACAACACCTTGACAGTGACATTAACTCTTTGTGGTTACAGTAACTCCAAATTAATCAGACCTCAACAAGTCAACATCAAACCTCCATTTAAAACAGAATCAGGGGACACCTGGGTGGCTCAGCAGATAAGTGTCTGCCTTGGACTCAGGTCGTGATCCCAGGATCAAGTCTTGCATTGGGCTCCCCAGAGGGAGCCTGCTTCTCCCTCTGCCTATGTCTCTGCCTCTCTCTGTCTCTCATGAATAAATAAAATCTTTAAAATAATAAATACATACATAGATAATCAGTCTAGGGGTGCCTAGGTGGCTCAGTTGGTTAAGCATCTGCCTTCAGCTCAGGTCATGAGGCCCCGTGTTGGGCTCTGGCTCAGCAAGGAGTCTGCTTCTCTGCCCTTCCCCCTGCTCATGCACACATGCTCCCTCTCTCCCTCTCTCTCTCTCTAATAAATAAATTTCAAAAAATCTTTAAGGCAGAATCAGTCTAATAACACTACTCTTGGGCCAGAGGTAGGATATACCATATTTGAAAGGAGATATGAGAAGAACTCATCAATAAAAACAGACAACTATACCTTATCGTGAGTGATGTTCAGCTGCAGCCCCATGGTAGCCAGAAGACAAGTACCATTGCTATTATTAACCGAGTAGGATCCCACCTCTGGTTTTTCCTTTGGAGTGGGTGTTGTAGTAGGGGATGGTGTGGTGGTGGAGATCGTGGGCACCACAGTGGTTGAAGTTTTATCTTTTTCACACAGAAACTCTAAAGAAACAAACGAAAGACAAAATAAACTAACTGGCCTTTTTCTTAATCCATAATGCCAGGAAAGAGCAAACTATTTCTTACAATAGAAGTCCAAAAGGTTTTATTAGGGGAATGAGGCAGAAGTTCATTCCCAAACTGCAGCTTCAGATGCCAACAATCTGTAAGAGTTATGACACACCAGACACTGCATACAAACGCTTTATCTACTTTATACTTTATTTACCACACACTCATTTCTTCAGACCCCAAGGTCCCTTTATGCCCAAAGAATAAAGAATGTCACCTGCCTCTGATGTGAAAATAAGAAATTTAAGTATGAAAACATTTCACCCCTACCTAGGCCTGCCCTCTTCTTTCACACACACAACCACTATAAGGATGGAGAGGATTTATGAGAAAAAAGTTTAAAAATCATTAAAGGGGGGCAGCCCAGGTGGCACAGTGGTTTAGCGCCGCCTGAAGCCTGGGGTGTGATCCTGGAGGCTCGAGATCCAGTCCCACGTCAGGCTCCCTGCATGAAGCCTGCTTCTCCCTCTGTCTGTGTCTCTGCAACTCTCTTTCTGTGTGTCTCTATGAATAAATAAAATCTTAAAAAAAAATCATTAAAGGGGGCAGCCACGGTGGCTCAGCGGTTTAGCGCCACCTTCAGCCCAGGGCGTGACTGGAGTTCTGGGATCAAGTCCCATGTAGGGCCCCCTGCATGGAGCCTGCTTCTCCCTCTGCCTGTGTCTGTGCCTCTCTCTGTGTCTCTCATGAATAAATAAAATCCTTAAAAAAATCACTAAAGGGTGTGAATACAAATGAACCTTTTATTTGTATCACCCCTACAACAAATCAGAGGCATTTCAACCTCTTCTTAGGAAGCGTTGGTCGTTTTTCAGAGCTGGTAAATGAGAATTATGATACTTCAATAAAGTCACATAGAAGTGATAAAAACAGTTTATACAATTCAAGATTTGAACACAAAAACTTCATTCCTGAGCCAAGGTCTTGGAGCGTCAAAATCTAAAGTGCTAATGATCAAGCTATTTGAGGATTTATTCAAAGATTAGGTTTAATCAGCTGAAAACACTACAGGTCAGCATTTGTAAAAAAAAAACACAAAACAAACAAACAAAAAAACAAAACCACCCATCGCACAACATGCACATCATCAACTTATAATTGCAAGTTCTGCAAGAACAAGAACTGTTGTTATTTACAAAAATGTTATAGTCCAGTGTAAGCTACAAACAAGTCTTAGTATAGAAATGCTTTCGGATAACAATTTCAATCAAAGCCGGCTAAGTATACTCTAATCTTAAATTCAGATCCAAATATATATACTTTAAGTACTCACCTTTAGTGCTCACTGTACCATTCTGGACAAAAGCTTGTACGTGAACATCCCAATAGTACTGGACAACACCATTCTTTTCTAAAGTTGATAAACTATTGCATCTAAAGATGTTGTTCAAAGGAATTCTGAATCCCACGAGGTCATGGACAGTCAAAATTCCTATAAAACAAGATTAACACTAGCTGTTTCCAAGGTAGGAGAAAAGCGATCACATAACTCTATTTGTAGATCTTCTTCTCGTCCTGCCTGCCTGCCTCACCTCGTCCTTAAGTGATAATGGACATGGCATGTTCAGGAAATGACAAATTCACTGGGGCCGAAACACAAGGAGAAAGAGGAAAGATGTGACGGGGGTCAGGAAGGAAAGACGAGCTGCAGGTGGCCACATGTTGAAGCAAACTGGAGGAGCTGAGGGCAGGTCAGGTTTTATTTTGTTAGTCGTGAAAAGTTAGCTTCAGTTTTTAAAGCTGGAAATAAATAACACACATATAATTTATTCTAAGGGAGATGGCAAAATTGTAGGGGCCAGGCAGGGGAAAGGACTCTAAAGGAAAGTCATTTAAGATGGGAAGTAAAAAACTTAAAAAATTAAAAAGACAGGAAGTAGTTGGAAGGCTGCTGCTCTGGTTAAGGTAAAAGGTGAGGGGTTTGCCTAAATTAAGGTAATACAGAGCAAAGAGGCCACACTGAAAACATAGCTAAGGTCCAATCAACAGGACTTTGTGACCAAAGGAGGAAGAAAGATGGATTCATCAGGGACTTCATAGTAAATTCTTATTTTTGTGCTACTATCTCAGAGGCAGTTACAATTACTATAAGGAGCTTTTAGAACTCCTTCCTGGATAGCATTTAAAGACTGTTCCATTTCAGGAAATCTTCAGAATATGAAAGTGTGAAAGGAATAAGTTACAGCCATCCCATACGGAGTTTTATTATAATGCCTTTGGGGATGCTTCAAGACTAGGCTCACAATTATCCACCCAAATGGCTTAGTTTCTTTTGAAGAAGCAACAAGGAAGAAAGGTATGCAAGGTCCTTACTAGAGGCTGCCTTCAGGGCCTCTCCATCATGCAGCAAGGCAGCCAATTAACACTGTCTTGGCACCCCCTAATGGCCAAAGGAAAAATACAATTTTTAAACCAACACACTAGAAGAACATTTTTCCCCAAAACTGTTTCTAACTGTTAACATTAAGCGAATGGGTATCTGAACTGTCTTATATAGACAGACCTCAAAAACAATCTATAGACATACTGGAGTTATACTATGAAATGATAATTTTTTAAACAATGTATTATTCATGAACATGTACATATTAGTCAAAGGTAAACAGGTGGATAGGAAATTCCTATGAGTGGCTGCCTCTAGGGAGGCACAGAGGAAGATGGCTCCGGGGAGTGAGTACAAAGGAAACCTCAAATGTATCTTAAGCTTTTACTTCTCTAAATAAATAAAAAGATGAGGCAAATATGAAAAAATGGCATTTATAAACTCTGGGTAACTGATACAGGTATATCTATCATATTCTTCTCTGTACTTTTCTGTATTTTAATCATGAAAAAATTTTAAGAAAACAGCAACTTCAAAGTTGCTTCAATTCTCAGATGCCTAAAAATAAAACACTACATTATTTCAAAAACAACAGTCCATTTAAGGAGACCATGTTAAATTCCAAATAGCTTCACATATCTTATTACATAGATGCTAGTAATAAAAAAAAATTGCATCCTCCCCTTGTTTAAAATAAAAAGGAGGGAAGCTAACTGTTAAGAGTCCATAGTTTTTCCATTCAAATCTGTCAGATTTGTCCTTTTACTACCACCCCCTTGATCTAGGCACTCAATTACATCATCCCTTGGTTACTAGAACAGCCTCTTAAAGCTGGCATCTCTGCCTGCAGTCTCCTCACTTCCAAATTAATCCTCCAGAACATCCTTTACAAACTACTGTCTCTGCTTTTGTTAGGTCATGTTCCTACTGAAAAATCTAAAATGGTTCCCCAGTGCCTACCCCATCAAGTTAAATGCCTCTCCCTGGCTTCCAAGGCTCCCTATAATTTAGACCCACCAGGCCCAGCCAACTTGATTTTCCTTCTGCTACATGCACAGCCTCTATCTGAATCAGGCAGCTCTCCAGCTACTGCTGCGGTACTATGCTTCCCCCTGCTGGAAATCCTCTGCTCCAATTCTCCGCTTGACTCAAATTAGACCATTAGCCGAGCTTCAACATCTTTCTCGACAACAAGATCTCTCACTCCTTCCACACACACTGACCTCTTCCTTCTCTCTGCTGCTAAGCAGACCACTTGGGAGGACACATTTGTATCAGGTTCAAACAGATGGGCTCAGGAAATATACAGCATCTGCAAAATTGACTCTCTACCCTGAGGGGGCGGGTGTCTACGGCCTCTCTCATGTTGCCACTCCCCAAACAAAACCACAAACAAATCACACTGCTCTCAATGCTTTCTACTTTGGCATCTCACCTAGAAAGCCAAATTTGCTTTGTCTCCCAAACTAGTTTTAAAACTCCTCACTTGAAGGTGAGGGAGCAAATCTTATACTAATTATAGAAGACAATGCAGGGCACAAGGCTAAATATAGAAAGTAACCCATAACGGACTTGCTTTAGTTATCCTCTCAAACTAAGAGGTTAGGAAAGAGAAAGCTAGGATTGATTTCCAAGTCTGAGTCCACATTACCCCCCAAGTTTTACATGAGCTCATTCACTTCTGGGTCCTGGACATACATATCATCTTTGGATATCCATACATCCAAATGAGTCATTTATCCCAGGTCTTACAACCGAAGCCAATCTGCCTGTGTTTCTGGGGTCAGAATGAAATACTATCTACCTGTGAAAAATGCTAAGCTACTACAAACCCCATGTTAACCCAAATCACAAGAGAAGGGAAAGGAGAATTATATCCTGGATAAAATTGAAATCTCCACTATCTGTGCACCTTCAAAATTTTAGTACTAAAAAAAAAATCTAGTACATGTTTCAGCTCTAAGATGGACAAGAACACCTTATTGCTGATGCTTTTCCAAGTTTGATTTGACGTGAAATTGTCTCAAAATAGCAACAAATGTTGACTTCAGTCATTTTGCCTTTAATCATTTACTCTTCAGTCCAAATCCTATCTAAATGGTAAAAAGAGGTACGCATGGGTGGCTCAGTGGTTGAGCATCTGCCTTTGGCTTAGGGCATGATCCCAGAGTCCCAGGATTGAGCCCTTTGCATGGAGCCTGCTTCTCCTCCCTCTGCCTATGTCTCTGCCTCTCTCTCTGTGTCTCTCACGAATAAATAAAATATAAATAAATAAATAAATAGTAAAAAGATTGAAGTGTTTCTGCTGATCTACGGTTACTGAACATGTACAGACTTAATTTTTTTTAAGATTTTATTTATTTATTCCTGAGAGACACACACAGAGAGAGAGAGAGAGGCAGAGACACAGGCAGAGGGAGAAGCAGGCTCCATGCAGGGAGCCTAATGTGGGACTCGATCCCGGGACTCCAGGATCACGCCCCTGGGCTGAAGGCAGGTGCTCAACCGCTGAGCCACCCAGGGATCCTCCGTGTACAGGCTTAAAATAGCTATCAGTAAAGGATTTTCTCATTCATTCAACATTTGTTGATACCCACTACTGGATGAAATAAATAATAATAGTGAAGTGCACGAACTCTGTAGCTTAACAGACTTTTTAGTTCAAACACCAGCTCGCCCACTTGCTGGCTATGTGACCTCTAGGAAAGTCATTTAATTTCATCAAGCCTCATTCCCTTTACCTGTAAAGTAGAAATAATATCTACCTCCCAAGCTTGCTGTTATGGACTAAGATGCAGCTAGACACACACTTTGGGTACTCCATAGTACAAAGTAAAGCACTCAAACAATGACAGCAAGTATCATCACTGTGTTGAACACTGCTATACATGGGGTAGGGATGGGAAATACATGAACTTTCCATTCTAGTTAGACAGCCATGCATACAGATGATATTTAAATTACCTACATTTTTATTATTAACATAGAACAAGAGAGGGGCACCTGGGTGGCATGGCTGGTTGAGTATCTGACTCTTGGTTTCAGCTCCAGTCATGATCTCAGGTCATGATATTGAGCCCCATGTTGGGCTCCATGCTCAGCGGGGAGTCTGCTTGGGTCTTCTTCTCTCTCCCTCTGCCCTTTCCCTCTGTCCTCTCACTCTCTCTCTCTCAAATAAATAAATTAAATCTTTTTTTAAAAAAGAGCATGAGAACATAAATTTAATTCTTAAATTTACCTTTTTCTTTAGCATCAGGAAATGTTGCATTATCACTGAGGTTGTAGGAAAATGAGATGTTGTCAATTAAGTAAGCCGACTCCTTCTTCGTAAACTTCACAGTCCAGGAAAAACCAGATCCGAATTGTACCACTATTTTGGGATTGTTCTGGTCATTCCCACAAACGCTTCCATTATAGGTTGCAGTGCTAAAGTCTGAAATGGTTGCAGTTTTCTAAAACAAAAAGAAGTTTGGGGTAAATAACACACAGTAATGAGCACCAAGCATTTATACAGGATGTGCCAATTTAGTCTCCATCACATGAGCCCCCATGGCCAGGTTGCCCTTTGCCTGGCCTGTTGTGTAAACCAGTCCCAGATTTTTCACCTATATACCAGTCCTCTGGACAAATTCATCTATGTCTAAAAGGAAAAGGGAAAGTGGCCTGAACTTCTGTTCTTGATTTGTTTTTAAATCAGGTTATAAGCAGGCAGGACCTTAAATAAAAGAAAATAAGAAGGCAATAGGATTGAGAGGACACCCCCTCTCAAAAAGGAGATTTTAACAGCAAACTATTAAAAATGGGAAAGCTCTGACATTAGTACATGTTAAAGCATTTACAGATGTAGTTAGACCTGAACGCCACAGTCTTCGGATCACTTGCCCTTAATCAACTGCAAGAACTCCAAAGAACCTATGAAATAAAATATTCCTTCCAACACTAAACAGAATACCTTCAAGTATATATGTTTTTTAAAAACCCACAGAATTTAAGTGTTAAGCAAGTCAGTTAACATGAAATCTCATTTACATAAATGTATACAAAGGATAAAGGGTAGAACTGAGTTCCTACTATAAAACTCAAAGGAAAAGGAAAACACTTACAAAATTTTTGCTTGTAGTGTTATACTGTATTGTGAAATTCATCTGCCATTTTGCATAAAGGCAAGTGGCTTTTTCTGAGTCTGTCACATTAACTTCCAATGCATAAGATGAGACAGCTCCTAGATTAAAAAGAATAAGACTGTAAAATTGTACCACAAAAACATATCTAAAATAAAAACAAACTCTATCCAACACTGAAGTTTAACCAGCTTTAAAATGAAACAAAATACTTTGAATATATATGGTATCTTGGTGATGGTTTTTCTTTGTCTTTTGAGTAGAATCCTATTGATAAAGTTAGCATTACTCCTTCCAGAAGGAATGGCCACCTGACCTAGGATGCTTATGCAATGGCACAGACCAGTGACATTTGCCTTTTGCCTCCTAATAGTCATATCCACATTCGTCTGCACCTTGCCAGTTTTGTCTTAGGAAATTATAGTTTGCTGTTGGGACTTTTGTTTTTAAGGTAAATGGGTTTAAGGGGGAGCTTGGGAGAGGTGTTAAACTGTCTCTCTCATTTGCAATAAGGATGGAACTAGAAGGTATTATGCTGAGTGAAATAAGTCAGTCAGAGAAAGACAATCATCATATGATTTCACTCATATGTGGAATTTAAGAAACAAAACAGATGAACATAGGGGAAGGGAGAGAGAAAAAAAATAAGACAAAATCAGAGAGGGAGACAAACCATAAGAGACTTATAACTGTAGGAAACAGGGACACAAACCATAAGAGACTTATAACTGTAGGAAACAGGCAGCATCTGCCTTCAGCTCATGTGGTGATCCCTGGGCCCTGGGATCGAGTCCTACATCAGACTCCCCGCAGGGAAATGCTTCTCCCTCTGCCTGTGTCTCTGCTTCTCTGTGTCTCTCATGAATAAATAAATAAAATCTTAAAAAGAAATAACTGTAGGAAACAAACTGAGGGCTGCTGGAGGGGAGTGGGATGGGATATGGGGTAACTGGGTGATGGAATGAGCACTGGGTGTGATAGGCAACTAATGAATCACTAAATTCTACCCCTGAAACTAATAATACCCAATATGTTAATTGATTTTAAATAAATTTCTTTAAAAATCAAAACTAAAAACCAAAAAAACAAACCTGTCTCTCTCAAACCAGCCAGTGGAACTTCCTCTGCCAAAATAATGATAGATCACGTGTTCTATGGTCTTGTTGCTTTCAATCCTGCCACAAGCTACGTGACCTATGACACACAGATGTCTTGGCAAACTATTTTATTCTGAGGTGAAGATGTGGGATCGCTCTTTGTAAGCATCTGTACCATGTGACCAAAAGAACAGAGTTTCATTTCAAAGGTTGTTAGGTCCATAAGCAAAAGGTTAATTTTTTATAGATGTGACATTCATCACTTTGTTTTACTTTAAAATCCAACTGATTAGGAAGGCTGATGAACCTTTTGACATGGACTCAAAGTCAACTTCCTCTGTTCTCAACCTGCTACCTCTTCAGGGGCAGAGAAACCTTATGGGGACAGAAAAGCCTTGGGACTTTTGAGCTAACTTGGCTCTGATCTACACTAGGCTAAACACAGGGACACTGCCATTATACCGAAGAGCCCAAGGACTCAAAGTACTATGTGCCAGCAAACACAGCAGCAGCACAAATGACAGGCAACCATTTAAGGATTTTCTTCACTGTCTCACACATTACCCAAGGGGCAAGGTGTTTCCTGTTAAGACAGATGTATATCCTTTAATGATATCTGAGCAATCCAGCACCATCTACAAGTAAGGACATGCTGTGGACCATAGAGCATAAAGTCCTAAGAGGAATACCAAGAAGGCGTCCCTCAGCAACAGCTTTCAAGTTGTACACAAAAGCCGATCGTTGTGATGCTCCAGAGACCAGGCTGCCTCTCAAGCCTGAGTATTATGCTAAAGCTTGTGGTTACTGAGTGCCTAAACATACTGGTTAAGACTTGACCTCGTGAGGCTTAAGTAGGTTTCATAGCCGGTCTTTGCTCAGTACACTATGGAAGGGAGGAGCTGTCACCCCTGACCCAAGGCTACCCTTGCCGTAGGACTGAGAACTCTGGCTCCTAATTTTTCCAATCAATTGGAGGCCTGGATTTTTTTTTTTTAAGATTTTATTTATTTATTCATGAGTGAGACAGAGAGAGAGGCAGAGACACAGGCAGAGGGAGAAGCCTCAGGTCGTGATCCTCTGCCTCAGGATCATGACCTGAGTGAGTCAAAGGCAGACGCTCAGCCACTGAGCCACTCAGGCGTCCCTGGAGGCCTGCTTTTTATATATTCTCTCTCTGTCTCATTTAAAGTCCCTAGCTTTAACATATCCTCCTTGTAGCCAAAGGATTCAAAACTGCTAGAAATAACCGAGAAAAGCCTTGCGAGTGTTATTCATTTACTTGCCAAAGACACTGATGCAACAGAAAGAAAATGGTGTGAAGCGGTAATAGCAGCAGCATGTACCTGCGTGGGAGACCTCAAACCCCACGAAGCAGAAGGCACAAGTTGCAGTTCAAATTCACCACTACATTAAATTCAAGATTGGCCAGCTACCAACCTAAAAAAATGAGAACTGAGAAGTGCCCTGAGGGCTCCAGCACTTTCAATTCCAGTGCCTTCCCAGCCTTTCTCCCGGTGAGAGCTATTCCTTTCACAGAGCTTCCTTCTCTCCACCTCTCCCCACGGCCCAGGGACCACTTTCACTCAGTCTCTATCACCTCAAACTCAACAACTGCAACACTAAAATTCACTCGTCTACTTCCTCTACATCAGTCCTCTTCTTGGCATCTCTAAGCTCTAAAGGAAAGGCAGGACCAAGTGGAGTCAGTCAGGCTCAAAAGTTTGGGAATGAAGCTTCCACTCCATTCCCTTCATGAAGTCCTATTGATTTTTTTCCTCTTCGAGGCCTCTCTTATTTTTTTTAATTTTTATTTATTTATGATAGTCACAGAGAGAGAGAGAGAGGCAGAGACATAGGCAGAGGGAGAAGCAGGCCCCATGCACCGGGAGCCTGACGTGGGATTCGATCCCCGGTCTCCAGGATCACGCCCTGGGCCAAAGGCAGGCGCTAAACCGCTGCGCCACCCAGGGATCCCCCGAGGCCTCTCTTAAATCCAACCTTTGCCTTTTATTTCCATTCCCAACCTACCACCCTACCCCTAAATTACTACAGACGCCTCCTAGCTGTCCCTAGAAATGCTCCCTGATTAATGGTCCTTAAATATCTCTTCCTATCAGGACACTTGTTCAGATACTTTTATTAGCTCCCCAACTCCCATATTAAATTTAAACTCTACCACCTGACTTTCAAAGCAATCCTTCATCTCATCCCACCCTATTCCTTCAACTTCTCTCAAACCATTTTCCCAGAACACACCCTTTAATCTGGTTAAACTTGTTCCACTGGACCCAAATGCCATGCTCTACTCAACCTCTACCCTTAGGCGTCTACTGTCCCTAACATTTGAAATTTACTTTTTTTCTACTGACCTAAATGTTCACTTCAGGAAGGACTTCCTTCTCTTTTTGGCTGCCCCCAAATCTGAAACACCAACATCCTCTGCCCCACGCCACTGACCCTGCCTTTCCCTAATAATTTCTGGCAGATCAGGGTAAAAGCTGAAAATGTCAGCTACTCGCTTTCCCAACCTTCCTTGCAGCAAGGATGGGCACCTGTGCTAGGCTTCGCCTAACAGAGGCATCCACCCCAGATTTTAGATAGGAGGGCAGCGTAATGGAGCCAGGAATGGAACTGTCACCCTCAGGTGGAAGTCACCACAGTGGGATCAAGGACTCGGGCCACAAGGCCAGCCAGCAGGCTGGTGGCAGTGGCCAGTAGTGCTTGAACTGCAGTTTAATGCTTGGTGGTGTTAAGTGTGGTTCAGTGGCGTGACTGGGGAAACTGGGACCAGGCTTTGAGATACACCAGCCCGGAGCTCTGGTAATTGTGTTACCTGATAACACATTTTTTCATACAGTACAATTTTATTGATGTGCAACTTATATACGGAAAAGTATACACTAACACACGGAAGGGAAAAGTGCATCTGACCTTAAGCATACAGATCAAAGAGTTTTCACAAGCTAAATCTACTCTACTGATCTATGGGAGATCATATATGGCATGTGGATAGTTTCCAGTGTGGTCCTATTACAAACGGGCACATTGGCGAACACATGTGGATGTGTCTCCATTGGGAGTATATCTAGGAGCGGAATGGTGGGAAGCCTATGCATAAGCTCTGATACCTTTCTAGCAAGTTCCCCTTTTCTGCTTAAAAATCAATCAGATTTTATCTCTGGTGCTTACAATTAAGAACCTGGACTGATAAGCTAACTCATTTTTCAGCAGCCAATTTCTCCACCGAGATTTCCTTACCTGTAAAAGCCTCAAGGAGCAAAAAAAAAAAAAAAAAAAACGCCTCAAGGAGCAATCATACATGTGCATATACCCCCCACCCTTCTGTGTATTTTATACTATCTGAAATTATTCAGCTATTTTATGCCTGTTGTGCCTGTAAATCCTGACTCCTGTATCGTCACAAGCTCTAAAACAGCAGTTTTCAACTGTAACTTCACAACAAACTGCTGTGTCATGGTAAATTATGGTATACAGCTGATAATTCGTTAGCTAATAAAAAAAAGGAACCGAGTCTGTGAATGATTGATATATATGGATTCAAGATTCCCTTTTGATAATGTCCGCCACTCATCTGAATTCCAAAATTCTCCCTTACCAACAGATGATCTTATCTATGCCACAGCCCCAAGGAGTGTGCCTTTTATATGAATGTCATCCATCACGGGTGCCATGGTTGGGGAGACTGCATCTATTACTTGTCTTCCATCTCCTATCATTCCTAATCTTGCAGAGTACATCTTAGTCTCTCAATAAGTACTGACTGAGCCTATCAAGGTAAAAATATCCTGCAGGAAGGACCTGAAATATAGCTTATGCTAATTACAAAAAGCCAATGTTTTAGCTCCCCCAAATCATGAATCTAACCTATTGGTCTTCTGGATACACCCTCAACCCCCAAGTCAGTTTTCGCCTCAATAAATTTTGAGATGAATTTCAAGCTAGGAAAGATCTATTTCCCCATAAAGCATGTTGACAGCTAAAACGTCTACACTTATTATATGCTAAAAAGTCTCCAGCAAACCATTTCCATCCTTATTGCTGTATTTGATTTTAGCATAGCTAAACTGTTTTTGTTTAAAGGTCTCTATGACATTAAAAAAAGAAAAATAGGGATCCTTGGGTGGCTCAGCGGTTTGGCGCCTGCCTTTGGCCCAGGGCGTGATCCTGGAGTCCCGGGATCGAGTCCCACATCGGGCTCCTGGCATGGAGCCTGCTTCTCCCTCTGCCTGTGTCTCTGCCTCTCTCTCTCTCTCTCTCTCTCTGTCATGAATAAATAAATAAAATATTTTTAAAAAGTTAAAAAAAAAACACAGCTGTGTCAACTATACTCAAATAAAAAAATAATTACATTTAATTAAATGTTTAAAAAAAACCCACACAGCTGAACATATCCTAGAAGTGTATAATTATAGAGCTGAGCGTTTATTCTCCAAAGAAAAAAAGGCATGCCTCAAAAATCAACTTTCTCAAATTTAATTATCCTCTCAATATTATTTCCAAAAAATTCGTTTATACGTTCTTTTAGAATTCACAATTTAGTTCTCCAAGTAGGAGATGCGGCAAAAAGTGGGTAGGTTTTTACAAGTCTATCTGACTGGAAGTGTACTTGAAAGATTTGCAAACATTTGCAAACGAAAGGGGGGTGGGGTGGGAACATAATACTAGTGGTAAAACAAAACCAATGAGAAACAATGATCTAAGAAGCAATATAATGAGGCGATTAAGAGGCCCATCCCTGGCAGTGAAAAGCTAGAATTCAAATCAAGTCAGTCCAATTTACTAGCTGTGAGACTCTAGGCAAGTTATCCTCGCTAAGAATTGGAGTATTTCTCGAACAAGTTCTTGGAAAGCATGCAAGACCTTCACAGCTAAGATAACTTTGTCAAGCAAGTTAGATATCCCAGCTTACAAGCTTCCCTCCTAGTAAATATAGCACCTAAAGGAATCCTTCCCAAATTTTAGTTGTATGTTTGTTTACTTTCATCATATTAAACTATGAACTCCTAAACTCAAACTCATCAGTTCAGAATGATGTTGGGCAAAGCATTAAAAAACAACAACAACAACAACATGGGGTGCCTGGGTGGTTCAGTGGTCAAGCCTCTGCCTTTGGCTCCAGTGCATGATCCCAGGGTCCTGGGATCGAGTCCCGCATGGGGCTCCCCGTGGGGAGCCTGTGTCTCTGCCTCTCTCTATCGTGAATAAATAAATAAAATCTTTAAATAAATAAATAAAGTTTTTTTTAAAGCACATGACATAGGCATACAAGTACCTATTTATTCTTTCTTTTCTGTTCGTAGGTTTAATAAATCAGATAAACTGTTCCTCATTTACAAGTCCTCATTTATGCTTCCTAATATAGGTACAACCACCCCGTTCAGTTGCTGATACTCTCAATTTCTGGTAAATCTCTTTTAAAAAGAAAAGTAATGAAATGATTCTAAGCTACAAAATAATTTATTTTTAAGACCAGAGAGTGGGTAAGGAAGTACGATTCAACACTATTCAACTAATGGAAAATGCTTATTGCTGAGTGAGTGGTGTTTGGCAGACCTCCAGATTCTTTTGCAATGCACAGCAAGATACCAACAAGTACTTATAAAGTACACTTCTGGATCTGAGGCGATCTCTGATCACTTTAATATGAAATTATGATGGGAATGCTTTTGTCACTACAGGAGGAAGAGAAGTCTTCCTGTACCAAGGATCACTTAAGTCAGCTACAGTGCTGTGAAATAATTGTTGATCACAAATTCCACTCAAGGAGATAGGGGAAGAAAGCTGCACTCCTGGGAAATATCTGAAGATCTAAAATCCTATCAGATGTGATAACCAAAGACTAATGGACAAATAATAAGCCTATCCTTTCAAGTATCTCTATTACAGCTAAAAATAATTTTAGCAGAACCTTGAAATAAAAGTTACCCGTTTAAGGAAAGGTTACAGAAAGATCTCATGCTTACTTTCTCTTTTAGATCACCTCCAAAAGGAGAGAGATTGGTTTTTATGAAACTCTTACTCTCTTTCTCACCAAGGACTTCCTAGTTCTCCATGCTAACCTACCCTACTGTGGAGGTGTATCTGAAGGGGTACGAGTAAGATACTAGCATTATTATATGGGATTATACATCAGTTAATTGGCTTATAATTATCTGTACAGCTTAGCACCGATCTTGAAGTCCTCAATCCAAAGACACAAAAAATTTCTTGCAAAACGTAATTTAAGGTTCACAGAAGACAAAGGAGACCAAGCGGGTCTAATTTACAGTCATATCCCCAGTGCCCACCAATGAATACCCTCAACAAAAATGTACTGAGGGTTGATCGTTGTACCAGGTGCTGTGCTAAGTGGGCAATGGGAAATAACAGTGCATAAGATAGTCTTTGCTCTCAGACACTAGTGCCATAGGGGAGTCTTAACTGGCAATAGAATTTTTTAAAAGAGTTGAAAACAGGCTAGCCTAATAACCCAAGAGTTTGGGAACAACAAGATTTACTCCTATTCTCCAGATGGTCACCTGGCTGGCCCTCCTTGCAATGCTCCGGTCTCTGCTCACCAGGCAATCGATAAACATCTGCGGGAAGGAGAGCTTCCTACCAGTAAAGTACATACTCAGGATATTTATAGGTTTCTCCCACCCAGAAAGGCATCAACCCAGGGACGACTCGGTGGCTCAGCGGTTGAGCATCTGCCTTCAGCTCAGGGCGTGATCCCGGAATCCAGATCGGGTCTCCCATATCAGGTTCCCCGCGGGGAGCCTGCCTCTCCCTCTGCCTGTGTCTCTGCCTCTCTCTGTGTGTCTCTCATGAATAAATAAATAAATCTTAAAAAAAAGAAAAGCATCAACCCTATAAAAACCAGAAGTCAAACTAGTTGTAAAAATCAATAGCCACAGAATTCTGAAATCTATGATGTCACAAAGAAAAAAACACTTAGATGATGATGCTAGGAAATGGTTTTTATCCACTACTCTCTTTATAATGCATCTGTAGAGCTTTGGAAAATTCGTATCGCTTTTCTTCAGAAAGTTCTCTAGTCAGTTATAATTCATTCAAATGAGGAGCATGACTTCATCTCTGTGAAAAGGACCAATACATAACTCCTAAGAACTCTTTCCTATACTTGCCCTAAAGTAGCTATTTTTAAAAAATTTCCGTGGAGCTAGGATAGTTATAAAGTTACAAAGTGAAACTGGCACAGCTTGAGCACTCAAGCTAATGAGACTATAAATCCAGGACAGATCCCTCTTCACTGGTACCCAGAACAGCAGCACAAGATTCACAACAGGTACTTTACAAATATTTATTGAGTTTTTAAAAACCTATTCTTGGTATTTTGATATATGAAAAGTAACGTGCCAACCCCACCAGGCAACTGAAGACCAGCTGGATTCTTAAGAGAGAAAACCACATGGAAGGAGCCTGAGTTCCACACTGAACTAACAACTGTCAGGAAAAGCAGCCCTGGAGAAGAGAAGATTTCTATTTCACTGATACCTTCTAAAAATCTAATCTAGGTACATTATGAACTTTTACTCCCCCCAAACCCTGTTCTAAACCTGGAAGTGGAGGAAATCGATCTTGGAACTCTTCCAAGAAGATGAATCTAGTTAGTCCAGATCAATAAATGGCAAACTAGCAGATGAGCTGACGGGTTCTTTCATGTGCTTCTTTCTGCCTGTTTATTTTCTGCAATGAGCAAGCATAGCTTTTGTAAAAACAAAACAAAAAAGCTTTCATAAAAAAAGAAACAACAAAAAAATCTAATGACACGAAAGCCAACAAGTAGGACAACTATTATTTTTTTCACTTTCTCTAAACAATAACCGGGTTGTGTTTGTGCAGATTCAATTGGCAGTGAACTACTGATTAACAGATGTGTTGGTCAGATGAGTTCTAGCCACTGATAAGGTGCTTTTCGTTGTAAACAATCCTCTCTTAGGGTCGCTGGCCCCTCAGTAAGTGCCTGGCAGCAGTGTTAACAACAGCTTCGAACTGTGTTTGAGCAAAGTCTCCATGGCTTCCTTTCAGAAGGGCTACAGGGGTGTCTCCTGCCCTATGTGCACAGCTGCACTAGATTGAGGAGTCTGAAACATCTGGTGTCAGGACCCTTTACTGTCTTATTCACATTGGTTTATGTGCGTTATATCTGTCGGTATTTGCCATATTCGAAATAAAAAAATGAGAAATGACTAAAATACAACATCAGAGCCATCGGAGTGGTGGTGATGTCATCACACATGGTGTAGCCTCTGGAAAACTCCACTGTACACTGGTGAGAGTGTGAGTGAAACAAATAACTTCTTAGTATTATTTTAGAAATAAGTTTTTATCTGACAGGTACCTCCTCAAAAAGATCCTTGAGAAGCACTAGATTAGATCATCAAGAACCCACCCTTCCAGCACTATCACTCTGGGACAAGATTGCTCAACTCTAGCACTCCTGACATTTCGAGGTGTAAAATTCTTTGTTGGGGGATGGGGGCACTATGCTATGCCCTGTAGGATGTTTAGCAGCATCCCCAGCCTCTACCCTCTAGATGCCAAAAGCAATCCCCTGTTGCGACAACCAAAAATGTCTCCAGATAGTGCCAAATGTTCCCTGTTTGAGAATCCACTATTTTAGGGTGCTGATTTTATTCTACTGAAATGAGAATTACAGACTGTGTACCTCTCACTGCCCTTTCGGACCCTTAATAAGGCTACTCCCTCCCTCCACCCCCACCCCCACCACCTGGGTTTGTTCCCCCTTTCTTTTATTTGGTCACAAACAGCAAGCTGGTGGATAGCAACAAGCACAGGATGAATCAGGTCAGGAAGAGACACTCTGGTCAAAGTTCACCTTTCAGGCATTACAGCCCTCAGGGACCCAGTGATCTTTGGGGGAGGGGGATAATACAATCAGCCAACATTCATCCAGTCATTCTTATGACTTGGTAACAACCCAGTCTTTGGCAAGTCACCTATCCTCCTCCTCCAAAAAAGAAGTAAAAGGCCAGTTGTGTCACTGAGAAGAAAACGAGCTTCTGAAGGCAAAGAGGCAGTATACACGACTCAATACTCCACCCCCAAAACCGCACATCTGGGAGGCCCTCCCAGCTGAAATAGCCGGGTTTTTTTTTTTTTTTAAGGCTTTAAGTTGGTTTGCCTGTCTGTTCTTAATCAGTATCTGGCTGGGAGGAAGTAGCAAAACTGGTAGAAAAGCGACATCTTCAACACCTCCAAGTCAGATCACTCCCCGCCAAAATTCCCCCTCATCCCTTTAGTCTCCAGAGGTTAGGTCCAAGTTTTCTCGCCTGGAAATTGCCCCGGGGTCACCTTAGGTCCCTACCCCTCAAAACTCCCAACCACCACTCAAATCCGGCAGCGTTCCTCATCTCTCTCATCACCCTTCCTACACGGCCTCAAATTTCCACCCACACAACGCCCCCCGGCCCTCTCACTGTCCCCCAGACTCTACGGTCATAAGCGCCCCTAACTCCCACCATTCCCCCAAGGCTCTGCGCGCAGGCGAAGGCGGTTCCCTTCCCTCCCCAATTTTAGCACCCACCCCATAGTTTTCCACCATCTTCAAAACTCTACCCTGATCCTAAGAAACCAGGAGTCTCCCAATGGTCTCTGCCACCCCAGAATCGCCCGTACCTCCCTCCTAGACTCACTCCTTAGTCTCTTCCCCAAGTTACTCTTCCTCCCCAGGGCTGCTCCACTCCCCACTCTTCCCCCACCTACTCCCTGGGCGCCCACCCGTCTGGCTTGCCCCGTCCCCCTCTCACGGGCCCTTCTTCCCAGCCATCTCTCGATCAGGCCTTCCGTAGGTCACGGCTCGCCTCCCCGGGCCAAGCGCCGCCGCCCAGGGTGAGCCGCGCGGCCTCCCCCACGCTCCCTTCCCCCGGACCAGGCTTGCGGCCTGTGGCCTTCGCACTGGGCTCCCCGGGCCCAGGCTGACGGACGGAGCAGGAGGGCCCGACAACTCACCCAGGACAAGGCAGAGCAGAACGAGCCCCGAGCCCGGAGCCGGGGACAGGCGGAAGCACACCATGATTCCGCCAAGCGGGGGGGCGGCGGCGGGGCGGGAGGGGGCGGTGGCAACAGCACAGCAACACCCGGGAAGGGGCTCGCCGAAACCGGGCGGGAGGACCGCGGACCACCGAGCGCGGCACTGCAAACGCCAGGACGCGCCGCTTCGGTGCGGGTCATAAGACTAGGGGCGGGGCCCTTTCTTGCGCTTAGCCAATCGCCTCGCTGGAAAGCGGCGAGAGGGGAGGTGATGTAGGAGTCGGTGGGCGGGGCAACCACGCCCTGGCTTTTTGGTTCACAGTCCTTCTGCGCCCAAGAGATATGTGCGGACGGCTCTTTCTAAGGCTTAATAAGAGAGAGGATTAACTTTTCGGGGGGTGTAGGTAGTAGAGTTTATTTCAGTTCCAACTCATTGAGGAAGAAGAGAATAATTTTGCTGGATTAAAAAGATTGCTAAGCATCATAACGTAATATGAATACAAATAACACGGAATTATTCTACGAATGCTGTAGTTGTATCGCCTGTTCCATAAGACGTGTTTCATATGCCCCTGCAGTTCATGTGATTAAATGGACAAGGGAGCTGGTGGGTAGCATGGTGTCGCGGACAGCCAGAGCAGTACGGCCTTGAGGTTCGCCTAATTGCAATACCCTATTTTTCAGATGGAGGAATTGAACTCAGAAGGAGGAAGAATCTTCCTTAAACACAGAAAGAAAATCTATCCTTCCACTTGTTTTTCCTGTGCATATCCACATGTGAATATGCTTTAATGAATTCATACTAAACATACTATTTGGTATACTTGACAGGTGAATAGATGAAACCTCAAATAGTCAACAAATGAAAGCATTCAAAAACTATAAAAATCTCAAGTTGGGGTAAAGCACTAATTCTCAAATGTTAGTGTCCAAAAGAATCATCTAGGGAGTTTTAATATCTTTTTTTAAAGATTTTATTTATTTATTCATGAAAGACACAGAGAGAGAGAGACAAAGAAAGGCAGAGACAAAGGCAGAGAGAGAAGCAGGATCCAGGCAGGGAGCCCGATGTGGGACTAGATCCTGAGACTCCAGGATCAGGCCCTGAGCCAGGGGCAGGTGCTCAACCGCTGAGCCACTCAGGCATCCCCAGAGTTTTAATATCATACGGACTCCTATACTTCATTCCACAGAGATTCGGAAACGGTAGGTCTATGGCTGTCCTTGGAAATTGTTTTTTGAACAAACACCCCTGGTAATTCTGATTTCTCTGGTTCCTGGACTACACTTTGAAAAACACTAAAAACAGAGCTCCAAAAGCATCTAATCCAGGAGATCTTAATATGATGTCAATGGATGAATTTGAGGGGGGGTGCAGTTGGGGAGTAGGGGGCAGTCTGTGAATCTCCAGAAATTACACACAACATTTATATATGTGTATTTTTCAGCGGGGGGAGAGGAGTTATAGCTTTTATTAGTTCTCAAATGGGACCTGTTAGTTCTCTCCAACACCCACCCCAAATATTAAGACTCACCGATATACCATGTCATTTACTTTAATGTGATTAATTCCTGAAAGTGAGAACACTTATTTATGAATGTCTTCATGGGTGCAACTGAGTCATGAGCGGCTGACTTGCTCTATGAGGAACTAAATATACACTACAGTATTAGGCACTGCTTTCAGCAAAAGGTCATTTGACTGTCCTCCCACCAGGCTGACTTGACGGAAACCATGTTCTGGAGAATCCTTGATTGCATTGAGTCCTTAAAAGTTTCCCCACCCACGCTTTCTGATGGACCCTGTCCCTTCTCCCTCAACTGTAAACCACCTAACTATGATGTTCAGCAAAACCCTAAATTCCAGAAGACACAAAAGAGCATAGTGGAAAGAACACTGGCTGGGCTGTCAGGGAAGTTAGGGGTAAGATACCACTTACTAGCACTGTGGCCTTGGGCAAATCACTTTGTCTCTTCACATATATGCTGCCAAAGTGAGCACAAGTCACTTCATCTCTTCAACTTCTGTATTGTGAGACTACAGCTGTTTCTCAGTCCTGGCTGCATTAGAATAACTTGTGGGATTTTAAAACCAGTGTTGCCCCTTGATCCTATCTCTGGAGACTCTGATTCAGTTGGTATGATGTGGGACCTGGGCATTGGATTTTTCTCAAAACTCTCCAAGGCAATGTTCATGGGCCACAGACAATCTCTAAGGTGGTTCTAGCTAAGATTCTCTAAGAATAAATGCTCATTTATTTCAATGATAAGGAAACTGTCGCAATTAGTCAAACATCCAGTTTACTCAATTGTTGCCCTTAACATTCTGCAGATGTCATCAAATTAAAAAAATGGAACACAGTGAGACATAAACAGCCTGATAAGCTAAACCTCCTCATCACAACCTTTTCCCCTGACCAAAAACAAACACGGATTCCCTGACTGGGACTCCTGAGACAGAGTGATGTTTTTGAAGTGGTAAATCAATTGGTGAGTATCTTGTTAGAATGAATAGATTAAACATTCGCAAGTCTTTGGTCTGAGCTTCCACACTCACAATTGTTTTGTGTGAAATACTGAGAATGACTCCCTTCTGTAGGCAGCATCCCAGGACCCCAGCCCAGCTGAAGGAGCTTACCCCAAACTCTTCTGTATTGAAGACAGATCTGGATGGGGGACTAGCATCCATGTTTGAGAAACTCTGTGAGGTCCCCTCCCCTCTGAGCTTCATATCCGGTGACTTGACTTGCTACTGCTGCATCCAGAGTACTTTTATGTGCACTTCCTCTCCTGCCATCCTGCATACCTCCCCCATGTGCAAAAATCCTCAGCTCACCCACTCCCCACCCTCTACCCCCATAGGTAGTTTATGACTCTTCTTAAAAAGTTTTTACTGGGGATCCCTGGGTGGCTCAGCGGTTTAGCGCCTGCCTTTGGCCCAGGGCGTGACCCTGGAGTCCCGGGATCGAGTCCCGGGATTGAGTCCCACGTCGGGCTCCTCTGCCTCTCTCTCTGTCTCTCTCTGTCTCTCATGATGAATAAATAAATAAAAATAAAAAGGTTTTATTTATTATTCCATTAAGTAATCTTTACATCCAACATGGGGCTTGAACTCACGACCCTGACTCTCGACTGAACCAGCCTGTTTATGACTCCTTTTTTTAAAGATGATTTTATTTATTTATTTATTTATTTATTTATTTATTTATTTATGAGAGAGAGTGCGCACGCGTGCAAGCAAGCAGGGGAGGTGCAGAGGGAGAAGAAGAAAGCAGACTCCTCTGCTGAGCAGGGAACCTGACGTGGGGCTCGATCCCAGGACCCTGAAATCATGTCCTGAGCCGAATGCAGACACTTAGCAGACTGAGCCACCCAGGCACCCCATGACTTTTTTTTAAAGATTCTACTTTGGGGATCCCTGGGTGGCTCAGCGGTTTGGCGCCTGCCTTCGGCCCAGGGCGTGATCCTGGAGTCCCGGGTTCGAGTCCCATGTTGTGTTCCCTGCGTGGAGCCTGCTTCTCCCTCTGCCTGTGTCTCTGTGTCTCTCTCTGTGTGTCTCTCATTAATGAATAAATAAAATCCTTAAAAAAATAAATAAAAGATTTTATTTTTAAGTAATCTCTACGTCCAATGTGGAGCTCAAACGCACAACTCTGAGATCAGGAGTCACACACTCCTCGGACTGAGCCAGCCAGGTGTCCCTATGACTTATTTGAACAGCTTTGAGAGCTCATGACTTTTTGGCCAAGGAGCAGGGAATCGCTGGCAAACACATCCCTACGTGTGAACACTGAATGGTGTGAGAAATAATGGTCCTGTCAGATTTGATAGATGATAGATAATGAAATGTGCAGGTCAGAGGAAGGAAATGGATATAAAGATATAGAGATTTAGAATGGGAAAGTGATAAGCATTTATGAAATATAGGGGAGGGGCACCTGGGTGGCTCAGAGGTTGAGGGTCTGCCTCCAGCTCAGGGTGTGATCCCGGAGTCCTAGGATCGGTCCCACAAGGGGCTCTCTGCAGGAAACCTGCTTCTCCCTTGGTCTATGTCTGTGTCCATCATGAATAAATACATAAAATCTTTTTTAAAAAAGATATTTATTAAAAGCCATACAGCTTTACTTCATACTTTCAAGTGGCTGCTTAATATTTGTGTAGCTATATGGTAATTCATAAAATACAAACATGCTTAAACCTCTCCTTTCAAACAAATCCCTAGATCTGTCTGCAGCATCACCTTGTGGTTCACCTAGGAATTGCATCACAGAACAACATCAATATAAGGGAATTTTCTTTTTTAATATTTTATTTATTCATTCATGAGAGACACAGAGACAGGCAGGACCCTGGGATCACACCCTGAACCGAAGGCAGACGCGCAACCACCAGACGAACCACCCAGGCGTCCCAAGGGAATTTTAATAAACCATTTAGACTGAAGTCGCTGTTTTGAAAATCGGAAACTTAGCACAAGGTAAATATTGCTGGTATGGCCAGAGCAAAGTGGAGTCCAGCAGTTGTGATGCTGATGTGGTTTTTTGGAACCCATCCACTCATTACATTGTCATGCAACCTTCAGACAATCACTTCTTGCTTTGCGCACCTGTTATCCCTCTCCACGCCCAAATGAAGCATCTCCCCTGTGCCCCTCTCCCCGACTTACAGGAGACAAGAACACAGTCAGCTGATGGCAAGAAGTTGCTTCTTAGAAGAGGGTGAGGTTAGAACACTAGCTGATCCCCTGTGTGTATCGCTTTACTCTGTTAGAGAAGCGCGGCAAAGCCTAGTTGGTGATGATGAAGCGGGGCTCTGGCCTTTGGACTGCCTCTGATTCCCGCTTCTCCCACCTCCCAGTCATGTGACTTCTGGGCCTCAGTTTCCTCATCCATAAAAAGGGGGTGATAACAGTAGTATCTATCACATAGAATCATTGTAAGGACTAAGTGAGGTACGTGGGAAACGCTCATATATAGAAAGGAACTAACAAATATTTCCAATACCAGGATTAGTAGTGGTCATTATTGTGTTCCCTTCCCTCCCTGTCAGGCTGTCACAGACCTAAGGAAGTTCTCACTGGTGCTTTCTGATTGAGGGAGAGCCATTGCTATCCTTCAAATCCTAAAATCCCTTTTATATAAATATATGTCCAGTAATGAATATCTGTACAACACTGCTAAGCATGAAGAAAAACATTTAGAAAACCTATAGTCCTCCTTCTGCCGAGAACGTTCCTTCTCTTCCCACTTCCTCCAACATCAGGCTGGCTTCTGCTTCTTCAGGTGACATGACTTTCTCCAAAGAAACCTTCTTTTAATCAGCCACGGCTGAATTGGCGGGGGGGGGGGGGTCACCAACGTGCTCCCCCAATACCCTGGACTTCCTTCACCACACTGCAATTGCCACACAGTGGCTGTGAGCTTCCTGAGGGCAAAGACCAGGTCATGTTTTCCATCAATCTCTTCTCATAGTAAGTGCTCGGAAAATGTATATTGAATTAATGAATGAATGACAGATCTAAGAATAGGTTTCGGCTTTTGGAGACTATGTGATCTAAGTGCTGAGCTTGAGGAATGGTCTCCTCGGCAGAATATTTCCCCAGGTTTTTCCATCTGAGTCACATCAGAGAAAGTGGCAGGCTGTGTGCCTTCTTTCCCCTAGACTAACCTGCTGACCATTGGCAAACGTCTGGCTTCCACTTCCACCACTTTCTCCTTGTCTCTTTGTCTCTCTCTCTCTCTCTCTCTCTCTCTCTCTCTCACACACACACACACACACACACACACACACACACATATGTCAGCCTTACTTCTGTCTCTCCCGTGATCTCCACATTCTCTTTCAACCAACAGATCACGCAGGCCAGTAGTCCCAGGACAGAACAACCCAAAAAACTGTGAAATGATGTATCACTTAGCAGATCATGTCACATTTCCCTTCCTTTGCAGGAGGGGTTTGGAGGAGGTGCTTCACATTCAGAAATCCTTAACCCCACTTTGTGTCTCCGTGATGTTGATAGCCTGACTCTGCCCGTATAGCTGGGAAGGCCACGGCCAGCTCTTCTGCGAAGAGGACGGCCTCTTGCTGCAGACTCCTGCTTTGGAACGATGGATGTTTCAAATCAAAGAGCCCTTGTCCGCTTCAACCTTTTCATTTTGCCCAGGGAGCTCAAGTTACTTGCCCAAGTCTGCAGCCAAACAGGCACCAGAGCTCTCACCTCTGTTCTTCTTGTCTGGGGCTCTATTCTCGGTTAGCTCCCACCCTGTGCTCTTAAAGGCCCCATTCACGAAAGTGTCCTGACAGTGAGAGAGGCCAGGAACACACGGAGGGCGCCGGTCAGTGCGGCTACGGAATTAATCAGATGGAGCTTAGCACTCTTAGGGTCTGCACTGTGTGCGTTTCCCAGCAACAGCACTCTTCCAGATGTTACCTACTCCCTTTTCCAGCTGACTGTCCACCTAAGCACTGGCTGGCTTTACGGTGGGCTTTAAGGGAGACAGTCCATTGGCCAGCCCCTTCATTAGGGCTCTAACAGAAGCCGAGAATAATAATGCGTGTCACTTGATTCCATCCCTTTCTTTCCATCTGCATTTCTCCATCCTTTCTTCCCAGACACAGTAGTTCCTGTGAGCCAGGGTGGCTTCCTGGGGTAGACGCGTCTACCTGAAGACCTGTAGAGCAGGAGGAAGACGCCAGCCCTCCAGATAAAGCCTAAATGATGGGCTTCAGCCCCCGCTGAGGTTTAACCATAATGTCACAGCTGGCCCCCTGCTCACACCGAAACTTCGCTCACTCTGCTCAGCATACAAACCAGGAAAGCTGGTTTCTGATCCCAGTTTGGCCACTACTCACTCTGTGGCCTTTTGGGCCACTTAATTTCTGTGGCCACTTAATCACACTTTACTGTCTGAGTGTTTAAACTACGTCAGTGTTTCTCAGAGTGTGTTCCATGGAGTCCTTGGGTTCAGGGGAAGGATCTCAGAGTGAGTAGGGAAGACAATGGCTTCGTTTTTCTTTGTTTTAGAGCATAAATTTTTGTGGCTCGGTGGCTACAAAATTACAAGAAACATTGGACGAGAAAATCGTCATGTTCACGTTCAGTTGTAATAGTATAAAATCCTAGGTTCTTTCTCAGTTTCCAAAATGGGCCTGTCGTATAATGAAAGATTCTGGTGGGTTTTGTTCTAAACATAGAAGCTCAAATAAGAACACTCAAAGAGCACACCCATGGCATTCCTCTAGAATCATCTCTAAGCTGGTGACACCCAAAGGAATAATAGCTGGCCCATCCTGTATGCCAGGGACTGTTGTGATGTACTAACATGTGTGATACATTTACTGTCTGGTGTTGTTCTCATGACAACTCTATAGAGTAAGCACTGTTATCTCTGTTTTACAGACGAGGAAACTGAAGCACAGAAAATTTAAATAACTTGCACATCTTTGTCAGTTTGAATTGCTATACTGAGTTATCATAAGTTTTCATTCATTTAGTACAAATGTTCATTATGTCTATGGCAGACTCGGCTTGCTGCCTACCAAAGAGTCATTCTCCCTACTTCCTTAGTGACACAACCCTGATTACATTACAGGTGACAGTGTGTCCAGCTGTAAGAGATGAATCACAATTGCTTTATGCCAGCCATGCAAGCCTTTGCTAGTGATGGATATAAAGGTGGCCAAGTGACCTAGTTCTGACTAACGACACATGAGGAGGACCCTCAAGGAACTTCTGAAAGAGATTTTTCCTCTCTGAAAAAGAGACGCATATGAGAAAGGCCTGCACCAACCTATTCCTTGAGGTACAAGGGTTAGGAAGCAATGAATGGTGCAGTGGCAGCCATCTCGGAACCATGAGGGAAGACATTCTTGTACTGTGAATGTCAGAGCAAAAAAGACAAAAATGTTTTTTTAAAGATTTTATTTATTTATTCATGAGAGACACACACAGAGAGAGGCAGAGACATAGGCAGACGTTGAAGCAGGATCTCCACAAGGAGACTGATGCAGGACTTGATCCCAAATTCTGGGATGACACCCTGAGCCGAAGGCAGACACTCAACCACTGAGCCACCCAGGTGTTCCAAGACAAAAATATTTTTAATATCGTTGAGTTGCTACACAATCCCCTCTGGGACTGCCCTCCTCCCAACTTCTTGTTAAGTGGGATAATAAATGTCCATATAAGCTTAAGTCACTCTTAGTTGGGGAATTTAATTGCTTGACTTGAAGTCATCTAAATTAGTATCCTTCATCCAAGAAACTGTCCATCTGTTTCACCATCAATCCAGGTCTTGAAATGTTCTCAAGATGTAGCTCAAACCCTATCTGCAGACCTCATCACCTCTTTCTGTTGAGGTTCTGAATTAGTGTTTACCATGTGTCCTACAGTTCAGCATTTCATTATGATGAGGTTTTGTGAAACTTTTCACTCCAGTTTCTCTCAGGTTCATTTTGACTCCCCAACTAGACTAAGTTCCTTGGGGAATGTGCCTTCTGCTAGCTTATTTATCACCAGCACTGCCAGCAGTACCTAACACTGTGCTGTACATATGGTAGTCATCAAACTTCCTTGTCTGAATAAAAATGATGGCAGTAATTATCGAAATTTTTAGCACTAAGAGGCACCTCGTGTCTCTCCTCACGATAAGTTCACTTTTACTCTAGGACGAGTAACTCAAAGTCCAAAGTAAACGGGTGACATTTTATGAGCTCAGGGCATTTTCTTTTTTTTTTTAATTTTTATTTATTTATGATAATCACAGAGAGAGAGAGAGAGAGAGAGGCAGAGACACAGGCAGAGGGAGAAGCAGGCTCCATGCACGGGGAGCCCGATGTGGGACTCGATCCCGGGTCTCCAGGATCGCGCCCCGGGCCAAAGGCAGGAGCTAAAGCGCTGCGCCATCCAGGGATCCCCTCAGGGCATTTTCTTGAGATTTGACAAGTTCTTAAAGATTATTTGACTCTCAAATCTATACTGTAGAACCTAGAAATTGGTGTCTCTCTGAAATGGCTGCACATTAGAACCACCTGGGGAACTTTTTTAAACATACAGATACCAGGGTCCCAAGCCCAGAGATTCTGACTTCATAGGAGGTGTGATCTGGGCAGGAGAGGTTTTAAGAGTTGAATCCCATTGCTGTAGATGGCTGTGTTGAAGTCCTAAAGCAGGGTGCTTAAACTCTAGTGTCCATAAGAATGACCTCTGGTTTAATGCCAAATGAGGATTCCTGAGCCTCACAACTGGAGAATCTGAGTCTGAGTTGGGCCCAGGGGTCTGCATTTGGAGAAAATAGCCAGGTGAGTCAGACGTATGTGGTCTGTGGGCTACATTTTTTTTTAAATTTTGTTTATGATAGAGAGAGAGAGAGAGAGAGAGAGAGGCAGAGACATAGGCAGAGGGAGAAGCAGGCTCCATGCACTGGGAGCCCGACGTGGGATTCGATCCCGGGTCTCCAGGATCGCGCCCTGGGCCAAAGGCAGGCGCTAAACCGCTGCGCCACCCAGGGATCCCCCAACATACATTTGTAGGGAAACCTCAAACGACTCCCAGACTTCAACAAAAGTTCAGGTGTGCTTTGCCTTCCATAAACCCAATACAGGAGAGCTCAAAGACTTATGAAGGGGAGCAGAATACAATACCCCAAAGTGTGTGTCACTTTGGCACGTGGAATGTTTTGAGCTGAAGACAATTAAAACCCAACAAGCTCAGGAAAAGCTTTCTACCTCCCCCATAACCGCTTAAACGAATTTAGATAGGATGCCTGTACCAGGAAGAGAGCTATTGCCCGAGATCACCTTTTTTTTTTTTTTTAGAGGAAAAAGAGGTGGGGAGGGGCCAGGGGAGGAGGAGAGAGAGAATCTCAAGCAGGTGCTGCACTCGGCATGGAGCCTGATGTGGGGCCCCATCTCACCCCCCTAGGATCACCACCTGATCGGAAATCAAGAGTTGGATGCTTAACCACCCGCACCGCCTGGGCGCTCCCAGAGATAACTTTTCATATCAGAAAGATGTACCTGCCTGGCATGGTAAATATTTATTTACCTAACATTTGCTCTTCTCATCTTCGAAGGACTTGCCCTCTTCCCCTTTGAAGCCCCAGACCGTTACCCTGTTCTCCTCAGCCTAGGATGACACGGAACCCTCTAGTATCTGATTGCCTGGGAGTCACATATTTTTATTTGTTTGTTTTTCTCCTGTTATTCTGTCTCATGTCAATTTGATTATTAAGCCAGCCAAAGAATCCGAGAAGTGCCAAAGGGAAAAGTGTTTCACTCCTACACTTGTAAAACCAGATTGGGTCTGAGAGTGGCAATTTGCATTTCAAAGGATGCTTCACTTCACGGAAAGAATTTACTGCAGGGTTATTTTAAAGGGTTTGCTCAATTGAAAATTTTGAGCCTGAATGTCACAAAATGGAGGATTAAGTGATGCATGTTACATTCCTACGGTGGACCATTAAACGGTTATTAAAAGCTGTGTCCCTAATATAATGGGTAATGTTGTAATGAGGGGGAGAGTTAGAAAGGAAATTGTATAATTATGTAGGGGAGGAATATTTGCCACCCTAAAATGTGCTTCTTTGGCATGCGGATTATTTTAAGCTGATTATATTTAAGAAATAGTAGACTCAAGTTTTTCTTTTCTGCCTCTTCTCTAACTGCCTAAAAGAATTTAGAATTGCGGGCTGTTTCAGGAAGGGAATAAACAGTCACCCTGGATATCTACATTATAATATGGACCAGGGCTGGTGGACAAGAAGGAAGTAAGCAAAATCTGTTAAAATTCCTCTCTATGTCCCATTGTTTCTATATGACCCAGCAAACGTTTGCTAAACATTGACTCTTTTTTCATCTTCCTAGGAATTGTCTTCTTCCTTTGGAAGATCCAGAACCCTAATCCCTCTCCTTACCTCTAGACAGCATAGAAACTTCCAACTGCATAACTGCCTGGGAGCCTCATATTTTTGCGGAGCCCCCTCCTGTTAACCTGTCTCAGGTTAACCTGTCTGATGTCTCAGTTTTTCCTTTAAATCTGTCTCTTGTCAATTTAATTCTTAGACCAGCCAAAAGATCCTTGAATGGTAGAGAAAACCTGTACTTTTCAACAATTAAAATGCTCTTTTAAATTCCATAATAAAGAGACTGGAAAGACACCAAATTATTAACAGGAATTGTTCCCGAGCATTGAGATTGCAAATACTATCTTTTGTCTTTTGAATTGTTTGTCCACGTTTTCTATACTATCATTTTCATTATGAAGATTAAAATAAGGGGTGCCAGTCTGAGGAGCATGCAACTCTTCATCTCCGGGTTGTGAGTTCGAGCCCCACATTGGGTGTAGGGATGACTAAAATAAACTAAAAAAAATAATAATAAAACGATACAGAAATAAAGATTAAAATAAACTTTTAAAAACAAAAATCCACCTTTGTATCCTAAAAATTCAGTTCGCACAAAACTTATCTGAATTGTCGTTATTGGGGGATGTGGGGGAGGGAGAAAAAGTTCTGGGACAACTGCTTATTAAATCTTTATCTAATTCTCCCATTTACTTAAGAATGGATCTGTAATACCCAGAACTAAGGCAGAAGAGTGGGGGGTAAAATGTCGACGATCCTTTTAAGAAAACGCGTGGCAGTTGCTTCCGTGGAGAATGAGGGGAATCACTTACGCGATTATTTCAAACCCCTGTCATTTTGCGGGCTGGAAAGGAATTGGTTCAATGGAGGTCACAGCTGATTTGTTCTTTGAATCGAACGGGCGAATTCCGCTTAAAGGTTCAAGACTGGTAGGTAGGGCTGTACGAGAAAAGGTGGAGGCGGTGATGACAAACCAATAAATTAAAGGAGGCCGTTTGGAGAAATCGCTGAGTCAAGAGTCGGGCAATCACGTGAAGTTTTTAATAAAAACGAAACTAAACCAAAAGTGGGGAGCTCCCCCCCACCCCCTCGTAGTATTGTTACAGGCGCGGGGAGCGTGGGTTTAATGCGTGCTGCGGCTCCTCCGCTGTCCTCCCGCGCCCCCCGCGGGCCGGAGCCCAAGGCGCGGTGGGAGGAGGGGCTCTGGGCCGGCAGGCGCGCCTGGGCGCTGGTGGGTGCACGTGTGGGGAGCCGCAGCGCGTCGATCCGACGAGACAGCGGCTTTGCGCGTCTCCGGCGTTGGGTCCGTTTGGGGACCTTGCTCGGCCGAGCGACTCTTGTACTTTGAGCGGGTGACCCCGGCGGCTCGGCCGCTTTCCAGGCACTTCTGCAGGAGCTCTCGCCCCCTGGAGGCCTAGCTCCTAAACGCAGTTTGTTTTTGCCGGGCGAGGCTGCTCTTATTCTTGGCTTTGGCGCCGAGTGGAGTGCGGTCCTTGCCGGTGAATTTTGGCCTCCGGGAGGAAAGAACAGTGAAGTGCGGTCCTTCGTGGCCAAGGGAGCCACTTCTGGGCTCAGTGCAGTGGGTGCTTTGAAGTCTTTTACTCAGCGTGCGCACTCACCGGGGAGCCTTTATGAGCGCAGGAACCGGCCCGACGCCCGACTGTGTCGCGCAAATACGCCTGTCAAAGCTCATCAGATTGTACACTTTAAATGCGTATAGTGGGGACGCCTGGGTGGCTCAGCCGTTGAGCGTCTGCCTTCGGCCCGGGGCGTGATCCTGGGGTCCTGGGATCGAGTCCCGCGTCGGGCTCCCTGCACGGAGCCTGCTTCTCCCTCTGCCTGTGTCTCTGCCTCTCTCTCTCTCTCTCTCTCTCTCTCTCTCTCTCTCTCTCTCTCATAAATGAACTCTTTAAAAATAAATAAATAAATAAATGCGTATAGTGTATTGAATGTCAATAATACCTCAACAAAGCTTTCAAAAAGGAATACTTTCAGAGAAGTAATCAATGGTAATCAAAATTGAGGGACTGATAAAATACAAAAAAATAGGGCGCCTGTGTGGCTCAGGTCATGATTTCAGGGTCCTGGGATCGAACCCCCCCCCCAAAGCTCTCTGCTCAGCGGGGAGTCTGCTTCTCCCTCTCCTTCTGTGCGGCTCTCTCTCTCAAATAAAATCTTTAAAAAGTTAACAAAAATATATTTCTTTTATCTTTGTCACTGAGTAGTGAAAAAAATCATGATCGACTGCCTTTTCTTCGTGAGTTAACTTATTTATTTTAAAGCTTTGAATTTCTGTAAATATAGGCACACGGTTTTACCTGCAAAGTTTTTCCTAAATGAGGACATTTCATTAGTACTTTATTTACTATGGCTGTGACATCTAAGAAAACAATGCTATCAGACCTCAAAAACAGAACTGGGGCGCCTGGGTGGCTCAGTTGGTTAAGCCTGTGCTTTCAGCTCAGGTTGGGAGCTGAAAGCCAAGGGTCCCGCTCAGAAGGGAGTCTGCTTCTTCCTCTTCCCTTGCCCTTCCCCTCTCACGGCTTGTACTTTCTTTTTCTCATAAATAAATAAATAAATAAATAAATAAATAAATAGGACCTAAAAAAAATAACAAGAAAGAAACATCACTGCCCAGTAGAGGTAATACATCACCAATGTCAGGAAGCAGCCTAAGGAGTCAGGGCCGCCCAGGTCTGAACTCATACCCTTGACACTCAGCTGTAGGAGCAGAAGTAAGCCCCTTAGTTTTTTCTCTGAGCCTTAGCTTCCTCACAGGGTCCCGAGAGAATCAGGGTCCACAGAGGAGGAGCAGAAAGAGGGATCATCTGACCCCTATTCTAGGAGGGCCTCTAATCTGGGCTGCTGCATAGTAGTAAACTTGTGGAATTGCTGGTAGAATGGTTATCACAAACGTTAATCCTAAGCGAAGTCCATGGAACTCTGCTATTAAGGGTTGGGAGTTGGTGAATGTCTCCAAAATCTGAAAGCTTCCCAGGCCTTGGGGACCTTTAAGGAATAAGTGAGATAATAACGAGTGTGAAGGCTCTGAACAGTACAGTACCCTACACATAGTAAGTACTGCATTCGATCAAAGGACTTATTTTTATTTTGTTATTGTTGGTGGTGGAACCACCTACCCCATAGTATCCTTGTGAGCAGAGCATTAATGAAATCAACAAGTCAAGTTCCTGGCAGACAGCCTGAGACATTAAGAGGTAAACTTAGTGGGTATTTGTTCTCTTCCCCCTTCTCTCTCCTTACTTTGAAATGCTCACCTCAAACTCAGCCCACTCCATGAAGCTTTCCCTACTTTGTGTCCCCTGGCCTAACATAGGGGGCCTTTCCTGTGGCTATGGGGCAGGATATAGGTGTTGGGGTGGTGGATTTTCCTCTAGTCTTCAGAGTTCTTCTGGCTAGCCTAAGAATTAAATTGACACCAGACAGGCTAAGAGGAGAAAATAAAATGTAATTAAGTAAGTATGGGGAGTCCACATAAACATGAGATTCCAAAGACAGGCAAAATGAGGCCTGTCCTCTTGAACTAAAGAAAAGCAGCGTAGCATTCTGGGACTACAAAGGAAAGGAAAGCAACTCACAGGAAGATGAAAAAGTAGGTGTTTGGTCAACAAATGTTTGCTGGGCCATCCAGAAACAATGGGACACAGAGAGGAATCTTCACAGACTTTTCTAAATTATTTTGTCTGTAGCCCCTAATTCATAATATAATGTAGTTATCTGTGGTGGTCACTCTCTTCCTGGAGCAGGTCCTCTATCCGAAGTCTTTTAGGCAATTAGGCAGAGAGGTCAAAGTTTATTCTTGAGTCTTAGGGGCCTTGTTTTCAGCTTGAAATAATCTGTGTGCCAAAGGAGCACATCTTGGGCAAGCACAGGGTGGGAAAGCTAGGTTGGGTCACCTGGCACGGAGGTCAGGATGAGCAACATCTCAGTTTGCACCGAAGTGTTGCCCTAAAATTTGTCGACTTAAGTTGCTATAAGGGCAAGAAGTGCGGTGTGACGGATTGGGTTTTCCAGAAGCAGCTGCTGAAGTGGAATTTTGGGTGCAAGATGTTTAGAGATCAATATCTGTAAAGGAAATGGGTGGGAAGCAGGATTGGGAAGAGGGAAAATGAACAGTGATGCCAGCCTAATAAAGCCTTGGCCAACTTCACAGAGAGGTCTGGAACAAGTATGGCCCATCAGAGTGTCCCACAACAGGCTAACAAGACCAGGCCTTTATCCCCCTCCGTCTTTCAATCATGAGATGTGGGCTGTCCCAGGAGGGGCATGACCTCATGGCATGAAGTGGAGGCAGACCATGAAGTGGCTGACAGCTGGTGTCCGAGCACACATTCCAAGGTTGGGCAGCAGGTCCTTCCTCCGATAGTGATCAGGATGGTATATTCTCTGTGACTACCACACTGGGGAGTAAACCAACAAGTAGCAGTAACACATACCAAGAAGATGTGGTAAACAAAGGGCAATCCGAATGGGATCCTAAGTTACAGAAATAGTGTGGGTTTCCTCCTACTCAGTGCCCTGAACTCCCTGACTCTAAGCCAAGAGTCCTTAACCTAGGTTCTATACATAGAGTTCAGAGGGGCTCATGAACTGGGATGGGAAAAAACATAGCGTCTTTATCTGAACCAGCCTTTTACTGAAATTGAGCATTTCCTTAAACCATGGATATAGAAACAACCCACAGTAAAATTAGCAATACTTTTGACTTTTGACTTAGTCACCAATAGAAACCTTGAATATGTTTTATATCACATCACTATTGTAGGTATCTTTACGTGTGGTTTATGCTCATCAGTATTTCAACATTGTTACTTTTTGCATCTCTAGATCTTGATATTTAATGTGTTAATAGAGAAGCACACACATTTTTAACAGCTATTATTAAATATTTTGATATAATTGGTTTCCTTTGTAATTTTTATATCTGTTATTTTATTACATTTATTTTTTTAATTTTATTACATTTAAAAACATTATTCCATGTCAGGGTTCATAAGCTTCATCAAATTCCTAAAGAGGTGCATGGCACAAAACATATTAAGAAGACCTGTAGTAGAAAAGTCTACATAGCTAGTGGTCACTTACATTAGGTAGTTTACATGCAAGCCATCCCCCAACCCCGTACAAAACAACTACTCCCAACATTGCTCCCCATTATTTCCCAAATAAAACACATTAGAAAGAGAGAGAGACAGAAAACTCTGCTTCAGGACCTTTAAGTTGGGTCATGCAATTATTTTATTCACTCATTCATTCATTTATTCATTTACTTATTCATTCCAACAAGTATTTATTGAGCACCTATTATGAGCCAAGGACTAACTATGGTGGCTACTGAGGCTACAGTGACGCATAAGACAAATATTGTCTCTTTTCTCAAGTTTACATTCTAGTAGGGGAGACTAGTGAAGATCAAGACAAACTAATCTCAAATGTTATTGCTTCATGAAAAAAACAGAGGATAGAGATAATAACAGCCAGCATTTATTTTTTTAATATTTTATTTATTTATTCATGAGAGACACACAGAGAGAGAGGGGCACAGAGACACAGGCAGAGGGAGAAGCTGGCTCCATGCGGGGAACCCGATGTGGGACTCGATCCCGGGTCTCCGGGATCACGCCCTGGGCCGAAGGCGGTGCTAAACCGCTGAGCCACCCGCGCTGCCCGCAGCCAGCATTTATTGAGTGGAATGTTTAGTATGTGCCAGATACTGTTCTAAGCTTTGCATTGACTAACACAACTCTACAAGATCCCCAGAGGTTTAATATCCCCATTTTAGAGATAAGGAACTTAAGCTACATAAAAACAACCAACAATACATAGCTAGTAAATTTCAGAGCTAAGATTCAAACCCTGGCAACAGTTCCTTTTTAGACATGTTAATTTTGAAATGTCTCTAAAACATTCAAATGGATATGTGTGGGGGGTGGGGGTGACTGGGTGACGGGCACTGAGGGGGGCACTTGATGGGATGACCACTGGGTGTTATGCTATATGTTGGCAAATTGAACTCTAGTTAAAAAAAATATGTTAAAAAATAAATAAAAATAAAAATAAAAAATAAATAGAAAAAATGGATATGTTGAAGAGGAGAGTGAGGATATGAGTCTGGGTTTAAGGGGAAACCCAAAGTTGTAGGTATAGATTCAGGATCCAGCAGCACAGAATTGTTTTTTTAAAGCCACGGACCTAGATGAAGATCCCCTGGGAAGAGAGGGCAGATAGAGAAGAGAGGTAGGCCCAGGAGCGAGCCCTGAAGCCCTCTAACATTTAGAGCTTGGGTGGAGAAAGAGGAACATCAGAATTCAGATGCAACTCCTCAGAAGCCACGAGAGAGAAGGACATTTTAAGGCTCGTGTAATCGTGTAATCGACTTGAGTTCAGCAGCAACAGCAGCCTGATGTTATTACTCTAGGACCTTGATTAAGACCACGTGGAGTTACTAAAGGGGACCCAATTTAAGAAAGGATAATTCGCCGAGAAGTAGTAGAACCAGAATGACCACGCGTTCTCAGTTCGTCTGGGACGGTCTTAGTGTACACCCGTTGTCCTGCATCTCATCCAATTTAGCATTTGTCTCATACTTTAAAAAAATTCTTATTTTAAATTGAAGTATAGTTGACATACAATATTATATTAGTTTCAGGGATACAGCAGAGTTATTTGACAATTCTATACATGACAAAATGCTCAGCACAATAAGCATAGTTGCCCTGTCACCATACAAAGTTATTACAGTATTATTGACTATATCCCCTATGCTGTACTTTTCATCCCTGTGACTTATTTATTTTATAACTGGAACTTTGTACCTCCTAATCTCTTATCTATTTGCCCATCCACCTCTGGCAACCATCAGTTTGTTCTCTGTATTTATGTGTTCCTGATTTTTTGTTTGTCCATTTATCTTGTTTTCTGGTTTCCACATTTAAGAGAAATCATATGGTATTTGTCTTTCTCTGTCTGATTTATTTATTTATTTATTTATTTTTAAAGATTTTATTTATTCATGAGAGACACACAGAGAGAAGACAGAAACAGAGGCAGAGGGAGAAGCAGGCTCCATGCAGGGAACCCGATGTGGGACTCAATCCCGGGACCGTGGGATCAAGCCCTGAGCCGAAGGCAGACGTTCAACTGCTGAGCCACCCAGGCGTCCCTCGATGTCTGACTTATTTTACTTAGCATAATACCCTCTAGATCCACCCATGTTGTCAAGAATAGCAAGATTTCACTTTTTTTATGGCTGAGTAATAGTCCTGTGTGTGTGTGTGTGTGTGTGTGTCCCACATCTTTTTTATCCATGCATCTATTGATGGACACTTGGGTTGCTTCCATGCCTTGGCTACTATAAACAATGCTTCAATAAACATAGGGGTGCAGGACACCTGGCTGGCTCATTTGATGGAGCATGCAACTCTCAATCTCAGGGTTGTGGGTTCAAGCCCCATGTTGGATGTAGAGATTACTCTTAAATAAAATCTTAAAAAAAATAAAAACATCAGGGATGTCTGGATGGCTCAGCAGTTGAGCATCGCCTTCGGCTCAGGGCGTGATTCCGGGGTCCCGGGATCTAGTCCTGCATGGAGCCCACTTCTCCCTCTGCCTATGTCTCTTATGAATGAATAAAGTCTTAAAATAATAAAAACAAAAACTTAGGGGTGCATATGTCTTTTCCAATTTGTGTTTTCATTTTCTTCAAATACCCAGACGTGGGATTACTGGATCATATGGCATTTCTATTTTTAAGCTTTTGAGGAACCTCCATACTGTGTTCCACAGTAACTGCACCCGCTCACATTCCCACCCACAGGGCACAAGGCTTCTCTTTTCTCTACATCCTCGCCAACACTTGTTGTTTCTTGTCTATTTTATTCTAGCCATTCTGATGGGTGTGAGGTTTGTCTTACAGTTTTCATCTTTGATTTGGGTGTTATAATTAATAGCTGTGCACAAATAATTTGGTTTGGGTTTAATAGATTTCCCCTTTGAACTTCCAGTTTCTACAGAGTTCTTACTTTGGTTCTCACATGATTAAATTTGATAGACAACCAGTGATAATGCATTTCTTTCCTCACCATCTTTCTTAACATCCTCATCAGGAAAAGCAGGCAGGGAGCTCACTGATGAAAGAAAATGTGCCCGGGTAACAGCAGCTATGGACGCCTAACAAGCTCAGGTCTCAGAGAGTAGTGGAGGAAGTATTTGACACTGTCCAACTGCCTGCCACTTGGTACACTAGCCCGTTGTTCCTTGGCCTGTGAATCCCAGATGTCCCTCGCACAAGCTATTGGCTCACCAGGTAGCAGAGTCAATGGGAGATGTGGGAAATTACAGGTCAATTTTACATGAGATATGCGTAGGGAATCGAGGCTAAGCAGCCCAGCCATATAGCATATAGAGAGCAGTCTGAACATTCAGAGAGCAGTCTGAACATGATCCCCGAACATATGTGTTTATGAAAATTTAGGTACTGAACTTAATGATTTACATGTAACTCACATAAAATGTCTACTGACCTCTACCGCCCATGGGGGCCACAGTGATATAACTGATCACACAAAAACCAGAAGACATCTATCTGCTGACAAAATATCAGGATCTACCTCAGAAGTTGGTTAGTTCACAATGGAATATTATTCAGCCATTAAAAAGAATGAAATCTTGGGATCCCTGGGTGGCACAGCGGTTTGGCGCCTGCCTTTGGCCCAGGGCGCGATCCTGGAGACCTGGGATCGAATCCCACATCGGGCTCCCAGTGCATGGAGCCTGCTTCTCCCTCTGCCTGTGTCTCTGCCTCTCTCTCTCTCTCTCTCTGTGACTATCATAAATAAATAAAAATTAAAAAAAAAAAAAGAATGAAATCTTGCCCCTTGCAATGACATGGATGGAGCTAGAGAGTACAATGCTAAGCAAAGTAAGTCAGTTGGACAGAGAAAGACAAACCATATGATTTCACTCATTGTGGAATTTAAGAAACAAAAAAAAATGAGCAAAGGAAAAAATATATATAGAGAGAGAAAGACACAGACTATTAATTCTAGAAAGTAAACTGATGGTTACCGGAGGAGAGGTTAGTGGGGAAATGGAAGAAATAGGTATTGGGGATTAAGAGTACACTCATCTTGATGAGCACTAAGTAACCCTGTATAGAATTGTTGAATTACTACATTGTGCACCTGAAATTAACATAACACTATATGTTAACTATACTGGAATTTAAAATAAAAAAGGGATGCCTGGGTGGCTCAGTGGTTGAGCATCTGCCTTTGGCTCAGGATGTGATCCCAGGGTGTGTGTGGGGGGGGGATTGGGATAGAGCCCTGCATCAGGCTCCTTGCGGGGAGCCTTCTTCTCCCCCTGCCTGTGTCTGCCTCTCTCTGTGTGTGTCTCTCATGAATAAATAAATTAAATCTTTAAAATTAAATTAAATTAAAAAAGAAGTTGGTAGTTATTTTAATAATGTGCTGAAGGATCACACATGCAGATACAGAAGGTTTACATATAATGATGTAAAGTATAACTTCTCATGTAGATCAAATGGTTGTTTTTCTAAATTCATTTTATTTTTTATTCTAAATTCCCTTGCGTGTATGAAAAATGAAGCAGTAGCTGTTAAAGTGTTGGCTGAATTTGGCAAATGGTTCCACAAAAAAAACCAAACAAACAAATGATTCCACGATACCAACTTTACAACAATGTCTGGCTGCTTCAAATGCAAATCAAATTAATAATAGTTCAATTAGGATCCCTGGGTGGCTCAGCAGTTAAGCATCTGCCTTCGGCCCAGGGCTTGATCCTGGGTTCTTGGGATCAAGTCCCACGTCTGGGCTCCCTGCATGGAGTCTGCTTCTCCCTCTGCCTGTGTCTCTGCCTCTCTCTCTGTGTCTGTCATGAATAAATAAATAAAATCTTAAAAAAATGAAAAATTAAAAATCATGCTTTACAGATAAAAGCTAATTGAAGGTGTGAACAATTTCAAACAACTTAGCCATAAAACACAAGTTTGAAAATTACTGCAATTTTATTTAAAAAAATTTTAAATAACAAAATATTGAAAAATACATACTTCACAAAAATACCAGTGATGCATTATAAAAGGCAAGAATAAGAAGCTGATCAGATCATTTGAATATGTACTAAAAATTATTACTCATGCTATTTTAAAATATTCAGATAATCAATATAAATAAAAAATAAATAAAAAATAATTTAAAAATCAATACAAATAATTTATATCTTGCTTTAGTATATACAGATAGATTTTATTTTCTTTTTTTAACAAAGGAGTTCACTTTTGATTGGTTTTTGCACACCACTAAAATTAATTTTGGTGAAAAAATAAATATCTCAAAAATTACGTAGTTATTTTTATAGTCCCCTTCACTCTCAATAGTGTTTCAGTTAGCATACCTGGCATATTAGCCTTGGCAGCAGCCAGCCAGGGCTTGGATACCAGCTTTGCAGGGATTTAGTAGCTTTGTGACCTTAAGTAAGTTATTTAATCTTTCCCAAACTCAAGTAGTCTCATCTTTAAAATGGGGATGATAATGGTGACACCTGGCTGACTCAATCAGTAGAGCATGAGACTCAATCTCGGGATTAGATGTAGAGATTATTTGAAAATAAAATCTTAAAAAAATTTTTTTAGGGGCACGCAGGTGGCTCAGTCAGTTGAGCATCTGACTCAGATTTCAGCTCAGGTCATGACCTAAGGGTCGTGAGATGGAGCCCCGAGTCAGGCTCCACAATGTTTAAGATTCTTTGCCCCTCTCCCTCCGTCCCTCCCCCCAGCTCGCTCTCTCTGTCTCTCAAAAAATAATAATAAATTCACTTTAAAATTTTTTAATAAGCATGATAATAATAGAAACACACTGGGCTATTGTAAGGATGAAATGAGGTAACACACATAATACTTAGCACAGTGTCTGGCATATAGAGCACTCAATAAACATGAAATATTATTATTATTGTTTTTGTTACTATTATTAAGAGACTATGTTCTTGATTGCTATCTGGTTATCTTTATTGCTGACTTGGTGTCCTAACATTAGCAGATTGGTTGCCTGACCTTGTCTCTATCCAGCAAAGGAATCCAGTGATCAGGAAGGTTCACCCAATTAAATCATAGTGTAGACCAGCATTTTCAAGTGTTTTCTTTATAATATTGGCACTGCAGAATGCTCTGCCAGCAAAAGTTCTGCGCAGTCAACTGCCTTTGGGAAGCTATAGCCATGTTCTTGCACATTCATAATATTGGGTTAGCACTGTAAAATCTGAGAAGGCTTGCAGTTAAGAAACACTTTTTGGTTAACCCTCATTTTCCCATTTTATTTGTAGTCTCTCCTCTCTTGTTTGTGTGTGATCCCTCAAAATTAACAGAGTATTCTACAAAACGTATTTCGTGAAACATGGATCTAGTCTTTTTCCTTTTAAAAATGGAAGGCCTGAGGGGCACCTGCGTAGCTGTCAGTTAAGCATCTATCTTTGGCTCAGGTCATTATCCCGGAGTCCCAGGACTGAGCCCCAGTTGGGCTCCCTGCTCAGCAAGGAGTCCGCTTCTCCCTCTTCCTCGGCCCCTCCCCGCCTCATGCTCTCTCGTTCTCATTCTCTCAAGTAAACATCTTTAGGAAAAAATGGAAGGCCCAATTGAGGGGAACTTTCCAAGGCCACATAGTAATAGTAATAAGCGGTTCATAGGCCTTGATCCTAGGTCTCTAAATTCCTTTGACTTTTCTTCTAGGAAAGGCATTTTGTATGTTATAATCTTTGTGCCGTGGATATATTAACGTTAGCTATATATTAATTAGTAGCTGTACGATACCTTTGAAAAGACAAGGACAAGAACAAGCCAGAGGTTTCCTATCGTAAAATTTACAGTTTTAACAGCCTCCATGCTCTCTAGGACTAAGGGCTTCTGCTCACAGCAGGCAGGGACCTCAGGCCACAGTTAATGGAACATTGTCTTTTGAACTGACACAAGATGAAAACCAGAGGGCGCACTTTCCTAAGGATATCAATTTAGATGCACAGAGCCAGAAGGCCGAAAGGCAGCAAAAACACAGGAGGACAGAAGATACTATCACTGTGAAGGCATGACGATGTTTAAGATATTAAAGCCATGGAAGACTAATTAGAAAAGAAAAGGAATCCAAATAGCACTATATCAATGTATAAAACTTGTTTCATAATCAATAAAACTAAGGTAAAAAATGTAATGCGAAAAAATGTGTGTATATCGGTATATGCATATGCAATACTTAACATATATCCTGAACAAACCTATGACACCAAGTCTTCAACAGCCAAAATACAGGAACTTCATATTAGAAGGAATAATACAGAAACAATTGCTAGTGGAGCTTTTGGGTGGCTCAGTCGTTTGGCTGTCTGCCTTCAGCTTAGGTCACCTGGGATCAAGCCCCAAATTGGGGGCTCAGTGGGGAGTCTGCTTCTCCCTCTCTCTTTGCCCTCCCCCTCTCCTCTCTCAAATAAAATCTTTTTAAAAAGAAATAGCTGCTAATATTAATTGAGCACATACTATATATTAGGTATCTTATGTGCATTATCTTATTAACACTTAAACACTTAACACTTAATCGGTAGATATTATTTGGGTATTATCCTCACCTTACACATGAGGAAACTGAGGCTTAAAATCTCAAGTAACTTGTCCAAGTTCCCACTACTAAGTAGAAGAGACAGCTGAGTCTCCAAGTGTCTCCCTCCAGAGCACCCAACAACTCACTCCCTCCCCATGGCTTACAGGGAGGGCCCTGTGTGGCCTGGATCTCACTTACCTCTCCAGCCTTCCTCAGCGCAATTTGTATCCAGCAAGACAGACGTACTTCAGTTCCCTGAACAGGCCACATTCCCTACGTAGGACACCTCTTCCTACGTAGGACATCTTTCTTTCTTCCTACGTAGGACATCTTTCTTTCTACGTAGGACATCTTTACCTGACTGAAACTTACTTATCCTTTTGGTCTCAGCTTAGACATTACTTCCTCCAGAAATCTCTGCTCTCCAAGTCTGGATTAGGTGACCTTCCTCTGTGCTTCTAGAGCTCCTCTCACTTTACCACACTGTATGACAATTGCCCATCTCCTGATCTGTCCCCTCTGCCAGACTGAGATTTTGAGAAAAGCAGAGACTAGGTATGTTTTGCTTCCCACTGCATTCCCAGCATTTAGTAAGTTATATATCCACAGAAACTTCTCTACTTGAGACATTTCTCACAGAAACTTCTCTACTTGAGACATTTCTCAGAGTCACAAAGCTGTATGGAGAGAAAATGTCACCAATTCTGCCTGCCACTGGCAGTTGGTTATTGACCATCATTTTGGCCTCTGGCATTGGTGTTCATCAGGCATGTTTGCTGTGATTTTGCTTTGGTTTGAGCAGTTTAATGAACATTATTAACATATATCTGATACATACGAAAACAGTGGGAGTGTTGAAAGTCCCAATAAGAAGTCATGTAGGGTTACAACAGAAATGAAATTGAAATTAGAATATGAAAATTACCAGTGTTGCACAAAAATGTACATAAAGAGTAGTGAACATTCTTTTTTTAAAGCAGGATCCACGAGCCCAACATCGGGTTTGAACCCATGACTCTGAGATCAAGACCTGAGCCAAGATCAAGTTGGACAATCAACTGACTGAGCCCCCCAGATACCCCAAGTAGTGAACATTTGATGGGCAAATATGAGATCATGCAACATGTGAAGTATGCTGTGCTTATGAAGACCTCCCCCAAAATCAAGAAGAAGCATCTATCTCGACTGAGGAAATAAGTGTCCTAGGCTAATTCCTAGAGCACCTTATTTGGGAATATGGGTAGAGCTAGAGGTCTTCACCTACCTTCCAAAAGTCTTTTTTCAACCCTTTTATTACACACTACCATCCTAAGCTTCTCTGAAGACTATTATTGTGAAATCTTGAATTTAAAGATGTTATAGCAAAAAGCCAGGATAACCAATCTTTATAAAGAAGGGTAGCATTCTCTTTAAAAGGGGGGGGGGGGGCAGTAGGGCAGCCCAGGTGGCTCAGCGGTTTAGCGCCGCCTTCAGTCCAGGGCCTGATCCTGCAGACCCAGAATTGAGTCCCACATCAGGCTCCCTGCAAGGAGCCTGCTTCTCCCTCTGCCTGTGTCTCTGCCTCTCTCTCTGTTTCTCATGAATAAATAAATAAATAATATTTTAAAAAATTAAATAAATAAAATCTTTAAAAAGGGGGGGGCAGCAAATCCCTCCCATTGTGTATCCCCTTGCTCCATTTGTATATGATTTTATAAAGTATTATCTAGATTTTGTAATGTTTTACCATTTTTGGAGTGCTTATTAGGGGTCAGGCACTTTTTTTTAAAAGATTATATTAATTTATTTATTTGATAGAAAGACCATGAGCAGGGGGAGGAGCAGAGGGAGAGGGAGAAGCAGACTCTCCGCTGAGCAGGGAGCCTGATTTGGGGCTCCATCCCAGGACCCTGGGATCATGACCTGAGCCAAAGGCAGACACTTAACTGACTGAGCCACCCAGGTGCCCCTAGGTTAGGCACATTTCTTGACATCATCTCATTTAATCCTCACAATGTCTCTATGAGATATTATCTCTTAGATTAGGAAACTAGGACTCTGAAAGGTTAAGTAACTTCCCCAAAGTCACACAACTATGAAGTGTTTATTTTGGAATCGGAAGCATCATTTTGTTGGATACAGCATGCTCTTTACACTACACCAGCCTGCTTCCCCTATAATCTAAGTTCATCCTTACAACAATCATGTAAATGAAGGTAAGAATATCATTTCCCAATTTGAATGAAAACAGTGAAGCCCAGAAATGCTTAAGGTTCCACCACTAGGTAGTGCTATAGAAGTAAACTCAGATCACCATACTTTTACTTCGCTGGTTAAAGGCTAATGGTTAGAACCTCTACAAGGGTTGGACTTTTTTTTTTTAAATTATTTATTTATTCATGAGAATACACAAAGAGGAGAGAGAGAGAAAGGCAGAGACACAGGCAGAAGGAGAAGCAGGCTCCATGCAGGGAGCCCGACGCCGGACTCGATCCCAGGTCTCCAGGATCACGCCCTGGGCTGAAGGCAGCGCTAAACCGCTGAGCCACCCGGGTTGGACTTTCTTAATGACCAAGGAGAATATGCTTGGGGAGAGGTGAGAGAGGGCTTCCTCTGTTGGTGGGATGAGGAAGAGAAACAGCAGCAGTGGCTCTAGCCCTCAGATTTTGTTCCCCAGCTGCTGGGCATTTCCCACTGCCCTGACCTTTTGGCGACATTCCTTTTTTTTCTTTCCTTTTATCTAAATTCAATTTGTTTGGCAACATTCCTAATCTGCTCAGTGGAAATTGCCTGTTGCTGACTTTTACTCTTCAAATCCAATCCTGGCCAGACTGTGTGGGCATGATAGGTTTTATGTGTCCTTTCAAAACACTATATTCTGGATTAGGCCTTTGAACAATTGGTTTGGACAAATTGGTCTTGTATAACTAATTGCATCTTGTCCCAGGAGTCTTTAGAGAGGTTGAACAGAATGACCCATTTGAGGATTAACCCAAGGCTGGCTGGAAGGGTTCAGGGTGCTTAGGACAGATATTAAAACCTGAAGACATGGAGCACCTGGGTTGTCCAGTAGGTTAAGCATCTGCCTTCTGTTCAGGTCATGATCCTGGGGTCCTGGGATGCAGCCCCGCATTGGGCTCCCTGCTCAGTGGGGAGTCTGCTTCTTCCTCTCACTACTGCTCCCCCAGCTTGTGCTCTTTACCAAATAAATAAAATATTTTTTTAAAAAAACACCTGAGGACACATTCTGATCAAATTTCCTGAAATAATTTCCCTGGGAGTTATAGGTTTTGAATTTTAATAAGATTGGATCCACTTTCTGATGTGTATGTGTCTATCCCTGTGGATTCCAAATATTACTATTGAATTTAGCTTGCCATTAATCTAATATTAAACTTTTTCTAATGCAGTCGCATAATACAGATGCCAAGTACACAAAGATAAATGTATGAAAATGTAGATTACTTCTGCCTCCAGCTAAGAGGGAGTAAATAACTAAGAATGGATTTACCCTTTGCATTAAACAACCGAAAAAAAAAAGCCATAGAAAATTCATGAAATGGGGATGCCTGGGTGGCTCAGTGGTTGAGCATCTGCCTTGGACTCAGGTCGTGATCCCGGGGTCCTGGGATCAAGTCCTACATAGGGCTCCCTGCAGGAAGGCTGCTTCTCCCTCTGCCTGTGTCTCTGCCTCTCACTCTCTGTCTCTCATGAATAAATAAAATCTTCAAAAATCAATTCATGAAACAATAGTTTTCAAGACACATCAGGCAATGTAGGAAAAGTGATCCCTGGAAAATGGTTAAAAAGCAAGGTGAGCCCTCCAACCCAGTCTGCAACAAAATTCATGGGGCTCAGGACAAAATTCAAAAGTAGGGGCCCCAGGGCACCTGGGGTCCTGGGATCAAGTCCTGCATCAGGCTCCCCGCATCTCCCTCCCGCATCAAGCCTGCATCAGGCTCCCTGCTTCTCCCTCTGCCTATGTCTCTGTGTCTCTCATGAATAAATAAATAAGAGCTTTTTTAAAAGTAGAGGCCCTTATTCAAAAGGCAGGAAAAAAGTTTTCCTTTCTTCCAGTCTCTCAGCCTGTCATGGTGATTTTTACGTGCTATTTAATGTTTCATTCCTTCAGGCATGAAAACCTTTCAGGGCAAGTGCAGACCCTCAGAGGTGCCCAGAAGCTGTGCCCTGTGACAAGGCATGCACACACATGCTTTCGGCACACCAGCTGCTGGCTTCTCCCTCATGCCAGCTGTCGTAGCAATGCTCCTAGGAAGATGAGCAAGGAATCTGCACTTCCCACAAACCTGACACCCCAAAGCAGTGTGGATGAGCAGCCCCAAGGGGTATTGAAAACTCTGGGCCAGGATGATTAGGTACCTGGATAAAAGCAGGCAAGAGGTTCATCCCTGTTGAATATTCTGCTGAATGTACGGCGGGGCTGCCAGCCACTGGACGGGGATGGTTACCACCAGGCCCCGCCCTGATATTCCACAAGGACAGACATCTAATTCTGACCTTCCCTGTGCCCATGCCCAAGTTCCCACTGAAGACAAGAGGCTGGCATTAGTTGCCGGGTAAGGGAATAGAGGGGGAGGCTGAGGTGCCAGAAGGTGATGGAACCTATCCTAGAGAAGCAGTGAGACAGAGGCAAAAAGGGCCATGTGTGAACCCTGGTCCCAAGCCTTTAGTGCATGCTCTGCAGTCCCATGGGACTTCACTTACAAAACACAAATTCAAAGATAAAATTATTAGGAATTTCAAGATGGTGACCACAGAGTACTAAATACAAACAAGGGCCCTTTTGAGCTTAGGGTCTCATGCTACATTGCATTGGCTACTAGTCCGTGAAGCTGTTCCTGTTTACCAGGGAAGGGGAATGAAGACAGCCTGGCAGCCTCCCTGAATTAAGGAGACATGGCTGAGCATGTAGAGACGCCAAGGCAGCTAGAGCACATAAGAAAGAATACCAGGGCAGCCCGGGTGGCTCAGCGGTTTAGTGCCGCCTTCAGTCCAGGGCGTGATCCTGGAGACCCGGGATCGAGTCCCACGTCGGGCTCCCTACATGGAACCTGCTTCTCCCTCTGCCTGTGTCTCTGCCTCTCTCTCTCTGTGTCTCTCATGAATAAATAAATAAATAAAATCTCTTAAAAATAAAAAGAAAGAATACCAGAGAGGACACAACTGTACAGAGAGAGAACTCCAAAGATCTACAGATGGTGCCCCTCAAGTATTCAGCAGAGTACAAGTGCATTCACATGAGAAAACTACTGAGACAGGAAAAGAACCTTCTGAAAGAATTAGAGAACACAATGCCTAGTGCACACATAAGGCCAGAAATAGTGCCTGATTCCCACCAGCCAGAATGGAAAACCTCATGACTTACAGGGCATTATGTAGAATACAGATAGGTCTTGCCTGAGTATTGCAGAATAATAGTAAGACAGACGCTCAAGAAGATGTATAGAAATACAAAAAGATCCAAGACCCAACATAATGAAATTGACAGTGCCTGGTATCCAATTAATATCATAAAAGAGGCAAGGAAATACGACCCATAATGAGAATAGTAAGTTTATCAAAAACAAAGCAGAAATGTTAGAATTAGCAGAGAAGAATATTAAAACAGTTATAACTGTATTCCATATGTTTAAAAAATTAAGTAGAGACAGGGAAGATATGCAAAGGCAAGAAAATAAAAGATAAGTGGGACTATATCAAAATAAAAAGCTCTGCACAGCAAAGGAAACCATCAACAAAATGAAAAGGCAACGTATAGAGTGGGAGAAAATATTTGCAAATCATACATCTAATAAGAGGTTAATAAATAAATCCAAAATATGTAAAAACTCATACAACTTGGGGCACCTACATGGCTCAGGCAGTTAATGTCTGCCTTCAGCTCAGGTCATAGTCCTGGAGTCCTGGGTTCAAGCCCAAGTCAGGCTCCCTGCTCAGTGGGGAGTCTGCTTCTCCCTCTGACCCTGCCCCTCCTCCCTCTCTCTCTCCTCCTCACTTTCTCTCTCAAATAAATAAAATCTTTTTTAAAAAACCTCATACAACTCAATTAGCTAAACCCAAAACTAAACAATGCAATTAAAAAATGAACAGAGGAATTGAATAGGCATTTTTCCAAAGACGACATAGAGATGGCCAACAGGCACATGAAAAGGTGCTCAACATCACCAATCAGCAGGGGGGGAAATGCAAATCAAAACTACAATGAGATTATCACTGCATATTCATGAGAAGCACTACCATCAAAAAGACAAGTGATAACAAGTGTTGGTGATGGCGTGGAGAAAAGGAAATCCACAGGCATTGTTGGTGGGAATGTAAATTTGTGCAGCCAATAAAGAAAACAGTATGGAGGTTCCTCAAAAATTTAAAAACAGGACAGCCCGGGTGGCTCAGCGGTTTAGCGCCACCTTCAGTCCAGGGCGTGATCCTGGAGACCCGTGATCGAGTCCCATGTCGGGCTCCCTGCATGGAGCCTGCTTCTCCCTCTGCCTCTCTCTTTCTCTGTGTCTCTCATGAATAAATAAATAAAATCTTAAAAAAAAAATTTAAAAAAAGAACTACAGGAGTCCTCACGCCTCAGATGAGTCAAGTAATCTGTAAACGAATAAAAATGAGGCTAAGAGTAAATTCTTTTTTTTTTAAATTTTTTATTTATTTATGATAGTCACACACAGAGAGAGAGAGAGAGAGAGAGGCAGAGACAGGCAGAGGGAGAAGCAGGCTCCATGCACCAGGAGCCCGACGTGGGACTCGATCCCGGGTCTCCAGGATCACACCCTGGGCCAAAGGCAGGCACCAAACCGCTGCGCCACCCAGGGATCCCAAGAGTAAATTCTTTAGTGTAATAGAAGCAGGAAGAGAGTGTGATATCTTCCAAGAGTTGAGGAAAAAAAAAAACAGGTAACCAAGAAATGTGTGGCTAGAAAAATATTTCTTTTTTAAGAAAAGATTTTATTTATTTATTCATAGAGACACGGGGTGGGGGGCAGAGGCACAGGCAGAGGGAGAAGCAGGCTCCATGCAGGGAGCTTGACGTGGGACTCGATCCAGGGTCCCCAGGATCACACCCCAGGCTGCATGCGGCGCTAAACCGCTGCGCCACCGGGGCTGCCCTAGAAAAATATTTCTTAAAAAAAAAATTATTCATAAGACACACAAAGAGGCAGAGACATAGGCAGAGCGAGAAACAGGCTCTCCGTGAGGAGGGCGATGCAGGACTCACTCAATCCCTGGTGGGGGATCACGCCCTGAGCCAAAGGCAGATACTCAACTACTGAGCCACTCAGGCATCCCTAGAAAAATATTTCAAGGCAAAAACATCCTAGTTAAAGAAAAACAAACTTACATACAACCTACATCAAACAAATTTGTGAAAGATGTACTTCAGAAGGAAAAGAATGAACAACTCTGAGATGCCGAAAGGAATGATAAAGAAAAAAATTGGAAAATACGTAAACTATACATTGTATAAAATAATTTGTTTATTCAGCAAGTATTTATCACCTACTGTAGTAGACTGAATAATGTCTACCCAAGATATCAGATCCTAACCCCTAGAACCTATAAAATGTCACCTTATTTGGAAAAAGGATTTTTGCCTGTATGATTAAAGATTTTAAAATGAGATTATTTTGAATTACCTGAGTGGTTCCAAAATGCCATCACAAGTGTCCCTATAGGACAGAGGCAGAGAGTTATTACAGAGTAGAGAAGAAAGCCATATAATAGAAGCACAGTCAGAGAAGATGCTATGCTGCTAGCTTTGAAGATGGAGGAAGGGGGACAAGAGCCAAGGAATGCAAGGAATGCAACTCTAGATATTGGAAAAGCCAAGGAAACTGACTTTCCCCTAGAGCCTCTAGGGGGTGTGTCGCCTTGCCAACACTTTGATTTCAGCTCAGTGAAGCTGCCAACCTCTGGTCCCTATAACTCTGAGGGAATTAATTTCTGCGAATTTAAGTCACTAAATTTCTGGTGATTTGTTACAGCAGCCACAGGAAACAAATGCACCTATTACAGCTAGACACTGCTCTAAGTGTTTGAGATAATCAAGGAACAAACAAGGATACCTGGCTGGCTCAGCGGTTGGTCTGCCTTTGGCTCAGGATGTGATCCTGGAGTCCCCGGATGAGTCCTGCATCCAGCTCCCTGCATGGAGCCTGCTCCTCCCTCTGCCTGTGTCTTTGTCTCTCTCATGAATAAATAAAATCTTTTTTAAAAAATCAAGGAACAAACAAAAATCTTAAACTTTACTTAACTAGTGCTCACTTCGGCAGCACATATACTAAACTTGGAGCTTAAACTACTCTAGTGGAGTAAACAGACAACATACCATTAAACAGGTAAACTGCATACTGTACTAGAAGGTAACAAGTGACACGTGAAAAAGGAAAAAAAGAGCAGGGTAAGTGAGGAATCAGGAATGTGTGTTGTAGGGTTGGTAGGTAAGTGGATATTTTAAACACAGTGGCTATGGCAAGCCTTGTTGAAAAAGTGGTGTCTGAACAGACTTTTAATTTGTGGTGTTTATTTTTAAAAAGAAGACAAAACTAAAATACTGGATAATACCACATAAGCTGAGAAAGAGGTGATCAGTATCTAAAGTGTTCTAACATTCATATCAATTTGGAATAATTGATATTAACTTGAGACTTTGTTAAGCATATATGCTAACATATCAAGGGTAATCAATAAAAGAACAGAAACAGAATATGTAATTTCCAAATTAAGTCATGATGGAAAATGGAATAAGAAAATAAACAAAATTCAATTTTTTAAGCTGAGAAAGGAGATAAAGCAAAGGAAATTAGCACAGATAGAGAGCAACCAGTAAGATGTTAGAAACAAATACAAATAAATGTGACCACAGAGATGCAAGTGGATGTAATTTGCCAGTTAAAAGTCAAGAGAAGATACCTGTAATTGCTAATCGGGGCTCTCTTCCTCCTCAGAGGCGGAGAGCCCGTTTGCGCAAACGTTCAATAAACCTCTTGCTAATTGCAAAAAATAAAATAAAATAAAATAAAAGTCAAGAGATTGTCAAAAAAGGGAAAATCCACCTAAAATGGAGAGACATCCCTAAAATACAAGAACACAGAAAGGCTGACAGTTAAGCAATGAAGAAAGATACCAGGCAAATGCTAGCCAAAAGTCAGAGTGCTTACATTAATATAAGACAAAACAGAATTTAAAATGCATTGTTTGGGATTGAGAGGATCACTAGAGCAGGATAAAAGGTGGGATATTGTAATGCTCCTTTCTCAATTTTTGATAGGTTAAAACTGAAGACAAAAAATTAGTAACAATACAGAATATTCAAAGAACCTAGTTAACAAACTTGGCTGGAAACTATGAATATTTACGTATAAGTCTTCTCATGCGCATGAAACATGATTCTCCAATGTGGAACCGCTTGATCATAGGGTTTGTACATTTTCATAAAACACTACAGATAGAATTCAAGTTCTGTGTACCCCTCTACCTTATTCTCTTTCATCCTCTCCCAAGAGATTAGCACTATCCTGGATGTGGTGTTTATCATTCTAAAGCAATTTAAAAATTTTACTAGTTCAAATGTTTGTGTACATGTGTCCTTCAACATTAAAACTGATTATTTATACTTTTAAATTTTAAAGAAGGAATTTTGGGCAGCCTGGGTGGCTCAGCGGTTTAGCGCCGCATTCAGCCCAGGATGTGATCCTGGAGACCCAGGATCGAGTTCCACGTCAGGCTCCTTGCAGGGAGCCTGCTTCTCCTTCTGCCTGTGTCTCTGCCTCTCTGTCTTCCATGAAAAAATAAAATCTTTTAAAAAAAAAAGAAGGAATTTTAATTATTTACTTTTCATAAGTTATTTAAAATTTATATAAATGGGGGGCACCTGGCTGGCTCAGTCAGAAGAGCATGCCACTCTTGATCTCAGGGTTGTGAGTTTGAGCCCCACGCTGCTTGGAGAAATTACTTTAAAAAAATCTTAAAAAAATAAAACTTATGTAAGTGGTGTCATACTGGATGTGTACTCCACCTTGCATTTTTCACCACTGTTTTAGAGATTTATCTGTTGATGTAGTACTAATTCATTCAAATGTTATGTAACATTTATTATAAATTTTATAGATTTATATATAAATTTGAAATTTAACCATTATGTACTTTAAAATGTATCACAGTTTATCAGTTTATTGTGCTGCTGAACACAATGTCCCAATTTTTTTTACTAATTACAGATGATACAGATGATATAGAAATAAATATTCTTGTGTACTCCTTTGTCCACGATGTGAGAATTCCTCTAGAATATATATCTAGGATTAGAATTGTTCAGTCATAATATGTGAGCACCTTTTGACTTTACAGAACATCACCATATTGCTTTTTAAAGTAGTTGTGCCAATTTATATCACCACCATTGAGTTTACATTGCTGATCACAAATGTTGTTTAGTACTGAGACTTTTCCATCTTTGCCAATCTGATGCATGTGAAATTGTACCTGCTTTATTTTGCATCCCCACTATTAGATTGATATCATAAATTCGTTGGCCATTGGGGTTTCCTGTTCTGTGAATTGCCTTTTCATTCTTTGCTCACTTTTGAGTCACCTGTTTTTCTACTAAGCTTGTAATTTACACGAAGTAAAATTCACTTTGGTGTACACTTCCAAGTTTTAACAAATACGAAGTGTAACTCCACAATTAATATACAAAACAGTTCCACTGCCTCTTGAGATACCTTCTTACTATCCCCTTGTGGGTCAAGCCCCTCTTCCCACACCAACCCATGCTAACCATTAATCTGTCTTCCACTCTGGTGGAACAAGACAGAAGGTCAATAAGGGAACAGGACTTGAACACAATGCACATTCTTGAGAATTTTTTTAAAGACTTTATTTATTTATTCAAGAGAGACACAGAAAGAGAGGCAGAGACATAGGCAGAGGGAGAAGCAAGCTCACTGAGGGGGGGGCTTGATGCAGGACTCAATCCCAGGATGCCGGCATCACACCCTGAGCCAAAGGCAGGCACTCAACCACTGAGCCACCCCAGCATCCCTACAATGCACATTCTTAAGTCCAAATGGAATATTCATTCTCCTGGAAAAATCCTATGTTAGGCCACAAAACAAGTCTCAATAAATTAAAAAAAGACTTAATCATACACAGGGTCTCCTCTGACCACAATGAAAAGAACTAGAAATCAATAACAGAAAAGTGAACAGTTAACAATATGTAAAAATAACACAACACACTCTTAAATTACAAATATATCAAAAAAGGAAACCACAATGGAAATTAGAAAGTGAAAAAAAAAGAAATTAGAAAGTGCTGAGATGAGTGAAAATACTGTACTAAAACTCAACGAGATGCAGCAAAAATAGTGCCAACAGTGGAATGTATAACTGTAAATGCACTACAGTAAAAGTGCACTTGTGCATTCCACATCCAAAAGTGGAATGTATAGCTGTAAATGCACTACACTAAAAGAATTTCAACTCAATTAGCTAACTTTTATACCTTAAGGAACTATAAAAAGAACAAACTAAACTCAGAGCTATCAGAAGGAAGTAAATAATAAAGATTAGAGTGGAAATAACTGGAGAAGAGAAAAACAAAAGAGAAAAGCAACAAAGTCAAAAAGTTGGTTCTTTAAAAAGAACAACAAAATTGACAAGCCTTTAGCTAGACTAAGAAAAAGAGAGTAAACTCAAATTACTAAAATCAGAGATGAAGACAGGACATTACGATCAACCTTAAAGAAATGAAACGGATAAAAAAAAACCACTATGAACAACTGTACACCAATGAATTGGATAACCAAGAGGAAATCAACAAATTCCCAGAAACAAAATTCTAAAACTGACTCAAGAAGAAACAGAAAACCTGAACAGATCTATAAGCAAAGAGATTTAATGAATAATTAAAAATTTCCCCATAGAGAAAAGCTCAGGACCAGATGGCTCCACTGGTGAATTCTATTCAATATTTAACAATTAACACCTATCTTTCTCAAAGTCTTCCAAAAATAGAAGAGGAAGAAACACTTTGTAACTCCTTCTACTGAGAGAAAAGCCAAAGACGTAAGACTACTATAGACCAGTCAATATCCCTTATGAATATATAACACAAAAATCCTCATCATACTACTAGCAAACCAAATTGAGCAACATATTAAAAGGATTACACACCATGATCAAGTAAGATTTATTTCAGGAACACAAGGGTGGTTCAACATATGAAAACAAATAAACGGGCGCCTGGGTGGCTCAGTTCCTTAAGCCTCTGCCTTTGGCTCAGGTCATGATCACAGGGCCCTGGGATCACATAGGGCTCCCTGCTCAGCAGGGAGTCTGATCCTCCCTCTGCCCTTCCCCCTGCTCACGCTTGCTCTCACTCTCTCTTTGAAATTAACAAACATTAAAAAAAGAAAATCAATAAATATAATGTATCAATTTGATAGAAAAGAAAAAAAAAGCCACAACTGTCTGAATTGTTGTAGAAAAAGCATTTGACAAAATTCAACATTCTTTAATGATAGACAAAAAACTATGAATATAAGGAAACTTCCTCAACATGAAAAAGAGTATTTGTGAAACCCCCACCACTAATTCATTCTCAGTGGTGAAAGACTGAAAGCTTTCCTCCTAAGATGAGGAACAAGACAAGGATGCCTGCTTTAGCCACTTCTATTGGACGTTATATTGGAAGCTCCTGACAGAGAAATCAGGCAAGAAAAAGAAATAAAGCACATCCAAATTGCAAAGAGAAAAGTAAAACTATCTCTATTTGTAGGTAACAAAGATGCTATATATAGAAAATCCTTAAAAATCCACAAAAATATATTAGAGCTAGTAAACAAATTCAGCAAAGTTGGAGGGTATAAGATCAACACACAAAAACTATATATGGGGCAGCTGGCTGGCTCAGTCAGTAGAGCATGTGACTCTTGATCTCGGGGTTGTAGGTTCGGTTCCAAATTGGGTATAGGGAGTACTTAATAATATATGTGCTGCTTAAGCGATCACAAGAGAGTACTTAAAAATAAAATCTCTTTAAAAACTGTATATGCAAAAAAAAAAAAAAACTGTATATGCTAGGGGCACCTGGGTAGCTCAGTCGGTTAAGCATCTCCCTTCAGCTCAGGTCATGATCCCAAAGTTTCAGAATCCAGACTCATGTCAGGCTCCCTGCTCAGCAGGGAATCCGCTTCTCCCTCTCCTTCTGCCCCTCCTCCTGACACTTCTCTCTCTTTTGCTCACTCTCTCTCTCAAATAAGATCTTTAAAAAAATTGTATTTGCTAGCAGTGAGCAATCTGAAAAGTAAATTAAGAAAACAATTCAATTTACAACAGCACCAGAAAGAACAAAATACATAGGAACACATTTAAACCAGGTGGCTCAGTTGGTTGGGAGTCCAACTCTTGGTTTTGGCTCAGGTCATGATCTCATAGGTCATGGGATCAAACCCTGCATGTGGTTCTGTGCTCAGTGGGGAGTTTTCTTGAAGATTCTCTCCCTCTGCCTCCCCCCGCCACTCATACATGTGAGTGCTTTCTTACTCTCTAAAATGCATGATCTTAAAAAAAATTTTCTTTCAGTAATATTTTGGACTTTTCACTGTACAAGTCTTTTATATCACCCTGGTTAAATGTGTTCCTACATATTTTGTTCTTTTCTTAAAGACCTAAAACAAGTGGTTTAAAAATGTAAAGACACTGGGGTGCCTGGGTGGCTCAAACATCTGACTCTTGATTTCAGCTCAGGTCATGATCTCAGGGTTGTGAGATCAAGCCCTGCATTGGGCTCTGTGCTGGGTGCAGAGCCTGTTTGAGATTCTCTCTCTCGGACGCCTGGGTGGCTCAGTGGTTGAGTGTCTGACTTCAGCTCAGGGCATGATCCTGGGTCCTGGAATCGAGTCCCACATTGGGTTCCCCGCAGGAGACTGCTTCTCCGTCTGTCTGTGTCTCTGCCTCTCTGTGTCTCTCATGAATAAAATCTTTAAAAAAATTCTCTCTCCCTCTCCCCCTTTCCCCTCACTTCCACTCACATGCTCACTCTAAAAAAAAATGTAAAGACATTAAGATTTAATACTATTAAAAGATGGCAACACTCCAAAGAGATCTATACATTTAATGGAATTCCTATCAAAATCCCAACGGCCATTTTTTTTTTTTAGAAATGGAAAAGTTGATCCTAAAATTCACATGCCATAGCAAGAGACCTGAATAACTAAATCTCGAAAAAGAAGTATAAGACACTTCCCGATTTCAACTATTAAAATGCTACAGTAATCAAAATAGTGCAGTATGGTATAATGACCCATATATGGATCAATGGAAGAGTCCAGAAATAAACCCACAGAGCTATGCTCAATTCATTTTCGAAAAGGATGACACAAGGGATGCCTGGGTGGCTCTGTGGTTGGGCGTCTGCCTTTGGCCTAGGGTGTGATCCTGAGATCGGGCATCAGGTCCTATATCAGGCTCATGGCAGGGAACCTGCTTCTCCTTTGGCCTGTGTCTCTGCCTCTCTGTGGGTCTCTCATGAAACAGTGAAGAAAATCTTAAAAGAAAAAGGGTGACATGTGCTTCAATGGGGGAAAGAATAGTCTCTTCAACAAATGGTGCTGGGATAACTGGACAACCAAATGCAAAAGAATGAAGTTGAACCCTTACTTGATGTCACATACAATGATGAACTCAAATGAGATTAAAGGTAAAAGTATAAAACTCTTACAAGACAAAGGTAAATTATTATGAGCTTGGATTTAGTAATGGTTTTTCAGCCATGACAACATCAGAACAAGGGACACCTGGCTGGCTCAGCGGTTGAGCACCTGCCTTCTGCAGATTTTAAATACATTTTTTTTTAAAAAGACACTATTAAGCAAGTAAAAAGATAACCCATAGAATAGGAGAAAATATTAGCAAACCATTATATCTGATAAGGGTTTAGTATCCTTAGTATATAAAAAACTCCTGCAACTCAACAGGAAGACAAAACTTTTAAAAGATTTTATTTATTCATGAGAGACACACAGAGAGAGGCAGAGACACAAAGGGAGAAACAAGCCCCTCACAGGGAGCCTGATGCAGGATTCTCAATCCCTGGACCGGGATCATGCCCTAAGCCAAAGGCAGATGCTCAACCGCTGGGCCACCAGGCGGCCCGACAAACCATTTTAAAAATGGCCCAGGGCAGCCCCAGTGGCACAGCGATTTAGCACCGCCTGCAGCCCAGGGTGTGATCCTGGAGACCCTTGATCGAGTCCCACGTAGGGCTCCCTGCATGGAGCCTGCTTCTCCCTCTGCCTGTGTCTCTGCCTCTCGCTCTGTGTCTCTCATGAATAAATAAATAAGATCTTCAAAAAATTAAATAAAAAAATAAAAATAAAATTGGCCCAAAGGAAGTGTGCCTAGGTGGCTCAGTTGGTAGAGCATGAGATTTCATCTTGGGGTTGTAAGTTCGAGTCCTGCATTGGGCATAGATTACTTTTTTTAAGATTTTATTTATTTATTCATGAGAGCCACAGAGAGGCAGAGACACAGGCAGAGGGAAAAGCAGGCTCCATGCAGGAGCCCAATGTGGGATTCGATCCTGGAACTCTGGGATCATGCCCTGAGCTGAAGGCAGATGCTCAACCGCTGAGCCACCCAGGCGTCCCCATAGATTACTTTTTAAAGAATCGCCATATAACCCAGCCATTCCACTCCTAAGTATATACCCAGATGATTTATAAACAGGGACATGAACAGGTATTTGTCCACAAATCTTCATAGTGTTTCTATGCCACGATTGCAGAAAACAACCCAAATGTACAAAATGCAGTATATACATACACTATTGCTCAACCATAAAATGTAATGAAGTTGAAAAGCATGAAGCTTGAAAGCATGTTAAATGAAAAGAGACACAACAGGTCACATATTGTATGCATGGATATGAAAGACCCAGGCTATGCAAATCCACAGAAATAGAAAGCAGATTAGTTTTTTCCAGAGGCTGGATGGAGAAGGAATGGGGATTGATTACTTAACGAGTACAGGATTTCCTTTTGGGATGATAAAAAGGTTCTAAACTAGAGAATGGTGATAGTTGCACAAAAGAGCAAACATACCAAAAGTCACTGAATTGTACACTTTAAAACGTTAAAATGGAAAATTTTGTGCTTTATAAAATTTTTTAATTAAAGGTTTTGAGGTGCCTGGATGGCTCAGTCGGTTAAGTGTCTGCCTTCTCAGGTCATGATCTCAGAGTCCTGGGACTGAGTCCCTCATCAGGCTTCTTTTTCAGCGGGGAGTCTGCTTCTCCTTCTCCCCCCTGCCCCTTCCCTCTGCTCATACTGTCTCTTGCACATGTAAGTAAAATCTTTTTAAAAAGAAAAACTTTTAAAAGATTTTATTACAGTTAGAGGTTATGGGGCACCTGAGTGACTCAGTTGGTTAAGCATTAGACTCTTGATTTTGGCCCAGGCCATGATCTCAGGTTTGTGAGAGAGCCCTGTGTTGGTTCCACCCTGGGCATAGAGCCTGCTTAAGATTCTCTCACTCCCTCTCCCTTTGCATCCTCCCCCCACTCATGCTCTCTCTTGCTCAAAGAAAAAGAGGTTATGAGGAAGAGGTGTTTATAGCTGCAGAAGCATAAAATCTTAATGTGTCTCTGCAGCATATTCTTATATTCTACATCAAATAAAAAAAGGTTTTACATGGGGCACCTTGGTGGCTCACTTGGTTAAGTGTCTGCCTTTGGCTCAGGTCAGGATCCCAGGGTCCTGAGATCGAGCCCCAACAAAGGGTTCCCTACAGGACCCTGCTTCTCCCTCTCCTTCTGACCCTCCCTCTGGCTCCTCTCTCTCAAATAAGTAAAATTTTTTAAAAAAAGGTTCTACAAAATAAAAATTTGATTTCTTTTTACTATGCTAAACACAAATTCTAGGGATTGGAGGGTTTTTTGTAGCTTTTTTTTTTTTAATTCAAAAGTTGCACGCTCTACTGAGCAAGCAGGCATCCCTAGGGATTGTTAAATATAAAAGTATACTATGTGTCTATTCAAAAAAAGAAATACCTATATAATACTAAGGAAAATAATTGAACAAAATGTTGTATTTGAATAAATCTCTTCATTATTCAAATGTAAAGCATTATTCAAAACCACAATGGATAACCACTTTATTCCAGTTAGAATGGCTAAAATTAACAAGATAGGAAACAAATGTTGGTGAGAATGTGGAGAAAGGGGAACACTCTTACATTGCTGGTGGGAATGCAAGCTGGTACAGCCACTCTGGAAAATAGTATGGAGGTTTCTCAAGAAATTAAAAATAGAGCTACCCTATGACCCAGCAATTGCACTACTGGGTTTTCACCCCAAAGATACAGATGTAGTGAGACAAAGGGGCACCTGCACCCCAATGTTCATAGCAGCAATGTCCACAATAGCTAAATTGTGGAAGGAGCTGAGATGTTCTTCGACAGATGGATAAAGAAGATGTGGTATATATATACAATGGAGTATTAGTCATCAGAAAGGATGAATATCTGCCATTTACATCTATGTAGATGGAACTGGATGGTATTATGCTAAGTGAAATAAGTCAATTAGATAAAGACAATTATCACATAGTTTTACTCTTATGTAGAATATAAGAAATAGTGCAGAGGACTATAAGGGAAGGGAGGGAAACCTGAATGGGCAAAAAACCAGAGAGGGTGACAAACCATGAGAGATTCTTAACTCTGAGAAACAAACTGAGGGTTGCTGAAGGGGAGGTGGGTGAGGGGATGGTAAATGGGTGATGTGAACAGCACTGGGTGATATACACAACTGATGAATTGTTGAAAACTACATCTGAAATTAATGATGTACTATAGTTGGCTAATGGAATTTAAAAAATGTAAACAAATTTTTGTAGGAAACAATATTGATGGCATTAGCAAGGATACCATATAAAGCATAATTATGCAAATTCCCATTAGTACTGCTCTTTTCTTTTTAATGAAAAATATGTCTTGGCAATTTTATGTAGATGACAGAACAGAACATGTTTATAACACTTCCTGTCGTTCACAGCATTAAACAGAATGGTCATTAAAACAAAAAAATAGCTAATGTAAAAAAAGACTTATGGATACTAAGATTAAAAAAGAAGCTTCTAAAAATCTTGAGACCCGGATGCCTAAATGGAATAAACTGATTTCCTGAACTGTACACACAAGCAAAAGATAAGAATTTTCAAGAGTATGGCTAGACATCATGTTAATAAGACTGTTCCACAGACTCAGGAACTGGGTTCAAAAAAAACTTGATTTCTGGCTTGTTAAGGTCCTTGATGTGCACCTTACAGTGAGAGTACATATGGCCCAGAACTCATATTAATAGAAAAGGAAGATCAACTGCCATTACTAAAACAAAAGCATTTAATCTTTTATTCTTCCCTCAATGTAAATCTAGTTTCACATCGACTTTATGAAACTACTTGACTTTTGAGCATTTGAATCAGTGTTTATACTGTGCTTGATTTTTCTAAAATATGACATTTGAGAATACTCACCTTGAGAATTCCTGGGAATTCTATTCACCCTTTTACCAAAACCCTCCCACACATTCCTATAGCATTATCACCAAACCACCAAAATTGACAGATATGAATTCATTAAATCGTAAGGAAGACTTAAAGTTCTGTGGTTTCATAACTTTCTCAAAATATTTGAAATTTTAAAGATCTTCTCCAGAAACTTTTTTTAAATAAAAGTTTTATTGGAGAAAAATAGAACCACCACGTACACAGGGAAAAGAGCACAAAAATTTAACTGATACAGAACAACTGAAAGTCACAATTATCCAATGTTGTTTGCAATTACTTTTCAATTTCTTGAACAGCTCTCCTCAACTTGTTTTTTTAGTATTCTTGCCAATTTTTCAGTTGAAACAGCATCAAGTTTTCAAAAAAATTAAGAGCCTCAGGGAAGGGACCAGCTTTCAAGATAACAAAAGTGACACCGAGAGTCTCCTCCTAACAGGGACCAATTCTATCTAAAAATTTCTTAAGAGTAACTATTGAGTCTTGTGGAATAGTCTATGTATCTCAGAGACCATCAGGGATGAATTAGAACACTGACATAAATGGTCCAGTATGGAGAGAGGACAAACAAAATAGCCGCATTTCCTTGTCAGATGAGCTCATGCAAGGAAACCAGGGAGAAGCTCAGAAAATATAGGCAATGGCTGCTCAAAAAGAATTAGGAAGGCATTCTAAATACCACATACTGTTAACAGTGTGCAAGTTAATGCAATCAGAGAGAAAACAGGCAGCTTTTTTTTTTAATAATAGCTGGTTACAGGTCTTGAGAATTCAAGAAAACAATCAATAGTAGACAAAGGAGCCAAAAGTCTCCTCAGTTGACGGTTAAGACCTAGATATTCTTCCTAATGGCTCCAAATAGTCAAGGAAATATACTGTGGCCAAAAGCATCAAAGCAATTCTGATTTTTAAAAATCCTGACAAAATTTTCTGCTTCTCCTCCAAGATCGATTACCTTTCAAGGAAAAACAAACCAGGAAGCAAAACAAAAACAAAAACAAAAAAGAACAAAAAACAAACCCAACCACCAAACCCACAGAAACAAACAACCCGCCCCGCACTGACACTAAAGAGAAGCCTTTTTTTTTACTCACATTACCAATTAGAGTAACAATACTTTTGCTATTTTCTACGTATGAACAATCCTAGGACATGCCCCTGAAAAGGAGATGTCCAGTGGCTATGAGAACTCCTCAAGAGACTTTGAAAGGAATAAGATCAGCATAATACAGATTTTGAATTTCCCAACTAGAGGGTATATGGGAAAATAAAGGAGAACCTTTATATCTAGGTCTTTAGGAAGTCAGAAGGATGAAAGGTTTATTTAGCAAAATGCAGAGTTGGGGTGCTTCCCAAAACTTTGGTAGAAAAAAGAGGAATGCTAAATCCTAGGAAGCCTGTAACAATCTAGCAATTGGTCCAAGTTAAAGACAAAACTGTCCAAACAACATTAAAGTCTAAAGGAAGTTGAAAACTAGTTGATGAATTTTTGCCTTGTAAAAATTTACAAAACACGTGGGTTTTGGTCTCTTTTGCAATGTTCATATTGCATTCATTTTTAATATGAAGAGTTGGATTTTTCTCTCCTACCATGTTCTTCCAGTACGGTTGATCAGCAATTTTCTATTTCAGCTATTTTTATAAGTACCTGTTAATCAGAACAGTACACTCAGGGCTAAGCCATATACACACATCCTATGGTCATAAATAGAACATCTAAGGATGTGTATATACAAGAGATTACATAAGCAACTGTCCCTCTACTTGAAAACTTGTTTCCAAATAAGTTTTTTTTTTAAAACATCCCTTTCAGTGTAACAGAACATTACTTAGTAAAATATCAATAGCTATGACAACTTATTTTTCTTTTCAAGGGAAATCACAAAACAGGTGAACAACCAAGTCCAGGGTGGTTTTTCTATTTGATAAATACATCCAGAACTCTGTACAGTAAATAAAGTTTGCATGCAGTTTAAGTATCTTTAAATGACATTTTAAGCAAATAAACCTTTTGCTTCATAATTAATGGTGTATAAGAACCCCCCCTCCTTTTTTAATAGCCATAGGACCTCTTCCCCAGTTCCAAAGAGGAATCATGAAGACCAGGTACTTTCTTAAGAATTTTCTGCACATCATACTAAATAACATGCAAAGAGTTCAACAACATTCTTCTTAAAGGTTAAGTATTAACTCTTTATATGGGCATGTTAACCACTGAAAAAGTCGACTCAACTATTTCCATTACACTTCATTTGGTCATTGGTAGTATAAAAGAAGTCAAATAATATAGGATCAACAGGTTAGTTTATCCACTGGCTACTTGCATATGATACCAAATACTCGGAGGCCAAGGTTTTATGCAATATAATTGTATTGGTTTGGATTTTCTTTATCTCTTTCCATGTAATCCCGATCAATTAAGGATTCTATTCTCTTCTTAAGATCAGCAGGCTGTAAGAGAAGGCAAATTTTCAGTGCAAACCTTATAATCACTGGCTCAAGTCCGTGTACCAATACCCCATTAAAAAAAGAAGTTTTTGCATACTGATTGAATGTATTTAATCTCCTTATTTTTTAAAAAAAGGTATAATGAAAATAAAACCAGATTAAGAAATGTTTTTATACTATACATATACTGTCACATCTTATGACTTTTCTATCTTAGAGAGGTCTTTTGAGAATCAGCTATTCTCTGCAAAAATACAAAAGACTAACTTATCATAACTTCACACGTGGAACATATTATAGTTCAGGAAAACAGAATGCTATTTAGTTTTGCCAAGAAAGTTTGAGAGGATAAGTAGACCCTAAATTGGGCAAAAGCTAGTTCTCAAAGTCAGTTGCATTCTTATAAATTAAGATAAAAAATATATTACAGAAAACACCAATTACAAGAATACTACAGCAAATGGTCTGATAAGTGTAGTGGCCCATAATTCAGATCTCTGTATTTCAGGTTTCATGTAGGATTTACCTGTTACCTACTATAAACAATTTGGATTTTTTAATCATACTTGTGGTTGAAAAATTGAGAAAGCCTGTAGCTTGTTCTCATGATTGCATTCTTAGCTCTTGGATGACAAATTTTCAGTCTTTTGTATTTAGCCTATAAAAGAAAATATAATATCTTGCTAATAGTTTTTCAGATAGTGTAAAATGGCCACTTGATTTGAGAAGGGTAAAGAGCGAAAGCAGTTTGATAGGGCAGCCAAAAACCAATATTTATTATAGTGATCCTCTAACTGCCTTAGCATCAGTGATCTCTTTGGCTGGAGGTGAAACAGTTGTAAGGTAGAGAACATCAAGGTAAGACTGTGGTAATGAGAAGGAAGTATTAGGTTTAGAGAAGAGAGAAAGCCTGCCTTATTTGCATTAATAGCTAATGAACACTTGTTATGCCAGGCCCAGTGCTAAGTTTTATACATAGATCATTATCTCATTAAACCTCACAATAAACCTGTGAGGTAATGCAAGTACTATTATCATCCCCATTTTACAAAACAAGGTGAAGTGATTTAACCTAAGCCCAAAGCTCCTGAGAGCCTCAAGAGCCAAGGGTCTATCCAAATTCTACAGTGTTTATCATCACAAGGGGTTGGGAATCTTCTAAAAAACACCTTAGAAAACAGGCCAGTAAAACACATTGCCTAAGCCACTTTATTATTGGACATTTACACTGGAGCATGTCCATTTAATGACCAATTTCAGTCGTCAGAACAATTGCTAAACTTTTCCAGAAGATGCCTGATGGCTAATTATCTGTATAAAGTTTTTAATGGACACTTACATAAGCTAACTAAACAGAAGATTTAACTTAAAATAACCAAATCTTTCAAAAAACCAAGGTATTTCAAAAAGAAAAAAATAACAAAAATAACAAAGCTCAAAGGAAATACTGTGAATGAACCTGAAAATTTTATACTCATTTAACAGCTAACTTTCAGGTATAAGAGCCCTTAGAGTTTTCCCCTTTGTCACAGCTACCCACATATGCTAAACAAAGGGTTTTTTGGGGTGGGGGAGCATCACATACATGAGCATGAGAAATTAAAATTTTTATCCCTCCTAATGGTCTTGAGGCTTTAATCTATATTTTTAAAATCCATGTCTGAAAATCTAATGTGTTCTTTTATATAGAACAAGCTCAACTAAAAAATACAAAAGTACCTACCTTTACTGGAAATTTCAGCTGGTTGTACACTTCTGAAACAAGGAGATTGTGGCTAAGCGTCTTTCTCATCTTCATAATTCGAACAATTGCAGCATCAATTTGATACTGTCTGTCTTGAAATACTCTTTCTGTAGTGCTCGCTTGTTCCTCAACCTAACAAAAAAGTTTTTAAACTTAGAAACTGTACCTGAAGTGAAACTTGGTTGCTTAACCAAAATACATTTTAGGGACATGATACACTATAACGATTTAAATATACTGAATTAAAGAAACCTTATAAACACAGATGATGACAGAAAAAAACCTACAACAACTCCTTTCTGTCCTAATTATATTGTCCTGTAAAATGAAGTAATGTCAATATTAGTTAATAGAAAAATACCACTTAAAGGTGCCTTTTTAGAAGTAGATATGGCTGATGGAAAATTTACCATTTTCTTTTACTTTGTCTTCATAATCTTCTAAATGTGTCACAAATGTTACTGACCAGATTTCTGCAAGACATTAGCTTATCTGCAAAATAGATGGACTCTATCTCTCACTTCAAGTATGGTACTAGCTAAGCTAACTAGAGTCAAACTTTTTAAAACTTAATTTTTATTTTATTAATACATAAATCAGAAATGCAGTGTTAGTGATTATATTTTTCAAGACTAACAGAAATTTAGGTGTTTAGGAGATAGTTTGCCAATTTTAATGCTAAAGCAAAAATGTTCATCTTTAGCACTTACATTAAAAGCATAGTTTGGGCTTTTTGCAGTCAATTTCTTTCTGATACAGTATAAATGTTCTACAAGAACACAGTAATCTTCTAAGGGAATATCACACCTTTGATGTAAGACAGGAACTTGTCTGAGATACTGACCTCTATCCCATATTAATACTTTTCCTCATGCACTGCATGAAACCTTTGGAATCGAAACCAAATGGTTTCAGGAAATGCTGCAGTTGTTTTTCTGTAATAAAAGTCTCTTACAAACTCAAATGGCAAAAAACAAACAAAAACTTCACTGTTAATCAGAGATACTAACTAAATCATTCAGAGTTTTCACTCAGCAAATTGGCAAAGATTTAAAAAAGAAAATATAATCTTTAGTGCTGGCAAGGGCACCATTAAGACAGGCATTCTTACTGCTAGATGGAGTGTAAATTGGTCCAGTCTTTCTGGAACACAATATGAAATCATTTTTAAGACTCTTAAAATGCTCATATTCTTTAACCCCAAAGAAGTACTTTCATGAACTTATCATAAAGGAAGTCTCAGAGAGATTAAGATTTAGATACAAAGATGTTTCTTGCAGTTTTTAAAATACTAAGAAATTAATCACCCAACAGGCATTGGTTAAATAAATTATAAAAGCCATGTAAAAGAACACTGTGGCCATCTGCCATTTTATGAAGATATTTAATGGCATGAAAAATTCTAAAGATTTAATGTCAAGCAAAAAAAGCAGGATATAAAACTATCTTGAGTCTCAGGCCCAACTGTGTGTACTCCTTTCTCCCCCGAAAATTTCAAGATCAAGTACCAAAATATACTGAACTAGATATAGGTACAGAAAATGTTAGTGGTAGTAGTACGGGCATAAAATCTTCTTTATAAATTTTTAATATGAATACATACAAATCCAGTGCATCAGAACAAGAAGAATGAAAAAGAGATACCGTTTCTTTCATCTGGATTTGATTGATTTTTATCCTGAAAAGTTTGTGTTTAAAATCATCATTACAAATGAACTTGTCACCATCTTCAATATCTTTGCCCTTTGGATTTTTTGCCAGAACTCTAGCTTTGCCACAGGCCAGTGACTGCAGTGTTCTCCTTAATTCTCCATCCTCTGAAGAAGAAATAGTGGATTAGTTGTTACCAGTTCATCAACACAAATCACTACATTCACCTCAATCTACTCCTACCCCATCACCCTATTAAAAGTTTCCTTTTTTCCCCAGGATCATCAGCTACTTCCTCTTTGTCCTATTCAATGTCTCCCCACCCCCCGTGGTCCTCTAAAGGCTTCAGTTATTCCTTGTGGATAACTACCTAATAATCAGAAATGACATCTCATTTCCTTCTAATCCCACATTCAAAAGACACCTCTCCACCTGGTTGTTTTACTATCATCAACTCCAAAATGTCCAAAGTTTAATTCAGAATCTCCCCCATAAGACTGTGTCCTCTTTCCAATGGTTAGCCCTGAAACTACCAATCTACTCCGGTGAGAAACCCTGGAATCATCTTTTAACTGTTCCTTCCCCTTCATCCTTCATGTACCTAGTAGTTGCTTCCTTAGAGATGCCTCTTCTCCATTCTCATTGGCCTCATTCTAAAGTAAGCCCTTTGTCATTTTATGACTGAATTAGCTGCTGGACTGGCATCTCTTCATCCTCCAAACTGCCCTATTGTCTACTGATTTCAGGAAAGTTGTCCAAATAAGCCACTTCCATTATGTCTCACACTTGAGACCCTACAATGTAGGTTTCATTTGCTAGATTTGCAAGACTCTCCATGATCAGGCTCTATTCATCTTACCTATCTAGCTTTGTATCTCACTATTTAATACTGCAGTTAAATACTTTATGACTCCTGCCCACACTGTGCTCATTCCTAAGCACCAAGCCTTTTCTCACACTATCTCCCCTGGCAGCTTATGCCATCTCCCTAACTAAAACTTGAAGACTCACCTCAAATATCACCTCCTTCATGAAGGATTTCCCAATTATGCCAGCCCACAACATCTCTTGCTTCACTGAACTCCTAATACACTCACAGCACCACAGACTGGTACTTCTAGGCTGTGAACTTATTACAAATGTCACTTCCCCCTTCTCCCATGATTATAAGTGCTGAGGAGAGGGATTATTCCTCTGTATCCCCCAAAGCTCTTAACCTAGTGGAATGCACATAGCAGACATTGAATAATGCTTGCTAATTGATTCAAACACAAACCTATTCCAGTAGCCTGTTTGATCTCTTCTAAACTGAACTCCTCTCCCTCATTAAACATTAGCAGCACCAGGGTTTGAAAAAGAGAGACCTGGAGTTCTTTTTTGCCCTGTTGGAGAAACAGCAGTATTTAGCCATCATTTTTTTTAAAATACATGAAAATTAGTCAAATAATCTTTAACAGGAAAAACATTTTTCAATTAGTGGATTCAGGAACACGGATTAACATTATCCAGAAAAGCAAGTATGTTTGGTGTACGGCTTAGGTGTGATCCTACTTAAAATAGGAAGAAGGACTGGGTGACCTTTCTACAGGTCTTTTTTTTAAGCCTTATAATTAAAAGAGAACAACAAAGTAATGAAAATTAATAACTCAGCCTTATGTGTCATTATAGATTATTTTTCACAAGCAGCAAGAAATCACTATTTCAAATGCATTTTCAACTTGTTAGATTCAAATTAGTCACAAAAGCTGTAGGGATTTTTGAAATTAGATATGGGAACTGTTCTCCTTTACGCCCACTCTATTCTCTAGCTCCCGGCAACAAGAAGTTTCCTGTCAAGAAGTGGCAACAGGAATTCTGCGTCCACAGGTGGGGAAATGGTGGCAGAAAAAGGGTTATTGGTTTTTGGTTTTGCAGCAGGGCCAATTCAACCAAGAAGGACCACATTCTTAAAATACACACAAAGCTGTGATAAGCAGTGACTGTGCCATGTATTATAAAACAACTTAAACCTTCAAGTTAAGAGAAATGACCTCTTGGTGAGCATATCATAATGTATAGCGAAGTTGAATCACTATGTTGCACACGTGAAACTAACATAACATTGTAGGTCAACTACACTCAAATAAAAAAAATTGTAAAGGGAAGAAAGGATGACCTCCACATCAAAGATGAAGATGAAAACTAAGTTTGAGGAACATCTACTTACCTCTTTAAATTCTGCCTTTAGCACACAGTGTCCTAGGGTTGACTGCCACTGAAGTTTCCTGCCACTATGTTTGCCTAGGTAAAATGTCTTGAAAATCTCCTGAAGTTTTACCATCTATAGTAAATAAAAAATACAGCTTTATTTAAGCTCTGTGCCCAGAATCACTTTCACCATTCTTTATATTTACTTCATGTATAATAATGTCTGGAAGTTTTTAATATCAGTTTTTTATATCCAGTAGCTTCAATGATTACTTTGATGTAAGGTAATGATCTCCCAACTACCAAATTTAATGGCATTTATCAGTTTTGATACTCTTTGATCTCTCTACAATATTTAAACATCCTCTCTTTTGAAACATTCACCTCCAGTGGCTTTTGTGCCTCTAAACCATACTGGTTCTTTATTTCACTATTGCTTCTTCATTGGTTTCCTTCACAAGTTCCTCTTCCTACCATCGGCCAAATGTGAACCTTTTCCAGAGTTCTGTCTCAGGCCTTTTCTTCCTATTTCCATATTCTTCCTCTTAATGAGTGAGAGCTCTACCCCTTGGCTTCCGTGGTCATCTCCACAAAGGATTTTCAATATCTATCTCTAGCCTTAACCTCCTTTCTAAGCTTCAGTCCTGAGTTTAAAGACATTTCCCTAAAAGTTAGGATGGATTTACTCAAGTCCATTCACTCAGCAATCTAACCTCCAAGTGATATATGAGTAAAAATTTCTGAGAGCTGGGCAGAATGATGGGTAAAATCTGGAGAACTAAAAAAGAAGAGTCAGGGAAATTGGCCCTGAATCCAGAAACTGGACATCATTAGCTATGCTCTAATAATACAAGAGTAACATAAAAAGAAGAGCAAAATATTAAAAGAGTTAGGATTTGGTGTTGGTGTGCTTACTGATGCAAACTTTTAGAAAGTATTTATTTTTCAAAGACAAACAAATTAGAAACTTTATGTATTTCTATGCTTATAACTCAAGTCCTGAACAGCAACTCTTACCTCTGGTGGTAAATGGACTTCCATAGGCACATATGTTGGCCAATAACCCATTGTCAAAATATTCACAGTTAATTCAATATTCCCAGGTACATTCTGGTTCTGCATATACTGTAATAAGATCAACACACACACTTAAGATTTTAAAAATAAAAGTGCATACATTTCATGTTATAACACAACCCATTCAAGAAGTTCCCCATTATAAAATTACATGCAAACACTGACTGTCTTTAAAATAAAAGGCAACTGTTATAAAAGGACTATAAATGAAGCCTGTATTAAATGTACCAGTTAACATTACAATGGCATACAAGGATCACATGACCTTGTTAGAGGCATTATTGACTTAGATCATTTCTCACTTATGGCTGGGCTGTTTTAAGTAGAATCTCATCTCCATTCTTTTCCCCCTACCACCTGCAGTCCCCATCTTTGAGCCCTATGTGGCTTGGAACACCTTGTAGCAACCCCCATTCCTCACCCCACCAGTGAGCTCAAGTCTCCAATTTTTCATTTGCTCCACTGCCTGTTTGCAGGGGGTTACCCGAAGTGGGGAAGGAAGAAGAGGGGGAAAGGGCAAAGCAGATAAACTCTATTCTGTCACTACTATAGGACCATGACCCTACTGATCTTTCTCTTGTGTTATCCACTCTCAGTTCCTACCATGGCAATATAGTGGTAAAGAAGTCATTACTAAAACCCTGAGAGGAAAATCTAATTTGCCATCACTATTACCTATGCTCTTAAATATTTCAAAACCACCTTCTACCAATATCTGCAAACTATGGATCTAGCTTCTCACTCTCAATGTCCTCAAAGACCTTATACAATCATTCTACCACCTCTCCTCCCTCCCCACTGCCAGCTTTGAACATACAAATCACCAAGAGTGATTAGATACTAGAGAAAGCCCTGTTCTCACTATCTAGCTACAGTTTTTCTTGTCCTGACTTCAGTCAATACATTTGTTTTTTTTGTTACCTTGGGTATGCATACTGGGCATGAATTTTGAAATAGGTCAAATATACTTATATTTCTTTTTTTTCCTCTAATGAGTATCATCTAAGCTGCTATGATGTATTTACAACAAATATAAGTTTCTACTTATCTTCTTCAGTGCAAATCATAAGAAAATAACTAAATATACTTAAGTTTGAGAAATTAAGAGTTTAACTCACTTTTACCTGTTTGAACTGAATCATGATGTCTTTAGAAAGTTCCATGTCTTTAAACATTCCTTCAAGTTTGCTGGTGAAAGCAGCTCCACATTCTATTAAAGATGTTTATACATTTATAATATTTTAAAACGGTGAAAACAGAGAATTGAAAATTGAAAATGTGAAATGTAAAACTTGCTTTAGTATAAGATATGATCTGTAACTATTCATAAGAATGAAAAAATCCTTACCCCAAAGTGTATGCCCCACTAATTCAGTCATACTCTTTAATCCTGTAGTAAACTTATCTACTACTTAGGCATAAGATAAATGGAAAATATTTATACAAGTAATAAAAACAAAAACAATGCTTTATTTCTTAAAAAAAAAATGCAAAAGCTCTGGTTATGTACAATAGGTTGGAAACCTCATGAGCTTACTCAATTTACATTTTCATCATATGAACAACAATTAATGAAAGAGGCAATTAAGTAGTAAAACTTAAGCTAATATTTTCCCTCAGAAATCAAAGAAGGATAGAAAAAATGACAATCATACCATGTTTAAGTTTGGACAGCATTGATTTTTCAGCATCTACAGATGCACTCTTCCCCACTAACAGGCGCTTGGCTAAATCTTTCTTATAGAAGGCCTCAAAAACATCCTTACCTATGTTAAATAATAAAATACAACTTATAAGTTTCTAATAAAAAGTTCTGACAAAATTGCTGTGAAGTGCTTAATAAATCAAACCTTTACTCCAAGTTATTTAAATTTATACATTTTACCCAAATTTGTTAAATGCAACAGACATTAGGAGTAGATATTTATGCTGGACATTTCAAAAGTTCTTTGCTGTAAAGAATTAAGACTGCATTACCTTGTCTTTAAAAAACTTTAGTCAGCTGATGAGTTTAGCATCAACAGAAATTAAAACAAGTAGCAAAAATCAAGCCTCTTAGTAAGTGGAAAAGTCAAAGCAGAAGGCAATTAAGTAATATTCCTTAAGTACCCTAATGAATTAAATGCAACAAATATAATAGTTTTAAATATCTAACTCCCAAATATACTCCTTCCAGGTTAATTATACTTGATAGTTTCTCTGCTGAGTGCTGTTTTAAAAGAAGAATTTTAAAACAAAAACACTTACCATAGATAAATCTAAATATGATCATAATTTTATCCAACATTTTTTCAAGTTCTTCATCTGTAGCTTCTTTGTTGCCTGCACGAAGCTTTGAATCTACATACTTAGCTAAAGTGGGGGGGAAAGTTCATTGTTTAGTGATCAAATTTAGTGATCATGAGTATCCATAAGGTACTAGGCACTATATATACCAAAATAGGAGTATATACTGAGTTTTGCAATGCTTCAGAGATATCCATGCATTTTTAAAAGTCTCCAAAGTCAAGGATATCAAGTGACTTATTCAATGTCACAGAACTAATAAATACCAGAGCCTGAACTCAAACCCAAGTCTTCTGGTTCTCAGTCTAATGTATTTTTTACTTCCACTATCCTGATGCTTATTAAAATGTGGTATAGGTATCCTGGGGGAGGCAGTGTATACAGAACCATGCTAGAGTCATCAAAGCCACTGAAGATGGGAGGGAGGTCCAAGATGACAGCATAGGAAGAGCCTGAACTCACCTTCTCCCATAAACACACCCCAGCTACAGCTACATGGAACATTTCCCTTTGAAAAACATCTTAAAACTAGATGATCTGTTCTTCACAACAAAAGATAAAAGGATCACATCAGGATGGGTAAGAGGCAGAGACGACGACACAGATATAGCAACACACAAAAGGGAAAGATTTCACCAGACAAGTGCTTCTCTTCAACGAATAAGGGGTTAGTGCCTTACTTTAGGCACCCTGGCCCCAGTGATCTGCACCACAGATGAGCCCCTAGAACATCTGACTTAAATAACCAACAGAACTGATTTCCGGGGATCCCAAAGTGCTGTAGGAAATGAAGATTCCACTCCTGAGGCTCTTGCGGCCTGACTCACTCTAAGACGCAGTGAAAAAACAGCAGTTTGAAAAGCACCTAGGCTATATGTGAAAGATACACTTGCTGATCTCGGGGCATTATCAGCTGGAGGGGCAGGATATAGCTAATATGCTCCCTAGAGATTAAGGTGCTGGAGGGCACCATCACTGCAGTTTCCATATAGCCTGCTAGCATACACTGGGGAGTTTGGATGTGGTAATTGAATTCAACAATACATTAAAAGGATCATATACCATGATCCAGTGGGATTTATTCTGGGGATAAAAGAATGATTCAGCATCCACCAATCAACATGATACACTACATTAACAAAATAAAGATAAAAATCATATGATCATCAACAGATGTAGAAAAACCATTTGACAAGATTCAACATCCACTTAAGACAAAAACTTTCAACAAAGTGGGTATAGCAGAAACATACTTCAACAAAATAAAGGCCATAAATGACATACCCACAACTAATATACTCAACAATGAAAAGCTAAAAGCTTTTCCTCTAAGATCAGGAACAAGACAAGGATACCCACTATCCCCAATCTTTTTTTTAAGATTTTATTTATTCATGAGAGACACAGAGAGAGAGGCCGAGACAGGCAGAGGGACAAGCAGGCTCCATGCAGGAAGCCCATGTGGGACTCGATCCCAGGACGGCGGGATCATGCCCTGAGCCTTCAAGGCGTCCCAACTATCCCCAATCTTATTCAACATCATTACTGGAAGTCTAGTCACAGCAATTACATAAGGAAAAGAAATAAAAGGCATACAAGATAGAAAGGAAGAAGTAAAACTGTCACTGTTTGTACATGACATGACGCTATACATAGAAACCCTAAAGACTCCATGGAAGAACTATTAGAATAAATGAATTCAATAAAGTTGCAGAATACAAAATACATTATATACTAATAACGAACTATCAGAGAACCAAAAAAAATCCCATTTATGTCTGCATCAGACACAAATTTATGTCTGCATCAGACATACCAGGGCACCTGGGTGGCACAGTCGGTTAAGTGTCCAACTCTTGGTTTTGGCTCAGGTCATGATCTCAGGGTCATAAGATCAAGTTCTGTGTTGGACTCTGCACTCAGCACAGAGTGAGTGTACTTGAGACTCTCTCTTTCTCCCCGTTCCCACTGCTCACTCTCTCAAATAAATAAATCTTAAAAAAATAAATAAAATACCTAAAAATAAATTTTTAGAAAAGATTTTATCTATTTATTTGAGAGACAGAGCACAAGCGGGAGGAGGGGCAGAGGAGAGATAGAAGCAGACTCCCCGCTGAGCAGGGAGCCAGATGTGGGGTTGTATCCTAGGACCCATGAGATCATGACCTGAGCCAAAGGCAGCTACTTAGCTGACTGAGCTACCCAGGCGCCCCCTAAAAATAAATTTAACCAAGGAGGTAAAAGACCTGTACATGGAAAACTATAAGATACTGATGAAAAAAACTGAAGGTGATACAAAAATAAATGGAAAAATATATTGTGCTCATGGATCGGAAGAATTGCTATTGTTAAAATGTCCATACTACCCAAAGTAATCTACAGATTCAATGTAATCCCTATCAAAATTCCAATGGCATTTTTCACAAAACTAGGACAAGTAATTTAAAAATACATATGGAACCACAAAAGATCCCGAATAGCTAATCTTGAGAAAGACAAAAAAAAGCCAGAGGTATCATGCTCCCTGATTTCAAACTATAATACAAAACTACAGTAATCAGTGCTCACTTCAGCAGCACATGTACTAAAATTGGAAGGATATAGAGATTAGCGTGGCCCCTTGCAAGGATGACATGCAAATTTATGAAGCATTCCATATTAAAAAAAAACCCTATAGTAATCAAAACAGTATAGTATTAACATAAAAACATACGTATCTATCAATAGAACAGAATAGAGAGCGCAGAAATAAACTCATGCTTATGTGGTTAATTAATCTATGCCAAAAGAGGCAAGAATATACACTGGGAAAAAGGAGTCTCTTCAATAAATGGTATTGGAAAAACTGGACAACCACATGCAAAAGAATAAAACCACATGGAAAAAGAATAAAACTGGACCATGATCTTATATCATACAGAAAAATTAGCTCAAAATGGATTAGAGACTTGAATGTCTTTTAATGGATGTATGAAGACCTGAAACTATAAAACTCCTGGAAGAAAACATAGGGTGTAGGCTCCTGAACATAGGTCTTAGCAATGTTTTTTTTTTTTTCCTGAATCTAACTCCAAATCCAAGAGCAACAAAAGCAAAAATAAACAAACAGGACAAGAAACTAAAAAGCTTCTGCACAAAAAAGGAAACCATCAAAATGAAAAGGCAACCTTTTTTGGGAAAAGACAGAATGAAGTTATTTGCAAATCATACATGCAATAAGGGGTTAATACCTAAAATAGATAAAGAACTCCTACAACTCAGTAACAAAAAATCCAATTAAAAAATTGGCAGACGATCTGAATAGACATTTTTCTAAAGACATACAGATGGCCAACGAGCACATGAAAAGATGCTCAATATCACCAATCAACAGGGAAATGGAAATCAAAATCATAATGGGATATCACTTCACATCTGTCAGAATAGCTAGTATTGAAAAGACAAAAAATGTGTTGGTGAGAATGTGGAGAAAAGAGAACTCTTGTGCATTGCTGGTGGGAATGCAAACTGGTGCAGCCACCATGGAAAACATTATGGAGGTTCCTCAAAAAAGTAACAGAGCTACCACATGATTCAACAATTACACTACAAAGATAATGCAAACACTAATTCAAAAACATATGCCCCCTATGTTCATTGCAGTATTATTTATAATATCTAAGATAGGGAAACAATCTAAGTGTCCATCAGTGGATGAATAAGGAAGGGTGTACGTGGGTGTGGGTGTAGTGGAATACTACTCAGTCATAAAGAATGAAATCTTGCCATCTGTGTTAACATAGATCCTAAGTGTTTTTACACTAAGTAAAATGCAGAAAAATAAGACAAATACTGTGTGATTTTACTTATATGTGGAACCTAAAAAACAAAACAAAACAAAATTCAGACTCAAATATAGAGAACTGATTGGTGGTTGCCAAGGGAAGGGGGTTTGGGGGTGCCAAAATGGGTGAAGGGGATAAAGAAGTACAAAGTCAGTTATAAAGTAAGTAAATCATGGGGATGTAAAGTACAGCACAGGGAATATAGTCCATAAAAACCATAATAACTTTGTAAGGGAACAGATGGTAATTAGGCTTACTGCGGGGACCATTTCACGATGTATACAAATATTGAATCACTATGTTGCACATCTGAAACTAATATAATACTGTACTGTCAATTACACCTCAAAAAAGCCACTAAAATACCTGGCATGTATTCTGGAGTGTCCATTTTACACTTAATGTTCTGCAATCTTAAAAACTACTTATTAAAACAAACCAGATACATCACAGAGTAAAAGGCAAAATCTGCCAAAAAAAATTTAAGGATAAGTAGTAGACCAATGAAATTCATCCTTTTGGCAGAAGACCCTAAACCTTCACCACAGGATACCTCTCCTTCTGACATTAAAGGGTAGTTTGGTGGGGAAATCTAAGAAACACTGCCATTTGTCAGAGCCTTACACTAAATGGGCCCAGATTATTAGGCTTATTTTTGTCCTGGACAGTTTTCCTTTCTCAGTAGCAACTGTAATTTCTTGCTACCCTTTCTTGTAGCACTAAGTGTGGGCCTCTGGAAGTAGCAACCTGCCCCATCTCTAAATTGCTATAAGCTTAGAAAACAGGTATCAAACTTAGTATAAATAAAAGTAAATAGGGTTCAATGTATTATCTTACAAAGAAAGAACATTATGTTTGACATATAAACTTGAGATGTTCTTTACCTCAAAGGACTTATTCCTTATATCTAGGTTCTTAGAAACTACCACCTAATAAGCAACCCCAAATAAATGAGGTGTTAAACTACAACCTTGTCAAAATTTCAAACTGACTGAAATTTTATGAATAAAAGAACATTAAATAGATGGAAAAGAAAGACTGGAAAAATACCTATAAGTTCAGCAGGTTTGTTTGGTCTTTTGTTAATGAATGTTTCGAATGCTTCTTTCATGGCATTAATAAATTTTTCATTTTTCAGAAAACAAATATCAATTATATGGTCAACTTTATCTTTAAAATCCAGCAGTTCTTGAACCATGGTCTTATCTTTTTCAGGATTAATTACAATAGTGCTGCCAAATGCCTAAAAAACAAAAATGACCACTTTTGAGTAGAACTGAATTAACTCTGATGAAAACAATTCCCAAATCTTATTTTAAGTAGGTACGTATTTTTAAATCTCAAAATAATAAAACAAAGCTTTTTTTGAAATCAGGAAAAGAAAAATAAAGTGATAAAACATCCAGGCTGATAATCATTCATCTATAATCACAAAATAAGGAATGACTCACTAGGTATACAGTACCCTAATATTATGAGTCTCTAGGCTTTTGTCCCTACTTCTAAAGAAGTCAGGTTTGAAATTTTCTTATTTTTTTTAAAGATTTTATTTATTTGTTCATGAGAGACACAGAGAGAGAGAAAGGCAGAGACGCAGGGAGAGGGAGAAGCAGGCTCCATGTAGGAAGCCTGATGTGGGACTCGATCCCGGGACTCCAGGATCACACCCTGGGCCGAAGGCAGGCACTAAACCGCTGAGCCATCCAGGGATCCCTGATTTTTTCTTTTTAAATGGTCATTTGGCTTCAGTGTAAAACTGAAGAAAGGAAGGAGATTTGGAACCCAAAAAATGTCCCCCCCCACATAGAAATCACCTCAATGAAATAACTTTTATTGCTGATCTGTTACATAGCTATCATTCTTAGTTTGACTGCCCTCAAAACTCTCATTACTTAAAAAAACCTGGATCTAACATGTAAGAAATGCTTGCTGATATGTACTGAGTGTATAGATTTATAAGACACAAGGAAAAAAACCCACAGGTTAATTGTCAATACCTTAATATACTCAATCCACTGTTGCAAGAGAACCTGAACTCCACCTCGAACTCTACTGAAGAGCTGATACAGGAGAGATAAATCTTGAATTCGGTTTTCATCAAGGAGGTTATTTAAACCTGAATTTTCAAACATTGAGGCATTAAAAATTGTGAACAAAAACGTCAGACATTTTAATGAAAATTAAGTTAAATTATTATTGTGATACCGCTATAAACTATTACTAGTCTATAAAATTTAATATAAAGATTTGTTTTCTATTAAATCCAAATAGATAAATGACCTTTCCAAATGAAAACTAAACATAGGGAGCTTTAAGTTTATATAAATACAAAAACAACTGTGTAATGGTTTGTGCCATTTAGCATGGCAGATATATAAACCAATTTATAAAAACTGATTTACTTAAATACACATTACAAATAACTCACTCATATATGCAAGTAGCCATATTACATTTGACACTAATTAGTATACATAACTGTATTTCAGAGTATTGGATATGGTCTATGGTATTTCAAAAACCATTCATTAATAGGCCAAGTTTGAATAAGAGTCTCAAGTATTTGATTTTCAAAATGAAATAATAGTGTAACTGTGTTAAAGTTCTAATATATCCATTTTATACAAAAGAAAAGATGGTTGGAGAAAGGTAAAACTTTTGTCTATTTCTGGCACTGTCAAAGTAAAATTCAGGGCTTACCCGTTAGATCACTTGGGATTAGGGGAAACTGCTTGGTTTTATATGCTATGAATGAATACACTTTAGTGTAAAGAAAAATTCTTTTTTCTATCGTAGTCTTACATATTAAGTCAAGAATTCCCACATTCCCACTGTTTTGTTGTTTTTATTTATTTATTTTTTTACTGGTGTTAGTGGACTCCTCTCATTTTCAGTTACTGTATCTTTAAGTTAAGTCAATGAATATCTCCTCAAAGTTTACCATGATGAATAGGGAAAAAAGGGTTGGGTCCATTCTCAGAAAAGCAGCCACAAAGTATCAAGCTTCTTTTTTTAATTTTTATTTATTTATTTATTTTATTTAGTATCAAGCTTCTTAAAAGGGCAATCCTTAAGAATTATTTTTTCACTTGTTTGCAGCTACAATTTTAAAAGTGATCTCTTTATTTACAAATTGGTCAATTACCTTTCTGAAGAATTGCTGTTAAGTGTTCACCTAGAAGTTGTTTTTCTACAGTAGCAATTAATGACTTCCTACAAGGAAAAAAAGTTTAGAATTACTGACATTTGATTTTGTTGAAAAAAATTTTTTAAGATTTTATTTATTTTTTTAACAGAGAGAGCACAAGCAGGGGGAGCAGCAGGCAGGGGGAGAGGGAAAAGCAGGCTCCCTGATGAGCAAGAAGCCCGGATGTGGGACTCAATCCCAGGACCCTGGGCTCATAACCTGAGCCAAAGGCAGATGCTTAGCTGACTGAGCCATCCAGGCGCCTAAACTCTACTGAAAATTTAAAGCCTCTGGGCAGGGGGAATCAAATATCTTGCTTCTGCTGCTCTTTTTCTTTTTTTTTTACAGAGAGCAACAGGGCACCTGGGTGGCTCAGTTGGTTAGGTATCTGACTCTTGATTTCAGCTCAGGTCATGATCTTGGGCTCATAGGATCAAACCCTGCATCACACTCCACATTCAGCAGGGAATCTGCTTGCAATTTGCTCTCTCCCTCTCCCCTCAGTTCTCTCTCTATAAAATGGATAATTAAATCTTTAAAAAAATTACAAAGATGGAGGAGTCAGAGGGAGAGAAAGAATCCCAAGCAGGCTCCATACCCAGTGCCTGAGGCCAACTTGGGGTTCCATCTCACAACTCTAAAATCTTGCATAACCTGAGCCAAAATCAAGAGTTGGATGCCTAACCAACTGAGCCACCCAAGCACCCCTCAAACAGCTTGTTTCAAGTTAATTCCAATATTTCTATCCTATGTTTAAATGTATTGGTGCTCAGAGTTACTCTACTTACACCGTAAGAAGGAAAAGTGCATTATTTCAGAATTTGATTTACATCACTAAATAAGTATTTCTATGGTCTTGCTGTGGCTGGCTTTTTCAAAGTTTCTCTGCTTTAATTAGGAAGGTAGTTATCTATGCTACTTATAGGAACTCCTTGGTTGATAATATTTAGGAAAGCACAGAAACAGTTTCTCCTCCAAACATCTACTGAATTTTAATCAGCCTTAAGATTTCAAAGATCACATCAGCTTCTAGTACTATTTTTTTTTTCATTTTAAAAAAAAGCAAGCTCTACACCCAGTATGGAGCTTGAACTCATGACCCTGAGATCAAGAGTCACATGCTCTACCAACTAAACCGGCTAGGTGCCCCTCTAGTGCTATTTTTAAATTACATCCTAAACACATACAATCCTTGATTAAATCTAAGGAAAATGAAGTTCACATTAAGAAAACAATTGTTAAAAAATCTCAACTCACACCTGCAAATAGGTACTAACAGGTTTGAGGATGCTGAAAGTGCCTTAAGTGATTCAAAAACAATGGTTAAAGTATATTAGGCTGAGCATATAATACTTACTGGGTGGTCTGATCTAAGTAAGTAATAAGTCTGTCTGCTTCTTCTTCTAGACGTTTGTTAACATGATGAAGATATTCAGGAACCTACAAAGATAGTTTTTTATATTATTGTTTTCCTCCCCATGAATCTTTCAGAAAATGTCAAGTCCAAAAGATCCCGGGAGCAGCCCTGTCAACTGTGACAAGGTTGAATGATATGTAAAATTATAGGGAGTTTGTGATCCAGAATTCTGGCCTTTAAGAGAGAAAAGAAAGGAGTACCTAAGTGAGAGAAAAGTATCACAATGTTGGGAAGTTAAGTGCAAAGGGAAGCTTATGTTTTATAAAGTAAGGTCTACTGTGAGACACAATGGATGTATTAATCATGATTTTTCAATACCTCTCTTTCCTGCATTAATTTTTGGCCTTCAGCTGCGTAGAGCCGGTTAGTTTCTTCCAAAAATCGTTGTTCAAAAGAATCCTGATAAATCTGGGAGGAGGGATCAAAATAAAAAAGTTCATTTACTCAATAAATATTAAATGTCCTCTACATGAACTGCACTATGAATTTGGTTTTTAAACATCAAACTAGGAATAGTAATCAGCTTGTAAGTGAAGTTAAACTTACCTGCAAATCAGAGAGCATGCTTAAAAGGCTTCGGAGTAAACTTCTATCAATTGCTTCACCATTTCTCTCCCTCTCAATCAAGAGAAGAATGCCATCAATTGTCTTATTCTGGACTTTCTGATCACTTATAATATGAGCCCTAAATAACTCCAGTCCCATGTCCCTAAAACAAAAATACGTATAATTAAAATTAATTGACAACAATACCACTTCTAAAGAGGCCTGCTTAACTTCTCACCACATGTTAATTAGGGCTCCAGATTTGAAGCAGCAATTGCACAAAGATAAAATCCACACATTTAATTTTATATAACATTATTATAATTAAAGCATACAGGAAACTCATTTAGTCTTTAATGAGAACTGAAGCTAAATTCCTGTCTTCCTCCATAACTAAGTTTTCTTGTATTATTTCCTTTGGTGAATTTCTTCCTTGGTCAAATGAAGAGACAAAATTAGTTCAAAGATATAAAATGGTTTTCACTGTTCTGGTAACGAAGGCTTAATTGGTCATTTGTCATCTGGCTTCAGTTCTCAAAAATCAGTAAACTCTCTGATAATTACTGTAGGTAGATGCTAGGCATAAGGTGGGGAAAGAGCTCATTATACTATTCTATTTTTGTGTATATGTGGAATTTTCCACAGCCATGTTAACAGATAATAGCAAACTCTTGATAAGCAAAAAAATAATGCACACTCATAGACAATCCAGAGTAGACTTTAACCCCCTTGGTTAACAAAAAAACTTCTTCATTAAGTTATTACGTGCTCAGGGAATGTTAATTATCTCCAATATTAGAATAGGCAAAACATAATTAAGAAGGTAAATCTGTTATATATACAAGTCTAAAAGCCAAATTTGAGTTTTTAGGAGAATATTCACAGTATCACTTACTCTCTTTCCATTAGTGTAATTAAGATTTGACTATGATTTGTAACAAATCTTTTCATAATTATTTTCTGGCATCCTTACCAAATGGAGGGTAGCATTGAATTCTGAAGAACGTAAGTTCTATCCAGAAATAAAAAAATGCTCCTGATCATGATCTGTCAATGAAAAAGAAATCAATTTTTACATTTTGTTAAGCTGATATATTTGCTCCTGATAAAATAATAAAATCACAGGATTCACTTTTAAATATACTAGACTACTACATACCAATAAAGAAATCTGCCTGAGAATGTGCCTATACCATTTTTATTAAACTATTCTATTCTCTTAATCCTTGCTGTCATTTTTAGAAAAGGGATATTTAAAATGGTTCTGTGACTTCTCTGCAACTTGAAAAGTAACTGAAAATAAAAACAGGGAATTAAGGGGACACACATACAATTCTTCCTCAGTAGCAGTGCTCATTCAGGGTGAAGCTGCCCTACATTGTACATGTATGGCTTTGGAGAGAAGGATTTTAAGATTTTTACTTTGCAGAATATAAGATATAAAATTAATAGCAGATTAGGGAGAAAGGATAAGGTTGAATTATGAATAAACTAAAATGCAGGACCATCAGGTACCTTCACAGGGCAATCAAGTAGGTGGGCGGGACATCCATCAAAACCAACACACAAAAATGTACCTTTTTTTCTAAAGGAGGTACTTGTTGGTTAAGTGTGACAAAAATAAAAATGATCCTAAGGTACAAGTCATTCTAAAATGGTGGTTTCCCTGTAACTCACAGTTTAAAAATAGAAAACTTAACCACAATTAGTTTTCAGTTCAGAACAAGAGCAGACATCAAGGCAATTCCCCCACACTGCAAAGCTTTTAAAACTAATATCCATGTATTTGAAGAAACTTATTTAACTACAATAAATATATGCAATACTTCTTCCAGCTTACCATTTGTCTGCAATGATTTTGCCAGCATTTATCAATCTTCTTTAGAAAAAGAACACTATCCAATGAATCCATGAGGTATGTCAAGGATATTTTTAAGTGCTTAATACAATACAAGCAATGTAAGAGCTTATTTGTCTTATACATGGAGTATTACACACTAATTAAACTAAACAGCACTTAACTATAGAACAAAATGCTATTTCTTAAACTGTAAAAAATTTTAGGTTCGACTAAATACTTTTTAGAACAAGTCTTACACATAAATGAGTATTATGCTGTTTATGATTTCCCTTAGAAGATGACTTTTCCCTAAATGGAAATTTGTTAGGACAAAAAGGCTAAAGACATAAGGATATGTTATATTCACTAACTCCACAATGTAGATATGGAACCTAATTAAGGTTGAAAAGTCAAAAACTCCTTTCTTCTTTCTCCAGAAAGGTAAGGAACAATATAACAAATCTACAAAACACAGGCATTCCATTTCAAGTTGGGTTAAATGGTGAGGGATAGGGAAGGAGGCAACAGATAAAAATACAGTATTTTGAGTTTTTAAAAGGATATTCTCTGAACTGATGAATTTGTGCTTTGATGTGATCTTCACAAATCTGTCTCAGCTGTTTGTACAAGTTTGCAGAAATCTTGTAAGAACAGAGATTTTCTACAGCCTGCAAGATTAAACATATACTTGCTTAAAGAGAAAATAGTCACTGATTATTTACATCAAATTCTTATTTTAATACTTTTATTAAAAAGGGTTATTTATCCATTTAAAACACAAACTAAAATAACAAAATATGAATGCAAGTGAACTTTTTCATAATAGATGTACCAAAAAAAAAACCCCACCCCACTAATATAATGGCTGTTCAGGTTAAGGATGGAGGGAATCGGGCAGCCCCGGTGGCACAGCGGTTTAGCGCCGCCTGCAGCTCAGGGCGTGATCCTGGAGACCCTGGATCAAGTCCCACGTCAGGCTCTCTGCATGGAGCCTGCTTCTCCCTCTGCCTGTGTCTCTGCCTCTCATTCTCTCTCTGTGTCTCTATGAATAAATAAATTTAAAAAATCTAAAAAAAAAAAAAAGGATGGAGGGAATCAAGCCAAGTTCTACCCTGTGGAGACATCCAATTTACAACAACAACTACATGTAAATGTTGTCTTGTTCTTGAAAATGTTAATTATTTTTATAAGTAGAATCTCATTTTGAGTTTAAAAAAGTTTCACAATTGTTTATCAGATGGATTCACCATTGAATTAGAACTTATTTATACTTTCTTTGGTTTTCCTGAATAGAACAATGGATTATTGCTAGCAGTATTATATAATGAGTGTGGTGCAGACACCAAGTATTTTTCTTATTTTTCTCCAATATTTCAGTTTATGAATATTTAAATCGAGGTTTTAAAATTTGCACAATTAAGCAAACATTAATTACAACAGAAATAACTATTTTTACTTCATTCTAATAGTTGAATTGGTCTTCTTTTATACTCAGATCCCGAAAGGACAGACTTTAGATTTCAATGAGTTTCCAGTTATGTGTATCAAAGACTTTCAAATTTAAAACAACAGTCATGGTAAAACTCTTTGGATGAACTCTGATATAATCTACAATTCCAATTAGTAATGACTTAAGTATAACACCAGGATTCCTTCCTCACCGCAAGAAAAGGCAGAAAATCCATTAAAATTGACTCTAAGGGAGCATCCAAGTTCCGTAGGTTGGAGTGGAATTTTATAAATATGTACTTGGAAGTCACATTCCCAGCATGCAGGTCCAGTAAATAAATTAGCAAATGAAAAAGCTCAAAGAAAACCACTTATATCATTGCAGGAAAGTCACTGCGCCTCACCAGGAAACAGCAGGCCAATTAGATCCAATAGCTAAGAGGAATAAGAAAGCTGAGTCTCCCTTGGCCACTTTCCATGGGGCCTTGGGTTAGGCCCTAAAGGGTGTATTTATGCTTGTTTCATGAGCCCTTCTGTTCACATTGGATCTCTATGGACTCTCCCCCTTCCTTCTTTAGTATTCTTTTCATTGTATCTCATGTTCCTCTTGAATGACTCATTTTCTCAGCACTTCTCATTTCCCTGCTTAGATTCTGTCTTTGTACTTTATCTTATCCACATTTCCCACTTCCAGTACTTCTCCAAGTCCTATATCTCCCATTCCATTCTGCTGTGTTTCTCTTTATTTATCTTCTAGGACAAAATACCATATTCCCTTACTACTCAGGTAGGTCCCACCTCTTCCAATAAGCTTTCCTTAACTGTTTCAACCGGGCACTATCCACCAATCATAACACACTGATTTATCAGTCAATGCTATATATCTTTTTTTAAAAAATTCTATATTTGTGCATATCCTATCCCCCAATTCTCTTTAATGAGAAAAAGAGACCATGTGCTCATGTATCCACATACTCTTTTAATGCTTTGGGGGCTTTGAATCAGGCAATATGCCAAATATTCGAAAAAAAACATACTTAAAACTAGCATTGTGTCTTGTACATAGAAGGGGCTTATAGTGTAAGTAGAAAACTGGCCAGAAAACATAGAATTACAAAACACTGCGTTAGGTGCTATGATGACAATAAGCATAGAGGCAAAGGCCCTAAGCCAGGCTCTTTAACAGGAGCAAGTCAGGAAAGGCTTCCTGAACAGAGGCAAAAAGGTGGAATCCCAAAGACTAGAGGAAAATGGATGAAGAGCTAGTGGGAATAATGAGAAACAGAGAAGTAAGCTGGGCTTTATATGCATACAATCTCTCCCATGCTTAGTTGGAGAGTAATTTAAGCAAGAAAAGCAGGAAAGGGAGTCTTGAAAGTCAAAATGAAACAGAACACTGTTTCTCTAGTTAGCCTTTATGAGTCTTAACATATATAGACCAGATCTAGTAATTTCCTTTCCCTGACAATCTTTCATCAAGCTCCTTAAGTACTGTTATGGAGAAATCCCATAATAGGTATTAAAAAATACAAAGGACTGCACCTCACCAGGAAACAGCAGGCCTGGTGGTACCTGGCTGGCCCAGACACCTGGGTGGCTCAGTGGATGAGCATCCGACTCTGGCTCAGGTCGTGGTCCTGGGATCAAGTCCCCCATTAGGCTTTGCGTGGGGAGTCTGCTTCTCCCTTTCCCTATGTCTCTGCCTCTCTCATGAATAAATAAAATCTTATTAAAAAGTCCAGGGTCGGGATCCCTGGGTGGCGCAGCGGTTTGGCGCCTGCCTTTGGCCCAGGGCGCGATCCTGGAGACCCGGGATCGAATCCCACATCAGGCTCCCGGTGCATGGAGCCTGCTTCTCCCTCCGCCTGTGTCTCTGCCCCTCTCTCTCTCTCTGTGACTATCATAAATAAATAAATAAATTAAAAAAAAAAAAAAAAAAGTCCAGGGTCTCCCTCCTGCCTTACACAGGACTCGACCTCTTTAAAAAATTAATTAAATAAATAAAACACTGCTGGAAAAGATACTCCCCAAACTAATAATGTTTGTGGACAGAGGAACTAGCTGAGTGCAAAGAAGGGTAGAGGGGAAGTAAAACTTTCACTACATGCTCTGTAATACTTTTTGGGCTTTTAATAGGATGAATATATTAAGTACTCAAAGAAAAATATTCACCTCATCCAATAAACCCTTTCTACCTTCCCCACCTTTCAGCATGGCATTCAAGGCTCAATCTTACCATTTTAGTCTGATGTCTGTTTATAATCTTCCACACACACCTTGATCTAAACACTCTGCTTTCCTTACTTTTTAAAGCAAGGTTTGTTTGGAGCAGTCATATGTGCCTAAAACAGGGGCTTCCAAAGTTTTTTGACAAGCCACAGTAAAAAATGCACTTTATGTCACAAGCCATTATACATAGATTTATGTAATTGAAACAGAATCTTCAAGAAACTATACTTACTACTATGTGTGATATTCTCCAATTATTTTCTATTTTATCTCTTAAAAAATGTTGGTCATAAACTACTAATTTCATGAACCTAACTAGAATCTAAGCACCTTAGGGGCAAGGCCTAAGTGATCTCTATATGCCCATGGCATCTGTCCAGCTTTGCACATAGGAAGCAGTAACTGATTCAACAAGGACTGTTTACTAAATAGGTACTCTGTATAGGTGCTGGGATAGAAACATGAATAGGGAAGTGTTAAATCACTACTTAAAGTTTGGAATAAGCTCTATTTTTTTATTTATTTATTTTTTAATTTTTATTTATTTATGATAGTCACACAGAGAGAGAGAGAGAGGCAGAGACACAGGCAGAGGGAGAAGCAGGCTCCATGCACCGGGAGCCTGACGTGGGATTCGATCCCGGGTCTCCAGGATCGTGCCCTGGGCCAAAGGCAGGCGCCAAACCGCTGCGCCACCCAGGGATCCCAGCTCTATTTTTTTAAAGATTTTATTTATTTATTCGTGAAAGACACAGAGAAAGAGGCAGAGACATAGGCAGAGGGAGAAGCAGGCTCTCCGTGGGGAGCTCGATGTGGGACTATATCCCAGGACCCGGGGATCACACCTTGAGACTAAGGCAAATGCTCAACCACTGAGCCACCCAGGTGCCCCCAGGATAAGCTCTATTTTATTCCACCTCTTTGAAATGCACTACCAGAAATGCATTAAGTATTAATTATTTTATATTTCACTTCACATGCAACTATTTGTATCATACTCTACATAGTTTTAGAAGTCTCTTAAATAAAACTCTTTTTACTCAAGCTCCCAATCATTACTGGTAAATATGCTGCCTTAAATCATTTTTGAAGGCAGTCAAATATAAAATAGAAACATTAAAAAAAAAAGAAACATTCTAGCAAGATTCTAACCTTTATTCCTCTAAATCCTAGCCCCTACCCTCCAAAATCCACACGTCACATCAAAAAACATGTTTGTCCGAAAAAAGAGAAAAAAAGCATGTTTGTCCGATACAAACAAAACCACTCACTCCAAAGAAATGTAAACGTGTAGCAAATGAAATATAAAACTATAGTTCCTGAAATCTGATGCTTTGGGGAATAAAGGATTTAAGAAACAGCAAAGGCACAAAAGATTTCATCTGGAACAAGGGAACGGAAATAAGGGTGAGCAATAAGCCTAGAATAAAAAATGAAGAGGATTAAAATAAGAATAAAAAAATACAATGACTGCAAACATAATTAAACATAGTATAGGAGGAAATCTAGAAACTTTTCTGATTTAACAATAGACACCCAGAAAGGTATTAAACTCCCATTAGGGTGCTGAACTCTGGTCATTGGCCTAATGGGTTGGGTCTTATTTTTCAAACCCTATGTTTAAAGAAAAAGGAAAGCACAGTTTTCAAGAACTAATACAGCAATAAAATCTAAATTACCTTTTTACATTTAGTAAAAGTGGCTGAAATAAGATACTTGAAATATACCAAAAACTAAGAACTTGCAGAGAGGAAGCCAGACATGAAACCTAATTTTTCTTTTTACATCTAGGAAAAAAGGTTTAAATAAGACTAAAATTACCAAGGATTAAGAATTTGTAGTTGCATACTTTTTAAATTGCAGGGATAATATTGTGTACTAACTCAATAAATAAAGAATCAATATATGTGACAGATTAAACTTAAAAACATCAAGAGTGACAACAATTAAATAACCTTACATAGAATGCAATCAGTTACTCATCAATATAGAATACAAAAGCTGGTCATCTCTGCTAAGAATCTAACTACTCTTCTATAACTTCTGACTGCTTAAACCACCAGATTTTACAATGGGTAATAACCTATACTGAGAAGGACACACTATTTGCTTTCAGTCTTACGGTCATCTACTTGATAAATGAAGCGTTACTAGAAAAGTTCATTATTTAAGATTTACTTCACAAAAAGCTAACCAGAGTTCCCATTATTAATAATAAATAAAACTATTTCCAGCAGAATTGAAGTATGGATTAGGCTTGTCTTCAAAGAAAACAGCTAGACATTTATATTAAGAATAAATGGGACGCCTGAGTGGCTCAGTGGTTGAGTGTCTGCCTTCAGCTCAGGGTGTGATCCCGGGATTCGGGATCGAGTCCCACATCAGGCTCCTTGCAGGGAGCCTGCTTCTCCCTCTGCCTGTATCTCTACCTCTGTGTCTCTCATAAATAAATAAAATCTTTTTCAAAAAAAGAATAAATGTTATACTTTCATATGTAAACAACCAGGCAGTTCCAAAAAAAAATGTAGCTGATTTAAAAACACTCCACAGGGACGCCTGGGTGGCTCAGCGGTTGAGTGCCTGCCTTTGGCCCAGGGTGTGAGTCACGGATCGAGTCCCACATTGGGCTCCCTGCATGGAGCCTGTTTCTCCCTCTGCCTGTGTCTCTGCCTCTCTCTCTCTGTGTTTCTCATGAATAAATAAATAAAATCTTTAAAAATAAATAAAAATAAATAAAAAATAAAAACACTCCACAGCTACTTATACAAAGGCTGAGAACATGCGGAAAATAATCCCTTTATTTAAAATACCAAAAATTCCAACTACTATAAGATACCACATGTAAAAAACAAGACATATTCTTGAGATGTAAAGGACACTGTTCCTAGAGAGTGCCTCTCTTTTTCTATTATTTTTTTCAATTTGGCTAATGGTGTCTACTGACACATATTTGGAATGTAATCTATTTATCAGCCAGCTGTTCGGGCCCAATGTGGATTTAGGATTTTAAAACATGTGTGGCTTTAAAGCTGTATAATAAAGTATAATCTTAAAATAAAAATATCTTTTTAAAAGACTCTTACTATCATCAACATCACTGGTGACACCAATAAATAGCAGACATTGTAATAAGTAGTTTTTTGCAGTATTTTACAGCTAAACAGCCCTGCCATATAGGTAACATTAGTCTTCCCATTTTACAAATGGGGAAAACAAAGCTTAGATAAGTAACTTGCCCAAAGTTATTATGAGTGGCAGATCTCTAATCGAAGCAAGCTGATGAACTCAAAGATCAGTGCATTTAACCATACTATCTGTAGTAAATCAAAAACAAGCAAACAAAAAAAAAATCTCCCAAAACCCAAACAACATTAACCACTGCCTCACACTTAACAGGATTTCACGGTTGTCCAGGAAAGATAATTTTTAAGCTCAAGTACAATTCTCATTTAAATCACTTTTAAAAGACATTTGTTTCTTGCAAATGCACTCAAAATTACATGTTCTCTTCTAGAAATTAAAATTTTAGGGAGGCAGTACATGCAATCCACACTAGGGACTTCCATGCTTAAGATTTAAAACTTAACGGTTTTACATGCACGGACAAAAGTTCTGCACAGACACATGTGAAATAAACATTTACTTCAGAGATAGAGGCTACAATGGGGGAGTGAGGGATTTGGTGAACTTTTGCTTGGTATACTACATACTTCTATTGTCTCAATTTTATGAGAATAGTTTTTTTTTTTTTTTTTTTGCCATTTCTCCCCTTACCCCCTCTTTAGGAGTACTTTTTAGGGGCACCTGAGTGGCTCAGTCAGTTAAGTGTCTGTCTTCGGCTCAGGTCATGATCCCAGGTGATCTCAGGGTCCAGGGATGGAGCCCCAACATTGGGTTCCCTGCTGAGCAGGGAGCCTGCTTCTCCCTTCTCCCTCTGCCTGCTGCTCCCCTTGCTTGTACACATGCTCTCTGTGCAAGTAAATAAAATCTTTAAAAAAAAATAAAATATTAAAAAAAGGAAGAGTACTTTTAATTTACATTTCAGTCAAAATTAAACAAACACCTGAAATCCAGATGGTACAAAACAATTTTACTCCCTTTATCTTTTTATCCTTTTTGAACTTGAAAATCTCAAACTGAGAATTATCCAAAGGGAACATTTATAAAATTAGGGTCAAAAACGACAAAAGAGCTAGAAACAAATACTTTTGAATTTACTTCAGCAAAAATAGTAAAGTACTGTAAAAAATATAGAGAGTAAACAGTTATAACACTGTTTTTAGGCTAAAGAAATACAACTGAACAATAGCAGGTGATAATTCTGAAGTAGATAAAATGAAAAACACAAAAATACAAGCTATGAGCTCTTGAAACAAAGGAAATTTCACAGAATTAATTTATCAGGAAAATATTTTTGAACCCCAAAAGTCTATAAAAATATTCAAGGTAAAGTAAATAGGGTTCATTAACAATCACAGCCAATATGCTATAAATATGTGTCCAAATAATCACCATATATATACATACACACACATATATGAAAAAATTTATTTGGTGACAGTTTTTTCACTAAAGTAAAACTATTTATTTGTCTCTTACACTACACTATAGAAGCATTTGAAGTGCTGTGGTGTATTATTGAAGCAACATAGTAGTGAATGTGCACTGGACTTGAAAATTGGCCATCTCAGTACACTGAAAAGATATAAAAGATAAACCTGATTTGTAGAGGGCCACCTGCACTATATGAAACCCTTTGTGAAGTAGAGTAGTTATTATTCCTCTATTGATGAAGAAATTGAGTCTGGATAGCTTCTGCCTTTCCAACTCTAATTCCATAATTCTACTTTTATTACTGTACAACTCAGAAGCCTCATGTAACATACCAACATAGTCAAATAAGGTGGGCTTATCCTTAATAGCTTTGTACTACTACTTAACACAGTATTATAATGATTATATTGTGTAACATTATTACTATGTGTTGGGCATGTTCTAAGTGTTTTGCATGCACTGACTCGTTGAGATTTTCACAGCAACAGAAACTGGTGATCTTAATTGACTTATTACAAGTAAAAAAAAAAAAAACCACACTGTGACTTATGCAAGAGCTTTACTACATCATCTTATATTTCTAGAATATAGCATTTCAAAGTGTTTTTCACATCTTGACTCTAGAAGCAACCCTGTTGAGGTAGATAGGACAAGTATTCTTTCCCCTATTTCACAAAGGAAGAAACTGAAGTTGAAGGAGGTCTAGTTTCTTGCTCAAGATCACAAGGGTAATAGCCACCAAAACAAGATCCCAAATCTGTCTTCAGATTCCTAATACAGGGTTTAACCATTACCGTAATATCTCTGCAACTAAAATGAATAGATAAAAATTACAAATTCTGATAAATCATACCACTTAATATCTTACAAGGCACTTATCAATATGAAAAGAACAAGCAGGGCACCTCGGTGGCACAGTTGGTTAAACATCCTGAGTTTTTGGCTCAGGTCATGATCTTGGGTTCTGAAATCTCAGGCTCCATGCTCAGCACAGAGACCGCTTGAGATTATCTCTCCCTCTGCTCCCTCCACTGCTCATTAGTGCACACACTTGCTCTCTAAAAAATACACAAGCTATTGGACTCTGAAGTATTTTTTTTACATGAAACTGTTTACGCTATAACGGAAAGTAACTTCTTGAAGTGGTTGCGTCAAAAATACGGTAGGGCAGGGGCCCCTGGATGGCTCAGTTGGTTAAGTGACTGCCTTCGGTTCAGGTCAAGATCTCAGGGTCCTGGGATTGAGCCCCATGTCGTGCTCCCACTCAGCGGAGAGTCTACTTTTCTCTCTCCCTGCGCCCCCTCAGCTTGTGCATGTGCACTCTAATAGATAAATAAAATCTTTAAAAAAAAATACAGTAGGGCAAAATCATGGTAGTAAGAAGTCTAAATCAGCAATTGCCCTTAATGGTATATTTAAACTGAACACTTCAAGTATAAACCCATTTATAAAGCAAAAGAAACAAACCTGAACCTCAGATCAAGTCACTGGACTACAATCTGCTGATTTTTTGGTAAAGACAATCTTGTAGCCCAGAAAATAAAACAAACATAAAGAACAAGAAGAAGAAATGGCAGGGACGCCTGGGTGGCTCAGCGGTTGAGTGTCCGCCTTTGGCTCAGGGCATGATCCCGGTCCCAGGAGTCCCACATTGGGCTCCCTGAGAGGAGCCTGTTTCTCCCTCTGCCTGTGTCTCTGCCTCTCTCTGTGTATCTCTCATGAATAAAGTATTTTTTAAAGGAAAAAGAAATGGCAAAAGGCTACTAATATGAATGAAGGAGGATAAAGCATATAGAGAATATCTACATTTCTTGAGGCCTTTCCTATAGGTAATACCACTTAGGGATAAGTACCATAACAGAATGACTTGTCATCAGAAATCACCTTTGGGATCCAGGCTGTATGATTCCATTATAGGTAAACCCTTGATAATACCAAGGTATTCCTCACTGTAAATCCCAGTCAGAAGGGTCCAAGGTAAACCCAATATATACCAGTATGACTATACTCATAGTTTATGTCAGAATGTTAGAGTATGTCAGAATATGTGGTCTGATTATAAAGCAGAGTACATAAATCAAAACATTTTCATTAGAAGGAAACCAAAAGTCTACATAAGAAGTCATTTCAAAATAAAATCCATACACATACCACTTCAATTTATGCTTGTCAAATCTGCTTATCCACATTAATACATACCTGGTAGAGTTCTTCTAAATTGTACTTAATTGAAGTACTATTCTGGATAGCTTCCACCGCTTCTTTCAGCTTCTGCCATGTTTCATCTGTGTAGTTCTCTGGTAATTTAGGCTTATCTAGGTGATATGTACAAACAAGGTTGATATCAGAATATGTAGGAATATAGTAATGGAAGGATCCATTAAAGTACAGTAATAGTATTACTGCTTTTCGAGGGTAAATTAGTACAGTAATAGTATTACTGCTTTTCAAGGGTAAATTGTGATTTTTATAATCACTACATCCAAATATTAAAGTAATTACTGCTTTTTAGCCTTAGCATAAAGAATAAAATTTGAAATGCCAGAATACTGTAAGTCATTTTGACTCACCTATTAGAATTAAAGGTGAGAGGTTTTTTTTTTCCAATGGACTGTATCGCTTTAAAAAATCAAAATTCAAAAATCACAGATAAAAACTAACAGTCCCGATCTTATTCTATCACATGTAAATCCTAAGTCAGTCAACATGAATTTTGCACCTAAGATTTAAAATACTGAATATCTACTGTGCACACAGTACCTTACAAACATCTTAATCTCCCTAACAATGCTCTAAGGAAGGTATAATTTATCTCTATCTTGCAACCGAGAAAACTGAGGCTAGAATACTCATTTAGTAAGGCTTGCCCAAGGTCATTAAAGCTAATCAGTGGCAAAACTGGGATTCTAACCCAACTCTGTTTGACCCTCACATTTATGCACCATCTACAAATGAAGAGAAACATCTTAACTCAGATTTTAATTTAAACTACATCCATGAGCAGAGTAAAATTTAAAAAAAATTAAAACATCCAAATGACTCCAGAACCTATGTAGCATTTTCAGAATGGACAAGACTACCTTAAGCCAAGCTTTAAACTTCATTGACCAGCAATGAGTATTTTTTAAATTAAAATATCCTAATGCCTTAAGGATATGTTTTTAGTTTAAGAGGGAAAGAAAAAACCCAAACAAAATCTCAGAAACCAGTATGCAAATGAAATTAGGATCATAGCTCCTCTCTTTAAAAATCCTTGACTATTAAATTGATATACTTTGGAACAGTGAACATATTAGTCAATTACAATTCACATTTACTTCAGAAAGGTCTATTAAATCAGAAAGATTACAACACTCTTAAGAACCTGGGGATGGGAGAGGAGTGATAGGAAAAAAAAAGAGAAGGTTAAAAATAAACACTATAACCCTCTGCTCTAGACAAAATAGAGCATATTTCTGATTTCCACACTAATGTTGAAAACACAAGCACTGAGAATCTAATTTTCTCAATACTGATATTTAGCCACAAGACACTTATCTGGTAAATATTACTTCAGTTCATTCATTTACTTTTCTATTTAATAAACATCTTAGCATCTATTACCTGCCAGTTAAGAATGTCGAAAAACTAAGTCAGAAAAACAGAAACAGTCAACAGAAAAAAGTAATTCAGTTCAATTATGTTTTTTAAAATTGTTGACTTTATATGCATCAATGCATTCATAATACTTTTAATCACATATCTCAAACATGAAATGAACAAATTTTCCTAAAAGCTGCAGGTCAGTACTTTAAAGCCCATTTTAGTGAAAAAAAAAAGATGTAGTAATTGTTCCTATCTTTAGACTAGTGGTACACAGAGTTACTACTTCTGTGTATACAGTATTTTTCACTTCCAAATCCTATCTTTGGAAAGATATGCAGAGATCATAAATATTTTTCTCCAAAACTGCTTCCACAAGGAGTTTCAAGAATATAATATCCAACATTATAAATCTAACTATAAATCATCTTTGAGCATGAAAAGATCACCAATGCTACCTGCATTTCTAGGGACTAGAGAATGTGGCCTACTGAAGCATAAAAATAAAAATCCCAGCAGTGCCAAAGCTCACTATGCACCTGAAACAAATAAACCTCTTTAGAATATAAATTTCTCACCTGTATAATCCAGGTCAATCATACCGACTGGCAATGTTACACTGAGTAACAGATTAAACTGAGCCAGACATCAAATACTGCACAGAAACACTCCGGTGTATGCTTCAGCACAAGAATACTAACCACCCCCGGAAAATGAACCCTCCACCCAAAAAAGGACCTCCCTCCACCTCATTGATTATGCATAAAACACTAGGCCACCTCTATACTGTTTAATATATTAACATAAATAGAGCACGTGACCGCTCAAGTGTCAAATCCTTAGTCGGTGATTATGGATTTTGGCCTTGGTTACCTTTAAAGTTCTTGATCACTAACTTCTTAGCAGAGCCAGGCTTGCTGTTAGCAAAGCTAGAAGTGGTGGTAGAAGATTTGGCTAGGCCGTTTGCGTGATGCACCGAAGCCACAGAAGAGATTAATATACTCTTATTTTTAAGTTGCTGCTGCTGAGATGTTGCAGCAGTTGGTGAAGATGAGGAGGAAGAGGAGGAGGATTCCTCAGCCATCTTCGCATCAAACCCTACAAACTCCAGGGTGTCTTCAAAACGCAGCTTCTTCTGTATCGGTACGTGGCTGGAAGTAGCCACTGAAACCCCCAGGCAGAAGGACGAGGTTGAAGGGGATGCCGAATCCCTGGGTTGTAAAGGAGGAGTGGATGAGGAGGAAGAGGTGGAATCAAAGTCTTCTCTCTCGTTACTACTGTTACTGCTGCTACTGCTGCTGCTGTTTAACTTTCTCTTCTTGGCAGAGGTGGGCGGAGTGGTGCTGGTATTACCATCAGTGGCAGATCTGACCTCCTGAGCAGCAGCAGCAGCTGAGGGATTGGGGGAAGAAAAACCTGTTGGAAACATGAAAATAGCGGGGTCAACAGGCAGAGGAGCATCAAAAACCTACGTTTATATGCCTGCGTGCGTGTAGGAGAGAAGGTGGCAATGCTAGAGGGGGGAAGGGAAGAAAGAGAGGAGAAACACAGAGGACGAGAAGGAAAGTGAAGGGGGGGGCTACACCGGGGGAATGGGAGGGTTTGGGAAGGCGGATAGGCTGACACCAGGAGTGAGCAGAACGAGGGGGGAGAGCGAATGAGGAGGCAGACAGGTAAACGGCCGTGCCGTCCCCCTCCCCTGCTTTTCGGTCTCTCTCCCCCTTTTCTGCAGGAGCGACTCAGTGAGTCTGTGAGGCTGCAGCTCCTCCTCCTTTTCTCCCTCTCTCTGGGAGGGGAGATGCCGTGGTTGGGGGGAGGGGGGAAGGGGGAGGGGGAGAGAACCAGGGCTTGTTATTGTCAATAGCACAAGAGGCTAAAGATGGCGCCACTTCCGGTCACGCGGCGGCGAGGGAGGGGCGGTGTCTGTCCCCCGGAGTGGGGGGTGGAGAGAAGCACTGCAGGCGCCCGGGGGGCGGGGGAGCTGGCTGGGAGGGAGGCGGCGGGAAAGCGGCGGCTAAGGCGCCCCAGACGGTCGTGCTCCTTCTCTCGCTCTCGCTGCCCCCCCCCCCGCTCCCTCTCCCTGGCAGCACTCTTCTTCCCTGGCCCGCCAGTAACTGCCACCCCCTCCTTAACGGTCCCGCGGGGAGCTTTGCGCTGCAGCGCCCTTACCGGAAGTGACTGGGCAGACACTTTTCATAGCGCCCAGATCCCGAAGCCCCCAGGTCCGCAGGACTTGAGTGGGGGGGGATGGGGGAGGGAGAAAAGGGGGGGAAGAGAAGTGGAAAGGGAGGAGGGGGCGGGCTTTTGAGACACCTCCCGAGTTCCTGATTGGAGCTTTCTGAACGCGAGGCGGGAGGGGTGGGGGGAAGGTGGCGGGAGAAGCAGCGGGAAGGAGCCTGAAGGGGAGGGAAGGTGGTGACGGTGAGGGGCGGGGTGAGCTAGCTGGGAAAAAGGAGGAGGAGGAAGAGAAGAAGGGAGGGAATAAAAAGTTAGGGAGCGGAGAATGGAAACTTTGAAAGAGATAAAGGAATAAGGAGGGATTGCAAGGCAAGGGGAGTAACCCGAAATGGAGGAAAACATAATCATAGCATTATGCCTGCTGCCAAGCAGGAATGTCATGATGTTAAAATAGGAAAGGAAAAGAAAAAGATCTTAGAAAATGAGTTTTTGCTTCGATTGACCTATACATTGTTTATCTTATGTCAAGGACGCCCCTGACCCAATATGAATAGGGCCTGAATTTTGGTACCTTTCTGAGTAATGTAGCTACAAATCTTCTTACCTTCCTAACAGGAGCATTTTCTAAGATGGCTGGCCAGAGTTGAGGGTGCATTATAAGGCCCAAGAAACAGGAAGGTAACTAACACACACACACCCCCCACACACACAACACAGTTCCCAGGACCAAGCCCAACCCTGATCTCCTCCGTTGTCAATCCAGTAATTTACAGACTAAACATAGCTACTTTTACCAAATCTCAGCTCATACACTGTTTTAAAGAACACATTTTAGGAGAATGATGTTGACAAAAATCAATGGTTTCTAACAATGTATTCCACAAGCCCAAATTTCCAAATGGATTACTTGTAAGAACAAACCTCTAAATTTGGTTAAGTTAGCAACAATAAGCCTTGTAAATTTCCTGCTAGAAGTTTTTATTTAACCTGAGGATATGGGGGGCAGCACAATGTGAAATAAAACAAGATCTGCCAACCTGTTTATCGTTCTAACTGCAGAAACATTCAGTAAGTATGTACTGAAAGACTTTATCCCACATACTATACCAGGGCCATGCCATTGAGAATCCAGTAGAGGAAGACATTTTCTTTTTTTTAAAGATTTATTTATTTATTTATTTATTTATTTATTTATTTATTTATTCATGATAGACACAGAGAGAGAGAGAGAGGCAGAGACACAGGCAAAGGGAGAAGCAGGCTCCATGCCGGGAGCCCTACATGGGACCCGATCCCGGGACTCCAGGATCACGCCCCGGGCCAAAGGCAGGCGCCAAACCGCTGAGCCACCCAGGGATTCCCGAGGAAGACATTTTCAAAATGAATTTCCATAACAGTTCTATAACAAATGTATAAAGTGCTCTGGAAACAGGTGAACCAAGAGATTAGGAGGAATTTTGGAACAGTCAGTTTCACAGAGGAATTGTTTATGCTGGGTCCCAAAGTGGGAACTGCCAAAAAGACAAGAGGGGAGAAGGTGAAAGGCATTCTGGGCAGTGGAAATGGGCTTAGCAGGCAGTTGTGAAAGGTCCTGGCCTGTTTATGGAACTATGGAAAGTACAGTGAAGTTAGTAAGATGTCTGGTTGGAAGTAAGGAAAATGAGACTCTGGAGGGCCTGGGTGGCTCAGCAGTTGAGCATCGGCCTTCAGCTCAGGGCATGATCCTGCAGTCCTGGGATCGAGTTCCACATCCGTCTGTGCATGGAGCCTGCTTCTCCCTCTGCCTGTGTCTCTGCCTCTCTGTGGCTCTCATGAATAAGTAAATTAAATATTTTTAAAAAAAAAATAAAGAAAATGAGGCTCAAAAGTGTCTGGGTAGGGTGCCAAAGGCAGGTTGCCCAAAATGTAACACAATGGCATACTGATTATTTTGAATTGAAGCTACTTGGGAAGCAACTGGTGAAAGGACATGCAGACCCACTGCTGTCCCTCTGAAAGCAGGAAACAAATCTCCTATAAGAAAAATATCCTCCCTGTACTAAGATATAAAAAGACATCCTTATTACCAGAGATAGAGACTTTAAAGCCAAGAAAGATGCAGAAACATTTTTCTAATCCACCTCAACTTAAATTCTGCTTCGAATTCCCTAATTAAAGCTCCCAAACACTTGTTTTCTTTATCCTGTCAATGCCTCACAAATTTATTGTTTCGTTGTCTAAAATGTATAAAAACTGCCTGTCTTGTTCATTTCTTGAGGTCTCAATTTCATAATTGGGCCTCTGTGCCTACATAATAAAACTTTGGGTTTTTTTCTCCTATTAATCTGTCTCATGTAAATTTAATTCTTAATCCAGCAGGAAGACCTTGAAGGGTAGAAGGAGAATTTCTCCTTCCCTCCTCTGGTGCACAAAGCCAACGGTCTGGTCTACCTTGCAGCCTAGGGTAGACAGCAAGGAGAGGAGGGAGCAAGCTGGGCTTTTAAAAGCAGGGGAGTAACAAGATGATGGGTAGTGTAAAAGCAGTTTGTATTGAATAGTTTGAGATAGACAAATCAGAACTCTAAGAATAGATCCATTTTGTAGCTGCTTATACAAACCCACTTTTTGTTTATGTATTTATTTTTAAAATTTTAGATCTTCAAAAGTCTTTGGTTAAATAGCAAATCCACCTTGAGCAAATCCACCTTCTCCGAGAGACCACCAAATGGCGGATGACGCCGGTGCTGCGGATGGCCCGGGAGGCCCGGGAGGCCCGGGAGGCCCGGAAGGCCCGGAAGGCCCGGAATGGGAGGCTGCGGCGGCTTCCGGCTTCCGCAGAGGCTTCGCCAGCGGCATCCGGGGCCGCGGCCGTGGTCGGGGCCGGGCCGAGGTCGCGGAGCTCGCGGAGGCAAGGCGGAGGACTAGGAGTGGATCCCCGTCACCAAGCTGGGCCCGCCTAGTCAAGGACAGGAAGATCAAGTCCCTGGAGGAGATCTCTTTTCTCTGCCCATCAAGGAATCTGAGATCATTGACTTCTTTGGGGGGCATCCCTCAAGGATGAGGTTTTGAAAATCATGCCCATGCAAAAGCAGACCTGTGCTGGCCAGCGGACCAGGTTCAAGGCATTTGTTGCCATCGGAGACTACAACGGACACTTCGGTCTGGGCGTCAAGTGCTCTAAGGAGGTAGCCCCTGCCATCCGTGAGGCCATCATCCTGGCCAAGCTTTCCATTGTCCCCCTGTGGTGAGGCTACTGGGGGAACAAGACCGGCAAGCCCAACACTGTCCCATGCAAGGTGACTGGTCACTGTGATTCTGTGCTGGTGTGTCTCATCCCTGCCCCCAGAGGCACTGGCATTGTCTCAGCCCCTGTGCCCAAGAAGCTACTGATGATGGCTGGTATTAACAACTGCTACACTTCGGCCAGGGACTGCACTGCCAGCCTGGGGAACTTTGCCAAGGCTACTTTTGATACGATCTCCAAGACCTACAGCTATCTCACCCCTGATCTCTGCAAAGAGACTGTGTTCACCAAGTCTCCCTATCAGGAATTCACTGACCATCTTGTAAAGACCCACTCCAGAGTCTCTGTGCAGAGGACCCAGACTCCAGCTGTGGCTACCACATAGTTTTATACAAGAAAAATAAAAGTGAATGTGCTATTTGATTACAATTGGCTAAGAGCAAGGCTCTAATGGAACTTAGGCCCTAGGGCCACAGAGAACTGTAAGAGAGGCTGAAAAGCGGGGAAGATGGACTCCTCTATTTTGAAAGTCCCATTTTGTTCCTGCTGCCTAAAATGAGACTGTAAACTCTTAAAGCCAAGGAAGGTATACTGAAACAGTAAACTTTCCTTTATGTGTCTCATACTTCACAGGATGCTGAGTAACCATAAATGCAGAGTAAATACTGAATTGAATATCCTCATTTGAATGAGAATAAAATAATGCTGTGTCTTTACAGAAGAGGATTAACTGACTAATTTTCCAGATTTAATGAACAAGGTTTTTCTACTTTGTGTAGTTCTATTCCTTAGAAGGGTGTGTGGATGGGCCAGGTGATAATGGCTCGAATTGATACCTTTTCTAGAAGTATTTGCATCTTAACCAATGATTTTTCAAGACTGAAAAAATGGGGCTTGTTCTAATTCATGTAATTGTATTTCTTAAAGGGTATATGAAAGTGCTAGCTATTTTAAAAATTATAAATACTAGTACAACTGAAAGGGAATGGACATAAAGGCAGAAAACTGCTTTTGCTATTCAAAGATAAACATTTAGACTAACATAAAGCATAGCTGAGTCTTGTTAATATTCAACTACATTCTAATAATAATAGCTCCCAATCTGACATGATTATCTAAGCCCTTCACTCTTCCAAGTTACATGTTAGCTCTAAAAGCATAATCCTTGGCTCTTGAGCACTAGTTCACTTTGAATGACCTAGTAGTCTAACTTACTATTTAAGTTTTCCATGAAATATCCTTAAAAGAGTTTTGTGGAAAAATATTTTTCTTTTTTATCTTGGTGACTAATTGTAATCTTCCTTTTGATATCGTAACAACCTTATTTTATTTTGTGCCAGGTCAATCCTCATTTATTTAGTACATCTTAACATGGATATGTAATTTTAATAATGATATTTTTATTTTTTAATATTTTATTTACTTATTCGTGAGAGACAGAGGCAGAGACATAGGCAGAGGGAGAAGCAGCCCCCCCCACACCGGGAGCCTGATGTGGGACCTGATCCCAGGACTCCAGGATTATGACCTGAGCCAAAGGCAGATGGTCAACCACTGAACCACCCAGGTGACCCAATAATGATCTTTTTATTTAACATTTAGATTTTGTGGCACAAACCAACTTAGATACTACTATATGATGTGTGAGGGCCAGAACTTTGTGTCTTCTTGGACCAATTTAAAAAGAAGAAAAATCTTCCATGTTTCTTTGTAAAATATCTTTCTTTTACATCAAGAATCAAATAAATGAGCTAATTAAGACATAACCATATATATTATATACATCCAAACATTTGCCAACCAACGTTAAACACATTTTCAACATTAAAATACATTTCTCAAGGTTGAACTCACTGAAACCACAATAGTCAAGACATGCAGTGTAGGGCACCATACAATTATGGCCATTATCAGACTAAACCAGATTGGGCACTTAACACATACATATTCCATATATAGAGTCTTTCATCTTGTGAGTTCAACTCATACCTTAGAAACATTAATTAAACTTTATAGTGCTGCCAGATGAAATATAGTTATTATTGGTATTCTTTTAATCAAGCAAATAAATCTGTAGCTACTTATACAGGTAAATATACGCATAAAGGAAGAAACACAAAGACAGGACTAGTTTTTCTAATGTCCATTCCCCTATTTCAGCAGTTATGTCTCTAAAAAAGAATATGACCTTTTTCCCTTTTTTGATCACGGGGATTCTCCAAGGTGCTTGGTTTTGAGTCATCTTCAGACATTTCAGAGCAGGGGCTTGTCTGTGGACAGACACTCAGGCTCACAGAAGACTTGTCATCCACGGTGGGATTTTCCTTCAAAATAGGAGATACTGCTTGTTTAGAAGAATACGAAAAATGTTTCTGTGGCAAGCATTGTTTAGGAATGTGTCTAGAAAACACAACTGGTGGGTAAAAGGTAGTCCATGTTCCCTATCTGCCTTTCTGAAGGACCATCTTTGAAGCAGGGATACATGGAGAAGGCAAGCCAAGCTGTGGTGAAGTAGCCAACATTACATCATAGTAAGGGCTTTGTGATGCTATCAATAGCAAGGGGCTGCTAGGGATGACTGAGTTCAAAGCATAAGCAAAGATGATCCAACTATACAGTGTGAATTCACCCTCTGCCCACCCTAGAGTTTAAGGCAAGAAACTTGACAACAAATGCTAAACCTGGTGCTCAGTACAATGTAAATGAATAACACAGATCTCATATTTTACATAAAATCATTTATCCTCTACATAAAATTATCTCATCAACTGAAGGCTTACTGACTTGGGTACATCAAACATTTGAGGGCTCAGAGGTTTCACCTACAGTCATACCTGTGAACTATCTGGAAAGCAGATTTAAGGACTAAGAGTTAGGGCCAGGCCATTTTCCCTGGGGGTTTAGTTTGAGGGAATGGATCAACCACAGATTTCTTTCTTTGGTGCTGCCAAGCACTTGCTTATTGTGGAGTTGCTGGACCTATTTTTAACCTTCCCTTCACTTTATCAATGACTCTCACCGTCCCTCCCACCCTGCTTTAAGATTTGATCTTCCAATGGCATTCAGCTTTTCTTTTTCTCAAAAGCAAGGCCGTTTTAGGTTTAAATCAGTGGCTCCCAACTCCAAATAAACAACAGAATTACCTGGGGACTTAGAAAAAAAAAAGCCACCTTTGCCCAGGTTTCAAACTAGTCCAACTGAATTGGAATCTCTGTGAGTAGTGACTCCATTACCATTATTTCTAAGAAGCTCTCAGGGTGAATCTACTTACCTTCAAGATTGAGACCACAGCTGTAGGTGAACTAAGTACCATCAAGATTTGAATGAGGCTGATAAGCCCTTGTACTCTTTAAAGCCTGAAATTTCACAATTATTTATTCATTCCTTTTGATAAAAATAGTCTCCTTCTCTAGGAATCCTTTTTTCAAATGCAAATTAGCCAGGGAGACTCAGTTCCTGACCCTTTAAGGTGAATGCTTCTTGGGAACAAAGGATAATACAAAAGTCCTAAGTGCCTGGAGGTAAACAGAACTAGGACTAGGCATTGCAATGGGGGGTGTGGTAGGGGGGTAAAGTTACATCAAGGGAGGAAAGAGTTCTGAGAGTACCTCTTGCTGACTTCACAGTATTGCCTGGGGCCAATCCTACTTTGTGATGACTGCATATTTAAGATCTGGTTAACTTTATCTCAGCAGCCAAAAGCTTATTCAGAGAAATTTAAATATTTTTTATAAGCAAAACAAAGACCAGACATCAGGAATGTAGATTTGGGGCTATACATAAATGCCCAACTCTGAATTAGTCACCATATGGATGTTTCTATTGCCAAATGATCTGTTTTCCTGATTCCATTAAATGTCCTTTATTCCCACCAATAGCATTATTTTTCTTGCCAATTCATTTGGTCACTCAACAAAAATGTATTGAGCAACTACTCTGGGCAAGGCATGGTGCTAGATGTCATAAGGGAATACAGAACTAATACAAAATTCCATTTGTGGTTGATTTTATAGTTTTTCAAAACACTTTCACACACAATCCTATTTTATCCTCAAAACCACACTATGAGATAGGTCAGGTGCCATCCCCATTTTACAGATGAGAAACAGGCTCAGGGAAGGTTAAAATGACTTGCCAAAGACATGAAGCCCACAGACGTAAACCAAACCCACTTTTTCTCTAAACCCAAATATGGTATTTCTCATAATTTCCAGTTTAAGCAGAAGACATGCCACAAAATTGTCTCAAGTAATAGATAAGTTAGGAAAAGACTTTCAGAGCCCCACTCACCAAGAGGAAAAAAAAAGGAATAAAAAAAACTACTCCTTTATTGTGATGAGCCAAATCATAGTGCCTAATAGGAGACCAAGCTTGGATTCAGTTCAGGCAGGACCCAGCAGCAAGCAATGCACATTCAAGGAGACAGCAATTTGGTTTTAGAGAATCCGAATTAGTCCATTCTTTGGCTGGACCCTCAATCAACGGCTGATCTTCACCAGAGGTAGAAACCAGCTCCCTCTCCTAGCCAAATCCTGACAAACACTGAACAAGCCTTGCCTGAGGACCTCTTATGATCCACTCACTGAGTATACAAAGACAACCCTTGCCCTCAAACAGTTCTCAATTGGCTAGTGGGTGAGGCAGACAATTAGAGGACAGAGTGATAAAAGCTGCTGTAAGAACACAGAGAGACACCTGCACAGCTTAGGAAGGTGGGGTGGAGTAGAGAAAAGGCGGAGGTGGGGAGTTACAAAAAGCTTCCAGAGAAAATAATAGCTTCCAGAGAAAGTAATTCAATTTAAATCTGGGAGGGTAAGTGGGAATTAGCCAGGCAAGAAGAGTGGGAGGGGGCAAGGGGTCCAAAGAAGGAAAACAGGGCGCAGGTTTAAATCCTGAAGGTGAGGAAGACTAAGACATACTTACTATCTTCAAGGAAACTCGTTCTCAGGGAATAGTTTGTCCTAACCAAAACCCCTAGAGTATTGAGGGAAATCAAGGCAGCATCTCTGTCTAAAATCTGGTACAGTAATTCCTAGGCCTCTTAGCACCAGGCCTTACTTACCCCTACTTGCTGTTGGAGTGGTGGCTACTGATAATTCTTACTTTGAGCCACTAGTTCAGGAACTGGGGGGTGGAGGGGTGGGTATGAGGAGAGATAAGCATGGGAAATAAGGTAATGAGAAAGAAATGAGATAATACTTGTGCACATGTGACCACAATACTGGACAATGCTACAGGAACCAGATAAACTAAAGCAGAGTTTGGGAAAGGGCAGTCGGTTGAATGAACCCAGCCAGCTGCCTAGTCTTATAAAGAAAGTTTTATTGGGGGGGTGCCTGGGTGGCGCAGTTGTTCAGCGTCTGACTCTTGGTTTCAGTTCGGGTTTGATCTCAGGGTAGTGAGATAGGGCCCCATGTTGGGCTCCATGATCAGTGCAGTCTGCTTGAGTTTCCCTCTCCCTTTGCCCCTCCCCGCTGCACGTGTGCACTCTCTCACTGAAATAAATAAATCTTCTTTTAAAAATAAGAAAGTTTTATTGGAATACTGCCATACTCGTTCATCTACATATTTTTTGTGGCTGCTTCTGTGCTAAAACAATAGAGTTCAATAGTTGGGACAGGCCATATGGCCAGCAAGAGCCTAAAATATTTCCTATGTAATCGTTTACAGAAAAAATAAATTTCTGACCTTTGCCCTTGAATATACTAAGTACTAATAATAGATATATGGAGACTGTTTAGTGGTGGCCTAAGGGGGGAAGTGATTCAAAACATGCTACAGATTTTCTGTTCCTAGTCTGTATCAACTTTGATATGGACCTCAAAACATGACAAGAGAATATTCTTTAATAGAATGACTAAATGGGAGTATATTTGCACAAAGAAATACTACACGACAGTGAAAAATTAATTACAGCTATATGCATAAATCACAAAATTAATGTTACGTGAAAAAGGCAATAATTACAGAATATATGCAATTGATAATTTTTTTGTGAAGCTCAAAATTAAGGAAAACAATGGATAGAAAAAATAGAAGGGAAAAAAAAATAAAACAAAATCCAGGGTAGGGGATTGCTCTGGGGGAAGCAAAGGGGAGAATTTAGGTAGATTCAAAAGCATTGTTAAATGTTCCAGTTCTTAGTTTGGTGATGGATTCATGGGTGTTTGTTTTCTTACTATGCTCTATAAATTATATGTCACACATATTCTTCTGTATGTATTAAAATTGTATAATAGTTTTTTTTAATTGTATAATAGTTTTTAATTTTTATTGTTATTATTTTTTTTCTTTAAAGATTTTATTTATTTATTCATGAGAGACACAGAGACAGAGACACAGGCAGAGGGAGAAGCAGGCTCCATACAGGGAATCTGACGTGGGACTCGATCGAGGTGTCCAGGATCATACCCTGGGCTGAAGGCTGCACTAAACCAGGCTGCCCCTATTGTTACTATTTTTTTAAGTAGGCTCCAAAACAGTGTGGAGCCTAATGTGGGGCTTGAACTCATAACTGTGAGATCAAGACCTGAGCTGAGATCAAGAGTTAGATACCTCACCTCATTTGACTTTTACTAGTTTATTTACTCACCATTATCTTCTGAGATGGCTGCATCATCTCTTCCATTCCCTGATTCAGAGAGCTGTGACATGGTCCATCTTTGGAGGACTACATTAGAAAATAGAGAATTCAGGTTAAGAGCAGTTCTCTCCCATATCTCTAGTTTTCTGGATCCATTGACTCTGGCCTCTCAATCAATTGCATCCTATTTCATATCTTCAAGAAAATATTCACAATTTTGGCTGGCTCATCACACCCTTCCCGGTTATCCCTTATGGTTTCGGCTCTAATATTTAGTTTTCTTCTTTCATTTAATGCTAACTTGGGAGAAAAAGCACAATTGTTCAGACTAACGTCCTAAATTGGAAATCTGCCATGCCCTTTTAAATTACTATGGCTCGTGCCCCCCCCCACTCCCACACCTACCCCGGGGGGATTCAAAGCCAACAAACAGACCCTGGTCAAGGGGTCCTCCAGCTATTTCAGAGGGTCTCAAAGTCCAATCTCACTATAATCCAAACCAGGTCTCTATCTTCTATATTGGCCTCTTCATCAGACTACAGAGCCATGGTTGTTGGGGTCCCCCTTCCATGCCGTGGTCACCACCTGGCTGAGAATTTTCTCTGCAGGTAACTATGGCTCTGACATGCTTTTGCCTAACTTACCCATATCACCAGTGAGTAAAAGCTATAACTTCTGTAGCAACATACCTCTTTTAAACGTTTGAGAATAACGAAAAGAAGTATACCACAAAATAATTTAAAGTGGCCAGAGATGAGCCTTGGCTTAAAGTCTCTTGGCTCCAAGGCAGGCACACAGCCAGTAAACTCCTAAAGGATACCCTCCTCTTTCCATAATCTCTAAGGAGCTTTTAACGCACTGCCCCAAGACCAACAGGATTTGTTGTAGTTGCCAGCGTTCTGTTAACATCAGAAAACCAATGGCTAGGAATACGGACAACTGACCACCGACGACCGACGACCGTTAGGCATGCTAGCAATTCGCGGGCTTTTTCCTAAGTAAGTCCTGCCCACTGAAGCTTGAGTTCTGGTGCTTTTAACGGTTTTCAAGGATGATTGATTGACAGCAGATCTGATCGATCCTTTCATGGGAAACCCCACTCGCCTAACAGGGGCCTGATTGGAACCAAAAACAAAAACATAAAACTCAGTCATCTCTCCACCTCTCTTCTCTGTATTGCCTCATTCTCTAAGACTCCTTCACATGATAGAGACATGGCTACCAACTGCTTTGGGGTCACATCCTTACAGTTTAATGTCCAAGGAAAAGAGAAAGCTACTTCTTTACCTCTGATTTGGATTATTCCAAGGAAGGTCTTGTATCTCTGGCCTACCCTTTGGAGCTGTCATTGTGTCCAGCAGAGTTTGATATTATGATTAGCCCATCCTGGGTTAGATGCAGAGCTGGGTCTGTGGAGGGTACAATGGGGCAAGTTACTATCATTACCTGTCCCACCAGTACTATATTGAAAGGACAGTGAAGGAGAAACAGCTCTCCAAACGAAGAGGAGTGCTACTACTAGAAGCAGGGAAGAAAGAATGCTGGGCAAACCAAAACAGCAGATGTCCACTATATAGCCTTCTCAGTTTTAATAGTGTTTAAATTGCATTTCCTGGATTCTCAATGCATATCATATCATCTGTAAATAATTATCCTTTTTTTCTTTTTTCCTTTTAGATTTATACAACTTATTTCATTTTCTTGGTTTATTACATTTTAGAACCTTCAAAAACACTATAGAGGACATCTGTACCTTATTCCTGAAATTGATGGGAGAGAACTTGATCATGATGCTGGCACATGGCTTTTGAAACTCTTTCCTATATTTAGAAAGTTGTCTTCTATTCTTTTGTACTTAGAACTTTTAAAAGATTTTATTTGAGAGAGACAGAGAGCCTGACCTGAACAGGGAAGAAGGGCAGAGGGAGAGGAAGAAGCAGGTTCCCTGCCGATGCAGGGCTCAATCCAGGAATACAACCTGAGCCAAAGGCAGATGCTTAATTGATTGAGCCATTCAGGTGCCCCTGTACTCAGAATTTTTATAAGGAATAGCTGCTGGTTTTTATCTGGTACCTTTTCACTATCCATTGACAGACAAGACTATATAAAAAATAGAAATTTTGTAAGGAGTGAAGTACAGAAATAACCTGTAAACAGTAAGGAAAATAAAAACAGAATGTAGACTCTACCTTCCATAAAACTAAGAGATAAATGTTACATGAAAGCATAACTTGTGAGAATGGAAAGCAGGTTGACAGGTAACTGAATGATGCTAGCTAGAACTAGCAAAAGCACTCACAATATACTATGGACTGTTCTAAGTTCCTCACATATGTTACCCCAGCAAAAAGGTTTATTATTTGTAAAAAATGAACCAGAGAGTGATCCAGATGCTTATGATATGGCCGGTTCTGCTTGTGAACGTTCATTGAACTATATGCTTATCATTTGTGCATTTCTTTTTTTTTATTTATTTTTTTTAAAGGAAAGGGTTTTTTTAAAGATTTTATTTATTTATTCATGAGAGACACACACAGAGAGAGAGAGAGACAGGCAGAGGGAGAAGCAGGCTCCATGCAAGGAGCCCGATGTGGGACTCGATCCTGGATCTCCAGGATCACACCCCAGGCTGCAGGCGGTGCTAAACCACTGCACCACCGGGGCTGCCCCATTTGTGCATTTCTGTATGTTACTTATCAGTAAAAAAGGTTTTAAAGTAGACTAAAAAACAAGTAAATGAAAATGAACCAGAGAGATTATAGATTTGAAGACAAATAAGGATAGTGGAGTGTGCTCCATTGAAAATAAGGGGAATAGGGACGTCTGGGTGGCTCAGTGGTAAAGTGTCTGCCTTTGGCTCAGAGTGTGATCCTGGGGTCTGGGATTGAGTCCCTGCATCAGGCTTCTTGCGGGGAGCCTGCTTCTCCCTCTGCCTATGTCTCTGCCTCTCTCTCTCTCTCTTTCTCTGTCTCTCATGAATAAATAAAATCTTTTTTAAAAACAGGGCTGCCATACATAACTGCACAGGCCATGCACTGTACAACTCTATGGAACACCATCGAAAATTAAGCAAATGGAAAGGAGAGATAATTATTAAATCCAGGGAGAGAAAGTTGCTTAAGAAAGGAAACGGTAGTGGAATGCCTCGGAGGCTCAACGGTTGGAAGTCAGCCTTCAGCTCAGGATGTGATCCCGGAGTCCTGGGATCAAGTCCTACATAGGACCTCCTACATGGAGCCTGCTTCTCCCTCTGCCTGTGTCTCTGCCTCTTTCTCTGTGTCTCTCATGAATAAATAAATAAAATCTTAAAAAAAGAAAGGAAATATAGTTAATTAGAATTTAAATAAAAACTTAAAAACTAAAAGAAGAAGGAGAAGGAGAAGGAGAAGAAAGGAAATGTAACCATAATATACTACCTGGCTCAGCAGTGAATCATTTTTACATAATCATAGTGATACTAAGATAATAGTTTACCCAAAAAATGCTATGACTCTGTTGAGAAGATGAAGAGGAGAGGATGGGGGAAGCTAAGAGAGCTAAATAGTCTGTGGCCATAGCACACTGAACATGCCCAAACTCACCTGATCTTAGAAGCTAAGCAAAGTTGAGCCTGTTTAGTACCTGGATGGGAAAGCTAAACAAATCATGGTATATCTGTGCAATGAAATACTATGAAGCCACAAAAAAGAAAATGATGGAACTATATGTATCCATCTGAAAGGTATCTTTGATGCATTAAGTGGAAAATAAAACAAGTTATAGCCCAATGTGTATTAACTAATTCCACTTCATTTTTGTTTTAAATATAGATATATTTGTCTTATATACTTGCATAAGCATACTATCAGGTTGAGAAGGCAATGCAACAAACTGTTAATATAGATAATTTCTGGGATATGGTATTAGAGAGGCAGAAGGGCATATATGCATATATGGATATATATATGGTATATCTATATCTATATCTATATCTATATCTATCTATATACCTCCTGCAGGGTTGCCAAGAGAATTACTTCTGGTAGATATGTTGATGGCCCAAGTTAGGGAAATGGGTAGGTTGTGGAGGGCAGGAGAGGGAGGGGGCACTCTAGGATGGTCAATAGAGGTCTTGTCCCTAGTTTCTGAGGACAACTCCTGGAGAGGACTAGTGGCAGTTGATGGTCTTTAAGGTCTGTTGGTGACATTTGTATTAAAGACCTCTCCTCTTGATGCTGAGGGTGGCAGCTCTCTCTCCAATGAAGAGGGCCTAGACTTTAAAATTCCCCAATTGTTGGAGGTATGATCTCTGGCTACTCTACAATGTCAGCTTTGCAGGGGCTTAGGGAAGTCAGAGGCCTGTCTCTTGGGGCAGAGGGTGGTGAGCAGTAAAGGTTGCTGTCATAGGAAGCCTACTTGAGCAAAGTCTTTCTAAGTTTGAACTTGACCTCTTAGCCCTGTACATGTGTGGAATTGGGAGAAGCCCAAGAGGGTGGAGGCTTTGTCTCTGGGCGTTGTAGTTGGCATTAACCTAGCTACCATTTGCTGTAAATGGTTCTGCAGGATATGTCCTGCACAAGGGTACACATTTGAAGGTGTATGCAGGAGGAGGATGAGAGGAGCCTGTAGTCGGCCAGCCTTGAGCCCTCATACAGGAATGCCCCTATTAGCAGAGAAAGGCAAGCTTTTTTTTTTTTACCCTGAAGGGGCACCTTCTGTGTGTGTGTGTGTGTGTGCAATTTTTCTACTCTGAGGGTTCTGACTGCTAGCAGCCAGCTTGGTTCTCTGAGAGGCACTGATATGCAGATACTAGGTTTCTAATGGGCCTTAATTAGAAGTCCTGCCAAATTAGAAGCCAGAGCTGCAAGAGGCCCTTTCCACTTGCCTCTCAGAGTGAGTCCTAACCACTCTTCTTCGCCTTAGGCAAATTGACATAAGAAAATTACTTTGGTCAGATTAGATCAAGATGAGAGCTGAAGCACTGGTAACTCTGTCCCTATCTTCTCCTCCCCAAATCTTTTAAAAGGACCAAGAGTGGCATAATTTAAGGAAAGTGTACCATCAGCAGTTCAGAAATTGTGAAGAATCTCTTGAGGATAGAAATCATATCTAATCATACTGATAAGAGAAGAGGAGGAGCCCCGTCTAACACATCCAAGAGAAAATTGATGGAGCAAATCCAGAGAAAATCAAATCTCAGGATGAATACAAAAAGTGGTGGGAAGGGGGGGGGTCCCCTCAGGGCAATTAAAGAATTGCACTCAGAAAAGAAGGATCAGCTTAGCCTCTGTGCGAGCAGCAGTGCCCCTCCATCCCTCGACTCATTCCAAAGTTAAAGCCAAAACGTTCACACTAAAGTGAGCTATTTGCTTCTCAAAGTTGTCTTGTGTGAGTGTAGGATTCTAGAAAGAAAAAAAAGAGCAGACCTTAGTATGTATAATCTAGACTTCCACAAAATATAGGGAAAAATAAAAAAAAGAGAAGTACCTCTGGCCAGGAGAGAAATAATACACTTAAGTCCTGTGCTGCCGAAGTAAAATTGTTTTGGCAATTTGCAGGAATTCAGGGGAACAGCCTTTCCATCACCTCTATACCAACCCACTTTAAAGAGAAGCCTTCAGGGGTGCCTGTGTGGCTCAGTCAGTTTAACTGTCCAATTCTTGATTTTGCCTGAGATCATGAGATCCAGACCCATGGAGCCTGCTTCAGACTTTCTCTCTCTCTCTCTCCCTCTACCCTTCCCCCTACCTAAAAATAATGTGGTGCCCTGGATGGGATACTGAAACAGAAAAAAGAACACTAGGTAAAAACTAAGGAAATTTGAATAATAATGTATCAATATTGCTTTGTTACTTTGTGATAAATGTATGGATTAATGTTAACACTGGGAAAAACTGAGTGGCTGGTTTATAGGAACTGTAATATTCTTGTGTCCTCTTCTAAATCTAAAACTATTCTGGGGGTGCCTGAGTGGCTCAGCTGCTTAACAGTGTCTGCCTTCAGCTCAGGTCATGATCCTAGGGTCCTACTCATTGAGAAGCCTGCTTCTCCCTCTGCCTGCTGCTCCCCCTGCTTGTGCGCGCACTCTCTTGTCAAACAAATAACATATTTTTAATTTTTATTTATTTTTTAAAAGATTTTATTTATTTATTCATGAGAGACACACACACAGAGAGAGGCAGAGACATAAGCAGAGGGAGAAGCAGGCTCCATGCAGGGAGCCCAATGTGGGACTCAATCCCAGGACTCCAGGATCACGCCCTGGGCTGAAGGCAGATGCTTAACCACTGAGCCACCCAGGGATCCCCAATAAAATCTTTTTAAAAAATAAACTATTCTATACGAGTTTATTAAATGTCTTAAAAATGCCTTATCAGGATGGCTATAATTAAAACAATATGTGTTGGTGAGGATGAGGAGACACTGGAAGCCTCATACATTGCTATGGGAAAATAAACTAGTTCAACCTTTTTGGAAAACAGTTTGGCAGTTCTGCATAATGTTAAACATAGAATTGCCATAAGATTCAGCAATTTCTCTCTTAGGTATACACCCAAGAGAAATAAAAACATATGTCCACACAAAAACTTGTATGCCAATGTTCATGGCAGCATTATTCATAGTAGCTAAAAAGTAGAAATAACCTAAATATCCTTCAACTGGCGAATAAATAAACAATTATAGCATATCCATACAATGGAATATTATTCAGCCATAAAAAAGAATGAAGTTCTGGTACTACAACATGGATGCTAGATGCCACAGATGCTACAACGTGGATGAACCTTGAAAATATTAGGCTTGGGATGCCTGGGTAGCTCAGTTGGTGAAGCTTCTGCCTTTGGCTCAGGTCATGATCCCAGGGTCCTGGGATTGAGTCCCGCATCATGCTCCCTGCTCAGTGGGGAGCCTGCTTCTCTTTTTCCCTCTGCCTACTGCTCCCCCTTACTTGTACGCTCTCTCTTTCTGTCCAATAAATAAAATGTTTTTTAAAAAGAAAAAAAAAGAAAACATTAGGTTCGGTTAAAAAAGCCAGTCACAAAAGACTACATACTGTGTAGTTCCATTTATATGAAACGTCCAGAATAGGCAAATGTATAGAGACAGAGAGTTGATTAGTGGTTGCTAGGGGTTGAGGAAAGCGAAGAATAGGATATGACAGCTAATGAGTACAGGATTTCTTTTTGGGGTGCTGAAAATATTCTAAAATAAGAATGTGGCAGTGGTTGCCCAATTCCATGAATATATCAAAACCTTCGAATTGTATTCTTTAAAACGGTGAATTTTATAGTATATAAATTATATCTCAAGAAAGCTGTTATTTAAGTGACTTTAATCAGAAAAAATTATAAGTATGTTGATTTTCTTGGTTCTTTTTCTGTCGTTAATTTCCAATATTATTGCATTGTGACCAGAGAATGCTACTTGTATGATTTCTACATTTTTGCAGACTAATACATGATTCATTTTTTAAAAATGTTCAGTGGGTATTTGCAAAGAATATATTCTATGTTCGTTTGTTTTTTAAAAATTATTCCTTTATTTATTTATTTATTTATTTATTTATTTATCTAACTATTTATTTATTTATTTTCCGTGTGTGTGTGTGTGTGTGGGTGGTGTGTGTGTGTGTGTATCACATCTTTATCTATTCATCTATCAGTGGACACTTAGGTTGTTTCCATATTTTGGCTGTTGTAAATAATGCCACAATGGGTGCTCCTGGCTGGCTCAGTCATGTGACTGATCATGTGACTCTTGATCTTGGGGTTGTGGGTTTGAGCCCCAACTTGAGTGTAGAGATCATAAAATCTTAAAAAAAAAATAATGCTGCAATGAACATGGAGTGCACATATCTCTTCAAATTGTTGTTTTTGTTTTTCTTTGGGTAAATACCCAGAAATGGAATTGGCTGCATCATATGGTAGTTCTGCTTTTAATTTTTTGAGGAACCTCCACACTGCCACTCCTTCTTTTTGAAATTCCCTTTCCTTGATTTATCTGACACATCACTCTCCCAGGTTTTTTCATACCTCTTTGGTTCCTTCTTATCCTCCTTTCCAACCACTTAATGCTCACATTCAACTCAGTTTAGCCCTTCTCACTTTAAAATCTCATCCAGGGTGATTTTTAAAATCTCTAAATTTAAAAACCTTAAACTCTAAGGGCCCCTGGGTGGCTCATTTGGTTAGACGTCTGTCTTCAGCTCAGTTCATGATCCTGGGGTCCTGAGATTGAGCCCCACATGGGCTTCCTGCTCACTGGCAAGCCTGCTTCTCCCTCTTCCACTGCTCCTTCTCTCTCACTCACTTACTCACTCACTCACTCTCTCTCTCTCTCAAATAAATAAGTTAAAATTTAAAAATAAAAACTTAAAAATCTCAGTCAGTTGGGGATCTGACTCTTGATTTTGGCTCAGGTCATGATCTCAGGGTCGTGGGATCAAGCCCTGTGTCGGGCTCTGCGCTGGGTGTGGAGTCTGCTTAAGATTCTCTTTTTCTCCCTCTTCCGCTACCCCTCTAAAAAATTAATTAAGGGGCATCTGGGTGGCTCAGTCAGTTCAACATCTGCCTTGGGCTCAGGTCATAATCCCAGAGTCCTGAGATTGAGCCCCAATCAGGCTCCCTGCTCAGCAGTGAGTCTGCTTCCTCCTCTCCCTCTGCCACTTCCCTCTCTCTCTGTCAAATAAGTTAATTAATTAAATATTTTTTCAAAGATAGATTTATTTATTTATTATTTATTATTTATTTATTTATTTTTGATAGACATATATATAGAGAGAGATAGAGGCAGAGACACAGGAGGAGGGAGAAGCAGGCTCCACACTGGGAGCCTGATGCGGGACTCGATCCCAGGACTCCAGGATCGTCCCCTGGGCCAAAGGCAGGTGCCAAACCGCCGAGCCACCCAGGGATCCCCTAATTAAATAATTTTTAAAAATAAAAATAAAATCTCATCCAAATCAGGGACTTCAATTAGCAGCTGTTCATATATCTAATAAATTTATATCTCCAACTTTTCTCTGAGCTCCAGACATTTTTATCCACGTGTCTACTGTACATCTCCTCTTGAATGTCTCAGAAGCACCTCAAATTCAACATATTCAAAACCAAACTCTTCTCTTCCTCTTCCCTCTAAAAACCAAGAACAATAATCTGGTCCTCTTGTAGTGTTCCTATCTCAGTGAATGGCACCATCATTCGTCTGTTTGCAAAAGCCAGAAACCAGGGAGTCATCCTTGCCATGTTCCCTCTCTCTCTTATTTTCACGCACAACCCATCCTGAAGCCCTATCAATTTTGCCTACTAAGCATCTCTTAAAGCTCCGTTCTCTCTCGATGTCTACCACTCTCCCCACCACTAAGGTACCTTTTTTCTCATGACACATGTAGTTGTGATCTTCTAATTGAACACCCTGCTTTGATGTTTGCCCCTCATCTAATACCTTTTACAGATGGAATAGTCTTTACCACTTTTAACCTTTTCGATAATCTCTACTGTGCTTAGGAAAAAGACACAAATCACCACCATAGCCTCTAGGGCCCTGCACAGCCTGGCCAATGATATCTACCTCATCAATGTCATTTTATAAAACACTCCACCTGCTGACTGAGTTACAGCTGCACCAGCTCTCTTTTGTCCCTCACATGCAATAAACTTCCTCCTGCCATAGGGCCTTTGCACATCCTTTCCCTCTGCTTGGAATGTCTTTTCTCCCTCCTCATCCAGTTAACTTCCATGTACTTTACAGGTCTCTGGGGAGGTTTCACTTGCTCAGGGAAGCTTGCCCTGACCTCTCATACCTTTTCTACAGAGCACTCATCACAGCTGTGATTTTACATGTATTTGAATTAGTATTTGAATAATGTTTGTCTCTCTGAGTAGACTGTAAATTTCACCGGCAGGCACCGAGGTTGTTTTGCTGGCTACTGTGCTCACAGTACCTAACACAATACCTGACACATATCAGGTGCTAAATATATCTTTTTAGAGGAAAGTAGGGAGAAAGATAGGAAAGGGATAAGGACGAAGGAGGATAAGGAGGAAAGGGAGAGCAAGAGTGGTGACTATCCCCCCCGCCATGATTGGTCATTTGTAAATTTTTATTCTCCTCTTATTTCTTTTTTAATATATTTTATTTATTTATTTGACAGAGAGAGAGAGAGAGAGCAAACACAAGCAGGGGGAACATGAGAGGGAGAAACAGACTGCCCGCTGAGCAGGGAACTGGATATGGGGGATCCATCCATATCCCAGTCCATATCCAGTCCATCCCAGGACTCTGGGATCATGACCTGAGCTGAAGGCACACACTTAACTGACTGAGCCACCCAGGTGCTCCTCTACTCATGTTTCTTTTTTTAAAAAAGATTTTATTTATTTATTCATGAGAGACACACACACACAGAGAGAGAGAGAGAGAGAGAGAGAGAGAGAGGCAGAGACACAGGCAAAGAGAGAAGCAGGCTCCATGCAGGGAGCCCGATACAGGACTCGATCCCGGGACTCCAGGATCACGCCCTGGGCCGAAGGCGGCGCTAAAGGGGTCCCCTCTACTCATATTTCTAATACATTTTGCTTTGTATATCTTTAATTCATTTGTCATATGCATTAATGTCCATGATTGTTACATGTTCTTGATGGAGTCTACCTTCTTTTTTTAATATTTTATTTTTTATTTTTTTGGTAATCTCTACACCAAATGTGGGGCTCAAACTCACAACCCTGAGATCAAGAGTCATATGCTCCACTGACTGAGCCAGCCAGGCACCCTGTGTGTACTTTATATCAGTATTAAATGTCCCTTTGTCTCTTTCAATGTTCTTGGCTCTAAATTATATTTTCCTCTGATTCAGATGGTGCTCCTTTTATGCTAGCATTTGGACAACTAAAACTTTACTATTTCTTTGCTTACTACTATTTCTTATATTCCACAGTGTTCCTCTTTGGGGGATTCATTTTTCATTTTGCTCTAATACCTACCTGAGTAATTCATAGAGGTTCTGAATCTGCCTGCAATGCATTCTGAATATACCTCAAAATGAGAATCTAAAAATTGGAGTTTTGTTCCATTTATTATTTCTTTTTTGGTTGTTGTTCCATATATTATTTCCCTCCCTCTCCCCCTTCACCACTTAGGGGCAACTGTACTCTTTGTTCGTTTTGGTTCTTCTCTTTTACATTGCAGATTTTCTCCAAATATTTTTGGTAATCTTTTGTTGTCCATATCTAATAGTGAAAAAGGGACAAATCATTAGCAAACATATATAGCTTGCCTGAGTTTCTTGTGTTCCCCTGACTGGCCTGTCCCTCGAATAGGAAGGCTCTGTATGAGTGGGTTGTATGTGTTGCTTTAAAGTGGCTGAGTATGGATGCTTCACTTTATTTTTAAAATGTATTTATTTCTTTTAGAGAGAGTGCATGCATGTGAGTGGGAAAAGGAGGGGCAGAGGGAGAGGGAGAATCCTGGAGCAGACTCCCCACTAAACGCAGAGCCGATTCAGGGCTGGAAACCATGACCCTGAGATCATGATCTGAGCCAAAATCTAGGCACTCTAGTTATCATATCTCCTTACCCTCCTCTTGGCTGTGACCATTTCTTAGACTCTCCTTGTTTCAATTGTCGTTGACAATTCTAAGGAGTCTGGTCAGATATTTTGTAGATTTTCTTTCTTTCTTTCTTTCTTTCTTTCTTTCTTTCTTCTTTCTTTTTGTAGATTCTCTTTCAATTTGAGTTTGTCTGATGCATCTCCCATAGGTAGACAGGTTATGGATTTCTGGGAGGAAAACTACAAAAGTAAAGTGTCACTCTTATCACATCTCATCAGAGGTCACGCTATCAGCATGACTTACCATTGATGATGTGAAGCCTGATTGCCTGTCTGAGGTATTGTGTATCAGTTTCCTTCTCTTCAGTACTACTCTTTTTCTCTTTCCAAATTCTGGTCTTCTTAAGGAAGTCATAATGTGCATCCTACCCTTAATGAGTGGAGAATTATATTCTGTGGCTTGAGAGAGTACCTACATAAATTATTTGGAATTCTGTACAGATTTGTTTACTCTCCTTTTGTTTATTTATTCACATATTTGTATCAGTGTGAATGAATCAATACCTATTTTATACTTGGGATTATAATCCAATGCTATTTTCTTTTATATCTCATATTGATCCAACTTTGGCTATTGGGAACTTTCAGCTAGCTCCTGTATCCCTTTGACATATCTCTGCCATTGTGGGTTATTTTTTGTCTGTATGCTTGTTTAGTTTTTGACAATTTGAAAAATTTGTGGCACTCCAGGTTCATCTTATATTTTCCCTGCTCTGATCCTAGAGCCAGCCATTTCTTCGGGGAGCCCAGGTTCCTTCTATTGGAGAATGGAGGAAATTTGGTAATAACTATTAAATTAAAAATCCACTTAAACTTCAATCTTGTAGCTTAAAGAAATATCATTGTTTTGAGAGAGGTATGTGCCAGCAATATTTTGTGTCTAAGCACTTTAAATATATTACTGTATGTGTTAATAATTCATTTAACAAATAGTTCTTGAATGCTTATCATGAGTTCAGCACTATTCTAGACCTTGGGAATACAGCAGAGATTTAGACAAAGTCCCTACCCTCTTGGAGCTTACATTTTAGTGGGAGAACAGACAGTGAACAAAACAAATATGGATAAATAATATTAATGTAAGGCAGTCCTGTCAGTCACGATACTGGCAAAAAATAGATGGTACATTCAAACACAAGAATTGTTGAGTTTAGGGGTGCCTAGGTGACTTTGTCAGTTAGGTGTCTGACTCTGATCTCAGCTCAGGTCTTGATCTTCAGCGTTGTGAGTTCTATCCTCATGTTGGGCTCCATGCAAGTGTGGAACCTAATTAAAAAAAAGAATTAAAAAAAAGAATTGATGAGTTTAATGAAAGATTATTTACAAAATTGTGAATGCAGTGAAGGGAAATAACAAGGAATGATTAAGCAGCCAAGATGGGAGAGGGATGAGGAGACTTTACCACACCTTGGCATTAAGAGGCAAGAGGAGGGAGAATTTAACCGGAACCTGGAGAGAAACATAGTAATAGCAGAGACTCACTGGATAGGAATGTGGCAGCTGTTGAAAAAATCATGGGAGGGAGGGAGCTGGGAAATAAATACCACAACTTCAGTCTCTCCCACCCTTCTATCTCTTGAGGGTATCTCTTATAGGAAAAACCCAAAGGGGAAGCCAGAGGGCAAGGAAGCCTATTGTTGCAGGGCTCAGAGCAGAGTGGAAAGGCATAGAGTAGATCTGGACAAAGTAAGAGTGTTCAACATAGTAGTGATAAGTCTATGGGCAAAGAAGGCTAGAACAGATAGAATAAAATGGGGCACAATTTTAGATAGTATTAGGATAAGGTGGCATTTGAGTAATGGCATGGATAAAGTGAGGGAGGGAGTCATGGGGGATATCTGAGAGAAGCACATTCTAGAGGGAACAAAGGGCAAAGGCCCTGAAGTTTACTCATATGCACAATGAAATATTATACAATAAAAATAAATGAACCATAGCAGCATGCAAATATACATGGATGAATCTTTAAAAATTAAATTTCGAGAGAAGGGCAGCCAGGTTGCTCAGTGGTTTAGCGCCGCCTTCAGCCCAGGGTGTGATCCTGGAGACCCAGGATCGAGTCCCATGTCAGGTTCCCTGCATGGAGCCTGCTTCTCCCTCTGCCTGTGTCTCTGCCTCTCTCTCTCTCTCTCTGTTTCTCATAAATAAATAAATAAAATCTTTTAAATAAATTCAAAAAAAATTTTAAAAAAGACCTGAGCTAAAACCAAACATCAGAGGCTTAACTGACTGAGCCACAAAGGTGCCCCTATATTATGACTTATGTTTTAAAAGGTTCACTCTAAAAAAAAAAAAAGGTTCACTCTATTTGTTGTGTAAAAAGTAGACTGTAAGGTGGGGGCAGACACAGGAATGGAAGCCAGAGGCAATTTTAAAGGCTAATTTGGGAGCCATGGTGAGAGATGATAGCAAATTTGACTAGGTCACAGTGGTGGAGGTATGTGAGAAGTGATCATAGTTTAGATAAATATATATTTATATATATAAATAAATGTATAAGCTCTAGGTGCAACATGGACCTTGGACTCACAACCCTGAGATCAAGTGGTACATACTCTACTGCTTGAGCCAGCCAGGCTCCCCAGATTTTGGATATATTTTGAAAGTAAAGGTGATAGTATTTTCTGATGGACTAGATACAGGATGTGAGAGAGACAACTTAGATGATTTTTAATTTTTTTTTTATTTATTTATGATAGTCAGAGAGAGAGAGAGAGAGGCAGAGACACAGGCGGAGGGAGAAGCAGGCTCCATGCACCGGGAGCCTGATGTGGGATTCGATCCCGGGTCTCCAGGATCGCGCCCTGGGCCAAAGGCAGGCGCCAAACCGCTGCGCCACCCAGGGATCCCCTTAGATGATTTTTAACTCAAGAAGATAAGTGGATGGAATTGCTATTTACTGAGAAGGGAAGACAGCAGGCTGGGCGATGGGGACAGAATGGGGGAAGTACAGAGCCATAAAGATGAGAGTGGCTGAGATGAGGGATGGCTAGGGAGTCTGGGGCTTTTTATGGGACTAACATAAATGGAGATAGATGTTATAATGAAAGCAATCCCTGGTGGACTCAAAGTAGATAGTGATGGTGAGGTTGTAGGGAGCACTGTGTGTCTGGTGCTCCCACTTGACTCTTGTAGATAGAAGTGAGGAAGTTTGGGGAGGCTTGAAATTTGCCCCACTCTGGGCCTCCTTTGACTACTGTTGACAGTGGGTAAAAACCTCCAGAAGGTTTTAGTCCCAGTGTGAGTTTGTTCTTGGCTTCTGCCAGGGGCAGGGCTGTGTATGGGGTCCCCAGCGACCTCCTGTTGATGCAGTTGAGGACTTTTGAGGTTAAGATAAGTGTCAGAGCACAGGGCCCTGATCTCTGATGAGAGGCCAGTGGAAGGTCTGAGGAGCATTAGAGTTCTATGGCTCCATCCTATCCTTCAATCCTCTCCTAAGTGACCATCAGAAGGAGAATACTTAAATCAATGACGGTACATACTATGGAATGTTCTACAGCCATCAAAAGCAATGAAGTGTATTTATCTATTTGTCTCTCATCTATGATCTGACAGAGAAAAATTGGGAGAGGAGCAGGCCCCAAGCAGCCACGACCTCGTGGAGCCTCGTGACCTCGTCTTCAAATTCCTGGTGATCGGCAGAGCGGGAACCAGCAGATCCCGTGTTCTGCAGCGGCTCATTGAGAAGAAGTTCAAGCAGGACTCCAAGCGCACAGTCGGCGAGGAGTCTGGATGTCGGCCGGTCAGCGCGGGCGGGCAGCGCGTGACGGTCCACACTGGGACGCAGCGGGCCGGCGCTCGGGGTCGTCCACACCGAGGTACCGGCGAGGGGCCCTGCGGGGGTGCGGCGTCCCCAGCCCGGAGCGGCTAGTCTCCCTGGCCTGCGTGGTCGTGGGCGGCCTCCGTGGCAACGGGAAGGACGTGGGCGCGAGGCCGCTTCCCTAGAGCCTCCCGCTGCCCGGGAGGAGGAGCCCATGTGCCTGGAGACCAGCGCCCTCCGGGGTGAGAACGTGGGAGAGGCTTTCCTGACGCGTGCCTGCGCCGCCGAGCGAGAGCACGACTCAGGCCAGCGGGAGCCCGAGAGGGTGGCTCGGGGCGCCGGGCCCCCAGCCCCGGGGCTGCTGAGGTGGGCGAGCCAGCTCGCCTGTTCTCCAGGACCAGCCCTGCCCTTCCGGCTGGAGCCCAGACCCAGGCCCTGGGAGGCGAGCCCCTCCTCTGCCCTGGCCCCAGACCAACTGCGCCGCCACCTGTCCCCTTCCCTGGCCTGCTGGCGCCCGGCCGAGGGCAAGACTGAGTCCGTGCCCACTGCTGCTGCCCCTGTCTTGGCTAACCCCGACCCCCCTGAACTCCCAGCCATACTGAAGAGTTCCCAAAGCCTGAGACCAGGGCATATGGCCCCAGCTCCCTGCCATCATGAGTGTGTGGTTTTTTTTTTTAAATTTTTTTAAAAATTTTTATTTATTTATGATAGTCACAGAGAGAGAGAGAGAGAGAGAGAGACAGAGAGACAGAGAGACAGAGACACAGGCTCCATGCACCAGGAGCCCGACGTGGGATTCGATCCCGGGTCCCCAGGATCGCGCCCTGGGCCAAAGGCAGGCGCCAAACCGCTGCGCCACCCAGGGATCCCCAATTTTTTTTTAAATTTTTTTATTTATTTATGATAGTCACACACAGAGAGAGAGAGGCAGAGTCACAGGCAGAGGGAGAAGCAGGCTCCATGCACCGGGAGCCCGACGTGGGATTCGATCCCGGGTCTCCAGGATCGCGCCCTGGGCCAAAGGCAGGCACCAAACCGCTGCGCCACCCAGGGATCCCCATGAGTGTGTGTTATTTATTGCCTGGAGGCCTGTCTAGTCCCCACTCCACCCCCATAAAGCATTGTTTCCACACATGATAAAACCTCCAAGATATATTTCACCCATAAAGTGAAAAAAGCGAAATGACATGCATAGTATGATCCTACCTATGTTTTTAAGAAGCATGTATGTACAATATATATGTAAATACACCAAAGAATTTCTGGAAGGATACACACAAAACTATCACTAGTTATTACCTATGGGGAAGGAAGGGAAACAAAGGAAAAGCTGAGGACGGTGACGTGGAGCAGGGCAGGGAAGCACAGGGGAGAGGAGGACTTTAAGTGTTGTGATTTTGAGAGCAGAGTTGTGACTACCTGGGTTAAATTCAGATTCTGGTACTTCATAGATTGCTAATCTTGGACACATTACTTAACGTCCTTTTTCCTCAGTTTCTTCATTTGTAAAATGGAAATAATAATAGCACTTACTTCATAAAGTCACTCTGGGAGTTAAATTAGTTGATATGTGAAAGCACTTGCAACAGTGCCAGGCACAGGGTAAGTATTCAATAGCGCTATTATTATTGTCATTGTACTTCTGTGTCATTTGAATATTATAAGATGTGGGCATAATGTATTTTCTTTGAAAAAGCTGAAAGGAAGGAGCCAATAGAGAGAAAGAGGTTAAATATATAGGAAAGAGGTGATAAAAGATTGAGTAAGGTTATTGAGAACCCATATTTAAATGAGACCTGGAACACAGACAGAAGAATTAGCCTGGATTAGACCAGGTATATCTCTTGTTTTAACAGTAGAAGGATGGCTGTGAACATACTCCTAGTTTGGTAGTTGTAGGTAGTAGGAAATTGGTTTTCCATGTGGAGACTCTGTCTTGTTTTTTAATTTCTTTCTTTCTTTTCTTTTCTTTTCTTTTTTTTTTTTTGAGAGAGAGAGAGAGAGAGAGAGAGGGAGAGAATCTCAAGCAGACTCCATGCTGGGTTTGAAGCCTGATGCGGGGCTCAATCTCACGACCATTGAGATCATGACCTGAGTCAATTTTTTTTTGACCTGAGTCAAAATTACGACACTTAACCAACTGAGCCACCCAGGCACCTCAAGACTTCTTTCTTTAAGGGATGAGTTATTTGGTAAGATTGCAGGGGCTGCTGAGGAATCAGAGTTTTGAGAATGGAGAAACTTTGAAATAATCATTGGAGAGAATAAGAGAGTGGGCTGAAAGCAGGAAAGGATTCCCCAGGAATACATCTAGTCCACTTGTGGTTGGCAACCACAAATTCAGTGTGGTACCAATTTATTCAACTATGTGCTTTTTCTCTTGCAGTGTTGAATAACTCTAAGGTGGAGAGGAAAGACTGTGAACCGATGCCAGGATCTTCAGTGAATGAGTAAAGGTGTCAAAGTGTAACCAAATAGTATGAAACTTTGAGGAAGAATCAGGGTTTTTCACCTGAGGGTAAAGGAAGAATTATCCGGAGGTTGTAATGTGGATGGAAAAGGATGCCTGTCTTACCTCCTGACTCTTCGGTCCATGCATGTATTGGTATAAGTCACTTTCACTTGAAAGAGCTGCAAGGGAAGTTCTATCCTCATGGAAAATCCATGAATATTCAGGGATGAGCTGGAGGATGGTAGGAGAGTTTGTTAATCACGGAATGGTGTTCTAGAAGCCACAGCAGAAACACCTGGAAGTTAAGGTACAAGTGAAAGGTCAGGTGGGAGGAGAAGAAACAGGGAAACATGGGGAAAGCAGTAACAATATAGTAATTAATAGTAACAAAAATAGGGGTGCCTGGCTGGCTCAGTCAGTAGAGCATGCAACTCTTAGTCTCAAGGTCGTGAGTTGAAGAAACAGATTGGGGGTAGAACCTACTTTAAAAAAATAACAATGCTTTGCATGAATTATCTCATTTAATCCTCATAGCAACCTCATAAAATAGAGCCTTTATCCTATAGATGAGAAGACAAGCTCAGAGTTCCAGTCACTTGTCCAAGATTACATAGTAAATAAGTTGGATTGGGTGCTTACATGTTGTCCAGTGACAGAGGAAAACAAAGAGGTGAATGAGCATGTGAGTTTGACATATCACAAGTTTGGCAGGATGGTTAGTCCTAACAGTCTTCTCCTACATAGAAGGCTTGTTAGCTCTCTCCAGATTTACCTGTATTTGGCACTGGAGGCAGGAGCTACTGTTTTGTTGGTGTTCCTTATATTGCTCAGTATTGAAGGATTCAGACATCAGTGGGCCCAGTGCATTTTCTCACCTGTGCTCTGCAGAGTGATTTGTGGTGGGGGTAGTGGTGTGATTTTTAAGTAAGCTGTGCCCTTGTAGGGTTATAAAGCCAGGCTGCAGAGGGCTCTAAGGTGTAAGGCTGAGAGGCAGTTTGTGGGAGAAGTGAACTTAATGGAAGATGTCACAGGCTGTAGATTCTGAGAGATGTGAGCCCCAGCGGGGGTCTGGCAGTGGCCCAATTCTTTCTCGCAGTGAAAGCAGTTCCTCCAGTGTTCAAAGCTGTGGCCTAGCTCCTAAAGAAACGTCTCTTTACTGGGTACTCAAGGGTTTTGGTGCCATGCTTGTTGCTCAAGGAAGCTTATGAAGAGGAAAACGTAGTCTTACTGCACGTTTCCCTGGGCAGCATTTTAGAGCCTTGTGTCAAGATGACCCTGAAAAATCCTTTCCAAAGTTTAAGAAGGCAAATACATTTGCTAAACACTTAATGTGTACTATAGCTAGGTTATTTATTTTATAAAAATGTATGATAGACTTGGGTTTTCTGTGTGCTATGTTGCACATACATTAAAGAACCATGTAAGTTGCACAGAACACTTATGCTCAAATAACAGTACAGAGAGCATATATGTTCAAAACATAAAGGGCCTTCATAACTACTTATTGCATGAATAAATGAAGTTCATTATTTTACTTTTTAAAAAAGATTTATTTATTTATTTATTTATTTATTTATTTATTTATTTATTTTAGAGAGAGAGAGAGAGAGAGAGCACAAGCAGGAGGGGCAAGGGAGAAAGAATCTTCAAGCAGACTCCATGCTGAATGCAGAGCCCAAGGCGAGGCTCAATCCCACCACCCCAAGTTCATGACCTGAGCCAAAACCAAGAGTCAGGCACTTAAGCAACCATGCCACCCAGGTGCCCCATTATTTTAATTTTTTTCATGATTTTTAATTTTTGAAGGGGTTTAGTTTGAGGTAGTTCTTCTTTTATGACATATTTTTTGTTATAGCAGTAATTTGTTTGAAGATGAGTCCTTTGTCAGGAGCAAACTCCCAATTATAATCTTGGAAAAACAAAATCCACCTTATGATGATACCATTTACAACACAAAACCAGAAACACATTGCAGTGACACATAAGCAGTTGGGCCCTGCTTATGTATCTGTGTAGGTTGGGTATGAATGAAGGTATTCATGGACACATGCAGAACTAAATACCTCATTAATACTAATGACCTAATTTGGCATTTGTCACAATTCAGATTCAGTTTCTGTGATTATCAGAATGTATGAAAGTAGACTAAAATATGTATGTACATGTTGCTATATATCAATTCCCATGCATATGAGATTTGTCATAATTTGGACAGAGTATGCATGATTTTATAGAATTAAAAGTCAACTATTTTTTCTAGCACTGTAAATATTCGACTTTTTAATAAGTCTAAAATTAGTAGGTTTCTCAAGTAGCTCAAGAGAGTAGAAATTCCATCTAAGTATTATTAATTTTGGGGTCTATCAAGTTAAATTTTATTTACTAGTGGAATATATAGTCACTGCTATGTTGTTATCATGTATAGATTCAATGGGATCTTTTTTCCACTCATCTCAAACTACTTAATAACAGTTTTTTTGCTGTTATAATGCATTTATTGTTACATGGCAGGCTTCCAGGTGAGGAAAGCTGTTTGGCAAGAAGCCTAACAATGTAGCACCAACCACAGCTTGGGGTCTGGGCTTCAGTTTTGCATGTTCATAAACTCAATATTCTAAACATCACAGAGTTGATTGATGCTGGGAATGTAGATTCACGCTAAGGACATTTACAAGAGACTGATGTATAAATCAGAATGACAATTTATTAATTTACAGAGACAAACAGTTGTTCATGAGGATTTGAATTGAAAATGGTGAATTCTTGTCAGGGAGATCTTCACGGGAGGCCAAATTATAATCAGAAGATTGTTCCTACCATAGAATCAAGGTAAGGTGAGTTAGTTGTACAATTCAAATACATAATAGCATTTGTTACGATTTAACAATATAGACTATTTGCTCCTTGGAGAGACTGGTGTGTTTTATAGGTGAGTGTTCATCCCCTCCAATGCCTGGGTGGTGCCTGTTTAGTTAGGTTTTGTGTTTCCTTGCTGATCTAAATTTGGATTCACTCTTTTTAAAATTATACTAGTAAAAGGTGTTTCTTTAACTGTTATCTCTTCAATCAGATTAGTCTTGTGTTGCTTGCCTAGAGGCCGTTCTATCGTCAGGGAAATTACTTCCCTTGAGTTACAGCCCAATTTATAGGTATGGTGGTGAGGCAGGGGACAGCAACCTAAAGGATAATTCTATGGGGGCACCTCACTGTGACCGGTGAATGTGGTTACCAGATTAAAATACCGGACGCCCAATTACATTCAGAAAACATGGAAATTTAAAAAAGATACAAGTATGTCTCAAATATTGCACGAAGTGTAGTCACACTAAAAAAATTCATTGCTTATCTGAAATTCAAAGTTAACTGGATGTCCTGTATTTTTGCTTGCTAAACCTGGCAAGCCCACGAATACATTAATAAGATGCTATGAGGCTTGCCTGGGTTCACAGTGGTGGGTAAGCACCGATCCATTTGGTTGTCTCAGGACACAAAAATCGTTCCTACCGAAAGACTGCTTAAGTCAAAAAGCAGATAGCAACCAAACACGGAATAATCTTGACCCTTTGAGGAACCCGTAACTGACGCAACTGCCATATGATCGACTACCCCACCCCCTTCATTCTTCTCTTCCTGCAACTAGAATGATTGTTCTATCTCTTTTCCCTTCTCTAGTCCCGCCCTGCCAGCTCTCCTCTCTGGAGGGGACTCGGTAGCCCGAAAAGGGCCGACAAAAGCGCCGACGTGTTCAGAGGAGCGGAAGTAGTCAAATTTCACCGAGAACCGTAAAGTGCGGCTGGCTGGCTTCCTTTCCGGATAACGACACAGCTCCGACTGTCAGTGCCGGCCTTCCTCGTGTTAGAGATCTGCTGGCCCCTTACTAATTCAGTTTTTTCCCCATCCGAGCCCTTCCCTATCGTCGCCCCCTTCACTTTGGATCATGTTCAAGAAGTAAGGACATGCTGTGGCCTCAATCGGCTGCTCACAAAGGGGGTGGGGGTGGGGGTGGGGCAGAGGGCGAGAGCAAAGATCCGCTTTCTCTCTCCCCCGCCCCTACCATCAAGTCTCCCTAAGGTTTTCTGTAGTACTGTGCTCTCACTCGCAGCTTGCAACACTGTAACCTTTCTATCCCTAATCTTCAATCGGGTTTTGATCCTCCGACCCTCATTTTCTTTTTCCTTCTTTCTTTCTTTTTTGCCCCCTCTCCCAATCCTATCCCTGTTCCTAGGGTTCTACCAATCACATCCTTGCACTGTGATTTAAGGATCTATCCTCTTTAGCTGAGAGGAGAGCCCTGCACTCACTGCCATATGTTTATTAGTTATGAACTGAATAAGGGAAGGCTTGACTTCCTGGGTCATGAGAGTGAAGGAGTCTGGGTGACAGGAAGCAAGCGGCCTGTCCTGCCTATTGCCTAGCTGCCAGATTAACCTTGTCTTGAAAATAGCGTGATTGCCCCGTAGGCTATTCAGTGTAAGGAAGACAAAAATTCTTTGAGAACCTACCTGGTGGGTTTACCTTCCAGACTTGGTAGACGCAAAAAGCAAAGGGGGAACATGGGCAAAGGAAGGTGGGTTTTGCGCATGACATTTTGAACAAAAATAAATAGGGATCTTAGAAAACATTGTCATCATCACTTTAAAAAAAAATCTCAGCAGATTACATAGCCTAGAAGGGCCAATTTTCTGTGTTATATTTGGGTTGGTGTTTTTGTGTCTCAGCGCCTGAGGGTTTTTTGTTCTGTTTTACTCTTGTTTTTTTCACACGGGTTTTGTTATAGGTGGGAATCTGTTTCTTCTGGGTAGAATTGAGTAGGGTTTTCCAGGAAAGCTATTTGTGTAGCTATTTGCAGATTATAATGTGAAATATACTTCATATCCTCCCCCTGCCCTCCCCCCATTGTGTATACATGGCAGTTTTAATACTGTATTAAGACACTGATTTTGTGCTGGATAGAATTTAAAGGGAAATGTTATTAAAAGAATTTATTTCATAGTTATTTTAGACATCCAAATACTTGGGAATAGATGACCAATTAAAACAATACCTTTAGCTATTTTGTTACGTCTGCTAAGAAATGCCTTTTTTTCTTGCAAAAATCATTTGACAGATTTGATGAAAAAGAAAATGTGTCCAATTGCATCCAGTTGAAAACCTCAGTTATAAAAGGTATTAAGAACCAATTGATAGAACAATTTCCAGGTATTGAACCATGGCTTAATCAAATCATGCCTAAGAAAGATCCTGTCAAAATAGTACGATGGTAAGTCTTTATTTTTCTCTATGTAAAGCTCAGAGTAGCTGAATATTGTATGATTAGATTGCACTCATTATAAATGGAATTATTTTCACATTAACCATCGGTAGATTAATTACAGGAGTAGATAAATAGAATAACTCTAAAACATCAATATTTGTATTTTCAAGTGTTTCTCTGTGTTCCTGAAAAATATGGCTTTGTGTGCTGATTGTTTTATCAAAGAGTTAAGTGTTTTTATTCAGACTTTATTTCATATTGTTCTGTAGATATTTGTTTTATTGAATTATCTAACAATGAAATTAAAATAATAAAATGTGAAATAAAATTGACATTTTTTTTCTCTACTAGACGGGTATGATAGGTGAAACGATTTAAACAATTTTTTTGCCTGGATATTTAAATTAAAAAGAGGTTACTGTATCTTTGTATATGTATGTTTCATATTTTTTGTTACCTAAAGGATGTTTGGCATATTCATTTTTGAAAGAAAATATCTAACTTGCTACTTTATGACATTTGTCTTACAGCCATGAACATATAGAAATCCTTACAGTAAATGGAGAATTACTATTTTTTAGACAAAGAGAAGGGCCTTTTTATCCAACCCTAAGGTTACTTCACAAATGTAAGTCTTGTTGGAAAATATTTATTTGGGGATATGGAAAGATATAAAAAGAGTTTTTAAAGTGATTTCTGGTAGTTAACTTAGTAATGCTAGGTGATATGGAATATAAAACTAAAATGAATCCCCATCTTGTGGTAAATCTTAAGATCGCAAATTCTCTCATTACACATTCCAGAAAGGCTAAGAAAGAACATTCATTCATTCATTCAGCAAATATTTGTTGAACTTACTATGTGTCAGGCACTGAGCTAGGTACTGAGAATATGATGAAAAACAAAGGCAGACATTGTTCCTGTCCCTATGAAGCTAACAGTCTAGTTGGAAGAATAGACAATTAGATAATTACACGAATATATATTCACAAACTGTGATAAGTGCGGTAAGTACTTCCTTCTTTTAAATTTATATCTAGATTTGCCTCATAGAGATAACACTGTATAAGGGAAAGCATTGGCTAATTGTGGGAGTCCCAGTTATTGTTAGTTGAATGCCAAGGTCAGGTGTTATAAAACAAAATAATGTTTCTTACATACCTACATTTGTGTGTTATATTGAGTACATTACAAAATAAAGTCCAAAGGAGATATAATCTTCATGCACAAGAGGTTTTCAACTGTGAAGTTAAAATTTCTGCTTCTCAAAAAAAAAAAGTTTCTGCTTCTCAAACCAGTATATTTCTGACATTCTAGCTAAGGGGCAGAAAGGGAGTGACTGGTGGGCTCTGTAGTAGTGGTGACTTAATGAGTTTGGTTTTTGGTAAGAAGAGATCAATTTTGAGTTACCTAGTGGAGCCAGAGGTCTAGAGCAGTAATGAAAATATTTGGTGATAGTAGGACATTTTGATGACATGAATTCCTGCTCAACTAAAACAGGACAAAGACAAAATACTTGAATGTACTGCATGAAACTAGATTGGATACTGGTTTGAAAAACAAAATTGAAGGGCAGCCTGGGTGGCTCAGTGGTTTAGCGCAGCCTTTGGCCCGGGGCATGATCCTGGAGTCCCATGTTGGGCTCCCTGCATGGGGGCTGCTTCTCCCTCTGCCTGTGTCTCTGCCTCTCTATCTCTGTGTGTTTCTCATGAATAAATAAATACAATCTTTTTTTAAAAAAAAGAAAGAAAAACAAAATTCAAGCCCTCCTCCTCTGCCTCAAAAGATATAAAACACTTTCTTAGACTCTTGGGGGGGAATTTGAATATGCTTTGGCTATAAGAGGATATTGTGGAACTATTGTTAATTTTTAGGTATGGTGACAGTATTGTGGTTATGTAGGAGAATGACTTTATTTTTAGGTGATGTACTTATGGTGAAGCGTTATGTCTGAAATTTCAAATGGTGAAAGACAAAAAATGTGTGTGTATAAATAGAGATAAAGGAAGTAGAGCAAAGGGGTAATAGTTGTTCGATCTAAGTGGATGTTGTCCAAGTGTTCATTGAACTATTTTATGGTTTTCCTGTATGTTAAGCCTTTGCATAATAAGTTGGAAGAGAAAGATGTTCCTATTTAATAATAATTTGCTCAGAACCAACCTTTTAGAACATTGTGAAGTTATTGATATGTAGGAAGCAGGGTAATATGGTGGTAAAAGCATATTTGGAGTTAGGTACACCTGAGTTTGATTCCCAGTGCGTGTCACTTTTGTGAAGCCACTTAAACAGGTCAAGTCACTTAACTTGTTTAAGCTTGATTTCCTTGTCTTTAAAATGGATATATTAGGGCAGCCCCGGTGGCCCAGCGGTTAAGCACTGCTTTCAGGCGGGGGTGTGATCCTGGAGACCTGTGATCAAGTCCCACATGGGGCTCGCTGCATGGAGCCTGCTTCTCCCTCTGCCTGTGTCTCTGCCTCTCTCTCTCTGTGTCTGTCATAAGTAAATAAAATCTTTTAAAAAAATGGATATATTGGACAGCCCGGGTGGCTCAGCGGTTTAGCGCCGCCTTCAGCCCAGGGCATGATCCTGGAGTCCTGGGATCGAGTCCTAGGTCGAGCTCCCTGCATGGAGCCTGCTTCTCCCTCTGCCTGTGTCTCTGTGCCTCTCTCTCTCTCTGTGTGTGTGTCTCTCATGAATAAATAAGTAAAATCTTTAAAAATTGGATATATTGTCCCTGTAGGAGTCTCTGTGGTGGAATCTGTTTGAAATCCTGTTTCCTTCTCCCCTCCCCTGTGTACACACATGTGCGCTCTCTCTCAAATAAATAAATAAATAAATAAATAAATAAATAAATAAATAAATAAAATCTTTAAGAAAAGGGGTATATTGTATATTATATCTCCCAGAGTTGTGAGGATTAAATGAGACTGTGCATATAATGCATCTAACGTGCTGCTTGGAACACAGTAATGGCTCAATATATGATAGCCATTGTAATGATGTAGTAATTGTTCAATAAATGTCCACTATTACTATATATTATTATCATCATGATCAGGATCATCATCATTATTATTAAAGGACACTTATTAATAAGGATGGAGAACTAGAAAACAAATTATGTATGAATGCATTCATTCAGGCTCCTTTGTTTTCAATAAGATGTTTAATTTGGAGCCATGTTTAAATTAATTTGTAATCTTGGTAGGAAGAAGACTAACTTATTCTCTGACTAGTGGGAGAGCTAGTAGTAAGATATTAAAGTGAATAAATTTTACCAATTATTATTATTCCTAGAAAGCCCTGAGAGGTCTAAAAAGTTTCCACCCCAGTCATTGTTTTGAATCCTTCAGGGATCCTTTAATTCTTAGATTATGAACTATTAGTACATGCACACACACACACACACACACACATTTTTGAGATTATGGAAGGAATTCATGTTCATTCTAGAGAGTTGGAAAATACAGAAATAAAATCACCTGTATTTCTATGACCTAGAGATAACCATGGATAGTATATTAATGTATTTCTATCCAATTATTTCCTGTAGTGTGTGTGTGTGTGTGTGTGTGTATAAATGCATATATTTTTGTTTTTTTATTTTTAAAAAATTTTTGGTAAAGATCTTATTTATTCATGAGAGAGACATAGGCAGAGGGAGAAGCAGGCTCCCTATGGTGAGCCCGATGTGGGACTCCATCCCAGGACCCTGGGATCACGACCTGAACCAGAAGTGGGCACTCAACTACTGAGCCACACATGCATCCCCATTTTTCTTTTTTAAATTGGGCTCTCTGTTAAATAGTTTTTAATTAATAGACTTTATTTTTTTTAGGACAGTTGCAGGTTTACAGGAAAATGGAGCAGTGTAGAGTTCCCATGTACTTCCTACCGCCTTCCCTTGTTATTAACACCTTATATTGATGCATTTGTTATGATTGATGAACCAATATTCATACAGTATTATTAACCAAAGTCCAGTTTACATTAGGGTTCATTCTTTGCATTGTACATTCTGTGGGTTTTGCCAAATGCAAGTCATGTATCCACTGTTATAATATCACTATGTACTATCATAGTATCAAAATAATTTCACTGCCCTAAACATCCTCTGTTCCACCTCTTTGTCCCTTCCTCTTCCTCTTCCCTTTCCCCTCAACCCCTAGCACCCACTGATCTCTTTGGTAGTTTTTTTAATTGTTTATTTCTCTTAACTTTATATTATGAACATTTATCAGGGTATTATGTAGTCTCCAAAAATATGGCTCTTTATATATATATTATAGATATACCTTAAGTCATATTATAGATATACCTTAAGTCATATACCTCTTTATTGTTGGACATTTAGGATGATTCTAATTTATTTCTGTTATAAATAGTAGCACTGCAATGAATATATTTCTACCTAAATATATTATATATCTTTAATTTTTTCTTAGGATGAAGCTGTAGAAATAGAAATACTGGGTTAAAGAATTTGAACCTTTTCAAGGCTGTTGATACATGTTGCGATGTAGTCCTAAAGGGAGGTTGTACCCAATTTTAAGCCTTCTAGCAGTGTATAAGAATGCCAGTTTTCCTACACTCTTGCTAGCAGTGGGAATTACTTTTGTTAAAAATATTTACCAATTTGATAAGTGAAGGATGGTGTTTCAGTTTTCTTTTGCATCTGTCAGAATAGTGTAGTTTGGAGAAATATTTGTTCATGTCCTTTGCCTTTTTCTGTGGAGTCATTAGTCTCATTAATTTATGTCATGTATTTCTTTTCTTCTAGATCCTTTTATCCTGCCACACCAGCAAGTTGATAAAGGAGCCATCAAATTTGTACTCAGTGGAGCAAATATCATGTGTCCAGGCTTAACTTCTCCTGGAGCTAAACTTTACCCTGCTGCAGTAGATACAATTGTTGTATCCTTCCCAAGGCTATAACTGCTGAAAAATGTATTCAAAGTATTTCTGTCATTACTGAAAGATCTATTGTCCAAGAGAAGACTAGATGTACTTTTTTTGGAGATTACTGTTACTGTTGTCTCATACCTTTCTGGGTACATTTCAAGGTGTGGGAAATAACATCATTTCTTGAGACTAAATTGTGTCCCATCTTAGAAGCTAAATAGGAACAACTAAAAGAGTTCTGGCTGCATTTCAGCCCAGTTACGGCCTAGTGTGATCTGACTCAGGACACAGTATAAAACTTGATTATTAATGGAGAGGATATATATGATATGATTGGATCACTTCTTTGGACATCAGCTTGCTACTTTTACCTTTGGCTTACCCATATACACTGGAGTAAAAGCACTCAAAGGGGAAAAGAGCTTTGGTACTAGGTAGAGTTTAGAAGTGGTTAGAGGGAAATAAGGACAATTCCCAACTTTTATTTGATTTTTAAATTTTTATTTATTTTTTGAACTTTTAAAAAAGATTTTATTGATTCATGAGAGACACAGAGAGAAAGAGGCAGAAATATAGGCAGAGGGAGAAGCAGGCTCCCTAGGGAGCCTGAATCGGGACTCAATCCCAGAACCTTGGGATCATGACCTGAGCCAAAGGCAGATGATTAACCACTGAGCCAGCCACCCAGGTGCCCATTCTCAACTTTTATTTAATTAATTAACTTTTACAAATATTTATTTATTCATGAGAGACACCAAGAGAGGCAGAGACACAGGCAGAGGGAGAAGCAGGCTCCATGCAGGGAGCCCGATGCAGGACTCAATACCAGGGCCCCGGGATCATGACCTGAGCCAAAGGCAGATGCCCACCTGTTAAGCTACCCAGGCATCCTTCAACTTTTATTTTATTTTATTATTTTTTTTAATTTTAATTTATTTATGATAGTCACAGAGAGAGAAAGAGAGAGAGGCAGAGACGTAGGCAGAGGGAGAAGCAGGCTCCATGCACCGGGAGCCCGATGTGGGATTTGATCCCGGGTCTCCAGGATCATGCCCTGGGCCAAAGGCAGGCGCCAAACCGCTGCGCCACCCAGGGATCCCTCAACTTTTATTTTAAAGTTCATTTTTAAGTTGGCTATTTGGGCCTCAGAACATATTTTCCCAAAGAGAAATGTTTAAGTTTAAGGGATGCCTGGGTGGCTTAGCAGTTGAACGTCTGCCTTTGGCTCAGGGTGTGATTCTTGTCCCGGGATCGAGTCCCATGTTGGGCTCCCTGAGAGGAGCCTGCTTTTCCCTCTGCCTACATCTCTGCCTCTCTCTGTGTATCTCTCATGAATAAAGAAATAAAATCTTTTAAAAAAGGAGAAATGTTTAAGTTTCAGATAGCCCTTAAAACTCATGATGTAGCTAAATAACTGTGGGTTATTTTCATTTCTACAGCAGTGGGCAGCTATATTCTAGATTAAAAAGGTTTTTGTCAACTATCTGGACAGGAGGGTATCTTCTCTTTTGTCATAGATAAAGTGGCCATTTGCTTCAGGTTGAGAAGATACTTGGTAGGAATGGGGAAATCACTGAAGTGCAAAGGCCATTGGAGTGGGTTTTAAAATGTTTCTTGTACTCGAAAGAACAGTATCCTCTTGTGGCAGTTATGTTTAAGGGGTAGTATAAAGTATATGTTTATCTCTTAGGAACAGACATAGATACTGGTCGTATAATAGGTGCTCAAATATTTTTGGAACATCGAATGAATATGAATTGAAAGTGATGTGGAGAAAAGGGAGGACAGTATTCTGTGAGGACAGGTTTTTTTTTAATGTTTATTTTTTTTAAAGATTTTTATGTATTTATTCATGAGAGACAGAGAGGCAAAGATAGAGAAAGAATCAGGCTTCCCGCGTGGAGCCTGATGTGGTACTCAATCCCAGAACCCCAGGATCACAACTTGAGCCAAAGGCAGATGCTCAATCATTGAGCCACCCAGGCGTCCTATTTTTTTTATGTTTATGAGTTTTCTAAGTGTTGTAGGTTGATAGTCCTGGAGTTTCCCTTAAATGGAAAAATTTTCCCAGAACCTCAACCTTTGCTTCTTAAATAATTTTTGTTTTGAGATAGTTATAGTTAAAGTTGCAAAACTAGTTCAGAGAGATCCCATGTACCCTTGAACTTTTACTTTGTAAATGTACTGCAATGTTTCATATCCTGAACACTTCAAATGATAACCAAGAACATTTTGGTCATTCTAGAAAGGTTAAAACTTACGTGGGGTTCTTAAAGACAGATTGGAGATATAATTATTGTTTTAATGTTTCTATTACATAAAGCCATCATTCAGTGATTGAAACGGTAGAACAATTCATATTTGTTTATTTCAGTTTTTAATTTAGACATGCAAGAAATTTTTTCTCCTTTTTGCATGACTTATTTTGGTTTTGTTGGCATTGGGTTATAGTATTAACATTTAACTTAAAAACCAGGAATTATTATTAGATTCATTCATTAGGCATTTATTGAATATTTACAGTGTACCTACAGACTCTGCTAGGTCCCTGTCCTCAAGGAGTGTTGATGGTCTGGGTGAGGATACAAGATGGGTTCAAAGTGTCTTAACTAGTAATGTGATCATTGTTTGACATCCCCTCTCCAAGGCATTTTGATATATAGTTTTCTTAGCTGTGTGTTTTCAGGCAATTATGGCAGAAGGAAAACAGCATGCTCTGTGTGTTGGAGTCATGAAGATGTCTGCAGAAGATATGTAAGTCTCATGTTAGGCCCCCTTAGCTTTTGAGATCTGGGTCACCGACGCAGAATTACAGGTGAAATTTGCTTTCATTCACACCACATCTTACAAATATTTAAGCACAGAAGCATCATTTCTGATTTTTCCTAGGACTTAGGAAGCCATTGAAAATATGTGATTTTATTTTTCATCCTGGATTTTTGAAAATATGTTTCAATGGCTTCCTAAGTCTCTGGGATTGCATTCTTTCTTAAGCATTCTGAAAAGAACCGTGTGCCAACACAGCTGTTTTATATGTATGTATGTGGTATTTTAGGAACTTTTTATTTAGTATGATTTAAATTGGGTGGGAGGAAAGATGCTTGCCTGTTTTTTTTTTTATTTTTTAATTTTTTAAAAGATCTTATTTATTTATTGAGATAGAGAGTGAGAAAGAGCATGAGCGGGGGTGGGGCAGGCAGAGGGAGAGGGAGAAGCAGGCTACCCACTAAGCAGGGAGCCTGATGTGGTGTTAGATCCCAGGACCCTGAGATCATGACCTGAGCTGAAGGCAGACACTTAACCAAACAGCCACCCAGGCGCCCTATGTTTTAATTGTTAAAAGGCTTATTTGTTTATTTGTTTGTTTTTAGAGAGAGAGGAAGAGTAAGGGGAAGGGCAGAGGGAGAGGGAGAATCCTTGAGCAGACTTCCCACTGAGCACGGAGCCTGATGTGGGGCTCAATCCCAGGACCTTGAGATCATGACCTGAGTCAAAATCAAGAGTTGGCCACTTAACCATCTGAGCCACCCAGGTGCCCTATTAGTTTTTAAAACAGTGACATAGTTCAGTACCACACAGTGCTTATTTTCTATTATTACCTGGTGGTATAGAATATTAAGGAAATCTTAAAGGTATATTACCAAAATATAGTCAATATACTGAAAAATTTTGGAACTCATTTGCTGACCAAATTACTCCTATTAATTTTGTTTCACTGCTAAATGTAACACTTTAGTGTTCTCCTGGTATGGTGACATCATGACTTTGTTTCTATAGACTCACTAGTTAGATCACTAGAATCATTTTTAAGACAGGAACTGCAGCAGAGTAATGTAGTTTAATGTAGTCAATAATGTTAATGTAATATAAATAAATTCCCTACATGTGGCTCAATAATTGCAAAATAGTAATGCACTTTGAATTATATTTACCATAAGTAAGCCTATAAAAATTCATAACAATATGTTTATATGCTTTTTTCCTTCTACAGTGAGAAAGTCAACAAAGGAATTGGCATTGAAAATATCCATTATTTAAATGATGGGCTGTGGCATATGAAGACATACAAATGAGCCTCAGAAGGAATGCACTTGGCTAAATATGGATATTGTGCTGTATCTGTGTTTGTGTCTGTGGGTGACAGCATGAAGACAATACCTCTGGTTATGCTGAATAAATTCAACAGATGCTAAAATTCTGTTAGCTTCAAAAATTATTTTAATTTTTCTTAAAGTCAAGTTAAAATTGGGTAGCAAACTTGGACATTAAGAGGTATCTGGTAAGTAATCAAACTCAGACAACTTGATGTCTTTTCTTAGGCTAATGATGTAAAATGAAGGGTAGGACTTGGTAAATGAACTTGATAGTATATGGCTGAGCCCCAGAGAGTCTGACTATTTTTGGGGCTGGAAGCTATACTGGGAATTTTCTCCCATTATCCCTAGAAATGCCCCTTCGATTTGTGTGTGTTTTTTATTTTGTTTGTTGTTGTTTTTAATTTTTTTGTTTTTAAATTTTTCATTATGGAAAATTCCAAACATATCCGAAAGTATGTGGGGGATAGTATAATGGACCTTTTCTGGATCCATCACCCATCTTCCATTCATGGTAAATCTTACTTCATCTGTATCTCCTTTACTCCTTCTCACTTTTATTCCCCAATTATTTTGAAGCAAGTCCCAGATATATAATTTTATCCATATTTTAATATGTATCTTTAAAATATAAGTGGTTTAAAAAAAAACTATAATCACACCTAAAATATCATTATCACACCTAAACAATTTAACTTTCTTAATATGATCAAATATCTGGTTCAGATATGTGACAAGTGAACTTGATTGCCTCTTTTGTTTTTTTAACCATTGGTTTGCTTGAAATAGGTACCAGATAAGGTCCATATATCGCATTTGGTGGTTATTTGTTTCTCTTAAGCTAGAAGTTCTTCCTTTGTCTTTTCCCCTTTAAATTAATGATTGAAGCTATCTGGTTGTTTTGTCTTCGTGTTTTCTCCCACATCCTGGATTTTGTCAATTGTATCATAAAGTAATTTAACTTAATTTTATGCCTTCTGTACAACCCGTAAACATATAGGCTTGATTCAGGTTGAATTTATTTAATGCCCTGTCCTGAAGCTGGGTAAACTCATACTACACAGATGCCCAGAACTGTATTCCCCAAAGAACGTGTATCTCCTATCATAAATGGCATATGAATGGCATGGACCTGTATCAGTAAGAACAGTAAGCTGTTTTGGAGATTAAATGATAATTAAATGGGAATTTATATAGCGACAATAGGTATTTGTTCTTAATGACCTTACTGTTTTAGTGTCTCAGCCATTTAATTTGGTTGTTTACAAATATATGATATGTGATTTTATTTTTCAGATGGATACAGACATTTACAAGATTGTGGTGATCCGTATTACAGTTAGAAGTTGATGAGAAAGGTGAGGGTGGATAGTAAAAAGAGAGAGACCATTTGGCTGGCTGTTGTAGCTGGTCCCCAAAGATATAGGTGAAGGTTGTAGATCCGGGGTCTGGCTCTCAGTCTGAGAAACTTTCCCACTAATGAAACTTTTAAGACTTGGAGAGGCCCACATTAGAATGTAAATGTGTTAATTTATAGTGATAAGTCTGCTTAGGGTACACAATTAGTGAAGAGGGAGTTCCTTGGTGAACATGGATAAGAAAGAGGTAAAGGAAGGTTGAAATTTGAGGGAGTATTTCATCTGGGCTGGTGTAAGGCTTAGAGAATTTTTCCTACTTCATTAATTAGAATGCTTATGTCTGCCACAGTCTTTCTTTCCGAGATTTTGGAGGCACCCTGATATTTTACTCCCATATCCTTTTTTAAGTTCTATGTAGAATATTTTCCTTTGTCATGACAATTATGTTCTACAACCTAGTATATTGTTCTTTTTACTATTTATTCCTGATAGATAAAGTATAAATAGTCTCATCAGTAACCCATTTATAAATCATCTTTCAGGGTAGGTTTCTTCAACAGTCTCATTTTATGATGACTTACTGGTTTCAAATTCAGATGTTTCTCCATTTGAGGGATGAGGTACCCTATTTGAGGCCTGTAGCACTGTATATTCTTAAAAAGAGAATATCTGAGTCATTGATGTCAAAACCAAACTTTGAGCCTCTATTTTTGGTACTAGGTTAATGTTAATTGACCAAGATTGCTTGTGGAGTGTTAGCAATGAGAAACAAAGCACACACATATTAGAGAAGTTAAAACATTTAATTGCCTGGTTTCTGAAATAATTTATCCTTATGTCTCTAACCACTGTTAACAGTGGGTGTAGGGAACACTTTAAAAATATTTAACATAATCATCTGTGCTTGTTTTTCCTACTATGCTGAGGTACAGTGACTCTGTTGCCTTGGTGATGTGGACTAAATATGTATGTTTTCTCCTTCCCCTGGGTCTGAGGCCTCAGGTCATGGTGTTAATCAGGGGTATCACTCTACACTGGGAGCCTGGTCAGTTTCTAAACATTAGGTCATGCAGGAAAGCCAATTCAAAGAGGTTAAACTAGCATATCAGCCTCTTGAGGTCTTAATGCTTAAAGGAAACCTAGTCTACCCACATTCCAGAGAGTAGGAATACAGGGAGAGTCTGTTTTCTCTCAGGCAATGTGTCTTCAGTTCATTTTTAGTTTCAAAATTAATTTTATGTCAAGCTAGCCTACAATCTAGCCATTTCTGTGTATCTGACACATACTTACTTAGCCAAGATCAGTTCAGCTCAATGAACATTTATTACATACCTGCTAGGCTCAAAGATAAACAATACACAAGTGGCCCTTGCCCTTAAGGAGCTTTCAGGCTAGTGAGTAAATTTACATTTAAAAAAATCTGGGTAATGGTGACAGCCCAATACCAATTTATAAAGCCACTGGGAAGTTGCTAATGCTTTTCCACAATTTTAGTCACCAACATTTGCAGATTACACATGAGCTAAATATAAAAAAATTCCTTAGATCGTATGCAATGTGAGAAGGTTAAAAACATCCAGATGTCTTGGAGTTGCAATGATTCAGCATTCCAACTCAGATGGTTGTCCCATTGTGCTGTAATATAAAGGCCTGATCAACCCTCTTCTAGCAGACTATTATAGTGGTTTGGTGGTGTTCTTTTGGCAGCTGCATTTTTCCTTTTCTTTTTCTTTTTTTTAATGTTCTGGACCCAAAACAGGCAGCTGGATTTATCCCAGGGGTTGTCATGAACGTTTCCAGTTTGAGGGATTTGATAGTCCCCAAACAGAAGGTCATATGGCATTTGTCAAATAATGATTATATCTGGTCAAGTACCTCCTCGTATACAAATTAGCTACTAAGGATACAATATTTCTAAGCATAGTACTTCAGAAGATATAAGAATGGAAAAAGACTCAATTTGCACAGGTATTTCCTTGCAATAAGTATTTTGTTGTTGTTCATGAGAATATTAATCATGTAGCAGTTATATGTTAATGGGAACATGAAATGAATGTATGCCCAAACGAAATGTGGTAAATATTTTAACTTTGTTTATCTAGGTTCCTTAATTTTGAGAACATATCTCTCAAGGCTCTTCAGGAAACTCAGAATGTTCCAATTTCTAGGAGTATCCACTAGAACTGACTTATAATAAAAGGAAAAAATGAAAATGTATGCATCATATGTCAATATAACCATCACTTCTGAGGTCTCAAGCAATCAGAAACTTATTCAAGTTATAGTCTGTAAGAATTAGGCCATTAACATATATTTGGAAAGCCCTTCAGAACACTTATGTTCAGAATGTTATTACTTGTGTTACAGTAGTAAAAATTAGATTATATATAATTGTTCTTAATATCCTAGTCTCTCAGCAATAGTTCCTAAAGAAATCATGCCTGTCAACATGGAGACTGATGCATGTGAATGTATACTTTGTATTATGTTTTTATATTTTGTATTATACTTTATTATACTTTTTATAGCAGGTAAAAGAATGACTATATACAATGAACTATAACACTAATTTGTTTAATATTATATTAAAACTAATTAAGTACTTGTAAAGGACTACAATTCCATCAGAACAGGAGTGAATGAATGTGACTGAGAACCAGTTTTTAATCTGTGTTGAGATTATTAGGCAATCAGGTTGGTTGGTGGATTGGTTGGTTTGCTTAAAAGGATGGCCTTTTGGAGGTTATAATTTATGTATGGGGAAATAGACTGGAGATGATTCACTGAAATTCTCCTAGTAATATCCTGTTCATCCAAACTACTTAGTACTATTAATGTTTGCCTCTGGGAGTGAAAACTGAAAGGATACCAAATTTTATCCTTGAACACTTTGAGAAATAAAAGATCAATTAGTGAAATAATTTCTAATTGAAACTAATTGTTACAGAGAATGATATGCCTCACTATTGTTCAACTCTAATTAAATGGGTTATTTTACGTATTTTAAAATTTCATTTTAAAGTAAAACAGATTATGATTTCCACTTGATTTTTTTTTTATTGCTTTTGTTCCATTCCTCAATTTTAAAGTACTTTAATTTCAGCCAATATGTGAATAGAGGGAACTTTTGGGGCATAATCATTCACTCCCTTCAGGTTTATTTTAAGTGTTCCCAGAACTCTACCATAGGGGGAAATAACTCTAAATTTAAAAGATGCAAAGAGGAGTTTTCTTTCCTTCTAATTTTAATTTTTATCACAGGGCATGATTATGAATGATAACTGAACTTTCATTTAATCTTCTGTGGCAAAATAAGTAATTTCTATTGATTTTCACAAGCATGTGAGCAAAAAACTGTTTTAATAAGTAGTAAATCATGTAAGAACTTGCTTGGAGGAAGTGCCATTTCTCCAACATATGCCTTGAAAACAAATCAAATTCAGTTCCCTTTTTACCTCAGGGAAAGCCATAGTGGGGAGACTTTTGAGGTCGGCAGTCTGTTTTTATTCTTCCCACTTTCTAATTCAAAAGTGGACACTCTCTGTCTTTGTCACCAAATGCTGGGGTTGTCCTGTACTGGTGCATGATGAAACCCTGAGGCTTGGAAACTTGCAAACCAGTGAGATGATTTTGTGATGAAACTGCATGTTGGATTGATACTACCCATGAATAATCTTAAATTTGAGATAACCTTTAAAAGGAGCCCTACACTTTCTTCTAGTTTTGCTTCCCTTTTAGCAGGGCTTGAGATGTCTGTTTCTGCATACTGATGTCTTAACAATAATTTTTAGTTTCTCATGACCTGAAAGATTTTGTATGCACTTCTTGGTCTGGATTCTGGTTTCATCAGGTCTAATGCAGATGAATTAATTTTGTAAAGCTAAAATTCACTGTTCACTTGAACATCTGGACCAGATTGGGCAGGATGAGTAGGATGGAAGGAGAGTCCTTTTTTCCTTGTAGGTTCTGGAAGGTTACTTAGAGTTGATTTATCCAGGATTAAAAGGATGCTTTTGCCTAAGATATTTCTAAAGTTTGCTTGTGTAAGCATTTTAGATTTCAGAAGGTTCAACCTGAAATGTATATGAATATAGAGTACAGACAGTTTCATTTAGTGGGACAACAGCTGTCACTAACCCATCAAGTTAATATGTCTCCTAAATGCTTTCAAAAAGTACAGGACTAGAAAATATTTTTCACTGGCAATGCTTTATTCTGTTTTAAAAATAGTAGGGGCCAAAATCTAGTAAAGACTTGCACACTTATTTTATATTGTGACTTACAATGTATAAATTTTATATTTTGTAAAATATTTTGAGAGAAGTCTCCAAAATAATTCCCCTTTCTTGCTCCCAAATGCAGAAGTCTGAGAGAAGGCACATGGCCTCACGAGCTCCTGGGTGTTGTCAAACTCAATTCTGTCTGAACTACCAAATGCCCAGATACATATTTTGAGATATAGTTTTTGTCTATATAAAGAGAAACATCTTGATTAAAGTGAGGAGATAGAAACCATACCAATTTGGGCAGTTTGGGCTCTAATGATGTCTAATTTGCTATGAAAGGGGAACTTGTCCTAAGTTAATCTTCTTAAAAGCAACATCTGAATTTCTCCTAAAAAATACTTACTTTATAAAAAAGCGGTTTGAGGAAGAACTGTTTTATTGCATGGCACAGATTAAATGTACAGATGTTATCCTAAAATTTAAGGAGGTCCCTTAGGAATTCAAAGATTAAACAGCTGTTATTCACATCAACATTTTAATATTTTACCATCTAGGTATTTAATAAAAAGGATTGATACATATTTAGCTGTGTAAAGTGTTAAACTTGTTCACACGGCTAAGAGGGAAAGGGAAATAACATTCCCTGAGCGCCTACTATATGCACAAGCTCTACTTCAAATATTTTGCTTAATCTTTAGTATGATTCCGTGAGGTAGATTTTAATTCTCATTTTACAAATGAGGAAATAAGGCACCTGAGGGATTATAGAAGTTTCCTGAAGACACATAACTAATAAATGGCAGAATTGGGATTTGAACCTAGGTCTGCCTGATTGCAAACCCTGTTTTGCAGAAAGTCTCCCCTCATATTTCATAAAATAGCCTCAGCCCTGTCATATCACCATCTTTATTTATGAATTATTGGAGAGGAGTATAAGTTGGCCAAGCCTCTGTTCCCCAGTGGGAAAATACGAGTAGGATTTGAATGTGTTAAGACTGGGCTGCTTGCACAGTGTCTTATTTTGTGCTTCTGAGGGAATGTTTTCCTGTTTTCCTCTTCATCATTGGGGTCTATGCAGAGAAGCTTTTGAAGTTGGACTCAGTCCTGAGGTCTGAACTTTTTCAACTTTTTCTATTAGTCACCTTCAAGCCAGGTGATTTGTGACCATTTAAAGATTATGCCATGTAGAAGCCCTTGCTGGATCTTTTTAGAAAAGGATACAAGGGGGAGGGTTACTTAAGTGGGGGAGATTATAGGGTATAATGTGCAAGGGCAGGGCTAGCAGCTGCTTTGTGACTATCAATATATCCAAAACATAAATGGGGGAAAGGATTAGTGAATATTAAAATTAATGACAGGAGCAGTTTGGTTCAGTTATAATCTAAGGAAAAAAGCTGAGGGGTCTAATCTATGTATTGCTCCAGATCCAGTGATTTAATTTTCAGAAAGAGGATCCAATGATTTAATTTTCAGAAGGAAGGTCCAGTGATTAAACTCGTGCAAGGAGATGGCCTGGGGCCTGCTAAAAGTCAGGTTGCAATTTACATAGTATTCAAGACAACCAGAACAATATATAGGACTTTTAAAAGAAACTTCCAAGTTTTCTCCTATTCCACATGTTAGCCTTGGGGTAGGGGGGTGGGGGTCTTACACTTCTGGAATTGGTTAGACCTGTGCTGTAACTCTAAAATACATACTGGATTTCAAAGATTTAATAATAAAAAAATAACATAAACTATCACAATTTTTCCCCTGCTGATTACATGTTGAAATGATAATCCTTTGGATATACTGGGTAAAATAAAATACTAAAAGTAATTACACCTGTGTCTTTACTTTTTTACTATGGCTACTAGAAAATTTCAAACACATGCCTATTTCTATTGGATGGCACTGGAGTGGAGAATGGGCAGTGTTCCTTGAAGCTTCCCTCTAGTGGTGAGTGCCTTAAGAGTGGTAAATACGGAAGATTGCCAGTATTCACTCTTCCATCAAGCGAGGACCATTTTTTCCCTTTTCCCCTCAAATCACATAGGACTAGTGTTCTATTAGAACATCCCCGTTTATTCAATGCTACCTACGTGGATGTCTCTTCTCAGTCACTCACTGGATCAAAGCATTCATTTAAAAAAAAATGCAAAAAAAAAAAAAAAAAAAAAAGCAAGCCCAAGGCATCTGGGTGGCTCAGTGGTTAAGCATCTGCCTTTGGCTCAGATCGTGGTCCTGGAGTCCTGGGATCGAGTCCTGTATCAGGCAGGGAGCCTGCTTCTCCCTCTGCCTGTGTCTCTGCCTCTCTCTCTCATGAATAAACAAAATCTTAAAAAAAAAATAAATGCAAGCCCACCCCATTAAGGACAACCTTGTTCCATCACTCCTCCATCCATGCATCCAGTGAAAATCTGAGTCTTATTGTTGGGTCCTGCTCTTCCTGTTAAAGCTTTTGCCAAATGGCCGAAGCAATAGTGTAAGCAAATGTGGACAGACATTCTTATGTGGAATCTGTGAAAACTACCAAAGAAATGAGAGTTCTGTGGGTTAAAATATATAGTATTTATCCAATTGAGGACTTGTGAGGCAAAAGGAATGCCATATTCTAATAAACTATAGCTTGTTTGATTGCTCATGCAGAGCTTACATGAAGTGTTGTTTGACTCCCTGAATTGATGATGAATTGATCAATTCATATAATTGATATGAATTATATGAGTTCGGGCTCTTTTTGCTTTCCACAGAATACCAGGCCTAGTGTTGAGCTCACAGATATTCAATTATTTATACAAGGAATATTATAGTATACAGATACCACACGAATAAAGTTGGATTTATATTTTTAAAGTTTATTTAAGTAATTTCCACACCCAATGTGGGGTCAAACTCATGACCCCAAGATCAAGAGTTGCATCCTCCTGAGCCAGCTAGGCACCCCAAAGGTAGATTTTTCTTTTTTAAAAAAATTATGGTAGAAAAAAAATTATGGTAGAGACCCCAGATAAATACCATCATTTCATACTTCCAAACAATTTCCCCATTATCTTTTAAATATTTTATCCTTGATGATAATAGAATTATTTTTTAATGAAACTTTGGGGGACTCCTTTGTGGGAAGGTTGGCAAACATTTCTGAATTTTTCTTAAAGATTTTATTTATTAGGGATCCCTGGGTGGCGCAGCGGTTTGGTGCCTGCCTTTGGCCCAGGGCGTAATCCTGGAGACCCGGGATCGAATCCCCCGTCGGGCTCCTGGTGCATGGAGCCTGCTTCTCCCTCTGCCTGTGTCTCTGCCTCTCTCTCTGTGTGTGTGTGACTATCATAAATAAAAAAAAAATAAAAGAACCTTAGTTTTTTTTTTTTAAAGATTTTATTTATTAGAGTGAGCTAGAGAGAGAACAAGCTGGGGGAGGGAGAGGGAGAATCAGACTCGCAACTGAGCAGGGAGCCTGATGTGGGGTTCCTCAGACCCTGGGACCATGATCTGAGCCAAAGGCAGCTGCTTAATTGATTGAGCCACCGAGATGCCCCTAAATTTTCTCTCTCACATCTCACCCAGTGGGTCTCACCCTTCTGGAACTGGTTAGATCTGTGTTGTCCACTATGGTAGCCCCTAGCCATATGTAAAGTATATTCACAACCATGATCAATTTCCATTAGACCTCTACTCTTTGCAATTCTTTACCCAATAACAGATGAGATTAGGATTATACTTTTTGACTATTGAATATACAGTGATCAAATCTGTAATCATGACCTCAGTAGTACCATTTTCTGTATCACTGAATCATATTTTATCTATTTTATCTATATTTTATCTATGCTGTTCAAAGAAACAGCATATTAAGATAAGTAGCATTTTATAAAGGAATACTTGTATATAAAAATACAATCGAGAATCAATCTGGTTTATTAAACAATTTAAGATTTTATTTTTTTGAGAGAGAGCACAAGTTGTGGGAAGGGGTAGAGGGAGAGGAACAAGCAGACTCCCCACTGAGCGGGGTCATGACACTGGGTTCCATCCCAGGATTCTGAGATCATGACCGGAGCTGAAGTCACTGACGCTTAACTGACTGAGCCACCCAGGTGCCCCTTAAAAAAAGTAATCTTTACACCCAATGTAGGGCTCAAACTCACAATTCCAAGATCAGGAGTCATGCTCTATCAACTGAGCCAGCCAGGCATCCCTGAAGAGCATCAGTTTGGTTTAAAAAGCCATTGTACCTTAGGACCCCCCAGGAAATCAAACAATGGAATGCATTCTCCGATATATTTATTAAATTATATATTGATACACTAATATAATTGAAAGTGATAACTGCATAATTCTTTAAAATATGTTGTTGGGGCAAGGTGACACAAATTGGGTGTCATACTCAGGGAGATACTTTTTATCATTGTACTTACACTGAACATGACTTGATCTGTATTAGTTGCATCTGAGACCACATGTTAGGGTGCTTGATAAAGAAGTTTTATTATTTTTTAAAATTAACAATGCTTAATTTAAGCAAAAGCCCCAATAATGAAAATCAGGTAAATTTCTAAAAAGTGCTTTATGCACTGATGGTCAATAATTTGAAGCCTGAGGCCCTCTTGAGGAAATTCTCTTTCTGGTTTGCAAAAGCTGTGGGAGACCATTAACATCATGAGGCCAGTTACAGGAAATATTGATCTCTGAAATGTCATGGTCTCACACCCTATGGGGGCACTTATGGATCTGCTTTAATATAGCATGTGCAGCTCCAATTATAGAGCAAATCAGCTCCAATTATTTCACACGATTATAAGTACATGAGCTATTATATTCACCCCTGGATAAAGCTTCTGAGTAGCCACTGAAATTAGGCAAATGGTATGGTAATTCAAGGTGAATGGTGAGGTTAAGGCTTCCATACCCCAAAACACCGGATATGATGGAACTATGAGCATGGGAAAAGTCTCAAAATTTGAAGAGGTATACAAAAACCAGGGCAGACTCTACTCAGGTTAAGTGAAACTGCCAGACTATCAAAACAAGTTGAAAGGAGAGTTCCAGAGAACTCATTTGCCCAGCAGGAGTAAAGAAATCTCAACTGGTATAGATTCTTCATAGTGACCACTGCATAGAGAAGTAGAGTTACGCTGAACTTGTATATGCTGAGGAATGCCATTATTTTAGCTCCTGGGAAAATTATTAACCTTTATAGGTAATTTTCACTTTTTCTCCCAGGGACAGACTTCAACTTTCACTTTAACATTAGTTGGGAACATTTCTTTTGTTGCTTGGTTGTGTATTTTGAGAAAGCAAATCCATGGGCACTTTGCAGAGGCTCATAACATATACCAGTATTATAAGTAATGGAAACACAGAGCTGAAAGTTTTACTTTACTCACAAATTCACAACTAGAGATTTTATTTGCGTATCTTAGAAAGCTAAAAAGACATGTTAATTTTCTTAACCGATCAGCAAAAATATGTGCCAAGATTCATAATTTAGAGTTTATCACATAAATATATTTATAAATATATCTTTTATTTGCAAAATTATCATTCTTAAAACATTTCTTCGCAACATGTTTGAAATTTTCACGTGTTTTAAGGGAAAAAACCCCTGCCCTATTTAAAAATGTACCATTAAACATTAATGTGCAACTAAACCAGTGCCACCAAACTAAAAAAGAAAAAGAAACATATCACTGTGTTGGATATGTAATTGTTACTACAAATAGTCACAATACCTGTCCTATATGGTGATCGTATATGCTCTTCTTTCACTTCTCAGTCATTGTCAGAACCATTTGGAGGTAAGAAAACCAATGCATCGTGGAAAATATGCCCAAATGCCCTAAGACGGTATACCCCATACATCATCACATGCATCTGATTAGGAGTCAGTCCGTTAAAAGTAACAGCCATATCTGAACAGCATCCTTCTACCACCAGGTTGGGGTGATTAGTCATTGCCTCTTTAATAAAAAGCCCAACGGATTTGGTATTAAATACATCTTTTCCTTCAGAATCTTCTGCATTTTCTGCAAACACTCCAGCATATTTCAGGCAGACTGCTAGCTGTTTATCTTCAGATATCTTCCAAATCATCCCTCCCTGTTCAGGACACTTTTCAGGTATACTGAGGAGGCTGTTAAGTCTTTTCATTGATTCTATACTTAAGACAATGCCTCCATCTACACTCACATATTCAAAGTCTCCAGATTTTATAGTGTGGCCTAGATAGAAAGGTTGTGACGGATCCTTTTTTAACAAAAAATACTTTAAGTTTTCAATAATGGCAAATGTAGTGGGTCGTGCAAGGAAGAACCAGTTGTATTGGTCTCTATATTTATCAAAGGCATATTTGTAAGCTTTTCTCATCATTAGCCACATGTCATTTGTTTCCATGTCAATTGACTCAAATACTTTAACATTTTCAGAACTGAAGAATTCTGCTTTGTCACAGTGTTTGGTCCAAGTCTCCTTCACTGCAGCCCAAAGACTCACATCTTTGGGTTTTACAAGGATGATACAGTACACCCGAAAGCTCTTACTGAGCTCCATGCGTTCATCCTCTGAAATTTTCAAGATATCTTCTTTATTAGGTGCTTGTAGGTGATGATGCTCATGATGGTACATTCTATTTCCATGACCAATCCTAACGTGTCCTAGCATAGTGATCAAGGCACAGAAAATGCTTCCAAGCATCACACCCTTCAAAAATGAACTGCTTTCAGAAAGCATTTTTCCTATAAAGAAGAAAAAGATCCTTAGGATACTTAATAGAAAAGGATTAGTCTAACGATCTGATTTGGTATACCTTATATACTTACATTTTGCTCTTAACATTAAAAAAAAGTTCCCAAGTTTGAAATCAAGTTAGTTGCATAGAGTAAGTACCAAGAGGACTAAGAATCTTTAGCTTCCAATGTTATCCGATCACTGTTTTCTATAAACTGGAATTTTACAACAACACCTCTATGCACTAGAATTTTCTGGGAGGCCATTTTTGTGCTTCATCTATGGGGATTTAATTAACTAAGTACTAAATTAACCCTAGAAACCAATGTTATAGAGGTGGTCAGTGCATCATTCTCTTTAAAGGAACTTCATTTCACAAGTTTGCATTATATTATTTAAATACTTCTATAGATCTAAATGGACTTTACAACAAAATCTTATTGAACAGATAAAATCACCTACTATTAGCAAATCACCAATGGTATCTGTGCTGGCATTTCTGTTCACAACCTAGTGCTTTAACTGATGGCTGCTGTCCTTAGATGTTTGAGTACATCTATAGCAAATTTGTTGAGATTGATACATGTTAATATGTACTCTTTTGTTCCTAAGACTAAATGGTTTGCGATACAGTATCCCAACTAACTGATGTAATAAAAGCCCATAATTAAAACAGTTAAATTATTTGGATGAGAACTGACTCAATACAAGCACATCCGGGGAACCATTAATAAACATTTTTATTTCTTCCAAAGGCATTTTCTTATTCTTTGGGGAAGTAAAAAGGGAAAAAGTCTACACTTCTATTTCAATTAGAAATTAAAAGAAAAGTCAACATTAAATACAACTGTTGAGATTTTACCAGTCTCCTATCTCCATAAGGGATGTTCTACTGAGCTACTTAGACTTCTCCGTTTGTGTCTTAAAGTTGAAAGAAGTCTTAAAAGGTACCTAATATCATTTCTCTCATTTTAAAGATAGGGAAAGAGAGGGTCCACAGAGGTTAAGTAACTGACCCAAAGTCACACAGTCGGTGGTAGAACTGAGCCAGAAATCATATCTCCTGCTAATAGTGTAATGGTTTTTCTATTACAGAATAATGATCTGAAGAGTGCTTCTACTCAGTGTTGAAAATTTAACAGATGAGTTACAGAGTAAATTTGTTTTCCTACAAATGAAAAAAAAAATGTGGGGTTTGTTTAACTATAATTGACATTTTGCATCCATCACAGCATCCTGCTGTAAGGAAACCACTCACTGGTTTTCTTCTAGAGGAAATGGACTTTGACTTTTACTAGAAGGCCAAGATGTGGAATAGTTTGGCAGAGGAATTCCTGGATAGGGCAGGCAAAGAGGCAGGATGCTTTTCCTGTGTCACTCACAGAACTTGGTCAATAAATAGCTCTAAGAAGGAAAAGAGAAATGACAGAAGACAAGTTCTGCCCAATATCACAATTATCAGATGTACTCTAAAAGTAATTTCTATAGGATTTTGACATTTCATACTACACAATCTTCATTATTTCTGGCCCGTATATTTTAATTCACACGAGTCTCTTGGCTTGAGAATAGCATATGCATGTCAGAATTTTTCCCAATGGGATCATATACATAAGTTATTCTAAGGAGTAGATTCTTTCCCATCGCGGGGGCAAAAAAAAAAAAAAAAGTAACACTGGAGATGTACATGATAGGAGTGCAGAGGAGAGGGAAACTTAAACTGCACACGGGCACAAATGAGGCAAAAACTACCAGAATGGCCTCTGAGATGGTATCTTTTTAGAAGGTGAAGTATGGTAAAGGGAGGAGGACGAAATGGAGAACAAAAATGAGAGGGAGGCCGTGGTCACCTCACAGCCCCACTGAGGGGCCAAGGCAACGCCTCCACGCAGGCGACTCTCCCTCTCCCCCCGCTAACTACTGCTCCTACTGCACCTGCCCGGGTACCCCGCGTGGAGCATGCTGGGACTGAGCCAGAACCCAAGCCTTCCCCCCAGGAGAGGTCCGCTCAGGGTGCGGGCCCACGCCCCGGCACTCACCCGCGTCTAGAACCGCTCAGGGGCGGGAAAGCGCAGCCGCGCACGGCTTTCCTCTCACGTTCCCGCGCCACCCGGCAGCGCTCTCGGTCGGGCTGCTCTAGATGCAGGCGGCGTCCTCTCGTTGGTTTCACTAAAGGCGGGGAGGGCCAGGAAGTGAACGCTGCGCGGGCGCGAGCAGCGGGGCGGAGCCACTGGCCCGTGCTGACGTCGGAAGGGCCCGTACGCACGCCGCGCTTCCTTATTCCCCGCCTCCTGCTGAGTTCAGAGCAGCCCGGCTTGCCGGCGTGACCCGCACGCCAGTCTGTACCCAATGGGACGCCCCAGAGGCGTGCGTGCGTACGACCCGCTGACACCTCCCACCTCTTCACCTTCTCTGCGTGGAAACCGCGAGATCGAGGTAGAGCCTTGCTCCTTGCAGCGCTAGTGACAGGTTTCTCTGGTTTCTCTAACGTGCCTCCTGCGTCGTTGCACCCTCATGTCGACGGGAAGGGTGCGCCACCCAGTATTCCTGGGCTGGGATCAAAATGCAAGCCCCAGAAATATTCCTCGAGGTATGAGGGCAAGGATTTTCTATGGTTATTGGAATGGCATCTGAAGCCCCACTGACCGGAATCCAACCCTGTCTTCACCGCGTCCTTTGGTATGCTGGGAAAGTTACTTCACCTCGCTATGCCTCAGTTCCCTCCCTTGTAAAGTACAGAAAATAACACGGTTGTGCTAACTCATGGGAGATTAAATGAGAGAGTGCATAGGATTCCGTTAGTAAAAGACCAAGCACAGAGTAAGCATTCATTAAACGTTGGCAGTTATTATTCATCCCTGTGTCACTAGCACCTAGCCTAGTGCCAGCGCGCAGTAGACAGAACATATTTGTGGAATTAATGAATGTTAGAGCTACAGATGAGGAGCCCAGGACCGGAGAGGAAAGGAATTTCCTAAAGGCCACACAGTAATTAATGTAGGAAGTGGGACTAGAATCCAGGTTTCCTAATTACAAGTGCAGAACTCCCTGTTAAATGTGTGATCGTTTAAAACTTATTTTTTGTGGTAGTGAGGGGTTTTGGCTAAACACAAATTTCCCCAAATATTTAAAATGTACTGTCAACTGGTTCCATCCAAATACCATTGAGTGGAGACTCTCTCAGGCCTGAGTTCCTAAAGATAAATGTTTGAGTATTGACAGTGACTCAGTTCAGGTAGACTGAAGGTTTCAGGAAGCACTGAAACAATGAACAAATAGGCTTTAGGCATTTACTGTCCTGGCAGCACTATCCTAAATTCTGGTGATACAGGGGTGGACAAAATTGGCCCCTGCCTTCATGGAGTTCTCAGTCTAGAAGGGAAGAAAGACATTGAACAATTCATTACACGTAATTATAATGGTAGAATGTTCTCTGAAAGAATACAAAAAAAATCTTTAGAACTGGAAAGGAACTTAAGACTGTAGAGTATCTCCACTATATTTTGTTAAATACTATATATTGTCATTGTCACATATATAAATATATATGTGTATGTATATAGTGGGGTGAAACAAGTTGTAGAATAATGTGGACAGTATGCTTATACTTTGGTGTAAACAATTTTATATATGTGATCTGTTTGTATGAGCAGGGAAGGTTGTGGAAGACTCAGGCTGTTCATATTGATTACATTAGGAGGTTGAGGTGGAAGTGATTAGCTTTGTCTTTATACATCCTTGTATTGCATTGTTTCACTGGTTATAACAAGTGTTGGTTACTTTTGAAGAACAGCAAATAAAGGGATCTTCAAGATTAGAGGGACAAAAAGTAAAAGAGGAAAAGTTACTAATAAAAATATCTTTTTGAAAAAAAAAAATCTTTTTGGAGGTGCCTGAGTGGCTCAGTTGGTTGAACGCTGGACTCTTGGTTTCAGTTCAGGTCATGATCTCAGGGTCATGAGATTGAGTCCGGCCTCGGGCTCCTGGCTCACTGGGGAGTTTGCTGGAGACTCTCTCCCTCTCCCTTTGCCCCTCCCCCCTGCTTGCACTCCCTCTCTCCATCTCTCTCTAAAAGTAAATAAATAAATCTTTAAAAAAATACCTTTTTAAAGGAGTGCAGAGAACCACTCTCTGCTTGCAAAAAAGAACTAAGGAAGGACAGATTGAAATGGAATTCAGAATTCAGAGATTGACAAGGTGACAATTCAAAATGCCACTTCCTAGTACAGGACAGTATATCAAACTGGAAGTACTGATACAGGATGCTCTGAAACAGAATAAATCAAGGGATTTTTAACACCAAAGGCACTATTAATGGGAGGTTGTCCAAGAACTCAGTTCTCTACTTAAATCAGAACTGAAATATACTTAGCATTTGAGTTTTTAAAAAAGATTTATTTATTTATTTATTCATGAAAGACACACACAGAGGCAGAGACACAGACAGAGGGAGAAGCAGGCTCCACACAAGGATCCCGAAGTGGAACTCCATCCCAGGTCTCCAGGATCAGGCCCTGGGCTGAAGGCGGCGCTAAACCACTGAGCCACCCAGGAATTCCCAGCATTTGAAGTGAAGTTAGTAAGATGATTGACTTGTACTTAGGTAATTACAATTTTAATTTTTTTAAAATAAAGATTTATTTATTTGAGAGAGAGTGCAAGCAAGCACACCACGAGGAGAGGCAGAGGGAGAAGAGAATTTTAAGCAGGACCCTGAGATCACAACCTGAGTGGTAACCAAGAGTCTGACCCTTAACCAACTGATTGCATTTTTAAAACACCATTCCAGGAGCACCTGTGTGGCTCAGTTGTTTAAGTGTCTGCCTTCAGCTGAGGTCACGACCCTGGGGTCCTGGGATTGAGCCCCTCATCGGGCAACCTGCTTCTCCTTCTCCCTCTGACCTTCCCCACCATGCTCACTCATTCTCTCTGTCTCTCTCAAATGAATAAATAAAAAATCTCCAAAAAAAAAAAAAAATCCCCTACACCATTCTACATTGTAGCCCTAATTTAAAAATACGTGCAATTAATATCTATTAAAATTAAGAAGATTTATTCTCTTGGCCCAGCCAACCCACTTCTTAAAGTCTCTTGCCCAGAAATTAAAGCACCAGAATGTAAGGGTAAATGTAGAAGAGTAAATGCATTTTTACCTATAATAGCAAAGGTGGGAAGCATCCATCAATAAGAGAATGGTTGAATTAATTATAGCATATCCTTATGGTGAAATATTAAGCATAAAATAAACAGCTTATTTCACTTTCCTGCACTAAACACTTCGCTAAACACACTAGCCTGCACCTTGTGCAGGAGGTTGCTTCTGAGTTTGGTTGTCCTCAGGTACCCGGCGCTTAAGGCAAGACTGCATTTAAAACTGACAATTATGTGTTTTTGATAAAGACCTCCTGTCAGGTGCATGCATTATTCAGCATGAGAAGTCATAAATTTCTAGTAATTGGCAATTTACTTGCATGTGAGCACTCAGATTTTCAAAATCTGTCTAAAGGCCTTTGGGAAATTAATACGGCTTTCCACAACAGTTCACTGGAATAGTAAATATTGAAGAAAATGTAAGGTGGATTGTTGTCTGCATTACATCTTTTTGGAGGGTAAAAATGTCTTCTATGTTTACCCAAATTAAGTACCTGTAATGTATGTACCTCTTCTGCTCAGACTTTCACAACTGTTCATCTTAAATAAACAAATTCCCTTGTCTGGGCAAATCCATTATTGTTTCCATTTGAGTATTGTTTGGTCCCTAAATGAATCTCATTTGTGTTTTCAGGAATATTCATGCTTGTAATCTCATTTCCAAGATGTTTTTTCCATTTGATGGCCATCTGAGAGTTTTCTTAAAAAAAATTTGCCTTCCAGCAGATACATATTAAATATTTACAGTATGTCAGTTACTGTGCTAGATATTGTTTCTTTTAAAAACTTTTTTATTATGGGAAATTTTAAACATACACAGAAATAGAAGAGTATAATGAAATCACATGTACTTTTCTTTAAAGATTTTATTTATTTATTCACAAGAGACACACAGAGAGAGAGAGGCAGAGACACAGGCAGAGGGAGAACCAGGCTTCATGCAGGGAGCCCGATGTGGGACTCCATCCCGGGACTCCAGGACCACGCCCTGGTCTAAAGGCAGGCGCTAAACCGCTGAGCCACCCAGGGATCCCCCAAAATCACATGTACTTTTAAGGAAGCTTCAACATCATGAGTTCAAAGCCAGTCTTGTTACATCTATACCCCTTCCACTTCCCTCTCTTCAAAATGATTATGAAGGACCTTCAGGACATCATAATTTAATCCACAAACATTTTAATGTGTATCTATAAAATATCAGAGCTTCTTTAAAAATAAACCTACAATACAACTAGACAACTAAAAATTGATAATTTCTTAATATCAAACATCTAGTGAGTATTCAAATTAGTATGTTTCTCAGTCCTTTGTGTTTCTTGTAAATGGATAGTTAGATCTAAAGTAGGATTGCCAGATTTAGCAAATAAAAATACAAAGTACCCAGTTAAAACAGAATTTTAGATGAACAATGAATACTTGTTAGTAAAAGTGTATCCCAAATTAATGCATGAGACATATGAAATATTGCATAGGATATACTTACTCTAAGAAAATTATTTGTTGTTTATCTGAAATGCAATTTTAATTGGGCTTCCTGAATTTAATCTGGCAATTATAACCCTAATCTAAAAGCTTTGTTTGATTAGGGTTCAGTTTGGGGTGTAGTGGGGGGCAAAATTAACTTCATAGATTGTGGTGTGTGCTTCCTTCAGGAGCCGTATAATGGTTGTCTCTGTGATGATAGCTGCATTGATGCCTAGTACCTAGATCTGTAATTCATTAGGGTTATAATATGGTGATCTTCTAATTTTCCAAGGCATATTTTTCCAGTTTTTAAATTTTTTTAAGCTCTAAGCCCAATGTGTGGCTTGAACTCAGGACATTGAGATCAAGAGTTGCATGTTCCATGGACTGAGTCAACCAGGTGCCCCTCAAGGCATAATTTTTAAAAATATTTCACTTATTTTTACAGAGAGAGAGGGATGGAGAGGTGTGAGTGGGGGAAGGGGCAGAGGGAGAGGGAGGGAAAGAATCTCAAGCTGACTCCTGCTGAGCATAGAGCCAGACACAGGGCTCAATCTCAGGACCCTGAAATCATGACCTGAGCTGAAATCAAGAATTGGATGCTTAACGAACTGAGCCACTCAGGCACCCCTCAAGACATTAAAATTTTGTTTTACTATATTTCTCTCTGTCTCTCTTTCTCTCTCTATATATACACACATACATAAATGGTGATTTTTTTTATGTTTATATTATTTGCATATATGCTCATATATATGTGTGTATATGCATATACATGTATAGATTGATATGGATATATAGTGATTTATTTCAATGAATTGGCTTACTCAGTTGTGGGATCTGTCTGGGCAAGTCCAAAATCCATAGGGCTAGAAACTCCTCAAGACGTATTTTTAAGAGGAACTTTGGTGTTATGATTAAGAGGTCAGGTTCAGGCATAGGAAAGATTAGGCTTGAGTTTTGGCTCAACTGTTTCCTAGCTGTGTGACCTGGGGCAAGTTAGTTCACTCCTCTCAGCTTCAGCTTCCTCATCTGTAAAACAAGGTTCATAATAGTACCTGTCTCATAAGATTTGTTTTAAAGACTTTATTTATTTCTGAAAGACGCAGAGAGAGAGAGGCAGAGACACAGGCAGAGGGAGGAGCAGGCTCCATGTAGGGAGCCCGATGTGGGACTCAATCCCCGGACTCCAGGATCACGCTCTGGGCTGAAGGCAGACGCTCAACTGCTGAGTCACCTAGGCGTACTGTCTCATAAGATTTTGAGGGGATCAAATGAGTTAAGGTATGTGGAGGGTTTAGAACAGTACCCAGCACACAGTAGATGCTTATGAGGGCTAGCTAAAATGAGACTCTTAAAGAATTATGGCCTTTAAAATTCAGCATTTTTTTTTTTGATATTAGAAACTTTAAATCTTCCATTCAACAGTTAAGTTATATTTGCACATTAATAAAACCAGTCAAGATTTATTGAGTGAATAGCCTCTTATATTTGTTTAATACTTTGCAGTTAACAAAGGCCTTCTTCACATGCATCCATCCTCATTTGATCCTTATACAGGCTTTTAATTGGAAGGACTGGTCTTACCATTTTTTATATCTGAAATCACACAAGAGAGCAGGGACTGAGTCTTAACCCAAGACTCTTTTGATGGAAAACATTAAGTGAGCAAAATTGTGTGGTCCTCCCTCTGTGTAATGCTTTCATTTCTTGGATCCAGTGACATCACTATCTTGTTTTCTTTTTCAACTTCTCACTTCTTTCTCAAACTACTCTCATCCCCATCCCAGAGGGCTCTTTCTTCTCTTCCCGAAGGTACTTGTTCTCCAAGGTTCTATCCTTGGGCCATTTTTATTGCTATAATCTCCTTCCATGATATCTACTTAGTAGCTTCATTTATTCAAAGAACTTCATCATTCTCTCTGGGAAGATGATTTCTAATTTGTATTCCTGGCCCCTACCTCTTCATTGAGTTTTAGGTCCAAAATTTCAGTTGCCTGCTTGAATGTCTACATGCAGTTTTACACAGAATCTTACAGTCAGTGGGTCTGTTTACCTGGATCCTAATTTCTTTTTTTTTTTTTTTGGATTCTAATTTCAACCAATCAACTACAAATAAACAAAGAGAGCACTGAGGAAATTTGAATACTTACTGATGACATGAAGTATTTGATGATTAATTTTTTTTAGGTAGGATAATTGTATGTGGCTATGTTGAGTATCTTTTAAAAATGTATAGTGAAGTGTTTATGGATGGTGTTATGTATCTGGGATTTACTTCAAAATAATCCAGTTGGGGAAAGGAGGAATAGGTAAGGGTATTGATGAAACAAGATTGGCCATGAACTGATAATTGTTGAGCTAGGTAATTGATATGTACATAGGACTTCAATATCCTATTACCTCAGTTTCTATGTTTGAAAATTTGTATTATTCCCTTCCCCTTTGCCCCTCTTCTCTCTCTCTCAAATAAATAAATAAAATCTTAAAATTTTTTTAAAGATTAGATAGGTTCAAAACCAAATTGGTCAACCGTGCCTATGTCCATCTCCTGAAAATCATTTTCCTATTAATGTCCCCAATCTTCCCAGTCACTTATTATGAAAACCCAAAGTTCTCTTGGTTTCCTTCTCCCTGACCTCTGTACCTAATCAATTGGTAAGTTAGGCTGAAACTCCCTTCACAGTGAATCTTGCTTACTCTTTTCAATTATTAGTAGTAGAATTGCTACCATTCTACTAAGTACTTCATTACTTCTTGTCTGAATTAGTGTGATAGCATTAATAAATTTCTCATTTCCAGTCCCTCCTCCCTTGGCATATGTAAAGCATCTAGCATAGTGCTTGGTACTTAGTCCCTCCTCCCTTTTTCCTGAATCGTGAATTCATCTTCTTTACTGCTGCCAGCTTCACCCTGATGATAACATCTCCGGTCCCCGAGGGGACTGCTCCTCTCTCTTCTTTCAGCTTGCTTCCTCCCTGTCCCTCTTGGATCCTGCCACCTCACTGCTGCCTCCACTCCATGACCAGCCAGCCCCAGCTGCCATGCTTTGTGGAGGAAGCATGTGTGTCTGAATAAAGACTGATTTCTCAGTTCCAAATTTAGATATAAGAGCAGGGTTTTTCCTAGCTGTAGGTGAGTGGGCCTTTACATACAGACAAAACAGGCATATGAAGTGTGAGTAAGAGAGAAACAGGTTTCAAAGCTACCTCTTTTTCCCCCTAACTCAGTGGGGAAGAAAAGATATTGATTGACACACCCCCCCCAACACAGGGTCAGGTAAATGCAGATGGCAAAGAAGGAGCTGGGTAGTTAATATTGCAGCAAGCTGGGGACTTCTTGAGGAAACACAACTTGCCTAGTCTGGCCAAGGGAGGAAGAGTATGAACTGCCTTCTTTGGGTCACAAAGGGCCAACCACAGTATGGATTGGGTGAACATCACATAGCGCAGGCTGGTCCTAGGAAGATAGCTACAGAACTCTTGCTTTTGGTGGCCTGCCTGGGTGTAGTTCTGTCTGTTATGGGGAGAAGCCAGGCATCCAGGGGCTGGCTGGTCAAGCACAAACAACTCATCCTTTAAAAAGAAAATGCTGGGATCCCTGGGTGGCACAGCGGTTTGGCGCCTGCCTTTGGCTCAGGGCGCGATCCTGGAGACCCGGGATCGAATCCCACGTCAGGCTCCTGGTGCATGGAGCCTGCTTCTCCCTCTGCCTGTGTCTCTGCCTCTCTCTCTCTCTCTCCCCCTCTCTGTGACTATCGTAAATAAATAATAATAATAAAAAAAGAAAATGCTATAAGTCAATCACATTCTTACATTTTAAGCATAACACTTGCAACTAAAACCAAACTGCCGTATCATAATCAAGATGCATCCGCCTATTTTATATTTAAGGCCCACAGGCTTCAACGAATTGAGGGGACCATCTGCTGAGAAAGAAAGTCTCATTACAAAGTGGCATTTGTTTGCAGGCTGAGGCCTCAAAAGGGATTGTCTTGGGAACCTGGACAAATGTCCTGTGTTAGTGCTCAGTGCTCCCAACCCTAGCACTTAGGTAGAAAGAGCACAGCTTTGGAGTCAGATAAGATTGAATTCCTCCCCCAGCATTCACAGACTGGGTGCCTTGAGCCACAGGACTTTGGAGGTTTGAGTTTCCTCAGTTTTCTCATATGGAAAATGGGAATTCAATTATACCTGAAGTTGTTGGGAAGATTAAAGAAGATCAAGTGTCAGAAGCAGCCCAGAACTATTGCTTCCTTTCCCATGCATGACTCAAAACTTAATTCTCCATCTTATTCCCTCTGAGCTTTGCATTTCTTGTCTTTGCCTAATACCCACTTTCTCATGCATAGACATGGCATGCTTTTAAACAGATGTTTTTTAAATTTTTTAAAAAGATTTTTAAAAAAGATTTTATTTGGGATTCCCAGTGGCTCAACGGTTGAGCATCTGCCTTCAGCTCAGGGTGTGATCCTGCAGTCCCGGGATCGAGTCCCACATTAGGCTCCGTGCATGGAGCCTGCTTCTCCCTCTGCCTCTGTCTTTGCCTCTCTCTCTCTCTCTCTGTCTCTCATGGATAAATAAATAAAATATTTTAAAAATAAAAAAAAAAGATTTTATTTATTCATGAGAGACAGAGGCAGAGGGAGAAGCAGGCTGCCTGTGGGGAGCCTGATGTGGGGCTCAATCCCAGGATCCCGAGATCACAACCTCAGCCAAAAGCAGATGCTCAACCACTGAGCCACCCAGGTGCCCTCAGATCTTTTTTTAAAAAAATATTTCTTTGAGAGAGAGAGAGTGCATGCACACATGTGTGCATGAGTGGGGGGAGGGGCAAAGGGAGAGAACCTTTAAGCAGACGCCCTGCTGAGCATGGAGCCCAAGCAGGGGGAGGGGCATTCAATCTCAGGATCCATGAAATCATGACCTGAGCTGAAACCAAGAGTCAGAAAGCTCAACCAACTGAACTACCCAGGCGCCCCTAAACAGATCTTTGAGCAAAAGATCTGAAAAATAAATTTTGTTCTAATGCTGTTATTTGTTCACCTCTCCAGAAGATAAGGAAGTGAAATGGAATTGCCCTCAGATACACTGGTCAGAAGGCAATTTTGCCTCTTGTGCAGCATGATGAACAAATACATTCTCAAAGTCTCCCTGTCTTATGTTCCTGTAGTTGGGAAAGGATTAGATCAGTTAGCGGGGACAAATGCTGGTTGCAACTCAGGGGTGGGAATCAAGGAGCAGGTTGGTTAGAGATGGGGAATTTGGGAATGGGGATGCTTTTAGATTAGATTCTAACTAGATAACTGCTACTGAGGTGACAGCTTTATTTCAAGTGAGACTATGAATTTGGCTGTATTCCTAGTGAGAACCCACTAAAATTTCCTCTAAATCAAGAAACAAAATTAAAAAGTGATGATTGAGATTGGCAGAATGTAATTGCTGAAGCTGAGTTATAATAGATACCTGGAACTTAATTGCATTGTTCTCTATACTTTTACGTGTATTTGAAAATATCTAAAATTGGATGTTTTTTGTTTATATGGTAAGTATGGGACAACAGAGGTAACTCAAGAACTGGAATTTTGACTGTCGTGTAAGAAAAAATAGTAGAAGATATTTGGACCAAAAGAATTCCATAGAGATGTGATTTCTATGCTTATGTAGTTAACTGGATTTATTTGAAGGATTAAATAGTATGCAGATAAAATATTTGGTGGATGTTATATAAATTGATCTCATGAAACTTTTTTAAAAAGATTTTGAGAGAGAACGAGCAGTGGTGAGGGGCAGTGGAGAGAGAGAGAGAGAGAAGCAGACTCCCTACTGAGCAGGAAGCCCAATGTGGGGCTCAAACCCAGGAGATCATGACCTGAGCCAAAGGCAGACCCTTAACCAACTGAGCCACCGAGGTGCCCTGACCTCATGACTTTTGATAAGATGTCACAACCACTGTTTTTAAGGGAATTGAGTCATTATAGGACTGTGACCCTCTTTCCTCTGAGTAGATATTGCTTTAGAAGTATGAAACAAGGGACGCCTGGGTGACTCAGAGGTTGGGCAGCTGCCTTTGGCTTGGGTCGTGATCCTAGGATCTGGAATCGGGTCCTGCATCGGGCTCCTGCAGGGAGCCTGCTTCTCCCTCTGCCTGTGTCTCTGCCTCTCTCTCTCTCTCTCTCTCTCTCTCTCTCTCTCTGTGTGTGTCTCTCATGAATAAATAAATCTTAAAAAAAAAAAGAAATAGGAAATAGAGGTAGAGATAAAGGAGGTTAAAGATATTTTAACATTTCAAAAGCATGATTTCTTAGGAAGGGGGAGTGGCTAGTTTTAAAAAAAATGTTTACAAAATATCCAAAGGGAGGAATACACAGTGAAATCTCCAAGTGGAAGATTATACAAAACTTTCTGACAATGAAAAGCTTAAAAAAAAATGAAAAGCTTAGTTGATGGGAATAAACTATAAGGAGATCTCATGGCTATGGTCACTGGCTCATTACTGAATACCTAAAGACTTTAACATAGGTAATGTACGTCTATGTGTTTGATGCTGGAGTAGGTCCTGGGATTGGTTGTGTTACTCAGCAGAACAGGTTTTTCCCCTGCCAGGATTGGCATTTAAAAATTTTTTTTGTTTAAAGATTTTATGTATTTATTCATGAGAGACACAGGGAGAGCGAGGCAGAGACACAGACAGAGGGAGAAGCAGGCTCCATGGAGGGAGCCTGACGTGAGACTCGATCCCAGGTCTCCAGGATCACACCCTGGGCTGAAGGCGGCGGTAAACTGCTGAGCCACCCGGGCTGCCCAAGGATTGGCATTTTGGAAGGTATAGGCAGATACTGGAAGGGATACTCGTGATCCATCCTTTTGGGAGCTGGGAGAGAGTATAAAGCTAAAATCTAATTGGGAAGAAAAATAGTTGGTCCTCAGAAGCTTTCCTTCCTCTTCCAGGGAGAGGGTTGATCAGCCTGCTGACAGTGGAAAAAATGAGTCAAAAGCCTCCTTGTCCAGAAGTTTTCCTTTTTGCATGAAGGAAGGAAAATGAAAACAGCAAGTTCTCACGGTGGTGGTTGCAGAACAACACATTTCAGGATGACAGCTGAAGAGGCAAGGTGTACTCCTGACAGGACCAGCTACAGAATCTGCAGGATCCAGTGCAAAATGAAAATGTGGGGTCCCTTATTCATGAATTATTCAGAATTTCAAAATAGTGACAATAGGGTATTAAACTAAACATGAGCTCTTGTAAGCATGGAGCTCTTTGTGATAGCATGGGTTCTATGCCCATCAAGCTGACCTTACTCCTGCTGCCCAGGAATAGTGATAGCAAAGATTCAGAAGGCATTAATGGAAAATGACAAGACAGAAAATCAATATCATCTGACATTTCACCACCTGGAAACAACTGTGTTATCCTTTTGGTATATATCCTCAAGATTATTCTATATACGTATACATATGTAGACAAGTATTCATACAGTTCTTATACGATGGAAATGGTATATCATATATTCTCTTCTGTAGCCTTTTTAAAAAAACTTAATTATATTTTAGGGAGCTTTGCATGTAGTAAATATAGATCATTTCAATCCTATTGTATAGAGGTTCCATGATTCATTTAATCAAACCCTACTGTTGGGTGTCTGAGGGTCTTGAGTTTTTCATTATTACAAATGATGCACATTGAATATCAGTAAAACTGAGTGAGAATTGAATAGGTTAATCAGTACAAAGCCCTCCACAGAATACTTAGCAAAGAGCAAGGTCCTTATATTTTTTTTTTATTTTTTATTTTTTTTTTTAAGATTTTATTTATTTATTCATGATAGTCACACAGAGAGAGACAGAGAGGCAGAGACACAGGCAGAGGGAGAAGCAGGCTCCATGCACCGGGAGCCCGATGTGGGATTCGATCCCAGGTCTCCAGGATCGCGCCCTGGGCCAAAGGCAGGCGCCAAACCGCTGCGCCACCCAGGGATCCCGAGCAAGGTCCTTATAAATGCTAGTGTTATTTTTATATTGTCAAATAGCCCTGTGTAGTGGTGAACTAATTTATGTTCCCAACAGCAGGGTAAGAGGGCTTGGTTTTCCTAACTCCTTGCTAGTTGTTTCAATTTTTGCCTTTTTGTATTTCTTTCTCTGTTAATGGCCTGTTCATGTTCTTTGCCAGTTCTCCTGTTGGATTCCTCTTGCTTTGACATTTTTAATTGATTTCTGTATTGGGGCTATCAATCCTTCATAATATGAGTAGCAAATACTACCCCCCCCCAGGTTTTTTTTGTTTGGTTTTGTTTGCTTTAACCTCATAGATATTTTTAAGTTTAGTATGATTAAATCTGTCCCATCTTTTCCTTTAGGATTTCTGTCTTTGCTGTCCTCCTTTAGAAAGTCTTTTGCCACAGAACAGGTTTAGAATTCAGTGGTGGGGAAGGCTTTCCTGCCTTAGATTAGCTCCAGCAGGTTTCATCTGAGGCTTCATTCTTCTGGGGTGTGGTTTTCCAAATTCTGTCAATGGAATTCACAACTCTAGACTACTTAAAACGTATATGGGAGGGGAATACCTTTATTAACTTTAAATCTACTTGTGAAGACACAAGATGTATTAAAAATGAGTGTTTTTCTATCTTCATCCAACCGAGAAAATACTTTAGCTCCTTCAATATTTTCTGCCTTTATTTGCTTTCTATGGAAAGGTCTGTTTTCGCTGAAGCTATTGTTTTGGGGGATCCAACCAAAGAGAAATTGAATTTCAGATGCATTGAATTGGGGTTAGCAGGATATATTTATATGGTTTGCTATCACTTCTGCATGTAGTTAAGTTATTGGTGGCTGTAGCAGTGTAGAAATGACTTGTGGGAACACTTTTATTTATTTTTTTTAAATATTTTTTATTATTATTATTTATTCATGATAGAGAGAGAGAGAGAGAGAGAGGCAGAGACACAGGCAGAGGGAGAAGCAGGCTCCATGCACCGGGAGCCCGACGTGGGACTCGATCCCGGGTCTCCAGGATCACGCCCTGGGCCAAAGGCAGGCGCCAAACCACTGCGCCACCCAGGGATCCCTGGGAACACTTTTAAAGCAGTAATTCTAAAGCTTATTTATGATTAGTCATTACATAAAAAACTTGACATAGCCTAAAATCTTAGAGCTTATATATACAAGAAATGATAGAGATTTGATATTTGAGATTTGATAGAGATTTCCCAAATTTGACAATAATCAAGAATATCTATGTGACATCAATCAGTGATGGGTTGGGAAACCGAAAGAAAACTTTCTAAACTCTTGGGAAAAACTAAACTGTTTCCCTGTTCTCTCTGTAGACATTATAGTACAAAAGTGGTTTCAGACAAAGAGGTGATCAAAAGATTCAGGCAAAAAAATATAGAAAAGATAGCAGGAGGGAAACTGAGTGGGGAAAAGTTAGAGAGGGAGACAAACCATGAGAGACTCCTAACTGGGAAACAAAGGGTTGCAGAAGGGGAGGAGAGTGGGGGGATAGGGTAACTGGGTGATAGGCACTAAGGAGGGCACTTGATGGGATGAGCACTGAGTGTTATACTATATGTTGGCAAATTGAATTAAAATAAAATATTTAAAGGAAAAGAAAAGGTAGCAAGGAGTTGTATCAGTTAATATAACGAAAAAGAACGTTTTTAAAATATTTTGTAATGTTTGTGGTTTTTTGTCAGTTTTTAAAACTTGTAGTTTCTTGTCATTTATTGTAACATTCTAAATAGATATTCAGGATTATACCTAATTTTCCACTTTAACAGAAAACTTACTTAACCCAAATGGTATGAGCTTCAGGCCCCAAAAAAGCTGGACCTACCACTTCCTATGTAGTTAAATATTGATAGTCATTTGGAGTGTTTCATGTCACAGATGAGGGCACTGACTTGCCCAAGCTGGCAGAGATGGGGGAGAGCCAGGATCCAACCCCGAGTCTGTCTGGCTTCATGGTGTGCCCCCCCCCTTTCCAAAACTGTCTTCTTTCAGATGAAAATGTATAGTAGTCAACAAATTATGGTAATAATGATAATCTACTGGTCTCTTCATGGCCATACTCACAGTTGCCACTGAGGGCCCATTGCATTAACACTAAAGAACCGTGCTCTTCCTTCCTTTTACCCATCCTGCTTTTTGGGCAACACTGACCTTTTAAACTATTTTGTTGATGTCAAATGTGGATGTTAGCACCTGGGCTGCCATGGTACCTTTTTCTTCAAGAAAGGTAGACCCCCAGGGCATATGCCTGGATCATGCCAGTTCTTTTTTTTTTTAAGATTTTATTTTATTTTATTTTATTTTATTTTATTTTATTTTATTTTATTTTATTTTATTTATTTATTTTATTTTATTTATATTTTACATTTTTAAAATTTAAAATCAATTTGCCAACATATAGTGTAACACCCAGTGCTCCTCCCATCAAGTGCCCTCCTCAGTGCCATCACCCAGTTACCGTAACCCCCCGCCCACCTCCCCTTCCACAACCCTTTGTTTGTTTCCCAGAGTTAGGAGCCTCTCATGGTTTGTCTCCCTCTCTAATTTTTCCCACTCAGTTCCCCTCCTTTCCCTTATAATCCCTTTCACTATTTCTTATATTCCACGTATGAGTGAAACCATACAATGATTGTCCTTCTCTGATCGACTTACTTCACTCAGCATAATACCCTCCAGTTCCATCCATGTCAAAGCAAATGGTGGGTATTCATCATTTCTAATGGCTGAGTAATACTTCATTGTATATATAGACCACATCTTCTTTATCCATTCATCTGTCGAAGGACATTGTGGTTCCTTCCACAGTTTGGCTATTGTGGACATTGCTGCTATGAACATTGGGGTGTAGGTGTCCTGGCATTTCACTACATCAATATCTTTGGGGTAAATACCCATTAGTGCTATTGCTGGATCATAGGGTAGCATTATTTATAACTTCTTGAGGAAACTAATGAAAATGAAAATACAACTGTTCAAAATCTTTGGGATACAATAAAAGTGGTCCTGAGACGGAAATACATCACAATATAAGCCTCCCTTAAAAAATTGGAAAAAACTCAAATACACAAGCTAACCCCTCATCTAAAGGAATTGGAGAAATAACAGCAAATAAAGCCTAAACCAAGCAGCAGAAGAGAGATAATAAAGATTAGAGCAGAACTCAATGACATAGAGACCAGAAGAACTGTAGAACAGGTCAACAAAACCAGGAGCTGGTTCTTTGAAAGAATTAATAAGATAGATAAACCCCTAGCCAGTCTTATTAAAAAGAAAAAAGACTCAACAAAATCACAAATGAAAGAGATCACAACCAATACCAAGGAAATACAAATGATTTTAAAAACGTATTATGAGCAACTATATGCCAACAAATTAGGCAATCTAGAAGAAATGGATGCATTTCTGGAAACCCACAAATTAACAAAACTGGAACAAGAAGAAATAGAAAACCTGAATAGGCCAATAACCAGTGAAGAAATTGAAGCAGTTATCAAAAACCTCCCAAGACAAAAGTCCAGGGCCAGATGGCGTCCCAGGGGAATTCTATCAAACGTTTAAAGAAGAAATAATACCTATTCTACGAAAGCTGTTTCGAAGGATAGAAAAAGGGAGGGAATACTTCCAAACTCGTTTTATGAGGCCAGCATTACCTTGATTCCAAAACCAGACAAAGATCCCACCAAAAAGAAGTATAGACCAGGGACGCCTGGGTGGCTCAGCAGTTAAGCATCTGCCTTCAGCTCAGGGTATGATCTTGGAGTCCTGGGATCGAGTCCCACATCAGGCTCCCTGCATGGAGCCTGCTTCTCCCTCTGCCAATGTCTCTGCCTCTCTCTGTGTGTCTCTCATGAATAAATAAATAAAATCTTAAAAAAAAGAATTATAGACCAATATCCCTGATGAACATGGATGCAAAAATTCTCACCAGGATACTAGCCAATAGGATTCAACAGTACATTTAGAGGATTATTCACTGTGACCAAGTGGGATTTATCCCTGGGATGCAAGAGTGATTCAACACCTGTAAAACAATCAATGTGATAGATGACATCAATAAGAGAAAAAAACAAGAACCATATGATCCACTCAATAGGTGCAGAAAAAGCATTTGACAAAATACAGCATCCATATCTGATTAAAACTCTTCAAAGTGTAGGGATAGAGGGAACATTCCTCAATATCTTAAAAGCTATTTATGGAAAGCCCACAGCGAATATCATTCTCAATGGGGAAAAACTGAGAGCCTTTCCTTAAGATCAGGAACACAAGAGGGATGTCCACTCTCACCACTGCTATTCAACATAGTATTAGAAGTCTTAGCCTCAGCAGTCAGAAAACAAAAAGAAATAAAAGGCATTCAGATTGGCAAAGAAGTCAAACTCTCCTTCTTTGCAGATGACATGATACTGTATGTAGAAAACCCAAAAGACTCCACCCCAAGATTGTTAAACTCATACAGGCAATTCAGCAATGTGGCAGGATACAAAATCAATGCCCAGAAATCAGTGGCATTTCTATACACTAACGATGAGACTGAAGAAAGAGAAATTAAGGAACAATCCCATTTACAATTGTACCCAAACCATAAGATCCATGGGAATAAACCTAACCAAAGAGCTAAAGGATCTATATCCTAAAAACTACAGAACATTTCTGAAATTGAGGAAGATGTAAAGAGATGGAAAAACATTCCATGCTCATGGATTGGAAGAATAGATATTGTGAAAATGTCTATGCTACCCAGGGCAATTTGTACGTTTAGTGCAATCCCTATCACAGTACCATGGGCTTTCTTCACAGAGTTGGAACAAATAATCTTAAGATTTGTATGGAATCAGAAAAGACCCCAAATAGCCAAGGGAATATTGAAAAAGAAAACCAGAGCTGCGGGCATCACAATGCCGGATTCCAAGTTGTACTACAAAGCTATGATCATCAAGACAGTGTGGTACTGGCACAAAAACAGACACATAGATCAATGTAACAGAATAGAGAATCCAGAAGTGGACCCTCAACTCTATGGTCAACTAATATTCGACAAATCAGGAAAGACTATCCACTGGAAAAAAGACAGTCTCCTCAATAAATGGTGCTGGGAAAATTGGACAGCGACATGCAGAAGAATGAATCTAGAGCATTCTCTTACACCATACACAAAGATAAACTCAAAATAGATGAAAGACCTAAATGTGAAAGGAATCATTCAAAATCCTAGAGGAGAACACAGGCAACACCCTTTCTGAACTTGGCCACAGTAACTTCTTGCAAGATACATCCATGAAGGCAAGAGAAACAAAAGCAAAAGTGAACTCTTGGGACTTCAGATAAATAGCTCCTGCACAGCAAAAGAAACAGTCCACAAAACTAAAAGACAACCTACAGAATGGGAGAAGATATTTGCAAATGACCTATCAGATAAAGGGCTAGTATCCAAGATCTATAAAGAACTTATCAAACACAACACCCAAGAAACAAAAAATCCAATCATGAAATGGGCAGAAGACATGAACAAATCTCACAAAGGAAGACATAAAGCCAACAAGCTGCATCACGTGCCATCAGGGAAATACAAATCAAAACCACAATGGATCGTGCCAGTTCTTACCTTCTCAGCTTGGAGGAGAGCAGGACCTCCAGGTCACAGCCTTTCCACATTCCAGTGTAAGATTTTATTTTATTTTATTTTTTAAAGATTTTATTTATTAATTCATGAGAGACACAGGCAGATACATAGACAGAGGGAGAAGCAGGCTCCACACAGGGAGCCCGATGTGGCACTCGATCTCGGGACCCCAGGATTATGCCCTGGGCTGAAGGCAGGCGCTAAACCGCCGAGCCACCCAGGCATCCCATTCAGTGTGAGATTTTAGCCTGCAGATCTCAGCAGGGCAGGTGGAAGCTGAAATAAGCATTTTGAGGGACTGTGAAAAAATGTGAGGCAGGGCTCGCCTTCTTAAGTTAGAGTTACTTGACTCCAAGCAAGCTTAGGGAAAGCATTTTGCAGGTGTCTTCTCAATCCCAAAGACTGAGCCTATACCTGACTCCTTCTTCCCCACTTTCCTTACTCTGCCAATAGTTCAGCTCTACACCACAAAAGAGATGCCCTTTCCTCAGTCAACCCAGGCTTGCCTTCAGCTCCAAAGCTCTGCTTTCCAGGACATCAAGTACCTGAGGGTGTTGCCTGTAACTGTCCACTTTGTGCTACAGACTCAATTTTTATTTTTTATTTTTTATTTTTTTAATTTTTTATTTATTTATGATAGTCACAGAGAGAGAAAGAGAGAGAGGCAGAGACATAGGCAGAGGGAGAAGCAGGCTCCATGCACCGGGAGCCTGATGTGGGATTCGATCCCGGGTCTCCAGGATCGCGCCCTGGGCCAAAGGCAGGCGCCAAACCGCTGCGCCACCCAGGGATCCCCCAGACTCAATTTTTAAAACTGGATCCCAAGTTTCACCAGCTTGACAGACCTTACTTGGCAAATGCAGTGGTTATCCTCAGTTCTATGTCTTTATGACATAGCACAGATCTCTAGTCTTCAAAATTGCCATCAATTTATAAAAGGCTGTGGTGGTAGAGGACAACACGTGCTAAAACAGATCCCTGACCCGGGTGGCCTGCCAGTTTCCAAAAGCTCAAGACGAAGGGTGCATGAGAGCAGTTTGCCTAGGTGAAAACTGCTTTGTTTGCTTTTGGGGGTTCCTCCCCTCCCTGCCACAAGGGCAGCTTTATTCTGATACGCAACATAGTTGTGCCCCAAGCACAAGTCTTCCTGACTGCCAGGCCCTGGTATTTTGACCTGTATCCCCTCCCTCTTCTTTTTTTTTAATAGTTTTTTTTAAGATTTTATTTATTCATGACAGACACACAGAGAAAGAGGCAGAGACACAGGCAGAGGGAGAAGCAGGCTCCATGCAGGGAGCCTGATACGGGACTCGATCCTGGGTCTCCAGGATCAGGCCCTGGGCTGAAGGTGGCGCTAAACCACTGAGCCACCTGGGCTGCCCTCCCTTCGTCAACTTGTGTATGTTCCACTTCTGATGTGATCACCATGGGCTAACTCCTTGAAGGGTTTTGCAATCCTTGAACAACGCTTCAGCCAGCTCCTGTAGTGTCTGTTGAATCCCCTTTAATGTTTTAAAATGTTGGGGCCTGACCAGTCAGTGACATTTCCAGAGTCTGCCCAGCCCCTGTTATGATTTTATATGTCCATCGTATTTTATTGAGGTCTAGCAGGCCTGTCAAGGGACAGTTTTAGACTATTACCCACGTGATCCAATAATACAAGGAGCCATTGTTCTCCAAAGCTCTGCCAGACATAATTATGCCATCTAAACAAATAAGCATCTCACGGTAATTCATATCACCAAAAGCTTTTTCCATCATACTCTTCAAGGTGTCTGTGGCCCCAAAGATGTGTGGAGCCTCCTTTCAAATAAGTAAAACCTAACAGAACAAATGCAGGCTGTTTTGTTTGGCCCAGTCAGACACAGGGATGCAATATAGCACTTCTCAAACATAGTGCTAGAAATTACTGATTTTCTCCCATTCAGTCTAGAGGTTAATCTGGATGCAGAAAACTGTAAGGTGGAAAAAGATGATAGAACATTAGTACTCCTGCCTTGCACCCCCATCTCCTTGCAGTCCTGAGTCTGCTTTCTTCTAACATGAGCTTTCCTTCTTCTCCTTAACATACTTGTTTATCCAGCTAAATGGCAGTTCTTAACCCTGACTGCCTATTATATCTGTGGAGTTTGTTGTAAAACATGTATCCCTTGGGCCTCACCCTCCCCTAGAGATCCTAACATTTTCTAAACACCTGGTCTTTGCCCTATGCCCTGCCCTAGGAGTAGAGGCAATTTAGTCATGGTCCCTGCCTCCACATAGTTCATAGTTAAGAGGCAGAGGCAAATATATTAAAAAGTATAATTCACAGAGAAAATATGGTATAACTCCATGTTTTTTTCTTAATCTAGCTTGTTATTCATAAAACTGCCAATATTAGTAAGGTAAACATGGATTTGTTCAACAGGTTCTAGTATATAGGAGGAGGGGGCTTTCTTGGATTCTTGGGTAACCAATTAAGAATTTATTTTTTTAAAGATTGTATTTATTCATGAGACACACACACACACACACAGAGACAGAGAGAGAGGGAGAGAGAGAGGGAGAGAGAGGCAGAGACATAGAGGGAGAAGTAGGCTTCCTGCAGGGAGCCTGATATGGGACTCGATCCTAGGACTCTGGGATCACGACCTGAGCCAAGGGGAGACGCTCAACCACTGAGCCACTCAGGTGTCCCACAAATTAAGAAAAAAAAAAACAACAGTAAAATATAAATGTCCATAGAAATTTTATTTGTAATTGCCCAAAACTGGAAATAACCCAGATGTCCTTCGGGAAATGAATGGTTACACAAACTGGTATATTCATACCTAGGAATACTACTTAGCAAGAAAAAGGAACAATTGACACTTGTGACAACCTGGATAAAATCTCTAGACAATTATTCTGAGTTGAAAAGGCTAATCTCATTCTTGAAATGACAGAATTATAGTGATGGAAGGATGTTCAGTGGTTAATAAGGGTTGAGGAATTGGAGAGGGAGGCAGGTAAGTGTGGCAATGAAAATGCAACATACGAGAGCCTGGGTGGCTCAATTGGTTAAGCATCTGACTCTTGAGCTGAAATCAGGGTCGTGGGCTCAAGCCCCATGTTGGACTCCATGCTCCACATGGAGTCTGCTTGTCCCTTTCCCTCTGCTCTTCACCCTGCTCATGCTCTCTCTTTCAAATAAATAAAATCTTTTTAAAGAGTGCAACATGAGAGATCCTTGTTGTGATGAAAATGTTCTAGATCTTGATTGTGGTGGTGGTTATGCAAGGGTATACATCTGATAGAATTATATAGAGAGCTAAACACCCACCCACACACAACACCCAGACACAAATGAGTACATGTATAACTGGTGAAATCTGAGGAATAAGCACTGAGGATTGTACCAATGTCAGTTTCTCGGTTTTGCTACATTGGGGACTGCTGAGGAAATAGTGCATGGGACTTCCCTATACATTTCTTGCAAGCTTCATTGAATGAATAATTATTTCAAAAAAATAATAGGACAGGTTACTAACCAGAAGCCAAAAGGATTAAAAATATTAAACACATTTACAAATGCAAAACTATAAATGGCTACATTAGGAGAAGCTGGGAATATAGTTATTCTTTGATGTTATAAGGAAGACAAACAGTCCTCAGGGAATATTAAATTTAAAAAAAGGTTTCATTGTTTTTTCCCAATTAAAAAAGAATGTTTCTTGTGGAAAATTTAGAACATGTAGCTCAAAAAAGGTCATTAATGATCCTGTCATTTGAGATAACTGTTTTCTTCAACATTTAACATATATCTTTCCAGTCTTTTTTTATGTATGAAATTAAAACAAAAATTTTCACAATCAGCAATAGATGTTCCCTTTCTTTAAAGAGTCTAGTATTGGGGCAGCCCGGGTGGCTCGGCAGTTTAGCGCCACCTTCAGCCCTGGGCATGATCCTGGAGACCCAGAATCGAATCCCAGGTCAGGCACCTTGCATGGAGCCTGCCTTTCCCTCTGCCTCTGTCTGTGCCTCTTACTCTCTCTGTGTCTCTCATGAATAAATAAATAAAAATCTTTTTAAAAAATGAAGGAAAGACTATCCAGTGGAAAAAAGACAGTCTCTTCAATAAATGGTGCTGGGAAAATTGGACATCCACATGCAAAAGAATGAAACTAGACCATTCTCTTACACCATACACAAAGATAAACTCAAAATGGATGAAAGATCTAAATGTGAGACAAGATTCCATCAAAATACTAGAGGAGAACACAGGCAACACCCTTTTTGAACTCGGCCACAGTAACTTCTTGCAAGATACATCCATGAAAGCAAGAGAAACGAAAGCAAAAATGAATTATTGGGACTTCATCAAGATAAGAAGCTTCTGTACAGCAAAAGAAACAGTCAACAAAACTAAAAGACAACTTACAGAATGGGAGAAGATATTTGCAAATGACCTATCAGATAAAGGGCTAGTATCCAACATCTATAAAGAACTTATTCACCTCAACAGCAAAGAAACAAACAATCCAATCCTGAAATGGGCAAAAGACATGAACAGAAATCTCAGAGGAAGACATAGACATGGCCAAAAAGCACATGAGAAAATGCTCCGCGTCACTTGCCATCAGGGAAATACAAATCAAAACCACAGTGAGATACCACCTCACACCAGTGAGAATGGGGAAAATTAACAAGGCAGGAAACCACAAATGTTGGAGAGCATGTGGAGAAAGGGGAACCGTCTTGCAGTGTTTGTGGGAATGTGAACTGGTGCAGCCACTCTGGAAAACTGTGTGGAGCTTCCTCAAAGAGTTAAAAATAGATCTGCCCTACGACCCAGCAATTGCACTGCTGGGGATTTACCCCAAAGAAACAGATGCAGTGAAACGCCGGGACACCTGCACCCCGATGTTTCTAGCAGCAATGTCCACAATAGCCAAACTATGGAAGGAGCCTCGGTGTCCATCGGAAGATGAATGGATAAAGAAGATGTGGTTTATGTATACAATGGAATATTCCTCAGCCATTAGAAACGACAAATACCCACCATTTGCTTCGACGTGGATGGAACTGGAGGGTATTATGCTGAGTGAAATAAGTCAATCGGAGAAGGACAAACATTATATGGTCTCATTCATTTGGGGAATATAAAAAATAGTGAAAGGGAATAAAAGGGAAAGGAGAGAAAATGAGTGGGAAATATCAGAGAGGGAGACAGAACATGAGAGACTCCTAACTCTAGGAAACGAACAAGGGGTGGTGGAAGGGGAGGTGGGCGGGGGTGGGGGTGACTGGGTGACGGGCACTGAGGGGGGCACTTGATGGGATGAGCACTGGGTGTTATGCTTTATGTTGGCAAATTGAACTCCAATTAAAATGAAAAATAAATAAAGAGTCTTGTATTAATAGGACTTTAATGTATATTTAATATTCTATCATATGGGTATGGAATGAATACCTAGCCCTCTATTTTGGATAGATTGTTTCAGTGTTTTAAAAAAATTTTTAATTTATTTACTTGAGAGAGAGCAAGACAGCACAAACAGGGGGAGCAGCAGAGCGAGAGGGAGAAGCAGGCTCCCTGCTCAGCAGGGATTCAGGGCTCTATCCCAGGACCCTGGGATCATGACCTGAGCCAAAGGCAGACACTTAATCATCTAAGCCACCCAGGCACCCCTAGATTGTTTCAGTATTATCAATAATGCTGCAATACACATCATTGTGCTTGTATCTTTCTATATATCTCTGATTACTTCCTTAGTATAAATTCTTTTTTTAAGATTTTATTTATTTATTCATGAGAGACACATAAAGAGAGACAGAGAGGCAGAGACACAGGCAGAGGGAGAAGCAGGCTGCATGCAGGGAGCCTGACGTGGGACTCGATCCTGGGTATCCAGGAGCACACCCTGGGTTGAAGGCAGTGCTAAACCACTGAGCCACCCGGGCTGCCCAACCTTAGTATAAATTCTTAGGAGTAAAATTATGGGTCAGGGATTATGTAAATTTTTAAATCTTTTTCTACATTTGGCTAAAGAGCTTGCCAGAAAGGTTGTATAAATATTCCATCCCTGTTTTTCCAGAGCATGTTTTTGTTGATAATGGTAGCAACTGGGTTGTATGCTGGATAGATCCACTTTGGCGATTTTTCTTTTCTTTTTCTTTCAAAAAGTATTTTTTAAAGACTTTAATTATTAGAGATTGTGAGCAGGGGGAAGGGCAGAGGGAGAATGAGGAAGGGAGAGAAGCAGACTCTGCCCCAAGCAGAGTCTGATGTGGAGCTTGATCTCACGACTCTGAGGTCACCACCTGAGCTGAAATCAGAGTCTGATGCTTAGCTGACCGAGGCACCCAGGCACCCTGGTGGCAGTTTTTCTGTTCCTTGATACAGTGCTATAGGATCTAGCCCCATGCTGGGTTCACACTAGGTCCCTAAAAAATATTTGCTGATTTAATATCCTTCATAATACGTTCCTTGAAACTCTTATGTGGGGCATGTGGGAAACAAAATCATCAAATTATTAGTGTGCTTTAACCCTGAATTATATCACTGAACCCTGATACAGAGTATGGCCTTCAGGGAATAGACAGGTACATTTTGATTGGGAGGAAGAACTTGGGAAAAGTTCAGAGGCTCTAAAGTGGGATGTGTGAAAATAAACCTCATTTAAAATGGAGTGTGGTCGGGGGGCGCCTGGGTGGCTCAGTTGGTTAAGCTTCCAACTCTTGATTTTGGCTCAGGTCATGATCTCAGGGTCATGAGGTCAAGCCTTGAGTCGAGCTCCATGCTAAATAGGGAGGAGTCGGCCTGAGATTCTCTCTCTCTCCTGTTCCTCCCCTGCGTGTGCTTACTCTCCCTTTCTCAAATAAATTAAAAAAAAAAGTCTGAAAAAATTTAAGAATGGAGTCAGGGAGGAAGCCCTGAAGGGGGAGCTCTCACGTATTACCACTTGCTATAAGAAGCATACTTTACCTTCCTCAAGAGGAAGCAGCTTACCTTATAAGACCCCAGCAGCAGGAAGAATTTCTCCTTGCTCAGCAACAGCCCAGCCAGTGAGAACTCAGGAAAACAGTTCCTCCCAGCTTCTTCCTTTTCCCTCCTTTTTTATTTTAATTTTTAAAAAAGATTTTATTTATTCATGAGAATAATAGAGAGGCAGAGACACAGGCAAAGGGAGAAGCTGGCCTTTTTTTGTTTTATGACTTCCCCCCACTGCAGGAAGCCCGATGCAGGACTCTATCCTAGGACCCCAGAATCACACCCCAAACCAAAGGCAGATGCTTAAAAACAAACAAACAAACAAAAAACAAAGGCAGATGCTCAACCGCTGAGCCACACAGGCGTCCCTTCCTTTCCCCTCCTTGAGAGCAAGCCCCTCTTCTATTTTCTGGGTTGGCCTGTGACTCATTGTAGTTTTCCTGTTCTGAGTTGTAATTCCTCTGCTATTTCTGAATAAAGTCATTTTGCTGGTAAAATAACTGGCTCTTTTGTTTTTGAAGGTCAACATTATATGGTGATCCAGATGGGACCCAAGGGTGGTGAACCCCAAAGGAACCAACAACCCCCAGAACCCTGTCAAGTACCCACTTCATTGCCTTGTCTCTGCTTCCGTGAGTCATCTTTTTTCTTTTAGTTCGGTAAGTCTCCTCTCGGATCTGAGCTCCCTCCTTCTGGTTGAGCTCTCCGACTTTATTTGGGATCTGCTTAATTTTTTTGTTTGTTTGTTTTATGAAAGCGTCGTCCTTCCTGGTGAGTACTCTTCTGTTTCCTGAATCTCTGGTTTTGAGTAATGGGTTCTCAATCTGCTAATTCTCTCAGGAGGGTCCTCCTTCTGGGATTCCAGTCAGTTTTACATTTAAAAACTATGGTCCTTCCTCATGTGCATTTTTAACTAGTTGGATCAACTTAACAAAAAATGACTTAGGACTCAGTGGCTGTTATGGGGAACTTTTGATCTTCCCAAACTTGCTTTTCTTAGAACCAAATTAGAAGCTCTAAAATAAAAATAAATAAATAAATAAATAAATAAATAAGCTCTAAAATAAAATGAACTGAATGGGATACCTATTTCAATTAATATCTTGAAGCTTCCAAGAGAGTATCCAAGACTCTAAAATCATCTCTGTATAAAATGCCATTTTAAATTAACCAAGGTGAACAAACAATTGAAAGAATGCAAAAAAAAAAAACAAAACCTTTTCAGGGTTCTTTGTCCCCTGCCCTCTTTGTCTCCAGCCCTATATCTTTTTTCCCTCTGCTTCCTCATTCTGGTTCTCACAGTAAGCTTCCCCTTTTCTCAACCTCTCCCTTCTCTGAACCCAGTAGAACCTGCCCCTTTAAAATTACTCTTGGAGGATCCTGATGCTAAGTCCCTAATTTCCCATGTTCCCTGGACTAAGGCTGAACTGAGCTGTAGTCAAATATTTTCTTGGAGTTACTGAAGATCCTCATAGATTTGCCAAGGAATTTTATACAGTCATCCAGACCTACCAACCAGGTTCCTCAGATTTGTATCAGCTAGTTCACACACTTGTTGGCGAAGACCAGGCCCAGCACTGGATGAAAGCAGCTAATTGGAATGATCCTGAAAAATCTTTAGAACTTTATTTTTTTAATACTTTATTCATTTATTTGAGAGAGAGCACGAACAAGCACGAGCAAGTGAGGGAGCGTGTGTGCGCATGCACACACACACGGAGAGTATGCCAGTACAAACAGAGGGGAGAGGGAGAAATAGGCTCTCCTGTGAGCTGGGAACCTGACGTAGGCTCGATCCCAGAACCCTGGGATCATGATCTGAGCGGAAGGCAGATGCTTAACCGACTAAGTCACCCAGGTACCCCTCTTTAGAACTTTAAATGAGAGACCAACCCATGCCTTGTATTATGATCAGTCTGGGCAATTACTAAACAGCTTCATCTGGCAGTCTCTAGGGCTCTCCTAAAACCTGTTGACTGAAATAAGATTGAGGCTTGCACTCAGAAACCCAGTGAACCTGTGCACAACTATTACAGTCATCTCCAAATTATTTTTAAGGAAAATTCTGGCCTCTCTATGAATGTCAAATCCACTCAGGTACCCTTCAATTCTGTGTTCATTAAAGAGCTGAACTGGGATTTTTCCCTTGTAGTTAAAGGATGAGGATGGAATGGGAAACTGTCTACTTCAGATTCGGTTAATTTAGCAATGTGGCCCACCCACACCCCAGAGAATTCAACTATAAGGAAGACCACTAAAATCCTTAATTTTCAACTCCAACAAATGGAGGGCCCCTGAAATAAAACCAACCCCCTCTTGGTCTCTGCCATTGTTGCAAAAAAACAGGACATTGGAAGAAAGATCGTGCCAAGTGGAAGCATTCTAGATGCCTTCAGCCCTCCAACAAGCCTTTCCAGGTCCCTCCAAACTCCTAGCTACAGGACTCCAAAGAACTACAGGAGCTTTTCCCAATCCTTCCTCTCCACCAGCTTGGAGAAAAAACTCTCTAGATTAGGGATGAATGTCTCTGTGTCCTTATCAATACCGGAGCTACACTCTCCGTGTTCATCCTCACTCTTATTAAACAGCCCCTGCTCGGGATCCCTGGGTGGCGCAGCGGTTTGGCGCCTGCCTTTGGCCCAGGGCGCGATCCTGGAGACCTGGGATCGAGTCCCACGTCGGGCTCCCGGTGCATGGAGCCTGCTTCTCCCTCTGCCTGTGTCTCTGCCTCTCTCTCTCTCTGTGACTATCAAAAATGAATAAAAATTAAAAAAAATAAAATAAAATAAACAGCCCCTGCTCAAAGTACTGGAATGGTTCAAGTTGTGGGGGTCTCTCACAAAACTCAACAGGTTTCTATCTTTAAACCAATTCCTTCTTGTTTCCTTTAAGAGATACTTACTCCTTTCTTCTTAGTTCATCTGCCCCATTCATTTTTGGGGGCTGAGATTTCTTTTTTTTTTTTAATTTTTTTTATTTTTTATGATAGGCACACAGTGAGAGAGAGAGAGAAAGAGAGAGGCCGAGACACAGGCAGAGGGAGAACCAGGCTCCATGCACCGGGAGCCCGACGTGGGATTCGATCCTGGGTCTCCAGGATCACGCCCTGGGCCAAAGGCAGGCGCTAAACCGCTGAGCCACCCAGGGATCCTGGGGCTGAGATTTCTTAGAAAAATAATGTATTGGACTTTTTTCCTACTGAAAGGAGGAGATAATTCTAGAATTTGATAGCAGCAACTGAAATTGGCAACTAGGTGAATCAGATGACCCTTCAGTATCTTTTATTTTTTCCATCAAATTTTTCATTGTGATTGATTTCTCTGTGGATAAAGCCAGTCGATTATCCCTTTGCCTTTTGGGGAAAGAATGCAGTGTACTTGGATGGTAATACTCGTGGATTTTGCTCAAAGTCTTTCCTACTTTTCCCAAACCTTGAAAGTGGATTTGGAAATACTAAATTACCTGGAAGTTCTGCTTTATTACAATACTTAGGCAGCTTGCTTCTCTTATCCTCTTCTCAGGCGTCTTTGCAGGGACAGTATCCATCCATTTAGGCTGTTAGCCTTAAAGGGCACAAAGTTTCCAAGGAAAAACTACAGTTTGTTCAGACTCTGGTTTGATATTTGCAGCACCTGAGTTCAGAACAAAGGCTACATGTAGATCCAAATAGGCTTCATGGCATCCTGAACTTCCCCAAACTATGCCAATTATAAGGTTTTCTCAGGCTAGCTGGCTACTGTGCAAAATTGGATTCCAAACTCTCTAGCTGTAATAATCTTAACCCTGCCACCATTCTTCCTTCTTTGTGGACAATACTCCTCATGACTCTTGGACTCCTCATGATGGCTTACAGAATACGCCTTTGGATAACACAGACTTTTGGTGGTTACCAAGAGTTCTTATTTAAAAGGTGAAAATAGTAAATATTATGTTGGCTATGCTATTACAATTTTTAAAAATTTTTAAAGAAATTTTTAAATTTTATTTTATTAAAAATTTTTTTTAAATTTAAATTCAACTTGCCAACATACAGTATAACACCCAGTGCTCATCCCATCAAGTGCTCTCCTTAATGCCCGTCACCTAGTCACTCCATTCCTCCACCCTCCTCCCCTTCTGCAACCCTTTGTTTCCCAGAGTTAAGAGTCTCTCATGGTTTGTCTTCCTCTCTAATTTTCCCTCACTCAGTTTCCCTCCTTTGCCTTATGGTCCCTTTCACTACTTCTTATATTACAATTTTTTTGAAGTTGTCAAGGCAGCAAGCACCTTTGCCCTCAGCTATCTCAGCCCAACAGGCTAAATTATATGCTCATGCTTAGACCTACATTTAGCCAAGGGCAAAACTGCAAATATCTATACTGATAGCAGGTAGGCCTTTGGAGTAGCTAACGATTTTGGAATGCTATAGAAACAGTGAGGCTTCCTTACTTCTAGTGGGAACAAAATTAAAAATGGCCTTTATGTTCAGGAATTATTAGATGCCATACTCTTGCCAGGTGCTTTGGCCATTATCAAGGTCCCTATGCATTCCAAACTGGATTCTTTGGAAACCAGAGGAAACCACCTTGTTGATATTTCCACAATAGATGCTGCTCTCAAAGGAACCAACAAACAAATCTCTGTCATGGTCCAAAGGGATGTTCCCCTTTTCAAATGATAATCTAGAAAAATTGACTAGAGATGCCCAACAATCAGCCCCAGGAAAGGAAAAACAATATTGGAAACCTAATGACTGTAGGTTCGATTGAAAAAAGAAAACTCTAGGTTGGGCCAAATAATAATCCAGTGCTGCCAGAGACTCTAAAGTTCCATTACTGACTAGAGTACATGTATCCAGTCATTGGTCTGCTGAGAAGATGAAAACCTTTTGAGCCAATACTAGTGAGTAAATAATTACAAGACCATGGAGTGACTGCTTTGCTTGCCCCACCTGCCTGAAATATAATTCAAGGAAACTTGTCTACACCACTCCTGGACACTTTAAGATGCCCAATGGACCAAGGTTTGGCAGAAGTGTTTTATTCAACTTCCCTCATCTCATGCCTATAAATATGTCTTTGTAATGATTTATATGTTTTATCAATGGACTATTTTTGTGGCTAAAATCCTACTAGAAAAGATCATCCCTACCAGGGTAATCCCCTTTCAAACTTCATAGTGACCAAGGGACTTGCTTCAGCAGGTTTGTGCTGTTAGGCCATTGTTACAAAACTTCCACTGTGCTTACTACCCTTTATCCTCAGGGCGAGTCAAACATACTAATGGTACCATTAAGCAAAATTTGTAGAGATCCTTCAAATACTCAGGCCAAAAGCCCTGCTGTTAGTTTTCCTACTTATTAGGTCTACCTCTTTGGAACCTATAAACTCTCACCCTTTGAGATAATCACAAGATGGCCAGTGTAGTTGGCTCCTGCTTCTTCTGATCCACAAATGGTAAAGGGGGATATACTTCAATATTGCAAAGACCTAATTGCTTCTGTTGAGAATAACCATGCTTTAGTAGAACAATCTTTCCACAGTGCATTCCCCGGAGACAAAGACTTCAAACATCACAGTCCAGAGATTTCATCTATTGGAAAAGATATCTCCAGAAAGACCCTCTTGAACCCTGTTGGAAAGGCCCCTATCAGGTACTGTTAACCAACCCCTGTGCTGCCAAACTCCAAGGAATGACTCTTGGAGCCATGTGTCACATCTTTTTCTTTTTTCTTTAAAGATTTAACTTCTTAAGTCATCTCTCCATCCAATGTGGAGCTTGAACTCATAACACCGAGATCAAGAGTCGCATGCTCCTCCATCTGAGCCATCCAGGCATCCCCCCACCATGTGTCACACCTTAAGGAAGCACAAAACCCTGATTAGATCTGCACACCAACTGCATACCTGGAATTAAAGATTTCCAGGAATTGAAACAGACAGCAAAAGGAGACAGCTTTCTCAAGATGACTGGACCAGACCTGTATACCTTTTTCTTGCTATTGGTTCTTAAACCTTATTTCTCCCCTTTCTTTCATGGTCTAATCTATTGCAAAAGTGGAACCTTTCTGACTATTGGATCTGACACCAGAAATTTTGATTCATTCTTCCCTATTTATTATTTGTTCCCCTGCACCCAAGGGAAATACAAACAAGCTAACTCCTCTTTGCAAGGCTTTTTAAAAAGAGTTTTATTTATTTGAGAGAGAGTGTGTGACAGAAAGCAAGAGAAAGCAAGCAAGCAAAGAGAGGCAGAGGGGGAGAGAAAGAGTCTGAAGCAGACTCCATACTGAGGGTGGGGCCTGACTTGGGGCTCTATCCCACAACTGGAAAATCATGACCTGAGCTGAAACCAAGAGACTGATGCTCAACTGACTGAGCCACTTAGGTGCCCCTGCAAGGCTTTTAGAAAAGACCCCTTTAGGTGGGATGGTTCCTTCCAGAAGTTCTCATCTTATTCTATATAATTATTTTTTAAAAGATCTTATTTTTAAGTAATCTGTGCACCCGATGTGGGGTTCAAACTTATAACTCTGAGATCAAGGGTTGTAAACTCTACTGACTGAGCCAGCTAGGCATCCCCTCTGTATGATCATTTTTTAAAGTAGGCTCCCTGCCCAGCATAAAGTCCAATGTGGGGCTTGAATGCATGACCCTGAGATCAAGATCTGAGCTGAGATCAAGAATTGGACGCTTAACCAGCTGAGCCACCCAGGCTCACCTGTATAATCATTTTTAAGCTTTATACTTGTTGCCTCTCAGACCTTTGTAGAAACGATGTGCCCAAATAGGATGATGCAAGCTTAGCACTTCAAGATGATCTTCAACATTTATCTCAGATGGGAAGTGCCTGATAGTTCTCCCTCCTACCCTTCCCCATACTCATATGTGACCTCAGGGGTTTCCAATCTATGTACTTTCCCTGATATGGGACATGACAACCAGGAAGAGTCCTTTCTGACACCAAGGAGATAAATCCACTAAATAATAATAAAAAAAAAACCCAGCACAACCCTGACTTTTGATTAGGAATCCTTTTTGAAGAAAGACCTTGATCGAAAGGGAGAAATGTGAAAATAAAGGAAACCTCATTTAAGATGGAGTCAGGAAGCCCTGAAGGGGGAGCTCTCATGTATTATTACTTGCTGTAAGAAGCCTCTCACATTTCCCAGCAAGAAGCAGCTTACTTTATGTACCCCAGCCAGAGGAAGGAAGAATTTCTTGCCCAGCAACAGCCCAGCCAGTAAGAACTCAGTGAAACAGCCCCTCCCAACTTCCTCTTTTCCCCTGTAAATTAAGCCCCTCTCCTGTTTTCTGGGTTTGCCTTAGTTTGCTTGTCTTGAATTATCATTCTTCTGCTATTTCTGAATAAACTCATTTTGCTGGTAAAATAACTGGCTCTTTTGTTTTTTAAGGTCAACAAATGCAGAAACCACCTGAGGTTTCTGGGAACAGACCGAAGGCGTCTGAAAAACTGAAGTTTACTGGGGAGGGAGGTAGTGTCTGAGGCATTATGGTAGTTGTTGTGGGGGGTGGGAGAGATCAAAACTCCTGCCAATTACCGGCTTCCCACTACCCCGCTCCTTTAAGCTCTCAGGATGTTAATTGACCTAGTGTTTTTTTTGTAAAACATTAGTGTACAAAAGTCTCCCAGCAGAAATCTGGGCATAATTATACTGAGTTGTGCTTTTACTTTTTGGAGGGGTGGTATACGAGTTTCATCTAAATCCCCCCCCTCCTTTGTGTCATCCATGTGGTATTACTAGTCAAGTGGGACCAGTGGCCAGAGGTCTGGGCTTCCCCTCATTGATGCTCCATCCACCCTGTGCCTGAAATACAAGTAGGGTGGGCAACCACACAGGCCCCAGGACTCTCCAGCAGGAGGCCATCATAGTTTTAGAAAAGAATAGGCCATGGCTGCCTGTATTTAATTACCAGATGTGATTAAATAATAAAAATATGTGAGCACTCAAATTATACCAGACTCTTCTTGGATGACTTTATGTCATCTCAGTTAATCTTTCTAAAAACCTGGTAAGATAGATCCTTATCCCCATTTTACAGTTGAAGACATGGACTTAATTAACTTACCTGAGTCACCCAACTTGTATGTTGCCGATTTAGGATTTGAAATTGGATTTGAAACCTTATCCATCTGATTCCAGACAGCTGCTCCTAACTACTGCCTGATTTGAAACACAGGGTGATGTGCTCTTCCTGAATCCATGTCCTGCATCACACATCTTATTTTCTTAGATTCTACCATTTGAGATTCAATCCTTTGGATTCTGAAGGCTTTTACTACCCCAAGATCTCTTTTTTCGAGGTACCTATCAAAAGGAGCAGCAATGGCTTAAGCACATTAGATAGCATTTGAGTGGAGGAAAATTGGTTATTAGCTAAGTTCCCTAAACAAAGGACACAGGCGGTTGTTTCCTCAAGGTAATCAGTTTTGGCAAATCAGGGACACAAAGGTCCAAAGAAGAAGACATAAGATTAAGTATAAATGTTATATTGGTATCAGACATTTGCTACTCCTTAGGAAGCCAATTCTTTGGGGCTTACTTCATTGGTTTTGCATTCCAGATATGCTTACTTCATTGGTTTTGCATTCCAGATAACTTATTAGCAGATAAGGTAAACACTACATTTTAATTCTCAGAGGCCCCTGATTTCACCTTCTGCCTTCCTTGCCTCCTTCAAAGCTCCCTTGATTTCTCAAGATTACAGGAAGATTCAGTCAGGTTTGTATATCATGAGGGAGTTTTTCTCCCCAGCAGGCTGAGATAACGTGCTGTCACAGGTCCTTCAATATTCTGCTTTCGCTGTATATTTTAATAGGTACTTGCTCAGATTAATCAACAATCTGTATGATGTAACAGTGTATTATTGAGTGCATGTTATAATCCAGACTCTGTACTAAGCACTTTACATGCATGATCTCATGAAAATCTCATGAGTCTGAGAACAAATTCTATCCCGGAAAGGCCAGCTTGTTCGAAGTTATAAAGAGAGCAGAATGAGGATTTAGGTCGAGTCTGACTTCAGAGTCTCATAACCATGCTTGGTGGTAACTGTAGTTAGACCATAATAATTGACCTAAATATAGAAATAGGGGTTCTAATAAAAGGTAGGGTATTTACTGACCAACAGCATGGCCTGTGCTACTATTGTGCTGGTTTCCGTAGGGATGACTATCAATGAAATAGCACATTCATAATAATTAATATAATCTAATAATAAAGAACAATTATCATTAGTATTTTATTTGTAACAGTAGCTAACACCTCCTTCATTTAATCAACAAATATTCATTGAGTGCTTCCTATAATGTCCAAAGATTGGGCAAGGTTCTGGGGATACAAAAGCAAGCAAAAAATATGTGTTTCTTGCTTTCTTGTGCTTATATAGTTTAGTGGCAGAAACAGACATTAAACAATCACTCTGATAACTGTGTAATTACAGAGATAAGAGATCGGAAGGGAAAGGACATGATTCTTAGTGGGCAAATAACGAAAGAACATGAAATAGATGATGGGTTGGGATCAGGATAAGGCTTTCCCTGAAGAAGAGAAGGGTAGTTGCAATGAAGTAGGTGAGGAGGGGGTGGGAGTCGAGCTGAAATGCACATCTCAGGGAGGGGAATAGCATTAGCATCTGTCTTAAGGATTTGGTCTCTATGCTGAGATCACTGAGGAGTCACTGGAAGGTTTTAAGCAAAGGCCAGCCGTGAGCAGATTTACATTTGAGTAAGATTTCTGGAATTGTTGCAGGGATGATGGATGGGAGGGGAGCAAAAGTGGAAGTTGGGACCAGTGAGCAATAGTCCAGGCTAGAGATGATAACTTAGACTGGGGTTGTGGCAGTGGAGGTGGAAATGTATTTGGGAGGTGGCAGATTTCTTGGAGGTGGTGCCGATAGAACTTGGTGAGAGATTCAATAAGGTGTGGGATGGAGGAGGGCAGTGATGCCCTTTCATCTTCATGGCTATGCTATGAGCGAGGTGTTGCTATCCCCTCTTTTATGAAGAAGGAAACAGACTTCTCATTGCTTTAGCATAAAGTCTGCAGGCTTCCTACGACCATTGGAACATTGAGCCAGACTCTATTGACTTACATATCCTGGTCTCCTCTGCCAATATACCCCTAGCTCTCTGTGCTCCAGCTACAGTTGCCCTTTAGTTATTTGTCATGCCAAGCTCCTCCTAGTCTTAAAGCCTTTTCATATGCTATTCACTTGACCTGAAATGCTTTTTTTCCATTTCTTTGCCTGGCTCCCTCTTTCCTTGGGGAAAACCTCTGATCTATCAGACTGGGTTAGACCTTTAGGTTATTTGCTCTCCTGTCACTCTATACTTTTGCACTGATTACACTTGTATCTAGTTTTTTGTGTGATTATTTTTGGTCCGTCCCTCCTACAAAACTGTAAACTCTGGAGAAGGGATCTTGTTTGTCCTTATCTCCCTATTCCTAATGACTAGCATAGGGCTTAACATACAGTAAAGTGTTACGTACATGTTGAGTGAAACTGAAGCTTTTAGAGTCTAAGCTACCTTGCCTACTGTTAAAGAGTAAGTGACTGATCCAAGACTTGGACTAAGTCTACCTAACAGGAGAGCCCAAGCCCTAACCACTACACAAGACTGTCACTGTTCATGTTTGCAACTGGAATATGTCAAAGCCATACAGCAATTGCAAAAGAACTTAGAATCCGTTTTCTTTTTTCCTCCTCTCCCCTCCCTTCTTCTTCCTTCTTTTCTTCCCCCCTCTCTCCCTTCTTACATCCCCACCTCCCTCCCTCCCTGCCTGCCTCCCAGTGTTTTTCTTTTATAAGATTTGGAAAGACTGTAAGAAGTCATCTTGTCCAACCTGTGCATTTTACGAATGACAAAACTGAAGCTTGACCAAATTGCCTGCCCAGAGGCCATAGTTATTGGCAGACTTAATAGATATCTTTTTCTTTTATGGTCGGCATCATTCTAGCAAAATCAATGGAGATCTAATTAATTTCAATCTTGTTTACCCAATATCCATTTGTTATAACCAGGTTAGTCTCATCACTGACCTGGGTGCATGCTTTGCTCATTTTTACCTCAGTAGCATGATACACACTGGTCCCTTTGCTTGGAACTTCTTTTTTCTTTCCAACCTATCTATTCCTCCTTCAAGCCCCAGCTCAGTTCTTATCCCTTCCACGCAGACTTTCTGGCTTACTGTAAAGTCATACAGCAGTCTCTATCACTCATTTGGCCTATAATCACACATCAATGTATATTTTCTTTTAAATGTTCTTAGGTGTGTTTTTTTTCTTCTTTGTAGACTGCCCTCACTCCAAGCTTCTCAAGGGCAGGAACCATTTCATATTGTGTACCTCTTTTATAATCCTTTGGATCTCTAGAAAAGCACTATACATATAGTAGACACTCAATAATTCTTGAATGAATGAATGAATGATGTGAGCAAGAAAAAAATGAAATGGTAAACTCTGCCATCTTGTGGCTATCAGTCTTTAGTGTTGCCATTTTCACTTTTTCATGTTGAAATTAGAAAAGTGGCACATTGTAATAAACAAAGGTGATGGTGGTGAGGTGGGAAAGGTTTCTTTTCCTTTTGCTCAATGTGCCAACAGCATGGCTACTGAAATAGTATATATATGTTTAATATTTTCATCAAAGAAAAAGAATGATTATACTTTCTATTTGTACAACACCTAAACGTTTATAAAGGTCCTGTAAGGCCATTACCTATTTTGAGTCTCATAGCAACTCTAGGAGACAGGCAGGCAGATATTGTTACTGTCAATTTACAGATGAAGCTTGGAGATTCTTACTCAGAGTTAATAAATATACATTGAGGACCTGTTACATGTCAGGCAGACTGATAGGTACTTTCACACTGCTAAAGAAGGTAAGTTAGTTGCCGGAGATCACCTGGCTGGTAAGTGGTAGCGTCTGTAATCTGACCCAGGTCATCTGACTTTGGAAGCCAGTGCTCAGATGCCACTATCTTTAGGTCAGTCAAATTCCTCTCCTGGGGCCATTTAATTGTTCTCTCTTTTTTGTAGAATGAAATATTTTGTGATTTAAGGTCTGAAGAGCAGAGCTTGGTGTAGGTTATAAGCCTGTACTCTACTTAGAGCAGTGGTTGTCCATTAACATCACTTGGGGAGTTAAAAAAAATTACCCATATCCTGGCCACAGAACAGAGTAATTATTATTTTTTATTTTTTTATTTTTTTATTTTTTAGAACAGAGTAATTAAATCAGACTCTGGGGGTGGAGCCCAGTAAAAAGTGGTGGGTTTTTTGTTTGTTTTAAAGCAAATTCCAAGGTGCAGCCAGGGTTGAGAACCACACTGCTCTAGCAGAAAGGTCAGCAAGACAACATTGTAACAGTTGATCCAACTTTTTCAGAGATTGGTCCTGGCAAACATTAAGAGCATTCAATGGCGAAGAGGAAAGAGGAGTAAAGAAACACCAAAATGTAATTAGTTGGGTCTATTTTTGGTTGTGCAAGCAAACTGAATAGCAGTGACAGAGGCAAATCATCAGAGCTAAAGAAGACCCAGGAAAGAAAAGGACATGGATCTCACTTTGAGGTAGCGAGAAGGATAACAGGCACTTCCTTCTCCAGAAGAGCAAACATTATAAGCCCCTATTCATCCATCCATCTGTTCATTCATTCACTCAAATTATTCACTCATGAAGTATTTACTGAGCATCTACTATATGTCAGGCACTATTCCAGGTACTGGAGATATAGCAGTGAACAAGCCAGAAACAGACTTTTAGTCTCATGGAACTTTCATTTCAGTTGTGGGTGTAGGGGAATGGTTCTGCTACAGTGTTCTAGTAAGCTTGAACATCTTCCTATAGGCCATATAGCCAAGGCTCAACCACGTTCTGACTCAAGCCTTGGAGGAATGCCCCATAATCCTCTTTGGAACATGGTAAGATAAGCAATTGTGAGTTGGTACAAAAGACCATTTCTTATATACCTCCCTATCTAATGGGAGGCTGCCATGAGGCAGTTTCTCATCTGCCTCCCCGGTTCTGGTGAGGCATAGAGCTTTCTACCATCATGCACACAATCTCCTTCAGTATAGGTGCAGTATAAACTGCTTGGCTGTAGTTTAGAGCTGGCTCCTCCACAACAGTGACCCACTCACTGTTCATGTCATCTGTCATCTGGTCCCTCCAATTCAGTGTCCTCCTGTGGGATTAGGGACGTGGGCGTGCTGACACCATGATGATCTTGCTTTTGCTGCCTATGTAAGTAATAAACTGTATCCATTTGGACTCATTGTCTTCTTGTTGGCTGAATCTATGGAAGTGTAGTAAGCCAGCCTAGCAGCTGCCAATGTGCTGTTGTTTAGGGACTGCTTGACCGCTTGATAGTAGTTCCAGACTGTATAATTTGATCGGAAAAACTTAGCAATTGGCAGAACCCTTACATCGGTTGTTTGGCCAGTAGAGTAAGAGCTGTTGTAGGAGGAAAAGCCAAATAGAAGCCTCAGAAACTCCTCACCCCCATCTACCAACACAATAAGTAAATAAAAGTTAAAAACCGTATTGCATCCCCTGGAGAATTGCAGAATTTAGTGATCTGAAAGACTTATACAGTGCATTCCCCCATCAGATACCTATTAAATGCACTAGTTGTGGCCCTGAAAAAAAAAAAAAACAGATGAATCATGGCAGGTGACAATATGAAGTACCACAAATTTTATTAGGTAGTACCAACTGCTCTGTCATATTCGCTAGAGCAGATTAATACAGCTATGTGTATGTGGCTGTTGATCTACTGAATGTGTTATTTTCCTTACCCATCAGAAGGCGGATCAGAAGGTATATATTCACGGAGTATGGCCATCAGTGCATATGGCAAATGCTGTAATGTGCTACCCAGATTGCTTTTCGGCAACGAAGCCATTATTCCTCCAGCTGCTGGGAGCACATCTAGATGTCCCTTAGGTATCAACCCTCTTTATGAAATGCCTCAGCTAAAGAAAACTGCTTCACCTAAGATCATGCCTCCTTCCAAGGGAAGCCCACATCCAATGACTAGTAAATTCAGCTGTAGAAAGGCCCAGCCCTTTTAAGCCAATTTGGGATTGGGATTGGCAACAAGATACTATAGTTCTACAGCCTACCATGGGGTTGGCTGAGGCCTTTGTTAGAACTGTAGCATAGCTTCACTCCTCCCTCTGCCCAGTGCTTTTCCTCCACCTCTTTTCCACAAGTATGGATCGCAGAGGCACTCCCTAATAAATATCTTGTGCACAGCTCTCCATCTGAACGTCTGCATTTCCTGGGGAAGCCAGACCCTGTGACAGTTGGTGCCAGGAGTGGTCTGAGGAAGCAGGTGTTATAATGGGATTTTGGACCTGGTCCACTCACTACCTGGTTGGCATTGAGGACCCCATACTGGTGGTAAGTGGAGCATAGATATTCCCTGACACAAGGTAGCAGTGCAATGAAAACTTTCATTGGTGGGAGGAATAAAATCAGCTATTGGGATACATCAGACATTTGAGAAATATAGGGAGAACAGTAATCTTTAAGAGAATGGGATTTGGTGGCTATTCCTTTTTTTTTTTTTAATTTTTTATTTATTTATGATAGTCACAGAGAGAGAGAGAGAGGCAGAGACACAGGCGGAGGGAGAAGCAGGCTCCATGCACCGGGAGCCCGATGTGGGATTCGATCCCGGGTCTCCAGGATCGCGCCCTGGGCCAAAGGCAGGCGCCAAACCGCTGCGCCACCCAGGGATCCCTGGTGGCTATTCCTAAATTTGACTGACACTCTGGAAAAAGATAACAAAAAGCTGGAAATGATTAGCTGGCAATTTAAAATGTGAAAGCCACAGAACCTCCTTGGTAGCATATGCAGAGGCTCACCTCCTGCAGCAGGATGATAAAGAAAGCAAATGACTAGGCCCAGGACTTTAATCATAAGAGTAGTCAGTCTCCAAGGGTGGTTAAAATCCCAACTAAGGCAAGTCTACTATGCCAAGGTCAGGATTCCGGCTGGGAAAGAATGGGACTCTGACATATGAGAGAGGGACTTCTAGGCCTTGAAAACATCAAATTCCCCTATTCCTCTGAACCCTCTGAGAAGTGGCCCACTCTTCCCTATTAAGAGCTAGAACACCCTGTTTGTTTGAACACAGTACAGAGGCCTCTCCCTTGCAAAACAACATGTGCCTATCCCCTGTCCTATTCCTCCTGGACAGTAGGCCAATAACTAGGGTTAAATCACAATGTTACCCAACGGGGGATGTGCTCTGCCTGCTAATATAGGAAAGGGACAATACCCTGATAAAACCAAAACATCTAGTCAAAATGTCACAGCAGGAGCTGAGATAGTAGGTATGGATAACGATTTTGCTGAATCAAGGGAAATAGAACACAAGTTTGGATAAAAAGGTCATTTGTAAATATTAGCCTCCTGGGATATAGGATTTAACAGCCTGGCAGAGACCCTGAAAGATGTTGCAGACACACTGCTAGAATGGATCCTAGAAGCATGGAGAACATGTTGGCTAAGTTGGGTAGAGATACCTGGATTGTCAGTACAGACAGTGGATTAGAAGGCTCAGGGTGGAGCCTGCTGAGTTGATATATTACATGAGGCCGGAGGATGTACTGGAGGATCGTGTTGCATGGAAGTGCTCAGGGAACACACCGTTCACCAAAGCCATGAAGTTTGTGCTGGTCAGTGGGGCAGCAGTGTGACTGAGAAGTTCATGTGCAGGCCACATGCAGTCACAGAGCTGAGCTGATAACTAGCAATGGGGATGATGGGGAAACAAATAACAGAGGCCAGGTGGCTACACTCAACTGCCAGAAGCTGGATGGATGCAAGAATCATAATGAGCTAGGTCAGAGTGGCAGCCAAGGGGGCCTGACCTAGAAGGAGTTATGGAGGTTAATAGAACATAGAAAACCTAGGAGCAAAATAGATGAGCAGATGACAGGGACACTGCTCAGTCTGCAAAATCAAAAGCAATCAAAGTTTAATCAGGAGGCCGAAGGGAGTTGCTCCAATACCAAGTCATGACCCCTTGCCGAGTTGCCGGACATAAGCCAGTTTTCAGATCTGAAACCCATGGACTAAGTGGGGCCCAAGTCCCCTGGAAGGGAGTAGTGATTTCTTCAGTCCTCTCCCAGAAGGACTCATGGCCATTTACTTAGGTAGCTGTGCACCGGAGAAAGGAACCCAAACGTTTTGAAAACCATTTGACTGATGGACACAGGGGTACAAAACGTTTCCTCAAGCTGGGGAGGGAGAGGGGAACACTCTGTGCTGCAATTTATACTGCAGAGGATCTCCATGGGATCAGACTGAAGCTAGTATCCAGCTAAGACCAAATTCTTGACTACCTCTCCCCCTGGCCCTATCCTGCTTGACGTACTCCCTTCTCCTGAAAGCACCTCCCCAGTAAATCATGTGCACCAGGAATCCTTGTCTCAGGCTCCATTCTGGCAAACCTAACCCGAGACAAACTGTCCGTTAATACATGAAACATTCATAGTAATGCACAGTATGGTTGTGTCCTACATGTAACCATTCTCCAAGTGGTGGACATTTGGGATTTATCTTGTCTTTTTCTATTACAAAAATAATGCATCAGTGAATGCCATTGCATCTGACTATGTCCCTTAGGTCCTCAAACCTCTTTATATAACTTGCCAGCAGAAAAATTCACCTAGGATTCCAGGTAGTCTCAAGAGGGCTATGAATATTAGTTTTGTGGGCTGTGGCTATATCCACAGAAACTAATTACCTAAGGTAAGTAGTAAGAAAGTCTATGAATTCTGGGGCTACACAGAGGCATTTGTGAAAGGGTCACAAATTAGAGAAAGGAAAGGATGAAGGATGATTGGAGAAATAAGATAGTGAGAATAGTCCAGGTAAGCTTTGAGAAAGTGGGTAAAGTAGCATTTAGGAGTATTTTTACTAGGGGGGAAATTAGAATTTGAGGTTAAGTAGGACTAAAGGGCAAACTAGGACTAGATTTGAATATTCTGGTTAATTAGGAGACTGGCAAGATAAGAAGGACTAAAGTGAGGATCTTAAAGTACAGTATTGGAAATTACAGTCAAAATGGCTGAAGTCAACAGATGCACCTAGGAATGAGCCAGTAAGGAATACAAATGCCTAAGAATCATTTTTCTTGAACTCATTTCCTGTAGTCCTTTTCTGAAAGAACACTGTGCGCCTTTCTAAGCTTAGTTTCTTTGTTTTGATCATCATTCCTCCCTCACTTCCTGTCCTTGTTGCCAAGACCCAGGAGGCAAAGATAGGCAAGAGAACAGGTCATGGACTATAACTGGACAAGCTGTGTGACTCAGGAGGACAAACAAAGGTTGGGGCATGGGAACCCTGCTTTGGCTATGCTCCTACACAAATGGGGCACCCAGCCTAATTTTTGTTCTATGTATCCATTAATATGACAATGTACATTTCAGGATTGTTCCATTCCATGTGTTCCAATGGCATGCTGCTTTTATTCCCATTATACCACTGTTTTCATTCTGACTTGCATTATAGTTAAATTATTTACTATTCTGGGGCCACAGAGTGGTGGCTGAGGGGACACCTCTGGCCCATACATATGCTTCATTAAGCTAACACATGTTCACATTAAAAAAAAAATAGTTGAGGCAGCCCAGGTGGCTCAGCAGTTTAGCGATGCCTTTAGCCCAGGCCGTGATCCTGGAGTATGGGGATCGAGTCCCACATTGGGCTCCCCCAGGGAGCCTGCTTCTCCCTCTGCCTGTGTCTCTGCCTCTCTCTCTGTGTGTCTGTCATGAATAAATAAATAAAATCTTTAAAAAAATAAAATAAAAATAAAAAAATAGTTGCTGGTATTTCAAAAACAGGAGGGTTCATGCAAAAATATGGATTCCTGACTTCTGAAAAAACAGAATCTGGCACATAGGGCCTCTATTTCCTTATGACAACTGGAACTGAGCAGTGGCTACTCTTGTTTTTGACTTGACATTGAACCTGAAAGTCCCTTACTGTTTTTCATGAAACTGGCATTGTTGTTCTTATAGTGACATTTAGAAGAGAGTGAAACATTTTTCTATACCCAGTTTATATAAAAACTGGGAAAACAATAGCTAGGCTGAGAGGGGAGAAGACTGTTGTGATTTAAGAATTAAAGGATGGATGAGTGCCTGGGTGGCTCAGTCGGTTAAGCATAGGAGTCTTGGTTTTGGCTCAGGCCATGATCTCAGGGTTTTAAGATCAAGTCCCGTGTCTGGCTCCAGGATCTGCACAGAGTCCGCTTGAGAGTCTTTCCCAATTTCTCTCCCTCTCCTGTGCTCTCTCCCCAAATGTACTCTCTCTCATAAATCAATCTTTTTGAAAAAAGAATTAAAGGACGGAGGTGAGGTGAACACCGTTAGGCTAGGAATGAGAACTTGGGCAAAACTGCTGATATGGCAGAGGGAGAAGGTAGAGGAGCTAGCTCCGTCACTTCTCTTACCAGGCTTTTCTTTCTTTTTTTTTAAGATTTTATTTATGAGAGACAGACAGAGAGAGAGAGACAGACAGACAGACACAGGCAAAGGGAGAAGCAGGCTCCATGCACGGAGCCCGTCGCGGGACTCGATCCTAGGTCTCCAGGATCACGCCCTGGGCTGAAGGCAGCGCTAAACCGCTGAGCCCCCCAAGCTGCCCTCTTACCAGGCTTTTCATGGGAAAAACCACTCCTAGGACATATTGTACTGTTTCTCTGTCTTCAACTGAAATTTTCATTGTCTACACTGTGCCAGGTACTGGGGATGCAGAGCTGAGCATAGGAGACATAGCTTCTGCTCTCATGGAGCTCACAGTTGACTGGGGGAGCCAGACATTGATAAATACTATGAGGGAAGATAAGAGGATGCTAAGGAGACCACACTGGAGAAACACTTTTCTAGTCTAGGGGATCAGGGCAGGCCTCCCTGGGGAAATGACACTTAAATTGGAGCCTGACAAGTAAATGGGAGTTAGTCAGGTGAAGAGGTGGGGATAGAGCTTTACAGACAAAGGGCAGAACATGTGCAAATACCACAAAACAGGCAGGAGTTTGGCACCACTGAAGACCTGACAGGAGGTCAAGTGGCTGCAGTTTGGAGCAGGGAGGAGAGTGGCTGCGAATGAGGCTGGATCTTTTCTTCAGGGCAGTGAGAGTCACCAACAGGTTTTAAGCAAAATGCACCGTGATGTGAATTGTAATTCTTTCTACAGCTACCCAGTAGTGAGTTCTTGTCCACCGAAGGCTTATCATTCTCATTTTATCTTAATTATTCCTTTAAAGGCCCTATCTCCAAATACAGTTGCAGCCTGATGTATTGGAGGTTAGAGCTTCAATATATGAATGGGAGGGGACGTAATTCAGCCCATAAATGAGCCGCGTGCACTAGAAATGTCTCTGGTGCTCGTAAAGAGTGTTAAGAATCTTGTGCTTCGTCCCAGATTCACTGATTCAGAATCTACTTGTCATGAGTCTGAGGACACGTGGGTCCTTTAACCCTAGAAGCCTTTGAATTGGCCGGACTTCACACTCTCCTCTTCACCAAGAGTACATACGCCTGAGGGGAAATCATGTTTCCCCCTTCGTTCCTATCAGTGCTAGGAGGAAAGTATCGCACTCCTTTGTTGGGCTCCTCTTAACCTCTTGGCATAGGCCAAGGCCCTGGTACGTGCATTGCCTCTGCCTCGTAACCCTGGACAGAAACCCCCGCCTAACTTCCGCAAGATCAGAAGGCATGTACTACTGTCTACTCTGTTTCAATTGCTTTCAATAGACTTCACATTTTTACCTATGTAGGAATATCAGTAATAATAGTAATAGTAATAGAAATACTGTCCAATGTATACTGAATGATACTACATTTCAGGAATTATGTTAAACATTTTATATTATTGCATTGAATCTTTACAACAAAGCTATGGAGTTAGTTATACTCATTTCTATTTTACAGATGAAAAACAGGATCAGAGAGGTTGTTACTTAGTGAAGGTGGCACAGCTAATAAATGGCAGATTCTGGACTCTAACCTCCATCTGTATATCTCTAAGTACATGTTTTTCTACCATGATGGGGATCTTGCCCCTAGGCTCATGAAAAATGCTGGTCTGTAAATTTCTTTTCTTCTACTATTTTAGTCTGGTTTTGCTATCAGGGTCATGCTGGCCTCATGAAATGAGGAGCTTGCTCCTCTACTGTCTTCTGATAGAGATTGTGTAGAATTGATGTTATTTCTTCTTTAGATGTTTAGTGGTAAAACAATCTAAGCCTAGATATTTCTTTTCTGGAAGGTTTTAAAATTTTGACTTCAATGTCTTTAATAGTTACAGGAATATTTAGGTTGTCTATTTCATCTTGGATGAGTTTATATAGTTTGTGGTTTTCAAAGAATTAATCCTTTACATAAAGTTTTCAAATTTCAAATACAGTTATTTGTAGTATTCTTTTATTTTCCTTTTAATGTCCAAGGCGTTTCTGCTGATAGTCTCTTTCATTTCTGGTATTGGCAATTTGTCTTATCTTCCTTCTTTTATCAGTCTTTGTCAGGTTTATTAATTTGATTGATTTTTTTCAAATCATTAACTTTTATTTTCATTTATCTTCTCTATTGTTTTCTGTTTTTAATCTTATTAGATTTTCCTCTTTATGATTTCTTTTCTTCTGCTTACTTTGGGTTTATTTCATTCTTTTTTCCCCCTAACTCCTTCTTTTTTAAAGATTTTATTTATGAGAGAGAGAGAGAGAGAGAGAGAGCATGAGCAAAGGTAGAGGCAGAGGGAGAAGCAGACCCCTTGCTGAGTGGGGAGCTCGACATGGGGATCGATCCCAGGACCCTGGGATAATGACCGGAGCTGAAGGCACATGCTTAACCTACTGAGCCACCTAGGTACCCCTTATTTGCTTTTAATCCATCAAGTGTACTTTTCACTTCAGTTGTAGTTTTTCATGTCTAGAAGCTCCATTTGAGTCTTTTTATATCTTCCATTTCTCATCTCATCATGCTTGTGTTTTTCTCTGCCTTCTTAAACATATAAAGCATATTTACAAGAGCTTTTTTAAAAAGATTTTATTTATTTGTGAGAGAGAGAGAGAGAGAGAGAGAGAGAGAGAGAGGCAGAGACACAGGCAAAGGGAGAAGCAGGCTCCATGCTGGGATCCTGACGCAGGACTCGATCCTGGGACTCCAGGATCACGCCCTGGGCCAAAGGCAGGCCCTGAACCACTGAGCCACCCAGGGATCCCCCCTACAAGAGCTTTTTTTAATGTCCCTGTCTGATGTTTCCATCCTTTTGTTCATATCTTGTTCTCTTTTTATTGACTTTTTTCCTGATTAGGAGTCATATTTTTCTGCTTCTTTGTGTTCCTACTAACTTTATATGGAATGACAGACATTGTTAGATTTTTGTTAGTTGCTGGACTTTATTACGTTCCTTTAAATAGTGTTGGATTTCTTTTTCTTTTTATTTAGTTATTTATTTTTATTTTTAATTCAAGTTAGGTAACATATAGTATATTATTGGTTTCAGAAGTAGAATTTATAGCAGCAATGTCCACAATAGCCAAGCTGTGGAAGGAGCCTCGGTGTCCATTGAAAGATGAATGGATAAAGATGTGGTCTATTTATATAATGGAATATTACTCAGCCATTAGAAACGACAAATACCCACCATTTGCTTCGAGGTGGATGGAACTGGAGGGTATTATGCTGAGTGAAATAAGTCAATCGGAGAAGGACAAACATTATATGGTCTCATTCATTTGGGGAATATAAAAAATAGTGAAAGGGAATAAAGGGGAAAGAAGAGAAAATGAGTGGGAAATATCAGAGAGGGAGACAGAACATGAGAGACTCCTAACTCTGGGAAACAAACAAGGGGTGGTGGAAAGGGAGGTGGGCGGGGGGTGGGGGTGACTGGGTGACGGGCACTGAGGGGGGCACTTGATGGGATGAGCACTGGGTGTTATGCTATATGTTGGCAAATTGAACTGCAATAAAAAATAAAAAAATATAAAATATAAAATAAAATAAAGAAGTAAAATTTAGTGATTCATCACTTACATATAACCCCCAGTGCTCATTCCAACAAGTACCCTCCTTAATGCCCATCATTCATTTAGCCCATCCCCTGCCCTCCAGCAACCCTCAGTTTGTTTCCTGTAGTTAAAAGTCTCTTATGTAGTTAAGAGTCTCCCTCTCGGTTTTTATTTTCCTTCTCTTCCCCATGTTCCTGTTTTGTTTCTTAAATTCTACATGAGTGAAATAATATATTTGTTTTTCTCTGACTGACTTATTTTGCTTAGCATAATACATTCTAGTTCTATCTGCCTTGTTGCAAATGGCAAGATTTTATTCTTTTTGATGCCTGAGTAATAGTCCATTGTATATACATACCACATCTTCTTTATCCTGTCATCTGTTGATGGACATTTGGGTTCTTTCCATAATTTGGCTATTGTGATAGTGCTGCTATAAACATTGGGGTGCATGTGCCACTTTGAGTCAGCACTTTTGTATCCTTTGGATAAACACCTAGTGCAATTGCTGGGTTGTAGGGTAGCTCTATTTTTTAACTTTTTGAGAAACCTCCATACTGTTTTCCAGAGTGGTTGTACCAGTTTACATTCCCACCAACAGTGCAAAAGGATTCCCCTTTCTCTGCATCCTCACCAATGTCTGTTGTTTCCTGACTTGTTCATTTTAGCCATTCTGACAGGTGTGAGGTGTTATCTCATTGTGGTTTTGATTTGTATTTCCCTGATGATGAGTGATGCTGAACATTTTTTCATGTGTCTGTTAACCATTTGTATGTCTTCTTTGGAGAAATGTCTGTATCTTCTTCCCATTTCTTACCTGGATTATTTATATTTTGGGTGTTGATTTTGATGAGTTCTTTGTAGATTCCGGATACTAGCCCTTTATCTGATATGTCATTTGTGAATATATTCTCCCATGCCATTGGTTACCTTTTAGTTTTGTTGATTGTTTCCTTTTTTTTTTAATTTTTATTTATTTATTTATGATAGTCGCACAGAGAGAGAGAGAAAGGCAGAAACACAGGCAGAGGGAGAAGCAGGCTCCATGCACCGGGAGCCCGACGTGGGATTCGATCCCGGGTCTCCAGGATCGCGCCCTGGGCCAAAGGCAGGCGCTAAACCACTGCGCCACCCAGGGATCCCTGATTGTTTCCTTCACTGTGCAGAATGTTATTATCTTGATGAAGTCCCAATAGTTTGTTTTTGCTTTTGTTTCCCTTGCCGCTGGAGATGCGTCTAGTAAGCAGTTGCCGTGGCCAAGGTCAAAGAGGTTGCTGCCTGTGTTCTCTTCTAGGATTTTGGTGATTTTATGTCTCACATTTAGGTCTTTCATCCATTTTGAATTTATTTTTGTGTGTGGTGTAAGAAAGTGATTCAGTTTCATTCTTCTGCATGTGGCTGTCTGATTTTCCCAACACCATTTGTTGAAGAGACTGTCTTTTTTTCCAGTGGATAGTCTTTCCTGCTTTGTCAAGGATTAGTTGACCACACAGTTTTGAGGGTCCATTTCTGGGTTTGCTGTTCTGTTCTATTGATCTATGTATCTGTTTTTTGTGCCAGTACCACACTGTCTTGATAATCACAGCTTTGTGATATAGCTTGAAGTCTGGAATTGTGATGCCTCTTGATTTTTTTTTTTTCAACATTACTTTGGCTATTTGGGATCTTTTCTGGTTCCATAAACATTTTAGGATTGTTTGTTCCAGTTCTGTGAAAAGTGCTGGTGTTACTTTGATGGAGATTGCATTGAACATGTAGATTGCTTTGGGTAACATAGACATTTTAACAATATTTGTTCTTCCAATTCATGACCATGGAATGTTTTTCCATTTCTTTGTGGCTTCTTCAATTACTTTCTTTTTTTAATTTTTATTTATTTATGATAGTCACACAGAGAGAGAGAGAGAGAGGCAGAGACATAGGCAGAGGGAGAAGCAGGCTCCATGCACCGGGAGCCCGACGTGGGACTCGATCCCGGGTCTCCAGGATCGTGCCCTGGGCCAAAGGCAGGCGCTAAACCGCTGCACCACCCAGGGATCCCTTCAATTACTTTAATAAATGTTCTATTGTTTTCAGTGTACAGATTTTTTGTCTCTTTGGTTAGGTTTATTTCTAGGTTTCTTATGATTTTGGTGCAATTGTGAATGGGATTGATTCCTTGATTTCTCTTTCTGTTGCTTCATTATTGGTGAATAGCAATGCAGAATCTTTCTGACATTGATTTTATATCCTGTGACTTTGCTGAATTCATGTATCAGTTCTAGCAATTTTTTTGGTGGAATCTTTTGGGTTTACTACATGGAGTATCATGTTGTCTGTGAAGAGCAAAAGCTTGACGTCTTCCTTGCTGATTTGGATACCTTTTATTTCTTTTTGTTGTCTGATTGCTGAGGCTTCCAGTACTATGTTGAACAACAGTGGTGAGAGTGGACATCCCTGTCGTGTTACTGATATTGAGGGAAAAGCTCTCAGTTTTTCACCATTGAGGATGATATTAGCTGTGGGTCTTTTATATATGGCCTTTAAGATGTTGAGTTATGTTCCTTCCATCCCTACTTTCTCAAGAGTTTTTTTTTTTTATCAAGAAAGGATGTATTTTGTCAAATGCTTTTTCTGAATCAATAGGGAGGATCATATGGTTCTTGCCCTTTCTTTTATTGATGTGCTATATCATGCTGATTGATGTGTGGATACTGAACCACCTCTGCAGCTCAGGAATAAATCCCACTTGGTCTTGGTGAATAATCCTTTTAATGTACTGTTGGATTCAATTAGCTAGTATCTTGGTGAGAATTTTTGCATCCATTTTCATCAGGGATGTTTTTCTGTAATTTTCCTTTTTAGTGGGGTCTTTGTCTGGCTTTGGAATCAAGGTAATGCTGGCTTCATAGGGAGAGTTTGGAAGTTTTCCTTCCATTTCTCTTTTTTGGAACAGTTTCAGAAGAATAGGTATTAATTCTTCTTAAAATGAGGTACTAATTCTTCTTAAAATGTTTGATAGAATTCCCTGGGAAGCCACCTGGATCTGGACTCTTGTTTGTTGGGAGATTTTTTTTTTTTATTACTGATTCAATTTCTTTGCTGGTTATGGATCTGCTCAAATTTTCTATTTTTTCCTCCTTCAGTTTTGGTCATTTATATATTTCTAGGAATTTATCCCTTTCTTCTAGATTGGCCAATTTGTTGGCATATAATTGCTCATAATATTCTCTTTTAATTATTTGTATTTCTGTGGTGTTGGTTGTGATCTCTCATTTATAATTTTATTTATTTGGGTTCTTTCTCTTTTCTTTTTGATAAGTCTAGCTAGGGGTTCATCAATTTTGTTAATTCTTTCAAAGTACCAGCTCCTAGTTTAGGTGATCTGTTCTACTGTATTTTTTTTAATTTTAGTATCATTTATTTCTGCTGTAATCCTAATTATTTCCCCGCTACTGGCTTTAGGTTTTATTTGCTGTTCTTTTTCCATCTCCTTTAGGTGTAAGGTTAGGTAGTATATTTAAAACTTTTCTTGCTTCTTTTTTAAAATTTAAATTCAATTAATTAACATATAATGTATAATCAGTTTCAGAGGTAGAGGTCAGTGATTCATCAGTCTTACATAACACACAGTGCTCATTACATCACGTGCCCTCCTTAATGTCCATCACTCAGTTGCCTTATCTCCCCCCTTCCTCCCCTCCAGTGACCTTCAGTTTGTTTGATTAAGAGTCTCTTGTGGTTTTTCTCCCTCTCTGATTTTGTCTTGTTTTATTTTTTCCTCTTTTCCCCTATGATCCTGTTTTGTTTCTTAAATTCCACATATGAGTGAGATCATATGATAACTGCATTTCTCTGATGGACTTATTTCACTTAGCATAAAATCCTCTAGTTCCATCCATGTCATTTTAAATGGCAAGATTTTATTTTTTTGATGGCTGAGTAGTATTATACACACACACACACACACACACACACACACACACACATATATATATATATAGCACATCTTTATTCATCTGTCAATGGACATTTGGGCTTTTTCTGTAGCTTGGCTATTGTGGACATTGCTGCTATAAACTTTGGGGTGCAGGTGCCCCTTCAGATCACTGAATTTGTATTTTTGGGGTAAACACCCAGTAGTGCAAATGCTGGGTTGGAGAGTAGCTGTATTTTCAACTTTTTGAGGAACCTCCATACTGTTTTCCAGAGTGGCTACACCAGCTTGCATTTCCACCAACAGTGTACAAAGGTTTCCCTTTCTCCACATCCTCGCCAACATCTGTCATTTCTGACTTGTTCATTTTAGCCATTCTGACAAGTGTGAGGTGGTATCTCCTTGTGGTTTTGATTTGTATTTCCCTGATGCTGAGTGATGTTGAGCATTCCTTTGTGTATCTGTTGGCCATTTGTATGTCTTCTTTGGAGAAACATCTGTTTGCATCTTCTGTCCATTTCTTAACTGGATTATTTGTTCTTTGAATGTTGAGTTTGGTAAGTTCTTTATAGATTTGGGTACTAGCCTTTTATCTGATATGTCATTTGCAAATATATTCTCCCATTCTTTCAGTTGTCTTTCAGTTTTGTCAACTGTTTCCTTTGCTCTGCAAAAGGTTTTTATCTTCACGAAGTCCCAGTAGTTCATTTTTGCCTTTGTTTCCCTTGCCTTTGGAGACATGTCTAGTAAGAAGTTACTGTGCCCAAGGTTAAAGAGGTTGCTGTCTGTGTTCTCTAGGATTTTGATGGATTCCTGTCTCACATTTAGATCTTTCATCCATTTTTAGTCTATTTTTGTGTATGGCGTGAGGAAATGGTCCAGTTTCATTCTTCTCCATGTGGCTGTCCAATTTTCCCAACACCATTTGTTGAAGAGACTATCTTTTTTTCCATTGGATATTCTTTCTTACTTTGTTGAAGATTTGTTGACCATAGAGTTGAGGGTCCATTTCTGGGTTCTCTATTCTGTTCTATTGATCTATGTGTCTGTTTTTGTGCCAGTACCATACTATATTGATAATAACAGCTTTGTGATAGAGCTTGAAGTCCAAGACTGTGATGCCACCAGTTTTGGTTTCCTTTTTCAACATTCCTTTGGCTTTTCAGGGTCTTTTCTGGTTCCATACAAATTTTAGGATTATTTGTTCCAGCTTTGTGAAATGAGCTGATGGTATTTTGATAGAGATTGCACTGGATGTATAGATTGCTCTAGGTACCATAGAAATTTTTTTTTTTTTTTTTTTTTTTTTTTTAGAAATTTTTAACAATATTTTTTTTTCCAATCCATGAGCATGGAACATTTTTCCATTTCTTTGTGTCTTCCTCAATATCTTTCATGAGTGCTCTATAGTTTTCTGAGTACAGATCCTTTGCCTCTTTGGTTAGGTTTATTTTGGTTAGGTTAGGACAATGAGTCTTTTAAGTTTGTTAGGTTCTGTTGGATCCTATTGGCTAGTATCTTGGTGAGAATTTTTTCATCCATGTTCTTCAGGGATATTGGTCTGGGGTATAATCGTAAATGGGATTGACTCCTTAGTTTCTTTCTTTTGTCTCATTGTTAGTGAATAGAAATGCAACTGATTTCTGTGCATTTATTTTATATCTTGCCACTTTGCTGAATTCCTGTTTGAGATCTAGCAATTTTGGGGTGCAGTATTTGGGGTTTTCCATAATAGAGTATCATGTCATCTGCAAAGAGTGAGAATTTGACTTCTTCTCTGCCAATTTGGATGCCTTTTATTTCTTTTTGTTGGATTATTGCTGAGGCTAGGACTTCTAGTACTAAGTTGAACAGCAGTGGTGAGAGTAGACATCCTTATTGTGTTCTTGACCTTAACGGAAAGCTCTCAGTTTTCCCCATTGAGAATGATATTCTCTGTGGGGTTTTGTACATGGCTTTTATGATATTGAGGTATGTTCTCTCTGTCCTTACACTGTGAGGAATTTTAATCAAGAAAGGATGCTGTACTTTGTCAAATGCTTTTTCTGCATCTATTGATAGGATCATATGGTTCTTGTCCTTTCTTCTTACTAATGTAGTGTATCACATTGATTGATTTGTGAATATTGAACCACCCTTACAGCCCAGGAATAAATACCACTTGGTCTTGATGAATATTCCTTTTAATGTACTGTTGGATCCTATTGGCTAGTATCTTGGTGAGAATTTTTGCATCCATGTTTTTCATGGATATTGGTTTGTAATTCTCTTTTTTAGTGGGGTCTTTGGTTTTGGAATCAAGGTGATGCTGCCTTCATAGAGAGAGTTTGGAAGTTTTCCTTCCATTTCTCTTTTTTGGAACAGCTTCAGAAGAATAGGTATTAATTCTTCTTAAAATGTTTGATAGAATTCCCCTGGGAAGCCATCTGGCCCTGGACTCTTGTTTGTTGGGAGACTTTTCTTAATTCTTGAGGAAGGTCTGTATTGCTCTGGTCCTCTTAGGATGTCCTTTGCTCTGTACCTTCTTTGCTTTTAAGACCTCCTTGGCTCTGTCCCTCCTTAGGACCTCTGGACAGTTGTGTTTTCATTTTCATTTGCTTCCATGTATTTTTTTATTTCTTCTTAAATTTGCTGGTTAACCCATTCATTCTTTAGTAGAATGTTCTTTAATCTCCATGTTTTTGTGGTCTTTCCAAATTTTTTCTTGTGGTTGACTTCATGTTTCATAGCATTGTGGTCTGAAAATATGCATGGTATAATCTCAATCTTTTTGTACCAGTTAAGGCCTGATTTATGATGACCCAGTTTGTGATCTATTCTGAAGAATGTTCCATGTGTACTCAAAAAGAATGTGTGCTTGTTGCTTTAAGATGTGAAATGCTCTGAATATATCTGTTAAATCCATCTGGTCTAGTGTGTCATACAAAACCATTGTTTTCATGCTGCTCTGCTTACATGATATGTCCATAGCTGTGAGTGGAGTGTTAAAGTCTCCTACTATTATTGTATTGTTATCAATGAGTTCCTTTAAGTTTGTTATTACTTGATTTATATATTTGGGTGCTGTCAAGTTTGGGGCATAAATATTTACAATTGTTAGATCTTCTTGTTGGATAGATCCCTTTATTATGCTATAGTGCCCTTCTTCATCTCTTATTAGAGTCTTTGGTTTGTTTTTTTAAATAATTTTTTAAAAGACTTCATTTATTTATTTGAGGTAGAAAGAGAGAGAGAGAGAGAGAGAGAGAGAGAGAGAGAATATGAGCCATGGGCAGGGGAAGAGGGAGAATCAGGCTCCTCACTGAGCAGAAAGCCTGATGTGGGGCTTGATCTAGGATGTTGAGATCATGACGTGAGCTGAAGGCAGATGCTTAACCGACTGAGCCACCCAGATGCCCCTACAGTTTTTGGTTTAAAACCTAGGGCAACCGAGGTGGCTCAGCAGTTTACCGCCGCCTTTGGCCCAGGGCGTGATCCTGGGGACCCAGGATCGAGTCCCACATCGGGCTCCCAGCATGGAGCCTGATTCTCCCTCTGCCTGTGTCTCTGCCTCTCTCTGTGTGTGTGTCTCTCATGAATAAATAAATAAAATCTTAAAAAAAATAAAATCTAGTTTGACAAAAGTGTTATTACTCCAGCTTTCTTTGATGTCCATTAGCATGATAGATTATTCTGTACTTCTTCACTTTCAATCTGGATATGTTTTTGGGTCTAAAATGAGTCTCTTGGGGTGCCTGGGTGGCTCAGTTGCTTAAATGTCCAGCTCTTGATTTCTGCTCAAGTAATGATCTCAGGGTTGTGAAATAGAGCCCCATGTCAGGCTCTGGGTCAGTGGGGAGTTTGTTTGAGAGTCTCTTCCTCTCCTTCTGTCCCTCCCCCACTCTCTCTTTCAAATAAATAAATAAATAAATAAATAAATAAATAAATAAATAAATAAATCTTAGAGTCTCTTGTAAGCAGTATATCGATGGGTCTTCTTTTTAAAATCCATTCTGATACCCAGTGTCTTTTGATTGGAGCATTGAGTCCATTAACATTCAGAGTAATTATTGATAGATATGAATTTAGTGCCATTGTATTTCTTGTAAAGTCACTGTTCCTGTAGATTGTCTTCCTTTCCAGTCTTTGTTGCTTCTGGTCTTTCTTTCCTGCTCAAAGGGTCTCCTTTAATATTTTTTGCAAAGCTGGTTTAGTGTTCACGAACTCATTTAGTTTTTGCTTGTTTTGGAAACTCTTTTTTTTTTAATTAATTTTTATTGGTGTTCAATTTACCAACATACAGAAAAACACCCAGTGCTCATCCCGTCAAGTGTCCACCTCAGTGCCCGTCACCCATTCCCCTCCAACACCCGCCCTCCTCCCCCCTTCCACCACCCCTAGTTCGTTTCCCCGAGTTAGGAGTCTTTATGTTCTGTCTCCCTTCCTGATATTTCCCAACATTTCTTCTCCCTTCCTTTATATTCCCTTTCACTATTATTTATATTCCCCAAATGAATGAGAACATACACTGTTTGTCCTTCTCCGATTGACTTATTTCACTCAGCATAATACCCTCCAGTTCCATCCACGTTGAAGCAAATGGTGGGTATTTGTCGTTTCTAATTGCTGAGTAATATTCCATTGTATACATAAACCACATCTTCTTTATCCATTCATCTTTCGATGGACACCGAGGCTCCTTCCACAGTTTGGCTATTGTGGCCATTGCTGATAGAAACATCGGGGTGCAGGTGTCCTGACGTTTCATTGCATCTGAATCTTTGGGGTAAATCCCCAACAGTGCAATTGCTGGGTCGTAGGGCAGGTCTATTTTTAACTCTTTGAGGAACCTCCACACAGTTTTCCAGAGTGGCTGCACCAGTTCACATTCCCACCAACAGTGTAAGAGGGTTCCCTTTTCTCCGCATCCTCTCCAACATTTGTTGTTTCCTGCCTGTTTTGGAAACTCTTTATCTCTCTTTCTATTCTGAATGACATCCTTGCTGGATAAAGTGTTCTTGGCTGCATATTTTTCCCATTTAGCAGATTAAATATATCATCTCACTTATTTATGGCCTGTCAATTTTCTGTGGACATATCTGCTGCTAATCTTAATTGTCTACCCTTGTAGGCTAAGGATCTTTTGTCCGGAGCTACTTTCAGAATTCTGTTTATCTTTGTATTTTGCAAGTTTGTTTTTGTTGATTTTGAGGGGAGTTCTCTGTGCCTCTGGACTTGAATGCCTGTTTCCTTCCCCAGATTAGGGAATTTTCAGCTATAATTTGTTCAAATAAACCTTCTACCCCTTTTTCCCACTCTTCTTCCTCTGGAACTCCTATGATACAGATATTATTGTGCTTTCTGGAATCGCTGAGTTCCCTAAGTCTATATTCATGACCTAATAGTTTTCTTTCCCTCTTCAGCTTCATTATTGCCCATAATTGTATCTTCTGTATCACCTATTTGATCCTCTGCTTCTTTTATCCTTGTTGTGGTTGCATCCAGTCGGTTTTTCATTTTAGCTATAGCATTTTTAATTTCAAAGGTCTTTTATCTCTGCAGCCAGGGTGTCTTCTATGCTTCTTTCAAGCCCAGCTCGTATTCTTATGACTGTTATTCTAAATTCTTATTCAAATAGATTGCTTATATCTGTTTTGAGCAAATCCCTGGCTGTAATTTCTTTTTGATCTTCCTTTTGGGGAGAGTTCCTCCATATATATTTTTAAGATTTTATTTATTTATTCATGGGAGACACACAGAGAGGGGCAGAGGCATAGATAGAGGGAGAAGCAGGCTCCCTGTGGGGAGCCTGATGTGGGACTCGATCCCATGACCCCAGGATCATGACCTGAACCAAAGGCAGAAGCTCAACCACTGAGCCACCCAGGTGTCTCGAGACTTCATCCATTTTATCATTATGTCTAGGTTTCTGTCTTTTGTGTATTATGAAATCTTGTTATGTTTTCTGTTCTTGAGAGTAATACTGTGTTAATAAGGGGTCCTACACTACACTGTCCATGACCTGGTGTTTCAAGAAGTGTTTCTGGTATATGCTGTGTGCACTCTGCTATTGTGTTTTGGCTGCTCTTTCCCACAGGTCAGTTCTCTACAGAGTTCCTCTTTGCTTACAGTGGGAGTGTTTGGATATTTAGCTAGGTGTGCTTTGATTTGTTTGTTAAGATTAGCCTGATTTAAATATTACTCAGCCATTAGAAATGACAAATACCCACCATTTGCTTCAACGTGGATGGAACTGGAGGGTATTATGCTGAGTGAAATAAGTCAATCGGAGAAGGACAAACATTATATGGTCTCATTCATTTGGGGAATATAAAAAATAGTGAAAGGGAATAAAGGGGAAAGGAGAAAAAATAAGTGGGAAATATCAGAAAGGGAGACAGAACATGAAAGACTCCTAACTCTGGGAAACAAACAAGGGGTGGTGGAAGGGGAGGTGGGCGGGGTATGGGGGTGACTGGGTGACGGGCACTGAGGTGGGCACTTGATGGGATGAGCACTGGGTGTTATTCTATATGCTGGCAAATTGAACACCAATAAAAAATACATTTATTTTAAAAAAAAAAAGATTAGCCTGATTTTAAAAAAAGCATGATCCAGGAAAAGAGAAAAGGAAAAGGGACAAAAAAGCAGACAGAAAAACCAAAAACTATAAGCCTGATTCCAAAGAAAAAGGAAGAAAGAAAAAAGAAAAGAAAAAGAAAAAAAAAAGCCTGATCCAAAAAATAAGAAAAGGAAAAAAGCCAACAAATGAACAAAAAACTCTAAGCCTGATACCAAAGAAAAAAGAAAAAGAAATAAATGGAAAAAATGAAAAATGAAAAAAATTACATAAATAAATAATTGGAATGCCTAGGTGGCTCAGTCGGTTGGGCATCTGCCTCTTGATTTTGGGTTGGGTCAGGGTCTTGGCGTTGAGCCCCACATTGGGCTCCATGCTCGATGGGGAGGCTGCTTGGGATTCTCTTTCTTCTGTTCCCTCTGCCCTTCCCCTCACCCCCCTGCATGCTCTTTCTCTCTCTCTCTAAAATTAGTAAGTAAATCTTTTTTTAAAAAAATAAAAAGAAAACCTAGTCCTATTTACATCAGAACTGAAGGTGATGCTTTGGAGCACTCTATAATCCGTAGACTTGGTAAATGTGTGTGTGTGTGTGTGTGTGTGTGTGTGTGTGTGTGTGTGTGTGCAGCGCTGGTGTTAGTCTTCTGAGAGTCCCGTTGAGATGGCTCAGTCAGACCTGCCTTTGCAAAGATTCCCCTGCTGGGTGCAGGAAGGTATGGTTTGCTGTAAGCAACTCCAGCCTCCACTGGAGACTATGTTTCTCTCTGAAGTCAAACAGTTCTGGTGGGTGGGAGTAGAAAATGGTGTCAGGCCGCCCTCTCATCCTGGGGGAGGGGAACTTCCAGCACCCGCTGTTCAGGAGGCCCTCACAATAAAGCCAATGATCTCCCCTCCTATGTCCCAGGCTTTTGTCAGATCCCTGCCCTCAACCTGTGTGTGCCTGAGCTGTCGGCATGCCTAGCGCCACAGTTCTCCTGTTTCTGGTCTGTGCCTGGGATTCAAAACTCCAAATCTTAAAGGACCCATCAGGGCGTGGACTTGTTTCTCTCCCCCCGGAGGAGAGCCCTGTCCCAGAAAAGCAGTCATATAGCAAGTGCACAGTGGTCAGAGCCTATGGTGAAGTCTATGGTTACCTGCCCTCTGCACGAGCCTCTGTCCCCTGCTGTTGAATGGCCATTCAATGGCTCCTGGCAGGCCTTTTGTCCTTCGAGAAGCAAAATACCCTCTTCCAAATGTACTCCAGGAAGGGTCATGTTCTCTCCCAGTGTGATCCAGGGGACCCTCACCCAACCGCATCCTCTACAAACCCTACCTGCTGCTGTCTCTCCTACTCTCTCACTCTCTCCCTGACTTCCCTTCCAAGGAAACCGGTCTCTCCTATTCGCAGCACTGTGACTCTTCTCTCCCCCAGTTCACATCTCTGAACCTCGAATCTGCCAGATTCTCTCCTTCCAATTGTGCAGATTGTTTTCTTAAACCTCAGGTCGATTTCTTAGTTGTTTGAAATGATTTGATGTTGATCTAGCTGTGTTTGAGGGATGAGGCAAGCTCACCATCCCCCTACTACCTGCCATCTTAACTCCTCCCTTGGATTTATTTTTTTCTGAAATGCAGTTAAGTTACTTAGACTTAGTTTGATCCTTTCAAAGCTTGCTTTTAAACTTTGTCAGGACAAGTCCAAAGCAGCCTTTAGCTTAGGGTTAATTTTGTTCCTCTACATCTTCTGAGGATTCCACTGGATGATCTGTGTATTCGGATATTTTTCTACTATGGCTGGTGAGGACGTGAAGTATTATCAGCCTTATATAAACTTCAAGTATTATTCTAGTCTGTCTTTCTTTCTTTCTTTCTTTCTTTCTTTCTTTCTTTCTTTCTTTCTTTCCTTCTCTTCCTTCCTTCCTTCCTTCCTTTCTTTTTTCTTTTCTTTTCTTCTTTTCTTCTTTCTTTCTTTCTTTCTTTCTTTCTTTCTTTCTTTCCTTTCTTTCCTTTCTTTCCTTTCTTTTCTTCTTTTCTCTTTACCTGGCTCTGGGTGTTTTCCTTTCACATCTGTGCAGATCAATGCTTAGCCAAAGACTTAAGAGGACCCTTCTGTGTATCTCTGGAACTCTCTCTGTGTAGCTCGCTGCTCTCTGATGGTCTGCCCCACAAATCATAACTGTCTTGGCTTCCCTGAACACCAGTCTCTGTCACTTCAACTCAATGAGTGCTATTTTTGGGTTCCTTCTCTTTGAGCTGCATCCTGGAAACTGCCTCAAGACAGTAACTTGGTGCGATTTTAGGGTTTGCTTGTTTACATATGCTTGAGGTTATAGGCCTTCCCTGCCCAACATCTGAAAAACATTCTTTTTTTTTTATGATAGTCAGTCACACAGAGAGAGAGAGAGAGAGGCAGAGACACAGGCGGAGGAAGAAGCAGGCTCCATGCACCAGGAGCCCGACGTGGGATTCGATCCCGGGTCTCCAGGATCGCGCCCTGGGCCAAAGGCAGGCGCCAAACCGCTGCGCCACCCAGGGATCCCTGAAAAACATTCTTTAATAAGTTTTGTACCATTTCATAGTTTTTGAGGTAGAGGGATAAATCCACTCCCTGTTACTCCATCTTGGGTGGAAGCAGAAATTCAATTAACTGAATTCAAATTTTAGCTTTGTTTTTCTTATCTTGCTATGCTTAGCTTTTAGGAGAAGGAGGCAAGCAGCATGAAACCAAAGCTGTGTTAGGAATTTATTTTTAAAAATAAATTTGTAGGGACACCTTGGTGGCTCAGTGGTTGAGCATCTGCCTTTAGCTTGTGATCCCGGGGTCCTGGGATCAAATTCCTCACTGGGCTCACTGTAGGGAGCCTGCTTCTCCCTCTGCCTATGTCTTTGCCTCTCTCTATGTGTGTCTCATGAATAAATAAAATCTTTAAAAAAACATTAAAAACCCTGTCTTCACAGAATACTGTTGTCCATTTTCTCCATCTCACTTTCATGCATTCATTTGATGTTCCAAAAATATTTGAGCACCTATTATATGACCAGTATCTATGTCTGTTCCTGAGATATAAACATATACTTTATACTACCCCTTAAACATAACTGCTACAACAGAAGATACTGTTCTTTCAAGTATAGGACACATTCTAAAACCCACTCCAAGAGCCTTTGCACTCCAGCGATTTCCTTATTCCTACCAAGTATTTTCTCAACCTGAAGCAAATGACCACTTTATCTATGACAAGAGAAGATATCCTCCTGTCCAGATAATAGACAAAAAACTATTTAATCTAGAATATAGCTGCCCACAGCTGTAGAAACGAAAATAATGCACAATTATTCAGCTACATCATGAGTTTTTTTTAAAATTTTTTATTTATGATAGTCACAGAGAGAGAGAGAGAGAGGCAGAGACATAGGCAGAGGGAGAAGCAGGCTCCATGCACCGGGAGCCGACATGGGATTCGATCCCGGGTCTCCAGGATCACACCCTGGGCCAAAGGCAGGCGCCAAACCGCTGCACCACCCAGGGATCCCTACATCATGAGTTTTAAGGGCTATCTGAAACTTAAACATTTATCTTTGAGAAAATATGTTCTGAGGCCCAAACAGCCAACTTAAAGAGGAACTTTAAAATAAAAGTTGGGAATGGGCACTTGGGTGGCTCAGTGGTTGAGTGTCTGCCTTTGGCTCAGGTTGTGATCCCGGGGTCCTAGGATGGAGGCCCAATTCACGCTCCCTACAGGGAGCCTGCTTCTCCCTTTGTCTATGTCTCTGCCTCTCTCTCTGTGTGTCTCTCATGAATAAATAAATAAAATCTTTTAAAAAATCAATTTATAGAGCATGGCCTGGGCTCAGTCCACACTCAGCCAATTTGAAAACTATATGCCCTAGATGTCTAATTTTTCATAATTGATAATAATGACCCTTAGACTCTTTTTTTAAAAGATTTTATTTATTTATTCATGAGAGACACACACAGATAGAGGCAGAAACATAGGCAGAGAGAAGCAGCTCTATGCAGGGAGCCCAACGCAGGACTCGAACCCGGGTCTCCAGGATCACACCCTGGGCCAAAGGCCACACTAAACTGCTGAGCCACCCGGGCTGCCCTAGACTCTTGACCAGTAGAAAAATACTGTCTCACTTAGAGTCTGCTCACTAAGAAAGGATGAGCTCACATTTTTAAAAATGGCTTTCCAAGGGAGGTGTGTGGTTGTGAGGAGGAATCCAAAGGGGTTTCTGCTTAACAACTTGCTAGAATATTTTATTGCCTAAAAGAATTGCTCCAAGATTGACAGGCACTGAGGGGGGCACTTGACGGGATGAGCACTGGGTGTTATACTATCTGTTGGCAAATCGAACTCCAATAAAAAAAATATACAAAAAAAATAAAAATAAAAAAAGAATTGCTCTAAACTTTCCAAGTAGCCTGGTTTTTCCTGTACTCAACATTTATTACCGTGTTTATTATCTCTAAATATAGTTGCTTCTTATCCTCTTGTGTTCTTCCTCACCATCAGTGCTTCTTCCTCATAGACACCATTTCTTCCTGGCTCCAGCATGTCAGAAGCTGAGCTATGTATCCCAACTCCTATTAGGCATGAATGTTGATACGACTCTAGCTGTACTTTCCACTGTACTCTGCCACGGTTCCTCTACAGGCTGGTGTTCTCACTGACTTTTGAATACGTTGTACTCATTTGGAATTTTGAGTTCATGCTCATGCTGTTGCCACTGCCCACAATGTTCTTTGCCACCATAAATCTTGAGTGTCCTTTAAGGGTCAACACAAATTGCGTGCAGGGATAAATGCTCAGAGTCTGAGAGTGCAAATAAACACTCCGCTGCTGGCTCAGGTGCTTAGTGGCTAGGGTAACCAAAACTTATGTGGAATGGAAGTAGGAACAGGAATCAGAAATTGACCTCTGCAGGTGTAGAGCCTGGGAAGGAGGTGAGGACATGGACGGGGGCATTTTACATCATTAAACTCACTGGGGAAACTTCAAGAGACCATTTTCAACTATCTTTGACAGAGGAAGGCCAGATAGACAATGGGAAATTCTTCAGGAAGGAGAAGGGGCAAACCTGGTTGGGGAGGGGGCAGCAGCCAGTTTCTTTTTTAGCATGGTGAGAAAGCCAAAGCACCAGGTCCGTCCAGTGACCCTACAGCAACAGTATGATTTTTTTGCAGCTTAGAAATCACCTTTGTGCCCCCACCAGCTCTTCCTTCTGCTTCTTGACTCTTGGTGTGGGTGCTAGTCTCTGACCTGAGGAGATGGACAGCTCTGTGACCTGGAGCCCTGTCCCTTCTTTTGTGTTTCTGGCATTGCTGGCAGAGGTAGCCTCTGCCTGGGACTCTTGGCTCTTGGGAGGGGGTGGAGTGGGGGGATCTTTCCTTCCTGGTAGGCTGCTCAGTACTTCCAGCCTGACCTCCTCATTCTCCTACTCCCCTTGGTGAGTGAGGCTAGAGACAACATCTTCGATCTCTTTCTGGTTTCTTTGAAGGAAAAGCCTCTCTTTGAAAGGCTCCAATAAGGGGAATTATTTCTCTTCCTTCTTCTCCTCCTCCTTTTCCACATCCCTTCCCTCCTCCTTCTCCACATCTCTTCCCTCTTCCTTCCCCTCCTTCTCTTCTATCTTCTCCTGAGTCTCTTAGGAACTCTTTTGTGGACTCAAGAATGAAAGGTGCTGGCTCAGTGGGACCTCTGGTGGCCTGGGCTGCCTCATCTGTCCTATTCAGGGTGGGGAGACAACCGCCCCCCCCAATGCTGCTTTGCCTATGGATGTTAAATCTTTACTCCTTTTCAAGTGGCTATTCTCCTGTCCTTTGTCCTTGGTGGTGGGGTGGAGTAAGTGTTTACATTGCCTACGATCTCTGGATGCTCATACTGAGGGTTTGCTCTCATACTGAGAGCCTGGTGCTAGTGGAATGGATTACTGAAGGAGTAGAGTGTCAGGGGAGGAGCTGTGCCAAAATTTCTCATTTAATTCTTAAAACCATCCTATGAGATAGATAACTTGTTATTCCTTATACGAGGTTCATAAAACTGAGTCTCAGAGGAATTTAGCCACTTGTCCAAGGTCACACAGCTAGTAAGTGACTTAAATTAAAACCCGTGTTTGTCTCTAGAGCCTGTGTTTTTAACCAGGACAAGTTAGGCTACTCTGACTGCAAACTAGTAAACTATGTGAATGCTGGTACTGGCAAATATGACTTTTCTTGCCACTGACTATGGGTGTAAGAAGATGTATTCTCATCCCCTCTGGATTGTGTGACTTTGTGGACAGAGGCAGGACCACCTACAGTTCAGATGTGTGGCAGATGTGACTAGGACCTCTGAAGGGAATTGGAGTGGTTGTCACTGGATGACAAAGTCCAAGTCACGGTGTTCTCGTCAAGAGAGCCATTGGAAATGCTGAAGGGAAGCACGAGTTTAGTTGTGCCCATGAGTGAGAAATATGCATTGGAGCACAACTCTTCCTGCTTGCCAGGTTTCTTACCAAAGGGTATCCTGATGAAACTTGTTTGGACTTTGTGTCTTTTGTTGAGTGAGTCACGTGGTTAGAATGTGGGCATCTGGCTGCCAGCAGGGTCCTGCAGCCCCTATTGGAAGGTACCAGCTAGAACGTTCCTGTGAGTGCAGCAATTACTGAGCCTTTATTGAAATGGGCTTTGGAAGGAAACTTGTTTAAGGGTTTTATATCCTGGGAACTTTTACTCCTCCAATGTTATTAAAACTCAGTTGCTGTGTTCTCGGTTAGGCAAATGTTAGAGGAAATGAAATATAAACAGAGATGAATTTTTTTCCTCTGACGTTTGATTTGCATTAGTTCCAAGTTATACCACGTTCCTTCTAAAAACTCTGTTTGACAGACTTAACGTATGTATTTTTCTCTTTTGAGATCGAAAATGGACTTTAAAACTACGTTTCTAAAAAAAAAAAAAAAAAAAAGCTTTGACGTGACCTGCTGTTCTTTGGTTTATTCAAATGGTGTATTCTTGAATATGTCTTTTTGGGCAGAAAAATAGCCCAGTAGATCCCTTCACTCAGAGCAAGGCATAGTGTGAAGGGGGATGCAAAAGCTTCCATTGGTGGCTCCCCACTGTTTCAGTCATCTTTCTCTACCACCCCCTTCCTGCCTCCCCCAAGCTTGTACCATAGACTGCTACTCTGCCCTCCCACCCATTGTTGTGTGCCCCCTCTCCTCTCTCTCTGATTCAGGAACTTTACTCCCATCAAAATGTCTTCCCCCAGGACCTCTATTCTGCCACCCTGGCTTTGTCTTATCATTCATTTTCTTTCATCCAAGACTGGAACTGACTCCTCCTATTTCTTTCTCCTGATCTGACCCCTACATGACTCAGTTTTCAGCCTTGCTATACCCTATGCTATGCAATAGCATAATAGAGGCAATAATAAATATGTGTTGAATCAATGAGTAGGTAAATGAATGAATTTAAGTAATTCTGATAATTAAACAGCATGTCAGATCCTTTATTCCTTCTAAATCGCGTTAGTATGAAAAATTTGAAATATACAGAAAAGTAAAGGAGTACCATAAAGAACCCAATGTGCTTATCACCCGACTTCAGTAGTTTTCACCATGTAGCCACTCTGCATTTTTACCTCATCCATCTTTTTTTTTTAATTAATTTTTATTGGTGTTCAATTTACCAACATACAGAAAAACACCCAGTGCTCATCCCGTCAAGTGTCCACCTCAGTGCCCGTCACCCATTCCCCCCCACACCCCGACCTCCTCCCCTTCCACCACCCCTAGTTCGTTTCCCAGAGTTAGGAGTCTTTATGTTCTGTCTCCCTTCCTGATATTTCCCAACATTTCTTCTCCCTTCCTTTATATTCCCTTTCACTATTATTTATATTCCCCAAATGAATGAGAACATACACTGTTTGTCCTTCTCTGATTGACTTATTTCACTCAGCATAATACCCTCCAGTTCCATCCACGTTGAAGCAAATGGTGGGTATTTGTCGTTTCTAATTGCTGAGTAATATCCCATTGTATACATAGACCACATCTTCTTTATCCATTCATCTTTCGATGGACACCGAGGCTCCTTCCACAGTTTGGCTATTGTGGCCATTGCTGCTAGAAACATCGGGGTGCAGGTGTCCCGACGTTTCATTGCATCTGAATCTTTGGGGTAAATCCCCAACAGTGCAATTGCTGGGTCATAGGGCAGGTCTATTTTTAACTCTTTGAGGAACCTCCACACAGTTTTCCAGAGTGGCTGCACCAGTTCACATTCCCACCAACAATGTAAGAGGGTTCCCTTTTCTCCGCATCCTCTCCAACATTTGTTGTTTCCTGCCTTGTTAATTTTCCCCATTCTCACTGGTGTGAGGTGGTATCTCATTGTGGTTTTGATTTGTATTTCCCTGATGGCAAGTGATGCAGAGCATTTTCTCATGTGCATGTTGGCCATGTCTATGTCTTCCTCTGTGAGATTTCTCTTCATGTCTTTTGCCCATTTCATGATTGGATTGTTTGGTTCTTTGGTGTTGAGTTTAATAAGTTCTTTATAGATTTTGGAAACTAGCCCTTTATCTGATATGTCATTTGCAAATATCTTCTCCCATTCTGTAGGTTGTCTTTTAGTTTTGTTGACTGTATCCTTTGCTGTGCAAAAGCTTCTTATCTTGATGAAGTCCCTCATCCATCTTTTATCAGGTTCTTTAACTAAGTGCAAGGGTTCTGTGCTCAGCCGGGGGTGGGGGGGGGTGGGGTCCGCTTCTCTCTCTCTCTCTCTCTGCCCCTCCCCCCACGAGCTCTCTCTCTCTATAAAATGAATAAATAAATCTTAAAAAAATCAAGGGGTCAATAAATTTTTATGGGGAAAAATACAGCTTTGCTTTCACTAGCCTCTAACTGAAATCTAACATTTTCATCTATCATAAGTGTAAGCAATGAACCACAGTAGTATTCACAGTCCCTACAACTTTGAAGCTAGTAGAAATTTTTCAAATCAAATGACAGAAGTTGTAGAGATTTCAGAATACCTCTTATGCTCATCACTGCTTTGAAATTGTAGCTATTATACCCACTACTAGATCTTATTTAATGTGTTAATAAAAAACCACATATATTAATATATAAAATATCATATAATTGTATAGCATTATATTTCGTTTCCTTTTTAATCCATTTTACATGCTTTGGATGGCATGTATTATTCTGAAAAGAAATCCACAGGTTTCACCAAACTGTTAAAGGGGTCTGTGGCTCAAAAATGATTAGGAACCCCAGGTCTAGACACTTTGATTGATAACATATTTGAACTCTCTATTCTAACTTTGATTTGCTGTATTCTTCTCCACCACGATGCCCCCTCTGCCCTCCACCACACTGTTTATTGCTTGTTTTCTGCCTGACACAGGAAGGAAGCACCTCTCTTCTATCTAAATCCTGCCTGCAGGGCTGATTGCCCAGGGCCTGCTCCTTTTCCTTTCTGCCAAAAAGAAGAGCCTGAGCAACCTTGGCTGGCAACCCCAGAAAATGGATTCAGCCAATTATCATTTACTAGCAATAGGAGGGCGTGATGGATGACTTTAATATATTTTAGTTTTCTACTGCTCAAGTAATTCTCATAATTCAGCTGGTTTCACATTGTAATCTATTTTAGACCCTGTCTGTTGGGTAAATATTTAATCCTTGACTCTTCTGTGGTTTTGGCAAGCACCCAGCCCTTAGAATTGTAAAAGAAGAAGCGGGTTGGGTTGGGTGCCCTCCACACTTTCTTTTATCAATGCTTCCCTCACCTTTTCTGTTCCTTCTTTGCCTCCTTCCTCTTTGCACTCCAAGACAGTTTCATTTCTTCTGGGCCCAGATGTCTGCTAGGTGGGCAACAGGCAAATCTAGTGGGCCTCATAATCTGATGGCCCCTGCACTGAATTTATAGGCATGAGCTCTAGGAGCACAGCTCAGAGTGAAAAGGCTGGCCATCCCAGCCTCTCTGTAGGGAGGCTTTGTCTCATTCTTTGCTTCAACTCCACCTAGCTGTATCCATTTTCTTTACCTGCTACCACTTTTAGCCTTTAGGACAGTGACCAGACCTGGACAGCTACCACATGGGCTTGGTCACTCTGAAGGTAGGGCTTCCAGAGCTGGTACTAACACCTGGGAGCTTCTGTTTCATGTAATATTCAATTTTCAGTATCTACTATCCAGTTGTCAGGTAATAGATAATTTCTGTCTCTTCTGTTTCTGAAGTCCCTGTACCTACCATAAAGCATCCTCTAAGTTCTTTTTATTATGTCTGAGGGATGCTGCTATTTCTATAGATCATTTGCAGTGGAGAAAAGATTGACATGCCCTGATTCTTCCTTTCTTCTGCTAACAGCTCCTGTCAGTTTCCCACATGACTTTTCTCCTTAAAAGGGAATGTTCTCAAAAGAATCTAATAACTATGGTTTATAATGTCAAAACACCCTAAACCTACTGTTCTTGTCAGACCTTTAAATGTAAAATCAGGCATGAGGATCCTATAAAACTCTGAGGCAGACAACTCAGGATTAATTCAGGTCCATTCTAATTCCCTTCGTGTGTTAGCTTCCCTGCATCTCTCCCACTTTTACTCTTGTATGTTGGCTCTCCATTTCTGCTAACCCCTCAGACTCGGGGGATCTATTTTTGGGGCACCATACCAACTTGCATCATGGCGTCCTCAGGACACAGCCTTTGGAATCTGCTCCTTGGCTCCATCCATTGTAACCCTGGGCAGCAAACACATTGGCTCCACCCACAGTCCTCGGAGCATCCTCTCTTCCTGCCTAACACAAATGCTGAGTTCATTCACTTTCCAGGGCCTCTTGAGATCCCTTGTGTGGAGTCCTGGATCATGCACCCCACCTTGCAGCTCAGCAAAACAGCATCTGATGAGAATGAGGCAGAAGTTGAACCAGCCCAAGAAACAAGATAGGAATTGCTGGCACTATCCTCTCGGGCCTCCTGTTAAGATGCCCTTGGGCTGCTTCCACTTCTTGTCTTGGCGTCTCACTTTGAATTTAAGCATAAGCACAAATAAAGCAATTGCTTTTTTTCTATTGTGATAAAATAATTATGATGCAAACTTTGCCATTTTAACCATTTTAATTGTACAATTCACTGGCATCAATTATGTTCACCATGTGGTGTGACCATCACCACCCTTCATTTCTACAGTTTTCATTGCCCCAAAAAGAAACTCCATACCCATTAAGCAGTAACTCCTTCCCATCCCCAGTCCCTGGTAACCTCTAATTTATTTTCTGTCTCTATGAATTTGCCTATTCAAGTTCTTTTGTATAAGTGGAATCATATAACATTGTTCTTTGTGCCTGACTTATTTCACTCAGCATAATATTTTTAAGGGCCATCCTGCTGTAACAGCTATCAGTATTTAATTCCTTTTTTTTTTTTTTAAAAAAAAGATTTAATTTATTTATTCATGAGAGACACAGAGAGAAAGAGAGGCAGAGACACAGGCAGAGGGAGAAGCAGGCTCCATGCAGGGAGCCCGACGTGGGACTTGATCCCGGGTCTCCAGGACCACACCCTGGGCTGAAGGCAGGTGCTAAACTGCTGAGCCACCTGGGCTGCCCTTAATTCCTTTTTAAGGCAGAAAGGGATCCCTGGGTGGCGCAGTGGTTTAGCGCCTGCCTTTGGCCCAGGGCGCGATCCTGGAGACCCGGGATCGAATCCCACGTCGGGCTCCCTGCATGGAGCCTGCTTCTCCCTCTGCCTATGTCTCTGCCTCTCTCTCTCCCTCTCTCTGTGACTATCATAAATAAATAAAAATAAAAAAAATTAAAAAAAAGAATAATATTCTATTGTGTGGATATACCATATTTTTTAATCTATTCATCTGTTGGTGGACACTTGAGTTATTTTTACATTTTGGCCATTGTGAATAATGCTGCTGTGAGCATGCATGTACAAATACCTGTTTGAATCCTTACTTTCAGTTCTTATGAGCATATACCCAGAAGTAGAATTGCTAGGTCATAGAGCAACCCTATTTTTAACTCTTTGGGGAACTGCCAAACTGTTTTTCACAGGGACTGCATCATCTTAACATCCCCATCAGCAGTACATGAATTTCAGGTACACATCCTCACCAACATTTGTTATTTTCTGATTTTTAAAATATTATAGCTGTTTTAGTAGAAGTGAAGTGGTATATCTTTTTTTGTTTTTATTTTATTTAAGTAATCTCTGCACCCAACGTGGGGCTGGAACTCACAACCCTAAGATCGAGGGTTGCACACTGTCTCGACTGAGGCAGCCAGGCTCCACAAGGTGCCATATCTTTGTGATTTTGCTTCACACTCCCCTAATGTCTGATGATGTGAAGTATCTTTTCATGTGCTTCTTGACCGTTTACATGTCTTTTTTTGGTGAAATGTCTATTCAAGTCCTTTACCCATTTTTAAATTAGGTTGTTTGTCTTTTTGTTGTTGAGTTGTGGGAGCTCTTTATATATTTTGGATATTAAGCCATTATCAGATGTGTGATTTGCAAGTATTTTCTCCTATTTTTATGGGTTGTCCTTTTACTCTCCGAATAATGTCTCTTGGTGCACACAATTTAAAAGAAATTTAATGAAATGCGATTAAGTTTTTTCTTTTGTTGCATGTATGTTTGGGGTGATAATTAGGAAACCATGCCCAAATCCAAGGCCATGATGATTTGCCTCCATGTCTTCTTCTATGAGTTTTTATAGTTGTGACTTTTAAATTTATGTCTTTGATCCGTTTTGAGTTAATTTTCATATGTGGTATAAATTCAGGTTTCCTGCTTTTGACAGTCTCAATTCCTAACTTATGGCTCTTTCTCCAAATTTGGCTTCATACCATTGTTCCTAATATTTTTATTATTATCTCTTTAGTCTGCACCCTGGGACTGGTTATGCAGTCGTGACTTTGGCTCATCAAGTCTCTGTAACCATGAGTTAGTGTCAATTAACTGATAGGCTCTCTGCCAGTGTGCCAGAGAAATATACCAGACATAAACATAGAGTACCAGATAGTTGGTCACCAATTCTAAGAGATTTTCTTACATTAGTATGCAGGAGAACCATGTGCCTACCACACACCTAATTCAAGCCAATATAAAAGGATATTGTGATACAGAATTCAAAAGGGTTGAAGAATCATACATAGATTGTCCACAAAAGAGCCATAAGAACGGAGATCTCCCTCCACGTTAATCGGATAACCCAATCTCTGCTGCATGCTAATCCTTGATAGTAGAAAAATATCCTAACTCTTTAAAGAGTGAAGCCTCTTCGGAGCAGATAAGGCAAACGTGACAGGCCACTGCAGGTTCGCCACAATGTGCTGCCGGTTCTTGGCTGTGACAGCCAGGAAGACCAAGGCCCTCTGAGGGAGTAATGAATTTGCATCTAATGTGAGAGAAAGTGACTTGAATGAAAGCCTTGCTATGTCCCCACTCCTGCTGTAGATGATAGCACCTCTCTCAGTTCCTCTACTGCCTAGGGTTGTGTTATCTGCCAAGGAAGGTTGGGAATCTCTTCTTTTGCAATTCAGTGAAATTTCACTGAGTAGTCTACTCTGGGCCAGGCTGTCCACTAGATTGGGAATTGATTGAAAGTTGGAAAGGACTTTATTCTTTCTGGGAGCATTTTCCCCACAGTCTCATCTCATTGCTGCCTCTTGCACTATTACGTTATGGAAATGTGAGTGCTTCAGTCTGTATTGATTTCTGGAGATATTTGAAGTAGACTACATGGCATAGAAAATCAGGATTTTTATGCTCAGGTTTCCATAGAGGAAATGAGCTTTGAGGATGCATGTAAGAAAGGTATAGATTTGGGGCTCCTGGGTGACTCAGTCGGTTAAGCGTCTGTCTTCAGCTCAGGGCACGATCCCGGGGTCCTGGGATCAAGCTCCAAGTCAGGCTTCCGCTCAGTGGGGAGTCTGCTTCTCCCTCTGCCCCTCCCCTCTGCTCCTGTTGTGCTCCTGCGTGCTTTCTCTAAAATAAGTAAATAAAATCTTTAAAAAAGAGAAAGATAGATTTGACTAGGGAAACAGGGCATGCTCCTATAAGAAAATCTCTCTGCCAACCACTGTATAGTTGTATCTTCTTAGATTGTTGGGCTTTGATCGTGTATTAATAAATAATAATAACACTAATGATAAAAACAGTTAACAGTGGGCATTTACTTTTGTCAGGCACTGTACTTAGCATTTTATTTTATTTTTATTTTTTTAAAGATTTTGTTTATTTATTCATAGAGACACAGAGAGAGAGGCAGAGACACAGGCAGAGGGAGAAGCAGGCTCCATGCAAGGAGCCCAATGTGGGACTCTATCCTGGGTCTCCAGGATCACACCCCGGGCTGAAGGCGGCGTTAAACCGCCGCGCCACCGGGACTGCCCTGTACTTAGCATTTTAGATGTATGAACTCATGAAATCTTTGCCGCAACTCTATGAAGTGGGTGCTTTTATCATCCCCATTTTATAGATGAGGAAACAGATTGATGCACTGGTTTTGCTGTCTATAGATTTATATAGATAAAGCGGCACCCTTGGAGATAGACATTTCCCTTTCAGGGGCGCCAGTCCAGTCAAGCTCTGCCTGAATAGAGGTTGCACTTATTGCCTGAGAATCTCTGGCTACTGTGTTGATCCTGTTGGCATGGAGGGTGTCCTGGAGGCTGTCTGAATCCTTCTAAAGAAACCATGATTCTTCTGCCTTTACCAGGAACTGCTTCTGCTTAGGGGGCTATGTGACTGGATGGGTGAGGCTAATGTAAAATTGTGGGAGAACAACTCATTATACCTGACTTAACTTCATTTGAGAGATCTATGACATTAGGATTTTAAAGTCACAGGTACTAACTCTGTAAACCCTAATTAACCAAGCAAATTTCTCCCTAATTGTGCTTTGGAATGTTTTACCTGTCAGATTTCTCTGGCTAGTGAATTTGTTTTTTTTTTTTTTTTTTTGTGAATTTGTTAACTGTTAATGTTGAGGGTTTTTTTTTTTTTTAATGTCACCATTGGCCAAAGGATATCCTTGAAAGCTTTTTTTTTTTTTTTGGTTGGGCAGGGGGTAGCTGAGTAATAAATCAAAACATTCCTGAAATAGAACATTCCCTATCTTCCTCCTTTCTATTCTCTCTCTCCTGTTTTCTTTCATACAAAAACCCTCAGTCCAGTGCTCTCATCAAAATATACAATCTGCCTTGTAAATAGATAGAAACTGTTTTGATGGCCCCCAGTCCCCTCTTCAGTTGTGATGTGAGCAGTGAGCCAGTTTTGCAAATTGTGCCAATTATATAAAGAAACACCAGGTAAATTACTTTTAAAGTGGAACAGATAAAATAATGTTATTAAATCCCTGGCGCTGGAAATATAGTAATGGTCAGCAAGTATGTATATTTCTCTCATATGCAAAGCTTTCTGTGAAATGCTACCTTGTAAGAGATAAAAGGAGAAGACACAGTTTCTGCCTCCCACCAGACATTTAACCTCAATCTCTCCTATTCTTCACAAAATCTCTTGAATTGCCTGTTCTGTTTCATTCTCATTGCCAAGGTGGTAGTGTGGGCTGCTGTGCCATAGGAGCTGCTTTGCCGCCAACAGTCTCCCAGCCCACTTCAATCTCATTTCAGCCTCTCTTGTACACCATTGCCAGATTCATCTTCCTAAAGTCGTGTTTCCCAAATTGTACTTTGGGGAAAGTTAGCTCTGATACACGCTCCCTGTTAAAAAGAGGATTTTGTGCCAATGCAAGTTGAGGAACCAGAGAACATTGAGATCCCTCCTAAAGATTCACAGGGTGAATCTGATTAATATGTTAAAGGATCTGAGAAGTCCTGCAATACAGAAACATCTTTAACTTTCTTTATGCCAACTTAATTGACCACAGAACTTTTTTGTCATGTAGCATTAATTAATAGTGCACACAATACTTTTTTTCCAGAAATGCTGCCCCAAATCATTATTTTAATCATGTCACTTTCCCAATTTTAAAATCTCCAGTGCTTCCCCGTTTTCCCACGGGAGAGGGCTATCCACCCTGTCAGCCTTATATCAAGGACCTTTGCAACCTGATCCTAATTTAATCCAGCTCAATTTCATTTCCTGCAGCTTCCCTACTTGGACCATTTTTCCCCAACTAGACTGCTCTGCTCATCACTCTGTGCTGATAAACTATTAAGGTCCAGAGGAGGAGGTAGGCCAACAATGGTTGGGGACAGAGATCTGAGGCTTTGAGCAGCAGTCATTTGTGAGTAGGTTATACTGGGAAGGCCCAGCAGCAGGAAGCTGGGAGTAGGACTTCAGTAAGATGCAGTGGAGGTAAAGTCCAGGGTGAGTAGGTGTGGGAATCCTCCTAGCCAAAAATGGCTTATAACTTAAGATATAATCATGAGCATGTGGTGCGAGGCTAGATAGCTGGAGAAATGAACATCAGGACAGGGAAGATTTCAAAAGTAAATGCCAAAAAAATGAAAAGAAGCAGTGGTGGGATCAAGTCAACTATTTTTCATGTGTAGAAGCATCTATGGTGCCTGCCAGGATGGGATCAAAAATGAAAGCATCCCAGACTCCTGGGTGGCTCAGTCGGTTAAAGATCTGCCTTCTGCTCAGGTCATGATCTTGGAGTCCTGGGATTAACATTTCCCCTCTCCCGGTTCCCTTCTCAGCAGGGAGTCTGCTTATCCCTCTCCCTCTAACCCCCTGCTGTAGGCTCTCTCTCTCAAGTAAATAAATTAAAAAAATTTTTTTTTAAATGAAAGCATCCCTAAAGACAGGGTGTGTATGTGTGTGCGTGTAGGTGCACCTTTGTTTAAGGCAGTGATTGTTAATATTCTTTGAGAATCTGATGGAAGTTATGAGGCTTCTCAGAAGGATGCACATACTTCTGAGAAGCCTAAAATAAAATTTTAGGGATGGACTCTGAAACCCATGGGCCTAAGTTTAATAAAACCTTTTTATTGATTGTTTAAAGGAGGGAGAAAGTGAGAGGATAAGAGAAAGAAAGAGAAAGGGAGAGGAAAATTCCCGAATAGAGATGCTAGCAGGCCAGTCTCTTAGGTATATTGTTCTCCTTTACGTCTTCAAAGCAGCCCCAATTATAAAAGCTAGCGACATGACATTAACCAAATTGTACTTCATTTCTGCTTATTGATTTACTCTTCTACCACTTCTAGATTGATTCAGGGACCTGTTCTCTGTTATACTTTTCCATGTCCCTGAGAAATCCATACTCGGTGACCTTTCCATCTGTGAAACACACACATACACATCCACATCCACACTCACACAGAGTTGCTTAGATACCTCCATGTCCAGTTAGTATCCTGGAGAGAAGGAAATACATGAAAGAAAACAAAGTGGTGTGTGAATCAGATCCCCAGGCGACTTTAAGGAGAGGGAGTTTTGTGTGTGTTTAAAGATGGAGCAGGGTGTGAATGTAGTTGCTGTGCTGGGTGAGCGAGCAGGGTGGTGAAACTTGCTTCAAGGAATGAACGTGCTTGAGTGGTATTCACATTAAAGGGCGACACTTTTAAAATATCTTTTTTTTTTTTTTGCTTTCTCCCAAAGCAATGGTTGTCAACTCTGTCTATGTATTAGAATCACTTTAAAAGCTTTAAAAAATATGCCCATGTCCAGGCCCAAACCCTAGGGACTATAATTTAATTGTTCTGAGGTGTAGTCTGAGCATAATTAGATTTTATAAACTGTAAAACATTTAACTTAAAAATGCTACTCTACATATACTAAAAATAGCTCCAATAAACACACATAAGGTATTCTCTAACTACGGGTTTCTTTGCTTTAAAATATTTTATCTATTATCTAGTATCTATCTATCTATCTATCTATCTATCTATCTATCTATCTATCATCTATCTATCACCTAATCATCTAAGGAAACTCTAAGTTTCACCTATGGAAAAGCCTGTATTCTATCACAAACATGTATGGGCAGGTTCCTCAGACTTTCCCTCCACTCCCTTTCTAGTAGATATATTTTAGATTTTTCATTATGATACAAAAGTAGACAGAACAGTATAAAGAACCCCTATGTTCCCATCACTCAGCTTAAATAATTATTAACCCATGAAAAAAATTATTAACCCATGGCCACTCTTATTATATCTGTATCCTCACTACTCCCTGTGTATTTGTTTCTTAGTCTGTTCGGGCTGCTATAGCAAAAATACCATAGACTGGGTGGTTTAAGCAACAACCATTTGTTCTTTATGGTTCTGGAGGCTGAGGAAGTCCAAGATCAGGGCACTGGTAGGTTCTGTGTCTGGTGAGAGCCTGCCTCCTGGTTCACAGATGGCTGTCTTCTCATTGTGGCCTCACATGACAGAAAGGGGAGGGGAACTCTCTGTGGTCTCCTCTTGTAAAAGAGGGCTCCACCTTCATGACCTCATTACCTCCCAAAGGCTTCATTACCTTCACATACCATCACATCGGAGATTAAGTTTCATGATATGAATTATGAATTTTGAGGGGGACACATTCAGCCTATAGCAACATATATATATATATATTCCTTCAGTTCTATTCTTTTAAAAATATATTTATTTTTATTTTAGAGAGAGGGGGAGAAAGAGAGGGAGAGAGACAGAGGAGGGGCAGAGGGAGAGGGAAATAATCCTCAAGCAGACTCCTCACTGAGCTTGGAGCTTGACATGGGGCTCGATCCTAGGACCCCAAGATCATGACCTCAGCTGAAATCAAGGTCAGATGCTTAAGTGATTTAGCCATCCAGGCGCCCCTCAGTTCTGTTATTTTAAAAATAGATTTATTGAGGTATAATTTACCTTCTTTTACTGTAGCATCTATTAAGTTTTGAAAAACTAATACATTTGTATAACCATCACTATGATTAAGATATAGAACATTTGCATCACCCCTAAATGTTCCCTTATGCTCTTTTTTTTAGTAAGTAGTATCACATGGTATGGATGTGTCACAGTTTGTCCTTTCATCCATTGAAGGACTTGGGGGTTGTTACCAAATAAAACTATTATGGATAAAGCTGACATGAACATTTGTGCATAAGTTTTTGTTGGAACATAAATTTTAATTTCTTTTGTGTAAATATCTAGAAGTGGGGGGCCCCCTGGCTGGCTCAGTTGGTAGAGCATGCAACTCTTGACATCGGGGTTGAGTTCACTCCTTGCATTGGGTGCAGAGTTACTTAAAAAAATAATCTAAAAGTGGAATTTCTGGGTAACATGGAAGGTATTTAACTTTATAAGAAATTGTTGTCCTTATAAGTATTTGATATTGTCAGTTTATTATTATTATTTTTATTGTAGCCATTCTAATAGGCATGTGGTTTTAATTTGTATTTTTTAAATAATAATAATGTTGAGCATCTTTGATGTGTTTATTTGCCATCTATACTGGTTGAATAGTGTCTTCTCTGAATTCATGTTCATCTGGAACCTGTAAATGAGACCTTACTTGGAATTAGGGTCTTTGCAGATGTAATCAAGTTAGGATAAGGTCATACTGGATTAGGGTGGGCCCTAATCTAATGACTGATGTTTTTATAAGAAAGGAGAAATTTGTGCTCGCTTTGGCAGCACATATACTAAAATTGGAATGATACAGAGAAAGAGAGAAATTTGGACACACATAGTGGTCTGCCCTTATCTGTGGGGGATATGTTCCAAGACCCGTGAGGATGCCTGAAACCATGGATAGTATAAAACCCTCATATGTACTATATTTTTTCCAATATGTACATACCTATGATAAAGTTTAATTTATAAATTAGGCACATAAAAGACTAACAGCGATAATAATAGAACAATTTTAATAGTATACTGTAATAAAAATTATGTGAATGTGGTCTCTCTCTCTCTCTCAAAATATCTTATTGTCCTGTACTCACTTTTGTGATGATGTGAATTGGTAAGATGAAATGAGAGGAATTACGTAGGCTTGTGACATCGCGTTAGGCTACTATTGACTTTCTGATGCTGTGTCAGAGGGAGGATCATCTGCTTCTGATTGTGGTTGACCAGAGGTACCTGAAACTGTGGAAGGCAAACCGCAGAAAAAGGGTGACTACTTGTATATACACAGAGGGAAGACAAGCATGTAGAGATGGCGGCAGAGATTGGAGTTATGTTGCCACAAGCTAAGGTAAGCCAAGGATTGCTGGCAATCACCAGCAACTGGGAAGAGGCAAGGAAGGATCCTTTCCTAGAGCCTTCAGAGAGAGCATGGCCTTGCAGACACCTTAATTTTGGACTTCTAGCCTCAAAAATTATGAGAGAATAAATTTCTTTTTTTTTTGAGGGAATAAATTTCTGTTATTTAAGCCACCACGTTTGTATTGGTTTGTTACAGCAGCTCTGGAAAAGTAATATACCATCTGTATATCCTCTGGTGAAATGTGTGTTCATGTCTTTTGGCCATTTAAAAATTGTATTGTTTGTTTTCTTATTGTTCATAGTTTTGTTCAACACTCTACTTTTGGATAGCAGGAAGACCTGTATATCTAAATTAGTCTTTAATATAATCAAATATTCACTCATGTATAAATTTCCAGTTGTCTCATAAATGTCATATTTTTTTTCTGTTTGCTTGTTTGAATGCAAAGAAGGTCCATACATGGTAATTGTTGATATGTTTCTTGTATTCTTTTAATTTATAGTTTCCTCTCCTATCTTTTTATTCTTCACAATTTATCTGTTGAAGAAACTGGTTCTTTGTTTAGTAGAGTTTTCCACAGCCCAGATTCTGCTGAAAGCTTTCCCATGGTATCGTTTAACATGTTCCTCTGTCTTCTGTGTTTCCTGTAAATGTGTAGTTGGATCTAGATGCTTACTCAGGATCAGGTTCATTTTTTTTTTTAGCAACTTCAGTTATTAAATACTTGGATTAAGCCATAAGCAATGTAATTGCAAATGGGCCCTCTACATATTTAATCAGTTCTAGTATTGTGATTGCAACCCAAGAATTCACGAATGTACGGAAACAGGCCTTATGAGGAGCAAGAAGTATCACTCATTTGTTTTGTAGATGAGCAGTTTGCAACTCTTGAACAACAGTGCTCACTTCACTGGATCTCTACAGTCACTTTTCATTCATCTTGAATGAATAATGGGGTGACTTAAGTTCAAATGCAGCATATAAACATTTTTTTTTGCCAAAAAACACAAGTTAAAAACAAAATATTTGCATAATTTACTGTTTAACACCATAAAAAATTGCCTTAACTAAGCTCTTTCCCACCATATTGAGCAGGCTAATAGGGAATCTTAGGGCATGATAGAGACTCTTATCACAGATGACTCACAGGTTAAAATCTTTGAATAAGAACACCATGTGTGCTTCACCAGCTTTCTGAAGTACACTATGGCTACACTCAGGAGGCTCAAATCTATTTTGAATTTCCCTTACCAACTTCTGGAAAGAAAGCTTTGGGATTAGAAGCTCTATTGATTTCCAGCCTGTATGACAAGACTTTTTTAAAGTCTCTGCTTTACTGGCCATCTATTTTCATGGAGGTTTTCCAATCAGTGGATTTGTGAGCACAGTGTTTTTTGTCACCAACTTCCTTTAACCTAATACCAAAGTCTTGAGTTACTTCTGTATCTGTCTCTGCTGCTAAAGCATTCATGTGCTCTAGTAACCAAGCTAAGAAAAAAAAGTTGCTCTTCAACCCATTTCAACCAATACCTAACCTTTCCACTCTTAGAATCAATATCTTTAAAAAAAGAAAAAAGATTTTATTTATTTATTTATTTATTTATTTATTTGAGAGAGAGAGAAGGGGGGGCATGAGCAGGGGGAGGGAAAAATGGAAAGGAAGAAGCAGACTCCCTGCTGAGCAGGGGGCCGGATTTGGGGCTCCATCCTAGGACCCTGGGATCATGACCTGAGCTGAAGGCAGATGCTTAACTGACTGAGCCACCCAGGTGCCCAGAATCAATGTTTGTTTTTTTTTAAATTTTGTATGTATTTGTATGGGTACACACACATAAATAGTGTATGTGTGTGTAAGCCTGTGCATATATACAAACACAGATATATGTAATTTAAATAACTTTTTAAAAACAAATAAGGACTTTTAAAATATAACTACAATGATATTATCACTTCTAACAAAATGAACGATAATGCATTAATATGATCTAATACCTAGCCTATATTCAATTTCCCCGGTGTTCTCAAAATGATTATTTTGAGGCAAGTTCCAAATGACAGCTGCACAATTCATTTTATGGCCATGTTTCTTAAGTCTTTTTTATTCTACAACAATTTCCCCTCTTCTTTTTCTTCCCCATGTATAAGGCTAAATGTTTGTGCTTCCCCACAAAATTCATATGTTGAAATCCTAGCCCCTAGTGTGATGTGTATGCGGAGGTGGAGTCTTTGGGAGGTGAGTAGGTCATGAGGGTAGAGTCCTCATGAATGGGATTAGTGTCCTTATAAAAGATACCTCAGAGAACTCTCTCGCCCCTTCCACCCTATAAGGACACTGCAAGAGGATGGCTGTCTGCAACCAGAGAGCAGGCCTTCACCAAGAACCCAACCTTGCTGACACCTCCGTCTTGGTCTTCAGCCTCCAGAGCTGTGAGAAATAAGTTCCTGTTGTTTATAAGCCACTCAATCTATTATACTCTGTTGGAGCAGCCTGAACTAAGTAAGACACCATGCTATTGGAGAAATTGGGTCATTTATTTCTCAAAGTGCCCTGCTTTCTGTGTTAGGCTGATTACCTCCTTCTGGTACTGTTTAACTTGTTCCTCTATCTCTTTTATTTCCTATATTGGTGTTTAGGTCTAGACTAGAAGATTGATTTGTTTTAGGTTCACTGCTTTTGGCAAAAATACTTTGTAAGTGGTGCTGTGTACATTCTATTGCATCAATCAGAAGGCACATCATATCTGGTTGTCTCACTTTTAGTGATGAAATTTATTTTGTGGTGAGATGGAATAGGCCTGTTCCTTGTTAAACTCTCAGTTAATCATCCATTGATGATTTTTGCCTAAATGCATTAGTTCATTAGGAGTTGCAAAGTGGTGATTTTATAATCCTCTCATTCATTGTGCATTGATTAGTGGAATTCTCCATAATGAAGAACTTTTCTTTTTTTAAAAGGTTTTATTTATTTATTTATTTATTTATTTATTTATTTATTTGACAGAGAGAGCACAAGTAGGGGGAGCAGTAGGTGGAGGGAGAGGGAGAAGCAGGCTTCCCGCTGAGTGGGGAGCCCCATGTAGGGCTCAATCCCGGGACTTGGGATCATGACCTGAGCCGAAGGCAGATGCTTAACCAACTGAGCCACCCAGGCACCCTAAGAACTTTTCTTATCAACTTTTTAATGTCTTTGAAGTACTGTTTGACCATGAACTGAAGAATCAATGCTTAATTCTTTAGCTTTATTAATTTTTAATGTATGAGTTGTTGCTCTGGAAACTTCCAATCATGATCAATGAGTGTTTTCTTGAGTGTCCTAATGAATTTATAGAATTTTATATATTTGATGTGTTTCAATCAGTCATTTTTTAAATGCTCAATTTGATACTCTTTGGCTAAGAGAAGCCCCTTTCAGTCACCTCCTGAATCCTTTTGAGGTATCCCTGGTAGTCTTTGATAGTATCCTTGCTTTCTGGTATGACAACATGCCCTAGGCTCATCTTGAACATTCCCTACCCTACACCAGGAATCAGCCATTTCTCCAGGGAGCCATGGATCCGTTTAATGAGAAATGCAATAAGCATAAGTAATTTTGTTTGGTTTTGAAAAAGACTTTATTTTTTGGAGCAATTTGGGGTTTCCAGAAAAATTGAGCCAAAAGTATAAAGAATTCATATATATATATATATATATATATATATATATATATATATATATATCTTCTCTCCCTCTTTCACAGTTTCCCCTATTAACATCTTGCATTAGTCAGGTACATTTGTTACAACTGATAAGCCAGTATTGATACATATTATTCACCAAAGTCCATAGTTTACAATAGGGCTTACTCTGTGCTGTATAGTTCTATGCATTTTGAAAAACGCATATTTCATGTGTACACCATTATAGGATCATAGAGAATATTTTCACTGCCCTAAAAATGCTCTATGCTCCACCTGTTCATCCCTTCCCCCTTCTCCCTGAACTCCTGGTAAGCATTGATGTTTTCACTACCACCGTAATTTTGTCCACAAATATTTTTAAAAAGTTTTATCAGATGAAGGAAGTTCCGAAAAGACCAAAAGTGAGGATGAAATGTTACTCAGAGGAGACAACTGAAAGGCACAAGCCCCTGCAGAGGCAAGAGCAGATGGAGTCTAGAAGGGATTCGCCTCCAGCTAACGTCAGGAAGAATGTGGATAAGAGTTAAGATCATAGGATAACTGAGCCTTGGGGGAAATACAGCCCCAAGTGGACTTTCTACTACCACCTCCAGGTGTTGAGTGGCGCACAGATCCCAGATACTTTCAGAACCTGCCTCTTGCACCTTTGTGTACCCAGGCTCAGGGGACCTAGCCCTTCTCTCTTTTTCCCTCAGAGTCCTCTCCTTTCCTCCTCCCTGACTCTTAGACAATCCAGTTCTACTATTTATCTCTAAGATGATTGTGAAGCTTAAGTGAGGTAATACATATAATATGCTTTACACACAGAAAACAATAATAATCAGGTGTCCTTGTTGTCATTACTGAATTAAGGCCCCAGAACTTTCAGATCTTGAGGTTCTTCACCCTTTATCTGTTCTCAGGTTTAATTAGTACCAAGGCTTGTAGGATTTTAATTAGTGTCAGTCTGTGTGATGAGGCCTCACCCAATTCCCTTAATTATATTTATCTTTGTATAGTAGCCCATATATGAGGACCTTTTAACTTAGGGCCCAGGACAAATGACCACTGTCTTCCTTCCTACCCTCCCAATTTTGCAAAGGACCTTCAGAATCTCGAATGCCTTGTCCATGGTGAGAGTATAGGTGAAACTTCTCTTTCACAGGAAGCAGGTCACCAAGGCAGCCAGGCTGGCCAAGGCAGCTATAAAGTAGCCTCACAATTGGCTGAGCTGTATTGAAAGGCTGTCCTTTGTTGTGTGGATGGGCAAAGTTGTGAGTATCCTCGAACCCACTGGAACTTTTCCATTCCAAATATGTGCTTCATCCTTCAAAATCATCCAGCAGGCTTAAGATGAGGGAATATGTCCCTTCACCAATACTTATTTAGGCCTTGAGCAGTGGGGTAAAACCGGGGTAAAACTAGAATTTCTTGTCTCTCAGAAAGAGTAACTTGCTTTGAGGATATCCAGGCTGATGGCTACAATTCTAGCCCCTTGGGGAACAATGGCTGAACATTGTCTTGAGAGTTTACCCAGTAGAGAAGACATGGAAATATCAGACATCATGAGTCCAGATAGGGTGGGCTGTGCTGCTGCTATTGCTATAGGCCACAGGCTGTGTGGACAGAAGTCAGCCAAGATGAAGCCTACTGCTCTTCAGAACCCCAGGTCTGGACCTAGAACCAGACCTTCAGCAGGTATCAGCATAGGAAATACAGAATAGCTGCTCTGCCTGTTTCCCAACCTGGGTGCCTTAGATTTTCAAAGGTAAGGTCTAGGTCATCTGAGCCCCTACAGGCAGTGATGCGATGCTCCCATGGAAGTACTATGTGCAGACAATGCCTCTGGGGCTGTTTCTGGAAGAGTGGAGCTTTGTGTCTACACGGCCATTATATATATATATTTAATTTTATTCTTTTATTCATGAGAGACACATAGAGAGAGAGAGGCAGAGACACAGGCAGAGGGAGAAGCAGGCTCCAGGTAGGGAGCCCGACGTGGGACTTGATCCCGGGTCTCCAGGATCACACCCTGAGCTGAAGGTGGCGCTAAACCGCTGAACCACCCGGGCTGCCCTACAGGGCCAATCTTTACCAGCCACTTAATGGATTGATCTCATCAGCCAGAAGGTGATAGCTTCCTCCCTGAGCTCCTATGATAACTAGGATTGGGAATGACAGAGCTGCTGTGAACTCCTTCAGGAGGTGCCTCTAGCACAAGTAGCTCATGAGATGATGTCTAGGCCTAGCCAGTGAAAGCTTAGGCATGCTGGGTAGGAGGGCCATTTTGGAGGGAAGTATCTGAGTAAAAGCATATTGAACTCCAGGTCAAGTTAGATGGGTGATGCCCAAAGTGTTAGTGAGGTGGAGATCCAAAGTTAGGATGCCATTACTGGCCTCAGTGTGATGGGGTTCTAGATCCCTAAGCTCTCCAGACTAAAGACTTTGCATTGCGACAAACTATAAAGGAGTTAGAGCTGAAGGCTGAGGGACCAGTCTACCAAGATTTAGAAATCTGCAGTGGAGGAAGCTAGGTAGGCTTGAAACTAATCTTTTTGGGCATTCTTTCAAGAAGCATTTTTTAAAAGATTTTATTTATTTATTCATGAGACACACACATACACACACAGAAAGAGAGAGAGAGAGAGAGAGAGAGAGAGAGAGAGTCAGAGACACAGACAGAGGGAGAAGCAGGCTCCATGCAGGGAGCCTGACGCGGAACTCGATCCCCGGTCTCCAGGATCACGCCCTGGGCTGAAAGCAGCGCTAAACCGCCGAACCACCCGGACTGCCCTCAAGAAGCATTTTAATGGCCCAACTGGCATCCTGAAATCTAGACCCTCTTCTGGTACCATCCCTCCTCCCTTCTCTGGGCAACTATTTTATAATTAACAGTGGGTTGATTGCTTGGAAATGTTTACTTGACTGAGCCAGCAGGCACTCCAGGGTCCATCTCTATTAACCTCCAATTAGGTAGACTTGTGAAGAGAGCTAAGAACTTCATTGTTCAGCATCATCAGGAAGTCACTTATTTTAATCTCTCTTTGATAGTTATCTATAAATTAAGTGAGAATAAAGAGGAGAATAATTGGGGATGGATTTGCCCAGACTGTCTTGTGCCTTGTAGAGTCAATATTCTTGGCTATTAATGAGATCTTGGATAAAAGGAAGTAGGTGCAAAGAGAGGCAACCAGCTAGAGGTGCTGCCTTGCTAAGAGCAATATGATGGGCTAGATGGACTCAGAGTATTCTGCATCTTCTCCTAACGTTTTCAGAAATCCTTTCCTCTGGTCTCTACAACATGAGACCCAACCCTAGGGTTATTCCACTATAGACAAAACCTCATGATTTCGCATACAATTATTAAGAGTATGGGTTTGGTGTCAGATCTGAGCTAGATTCCCAGCATGGTCATTTACCACCTGTGTGACTTAGAGTAATATCTTTGTTTCCTCAGCTGCAAAATGATAGTAATAATAATTCCTAACCCTTGATTGTTCAGAGAATTATATGAAATTAATGCACATAAAGCACTTAGCGTAATGTCTGACAGATAAAAGTTACTCAACAACAAATATTTGTTTCTTTTCATGCTTTCTAAGGTGGAAAATCCCAATTGCTCATTTTGTTGTTGTTGTTGTTGTTGTTTGTTTTTTTACACATATTTCTTCTGATAAGGCTGCTACCAGTGGGGGCTTGATGAACCCCTGGGCCCTACTTAAGGTCATGGCCTGGCAGCCCCTCTGTCTTTGACAAACCCATCTCTACTTTTTCCAGTACGGTAAAATAGTTTTGAGTGTGGGCTCTAGAGTTAGATCTGGTATGGATTCCCAGCTCAGCTACTTCCTGGCTACATAACTTTGGGCAGATAATTTAACCCTTCTATGTCTTAATTTCCTAATGATAATATTAAGTTACCTCACGGGCTTGTTAGGAGGATTCAATGAGGGGATACACGTAAAGCACTCTGAACAATGTCTGGTACATGGTGATTGCTCAAAAAGTGGTAATTATATTATTCTCTATATTATTTTCTTCATCATGGCTCCCATTTTCTCAGTGACCTAAGGGGTGTCAAGAGTTCATCTGGCAAAATCATATAAGCAAACTCTAAATGGTTTAAGTCCCTCCTCTTCCACTACCATGAAACCAAAGATATCATTAACTAGTGACAGGTTATGAGTTAAGCTATGCCATTTTATTTATTTTTACAGATTTTATTTATATATTAGAAAGAGAGAGAGAGCATGAGCAAGGGGAAGGGTAGAGGGAGAGGGAGACAAGCAGACTCCCCGCTCAGTGGGGAGCCTGACGTGGTGCTCTACTACATAGGGCTGGATCCCAGAACCCTGAGATCATGACCTAAGCCAAAATCAGACACTTAAGTGACTGAGCCACCCAGGCACTGCTAAGCTGCGCCATTTTAAAACATGGCTCTCAAGTTTTTTTTTAAAGATTTTATTTATTTATTCACGAGAGACACACAGAGAGAGGCAGAGACACAGACAGAGGGAGAAGCAGGCTCCTTGCGGGGAGCCCGATGTGGTGCTCGATCCCAGATCCCAGGATCATGACCTGAGCCAAAGGCAGATGCTCAACTGCTGAGCCACCCAGGCGTCCCGGCCCTCAAGTTTTTGACACTTCTCCCATTGAGAGGTGATGTCTAGTCCCCTCCCCTTGAATCTGGGTTCTGTGAATGCTTGGATAATAGAATAGGGCAGAAGTGGCACTGTGCCAGTTTCTGGGCCTATGCCTTAAGAAACTGGCAGGTTGGGCAGCCCGGGTGGCTTGGCGGTTTAGCGCCGCCTTCAGCCCAGGGTGTGATCCTGGAGACCTAGAATCGAGTCCCACATCAGGCTCCCTGCATGGAACCTGCTTCTCCCTCTGCCTGTGTCTCTGCCTCTCTCTCTCTTTGTCTCTCATGAATAAACAAATAAAATCTTAAAAAAAAAAAAAAAAGAAAGAAAGAAACTAGCAGGTTTTTCTTCTTGTCTCTAGGGGTGTTTATTCTTGGAACCCAGTCACATGCTGTGAGGAAGGACAGTCAGCCCACGGAGAGGCTCCTGCAGAGAGGAACTGAGACTCCTGGTCCTCAGCTCTGGCTAAGCTCTTAGTTGACAGCCAGCACCAACTTGCCAGTCAATGTGAGTGGGCCATCCTGGACATAGATCCTCCAAGCTCCCATTTAAGCTGCCCTCGCTGACACCACATGAAGCAAAGATCAACCCACCTTGCCAAACCTTGTTCATTGTTGTGACCAGTATGAACACTGTTATATTAAGCCACCAAGTTTGGGGTGGTTTGTTATATAGCAATAGATAATCGGAACACAGATTATGGGTCGCTGGCCAATAGGTGGGAGAGACCTTTTGGGTCAGGCTGTTCCGTATATTGTGAGCAATATCTTGCAAGTGGTAACTGTTTTCTTTTCTATGTGTAGGACTGGCCTTTGACTGAATTAAGAAATGGAATCGTCATGGGATGTGGTGATGAAGTTTACTGCTTCAGTCTCTAAAAATAAACCACAAACACAAAATGTTTTTGACCAAAACTGTTGGACAGCATTGTACCAAATATTGACCTTCTCCCTGCCAAATCTATTCCTTTCCCATTCCCCATATCTCAGAAATGATATCATGTCCCATCCAGTTACCCAAGTAGAACACATAGGGGTTGTCCGTGAACCTTCCCTTTCCGTGATTCCTCATATCCAGGTTGTTAGAAAGTGCTCTTGGTTCAATCTTCAAAACGTATCCCAAATCTGTTCACTTTTCTCCATCCCCACCATTGCTATGTGAGGCCACATTCTCCTTTAAAAAATTTTTTTTTAAATTTTATTTAAAGTCAATTGGCCAACATATTGTATAGCACCCAGTGCTTATCTCATCGTAGGCCACATTATCCTTTGGCTTACTTGGACTAACCTGTATGGGGCACAAACTTGTACGCCTTCTCAGATACTTTTCTGAGGTTCTACCCCCTTTCCAAATTGTGCTGGCTCCATTCCATGTTCTGGCACCTCCCCCTCCCTTCCTGCCAAGCTTTCAGAGCCACATGGTAACAGTCTACATTGAAGCCCTGCACCTGCTTGACTCTCATGTCCTATACACGGAGCCCGTGAACGCCACACTTAGGTAGAACACCATACTGTGGGTGTGGGGCCAGGCATGGGGAGAAGCTGCCAAGGAACCAGATGAGGAAACTTGGGAGGGGGAGTCTGCCCCTTGCAGTGTGCACCTTGAGAGTGGAAACAAGGAGGCATGAGGGATCCCAGTGGATAAATTTCTCTGACTTTCTTCCTTTGTGTCCAACTCTGAAACATGTGCAAGCCTTTTCTTTTCAACCATTTTGAGCAAACTTACCTGGCAAGTGACCTGAAGTTTGTGGAGCAGTGTCCAGTGAGGTGATGCATTGCATCACGTTGTTTTACATCTTTCCTGGCCTTACTTACCCTTCCCCTCATCCTTGTTGCCTTAGGCTTACACAACTCCCAGATGCTTAGTGCTGGGATTCCTTTTTTTTTTTTTAATATATTTTTTTTATTGGAGTTCGATTTGCCAACATATAGTATAACACCCAGTGCTCATCCTGTCAAGTGCCCCCCTCAGTTCCTGACTCAGGCTCCGTGTTAGAAAAACCTGGCTGAGGGGCGCCTGGATGACTCAGTTGTTGAGCATCTGCCTTTGGCTCAGATTGTGACCCCAGGGTCCTGTGATGGGACTCCCGTATGGGGCTCCCTGCAGGGAGCCTGCTTCTCCCTCTGCCTATGTCTTTGCCTCTTTCTCTGTGTCTCTAATGAATAAATAAATAGAATCTAAAAAAGAAAAAAACCCAAAAAAATAAAAATTTTAAAAAGAAATAAAAGAAATACTTGGCTGAGACATGTGGTATTAATAGTGGTTCTAGAAAACAGACTTCTAGGATGGGGTTTTGAAGTTGGACTGTTTACCCACCTAAAAGCAATAGGGATCTTGTGGGCAGTGTAAAGTGTGTGGAGACAACCCCTGACACGAAGTGCCGTGGCAATTACTTGAGCTTTCCCCTGTGGTATGTGGTATTTTATTGGTATAACGTGGAGGTGCAGGGCAAGATAGGGGAGGTCAAGTGGCTGTGGCAATTGATCAATATACCAACAATATTATTTGTAAGGATCTTGGAGTAGAATGGCTGCTTTTGACAGCAGTAGAAACTCTGCCTCCATGGCAAATTTAATGGAGATCCTTATATCCTGCAGCTGCAGGACAGATTGGACTAAAAATCTGGCTCAGGATCTGATAAGGGTGGCAGAGATGCAAAAGAGGCAAAATATACAACCTTGTAAGGTCTGTTTTTTCCAAATCAGATAGGGAATGAGTTGAACATGGAGATCTGGAGTGGTTGTTTGGGTGGGTGAATCCAAGTATTATGAGCCCTTCAGTTTCCCCCTGGGCTTCTCTTGGTGGCAGAAGCATCCCCCTTGTCCCTGGCCAGAGGAAAATAGCTTCCCTTTTTGTGGAAACCGTGTCATTATTTTACCCGAAGGAGTTGCCTTGTGAGATGACATTCTTTCTCAAGATGTGCCCCACCATCCTCATTACCTCCAGGTCACTAACCAGAATCATAGCACAGCTGGAATAGAGAAGTACACATCCTGCTCTGGAAATTTTTTATGCTCATTAATAGGGAGAATCAAAAGCAGTTCATAACCTCAGAACATTATTTGCATGCAAGAAGACAGATACGCACAAAAATACACACTGCATGGTTCCATTTATTTTTTAAAGATTTTACTTATTTATTCATGTGACAGAGAGAGAGAGAGAGAGAGAGAGAGAGAGAGAGAGAGAGAGGCAGAGGGAAAAGCAGGCTCCCTGCAGAGAGCTCAATACAGGACTTGATCCTAGGACCCTAGAATCATACCCTGAGCCAAAGGCAGATGCTCAACCACTGAGCCACCCAGGTGCTCCTGTATGATTCCATTTAAATGACTTCCAAGAATAGATAATACAAATCTATGGAGAAAGAAATCAGAAAGTGGTTGCCTCTGGTTGGGCATCAGGGGGTTAACTGGAAAGTAAAAGAGGAGACTTTCCAGGGTGATGAAAATGTTGCATTATCTTGGTTTTTTTTTTTTTTAAGATTTTATATATTTATTTGAGAGAGCGAGAGAGAGCTAGCACAAGCAGAGGGGAGGGGTAGAGGGAGAGCGAGAAGCAGGTTGAGCAGAGGCCAATGAGGGGCTGATCCCAGGACTCCAGGATCATGACCTGAGCCGAAGGCAGATGCTCAACCGACTGAGCCACCCAGGCGCCCCTGTATATCTCGTTTTGAGTGGTGGTTACATGGGTATGTACAACTGTCAAAACTAAGGTCTTCAGGCTCCTGGGTGGCACACTCCGTGAAACGTCTATCTCTTGATTGGCTCAGGGCATGATCTCAGAGTTGTGAGATGGAGCCCTGCGTTGAATTCTGTGCTGGGTGTGGAGCCTAAGATTCTCCCTTTCTCCCTCTGCCCCTACGCCTGCTCCCTTTCTAAAAAAAAAAAAAAACAACAACAACAACAACAACAATTACGGTCTCTATTTTTTGTATGTAAATTATATGCCAATAAAAAATTAAACAGTTTACCCTTATATGGCAAGGACACAGTCACTGTCTTACCTTGGAGCTCTTTTAACTCTCAAGCTTTCTATAATAATATTGCGTGTAGGAAACTTAAACATCCTCAAATTCTGCAGAATATCACACTAGCCCACTTCATTGAAGAATATATTTGCATCATGAATTTCTGTAGATTTGGGGGTCTGGGGTAGAATATCCTCTCTAAGGTAAAGGACAAAATATAATACTTTGCACTCCCTACTACTAAGAAAGTGGTGCAGCACTGGTAAATCTTTTGGGATTTCGAATATAACACATGGGAACACTGCTGTGACCCATTTGTTGGATAACCTAGAAGGCTGCCAGTTTCAAGTGAGGTCCAGGGCAAGAGAGGGCCCTGCAGTAGGTCTAGCCCACATTATAAGCTGATATGCCTCCTGGGTGATATGATTTCTCAGATACAATGGTGCTAGATTAAGTTTCTGGCAAATCCCTAGGAAAGCCACAGTGTAGATCTCTATTGTTCTAGAGTAAGGCCATACCCTTGATGGCAGAGAACTGTTCTTTTAAATATACCACCCATCATCAGAGTGCAAGCAATCAGGTTTCCCCATTCCCCCCATAAGCAGTTGAATAAAGAAACTTTCTCTGGAGAAATTGAACAGCTCAGTGATGTTAACACTTAAGGGAACCTACCAAAAAATGCCGGAAGGCCACATGTGTGTTCTAACATGCAGCCCACCATTTGGCAAACTCTGCCCACACAAGAGATTCCATTCAGCATTTAGAAGCTCAATTTATTTTTTAAAAGTTTTTATTTAAATTGCAGTTAGTTAACATACAGTATAATATTAGTTTCAGGTGTAAAATGTGGTGATTCAACACTTCCATACAACACCTGATGCTCATCACAACAAGTGCAGTCTTTTTTTTTAACTCCCTCAGATTTTATTTTTTAAGTTTTTATTTAAATTCTAGTTAGTTAACATACAGTGTAATATTAGCTTCAGGTGTACAATATGGTGATTTAACACTTCAATAAATGAGCAACCGAAGATTGCTAGTCATTTGAAAAATGCATCCAAAATGAAAGAGACAAGAAGGGCACAAGGGAAGCAAATAAAAAGAACAAGAGATAGTTCAAAAACTTAAGGAAGCTTCAAAGAGAATATAACATTCTTAGAGTGGTAAGCTATACTATCTACTAGACGTGAACAGGATGCTATATAAAAGGAATAGAGAACAAGTGACTTTGGAATTCATTCTAGAACATAGTTTTGGTTTTTGTCCTCTAGTTGCACACACCATGGTATGAGAAGGTAAGAATGCAAAGTTATGAACCTGAGTACCATACCAAAAATAGGGGATGTAAAGTGGCCAAAATGTGGACTGAAGATTATATGAAAATACATTCCTACATTTCCTCACATTATAAACAATACATGTTTAATTTCTTTTAAATTGTATAAGAAAGAATATAAATTATCAACCAGTCATAGAGCTTAGGGCCTTTTCAGCTGTCTTTCTGAACATGCACCCAGTTCTGAGCATGAGTGTGGCCTTCTAGATTCCCAGGAGTATGTGGAAGTTTTTCAAAACCCTTATTTGCCAAAGTGTCTCATGGCCCAGCCTTTCCTGGGTTAGTCTATTATTTGCCCCAACTGTTATCCCTTGACCCAGGTGGTAGCAAATAATTTTTTTGTTCAGATGTTTTTGAGAATCACCCTTAGGTTGTCTTAGTCTCAGCCCCAGGAGAGTTTTGAGGCTAAATAAAGGCAAACTTTCCAGGGCAGGGAGTCAGCAGGCAAGTCCAACAGACACAATTCTTTGAGAACAGGTCTGTTCAGCTCCTCCAGTACTGGGTACTGGGTACTACATATTTGTACCACGAATGTGGACTGTTGTCTTCAAGGTCACTGCTGAACTGGGGAGCAGGGTATGTGTCCAAGGTAAGTTAAAATGCCGCAGAGCCCTCTTATCAAGATCCAGTGGCTTTTTCTCCATTGAGCATACCCTGTTTCTGTAAGATTTTGATTAGGATCCAGAGTTCTTAAAAAATGAATTTTTTTAAGATTTTATTTTTAAGTAATCCCTACCTTCAACGTGGGGCTCAAGCCCACAACTCCAAAATCAAGAGTCGCACACTCCACCAACTGAGTCAGCCCCTGAAAAAGTGAATTCTGATGGGTTATACCAGTTTATTCATTGCTTTTATGGAGGGAGGGATTTTTGGAGTTCCTACTCCACCATTTGCACAGACATCACCTGGAGTATTTCCTTGTCTTTGGTGGCCTTGACAGTTCTGGGGAATACCAGTCAGGTATTTTTCAGAATGCTCCTCCATTGATATCCATCTGCTGATTTTCTCATGATTATACTGGGCCTATGGGATTTGGGAGGAACACCATAGAAGTAAAGTACCATTCTCATCACATTATATCACAGGTATATACTTTCATCATGACTTGTTACCATTAAGAAGAATAGAATTAAAGTGTCGTAGTTTAGGGGTTTGGGGTCTCAAGTCAAACACAATAGAATTCAAATCCTGGCTCTTCTAGTTGCTTGAATAAGTGATGCGACTTTTCTAAAGCCTCAATTTTCTCATATGTAAAACAGGAATAATAATAGTAGTTACTGCATAAAGTTACTGTGGAGAATCAAATGTGAAAATGCATGCAATTAACATAATGTCTGGCACATAGTAAGTGCTCAATATATGTGAACTAGCGGGATAAGAGGATGTGTGTGTATATATGGATATATACAAGAAAAAATTTAAAGATAGTATCAAGAGAATCTGAAATGATCTTTGTGATATTAAGAAGTGCCATAATTTCTCGGGAAGATTTGACGGGAAACCCAGAGTTCCATGGAATTAGGTCTGTTTGGATAAAACAGGACATTTCATGCATGGGGCATTATTCCTGAGGGCAGGCTGGATGGCTGCTATAGCTGGAGCTCTTGGGTAGCCAGAAGTTATTGTAAGGCCTGGCAGTTGTGGTCAGGAGGGACCCTAGAAAGAAAGGAAGGGGTGAACACTATGTAGTTAGTAGTTAAAAGCACCTCTATTGGAATCATACAAACCAGTGATCAAGTTCTGAAATTCCTTTCACAGGCTCTGTGACCTTGGGTGAAGTGACTTATTTTCTGTCAGCTGAACTGTCCTCATCTGTAAAATGGAGATGATAAATTGAGGATTAAAAGAAATAACCCACGTAAGCAGCCAAGAACATTCCGTCACATAGTCAGTGTCAGTGTTAACTGGTCTTTACTACTTAATAATGGTGACTTTGTCAAGTAGGGAGACACATCACAGTAGTCATAATCTTTAAGCCTGGGAGAGAGGTGGCTTTAGGAACCTTTGCCTTTCAATATGGAGATCATTTTGGGCTCCTCCCCTTTCTAATAGTCTCAGTCCCTTGCTCAGGCCTGTTGCAAGCTGCCCTAGGGGCAGGGTGCTTTTGTGATATTTGTGATAGCTAAACATCTTTAAAAAAATGATTTTCCATGTAGAATCAGAAAGAAAATGGAAACCATATGGAAAATTTAGGCCATTCCAATATGTTCTTAGTCTCCCATTCTATATCCTGCTAGGCCCTCTTCTGCAGATGATGGCTGAGAATATCCTCTTTAGAGTAATAAATCACAGGAACATTAAATGCATCCTTGCAGCTGCACCACGGCTAGTTAGAGGCCTATTCAAGAGAAGGACTTATGTGGAGGGTTTTTTCCCCTCCTCCTTTTAAAAAGCCACCTGTACCATTTTTGTCTTGGTTTTTAAGTGGAAATGATTTTAAGATGTAATTTTCTTCCTCTACTTGTGTTTATGATGTACAAATAGTTCTTTGTTAATAGGACAAGAAAAAAAAAAACCCCAAATCCAAATGCCAAACCCAATTAAGTCTCTTTAGAGAAAGTGTGCCTCTTTAACTTTCCAACTTCCTTTCTGAGTTAGTAATTTAGGGGCTGGACAAGATGCAGGTGGAAGGAATTGCTTCCTTGACAGCTGGCCCTGAATCTTTCAAATTCCTGGAAGTGTACCAGTTCAGGGGTACAGAGCTATCTGGGAGAACTAGGACTAGTCTGGAAAGAGCACATACTGTAATCTAAATCCCTTTCCTGTTGATTGGCAAAATCCCAAAAGTTCTTTGAGGCTAGGAGAGATAGCTTTGAGGAGAAAATTGGGACCAGATAATCTAATCCAGATGTCAAAAACCAGGCCTTGAGGAGGAAAAAACCTTTTTATTATAAACTAGGCCTTGAGGGAAAAAAAATCTCTTCTTTATAAACTAGACCTTGAGGAGGGAAAATCCTTTCATTATAATCATATCAATTCTAGTTAGATTCACATAATGAGGTTAGCCGTGCAATTTGGTGAAGATGATGATCAGCCATGTAGAATGATTTAAAGAGTTCCAGAAGGGCTCCTTCTGCACAATATAATCATCCCTACTTGGGTTCACAGTGCCTGATATTTCTTCATCAGTGGTTCTTAACTCTTTTCTAGTCAAGGGCTTGCTTTAGAATCTGGTAAAAGCAAAAAAAAAAAAAAAAAAAAGAATCTGGTAAAAGCTACTGACCTTTCCCCCAGAAAAATGCACATGTGTATTCACACACCAGTGTGTATTTTTATAGGGTTCACAGACTCCTGTGAACTGCCCTGGGGAGCTTTTGTACAGCCGGTGTTTTTCATAGTTGATTTTTAAGACCTATGTAATGGACACCCTGCCCACACATAGACCCTCATTGAGGTAACTGAAAAGGAGTTCCACCACATTTTTATCACCATTACATTAAAATATTTAAAATAGTATATTTAATAATAATTTCATATCAGGGAGAAGGATGATATTTAGGGGAAATATTTCACCAAGGCATATAAGTCTACCTTGGTGATGCACAGCTTAATCGTAGATCAGCTTCCATTTTGAGTTGGTTTCTTTCCTATTTCTAGTAACTTTTAAAAAATATCCAAACTTTAGGGATGCTTGGGTGGCTCAGTGGTTGAGCATCTGCCTTCAGCTCAGGTCATGATCCGGGGTCCTGGGATCGAGTCTCACATCAGGCTCACTGCAGGGAGCCTGCTTATCCCTCTGCCTATGTCTCTGCCTCTCTCTGTGTGTCATTCATGAATACATTTTTTAAAGTCTGTATATATTTATTCATGAGAGACACAGAGAGAGGCAGAGTCATAGGCAGAGGGGGAAACAGGCTCTCAGCAAGGAGCCCGATGCGGGACTCGATCCCAGGACCCTGGGATCACGACCTGAGCCAGAGGCAGATGCTCAATGACTGAGCCACCCAGACATCCCTCATGAATACATTTAAAAAAAATCTTTTAAAAAACCCAAACTTTAAAATACTCCGGGATGGGTGCACTGGCTGGTTTAGTCAGTAGAGCCATGTGACTCTTGATCTTGGGGTCATGAGTTAAAACCTCATGTTGGGCATAGAGTTTACATAAATAAACAAGTAAGTAAGTAAATAAATAAATAACCCTGGAGTAGATGAAATAAGAATGACAAAATTTGGTAACTATTTGTCTTAGATCCCCCCAAGCAGCGTCTGAAGCAAAGACTTGGGTGTAGTTAGGTATGTTTGCATGGTTGTCCCAGGAAACAGGAGTGAATTAATAGGGAGAGGTAGAAAGAGAGGAAAAGTCAATGCAAGGGTGCAGTGTGACGTTGCTGCGTTGGGCAACAAAGGCTTGATTCTGGTCAGATGTCCAGATACCAAACGTCTCCCAGAACTGTTCCCCTGATGGATGAGAGGCTCTCATCCACTGGTTGAAGGCTGTCCGCAAAGGTATTAACACTCCCACACTTCCAGGCTGTACTTTCATGTGGACTGGTTTGGGAGAAGACTCTGGGGCAGAAGCACAAAGAGAGAAGCTTGATCTTGAAGTAGGATGTTGTCAGTGTGATGTGAGTCTGAACTTACCTGGAACTGTCCATCACAGCTCTGGCTGAAATCAGAGGTGGACTGATGGGCTGTGATGTAGGGCACTAAAAGCATTTGCCACACTACTGAATTTGAGTAATGGATACATGGAGGCTCATTATTGTGTCCATTCTTTTCTTTTAGATTTTATTTATTTATTCATGATAAATGAATGGATGACCCCAGGATCATGCCCTGAGCCGAAGGCAGACACTCAACCACTGAGACACCCAGGTGTCCCTATCGTGTCCACTCTACTTTTGTGTATGTTTGAAAAATTTTCATAACAAAAAGTTAAAATTCCTAACTCTGAATCATAAGTCACTGGGAACTGTCTTAAGTATTTAGTGGCTTTATTATATAGTTTTATGTGTCAGGAGCAAATTACAATGACAGTTCCCATAACACTTTGAAGCACTCTATCAGATGCTAAAGTCTTTGAGCAAATCACACTTTGTCAAAGGCTGGAAGGTTCAATAGCTCAACTTGGAAAGTAGATGGATGTGGATTCCTGATCACCTCTTTACATTCAATTCTAGAAAGCATGGTGGCATGTTCTACTGAAAGACTTGGCTGTGATGTTTAAACATATTCAATAAAAAAAAACATACTCAATAATATGTAGTCCATTTCTTTTTGTGAGAAGTGAAGAAACCTCCACATGTTGGGGAAGAATCAAATTCTTAGTGATAGGAGCTCCTGGGTCGCTCAGTGGTTGGGTGTCTGCCTTTGGCTCAGGTTGTGATCCCAGAGTCTTGGGATCGAGTCCTGCATCAGGCTCCCCACAGGGATCCTGCTTCTCCCTCTGCCTATGTCTCTGTGTCTCTCTCCGTGTCTCTTATGAATAAATAAATAAAATATTTTTAAAAATTCTTAGTGATAAAGCTGCATCATAGTTTGGTCTTTTAAAAGAAACTCTGATAATTTTAACATTAATACTGATTTTACTACAGAAGTAATACTTGTATCCTCTTCAAGACTCTGAGTATATGGCCATGAAACACCTCTTGGGCAACACATTTAAAATCTGAGAAATGAGCTTTAGTATTATTATCATTGTCATAAAGTCTTTGTTTCTCATCCCTTGTTTCAGTAACTTGTGGAAAAGTGGTTCCTCTCAACAGCTGGTATGCTTAGAATGGAAAAGTGGAGTTCAGTATTTTTTGCTTATTTCTTTCTACAGCATACTGTGAAAACATACCCTTAGGGGCCACAATTTGATTATATTCACAATTTTTAGTTTTCTTCAATACTGAATTACCATCAGCAAACATATTGCTGATCGCTGTTATCAGTGACTCAAACAGCAAGTGGCTTGGCATTTGGATGCAACCTCTATTATTTGCATAGCAACATATTTCTGGGTTGTGCTCATGGGTAATTTTCCTCAGAATTGATCCCAGTGCTCTCATTCCAGTCTACTTTGTGATTTGCAAAAAATAAAAAAAATAGTTAAAAAAATTAAAAACCTTTCCTCTTATGGAGAGAAACTGGATCACTCTTACCTTGCTGGTGAAAATGTAGAATGGCACAGCCACTCTGAAAAATAGATGGACTTTTTTTTTTCTTAAAAGATTAATTTATTTATTTTAGAGGCCAAGGAGGGGCAGAGGGAGAGGGAGGCTCTTAAGCAGACTCCACCCTGAGTGTGGAGCCCCATGTGGGGCCTGATCCAATGACCCAGAGATCAGGACCAGCCAAAACTAAGAGTCGGGCACCCAACCAACTGCGCCACCCAGGTGCCCCAAGAGTTGGACTTTTTTTTTTATAAATTTATTTTTTATTGGTGTTCAATTTGCCAACATATAGAATAACACCCAGTGCTCATCCCATCAAGGGCCCCCCTCAGTGCCCGTCACCCAGTCACCCCCACCCCCCCGCCCACCTCCCCTTCCACCACCCCTAGTTCATTTCCCAGAATTAGGAGTCTCTCATGTTCTGTCTCCCTTTCTGATATTTCCCACACATTTCTTCTCCCTTCCCTTATATTCCCTTTCACTATTATTTATATTCCCCAAATGAATGAGAACATACAATGTTTGTCCTTCTCCGATTGACTTACTTCACTCAGCATAATACCCTCCAGTTCCATCCACGTTGAAGCAAATGGTGGGTATTTGTCCTTTCTAATGGCTGAGGAATATTCCATTGTATACATAAACCACATCTTCTTTATCCATTCATCTTTCGATGGACACCGAGGCTCCTTCCACAGTTTGGCTATTGTGGACATTGCTGCTAGAAACATCGGGGTGCAGGTGTCCCGGCTTTCATTGCATCTGTATCTTTGGGGTAAATCCCCAGCAGTGCAATTGCTGGGTCGTAGGGCAGATGTATTTTTAACTCTTTGAGGAACCTCCACACAGTTTTCCAGAGTGGCTGCACCAGTTCACATTCCCACCAACAGTGCAGGAGGGTTAAGAGTTGGACTTTTTAAAAAAGTGAAGTATGGTTGACATGCAATATTATATTAGTTTCATATATAGAACATAGTAACTTGACATTTAGATACATTATGAAATGCTCACCATGGTAAGTATAGTTACTCTGTCACATATGAAGCTATTACAATATTACTGACTATATTCCCTATGCTGTACTTTATATCCCTGTGACTTATTTATTTTATAATTGGAAGCTTGTAGCTCTTAGTCCTCTTCCAATATTTTGCCCACCCCCACCCCCTCCTCTCTAGCAACCACCAGTTTGTTCTCTGTATTTAAGTCTGATTCCAAACATATATCTTTCTTGAAATGAAAAAATTATGGAGATGAGGAACAGGTTAATGAGTGTCAGGATTAAGGGGGGGTGGAAGTGGAGGTAGGAGGGGTGGCTAAAGAAGAACAACATGAGGGATTTTTTAAAAATTTAATTTCAAGTTAGCATACAGTACAGCACTAGTTTCAGGAGCAGAATCCTGTGATTTGTCACCCACATACAACACCCAGTGCTCATCCCAACAAGTGCCCTACCTAATGCTTATCACTCATTTAGCCCATCCCTCCCACCTACCTCCAGCAACCCTCAGTTTGTTCTCTATAGTTAAGAGTCTCTTATGGTTTGCCCCCCTCTTGGCTTTTATCTTATTTCATTTTTCCTTCCCTTCTCTTATATTCATCTGTTTTGTTTCTTAAATTCTACATATGAGTGAATGGTATGATATTATTTCACTTAGCATAATACCCTCTAGTTCCATCTACATCATTGGAAATGGCAAGATTTCATTCTATTTGATGGCTGAGTAATATTCCATTGTGAGTGTGTATGTGTGTGTGTGTATATATGTGTGTATTTATGTGTATATATATATATATATGTGTGTGTGTGTATATATACATACCACATCTTCTTTATCCATTCACCAGTCTATGGACATCTGGGCTCTTTGCATAATTCGGCTATCATTGATAATGCTGCTGTAACATAAGCATCAGGGTGCAAGGATGACATGAAGGATTCTTGTGCCGATGGAAATGTTCTGCATCTTGACTGTATCAATGTTAATATCCTGGTTGTGATATTGTACTATAGTTTCACAAGACACTGTGATTGGGGAAATTGGGCAAAAGGCACATGGTTTCTGTCTGTATTATTTCTTACAACTACATGTAACTCTATAATTATCTCAAAATTACAAGTTTAACTAAAAAAAAAAAAACTTTCCTTGGGGCGCCTCTGTGGCCCAGTTGGTTAAGCATCTGACTCGATCTCAGCTCCGGTCTTGATCTTACAGTTGTGGATTCAAGTCCTGCATTGGGCTCCACGCTGGGTGTGGAGCCTACTTAAACAAACAAACAAAAAACCCTTTCCTCTTATGGCATGGATTTCAGGGTCAAAATGCAAAATAATGTAGAGCACTTCGTTGTATATATAACACTCATGTCAAGATTCTGCATATCAGTGGTTTTGTCTGACTCTAAAGTATCTGCTAGTGTCCACATGTGTTAGTAATTGCCCTTTTACATTGTGTGCCGCGGATATTATGGATGACCAGTGATGTTGTTTATTACAGGAATTCTGCCAGTGGATGGTTCTGCTTTTTCTAAGTCATTTGTCATTAGTGTTGTGCTTGATTTTACAAGCTTCTTGGCAATAAAGTGGTCTGTACCTGTTTTGCCAAGAGGTCTAACAACTTTGAAGGCTTACCCCTATGGCTTTAGTATCTTTTCTCACAATATTCATCAATTTCATACAGCAAAGAATTACTTCATGCTTGTTCTTTAAAAATTCCATTGGTTTACCACAGGGTTCACTGTACTTTGTTTAATAGTTATGTAAAAGCTTTGATGACTTCATGCTACAATTTTCAATATGTTTTACTACCAATAGCATGCTGGAGACTTGTGGCAAATGGATGGCAGGTCTAATAAAGTCAGATTTTCAGATATTTATCTTCTTGCTTCATATTTGCATTTTTGGCTGCTTGTGCGATTTTCTCACATGCACAGATTTATTTGTCCCAGCACATACAGGTTCTCATTCTGTATTTATACTAGAGTCCTGTTCACTATTTATGTTCACGGTGTTTACTGAGTTGTAGCATTTAATTTACTATTTTTATTACTACTTTAATATTCAGTGAACCATTTTTGAGTGGTTGATTTGGTTGGGGGATATAATGGTACACAGTTGTCATAACACAAAATGCAAATTTAACAAGCATAAGCAATAACATGCAAAAGGTACAAATATATGTTAAGAGAGATGAATTGTACCCTGATTAGTGAGTGTTGACAGAGACAAATACAATTCTTGTTCATCCCCAACCTTTAAGAACATAAGGATTGTTTAGAGGGTATATGATTGATGTGGAAAATAATAATTAGCCCATTTCAAATAGGTGGAAGGCATGTGAAGAAATAACCTCATTGCTTTTTCCTCTGCCATTTGCCAGGTTTCTAGGGGATAGTTGGTGGCCCTGGACCACCCAGAGTCCATGTGTCACACTTTGAGAAACAATGCCTAAGGGAAAGGTCTATGTTACACATTAAACACATTTATTCATACATTAGGTTTTGATTCTATTTAGGTTTGTTGAATTTGATTGAATTTGATCGTCAAGTTTCCACTCTGGGTAGGACGTTGTGACAGAAAATATGCGTTTTCCTGATAGGAAAGAGGTATGGCATCTTCCATAATAATAGAATTGTAGCTAGGCTGAGGCTGTCCTCCTGAGTACTACATTTCCCAGCCTCCTTAGTGGTCAAGTGTGGTTCTGTGAGCAATGGCATGTAAGCAGAAGTAATGTGTGCTCCTCTATGCTTTCTTTCTGTGAGCAGAAACATAGATGTTCTTGAGACACATCTTCAGTTGGGCAGAGGAGACCATCACCCTAGAGGAGAGTGGAGAAACATGATGAGATGGAATGAGCCCAAGTCCACTAATGACTGAATGGAGCCAAATGGCCCACCTGTTCATCCTGGATTGTCACATGGACAGAAATTTCATTGTTCTTGACCCACTGTATTTTTGGGTCTTTATATTATAGCAGCTTAGCCCTTTAATTCTGATAAAGAAGGGGAAATCCTGAAGGTCTGAAAGTGCTGGTTGGTAGTTTGTTGGAAGAGTGGCTCTTGGTAGCACAGGGCAGGTAGGAGGGAAAAGGGAATCAGGACTTGGTGCAAGACTACTCACTATGGTAGGTGAGCATGAGTACCCACCTGATTTCTTTTTTTTAAAAGATTTTATTCATTTATTCATAGAGACACACACACACAGAGAGAGAGAGAGAGAGAGAGAGAGAGAGGCAGAGACACAGGCAGAGGGATAAGCAGGCTCCATGCAGAGAGCCTGACGTGGGACTCCATCCAGCCTCTCCAGGATCAGGCCCTGGGCTGCAGGCGGCGCTAAACCGCTGAGTCACTGGGGCTGCCCGCCCACCTGATTTCTTTTTTTCTTTTTTATTTTTTTATTTTTTTATTTTTATTTTTTTACTGTTACCTGTATTTTTTTAATAAATTAATTTTTTATTGGTGTTCAATTTACCAACATACAGAATAACACCCAGTGCTCATCCCGTCAAGTGCCCCCCTCAGTGCCCGTCACCCATTCACTCCCACCCCGCCCTACTCCCCTTCCACCACCCCTAGTTCATTTCCCAGAGTTAGGAGTCTTTATGTTCTGTCTCCCTTTCTGATATTTCCCACACATTTCTTCTCCCTTCCCTTATATTCCCTTTCACTATTATTTATATTCCCCAAATGAATGAGAACATACACTGTTTGTCCTTCTCCGATTGACTTACTTCACTCAGCATAATACCCTCCAGTTCCATCCACGTTGAAGCAAATCGTGGGTATTTGTCATTTCTAATGGTTGAGTAATATTCCATTGTATACATAAACCACCTGATTTCTAATGCTGATTCTGATAGTACTGCTGGGCTGGGGAGACAAGAAACAAGGGATAAGCTTCATTGTGAGTCATACAGAAATATAGTGGAAAAGAATAACTGACTTACGGGAACTAGTGACACTCAGAGTCACTCAGTGACACTGCAGAGTCATCCTGTTTAGGATTAGAGGGAAATAACACCAAGGAAGGCATATCAGGCCAGGTCATCCCTGGGTCATCTGTTGCTAGATCCAGGAGAATGACAGTTTTAAGCTCCCTGAAGGGTGACTGGGAATCTTGATTTACTTCAGTCATGACTAGTATAAGGACTGCTGTGGAACTGAGTCTACAGGTTGTGGTTTCATTGGTGGCTTTAAGCTATAAAGGCTCAGAGGTTTAGCGCCTGCCTTTGGCCCAGGGCACGATCCTGGAGTCCCAGGATCGAGTCCCGCGTCGGGCTCCCGGCATGGAGCCTGCTTCTCCCTCCTCCTGTGTCTCTGCCTCTCTCTCTCTCTCTCTCTCTCTCTCTCTCTCTCTGTCTATCATAAATAAATAAATCTTAAAAAAAAAGATTTGGAGGTAGGGGAAATCAGAACAAAATCTCTTTTACCTTACAATTTGATCTACAGCTGACCTGATGCTTCAGCCACTGCTAGGGCACCTTTGAATAAACTAGAAAAAGTGCCCCTTTTTCTGGGCACACGGCCTAGGCAACACAAAATATATTAAATTAGGAAAAGAAAGCATGGCTTGGTGAGTGCAGTGCATTTTGGATTTTATATTTGGATTTTGCATTTGACTCCATGACTGAGCATCTTTGTGCAGTAAACAACATGCACAACTGTACATGGTGGCCTTGCAAGCCACCAGAAGTACAGTGAAAGTGAAGAATGAAATTGGAGAGTGAAGGACCAATCCAAATGTGACTCACTGACCAGGAAAGGTAAGAGGAAACTATTTGGAGAAGCAAAAGGTGATGTTAAAAGTTTTAAACTTTGCAAAGGGCTACCCCCAAATACACAATGTATTAGTACTTGTATTAATACTTGTATTAATACTTTTCTCTTGCTGTTTTCTATCTAAAGCATCCTCTCTGGTTATAAAATCTTTGCACATGCTTCAAGGCTCAGCTCTAGACTTCATTCTCTGAAATGTTTTCCTTGACCTCTGTATCCCCCAGAGATCCCTCCCTCCCTCTTTCCACTAGACCCTGACTGTACCACACTTGTTTCTGCCCCATATGTAGTGCTCAGCCTGGCCTGTTTTCCTTTTTGGCTGATGGCCTCCTGTCGGAAGGCTTTCATGTCTTCTCTTGTGCATCCTCTGAACCTACAGGAGTTTATTACACTTATTTGTTTACATGTCCATTTCTCCTTAGTGGATCCCGAGTTCTCTAAGGACAGAGACTGTGGTTTATTCTCTCTATCCCCACCTAAGTACAGGGTTCAACAAATGTCTGCTAAATAAACATATGGGTAATCTGTGCTCAAAAAAATGTCTATTTCTTTGAGTGACCGAGTCAGAAAAATTTCTTCTCCCATCCCAAACAATGTTTATGTCTACTCAGGGAACCTCCAGCAAGCTCCCTGCAGCAGGGCATGGGGACTATATACAATTAATCACTTAAAATCTTTCCCCAGTTCAGACATCACTTTGACAAATTCTCGTAGTGGCAGGAGCTCTAGGGTCATCGCCTGGTACTAGTCCAGTATGGCTCTAAAGTAGCCACATGACTTTGAGCAAGTTGAATCAGCTCAGTGGCCAGTCTTAGTTCCCTACCCTGTAAAATGAAGAAATAGCTTTAATGGTCTACCGTATTGTAAAGCAACACAATAAACAATGTGGTAATTGAGCTGAACTGTGAAGATGTGTTAGTATCTATGGTAATACCCAACTTCTAGCTCAGCCTGAAGCAGTTTTTCTTTGGTGGTAAAAGGTCACAAGATTTTTATATGTCTGATGATGAACAAACAGCCGTAGGAAACTTGGAGAAAATATAACTCTCCCTCTTGGCCTGTGTAATTTTCCTTGTTGTTATAATGGGTTACCACTACCCCATCTCTCTCCTGCAGGAAGTCTGTTCCTTTATCCATTCAACTTAGGATTGACAGATATATCAAATAAAAATACAATCTTTTTTCATATTTGTTCAATACTTCACGGGTTATGGAGAGGCAGCACAGTGGACTACAGTGTGCTAAGGCAGGCATAGCCTTGCAATCTGAAGTATGTCCCCTCCACCTGGCAGCTTCAGGGTTACCTGGGAACCTGCTAGAAATGCCAACTCTGGGCTCCACCCCAGAATTATTGAATCATAATTTGCATTTTAACAAGGTCCCTAGGTGATAAACTGCACATTATGTTTAGCTCGGGGAGCCCTGGGCTAGTTGCTAATCTCCTCCACCATCTGCTCAACGGCTGTCCCCAAACTCTGGAGTGGGGAAAGGGGAGAAGAAGGCTTGCCTAAAATACGAACTCTTCAGTTGGTCTCTGCATCACAGGCACTGTGGCAGATTCAGTGGTTTTGTAGGGCAGTGCCTAGTAGATAGCAGGTAACCTTGAGTTTTCTGTCTGGGCCACATGCTTAAGAGGAAGTCTGACACCACACCCACAGGGTGGTGAGAGCGCTGCCTAGGCGGGCAGACCTGGCGCAAGCGTCGTCTCTGCCTAGCCTGCTGTATCTGTGCCTATGCTACTCTTGAGCTCCCCCATTTTGGCTGCATTTTGTCACCTCCAAGGCCTCCTCTTCCTCTCAGGCTCTGGGTGTCCTCCCCAATCCAAGTGAACACTGAGGAAGAGGGGGTGCTCTGGTGTAAAATTAAGCACATGTTTCTCCTCCCTGGGGCTCCTTACATGCTCAGTTGGCTGCTTCTTTGCAAACCTCTTTTAAAAGGGACTTCAGTCCTCAGCTAGTATTGGAATAGGGTATTTGGGGAGGGCTGGGTCATACACTCCTCAAAAAGACAGCTGTCCTTCTAGGCTCTCAGCCCCAGTTCTACTCATATTCCGAAATCTCTCTACTTGACTGGCCTCTCACACAGTTGCCCCTCCTGCCTTCACAAGTCTTTCTCTTCCTCCTCCCACCCCCTCCCACTTTGGGCTTTGGTGGGCCATGGCTGAGGCTACACTGAGGATGGCTAGGCCCCACAGACCAGTCAGGGACACAGAGACACTAAAGTGACTTGGGGATGCCCAGGAAGCCAGAATGTTTCAGGGCAAGAAGTACAGTGAAGTGAAGTAGGCATGGTGTGGTACCTGTGGGTCTAATAAGAGAGAACTGGGAATCGGGATTCAGAGGCAAGAAAGGTTCCAGATTCCAGCACATTTAGGGAGTTGGCCTCAGATAAGGGAACCTGACGTGCTGCCTTAGGATCCAGGGAACAGAGTCGTGACTGGGCACCAGTGATTAGCAAGAAACCAGGGAGAGATTCTGAGTGGTTGGGATGGATTTGGATCTGTAAGTGGGGTTGGTGGCTCCCAGAGTGAAGGCTTGAGTCCTATGCCAAAGCCTCACCATTAGTTTTATTTGTTTGAGTGACAGACCTGGGTGTAACAGGGCCAGTATTAAGAAGGTTGGTTCTGGAGCCAGATGGTTGGGGTTTAATTCCTGGCTTCACCCCTTACCAGGGAGTATCCTTTGGTTAAGACTCTCTCTCAGTACCTCAGTATCTCCATTGCCATCTTCTGAGGGATACTGTGAGGATCAAGCAAGACAATATATAGCAAACACTTAGCACAGTACTGGCACACGGTATCTCCCGGATAAATGCTACACGTTATTATGATTAACCCTTAAAGTTCATGCTTCCATCTGCTACCCCTCAAACTCACCTGTGGTCATTGGTACATGTTCCCTCTGCTTGGATGCTCTTTTGCATCAATTCCTTTTCATCCTTCAGGCCTCAGTTCAGACATCATTTTCTGTGCAGTCACTCTAGGAAAAATGCAGTGTTCCTCTATTCTCACACATACAGTACTTCAGACATCAGATGTGTGGGTTTTCCACACCAAGCAATTCTCCGACATCAGCTGGGTTTCCTGCAATTCAGTTCAATTCTAACACTAACCAGAGTAATCATAGACCCCACAGGTTAAGGGCTCGACCCCACAGGACACCCCGCATCCACCCACCTCAGGTGCCAGTCAAAAGTCTAGGCTGTCATCTGTGATTCTCACCAACTGGCTGTAAATAGGAGTTTCCCATGACCCCCTCCTTGGGTTCCATCATTTGCTGAAATAGCTCACAGAACTCAGGGAAATGCTTTACTGGTTTATTATATAATAAAGGATATGATAAAGGATACAGATGAATAGTCAGATGAAAACATATACAGGGTGAGGTCTGGGAGGGTCCTGAGCACAGGAACTTCTGTCCCTCTGGAGAACCACATTCTTTTGGGACTTCTATGGAGGCTTCATCATATAGGCATGATTGGTCATTACCTCAGTCTCCATCCCCTCTCCTCTCTCTAGAGGATAGGGGTGGGGTGGGGTGGGGCTGAAAGGTCCAAACTTCTAATCACAACTGGGTCTTTCTGGTGACCAGCCCCCAACTGGAAGCTATCCAGGAGTCCACCAAGACTAACCTCATTAGAACAAAAGATACTCCTATCATCCAGGAAATCCAAGGGATTTAGGAGCTCTCTGTCAGGAATCAGGGTCAAAGGCCTATATTAGAACAAAAGATTTTCCTAGTGCTCTTATCACTTTAGAAATTACAAGGGCTTTAAGAGCTCTGTGCCAAGAATTGGAGCAGAGATGAATACACACACACACAGGACAAAGGCTGGACATATATACATATATATGTTTTCTGTTATCTCAGAGGGTCCCTTCCCAGACCCTCTTGGAATGGGTGAGGTGCTCTCCTTCATGCTCCGACAGCACTTGCACTTCCACATCATGCCTTGTAATTGCTCATTTCCTTGTCTGTATCTCCCATGAGACCCTCAGCTCCGTGAGTTTTTGGATTACATCAGTTTTTCCATTGCTGTATCAGCAGTGCTGACACACAGTAGAGATTCATTAAATGTTTGTTGATTAAATGAAAAAATGGTGAGAGTCTCCCAGCTTAGATCCTTTGGGGAGCCATAACCAGATAGGATTTCTCTGTTAAAGCTTAATGTAGGGGATCCCTGGGTGGCTCAGTGGTTTGGCGCCTGCCTTCAGCCCAGGATGTGATCCTGGAGTCCCAGGATCGAGTCCCATGTCGGGCTCCCTGCATGGAGCCTGTTTCTCCCTCTGCCTGTGTCTCTGCCTCTCTCTCTCTCTCTCTCTCTCTCTCTCTGTCTCTCTCATGAATAAATAAATAAAATATTTTTTAAAATAAATAAAAATAAATAAAACTTAATCTAAGGTCAGCTAACAATTGTAGAGCCAGAACCTAAGACATAGAGTCCCTATCAGATGAAGTCCCTTTTAGGAGGTGGCAGTGAAACCCACTTGGCTCCTGCCTTACCTGTCTGCTTCCTGTGTGCTATGTGGGCCATAGTAATGTTGAGTAATGTTGAGCAGAAGTAATGTTGAGCAGAAGAGCTTTAAATTTGAGAGTGCCCTACACATTCTCCAAGCTACTATGGCAGCCACTATCTTTCCCAATCTAGTCTGTGTAATGATGCCTGGAGGCTAGTAAACAAAGAATAGTCCAATACCATTCAAGGCATTCTGGGAAGTACAGTAAGTGTGCTCCTGCTTTTGGCATGTGGACATGTCTTACTTTTTTTTTTAAAGAATTTATTTATTTATTCATGAGAGACACAAAGAGAGAGAAGCAGAGACATAGGCAAAGGGAGAAGCAGGCTCCCTGTGGGGAGCTTGATGCGGGACTCAATTCCAGACCCCCAGGATCATGACCTCGGCCAAAGTCAGATGCTTAATCACTGAGCCACCTAGGTGCCCTGGATATGTCTTACTTCATCCGAGATGCTACTTTTCTGAGTATTCATAAACTCTTGCCTTAAACTTATTTTAATAGACCTGTTGGTCTTTGTGAGCAAAATGATAGCCTCCATAAGCAGAGCTACTGGAGCCAGGATGGGGGGTTTAAAGGCTGCAGGGGTCTGAAGAGATGAGCTTAGAAGTCACAGGGCAAAGGCTGGAAAATAGACCCCTCCTTCCTCCTCCTACACTGTGTGATTCCATGCAGAACGATCACAGAGCATTCTCAGGGCCTCTAAATGACCATTGCCCACTGCCTAGACACTTAGATGTTCTACGCATTTCTCTGAAACTGCCAGGTGGTAAGGTGCACCTGGGAAGAGTTCATTTTGTGTGAGAAAAAGAGGACAAGTATCCCAGAGCAAGTGAGAATTGGAGCCAGGGAAGTAGCCAGTTGCTTTCAACATGATAAAACTAGCCTTGTGGGGATCCCTGGGTGGCGCAGCGGTTTGGCGCCTGCCTTTGGCCCTGGGCGCGATCCTGGAGACCCGGGATCGAATCCCACGTCAGGCTCCCGGTGCATGGAGCCTGCTTCTCCCTCTGCCTGTGTCTCTGCCTCTCTCTCTATCTCTCTGTGACTATCATAAATAAATAAAAATTAAAAAAATAAAAAAAAATAAAAATAAAAATAAAACTAGCCTTGTGTATTTATTGCAGGTTTGGGGCACTGTGGTTAGGTCTGGAGAGTTTGGCCCTCATTGGAGAATTTGGAAAAAAGCACACATAAACTTTGGAGACTCTGATTGATTTTTTATGCCATTTTCTTTTTTTTTAATTAATTAATTTTTTTTATTGGTGTTCAATTTGCCAACATATAGCATAACACCCAGTGCTCATCCCATCAAGTGCCCCCCTCAGTGCCTGTTTTCAAAGGAAAATTTAGAGTCACACTGCCGCTATAGGATCCCTGAGTAGGGTTTGACAAATCTTTCAAATTTGCCAGATTTAGCAAATAAAAATAAGGGATGCCCAGTTAAATTTGAATTTCAGAAAAATAACAGGTAACTTAAAAATATTTACATATTTACATATTTGGGGCTTAGTTGGTTAAGCATCTGACTCTTGATTTTGGCTCAGATCATGATCTCAGGGTTGTAAGATCCCCATGTCGGGCTCCATGCTGAGCATGGGGCCTAGTTCTCCTTCTCCCTCTGTTCCCCCTGCCCCCCGTTCATTCTCTCTCTCAAATAAATAAATAAAATCTTTACAAAATATTTATATATTCCAAATATTACCTAAATTATAGGTAATTTATCTGGCAACCCTATTCTCAGGCTATGATCACCTGGGGCACCATGCTGTTGGTCTGCTTCATAAGGCAAAATGCCTGAGAAGCACCTTGCTCCTAGGGTGCCCTTAGCAGCTAGAGTCAGTTCACTTCCCCACACCAGCACTTCTGGAAGCTCTGAGAGGCTAGCAGAGCCCCTAAAGAGCTGAATTCTGTGTGTGTGTGCCTTAATGAAGCCTCTGCTGCTGGTGTTTGTAAAGATGGGGTTGGATGGAGCAGCTGGTCTTTCAACAGCCTTGTCCCCACTTCTCCTCTTTTCTCCTTGGGGTATGTCTTGAAAACCCTACTACTTCATTCTACTCTAAACCTCTTTTCCCAGCAGCCAACCCAAATTAGTCAAGGCTCTTAAAACTTTCAGCCTGAAGTCAACTTATCCTGATAAACCAAAGCTACGGGATTCAAAAGGAAGCTACTGCATATGCAATAGTCAATGGAAAAAAGAATACAGAGGACCCTTTCTGAGAGTCCCCAGGCCTGTTCACATGGACACAACCCAAGTGTGGGAATCTGAGAGGACAACCAGTACCTTACCTGGTCATGGAAATAAGAGAAATGATGCAGATTCAAGTGAAAGAGAAATTAGACTGGAAGCAGCGTCGGTGTTTGGCAGAAGTGGTTCGGGGCCCAGTGAGCTGCAAGGAGGAGCTATTTGTTTCCCTGCAGATGTCTTGCAGGCTCCTTTCAGGAAAGAGCTTTCCCTATGTGCTTTGGAGTTGGACTGAGAAGGTTTATTGCTAAGTGACCTATCCTAGCCTGTTCACAGCACTCAAGGGCAGTTTGGCCCACTTAAGACTGAGGTGCCTGGAAGGACTCAATCTACCCTCAGTGGCCCTTAAGTATTCTTTCCAGGTCTTGAGCTCAGGACACTGTTTGAAAGGCACAGACACCCGGGTGGTTTTATGGGCTGGTGCAAAGATAGGGGTGGGGCTAATTTCTGCCCTTGTGTTCGGTTCCCAGGGAAGCCTGGGGTACAGTGATTCTGAGACACTGTTAGACTGTTGGAGGTAGAAATAAGTTGTCTCTTCTCAATTTCTTCTCATTCCAGATGAGGGCTGGGTTGATAAAGATGGTACGTGTAAGGCTTTAGAAGAAAGCCCTGATGGGAATGAGCCAGACTGATGGCCAGACTGGGGCTAAAGACTTGTCAGCATTGTCAGGCCAGGACACTCTGACATGTGGCTAACCACCTGCGTTTAGGGCTGGAGGATGCTTAGCTGGCATTTGGGCAGCACTTTATACAGTGATTTTCCACACACAGCTTTCAAATTGGCCTTGGGGTCTGGGGTCAGCCCTGGATCAGCTCCCACGAGGCACTTTGCACTGGCTGCCTTGTTCTCCAGGGTGGGACAACTCTGGCCTTTGAGGTGGGTCCCCCTAGGCTTTCAAGAGTGAAGCCTTGGCCAGATCTAGGATAGTTTGAGGACTGAAATAATCAAGTACACTAATGAATCATAAGCCATTGGAAAAAACTGGAATCCACGAATGCACACTGACAATAAATAATGAATAAATGGGGAAGAAGGGTAAGCAGAATACTCAGGGCCCAGTGAAATGTGAAGGAGTGCTCAAGTTGGAAAATCATCATTTTGCAGCCTTCATAGTAAAATTGGGTCAGATAACAATTATCAATGGATGCTAAAGCTAAGGGAAATATTTTATGAGGAGTAGGGTATTTGCATATTCTTAAAATGCCTCCCCCACAGAATAGCTTATTACTTACAAGGGAGAAAAATTAAGTAATCACATGGTGGATAGATTGGACAACACCTTGGCTGGATAATCAAAATTAACATTACCAGTGAAGGACAGATGCACATCATGTGTCTCCAGATGTGATACCTTGAGAAGAACACAACATTGCCTATGCAGTTTTCTAATTGGGAATGCACAATCTGAATCTAATCATGGGGAAATGTCAGACAAAATCCCCAATGAGGAATGTTCTATTTTTTTAAAAGAGGGAAGGGACTGTATTTTTTTATTTATGTATTTTTAATTTATATTAAAAATTATTATTAAAGATTTTATTTGTTTATTTATTCATAGAGACACACATAGAGAGAGAGGCAGAGACACAGGTAGAGGGAGAAGCAGGCACCATACAGAGAGCCTGACGTGGGACTCGATCCCGGGTCTCCAGGATCACGCCCTGGGCTGCAGGCAGTGCTAAACCGCTGTGCCACCGGGGCTGCCCTGTATTTTTTTTTAATGTCAGTGTGATAAAAGACAAATTAAGGCTGCATCGACCAACAAATTTGAATACAGATGGTAGATTACATAAAATATTGTATCAATGTTGAATTTACTGAAGTTGATTATTATATAGTTACATAAGAGAATATCCTTATTTTTAGGAATACACAGAAGTATGTTTTTAAGATTTTATTTATTTATGATAGACACACAGAGAGAGAGGCAGAGACACAGGCAGAGGGAGAAGCAGGCATCATACAAAGAGCCTGACGTGGGACTCGATCCAGGGTCTCCAGGATCACGCCCTGGGCTGCAGGCAGCACTAAACCGCTGCACCACCAGGGCTGCCCTACACAGAAATATTTAGAGGGAAAGGGCTATGGTGTATGTAACTTATTTTCAAATAGTTCGGAAAAAAAATTGTGTATGTGCATACATAGACACACAGACAGACACATACACACAGAGGATGATTACCTAATTAATATCAGGTGAATCTGGGTAAAATCTAAAGGATATGTGTGTGTTCTTTATTCTTTTTTTTTTCTTCCAACTTTTCTGTAAGTTTGAAATTATTTCCAAATAAAAAATTAAAAGAAAGAGTGGAGCCTGGAAGGTAGGTATTGATCTCCACAGGAGGGGCCATGAGTCTGCCCCTGACACCTGAGCTTCATGGCAGTGCTACTTTCTTGGGGGAAGTTTGGAGGCTAGGGGAGAAGGCTGGTTCCCCAGGAATTTGGCTACTCTTTCTCTGACCCCTAATCTGTCCTAGGCCAGGGAAGAGGGCTTGTTTTGGGCCTCAACAGTCTCACTCCTTCTTCTCTTTCCCTATGTTCCTTTTGTACTGTTCTTAGTGATAGTGGTTAAGGAAGAAGGCTCTAAAATCAGACTGTCCAGGTTTGGATGGTGCTCTGGTATGCTGTGACTCAGAACCTATTTCTTAACCTCTCTGACTTTTAGCTTCCTCCCTTGTAAAATGTTATTTATAGGGCTGTTGTAAGGTTTAAATGTGATTTTATATATATATATATCTTAGAAAAGTAAGCGTTCCTTTTATTATTTCTTCCTCTTTCTTACAAAAGACCTCATGTGAAGAGTTGGAGGAGGAAAGAAGAGTGAGGAGAGGAGGATTTTTAGGGCATGAAACTACTCTGTATGGTATGTGATGCCATCCATGTCAATATAATATCCACAGAATGTCCAACATCAAGAGTGAACCCTAATGTAAACACTAGATGTTGGGTGATGATGATGTGTCAATGTAGATTCATCAATTGTAACAAATGTACCACTCTGGTAGGGAACGTTGATAGTTGGAGAGGCTATGCATTGTAGGGGCAGGAGGTATATGGAAAATCTCTGTATCTTCCCTCAGTATTGCTCTGAATCTAAAAACTGCTTTTTAAAAAAGTCTATCAAAAACAAACAGGAAAAAAACAAAAAAAGGAAATCCCATGTAACCTTATTATTATCCATAATCCAAAGGAGCACCTAAAAATAAGAATTTCATACTCATAGATTAGCAGAGGAAATACCTGGAGATAGAAGACTCTCATGGAAGCTCCTCACTTGCCAATGGATAGAATTGGATCTACTACTCAAAGCAGTGTGACACAGTGGTGGAGAAAGGATTCAGAAGCTGACAGATCGGGGCCAAAGTCTACCGCCACTTCCCAGTGGCCCAGTCACAGGGAAGCTACTTGATCTTTCTGACATCATAGATCAAGCTTGAAACCATGACCCCATCATTTCTCAGCCTTTAGTCTCTCAAATACCACCTTCATGATTTTTGCCATATCATGCACTATTATACTGTTATTTCCTTGATAGTTTTGAGTCAACTTGCTTCTTTAAAAAATATTTTATTATTATTGTTATTTTTAAGTAGGCTGTCTGCCCAATGTGGGGCTCGAACTCATGACCCCAAGACCAAGAGTTGCATGCTCTACTGACTGAGCTAGCCAGGTGCTCCAATATTTTATTATTTTTAAAAGTAATCTGTATGGCCAGCTTGGGGTTTGAACTTACAACCCCAAGATCGAGGGTCATGTGCTTTAGCGATTGAGCCAGCCAGGTGCCCCCTTGACTTGCTTTTTTTATATATAAATAAATTTTTGTTAAAAGGAAATGTTACTATCATAAAGTGAAATCCAATATCAAGTGCCCTAAATAAAACTAATAATAGACCTGTAACTGTTAATGATAAAAGTTCACCTGGGTATGACCAGCAATCATCTTGCATCTCACTGGTGGTTTGCCTAACATACTTAGGGCAACAGTACATTGTTCTAAGTAATTTCTCCATCCTCAGTGTTATAACACTCCTTGAGGGCCATTTACTGAACTCCCTCCCTGACCCAATTCTGAAATAGCCTACACAGTCTTTTGATTGATACTCTCCTGCCTCATCTTGAACTTCTCTTATGAGTTGCTGGAAAACCTTTTGCTTCTGACCAGAAGCTGCCATCACACATTCTCCTTTGCCCTTTGATGTTGACATAAGTATATAGCCTTTGAAGAACTTTTAGTACTAGTGGAAACCAGACATAAGGCCGCATGGGTGTCCCCACCTTTGCACTTCCTTCTTTCTCCCTTCTCTTTTAACTTAGCCCTTGTAGGGAAAAGGAGAAAGGAGTGCATAGGTGAGGCTGGTATGTTGAAGAGTATGCACAGGATTGAAGTCTAAATTATGTGCTTCGCTCCAAATGAAAAACCAGGTACAGTGAGCTGGACCTAGTAAGAAATCCTCCATCTTGGGAGGGTAGAGGAATACTGCATGCAGATGTGTGTATTTTCTAGTCCAGCTGCCTTTCAAATCATTTCTAAGTCTTTTGAGAAGAGGGAAGTGGGAGAGAAGGGAGGAGTCTCTAAGACAAACCCAACAAAACCTTTGTAGGGCATCAGCACATAAACAAGCAAGCCTGCTTGGTTTTCCCTAACAAAGGGTATCACAAAGGGAAGAGGCATTCTCCTTTGTCTGTAAGAAGACGTGGTGTGGTAGCTTTGGCATTTTGAGGGCCCCAGTGCCTCGCTGTAGCAGCAGATAGTAGGGGCCAGCAGGCACAGAGGTCCTAGCAAGGAGAGCAGATATCCCCTTTGCTCTAATAATATTTAGGGGTCTTTTGTTAAAGGCTCAGTTCTGCATGAGAGATAAAGGCAAGGGCTGGTATAATTTGAGAGATGACTGGTGGTGTGACTTTATATACCCACAGGCTGGCAAGGCCTGGGGAAGCTCAGGTTACATACAGTGCAGAGGAAAACTTTATTATAAGCCAGTTCCAGACCTCACAGAACCAGGGGTCCATGCCCTTATAATGAAGGTCTCTTTCAAAGCTCTCAGAAAGGCCCTGAAAATATAATACATGGAAGCAAAGCCTGCGACAAAGGCATGAGGTGTCCTGCCCCATCATTATTGTGAATTAGCCACTTGATCACCAACCATCGCTTGAACACAGTGCATACTGCAAATGGATCCAAGTAATTGGAGGCCAGCTATTGTTCGCTCAGGAGACAGAGCTATTAGAGTGATGTCTGGGTGAGTTATTGAAAGGGAAGGATGCATTCATGGAACAAAATGGGTCCTCAAAATAGTTTCTTGTATGATGGCTCAGAAAGAAAAACAGGACTCTTGTCCTTTACATGGCAAAATTACCATCTGCTAATGTCTGCTGCGTCTTGACTGGAGTGGGGATGTCAGTGAGTGTCACAGGTGCTGGGGAGAGGTCGGAGAGAGGGAAATGGGCTGAAAAGGCTGCTGTCAGGATCAGCACCTGAGTGGAGAGTGGCTGAGGGGGAAGCAGCTGCTTTGGGGTGGCAGCAGTTGGAGGAGAAGGAGCAGAGGCTTGCTGTGTCTTGTGTGTCCTGCACTGACAGCACTCACCAGCCCAGCTGTGCCCTGCTGGCCCTGGATGAGGTGGCCCTGGGCAGCAGCTGGGGGAGCACAGCTCTTGCCAGGCACACCAAGAAGCCACTTTCTTTCTGCATTTTTCATGGGAGAAGGAAGGAGGAATAATAATGAAAATCCATGTTTGTCCATCTTTCCGTGAGCCAGGCATTCACAATGATCTTGATAAGTAGATATTAATATTGGCCCTATTTTGCAGATGAGGACAGTGAGGCTCATTTACCCCTGCTTATTTTTTGCATAACACTGATCACAATCTCTGATCATCTTGTTTGTACCTGTGTCCGACCCCCCTCTTGAGAGCGTATATGCTGTGAGAGAGGACTTTTGTCTCTTTTGTTCACTGCTATATGTCCCGTGCCCAAAAAGCGTGTGTGGCCCATCCCAGCTTCTCAATAGGTTGTATCTTCTGTCAGGTCTGGGATTTGACTTTACCCTACTTACAAACTCATCATTTAGCCTGTTGCTGTTTCATGGGTGCTGGAAGAAAATATAAGACTCCTGGATCAGAGACAACAGACTGTATTGCTCATAGCACAGCAAGTGGCCTGAGCACTGGCCTAGTTTTGTCAGTTCCCCTTATTCCCAGATCCACAGGGAAAACACAGAGGGCCCCCGATGCATACTTTACACAGAGTCCATTTAACATCACAACTGAGGGGAACTGAGCTTAGGGAACCCAGCATTTTATAGCAAGCAGTAAGCCTGCCTCCTCTTTGTCCCAGAGGGTGATATTAACTCCTTCCACAAGATTGCTGGCTGCAAACATAACCCTGAGAAATGTCCAGATAAAGAGTGGCCAGGGCCTTACAGTGTTGGCATAGCCAGTGATAAATATAGGAGCTCAATAGACCCATGGAGGAGTGTCTCCCGACATCTTCTTCCTCCTTGTGCTTTTGAACCATGTGTGGGCACTTGGTAACGCTACCTGGTATTAGTCTCTCTTTAATGCATAGGCCTCGTCCCCAAATCTGCTTCAGACTGTGAACTTACTGAGGATAGTTCCCCTGTGTACTTGCTCTCTGTGGTCTTCAAAACTGAGTGATTTGCATACAGCTCCTTAGGAAACAACAATGACAATGACAGTAACAGCAGCGGGCCATAGATCACCGACTCAGGTCTGTCAATTCTGATTCTCACTCATTTTGTGACTTTGGGCCATTCGCTCCATTGCTCTGAACCCATCTCCTCATCTGTAAAATGGGCACAATACAAGGTACTTTATTTCAGAGGGTTCCTGTAATTTAAATGAATTTATCCAAATTTGCTGAATAGAAGAGTGCCTGGCATGTATTAGCTATTTACTTGGTGGTTATTATTGAGTCTCTATGTGCCAGGTGCTTTGATATTCAGGTTTTTAAAAATAGGATCCTTATGACACTCAAGCACAATAGACGTTATCCCTTTTTTATACACAAAAAAATGGGCTCCGAGAGATGAAAGGAAGCCTTACACAAAGTGGCAGAATGGAGTTTTGAGTCCTCTATGTGACTTGTGCTCAGTGAATTGGAATGGTTTCATCTTTTCTGAAGGAGCGGAATGGTGAGCTCCTCTACTTAGGCCATTTCTCTAATGAAATGCTTCAACTCTCAGCCACTGAGGATCTTATAGCTTGCCCCAGAAACCTGGCCTGGGGGACTGGGGTCAGGGAGAAGCTGAGAGGAAGAGAGGGGGCTGGCTTTCTGGGGAGCTGAGGGTAAGAACAGTGTGTTGAGGGATGGCCAAAGCAGAATTAAATCCAAATGCAGGTGATTTCACTGAAGCCAGAAAAAGAACAGCTTTCTGGCAGAGAAGGGAAACCCCGCCCACCAGAGGCCAGCAGGGCCAGGTCCTAGCAGCTGGGAAGACTTTTGCACTCCCTGCAGCAGCCAGTTCTCAGGGATCCGATGTATGCTTCTCTTTCTCCTGGGACTTGTGCAGAGAGAGCTGTCGGGAGGGGTACGGAGCAAACAACCCAATTCAAGGCCAAACAGATGCTCTCTTCTTGAAGATGTTCAGGGTGACTCCATCTGCAACAGGGCCCCCTGTCACCCCTAATTTAGGGGCCTCATGTTGAGGGAGAGCTCATCCCCTTCTCCTGGGATGTGAGCCTGCTAGGTTAGATGCTTCACTAAAAGACATGTGTGCACTTTGTCCCGGTCTGAGTTCACTGTGAAGGGCCTTTGAACTCATCAGGCAACTCCAGGAAGTGGAAGAAGATCAAAAATCACCAGAGAATCATGGTTTAAGCTTCTTTTGCATTCTAGCCTGGATATGCTTCGAAGAGGGAGGATGCAGCTTCCTTGCCCAAGAGCATTCACACAAGAAGAAGAGCCCAGAGTTCTCACAAAGGCCCACTTGCCCCCTAACAACTAGGGCAAAGGGGAAGTGGGGCTTATAACATGTAGATTATTCTCCCCCTTCCCCCCCTTTGGACCCTCCAAATCAGAATCCCAGGGGTTGGGTCCCAGCAGTTAGCAAGTCATGCGAGCTCCTCACCTCAGATGATTCACATGTACAAAAACGTTTACAGACAACTGGGTTAAGGCATGGGCTTTCCAGAGGCCCAATCCTGCCTCTACCACTTAGCAATTGTGTGATCTTGGGCAACCTATTTAACCTCTCTTGAGATTTAGTTTCTCCCATATGGAATGGAATAATAGTACCTTCCTCGCAGTGCTAGTGGGAGAAATAAATGAGATAATATGTGCCTAATGAAAAAAGGTAGTATTGGGCAGCCCCGGTGGTGCAGCGGTTTAGTGCTGCCTGCGGCCTGGGGTGTGATCCTGGAGACCCGGGATTGAGTCCTGCGTCGGGCTCCCTGCATGGAGCCTGCTTCTCCCTCTGCTTCTCCCTCTGCCTGTGTCTCTGCCTCTCTCTCTCTGAATAAATAAATAAATAAATAAATCTTAAAAGAAAAAAGGTAGTATTAAACTTCTTTCCCCCCACCACCATACTTTTCCCCCCTGCTTTCCCTTTTCAGTGGGATATGCAAACTTAATTTTCTCCATTTGATGCCATCATCCTTTCCTCTCACCATCAGGTATCTGGCACCACTAAGCACTTGTTTTTTTTATTTTTTTAAGACTAATTAATTAATTAGTGTGTGTGTGAGAGAAAGAACACAAACAGGGAGGAGGGGCAGAGGAAGAGAGAGAGAAGCAGCCCCCACCTCCACTGAACTGGAAGCCTGGTCCCATGGGATCATGAACTGAGCCAAAGGTAGAAGCTTAACTGACTGAGCCACCCAGGTGCCCCTAAGCACTTGTTAAAAACAGAGTTAAAAGCCTAGGCAAAGCAGAGGCTCCCTATAGTGCCTCCAGATGCTTACCACATGGCATGCCTCTCTGAGGAGCACCTATCTGGGCAATGCCCCCTTTCAGATTGCCTTCTCTACCCTTCCTTCCCCCTAAATTAAAACTGATGCATCCAGTACTCCATCTCCATATGGCCCTCTGCTCTGTCAGGGCTATGGCACTGTGAATTAGTCATGTGACTCCACAATAATGCAGCCTGTGTTATCAGTCTCTTGTGAGTTTGGTGAATGGGAGTTAATCCCTTGTGAAGATCGTCTCTGAATGGGCTGACAAAATAGTTCGTTAATCTCTAAAGCTGAAAGCTGGCTCCTGGACCCTAGTTGATTCCATGGAGGGACAGGTGCACATGGAGGTATGGCCTCTCTGTCTTACCTCTTAACTGACTGTAGCATACCCAATAATGCCCCCCAACTCTGCCTTCAACATACTCCACTGCCCCCTTTGGTTTTTCCCCCTTGGTGATCATTTGAACCTGATCTCATCCAGATTCTTTATTTAATGAATACTTATTGGTTTCCTCTGCAGAGGGGTTGTCCTTGTTATAAGGTATTAAGGGCTGTCTGACTTTTTGAACCAGGAGTTAATGCTGGCTGCATATTAGGATCACCTGGTTAGCTTAAAAAAAAATTTACCGAGCCCTAGTCCCAGAGATTCAGATTTAATTGATATCAGTAGGTTTTAAAAGCCCCCTACCCAAGTGGTTTCAAATGTACATACAGCAAGGGCTGGGAACCACTGCTTTTAACTATGTGAATTTACTCATTCCACAAATATGAGTGTTTATCCACACATGAATGTTTATCACATGCCAGGCACTGTTATAGGCCGTGGAAATACAGCCATGAAGATAGCCAAGAGACAACATGAAACTGGGGTAACTGGGTAGCTCAGTCGGTTGGGTGTGTGACTTTGGCTTGGGTCATGATCTTGGGGTCCTGGGATCAAGTCCCCCCCCATCAGGCCCTGCGTAGCATTCTGGACTCAGCAGGGTGTCTGTTTGTCCCTCTGCCCCTCCCCCCACTTGTGCTTGTTCTCTTTCTTTCAAATTAATAAAATCTTTTTTTTAAAAGAGACTATATGAAACTAATCTAACACTGTGTTAATTTAAAAAAAAAATAGAGGGGCACCTGGCTGGCTCAGTCAGTAGAGTATGCAACTCTTGATCTCAAGGTCATGAGTTGGAGGGATGCCCGGGTGGCTCAGCAGTTGGGTGCCTGCCTTCAGCCCAGGGATGATCCCACGGTCCCGGGATCGTGTCCCACATTGGGCTCCCTCCCTGCATGGAGCTTGTTTCTCTCTCTGCTTGTTTCTCTACCTCTCTCTATGTGTCTTTCATGAATAGATAAATAAAATCTTTAAAAAAAAGAAAATTAAAAAAGGTCATGAGTTGGAGCCTCACATTGAGTGTAGAGATTTACTTTAAAAAAAAAAAAGAATTTAAGAAAAATACAGAAAAGATAGCCAAGATATGAAAATCCCTGCCATCATGGGGTTTATTTTTTAGTGGGAAAATTAGACAATAAATAAGATAATTAAATATATATTATTTTGATATGAAAAATACAATAGAAAAAATAAGGAAGAAGGGGTAAGGGATAGCAGGGGTGGTGTGTTGATGCAGTTTGGATTGGGGTAGTTGTTTTAGTCCCTTCAGGCTGCTATAAAAAAATACCATAGACTGGCTGGCTTTATTTCTCAACATTCTGGAGCCTGGGAAGTCCAAAATCAAGGTGCTGGTAGATTTGGTGTCTGGTAAAGACCCGCTTCTTGGTTCATAGACAGCTGTTGTCTTGCTTTGTCCTCATGTGGCAAAAAGCGGAAGGGAACTCTCTGGGGTCTCTTTTATATGGGCACTAATCTCATTCATGAGGGCTCCACACTCATGACCTACTTACCTCCCACAGGCCCTACTTCCTAATACCAGCACACTGGGAGTTAGGATGTCAACATAGGCATTTTGGCCAGGGGACACAAACGTTTAGTCCAAAAGAGGTTGAGGAAAACTTCACAGAGAAAGGGCCAATTAACGAAGAGCTGAAAGAGGTTGCTAAGGTGAACCATGCAGCTATGTGGAAGAGTATTCTTGTTAGAAGGAACAGCCAATGCAGAGAGCTCAAGTCAGGAGTGGGCTTGGTGTTCTTGGAAAAACAAGGAGCCTGAGTGTGGCTGGAGGTAAGTGCAAGGGAAAGTGGCTGGGGGTGGCCAAGTTGCTTAGGACCTTGTAGGCCACTATAAGGACTAGGACTTTTACTTTGAGTGAGATGAAAAAACATCAGATGATTTTGAGCAGATGAGTGGCATCATCTGCTACAGGGAAACAGACTAGATCACTGGCCCGTTATGTGGAGGATAGACTCCAGAGTGGCAGGGATGGAAGAAGGGAGGCTATATTGGGGGTTGGGGGACTATTCTGATTGGCCTGCCTGGTCCTGTCTGCTCTTATCTTCTTCCCTTGTGGGGATGGTGGAGTGGGGAAATTCATGACTCTGGACTTTGTGCCACAGGGTAAAGGGAAAAATAAATCAGGGATGAAAGTGTGCCTAACATTTACAGATGTGTTTTCTCTGGATTAAGAGCCAAACACACCATGTCAACTTGAATCTCTTCCTCTTTTTTCTCTTGTTCTCCCTCAGATCCCCCTTCCCAATCTATTCCTTAAGGATTCTTAGGCACATCCCTCCCCTACACCCCAGTAGCAATCTAGGTCTTTTGTCCTGTTTTACCTCCTGCTTTTGACAGAGAAAGACATAAAGACTTCTGCATTGATGTGAGTGGAGATCTTATTATAGCAGCCACCTGTGAAACAGCGGCAGGAGGTAGAGATGCTTAATGTGTAAAATGTTCGTTGTCCTGGAAAAAATCAATACCACAAATGTGAACTTAATGGCACCCCTTGGGGAATGGGAGTCTGGGCAATATAACATTCTAGTTAATTGAAAGGTAACCCACTCCTCACCCCTGCTTTTTTCCCTCCTTTTCTTCGCATTAACTCTTGTGTCTGAGTATAAAAAATAATGGTTTTTACTGTGCACTTATAATGTGCCGGGTAGTATGCTAGGTATCCTATAGACATTGTCTTATGTAATCCCTGTAACAACTGGTGATGTAGACTTACCGTTGTCCCCATTTTAAAGTTGAAGGAGGAGAGGCCCGGAGAAAGTGGATAACTCACCCGAAGTGGCACGGCTAATGAATGGCCAAGCCAAGCCAACCTGTCTGATACTGAGAATCAGCCGCAGTGATCAGCATTTGTCCATCCTAGACTCTGTTGTGACTAGTTGTGGAGCATTAGACAAGGGTCTCAGCCTACCATGTGGGCAGTCTGGAGAGACCACTCAGGGTCAGTGATGCAGGCACAGAGGGAAGTCAGGAGGCTGGGCTGTGCGATGGAAGCCCTGGGAATGAGGTACAGTTATTATTATTATAATTTTTTAAAGTAAGGGCTCCAGGGCATCTGGGTGGTGCAGTTAATTAAGCGTATGACTCTTGACTTGGCTCAGGTCATGATCTCAGGGACCTGAGATGGAGCCCCAGCTCCCCTCCCCCCCGCCCCGTGCTATGCTAAGTGCAGTTTGCTTGAGATTCTGTCTCCTGCTCTCTCTGTCCCTCCTGCTCATGTGCTCTCTCTCTCTCTCTCAAAATAAATAAATAGATCTTTAAAAAAAATAAAATAAAAGCAAGGGGCCCAACATCAGCTCTTTTTCTTGTTGTTTTGTTTTTTAGAGATTTTATTTATTCATTCATGAGAGACACAGAGAGAGAGGCAGAGACATAGGCAGAGGGAGAAGCAGGCTCCCTGCAGGGAGCCCGATGCAGGACTCTATCCCTGGACCCCAGGATCATGACCTAAGCCAAAGGGAGACACTCAACTACTGAGCCACCCAAGTACCCCTCTTTTTTTTGTTATTGTACTCTTCCAGTAGACTGCAGAGGAGCAATGTTTTGCTTACTGATAATAGTGTTATGTTACTATAAGCATTAAACCTCCTTAATTTGGGATAACTAGTTCTTATTTGGGGGAGGGGTACAAGGAAATCAACCGGAAATAGCTTTAAATCCAAAATCTAGGCTATTTTCAATAAATACAGTTCTGTTCCTTTCGATCACATTTACTAACAGGAGCTAATGCTAACAAAGTGTCAAGGTGAGACTTATTTTAATAAATAGATAAGAATTTTATTCATTGTCCTATGCAAATGGATTCTTACACAGTTTTAAAATGTCTGAAAATGTTTACTGTCTTCCAAAGGATTAAAAGCTCTTTTTGCCATTTAGCTGATCCTGCTCATTTGGTTAACAAAGACAGTTAACACAGCCCAATGAAAAGACCTTGATCTCCGCTCCTCTGAATTACTGCAAAACCTGAGTGAGAAGTTCTGTGCTGGATAGCTTCCATCTGTCCCTCTAGATCTTCCGTCCTTCTCCAACCTGCACTCTGCCTCTGGAGGCTGTCCTGTAAGAATGACATCAAAGGCCTTTCTGCTTCTGTACTCAGGCCTAGATGGTAAAGGCATCCCCAACTCCTGTTACTAGCCATGGGCACCCTGCCCGCACCTTTATAAATAGTTTCTCATTTACTCACTCATTTTGAGTATGTCACCTAATTCCTGATGCGACGCTGACTCATACAGTTTTTGAATGATGGCTCTATCTTTATTCCACTTACAGGTCTGAAACCGATTTCAGGGTAATAACAACCATCTACTAATTTGAATGTACAAGGCTCCATACAAGTCCAGTGATGACTGAATAGTGACAAAGGAACAAGAGACACAAAGGAACACAGAGACAAAGGAACAAGCACAGACATGGCCATCAGATTCCTATGACATGAGTTTCAGGAACCTGGATATAGATGATCATGACTGGGAAAAAGATAGGACCAGATGGAGGGGGAATGGTGACCTGACTGGGCCTCTTTGTTTCTGGCCTATCAAGATCCTGCTGGTCAGGCTTTGGGTCTCAGGCATGGTGTTAAGGCAGGAGACCTCTGTGGACGGGATTCAGTACCCACGATTGGTCTAAGGAGTACAGTAGAAATACCTGGTTTAAGTCTGGGCCGAGAATCAAACAGACAGCATGACCCAGGAAAACACTGGATTGTAAACTGAGAGAAGACTTTGTGATGACCTTGCTCATTGCAGTGTGATTATCTCTCTCATTAGTACCTAGTCAATAGACTGGCACATAGCAGGCATTCTAGAAATATTTAAGTGAATGAATGAATACTGGAAGATAAAAGAACATAATGCACAAAGAAGTTAGGAGGCTACCCTAAGGAGAATGCTAACCCAGGTATCAAGGTCAGTATTTGGGAATGAGTGTTTATTTGCCTTCCTTGGCTGGGAAAGCCCCAGCTGTGCACTGCACATAATCCTTTGGGCAAGTTAGATTACCAGAGCTGAGGACCAGAACTCATAGTCAGTTTGGTCACTGCTAGTTTTTTTTAAAAGATATTATTTATTTATTCATGAGAGAGACACAGAGAGAGGGGGTGGGGCAGAGACACAGGCAGAGGGAGAACCAGGCTCCATGCAGGGAGCGCGATGTGGGACTCCATCCCTGGCCTCCAGGATTATGCCCTGGGCAGAAGGCAGGCGCTAAACCGCTGAGCCACCAAGGGATCCCCAGTCACTGCTAGTTTTAAATAGAGAAGATTTTGAGCAAATGGGGATCTGATTTGATGAAGGTCTTCTTGGGAATTAAGTGGCTATTTGAAAAAGTAGGAAGGGTTTTTTTCTACTGAAACATTTTGTTTTTAATAGAAAAACCCCTCAAATGTACCCATATGGTCTTTTACTAGAAACATGGGACATGTCATTTTCAGGCATTCTTGTCTGAAAACACAAGATCACAGAAAATCTAATAGCAGATCTGTGCCTTATAGTTCTTTTGACACTTGTACTGGCACAGCTAATTGTTTTACTTAAGCATATAATATTAGAAAAGAGAGAGAGTGTAATGTGCAAGTGAAATGTTTTGGGGTTTTAAAAGTATGTAGTGATTAGAGGGTCTTTTGCTTTATCATTTCTTCTTAGGCCTCTTGAGGACTTCTCCGTGGCAATGATTGGTGGGGAAGAGGACACTTAAAGTCACACACTGTGCTTTAAATTAAGAAGGCAAATTATAGTACTGGAAGCCTGGATGTTTTGGATATACCAGATAATTCATCTGGGGAGCCTTTTCAAATTCACAGATACGTCCACATCTCCGCGTTGATCAGAATCAGTTGGGAATCACCAGTTTAAACTTTGTATCAATCTGGACCAGGTTCCTTTCTTCCAAAGATCTGAAATGGGAAGTTATCCTGAATTCCAAGAAGCATGAAAAATGGTTTGGGAGAGGTTGAGTCAGTGAGGTTTTAGGTTCCACCAGTGGTAACAGATTATGGTGATCCAAAGTGAATGATTCCTTTCCACTCAACCCTTGAGTTTTTAACATTTCAGGTCAGCCTTGTAGCTAGAGCTGGTGGGAGAGAACACCTTCACAGCCCTGTTCAGCACCAGCTGACAAAAAAAAAATGAGGTCATGTCTTTCTTTTACACAATTTTAGTGTAATCCTCACTAGCATTAGCGAAAATTGCTTTTTGGTGGCTGGAGGGAAGCAAAGAGCACTTGACTGTCTTCACATCCTCATCCCTGACAGCCTCTGTTAAAATGGAAAATTGTTGCGTTGGGAAGATCAGCTTCAGAGACTCTGACAGGGGGCAGCAGGTTCAAATCAACCTTGATTAATCCATCTTCTTTGAAAATTGGTTGTATAAAATGGTCAAGGTCAGAAGGAGACATTTCAGTCCTTGGATCCTGTTCACAGAGTGATTGTTCTGTCTTGTTCATGTAGAACGCTAAATGTGGTCATAATTATGGTGGGAGGGAAGGGATTCGGAAAAAGAAGAGGAAGGGACTGGAGGGAGGGAGAAGGGTTTAGAGAGCAGGGATGAAAGTAAAAGAGAGAGGGGATGGGAAGAAAGGGGAGGGGTGAGAAAAGAAATGAAAGGTGGGGGAAAGGAGGTTGTCATTCAGCCCCAGCAAGGGATTGATAGAGCCAGGAGGGCATGCCGGGAACACACGCTAGAGAGCTGAGGAAGAAAACCTAGACTAAGAGTAAGGGGAAAATGATATAAAGTCCAGCTTCTTGGGGTGGGAGGGGGAAGCTGACAGTTCAGATATCAAGTCCCAACAGGAAGGGGACAGGTTTCCTCTAGTGGAGGCTATGGAGTTCAGTACTTCTGGGAAGTATGACAGGAGTGGATTTCAGGGGGTACAAGGCAAAGATGGTGACAATGCCCATATCTTTTTTTTTTTAGAGGTTTTCTTTAAAAAAAAAAAAAGATTTATTCATGAGAGACAGAGAGAGAGGCAGACACACAGGCAGAGGGAGAAGCAGGCTCCCTACAGGGAGCCCGATGCAAGACTCGATCCCAGGACCCCAGGACCATGCCCTGAGCCAAAGGCAGACGCTCATCCGCTAAGCCACGCAGGTGTCCCTGACAATGCCCACTTCTATACCTGCCTGCCTAGGAGTTTGGTCAGAACAGGGCCAATCTAGCCCCAAGGTTAGGACCCGATGGGTTGGAGCCTAGGGGAGACAGAAGCTTCCAGTGCTCTCACAGGGCCTAGGTAGACAAGGAGAGGCCAGTGGCACAGGTGTCTGCTATTTAGGGGGACTCCCAGCCACAGAGGGCTGTAAAGAGGCTGCGTTTGGCACTGGGAAAGCTGAGTGATTCCCAATACCCTGGCAGCTGTGTGGGCCCAGTGCTTCCCCCTGGTCTGCCGTGGGACAGGCGGCAGACCCCACCCGAATTTCAGGCTGCTTGTCTGGGCCTAGGACTAGATAAGGACTGTACTTGGAGGAGAATGAGTCTAAGGGAAGGAACAGGGTAGAGGAGATGGGAAGCATGGAGAAGAAAGGTTGAAAGAAGGGGGAAAAACGTGTATAAGAAAGTTGTAGTGGGTAGCCCAGGTGGCTCAGCGGTTTAGCACTGCCCTTCAGCTAAGGGCATGATCCCGGGGTCCCGGGATCGAGTCCCACATCAGGGTCCCTGCATGGAGCCTGCTTCTCCCTCTGCCTATGTCTCTGCCTCTCTCTGTGTCTCTCACGAATAAATAAATAAAATATTTTTAAGAAGAAAGTTGTAGGGGGATCCCTGGGTGGCTCAGCGGTTTAGCGCCCGCCTTTGGCCCAGGGCGTGATCCTGGAGTCCCGGGATCGAGTCCCACATCGGGCACCCGGCATGGAGCCTGCTTCTCCCTCTGCCTGTGACACACTCTGCCTCTCTCTCTCTCTCTCATTCTGTGTCTATCATAAATAAATAAATCTTTTTTAAAAAGTTGTAGAGTCATAGATTTAGGAAACTGTGAAGAAAAGCAAAGGAAGGTCCTTATGGCAAGAGAAGAAATGAGCAGAGCCCTTCCTCACCTCCTCAACATTGAACCTGTTACTGATGTCGGAAAAAGTCTTATTCCGTATGATTTATGGGCGGAACCGTTTTATGTATTCTGCACTAATTCAACCCTGAGTAATTTTTTGTGCCTCATTGGTGGCATACTGCATATTTTATTTTTTGATTTTTAAAAAAGATTTTATTTACTTATTTGAGAGAGAGAGAGAGAGAGAGCACAAACAGGGGGTGAGGAGGAGCAGAGGGAGAGGGACAAACAGACTCCGTGCTGAACTTGGAGCCTGACATGGGGCTCCCTCTCACAACCCTGAGATCATGAGCTGAGCCAAAATTAAGAGTCGGCAAGTCAATTGACTGAGCCACCCAGGTGCCCCAGCATACTGCATATTCTAGTTCTAACTGTTCTAAAGCTGTTGCTTAGATACCATCCCATACACTGTATCTCGAATTTTTCTGGATCATGTGGTAGTGGCGATGGTACTAGAGCATCGAAGTCATCAAGTGAATGGTTTCCAGACCCTCTCCCTTTCACATGAATCAGTTTCACCATGATCAAAGGAAGTAGTCTGCCCAGCCAGCCTGGCCCCGCCTGTGTATATGGGTACCTTATACCTGCCCCAGCAGCCAGGAGCCTTTTAAAAGATTTGGCTACTCAGTTACTCACTCTCTAGGGTGGTGAGGTGTGGCTGGCCTCTCTTGCCAGATGTGTGAGCTGCTTCTTGTAGCACGCCAGAGAGCCAGTTTTCAGTGGCTCTTTATTTGCTGTTTCTGAAAGGACTGGATATGTCTGTGTTGTGTGTTTTATGTGTTGCTTCTGGCTGGTTGCAGCAGGCTGAGAGAGCCAAGTGCCACAAATATTTGTTTAAGGTGGTTGTTATCCAGAGTCTCTGATGTCAAGGGAAGCAAAATTGATGCCAAAAGCAGGAAGAGTGTCTCATTGGCCTTTGGAATGCATATGGCTCTACTTGATTCATTCCACATGTTTGGTAACCTTCCTGAGTTTACAGGAACACTTAATAACATTTTAAGCTCTTTCCTAGTAGAAGGAAGAGGTCACTCCGCTTTCAATTAGTAGTCAGCAAACATGTTTCTGGAACTATGTGGTATATTGGAAAGAGGACTGGGTTGAGGGTCAGAGCACTAGTTCTATGAGGTGTCAACTTGGTGAACTCAGACACCTGGATCTCAGTGTTCTTATTTGTGAAATGGAATGTTGGGTTAGTGTAAGTGAGTCTCAAACTTATACGTGCATTGCAATCACCTGGAGGGCTTGTTAAATCACAGATTGTTGGATCCATCCGGTCAGAGTCCTGATTCAGGTGGGAGCCTAAATATTTGCATTTCCATAAATTCCCGGGGGAGGTAAAAGGGGGCTGCTCTGGAGACCACACTGAGAACCACTGGACTACATGATCTCACCGAAACTGTCTCTTTCTGAAATGTGGCAGTTGTGTGACTCTCTAGAGCTTGGAGCATGGGGAGTAGCCAGAGGAAATGGAAGGCCAGCTCAGAGCTGGTCTTTTAGCCAGAGGAAGAGGTAGCAAGGGGCACTGAACCAAGGGGCACTGAAAATTAGTTCTTTTCCCAGCCTGCCATGAACCTGAAACCTGTACAAGTCTTTTGGTTGGTTTACAGTCCCTGTTAGAATGTATGTATGGTACCTGGGAAGAGAAGGCAGATACTAAGTCACTAGTTTCCTGAATTCACTCCTGCCACTTGGCAGATCCTAGAGGACTGACAGTGACATTTATTTACTGACAATAGATGCTGTTATTGGCAAAGTAAACTAACAGTTAACTTACTGTTTCATAAAGTCTAGCATCAATGCTTTCTTTATCTACTCTTATCTATCCAAAAGTCACCATGTGCTGGATACTACCCTAGACACCTCATGTTAGTCATTATATCTAATATTCACAAAAATTATACAAAATATTACTGACTTATGAGGAGAGGGAGATTCAGAAAGGTCAAGTGGCTAGCTCATGGTCACACAGATGGTAAGTAGCAGAGTTAGGATGAAAACCTCTAACACCAAAGGTAGAAACTTTAAAAAATCGAATTTGTTAAGTAATCATTTACATGCGATAAATTGCACCCATTGAAAGTATACATTGAATGAGTTTTAACATATGAATATACTTATGAAACCACCACCAATGATCATAATATAGAACATATCCATCACCTCCAAAAGTTTCCTCTTTCTATGTTACAGTCCATCCTTGGCCCCTGGCCAGCCTTAGGCAACTACTGATCTTATTCCCTGCCTTCCAGCTTAGAATACCTTTCTTAGAATCTTACATAAATGGAATCGTACATTATGTAGTACTTTTTTGGTCTGTCTTCCTTCACTCAGAGCATTTTGAGATGCATCCATATCGTTGCATCTATTAGCAATTCATTTCTTTTTATTGCCGGGTAGTATTTCATTGTAGGTTTATATCACAGATTATATTCATTCACTTGTTGATGGACATTTTCCCCCCAGTTTTTGGTTGCCATGGATAAAGCTCTGTGAATATTTGTGTACAGATCTTTGTGGGGGCATATATTTTCGTTCTCTTAGGGAAGTGACTTTCAGTTTCAGCTCTGATATGTAAAGAGATTGGAAGTCATTGGTCCCATCCTTGCAGGAAAAACTGGGCGAGCTGAAAATCAGTGACTTTTTTTTTGGACCCATCAGAGATCTAAGGTCAGAGGGCAAACTGCCATCCTAAAATATGCAGAGACAGGTACATATTGAGAGATACAGCATTGGAGATTTACTTACCTGGAGCATAAGTCACTGGACCCCATAAATAGTAGGAGCACTTACTTGGCTAGTCATTTTGACAAATTGCTGGAGTCTCTATGTGGGGTAGCATGAGAGTGAGAAACTCCTGGGGCCATAGTCCAAGGTGCACCCCCAACACTAGTGTGAGTTTTCCCTCCAGGGACTCTACCAGGCTCTCAAAGTGAGGACCTGGGAAAGGCACCTTCCTGGCCCTGGCTGGAGAAGAAGAGCAGCCATGGCAACACACACCTGAAGCCTGCTCCTTGATAAAGTCCTTTCCAGGGAAAAACTTTTCCCGTTGGGTGATACTGAAAGTGCACCCCACCTGGGAGAAGGGGATTGCTCCCTACTCCCTTTCCAGCTGGTTCTAGAATTCCTATCGCACTAAAGAAGCAAGACAGATAGGGACACCTAGGTGGCTCAGCGGTTGAGCTTCTGCCTTCCACTCAGGGCATGATTCCTCTGCTTGTGTCTCTGCCTCTTTCTCCGTGTCTCTCATGAATGAATAAATAAAATCTTGAAAAAAAGAAGCAAGACAGACAAAAACAAAAACAGTGAGACAATCACGAGGGGACAGAGTTTCAACGAAATAGCTTGGGAATGCTATAGCTAAGATGGGGACTGAGGGACAGGGTGGGGCAAAAAGGCTATGCCCCCGGAGGAAGGACAGAAATACTCATGAAAGCCACATCCCAGAGATGCTGCACTACTAAAAGGACTGAGACTTAACCAGAAGAGTACAGAATGCCCCCTACAACTCCTGCCACACCAACCAGCCTCTAGTGTACTAATGGGGGTTTACAGCTGGAAGAGCTGCCGGACACAGATGCTCTCTAAGGAGGAATACTTGGGGAAGACCGAAGTTAAGATGAGACAAAAACAAGGATACTAGAGGAATTTGAGGCCTCTAGTCCCTATAGTTCCAACACACCTTAAACACAGTCTCGTTTCTAGCCATATGAACATACACTAAATCTATTTGCTTTATGTTCTATTGACATAACACATCTGGTGTTTAGCCAGAAATTACAAGGTATACCAAAAAGCAATCAAAAATAGTTTAAAGAGACAAAGTAATCAAAGACAGATTCAGGTATGGCACAGGATTTAAAGTATTTAAAGTAACTCTGAAAATTTATGGGGTGCCTGAGTGGCTCAGTTGGTTAAACGTTCGATTCTTGACTTTGTCTCAGGTCATAATCTCAGGGTCGTGAGATGGGGCCTGCTTAAGATTCTCTCTTTCTCTCTCTGCCTATTCCCTCTCCCTCTGCTTGTATGCTCTCTCTCTCTCTTTCAAAAAAGTGAAATGAAAAAATGAAATAAAATAAAAAATTAAAAAATAAAGTAACTGAGAATGTAAACTGTGATATGTTAAGGACTTTAATGGAAAAAGTAGACAACATGCAGGAACAGATGGGTAATGTAATCATAGAGAGGAAGATTATAAGAGTCAAAAGAAAATACTAGAAATAACACAAAAACAAATGAAGAATGCTTTTTTCTTTTTTCTTTTTTTTGGAGAGGGAGAGAAAAGCAGGGGAGGGGAGAGGGAGAGGAAGACAGAGAATCTCAAGCAGGTCCACACATATGGAGCCCCATGGGGCTCAGTCTCACCACCCCAAAATCATGACCAGAGCTGAAATCAAGGGTCAGAGGCTCAACTGACTGAGCCACCCAGGAGCCCCTGCCTTTTGAAAAAATGCTTTCAAAGGGCTCAGTGACAGGCTTGATGAAGCTGAGGAAAGAATCAGTGAATGTGAAGAAAGAGCAATAGAAACTTACCAAACTGAAATGCAAAGAGAAAATAAATAATGATTATTAATAATAATAATAACAGAACAGGAATTTAAGAAATGTACAATATTGAAAGGTGTGACATTTCTCTTAGGTAAGTATCTATGGTAGACAGAATTCTAAGAAGGCCCTCAAGATTTCTGCCCCCTGGTCTATGTATCCTACATCATTCTATGATTACATTACATCCTATAATTCCCTACATTAAATGTGGGTGGGCCCTTTGAATATGATGGGATATCACTCCTATGATTAGGTCACATTATATGGCAAAAGGATTTTGCAGATGTAATTAAAGTCCCTAACTGGTTGACTTTGAGTTAATCAAATGGATATTCTGGGTGGGCCTGACCTAATCAGGAGAGAGCTCTTAAGAGTGTCAAATAGTCTGGGAGGCCATCTCCTGGCTTGCAAGAAGCAAAGTGCCATGAATTATGCAACTGTGAAGATCTGAATTCTGTAGACAAGCACATAATCTTGGAAGAGGACCCCAAACCCCAGATGAAATTGCAACTGTTGTTGACACCCTGATTGCAGTCCTGTGAGACCCTGAATAGAGGACCCAGTTAAGCCACACCCAGACTCCTGAACCCTGAGAAAGGCGAGATTATAAATTTATATTGTTTTAAGCCATTAAATTTATAGTAATTTTTTATGCAGTGTAGAAAAATTAATGCAGTACCTATGGGTTGAGTTCGGGGGTCACAGGATAATTGTGTATTTATCTTTGTAAGAAACTGCCCAACGGTTTTCCAAGGAGGTTATATCTTTTTACATTCCCACCAGCAATATATGAGAGTTCCATTTGCCAGCATTTGGTATTGTCTGCCTTCTTAATTGTAGCCCTTCTAGTGGGTATGGAGCAATAGCTTATTATGGTTTTAATCTGCCTTTCTTTGTTGACAGTCTTTTCACATGCTTATTAGCCATTCATGTATCTTCTTTTGGGAAATGTCTGCTCAAATATTTTGCCCATGTCTTAATTTACTTATTTTTCTTATTTTTTATATACTGTGAATAAACGTCCTTTGTCAGATTTATATGTTGCAAATGTTTTCTCTCATTCTGTGGCTTGAGTTTTAATTTTCTTAGTGGGGTCATGAACCATGTGAGAGTACATTATTATATATCTTCATGATCATAGCTTTTTAATATTTCAGCAGATATTTCCTAAGAATAAAGATATTCTCTTACATAACCACAGTATAATTATCAACTTCAGCAAATTGAACACAGATACAATCTTTTATCTAATCTACTGACTCTGCCAATTTTTGCAATTGACTAAGTAGTGTTTTTCATTGCATTATTTGCCCCTCCAATACAGGATCCGATCTAAAGTCAGGTTGCTTTTAGTTGTAATGTCTCTTTTTCTTCTTTTAATCTGGAATATTTCCACAGCCTTTGTTTTTTTATGGCAATGAACATTTTGGAAGAATAAAGGCCTTTTAAAAAATAGAACATTTTCTCATTTGGGGTTTGTCTGTTGTTTCTTCATGGTTAGATTCAGGTTATGCCTCCCTAGCTGGAAACCTACCTAAGTGGTGCTGGGTCTTTCTCAGGGCTTCACAGAAGCTCATGCTATCCATCTGCCCCTTGTTGATAAAGCAAATCTTGATCACCTTGTCAAAATGTTACCCAATTTCTCTTTTGTATGCTTACAGTTTTTTCCCTTGCAAATAATAAGCAACCCGTGGAAATAGTGTTCCAGCCAAAGGATATATCAAGTATAAAGGCCCTGAGTCAGGAATATGACTATAGTGTTGGAAAAACAGCAGGGAAGCAGTATGGAGGAGGGTGGAAGCAGTATAACTGGCCAGGGAGGTAGGAGGTAGTCTACCAAAAGGGCCCAAGAGGCCACTATAAAGAATTTGGTTTCATACTGACCAGAAGAGGGAGCTACTGAAGGTGGAGAAGGAGTGTCTGTCATTTTTTGTTTGGTTACTACTATTTTATTTAAGGGCCCCGAGTTTGGAGGACCTAAGTTTTCAGTGACTTCCTGCCACTGGTGTGCATAAGAATTAGAGTTAGGAGGCAGCCCGGGTGGTTCAGCGGTTTAGCGCTTCCTTCAGCCCAGGGCCTGATCCTGGAGACCCAGGATCGAGTCCCACGTCGGGCTCCCTGCATGGAGCCTGCTTCTCCCTCTGCTTGGGTCTCTGCCTCTCTCTCTCTCTCTCAAGAATAAATAAATAAAATCTTTAAAAAAAAAGAATTAGAGTTAGTATCTAAGTGGGGCTCAGCCAATGATCCCTTTGGGAGGAGATGGGTGCCGCAGGGATCCCAAACCAGGCTGGTCCTAAGCCCTAGCAGCCGACTCTGTTTTCCAAAGGTGAGAACTCGACAAATTGGATTTGTTTATCCATCCTCATTGTAGAAGTCCAGTTGCTTCTTCTCCATGCCAAGTATTCATTCCCACTTTCCACTCCTTCTCTCAATTGCCAAACCTGTAATAAGTACCAACTGTGTACCAGATGACACCGATCTGTAGAAACATGTCCTTGGGGGTAAGGCCTTTCTGTTGTTAGCCAAACTGAAGATGTGATTCAGTGATACTAATTCCAGGATCAACTAATAACTAGTGAGGGCATATATTTTTACGTGAGGTCGGGGGTGAGAAGGGTATGGGGATGAGGAGTTTTCAGTAGATATAATGTAGGGTGGAGATAGACTGTTCAAATCCCAGTTCTGCCACTTACTTACTAGCTGTGTGATCTTGGGAAAGTCCCTTAACCATTTTGTTCCTGTGTTTCTTCATCTGTAAAATGTAGCTAATGATAATACCTACCTTATAAGGTTTTTGTGAGAGTTAAATGTGTTAATATAGGTAAAGCCCATAGAACACAGCCTGACATAGTTATTACTTGTATTAGTTATTAGCATTAGTGTTATTAGTGCCCATCTCTGACAGAATGGTTCAGATGAAAGGGATCCACAGTTATTCCTTGTTCCTCCTTTTCTTCCATCCTTTGGAAGAGTCCTGTGGCCTAAGAGCTGGTGGACTAGACTGGCAGGTTCCTCAGTTCTGAGCTGTATGGAGCAGCTGGGGACATTAAGGGTATGCAGGACTCAGGAAGCCTTGCCAAGGATGCAGACAAAAGATATGTCAGTGAAAGCATCCTTTGTAAATTACATCAGCTACAGATCCCTGGGTGAGTTCAAAGGGGAAAAAAAGACTCTATCCATCCAACTGCTTTCTCAGTCTACTGAAATGCAGTCATCTCACTTCTCAGAACAATCACAATGCATTTGGATCTCTATATCTCAGTCCTGAACTGGACTTGGCATCCTCATAGTCCCAAAGACCTTCACACTCTCATAGTCAGACCCAAGGCCTTCTTCCCTTTGGCTACCCTTCCTGGATGGAATAAAGATGGAAGAATATGTACTTTATTTTTTGTTTAACTTGTTATTGTGGGAAATTGCAAACATATACTGCAGCAGATGGTGCTCCCATAGCATCCCCCCTGCTATCCATCTCTGATTTTAGCCACAAATATAATGGACAGTTCCATGCAAGCTCAGACCCATCCCGCAGGGACAGTATCCTCCTTTAGTACGTTACTCTTTTCTTTCTACTTTCTGCCCTAGGCCCTTTTCCTATTCTCTGGGTAGCCCACAACCAATGGGGGTGGGTGAATGTGTTTTTCTCCCATACTTTAGGTAGTCAATTCTGGGAAGCATTCTGTATGCCTCTCGGTTGTCCTAGCATATATGAGTCCCCACTACCCACAGTAGTGACCTCAGTAACATTCTTATATTTTCCACCTTCTCTATTGCACTCTTCCAACTGCCTTAATCCCGCTCCCTGGAATTGAATCCCAAATAAACTACCAGCACCCACGTCTTTGTCTAGGCTCTGCTTTTAGGGAATCTAAACTAAGAAATATGTAAAAGTAGATAGAACTGTATAATGAAGCTCCTTGTACTCATCACCCAGCTCAACAATGATCAACTCATGGATAATCTTATTTTATCTATACCTCACTCTTAGCCCCCACCCCCAGATTATTTTGAAGCAGATCCAAGACACCAAATAAAGATGCACTTTAAGCTTCCTTGAACCCCCTTTCCACTTTGGAGGGTGACTTTTGGGGGGGGGTAAGATGATCAGATTAAGTCATAGTCTTGCATTTGTTACTTAGTGTGCAGCTAACATGTACCCAGATTTTCTTCTTAGTATACAGTAATGATACTTATCTCTTAGCTAAAAATTCTGAAAACATTCACTTATTCTAGTTGCTCCCCTACACAATGATTCCTGTTCTCCCACTGCCCAAATATTAAAGCCCAAGTGCTTTAAGGCCCAGAGATACTCTGGTGTCGATACAGCACTGAAATAGGAGCCAGAACGTCTCTGTTTCTAATTGGTAGTGTGTCTTTAAGCTAGTTATTTGATAGGTCAGAAAATACAATTCTTTGTCTGCCCTGCCAACTTTATAGGGTTGGAAGATCAGATGAGATTAGCATTTGAAAGCCTATTAAACTGTAGGGCTCTCTAAAAAATGTAAAGATCCTTATTCAAAGCCCTTCATAGTTTGGTTCTGCCATCCCTTTCAAGTCTTATTTTCCAGTGTACTCCAATGGACATTCTCTGTTCCATACCTGCTGGGGCATTCATCCATTCATTCATTTAACAAACATTTACTGAGTGCCCAGGCACTGAGGTAATGGGCATGAATTAGAAACAGTTCCTGACACACACACACACCCCCAAATAATAGAAAGAAAGAAAGAAACAGTTCCTGACTTAAAGGAGTCTATTGGCTGGAAAGGGAGACAGACAAGTAAACAATGACAATATAGTGTGTCAATACACAGTGAGAAAAGTAAGCTGAAGATGCTGTAGAGTACTGCCAACTCTGTGAAGCTGAGCTGGGAAATGAATCTAGGAAGGCTACTTGGTGGAGGTGCTAGGTGAGTTAAGAATGAAATAAAATTAGGAGTTCACCAAGCAGATTGGGGAGAGAAGGCATGATAAGCAGAGGAAACAGTATGAGCAGAGGCCCAGAAGTGTGAAACAACTTGATATATTCAGGGAAACTACAGGTGGTTTGGCAGAACTGGAGCATGGAGTGCTTGGGAGTTGGAGTGGATGTCCAGTGATGTAACTAGAAGAGTAAGTAAGCAAGGATCAGATGGGGAAAGTCCTTCCTGTCAAGGAGTTTACCATGAAGGTGATTGGGAACCTTTGTAAGGTTTAACCCTCAGGATACTATCAGGGCCTATTGGACCCAATTTTATTTTTTTAAGTGTCTATTTTCAACAGTTCTAACTAATGGAGAGGATTGGTATTTCATGACCTTTTTTTCCCTTAGAGGTCTCCAAAACGACAAACAGAAACTTAGTAATTGCAAGACAGAATAAGTTACGTTCTGTTCTTTAAAATACTATGTGAGCTCATTGAACCATTTTATAAAGTTAAGATAAATTATGGTATCTTACTGATCTTATTTTATTTATATCTTGAAACACTTTGCTATTTCAACATCTTGGGAATTATTTCATCATTACTCATTAATTATTCTCAACTGTGGAAAAAGACTAAAATGATAAGAAAATAAGAATTGTGGAATAGTCTGGGAGGATAATGCAATTCTGGAATAAACCACAACTATTACACCACCTTCTAGCTTTTCTAAATTGTTGTCCAAAGTCATTCATTGCCCTTTAAAAATATATTAAAAAGTTTGAAAACACATCTTTTTAGGGTTTTTTAAGGCTTTTATTATACACAGTTGAAAAATTCAGAAATTTTAATTTTATACTAAGAAAAGAAAATTGAAAGGATGGTGTTTCCCAATTATTAGATAAATCAGAAAATGAATCCAAAGAGACAGCAGCACTCTAGACTAATGGGTAATGGTGAAATTGATCATGTAAATGAAATCTCAGGCTGTGGGTCTAGAGATGTTGATATTCTATATACAATTTTCAGTCAAGAATCTATGAGGGAACAGCATATTTCCAAGGACGAAAAGGAAATACAGTATTCTTATCCAGCTAGTCATTCAGTAGGCAGGACTTTATCAGGCCATATTTTGTGACAGGAACCTGGACTATCCTGTGTTGCTAAAAGATCATGTAACATTATTCTTTCCTCTTTCATAAAGCACAAAAATTTACTTGAAATAGTTCATAAGTGGATACATGCTGAGAACAGTCGTACTTTCAAAGGTGAATGGTTGGAAAAAGATGATGTAGAAATGAAAAATAAAACATCATTGAGGGGCACCTGGGTGGCTCAGTTGGTTGGGCATCTGACTCTTGGTTTTGGCTCAGGTCATGATCTCAGGGTTGTGCGATCAAGCCCTGGGTTGGTCTCTGCACTCAGCAGGGAGTCTGCTTGAGATTCTCTCCCTCTCTGAAAAAGAACCACATCATTGAATTGATCATTCTAATTGGTATTTAGAATTCTAGGGGACCAGAATCATGCCCCCTGATCCTGGTCCAGGGATTGAGAGTCCCGCATCAGGCTCCCTGTGAGGGGTCTACTTCTCCCTCTGTGTCTCTGCCTCTCTCTGTGTGTGTGTCTCTCATAAATAAATAAATAAAATCTTTTTAAAAATTCTAAAAATGAAAATGGCTTGCACTTATGGAGTGAAGAAGATGGCTGTCCTCTCTTCAGCAAAATTATGAGCCATCAAAGTTTTCAAAAGTATTGCATTTTGACATTTTAAGTATATGAAGGAGAACCAAAGGCAATGATAAACTGGAACCTGTTAGAGATGTATTTGAAATCTGAAATCAGTATTTACAAGATGGATATGTTCCAAGTTTGTGCATGACAGTTGATGGGCAGTTACATTCAAAGGGGTAGTTATAATTCAGGAAAACCTTCAAAACTGGGAAAATATAGAACAAAAAATAGATATACTATGCCTAAATTCTAATTAAAGTTCCTAATCAAATTGTTTTTCATTATCCCTTTATTCTTAGTTCTGTTAATCATTTGTAAAATTACTTAAAATATAAAACTAGAAAAAAGTCCATTGGATCCAGGTGGTAGTAGTTATGACTATTTTTCCTGGTATATTGAAAGTAAAGCAGGAGAACAATCTGGTTTCGAAGTTAGAGAATGGCAGGGATGCCTGGCTGACTCAAGTCAGTGAAGCATGTAACTCTTGATCTCGGGGTTGTAAGTTCAAGCCCCATGTTGGGTATAGAAATTACATAAAATCTTTAGGGGTGCCTGGGTGGCTCAGTTGGTTGACTGTCTGACTCTTGGTTTCGGCTCAGGTCAGGCTCTCATGGGTTGTGGGATGGAGCCCTGTGGGCTCCACACTCAGTGGGGTGTCTGCTTTAAATATTCTCTCCCTCTGCCCCTTCCCCCACCTCTCTGAAATAAATAAATCTTTTAAAAAATCCTTAAAAAACAAACAACAACAACAACAAACAAAGTTAGTAAATGACATGCAGGGGGTTTAACTCAGATTTCACCAGTCTCTACTTCCTATGTTATGATGTCTGAACAATCCTGAATTACTTAGAGTCCTCATGAGCTGGGTATTTCCGATGATGGATGGAGATGGATGGATAGACTCTTCAGGGTGGTGGGGTGGCACAGCAGTGGCTATCAAATGAATGAGTTTTTCCTAAGACTTGCATTTGGGAGCTGTGGACTGCTGGTACTTTTCAATATTTTTATGTGACTGTGTTTTGTACCTGTGGTTCATATTATCTCCCAATATGGATGTAAGGCCCTAGAAAGCATGGACAACAGTGTCAATTTCTTGTGAATTTTCCTCTGTCTCTAGCATGTAGCAAGTATATCAGAAATTTTTTTCTGAATGGACAACGATAATCCTAAGCAGAAAACAAAATCAAGTGTCTCACTGTGACAGAGTGGGTAGAGGTCGACTTAACCAACAGTCCTTGAGTCCTAGTTCTGGGCTGGGCCCTGCCCTAGAGACTAGGGGTGTGCTACTTGTGTCTATCCTTAGAGAGCTCTTGGTCTAGCAAATGAGATAATCCAAGGAGAGTAATGGAAATCCCTGCTCCCTTGCTGTCTGTGGTGTTGATATATATACATATATGTACTGGAAATCTCCACAGCACTAGGTTCTGTTATGCCTTGTGCTTTATACGATAGCAGACCTTTGGTTCAGGGTCTGAGGCTAACTATGGATTCTAGTTTCCTAGTGCTCCCAGTTTCAGAGTTCCTTCTTTGACTCCCATTTCTGGTCTTCTGGTTCTTCCTCCCGACTCCAGATAATCTCTCATAATATGTTGTTCACTCTCTAAGGTGTAAATATTGTCAAGGATCTCCTAATTAAGGAGGGCTTGGGGGATGCCTGAGTGGCTCGGCAGTTGAGCGTCTGCCTTCGGCTCAGGGCGTGATCCTGGTATCTGGGATCAAGTCCCACATCAGGCTTCCTGTGAGGGGCCTCTTTCTCCCTCTGCCTATGGCTCTGCCTCTCTCTCTCTCTCTCTCTCTCTCTGTCTCTCTCTCAAGAATAAATAAATAAATATTAAGAAAAAAAAAGGAGGGCTTGGAGTTCTGGCCTTAGACTCACCTCCACATCCTGGATCTCATATGTGACCAGAAATCAAAGCAGACTGTAATCTGGATAGCGACTGGAATGAACGCGTGAATAAATGAATGAAGGGACAGGCAGCATTTCTAGGTAGTGAGTCCATCTCCAGCTCAGCGATTTATTATTTATGATTATGATTTGGGTCTAAAGGCTTCAAGCCATATAATAATATCCATCCATTGAAATTTAGTCAAACTATTGAGGATTCAGCTCTGCTTTGCTTCAGGGCTCACATGTGAAGAATGAAGCCTAAGCTGCAAATCGTGAGCATTGGCACTTCAGTCGGCTAGATCCAGGTTCAAATCTGTCAATTATTGTGTGACCTTGGGCAGGTGTCTCCTCTGGTCTGTCTCAGTTTCCACATTTGTAAGATCCTTAGGATGGTGAGGATAAAACGAGATCGGGTGTATAAAGCACTTGGAACGTACCTGGTACAGGGTAAGCACTCAAATGATAGCTGGTGCTATTAGTATTTGGATCAGCCTGACCGGTGAGCCCTCCGCTGATGACCAGACCATGGTGTCACAGGACCCTTGTGGGCCTTCTCGCCAATTCTGGCAGCATCTTTCTGAGTCTGATGAAGCTGCAGGCTCCGAATCGGGCCGGCATGCGGTGTGCTGTCCGGTGGTTGTGTGCGCCCTCTGGGCTAGGGGCTACTGTGCCGAAGGAGCCTGGGAGGAAACCTTGGGCGTGGCGAGGCACTGCTAGGCCAGAGAGGCTGAGGCGTTCGTATTCCCCCGGCTCTGGCCCTTTCAGACGGAGCTCCAGATGCCTGGCCAGGGAATGACGCGTCTCCTGCTCTGCCTCACGTGTGCCATCTGCCATCTGCCTGCCATTCGAAATACACTGGGGGTTTTACTTAAGAATCCAAGGAATGTCTATTTTCATTAGAAAGTGTTTCCCTTTCTGCATCGTTTCTCACTGATTATAAAAATAATAAAATTAGACGCGTATAGCGTGCACAGGTACCATACACCCTCCCCGTTTCCAGTCTCCAGAGATAACCCCGGTTAAGTTTGGGACGATGTTCCTCCAGATGTTCTGCTCTACCAGTATTCAGGGAGGACTGTGTTCCTGAGGACCCCATATAATTGGAAATGTGCATAATTCCAGGCCAGGCAGAACAAAAGGTGGCCAGAATTTGTTTATTAGCTAAAGTGGCGCCACCATGTGGCAATACTGCAAACACGGCTTCCGATTCCTCTGGCCTTCTGGCTTTGAGATTATGTGATTCTTGGTGACCTTTTAAATTGGGGAGACTTGAATTATTTCAAATGTTGTACATGAACTGGGACTAAAATGTTTTATGTCAAAGTATTTAAAATTCTTATGATTTGAATTTATTAGTGACTACACTATATTACTTTTAAAAGGGGGTCGTATTAAAAAAGCTGTTCCAAAACTTGCTTTTTAAAATTCAGATTAACATGTATTTTGGACATTCTCTCATGCCGGCAAATATATTTTTACAACTTTTAAGGGCTGTAGATCAGTCTAGTATAGTAGTGTATCCCGATGCATTAACTGGTCTTCTATATTGATGACCATTTCTCCCTGGGGATAAGGCCTCCCCCTCCTGCATTTCTGCCATCAGATTTATCCTTAGTACCAGGGACCTGGACAAATCTAAGTAGATCTTAGTGCCAGAGTCTTAAAGCGACAATAAATCAAACTTCTGCCTCTTAGGGACCACCAAGGCAGTGGCAGCCCCAGAAGCTACTTGTGTTTTTCTATTCCAAGGGCACTTGGCCTTGTCACTGAACTGGTCTGGTCTGGTGTCACAGGGTGGATTCTCTGGAAGCAGATGCTGAAATAGAGTTTGAGGGATAAAATCCCTTATTAGGGATTTATTTTTTTTAAGATTTTATTTATTTATTTGAGACAGATGGGAGAGCATGCCTGCACATGAGCCGGATGAGGAGAGGTGGAGGGCAGAGGGAGAAGGAGAAGCAGATTCCCAGCCAAGCAGGGAGCCCGATGCCGGGCTGGATCCCAGGGACCCCGGGATCATGATCTGAGCCAAAGGGAGTCGCTTAACCAACTGAGCCACCCAGGAGCCCCCATTATTTGGGATTTAATAATTCCCGTGAAGTGAAATGGGAGGAAGTGGAATTGGGCAGAGAAGTTGAACTTGGAAACAAGCCAGGCACACCTTTGGCCAAGTGCTAGAGCAAGGACTGTTCATCAGAGCTATCCTGTGCAAGGTTGCCGTGGCTTGGCCTTTTTATACCACTGTGTGGCTTAGTCATCAGATGCAGGTTGTACCCAGAAGGACATGATCTCAGGTGGGGCAACTCTCTGCAGCTGATGCCCACCCAAAAGGAGCTGACAACTGGAGATTGATTATTGATTCTCACTCCTGGGAGCTGGGTGCTAAGGCCTTCCTGGAAGCGGGATCTGGACAGTCCATCTGGACAGTGACAATCACATCTGGTCCTCCATCCCTTCCCATGTGCAGAATAGACTCCTTTGGAGGTTTGGCACCCCCAGGTATTTTACATGTGAGGTTCAGCTAGGGTTTTGGAGGTTTGCAAGGAGAAAGGGCTTGCTGCCACGTCATGTAAGGGTGGCCAGGCAGAGTGGCAAGCAGCTCTCTCCGGACAATGGGCTAGGGGACTAGGTTTGGCGGCGGGTACCCATGTGCATTGTGAGGATAACTATCCAGGTGTCCCTGCGTGTGAGATATGGGGATTATACTCCCTTCTACTGCCTTCATGAGGCATGCAGTGGCACTCAAGGAATTCTGCTTGTTGGTTGATTTGTTTGTGGGATTGCAGATAGACTACCAGGGCTAGTTTCTGTCACTGTCCCTCCCAGATATGCTTCTTCTGTAAGTTGGATGAATGTGCCCTCTATATTTGCTGATGACCTGCCATGTTTGCCTTTAAGTTCTGCTTTGGAAATAAGACATTAGGAAACTATACTCTTAGGTTCTATTCTCAGCATTAATAAGCCTCTCTCAGAGCGAATTTGAACAGTACTTAGCCAGACTACCTGGGTCAGAATCTCTGCAGGTGCGGCTGGGGTACTAGTATTTGAACAAGTTCCCAAGATGATTCTGATGAGTGGCCAAAATATTTGACCGTTGGGTAGCACTTGTTGCCTTAATTGTTCCCTTGGCTCTTCTTGTGTGAGTTTTATTTCTCCAGGCAGATTGTTGCTTCAGGATTATTCTAATATTCTAGTATGTTCTAATTCTATGAGCTGACATGTAGTAGGGACTTCGTTTTCTATGGGTTACTCTGTGTGTGTGTGTGTGTGTGTGTGTGTGTGTGTGTGTATGCATTGGAGAGGAGAATCAACTATAGCAATGACATTTTTGCTGCCTTTTGATATGTATGAAATTTCACACCATTTTTCCATGCAGCTTGAAATTTCAAAATGAATTAAATATGACTAAGAGCAAATAAAAGCAATTATAACAAGAATAGATGTTTTCATCTTTGACAATGAAGGCAAGAAAATGCAATAGGAAAAAGTCTCTTCAACCAATGGCACTGGGAAAACTAGACAGCTACATGCAAAAGAATGAAACTGGATCACTTTCTTACACTGTACACAAAAATAAACTCAAAATGGATTAAGAACCTAAATGTGAGACCTGAAACCATAAAAATTCTAGAAGAGAGAGGCACCTGGGTGGCTCAGTCAGTTAGGCATCTGGTTCTTGATCTCAGCTCAAGTCTTGATCTCAGAGTTGTGATTTAAGTCCTGATTTAAAAAATAAGCCCTAGAAGAGAGCACAGGCAGTAATTTCTCTGACATTGGTCATAGCAACAGTCTTCTGGTTATGTCTTCTGAGGCAAGGAAAGCAAAAGCAAAAACAAACTATTAAGATGACATCAAAATAAAAAGCTTTTGCATAGCAAAGGAAACAACCAATAAAACTAAAAGACAACCTACTTAATGGGAGAAGATATTTGCAAATGACATATCTGATGAAGGGTTAGTATACAAAATATATGAAGAATTTACACAACTCAGCACCAAAAAACCCCCAAATAATACAATTTAAAAATGGGCAGAAGACATGAACAGACATTTCTCCAAAGAAGACATACAGATGGCTAACAGACACATGAAAAGATACTCAACACCACTCATGATCAGGGAAATGCATATCAATACCACAATGAGATATCACCTCACACCTTTCAGAATGGCTAAAATCAAAAACACAAGCGAGGTGCCTGGCTGCCTCGTTTGGCAGAACATATGACTCCTGGTCTCAGGGTTCTGAGTTCAAGCCCCATGTTGAATGTAGAGTTTACCTAAAAAAATTTTTTTAAAAACCCATAAGAGAAGGGAAGCCTGGGTGGCTTAGTGGTTGAGCGCCTGCTTTCGGCCCAGGACATGACCCTGGAGTCCTGGGATCGAGGCCCACATCAGGCTCCCTGCATGGAGCCTGCTTCTCCCTCTGCCTGTATCTCTGCCTCTCTCTCTGTCTCTCGTGAATAAATAAATAAAATCTTAAAAAAAAAAACCATAAGAAACAAGTGTTGGTGAGGCTGTGGAGAAAACAGAATCTTCATGCATTGTTGGTGGGACTGCAAACTGGTGCAGCCGCTGTATAAGACAGTATGGAGGTTGCTAAAAAATTAAAAATAGAACTACCCTAACTACCCTGGGGTACCTGGGTGGCGCAATCGGTTAAACATCTGCCTCTGGTTCAGGTCATGATCTCAGGGCCCTGGGATTGAGCCCCACATTGGACTCCCTGCTCAATGAGGAGTCTGCTTCTCCCTCTCTGCCCCTCTCCTCTGCTCATACTCTCTCATACATTCTCTCTCTCTCAAATAATAAATACAATTTTAAAAAAGTTTTTTTTTAAAGATTTTTTTTATCTATCCATGGAAGACACACACAGAGAAAGGCAGAGACACAGGAAGAGGGAGAAGCAGGCTCCATGCAGGGAGCCTGACGTGGGATTCAATCTTGGGTCTCCAGGATCACATCCTGGGCTGAAAGCGGCGCTAAACCACTGAGCCACCCAGGCTGCCCTTAAAAAAAGATTTTATGTATTTATTCATGAGAGGCACAGAGAGAGAGAGCGGCAGAGACAAAGCCAGAGAGAGAAGCAAGCTCCTGTGGGGAGCCCAATGCAAGACTCGATCCCAGGACTCCAGGATTATGACCTGAGCCAAAGGCAGACACTCAACCACTGAGCCACCCAGGTCCCCCAAAGAAATAAAAATTTTAAAAAATCAGTATAGATTCTCAATAAATAAAGGGTGTAGAGGGAAGAAGAGAATTTTCAGAATACCCAGTTGGGACATTATTGGGGGGCCCTTGCTCTGTAGGGTGTAAGGAAGGTCTGCTCTTCTGCTAATGAAAATAACTTATCTCAGTTGTTAAGCAAATACTCTGAAGGAAGGATAGATGCTATGACCTTAAAATTTGACGAGGTCACAATAATGGGAGAGTGGATGCTTTTCCTCATCAAGAAGAGACCAGTCTCTTGCTTTAGAAGGACTTGGACTGCGTGGCCAGTGGGCTTTGACCAACAGAGTCATTCAACATGAAGATAACTTCCATGGTAACCTTCACACAGCCCCAAGAAGCCTGTAAATACAAATCCTTCCAGTTTTCTTTTAGCATTTTGGGGTTCAGAGAGATTCCTGTGGGAAATAAATGAAACTTTTGAGAAAGTAAGTACATGACAGGCAGCAATATTCATCAAAAGATAACATGTCAGGCAATTAGTGCTTCAGAAGACATTAAACCTATAGATCAATCAGAGGCATGTGCAATCAAGTTGGCTCAATTTCATTATTTATTCATTTATTAAGTATTTTTAGCAACGTTTCTTTTATTTTTTTTAAAGATTTTGTTTATTTATTCATGAGAGACACACACACACAGAGAGAGGCAGAGACACAGGCAGAGGAAGAAGCAGGCTCCATGCAGGGGGCCTGACACAGGACTCGATCCCAGGATACCAGGATCACGCCCTGGGCCGAAGGTGGCGCTAAACTGCTGCGCCACCTGGGCTGCCCTGCAAAGTTTCTTTTAAACAAAATGCTCAAAGAATAGATTTTCTGGCTAACTGCAGGCTGACCATGTATACTTGTAACTAAAGATGCAACTGTTAAAGTTGGTTTTCAAATTAGAATCTTAAAAGCCCAAAGGAAGATGATGTTTGTACAAAAAAATGTCTTTTTAAGCTACAAAATAGTATTGCTAATATTCTTCCCCTTTTCAGAGAAGACTTACGCTTTTGAAAATCCAGGGCAAATGGGAAAAAAGTAACAATGGCATTAATTTCTCAGCTTGTAAATACAATACATATGTCTTAAATATTTTCATATTTTTCTGGAAATGTTTTAAAGATTTTATTTATTTATTTGAGAGAGAGAGAGAAAGAGAGTGCAGGGGGAGGAGCAGAGGGAGAGGGACAAGCAGACTCCGCGCTGTGTGCGTAATCCCGCGCTGTGTGCTCAATCTCACGACCCTGAGATCATGACCTGAGCCGAAATCAAGAGTCAGATGCTCAACTGACTGAGCCATCCAGGCACCCCTGGAAATGTTGTATTTTCTATTTCTTGAAGTGGTATTTAATTTACAAGATAAAACACCAGAATTTTTTTAAAGATTTTATTTATTTATTCATGAAAGAGGCAGAGACACAGGCAGAGGGAGGAGAAGCAGGCTCCATGCAGGGAGCCCAATGTGAGACTCGATCCTGGGAATCGGGGATCAGGCTCTGAGCCAAGGGCAGACGCTCAACCGCTGAGCCACCCAGGTGCCCCAAAACACCAGAATTTGTATTGTAGATGTGCTTTGTAGATATTTTCCACTTTGGAAGGTTGGGGTTTTACACTTCTGTAGTTTTCAGTGTTTCTGTGTGTATTCCCTTAAGAGCAAAATGTGTCAAAGAGACTCTGGGTTTCTCAGTTGGTTTATTGGTGGTTGGCTTCTCACTTTTTGGTTAGAATAAAAATTAGATTCAAGAACGCTCCATACCTGGAGGCTTTGACACTGTGTGAAATTCCAAGTTTTATGGCTCATTATGGCTATAATCAGCATACATAATAATTACAGCTTTCAAAGTGATTTGTTCAAGCTTTTTTGCTTTTGTCTGAAACCTTCAGTTAGGCAGCTTTTAGTATGAGGAACTTGACTTGACTTCTTCTTGTCTTCTCCATAGCATTAGTTATCTATTCTGGCAACTTTTGCTCTAAAAACAGATGCTACTTTAGAGAACTTCTTTTTTTTATAAATTTATTTTTTATTGGTGTTCAATTTGCCAAGCATATAGAATAACACCCAGTGCTTATCCCATCAAGTGCCCCCCTCAGTGCCTGTCACCCAGTCACCCCCACCACCCGCCCACCTCCCCTTCCACCACCCCTAGTTCGTTTCCCAGAGTTAGGAGTCTCTCATGTTCTGTCTCCCTTTCTGATATTTCCCACTCATTTTTCGCCTTTCCCCTTTATTCCCTTTCACTATTTTTTATATTCCCCAAATGAATGAGACCATATAATGTTTGTCCTTCCCGGATTGACTTACTGCACTCAGCATAATACCCTCCAGTTCCAACCACGTCGAAGCAAATGGTGGGTATTTGTCATTTCTAATGGCCGAGTAATATTCCATTGTATACATAAACCACATCTTCTTTATCCATTCATCTTTCGATGGACATCGAGGCTCCTTCCACAGTTTGGCTATTGTGGACATTGCTGCTAGAAACATCGGGGTGCAGGTGTCCTGGCGTTTCATCGCATCTGTATCTTTGGGGTAAATTACTTTAGGGAACTTCTTATCACTACAGGTTTTGTATTAGACATTAAGTGTCTACTCACTGCAAAGCATTGCACAAAGCCTTTTGGAGAGGGAGAAAGGACAATAATTACTACCACCGAGCTTGGCCCCTCATTAGTCCTCACTGCCTGGTTGAGATGATTAGAGCTCACTAGTATCTGTTCTCCTCTTCTGTCTGAGCACACCACCAGACTGCCTTTCCTTGCCTGCTTGCTCTCGGTGGGGCTGGGTGCTTGCCAATGTGACCTGACAGCATGAGTGCCACTTCTAGGCCTGGCAAACTAAAATATCCCTCCTAACTCTCCGTGTTCTCTCCTTTCATCTACCTCTGGATGAAGAGAACCCAGTGGAGGATGCAGTGGTCTTAAAAGATGGCTAACTGTGGATATCCAAATGACTGCCTGGAGCAAACCCTCCATTCCCACCCCTCTCCATAATTCATATTAGACTGTGACATGAGTGAGAAATAAACCATTAAACCATTTTATGTTAAGCCATAGACATTTCTTTGAAAGAAGTCAACTCACCTTTACTAATGAACTTTAGACCTGCTTTTCCTTATTGGACTACGTATGAGCACCTGATCCCTCAAAGACAGTAATTTCCTCACTGGCTCATGACCCCCATGGCCTCGCCTGAGGCAATCAGATTTCTTCCTTCATGAAGGGCCTCAACTGGAAGCAAATGTAATAGATATGAATCTTAGTCCATGTTACTTACATTTGCTAGAAATGTAACATTTTTCCTATATCTGCTTTCAGCTTGCATTCAGCCTGTTAGCAGAAACGTAATTGTGGTCTTTTTTTTCCGAGCAATCTTTAAGCAATTCAGGGTTTCCTTAGTGAATTCAGAGTTACCAAGTCCTCTGCCCCAGCTGCAGATGACATCTATGTTTGACGTATTTCTTCTTTCTACTATGGTAACCATCCACTGTTGAGTTCTTCTTGTCCTGATCACTAAGTGTCTCCAAGTTCAGCTCTCTCAGCTACTTCCTTGTTCCCCTAGACTTATGGGGAACATCTGGGGGTTCCTCACACCACTGTGGGGAAGCTCTATGAGGCTGTTCCAGGCTTGTTTGCATAGATTCATCACATAGTCATCTCTATTGTTCCTTTTACATGTTGGTATAACTCAGGGATAACTCGGCAGGGTTTACCACTTTTTGGGCTCCACCCAGGAAATTAGGCACAGATCCTGTTTATTTTTGAACCCCCAAACCTATCTTTTGGGTTCTACAGTTGTGCCCAAGAAATTGGTTCAGGCTGGTAGGGCACAGGGATTTCCATTGGCATAAGATTCATTTACTTCCAGCTGAATCATCCTCTGTGGCCAAAGACTCCTTTAGTATGGGTGGGAGGGATGAGAAAAGCAGAAAAATAACAGGAAAGAATGGGATGGGAAGCACTATGGTTAATACATTAACATCATTTGGCTTCCGCAAAGAAAGAATCTGCCATCTGGTAGCATGACAGAAAGAATCAAACTTGAAGAGTAGAACTGAATTGAGTGAATGGTGAAACACTAGCATGTAGGTCAAGAGCCATCTAGGGCCCCAAAGCATACTGTGGCCCAACCTTCATGCTCAGAATCTTGGATTCCTGTTATTATTAATTTGAGAAATTTCTAAGGAAGCTTACACTAAAATGTATCCACTTGGTTCTCTAACCTGGAAACCTTGGAGTTATCTTGGCATAGCCTCAAGTTTTGCCAGATCACTATCTTGGGATACAAATGAGGGCACATTAATCAATAACTCACATTTCTTAACGGAAGACCCCAAAGAATTGATGGGTGGCATTAGTTTATTAGATATACCTAGATAGATCTATGTCCTTATCTAAGCTCAGCCTGGGCATTCCCACCCCTACCCAAACATACACATATGATTCCTTTCCTCCTTCTTTGACATTCAGTTAGTCACCAAATCCTTTTGGTTCTACTGCTTTAATATCTTTTGAATCTGTCCCTTTGACTCAGTCTCCACCCCTAGGGCACTGCCTTAGGTATGGCCCTCATTTCTCATCTGGTTTACTAAAAACCTCTCAATTAGTTTTCCTCACTCTAGTCTGATATCTTTTTTTCTTTAAGATTTTATTTATTCATGAGAGACACACAGAGAGAGGCAGAGACACAGGCAGAGGGAGAAACAGGCTCCCTGCAGAGAGCTATGCTGGACTCAATCCTAGGACCCCAGGATCACACCCTGAGCTGAAGGCAGATGCCCAACCATTGAGCCACCCAGGCGTCCCTCTAGTCTGATATCTTTTCAAACACCTGTCCTCCAGACTGTAGCCAGAGTGATTTTTAGAAATGTAAATACATCTGATCATGATAAATACTATCTTTCAATGGTTATTTATTGCCCTCTGTATAAATTTCAAACACTCAGCTTAGTGTACAGGGTCTTGCATGACCTAACTCATTGTTAGTATCATCTACCACTACTTCCTGACACACGTCTGCTTCATGCCTGTCCTATGGAAATATTTGTAGTTTCTTGATTGATGCAGTTTCATAGCCAGGGGCTTTTGCACATGCTGTTTCTTCAGAGGGCTCTCCCTGCCCAAGCCATACTCCAGATTTTAAATCACAATGTCTTGGTGTTGTGAGGAGGCATCAAAAGCCTCCCTAGGTGATTACGTTGTGCATCCAAGTTTAAGAACCAGCACTTTAAATTGTAAGTCAAACATCGCCTCCTTTGAGAAAGGTTCCTTGAGGTCCCAGCCTGATTAAGTTCTTTCTTCTCTCTGTTTCCATAATACCATCTGTAGCCTTCTATCACAATGGCCATCATTTTTTCTGTATAGAAATTGCTGGTTTGGGCAGCCCCGGTGGCGCAGCGGTTTAGCGCCACCTGCAGCCCGGGGTTTGATCCTGGGGACCCTGGATCGAGTCCCACATCAGGCTCCCTGCATGGAGCCTGCTTCTCCCTCTGCCTGTGCCTCTGCCTCTCTCTCTCTCTCTCTCTATGTCTCTATGAATAAATAAATAAAATCTTTAAAAAAAAAGAAAAAAGAAATTGCTGGTTTATTCATTTGTCTCTGTCATTATACTTTGAACTCCTTGAGGGCATAGACCATGTCTTAAGTGGTTCTGTATCCCAAGTACATAACATGATGCTTAGCACAAGGAAGGTACAATAGATGAATATATGTTTATGAAATATTGTAAGAAATTTATACAGCACCTACTATTTGTGCCATGCATGATGCTAGCAGGTTTTCATATTACCTCATTTAATCCACACAACAGTTCTGGGAAATCTGGGTTATTATCCCTGTATTACAAATGAAGAAAATAAGGATCTGAGAGGTCAGGTTATATATCCAGTTACACAGTCAATGGTAGGTGTAGGATTTAATTACAGATCTTCTAACTCCAAGTTTGGTGTGTTTCTATCTATGGCTGGTAGAAAATAGTGCTAGGTAGTTGTATATCACTGATATTAGTTTTCCATTGCTACATAAGAAATAACCACAAATTTAGTGGCATAAAACAACAGCCATTTATTAGCTCACAATTCTTTAGGTCAGAAGTGTGGGTTCAGTGCGACTCAACTGGTCCCTCTGCTTAGAATCTCACAAGGCTGAATTCAAGGTGTCAGCCAGGCTGAGTTCTCATCTGGAAGCTCTGGGGAAACATCTGCTTCCCAGCTCATTCGTGTTGCTGGAAGACCTTAGTTCCTTACTATTGTAGGGCTGACATACCTATTTCCTTGCTGGTTGCCAGCTGGGGGCTGCTCTTAGCAAAAAGAGGATTCCCATGTTCCTTGTCATATGGCTCCCACCATCTTTAAGTGAGCAAGAGCATGTCAAGCCCTTCTTGTATTTTGAACCTCAGATTTAAAGGGCTCATGTGATAGGTCAGGCCCATTCAGATCATTTCCCTATCTTAAGGTCAACTGATTTGGAACTTTAATTATATTTGCAAAATCTCTGTACAGGGGCACCTGGGTTTGTGTCTGACTGAATGACTGAGACAAGATGTATGTACACCAGGGGCCTGAATCTTGGGGGTCATATCAGAATTTTACCTACCACACTGCTTATGCTTTATCTGTGGAGTTTTGTCTTCACATATATTATTTCATCTTTCTTAACAACCATATTAAATAAGCAAGATGGAATGTTAAAAAATACATATGAAGAAGTTGGAGCAATCAAAAGCAGCCAGTTGACAGATGACAGAGAAGGAATTAAAACCTGTTCTCAGAGAGAGGGAAAGATGGCAGAGTAGGAAGATCCTGAGCTCTTCTTCTCCCCTGGACACACCAAGCCTGAAACTATATATGGTACAACTAACTCTGAGAACAACTTAAGACTAGCAGAACAACCCTCCTACAGTTAAGTATATAAAGGAAAAGCTACATTAAGAAGAGTAGGAAGGGCAGAGACAAAGTTGGGAACCACAGCCCCAGCAAAGTAACTCATAAGTGGGAGGGATACCACAGGTGAAAAGGTCCTCGGTGAGGAGTGAGGGGTTCATGCCCCCACATTGGGCACCCCCACCCCCACCCTGGGGATCTGCACTGAGAAGACAAGCCCCCATAAGGTCTGGCTTTGAAAATCAATGGGTTTTAAATGTAGAAGAGCCAGAGGGCTATAAGAAACCCAGAGTCCACTCTTAAAGGGTCCACACATGATATCACTCATGCAGAGACTCAGCACAGCGACAGCAGTTTGAAAAGTCCCCAGGCTATATATGTGAAGCAGCTTTATTGACTAATTTTAGGATGTGTGTCAGAGGGGCAGAGATCTATAGGAACTTTCTTTGGAAATGAAAGTACAGGCTAGTGCCATTTTTCCTGCCATTCTTCAGCTTAGCTGGCCCGACGCTAGAGGGCCAGATAAGTTCTGACATTATCCATCTATCTTGCTAGCACCATTCACCCTGCCCTATTGTTACCTGGGGAACCTGCCCCACTCTTAGCCAACTGTGCCAGGGGAATCATCCCATCCATAAGTATACCCGCAGTAGCTGCAGCTGGGCATTACAGCCACCCCCACCTACCAGGGCATCCCTAGCAGAGGCAGCCCAGTCACAACAGGAAGGTGCATTCAGCTCACACATGAAACACCCCTGGAGCACCTGTTCTGGTGACCAGGAGGAATGCACTACTGTAACCATAGGATGCCTTCTACAACAGGACACTACCTTTAAGACCAGGAGATATGGCTGACCTACCTAAGACATAGAAACAAACAGAGTCAGAAAAAATGAGGAAACAGAAGAATATGTTTCAAATGAAAGAATAAGACAGAACCTCAGAAAAAGAACTAAACAAGATGGAGATAAGCAATCTACCTGATAAAGAGTTCAAAGTCATGGTCAAAATGATGTCTACCAGACTTGGGAGAAGAGTAGATGAACTCAGTGAGAACATCAGCCAAGAGATAGAAAATATTTTTTTAAAAAAAATCAGAGTTGAAGAATATAATAACTGAAATGAAAAATACTCTAGAAGGAATCAACAGAGGATGAGGATGCAGAAGAGGATGCAGAAGAATGGATCAGTGATCTTGAAGTGGAAATCATCTAAACTGAACAGCAAACAAAACAAAACAAAACCCACATTAAAAAAAATGAGGATAGGTAAAGGTACCTTTATGACATCAAGCATACTAACATTCACATTATAGGGGCCCTAGAAGGAGAAGAGAGAGAAAGGGGCAGAAAATTTATTCAGAGAAATAATAGCAGGAGTGTCTGGCTGGCTCAGTTGGTGGAGCATGCAACACTTGACCTCGGGGTTGTGAGTTTGAGACCCATGTTGGGTGTAGAGATTACTTAAAATTTAAAAAAGAAAGAAAGAATAGCAGGAAACTTCCCTAACTCAGGGAAGGAAGTAGACATCTAAATCCAGAAAACACAGAAATCCCAAAACAAATGAACCCAAAGAGATCTATAGCAAGACATATAATAATTAAAATGTCAAAAACTAAAGATAAAGAGAGAGTCTTAAAAGCAACAAAAGAAAAACAACTAGTTACATATAAGAGAACACCCATGAGACTATGAGCTGATTTTCCAGCAGAAACTTTACAGGCAAGAAAAAAGGGGCATGATATATTCTAAGTGCTGAACAGAAAAAAAATCCTACAACCAAGAACACTCGACCTGGCAATGTTATTATTCAGAACTGAAGGAGAAATAGTTTCCCAGACAAATAAAAGTTAAAAGAATTCATTACCACTAAACAAACCTTACAAGAAATGTTAAAGGGACATCTTTAAACCGAAAAGAAAAGGCCACATCTAGAAGTAAGAAAATTATGAAAGGAGGGATCCCTGGGTGGCTCAGTGGTTTAGTCCCAGCCTTCGGCCCAGGGTGTAATCCTGGAGTCCCGGGATCGAGTCCCACGTCGGGCTCCCTGCATGGAGCCTGCTTCTCCCTCTGCCTGTGTCTCTGCCTCTCTCTCTCTCTCTCTCTCTGTCTCTCATAAATAAATAAAATTCTTAAAAAAAAGAAAATTATGAAAGGAAAAAAATTTCACAGGTAGAAACAAACATATAGTAAATGTAGTATATTAGTCACTTAAAATCACTTTAGTCTAACAAAAGTAGTAAAATAAATTATGCATACAATAATTAGTTAAATGATACACAAAGTGAAAATATGTAAAATCTGGCATCAAATACATAAAACATGGTGGGGTGGTAGTAAAAATGTAATGCTTTCAGAATGTGTTCAAACTTCAGTGACCGTCAACTTAAAAATAGACTGCTATATACATAGGATGTTATATATGAGCCTCATGGTAACCACAAACCAAAAAGCTATAGTAGATACACAGAATATAAAAAGAAAGGAATCCAAACAGACCACTAAATAAACATGGAAGACTCCTAACTCTGGGAAATTAACTAGGGGTGGTGGAAGGGGAGGTGGGCGGGGTGTGGGGGTGACTGGGTGACGGGCACTGAGGTGGGCACTTGACGGGATGAGCACTGGGTGTTATTCTATATGTTGACAAATTGAACACCAATAAAAAATAAATTTATTTAAAAAACACTAAATAGGGATCCCTGGGTGGCGCAGCAGTTTGGCGCCTGCCTTTGGCCCAGGGCGCGATCCTGGAGACCCGGGATCGAATCCCACATCAGGCTCCCGGTGCATGGAGCCTGCTTCTCCCTCCGCCTGTGTCTCTGCCTCTCTCTCTCTCTCTGTGACTATCATAAATAAATAAAAAATTAAAAAAAACACTAAATAAAATCATCAAATCACAAAGGAAGAGAGGAAGAGAAGGGGAAAGGAACAGAGATGGACTACAAAAACAAGGAAACAACAAAATGGTAGTAAGTACATGTCTATCTATCTATCTATCTATCTATCAACTATCTATCTATCTATCCATCCTAAATGCTCCAGTCAAAAGACATAGGATGACTGAATGGATAAAAAAACAAAACTAAACAAAACAACAAGACACAAGACCCCGGGGCACCTGAGTGGTTCAGTGATTGAGCATCTACCTTTGGCTAAGGTCATGATCCTGGGGTCCTGGGATCGAGTCCTACATCAGGCTCCCCACAGGGGAGCCTCTCTCTGTGTGTCTCTCATGGATAAATAAATTAAATCTTTAAAAATTTAAAAAAAAACACAAAAAACCCCAAGACCCATCTATATGATACCTATAAGAGATTCACTTCAGACCTACAGACACAGATAGGCTGAAAGTGAAGGGATGGAAAAAGATATTCCATGCAAATGGCAAAAAAGAAAGCTTAAGATGGTTCAAAATGGATCAAAGACCAAAATGTAAGACCAGAAACCATGAAACTCCTAAAAGGAAATAGACAATAAACTCTTGGACATTGGTCTTAGCAATATTTTTTGGATCTGTCTTCTTAGGCATGGGCAACAAAAGCAAAAATACACAATTGGGAGCACATCAAACCAAAAAGCTTGGGATGCCTGGGTGGCTCAGCGGCTGAGCGTCTGTCTGCCTTTGGCTCAGGGCATGATCCCAGGTCCAGGGATCAAGTCTCGAATCAGGCTCTCTGCGGGGAGTTTGCTTTTCCCTCTGCCCATGTCTTTGCCTCTCTCTGTGTCTCTCATGAATAAATAAGTAAAATCTTTAAAAAAGAAAAACCAAAAAGCTTTTGCGCAGTGAAGGAAACCAGCAACAAAATTAAAAGGCAACCTACTGAATGGGACAAGATTTTGCAAATGATATATCCTATAAGAGGTTGATATCCAAAAAATATAAAGAACTCAAGACCAAAAAACCTCAAACGATCTGATTTTAAAATGGGCAGAGGACTTGAATAGACATTTTTCCAAAGAAGACATACAGTTGGCCAATAGACATATGAACAGATGTTCAACATCACTAATAATCCAGGAGATGCAAATCAAAACCACAATGAGATATCATCTTCTACCTGTCAGAATGACTAAAATAAAAAAAACACAAACAACAAGTGTTGTCAAGGATGTGAAGAAAATGAACTCTTGTATATTGTTGGTGGGAATGCAAATTGGTACAGCCACTGTAGAAAACAGTATGGAGGTTCCTCAAAAAATTAAAAATGCAAATACCATATGATCCAGTAATTCTACTATTGGGTATTTACCCAAAGAGAATGAAAACACTAATTTGAAATGATACATACACCTGTATGTTTATTGCAGGAATATTTACTATAGCCACAAAATGGAAGCAACCCAAGTATCCATTGATAGAGTAGATAAAGAAGATGTAAGTATTCCATGGCATGGAATACTATTCATCCATAAAAAGAAAAGACAATCTAGTGAATGGTAGAAGATATTTGCAATGATATATCCAATAAGGGGTTAATATCCAAAATATAAAGAACTTATAGAAGTCAACACCAAAGAAAAATAATCTGATTCAAAAATGGGAGACACATGAAACGATGCTCAGCATCAGTAATCATGCAGGAGATGCAAATCAAAAGCACAATGAGATATCGCCTTTTGTCAGAATGACTAAAACAAAAGGCAGAAGAAATAACAAATGTTGGCAAGGATGTAGAGAAAAAGGAACCCTCATGCACTGTTGGTGGGAATGTAAACTGTGCAGCTACAATGGAAATCATTATGGAGGGGTGCCTGTGTGGCTGTCAGTTGAACATCCCACTCTTCATTTTGGCTCTGATCATGGTCTCGGGGTCATGAGATTGAGCCCTGTGTTGGGCTCTGTGCTGGGCATGGAGCCTACTTGAGATTCTTTCTCCCTCTCCCCGTCCTCTACCCCCTCTCAAAAGAAAGAAAAAAGAAAGAAAGAAAGAAAACAGTATGGAGGTTTCTCAAAATTTTTATTTATTTTTTAAAGATTTTATTTATTTGTTTATTTATTTATTTGAGACACAGAGAGAGAGAGAGATGGAGATACATAGACAGAAGGAGAAATAGGCTCCTCGCAGGGAGCCTGATGTGGGACTCGATCCCAGGACTGGAATCATGCCCTGAGCCAAAGGCAGACGCTCAACCACTGAGCCACCCAGGCATCCCTTCTCAAAAATTTTAAGATAGGAATACCACATAATCCAGTTATTCCACTTCTGGGTATTTACCTGAAGAAAATGAAAACACAGTTTCAAAAAGGTATATGCACCCCTGCATTTATTGCAGCATTACTTACAATAGTCAAAATATGAAAGCAGCCCAAGTGTCCATTTATAGATGAACAGATAAATAAGATATGGTATATATACACAATGGAACATTACTCATTCTCATAAAAAGGAATGAGATCTTGCCATTTGCAACAACATGGTTGGACCCAGAGGGTATTGTGCTGAGTGAAATGTCAGTCAGAGAAAGGCAAATACTGTATGATTTTTACTTATATGTAGAATCTAAAAAACAAAACAATCATACAAATAAAACAGAAACTGATCCATAGATATAGAGGTCAAGCTGGTGGTTGCCAAAGGGGAAGTGGGCTGGCTGATGGGCAAAATAGGTGAAGGGGATTAAGAGCTACAAACTTCCATTTATAAAATAAATAAGTCACAGGGATGTAAAGTACAGCATAGGGGATATAGTCAATAATACTGTAATTACTTTGGTGACAGATGGTAACTAGACTTAGACTATGGTGAGCATTTTATAGTGTATATAAATATCAAATCACTATGTTGTATATGTGAAACTAATATAATATTTTATGTCAGCTATACTTCAATTAAAAAGAAAAAAACCTTTCTCATTCAGTGCTCTTTTAGTGTCATACCCACTATTGCTTTAAAAACATTTTAGAATCCAATTTGGATATAATAGAAATGAAGAGCAATCACAGTATAATGTATGTAGATTTGTTTAAATCTAAGAAGACCTACATTGTATCCAATGTATTCTAATCCACTTGTACAAATGTTTACATTAAGGAAGGATAAAAATGGTTTGCAGTATAGCCTTTTAAATTGCATTCATTATCACCCCTACCTGCTTGGTGAATAACTATCATTAACATTTGTTGATGTATTACAGTTTGCAAAATATTTCCATCTTATTTTTTTGCTTTTGTGCCCACTACCAATGCAAACTGTATTTATTGTAAAAAAAAAAAACACACACACACACACACATGTGAAAATGATTAAGAAAGTCATTAGAGTTGAGCACCTGGGCGGCTCTGTGGTTGAGCATCTGCCTTCACCTCAGGTCATGATCCTGGGGTCCTGGGATTGAGTCCCACATTGGGCTCCCCGCAGGGAGTCTGTTTCTCCTCTGCCGATGTCTCTGCCTCTCTCTGTGTGTCTCTTATGAATAAAATAAAATCCTGAAAAAAAAAGAAAGTCATTACAGTTTAAATTGGCTTTCATCTATACAATTTTTATATTTACTGAATTTTCAGGAGCATCGTTTGGTGAAAAGTGAGGTATGCCTGTAGGAAGTATAGGTGTAGGGGCGTGTGTGTGTGTTGTGTGTGTGTGCTTGTGTATGTGTGTTTGCAGTTACAAAGAAATGCAATTGATCCTGATTCTGTATGCAAATATAAACCCATATCTATGGTATTTCTTTGTAGTTGCACTGGCTTATTAAAAGTCGTACTGACAGAGTGGAACCAGTGGCAAAGGCTGCAGAGCAGAATGTGTGTGTATGCTTGTGTGTGGTAGGGACACACAGAAAGTCACTAAGAACAGTAAGAAGGAAAGTTGCAGAGTGAGAGACCAAAATGGAGAGAGCACTTCAGTATCTGGTCACAGTGGGTATGAATTCTTCTTTGTCTGACTCTAATGGGGAAGTTAGTTCTTTCACATCTAACCCCGTGGCCCCCTTCCCTTCCCAGCTCTGATAGCTCAGCCACCTGAAGGATACTTGGTAGCAGCTTGAGAGGTGTTTCTGTACTGCTGAGAAGTCTCTTTGCCTCTTTCCTATCCCTTGGAGAGGCTATATCTGTGGTTACCCACTATGAACAGTGTCACCAGTAATAAGGGCTCCTGCATTCCCCTCCAAAAGCAGTGACATGTACTAACAAGGTTTTTTTGTTTTGTTTTGTTTTGTTTTGTTTCTGTCACTAACAGCAATTTGATCATGAGTGGTAGAGAAAAAGGCTTTGCATTTTGGGTGTCTAAAACATATTTGGGGAGCATTTTCAAGGTATCTACCAAAAAGGAGGGGAGAGGACTGGAGGATCTCTGAGCAGGGCACAGAGTTTCAGAATTGCTCATCTCTGTGTAGTCTTCTAGGCTAAAAGATCTGGGTATTTATGCTATCAAGATCGAAATATGGGTTTGGGAGATGATACAAAGAGTGAGATTCCGCCCCTGAGAAGTGAATTGGGTGCTGAGTAATTTCTTTAGATGTTAACTTGCAAGGGAACAATGGCTTCTTTATACTGCTTGATAAAAGGATAATAGTTCTGACATGCTGATTTTGACTCTCCATCATATTAGTCAGCCAAGCCAGAAAGCTGCCATCGGAGATCTCTGAGAAAGTAGTCCTCTTTCAAAATTCCACTAATTAATAATATTTGCTTCCTGTGGCCAAGTAGACCGGAAAGTAAAACCCTCTGCTTTTACAAACAAACAAACAAACAAACAAACATAACAAAAAACCCACACACAACCCCTGGAACCCACATGTACACAAACACACACAATTAAAGGCAAGTCCAGGGTGGGCGCCTGGCTGGCTCAGTCCGTGGAGTGTGGGACTCCTGATTTCAGGGTTGTGGGTTTGAGCCCCACGTTGGGCATAGAGATTACTTAAAAATAAAGGCTTAAAAAAAAAGACAAGCCCATTTTATTTCTTCTTTTGGTCTTGACATTAAGGATGGAGGGGTTAAGTATATTAACTTTGGAGTCAAACAAAACTGGATTTTATTTCTGTTCTGTCAGTTAATAACTGAGTGATCTCATTTTGCCTTTGCTGGCCTTGTCTTTTCATCCATAAAATGGGGCATCATCATCATCATCATCATCACTACTTGCCTTACAGGGTCAAACTGAATATTAAATGGGACAATAAATATGTCACAGTGCCTGGAGCATAGGAAAGTATTCAGTAAATATTAGCTGTTATTGTGGTTATAAATAACCTAGTTGTAGAAGTTGATATGTATTGCTATTCTAAGACCAAGGGAAAAAAAAAGACCAAGAAGACCCTATTGCCTTCAAAAGCCTCATGTCCTCTGCCATCCCCCTATTGCATACTTCACATTTGAAAAGAGAGAATTTCTTTACAGAACTAATTTTCCAAGCAGTCTCGCTGGGAGTTCTATAGGGCACTGAGCAAGATCGGGAAGCAATGTAAGGCAGGCAGTGCCATGGGATGGGACCTTGGGTTTCAACTTTTATTTCCATCAAAGAAATGGTACCATAAAATGGGTAAGCTTGGGGGTAAAAGACCCCACCACTTTGGGTCATATACGAGAGCATTTGTTTTCAAGTGGATGAAGGGAGGATGCTGAAGAAAGAAAGATGCTGAACAAGGAGCATGGTGAAAACAGTTCTGGGCCTCTGTAAACGGTGATAATAGTACTACTTAAAGCTTCTCAGTGTTGTGAGGTTTAAATGAGGTAATATATGTAAAATGCTTAGCATAAAGCCTGGTACACATAGCAGATGCTCAATAGATATTAAATATGAGACTTACTAGTATCATACAATCTCTGTGACCACTCCTTGGAGATTCTGATTTGGTAGACTTGAAGAGGGACCTACAAATCTTTTTTTTTTTTTTTAAGATTTTATTTATTTACTTGAGAGAGAGAGAGAGAGAGAGAGAGAGATCAAATAGGGGTAGGGGCAGAGGGAGAAGCAGACTCCCTAGCTGAACAGGGAGCCCGATGCAGGGCTCCATCCCAGGACCTGGGATCATGACCTGAGCTGAAGGCAGACACTTAACCGACTGAGCCACCCAAGGGTCCCTACAAATCTTGTTTTTGTAAAATCTCCTCTAGTTGATTCCTAGGCCTTAAATGGAAGCATACTGCCACATGTCCCTGCTGTGACAGTGATCATGTCTCCTCTAATTCCACATTATACTAGTCTCCCTACTTCAGCATAACCCCCAATACTTCAGTAGTGACTCTTAATGGAGTATATCATACCAGAGGACTGCATACTGGAGTAACAGCCATGTCCTGGAAACTGTTTAGGATTCATCACACCTCCAGAAACTCGTGCCATTCTAAAGTAGAAAGAATGTCTTCTGTTTGCCTACCAACAATAGCCATCTTGGATCAAATTTGAAGAGAAATCGCTTAATGAGAGTATTTCCTGTTGACAGCAGATTAGAATTTATTTTGTTCTAGAAATATCTAATCAGTGCTTCCTTTTCACTAGTCCCTCTTTTCTCCATACTTAGAGCAAAGTGTTTGGATGTACTGTAGATGAGTGAGGGGAGTGGAAGCTCATTTAGCATGGCAAGGCAGGTGGATGAGGTTGAATCAAGTCCTAGAAAGGGCCCTTGCCAGAGTGTCCTCTTTTCATCCTGGTTCCCAGAAAAGTAGCCTTTACAACAGAGCCACCATTTACAGAGGAGGAAACTGAGGCTCAGAGAGGTCAGATAAGTTGCCCCATGTCTTGCCCGGTGCTCGAGATCTTCCAGCCCATACAGTCTGACTCCAGGGCTCCAGCTATTAAGGTTAAACTGTCTTTATATGTATTTTGATAAAAGCCCTATGAGAAATTCTGATTGCATACCTACATAAGAACTCTTGATTTATTTCTTGACTCCTTAAAATTATTTTAAGTAAAGTTTAAAGCATTTTAAGTAAAAAAGTAAAGCAAAATCATGGTAACAAGTTCAAATCACACAAGAGATTGTACAATGGAAAGTGAGTCTCCCTCTCCCACCTGTTCCAGTTCCACAGTTCCCAAACTTCCAGTTCATCTCCCTAGAGGCAGCTACTATTTTTCTACATGTCCCTCCAGAAATATTCTGAGCATATACTGAATATGTATGTATATATTCAGTACATGTGTATGTATATGGAATATATGCATGTATGTATATATTCAGTATCTCTCTCTCTACACACATACATACACTCCCTCAAAGATAAGTGGAAACACATCATACACACTGATATTTCCAGTCTAACTCAGAAATCCTGCCTTGGCAAGTAACACCATCTCCAAGATCTGAAAATGCCTACTAGCCAAACACAGGTGAGGGCAGGATGGATATGATGTTTTCTAAACCCAGGAAAAACCTAGTGCAGCAAACAATTCATTCTGTAGTGTCTAACAGTTAATCTGGAGAGGAAGTGGCTCTGTCTGGAAATGTCTGTTTTGAGGGGCTTTTGCTCACTTGGGTATATGCTAGATGGCATTGCAACCTGAGTGCACGGATCTCCCATGTCTTGTAGAGTGGTGTTGCATCCCACTCAATGTCTGATGAACTTAGTTCCTCATATGTATACACTTGGTGCTAAGTCAATGATGACTGTATGTATGCCTGTAAAATTCGGTTTGTTAGTTTTAAAAATATATCCTTGCAGTAGAGTGTGTGGGTTGCTCCCATGCCACCCGCATGATAATTCCTTTTGTTATCTGTGTTTGGCCTTCAATAGAAAGATACTCTGAATACTTTAGTGTACATATTTTGAATCCTGCTGAAAATCTAGCTTCCTGAACACTGGCAAAGATTGCGGGTATGGCCAAGTGTGGTATAAAAATGAAATCCTGACTAGTATTTTTACTTTCCGGAAAACATTAACAGAATACTACCTAACACCTGAGGACCACAGGAACACAAAATATCACCTATTCATGAATAAAAAAGATGTTTTGCTATTGGTCATAAAGAATTGGTATTAAATTTCGAAACAACAACGACTATCAGTTTTGGAGGGAATAAAGTTTATGAATTATGGGTCACAATGTGATGACTTAATATGGTAAGAACCATGCTTAGCTCAGTGATTGGCACATTTTAGGTGCTTAATATATGTAAGTTATGATTATTAGACCTTTAACTCACAACAAAGAGCCTCTGTATCAGTCCACATTAAAAAACCGGCCCCTCATACCCTGCTGGGGTACAGGGTCTTACTAATAATGGTCCACACATCCTGAACAAGGTTTCACTTCACCAAGTGATCTTAATAACCCATCCAAACATGTCTTCTCAGGAGGCCCATCCAGTGTGTTGCAATGTGCTAAACTCGTTTTCATTCTGCCTGGGTGCTACCATTGAGCTGTGGGGGCTCTCGATCTATTCACATAGGTTCCCCATGCCCACATACAGATGCTGGCCTATTTAGAATAGTGATTGAATTTGAGGCACCAGTTGCCTTCCAATGATCTGTTGCAGCTGAAATTAAATACTCCTTTCTTTTATACGTCTACAAGGCTTGGTTAACTCCTATTTACAGATGGAACTTTATAGCCAGCATATTTTATAGAGCACTTGCCCTAATGATAATAACAAAAACACCTTACAGTTGTGTCAGCCTGACTGTTTATAAAACACTTTCATATGCATCGTATTTGTTCCATAGCACTTCATCTATGCCTTATGAGATGAATGACTTTCTACCTTGTATTATAGCTATTTATATACATGAGGCAGTATGGTTTGGTGGGAAAAAAAAACAGATTCTGGCATCAGACAAACCTGGATTTGAATCCTAGATCCACCACTTACTAGATGTGTGACCTATGAATGAGTCTGTGATCCTCACTGAGCTTGTTTTCCTCATTTGTAAAATGGGCTTAATTATGTTCATCTTATAGGGTTATTGTGAGGAATGGGAGAACATGTAAAGTGCAAAACAAAGAATTCAACTAACATTTTCTCAAAGATAGTGTTTGTATGCTCTTAGCTAGGGAAATCTGTGACTGTTCTTTGTATTTCCAACAGGCCCAGCATTTAGTGTTCTACCTTTTTTTAAAAAAGATTTTATTTATTTATTCGTGAGAGACACACACAGAGAGAGAGAGGCAGAGACACAGGCAGAAGGAGAAGCGGGCTCCATGCAGGAAGCCCGATGCGGGACTCGATCCCAGGACCCCAAGATCACGCCCTGGGCCGAAGGTGGCACTAAACTGCTGAGCCACCCGGACTGCCCATTGTTCTACCTTTTAGAAAAGAAGCCCAATGCGTACTTCTTGAATGGATAAGCCTGGAGTTAGTCAAGTTAAAGTTGTTATTATTATCCTAGTAGATGGAGGTTAAATGGCCTGCCCAGGGCTCACATAGCTGATAAATGATAGAAATGGAATTTGAATTCTGGCCATTTTTTGCCTAGTCCACTGCATCTTCCTGTGGTCTTTTGGATTGGTTTGCAAGATTGCTGTGCTGGGAATAAAATCTCTTGTAGAAGAGACTCTAGCAAAAGCCTAGGCTTGGCTTTCCACTAGGCTACAGATATCTTTGGGCATGCTGTGAAGAGGCTCACCACCCAACTCCCCCATGGGCTACCAAGGAGACTTCGGAGAGAGAGCAATATACACAGGTGTGGTCCACTAATACAGCCTTAGTTGTTAGATGGTTGGAGCAAATCTGAGGAGAGTTTATGGCCTGCCATTCATGTGTATCCTAGTTCCCCAGAGATTTGTGTCTAGACACAATGGTTGAGGAATGCTGAAAGTAAAAACTAAATATGAGCCAGAAGAACAGTTGTTCTAAAGATCTCTGTGAGACATTGGAAGGGCGATAAGGCAGCACAGCTTTATGCCTACCTCATTGAGAGTTAGCTCAAAACATAGCCAACTTTGGCACATGGGGTTTCCAAGGAACAGAATTCAGCTTTGGCACTTGGAGGGCTGTAGAACGTCAGTGATGCCAGGGGCACCATATAACTGCAGATGCTATCCAGCCTCCAGTAATTGACCCAGCAGTAGCACCTGGTGCCATTTTGTTTCAAGAGCAGCTCAAAGCATCATCAGGCTTGATATGGCTCTGGAGGCTTTGGGAACAGAGGGAGCAGTATCCTTGGTACAAACATTAATGCCCTTATCTTTCGTGGTAGAGGCATAGCATCCACTGGTAGCAAGGATGACGCCTGTGATGTGGTTTCATAGGTAGTGGAAGCCTAGGGAGACTATAACACTGAGAAATAGATTTGAGACAACCACTGCAGAGTACGAAAAATAGAGGACCTAGGGTTGGATGAAAGCCAGGGAGATGCTATTTAGGATCATTAATAGTTTTTTTTTAATCTATAATTTGATATGGTTTAGGTAATTTCAGGTTAGTAACCTGACTCCTAAGGTCAGATTGGTTAACAGTTTACCCAGTAGTCGGGAGCCCATCCTGCTCCTGTTCCCCAGTATGAGAAGTATTAGCAGTCAAAGATAGCATCCCACCTCCTTCCTCCTGCTCCAACACCCTACAAAGTAGGACACTCTAGACTATCAAGCAGAATTTCTAGAAGCACAGAAATTTGAGAGGTTCCCGAATGTGACTCCAAATCTCCATCTGACCATTTGGAGTAACTCAAGCCAATAGGCTAGAACTTTTCAGGATGATCTGGATGAAGATGGTAAACACTTTGGAGCCTCTGAGGTGTGGGGATGGGGGAGGCAGGTGCAGGATGGAGGAAGCCAGCCAATATTAACTATACTTGCAGAGATTGGTAATCATTTGGGTTGTAGTGAGTGGCATGGCTGTGCTTTCCTCTTATAAAGTGTTGCCCATGCAAGGGCTGAGATGGTGGCATAATGCCTTTGGGTCATTGTGTCTGGCTGCTTTAAGAGAAATAAAAGAAGCTTCTTTCCTTCATGATGATCTCATTGTCTTTCGTGTCTTTCAAGTTTAGCCAAAAATGTGGTAAAGACATTAGGTACACGTCAATAACGACACCACCAGCAGCAACAACCACAATAGTAAACACTTATGTAGTGTTTATTATGTTTCAGGTACTCTTCTAAGATACACAGACACATACACACACACACTTTTTTCCCCCATTAGTCCATCTGCTTTCTTACAATGGTTTAGGGATTGAGTGAATTATCTTTGTCAGTCAGGCCAAACTGGTTTTTCTCCCAAATGTGTTTCTAAGACCAGTTGTTGCAGGGAAGTTTAATGGGTGGTGTACAAAATGGGTTCCCTGGTCAAGTAAGGGTGGAAGACATTGGGTTGTACATGTAAGCCTATTTCTCTATTGCAGGATTTCCAGTGGGCTAATGTGTATGGAGACTTTGGGAAAGGGAGAAAATAGATGGAATATGGAGAATTTCCTACAGAGGGGCAGTGAAGCATGGTGTTGTGAGTGAGGCCCTCTGCCAGCAGACTTTCTGGGTTTAGAACCTAGCTAGGATCTGTCATTTGCTACTTGTGGAACCTTGGAAAAGTTTATTTCCCCAGTTATGTTTATCTGTCAAATGGAGATGACAATGATAGTACTGATCTTGTAGGGTTATAATATATATAAAGTGCTTTAAAAAGTTCTTGGTTCTTAGGATATGCTCAGTAAATACAAGCTAATATGATCTGACTCTATAATCCTTTTCCTGCAAAGCATCTCCCAGCATTAGGGTCCTAAAGCGTGCGCGCGCGCACGCACACACACACACACACACACACACACATTGGGAAATGCTAAACTGGATCCTTCTGGTATAAAGACTATGGGGAGACAGCCTAAGGGAAGAAAGCAGTTAGAGGAGGTCAAATCAAGCCTGAGCTGAAGGATTACAACCCTGGAGTTGAAATCTCAAAGACTGTTTCCTACTCTTATCTCTAGATATTTCTTGCCTTTCTTATGGAGATATTCACTTGCTGGACTTAGATTGGTTATGTGTACTTTCTTTGGAGAAACAAGAATGGACTAATGGCTGAAGTGTTTTGCCAATGATCCAATGACTTAAATGGCTTTGATTTCTACATCTGAGAAATGGATCCACTGTTGCTGAATTGCATCTTGGAATTTTTCTAGGTGAAGTAATGATACCAAAACATCCAAGATTAATCCAAGTTCACAAGCAAATCGAATTGCCTGCTTACGCTTCATCAGTTTAATCAGAAAATGGCAAATCGCAAGATATCAAGCTGCACCCTGCCTGGGCAGAGCGTTCTTCAGCAGCTGAATGCTTTGTACCTTCAGGCACCTTTTAGAGACAGGCAGTATCATACAGAGCAGTTCTCAAACTTTCTTGTGGATCAGGATCACCTTTGTGGCCTGTTAAAGTTCAAGGGGTCGGGTCCCCAAGTCTTTGAGTTGGTCCGTTGAGGACAGGTATGGAGAGAGAAGGCTGAGAATTTGATTTTCAGGTAATGCTCATGCTGCTCATTTGGGGACCTCACTTGGAGAACCACTGATGTAGTGGTTAAGGGAATGGGCACTGAAATTGGACAGACATGGGTTTAAATTCTAAAAGACATGGAATCTTAGTAAAATTACTCATTCCCCTGTGCCTCAGCAGATGGGTAACATCTATAAGGTGGGGATAATAGCAGCACCTACATCATGGGGTTGTTGTGAGGATTAGTGAGTTAATATACACGAAGCTTTTAGGATAGAGTAGTTGTTACTATTGTTGTTATTTAGAGGTCAGGCTCCTGAGTTGGCACAGAATTTCCAGGCATGTGGAAAGAGCATTGATATGGCAGCCCTATCATATCCTTTTAATTTGCTTTTAACGGTAGAATTGACACCTTGGTTTTCTACAGATGGAGATGCTTTGTGACTGAGCCGTCTATACCCCTGAGGGTGGGTTGAACTCCTCTATTGTCTACCCACATCTCCAACCCACATCATGCTTCAGTTCCTCCTCTCTTAGCAAAACAGTAGCAGTGCATGTTTGGCCACAGACCTCTAAGGCTCTATGCCTCTATGCCTCTTTGGGAATCTCATGGCAATATTTTCATTCCAGGGAACATTTATGAAGTGCTCAGTTATGTTCCAACCTCCATGGTTTGATGTTTTGTTTAGAGTCCTAGCTAATTTTCCTGTAAAATAAAAGTCCCAATAAAGTTCTGATGCCTTTGGTACGTTGCCCACAGAAGAGAAAAAGTTATGTTTACAATCCGTTCACCCTGCCCTCAGATATGCCTCTCTTATCCTGAGATTCTTTATGTGTCTCTAGTTTCGATGGTAATTAGGAAAAGCTTGTTGTCGTCATCAGGATGCAGCTCTATGCCCTGGGTGGGGGAAGGTGAATAAATCTGGACGTAAGGTAACCAATTCTCAATCTCTTTGGATGACAGTCCAGTATGTTTTTAAAGATCAGCTCCCACACTTCATTGTGGTGGTTGATCCTGGTAAATGCTGGAGGGGAAGGTTAACAATGCCCAGTGGGTTCATTAGCTTTAGCCAGTCTTTCTTGGTGTACTAAAATGGAGTGCAGCTATCACAGCGGCTCTCTCCCTCTGCTCATTAGTTAATGTCAGGGCTTTAACGGGAGCGAGCAAAAGAAAGGGTGTGTGTGTTTGCATGTCCCCATTTGCCTTTTCCCTCACCAGCTGAGAGTAATTTATTTCTTTCCACAAAGGGAAATATGCCTCGATGATAAGAGCCCTGGCCTATAAATTGGAAAACCTTGATTGTGGAGCTAGCATCACCTCCGACTTGCTTTGTGACCTTGGATATATTAGCTAGATTTTTCTGGGCCTTTGTGTCCTTTTCTGCAAAATAGGATGGTCCCGATCTTCCCATCTCAGAGTTATTAATACCTAATGAGACAATATAACTGGTCATGCTTTGGAAACCAATTAGTGCTTTATGGATATAAAGGATAATTATTATACCTAAAAAATTCGGAGTAGAGATCCTGTGCTTTCCTCTCACACCTGCCAAGAAGCCCTATTTAATGAGAATAACAATCCTAGTAATTTTTAAAAGCCAAACTATAAATCGCGCTGCGTATTTTACAGAAACAATTAAATTGCAGTTCAATGGTTTCCAAAGGGCAAAAGGAGAAAAATTCTCCACGATAAAAAGCACAGGGGAATCGATCTCTTTGATGCCGTACAATGGATCGCTTTCAGAGATAAAAATGCGTTTCAAAACTGACCAGTAGATGTCAGTGTTTGACAAGCGCAGAGCTGTTTGCAGCCGGTCCCGCATTAGCGTCTGGCTCCATTTCAGCCATCAAGTTTCTCTGCAAAGGAGAGGGAGTTTGTGCAACTGAAGCAAAGATTTTGCTTTCTCACTTCTCGCCCCGTCTTGCGGAAAACAGCCTGATGCTCTGGGTAAGTCGCCGTGATCTTCACTTTCAGCGATTCCCTTTATAGATCTGCAGTCTGCTGAGAAGTTTAAAACACAAAATTAAACATGTGCCTGACTCCCTGAAGGCCACATACTTGTTTTTCTTCACAAAGGTGCTTTTCTTTTTCCAGACCAGCCTTCCCTGCCTACCCTTTGTATAATATTCATCACCTATAACAAGGAAATACTGCTCTTGGGGGCCCAGGTTCCAAAGCGCTAGTAAACGAGTGATTGATTGATTGATTGATTTATATTTTTTGCTACAGAGTGACACTTGCTCTGATTTCAGATTGTTTTCTAAAAATGGCAGCTACTTGGTGTGTCATTTTTAAAAAGAAAATGTGGTCACATTGTAGCTCTGCTGTACAGCCTCTTTCAGCCCTCTTTCGTTTCATACCTTTTTACGGGAAAGCTTGGAAAGAGGTGATGTAATTAGGTTCCAGTTGTCTCTTTTGAACTCATAGATGCTCACCTTTTCTTGGGGGAAGATGAATTCCTGTTATGTTGGTTCCTTATCACATTCTGGATTAAAGAGGAAATGTGCAGTGAATTCAGACTAAAGCTAGTGATAAAATCAACTTAGCTCTTTGAAAAGGCTACCTGCCTTGGGGTTTTGGAATTCAGACTTGGCAGGGCTTCTACTCTTGAACAATTTTCAAGGGTGGGGTGACCAGGTTTTCTGTGCCCCGCTTGCGCTCTGTAAGCAACCATCTCAGAGGCATGTGGAAAGCATTTTGCAAAGTAGTTTGGCATTGCAACATCCCCTCTTATCCCTTTTTGCCCTCTAGTTGGCCCAAAAGAATAAAACGGTTTAGTGACACAAAGTCCAAGGTGGCTTTAGTTTCCAGCCACACCTCCTGGAGACCAGCGTAGGAGGTCCAGATGTGACAGCACCGGCCAGTCCAGAGGAGCGCCCTGCGGCAGTGTCCTCCAGGGCTGCTGGCCAGGACCTCATTCCTACCGAATGAGTCATTAAACATAAGCTTGCTCTTCGAGGCAGCCTTGGCATTGGTTTCAAGGTCCTCTCGGATCTGGTACGTGGCTGCTCCCACTTGGCTCAGCCTCCCTGGGTTCTCTCTGCAAGTGATCGGAGTCTTGGAGGAAGAAAGGCCCCACGCACATGCTCTTACAGGCTAATTTTGCATCCCCTTGCCACTTCCCACCTTGTTCCCGAGAGTGCATTCCTACCCAACTCCCCAAGGACCTTGCTCCCACACATGTCAGCGTCAGCCTAGACCTGGCCATCTTCAACTTCTTCCTCTCCTGACTACTTCCTCTCTGCCTTCCTACAAATGAGGGAGTTGGGGGAATAGTTTTGGAGGCAGACATACCTCAGCCACTTGCTGCCTGTCTGACATGAGACAGGTTTTATTATTTGTCTGAGCCTCGATTTCTTAATAATGGTAACTGTCTTGCAGTGTTTTGTGAGGATCAAATGTATGTGTAAAGGGATCCCTGGGTGGCGCAGAGGTTTGGCGCCTGCCTTTGGCCCAGGGCGCGATCCTGGAGACCTGGGATCGAATCCCACGTCGGGCTCCCGGTGCATGGAGCCTGCTTCTCCCTCTGCCTGTGTCTCTGCCTCTCTCTCTCTCTCTCTCTCTGTGTGTGTGTGTGTGTGTGACTATCATAAAAAAAAAAAATGTATGTGTAAAGCAGCTCGCGCTCTGGAGCTGCTGCTGGTGGTCTTCTTGTTATGACTGTCCTACTGCCTGCCTGCTGCTTTTCTCTCTCCTCCCTTTGGCTGTTCGGTATTTCTAGCTACTGGGTTATCCTTACATTTGCTTTTCTACATTTATTCATTATCCATCCCCTTTGTTTTGGCGATTGTATTTTAAATTCCAAAGCTTTGCCTTGTTCTTTCTTGCTTGTATCCTGTCCATATTCCAGAAGTGCAAAAGTCAACTCAAATCACTCTGAAGAAAATAAATAGAATTCTTGGGTAAACCTGCTTTGTTGAGAGTTTTTATCATGAATGGATGTTGTATTTTGTCAAATGTTTTTTCTGCATCTTTTGAGATGATCACATTTTTTTTATCCTTCCTCTCATTAATGCGATGTATCACATGGACTGATTTGCAAATAGTAAACCACTCCTGCATCCCTGAAATAAATCCCTGTTGTCGTGAATGATTTTTTTTTTTTTTTTTTACTGTATTGTTGAGCTTGGTTTGCTTATATTTTGTTGAGGATTTTTGTATCTTTGTTCATCAGAGATATTGGCCTGTATTTTTCTTATTTCCTATTCTTTTTCTGGTTTTAGTATCAGTGTGATACTGACCTTGTAGAATAGATTTGAAAGCATTCATTCCTCTTCAACTTTTTGGAATAGTTTGAGAAATATAGGTATTAACTCTTCCTTAAATGTTTGGTAGGATTTGCCTGTGAAGCTGTCTAGTCCTGGACATTTATTTGTTGGGAGTTTTTTAAATTAACAATTCAATTTCATTCCTAGTAATCGGTCTGCTCAAATTTTCTGTTTATTCCTGATTCAGTTTTGGAAGATTGTATGTTTCTAGGAATTTATCCATTTCTTCTAGGTTGTCCAATTTATTGGCATATAATTCTTCAAAATATTCTCTTATAATCATTTGTGTTTCTGTGGTTTTGATTGTTATTTCTCCTTCTTCATTTCTTTCTTTTTTTGATTTAAATTCAATTTAAGTCCACTCTCTTTTTTTTCTTGATGAATCTGGCTAAAGGTTTATAGATTTCACAAAGAATCAGCCCTTGGTTTCATTGATCTTTTTTATTGTTTTTTTTTATTCTCAATTTCATTTATTTCTGCTCTAATCTTTATTATGTCCCTTCTCCTACTGACTTTCCACTTTGCTCTTTTTCTAGTTCCTTTAAGTGTAAAGTTAGGTTGTTGGTTTGAGATTTTTCTTATTTCTTGAGGTAGGCCTATATCTCTATGGACTTCCTTCTTTGAACAGCTTTTGCTGAATCCCAAAGACTTTGTACCATTATGTTTTCATTTTCATTTGTTTTCCTGTATTTTTAAAATTTCCTCTTTGATTTCTTTGTTGACTTAATGGTTGTTTAGTACCACGTTGTTTAGCCTCCGTATATTTGTGTTTTACCCAGTTTTTTTCTTGTAATTGATCTCTAGTTCATACCATTGTGACCAGAAAAGATGCTTGATATGATTTCAGTCTTCTTAAATTTATTGAGACTTGTTTTTGTGGCCTAACCTGTGATCTATCCTGGAGACTGTTCCATGTGCCCTTGAAAGGACTGTGTATTCAGCTGTTTTCAGATGGAACGTTCTGTATGTATCTGTTAGATCCATCTGGTCTAATGTGTTTAAAGTTATTGTTTCCTTGTTGACAGCATCTTTAAAATTCTCTTTTGTTCTCAGAGTTTTCTATATTCCAGTGTCTTTGTATTTTTCCTGTTTGTTCATTCCTGTTTGCTCAGTTATCCTACTTTGTCTGATTATTAGAGTTTTATCTATTTTTTCTTGGCTCAGCTCAATGCTGCTTCCATAATGTCATTCCTAATCTCTTACATTAGAATCAAATTTTCTTGCCCTCCTTCACTTCTGTAACCCTTGGTTTGTACTTTTTTATTATAGTGCCATATATTGTAGAGCTAAATGCTTGTTTTTGTGGCTCAATATGATTTCTTCTTGGAGTATAAATTCTTGAGAGTCAAAGACTGTGCTATACAAGCTAACCTCCCTGTACATGTTCAGTACTGGGCTCCCTGCCTTGATGGAGACAGGGAAGGACTTTGCTGGTCACCACCTCAGTGTGAGAATCATATAAGACTTAAGTAAAAATATCCTGGTAGGTTAAGGATAGCAGTAGTTGATGGAAGAGGTGATAGATCTTTTCTAGAAATTTTACAAATGGCTGTGTCTTCATTGCACTGAAGTGAATGAAGTGGAGATTTGCTTGAATGAGAGCATAATCATGATGAACTGTTGTGATTCTATAAGGACAACAGCTGTGGGTCCCATAAGACTACATTCCTGGGATGTCCCGTCCTCCTATAGCAAATGGTCAATAGCTTCAAAGTGCATGTGTGTCAGCAGGGACCTGGCTGAGTAGGGTCTCAGCAGTGGGGTTGGACTATACCAGGGTTTCTTCAGAGGAGATTAACACGTATCTGAATGTTTTAACCCAAACTACCCAGCAAAGAAATCCTTCGCGATGAACATTGTTGTACAAATGAGATTACTTGTCTTTCTGCCTGAGGTCTGTCAATCTCACATATAGCACAAGGTGAAGCCAAGGCCAAGGCCTAATTCCACTGATAAGGATACAGTGAGCTGCTTTTAGAGTTAGATTATGTAGTGCTTAGAAAGACAGTGGAAAGAAGAATAAGCCAAAAAATGCCAGCTCACTGTGGTCCTTATTCCCCCACACTAAAAAAGGATGACATAGGAACGCAAGGAGCCAGATGTCTGCAGTGTGAGTTTTGGGACACTTGCTGAGAAGCCCAGTCTAGATTGCCACTAAGTAGTTGTATATTCTGCAGAATGTATATCTATATAACTTTATATTTATAAAGCATATTTATATTTTATATTTATGGAACATTTTTATTTTATAAGTTTATATATTACATAGTAAAGCAGTTTTATATTCTGAGGAGGCAGGACAGAAAACCCCATACTTCATCAGAACCAGGCAGGTGATGAGAAACTGTCTTTTCTTTTTAAGATTTTATTTTGGGGGATCCCCGGGTGGCTCAGTGGTTTAGCACCTGCCTTCGGCCCAGGATGTGATTCTGGAGTCCCGGGATCGAGTCCTGCATTGGGCTCCCTGCATGGAGCCTGCTTCTCCCTCTGCCTGTGTCTCTGCCTCTCGCCCTCTCTGTGTGTCTCTCATGAATAAATAAATAAAAATCTAAAAAAAAGATTTTATTTTATTTGAGAGAGAGAGTGTGTGCACATACAGTGGGGAGGGGCAGAGGGAGAGGGAGAAGCAGACTCCCTGCTGAGCAGGAAGCCCAATGCAGGGCTTCATCCCAGGACCCCAGGATCATGACCTGAGCTGAAGGCAGCTGCTTAACTGACTGAGCCACCCAAGTACCCTGAGAAACTGTCTTATAACAGCCTCCTAGGTGAGGTGGAGGAGGTGAGTGGGAGATGGCCTTGTAGTAGCTCCTTAGAGGCCTCTCATGGTCTCATGCTCCAGGAGGATCACGAAGCATTCCTCAAGACTCAGGCTGCAGTTCAACCGTTTGCCTTTGTGATGTATGTGGATGTGTGCAAGGCCACCAGGGTGCCAGGGCAGAGCCGTTCCCCTACACAGGTCATTCCTTCTTTGGAGCCCAGTCACATAATAACTGCTAGTACCTTTGATTTCTGCATACAAGAAACTTCTTTTTTTTTTTTTTTTCCAATTTTTATTTATTTATGATAGTCACAGAGAGAGAGAGAGAGAGAGGCAGAGACACAGGCGGAGGAAGAAGCAGGCTCCATGCACCGGGAGCCCGACGTGGGATTCGATCCTGGGTCTCCAGGATCGCGCCCTGGGCCAAAGGCAGGCGCCAAACCGCTGCGCCACCCAGGGATCCCCAAGAAACTTCTTTACAAGAAACTTCTCACACCCTGAGCCAGAGGCAGATGCTCAACCACTGAGCCACCCAGGTGCCCCATGCATACAAGAAACTTCTGAAGGCTACCCCCCCACACACACACACACACATACATACAGCCCTTCCTTCTTTAGATTCACATTCTGGATGATTTCCAACAAAACTATTTGCACAATTTGCTATTACTTTTATTTTTACCCAGTGCCTTATTCTCCCAACTCGTTAGGTTGATTTACTTCCTTGCTTCCTTATCCTGGGTTCTTTTCCCATAAGAAACATCTAAGAAACTTTCTTTTTTTTTTCTCTATTTTTTTTTTTTCTAAGAAACTTTCTAATCAGAACAGACATTGGCCTCTGAATCTGGGTCTCCTAGTTTGCTCTCTTGCTCTGTTTGTCCTAACCCTTTGGTTTACTGCAGGTCTTCAGGATTCTGAACACATACATGGCTTTTTCCTAAGAAGCCTTCACCTACTTTTTGTCATACATGTCCTTGTGGTTTTGACTGCCTTGTCTAGTCTTGGAGCACCAGCATGATTTGGTTGTCAAACATGAGGGCCTGTAGCTTTTCATTCTCCTACCTTATTTGTGTTCTGTTGTTCTTTTTGTGCTTCACATGTGCTTTTTTTCTTTATTTTTATTTCTATTATTATTTTTCAAGTTATCTCTATACCCTACATCAGGCTTGAACTCACAACCCTGAGACTTAGAGTTGCATGGTCTACTGACTGAGCCACCCAGGCTCCCTGATAGTTTGTTTCTTTTTAGCATTGAATAATATTTCATCGTCTGGCTATACCTGTTTATTTAACCATTCACCTCCTGAAGGATATCTTGGTTGCTTCCAAGTTTTGGCGATTAGAATAAAGTTCCTATAAACATCTGTGTGCAGGTGTTAGTGTGGACACAAGTTTTCACTTCTTTTGGGCAAGCACCAAGGAGCACAATTGCTGGATTGCATGTCACAAGAGTGTGTTTTTTTTTTTTTTGTAAGAAACTGTTACACTGCCTTCCAAAGCAAGTGTACTATTTTGGATTCCCACCAGCAGTGAATGAGAGTTTTTGTTGCTCTACAGCCTCACCATCATTTGGTGCTACCAGTGTTCCAGATTTTGGCCATTTTAATAGGTGTGTAGTGTTGTTTTGATTTGCATTTCCCTAAGGCATATGGTGTAGGGCATCTTTTCATATGCTAAAATATTTTTGAAAGAGTTTATTTATTTACAAGTTTATTTATTTAAGTCATCTCTACACTCAATGTGGGACTTGAACCCATAACCCCAAGATCAAGAGTCACATGGTCTTCCAACTGAGCCAGGCAGGAGCCCCGTGAGCAGTATCTTTTCAATGTCATGGGGGCATCCAGTATGGTTGGGGTTGAGAGCAGAGACTCATTTGTTCATCTCTTCACTCATTCCTTTATTCAATAAATATTTACTGAATGTTTTTTAATGGACCAGCCACTGTTATAGGATAATATGTGAACAAAACAGATAATATTCTTGAAGTTTTCATGAAATTCTACTTGATGGTATGGAGGGGAGAAAACATTAAACAAATAGAGATAATCAGATGAAATCAGGTACTCACAAGTATTGTAAAGAAAATTAATTGGCAATGTGCTAGAGTAGCCATGCTCTAGATAAGAAAGGCCCACATGAGGAGGCCATATGTAATTTATTTACATTTCAGAAGGAATAATATAGCATTCTGGCAAAGAGAACAGCTAGTACTGAGGAAATGAGCTGGGACTCCACATTCTAGGCTGAGGGAATTATAAATAAGGTCATGGTGGCTCAGATAGTTTTCACAAAAGGCTATGGTGGCAGGTTTTGGAGGGAGAGGAGGTGGCACCATGAGGGCTTCTCTATTGATCTTCCTTTTGCCAACATCTCTTGAAACATATAAGGACTCCGATAGCTGGTAGGTGCCTTGACCAGAGACAAAAGAAACTGAAAGTGAAGCTTAACATCTCTAACACCTATTCTGATATTCAGGAGTTGTCAGAGATGATTGTGAATTCATTCTTAGGAGCCTGGAAAACATGACTTTGGTTTCCTGCCCTCCCTTCTTCCTTTCCTTCTTTCCTTCTTTCCCTTTCTTTCTTCCCCTCCTTCCTTCTTACTTGCCTTCCTTTTTTTTATTTCTTACTTGCCTTCCTACCTTCCTTCCTACCTTCCTCTCTTTCTCTCTCTTCTCTCTGTGTATACTTAGTAAAAGAACTTGACAGATTAATTGACACTGAAATGTCAGTGGTTGTATGTAATCTCTCCTATGAATGTTTACCTTTCAAAAGAGGACTACAGGGCACTTGAGTGGCTCATCTGCATTCAGCTCTGGTCATGATCCCCAGGGTCCTGAGATCGAGCCCCATGTTGTGGGTTCCCTGCTCAGTGGGAAGCCTGCTTCCCCTTCTCCATCTGCCTCTCCCCCCAGCTTGTGCTCTCTCTCTCTCTCGCTCTCGCTCACTCAGTCTCTCTCTCTCCCGAACAAATAAATAAAATCTTTAAAAACAAAATAAAAGAAGACTACAGGGGGGAAGTAGCAAATATAGGAATAAATGAATGAAATGACTGAGCCTCTAATGTTGGAATTTCAAACCCTGGGCTCATTAGGTAAAGAAAATCTCTCCTTTGAGTCGATTAACATTTCTCATCTCCATTATCCAGATTCATGATGTCACATGTCCACACCTCCATCCAGACTCCTTACTAACATGCCTTCCCTGTCCCAGATCTGGAGGCGGTTCTAGATGTGTGCACAGCAGCCTCTGGGAATCATCCTCATTTTCTGCCTGTTGTTGGAGCCCATTTTATTGAACCTTGGTTTCCTGCCTGAAGATAGGAACAATTTCTACCCTCTCTTCTCACCCCACACCCTGCCACCACCATGAGCTTGGAAGGCTGACAGGGAAGATTAAGATCATTGCCATCAAGTTTTTATCTGCTATAAGCAAAAACAGGAAACCAAGAAATAAAGGCACAGCTCAGTAATAGCTTCTGAGTGGGTAACATGGGAGAAGTTTTTCTTAAATCCTTTTTCCCATGTACCTTCCCACCCACATGTTCTTAGTCAGATTTATTTTTTGCAGATCAGTTTCTAAGGATGACAAGAAACTTGCCCTTTTCTTAACTATGGTTTTCAGAAGCAGATTATCCTGCACTTAGTTGAGACCTCATGCCGAACCCATGGAATAAATAATAGCCTGGGCTGCGGAAATGGGTGTTGAATAGAGATTTTATGACTCATAATGGAGTGTCAAAATAGCCACTGCTGATGTATGGGTCCCTTATCAATTTTGGAAATGACACTGGATAGAGCCACACTTTCTCTTGTCTTGAAATGCTGTGATTGAGGGAAAGTTCTAACAAGGACGTTTGGCATCTCTTGATATTTAAAAGTCTCACATTGAATGGTGGCCTTGTTCAGAGGTGACTTGAGGTTAGCCTGGAAAAGCAGCTGTCCTTAGAGGAGGAGACCAGAGCATTTCTCTAGGGTAGGGCAGCTCAGGACCCAAGCTGCCAGAATGAAATGGGAAGAAAGATTGGCATTTCCCTGGCCTGTGTCTTGAGGTACTTGTTTTCAGGGGAGGATAGGGTCAGGGTTGTATGCTTTCCCCTAGAGTAGACTGAGAGAGCTCTCAGAATATCAAGCAGTTAGGCAGCATTTCCAGGGCTCAGGCCTTTGCTCTACTCTCTCTCCTGCTGGAGGAAGTAAGTATAGTAGTTCTGTCACTAGGCCTATGGGCCTGAGGGCGGCCTGACTTGAGCCCTTCTCTTTGGGGTATTGTCTCAACCAGCACACTCTCAGCATAGGTCTCATTAATGCAGTCTTTTCATTAGTGATTGTTTTTGTAGTAATGAGGTTCTATGATATGCCTCTTGGACTATAAATGCTTCATGTAGATACCATTCAAACAACAAATACTTATGAATATTTACTGTGTTCATTACCATGAGCTACTTGAAAACAATATGAAATATATTCCTGTTTCTCGTGAGTTTAAGAGCCAACTGGGAAAATTTTAAAAACCTGGGCTAGATAGAGAAAAATGTAGGTCAGCATAAAATGGGGTGCTAGACGGTGTGATTCAGACTATAGGGCTTAGCAGGGAAGAGGAGGGAGAACTGATGTGGGCTGGTAAGGCTAGGAAAGTCTTCCTGGAGGATGCAGGGTAAAGAGAAGTGAGTGCATTTGAGGCAGAAGGGCCATTGGAGGTATGGAGATAGAGCTGACTGCCTGTGATGTGTGTATGTATAGGAGGCAGTCAGCGATGGGCCAGCAAGGTTGACATTTCTGAAGTGGAATGTTCTTGTTGAGGAGTTGTGGGACTGGAGGGCTGGATATAGGCCTGTGGGGCCAGATAATGAGCATCCCAGAAGCCAGACAAGATGTGATTTGAACTGTTTTCATTAGGCTCTTTGGTTTGCAAGGGATAGAGACCCTTTCAAATTCAGAAAAGGGGTGGGGAGATTGTAAAAGAGCTATAAGGAAGAAGAGGATTTGGAGGACTTGAAGATCAGGAAGCAGAGTGTGGTGGGACCTCATGCAAACTGCACTGGGACCCATGGCAGCTTAAGGGACTTCAGCAGCAGGACTTGAAGGCTTTTCACTCTGGTGTCCTACCATACTCACTCCTCAGCTATATTCCCCCTCCCTACTCACTGCTGTAATGTTCCCCTGTGCTCATGTTATCTTTTCTATACTTTCCAGTTTCTATTTTACTCATTGTTTCTGCTTTCTTATAATTTTGGTTCCTATGGCCCATCAAGGTTCCAATTTTCTGCTTTTTCCCTTATAGTTTTGACTCTTCCTCATGGCTTCTCTCTAGGCATCCTTTCAGCTTCAGCTCCTCTCTCTCTTCCTCCCTCCTTCCTCCTCTTCCCCTTCTCCTTCCCCCTTTCTCCCCTACCCTCTCTCCCTCTAGTATTTTTAGGCCAAATTCCTCAGAGAGACTCTGACTGTCCTAGTTCATATTTTTGTACCAGGCTCTGTCTTAGATCACTGGCTAGAATGTGGATTGGCAGCCCTTGGGTCAGGGGCCAACCCTTGGTCCTTTCAGCCAAGACTGATGGGAGAGGAAGTGACATAGAAACCATCTAAGAGATTGGTCGTGAAAGAAGTGATGGGTCCTGGATATGGGTTCTGGCAGTGAGAATGGAGAGGAAAGAATGGATATAAAAGACTCCTCAAAGGAAAAAAAAATGGTAGGAACCAGTATCTCATTGGCTGCAGGGTTTGATAAAGAGGGGGAAATTAATGATAATTGATGACAACAGTAATCTCACATTTCAGGTTTGGGTGACTAGGAGAATGATAAGGTAAGGAAGAAGGGAGCTGGGACAAAAGGAGTTAATTTAGGGAGACAGTGAGCTGTTTTTGCTCTGTTGAGTATAAGTCAACAGTGGGCTCTATTGGACATTTTTGTTGTGTCCTTGGCTCACTAACCTCCTTTCTCCTGTAACTTGGGCAGCCAGTTAGGGTAGAGTACTGAATGGCCCAGGTGATTTAAGCCAGAGGCTAGATGGCATGTGGAGAGCTTCTCGGAAAAGGTCTACATTGTTCCTTTTCTGCTTCACCCTTAAATAACTAATTGGCTCCATGGAGCAATGGTTTCTGCCGGGAGGGCGGGGAGGAAGGCAGACTCCAGGAGACCTCCGTCCTGTGTGACACCTGATTCTGTTTTGGTTGCTGGTTTCTAAATCTTCAGATGAGAGAAAGTGAGTAAAGATGTAAGAAAGCGAGGTGAAGAAAAGGATAAAGAGCCTTGAACAAGTTAGAAATAAGCTTCACATTCCTGGTTGTTCATACCCATTTTGAGAAAAGCAGTTCAAAGGAACATGCTGAGCAGAGGGTACACAAGCATTTGACAGACACCCAAGTGGAACTGGCTTAAGTTAAAAGAGACTTTATAGGAAGAGTACCCGGCAGTTCACAGGTTTGGAGAAAATGCTGAGCAACCAGGCCTTGGGAAGGACAGGAACTAGGGCAGCCTTGGTGTTGGGCTCAGGGACCAAAACTAGAGGCTGAAAAGCTGTCAGGACTCTCCCTCAGCTTCCTGTCTCTGCTCCACTCTCTGTGTTGGCTTCATTCTCTTGTACTCAAGACAGGGTTCTCCACACAGTGGTAGATTTGGCTGCCCCTAGTTCTGAGCTCACATCCTCATAGCTCTTTGACCAGAGAGGAAGGGGCTTTTCCTTGCCAGCTCTGGTCTAAGAAAACCTGGGGAAGGGTTCTGATTGGTTGTCTAGAGTTGTGTGCTTACCCTCGGACTAGTCACTGTGGCCAAGAGCACAGGACCCTGTCTATGGCCAGTTGTGGAGCAAGCTTTCACTACTCATCCAATTACTATGACCAGGGATATTGAATCATGTAAAAAGAATGGCAGCCACAAATTGGGCCATGTGCCTGGGGCTGGAGGGGAGGACGAGTGGTTCTTCAAAAGAAGAGAAAGGAGAGGCAGCACAGGCAGCACAGACAGGGATGCTGCGGTACCTTTGTGAACCAGGTAGCCCCCCAGTTTGGATTTTTCCTTTGCAGTTCATTGCCCAGTGATGGTGAAACAAAACCATAAGGTAAGAAGACTCACACAGAAAACAGAAGGTTGAATGAGCCATGTTCCGGGGTGCTTGGGTGGTTCAGTGATTGAGCCTTTGGGGTCCTGGGATCAAGTCCCAAATTGGGCTCCCTTGCAGGGGGCCTGCTTCTCCCTCTGCCCATGTCTCTTCCTCTCTCTCTCTCTCTCTCTGTCTCTCATGAATAAATAAATAAAATCTTTAATAAAAAAGCCATGTTCCTCATTTCTGTTTCATCACTTGCCTTTCCTTCGACATTGTCTGCCCCGTCCCCCCACACCACATGCTGTGTCACATTAAAATTATTTCAATTCCTTGAAGGCACTGTGCTCTTTCTGTCATCGTTCCTTCAGCTTTACTTTATCTTTCAGGATTCATTTTGGCTGTCGCTGGTTTTGGGAAAAGCTGACTATCTACTCCCCACCTTCAAACCTGGATTAGGCACTGCTTTTACATGATCTCATTGCACCCTGTACCACTTCCTATATTTTGTCATTGCTTTGTTACTTGTACATCTCTCCCACTGGAGTGTAAGCTGCATGCGGGTGAGGATCTGTCTTTCTCAGTCACTCTTCTTCTTCTTCGATGTCTAGTGATGTGTCAGATGTGTTGTTGATGACCAGTAAATATTTGCTGAATGAATGACAATTTCCAGGCTCGAAGGGCACAGCTGATGCCCTGAGAGGATCCCAAAACAGTCCAGAAGCAACTAAGAAAGAGCATGGCCTTCTTTCAGGGTTTTTTTTTTCCTGAAGTAAAGAAAAGGAGGGAAGGGAAAAAGTGTTTAGGTAAATGGAGCTTAGTATAGCATTTCAGTAAAGACAAGGTACTAGTTTGTATTTAAGAGTTTCTAGTTCGTTTAGTTTTTGGTTTCACTAAGTAATGAGTTGCTTGTAATTAAAAGTAAGGGTCAAACAGTATTTTTATTTTCTAGGTAAATTCAGAAATTTGTAATATATTTTCCCAATAAAACGATTATATTTTCCCGATAAAACAATATAATAGCTTGTTACAAACAAGCAGAAAGTGAGCCTGTGAGTGAATTGTGTTATAACCCTTCTTCTCTTAGTTTTCCACATCTGAAGAAAGCTTATGTTTGGGTCTGAGTTAGCCTAGACACCAGTTTTTACTTGGTGACAGTTGACCGATGTGTCCAAGATGATAATATATTGAAGTATGGTGCACAGACCACTTACAGCAGGGATGGAAAGGAGCTTATTACCATGCTGATAACCAATACCATGCAAACACTGGCTCTGAGACTCGGGATGTGACCCAGTAATCTGGGTGAGTCTGCAGTGAGTCCTTCAGGTGATTCTGATACAGGCCCAAGTTCAAGAACCACTGGACAAGAAGGAGTGTAGCAGTTGTCACAGGGCAGCCATTATGCCCCTTATCAAATTAAGAGAATGATCAGATAAGAGTACTCTCATTATAATGTTCATAATTCTGTTGGGATGATAATAGCCCGATACAAATTTTGGTGGGCTGACAAATGTTTGGTGTTTGCTGACAGGGTGCTACCAATACCAGTGCACCTGCATGTCTGGCTTTCCCAGTGGTCCAACCCCTTACCCCATGGGGTTTGCTTAGTTCTACATAAGTAAAGCATGCCACTGGAGTGCTGGGCAGAAATGACATTACCTATGTCAAGGATTGTGTCTGAACGTGTAAAAGAATTTGAAATGGTTAGTTCTGCACCTCCCCTAAAATGGCCAGGGGAGAACCCCTGATTGTTTGGGTGATATTAAGCATTCTTTAGAAAGCTATAGGGCATGTATAGGCCAGGCATTGTTTCTAGAAGAGCTCTGACTAGACACATTCCAAACTGAGGAATGTTTATTTGAAGAGAAGCATAAGGTCATTATTTTAGAAGGTGCCTTTTGCCAAGAAGCCTCTTATTTCCTTCTTGATTCCTGAACTTCTATTTGAGTGTTCAGTTTTTAACTGAAACATTCCAACTTCATTTTCAAGTCTAGTACAATCATAGCTGGCATTTTAAATTTAGTTAGAGAAAGGTCATGTAACACTTTGTGACACTCGCTAATGATATAGTGAACGTTCTGGGGATCTCTTATAATCCTTCAGGATTAAGGACAAGTGGTAGGTAGAAATAAATGTCCTATTGGTTAATAGGACATCCTAATAAACAGTAATAATAAAATAGCCCTGTGCTGTGCATCTCTCTGATGTACCAATTCACAAACTATGTTGCGTGAGGTGTTCTATGAAATGGAAATGTGGTTCCACTAACAAAAAAGTGTCCTGTTGTTGGGGCACCTGGGTGACTCAGTCTGTTAAGTGACCAACTCTTGATTTTGTCTCAGGTCATGATCTCAGGGTCGTGAGATTGAGCCCTGCATTGGGCTCATACTGGGTGTGGAGCCTGCTTGGGATTCTCTCTCTTCCTCTGGCCTTCCCTCTCTCTACCCCTCCCTCTCAATAAATAAATAAGTGTTCTGTTGTTAAATAAGTTTGTGATGCTATGTACTATAAAGCCCTTTTTGAACTTTTAGGAATTCATTATTCATGTTAAGGCTCTGCTAAATCCTATCATAAAGTCATTTAAGTTTGTGTTATTTTTTCCGCAAACTTATGTAGCCTCCCTCAGTTGATCAGCTTCTTCAAATGGAGACAAAATGTGCCAGAGGCTCAGCTAACCCAGGCAAGTTTCTTGAGCTCAGTGTTGTTTCATTTCAGACATACAAATCAGTAGGTAGTGGCTGATGTGGGCAGCTCCCCACTAGAAGGTTTATGAGCCTAGATGCTCCTATAGAATCTTCCTTGGCCATTAGGGGCAGCTCGAAGGATATCACACTACCTTTACACATGGCCTTGATTTCTAATCATCTTTGCAGTAAATAATACCTAACTTTTGTGGAACTTAAAAAAAAACACCTTCATTATTACATATAATCCTATCAACAAGTGTTTGAGGAAAATATTGTCATTCCATTTTTAGATGCTCGAGGAGGCTGAGAACCTGCTCAAGGATGTAGATATAAGGTCTTGGGAGTTGAAGTTTCTGGAGCTCTACTTTTATCTCCACACAGTATTGCTTCCCTGATGTGTATCTATATCTATCTGGTTAGATATGTAGAATTCTTTCTACTTCATTGTGCTTTATAAACTGTGCCCTGGCAGAGCCCTAGGGGTTATGAGAAGCTCCTATAGGGGCCCCTAAAGGAGACAGGATGAATGGGGAGCCAAGAGAAGTGAGGGGAGGACCCTCTTATTTTATTTTTAATATTTTATTTAAATTAAATTTGCCAACATATAGTATAACACCCAGTGCTCATCCCATCAAGTGTCCTCCTCAGTGCCTATCACCCAGTCACCCCATCCCCCCACCCTCTTCTCTTTCTGCAACCCTTTGTTTGTTTCCCAGAGTTAGGAGTCTCTCATGGTTTGTCTTCTCTCTAATTTTTCCCCACTCAGTTTCCCTCCTTTCCCTTATAATCCCTTTCACTATTTCTTATATTCCACATATGAGTGAAACCATATGATAATTATCTTTCTCCGATTGACTTCACACAGCATAATACCCTCCAGTTTCATCCACATCGAAGCAAATGGTGGGTATTTGTCCTTTCTGATGGCTGAGTAATAGTCCATTGTGTATATAGACCACATCTTTATCCATTCATCTGTTAGAGGACATTGTGGCTCCTTCCACAGTTTGGCTATTGTGGACATTGCTGTTATGAACATTGGGGTGCAGGTGTCCTGTCGTTTCACTACATCTGTATCTTTGAGGTAAATGCCCAGTAGTGTAATTGCTGGGTCATTGGGTAGCTCTAATTTCAACTTCTTGATGAACCTCCACACTGTTTTCAGGGACCTCTATTTTAAATCACAGAAACTTTGCCTTTATCTATTTAACATAACAGATTTGGGGATAAGATTTCTTTGGAGAAAAGTACTCCTAAGAAAATTTGCAAACAAGCTGAAAGATTAATTTTTTAGTGTCCGGAGAGAATAAAACAGGTACTTTCTCCAGATGAATGGACCTTAACATAGGCCAGCCTCATAGAATATGGATATAAATTTAAGCAGGCTTTTAAGGCCATTTTTAGTTCCTCAAAAGACCTAGTGGAGAAGAAAGGTTGGGAGGGGCTTCCTAGACAAAGAAGGCTTACAAGGGTTTTTTTTTTTTTTTTCTTTTCTTATAAGGGTTATAGTTGCTCACCACTCCAAACAGGGTCTGGGGCACTCTGATAGAGCAGAAGAAACTGGATCTGTCTTCTCTTCTTGGAGGTGGGCAGCATATCCTATCAGTAGGTCCTAGCAGGTTCAGCAGTGACAGTGCTGGTTGGGTTTATGGCTTATTGCCTTAGGTAGTCCTCGAGAAACCAGATCTTGCCTGATATCCCCCATAACTACCGTTATAGAGCCAGATAGGCATGGCCTGGGAGTAGCCCAACGGAGACAGCCTAGGGACCTGATTGTATGGACGGGGTGACCAGATGTTTTTTTGGGGGTAGGGCTGCCCAAGCATTAATGGGCTAGGAATCCCATGCAAAATTAACTTACTAGTCCTTTTTAAAAGATAGATAGTTAAAAGCCGATTAAACACTTGCATTTCATACATGGCATTGGTATCTATGATAGTAAATTGTATGTGTCAATTTGGCTAGGTGACAGTGTGTAGCTGTTAGGTCAAACACCAGTCTACATGTTGCTGTGGAGGTATTTTGAAGATGTGATTAAGAGCTATAGTCACTTGACTTTAAGTAAAGCAGATTACCTTCCAATATGTGTAGGTAGGCCTCCTCCAATCAATTGAAAGCTTTAAGAACAAAAATTGAGGTTTTCCAGGGAGGAAAGAATTCTGCCTCAAGAGTGTGATATAGAAATTCTGCCTGAGTTTCCAGCCTGCTGGCCTACCCTATAAATTTTGGACTTGCCAGCCTCCACAGTCATATGAGCCAATTCCTTAAAATAAATCTCTTAATATACATATACATATATCCTGTTGGTTCTGTTTCTCTGAGGAACCCTTACTGATACAGTATCTAAATTCAAGCTGCTGTTATACAGTTTTTATCAGCCAGCTGTAAGTCTGAGGCCTGCAGGCTTTAACTGCTCTAAGGAACAGTCCAGTGATGAGAGAAAGTTTCCTTATGACATGAATTTTGTTTGGAAAGGCCTACATTCCCTTTATTTTTTATTTATTAACTTTTTAAAGATTTTATTTATTTATTCATGAGAGATAAGAGAGAGAGACAGAGACATAGGCAGAGGGAGAAGCAGGCTTCCCAAGGGGAGCCTGATATGGGACTTGATCCCAGGATCCTGGGATCATGACCTGAGCAGAAGGCAGATGCTCAACCACTGAGCCACCCAGGTGCCCCCTACATTTCATTGAAAGGGGAATTTTCTGGGTGTCCGGCTGGCTCAGTTGGTAGCACATGCGATCCTTGATCTCGGAGTTATGAGTTCAAGCCCCGCATTGGGGGTAGTGAAAAAAATAATAAAATCTTTAAAAAAATAAAGGATAAAAATAAAGGGGGTTTTCTGAGAGATTCCTACCAAAGACATCCTTCACATTCTTACATTGCAGAGACAAAATATTGTTGGTTAGAGTTTTCCTTGCCCAACTTAGGAGGAAATATCCCAGAATTCCCAGAGGGTTATATCCTATTTCTCTGGAAACTGAAAGGGCAGCGTGCTTACCTGCATTGTACATGTACTGCTTCTTACTCTATTTCAAAGTGCTTTCACAGAACTTATTTTGACCTTGTGATATAGGTGTGGCCAGGCTGCTATTTGCTTTCTAATACCAGTTTCCCCTCTGTTGCCTGGTAGAAACCCTCAATCTTTTGCTGAGTTAATTGCTACACATAAAGACTACTAGTCTTTGGAGTTAGATGAGGCCTAGCTTATTTTGGCAGTGTAGCACTGTGGTTAGGCACACAGATTCTGGAATCAGGCTATGTAGGGTTCAAATCTCTGCTTCATCTCTTGGTAATTGCTAATTTGCTTCTCTGTGCCTCTGTTTCTGCATCTGTAAAATGATATAATAGTACCTACTAGATTGAGTTTCTACGATGTGTAAATGAGTTTATATTGGTAAAGCCTTCAGAACAGTGCTTAGCACAAGTAGACATTCTAGAACTACTAGCTATTGTTTCTATTGTTATTTTGGCCAATAAGATATAAGTGGAAGTGGTTATGTTAGATATCTAGGAAGTGTTACAGAGGGGCAAACCCTTGTGCTCCTACTTCCTCATAGCTGAAACGTGGATGGAGTTTGAACCGCCATCTTGGAACAGGCAGCTGCAAACTTATGAGGGTGGAATGGCAAGATAGAGCCTAGGCCCCTGATGGCTGTGAAGGTACCACAACAGTCCTGGACTGCCTAGCTCCAGACTTCTCTTCATGAGAGAAAAATAAATTTCTATTTTGTTTAAGACACTCTTGTTACATGCAGCCAAACTTAATACTAGTGGATTCAGTAAGTATGACTTACTTTTTTAATTGTAAAAACCCTCTTTTTACAATTAAGAGGTTCTCAGCTGTAAACCAATAAGGTTACCCAGTAAAAGTCAGGACGCTGGACTGAGAGGAAAGCAGTGGTTAAATAGCCCTTATATATATAACCCAGCTTCTGACCTGGTATGAGGGAAATTTACCAGGTTTACATTTGGAGAGACGTATCCCTTCGTATCCTAGCCCTGTCCTCACCATCTTCCCTCATCCAAGCACACCTGCTTGATCATTAACTGCCCTTTCCTTCTTTACAGAACTCATAAGAAGACTAGGACCACATTAATAATTGTATTTAAGAGGCAGTTAAGGCCCTTTGTTTTTTAAGGCAGAGTTCTTTTCTAGACTCATTGAGGTATTATTTCTATTTTCAGCTTTCTTCCTGGAAACTTTCTTTCCTTTTCCCACTGCATGTTGAATCTGATTGACTCCATCAGGTCTGATCCCAAACCCACCTCTATCAGACAACCCTCTATGATTATAATAGCTTCTTTTTGACAGCTTGTGTGTGGTTCTAGTAGGGAGGTCCAGCTACTTGCTGCTCCCTGATGGAAGGAAACATAAGCCTCCATTACCTAGGAAGGTTGTTTTTGGTTTTTTTTTAAGATTTTATTTATTTATTCATGACAGACACAGAGAGAGAAAGAGAGGCAGAGACACAGGCAGAGGGAGAAGCAGGCTCCATGCAGGGAGCCCGACGTGGGACTCAATTCCGGGACTCCAGGATCACGCCCTGGGCTGAAGGCAGGTGCTAAACTTCTGAGCCACCCAAGGATCCCCGGTTTTTTTTGGTTTTGTTTTGTTTTTAAGGTGGAGGCCAACATGGGCTTGAACTCATGATGCAGAGATCAAGACCTGAGATCGAGTTGGTTGCTTAAAGACCCCGAATACCCAGAGGAATTTTAAAAAAGAAAACTATAGCTGGGGGCATCACAATGCCAGATTTCAGGTTGTACTACAAAGCTGTGGTCATCAAGACAGTGTGGTACTAGCACAAAAACAGACACATAGATCAATGGAACAGAATAGAGAATCCAGAAGTGGACCCTGAACTTTATGGTCAACTAATATTCGATAAAGGAGGAAAGACTATCCATTGGAAGAAAGTCTCTTCAATAAATGGTGCTGGGAAAATTGGACATCCACATGCAGAAGAATGAAACTGGACCACTCTCTTTCACCATACACAAAGATAAACTCAAAATGGATGAAAGATCTAAATGTGAGACAAGAATCCATCAAAATCCTAGAGGAGAACACAGGCAACACCCTTTTTGAACTCAGCCACAGTAACTTCTTGCAAGATACATCCACAAAGGCAAAAGAAACAAAAGCAAAAATGAACTATTGGGACTTCATCAAGATAAGAAGCTTTTGCACAGCAAAGGATACAGTCAACAAAACTAAAAGACAACCTACAGAATGGGAGAAGATATTTGCAAATGACCTATCAGATAAAGGGCTAGTTTCCAAAATCTATAAAGAACTTATTAAACTCAACACCAAAGAAACAAACAATCCAATCATGAAATGGGCAAAAGACATGAAGAGAAATCTCACAGAGGAAGACATAGACATGGCCAACACGCACATGAGAAAATGCTCTGCATCACTTGCCATCAGGGAAATACAAATCAAAACCACAATGAGATACCACCTCACACCAGTGAGAATGGGGAAAATTAACAAGGCAAGAAACCACAAATGTTGGAGAGGATGTGGAGAAAGGAGAACCCTCTTACACTGTTGGTGGGAATGTGAACTGGTGCAGCCACTCTGGAAAACTGTGTGGAGGTTCCTCAAAGAGTTAAAAATAGACCTGCCCTACGACCCAGCAATTGCACTGTTGGGGATTTACCCCAAAGATTCAGATGCAATAAAACGCCGGGACACCTGCACCCCGATGTTTCTAGCAGCAATGTCCACAATAGCCAAACTGTGGAAGGAGCCTCGGTGTCCATCGAAAGATGAATGGATAAAGAAGATGTGGTTTATGTATACAATGGAATATTACTCAGCCATTAGAAACGACAAATACCCACCATTTGCTTCAACGTGGATGGAACTGGAGGGTATTATGCTGAGTGCAGTAAGTCAGTCGGAGAAGGACAAACAGTGTATGTCCTCATTCATTTGGGGAATATAAATAATAGTGAAAGGGAATATAAAGGAAGGGAGAAGAAATGTGTGGGAAATATCAGGAAGGGAGACAGAACATAAAGACTCCTAACTCTGGGAAATGAACTAGGGGTGGTGGAAGGGGAGGTGGGCAGGGGGTGGGGGGAAATGGGTGACAGGCACTGAGGGGGACACTTGACGGGATGAGCACTGGGTGTTATTCTGTATGTTGGTAAATTGAACACCAATAAAAATTAATTTATTAAAAAAAAAAAGAGTTGGTTGCTTAACATACTGAGCCACCCAGGCACGCCTCATTACATAGGAAGGTTTGAAAGCAATGCCCATGAAGCAGTGAAGAATGGGGTCTCTCCTATGTAACCAGATTAGCTGAATGAAACCTGGTGATCAGTGGAATGCATGTCACAGATGGCTTCCCATCTTTTTGCTCCTCTTTGAATTCCCACAGTTCTTATTTATGTTATTCAGATGTCACCTCAAGATTTAGGTTGGTGAAGTTTTACGTTGCCAAGTTAAACTAAGAACAATTTTGCTTTACATCTCTTATTGCCTAGGGCCTCCCTTTGTATATCCAAGATATCTTTTTAAAAACATATTTTATTTATTTAGTTAAGAGAGAGGGAGCATGAGAGAGAGAGAGAGAGCACAAGCAGAGAGGAGGAGTCGAGGGAGAAGCAAACACCCTGTTGAGCAGGGAGCCCACCATGGGATTTGATCCCAGGACACCAGGATCATGACATGAGCTGAAGACAGACACTTAACTGACTGAGCCCCCCAGGCACCCCTGAGATATCTTTTATGTATAGCAGTCCATCTTTTCCAGAGTCCCTTACCTTAGCAGCATGAAAGAACTGGCAAAAGCTATGAAATAGTGTTTTTCTTCTCTTTTCCCATCAGTCTCTAGTATGAAATATGCTTCCTCCTTTAGAATGCAGAAGTGTAAAAATTAGTTTGGGGTTTAAAAATATTGTTTTAGGGATCCCTGGGTGGCGCAGCGGTTTAGCGCCTGCCTTTGGCCCAGGGCGCGATCCTGGAGACCCGGGATCGAATCCCACATCGGGCTCGCTGTGTGGAGCCTGCTTCTCCCTCTGCCTGTGTCTCTGCCTCTCTGTCTCTGTGTGACTATCATGAATAAATAAATAAAATCTTTAAAAAAAAACATTGTTTTAATCAGTGTTTCACTAATAATACTTGCTATTTCTTGTTTATTATGGAAGACATTATGTGAGCCATTTTATGAACATTAGTCTATTTTCTCATCACAACAGTATGGATAGATAAAATTACTGTACCTATTCTGCAGATAAGGAAAGATGCTCAGGAAGGTTAAATACCTTGTCCAAGTTGCATAGCTGGTTTTTGAACTCGGATCAGTCTGATTCCAAATTCCATAAATTTGACCATATCCTATACTGACTCTCTTGTCAATACAACTTACTTAAAAACTGTAGGATTTAATTAATCATTTGGCAGTGTTATATAGTGGAAATAATGGGTCTGGCATCGGACTGGAGTTTGAATTTGTTCTTTTTTTAATTTTTAAAAATTTTTTCAAAGATTTTATATATTTGAGAAAGAGTGTGCATGAGCAGGGGGGAGAGACAGAGGGAGAGAGAGAAGACTCCCTGCTGAGCAGGGAGCCCAACACTGGGCTCAATCCCAGGACCCCAAGATCACAACCCCAGCCTAAGACAGACTCTCAACTGACTGAGCCACCCAGGTGCCCCATCTGAAGTTGTTCTCTTGTTAATGGTTTGACCTTGGCATACCTACATCACTTAAATGGATAAATGAATGAATGAGTGAATGAATAAACAACACATCTTAGAGGAATGTGGTGAAGATTAGCTATGACTATGCCCAACACATAGCAAATATTAGATGAAAATTTTCTCTATCTGTTCTTACATAGTTAGCCTGTTTCTTTCTAATAGGACTATAAATACCTTAAGGACAGAGGCATGTCTTTGATTTCTTGTATGGCCTCAGAATCATACACAGTGTGAGGCACATTATAGGAAGATAATTAATACTTTTTTGTAATAATACTTTTTTAAAGGAAGTCTTTTGTATTGAAATTTGATGCCTATAAAATATTATAAGAGGTTTTTCTCCATTCTAGAAGCAAATAATTAACTGGGAAAATACTATCTTGGTCTTCTTCCTTTGTAGTGTGTCACAATAGTACAAGCTTGTTTCTTAATGCTTTAGCATTTTTTTCCCCTAATGTGTAACATGGGAAATGAATAATTATTGTTGAAAGCACCTCCATTTAACTTATAATTTCTATGTCCTCTTTCAAAATGAGAATTAGTTTTTTTTAAAAATATTTTTATTTATTTATTCATTCATGATAGACAGACCAAGACAGAGACAGAAGCAGGCAAAGCAGGCTCTATGCCGGGAGCCCGATGTGGGATTCGATCCAGGGTCTCCAGGATTGCGCCCTGGGCCAAAGGCAGGCGCTAAACCGCTGAGCCATCCAGGGATCCCTGAGAATTAGTTTTTGATTTGAGAATAACTTCTGAAATCCTTGGCTAGTCCATTTTCTTTATGGCCATCTTTAGGGCATTAAAAAAGTTAGTTTATTCTGATGTCTTGTCAAATTAAAAAAAATTAGCCAAACTATTTGTTTAACTGAATTGTCTCTTTGACTAGATTAATTGATAGAGTTTTAGTTTTTTATTTATTTTTATTTTTTAATAAGATTTTACTTATTTATTTATTCATGAGAGACACACACACACACACACAGAGGCAGAGACACAGGGAGAGAGAGAAGCAGGCTCCATGCAGGGAGCCCGATGTAGGACTCGATCCTGGGACTCCAGGATCACGCCCTGGGCCTAAGGCAGATGCTCAACCGCTGAGCCACCCAGGTGTCCCAATTGATAGAATTTTTAAATCAAAATTACTGATGGCATATGTTTTGATATTTTAGTGTCTGTGTTTAAACTATTTCAGACCTTTAAAGAAAGGTTGAGAATTAAAACATTGAAATAAAAAAGGTTAAGAGACATAAAGGGTAGATTTAAAAGACCCAACACATGTCTAACATGAACTCTAAAAAGATGAATTAAGATGGAGGAAGAGAAAATTTTTTTAAAAGATTTTATTTATTCAGTCATAGAGACACAGAGAGAGAGAGAGGCAGAGACACAGGCAGAGGGAGAAGCAGGCATCATGCAGGGAGCCTGACGTGGGACTCGATCAGGGTCCCCAGGATCACGCCCTGGGCTGCAGGTGGCACTAAACCGCTGCACCACCGGGGCCGCTCGGAAGAGACAATTTTTAAAGTGATAATGATTGAGAATTTCCAGAGTCAATGAATGACTTAAGTTTAGATTCTGGAGGTATGAATCCAGAGTAAAATGAATAAAAGTAAATCTTCTTTCTAGACACACCATGGTGAAATTGCTGAACAACAAAGACAGAGAAAGTTCTTAAGATTAAATTCCTCATGATCATAGAGCTAGTAAGTAATGGAACCAGTATTTAAACTTAGTGTTTTTAGTCATGAGTACTGGATCATCTAGTTACAAGCTTTCGTGGACAGATGAGATAATGGAGACCAAGACATGGCTGAGATTTGCTTTAGTAGTTTCATGGTAGTAGGTCTTGAAGTTATACTGGCCCCTTTACCTCAGAAGTAGGAGAACCCTCACTGTGAGGGGTAATAGGAACAATGCTATATCTTGGAAGGAATTAGTCATGGATTTTGGACTGTTTCCAAGATGATCAGCAGATACTACAGAACATAGTTAAGAACATCCAACATTGGGACACCTGGATGGCTCAGTGGTTGAGCATCTGCCTTTGGCTCAGGTCATGATCCTGGGGTCCTGGGATTGAGTTCTGCATCAGGCTCCCAGTAGGAGCCTGCTTCTCCCTCTGCCTATGTCTCCGCCTCTCTGTGTGTCTCTCATGAATAAATAAATAAAATCTTTTAAAAAAACAGTTTTTTAAAAAAAGAACATCCAACATTTACTATGCTTACCATGTGCTTACCACGTGATATTGTTCTAAGTTTTTTTTAAAAGATTTTATTTATTTATTCATTCATGAGGGACACAGAGAGAGAGGGAGACACAGAGACACAGGCAGAGGGAGAAGCAGGCTCCATGCAGGGAGCCTGATGTCGGACTTGATCCCGGGACTACAGGATCATGCCCTGGACCAAAGGCAGGCACTAAACCACTGAGCCATCCAGGGATCCCTTGTTCTAAGTTTTTAATGTCAATCCATTTAATTCTCACACCAACTTAATGAGTTGGGTACATGCATACCTCAGATATTGTGGGTTCCTTTCCCAGCCACCACAGTAAAACAAATACCACAATAAAGTGAGTCAAATGAATTTTTTATTTCCAAGTGCATATAAAAGTTATGTTTACATTATATTATAGCCAATTAAGTATATAATAGCATTATATCTAAAAAGACAATGTACATTTCTTAATTTAAAATTATTGCAGGGCCCCTGGGTAGCTCAGTCAGGTAAGCCTCCAACTCTTGATTTTAGCTCAAGTCATGATCTCAGGGTCGTAGAATTAAGCCCCTTGTCAGGCTCTGTGCTGATTGGGGAACCTGCTTAAGATTCTCTCTCTCCCTCTTCTCCTCCCCTATTTGTGCATGTGTACTTTCTCTATATATATAAAGGAAAAAAATACTTTATTGCTAAAAAATGTTAACCATCATCTGAGCATTCAGAACGTCATAATCTTTTTGCTGACAGAGGGTCTTGCCTTAATGTTAATGGCTGTTGACTGATCAGAGTGGTGGTTGCTGAAGGTGGGTGACTGTGGCAATTTCCTAAAATAATAACAACAAAGTTTACTGCATTGATGGACTCTTCCTTCCTTTCTTTTTTTTTAAAAAAGATTTTATTTATTTATTCAAGAGAGACACAGAGAGAGAGAGAGAGGCAGAGACATAGGCAGAGGGAAAGCAGGCTCCCTGTGAGGAGCCTGATGTGGGGCTCCATCCCAGGACCCTGGGATCATGACCTGAGCAGTAGCTCAACCACTGAGTCACCCAGGTTCCCCAAGGACTCTAAGTTTCATGAAGGATTTCTCTGTAGCATATGGTGCTGTTCAATAGCATTTTACCCACAGTTGAACTTCTTTCAAAACAAGTCAGTCCTCACAAACCCTATAACTGCTTTATCAATTAAGTTAATGTAGTATTCTAAATCCTTTGTTGCTGGTTCAACAATCTCCACAGTGTCTTCACCAAGAGTAGTTACCATCTCAAGAAATAACTTTCTTTGTTCATTCATAAGAAGCAATTCCTCATCCATTCAAGTTTTATCATGAGCTTGCAGCAGATCAGTCCTATCTTCAGGCTCCACTTCTAATTCTAGCTCACTTGCTATTTCCATGCCATCTACAGTTACTTTCTCCCCTGAAGTCTTGAACCCTTCAAAGTCATCCATTCCATGAGGGTTGGAATCAACTTTGTCCAAACTCAAATTCATGTTGATACTTTGACTTCTTTCCATGATTCATGAATGCTCTTAATGGCATGTAGAATGGTAAAAACTTTCTAGAAGATTTTCAATTTATTTTGCCCAGATCCATGAGGTATAAGCAGCTAGAGCCCTATAAAATGTATTTCTTTTTCTTTTTTTTTTTTTTATAAAATGTATTTCTCAAATAATAAGACTTGAGAGTTGAAATTACTCCTTGGTCCGTGGGCTGCAGAATGAATGTTATGTTAGCAGACATGAAAACAACATTAATCTCATTGTACATTTCCATCAAAGCTCCATCATGCATTTTCAGTGAACAGTAATATTTTGAATGGAATCTTTTTTTTCCCTGAGCAGTAGGTCTCAACAATGGGCTTAAAATGTTCAGTAAACTGTGTTATAAGCAGATGTGCTGTCACCCAGGCTTTATTGTTCCATTTCTAGAGCACAGGCAGAGTAGATATAGCATAATTCTTAAGAGCCCTAGGATATTTAGAATGGTCAATGAACATTGGCTTCAACATAATGTTACCAGGTGCATTAGCCCCTAACAAGAGAGTCAGCTTGAAGCCAGGCATTGACATCTCCTCTCTGGCCGTCAAAGTCCTAGGTGGCATCCTCTTATCTTCTTCCAATAGATTCTTTTTCTTTCTTTTCTTTCTTTCTTTCTTTCTTTCTTTCTTTCTTTCTTTCTTTCTTTCTTTCTTTCTTTCTTCTTCTTCTTCTTCTTCTTCTTCTTCTTCTTCTTCTTCTTCTTCAAGATTTACTTATTTATTTGAGAGAGAGAGAGAGAGTGAGTGAGTGAGCACATGAAACACAGGAGGGGCAGAGGAAGAAGGAGAATCTCAAGCAGACTCTGTGCTGAGCATGGAGTCTGATGTGGGGCTCAATCTTACCAACCTGGGATCATGACTTGAGCTGAAACCAAGAGCTGGACACTTAACTGAGCCACCCAGGTGCCCCTAGACTATTTCAAATACATTGAAAATCTGTTGTTAGTGTAGCCACTTTCATTAATTATCTTAACTAAATCTTCTGGATAACTCAGTGCAGCTTTACATCAGTACTTGCTGCTTCACCTTGCAGTTTTATGCTATGGAGATGGCTTCCTTCCTTAAACCTCATGAAATAACCTCTTCTAGCTTCCAATTTTTCTTCTACAACTTCCTCACTTCTCCCAGCCTTTATAGAATTGAAGAGAGTTAGGGCGTTGTCCTGGATTAGGCTTTGGTTTAAGGGAATGTTCTCACTGGTTTGATCTTCTCTCCAGACTGCTAAACTTTATATTAGTAGCAAGGCAGTTTCACTTTCTTATCACTCATGTGTTCACTGGAGTAGCACTTTTAGTTTCCTTCAAGAACTTTTCCTTTAAATTCACAACTTGGCTAACTGGTGTAAGAGGTTTAGCTGTCAGCCTATCTTGGCTTTCAACATGCCCTCCTCACTAAGCTTAATCATTTCTAGCTTTTGATTTAATGTGAGAGATGTGTGACTTTTCCTTTCACTTGAACACTTAGGGGCCATTATAGGGTTATCAACTGCCCTAATTTCAATATTATTGTGTCTTAGGGAATAGGGAGGCCTGAAAAGAGTGAGAGAGACAGGGGAATGGCAGGTCTGTACAGCAGTCAGAACACACATTTATCAATTAAGTTCACCATCTTCTATGGGTATGGTTCATGGTACTCCATAATAATTCCAATACTAACATCAAGGAACACTGATCACAGATCACCATAAAAAAAGATAGTAAAAAATAATGATAGTAAAGAAAAAGTTTGAAATGTTGCGAGAATTACCAAAACGTGACACAGTGACACAAAGCAAACAAATGCTGTTGAAAAAATTGTTCCAATTGACTTGCTTAATGCAGGGTTGCCACAAACTTTCAATTTGTAAAACATGCATTATTTTTGTGAAGCACAATAAAATGAAGTTATGTTGGTACTTGTTTTATCACAATTTTTTAGTCACAATTTTTTAAATCACAAATTTTGAGGAAATTATGGTACATAAGGAAGATAAGTGATATGCTAAGGTCACAAAGCCAGTAAGTGGAAAAGCCAATATTTACACCTCGGGTAGTTTGATTGCAAGCCCTTAACCTCTGCACTATATTGACCCTACCTTAGAGTAAATCTTGTGAAATCAGGCACTGCGTCTGTCTTGTTCACTGCTGTATCCCTAGGAGCCAGTACAATGCGTGGCACATAATAGATATTCAATAAATATTCTTTATATTAATAAAGGAATGAATAAATGAGTAAATATGGCTTGCAATGCATATCCAGTGTGGCTGTATGGACTGAATCATCCCATTACCAGCTAGCTCCTTAGTAATAGTGAAATTTCTTGAAAATAGGACCACTTTGTTTCTTATAATGCCAAGCACCTTGGCAATTTGAGTTGTGACTGAATACCCCGTGCTCACAGTATTAGCTTTGCCCTGCAGCTTTCATGATCTGGCTAAAGTGGATCTCCTGGTTCTGACTCCTACCTCTGAATTGTAGCTGAACTCTATTTGCCACCTGCCTACTCCTGACTATTTGAGCCCTGAGGAAACAGGACCCTGAGTGGAGAGAGTCCCAATTATGATTTTAAAATATGGGTCTGTAGCAAAAAAGCAATAAGAGGCAGCTGGAAACTATCCATATCCTGCATATTCTCTGGGGGACTGCCTGGTCATGTGATCACAAAGCATACAGATTCCTAGCAGAATGAAAGAAGCAACATGCTTATAACATAAAAGCATCTGAGAGGCAATGGGAAGCCATCTGTTTCTTAGCTCTGAGACCAAACTCAGGGCTAGTATTAGGCCTCTTGTGTGTTTCAGCTCCATTTTATTCTTAATTCAAACCAGATTCCTATTAAAACAGACTCCTTAAAAAGTCTAACAGCCTAAGTGGGTAATCACTCTCTAAAAATGCAATCTCTCTGCCTTCACTCTGGGGCCCTTGTGTGACATTATGCAATTTTTAAAGTTTTAAGAGAATAAATTTTCACTTAAAAGATGGCAGAGACCTCTTTGTCTGTCTTATGCCTCAGAATACATAGCTACATCCACAATTTAATCATTGAAATTCTCAGGTTGATAATGCAACTTGATAGAACTAATGTATTGTTCACTGTCAAATATGATTATACCTACTCAGAGCCCCTGGTTTGAACACTTTGCTTGAAGTGATAGGTCTCTTCAGTAAAACGTAATTAGCAAAAGACTAATTTAATAATGTGACTGGCTTTGTTAATTTCTTACTACACTGGACAAACCAGTTTTTTTTTATTGTTTGCCCCAACCAATTGTTTTGGCATTCTGTATTGATTTATGTCTTCAATAAAACCTGTCTACAGGTTGGTCAAACCAGTGCAAACAGTTGAATGACTACAGAGCATGAACCTGTATGAACATTAGCATCCTGTTGTCTTCTCTTGATCAGAAACAGAGGACTTTGCCATTCAATCATGATAAAAAAGATAATGGAAGTGTAAATTGTTAACAGAAATGTTGTCAACACATACCAGTTACATCACTGAGATGTGACTATTTATCAAGGGTGTAGTTACCTAAGAAATCAATGATGTGGGAGGCAAATTGGTAATAATACTCTCATCTTTTTCTTCAACTAGGTTTGGGCATGATTAGTAAATGCTCCTTCTGCTCTGAATAAACCCTCTAATTTGCATCCATCACAGCATATTCCTTAAGACAAGAGCTGGTAATCTTTTGATTTCATGAAATATTCTCATTCATAATTGTCACTAAATGAATAGAGCTGGATCTATTCTCTCTTTTCTCTGGATTTCTTTTACGAGAATGTGATTATTCTGCTTCCTTAGGTATATAACTAAAAAATGGACAAATCAAAGAGATAGAAGAATTATCTTTGATTGAAGGAGGTGGAGGTGCTATAAATACATGTCTAGACACTCCTTTTTTTAACTTCCATCTCTGCATCATTAATACATTCATTAATGAGGGCCCTGTTCACATATCTCTTATCAACTCTAATCATTTGTGTGTTTGAATCAAGGTCTCCTGCCTTTATTAGTGTCTTTAATGCCTGTCAGGAAATGATGATGTAGGAGAATCTTACAAATTTATATGCATTCCCAGAGAGGAGACCCAAACTCAGTCAGTTTTCTTGTATGACAGAAGCTGTAACAAATGGCTATCCTTCCCAGGAGAAGTGTAAACAGGTCGCTAATTAATGCATTTACCATTAGCCTCTGTTTAGTCTTCAGTCATAGCATATTCATTCATTATGTTGGGACAGTGAGTACAATGTTGTTATGGAAATGAGGTATTTGCACAGTCTCCTTAGATCCACATGACAGATTGAGTTATCTACCTATTTTTCTCTAAGCACTTTCCCAGATATCAGAGAGTTTACAAATGACCTTGGAGAAGGTCCTACTTTATTACTAGCCTTCTGATGTAAATTGCATAATGGGTTGGCAGTTTACTCAGACACAGGCAATGACAGCCAGCCCTTGGTGTGTGTATCTCAGGGGGTGGATATGGTTGAGGTGCATTGAGGAGGAAAGGAGAAAGTAAATTCTAACTTTTAGGAGGTGCTATGCAATGGCAGGGAATTTAAATCAAAATTAGAAGTAGAATGGTGCAATGAGAGGTTCACTGCTGCTGAAAGATTGAAATATAGACATTGATGGTCAGTTTCCTTCTCTCATATCCACAACAGTTCTCAAAGAAAGATATAGCGGGTGTTATACTATATGTTGGCAAATTGAATTTAAATTATGTATATAAAGATATAGTTAGGACAAACTTTTCTTTCTTCTAGCTGGAAATTTGAAATTCCCCAAATCCTTAGATGAAAGCTTCAAATAAGGAATGGAGCTTCAAGGAAACCCAATTATGCCTTATTTGTTGACTACATGTGTTATATATTGACCATAAATAGGAGTTCTTAACATAGCTCATCCATTCACCTACTTAACAACATTTACTGAGTTACATTTTGGGATACAGAGATGAAAGAAACATAGCCTTCCCTTCAAGAAACTCAGGAGGCAAATTGGCGACATAGTACGGTTACCATAAGGAACATAAGTGATATGATGATTTTATGTCCAGAAGGCTATGGGAGCATAAAGAAGGGATTTGTCATGGAAAGCTTAGGGAAGATTCCTCAGAAGAGGTAACATTCAAGCTGAATCTTAAAGGATAAGTAGGAATTTTTAAAAGAGGAAGGGAGGAGATATATATGTGAGGTGGAGAGAATAGGATGTATGGATGTAAAAAGACATTAACCAGTGTGCTGTGTTTTTGGAATGGTTAAGAAATTCAAGGTGACTGGAGCATTGTCTACATATAGGATAGACTATCAGGAAGAGTGATGGGAGATCACTAATGTGATCTCTACTAAAAAGTAGATGAGGGCCAGAATCTTATATGTCATACTAAAAGGTATGTAGGAATAAAGAGTTAATGGAAGCATGCTGTAGCTAGGTTGGTCTTTAGAAATTTCCTTAGTAGCAGTAGGGATACCTTGGGAGAAAGGAGAATGGTCAGGAGCTTGGTGAAGTAGTCTGAGCAAGTGATAAGGAGGGTCTAAATTAAAATAGAAATATTAAAAGAAGGAAAGGAAGTTTTGAATTTAAGAAATATTTGAGAAATCCAGTTAACGGGACTAGTGATATGTAAATGTTGGGAAAGTGAGAATTAAGAGTCAAGAAGTCCTTATGGCTACCTTAATTTTGAAGATCCTTGAAAGCTATGTTAATATGATAATACTTATCAATGTGCAGATGGAGAAACAGGCATGAGGATTACATAATTTGTCAAAGTCAAGTCAGGATTAATAACTCTCAGGGTTTTAGGGCCTTTAATAAACTTTTTTCCTCGAAGAGCTGCGTTTTCCAGAGTTATGAAGGAAACATCTTTTTCTTGAGGTTTTGGACCTAAACCTCAACTTGTAAATGTAAATTAGGAAGTACTGATGTTATTTGGTCTTTCCTGTTATTCTTTTCATTCAAGAATAAGGCAGTTTTTTTCATGTGTTTTCTTTTTAGCCACATCTGCATGATGACCAAACATGCAATTAAATAATTAATAGATTATTTATCTATTAATCTAGTAATAGATTCAGCCAATGAAGTGGAAAGAAGACTGGAAGGGAGTCAGGGGACATAAAGTCTTATCCTAGTTCTTTCACCACATAGCTGTTTGACGTTAGGCAGATTGTTTAACCAATCTCTAGTATAATAATCAAGCTTTAATATTTGGTTTATTTCGTGTCTGTAATTAATTCTGTGGTCTGTGTAATGCCAAATAACTTGCTAGACAAATATTCACCCAGCAAATCACCATCCAAGAAAACAGCTCTGTTGTTTTGCTGAAATGACCCAAACTTTCAGTAATATGGATGTTGGTAGTTCAGACTTGAGGTCTTCCATTACTGTGATACAGTAGCTCCCTCCTGCTTTTCCATTCTTTTTTTTTTTTTAATTTGGAGACTAATATATCTTTTTTTTTAATTTTTATTTATTTATGATAGTCACAGAGAGAGAGAGAGAGAGGCAGAGACACAGGCAGAGGGAGAAGCAGGCTCCATGCACCGGGAGCCTGACGTGGGATTCGATCCCAGGTCTCCAGGATCGCGCCCTGTGCCAAAGGCAGGCGCTAAACCGCTGTGCCACCCAGGGATCCCCTGCTTTTCCATTCTTAATCCTAATTTCTATCTTCAGATTCAACCTGCTGCCTTTTTGGTATTGACTAACTATTGAACACTTGAAGGCTGTTAAGAGACCTGTGGATTGGCTTAGATCCTTGTGTTCCCTCCAATCAAGTGTTTGAGCCAGTAGAAGGGTAAATAAAGCAAATAGTGTGAGCTGTCTATTGTCTATTTGGAGCAAAGACTTGATGCCATTTTTCTAGTTCTAGACAACTTTATTCCTGTGTATTCAGGACAAAATAGTGCCAATCCTTAATTACCAAGGTGTTTTTGAGAAAAATACTTCATTCTTGGGGTCTTGGTTTATCTATCTGTAGATAAAAGATAGATGCAAGTCTATTATTATGCTGGGGATATTATGATATTGAAAGAGATTATATGGATGAAAGAATGTGGGAAGGAAGAGTCTAAAACAGGGATGGTAGGCGGGTTTCAATTCATATGATCTCTGGTTGCCTGGGATCACTTTGGAAAGAGTAATTACTACGGGTATAGGGCCACATGTGGCTGAGCACAGCTCCTATGCCAATAGTAGGACACATAAGTTATTGGAAGTGAGTGAGTAACCTTCAGGAGGTCTTTGAGCCAAAAGGAAAGAGTACTTAGCTTGCATGGTGCTTACAAGGCCTGAGGGTCAGTCTATATAAGGAAGTACACTTTTAGGACAATGAAAAGCTCTTCCCTATATTACCTAAAGGGCCAAATGTAGTTACAGTTGTGAAAGCATCTTTGGAAAATTTGAAGTGCCATTTTCCCAATGCCTAGGAAAGTACCTGCTACATGGTAAGTTTCCGAATTGGTAGCACATAATAAGTCTCAAAAATGTTTGCCTAATAGTATGAAGGGTAATTTGACCTGATGCACACCCAAGGCTACCTTTAAGACAATTTCACTCATGAACATTAAGGTCGGTTCAATCACCTTGAATACTTCAGCTTTAGATTCCTCTTTGCTTACAGAGAAGGAAATTTGCCCAATGGGAATATGAATAAAAATACAACGAGGCAGGATGATAGAATCCCATGGTGTCATGGTAGGACTATAATGCAAGATGGTTGGACATGTTTTTCTTTTTACCTATAGTACTCCCCTGTGGCTTCTGATGCTTATCTATAATACCTTGTAGTATAATGTTTAGATACTTGTTAGACCTAGCTGTCTCCATGGCGACAAGGGTAGATTTGTGAGTGTGCTAGTTATTCCAAGAGACTAACTGTAGCAGTTTATCCAACCTTTTCTTTTTCTTTCTTTCTTTCTTTTTTTTTTTTTTTGCAGTTCAGAAGTCTTGAAAAAGCCTACTGTATTGCATGACTTATATGGAATTCACTTTGTAAAATATCTTCCTTCCTGAATTTAGTTTATTTTGCCTTAGGGAGGGTACAGTTTGTTTATAGGAATTGTTGCTTCTTGCCTAGAAATACTCTCTTGGTAAAATGAATCATTAGCATATAGGAGAATTTCCAAGCCTCACCTCCCAGCTCCTCCAAGCTCCTCTAAGATGTTCACTGGAACAAAAGCAAATGTGAAATGTGCTTGACTAAGAATTGCCACTGTATGTAAGACACTCCAGAGCCTGAAAAGTCTTTCCCTCATTACAGTAAGGCAATGGACCAAAGCCATAGTCCCCCATGGGTTCTCCATCTAGTTGAGCTTATTCTGGCCAGGAGAAAGTGGCCTACTTATGATGGTGGTTGATAGAACCAAAGCACAAGAGAGAATGTAGGACAATTTCTCTCCATAACAAATCCCTCTGAAAGTGGGCAGCTAACAGCAGGTGAGGCCATCAAAAAACAGGCTTTGGCTTTCAAAGTTAGCCCTTCATCTCCTGGCCCTGTATCTTCTCTTTCCCTTCTCTCCGGCTTCCTTTGATATTTTCACTAGAAGCAGAACAAGTTATGGCTCTCTCTGTAGGATCCCAATTACCCTTGCCTTGAGCCGGAATATAGGTAGGCTGAGTTTGGGAGAGTGAAGTTCAAGGGTCTCGGAGCTTTGAAAAAAAATTTTAATAGAGTTAAAGGTCTAATATTAATCCCAGTAATTTTAAATTTGTAATAACTTAGAGGGCTGACTTGAAAGTTTCCTTTGTTCAGCAATATGTTCAGAAAGAACTTTATTATGGGAACTGTCAAACATAAACAAAAATAGTAAGAATAGTATAATGGACTCTGCCAACCCTTCACCCAACTTGAACATTTATTACCATTTTGCCAATATTAGTGAAGACTTTCCTTATGCAGAATTTCATCTTGGTTTTCTTTCTGTCTTTTTTTAAAATTTTATTTTTATAAGTAATCCCTGCACCCAACATGGGGCTCAAATTCACAACCCTGGGATCAAGAATTGCAAGCTCCACTGACTAAGTGGGCACCCCTCATCTTGGTTTTCTATAGGACTGTTTACTGCCCTTAAGACTTTAAACTGTTTTAAGAAATTGTAAATACTTTAGAAGCTTCCCTTTATATAGCAGTAATCGATCTGTCAATGACAAGTAATTCCTAGTTGTTCATTAAATAGGTCTCTCAAGGTCATTCTGAGACAACACTTCCTTAAGGCATTTTGAGTCCAGCTTGAGTTGTTTTTCTTTGAGAGTAATAAAACTGTGCTTTTAGGAATTATCCTATGATTTGGATTTTTCCCTGGTTCACACTGACCTTATCCTTTACCATCTTCCCTCGGTAATATCAATTACCAAAGAGGGCTGATGAATTTAAGAAAGATTGTGTTTGCTTCCCTGAGTTTTGGTAACAGCTGGGCTCTTCCCGTGGAGACACAATCACTTAAGGCCAGTATTTCAGGCTGGATCACAGGAAGCCATTGGCTTGTTTGTCCAGGCAGAAACAGAAGAGTGTGAATGAGGCCTAAATGAGATAGTGATTGTCCATTAGCCCTCCAGGAAAGGATTGAGTCATACTGTCCAAAGGGCATTAAATCAATCTGGATTGCTGGAGTGGATGATTCACTTCCAAACTGCTTGGATTAACAACATTATTATTTCTCTGCCATCGACCAGGCTTATTATGCCTTGTGTGAAGCAAGTCTAATATGCTTGAAAGCACTTAAAAGTGCTTGAAGTTTCCAAGCTTCTAAAAATTTATACACAACCTGGTATAAGTGCTTGGTATATCTGAGGCCTATCTTTCGGTGCTTCAGAGTTATTAGCTTCTTGACTGTAGAGGAGAAGATGTGACCTCCCATTTTTTGCTTCATTAGTATAGTGGCATAAATAAACTAGGAAAACAAGGCATTTTATCAACTGATTGGACTTTTCCAGGAGTCCACTCATTCTGGCTATCCATAGCCTACTATATCACCTTTCTAATAGAGTCAACTTTCTTAAGTCTGCATAAAGGATGAGCCATCTGTGGTGTTCCTTCATCTCTCTTGAAGGAAGAACTTTGAGTTAATCATAATACTTGACTATGAAACCCATCTACAAATCTCAGGGGGAATAGTCTGCTTCCCATGGGCCCTGGGTATGATGGGATATATAATTAGAGTCTCTGGGGTCTAAGTTAGTGTGGCTGCAAACCAATTAAGCTCAGCACTTTCAAAACCATTTTCTCTCATGGAGGTGAAAAAGAATCCCAAGTGCAATGTGAGTTGAAGGAAAAAAGCATCTATGTAAATTGGGTCTTGGAGGGACCTAGAAGACCTTTATTTTGTGGAAATAAATTATTCTCTCATTGCTCCCTATTCTCTCATCTTGTTCTTTGTTTGATAGTGGCTGAATTTGGAAGTAGGACAAGGGTATCAATAAGAGACATGTAATTGCCTTCTGTTTGAATGTGCAAGTCTTGAGATAAGAGCAATACTCAACTGGAATGCTTGTGAAGCTTTTTGTATTTGGGTTTTTTTTTTTTTTAAGAGTTTGATTAGTAATGACTGTTGGTTTCAAAACCATGCTTTACAGCAACTATCTGTTCAAATTTCTTGATGGGCTCCACCATTTCAATGTGGCAATTGCTTTCTGTCTTCAAACATTTTTAGGTATCCAGGCCTCGACACTTCTTATTTCAGGGACCGGAAAGGGAGAGGGAAGAAATACTGAGATGTGATGGTCCTGTGCTTTAATTTTTTAGGTCTGAAATTCTCTTCTAGTTTTTTCCCTCAATTTTCTGACAACCTCCAAAAGGCAGGCAGGGCCTATGGAGGAGAATCAGGCCATGCCTCATCCTTGTACTTTGTTCGTTGTCTGTTGCCCACAGGGCATCTCCTACTTCTCCCTCAGTGCTGTCCAGGAAGTCAACATTTCCCCATCCATCCTACTGTGTGACACAGCCCCTCTGAAGTGAGAAAGACTGGGAGTTGTACTTGTTCATTTATATTCTAGAAGGACTTCAGTGCATCAGTGTACATTGGCTAGTGTGATCTATTGTGGTCGTGGAGGAATACCCTAAAGGAAGGGATGCTTCTATTAACTTCAGGACCTCTCTCATTCCTTACGTGTCATGCTGTGGTATAAGTAAATTGACTTGTTCCCAAAGGAAACAATCCAATGCTGTTGTTTTGTTTTTCCTCCAAGCTAGAGGTATGGATGGTTGTTTATGTTGGTGGTGGGGGATGAAAGAAGAATGTAACAAAATCTGGAAGTACCTTTAATGAAATCAAACCCATTTATTTTCCAGGGTTGTATTAGTGGGAGAGTCTCCATGTGGGTGGAACAGCTGGATCTAAGAGCCCTCAATTTTCTTTCTTTTAGATCTCTTACTCTCTTAGGAGACCTGCTACTCCTATGTTTGCTTGAATTTATGTTTTCAAAACTGGTTGAGAAGCCTGGTCTGAAATTCTAATTCTCTTATTAACTACCTATTGGGCCTTGGGCAGTTCCCTTTTCCTCAGTCTGCTCATCTATAAATCAAAGGGTTGATATAGATTATAGGTCTTTAGAATTCCTTCAAGTTTTCATGAGTTCATGAGTCATCATCTTTTTTTTAAGTCATCTTTTTTTTAAGTTTATTTTATTTTATTTTATTTTATTTTATTTTATTTTAGCAGTCTCTGCACCCAGTGTGGGGCTCAAACTCATGGCCCTGAGATCAAGGGTTGCATGCTGTTCTGACTGAGCCAGCCAGGTGGCTGTAAATTTGTGAATCTTTTGATCATGTCTGGTGGAGTGCATCATTGAGGCCTACAGAGACTGGTCCAACAGGTATTCTGTATCATTTACATAGCCATGAGAACTTTTGAGTTTTCTTTTTCTGATTCTGGGCTGTGTGATATAATAAGCAGAACTAATTATTTCAGGCCCTTAAGTATAAACTTAGTTTCTTAAATGGAGAACAAATAACCAAGTTTTGGAGGAAAAGGGAAAAAGCATAATGGTCTGAATCAGATTTCTTGAGGAATGGCATTTCAAGGGGAATATCTAAACCTGGCACCACTGGGATGAGCAGGAGTTGACAAATCTCTGTGCTTTCCTTCTGGGACTGAGTAGCTTCAGCTCCAGGAAATCCTAGAATGAAAGAGTCCTCATTCTGGGCACACTGGGGCATTGCCATGTGAGACCACTTGTTCTGTTGTAGTTGTGGAGTTGGGTGAGGAAGATGGGTTTGGAAACATTGAATTAGTGAGGCTTTTCTTTGTCGTTCCCACAGCACATATTCTGTTCAGCACTTTTCCCACTGCCTTGGGGTTACTGGGTAGATATGTCTCCCTTGTGTTCCCCATGAACTCCTGGAGTTTTTAGAACAGGAGCAAATATCTCAGGCACCTCTGCAGCTCTAGCATCTAACACAGGACCAGATATACAGTGGGTATTCAGTGAATCTCTAGTGAAAAATCTACTGATTTCCTGAACTGGAGTCATACAGCTCCCATAGCACCTTCTTTTCATCTATCAGAATACTGATTACACTGTATTCTAGGCGCCAACTGATTTGTATCCATTACCTTGCAGGTAGGATTGTATATGTTTTCTCTACTACAGTGCTATGCATCAAGAAGGCACTAAATAAATATTTGTTTGATGGATGTATAGATTATTTTATTGTTGCAAAGACCTAAATATTATGTGGTCATGCTCCCTTCCTGATCCTTGGGGCTCCTGGAAAGGTACATCTCCCAACATTTTGCTAAATATTTTATCTTTGTCATTCACTTAATCCCTATTATTTGAGAACCTACTCTATTTCTACATTATATGAGGAGCAGTCCCTATGCAGAGATGAATCAGACAGATCCAGCCTTGTCAAGAAAGCTTTTATAGGGGAGGAACCTGCATAATTAAAACAATGTTGGGGCAGCTGAGTGGCTCAGTCAGTTTAGTATCTCACTCTTGTTTTCAGCTCAGGTCTTAATTGCAGGGCCATGGGTTTGGGCCTCATGTTGGAGCATACTTAAGAAAAAACCAAAAACCAAAAAAGCAACAATGTCACTATAAAATGAGAAAAAAAATCTTAACACAAATATGGGAACTTTAATCTTAAATCAGATGGTCTAGGCCCCCTACCGCCCCGCCAAGATTTCCCTTTTCTCATTCTTTCCTCCCTGTATCCCATTCCTGACTGGGTTTTTTTTTCTCATGAGAGACACAAAGAGAGAGGCAGGGACACAGGCAGACTCCAGGCTGGGAGCCCGATGCAGGACTCAATCCCAGGATGCCAGGATCACACCCTGAACCAAAGGCAGACACTCAACCGCTGAGCCATCCAGGTGCCCCGTGGCTGTTTTTATATATCTACCTAGCTCCTGTGTGTTTTCAAGTTTCAGCTTGGAAGCTGCAGTGTTGCAGTCTCTTACTACTTTAGCTCTCGTTGAGGACTGTTCATTTATGACACTACCAAGCTAAATTCATGCTTTAACAGTGGTAGTGGAGACTTGCTAATGTCTTACTCTTTCATTTTATGACTTGATTAGGCACCAGAGCTGATTATATAAGGTTTTTTTCTTACAAAAATGATGTTTATTTCAGTCCTAGAGTCTTTGGGGAATTTTTTTCAATGGTTATTGCATAGCATTTGCTTTGGTAGATATATCAGTTGTGCTTTGTTGTTGTTGTTTTCCATCTTGTGAGACTAACTAATAATTATCCTATATCCTAATGTTTAATGGGCAAAAATCAGTCACACGAATACAACTCTCTATAGGGGATACTGTTAAATACGGTCTACATGTGGCCAGAAGGGAGGGAAACATGTTTTCTTGAACACATAATGTCTATGAAATGTACCTCTAGGGAGACCACTAGAAAGCTAAACCATTCCTTCCATACTTGTCTCCCTTCTGCTGGTGCAACAGAGCCACTGGGGAATAGATTCGTTGCTTCCTACTCCTATTGTCTTCTCAGATGTGCCCTTAGCTCCCAAGTGGGAGGAGCTAGACCCCAACCTGATTGATTATAAGGGATTATTGAGCCAGAGGTCGAGAATCATTCCCTGGATCCCATTTTATTTTTTTAATTTTTATTTTTTTTTAAAGATTTAACTTATTTATTCATGAGAGACACACAGAGAGAGGCAGAGACACCAGCAGAGGGAGAAGCAGGCTCCAAGCAAGAGCCCAAGAATTCTAAGACCAAGCCCTGGCCCGAAGGCGGCGCTCAACCGCTGAGCCACCTGGGCTGCCCATCTGGATGCCATTTTAAAGAATGATAAATCTCTAAAGAACATACATCATCTGAAGTTTTCCCTTTACTTTTTCTTCACAGGTTTGCCTAGAGGTGAGGAAACTGGGATTGCATTTGTTTTTTGCTGAAGGTAGACACCTAGTTGGGTTCTGAAATATCAGCCAGCTCGGGCTAGTTCCTTTTGTGACATTATAAGAATTAGAACTGAGCAAATATTTCAACATGTACCAGGTACTTGCTAGGAGCTGGGGATTTAGAGATGAATAAGATGGTCAAAAACAGCAATGAGATACCTTTTTTTTCTCTGGTAAAATTGAGAACATTTAGAAGGCTCACAACAAGTATTAGTAAGGATGCAGGGAAGTGACAACTCTTGAATAATGCTGATGGGCATTAAAATTGGGATAGCGGGATCCCTGGGTGGCGCAGCGGTTTGGCGCCTGCCTTTGGCCCAGGGCGCGATCCTGGAGACCCGGGATCGAATCCCACGTCGGGCTCCCGGTGCATGGAGCCCGCTTCTCCCTCTGCCTGTGTCTCTGCCTCTCTCTCTCTCTCTCTGTGACTATCATAAATAAATAAAAAATTAAAAAAAATTGATTTAAAATTGGGATAGCTGCATAGGAGAAAAATCATTATCCATGAAACTAAAATTCACATACCCTATAATCCAGTAGTTCTATGTCTAGGTCTCTTTATTAAAGTAACATTTACACATACACACCAAGAGATATTTAATAAAGCACATTTGTTGTAACTTTTTTTTGTAATAGCAAAATCTTGGAAACAACCTAAATGCCCATCAACAGGGAACTGGTTAAATAAAATGAGATACATCCATATAATGGATTATTATACTACAGTTAAACAGAATTAGCCATATATATTTATCAACATGGATATATTTCAAAAGTATTTTTGAGTGAAAGAGGTAAGTGGCAAAATGATACACATAGCCATGTGACATTTGGAAAATGATGTGCAAGCTATATATTTTCTATGAATACAGATAAGTCTGTAAATATATTTAAAAGACTGGAAGGATACATATCAAATACATATTAGTGTTTGGTTATCTTTGGAAAGGCAGGGAAGAAATATAGCATGGGGGTGGAGGTCAGGGGACATTTGTCTTTACCTATAATATTCTGTTCTGAAGTAATGAACAGTGTTTTCACAAGTTATTTTTAAAGGAAATAAATAGAAAAAGACCAGAAGCAAAAGTGCCAAAATGTCAACAATTGTTCCTTGTAGATGTTAGAAACATGGGTAATTGTTGTATTATTCTTTGTACTTTTCTGTATGTTTTTAAATTAACAACACTTGAAGAAACAACTACAAAATCTTATTGTCCATAACTTCAAGGAGCTTGCTCTCAAATGAGGAAAGACAGGTAAACAAACACATAAATAGAGAGTTCAGGGTGCTGAGAGCAAAGAGGAGAGGCTCCTAACTTAGACTTATGGGTCCAGTAAAAACTTCCCAGAGAAGATGTCAGTGATTTAGGCCTTCAAGTCCAAGTATGCGCTTTCTAAGTCAAGGAACTTCATTCTGTGGTATGGGGCCAAGGAAAGGGCATAAGCAATGGAATAGAGATAAAAATGGCATTGGTGTATTGGTAGATGAGGAAACTCCAATTGGTTTGGTCTGTCTTGAGTATAAATTGTCAGGTATGATGGGAGGAGTGACAGGAGATGAGTAATATAGATATTCATGAAGATTAGAAGGGCTTCAATGAGGAGTTTGGACTTTTTAAATTATTATTACTAAAATTTCTTGGATTGTTTATCATGTGTAGGCTTTGTACATGTACATCTTATAATTTTCTCCGAAGTCTATAAGAATTAGGTACTATTAGTATCTCTATTTAGAGAAAGGAAACAGAGGCTCATTGAGAAGATCAGGTCCGTATCTGGGCAGTTAAATGCCTTTGTATTGATTGACTGATTGAGATCTAGATATGGAGATGAGTTTGCACTAACCTAGTAATTCTCAAATGTTGGTGAGTGTCAAAATCACCTTGGGGAGCTTAATGACATGTAGGTTCCTTGACTCTAACCTATATGATTTGATTTAGCAGATGGGGTGGAAACTATAGTTTTAATTTTTATCTCTAGGTAATTCTGATGTAGGTTGCCCTGGGATCACACTTTGAACAATCCTCACACTACTGGCTTTCTTCCTTGAGAATGTTGGACAGGACTTACTGGTATCCATTTTAAGCATAGCTGCCCAGGGCAGGACAATGCTCTAACTACTATTACAAGAATTAGCCCTATTACCTTGGGACTCTGTTTTACTTAGATAAGCAGTCACTGACATAAATAACAAAAGCCCATATTCAAAAACCATAAAGTGAATTAGGCGTCTTTAGTTTCTCAACTGAGGTCTTCCACCTCTTGGAATGTATCAGACCCAAGGCTGAGCACTTGGTGTATGCCTAGGTAAACACTGCTGCATGGTCAGTTGATTAGGCTCAGCATGACCATAAGAGTGATAAATCAATTTCGTATTTTACAAGCAAATACATTATGCATATAGGTTACTTAGAAACCAACTGGATCAAGAGATTTTACAAATGGAATGCAGAGGACACAACCTAACATTACTATTCACACATCACAAAAAGCAGAGGCTCAAACACCATCCTATGGCTTTAGGTCAGAGAGATCCCATATTCATATTCCTGCCATGGTATAAACTCTCCTTTACCCACTTCTATTCTCTGGGCTCCTAGAGTTTCTTCTGGGTCTTCTGAGAGAGTGTTTATTTCAGTCTTCTGTGCCACTAGGTGCTATAGGTAGGGGCAGAGAATTCATATTCAAAGCTCTTTATTTTCTTCTCCCTTAAACTTAGATGGATGGTTAGGAGATTAATGAAGCCCTTTAAAAAAAAATGAAGCCCTTTGAAGTTGGAAATGAAAGTCCTGCTGAATCACAACAGCCTGGTCTTTTGGTTCCCATAATGGTCCTGTATTTTTGCCTCTTTCTTTTGAAGTAACAATTTGAGGAATTGGTAGAGGCTGTCCTATTTTACAGTGATATACCTCAATCCCTGCTCTTTTAGGGCCACAGTCAAGATTATGTTAATAAAGTATGGTTTTGATGAAAGGAAATGGTCATTTCTTAGCTCAAATGCTTTGGTCTAGAATGTGGGTAAAGGCTAAAACATGACACTGATGCATTATTATTTGTGTTCCTTTACTTTTGTACTCGGCATCAAAATTTCTGATTAGGGCAGCCTGGGTGGCTCAGCGGTTTAGCACCACCTTCACCCCAGGGCCTGATCCTGGAGACCCAGGATCGAGTCCCATGTCGGGCTCCCTGCTATGGAGCCTGCTTCTCCTTCTGCCTGTGTCTCTGCCTCTCTCTGTGTCTCTCATGAATAAATAAATAAAATCTTTAAAAAACAAATTTCTGATTAAATAGTGTTTTCCCCCACAATCCTTTTAATAGTTCTTTTGTCAAAATAATATCTTCCTCCCACTACCATAATTATATCTCTTCACACTTTGCAGTCTTTTGTAAGTTCTATGTCCTTTTCAGACCCAATTGTATTCATAAGCTGTGCTGATATACTATCCGTGTGACTTGAAGTGAAAGATAACAGTCAAAGAACCTCATGTTGTTTTGTGTGTTTTCTCTCCCCTGTGGGGTGAACGTCTTTCCTTTTTCTTTCTTTCTGTCTATAACAGATTTGCTTTGTTGTAGACATACTCTGTGTACATTCGGGAAAAACTATTTGTATGGGCATTAAGAATGATGGAGACATTCACAGGGTGACTGAATAGATAGAAAAACAAGACCCATCTATATGCTGCCTACAAGAGAGTCACTTCAGACCCAAAGACATATACACAAAACAAAATTAGTCTCAATAAATTTAAGAATATTGAAGTCATATGAAGCTTCATTTCTCACTACAGCAGTATTAACTAGAAATCAATTACAAGAAAAACACTGAGAAAAACACAAATACATGGAGCCTAAACAACTTGCTACTAAGCAACCAATGGCTTAACAAAGAAATTAAAGAGGAAATCAGAACATACATGGAGACAAATGAAAATGAAAATACAATGGTCCAAGGTTTTTGGGATGCAGCAAAATCAGTTCTAAGAGGAAAGTTCATAGTGATGCAGGCCTACCTCAAGAAATGAGAAAAATCTGAAACAACCTAACATTACATTTTAGGGATCTATAAAAAGAAGAGTGAACAGAGCTCAAATCTAGTAGAAAGAAGGATATAACAAAGATTAGAGTCAAAATAAATGAAATAGAGACTAATAAAACAATAGGAAAAAAACAATGAAACCAAAAGCTGGTTCTTTATAAAGATAAACAAAAATTTTTTTAAAAAAAGATTTATTTATTTATTCATGAGAAACACAGAAAGAGAGAGGCAGAGACACAACACAGGCAGAGGGAGAAGCAGGCTCCATGCAGGGAGCGCAACGTGGGACTCGATCCTGGGTTCCCAGGATCAGGCCCTGGGCTGAAGGCGGCACTAAACCGCTGAGCCACCAGGGCTGCCCAAAGATAAACAAAATTGATAAATCTTTAAATAGACCTGTCAAGGAAGAAAGTGAGAGGACTTAAATAAAATCAGAAATGAGTTTATATTGGCTAATTGAATTTAAATTTAAAAAAGAAAGAAATGAAGAAGGAGAAATAACAATCAAAAGCACAGAAGTACAAATGATTATAAGAGAATATTTTGAAAAATTATATGCCAACAAATTGGACAAACTAGAAGAAATGGATAAATTCCTGGAAACATACAATCTTCCAAAAGTGAATCAGGAAGAAATAGAAAATTTGAACAGACCTATTACTAGTAATGAAATTGAATCAGTAATCAAAAAACTCCCAACAAATTAAAGTACAGGACCAGATGGCTTCACAGATAAATTTTACTAAGCATTTATTTTTTTTTATATTTATTTATTTATTTATTTATTTATTTATTTATTTGAGACACAGAGAGAGAGGGAGGCAGAGACAACAGGCAGAGGGAGAAGCAGGCCCCATGCAGGGAGCCCGATGTGGGACTCAGTCCAGGGTCTCCAGGATCCAGGGTCTCCAGGATCACGCTCCAGGCTGAAGGCAGCGCTAAACCACTGAGCCACCGGGGCTGCCCTTACTAAGCATTTAAAGAAGAGCTAATACCTATTCTTCTGAAGGAAAACTTATAAATTTATTCTATACGGCCACTATTATCTTGATACCAAGACAAGACAACTACACTACCAAAACAAAAACTAAAAGCCAATGTCTCTGATGAACATAGATGCAAAAATCCTCAATAAAATAGTAGCAAACCAAATCCAACAATTCATTAAAAAAATTAATCACTATGATTAAGTAGGATTTATTCCAGGGATGCAAGGGTGGTTCAATATTTGCAAATCAGTCCATGTGATACTTCACATTACAAGAGGAAGGTTAAGAAACATATGGTCATCTCAATAGAAGCAGAAAAAGCATTTGACAATATATAACAATGATTTATGATAAAAATACTCAATAAAATGGGTTTAGAGGGAACATGCCTCAAAATAATAAAGGCCAAACATGAAAAACCCACAGCTAACATCATAATGGTGAAAATCTGAAAGCTTTGTCTCTAAGATCAGGAACAGGACAGGGATATCCACTCTTACCATTTGTATTCAACATAGTTCTGGAAGTCCTAGCTGCAGCAGTCAGACAAGAAAAGGAAATAAAAGGTAAGGAAGAAGTAAAACTGTCACTATTTGCAGGTAACATGATACTATACATAGAAACCTCTGAAGACTCCACCCAAAAACTATTAGAATTGATAAATGAATTCATGAAAGTTGCAAGATACAAAATTAACATACAGAAATTGGTCACATTTCTATATACTAATAATGAAAGAGAAATTAACAATCCTATTTACAATTACACTAAAAAGAAAAAAATTACCTAGGAATAAATTTAACCAAAGAGGTGAAAGACCTATATTGTGAACACCATAAGACATTGATGAGAGAGATTGAAGGTGACACAAACAAATGGAAAGAGAGTCTGTGTTCATGGATTGAAAAAATTAATATTGTAAAAAGGTCCATAGTACTTAAAGCAATCAACAGATTCAATGCAATCCCTATCAAAATACCAATAACATCTTTCACAGAACTATGGCAAATAATCCTAAGATTTGTATGGAATCCCAAAAGATTTTGAATTGCCAAAAATGTCTTAAGAAAGAAGAACAAAGCTGGAGGTATCGCAATCCCAGATTTCAAGGTATACTACAAAGCTATAGTAATCATAACAGTATGGTACTGGCACAAAAACAGATTCATAGATCAATAGAATGGATAAAGAGCTCAGAGATAAACCTACACCTATATGGTCAATTAACTTATGACAAAAGAGATAAGAATGTAAAAGGGAGAAAAGATAGTCTTTTCAATAAACAGTGCTGGGAAAATTATACAGTTAAATGCAAAAGAATGAAACTGGACTGTTTTCTTACACTATACACAAAAATAAACTCAAAATTTATTAAAGACCTAACTGTGAGAACTGAAATCATGAAACTCCTAAAATAAAACATGTAGTAATCTCTTGGACATTGGCCTTAGCAACATATTTATGTATATGTCTTCTCAGGCAAGGGAAACAAAAGCAAAATCAAACTATTGGGACTATCTCAAAATGAAAAACTTTCACACAGCAAAGGAAACCATCAACAAAACAAAAAGGCAACCTACTTAATCGGAGAAGATATTTGCAAATGATGTATCCAATAAGGAGGTAACACCCAAAATATGTAAAGAACTTATGTAACTCAACATTTAAAAAAAAACAAACAATCTGATTTAAAAATGAGCAGAGGACCTGAAAAGATATTTTTCTAAAGAAGACATACAGATGGCCAACAGACACATGAAAAGATGCTCATCACTAATTATCAGAGAAATATAAATCAAAACCACAATGAGGTACCACCTTACGCCTGTCAGAATGGCTAAAATCAACAACACAAAAAATAACCAGTGTTGGTGAGGATGTGAAGAAAAAGGAACATGTGTGCATGTGGGAATGCAAATTGGTACAGCCACTGTAGAAAACAGTATGGAGGTTCCTCAAAAAATTAAAAATACAAATACCATAGAATCCAGTAATTCCACTATTAGGTATTTACCCAAAGAAAATGAAAACACTAATTTGAAATGATACACCCATATGTTTATTGCAGGATTATTTACTATAGCCACAATATGGAAGCAGCCCAGGTGTCCATTGATAGATGGATAAATAAAGAAGATGTGGTGTATATATATATGAATATTGCTCATTCATAAAAAAAGAATGAGATCTTGAGACACCTGGGTGTCTCAGTCGTTAAACATCCAACTCTTGCTTTTGGCTCAGGCCATGATCATGAGACTGATTGAGCCTTCTGTCAGGCTCCATGCTCAATGCTCAGTGGAGAGTCAGCTTGAGATTCTCCTTTCCCTCTCCCTCTATCCTTCCCCCTGCTTGCTTGCACTTTTTCTCTCTCTCAAAATAAATAAATCTTAAAAAAAAAAGAATAAGATCTTGCCATTTGTGACAACATGGATGGACCTAGTGGATATTTTGCCAAGTGAAATAAATTAGACAGAGAAAGACAAATACCATATGATTTCATTTACATATGGAATCTAAAAGACAAAACAAATGAACAAAGAAAAAGTAGACTTCAATACAGAGAACAAGCTGATGGCTGCCAGAGGGGAGGTGAGTGGGTCAATGGGCAAAATAAATGAAGGAGATTAAGAGGTACAGACTTCCAGTTATAAAATAAATAGGTCACAGGGATATAAGGTACAGCATAGGAAATATAGTCGTCAATAACATTGTAATAATGTATGGTGACAGGTAGGTGACCATACTTATCATGGTGAGCATTGAGTAAGGTATAAAATTGTCAAATCACTGTGTTGTACACATGAAACTGATATAACATTGTATGTACTTCAGTAATAAAAAAAATGATGGAATCATTACAAACTTCCCATTATAAAATAAATAGATCATGGGGATGTAATGTATAGCATAGTTACTATTGTTAATAATACCATATTGCATACTTGAAAGTTGCTAAGAGAGTAGATCTTAGGGGAAAGGAGAGAAAATGAGTGGAAAAAATCAGAGGGTGACAAAACCTGAGGGACTCCTAACTCTGGAAAACGAACAAGCAGTAGTGCTTGGTGGGCAGGGGGGATGGGGTGCCTGTGTGATGGGCACTGAGGGGGGCACTTGATGGGATGAGCACTGGGTGTTATACTATATGTTGGCAAATTGAACACCAATAAAAAATTATATATATATATGTATATATATATATATATATGTAGATCTTAAAAGTCTTTATCACAGGGCACCTGGGTGGCTCAGTCAGTTAAGTGTCCACCTCTTGATTTTGGCTCAGGTTATGATCTCAGGATCCTGGAATTTAGCTTTGTGTCAGGCTCCACACTCAGTGAGAGTCTGCTTGTCCTTCTCCCTCTGCTTTTCTCCCTGCTTGTGTGTTCTCTCTCTCTCTCTCTCTCTCTCTCTCTCTCCCTCTCTCTTATATAAATAAATAAATAAAATCTGTAAAAAAAAATCCTTATCACAAGAAAACATTTTTTTGTAACTGTATTGTAGTGACAGATGCTAACTAGACTTACTGTGGTGATCGTTTTGAATAAGCATAATATACAAATCATTATGTAGTACACCTGGAGCTAATATAATGCTATATATCAATTATAATATAATAAAAAAATGATAGAGTCATGAAGCTGATGGGACCTATAGATACCCTCTGACATAGTCCCTGCGTTCAGGCAGATAAATATTTGGACAAGTATTTACTCAAATAAGTAGTCCTCTTACATCTTCTTTCAAGACTGTTTTGATAATTTAGTCATGTTTTATCTCTACAGTCAAGGTGTTCTTCTTCATGTCCAACCATGAGTTTTCTCACAAGAAGAGTATTAATTGTGTCCTTTCATTTTCATAGACAAATGCATATATGTGTGTATTTTATGCCTCGACTTTAAAGTTTGAAGTTGCTGGGCTACCCATGCACCATGAGCTGCAGACACCTCAGCAATCTCTCAGGTTTCTATACTTTTGATTCCTGGTCATCATATTTTACCCCTATTTCCAGTCGTCTTCCTGCCCTTTGAACTTTTGAGGCATGTTTCAGACATGTATAAATCTTCAGACCAAAGATTGGGAGCCCTTATTAGGGCTTCTGGGCTTGTATGGTATGGGTGAGATCGTGAATATCATTGTCAACATTTACTGAGCACTGTTCCAGGACCTTTATGTTTATTTTCCCATTTACTCCTCACAGAAGCCGTATCTTATAGGTTCTGCTGTTACCCCATTTTATAGAAGGGGAAGTGGAGATTTGGAGAGGCCAAGGACCTTAATCAATTTCACACAGCCAGTAAGGGCTAGAACCAGAATTTGAACTTAGGTCTGATGCTTGAGTCTATGTTTTTAGCCATTATAGTTCTACTATCTCTCTAGAGAGCCTTGGATAGAAGGTATAGCTTATTTTATTTCAAAGGTAGAGACACATGGGAGACAGAATTAAATGTATCTTTCTGTTTACTTTACCAAAATGGGAAAAAGGTGATCCAGGAGTTTTTTGCGAGGTTACATACATTGTCAGATTTTCTTTTGATTTCTCTTTGGAATCAGTTTTCACTGGGCCTGGGTGGGGGGCAAGGACTTTTGACCAAAAGCTCCACAAGACCCTATGTAATTTGCAACCGTATATGAAAAACAGACTATATGGTGCTTAAGCATGGTAACATAGCTAAATAGAGTTCACATGGAGTGTCCCAGTTTCCTCCTAAAGGGATTTTTAAAGTGTGTCTGATAACCTTCCATAGATATGGCTCCAAAGACTTTACTTTTGTGTTAAGACGGGTCCTCTCATTGTTTGCATTTTGTCTAAATTCTTTTTTTTTTTTTCTCTTCTGACCCTCTATTAGTAAAGGTACTACTTTGCAGTCCCTGCCAGATTGTTTAATCCATAAACTGAAAAGCACTTTGAGATCAACATTCACAAAGATAAGCCATATGCTGGGCTATAAAAACACACCTTAACAAATTAAAATAATTAAATTACACAAAGTATACTATTTGACTACAATGAAATTAAACTACAAATCAATAACTGAAAGATTGATTGGCAGGAAAATCTCCAATCACTCAGAAAGTAAATAAGGTATTCCTAAATAATTCATAGGTCAAAGAGGAAATATCAGGAAGATTTAGAAAATATTTTGAACTGAATGAAATGAAAACACAAATAAAATTTGTAGCAGGTATCCAAAGCAGTGCTTAGATGGAAATTCAGAGCCCTAAATGCTTCAAATAGAAATAGAGAAAATATCTCAAATCAATAATCTAAGGTTTTGCCTTAACAAAGTTGAAAAAGAAGAGCAAATTAAACCCAAAGAAAGCAGAGAATAGAATAAGTGCACAAATTGATAAAATTGAAAACAGAAAATCAATAGAGAAAAATCAATACAACCATAAGCTGATTCTTTTAAGATTCATAAAATTCATTAACCTCTAGCATGACTGACAAAGAAGAGGAGAGCACAAATGACTAACATCAAGAACAAAAGAGGGGATATCACTACAGACTCCACAGACAATAAAAGGACAAAAAAAGCATACTATAAATAATTCTATATTCATAAATTCAACAATTTATTTTTTATAAGATTTTTTTTATAAGATTTTATTTTTAAGTAATCTCTACAACCAATGCTTGGCTCAAACTTAAAACCCTGAGATCAAGAGTTGCATGCTCTACTGGCTGAGCCACCCCATAAATTCAACAGTTTAGATGGTATGACCTAATTCCTCAAAAACCACAAACTACCAAAGTCACCCAAGAGAAAATACTTCTGTAATTATTAAATAAATTGAATCTGTAGTTAAAACTCTTTTGAAAAATAAAATCCAAGATTTGGATGGTTTCATCACTGGAGAATTCTACCAACCATTTAACAAAGAAATGACACCAATTCTATGTAATCTCTTCGAGAAAATAGAAGAGGGAACATTTTTCCAACACATTTTCTTTTCTTTTCTTTTTTTAGATTTTATTTATTTATTCTGAGAGACACAGAGAAAGAAGCAGAGGAGAAGCAGTCTCCCTGTGGAAAACCTGATATGGGACTTGATCCCCGGGGGATCATGCCCAAACTGAAGGCAGATACCCAACCCCTGAGCCACCCAGGGGCCCCTCCAACACATCTTTTGAGACCAACATTATCCTCATGTCCAAACCAGATATAGAGAGTGTGAGAAAAGAATACTGCAGACATTATAATATTCCCCATGAACATAGATGCAAAAATCCTCAACAAAATATTAGTAGATTTAATCTAGCAGTATAAAAATGATACAGCATGATCAAGTGGGGTTATTCCAGGAATGCAAGACTGATTCAATATTCAAAAATCAAATCAATTTAATCTACTATATCAATAGTCTAAAGGAGAGACTCTACATGAGGTTATCAAATGATTCTTTAAAAAAAAAAAAACCATCCAGTATCCATTCATGATAAAAATTCTCAGTGCACTAGGAATAGAGGGAACTTCCTCAATCTGATGAAAGGTATCTGAAAAAAAACCCCTTCAGCTAACATCACACTTAATGATAAAAGATCAACTGCATTCCTCCTAAGACTGGGAACAAAGCGTGGATTTCCACTCTCACCACTCCTATTCACCCCTGTGCTGTACTGGAAGTCCTAGCCAGCACAATAAGGAAAGAAAAAGATATAAAAGGCGTTCAGAGTAAAAAGGAGGCAATAGGGGCAGCCCGGGTGGCTCAGCAATTTGGTGCTGCCTTCAGCCCAGGGTGTGATCTTGGAGACCCAGGATCGAATCCCACGTCAGGCTCCCTGTGTGGAGCCTGCTTCTCCCTCTGCCTGTGTCTGTGCCTCTCTCTCTCAAATAAATAAATAAATAAATAAATAAATAAATAAATAAAATCTTTAAAAAAAAAAAAAAAAGGGAGGCAATAAAATTGTCCCTATTTGCAAACATGATTTTCTATGTAGAAAATCCCAGCAAATCTACAATAAAACTCCTAGGACTAGTAAGATACTTTAGCCAGGTCACAGGATACAAGTCACATAAAAATCAGTTTTATCTGTATATACTAGCATTGATAATTAGAAACCAAAAATTAAAAAATATACCATTTATAATAGCTCCAAAAATGAAATAATTATGTATAAATCTAATGAAACATGCATTGATCTATATTGTGAAATCTACAAACTGCCAATAAATTAAATCAAAGACCTAAGTAAATTAAGAAATATAACGTGATCATATATTAGAAAATTAACATGGTAAAGTTGTCAATTTTACCCAAACCAGTAATTTTGATTTCCAATCGAAATTCTAGAGGTAAGCTTGTATATGTACACAAGCTGGTTCTAAAATCATATAAAAAATTGGGATCCCTGGGTGGCGCAGCGGTTTGGCGCCTGCCTTTGGCCCAGGAGGCCCGGGTCCTGGAGACCCGGGATTAAATCCCACGTCGGGCTCCTGGTGCATGGAGCCTGCTTCTCCCTCTGCCTATCTCTCTCTGCCTCTCTCTCTGTGACTATCATAAAATTTAAAAAAAAAATTGGGATGCCTGGGTGGCTCAGCAGTTGAGCATCTTCCTTCAGCTCAGGGTGTGATCCTGGAGTTCTAGGATCAAGTCTCACATCGGGTTCCCTGCATGGAGTCTGCTTTTCCCTTTGTCTATGTTTCTGCCTCTCTCTCTCTGTGTTTCTTATGAATAAATAAAATCTTTAAAAAAACTATATAAAAGCAAAGAAAATAGAATAGCCAAATAATTTTGAAAATAAAGAATAAAGTTGGATAAATTACACTACCCAATTTTAAGACTTACTGCAGGTGTACCTTGGAGATGTGAATTTGCTTCCAGACCACTGCAATGAAGACATATCACAATAAAGTGAGTCAAATGAATTTTTTGGTTTCCCAGCACATATATAAAAGTTATGTTTACATTACACTCTAGTTAATTAAGTGTGCAATAGTATTATGTCTAAATAAACAATGCACATACTTTAATTAAAAAATACTTTATTGCTAAAAAGTTTTAACCATCATCTGAGCTGTCAGTGAGTTGTAATCACTGCTCACAGATCACAATAACAAATAGAATAATAACTAACAACTGTGAAGTATTGTGAGAATTACCAAAATGTGACACAGAGACATGAAGTGAGCAAATGCTGTTGGAAAAACAGCACTGATAGACTTGCTTGATGCAGGGTTGCTGCAAATCTTCAGTGTTTAAAAACAAACAAATGAAGAAAACCTGTGAAGCTCAATGAAGCAAAGCACAATAAAACAAGATATGCCTATATAAGGCAGTTCTTAGGAGTTTAATTATGATGTGTATGGGCATAGATTTCTTTGGATTCATATTGTTTGTGTTTTACTGAGCTTCTTGAATCTATAGGTTTATATATTTTGCCAGTTTTAGAAATTTTCATCCATTATTTCTTTAGATGTTTGTTCTGTACCATACTATACTATTGACTCTATAGTGAGCTCTAAAAACCTTTTTTCTTTTGTATTTTTTAGTTCCAAAATTTCTATTTTTTGAATATTTTCTATTTTTTCTTGAGTTTCTGCATAGTTCTATTCATTCCTTTTATTTATTTATTTATTTATTTTTGTTCTATTCATTTCAAAATTTTCCTTTTTTCATGCAAGTTGAGATTTTCTTAGTTCTTCATATGCTGAGTAATTTTGAATTCTATCATGCAAATTTTAAAAATTATGAGTGTCTGGGTCTTTTTGAAATCCGTGGTGAATGTTGCTTTTTTTGTTTTAGTAGGCAGTCTACACAGTTGGGTCTTGGGTTGCAAGTTTTGACCTGATTTCTGTGGATTTTGCTTTCAGTGTTAGTTCCATTTTAAAAGCCTTTGCAATGTTATTTATATCATTCCTGCCCAGTGGCCAGCATGAAATTGGGCAGTGGTCTACTCTGGAGTTCATCTTTGGGATACACATTTGGGTTTGATCCACATATGCACAGCTTAGTAGTGAGCACAGGAATTTATAATGAACAAATTTTGGGGCTAGGCCACTTTGCCAGGCTCTTCCTTCCTCCCATATTCCCTGTATTTTCTGTTTTTTGGAGACTTCCTTTTTGGTCCTTTGGCCAGTAAATTGGCCTTCATTGGTCCATTCAGCTGTGCATTTCCTGCAGCTGTGCTCACATGTGGGGCCAAGTGATAGGACAGAGCGAGGAATAAAAGTGCATTTTCTCCACTCTCTTGAGACCGCTGCTTCTCTGACCTTCCCTCAGTGTTTAGCTGCCCACTCTTGCCTTTCTTGTGGAATTGCCTGGAGTTTGGGGTATGAGAGAACAAAGGCAAGACAAAACAAGAGACTAGGAAAGATAAAAGAAAAAAGAGAAAGGTGATTTATTCCACTCTGGGTGTTAGGAGACTACTTTCCCTTGCCTTGAACCTGAACTAGAGTGCTTCTCCTAGCTGAGAGTCTCTAGCTGGGATCTTTGTTGAAAGCAGCTTTATACATTTGTGTTGAGATTGGAATTAAAGGGGTACCATATTCTCACCAGAGTGTGTATTCAATAGGGCTAGTAGCTGAGGTAGAAGAAAAGGAAAGTACTAGAGTAAGGCAGGTGTGCCTCCAGCACCCCCTCTAACTCTATTCACAAGCAGTTTCTCATTCTGAAAAGCAATGGCTCCAGCTGTGTGTCTACTAGTGGGTTCAAGGGCCACAGGCTAATGGATGTTGGTATATGTTTATTGAAAGGGGTGACTAGTATTCATCAGAGTTGATGGTAAATGAACATTTATTTTTACTTTCTTCCTTGCCTGTGAAATATCAGACATAATAAAATTCAGAAATAGTAGGCTCAAAATATGAGTAGGGGTGAATATCCCTTTTCTCTTAACTGAAAATTTTTATTTTGCAATTACCAACTTTCATTGCAGAAACAGTGTCATTATTGGCTATTCCTCCCTTCTATTTAAGGAAATACAGAGTATGGGGTAGAGAGAAGTCAATTATTTCAAGGTTAATTAATTGCTTCTGGACTTGGGTGCCTTTCACCTCCCTTCCCTCCAAGTAATTGCAGCAACCCCCTGTGTCGGTAATAGAGTGGACAAAGGCACCAGAAACCCCCATACTGAGGTAAACCTTGTAGCTGATTTGAAACCTTGGTACGGACACTTTCAGCCTATCAAGTGTTGGCTGCATATAGAATTCTAGACTCATTTGTCCAAGCTGAAAGGGCTCATAGGGATCCTCAGATCCATGGAGAACCTTAGATGGGGGCCTGATATCTTCCTTATACAATGGAGGAATTGGCCCATTGAAGATCATATGAAAGGCAGTGGCAGGTCTAAGCATAGAACACTTTCTTCTGACTTCCTGTCTGTTCTTTGCTCTTTCTGCTATACTTTCCAAAGACTTTTAGGAGAAGCCAAGTGCTATAAGAGTGTATGACCCCTGCCACCTACACCCAGTTTATAGCAGCAATGTCCACAATAGTCAAACTATGGAAAGAGCCAGATGTCCATTGACAGATGAATGGATAAAGAAGATGTGGGATGTATACACAATGGAATACTACTCAGGCATCAAAAACGAAATCTTACCATTTGTAATGATGTGGATAGAACTAGAGGGTATTATGCTACGCAAAATAAGTCAGTCAGAGAAAGACAATTATCATATGATCTCACTCATATGTGGAATTTAAGAAACAAAACAGGATCACAGGGGAAGAGAGGAAAAAATAAAACAAGATGAAATCAGAGAGGGAGACAAACCATGAAAGACTCTTAATCATAGGAAAGAAACTGAGGATCACTGGAGGGGGAGGTAGGGGCATGGGGTAACTGGGTGATGGGCATTAGGGAGGGAATGTGATGTAATGAGTACGGATGTTATATAAGACTGATGTGACACTTGGATGGCTCAGCAGCTGAGCGTCTGCCTTTGGCTGGAGTTGTGAAACTGGATCCAGGGATTGAGTCCCACATTGGGCTCCCTGTGAGGAGTCTGGTTCTCCCTCTGTCTATGTCTCTGCCTCTGTCTTTCATGAATAAATAAAATATTTTTTTAAAAATGGCAAATCACTGACCTCTACCTCTGAGACTAATAATATATGTTAATTGAATTTAAATTTTTTTAAAAAGGAAAAAAATTAAAAATAAATAAACATGTGAAATAAAGTTTTGAAAAAAGAAAAAAAAGAGTGTGTGACCCCTGAATTCTCCAAATTCACCCTCCATAGATAGTAGCTTAGGCTTCTCAGGATAGCAAACTTAGGACTTCACAACATTAAGAAGAGTCCCATCACTCTTCAGATGGGAAATATAAGAGAGAGTATCAAGCTGAAATGATTCTCATGACTCCTGGGTAAGATAGGAAATTGTTTTTCCCATTTGACCAAGGAGGAAACTGAGGCTCAGGTGTATTGAAGTTTAACTTACAGAGTAAAACTCAAAGTCTGAATTAGAACTTATGTTTCTTGACTCTTGTGTTTTATTCATAGATCTATTTTTGATTCTTGTGGTAAAGTTGGGTTTTATTGAAAGAACCAGATGCCACAGCTGGTCATAAGCAGGGTGTAAAAATAGTTTCATGGAACCTTCTACTGTATAGAATATTATTCCTAATTTGTTTAATAAAAAGTCAAGTGATCTTTATAAGCTTTTTTACTGACCTTTTAAATAATTTATTGGATCTGTGTACAGACAAAACTAAACAGTATGAACAGAGTGAGCCTGCCTAGTGTTGAAAGAGCATTGATGGGTTGTGATCCTAAGTGCATCAGTTAATCTCTGAGTCTTAGGCTTCCCTCTGCATGGTTTGGGAGCAGATGATCTTTAGGGTTTAGCTCAGCTCTGAAATTTGGTGCTTTTGTGATTTGTGCTGCCTTGGTATTTTCTTCTAAATTTATTTTTTAAGATTTTATTTATTTATTCATGAGAGACAGAGAGAGAGAGAGAGAGAGAGAGAGAAAGAAAGAAAGAAAGAAAGAAAGAAAGAAAGAAAGAGGCAGAGACACAGGCAGAGGAAGAAGCAGGCTCCATAAAGGGAGCCCAATTCAGGACTCGATCCCGGGTCTCCAGGATCAAGCCCTGGGCCAAAGGCAGGCGCTAAACTGCTGAGCCACCCTGGGATCCCCTCTTCTAAACTTTTAATTCTCCCTTGCTGCATCATCCTTCCCATACATCGTGTGTGTGTGTGTGTGTGTGTGTGTGTGTGTGTGTGTGTGTAATGAGGGATTAACTTAATGAAATTACTCTTCTGAGTTGCTTACCTATGTATATCACAATTTAACAGCAAAGTCTAAAAATTCTGAGGGACTCTTTTATTAAGAAGGCTATTTCCTGGAGGACAAATGTGGTGATAAGTGAACAAATATTAGACAGGCAGTAATTTGTGAACTATCTCCTCAAAACAAAGCAAAACAATATAGAACCCCCAGTGCTGCTCAGTATCCTAGCAATTCTGGATGGATAAGTAAGAATTGTCTTATATTCATTTATATTCATTTTTTCTTTCTATTTTTCTTCTCCTACCAATGGAGATAGGTCTCATAGTTTTTGCCTTGACATTCTCAGGATCTGAAAGTGTTGTATCTGAAAATATCAAGTATTTACAAAAACTAGCACCTTTAAGAAATCACCTGAAAGAGAGAATTCTGGCCTATTTACACATGGGGAGTAAAGTAATGGAGTGAGATCATGCATGGTAAGCGTGTGTGTGTGTGTGTGTGTGTGTGTGTGTGTGTGTGTGTAGCTTAAACATCTTTTTATTTTAGAATAGTTTTAGATTTACAGAAAAATTGCAGAAATAATACGAAGAGTTCCTATATACACAATGCTTAGTTTCCATTAACATCCTCCATTAGTGTGGAACATTGGTCACAATTTATTAACCAATACTGACATGCTACTATCACCAAAGTCCATACTTTATTCAGACATTCTTAGTTTTTACATGAGATCCTTTCTCTATTCCAGGATCCCATCCAGAATACCACATTACACTTAGTCATCATGTCTCCTTAGTCTCCTTATGGTTTGCAACTTTCTCAGACTTCCCTTATTTTTTTATTACTTTAGAGGGGAGGAAAAATAATTTTCTCTTAATCCTTCTAGGTTCTTGGCTGACACTCCCCACCCCACAATAAAAGACAGATTAATAGGAGAAAAATACACAGAGGTTTAATAACATGTATACCTCCTGTATACATGGAGATGCTCAGGAAAACTGAGTAACTTCCAGAAATGGCCCAAGCCACCACCTTAAATACCATATCCAGCTAAAGACAAAATATGTTGGTGGTCATGGAGGGGTGGACAAGGCCATTTATGGGAGGTTTTTAGGCAAAGCACAGTAAACAAGGGTATGGTTGTTATGCAGGTTTAAGTCCTTACCTTCTCCATTGACAAGAGTTTCTAGAGATTTAGTCCTCCTCCTCTTCTTGGTACAGAGAGGGAGACACCCTTACAGATGGAGATTTCCCTTCTATATGTGTTTGTACAAAAGGGTAATTCCTTCTGGTTTTCAGAGCATCTCCTATGTCTGCTGTTTCCTAAAAATAACCAGCTCAGGAGAATCCTTATGCCAAAGAGGCATATTTTGGGGGTGGCAACTTGACAGTTTTAAGGAGTAAAGTCCAATGTTTTGTAAAATACCCGTCGATTTGTAGTTTTTCTTTTTAATAGTTAATGTAGTTTTGGGAGATAGGGAATGTGGATGAAGTGGAATGTGGAATGAAGATGCCATCCTCACATGGCCTAGTTGATCTGCTTTTGTTCCAGGCACAAACTGTACTTTACTGCAAATGTGTGTGGTTAGCCATGATGGATGGTGTCTTAAGGAGGGGAATGCTGATCCTCTACCAGATAACAGTTATTTTATTTTATTTTTATTTTTTTTAAAGAATTTTTTTTTAATTTTATTTATTTATGATAGTCATACAGAGAGAAAGAGAGAGAGGCAGAGACACAGGCAGAGGGAGAAGCAGGCTCCATGCGCCGGGAGCCTGATGTGGGATTCGATCCCGGGTCTCCAGGATCACACCCTGGGCCAAAGGCAGGCGCCAAACCGCTGCGCCACTCAGGGATCCCAGATAACAGTTATTTTAGAGCAGTCTTCCCTACTAGAACAAAGCCAAGTCTAGTCTTTCTGATGGTGACTCTGTAGTAACCTCTGCAGGTATGATTCCATTATATGGAAATGCCATCTTAGAGCCCTTGATAAAGAATATTTGAAATAGTATGCTTGCCGGAAAGTTGTTGCAAAATACTGTACAAGTAGAATCTAGTATATAACTTGGGAGTTATCCATAACATTCTTCATCCTTTATCACCTGCTATATCTAATCCATAACCAAGTCCTATTAATTTTACCGACCCAAATATCTTTCTAAGTTATTCATTCCCACCACCTCCTCCATTACCATCCCAGTCTAAGCTGTTGTCAGCTCACATCTGGAATACTATAATTGTCTCCTAACTAAGTCTCCCTATATCCACTTTGTTCCTCTTCCAATATACTCTTCACATTATAGTCATTAATTTATTCATTCAATCAAAATATGTTTAGTAAGTATCCATTATATGCCAGGTACTATTCTACATGTTGGTGAACAAAGCCCCTGCCCTCATAGAGTTACATTCTATTGTGAGAGATGGGCAATAAGCAAATATTTAATACAATGTTAGGTAGGGATAATGCCATGAAGGAAAATTAAACAGGCAAGGGAATAGTGTCAGGGGGTGCTATTTTAGATGGAATTGGCAGAGAAGGCATTTCAGAGCAGATGTTGTTTGAGCACAGAGGCCTGAACAAGAGAGGGGGTGATACATGCAAGTGTCTGCAGAAAGAACATTCCAGGTAAAATGAATAGTAAGTTCAGTGGCTTTTGGGTGGGAACAAGGTTGTCATTTTTAGGAATAGCATGGAAGCCAATGTAGTTGGAGCAGAGGTGACAAAGGCAGAATAGCAGATGTATCAGGGAGCCAGAGCTTTGCTGATAATGGTGTAAGGACTTGAATTTCTCCCAAGTATAATTGAAAGCCTTTAGAAGATTTTAAGCAGGGGCACCTGGGTGGCTCAACGGTTGAGCAGCTAGCTGCCTTCAGCTCAGGGCATGGTCCCAGAGTACAGGGATTGAGTCCCACATTGGGGTCCCCTCGAGGAGTCTGCTTCTTCCTCTGCCTATGTCTCTGCCTCTCTCTGTGTGTCTCTCATGAACAAATAAATAAAATCTTTACAAAAAAAGATTTTAAGCAGAATTGTGGCATGACTGATTTTTCATAATTAATCATATGACATCCCCTCTCCTACTTAAAAGCTTTTAAAACCTTCCCATGTATTTTGGAATAAAGACCAAATTGCTTATTATGATCTACAAGGCCCAGTATAGTCTTACTCCATCTGAGTCTTCAGCCTCATATTGTATTATACCCTCAGGTCTTTGCACTTATCAACCTTTATCTTGCCACAGGGCCTTTGCACGTGCTATTTCGTTTGTCTGAAGTGCTCTTCCCATCTCTTTGTCTCCTTAGTGCCTATTCATCCCTCAGATCTCATTTTCACTGAGTAGGTAGAAATCCTCCTATTATATTTATAGAACTTTATCCATCTCTATCATAGCATTTTTTGTAAGTGCAATTTTGTATTTGCATAATTACTTAACCAACATAATTTTGCCATGCAAAATTGGAGGATTCATCATTATATACATGGCATCCAGAGTACTTGGTATCCTTACAGAAGTTACAAAATCAGGGCAGTCCCAGTGGCTCAGCGGTTTTGCGCTGCCTTCAGCCCAGGGCATGATCCTGGAGACCTGGGATCGAGTACTACGTTGGGCTCCCTGCATGGAGCCTGCTTCTCCCTCTGCCTGTGTGTATGTGTCTCATAAGTAAATAAAATCTTTTTTTTAAAGCTTAGATTTTTTTAAAAGATTTTATTTATTCATGAGAGACACACAGAGAGAGAGAGAGAGAGGCAGAGACAGAAGCAGGCTCCATGCAGGGAGCCTGACATGGGACTTGATCCCGGGACTCTAGGATCATGCCCTGGGCCGAAGGCAGCAGCGCTAAACCGCTGAGCCACCTGGGCTGCCCTAAAATCTTTAAAAGAAAAGAAGTTACAAAATCAGTATTTGTTGAATGAATGAATGTACTTCCCTGTGGTCTAACATGTGTATTTTATATGGTAGAGTGGGGGGCTTGAAAAAAAATCTATTATCTGTTATGCGTTTGAGACACCCAAGAGATGTGTGTATATCTTTTTTTTCTGTACCTGATGGCACTCTGTTGATTCACTAGATCAAGCAATTCTCTCTGGGCATCATAGTTTTCACAATTCTCTTGGCCCACTGGATACTGTTACTCTGTTGGTACAGTAGTATTAGTTCATATCATAGCTCTGTTTCATCAAGCACCATAGCATCTTCAGCACTGCTGGGCATAGGCATAGTGGGTCTCACTGCTGCTTTACTGAGTAGAGAAGTTCCCTGTTAATAGGTACCATTGCTCTGATAGTTCACCTTAAAGTACTGGAGTTGCCTATGATAAAGTTGAAGATGTGTGTATGTAGGAGGGGGGTTGTTATGAATCATGTTATTCTCTGTCAGAGGAGCCCCAAACAGTGTTGTGGGGACCACTGATGTTTTAATTTAGTGAAAAAACTCTTCCCTTTTCACTAGGACATACTTGTGCACATAAGAGACCATGCTACTCTCAAACATTATGTCACTCTGATGACCCAAGGTATGCTTACAAACCCAAATCTTCATTCCTGCATCTTTCTTCCCTTAGGATGAATTTTTCCCTCAGCATTTCTTAAAAGTAGGTTTCTGTTGAGCCATCCTATCCCATACTGCAGTGGACACACCAGACTTCTCATACCGGGGTCCCCCCCCCCAGGCACTACGCAGACACACTTTCTTCAGACCAGACTGCACTTACAAATTTGCAAAACATGCTCTCACATGCCTGAGCCTCAGACATAGAAAAGATGATGCAAGCTGAACTCCTTCCACATACAATTAGGAACAGAAAGTGAAGTAGAAAGAGCATGTGTGAACTCTGGAATTGGACAGATGGAGTTAGGTCCATCTCACAACTCCACACATTACTGGCTGAATGACCTGGTTTGTTGCTAACTTCTCTGAGCTTCAGTTGTTTGCTCATTCATGAAATGGTACAATGACGACTTCCTCGCTGGATCCTTATGATAAATAGATAAATGCAATATAAAGCTTTACCATGGGGTCTGACCTAATAAGGATAGCTAACCAAACAATTTCTGAGTTAGGAACTATCCTAAGTGCTATCCTAAGTATTACCTCATTTAAACATGTTCACAACAACCCTGTGAGGTAGACACTACTATCACCATTTTATGAATGAAGAAACAGGTACAGAGAGGTTAGGTGATTTGTGCAAAGTCCTTTACACAGCTAGAAGTGGCAGAGCTGACTGGGACGGGCTGGTCCAAAGGAGCTCTAAAATCTCTTTCTCTACCAAATTCTAGAGCTCGATACATTGAATTAAAACAAGGTCTTTGTATTACATAAATAGATGCATTCATTCACCACCCCACTCCCAGCAGCAGTCCTTCTATAAACCAGTATTAGGGTTAACACTAATGAGGAGATAATAGAATAAGAAGCTGCCTTTCTTTTATCTGAGAATAATTGAATATTTCTGGCATCTAAAGGCTCTGAGAAAAGTGACTCCTTAGGATTACCGATTTAAAAGAGGGCTTCATTGCAGCCCACCCTATCCCAGAGGTTTTCCCTGATGTTTATAGCCTCAAGGAGGAACAGGGCACTGGAAAGAAAATTCAAAGTGTCCTTCCCAGGTTATGTGAGAGCTATTGTGGCTTGCAAATATCTGTTTTGGGACAATTTGTTCACAGGTGTACCTGATTTTTTAGGAGGGGAGGAAGAATATTATTAATGTTAATAATGAAAATAAATGCTAAATAATAAATGGAATAGAAAATTAACAGAAGGCTAATCACATTGCAAAGAATGAAAACTATACTCCTATCAAAAAAGCTGAAATTGGGGCACCTGGGTGGCTCAGTCGGGTTAGGCGTCCGACTCTTGATTTCAGCTCGGGTCATGATCTCAGTGTTGTGAGATTGAGTCCCACATCAGACTCCACACTTGGTGTGGAGCCTGCTTAAGATTCTCTCTCTTCCCTCTCCTCTATCCCTACCCCACCCTCACTATCTTTAAAAAAAAAAAAAAGAGCGAAATCATGTGTATGCAAACATACACCCTAACTGCATATCACTACCCAAAACAAAGCAGGAAACTTTCAGGAAATACACAGGACAAAACCCTAAAAACCTTGAAGATTTGCCCCAGTGGTTCTCAAACTGTGGTGCATATTAGAATCACCTGCGGAGACTTAAAAATTCCTGATAGGGCAGCCCGGGTGGCTCAGTGGTTTAGCGCCTGCCTTCGGCCCAGGGCATGATCCTGGAGTCCTGGGATCGAGTCCCACATCGGGCTCCTGGCATGGAGCCTGCTTCTCCCTCTACCTGTGTCTCTGCCTCTCTCTCTGTGTGTCTCTCATGAATAAATTTAAAAAAATAAAAATTCCTGATAGAGTGCACCCTATTGTGATTAAATCTGAATATCTGGGAGTGGGAGCCAGCCCCTCACTTTTTTAAAGATCCCCTGGTGAGACAGAGAGAGAGAGAGAGAGAGAGAGAGCATGCACAAGCAGGGAAAGGAGCAGAGGCAGAAGGAGAAGCAGACTTCCTGCCAAGCAGGGAGCTGGACCTGAAGTGGGGCTTGATCCCAGGACCCTGGAATCATGACCTGAGCCAAAGGAAGTGCTTGACCGACTGAGCCACCCAGGTGCCCCCTGACTAGAGCTCTCAGCCACTCCCGTGGTCAGGTTAAAAGGGCATCCTCCATCATTTACCAGTTAGTACAAAAGACGACATTGCCACTAGGTAAGGAGGAAGGCACAAGCCATGGAAGCTGGCTTGTAAGCCGCTTCAGTTGGTTTCTCAGGAAGGTTTTCTAAACCACTCTTGGTCTCTGAGTGTTCTGATATTTACAGCTGTAGTCTTACAGCTTGTTTTACTGAAGCTCAATGGTTTGCTGAGTGACATTTTCCCTTCCTCCTGTGTATTCAGCATCCTCTGCAGCCTGTAATTTCACGTCCTGAGAGAGATAAGTACCAGAAGCATGTGAGCTTACACAAAATATATATGTTTTAGTCAACACCTCATTTGAGAAATATTCTTTGGGTTCAAAGGGAAACTCTGTGAAACTCAGTCTCACCAGTCTCTGAAAACTTGAGTCTGATATCTTTTAGGTGCTCTAGAATGGCTCATCGTGTTTCTGAGCTGATTCCGAGCATCTGTGTATTCTTAAACATTAACCAAAAATGAGGAATTCCTTTAGCGTAGCTTTTATCTTCAGACTGTGTCACTTCCTCAAGCTGTCTCTGCGTTTCTTCACAAACTGCCTCCTCAAAACCTGTTTTCCATTACCTTTTACTCTCTCTTGCCTCATATTTTGCATTGACGATTTTATAATTCTTATCAAATGGAGGTTGATAGAGACAAGCACTTTTTTAATATCATGATTTCTCTACAAAATTTGGCTTTCATTTGAGCAATCTCAAATTCAACATTTTGGAGGGCCTGCTAGAAGTACTGGCTGTATTCTAGGTGGGCTGTGTGTGTTCTTTCACCACATCTTTCTTTTTTTTTTAAGATTTTTTATTTATTTATTCATAGAGACACAGAGAGAGTGAGAGAGAGGCAGAGACACAGGCAGAGGGAGAAGCAGGCTCCACGCAGGGAGCCTGACGTGGGATTCGATCCAGGGTCTCCAGGATCACACCCTAGGCTGCAGGCGGCGCCAAACGGCGCCAAACCGCTGCGCCACAGGGGTTGCCCTTACCACATCTTTCTTGAGAACATTCGTGAACATGGAGATTTGCCTTTCCTGAACAGTTTTTTCTTCCTTCCAGTCCTCAAAAATGAGGTGGCCGGCCACTTTTGTTGCACCTTGTGATGCAAGAGCCATAGCCTCCCTGGCAGAAAAGAGCCTCCTGAGCAGAGCCTGAGGGCCCTTTGCTTTTCCCATCTCAGTGCCTTTTTCTTCCTCATCATTATGTTGAGGCTAAACAGGTCAAGTGTCCTCCATGCCCTAATTAAGACAGGAGGCTCAGGAAGGCAGAGATGGGGAAAGATGATGGCAGTCCCTCAGCACCATATTCTGCATTTCTGGTGTCATGTGGCCAGATCCCTCCTCTTGACCTTGCTGAGCTGCCTCCAAAGCGTGAGGGTTCATGTCTTCAACAGTCCCCGGACATCACCACCTTCCCCTACTGCGCCTGCCTCCTTCACAGCAGCTGCCTTTGGGTGGGCAAATGGAGCTGGTTTTGTGTCGCTTTCATCAGACATGTTGGGGGAACCCAGGTGCCTCCTCACTAGCTATGGCTGGGAAGCGAGGACACAGGTGAGAGCAAACGAGGTGGGTGGCTCCAGCAGTGCTACTGGGCTGAGGACCATGGGCTGTGGTCAGCATGATGGCCACTACTGCTGGAGAACCTTGCCTAGCAGATTCCCTGCCAGCCTCCAGCTGGTATTTAAATCTGGCCAAGGTCAGGGTAAGTTGAGGAAGAGCTCAGGAAAGGTCAACCTGCAAGGTCCCTCCAGCAAGTTTGTCCTGCTGGTCCTGGAGGCCTCTAGGTCTAAGCTCCTTTGCTGAGAAGGGGTGATTGACAGGCCGCCTCTTTCTCGCCCCACCCACCATATTGCCTCCAGTTTGCTTTGTGAGGAGGGGCTCATTGCTCCCCTCTCCAGGAAGAAAGGCTAGTTTATGGTCACCAATATGTCATATGCAAATGATTTACGATAGGTAGCTCTTTTAAAATGCAGTTTTATTTTTTTAAAGGTAAACTCTTCTCCCCATGTGGGCCGCAAACTCACAACCCCAGGATCAAGAGTTGCATGCTCTACCAGGTGAGCCAGCCAGGTGCCCCAAATAAGATAGGGGACTTTGGCAAACAGGGTAGGGGCAAATTCCACCAAGGGGAAGGAGTGTTTCCTCCCACTAACACAAACTCCAATCAAGCTGCTGCTGCTGCTGCTGCTTTTTTTCTTTTTCTTTTTTTTTTTAACCTTTTGGCTCCAGATCAAGAAGACAGCATGGTTTTGTGCAAAATGCCCTGGAGCTTAATGGTCAGATATTAATGAAAATGTTTTAGGTTGGAAGAGACCTTAGAAATCATGGAATCCAGTGGTTTTCCAAACTTGAGAGTGCAGAGGAATCACCGGAAGGGCTTATTAGACCACAGATTGCTGGGCCCCACTGCGGAGGTCAGGTTCCAGGGTCTGGGGTGATCTGAGAATTTGCGTTTCCAGCCAAGTTCCCATGGGAGGCTGCTGCTATTGGTCAAAGCGCTGCACTTTAAGAACAAGGGTTGTGTGGTTTTTTTTAAAGATTTTATTTATTTATTCATGAGAGAGAGGGAGAGGGAGAGAGAGAGAGAGAGAGAGAGAGAGAGAGAGAGAGAGAGAGGCAGAGACACAGGCAGAGAGAGAAGCAGGCTCCATGCCAGGAGCCAACGCGGGACTCCATCCGGGGTCTTCAGGATCGCGCCCTGGGCCAAAGGCAGGCGCTAAATCGCTAAGCCACCCAAGGATCCCCAAGAACAAGGGTTCTAATCCAACTTCCTCATTTCACAGATGAGTGAGTCAACTGAGGCAGAACCCAGCTGGGTTCCAATGTTGGTTTTAACATTTATCAGTTGGTATGACTTTGTGATCTCATTTAGCTTCCCTGTGCCTCAGTTTTCTCATCTACAAAGGAGTAACAACCTCTGTCCAGCCTATCTCATGTTGTCTAATGTACAGGGTGGTTGCTATTGGGTAGTTACTCAGGCATTCAGGAACAGCCTTCTAATTACTTAAACAGTTCCCCCTGTCTACTGCATCAGTTTACCCTTCCTTTCCTTTTTGTCAAAGACCTAGAGAGGGAGATGTTGTCAAATTGAGGGTAGGACATAAATCATTTATTATTTTTGTTGTAATTTTTTCGATTTTTGCTTGCCTCTTACCTTCATTAATAATTCTAAGTAGTTTTCTTTTTTATGTAGAAAAATTCCCAATATTTTCCTTTTCTATTTCTTCCATATTGTTTAAATTTACAAAATTCTTTACCATCTGATAAGACCAGTCAGATATATATATATATTTCTGGACTCACAATGGGGTTATGTCCCTATAAACCCATCAGAAAATAGTGTCAGTACCATACTTTGTAGGTTCGCCTAGCCTTCCTTAAATCATAAGTCAAACCATCATATGTTGTGAGCCGTCTGTACTTTCTTTTCATTTTTTGGTATGAACTTTTACTATCTATACCCTTATCTATCTAGAGTTATGTTGCCACATGATATGAAGTTCAGATCTGGGGTTTGTTTTGTTTTGTTTTTTTCTAAACAGCTAATCTCTGGCATCATTTGTTGAGTAATCTTTTTCCTCTTCCTTCATGTGGGCTTTGCAATTGGTAACACTTCTAGGATGGTAGAATAAATGGAGAGTTGAGTCGAAGCCCATTCTTCTTCAAGTGGAGACATGGAGGCCCAGAGTAACTAACTGGTTTCCCTAAGGTCCTGTTAGTAGATGGAGAAGCCACAACTAAAACCAGTATCTCTGATTTCTTTTTCTTTTTCTTTTTTTTTTAGTATCTCTGATTTCTTATCTGAATTTGCCATGAGTCTGTTTCTTGTTTATTCCAGCTCCAGGGACTTTTGACAACAGAAGTTTTACTAACCAGCCACAAAGTAAATGAGCATGACTTAAGATCTCTGAAAGGTACAGACCAACCTGCCTCACCCATGTCAGATAAATCAGTAAATATTTATTGCACAGGTATGTTCAATCACTTGTATGGGACATTGCTGGGGACAGAGAAGTAGGTCACGGTCTCTGGTGACAAGAGCTCAAGTCTCAATGGGATAAACACTGCATGTGAAATGTTTCCATCTTTACACTCTCATATATTGACTCACTCAACTGCAGCAGAGCAAGACAGGAAGACCTACAGTGTGTGAGCTTTTCTCAGGAAAGTTTTCCTAAAGAGGGGACTTGAACTCAAAAGATGGCAGCATCCTCTACCTTGGTAGGGCAGTAAAGGCAATAAATTGTCTCCACAAGGCCTGTGTTAAAATTTACAGAGACCTTAAGAAGATCCTTGGTTTGTAAAGCCTGACCCAAGGGGTGGCGATAGGAAAGAGATATTGCCTCTAGCCAGGAATCACCCAAAGGGCTATTGACAGGGGTTGAGGAGAGAAAAAAATGAGTATGTGATGGAAGTCCTTTGCTGAGGAAGGTTCTTAGTAGGACACCCCCATTTCCTATTGCATGCTATGACCAAAGCTGCTTCTACCTTTCCTTAGCAAAAACAACTACTCCTAGGTAGATTGTTTAATATATATATGCAAAAGAGGAAGAACTCATTTCTTCACCTACTTCTTGTCTCTATCCATCCTTTTTAAATTTTTTTACATTGAATATAATTATAGATCAAAGACGAAAAGTTTGGGACAAAGATGATAATTCATAACTGAAATATATATTGACAAGTTATAAATAACATAATTAAAATGAGAGGTGCCTGGCTGGCTCAGTCATTAGAGCATGCGACTCTTTTTTTTTGTAAACATTTTATTTATTTATTTATGACAGACACACAGAGAGAGGACAAGACATAGGCAGAGGGAGAAGCAGGCTCCCCATAGGGAGCCCGATGTGAGACTCAATCCCAGGACCCCGGGATCATGCCCTGAGCCAAAGGCAGACGCTCAACTGCTGAGCCACCCAGGCATCCCAAGCATGTGACTCTTGATCTCGAAGCGTTAAGTTCAAGCCCCACACTGAATGTAAGTTTACTTAAAAAATAAAATCTGAAAAAATTGTGGAAGAGAAGGAAGGGAAAAATAGAATAAGCTCATGGATTTATACGTTGGCATATGGGAGTCCAAGGATTTTTTAATAGACTTTATTTTTTAGAGCAGTTTAGGTTCACAGCAAAACTGAGCAGAAGGTGCAGAGATTTTTCATATACTCCCTACTCCCACATATATACAGTCTCCCTATCAACATCCCACACCAGAGTGGTACGTTTGTTTCAGTCAATTAACCTTCATTGACAGGTCATTATCACATAAAGTTCATAGTTTATGGTAGGCTTCACTTTTGGTGTAGTATCTTCTATAGATTTTGAGAAATGTCTGACATGTATCCACCATGATATATCATACAGAATAGGTTCAGTGCCTTAGTGCTTCACATACTCATCTTTTTCTCTCCTCAACTGCTGGCAACCACTGATGATTTTAGTCTCCATAGGTTTCTATTTTTTAGAATGTCATATAGTTTGGAATTTCACTTAGTGCTATGACTTAAGGTTCTTCCATGTCTTTTCATGACTTGGTAGCTCATTAATATTTTCCCCCATCTTTATTGAGATATAAGTGACATATAACATTGTATAAGTTTAAGGTACACAATGTGATGATTTGATATATATAATGAAATTATTACCATAATAAAGTTAGTTAATATCCATAGTTATCATTTTTGTTGTTGTTGTTATAGGAACATTTAAGATTTATTCTCTTAGCAACTCAGAAGGAAACAGAATAGTATTGTTAATAGCTGTAGTCACCATGTTGTACATTAGATCCCCAGAATCTGCTCAGCTTATCACTGGAAATTTGTACCCTTTGACGAGTATCTCTCCATTTCCCCCACAGCCCCTGGCAACTGCCATTCTCTTCTCCATTTCTGTGAGTTTGGCTTTTTTAGATTCTACATATAAATGATATTGTAAGGTATTTGTCTGACTTATTTCAGTCAGCATAATGGCCTCATGATCCATCCATATTGTCACAAAAGTTAGGATTTCCTCCTCTTTTATGGCTGAATAATATTCCATTTATATGTATATTATCCATTCATCCGTCCACAGACAGATTGTTTACATGTCTTGGCTACTGTGAGTAATGCTGCAATGAACATGGGAGTCCAGATATCTCTTTGACATCCTGATTTCATTTCCTTTGCCTATATATCCAGAAGCAGGATTTCTGGGTCATATGGCAGTTCTATTTTTAATTTTTTTAAGGAACCTCCATTGTTTTCCATGGTAGCTATGCCAATTTATAGTCTCACCAGCAGTGCATAGCATTCTCTTTTCTCCATATCCTTACCAACACTTATCTCTTGACTTTTTTTTCCCTTGACTTTTTAAATTTTTTTTTTTTTTTTATGATAGTCACAGAGAGAGAGAGAGAGGCAGAGACACAGGCAGAGGGAGAAGCAGGCTCCATGCACCGGGAGCCCAACGTGGGATTCGATCCCGGGTCTCCAGGATCGCGCCCTGGGCCAAAGGCAGGCGCCAAACCGCTGCGCCACCCAGGGATCCCCTCCCTTGACTTTTTAAAACAAAATCTCTTGACTTAAAAAAAAAAATCTCTTGACTTTTTGATAATAGCCACCTGAACAGGTGTGAGGAGATATCTCAATGTGGTTTTGAGTTGCATTTTCCTAATGATTAAAGATGTTGAGCACCTTTTTCTGTACCTATTGGAAAAATGTCTATTCTGGTCCTTTGCCCACTTTTTAATTGGATTATTTGTATTTTGGGGAATCAAGTTTTATGAGTTCCTTATATATTTTGGATATTAACCCTTATCAGGTATATGATTTGCAAATATTTTCTACCATTCCATAGGTTGACTTTTAATTTTGTTGATTATTTCTTTGGCTGTGCAGAAGCTTTTTTGCTTGATGTAGTCCCACTTGTCCACTTTTGCTTTTGTTGCCTGTGTTTTTGGCATCATATTAAAAATATCTTTGTCAAGACCCATGTCGAGGAGCTCAACATAGAGAAACTTTTCTTCTAGGAGTTCCACGGTTTCAGGTTTTACATTTAAGTCTTTAATTCCTTTAAGTTAATTTTTGTGAGGGGTATAAGGTAGGGGTCCAATTTCATTCTTCTGCATGTGGCTAACTAGTTTCCCCAACATCATTTATTAAAGAGATTATTTTTTTCCCCTTTGAGTATTCTTGGCTCCCTTGTCAAATATTAGTTGACCTGGGGTGCCTGGGTTGCTCAGTGGTTGAGTGTCTGCCTTTGGCTCAGGTTGTGATCCTGGGATCCTGGGATTGGGTCCCAAGTCAGGCTCCCCCCAGGGAGCCTGCTTTTCCCTCTGCCTGTGTCTCTGCCTCTCTGTGTTTCTCATGAATAAATAAAATCTTAAAAAATATTTGACCATATATACGTGGGCTTATTTCTGGGGCCTCAATTCTGTTCTATTGGTCTATGTGTCTGGTTTTATGCCTTCCTTCTGCTAACTTTGGGCTTAATTTGTTCTTTTTTTAGTTCCTTGAGGTGTAATGTAAGGATGTTTGAGATATTTCTTTTTTATTAATGTAGGCACTTATCACTGTAACTCTCCTCTTAAAATTGTTTTTTCTGCGTTGTATAAGTTGTAGTATGTTGTGTTTCTACTTTATTTGCTCAAAAAATTATTTCATTTTTCTTTGATTTCTTCTTTTATTCATTAAGTGGTCAGGAAGGCATTGTTAAATTTCCATGTATTTGTGAATTTTCCAATTGTTCTCTTATTATTGATTCTAGTTTTTGTCAGAAAAGATACTTGATATAATTTCAGTCTTGACTTTGTTAAGACTTGTTTGGTCTTTCTGGAATAACCATCACCATTAATGTTTATTTTTTTAAAAACCTGCTTAGGTCTTGACTGCCTACATATATGCCTTCACATCTTATTTTTATTTGAATTGTCCTCATGGCCTATGAGGTCTCTGCTTTCAGGGATGGGACATGATACTGGATGCACCATTGTAGACTTACCTACAAAATCTTGATCTTTGGACAGCATGCTTTAGAAGAGAGGAAAGCAAAAATGTTGCCTTGCAGTTACTAAGAGGTTGTCATTTTCCTTGACTAAATAAAGTATTTTTGATGGAAAAGTCCTGAAGCTTTGGCATCAGGATTATCTTTTAGGTCTTATGAGCTTAGTTAAATATTTTACTCTTTGGTTGCTACTCCAAGCTTTGTAAAACCGGTTCCCCAGTAGCCCACTTACCCATTGAAACACCTTACTCATATCCCTAGGGTCCCCCAGTGCTTCCCACTTGGGTAATAGCAACACATAGAGCAATGATACAGAGCTATCTGCACTTGCTCCATGTTAACCTGTTCCAGGTCTAGCAGCAGTGAGCACCTTCCTATGAAGCGTAATCTTTCTTGGACATTATTGTGTTCTGATAATTAATTAATCCACTAGTGTTTGGCCTCTTGCCTCAATGCCACGTTGATCCTTTCCATTGGCCCAGAAATGTACTGTGTGTCATACATATCCTATTGGTGAAGCACCTAAGACCTGATGAAATTCAATATTTTAAAGATGCCAAAAACTATACTTTCAATGAGGTAGACAGCAAGGTCAGCACCATGAAGGAAGTCTGGCCACTGGAGATCTGTCTTAGCCCCAGGCTCCAGCCTAAAGGTAGACAACTCCATGCAGCCAAGCTTCTAGTTCTTTCCCCTTAGTAGCCTTGGCTTCACAAGGCTTTAGGCAAAAGCAGAACTGAAATCCCAAAGCCATAGAACAATTAGCTTTCTGCTAACTGGAAGCTTTAAGTGATTAAATCAATATCTCCTTGCCCTTATTTGCAGAGGTACACACCTCAAAAGTTACTAGGCTGAAATTATGGAAACATCCCAAGTGTCCATTGACTAATGAATGGATAAAGAAAATGTGGTGTATATATATGTGTACACACACACACACACACAGGAATGTTATTCAGCCATGAAAAAGAATGAAATCTTGCCATTTGCAATGACATGGATGGAGCTAGAGAGTATTATACTTAGTAAAATCAGTCTGAGACAAATGCCATATGATTTCACTCATATGTGGAATTTAAGAAACAAAACAAATGAGCAAAGGGAAAAAGAGAGAGAGAGGCAAACTGATGGACTCTTAACTATAGAGAATGAACTGATGGGCACCAGAGGGAAGGTGGGTGGGAGATGGGTTAAATAGATGATGGGGATTAAGGAGTTCATTTGTTATGATGAGTGCTGGTATTATATGGAAGTGTTGAATCACTATACTGTGCATCTGAAATTAAAATTACACTGCATGTTAACTAGAATTTGAATAAAAACTTTTAAAAAACAAGTTACTAGGCTGGACAGCCCTCACCTCCTGACCAAACCCCTAGCCACAGAGAAGAGAGGAGACCAAAAGTGTGAATGGGAGAAAAATAGTCAGGATGAGAGGGATGGTCAGCTGTGAGGGGAAGGAGCTTGTAGCTAAGCTATTTTTGACTCCTTCCTTCCCATCCTGTCACACAGTTTTTTCCTTTTGTAGCGTTGCCTCCATTAAGAACTTCCAGGCAGAGGAGTAGAGATGGAGACATCTTTAAGAGTTAGTTGGTTAGGGGCACCTGGGTGGCTCAGTGGTTGAGCATCTGCCATTGGCTCAGGTGGTGATCCCGGGGTCCTCTGATTGAGTCCCATATCAGGCTCCCCGTGGGGAGCCTGCTTCTCCCTCTGCTTATGTCTCTGCCCCTCTCTCTCTGTCTCTCATGAATAAATAAATAAAATCCTTAAAAAATAAAGAGTCAGTTAATAGTCTGGCTCTCTGGGGCAGAAAGCACCCTAGAATTTTGCCTAGATTCACTGGAACTTAAATTTTCTTCTTTAAGTTGTTCCCTTTATTCTATACCCCAAACACCACCAAACATTGAGAGCTTCCTTTGGATGCCTGGACAGTATCTAGCTCATTTTCTTAGGAGACCCAGAAGTGTCTTCACACTTGCATTGTGTCTGCCTCTGTCACCTCGGGGCTACTTTGCTTAAACAGAAATGGAAGCCTAAACATAACTGTGCCTTTTAAGTTCTGAGTGGTTTGACTGAAAAAAAAAAATCAGTGGCTACTTGGTTGTGTTGGTGATGGTATACTGTGACATTATACAACCATATGCTGGATTTTGCATTTTCTCTATAAAACATCTATTATTCTGGGGCGCCTGGGTGGCTCAGTTGATTAAACATCTGCCTTCAGCTCAGGTTGTAATCTTAGGGTCCTGGGATAGAGTCCTGCATCAGGCTCTCTGCTCAGTGGGGAGGCTACTTCTCCCTCTCCTTCTCCTGCTACCCCTGCCTGTGCTCTCTCTGTGTCAAATAAATAAATAAAATCTTAAAAGCAAAAACATCTATTGTTCTTGATATTGTATCTTTGTCTTTTTGATAATGCTAGGTTTTTGATTGCATGGAATATATTTCCTTTTTATTCCAACAGTGAATAGTTTATTTAGGTAGATGCCCTTTCCCCGGGTGATCCTGGTAGATTAGCTGTTATACCTCCCTTCTCTCTTTTCTCAGTATGGACTTCTCTTAGGTTATTCTTACTCTGAGGGCTCTCCATTAATAATTTTTTCACACAGCTAACAGCTCTGTTTTTAAATGAAGAGGTTATTTTTTAATGCTCAGAGGCACATTCTTACAAGTATTCAGCTTCTTTGATCTTTGCTATATGAAAAACAAATACAACAGAACCTGTTTTGTAGTCTGGTCTGTCACATAGGGAGGGAAATCAAACAGGGTTTGACAACTGAGACCGGGGGGTTGTCAGAGGAGCAAAATAATCTTAAGAGATTGTGCAGGGCAGGGGTGCCTGGCTGGCTCAGTCAGAAGAGCATGCAAAGTTTGATCGTGGGGTTGTCAGTTCGAGCTCCATGTTGGGTATAGAGATTACTAAAAAAAAAAAAAAAAAAAAAAGTAAACTTTAGGGTCGCCTAAGTGGCTCAGCAGTTGAGCATCTACCTTCAGCTCAGGGCATGATCCTGGGGTCCAGGGATCGAGTCCCACATCGGGCTCCCCACTGGGAGCCTGCTTTTCCCTCTGCCTATGTCTCTGCCTCTGTCAGTGTCTCTCATGAATAAATAAATAAAATCTAAAAAAAAAAAGTAAACTTAAAAAAAAAGGATTATACAGGGCAGAAAGGGCCTCCACATAGGTGTGCCTAACCTAGCTGATGGCTTCCAGGTGGGGATTTGTATGGGGGAGAAAGTGGTTTTGAAGAGGAGGTTTTTATGTATATAAATACCCAGAGAGCAAAGAGATGAATGGAGAGAGAATGCAGATGGGGGTGAATAGAGGGGGCAAGATGGTAGTTGTACTCCAGCCTGGCCCAGGCTGACTAAATCCGAGTCCTATAACAAGATGGGCTGCTGGAACACACCATTATCAAAAGGAAAGGGCCCTGGGGATGCCTGGGTGGCTCAGTGGTTGAGCGTCTGCCTTTGGCTCAGGGCATGACCCGGGCGGGGCTTCTGGGATCGAGTCCTGCATCGGGCTCCCTGCATGGAGCCTGCTTCTCCCTCTGCCTGTATCTTGGCCTCTCTCTCTGTGTCTCTCATGAATAAATAAATAAAATCTTAAAAAAAAAAAAAAAAGGAAAGGGCCCCATTGTGTGCAGGTAGCAAAGTGTAACATGGAGTGAAGTAGGGAAAGGAGTGATAGATTCGCTATTTAGCCTGATTTGCCTGTAACATTTGTAAAACTTGGAGGGGTCAGAAGGAGAGTTTGGTTGAGGATCTACATACCCTATGTCTAAATATTTCAAATGTTTAAATCACCAAATACAGCATGTTTTATTGAATGGTTTATCTCCTTCCACGACAAGTGTATGTATGTTCATAATGACCTGAAAGGATTTAGAATTCTCAGACTCTTCTATGTCCTGCTCCGATGGCGTAGGAAGAGCTGCCCCCTCACCCCGTGTCCTAGACCAGCCCTGTTCCCTGTTTCAGGCACAAAACCCCCTCCCCCTTAGGCCTGGGAGCGCACCCCCCACACACACACAGTGCAGCCAGCCCTGCCGAGGACAGCACCAAGAGGAGCACGCAGACCCTGGCCACGGGCTTGGGACTATTCTGGGGCGCCACGTACCAGGAGCACAGGCTAGCAGGGGCACACCACTCCTTCCCCTGGGCTGGAATCCTGGTCCTGTAGGGAGGGGGTGGCTGGAAGAGGACCAAAGCGGGGCCTCTGTAGCATGGAGCTCAGGATGTGGGTCCCTCTCGCTTGGGTCTGAAAACACTAGTATAGTACAACGAGCACAGCATCAACACACACCAACCAGAACCAGTTTGAAGGCCCTCAAATCGCACTGTATGGAAAACTCTCTGTTGACCTGGCCTTTCAGTTTAGGTGATGATAACCAGGTGTCTGTGCCTCTGTGTCACCACATGGGTGGAGCCTTAAGGAGCACATAATACATTGTAAAACATCAACACTAGTGATAAAGAAAAAAAAAGGTGCTCGCTTCGGCAGCACATATACTAAAATTGGAACGATACAGAGAAGATTAGCATGGCCCCTGCGCAAGGATGACACGCAAATTCGTGAAGCGTTCCATATTTAAAAAAAAAAAAAGAAAAAAAAAGGATCGTCAAAGTGTTTGGTTTACTTCACTTTAAGAGGCCTGAGTGTGTCGGGATCCCTGGGTGGCGCAGCGGCTTAGCGCCTGCCTTTGGCCCAGGGCACGATCCTGGAGACCCGGAATCGAATCCCACGTCGGGCTCCCAGTGCATGGAGCCTGCTTCTCCTTCTGCCTATGTCTCTGCCTCTCTCTCTCTCTCTCTCTGTGACTATCATAAATAAATAAAACTTAAAAAAAAAAAAAAAAAGAGGCCTGAGTGTGGAGTATCTACTAACTGAAAAACTCAGTGCCTAAGGTTTGGGGGGAAAAAAGATCAAACGTTTTACAGTCCCAATCATTCAGAAGTCCACCGTCCTGGGGGGTGAGGGAAGAGGGGAGGAGGGATCCACACACATGTATAAATAATGCACAGATCCTCAAACAGGCATGTTCATAGCGAGACTATTCACCACAGCCAGATGGCGGAGACAAAGTAAGTGTCTACGAACAGAAGGATAAACAAATTGTGGTGCATACACACACTAAGATATTATTCAGTCATAAAAAGGAATGAAGTACGGATACCTGCTACAACATGGATGCATCTCAAAAACATGATGCCAAGTGAAAGAAGCCAGACTCAAAAGTTCACATTTGTATGATTTCACTTCTATGAAATGTCCAGAATAGGGAAACTTTTTTTTTTTAAAGATTTTACTTACTTGACAGTGAGAGAGAGCATGAGAGAGCACAAGCAGGGGGAGCAGCAGTGGGAGAGGGAGAAGCAGGCTCCCTGCTAAGTTGTGAGCCCGATGCAGGGCTCGATCCTAGGACCAGTCCTAGGACCCCGGGATCATGACCTGAGCTGAAGGCAGAGGCTTAACCTACTGAGCCACCCAGATGCCCTTCGAATAGGGAAATTCATAGAGTTGGAAAACAAACTGCTGGTTTCCAGGGGCTGGAAGAGGGGGAAATGGGGAGTGGCTGCTTAATGGGTACAGAGTTTGGGGCTGATGAAAACGTTTTGGAATTAAAGAGGTGGTGGTTGCACAACATTGTGATGTCAGTGAATCGCTCACTCTTAAATGGTTGTTTTTTTTAGAAGATTTTATTTATTTATTCATGAGAGACTCAGAGAGAGAGGCAGAGACATGGCAGAGGGAGAAGCAGGCTCCCTGTGGGGAGCCCAATGCGGGGACTCGATCCCAGGATTGGGGATCACGACCTGAGCTGAAGGCAGCCTCTCAACCACTGAGCCACCCAGGTGCCCTTAAGTGGTTGGTTTTAAGTGAATTTCACATCAATTCAACAATAATGCTAATGTGAGTGAGCATCTGAAATGTGCTAGCACAGAGTATGAGAGAAGACAGTGCCAGGGGGACCCCCAGGGGAGCCTTAACTAAATGCAGAAATGAGACCCTCTCTTCTCAAGCCCCTTCCCCTCTGGCCCTTCCTCTTCTCTGATCCACTGCTCAGGTACAACTGTACCTTCTTTCCCCCTTAGAGTCTAGAAATTAAGCCCATTCTCTCTCTTTCCTCTATTTTTTTTCATTTTTTTATCAGGAAATATTTCAGATCTACACAGAATTAGAATACCCTATCAACATCTACGTACCCACCACTCAGCTTAAGAAATGTAACATTACAAATATAGTTGAGCCACTGTGGAGTCTTCTCCAAGAGGATTCCCCTCCCTTCGCTTCCCCAAGAAGTAACCACCATCCTAAAGGAGTTATTTACCTTTTCCACGCATACTGTCACACATGCTACATGTGTAAGCGTCTCTCCTATGCGTGCTTTTTACTCCAGACATCTGTATCCACAATCAACACATGGTGATCATGTGGCACCAGCTTTTCCCCTTGCGCAGCTTTCTGCTGATCTGAGCCCCTTCTGTGTCTCAGCCCTTGGGCCTCTCCCCACCCCCACCCCAGCCCAGGCTTTGCCATCCTCTTCACTTTACCTGCGACCCCCAAGCTAGTAAATCAAGGCTGGTTCTACCGTTGGTGAGTCTTGGCTTCTTTCCCTGTGGCTCTTAACCAGTGCTTCTGAGACCCTTAGCTGCATCTGAATCCCCTGAAGGGCTGGTTAAAACACAGTGCTGGGCCTCCCCTCTGAGTTTCTGATTCAGTAAGTCTTGGGTAGAGCCTAAGAATTCCTGGGTGCTGCTGCTGCTGCTGCTGCTGTGGGAACTGAACTTCCAGAACCACTGCTCTAATCAGCATCTGGGCCCAGGTGCAGCCGCCCCATCTGGCCTCTGGGCTGGCTCAGCCATCCATGAGGTTTCCTTCAAAACCCTGCTCTAGAGCAGTGCTGTCTAACAGACATATAATGCAAGTCACATGTGTAATTTAAAATTTTCTAATGGCCACATTCAAAAGTAAGAAGAAACAGGAAAAATGAAATTTTTTTTAAGATTTTATTTATTTATTTTATTCATTCATTCATGAGAGTCAGAGAGTCAGAGACACAGGCAGAAGGAGAAGCAGGCTCCATGCAGGGAGCCCGATGTGGGACTCGATCCCAGGTCTCCAGGATCAGACCCCAGGCTGCAGGCGGCGCTAAACTGCTGCGCCACGGGGGCTGCCCAGCAAAATGAATTTGAATAGTATATTTTAACTCAATATACTATTGTTTTATTTTTTTAAAGATTTTATCTACTTATTCATAGAGACACACACAGAGAGAGAGGCAGAGACACAGGCAGAGGGAGAAGCAGGCTCCATGCAGAGAGCCTGACGTGGGACTCGACCCAGGGTCTCCAGGATCACACCCTGGGCTGCAGGTGGTGCTAAACCGCTGCGCCACCGGGGCTGCCCTATACTATTGTTTTAACATGTAATCAGTATAAAATCATCAGTGACTTAATGTAATATTTTATACTTAACAGCACACTTCAAATTAGACTAGCCATATTTCAGTAGCCACGTATGGCTAATCACTAACGTAGTAGACAGTGTAGCTCTAAAGGCTTGACCTACATCTCTCTCCTTACAAAAATTGTTTTACACTTAACATTTTAATTTATTTTGGACTGTAATAAAATCATTTAAAGTAGGCGCACCGCATGGTGGAGGGCGATACGTGTCAGTGAAGGTGAAGTGGATCAAAACACAGAGGAAAAAGATTTGAGTCAGGATAATTTATCTAAATAAAATCTGCTTATGTTCCATCTTATTAATTTAAAACAAATTTATTTTTAACCAGAACAAATGCTGTCAAATATACCAGTCACAAGTAAGAGAGGAGTCAGATTTCATCAGAGAGCACTTTTCATGCAGTTTGGAACGCCGAATTGGTGTTAATAAAATTCCCATGGGCTTCTAAAAAAAAGAAAAGAAAATCTTAAAAATAATGAACAGCAGGTTCTTGCTTCTTCATTTTCTTTCTATTTCTTCCAACTGCAGGGTGAAATGAGAGAAAATTAGCAGTTCCACAGCATTAACCAGCACCAGTGACTTTCTAAACCTATGAAAATAGCCCTATGTACATGCTGCATTTGTGTGCTGTATCTCAAGTTGAGTACCACACATTTTCCTCTTGTAACCTGTACCCTTGTGTATAGGGTGCTCGTGCAACCCATGGCTTCAATTTTGTGAGCCTACCAACCTTGTCTCCCTCTTGCCTAACACCATAAATGCTTCCCTCCACCCTTGAGAGGCCATTCGGAGATTTAAGGAAATCTCTTCACCTTAAAAGCCTATGCTCATTCCACAAATGCTACTCCCTTATTCTCCCAGACCCTCGGTTTCCATATCTACCATATGAAAAAGAAGCTGTGATAATGAAATACACAGCTGTGGAAATGCAAAAAAAAAAAAAAAAAAAGTTAATCATTTAAATAAATTCAAAGACAAGATACACCTCAAGACTTCGTTATCAATTCCGTGATAAGTAATCACCATACTATGACTAACTTGCTTTAGACTTTCACATAAAATACAAAAATCTACACCTGAATATCAGGTATTAATCATTAAATGTGGTCCTACTTTGAAATTCTCGACTTTTTGCTATTTGTATGTAATCACATTGGCAAAGGCATCGTCTCCTAGTTAGCACAAGGCAGTACATTTCCATGGCCAAGTAACGAATGTCCAATTAGTGCACAGCCCAGCCACTAGCGCTGCTGCTTCCAGTAACTGTTCTCTAAACAAATACTGGTCTCAGCTACGTTAGTAGTCTCGTTAGTAGCTCGTTAGTAGTCTCACAGGTAGAGGACAAAAGACCTCACGAGAACGAATGAGCAGCCATGGAAATATATTTCAGAATATACTGTGAAAAAAAAAAGAATATAATTTCTGTTACTAGATACATTAGTATTCTATTAATGTTCTGAGCAGCTAAAACTGAATTTTTAAACTGATCTTAAACTTCTTAATTTACTAGGAGAATTGAAAAAGAATAAGACTGTCAGTAACAGGTAAATGCCGGGAATGGTCTGGTGATGTGCAAAGCTATACCCATACCTGGATTTTCTGGCCCTGTTCTCTGTTGGGCCGGATCCCTTCTAGTTAGGTCCATCTTGTTTATTGTTAAATTTCTCTTTTTCTTCCCCCCTATCAGAGCCTTGGGCCTCTTTGTCAGAGTTTTCATACTGGTATTGAGTTGTCCCTTTGGTGAAGAATAATACAGACTTTGGAGCAGACATTCACAGGAAAAACCAACCCGATGCATAATGAATAGTGACATCCCATACTCTACCCGCAGGAGAAGCAGGAGGATAGAAGTAACTCTGAAACTAATAGCTGGGAAGCTTCCTACTCACTGATGCAGCCTCTCCATGGCCCTCACTGTTGTGCCGCTGGATCACTTACTTTCGCAGTGACAGTCTTTCCAGTCCACCTGCCACCCTGTGCTGCTATTTTTGGCCCCTTCGGAGAAGGGATTGGAATCATCAGGGTCTGCCCCATTCTCTAAGTTTTTGTCAGAAATGTTTTGCCCCCACGACACATTCTATGATGGGGACGAACTAAGACTTGACATTTTTAAAAGCCACGCACAAAAACGAGGTGTGCCATTGGCTGGCTCTTTCCCTCGAGGCCCCGCCCTCCGCCTGGCCCCGCCCTCTCCCCGGCCCCTCCCTCCGCCATTGGCTGGCTCCTTCCCTCGAGGCCCCGCCCCGCGTGGCCCGCCCCTCCCGCTCCCCAGCCCTGCCCTCCGCCTGGCCCCGCCCCCTCTCCCCGGGCCCCCCCCCCCTCCGCCATTGGCTGGCTCCTTCCCTCGAGGCCCCGCCCCGCGTGGCCCGCCCCTCCCTCTCCCCAGCCCTGCCCTCCGCTTGGCCCCGCCCCCTCTCACCGGCCCCGCCCTCCGCCTGGCCCCGCCCCTCTCCCCGGCCCGCCCTCCGCTTGGCCCCGCCCCGGCCCCACTTGGCCCCGCCCCTCCCTCCGCCTGGCCCCGCCCCTCCCTCTCCAGGCCCCGCCCTCCACCTGGCCCCGCCCCCGCCCCGCCCCCTCCCCTCTGAGCCAACGTTGACCTGAGTGCTTGCGCGCTGCCCCTGCGGCCCTCGGCTCTCTTGGCCGAGGCTGCCAGAGGGCCGCAGGTTTCGTTCTCCAAACCTTAGGTCGCTAGGGAAGGGGGCTCCGGTTCGCGCCCTGGGCTTGGGTTCGGGGGGGCCCCGACCGCCCCTCCTCCCGCAGGGCCGCCCGCAGCCGGGAGGAAGCGCGCCGGTCCCCCCTCACCATCGGCGGCCGCCGGCCCCATCTGCGGCTCCTCATCCGGCTCCTCCGCCGTCTCCCAGTCGGTCTCCTCCTCGGACGAGGCCTCGGACTCGTGGACCACGGCGGCCGCTGCAGGTGTTGGCAGCTCAGCCAGGGGCACGGGGTGCTGGCCCAGGCCGTCGCGTAGCTGAGGCTGGGGTGGCACCACCATGCCGCCGCCGCGGGGCCGCACGAGGATATGGTTGTTGCAGTTGATGCGGTGCAGCAGCGAGTGCACCAAGTCCAGGAACATGAAACGGAAACTGACCATGGGGAACTGATGGGCGTCCACCAGGATGTCCAGGCCGTCCGCCGGCGCCTCCTCCCCGTCCTCGTCCGCCGGCCCGAAGTCCGAGTCGTCCTCGGCCTCCTCGGCGTGGGCGCTGCCGCCCTCAGGGTCGATGGCCAGATTGAGACCCACGACCTCCATGCCGAGGCCTCCCGCGGACCCGGCGACCTCGGCCGCCTGCACCTGCTGGGGCCCGGAGCCGAGGACCACCCCGTTGTCGCCGCCGCCGCCGCCGCCGCCGCCGCCGCCGCTGCCGCCAGCGGCCACTGGGGCCCACGCCCCCACGGCGCCCACGGGGCTATCCTGCCCCCCTGGGGCCTGGCCTGGGTCTTCGGAGGCGGACATGGCACCGGGCAGCGCCTCGCTGGGGCGTCGGCCGGGCGGAGGCGACGCCAAGGGCGAAGACGGTGGCCGTCGGGTGGGCCGCCGCCGACCCGAGGCCCTGGGCAGCGGGGCCCGAAGTGGGGCGGGCCGGGCGGCCGAGGAGCTGCCCACCGAGGGGACGACAGTCTGTGGCAGAGCCCGGGGAGGTCCGCGACGGGAAAGGAAGGGAGCGGAGGTCAGGAGCGGCCCGCCCAGGCCTCCCCTCGGGGGACAGTGGACGCCGCCGCCAGGATTCTGTGAGGCTGCGGCGGGGGGCGGGGCCTGGCGCGTCAACAATGGGCGCGCGCTCACTTGTCGACAAGCGGGGACTGACGTGCTCAGCCGCCAATGAAGGGCCTAGGCCCTTGGCCTCCGGGGCTGCTCCCGGTCGCCATCTTGTGCTTCGAGGCCTTAGGGCCTCCACGGCTTTTGGGGCCACGCAACTACAGTCCTTTTATTTTTACAAGCGTCTGAGAAAGCGTAGCGATCCAGGTTGGAGACACCTTGGGCCACAAGCATTGCAAGGTGTTTCCCGATTTCCACCTGGTAATGGCTAATGCATGTAGGGACAGGGTCATTAAAATGGTGTATAGCTCAGACTTAAGCAGTAGTAAAAACCTCCGAAGGAGAGAGAGGTTGGACAATTTAACGTGGTTAAAGCTACTTGGAAAAGACTAGACAAAATTGACATGGATGCAGTCAGAACTGAGTGTTGAAGAAGTGGTTAGTGACAGGAGTTAGAAAGTATGTAATGAACCCTGACAAATTCACTTCGAGCCCTCAAAGAATGAACACGAGATACTGTTAAAGGACCAGGTCATCTCATAAGAGCTGATAAGCCTGACAGACTTTGGGGCAGCCCGGGTGGCTCGGCAGTTTACGGCTGCTGCCTTCAGCCCAGGGCCTAATCCTGGAGACCCGGGATCGAGTCCCACATCGGGCTCCCTGCATGGAGCCTGCTTCTCCCTCTGCCTCTCTCTCTCTCTCTCTCTGTCTCTCATGAATAAATAAATAAAATCTTAAAAAAAAAAAAAAAGAGCCTGATCGACTTTAAAAGGGCAGGCTTCATAGGATGTTTCTGAGGCAACAGTCCCTTTTTATTGATTTCAAAATCCACTTAATCAAGAACTCAAGTGTAAGTAATTCTGAAAACTATAGAGAAATTAGCTGCTGTTTTATATACTCATTTTGTTAAAAAAAAGTTTTATACTACCAAAAACGTCTTTTGAAAAAAAAAAGGAAATAATATTTGGACATTTAATACCAATAAATCCTATCAAGGTTAGGAGGGATTTTTTCCTTTTATCCACCCAAAGAAATTTCAATGTTTTTATTTTTCATCTGTCTCACCTCAATAATAAAGCATGGTGCTATCGTAAGTCATTGGTTTAAATCTGGAAGGCAGGGACGCCTGGGTGGCTCAGCGATTGAGCCTCTGCCTTTGGCTCAGGGTGTGATCCCAGAGCCCTGGGATCCAGTCCCAAATCGGGCTCCCCACCAGGAGCCTGCTTCTCCCACTGCCTGTGTCTCTCATGAATCAATAAACAAACTCTTTAAATCTGGAAGGCAACGTAGAAAATCTCTAATTTGTAATCTTCACTATAAAGAGAGCAAAACTGAGGTAGAATCCCAATCTCAGGTCTAGAGTTGGTTTTAACATTTAGCCACTGATGTGACCTTAGGAAAGTTACTTATCATTTCTATGCCTCAGTTTATCATTTGTGAAGTTAGGGTAATGATTACCTATCTTACAGTGTTGCTCTAAGAAGCAAATGTCCTTTTTCATACTATGATATTTTATATACATTAAGGTATTATTATATCAATAATCATCTTTCCATTCTTGAACTATTGGAGAGAAGCTATTGACTAGTCTTTCCGACCTTCAGAGAGAATCATTTAATTTGTTTTTGGAGGAATCCATTGTTCCCAGGTAATGGAATCACACACTTCCTCCCTGGCAGTTCATACCCTGACTTTAGTCAAGATTTAAGTGAAATAGGTAGATGGAATGAGATGGGATTATATTTAGGAGATTAGCCATTTGTTGAAAATATGTTCTTAGTTTTATTTTGTCTTCTAAGTTGGCTAATATTTCTAAATATGTAGGTTTTTCATTTTGATATTATAAAATCTGATACTATTTTCATGGTTTTAACATCATTATAATTTTGCAAATCTTTTCTCATCCAGAGATAAATTTTATATTTTCTTTTTTTTTTTGGAGGTCTTCTTAGTGTTTATATTTAACTCCTTAATCCATTTGGAATTAATACTGACACATAGTATAAGATTAAAATATCAGTTATTTTTCATTTTAAACAGCTCACCCACAGCACCATTTGTTGAGTGAATTACTCCTCTCTATAATGATGTGTGGCCATGTATCCTTTAGCACTTTCCATAAAGGTAGAAGAGATGCCAGAGAAAATGCATGTTCTTTTTTTTAAAGATTTTATTTATTTATTTATTTATTTATTTATTTATTTATTTAATCATGACAGACACGCAGAGAGAGGCAGAGAGATAGACAGAGGAGAAGCAGGCTCCTCCCAGGGAGCCCAATGCAGGACTCAATCTCTGAACCGGGATCATGTCCTGAGCTGAAGGCAGTGCTCAACCACTGAGCTACCCAGGCATCCCGAAAATGCGTATTTGTCCAAAATTTCAGAGCTGGAAAGGCCTTTAGATATTGAAGCTAACTCCATTCTTTTTTAAATGGAGAAACTTAGGCCTAGAGCAGCTAACTAGCTTCCCCAAGGTCGTGCAACTTAACGGAGGAGCCAGGACTAGAACTAGATCCCTGACCTTTAATCTGAAGTTGAAACAGGCCTACTTTTTATATATGCAGCTTCAGGAGAAACTTGACAGCAGAAGGTTAATTAACCAGGCCCAAAGTAAATGGCTGAGTTGAGGCTCTCTGAAAGTTCCAGACCAGCACTCCTGATCTCTAGTCAATCAGCAAGTATTTTCTAAACACCTACATATAATGTCTCATGCAAGACTGTGCCAAGGATGGAGAAGCAAGGGCCATCACCTCTGGTGGCATATCACAATCTAGCTGGGAGAAAGGGTTACAAGTTAAAAATGAAAAAAAAAAAAAAAAAAAAAAAAAGAAGCAGACCCTGACCTTCAGAGCTGGACTGGAACTCATACTAAGCCGTTTTATTTTCCTTTTGGACACAATGTCATAGAACACCAACATCAGACAAGATCACTCAGAGACCACGATGAAAGGAGACAAAACAAGACCACTTTGTAATTTTACTTAAGCAGAGACAAAAACGAGGTCACAAAATATTAAACATCCTCTCTTTTGGCTAAAATGAGTGTCTACCACTTCTTTACTAATTATAATTTTATCCTGATTCTAGTTTCCCCTCCCTGTAGATAAGATTTTTTGAAATACCAATTATAGAACTGTTCCTACTTTGTAATAGCATCTGATCTAGAGAAAACCCCTGTTTCCTTCAAAACTTTCTAAAATAATCCAGGACAAACCCAATTCTTTAAAAAAAAAAAGATTTTATTTATTTATTCATGACAGACACAGAGAGAGAGAGAGAGAGAGAGAGAGAGAGAGAGAGGCAGAGACACAGGCAGAGGGAGAAGCAGGATCCATGCAGGGAGTCTGATGTGGGACTTGATCCCGGGTCTCCAGGGTCACACCCCGGGCTGAAGGCCGCACCAAACCGCTGGGCCATCAGGTCTGCCCCAAACCCAATTCTTATGATAGGTTCTATACCTCTTACAGAGTCACCACATGGTTCACCCTGGGGTGTATTCTTCCTCACTGCAATACGTAATAAACCCAACTTATTCAATTACCAGTATGTTCCTTTGGTCTCAAGCTAGCGTTTATTGACAATGTAAAACATTTTCATCTTTTTTTAAGAGTTTATTTATTTATTCATGAGAGACGCACATAGAGGCAGAGACACAGGCAGAGGAGAGGCTCTTCGCAGGGAGCCCAGTGCAAGACTCAATCCCAGACCCCGGGATCACGCCCTGGGCCAAAGGCAGATGCTCAACTGCTGAGCTACGCAGGCATACCCATTTCCATCATTACACTGTAATATTTTGACTCAGCCAAGTGAGTCAGGAGGCCTCACGATTAGTGGGCTTTTCAGAGAAAAGGCTTCCCAGAGGAAAGATCTGGGTTCAAAACATGGGCATCAGTCCCTGAGGGAGAAGGGCAGAAAAGGTAGGACATGGTATCCACGTGGTTCTTGTTAAAATGCCCTCACAACCTTGCAGGGTCCTTGGCTGTAAGAAAAGCCTGAGCCATGGGGTACAGAAAGGAAGCAGATGTTGCTCCTGGCCAGAGGGCAGACCTAGATGACCTTCCATGTGATGAATGACCTGCCATGGGACCTGGGTGAGGAAGGTGCCAAACAGGACACTCCCATTTCCTACAACATGCTCTGACCAGGGCCACCCCCACTCTTCCTTAGTAGAAACAAAGCTCCCAGGTAGATGGCTTTTCGTATGAAAACAGCATATTCCTGCTTTCTTTACCTCCTTCCTGTCTCCATCCATTCCTTTTTCAAAACTTTCAACAGGATCAACACTAGTCATTTTAGAGGAGAATAGTATGTTACCAAAACCAAAAACAACACAAAATAAAAACTGTACAAAGTGTCTTCCTGGGTCATGAAAAGCTGGGTTGTCCACTTAAGCTACAGGACAAACACTCCGGACCCTAGTCATTCAATCCTTCACTGAATGAGTATTAAATACCTACTATCTACCTGGAATTATGTTAGGGGTTGGAAACTCACAGGTACCTGAAACCCATGGCTTGTCCTAGTTCATGGTCTAGAGGATTAGACAGATACTTGAATAATGATGACACAGGGTGTCAAGTGCTATCACAGGGATGGGCATGAAGTAGGAGCAAGAAAGAGAGAATGATTAGCTGGCAGGGGAGGAGAGATGAAGGAAGTAGGTTGGTGCCTGGAAAAGTGCCCAAGAGGAGGTGTTTCAGGTGGATCCTAAAACTAGGAGTTCAACTGGCACTACAGGTGGGTGGGAGGAGCTTAGTGAAGGTAAAGGAAACAGCACGAGCAGTATTAGACATGGCTACATATGTGGGTGTGTACCTATCCAGGGACTGAAATGGCTGGAGCATTGCAGAGTGGCAGATGGACCTTTAAAGCTAAGATGGGATGGCGGTGGGGAGGGGAGCTGGGGGGCTCAGTCAGCTGAGCCTCTGACTCTTGGTTTTCCAAGTCATGATATTCAGGTCATGGGATTAAGCCCCACACTGGGCTTCCAAGCTGAGACCATAGTCTGCTTGAGATTCTCCCTCTCCTTCTGCCTTTCCCCTGTTCACACACTCTCTCTCTAAAATTTTTTTTAAAGATTTATTTATTTATTCATGAGAGACACACAGAGAGAGGCAGAGACACAGACAGAGGGAGAAGCAGGTTACCTGCGAGGAGCTGAATGTGGGACTCAATCCCTGGACCCCGGGATCATGACCTGAGCCAAAGGCAGAAGCTCAACCACTGAGCCACCCAGGTGCCCCTCTATCTCTACATTAAAAAAAAAAATCTATTGGGGCCATGGATGCTTCAGTAAGGAGTTTCCCCTTCTTCCTGAAAAGTAGGTCTTCTGCTTCTCAATCACTGAGATGGTGGCAGAATTAGAATAATTTGTGATGCATTTAGGAACAAGTAGAGTCAAAAAAAAAAAAGGTCTGCTAAGGCCCTTAAAGCTTTTTCAGCAAGTTTTAGTGTCCACAGTTTTCCTCTTTATAAAAATAATACATATTCTTTTTATAGTAGATTTAAAAATAGATAAACCAAAACAAGAACGTGAAAATCATGCATATCTTGGGGCATCTGGGTGGCTCAGTTGGTTGAGTGTCTAACTCTTGGTTTCAGCTCAGGACATGATCTCATCAGGAGCATGAGATCAGCCCTGTACCAGGCTCCCCACTCAGTGTGGAATCTGCTTGGGATTTTCTTCCTTTCCCTCTCCCTCTCCCTCCCCCTCTGCCTTTCCCCCTTGCACACCCACTTGTGCACACTCTCTCTAAAAGAAATAAATAAAATCTTAAAGAAAAATCACACATATCTTGCTCATATAAATAATAGGATAATAAGACCATAGATAAATGACAAAGGACATGGATAGATAAATCATAGATAAATACAAATGATTTTAAACATATGGACAAATGACTTTTGAGCATATGGACATATGCTCAAAACTCAATCCAAATTAAAATTATATTGAGGTAATGATAATCACTAGCATTTATTAAGTGCTCATTATAGGTTGGGCACTATTTTAAGCACTGGCAGAGATTATCTTATTTACTCCTTGCAACAAACCTATGATGTGACTACTGTTATTATCCATCTTTTGCAAATTAGGAAACCAAAACATAACAGAGGCTTAGCCACTTTCCCAAGGATACACAAGTAGTAAGGTGCAGATCCTGAATTTAAAAAAATAAAAAAAATCCTTAAACTCCATACCTAAAAATAAGCACTCTGATATTTGGTATAGAGTTCAGTTTAATTTTTTCAGGTTGGTAAGAAACTATAATTCTTAACTCTCCTCTTTGACTAGAGATTTCCGCTCTCCTACCCTTACCCTACCCTTAAACAGGAAGTTGGCTGTTGATTGTAATTATTCTTTATCGTGTTTAGAAGGTTTCCTGTTCCTCTATTATTAACAGCTGTGTAGCTTAGCGTAAATTGTCTCTCTGGTCCTCAGTTTCATTTCTTGAAAGTAATAGTTACCATCCCACAGGATTTTTGTGAATGTTCAATGTGATAATAAACAATGAGCATTATCAGAATTAAGGGTTATTAGTGAAGTTTGCCAAGGTTTCCTCACTTTCTAAGCATGTAGTTATTTCAGAGGAAGCAGAATACTAATTTAGCCCTCTTGTTCACCTTCAACCAGTAAATGCTTGCTCTCTGGAGTGAAGAAATTACTAGAAATACATGTCTGCAGATCCCTTCCCCCTCCATTTTTTATAATCTCAGTCATTTTCTTTTTCTTTTTAAACAGCATGCTTGTTTATTTTTTCTTTTCTTTTTTTTTAAAGATTTTTATTTTTTATTCATGAGAGGCACAGAGAGAGAGAGGCAGAGACACAGGCAGAGGGAGAAGCAGGCTCCATGCAGGAAGCCTGACGTGGGACTTGATCCTGGGTCTCCAGGATCACTCCCTAAGCGAAACGGAGACGCTCAACTGCTGAGCCACCCAGGTGTCCCCACCTGAGTCATTTTCGTAGGAAGTTTCCTCCCAGGTTATCCCATTGCTGCCTCCTTCTTAGAATTCAAGTTTTGGTCAAGAGCATTCACTAGGAATCCCCCCTGATCCCTTAAGTAAAGCTGTCACCAGCTGCCACCCCAGACACTGTCATATCCCTACCCTGTTCTATTTTTTCATAGCTTAGTATTTTTCCCATTTAATTACTTTTTATCTTTGTTGTTATAATCCCTATCCCCATTACCCTCTATTGTACCCCCACCACAGAGGCAGGGCTGTTTTCTTCACTATGTTTGCCAAGCACCTAGGACAATGCCTGGAACATAGTAAATACTCAAACATTTATTAAATGACGCTAGTCCCCACTTGTCCACAGTTTCAGCTACCCATGGTCAACTGCAGCCCAAAAGCAGATGATCCTCCTTCTGGAATTGTCAGAAGGTCAATAGTAGCCTAATGCTATGTTGCAAGGCCTATGCCATTCTCCTCATTTCATTTCATCAGGTTATTATCTCTCATCATTACAAGAAGGATGAGTATAGGATGTTAAGATATTTTGAGAGAGAGAGAGACAACATTCACATAACTATTACAGTATTCTTATAATTGTTCTGTTTTATTATTAGCTGTATTTCTAATCTCTTACTTTGCCTAATTTATAAATTAAACTTTATCATAGATGTGTATACATAGGAAAACATCATATATGTAGGGGTTTGTACTATCTGTGTTTTCAGACATCCACTGGAGGCCTTGGAATGCTTCCTACACAGTTGAAGTACTATTGTATAAGCAACTTGCTTTCTCTCTTTTTTTTTTTAAGATTTTATTTATTCATGAAAGACACACAAAAAGAGGCAGAGACACAGGCAGACAGAGAAGCAGGCTCCATGCAGGAAGCCGGATATGGGACTCGATTCCGGAACCCCGGGATCATGCCCTGAGCAGAAGGCAGATGCTCAACCGCTGAGCCACCCAGGTGTCCCAGCAACTTGCTTTCTCTATATTGGATAATTATACAAAGTACAAATGTTACTGGGTTGTAGGATTACATTTATGAATTGGGTGAGCCCCCAATAGGTTAGCAAGATTAAAATTGGGCCTTGAATTTCTGTAAAGTTTTGGTAATTTCCCTAGATGCCAATATATCTCATATCACCAGAGGGTATAACTATCTTTATATTTCCTTTCCTAAGGAAAATGTCTTAATCGAACAGTTAAAAGCATATGTAAGATTGCAGGGGATTATACCAGTGTTAAAGTTTGTCTTGTGGTTACCTCACACTAAATTACAACTTTTGGAGGTCAGAGAGGTCACATGTAAGTCAACTTGCTGTCTCTTTACATTGTTTAAATTAAAGTCTTCCAAAATTTTCTTCCTCTGCCTTGTCACAGGGTTTGAAATTCCCCATCTGGGCATCTTTTTATAGGCCCTTTCAGAGACAAGTACATTGTGAGTTAAAATGGTATCACAACATATCTGCAAGTATCATTAACCAAACATTATTCAAGGCAGGGTCTGGAGGAAGTAGAATAGAATATCTGAGAGAAGGTAAGGAGTAGAGGAATGAAGAAAACATCTGGAGCATGGGGGTGCTCCCAGGTAAGGGAGGTCTGTATGGAGAATAACAGTGGGTAATCCTGATTTTAGGTGCCTGAAGATAGTGGTGAGGTTGGAGAGGACAGAGGTCACTGCCTGAGAATGAAGGACATTGGAAAAAGAGGCAAAGGAACTAGAGAAGTAAATGTCCCATTTTTACAGCTTTCCTTAAGGCTAACTTCTCTCTGGAGGTACTTAGTATTTTAAGACAGAAAATGAATAAGACCCTTTGAGGTTCCAACCAGGGGGAGTTTGCAATTTAGGGATGCTGACAGCAAGCAGATGGTGAAGAATGCTATCATAACATATGGGAGAGAAAGTTATTAATGCCATCCAGATAAGGTACCTAAGTAACCTCAGCTGAATGTAGAAACAGGACCTTCTCACCAAACTCATGGGCCACCTTCCTTTTTCTGATCAACTACCCTTTCACCTGCTTTCTCATCTAGATTCTAGAGATTAAGCCCATTTACTACTTAAAGTTGCACAGAAAACTATAGCAATACCAATATGAACTTTCTCGGGGCCCATGTAACCCCTCTTTAGCTTTAGAAATAAAGCAGTAGAAATGGAGTTGAAGCTCTGCATATCTTTTTTTGAGGTAGTAATTAGTATCATGAATTTGTTGTTTCATTCCTGTGCCCATTTTTACTTTGCCTTCGTTTATTGGAATGAAACATGTGTTGTTAAATACATACTTTTATCCCAAAGTAGGTAGTATTTTTTGCATAAAATTTTATGTAAGTGGCATCACAGTATTTGTATTCTTCTGCAACTAGCATTGTGCCTTACTCTTTTCTCCGCTACCACTACCTAATCATTACCCTAAGAGTGGTATGTGTTCAGGACCTAGTGAGCTCCAGTCTCCTCCCCAGCCCAGTCCTTGCTGACCTATTCAGTTTACCTGCAGCATTTTTGAGCCAGTGAACTTGGTTTTACCTCAGGTGAAGGTCACCTTCTCCAGTTGTCTTATGCCAAAATAAAGATCTCGGCTCGGCTCAGCTGAACCATGTGGTCTCCGGACAGTCCTAGATCATCACCTTGGGAGCCACATTTTGAAAACCATTGCTCTAGAGCATCTTTTTTCCCTTGATATTTTAGCCTCCCTTCAACAAAATAGTCTGACACAAACTTACCAAAAAGTGAAAGATAGCATTCTTAGTAGGTAGAGTGATTCAAAAATTGTTTTATTAACAATTTAAATGTACTTCATGATAAAGTATAAAATGAAAAGAAGACTTTATTAACACCTTAGTGATTAATCACCTGACTGTGACTAAGTTTCTTTTAATTTATTTATTCATAGAGACACACAGAGAGAGAGAGGCAGAGACACAGGCAGAGGGAGAAGCAGGCTCCATGCAGAGAGCCTGACGTGGGACTTGGTCCAAGTTCTCCGGGATCATGCCCTGGGCTGCAGGCGGCGCCAAGCCGCTGTGCCACCGGGGCTGCCCAGTTTCTTTTAATTTAACAGTCATATAAAAATCCTCAAACAAGGGGCACCTGGGTGGCTCAGTTGGTTAAGTATCTGATTCTTGATCTCAGCTTAGGTCTTGATCTCAGGATGGAGAGTTCAAGTGCCCAGTGTGGAGCTACTTAAAAAATTAAATATATCTCTTTAAAAAATAATCAAACAAGCTAATAGTTATTGAATATGGTCTGACTGGAACCCTTTACCACACCCATGGTCAGGTTAAAAGGGCATCATTTACTAGTTAGTACAAGAGACGACATTTCCACTATGTAAGGAGGAAGACACAAGCCATGGAAGCTGGCTTGTAAACCGCTTCAGTTGGTTTCTGAGGAAGGTTTTCTAAACCACTCTTGGTCTACATTAAGTATTCTGATGGTTTACAGCTGTCTTCTTATAGCTATGACAATAGTACTTCACAAGAGCCAAACTATGGAAGTACATAGGGTACAGTGAATTCTGTACCTGGCACAAAAGTGAGGAACAATTGAAATTCTAAGAAGAAAACGCTGGTTTTAAAACCTTTATAAAGCTTCTTATTTAACTACCCAGAAAAGTTTTGTTTTTTTTTTAATTTTTTAAAATTTATTTATTTATGATAGTTACAGAGAGAGAGAGAGGCAGAGACGCAGGCAGAGGGAGAAGCAGGCTCCATGCACCGGGAGCCCGATGTGGGATTCGATCCCGGGTCTCCAGGATTGCGCCCTGGACCAAAGGCAGGCGCCAAACCACTGTGCCACCCAGGGATCCCCCAGAAAAGTTTTTTAAATGAAGCTCTGAGCATTTCAGAGTACGTTTAGGCTATTCTGCAAAGATATATAGCCTACTCGGCTCGCTGCTACTTACACCCTGCAAAGTAAAGTTTGCTTTAGGGTACTCCTTCTACATCTGGTTACTCTTTCTCTTCCTCCTCTTCTTCTTCTCATCAGCTTCTTCCCCTTTGTCATACTCATTATCATTCCATGTGCATTGTCCTGCCAAGTATAACTTGGGACTGGATACTCATGGAAAAAGAAGCCCAGTTGAAGATCATCAAGAATGATAGCTGTACTAACCCTACTTAGCATTCCAAACTGGGCATTTCAGGGCTCCAAAAGTAATTGAAGAATGAGTCTTCGGAAGTTGTTTTGTTGTTTTGTCTCTCTAAAATACACACATACATACATACACATATACATAAAATCCTTAAAAAAAAGGATCAGAATCATTTGGATATGACCTCATTATTATGTTTTAGTCAACACTTCATTTGAGAAATATTCACTGGGCTCAAAGAAATTCTGTTCACAGAATTCACTCATAGACTCACCAGCATTGGAGAACTTGAGCAAAAATATTTTTCAGATGCTCTAAAATAGGATCATTGGTGGGGGGTACCTGGGTGGCTCAGTCAGTTAAGTGTCTGCCTTTGGCTCAGGTCATGATCATAGGGTCCTGGGATCAAGACCCATGTTGAACTCCCTGCTACTCAGAGAGTCTGCTTCTCCCTCTCCCTCTGCCCCTCCGACCCACTCATGTTCTCTCTCTCTTGCTCTGCTCTCTCTCTCAAATTAATTAATTAATTTAAAAAATAAAATAGGATCATTGGGTTTCTGAACTACGTTTCTGAGCAACTCTGCATTCTTCAAAACTTTCACACCAAAATAAAGAATTTTTTAGGGTAGACTTTACTTTCAGAAGTTTTCTCAAGTTTTGTGTTCTTTTTTATTTCCTTAACTTGTCTCCTCAATATCTGGTTTCCACTTATTTTCATATTCTGTAGGCTTATAATATGATTTGTATCTTTTATCAAACAGAGGTTGATAGGGACAGGCATATTTTCTCTCAGTACCATAAATTGCTTTATGATATTTAGATTTCATTTTTTGACTGTTCTGTCTTGAGTTTTCTGATGGTAATAAGTCACTGCTTAACAACATTAGGCAAATCATGAAAGAAGTTTACACATGCTCCAACAGAATCTATCACATTTTTCTTGGAAAGGTACCTTGGCTTGAGGAATCTCCTCCTCTTTACAGTTGATTTCTTCCTTCCAGACCTCAAAAATGAGGTGGCTGGCCACTTTTGTTGCACCTTGTAATGTGAGAGCCTGGAAGAAAAGAGCCTCCTGAGCAGAGCCTGAGGGCCCTTTGCTTTCCCATCTCAGTGCCTTTTTCTTCCTCATCATTATGTTGAGGCTAAACAGGTCAAGTGTCCTCCATGCCCTAATTAAGACAGGAGGCTCAGGAAGGCAGAGATGGGGAAAGAAGATGGCAGTCCCTCAGCACCATATTCTGCATTTCTGGTGTCATGTGGCCAGATCCCTCCTCTTGACCTTGCTGAACTGCCTCCAAAGCGTGAGGGTTCATGTCTTCAACAGTCCCCGGACATCACCACCTTCCCCTACTGCGCCTGCCTCCTTCACAGCAGCTGCCTTTGGGTGGGCAAATGGAGCTGGTTTTGTGTCGCTTTCATCAGACATGTTGGGGGAACCCAGGTGCCTCCTCACTAGCTATGGCTGGGAAGCGAGGACACAGGTGAGAGCAAACGAGGTGGGTGGCTCCAGCAGTGCTACTGGGCTGAGGACCATGGGCTGTGGTCAGCATGATGGCCACTACTGCTGGAGAACCTTGCCTAGCAGATTCCCTGCCAGCCTCCAGCTGGTATTTAAATCTGGCCAAGGTCAGGGTAAGTTGAGGAAGAGCTCAGGAAAGGTCAACCTGCAAGGTCCCTCCAGCAAGTTTGTCCTGCTGGTCCTGGAGGCCTCTAGGTCTAAGCTCCTTTGCTGAGAAGGGGTGATTGACAGGCCGCCTCTTTCTCGCCCCACCCACCATGTTTGCTTTGTGAGGAGGGGCTCATTGCTCCCCTCTCCAGGAAGAAAGGCTAGTTTATGGTCACCAATATGTCATATGCAAATGATTTAAGATAGGTAGCTCTTTTTATTTTATTTTTTTATTTTTTTTAAATTTTTTTTTTTAATTTTTTTATTTATGATAGTCGCACAGAGAGAGAGAGAGAGGCAGAGACACAGGCAGAGGGAGAAGCAGGCTCCATGCACCGGGAGCCTGACGTGGGATTCGATCCTGGGTCTCCAGGATCGCGCCCTGGGCCAAAGGCAGGCGCTAAACCGCTGCGCCACCCAGGGATCCCGGTAGCTCTTTTTAAATGCAGTTTTATTTTTTTTAAAGGTAAACTCTTCTCCCCATGTGGGACGCAAACTCACAACCTCAGGATCAAGAGTTGCATGCTCTACCAGGTGAGCCAGCCAGGTGCCCCAAATAAGATAGGGGACTTTGGCAAACAGGGTAGGGGCAAATTCCACCAAGGGGAAGGAGTGTTTCCTCCCACTAACACAAACTCCAATCAAGCTGCTGCTGCTGCTTCTTTCTTTTTCTTTTTCTTTTTTTTTAACCTTTTGGCTCCAGATCAAGAAGACAGCATAGTTTTGTGCAAAATGCCCTGGAGCTTAATGGTCAGATATTAATGAAAATGTTTTAGGTTGGAAGAGACCTTAGAAATCATGGAATCCAGTGGTTTTCCAAACTTGAGAGTGCAGAGGAATCACCAGAAGGGCTTATTAGACCACAGATTGCTGGGCCCCACTGCGGAGGTCAGGTTCCAGGGTCTGGGGTGATCTGAGAATTTGCGTTTCCAGCCAAGTTCCCATGGGAGGCTGCTGCTATTGGTCAAAGCGCTGCACTTTAAGAACAAGGGTTCTTTTTTTTTTAATAATAAATTTATTTTTTATTGGTGTTCAATTTGCCAACATACAGAATAACACCCAGTGCTCATCCCATCAGTGCCTCCCTCAGTGCCCATCACCCATTCACCCCCACCCCCCGCCCTCCTCCCCTTCCACCACCCCTAGTTCGTTTTCCAGAGTTAGGAGTCTTTATGTTCTGTCTCCCTTTCTGATGTTTCCCACACATTTCTTCTCCCTTCCCTTATATTCCCTTTCACTATTATTTATATTCCCCAAATGAATGAGAACATATAATGTTTGTCCTTCTCCAATTGACTTATTTCACTCAGCATAATACCCTCCAGTTCCATCCACGTTGAAGCAAATGGTGGGTATTTGTCATTTCTAATGGCTGAGTAATATTCCATTGTATACATAAACCACATCTTCTTTATCCATTCATCTTTCGATGAACACCGAGGCTCCTTCCACAGTTTGGCTATTGTGGACATTGCTACTAGAAACATCGGGGTGCAGGTGTCCTGGCATTTCATTGCATCTGTATCTTAGAACAAATTATTTTAAGATTTGTGTGGAATCAGAAAAGACCCCGGATAGCCAGGGGAATTTTAAAAAAGAAAACCATATCTGGGGGCATCACAATGCCAGATTTCAGGTTGTACTACAAAGCTGTGGTCATCAAGACAGTGTGGTACTGGCACAAAAACAGACACGTAGATCAATGGAACAGAATAGAGAACCCAGAAGTGGACCCTGAACTTTATGGTCAACTAATATTCGATAAAGGACGAAAGACTATGCATTGGGAGAAAGACAGTCTCTTCAATAAATGGTGCTGGGAAAATTGGACATCCACATGCAGAAGAATGAAACTAGACCACTCTCTTGCACCATACACAAAGATAAACTCAAAATGGATGAAAGATCTAAATGTGAGACAAGATTCCATCAAAATCCTAGAGGAGAACACAGGCAACACCCTTTTTGAACTCGGCCACAGTAACTTCTTGCAAGATACATCCACAAAGGCAAAAGAAACAAAAGCAAAAATGAACTATTGGGACTTCATCAAGATAAGAAGCTTTTGCACAGCAAAGGATACAGTCAACAAAACTAAAAGACAACCTACAGAATGGGAGAAGATATTTGCAAATGACCTATCAGATAAAGGGCTAGTATCCAAGATCTATAAAGAACTTATGAAACTCAGCAGCAAAGAAACACATAATCCAATAATGAAATGGGCAAAAGACATGAAGAGAAATCTCACAGAGGAAGACATAGACATGGCCAACACGCACATGAGAAAATGCTCTGCATCACTTGCCATCAGGGAAATACAAATCAAAACCACAATGAGATACCACCTCACACCAGTGAGAATGGGGAAAATTAACAAGGCAGGAAACCACAAATGTTGGAGAGGATGTGGAGAAAAGGGAATCCTCTTACCCTGTTGGTGGGAATGTGAACTGGTGCAGCCACTCTGGAAAACTGTGTGGAGGTTCCTCAAAGAGTTAAAAGAACAAGGGTTCTAATCCAACTTCCTCATTTCACAGATGAGTGAGTCAACTGAGGCAGAACCCAGTTGGGTTCCAATGTTGGTTTTAACATTTATCAGTTGGTATGACTTTGTGATCTCATTTAGCTTCTCTGTGCCTCAGTTTTTCATCTACAAAAGAGTAACAACCTCTGTCCTGCCTATCCCATGTTGTCTAATGTACAGGGTGGTTGCTATTGGGTAGTTAATCAGGCATTCAAGAACAGCCTTCTAATTCGGTTGTGTAGCATTCGTGTGGTTATTAGATCTATGAATTTAAACATTTCCCCCGCTAGCTACTAAGAGTTTACACCCTTCTTGCCCTTTTGTCAAAGACCTAGAGAAGCAGATGCTATTAGATGGGGGAGGGGGGCATAAACCATTAGTTCTTTTTGTTGTATTTTTCTCATTTTGCATTTGCCTCTTATGTTTGTTAATACTTCTAATTATATTGGTCTCTTTTTTTTATAGGAGGCTCCCAATATTTTCCTTTTCTATTTCTTACATTTTCTTTAAATTTATGAAATTCTTTACCATCTGATGACAAGACCATTGAAGCATATATTTTCTTCTCATTTTTGTGCTGTGATTTTTTACTATGTATACCCTTATCCACCTGGAGTTATTTTGGGACATGAAATGAAGGTTCTTTTTCCCTAAGCAGCTAACCTTCTGGCATCATTTGTTGAGTAATCCCTTTCCTCTCCCTTGACACGTGTCTGTGGATTATTAGTTTTTGGTAGGAATATAGCAAAGGTGGGGGAGAGATTTGTATACAAGTCCATTTTTAAAAATATATTTATTTGAGAGAGAGAGACTAGGGGGAGGGGTAGAGGGAGAAGAGAATCTCAAGCAGACTTCCTGCTGAGCACGGAACTGGATGCAGGGCTCCATCTCATAACCCATGAGATCAGGACCTGAGCAGAAAGCAAGAGTTGGACACTTAACCGAATGAGCCACCCAGGCGCCACCCCAAGCCCATTTTTTAAATTTTTGTTTTTTTAAAGTTTTATTTATTTGGGTTATCTCTATACCCAAAGTGGGCACAGACTCACAACCCTGAGATCAAGAGCTGCATGTTCTTCCAACTGAGCTAGCCAGATGCCTGAAGGCCATCTTTTTAAATGGGGAAATTGAGGCCAAGAGCAGCTAACTGGTTATCTTAAGGGTATGCTAGTTAATGGAGAAGCCATGACTAAAACCAAGATTACTGAGGTCTAATGTGAATTTGAGGTGGATCTGCTTCTTGTCTATCCAAATTTAATGGAGAAAATGGACTCATGTTTCTTTATTATTTTGTCATATGGAAATATAACTTGTATTATTTAATCTTCTATTATTTCAAGAGATGCTAACAGCTATATTTTTAATAAGAAATCTCCTGAATTTTAGTTTTTTTTTTTTAAGATTTTATTTATTTACTCATGAGAGACCCAGAGACAGAGAGAGAGAGACAGAGACACAGGCAGAGGGAAAAGCAGGCTCCATGCAGGGAGCCCGCTGTAGGACTCAATCCCGGGACTCCAGGATCACGCCCCAGGCCAAAGGCAGGTGCTAAACCTCTGAGCCACCCAGGGATCCCCCTGAATTTTAAATTACACAAACACAGTGTGCTCCCAGCCCACATGTGACCATGGGTTGTTAACTTTTGACCATTTTCAAAAAGTACTTTTAGCACTGGCATGGGATTTGTAGCCTGACTTCTGTTCTAGCTATCCCAAACATGGATCATCTAGCTAGTATCAAAAGAGAAGCATTCCCTTATTTTTTTTTCTTTCTCTTTCTTCTTCAGATAACCCAGCAGAGCAATTTGAATTACTGTTCTTGTAAGAGACCAGTTGAATTTGATTATCTGAATTAGTTAATGGCATTAATACCATTTCTGATAGTTCTCTGAATTTACTGACTTGAATTGTAATGTAGGGTTAAACTAATACATGACAGGTTACCCTTCATTATGGTTCCTGGAGTGATGAAAATTCAAGGCCCATAATTGATTTAGTGAGATGAAAGAGATTCAAGTGTGCTGGATTTTAAGGGAAATCAGGGTAGTAATTGCATACTAGTGACTCATCCTTTCATTTAACCTTATCTTAACTCAGAAACAGCCCCAGCAGAGCTTGCAATCTTCATCCTTACCTATATCACTTTTGTAAAAATATTTTGAATCCCTGACTTCTTGCCTGAATTACTCTTGGCCGACAAATGTGCTACTGATATTCAGACATTGGGCCATTGATGCACTGTTTAATTAGGGAAATGCTACCTGAGGGAGGACTAAGAGATTTTATAATGGGGAGGATAAAAAGATCACACATTTAAGCAGTGTGTGACTTTTGTTTTGGAAGATAAAGGTTACTGTAAAATCGTTTTCCTTGGTTATGCCTTTCAGAAATAGTACAGCATTTGATGATGAGGTGGAGAAGAAAACCTAATCTTCTCAACTCTATTCCTTCTTTAGTTCAAACTTTAGGAACCCTCGCCTTGATTATTGCAATATCCCTATAACTGGTCTCCCTGCTTCCATTCCATTTCAGTCTCTTAATACAGCAGTCAGAGTGATCCTGTTAATTCATAAATCTGGTCATGTACAAAACCCTCTTTCAAATACTCGCATATCAGGTTAGGTAAAACCCAAGTAATTCCAGTAGCCTCATAGAGCCCTCCATGATCTGGACCCTCATTACTTCTCTGATGTTATATCCCACTTGCCTCCCCATTACTGTTCCATTACTGTTCCAGCCACAGTGGCTGTGCCTCTGACGGGCATTTTCTTCCGCAGGACTTTTGCACTTGTTTCCTCAGCCTGCATTCCTTTCTCCAATGATCTGTATGTCCAATTCCCTCACCTTTTTTTCTTCTTCAAAGGTCTTCCTTTCTTCTGATTGTTTTATTTTAACTCGAAACCCTCCCTCAATACTCTTACTTACCTTTTCCTGCTTTATTTTTCTTACCACATCATATCACTTGCTACGCTACTCTATGTTTTACTTATTTGTTTACAGTTTATAAAGGTGTCTCTGGGTGAGGCAGGAGAGTCTTGGACCCACAGGTGAGATTCTCTTCATCAGATTAGGAAAGTTTTCTTTGAGGTTTATTGAACACTTTTTCTACATGTATTAAGATAATAGATTGTTCTTTTAATGTAGGAATTACATTGCTAGGGTTTTTAAAAATTTTCTCTCTTCAAAGAACTAACTTCTGGCTTTGTTGATGTTTATATTTGATTTCTATTTCATTGCTGCTCTTCTTATTTCTTTTCTTCGACATTCTTTGAACTTAATTTTGTGTCCTTTTCCTAATTTCTTGAGTTGGATATTAGATTTGCATTGATTTATCAGCATTTTATCTTTCTTAAGATTTGCACTTAAGGCAAAGGCCACCTTCATGGTGTGTCATCTATGCAGTCACACAGGTCCCATACTCAGAAGCCCCCCAGTGTGGATTATGATGTTGCCATCTTAAAATTTTTTATTTTATCTTTGTATTGTTTCTGCAATGAAATTTATGGGACAACGGAAATGCACATTAGTAGGGGAGATATGTGTAATATGCATGTCTGAAGTTCCTTGCTAATCTATTTGCAGATGGTGTTTGTGATGGTCCTTGTTCACAGGATTCCAGCATTGCAGGATACAAAGATGGGCATTGAAAATTCCTGCTGAAAGGTTAAAATTAAAATTTTTCTTTCTTAAAATTACACTTAAATAGCAAATAGAAAAGACCACAAGTTGAGAGAAAGAATATAGGTAAAAGCAGAAAGCTTTATATATTATCTTTAATGGGACTTCCCCTCACAGCCCAGTTATTTGAACAAAGGACCATGCCATTTTATTTTGCAATGGGCCTAGCAAATTATGTAGACAGCCCTGCTTAAATGTCTTTCCAAGCTTGGCATCCCAAAAGTTGGATCATATTTTCACTATAATTCTCTCAAAATATTTTTTAAAATTTCACTGTGATTTTTTTTCTCTTTTACCCATGGAATATTTAGAAATGAATTTCTTATCTTTCAAACGTGTGGGGAGTCTTTCTAGTAGTGTGTTATTATTATTATTCCTAGATTATCGTCAGTCTATTGAGATTTCAGTCCTTTAAAACTTGTTGCTTTGTAATGCATGTGGTCAATTTTAGTAAATGTTCTCTGAGCACTTGAAATGAATTTATTCTGCCAAATTGGGTGCAGTGTTTTATATATGTTAAGTCCAGTTTGTCAGTTGTATTCTTTATAATCTTCCATAACTTTATTGAGTTTTTTTTAAAAAGCTTTTATTTATTTATTCATGAGAGACACACAGAGAGAGGTAGAGACCTAGGCAGAGGGAGAAGCAGGCTCCCCATGGGGAGCCTGATGTGGGACTCAATCCCAGGGCCCTGGGATCATGACCTGAGCCAAAGGCAGACACTCAACCACTGAGCCACACAGGTACCCCACTTTATTGAGTTTTTGTCTGGTAAGTTGCTGAGAGAAATATGCTGAAAGCTCTCTGTACAATTGTGGAATTTTCTATTTTCCTTTTAGTCCTGTCAATTATTATTTTATAAATTTTGACATTTGTTGTGTTGTTTCCATTTTCATTTGTTTCAAGATATTTTTTAAATTTTTCTTTTGATTTCATCTTTGATTTATTGGTTTTCAGGATCTTATTTAATTTCCACACATTTGTGAATTTTCCAGTTTCCTCCTGTTATTGATTTCTAGTTTCATACCATTGTGGTTGGAAAAAAGTATCTTTCAATCTTTTTACATATGCTAAGACTTGTTTTGTGATCTAACATATGATCTATCATGGAAAATGTTCCATATGCACTTGAGAAGGAATATGTATTCTGTTACTGTTCACTAGAATGTTCTGTAAATGTCTGTCAGGTCCATTTAGTCTAAAGAATAGTTCACATCCAATGTTACCTTGTTAATTTTCTGTCTGGAGATCTATGCATTATTGAAAGGAAGGTGTTGAAGTTCCTTATTATCATTGTATTGTTGTCTATTACTCCCTTCAGATCTGTTAATATTTGTTACTATATTTAGGTTCTCTAATATTGGGTGCATATATAATTGTTATATCCTCTTGATGAATTATCCCATTTATCATTAAATAATGGCCTTGTCTATTATAACAGTTTTTTTAAAAAAGATTTTATTTATTTATTCATGAGGGACATAGAGAGGGAGAGAGAGAGAGAGAGAGGCAGAGACACAGGCAGAGGGAGAAGCAGGCTCCATGCAGGGAGTCTGACGAAGGACTGGATCCTGGGTCTCCAGGATCAGGCCCTGGGCTGAAGGTGGCGCTAAACCACTGAGCCACTGGGGCTGCCCACAGTTTTTTATTTTTATTTTTTTTAAAGTTTTTATTTAAGTAATCTCTACACCCAACATGGATCTTGTACTCATGACTCCAAGATCAAGAGTCACACACTCTTCTGACTGAGCTAGCCAGGTGCCTCTATGGCTTTTTATTTAAAGTCTATTTTGTTTGATATAAGAATAACACTTGGACAGCCCGGGTGAAGCTGAAATGAATCTCTTGTAGGTAGCAAATAGTTGGAGCTTGTTTTTATATACATTCTATGCCTTTGATTGGAAAATTTAATCCATTTACATTTAAAGTAATTAATGTTAGGTAAGGACTCTATTGCCATTTATGAATTGTTTTCTGGCTGTTTTTTAGTTTTTTTTGTTCCTTTTGTACTGTCTTCCTTTTGAACTGGTGATTTTCTACAGTGGTAAAGTTTGATTACTTTATCTCATGTTTATATACCTCTATATTTTCTTTCTACCCTTCTCTATAATATCTCATGATATTATAGCCGTATATTCTACTGTCATATTCATACATTGAATTTTGTCTTAAAGATTTTATTTTATTTATTCATGAGAGACACAGAGAGAGAGAGAGGCAGAGGGAGAAGCAGGCTCCATGCAGGGAGCCTGGTGTGGGACTCGATCCTGGGACTGCAGGATCATGTCCTGGGCCAAAGGTGGGCGCTAAACCACTGAGCCACCCAGGGATCCCCTACATTGAATTCTTAATTCCAGTTCTTATATTTTTCATTTTTAGAATTTCCAGTTGTTTATTTTATATAGTTTCCACCTATTTGCCAAAATTTTCAATGTTTTAATTTCCTTGAACATTTTAAGTAGAGTTACTTAAAATTTTATGTCTAAAACTGCATTTGTATGTATTTTTTATATATTTTATTTTCTCTCTGTATCTTCCTGTCTCTGTGATATGTTGTCTTGTCTTCTCATATTTTGCTATTTTGATTGCAGACCCAACATTGGAAGGTGGGGGTAGTAGAAATATTGTTAAGTTCAAGGTGATGTTTCTATATTTGTTTCAGGTAAGTGCCTAGTCTAGGAGCACTAACAATCTCTGGTCCATTTCTAGTTCATTCTTACTCTTAGAACATATCACTTTTTCTGGAAGGTTTACTGGGGTTCCTCTTCTTTGTAGGACCTGAACTCCCTGTTTTATTCTCCCAGCCTTGGGAGTCTTTTGAATACTCTGCTTATCCTCTTATCCTCTCAGATGACTGCTTCTTGAATTGAAGATATTTCTAGGGAAAATGTGGTTCCTAAACTGGGTTCCCTTTTTTAGGTTTTCTGTTGTCAAATCCTAACCTTCTAAGTTCTTGTTGTCTTGGGTAGTTCTTCAGTGCCTTAACAGATTGAAAAAAAGTTTACATAACTTTTCTCTTTATTCTCAATGGGTTAATACAAATTACCTAGTTGCTATTATTGAATGTAGAACTCACTTATGCTTTTATGATGCATTTTTGCTTTTCCTTGAACTTTCACCTTTATCATTCTTTACTTTTGTCATTCTTTTTTTCTGTGTTCACTTGCTTATTCACTTCAGGAAACATGCATTTTTGGATACCTACTATGTGCTATTTACTTTATTACATGTTGAGGACCAGGAGGACAAGATACCATCTCATTTAAAAAAAAAAAAGATATCATCTCAGGGCACCTGGCTGAATCAGTTGGTTGAACGTCTGATTCTTAGTTTCAGCTTAGCTCATGATCTCAAGGTCATGGGATCAAGCTCCACATTGGGCTCTGCTCTCAGTGCAAAATCTCCTTGAGATTCTCTCTGCCTCTCCCTCTGCCCCTCCCCCTGCTCATGCTCACACTCACTCTCAAATAAATAAATAAAATCTTTAAAAAAGATATCCTCTCATTTTATTAGATTACTATGGCCTCTTTGAAGAAGTGTCAATATCTACATTTACTATATGAGAAATCAAACATTGATAATTAAATGTCTTGTCCAAGGTTAAACAGCGTTTCTAGCAGAGCTTCAACTTGATCTTGGAATGACTAACTCTTTTTGAGAATTCTTTTTTTACTATGCTTCATCACTTGGTAGCCTTAAGACTTTAGGGCCAGAGAGACTTTGGCTTACTCTCACCCAGAAACTGAGATCCCACCATTCAAAAAAGAGGTAGGGGCACCTGTGTGGCTCAATCAGTTAAGCACCTGCCTTTGGCTCAGGTCATGATCCCAGGGTTCTGGGCTTGAACCCTGCATCAGACTCCTTGCTCAGTGAGGAACCTGCTTCTCCCTCTCCCCCATGCTCATGCTCTCTTGCTATCTCTCTCTCTCTCAAATAAATAAATTAATTAATTAATTAAAAGAAAAAATAGGGTGGTATGAAATAGTATAAAAGATTCCTCCAAATGCCCTACCCTTAATGTAGTCATCACAATTGATCCCTTTTGTATAGTGCTTAAAAATTTACCTTGTACTTTCACAAACTGTCTCCATTTTAAGGTTGGTATTGGGAGATAATACTTTTTTTTTCTTTTAGAGGGGAGGGGGCAGAGGGAGAGGGAGAGAGAATCTTAAGCAGGCTCCATGCATCCATTGTGGAGCCCCATACAGGGCTCAATCTCACAACCCTCAGATCATGACCTGAGCTGAAATCAAGAGTCAGATACTTAACTGACTGAATCACTCTGGCGCCGAGATAATACTTTGTGATAAAGGTTGTTTTGCATTGAACTTTTCTTTAAGACCTGATTTTGCCTAAGTTGGGTCAAAATTTGCATTATAGTAGAGTCCACAATTCTTGAGTGTTTGAAGTTAATGTAGAGGTCTAGGTCAAGTTATCTAATAAATGTAAATATACATACAAACACATAAGTCTGTCTTTTTAATTCTGAAAAGTCAGTAATGAAATCACTAACAGTAATTCTGATAAAATAGGAAGAAATATGGATTTTTGCCAAACATGACAATCCCAAAGTCTCCATCAAAAGATCAAACTTATAGCTGACATATCTTTTTATTTCTGCAAGTATGAACCCTATATAATTTGTAAGAGTAAATCACATAGAGCAGATAATATTTGGAATTTGAGTTTCCTGGCTCTTATTAGCTTTGGCAAAATAATGGAGTGATGTTGCCCTTTAAATTTTTTTTTTTTTTAACCAGGTCTTGCCTTTATCTATTCACCTTGAAAGAGAGTGCTCTTTAGACTAAGGAGAAGTCTTTGAGGCTAAGGGTTTTGGTCTGCACAGTTTGAATGTGGGTGAGGTTCCTGCTGTTGTATATTGAAAGATACTCTTTTGGGACTCCCATACTGTTAGGCAAATTTCAGGCCTGTGAGGAAAAAAGCAAAGCACAGGTTGCCAGAGGAAGGAGTGAAGCTCTTGCTGTCTTTTTCTTCTTCCTTTCTGGGGTGACCAGTAGTCATTCAACACTTGTACATATCTGAGAGTTTGGGTGATCTAGAAAGAGAAACATTTCCATAGGCCACTGTTTTCTGACATGGCTGTGGATTAGAATGAACTGGAGGTACTTGGGTTTTTTTTGTTTTGTTTTTATTTTAATTTATGATAGTCATACAGAGAGAGAGAGAGAGAGAGAGAGAGAGGCAGAGACACAGGCAGAGGGAGAAGCAGGCTCCATGCTCCGGGAGCCTGACGTGGGATTCGATCCAGGGTCTCCAGGATCGCGCCCTGGGCCAAAGGCAGGCGCCAAACCGCTGCGCCACCCAGAGATCCCAGTACTTGTTAAAAATACAGATTTCTAGTACAGAATCACTGGAGATAAGTCCTGAGAATCTATATTTTAACAAGTGGTACAGGTCAGCAAGGGAAACAGTTGACAAAACCAAAAGACAACTGACAGAAAGGGAGAAGATATTTGCAAATAACATATCAGATACAAGGCTAGTATCCAAAATCTATAAAGCACTTACTAAACTCAACACTCAAAGAATAAATAATCCAACCAAGAAATGGGTAGAAGACATAAACAGACATTTCACCAAAGAAGATATACACATGGCCAACCAACACATGAAAAAATACTCAACATCACTTGGCATCAGAGAAATACAATCGAAACCATGATGAGATATCACCTCACACCAGTCAGAATGGCTAAAATGAACAAGTCAGGAAATGACAGATGTTGGTGAGGATGCAGAAAAAGGGAAACCCTTGTACACCATTGGTGGGAATGCAAGCCACCTGGTGCAGCCATTCTGGAAAAGAGTACAGAGATTGCTCAAAAAGCTGAAAATACAGCTCCTACAACCTAGCAATTGCACTACTGGATATTTACCCCAAAGATACAAATACAGTGATCCGAAGGGGCACCTGCACCCCAATGTTTATAGCAGCAATGTCCACAATAGCCAAACTATGGAAAGAGCCCATATGTCCATAGACAGATGAATGGATAAAGAAGATGTGATACATATATAATGGAATATTACTCAGCTATCAAAAAGGACAAAATCTTGCCATTTGCAATGACACGGATGAAACTAGAGGATATTATGCTAAGTGAAATAAGTCAATCAGAGAAAGATAATTATCATATGATCTCACTCATATGTGGAATTTAAGAAAAAAAATAGGACCATAGGGGAAGAGAGGAAAAAATAAGACAAGATGCAATTGGAGAGGGAGACAAACCACAGGAGACTCGTAATCCTAGCAAGCAAACTGAAGAGTGCTGGAGGGTTGGGGAGGTGGGGTAGCTGGGTGATGCAAATTAGGAGGGCACATGATGTAATGAGCACTGGGTGTTATATGAAATTGATGAATCACTGACCTCTACTTCTAAGACCAATAATACATTTAACGTTAATTAACAATTTAAATAAAATTTTAAAAATTCAAAAACAAACAAAAAAAGCCAAACAAGTGGTGCAGGTCACTTTGATGCATAAAGAGTGTAAGAACTATTGGTTAGAATTTAAGATCATGGTCTTTAGAGTCAGGTGAATCTCAATTCAAATTCAAGCTTTGACACATATTAACTGTATTTATAATCCAATCCTTCTTATGTCATCATATTCTTTCACTTCCATACTATCTTGTGTGATAATCATCTCTCAATGCATATGCTTAATTAGGTAGGTGTCTAGTTTCTTCTTCCTAGTGTAGGGGAAAATATTTGTATTAGTGTAAAGGATGATATACCATAGCAAAAAAAAAAAAAACTTCATCAGCTTAAATAAGATAGAAGTTTATTTTTCATTTATGTGATAGTCCAGAGATGAGTGAATCAGGTCTGGCAGGGTGGCTTTACTTCACACAGTCATTCATGGAATTAGGTTTCTTCCATCTTGTTGCTTTGGTATCTTCTAGAACATACTCCTTGTTTTCATGGTTGAAACTGGTTCACCTCCAAGTTCATGTTCTTGATTTTAGGAAAGGGGAAAAAAACAGTACAGAGCAAGTAATTTCATTTTCTAAGAGATAATGTGGAAATTACACCCTTCACTTCTACTCTCATCCTATTGGCTCAACTAAGTCACATAGTCACAACTAAGGAAGCTGGGGAATATAGTCTCTATCAGGTCATTCAAGGGCCCAGATAAAACTTGGTGTTCCTGTTGTTAAAATAAGGAAAGGATAAATCCTAGGGGACAATTAGTGTCTGACACAGCCCCCAATTTAGGGGAAACCAAATGGCTTAGTGGTTAGTACTATGTGATTTAGAGGCAAAAACTTGTGTTAGAATATTGATTTTCCACTGTGTACCCTTGAGTAAGCCATTTGTAAACCTCTCTGAAAGTGTTCATCTGCATAATGTGGATAATAATAGTATCTTTTTAATAAGATTATTGATGGGATTTTATAAGATAATCCATGTAAACTCTTACATGGTATATCTGGTATATTGCCTGGTATACAGTAAGCACTCATTAAGTACTGGGCTACTATTGCTATTATTAGTATTTATATTAGTATTAGTATTTAGTATTATTGTAACAGACTCTTGGAGGGAGGGAAGAGTAGATCAAGGATGGCGTCATGAAGGAGACTGCATTTGAGCTGGTCTCTGAAAAATAGGATTTTTATAGATGGTAATAGAAGGAAAAGAGCAGGGCACCTGGATGGCTCAGTTAGTTAAGCATCTGCCTTCAGCTCAGGTCATGATCCCGGGGTTCTGGGATGGAGCCCTGTGTCAGGCTCCCTGCTCAACAGGAAGCCTGCTTCTCCCTCTCCCCACTTGTGTTTTCTCTCTTTTCTCTAATAAATAAAATCTTTAAAAAAAGAAGGGGAGGAGCATTCCAGAAAGAGGCAACAGTAGGAAATGATTTGACATCTACATGTGACAGGTATTAATAGTTTAGTGATTAAGGGCACAGGCTTTAGGTCATGCAGCAAAAGAGCCCAAAATATCAGCTATGTTATTTATTCCCTCTTTTAATGGTTCCAACTCATACCACATGGTACTTCCAACTCTGCTTCATCCCCTCACCACCTATGTTGGCCATTTATGCCACCCTCTGTTACTCTCTCTTAACTGTACAATTTGATAATGATTTATTCTTTGTAGAAGCAGAGAAAAATTCTTTCAGAGGCAGTTAGCACCACTTAACTCCACTTCCCTATATGTGCAATTATCTGGTTGGAAGTCGTCCTGTCTTTTTTCTTTCCTAATTCCCAGTTGTGAAATGGGTTCCAATTTTCTTGCCTACTTATGGTTGCTGTGAGGTTGGATTCGCTGTTCTGACCAATTATATCTTAGTATATATTATTATATTAGTATATAAGTATATAGGTATATATTATATATAGTATATATAGTATTATATAGTATATATACTATATATATTATATAGTATATAAGTATATACTTATATATTAGTGTATTTTTTTGATGTTAGTTTGTGATCCTAATTTATTTCCTCTATTAATTTGTCAATTATTCTTTTTTTGTCAATTATTCTTTTTAGATTTTCTAGTGGTTGTTCTAGGGTGTAGAAAATATATCTTTAATGAAAATGTACTTTAAAAATATTATGCCCTATTGTTTTCCAATGGCTGGGGGTTGAGGGAAATTGAAAGTGTTCCTCTGTTTTTTCTTTCCTCTTTAGGTGGGTCAAGATGGCTAGAGTGGGCTGGAGTTGGGTATTGTCCTTCCACAGGCCAGTTAATCTCTGATACTACCCCAACAGGTTAGGCTCTTAGTTTCCCCTGAGGACGGGCATTGTTAAGAACTGAGTTCTCTGGGTATTTCAAGATGGTTCTGTTTCTCCTGTCAGAAGTCCAAGCGAGTTTTTTTTCTGGTATTTACTGTGGGAACCTGGTTGAACTCTTGCAAGTAAGTCTCACAATATTGCTGGGACCCCTTTTTATGACTGAAGCCTCCTGGAGTTTTAGCTCACAGAATTGCCCACAATGAGCCTCCAGCGATTCCTCAATTATAGTTCAGGTTTTCCTATCCTGGCTGTGGTTCCCATGGTGGTTTCTGCTCTAGAGCAGAGTCTAGGGTAAACCATGACTCCGTATTTGCTTGTCTTTTGTATTGGGGGCTGAGATTTACTTTGTGTCCTTCCCTCTCTAGAGATCCAAGAAGAGTTGCTGATTTTTCAGTCTGTTCAGCTTTTTACTTGTTAGAATAGAGTGGTACCTCCCAAGCTTCGTACATGTGAAACCAAAACCCAGAAGTCTGAAATAGAATTTTTACAGAGGTGATCGAGTTAAAATGAGGGCATTAGGGTAGGACCTATTCCAATATGACTGCTGTCCTTATTTAGGTTTCTTTTCTTTTCTTTTTAAATATTTATTTATTTATTCATCAGAGACACACACAGAGAGAGGCAGAGACACAGGCAGAGGGAGAAGCACGCTCCTTGCAGAGAGCCTGATGTGGGACTGATCATGGAACTCCGGGATCACGCCCTGGGCCAAAGGCAGACACTCAACCCCTGAGCCACCCAGGCATCCCACCCCCACAGTTTTAAAAACATATAATACATCATTAGTTTCAGATGTAGTGTTTACTTTTTTTTTTCTTAACAAGAAACCTAAATAAAGGGACACGTGGGTGGCTCAGCAGTTGGGCATCTGCCTTTGGCTCGGGGCCTGATCCCAGGTCTGAGGATCGAGTCCCGCATCAGGCTCGTGTCTCTGCTTCTATCTCTGTGTCTCTTATAAATAAATAAATAAAAATCTTAAAAAGGGGGGAAGCGCCTGGGTGGCTGAGTGGTTGAGTGTCTGCCTTCACCTCAGGTTGTGATCCTAGGGTTCTGGGAGGCTCCAGGGAGCCTGCTTCTCTCTCTGCCTATGTCTCTGCTTCTCTCTGTGTGTCTCTCATGAATAAATAAAAATCTTTTTTTAAAAAATAAAATTTTAAAAATTTTTTAAAAAGGATCTTTACTTGACTTTTTCAATTTCCCATATCTCTACTGAAATTCCCTATCTATTCATGCTTGCTGTCTACCTTTTTCACTAGCTCCTTTCATATATATCATAATTCATTTGATATAATGTGCTCTTTAACATAACAAAATAATCAAAGTTCTTTTAAGTCCCTCCCTGGTAGTTCCAACATCTGAGCCATCTCTATTGATTGCTTTGCCTATTGACAATGACTTGTTTTTATGTCTGTATGTTTCATAATTTTTTATTGAATGCTTAGAAGAGGAGAGACTGAAGTAGATATTTATGTCTGGGAATGGACTTCCTCTTTTCTGGCAAGCCTTTAACGTATGTTTGAGTCAGTGTAGTCAGGAGTGAATTTGGATTTTTTTTCATGTTTATTTTTGCCTTCAAGACATCAGTCTTGAAATTCTTCTAGAAATGGGTGCTATTATCTTATACTTAGAGTCGTGGCTGGATTGCCAGATAGTTTTTCTCAGTGTTTAAGTCAGTCATCCCTGGATGCCTGCACAAAAGAGAGGGGTCTCTCTTCATGTTCTTTCCCCTCCCATGATGTTAAAATACTATTGCTTATTAATTTTGCAGTGCTAGGGATCCCTGGGTGGCGCAGTGGTTTGGCGCTTGCCTTTGGCCCGGGGCGCGATCCTGGAGACCAGGGATCGAATCCCACATCAGGCTCCCGGTGCATGGAGCCTGCTTCTCCCTCTGCCTATGTCTCTGCCTCTCTCTCTCTCTCTCTCTGTGACTATCATAAATAAATAAATAAAAATTAAAAAAAAAAAAATTTTGCAGTGCTAATTGTGAGAGTTTGAGAGCAATTCTCTGTTGTTCTAATATAGTCTAGTCTTAAGCAGACTCAGTTTACAGCTTTTGTAACAACTTGAATGCAAATCAACACACTCAGGTGAAAAAACTCAAGGTAAAATTCAAAGTCCTTATTCCACCTCTATCCCAGCAAATCCATCTCAGTATTCCCTACACTCGTATGAATTCTAATTATTTTTATTTTTAATGATTTTATTTTTAAGTAATCTCTACATACAACATGGGGCTCAAATTCACAACATGGAGATCAAGAGTTACATGCTCTACCAACTGAGCCAGCCAGGCACCCCTAAATTCTAATTATTTTGCCTCCTCATATCCTCCATCTCATAACAGCAGTAGTAGTTATGTTTTAGGAGTGTGTGTGTGTGTGTGTGTGTGTGTGTGTGTGTGTTTAAGATTTTATTTATTTGAGAGAGAATGTGTGCATGAGCTGGGGGAGGGGCAGAGGAAGAAGGAGAGAGAATCTCAAGCAGACTCCCCACTGAGCATGGAGCCCAGTGTGGGGCTGGAACCCAGGACTCAAATATCATGGCCTGAGAAGAAATCAAGAGTCAGATCTTTAACCAACTGAGCTACCCGGGTGCTCCTAGGAGTATGTTCTTGACTCAGGGAAGGTTTCAAAGCAGTAATTTTACTGGAGCTGGTAACTGAAAGATAGTCAACGTTTCCATAGGTAACGGGTACGTGGCTGGCTCAGCCAGTAAAGCATTTGCCTCTTGATCTCTGGATCATGAGTCCAAGCCCCATGTTGGGTGTAGAACTTACTTTAAAAAAAAAAAAAAGATTGCCATAGGCAGAAATGATTGGACAAGAAATTCCAGAAAAATCCATGACTAAGAATAAAAGATAGTCAACATTGGAAGAGGTATGGTTGCTCCTCTAGCAATATAATAATGTTTGAGTGTATCATTTAGGTACCCAGAGAATTCACTGATGCAGAAATGGAACTATGCTCAGACTTGGGGTGATATTTTTACCTCATGCTGGTGAAACAGACCATACTTGTTATCTAAGTGTAGTGTTTGGGAATATGAGCTTATTATATCATATCCTGTTTCCTCACATTTTCATCTGCCTGCATGTGGCCCAAAGGAATATCACCATATTCCAGAGAAGAATAATTCCAGAATACAAATAATAAGCCATTGTCCTATTTGTTTTGTTATAGTGTAAAATGTTGTACGTGGTTTTATCTGGACTAGAAACCAAAAACCAAGGAAAACTGTGTGTCAAACTTTGTGGAGAGACTAATTACTACAGTATCATATTGTGTCCCATTCTTTTCCATGCCACCTCCATCCATCTGCCTATCTATTCTGTTAGCAAAAACAGTCAAGGGTTGGAGGGGGATGAATACTAAAGTTAAAAGAAAACTCCTGTTCATTTCTTCTTAGCTGCTCAAAAAACCCCAAATCTTCAGAGGATGGAAAAAATCAGTTTCTAGCTTTCCTAGATTTACTTTGTTCATCTGAAGCAATTTATTTAAATAATCTTTCCTTCTGCTTCTGTAGTGTTTGATAATACCATCAGAAAAGATGCTAGGTTTTAAGAAAATAATATATTTTTAAAGATTTTATTTATTTATTCATGAGAGACACACACAGAGAGAGAGAGAGAGAGAGAGAGGAGAGAGAGGCAGAGACACAGGCAGAGAGAGAAGCAGGCTCCATGCAGGAAGCCCGATGCGGGACTCGATCCCGGGACTCAATCCCGGGACTCCAGGATCACACCCTGGGCTGAAGGCAGGCGCTAAACCTCTGAGCTACCCAGGGATCCCCAAGAGAATAATATTTTAGGTGTGCCTGGATGGCTCAATTGGTTATGCATCTGATTCTTGATTTCAGTTCAGGTCATCATTTCAGGGTCATGGGATTGAGCCCTGGTTAGGCTCCATACAGAAGATAAATCTGCTTAAGATTCTCTCTCTCCACCCACCTCTACCCCCCACCACCATAAGTGTGTGTGTCCATGCACAAACACACACACTATCTAAAATAAAAGAATATTTTAAATCCTCTAAGAAAAAGGCTTAAGAAAATAGATTATAGTGTAATAATTTCTTGTTTAAATCAAAATCAAACAACTTTATCACCTGACATTACTTTTTTTTTATGCTTTTAAATTAGTTGGTAGGTGAAGAGAGTAGGTTACCACACCTTTGGTATAAAGATATTGCTGGGGAGGTGTCCTCTTAATGTACACAATTCTTCCTCACTGATGCTGAAATGGAACTGTGATATGAGATTAGGGAAATTCCTGCAGCTTGTATATATTCCTGTAGCACATTATATATTTATGTCCAGATCTAGGTTTGTTTCAAACCTTTTTTGCTGCTCTCTCATTGGGTCTGCCAATTGAATGGGAAAGGGATTCAGCCTCCCATGTAAGGGCTTCTCCTCGGGGAATTAGATGGCATATTTCCATTTTTATGTAAGTAGGCTGATTTTCTGTTTCTCTAAGCCTCCATTTTGTGTGCTGAAGAAAAACAAAAGAAAGATACAGCTGATTAGGTCAATCCCCCCCAGGGTCTGGTACTGGGCCAAAGATACACTGTGTGTGATTGCTTTTGTTGATATTTGGTGTGATTATAGAAAATAACAATAGTAAGAATTCATTAGGTTTTAATGTTTAAGAGTTGCAAGTACCATACATTTCATTTTAAATCTTTCCAATAGCCCTATGAAGTAGCTGTTATTATTTCTGTTTTATAAAGATGAGGAAACTGAACCTCAGAGAGTTGAAATGACTTGCCCAAGGCACACAGTCAATGTTGGAGCTGGAATTTTAGCACAGGCTGACAAACAATAGGTTACATACTCTTAATCAGGAATTGGCAAATTTTTCTGTAAAGGACTAGGTAGTAAATGATTTTAGGCTTTGCAGGCCATATGGTCTCTGTTGCAACTACTCAACTCTGCTGTTGTAGCATAAAAGCAGCCATAAATAATATATAAATTAATGGATGTGGCTGTGTTCCAATAAATTTTTTTTTACAAAAACAGGTGGGGAGATGAAGCCTATGAACTATTATTTGTTGAACTCTGATCTTAACCACTATGAAATATTGCCACATTGTTAAGGATTAATGATTCATGAGTAACAGAGGTGTTTTCCTTGTTCTTCTATGGGAAATACACAATGCTCTTACTCTTACAGAATAAAAAGTCAAAAGGATACTTAATATTATATCCTTTTGTTTATAAAATATTTCCATATCTATATCTATATATACATCTATTTATATAAATGTATATATGTGGATTGCTGGTGTACATATACATAGACATACAGGTCACACAGGTATGTGTGCATATGTGTGCGTATATTTGGGATGTATACACACATGTATACACACATCTTACTATATTTTATATATATGTCAACATATTAAAATGTTAATTGTGGTTATCTCTGGAGCCAGGGAATGTTTTGAATTTTCTTCTATAAAATGGATGACCTGGGGCTCCTGGGTGGCTCAGTTGGCTAAAGGTCTGCCTTTGGCTCAGGTCATGTTCCCAGGGTCCTGGGATGGAGCCCCGCCTCAGGCTCCCAGCTCAGTGGAGGGCCTGCTTCTCCCTTTCCTTCTACCCGCTGCTTGTGATCTGTCTCTCTCACTATCTTTCTCTCTCTCAAATAAATAAATAAAGTACTTAAAAAATAGAAGGGAAGACTTTTCTAATTTTTCTGTAATGCATATTTATCACTAATTGGAATCAGAATAATTTATAAAAACAAATTTATCATTTTTTTTCTATGTGGAGGCACAGAAATGGGGAAAAGGCATGCATTGGGTGGAAGCTAGAACCAGGAGAGAGGCCACTGAGAAGCACACCAAGGTTTAACAGATCTGATGGTATGAGTTTTTGATTTTTTAGCTCCATATGTATTCTTACTGACTGATCTGTGAAGATGAATCTGGGCCTTTTAAGTGGTTTTCCTTTTCTAGTTACGATACTAAATTTTGTCAGCAGATTTTAAGGAGACATTAGAAGGAGAAAAACAATTTTGCATTCTGACTCTGCAGGGCAAGTGGCTTCCCCATTGTCCAGCTCCTTTAGTGTAGGTAGCTTCTCCAGTGCCTGGCTTTTCTGGTGCATGAGATCTAGCAGCTCCTTGCTGCCCAAGGCTTTCCTTGGTAACCTCCTCTTAGGTGATTTTATGGTAGAGTGCATCTGCTTAAACACCTCCCATGAACTCCCTTGAGAATGAGTTTCTGACAAGTTCTAAAGAGCAGATTTCTAGCAAGTTCTACTGGTGTGGCACCACAGCAACTTCTCTGACATCCAGTTAGCCATGGCTATGTCCTTTCCACCAATGTCAGCCCTATCAGAGGAAGGTTGTGGGACTGAGGTGGAACTCTTCCTTAGGCATTCAGTCTCAGCCTTAGGGATAGTGATCGATCCTTAAATATGCTACTTATGTATTTGGAATGGTCTTCTTCCTAGCCAATACCCTGTTACTCCAGTTTTCTGTTCTCATGAATAATTTTTTATATTAAACTTTCCCTGTTGAAATTACCATGTCATTTATTTATCCTGATTGGACCCAGACTGATACACCAGCATACTGAACCTGGCTGCTTCGGATATCTGGGGACCAAGGAGACAGACTCTTCTTAAGCAACCAAGAAGGGGCCAGCTAAAATTGGAAAGTGAATATTGACCTTTCTGACAGTTCCAGAAGGACTGAATCAGGAGCAGATTTATAATCCAAAGCCAAATGCTGTTGCTTTTATTTTCTGAGTTGGATGAAACTGTTCTCATTCTCTCTCAATTTCACATTGCCTAATTGATGGAGACTTTATATCTTCAACTTACTTTTGTGCATATGGTTAAATTATCTTTTTCGAGAATGAGTGTTATATAGTGGCAAGTATGGATTTGGAACAAGGCAGATCTGTTTGAATTCTGACTTTTTGGGATCCCTGGGTGGCGCAGCAGTTTGGCGCCTGCCTTTGGCCCAGGGCGCGATCCTGGAGACCCGGGATCGAATCCCACATCGGGCTCCCGGTGCATGGAGCCTGCTTCTCCCTCCGCCTGTGTCTCTGCCTCTCTCTCTCTCTGTGACTATCATAAATAAATAAAAAATTAAAAAAAAAAAAAAAAATTCTGACTTTTTCACTGACTAGTTATATGACTTTCTGTAAATAAATTAGTCTTTTTGAGTTGGTTCAGATTTCCCCTTTGTAAAATGGGGACAATGGTATTTACCTAACATGTTACTGAAGGTTTAAGAACAGTGAGTGCAAAGGTCATAATATGGTGCCTCATACATATTAGTGGCTAAATGGCAGCTACTAACTGTTCTTATTATTCCGTGTCTACAGAAAATCACTCTCCAAGCTGATGTAGAGGCAACAAGAGTTGTGATCTTGAGGTTGGACCCATACATTTAAGAGCAGGTGGTAGCATGACAGTATGAAAGACTTTTTCTCTCCCTAGCCCCCTTTCCTTTCAGGAAGACTCACATCTATAGGCTATAGGCTACAATGAAGAGTCAGGATGGAGTCCAGGAGCAGATGTTGGAAGCAGCACTGGTCCTATTAGGTCCTGATGAGCTCAGCATGCTTACGTGTGAGAGGGGCTGGGTTCTCACTTAAATAATAGTGACTCAAAATTAGATAATGATCATATGATGCCAATGTTATGATCCCTACTGCTGTCTCTGTAAGTAGGTTTATTCTTAATTCAGCTTCCCATGATGCCTAAGGAATAAGGAGAGGGCTTGTGTGATATGCGTACACAAGGATATATGTATGTGTTGTGTGGTGGTGAGTGTCTTTTAGCTGGGCTCCTGCTGTGATCGACTCCTCACAAAAATATAAAATGTGCATGTATCTTGGCTCCCTTTTCATGTCTCTATAAAGCAAGACAGATTCTAGTTCTTGCCTGAGATCGTGTCCTGGCTGAGCTTCTGGTGTGTCACATCTGCCTCTCTGAGTGTATCTGTTTGCCTCTGTGCTTGTCAGTGACATTCATCAGTAAAGGGAAATATCTTCTACAGTTGCAGGTCTGTTGATGAATTTGGCCAGGCTTGGCTAAGTAGGTTATGCTTGGTTCAGGCTGGTCTTCCACGGAAGTAGAGTAAGTGGTATTTTTGGATTAAGTTATTAAAGGCTTGGGACACCTGGGTGGCTAAACGGTTGAGCATCTGCCTTTGGCTCAGGGTGTGATCCCGGAGTTCTGGGATCAAGTCCCACATGGGGCTTCTTGCATGGAGTCTGCCTCTCTCTCTCTCTGTCTCTCATGAATAAATAAATAAAATCTTTAAAAAAAATTTTTTTAAAGTTATTAAGGACTTGTGTTAACATTTATTGACCACTTTATGCAAGATTCTGTACTAAATGTTAAGAAATTATCTCCTTCCAAACCTCAGAAGACTACGAAGTCGGTGCTATTAGCATCTAATCTTATAGATTAGAAAACTGAGACTTCTGTTAAGTGATTTATCCAAAGTTATGCAGCTGAAATGTGGCATTCATTCACTCAGTGAGTTTTGGGGGGGTTTTTTGAGTAATTTTTATGCCAAGAGAACTATTCCAAGTGATCGGGATATACCAGAAAATGAGAGCGACAAATATCCCTGACATCATGGAGCTTACATATCTAGTGGTAAAAACAAAAACTGAAATATATGTTACATAGTGATATGTGCTAAGGAGAAATATAAAGCAGAGAAGTGATTTAGGGAGTATGTATGTAAGATTGCAGTTTAGAGACACTGAGTTTATCACTGAGAAGGTGACATTCGAGCAGAGAGAGCTCTGAGAGAAGTAAGAGAGTGAGCCATGATAGTTTCTTCAGGGAAGAGCATTTCAGGCAAAGGGAACAGAAATATCAAAGGCCCTGATGCAGGAATATTCCTAGCATGGTTAGGGAATAACAAGGAGGTTAATGTAACTGGAGCAGAGTGAGCAGAAGGGAAAGTAGGAGATGAGATAAGAGCGATAATAAGGATCCAGGTTGTATAGGACGTTAGACCATTGTAAAGATTTGGCTTCTCTGAGACTGGAGAATTTAGGCAGAGGAGTGATATATGATATGACTTTTGTTTTAATAGGATCAATCTATTATATTGAGAATAAATTTGGGTTATGGGGTCTAGCAAGGAGGAAGAACACATTAAGTGATTTGTCCACAGGGACACCTGGGTGGGTGGCTCAACGGTTAAGTGTCTGCCTTTGGCTCAGGGTGTGATCCCAGGTCGGGGGATCTGGTCCCTCATCAGACTCCCTGTGAGGAGCCTGCTTCTCCCTCTGTCTATGTCTCTGCCTCTCTTTCTCTCTGTCTCTAATGACTAAATAAATAAAATCTTAAAAAAAATTTTTTTTAACTTAAAAAAGTGATTTGTCCACAGATAAAATCTTTGAGTTCAACTCAATAAACACTGAATACAGGGCTGGATCTAGCATTTATGGAGTCTGTATTATACAATTTTGGGGGTCCCTTTTAAGTGAAATAATTTAAAAATAGGTATATATGTGAACTTCTTTAATTTAAAAGAAAAGAAGGGATTGGGAGAGGGTTTATGCAAGTCTGGGACTCTGAAGCATAAGTTTCATTAGCTTCACAAGTATGTCAGCCTCTGAGTGAATTACTATGTACCAGACTCTATGCCAGGCCCTGGGAACGAAGGGATGGATAACTCACAGTGATTAGACTGAATACCTGGACTATTGGAAAGCCTTCTCTCTGGCTTCACTTATATCCTTTTCTTCAATCTAACATACAACTGAAGATTTATTTTCCTGAATCACTACTGTATTACTATGGTACTCCTCTTTTAAAAGCCTCTCATTGTCTTTCCATTGCCTGAAGGCAAATCAGAATCAGTTGATGGTGTGTGTGTGTGCTGGGGAGGGGCGGTAGATTACTTTTCAAAATGAAGATTCCCTGGCCCCGGCCCTAAACTTACTGAATCAGAGTCATTGGACTTGGGGCCTGTAATTCATTTTAAAGTGTCTCCAGGCAATTCTGATGCAGATGGCTACACTTTAGTAGTGGCCAACATGCTAAGGCCAAAGCTTCTTAATATAAGGATATTGTCCATAATCTTGACCTACTTGCATCCTTCTTACTCTTCAACATAGACCCTCCATTCTAGCCATTGTTCCCTAAGCATGTTTGCTCCATCTGGCTGAAATGCCCTTTGTCTCCTTACTGTCCCTCCAAATCTTAGCCATTCCTTGAGTTCTTTTTTTTTTTTTAAAGATTTTATTTATTTATTCATGAGAGACACAGAGAGAGAGAGAGGGAGAGAGAGAGGCAGAAACACAGGCAGAGGGAGAAGCAGGCTCCATGCAAAGAGCCTGATGTGGGACTCGATTCCAGGACCCCGGGATCATGCTCTGGACTGAAGGCAGGCACTCAACCGCTGAGCCACTGGGACTGCCCCATTCCTTGAGTTCTAATTCAAGTTTAGTCTCTTTCTTGGTGCCTTCTCTGACCCAACAGCCCTTAGCCTTCACATTCCCAGAGTACTCATCAGCCACTTTGTCATGTTTATTGCATTATTTTACCTCTTAGACCTGTATGTTATCTCAACCAGGCCATAAACTCCCTCAGGAAAGGGTCCATTCCTTTACCTTTTTGTATCTCCCAAGGGCCTTGCCAGTACCAAGCAGGCAGAAAAACAAAAGGAGGAGGCAGGAAAGAGTGTTTATACTCATAATGGAGCATATTCCTTGTGTTTTTATATTCTCATTTAGTAGAGCATAACAAATTCCCAAACAACTACTTTTTAATGAACGACTCAGATTTGGTTCATAAATACAGGTTCCAAAAATACACTGAAGATAAAAACCTCTTTGGCTCAGATTCTCTTGTCGCAGGAAGGTATTCGGTGATATACTACTGGATACCAGCTGCTATTTTAGTAAATATTTCAGGAATCAATTTATTCAGTGCTATGATTTTCAAATTTTTATCCAAGGTTGTAGTTCATGTTTTGTTGCTCTTGAAGGAATTTATCTGTATGCTGAAATATAAGCCTAGGCTACTGGAAAAGAAACCCAATCACCAAAATATACCTAAAGGTTGCATTGAGGTTTCCTAATGATCATGACATTATACTTATCAAAGTTTAAGATAAAATGCTGGTTCCAGAGTCACTCTCTCATTAAAATGTTTATGCAATAATGAGTATGATATCTACATTTTTTAAAGGAGTGCAAATCTTAGGCACAGGTTAAGAAGCCAAGGTCAGGCAATGAGACTGTAATCTTGCTGAAAATTGAGTTTATGGAGATTTGGTTTTTCTATTTCTATGGGAGAGGCACAATAGTTTAGTGAAGTGATTTTCAAATTGTTTTCCAGAGTCTTAGGGTTCTACAGAGTTACTCTGATGGCCACGGAGAGCAAGGGTCTGTTGGTTAAGGCTGATATTGTTATAAGAGAGAGAGTAAAAAAAAAAAAAAGAGAGAGAGAGAGAGTATTCAAATTTGATTTGGCTTCTGCCTGCATCACAAAAAGTAAGAATGAATCCAGCATCAAGATAAAAGTTGAGCTTGTGACCTCAGTCTCTTGGCACAGTTTATATCCCAGGGGACTGATCACAGATAGAATTATAGCACTACTGTTTAGGAATCTTTAAGAGATCATGAAAAAGGACTAGGTCCATAAAGAAACTGGGAGAGGAACAGATATTGTACTGATTTTCAAAATGAAAGAAGGTAGATTCTGTGAATTACACTCATAAACTCAACCTTTTTTTTTTTTTTTAAATAAGTGAACTCTACACCCAGCATGGGGTTCGAACTCACAAACCCCAAGATAAAAAGTCACACACCTTACCAACTGAGCCAGCCAAGGCATCCCAAGGCTCATAGACTCAACTTCTATCATTTCTATTTTCGGTGTCATAGACTTCCATTCTTTATTTCCTTCCCTTTGCTTGCTTTGGGTTTATTTGTTTCTACTTTCTTAAGTCAGAACTTTAGGCTATTTATTTGAGACTTTTTCTCTTTTCCAATATAAGCATTTAATGCTATAAGTTTCCTCTCAGCACTTCTTTAGCTATATCCCTCAAAGTTTGATGTGTTTATTTTTATTTTCATTTAATTCAATGTTTATTTTCTTTTCTTTGAGACTTATTATTTGCCTTAAGGATTGTTTAGATTTTGATTTTGTTTCCAACTGTTTGGAGATTTTCCTGTTATCTTCCTATTATTGATTTGGTTTATCTTGGTATATGTTCCATGTACATGTGAAAAGAATGTATATTCTGCCATTGTTGACTGGCGTGTTCTGTAAATGCCAATTAGATCCTGTTGGTTGATGGTGCTGTTGAAATCTATATCCTTGCTGATTTCCTGTTTAGTTCTGTCCCTTTTTGAGACAACTAAGTGTGTCGAAGTCTTCAATTACAATTTTTTTTTGTCTATTTCTCCTTTCATTCTATCAGCATTTGCTCCATATATTTTGCAGCTCTGTTGTTTGGGGCATAAACATTGGGATTGTGTTATGGCATCTTGGTGGACTGACAGTTTTTAATTATATAATGTCCCCTCCCTTGTTATCTGGTAATTTTCATTTCTCTGGTCTACTTTATTTGGTATTAATATAGCCACTCTTGGGGATCCCTGGGTGGCGCAGCGGTTTAGCACCTGCCTTTGGCCCAGGGCATGATCCTAGAGTCCTGGGATCGAGTCCCACATCAGGCTCCCGGGGCATGGAGCCTGCTTCTCCCTCTGCCTGTGTCTCTGCCTCTCTCTGTCTCTGTGACTATCATAAATAAATAAAAAATTAAAAAAAAATATAGCCACTCTTGCTTTCCTTTGTTTAATACTCTCATGATATAACTTTTTCTATCTTTCTACTTCCAACCTGCATATATTCTGTTATTTGAAGTTTCTTTTATAAGTATATCATTGCGTCACATTTTGAAACTATTCTGCTACTATCTTTTTATTTGTGTATTTAGACTGCATACATTTGATGAAATTCTTAATATGTTAGGGGTTAAGTAAAATTTTTCATTTTCTTTTCTCTCTCTTCTTCAGTTTATTTTTCCTTCATTCTTCTGATTTACCATACCTTCTTTAGAATTTTATTTTGCTTTATCTGAATTTTTTCCAGTTTTATTGAGACATATTTCACATAATAAACAATTCAGCCACTTAAAGTACATAATTCAATGGTTTTTAGTATATGGTGTTGTGCAATCATCACCACAACCTTTATCACCCCCAAAAGAAACCCTATAACCCTCTAAGCAATCACTAACTTTCCCTCTAAATATATATGCCTATTTTGGACATTTCATGAATGGAATTGTGTAATACATGGTCTTTTGTGACTATCTTTACTTAGCATGTTTTCAAGGTTTACCCATGTTATACCATGTATCAGTACTTCATTCTTTTTATGGTTGACTAATATTCCTTTAGATAGATATACTGTATTTGTTTATTCATTCATCAGTTAATGGACATTTGGGTTGATTCCACCATTTGGCTATTATGAATAATTCTGCTATGAACTTCTGCATGCAGGTTTTTGTGTGGACATATTTTCATTTCTCTTGGACATATACCTAGAAGTAGAATTGCTTGGTCAAGTGGTAACTCTATGCTTAACTTTTTGAGGAATTTCCAGACTCTTTTCAAAGGTGGCTACATAGCTTTATATTCCCACTGGCAGTGTATGATGGTTATGACTTTATATCCTCACCAAACTAACTCTAATTATCCTTCTCCTTTTAGTATAGCCATCCCAGTAGGTATGAAGTGTTGTCTCATTATAGTTTTGATTTATATCTCCGTGATAATAAATGCCATTGAACATTGTTTCATGTGCTTATTGGCTATATCTTTGGAGAAATGTTTGTTTAGACTGCTGATTTTAAAAATTAGGTTGTTATTATTATTCCTTCATGTATTCTAGATATGAATCTCTTATTAGGTATATGATTTGCAAAAAGTTTCTCCCTTTCTGTCAGTTGTCTCCACTTTCTTGGTAGAGTCCTAAGAAACACAAAAGCTTCTTAAATTTTTTAATGAAATCTAAGTTACTATTTTTTTTAAAGATTTTATCTATTCATGAGACACAGAGAGAGAGAGGCAGAGACATAGGCAGAGGGAGAAGAAGGCTCCATGCAGGGAGCCCCATGTGGGACTCAATTCCAGAAGTCCGGGATCACACCCTGAGCGAAAGGCATATGCTCAACCACTCAGCCGCTCAGGCTCCCTAAGTCACTATTTTTGGTGTCATATCTAAGATTTCATTGACAAATCCAGGGTCATGAGTATTTAATCCTATTTTCTGAGAGTTTTAGTTTTGACTCTTATATTTAGGTTTTTGATTTATTTTGAATTTTTGTATATTGTGTGACATATAGATCCAACTGCATTCTTTTACATGTGGCTACCAATTTGTCCAAGCACCATTCATTGAAAAGACTGTTGTTTCCCTATTGAATTGTATTGGTGCCTTTGCCGAAAATCAATTCACCATAGATACCTGGGATTATTTCTAGATTCTCGATTATATTCCATTGAAATATGTCTATTCTTTTTTTTAAGATTTTATTTTATTTATTCATAGAGACAGAGAGAGAGGCAGAGACACAGGCAGAGGGAGAAGCAGGCACCATACAGAGAGCCTGAGGTGGGACTCGATTCCAGGTCTCCAGGATCATGCCCTGGGCTGCAGGCGGCGCTAAACCGCTGCACCACCAGGGCTGCCCAAAATATGTCTATTCTTATGACAGTACCATGCTGTCTTGATTACTGTTGTTTTGTAATAGATTTTGAATTCAGGAAATTTTTTTTTTTTTTTTTTTTTTTTTTTTTTTTTTTTATGATAGTCACACAGAGAGAGAGAGAGAGGCAGAGGGAGAAGCAGGCTCCATGCACCAGGAGCCCGATGTGGGATTCGATCCCGGGGTCTCCAGGATCGCACCCTGGGCCAAAGGCAGGCGCTAAACCGCTGCACCACCCAGGGATCCCCGAATTCAGGAAATTTTATTTTATTTTATTATTATTTTTTTTAATAGTTCTTTTTTAAAAATTTTTTTTATTTATTTATGATAGTCACAGAGAGAGAGAGAGAGAGAGGCAGAGACACAGGCAGAGGGAGAAGCAGGCTCCATGAACCGGGAGCCTGACGTGGGATTCGATTCCGGGTCTCCAGGATCGCGCCCTGGGCCAAAGGCAGGCGCCAAACTGCTGCGCCACCCAGGGATCCCAATTCTGGAAATTTTAAATTCAACTTAGTTCTTTTCTAGAATTATTTTGTCTATTCTGGGTTCCTTGGGTTTCCATAGGAATTTTAGGATCAGTTTGTTAATTTCTACAAAATAGCCAGTTGGTATTTTGATATAGATTAAATGGAATATTTAGGTTAATTTAGGGAGTATTGCCATGTTAACAATATTAAGTCTTCCAATCTGTGATGGTTAATTTTATGCATCAATTTGGCTAGGCCACAGTACCCAGATATTTGGTCAAATATTAGTATGGATGTTGCTGGGAAAATATTTTTTAGATGAGATTAACATTTAAATCAATAGACCAAATCAAGCAACTTGCCCTCCATAATGTTTATAGACTTAATTTAATGGGTTGGAAGCTTTAAGAGAAAAAAGACAGACCTCCCAAAAGAAGGAATTTTGTCTGCAGATTGCTTTCAGACTTAAGCATCAACTCTTCCCTGGGTGCCCAGCCTGATTTGCACTTCTTTTATTAAAATATGTCTAAATAGGGCAGCCCCGGTGGCGCAGCGGTTTAGCGCCACCTGCAGCCCAGGTGTGATCCTGGAGACCCGGGATCAAGTCCCATGTCAGGCTCCCTGCATGGAGCCTGCTTCTCCCTCTGCCTGTGTCTCTGCCTCTCTCTCTCTCTGTATCTCTCATGAATCAATAAATTTTAAAAATCTTTTTAAAAAATAAAATATGTCTAAATATTGTGTTCTTTTTGATACTATTATAAAAGGAATTTTCTTAATTTCATTTTCATATTGTTGATTGCAAATGCATAGAAATACAATTTTTGCATATTTTTCTTGTATTTTGCAACCTTGCTTAACTTATTTATCCTTATAGTTTTTTTTAAAAAGTGGATTCTTTTAGGGTGCCTGGCTGGCTCAGTCAATGGAGCATGTGACTCTTGATCTCAGGGTTGTGAGTTCAAGCTGCACCCATGTTGGGTGTGGAGCCTACTGAAAAATGTGTTCTTTAGGATTTTCTACATACCAGGTCATATAATGTGTGAATAGAGATAGTTTCAGCTTATCCTTTCCAATCTAAATGCCTTTTATTGAATTTTCCTAAGTGTCTTGGTTAGAACCTCCAGTAAAAATTTTGAATGGAAATGGTGAGAGAAAAAAAAAAAAGTGGTGATAGCAGACATTCTTGTCTTGTTACCAGTCTTAGAGGGAAAACATCCGTTTCTCACCATTAAGTAGGATGTTGGCTGTGTTTTGTAGATACTTTTTATCAGGCTAGAGTTTTCCTTCTATTCCTAGTTTGAATGTTACTGATATGAAAAGGCACTGGAGGTTGTCAAATGTTTTATCTCCATCTTTTGAGATGATTCATGTGTTTTTTGTTTTTAAATTCTGTTCAAGTGGTATATTATATATTCATTGATTTTTTTTCAATTTCATATACCCTCGTGTTTGTGGGATAAATCACTAGTCATGGTGTATAATTCTATATGTTGATGGATTTGGTTTACTAGTATTTTGTTGAAGATTTTTGTGTCTATATTCCTAAGAGATATTGGTATGTAGATATTTTTATTTAAAGATTTTATTTATTTATTCATGAGAGACACACAGAGAGAGGCAGAGGCATAGGCAGAGGGAGAAGCAGGCTCCATGCAGGGAGCCTGATGTGGGACTCGATCCCAGGACTCCAGGATCATGCCCTGGGCTGGAGGCAGGCGCTCAACCGCTGAGCCACCCAGGTGTCCCTGTAGATATTTTCTCATGTCATAGTGTCATCTGATTTGACTATCAGTGTAATAAGGGACTCATAGAATGAGTTGGGAAATGTTCCCTCTTCTATTTTTTTTTAAGACTTTATTTGAGATAGAGAGAGAGCACGAGTGGGGGTGGGAGACAGAAGGAGAGGGAGAAGGAGACTTCCTGCTGAGCAGGAAGCCTAATGTGGAGCTTGATCCCAGGATCCTGAGATCATGACCTGAGTTGAAGGCAAATGCTTAACTGACTGAGCCACTCAGGTGCCCCTCCCTCTTCTATTTTTTGGGAAATTTTTTCCAGAATTAATATCAGTGCTCTGCACTGAGCTCAGAGTTTGCTTGAGATTCTCTCTCTTTCTCTCTCTGTACCTCCCACTGTCTCTCTCTCTCTCTCAAATAAATAAATAAATCTTTTTTAAAAAGAATTGACTTTAATTCTTTAAATCTTTAACAGAATTCACATGTAAAGTCACCTGGTCCTGGGCTTTTCTTTGTTGGGAAGTGTTTGATTAGTGATTCAATTTCTTTCTTTTTTTTTTTTTTTTTTAGTGATTCAATTTCTTTAATTGCTAAAAGTCTACTCATATTTTTATTTGTTATTGAATCAGTTTCAGTCATTTGTGTTTCCTAGAGATTTATCCATTTAATTTGTTATCTAATTTATTGGCATGCAGTTTTTTATACTATTCTTTCAAAATTGTTTTTATTTCTGTAATGTCTCTTAGCTTGGGCTATTATAGAAAGTACTATAGATTGGGTGGCTTATAAACAACAGACATTTATTTCTCACAGTTTTGAAGGCTAGAAGTTTGAGATAAAGATGCCAAGCATAGTTGAATTCTGGAGAAGCCTTCTTAGTTATGGACTCTTGTCTTATCACTGTGACCTCACATGGCCGAAGTGGGCAGAGGAGCTCTCTGGGGTTTCTTTTATAGGGAAACTAATGTCATTCTTTTTTTTTTCTTCCCTTTTTTTTTAAATAAATTAATTTTTCATTGATGTTCAATTTACCAACATACAGAATAACACCCAGTGCTCTTCCCGTCAAGTGCCCCCCTCAGTGCCCATCACCCATTAATCCCCACCCCCCGCCCTCCTCCCCTTCCACCACCCCTAGTTCGTTTCCCAGAGTTAGGAGTCTTTATGTTCTGTCTCCCTTTCTGATATTTCCCACACATTTCTAATGCCATTCTTGAGGGCTCCCAGAGACCCAACCTCAAAATACCATCATGTTGGGGATCAGGTTTCAAACTAGGAATTTTGAGGTGACACAAATATTTAATCTATAGCAGCTACCATTTTTTATTTTGGATTCTTATAACTCGAGTAGTCTTATCTATCTTTTTTTTTTTCTTGATCAGTCTAGCTAAAAGTTTGTCAATTTTGTTGATCTTTCCAGAGAACCAAATTTTAGTTTCATTGATTTTTCTTTTTTTGTAAAAATTTTATTTATTTATTCATGAAACACAGAGAGGCAGAGATGTACAGAGGGAGAAGCCGGCTCCGTGCAGGAAGCCTGATGGGGGACTCAATCCAGGAACTCCAGAATCACAACCTGAGCCAAAGGCAGATGCTCAACTGCTGAGCCACCCAGGCGTCCCCACTTTTTGTTTTAAAGTATATTTTGTTTGATATTAGTATAGCCACTCCAACTTTCTTACTATTGCTATTTGCATGATAAATCTTTTTTCATCCTTTCAATCCATTTATATCTTTGAATGTCAAGTGTGTCTCTTGTAGACAGCATTTAGGTAGATCTTGATTTGTATCCATTCTGACAAGCTTTGCCTTTTAATTATATTGTTATAGTTTTGTTTGTGCTATTTTTCCTTTTTTGTTTTCTACATGTCCCATGCCTTTTCATTACTCTATTTTTCATGTACATGTTTTCTTTTGCATTAAGTGGATATTTTCTAAAGTAAACTTTTAACTTCATTAATTTTTCCATTATAGTTTTGAATTATTTCTTTTGTCATTCCTTAGGCTTACCATATAGATCTAATCAGAATCTGCTTCAGATTTATACTAATTAAGTTCCAATGAGACATAGAAATGTTACTCCTGTGTAGCTCTATTCCCTTTTTCCTCTTTTTGTGATATTATTGTTATATGTATTCTATATGTTAAAGGCACAATAACACGTGCTGTAATTATTATTTCATACAATTTTATATCTTTTGAAAGAACAAGAAGAAGAACATGTATGTATGTATAGCTTTTGTTATATCAACCTCATTCCCATTTCTGATTTTTTCATTTATTCCTGTTGATCCATGGTACCATCTACAGTCATTTCCTTAATCTAGTGCAGTTCTGCTCCTTACTACTTCCTTTGCGTTATTGGCAAACATATTACATTTCTATATGTTATAGGTCCAACAGAGCAATTATATATATATATTTAGTTGTTTTTTAAAAGTGGTTAAGAGAAGAAAGCAAAGAAATAAGCATTTATACTGTCTTTTGTAATGACATAATTACAAGTGCTTTTTGTTTTTTTTGTGTGATTTGAAATACTGTCTGGGGCACTGGCTTTCAGCCCATTATTTCTTGTAGGGTGGGTCTACTAGCAACAAATTCTCTCAGATTGTGTTGATCAAGGAATGTCTTTATACCACATTTATTATTCAGAAATAGCTTTGAAAGATATAGGATTCTTGGTTGATGGTTTTTTGTTCTTATTTTGGCACTTGGAATATGTTTTTATCCTGCCTTCTGGCCTCCATTGTTCTGATGACAAGTCAGCTATTAATTTTACTGGGATTTCCTTATAAATGACCCTTTTTTTCCTTGTTCCTTTCATGATTTTCTCCATATCTTTTGGCTTTCACCATTTTTACTATGATGTATCTTTTTGTGGATCTGGTTGCTTTTTATTATATTTGAAATTTGTTGAGCTTCTTAGATATGTAGATTAAAGTATTTGATCAAATTTGAAAATATTCAGTCATTATTTCTTTGAATATTTTTTCTGCTCCTTTCTCTCCTCCCTTTGGCACTTCTGTCACATACGTTATATACTTTGCAGGGTCCCATATTCTCTGAAGCTCTTTTTTTTTAATGTAATCTCTACACCCATCATGGGGCTCCCACTCGCACCCTGAGACTGAGTCACATGCTTCACCGACTTAGTCAGCCAGATGCCCCAACTCTGAAGCTCTTTTTATTTTCTTTTTTTCCTCTGTATTATTTTTTTTTAAGATTTTATTTATTTATTCATGAGAGACACACAGAGAGAGACAAAGAATAGGCAGAGGGAGAAGCAGGCTCCTCCAGGGGAGCCTGATGTGGGACTTGATCCTAGGACCCTGGGATCATGCCCTGAGCTTTGCAAAGGCAGACATTCAACCTCTGAGCCACCAGATGTCCCATTTCCTCTGTATTATTTTAATTACATAGTATCCATAGGTCTGCATTCATGCTTACAAATCCTTCTTTTCAGGACGCCTAGGTGGCCCAGTGGTTGAGCATCTGCCTTCAGCTCAGGGCGTGATCCTGGAGTCCAGGAATCGATCCCACATCCGGCTTCCTGCAAGGACCCTGCTTCTCCTTCTGCCTGTGTTGCTGCCTCTTTCTTTCTGTGTCTCTCATGAATAAAATAAATAAAATCTTTTTAAAAATCCTTCCTTCCTTTCTTTTTTGCTAATTCTTTCTTTTGGCTGTTCAAATCATCTGTTGAGCCCTTCTGGTAAATTTTTCTTTTAAGTTATCATACTTTAAGCTTCAGAGTTTCCATTTGGTTCTTTTTTACAGTTTATATTTTCTTATTGACCGTCTCTTTGATGAGACATTGGTATCATACCTTTACTTGTGTAAGCATGACATTCTTTACTGCTTTGAATATGTTTTTTACTGGCTACTTTGAGATCTTTGTTCATTAAATCTGACATCCATTCACTCTCAGGCAATTTCTGTTGCTTCCTTCCCCCCATATATGGGTCAGACTTTACTGTTTCTTTGCATGTCTTGTAATTTTCTTTGCTGGAAACGGGACATTTTATGTAACATATTGTAGCAACTTTGGTTACAGGTCCGCATTCCACCCCACCTGTGTTTGTGGGGATGCTTGTTATACTTATTTGTTTATTTGTTTCTGGCTAACTGGATAGTTTTTTTTTTAAACTGGATCATATTTAATGAAATGCATTTCCTCTGTATATTATGAGCTTCTGATACTTCTCAGAGGACACAGCATTGGGCATATACAGTCTCCTTAGAATGATAGTTGTTTTTGTCTCTTTCCCTGAGAACGCCCAGCTATCAAGCTCCACTAATTGCTGGCTAATTGTTCTATTATTTTCAACAATGTCCTGGAAAATAAATTGCTCCACAGAATGATTCAATTGAAATCAGATCCTTTGTGAGGACAGTTTTTTTTTTTTAAACTTTTTTTCTATAGTCTTATCCCTTTTTCTTTTTCTTTCTTCCCTCCCTTTATGCCCCCCTTCCTACTTCTAATTTTTCCTCCAGCTTTACTGAGATATAATTGATATATAACACTGTTTAGGTTTAAGGTATAAAACATGATGATTTGGTATATGTTTATATTATAAAATGATAATGAGGGCAGCCCGGGTGGCTCAGTGGCTTAGTGGCTTAGTGCTGCCTTCAGCCCAGGCCCTGATGCTGGAGACCCGGATCGAGTCCCACGTCAGGCTCCCTGCATGGAGCCTGCTTCTCCCTCTGCCTGTGTCTCTGCCTCTCTCTCTGTGTCTCTCATGAATAAATAAAGAAAATATTTATATATTTTAAAATATAAATATTTTATTTATAAATAAATAAATAAATAAAATGATAACGACAGTAAGGTTAGTTAGCACTTCCATCACTTCACATAATTATCATTTTTTTTGGTGTGATGAGAACATTTAAAATGTACTCCCTTAGCAACTTTCAAATATGTAATGTAGTGTTCACTAAGTCATCATGCTATACATTAGATCTCCAGAACTTAGTCTCTTATAATCAGAAGTTTGTACCCTTGACCAACGCATTCCCATTTCTCCTACCCCTAGAACCCTGGCAAGAACCATTCTACTCTCTCTTCTGTGAGTTTGGATTTTTATTTATTTTTATTTTATTTTTAATTTATTTTTAGACGGTGTGGTGAGGCAGAATAGGGGCAAAGGGAGAGGAGAGAGAGAATCTTAAGCAGACTCCATTACCAGCACAGAGTCTGATGCGGGGCTTAATCTCATGACCCTGGGATCATGACCTGAGCCAAAATGAGGTTGGACACAACTGAGTGAGCCACCCAGGTACCCCAGGTTTGGCTTTGTAAGATTTCACATATAAGTGATATCATATAATATTTGTCTTTCTCTGACTTATTAAATTAGCATAAAACTTTCAAGGTCCAGGGCAGCCCAGGTGGCTCAGCGGTTTAGCACCGCCTTCCCGGATCAAGTCCCACATTGGGCTTCCTGCATGGAGCCTGCTTCTCCCTCTGCCTGTGTCTCTGCCTCTCTCTCTCTCTCTCTCTCTCTCTCTGTGTCTCTCATGAATAAATAATAAAATCTTAAAAAAAAAATTTTCAAGGTCCAAATGTTGCAAATGGCAGGCCTTTCTGCTGTCTCATAGCTAAATATTCCATTGTGTGTGTATGTCTGTGTGTGTCACATCTTATTGCATTCATCCTTAGACACTTAGGCTGTTTCAGTGTCTTGGTTAGTGTGAATAATGCTGCAATGAACATGGGAGTCCAGATATCTCTTTGAGATCCTAATTTGCTTTGGATGTATACCCAGAAGTGAGATTGCTGGATCATATGGTAGTTCTAGTTTTAATTTTTTTGAAAAACCTCTATACTTTTTTCCATGATGGTTGTACCAATTTACATTCCCACCACCAGTGCACAAAGGTCTTCTTTTCTCCACATCCTTACCAACATTGTTATCTCTTGTCTTTTTTATAACAGCCATACTAACAGGTGGTTTTTATTTGAATTTACCTGATGATTAGTGATGTTGAGCCCCTTTTTATGTACCTATTGTCCATTTGTATATCTCTCTTGAAAAATGTCTATTCAGTTCTTCTGGTCATTTTTAAATTGGATTTTTTTAGGTTTTTTTCTTTTTTTCTTTCTTTTTTGCTATTGGGTTGTATGAGTTGTGTATTAACTTCTTATCAGATAGATGGTTAGCAGATATTTTCTCCCATTCCATAGGTTGTCTTTTCATTTTATTGATCGATTCTTTTGCAGTGGAGAAGGTTTTTAGTTTGAGTAACCCCCCCTTGATGATTTATTTTTGCTTTTTTTGCCTGTGGTTTTGGCATTGTATCCAAAAAATCATTGCCAAGACCAATGTCAAAGAGCTTTGTTCCTATGTCTTTATCTAGGAGCTATGTTATCGATATTTATGTCCTTAAAATATTTTGAGCTAATTTTTGTTAGTAGTATAAGATCAATGCTCATTCTGGGGCAACTGGTAGGCTCAGTCAGTTAAGCATCTGCCTTTGGCTCAGGTCATGATCTCAGGGTCTATGTTGGGCTCCCTGCTTGGAGAGGAGTCTGCTTCTCCCTCTCCCTCTGCTCCTCCCCCTGCTTGTACTGTCTCTCTTTCTCTCTCTTTCTCTCTCACTTTCTCTCTCAAATAAACAAAACCTTTAAAAAAATCAGGGCTCATTCTTTTGCATGTGCTTATCCAGTTTTCCAAACACCATTTATTAAAGAGACTATCATTTCCCAATTGCCTTTTCTTGGCTCCCTTGTCATATATTAGTTGACCATATATGTGTGGGTTTATTTCTGGGCTTTTAACTGTGTTCCTTTGGTCTACGTGCCTGTTTTTATGCCAGTACCATACTGTTTGGGTTACTATCACTTTGTAATATAGTTTGAAATCAGGAATGTGATGTCTCTAGCTTTGTTCTTTCTCAAGATTGCTTTGACTATTCAGGGTATTTTGTAAGTTTTAGGATTTTTTTGTTCTATTTCTGTGAAAAATGGCATTGGAATTTTGGTAGAGATTACATTGAATCTACAAATGGCACTGGGTAGTATGGAAATTTTAACAATATTCTTCCAACCTATGAACATGGGATATCTTTCCATTTATTTGCATTTTCTTCAGTTTTCACAGTAGAGAGCTTCACTCCTTGGCTAAATTTATCCTAAGTATTTTGGAGTTTTTTGATGATATTGTACACGTGCTTTTTTAAGATTTCTTTTTTTTTTAAGATTTCTTTTTCAAATAGTTCGTTTTGAGTGTGTAGAAACTTGAGGAAAAGGGAGGTCTATTTTATTACCCAATTTTTTACTCTTAATTATACTTTCTTCCTTCCTAATGTTTCAAGATTCTTTCTTTTATTTACTTATTTTTAAAGAATTTATTTATTTATTTATTTATTTATTTATTTATTTATTTATTCATGAAAGACACATACACACAGAGGCAGAGACATAGGCAAAGGGAAAAGCAGGCTCCATGCAGGGAGCCCAATGTGGGACTCAATCCAGGGATTCCAGGATCATGCCCTGAGCTAAAGGCAGGTGCTCAACCACTGAGCCACTCAGGCATCTCTAAGATTCCTTCTTTTATTATTTCCTTCCTGCTTCATTAATTTCCTTTAGCTATTCTTTTAGGGTGGGTCACTGGTGAAATATTCTCTTAATTTCCTTTCATCTGAGATAGTCTTGGTTTGTCCTTTGTCATGAAGAATATTTTCACTGGATATGGAATTCTGGGTTGATATTTCTTTGCTTAGCATTTAAAAATAGTGTACCACTCCCTTTTGGCCTCAAGGTAAAGCCACAAATGGAAGTTGTGTAGAGAAGGAAGCACCCAGGGGATCCTGGGTGGCTCAGCGGTTTGGCGCCTGCCTTGGGCCCAGGACTCCCAGGATCCTGGAGTCCCGGGATCGAGTCCCGTGTCGGGCTTCCTGCATGGAGCCTGCTTCTCCCTCTGCCTGTGTCTCTGCCTCTCTCTCTCTGTGTCTCTCATGAATGAATAAATCTTTTATTTTTATTTTTTTAAGATTTTATTTATTTATTTATCAGAGAGAGGCATTATTTCTTTTCATTTATTTATTTGTTTGTTTGTTTTAAAGTAACCTCTATACTCAGTGGTGTGGCTTGAATTCAGGGCCCTGAGATCAAGAGTCACACACTCTACCAGTTGAGCCATCCAAGTACTCCTCAGGCATTGTTTCTTTTAATACTACTTTAGTGCCACTCTTTCTTACCACTTTATAGGAATCTGATGGTATGAATGTTAGATCTTTTGTTATAGAGCCATAGGTCCCTAAGTATTTTTTTCCCATCTATTTTTTTCTGTTGTTTAGAATTGGTCATTTCTTTTTACTTAAAAAAAAAATTTCCAAAAAAAAATAAAAAAAAAAATAAAAAAAAAAAATTTCCAGTTGTGGGGCACCTGGGTGCCTCAGTGGTTGAATGTCTGCCTTTGGCTCAGGTCGTGATCCCAGAGTCCGGGGATAGAGTCCCACATCAGGCTCCCTGTGAGGAGCCTGCCTCTCCCTCTGCCTACGTCTCTCCCTCTCTCTGTGTGTCTCTCATGAATAAATAAATAAAGTCTTAAAAAATAAAATAAATTTCCAGTTGGTTTTAGTACATGTCAGAGCCACATCACATGCCATACCAGTCCAGGGTGAGAATTTTCTAATAAGCCTTTTCTAATATTAAAACTGCTTCTTGGGGTGCCTGGGTGGTATAGTCAGTTGAACATCAGACTCTTGGTTTCAGATAAATTCATGATCTCAGGGGCTGGAGCCCTGCATCAGGCTTGCACTCAGTGTAGAGTCTGCTTGGGATTCTCTATCCCCTCTCTCTTTGCTCCTCTCCCCATACACTCTCTCCCTCTCTCTCTCTCTCTCTCTCTCAAATAAATAAATAAATAAATAAATCTTAAAAACAAAAACAAAAATAAAAACAACCCTGCTTCCTTTAGTATTATCCTAAGTTCTATCCTGAATTGAGGGAAGAGTGGCTGGATGCCCCATAAGTTTCCTAGGGGAAATACAAAATTATATGTTCCCTCTTTGTAAGGATATGGGGCAAGAAGAGCAAGTTCTAGCCCCCAAAGAAAGGACTTACAAGCAATAAATATTTTACTCCATTCTTATGAGGCCTGCCTTTAAAAAGGAACTATATCCTTAACCCATAAGTGTTTTTCACCATGATAGTGGGTCCTGTAGTTTCTTGCAGCAGAGGGCCCTGGGCTCTTCCTTGAACCTGTACCCTCCATCTATCACTAGCAGTAGTGAGCCAGGGAATGGTTGGCCTTGGCCATTTTGTGCATGTCAAGCTTCTTCTTGCTCACAGGGCCCTGTCTGTGAAAAGCCTCCAGCAGCTTATTTGACAACTTCTCTGGCATCAGCATCCACCAGTGTTTCTTCTCTCTGAACTCAGTAATCATCTGCTTCATGACCAGGAAGCAATGATGCTGATCAGTTAGTGGCACAGGGACTTGGTAGAAATGGCCATCTCTGAAGATGGGTACCAGCCCAATCACAGGCTCATAGTTTTTCAGTGCTTGGCGGAAGATGGTGTAGGTGTTGCGTTGGATGGTTGCCTATTCCTATGCAGAAGCAGCATGGTACTTCTCAAACTCCTTTTTCACAGCTTCTAGAGTCTGCATCATTAGGGATTTGGCTAGTACTTTGTTTCCTTCTTTCATCATCATGTTGGTGAATTTACTGACACTGGGTCTTCAAACAGAGCTTGTTTTTGTCACTATGGCAGGTTTGATAAGCTGTCTTCCTGAGTTCCTGCTCATATTTCTCAGAATGGGTAATTTCTACTATCCTATCTTTATATCCACCCATTCTTTTCCCTATCAACACTGTTCTGCTGTTGGCTCCTTCTAGCAATTTTTTTTTCAATTTTTCATTTTGGTAATTATATTTCCAGTCCTGAAATTTGATTTTTCTTTATGTCTTCTATTTTTTTTACTGGGACACTATATTTGATGGGAACTTTGGGACTTTCTAACTTTTCATTTTTGTCAACCTTTTACACAATTTTTCATTGAAACACTATGATGACTGTCATCCTTGTCACATAATTCTATTCTTTGTGTCTTCTTGTTTTAATCTGATGGTTTTCTTTTCCTCATTCAGATTTTCCTGATTCTTAGTATGATAAATGATTATATTTGTGTATCCTGGTAATTGGGGCTATTATGTTATGAGACTCTGGATCTTATTAAACTTTTATAGGACTCCTCAGTTACCACACAAGTGTGGGAAATGGTATGTTGCCTCATTACTGCCAATTAGGGATGGAAGTGCATATTTCCTACTAGGCCTCCTTTAACATTCTATGAGTAAGAGCCTTATTTTTGGACAGGGATAAAATTTCAAGTCGGCTAACATTACCTTGGCTGAGAGGAGAAAGGGTGTCTCATTACTGCTCCTGACATGGTCTCTACCATCACCATGGAAGGGGGGATGGCCTCTTTACCACCGGTCAGAATGAAAATTCTGGCTGTCTACTCTGCCTTTTTTGTCACCAACCTAGTATAGGGGAAGAGATGACTAGTTATAGCTTTGTAAAGTCTATGTTTCCTACCTGGCTTATTCTGTCATGGGTAGTGTGTAACCACAATTTTTATCCCATGATACTTGGCTAGAATTAAGGTGATTATTGTCTAAAAGTTTTCTGTCTTACTAGGCTGCCTTTATCCTGGTCCTTTGGCTAGAGACAACAGGTTTTACTTGGAGCATTTTTAGTGTACATTCATGGGTGTGTCCTGGTTACAAGATTCTACTGCATCCAATCCAGGATATGCTAGGGCAAAAGGAAAACCAAGGGAATTTAACATCATGCCATTCCATAAGTCTCAAGGTCCCTACCTGGTCTTTCTTCTCTCCACCTCTCAGAGTCATCTTATGTTTTTATATATAATGTTTATGGTTGGTAATTATACTTAGTAAAAGGAATACGGAGAAGTACATTTCCTCCTCCATCTTATCACAGAATCAGAAGTCTAGGGAATAATTAGATACAGCCATTTTAGAAACTGGAGTTATTTTGATGTAGCTATTTTGATATGGCATCAGAATAATTATGTTAAAACACAAGAATACTTTTATTACTAGGTAATAAATATTCTTGTCACTATAAAAGTCATTGCTGCCTCTTACCTCATCTATCCCTGATCTCCTTGGAAATAGGAGCTCCTTTATCTCTTTGAAGGAACGCAGAACTGCCTAGGATTAATGGGCTCTCTAATGCTGGTGGGAGATTGCAGAAGAGGCTTTGTGTTGGATCTCATCCTCTGACTCCTCCTGAGGTGATACCCATTAATGGCTTATATGATTATGTCTGCTGAAAGATATGGCACTTATACCAAGGTGGAAATAGAAACAGAAATTGGAAGCCTGTGTTATCCTTGCACCAAATGAAGACTTAGCTCTTGTACTTATCCTAAAGTGGTTTTTGTTAGAGTGGAGATAGATACAGTGATTAGCTTTGAGGTCAATAATAGTAAACCGTAGTCCAAGGCTACAAAAGTTACAGAAATAGTGTTGTAACTGGCAGACTTTATGACCACAACAAGGTAACCTAGGGGTATATGGTTTGCTACTATCCTGGAAATGCAATCACTTTTTTATAGTTCATAGAATTTTCTCCCCTTCTTTTTCAACATGAAATGATAGCTTTTGCTATAAGCATCTTAACTGCTGCTGCTCAGGATTTTCAGTTGGAAAAGGGACAGAAAAGTAAGGGTAAGACTACTAGAGTTGTACATATTAACTGAGTCTATTGAGTGAATGTTGATGTATTAAGATGTAGAATCCATATCCTCTTTATTCTGCTTATTTTTATTTAAGTAAACTCTAAACCCACCTTGGGCTTGAACTTACAATCCCAAGATCAAGAGTCACATGCTCTACCAACTGTGCCAGCCAGTGCCTCAATCTATAACACCTTTAGATAATACTGTCAAAGGAATAGACTACATGGCTTCTACTGCTAGCTTTTCTGTTAACTACTTGTTAACCTCTGGCAAGTTATCTAACCTTTCAGAGCCTTGGTTTCTTCAGTAGTAAAGTGAGCATCATGGTAGTACTTGCCTTTTTGAATTATTGTTGATTTATATGCAATAAAAATTATAAACCCTTAGAAAACCCTGGTCCATTGTAAGCATTCAATACGTGTTAGCTAAAGTGATGAACATTTTTAGGCAGAGTATTTCTAGTTATGTGGATGGGTCCTAAATGCTGAAAATATTTAATTTGTTTTTTCCCTTTCTGACCTCTAAGTAAAGTGTGGAGCTGGGTAATCTTTTAGTGTTTAGGGACTTCATAGTAGTACAAGTGCCTCAACTAAATTTTGGGGTCTTGTGAGAACTCACAGGATTATAAGATATTTGTTCAGAATTTCTGGCCATTTGACAATTGTGGGTAATAGTTTTAGAAATCTAAACCATCATTTTAAAAAATCAGGCAGGGCACTTGGGTGGCTTAGCTGGTTGAGCATCTGCCATTGGCTTAGGTCATGATCCTGAGGTCCTGTGATTGAGCACTGTTATCAGGCTCCCTGCTTCACCTGGAGCCTGCTTTTCCCTCTCCCTCTGCCTGCTGCTCCCCCTGCTTGTGCTCTCTCTCTCTGTGTCAAATGGATAAATAAAATCTTTAACAACAACAAAAAAATCAGGCAAGGGGTAACTGGATGGCTCAGTTGGTTAAGTGTTCATCTCTTGATTTCAGTTTGGGTCATGATTTCAGGGTCGCTAGATCAAGCTTTGCACCTTGCGCCTTGCCTTGCGCTAGGCATGGAGCCTGCTTGGGATTTTCTCTCCCGCTCTGTCCCTCCTCACCCCCTGCTTGTGCTCAATCTCTCTCAAAAAAAAAAAAATCAGGCAAATTGCCTTTTGAAAATGTGGCTGAGGGACACCTGGGTGGCTCAGAGGTTGAGCATCTGCCTTTGGCTCAGGGTGTGATCCTGGAGTCAGGGATCGAGTCCTGCATCAGGCTCCCTGCATGGAACCTGCTTCTCCCTCTGCCTATGTCTCTGCCTTTCTCTCTCTGTGTCTCTCATGAATAAATAAATATAATATTTTAAAAAAGAGAAAATGTGGCTGAAATGAAGCTGTCATTTCTCCTCTCATTTCAGCGTGGTCGGAGACTCTTGTGAGAATGTAGGCTGAGAATAAACTCTGTGTCTTAGGCTGATATGCTTAACACTCAGGCAGTATCTTACTAGTCAGGATCTCCCTTTAGGGAATACTGATATATTTACTGTTACTTATTAATAGTATCTATAATGACTTTTGTTTATTATTTTAAGTTTATGGCCAAATAAAGCATTAGTAATTTGGCCATTTTTAGTAGCCTCCTTAAAGGGACTATGATATTTGGTTGTCTGAAGAGTAATGCCAAAGGATATTTAGTAATGCCAAAATAATATTTAGCTACAGTGAGAAAAAAATCATTCTTCACCTTAAATTTCTAGGAGAATATTTAATAATTGATATGTTTAAAAGGTTGGAGGGGGGAGAAATGGAATAGATCAGAGACAAATGTATTTTAGTTTGCTAAATATGAAGTTGAAACCTAGTTATTTCTTATGTCAAATTTTTAGTCACTGATTAATATCTAAGGGCTTTAAAAAATTATTTAAGTAATCTCTACACCCAGTATGGGGATTGAACTCATGACACCCCCTCCCCTGAGATCAAGAGTCACATGCTCTTCCAACTGAGCCAGCCAGGCACCCCTAATGTCTAAGAATTGTATAAAATGTTTCCTTTTACTTATTAATTAACTAAAATTCACTGAATGCCTACTATGTGTCAGATATTTTGCTAGGCTCTGGCTACACAACTGAGAATAAGATGGACCAGGCTTCTGCCTTCGTAGCACTTCAATTTAGAGAGAAGACAAACAAGATTAAATGGCAAACAAGTAAATGAGGAAGGTTAATTTCAGGGTAAGGGTTCTGAAATAAACAGTGTGCTGTTTATTTTATTTTATTATTATTTTTTTACAGTGTGCTGTCTATTAAAGAACCTGTTAGCATGATTTAGGAAGGCCTCCATGAAGGAGAAACAAACTGAGATCTGAGGATAAGAATAAGCCAATTATTTAAAGATTTGACAGAAAAGGGTTCTAAAAAAAATGGGGGAAGCCCCGGTAGCTCAGCAATTTAGTGCCACCTTTGGCCCAGGGTGTGATCCTTGAGACCCGGGATCCAGTCCCATTTTGGGCTCCCTGCGTGGAGCCTGCTTCTCCCTCTGCCTGTGTCCCTGCCTCTCTCTCTGTGTCTCTCATGAGTAAATAAATCAAATCTTAAAAAGAATAAAAGATTTGAGAGAAAAGGGTTCTAGGAACTGAAATGCATGACAAGAAGGAACTTTGTATATTCTTACACCTGAGAGATCAATAATACTTGAGAAAAGAGGATGCAGATAATGTTAATTTTTCTTTAAATGTTTGGTAGAATTTACTAGTGAAGCCATCTGGTCCTGGACTTTTTTTGTTGAGAGGTTTTGGATTATTGGTTTGATCTTCTTACTTATCACAGGTATGTTCAGATTTTCTATTTTATCTGTTTTTTAAAATTTTATTTATTTATTTGCTTATTTATTTGAGAGAGAGAGAGAGTGCAAGCATGCAAGGAGGGGGGCAAAGAGAAAGGGAGAGAAAGAATCTCAAGTGGACTCCCCAGTGAGCTCAGAACCCTGACACCAGCTCCATCTCATGACCCTGAGATCAGGTCATGATCTGAGCCAAAATCAAGAGTCCAATGCTTAACTGACTGAGCCACCCAGTTGCTCCATAGATTTTCTATTTCATCTTAAGTCAATTTAGTAGTTTGGTGATTTACTGGTGTAAAATTATTCAAAATATTCATTTATAATTTTTTAAATTTCTCTAAAGTTTGGAATAATATTGCCTCAGAAATCAGTATTTCTAAAAAAAAAAAGAAATCAGTATTTCTGATTTTCATTATTTAGATTTTTTTCTTAGTCTAGGTAAAGCTTTATCAATTTTGATGATCTTTTAAATAAACCAACTTTTTGTTTTATGACTCTTTGATTTTCTATTCTGTATTTCACTGATCTCTACTTTTCATTATTTCTTCTGCTAGCTTTGAGTTTAGTTTACTTTTCTTTTTTCTAATTCCTTAAGGCATAAAGTTCGGTTATTACTTTGAGAAATTGTTCTTGTTTTAATGTATGCATTTAGGGGTATGCATTTTTTTCTGAGCACTGCTTTCACTGCCTCCTATAAGTTTTGGTATGCTGTGTTTTCATTTTTATTTGTATCAAAGTATTTTCTGAGTTCCCTTGTAATTTGCTTTCTTTTACCCATTCGTTAAGAGTATGTTAATTTCCACACATTTGTGAATTTTCAAGTTTTCCTTGTTCTTGATTTCTAGAGTCATTTCATTTTGGTCAGAGAAGATATTTTGTATAATTTCTGTCTTTTTAAATTTATTGAGACTTGCAGCCTAAAATATGGTCTATCCTGAAGAATATTCCATGTGCACTTGAGAAGGATATGTATTCTGTTGACAGGTGAAGTGTTCTGTATGTTTGTTAGGTGTATTTGGTTTATACTATTGTTTAAATCCTCTATTTCTGGGCAGCCCTGGTGGCACAGCGGTTTGGCGCCGCCTGCAGCCTGGGGTGTGATCCTGGAGACCCAGGATCGAGTCCCACGTCAGGCTCCCTGCATGGAGCCTGCTTCTCCTTCTCCCTGTGTCTCGGCCTCTCTCTCTCTGTGTCTGTGAATAAATAAATAAATAAAATTTAAAAATCTTAATTTTATTTATTTATTTATTTATGATAGTCACAGAGAGAGAGAGAGAGAGAGGCAGAGACACAGGCGGAGGGAGAAGCAGGCTCCATGCACCGGGAGCCTAATGTGGGATTCGATCCGGGGTCTCCAGGATCGCGCCCTGGGCCAAAGGCAGGCGCCAAACCGCTGCTCCACCCAGGGATCCCTAAAATAAAAAAATCTTAAATCTTCTATTTCCCTATTGAATTTTGGTCTAGATGTCTATTGATTATTGAAAGTAGAGAATTGAAGTCTCCAACTATTATTATAGAACTGCCTATTTTTCTCTTCAATGTTGTCAATGATTGTTTCACGTATTTTGGGACTCTTTTATTTGTGTGTATGTCTATAATTGTTTTATCTTCTGGATGAATTGACCTTTTATCAATATATGATGTCATTTTTTGGTCTCGTAACAACTTTTGACTCAAAGTCTATTTTGCCTGCTATTAGTATAGTCACTCAAGCTCTCTTTTGTTTACTTTTTGCATGGAATATATTTTTTCCATTCTTTTATTTTCAACATATTTCTGTCTTTAGTTCTAAAGTGAGTCTGTTGTAGATAAGATATAGATGAATCATTTTTAAAATACATACTGCCAATCTGTCTTTTAAGAGGTGAGTTTAACTCATTTACATTTAATCTGTGTATTGATAAGGAAAAACTTAATTCTAAAAAAATAAATAAAAATTGGGCACCAGGGGTGCTCAGTGGTTGAGCCTATGCTTTTGGCTCAGGTTGTGATCTCAGGGTCCTGGGATCGAGTCCCACATTGTGCGCCCTGCAGGGAGCCTGCTTCTCCCTCTGCCTATGTCTCTGTCTCTCTCTCTGTGTCTCTCATGAATAATTAAATAAAATCTTAAAAAAATAATAAGAAAGAAAGGAAAAACTACATAAATAAATGTGTATTTTAAGATTTTTTTAAAGGAAAGACTTAATTTTGCCATTTTGCTATTTTCTATATTGCTTATATTATTTTTGTTCCTCATTTTCTTCAGTATTGCCTTTTGTGGGTTTTTTGGGTACCATTTTGATTTCCTTCTCATTTTATTTTCTCTATATATTTTAGTTATTTTTTATTGGTTACCCTGAGAATTGCAATGAAGTAGACAGTTGAGTATATAAATCTGGAGGGGGATCCCTGGGTGGCGCAGCGGTTTGGCGCCTGCCTTTGGCCCAGGGCGCGATCCTGGAGACCCGGGATCGAATCCCACGTCAGGCTCCCGGTGCATGGAGCCTGCTTCTCCCTCCGCCTGTGTCTCTGCCTCTCTCTCTCTCTCTGTGACTATCATAAATAAATAAAAAATTAAAAAAAAAATTTAAAAAAAAAATAAAATAAATCTGGAGGAAGTCAGGGCTGGAGAAATAAATTTGAGAATAATTGGTGTATAGATGGTGTTTAAAGCCTGGGACTAGATAAGGTCTTTTAGGAAGGAAATATAGCCAGAGTAGAACAGAAAATGCAGGACCAACCCTTGAAAAGTTGAAAGCCTATTTTCCCTATTGGTGGATATATTTGTTTTCATCCTTTAAGTCCCATGAATAGGTGGCATAACTGTTGTTTGTATATCTCAGTGGGTCTCATTTCTGAAGACATTAAGATAAGAGGTGCTTTCCTGTGTTGGCTGAATATTATAACAAGATGAATCCTATTTTTGCAGTTCTAAGGTTCTCTTTCAATTTCTCCTTTTTCTGTCACATTTCAATGTATTCTTTATGAATTAATTTCAGAATCATTTTGAAAGTCATGCAAAATCACTCAAGCTAATTTTCTTTTCAGAGCTACCATTGACCTTAATGTTCTCTTTGGATATCATCCCCACCTAGAACTACATATGTTTTGTTCTTCAGCCACAGCTTGCACTCCTGACTTGACCTGACCATCACTCTCTCAAAAGCATTTTTTTTTAAGATTTTATTTTTTTAAAGTAATCTCCATACTCAACGCGGGGGCTTGAACGTACAACCCCAAGATCAAGAGTCACATATTTTACTGACTGAGCCAGCCAGGCATACCTCAAAAGCATATCTTTAATCACAAGGGTTGAAGGACTAGGAATGATTCTTAAGGAGGAGAAACTCTGCATTCACATTTTCTTGGGGAAGGCCAGGATTGTTATCTTTATATCTGAATGATACTGTGTTCCGACCCTTAAAACATAGCTCTCTGTAGGAGGGAGATGGGTTAAGAATAACCATGCCATGCCTACACTGAAAGTTTAAAAAATATGTAATAATAGAAGTTAATTGAACGTAGTTTACCACTTTCTTTTTGTCTGATGTCTGATTCTTGTTATTTGCTGTATGCAGCCTATTTTATCTTTGCCTCCCCCAGCGTTTGTCACCTGGAAAACAGATCTCTCACTGTTTGACTCTTGATATCTGAGAATCAGAGCGTGGACAGGTTGCTATTCTGAAATCCCCATTAGCAAAAAGCAGAACTAGGAAGGTGGGGAGCAGTTCTTGACAATGGAGTAGAAGCATTTTCCAGTATACTTGTCATATTGCAAGCAATGTGGAGAAAATGACCCCTAAACTTTGAATGAGACCCTTCAAGAAAACTTCATTTTCTTTGAACTCTTCTCCCCAACCTGTGTTCCATTTGGCCTGATTTACAGAAGCTGGAAAACATATTGGCTAAACTACAAAACTGAGTTCCTAATCACCTCACCATGGCAACCCCATCATTGCCTAGACATATGCTGCATGTAGTCATTGTGAGAACCTAAGTGTCTGTTAAAGGAGCCCACACAAGTCTTCTATGGGGTTTTAACAGCCTTCCAGGTTGCTCTTAGGGTTAGGAAGGGCTTAGGCTCCTACTTTACTAGGGAAAGTATGGTAAGTGAGTGATGGTGCACATACTAGGGCTTCTTAGCCTGGGTTTTATCGATGGTCTGTGGGGATTCTGTAAACCTCCATCATCTGAATGAATAATTTAGTGTGTATGTGTATTTTTCTCCAGAGATGAAAGGATTTGAGCATTTATTAGGTTTTTAAAAAAATATTTATTTATTTATTTATTTATTTATTTATTTATTTATGATAGTCACAGAGAGGGGGGGGGGCAGAGACACAGGCAGAGGGAGAAGCAGGCTCCATGCACCGGGAGCCCGAAGTGGGATTCGATCCCGGGTCTCCAGGATCGCACCCTGGGCCAAAGGCAGGCGCCAAACTGCTGCACCACCCAGGGATCCCCATTTATTAGGTTTTCAGAAAAACTGCATGGCCTCTCTTGTACCACTGAGAGCCTTTGCTTTAATTGATCTGTTAAGTAAATCCAAGTTTTGTTTTATCTAATTTTTGAACATGATTTAAAACATGTGAAAATAGGTGGGTTAAAATTTTTAAGAAAAAGAAAAGTATCCTCAGCATTAAAACCCATAACTTGCTTGCTACTCTGGCACTCTATACTGGTAACTGATGATTACAATGCAACTCTTCCTAACTGCCAGCCCATAAAGTCGGCCTTATTAAATGGCATACAGTGTCCATTGGAAAGGGTGTTGCTCTGAGCTAAACAGTGGCTATAGAAGCTCACTGCCCTTGAGAGATTGGTATAGCAATGACTTCAAACCAAATTATGAGGAAGGAATCAAAAATGAATGTTGCAGCAGTTTACTGCCAAGTACTCTGCTATATATTATCATAAATGAAACTTAATTTTCACAACCATCCTGTGAGGTAAATATTGTCATCATAATTATATAAGCTTAGACCAGTAAAATGATTTGCTCAAGGTCTTATAGTCAATAAAGTGTCAGAGCTGCAACTGAATTCTCATATTTCTTTCATTACCTTGGATCTTATAAGAGCCTAAGACCAGGGGTAGGGAGAGCATCCCAAGAAGTGTTTGTGCCAGATTCTGGTCTTTGAACCCACAAAGTAATTCACTTACCACCCTTTTAAGAGAGATGAACATGACTCAATGGCTCTATTGCTTGGGAGGCCACTGTTCTGTCCCCTTGAGCAGCGCTAAGTCTTGATTCTGTTTGCATGTTCTCTAAATAACACTGGCATTAGCCCACACTGCAACCACCTCCTCAGGATTTTGAAGTGCTGTACAAACAGTTAAGAGAGAGCATTGTCTAAAGCCATATGAAAGGACTGGAATTTGTCTGGTGAACAAAAATTTTGCAATCATAACACCTTTTACTCCCACGGCAAGCAGAACTTTTTCTTTGTGAAGGAAGGAAGCAAACATTTCATTTTCAGAATAATGATGATCTTTAAAGGGACAGTACCAGCAGTTTAGCTCTTGATTTCCTTCTTTTTTGCATTTAATGCGATCAGAGGAGAAAAACAGACTTCTAGATGCATATTCTTCAAAGCACTGAAAGTAGAATTTGCGTTCCTATTATGTGAGTGGATCCATGTGGGCTTTATTGAAAACTAGTAAGTATAGTATTTCAAAGTGTGGACCACAGCACCTCTGACATCAGAATGACCTGTGTGCTTATATATACTACAGATTTCTGGACTCCATCCTAGACCCACTGACTTAAAATCTTTTGGGAAGGGGATTAGACCTGGGAAAATGCAGTTTAGCGACCCCTCCAGAGATTCTTATACATACTCAAGTCTGAAAACCACTGCAATGGAAGTACAAACACCATAATAATCCAAGTTAGAATATTTTTGCTATAATGACACTTGGCTAAACTGAATCCAGTAACTATATTCCTTGAAAGAAAGCCAAGTTAAATGTAGCTTTTCTGTAGTGAATTCATGTATAAAAAAGAGCCGAAAAAAAATCTGTGGATAGGAGCTGTTGGGGAAGAAGATTTTTTCCTCTATCCTTCTTGGATTTTTCACTAATATAAAAATCAAATTAACATAGGGCAATTTTGGGGCAAGGCACCTCAGTGTCTCAGTTGGTTAAGCATCCAACTCTTGGTTTTGGCTCAGGTCATAATTTTGGGGTCATGAGACTGGACCCTGTGCCGGGCTCTGTGCTCAACAAGGAGTCTGCTTGAGATTCTCTCTCTCCCTCTCCCTTTGCCCCTCCCCCTGATCATGCTCACTCTCTCTCATAAATAAATAAATCTTTGAAAAAATTAACATAGAGCAGTTTAACAAGAGAAAAACAAATTTATTTATGTATGAGGACCCCAGGAAGACAGTGAGGCCCAAGGACAAGCTGCGTAATTGAGGCTTATGTACCATCTTGAGCTAAGGAATGGGACAGGGGCCTGGGGCTTCAAAGAGGAGGAGGATGATTCACAGGTTGATAAGAAGAGCAGATATTTGGTAATTAGATGTTTGTCCTGTCCGACCGATAGGTCATTCAGATACAAAAGTTATCTCTTAAAAATAAGCTCTCTTCCTGAGCCAGTCCCCTTATATAAATTCATTTAGGTAGTTTGAGGAGAAGCAAAAATTTTTCTTGGGTCTTCTGGGTCTTGATTACCTTCAGCTCAAATAGTGCCATAAAGTAGCACATTTTGGAGAGTCTTGTTCTGAACCCCATTCAGAGCTTTACTGTGTTTAAGAGCTTGAAAAGCTGGTGGCCAGACTCAGTGATGCCCCAGAGCTCAGAACTAGTGTCACATCTTAAAACAAGAAGGGGTTGACTTGGGACGCCTGGGAGGCTTAGTGGTGGAGCGTTTGCCTTTGGCGAAGGTCGTGATCCTGGATTCCTGGGATCGAGTCCTGCATCAGGTTCCCCGCAGGAAGCCTGCTTCTCCCTCTACCTATGTCTCTGCCTCTCTCTCTCTGTGTCTCTCATGAATAAATAAATAAAATCTTAAAAAAAAAAAAAAGAAGGGATTGACTTGGAAAGACTGACGTGTGCAAGTAGACTCTGGTGTAACTGGGGTGAGGCAGGCACACACTCACATGCAGAGTCAACACAGTGCAACAGGCAGGCTAGGTTACCCCCAAATATGGAAACAGACAGCATGTGAGAGTCTAGGCCTGTAATTTACTGTGAGTGAAACCCAGAACTAAGCCTGCAGCTCCAAGGCCAATTAATCTTTGACGAAGCAGGAAAAAATATCCAATTGGTAAAGGACAGTCTCTTCAACAAGTGGTGTTTGGGAAATAGGATGACAACATGCAAGAGAAAGAAACTGGACCACTTTCTTACTCTATATACAAAAATAAATTCAAAATGGATTAAAGACCTAAGTGTGAGACCTGAAACCATAGAAATCCTGGAAGAAAACATAGGCAGTAACCTCTTTGACATCAGCCATAGCAACTTTTTTCTAGATATGTCTCCTGAGGCAAGGCAAACAGAAGCAAAAATAAATTATTGGAACTACGTCCGATAAATAACTTCTGCACAGTGAAGGAAACAATCAACAAAATGAAAAGGCAGCCTATGGAATGGGAGAAGATATTTGCAAATGACACATCTGATAAAGGGTTTGTATCCAAAATATATAAAGAACTGATACAACTCAACACCCAAAAAACAAATAATCCAATTAACAAATGGGCAGAAGACATGAACAGACATTTCTCTAAATAAAACATCCAGATGACCAACAGACAAATGAAAAGATGTTCATCATCCCTTATCATCATGGCAATGCAAATCAAAACTACAATGAGATATGACCTCATACCTTTCCGAATGGCTAAAATCAACAATACAAGAAACAACAGGTGTTAGCACGGATATGGAGAAAAAGGAATGTTTGTGTGCTGTTGGTGAATGCAATCTGGTGCAGCCTCTGTGGAAAACAGTATGGAGGTTCCTCAAAAAGTTAAAACTACTCTATGTTTAAGCAATTGCACTATTGGGTATTTACCCAAAGGACACAGAAACATTAATTCAAAGGGATACATGCACCCTTATGTTTATAGCTGCATTATTTATAATAGTCAAGATGATATTGGAGCAGCCCAAGTGTCCACTGACTGATGAATGGATAAAGAAGAAGTGGTATATATATAATGGAATATTATTCAGCCATAAAAAAGAATGGAATCTTACCATTTGCAATGATATGGATGGAGCTAGATAGTATTATGCTAAGCAAAATAAGTCAGAGAGAGACAAATACTGTATGATTTCACTCATATGTGGAATTTAAGAAACCAAAGAGAAAAAAACAGAGAGAGAGAAATCAAGAAACAGACAATTATAGAGAGCAGATGGATGGCCACCATAGGGGAGGGAGGTGTGGGGATGGGTAATTAGGTGATGGGGATTAAGGAGTACACTTGTGATGAGTACCAGGTGTTGTATAGAAGTACTGAATCACTATATTGTATACCTGAAACTAATATAACGCTGTATGTTAACCAACTGGAATTGAATTAAAAACCTTGAGACACCTGGGTGGCTCAGTGGTTGAGCATCTGCCTTTGACCCAGGATCAAGTCCCACATCAGGCTTCCTGCATGGAGCCTGCTTCTCCCTCTGCCTATGTCTCTGTCTGTGTCTCTCATGAATAAATAAAATCTTTAAAATTAAAATAAAAACCTTAAAAAAATAAAATTAAGGGAATTTAATTAGGAAACCACCAAATGTTACTCATTTTCCCTTAACAAAGATATGTAAGTCTATGAGCAGAGCTCAGTGACCTTGGCCTACCTTGTCAAAAACAATAGTTATAATTTATTAGTAGCCTCTCTTTTTGGGAAAAGAACATTTGGATTTTTCATAATACAGGATTTGAACTCATATCTTTGTTGATGTCAGAACCCAGTGAGTCTGGATTGAAGATCTAGCATTGGAAGGAATTAAAAAGGCATGAATGTTGTGAGTAGATAACTGAGTAATAATTCAGTCTAGGTATATTAAATCTCATCTCTTTCCTTCTTTTTTTTTCTTTCCTTCTTCTTTTTTTTTTAATTTTTATTTATTTATGATAGTCACAGATTGAGAGAGAGAGGCAGAGACACAGGCAGAGGGAGAAGCAGGCTCCATGCACCGGGAGCCCGATGTGGGATTCGATCCCGGGTTTCCAGGATCGCGCCCTGGGCCAAAGGCAGGCGCCAAACCGCTGCGCCACCCAGGGATCCCTTCTTTCCTTCTTCTAATCATGCTTTGACCTTTCTATTTTTGAGGTATTGCATTTAAGGCAAAATTAGAAATAGTGCCAGGAAGATATTATTTTTCTAATTTACATTTTTTTCAAAGTATTGTGTACTCACAGTTTATTTTATTTTTTTAAAGATTTTATTTATTTATTCATGAGAGGTACAGAGAAAGAGGAAGAGACATAGGCAGAGGGAGAAGCAGGCTCCACATAGGGAACAAGATGTGGGACTCAATCCGGGGACTGGGATCATGCCCTGAGCCAAAGGCAGATGCTCAACCACTAGGCACCCAGGCGTCCCGTGTACTCACAGTTTAAAAGGTCACCTTATGCTATTAGGCACATATATAAAAGCGGTAGTCTTCCTACCTGCCCTCATTACTTTTGATTCCTGTTCCACTGAGTTGTTTCTTCTGTTATTATCTTTATGTTTTAAAAATAACATGTTTTATTGTGTTTAAACTTTATAACTTTTAGCATTATCTGTTGATTTTATACTATTGAGTATGAAGACTTAGTTACAAAAATCTCCCTCTCCTCACTGACACATTTTTTCCTTCTATTCTCCCAATATATGGATAAATCATTATTTACTATTTACAGCTATATAAAAATGGTGGACAGCCAACTGAACTATGTAGTAAGATTTTCTTTCTGTCATGGTCTGAATGTCTGTGTCCCCCTAAAATTCGTATGTTGAAATCTTAATCCCCCCAAAATGATGATATTTGGAGGTGGAACCTTTGGGAGGTGATAAGAGCATGAGAGTGGACCCTTCATGAATGGGCTAGTGTTCTCATATCTCACAAGGTTTCCTCATCCCTTTTGTCATATGAGGTTATAATGAGAATCTGCAATACAGAAGACTCTCACCTGACCTTGCTGGCAGTCTGATCTTAGACTTCTAGCCTCCAGAAATGTGTTAAATAAATTTCTATGGTTTAAAAGCTATCCAGGGGCAGCCCAGGTAGCTCAGCGGTTTAGCCCCGCCTTCGGCCCAGGGCATGATCCTGGAGACCCAGGATCGAGTCCCACATCGGGCTCCCTGCATGGGGCCTGCTTCTCCCTCTGCCTGTGTCTCTGCCTCTCTTTCTCTCTGTGTCTCTCATGAATAAATAAATAAAATTTAAAAAAAAAAAAGTTAAAAGCTATCCAGGGATCCCTGGGTGGCGCAGCGGTTTGGCGCCTGCCTTTGGCCCAGGGCGCGATCCTGGAGACCCAGGATCGAATCCCACATCGGGCTCCCAGTGCATGGAGCCTGCTTCTCCCTCTGCCTGTGTCTCTGCCTCTCTCTCTCTCTCTCTCTCTGTGACTATCATAAATAAATAAAAAGTTTTAAAAAATTTATAAAAAAAAATAAAATAAAAGCTATCCAGTCTGTGGTATTTTCTTATAGCATCTTGAATGGACTAAGACAGTTTCTTACAAATTCTATTTTTCTTTGGAATTGAAAATGGACTCATGTTTTCTAAATAACTATCATAATCTAAGTAGAATTTTAAACTCAAGAAGGCACAGGAGTTAATTTGTCAATTCTATTTTTTTTTCCTTGGGGACCACTCTCCTAAAGTTCCCCATCATGCCGTTTCAGTCTGGACTGGTTGCTTGCTTTTTAGTTTAGCTGTACAGCTGTCATCCTAGAGTTTCCCTCACGATTATAAAAAAACAACAACTTGATTTCTGTACTGGGTCTGTTTTCTGGATTATACAGTGCCATCTTTCTTGGTTTACTCCTTTCTGCTGGAGCTCATCCTTTATTTTTTTTTTTTAGATGTTACATGTCTCAAATACCTTTGGTCTTTCTTTATATTTGATTGATATGAGCTATGGCATTTGAGGTAAAAAAAATCACTTTCCCTAGAATTTTGAAGGTGTTTGTCTTCTTTTACATCTAGTGTTGCTGTTGAGAAGCTCCATGTTATTCTCTTTTGTAATCCATTGTATAGTTCATGATCTCTCTGACAGGGTTTATTTTTTATTTTATTTTTTTAAAGATTTTATTTATTTATTCATGAGAGACACACAGAGAAAGAGGCAGAGGCAGATAAATAGGCAGAGGGAGAAGCAGGGAGCCTGATGCAGGACTCCATCCGATGACCCCAGGATCACAACCTGAGCCAAAGGCAGACACGCTCAATTACTGAGCCACCCAGGCATCCCATCTGACAGGTTTTAGAATCTTCTCTTCATTCTAGGTATTCCAAAGTTTCATGATGATGTGCTTTGTTGTATTAATCTGTGTCTCTCCCATGAATAAATAAACTCTTTAAAAAAAAAAATCTATGAAGACCCTTACATGTAGAAATTTTCTTGATTTAATATCCTTTTTATTTCCTATCTTCCCTGAAAGTACTATTACTTTAATGTCTTTTTAAAAAATATTTTATTTATTTATTCATGAGAGACAGAGGGAGAGAGGCAGAGACACAGGCAGAGGGAGAAGCAGGCTCCATGCAGGGAACCCGCTGTAGGACTCGATCCCGGGACTCCAGGATCACACCCTGAGCTAAAGGCAGGTGCCAAACTGCTGAGCCACCCAGGGATCCTCTAATTTAATGTCTTGTACTGGTCCATATTTTATTATTTCTCTCCTACTGTATCTTTGTCCATTTGTTCTACTTTTTAGGAAAAATTTCCAACTTTCTATCAGCCTATACTTCTTATGTCATATATATGTATACATACACACATGTACATATTTACATACACATATTTATATATTTACTTCTAAAACTTCTTATTGTCTGAATTTTCCTTTTATTACACCATCCTTTTTCTTGTTTTATAGATGCAATATCTTAAGTCTCTAAAAATATTATAGTTCTAAAATATCTGTATTATCTGCTTCTTACAAAGTTCTTCTTTACAAAAGATGTATTTATTTATTTATTTATTTATTTATTTATTTATTTAGGGAGTGAGCACGAGCAGGAGGAGCAGAGGGAGAAGGGAAGAGACTCTCAAGCAGACTCCCCACTGAGGGTGGAGCCCGATATGGGGCTTGATCTCATTACCCTGAGATCACAACCTGAGCCAAAACCAAGATGTGACACCCAGGTGTCCCCTTACAAGGTGCCTCCTTTTGTTTATTTTGATCTGTGTTTCATTAGAGGCTGTCCTCAAATATATGGTGGTTCATGACTATTCATATTTAAGAATGAAGCATTTAAAGCTGATTGGGAAGTACTTCTGACCATGATGGAATAACTGATACAGACTCCTTCCTATAGACAACTAGAAAATTGTACAAAATATATGAAATGACTGTTCTTCAGACTTTGGACTAGAAGCAATACAGGTCTGTGATCTTTGACAGAAGGGAAACAAAGTAATCTTGATGATCATCTCAGCTTTCTGTCTAGAGGGACTTTCCTAACCTCAGCACACGGAGAGGGTACCCAAGCAAAACATGGAAGTCTCACTGAGTTGAGGAGCTAAAGACTATAGTTTGAGGAGTCTGAGGCAGCTGGAATTTACAGTGCAGGGTACTTTGAAATTGACCATGGTTGGAAAATGTATGTGCTGGCCATCAGCATATGCTACAAATCAACGTGGTTTTTGTTGTTTATACCCATGCCTCCAAAGTGCCTAGTGGTGAATGTCACCAGCATGCCACTGGCAATATCCCTTGTCCATAAATATACTTTGACTTAGTGAAATGGGACAGAATAGAGTCCAGAAATAGACCTACATATATTTTTTCAATATTTTTTTTTCTCTTTTTTAAGTAAGCTCTGCACTCAGTGTGGGGCTTGAACTCACAACCCTAGGATCCAGAGTCATATGCTCTACCAATTGAGCCAGCCATGTGCCCCATGTTCAATCAATTTTTGATAAGGTAATTATCAAAATTACCTTTGCCAAGGTAATTAACTGAAGAAAGGATAGTTATTGCAGTAAATGGTATCAGAACAACTGGATAACCATATGGAAAAAAAAGAAAGAATGTTGGCCATTACCTCATATCACACACAAAACCTACTTTAAATTGATTATGGAACTAAACATAAAATAACTAAAACTGTAACATTTCTAAAAGAATCTGTGGGAGGAAATTTTTGCAGCTTCGCACTAAATATAAAAGAAAAAAACTTTTCCTCAAGAAGAAAATTGGAAGGCAAGTCACAGGCAGAGAGAAAATATGTGCAATACGTACATCTGATAAAGGACTTTTATCCATAACATACGAAAGACTCTTACATCTCTCTTTTTTTTTTAAAGATTTTATTTATTTATTCATGAGAGACATAGAAAGAGGCAGAGACATAGGCAGAGGGAGAAGAAGCAGGCTCCATGCAGGAGCCCAATGTGGGACTTGATCCCAGAACTCCGGGATCACAGCTTGAGCCGAAGGCAGACGCTCAACAGCTGAGCCACCCAGGCGTCCCAACTCTTACATCTCAATAATTAAGACAAGTGATACAATATAAATGGGAAAAAAGGATTTAAACATACACTTTACAAAGGCATATATGAGTAGCTGGTAAGTACATTAAAAGATGTTTAACATCATTAGTCAACAGAAAGATATAAACAAAAAATATAATGAGATACCACTCTACACATACTAGAATGGCTGAAATTCAAAAAGCTGACAATCCCAAGTTTTAGGGGAGGATGTGGAACCACTGCTATTTTACACATTGCTGAGGGTTCTATAAAATGGTAAAGCTACCTTCAAAACTAGTTGGGCACTTTTTTATAAAAGTCAACATACTCTATGGTACCTGGCTGGTTCAGTTGGTGGCGTGTATGACTCTTGATCTCAGGGTTTTAAGTTTGAGCCCCACATTGGGCATAGAGTTTACTTGAAAAAAATTAATAAAACCCAGAATTTAAAAAAGTCAACATACTTTTACCATGTTAACCAGCATTTTGGACCTGTACATACTTGTATATTCTAAATAAAACCAAACCTATGTCCACCAAATAACTTACACATGAATGTTTGTAGTAGTTTTATTTATTAAAGTCCCATACTAATTCATTCTATTCTGTTGTGTTTTTTTTGTAAAGGCAATTAACTAGTCCCAGGAAGGATCCTTCAGTTATATAAAAGTTTGTTTTATGAAAAGTCATGGCTCCATTCATAATTCTGTCTTGTTCTTCCAAATGGTATATACAACTTTCAGAGCTCTCGTATTTGGAAGGCTGGAAGGGCCCAGACTTTGAAATAGTGTCTTGTTTTCACTGTTTTTGTCTTTTTGGGTTTTTTTGTTTGTTAGTTTGTTTTTAAACTAAAGTTATATAAAGCTTGTGGATTAAACAGAATAAATTTCTAAATTAAAAAAAATAAAATAAAATAAAGTCCCATACTGGAAATCAACCAAAATGTATATCAACATTTAAATGGAAAAAAATTGTGGTATATTAATAAAATGGAACTCTCATAATAAAAGGAACAAACTGATACATGCAACAGCATGAGTTAAGTTCAAAACATTACATTGAACAAAGGAAACCAGACACCAAAGAATACATATGATAAGTACAAGTGGTATACAACAGATTCAGGAACTAAAGTAGTTGACTCTTCAGCATATGATTCAACTAGTAGAAACTCAATGTATGAGTGAATACTGCAGCAAATCTAGGCAGCCATGGAGCAGTCTACAATAGAGGAGTCCTAGAGATCAGTTTTGCAAGGTGTTTGCCCCTGGGCTAGAGATTCAAGGAAGGACTTTGGTCCCAAGATAGGTGACTCATGTTGAGGAAATATAATTAAACATAAAATCTCCTGCCAATGCAGTGAAATCTCTCCACAAAATGTAGAAATAATGAAACAGTGTTATTATTAAATAAGGATTAAAAAGACTGTGATGCATCACAGGTAATCTCCTAAAGAGATTACAGAGACAAAAAAGAAATCTTACCTTGTTTACATAACCAAGGCAGATACAATCCCTTATATACATGTTAATTGTCTTTAACCAAAATAAAAATAAAATTTCTCATATCTTTTGACATGCAGGAAGTTACATCTTGGAGTTGAATTGCCACAGAGAAACAGGGCACTGCCCTTCTTGAAGTTCATTTTTCAAAAAGATGGCTCCTTGGCCCCCAAGAATCGTATTTCTGGGATACATAACTGGCAGGAAGCTTATTTACTATTTAAATTGATTTACATATATCTCAAAGAGGCAGAGATGGCATTTATAATTTCGAGTTTTTTGAAGGAAATGCTTAAAGAAGAGGGAGAAAAGTTCTTTTTTTACATTAGGAAAAATTTTAAATTTTTTACATGTGTATTTAATCTTATAATTTCCTCTTTCTGTTACTATTTTTTAGTAAATCTACAGTTTTGTAATTATTTACATAGCTATTTCTACCTTTCTCTAACAACAGTCTAAATATCTAGCCAGTCCATAGTAAAATGCAGAACAAAGCAGTTATCAGAATTACAGTAGGATGAGTTTTAAAAATTAGTATAGTATTTGCCTTGGGAAAAACGTTTCAGTATATTATACCATTGGTGAATGATTAAAGCAGATTCTTGGTTAATACAAAAGTGCACAAATGTTCTCCTTTGTCATTAATTTTTACAAACTGTTGTGACGTCTTGTTTGTACTTTCAAATAATTAACTACTTGAAAAAAACTAACTAAAGTCTTAATTTGTGATTTTTTACGATATCACATCCAATCCAAGCCTAATGAGTAGTTTAACTCTGGAGCTTGATAATCTAAGTTTTTAACTAAATTTTTTGTTAAAATAAATTTCTCCTGCCTTTTCATCAGTCATAGAAGTAACATTACAATTAAAGGATAAACTAGACCCTTCAGTAACAATTCCTTCTGCCCAAATAATTCTCCCAGATGTAAAACAAAGACATTCATGGCCGTTATCTAGTATCAGAGTCCTACTATAAGGCACTCATTGCAGGGGTACAGATTGAAGTGTGTATAGAAGGAAAAAATACTTTTTCCTTTACCTTTATAGGTTCTTGGCTAAGACCTTCCTGTAATAAAAGACAGATTAACAAGAGAAAAACAAACAGAAGTTTAATAATACATATACCTCCTATACACATGAGAGATACCCAGAACTGAGTAACTCTGAAATGGCCCACGCCATCATCTTATATACTATCTCCAGCTAAAGGCAAAAGAAAATGCTGTGGGGTGAGGGGGGAGGAACCAGTTGCGAGAGGTTATCACGGAAAAGCACAGTAAATGAGAGTATGGTTGTTATGCAGATTTCAGTCACTACCTTCTCCCCTGATACAAGGTTTTTAGAGATTTAGTCATCATCTTCCTCCTGGTACGAAGAGGCAGACAGCCTTACAAATGGAGATTTCCCTTATATATTTAAGCGTTTTGTACAAAACAGTAACTTCTGGTTTTTAGAGCTTCTCCTATGTCTGTTATTTCTTAAAACTAACTAGTTAAAGACAATCCTTCTATGAAAGAGGCATATTTTGGGTTAGCAGATTCTGCTCCCCTTCAGCTTCCAGAATTTAGTGTACATGGCTCTCATCATTTTAAGTCTGAGGACAAATCCAATCTATGGGCCATTTTTCTTTTTCTTTTCTTTTTTTTTTTTTATGGGCCATTTTTCACCTCCATCCAAATCTGTAGTCATCTCTGAATATTTAAGTAATTATTGTAATCCAACAGGCAAGTTTATCTTTCTAGGACTGGAAAAAACTTGTATCCCAAAGTGGTTAACAGTGACATTAGACCTATCTTCTGTGTGGGACCCAGGAAATCTAACAAAAATCCTCTACCCCTGGACAAGCAGAGCAGGACTAACTCCATTTTGTGCTACACCCGCCATCTCATGTAAAACCCCCCACACGACCTGCCTATTGTTTAAGGCACTCCCTCACCCTAGTTTAGCTATTAAGCACACCCTTATCAGAAACTAGCGCACACAGGAATGCAGGACCTCTGACCTTTAACCGCCAAGGAATGAAAACCCCTCTTTTGCCCACCAAACCTGCGCGCCAATTCTAACCAGAATAATAGGCTAGTTTAAATGGTCACTATAGGGTGAATCGTAATTCAATTGGCCACCTGTGTGTGGACCGACATGACTGTGCAACTTTCTATGTATGTTACAGTCTCATTGGCCATGGACCCCTATAACACTACTATGCTTCTTAGTCTCGGGGTCCAAGTCTCTGCTCCGCTGTGTCGGGTATACTTGGACCCAAGCTCGAGCTTGTGATTAAACCCTCGTGTGATTACATCGGTGTCGGCTCCTTGGTGGTTTCTTGGATTTGCAATCTTGGGCACAACATTCTGTAGTTTCTATCCATGAATGCCAGATTTCTGTTTTTCTATTAATCAGATCCTTTTCTATACCACCCTTCTAATCAAACAAGTCAACAAAACATTTTGTTGTGTCAAATTTGGGGCCCGAGTATGATGCATATTAGTTTAATTTAATATTATAAAAACAACTTAGTAATAAAGATGGTCTTTTTTTTATTCTGCCAACAATCGGATTGTTGGATTTACAAGCCCAGGTTGTATCCATACTGGGAGTAAAATTTAGAGCTTTAGGAACCATCATTGGGAGTACAGAAAGAAAAAGTAATGTAACAAATAACATGTTTGTTTTCTAGTAAAATGTATTTCTTATAGTAACTGAAATACCTACTACTGTGAATAAAACAACAAGGCAGTCTGAGAATTGTATTAAGTTCACTAGAATTCCTCCTTTCAGCTGAGTTCAGTACCAATATCAGTCACTCAGGAAAATTTAAGTTTCAAAGCTTTTGTGGCAGCCAGTCTAGTCCTCCTGAGGAGCTGGCTTCACATGGGAAGCATGAATCTATCTGGGTTATCTTTTACTTTGACAGCCATATGGGTGATCAACAGTGCTTCAAGTTGTCCCTCTATGTGGGGACTCCTTATCCTCTCTCTAGAACACTTCTGTATAAGATAAATTGCTTAGTTTGATGGGGGTGGAGGGGAGACTTCTTCCAGCAGGTCCCTCTAGGCACTTCTGACTTTATGTCTCAGGGTTTCTAAGGAAAGAGAGAAACACCATTTTTAAGTATTGAACATGGGGCAGCCCAGGTTGTTCAGCGGTTTAGCACCACCTCCAGCCCAGGGCGTGATCCTGGAGACCCTGGATCGAGTCCCATGTCAGGCTCCCTGCATGGAGCCTGCTTCTCCCTCTGCCTGTGCCTCTGCCTCTCTCTCTGTCTCTCATGAATGAATAAACAAAATCTTAAAAAAAAAAAAAAGTATTGAACATGATGATCAGAGGATTCAGTTAAACGGGCAGAGGAAGTAATTTCAGACACGAATTCACAGTTCCAATGTAGCAGAGGAAAATTTACTTCTACCTTCGATATTCTTCCAACTGGTCTAAGAATTAAACTGACATGAGACAGATTAACAGGAGAAAAGGAGAAAAAAATCAAAGTTTAGTTACATGTGCATGGAGACCCAATAATGAAATTGAGACCCAAAGAAATCACCAAGGAGTGAAGTTTTTATACTTTTTAGGTAAAAAGACAAAAAAATCTGTGAGGAATTGACAGGACAAAGAAAGCTTAACTTTGGAAGCTTCGATTAGTAAGAAATTCAAAGCAGAATTTGGGCTGTGGTAGTAAATTAGCAAAAAGTACCAAGGGTTGTTTATATAGACTTCTTGGCTCTAGATTTCTTATCTGTGGTAATATTGATGTCTCTTTACCTCCTGGTACAGAGAGGGTAACTTTCACATTTATTTCTTGTTTTGTGGAAACAAAGGAGGGATCAGAGAGTTCTTTCTGCATTGGCTGTCTCTTAAGTAACTTTTATTTAAAATGATCACTGTGACGAAGTGGCATATTTTAGGGCAGCCTGCCCTTTGCCCCTGTACTGCCAAACATAAATTCAAAGAAAGAAAAAAAAATTCAAAGAAAGAGATAAGGCTACTGTTTGCAAGAATGGCTCTAATTTTTAGGTGGTAACTCTCTATGCCACTTTAACCCAGTAGATTGCTGAATCTTAGCCAGTGAGTTTGAGTTTGAGTCATCCATTCTACTTGGAGTATGACAGCTTTTAGGAATTTATAAACATTTGCATAATTCTTGGATAACAATGGACATAAAATGATTTCCTCTGATTTCTCTGGGGCCCCAAAAGTGGGGATTATGTGCATTAAGAGAGCCTTTATCCCTGCCTGAGCATCTGCTTTTGAAGATGGAAAGACGAGGCCATTCAGACATCATACACATCACAACTACACAAAAATCTCTGACCTTCCATAGGCACTAATTCTTTGTAAAGCTAATTGATATCAGGTTCCTGGTAAACTTTCTTGCACCTACCTTGGAAGTGGTCTGTAAAGAATTCTGACAAATAATAAAACTCTTTAATATGTTTTGAATAATTTCCTCTATTTGATAGGTGTAGTAAGAGTTTACTGCCTTTAAAAATCCCTCTTAGATGATGTTGACAGCATAACAATAAACTAATCAAGGAAATAAAGACTAAGGTATAGGAATTATTTTGTTAGGTAATTTTTATAGTCCAGTTGAATTTCTTTTAGCCCTCCTTTCAGTCCATTTGTTCATTTCTCTTTGTGAAACTTAGTTTTGAAAATGAACAAAGGTTTCTAGTATTAAAAGTGAAGCTTCTAAGTTTGGAGTCTGTCATGTTTAACAGCAGCTTTTGTAGCTCTTTCAGCAAAATCACTGCCTTTAGAAATTTTGTCATATTGCCCTGTGTGAGTTCTATAACGAATACTGATAATCTGAGTAGGCAGTTGTAAAGCCTCTAACAAATCAGCCTTTAATTCTTCATGAGATGTTTTAGTCTTCACTGAAGCCAACAATTCCCTATTTTTCTAAATTTTTCCTGTTGCATGACAGACACCAAACACATATTTATCATCAGTATATATATTTGCTTTCTGTCCAGAGCCAAGAATCTCAACTCTAGTAACTGCTACTAACTCATCTGCTTTACCCAACTTAATTTCAGACAAAATACAAGCTTCCAAGATTTATAAGTCACCACAATATAAAAAGCCTTGAGTTGGTCACCTTTGTCCCAAGTATATGACCCACCAGGAAACATTATGGGATCTGCATTTTGAAAAGGATTATCACATAAATCAGATTGGGGCTTAATGTTTTCTTCTATTACAGTTATACAATCATTTTTTAAAAGCTTTTATTTATTTATTCATAAAAGAGAGAGAGAGACGCAGAGACACAGGCAGAGAGAGAAGCAGGCTCCCTGCGGGAGCCCAATGTGGGACTCAATCCTGGGACTCCAGGATCACTTCCTGTGCCGAAGGCAGACGCTCAACTGCTGAGCCACCCAGGCGTCCCTACAATTGTACAATCATGATCATTTATTTGATTTCCTAATCTGGCAAAAAAACTACCAGGTTTAGAAAGTTGCAGCTTCCAATCACAGTGTTAGGATTGCATAATAATGCTTGTTCCTAGCCAGTCTCAACAGTGTACCAACAAATGTAGGGTCTTACATACTTCTGAGATTAGTATCAGCACATACGGGATAAAACCCGTAAATCAAGTAATCCAATGGAAGGGCTTGAGCCTTTTCAGTAAATGTGGTGGCTGCCACTACAGCTCAGAAACATTTAGGCATTTTCAGAGTGCCACGGCATCCAGATTATATCCATGGTCTATAATCCAATCCCAACTTTAGAGTCAAAATTCTAGTATACCTTTATTTTTAGTACAAAACAAATGGAAGGGTTTTTCAAAATTTGGAATCCCTAAAGCTGGGAGAGAGATTATAGCCAATTTTAATTGTTCAAATTCCTGTTTAGATTCTAGGGATCAAACCAGAAGAGCTGGAGCAAATATTATGCAAGTCTATCATCAGAGATTTTCCTTGATCTGCAAAAGCTGGAATTCATTGTTGACACTATCCTATTACACCCCAAAATTGTCTAAGCTTTTTTTTTTAAATTTATTTATGATAGTCACACAGAGAGAGAGAGAGAGAGAGAGAGGCAGAGACACAGGCAGAGGGAGAAGCAGGCTCCATGCACCGGGAGCCCGATGTGGGATTCGATCCTGGGTCTCCAGGATCGCGCCCTGGGCCAAAGGCAGGCACCAAACCGCTGCGCCACCCAGGGATCCCTAAGTTTTTTTTTGTAGTAAGTCATTTCATTTGCATAATTTGCTGACTCCTATATTATAACACTTTGTAGACTTTAGGTAACAACAGATGCCTGAAATATTTCTTTCAGTTTGGTAATATTGCATTTTGTTTAGTGTGGCCTTAAGCCCCTTTGAAGACAAAGTATCAGTTTTACATTACTGAAATTACCAGAAAGGTATCTACATATTGAATAATTATAGATCTTCCTGCTGGGACAGATTTCTCTGTTTTCTTATCAATGGCTAGAGAAAATAGTAAGGGAATCCCCAAACTCTTCTGGAATTCTCTAACTTCATAAGACTTACTTATGACTTTTTCATAAGTAAAAGCAAACAAGAATAGAGTCATCCACTAAAATAAAAGCAAAAAGCAAGAGAAAAAGATAATACAAATAAGTTACAGTAGAAAAACTTTGCAGACAATGGTACTGAAGTCAGAATAGTTGCAGGGTTAGGAACTACATAGGTTAGGGGATCCCTGGGTGGCGCAGCGGTTTGGCGCCTGCCTTTGGCCCAGGGCACAATCCTGGAGACCCGGGATCGAGTCCCACATCGGGCTCCTGGTGCATGGAGCCTGCTTCTCCCTCTGCCTGTGTCTCTGCCTCTCTGTCTCTCTCTGTGACTATCATAAGTAAATAAAAATTAAAAAAAAAAAAAAAAAAAAAGGAACTACATAGGTTAAAGAATAGAAAATTTATTTACTTGTTTAAGATACTGTACAAATCTACACAGCAGTCAACCATCTGTATCAAATTTATCTTCCTTCTTTACTAGAAGTATGGGACTATTACAAGATGAATGCCCTTTCAAAATTATGCCTCCTTTTTCACCCTAATTTTACTTACTTATTTATTTATTTATTTTTTACTTATTTATTTTTAAAATATATTTTATTTTTCCCCCTATTTTAAAATATAACAAGTTTTATTCCTTCAAATTGAGCTCTAAACAAAGGTATTGTTTTATATGTGGCCATGGCTTATCCTTTTGATAATATATTTTTACTGGTTTTCTATCTCAAATTAAACTAGTATGATTATTGCTAAATAATGGCCTAAAGTGACGCATCAATTTGTTTCAGCCCTGACACATAGTGACCAAATCAGGTGACTTTTTCCAAGGGAGCTCAGCAAACACTTCATCTGGCGTATATATTATGGTAGGCCTTTATTTGCACAGCACAAGTCGCTCCCTGATAGGTTTATAAGAGAATTAGGAGAAAGTAAGAAAATGTTCCTGAGTCACATGAAAAATCTGAATGGGAACCACCGAGGGAAAAGAAGAGTGGGAGAAGGCTGACATGAAATACCAATAACCAATATTGCTGTATCACCCAGATACAAAATGAGAAATTTCCAAGTTAACTGCACACTAAGTAGCACGCATATCTACCAGAAAAGGGAAGGATAGGTTAACCTCAGAGAAAGGTATTGAAGCATATCATTCTCCAGTTCTTACCCCTAAGATTCCCTCAATCTATCAATTTTTGAGCATTTTGCCAATTATTTTCTAGCTGAATATTTTTTTCTGGGTTTTCTTGATTCTCTTGTTATAATTTTTGCACCCTCTTGGGTCACTTCTTACAATCTCTTTTCCAGGGACACCTGCGTAGCTCAGTGGTTGGGCGTCTGCCTTTGGCTCAGGGCATGATCCCGGATTCCCCGGATAGAGTCCTGCATCGGGCTCCCTGCATGGATCCTGCTGCTTCTCCCTCTGCCTATGTCTCTGCCTCTCTCTCTCTCTGTGTCTCTCATGAATAAATAAAATCTTTAAAAAAAAAATCTCTTTTCCAATGTCTTAGCTCTTTGCAATAATGATATACAATTTTCCCTTCTTCCTTTGCTCCCTTCCTAGGTTGACCAGAGTAGGGTTATTCCCTTTAATAAAGTGTTTAGTAGCTACTACTGTGGTTTTTCATTTTTTCTCTTCTTTTTTTTTTTCCTTCTCATTTTTTCTCTTCTTTGTCTTTCTGTAGATGGCCACAAAATTGAGTAGCTGCTGCTAAGCTTTGAGTAACAGTGTGTCCTTTTGCCTTTTCAGTCTATCTGACTGCCTTTCCCTAACTTGAGTTTGGATAGTTGGCAAGATAGTCAAGACAAAGGTGAATAGTAGTAGAGGGTGATTTTAATCTGCCCCTGCTTCCATACCAGTGAGTGTTGAAAAGCAACAGATTGCTAATGAAAATCAATTGGGAATTCACTTACTTCTGGGTACTCCTTGGTAGTGTCTCCTAGCCCATCATTAGCAGAAAGGCATTAAGTAACCCTTCTCAATGGGTTTCTTTTTTTAAAGATTTTATTTATTTATTAGAGAAAGACACAGAGAGAGAGGCAGAGACACAGGCAGAGGGAGCCTGATGTGGGACTCAATCCTAGGACCTCAGGATCACGCCCTGAGCCGAAGGCACATGCTCAACTGCTGAGCCACCCAGGAGTCCCTCCCAGGCGCCATTCTCGATGGGTTTCTAAAGTCCTTAGTTATTCTACAGTTGTAAAGCGTGGCTAATAGCTTCCCTTGGCCATGATACTCACTGTGTCATGTCATTTTCTAGTCTCCTATATGTTTGGTCCATGACCTCAGTGAAGTTTGTTGGTTCCAGAATTCCCTGTAGCAGGCAGTGCACATCCCGATATGTGGGGCTACAAACTGAAAATGCTGTGGAGCACTTCTGCGAGTCTTTCTGGGCACAGAAAAAGAAGTCTTTAAATGACTAATAGTGGGGTGCCTGGCTGGCTCAGTTGCTGAAGCATGTGACTCCTGATCTTGGGGTTGTGAGTTTGAGCCCCATGTTGGGTGTAGAAATTACTTAAAAATAAAATCTTTTTTTTTTTTGAGAGAGAGAGTGAGACAGAGCTTGCTGGGGTTGGGTGGTGTGCAGAGGGAGAGAGAGAGAGAGAGAATCTTAAGCAGCCTACATGCCCAGTGTGGAGCCTGGAGTGGGCCTCAATCTCATGACCCTGAGATAATGGACCTTAGCCAAAATCAAGAGTTGGATGCTTAACCAACTGAGCCACCTAAGTGCCCCAAAAGTAAAATCTTAAAAAAAAAAAAAAAAAAAAAAAAAAAAGACTAATATCATCTAGTGAGAAAGGCAAGTGGATTACCTGGGAGGCCTGAATAGCTTCTCTATGGCATCAGCTTCACAGATGATCTGAATAGGAAGAGCAGGTTTTCTTTATACAGAATACCTTGGCTATATCATGGGTTTGGTTCAGACCACTGCATAAAATAAATATCACAAGAAAGTGAGTCAAATAAGTTTTTTGATTTCCGTGCATATAAAAGTTATGTTTATAATATACTGTGGTCTATTAAGCGCACAATAGCAGTGCATTTAAAAAACAATGTACATATCTTAATTTTAAAATACTTTATTGCTAAAAAAAGCTCACTGAGCTTTCAGTTGAGTTGAAATCTCTGATCACAGATCACCATAAAAATATAGTATTTAAAATTTTTCATTATTATGAGAATTACCAAAATGTGACACAGACAAACAAAGTAAGCAAATGCTCTGGAAAAATGGTGCCAATAGACTTGTTCAATGCAGGGTTGCCACAAACCTTCAATTTGTAAAATATGCAGTATCTGTGAAACACAAAGTATCTGTAAAGCACAAAAACAGCAGGTATGCCCATTGAGACAAAAATGTATGATTATATAAAGCACTTTGATTTTTAAAAAAATATATTTATTTATTTATTCATGAGAGACACAGAAAGAGGCAGAAACATAGAAAGACAGAGAAGCAGGCTCCTCACAGGGAGCCTGATGTGGGACTCAATCCCCTGACCTGGGATCAGGACCTGAGCTGAAGGCAGACGCTCAACCGATGAGCCACTCAGGCATCCCTGCACTTTGGTTTCTTTTCTCATGTTGATATTTATCAGGCCTAACATTATTTTTGTCTTTTTCAACGTGACCAATGCAGACCCTCTATCCTGTTGCCTTTATACAAAGACATGATCTTTTATCCAAACTCCCAATTTTTTCTTTCTTTTTGTTAAAGATTTTATTTATTTATTCATGAGACATGCAGAAAGAGAGAGGCAGAGAATAGGCAGAGGGAAAAGCAGGCTCCACGCAGAAGCCCGATGTGGGACGTGATCTAAGGATCACTCCTGAGTCGAAAGCAGACGCTGAGCCACCCGGGCTGCCCTGCAGGGCTTTTTCTTAAATTGTTAATATCTCTCTGTCCCATCTGGAATGGGCATACACATAGGAATCCAGTCTTATGGTAGTAACGCCTGTTTCTTTGATTTGGACAAACGAACATATTTGCGGAGGTTCTTAGAAGTACCTCATTTCGGGACACCTGGGTGGCTAGGCAGTTTGGCGCCTGCCTTCGGCCCAGGGTGTGATCCTGGAGTCCCCGGATCGAGTCCCATATCGGGCTCCCTGCATGGAGCCTGCTTCTCCCTCTGCCTGTGTCTCTGCCTCTCTGTGTGTCTCTCATGGATAAATAAATAAAATCCTTAAAAAAAAAAAAAAAAAAAAAAAAGAAGTACCTCATTTGAAGCATATGAATTAGTGGTATTTCCTGGATAACTATCATTCTTTTCTTTTTCCCCCATGTTTCTTTTTTTAATTTTAATTTTAACTTTTTTTATTGGAGTTCAATTTGCCAACATATAGCATAATACCCAGTGCTCATCCCATTAAGTGCCCCCCTCAATGCCTGTCACCCAGTCACTCTACCCCCCCCCCCCGCCCACCTCCCTTTCCACCACCCCTTGTTCGTTTCCCAGAGTTAGGAGTCTCTCATGTTCTGTCTCCCTCTCTGATATTTCCCACTCATTTTGGATGACTATCATTCTAAGGAGAATGTAAAAAGTTATTTGGTACAGAAAGACTGAGAAATAATGGAAGAGCAAATGGAAAAATTAAAGCACTTTCTCTTTCATAGAAGCACCCTCTTTTCTTCGCTATACCAGTTCTCTCTGCATCTCTTAATCTTTCCCTACATCAAATTGACTCCTGAAAAGAAGGAAGCAACAATCTTTTAGATGGTGGTTCCCTTTCATAGTAGATTTCCCTGCAAGAAAAGACAAGGGCACAACTTCTCCAGCTGATAACTAATTACCCGCCCTGTTTGAGGGCACATGCTTGTATGCCTGGTGTCCTAACCCGATTTCACTTCATGTCTCAGCCCTAAAATCCACTTCTCAAAAAACAAAAAAAATCCACTTCTCAGAGTTCCTTATGAAACAACATGGGGATACCTGGGCGGCTCAGTGGTTGAGCGTCTGCCTTCAATTCAGGTCGTGATTCAGTGATCCGGGGTATCAAGTCCCGCATTAGGCTCCCCATAGGGGGCCTGCTCCTCCCTCTGCCTATGTCTCAGTCTCTCTCATGAATAAATAAATAAAATATTTAAAAAAAAAAAAAAAGCCCTGCAGACATTTCTGGCTTTCTACAACTTTTCTACCATCAAAGCCAATAGTGATCCTGATGGGGATTTTAGAGCTGGTATCACCTATGCTTACTCAATAATAAAATCTTGAATTCGGAGAGGGTAGTTCATCTGGCTAGCATTCCAAAATAGTGGAGAGCAAGAAAGGTGACTTTTCTTAATTCAGGATTTCTTACCTGACTGTTGTGTGTCCACAAGACTTTCAGCTGATCACCCAATCCAGGAATTGCCATGTAAATCCTTATTGCCAAATCGTTGGGAAAATGTAATTAAATATTTCCTGCCAGGCCAATAAAACTTCTTCATGAAATGTAGATAAGAATGAAATAGTTTTATTATTGAATAAGCATTAAATGGGACTGCAATGTGCATCACAGGCAATCTGCTAAAGAGACTGTATAGACCAAAAAAACCTCTTACCCTTTTGTATACATGTTAACCCATGTTGGTGTTCATATTCAAAGAGATGGCTCCTTGGCCCCCAGCAATGACATATCTGGTATGCAAAACCGTAAGAGGCTTATTTAGCTTTGAAAAACATTTACATGAATTTTAAAGAGGCTGAGCTAGCAATTATAATCTCATTTTCTGAAGGAAATTTAAAAAGAAAAGTAGAGCTATGGGAGGAAAGTTCTCTATTTTTTGCACTAGGGAAATTTTTAAAGTAATATTTTTAGATTTAACCTTATGCTGGCAAAGAATAATCAAGGTCACAGTCCAGAGAGTCTATGATACCTAATAAATTACCCAGGTAGGGTCTCATACACAGGAAGAAGAAAAGGCCTTAGTAGCTGGATCTAGAGTATGAGGTGATCTCTGGCTTTCAGGTGTTAAAAACAAGACAACAAAATGGAGTCACGTATGTTAAAACCCATATCACTAAACCAAGACATAACTTAATTACGGTTTCAGTTCTTCCAGAAGTGCAATCTTAAACCAGTCAATCAGGAATCACCTAACCAGCACTAATTAAGTAATCTGTTTAATAGAGCCCTGCCATCCCCTCAAAAAAGTAACCTTGCAATAACGAGTCTGCTTTTTTGCCTAATTTCCTTGTTCCTTTTCCTTTCTACCTATTTAAGTCTTTCATTTTATAACTCATCAGAGCAATTTCTAACTGCAAAATTGGATACTGTGTGATTCAAATTGATTTTTGCTCAAAAAAACTCTTAAAATGTTTAATATGGCTGTTTATAATTTTTTAAGTCTATTTTTTGTTTTAGTAATCTCTGTATCCAATGTGGGGTTCAAAATCATGACCCCAAGATCAAGAGTCACATGCTCTTCCCACTGAGCCAGTATGACACACCTCCTCAGTTTATCTTTTAATGCAGCAAAGGGGAAATTCCCCATTAAAAATAGTACATAAGGTCAGGGTTGGAGTAGGAAGAGGGATCTGATGCTGATTTGAAAGATTAGGGCTAGAGCTGTTACATACTTTTGGTTTGTATGGCTTCTAGAATCCAGGGCAGGGCTCAGCCTGTAGATAGTTTGGGTCATAGAGCCTCAGCTGCATTAAAGAGAAAGCAATTTGGGGGGCCCCTGGGACGGCTCAGTTGGTTGAGTGTCGGACTTTTGATCTCAGCTCAGGTCTTGATATCAGGGTCAAGAATTCACACTCCAGGTTGGGTGGAGGCTTCTTTAAAAAAAAAAAAAAAGACGAAGAAGAAGAAGAAGAAGAAAGAAAGCATAATTTGGGCCTAGAAACAAGATTAGAAGTTATAGAGAAATAGATTTGTGTACAAAGGAATTATTTTTTATAGCCATATTGAAATTTACTACCTTTACTCCAGTTAACAAAATATATTGCAAGAAAAACTAAGCATGTTTGGGGCACCTGGGTGGCTCAGTCGGTTAAGCATTTCCCTTTGGCTCAGGTCATGAGATGGAGCCCCACATCGGGCTTTCTGCTTAGCAAGGGAGTCTGCTTCTCTCTCTGCTCCTGCTGGTGTTCCTCTCTCTCTCACTCACTGTCTCTGAAATAAATAAATGAATAAAATATTTAAAAACGACTAAGCATGTTTAACAAAAACGACACTTTTAGTTGAACACAATTTTCTTTTCAGGAAATAATACTGCAAATGGTTACCTCTGGGTCAATTTACTGCAGTAGAGGAGCAAAGTTGTAAAGCATAGCTATGCTCACCTGAGGCACTTTTCTGCACAATTGTAAAGTACTTGAAATCATTCCTAAGATCAAAATTTAAAACCATTTTAAGAGACAAGACTTTAAGAGTTTCAGAGCCACCTCTGTAAGAGGTACTTACCTGCCCCAAATGGTCAAAGCTTAATTAGAAGGTGGGCAATACTAAAGTTTTTTCCTCATCATATCTTCTGTTCAAAATGCTATTATCATTGTTAATATGGTTTGTATCTTGTCTGATCTGGATGATACAGTCCAAAAAGTAGGGTTCGAGAAAATAGATCCTACACTCATGGAGGAAGGAGTGACTGTGGCTTTCACTTCCCCTAGTTTTATAAACAGAGGACTCCAAGTTCCTTGATTATATGTGAATTGGGGTAAAAATTGTGAATTACAGTGGTGAGAAGGGTGTGTACTTACAAGTGAACTACACTGTTGAGGTTGTACAGGTCCTGGAGGAAAATACTTCATATAAGGTAGCATCTGAGCAATAATACGTCTATGGAGAAGGCGAGAGAGCAGTTGTTTATAGACCTGAAGCTTGGCTGTGAATCAAGAGAGAAGTACCTGCAACCTGGGAAGGATGTGCCTTTTGATGCGTTGACTTCTTGGTGGTGGAGGTGAGATTATGGTACAGAATGTTGCTCTGGAGGTATATGACGAGAGTTCAATATCACTAGTTGACTCTGACATGCAGGATGATGCTGAGCTCAGCTGTGGAGACTGTGGGTAGTGGTTCTCAAGCACCTAAATTTGAATCATTCTGAATAGGGACAGTTAGTAGGTTGCTTTGTTTTCTTGTTTACAAAGGTTCCCTGAGTCACTGAAGGAGGTTGAGGTGAAGCTGTATACAATGAATTCCGTTGGAGGAGCACAAAAATCTTCTTATGGCTGATTGTATGGCTTGTACAGTACACATTGGAAAAGGAGGTGGTGGTATAGGATGCTGCCTTGTTGGAATATGGTTCATATGATGCTTGTCTTGCAGCCTTATAAAACAATCAGAGATTTCGTTTGTTGCTGGGGCAATATGTCAGATGAACATTTTCAAATTAAGGCCGGGCCACAGGGTTTCCAGCTCTCATATGGCAGAGGTTGGTATGAGCCTCTAAATGTCTTTGAGACAAAAATGTTGTCTTGCATCCTTGAACACCGCTGCAAATGAATAAAGAACCTTGTTTATGCTCCTCAATTCGCTCCACCAGTTGACTGCAGCCTGGACACATCTTATCACCTTCTTTTCCATGTAAAATTGCACAGGCATAGCAAAAAGCATGCTTACATGGAATCATCCGCCCATAGATTTTAATAGGTAATTCGCATTTTTCACACAAATGAACTGAGGTGTTATCCTTTTGTCCTAAGATGTTTATCTGAAAGTCCCAGACAATCTCTTCATTAGAACTTTGCTCATTTCTAAACGATTCGCCCCCACTACAGTCATACCGTTCTTCCTCACTAAGACCTCCTCCGCCAGCCCGCTCCATGATTCCGCTTGCGGGGCACAACGGAAACGGAAGTCACGCTCCCTGAGCCTGGCGGCGCTTGCGCCCTGCCCTCTCGCGCCAGTGGGGGGGAAGTGCAACGGGCTCCCAGCTTTGACCCCTTCTCACCCACTTCCCGTTCCGGTGATGGAGTTGAGGAGGAAAGAGAGCAAGTGTTTCAGAGCTGAGTTAGGTTAGACTGCTTTTTTTATGCTTTAAGAAAAAGTAGCCTTGGGAGGCCTGGGTGGCCCAGCAGTTTAGTGGCGCCTTTTGGGCCCGGGGCGCAATCCTAGAGTTCCGGGTTCAAGTCCCACGTCGGGCTCCCTGTGGGGGGCCTGCTTCTCCCTCAGCCTGTGTCTCTGGCTCTCTATCTCTCTGTGTCTCTCATGAATAAATAAATAAAATCAGAAAAAATTCAAATTATTAAAAAAAAAAAAAAGAAAAAGAAAAAGTAGCCTTTACCTGGAAAAAGAGACTAACCTGGAATGGGGTGGGGGGAGGGGCGGAGAAGCGAGCACACAGGCACAGTAATACCTGAAGGCAGACTTGAGGCAAATGAGCCAGCCAGCTCACCCTTAAAGGTAATTTTTTTTTAAATATTTTATTTATTTATTCATGAGAGACACAGACAGAGAGAGGCAGAGGCACAGGCAGAGGGAGAAGCAGGCTCCATGCAGGGAGCCCGACGTGGGACTCGATCCCGTGACTCCAGATCATGCCCTCAGCCGAAGGTAGGCGCTAAACCGCTGAGCCACCCAGGGATCCCCTTAAAGGTATTTTGAATGATTGTTAAGTGCTTTCCTTTTTTTGGGTGAAAGCCCATGCATTATATAAAGTGTTCAAATAGAGACTGGCTAGCTTCTTGTCAAGATGCTATAGCTCTGGCTTCTTGAACTTCTCTGCCAAAGTACCCTTAATTGTAGAGAAAAGTAAATTTAACTGTGAGGGTGAGGGAGCAAAGTTTTGAGTACCTCTGAAATCAAATTATTTCTTTGAATAGTTGTACTTTACCTTAAAATTATATGAAGATAATTCATTTTAGAATGTTGGTTTATTTTATTTTAGAATGTTGGTTCATTTTAATAAAAAAATATCGCTTTTAATTGCTTTGTTAAATTGCTTGAATTTCTCCCTGCCCCCTAAAGACTTTGAGTAATAGTGATACCCCAGGAAGCTGTGCCAAATGCCATATGTAGCACATTGGTATATTTTCCCCTCAGTGTTGGTACACTAGTTTGTGATGCACTGCACAGAAAAGCTTCTTTACTGAGTACAAGATCATCCAGTAGGAGTTAGAAATCTTTTTTTTTCCCCAGATTTTATTTATTTATTCATGAGAGACACACAGAGACAGAGACATAGGCAGAGAGAGAGGCAGGCTCGCTGTAGGGAGCCCAGTGTGGGACTTGATCCCAGGACCCCAGGATCACTCCCTGAGCCAAAGGCAGAAAGAAGCTCAACCACTGAGCCACCCAGGCATCCCTAGAAATCCTTTTTATGCAGAATCCTATATAATAGAATTAGTATATAAGAGTATTTATCTGTGAGTAAAAGTTCAAAGTTCAAAGCCCAACAAATTTTGAAGATGATTAGTCATATTTTAAAATATCTTCCTATATCTTCAAATTTCTAATTTTGGTCCTTTAAATTTTACATCCTCCTGCCATATTCGATGTACATTTACATAACATTAACAACTTGGAGGAGGGGTGCCTGGGTGGCTCAGTGATTGAGCCTGCTTCTGTGGCCCCCCACCTAGCTCTGCCTAGCCCAGTTTGTCCCAAAAATGTTGAGGTGTAAGGAAACCAGAGATAAAGCAACAAGCCAGACCACCCCATGCTAATGTATGGGTGGGGAGGGTATCTTGTTATAGCAGTTTCTTGTGACCAACGAAGAATAACCAGACCCCAAAGAAGATTTAAGCCATTAAAGATGTTATCAATAGTCCTTACTCCGTTTGGGCGGCTTAGCAGTTGAGCATCTGCCTTCAGCTCAGGGCGTGATCCTGGAGACCCGGGATGAGTCCTGCATCGGGCTCCCTGCATGGAGCCTGCTTCTCCCTCTGCCTGTGTCTCTGCCTCTCTCTCTCTCTCTCTCTCTCTCTCTCCCCCTCTCTCTGTGTCTCTCATGAATAAATAAATAAAATCTTAAAAAAAAAAACAACAGTCCTTACTCAATGGTATATCAATGGAGATGTTAAAAGGATTTAGGTTCCCTGATTTGGCTTCCAATAAAAGACCAACCCTAAGCCTTCAGTGGCAACCCTGTCGGGACCCCTCTCACTTCTGAGAGCTTTCTCTGTATCTTTACTTAATAAACTTCTATCCCTTTACTCATTCTCCTATGTCTGTGAGATTCATTCTTTGATTCCATGAGACAGGAACCTAGCTTTACCGTATTAGAGTCAGCAGGGATGTTGCACCAGGTTGAAAATGCTATAGAGAAAAGGAAAATAAAAGCCATAAGAACATTTTTTGATGGTCTCCATTTAGATACTGGAATTGGGGAAACATAGCTAGATCAGAATATTTTATGCAATTATACTCCATGGTTATGGAGATTATGCTGGGGATTTGGAGAAGATCTGAAATAACAGGGAGTTGACAAATTTTCAAATTTGCTGACACACTTTATAAAAGAAAAAATATATAGCCATGCGGGGCATTTTATCAGAGAGGGTGAGCAAAAGAGTGAATGAGCAACAGAGGTAGGGTTAAAAAGATCAAGTGATAAGCCCTCCTTTTAATGTTAGAAATTTTTATGAAGCTTACAGGTGGTTGAAAGAAGGATCCCTCTTTATCCATTTCATTATTGATGAATTCCTGAAAAGTTGCATGAAAGTAGGTACTAGTTTTCTTCTCTTGACGTATGATATCATTTCATGACTCTTTTGTCTTTATTTTGAATTTGTCACCTGTGGGCAATGTTATTGATACTTAAGCTTTTTATTTCTTTGGCCTTCTGCTAAATAGCTAATGACATACAAATACATAAGTGTACAAGGGGACCTTGTGACTCAGGATGCACCCTTCTTTCTGCAAAATAACCCTGCTTGAAATGAAGTGGTTTTCAAACCTCTGTCATCAGAAGGGTACAGCTGCTCTGAGAGAAGTCAGAGTTGGGGAGCTCAGAGTCTTACCTCCTTAACACTGTCCAGCTCTGGTATCCCTTTTCAACAACTCAATGGAACACATTTTGAATACTATGCCTCAAACATATATTTTCTAAGCTGATATATAATATAGATGAACATTCATATATTTACCACCTAGATTAAGATGTAGAGCACTATCAGTGCATTTGAAAACCTGCTGTACTCCTTACTACTCACCCTCACAGGAGGAAAGCTATACTGAATTGTGTATTCATTGTTCTCTTGCTATTTTCACTTAAAAAATCATACATGTATATATCTTTATACAAAATATTAGTTTTGGGATCCCTGGGTGGCGCAGCGGTTTAGCGCCTGCCTTTGGCCCAGGGCGTGATCCTGGAGACCCGGGATCTAATCCCATGTCAGGCTCCCGGTGCATGGAGCCTGCTTCTCCCTCTGCCTGTGTCTCTGCCTCTCTGTCTCTCTCTCTCTGGGACTATCATAAATTAAAAATATATATATATTAATTTTGCGCGTGTTACACTTTGTAGGTATGGAATAACACAATGACTTTCTTTATTCTCTTAACATTATATTTCTGAGATACTTTCATGGTAATGCATATATTTTATTAATTATCAGTCTGTATTTCATTGTACGACTGTATTATAATTTAAATATTCCCCTATTGATGAATATTCACTTTGTTCTTTTTTTTTATTTTTATTTATTTATGATAGTCACAGAGAGAGAGAGAGAGGCAGAGACACAGGCAGAGGGAGAAGCAGGCTCCATGCACTGGGAGCCCGACGTGGGATTCGATCCCTGGTCTCCAGGATCGCGCCCTGGGCCAAAGGCAGGCGCCAAACCGCTGCGCCACCCAGGGATCCCATTCACTTTGTTCTTATGTTTTGTAACTTTAAGTGCTACTTTGAAATATTCTTGTAGGGATGCCTGGGTGGCTCAGTGGTTGAGTGTCTGCCTTTGGCTCAGGGCATGATCCTGGCATCCGGGATTCAGTCCCACATTGGGCTCCCTGTGGGGAGCCTGCTTCTCTCTCTGCTATGTCTCTGCCTCTCTCTGTGTCTCTCATGAATAAATAAATAAATCTTTAAAAAAAAGAAATATTCTTGTACGTGCCTCATGTATATGTTCGAGAATTTCTCTAGGGGATGTGTATAGGACTGAAGTACTGGATCATAAGAGAGTGAGCATATTCAACTCTTCCAAAGTGTTTATACTAATTTGTCAGTGGTTTATAACTTTTTTTGTTGTTGCTCTTCACCAATACTTGTTATTAACAGACTTAATTTACTACAAATTTGGTGGTTGTTAAGATTTATGGTTTTTTTTAAAGAATTTAAATTATTTATTTATTTATTTTAAAGATTTTATTTTATTTTATTAAATTTTATTATTTATTCATGAGAGACACAGAGAGAGAGAGAGGCAGAGACACAGGCAGAAGGAGAAGCAGGCTCCACACAGGGAGCCCGATGTGGAACTCGATCCCAGGATTCCAGGATCACGCCCCTGGGCTGAAGGCAGGTGCTCAACCGCTGAGCCACCCAGGGATCCGTAAAGATTTTATTTTTTAAAAAATAAAGATTTTATTTTTTTAGTGATCTCTACATCCAATATGGGGCTTGAACTCACAACCCCAAGATCAAAGTTGCATGCTCCACCAACTGAGCCAGCCAGGTGACCCCTAATTTATGTTTGTATGTTGTGTTTCTCTAATTACAAGTAAGGTTGAACAGGTTTTCATGTTTTTTTTTTTTAACACTTATAATTCTTCTTTTGTCAAATATCTGTTTATATCATTAGGCCATTATTGAACAATTTATATTTTTCTTTAGTGATTTCTGGAATTCTGAATCTTTGCCAGTTATATGACTTGTAATTGTCTTCTCTAGCTTTCTAAGCCTTTTAATTTCTTTTTTTTTTAAGATTTTATTTACTTATTTGAGCAAGAGAGCAGCAGAGGGAGAGGGAGAAGCAGGCTCCCTGCTGAGCAGAGAATCAACACGGGGCTCCATCCCAGGACCCTGGGATCATGACCTGAGCTGAAGGCAGATGCTTAACTGACTGTGCCACCTAGGCACCCCACCCTTTTCATTTCTTTATGTCTTGTGGTAAATAAAAGTTCTCAATTTTTTAAAAAGTTTTTATTGGGACGCCTGGGTGGCTCAGTGGTCCAATGGCTCCAATGAACTTGGAGTGATCTTTAATTGAATTGCAATTGATTTTGTATATTGTAATGTCACCACCAGAACCACCAGAAGCTAGGGAGAGGCAAGGAAAAATCCTTCTCTAGAACCTTCAGAAGGAGCATGGACCTGATTTTGAATGTCCAGCCTCTCAAACTGTGAGAGAATGTATTTCTGTTGTTTTAAGCCACCGAGTTTGTAGTATTTTGTTATGGCAGCTTAAGAAACTAATTCAGCAGCTTACCATGTTTTCCTAAATTGTTTTTTATTTGAAGTAGCATATTAAACATGGTCTTGTTTATTTTCAGCATATAAGACATCTAAATTCGGGATGCCTGGGTGGCTCAACGGTTGAGTGTCTGCCTTTGGCTCAGGGAGTGATTCTGGAGTCCCAGGATCAAGTCCCACATTGGACTCCCTGCGTGGAGCCTGCTTCTCCCTCTGCCTGTGTCTCTGCCTCTCTTTCTGTGTGTCTCTCATGAATAAATAAATAAAATCTTAAAAAAAAAAAGACACCTACTTTCAAATATATGTCCCAAGATACCAGCAGTACCCTAAGACTCATTTGGTGTAGCCCTTAATAGAACTAAGATCATTTAGTAAAAGTTATAAGGAAACTGATTTTTAGTTCAATATATAAAATAGAGCCTTTTTTTTTTTTTTTTTTTAATGTAGGCTCCATGCCCCGCACAGAGCCAACCCAGGGCTTAAACTCACGACCCTGAGATCAAGACCTGAGCTGAAATCAAGTCAAATGACTAACCAACAGAGCTACCTAGGTGTCCCTAAAATAGAGCTTTGAATGATTACAATAGTGCATGGCAGGGATCCCTGGGTGGCTCAGCGGTTTAGCGTCTGCCTTTGGCCGGGGGTGTGATCCTGGAGTCCCAGGATCAGGTCCTGCATCTGGTTCCTTGCATGGAGCCTGCTTCTCCCTCTACCTATATCTGCCTCTCTCGCTCTCTCTGTGTCTCTCATGAATAAATAAATAAAATCTTAAAAAAAAAAAAATAGTGCATGGCAGTGAGAGCTGTCCTAGACCTTTGGTTGAAGTAGAACAATTTTTTAATGAATGTTTAAGATAAAAATTCATTTTAAAGCGAGTTAGGAGGCACCGGGGTGACTTCTTTTAAGGGTCTGCCTTCTGCTCAGGTCATGACCCCAGGGTCCTAGGATCCAGTTCCACTTAAGGCTCCTTGCTCCATTGAGCAAGGAGCCTCTCCCTCTGCCTGATGCTCTGCCTGCTTGTGTGCTCTCTCTCTCTCTCATTCTCTGCCAAATTTTTAAATAAAATCCTTAAAAAAAAATTAAAGAGAGTTAGATATTGTCATGGTAAGCCAGGAAGAATAATTTTTAACATTGTAACAGAAAAGTCTAACTGGTTCCTTGCTTACTTAGATGTATATAAGACATACATCTAAGGGGTGCCTGGGTGATGTAGTCAGTTAAACGTCTGCCTTCAGCTCAGGTCATGATCCCAGGGTTCTGGGAGCCCCACATCAGGCCTTTTGCTCAGGGGGAAGCCTGCTTCTCCCTTTCCCCACACATTCCCTGCTCGTGTGTGCTCTTTCTCTCTCCTAAATAAATAAATAAAATCTTAAAAAAAGAAGAAGGCTCGGGATCCCTGGGTGGCGCAGCGGTTTGGCGCCTGCCTTTGGCCCAGGGCGCGATCCTGGAGACCTGGGATCGAATCCCACATCGGGCTCCCGGTGCATGGAGCCTGCTTCTCCTCCCTCTGCCTGTGTCTCTGCCTCTCTCTCTCTCTCTGTGACTATCATAAATAAAATAAAATAAAATTCTTTAAAAAAAAAAAAAAAAGAAGAAGGCTCTTACCAGTGTTTTCTGCATGAAGTTGGTTGATCAGGAACAAAATTTAGTCAAGTGACTATCTAGTCTATAAGACTATATTTAAATCATTTGATAGAAGTTTGTTTTTTAAAGGCACCGAGTCCTCCAGTGTTTATCGAGTGCTCCACGTATGATATGAGATGTAGATGATGCCATCACTGCCCTGGTTGATTTTATACTCATGCTGGGTTGTGTAGCAGACACTTGCTGGGTGCCTTCTGGGATCCATTCTCTTCCTAACCATATTCTCATCTGCCTACTGGTAGCCATCCTTCCCTGTCACAGGTCACTAGCTTCAGGCTGCCTAATCAGGGTCAATTTTTGTGCTCTTCTTTGGAATGCTGGTAGGAAGTTCTGTGTATCCCTCTGGATATTAGTCAGAAAAATCTGGTCTTGATTGTAGCTGGCAGCTATATTATTGCTAGGATAAAATCCAGTTTTAGGATAAAGTTGACGCGGAAGATGGTAAAGGAGAAAGATATGAGGGAATTGAGTCCTTGAAGGGATTCACTGAATTACCGGATCAACTATACATCTGGACGATTTAGTTAAGTGAGAAAATAAATCCTCTTTTTTTTTTTGAAGCCAGTTTGCATTGGGTTTTCTGGATTTTTTTCCAGCATAAAGTCTTACCTAACATGTTCATAAATCAATGGAAAAACAATAAATAACCATGTGTAATCAAGTACTAGGTATACTGAAGACAAACCACCAGCAGCATTAGTGTTACTGGAGAACTTAACAGAAATGCACATTTTTAGCCCCTTGCCCAAGATTTACTGGCTGGGTATGTCTGTGGGTGGCACCAAGTAACGTTTGTTTTAACGTGCCCTGCAGGAGACTCTTTTGCTGGCTAAAGTTTGAAAAACTCCCCTCGAAGTTTAGAACAGAAAGGACGACTTTACAGGGAAGATGAGATGAACTATATATGGGAACCAGGTGGACTTTTGAAAAGAAGACTTATGAACCAGAATGAATGAAGGCACAGAGGCAGGAATAGATGTTATTTATGAGTCATTGGGTAATTGTGACTCACAAAATAGTAAAGGATCATAATTGCATGGGTCTTAGGGTAGGAGAGAGTCAGTGGCTGAGACTGAGTTTTTATTTTTTGTCCGGTTGTTCTCATTTCTCCTTAACTCGTTGAAAACCTGAACAATAGAATGCAATATTGGTATTCTTCATTGTAGGCAATATACTTTGGGATCAACCTGTGTGTAGTATAGCCATAGAATATTAAGTGCATCAAGTCATGAGAGGAGAATAGTCTGGTCCTTCTTATATTTGTGTCAAGTAGACAAAGAAGCCTCCTTCCTGGACTTCAAAAATTTGAAGGGAGTTACTTTTATCTTGTCAAAATCTGACACTAGCAGGGCCACATCAGCAGTGAGAATTTAACCTGTCCTGGCTTTCTGAGATACTGAGTGGAATTCCTTATCTTCTTTCTCCCTTCTTCCCATATTTTGTAGGAGAAGTTTCCACCTTAAATACTGATGTCACGGACAAGGTTGTACATCACCCGCCCACACTGCCTGCTCTGTTTGATAATGTGTGCTTGGATGGAACTGTTTACATTCCACCCTTTCCCCTAAAGCGTTATAAGCCATGCATAATGATGCAGCCTGTGGAATTATGGAATGGGAGCTGACTTTGGCTCGGAGAGAGTGCTGGAAAATGAGAGGCATTTTAAAGCTCACATGCTAATGACTACAAAAAACCAAACGCTAGACCTTCAAGTCTAACTCTTTTCCAGGCTCGTCTAGACCTGAGTTTATGGTACTAGTGGGTGGTGTGTAAGTGACAGTGGAGTTAAGGGAGGAGAGGAAGGGTTTTATTTTAACCTAAAGATACAAATAACTTTTCCTTATTGATAGCCAGCTTTTTGCTAAGGAGCGCCAGAACAGTGAATAAGCACTTCTGAAGCGGAGGCTCTGCTCAGTGCATTTAGTCATTATTTAATTAGTCTTGATAATGGGGCTTCATTTTAGAGAGAATTTAATTTAATGGTCTTGATATTGAATGACCTTGGTATGGCAAAGACACTTGTCTCTGTGCATGTGTGTGTGTGTAAAATGCAAATAATGGAAGTGGCTTTGGAATTGGGCCCAAAACTCTTGAGTACCAGGCTAAGGTTACTTTAAATCTGCTTGCTTTGCAGGTCAGTTTGAAGGATGCCTGAGACAAGCAATAAATTCAGCCCCTCTGCCACTTTGAGGGGACAAATCAGCCAATGAATCATCTCTTGTTTGTTCAGTTAGACCGACCCATTGTTTGATTTGCTTTGAGGGTCCAGAGTTTAATTTTTTTTCTCTTCTTGGGGGATAAGGGAGTGATGGCGGGAAGCAGATGGTCAAATTAAGGGCCACTAGTGAGTCGCAGGGCTAGAGGTCTGTCATTCTGACCTCACACTGCTTGGAGGTGCAACTGGGAGCTGTGCTAACTCATTCTCTGGCAGGGACAATTTCTGCAGGCAGAATGGTTTCCATGGGCACAGATTGGTGGATATGTGGATTTCCACAGCTTACTTGGGGAAAGGTGGTGCTTTCATTACCTTAACACAGGACTGATAGTTGTTGCCGTTTTATCCCATTTCTTCTAAGGTTTGGGCTGTGAGGCTTTGTCTGGTATGGAGATGAATATGTATATTTCTTCCCTTCCTTACTCTGGAGGTTTCAAGCTCTGCTGTGTTTCTAATGGACCTTTTAAATGCTGCACTTCTAGGTTCATTTTCAATCATGAAATGCATTGCTGGCCTTCAGCGTGAGTTGTTCGAAGCCAAAGGAAGATAGATAGTCTGACAAAGCCTGCCGTGTCTTTGGTTGAAGTAGTTCACAAGAGATAAGGCCCTGCTGCAGTCAACGTACTCATGAGACAACTGACAGGTATGTATTGCACGTCCAAGTGTTAGACATGGTGGGGTAAAAGCCAAGATACCAAGATGCTGAACATCTAGATCAGGTCTGTATACAACTGGTTTACTGACTTTGTTATGTTGGGGAAGAAAAATTTCCTCTATTCTCTCAAGAGTCTACTGGCTGGTCTAAGAATCAAGTTGACATGAGACAGATTAACAGAAGCAAATCGGATGTAATTTTGTAACAGGTGATTCTTAAGGCAGTTAGTAGGGGTAGGGGCCTGAGCTTCAAAGGGAAGGAAAGCAAAAAATATTTGGTAAACAAACACGTGTCGGACCACGCAGAAAAAATGGGACATGAGGGAAGAATTTTTTTTTTAATTAATTTTTATTGGTGTTCAATTTACCAACATACAGAAAAACACCCAGTGCTCATCCCGTCAAGTGTCCACCCCAGTGCCCGTCACCCATTCCCCTCCAACACCCGCCCTCCTCCCCTTCCACCACCCTTAGTTCGTTTCCCCGAGTTAGGAGTCTTTATGTTCTGTCTCATAAGGGAAGAATTTTAACAAACAGGATTTGTTAGGTGCTTCCCTCTCTCCAGGCCCTGGTTCATGTTATAATTTATGGTGATTGCTGTCTTCCTGGAGCAGGTCCTCCATCCGGAGTCTGTTAGGGGAGGTCTGTTAGTCTGAGGGGAGGTCACAGTTTCTCCCTGAGTCTTTTAGGCCTTGATTGTTTTCAGCTCAAAATAATCTGCGTGCCAGAGTGGCACATCTGAAGGTGACTCTTTCTGTTACTCTACATTATTGTTTCTTCCATGAAATTTACTGTTGTATTTGTCATCATCGTTGTTGGTTTCTCTATTGGTGAGTACGAAGTACTTAGACTGTGGTTCTGCCTCTGTATTTGACAGTGTGCCTTTGGGTAAGTCTCACCCTTTCAGTTTCAGTTAACTCAAGTGTAAAATGTAGATACCACTTGACCTTCCCTATTCACAGAGTTATTCTAAGTGTCCCTAATGACCCCAGGTTGAGTGTAAGGTCATATTACCTGACTAATTGGGTATGTCTGGGCACATCTGGAAGGACTATGAGATTTGCCGGGAGTCAGTTGCTATAAAGGACCACAGGGTCTCTCGGAAGGCAACTAAGCCAAAAAAGATTTAGGCACATGAACTTCCCACGGGAGTAGTGCTAGGAAGCCACGGTAGAAGAAATAGCAGTGTCTTGATAATCAGATCCAAAGCAAAATGATAGTTGGATCACTTGAGTCTAAGGAGCAGATCAGAACAGTGTATATTGGAAGTTTATGGAAGTGAAGGGAATGAACATTACTTTTAGGAAGAATGAGCAAAGAGCCATGACAAGAGAAAATGACAGGCGCTAGATCACTGAGCTCCAGGTTCCTTCTAATGATCAGGAATGAGGCAGGGTCTGTAACCTGTTCCTGAACTATGAGGTTTAGTCCTAGTTATGGATGGTACCCTGGTTTCCCATTTATTTTTCAATATATTGATGGTAATTCAGATATCTTGATACACATAAGATTTAGTCAAAAGAAACTGAGATGTGTACAAGTTCCTAAGGTAAATGGGTTTCTCAGGATGCCTGGGTGGCTCAACGGTTGAGCGCCTGCCTTTGGCCCAGGGCGTGATCCTAGAGTCCCGGGATCCAGTCCCGCATTGGGCTCCCTGCATGGAGCCTGCTTCTCCCTCTGCCTGTGTCTCTGCCTCTCTCTCTCTGTCTCTCATGAATAAGTAAATAAAATCTTTAAAAATAAATAAATGGGTTTCTGTTAGTTCACTCTTTTCTCAGAGGTTGTGTTCAGAGTGTAGGGACAGAATGGTGGGGACTGGCCAGTCGGGCCTCACTGGTTATGGAGTAGGAAGAAATGGAGCTAACAGGGATTCCACTTGTATTTTGCTCTCCTCTACACTGTGTTCATTTTATTTTTATCTATTTTTTATTTTTATTTTATTTTATTTTTTTTTGTATATTTTTTATTTTTAAATTTATTTTTATTTTTTTAAAGATTTTACTTATTTTTCTAAAGACTTTTTAAAAAATTTATTTATTCAGAGAGAGAGAGAGAGAGGGAAGGAGGCAGAGACACAGGCAGAAGGAAAAGCAGGCTCCATGCAGGAAGCCCGACGTGGGACTCGATTCCAGGTCTCCAGGATCACACCCCGGGCTGCAGGCGGTGCTAAACTGCTGTGCCACCGGGGCTGCCCCTTTTTTTTTTTTAAGATTTTTTTTTAATTTATTTATTCAGAGAGAGAGAGAGAGAGATTTTATTTATTTATTTGACAGAGAGAGAGAAAGCACAAGCAGGGGGAGCTGGAGAGGGAAAAGCAGGCTCCCCACCAAGTGGGAAGCTCAACATGGGGATTGATCCCAGGACCCCAGGATCATGACCTGAGCCAGAGGCAGGCACTCAAAGAACTGAGCCACCCAGGTGCCCTATTTAGTTTCTTAGAGCATCTTTTTAAAAAAATGTTTTTTATTTATTTTTAATAATTTCTACACCCAACTTGGGGCTCAAACCTATAACCCTGAGATTAAGAGTCCCACACTCTTGTGACTATGCCAGCCAGGTGCCCCTTGTGTTCTCCACCCCCCCCCCCCATTTCCAACCCTTTATTGGGGCTCTGTCAGCCTCCCCACCCCACACTGTGTTCTTTGTAGAAGCACACATGTGAGCAAGGAACTCACTGGATTGGTCCACAGGCTGAGAGCTGAGGGCCTCGAATCAGAATGACCTAGGAGAATGTGGTGGTGAGGTCTGGCAATTTTACTTTAGTCTTGTTATGTGGTAGAGCTGGGAACTTGACCTAATCAGCACGGGCAGGAGATTCCTTGTGGCAAAGAAGTTGGCTATTGCTCTTAGGATAACTGAAGTAGGTGAGGACGGGCCTCTGCTTCAGAGAGTAGCATGAGTATGAGGAGGCAAGTAGGTGTTAACCTGATCAGAGAGGTGCGTATAGAAAGGTTGACCATACATTACAGTCTGCTAGGGATAAACTCAATATGCACCTGTAGTTCTGGGATAATTATTAAGAACACTTTCTTTTGTAACTCCCCAAGTTCTTCCAGTTTTTGTTTTTGTTTTTTTTTTTTTGTTTTGTTTTATGATAGTCACACAGAGAGAGAGAGAGAGAGGCAGAGACATAGGCAGAGGGAGAAGCAGGCTCCATGCACCGGGAGCCCGACGTGGGATTCGATCCCGGGTCTCCAGGATCGCGCCCTAGGCCAAAGGCAGGCGCTAAACCGCTGCGCCACCCAGGGATCCCAGTTCTTCCAGTTTGAATGGTAAATTATATGGCAAGAAGCTGGGGCAAAGTTGTTTTGTCCTTTTGAATTCCTGTCCTGCTCTCCTGACTGGCCCAGCAACTGACAATTGCCCTTCAACTGGCAATTACTGGCAATTTTCCTGGGGCCTCCAGAAATCTCTTCTCTCCTTCTGTTAGGTCTTTCTTCTTCTTCCTCCATCTGCTCCTTTATCCTCCTCCCTTTTCTCATCCTGGGCTCTTGGGAAATTCTTTCTGCTTGTGGTTCTTTATTGATCTTGGGGACTACATAGCCTGAGTCTGTCTTTGTATCAAGCTGCGGTGGCCCTAGTGCTTGGTCCGTTTTTGTCCTCTTGCCATTTTTGAATTTGATGACAAATGTACAGACATGAGGAATCACCTCTCTGTTCCCTTGGGGAGTTAGTCTTGCACATCAGTTACATGATGTTTCTCAAATCAAGGCTTTGTGAAATTTAGTACTGCCCACCCTCCACCATGGTCCTGGCCTGACAGGTGGTTAACCTTCAGTATGGCAAATACTGATAGCAATTTTTCTCAAAAAAATGTGTTCCCTGAAGGAAATGGAGAAAAACAAAAACAAAAACAAAAAATTATTGGAGAACATTAGGAAGGCCTAATCATCCTACCTGAACTGCTCTTGATAAAGCTCAGCTAGCTAATGTCAGGCTTTGGCCTGCTCATACTCTTCAAGTGAAATCAATAGTATTATGAAATCTATAGATTTCCTATTCTCCTTCATATCACTCAGGTTTTATATCTCTAGGGTGTAAAGACAGTTAAACACAAGAGCAGGGATCCCTGGGTGGCGCAGCGGTTTGGCGCCTGCCTTTGGCCCAGGGCGCAATCCTGGAGACCCGGGATCGAATCCCACGTCGGGCTCCCGGTGCATGGAGCCTGCTTCTCCCTCTGCCTGTGTCTCTGCCTCTCTCTCTATCTCTCTGTGACTATCATAAATAAATAAAAATTAAAAAAAAATAAACACAAGAGCAATCTTATAGGTTTATTAGGGCACCGATGTCATCTGGGGATAACGTCCTTCGCTTATGCATCATGTATGAAAAACAGAATCAGACACAAATCACAGAGAAATGCAGTTAATGTTTTATGAGTTCATAAATCCAGAGCTGTGACTAACACTGGGACCTCCAATGGAAACCTCCAGCCTTATAATTCAGCAGCTCCAAGGATTAATTTTATCACACAGAGCTTGGTCTGGGAGCTAAAATACATCCACATACAAATCCAGACCATGGAGGATACCTGAACGCATTTCTGCATGAAGATTTGTGAATGTGCACTGGAGAAATAACCTCATAAGCCTTTTGAGTTGTCACTTGCTTAGTTGCACATATAGTGTGCAGTATCCAGGGCAGTAAACTTTCTTTTTAAATCAATCAGTGTTTAATTATAGGAGGACTAGACCTGTCAAATTTGATTGTGATTGAGCCACTATCTCATGTGATTGTGTAAACTTGTGTCCCGATTTTATAGATGAGAAAATTGAGGTCAAACCATGTTAAATTGCTTAAGGTCATGAAGCCATGAAGTTGTAGAATTAGGCTTTCTGATTCCATGGCCAATGCTTCTCCTATAACATCATGCTATGTATAACAAGAACTCAGAAAAACTTATTCATCTTTATTTGCTTCTGTATGCAAATAGGCTTCATGGATAGTGACAGACATACGTACCAAGACAGGGGATTAAAAAAAAAAAAAGACAGGGGATTGATGATGGTTGTTGTAGATGTCCCTATGTATATTTTGTGCTCACTAGGAAAGAATTTGGTTAAAGTTGGAGCTTCCTGTCATCTACACATCAATACCAGGGGAAAATTTTAGGCCCCTGTTTTCTATTGAATGTTCTATTGTATACAACCATAGTGGATTCCTGGCAGCTAAGGCTGACCTTTTACGGAAGCAGAGTTGACCACTCTTGTGATGTGTGTGAGTTTAAGGAGATTAGGGAGGCTGGCTTCTCATCAACAGCAGTAGAGGCTTATTCTTGATTTAATTTTATTTCTACTGAGATTTTTTTTTAACCTTTTATTTATTTTTTTTTAAAGATTTTATTTATTTATTCATGAGAGACACACAAAGAGAAGCAGAGACACAGGCAGAGGGAGAAGCAGGCTCCATGCAGGGAGTCCGACGCAGGGCTCGATCCGGGACTCTAGAACTATGCCCTAAACAGTTGAGCCACCCAGGGATCCCCAGCCTCTTATTTTTATTTTATTTTATTTTATTTTATTTTATTTTATTTTATTTTATTTTATTTTATTTTATTTATTTTAATTTTATTAATTTTATTTTATTTTTCTCCCAACCTCTTATTTTTAAATAAAACTCTAGACCACAGGAAACTATAAAAGTCATAGAGTTGGGGCACTTGGGTGGTTCAATGGTTGAGCATCTGCCTTTGGCTCAGGGCATGATCCCGGGGTCCTGGGTGGTGGAGCCTGCTTCTCCCTCTGCCTATGTCTCTGCTTCTCTCTGTGTGTCTGATGAAAAAATTTTTAAAAAGTTGTAAAATCCCATGTACCCTTCACTCTTTCTCTGCAGTTAATAGCTTACATAAATTATAGTACAACATCAAAACCAGGAACTTGGCATTGGTACAATAGTGCTAACCAGACTAAGCCTTATTCAAATTTTGCTAATTTTTACATACGTGTGTGTGTGTGTGTGTGTGTGTGTGTGTAGTTCTATGTCATTTAATCTCTAGATTGTTTTTTTTAATTTATGGCTTTCATCCCTATTGCAATACAAACTTTACTGCTTTGGAGAGGTGGTACATTGTGACAGAAAGAACATGGGCTTTGGAACCAGACAAGCTTAAGTATAAATCCCAATTCTGCATTTTTTTTTTTTTAACCGTGTGAATGTGATTTTGGACAAATCATTTCATCTCTCTGGGCCTCAGTTCTCCTCTCTGTAAAATGGTGATAATGGTTCCTAATTCACATGGCTTTTCTGAGGATTAAATGGGATAATATACACACACACACAAAAAAGGAGGATAATACAGGTAAAGTGCCTGACCCAGCAAATGTTTTCCTTCCTCATTTCTCCTTCTGTGCATGAGGTAACACTTTTAAGCTGTTCTTAGTTCTGTATACCTCTGATTTTTTCCTAATAAGAACAGGTTTTAATGGGAGGAGGTGAGAAATGCATGAAAGTACTGTGAGTAGTGGCACTCATGAAAGATTTTGCCAATTTTATAATTTTGCCTGGTGTTAATCCTGTTCCAGGTGGTCTGTGGGTTGTTCCTGTATAACGTGAATGTTTGTAATATTCCTACCCCTATACTTCTGCATCTGTCATAGATAAATAATCTAAAATATTTATGGGGCACCTCAGTAGCTCAGTTGGTTAAGCTTCCGACTCTTGATCTCAGCTCAGGTCTTAATCTCAAGGTCTTGAATTCAAGCCCCGCTTTGGCCCGCATACTGGATATGGAGCCTACTTAAAAAAAAAGACACTAAAAAATTAAAATATTTATTTATTTATTTTTTAAAAAGATTTTATTTATTCATGAGAGAGAGAGAGAATGAGAGAGAGAGAGAGAGGCAGAGACACAGGCAGAGGGAGAAGCAGGCTCCATGCAGGGAACCTGACGTGGAACTCAATCCCAGGTCCCCAGGACCAGGCCCCAGGCTGAAGGCAGCGCCAAACCAGTGAGCCACCGGGCTGCCCAAAAATTTAAAATATTTAATAAACATCATAGTCATCACTTATTTATGTCTTATCCAGAAATTCTAATTTTAACCATTCTTACCATGAATTCAGAGTCGCTGTGCTAAGGGAAAGTGTTGAGGGATTAATAGTGTAAAAGTCATACTTTTCTATAGATTTGACTATTAAATAAGTATCCACTAAAGGATGTGAAGGCTAGTCTGGATATACAATAGGGTATTTCTATTACTTTCTTTTCTTGGGTAGAGGGAGTGATCACAAAGATGGAGAGACCTCTACGACTGGGAACCTGATTTTTTTTAAATTCTTTTTTTATATGAAAATTGAGGAAGGATGCTAGTGATGATTTTTTTGATACTTAAGGTTTTGTTTCCTTTCATTTATGGTTCTTTTTTTTTTTTTTAATTTTTATTTATTTATGATAGTCACAGAGAGAGAGAGAGGCAGAGACACAGGCAGAGGGAGAAACAGGCTCCATGCACCGGAAGCCTGACGTGGGATTCGATCCCGGGTCTCCAGGATCGCGCCCTGGGCCAAAGGCAGGCGCCAAACCGCTGCGCCACCCAGGGATCCCTATGGTTCTTTTTTTAGATTTTATTTATTTACTTGAAAGAGAGAGCAAGCATGAGCTGGGGGAGGAACAGAGGGAGAGGGAGAAGCAGACTCCCCACTAAGCAGGGAGCCTGATGTGGGGCTCCATCCCAGGATCCCAGGATTACAACCCAAGTTGAAGGCAGATGCCCAACTGACTGAGCCACCCAGCTGCCCTTCATTTATGTTTTTTTTTTTTTAAGATTTTAATTATTTATTCATGAAAGACAGAGAGAGAAAGGCAGAGACATAGGCAGAGGGAGAAGCAAGCTTCATGCAGGGAGCCTGATGTGGGACTTGATCCTGAGACTGTGGGATCACGCTCTGAGCCAGGGGCAGGTGCTCAACTGCTGAGCCACCCAGGCGTCCCTCATTTATGTTTTTAAAAGTCAGGATTATTGACCTTTTCAAAGAACTGGTTTTTGGTTGATTCTTTTTATTATTTTTCTGTTTCCCTTGACATTTGTGTGTTCTTCATTTTCTTTCCTCTGCTTGCATTTGTCTTTTTCTTGTTTTAGGTGAAATATACATTGTTGGTTTAAGACTTTTCTTCTAATTATAGTCAATCAGTGCTATAAATTTCATTCCAAACACTGCTTTAGCTGCATCCCACAAATTTTGATTTTTGTTTTATGTTTTTGTTTTATGAGTTTTCAAGTGTTTGAGGATTTTCCTTTTTTTTTTTTTTGTTATTCTACTTTAGTAACTTTTCAGTCAGAAACTATAGATTTCAGTTTTAAAAAGTGGAGGATTATTTTTTGAACCAGATTATAGCTTATTTTGATGAATGTTTCATGTACAGTGTTGTGTTTGTTGAGTGGAGTGTTTAAGGGTAAGCAAATTTTCGATTTTTTTAAAAGATTCTATTTTTAAGCAATTTTTATACCCAGTGTGGGACTCCAACTCACAACCCCCAGATCAAGAGCCACATGCTCTACTGACTAAGCCTGGCAGGCATCCCACAGATTTTCAGTTTTAAAAGATAATTCTAGGCAGCCCAGGTTGGCTCAGCGGTTTAGCGTCACCTTCAGCCCAGGTGTGATCCTGAAGACCCGGGACCAAGTCCCACATCAGGCTCCCTGCATGGAGCCTGCTTCTCCCTCTGTGTGTGTCTCTGCCTCTCTCTCTCTCTGTCTCTCATGGATAAATAAATAAAATATTTTTTTAAAAAAAAAGATAATTCCAAGTTGGGGGTGCCTGGCTGGCTCAGTAGGAAGAGCACGTGACTCTTGATCTAGGATTATGAGTTTGAGCCCCATGTTGGATGTAAAGCTTAAATAAATATAAACTTAAATAATGATAATACCAGGGACACCTGTGATAAAATTAGGAAAAAAGTGGTAATCATAAAAGAAAGTCTCATAAATTGGATATTAAAATTAAATTAGGGAATCCCTGGGTGGCTCAGTGGTTTGGTGCCAGCCTTCAGCCCAGGGCGTGATCCTGGAGTCCTGGGATTGAGTCCCACATTGGGCTCCCTGCATGGAGCCTGCTTCTCCCTCTGCCTGTGTCTCTGCCTCTCTCTCTCTGTGTCTTTCATGAATAAATAAATAAAATCTTTAAAAATAAATAAAATAAAATTAAGAATTTCTATTCATTAAAAAACACTATAAGGAAATGGAAGAATATGTGTGCATCTTATATTACATAAAGATATATAGTATACATAAAATGTATACAACTCCTACAAATCAATATGAAAGCTCATGAACAAGCATTTCAGAGAAGAGGAAACATAAGTTTTTAGTAAACAGAAAAGGTTCTTAACTCCATTAGGAAGCAAGGAAATGTAAATTAAAACCACAATGAGATTCTATTTTAAACACTCAAAATAAGCAAAAATTTAGAAGTCTGACAGCTCCACATGTTGGCAAAGATGCAGCTGAATAGGAAATTTCATCTACTGCAATGGAAATGAAAAATTAAAAATCTGCTTTAGAAAACAATTTAGTATTATCATTTTTAAAAAGATTTTATTTATTTATTCACAAGAGACACACAGAGAGAGGCAGAGACACAGGCAGAGGGAGAAGCAGGCTCTCTGCAGGGAGCCGGATGTGGGACTCCATCCTAGGACTCCAGGATCACACCACCGAGCCACCCAGGCATCCCTTATCACAAGTTTTTAATTGGCCTCTCAATATAATTCTAAGTTTAATGACATTTTGGTGCTTGAGTTAGGCCAATGATTTTTTTTTTAAGCCTAAGAGGTGTACAGCATGATGGTTTGATTTACATATATTGTGAAATGATTACCACAGTAGGTTTAGTTAACATCCATCAGCTCATGTAGATACAATAAAAAGAAAAGAATTTTTTTGTGTGTGTAATGAGAAGTCTTAGGACCTACTTTCTCAGCATCTCTTTCATATATCATACAGCAGCGTGTTAACTATAGTCATCACATTGAACATGATACCCCTACTATTTATCTTAAGACTACAGCCGTTTGTCCACCTTCCTCCAATTTCGTTCCACTGCCCCCAAATTTATGATTAAGTACTTTTTGTGTTGTAAGGTATCTTTTCTTAACTTGAACATAAAAATATTATATAATTGAACTGATTTCTCTATCTGGTATGCATTAGATTCAATGTTGTCATTTTTTTCCCCCTAGGGACATTCATTTGTTCCAGCACCATTTATGGAGGAGATCCTCTTTTCCTTATTTCTCCTCTGCTATTCTTCCTTTATAAAATAGCAAGTGTCTGGATTTGCCTGGTCCTTATTTCTGGGGTCTCTAGTGTGTTCCATTGACCTATTAATCTTTCTCTTCATCTTTATTTTATTTTTTTTCCTCTCTTTATCTTTAATATGTTAATCTTACTTATTAACATTATCTAATCATATACTAATGTTATATACTATTGATATACAAATATATCACATCAGTATTTATTGTAAATACCAATATGTGAATAAGTTATTAACATAATTATATGCCACGATTATATATTATAATAATTATAATATTAATACAATATTATTATATAATATTGATTGTTATATTAATAAATACATTCCAGGGAATCCCTGGGTGGCTCAGTGGTTTAGCACCTGCCTTTGGCCCAGGGCGTGATTCTGGAGTCCCAGGATCGAGTCCCGCATCGGGCTTCCTGCATGGAGCCTGCTTCTCCCTCTGCCTGTATCTCCGCCTCTCTCTGTGTCTCTCATGATAAATAAATAAAAATAAAAGCTTTAAAAAAATAAATACATTCTAGAAGCAGAATTTTATTTATTTATTTTTAAGTAATTTCTATACCCAACTTGGGGCTGGAACTCATGTCTCCAAGATTAAGAGTTGTATGCTTTCCCGACTGATCCAGCAGGTGCCCCTGGAATTAGAATTTTAAATTCTATAGACACATACTCTCACACTCCCACTCAACAAACAGTTGGGTTTTGTACTGAAACTGCATCGACGCTATAGATCAGTTTGAGGAAAATTGATCTATATGACATTAAGTATTGGTTTTGATCTTTAAAATTTCCTAAGTACGTGAAAAATTATACCTCTGGTCAGGATATAAAAGAACACAAGACCTCTGTCTACAGAGATCTGAATCTTAGTTCTCTGGTGATAACTTTTTCTTTCTTTTCATATTGTTTCTTCTCTTTCATTTTGACTTTCCGAAATTTCAAGAGGCTGTCTCTATTTTTCCCACTTTACATAGTACATGGTGACATCTTTCTTTTTTTTTTTTTTTAATTTTTATTTATTTATGATAGTCAAAGAGAGAGAGAGAGAGGCAGAGACATAGGCAGAGGGAGAAGCAGGCTTCATGCACCGGAAGCCCAATGTGGGATTCGATCCCGGGTCTCCAGGATCGCGCCCTGGGCCAAAGGCAGGCGCCAAACCGCTGCGCCACCCAGGGATCCCGGTGACATCTTTCAAGATAAAGTGTTTTTTTTTTAAAAAGTTGAGGGAAGTTTCCTTCTATTATCTTTGTCTCATTGCCTCTATTCTTTTATTCTGGAACTCATTTTATTTATTTCCTTTTTAAAATTTTTATTTAGTTAAATAATTTCTCCACCCAGCTTGAACTTACAACCCCAAGATCAAGAGTCACGTGTTCCACCAACTGAGCCTGCCAGGTGCCCCCTGGAACTCATCGTATTATATTTTATTTAATTTTTTAATTTTTTAATTTTTTGAAAAGATTTTATTTATTAATGAGAGACACAGAGAGAGAGGCAGAGGCATAGGCAGAGGGAGAAGCAGGCTCCCTGCGGGGACCTGATCCCAGGACCCTGGGACCATGCCCTGAGTTAAAGGCAGCGGCTCAACCACTGTACCACCCAGGTGCCCCTGGAACTCATTTTAAATACATGTTGGATATCTCCAATCTTAATTCTCTTAGCTCATTCCTCATAATTTCCATCTATTTTTTTTCCTCTATATTCTTGGAGATTTCCTCAACTTCATTTGGTAGATTGATCGTTTCAACCATGACCTTATTATTCATCATATGCATAGATTTTTAAAAATATTTCTGGGGCCATGATAGTTTTTATATACAAATACTCATTTTTGTATCTTTTTATATATTAGAATGTGCTTTTTAATGGATGCCATATTTTAAAAAATGCTATGAGGATATTAAATATTTTTTTCTGGCTTGTCCTGGGTCCATGACCACTGCTTGCTGAGTGCAAGGTCTGGTGGTCTGTTTTCAGGGTCTGAGCACTCCCGGTTCCTAAAAGGCTTCCCAGAGCGGCTGCCTTCCTTGGTAGGCTCTGTGTGAACAGACTTGCCTGGCTGCCTCTGCATTCTGTGTTTTGTTGTTGTTGTTGTTGTTTATGTTTCTTGGAAACCATATGGGGAAGGAGAGGATATTAATTTTTAAAAATTTGTCTTTATCACTGAATTACTTCTTTGTCCCAGTTTTCCTCTCTCCTATTTCTTTCCCTTTTTGTTGTTTGCACCTTTTTGTTGATCTTGATTCTTTTCTTTGATACTATTTTCCTCAGATGTCAGGCTGTCAGTTGTCCTTTCAGATCTGTGGGTAAAGGATTGTATGATTAGTATAGGTAAGTTTTTTCCCCTTTGTTATATAGATTTGTTTTATCAATAAACATTTTGAAAGGGATGGCTAACTTGATTCTGTGTAAGTGTGCATGGTGTATTGACAGGCAGATCTTTCTATAGTATATGGGATCAGAGACCAGGTAGGTATATTCACAATGACTACCCACATTTGCTAAAGTAAGAGGAGACTTATTGGAAGTGTGGTTGAAGTGATTTAATGTATCTTATTCTTGAGTGGAAAGTTTTCCTTTATTCACCTTTCCTTCATCAACTGTATTACTACAAGCTCTGAGGTGTTTTGCTGATAGGTTCTAACACCCATATTAGAAGTGATCCCTACCTTGATTACTTTTTTTTTTTTTAAGATTTTATTTATTTATACATGAGAGACACAGAGGGAGAGAGGCAGAGACATAGGTAGAGGGAGAAGCAGGTTCCCTCTGGGGAGTCCAATGCGGGACTCCATCCCAGGACCCCAGGATCGTGCCCTGGGCCAAAGGCAGATGCTCAACCACTGAGCCACCCAGGTGCCCCATTGACTACTTTTTAAAAGATAAGATCTTTAGGCTTTTTTCTGAGACACTGGTTCTCATAGTGTGGTCCCCAGACCAGTATCTTCAGCATCACATGAAAAGTTGGTGGAAATACAGATTCTCAGGCCCCATCCTAGACATACTGAATAATGAATTTGGGGAGATGAATCCCAGAAACTTTTGTTTTAACAACTTTAACAGGTGATTCTGATGAGCACACAAGTTTGAGAACCATCGTCCTGACAAGGAGCAAAAGCTGTTGTAGTCAGTTGTTCTTTTTATGTCGGGGGGGGGGGGGGGGGGGGGGGGAGGGCGGGGGGGGGTGGAATCTCCCTGGTCTAGGTGTTTTGAATGCAATTTATTAAATAAAATAAAGTGATGAATGCTCCTTGGCCCAATCTCTGCTTTTGGTTTCATTTGCTCCTGTTTAAATTCTCACTTGTGGCTCTTTTTAGAGGAATTGGATTTACTTTTGCTGTCCTGGGATGGGGTTTCATCTCTGGTTATTCACTACTTCCTTCCATTTGCAAGCCCAGCATGGAGCCCAAATGCAGGGTTTGAACTCACAGCTCTGAGATAAAGACAGGAGACCAAGAGTCTGGCTTGACTGACTAAGCTACCCAGGCAGCCCCCCATCTGCTTTCGCTTTACAGGAATTCTTTAAAGATTGTCACTGGTGCCTTTTCTTGGTTTACAGTCTTTTTTTTAAAATTTTTTTTTTTAATTTTTATTTATTTATGATAGTCACAGAGAGAGAGAGAGAGAGGCAGAGACACAGGCGGAGGGAGAAGCAGGCTCCATGCACCGGGAGCCTGATGTGGGATTCGATCCCGGGTCTCCAGGATCACGCCCTGGGCCAAAGGCAGGTGCCAAACCGCTGCGCCACCCAGGGATCCCTTGGTTTACAGTCTTGATAAAAGTTTATTCCTTTAAAAAATTCTTTCAGACTGACAGTGGGAGAGGGGGAATATTTGTTTCTATTAAAATATCATTTAAATTCTTTCTAACTAGAGGTCCATTAGGAAATAAAACTGGCAGTTTGACTCTTTTTGATTTATTATGAAGAATTGTGTAAATTAATAGCCCTAGGGATGCCTGGGTGGCTCAGTGGTTGAGAGTTTGTTTTCAGCTCAGGGCATAATCCCTGGATCCCCGTGGGGAGCCTGCTTCTCCCTCTGCCTATGTCTCTGCCTCTCTCTATGTGTCTTTCATAAATAAATACAATCCTTTTTAAATTTTTTATTTTATTTTATTTATTTTTTAGGATTTTATTTATTTTTTTTCATGAGAGACACACAGAGAGAGAGAGAGGCAGAGACACAGGCAGAGGGAGAAGCAGGCTCCCCGCAAGGAGCCTGATGTGGGACTCGATCCCAGGTCTCCAGGATCAGGCCCTGGACTGAAGGCAGCGCTAAACCGCTGAGCCACCCTGGCTGCCCAAATAAATACAATCTTTAAAAAAAAATCTTGCGAAGCCTGGGTGGCTTAGTGGTTGAGCGCCTGCCTTTGGCCCAGGACATGATCCTGGAGGTCCTAGGATCAAGTCCCACATCGGGCTCCCTGTGTGGAGCCTGCTTCTCCCTCGGTCTCTCTCTCTCTCTGTTCTCATGAAAGTCTTTAAAAAAATCTTAAAAACAATTCATAACTCTAGGTAATTATTAAACATTAGAACTGTGGAACAAATAAGGCAGCATCAGGTTGAACTTTAGAAATCATCTTGTCCTGTGGACCCACTTTACACAGGAGGAATCATGAGTTAGAAAGGGGAAGTAGCTTGCCCTAGTTCAGACAGCAAGTTATTTTAGAGCTGAGGCTAAAACCTAGAGTGCATTGGCGATTCTGTGTTTCTAGAGGGATTGCAGAAGGAACAGAAGCAGAAGGACAGGATTCTGGCCTGAGCAGATTTAACCTAGGGAGAACTCCATTTTTGAACTTTATTTCTTGGAATAAAGTATCTCCTACGTTTACACTGTCCAACTTTCAGAAAATTGGGCTGTTAGAAGTCACAGAGGGAATTAGCAGCTGTTATAAGACAAAGCAAAAGGATGGTTGCCAGGCTTCCTAAATCTTCACATGTTTGAGAAAATGTCCCAATATGTTACATATGCTTATTCATGTGTGTAAACCTTTGGTTATAGTGCCTTGTCAATATAAATATGTTTTGCATTATAAGTTGGTCTGGATACGGATTGCAGGTTTATGAGTCCCTGAGAACCCCTGTTCTGCTAGTTCTTTTTGCTTCGTTTCTCCTGCTGTTTTGCTCTTTTATTTCCTCTTTGCATAAAGTGGCAAAGGGGGTAGGGAACTCGGGCAGAGCTGTCCAGAATTTCATTCTCCTCCTTCCAAACCCTGCCATCCCTTCTCTCCTTAGTGACAATTACTTTTTGATCTCCACCTTGTTCCTAGTTTTGAGATCAAACCACATAAGCCATGCTTCAGCAGAGTGGAAAAGTAAGTCCTATTTTAAGCACCCGGAAAGTACCAAAAAGTGAGTAGAGGACCCAGTGAGGAAGTGCCCTACCACTCTCAAAGCTGGACAGGCACAGACTCTTGTCCTGTAGAAACAATCAGTAAATGGAAGCACAGGTGCTGAAAAAGCAATGTATGAATAAAGACTTCAGTCAGATTGATTTCTTTACTCCTATTTTTAATTTTTATTATTATTTTAAAAGATTTTATGTATTTATTCATGAGAGACACAGAGAGAGAGGCAGAGGCAGAGGCAGAGAGATAAGCAGGCTCCCTGCAGAAGCCTGATGTCATATTTGATCCCAGGACCCTGGGATCAGGACCTGAACCAAAGGCAGATGCTCAACCACTGAGCCACCCAGGCGCCCCTCTTTAGTCCTATTTTAGCACAACCAACTTCTCTGAGAAATTGTGAGAGGCAAACAGAAGCCATGCTTACATTGTAAATGGGCACCTCATAAGGTTTTTTCTTCTGGGTCATAGTCTTACCCCTAACTCCTAAGGTGAGCCAAGGGGCATGCTGACGCAGCAGAAACAAGCCAATGGGAAAAGGGAGAAAAAGCTAGGATTTAATGGTCATAGAAAGAGTGAAATATTTGCTCTGTGGGCCTCTGAGCAATAAATAAATTGGTGGATAAAATACCAGTTTTTAATTGTTCCTTTGCTTTGGGCAGTAGTTTCCAAACCTGTTTTAAAGTAGATAAACTGATTTGTCACATGATAACTTATATGAAATCCTAATATAAAATTTAGAGGCTAGATGAAAGCAAAGCTAGTCTGGTCGAAGCATCTCCACAAGGCACAATTTGGAAAAACGCTGGGTTAAGGCATTCCAGATTCCTTTGAAATGTAGTAATATTATCTGGGAGGTATAACCTATGAAACTATTGTGCAATAGCAGTTTTGGAAAAAATTAAATAAATCACTTCTGGAATACTGTATTAACTTCTGGGAGTTATACTTTAAGAGAGAGAAAGAAAACCTGAGATCCATCGAGTACGATTTCCAGCATTTGGCGTTTCATGGTAGAACTGGGTTTTGGAATCAGAGATCTTGAAGTCAAGTTTTGCCTCTGCTATTTAGTACCTGTGTGACCTTAGGCCACTCATCTCTCTGAGGCATCATTTCCGTATCTGTGAGGGGGGGGAACAGGCTATGTCACCTCCAAATATGCGTCTTTGGCACGAGGATGACTTTGACCTGATTATTTTTTTACATTTTTGTGTAAAGTAAACTCTATCCCCAACATGGGGTTCAAACTCACAACCCTTGAGATCAAGAGTCCTGTCCTGCACTCTACCAACTGAGCTAGCCAGGAGCCGTCCTGAGCTGCTTATTTTTTTTAAAAAGAATTGTCACTGGAGAATCTCTTCAAACTAAGTAGAAGTTACCTTTTAGGTGCATTTACATCTACAAGGGAAATCACCATTTGTAAGGGTATCTCCCTCTCTAGAAACTCTTATTAATGGTGGAGGCAAGGACTCAAATCTGCATAACAACCATACCCTGAGGTTTACTGTGATTTGCCTGGTGGCCTAGCCTCACCGGCTCCCCACCCCCTACACATCTTCTTTCCTCTTTAACTGGAGATGGTACTTAATTTAAGGTGGCTAATGGCTTGGGCCACTTTGGGGTGTTATTCGGTTTTCCTGGGCCTTTCCACTGTGTTCGAGAAGTTTATTTGCTATTAAACCTCTGTTTCTTTTTCTCCTCTTACTTTGTCTTTTATTACAGAGAGTTGAGGGCGTTTTAGCCTGAAACCTAGAAGGGTAAAGGGAAAATTATTTTTCCTCCTCTTCACCTGCTTCATGCCCTTGAGGCAGGTCTTTGTGGACTGTATTAACGGGCTCCTCTTCCCTTTGGCTTCTGATTGGTTTTAGCCAATGGGTGGTACCAACAGATAGGCGGAGAGTGGGAGAAAAGAGAATGGGATTCCTCTTCCTGCCTGACCTTCTGCCCATTGTGGTTTGGAACTGGCTTTTTTCTTCTACTGAATACGGCAGCTCCTGTCTGGGAGCTTTCCCCTGAAAGTCTCCGCAGGTTCTGGTTACTCCTTCCTTCCCCCCCTTCAGGTAAGTGTGCTGTTAAATTAGGCTCCTGGTCTCTCTTCCTGGCCCTGGGATGCTTCACTTTCCTTTGTTGATTTTCCTTAATTTTTCCTACAACATTAGAAATAGTCCTTTTATTAAATTGCCCTTTGAGTGTGCCATCTCTTTCCTGAAGGAGAGACCCTGATAAGTATTAAAAACACTACCCCCCCCCCCCCCCCCGCAAAAAAAAAAAATTACGCCATTATTGAAATGTGTTTCTGTCTTTGGAAAATAGTTCCTGGAAGAAGTATGAGTATGTTGTTTTCCTCAGGCATGTTTGTTATGTGAATGAGACTGTGGCATTGGTATTTAACTATCTATTGCCTCTTAAATTTTTATCTCTGAAGTTTTCTTACCTGTTACTGTCTGTGGGCTCCTAAGAATTATGGAGTTGGCTGTGTGCTATATACACCCAAGATTCACTGCTTCAGAAGGCCATGCAACTCAGTGGTTTGCTCAGCCTGGGGGAAGGAAGCCATGGCCAAAATTTTGTTTTGTTGGGGACAGTTAACTTGTCTTCGAAAGCTTTAGATGGTACTTAACAACCTTGGTCCAATGAGTATTTTGAGGGTCAGTTAAGGTAAGATGGCTGGCTCTGATCAAGCAGCAAACTAGTTCAATCTACTGATCTTGGGTCAATTGTGTCCTCTTTTTTAGGAAGGGCAGTAATACTGTTTATAAAGAGGACAAAGGGATCCCTGGGTGGCGCAGCGGTTTGGCGCCTGCCTTTGGCCCAGGGCGCGATCCTGGAGTCCCGGGATCGAATCCCACGTCGGGGCGCTCCAGTGGCGCAACCGGTTAGCGCGCGGTACTTATACGAATCCCACGTCGGGCTCCCGGTGCATGGAGCCTGCTTCTCCCTATGCCTGTGTTTCTGCCTCTCTCTCTCTCTCTCTCTCTCTCTCTCTCTGTGACTATCATGAATAAATAAATAAAATCTTTTTTTTTTAAAAAAAAGAATATTCCATGCCAAAACAGCAGGATGAACATTCTTTAAAAAAAAAAAAAATAAAGAGGACAAAAAGCCAACTCAAGTAATTACTAAGATGGCTTCAAGACCAGAATTAGTGATATATTGTATTGATATATCTAAATAAAGACCATATCAATTAGGAGGGTCTATTCAATTCAGTAAGCTTAGAAAAAGGACTCAGGGAGGCACATGTTAGCTGTGTCCAGTCAAGCGTGTTCAAGGCAAGAAAGCCTGAGCTAATTTACTTCTAGTACTTTGAGCTATTGAGAACATATGAATGAGATGGATACATCAAGATACCCTGGGATTTCAAGAATTTGATCAATTTGATAATTAATCCTTTTTATAATATCAAGGTCCTCAGATAACATTCTGAGTATGAATGAATTTCCGTGTACCATAACTACAGGGAGAAAAATACACTGCTCGTATAAATGGAATAATCCGGTGTCTGTAATGGTTATTGTCAGTATAAAGTTAAAAAAAAAAAAAAAGGACCTTTTTATTAGGATTTGGCCTTCCATGTAGTGTGTCTACAGGGAGACTATTCACTCGTCATGCTGACTTTGATTATTCCAATCCACGGGAGGATCATATTTTGCATTGTCAATAAATGAATTGGCATTTTGCTGTTTGTCTTAGTCTGGGAAGCTTAATTGGTGCGCATGCATTACTGAGAGGTAGATTTGCCCTTGGTGAGCTTGCCATATTTGACTTCAGAGCTTGCAAGGTAGAGGGCCAAACTCGGGACCATGGTTAATTCACAGAAGTAATAATTGCCCTCCTGTGAGGCCTCTTGGGAGCCAGCCTGTAGGCTTTGTTTGAAAAATGACAAGCTAAGTAGCTGAAAGTGAGCACGTTTTTCTTTTATAAAATAATAGGGCTTCTAAATAGTCTCTCAGCCAAGGTTTGTCTAACTAGAATGTGTTTAGGCTTTATCACAAGCTTGTGGTAAAATGTGATCACATTATCTTTTCTCAATTTTTTTTTCTATGAAGTATATAATTCACACAAAAGAATATATGTAAGACACAGGCATGTTATTAAAATATTTTTTTTTAATTTTTATTCATTTATGATAGTCACACACAGAGAGAGAGAGAGAGAGGCAGAGACACAGGCAGAGGGAGAAGCAGGCTCCATGCACCGGGAGCCCGACGTGGGATTCGATCCCGGGTCTCCAGGATCGCGCCCTGGGCCAAAGACAGGCGCTAAACCGCTGCGCCACCCAGGGATCCCACAGGCATGTTATTAATCATCATAATAAAACAACCCTAAACCACCACCTTACCACGGAACTATCAAGTCAGAAATACTGTTGAAATTCCTGTGTGTTCTTCCCTGATAGCTTATCACTGTTCATGTCTCAGAAGGAACTACTATCCTGAATTCTGTATTTAGTATTTCCCTTAAATTTCTTTTTTTTTTTTTTAAATATTTTATTTATTTATTCATGAGAGACAGAGAGAGGCAGAGGGAGAAGCAGGCTCCATGCACGGAGCCCATGGGACTCTATCCGATCCTGCGTCTCCAGGATCACGCCCTGGGCCGAAGTCAGCGCTAAACCACTGAGCCACCCGGGCTTCCCTCCCTTAAATTTCTTTAGAGCTTTACCATACATGTAGATATCTATAAAAATGTATTGCTTATTTCTTGCTAAGTTTTGAGCTTCATAAAAATTGTGTCAGGCTGATGTAGTTTTGGAGTGTTGGGGTTCATAGCTGGTGGCCAAGAAAGAATTCTTTTTTCTTTCTTAGGATTTTTTATTTATTTATGAGAAACACAGAGAAGGGCAGAGACCTACACAGAGAGAGAAGCAGGCTCCATGCAGGGAACCTGATGCGGGACTTGATCCCAGGACTCTGGGATCATGCCCTTAGCTGAAGGCAGATGCTCAACTGCTGAGCCAACCAGGCGTCCCAAGAAAGAATTCTTGAGATGTCTTTGGTGCAAAAAGGTGATATTAAAGCACAGGGACAGGACCCGTGGGCAGAAAGGGCTGCACTGGGGTTATGAAGAGTGGCTTATAATATAAGATTTTCTATTCAGTGGAGGGGAAGCGTATGGTAGGGCTCCAGGAAGTTGAGTCTAGATTTCTGGAAATTGCTTTTTACTTTACTTCTTTTTGTTTTTTTCAAAAAGATTTTAATTTATTTATTTGAGAGAGAGTGAGCGAGAGAGCATGAGAGCATGGGGGAGTGCGGAGAGGGAGAGGGAGAATCAGACTCCGACTCAGACTCCACGCTGAGCAGGGAGCCCTATGCGGGGCTCCATCCCAGGACTCCAGAATCATGATCTGAGCCAAAGGCAGATGCTCAACCGCTGAGCCACCCAGGTGTTCCTAAAAATTTTTTGTATTCCAAAATTATTTAACATATTTATATTTCCAGGAATGTATGAAAGTTTTGGTTTTACTGCATTCTTGTTAACACTTGATATTGTAAAACTCTTATTTTTCCTTTGATTTGGTAAGTATATCACATTAACTCATTGTGATTCTACTTTTCAGTTCTTTGGTTACTAACAAATTCAAGCACTTTTTCATATGTTTATTGGCCATTCAGGTTTCACCTTTTTATATTGGATATTGCTTTTTAGTTTATTTTTAGGAGTTCTAAATATAGTCTTGTACTAATTCTTTGTTGATTATCTATGTTACAGACATCTTTTTCCAGTTTGTAGCTTGTTGTTTTACTTACTTTATGGTGATCTTTGATCATCAGGATTTAATGTGTTCATATTTGTCAATCTTCTTTATGGTTTAAGCTTTTCGAGTCTTGTTTTACAAATCTGGGACACCTGGCTGGTTCAGTCAGTAGAGTGTATGACTCTTGATCTTGCGGTTGTGAGTTTGAGCCCCATGTTGGAGGTAGAGTTTACTTAAAAAAAAAGAGGGGTACCTGGGTGGCTCAGTTGGTTAAGCATCTGCCTTTGGCTCAGGTCATGATCCTAGGATCCTGGGATCCAGCCCTGAGTCCAGCTCCCTGCTCAGCAGGGACTCTGTTTCTCTCCTTCTCCCTCTGTGCATTCTCTTTCTGTCTAATAAATAAATGCAATCTTAAGAAAAAAAAAAAGAATGAAAGAAAAAAAAATCCTTTCCTGGCACTAACATGCAATGCTCAAATTACCATTTTTTCAGCTGCCATTGGCCTATCTTGACCTTAGCAACCCTTCCCCTCCTTACATATCTGGGAGTTCTTGACAGTCAGCAGTGAATGTTTTCAAAGATCTGTCTGCCCTTTACAGTTATCACATTGCAACTGCCATGATATTTTTTCTTCTTTACCACCCATCTCCCCTCTATAGCCAATAGCCATGGCCCTTCGGGCAATTTAGTAGCACCTCACTATAGCTTATATTGGAGTCATCCTTCAGAAGATTAGAAGATTATCAGCATCTGTGTCTAAGGGTCTGTCTTCTTTTCTTCTTCTTTTTTTTTAAGGGTCCCGTCTTCTAAAAGTACCTTTCCTTGGAGTGTCAGAGAGATGCTGGGCTCTTTGTGGAAATAGGGAGAATGTGTTGTCTTCCCAGCCATATATAGCACACTTAGTTCCCTGGGCACCAAAGACGTATTGCTGCACAAGAAGTCTCATAACCTCTCAATAAAAAAACAAAACTAAAACAAAAATCAAAGTCCATGTTCATTTCTATATTCATAATTATTCAGGTATAATGTGAATGCTGTCATACATAGTCTAGCAGCATTTTCTAGTCAAACTTAGGTTGCATAAAACGTCAGAAACCGGGGATCCCTGGGTGGCGCAGCGGTTTGGCGCCTGCCTTTGGCCCAGGGCGCGATCCTGGAGACCCGGGATCGAGTCCCACGTCGGGCTCCCGGTGCATGGAGCCTGCTTCTCCCTCTGCCTGTGTTTCTGCCTCTCTCTCTCTCTCTCTCTCTCTCTCTGACTATCAAAAATAAATTTAAAAAAAAAAAAAAAAAAACGTCAGAAACCAAGTCCTTGTTCAACCAAGACAACAATTTATACTTCAAAACCAAAATACTTAATGTGTACATTTGCTTTTTATAGCCTTTACTCTAGTATGAGGTGAAGAAATGATCAGATCTACATACTCTTCTTGGCATCGTTTTGTTCTCCCAATTGTCTGGATAAAAATATTTGGACAAAAATACCTACTTAGAATCCAAAGATAATTTTTGGAGAGAATCCAATATAAATTTATATTAAAATATTTTAAATTCTGCGTCGTCCAGCTAAAGATACACCCAATTTATTAAGCAGTGTAGTTGAAATTTTAGTCTGTAGTCTCTGTATGCAAGTTAATAATGACTACACATTTTCCCCCAGGAATAAAATGATGGAAATAGTCTGTCTAAAGGTTGAACCGAAATCTTTATCTCTAGAGAGAACTTCTTGGAACCCTTGGAAGTGACTGAAACTTCCATCCACCTCTTTTATTCATCAAAGATTTCAAAAAATATCTTAACGCTTGAGTTTTAGGCCATGCGTTTGATGTCCATTAGTAACACAGGTCCTAGAGTATAAAAGAAGCACCCCAGGGGCAAGATTGAATGTGGAATGCGCTGTGGGAAAGGAGATGATGTGAATTGGAATAGATCACCCCTTAGCCATTTTGGTTAAGTGTTTATAGAGGATTATAGATGGCTTTCAAATTTTTGGCCATTTCTCCAGCAAGGGTTGGTGTCTATTTCCCCTCCACTTGAATCTGGGCTGGATAGTCCTTGTTCTGGCTAATGAAGTGTGGTGCAAGTAATGCTATGCCAGTTCTGGGTCTAGCCAGTAAGTCCTGGCAGTGTCCACTTTGATTTTATGGAGGACTGAGACACCATGTAAGACATTTCAGTACCCTGGTGAGACAGTATGTAGAGTAGCCTTGAGACTTCTTTATACAGAGAGCATGGTGTCCCATTGAGACCAGTCCTTGACCAGCCACCAGGAATGTGAGTAAAGCTACCAATTGCATACCACTAAGTGACACCAGTTCATGTCACATGGTTTAGAAGAACCACCCTGTCAAGATTTCCTGGAATTCCTAATGCATAAAGTCATGAGATACAATGAACCTATTGTTTTAAGTCCCAAAGTTTGAGAGTAGTTTGTTATGAAGCAAACTGATAGCCACACATGGTTGTTACCATGTGAGAAAGAATGACAACAGGAATCCGAATCATTTATATTTGTAGTTCAGTATCTAGGGGTGAGTGGTAAGGGTATAATCTCATAATATTTGGTATATTCCTAACATATTCTATTCATTTTATAATTTCTTTTTCTTTTTTAAAGAAATCTTTTATTTATTTATTCATGAGACACACACACACACACACACACACACACACACACACACACACACACAGAGAGAGAGAGAGAGACAGGCAGAGGGAGAAGCAGGCTCCATGCAGGGAGCCTGACATGGGACTCCATACCCGGGTCTCCAGGATCACGCCCTGGGCCAAAGGAGGCGCTAAACCACTGAGCCACCCAGGCTGCCTCATTTTATAATTTCTGAGTTAAGCAACTTTTCTAGGCATTGTTTAATGTAATTGGGATATGGCTAGTCTACCCTCTAAGAAAAGCTTTGGCAGTATTATTTTTAATAATTTTTTGAAAAAGGATGAAAATCATAATCCAGAGTGAAACCTCTTTAAATTCTCATTTCCTATTCTCTTTCAGAATCTCACACTGTATGGCTCATGGATTGTTGCTACCTTTTGACTGTTGTGAATAATGATGCTATGAACAATGGTGTACAAGTATCTGAGGTCCTCTTTTTGGTTCTTTTGGTTGTATACCTAGCAGTGGAATTCCTGAGGCATATGAAAATTCTGTGTTTAACTTTTTGAGGAACCACTAAAATGTTTTCCACAGTGGCTTCACCATTTTACATTCTCGCCAGAATGAAGGTTCCAATTTCTCTGTATCTTCACCAATGCTTGTTAATTTTCCTTTACTTAAAAACTATAGCCATCCCAGTGAATGAAGTAAACGCCAGTGAAATGGTTTTGATTTGTATTTCTCTACTGACTAATGATATATGCTTTTTGATCATGTATATCTTCTTTGGATATATGTTTCTTAAAGTTCTTTGTCCATTAAGTTTTTTTGGTCTTTTTGTTGTTGAGTTTTAAGGGTTATTTATATATTCTGGGTATTAAACTATTGTCAGCTATATGACTTGCAAATACATTCTCCCATTTTGTGGATTGTTTTTTTTTTTCACTCTCTTGATACTGTCCTTTGCACAAGAATTTTAATTTTAAGGAAGTCTAGTTTTTCTTTTTTTTTTAAAAAGATTTATTTATTTATTTATTCATAGAGACACACACACACAGAGAGAGAGAGAGAGGCAGAGACACAGGCAGAGGGAGAAGCAGGCTCCATGCACCGGGAGCCCGATGTGGGATTCGATCCCGGGTCTCCAGGATCGCGCCCTGGGCCAAAGGCAGGCGCCAAACCGCTGCGCCACCCAGGGATCCCTCTTTTATTCATTTGAATTAATTTTTGTATACAGTGTTAAGATAAAGGTCCAGCTTCATTCTTTGGCATGTGCATAAGTAGTTTCCCCAGCAGTGTTTGTTGAAGATACTATTCTTTCTCAGCACCCTTGTTGAAAATCAACACTTGCGTTGAGCACTGGGTATTGTATGTAAGTGATGACTCACTGAATTCTACTCCAGAAACCAATAACGCACTGTATGTTAACTAACAAAATGTAAATTAAAAAAGAAAAAAAAAAGAAAATCAAATATACATGTGAGGGTTTATTTCCAGGCTGTCAGTTCAATTTCATTGGTCCATATATCTATCCTTATGCTGATATCACACGTTTTGAGTACTGTAGTTTTGTGATAAGTTTTGAAATCAGGAAGTGTGAGTCTTCCATGTGGTGCTTCTTTTTCAAAATCATTTCGGCTATTGTTGATCCCTTGAAATTCCGTATTAATTTTAGCATGGGTTTTTCCACTTCTGCAAAAAAGGCATTGAGATGTTCAGAGATTGCATTCAATTTGTAGGTCACTTTGGGTAGAATTGTTATAACTATATTAAATCTTCAGTCCATTAACACAGGAGGAATTTTCTAGTTCTTTGTTTGCTTTATTTCTTCAGCAACGTTTTGTAGTTTTCAGTGTATAAATTTTTTGCCACCTATGTTAAATTTATTCCTAAGTGTTTTATTCTTTTTGATGCCATTTTAAATGGAGTTGATTCCTTAATTTCCTTTTCTGATGTTTCATTGATAATGTATAGATATGCAACTGAATTTTGCATATAGATTTTGTATTGATCTACTTTGGTGAATTTATTAGCCTTAAGAGAGTTTTGTGGAGTAGTTTTTTTTTTTTTTTTAAGATTTTATTTATTTATTCATGAGAGACACAGAGAGAGAGAGGCAGAGACACAAAGCAGAGGGAGAAGCAGGCTCCATGCAGGGAGCCAGACGCAGGACCCACCCTGGGTCTCCAGGATCACACCCAGGGCTGAAGGCGGTGCTAAACGCGTGAGCCACTCAGGCTGCCCACCCCCCTTTTTAAAAGATTTTATTTATTTATTCATGAGAGGCAGAGACAAAGGCAGAGGGAGAAGCAGGTTCCCTGTGGGAAGCCTGATGCAGGACTCAATCCCAGGGCCCTGGGATCATGACCTGAGCTGAAGGGAGAGGCTTTCTTAACCTCTGAGCCACCCAGGCACCCTAGTTAAGGTTTTCTACACATAAGATAATGGCATCTGTGAAGAGGGATAATTTGAGTTAAGATGATTATGTTCTTTTCCCTTAATTCTGTTAATATGGTATATTATTGGTTAAGTTTTTTTAAGTAGGCTCCATGCCCATCGTGGTGCTTGAACTCAAAACCCTGAGATCAAGAGGTGCATGGTCTACTGACTGAGCCAGCAGGGTGTTCCTGATTAATATTTTATGTTGAACCATTCTTGCATTCCTGAGATAAATCCCACTTGGTCATTGTATATAATGATAAGTTTTTATTTTATTTATTTTTTTATTATTATTTTTATTTATGATAGTCACAGAGAGAGAGAGAGAGAGAGAGAGAGAGAGAGAGAGACAGAGACACAGGCAGAGGGAGAAGCAGGCTCCATGCAGGGAGCCCGACATGGGACTCAATCCTGGGTCTCCAAGATCATGCCCTGGGATGAGGGCAGCGCTAAACTTCTGGGCCACCGGGGCTGCCCAGCATAGAGATTAAGATTACTTAAGGAAAAATAAATATATCTTACTTGGAGTTTATTGAGCTTCTTGGATGTGTAAATTCACATATTTCATTAAATTTTGGAAGTTTTCAGAGACATTTTTTTTTTAAAATATTCTTTCTGCCCCTTTCTCCTTTCCTCTGAGCCTTTTAATATGCATATTGGTATACTTGATGGTGTTTCACAGGTATCTTTGGTCCTCTTAATTTTTCTTCATTCTGCTTTTTGCTCTTCAGACTGGATGAATTTAATTATCCCACCTTCAAGTTCACTGATGATTTCTTCTGACTAATGAAGTCTTCTGTTAAACCTTTCTTATGAATATTTTGACTCAATTATTGTACTTTTCAACTCCAGCATTTTTTTTGGTTCCTTTTTATAATTTTTATTTTTTATTGATGTGCTCTATTTGGTAAGACAAAGTTCTTCTGGGTTTCTGTAGTTCTTTTCCATTGTTTCCTTTCTTTTTTTAAATTTAGTTTTATTATTATTTTTTTTAAATTTTTTTTTATTATTATTTATTTATGATAGTCACAGAGAGAGAGAGAGAGAGAGAGGCAGAGACACAGGCAGAGGGAGAAGCAGGCTGCTTGCCCGAGAGCCCGATGTGGGACTCGATCCCGGGTCTCCAGGATCGCGCCCTGGGCAAAGGCAGGCGCCGAACCGCTGCACCACCCAGGGATCCCCTAGTTTTATTATTTTTAAAAGATTTTATTTATTTATTCAGGAGAGACACACAGAGAGAGAGAGAGAGAGAGAGGCAGAGACACAGGCAGAGGGAGAAGCAGGCTCCACGCAGGGAGCCTGACTTGGGACTCGATCCCGGGTCTCCAGGATCAGGCCCTGGGCTGAAGGCGGCGCTAAACCGCTGAGCCACCAGGACTGCCCTATTTATTTATTTTTAAAGAGACTTATTTATTTTAAAAAGAGTGCACATGCACATGGTGGGGGAGGGGGAGAGGAAGAGGGAGGAAATCCTCAAAGAGATTCCTTGCTGAGCTTAGACCATGTGGGGCTTCAGATCATGAGCTGAAGCTGAGTTGGACACTACTCAACTAAGCCACCCAGGTGCTTCTATTCCTCTATTTTTATTTTAATATTTATTTATTTATTTATTTATGAGATTTTATTTATTTATTTATAAGATTTTATTTATTTATTCATGAGAGACACACACACACACACAGAGGCAGAGACAACACAGGCAAAGGGAGAAGCAGGCTCTATGCAGAGAGCCCGATGCGGTACCGATCCCAGGTCTCCAGGATCATGTCCTGGGTCGAAGGCGGCGCTAAACCGCTGAGCCACCCAGGCTGCTCCTATTTTTATTTTTAGAAATACTTTATTTTTAAGTAATCTCTAGACACAGCATGGGGCTCGAACTCACAACCTCAAGATCAAGAGTCACATGCTCTGCTGAATGAGCCAACCAGGCTCCCCAAGACAGTTGATTTAAAGGTTTTGTCTAGTGGGGCGCCTGGGTGGCTCCATTGGTTAGGTGTCTGACTGGTTCAGGTCATTGTCTCTAGGTCCTGGGATTGAGCCCCATATTGGGCTCCTTGTTCAGTGTGGAATCTCTTCCCTCTCCCTCTATTTCTTCCCCAACTTATGCTTTCTCTCAAAAAAAAAAAAAAAAAAAAATAAAATCTAAAGAAAAATACAATAAAGTTTTTATCTAGTAAGTCCAATGTCTGGGCTTTCTCAATGATGGTTGCTTTTAATTTCTTTTTCCTGTAAATGGGCCATATATTCTCATGTCTTTGCATGCTTCATAATTTCATCTTGTTGAGAAGAGGACATTTTGACCATTATAGTGTGGTAACACTGAGTAGCAGATTTCTTCCCTCTCCTCATAGGGTTTGATTGTTTCTCTTATGATTTGTAGTGTTTTATTTACAAAATATGTTGGAAAAATTACTAAAGACAGTATATTTGTCATGTGAGGTCACTGAGGTCTCTGTTATGTTAGCTTAGTGTTTAGCTAGTGATTTTTACAATTTTTTTTAGTATATGTGCTGCCGAAGCGAGCACGATTTTTACAATTTTTGAAGAAAGTCTGGACTCAAAAAAACCCATCTCAATCTTTGCAGCTGGACTGTGCATGCATTGGTGTAGGCCTTCTACAATTCAGACAGTTTACAGCTTTGCCTTTGCCTTCATTTTTTGCTCATGCAGAGCTTGAAAGTCAGCCAGAGGGAAGAGCTTAGGGACTTCCTAGGTTTTCCCTAAGTATGGATCTCACTTTGGGCATAAGCATCTCACCTTGGACATTTGCATGGCCTTTTAAATTGGTGGGATTTTGTGGACGCTTTCATTTCCAAAGTATATTACTCAGTCTTTCCCGCCTGGTTTTTCAGTCTGTTTGTTGTTTCCCCCAACTAGTAGCCATTATCTCAGGTGACAGTTGTCTGTTTATATGCCTTTAAAATATTTTTGACAGATGCCGCCTTCCTTGTACTACTAACTTCTCTATCCTGAGACAGTCCAGGAAAAGGCAAAATATAGGCAAGTTTTTTGGGGGCATCTGGATGGCTCTGACTCTAGGTTTTGGCTCAGGTTATGATCTCAGGGTTGTGAGATCCAGCCCCTCATCAGGTTCCGTGCTGTGCTTGGAGCCTGCTTAAGAGCTTTTCTGTCTCCCTCTGCCCCTCCTCCATCCCTCCCTCCCTGGGTAGGTAGTTTTTTAATGTGAGTCCTTCAGGAAACCACCAGCCAGGTCAAAACCAATAATCACAATTCTTTGAGAACAGGGTCCACTCTGTAGGCACCAGGAACTCATTCTTGGAGTGTAGACTGACATATTCAAGACCTCCAATAAGCTTAGAAGGTGTGGATGCAGCATCTGAAATGTAAAATTCCGTGAAGGTTTTAGTCACCTTATTCTTGTTTTTTTTTTTTTTTTTTTTACCTTATTCTTGTTGAAGCATTTGCTTGGTTGCTATAAATTTTGTTTTCTTGAGTTCTGATAAAGTTAATTCTGATAATTTTTTGTCCACTTTTTGGGTGTTATTGTAGAGGGATGGGCCCTTGGGATCCCCCTACTCCACCATTTTCACTGATGTCACTCTCACTATGTTATTATAATTAATATCTTTTTAATTGTAATGAGCAAAAAGGTCATAACCTCAAGGTTGCTGAATTCTTTTTTCTTTTTAAAATTTATTTATTTAGGGTGCCTGGGTGGCTCAGTGAGTTAAGCATCTACCTTCAGCTCAGGTCATGATCCCAGGGTCCTGGGATTGAGCCATGCATTGGGCTCCCTGCTCAGTGGGCAGTCTGCCTCTCCCTCTCCCTCCTTCTCTCTCTCTGCCCTTCCTGCCTGATTGTCTCTCTCTTACTCTCAAATAAATAAATAAATAAATAAATAAATAAATAAAATCTTTAAAAAGAAATACATTATTTTTTATTTTTTTAAAATTATTTATTTATTTATTTATTTATTTATTTATTTATTTATTTATGATAGTCACACACAGAGAGAGAGAGAGAGAGAGAGGCAGAGACATAAGCAGAGGGAGAAGCAGGCTCCATGCACCGGGAGCCCGATGTGGGATTTGATCCTGGGTCTCCAGGATCACGCCCTGAGCCAAAGGCAGGGGCTAAACGCTGCGCCACCCAGGGATCCCAGAAATACATTATTTTAGATGGAGAGTGTGAAAGCCAGAGCATGGGTGGTGGTGTTGGTGGGGTAGAGTGGGGAAGGTGATAGGTGGGGAAGGGGCAGAGAGAGAGAGGAGAGAGAATCTCAAGTAGCCTTCCCTGAGCAGAGCCTGACATGGAGCCTGACACAGGACTTGATCTCACAACTCTGAGATGATGACCTGAGCTGAAATTAAGAGTCACGACACCTAACTGACTAAGCGACACAGGCACCCCTCAAGGGTGCTGAGTTGTATCTGGGCATAGGCCATATTACACTAAGCCATAGAGTACTAGTCAATATACAGGAAGGATCAAAAATCAATTAATCTAACTGCTAGTGGAAGGCTTTTTCCACTACATTAAATTATTCTCGTGGCCAGCTAGAAAGGTTCTGTATAGGTTGGAGAAATTATCTATATTTTAATTTCAGATTATTAGTACATAAATTTCTTTGGTGCCTTATTTTCCAGAGAGCTGTCCCGAAGTAGCCCCAATCCATCCTACCACTTATCCTTATCCTAAACAATAGATATTACAAGGCTGTGAGGCCACTTTTTTTTTTTCATCATGAAGCTGGTCTATTTGGTTTCATTGGTAGCAAAATTCTTTTTGCCCCTCACTCTTTCCTTCTGGATTGTTGCTTTATAAAGAATATTATTTTTTCTCTCAGTGACTGATGAGAATGCCCAGGCAGGCATTCATTTTGGGCTTGTACACAGTTTCCTGTCCTCTCCTGAGGCATTATTCCAACTAAAGTTCTCTCCTACAGAATCTCTAGTGGTTTTTTTTTTCCCCTTTTGGTAGAAACTACATTTTGTTTACTTCCCCATAGCCCAAGTACTTCTGTACTGTGTAAAATCAGTATCCAGGGATCAATTAAAATATTTCTTAGTCTAGGGCCATTGACTTGTCCAAGGTCTAGGTAGAAAGTGAATAGATAAGAGTGGTTTTAGATATTCTACTCTTTGCCCCCATAAGTATGCTCATACTTACCAGGCTGTATGTCCTATTAATTTATAAAAATTTGATATGTATGGATCACCTCATTGAATAATTCACATGGGACTCTCTGTGTTAGTTTATTTTTTCCTCATGGACCTCTGATGAGAGCTAATGTTCAGTGTGCTCTTTCTTGTTATTTATTTCTTTGATTTATTGGGGGAATTTGGCAAAGAACTGACTTAGCCTTAATGGAAAGAGGTAAATTGGATATAGTTTCTTTTCTTTTTTTTTTTTTTAAGATTTTATTTATTTATTCATAGACACAGAGAGAGAGAGGCAGAGACACAGGCAGAGGGAGAAGCAGGCTCCATGTAGGGAGTCCAATCCCGGGTCTCCAGGATCACACCCCAGGCTGCAGGCGGCGCCAAACCTCTGCGCCACCAGGGCTGCCCCTGGATATAGTTTCTGATGACCGTGTGTGCGCGTGTGAGAGACAGAGATTTCATTTTCTTGGTGCCTTTAATGAGGAACTGATTTGAGTGTTTTTAATGAAAAAGTAATAGCAAAAAAAAAATAGGAATGAAAGCTCAGGTAGTTATTATTATTGTTATTATTGTTATTATTTTTAAAGATATTCTTTCTTTGTTTTTTAAAATTTATTTCTTAATGAGAGACACAGAGAGGGAGGCAGAGACCTAGGCAGAGGGAGACGCAGGCTCCATGCAGGGAGCCTGATGCGGGACTCGATCCTGGAACTCCAGGATTGTGCCCTGGGCTGAAGGCAGACACTCAATAACTGAGCCACCCAGGGATGCCCTGGTGTAGAAATTCTGCTAATATGTGCTATGAGGGCTGAGAAAGAATCTTATATAGGAGAATATTCTAGTTTGTTATGAATGTGGCCTGTGACACCTCCTTCTTGTAATTCATTTGAGCACCTTGTAACTCTGGATGGAGCTTCCTGGCTTCTTGTTATTCCTTCTGTCAACAAATAGGTATCAGTAGTAGTTCTCTTTTTGTACTTTCATCCAAAGGGTCAAAGAGCTAAAGAATTTTTGGAGCAATCTTCCATACTGTGGCACTTTGCTTGAGGCTAGTTCAAGGCAAATTTAATAATGGTATTAATAATAATAAAAATAATAATAGCTATTAGTTATCAGGACATACCAGGTGACAGTTACCTTTTGTATACTATTTCTAAATATTGCAACATTGGTATTTTTATTTCCACTATATATAGGAGGAAACTGAGGAATAGAGAAGAGCAATAACTTGCCTCAGGTTATACAGCAAATGGTTCAAGCCCAGGTCTCCCTGAATGCAGAGCCTTCTCTCTCCTCACTGTGCCTCAGTGCTTTTCAAGGATTCTAGTTTGTTACTGCTACCATATATGCTGGTTTTCTGTTCCTTATTTTCAAATACCTTATTGTTTGAACATCTGCCCTATGCTACACACTGTGACAGCCATATATTAAGACTCACAGTAGCTTTGTGAGGTAAATATTGATATCCTTGTTTTGTAAATGAGATGATTTTCCATTTTGCCCCTGTCTCTCCTTACTCTTTTTTTTTTTTTTTTTAAGGTTTTATTTATTCATGAGAGACTCAGAGAGAGACAGAGGCAGAGACACAGGCAGAGGGAGAAGCAGGCCCCATGTAGGGAGCCCGACATGGGACTCGATCCCAGGACTCCAGGATCATGTCCTGGACAGAAGGCGGCGCTAAACTGCTGAGCCCACCCAGGGATCCCCTCCTTACTCTTTTTTTTTTTTTTTTTAAATTTTTTTCCCTCCTTACTCTTTTTAAGAGTGACCTCTTGTCCTGGCTAGATACCTTTCAGCCATGCTCTGACCCTTCCCCATCCTCATTCTGACTTTCCAGTTGTGTGTTCCAGGTGATTCCATCATCTTGTTCCTACATGCTCCACAGGCTAATGACTTACTATGTTGCTTTTCTGGCTTGTTAGCACTCCCTGAGGGACCCACAGGCTTACTAGTCACTGAAAGAGTATGTGTTGCCCCCACGCTTGGTGTTCCTCAGCTCTGGTGTAAATTTACAGCATGTGTAACATTACCTGGGCCTGTCTCAGATCACCTCCATGGAACTCATGGCAAGGGGAACTAGATTAATCTGCTCAGGCTGCTATAATGAGATAGATAATAAGTGGCTTAAAGACCAGAAATTTATTTCCCACACTTCTGGAGGCTGGGAAGTCCAAGATCAGGGTGCTGGCATGATCGAGTTCTGGTGAGAGTTCTCTTGCTCATTTGCCTTTTCAGTGTATCCTTGCATGACAGAGAGAAGAGGAAACAACCTCCGTGTTGTCACTTCTTCTAAGGGCACTAATCTCATCTTGTGGGCTCACTCTCATTACTTCATCTAAAACCTGGTTATCTCCTTAAGGCCCCACCTCCTAGTACCATCATATTGGAGGTTAAGGCTTCATAATAGGAATTTTGGGAGGATACAAACAGTCAATCTGTAACAGAGAAACAACACAAATATGCAGATGATCATGTTGCTTGCTGTGCTATGAGCAATAAAGTCCTCTGTCTTTGACCGAGGAGTCTTTCATTTTCTGTCAGTGTCTATGAATCAGTATGTTTTATCTTTTTATTTTATTTTATTAAAAATATTTTAAAAAAATTAAAAAAATATTTATCTGAGAGAGAGAGAGAGAGAACGAGATAGAGAGCATGAGCAGGGGGAGGGCCAGAGGCAGAGGGAGAAGCAGACTCCCCACTGAGCAGGGAGCCTGGCATGGGGCTAGATCCCAGGACATCATAACCTGAGCCGAAGGCAGATGGTGAACTGACTGAGCTACCCAGGCAGCCCTGTTTTATGTTTTTAGGTTATAAATAGGGCAAAATCCCAGACCTTCATGATTCTTTTTTTTTTTAAGATTTTATTTATTCATTCATGAGAGAGAGAGAGAGAGAGAGAGAGAGAGAGAGAAAGAGTGAAAGAGACACAGGCAGAGGGAGAAGCAGGCTTCCTGCAAGGAACCTGATGTCGGACTCGATCCCAGATCCCAAGATCATGCCCTGAGCCGAAGGCAGCCGCTCAACTGCTGAGCCACCCAGGCATCCCTAGTCTTGTTCTTCTTGTACTCTTAGTTTCTTCCCCCTCTAACTCAGGGAATCCATTAGGGATCTCTTCAGTTTTCCCCTTCTGCATCCTGTATGCATCCTAAAAACTCTTTCCAGGCAGTAAACTGGCACAGTCATTTGTTTTCGGGATTGCTGTTCTTTGTTGCTTGGTGTCCTGTGTCTTGGAAACTTGCTTTACATTGTGTCTGTTTTTTGGGTTGTTTCAGGTGAGGGGATAATAAGTCCCTGTTATTCTCTCTTGGCCTTGAGTGGAAATTGAATCATTGCCTTTCGAAAGTGGATCTGATATTTAGAAACAACTCAATGAAAGGGATAATAACTCAATGAATAAGGTTGGTCATCAAACTGGCTAATTTCTTGCAACCCTGTCCTTCAAAAAAAGGTGTGGTAGTAAAGTAACCAACCTACTTTTCTTTCTATGGTTTAGTATTATTTTTAGAAAGAGGAGTTTTAAGTGGGCTTATTCTAGTCTTCCCTCTCCTAATTTCCTGGACACTGTAACCTATGGAGGACTTAAAGCTGTGGAAATAAAATAGGGTTATATTTTTACCATCGTCCACTCTTTCCCAACACCACAGTTATTTTACTAGACATTTTATGACTCTTTCCTTTTTGGCGTCTCTCATCTTACTGTCAGTGCCATGATTGAGGCTGAGGTTCTTACTTCCTTTGGTCTATATTATCATACCCTACTCCTACCTAACTAGTCTTTTTCTTTCTCTGTCCTTCCCGTGAAGGCCAGAGTAACTTTCTGAAAGAAACAAAAACAATAGATTTGACAATGTCCCTTTGCCCCTCAGAATGGTGCCCCCTTTAAATATAGAATGTACAGCCTTTTTTGTGTGCTCACAATTTGATCGCTGCTTTTGTTTCTCACTTTATTCTATGTAACACAATTTCTACCGTCCACAAAATTATAATCCTCAAATGACAGTATTGTAAGGTGCTCTAAACTCAAACCAAGTGAGACAGCTCTGCCTTTATTTTACAAATCCAGATCTGCCCCATCTTGGTGCCGCTGCTTATGCTATGTTCTTTTTCAGAAATATCCCATTTTGCCTGCCTTTGGAGACATTTCTCAAATAATAACTACTTCATAAGGCCTCCTCTGAGGCCTCCAATTGGAATAAATTCCTTTGTCCCTTATTTTTCCAAGGAATGTTGGTCGCACCTGTATTAAAGCACTTATCAGACTCTGATTTGGTTTACTTGAATAAATGCCTGTCTCCCTCAGTGGACTGTGAGTCCCTGGAGTGCAAGTACTGCTTTATTTCTCTTCATATTCATCATAGCACCTACCCCAGGGCCTTATAACTAGTATGTTCTGAATAAATATTTATTGAATTGAAATTTGCTAAATTTGGAAAATTTAGCACATAAAAATAAATCAATAATACTTTCATTTACTGACATCTATAGTTTGGTGTGAGCTCAGTGAAATTGCAAGTAAATAATTTGTCTAATGGCTCTATGAGGACTCTGGTCTCTTGGGGTGACCAGCCTGTACCCAGAACGTTTATTTTGTCCTCTGAATGTCTACCTTCTCTGGGCAATACCTTCTGAGAGTAGCTTCAAATCTAATTATGTCCCTGATTTATCTGGGGGAGGTTTTTAATTTTTATTTTATTTTTATTTATTTGTTTTAGATTTATTTGAGAGCGAGAGCATGAGTGAGAGTAGGGAGAGGAATATAGGGAGAGGGACAAGCAGACTCCCTGCTGAGCACAGAGCCTGAGGGACAGCTCCATCTCATGACTCTGAGTTCATGACCTGAGACGCACCCAAGAATTGGATGCTTAACCGACTGAGCCACCTAGGTGCCTCCATCTGGGGGAGTTTGAAATTAAAAAAAAAAAATGTGTTTCCTGGGTTCTATCTCAGAACCACTGAGTTGGAATCTCTGGGAGTGGGACTCGGGATTTGATATGGTGTTTGGTGACACTTAAGCAGAGCTAGATGTGAGACCCATTGCTCTATACTCATGGGTCTAGATCATTCCCTATCCTGACCCTCCTGTCAGAATTTATTTACTCTGAGTCTCCAACTTTTGGGACCAGATTACAGCTAGCTGGCATTTTGAAAAATAGTTTGACTTATTTTCAAACTCTTAACTCTTCCTTATTAAGTTATTAATGTCTTATTTGTCTCAAGGGCATTTACTTTTTATTTTTAATAGGGCTCTTGAAGACAGTGTAGAAAACATTGCCTCTAAGAAATGGCAGTGTTTAGACTTTTTATTTTTATTTATTTTATTTTTTTAAAGATTTTATTTATTTATTCATGACAGACACACAGAGAGAGAGGCAGAGACACAGGCAGAGGGAGAAGCAGGCTCCATGCAGGGAACCTGACGTGGAACTCGATCCCGGGTCTCCAGGATCATACCCAGGGCTGAAGGCGGCACTAAACCACTGGGCCACCTAGACTGCCCTGTTTAGACTTTTTAGTTGGAAAAGGAGTTGATATTTATTTATGTATTTATATATTTGGGAGAGTGCTTGCACCTGTGAGTAGGGGCGGGAGCAGAGGGAGGAGCAGAGAAAAAGAGAGAATCCCAAGCAGACTCTGTGCTGAGCTGGGAGCCCGATTAGGGGCTTGATTCACCCCAAGCTGAAACCAAGAATTAGAGGCTCAACTGACTGGGCTACCCAGGCACCCCAAGAGTTGATACCTTTAAAGAAATTGCTCTAAGAAGCAGGTAAGGATTATAGAAAATGTAGAGTTTTGTTATAATATTTTCTGTTCATTGTGCGTCAAGATTGGGATATGATTGGACTATGTAATTAGAGAGCACTATCTCCCATCATGCTACAGGGAAGACAATAAAAGTGGAAAAATCAAAGCCCCAATGGACTTTAATACCTTTTCTATGGCAGGCAGTTTGCAAATGGTTGTGAACAGGTCACAATCAGGATTTTAGGAAAAAAATTTAAAAGTTTCCTGAGAGAGAAGATAATTCAAATGTTTCTTTTTAAAAAACAATTTTATTTATTTATTCATGAGGGACACAAAGAGAGGCAGAGACATAGGCAGAGAGAGAAGCAGGCTCCATGCAGGCAGGGAGCCCGGTGTGGGATTCTATCCCAGGACTCCAGGATCATGCTCTGGGCCAAAGGAAGACGCTCAACTGCTGAGCCACCCAGGCGTCCCAATTAGAATGTTTTTCAAGAGGATATAAAGGAAACCAGTAGGGATGCAGTTTATTTCCAGTTAAAAATCAAAGGGTACCACATGATACCATAGATACTATTTTTTAAAACCTTAATTTAATCTATTACTATATTTCTTTTTATTTATTTAATTTTAATTTTAATTTTTTAATATTTTTAAAAAATCTGTTATGGGGATCCCTGGGTGGCGCAGCGGTTTGGCGCCTGCCTTTGGCCCAGGGCGCGATCCTGGAGACCCGGGATCGAATCCCACATCGGGCTCCCGGTGCATGGAGCCTGCTTCTCCCTCTGCCTATGTCTCTGCCTCTCTCTCTCTCTCTCTCTGTGACTATCATAAAATAAGAAAAAAATTAAAAAAAAAATCTGTTACGATGAAATGAGCACTGTGTGTTATACTTTATGTTGGCAGATTGAATTTAAATAAAATTTAAAAAATCTGTTACTATCTTGACTTTTTTTAAAAAAAGAATGTGTCATTAGTAGACATCACTATTTTTAAAAAGATTTTATTTATTTATTTATTTATTTATTTATTTATTTATTTATTTACTTGAGAGAGAGAGAGAGAGAGAGGAGAAGCAAGACAAGGGAGAGGGACAAGAAGACTCCACACTGAGTGTGGAGCTGGACATGGGGCTTGATCTTACAACCCTGAGATTGTGACTGAGCTGAAATCAAGAGTAGGATGCTTTTTTTTTTTTTAAAGATTTTATTTCTTCATGAGAGACACAGAGAGAGGCAGAGACATAGGCAGAGGGAGAAGCAGGCTCCCTGCTTGGAGCCTGATGCGGTACTCTATCCTAGGACCCCAGGATCATGCCCTGAGTCAGAGGTAGACACTCAACCACTGAGCCCCCCAGGTGCCCTGGCTTTGGGATTTTAAAGCTCCTTAGGTGAATATAACATGCAGCCAAGGTTGAGAGCTCCTGATGTGGTGGAGGGTATAAAAAGGCTCTTTGAAGTTGTATTAGTATATTTTGGTTTCAAGTTATACAAACTCAAGCTTGCTTTTTTTTTTTTTTCCCCAAGCTAGCTTTTAAGCAAAGAGAAATTTATGGGTTTACCTAGGATGTCCAGGGGTTGTCTGATTTCCGACATGTCTAGATTTAGGGTCTTAAGTAGTGCCTCATGGATATCATTCTCTCTTTACATCTCTTGACTCTTTTTTCCTTTTTATGGTTACATTCTTCAGTAAGCTTTCTCTACCAGCTTTGGATTTATATGATCCTTATAGTTTGTAGTCTTGGAGAAAGTAAAAAAAAAAAAAAAACCTGTTGCATATCAACTCTTAGGAGAGGCTTTCATTATTCTAGCCTACTTCAGTACCTATGTCTGAACTAATCACATGGCCAGATAGATGAAGTGGGATGGGTCACATGCCAACTCAGCTGGACTGGAGGGTGGGGATTATGAGATGATGGTCTCACTTAAACTTTATGGAAAGAGTTTCCCATAGGAAGGGATGTTTTGTTATAAGAAGAAAGGGAGAATGAATATTATGCTAGCCAGATGATACCACAATCCAGTACTAAAGTGAACTTTACGAATTTACTCCTGTTTTGATTGGTGCTAATGGCACTGGTTGGAATATTCATGGAGTCACAATGCACTAAGACAAAAGGAATATCTAGGTGTGAAGACCCTCTATAAGGTTAGTCTTGCCTGAAATCAAGTTATAGATTTTTACATAAGTCAAAAACTATTTCCTTTTCCAATGGAAGTGTCAGCCGAATCTTACTTTATGAATTGTCTACATTTTCTTCCCTGCTGTGGATATTAACTACTGAGATTTTAGAAAGAACTCAATTCTTTCTGGTCAGAGACTATGTTTGATGAAAATCTTTTTTTAATTTTATTTTTTTATTTATTCATGATAGACATAGAGAGAGAGAGAGAGAGAGAGGCAGAGACACAGCCAGAAGGAGAAGCAGGCTCCATGCCGGGAGCCGGACGCGGGACTCGATCCCGGGACTCCAGGATCGCGCCCTGGGCCAAAGGCAGGCGCCAAACCGCTGAGCCACCCAGGGATCCCCCTGTTTGATGAAAATCTTAAGCCCCATGAGCAAGTAATCCAACTGCTTAATATTCAGTTGGGGAGAAATCCCTTTTTAGGTTGTTTACAGATTGATAAGGCATTGCTCTCGCTACAGTGCTCAAGGTAGTGAAATTTGCAGAGCTGTTAGAATTCTGATATTGTCAGAATTGGTACTATGTGAGAGCCTAGTTCAGGGTCCCCTCTCTGAGACCATGCAGTATATTCACAGTGGAAGCCCTGGCCCTGAAAATCTGATTGTCAATTGGGAAAAGCACTTTTAGAGTTCACTTCCTCTGTAATTGGTTAACACTCTTTTTTCTCCATGGAATCAAGTAATAGAAAAATAAATGCAGAGTAAATAGGATTTCATACTTGTGCAAGTCACTGGCAAAATCATCCTTGGGTCATGCAGGAGGAGATGTTCTGTGCAGAGGAAAATTGTCTAGGAGGGAAACATTTTATTTCAATCTCCTTTCTCTTATATACTCTATTTGAAATTCTGGTTTTAAAATGCTGATTCTTTGCAGAGAGATGTATTGGGAAGGTGGATACTTTGCACCTGTCCTGGAGATCAGATGAACAGTTATCAAATGAGTGCTTCATTCGCACAGATTCTGAATACTAGAAAACTCCTCCAAGTTTACTTACATCAAAAGAGAGAAGAGCATATTAAAACTAAACTATTTTCTAGAGAGCCTACTAATTTTACCTGTTGGGCAGAATAGCAGAGTAGACAAAGTTTGCCTTAGCAGGTAAATTACCTCAGCTCTGTTGGGTCTCTATGTGGTGTGTGCGTGTGTGTGGTACTTTTTCTTTCTCTCTCTCACAAATACCCCACCTTATACTTACTGTCTCACCCTATTACTCTTGCTGTGTTGTATTAGTTTTCCATTGCTGCTCTAACAAGTTATCATAAACTTAGTGGCTTAAACAATCCAAATTTATTATCTTACAGTTCTGGAGGTCAGAAGTCCAAAATGGGTCTCATTGGGTTAAAAATCAAGGTATCAGCAGGGCTGAATTCCTTCCTTAGTGGCTCTCTAGGGGAGAATCTGTTTCCTTTCCTTTCCCAGCTTCTAGAGGCTTCATTCCTTGGCTTGCGGCTCCATCCTCCATATTCAAAGCCAGCAATGACTTTCTTCTGTGGCATCACTCTGAACTATTCTCCTGCCTCCCTCCTCTGCTGTTAAGAATCCTTTTATTATATTGTACCCACCCAGCTAATCCAGGATAATCTCTAATTTACAAAGTCAACTGATTAGCAACCTTAATTCCATCTGCAGCCTTAGTTCCCTTTTGCCACATAGCCTAACGCGTTCCTAGATTCTGAGGGTTAGGATGTGGATATCTTTGTAGCGATGGGCAGGTGTGTGGGTGGGGGCGTGCATTATTCTGTTACCATACATGTCCACTATTCCAGGCTTTTATTCTATGCATTGGCTGCTCAGAATTCCTGACACTCAAGTAGGATTGTTAATTCCTATAGATCTTGGAGTGTAATTTATAGATAGGAACACCGGAAGAGGCCGCAGAGGTTTGGGTTGTCAAACAGCCTCTCCACTGATGGGTTGTGTAATCTTGGGCAAATCTTGGAGCCTCGGCTTCCTCATCCATGCCCTTTTTCCTCTTCCTTTATCAAGGCATGCCTATTCCAAATCGTTTCTAGCAGGAAAACTAATCCAAGCTAAGACATTAATAAGTGGTAATGATTTCATGCATTGCCACTCCCTTCCCTCCAATCCCAATACACATAGACCCTCTCAAATACTATTTATGTTTCATAAGATGGATTCACTGGGAAGGAAGTCCTTGCATTAAAAGTAAATGGATCAGGCTGCTAACTACTTTTTTTTTTTAAGATTTTATTTATTTATTTATTCATAAGAGACACACAGAGAGAGGCAGGCAGAGACATAGGCAGAGGGAGAAGCAGGCTCCATGCAGGGAGCCCGACTTGGGACTTGATCCTGGGTCTCCAGGATCACGCCCTGGGCCGAAGGCAGATGCTCAACTGCTGAACCACCCAGGCATCCCTGCTAACTACTTTTTAAAGCTGGCTTTGTCCCTGAACATTTAAGAAGGTATCTATAGGATGACCAGAAAGCCTGGTTTACCTCAGGATATTCTCAGTTTATATCTGTTAATGATAAATGATATAATCACTGTATTTATTTGCCACCGTCAGTGTTGTCAGTGTATTTATAAAATTCTTCTACCTTGGACTTTCAGTGAACCCAGGGACATTTTAATTCCTTTTGTAGTTTCTCCTCTAATTAGCCTAGAATCTGTATGGCTTCTGGGTAGCTATTTCTGACTGACAAGCTATTCCATATTTTATATTTCTGTCATCATTATTTTTCCAAGTACAGTTTATTGACTATTATGAACTGAATTGCATCTTTTGCCAAATTTATATGTTGAAGCCCTAATCAATAATTTGACTCTATTTAGGAGATAGAGCCTTTAAGGAGGTAATTAACATTAAATGAAGTCACGAGGTAGGGGGGTTTCCTAATCCAGTAGTACTGGTATTATAGGAAGAGAGAGAGACATGAGAGGTACATGCACAGTGAAAAGGGCATGTGAGGACACCTGCAAGCCAAGGAGAGAGGCCTCAGGAGAAACTAAACCTGCCAACACCTTGATATTAGATTTCCAGCATCCAAAACTGTGAGAAATAAATTTCTGTTGTTTAAGCCAGTCTGTGGTCATTTGTTGTGTTAGCCCTAACAGACTAATATATCATCTACATAAGAAGCAGTTAAAGGTCTTGTTAAAAATGCAGTTTACAGGGGATCCCTTGGTGGCTCAGCGGTTTAGCACCTGCCTTCGGCCCAGGGTGTGATCCTGGAGTCCTGGGAGAGAGTCCTACATCAGGCTCCCTGCATGGAGCCTACTTCTCCCTCTGCCTGTGTCTCTGCCTCTCTCTCTCTCTCTCTCTCTCTCTCTCTGTTTCTCTTATAAATAAATAAATAAAATCTTTAAAAAAAAATGCAGTTTCCTGAGTGCTATTTCACATTTAATCAGAATCTCTCTGGTTGAGGCTCAGGGAAGCTTTATGTTTTCCTCAGGTAATTCTTATACACATAAATTTGAGAACCACTGAAACAGGGACCTCAGGGCACTAGAAGGGGGCTTTTTTCACAAATCTATTTCATGTTAGGTTTTTGTTCTCTCTTCAGGGACTTTCTACCTGGGTGTTAGCAGAAAATAACAGAGATTGAATATTCCAACTGGATATCTTTGGGATATTTGGAGGTATGAGTGAAGATTGCAGAAAGCCTGGAGGCTGTGGGGACTACATATAAAAGATGAATCAAGGAAGAGAGGAATATAGCATTTTAGGGAGCTGAAGTATCAAAACGAACCTAAAATTAGCTCTTCTAAAACAGCATTGGGAAAGCCGTTGAAGCTGTATTTGACCACTGATCACCTTTTCCCTTCTTCCCTCTTTGGAGCTAATAAATAACACTTGGACCTACTGCTTTGTCCCCTTCCTGGGGACGGGGGTGGGGGGTGGGGGGCGGGGGCCCTTAAGAAGCTTTGGCTTTCAGGTCTTTGTCTCTCAACCAACCTACCTCTAGTAGAAGCAGTTAGCCCCCAGGTATTAAATCCCATCTCAGAGGAGGCTAGATTAGTGACAAGGCAGGTAAGAGAAATGGATTCAATTTGATAAACATTCTATTCTCTAAAGCTTGAGCTGTTCATGCCTCAGAAGTTAGGTTACAACCTTAATGTCAGACCTCGTTGTAATTAGCATGAATCTCTGCCCGTTCCATGGCTTGTAGAAGTTGAAAGCCTCCCCTGGATCAGTAGAAATTCTAATTTCTCTCCAAATAACTTGAACAAAGCATTTTTAAGCAGTATAGATTTCAGTGAAAGTTTGTAGAGGATACAGAAAATAATTTATGTAGCAGTGTAAATGACTTTAATGGGTGCTGTAGGCAGTTCTTAACTATCCATTGTTACCACAACCCTGTGGAGTTTCACTAGCCCTGTCATCTGAACCCAGTTTCTTCTTTCTTTGACACTTCCTTTCATATTCGTTTATATTTTAAGATAACAACCAAGTTTCTTCCCCATTTCATTCAGAGCAACTGCTTCCCTACCCTAAGTCTTGGTGCTACCTGGCTATCCAGGGTTGTTGCTTGTTGCTGTTTTGGTTTGGAGTGGGGATGGTGGTGAGAAGGGTCACTTTCTATCTTTTTGCCCTAAGCACTTAGCAAGGCAGTCTTCCAGTTCAAGACTGTGCTATTCTTTTTTTTTTTTTTTTAAGATTTTATTTATTTATTGAGAGAGAGTACATGCGGGAGTGCAAGCTAGGGGGAAGGGCAGAGGGAGAGGGAGAGAGGGGAATCTTCAAGCAGATTCTCTGCTGAGCATGGAGCCCTCAGGACCTCGAGATCATGACTTGAGCTGAAATCAAGAGTTTGCTGGCTAAGGCACTCAGGTGCCCCAAGACTGCTATTTCTTGAGAAATTTGATCACTATTTCTAGTGATCAAATTTGTCTCCATCTCATTTTTCACAAAAGTATATTTACTATTGTTATTGCCATGGAGCATATAGAGATATGGCATAAATAAATGAAAAGAAAATTTTTTAAAGATTTATTTATTTATTTATGAGAGACACAGACAGAGAGGCAGAGACACAGGCAGAGGGAGAAGCAGGCTCCATGCAGGGATCCCGATGTGGGACTGGATGCCGGGTCTCCAGGATCACGCTGTGAGCCAAAGACAGGCACCCAACCCCTGAGCCACTCCGGCATCCCATGAAAAGAATATTAAACTAAAATAGAAGAAAACTAATTTTAACTGAATTTGTCCTTTACTTTCAGCACAAGGTACGTGTTTTAGGTTTTTTTCAGTCCTTATAATGTGAAGTAGATTATTATTATTAGTTCTACTTTATGGATGAGAAAGATTAAGAATCAGAGAGGTTAAGTGACTTCAGCTAATGAAAGGAAAATTTAGGTCTCAGTCTTCATGTAATTTCCACTATACCACCATATGCCTCTGAATCTGGAGTCTTGGGTCAAAAGTTCTACTAATAGTTTGTGTGCTGGTAGAAAAGTCATGTTCCCTCTGAGTTTTAGTTCCTTATCTATGAAACAGAGACTGGATTAAATTATTTCTTTTTTTTTTTTTAAGATTTTATTTATTTACTCATTAGACTCAGACAGAGAAAGATAGAGAAGCAGGCTCCCTGCAGGGAGTCCAGTGCGGGACTTGATCCCAGAATCCAGGGATCAAGACCTGAGCCGAAGGCAGACGCTCAACCACTGAGCCACCCAAGTGCCCCTGGATTAAATGGTTTCTTTCTTTCTTTCTTTTTTTTTTTTTTTTAATATTTCATTTATTTATTCATGAGAGACAGAGAGAGAGAGAGAGGCAGAGACACAGGCAGAGGGAGAAGCAGGCTCCATGCAGGGAGCCCAACGCGGGACTCGATCCTGGGTTTCCAGGATCACACCCTGGGCTAAAGGTGGCGCTAAACCACTGAGCCACCTGGGCTTCCCCCCCCCCCCTTTTTTTTTGATTAAATGGTTTCTGAAGGCCTTTTGAGCACAGACAGTATGATGTTCTCTCACCTCTCTGCACATCATTTGACAAAACTGGAAGGTGTAGTATGCCTTAGTTAAGGCAGGACCTCATTAAGATCTGGATCCTGAAAAAAAAAAAAGATCTGGATCCTGGGTTTTATTGTCCTGCACCTGAGGTAGGTGACTTATGTATAATTTGCTTTTTTCCATATTGGAGATTGACTGGGTTTAGATTCATAAGGTCCAGAATTTTTTATTTTTTTATTTTTACTTTATATTTTAGGCCCCAGAATCTTTTAAAAAGTGGGATTATTTACTTCGAATTTTATTTTCCAAATTTTGAAATGAATTTCAACTTTACCCTCAAATGGGAAGGCTGGATGGTCTTTACAATGCTGTGAATTATATGGCGACCTTGCCCTTGGTTGTAAGAAGCAGTATAATGGATGTTAGAATCAGCAAGTCTATAGCTATCAGTCCTTAACTGTGAAGGTTGTTTCTCATACTAAGCATCAAGGCCTGAAATGCTGCCATCTTTTTATTTATTTATTTATTTATTTATTTATTTATTTATTTATTTATAAAAATTTGTTTATTCATGGAGAGAGAGAGAGAGAGAGAGGCAGAGACACAGGCAGAGGGAGAAGCAGGCTCCATGCTGGGAGCCCGACGTGGGACTCCATCCTGGGTCTCCAGGATCATGCCCTGGACCGAAGGCAGCACTAAACCACTGAGCCACCCCGGCTGCCCTGCTGCCATCTTTTCTGATGGCTTGTTGGTAAGGTAGGGAAGACCAAAGACAAAGATACTTATTGTCATGATAAATGCTCAGACCAGGCTGCATCACCACAGTTGCCAATGTAGAGGAGATTGTAGAGCTTTAGGAAGCCTCTCCGTGGTGAAAAAATGTCACTGTATGAGATTCATGAGTTTGGTGGCTAGATATTGGCCAAGTGAAGAGGAAGAGATTGAAGGGTGGTATACAGAATCCGATTTGGATTTGTTTGAAAGAGGAAGAAAAGGAATTTCTTAGGAGAGATGCTAGGAGTTGTGCTTTATTGTAGAGAATTCAATTACTTGGGTTTTGTCATCCTTGTCTGGCTAATCCTCTTCTTCCAAAAAAGAAAAAAGCCAATGATATAGATACCACTTATATTAACTGTGCTTTATATGCATTATTTCATTTCACCATCACAACACTAGATAGATACAAGGTAGGTAGATCGATATTATTGTCCAAATTGTACAGATGAGGAATGTGAAGCTCAGTGAGGTTCAGTGACTTTCCCAAGGTCATGTGGCTAGTAAGTATCTGAACTAGATTGTGAACTTGGATAGTCCTCTCCTTGTTCCTTCCCCTTTATCTACTCTGCTTACATCGTTCTCACTCAGCCTGAATATCAATATTTAGTGATTATCTTATGAAATCATTTGCGAAATAACTTCAAAGAGAATTAATACCATGGCGCTAAGTAAATAAACAGATGGCAGTAGACTGATTAACTAATGAAGTAATTAAGTACTCATTGAATTGTTAATTGTGCAGGCTCTGGGGATACCATGTTACAAAAATGCCAGAATAATCCTTGCCCTCATGAAACACAGAATCTAATTGCTGGTGCTGTCCACAGTGACAGCCCCTGCAGCTAGTGGCCAATGTACTGGACAACAAAGAATATTTCCATTATCGTAGAAAGTTCTATTGGACAGTACTTAGATAATTAATAACAATTGTTTTGAGTGAATGTGTTATATGTTGAGACGATGTGTTGTTATTATTATTAGTTGATTTTTTAAAAAGATTTTGAGAGAGAGGGGGTGTGCAAGCAATCTGGGGGAGGCTCTGGGGGAGAGAGAAAGGGAAAGAATCTCAAGTGGACTCTGGTGAGCATGGCACCTGATATGGGGCTTGATCTCATGACCCTGAGATCATGATCTGAACTGAACCTGAGCCTAAATCAAGAGGTCAACTGACTGAGCCAAGGTGCCCCATGCGTTAAATTATTTAATGAGTGAGCTAGTCGGAGAGGCTTTCCTGAGGAAAGCGATATTTGAGCTGAGCTTTCTGTCAGAAATGGGTAAGCCAATAGTCCTAGGCCATGATTCTTCCACAATTGCTCCCTGATATGAGGTAAAATAACTCTCATAGAATTAAAGCAGTGAGGTGGATTTGCGCAACTTGTCAGGGTATAAAGATACCCTCCTTCTTCCTTCAGTAGACCCAACCTTGGCTAAGCAAGAGAGAATAAACTAGCGGAAGGTGCAGAGCTGTCTCACATCTGTGCCTGTTAGAGTCAGGACAGTAGAACCCGAGGCCATGAGTCCCTGCAAGTGAGGAACTGCATTCATTCTTCATGCCCTGTGAAGCAGTTCTGTATCTTTCTTTGAAATATTTTGGGGAGATCCAAGCTTAGGCACCAGGATTAAGTTTGATAAAGCCGTGATACGATTCAGGATATTCTGGGCAAAGTCAGAGAAAAAGGCTGAGCAGGGGAGAAAGGTGTTTGTAGCTGGGTGCGTGTGCTCCTTGAGCTTCTTAAGAAGAAGCCTGCACTGCAGAGGTAAGAGGTATTTATATACTCATGAATCTACAGGCACGAAGTGCAGTTCTAGTTCATCAGCCAGCCAAGATACAACCTGTGTGGCAAGTCGGTATATCTTTAAGTTAATTAGAATGAAATGTGAGTCCCATATTGTCATCGATCTCTGTCTCATCATTTAGATCTGTCATCTATTTCTATCACCCATTATCATCTATTATCTATCTAGATCTGTTTTCTGGAAGTTCTAGGCAGGATTTCCAATGCTGTACAATCCCCAGATCTTTCCTTTCTTTGTGTTCACTCAGGCTCAGATTCTTTTTCTGACCAGAGCACCATGGAACAAGGTGTGGGAAGGCCCGCTGTTTTTCCACTGTCAGCATCATGAGCTAGGAATATTTCATATTTACTTTGCAGAGAGAGACAACAGAGCCTCCAGAAGATGAATTTGACTTGACTGATAGTCATGTCAGTAAAAACTGCCAATAAAAACTACCTCTTGGGTATCATAGAAATGGGCAAAAAGTCTGGATGGTGGCATGAACTTGTCAACTCTCTGCCAGTTACATTGGTACCATGTGGATGTCGCAGTACTGGGAATTGGAATGACTCAGTTCTCCAAATGCTTCCCAGTTTTTAAATCCCAGAAACAACTATGTCAGCTTCTGCACATCTGCCTGCCGTTTGTCTCACTTGCATATTGAAGTGCTTTTTAAGTGCATCTCATTGCTACTGTTTTTCCTGGGGGCAAGGGGGAGGGGAGTTGCTTCTGGAGATGCTAGTCTCTTTAAAAAGTACTGCTTCTTCCTCTTCCTTCTTCTCTTTTCAGCATCCTGCTTGCAGCTGCCCCTCAGAGACCTTGACTCACTGGTTATGGCTGGAATCCAGGTCCTGTCTCTCTCAGTTTTCATTGCGTGTTCTGAACTTTGTCAGAGCCATTCTGTATTTGATTTATCTTCTACCAGGATGGTGGCTCCATATTCAGTCTGTGTGCCAAGTACTTCTGAGGCAGCATTTCCAAAGCAGATAATTTAATTTCTCCATTTTCAGAAAGCAAAGAGCAAGCCACCTTATTAACTAGAGATGTGCTTATTTGGTGCTGCGTGGGGGCTGACATTATCCCTCTGAATCTGAGGAAGCTCATCTTGTTCTTGAGGTTTAATTCTCCTTAAAATCTCTCTGCAACTCTCCCACCCTGACCCCCACACACATCCTCAGACACAAACATACATACATACTTCTGGTAGTTCTCTGAGGCTCCTTTAAGGCTTTTCCTCTCCATGGACTTTTTTCCAATTAGGGAACCTACGGTGTATTTTCTACTCTCCTCTGGTACATAGTGTCTGCAATTCACTATTTATTATTTATTTGTAATTTATTTTTATTTTTAAAGATTATTTATTTATTTATTCATGAGAGACACAGAGAGAGAGAGAGGCAGAAACACAGGCAGAGGGAGAAGCAGGCTCCATGCAGGGAGCCTGACGTGGGAATCGATCCCGGGTCTCCAGGATTACACCCTGGGCTGAAGGCAGGCCCAAACCGCTGAGCCACCCAGGGATCCCTGCAATACACAATTTAATACTTGCCTTATTATACTGTCTTGTACTGTCCTCTTAGTGGACTCAGTCCATATCTTATAATTCTCCTGGTGATGACTTTATTCACTCATCTATTCAACGAACATTTATTGACTACTTGATATATTAGGTCCTGTGCTAGGTACAGGAGCTTTGAAGATAATTATTGATACATAGTGCCTGTCTTCAAGGAGTGCCCAGTCTAGTAGGGGAGATAAATAACCATAGAAGTACAGTAACGTATTCTAGGTACTGTGATAGAAATCAAAATAGAGTATAGGGGAAGCATAAAGGAAGGAGTAGGGGCCAGTTCTACTCAAAGTAGGAAAAGCTTCATAATAGAAGCGATTGATTCAGCTTAGTTTTCCACACTTGGTCTGTTTTTAATTGGGAGAAAAGAAGAATATTCCAAACAGTAAGAGCATCAGAAGAAAAGTTGCAGAGGCTTGCAAAAGTACAAAACATTAGAGAAATGTAAGTGGTTTGGCATGACTAGAAGGCAGTTGGGTCTGGAGGTGGGTAGAACAACTAGTGAGAGGTAGATCTGGAGAAGTATTAAAGGCCAGAATATGGAGAGTCTTGTCACATTAAGGACATTGAACTTTAGGCTACAGGCAATGGTGAGCCACTGTGGAATTTTGTATGGAGGAGTTACATTGTCTGATTAGTGATTGAAAACATTTATTCTGATAGATGATGGCATGGGGGCTGATTAGGTTGGAGGTTGACACGATGAGGGACTGTTAGAGTGAGTATCTATGGCAATAGGAATTGAGAGGAAGCACAGGTTTTAAAGGTGGTATACAGCCAAATAGAGTTTAGTGATCGATCGGAGACGCAGAGCCAAAGACAGGGGGAAGTCTAGAATGCCTGTCAGGTTTCTGGTTTGGATCGCTGGGTGTGTGGGAGTGCCATTCACTGAGGCAGAAAACAGAGAAGTAAGCCCACTCTCTCATGGCTGTCTTCCACTCCCCACTGCAATGCCGTGTGGGTGCACAGTAGATGCTCAGAAATGCTGAACATTTATTCAATTTTATTCTGTTAAGAGGGAGAGGAGAAGGTCTAACCTTTTCTTTGTGTCCTGCCTTAGCTTACAGAAGATAATTTTCTGCAGTGCAAAGGACCTAAGTTTAAGTTTCTTGGCCTCTTTGTTGATCCTACTTTATGACCCTTTTCTCTGTTGCTATGATCTAGTTTTGCATTTCTCTGTCTCTGGTGCAGGTTCTGGACTCACTACTCATACCCAGCTTGCCTTTCTTGTAGTGCTTTGTCTCCCTGATCCTTGTCCATACATATGATTTAATAATAATCACTCACATTTGAACAGTGATTTGGAGTTGATAAGGCATGTTCTAATATCCTTTATCTGCTTTGATCCCTATTACCAAACTGTGATGCGTAGGCAGTGAAATATGTGTTTTTTTTTTTAAAGATTTTATTTATTCATGAGAGACGGGGGGAGAGAGAGAGAGAGAGAGAGAGAGAGGCAGAGACACAGGCAGAGAGAGAAGCATGTAGAGAGCCTGACCCGGGACTCTATCCCGGGTCTCCAGGATCACGCCCTGGGCTAAAGGCGGCGTTAAACCACTGAGCCACCCGGGCTGCCCTGAAATAAGTTTAAGTTTGCATTTTGTAGAAAAGGAATTTAGGCAGCGGTGATAGGATATGTCAAAGATCACAGCTCTAGTAAGTGGTAGAACCGAGACTCTGGGTTGCCCCCATACCCGTTGTACTTTAATAATGCAGTCCTAATCCATGCCTTGCTCTTTGATACCCATGTGCTTCCAGGCTACCTCATGGCCTGATTTCTGTCCCCTGCCACACTCCTATCTCCTGTGCTTATTTGTGTCTCCAGTCCACGGTGACCTTCTGATTTCAGTTACCTCTCTTGCTTAGACCTGTACTCTGCCCTGTATATTCATCTCTCTTTTGGCTTTCTCAGTCTGGGCATCTTGCCTTGTCTCTGTAATCCTTGTGTACCCATAGTCCTGGCAGTGACACAGCAGGACTTGCAGATGGATTTGTGGCGCTAGAACTTTTCTTCCGAAGAACATAAAGGAACGCCCACTGTCAGTCTGTTGGAAGGAAACCTGACCTGAGGAAATATTGGCCTTTTGGGCTTTGTTACTTGCCAAATATTTAATTTGTGGATATGGGCAGTGAAAGAAGACATGATGAGCAAGGCACATTTTCTAGCCTACAGCCTGTGTCTTATCTGACACGTTTCTCTCTCTCTCTTTTTTTTTTTTTTTCTGACACCTTTCTCAATTAAGGTTCTCAATGGGCTACATTGCCTGAGCCTTTGTCTCCCTGTGGGTGCATGAATCTTCTGAACTCAAATGTTCGGACTGACCATTTTGAACGAATTTTCATTTATATGGTAGCAAAAGAGCTTTCAGGAGTATATAAATTATTGGAAGGTGTCTTCTTCTCAATACTGATAATGGGTGGCCCTGTCTACATGAGTTTCTGTGGACCCAGTGGGGGCCAGGGTTGCTTAAGCTTCCTTAGCACTTCAGTGTTTTGTAGTTGATCAACAACTCCTACCACATACCAGGGATGTTTTGTACAGACTCCTTACACTTGAGCCTACTGTATAGTTGGGAAGAGAAGCCTAACCTTTTTTCTGCCATGACTGAGTAGCACACAACACAATTATAAATATATGCTAAGAAGTTTGGGATAGAAAATGGGCTATAGGCCTGGCCACTTAAGGAAGCTTCCTAAAAGATGACATTTGAATGGAGTTGTAGAGAATGGGTAAGATTTCAATCACAGAGTGTGTGTGAGTCAATATTAGTGCTGCTATTCTGGGATGGCAGTAGGGCATGATAGAAACCCCATATTTAATTCTTTTTCAATGAGTGTTTCTCTCCATCTCAGGTCACAAATTCAAGAGGGGGCTTATCAAAGTAGGCTTTTTAAGCCACGTCAAATCTTGCCCAGTTCAATAGTTTGGTTCTTTTGCAGCATGATTTTAGGCTCTGATGTGAACTTAGCTCAGGAGACTCCTTTCCCAAGTCAGATTTCCACTCCAGGTGAAAACTGAATTTGTACTTTTGAGATAATTGTTGAAGGAGGCAGTGCTGCTAAAATACAGGCTAGAATAGAAAAGTTAACTTTGTGTAGCTGTGAGATGCAATTTTCTCTGTTCTTCCTTGGCAAAGATGATGCTGTGACTGGGGAGCCTTCTCAGAGTGACAGATCTGTGTGGGCTGAAGCCCCAGTTTGATCATGAGGGGGCGGGAGATGGAAATTTCTTTCTCTTCTCTATGATGGTTTCTGATGCAGGCAACTCTTAAGTTCTGGGAGCTATTGTTGGGGGCATGATGTATGCCTCGTTTTTCAGTGGAACATAATGGAGCAAACAGTACCAGAAACATGGTTTTGCAAGGGGGACAGAGGGCATGATAGCCTATCAGGGGAAATAATTTATTGGATAATACAGATTATGGAGCTGTGGCCTGCAGAAGTGTTGCATCCAGTATCAAACCCATTTGCCTCACTCTTTGTTCTACTTTTCCAAAGATTTTCCTAGATGCTAGGGTGAATTGAGGTAAGATTCCATTTCTCAATATAGGGGAGGGGACTGTTAAATAAAAATGGGCTGAGACGGTTGGCCCTTGGCCAACTTTGAACTCGGCAAAATATGTCTGTTATTTTCCCACTTTCCTATTGGTTTTCCCTCTTCCCTCTTGGTCTTCTCCCCCATGCAATCTAGAATTCTCCTCTATTAAGTCTGTACTGAGACGTTGATAATAACTTGTAGGGAGAGGGGAGTATTCCTGGGACGCAGGGATGGTGGCTCTGTCTCAAGAACAGTAGGCAGCAGCCTAAGCATGATATCCTGAGGATGTAGCAAATTCTTGTTCATTATGGGCTGTTGTGTATGCCCAAGGATATGAATTAAGGGACTTACTCATTAGCAGGAATTTGTGCTCCTCCTGAGGGCCCATCTGCTCTGCTGAATGGACAAGGTGCAGACATATTTTGAAAGGATAGGAAAATAATGAAAGTGGAGATTAAGAAAAATGATCTCAGGGAGTTCATTTAGGATGGATTCAGTGGGGGTGATATTAGTATCTACAGGGTAAAAAATAACTGCTAGTACTTATTGAGACCTTATTCTATGCTGAGCATTTTATATAAAGTTTTCATTTAATTCTCATAAGCCTATGAGGTAAGTAGCTTTATTATTCACATTAAAAAATCATTTTTAGATTTATTTATTTTAGAGAGAGAGAGAGGGAACTGGGGACAGAGGGAGAGGGAAAGAGAATCTCAAGCAGACTTCATACTTTGTGTGGAGCCCTACATGGAGCTCTATCTCATGACCCTGAGAGCACGACCTGAGCCAAAACCAAGAGTTTGAATGCTTCACTGACTTCACCACTCTGGTGCCCCTATTATTTACATTTTAAATACTAGTAAAATGAGATAAAATTGCCCAAGGACTCAGAGTTGGTTAATTATTGAACTAGGAATGATTGATTGACTTTTTTTTTTTATTGTGGCAAAATTATATAACATAAAACTTACCATCTTAACCATTTTGAACCAGATTTATTTTATTTATTTTATTTTTTAAAGATTTATTTATTTGAGAGAGAGAGCAAGAGTGAGAGAGAGAGCACAAGCAAGGGGAGGTGGGGGGTGCAGAAGGAGAGGGAGAAGGAGGCTCCTTGCTGAGCAGAGTCCAATTTGGGGCTCAATCCCAGGACCCTGGGATCATGACCTGAGCCAAAGGCAGATGCTTTCACTGATTGAGCCACCCAGGTGCCCCGACCCAGGATTTATTTTTAATTTTATTTTTAAAATTATAGTTCAGTGAAGGTGCTCTTTTTTGGTGTGGATTTCTATGAGTTTTAACACGTATACAAATTCATGAAGCTCTCACTGATGAGGATACAGAACAATTCCATCTCCCCTGAAAACTTCTGCTATTTTTTTTACATACTGTCTACCCCCTTCTAGCCCCTAGAAAGCAGTGATCAACTTTTCTTCACCATAGTTTTGTCTTTTACAGAACGTCACTCAGCAAAATTATCTGGAAATTCATTCACTTGGTTGCATGCTCATCCCTTTCTATCACTGAGTAGTATTCCATTGTATGGATATACCACAGCTTGTTTATACATTCATCTGTTAATAGCCATGTGCGTTGCTTCTGATTTGGGGCAGTTATGAACAGAAACTCTAAATACTCATTAGAGGTTTTGCTGTGAACACCTATTTTCTTGAGGGTAAATACCTAGGAGTGGGTTTGCTGGGTCATACAGTCCAGTGTGTGTTTAATTTTATAAGAAATGGTCAAATCATTTTTCAGAGAGGCTATACAATTGTGCATTCCTACAAGGAGACATGGGAGTTATAGTTGATTGCATCCTCACCAACTTTTGGTATTGCCAGTATTTTTTAATTTTAGTCATTCTTAATTGCTCTGTAGTGATATATCATCTCATGGTTTCAATTTGCATTTTCCCAGTGGCTAATGATGTTGAACCTAATTCCTTTATTAATTTTTTTGCCACTTGAGTATCTTCTTTGGTGAAGTGTCCAGTCAAGTCTTATGCACATTTAAAAATTGAATTATTTGTTTTCTTACTGTTGAGCTTTGAGATTTCTTTATACATTCTGGATATAAGTCTTTTGTCAGTTCTGTGATTTGCATGTATTTTCTCCTTGTCTGTAACTATCTTTTTATGCTCTTCACAGAGTCTTTTGCAAAGAAAAGAAAACCTTTTTCATTTTAAATTTTGTGAAGTGTACTTTATCAGTTTTTTTCTTTTATGGATCATGCTTTTGGCATCATATCTAAGTACAATTTATAACAACAGAAAGCAGACAGGAGATTCCTTAGAAATAGTGGTCTTGCATCATTTAAAAAAATAATTCCATTATGGAGGCATATTTTACCCTTTCATAATTCATCATTTTATTTTATTTTATTTTTTTTAAATATATTTTTTTTTAATTTTTATTTATTTATGATAGTCACAGAGAGATAGAGAGAGGCAGAGACACAGGCAGAGGGAGAAGCAGGCTCCATGCACCGGGAGCCCGACGTGGGATTCGATCCCGGGTCTCCAGGATCGCGCCCTGGGCCAAAGGCAGGCGCCAAACCGCTGCGCCACCCAGGGATCCCCATAATTCATCATTTTAAAGTATACAATTCAGTAATCAAAAAAATTTTTTAAGTTCTACAACCATCACCATGAATAGTTTTAGAATGTTTTAATCACCTCAGAAGATCCCTGATGCATATTTACTATTTATCTCCATTAATCTCTAACCCTTTTCCAGGAAACTTTGGTAGATTTTCGATAATTTTTTCCAGCACCCATTTTTATTTTTTATTTTCATTTTTAAAATTTCTTAGTTTTTTGTTTTTGTTTGTTTTTAAGTAAGCTCTGTGCCTAACATGGGGCTTGATCTCAGGACCTTAAGATCAAGAATCACATGCTCTATTGACTGAGCCAGCCAGGTGCTCCCAGCACCCATTTTTAACTTAACAATGTAAAAAATTGTAAAAAAGTGTACCATCTTACCATTTTTGTGTACAATTCAACAGTGTTAAGTATATTCACATTGTTGTTTGTCCAATCACCAGAAATTTATCTTGCAGATCTGAAACCCTATATCCATTAAGCAACTCCCCATTTCCTCCCTCCCCATTCTACTTTTTGTTTCTCTGAATTTGACTACATAGATACCTTATATAAGTGGAATTTTATAGTATATGTCTTTTTTGTGACTTATTTCACTTAGCATAGTATCTTCGAGATTTATCTGTATTATAGCATGTGTCCGAATTTACTTCCTTTTTAAGGCCACATAATATTGCATGTATGTATGTATCACATTTTGTTTCTCCATTTATGTATTGATGGACACTTTGGCTTTGTACACATTTTGGAGACTTTGACTAATGCTGTGAACACGGGCATATAATTATAAATTTCTCTTTGAGAACAGCAGCATCATTTGTCTTGAGAAGACTACTTTCCACACAAAATAGCATTTTAACCTTTTATAAACATAAGTTTGCCATATGTGTGTAGATCGAATTTTAGGCTGCTTATTCCATTGCTCTGTTTATCCTTTTGGTATAATACCGAGCAATCTTGACTATTGTAGTTTCATAATAATATGTTTTAAATTTGGATCGTGTGAATCTTTCAACTTAGTTCTTTTTTCAAAATATTTTTGGTTACTCTAGGTGTTTATTTTTTAACCTTTCCATGTAGTTTTAGGATCAGCTTGTCTGTATCTACAAAACAAAACAAAAGAAAAATTTGGGATGCTTGGGTGGTTCAGTGGTTGGGCTGCTGCCTTCAGCTCAGGGCATGGTCTTGGGACTCGATCCCGGGACTGAGTCCCACATCGGGCTCCCTGCAAGGATCCTGCTTCTCCCTCTGCCTGTGTCTCTGCCAATCTCTCTGTATCTCTCATGAATAAATAAATAAAATCTTTTAAAAAAATTGCTAATGGTATTGAATTAAACTCATCATTTAGGGGAGAAGTGACATCTAAACTATATTGAATCTTTAAATCCATGAAAACACTGTCTCAACATTTATTTAGGTTTTTGTTGATATCTTTCATTTAGTTTTTGAAGTTTTCTGCATTTATATCCTGTACATTTTTTGTTGGGTTTATACTTAAGTAGGTCATGTTTTAAAGCTATTTTAAATGGAATTATCCATGGAGCACGTGCGAACTTTTCAGAACTGTCGAATGGATCTTATCCATTGCTCTTGGCTACTGAAATAGCTGATAAGGGTAGTGATCTACTTTAAGCTGTAGTGATCTGGATGGAAGTGTTATACATGGTTAATAAAAGGAAACTTAAAAATATGAATAAATAAATAAAAGGAAACTTACAAAAAGTTCAGTTTCCAACTGTACATTGTTAATATATAGAAATGTGATTGATTTTTTTTTTTTTTGATTGACTTTCTGTTTTACAATCTTATTAAACTTACTAGGAGTTTTTTTTTTTTTTTTTTTTGGTGTTGTTTGCTTTTAGATTGTTTGGAATTTTGTACTTAGAAAGTATGTTATTAACATATAGGGATCAGGGGGATCCCTGGGTGGCTCAGCGGTTTAACACCTGCCTTTGGCCCAGGGCATGATCTTGGGGTCCCAGGATCGAGTCCCACATTGGGTTCCCTGCATGGAGCCTGCTTCTCCCTCTGCCTGTGTCCCTGCCTCTCTCTGTGTGTCTCTCATGAATAAATAAATAAAATCTTAAAAACAAACAAACAAATAACATATAGGGATCATTTAATTTCTTCTTAATTTCCAGTTGGTATGCATGTTTTTTCATTCCCTTTTTGTACTGCATCCTTGCCTTATTCCGGACCATAAGAAGGAAACCCATTTAATCTCCATTAGGTGCAATGTTAGCTATAGATTTCATAGATGCCTTTTATTAGGTTGAAGAAATTCCCTTCTATTCCTAGTTTGGTGTGTTTAAAAAAAATCACATTTTAATATTGAATTTTGTCAAATGCCTTTTGTACATCCATTGATATGATAATGTGATTTTCTACATTAAGCCATTTAATATGTTGGATTACATTGATTAATTTTAGAACCTTGAACCAGACTTGTATTCCTGGTACAAACCCTATTTGGTTATAAGATATTATTTTTATATGTTGTTACCTGATTGAATTTTCTGATATGTTGTGGAGGATTTTTGCATTTGTATTCATGAGGCATATTGATCTGTAGTTTTCTTGTATTATTGACTGGTTTTGGTATCAGGATAATGTCGACCTCATAAAATGAGTTGAGAAGTATTCCTTCCTCTATTTTCTAGAGGAGATTGTGTAGATTGGCATTATTTTTTAAAACGTTTGGTAGGAATTGCTAGTGAAACTTTCTGGGCCTGGAGATACTTTTTTTTGTTTGTTTTTTAAACATTTTATTTTTTATTTATTTATTTATTTTTCATTTAAACATTTTAAACATTTAAACATTTAAACATTTTTTAAAACATTTAAAGAATGTGTGCATGAGCGGAGGTGAGTGGCGGGAGCTGAGGGAGAGAGAATTTTAAGCAGCCTCCACACTCCGTGCAGAGCCCAAGGGAGCTGGATATTACTCATAACTGGCGCTGAAATCAAGAATGGGTACTTAACTGACTGAGCCACCCAGGCATGCCCCGGAGATACCATTTTTGGACACGTTTCAAAATTACATTCTCAGTTTCTTTATTTTATTGCTTTTTAAAGATTTCATTTATTTATTCATGAGAGAGACACAGGCAGAGACACAGGCAGAGGGAGAAGCAGGCTCCATGCAGGGAGCCCGATGTGGGACTCGATCTCAGGTCCCCAGGATCGTACCCCAGGCTGAAAGCGGCACTAAACCGCTGAGCCACCCGGGCTGCCCAAGTTTTTTCAATACTTAAGGACTGTGTATATTACCTCTTCATCTTGAGTTGAGTTTTGACAGTGTGTGATTTCTTTTTTTTTTTTTTTTAACAATCACATAAGGAAGCATTTATTTGAGGTTTAACATGAAATCATACAAATAAAATTTGTATAAACACAAATCCACATCGAGTCGTAACACAGATAGCAAAAGACAAAGTAAAAACAAAGGAAACTAATTGGCGGCTATATACAGTTGGACACGGTTGTGTCTTGTACACTAGAAAGTCTTTTACAAAATAATCATCTTAGATCAACAGAAGACCAATCTTCAATGTCGTCCTGCAAGATGGGTTAACTTTAAGCAATCTCCTCCTGTTTTCTCCAATGTCCTCCTTTAGTATGGCTGGTAATTGTTTTGGTGATTGCCACCCCCTCTAGACGCCTTGTCGTAAGTGCTCTGTTGGCCACTGTAGTCTGCATGTCCCTGTCCATATCCACAGTTCCCATAGTTATACCCAGTATAATCATAGCCGCCATAGCCACTATAGTTTTGATCACCACCATAGGCACTATTGTAATTTCCATATCCTTGATCATAATAGTTATTAAATCCTTGGTTCCAGTTTTGGCCCTGACCTCGTCCACGACCCCTAGTACCACCTCGTCCACCAGCTGCAGCACCTCTTCCTCCTTTTTGTTGTTGCTGTTGCTGCCTATATACCTCTTTGGGTTGTGCAACTTTGATTTCACACTTCCCAGAACCAATTTGATGATATCTGCTTTCTAACAATTTCTTTACTGGCTCTTCGTCTGTATAGGTAATAAAACAAAATCCTCTTCTTTCGTTTGTTTTTGTATCCATGGGAAGTTCAATATTTTCAATCTCTCCAAAGGCTCCAAAATATTCTTTAATTTGTTCTTCGGAAGTATCTGGGCTCAATCCACCCACAAAAACCTTTTTTGGGGGTTCTTTCCCTTTTAAAGCTTTGGCCCTTTTGGGGTCTATCAACTTGCCATCCAGTTTGTGTTCTTTCAGTTCCAAAACCTTATCAACACTAGCAGCATCTTTGAAAAGCACAAATCCAAATCCTCTTGATCTTCCAGTCACTGGATCTGTTTTAATTGTACAGTCTACAACTTCCCCAAATCGAGACAAATATTCAGTCAGATCTTTCTTGCTTGTATCCCAGCTCAAGCCTCCAATAAACATTTTACCGTCATCCTGCTGATTCTTGCTCGCGTTGATCTTGGATCCCTCTGCGAATTCCTCTATGTTGCTGTACTCGTTCATGTCCTCCATGGTGGCGGAGTTGTCGGCCCGGGGGTGCTGGCGCGCAGGCCGGGTCGCGGCAGCAGCGGCGGCAGAGCGTTGTATGGAGCTGGATTTAAAATGCGGCAGTGTGGGATCCCTGGGTGGCGCAGCGGTTTGGCGCCTGCCTTTGGCCCAGGGCGCGATCCTGGAGACCCGGGATCGAATCCCACGTTGGGCTCCCGGTGCATGGAGCCTGCTTCTTCCTCAGCCTGTGTCTCTGCCTCTCTCTCTCTATCATAAAAAAATAAAAATAAAAAAAAATGCGACAGTGTGTGATTTCTGAGGAATTGACTATTTTATCTAAGATTTAGGTACATAGAGTTGTTGATAGTATAGTTTTGTTACACTTTTAACGTTTGTGAGACTTGTAATATCTCTCTCTTTTTTTAAAAAAGATTTTATTTATTTATTCATGAGAGAGAGAGAGAGAGAGAGAGAGAGAGAGGCAGAGACACAAGCAGAGAGAGAAGCAGGCTCCGTGCAGGGAGCCCGATGTGAGACTTGATTCAGGGCCTCCAGGATCACACCATGAGCCAAAGGCAGACACTCAACCGCTGAGCCACCTAGGCATTCCTCTCTTTCATTCCTGATATTAATGTTTATTTTTTTCTCTTTTTTCTGTTGTGCTAGAAGTTTGTCAATTTTACGGTTCTTACAGAATCATCCAAAAACATCAAGACCTAGGACAGACAAAGCACATAAAGTTAACCTAATGAAAGAGGATTGTTATTTATTTATTTATTTATTTATTTTAAAAAAGATTTTATTTATTCATTCATGAGCGACAGAGAGAGAGAGGAGAGAGAGAGAGAGAGAAGGGCAGAGACATGGGCAGAAGGAGAAGCAGGCTCCCTGTGGGGAGTCCGTCGTGGGGACTGGATCCTAGAACCCCGGGATCACCACCCTAGCCGAAGGCAGACACCACTTAACTACGCAGATGCTCTCAGAAGTCTGTTTTAAAGAGTCAGTTTTTTTTAAGTTGATCTATAGATTGAAGAAAATGCTGATTATGATCCCAGTTCTTTTTTTAAAAATTGAAATTGGTAAGCTGTTTCTTAAATTTATATGGAAATAGAAATACCCTAAGGTAGTTAAAAAAAAAAATCTTGAAGAACAGTGCAAGAATGTTCATACACCAGCAAATATCTAAGTTTATAAAGTTTTAGGGTATCCAGTGAAACAGTGTGGTATTGGTCAAGAATAGAGAAGTAGGACAGAAAACATGAGTCTATGTGTCTTTGAGATTCTTGTCTAATAGATACGAGTCTATGAAAGTGAAAACAGTCCAGAAACAAACTCACATATATATGGAACTTTGACATATGACTTATTTGGAGTGGAGATCACTCTGTTATGGGGAGACTATTAAATAAATGAAGTAGAAAACTTGATTATTCAAAATGGAGACAATATGGATTTCTATCCCTCATGTGGTATATGAATGTGAACTTCAGAAGAATTAAGTGTGAAAAGCAAAACATTTTATTTATTTATTTTATTATTTTATTTATGATAGTCACACAGAGAGAGAGAGAGAGAGGCAGAGACATAGGCAGAGGGAGAAGCAGGCTCCATGCACCGGGAGCCCGATGTGGGATTCGATCCCGGGTCTCCAGGATCGCGCCCTGGGCCAAAGGCAGGCGCCAAACCGCTGCGCCACCCAGGGATCCCCAAAACTACCTTTTTTAGTAAAAAACCTTCGGTAAACATCTTGAGTTTTGGGATAGCAAACTATTTTTTAAATGTGACATAAAGCACAATCAAAAACCTAATAAGCCTGATAAAATAAATCACATTCAATTACAAATTTTTGTTACTGGAAAGACAACTTGTTGTAAGTGAAATGATAATCTAGACTCTGAGAAATTATTTGCAACAGATAAAATCAAAACGTTGGTATCACGAATATGTAAAGAACTTGTAAAAATCATTAAAAAGGATGGGACGCCTGGATGGTTCAGTGGTTGAGCATCTGCCTTCGGCCCAGAAGTGATCCTGGAGTTCCAGGATTGGGTCCCACATCGGGCTCCCTGCATGGAGCCTGCTTCTCTCTCTGCCTATGTCTGTGTCTTTCATGAATAAATAAATAAATAAATAAAATCTTAAATCACTAAAAGGGATAACCTAATAGAAGAATGGACAAAAGACATAAATTTTGTAGCTGAGGAAATAAATAAGGATGATAATACATAAGCTAGTCAACATCACTATTAGAAAAATTAAAATCAAGGCATGAAAGAATATTTTTTTTTGAAAGAATATGTTTTAAAGATTTTATTTATTTATTCATGAGAGACACAGAGAAAGAGAGAGGCAGAGATGCAGGCAGAGGGAGAAGCAGGCTCCATGCAGGGAGCCCAATGCGGGACTCGATCCCGGAACTCCAGGATCACGCCCTCGGCTGAAGGCAGGCACTAAACCACTGAGCCACCAGAGATCCCTGAAAGAATATTTTTAAATATTCGTTTGAAAATGATTAAGAAGTTTGACATTGCCAAGTCCTGAGGAAGAGGAGGATAAACAATATTATTTGTATGTTGATGCTGGAATTATATATTAGTATAATTATTTCAGAAAACATACTGGTATTATCTTGTAAAGTTGAATATTCACATTCACTGTGACCTAGCAATTCTAATCCTAGGTATATTCTCAAGAGAAATGTTAGTAACTGTAAACTAGGAGTCATATCTACAAATATTCATAGCAGCCTCTATTATAACCGAAAAAAACCAGAAGGAACCCAAATCCTCATCAACAGGAGAATGGGTAAATTGTGATATATTGACAGAGTGGAATATTATAAAGTATGAAAAGTGAATGAACTATACTATGTAATAGCCTGGATAATCTTATAAAGTAAAAGATTTAAGTCTTACGAGTTACTCTTTACAGTATCATCCCCTTTATATAAAGTGCAATCCAAGAAAAATCAAATATATTGTTTACATTGCTTACTTGCATAAGCATGTATGCATGCACACATACACTTATGAGATAAGATTAAAGAAAAAGTAAGAAATGTTAAATATAATCCTGAAATTCAGGATGATTGTTATCAGCAAGAGAGAGGAGACTAGGATGGGGAGAAGCAGATAGGTGTAGGTTATTGCTAATGTTTTAGTTCTTAGATTGAGCTAATGGGATCATGGGTTTATAATATTATTAAAATAATGAATTCATAAGTCAATAAATAAGACAGTGCCTGCATGGGTCTATCATGATAGCAAGTTTTGATTAAGGACCCAGTTCTGTGCATCTTAGGTGCTCCAAACAAATGAACCTTAGATTAGTGGGATTAAGCAGTAAGTACATTGTAGATTTCCACTAGGTTGTTTATTGGTGAAAATATGTGGAATTAATTATTCTCTACATATTTTACTTAATTTTGAAAAAAATATGTTAACAACTACTAAAATTACTTACAATCATAGTAACTACTATGTAATAGAGTTAATGTCTACACTGCTATTTGATTAGATAGTGGCTAAAATAGACAAGATAACAGGTATACAATGTAAGTACTCTAAGAACCCCACTGGGCCAATTTTTGCAATGGAATGGCTAGGTGTGTAATTACAGTGGTCGTATTAAGGACTCAAATGCCCCATAGCTGCTATGTCTCAGGGAAGGGGAAACCACAGATATATAAATATATAAATTCTCAGAAAACCTTTTCTGTCAATTAGATAGGAACCAAAAAATTAACCCAAGCCTTTAATTTGGCGTGGAAACAGTGTAGCTGCAGCTCCAGGTTTTTCCCTGACAATAGAATTTTGCTTTTTCTGTGGAAGCTTAATGATAAGAACATATATTCATGGAGCATTGTCTCAGGGACATATAGTTCCTCAGGATCAGTCCTTCTAAAAAGATTTGGTAGGTCCAGAAATATCAGCGTCAGTTGAGAACTTGGAGGGAATGGAGGCTCTCAGAACCTGTTCCAGGAGTACTGTATCAGAAGCTGCATTTTAACTGGATTTCTTTAGGGGTTTTGTATGCACATTAATGTTGGGGAAGCAGTTAGTTTAAAGCAGAGCTCCTTACCTGAAGGGCCTCAGGAAGCCTATACACTGGGCTTCAGGAAGTCTATACACTTCATGATATTTTATGTAAAATTTTGAGTTTGTGTGCATGGATCATTTTCTAGGACATACTACTATATGTTTTACTCTTGGATCAGGTGAGACCATTGGAAAGCTGTGTAGTCCCCAAATTTTGGCTGTTTCATAGGGCATGCTTTCGTTTTGTATTTCATTTACTTGCACTGAAGAGCACTATGAAAAGCAGCTGTTGAAATTCATTGTATTTATTGACAGATACTACGGAGGCTATTATAACACTACACAGGTGGTTCCAAGGCCAGATTGTACAAAAGAATCATCCTAGGTGTTTGTAAACTACGGATCTGAGCTACCACCCGGGAATAAGTATTATTATAGCAAGGGGTCATGGTGATTTTGGTGAAATAGGCCTACCCAGTAGTAGTTTGGGAAGTTTTGCAGCATCTCTTGTCTCTTCCTTAGAATCTGCAGGGATTTTATTTCTTCAAGCTTTAGTATCAGGAAAAGCTTTATTTCTTTTTTTTTTTTTTAATTTTTTTAAATTTTTATTTATGATAGTCATACAGAGAGAGAGAGAGAGAGGCAGAGACATAGGCAGAGGGAGAAGCAGGCTCCATGCACTGGGAGCCTGATGTGGGATTCGATCCCGGGTCTCCAGGATCGCGCCCTGGGCCAAAGGTAGGCGCCAAACCACTGCGCCACCCAGGGATCCCAGGAAAAGCTTTATTTCATTTGGGTAACTGATATGCAGTTAACCATATGAATAGTATATAAATTAACATGTACTTGCAAAAAGTACATGTTAATTACTTTAACTTACAAAACTGCATTTGTGACCTACTTTTGACAGTTGTATAGAATTTCTTTTCTTTTTTTTTTTTTTTTTTTAGTTGAATAGAATTTCTGTTTTATATTTTTGTGTTTGTAAAAATTTTGTGTTACCTTTGCCTTCATTTTGCTTTGGATTTTTTCCTTCTCTTTAATCTTTTCACTTACTGTCCCCTAATTGTCTATTTTTTAGTTGCTTTTACTTCTTTTGAATGAGGTTGGCCATAAATTAAAATATGTGAACAAACAAGTAGATATTTATTTATTTTTAAAAAGATTTTATTTATTTATTTGAGATTGAGAGTGTGTGAGAGAGAGAGGGGGAGAGAGAGAGAGACAGCAGGAGCATGAGCAGAGGCAGAGGGAGAAGCAGCCTCCCCTGCTGAGCAGGGAGCTTGCTGCTGGGCTCCATCCCAGGACCCTGAGATCATGACCTGAGCCAAAGGCAGACACTTAACTGACTGAACCACCCAGGCAGGCACCCCACAAGTAGATATATAAATAATTATTTATTTATTGGAGCTATGTAAACCTATTCACTGTTAACTTTTTTTTTCCTCCCTTGGAAGAAGGGCAGTTGACTTTTCTGTAAAGTAACATGTTTTTGCCTTTTTCTGTGTTTGGTTCTGAAAGGTACCTTAGGTTCTAGCATTCAGTTTATACTAAAACAGATTAGTTTTGAGATTGTGTTCCACACATGCAAATCAAAATCACAGTGAAATAGGACTTCACATCTAGCAGGATGGCTATAAAAGAAAAGATAGACAAGTGTTGGTGAGGATGTGGAGAAATTAGGACTCTTATACATTGCTGTTGGAAATGTAAAATGGCACAGCTGCTTTAGAAAACAGCCTGGCAGTTCTTCAAATAGTTAAGCATAGAGTTAACATATAATCAGGCAATTTCACTACTAGATATATAGCCAAGAGAAATGAAAACATGTCCACATAAAAAAATTGTACGAGCATATTTAGAGCAGCATAGCCAATAAGTAATAATGAACCAGATGCCCATCAAGTGGTAAATGGAGAGACAAAATCTATATTCATATAATAGGATATTATTTGGCCATAAAACAAAATGAAGTATTGATACATGCTACAGTATGGTGAACTTTGGATATATTATGGCAAGTGAAAGAAACCTGACACAAAAGGTCACGGTATTGTATGATTCCATTTATGTGAAATATCCAGAATAGGAAAATCTATAGAGATAGAAAGTTGATCAGTGTTTGCCAGGACCTGGGGTTTGTTTTTGGGGTGATAGAATATTTCACAATTAGATAGTGGTGATTGATGTACACCTCTGTATATAGTAAAAATCATTACATTGTATACTTTAAAAGAATAATTGTATGGTATATGAGTTACATCTCAAAGGTGCTTAAAAAACCGTGGTCCACAGCCCTTTCACTAGCAAGCATGCCTTTTCTTGTTACCCATCACTACCTGCTTCACTTTTCCCCCATGGTTATCGTTGTGTGACCATTTTTTCATATTACAAGTGGCATTTATTCACTCATTAATTACTGTCTCATTTTTTAAAAATCATAGGCATAGGTATTATCAATAAGTATTTTTGTTCATCATTAGATAACCAGTATTTCCAAGTGGAGCTTCTTTGATTGCTGTTAAAGACAAGAAGCTTGATATTTTTGTAGATTGTTTAGTCTTCTCTGTAGGGGAAATGTATAATATATATTAAGTTGTTGAAGGTAGTAGAAGAGATTCCAGACTTTTTATTACTACTCTTATGGACTCCTGGGTGTTAGGAGCCCTTAGGTTATGAATCATAACTTTAAAACAATTATTCTAAATTCCGGGTATGATTTATATTTTAAAATTCAACAATGGGCTAGGCTAGGCATTAAGAGATTTTCAGTTTAGGTTTAGTTGTGCCGGTAACAAATTCTATGACCTTGTTCAAGACAAATATATTTTTTACTGGCTTCTATTTTCTCATCTTCTATGTGGATGCCTTTCACCTTGCAGGATTATGAGGCTCACATGATCAACATTGACTGACCAGCTAATATATGCTAGACACTTTTCATAGACTTATACTCTTTCATTTAATCCCTCAAAACTACCCTATGACATAGATATTGTTCTTGCCCCCTTTACATATGAAAAGTTAAGCTCAGGGAGGTTCCATAATACATTTTATAGACATCTGAAATGGAAGTTAAATTTGAGCTTTTTGAATTCAGAGTCCAAATTTGTAATCATGAAATCTATATTACGCAGCATAGGACATTGTGTTTCAGGAACAAACTGTGACTCTTGGGGATTAAAGTAACAAAACTTAATATCTTGTTTTGGCTATATAGTTTTGGTTGCTTGAGGGTCTGACTCAGGTCATCATCATTCCAGGACTCAGGTTGACAGAGTAACTGCCATCTCTAACATTGCGGGCTCCCTTTCCTTGACAAAGACTGTGTGATGTATTATGCACTGGCTCTTAAAGCTTCCACCCAGAAGTGACACGTTTCACTTCCACTTGGGCATTGTTGACCAAAGTTAGTCACGTGGCCATACCTAATGTGTGTATTTCTGTAGGGAAAGCAGTCCCAGTATCTGGGAAGGAGGAGAAATATAAATGTTTGGTGAGCAGCACTTATGATTACCATATTTTTCAAATGTGTTTATTGATATAACACTGTTATTATTATGACTATGAATACTGTTCCTACGTAAGAAGCAGTGAGGTGTTATTTTCACTGAATATTATTCTTAAGAAGCAGTGAGGTAGATTTATGTTCACATTTCTTAGAACAGTCTCTTTTACAAATCATACATAAAGTCTGTGCATGTGCTGCAATTTATAATTAAAAATATAGAATGATATGTAAATAAAATAATGCAATAAATGAATAAGGATCTGAGCTGTTTAACTGATATATTTTAATGTGGTTTTCTTGTCCTAGAAGGTTAAGGTTTTTACCCTGGCATACATTAGAAGAAAAAAATGACATTAGAAGGAACGAAAGTACAACTAATGGGGCTATATATAAATTGGAATGAATGCCATAAACATTTAAAGAGGTTTGTTATGGCTTTTGGGTGTGGCTGATTTCATGCATGTGATTATTGCAATGCTTAACACAGCCATTTATAATTTTCAAAGTGCTTCTACAGAATTAAATGAACTAAGGCATATGAGAGAGCTTTCTGTAAATGGTAAGCAGTTACTATTGTCACATGATCTCATTTGATCTTCGCAATTACCCTGTGAGATAGACCCAATCAGTGTGTGTTACTGTTGTTTTCATTGTCTTTATTGATAGTGGAGGAAGCTCAGAAGCATCAAACTATTCTCCATGATTATGTGGTTACTAAACAGAGGACTTGGGGCTAGAACTCTAGTCTATAACTCTTAGGTTAGCCTTCTTCCCACTGCACAGTGCTGCCTCTTTAGTTACATTCTCGGGTGTAACTTAAATGCAGCTAGGAGAAATAAAAAATTACCCATTTGAAAGAGGAAAAGATAGTTTTCAATTTCCCAAGACACAGCTGGCATTGTGCATGCAAACAAGTCAAGGGAAAAGAATCTACGACCTTTCTGATGAGGAACTCTGGAAAGGATGGAATCATTCTAAGGCCTAACATTAGTGGTGAGAAAATGGTCTTTCCAAGGGGCCAATTAGTGGCTTGGTAGCCTGAAGTATTTCACAGAATGTCAGAGCTCAAGGAAGCTGAGGAAAGGTAGTTAGGCCTGCCTTGAAGAATTGTGCAAAGTAGGTTAGCAGCATTGCTTCCATTTTTGTGAAAGAGAATGCCTTTCTAATTTTAGAGTCTTTTAAGAGGTGGGTAGGCTTTTGTGTGAGGGGAAGCTTTTCTCAGTGCTCATTTCGAGAGGTGCCTGTGAAATCACTTTATATCCTGTTTGGAAAAGGAAGACAATGTGGTAGAAATGAAAAATGAGTTTGTGTAAAAAGTTATCTTTCCCAGAAGAGACGGCGGAAATAGTGCTCCACAGCCATACTTATTACTTTATTCCCTGAGTTACAGAGATGTGTGTTATCAGTTCTATGCAGGTATTGGGTTCCTTTAACCGTAACGTGTCTCCTAAAGTTATACAGTAGGAAGTATTTATTTAGCAGATCATTCCAGAAGGGACAAAGGCTTTCTTTTAACTCCTGGAGAGTTGGGTATTCCCCAGCTTCTCAATGTAGTTTATTTGGTAAATTCCAATTTTCAGAGCATTAAAATGTAGTTTATAAAATGACCTTTTATTTTTCAACCCATTTTTTCCTCTGGTAAACCAGCAAATATTTCAAATGCAAATGTCCTCATAAAGAAAAGAAGGGTTCCCCCAAGGACCTGCGGTCTCTTTATAGGAAATTATGTGTAGCTTTAAGTAACTGAGGTTGAATTTTGTTCCAAGAAGCCACTTTTGAAACTTTGTTTTAACTGAAGAATTTTCACTTATTTTTAAATTAAGAATTCTTTTTTTTAAGATTTTATTTATTTATTCATGGGAGACACACACACACACACAGAGGCAGAGACAGAGGCAGACTCCATGCAGGGAGCCTGATGTGGAACTTGATCCCGGGACTCTGGGATCATGCCGAGTCAAAGGCAGACGCTGAACCACTGAGACACCCAGGCGTCCCTAAAATTAAGAATTCTATCTATAAAGATGAAGGCTTAGAGAAATCTGGGATCTAAGATTGTAAAATTACCAAGTGGTCTGGTTGTCAAGTCCAAGGAGGCTAGGATTACATATATTGGTAATTAAAGGTGGTCTTTTGGGACGCATGGGTGGCTCAGTGGTTGAGCATCTGCCTTAGATTTAGGGAGTGATCCCAGAGTCCTGGGATTGAGTCCTGCTTCTCGTGGGGGACCTCCTTCTCTCTCTGTATGTCTCTGCCTCTCTCTCTGTGTGTCTCTCATGAATAAATAAAACCTTTTAAAAAAATAAAGGTGGTCTTTTCAGGACCAAAGGCAGTGAGATTCTCCTGAATGGGGAGTATGCTTTAGACTTCCATTACCTCCAGAGAGAGTGCAAATATAAGGAGGAAATGGAATGAATGATCCTTTTTTTTTTTTTTAAGGATTTTTAAATGTATTTCTGAGAGAGAGAACAAACAGGTAGAGGCAGAAGGAGAGGGAAAAGCTCCCACTGAGTAGGGAGCCTGACGAGGCTCAATCCCAGGACCCTGAGATCATGACCTGAGCCAAAGGCAGACACTTAACCAACTAAACCACCCAGGTGCCCCTGAATGAACTATCCTAATGAGTATTTAACTTCTGTAGTCTGATTTAATCCTCAGAAACTGCTATGGAGAGTCCCTATTTTATAGAGATTTAGATTTAGATTTAAGTCCAAATCTATGAGACCCTCAAACCTGTGCTCATTTTACTGTACCTCTATAGGTTCAAAGAGACCTTAGGTGAAGTCTTAGTAGATGGAGTTATTAAGAGAAACCAAGGGGATCCCTGGGTGGCACAACGGTTTGGCGCCTGCCTTTGGCCCAGGGCGCGATCCTGGAGACCCGGGATCGAATCCCACGTCGGGCTCCCGGTGCATGGAGCCTGCTTCTCCCTCTGCCTGTCTCTGCCTCTCTCTCTCTCTCTGTGACTATCATGAATAAATAAATAAAAAAAATCTTAAAAAAAAAATAAGAGAAACCAAGGATATCAAAGCTTTCTTTTACAGTTCATTTTTAAAAAAGATTTTATTTATTTATTCATGAGAGAACTAGAGAGAGGCAGAGACAGAAGCAGGCTCCCTGCAAGGAGCCCGATGAGGGATTCGATCCCGGATCCCAGAATCATGCCCTGAGCCAAAGGCAGACAATGAACCGCTGAGCCACCCAGGCATCCCCCCTTAACATTTCGACCAAGGACAACTAGACCCTCTTACCTTGAGGTTCAAACATGGAATTTAAATAGATGATAAAGCTGAAGTTGCATTTATGCCAAGCTCCCCTGTAAGCCAGTTAGCAACAGCCGACTTTATGTTAGACACACTTCCAAAGGCCCAGTCGGCTAATTTTAGAGTGATAGATTTTAAATCATCATGATCTTTGAGACATGTGTAACCTATAAGAACTCTTTGTTCATTTGTTCATCTGGGGGTTGTGATAGGCATGTAGGTAAGAGTCCTGTCCTGTACAGGTCAGTGCATTGTAGGGACGTATATAGGACAGAATTGTCATTTATTAGTATTGGCCATGCTGCTTCTAGATTCAATAATATTTGTGCCCATTGATATTTGGCTTGAGTGGAATTCTGCAATACAATAAGTCATTTCTCTAGATATTTTCCTTTTTGTTCATCTTTTCATGACAGTATGGATCTTGTTTGTTTTGTGTGCTGCAGTAACACTAACTCCTAGAACAGGTGCTCTGCATAGAAGAGGCCAGTAAATGTTTGTTCAGTGAACATAAACACTGCAGGCCTACAGTGATTCTTGTCAGTCTGTTTCCTTGCTCGGTTCTTTTGCTTGTTCACCACACAAGTTATTTTTTCTTCTCTACTTCTCCACTCTCGAACCTCCAATTGTTGCGGGAAAACATGCCATCTCCTACATTGCAGAAAAAATAGAAGGCATCAGATGGGAATTTCCTCAACCTCTCTCTCCAACGCACGAACTTTTATTCACTTTCCTCTTTTCTTATTTCTCTACTGTTTTAATAGAAGTGTCCATTTCCTAAGACCAAGTCCTCCAATTTTTGTTTTGTATCCCCTCATTTCCTGTCATTTCAGGGACTTCTGTTATAGTCGTTAAGATAATGGTATACTTTCTGTAACAGATAAATCTGGAAAGCTTATTGGATTAATAAAATATATTTATGTCTCATTCAGGGCAAGTCCAGTGGGCAACATGGGGTGGGAGTGAACGTTGCTGTGTTCCTTGTCGGCTCAGACTAATGTAGGCTCTTTCCTCTTCAGCCTGCGGTATCCAGTGTTTGCCTGGGTGTAGAGATGGCCAGCCAGCAGATGAGGGAAGGGAGAGAAGATAATGCTTGAAAGCTTGTATGGGTCAGATCTGGAAATGGACCGGAACCCAGACACATGGCCACTTTTAACCATACAAGAGTCTGAGAAGTGAATTCTTTTTGCTTGCCCAACAAGAAAGGAAATGGCAAACATTGAGCTAGTCTCTCTCATCCTATTTTGTTTTATTTGCTGTGCTTTTACCTTCATCTTCTAGATTGGCTCATTCCATCAGATTTTGAAAGCATGATTAAGTTTCTTCCAATTTAAAAAAAAAAAAAAAACAACACTTTCCTTGCATCCCCCTATGTATTCCTTTCCTAGGGCTGTTGTAACGAAGTACCACAAACCTGGTGGCTTACAACAACAGAAATTGATTCTCTCGCTCTTCTGGAGGATGGAACTCTGAAATCAGGATGTTGACACGGCCATGCTCCTTCTGAAACTCTATTCAAGCGAGAATTTTTTACCTCCTCCTAGTTTCTGGTCATGGCCGTTTTTGTCCTTGGCATCTGATCTCTCCTTTCTCATGGCATTCTACCTGTGTGTGTCTTTTTTCACATTGCATTCTCTTTTTCTTATAAGGACACCTATCATTTTGGATTAAGGCCTTACCCTACTCCATGACCTATTCTTTTTTTTTTTTTTTTTTAAGATTTATTTATTTATTTATTTATTTATGACACACACACACACACACACACACACACACACACACAGAGGCAGAGACACAGGAGGAGGGAGAAGCAGGCTCCATGCTGGGAGCCCGATGTGAGACTCCATCCTGGGACTCCAGGATCAGGCCCTGGGCCAAAGGTAGGCGCTAAACCGCTGAGCCACCCAGGGATCCCCTCCATGACCTATTCTTAACTAATTATATCTGCAGTGACTCTTTCCAAATAAGGTCACCTTTTGAGGTACTCAGGAGTAGGACTTCCCCAATATCTTTTTGGGGAACACAAGTCAACCTACAACACCATCTTTAATTGCCCTGTATAATTCCCTTCTTTTCCCTACAAGCGTAGTTATCATCTGTCACCATACAAAGTTATTACAATATTATTGTAATATGTAATTTTGTATATTGTAATATATAATGAGATTACTTCATTCATCTTCCTTTAATTCCACACTTGGGGAATGATTTCTCGGTACTCACTGTCTATACTTTTCAGTCCTCAATACACTTAAACTGTTAGTGTCAACACTCATCAAAATGTACTTTTCCTATCTCCCTTGTACAATGTCCAGTGGGTACTTTTCTCTCTTTTTTGAAAATTATATTTGGGGGATCCTTGGGTGGTTCAGTGGTTTAGCGCCTGCCTTCAGCCCAGGGTGTGATCCTGGAGTCCCAGGATGGAGTCTCACATCGGGCTCCCTTGTCAGGCTCTCTGCATGGAGCCTGCTCCTCCCTCTGCCTATGTCTCTGCCTTGCTCTCTCTGTCTCTCATGAATAAATAAATAAATAAATAAATCTTTAAAAAAATAAAATGATATTTATTTTAGAGAGAGAGCAAGCAAGCACTCAGTGGGGGGAGGGGCAGAGAGCCCGACAGAGAGAGAGAGAGAGAGAGAGAGAGAGGAAATCTCAAGCAGACTCTGCTGAGCGTGGAGGCCCAATAGGGAGCTCGACTTCATGACGCGTGAGAATATGACCTCTGCTGAAATCACTAGTTGGATGCTTAACTGACTGAGCCACCCAGGTGCCCCTACTTGCCCCTACTTGCCCCTACTTTGTCTTGTCTTCCTAGTCACATTTCACATTGCTGGCCACTCCCTTCTCAAACCTCTTTTCCCAGGACTTTGGTGAAACATCTTGTCTATTTCTGGGAACTCTGTCCTTGTTGTTGCTTCTTCTGTCCATCTCATAAATGTAGGTGTTTTGGGGGTTACATTGTAGACCCCCTTCTCACTCCACATAATTTCTCAATCTCATCGGTCCTGATGGCTTAAATTACTCTGTATATACAGATGATTTTGAAATCTCTGTCTTCAGCTCCTACCTCTTCCCTGAGTGCCGTACTCATCTTAAGGACCTCCCCAGTAGCTTACCTTGGACAGTGTAAGGCACCTCAAAGCTGAAATCATCTTCTTTCCACAATACCTAATCTCTCTTATTTTTAGTATTGTAGGTATTTCAATCTAATTGAATTTATTTTGATTTAAGGAATGGGGCTAGGGCTGCAGCCTTTCTCATATTTCAAATAACTAGCCACTTGATGCAAACAATTTACTGAATAATTCCTTCTTACCAACTTGGAGTGCCACTTTTATCTGAAACAATTTCTATATTTTGTTTAGGTCTATTTTTCTGTTTAGTCTCTTTCAGTGATCTATGTGTCTAGTTTTTCTTATTAGCAAATAGTTTTAATTATTGAGCTATATATTATGCTTTAACAGATGATGACCTTGCTCTTGAACTTTTGACATATCTCCCCTTTATTCATTCAGTTTCTCATTATCAGTAGAAACTTCTTTCCCTATATGATTTTCATGAGTGCCACAAGTGCCCCCAATTTTTTTTTTTTTTTTAAAAAATTTTTTTTTTAAATTTTTTATTTATTTATGATAGTCACAGAGAGAGAAAGAGAGAGAGGCAGAGACATAGGCAGAGGGAGAAGCAGGCTCCATGCACCGGGAGCCTGATGTGGGATTCGATCCCGGGTCTCCAGGATCGCGCCCTGGGCCAAAGGCAGGCGCCAAACCGCTGCGCCACCCAGGGATCCCCCCCAATTTTTCTACTTATTGTGATTCTAGTACTTTCCTGGACACTGTGGTGTGATTTCCAATGGGAATTTTGGACGAAGGAGAGAGTGGCTTTTGCCAAAGCCTCAGTTCTTTCAGCCTAATCAATTAGAAGTGCTCTGTGGCTGCTACTCTGGAGAGGATAGAAATTTGTAATTATCATATTACCAGCTCTGTAATCCAGCATGTTGCATTTCAGTCTTTTACCCTTAGAAATTTCTAAGAGTATCAGCAACCCAATTTTACCCTTTGTTCCTAAGAAGGAGAGTACAGAGACTGTTGTAATTTGACTGGGAGCCCTAAGGAATAGGTAGTGTGTATAGTGTCACCACAGAGTATTCCTTTTAAATTTCCTATATAATTTACTTCCGTGGCTGATCATCTGTTGGGATTTCTTGTATATTTCCTGTCTTTTATTTATTTTAGAGAGAGAATGCACATGAGCAGAGTGGGGGGGGTGCATAGGGAATCTTTTTTTTTAGTTTAAAGATTATTTATTTATTTATTTATTTATTTATTTATTTATTTATGGGGGGGTTGTGCAGAGACATAGGCAGAAGGAGAAGCAGGATTCCTGTGGGGAGCCCAATGCAGGACTCGATCCCAGGACCCCAGGATCATGCCCCGAGTCGAAGGCAGACACTCAACTACTGAGCCACCCAGGTGTCCTGGAGAGAGAGAATCTTAAGCAGGCTCTATGCAGTGTGGAGCCCGATGAGGGGCTCGATCCCACGATGCAGGATCTCATGACCTGAGCTGAAACCAAGAATCAGATGCACAACCGACTGAGCCATCCAGGTGTCCCTTTCCTGTCGTTTTAAGAGAACTTAAACTAAAATCTTTAAAAATATTTTTAAGTATGTCTAGGGTGGAACACTTTTATTTTTCTATTAACAGAAAGCAAACTGATCTTTTTGGCCCCAGTCATTGCACCCTTCCAGTCATGCTCTTCACTATAGCCAGTGTGATTTGACTCCCTTGTCTCCATCTCCAACGTATGGCCCTTGTGTACAGCTACCTATGTGACATCTTCTGGATGCTTCCAAATAAAACTCCTAATCCTTTCTCTGAAACCTACCTTCCTTCCAGAATTTCTTCTTTTGGAAAATGATCACCCACGTCCAGAAAGGCACTAATCAGTTTCAGTCATTTCCTTGTAACAGCCTCCTAACTGGCCTTTTTGCTTCTACCTCAGTTCTTCTCCAAACTATTCTCTACCCAGCAGTTGAAAGAGCTACAGAAAACACAAATCTTATCACATCAAATTCGTGCTTACATCTCTTTAGTGGCCTCACATTGCTGTTGGAATATAAATCATTTGTAAATATAAATCATTTGAACATGCCCTGAAAAACCTGACTAGTCTGTCTACCTCTATACTTCCTCTCCTTTTTCTTCTTTCCCATGTCTTGTCCACTGACAGTCATGGAAACTTTGCCGTCTAGATATATTCTGAACATACCTATGTATCTCTGTCCCTAGTGCCAGCATTTTTCTAGCGCCTCCATTTCAAGCATTCTTTTCTTTACCTCATGTTCATTTTTTGGGTGACCAACTGGTTTCCTGATCCTGCCCTTATCTTCTTACAATGCAAATGCACACTCCTGTCACAGTAATCATTTATCTATATCTATATCTGTCTCACAGCAATCTTTTAAACATAGATATGTTCGTGTCACTGCTCTGTTTTTTTCATTCCATTCATCTAGAACGTAAAACAACCATCTTTTTAGTAGAGCACATAGGGAGCTCTATGATCTGGCTTTTATCCCTATAATTTTCAGCCATGCCCCAGTGTTCATTTGCCTTGTGTTGTAGCTTTAACAACAATTATAGGGCAGCCTGGGTGGCTCAGCGGCTTAGCGCTGCCTTCAGCCCAGGGCGTGATCCTGGATGCCTGGGAACGAGTCCCACATTGGGCTCCCTGCATGGAGCCTGCTTCTCCCTCTGCCTGTGTCTCTGCCTCTCTCTCTCTCTCTGTGCTTCTCGTTAATAAATAAATACAATCTTTTAAAAAAAACAATTATAACAATAACAATAATCCCCAATAGTAATAGCAGTTACCAGTTTTTTTTGCAGTTATAGGTTTTAACCATATTTAATGCACCAGCTCTTTAAATATCTCTAATTCTGAAAATACTCTATTTAGGTATAATAGAACCACTGCTCTAGGTTTAGTATTAATTGGGATGCTGATGCTGGCTTTTGGTTTGAAATAAAAATATTCTTTATAATGTTAAGTGATTATCCTTCTATTTGCAATTTACTAAGATTTTATGAGGAACACAACTTGGAATTCAATAAATATCTTTTGATATCCGTTAAGAGGGTTATATAGAAACTTTTCATTGCTGTATTAATGTGGGATATATTATGATTGTAGATTGCTGATATTAAAGGAATTTGAGGAATTAATCTTGCTTGTGTCATAAGATTTTAATCTTAATATACTGCTATATTTGATTGACTAATATTTTATTTAGCATTTTTAGATCTATTCATAACTGAGATGGGTCAATACCTTATATATGTATGAGTGTGCATGGACATGTGTATGAATGTTGTCTTTATCATTTTGGATATAAGAGTTGTGCTACCCTCATGAAATAAATTGGTAAACTTAAAATTGCTTCTTATATATCTGTGTCTCCTATTGGACTGTAAGCTCCATGAGGTAAAGAACCATGTAGAGATAATCCTAGCACAGTACATGTACATTAAAATCAATATATAATTATTTGCTGAATGTTTGAAGAAATACTCATGTTCTAGGTGGGGAGCTGAGGATCAGAGTGTTGAATCAACTTGCCCTGGGCCATACAGTTAGTAAATGGCAGAGCTGATCCTGGGAATATATAAGTTGAATCTAATGGCCTAGACTTGGAGAAGGAAAGAAGGTAGCATGCATGGGCTGGAAACTTGACTTTGTGGTTAGAATTTTATTTTCTTTATTTTATTATTTTTTTGTGGTTAGAATTTTTAAAATGGCAAATCAAATCATCCAGTAACTATCTTGCCTTGTTTTGGTTCAGACTTATGCCTCCAGAGTCTGTGCAACTTCTGCTTTATCATGCTGCCTCTCAAACTACTTGGAGTTCCTCATATATGCAGGGTGACTGCATAATATATTGTCCAAACTGGGACATTTTTGAAAATGAAAAAGGCTGCTATTTATAATTCTGCCTGGGTAACAGAAGTAAATTGGGACTATGTTGGGTACTAGGCTCAATGGTTTTCCTACCCATACATAACATGATATGTTATGGCTCTTGTATCCATTTCTTTGCCCTTGTTCCCTGCCTGAAATGTTTCCTTCTTTGTCTAGCTTACTCTTACTATTCTTTCAAGTGCTTCCTGCTTTTTGAAGCCTTCCTGCTCAGTCTCTTCCTTTCCCCTTAGACTCAATCAAGTGTTCTAACGTGTCTGCAGCACTTTGTGATTATTCCATTCTAGGATTTATCATACTCTCACTCTCTCTCTCTCTTTTTTAAAGATTTTATTTATTTATTCATGAGAGACACAGAGAGAGGTAGAGACATAGGCAGAGGGAGAAGCAGGCTCCCCATGGGGAGCCTGATGCAGGACTTGATCCCAGGACCCAGGGATCATGACCTTAGCCAAAGGCAGATGCTCAACCACTGAGCTACCCAGGCACCCTATTATACTCTCTTATAACTGTGTGTTTAGTGTTTCATCTTCCTGATAGACTATGAGCTCCCTGAGGGTAGGGACCATGTCTTTCTTTTCGTCTGGTGCCTGGCAGTGCTTGGCATGTTGTAAGCACTCAGTAAATATTTGTTGAATATGTGAATGCATAAATATACACAAGGACTAGCAAAATAAAAATTTTTGCCCATATCAGAGAACTGTTATCTTTTGTCAAGGGAATAGAACATGGAATATGTTCATGCTTGACACTTGACATACATGAGTCAGCTCTCTCCCCTGTCCATCGTTTAGGGAACATTAGGGCAGGAACAGATGGCTTCACTGTGCAGTGAGGTGTGCTAAATGAGAGCCAAACTATACAACTTCCCCTGGTGTGCCACACTGCTTTGAATGCCACCATCACAGCCATTCCTTTGGGATGAATACTGTCGCCAAATGGCCACTCCTAAAATCATACATAGATTATCTGAGAGAAGTCGCTCTCTAAAGATCACTTTTCCCTCTGCCTACTTGGATTTTGCTGGGAATGGGATATATAGTATATGGAACGGGTAAATTCGGGTTGCAATGAGGGAGGTGTAGTAGGTAGATTTTTCCTTGTCTGTAATTATTTATCTGTCCATGTGTCTGGCGTCTGTCTCCCACACTGTGCTGTGAGCTCCATGAAGGCAAAGATCTGTCTCTTTTGGTTTACTCAGCACCCACTGTAGCTCCTGATTTATAATAGGTATTCAATAGTATTTGTTGACTAAGTGATTCTGTGCTCATATTTACTTTGTACATATTTATGGGCCTTGTATCATTGAACATCATTTGTTTATTAACATGTTGGCAGACCTTGGTTTTCATCCTCATTAGAACCGAGGTACATTAAACCTCCAGGGTTCAACCTGCACAGCCTAGCCCAGTATCAAAACTGGCCACTGCGGGTTCTGTATCGCCAATTGGAGCTCTAATTTGTTTTGATTCCCAAGTCTGGTAATGAGAGGGCCGAGAGAGAGGGCACACAGGCCACACCTGAGAACATCTGGGTGCTTAAGGAGTCTCTGCTTTCCTGCTAACTTCTGAGTTTCAGAAAACCCTGATAGGTTCTTGCCAGTTTCCCTTCTCCACCATCGTGGGATTGGATTGTGCTTCTTGTATTCTGAGATTCTAGTTTAAAAAAAAAAAAAAAAAAGATGCCTCGTTATACCAGAAATACTCCTTGTGATCCAATCAGATGGGTCAGTTTATGCTTAGCTGACTCATTCTTGCCTTTGTAGCTGTTTATGCTGATCTTTGCCTGGATTACCTTCTGTCTATGTATGTAACTCTTCATCTTTCTCGATTTTCTCCTTTTTCTCTTTTTTTTCTCCTCCGCCTCCTTTCTCTTTCCATTTTTTTCTCCAACTCCTCTTCTGAATAATGACAAAACACCAAGGAAAATAAAAACGGTGGCTTGCACTTAATGATTACTTAAAAGAATTGTCACATAGTCCCTATACACACTAAATAGAAGTTACCTGAGTGCTCTCTCTTTTGAGAAAATTTTTTCTTTTATAATCTTATGCATATGGAGTGTGTAGAACAATAGTTTAAGAACCAAAATAGCTCTCAGATACTGGATAAATGATTTCCAACCATTAACAGGAAAGAATCATCCAGAAAAATGAAGAAAAATTTGTGCGGTGAAGGGGAACATACAAATAATATGTCACTGGTATGCATAGGGACTTGTGGCCACCCTATATAATGTGATCTAAACTGTGCTATTTTATTTAATCTTCATTATTTTTTTTAAAAGATTTTATTTATTTATTTATGACAGACACAGAGAGAGAGGCAGGGACATAGACGGAGGGAGAAGTGGGCTCCCTGTGGGGAGCATGACGTGGGACTCAATCCCAGGACCCCGAGATCATGACCTGAGCCGAAGGCAGGTGCTCGACCAGAGCCACCCAGACGTCCTTAATCTTCATTATAGTGATTAATCCTCACAACTACCCAATTGGAAAGATAGCATTATCTTTATTCTAAAACAGATGGTGACACTGAAGTTCAGAAAGGTTAAATAACTAGCTCAAAGTTAAGTAGCTAAGGAATAATGGAGTTGGGATTTGAACTCATGTCAGTATTATTCCAAAGACCAATTCACATTCTGCCTTCTAGTTCTCAAGATCCAGCTCATTAAAGTCCACTTTGAGAACTCTAGCTCTGTAAGTTGGTTAACAACCTGTACTCATAATCACAGTCTTTTTTTTTTTTCTTTTTCTCCCCCCCCCCTTCATAATCACAGTCTTAATTATCAAATCTAGAACTGGAATATACACTCTCAAAAGTTATCCTTTGTTTCATGTGAATAAGCTTGATTTTTACCTCTAGACTTTTTCTTTTTAAATTTTTTATTTATTTATGATAGTCACAGAGAGAGAGAGAGAGAGAGAGAGAGAGAGAGAGGCAGAGACATAGGCAGAGGGAGAAGCAGGCTCCATGCACCGGGAGCCCGATGTGGGATTCGATCCCAGGTCTCCAGGATCGCGCCCTGGGCCAAAGGCAGGCGCTAAACTGCTGCACCACCCAGGGATCCCCTTTACCTCTAGACTTAACTGTCTTTTGCATACAATGCTGAGCATATAATAGGTACATTGGACATACAATTCACCTTGAAGAAGAGGGAAAGTTGTGGTTCTGAAAATAGAGATTCCAGGAACAAGGAGTCTTTGTTACTTAAAGTCCAAACAACTGGATAAGACCTAAAACCAATCCAATTAAATGTTGGGAATTGGTTTGTTTGGGAAGAATTAGGGTGAAACACTGCAAGAAGGTAATTTGGTTGATATATTTTTCTTCGTCAATTGACCAGTTGATGTTTTAGCGCCATCTCAGACACAGTGTTTTGACTATGTTGGTTGAATCCTCCAGTCAGTAACCAATCATGAGATAGATGAGACAATATCTAGATAATTAAAGTTGGCTTTATAGAGGAGCCACATTCTACAAGTTGATCCTGTGAAGTAGATGTTGATGCAAACCCTCTCTTTGCTCTTTAACTTTGGTTATTGTTTCAGATATGCTTTGTCTTCGACTGACAATGATGTATAAGATACTAGCTTTAGGGGATATAGCCCTAAAATGTATAAAACGCATAAGATATTTAGCTTTAGCCACTAGCCTGGGTGGCTCAGTAGGTTAAATATTTGCCTTCTGCTCAGGTCATGATCCCAGTGTCCTGGGATTGGGCCCCACGTCAGGCTCCACGAGCCTGCTTCTCCCTCTCCCCACCCCCTGCTTCTCCTCATCTTCTGCTTCTCCCCACCCCCTGCGCATGCTCTCTCTCACTTTCTCTCTGTCTCAGATAAATAAATAAAATCTTAAAAAACAAAAAAGATGTTAACTTTTTCTCTGACTCCCTTCCCTGTCAATTACAGTTGACTTCTTTAAGGAGCTAACTCCACAAAATATTGTAGTGAGGGAATAACTACTTGCATTTTGAAATCATTGACAAGATTTCTTTTTTTTTTAAGATTTTATTTATTTATTCATGAGACACACACACACACACACACACACACACACAGAGGCAGAGACACAGGCAGAGGGAGAAGCAGGCTCCATGCCGGGAGCCCGAGGTGGGACTGGATCCCGCATCTCCAGGATTAGGCCCTGGACTGAAGGCGGTGCTAAACCGCTGAGCCACCTGGGCTGCTCTCATTGACAAGATTTCTATGTACAGTTTGCCTTAAATTTTTTTCTTCAAATTTTTAAGTAGGATTAAATTTATAAAATTTTCCCATATATATATATATATATATAAATATGTCTATATTTATAATCAAGTCTATTCTATGAAGGAAGCTATAGTTAATCAGTCACCCATAAGTATATTGAGTTCTGGTATTGAAAGGATCCTTTGGGATGCCTGGGTGGCTCAGCAGTTGAGCCTTTGGCTCAGGGCGTGATCCCGGACCCAGGATTGAGTCCCACATCAGGTTCCCTGCAGGGAGCCTGCTTCTCTGCCTATGTGCTTCTCTGCCTCTCTCTCTCATGAATAAACAAATAAATCTTTTTTTTTTTTTTTTAAAAAGAAAGGATCCTTTGGTAAAGGCTTTTTGAAATGAAATTATCGTCTGTTACTCGTTGGCATTTGTCCCTTGGAGTTTTACTTCATTGAGTTTTCAATAAAGTGGTGATTGCCTATATGCAGGTTTTTTCAACCTTGATTTTATTAATAGTTTGGGCCAGATAATTCTTTGTGGTAGAGGTCTGTTTTGGATGGGAGGATTCATTGTAGGATGTTTAGCGTTGTCCCTGGGCTCTACCCCCTAGAAGCCAGTAGCATCCTCTCGCCCCCTTTTTTGGTGACAAAAATGTTTCCAGAGATTGCTAAATGTCCCTGAGATAAAATAGTCCCCGGTTGAAAACTACTATACTATGTAGATCTTGAATATTAGGAAATACTTATATATTGGAATAATTATAGCAGTACTTCTATAACACTTATTTGTCGCCAGTGTTTTGTATATATAACTTATTTAATCCTTATAGTTCTGTAAAGGAGATTCTATTATTATCCCATTTAGCTTTTTTTTTTTTATTATTAAGTACAGTCCAGGCCCAGTGTGGAGCCCAATGCAGGGCTTGAACTCATGACCCTGGGATTTGAGACTTGAGTTTATATCTAGAGATGGACGGTTAACTGACTGAGCCACCCAGGTGCCCCATTTTCCCACTTTAGAGATAGGGTAATGGAGGCACAGAGTGGTTAAGTAGTTAAAGATAGTTGTAGTGCCTGAATTTGAATTCAGGGTGAGTGGCATCAGCATCTAACCTCTGAAACACTGGACTATCTTTACAATGGAGTTGCAAGATAACATAATTTTTTTCTGGAGAAACAATATTTGTGCTCTTTCCTAGTTATCCACATTGCCCATCCAGAGGGATGTTGTGTGTGGTCAGTTGTGGGCCTGCCACTGTGAGGGACTTCAGATAAAGGCTAAAGTAGCATAGTTAAAATTTTTTTGATATTTTATTTTTATAATGATTTTATTTCTAAGTAATCTTTACATCCAATGTGGGGCTTGAATTCACAACCCTGAGATCAAGAGTCTCATTCTCTACTGACTGAGCCAGCCAGGCACCCCTATAGTTAGAAAAATGAAAAAAAAAATGTTTAAATCAACTTTAAAAAAAAAAATTTATTGGGGATCCCTGGGTGGCGCAGCGGTTTGGCGCCTGCCTTTGGCCCGGGGCGCGATCCTGGAGACCCGGGATCGAATCCCACGTCGGGCTCCCGGTGCATGGAGCCTGCTTCTCCCTCTGCCTGTGTCTCTGCTACTCTCTCTCTCACTGTGTGCCTATCATAAAAATAAATAAAATTAAAAAAAAAAATTTATTTGACTAATTTCTACACCTAACCTGGGACTCAAACTCATGACCCTGAGATCAAGAGTTGCATGTTCTTCCTACTAAGCCAGATACATACCCCTCTACTTGTTTTTTATACCAAACATTTGTAGGTCTATGCTTTTGCTCACTAACTACTTTTGATTGAGTCAATGAAAATGCTACTATTTGATATCAAGACTGAGTATGGCATATGTACAAGCAGGGCTCATCTTATGCTGACTCTAGAGTTAAACACTGCTGGTAGGATTGTATTCTGTAGTTTTATGAAAAATGATGAAATTTTAGCTGATCTTTGTGGACTCACTTTGCCCAGAACTTGACTACCCAGCCTGAAGAGTGAGGGTAGTTCGAAAATTCCAATGTATTCTTGGTGGGCAGTTATACAAAATTTTCAGATGGGAACTTTGGGTAGTATGTGGATTAAGGAGCTGCTGAGAACATAACCCAGTGTCTCCTTGGGTGATTAACAGGTGACATTAAAACACTATTATTTGATCTCTTGCTTTTACTTTGGGCCTGATTTTCTTTTACTAGTAGGTGGTACCAGACCCTTGATCGGTCTTAGCCTAAAGGAGAGTACATAGCTGGAAAGCCTGTTTTAGGTAAGACAGTTCTATATTTTAATTCATTACATTTCTTTGTTCTTTCACCATTTTTTTTAGTATATGTGCTGCTGAAGTGAGCACTGTTCCTTCACCATTTTTTAAAAAAGATTATTTATTTATTTGAGAGAGAGAGAGTGAGCAAGAGGGAGAGCACTAGTAGGAGTGGGGAAGGGCAGAGGGAGAGGGAGAAGCAAACTCCCTGCTGAGCAAGGAGTCCGATGCTGTGGCTTGATCCCAGGACCCTGGGATCTTGACCTGAGCCAAAGGCCAACCCTTAACCAACTCATCCACCCAGGCACCCCTAGGGGAAGGTCTCACTCACCATTTATTAAGAGTCATGATAGTATATTTTTTAAACACTGCTGACTGAAATCAGATTCTACATATGACACCTACTAGTTGTATGATCTGGGACAAATTAATATTTTCAAGCCTAGTTTCTCCTTTGTAAAATTGAGATAATGTGAATAATATTTACTTCAACACGATTGCTAGGAGTATTAAATCAAATGATGTACATAAAGTACTTCACCGACACTTAGCTAATAGTATATATGCAGTAAGTGTTAGCTATTACTAGTATCATGTACGTATCATGTCATGTGTCTGTCTACTAGGGAGAGGAAACAAGAATATAGATAGCAACAACATGAGGCAGAACGTCCGATGTCATGAAGGGAGGAAAGATAAAATCCTCTGGTAACTTCAGAAGAGTGTAAGAGTCCTGGATGAAGAAACAAGGAAGGAATCATGGAGGAAGTAACAGCCAAGCTGAGCCTTGAAGGAAGGATAGAATTAAGGCATGCAGTTGTGAGAACATTATTTCTAGAGTTGGCTATAAATACCTACTGAGACTGGACTGCAAGTGATGAGTCATCCTTTTCTTCTTCTTAATCCAAGCAATGTGCAGTAAGGAAATCCACAGTGGTAGCAGATTCTTACCAACTAGTGTTCCATCCCCTTCATTTTCTGTGGAGCACATCGAAGGGCAGTCTTATTTTCTGCTGCAGCACTAGAGGCACTAAGTTCAAGGTCATGTAGTCAGCCTTAAATTAGACTCAGGTGCATGAGTTCTCTTAGTAATCAAGCACCACGTACATTCTTATTAGGCATTTCTCTCACCTAATATTATGTGGTGCTTTGAGGGTACAGAAGTAGCATGCCCTTGAAGAAACTGGTCACAATGGGGAATATGACATAAATACACTAAATAGTATTATAAAATAATGTAGACTCTAATATTCAGGTATGGGGTGTGGACTCCTTATCTAAAATAGGTTCTGAAAGAAAAGATTAGTGGAGCCTGGGATGATATTGGAGAAAGCTTCATGGCATAGGAATTTGAGTTTTGGATTGATGTAGGCGAGGGGAGAGGAGAGCATTTGAGATGGGGAAATTTATTTAGCAGTGCTGGTAGTTCATGAATGAATGAAAATACCTTCTAATTCATGTTTTAAAATTTCAGTGATGTCTGCATCTCTTCAACTGAGTGATACTTGCAGAAAGCTGTGTTTGGATCTTTCCTGCTGTAATGCCACCACTCCAGGTGGTTTATAAACCATGCATGTATGTGGGGCACTTTCTCAGACTCTTGCTCTTGCTGATGCTTTCCACCATCCAGAAACTATGCATATGTGAGCTAAACAAATGTCATAGCATTGACAGGAATAATCTCCATTTCTAGGCATTTTGAGGAACTGAATAATTTTGGCTCATTTCAAAAAGGGGTCTTTCAAAGTCAGCACATTCTCCTGACAGTCTCCCTTCCTTCCCTTCACGGTGTGAACCCCACTGATTTCTTAGGAAGATGCACTCGTTGTCATGGTAAAAACTACGCTAATTGGGTTCCTCTAGTTGATGCTCTGTCAGGCTCACTGCCCTACTGAGGATTTGGAATAGAGCACTTAACTTTTTACTTCTCAAAGAACAAGTTCCCAGCAAGTCAGCTGGCTCAGCAGAAAATGGAAGGTATTTGAAGTGTCCAATATATTATCCAAATATTTCACCCTTCATGGGGCCAGACATGCACAGTTTCACTTTCATTTGGTATCTTCTTTCCACAGAGAGTGCTGATGGAAACTCAGCTGGAGATTTTTAACTGTGTTAAGTGGATTTGGGGCATTTGTAAAGAATGAAAGCATGTGGGCAGACCATTAATTTGAGAAAGGAGACCTGAGTCCAGGGCACGGTTGGTCCGAAGCAAAAGGAAGTAGTCCTCTTTTGTGGTTGTCTCGCCCTGTTCTCCCCATGGCTACAAGGAGTAGGAAGGAAAAAGGAAGGCAAGCAAGCCTAGGACCTCCCCCACAAATTGTGATCTTAACTTCAGACCATTCCTGATAACCCTTCACTTGTGAGGTATTTTGTTTGCTTGGGAGCCCATCGAAAAATCGGAACTGTGGTTTTCATGGCTCTGAATGATTTAACATATTACTTATATAATTTATCATTTGAGATTGTCCTCAATGACCACTGGGATAGATATTTTGGCATTCCTTATATGACATCAGGTAAACAGTTGCCATCATCTACATATTGGTTTAATTTTCCCAGACTTTCTTGGTAACATCGACTCATTGAGAAAATCTGAGTCTATTCTGTAGCTCTGTGCTTCAGGTTGGTGTTTTTTTTTTTTTTTTTTTTAACTCATGAGACACACACACACACACACACACACACACAGGCAGAAACATAGGCAGAGGGAGAAGCAGGCTCCACGCAGGGAGCCTGACGTGGGACTTGATCTCAGGTCTCCAGGATCAGGCCCTGGGCTGAAGGTGGCACTAAACCGCTGAGCCGCTGAGCCACCTGGGCTACCCATGTGCGTCAGTTTTTGAGGCTGGTTTCTGTTGACTTTGGAGGAGCAAGCACATGCCTAAGTTGTAGGAGATCCTAGGTTCCCCTAGATCTTTTTGTCTTTTTACTGTCTCCTGTAATACTTTTAGTGATGTTGTAAACTCATCTGAAGACTCTTCATTCCATCTCTTTGAATCCTCTTAACTGTCACTGGTCCTCTCTAACTCAGCGTAATGGGTGTGGGAGAAGGTTTTGGGCACTGGCCACCTGAGGGAGAAAAAGGAATGGAGGAAACACTAGGGAAAAAAGTGCCCCTTGGGTGTTTGAGGCTAGGAAAACAACTTGTCTTTTCAACAATTTTGCCTCAGGCTGGTAGTGGGGATAATAATGATCATTATCATCATCAGCAAGTGGTGCTCAATTAAGTGCCTAATTGGGCATGATGCTGTACTTAGAGAACTTCACAGACCTATCCATTTCTGCATTGTGCCTGAGACAAACACACCGTTATAGAGACTGGGTTATTCAATGGTAATATGAGGTCAGTTGATGCTAAATGTGGGGTCTGCATCACACATGGGCTAAAGATCAGTTCATTTTCGAGGAATGAGGGGCAGTGAGATTAAAAGTATGAAGGCAAATGGAACCTGAATATTATCTTTACTTCTTACCAGGTATGAAGAAATTTTTAGGTTCTCTTCCCTGCTTCAGAAAGTAACATCACAAATTCTTTTTGTTTGCACTATCAGCGATCATTGTCTATTCTGGGAAATGGGGATGAAATAGGAGAGGGATGGATGGGGACTCACCCCAAAATGTTCTCTGGAAGATGGTTTTGGATGACTTTATAGAGTAGAAATATATGCTAAGATTTGAGTTCTTACTAAGTTCAGGTGCTGTGTGAAGTACCCTATATCGGTTATGTCAACCCTGCTAACACCACTACCTAGACTGAAGAACTAGAGGACCAGAGAGTGTAAAGAAGTTGCCCTAAATCACACACCTATACAGATTACCCCTCCTGACACACCCATTTTGTACTCAGTTTATGTGGTAGTTTTGTTTCTTATCATGGGCACTGTTTCTCTGCAAAAGGTGGGTACAGTGAGCTGAGGATTCTGCTTAATTAGATTCTGGTTGATTGAGGTTTGGCTCTTTTTTTTTTTTTTAAGACTATTTATTCATGAGAGACACAGAGAAAGGCAGAGACACAGGCAGAGGGAGAAGCAGGCTCCCTGTGGGGAGCCCGATGAGGGACTTGATCCCAGGACCCCAGGATCACAGCCTGAGCTGAAGGCAGGCGCTTAACCGCTGAGCCACCCAGGTGTCCCGAGGTTTGGCTCTGTCATACAAGTTTGCAGATGATTCAGCTCAGGCAGAGAATTAGCCCTTTACTGTCCACCAAATAATTACATCTCATGGTTTTTCTAGAGATTGAGGGGTCTAATATTTATGCACCACAGAAACCTGATATGTCAAAGGAGTGGCCTGAGTTAAATAGCTCAAAGGGCCTGGAACTCTGTTGAATTCAAGCTGTTCTTATAATTCCATTATTATTAAATCCCTTCCTTCCCAACAACCCACAAGCTGCCCAGCCAGAAGGGCTTGTTTACACAGGGTTCCTTTATTTTAAAGGGAAAAAGAGCTTTGCAGCTCATAGGGTGGAGGTGAAGCCTGCCTGTGCTGTAGTTCCTACAGATGCCCTTACATGTTTCCATAGAAACAGAATTGTTGCTTGAACTAAAAATTCTTAGATTTGTTTTGAACTTAGATTTGTTTGAAACTTGTACTAACTATCAAAATTGGGAGAGAGATTCCTGGCTTTCCATTCTACTGGCAAATAGTGGAATCTATGTGCTCGGAGGGGAAAAAAAGCCCAAGGACTCTTTATTTTTTTATTTATTTTATTTTTATTTTTATTTATTTATGATAGGCACACAGTGAGAGAGAGAGGCAGAGATAGGCAGAGGGAGAAGCAGGCTCCATGCACCGGGAGCCCGACGTGGGATCCGATCCTGGGTCTCCAGGATTGCACCCTGGGCCAAAGGCAGGCGCTAAACCGCTGTACCACCCAGGGATTCCCCCAAGGACTCTTTAGAGTCCAATTTGCATGAACCCTTAATATCAGTGGAGAGAGAGACACCCAGTGTGTGACTCCCCTTCCAGGTCTTTTCCAACTCAATCTTTCCATTTAGCTCAGCCATCTTGCCACAGGCTATAGGGTCATGTTGGAGGCAAGAATATAGTTAAGGCTACAGTTAAGAATGTAGTTTAGGCAAGAATGAGTCCTGGAGGACTCAGTCGGTGAGGTGTCTGACTCTTGGTTTCGGCTCAAGTCATGATCTCAGGGTCATGGGATCGAGATCCACGTTGGTTTCCCTGTGCTCAGCGCAGAGTCTACTTGTCCCTCTCCCTCTCCTCACCACCCATCTCTGCTCAGGCTGTCTCAAATAAATAAAATCTTAAAAAAATTTTTTTATTTTTATATATTTTTAAAGATTTTATTTATTCATGAGAGACACACACTCAGAGAGAGAGGCAGAGATACAGGCATAGGGAGAAGCAGGCTCCATGCAGGGATCCCCATGTGGGACTGGATCCCAGGACTCCAGGATCATGCCCTGGGCCAAAGGCAGGCACTAAACCGCTAAGCCACCCAGGGATCCCCTAAATAAAATCTTAAAAGAAAAAAAAAAAGAGTGTAGTTAAGAGCATGGGCTCTAGATTCAGGCTAATTTGGTTTTTTGACTTTTGGTCCCACTACATTGCACCTTATGTGAGCTTGGGCAAGTAATGGAAGCCCTCTGATCCTCAGATCTTCATCTGTAAAATGAAGGATAGGTACGCCTGGGTGGCTCAGTGGTTGAGCGTCTGCCTTCGGCCCAGGGTGTGATCCTGGAGACCCAGGATTGAGTCCAGGATCGGGCTCCCTGCATGGAGCCTGCTTCTCCCTCTGCCTGTGTCTCTGCCTCTCTCTCTCTCTCTGTGTCTCACATGAATAAATAAATAAAATCTTTAAAAAAAAATGGAGGATAAAACTGATACCTGCACAGTAGAAATAATGTGAAGGCATAGTGCCTGAAACATGGTAAACATTCAATAAATGGTAGGTTTTGGATAAGTTACTTGTCCTCCCCTGAAACCTCGCCAATCTTTCTTAATCCATCATACCTTTGAAGACCTTTTCTTGAACATCTCTCATGTCGCCTGCTTTGATGTCACATTACTTGGCACTTTTAAAAAAATTGCCTGGATTTGTTGTTTTCTTTCTTTCTTTCTTTCTTTCTTCTTCCTTCCTTCCTTTTTCTTTCTTTCTTTCTTTCTTTCTTTCTTTCTTTCTTTCTTTCTTTCTTTCTTTCTTTCTTTCTTTCTTTCTTTCTTTCTTTCTTTTTCTTCTTTCTTTCTTTCTTTCTCTCTTTCTCTTTCCTTTTCTTCTTTTTTTTAAAGATTTTATTTCTTTATTTGAGAGAGCAAGCAAGCCAGTGAGCAGGAGCCAGAGAGAGGGGCGGAGAGAAGCAGACTCCCAATTTGGCAAGAAGCCCTACACGGGGAGGGGGTTTCCATCCCAGGGCCCTGGGATCATGACCTGGGTTGGAGGCAGATGCTTAACTGACTGAGCCACCCAGGCGCCCCTGCTTAGCACTTTTGAGGTGGTTACCAGGTGAGTTCTAGTTTTTTTTATGGTGTGGCTCTCAATCAGCTAGATTGTAATCACCTGAGGGCACAAGTGGACTTTTGCCTGACACAAAGCTGGGTACCCAGGAAATACTAATTAAATACTCATGGGGGGGGGTGCCAGGGTGGCTCAGTCGGTTAAGCGCCTGCCTTCAGCTCAGGTTCTGATCTCAGAGTCCTGCTTTTGAGCCCTGCATTGGGTTCCTTTCTCAGTGGAGAGCTTGCTTCTCCCTCTCCTTCTGCCTGTTGCTCCCCCTGCTTATGCTCTCTCTCTCTGTCGAATAAATAAAATCTTTAAAGTAAAACTAGTGGGAGTAAAGACCGGGCTTTGGGCTTCAGCAACTTATCCATAGATCGTTTGGAATTGACTTTTTATCTTCACTGGAGTCCAGGTAACCACTCTGCTTCATAGCTTTTGCTGTTCCCACTACTAATACAATCCTGGTAAAATATATCTAGTGTGCCCAATGTAATAGATTCCATCTCTAAGGACTGATGAAGATGAAAGAATGTTCTTAAACAAACCTAATGTTTCTCTGCGTGTAGCGGCGGCCCTGTGCCGATGGCTCATTTTATTTGGGATAACACTGTATTAAGTTTGGTCTGCCTCAAGGAAAGCTACTGGGGCTTCTTACTGGATGTGAACTGGCAATGCCTCCAGCCAAGCAGAGCTGACCTAGGCTAAGATCAAGTTCACTTTAAGATTCTCTTATCAATCACCATTGGGTGGTGGTATCGCTCAGACTGAAGTTAACCTTCAGCCCGGGCTACTTTTCTCAGATATTTTGCAGTTAAAAGTCATATATCAGTTATGAGACAGTGCTCAGGTTAAATGGTGAGTGGCTCGTAGGTAGCCTGTTGGGGCAAAAAGGGACACAGTAAGGCATAATTAAGGGAAAAATCAAATCATTATCAGGGCTTTGCAAGATACAGGGGGAAATGAAAATAGAGCTTCTTTGCTAAACGAACAAAGAGCTTGATTTGCCTCACTTCTAAACTTTTCTGTTACTCTAGTCAAATAGTGGAGGTTATTCAAACTTGAATTATTTTTGACACACTGAATGAAGGAGGAATCCAAGGAGGGTCTTTGGGAGATTTTCAAGTAAGAGCAGCATCCTAGGGAGTGGGTAATTTTGTTGTTCCCCTCTTTAGCTCTCCCTGTCACTTTGGTTGGCATCTAGATGCCAAGTTGGTTGAATATTTTCCATGAAGAAAGATACAGTATTGGGAAGTTCTCCCTCCAGCCTGCAGAGCCACCTGCATTTCTACCAAGGACCAAGGGCAGGCTCGAGACCCTGGTTTGAAGACAGAGGAGAGGAGAGGAAGAAGGGAAGTGTGTGCAAAGGGAGATGAAGAGGAGAGAGGTGGATGGGCCAGTATCTGAGCTTAAACTGAGCCAGTCTTGTTTATTGTGTTTGCTCCCACTGGTCCTGCCTCTCTTTAATCCATTCTTCACACAGCCACCACTGATTTTCCTAAGCATGAATCTGATTGTCTCATTCCTTTTCTTAAAATCCTTCAGTGTTGCCTATTAAGCTGAACATCAAGCTCAAGCTCCCTGACATGAGGTACAAGGCGCTTCACAATCTGATTCTTACCACCATCTCTCACCTCTACCTACTTTCTGTGTCACACTCAATGCTACAGTAATATTGAATGGCCCTCAGATCTTTCTGCCTCTCCTCCCCTGCCACACTCTTATACACACAAGAGGCTGCCCCATGTCCTTGCCTATACACCTCCTTCTGCATGGGACACAGTTTCCTCCTTTCTTTTTTTTTCTTTTTTTAAAAAAGATTTTATTTATTTATTCACAAGAGACAGAGAGAGAGAGAGAGAGAGGCAGAGGGAGAAGCAGGCTCCACACAGGGAGCCCGATGTGGTACTCAATCCTGGGACTCCAGGATCACGCCCTGGGGCAAAGGCAGGCCCTAAACCGCTGAGCCACCTGGGCTGCCCCAGTTTCCTCCTTTCTTTGCTAATTCCTGTTCCTACTTCCAAGACACAGCTCAGATAATCACCTCCTCTAAGAAGCATTTGCCAAACCCTTCCTGTGGGTTTATGTTTCTGCTCTGAGTTCCATGGCTCCTGTGTATACTTCTGTCTTAGGACTTAGTCCATTATATTGAAATTACTTGGGGGCGCCTGAGTGGCTCAGTTGGTTACGTATCTGCTTTCTGCTCAGGTCATGATTCCGGGGTCCTGGGATTGAGCCCTGCATCGGGCTCTCTGTTCAACGGGGAACCTGCTTCTCCCTCTCCGTCTGCTGCTTCCCTGCTCGTGCTCTCTCTCTGTGTCAAATAAATAAATAAACCCTTTAAAAATAAAGAAATTATTTATTTACGTGTCTGTTTTCCCCACTAGACCAAAAGCTTCTTGGAAAATGGAACTAAAGGCATTCAGTATTTCAGATGGCGGTGAGCGGTACAGAGAGGGCCAAGGCAGTGGTCTTATGTACCCGTCAGAGGTAGCCATGGTTCGGGCTTCCTTCTTGTTCAGCAGATGCCTGCTTTCTCACTGGCTTAAATACTTGTGAAAAACTGTCCACGCAATTATCCATTGGACTCCTGGCTATGGATATGAAATGTTGAAGTGTTGGCAATTTAAATGGGTATTTTTCATGCCTTCCCTTTAGGGAACAATGGAATTTCAGGTCGTAAGGCGGGCTGATGTAGAGATATTTGCCTTAGCCTGTGGAGCACATAGTGTAGGTAGCTATCCCTTTCACCCAGGTTTAGGGTCAACCCTCAATTCAGTGAACTCTGATCACCATAGTGATCTGTGAATACTCAATTTGTCTTTCAGAAGAACAAAATATGGGCATCTTGATTCTGGGGCTCTAGCTAGAGTGTGAGGTCCTTGAGGAGAAAGACTGTCCTCAACTTGTGTGGGTTTCCTTAGAGGGCTCTAATATGGGAGAGGCTCTGAGAGGCTTCTGGCCAATCCTGCTGATTTACGTGGGTTTCCTCTTTTTGCATTATGCCTAAATCAGCATGGAGGCAACGCTTTGATAAGTTCAACCAAGATTGGTTGTCTTGTGCTTCAAATCCCAGGGTGCTATCTTTACTAAGTCTTAAATAGGAGCTAGTGCAAGAGAAGTTGAAGGGTAGATGGATGGACCATCAAACTTGGCTGCTCTCATCACATTATCATTTCTCAGAAATTTTAAATGATTCATACCGAACAATTTAAAAAAATGAAGGAATCCTATCTTATAGTATCTGTAGGAACATGCGCTTTAAGTAGCAAGATCCAGTCTGTCCTTATTGGAGAAATGCCAGTTCTACTGATGGAAAAGACTTTCTCAGACCATCTGTCAGTTATAGCAGTCTGTATTTAACCCCTTCTGTACCAGCAGAAAAGAATTCACGACTCTAGTAAGTCTCTCTGCATTGGGTGTCATGGGGGATAAGACATGGCACTTGACTTCAAGGAGCTCAAAAATGAAGAGAGGCATGAGCTAGAGGATTATGTATAAAGTAGGCCGAATGTACTAAGTGCAATAAGAAGTTGCCAAATGTGGTGGAGGCACTTGTGAGAGGGTGATTACTTTTGGCTAGGGGCTGGGGATATTTCGATGGAGGCATCTGAAGGTGGGGAGAGAGGGCAGGAATCGTGGGCAATGTGCTAGGAGGACTTGCAGGTTGAATCACAATTGAGGTGTAAAAGTCCATCATAGGTCTGTACAATGGGGATAGTCTGGTAATATAGGAATAGAGGATGTGGAAATGGAAGTAGATGGGGATAAGATGAAGGAGTCGTTTGACTGCCAGTTAAGAGGTTGGCATTTTATTCTGTAGACAATGGGTTGTCAGTGGCAGGTTTTATAGTCATCCATACCTTGTTCAGAGCTGTGTGCAAGGATTATTTGGGCAGCTTAGGGAGTATGGGTTAAGTACTGAGCTAGTTTCTCTAACCTCACGGGAGGTAGAAATGGATTCATGGTTTCTGCTAATCAAGATGTGTGTGCTACATTAGATTTTAGAGACTTAGGACGATATTTTTATTTTATTAGTTGTTACTAGATTGATAGCCCTGAGGTCACTGCTCAGGGTAAGACAGCTAGCCTAGGTGGCATGGGTGGGTACATTTTTCTGTTGGACATTGGACCTATTTGAACTTGATAGATTTTGAGTTAAACCTGGGACAAGTCAGTTTGATACCCTTTTTTATTTTGTGAGTGTGTATGTGTGTGTGTTGTTTTGATTTTTTCCCCCCACTTTTTTGACTCAGTTTTTTTGTATCCCATGCAATAGAACAGCTGGAGGTTCGGGGTGGTGGTGAGAAGGATGTGGGATCACATGAAATATCTGTATTTTTATTCTCCTGAGTTCCTTCTGGCCTGGTGCAATTTATAAGGCTTACGTTATGGGGTATGTTTCTGGTTGGAGTAGCCCTAGTGTTTATCAAAGAGTGGCTTTCTTTGACCAACCTGTAATAGAATTCACCAAAGGAGGAATCTGGTTAAAAATGCAGGTGTAGGGCCCTGCCCTAGATTGCCTGAATCAGAGACCAGGTATCTACTTGTTGAATCAGCTCCCTAGGTGCTTCGGGTGAATGCTCAGGCTTGAGGACTACTCAAATAAGTAAAGATTAAAAGCTAAGGAATTGAGTTTTGAATTTAAAAGGGAGGTCATAAGGTAGCACAAAGGTAGATCAAGGCTATTAAAAGGAGTTTTGAAAAGTCTAGAAAACTTGGCCTTTTGGATTTTTTTCTTTTAGTTTGTCAAATTTTTGGGTTGAAGAAGAGTAACTTTGGTAGAAGGATCTTCCTAATTCTGGAATGGTCTTTCTTCTTTGTCCCGGTACAAATCTGATCATTCCTCAAGGCTCTCCTCTCCTCATATATGTTCCAGGACCCTTGCAGTCAGTGAAGACTTTCTTGGTTTTCAGAGTTTGCCTTCCTTTTCTGGTTGTTCCTTCCTTTTCCCTTTTAGTCGTGGGGCCTTTTGTGTGTCAGCTTGCTCTTGAATTGGTGATGACTTTGCCCTTGAATTTGGATTTGAGATTTACCTGCTTCATGCCTGTTGATGTTGTGTCCTCAACTAGTCTCTAAAGTCCTTAGGGCAGAGGCTGCAGGTTATTCTTTACATACCACTCCTCTAGCATCTGACGCAATGCTTGTCATCCAGTAGGAGCATGATAAATGCTTGCAGGGTGAATGGAACGATTTCAGAGGACATGATGTAGCTTTGCTTGAGAAACACAAATGCCAAAGCTATGTTGAGGAATGAAGGGAAAAGTGAACCTAAAACACACGCTCATATTCACTAAAATAGTCAAGTCCTTAAAAATGAAGTGTGCAAAGTTCTCCGTCTTCTCGGTAGCTTTTAGAGAATTGCAGCAAGTCCAAATTCTTTATTTTCATTTATGAGAAACCCATTTCCATAACTCGCCTTCCATTTCCAACACTTTCTTTCAATTCCAACTCTGACTCAGGCTTGCTTTATTTCTGGCAGCATGTTGTCTTTAACTGGGGAGTGAAAAGAACTTGGAACAATGACTTTCAAACTTCCCTAGTCCCTGGATAATAGTCCTTCCTAAGTGCTGAGGGATGATAGCTGGTGGTGCAATCGCTGATTACATCATCCGTTATACTGGCCCTGCCATGGGATCTTCTTTCCTCCTTTTGGGGTTTGATGACTGACCCTGTTTGATTTCATTTGTCAAAGTGCATCTGATCCGTCTCCCCCTTCCCCCTCTGCGTTCCTGTGAAACCACAGCTTTCTTGATTCTAGAGTGTGGGGGACTAGGGGTGGGTGGGAGTTGATGCCTGCTTGGGCTTTTTAAGTACCAGCAGCAACATTATTTCTATATTTTTTGTTCTGCCACTGAAAATGCCTCAGCCCACACATAACTAGTTCTCGTTCTCTTCTGGTTCCCCCCACCCACAGCATCCTCCCGCTCCCCCTCAGATGCCTGCCCCCCTTCTCCGTGGCTACTTTCCTTCACAGTTCCAGAATGGTTTCATTCATCACTGTCACAGTTCCTGTCGATGGTAAACTATTCCATCTTATCTGCGGCCACCAGTAAATGAGTTTGCATTTAATATTTTAAAGAGTTTTCTTTGTTTCTGACATTTCCCCGCCCACTGATACTTGCACTTAAGTGGCTTGCTGTCACCTTTTTCTCTGCCAGTTGGTTGTCAGGAACCATTCTCCCCCAGAAAATGCGAGAGGATCATCCTGTCACTCAGGAAATCTGTCTGATTTTCATCTGACATTGGTTACAAGTGCTTGCTTTCTTCCTTGGTTGAGGAAGGCAGACTTAAGAAGAGGAGGAACAACCGAAGAATTTGGCAGAGGAGGCTCACAGTTGCCAATGATCGAGCTGGACGCTGGGAAATTTTGGATTTGAGTTCCTGCCTTGGGCTGACCTGCTGTCAGTTCTGTGCGAATTACTTACTCTATCCTTGTCCTCTTCTGTCCTCTGGGAACGATGTGAATTTCTAAGCTGGGATGGGGGACAGGAACAATGGATACCATATTTTGAAAATAAAAAGAACTTCAACAATAGTGCTACCACTTGCTGAAAGCTTCTTGCTATGTGCAAGGGTGGCAGGTTGTTTGTAGGCATGATCTCTACACCTCAAGACAACGTTGAATAATTTGATGCTCAGAGATAATCAGTTTCTTGCTCAAGACCACACAGCTTATAAGAGATGGAACAAAGATTTGAACATAGTTCTGTCTCCAGGGTTTACATTCTTAGGATTTTGTTATGTGAGCTCAGGGTGTTAGTGGGAGTGGTTGGGTGTTCTCAAGGATTTGTGTCCCCTCTTGCCTTGTTTTCCGTTAAGACTTCCACTAACATGGGGTTGATGCATGACTAGGATTGTCTGAGTTTGAATTTTAGCTCAGCCTTTAACTAACTATCTCAATTTGGGCCTGTTATTTAACCTCCTTGTGCCTTGTGCCTCTTGTGTCTGTGAAACGGGGATAACAGCTTCTACCTCCCAGGTTTGTTGTGGGGCTTAACAAGTTAATATATGTACAGTACTTTTGCTTGACATGTTGTCAACCCTCAGTGATCATAGCTGTCACCACCATCAGCCACAGCATTATTTCCCCATAGTGATTCTCCCCAGACTTGTTCTGTGTGGCTGGTTGGCCATGCCCCAGATGTTTTCTCCCTTATTAAACAAGGAAACGAACAAAACTCTTTGTTCTCTGTCATCTTTTCAGAGTCTTACTCTGTACTTTCCAAGGTGACTGATCCTTCCAAGATGAATTAACTCATTCTGGGGTATTAGTAGTAGATATTTTACGTTGGACATGAAGTTTCTGGTGAACACCGTTCTTGAACTCCAAGAGGTAAAATCACTTAGTGTAGGTTTTAATTTGTGGTGCTCTGAACCTGAATGGAATAAGGCGTGGGGTGGTTTGTGGTATAGTTAGGACTAGAGCATGTTTTATTCAAATAGAGCAGGGCCACTTTTATATCTTTGATGCATACATTTAACTTCCTGGTAAAAATTTGTTGGAATTATAAAAATAGCAGACACTTACATAGTAAGTACTTTGTGCCTGACATTGTTCTCAACACTAAATATTATTTCATTTAAGCCTCAAGATAACCTGTGAAGTAGACATTATCCTCATTTTACAGAAGTTAGGGCACAGACAAGTACCTTGCTCAAGACTAAATAATGAGTAAGTGGTTGAATTGGCATGTAAGCCCAGGCTGTACTCTTTGCTACCATACTGTATTGTTTCTGTTTGAAGAAAAGGTTGGCTTTTTTTTTTTTTTAATAAGTTTGAGAACCAACTGATCTTTAATAATGAACGTTTAGGGCATTGATTTGTGGTGAGAAGGTTAGGTGACATCAGAAAGCTGTCACTTTGAGACTGTAGTTTTTGTTTCAGTATTGCAGTGTTTTTATACTACCCCATCATGGGGCTCCATCTCATGACCCTGAGATCATGACCTGAGCCAAAATCAAAAGTCTGATCCTCGGCTGACTGAGCCACCCAGGCGCCCTGCACCCTGTCATTTTCAAGCAGTAATCTGCAACCAAGTAGTAGAAGAGAGTTATAAGTCATATGATTCATAAAGCTTGAGGCACAAATCAAAATGTCCATGTGTCCTTTTTAAATTAAAATACTAGCAGAAAAACTTTTAACACGAGTGTTAATTTTTCTTTTTTCTTTTTTTTAAGGTTTTATCTATTTATTTACGTGAGATACAGAGAGAGAGAGAGGCAGAGACATAGGCAGAGGGAGAAGGAGGCTCTCCACAGGGAATCTGATATGGGACTCGATCCTGGGACCCCGGGGTCACAACCTGAGCCAAAGGCAGTTGTTCAACCACTGAGCCATCCAGGGGCCCCAAGTCTTAATACTTCTTTTCAAAGATTTTATTTATTTATTTGTGAGAAACACACACACACAGAGACAGAGGCAGAGATACAGGCAGAGGGAGAAGCAGGCTCCATGCAGGGAGCCCGAGTGGCCTCTCGATCCTGGGACTCTGACCCGGGACTCTGGGATCACGCCCTGAGCCAAAGGCAGACGCTCAACCGCTGAGCCACCCAGGTGTCCCTCAGGTCTTAATTTTTAAAGAATTCCTTATGGGACAGAATCACAATGACATATAGCGTCTATAGACCATCCATATTATACCCCGCCCCCCCAAAAAAAACCGGCCCAAAGAATTAAGATTTCACCCACAGAGAGGAGACTTAATGGAGATGAGAAGTATCTTAAAAAATGTGAGCATCACATGACTGTCACGGAAGTGGGACTTGGATTGCTCTCTTTTGTACTTAAGGGCTGAGCTAGAGGTAATACATAAAAATTATAGGGAAAGTAGATTTTTTGCTCGGTGTAAGGGAGGTTTTTAATAAATAGCTCTTATTTAACAAAGCAAACTTGCTAATGACTGCTATATTACGACTTCCATATACTTGGGGAAATAAGACTTTCTGAGATGCTTATTAGAGAACACTTGATAGGTATCTTTTCTTAGCTATTTTTTAAAAGATTTTATTTATTTATTCATGAGAGACAGACAGAGAGGGAGGCAGAGAGACAGGCAGAGGGAGCAGCAGGCTCCACGCAGGGAGCCCGATGCGGGACTTGATCCCAGGACTCCAGGATCATGCCCCGGGCCGAAGTCAGCACCAAACCGCTGAGCCACCCAAGGATCCCGCTTTTCTTAGCTATTAAGTGTAATCTTTCATTTAGTTAAAATATGGTCCTAAAAGACAGTGGCTTCTTACACATGCAGCATTTATGGGATTCTTCTTCTTAAGTCTCAGATCTTTTTTTTTTTGAGCTTTGGCTCACTACTCAGAAAACTTTTTTGTGGTTGATGGCTCCTACTCTCCTTTTAGGTGGTCTCTCATTTGTTTTCTACCCTCTGCCTTCTGACTTGGAAAACCCAAGAGACTTGATCTTTAGACTTGTAAAAGCACTAGAAATCCCACATACCACCACCAGGAGGAGGGAGAGCATTGAATTCTCTAATTCATCTAGAGCTTCCTGGCATCCTAACATTTTTCCTGAGCAATTCCCCTAGAGTGGAGGGAGATGGGATGATAAAATGACAAAATCTTGTAAATCAAAGTGGAATAGAATATGAAAAAAATTTAAGGTTTTACTTCAATTCCAGGTAACATACAGCATTATATTAGTTTTAAGTGTATAATATAGCGATTCAGCACTTCCATATGTCACTCAGTGTTCATCATAATAGATGTACTCCTTATGTCATCGGTTGTTTGATCCATCCCACCCCGCCTTCCTTCTGGTAACCATCAGTTTGTTCTCTATAGGTAAGAGTCTGTTTCTTGGTTTGTCTCTCTATTTTTCCCCCCTTTGCTCATTTGTTTTGTTTCTTAAATTCCACATATGAGTGAAATTATAGGTATTTGTCTTTCTCTGACTGACGTATTTCGCTTAGCATAATATTCTAGCTCCATCCATGTCCTTGCAAATGGCAAGATTTCATTCTTTTTGATGGCTGAGTAATAATTCCATTGTTTATATACCAAATCTTTATCGATTCATAAGTTGATGGACATTTGGGCTGTTTCCATATTTGGCTATTGTAGACAATACTGCTATAAACATCAGAGTGATTGTTGTATCCATTTGAATGAGTTTTTTCCTATTCTTTGGGTAAATACCTGGTAATGTGATTGCGGAATCATAGGGTAGCTCTATTTTTAACGTTTTGAGAAGCCTCCATACTGTTTTCCAGAGTGGCTGCACCAGTTTGCATTCTCACCAATAGTGTGTAAGGGCTCCTTTTTCTCCACATCCTCACCAATACCTGCTGTTTTTGTGTTGTTAATTTTAGATGTTCTGACAGGTGTGAGGTGATATCTTTTGATTTTGATTTGCATTTCCCTGATGAATGGTGTTGAGTATCTTTTCATGTGTCTCTTGGCCATCTGTATATCTTTGGAAAAATGTATATTCATGTCCAGAATCTGAATTTTTAAAAATATTTTATTTATTTATTCATGAGAGACACAGGGAGAGAGAGGCAGAGGGAGAAGCAGGCTCCATGCAAGGAGCCCGGTGTGGGTACTCGATCCCGGGACTCCAGGATCACGCCCTGGGCCGGAGGCAGGCCCTAAACCACTGAGCCACCCAGGGATTCCCCAGAATCTGAAAATTTTAAAGTCACAGGTGGACCTTGGAGTAGCCCATGATAACTTCAAGGTATTTTCCCTTTTTCATCCTTCAGATTCAGGGAAAAGGTTTTATCATTTGTCTTGGGAAGGATAGTTTTGTTAAAAAAGAACTTCGGTTTCTTTTCAGAGAGCAAACTCCTGTAAGAGCTCTTGAAATATGTTGTTCAAGAACATTCTGAGACAGAGTTGAGGTTAAGGATGCTATTTCATCTGTAATCTGTCCTGGTAATATCAAATATTCCCTCCATTTATAATTTATCAAATTTCAGTATCCCATGACAGATAGAAGCCCACTTTGATGAAATGCTGAGGAATAGATGGTATCCTGTGTGTCTTACATATAGTAAGATTTTAAACAATTTAGAAATCACTCTTGGAAGTATGCACTAGTTTATTGGTTGAAAACCCTTCAATAATTCTATTTTATTAAAAATCAAACCAGGTCTTTCCCCAACCCACCCTCAGCTTTCTGTTAAATATTTTCTTCTTATCTCATATGCATGGGCTAAATATTATGTCCCTCCAGACTTATATTAGGAAAGAGGAGGAGATGTATCATTTTTTTTTTAAACTAACCACACTAATGAGTCATGGATAATAAAGACAAATTAATCTTTCAAAGCAGTCTCCATTTTTATTGAGGCTTCACCCTCACTATAAACCTTTACATGGAGCTGTGAAGTATCCATCTAAACTCTTATATTTGGAATTCATCTTTTTTGTTTCCCTAGTCTGGAAGCTATGGGAACCAGGAGCAGGTTAGGGAAGAAGTAGCCTAGAGCCCGGTATCTGACTTAAAAGGTATTAATATCTTTTTTGTTAAAGATTATATTTGTTTATTCATGAGAGACACAGAGAGAGAGAGGCAGAGACACAGACAGAGGGAGAAGCAGGCTCCATGCAGTGAGCCCAGTGCGGGACTCGATCCTGGGTCTCCAGGATCACGCCCTGGGCCGAAGGCAGGCTCTAAACTGCTGAGCCACCCAGGCTGCTCGATGTTAATGTCTTAATATACGACTGGCTCAGTCACTCCTCAGTGCATGAAAAATAACTGAAGAATCCAGAGACTGCTTTCAGGGAGAGATGGCTTTCTTTCTTTCTTTCTTTCTTTCTTTCTTTCTTTCTTTCTTTCTTTCTTTCTTTCTTTCTTTCTTTCTTTCTTTCACTGGTTGCAAACTGAGGTTTGGTGGAGTTATAGTGGCTAGAAGTGGTATTCCATTTTTTTCCATGAATCAGGAGAGAGAAGCCAGCTTCTTCAGGACTACTTTCACTTTTTCCTGCACCTGTGATAAGGAAACCTCTATTAACCCGAATGCTGGCGTGTAAGAAGAAGCAAAGCATGGAAGGTTATGATTAGTGAGATTTTTCAGGATTACTTTTAAATTCTGTTTCTCTTTCTCTTTTGGTTGAAACTATTTCTAAAACATTTGAATAAGAATAGCTCCTATTAATTGGGGCTCAACTTGGTCAGTGCTTATCTTAAAACTACCTTGGGAGGTAAGTGGTAAATATCTATCCTGATTATGCAGAGGATAAATCTGGAATTTGGAGAGCCTAAGTACATTTTCCCATTGAATTATTGTTAACTGGTACTTGTGAAGCCATTATCAAAATCCTGTGATTCATCCTTTTGAAAATAAAGCAAATAACCCCCCAATTGAGTTGTTTTCATAATTTTGAATTTTTGTCTATTGAACAACATAAGGTGGAGTGGATCAACACACAGAAACTGTGGGCAGTTCTTCAATTTATTGTAATGGGATTTTAACTTTATTTCAAACTACAGTTAAATGCCAAGGGGATTGTGGAGGAAAGAAGAGCTAGTTTCTGGGAGAGGCTGTCTTTCCTCAGCAATGTGAACAGAACAGCTTGTCTGTTTTCTTCTTAATGAGAAATGGCAGGTGAAGTAACTTCTGGTATGCTGGATTTCTGATAAATACCATGGGGATTCTGACCGTAATTCAATTAGGTCAGCCCTGTGAAGCATTTTATGTTTAAAAATACAGTGCAGAGTGCCTGAGGACAGTGTGTTGGAGGAGGGAGAGTGTTTGAGACGCGGTTTAGAGGGAAAATCTCAAGGAGAATCTTTTAGTGAAACTGTAGGCAGTTTCTTCTTTGGAGTCGTGCAATTTTGGTGGCTATCTTTGGTAATTGTGTGCCAAGACCAAACCTATAATCAGCTGTCTGTATAATTGTAAAGGAATTCAGGTTTTCATTTTGTTACTCATGGCCATATTATATATGAATGCACTGATAAAAGATAAATACGTCAGATTAAATTTGCTGTGGTTACCTAATTATGCACTGAGAACAATACGTAATTAATAAAAGGGGTCCTGAAAAAAAAATAAAAAAAAATAAAAAAATAAAAGGGGTCCTGGATGCAGAACCATATAATAATACTCTAATAACTTCCGAGTAATTTGTAGATATCAATTTCCATTAATTTCCACTGTGGACGTGGTAAGTAAATAAGGAAAAAAAAAAGGTAAGTAAAGTATTTTCATAGATAGGCATAACATGGCAAAATGTCATGAAGGGATCTAGATGTATGTTTCACAATTGGTGATGTATGCGCCTTTGGGCATATCTGGCAAAACATCAGCATTAGCTAATGTTGTTTAACAAGGAAAAAGCAACCAGTAATTCCCTAGCCAAAGTTAACTGTTTGTTTAAGGGAAATAGAGGATCAGTATTCTTCAAAGCTGTTCCTTAAGAAAGAAACAAAAATATATCCAATTTATTGAAATGTATTAGTAGTTTATGTAAGCCAAGTGTCTATCACTGAGTCTACAGATTATAATGTGGGGCAAATATGGCTACCACATGTTTTTGTGAGTAATGTTTTTTTGAAATGATCACACCATTTTAAAAAATGTATTATCTATGGCTGTTTTCATGCTATAACAGCATATTCAAGTAGTTTATTTATTTTTTATTATTTTTTATTTTTTAAAAATTTTATTTATTTATGATAGTCACAGAGAGAGAGAGAGAGAGGCAGAGACACAGGCAGAGGGAGAAGCAGGCTCCATGCACCGGGAGCCCGACGTGGGACTCGATCCCGGGTCCCTAGGATCGTGCCCTGGGCCAAAGGCAGGCGCCAAACCGCTGCGCCACCCAGGGATCCCATATTCAAGTAGTTTAAATGGATATATTATAACCTATAATTTTTATTATTTATAGTCACTCTCTGACTCTTTATAGAAAACCTTCATTGATCCCTGCTGTCTAGTACTTCACAGAAGGATCTGTGCTGAGACAGCATTCATTTGCTCACCCTTGTAATTATGACTGCCTTATTTCTTAGAGTAAGAAATTATATTTGTTTACAATATGAAAGACCCTTGAAAAATCAGTTCGAACCACGTGGGTTCATTATGTGAATTTCTTTCAGTAAATACAGTGCACTACTATAAATGTATTTTCTTTTCCTTATGATTTTCTTAATAGCAGTTTCTTTTCTCTAGCTTTTACTTTATTGTAAGAAACAACATGATATATATATTTTGACCTTTTCTGTTACTGGTAAGGCTTCCAGTCAACTCTTGGCTATTAGCAGTTAAATTTTGAAGAGAAAAAGTTAAACAGGAGACAACATGGATTATTGCCACATTTTGGTTATGGTGAATAATGGTTCTATGAACACTGGTATATAAATATGTTTAATTCCCTACTTTAAATAATTTTAGATAGGGGATCCCTGGGTGGCTCAGCAGTTTACCACCTACCTTCAGCCCAGGGGGTGATCCTGGAGTCCTGGGATAGAGTCCCGCATCGGGCTCCCTGCATGGAGCCTGCTTCTCCCTCTGCCTATGTCTCTGCCTCTCTCTCTCTCTCTCTCTCTCTCTCTCTCTCTGTGTCTCTCATGAATGAATAAATAAATAAAATCTTAAAAAATAATTTTGGATATATATCTAGGAGTAGAATTATTGGGTCATATGATAGTTTTATGTTTAATCATTTGAGAATCGGACAAAGTGTTTTTCACAGTGGCTGTACCAATTAACATTCCCCTCAGCACTATTCTTATAGTAGGGTTGCAATTTCCATACATCATTTCCAAAACTGATTTTCCATTTTTAAAAATTAGCGCTATCCTAGGAGGGTTAATGTGGTATCTTTTGGTTTTAATTTCCATTTTCTTAAGGAGTAATGGTATATAGTATCTTTTCATGTGCTTATTAATCAGTTGTGTATTTTTATTTTTGGAGAAATGACCATTAAAATTCTTTGCCCATTTTTTAAAAGATTTTATTTATTTATTCATGAGACACACACACACACACACAGAGAGAGAGAGAGAGAGAGAGAGAGAGAAAGAGAGGCAGAGACAAAAGCAGGCTCCATGCAGGGAGCCCGATGTGGGACTCGACCCCGGGACTCCAGGATCACAGCCTGGGCTGACGGCAGGCACTAAACCGCTGAGCCACCCAGGGATCCCTCTTTGCCCATTTTTGAATCAGGTTTTTAGTTTTAGGAGTTCTGTATATTCTGGACATTATTATAAAGTATTAAATTTATACATATTTTCTCCCATTTAATTGTTTGAATTTTCATTCTGTTCATAGTGTTCTTTCATAGATAAAGGTTTTAATTTTGATGAAGTCCAATTTATTTTTTTTCAGTAGTTGCTTGTTCTTTCTGTATTATATCCTTAAAGTTATTGCCAAACCCAATGTCAGGAATATTTTCTTCAATGTTTTCTTCCAAGAGTGATCTTTGATCCATTTTGAATTAATCTTTGTTTATGATAATAAGCTCCATTTTCATTCTTTTGCTTATGAATATCTGGCTTTCCCAGCAATATGTCTTGAATAGACCGTTCTTTCCCCAATGAATAGTCTAGCACCCCTTTTTAAAAGCAATTAACCATACACGAGAGTTTATTCCTAGCCTCCCTATTCTATTCTATTGATCTATTTGTCCTGATGCTAGTAACATAATATCTAATTATTTAGCAATGTTAAAACTTCTACCCATAAGATGGGATGCCTTTCCATTTATTTAAGTCTTCTTTAATTTCTTTCACTTTTTGTAGTTTTATGTATATAAGACTTTCAAATACTTGGTTACATTTTTCCTGAGTGTTTAATTCTTTTACATATTATTCTAAGTGGACATGCTTTCCTAATATCAATTTTGAGTTGTTCTTTGTTGGTGGACATTTTACCTGAACAACATGGGCAGTTATATATAACTGTATAGCTTTTGACCCCTCCAAAAATTTTATTAATTACCTACTGTTGACTAGAAGTCTTGCCAATAACATAAACAGTTGATTAACATATTTTGTGTGTTACATGTTATTCTGTATTCTTAAAGTAAGCCAGAAGAAAGAAAATGTTAAGAAAATTATAAGGAAGAAAAAATAAAATTATGGTACTAGTATTGTATTTACTGAAAAAGTACATATGTATGTGGCCATTCACATTTCAAACCCATGTTGTTCAAGCGTCAATAGTATAGAAACACAGCTGATTTTGCATGTTGATAATGTGTCCTACAACTATGCTGAATTCCTTTCTTAGCTCCAATAGGTTTCTTATGGATTCTTTGAGGGCTTCTATATATAAAATCATGTCAAGTATAAATACAGACATTATCTCTTTCTTTTAAAGGTGGATGCCTTTACACGAAACAGTGTTAGATTTTATCAAATGGCTTTTCTGCATTGAAATGATCATGTGTTTGTTTTCTGTTATTCCATTAATGTGATGTTTTACAATGTTTGATTTTTTTTTTTTTTATGTTGAACTATTCTTTCATTCCTGGGATAAATCTCACTTGGTCATAATGAATAATGGATTTGATATACTGATGTTTTGTTGGGGATGTTTGGATCTATGTATGGTATATCAATCTTTGATTCCTTGTCTTTGTGATGTGTCTTTGGTATCACAATAATGTTGGCTTCACAGATGAATTCTGAAATACTCTCTTTTCTTCTGTTCAGTTTTTGAAAGAGTTGAAAAGTTTTAAGAAAGATTGGTGTTAATTCTTTTTTTAAAAAGTACTTTCCATACCTAGCATGGAGCCCAACAGGGGACTTGAGCCCATGACCCAGAGATCAAGATCTCAGCTGAAATCAAGAGTCAGATGCTTAACCAACTGAGCCACCCAGGTGCCCTTTGTATTCGTATTTAAATGTTTGGTAGATTTCACCTCTGAATCCATCAAGTCCAGGACTTTTCTTTCTGGAGGTTTTTGATTATTGATTCAATCTCTCTGTTATAGGTCTGTTGAGATTTCGTATTTCTTCTTGAGTCAGCTTAGGTAATTTGTATGTTTTATGGAATTTTCCTGTATTTTCTAGGTTATATAATTTGTTGCTGTACATTGTTCATAATATTCTTTTATAATCCCTTTTATGTTTGTAAGATCAGTAGTTAATGTCAATATTTTTATTTCTGGTTTTAGTTATTTGTGTTTTCTCTTTGTTTTTCTCTGTAAGTCTAGCTAAAAGTTTGTCAATTTTGTTTACCTTTTCAAAGAATCATCTTTTGGTTCCATCAATTTTTTTTTCTTAATGATTTTTATGAATTTATTTGACAGAGAGAGCACAAACTGGGGGAGCAGCAGATGGAATAGGAGAAGCAGGTTCTCCACTGAGTAAGGAGTCCCATGTGGGGGTTGATCCTAGGACCCTGGGATCATGACCTGAGCTGAAGGTGGATGCCTAATTGACTGAGTCACCCAGGAGCCCCATCAATATTTTTCTTTTTTTTCCCCATCAATATTTTTCTATTGTATTTTTTTTATTCTCTATTTTATTTCTGCTCTACACTTTATTATTCCTTTTTCTATATTTGAGTGTAGTGTGTTCTTAACTTTCTAGTTCCTTAAGTTCTAAAGATAGGGTATTGATTTGGGATTTACTTCTTTTTTAATGTAAACATTTACAGCTGTTAATTTTCCTATTATTGCTTTCTCTGTATCCTATGTTTTGGTGTTTTGTGTTCCTTGATATATGATTAACTCCTTCCTCTGTTGGTTTCATCCTGTTACCCTCAGCTGACTGCAGTATTGTTTTTGATAAATGTGTATGTGGATAAATAACATCATACATTGCTAAATCTGATCCTATTAAATGTGGGCCCATTTGTAGAAATAGTCTTGGAGGCATTTTTGAAGTGAATTTTGACCCCAGTAGGACTCTCAGCTCTCTTCCTTATTCATTCTATTAAAATATTATGTGTGTACGATTTGAGTTGTTGCTCTTATGGAACTACCAACCTCCTCTTAATTTTGTATGGCAATAATATCCCTTGTTTTTGATAGCAGGCTTAGGCTTAGTTGATAGCAGGCTTAGTTCTCTGTGTTTTAATCCAAATAGAGCTCCCCCTGGGAAGAGCTATATAGTCCTCTCTTAAGCGCCCCCTTCCCCCATCACAAGGTTGTGTCCATGTTCTGAGGCTGAAGGTGGGAGAGTAGTCCACTTCTCTTGGAGTGACCCTCCAGGTTTTTTTTTTTTTAAGATTTTATTTATTTATTCATGAGAGACACAGAGAGTAGAGAGACGGAGAGGTAGAGACACAGGAAGAGGAAGAAGCAGGCTCCATGCAGGGAGCCTGACCTGGGACTTGATTCCAGGTCTTCAGGATCATGCCCTGGGCTGAAACCACTAAGCCACCCTCGCTGCCCGACCCTCCAGGTTTTAAGTCTGGCACGGGGCAAGAGTGGTAGCTTCTAGTCATCCCAAATTGCTTCTCCTGGCATGGTCCTATGAGCAATCTGGTTTGAAGGTAATTGAAGTTCAATGTCCCTCTCCTGTTGAGCCTGCAGTAGAGCTACCATTCTCTGGCTGTGGGCTGAATGGAGAAAGGGAGTCCCAGACTTCCCAGGTGCCCTGGCCTAGAATCGCCTTTCTGCAGCATGGAGTTGTGGGTGAATGGAATTCTCTCTTTCTCTCTCTTTTTTAAAAAAGATTTTATTTATTTATTCATGAAAAACACATCAAGAGAGGCAGAGACACAGGCAGAGGGAGGAGAAGCAGGCTCCATCCAAGGAGCCTGATGTGGGGACTCCATCCTGGGAATCTGGGATCAGGCCCTGAGCCAAAGGCAGACACTCAACGTCTGAGCCACCCAGGCGTCCTGGTGAATGGAATTCTTACCGAGAAACTGTAGCTCTAGATTGGAAGCTCAGGGAGAGAGAGTTCTGTGTTCTTTGCTGGATTCACCAGTAGAGTTTCCATTGTGTTGAGTGTGGGAGAGGGATGGGAGAGCACATCAGGGCATGAATGCTGCATTCTTGCTGTTTTAGTAGTTTTTTCTTGAGCACATGTTTGCCTTTTTACAGAATAGCCTTAGAGGATAACTTCTAATGTCATCAAATGATTGTCCTTTATAATTTTTACCAGTTATGGTTATTTCTCTAGAGAGAAGGTCATTGTAGCTCCATATGGTCCCTTTCCCATCACCTGTCCTTTTAACTATATACTCTGCTGCCTTCTGGAGGAGGCAATAGGGATTTTCTTCTTTTCTCTTAATAAGAATTGGCAGATGGAATAACTTTTGGCATGTTCAGGATTTCTGGGGAGAAAAAAAACATGGGAATTCTGATTCTAATAGAAATATTAAAGGAATATTCATTTTCAAAATTTTTTTTGTTCTGTGTACATTTGTCTAGTTTCAGTCTTAAGCTATTCTAATGCACAAACCACTTAATTTGTTTTAACTGAATTGGTGCATGTTCATTATATTGGGATTGGGATTTGCTGGTAGACACAGAAAACCTAAAATAATATTGGCTTAAACATGACAAAATTTTTATTTTTTCTTATGTAAATTACATGATTGGATAAGCATTCTGACAGCCCTGTGATCAACCAGGAAATAGTCTCATTCTCTGTTTTGCATCTGAATTCTCGACATTTCTACATCATAGTCCAAAAGGGTTGTTCCAGCTATAGACATCATGGATACGTTGTTGCCAGCTGGAAAGAGGAAGTGGTTAGAGGACATTTCTATTTTCATCTTGTTGGACATAACTTAGTCATGAGGCCAAACCTGGAGGCAGGGCAGTATGGAAAATACTCTTTTTTTCATGATGACCATGTTACTAGCTCCAAAGTAGAGGTTCTATTTTTACCAAGGGGTAGAGAAAGAATATTGGGGAAAAACTAGTCTCTGCCATGGTCAATAATACAGTGTTTGAACTAGTGTCATTTTTCTTTTCTGACTAGACTCTTATCAGTCAAATAAGACAAAGCAATCCATTTCTCCCACTTTTAGATAGAACATAAATTTGGAACTAAGATTCTTAAAGCATTTCATGGCAAGTATAAAACAGTTAATTACTTTAATTCTTCAAAGAGTAGGGCATCCATAAATATCCTGGGGAGAGTTGCCGGATTAATCAGCAGCCAACACGTATTTCTTTAGCAACAAATAATTGCCTGGCACCATTGCAAGCGCACATATGTGTTAGAGGAACAAGATTAATATGCATGAAGCAAGTGGAAAACAATAAAAAATTTTATTTTTTTGACCTTTGCCAAACACTGTCACCACTTTGTTAACCATATATATCTATGTATCCTGTATCTTGTCTCTGGACTATTTGGATTTTGGGGCCACACATGATTCATCAGTTTTACATCTTCGGTATTCAACATGGTGTTTTTTTCTAAGACCTTTTTTTTTTTTATTTTAGAGAGAAGGCATTCGAGCATGGGTAGGGGAGGGGCAGAGGAATAGAATCTTCAAGCAGGCCCCCACTGAGCATGAAGCCCCTTGAGTGGCTTAATCCCAAGACCCATGTGTCTTGACTTGAGCCTAGTCGGATGCTCAGCCAACTGAGTCACCATGTGCCCACAACATAGAGTTTAATTGTAGCTCTAAAATATATCTAGAATTCAGGTACCTTTCTTCACCTTTGTTTCTGTCACTCACACTAAGCCACCATTTACTGTAACATTGGGCTTCTGCAGTAGCCTTCTAATTGATTTTCCCATTTTTATGCTTTTTTAAATTTATTTTTTATTTTTTTGTTATGGTTTTTAAAAAATAAATTATAAAAAATTTATTTTTTTCACAGTAGCTAGAGTTCTATTCTAAACACATAAATCCAGTAATGTTACTGCCCTGTTTGAAAATACTCTGGTAATTTCCAAATATACAAGAATGAAACAGTAACTCCGTACCATAATTTGGCCCCTTGGCACCTCTCCACCATCATCTTTTACTACTTTACCCTCATCTCCAGCTACGGTGACCTTTCGGTTTCAAGAACATGCCTAGTTCATTTGCACAGTAACACCTTTGTACTTGTGCTTTCCTCTGCCTGAAATGCTTGCTCTTACTGTATATGTGTGTATGTCAGGCCTGCTCTTAAGTCATTTTCTCTCTGAATCCATTTGTGACCACACAATCTAAATTAGCCACACCTCCAATTCAATTTCTGTCATGTCACTTTATCTTTTTTCTCACAGTATTTATCATTATTTGAAATGCTGTTTATTTATCCATTTGTCCATTACCTCTGTCCGTCTACTAAAAATAGGCTCCACGAGATCAAGAGCTTTATCTTTCTTGTTCAGTGATGTATCCCTGATACCTAGAAAAGGTATTTGGTATACAGTAGGTCTTTGATGGATATTAATCGGATGGGTGTTTAATAAATTAGAATGCATCAGACATTTCTTATAATATTGCCTATGTTGTCATGGCTTGGGTTACCTTGGATGCAGACTCTGATATGGCATTTAGACTACAGTTTGTTTATATAGGAATACTCTTTGGATCAAAACCTATAGAAGGGAAAGGAAGGAAGTAGGAATGGACAGAGGGAGAATTGACCTACAGTAGCCTCAGGTAATCCCACAGGGAAATCTGGAGCAAATAGGTCCTTCAGAATTTTCCCAAGTTGGGTCAGAATGGCCTGGTCCTTACCTTTTGTCAATCAGTATTGGATACAGGTTTCCCCAAGAAGGATTATGACTTTGGGCAAGATGGCTCTTTGCAGTTGAGGTAATCTTTGAAGGGACTAAGCTGTCTGCAAAGTTGCTTCTGCAACTAAAACATTAGATATTTCATTGGACTACATCACAGTATTTAGCCCTTGTTGTCTTAGATCCACTTTTCCAAATATGTTTTGGATGCAGATTTTCTTTCAGGATTCTATAGCCCACTTTTCCTGGAGGGAACTTAGAAAGCGAAGGTTATTGGTAAAAATTACAGCTCCTACACTGCAGATGGTCTCAGGGCTTTTACTGATGCTCATAATTTCCCTCCTCTAAGGTCAGTTCTAGATTTCCTTGAAGCTCAGTATCTCTAGTGTTCTTGGTTGCTTACCTCAGGACCCATATCCTCTCCCCTCAGGGGTCTTTGGTGATATTTAAACGTGTTCACCCCTGTATATTCTCTCTAAACACTGTACTCCTTTTAAAATTGTGATGAAGTGTCTCAGTGGTTAGGTAAGGTCATGTTTGCCTGTTAGCAGGCGAGTAAAATCACCCGAAAGTGTTTTCTTCACACTATGGTAGCAGGTGCAGCCTTGGAATTGAAAATCTAAATGTGTCACTGAAACAAATTAATGGTTGATGAATTTTTTATAGAAATGTTTTCAGGTGCTGAAAGAGAACTGCCCATGGCCCCTTTCCCAGCAAAATAAGGCAGGAAGAAAATATCCAAAGTCTAAATAAACTAGCACTGACAAAATCTCCAAAGCTTAATTTGAGACTTTATTTAAACTCTGACCTTAAGGAAGTCAGAATACCTCATAAAGGCTATCACATGTTTCTAGATTCTTAAAAATTTGCTGCTTGTGGCCTCTAGTAGCTTTTTGCTATTTGAAAAATTACGTCTTTTTTTCTTATAGAAATTTTCCCCATTTCTACTTGGAAATTATCGTGTTGCATCTTTCTCTGTGATGTCTAGGGAGCTCGAATAAGTTCTTTCCTTGTTTTCTGGGTGCCAGTGTCATACAATCCATAGGAACAACCAGGGGTAATCAGCAACTCTTTGCAGCCAGTAGCCAAAAGAATAGTGGGCCCATGGACAGGCTCAGGGCCACCTTAAGGCAGATTGTATCACATCCTATATCACATGTACTTTTTTTGTTTGAAATCCCATACATTTTCTAAAGTTTCCAATGAGGACTTGGTTGAACTGTGTCCCCCATCCTACCCCACTGCCATCATTGGATGCCAGTGGCCTGGATTTCAAAGTTCCTGGCCCATGTCTTTCCTTCCTCCTTTCCTATACTTATTTATATCCTCTTAATGAATAAGAGTAGTAACTACAAATATTGAGTGCATATTATGTTTAATTACTTCGCAGCACCTTACTTGTATTTATTCATTTAATCCTCCCTATCACTTAAATGAAGTAGGTAGTAGTGATCTCATTTTATAGATGAGTCAACTATGACGACGACAGAGAGAGTTAACTTATCTAAGACCATTTATTCATTCACCAAATGTGCTCTGAGCCCTTGCTACCTTCCAGGAACAATTCTGGATAGTGGGGATGTGATAGTGAACAAAGCAGATGATAGTTCATGTCCTAATTTCGCTTATATTCCGATGTATGCATCCGGAGATAGGCAATAAACAGAAAAGTCATTATTGTAATTTGGAGGAAAATAATTGAGAGAAGGCATATTACAGCTTGGGATGGAGCCTGTGTTTACAATATTTAATAGGGGCAGGCTAGGCCTCCTTGGTCATTATATCTGATCAATACTTGTACAAGTCATGGGAGGAGGTAGGTGGTTATGTAGGATAGTAAGAGTTTTCCAGGTAGAGTTAACAAAAAGCCCAAAGAAGCTGAGGTAGAATCTTGCTTAGTTTATTGAAGGAAAAGCAAGGAGACCACCATAGTTCGCATGGAGAGAGAGCGTTTAGTGGGAGATCAGGACAGAGGGATAGCAGTGAGCTAATAGGGCCCTTCATAGGCTATTGTAAGCATTTTAGTTTTTACCTGCATGAGAAAGTCATAGGAGGGTTTTGAGCTGAGGAAGGATATGGTCTGGTGTACATTTGATTAAGACCCCTAGCTGCTGTGTTGAGAATCAACTATAGAGAGTCAGTGACAAGTGCAGATAGGTCAGTTAGAGGCTATCCTAATTCTTCTAAGAACTGATGGTGACTTAGACCAGAGTGATGATGATATAGAACTTGAAAAGTGGTTGAATTTTGGAGATATTATTAAGGTATATGAGTGGAATTTGCTATCTAAGGCAATTGGGATATGAAAGACAAATAGAAGTCAAAAGTGACCTCCGTGTTTTTGGCCTCAACAATTGGGAATTTCCAACAACTGAAATGGAAGTGAAGGTGGGATGACCAAGTTTGAGAAAGAAGAGCCAGAGTTTGCTTTTGGGTGTGTTAGATCTTAGAGGCCTATTGGACAGAGAAGTGGGAGGTAATAGGGAGGTGATTGTATATATATCATATATATATATATATATATATATATATATATATATATATATATATCCAGGGAGGTACGCTGGGTAGGATTAGAAATTTGGAATGTATAAGTGATTCAAAGCAATGAGACTGAAGGAGTTCAGCAAGGGTGAGTATATATAGAAGAGGAGAAGAAAGTTCAATAGTGAATCCTGGGCATTTAGGCATCTAGAAATTGGGAAGAGGAAGGAGAGTCAAAATGGGAAACTAAGAAGGATGAATCAATGAGGAAGGAGGAAAAATCATAAGAATATGTTGCCCTGAAATCCAGGTAAAGAAGGCATTTCAAGTTTGAGAGATAAAATGTTAAGTACTACTGATAGTCAAAGAAGGGAGGACTGATAGTTTACCATTGGATTAGCAACATAAGGATTATTTCTGACCTTGACAGGGATGGTGTTGTGAATTGATGAGGGCAGCAACTTGCCTGGAGAAGTTTTTAGGAATACACTGAGATAAGAAGTGATAGATTCATAGGTATGAACTCAGGCAGCCATGTTCCAGAACGCATGCTCTTAATCATTACCAGGTGTATTTTTTTTTTTCAACAGGTTATGTCAGGCTCTTTCTTCCTAAAGATTTTACTATGTCCATTGTCCTCAAATAAGATGAGAGTCATTGTCTTAATGTTTTAGTAATGTCGGAAACCTCAGCCATCATTAAAAAGCTTGTGTGACCCACAGCTAACATAATGCTCAGTGGTGGAGAGCCAAATGCTTTTCCTATAAGAGCAGGAACAAGGATGCCCACTTAATTTTTATTCAGCATAGTTTTGGAAGTCCTATCCACTTTAATTAGGCATGAAAAAGAAATAAAAGGTATCTGAAGTGAAAAGAATGACAGATGACATGGTATTATATATAGAAAACTAAAGATTCCACCAAAAAACTATTAGAACTAATACATTAATACAGTTAAGTCACAGGATACAAAATTAGCATATGGAAATTGTTTGCATTTCTATATACTATAGTAATGAGCTATCAGAAAGAGAAATTAAGAAAATGATCCCATTTATGAATACATCAAAAGGGATAAAATATCCAGGGATAAGTTTAACCAAGGAGGTGAAGGATTTGTACTCTGAAAATTATAAGGTACTGATTAAAAATACTGGAGACAACACAAATACATGGGAATATATATATATATATATGATTATTTCCATTTTTCCATTTATTTTTATTATATATATATAGCAAATGCCTATATATATATATATATATATATATGATTGGATTGAAAGATTGGAAGGAATTAATTGGAAGAATTAATATTGTTAAAATGTCCTTACTATCCAGATGCAATGCATTTCTTCACTTATGGCTAGTACCAATAGCAAAAAAAAAAAAGGACCAATAACATTTTTCATAGAAGTAGGACAAAGTATCTTACAATTTGTGTAGCACCACCAAAGATCCCAAATAGCCAAAGCCATCTTGAGAAAGAAGAACAAAGCATGGAGTTACCATTTTTCTTGAATTCAAATAATACTACAAAGCTACATTAATCAAAAAGATATGGTGCTGGTTGGAAAACAGACACATAGATCTGTGGAATAGAATAGAAAGCCTAAAAACAAACCCACGCATATCTGGTCAATTAATGTATGACAAAGAGGCAAGGATATATAATGAGGAAAAGATGCTTTTCAGTAAATGGTGTTGGGAAGTAGATAGCTATGTGCAAAAGAAGGAAAATAGACCACTATCTTATATCTTATAAAAATTAATTAAAAATTGATTAAAGTCTTGAGGGTAAGATCTGAGACCATAAAGTAAATTCTGCATGGATTGCAATCTTGAATATAAGTCCTGAAACTATAAAACTCCTGGAACAAAACATAGGCAGTAAGCTCTTATGACATTTTTCTTAGCAATAATTTCTTAGACCAGTTTCTGCAGGCAAGGGCAACAAAAGCTAATATAAGCAAGTGAGATTACATCAAACTAAAAAGATTTTGCACAGTGAAGGAAATCATCAAGAAAATGAAAAGGCAACTTAGTAGATGGGAGAAGATATTTGCATGATATGAGGTTAGTATCCAAATATATTAAGAACTTACACAACTTAATATCAAACGAATAAACAACTCAATTAGAAAATTAGTAGAGGCCTATAGTTGACATTTTTTTTAAAAGAAGACCTACAGATGAACAAGAGATGTGAAATGATGCTCAATATCACCAATCATTAGGATAATGCAAATCAAAATCACAATGAGATATCATGCCTGCCAGAATGGCTAGTGTCAAAGACAAGAAATAACAAGTGTTGGTGAGGATATGTGGAGTAAAGGGAAGCTTTGCACACTGTTAGTGGGAGCGTAAACTGGTACAGTCACTGTGGCAAACAAAATGGAGGTTCCTCAAAAAATTCAAAATAGAACTATCATATGCTCCTGAGAATTCAGTATTGGGTATCTCAAGAAAATGAAAATACTAACTCAAAGAGATATGCACCCCTATGTTCATTGCAGGACAATTTACAATAGCCAATATATGAAAGCAATGTTAGCATCCATCTGTCGATGCATAGATGAAGAAGATATGTTGTGTATGTGTGTACACACACAGGAATATTACTGAGGCATAAAGAAGAATGAAACCTTGCCACTTGTGACAAGATGAATAAACCTAGAGAGTACTATGCTAAGTGAAGTAAGTCAGATAGAGAAACACAAATATGGTATGATTTCACTTAGTATGTGGAATCTAAAATCCAAAGAAATGAACAAAACAGAAACAGACTCATAGATAAATGAAACATAATAATAAATATACAGTTGAGTCTTGCTAAATGTCACCCTGTTTTGCTGAGTGCTTTCTCTCATATAATTTTATTCTATATGTTGTATCTTCCAAAGTAATTTATATTAGCTCTTGGTTAAGTGCCCAGACTTTTACTTCTTCATATACTAAGTGTTTAATAAATCCCTTTTGCCAGCTAGAGGACAGAACGTCTTTGAACAGAGGTTGTACTTTCCGAAACACTTTGGGTGTATGTTCTATCATGGTATTAGAGTTTTCCATAATGTGATACTCATCATTTTTTTTCTTTTGAATTTGAATCCTAACAAAAATTTTGTGATGTTTATTTTTTTTTTTTTAATTTTTATTTATTTACGATAGTCACAGAGAGATAGAGAGAGAGGCAGAGACACAGGCAGAGGGAGAAGCAAGCTCCATGCACCGGGAGCCCGACGTGGGATTCGATCCCGGGTCTCCAGGATCGCGCCCTGGGCCAAAGGCAGGCGCCAAACCGCTGCGCCACCCAGGGATCCCTTTTTTTTTTTTTTTTTTTTTTTTTGTTGTGATGTTTATATAAAGAACATATAGAAGTAGAAATTGTTTCTCAATTATATAGCTGACTTATATAATATTTTATTTCACATATTTTAATCTTTTGGATGGTTACAAACTGTGTTTCTTTAGGTTGTTGGAGTGTTTCACTGCAATGTGCACATGTTGAGTAGAGATGGAGATGTGCTTTTGAACTTGCTGACTCTTTGCTATGGTCTCTGAACAAAATCTCAAGTACTGCATGTTTTTTAAGGTATCCAAATGCCACAGCCTGTCCTTGATTCCTAGTTTATGTCAATGCATGAAGGTCATTCATATACATGTGCTCTAGCAGGTAATGGAGTGTCAATCTCAGCAGATGCCAATTAGAAATTCCTGGGCCAACTGGGCCCTAAAGGCATCCAATCTTGCATAATATAAAATTGTAATCAGTTGGATGGATCAATCCAAGTTCCAGAGCCATAAATCTAGTTAGAAATGCCTTCTTAGTACCAGATGGCCACTTCTGGAAAGACAGTGGAGAAACTCCTTCTGTGATGATCAGAGAGCAATCCACAGTCCTTCTGAAGAAGATGTTAGTATGTGATCCATAGAATCCCCAGGAGATAATAATGACAGTAAAATTGATATCTTTAAACTAGCATCTGTAAAATTATTGGTAATCAGTAGTGACTTTATGCATAATGGAAGTTAATGGAAACTATGAAAGAAAACTTACTGCTCCCCAAACCTCTCCACTGTGGTTCATTGGATGCCTGCATTGTTGTCAGTTTTGAGTCATGACTTGGGTGATTGAGTAACTGCTGATTTGGGGAATTTAGTTGATTACGTATATAGTTCTGGGAAAGGCAACACTAAGCAACATTATCACTTATGGCCGCCTTTGCATGGAGGTTTTTGTTGCTGTTGTTTTTAATTAGACATGTGTTTTGACAAACAGGTATAGGATGTCTGAGGAAATGTGACACTGAATAGGGACTTGTTCTGGAACAAGAATATGTCTTAGTGTTCCTATTGCTTAGCACTGGCAGCACCTGCAGAAAATAGTAGAACTGGGTGTTGGAAAACTGTGTTTTCAAGCTCCATTTCTGTTACTTATTAGCATTATGACCTCAAGCAAATCTCTTTGTTTCTCTAGGGCCATGGTTTCCTTTTTTGAAAAATGAATGAATTTAGATACGGAATTATCAAACTTGAAGATGTCTAAGAACTGTGCAAAGGAGTGTGTTTAAAAATGCAGATTTTTAAATTGTCCTTCATTTCTTTATCCTTTGAGTCAGTAAGTTTAGATGAGGCCTGGGAATCTTGGTATTAAGAAGTAACTCAATGTAAATTCTATATAGTTTAAGGATCATTCTTTGATAAACTAAATTAGATGATTTCTGTGGTCTTTTCCAGCTTTATTTTGTTTTAAAGATTTATTTATTTATGATAGACATAGAGAGAGAGAGAGAGAGAGAGAGAGAGAGAAAGGCAGAGACACAGGAGGAGGGAGAAGCAGGCTCCATGCTGGGAGCCCGACGCAAGACTCGATCCCGGGACTTCAGGATTGCGCCCTGGGCCAAAGGCAGGCGCTAAACTGCTGAGCCACCCAGGGATCCCCCTTTTCCAGCTTTAAAGATTCTTTCTGGTGGCTCTACCTTTGTTTTGTAACAAACCATTTATATGCCTTCATTTTCCATCCCTCTCCCACTTTCTTTGATCACATTATTTCTCTCTCCTTCCATCTTTTCCCCTTGGTCCACCCCCTCATCCACAAGGCATTATTTGGCTCCAGTGGGGATGGGAATGATTCAGTGAACACAGACTCTGAAAGTGCCTCCTGCATGGGATCTCTGTTGGATTTAGTGAGAGATAGGGCAGGTAAGCCACATTCTCTGCTCTTGGGTGGAGAAATACTATATTTGTCTCCTAGACACTTGTGACACATGGGATGCACATTTTGAGAAAGCTATAAACTCTGTGGGGTGGAGTGAGTCACAGAGGAGCAGACGACAGAGGTTGAGGGCCTTCTGTGATGTGTGTATACTAAATGCTCCTGGTTTTATATCTTCTGACTTTTGATCTGTTGGATTCTACTAGTACTTGGAAGGGCTGATCGAATGCAAGTAGTGAGAAATGCTATTCCTATCTTTTTGGTGGGCATTCAAATCAGTTGTAGACTCATTTGTTCTCAGTCTGGTTGCACATTAGAATCCCCTGGGTAGCCTATAAAAATATCACCTTGATCATGCTACAGGCTAATGAAATTCAAGTCTCTGAGAGTGGATGTTGGCATCAACTTCTTTAAAAATATACCAGGTGACTGTAACATGCAACCAAAGTTGAGAACCACTGTTATAGGAGGTTACTTGTAGAAATGAGAGAAGTAAAACTTAAATAACTAGTCTTCTAGTAGGTTGCTAAGCTGCTGACTAGTATTGTCCTGGCAAAGTAGGCCTGAGAGTTTGTTTTTGATGTTCCCTCCCTCCCTCTCTCTCTCCTGAACTGTGGGTTATAACTTTACTTCCAGAGCATGTGCCTTTAATGCCAACTTCCCTCATACACCTAGACTCTCTTGAGTGGGTGTCCTTTTACCTATGCTCAGTTCTGTGTTCCCACCAATGGTATACAGTACTCAGTTTTAGTGTTTGCATAATATGAATTTGCTTTAATGAAATCAAGAGGGTTTTGGCCTCTTGATTTGTTGGCTTTGAGTCCACTTCATGTCCTACGAAGTCCAGCAAAAAGCCTAAATTGGTGGGGTTCATCTGGCTGCAGCTGGCAAGCATGGTTCTGGGAGTGGCAGTTCACAGGAATCCCAGGTGTGGGGTCATAGTGTTTTTCAATCAGTTCCAAGCCAGTGGTGAAACCTGAAGTGGACCCTCTGGAAAAAGAAGCTTTTGATTCAGCGTTCACCGACCAGAACCCCCTCAATCTGGAGCCCTTAGCTGTAGCCAGGAAAGAGCAGCTTTGGGGGACAGTATGGCCCTCCCCTGAGTTGTGAGACTCAGCATCGTGTAGAGGTGCTTGTTAAGCATTGCAGTGGCTAGATTGTGGTTTCAGCACCTTTACGGGACCAAAAATGTGGTGGCCTATGAGAGTAAAGGGCGGGTACTGGCAAAATGATGCTTAAAGGCAGGAATCCGCTTCATGGTCTACCAACCCAGGCCTCAGGAGGCAGCCTCCAACTCCAGGACACTACTCCAGGGGCCATGACTGAAGGTGCTATGGTGTTGCAGGGGCCCAGAGAATCTATGAATGAAACGTAAACTTTTTTCCGAGAATGTGTAAATATAAAGCTTTGAGCTGTTACATCCTTCAGGCTAGAGCATCTGGAAAAACAGCCAGCTTGGAAGTTTATACAATAATGTAACAGTGGAATGTTATGGCAAGTTAAGGTCATCCCCTCCTCGTTTTGAGTGCATGTTTTAATCTAGAGCTAACATCTACCCCTCTGTTGGACCTGAGAGAAGTATCTGAGAAAAGCTTTTGCCAATTGTAATTAACTTTTGAAGGACAAATCACATGCTGTTTGTAAGTTGAGGAATAAATGCATATTATGAACAATTAAAAAAACACCCAAATATATGAAATGAGAATTTTGTCTGATTTAGCTTGAGTCTTGATTCATTTTCCTCTAACCCTCATTTCTGGTTACCACTGAGGACAATGCTGTGGTCTGTATTGATTGGTATTCTTTTATACGTGGTTGTTGAGCATACCCCTTTATATCTTGTCTTTGGAAACAACAGAATTTCTTTGCTTGCTCCCAGCAGTGAAGTGGTCAGAAGATTTTCCTTCCTTTCTGGTAAGGATTATGTAAACAGTTTGCAATACACAATGAGCTTTTGAATCCATTCTTTCATTTGATCACTACAGCAAATCTGTGCTGTAGTCTTGGCCTGAGGTATTAGCACTTTTTTTTTTTAAAGGACAGGAGATGGAATGGCAGAAGAAAAGACACTTCCTGCACATTTTTGTATTTAGAACTCAATCTATTTTCTGCATAGCACATGTCATTACTTCGTATCATTCATATTGTTTGCTTATTTGCTTAATTATCATCTTTCTTCACTGCCACTAGAATGCAAATTAAATATTAACGCAGGGGTCTTACCTGTCATGTTCATGTCAATATCCCCAGAGGCTAGATCAGTGCATGGCATATAGTGAATGCTTTGTTGAATCTTGAAGACTCAGTCTTCCTGTCACAAGTCCTGTTTTTAATTCTCTATGGCCACTCTTTTTTTGCCAGTGTTCAAAGAAATTGATGGAAAAATACACAAATGGTCATGCAGCTAGTAATTAGTGGAGCCTGTACCAGAACCCGGTTGTTTACTTCTCAGTAGATTTGTATTACTTTATTTTATATTTGGATTCTGGCAGACCCAATGCTATGCTGTGGTTTAGAAAGATCCTCAAATGTGGGTCTGCATGCTCTAAGGCCACTGATAGAACCAACCTTCTTGCAAAGTTCTGGAGTGGGAAAAGATTGTCGTCTTTGTCTACATATTCACCTCCCTTTCAACCTGAGTTGAAGCTCATCCATTCTGTGTTCTCTGGTTACTCTGGTGCCCCCAACCTGGGGCCTCACCCTAGCCTGCACCTCAGTGTTCAAGATCTTTCCAGATCCCTTCTCTCAAATTTTCTCTGTCCTTTGACCCACTCTTAGTGCAGATGTCAATTGCTAGCTGGATGGAGTCACCTTACCTCTTTGAGTCTCAATTTTCTTAACAAAAAAGGATAATATTTCCTTCTTATGTCATTTGTGTGTTATAAACATATAAAATATCAATGTGTATGTTATAAAACATTTTACAAATTATGTTTTGTTACTAGGTTTTTCTAGAAATTTACTTAATATAGCAAACAAGTTCCTTTAGAAGCCGAAGGGTTTTTGTAATGGTTTTGAGTTACCTTTTCTGGGTAACCCAGTTAAAATTTAACAAGTATATTCAATTATCTTTAACCTAAAAGTGTAATTCCTATGATGAGAATGTTAAGAATCCTGGCAGGTCCGTGAGGACAGATTTTTATGTGGGGTTGGGAGAAGGAGAGGTTTTTAGTTCTTTGCTATTCACTTCCTTTCTTTGCAATGTGGTTCACCTTACCTCTTTGTTCTTCCTTTGTAATTCCTACCTCTGCTGAGGCAAGAATATTGTTCAAGCAGTATCTTTTGATGGCCAATTTGGCTTGAAGTGATCTGAAGTGATCCTAACTATGTAGAGTTCCTGTGGTTTACTTCCGGAAAGATTCTCACTCTAACACTCCCATTTTGGAGCTCATTAGACAACAGAGCTGTACTGTGCAGGTGAAGTTGAACTTGGACAAAGTGTTCCTTTGCTTGTCGGGTGTCCTGTGTTTGGGAGACCAATGCCAGTGAGGTGAAAGGTAAGGGTTAAATAGTGCAAGTTAGCCCACATTTGAAAAAGCTGGGGCCAAACCGGAGGGTGTCTGATTCATATGGAAACTTGCCCCTAGGGGCCCTTTTTTCAAAATCTGTCAACATGAGGCTTTTGCAGAGTTGTGAGACCCTGAGGTTGGTGTCTTTCTAGGCATTTTCTTGTCAGAGCCATCATTCTACAAAATTATAGAGAGTGGATTGAAACTAAGATTATAGGTTTAAACAGTCCTCGCCTCTCTCCAACTAGGGACAGCCTAAGCAATGCCCAGAAACTAAATTTGGTCTCAGTCATTATGAAAATTGAAAGTAATGCTTTACAATTAAGAGTTTGAAAACAGCATTTAATTTAGCTTCCATAAAACACTGATGGGGGGTGGGAGGGTGTGATGGCTAAGGGCTCAAGGGCGGGCCTGTATTAAAAATGAGTAGAGGCTTTTAAAGCATTGTTACTAGTTTCAATGTGGTTCAAGGGTCTTGGCAATCTCAGGGTATTGAGATTGGTTTGGTTGTTTCTGGTCCTGTGAAATGGAATACTCAACATCTTTGCAGCCAGAATCCCAAGAATTACTGCCTAGAAAGGCAAAATGGATGCTAGGATTCTAGATAGGTAAGGTGGACTTGAAATAAATGAACCTTAGAAATAAAGAAGTAAACGACACTGAGTTTAAGAAATAGGGATATTTTGGAAGGACTGATTTAAAATTTAAAATAAAGGTAGAATCTCAACCTCACAAGAAATGGTAAAAATCCTAGATCTCATAATCTGTCCCGAATTTAGAAGAGCCAGGTCTAAAAGGGAACTTATTAGCAAGACTCTCTGATGTAGAGACCATTCTTCTTAGGGGGTGCTTGTCTGAGTCTGGCTATCTGAGCAAGTTTCACAAAATAGAGGAAGCAAAGTCAGAGTTCCTTTTATTATTTTTTTTTTAAAAAGATTTTATTTATTTATTCACGAGAGACACAGAGAAAGAGAGAGGTAGAGACACAGGCACAGGGAGAAGGAAGCTTCATGCAGGGAGCCTGATGTGGGACTTGATCCTGATACTCCAGGATCACACCCTGGGCACAAGGCAGATGCTCAACTGCTGAGCGACCCAGGCGTCCCAAAGTCAAAGTTCCTTAGAGAGTAAATATGTGTGTGTGTGTGTGTGTGTGTGTGTGTGTGTGTGTGTGTGTGATGGAGGAAGAAAGTTAAAGCATCTAACCCTCCTACCCCCCTTGAGATAACCACTTTAGGATGATCATACTTTTGTGTGGTTCATTATGTGTATATACGTATGTTCCTTTCCATAGACGGCATCAGAGTCTAAATGCTTGCATTATTGTTCAGGGTACTTTTTGAGGGACTTTGGTCTCCCCTCTTCTCTTCTCATTACACTCCCCCATATACCCAAAATTAATAGCCTGGTGTATATCATTGTGTACATTTCTCTACATTTACTTCCTCTGATTCAGACACACAGGTTTTGTTTGGTCAATATTTTATAAAATTAATTATCATGTTATATATTTTTCTTTATCTTTTATTCATTAATTAATACCTGGTGAAGTTGGTAAGATTTCCACAGTTCTCTAGTAGCTTATGATATGAGTGTATCAAACTTGATTCGGTCATTTCCATATTAATGGACATTCGTTGTATTTCCAGTTTTTTTTGCCATCACCATTTATGTTGCAGTTACTATTCTTGTATTGCTTTAAACCATAAGAAATTACTCGTTTAGTAGATCAAAACAGCCAACCACCAAAGACCAAATTATACTAGCTTATAATAAATAAATCCGCAATAGTGTTCAGGTTTGAGAATGTGGAAAATAAAATCACTTTGGGGTTCAAACCTAAGCTTTCCTAGGATGCAGAGAAAAAGACCAAGGAGATACAAAGAATGAGAAAATCAATAATATAATGGGTCATTGTATGAAGAGCCACTGTGTGGCTAATTTATGTATCTTAGGAGGCAAGAATAAGTGCATTAGAAGTAATAATATAAGAAAACATTTCTGCATTGGAGAAATAGCTGAGACTGCAGGCTGGAATGGATCACCAGGTACCAGTCAAACTAAAATGTGACTGACCTCTAAATAGTCCTGGTAGGGGCGTCTGGGTGGCTCAGTCAGTTAAGTGTCAGACTCTTGGTCTTGCTCAGGTCTAGATCTCAGGGTCCTAGGATCCAGTCCCACCTCAGGCTATGTATTCAGGGGAGGTGTCTGCTTGTTCTTCTCCCTCTGCTCCTTCCCTACTCACTAGCACTCTCGCTCTCTCAAAGATAAGTAAAATTTAAAAAAAAAATTGACGAATGTTCTGAATTGTAAGAAAAAAATTCAAACACCCAGTCAAAAAAGAGAAACAAAAAACCAGAAATAAACAAGTTACCTCAAAATTTAAAAAAATTATAAAATTTGGGCATTTTGGTATAATATTAAATGCAATAAGGCAATAGAGCATCATATACAATTCGATAGAAAAATATTTTGTCCAAGGCGTTCTCTACCCAGACAATATAACAAAAAGATACCTTAAGAAATATGATAGCTCAAAAAACATACCCCATGTAGAATTTGTGGGAAAGGAGCGGGGGCAACTGAGATAAGCAAAGCAGCTGGAAAATAATGAAAAAATAAAGGTCTTCTTTAATTTAATTTTATTTTTTAAATTTATTTATGATAGTCACAGAGAGAGAGAGAGAGAGAGAGAGGCAGAGACATAGGCAGAGGGAGAAGCAGGCTCCATGCACCGGGAGCCCGATGTGGGATTCGATCCCGCATCTTCAGGATCGCGCCCTGGGCCAAAGGCAGGTGCTAAACCGCTGCACCCCCCAGGGATCCGAAAAATAAAGGTCTTAAGAATGTGGACTTCAGTATAAATTGATGCATGCATGTATACATGAGTTCACTTAAACATATAATTATTTAAATGATGTTATAGATGAGTTTATAAAAAACAGATAATAATGATCTTTAAAAGAATAGATTAAAAAATAGATAATTTTGTTTCAAACATTGAAAATAAAGAATTTCATCTACAATATTATACTATGCCCCCATTACCTGGGAGATCGGGATAGGGTAGGAAAGTGCAGGAGGAATTATTAGATACTGTTTCCAGGAGATCCATAGATTATTGATTTTTTTGAGGGAGGAAGGGGCAGAGGGAGAGAGAGAACGCTATCAGGCACTACACCCAGTACAGTGGGGGCGCCACCTCACAGCCTTGAGATCATGACCTGAGCTGAAATCAAGAGTCGGACACTTAACTGAGTGACCACCCAGGCACCCCATAGATTGATGTATTTTATTTTATTTTAATTAATAGATTAATTAATTAATTAATTTTTAAAGATTTTATTTATTCATGAGAGAGAGAGAGAGACCGAGACAGAAACATAGGCAGAAGGAGAAGCAGGCTCCATGCAGTGGGACTTGATCCCAGGACTCTGGGATCACGCCCTGAGCCAAAGGCAGACGCTCAACTGCTGAGCCACCCAGGGGCCCTAGATTCATGTATTTTAAATTTAAGGGTAACCACATGGAGAATTAAAAGCAGAAAGTATACTTTCCAAATTACTAAAGTAGGAAAAAATCAAAGATAAGCCATATTTCAAAAAAAAAAAAAAAGGAAATAGGAAGAAAGCATAATTCAAATACAACAACATAAGTAAGACCAAGCAATGCCAATGAATGTTTGAGTTGAACATTTCTATTACAAGACAAATTCCCAGAGTGAATTAGGAAAAAAAATACATCTGTAGTTTCTGAAAGACACGTGTAAAAGTAATTCTAAAAGGTGAAAGGGGGCAGCCCTGTTAGCGGTTTAGCGCTGCCTTCAGTACGGGGTGTGATCTTGGAGACCCGGGATCGAGTCCCATGTTGGGCTCCCTGCGTGGAGCCTGCTTCTCCCTCTGCCATGTCTCTGCATCTCTCTCTGTGTCTCTCATGAATAAATAAATAAAATCTTTTTTTAAAACAAAAAGGTGAAAGAGGGATGACATATCAGGAAATGAAAGCAAAGAGCACAACGAAAGCATATTATTAATCAACAAAGTAGAATCTAATGAGAACTCCTTCCTAAGATAAGGCCATTCATGTATTATTAATTTAGCCTTGGTCTAATAGTGTAGTTACTAGCTACATATGGCTGTTTGAATTTAAATTTAATCTAATGAAAATAAAGTTTAATTTAAAAACTCTATTCCTCAGTAATAATAGCTACATTTCAAGCGCTTAGTAGCCACATCTGCTCAAGTGTTTAATAGCCAGCATATTGGACATCGCTGGCCTAGAACATGTCCACCATTTCTCTTTGCTTTGACAGTCCTGGTAAGGAATTAAAAAAAGAAAGTATAATAAAAATATAATATTTGTAAACCTTTATGCACAAAATAAGATCCATTTGAAAATGATAATTGAATACTGTCAGATAGAAGGAGAAACTGACAGTATGCCCATGGGAAAGGGGGAGTTTAACATCTTGTAAAAATACACAATGTATGAAGCAATATAGAGGGTCTGATTATTTTTCTTATTAAAGATAATTCATATAAAATTCTTTATTTGAAAGAACTGTATCTTATTTTGTAGTGCCCATGGAACATTAAAGAAATAGAATCATATTGGCCACGATGTAAACCTCAGTTCTATAAAGCATTTGTGGTATGCCATTCTGTAATATGTGCAATTAATAATAGACCTAGCAAATGGAAACCTTTCTTATTTCCACATACTTAGAAAATACAAACCTCTAACAATTCTTGGTCTGAAGAGGAAATCAAAAGCCACAGTTCACAATACTTGAAAAAATAACCATCATAAGAATATATTGTGCCTTTATCTAAGTTGTATAGCTGAGCTTTAATCAGAGGAAACGTCATAGCTTTACAAAGTTTGTTTCAGTAAATCTTCAGCTTCCAGTTACAACAACATAAATATAAGCAAAACATGACGAAACAGAAGATTAAGAACAGATTTGCACTAGGAAACGAGCTAGGAAACAGAGAACCAGTGAATTCTACTAATCCCTAAATACATTTTCTTTAAAAAGACAAAAAAAAAAAAGGTGAGTGTGTGTGTGGGGGAGAAAATCCTAGCCTAATAAAAGTAAGAAAGGAGGAAAATCCATAAAGTAAAAATGATAAAGGGAATATAACCATAAATATTGAGGAGATTTTCAGAGTTATATAGAAGTCATGTATAAGTCCATGCTTTTAATCTGAAGTCTTCACGGACATAATTACTCAAAACACGAATTACTAAAATTGTTAAAGAAGTAGAAAGCTTTACAGAGGAGAAAGAGGTAGTACTCATGGGTATACCTTCACAGAATGTGTTCTAACTTTTCATTTTTATCTTGAACATTAATTTTTAAACATGAATTTCATATTTATTTTTATTGTGTGTAAAAGCATAAAATAAAATTTCAATCTTAACAGTTTCCAAATGTACAGTTCAGTACTAAGTTCATTTACATTTTTGTGCAAACAATTGCCAGAACTTTTTCAATATTCAAACTCTATATCCATGAGACAGTAGCTTCCCCTTCTACACCTCCCCAATGCCCTCCTAAATACCATTTTTCCTGTTTTTATGAATTAGACTACTTCAGATACTTATTTAAGTGAAATCATGCAGTATTTGTCTTTTAGTAATGGGCTTATTTCACTTTGTATAATATTCTCCAGGTTCATCCAAGTTGTATCATGTGGTATGATTTCTTTACTTTTTAAGGCTGAATAATATTCCATTGTATGTAGTACATACCACATTTTGTTTTTCTGTTTACCCATGAATGGGACACTTGGGTGGCTTTTAAATTTTTTTCACACACTTTATTTACAAAAATAATATTTTATAATGTGCACTGTTCTACAATTTGTTTTTTGATATATGCAGGAGAATAAATTGATCAGGAGAGCATATATTATCAATAATTAAAGATTTGCAGAATATATATGTGTTTTTGCCAGTTTTGACATTTTAGAATGCTGGAAATCAAGAAGAACATGTTTCAACTAAGTAGACAGACCTGGGATCCTAGTAATGTAGATAAGGATTTTCCCACATTGTGATGTAGGTAAAATTTGTACAGGTACTAATTAGAATCATGTTGGGAAGTAGAATTTTTTCATCTATTGCTTAATAAAGACCTACTTCATTAGGGAGCATTGTGAAATGGAAAGAACAGTGAACTGAATTCAAACCACATCTCAGCCACTTGGTTTATATGTATAGTGGGAAGATCTCTTACTTCCCCAAGCCTTAAATTTTTCATATTAAAAAAAAGTGAGGCAGAACCTACTCAATTCATTTTTTCAACTTGGTAAGGTAGAGCCTATGACCGTATGTTAAAGTGTATTTTATAGGGACACCTTGGTCGCTCAGTCAGTTAAATGTTGGACTCTTGGTTTCTGCTCAGGTCATGATCTCAGTCAGGGTGGTGGATCCAGCTCCAAATCAAGGCTCCGCGCACAGTATCGGGTCTGCTTGGGATTCTCTCTCTCCCTCCCTCTCTCTCAAATATATATGTATTTGATAAATAGTAAATTTCTCTTAAAATGTAAGTTATCCAATCGATTTTTTCCCCAAGGAGAATTTTTTTTGCCTTTTACTCAACAAAATATTTGTTGAGCTGTAATTTATAAAGAATAAACTGCACATATTTAATTTCTCCAGTGTGATGAGTTTTGACCTGTTCATGTACCTGTGAATTCTGGATGTGTAATGTTCCTAAAACCCCACAGAGTTTCCTTCTGCCTCTTTGCAATTTATCTCTTCCTTTACCCTTGTCTCCCGGTAACCATTTGTTACCTTTTTATCATTTCTGGTTAGTTTGCTGTTTTTGAGTCTTAAGTGAATCTAATCTTAAGATATGTTCTCAGAAAACTGAGAACAAAAATCAGGCTTCCTTTACTTAGCATAATGATCTTGAGATTCATTCATGTTGCACATATCAGTACTTACTTCATTGTATTGCTGAGTATTATTTAATTAAATGGCTGTGGAACATTTTATTTTTCCCTTTACCTGTTTTTCTACCTTTGGGATATTTTTAGTTTTTTGTCTTGTTTTGTTTTTATTATATACTAAATTAAAACACTGCATAACATAGAAAGGGTAGATGGACATAACCAAGTTATTTTTCATTAATCAGAAAAGTGCTTCCTTAATCAATATTCTCCAAACCCTTTGACTCATATTAACTCCAGAGATGTGCCTATTCCTTTCCATCAAATTACGCTGATTTCAATATTGGGCAACCCTTTTTACTTGTCCCCTTTACTGAACCTGTGGATATGCGTCCTGGCTATGCCAGGGATGACCAAGCAGACAGCCATGATGTCGATCCCGGGAAGAATCTCGAACCACATTACACTGCATTTACCAGGGCCAAACCCTTCCTTCCTGGCTCCCTAAAGGTTGAGATGTTTATGGTTTTGAAGTATTCTGGCTAAAGGTGTTATGATCATTCATGCACAAGTCTTTGGGTGTAAGTTTTAACTCTTCTTGGGTAAATACCTAGGAGTGGAGTAGATGTGTTATATGGTAGACATTTAATATTTTACAAAACTTCTACGCTGTATTCCAAAGCAGTATAAAAAATATATATATTTGCATCAACATTTAAGTTTTAGTCATTCCACATCTTCTTCATCTCAATGTTGCCATTCTTTCTTTTTCTCATTCAAGATTTTATTTTATTTTTTTAGAGAGAGAAGGAGAGAGAGCAAACAAGCATGAGCCAGAGAGCCAGAGGGAGAAGCAGACTCCCCACTGAGCATGGAGCCCAACATGAGGCTCGATCCCCAAATCCTGGGATCATGACCTGAGCTGGAGGCAGATACTTAACTGACTGAGCCACTCAGGTGCTCCAGCTTGGTTTTAAAATAGACTTTATTTATTTATTTATTTATTTATTTATTTATTTATTTAATTTATTTATTTAAAAATAGATATCACATAAACTCAATACAAAAGGCAAAAGGCAATGTTTATATACAATGCAAAATAAATTCCCTCCTCCTGTCTCTTGGTTTCCACATTGATCTATACTTCCAAAAATTGTTAAAGAAAGCATTGCAGATGAATGTGAGCCATCACAAGGGAGAGTTGCCATGGCATCACCTTGGATCTAGTACAGTAGAGAGGTGTGGAAACCTAAGTAGAAATATGCAGAACGTCCACTGCAGGATGCCCAAGGGCTGTGGGAAGAGTTCCAATTAACAATCTAAACTTCTGGCTTTAGAGGCATGGGATCTGCACCTGTTGGTGCAGAAGAAAAACAGAAGAGATTGGCCTTTGAAACAACTTAGGAAACCCTGTCCGCTTTAGCTATTGCCTGTCCCCAGACCCAGACCCCGAAAACGCTGAGTCCAGTAAGGATTATTCTATCCCTCTATTCCCCAACTTCTTTGGCCTGGAGCATGTAAAATAAGGGAGTTGGGGAGCATGATCAGGGTGAGGAAAGACTAGCAAATGGAATTCCTACATTATAAGTGCCTACCCTGAACTAGAAGAAAAGATTTGATATAGGTAAAGTTAAGATTTTTCATTATTACAGGAAAAGCAGCATGGAGCTTGCTCAAAAAATAAAAAATCATATGATTCAGCCATTTCACTTCTTGCTATTTATTTTAAGAAAACGGAAGTACTATTTTTTTTTTTAAACGGAAGTACTATTATGAAGATCTGTCTGCACCCCTGTGTTCCAAGGCATGGAAACAACCTAAATATCCATCAGTGGATGAATGGATAATGAAAATGTGGTATATTTACACAATGGAATATTATTCAACCATAAAAGTAAGGAAATCCTCCCATTTGTGACAACATGGATGGACCTTGAAGGCTTTTTTTCCTTTCTTTTTTTAAAAAAAGCTTTATACTAAGTCTGACAAAGACAAATATTGTATTATCTCACTTATATGTGGAATGTAAAATGAACAAACTCAGAAATCGAGAACAAATTAATGGTTGTCAGAGGCGGGGTTAGGGGTTGGGGAATTGGGAATTCGTCAAAAGGTATAATCTTCCAGTAATACAATATAGAAGTCCTGGGAATGTGATGTACGTCATGGTGACTATGATTAACAATACAGTGCTAAGAGACTAGACCGTAAAAATTCTCAACATAAGAAAATTTTTTTAAACTGTAGGAAATGATGGATGTTAAGTTACCTATGACAATTATTTTGCAGCATTTACATATATGAAATCATGTTGCACACTTGAAACTTATGCAATGTTATATGTCAGTTATATCTCAATAAAACTGGAAAAATAAAACTAATTTTTTTCTTTATGGTTGTATGTAAATTATCTAACTGTAATAGAATTGTTGAAAAGCCTCAGTAGTTTTTAAAATGATTCTGAAGACTACATATTCTGGTAGGGCCAAATGTAATACTAGTGATGCTAATGAGAAAATTTGTAATTATTAGCTTAGAGTCTATTTCTGTTCTTTTTGTAATCAATGATTACTGAAGATTCAGTCTCATTTGTTCTTTTTGTTGTTGTGGACCTATAATTGTCACATTTCCAGACATAGTGTGGACCCGAAACCAGGTAGCAAGTGTACTTTATGTATCTTTATGTTTACTTTAAACATGTTGAAAGCCCAGTTTGTCATGACCCGTTGCCTTGGGATATAGAATATAACATTCCTAATCAGTAAGTATGTGAACATTCATATAGTTTACTTCTCAGAATTTGACCAAAGATCATTGCCATGGCTTTGGAGATCAGGAAGAACTACATAAAATTGACCCCTGCACTAACTCCTCATAGAGCTTGTATAAGGCTTTAGTGTGTGTGTGTGTGTGTGTGTGTGTGTGTATAGAGGGACGGAGGGAGAGAGAAATATTATTCACTTTTTATTAAAAAAATTATTTATTCATGAGAGACATACAGAGAGAGGCAGCGACACAGGCAAGGGGAGGAGCAGGCTCCTCGCAGGGAACCCGATGCAGGACTCGATCCCAGGACCCCGGGATCACGCCCTGAGCCAAAGGCAGATAGGTGCCCTGAGAAATATTATTCTTGCCAATAGTTTGAATCGTTTTTATTCTCCTAGGTCTTGTCGTGTTTACTTTTGTAACTATACTTACTCTTAATCCTTGGTTTAAAAAAAATGATGTCTGTTGACTCTGCATAAGCGAAGGCAAAATAAATCTGCTTTATTTTACTGCTACCTCCTTTTCCTTCATTCCCCATTGAGTTGGTCATATTATTTTCTTAGTTTGTTTATGTTTATACTTTTAAATATGCTTATAGATCTGGCTTGATTTATCTGCCTTAAATGATATCCTTTGATCCCCAGCTCTAAAATATGAAGAAATCAATACACGTGCATTAAATAACCCCTGCCTTTTTAAAAATGATTTGCTTATTTGAGAGAGAAAGAGAGCAGCATGAGCATGTTAGCAGGGAGAAGGGGAGAGGGAGAGGGAGAGGGAGAGAGGGAGAGAGAGAGAGAGAGAGAGAATCTTGAGCAGACTCCTCACTGAGCTTGGAGCTCCATGAGGGGCTCATTCTCAAGACCCTGAGATAATGACCTGAGCCAAAATCAAGAGTCAGACACTCAACCTACTGGGCCACCCAAGTGTCCCTAAGTCTGGCCTTCTATCTCCCTACCTATCTTTATTTTTTTCTTAGTTATATACTTTTACACATAATTTTATATAGTTTTTAGTTACACATTTTTATTTATAAGATTTATATCTTATTCTGTAACCATAATTTCCAGGGTTATTTTAAGTATTAGACGGTTTCTGTGCTTAGTGTTCATCCTCTTGTCAGAGATTCTACATCCATCTCTTGAGTAGGCTGACATTTGTCCTCCAGTAGGGTTTTCAAGATGTGCTCATTGGAATGGTATTTGCGAAGTTCTTGTATGAACCAAAACATTTCTGCTTCTCTTCAGGAAAGACTGCGTAGCAGGATATGGCTTAAATTTTTTTTTTTCCTGAAGATATTTGGACAGACATTGCCTCACTTTTTTCTAGTATTGAATGTTACACTGGAGAGCTTTCTGGCCAGCCTGAAAATTTCTCTTAATGATGACTTTATGTTTTCTTCTGAATGTCCAAAGATTCTTTACTATTAAAATCTAATCATTTTATGAAGTTATGTTTTAGTGTTAATTGTTCTGTATCAACCTTTCTGGAGTTGTTACATGGTTTTTATTTATTTATTTATTTATTTATTTATTTATTTATTTATTGTTACATGGTTTTTAAAAAATGCTATTCATTTGGGTTTCTTTTGTTGTTTATTTATGGGAAGGTTTAAATTTTTTTTTAAGATTTTATTTATGATTTATGATTATGATTATGGGTTTCTTTTGTTGTTTATTTCTGGGAAGGTTTAAATTTTTTTTTAAAGATTTTATTTATGATTATGATTATGATTTATTTATGATGTATTCATGACAGACACAGAGAGAGAGGCAGAGACACAGGCAGAGGGAGAAGCAGGCTCCATGCAGGGAGCCCAATGTGGGACTCCATCCCGGGTCTCCAGGATCAGGCCCTGGACTGAACGTGGCGCCAAACCGCTGAGCCACCCGGGCTGCCCCTAAATATTTTTTAATTCGTGTTTTGCTGTATTATTTGTCTCAATTTTTGCATTGGATCTCCTTTGTCTACTTCTTTTATATCCATAGTGTCATTCTGAATGCCGTTAAACGCTGTTCATTTCCATTTTTAAATACCTTTTTAAAGTCCCCTGTAGCATATAGTTCTTACTGGGTTTTCATCAGTATTGATTCTTGTATTATTTAGAGAATATTGTTTTATTTTTTTTTCAGTTTCTTTTTATTTACCGAGTAAGCAGTTCTATTCTTACTTACATTAAGTTCATATATTAAAACCATTCTATAAAATAATTTAGTTCTTCAATTTCTTCTTGAAGGAATATTTCTTCCTAACCTCTACTCATTTTTAAAGTTTTAGTCTGGGGATCCCTGGGTGGCGCAGCGGTTTGGCGCCTGCCTTTGGCCCAGGGCGCGATCCTGGAGACCCGGGATCGAATCCCACATCAGGCTCCCGGTGCATGGAGCCTGCTTCTCCCTCCGCCTGTGTCTCTGCCTCTCTCTCTCTCTCTCTGTGACTATCATAAAAAAAAAAAAAAAAAAAAAAAAAATTTAAAGTTTTAGTCTGGATGTCATTTCCTCCTGGAAACTCTCATCTTTACCCCTCCTCTATCCCCCTGTGTGGCTCTCACAGCCCTCTGTGCTTTCCTGATTATACCACTTACCCTAAAGTTTTGAACATTGTTTTTTTTTTTTTTTTTTTTTTTTTTTAAAGATTTTATTTATTTGAGAGAGAGTGAGAGAAGAGAGCACGAGTGAGGAGGAGAGGGAGAAGCAGGCTCTCCAGCAGCAGGGAGCCGACATGGGCCTTGATCCCAGGACTCTGAGATTCTGACCTGAGCTGAAGGCTGACACTTAACCGATTGAGTCACCCAGGAACCCCAGTTTTGAACATTCTTATTTGTTTTCTCTGGCAAATAGACTCTACACTTTTGGGAATTTAGGGACTGTGTTTATTCTTGTTCAGTGGTGCATCGCCTGCATCTGGCTTTTGCGAATCCTGCCATTTATGTCTTAAATTGTCTGGAAAGGCTTCAAGATGAAGCTCACCAGAAAGAACACAATCTTGTGAGTTGCCAATTAGGAACAGGTATTGAATCTTTAGGATGGTGCAAAAACCAGTTTTGTACTTTTTCCAGTTGTCCAACTTATCAGTTCTAAGTGAAATGAGTGCTCCAGTAGTCCATTCTTCCCCTAATGACCCTCTAGCTTCCATTTTCATTGCTTTTGCTCTTCCCCAGTGTTCTGGCTCTCTCTCTCTCTCTCTAGGGATCAATGCCTTGGACTTTGATTTGAGACTTTTTGTTTTTTAAAGAGGACTAAGGATGACTTAACTTCTCTGAACAGTTGATTACTTAGTCTTCTTTGGGAACCGGCTTAAATCTTACAGTTACTTCTGAATGGTGCTTCTGTATGACAGATATTTTTCTCATTAATATCGCTTGCTTGTTATTTTGCTAAAATTACCAACAACCACTATCGATGCCGATAAGAATGAAGGTAGGGGAGATGAGAGGAATTCTGCTCTGCCTCTTCTAGGAGGTGCTCAGTAAATATTTATTGAGTGAAAGGATGAAGAGTATAACTATGATATGCTTGTTTTTTTTCCTTTTCTGTGCATACACGTAAGTGTGCACACACTTTTCAAGTATTCCTCTACGTGTACATATGTATTTGAAATGATCTAGATGTTTCGTACCTTTAAACTTGAAATGTTAAGAAAGGCATTTTAAGTGGGGCTTATGCTCATCCAGTTACGACCTCACCTGGTGTGAACTAACTCTGAAGATGATCTTCCATCCTTGCATCAGAGCCTACAACTGCACCATCCTTTGGGCCGAGACTTCAAGGCATTTGAATGTTGACCCAGAATGTGATTCACACATGTGCTGGGGGAGTGGGATGCTATTGAATTTCTTTGGATGGTTCATTCCCTGGGAGACTTTCTTATTTAGTGGAGTTCCTTGAGCTAGAGAAAGAAACATCTAGAGGTTGAGGTTCCTGAAGGCAGGGTTAGGGGTACTTTACCAAGGGCAACACAAGGACAGCAAGTGGGTTGCCATGGCTACAGAATTCTGAATTCAATCTGTGAAGTGATCTCCTGGCAGCTACCTACTGACTGCCCATTTTTCGTAGTTTTAGCATATTATAATTCTTTCTTTTTTTATGTTCTTTTCATATCATCTCCTGTTTGCCCCTTTCAGTTATGGGGTTACTCTTTGAGTTGTTGCATTGTATTTGAGCTATTCAGTAGGACGTAGGGAAATAACAGCAAAAACAAAAGGAAGTAAGCAGGGACTAGGGGTTCTATCTTGGGAGTGTGAAGCTGTGCTGATCAGCCCCAGGGACACAGGAATTGAAGCCAAACAAATAATAGTTCTTTGACAGACAGCAGGTCCTGTGATCCATCTCTAAACCTGTAGCTCTATACAGTTTACTTTTGGTTTCTCCTGTTTTTGTGCCCTTTAAAGGCCTGTCCAACTTGTTGAGAGCAGCTTTGTGTGGGGGATGGTGAGGGAGATGCTTTGCTGCTTCCTTACCCTGTCGTGCCCTGCTCTGGGAGTCTGACGCTGCCGCCTCTACTGCCGTCGTGGCCGCCGCCGCCGCTGCTGCTGCTCATGCAAGTGTTTCTAAATTGAGTGTCTTCTTCCTAACTTCCCTAAACCCGACTGTTTTTTAAGATTTAACTCCAATCCTACTGTTTCTGTGAAGCCTTCTGTGATTTCTCCCAAGTTTCTACTTGTTTTCATCTCTGAACCTAACTGACTGGATTTGAATTCCAGGTCACCCTTCCTAGTGTGAGCAGGGTGACCTTGGACAAGTTACTTAACCCCTCTGTGACTCAGTTTCCTCACCTGTCAAGTGAGAATGATAGTTGTGTCTACTTCATCAAATTGGCTGTTGTGAGGACTATATGGCTATATGTGTTTAAGACAGTGAATTGTGCCTGGTGCAAAGCACAGTGCCTACTCAATGATGATTAGATACTTTTCTTGATACTTTCTATGTGGCTCCAAACATACACTTATTTTTTTTTTAATTGGGTTTTTATGGCGCATTTCTGCAGCATTTTATGTCCTTAAGTGAACTTGGGATAGTGTAATGGTGGAGAAAGTATGGGTTTTGGACACAGACTGCCTGAGTTTGAGTCCTAGGTCTGCCACTTACTAGCTTTCTGATCTTGGAGAAGTTCCTTAACCTGTATGGGTATTGGTTTTTACTGTAGTATGAGTAGAATTATACCAATCTCGCAGATTCTAGATGAGGATGAACTAGATAATGCTTACAGGGTACCAGATACAGAAGAAGTGCTATTGTTACATTTTTTAGTATTCTTTGTTCCTAGGCCCAGATTAAACTCTCATTACATGTTTGCTAAATGGTCTGGAAGGAAAATATTCTGCTTTGTCAGGCATCTGTCTTTTGCATTATTCAGCGACAGAGTGAGCAGAAAACAAGAACTAGGTCTTTGAGCTCTTAAAGTTAACCCCGGGGTCTTTTCTGCCTATCAAGCTGTCCCTTTTTGTTATGTTAGGGCCCATGATGATGATGATGATGATGATGATGATGAACAGCTACCATTTGTTTTCTAACTATGTGCAGTGTCAGTGCTAAATTCTTCACAAAAATTATCTCCAGTTGTATTTCCTCTCCTGCTACATTCTCTCCTTGAAGGATCTCAGCCGTTACCTTAGCATCAGATACGATATATGTCCTGATGACTACCACATTCGTTATCTATATTCTAGACCTTTTTTGAGCTCTAGACCCATATATGTAACTAAAAACTTGACATTGGCACCTGGATATTCTAGAAGGCAACTGAAACTAACAGTTTTCAAAACTGGACCATCTCTAGAGTTTTCCCTACCTCAACACCATTCCAGGTTTTCTTCTGTGTATTCTGTCAATATGCATGGCACCCACCAACTAACCAATATCTTGCACTTGATTCATATCGAGAAGCCCAACAAATTCTCATAGTTCATCTTCTGAAATAATATATTCAATCTATTTCTTTCCTTCTCAATACAACGACCATAGTGGAAGCTATCGTTTTTTTTTTTTTTTGAAGCTATCGTTTTTTTCTGCAGATTATAATAGCTTTCTCACTGGTGTCACCTCTTAACGTATTTGACCCTTCCAATTTTTGTCTTCACTGTGCCCAGACGTACATATATATAGTGATATGTACAAAGTGCACCAGTCTTAAGTGTATAGCTGGGTGAATTTTTCCATATGTGTATATACTCCTGTAACTATTCCTCAGATCAAGATGTAGAATATTTCCAGTACCCCAGAAGGCTTCTCTAAGGACTCTCTCCGTGGCAACTGCTTTCTGTAGTCAGGTTTTTAAATGTGATTTTTTGGGGGTAAGAAAACATAAAACAACCAAATACTTAACTAGTTAATGAGGAAATATTTAGTGGGAAGTATATTAATGACTGCAACTTAATCTGAAATGCAGATGAAGATTAGGTGCATAGGATGCCTAGATGGATACAGTGTCATGGAGCAAGTCTAATAAATGCAAATCATAGACTTATTGGTGGGATGCAGGTATTCACTGTACAGTTAGTTCCTTAAAACTTTCTGTAAGTCACAAAATTGTCATTACAAAATGTTGGAAAAAAGTGATCTTTGGAAAACACAAAATGATCTCGTATTACCTAAACGTCTTCAGTGACTTCCAGTGGTACTTGATATAAAATATAAAATCTTTAATATGTCCTAAGAAGCTTAAGATTGCTTCTCCCAGACTTTCCACTTTCTTCCTCCTCCATTCCATTCCTCTTACGATGAACAAACCACACTGATAAACAAGCCACACTTGCCGATTTTCCATTTCTCCCTGTATTGGATGTTGAATGAGTGAATGAAAATTTAAATAGGGGCAGCCTGGGGTGGCTCAGCTACTGAGCACCTGCCTTCAGCCCAGGATGTGATCCTGGAGTTCTGGGATCGAGTCCCACATCAGGCTCCCTGCATGGAGCCTGCTTCTCCCTCTGCCTGTGTCTCTGCCTCTCTCTCTCTCTGTGTCTCTCATGAATAAATAAATAAAATCTTAAAAAAAAAGTAAGTTAAAAAATTTTAAATAGGTCAGCAGTGCACAACAATGAGGCAGCCTGGGGAAGGGATACTGCTTCAGAAATACAGTCTCAGGCAGGTAGTATTGTTAGTGTTAAAGGTGGTGGGCAGCAGACCTAGTTTCTAGTTTTTTTAAAAAAGATTTTATTTATTTATTGATAGAGAGAGAATGGACGGAGGGGAAATGCAAGGGGAGAGGGAGAAGCAGGCTCCCTGTCAAGCAGGGAGCCCGATGCTGGACTCAATCCCAGGACCCTGGGATCCTGACCCAAGCCTAAGGCAGATGCTCAACGGACTGAGCCACCCAGGCACCCTCTAGTTTCTAGTTTTACTAACATCCAACCACCAATTGCTGTGGCCCCGCAGTAAGCATGGAGTCAGTTTGCAGTTTGGTGGGGGACACTGTTTCCTCTTCCTTGTGATTATAAGTTCCATAGGGGCAGAGAAAACCGCTTCTGTCTCAGGCCATAGAATAGACGTTCCATAAACGTTTGTGGAATGAAACAATGATGTCATGAAATTGTTATAACAGCCTTCTGGGTACCTATCTGACTTGCATTTTAAAGACAAGGGGACTGCCGCTCCTCAGGGTTGCTAAATAGCATACTCAAGCCTGTGCACTAAGTAGTAGAAGCTCTAGGATTCGGTCCCAGGTTGGGCTGCCTTCAGAGCCCAGGCTCTGGGGTGTTTTTCTGCCTTCCCCAGTGCAGTCCTTAGACTCTTTTGTGGCAGTTGCCCTGAGAGTGAAACAGGCAGGGAGGGCCTCAGTGAGCAAAGGAGACAGGAGACTTCATAAGGGAAGTGCTGGGTATTTGTCTGCTGGGGTGATTTCTTCTCATAAACCCCTTTCTAGTGGTTGCTGGAAGCTGCAATTTGGAGCCCACACCTGGAAGTGAGCAGTGCCCCTGCTGAGCCAGCACTCCTCCCTAAATTGGTGATTCATTTTGGCTAATCACCTTAGTTATACTCATTAGTTTCCTTTTCATTAAGCCAAATGTAATAACTGCCATTTTAGCTGATGTGGGTATAGGGTTGAATAAAGCACTACAATGAAAAAATTAGTAGCATAAATGAGAAAAAAACCATCTTCCCTAACCAGTCAAGCTTGGGACACTCTTATAAAGCGAGGAGAATCCTTGGCAGTATCTGGTACCTGACTTTCCACCGGCTGTTGGACCAAAGCTCTCCTTGGCCCCATCCTTAGGGAAAGTAGGTAGCTGCCTACATGCTGTGAAGTGGAGGGTGTGTTTAACAGTCCTTGATAATCTTCAGTTCTCCCATCTTAGATATGCCACAGCATTTGAAACCTGCATTAAAAACATTGCTTCATCTTAAGACACCCAAGGCCTCTATTTTTTCTCTCTTTATTTTATTTTTATTTATTTATTTATTTATTTTATGATAGTCACACAGAGAGAGAGAGAGGCAGAGACACAGGCAGAGGGAGAAGCAGGCTCCATGCACCGGGAGCCCGACGTGGGATTCGATCCCGGGTCTCCAGGATCATGCCCTGGGCCAAAGGCAGGCGCCAAACCACTGCGCCACCCAGGGATCCCTATTTTTTCTCTCTTTAAAAAAAAGAGGGCTCCTGTGTGGCTCAGTGGTTGAGCAGCTGCCTTCGACTCAGGTCGTGATCCCAGGGTCCTGGGATTGAGTCCCGCATTGGGCTCCCCACGGAGAGTCTGTTCTCTCTCTGCCTGTGTCTCTGCCTCTTTCTGTGTCTCACATGAATAAATAAATAAAATCTTAAAGAGATTTATTTATTTATTTACCTATTCATTTGAGAGAGAGAGAGCGAGTGTGAGTGGTGCCGTGGTGTGGGTGGGCGGAGGGAGAAGGAGAGAAGCAGACTCCCTGCTGAGCGTGGCTCCATCTCACAACCCCAAGATCAGGACCTGAGGGAAAATCAAGAATCTGACGCTCAACCAACTGAGGCACCCAGGCGCCCCACCTTAGGCCCTTATTAAAGTTTAAATCTGTCCTCCAAGAGGGGCCCCTTCAAGTCTCTATCAACTGTTGCCAATTTCATTTATTAGCTCTTGCTCTGTTTCCTTTGTTGTCCATCCTCTTCAGCACTTCCCAGGTGAGCCCACAGATATCCAAAGCTACAGATTGCATCATGCTTCCAAGCGAGTCCTGAATGAGAAAAGAAATAATGATCACAATTACGAACATTTAATGAGTGCTTCCTGTATGTTGAATGTCATATTAGGTATTTTATATATAGTGTGTCAACTTAATTTTTCTAACAAAGACAATGAGATATTTTTGTCCTGCTGCTTTTGTGGAGCATCAAACAGAGGTACAGAGAAGTTCAGCAACTTGCCTAAGGTTACACAGTATGAACAAGCTGGAATTTTCATTCAGATGGTTTGATCTCAGAGCCCATAGTCCTAGCTGCCTTGCAGTACTCCACTTGTCAGCCACAATCTGACCATTAGTTATCTCCAGCTCTAGAGAACTCTGAACCCCTTCATGGTCTTTAAGTCACAGCATGAGAGGAACAGAGGCTGAGCAAGACAAATGCTCCTTAGAATTGGCCTAATGAAAGGCAAGGGTAACAAAGCAGTTGTGTTAAAGTTTTCTAAGTAACTGTTATAGTAACAGCTGTTACTTATTGAGGGCTTATTCTGTGCCCAGCACCATTCTGTGTCCATTATTTTTTTTAAAGAGTTTATTTATTCATGAGAGACACACAGAGATAGATTGGGAGAGAGGCAGAGACTGAGGCAGAGGGAGAAGCAGGCTCCATGCAGGGAGCCCAATGTGGGACTCAATCCCAGGACTCCAGGATCACGCCTTCGGCTGAAGGCGGCGCTAAACCGCGAGCCACCCAGGGATCCCCTGTGTCCATTATTTGTATTAACTCAACCAGAGACAGTAGTTTCAGAGGTCCAGTCTAGATCCCCATCTTGTCATCCACATTACCCAGCAACATCTAGGATAGGATCCCATTACGAACATTGACTCAGCTAAACAGGGCTCTGATACCCTATAAATTCTTGCCAGAACCTTCCTAGGGCATTAGATTGTATTCCCTTTTGGTCAGTTGCTGGTTTAGGGACTTGTTCTATATGGAAGAATTGGTTACAGCCTGTCTTTCATATATTTGGTTACTTGGATTCCTAACTGACTTAGTCACTGACTTTATTGGGCAATAGACCAATACTGAATGTTTTTTGTTTTGAACAGAAATTCTCATGCCCTTTGGGAGACTGAGCTGCCCTTTCTAAGCTAGCCTGTGGAATTAGTTTTTCAGTTTCTATCTAGACTAGTCCCGTCATCTTTCCAATTAACAGAGGTGCCTTCTTGGCAAGGTCCCAGCATGCACTGGGCCTAAGTCTCCTTGAAGTATGACAATGGCTATTCAAGCGTAAGACAACAACTCAGGCTTTTTAAATGGGGTTTTAAATTTCTTATACACTCTTTAGTGGAATTCAGAGAAAGATTCAGAAGCCCAGTGAATCATGTGAAACTTACATTTCCCTTTAGACTGTTGCATTTAAATTTTTTTTTATTGAGGTGTGATTGCCAAAATTATATGTCCAAATATTGCATTTTGAAATTACCTTGGTAGAGTGCTCTCCTCCATTTTACATCCATCTACAAAATATCACTAAGCATATTTCCCTCCTCAGCTTGACTTGCAAAAGGATGCTTTAATATACTTACATGAAGGCACATAAAACCATTTATTTGATTGAGGTAAAATATATGATTTTACTTTATAATAAAAAGGTAGTGCTCCTAACCCATTCTTTTAAAAAATATGTGCTGTTGGGACCCCTGTGTGGCTCAGCGGTTGAGCGACTACCTTTCCGCTCAGGGCGTGATCCTGGTCCCGGGATCCAGTCCCACGTCAGGCTCCCTGCATGGAGCCTGTTTCTCCCTCTGCCTGTGTCTCTACCTCTCTCCTTCTGTGTCTCTCATGAATAAATAAAATTTAAAAAAATATATGTGCTGTTCATCTTTTCACTACTTACACATATCTGGAATGTCATGCATGGAGGTAGCCATACTCTTATGCCCAGACCATTTATGTTTGTTCATGGTGACAGGGCTGGGGCAAAGGAGGGGGCAGGTAATAATAAGTGAGGGAGAATAGCTTTCTAGTTCGTATGTGGATTAAATTCATAATCTTGGCATGATGCCTTAATTTACTGAGTTTACCATCAGGTTTACACACTTGCTTATGTACAAATACATTCTTTTCACTCCTCTCCTCCATCTCGAATTTTTAAGTGCATTTTGGTTCTTGTGCAAAAACTACCTTGATGCAGGTGCCAAGAACTCTGAAGAGGCCAAAAATCACCAAGTGTGCCACCTTAATATGTGAAGTCATATAGCATTTTGCGATAAAGCTGTTTAGGTATACAAAAGGAGTATCTTGTTTTGTGATTTGTAGGACAAAAAAATAATGCACATGCTATCCTTGGAAAATTGAGCTTTTATGAAGTTAGAAAGAAATAAGTAGGTCATTCTTACGCAGGATTTGCTTAGGATGCCATTATTCAGCAATACCTAGGGATCAGGATTGTCTTTCAGCATATACATGGCCAGTTTCTTCGGATGAGCCCTAGATACTCAATGGGGTTTTCCTGCACAGTTCTATAGATGAACAAACAAACTGTATTTGACAGGCTAAGTCTGTTTCTAGATGTGTTTCTTAAAGTGTGTTCTATAAACACCACTAGCAGAACTGTGTGGGGCATTTTTTTGAGCCTGCAGGTTTCTGGGCCCTACCCCAGTCTTAAAGAGTCTGAACCTCTAGGCCTGGGCTCCAGATATCTGCATATGTAACAGGAGATCCTGTTCTGATAACCAATGCCCAACACTTGGAATGCTTTTTCCCTTATTCTTGCCTTTGAATCTCCTGCCCATTTTCCCAGGCCCAGATCAAAGGATATCTCCTCATGGAAGCTACCTCTATATACCCTTCTCATTCCCAGTAGAGAAGTTGGCTATGGGAGGAGGCACTTAGGGATATGAGAACAGGGATGCAAGGAATTGTCAGTAGAACTGAAATGAGATAGGCATAGACAGAATTGGAGGCTGACTCTTGAGTTTTATAGGGAGATTTGCCCCAGGTTTTGCATGTGAATGTACCCCTGCATTGGAGAGAAGCTGGATAAAGCACTGAGAAAGTAACAGCGACCCTGATTGGTCAGAACATTAAATTCGACTTCCATAGCAACCCTGTTTGAGGAGGAGGTTTGGTGGCCATATCAGGACAAGGAAGTAGGAGGATAAGAGACAAAATGCCCACTTGACAGCAGCCTCAAGAGTGGGGAGGGATACAATTATTTTAAGAACTTCACAAAATACTTGCAGGAAACTTATTAAATCCATTACTTGCACATGTATATAGCATTTCTTGAATGTATGTATCCTGGGTGTCGGTTACTATTTGTCGCTGTTTTCTCACCCATCAGTTGTGAAGTACAGCTGTTGTCACATGGAGGTGTGAGAACATGTTTGATGGTAAAGAGAGGTTCTCATATTTTGTGAAAATAGCTAGAAACGATTAACCTCGCATTTGAGTCATTCAGGCTGTGGTAACAGAATACCCTAGGCTGGGTGGCTTATAAACAGAGATTTATTCTTCACCATCTAAGATTAAGGTGCCAACATGGCTGGGTTCTTGGTTGAGGCCCTGCTCTCAGGTTTGCAGATGCCTGTCTTATTGCAGTGTCCTTACACAGTGGAGGGGTGAGAGAACTCTATCCTCAGGAGCTAATCACCTCCCGCAAAGATCCTTCTAAAACCATCACATTGTCAGTTAGTCATTCAACATATCCAACTTGTGGGGGACAAGACCCCAAGACCTACTGATGAGGTAAGAATGCATACAAACAGTTTGAGAAAGTCTCCTGATAAGAAAGTCACTCATTGTGGGGTAGTTACCTGTTGCTATCTGAAGTTCTCCTGCTGTAAAAGATAAATCCCAGTAACACTGGGCTTGGCCTTGATGGGAGTAGAAGCAGTTTGTTCCTCCCCCTCCTCAAATCACTACCCTGGGACTCTGTCTTCTGTTGCTGCTTGCTTTCCCATAAGCTTCTTACCTCTGGCACCAAGCGGTGCCCGCTACCCCCATCACATGGTGGACTGTGATCTTGTTGCCAGAGAATCTGCAGATGAGTCATTTCAGCTTGGGCTTTTGTGCTCCTTTCCTACCAATTTTCTGTCATGCTAAATGAGGTTACCTGGCATCCATGACTATTAGGCCCATCTCCCAACCATTATAAGGAGGCAGGAGAGAAATGACAAAAGGTTATATATTGGTAAAAATGATGTTGGGTGTCACAGTGCTCATTGTTTTGAAATATAAGAGCTGTTACATTTTTCAAAAGCAGTTTAATGATCTTTCTCATTTTAGGAAGCAAAAGCATCTAATTAAAAGGACTTGGCAAGGAATAAACTGTCATCTACAAATAAACTGCTTTGTGACATGCAATGATCTGGTTGCCTTGAGCTCTCAAATTCCCTGGGTATGAACACAATAAAGTTTTAGTTTTGGAAAGAACAATATTTGCGAAATCTTTGATGTATCTGCTTAGCCACCACCAGAATTCCTATGTGATCATGTAATGATAGAACTCTTATTGTCCAAAGCCCTCATTTCATACTTGGGGAAACTGAGCTCAAGAGAGGCCTCGAATCACAAAATATCAATGTTTGAAGGCCTTGTAATCTAGTCAAAGAAATAGCTCAGGGTTACTTGTTAGCTACTAGATGAGACAGGACTGCATTCCTGAGAGAATGTATCATCCTTGTTACTTTTAAAGTATTGACTATGTTCTAAGCAATGTTATAAGCTTTTTTAAAAAAGAAGATTTATTTGTTTAATTTTGAGAGCATGAGCAAGGGATCCCTGGGTGGCTCAGCGGTTTGGCATCTGACTTTGGCCCAGGGCATGATCCTGGAGACCCGGGATCGAGTCCCATATTGGGCTCCCTGCATTGAGCCTGCTTCTCCCTCTGCCTGTGTCTCTGCTCTCCACCCGCCCCCCCACCGGCCACCCCCACCCCCGTGTATCTCATGAATAAATAAATAAAATCTTAAAAAAAAGAGAGAGAACTATTTAGAGAGCAAGAGGGGAGAGGGAGAGAGAATCTCAAACTGAATCCATGCTGAGCACAGTGCCCTACACTGGGCTTCTTCATCTTATGATCCTGAGATCATGACCTGAGCTGAAACCAACTGAGCCACCCATGTGCCTCTAATTTTTTTTTTTTTTACAAATATTAAGTTATTTCATCTTTATAACAACTTCTGAGGCAAGAAATACTATTTGCAGCTCTATTTTACAGATAAGAAACTGAATACAGAGAATAATCACTTTCTCATTGTTATCCAACTAGTAAATATTTTTTAAAATCTCAGTCTTAAGGAGGATTAAATGAAGTCATAAATGTGAATTTCTTAGCACAGCTTTCAGTTGAGTGTAAGCTGTGAGTATTAGTTATGTTTTTCTATACATTGTATGGGGAAAAAACAGATTCTGAAGTGACATATACCTGAGTTCCAATTCAGCCTTTCCAGTAATTGCTTATGTGATCTCTTTGAGCCTCACTGTCCTGATCTGCGAAATGAGGATGTCAGTATTTCACAGGACTGTTGTGGATCTGAAATGAAATCCTCTGTGTTAAGTATCTAATGTAATGTCTGGTACATCTGTTGCTGTTGTAACAAGTTATCACTGAGTTAATAGCTTAAGGGGCACACATTTAATATTTTATGGTTCTAGAAGTCAGTAGTCTGAAGTGAGTCATACGGGGCTAAAATCGAAGTGTCAGCATAGCTGTTTCCCTGTGGAAGGTCCAGGGAAGAATTCATTCCTTGTCTCTTTTTGCTTCCAGTAGCTGTCTCCCTTCTTTGGCTTGTAGCCACATCACTGTAATCTCTGCTTCAGTAGTCACATTGCTTTCTCCTCCTCTCTGTGGTACTGTCTCCCTCTTTTCTAAGGGTTCCTTTTCTAAGGGTATGTGTGAAAGCATTTAAGGCCCAACTGGATTATTCAGGATAATCTCATTTTATGATCCATAAGTTAATCACATCTACAGTGTCCCTTTTGTCATAAAGACAACATAGATAGGTTCCATGGATTAGCTCCTGCGTATCTTGGGAAGGCCATTATAGCTAACCAATTGCTTAGTGACTCTATTATTAAAACCCATGTCTTGGCAATGCAAGGATGTTTCCTTTACATTTCACTTCCTAATTTTGAACTTCCCAAAGCCGCTGTCTATAGAGGATTTAGACATAATAATGAAACGAAAATTGACCTGCATTTTAGCAGCATATACCAAAATTGGAAACCAATATTCTTCCCAACTGGGCAGAGCTCTCTGACAGGATCCCCCACTTTTGGTGTATCACTGCTCAGGATTGACTGCAAAGTTTTGAGATCCAGAGAGAAGGAGTGATTTGGTACAGAGCTTTGTCCTCTCTTCTCTGCTTACTCCACCATCATTTATTGTTATATCCAAGTTATCTCCTGTATGTTCATATGGTGTTATCTTGCTCCTTATCCAAGAGTCCTGAAAGCTGCTGTGAGGATAACCAGCAGGTGTTTGGGATGGTATGCCTCATTACACTGAACAGATATCCCTGAGTCTTCCTAGAAAGGTCCTTATAAGTAAGAAAATGGGGCAGGAGGGATGGATTCAGAGCTTCCCTTGGCCTTTAAATTAGAAGAAAAGAAATTATTCTTTATTTCAAAAGACAAGGCAAAGACTGCCTGGTTGGGGGTGGGGAGGGGTACATAACGTGCTCTTTATGACAAATGGAAAATGAAAATATAATTAGAAGATGAAGGAATGTTATAAGGGAAGAAGACTGCAGTCCCTCTCTGGCTGTGGTCTTTATACCTAGAGCTGAAATCCAGGGTGTCAAAAGGAGTTTTAGAACCAGAGACTATGAGAGCTGCAAGAGACCTCACTGACCCTTCAAACTAATAAGCCAGCATTTTACATTTTTCATTTGTGGTACTTCAGGCCCAGAAAGGGGAAAAGACCTGGTCAAAGTTCCACAACAAGCTAGGGGCAGATAGACTTTTCTCATATTCTAAGAGGCAGAACATAATGTGTGCCAAGGACCCTCCCATTCCCACTCCTATATATACACACACACAGTCAAACACACATTTCCTTCTCTTTATCCTTTAATTGATTTTTAATACTATTCTTCAAGGATGAGAAAACCATATTTTGCAATTTTTTATGGCTGTTGTTGGGTATTGTCTGTACTGTGGCTCAGTCTGCTACATGTTAGGAGTTGCAGTCCTTACCCTAGGGTAATCTGAAGCTACCTCTCTCAGTAGATTGGAGCAAACCTTTCTTAGCACAGGACAGCCCTAATTGTGGCTCAGTACTCATTGGCGACTAGGTAGTTTGAGTCTGTTCCAGGGTCTCAGACATCGTTTTTAAAAAAGCCTTCCGTTGGACCCAATTAGAATGAATGAATATATGTCAATCCATTCCTGTACTTGGAAGGACTATACAATGTTCACACCAGCTTGCCGATAGCCCCTCAGTGCTAGCTTTGGCGATGAAGGAAGGCAGATTGCTTTCTCCCGGGGACATGTGAATTTAAGCAGCTGGCACACTGCTGGGCATTGGTCCCACAGAGCTGCCTCATCCTTGTAGGAGGTAGTCACCATTCCTGAGTGTGCCACTACACGAAGAGGAGAGTAGGTACCATTTTGCTCAACAAGGTTGGTCTGAGTGTGGGGTCTCGGAGATAGCAGTTTGAGAAGTCAGCCAGCAGCCCTAGATTCACACTCTGGCTCTGGATTATACCTTCTTTTTAAATGTTTTTTTTTTTTTTTTTTTTTAATTTTTATTTATTTATGATAGTCACAGAGAGAGAGAGAGGCAGAGACACAGGCGGAGGGAGAAGCAGGCTCCATGCACCTGGAGCCTGATATGGGATTCGATCCCGGGTCTCCAGGATCACGCCCTGGGCGAAAGGCAGGCGCCAAACCGCTGCGCCACCCTGGATTATACCTTCTTTCTTGTTCTTTCTCTATCTCTGTCACCACAGCCTAGCCATGCCTGTCTTGTAACCATTGTTGCCCTAATTTTTTGCCTGATTCCTTGGCCGTTTATTGCTTTGCCTTTTGGGCTGCTATTCTGGTAGCTTAGGCCTGACCTCACAGGCTCTCAAGCTTATAGGTCTCACCATCTTCCTTCTGTTTCCTCGATGGCCCTTAGACAAATATTTTAAGCATTTGGAAATTATGCATGGCTTTTACAAGTATCCTGAGCTAGTATGGAGTGGAAGTGTTAGGTTAGGCAAAAACCAGTAGTAAGATAGGTACATTTGTGAAAGCCAAGCCATTCGATTTGCTTGCTGTTTATCTCTACTTCTGCTATATTACTCAGAAGTTATAAACTAGCATTAATAGAGGGAAATTTGATAATAGTGGTGTCAGAAATGGTCAAAGAACACAAACAAATGACAATAGGAGCATTAAAGTTTATGTGCTAATGGAGATGGAACACATGCTTTCAACATTGAAACCTCTTTGCGTTTGAAGACGAGATTAGATATAATTGTTTTGTTCTTTAAAAATGATATTCTTTAAACACCACAAGTTTTTTCAGCCTATTTGCTTTGGAGAAGTACATGGAAATTGAACACTAATTCTCAAAAATGCTTGCAGTAGATGATGGGTGGTGTAGGAGGGAAGATGGCAGAGGGGAAGAAAGATGTTGTTTAAGGCTTTATGAACAATTCAGTCTTAAAGGAAATTTGCATTGCTTAAAAGAAATTTGCATTGCATTTCTCCAACACATAGCATTTGGTGGTATATCTACTTTATAGTTCAACTATGTATTATTTTGGCCAATGAATTGATAGGAATAGCTGAAAACTGTCAAACCAAGGAAATGAAATTCTTTACGTGTGTTTGGATTTATATTGCAATTGTAAAAGTGATTCCACCTTTACAGCTTTGAAGAAGACAGAACGTTTCTCTGCTAATCTGTATTGATGATTTTCAAAATGGCAAAGCTTTGGATGTAAAGATAATAAGTGACACTGATTGGAACACCTTGGGGATTATTGTGTTAGTTTAAAAGTTTGAATAATAGGATATATTTAAAACACTGAAACTCTGTTACTATTGAGTACACTTACTGATAGGATTTATTTTATCATTTAGCAACTATTTATTAAACATGTACATGCCAGGCATGGTTTAAAGTGCTGGGAATGTAGCAATGAACAAAACAGACAGGGGGCAAAGAAAGAATCAATTACAATATAATGAGAATTAGAAATACTAAACAATGTAGTGCAATAGGACTCCTTGGTGGGGCTGTCTTACTGAGTAGCTAATGATGTATAATTTTCATATCTGTTATTTATAAACAAGGGACTACTTCTAAAATGATTGAAATTGTTGGGTAAAACTATAAATATGTTCCTTGAAATTTTGTCTATATTATTATTTAGCATACTAAACTTTTTTTCTAGATGATCACAAATTTTGTATTAGTGTGGTCTAAATTAATGAAGTTCTCATATAGACTAATCTGTAGATTTATATTTGTCTTTTGCCTCATGGTATTTTAAGGTGAAATCTTAACTCTTGAACTTGGCATTAGATGAAATACCAATAGTATTAAAGCATATAAGATAGTTTCTTCAGTTTGCTAAAGAAATAAAAATAAAAGCAAATGTCGGGTAGACAATGCTTTGGAAGATGCATATTTTGGCTGTGATCACAAGAGATAAAAATTTATTGTTTACATTGCCTTTTTTTTTTTTTTTAAAGAAATACAGTCTCCATGTCCAACATAGGGCTTAAACTCAACATCCTGAAATCAAGAGGTGCATGCTCTACAGCCAGGCAGCCCACTCATGTGGCCTTTTAATTCTAGGGCAGAAGAGAATGCCTCCCTCCATGTATAAATAGAATTCTAAAATCTTTCTTCTAAAATCTAGTAATTTATTCCATAGAAATCGATGGAACCGGCACTGTTTGTTAAGGCAAGAGGAGTGTGTGTATGTGTGTGTGATAGAGGGCAAGAGAATGGAAGAAATGACTGTGGGAAAGAAGAAATTGTGTGAGTTGAGTCAGTTCTCAATATGGTTGAATATATATGCTCAGATAAATAACATAAAAATATTAAAATGATATGTTTCCTGTAAAAATTTTTTTAAAAAAATTTCTATGTGAGTGAAGGTCAGGCAGGGAATTGGTATTTCCACCTAATGACAGAAAATTTCATGCAGGAGGATACCTGGGTTTTATCTTTTCTTTGATATTTTATTAAATTGAAACTGGGAGCTTGCATATTATAATTTGATGAGCATGAAATGTCTCCCTGCACAAAAATGTATCCTTCCCTGACCTTGTTCTAGGACCTCAAATTCCCCCTTTTTTGGAAGTTTATATTATAGCCCAATTGTGCTTAAATGAATGGAAGAACATCCGTAATCATTCTCCTTCATTAATTTCTTGGTTTGGATTTATTTCTGAAATAAAGCATGAAGAGAAAGTTTCTGAGGAAATAGGACACAGAGTTGGGAGGTTCTCCTGTCAGTTTGTTGTGAAAAAAGAAAAAATGGGTCAGGAATAGTCTGGAATGACAACCTAGGAGAAGGGTCTTGGCCTGTATAGGCAGATGACTGCATGAATTTTCTGAGTACTTGATGCTGAGGAGTACTGAACGACCAATGGAATACTTAGAACTTTGCCTGAACAGGTGTGGGTTTTTTTTTTTGTTGTTCTTTTGTCCCCCCCCCCCCCCCCCATATGGTGGTTTTCCAGTGTTACCTATTGCAGTGAATGGCAGCTTCATTCATCTGCTTAGACAAACTGGGAACCTGGTGGAAGGTATAGACTGGAGCCTTCTGTTTCTGTTGCTCTACTCTGTTTGCCATGGAGGAGAGGAAACACCTACTGGAAGCTTAGGGCATAGCTGCACACAGGTACAGTCTCTCTTTTAAAATAATGTAATGAGGGGATCCCTGGGCAGCTCAGTGGTTTAGCACCTGCCTTCGGCCCAGGACATGATGCTAGAGTCCCAGGATCAAGTCCCACGTCGGGCTCCCTGCATGGAGCCTGCTTCTCCCTCTGCCTGTGTCTCTGTCTCTCATCTCTCATGAATAAATAAAATAAAATCTTAAAAAAAATAATGTAATGAGAAGCTAGAAGTCAATCTTGCATTTGAGAAAATGCTGGAGTGAAGAAGATCCCTTAAGAGGGTGGTCCTACAGCTCCATATTACTGCAGTAAACCTTATATACAGTCATGAACTCCCAACAGTTTGTGATTCTAAGAAAGAGATTCAGGGTATCCAGAGGATCATTTTTCACTTCTCTCTCACAGGGTGTCAGAAATGATCAATAACAATGGAGAGTTTAGGAATCAAAACATTTTTATTTCTTTAAGTCTTTTTCTAAGATTGTACCTTTTTTTTTTGAATACATGCCTTGTTTTACTTTAAGGAAGTGATCTTTTGAAGAAAAAAAGAATGGTAGAGAATACATATACCACAGGAACTTTGAATTAGTTTTCCATGCTTAATGTGAGATTCGCTTATTCATCAAGTCAACATAAACCTGGCACCAAAGTATATCTGATGGCAATGACCCACATTGTAAGTGTAGTGCTAAATAATAAACGAATAGCTTGTGAAAGTCCAACCCGTAGACACTGAGTTTTAGAGAAAGTCATGACACCTATAGGGGAATTTACTTGCTATAAAGAACAATACTTCTAAAATGTCAATGAATTATCTGTGAATGCAATTTGTATAAGATATAAATTATGTTCTATTCATATTTACATAGCCATAGTTTTCTCTGGGATTTTTTTTTTTTTTGACATCTCTGGGATTTTTGAAGATGAATTGGGAGTTGCAGATTATATCTATGCTGCTAGAAATTCACACTGGGGGGATGCTTGGGTGGCTCAGCCGTTGAGCATCTGCCTTTGACTCAGGGTGTGATCCCGGTCCGGGAATCGAGTCCTGCATTAGGCTCTCTGTGAGGAGCCTGCCTCCTCCGTCTATGTCTTTGCCTCTCTCTCTGTGTGTCTCTTATGAATAAATAAATAAAATCTTAAAAAAATAGTCTACACTGGGTAATACCTATATTTTAAAATTAATGTCCAGCCTTTGACTAACTATATATATACACGTGTAATGAGCACTGGGTGTTATATACAACTGATGAATCACTGAACTGTACCTCCGAAACTAATAATACAGTTTCTGTTCATTAATTGCATTTATCTATTTATTTTTATTTAAACAATTAATTGAATTTAAATAAAATAAAATTTAAAAATCCCTATCTATCTATTGATCGATCGATCTATGCACATAACAAAAGCAGATACACTGCAACTTGATTTTATATCAACAGCAACAAGATCAACATCGTCAATAGTATCTGTGATGGGTAGTATTCTACATACTTTAGATAGAGCATCTCACTTAATGTTCCTTTGATGTATGACTGACTAGCTCCATTTTATAGGTGAGGAAACTGAGAAACATTAATAGTACCAACTCACATTTCATGGACTCTTGCTTCTTACTTAACACATACCAGACCTCCAGCTCCTTGCAAAGCCTAGAACCCCATCTTTGCTCTTCTTTATTTGTGCCTGTTATTTCTCAGTATCCAGATACAACTTGCGAACCCACACGGTTTATGTTGTGTGCTTCTGCTCGACAATTCTTCCACCTGGCACTATTTGTCCAACCCCCCCCCCCCCCCCCCCCCCCCGCCTCAGCATTGCTGTTACTCTGTTAGGCATTGTAGTGTTCTGCACATTTGGTGGCAGGTGGTCCTTGGTCATTGTACTCTACAGACTCGCAGCTGGGCTCCATCACCCTTCAGGGCAAATGGCAGTCTCCTGCTGGGTGTTGCCACTCTTCCCTTGGACACTCTTGCTACTTGTCTGGGTGCCCTCTTTGGTAATTCAAAGCACTGATGTTGGCACAGGCGAGCAGTTCTTTGTGGCAAAGGCACCCTTCTTTCATACTTTCTTTCATACTTTATCCTGCATGATAAGAGGGGTTCCAGAACAATGTGCTCATCTCCCAGTGGGCTAGAACTTTTTGCTGAAACAACATTTTGAGACTTTGACACACAATTTTCTCTCTTCTTGGAACCTCTGTATCCACGGGGCTAGGCCAAGGACAGATATGAGTGATAGTCCTGTGTCAAATGTGAAATGGCTACTCCATTCAAATCACTCGGGCTTTGTTGTACAGCAAAATGTTTTGTCCTTTCTCATACATGTGTCTCTTTCCATGGGATGAGTTTTCTCAGAGATGCCTCTTTATCCCTTAAGCCTTTTCTACCAGATTTGTTCAGGGATTTCTTAGCCACAGTAGTGGCAATAGTTGAGGTTCATGCTTTGCTCCCTTTGATGGAGAAGATGCATTTGGTTTTGTAGTACCTACTGTACCTTCCTCAAGATGTCAGTCATCAACCAAGATAAGTTCTGACTTGAATCTGATTTTTCTTATTAAAAAATATATGGTTCAAGATGGTGAATTAACCAGTAGGAACTATCACATGCTGTGGTTTTAAAATACATTTTTACATTTCTAGCTTAAAGAATGCCTGTCAGTACCCAAAGCCTCAACTACTACTGCTTTCCCTTTTTGGATTTTTGCCTCACATTATTATTATTTCCTTTATGGATTCTGTCAGCATATTAATATGATAATATGGCCAAAAGAAATAGCTTTTTGTCAAAGTTAGGCAGCTTTGCAAAGCCACACTTCCATCTGGATATATTTTCTAAATGCATGGCCACAAAGAAAACTCACCCCCATTGCTGAGATCAAACCTTTTATTACCTAGTGATTGAGTGTTGGTAATGCTGGAATTTATAGAAAAGCGTACATTAGAGAATTTCTAGTGGTTTCACAGAGGTTATTTCAGTAATATTCTGAGTCTTAACTTTTTTTATGGTAAGGTTTGAGAGTTTAGGGTCAGATTTGAGTGATTTAGCCTAATGCTCATGGATTGAACTTGCAACCATATTGCTAAACCAAAGCTAATGTAATCAAATAGAGGATTTTTTCCATTGCAGCCCAGTGTAGTTTCTGAAGTTGACAAATGGAATAAATTGGGAAGAAACAGAGTTTTTAAGTAATACCAGAAATACAAGTCAATTTCAAAGCTTACAAATAAAAAATACAGATATTTCAGCTGTTTAAATACAGCTGAAATGCTAAGATCATTTCTTGTGTAGAAAGGAAGATACATTTTCCTCCAATTCTATGAGCATTTATTACTCACTTTCTATGAGTTAGGCACTGTATGAGATGCTTTACACTGTCTTAAGATACTACTTACAAATGTCTATGATTTTAAAAGCTACTTTATTGAATTTTCAGTATTCATATAGATTTTATTTAAGGTTTTATTTATTTATTTATTTGAGAGAGAGAGAGAGACAGAGATAGTTATAGAGAGCATGAACAGGGAGGAGAGGGAGAAGCAGGCTCCCTGGTGAGCAGGGAGTCCCATGTGGAGCTTAATCCCAGGACTCTGGGATAATGACCTGACCCAAGGGCAGATACTTAACCGAGTGAGTCCCCCAGACACCCTTAATTGTTTTTATTTTAAATAGCTTAGTAGTCACAAAATATATTTATTGTATAGAAAATTAGAAAACTCCGTGAAACAAAATTTTTCTGAAAATCAATATTAATTCTGTTGCCCAGAAATAACCATTGCATCATCCAGGTGAATATCTTTGCAAGCCTATTTCTATGAATACGTTTCCATTTTATAAGGATATAGTTCTTTTTTTTTTAAGAAAAAAAGATGTTCTTTATTCATTTAGAGAGAGTGAGAATGAGAGTGGGCGTGGCAGGAGAGGGAGAGGGAAAAGCAACTCCCTGCAGAGTAGGGAGCCTCACATGAGACTCGATCCCAGGACCCAGAGATCATGAATTGAGCTGAAGTTAGATGCTCAACCATCTGAGCCAGCTGGGTGCCCCTATAAGGCTATAAAAACAGCTTATTCTGTTTCCAGCTTTCCTTCATTTTAAGTATACTATGCTAATTATTATTTAATTGCATCATGATTACTTAAAATCAGGATTATAAACATTAGTTATTTTCTTTTTTTAGCCTAAGTTTGCTATATGAAGTGTTCCTTTTGGATGTCTAGGAGAGACAGCTGAGAAGCTACCTTGTATCTACAGAGAGCTCAAGATTCAATGAAATCAGTACCACAGTAGAGCAAGTATACGCATATATACATGTTCAGTGATTGTTGTGAACCACCTATGTACTGTCCCCTGCAGAAATGCTCTTCATATTTCATGTCAGTAGGGTATTTTGAAAGAATGCTTCCATCTCCCGGATGGTTTTATTTATTTGAATAGGTGATTTGAAACAAAGTTGTGGCCTTAGGTTTAGCTTTTGTTACTATTATGCAGACTAGTGGATTGCCTATAGATTATGAGTTGCAGTGTATGAGAAGATACATCAAAAGTATCTCTCCAGAGATTTTTCTTACCTTCTAGTTCAGTGATAGATAAATTAACCATTCAAATCTCTTTCTGGATGTAGTTATTACATAGGTCCCTGTGGAAGTGAGAAAGTGTTATCTGGGAAGGGAAGCACAATGAACTACCAACATCCAAAAACACCTGAATTTGAATGAGAAATAGAACGCAGCAAATAACACAGTGCCTGGTATATAAAAGCTGAATGATAACGAATATGTTAATTGAATGTTGAGCAAAAGTTCACACAGCTTGAATGGAAGTGGCTTAGAAAGTAAGTAGTACAGAAGAACATCATATAGAGATAATGGCTCCTCTGCTGGTCTCAGTTTCTGGAGTGTTCATTGATCACAGCTTATGGAATGATGACTATCCCAGATAGAGTAGGTGAGAAAAAAGTGTGTTATGACTTTTTTGCAAAAGTCACTTGGATTGGAGATTAAATTCTTTAATCTAACCTGAGTTGAACATCACTCCTAGGATGATTAAACAAGAACTAGATATCTTTAAGAAGAGATACCAAGTTTTCTAGATTGGGCTAAATTTATAGCCAGGGTCAACAAGACAATTCTCATAATTCTAAGGCTTTTGAGACAATAGTGTTTTGAGTGGGGTGACAAGCCTGTTCTATAGTTGACTTTAATCTATGGTGGGAGCTTTAGATCAAGAGTTTTCTTATCTACTTCTGGTGTACTCTACTTAAAGGAAAATCACTCTAGCATCTCCAGATAGCAGAGTATAAGATTGTGAAAAGATAAGACGTTGAGCAATGTTTGATAAAGAGAAAAGAAATTGGGCTCCTGTGGTACCATCTTGGCCAGGAGTCAGGAGATCATCCTGAGTAGTGCTCTCACTAGAAAGGAGAAAAGTTAGTGCAGCTTAAGAGGAAGGAGGTGGAAGGGAACTGAAGGATAAGACTACTTCTGTGTCACTTGACCATGACTGGCAGATATTCTTAGACTCATGAGCTATAGAAAGGGTAGGAGTTTCAGGATATGACATTAGGTTTGTTTCTACTTTCTCTTCTCACTTCTTGGATTTTATTCTATCTTTTCTCTATTCCCCTTTGTATAGACCAGAACATTTTGTAATAGCTTTGAATGATGAAAATAGGCTGTAAGTGTTAAAAAAAAAATGCCAGGAAGTCAAAACTCAGTTCACAATTTACCTTCCTGCCTCCAAATTTTCATTTTATGAGTAGATATTTTAGTTCTGAAAATTCAAATTACAGTATGGATGTCAGGGAAAACCAAATAAAGGTAAACTAGTGCGCTTTAATATGTGCTCAGATTTAATGTATTCATTTTTTATTTTAGAAACATATTTAAAAATGTGTGGTTCTTGTCTTTGGTGAGAGAGAAGTTGGAAAAAAAAAAAACCTATGCATTCCAGGAAGCATCCCAATTTTAATTAAAAATGCCAGGCTAATTTGTCTCCCTCCCAGAGCCACCGATATTTTGCCTTTGGGCTGTTGTGTAGACTTGTCTGCCATTTGTCTGAATATAAATAACTCTCATTTTCACACTTGTCTTTTCTTGCAATTTGTCAAAATGGTTGCTTATAGCGGTAAATTAATTTCATATCTGGAGAGCATATATATATATATATATATAGAGAGAGAGAGAGAGAGAGCACGCAAGTGCAAGTGAGCTTGTGCACAATTTCTCAACAAGAGATTCTTTTATCTGTTATATGAAAACAAGAAAACATATTGTCTTGGGGGCCCACAGACCACCCTTAGATTGGGTGCTTTGCGAAAGGGCCTCATAGAACTTAGAAAAGCTGTACTTGGCACTATGTTTCATTACAGTGAAGGGATACAGATTAAAATTAGCGAAGGAAAAAAGATTTTTAGGGCAGTGTCCAGGAAAAACTGGGCACCAATTTCCAGTTGTCCTCTCCCACTGGAGTCGTACAGACAGCATTTAATTCTCCCTTCAACAGTGTGTTTTGACATTTGAAAAGTGTTGCCAAACAGGAGAGCTTCTTGGAATCCTGGTGGCCAAGATTTTATTAGGATGTAGTCATAGAAGCACTGAACTCCACACGACTGACCTTAGCTCTACTCATTGTCCAGCACCACCACCTCCCAGATCTAACGCATACAGCTGGTCTAAGGCCCAAGATGACAAAAAGAAGTTAAATCACAATGTTAGCATATTCTATCTGGTGTGGAACAAGGCCCCACGTTTACAAATATGCCTTGTCAGTAAGTATATTCCAGTGGTTTAGAGGTAATCTTTCAGAAGCCTATCAAGGGTCAACCCAATGGCCTTTGGATTGTGGAACATTTGGATAACGTAGACCTGCTGAGTTAACTCTTTAGTGTATGGTCATGGTGCCAAGTACAGAGGCTTTTCATACAATTCTTAACGCTGAATTATTTCTTTGTTAAAAGCGTCAAGGCAGTATGGTTTCTTTGTCCCCAAAATATTGAAGGGAAGCAGACAACATTGCCTTTCCTTGAAGGGGCCTCTTCTATGGTGTACGAATGCTCAGTGGAGGTGAGTGGGTGGGTGGACTAACTAGCTTTGCGTAGGCCAATACTAGAGACTGGATTTGTTTAAGAGTTAGTACCTTTAGACTTTTGTGTGCTCTGGTTGTCTCTAGAGGCCCCTGTGACAGTGGTAAATATTTCCTGTAAGGAGAAATAGAACGTGGTTACCTATTCTTGCCTCTTCATAAATTTCTTTAAAAAAAACAAAAAACATTTTATTTATTTGAGAGAGAGATAGTAAGAGAGAACACAAGCAGGGGTGTAAGGGGCAGTGGGAGAGGGGGAAGCAGATTCCCCACTGAGCAGCGAACTCAATGTGGGGATGGATCCCAGGACCCTATGATCATGACCTGAGCCCAAGGTAGATGCTTAACCAACTGAGCCACCCCGGGGCCCGTGCCCTACTGTATTTTTGACATAACCACTTCAAGAAGTTACTTTTCATTATAGCATAAGCAGTTTCATGTAAAAAAAATACTTTAGAGTCCAATAGCTTGTATATTTTTTAAAGACTTATTTATTTTAGAAGCAAGTGCGTGCACTAATGAGCAGTGGGGAGAGCAGAGGGAGAGAGAACCTACGTGTATAGTTTAGAACCTAAATGTGTAATAGGGCACATTTAAGGAGCATTGGGTAAGCACAGAATTGAATTTACTCGGGCCTTGGGTATTAATAATGATGCCTCAACATGTTTAATAAACAGAAAACTTCATAAGAAGAACACATCAAAATAGTGAGGTATACTAATACATTTTTGGAGCAGGTCTGAATTGGTAATTCAGCTTTTTTGTTGGTCTTGGTTCTTTGTGAAATGGAGAAATTTTTTTTTGTATTTCAGATCCTGCTAAGTTGGTTGTATAACAGGACCACTTGCCTTTTTTTTTTTTTTTTCGGTAATTTTTGAATTTTGTTAAATAGGGATTGATTTAATATTCATACAATTTTTCAAATGTATTTTGCTTTTAAAATATACAGTTTAAAGGCCAGATGACTTTCACTTGAGTCAGAAACTATCTTATTCTAATTATTGTACCTCCCATTTTCTCCACATCTCCTGCTGTTTCATTCTTCTCTTTTGCTCTCTCTTGCCACCTTTTCTTCCTCATCAATCCATGTATCCATTAAATATTTATTTAATACTGTCCTATTCAGCAATACAAGAGTAATCACTAGGGGTAACATGGTGGGTGAAGTTCATGTCCTTTCCTTAAGAATCTTAACAGCCTCACCCATATTTAGTGTTAGTCTTATTCTATTAATCATTTTGATGGCTGTGAAGTTTTCTCATTTTAATTTTAATTTGTATTTCTCTGATGATTAGTGGTATTGAGTTCCTTGTCCTGTGCTCATTGGCTGTTAATCTACCTCATTTTGTGAAGTGGCTTGCTCTTTGGATAGTTTTTAGTTGGATCATTTATCTTTTTGAAATTGTAGGGACATGTAGGTCGCTCAGTCCATTAAGTGTCTGCCTTTGGCTCAGGTCATGATCACGGGGTCCTGGGATCGAGCCCCACGTTGGTCTCCCTGCTCAGCGGGGACTCTGCTTCTTGGTGCCCCTACCCTTCTCACATTTGCATGTGTTCTCTCTCTCAGATCTGTGAATAAACTCTTAAAAAAAAGAAAAAAAGAAATTGTAGGCAGGAGTTTTATGTTTTGGATACACAAGTCTTTTTTATTTTATTTTTATTATTTTTTTCTCTCTGTCTCATGAATACATAAATAAAATCTTTTAAAGAAAGATATATTTTCATAAAGAAGTTAATTTTTTTTGAAGATTTTATTCATTTATTTATGAGAGACAGAGAGAGAGAGAGAGAGAGAGAGAGAGAGAGAGAGAGAGGCAGAGACACAGGTAGAGAAGCGGGCTCCATGCAAGGAGCCCAATGTGGGACTCGATCCCGGGACTCCAGGATTATGCCCTGGGCCGAAGGCAGGCGCCACCCAGGGATCCCGGAGAAGTTAATTTTAATAAAGAATAACTCACCCAGTTTTCTTTTCTGTTTAGTATTCCTGTGTTCCATCTATGAAAATTTGTCTACCCAAAATAATGAAGATATTCACCTATGCTTAACTCTAAAAGCTTTAGAGCTTTAGTGTTCATGCTTAGATCTAATATCCGTCATCAATTAAATTTTGCATATATTGTGATGTAGAAATCAATGTTCATTTTTTTAAAATTTAAGTATTTCGCAAAACTTTTTTTATTTGATTATAATTAAAATGCTGTGTTATATTAGTTTCAGGTATACAATATGATTGATCCCCTTCATCTATTTCACCCACCTCAACCCATCTTCCCTGTGGCAACCACCAGTTCTCTATAATTAAGAATTTTTCTTTCATTTTTTTTTTGTTTTGTTCATTTGTTTTGTTTAGTAGTTTTTTTCTTAGAGAAGTTTTAGATTCATAGAAAAATTGAGCAGAAAGTACTGCTTATTCCCTGACTGCCCTTCCCACTAGTATAAAACTCCAAATTTTGTGTACAGGGCAAGCTTCTCCCTCTACCCCCAGTATAATAGATTTTATTTTTGCAACCAGGTTTAGATTTACATCAAAATCGAGTGGAAAGTACTTCCTGCCCCGTCACACGCACCACCCCCCACACTATCAAAAACAACCTACACCAGGGGGGCACATTTGTTATAATTAATGAACCCACACTAATAAGTCATTATCACCCAACATACATAGTTTACATTAGATTTCATTCTTGGTGTTGTATATTCTATGAATTTTGATAAATTTATAATGACACAAATTTGCTATTTTAATATATTGAGTGGTTTCACTGTGCCCAAAATTCTCTGTATAATTTGTATAATCCTCACTGCCTCATCCCTTACCTGGGAAATACTCATCTTTCTACTGTGTTCAAAGTTTTGTCATCTTTAGAATGTCATACATAGTTGGAATCACAGTGTATATAGCCTTTTCAGATAGACTTCTTTCACTCAGTAATATGCATTTAAAGTTCCTCCATGTCTTTTCATAGCATAATAGCTAGTTTAGTTTTAGTGTTGAGTAATAGTCCATTGTCTGGATGCATCACATTTTATATATTCATTCACCTACTGAAGGGTAACTTAGTTGCTTTTACATTTCATCAGTTATCAACAAAGCTGCTATTAACATCTGTATGCAGTGTTTGGGTGGACATAAGTTTCCAGTTCTTTTGGGCAAAAACCAAGGAATGCAGTTGATGGATTATATGGTATGTTTAGTCTTCTAAGAAAGTGCAAGCTATGTTACAATGTGGGCATACCATTTTGCATTGCTACCAGCAATGAATGAGAATTAACGTTGCTCCATATCTTTGCCAACATTTGGTGTTGTCAACGTTCTAGGTATTGGCCATTATAATAGGTGTGTATTGGAATCTCAGTGTTTTAATTTGTAATTCCCAGATGGCATATGGCATTGAGCAGCTGTTCATATGCTTGTTTGCCAACTGTATATTATCTTGGGTAGAATGTCTATAAAGTCTTCAGTAAGGCCGCCCCCCCCCCCCCCCCCCCGGCCAGTTTTTAAATCAGATTGTTTTCTCTGAGTTTGAGGAGATGATTTTGGAATATTTTGGATAACAGTTCTTAATCTGATATTGTTTTTGCAAATATTTTTTCCCAGTTTATGGCTTGTCTCCTCTTTCACTCGACATGGTCTTTCACAGAGCAGAAGTTTTTACTGAAATTCAGCCTATCAGTTATTTCTTTCATGGATTGTGCCTTTGGTGTTATATTTAAATAGCCAGGGCAGCCCGGGTGGCTCAGTGGTTTTAGCGCCTGCCTTTGGCCCAGGGTGTGATCCTGGAGACCTGGGATCGAGTCCCACGTGGGGCTCCCTGCGTGGAGCCTTCTCCTCCCTCTGCCTGTGACTCTGCCTCTCTCTCTCTCTCTGTCTCTCAAGAATAAATAAATAAAATCTAAAAAAATAAAAATAAAAAATAAATAAATAGCACCACCAAGGTAAAGATCATCTAGATTTCAACTGTTATGTTGTACAAATTTAATAGTTTTGTATTTTGCATTTATTGCTGTGATGCAATTTGAGTTAATTTTTGTGAAGGGTGTGGTATCTATGTCTGGTTTCTCTTTGCAGGGAGGTGAGTTGGCTGTGGATGTCCAGTGATTGAAGTACTATTTGGTGAAGGGTTCATGCTAAAAATATAATTGTCCTGTAATTCTTACATGTTGAGAAGCCTTTTCCCCCCTCTAGTTGAATTGTTTTGGTACCTTTTTGAAAATCAATTGACCATATATGTGCGGGTCTATATCTGGGATTTTTATTCTGTCTCTTGATTTATATATTGTTCCAATAACCATATATCTTAAAAATTGTATCTTTAAATAGAGTAAGTCTTTAAATTAGAAAATATATCTTCTGCCTTTGGATTTGTAGAATTGATATTTTGATGTCTTTGAATCCATGAACATAATAGATCTCTCATCTCTATGTATTTTTAATTTCTGTTATCAATTTATTTTAGTTTATGGGTATAAAGACTTTACATAATTTATTAAATTTGGTCTTCAATATTATTATGCTGATGTTATTTATAAGCAATATAAATTTGCTTTTCCAATTTGCTTGTTCCTAGAATAAAATACAATTCTTGTAAATTAGCAATAATTTAGTTGATAATATTTCAAGGTTTTTTGTGGGTACCTTAGAATTTTCTATGTATACAGTTGTGTCATCTATGACAAGTTTTATTTATGTTCCTTTCTAATATTTATGCTTTTTTTTTTTTTCTCCCATTATCACTGCACTCATTAGGCTTCTAGGGCAATGTTGAATGTGGAGGCCGAGAAAAATCAAGGCCATTGCACTTCAAGTATAGCGTTAGCACTAGTACAGCCATCCCAGGCCTCTGTGAATAAGAGCTGAAATTTACATTACTTCAGTTACAGGAAGAAAACAGCTTACAGCTTAACGTCCTAGAAAGCCCCATATTAGAATAAGAACAGAGCCCAAACCAAGGGCAGGAAGCCTCTATTAAAATAAGAACAGAGCTCAATGCCCTTGAAAGCCCCATATCAAAATGTAAACAGAACTTGAGAAATTCCTCCACCCTTTCTGAAAATCCCCTAGACCAGCCTATAAAAAACTAAGCTAAAACCCAGCTCGGGGTCCAAGTCCCTGCTCTGCTGTGTCGGGTACACTTGGACTCAAGCTCGAGCTTGTAAATAAACCTTCCTGTACTTGCATCGGTGTCCGCTCCTTGGTGGTTTCTCGGATTCGCAATCTTGGGCACAACATTGAACAGAAATGATGAGAGTGAAATGTTTATCTGATTTTAAGTTTAGGGACCAAATGGACCATTTCACCATTACATATGACTTTCTTTGGGAAGCCATTTATCAAATCAAAAAATTTTACCTTTGTTCCTAATTTGCCAAGATTTATTTTTTTAAAAAGACTATTTATTTATTTATGAGAGACACACACAGAGAGAGAGAGAGAGAGAGAGAGAGAAACAGACACAGGCAGAGGGAGAAGCAGGCTCCAGGCAGGGAGCCTGACGTGGGACTGGATCCTGGGTCCCCAGGATCATGCCCTGGACCGAAGGCGGTACTAAACCGCTGAGCCACCTGGGCTGCCCTTTTTTTTTTTTTAATCAAAATTACTTAGTGAATGTCTTGTAAGTCTATATTTGGATTTCTTTTTCTCTGCATTATCCAAGGAATCATAAATCATGCCAAAGCCAGTTGACTTGCTACCAGTAAAATGGGTTCTGAATCCAGATAGAAAGATGACATATGGTGTGGTCTCATAAATTTTGGCTAGTTTTTCCGAAGTTTCTGTCTTAGGTACTGTTGCTTTTCTGGGGTGAAGAACGTCAATGGTGATCTGTTTCTGCTGAAGTAGTCGGTCATGAACTTCCTGGTCCGGATAGTTAGTGTATTCACGATGGTGGCAGAGCTTCAAGCACCCAGGTAGAAAAAGAGCTCCCTCTTTTTAAGTTTAAGCTGTGTAAGGAGTTAAAGATTGGTGATATATTTATGAATCCTTGAACATTTGGTAAAATCCCCCATGAAAGGTTCCTGAGCCTGGAATTTTGTTTGTGGGAACATAATCACAAATTTAATTCCTTTAATAGTTTTAAGATTAGGTAGGAATTTTGTCTATTTTGTAGGTTAGGAAAATTTTTTCCTCTACCCTTCTAGGTTTTTTGGCTCATAAGTAGGAATAAGACCGATTTTACAGGAGAAATACAAAATTAATTTTGTACATAAGGGTGCCTCATAAAGATTTCCAATGGCAATTGAGCAGTTATACCTTATATACCTTCCTGAATTAAGCAATGGGAAAACGGAGGAAGATAATTCACAGGAGCATAAGAAGTGCATATGTTTAGTCATTAGATGTTTGTCTTCATGTAGAGATCTATCATTCAGATCAAAGTTATCTCTACTTGTAAGAGCCCTCTTTCTAGGGCAATGTCCCTATCTAAATTATTTAAGGTAATTAAGGGAGAGGGAAAAGCTTTTGAGTGTAGATGGTCCAGATTGCTGTCAGCCCCAAATAATGCACATGCTAATTTGGCATATTTTAAAGTCGTGTATTTTGCTTCCCTTCAATTTCAGCTACATTCTCTGTGTTTAATATGTTCGTGATGGTTTTTTTAAATTTCTTGAGAGAAACGACTAGATCAGATCACCTTCTTTTTAAAGCTCCAAATAGATATTTTAGACTTGTGACCAATACAGTCTTTTTCATAATTACTCATCTCTTCTATTGTATCTCAAAAGCACCCATAGGCAATACTTAAGCTTGCCTGTATTTTCATAAGACTATTTTGAAAAGCAGGGAACAGGCCTGTAGGCCATAGTTTGGTGACTCTTTACCTCCATCATTGATTTTCAGCTTACTTTTCTTCAAAGTGATGCATTTAATATTATAAAATTTTCTCTAAACCTCCAGTTTTTTTATTTTATTTTTTTTTAATTTTTATTTATTTATGATAGTCACAGAGAGAGAGAGAGAGAGAGAGAGAGAGAGAGAGAGAGGCAGAGACACAGGCAGAGGGAGAAGCAGGCTCCATGCACCGGGAGCCCTACGTGGGATTTGATCCCAGGTCTCCAGGGCCTCCAAACCGCTGCGCCACCCAGGGATCCCTAAACCTCCAGTTTTAATAAAGCATATTTTCATGATTACTTAGTTCAAAAGATTTTAAAGATTTCATTGTGATTTATTTTTCACCCCATGGTTATTGGAAGTGTATAGCTTAGTTTCAAAACACATAAGAATTTTTAAGGTTGCATTTTGTTATTTTTTATCTATTATCTATCTATCTATCTATCTATCTATCTATCTATCTATCTATATCTATCTATCATCTATCTATCTGAGAGAGAGATGGGGGTGGGGAGGAGCAGAGGTAAAAGAACATATTACTCAAGCAGATGAGCAGATGAGCACAGAGCCCAGAGACCACGCACCTGAGCTGAAACTGAGAGTTGGATGCTCAACCGCCTGAGCCACCCAGGCACTCCACATTTTGTTATTTAAAATATACCATTCAATAGTGTTAACTATAGCCATAATGTATACCTTCTATCTCTGTTATTTATTTATTTATAAAGATTTATTTATTTGAGAGAGAGAGAGAGAGAGAACTTGTGGAGGGTCGGGGCAGAGGGAGAGAGTATCTTAAGTAGACTCCATGCTAAGCACAGAGCCCAACTCAGGACCCTGAGATCCTTCCCTGAGCCAAAACCAAGAGTTGAATGCTTAACTGACTCAGCCACTCAGGCACCCCTTGTCCCTGTTATTGATCTTATAACTTGAGTTTTGGCATTTTGACCACCCCGTTTCCATTTTTCAGTCCTGTGTAATTTTCCTTATGTATTTGGTAGCTATATTATTATGTTCATATAAATTAAAAGAGTTTTCAAATGAATTCATTAATTAATTTGAGAGAGAGCTTGAGCAGGGGGGAGGGCCAAAGGGAGAGGTCAGAAGCAGACTTCCTGCTGAGCAGGGTGCTCTGTGCAGGCTTGAATCCCAGGACCCTGGGATCTCGACCTGGGCTACCTAGTTGTAACTAGGTTCATAGGAATTTAGAATTGTGTTATCTTCATAATGGATTGGCTCTGTTATTGTAATGAAGCGTCCCTCTGTGTCTTGAGTAGTGCTTCTTTCTTTAAAGTTTATTCTCTCTAATAGTAGTCTAGCTATATCAGTTTCCTTTTGTTCAGAGTGTGCATGACATATCTTCTCATCTTTTTACTTTTAGCTTTGTCTTCTTATAGTTTAGATATGTTTCCTTTAAGAAGCATGTATATTTGTAATTGTATCTTGTTCATTTATATTCACTATAATTAGTACATATGTTTTCATTTAAATCTATATTGCTAAAAAAAAATAAATCTATATTGCTAATGCCATCTGACATCTTCCATCCATTTTAAGCTGGGCTTCTTTCTTATCTTGCCTTCTTTTTGATTTACTGGTTTTTATTTTTTCACTGTGTATTCACATGGTAACTGTATACTTTTAAATTATTATTTTAGTGGATACTCTAGGTATTATAGCATTTATCTGTGGCTTCTTCCAAATTTCATACACCGTAACTCCATTTTTTATATCTGAAATCATGTGCTGTTTTAATTGTCTATTTTAAATCTAGAAATATTTGAAAGTCCTCAAGACATTATCATTGTTGTTGTTTATGTTCAGTAGTGCTCTGGATTTACCCCCAAATTTATGCTTTCCAGTCTTTTACTTTCTTCCTATATTTCTCTATTTCTATCTGGAATTGTATTAGTTCTTCCTTAAGATCACCCTTTTATTATTTCTCTCATTGTAAGTCTGGATGGTGAGAAATTATTATTATTTTTCTTTTATAATTATTTTCTTTTGGCGTTTTGAGATTACCATATACTTTTCTTGTGAATTCTGTTGTCTCTGTTAAGTCCAAGTCTAATTATCAATACTTTGAGCATCATCAATCTTTATTCTTTATTTACTTCTCCAGGTAAAGTTTACTCTTTTAACCTTTTTGGGTTTTTTTTGTTTTGTTTTGCTTTGTTTTTTTGTTTTTGTTTTTGTTTTTTTAAGATTTTATTTATTTATTCATGATAGTCACAGAGAGCAAGAGAGAGAGAGGCAGAGACACAGGCAGAGGGAGAAGCAGGCTCCACGCAGGGAGCCCGACATGGGATTGGATCCTGGGTCTCCAGGATCGCGCCCTGGGCCAAAGGCAGGCGCCAAACCGTTGCACCACCCAGGGATCCCCCTTTTAACCTTTTGATGTGTACAGTTTAGTAGTTTTTAGTATTATGATTTCTATTAAAATGTTTTTTTTTCATCAGTTTTAGTATGATGTGTCTATCTATGATGTGTTTATATTTACATAAATATAAATTATATAATTATATATTTTATATAGTTACATATTATAAATTTATATAAAATTGATGTATATTGACCTTTTCAAATTTATATGGCATTTTGAATAATTTAGTTGATCTCTTTCTCTACTTTTAAAATGTATTCAGTCATTATCTCCTCCAATATTGTTTCTCTATTCTTTTTATTTTTTTCTACTCTTTTGTCTCTTTAGGGTTCTTTCAGTCTATTTTTTTTTTTAATTTTTTTTATTTTATTTTATTTTTTTTTTTCAGTCTATTTTTTAATGACCTATTTTCTAGCTCACGAATTTCTTTTCATATATATTTTTAATTTACTGTTAAATTCATCAAATGAATTCCTAATTGTGGTTACTGTAGTTTTAACTTTAGAATTTTTTTTTAATATAGTTTCTGGTTTTCTCCACACATTCTTGGCATTTTTCTCTCATTTCCTTGCATATTTTCACCATGATTATTAAAACAATCCATGTCTGGTAGATCCATTAATTGTATTTTCTGGTGTTTCTTTTGGTTTTTCTATCATTTTTATCTAGTTATCTGGTGTATGTACTATTCTTTGATTTAGTGATGGATATTGTTCATAAAAAAGTATAGAAAGCATTTGAGCTCTGATATGACAGTATCTTTCTGAAGCACCCCACCTCACACCCCCACTCTTTTTAGCTAACAGATGGCTATTGGAACTCACAGTCCTGGATCATCTTAATCCAATTTCAGTGACTACTAGGCATAGTTCCTGAGTGAGTTGGTCTATTTATAAATCATCCTTATTTCTAACACATAAACCTTTGTGACCCCAACCGAAAGCATTTACCAGCATGCACTCCCTTGTCCACAGGAGATTCTGGAATTTAGTTTTTTTTTTTTTTTTTGGTCCCACGACCTCTTCAGATTTTCAAATTTATTACTTATTTATTCAGTTCTAGAATGAAAGATCCAGTTCACCTCTCTTCTTTTCCTTCTCCTTTTGTATCATTGCTGTATAGGTTTTTATCATCCTTCTAGTTCTCCAACTTAGAGATGACTTTTCAAATATTTATGCCAGGTTTCCCAGTTGTTCAGGGAAAATATTATCCTTAATATCTAGTTACCTTTATACAAAGCAGAAATATGCTATTTGTTTTTTAAATGTCCTTATTTGGCCAAAAAATTTTTTTGGGAATCTTTTATCAGATCCTCAGTCTTTTTGTGGAGATTTTACTTACCCATGAAATTCATAATTTTAATAGCCACTGATTAGGTGATGCAAAAGAAATATAGGCTCCTGTCCTTCTGATTAAGGAGATTTTTAAAAAATTAGTAAGTCAGGGGATCCCTGGGTTGCGCAGTGGTTTGGCGCTTGCCTTTGGCCCAGGGCGCGATCCTGGAGACCCGGGATCGAATCCCACATCAGGCTCCCGGTGCATGGAGCCTGCTTCTCCCTCTGCCTGTGTCTCTGCCTCTCTCTCTCTCTCTCTCTCTGTGACTATCATAAATAAATAAAAAAATTAAAAAAAAATTAGTAAGTCATATTTCCTATGGTGAAGTAATTAGTGATTTGTAGTATGCTGTTTTTTAATATAGTTTTTAAAGACTTTATTTATTTATTTATGAGATACACAGAGAGGGGGCAGAGGCATAGACAGAGGTAGGAAGCAGGCACCTCACAGGGAGCCCGATGCGGACCTCGATCCTGGGACTCTGGGATCACACCCTGAGCCAAAGGTAGTTTCTCAACCACTGAGCCACCCAGGTCCCCTTAATATTATCATTATCTTAAAAATTTTTATTTATTTATTTATTTATTTATTTATTTATTTATTTATTTATTTATTATTTTTTAATGTAATCTCTACACTCAATGTGGGGCCTGAAACTTCAATCAAGAGAGCCTGCTCTACTGAACGAGATAGCCAGGCACCCCTGTAGAATGCTTTATGCTATGCTTTGATTGGGTGGGTTGTCCTCTTACATAGTAGTTCAGAATTCACACAGAAGGTTCACCTGGAGCTAGGGTTCGAAAGATTGTGATCAGCAGAGGGAGGGTGATGGGATTGCTTGTATGGAACCACATAAGCTAAGGCTTAGTCACTACTGAATCTATTTAATTCATACCATGGTGGCTAAATAGTTTATCCCTTAATCCTTCTTTCCCTTGATTTGTTGTTAATACTAATCAGGCTGTGCTGGAAGCTTGGGAATTCACTGGTGTACATTGTCAAACATGTGTTAATTTGATTGCCTTTGATTTCTGCAGCAGACCCAGGAGTGCAGCAAACATCCAGGTGATTTTATAAAGTCTGCACAGTCCCCCCACTTGGGTGTTTTATAATCAGTTCTGCCTCAGGAGTATCTCAGTTAATCTAGCTGTTTTCGTCTAGTACTCAGCTGGGGAATCCCGTGTAGTCACTTCTCCCTGCCTTAGTACCTGATTGAGACAACTGTGAATATATATCTATCTATATATATAACCCTAAAGCATAAGCCACACTGGTGATGATTAAGAAGGTCCCACATTGTAACTGCCGATTCAGCATGGTGATTTCACCTGCCTGAAGTGATTGCTCTATAGGAGCTCAGTATTTTTTCCTGTGAATTTGCCAGAGATGAATAAGGCATTTTAGGCAACTCCTCTGGGTATGGAGCCTCTATCTTTTAGGGACTCCATGGGTTTGAATCTCTGGCAGGGGTGGGGAAAGTAGCCAAGGTAGTGTAGTCAGCATGAATTTAATTTCCTAAACTCCGTTGTATAAGATACGTATTATGTATTTCCTCTAAGTCAAACTTAATCTGCTCTGAGCATCCAGTTTATCAGGTGGGTGGAAATTCAGTCTCATTTATTATTGGTCCTTTTTGTCGTCCCCCTACCTTTCTATATTGTGTTGTGGTCCTGTGAGCCTAGCATTGAACAGGACATGCTGGGGGGACGTTGATCTTTTGTTCGTACTGACATACTCCTCCTAGATAAGCTGACCTGCTCCTCATCCACGCCTGCATGATCTTTGAAGGTAAGTTCCTCTGTGACTTCCATGGATTTTGCTGAGTCTTAGAGTACCTAGGATGTAGCCTCTTTGTATACCACTGTGTACGCACTTTCCTTTGAGGTCTTGACACCATCACTGGGTGCTTTGAGGGACAGAGCATCCAAACATGGTTCCCTCTTTAGTCTTTTAGAATTTTTTCTTCATTCATAGAAGCAAAGGCGAAAGTGTAATGGCAAGTACTTTGAAGTTATCATGAAACTGTGCTACTAGTAAACATCTCTTTATTTCATTGGGTGAAAGGGTTGTGGGATGCAGTCAACTATGAGATTCAAAGGGACAGAAGCTGGATTTCACAATCATTTGTTGATATACTGATTACCTATTTGGTGTCAGATTCTACAAAATGAATAAAATGTATTTTGAGTTATCAGAGAGATGATGTTCTAGTGGAGGATAAAGAATGTAGTAGAAGTAGGAGTTATTATTCATGACCTCAACTTCCAAAGCAAACATCTTAACTCTTAGCTTTCAAATTGCCTTTTTCAAGTTTCACCGGTAATTATGAGTCAGTCATTCTTTGGGGATGTTTGGCCTGTAACTGTGGGGATGGATGAATGTGTCTATTTTTGTACTAGGTGCTCTTGGGCTGTGGCCTCAAAGGATGGAACTGTGTGGCTCAGGCAGTTTTCTGAAATCTGTGGCTTTACATGACTTCCTGCTGTAGATAAGGACACTGACTTGTCTTATCTGCTTGTCCCTAGGTGCCTCTTTCTGGAGAGATACTGAATTTACCTGCAGAGCTGGATTGCTTTTATCCCTGAACTATATACTGCAGACACTTGAGATTAGTGCCAGGAGAGGAGAAAGGGTAATTGTTTCTGGGGAAAAGTATTGTGTAGGCAGTAGTTGTTTAAAAAATGGGAGGCTAGAGTGGTGTTTAGTCAAATATGGGTGCCAGACAGAAATGAGAAAGGCTTTTAACTTCTTTTTCAAAGAGTTCTGTACTGATGTGCTTTGTACTCTGTTATTCTAGGGAAAAGTGTTTGAAATGTTAGAGCCTCTAAAAAAATTTCCTCACCTGTTTTAGTTGTGTATCACGTTTTTGTTGAGTCTTCTGGCATACTAAGGATATCAAGACTTTATTAATTCAGTGATACAGCATCGTGAATCAGAAGTTTTACGTTCTTGGCCCATACTGTTTTAATTTTCCAAGCATCTGAGCAAACTGCAACTATTACTTGCGAAATATCTGAATGCTCTTCTTGTCAAGTATATATTTATCCTAAAAATCTTGGTTCTGGAGAGAGCTTTTTATGTGCAATTTTGACTTTATATTTTGTAATCCTGTATTGATTTTTTGCATCTCTACAGAAGCAGGATTCCTTTTCAGAGTTTTATGCCCTTTAACAAATATGAGTACATCTAAATCGAACTTCTAGAGAGAGCTCTTATAATTGCCCTAATGACTTAGGGGTATCAAAGTTTCAGGCATTCTGTTTCATAAGGTAGAAAGGGAATTAATTGTGAGGAAAAAGCATGTTCAGCCACATTTTCCCAGCAGGAGAGACTGCTTTCTTAAATCTCTGTCTTCCTATTGCTTGAGATGAATGGTGACCTTTGAACAACATTGAGTTTGAACTGTGTGGGTCCACTTACATGTGGGTTTTTAAACAGTACTATAAATGTGTTTTCTTTATGATTTTCTTAATAACATTTTCTTTTCTCTAGCTTATTTTTTTCTAAGAATACAGTATATAATACATATACAAAATATGTTATTCAGTTGCATATGTTATTGGTAAGACTTCTCTTCAACAAAAAGCTGTAAGTATTTATGTTTTTGAGGATTTGAAGTTCTGTATGGAATTTTGACTGCTCAGGGATTTGAGCTGCTAAGCCCACCATTTTAAAAAGGTCCAACTGTATTTATGTGGGAAAGAAGGGCAACAGGGATAATTGGGGAATAGAATTAGTATGTCCTCTAGTTTCTCAGAATTTTCTCACTGGGTGGTCGATCTCCTTAACTTATTTGGAGACAGGACATGCTGTCCGTTTCCTCACATATCTTGTTTTTATTAAGGAATTCCAAACGTTCACAGTAGAGTCTGAATAACTTAATGGCTTAACCTATTAAGGCATCTGCATTTGAAAAAGGTGGTGATGAAGCCCCAAAGAAAGCTTCTAACTGGAGATTTTCAGATAACAGTTCTTCAGTGGAAAGGGTATTTTATTAATCAGTAATATCTTTCTGTACTTCCTTGTTCCCCCAACCTCCGCAGCAAATGCAAAAAGCATTTCCCTAATCTTTCTTTTAAATAAATCTGATCCTGTCTTTATCCACGCTGAATGGCAGTTGAACTATAGCTGAGCCAGTTCTGACTTGATCGCTGGTCTCTATGTGTATGTTTGAGGGGAGGAGGCTGTTGGCGTGGAAGAGAGATGGCATTACAAAGCGGAGACTCTTCTGGTGGTTAGAGGGGAAGCAAGCCAGGCAGTTACATTTACATTCACTCTGGGCTTGAAACAGGGCTGTATGCTGTGGAAAGGTGTAAACATAAGCATAGTTTCTAGTTTATATAATATGGATCTTAGGACTGTGTTGACTAGCATAAAGGTGGATAATTTAGTAAGCTACATTTACAGCCAGGTCAGTGTGATCTGCTTTATCATTCTGACTTCCTTACTGTATATTCTTGGATGAATCCTTTACCCTCTCTAGCTTTGAATTCCTCAAAATGTAAAATGAAATTCATGCATACCAATTTCCCAAAGATGCCACAAAGAACAAATGAAGTAATGGAGATAAAAGTGCTTTGCAAACACAAAAGCTATAATAAAGTACTACAGAAAGCTGATATATTTTTTTAACATGGGATAACAATTTAGGAACATGTAGCTGATGTTTATAACTCTCTTCTCCCTGTTCTTCCCTGATATTGTATCACCTTTCATTTCTTTGTTTGGTAAAGGCCACACTTGTGTAAAATTGGTGGCATAGAATGATTAGACAGAAATAATTTAGTTCCCCTGGACAGTGACAAAGGGGGCCCGCTGTTTAGGAGGGTCCTGCACTTGCCCTAATGGACTGCCTCTCATTACCTTGGAATTCTTAATTTTGGAACAAAGTGTTCCATGTTGGTCATTTGTACTCATTACATAGCTAGTCCTGCCCCAGGGTTGCTCGTTGTTCCTCTGTGGAGAGGAACCAGAAGTTCCTTTATGGCCCCACACCTCCTGTCTTGCCCACTGGGAAGATCAGATGGAAGTTGACTGGGAGTGTGGTTGGGGAGTTTGCCAGAGCAGGTTTTATGGCCCATAATTAAGCAGCTACCTTGATGAACATTGTGGGGTGGTCAGTTTCGATTAAGGACCAAATGTTAGAGCCAACCATCTGGGTGTCCATTTTACTAACATGTGCCATGGTGGAGCCTCACCAGCAAGGGCCATCAGGCCCTGACCGTGCTCTATGAAAACAACCTTGAATTCCCTAATCTCAGCAAATGCCAGCAGATTAAGCAGTCACCAGGTGGGCAAGACAACTGCCTCACAGACCAAAGGAATCAGAGTCAGAGGATAGTTAGGAGTACCTGTGAGTGATTGTCTTTCCCTCTCATTTTCTTCTGCTCTACACTTATGTAATGGTTACAGGGAAAAAGTAGAAGTTAGTGACCGGAACTCATAAAGCAATTGCATTTTTTCCATCTCCCTCTGTGCTTATTCAAACCTATTTGATGGTTTGGTTCTTTCTTTGCCACTGAGTGAGGTCCTGGCAGGTTCGCTAGTTCTGGGATAATTAAAAATCCCCTGGTCACATTTGACTACAAGAATTGTCTCATTTCAGTAATTAAAATGTCAAGTCTTGTGTAATAGTCAATATTTTGAACTTCATTTGTAGTTACAACTTACTCCATTTCTGAGAATGGTCAGTTTCTAGTGGAGAAGGGAACATATTTTCACCTTCACTTCTCCTTCTCATTGTGCATCTCCTCCCAATTTATTTATTTATTTATTTATTTATTTATTTATTTATTTATTTTTTAAATTTTTATTTATTTATGATAGTCACAGAGAGAGAGAGAGGCAGAGACACAGGCAGAGGGAGAAGCAGGCTCCATGCACCGGGAGCCTGATGTGGAACTTGATCCCGGGTCTCCAGGATCGCGCCCTGGGCCAAAGGCAGGCGCCAAACCGCTGCGCCACCCAGGGATCCCTCTCCTCCCAATTTAATGGTCATTTTTTTCTGGACCCTTTAGGTCATGGTGGGTAGAAGGATGATACATAAAGAATAAGAAGACCTTGTATGAAAGGGCTTGCTGTAACGATTTTGATGTACCTATTTGGCAGATGTTTAAGCCTTAATTCTCATTTGTTTTTTGAGTTATTTCATGATCTCTACTTCTAGATTCCTTAACAATGTTAATGTCTGTCCTCTGGATTGCTATTCAAGAAATCCCTCCAATTCCACCAACTCTAAATTCTGGTTAAAAAAACAAACGAGGGATCCCTGGGTGGCGCAGCGGTTTGGCGCCTGCCTTTGGCCCAGGGCACGATCCTGGAGACCCGGGATCGAATCCCACGTCGGGCTCCCGGTGCATGGAGCCTGCTTCTCCCTCTGCCTGTGTCTCTGCCTCTCTCTCTCTCTCTGTATGACTATCAAAAATAAATAATTTAAAAAAAAAAAAAAAAAAAAAAAAACAAACGAACCTCCATTCACTACTTTTTTCTTTAAAGATTTTATTTGAGAGAGAGAGAGAGACAGAGAGAGAATGCATTGAGCAGGGTGAGGAGCAGAGGGATAAGCAGGCTCTGTGTTGATCAGGGAGCCTGACCTGGAGTTCCATCTCAGGATCACAACTGAGCCAATGGCAGACCCTTAATCCACTGAGCCACCCAGGATCCCCCTCTCCATTCACTTTCTACTGAAGTCCCATTGCTCCAGGCTTTAAGGCTTTTGGGGAATGGAGTATTTAAGGAAGCTCCCTTCTGGATTGTCGTAAGTTGAATAACGTTTCTCGGAGATTGCAATGTCTGAATGTCTGGAACCTGTGAATATGGCACCTTATTTGATAAAAGAGACTTTGTTGATGTGATTAAGGATTTTTTGATGAGGAGATTATCCTGGGTTATCAGGGAGTTCATTGTGTAATCACAAGGTCTCTTATAGTAGGGAGGCAGGAGGTAAGAGGGGGGAGAAGGCATTGGGAAGGTGGCAGTAGAGATTCAGGAGATGTGGCCAAGGGATAGCCACTGTCTCTAGGAGCAGGTATGAAAAGGATTTTCACCTTGAGCCCTTCAAATGAACCAGTTTTTGCAAATACCTTGTTTTGCCCTGTAAAACGCATTTTAGATTTCTGACTTTGGTTTAGGCCACTCAGTCTATGGCAATTTGTTATAGGAGCAACAGGAAAGAACTACGTATCTAAAAGATACTAATGCATCATTTATGTGGACAGATTCTAAGACTGTAGGCCAGTGTCAGCGCACCATCTTGTCTTCACTCTCTTCTTAGAGCAGCTAACCAACTTCAGTGGTTACCGTTTAGATTTCCAAGTAGACACCACGTTCCTGTGGCCCCTAATTGGCGGCGCACACAAGGTAAGTTCTCTGAACATTCTTCCTGAGGACCCTCTCACGATGCATAACTGACTGAGCCATCCAGGCGCCCCAATGATATTTCTGAAATAGTTGGTTACTTTCCATTTTCCAATCCATCTTTAGCCGTAATTCAGTGATGCCAGAGGCGGATATCGCACTGAGTGTTGCGCAAGAGAATTTGGACACTTCCTTTGAAATCCTTGCACTGGTTATTCAAAGGCCTCAGTTTGGAATGTAAGCATACCGGGAAATAATTTTATTCTTGATCTTTTGAGGTGTCACATTATACAGGTTAAATGCCCCCCATTTTAGGAACTTCTTATATTGATGAAAGCCCTCTCTTAAAGTCCAGATGCCATCTTGGGGGTGAGCAAAGGGATGAAGAGCACTTTAAACAAACAAAAAAAGATATGTTTATTTATTTGTTTGATAGAGAAGGAGTGGTGGGAAGGGGCAGAGGGAGGAAGAGAGATAGAGAGAAGTGAAGCCGACTCCCTGCTGATCTGGGAGCCCAGTGATGGGGGTGTGGGGGCTGGAGGCCTCCAGCCCAGGACTTGGAGATCCTGACCTGAGCCAAAAGCAGCTTTTTTGGACTGAACCACCCAGTTGCCCCTGGAGAGGTAGTTTTTTTTTTTTTAAACAGTGAATTTACATAAAGATAAGTTGCGAATTGTTGAAGATAAAATAGCTAATGCATGACCAAGGTGGGATTAGAGCCATTGTGTCCTAAACCATAGTCCATCCTTTACATAAAGAGACTGTGTAATTTAAAGAGGTTAAATTATTAGATTATACTAAAATGAACAAACAAGCTCGATAAATTTTTCTCTTCTGTTTTATGGGTGAGAGCTTATGAAAAGTATCACATATTTTATGGAGTAAATGAATAAGCTACACTTTGTGCATCTAAGTGCAGGGTGACTGGTTTCATCTTCACTATGTGTTTAATTTTTGTACCTAATGGTTGGCCAAGTCAGCAATGCTTCCTCCTTGTGAGAACTATCTTGGAATCCGTTTACATTCTTGCAACTAGTTTCTGTAGCAATCACTATGATAAAGATTAACAGAGTGCTAAAAATAGGGACCTCTGGAAGTAGTACCTGACCCCAAGTATAGCATAGAAGACCCATCTTTATGTCTAATATTCTTAGTATCTAGGTACCAATAGCAGCATGAAGCCCCTTCAAAGAATAAAGAAAGAAAATTAATAATTATATTCCCAAACTCTGGAGAGCCCGGTTTGTAGGACTCTTGGTACTAATCTCTATATCATACTGAAGGAGAGTTGTTTATCCATATATACTGTGCCAGCTTGCTCCATATAATATCTCAAGTGAGGAACAAAAAAAAGAAAAACCCAGAAACATTTGTTGTATCTGAAAAAGCACGATGCTGATTTACTTCCAGAACTGTCATCAGCTGAGAAATGAATTTACAGGATGGCATGTTTAATGCGTAGTATACAGAATCTGAGTTGTAAGTGTCTCATCTTCAAACAGAAGATAAACTTGGCTATTACATCTATTGCTCAGAGGGTAATTAATCAAATAAAGCTTACACTGAGATCACAAGTGATTTCAGGAAGCTAACATTATGATTTTAATTCTCGCAGAGTGGTTTATAAAGTAAGTGACTGCATGGGTTTTATTAGCAATACATGTGATGTTCAAAAAGGGTCAACTAGAGTTTAGGACACATAGCCTCTAATCCCACCTTTGTCATGTGTTAGCTATTTTATCTTAACATTTTGCAACTTATCTGGGCCCATTAATTTTTCACCAGTGAAATATAGATAATAATCCGTGCCCTTCTCATCTCATTGGGTAGTTGTGAACCTTAAATGAGGACATACACACGGAGGAGCTTCATGTAATGTAAAGTGCTATTCATATGAGAAGTGTAGTTGTGTTCACTTTAGAATGACTTATGTATGTGTTTGTATTGAATTCTCTTTCCCTCTCGTTTTCCCCTCTGAAGAATTCCCAGTACTGTTGTAAGGATAGTCTATTTTGAGTGGGCCATCTTCTGTGTGGCCTCCTGTTTTAGTTTCTCAAGACCTTTCCCTTTGTATTTAATGGGTCTCCATTACAGGAATGGATAGTGAGAGTCTGTTTTACCACCTGCAAGTGTTTTAAAATTTGTCTCCCTGCTTTATATTAGAGCTACTGTATTTAGTAGCGTATATACCCTTTTTCAGTACTTTCTCTTTTTCTGTTCCAAGTGTCAATGATTAAACACAAGTTTGTTTTCTCTATTATTTTATTTTTGGCAGATGTTAATTGTGAGTTGCTATTAAATTCTAACCTAATAACAATTTAAGGGAAATGTAAACTACTTTGATTATAGTAAACCAAGCTGTGTTAGTCAGGGTAGGCTAGATTATGCTGCAGGAAGAAAGAACTCTGAAATCTTAGTGGCTTCAAACATGACAAGTTTACTATCTGGCTCTCCATGCTACACATCCATTTCAAGTCTTTGGGATTTTGCTCTGTGACGGAAATGGTCATTTAGAAGCACTGGGAACCACGAGGAGGCCAGGAAGTACAACTATGTGCCTGGAATAGGGGAAAACGAATCATTTTGACGAGGTTAACAAAATTGCTCCTACTTCTTTGAGGTCTCTGTTCTACAAGGGAGGAATCATTTATCAAGTTTGCAGTGGATAGTCTTTCTAGGGTCTCGACCATTGTTAATTCCTCTCTGATATCGAGTTTATAGAGCTAAATTCCAAGATGAAGTCAATATAAGCATTCTTTCTGAAGTCTTCCTCTGGTGTCACTGATGCCACTTGTTATTTGATGGCAGGGTTTGGTGCTCCCCAGCCTCTTAGATTTTCTCTTCTCTATTTTTTTTTTTTAGATTTTCTCTTCTCAATGGTATTAGTCACAAATGATATATCTTAGTAGTTGTCAGAAAACAAGGATTCAAGTTTGTTCAAAAAATGTAGAATTAAACATGGTCTCTTCTATCCAAGGAAATATTTTTATTTTCTGTCCCATGCTCCTCTTTGATAAACATGAAAATGTCATGGCTTTATTGTTGTTTTAAATTTCCAAGTAAATTAGTGTGACTAAAAACACATCAAAGCAATTACCAGTTGAGAGTTTCTGTTTTTAAAACTACCCACGTAACACTTTCCCCAGAAGATTTTATGCTCCATGTGATGATTCTTCCCTGCTTCCCATCTCTGTAGCACTGTTTCACCACCCCTGGTTGAGAATGAGTTGTCTAATTATATCATTTGCACTTATATCCATTGTCCCAATCTGGATTGGGGAACTTTTCAGGCTGTGTGTATGAGTCTATAGTTATCTTGAAGGGTGAAAAGGCTTTGGGTGGTCAAATTCAGATGGGAGGAGTTTTTCTTACTGAATGATAACACAGTACATTATGATCCTTTTAAAAAATTGAAGCGTATTTATTTTGAGAGAGAGTACATGAGCAGGAAGGGCAGAGGGAGAAGGGGAGAGAATCTCAAGCAGACTTCCTGATGAGCATGGAGCACTACGTGGGGCTCCATCCCTTGACCCTGAGACCACAACCTGAGCAGAAACCAAAATTCTGATGCTTAACTGACTGTATCACCTAGGCACCCCTATGCTAGGATTCTTATTCCCATTCTGTCTCTGGTTTCAGTTTCACTTCTATTCCTTCACAGTACTGTGAACATAGAAGATGCTAGTTCAAACTTGCTTGTTCTGTGAATAAAGGAGTTGAGTTGCCCTAAACTCTTGTTTGGATGCTCACATATTGACAGGCAGGCAGCTGTGTAAAATGTATAAATTCCAGCAGAAGCTAATTTTCAAATACTAAAGCCCTTCTAACCTTTGACAAGGAATTCTACAAGATTATAATAGTCTGGATATGGAAAGAAACTTTGGGCCAGGTAGCTAAAATTCATCAATTGGCTGACCTAGAGACAGAGATTTTTAATCTGGGACTGTAGAACCCCCCCCCCAGTGATGCCCAGAAACAACCAATTCCTTGTCCATGGTGTGAGAAACCTATATTATTCTAATTTAGTTTTGGTGCTTTTGGCCTTTATTATCTAATTTGAAATTCCCACCACTAATTGCAGTTTGCATATAAAGATCAGGACATTGGCTCTGCAGGAACACTGTTCAAAATCAGAAATACTGCAGGGTGGGGGTGCTTGGGTGGCTCAGTCGGTTCCTTAGGTTCAGGTCATGATCCCAGGTTCCTGGGACTGAGCCTGGAGTCAGTCTCCATGCTCAATGGGGAGCCTGCTTCTCTCTCTGCTGCTCCCCTGCTTATGTTTTATCTCTCTCTCTCTCTCTCTCTCACTCTCAAATAAATAAAAACTTTAATAAAAATCAGAAACATTTCCTGAATATATCCCTTGTAACTTACCAGATTTTTTGTTAGGTGTTATTTTAGATGTCACAAAATACCTGTCCCAGAAACCTTCAAAGGGAAGCAAGGAGGAATGGGGGATTCATAACAATACTTAGGAAATTCATTTTGGCTCTCCTGATTTCCTTTGCCAATTTTGTGTTGGCTTCATTTTTTCCTTTATTCTGTCTTTGCCATGACCTTTCCTTTCCCTCAGTCCACCTGACTTTGCTGTTAGCAGAGTTTCCTTCTGAACCGTTCGCCTAAGGAATGGCCTTCTTTACCTACTTTACAGTTTGTGATATTTACCCAAAGATATAAAGCCTATCACTATCCCTTTTTGTCTATACCTCCAGATTTCACTTTCTATAATTACCCCACGTGAATTCCACGTGGCTAATTTGACATGGAACATTTGGTCTTTTGCTTTTAAGAAATTCATTCTTTCCGTTATTATTTTTTGTTATTTTTTATTTGCAACAGGGAATGCTTTTTCAAATCTAATAATTGCTCCAATTGATCTCTCATAAAGAAAGAAAGTCACATTATCCCTTTCCTTAATATGAAGTGGTTCTTGTTAGCACAGACTTTCTTGCTGTTCTTTTTTCTGCAGAGCAGTCCTTCCGTTACTGCTATGGGAAATTTCAGTGGGTTGTCTTTAGGAAATGGAAAAGGACAACAACCTCATAATCTTCTCAAAGGGCAGTGCCTTCTTGGGGACATGGCCACTTTTCCTTTATACTTTAGACACAGTCAGCATCTCTGTGCTGTATAGAATGAGATCCATGTATAATTTAAAAACCATTTCCTGCATCATAATATCAGACCTTTCCAGGAAAGCACATTCAAAGCCAATACTCCCTTCAGGCCAAATGAACCCAGTCCTTTTCTTTCTGCCTCTTTTCTCCCTTTCTCAGTTCTGGAGGATCAGGATTTTAAAAATTACATTACTGTTTAATTTTTGCAGTTTGTGTTTCTATTCCCTGAATGCAAGTTTCCTCAGCTGTGATGATTTGATTTCCCTGCTTACCCTTTGACATTTAATGATTTCCAGCTTGGCCTTGTGTATATAAACACGAAACTCAGGAAATAGGAGGAAAAGGGTGAGGCCCATCTTCTATTTATGAGGATTTTCTTCCTAGTGTGTTTTCTGGGATTGGGACATTGCATTCATAAAAGTTGTAAGGTTGTGTTTAGAGTTCCTAAACTGCCTGGGAAGAGTCTTGTCAGGTAGAGTTGAGGACAGAAGGCACGGCTGATATTGACCATACTGAGAAATTTCTAAGAACAGTTTAGAGAGGCTTCTTGTTTCATTAGACTCACATGTGATCAATATCTAAGACAGACCTTTTAAGATACATTTGCTGGCAAAGATTGATAGTTTACAGTATCAGACTTTTGTTCCAATTTTTTTTTTAAAGATTTTTTATTTACTTATTCATGAGAGACACAGAGAGAGAGAGAGGCGCAGAGACACAGGCAGAGGGAGAAGCAGGCTCCCTATTGGGAGCCCGATGTGGGACTTGATCCTGGGACTCCAGGATCACAGCCTGGGCCGAAGGTGGCACCAAACCGCTAAGACCAGGGCTGCCCATTTTTCCAATTTTTGTTTATAAACAGTGGTTAAAAATTCCAGTTGAAGTTCACACATCCCGGGAGCCTTTCCTGATCACTCTAGATCAAATTTGTTTCCTTTCTGAACTATTAGCAGTTATCTGGCACATAGTTAACTCCCTTCCCTGTGACAACTCTTGTCTCAAATTGCTAATTTACTCTGGTATTATGATTTAAATATTTGTAAATACATGTGTTAATGTATCTCTTAACCCCCTCTCCTTGGGGACAGACTGTATATATTTTATTGGGTTTCCTGAATCACTTAGTGTCATTCTTCATAGAACTCTGTTAGTTTCTTTTTGAATAAATGAATGTATTAAGTGATAATTCCATTTTAAATTGCCAGCGAACCATACATTATTGCAGATGGATAAGCCTATCTTTTTTAAAGACCATTCCAGCGTTAACTTGGGCATTCACTTCCGTGATTAATTTGAAGCCTTTTCCTTGCACAGTAGTATAACTATTCTTAAAGGGAGATACTGCTTTTTCTCTCTCCCTATGGGTTCTGATTTCCTACACTTTACCTTATTCCATAATCTTGGTTCTTACTTGACACTGTTATTTACCCTTTTAGTCTCCTTCTTAAATATTTGTTGTTGGCAAGTTTATCTACTATTTGGCTTCAACTATGATCTCATTGTAGTTACTTTCCAAATCTACCTTTCCAATCCTGTCCTATGGCCTTAGTACAGTGTCATCAGAATGGTTGGAATATAATCACTTGCGTATATATTTTCTGTCATCTCAAAATTACTATCGTACGAAAGAAATTCATTATTTTTTCCATTACCCAAACAACTTCCTCTTTCTTCTTTCCTTCTTTCCTTCTCCATTCTTGTTTGTGTGTAGTTCTGTCACCAAGGCTTCTAGGCCCTCCAATCTTCTTTCTCATTCCTTTTCTGTGGTATCTATCCCCAAATCCTATTTCTCTCCTTGGAAGGTGTTTGAGATTCCATCCCTCCTTTCGGTGAGCTCAGCAGGTCACCTGGTGTTGGACTTGATTTAGGACTAAATGATAGTTCTAGATAGTGCATCATCTTCCTAATTACTTTCTGTAGTCATTTTGTTGTTGGTAAAGATGATGATGGTTATTAGCAGAAATTGCTAGTACTCATTGTTTAGCAGCTGGTAGGCAGTGTACTAATGCCCTTCGTGTAGATTGTCTCAGTTGATTCTCAGAACAACCTGATGAGGTGTGTATTACCATACACGTTTTAGATATTTAAAAGTCTGTGGTGCAGAGAGGTTATATATCTTGCCCATGGCCTCGTATGTAATAAGATGAAAAAAGTCGCATTTTAACTTTGAAGGCCATGCGTACGGAGCAAAATACCTTTTGCATAGCAGTGCCAGACTACAGTATCCTTTTCACTGTGCTCCCTCACCTTCTCAGCATGTGGCAATTTCCAGCGACTACTGGGAATGAGATCCTTTATCTGATTCTAAGGCCTTCCTTGACCTTGATCACATCTTTCCAGTCTTCTTTCTCATGATTCTTGATCTACCCATTGCTCAATCCAGGCTGACTTGATCATTGTTTTCCACTTCCTTCCCAATACTCACTTCCTCAAGGATTTCCTCTAGCTTTGGGACATTGTTGTCTTATCTTCAAATCCTGCCTGTACTCTAAGGTCCAGTTTGTATCCCACCGCTTCAGGAAGCCTTCTCAAAATAGTCCAGCATGAAAAGAGATTTTTTTTTTTTAAGCTCTTCTGCCAATTAGTTTGTGTACTGTGAGACTTCCCACTCCATGATGTACTTTTGTGATACTCTGTAATATGAGATAATTCAAGGGAACATTTTTTAATAGATGTGTTGTCGACATTCAATATTATATTAGTTTCAGTTGTACAACTTAATGATTCAACATTCATATATATTAAGAAATGAACACCATGATAAGTCTAGTTACCATGTGGCACCATATATAGTTATTACAGTATTATTGACTGTGTTCCCTGTGCTGTAATTTTCATCCCTGTGATTTGTTTCATAACAGGGAGTACAGACCTCTTAACCCCCTTTATTTGGCCCATTCCCCCAAGCCCCTGTCTTGAAGTAGGAATTTGCTCTGTGTGTTTACAAGTCCGTTTTTATTTTGTTTGTTCATTTGCTTTTATTGTCAGGAACTTTTTTTTTTAAGATTTTATTTATTTATTCATGAGAGACAGAGAAAGAGAGAGAGAGAGAGAGAGAGAAAGGCAGAGACACAGGCAGAGGGAGAAGCAGGCTCCATGCAGGGAGCCCGACTTGGGAATCCATCCCAGGACCCCGGGGTCACACCCTGGGCCGAAGGCGGTGCTCAACCTCTGAGCCACCCGGTGCTGCCCAGAAACTTTTCATTAAAAAATTTTTTTATGAAAGTCTTTTATTGAGTTATAGTTGACACAAAATATTACATTAGTTTCAGGTGTACAATATAGTGATTCAAGAAGTCTGTATGTTACATTGTCCTTACCACAAGTATGGCTACCATCTGTCACCATATAATGTTATTACCATACCACTGATTATATTTCCTGTGCTTTGGCTTTCATCTCTGTGACTTACTCATTCTATAACTGGAAGGTTTGTTGTGCCCAAGATTGCGAATCTGAGAAACCACCGAGGAGCTGACACGGATCCAAGTACACAGGGTTTATTAACAAGCTCGAGCTTGGGTCCAAGTAAACTGGACACAGCTGAGCAGGGACTTGGACCCCGAGCTGGGTTCCAGCTTAGTTTTATGGGCTGGTCTAGGAGACCTCCAGAAGGGGTGGAGGAATTTCTCAAGTTCTGTTTACATTCTGATATGGGGCTTTCAAGGGCGTTAAGCTCTGTTCTCATTCTGATATGGGACTTTCTGCCACTGGGGTTGAGCTGTTCTCATTCTAATATGGGGTTTTCTAGGGCGTTAAGCTGTTTTTTCCTGTAACCGAAGTAAGGTATAAAGTTCAGCTCTTATTCACAGGGGCCTGAAATGGCTGTACTCGTGCTAACGCTGAACTTAAGGTGGAATGGCCTTAATTTTCTCCACAGTTGTCTCTATAACTCCCCTTCATCCATTTTGTCTGTCACTCCAAACCCCCTCTTGTCTTACAACTCTCATTCTATTCTCTGTTTTATGGATGTGTTTCAGTTTTTTGGTCATTTATTCATTTCTTTTGTTTTTTTAAATTTCACATATGTTTAATCATAGGATATTTGTTTTTTTTTCTGTCTGGCTTATTTTATAGCATAATACCTTCTATATTGTTATATGTTGTCACAAATGGCAATATCTCCTTTTTTATTTTTGAGTCATATTCTTTTGTATCTATATATACCACGTCTTCTTTAAACATTTAGCTATCAGTGGACACTTGGGTTGCTCCTTACCATTCTTCTGCATTGAGTATTTTATGCTCTTTGTTCAGTTTCTATTCCCTTATCCCTACCAAACTGCTGCCACAATCTGCTGCCACAATCTGCCCAGAGTCCTTATTAGGTCTTCCCAACTAGAAATAACCTTTTATTCATCTACTTCCCATAATACCATTTATTATTACTTCCATTAGATAGGAATAGGGAACTTAATATGTAAGGGTGTATGTGATTGTTCATTTTTCGGAGAAGGTTGCATCAGAGCAGTATAGCTTGTGAAATACTATCTGCTTTGTTTGTTCCAAGTTTAGAAAGTTAAAAGGATATAGTGTGGCTGAGGGAAGTAAAGATCTCTGTGAGTGGGGAAAGGAATATATTGGGATAGGTAACTATTCCTACAAGCTATTAACACATAGTATGTAGGTCACTTCCAATTCTGCCAGAGTATAAAGTTGGATATGGCTACAGTTTCTGCAGGGTTTTCCTCTGTAACAGTGGTTCCCAGTCTATGACTTGTAGTACGAGGTATTGCCTAAGTGCACTTAGTAAGAACTATCTGGTCAATGAACAAATAGTTTTTCAGAAATTCATACCATTTTTCAGATTCATGTATGGACTTTAAATACAAATTTATTCATATACTAGCTTTTGGTCATTGTTTTTTATTTTTCTCTCTTTTAATTTCCATAATCAGTGAACACTAAGTATAATTGGATTCATGGCCACATCCACAAAATATTGTTATAAAGATCCTTTGTTTATAAAGAACCTACAGGTAGAGCTCTGTCAGAAACCCTTGGAGGGCACAGACTGTCTCCCACTTTGTTGACATTTCACTGAACATGATATAGAGGGGAAGAAGTTTCCCCTTTCTCTTTTAGCTTCTCTTTTGGCTCAGTCGATAATCAAATTGATGTAAGACAGGTTAATACTAGAAAAACAAATACATGTTTAGTAACATGTATACATCCTGTATATACCTGGGAGAGATCCAGAAAAGCTTAGTAATTCTCAGAAATTGGTAAAGCCATCATCTTAAATACCATTTTCCCCTATAGACAAAAGATGTTGAGGGTAGGGAGCCTGTGCAGCTGGTTTTGGGAGGCTATCAGGCAAACTACAGTAAAAGAGGATATGGTTGATTATGGAGATTTAAATCCTTTCCTTTTCCATCAATGAGTTTCCACAGATTGAGTCATCCCCCTTCTTCTTGGTACAGGGAGGTAGACACACTTATAAATGAAGAATTTTCTTATAAATTAAATGTCTTGTAGTAAAGGGTAACTTTAATTCAGCTTTTTCAGAGCTTCCTTTGGGTCTGCTGTTTCATAAAAATAAACAGTTTAAAATAATCAATATGCCCCAAAGGCATAACTTGGGGTGGTAAAATTTGTTCCCCTTCAGTGCTACCACAATATTAAGACTGAACTTTAAAGCTCTTGAATGAAGTTGGATGGGAACTTTTTTTTTCTTTGTCCCAGTCCTTTGTCAAATAAAAGCATCAGACTTGGTGATGTCTCAGTTCCTTTCTGACTGTAGCATCTTAGGTTGATGTGTACTTGGACATAATTCAAATGCTTTGCTGGTTCCTTGGCACTAGGGAGTGTCTTGAAGAGGCCAGCTCTTCTTCTTCATCTTTGTCTTCGTCTTCGTCTTCGTCTTCGTCTTCTCCTCCTCCTCCTCCTCCTCCTCCTCCTCCTCCTCCTCCTCCTCCTCTTTTATTTTGAGGCCAGTTCTTCTTAGTATGGTTCTTGGTCACGCATTTGAACTTGGTTTATCCATTTCATTTTTTTTAAAGATTATATTTATGTATTCATGAGAGACACAAAACACACACAAAGGCAGAGACACAGGCAGAGGGAGAAGCAGGCTCCATGCAGGGAGCCTGATGCGGGACTTGATCCCTGGACTCCAGGATCACACCCTGGGCCAAAGGCAGGCACTAAACTGCTGAGCCACCCAGGGATCCCGGTTTATCCATTTCCAAGAGTATTATGAATCACAGAAAATAGGGGAAAACATTCAGATGTATTCTGAGTTCTTTTGTTTTGAGTGCAAAGTTAAAGGTACATCACAGATTCTTTGGGCTGGTAGTTTGTGATTTGCGCATTATCTATCTTGAGGCATAGGGCTTTAACTCCCCTCCTGATGCACAGATTCTCAGGATTTGAAAGTATTACTATCTCTCTAACAATGGGAATCATTTACTTAGAGGGGAATAGAGGAAAATGACTCCTCACAGGCGTGGTTTCGTCTTTCTTGGACACATTAATACCAAGTCTGTGCCTAGCAAGATTGATCATATTTCATGTGGCTACTTTCCTCTGTCTAAATTTGGTGTGGAAAATACTTCTTGCTCATTTGACAACAGGAAGCAGTTCCAACTAAATTATTTCTTTCCTTTTCTTAGTTTCTAAAAACTGCTTACAATCCAGATTTTGTGTCTTGTGTTCTGTATGATCTTGGGCAAGTACTTTCAGTGTTTGGATTCTCAGTTTCCTCTTCAGTAAAAGCAGTGGTATTGTTGAGAATATTTATTGTTATAAATAGTGACATGTTAAAATGCCGAGAGAAGTACCAGGCACATAACATAGATTCAGTGAAAGCAGTCATCACTGCTATTCTCTCCTTTTTATTTCTTTCTCATTTTATTTTTCACTCACCCTGCCTCCAGCTTCTGTCTTCAGGTGAGAAATGATCTTTGCCAATTTAGAAAAAGACCTTACAGGGCAAAGGGCAATTGTAATTACCTTTGAGCCTGGGCATCCAGTTTTGTCCTGGATTCTGCTCCTGTAATTTGGAATTACTGGCTTGATTCAGGGTACTACCTCTGGGTGCTTGATAGCAATGAACAGTGTGGGAAGCAGTTAATCTCAACCCCACTGGTGTTTCTCACCAGCATCCCCCTTGGTCCAGGGGATGTGTGCTAGGAATTGGATCTTATGTGGATCGTCTCTGCAGAGTTATTTCTGACTCTTCTAGATTTACAAATCATTTGGTACCCAGCTGTTAGGCTGTGTGATTCATGGTTACGGGTGCTTTGCTTCAAAGGCTTGTCAGCAGCCTCTTCCCTGTGGTTGCCTTGTGATTCAGTTTTCTGTGTGGTGCACATCTCCTCACATTCATTTGGCCTCTGCCTCCCTCACCTTCTGTCATGGAACAGATGAGTCAGTGTCTAATGGTGCCGGATCGCCATCCAGTTACTTCAAGTCTCCTTTGGTGGGAAGACGGTGCTACTGGCTCTTGAAGGGGGCTTCCTGTCCAGTTGTCAAACTGTCCTGAGAAGGAGGCAGCGGGGGACAGCATGGCCACGTTTTCCAGAATGAATATTCAGAAAGCATTCTGGAAAGAGGCCAAGGAAAAGGTCATTCTTGTTCAGTAGGTGGCAGTGTGGTCTGGCTTGAAGAAGCACTGCAAATTCCTGCGTGTATTTGCACTGCTTTATCCTGATGTCTTTGACAGCTCCAACTTGAGATTTTATTCTGAGTATTTTAGTGCCTTTTGTCAAATTCTCTTTTTTCCAGGGGGGGAAAAACCACTTCATTTCTTTAGAAACTTCTCTTGGTATTGGGCAGCCTGTGTTTGTGGCAAGTACTGTGATCTGAACCTTTAGGGCCCTTGGTGGCTAATTGCTCTTAGTTGGACATCTTGCCAGGTAGGCTGGACTTCTGTTACCCAGCTGTAGCAGGGAGAGTTCTTTACTCATCGGTGTGCTGGATATTTCACCGACTTTATCAGTTGGGAACATTTCCTGAGATCCCAGAGCTGACTGGTTTCTGTATCAGGGAGGCAGGCTTCTGAGACCCTGTGTGTCACCCTGGCTCGCCCATTCGACCTTCAGGGAATAGCTTACCTGGTCTGGACAAGCTGGGAGTGTGATGCCACCATGTACCCTGTTCAACTGAGTATAGTCAAATCCTAAACTCTTCACCTCATTGCCCACTGCAAAGCCCTTGACCTGAATGCCTTATTTCTCAACACCAGCAGAAATCTTTGAAAAGTTTGGGTTTTTAGGAAGTTGTCTACCCTCTAGCGTGAGTCTGGGCAGGAAGAAGAAAGTACATCTTAACCAGTCCACAGATAGGTCATCCTGACCTCATTGTGGTTGCTTGGCTGGGATTGATGATAAGCCTAAGGTAGGGCTAAGATTTGCTGGTCTCTTAGTTTCAGAATTCTAGATACTACATCTTAATGCTGGGCTTGAGACCTTGGAGTCTCTGTTTGACTGGCTCTGTTCCTTGTCTCTCATGCTGCTGCCCAGATGCTTGTCATTGTGTGCACATGATGTCCAGGAAGCCAGGATGAGATAGTAGGTGTTGAGTACAAACCTATTTCATGTCAGATAGGAGTAGCAGATTGATTCTAGAAGTATATACAGTTGATTGTTTTTATTCCTGGAACACTCAGTTAGGTCAGGTTAGGTTCTTGTGAGCCAATTTGTTAACCCACCAACACATGACCTTGCTTTATATATGTTTTTGTTTAAAGATGCCTTATTTAATATATATTGATTATTTATTAATATTGAACTCATAGGCAACAGCACCATATATAACTCAGCCTGAACAAAGCTTATCTAACACATTATTTTCTCTATAAGGCACATCACCACTTCTTCTACTTAGAAACACCAGATAGCCCATCAGCATTATGCTGGAGGTTTATTTATTTATTTATTTATTTATAAAAAGATTTTATTTATTTATTCATAAGAGAGACACACACACACACACACAGAGAGAGAGAGAGAGAGAGAGGCAGAGACACAGGCAGAGGGAGAAGCAGGCTCCATACAGGGAGCCCAACATGGGACTCCATCCCGGGACTCCAGGATCACGCCCTGGGCTGAAGGCAGCGCTAAACCGCTAAGCCACCTGGGCTGCCTGAAGATCATTTAAAATAATGAAATCACCAAGAAAAAAACACAAAAATGTTAAAATAGCAGCAGTAAATAGACTATGAAAAGGTCAGTTTTTACAGTAGGAGAACTGAAACTAGAAGGCAGAGTATTTACTTGTTCCATTTCAACTGGGAATACACACATTGAGGTGACTCAAATCTTTTGCCACAATGCACATGTGCACATCTGTGAATTACCATGATAGCCTTATGAGTTTTAATTTGGGTGTTACAGATAGATTTTAGTGAGTAGGCAATTTTGGAAATGTGCAATTTTTGAATATTGAGGATCGACCACATATGTCTCACAATAGGCCCACAGCATTAGCTATAACTACTTGAATTCTTAGTCTTACCCAAATGCCTCCGTTATGGTAAGACGAACTCATGAACTGGGCAGTGCTCAATTTAATCCGGATATGAGTTTTCGGTTCCAGGCAACTGACTAGGGTGAGCATACTTCCTCAAATGGCAATGATCTATTGGGTTTTCATATGTATTAATTAGCAATTTCTTAGTAGTTCTAGAGACATGTTAGTAAGGATTAAAGATAAGAGTTGGAATAGTGAAATTCAAATCACATTTGGCCACTCTAGCTATATACATATACTTTGCAAATATATACCTATCTTTTGGTATTTAAAGTCAAAGTTGTAGTTTAAACTCAAAAGGTAATGATGATTGCCTGTATCTAAATGGTTGATGTGATTACTTTTAGCAAATACAGTAAACCTTTCTGCTTTTCTACTCTTTATTTGTAAAAGGCAAATGAAAACACACCACTGTCTTATCAGCTGCTTGTCAATGAAAGAAAAAAATTTGCATAGGAGGATGTGGGTGACTTCCCAGGACAACCCCAGCTTGCTGGACTATAATAACTTTTAGAGATCTCTTTATTATTTATTGTTAATATCTACTACCCAGTACCTTCTGCCTCTATAATCAAATATCACTTCTACATTATGACGCATTGTACTTCTTAAGACAGTACTGAAGTCATTCATCTTACTCTCCATTAATTCACTCATCCACTTATTCAATAAACATTTATTGACAACCTACTATGTTTTAAGCATTGTGGTACAAATTGAGTATATATGAGTGGGTAAAAGACAGTCTCTGAGTTTATGGATCTTATGTCCACCTGAACCTTTTTTTTTTTTTTTCAATGCAGAATATTCTTTGCTTCCCCCCCCCCCCCCTTTTTCTAAAGATTTATTTATTTATTTTAGAGATTGAGATTGAGAGAGAGCAGGAGCAGGAGGGGGGTCGAAGGAGAGGGAGAGAGCCTCTCAAGCAGACTCCATGCTGAGCATGGACCTCATTACAAGGCTCATCACCATGAGATCATGACCTGAGTGGAAAGCAAGAGTCAGAGGCTTAACTACCTGTGCCAACCAAGGTTTCCTTGTTTAGTTTACTACACTTGGAATGGCTTGAGGTTCCCTCATAGCCTTGTTCTTCTTCCCCTGGCCGTGTCATCACCTTCCATCCAGGTGTGTGGGTCCTGAATCAGGAGTGATTTCATCAATGGTTGAGATATCGAGGTTCAAATAGTAGGTTTATTTCTTGCTCTGTTGCATTGAGCCTCTCTGGGCTTCTATTTCCTATTCTGTCAAATGGGAATATTAATAGCATTTGTTTGGCTGTTGGGAGGATATAGCAAGATAATGTACATAGAAAGCACTTAGCTCAGTACCTGGCATAAAAGTGCCTGATAAAGAAAAAAATTTTATTTTATTCATATTTATTAAACAGCCCAAGATGGAATTAGCATTTTTGGCAGATACATTCCACTGCTATTGCCTCCTGAAATATGAAATCAACCTAAACCCTCAAGTCATTTTCTGTCTTCCTGGGAAATTACTTCTATTTTCCAGAGCTATGCTATGATGTCAAACTTCCATCAACCTCTTTGAGACACTTTTGACCAAATCTGTCTGTTTGACTGGCTTGTATGTCATCTTCCTGAGAGATTGATGTAATTTCAGTGCCAGGATCCATGTCCTTGACTTGACTTTTCTTTATCTCTAGGTTTGCTATGAATATGGAAATGTGGTGTGTGGCCTCCCTTAACTTTAGAATCATTTCAATAGATGAACAGATTATAAATATAACACTCAAAGCAATAGGGTGAAAGTGTTGCCCATTCTATTTGTGCCTTCCTTTATTACATTGAGTAAGTCTTTGATGTATAGGCCTTTACAAGATGGTTGTTAGACAAAATTAATCCCATTTCTTAATGTGATGTATTTAATGATGCCTTGGCTGCCTTTTGCCTGCTCCAACATTTTGTGTTAGGACTTTGCCTGGACAGCTACTTCTGATTTTATTTTTTGGATGCACACACAAACACACGTTTTAGTTCTTCCCCTTCCCTCACTGCTGTCCAGAAATGTTTGGTAATATCAGAGGGTGAGGAATCATGAGTGCGTTTGGGTAGAGGAGGAATGATCTGAGCTGTGACTTATATAGAGTATACAAATAAATAGAACTCTATGGATGGCCTTTATGTTAGTGTTTCTGTTTGAGCCTTCAATCCCAAGCATAGGAAGTAGGGAATTGGAAGGTAGAAGCTGTCTGAGTACACTTGTGTGAGATAAAGCAGCACAGAAGAGATAAATGGAGGTTAGAAAGCTGACCCAGAAGTAAAGCTCATTTAATTACTTAGAGCCTGGCCAATCTGATTCCTGGGGAAGCTGTGCTTCTCCCCTGGCTGGGCCCTATGCTCCAATCAGCCCTATGCTGGCCCTCCTTTGGCCACTCTTTTCCATAGGGGGAGGACTTAGTGCTACCAGTGTGCACCCCTGACTGGTGGGAAACTGTGCGCAAGGGAGTATAGTCTAGGGTTGCCAGATAAAATGTTGGGCTTCTCTTTGCTGCAGCTGGCAACCCTAATATAATCAGAACGTGGATTTGTGGGCTGTAATGTTGGCATGCTTGTGAGTGAGGCCCTTCATCCTGGAGGACAGTTCTTGGAGTGGGAATAGCAGCCAACAGGCCATAGACCTTGGGCTGACAATCCCTATTCTCCTAGATACTGGTGAGGAACTTTAGGGTATCTGAGTATTCAAAAGCTGAACCTGGCCTGCAGTGTTGTTATGAATTATACTTTTCAAGGTAGGAGGAAAGTACATACTGCATTTAACTGTTTTAAAATTTTGATTTATATTTCTAAAATATACGACATCTGGTATATGGGTCTCAAGCTGTGTTCTTTTCCCAGGTGCCACAAATACTGGTGGAGGGCCCTTAGTCATGGCATCAGACTACCAAGTAAGGTCCAGTCATATATGCTTTAGATCCCAAATTTTATTTGATCCATATAAGAACTCTGTGAGTTTGGCACTGTAAGTGTCTCTGTTGGACAGATAAGGAAACTGAGGTTTAGTGAATCGAAATGAGTTATCCAAGGACTAAGAACGAGTAACTGCAGAACTGATGTTGAAACTCAAACCTTAGTCTATCTGAATGCATGTAAGAAGCTTTGGATCCAGGGGTACCTGGCTGCTCAGTGGTTGGGCATCTGCCTTGTGCTCAGGTTCTGACCCCGGGGTCCTGGGATCAAGCCCCACATCAGGCTCCCCTGCTTGTCCCTCTCTGTGTGTCTCTGCCTCTCTGTGTGTGTGTCTCTCATGAATAACTAAAATATTGAAAAAGCAGCTTTGGATCCAGACTGCTTGAGTCAGAATAACGCTTCTATCCCTGCCTAGCTTTTTGTTTTTTTGTGAGTTATTCACATTTGTTTTAGTGCTCAAGTTTCTTGAGCTCTGAAATGTTGGAATGTATGTGATAGAAACAATACCTACCTTCTAGGATTACTGGAAGGATTTAGAAAGACCTCATGTGTTCAGTGCTTAGCAAAATACGTTGGAAGTTGAAGAGCTCCACAAATAGTAGCAATTAGTAGTAATAGTAGCTCTAGTGAGAGTAACAGCAGCAGCATTAAATTGAGATATAAATATGGTGTGAATCCAGTATTGTCTTAGTTATCCATTGCATGTCAAATGATCTCAAAACGTTGGGGCTGAGAACAACACACATTTCTTTTCTCACTGTTTCTGTGGGCCAAGCATCTGCTCACAGCTTAACTTGATCCTCTAATGAGGCTCTATTGAGGGGGATGATCTGCTTCTGAGATCACGGGACTGTTAGCAGGCCTCAGCAACTTGCTGACTATTGGCCCAAGGTATCTGGACATTCTTTGTGCTTCTCCATGGGGCAGCGCATAATATGGCTAGCAAAGATCAAAATCATAATCTTTTGTAACCTAATGATGGAGGTGACTCTCCGTCACCTTTGCTGTATTTGGCTCATTAAAAGCTAGTTTGTAGGAAAGAGGCTATAAAAAGGCAGGACTGCCAGGAAGCAGGGATCATGGGCGTGCACCTTGGAAAGGGACCTACCTCAGTTAGGTGGTATAGTGGGTACCACCTGGATGAGGTTGCCCCAGGATAAACATGATGCATCTTCTTGGCAAGGTAGTTTCACTATGTGGCCAATGCAACTCAAAGTCAAAATTCAGGTACAAGATAAAGAGAAGGCAAAATTCACACAGACTCAAATTAAATATAAACATGAAATTCCAAAGTTGTCTTAGGTTTGTCGCTATCACTTTGACTATACTGTCTCCCAAATTTTTGATGACTCGACTGGAATGATTCTTAGATCATAGAAAAAAAGATTTATTTTGAAAAGCTCATGGTTCAGGATTATTCATTTTCTATACATTCCCCAGTGTCTGCTTCTTCTGGAACATGTTAGCAGGTCATCTGTGTCACCTTGCTTTCTATGTGATTTGATAAAACAGGTTGGGATAATATGGTGCCCAGGGCGGTGGGTCTACAACCTTGGCTGCATTTTAGAATCAGCCTGGACAGTTTTGATTGATTTTTTTAACAAAAGATTTTATTGGTTTATTTTTTAGAGACACAGATTGATAGGCAGAGACACAAGCAGAGGTAGAAGCATGCTCCCTCTGGGGAGCCTGGATCCCGGGACCCAGGATCACGCCCTGAGCCAAAGGCTCCTCAACTGCTGAGCCACCCAGGCGTCCCCAGCCTAGACAGTTTTGAAAACTACAGAGGCCTGAGCCTTACGTCCAGAGATTCTTATTGTTTACAAATAATGTCCAGGAAAATTGATATCACATGTTAACTATCTGTTTATAAGAGTGATGGAGGGATTGATTAGCTTTCTGCACCTGGTGCCTTTCACCAATGATAATAATGGTAGTTAACATTCCTCAGACTTGTTTAATGCCCAGCAGGTGCAATACTAGATGCTTTATAGGTAGCACTTTTCTTAATCCTCACAAAGACCCTTCTACAGAGAAGGCACTTGAAGCCAGGTTCAGTAACTTGGTCAAGGGTACAAAGGTCGCTCACTGCAGAAATTTCAGGAAATACCTTATACCATGTTCCTTGTGTGACCTGTGCTTTGCAAAATACGATTCACATAATTATTTCAACATCACAAAAGCTCTTTGGAAGTACTATTATTATTACTGTTTGAAAGATGTAGAAACTAAGGCATAGACTTGTCCTATTACTTGTCCTGGATCATAGGTAAAATATAACAGACCCAGAGTTGTTTTTTTTTTTTTTTAATGATAGTCACACACAGAGAGAGAGAGGCAGAGACACAGGCAGAGGGAGAAGCAGGCTCCATGCACCGGGAGCCCGACGTGGGATTCGATCCCGGGTCTCCAGGATCGCGCCCTGGGCCAAAGGCAGGTGCCAAACCGCTGTGCCACCCAGGGGTCCCCAGACCCAGAGTTTAAACACAGGCTGTCTGGTTTCAGAATCACCCTGCTGAACCACCTTGCACGCTGCTTCTTGTGTAATAGTTACATAATCAGAGTCAAGACTCTATAGCAGCTGCCTCTGAGTACTGGCAGCTAGTACTTATTGAACTATCCTGATATGATGGACATGGAGTAAGGCCATCATTTTCATTATTTCATTTAATCTTTATCAGAGCTTTGCTATTTTGTTACACAATACAAGTTGGCAGTAAGACCTGGAAGCCATATTTGGCATGTTCGAAATGCTACATTCCCTCCCACCCACCAGTCAAATAAACTGCCTCCAGCTATTGAGTGCCTGGCCAGTCTCTTTCACAGTTAATTTTGAGACCTTCAGCAATTAAGTTAACCAGAAATTCATATATCATGAAAGAGTTATTATTACCGAGCCCCCATTTTTTTTCTGTAGGTTACATGTTCTTAGTCACTTCAGCTGTGCTTCTTGTAACATGGTTCCTTCTTTCCAATCCTAGTTTCTGTGATTAGCTTCATAAATGATTTTCATTGCAGATTTATGCTCTTTATATATTTCAGACAAGGAAATTCTGCATACTTGTAGTATTCTCTTGCATATTGCAAGGTGTTTAGTTACCCAGTGGCTGCTGATAGCTCTCCTTGGTCCCTGTGATAACCCCAAATACCCTCAACACATTTCCATATGCTCACTGGGGACAGTATTGCCTCTAGATGAAAATAATCAGATCTGAACACTGAATCTTATGAAGAAGAACCACTCTACTTTTTGGTTCACTTTCTTAATGTACCCTACTTATTGGCTTTGTAATTACTTATACCGCATTTGTCTTGAGCAGTTAATATTGGCAGTTTTGAGGAGCCACAGTGTATTATTGACTCAGCTGAATTTGTTGTTAACAGAAAATTGTAAAACATTTTTTACGTTTCGTACCTGTATGTTTGGTTTTTGGAATACAGGTGTGTTAAGTTATTTCTAGTCTACTGCAATGTCTTCTATTTTGATTTTTTTTTTTTATCCCATGTATTAGGTATTCTTTAAATCCACCTACCCACCTGGGATTTTGACCTACAGGTTGTCTATATCTTCATTCAAGTTACTGATTACTACATTGTACATGATTAGGTGAAGGGCAGCAACCTTGAATATTACTGTAGACCTCCTCCCAGAGTGACACTGAGCCAATCTGTTAAAGTTGTGTATCACTTTACATATCACTAGGCATTCTGCATTCCTCCATCTTGTCCATGAAGGAAACATGAAATTCCATTTCAAGAATGCCTCATACAATCAGGAATCACTCTGGAGAAATATTTCCTCTGTTTTACCACTTCAGGGTGCTTTGCACATAATTGCCAGCTTTAAGGGTCATTGTTTCATAGACCAGTTCTATTAGTAATTAGAAATTACATGAACATAAGAAGTTGGATCAGTGATTTAGGGTTTAGTGCTTTTAGTGATTCTAACATTCATGAGTAATACCAAGATGGACCTGATATTTCAGATCTGTACTTGGCATCAGTCCTAGTTTGAGATTGAGTCTCTGACTTCAGGCTTCCTGAGAAGGGTTCCAGTACACATCCCACCCCACCTCTGCCTGTTGCTCTCTAAATCCAGAAATGTCTTCAATAGGAGATGACAAATTCTGTTATTTCTCAAGGAGGGAGACACTTTGAAATTGACTCACCATTGGGAAAAGAAAATGATATGGTACCCTACTGGAGGTAATAGTGACAATGCACTAATTTCTAGTTTCTTTCATGGGAGCAAATTTTGATAAAAGGCAGGGGAGATAATGAAGAGTTTGGTTCCTTGTTTAGAGGCAAGATTTATTGTAGGGGGTGGGCAAGTAGGAAGGATGGAAGTACCAAAAGGGGTAAGAGTTTGAGACCGTAGAACTTTTCTCTACTTGGCAGGCAGGCTTTGCATCAACTCTGCCCTCTACCACATGTCTGCAGAACATGAAATTTCTGCCTAGTAGAATTACTGTGAGAAGGTGTTTACAAACATGTGCATTTTCATTGGTTAGAGGTGTCTGTTTATCTGATTCTGACCTGCAGTCACCTACCAGAGAGCAGTTGTTGAAGCCAGAGGGCTTCTTGTGCAGCATTGGGACAGGGAGCAGGAGGACAGTGAATACTCTGGCAGGTCGTAGAAGCCCAGAGGAGCAACTGGATTGCTAAAGGACACACATGATTTAATTAGCAATTTCAGGCTTTTGCCCAGTGCGTGACTGTCCATATGGCCAGAATCTGCACCCTTTTGTCCCGGTTGGGCACAGATCTAGGCTTGGAAGTGCCCTCTCAGGGGCAGCTCTGCCTCTCATGTTTTTCTCTAGTTTGTGTTTTTGCTGTTGGAGGCTTCTGTACAAAGCTTTATTGGCGATGTGGTTTCTGCATACTTCTCTCTAAAAGCTCGACGTTGATGAATTTGGCTGTACTTTTTGTGTTACATGCAGCATTAAATAATCTGTGTTTCTTTTTCCATTTTTCTTTTCCATTTTAAATTTTGAAACAGAAGTGGGTCCTCTGGCTGAGTGGCAGAGAGGGCTCTTCTGTTCTTACATGATTTGGCTGCCATCTCCTGAGCTCTCTTCTTGCATCAACCCTTGGCTTCCTCAGTTGCTCACCTGCTAGGACTAACTTAATGGATTCTAGCTAAAGGAGCCACAAAGGAGCCTCAAAGAGGTGAAGTAAAACCAGTGAGCCTGTTTCAGAACCTTGGTTCTGAAACCTGATTCCAGTCTACGGCTCATTTTGTGGCACCATTCTGCTGGGAACATTCTTTGAATGTTTCTGATGGTGCCACAGTAGTTTTCAATATCTTTTCTCTTGTGGTAGTGCCACCCCCAGTACATAGCAGGCAACCAAGAGAGATGACAGCAGAGATCGTAGCAAGGATGATTTGTTCACTGTGTGGCCATACTCCCCTGACACTTATTTCTTCTCTTGTGGGGCATACTTGATAAAAAGGAAGTCAAATTGAATTTCCATTCTCTACCACTTGCTCCCATTTCTTTCCCTTTTCATCTGTGTCATCACTACTGGTCTTATCCTGTACATAATTGCCTCAGGCTACCCCTGGGCTGACTGAGGTCCCCTATCCTTCTATCCCAGTATTACCTTAAGTTCCCGTCTTCTTCTTCCTTCCATTCTAATTAAAATTCTACCTAAGAGTCAACTTATCTACTAAGTCTACCCTTGTTAATGGAGCCAATAGGAGCTCATGGGTTTGTATGTTCATCTTATGTGTTTTTAAAAATTGGATACTGGCAGAAACAGCTTAACAGAAGACAGCTGAACCACTCAGAACGATTGATAAAAATATGATCCTTACTAGGACTTACCATGGATTTGTAAATTAGAAACTTCGCAAGTTGGGACCTGAGAATCTACATGGCAATCAAGCTCTTAGGTTGTTCGAAAACATACAAAAGTTGAGAATTACATTCCTATGGTAGTGTTTTCTGCAGGTGTGTAAACATGTTAGCAGGTAGCATGGGTTATTGTTGGTCTGCTTATGGTTTTTTGCCTTTAAAATTACATTTAATGTGGCATTGTTTTCCTCACCACTCCCCCTCACCCCCTGGCCCTTTTTTCATACCATGGACTGGAATCTATATCTGAGCCTGAGTTTGTCTTCCCTAAAATCTTGGGTTTCTTCTCTTGTATGCTGAATGTATATACCGAACTGTGATTTTTTTGTCTGGAAAACATTCTGATTTAATTGTCTAGCTATAGTGCGTGACATACACTATGTTTGAGAAATACCTTTTGAATATACAACCATGTTTCACTTTGGAGAAGGCATTCTGTTTCACTGTAACAAGGGAACCCAATTCTTTCCTCTATGATTTGAAAGCAGCTCTGACATGAAAGAAAGGGAGATTGGTAGGTAAATGGGGAAGTTTTCAAAGAACACTATATTTTATTTTGTATCTTATAGTCTTGTTCTTCTTTCTGGGGAGATTCATACTTCGTGGGTGTCCTGTAAAGTGAGATAGGAAAAAGAAGAAACTAAGAATAGATTATTAAGCTGTTTCTCCCTTGGGCTCCCGTGTAATTTTTTCACGTGGACAGATGTTTTAAAACTTGGGTAATCTGGATTCAATGAAGAGATACATAGTAAATGAAAATAGGACTCAGATGCTACCTTAAAGCCATGGGGCTATTACTTGCTTGTTCTCGGAATTGCTCTCATAAATTATCTATTGAATTTCATGTTCACACAGTGGATAGATAGACTTTCCGATTACTGATAGACTATGTAAGGAGTCTTTTCACCATGTAAACTGCAGAGCTGCTCTGTGACCCTTCAGTGGCCTGGGCAAGGGTAATCAGTGACAGGGGATTAGCACCCTTTCCCTGTTGCACAGCATTTGTAACACTGGGGCATGCTTTTTCCTTACCTATCAACGTAGATGGTCAATTTTGATATTTTAAGAATGTATCACCCTAGGGGATCCCTGGGTGGCGCAGCGGTTTGGCGCCTGCCTTTGGCCCAGGGCGCGATCCTGGAGACCCGGGATCGAATCCCACGTCAGGCTCCCGGTGCATGGAGCCTGCTTCTCCCTCTGCCTGTGTCTCTGCCTCTCTCTCTATCTCTCTGTGACTATCATAAATAAATAAAAAATTAAAAAAAAAAAAAAAAAAAAAAGAATGTATCACCCTAAATACATGTGTTTCATAAAGCCTTTAGATCTTTCTACTGGGAAGATTTACTAGGATCCTAGATTAATAACTCCTATCGTAATACTGATTTTGACCAAAGGAGTGAAACTGGTGATTGTCCTGCTTGATGTAGGAGAACAAGTGGTAATAAGTGCTCATTAGTAAAGCTCAGCCTGAGCAGGCTGACCCATTTTCAAACTGATTGGTTCTTGGGGCAAATTCACTCACCTACTTATTCACAGATAAACATTTAAAGTTTAAAAATGTCACATTAAAAATCAAGTCATAATGTTTTATTCATCTTACCCATTGAGTTTAAAAAGCATAAATTCCCAATTAAGTTAATTTTTACAAATATCTGAAAGCATCATCTTTGGTAATGTAGGGGTTCAGAACTAATCACCCCAAGATTTGCATGCAGATTATTTCTAGCTGCAAACAATCAAAGGCAAAAAGGCTTAAAAAGACCTGCCTTCTATTTGCTTAAAAGAATTTTCATGGAGGACTAGCTCCCAGAAGAGCGGTATTACCATAAATAACCACATCATGATATGAATATGAATGTGGGTTAGTAGACAGGGAGCACCTTTGCAAGGCATATTAGTTAAAATTCCTCTTGATGTCCCTTCCATTGTTTTTTTGTGGCCCAACAGATAGTTGTTTATGAAACATTTACTCTATTTCATCTTCCTGTTAATTACTTCCTTCCTTTTGAAGTCCCAGACCCCTAACCCCCTTTCCTTAGTTTAGAATGATATATACCTCATTCTGCTTGTCTTCGAAAATCTCTCCTGTTTATGTGGATTCACCTTAAATCTGCGATTAATTTCTATTTTCTCGTGTTACTTTATCTCTTGTCAACTTAATTATTAGATCAGTTAGAAGACCCTTAAGTGGTAGAGAACAATTTTTCTATCCTTTAAGTAACTTTATAGGTTTTTCGTTAGCAAATGGGGACAGGTAAGGTAAATGGATCAAAGAGGGGTTCTCCTCCTCCTCCTCCTCCTCCTCCTCCTCCTCCTCCTCCTTCTTCTTCTTCTTCTTCTTTTAGATTTTATTTATTCATGAGAGAGAGAGGCAGAGACACAGGCAGAGAGAGAAGCATGCTCCTCCAGGGGAGCCCGATGTGTGACTCGATCCCAGAACCCTGGGATCATGACCTGAGCCGAAGTCAGCTGTTCCAGCCATTGATCCACCCAGGCCTCCCAGGGTTCTCCTTCTTAAACTGTGAATCACAAAAAATCAGATAAATACAAAGGCATTGATTTTGTTTAAGCTTATCCCATTAGCACTAGCTATATCCAGGTAAGGGACCATGCTTGTCCTCTGCCTGAGATGCAGAGGCATCTCTCTGCTTGTTACAAGTAGACAACCTAATCTGAGCTTTTGGGAAGAGTAATTCTCTTTTTAATGAGACTCTAATGAGGCGATAGGTTATTTATGTAATTTTATGCTCATCACAGTCTGTACTAAAGTGCCAAGCATTTTCTTCACTATCACCATTATCATCTTAGTGAACTTGATTACTGAGAAGGCACAGGCTGCCTTTCTCTCCTGCAATCCTGACCTCCTTGCTGTGGCTGACAATCTTTGGATGAACATCAGGTTCTCCAGCAACTGTGGATTTTGGATTACAGAGTGAGTCAGAGTTTTGAGTGAGGAACATGCAGAAATTGAACATGCAGGAATCTAATAAATTAGATAGATAGAGAAATGGAGATGAGAGACCACATGGTCCAGAGAGAGGTGAGAGGAAGACAAGAGTCACTAGCTGTCTTTTGACATTCTGGGTCATATCAGGTATATTAGTTTTTTGCAATAGGATTTTATGAGTACGTCCTACAGTCATAAAATAAATCTATTCTTTTTGTTGTTCTTCATCCTTTTTATTTTTTTATTTTTTTAAATAGAAAGAGTTAGAGTGCAGGCAGGGCAGGGTTAAAAGGAATGAGAGGGAATCTTAAGCAGGTGCCTAGCCCACTGGGTAGTCCAACATGGGGCTCTATCTCAGGACACTGACATCCTGACCCAAGCCAGATAAAGAGTTAGCTACTCAACCAACTGAGCCTCCCAGGCACCCCCCTCCTTTTTCTTTCTTCCTTTTCTTAAATAAATGTAATTTTAGTGGATCTCTGGCCTTGAAATTTACAGTTTGTAGTTAGGATTAAGTTGAACTTGGTACACAAAAGTTTATAGTCTATTTCCAAAAAGCTTTCATGTTTAGTATCCTCCTTGTTCCCTATAACAACCTTGTCAGAAATAGGGTGGGAATGATAATTGCTTTGAAAGCTGGAGAAACTAAGCCTGCAAGTGGGAAAGAGCCTTGCCTGAAGTTAAACAGCTAAGTAGAGAGAGAGTCCCATTAAAAACCTGAGTCTTCTGGTTCCTGTGCCTAGTGCTTGGCACTTACTAGATACCTGATGATTATCTCTAGATTTATAGGACAAATCCAGGTGGAAATTGGTGATTCCAGGCAGAAATGATTTAAAAAAAAAAAAGTAGCTGGTCTTGTAATAGACATGAATCTTCTGAAAAAGCCTAACAAAAGCAAGCCCCTGGAGTCTGGAGCCAACCTTCCCATTTGAACTCACTCACATAAGGATTGGCAGTATATTGTTCCCTTGTGCCTCTCCAAGAGTGCAGATCAGATCTTGCCTTTGACAACACTTACCTCTTTGAACCTTCTGCCAGCGGAGACACTGGTTCTGTGGCTCAAGCCATCGATTTCTACCTCAGCATTTAAAAAACAAAATCATCCTTGGGGCAAAACTTTGCTAACTCCATTAGAAAAAAATGTATCTAGGGGATCCCTGGGTGGCGCAGCGGTTTGGCGCCTGCCTTTGGCCCAGGGCACGATCCTGGAGTCCCGGGATCGAGTCCCGCGTCAGGCTCCCGGCATGGAGCCTGCTTCTCCTTCCTCCTGAATCTCTGCCTCTCTTTCTCTCTATACCTATCATAAATAAATAAATAAATCTTTAAAAAAAATTAAAAAAAAAAAAAAGAAAAAAATGTATCTAGACAAATTACAAAGTTCTGAAAATCATGTTTTCGAACCAGATTGCTGACATGGCCTAGCTTCTCACGGAATATTTTGAGCTAGAAAGGGATGTATCCTTTTGTTAGGCAGTCGCCACATCGTCAAGCAAGACAAGACAGGGTCTGGTTTTTAAAGTATCATCTATGTTTCCATGTACTGTTTTCGTTTCTGTGCAATGGCTGATTGAATTCGTCTTTTGAAAACAAATAATGATGTGTGAGAGTTTCAGGGTGAGTCATGTGGAGATGGCTTTCAGTACAATTTCATGGTATATTGTTAGAACAGAAGATATATGCTATCTTTAGAGCATACAGGTCTTACTCATTATTTCACATGGCCTCTGGAGGTATATGTTGCTCATTTAAATTAAAAAAAAAAAAAAAAAAACCAGAGCAGCATGGACCATAGCGCTATTATTCATTACCTTTTCTTCATGAACAAATTAAAATTGAACAGTATTGCTAAGGACAGAACCATCCCAGAAATGAGGTCCAGTTAGAAAACCTGGATTATAAAGCATTAGGTGTAAAAGAGGTAGTTATTAAAGCTTCTGAGAAATCTTGGTGTTAAAAACCAAAAAAGCCGCTTTTCAAAAATTGGCTTTCCTGAACTTTAGTGGTCATGGACCCTTTTCTACACAGAACACCTCTTAGCATACCGGCTCCCTTGTAGGCAACACTGGGGTAGACTATAGTTTGCCTAAGGAGGTAGGAAGAGAGACAAGATTAGAGACATAGATTGGGGGGCACCTCGGTGGTTCAGTGGTTGTATGTCTGCCTTGGCTCAGGTCGTGATCCTGGGGTCCTGGGATTGAGTCCCACGTTGGGCTCCCCACAGGGAGCCTGCTTCTCCCTCTGCCTATGTCTCTGCCTCTCTCTGTGTGTCTCTCATGAATAAATAAATAGAATCTTTTAAAAACAAACATAGATGTGAAACATACTACAGTTTCATACTATGCTAAGAGGACTCAAATTCATTGTATAAGTAATGGGGTAATTATTGAGCTTTTTAAAATCCTTTTAAAGCTTCCTCACTTGTCTCTCTACTTTCATTTTCACTCATTCTCCTTTTCAGTCCATCTCAAGTAGCAGTGCTTGACTACCTTTCCTAAAACTGTTTCCATCATGTGTCTGTCCTATTTGAGAACCTAGGTGGTGCTTTAATGGACCCTACATTTTGCCATCTTTTCATCTTCAAATAGACTTTTTGCTAAGCTACCTTGTATTGCTCTACCTGGGTATCTGTGAATCAATTAAAAAAATTCTATTAGAAAGTGGTTTTGAACTTTGGCTATATGTCAGAATGGCCTAGGGACTTTATAAAAATTTCTATGCCCACTTAGCAGATTCTATCAGAATCTCTAGGGGTGGGGCGCTGGGATTAGCCATGTATGTTTGTTTTTTAAAGACTTTATTTTTTCATGAGAGACACACAGAGAGAGGCAGAGACATAGGCAGAGGGAGAAGCAGGCTCCCCATGGGGAGCCCTATGCGGGACTCTATCCTAGGACCCCAGCATCAGAGCCAAAGGCAGATGCTCAACCACTGAGCCACCCAGGCGTCCCAGATTAGTCATGTATTAAACTTCCCAGGTGATTCCACTGTGTAGTTATATTTGAGCACCAGTGTCCTGAAATCTGGCTTGAAGCTGGACTTATGGTATATACTCCCTTCAGAGTTGTTGAATTCATTTTGTTCATATCAGATTGACCAATTTCCATGGAGCTTACATTAACTTATTAAGAGGAGATTCCAACACTCATGTGGCAAAAATCAAAGTTGTCAGTTTTGTGCTTGAAAAGAGGACATTATTAATAAGTATTGTGGTTTGTTGAAGCAAATCACAGGGGCAACAGGAATTTCCCAGACCAAAGAACTGTTGACGCTTTTATGGGTAAACTGATTGCAAATACCTTTGTCAGTCAGTTTGATTGATTACAGCATACACGTATTGAAGTACACTTCAAGCAGCAAGTTTGTCTGAAGCCTTGGTGTTAAATCTCTGGTGAAGTAATTTAAGACTGAACCCCCAGGGAGTGGTGAACTGCTCTTTGAAAGCAGTAAGTTCTAGTAAATATAGCATTTCTGCATACCATTGATGAAATCAGATGAACATTCAGTCTTGGTGTTTAATAATAGAGGCATTACTCAGATTTTGCAAGTTCTGTTGCATGCCACCACAACAAAGTGGATTTCCCAATAAAGTGATTGAAATGAACTTTTTGGTTTCCAAGTGCACATAAGAGTTATTTTTACATTATATTGTAGTGTGTTATATGTATACTAGCATTATATCTGAAAAAAAAAAAAAAAGTATGTGCCTCAATTAAAAGAGGCTTAGTTGCTACAAATTCACCATGATCTGAGTTTTCAGTTGAGCGGTAATCTTTTGCCAGGAGAGGGTCTTGCCTTAATGTTGATGGAAGCTGCCTGATGGAGGTGTTGGTTACTGATGGTCGGGGTAGTCAGTGGCAATTTAAAAAAATTTAACAGCAACAGTTGTGACTTTTAAAATCTCTTAATGTGTAATCCGATATGAGAATTATTATAAATTGTGTCTCCCAGATAACTTGTGATTTCTTTTTCCTTTCATGGCTGTTTTTAAATATTGTTGGAGATGGTAATGTTTCCTTCTCCTCCCTTTTGATTCTTTGGCTTTTGTAGTAATCAGAGTAACAAGGCAGGTTAGGAGAAAAGTAAAATTAGTTTTCTATGTATGGGAGCATCAAAGATATGAGACCCACTGACAGGATCTTGAGACTTCTGTGAAGTACTGAGCTTTGAGAAGAGGGTAGGTGGTTGGGCTTATGAGGGGAGGAAGACAACTTATGAGGAGATGGAAGACTTAACGTTTGGTAAACAGATGTTTGCCATTCCTTTTGGAAATGTCCTTCTGGTGTTTAAAAAAAGGTTATTTTTTTCCTGACAGCCCTCCTTAAAATTTTTTAGGCCATTTGGGGGAAGCTAAAAAGCTCTTCTTGAGTCTGTTTGGCCTTGATTGTTTTTACCTTGAAATAATTCGCATGCCAAAGTAGCACATTCTGGGGTCATTTGCCCTACACCCCATCAATGTTTCCTTACTGCATACTGAATATAGGACATACTCCTTAATGTGGCTTACGAGGTCCTATACAGTCTCATTATATGCATTCATTCTTTTATTTTATTTTTTTTAAAGATTTTATTTATTTATTCATGAGAGACACAGAGAGACAGAGGCACAGACACAGGCAGGGAGAAGCAGGCTCCATGCAGGGAGCCTGATGTGGGACTCAATCCCGGGACTCCAGGAGCACATCCTGGCCAAAAGCAGGCGCTGAACTGTTGAGCCACCCAGGCGTCCCGCATTGATTCTTTTATTTTATTTTATTTTATTTCATTTTAATTAATTAATTAATTAATTAATTTATACATTCATTCTTTTAAAAGAGTCCATGGATGTTGGTCATTGCACAGTAATGGGAGTGTTTTTATATTATGCATGTTTTACCCCAATGATACAAAAACATTTTATCGAGTTCTTACTGAGTATCATGCTTCCTCTGGTATCATCAGACTTCTTGTTTTTTTTCTCCACACACCAGGCTTTCTTCAGTGCATTGTCTGAAATGTCCTTCTCCTCCCTCATTCGCAAACTCCTCATTTACCATTAAAGATAGAGTAAACGTTTCTCCCCACATAAAGCCTTCTGAAATTGCTAGCTCCGAAGGAACTTGTCACATTCAGGGTGCAAACGAGAATGCCTCTATTTCCCCCCACTGAACTGTTTTCCTCAGAAAGAGGACTGTTTCTTCTATGTTCAGTTTTTTGTTTGTCTCATTCCCACCTTGCGGTGGGCAGGATGGGCGGACGCAACCAGGTGTTGGGGTGGAAGTGGGATTTGAGAGACTAGTGCTGGAGAAGGGGCGCAGTTAGTATCTGAGCACTGGGCACAACCACAGTTAGTAAGGGAATGCCTGTGCTCCAATGGCAGGGCCACATTGCGCAGGGCAAGTGCCGAAGGGGTCAGAGTTGGTTGAAGATGTCATCCAAAGCCTTTCTCCCACTGACTTGTCACAAGCAGCTCAATTGCCTATTAGTAGAGGTCTTTAGTTGTGCTCAAGACATAATGCATACCAGAAATAAACTCCTGAAAAATCCCTGTATCCACAGGATATATATACCCTCTTCACTCTCCTGTGGTGGTCATTTAGCACAAATGAATTAGGTTTTCCAATTACCACTTTGGAAATTGATAAGTTGGAGCCTGAGCAATGTTTCGGGGAAAAAAAGGGAAGGTTTTTCCGCGCTCTAGTAGCAGATCTGGGTGACTCTGGGTGCAGGGAAGCTGTGGGTGCCCGGGAGAGTTGCTGACAGAGACAATGAAGGTACACTTTACCTTTGTCCATGTCCTGTTGACAGCTGACTCTTATCCAAAGGAATCATGGTCCGATCTCTGATCCCTTGCAAGTTGGTCATTATGTGAATAAAATGTATCTTAAAGGAAATGAAAGCCATAGAAAAGTTTGTGAATATGAATGTTTTCTATCAGCAGGAAAAAGTAGACGAGGAGGAGGAGGAGGATGAGGATGAAGATTGGTTCAGAGTATTCCTAAAGTTCCTACAGTTAGGTGGGGAGGGAAGATGCACATCCTCCCCTAACCTGGCCTTCTCTTGAGTGTTTAGAGAACCTAGTTCTTTACTTGCTTTTTTGCTTGTGCACAGCATGTTTATTGCATTTCTCTTCCTGAATTCAAGTTACTGTTATCACTTCTAATAATTGCAGGCACCTGTGGGGAGAAGAGGTGCTTCTATGACTTCGTGTAATTTTTGATGCTCCCTGTTCCAGCTCTGTGGCCATTCTTAAGTTAGAGTCTTTGGATTTAAGGTCAATGAACGTGCTATCTGCTCTGAATGACCCCAAGATGTGTGTGTTGGAAGAAGATCTATATTTTTACTCAGTTGTTATAGTTGGTGTGTGTGCCTGTGCGCGTGGGGGACAGCTTGTGCAAATGTTTCTCTGTAGTTTTAAATAGTCTAGCAACAACCAAATCTGTAAGTCCTTGCTGTACTCATTAGGAAACTCAGATGCACGTCAGATCACTTGGAAAACTGTAAACTACTTTATAAATCAAAGATGCCAACAAATACCGAAATACATTGGATAGTCCCTGAAAATTCTTCATTAGCAGGCTTGAGCCAAGTGAGGAGACAATAGAGCAAATTTCCTATTAGCTGTACTCACTGGAGGACACCATTGGCATAATTAATCTAAGAGCAGCAGATAATTTAGACATCCTTGATACTTGAGTCAGGGATTTACACACTTACTGTTGTGTTGTCTTGAAACCAATGGAATTACCAGTTGTCTGTCTCTGAGTACACGTACATAGGTATGGAGAAATGATAGTTTAAGAATTAAATACACCTTGGACTGATCTATGGAGTGGATTACTTCTCATTAGAATACTCTGTTGGTGGCCCGAGATCATTCCATGTGACACCTCAATCCACATTGTCTCATAACGTTCTCCATTTCTTTTCAGGACATGTGGTTTATTGCTCTAACTAGATTATATGAAGTAAAACCAAATCTTTTTTTATAAAATGAAACTGTCATTTACGGAGGCAAGTCCTATGTGATGCTTATTTTCCGAGTCTCTTTCACAAACATTATCTCACTGACTTTCAGAACATTCACGTGACATGGAATTTTTATCACTGTGTTTTATAGATGAAGTGTTGAGAGGTTAAGCAAACATGTGCAAGGTCACACCACGTCCAGTGATGTGCTGGGATTCAAAGCCAGGGATTTCCAGTACACGCCAGTGCTTTTCCATTTATTTTATTTTATTTTTTATTTTTTTTAGTGCTTTTCCATTTTTGGTGCCCCTTTGTCCCTTTTATCTGGCTCCATGATTTCTCTAAAGGTTTTGGAGCATATGTCCATTCCCTGTGTTTCAATTAATGGAGATGTGACCCAGAATCTCTTTATTAGTTAGCAATGTTAGAATGTAAACATAATTGTTATAAGTGGACACTAAACCCCATTTTAAGACTTGTTTAATGTAGAAACCCTGGAATTCTCATAATGCTTTCAATGTTTTCTGCTGTACACTCAAAATTTTGGGAAGCACATTTTGGATCTCTCACTTCATCTGTGAATTTTGAAATGTGCATGGAAACTGGTATGACTGTCAGGGGGAACAGAGGTAGCTATTTCCCCATGGGCATTAAGCCATCTTATCAATTTTTCACCACTCATTTTCTAAAAATGAATCTGCCATGTTTTTCCCCCACCCTTTTTATAAGATGGAATGGGAATTCATTTATGTTAACTTTTCAGCTATAATATCCACTTTTATTCTTTCACTGTAGTAGTACTCTCTTGGCCAGGAGAAAAAGATCTCATTAAAAACAAAAATGATATACAATGTCTATTAATCAATTGGATGGAACTATTTTATGCTCTGAATGCAAAATGTTGAAATGTATCTCTTAAGGATCGATATTGTTTCTAAGTAACTAAAGCTAAATCAATACCATCTCCACACTTCACTTTTGGTAACAGATCATTAGATTCTAGTGTTTCAGAACGTGTAACTACAAATACAGACTGCCTAGTAGTAGTTTTCAGAGTAAAATTTTACCCCCTTGGTTTTTTTGGATGTTAATTTATTTCTGTTTTAGTGAAGCCCACTTACAATATTATTGTTAAGGCAACTTCTCTTAAAGGTCTTTTAATGTAAAATGTTGTGAAATTTCAAAGGGCTTAATTTGACCTATATATGTTCACAATCATGTAATAAGAGTGTTCAGTTGTATTGTGTTTTATTGATTGCTGCTTACTCATTTTAGTTTCAATGTACACCGGACTTAGGTAATTAATGGGTCCTCTATTGAATATTTAAGAATAAATTTTAAGCCATAGCATTATTGCATTTCAGGGTTGGAGAAAACCCTCAAGGTATATGTTTTAATCTCTTATGTTAGGCTTAGATCAGTCTCCTGTACAATAGCCCTAGCAAGCTAATTCAAATTTAAGTTGGGTTAAATCAAGCATAAAATGCGGAGGGAATGAGGTTGAATCATTAAGATACCTGGCAGGAAATGGATGATATCTTTTGAAGACAAGTTTCAGAAGTTTAATTAAGGGGTATTTACTGAGACATGGGGACAGATATAGGTAAGATGAAGAAATGATGAAGTACGTTGAGGCTAGCAGTAATAGGGAACTCTGGGGGAAGCTAACTATGTACTTGGCCGTCACCCCATCCCTCTCAATAAAAAGACAGATAAACTGGAGAAAAACAGACACAAAATTTATAAAATATTGTTAACCTTAAAAGTAAAACAACTAGTTATTTTATCAGGAAAATGGGTTTATTCTGTAATAGCAGAGAGATTACATTTTGACTTGCAAGCTCTGGCAAACCTTAGGTAAGTTTGGCTTTTAACGGAGAGGAATATTACTTTATAGACAAAAGGAGGAAGCTGAGGGGAGTACTTTCAAGGAAAGTTTGTGGCAGGAAAGTGAGAGGTCAGGGTGGTGATGCTTTATGGTTGGCTATATTGTGGTATTTTCTTATTGGCTGTTCTTGTTGCTGAGGAGAAATTCTTCTTTGCTCCTTCTGGAATAGTAAAATAGGCTTCTTCCTGGTGGGCATGCAAAGTAAGTCTTGCATATAGGGTAGGGCATGAGAGCTCTCCCTTCTTGCCTCCTATCTCCATTTTATTTTTAAAATTCTTTCTTTCTTTCTTTTATTTATTTTTTAAATTTTTATTTATTTATGAGAGAGAGAGAGAGGCAGAGACATAGGCAGAGGGAGAAGCAGGCTCCATGCACCGGGAGCCCGATGTGGGATTTGATCCTGGGTCTCCAGGATCGCGCCCTGGGCCAAAGGCAGACGCTAAACCGCTGCGCCACCCAGGGATCCCTTTCTTTCTTTCTTTTAGAGAGCACAAGAGAGCTCAAGCATGGGGCAGGGTCAGGGAAAGTGGAGACAATCTCAAGCCTTCCCTCAGTCCAGCTAAAGCCTCATTCACAGCTTCATCCCATGACCCCGAGACCATGACCTCTGAGCCCAAATCAAGCAAGAGTCAGATGCTTAACTGTCTGGGTGACCCAGATGCCCCATCCTGTCTCCATTTTAAATGAGGTTTCCTTTCTTCAGCTTCATAGTATATACCTTCTGTGTACTTGGGAGAGATTCAGGAAACCTGAGTAACTCCCCGAAATGGGCAGGCCAAGCTGCCACCTTTATATAACATCTCCTGCTAAGGACCAAAGAAGATGTTGGCAATTTATATGGATAAAAGGCATGTTATGGGAACTTATTAGGATAAGCCTAGTAAACAAGGGTAAGATTGTTATACCCGTTCAAGTCCTTGCCTTGTCCTTGGGTAAGAGTTCCTAGAGTTTCAGAATCATCCTCCTCTTCTTGCTACATAGAAGTAGACAACCTTACAAATTGAGATTTTTTTTCCAGAAACATCAATGTTTCTTACAAAAAAGATAACTACTATTCAGTTTTTAGAGCTTTTCCCATTTCTGATGTTTCTTACAAATAATCAGCCTGAAATGATCTTTATGCTAAGAAAGATATTTTTAGGGGGAGGTATATTCTCCTCTTTAGAACCCATATCTTTCCTAGACCTGAAGGAGCAGAGTGGAGAGCAGTTTCTGTAACTTCAAAATGTTGTCTTAGAGAGATCTACCAGTAGGAACTGTGGTCTTGACTAGAGAAACACAACTCCAGCCAGCCTGAGACTCAGGAAGGGCCAGGACTAGGGGATTCAAATACTCTTATGCTCATCAAGTTACTCCTTCATTATCTTTCCAATGATTTCCACAGGCCACAACCATTGAACACCATAGGACTCGAAAATTCAGTAGTATGTAGAGCTCAGCCTTGTAGGTTACACAGTAGATAGATTAGCAAAGGTAAGTAGAAGATATTCAGCATGGAGATGATGTCTCCTTTCTCCTGTAACTCCATCATAGCATGTCTAGAGTGCTGTAATTTGTTCTGAATCCACAGGGCTAGTGTCAGGAAAATATGTTCCATGAAAGAAAGCCAATACAGTGAGAGGAATCAAAAGTATCCCATGTAAAACTATTTATAAGAAGTAGGAATGCTACTTATAGAAAAACAAAGTTTTGGGACACCTGAGTGGCTCAAGTGGTGATCTTGGGGTCCTAGGATTGAGTCCCACATCAGGCTCCCCAAGGGGATCCTGTCTCTCCTTCTGTCTATGTCTCTGCCTCTCTGTGTCTCTCTCTCATAAATAAATTAAGAAAAAAAGTTTTGAGAGTCAACAAAATGTTACACTTAAGAGTACAGACTTGAGTCAGCTTTAAGTTCATTAACAGCATGATGCTGAGCAAACCACTTCATTGACCATAAAAGCAAAACAGCTAGTTATTTTTACCGGTCAAATGGTTTTATTTTGGAATAGCAAAGAAATGGCCACTCAGGAAAGGGCAAGCTATCACAGAAGCCTTGGACTCACTGAAGAACAAAGGAGAGGGAGGACCAGTCTCATAGAGGAATGTGGGGAGTGATGTGGGAGGGGCTTTGTTTGTTTGTTTATAATAGTTCCATTGGAGGAATCTGGGCATTCCAAGTACAGTGGATTTTTCATTGGCTGAGTTATGGCAGTCTCTCAGTATCTGAGCTTTTTAAGGGTGAGGAAGAAATCTTACTTCCTCCTGTCCGGGTTGTGAAGTAGGCTCCTTCCTGTTGAGAATGTTAGGGACATCTCTTCCTGTTGGGTCTGCAAAGAGCTGCTAGAAGTGCTAGGTTGTGAGAGCTCTGCCTTTAGTCCTCCAGACTCCATTTTCAATGAAGTTTCCATGGTTCACTTTCTCAACTTCTTTTTGCTTCAATTCCCTCATTTATAAAATTGAGCATAATAATCAGCATCTAGCTCATAGGCTTGCTATGGGAATTAATTTAATATTCAAAGCAATTAAAACAGTGCTTGGTACATAGTAAATGTCATATGATTTATATGAGTGAGGAGGGGCACGGTAGAGAAATTTGAATGGCTCTCTGTGTCCTGAAGCAGTTACATCTAGTTCAGTTGATGAAAGCTCTAACACATAGATTTTCCTTAAGTGTAAAGATAATTTGTCTCATAGACATAATAAAAAATGATCTTATGTAGTAGCGCATTTCCCATCCTAGAGTTGTTCAAATTTAGACTAAATGACAATCCGTGTCATACAGAGATTCAAGCATAAATTGCGAGGTTTTATTAGAAGATTTACAGAATCCATTCCAATCCTAGTATATCTTTAATTTTTCTGCAGAATTATTTGCATTGCCATTGAAAATACAATCTTGTTAGCTTTACTTCTGTCTCAAAGAGTGTCTTGTAGGCTACAGATTGCCCAGGTGTCATTTTTAACCTTTAAGTAGTGCCTGAAGAAAACACATTTTGAAGGCTCTTTGTGATTCTATTATGTTCCTCACCCTCCATCATCTTGCAACCACCTGTCCCTCCAGTTTCATTTTCTTCAATAGGAAAAGAAATAGGAACAATTGTCATCATTCTCTGTTTATGATTGCAGGTTCTATTTGGTGTATAATTTAGAGGAGGGATTTAAGCTCAGCTTCTCAGTAGAGGTATGATTTTTGGACAGATGACTTCTTAGAATCTTAGTTTTCTTCACAGTAAATTGTGGGTAATAATGCCCTTTATCTCACAGGTTTATCGTAAAGATTAAATGAACTATCATTAGCAATCTTACTGACGTGATATAAAGAATGAATAAATATCAGCTCTTTTTACTATATTTTATCACATACTAATGATATATTATGTAATATTTTGTTATCATTAACTAGTGCCTGAGATGCTGGGTTACTTTGATTACAACAGGTTTTCACAATTCCCCTGACAGGAGGAGCTTACAGTCTCCATTTTAAATTCTGGAGGATTTGTGCTTGGGAAAACGAAAAGAGGTAATCTCTCTTTCAGTAAGAGGCATCATTCTCTGAGGCCATCCCCATCCTAAAGCAAGTCAGGAGGTACTGTAGCAGAAATGCAGTCCTTGGCAGTTTTTCCAGCTCCAGCTGCATGGAAGAAACTTGTTAAAGAGGTGATTCTGGCCTCCCAGCACCCAACCCTGAAGCTTATGTCTTGATTTTCATATGAATAGAGTAGCCAGCTGCAAAAGGCCTGGGTGTGCTCATTGATCTGTGGTATGGGAGCTCTTAAGAAAATAAACTAGAGAGAAATACCCTCCCAGCCTTTGTTTATATAAGGAAAGGGGTTTTCAAACTTTCCTTAGCTGTGAATAATTTCAGTTAGCATTTTTGAGGGGGATGCTTGTAAATACCAATTCTGCTATAGGCTGGAGCCAGTTGATTAACCATTGTATGAAGTGCTAAAATCTTCTGTTGGAGAAAGGAGGAATAACAGGTACTCCCTTTGGGTATTGTGTTTCCTGACCCCACCAGAGGTATGGAGTCTCATCTTCCATTTTCTCTTATACACCCATCCATTCCCATATGCAAATGTTTTTTTTCTTTCTATTGATGGCACCTTAATGTTAGGATGGTAAGGAATGGAAAATTAAGGGTATGATGACAGATTCATCCCGGGTTGTCCATTCTAGTTTTAACTCCTAAAGTCCCATGAACCCCCCTCAGTTCTGGGCAAACCAGGATCAACACTCTTTCTGAGCCTATGAGGAACCATTATTCTGGAAACCATGGGTTTTGTCTCCATTGAGAAACCATGGAGAAACCAGTCTGACCCGAGGTGTTTTCATATCAACAGATCCCCTCGTTCACAGTGAAACAAAGTTCTTGGGGCTCTGTGAAAAACCTGGAACACACCAGTTGGAGGAGAAACAATATCAATGATGAAGAGGATAAAGAACAAGCTGATAAGGAGGAAGAGGAAAAGGAATCACAGCTTGTATTTATGTAATGTTTTCTATATGCCATAGCCCATGCTGTTCTTTTATAGATAACACCTAATTCAGTACAGTATTACTGCCCTCATTTTATGGATGAGAACATTGACGCTCCATGAGCCTCTGTGACTTGTGACGTCAAGTTTAGCCTGGTTTCAAACCCATGTCTAACTCTGAAGTGCATAACTTATCCCCTCTATGATATTGCCATATTTATTGAGAAATTCCTATATTCTAGGCATTGTGTTATGGGCTCTGTGATAGAGAAGTGAGCAAAGCACATATGATTTTTACTCTCATGGAGCTTCAATCTATGTGAGAATGACCATGATGAGAATTGGATTCTTTCGTTTTAGAACCATTATGTTTGCATGAATGCCACCACTATCTTAATAACGTGACCCAGAATTCTGGGGTGAGTGATTGTATGAGTGAGAGAGGGAGAGAGATGTGTTATTTTGATGTTCATGTCTAAGCAATTAGAGGAAGGGAGCATACCAGCTATTGACTAGTCCTAGAGGGATGAGGCCCTTGTTTTAGGAAGCTAAGTTAAGGGTGCCAAGATGAGCAGCTGCTGATGAAATAGGAAAGTGAAGGTGATTGTTCTCAAATCAATTTCCTATTATGTGTCAAACACATAGGAAATGATTGAAACACATTTATTCATGGTGTTTCTTTGGAGCCGAAAAATATCTATTAACGTGGATCTCCTGCCAGTTCCAAGTCCTTTCCCTCCTTTTCATCAGTAACTGCCATAGTTAAGATCTACTCAGATTTAGAGCAGTTATGGAGGGGTTTGTGCCTCCCCATACATGAGTCTTAGAGGATCATAAGACATAACACATGAAGTGATCCTGATGATTATCATTATCTCTTTCTGACTCAACAGGACCAATAGCAGTGTTAAAATACATATTGTCTCCTTTTAGGATGTGCTTGGTCCACACCCAGGTGAGGGGTTAGAACTGATGGTCTTAATTCCAAAGCCAGTCTACTGCTGCCATTTCTTGTACAGTCTGTGAGCTGAGAATAGTTTTCACACTTTTAACTGGTGAAAAAACAAAGAATAATATTTTGTGACATGTGAAAATTATAGAAAACTGATTTCCGTGTCCATAAAGACAGTCTTTTTTTAAAAAAATATTTTATTTATTTAAGCATGAGAGACATAGAGAGAAAGAGGCAGAGACACAGGCAGAGGGAGAAGCAGGCTCCATGCAGGGAGCCCAATGTGGGATTCGATCCCGGGTCTCCAGGGCACCCGGGCTGCCCCCATAAAGACAGTCTTAATGGAACACAACTATGCTCATATCTTCATATATATGACTTATGGTTATGGTCCTTATGCAGTAGCCAGAGCTGTGTAGTTGCTACAGAGACTGTGTGGCCCCACATTTATTATTTGATCCTTTAAGAAAAGAAAGATGCTGACCTCTGCCCTAGAGAAAGCAGCTACTCTAGTATATAGAGCATTGACATGGGAAAGCCCACCATTAATGGGAAAAATAACTCATGGGTGCTATATTTGATTCAGTAATTGCAAGTCATAGAGAATCTTTAAAAGTTCCACAAAGCTTTACATTATGTCTCTAATCATAGTTTTTCTAGATATTTTTAAAACCTTCTCTTTATCATGACTGTGATTAATAGCCATTGATCACTGATATTTAGAAGCTACAAACATTTATGTTAAGACTCATATTTTAGGGCATCCCGGGTGGCTCAGTGGTTTAGCGCCGCCTTCAGCCCAGGGCCTGCTCCTGGAGACCCGGGATCGAGTCCCACGTCAGGCTCCCTGCATGGAGCCTGCTTCTAGCCTCTGCCTGTGTCTCTGCCTCTCTCTCTCCTCTCTGTGTATTCTCATGAATAAATAAATAAAATCCTTAAAAAAAAAGTCTCATATTTTAGCTGACATTTGCCTGTATAGTATCTATAATATATATTTACAATGTAAATATTATGACCTACATTATATCAATAATACATGTATATGATGTATACATTTTTATCAGACTCTTTTCATTAGAGTTGGCACTCAGGCTTCACTATGATTGATGTAAACCCCGGAGAAGCCACTGAGTCAAATGAAAAGCACATGAAAAAATGCTCCGCATCACTTGCCATCAGGGAAATACAAATCAAAACCACAATGAGATACCACCTCACACCAGTGAGAATGGGGAAAATTAACAAGACAGGAAACCACAAATGTGGAGCAAGGGGAAGGAACCCTCTTGCACTGTTGGTGGGAATGTGAACTGGTGCAGCCACTCTGGAAAACTGTATGGAGGTTCCTCAAAGAGTTAAAAATAGACCTGCCCTACGACCCAGCAATTGCACTGCTGGGGATTTACCCCAAAGATACAGATGCAGTGAAAGGCTGGAACACCTGCACCCCGATGTTTCTAGCAGCAATGTCCACAATAGTCAAACTGTGGAAGGAGCCTCGGTGTCCACCGAAAGATGAATGGATAAAGAAGATGTGGTCTATGTACACAATGGAATATTACTCAGCCATTAGAAACGACAAATACCCACCATTTGCTTAGTCATGGATGGGACTGGAGGGTATTATGCTGAGTGAAATAAGTCAATTGGAGAAGGATATACATTATATGGTCTCATTCATTTGGGGAATATAAAAAATAGTGAAAGGGAATAAAGGGGAAAGGAGAGAAAATGAGTGGGAAATATCAGTGAGGGTGACAGAACATGAGAGACTCCTAACTCTGGGAAACGAACAAGGGGTGGTGGAAAGGGAGGTGGGTGGGGGGTGTGGGTGACTGGGTGATGGGCACTGAGGGGGGCACTTGATGGGATGAGCACTGGGTGTTATGCTTCATGTGAGCAAATCGAACTCCAATTAAAGAAAAAAGGGAAAATTATACAAAAAAAAATAAAAGGAATACAATTAGACTAAAGAAAAAAAGTTAAGATAGGATTTACTTTTTGCTATGTGTTTTTTAATTATACATCTGGCTGAAAACTGTAGCCCTACTTTTCTCTCTCAAGCAAAGAGAAGGAAGAGTTTCTCTCCTGCCTGCCCTGGGCTTTTCTTCCCCCAGCAGTAACGTTACCTGCTATGCAGTAAATGATGAGCTCCAAGATATTCAGTTAAGATGTTCCTGTCAGAGTTGCTTTAATAAATCAACACTGGAAATTAAACTATTAATTTTTCAAAACATTAAACAGCAAAGGAGCACTAGAAGAAAGATGAGAGGAATAGGAAATTAGCACCTAAGAAATATTTACCCTTCACGGTAGCCCTTGTATAACATTGCATATTGAGATTTTGCCACTTGTTATGGAATAATACAGCAAATGAAGCAGGTTATTGTACATCCTTTTCAGAGCTGGTCTGCATGCTGTCTCGGTGAGCAAGTAAGCAGAGTTTTAGGGATTGAATGGGCCAGGTCAAAGCCCCACTTTAATGAAATATGGAAGAGACTCCAAAGAGTGAGGGAGCACAGTAACTAGGGTTTCGCACTCTGGGATCAAATTGGCTTGGTTTTGAATTCTGGTACTGCCAGTTACTGGCTGAGCAATCTTAATAAGGTTATTTATTTCTATTGACCTTAGCTTTCCTCATTTGTAAAATGGTGATAATAAAATTACTTCCTGATGAGGTTGTTGTGCAGATTGAATGAGGTGTGGTAAAGTGTGCTTATCACTGGACCTGGTGAAAGTATTCTACATGTTTATCATTTTTATTATTAGTGTGGATCCTGAGTGAAAATCTCCTCGAAAACATTGCATAGTTAGTAAATACTTTGTCATCTGGTGACTTTCTACCTACTTATAGGAAGGAAGCTATGAAAGGAATTATGAGTGGAATTTTGGAGACTTGTCTAATGTGGTCTTTGGTCTGATTGGTAAGAATAATGACAACAGCAATAAAAAGTTAATATTTACTAGGCCTTTTCTGTGTGTTTAATCATTACAACAATCCCAGGTAGGTAATGTCATTGTCTTCTGTCTTAAATATGGGTGAATTGATGTTTACAAACATTTGGCTCCTTGCATAAGGTAACACACCTAGCCGTGGGTATACTTGGCATTTGAACTTGTGCAACTTGACTCCAGAGACTACAGTTAACCATGAGATCATTCTACCTTCCTGGTTCTGTAGTTAGCTAGCTCAATGACCTAGATAGTACATACATAGTGCTCATGGTTGGTCAAGTTACACACTATACAACCCTAGATGTGTTCTACTCATGTTGGCTCTATGCAGTGAATGCTATGCATGATCCTATGAGTGGTCCTAGGAAGTTCATTACCCTGAGTTTTATTTTCATTGTTCCTAATAGAAAAAATGTAAAGTCTGTGGTCACTGGGCCTCTTCTAGTGGAATCTAGTGAAGGTCTAGTGTAAATGTGTAAATAAGTACAAAATAATTCCAATTTGGTTTTGGACAGTTTTAAACATATATTTGATTTTGTGCTTCTTTGAGGAACTAAATTCATTGAATAAACTAAAGAAGACATGGCAGTGGGAAGAGCTGGAGCTGCCTAGTCTTGCCATTATGCTGCCCTGGTTTGTTTGTCCATGCGCTCAAGAATCCGTTCATAACTGCAACTCCTGCATTGAACAGCATGAGCAAAATGGCCCTTTCTCAAATATCCCTCCAAGTTAGGATATGGTTAAGCGAGTGGATTTGAAGTCTTTCTTTGCTGTGATGTAATGTGCACGAAAATGTAGTGTGACTAGCTCCACAGATTGAAAAGCAGATATTCAAGCAAATTAGGTGTTGTTTACCAAAACTCATTTTAATGAAGCAATTAATTAAGCAATTATTTTGTGTGCTACCCATCAGTAAATTAAAGACATAATTTCTGTGATGATGTGAATTTGGATAAATAACACATATATACAGATATATGTGGATAAACCAAACTTCTACAGATAAATTGAGGTACTGGAGTATCTCTTAGGACTCCGCAAGCGTTCCCTCCTAGATACTTGGGTCGAATTCAGTTAAATGATGTTTTCTGTTGGTAAGCTTTATTGAAAAATCAATTAGCATGTTCTTTTTGTTTTTTAAAGATTTTATTTATTTATTCATGAGAGACACACAGAGAGAAACAGAGACATAGGCAGAGGGAGAAGCAGGCTCCACACAGGGAGCCCGATGTGGGACTCGATCCCCAGGACTCCAGCATCACGCCCTGAGCAGGAAGGCAGAGGCCAAACTGCTGAGCCACCCAGGCGTCCCAGCTCATTCTTTTACTCGATTGTATTCCACTCGAGAGAGAGAGGCAGAGACACAGGCGGAGGAAGAAGCAGGCTCCATGCACGGGGAGCCCGATGTGGGATTCGATCCCGGGTCTCCAGGATCGCGCCCTGGGCCAAAGGCAGGCGCCAAACCGCTGCGCCACCCAGGGATCCCCTAAATAGACTTCTTTAAATGAATAGTTTTTTTTCCCTCTTTTTTGTAAGAGGCTTGAACTCATGACCCTGAGATCAAGACTTGAGCTGAGATCCAGAGTTGGATACCCAACCGACTGATGAGCCACCCAGGCACCCCTTCTTTAACAAATAGTTTTCCATCACCATTAAAGACCTACCATTAAAGTAAATTGAAAAAATAAAAAATAAGTGCAGGGTTCTTACTCTTCCCATCCTTTTGCCCTACTAGGCTTTTTTTTTTTTTTTTTTTTTTTTTTAAACAGCACTTCTTAGATTTAAAATTGCTCTCCATCCTCAAGAAGTTTTCATGGCTCTGGCTCCTCTGGACCCTAAACCAGGTGTTGCAGCCCTTGCAACTTTCTTTATGTTGATAATCGATTTAGCTCCCTTGTGACAATCTGTATGACAATCTGTAGCTGCTTACAACTAATGAAAGGTCAGGAATTCCTTTGCCCTGTCTAATGTTCCTTTTGCTTTAAGATGACCTCATGTTCCCTTCTCTGGTCATAATGGTTTACTCATTACTCCTGCCATCCTGCACCTTCCTGCTTCAGAGCTTTTGCTTAGGCTGATTGCCATTGCCTGAAATTCTTCTTCCCTCTGCTCATTTCTCCCTTTCACTCTCCCTATTCAAAGCCCCATGCAAATCACACTTCCTCTAATAAGTCTCCCTCAGAACTCCTCTTTCCATCTTCCATCTCCTCGTAGTTATAACTACAGCAAGTGCATTTGTTGAACTCTAAAATCAGGACACATGCTTTGACAACTATAAGTATACTTATAAGAACAATGTGATAGATTATTTGAAATCATGATGGTTCTAGAAATTTCAGAGTGCATGTTTGCCTTAATTGTAGCATTCATTACATCTGCCTATGTTGGCGTTAATTATGTATTTGTTTCCTTCCTGATGCGAGCGAGAATTGTGTCACACGCATCCCTGTATCACCCCACACCTGTCAGATTCTTTTGTCTGCAGCCGGCATTCATTTTTTAAGGCAGTCATCAACTGTTTATCAAGCTCCTGTGAGGTGGCAGGCACCCTGGTTGAGATGAGGAACTCCTTGCCATGAATAAAATCATTATGATACCTTGATATGAGTGCGTTGTTAGCATCGACCCGGAACACATTTAGAGAGCCCCCTAACTCAGACTTGGAAAGCTAGGGGGCATCTGGAGGGAAGTGATTTCTAAGCAGAGAAGTGAAAGTTTTTGCCAGTGAATGTTGGGGCTTAGGAACTCAAGACAGAGAGAACAGTATGTGAAAAGGTCCAAGGTGAGATAGAGTGCCCTGTCCTAGAAATGCAGTGTTCTAGTTGCATTTGGAGCGTAGAGTGCAAAGGGGGGACTGAGAGGATTAGAGGCCAGGTCCTAGGGATATAAGCATGAATGAAAGAGCCCGGTTCTTCTAGAATTTTTATTAATGATGAGAAGACCGAGAAATAATAAAGGATAATACAGTAGAATGAGCACTTTGCCTGGAGAGGTGCCATATACACAAGAACACATGTTACGGCACTTCACCCTCCCGAAGACATGCAAAGCTGACAGGAAGATGTGAGATTTCAGTTGAAAGCTACATCACTAAGTGCTGAACGAATGAAGTTTCTAGCATTTAGCTATTTTGCATTTTCTCCCATTTTGAATCGTTCTGAGTCATGGCCTGAGACAAAAGCTGTGAAGGAGTGAGAGCAGGGCAGTATTTCCTCTCTGCTTCCTTGTCACCAGCTTTCCTCTGTTTCTGTGCACAATGGCTGAAATAGAGAGATTGATTACATTAAACATAATCTTTTTTTTTTCCTTCCAATCAGAACGCAGTTTTTCAGTCACTTTATTACTTGGTTTGAAGCTTCTTCCCTTTCTTCTGATCAATATTTTAGCTGAGTCTTATGTAAAATGAAATTTACATTCAGTTGTTTCCTTAGCAACCATCACACATAATCAAATACATCTGCTTTCAGAATCAGTTCCTCTTTTGAAATACCTTGTAGTTACCCAATCTTCTTTTATTAGCAAAATGGCTTTCTAAATGGGCTACAGCCTCTTTCAAAACAAAGCATTTTAAGAACCATATTTAAATAGAAATTCATGCGGTTTTTCAAATACAGATGGGAAGTTGCTTCACCAAAACTTTGATTCATTTATTTAATCAGTCAACCAGCAAATCAGTAAATATTTGTTAGGACCTTTAGGTCCTGTGTTAGTTGCTATGGATTATCAAGATGATAAAGACAAGGTCTGTTGCTCTTAGAAATCTTTGAATGTAATAGGACACACATCTACAGCAATACATGTAATACCAGGTTTAAAGATGACAATGCACATTCAGTTTGGGAGCACACACATATTAGTGTTTGTTTTAACCGGATTTGTTAAAATGATCTTTAATCTCTTTTGGAGAGAATCTGAGAGATAACCGTTGTCACTTTCTAAAGCTCTGATCCCAGAAGTAAATCCTAAAGCTCTCAAAAGTCTTTAGGTCTGGGAGTTCTCACATTGTCATAGGAATCTCGGGAAGAAAAAAAATATCCAAAATTGCCCGAAAAAGCTGTCAGAAACTGTGTGTTCCAGTAAGCGAATGTTAAGTTCACAGAGGGATTTCAGGACTTTAATTTTGCAGTTAAACGTGATATTCTTGCTAAGGAAGAATATGGAGGACTGAAATGATGTAAAATGTTCAGAGATTACTGTGTTTAAAATAACATCTCTCCAAAACCTGGTACAAGGGGAGTGGACACTGCACCCATGTCTATGTTTCGGAGTTTTCAACTACTGTGAGATCAACGTTCATGGGCTCTTTAGTCTTTTGTAACCTGGTCAGAATTCTATGTTGGACAGTCCAAATTGTAAATTGCTGGTGAATCTCAGGATAGTGGAGCTCCACCTTTTCCAGGCAACCATGTGCTTGGCTAGTACAGGTCCTTAGCTTTGTTTTCCTTATCGTGCACTCAACTCATTTCTGTTTCCATCAGGCTAAAGATTGTGTCTTGGTTGAGACACTCTGTGTGGCCTGATGCTCACGACTTTCCAACCTCACTTTACAAAACCCCAAACTCTGTCTCATATTTTAAGCTCCATCAAGACTAAACTACTTATAGTTCCTCTAATACATCATGTGGTTTCAGGTTTCTGAGCCTTACCTTACACTGTTCTTTGTGCTTCCAATGTTCTTGTGCTATAGCTTTTTCTGATTAAGCCATTTCTTCAGATGTATTTCGATTATCAGTTCCTCTAGGCACTTTTTCTTGATCCTGCATTTCTACACATTGAGTTACATTGTCTCCCTTTGTGTTCCCACAGCATCTTACAGCCATATCTGGTAGCTCTCTCTCCGAAATTTAAATGTGGCTCAAATCTCCGGTTTTACAGCTCTGGTCAGTTTAGTGCCCTATTTATGGTCTTTGTAAATTCTCAATGTTTCTTCTTTGGTACTGCTTTTTTATCTGTTTTTGGGTCCATAGAGATTCCTGAGTTTTCCTCGAAGCTGAACAAGAAAACTGAACACTCCTACAAAAAGCTATTCACCCCAAGTAATTGATCAATGTTTAAGTTTGACTAAAATATTTGGAGGGAGGTTGAGCAGAATGATACAGGACCATACAGCAGCAGTGTTCCATAGTGCTAGCTACCTTCCTCATGCTCACCTTCCTTCTGAAACCTGCCTCTCTAACCTGTGATCCTCCAGGCATACTTTAGCTCTGTGAAGAATGTAAGTTATCATCTATGTCCAACCTTTCCAGCACCATGAATGTTTCTTTTATGAAGAGTAGTCCTTTAAGGCCTATGTGCTTTTCTCAACTCCTCTAGATTTTAGGGAAATAGTGTTTCTTAATTTCTTACAACCTTGATCATATAGCTTTTATAAACGTTTAAATGTCTCTCTTTTTTTATTATTTTTATTTATTTATGATAGTCACAGAGAGAGAGAGAGAGAGAGAGAGAGAGAGAGGCAGAGACACAGGCAGAGGGAGAAGCAGGCTCCATGCACTGGGAGCCCGACGTGGGATTCGATCCCCGGTCTCCAGGATCGCGCCCTTGGCCAAAGGCAGGCGCGAAACTGCTACGCCACCCAGGGATCCCTTTACAAACGTTTAAATTCAGATGATTTGCTTTCTTGTTTTTGCCTTTGAGGGTAAGGGGGGGAAGGCACCACACATGTATTCATTACTGTATCTCTGAGATTTAGTATAGTGCTTGTCACATACTAGATCCTCAGTGATGTATTGTGAACTCTCTTTTGAACGCATCTTAGAAAGCTTTCAGTTAGTACTCATGGTAATGGGTTCAAGGTTTCTGGGTAGGTGATTTTCTTCAGTTCTATAATCGGAGTCTATACCACATAGTCATGTTAACTGGTATGCTGTAAGGAGACACTGTATCCTCTGTTCCGTGCTACAAATAGGTTAAAAGAACTAATAAATGCTACGTAATGAAAAGTAGCTCTTTTGTGCATGTTACCTTGTGTTTTACAACAACTTCTGTGAAATGCATGCTATTTATTGTCTTCTTTCCAAACCAGGAAATTGGAGCACACTGAAGTTAAGTAAGTTGTGCAATGTCACCCATCTAAGAAGTAGAATAAGTGAGATTTTTGTCTGGGCCATCTAGTTTACTGTTCGTCACTTATATAATATTGTTTTGACAGCATCAGGATTAGGTTGTCAGGTAGAGATTGTAATGGCTATATGCATTAGAGAAGATGATCGCAAGGGCTAGAATAATCTGAGAAGTCTGCCTGAGAGAGGTGCACATAATAAGATAAATTGATATCTATTTTTTATTCGACCCTATTATTTGGCCAGACTTGTTGGGTTAGTGGTCAGCAAAGGCCAAAGCTTTTGGCCCTGCAGGAGTCAGCTGACCTTTCACCTTGTGAATATTTTCAAATGGCTGGAACATCCTTGGACTTGGCTTACTGCTACTTGTTTACCTGGATTCTCTGAGTTTCACAGGAATGAGAAATACTTAGTGTTTACAACTGAAAAACAAAATTATACTGGTTATCTGCTATCTCTTTTGTGAATACAATTTCTAAATTTCCAGAGCCATTTGTCCTCAGAGTTATTTGCTATGTCCATAAAAATGCCTATATTCAAAAAGTCCCCTTTCTCCTAAATATTCAGCTAAAGTACTTTAAATTATCATAAATACTTTATGATTATCCTTTAAATATGTTATGATGAAATGTACAGACAATATAGCCTTTCTTTACTTAGGTATATGTATACATTCCTAGGTATAATATAAAGGATAAAGGAAATGAAATAGCTTTTTTATAAAATATATATTTGGATATGTAGATTTTCAAGTATTAGTATACTAGGAGTTATAATAGTATAAACATTTCTACCCCTGTTTAGAACCAATGTGAATATACCATCTATAGACACAACATGTAGTGTGTAATACTGATGACTGAAGTACAGTGAGTTTTATTGCCATTGGTGACTTAATTATCTTAAACGTTAAACAATTCTTGCTTAAGTTTTAAACAAAATAAAGTGAAGTCTTTTATTTATATAGTAGTCATTTTCCTGGAAAATTCACTGTATTTTAGAACCATTCAACAGTATTTGATATAAAATCAAGCTGTGCTCTTGGATCAGATAATTATAAAAATGTTTTTCATTTGTACAAATATCTGTTGGAGCATGTAAGGACAATGACAAACATGGTCACATCAATTCTTGGTTGTATGGTTGTATTTAGGAAATGTAGCAACCTTTGCCCTCTTCTAATATCTCCTCCCCCTTTAGCAAAGTATACTTAAAGGTGAGTAGCATTACTAGAGTGTAAACCAGATAAATATAGTGATTGAATTGTCAACCACTTGTGAAGATACAATAACTCTAAGTTTGTATTCAAGTAATAATACAGCCTTAAAATATATTAAGCAAAAGTTAACAGAAATATAAGGAAAATTTTATAAATCCATGATCATAGTGAAAAGTTTTACATACCTTTCTTGATAAGTAATTAAATATGAAAATAAATGTCTTAGAGTCCTTTTTGGATTCTTTAAGAATATACAATAAACTTGGTGGTATATGAATAGCAAACATTTTAGTTCTTAAAATCTTGAAAGCAAAGATCAGGGCACTGGGATATTCAGTATTTTGTGGTGCCCACATTCTCATAGATCAGCACCTTTTTTCTGTAACCTCACTTGGTAGAAGCGGACTAGGGATTTCTTTGGGATCTTCTTTTTAAGACCACTAATTCCATTTCTGAAGACTCATGATCTAGGCACCTCCCAAAGCCACCACTGTGTAATACTTGTAATACTATAACATTGGGTATTAAATTTCAACATGTGCGTTGCTATTTAATCCCTAGTAATTAATACTTGGAAGATACAGAATATTGAACCATGCAATTAATAATTTGACCAAATAAGACAGATATATGTTGTGCGTTACTGCAGAGAGCCCATAGTGACTTGTGAGTGTCAGATGTATGTATCTCTTTCCATTTCCTCATTCAGTAATCTCATGTTGTTAGTTTATAAGTGGCCATGGTATGAATATTTACTCAATGGAAATTGGCCAAGAGTATACGTCTGGGTATCTGTTTTTTGAGAGCCATTTTGACAGTGACCAATATACTACTGCATGTATAGAATACTGCATCTAAAGTTTGCAGACTATACATTCTTTTCAATTACATATGGATAGCTTTCCCAAATCAATCAGTACCTGGGACATAAAACAAGTCTGAGTAAATTTCCGTGAATTCATATTATATAAATTATATTGTTTGACCATAATGGAATCAAGCTAGACATCAATATCAAAGTCGTAACCAGTTATTCATGACATATTTGCAAAATTAGCAATATACTTCGGTACAATCCATAAGTCAATGAAAGTAATTATAATGTGAATTACAAAATATTTTGAATTTAATTACAATGAAAATACATATCAACACTTATGCGATATAGCTGTGGTTGGAGGGATGTTTGTACCCATAAATACACTAGAAAGAACACAGGCTGAAAAGCAATGAGATAAACATCCATTTCATGAAGGTGGAAAAAGAGCAGCATATTAAACTCAAGCAATATGGAAGAAAATAAGAATAAGAGTGGAAATGAAGTAGAAATCAAATATACAGCAGGCAAACTAAAGAATGCCAACATTTGTTTATTTGAAAAGACAAATAAGATGCATAAACTTCTACCAACATTGTCCAACAAAAAGCCAGAGAGTGCACCAATATCCAACATTATTTGTTAAAAGGGAACATCCTAATCTTTATTTTTTGTTTTTAATTTTTATTTATTTAGTTATTGTTTCAAAAGATTTTTTTTCAAGTAATCTCTGCACTCAATGTGGAGCTCGAACCCACAACCCCAAGATCAGGGGTTGCATGCTACTCCAAATGAGCCAGCCAGGTGCCCCCCAACCCCCCCATAGATTTTTAAGTGTAAAAAAAGATATGTACAACTTTATGGTTGTAAATTTAAAACTTTAGACGTTATAGGCAAATTCATAGGAAAATACAAGTTGTCAGTGCTGACAGAAGAAATAGAAAATTATAAATTGTCTTACATCATGAACATGGTTGTTTTGTTGTGTACTTATTATTTTGTACTCTGATTTTTTTCACATAACACATATACGATTATAAATAACAACAAATTCCTCACATTTGTCACTTTTAAAGCCTATTAAAAAACCTGTTTGTTACCATTATTAGTAATAAAGGCCATTTGGACTCTTTCCTAATTTTTATAGTTGTGCAGAGCACTGCCATGAGAATCATAGTATAAATCCGTTTTTCCCTTTAGTTATTTCCTTGGGGGTATATTCCCTATGATGGAATTATTAGGAGAAAAATTATGAATGGTTTCTTTATTCTTTTCACATATAGGCAAATTACCCTCCTTCAAAACTGAATCAATTTACACAGCCAACAGCAAAGTATAAGCACACCCATTTCCCCAAATTCCCGTTAGCAGCTGACTTTATAAACTATGTGTGTTTATGTTAGTTTAATAGATGAGCAGTGGAACTTTTAAGTAGTTTTAATTTGTATTCATTTAATTGCTATTGAGACTTTATCCTTTTCCACATGATGATATCCTATTTCAATTTCTTTTTACATAAACTGCCTGTTTATCTTTTTTGTTAACTTATCAAGTAGAATCTATGTAGTAGCTTGATATATGTGCATTGATTTTTTTTTAATTCAAGTTGGATAGTGAGCCTTTTTTATCAGTTACATTTTTTTCATGAATTTTTTCCATTATGATGCTTTCTTTTGATGTTCACTTTATTACATTTTCTAGCTTAAACAGCCTTTTGTTAATAATAAATTTATTTTTTATTGGTGTTCAATTTACCAACATACAGAATAACACCCAGTGCTCATCCCGTCAAGTGCCCCCCTCAGTGCCCGTCACCCATTCACCCCCACCCCCGCCCTCCTCCCCTTCCACCACCCCTAGTTCGTTTCCCAGAGTTAGGAGTCTTTATGTTCTGTCTCCCTTTCTGATATTTCCCACACATTTCTTCTCCCTTCCCTTATATTCCCTTTCCCTATTATTTATATTCCCCAAATGAATGAGAACATACAATGTTTGTCCTTGTCCGATTGACTTACTGCACTCAGCGTAATACCCTCCAGTTCCATCCACGTTGAAGCAAATGGTGGGTATTTGTCGTTTCTAACGGCTGAGGAATATTCCATTGTATACATAAACCACATCTTCTTTATCCATTCATCTTTCGATGGACACCGAGGCTCCTTCCACAGTTTGGCTATTGTGGACATTGCTGCTAGAAACATCGGGGTACAGGTGTCCCGGCGTTAAACAGCCTTTTTATTTTTAAGGCATTTGAATACATTTATCTGGTATTTAATGGTGTATCCTATTTCTTAAATGTCAGAAATAGATCTCCTTTCCCACACCTGGAATCAAAAGCCATTTCATAGTGAGCTACCTGGTTCACTATCCCCAAGCTCTTTAAATCCTCACAGTTGGAATCAACCTCCGCTGGTATGCTAAGCCTGAACTGAATAAATCCGTTTTCTACTAACTTAGTTTCTGCTTCATTCCCATTTTTACGCTTGTACCTTGCACAGCAGTTCTGTGCTTTGACAATCTACCTAGTATTCTGAGTTTTCTAGGACTGGGACTTCGCATTTCGAAACCTCTTCTGTCTTTCAGGAATTTGGCTTCTGATTCTAAGTCCCAGACTAGCAATGGGGGTTACAGAACCTGCTTCCAGAATTCAGGACATGATGCCTGACTCCATTGTCACTCACATTTCTCTTCTTTTTTTTTTACCTCCAAGATTTTATTTATTTATTCATGAGAAACACAGAGAGAGGCAGAGATAAGGCAGAGGGAGAAGCAGGCTTCCCACCTGGAGCCTTATACAGGACAGGATCCCAGGACCCTGGGATCACGCCCTGAGCCAAAGGCAGACTTTCAACCAACTGAGCCACCCAGGTGTTCCCACATTTCTCTTCTGGACCTGTCCACCAGATCACCAGTAGCTTATCCTTGCCCCAGCCTTCCCTAATGCTTTACCTGGAGTGCCATCCGATATCCCCAAGTTCTCAAGGCATTGGCCTGCCTGGCAGGATTTCTTCCTCATTGCCTTCAGCTGCAGGTCTACCCAGTGTACTGAGTGCCTTTTTTTCACCTGACACTAGTTTGTTCTGTCTTACTCCTCCTGGCCATTAATTTCATATACTTTAATTTTATAATTTAACAACATATGCAGTAATGAAAGCTTGACTAGTATCTGAAATTTGTTGCAAACATGTATTGTAAGGCCTGGGTCTGTTTTTTATTTTACCATATACATAACCAGATGGCCCAACATTCATTAAAGAATCTATTTTTCATGACCACATTACTTACATTCTTTACATTAATTTTAGTTCTTATACTGATAATTTGAAGCTATTTCTGGCTACTCTGTTCCTCATTTAGTTGAAAGATCACATAATTTTGACAACTATGTAGGTTTGTATATGCTCATCTTTATTCAATCTAACAATAAGAAAGGTATATTTCAACATTTATTTAAATTTTCCATTTTTTTACTCATTTAGGGTCTCAATTTTCTTTTGTGTCACAAAATTAATGCAAAGGCATTTAATGTTTCTAATAACTGTTGTGAATGCTATCTCATTTCTTTGAGTTATACATTGTGTTTTCCCTATTATTAGTGTATAGGGAAGCATTTAATTTATTTTTGTGGATTGCTTCACTCCACAACTCTGATGAACTCATTTATTACCTCTGGTAATTTTTTGGTTGACTTCTTTGGATTTTCTGAGTATATATTCATGTCATAAAAAATGATTTTTAGAGTCTTTCTTTCCTAAATATACCTTCAATTCTCCTTCACCCTCCACACCCCCCCCAACTTCAGATAACCATAGTCACTATTCCATTAAAAGAGAGTGGCATTGAATACAAAAAGAACTAGCTTTTGTAGAGTTCTCTTTTTTCCTGCATTTGATTTTAGGCTAATTCCAGTCATAGTTCTCCATTAACTATATTTTTGTTGCTATTTTTTTAAATGTCCCCTTTTCATTTTAGAGATGAAAACATTTATTTTATTAATCAAGAAAATGTTGAATGCTATCCGTATTTCTTGGCATCTATTGAAACAATAATTTAAAAATATTTTCCAATTAACACATTATTCTAGCCTGTATTGATGCAATAAATAAGTCATAGTTGATACATTGAAAAATTATGTTCTGGTGTTCCATTTCTTAAAATACTAAGATTTTATTCAGGCTGTACACACAAACGCACACGCACACACACAGGGGAACACACGGGCACACGTATACTTTCAATAATGCAATACATATGAATGTCTCACAAATGTATATACAAATGCACAGCGTTTTTTCAGAAGTGAGATCAGCCTAGAACTCCCGTATTTGATATTTTCCTTTTGACTTTTTGGAATGAAACCATATTCACTTTATACCATGACCTAGGTGGCACACCTTTTTCTTTTCTTTTTTAAAGATTTCATTTATTTATTTGAGACAGAGAGAGAGAGAGTGCACAAGCAGAGGGAGAGGGAGAAGCAGGCTCTCCGCTGAGCCAGGGAGTCAGATTGGGTCTCCATCCCATCATGACCTGAGCAGAAGGCAGATATTAAACTTCTGAGTCAACCAGGCACCCCAGCGCACTTTTTTCTATGTTTAAATGCCATTCAAAAGAAAAGAATATGTACTCCAAAAAGGACTGAATGAATTTCTACTGAATCCATCAGTTCCAGGTGACTTCAGAAATTTGTCTTCAGAAATTTATTTTTCTATTGTTGGAGTATATGCCTTCTCTTTTTCTTGTGGTACTGATTTTTATTGTGTTTGAATTACAATTCATTGTATTTTTTTTTAAGATAGTGCCAAATTTATTTGAAAATACTCCGTAGAATTTAATTTTTCTTTTCATGCTAATTAAAAAGTGTATTTTAATCTACTTTTGTTGAGCACTTAGTGTCCACTTAAGCACTGATGTGGACACTATGCATTAAGGAGTAAAAATGCTACATGAAAAGTCTTTATCCTTATTTTTAGAGCTTGTAGTCTAATCTATGAGAGAGACCTAAAAGCGTTAAGCAAATAAATATTGTCATAACTGCTATGAAGGAAATAAAACAGATGTAATAAAAAGTGCTTGGTCATGGGATTTGGGTGGTCAAGTTTAGATTGGGGAGTCCTTAGCTAAGGCCTCTCTGGGGAGGCTGCTTTTAAGGTGAGACCTGCAGAAGAGAAGAGCCCCTGGGCTAAGGGGTTGAGGGAGGAGCATTCTCAGAAGGCCAGGGGCAGGGAGTAGAGTAAGAGCCAGGACCCTGGGTTGAGATAGAGTATGGTATACCTGTGTTTGCATTTTTGCTGGTATAATATTTTATTTTTAGTTGTATTTTTCCCGTGTGTACAGTCAGCAGCTTAATTTATTAACTCCGATACATTTTTCTTTCTCCAGATTGTCTTATCTTCGTCTTCCCACTGTCCTTTTGCTATTTTCTTCCCTTTGAGGGGGGAGCATATAATGCTTATCTTTCTATTCTTAAGCAGTTGTATTGTTGTTTCTTCAGTGAGCAAGAGCAATCATGTAACTCAGTGGTTCGCTGTATTTGTCTCTCTTGCTCAGAAACCCTGGACTAAATTTGTGACCATCACTTAGTGAATGCGAAAGGACCTAATGACGTGTGTTTTTTAATTAACCTCCCCTCAAGTTTATTTTTTTTTAATTTTTAATTTATTTATGATAGTCACACACACACAGAGAGAGAGAGAGAGGCAGAGACACAGGCAGAGGGAGAAGCAGGCTCCATGCACCGGGAGCCCGACGTGGGGTTTGATCCCGGGTCTCCAGGATCGCGCCCTGGGCCAAAGGCAGGCGCCAAACCCCTGCGCCACCCAGGGATCCCTCCCCTCAAGTTTAATCTTAATTTCACTACCCATGTGTTTTCCTTGCATTGATTTCTTCACTGTCTTTGGAGAGTTTTAATCATCACAATTTATTATATTGTTATTTTAAATGATTACACTTGTTTTATAAATGATTACAATATTTAATTATTATCTTTTGCACTACCTAAATTTGTAGCTGCAGCTCCTACTCTTGAAAATAAAATGAAATACAGAAATGCAAATAGTTACAAGTGTTTTAGGTGATGCTTTTATTTAATTAAAAAACAAGTAAGGTAGAAATTGCCTTCAGTACAACTCTTCCTATTTAGTGTACAGTTTTGAGAGTTTTGATAAGTGTATACCAACCAAATAAAGATCTCCCATACCTTTTGTATTCAGTCCTACCTCCCTGCCTCTGACTGATCTGTTTTCCTCACCTATTTTTCCCCCTTTTCCAGAAAGCCATGTAAATGGAATCATACAACATGTCACCTTTTTCATTGGCCTTTCTCAGTTACCATAATGAATTTGACATTCAACCTTGTTGTTACATATCTGCGGTCCATTCCTTTTAATTGCGAAGTAAACACTGAGATGGCATTATACCATGCACTACAATTTATTTATACATTAGCTGATAGGTCAATTGTTTTTTTTTCCCCCCAGGTTTTGATGATGAAGAATAAATCCTCTATACTCACTTGCATATTTCTGAGAGAACGTAAGTTTCATTTATTGAAATACCTGGGAGTGGAGTGCCTGAGTAGCTCAGTTGCTTATGTGTCTGCCTTATGTTCAAGTCATGATCTGAGGGACCTGGAGTCCTGAGTCCTGCTGCCTGCTCAGCAGGCAGTCAGCTTCTCCCTCTGCCTCTGCCCCTCCTTCTGCTAATGTTCTCTCTAGCTCTCTCTCTCTCTGAAATAAAGAAAATTTTAAAAAATGCCTAGGAGCATAGTCTGTGAGCAATATGAAAAGTATATATATATATATATATATATATATATATATATATATATATATATAGTTTTAATTATGTATTTGGGAATGAGGGGGAGCACTGGGGAGTGGAGGGGAGGGGCAGAGGGAGGGAGAAAGAGAAAGAACAGGGTGAAGGGGGGGTGGGGAGAGAAAGAAGCAGGCTCCTTGCTGAGCAGGAAGCCTGATGGAGGTCTCCATCCCAGGATCCTGAGATCATGACCTGAGCCGAAGGCAGATGCTTAACACACTGAGCTACCCAGGTACCCTGCAAGTATATGTTTTTTATACTAAACTGCCAAACTGTTTTCCAAAGTGGCTGAATCATTTTACTTCCCACCTAGGAGATTTATCTGATTATATTTCTCTTTTTATATGCCACACATATTTTTCTCCATGACTTTATGGCTCTTGGCCAAAGGACATTGAAAGATTTTCAGAGGAAAGAAAAGATATGGTTTAATATTTAAAGTTAGCTATAATTTTCTTTTTTCTTTTTCTTTTTAGTTAGCTATAATTTTCAAAACAAAATCTAAACAATGGGAAAGGCCGGATTTTCATTTTGATTTCATAAAATGCCAAACCCATTAATTGATTTCATTTTAATCTAACAGTTTTGTTTTGGGTTCATCCTGCTTCTGGTAAGTGATGAGATCTAAACTACTATTATGCTTCAAGTATTGTCCTTTAGGAAGTTATGGTACATTGAGAATGAATTAGAAAACGGGTTATTTCAGTGTGGAATAGCATATTGAAAGCCTTTCATTTCATTTTCCTCTAAGTTTAGATGTACATTTATTTTTTTATCTGGAACATTTTTTTTAGCCCCTCCTATGTGCAAGTAATGATGCAGTGTATGGTGGGAAATATAAAGATGAATGACGCCTCTCTCCTCCAGCAAGCCAAGATCCCGAAAGGGAAGAAGGCGAAGAAGAAGAGGGTGGCCCTGGCCCTTGTCATGGTGAAGAAGCAGGAGGCCAAGAAGGTGGTCAATCCCCTGTTCGAGAAAAGGCCTAAGAACTTTGGCATCAGACAGGACATCCAGCCCAAGAGGGACCGCACCCCCTTTGTCAAGTGGCCATGCTACATCCGCTGCAGCGGCAGAGGGCCATTCTGTATAAACATCTCAAAGTGCCTCCTGCCATTAACCAGTGCACCTAGGCCTGGGACCACCAAAGAGCTATGCAGCTGCTTAAGCTGGCCCACAAGTACAAACCAGAGGCCAAGCAAGAGAAGAAGCAGAGGCTGTTGGCCCAGGCCAAGAAGAAAGCTGAGGGCAAAGGCCATGTCTCCACTAAGTGGCTACCTGTCCTTCGAGCTGGGGTTAACACTGTCACCACCTTGGTGGAAAACAAGAAGGCTCAGCTGTTAGTGAGAGCCCATGATGTGGATCCCATTGAGCTGGTTGTCTTCCTGCCTGCCCTGAGTTGTAAGATGGGGGTTCCCTACTGCATTATCAAGGGGAAGGCCAGGCTGGGGCGTCTGGTCCACAGGCAGACCTGCACCACTGTCACCTTCACACAGATAAACTCGGAAGACAAGGGAGCTCTGGCTAAGCTGGTCGAAGCCATCAGGACCAATTACAATGACAGATATGATGAGGTCTGCCGCCACTGGGGAGGCAATGTCCTGGGTTCGAAGTTAGTGGCTCGCATCGCCAAGGAGGAAAAAGCAAAGGCTAAAAAATTGGCCACCAAGCTGGGCTGAGTGGATGCTGTTGAATTTTCTGTACATAAAAGTAATAAAAGGTTCTCTTTCAAAAAAAAAATAAAGATGAATGACATATAGTCCCTGATACCAAGCAAAATCCTGTTGGGTCACTCTGTCAATCTCCCAGGTCTAATTTTTCCATTTAATATATAAAAGGTTGTCCTAATGTGTGCATCCAGTGCTGTCTTTGAAATGTAGCAAACTCACATTCAAACCCTGGCTCTTCTGCTTCTAGATATTGTGACCTTGAGAGCAATTTGCTTAAACTCTGTGAGCATCACTTCCTCCATCTAGAAAATGGCTAAATAATACTTGCTTTATACTACTATAAGGAGTACAATGTAAATGCAATAATGTATGTAAAGTGGTGGTTGCCTGACACAGTGAGTGCTCAGAATTGGTACCTTTAAAAAATCATTTCTGTGACATTTATACTTTGTAATCTAGTAGTAAAGATATGAGGCATATATAAATACTCTAGTATTGTGTTGGTTTACAAGCTTCCGCTGGTGATAATAAATGCAACCAGCCCCTATGTGTGTGGAGCACAGTGAGAAACCAGAGAGGGAAGCAGTCCATTCCACATTGGTAGGTGGCAGGTTTAATAAGCAAGGAAATTTAACGTAGGTGTCTTGTCTTGGGTGGCTGAAAGTCAAGTAGATCACCAGATCCACCAATCCAGAATCTCAGTAGTTTATATAGAGGCCATGGTGGGATTCATTTCATTTTCCTCTTGCTCGGAACAATAATTTGTTCCGTCATTGCCCATTCAGTCCATGTTGTTCTCAACACCTTATTCTCTCAAGGTTAGGTCCTTGAACATGGCTCTCCCTTGGCAACAGTGACCTGAGTAGACATTCCAAGGACAGAGGAAGCCTTGAGGAGCCAGCTTGCTTGGTGGAGCTCTTGGATTAATTTGTGGTACCATCTCCTCCATGACCTTCCCTGACACTTTGTAGCATTGTTGTAGTTTACTTGCCTTGTATAACCAAGAACTGATTCATTTCTTGCAAAATGCAACCTGCATTAAATGTAATTGTTTATTTTATTAATCAAGTTCTAGTCATTTTACCATTGTTAGGGCTTCCTTATTTTAGAGGCAGCACAGGATGCGTGCATGTGCACAAACGCCTAACCATGTGCCAGAATTCAGGAGCAAAACCTCAGAGATCACTCCATTAAAAAAAAAAAAAAAAGTTATGGGACGCCTGGGTTGCCCAGTGGTTGCGCATCTGCCTTTGGCTCAGGGTGTGATCCCAGGGTCACGGGATCGAGTCCCGAGTCCTGCATCTGGCTCCCTGCATCGAGCCTGCTTCTCCCTCTGCCTGTTTCTCTCCCTCCCTCTCTCTCTCTCCCCCCTGCCGCTGTCTCTCATGAATAAATTAATACAATCTTTAAAAAAATTAAAAAAAAAAGCTATGTGTATTTGCACTTCGGTAACTGAGAAGCAGATTCTAGCTAACTCACTGATGGGCAGGCAGGACATTTTGCTATTCACAAATTTAAATCTCAAATGGGAAAGTCCCTATTGAAAGAGCTGAAGAAAAGCCAGATGGGCACAGTGTCACTAGCAGAGAAGTGTGAGCTCTCTAAATATGCGTCTCTTGACCTTTTTCTCTTTGTTTTGGCTTTCTGCCGTGCAACCCATTAGAACATGGAGGACTTTGGACACTTTGGCAATTTTGGATGGACTTTGATTTCCATTAGGTGTTATCTAAGGCCAGTTTCAGTTTTGGATAAAGTTTAGAGCCTGTGAGCCCCAGGAATAAGTTGTCCATGTTGGAGGGATTTGTGGCCTGGTGCAAGACATTGTAGATGTATACGGCCACATAGTTGGTGGATGTGAATAAAGAGAATTATTTCATGCCAGGGATAATTCCTCAGCATTTTATGCCTTCTCATTCCAGAACTTCAGGGTTTCTTTTCCCTCTAATTTTATGTAATATCTTAATTACATTCTTCTTTTTTTTAAACTCAGGCATTGAACTCCTATCCCTATTACTGTCCACTCTTTCTTCTTATGAGGAACTACTACTATGAGTTTGTTTTTTAATCCTTCTTAAATTTCATCAGGCATTTTCATATTCATATATTATGTATGTTTCTATCGTGTGTTTGTGTGTAGGTGCCAGTGTACGCCTGCATGCACGATCTCATAATTAGTATTATTCTTAGCTATTATCTTACTGATGGATATTTAGGTCATTTCAAAATTATCACTAGTAAGAAAAGGGGCTAACATGAACAATTCATTATATGGTCCTGTATGTATAGGTGCAAGTATTTCTGCCGGGAAAATGGAGACGATTAAACTTACCGTGTCTTTGGGTACAAGCAATCTTAACAACTACATATAATCAAATTACCCTTCAAAACTCTTTGTGGCATTTTTCTCTACATCTGAATCAAACCTCAGTAAGAGCAATGTTTTTAATTTTTGCAAATAAAATGTGATAAGTAATAGCTTATCTCACTGATAAGTAGTTAGTGGACTGACTACTTCTTCACATCTTTTTTTCATCATTTGTGTTTCTGTAATTTGCCTTGTGCAAATTATTTGCCTACTTTTCTTCTGGGTTGTCTTTTATGTTACGGATTTGTTGAAGTCTTTTGATTATTCTCGGTTGCTTTAACATGTTGCAAATATTTTCTCCCAGTCAGTTACTTGCTTTTAACTTTGGGTAATTTTTTCCATACCATTTTTATATTTTGGTATAATCAAATTAATCGCTTTTCTAACCTTAGGCATTTTTTTGTGTGAATTATTTTAAAACAACATCTCAAACCTTTATCTCAAGCTCATAAAAATTTTATTTCTAGTATTTTACTAGACTTTTCATTGTTGATTTGTTTTCTTTTTAACTTTTAAGGCTTTAATGTGTTTGGAATATGTAAGTGTACATATGCTTGTGGATGCACATGTGTATATGTGACATTAGGTAGGTTAATTATTTTCTTAAGTTTTTGGTATGTGACATTCAAGAATATGTAGGATGTTTGTTCTTTTTTTCTCCTGTTCTTTCCCAGCATCTTCTCTCCTAATACCTGGGTCCTCCATCCTTATACCTGTGTTTGCCTTCTGCTTCATGTATCACATACAACAAATTTTTTAGTCTCCATTTCTATTTGGGCCATTTCCCAAAGCATTCTAAGGTTTTCACATATGTAGAATAAATCATTCTTCCTTTGAAATACCTGGATGGATTAGTAAGTTGTCCAAAGTCAGAACAAGCATAGGGTGAAAACTTTGCTCTTGGCTTTATCTCAAGAATAAGAAAAACAGCATTTATTGACACTGCATGGAAGAGGGTGTACAAGGTATTTGACCGTTGTTTTAGTATTCTCAACACCTCTATGAGGTTGCTATTACCCCACTTTATACAGGAGGCAACTGAGGCTCAGTGTGGGTGAATAAGTTGCCTAAGGTCACATAAATATTGTGTATCATTAAGTATTTGCCTTAAAACAGACCCAATAAGTGATATGGATACCAATGAATTCATTAATTATCTTTTAAGGAATTGTTTCATTAGATTGGAGGGGGGGACGACAAGTCTGAAATATGTAGAATAGACCGGCAAGGTTGACTGTCAGGCAGGAGTTGATACTTTAGTCTTGAGGACAGAATTTCTTCCTCTTTGGGAAACCTCAGTTTTGGCTCTTAAGTACTTTAAATGATTGGTTGCAACCCAGCTATGTTGTCAGTGATAATATGTGCCACTTAAAGTCAGTAATTGTAAATATTAATTACACCTACAAAAGAGCTGCAGAAAAAAAAAAAAAAAAAAAAAACAAAAGAGCTGCAGAGTAACACCTAGGTTAGTCGAGTAGATGAGTATATTGCCCAACCAGATGGAACCAAAATTAACCATCACTAGAAATATGTAGTAAAAGTGGGATGTGAATCCTTTTATATACTGGCCCTAAAACCTCTATTTATGAACACTGGGATCCTGTCTTATTTCCCTTGAGTTTTTGCTTTGCATAGATAGATGCAAATATATAATATATTTCTTGATGAATGAATCTGTAAAATCAGCTCCCTTTGTGACTGAATTTTTTTACTTCTTGAAACCCAGTTGTTCTGCTACACAGTATATTTGCTTTAGGATCTCCACTGTGCCAACTGCCTGTTTGGCCTTATGCTTCATTGAGTCTTGGGATTTCGTTACTTTTCACTGCTCTAACAATCCTTCCTCACAGAAATAGTGGGTTTTGCATCTCATTCTGCCTGTTCGTCAAATGTAGTAAAACCTGAGATTGTTTTCTAAGTTGAAATGTTTGGCTTTTCTTGTCCCTTAATTCCAGGACACAGGGATTCTAATTGTCTCCTGTAATTTTCTAACTCAAAGCCCAGTCCTAGGCCTTCTGGATTATCATGGTGGAAATCAGGGACCATGGTCCAGTATAGTGGGCCCCTCTTAGTCTTGAGGGGTATAGTCCAAGACACTCAGTGTATCCTTTAAACTACAGATAGAGCCAGAGACATATATACTATGTTTTTTCTATACATACATATCCATTGTAAAATTTAATTTATAAATTAGATATAATAGGGGATTATCAATAATAGTGAAATATAACAACTATAAGAATATTATGTTATATAACAAAATTATCTAACAAAATCTATTATCTATTATCTAACAAAAATTATGTGACTGTGGTTAGTCTCTTTCAAAATATTTTATAGTAGTGTGGCTGTGGAATAATAAAATGCCTATGTGATGTGTTGAAGTGAGGTGATTGACATGGGCATTGTGACTCAGACATTGTGACATTATGTTAGGCTACTGTTGTCCTGACAGTCAGAAGAAGGGTAACTGAGACCAGGGAAAGCAAAACTGAAATTCAGCACTGCTGAATTTACAAGCAGGAGATTGGTCTCAATCTGAATCTGTACTGACCTGAGGGCTTTTCCTGGTCTTTGGCTTGTTGCTGCTGCTGTGTTTAATAAACATCTGACCGGAGTGTATCTTTTGACAATAATCTTTCTACTAAAATGTGAACACAGAGGGGAAGCAGTTAGTTGAAAGGTCTGTTGGTTGGATTCCAATTAATTGATATTTTATGGTATTTGTGTATGATAATGTAACAGTCATCCTGGCACTACATTATTTATTATCTGTTAAAAACATCTCTGAGGGGCAGCTCTGGTGGCTCAGCGGTTTAGCGCCGCCTTCTGCCCAGGGCCTCATCCTGGAGACCTGGGATCGAGTCCCACATCAGGCTCCCTGCATGGACCCTGATTCTCCCTCTGCCTGTGTCTCTGCCTCTCTCTCTCTCTCTGTGTCTGTCATGAATAAATAAATAAAATCTTTAAAAAAATAAAATAATAAAATAAAAACATCTCTGAGAAGTGAATGAAAATAAATGACAAGGCATCCCAGTTCCAATCATTAACTCTTAGAAATTAGTGCGAATGTGGAGAATCATGGTGGTAAATTAAAGTTTCTGCTAAAGAAATAGAATAAAATAAAGTTCCTATTTCCTCAAATAGTGTGCTGTTTATTTCAAGTAGTATCATTTTCTCTACATATCATTTGGACCTAGTATACTGACGTCAGAAAATATTCTTTGCTGAGTTCTAAGAAATCAAGGAGGAATTATGCACATGTAAGCTTTGCTTGAGCTGTGCAGGCTTATTGTTTCCATTGAGCGTGATGTGATATCATTGGATTTGTGGTTACTCATATTTCACAGTTGATAAAGGCATTCATCCTTAAAAAGGAACAGAGAAAAGTAAATAAATCTAAACCTTCTCACGGCAACTTGGAAGTGCTTCGTTGTGAAAAGATCTAGTCTCCGATAACACCTCATATAAGTTGTGCCTAGCATTTTATTACTATTCTCAAGGGGGCATTCCTGGAATTAGTTTTGTCCCTCAAATCATTCCTTGGGTCTGAGCTATTTCATCCCTTACATTGTTTTGAAATATTCACGAGTTGGAAGTTCGTGATTATCATTCATTCATCCAACAAGGAGGCCTACTTTGTGCTACATAGCAAGTACTATGTGCCAGGCACTGTTCTAGGATAAAACCAGCAAAGGAAATAGTAAGAATCTTTTTCCCTGCTTCAGGTATCCCAGACAGCTTCATGCCTACTTTTGTCTTCTTTTCTTTTAAGATTTTTAAAATTTTGGAAGGGGAGGAGGGCGGGTGTTGGAGGGGAATGGGTGACGGGCACTGAGGTGGACACTTGACGGGATGAGCACTGGGTGTTTTTCTGTATGTTGGTAAATTAAACACCAATAAAAGTTAATTAAAAAAAAAAGATTTTTAAAATTTATTTGACAGAGACAGCAAGAGAGCATAAGCAGGGGGAGAGGCAGCTAGAGGGCAAGGGAGAAGCAGATCCTCTGCTGAGCAGGGAGCCAGATGCAGGGCTCCATCCTAGGACCATGGGATCATGACCTCACCTGAAGGCAGATGCCTAACTGACTGTGCCACAGAAGCGCCCCTTCCCTTTGCCTTCTTACTGACGTCATTGCTTCAGTCTTGTTCTACAGGACTTCCTGTGCTCTCATTTTCTTCCTACTTTGTTCCTGAAGGCCTGATACTGATGTGTTGTGGAATCAGAATCCACGATTGCCTCCTTATTCTGCCAGTTTCCTTTCAGAGTGCGCATTATTTACCTTCATTCCCCTCCCTATGGTTCAGATAGTCAGTCTTTCTAGGGGATAGTAAAATCCTGAACTCTGGAAACACATAAATATTGGCAGTGTCACTTTACTGGGGGTATGCCCTTGAGCAAGTTAATCTTTGTGAGCTTTAGTTTACTCATCAGTAAAATGAGGAAAACATCAATCCTGTTAGAGGGAATTTGTGAGGAATTTTGATGTTACTTTGCAAGTAAGATGCCTAATATATAGTGCTTTACCAATGTTGCCTGTTATGATGTTAATGAATATATAATAGAAGGAATTAATGATTTTAAGCCTTGACATATTCAGACAGCATGGGGTACTACACTAGCCAATTGATGCAGTCAGCCTTCCCTTTGATCCTTTCTCCTATTTAGCACCAACTTCTCGATTTTCTAGGCTCCACATCCCTATTTTTTTTTTTTTTTAGAAGTTTATCTCATTTAATGCAGTGAGTGTAATGTTTTGCAGTCCTGACTTTGGAAACTGATAATCCCTAGATAGGGTATGTATATGATGACCAGGGTCTTTTCTTAACCAGGACAGTCATTTCTATTTTTTTTTAATTATTTATTTTTGATAGTCATACAGAGAGAGAGAGAGAGGCAGAGACACAGGCAGAGGGAAAAGCAGGCTCCATGCACCGGGAGCCCGACGTGGGATTCGATCCTGGGTCTCCAGGATCCCGCCCTGGGCCAAAGGCAGGCGCCAAACCGCTGCGCCACCCAGGGATCCCTCCACATCCCTTTATCTTATGATGAGTCATTTGGAGTTAGCTTGGGTTTCTTTTATCCTATTATGTCTATCTTGATACAAAATGATGCAGGTACTGAGTTGTTCAGATAAGTTAAGTAGCATCCTAAGAAAAGCTTAGTGTCCCAGGAAGTCTTTGGTGATACCTGGTTTTTGGTATATGATTTCAATGAGATGCAGGGATGGGAAGTAGGGATGGGTAGTGGTTTGTCTCATTCAAGTTTTATAGGTGCTTTTACATAGTTTCTGTTTAGGTGGAAAACTAAGTTTTCTTGATTAGGCAAATTCTAGTTGATGGCACATTTCTAACCATGGAGATTTAACGTCATGGGATGGAATCAATGAGAACAATAAAAGAAATTAAGAGAATTGAATTCTCATTATTTATTTCTCAGTGATGAGTTTATATGATTTTAGGTTTGGCATTCAGGAATAATTGGGGATGTTAGGTCTAGAGAACAGGAAGATTCAGTTAGCAAATGATAGGTTAATTTCGACATGTAACTTTTGGTAAGTGGTCTCAAGTTATAAAAGCTAGGACCAACTGATAGAAGGTACAGCAAATAAAGATTTTTTTTTTTTTTTAAAGATTTTACCTATTCATTTGAGACACACAGAGAGAAAGGCAAAGACACAGGCAGAAGGAGAAGCAGGCTCCATGCCAGGAGCCCGATGTGGGACTCGAACCCGGAAATCCGGGATCATGCCCTGAGCCAAAGGCAGGCACTCAACCGCTGAGCCACTCAGGTGTCCCAGCAAATACAGATTTTGATTTAATATGCAAAGGCAATATTAAAAAAGGAAATAAATACACCTGTCAAGGAGCTCCCCATAACTGAGATTTTTAAGTACCTGGAAAGATTGTGTGTGTGTGTGTGTGTGTGTGTGTGTGTGTGTTTTAAAGTAAACTCTATTCCCAGTGTGGTACTGGAATTCAGGACCCCAGGATTAGGAGCTGTATGCTCAACTTACTGAGTCAGCTAGGCACCTATGGAAAGATTTTTATGGAATGAATTCAGATATTCTGATGGAGAATTAGGGAACAAGACCCTTAAGGACAAGTCCATTTTTAGTTATTTCCCTTCATAAACCATCATTACTCCGTCTAAAATCAGAAGCATGAATTATATGATGGTGGTTGCTCTCTACCTTTAATAGTCTATAGTTTCTCTAGGAAGCAATGTGTGTAGGAAGTACAAACTCGGTTTCTTTTGTATTGCTCTCTCCTCAGGCTTGCTTTTATGGGTAATGGAACAAGTCAGTTGACAACTATGGTAGAAGAAGCCCAGTAGACTCTGCCTGGCATCTTCCCAGTCCTACCCATTCTTTAATACTTTATGTCTCAAAAAAAAAAACTTTATATCTCCAGTAAAAACTATTTTTAACTTTTTTTTTTCTCCTGTGATAATTTATGAGTTTTGCCTTTTAGAGGGGGAAGCTAAATCTTTTATCTCTACTCTCGTAATTTGTACATACCAGTACCATAGATATATTAAAAGGAATGTATTCTTAAAAAAAAAAAGGAATGTATTCTTCAATTTTGTATATTTTCCCATGAAGGAAATTATTATTCACTAAGTTTATTCATTATAGCAGTGTACGTAGCTCTTGAAAATTTTATCAAAAGGGAGAATAAGCTGCCACATTCACAATCTATATGACCTACTTGTGATCAATGGTGTCTTTGCAGTGGTCTGGTTTGGGGAAGGAGACATTTTGCGTTTTGGAATAAAGAAAGGGAAGGAGGGAGTTTACTTATAACTTGCACTATTTCTGTGGGTCATCCGCAGGGATTGCATTACAGATGAAGATTCTCTGCTTATTTTTAGGGATCCAGTACAAATTTAAAATTTGGGAACTCTTCTTCAAAATACAAGAAATAAGTGCCTTTACAAAGTACTATATCATAACACTGTTCCCTTTTTTTTGTTCCTTGTCTGTAAGTCTCTGTTTCTTTCTATCCCTCTCCATCTCATCACAGTGTTTTTATTTGATATTTAACACCATCTAAGTAAAGATCAATGAAAATTTTAACCCATTAGCATGGATTTTACCACTTAGCTTTGCATTGTTCGATCCCATTGAAGCGAATAGACAAGTATTTATGCAGTATCATCAAAATTACACAGTTGGTATTTTATTGCTGATGCACGCATATGTATTTCACTCTTACTAGAACACTGAACACTTGGACAGAACTAACTCAACTACTTTTTATTTTATTTCTTGATATATACATATTCTATCAAGACGGTCGACTATTAGCTTCCTGATGAGTAAGTTTTGAAAAGAAACTATGGTGTGCCCTATGTTTTCCTTTCTTTCTCTATGATCATTTTTAATACAAACATTGGTTAACATGTGGAAGGAGGGCAGCCCGGATGGCTCAGCGGTTTAGCACCACCTTCAGCCCAGGGTGTGATCCTGGAGACCTGGGATCGAGTCCCACATCGGGCTCCCTGCATGGAGCCTGCTTCTCCCCCTGCCTGTGTCTCTGTCTCTCTCTCTCAGGAATAAATAAATAGATAAAATCCTAAAAAACAAACAAACAAACATGTGGAAGTAGCACGAAGAAGAAAGAATGTGGTGGGCTGGCTGGGAAACAGGGTTCCAAGATGGCGGATCACCCCCGCCAACCCTATCCAAGATGGCGGATCACCCCCGCCACCTTCACTGCGGCCTGCAGGTCACCACCAGGAAACTGAAGTTTTCCACCCAGGAACTTCCCAACTGGGAACTGTCCATCACGGGCTTCTCCACCCCATGACCTCCATACCTTACCTAATATGGACACAAGCCTATGTCCTGCCTCAACCCGATAAAAGGACCCTGCCAACTCCCTTCCAGCGCGACTTCCACGACTCACACTCTCTCTCTTTCTCTTCTCCCGCGTGAGTCGTGGAACTTCGCCCGACGGTGCTTGCAATAAAGTTAATCTCTCAGATCCACTTGCCTTGTAGCCTCTATTCTTACCACCGTCGGCGGGAGCAACTTTACAGAATGTGATAGAAATTCTTGTTTGGTTCTTACAATGCCATTGCCTGCTTTGTATATTTAGAGTAGAAACTAGGCTGGCTCACTGGGTAGAGCATGGGACTCTGAATCTTAGGGTTGTGGGTTCAAGTCCCATGTTGGCTGTAGAGATTACTTAAAAATGAAATATTTAAAACCAAAAAAGTGGAATCTGTTGTCTTGACATGGAACAACCATTTCTTTTTGCCCTCTTTTGTACTTCATTCGAATGAAATCATTCAATATGGACTCTAGCTTCTTTTACTTAATATTATGTTTCTAAGCATCATCTATATTTTTGTTTTTATTTGTAGTTTCTTCATTCTTTTAGCTATTTAGCATTCCATTATGTGAATATGCTGCAATTTATCCATTTGTTCTTGATGGGCATCTGCATACTTTCAGGATTCTGGAGATGGGAGAGAATGAATATGCTGGCATTTGTTAGGAAGTTACTAAGGAAATTCCAGCATGAAGTAGTAAGGGCCTGAAAACATTATTATACAGGAAAAAGAAACAAAGAGAACATAAGTCGTAATCAGGCATTACCTCCAATGTGACAGAAATTGCACGGAGAAGTTGGCATTATGATTTTAAGCTGGATTTGGTGGTTCAGAGAAAGGCAAGTATTGATGAACATCAACCACACCTAACAGAAAGGTTGAATACTGCTATTCTGTGCCCTTTCTTTTTTTTTTTTCTGTGCCCTTTCTGTTTTAACAGAGTGGTTATGGCAGTGTAAATGAAAGGAGATCGAGGTATTTTTTCTCCAGCAGTTGTAGCCAGGGACCATTTTCGAACATGGAAGTATCCAATGAGATTTAGTTCTTGATATTTGGTGTTTTCTCATGAAATGGAACTTTCAATTTTGTTGTGCTTTTCAAAAGCACCTTTTTCTCTTTTCCAGAATTTTGACTAATACATCTAGATATTCTGGTAAGGATGTCCAGACAGAACACATGTAGTGATAAATGGGAAATTTTCCATCTTGAGTAACTAATGCTTTTTATATTTACTTTTTCTTGGTAATGTATAGTGCTCTGGCATGACTTCATTCTGCAAACATCAATTTACCCAGTAGGCAGACAAATCGCAGGAATGAGCTTACATTTGTTTATCTCCCCTGCCATTGGATCCTCAGGCAGGTGAGGAAGAGTTGAGGATTTTCTACTGATTATCACAAGTTAATTGCATCCCTCCCTTTGTCAACAATGCCTTTTCTCCTTTGTGTTCCTGGTAAACCAACACTCAGTTTCATCTCATGTATAAAGCTTTCACTGACCATTGTAGCCAAATTAATAACTCCCTCTTTTATTCCATAGCTTTTGAAAACCCACACCTCTTGTGAAATTCATCATCATGTAATTAAAGTTATGGAGTTCAGATCCTAGCCTTATGTTGTGTTCAACAAAGCATTCAGAAAAGTTTTCGCCCACTAAAGATCTATTCCATGTGTGATTAAGAGCTTCTGAGAAATTGTTTATCATAGAAGTCAAGAGAACCTAGGTGAGAAAGTGAATTTCTCAACTCTAATAACATAGGGGGTAATTTATGGGTTCAGTACACTTTTTATTCAGATATCCTTTTATTATATCCTTGAAACAAGTGTGACTAAAATTCTGAAGAACTGTTTTTCTTTTTTGTTCTCCACTATGGTAATGAAATAAGCTCTTGAGGGTTTATTTTTTATTTTTTTTATTTTTATTTTTTTTGCTCTTGAGGGTTTAAAACATAAATAGCATTGGTGGCAATAGAGCCTTAACAAAAAGATTTATTTATTTATTTTTAAAAGATTTTATTTATTTATTCATGAGAGACACACAGGGAGAGAGGCAGAGACATAGGCAGAGGGAGACGCAGGCTCCCCACTGAGCAGGGAGTCCGATGCTGGACTAGATCCCAGGACCCTAGGATCTCGCCCTGAGCCAAAGGCAGACATTCAACCACTGAGCCACCCAGGCATCCCTATTTATTTATTTTAGACAGAGAGGGAAAGAATTTTTGGGTAGGTCAGTGGGCGGAGGGGCAGAAGGATACAGTCCCCAGCCGACTCCCTGCTGGGCCTGAAGCCTCTTTTTGGCCTCAATCCCAGGACCCGGAGATCATGACCTGAGCCCGAAACCAAGAGTGGGATGCTTAACCAGCTGAGCCACCCGGGAACCCCATGCAATAGTCCTTTCAACTATGTTTGGCATTGAGTATAGCTGTCCAGGGTATAGATATTCCTGTCACGCCTTTGGCACAGACCTTAATGATGATGAAAGGTATCTTTTGGGGGCATCAGGCATTGTGTTGCCTAGCTGAAGTCCGACAGAAGAAAACGTTAGAGGCCACAGCAATGTTGAGAATACCAGACTGAAGAGTCGTTTGAAATAGCCATGAAACATCTGAAACTCTTTGAGTGGAACTTTAGGGAAAAGAGAGTCCTATCTTGAGTTGTACGAAGGAGATGCCCATGGAGTCAGAGAAATGTATGAGATGGTAAAGTGAGTTTTAGCTGTTTTTTTTTTTAACCTATGCATCTCCCTTACCCAGCTGGGAATTGTTCACAATAGAGAGCTCCTGAATAGACTATTATTTGCTCACAGTGCTTCCTTTCATCTTTACCATCCTGTGACTCAGCGTTGGCACAATATATTTCCCTATCCCTCCCATTTTGGGCCTTGGTCATGTGATTTTAGCCAAAAGAAAATGAGTAGATATAACAGCCTACCATGTATGGGGCAATGACTACAGAGGCATCATGTATCCTCGTACCCCTCAGGGCACCTTCATACTAAGTCCTAGGATGAAGAATGCAGTGGATCTGGATTTATCAAGACCTGTAGAATCCAGTCTAGAATTTAGCGTAGCCAACATCAGCCAAATGCAGCTAACCCCACTGACCGATGAATGTGAAAAACAAAAATTTGTTAAAAGCCACTCCAATTTTGCACTTGTTTTTGCTGAGGCATTATTGCAGCAGAAACGTGACTAATGCAGCTCACATATTGGGCATTTTGAATTAGTAACTCCCACCTCCAGTGCCTAGCGCGTGGACCCTTCATAAAGAATTGCTGAATGACCGAAGCCAGGTCTTTATGAAGGTTGTGCAGATGGTAGTGCTTTGCCTATTTCCATAGTATTTCAGTTGTTAGAGCAAGGAGGCAAAGCCAGCATTTATGGGTTTGTTTTCTTGATTTCAAAACCGAGACAGATGTCCCAATAATATATATACACCTTTCCACCCACGAAGGTCAGGTTGAAGGGATACAAAAGTGACTTAGTACAGAGCCACGCTCCTACCAGAAAAGCACTGCACACGTCTTGCTGCTGTGCTATCTGTGCAGAGATCGAATCTGAATGACCCGAACAGTCTTCACCGTTTTATCCTCCTAGTGTGTGTGTTCTTTGACTTGCTCTTAAAACACCAAGGGTTTGGAATTTGGGTACCTGAAGGGTTTTGCAGAAAAGAGCAGTGATAAGGTTTGGGGTTGGTAAAAAGCAAAGAGAGGCAGAAGTGAAGAGGGGGTTTGAAAGGAGTGGCAACTCTGAAGAAAATTGGTCAGGGTAGAGGGTAAGGAAATACACATGAGAATATGCGTGCCCTTTGAAGGATGGGTTAGCTGGGTGTTCCCCGGGGTGGCAAGACCCATGGAGTTTTACAATAAGCAACTGATGCAGGGAAGCAGATGGTCTTGTGGCTGAATTAGAAGGAGGCCCTAAAAAATATGGGGTATCAAACTCACACAGGTGTCTTTGTTGAGCTACCAATAAGTAACTTGAGGCACTTTCCTGTGATTTTGGTAACCCTAACAGCCATTTATATTTAGGGATAAATTCTGCATATTCTTCATGTTGTTGTTTTGATTAATAGTTCTTGAAAATTAAAAAATAAAAAAAAAGAAACCCACCATTTTCAGCATCTTTTTTTCAATCCTGCTGTAATCCTAGGGAGAAGTCCTGCCTTCCAAAGTTTATTGAGAATTTGAGACTCCTACAAATATTGATAGATTTTCTTGCTGGGGTACAGCTTGGAATTTGGCCTGATTAGCCTTTTGATTGCTTTAAAAATACATATGGCATTTTATTTTCCTCTTGTGTCTTTGAGACTAAGAGACTAGGAAGGAAAAATTGTGCTCTGAGTAATAGAAGATATTATCTTGATTGTAGGCTTCCTAAAATGAAATAATCATTTGCTAGTCAGATTGCTTGGCAGGGTGCTCCAAAGCAGGTCCTTTCAAGATTAATTTTCCCCCCTCTTTGCTTAATCACAGGATTTGGAACATGGTTATTTTTGTATGAAAAACAATTTTATTGGATTTAGTGATTGATCACAAGCAAAATGTGTATTAATGAGATTTTGATTCTTTGCATCTCTAATCAATAATACTTGAAGCATAAGAAAGGAGTCAGATGTTAGCTATCTTGGGCTTAGTTCTTTCTTGAAATGGCAATTAGCGATGCTTTGTTGTGAATGCATTTCGATCATAAGGCATGAAATCTTATTGTTCAGTGATAAATACCTTCTAGTTGACAACTAAGGTTTGAATATCTTGGCACAGTGGGGTATTCAATGATATTTAAGAGATAGGCAAGTAAGTATCCAGGACTTTTTTCAAGTAAATTCTGTTCTTTCAGTTTAAAACACACCAGGGCCCTTTGGTGAACAATTTTATTGATACTCTGATTTAGCCACTTTGTAAAGGTTTGAGAAACCAGGGTTGGTTGGTTTCTTTTCTCCCTTCTCCCCAATCCTTTCTCCCTTCCTTTCTTTTTTTCCTTTCTTTTAAATTCTAGTGGTTCTCTGGGCACCTGGGTGGTGGCTCAGTATATTGAGTGTCTCCTTTGTCTCAGGTCTTGATCCCAGGGCCCTGTGCTCAAGCCCTGCATTGGGCTCCTGGCTCAGTGGGGATCCTGCTTTTCCCTCTGCCACTGCCTGCTGCTCCCCCTGCTTGTGCTCTCTCTCACTGTCAAATAAATGGATAAAATCTTTAAATAAATTCTGGTTCTTCTCTATACCATTATTTGAATCTTCTCATTAGTTTTTTGCAAACTCCTTCCCAGTTATTCCCTAAACCTTACCATGCCACTTGCCTTCTCATTGGTTATTTTAATCTTGATTTCAATTCTTAGGAGAATGCATTTTTAAAAGATAAGGCACTGTTTATTTATTTATTTATTTATTTATTTAATTTTTATTTATTTATGATAGTCACACACACAGAGAGAGAGGCAGAGACATAGGCAGAGGGAGAAGCAGGCTCCATGCACCGGGAGCCCGACATAGGATTCGATCCCGGGTCTCCAGCATCGCGCCCTGGGCCAAAGGCAGGCGCCAAACCGCTGCGCCACCCAGGAATCCCTTTTTTTTTTTTTTTTTTTAAGGATTTTATTGGCTTGATTCAGAGAGAAAGAGAGAGAGAGAGAGGGAGAGAGCATGAGCAGGGGACAGGTCAGAGGGGGAGAGGGAGGAGCAGATTCCCCCTTGAACACGGAGCCCAAGGCAGGGCTACATCCCAGAACCCTGACATGACCTGATCTGAAGGCCAGTGCTCAACTAAGTCACCCAGGCACCCCAAGATAAGCCTGGTTTTAATCAAATGTGTATGTTCATATCCATCTTATAAAACAGAATAAAGACATCAGATATAGTTTTGTCTGCCATCTTTAAATAGACCCAACTTGTGAAAAGGCATATTTATAAATTTAATGAGTACTTGCTTTGCAATATTATTAATCACTTTAGAAAGTAATTCATACCAGCATTAATAGAATCAAAACATCATAAAAGGACATGAAAGGACCTTAAAAGTTACTACCTCCTACCTCCAGTGATTGAATTGCCTTATTAAATTCCTGCTATGTGTTAATATGCCTGTCTTTGGATACCCCTAGGGACTGGGGACTCACTACTACCAGAGGCAGCCCCTCCACTTTTAGTATTTTTTTTCACTTTTAGTATTATGCCATGTTTTTATTTTCAATGACTAGACATTATATTTGTTGCCTCACAACCCTTACTTACTGCTTCCAGTATTTTTTATTGCTTTTGCTTGTCCTTCATAGTAAAAGGTAATTTATCTTAATAAGGTGTCATTTTAAGAAATTTGTAGGTAACAAATTCGGAATGCTGAGAAGCAATGTGATTTGCCTCGGAAGTGGTAAGAAATTAGTGAATTTATGACCCCATTCTCTTTTCAGTTTTCATGATTTCAATTATGAAATTCCATTTACATTTATGTTATAGGGAAAAATATGCAATGTGAAATACAAAAGTGTGAATGCACCCTGGAGAATATGGATCTGAGGTCTGAGTGAAAAGAAGAAAACAAGAACACTACCAGAATTGTCATTCTTTTTCTTTTTTATATGTTTCCAAACTGTGTTTGCAGTATTGCTTTATTTAGTATAATTCTGTCTTTGTTAGAGGAGTATTGTTAGTCTGCTGTGAGAATTCAAGAGGAAGATTTAGATGCCCAAATATTGGGCTGCTTTTGGGCTACTGTTGTTCTATTATTTGAGAATAAAATGGACATAATTTTCCTACTCCTTGACCATCCTTTCCCCATACAGCCCAACTGGAGTCCTAAGACACTTAGTTTGTCTATTTTTAAATTTTAGGTGGATAGTTGATTTTGTTCCATTTGGCTTTTAATCTTGGAAAGGCATCCAATGTGAATTGACAACAAAGGAATTCTAAGAGCAGTGGGCAGATGTCTCATGTTTTAGTCTGTGACGACATTAGCTTTGACCTTGGGTCTGTCTTATTATTATTAAAGTAGTACTCTCATGCAACATATCTTGTTTTCGTCTCATAATGTTAATGATGGTGCTAGCTTTAGGGAGAATGCCAGTTTCAACATCCTCTGATTTTTCTTATTTTCTGTGACAGATACACTTGAATTTTTCTTTACTATCCGGTGATTTCCCTACATGTGAGGACAGCCAAAATGAGCTGTTTGGTTAGCTTCTGCATGTATTATTTTTTGCATGTGAAAAGAATTCAGTGCAGCTACATTTTAGGAACAAGGAATTTTGTAATCTAATGTTATAATTAAGTGCTTGTTTGAACTTTTAGAAATATCTATTTTTTACTGAGCCTTTAGCTCCTCTGTCATCTAAATCAAGTTCAAATTCTTCTTGATGTATTTATATGTTTTTGAATGGATTTTAGTAGCAATGTGTTCATAAAGGTAAGAGATGTAGGAAAATACAATTTAATGATAGGGGAGTTTTGAGTGTTTAGATTAATCCTTTTAATCTGTAACTGAAAATGGTTCCAGTTTGCTTTATTCAAGTGTCTGTGTACATGTATTGTTGTGTATATGGTAGAGAAACTCATTTAGCAATGGGAGCAGTGATTTCCACAAAGAAGGAGGCTCCTAGACCTTCATGATCTCTTCACTTTGTCCTTCCTATTGGCTGCTCAATGACACTAGACCTGCTGATATTGTAGGCTTTTTAGGCACTGCTTTATCAGACAGGAAGAGAGTCAATACTTTGTCTCCTATTGAACAAAGCATACCTTTGTTCAGGCTCTTTTGCTGTTAACATGAACCTCAATGTTCTAAAAGAAGTTTGGTTATTTACTTAGATTTCCTCATTTTGAACAGAAACCATCTCGTCTTTGAATTAAGGACCTCAAGAAAATGTTCATTCATTCTTAACTTACCTATTTGGCTTCACAGGCCAACAGGTTGAACTGGTAAACCTTTGAATTTAGTAAATTTGTTAACTGGCAAAAATGCTGAGGATATGAATTTTTTTCATTATTTATGACAATTGGGTATTCTTGTTATATGTACAACATATATGCTAAAATTATCTCTGCACATGTTTGCGAATGTGTGCACACACACACAGCTCTGTGCCCAATGTTTCCCTGGCTTTGGGGCCCCCTACTGTAACTCAGCTTTGTCTTTCCTGCTTGGGTGTCAGCTTCAGACCTCTGATTAAATTTTCTATTGTTTCTTATATTCTTGTGTGTGTGTCTTTGTGTACAGTCTGTATATATACTGAAATTACAACTAATCACGCTTTATATCATCAGAAAACAGAAAGTTAGAATCTCTATTTTTTTTCTTTAGATTTCATCCAGAAGTTGTGTGGAAAAGAGAAGAGAGAAAAGACTTATTTATAAAAAATATGCTCTAAAGGCGCCTGGGTGGCTCAGTAGCTTAAGCATTTGACTCTTGGTGTCAGCTCAGGTCTTGATCTCAGGGTCCTACTTACTTAAAAATATGCTCTAGTATTTGTAGGTTTCAAGATTCTTTTTTTTTTTTGGTTTCAAGATTCTTATTGTCTTCGTTAGAGAATATTATGGCTTCCCAACAGTATAGAGCCTTTCAGACCCTAGTTGTATTTTCACGTAGCAAGCATTTCACTTTGGCAACAGTGTTCATTCCCTTTATCATTCCACATATGATATTATTTCCAAGTCAGGGCCCATCCTTATCCATGAATTGTTTATCTCAGGTTAAATTAAATTAAGCCTGCTTGCTCTGTGTCATAGTGACAGCTGCTCCTGTTTCCCTCCCTAAATTGCTTGGGCTCATGGAGATGGAGATTATTCTTAGAGATTAACACCACAGAGCCTGAGATTGAGATGGACATAGAAGCCAGACTTATGAGTAAGTGACTTAACTTATAGCTATCCTTACGCACCCCCTTCACCTATACATCAGCAATAAAAGTCAACTCCTTCCAAACTTATTTTGAATTTTCCAATCTTGATGTGATTAATTTAAATAGACAGATTTGCAGCATGTTCCTTTGGTGCTTGGAGGCTGACTCATGTCAGGTCAAGAACAAAAATAGGGAGCACTAATATCCAGAATTTTTATAGAATGTGTTCCCATGCAGATGGTAGGTAGAGCTTTGAGGGAGTAAAAAGGGCACATTTGTGACTCAGCATTTTTCGCTTACTTGGGAACACAGATGCCTATTTGTGAGTGGCATCTAGTAAACCTTCAGTTACTGCAGTCGGATTTTAATATTTAATGTAGTTCAATATTGTCATTTTAGAATTTTACTTTTTCTTGAGTTTTTGTGGTTTTCTGCCTCTAATCTGACCAGAGTTATTCACCTTTGCCCCCCTTGTACATCCAGATCAATATATAAAGGGCAAGGAGGTGTCAACATTCAACAACTGAATCAAGCAGCTGGCCTGAATTGTGAGGAGTTTGAAGTTATCTCGGTAATATTCAGGCTTAGTTGTAATATTGACTACCAAATGGGAGGCATGTGCAAGGGTTTTCCAGAAGACCTCATGAAGGAGAAGGGAGTTCTGTGCCCATTGTTTTCCCTGTCTTTGGGGCATCTCACTGTAGCTCACCTTTGACTATCCTCTTTGGGTGTCACCTTCAGAACTGTTCTTAAATTTTTTCTTCATTCTTATACTGTTATATGTATTTTTTTACCATTTGGCTTTTTGAAGAGGTTTGAGAATTTAGGTCAAAAACCTACAACCTGTGTGCTGGGGTGAGGTTGTCCATGAGGCTGTACGTTAGTCCTAACTACTCAAATATTAGAAGACAAGTACAACATCATGCTTAGGAACATGCCAATCTCCATTACCACCTTGTCTTCTCTCATAAACATACATACATACATAGCTCAGCTGAAAAATAAACTCTTTCCTTGGTACTGCATTTTCACATAGACCGTATTCCTTCTTTTTCCACACAGTATAATGCTTAATAGTGGAACCTTGAAGACCTATATGGTAGTTTGGATTCAAGCCATTCTAATTACCACCACTGTGAGCTTTGGCAAGTTACTCATGAAAAGAAACAATAAAACCTCTGGCTTCACTTTCCCCCTTTGTAAAGCAGGGATAATAATTGGACCTACCTCATGGTGTTGTAAAAATTACATGAGTAAATATAGGTAAAGCACATAGAACAGGACGGGGCACTCAAAAGTTTCCTTAAATATTTATTGCCATTCCTTTCCAGATAAGGTTTACTACAGTTTATTTTTGTCTCTAGCAATTATCACTTCCCAAAATACTGTATCATTTACTGATTGATTCATTTAGCTTTTTTTTCATTACCTTTCTTCTGCTAAATTATAGCTTGTAAGACGATGGGGATTTTTATCTCTTCTCCTTCTTGCCATATATCCTCTGTGCTTAGCACATAGTGGGTACTCTAATATTTGTTCTGTGAACACACTGTAATCTGACTTTCTTTCCTACCTACCAGTCTAGTCAAATTGCTCTGGCAGAGTCAGTAGTAATTGCAAACCTGTGAACCATCTTTCACACCTTTCTCTCTCTTATTCATAATATGTAATGAATGATGACGTAAGGTTAATTGTACTGCCAAGTATCTTTCACATCCATCTGTGTCCTCCCAGATATCTTGCCAGTATGTAATCTCGTCCTAGCCATCATTTGTTTCCTGATTGTTATAATAGATCTGTAATTTTCCTTTATCCATTTTTGTCTTCTTCACCTCATTCTCCACAGAGAAACCAGAAGCTTCAAAAATATGTATCAAATAATGTCACGCTTTCCTAGCCCCCACTTGCCCTACAGAGTTAAATGTAGAATTGTCTGATAGTCTACATGAAGCTGAAAATCTGACCCCTTGGGATGCCTGGGTAGCCCAGCAGCTCGTGATCTAGGAGTCTCAGGATCCAGTCCTACGTCGGGCTCCCTGCATGGAGCCTGCTTCTTCCTATGCTTGTGTCTCTGTCTCTGTCTCTGTCTCTGTGTCTCTCATGAATAAATAAATAAAATCTTTAAAAAACAGAAAAGAAAATTTGACTCCTTAATTACTTCAAAAGTTAAGTAGTCTTACCATTTGACTTAACAGTTCTGTTGTTGAAATCCGACCTTGCTTCAGAGACAAAATATAATGGGAAGGCAGAGTTTGAGATAAAGAGGAACCAAAGATTTTTCTGCTGGGCCAAAGAAGCAGCAGCAGGATGTGGCCTTCAAAAACTGCAAGCCCTTGGGGCAGCCTGGGTGGCTCAGGGGTTTAGTGCCACCTTCAGCCTGGGGCCTGATCCTGGAGACCCGGGATCCAGTCCCACATTGGGCTCCCTGCGTGGAACCTGCTTCTCCCTCTGCCTGTGTCTCTGCCTCTGTGTGTGTGTGTCTCTCATGAATGAATAAATAAAATCTTAAAACAAAAAACAAAACAACAACAACAAAAAAAACTGCAAGCCCAGAGGAAAGGGCTGGGGGGTTTATAGGAAAATACCAGATCTAGCTGGTTTTGAACTGGAATTGTATATGTGCTGCCAGCGTCCTTAGTCATTTTCAGAGTGGTGCAGGGTTCTTGAAACAAACTGCAGGATGGGAGGAGGGGAGGTTTGTAGAAGAGAGGAAGAAAGTTACTTTAAAATCAAGCTATAAGGGCACCTGGGGCTTAATCAGTTTAGCATCTGCCTTTGGCTCAGGTCATGATCCCAAGGTCCTGGGATCAAGGCCCACTTTGGGCTCCCTCCTCAGTGGGGAGTCTGGTTCTCCCACTCCCGCTGCCACTCACTCTGTGCTCTCTATCAATTAAATAAATAAAATCTTTTAAAAAATCAAGATATACTCTAGGGACAATAGCTTCTCTTACCACCTCAAATACACTGCATTCTCTCTTATCCAAGGGTTTGGCATATATTCTTCTGTGTTAAAAAACTCATTTCCTATCTTCCTTTCTTTACTCACTTTTGTTCATTATTCAAGAAACATTCCTTCAGTTAGCCATCCTTGATTCCCTTCTTTATTATTATTATTATTTATTCATGAGAGACACAGAGAGGCAGAGACACAGGCAGAGGAAGAAGCAGGCTCCCTGCAGGGAGCCCGATGTGGGACTGGATCCCAGGACCCCAGGATAATGTCACACCCTGAGCTGAAGGCAGACACCCAACTGCTGAGCGACGCAGTCATCCCGATTCCCTTCTACTAATGCTTGTTTCCTTTTCAGGTATATTCCCCACAGCATCCTGTATTTCTGCATCAAAATTACTTGGTCATACCTGTTTATCAGATTGGCTCAATCGATTACAGCATGAGATCAGAGACCATACCTATGTTTTCTTGCTCTTCTCTCCCACCTCCCCCTTCCTTCTTCAAAACTAACAAATAGTGAGCAGATGCTGTTGTGCCAGGCCCTGTGCCAATTGCTAGGAATACAATGATCAGCAAAAGACAGAGTCTATTACTTGAGGAAGCTTAATTTTTAGTTGACCCTAACAACCAATTAAACAAGGAAACAAATATTTAGTAAAATACTTCATTTCATTGATTTTGAAATTCCCCCTTTTCCACATTTTAAAATCCTGTATGTAGTTTAGAGGTGTCTTAGAATCAATGTAACGAGGAAGCAGTTTTTCTTTATATTTATACGTAAAATATTTCTGTTTACTATGATTGGAGATGTCTTTGACTCAATGAAATAGGACAGTTAACCAAATATGTTAAATGCTGGAAAGGAAATAATGTGATGTGGAGATAGCATATTTGGAGGAGGACAAGTTATAGTCTCAACATTTAGATTCATGATTGGTTAACTAGTATAAATATATGTTTTACTCATTATATTTCCCCTCTTCCTTCATAACCCTTTCCCTCCCAGCCCCCCAGTACTTGCTCTCGTGTGTGTTTAAGGACACTGGTGTCCACCTAGTTGCCAAAGTCTGTGTTACATACTAGATTTTTGTCACTCCCAAATCTTTTAGTCTGCAAATGACCTCCCAGGTATATTGAAATCAATGTTTTGTGTATCTTCCACATCCCCCATTGCCCCCCATTGTCACATTCACTGCTTTTTAATCATAGGCATTCCTTGTTTATTGCCTTAAATATTGCAATAGCTTTCTAATTCTGATTCTATTATTTCTTGCCCCCATTCTCTATAGTGCCAACAAAGTGATCTCCATACATTTCCAATCTCCTCCATATTATCCATCAACAAAAACCAATCACACTTTGTATATATTTTCATTTGTAGTTATTATGACCTTGTATTATTTCTTTTAAGTCCCAGAATGGTGGGATCATGTGTCCCTTTTGGTTCTCCACTGTATCCTGGCAAACTTGCACAGTGCCAGACATAGCATATACTTTGTAAATGCTTGTTGAATAGATGACTGTTATGACATCCCCCTTTTACCCTACCCATCTCAACTTCTAGCAGGGTGTTTAAGTTTACAGGTGCCTTGGTGGCTCAGTGGGTTAAGTGTCCAACTCTTGATTTTAGCTCAGGTCATCATCTCAGGGTTGTGAGATTGAGCCCTGCCTTGGACTGTAAACTGGGTGTGGAGCCTACTTAAGATTCTCACTCTCCTGGCACCTGGTGGCTCCGGGCACCTGGGTGGCTCAGTATTTGATCATCTGCCTTAGGCTCAGGGTGTGATCCCATAGTCCTGGGATCGAGTCCCACATCCGGCTTTCCATAGGGAGCCTGCTTCTCCCTCTGCCTATGTCTCTGCCTCTGTCTCTGTGTCTATCATGAATAAATAAATAACATCCTAAAAAGAAAAAAAATTCTTGCTCTACCTATCCCTCTGCCCCTTGCCTCTTCCCTCTCTAAAAAAAGGAGGTGTATGGAATTTAGATGATTTTTTTTTCTTAAAACTGAATATTCCCAAGTGTGGCCTTTGTTCCCTATGTTCATTCACAGTCTGTGTACTTCCTTATAGTGTATCAATTTCTTGGCATTTCTGTTTTGTTTTTTTTATTGACTCGGCTGGTATAGGGCAGCAGTGGTAAATATAAACATCCAGTAAAGTGCCCATGAGTACACATCACCTCAAATTATAATAACATGCCCTTTATTTTGAATGTGGAATCCCTCTGCTTCATGGTAATCAGTAGTGAAGCATTGTGGCAAATAAGAGGAGGCCGAAATTGTCATCTTAATATGGGGATTCGTTGATAGAACTCTCTTAAGTAGAAGGACTTTTTTTATACCTATTAAAATATACCCATTATGTTAGAATCACCTTTCAAAATGCAGCTAGTGTGTGAAACTTGAAGTGGTCAAACCAAAATGAATTTGAAAGGCAAGGCTGAGTGCTTTTCTGAGTTGCATACCAATCACCTCTTTCTCCCCAGAGCTCACCATAGATGATTAAAAATCACCCTTCAGGGGCTTGGCTGGACTCTCCTACTAGTAATAGGAGGTTTTTTTTTTTTTTTTTTTTGTAATAGGAGGTTTTTGAGTAAAAGAACAGCTGCCCATCTGCTAGGAAAATGAAAGGAAATGAATCAGACTGATCTGTTTTATCCTGGAGATCCATATTATCTGAGGTGGCTTTTCTAGAAATTCTTTTTGCCATTTCATAAACTAAGGGAAGATACAATGTATCTTTTAGTCACTGAGACCAAAAAAAAAATCTTAATTTCCTAAAATGAATGCACTGCATTGAGGTCTTTGAATAACTTTTGACCTGGCTTAGTCTTTTCTTAATGGTTATTTATTTATTTATGACATATATAAATCGAATTAATTAATTAATTGTTATTGATGTTCTATTTGCCAACATACAGTATAACACTAATGCTCATCCCATCAAGTGCCCTCCCTAGTGCCAGTCACCCAGTTACCCCATCCCCCTACCCACCTCCCTTTCTGTAACCCTTTGTTTCCCAGAGTTAGGAGTCTCTCATGATTTGCCTCCCTCTCTAATTTTTCCCACTCCTTTTCTCTCCTTTCCCCTATAATCCCTTTCACTATTTCTTATATTCCCCATATGAGTGAAACCATACAATGATTGTCCTTCTCCGATTGACTTCACAGCATAATACCCTCCAGCTCCATCCACGTCGAAGCAAATGGTGGGCATTTGTCCTTTCTAGTGGCTGAGTAATATTCCATTGTATATATAGACCACATCTTCTTTATCCATTCATCTGTCAAAGGACATTGTGGCTCCTTCCACAGTTTGGCTATTGTGGACATTGCTGCTAGAAACATCGGGGTGCAGGTGTCCCGGCATTTCACTGCATCTGTATCTTTGAGGTAAATCCCTAGCAGTGCAATTGCTAGGTCATAGGGCAGATCTATTTTTAACTCTTTGAGGAACCTCCACACAGTTTTCCAGAGTGGCTGCACCAGTTCACATTCCCACCAACAGTACAAGAGGGTTCCCCTTTCTCCACATCCTCTCCAACATTTGTGGTGTCCTGCCTTGTTAATTTTCCCCATTCTCACTGGTGTGAGGTGGTATCTCATTGTGGTTTTGATTTGTATTTCCCTAATGGCAAGTGATGCGGAGCATTTTCTCATGTGCTTTTTGGCCATGTCTATGTCTTCCTCTGTGAGATTTCTGTTCATGTCTTTAGCCCATTTCATGATTGGATTGTTTGTTTCTTTGCTGTTGAGTTTAGTAAGTCCTTTATAGATCTTGGAAACTAGCCCTTTATCTGATAAGTCATTTGCAAGTATCTTCTCCCATTCTGTAGGTTGTCTTTTAGTTTTGTTGACTGTGTCCTTTGCTGTGCAAAAGCTTCTTATCTTGATGAAGTCCCAGTAATTCATTTTTGCTTTTGTTTCCCTTGCCTTCATGGATGTATCTTGCAAGAAGTTGCTGTGGCCATGTTCTAAAAGGGTGTTGCCTGTGTTCTCTTCTAGGATTTTGATGGATTCTTGTCTCACATTTAGAACTTTCATCCATTTTGAGTTTATCTTTGTGTATGGTATAGAGAATGGTCTAGTTTCATTCTTCTGCATGTGGATGTCCAATTTTCCCAGCACCATTGATTGAAGAGACTGTCCTTTTTGCAGTGGATAGTCTTTCCTGCTTTGTCGAATATTAGTTGAACATGGAGTTGAGGGTCCATTCCTGGGTTTTCTATTCTGTTCCATTGACCTATGTGTCTGTTTTTGTGCCAGTACCACACTGTCTTGATGACCACAGCTTTGTAGTACAACTTGAAATCTGGCATCGTGATGCCCCCAGCTCTGGTTTTCTTTTTTCTTTTTTTTAAATTTATTTATTCAGAGAGAGAGAGAGACTGAGAGGCAGAGACACAGGCAGAGGGAGAAGCGGGCTCCATGCAGGGAGCCTGACGCGGGACTCGATTCTGGGTCTCCCGGATCAGACCCCGGGTTGCAGGCGGCGCTAAACCGCTGCGCCACCAGGGGTGCCCTGGTTTTCTTTTTCAATATTCCCCTGGCTATTTGGGGTCTTTTCTGATTCCACACAGATCTTAAGATTATTTGTTCCAACTCTCTGAAGAAAGTCCATGGTATTTTTTTTTATTATTTTTTAAAAAGATTTATTTATTTTATTCAGAGAGAGAGACTGAGAGGCAGAGACACAGGCAGAGGGAGAAGCAGGCTCCATGCAGGGAGCCCGACATGGGACTCCGTCCCAGTTCTCTAGGATCACACCCCAGGCTGCAGGCGGTGCCAAACTGCTGCACCACCAGGGCTGCCCAAGTCCATGGTATTTTGATAGGGACTGCATGGAACATGTAAATTGCCGTGAGTGGCCTTGACATTTTCACAATATTAATTCTTCCAATCCATGAGCATGGAATATTTTTCCATCTCTTTGTGTCTTTCTCAATTCCTTCAGAAGTGTTCTGTAGTTTTTAGGGTATGTATCCTTTACCTCTTTTGTTAGGTTTATTCCTAGGTATCTTATGCCTTTCAGTGCAATTGTATAATTGGCTCCTTAATTTTTCTTTCTTCAGTCTCATTGTTAGTGTATTGAAATGCCACTGATTTCTGGGCATTGATTTTGTATCCTGCCACACTGCCGAATTGCTGTCTGAGTTCTAGCAATCTTGGGGTGGAGTCTTTTGGGTTTTCTATGTACAGTATCATGTCATCTGCAAAGAGGAAGAGGTTGACTTCTTCTTTGCCAATTTGAATGCCTTTTATTTCTTTTTGTTGCCTGATTGCTGAGGCTAGGACTTCTAGTACTATGTTGAATAGCAGTGGTGAGAGTAGATATCCCTGTGGTGTTTCTGATCTTAGGGGAAAGGCTCTCAGTTTTTCCCCATTGAGAATGACATACATAATTAATATATACAACTTGTCAAGTTTGTAGAAAGTATCCATCCATGAAGCCATCACTAAAATGTATGCCATAAGCTCTCCATCACCTCCCAAATTGTCCTCTTACTTAATAATTATGATTTTTTGGGTTATAAGAACTCTAATATAAGGCCTGCCCCTTTAGCAAATTTTTAAGTATACCTGACAGTATTGTTAACTATTGGCAAGATGTTGTTTAGTAGGTGTCAAGGACTGGGCATCCTGTATAACTGAAACTTATATCTTGGCTTAGTTTTGAAATTAATTTTTATTTTGTTTTTATTATACAAGTTATGCATATCCATTTTATTTTTTAAGATTTTATTTATTTATTCACAAGGCACAGAGAGAGAGAGGCGGGGACATAGGCAGAGGGAGGAGAAGCAGGCTCCATGAAGGGAGCCCAATATGGGACTGAATCCTGGGACTCCAGGATCACACACTGAGCCGAAGGCTGAAACTCAATCACTAAGCTACCCAGGTGTCCCTGCATGTCCATTTTAGACAAACAATTCAGACAATCAGAAATAGGAAAAAAATCACGATAACATGATCAGTTGGTGAAAACCAATATTAACATTTGTGTGTGTGTGTGTGTGTATGGTGTGTGTGCTTGTATCTGTAACAAAAAGTGGAGACTATACTATATGTGTTTATTATACCATGATTTATTCACTCAATGTTATATGAGAAGTACCTTTCCTTGTCGATAAATATATGTATACAGTATTCCTTTTAATGGCTACATAGTATTAATTGTATGTAATTTTTAACTCCTACATTTTGGGGCTTTTAAGTTGTTTCCAATTCTAGTATTATTTTAAAACATCTACTTATGTGTATTTTCGCTTGGAACTCATGTGTAGTTTATCCTAAAAAAATAAAGGATTAGGTTATATTATAATAGTCATGAAGTTTTGGAATATAGGTGAGGTCCGGAGTTGATGACCAAGAAAGAATTCTTGCGACATCTTTGGTGCAAAATGGTGGTTTTATAAAAGCACAGAGACAGGACCCATGGGCAGGAAGAGCTGCTGTCCCGGGCTGGTGAGGAGTGGCTGATTATATACCTGGAAGTTGGGAGGGGTTGAGGATAGCATACTCTCTAAGGAATTTTGGAAGCAAGGTTTCCAGGACCTTGAGGGGGCTAGCTATTGTTGGGAAAGGGTCACTTATTACCATCTAATAATGCCTTAGTCATGATACCCCCATGTGCTTGGGGAATGGTTGCCAACATGTATCATGGGGGTTTAGAGATAAAGGAAATTTCTAAAGGAGTTTTTGTTAAAGTCAGCTTATAGGATCCTGGGTGTCGGGCTAAGATTGCCTTTTTTCCTTAGCAAAATATTAACATCAAAGCAGTTGAGTGGGTAGTGGAATGTCCCTCTGTCTGTTTCAAGGACTGGTCAATGTGCTGCCCAGGGCTCTTGCTTTGTCCTCAGCTAGCCCTCTGTTCCAACCCTCTGTTCCCCCATCAATAGGAAACACCAGGAAGTAAGTATAGCTTAAAGCTACAATGGTTTATTTCTTGGTCTCAACATAACTACATTGCAAGTTGACAGAGTCCTGATTCTTAAGTAGAAACCCAAAATTAGTGAGGCGTCATCGTTTTCTGTCAGTGCCCTCTTTAGATGTGCTCTTATGAACTCCTTGGCAGGGGATGAAAGTATAGAAAATCGCTTACTGGCTCTAAAATGCATTTTCCTAGAAGTGAAACATAGATGCTCACCTTTCACTAGGCCAAGTTAATCATGTGGATGCATTTAACGTCATCAAAGTGGGGAAATTTAGAGCTCACATTTTCCCAGTATTAGAGGAGAACCAGATACTGTCTCAGTAATAGTTAAGTGCTGAGTGAAATGCTGAAATCAGTATTTGAGCATGCACCTATAGTAAATGTTTGTATTACTTATTTTAAAATGCCTCTCCTGGACGATTATACCATCTTATGTTTAAACCATTAGTGTTGTAGGAAATATCCCTACAGGTTACCTCTTAAATCTTATAATATAAATTTAAATAATCTTCGACCATTTCATTAGCAAAAATGGCATCTAAATTTTTGCTTAATTGACATTTCTTTGTTAAAGTGATGACTGTTTTGAGATAATTGTCTAGAATCGTTTCTTCATGATATCTTTAAGGAAGGTGCTGAAACATAACTTTTTGAGCGTGATGCAGCAACGTTGTTATATCTGGTATGACTGCAATAGTATAATGCATCTTAAAAGATATAAAGTGCTCTTTTGCAGTACTTTCTTATCCTTCAAATTCATGAAATGATTGAGTTAATGAATACAATTTGTAATGTGAATATAGCTTTCTCATTGAAGGCACCATAGAGTACTTGAACATTATGTTTATGTTCTTAGTCAAGAAGTAGGAGATTTTGTGCTTATACCCAGATTCTAGGAATACATTAGTTCTGTAATTGTTTTGTGCAAAATCATCATTTCCTTTACAATATTTAGATCTCATTTTTGTTAAAGGCAATATCTTCCTTTTTTGATTACCTACGTTTATAACACACTGCTGGGTATATATGCAAGAGATTAGTAAACTTGTATTCAATCAAAGTAATTGAAAAGAAGGCAAACCTATTTTGTGTATTATTCATCTCATGTCAGGTATTTGGGGTGGAAAGTGCTTCCTTGCTAAGTATTTTTAAAATTTCTAATTTCGGGCAGCCCCAGTGGCGCAGCGGTTTAGCGCCGCCTGCAGCCCGGGGCGTGATCCTGGAGACCCGGCTTCTGCCTCTGCCTGTGTCTCTGCCTCTCTCTCTCTCTGTGTCTCTATGAATAAATAAAATCTTTAAAAAAATAAAAATAAAATTTCTAATTTCTAGGTAATTTGTAACATTTTCAAAGGCAAGACTCAGCAAATATGATTTGTCTCTCTCTCTCTTTGTAGGTGATGAGCCATAGTGAAAGTAATTCTCCAAACTTGGTTGGAGTATAGACATTTTTACTTTCCAAAATGGTTTTATAAAATATATTTGGGACCTTGGGGATTAAATGCCTGCCATTAATCATTTAGCTTCTATTCAGATGTAATATTGACATGCCCCGAGCCCTGGTATTGAAGAGCCTATCCTGAGGAATCATTTTTGATCTAACCACCTTGGCCTGCTCTTGTTAGAGCCCAAGATTAAAACAGATTAAAAAGTGTTTTCATGGCCTGACGTATAAGATATTTGAATTTTATGTTAACACTTTGTTGCAGTTTATACAACCAATCCATATGAAGCTTGAGAGGATTTATTATGAGTTTCATTTTCTTTGTGGATATGTTTAGCACTTGACCTATTCTGGTCAGCATTAGAGGTTATGCATGAAGAGAAGGGATTTTGTTCTCTTCTGAAGCACTGAGTAGCATGAACCAGTTTGTAATAACTTTGGCAGTGTGATACTAAACTGTATTTAAATGAAGAACAAATAAACAGAAGAATCGTTGTGTGTTTGAGATCATATAAATCAGTATATGGGATTTCATTCTTAAAAGGTCAGACTTTCAAGTGATTGTAAGGGGAAGGTATTGGGATAGCTATTTTAGGTGAAATTTGGATGTTTTTTTCTCTGTGTTCTTCAATAAGAGGTCAAATTAATTATGGAAGGCTAGTCAATTTTGCTACCCCAAGATTCACCTCTTTGACATATTGATTATTTCAAGTTGGTTATTTTTAAGAAACCACAAACATAGGAGAAGCTCTGAAAATGAAGTGGAACTTACCTTTGTAAGAAAAATTTATGTGAAAAAAAAAAGAAAAATTTATGTGTAGAAGCTTTAAGGGTATTTGGGTAATACAACAACTTCTTAAAAAAAAAACAACTTCTATCTGCATAACAACCTTATTCTTATTTACTTTTCCCTTCCCCGGTAACCTCCCTTAAGTGGTGCCCCATATCCAGCCTTTTGTGTGTGTGTGTGTGTCTTTAGCTGAAGATGTTATTTAATATGATGGCTTTGGCCATTTTGGGGAATTACTCAGGTTTTTTGCGTCCCTCCCTTGTCCACTGGAGATATACATGTTATTAAACTGTTGTCGATTTTCTACTGTTTGTTCTAAACTGTTGTTTGATTTTCTATTGTTTAATCTATTTTTTGTACGTTTTGAGTCTTAAGTCAGCCAGAAGAATCTTGAAAGGCATAGGATAATGTTTTTCTCCCGCAATACCCACTTGCCTGAAGACAGTGTGCTGGGCCAAATAACTATTTTCCCTACTGGCAATAAGACGTAATGATTTTGTGCACCCTTCCATATTCTGATTACAAACTAACTTTAGTTTGGTATTATTCTCATTTTGGCTTTTTTGTTCCCCATCTCATATAGGTTAACCTTATATCTTAAGGTCCAGTTGTGAGTTACTCTATGTCAATCAGTTCAAGATTGTTTGGTGGGTTTTACTAAACAGTACTGTTAGCCATGTTAAAATATAAGAGATTGTTCTTGTCCTGAAGGACCATGAGGTCTACTTGACTAGAGAGGCTAAAATCACACTGGAAACAGAGAACAAGTAAGTAAAATGTGGTATGTTATTTCTGTTTTATAGCAGTTTGTAGAAAGCTTTTTTTTATCCTTATTGTAGAGACTACTTTTCAGCAGCAGTCTTGAGCCCTGGAAACCAGAGTACGGTAAAAGGGCCCACAGTGACCACTGAGCTCAATGCAAACAGGCTCAGTAAGTGACCCACCTTGAAATAGGCCCTAAACTGACCAATTACAACCAGGCACATCTTCGGAGATTGCCAAAAAAGGGAAAAATCTATGTGTCCCTATCCTGTCTCACTCTGCCCTATAACTGTGGCCCCTTACTACCTCCTTGTTGCAGACAGTCTCCTTTGCTCTTCTGCTAGCTTCTCCCTTGCAGTGTGTATTCAGTAAACTTCTGTCTCTTTTGCTCTGCCTTGGGTGAATTCTTTCAGTCTCCTTGCTATTGGACTCCATCTGATCGGAGCACCCCCACAATTGGTGGCTTCCCTTACCTGATCAGGACACCCCACACTTAGGAGGTAGAGTGAATGAATTGTGGAGGAGGCAAGGCTGGACAAGGTCCCTAATGTGAGAAACAAAGGCAAAAGAAAAAACAAAAGAATTCTTTTGGAAACTTCCTTTATCTCTACCCCCCAACACACATGTTAGCAATCATCCTCCAAGCATATGGCCCACTGATACACAGTCTGAAGGATCTCGTGACTAGGGTTTTATTAAACATTAATAAATGACCTTTTCCTAACTATAGCTAGCCCCCTCCAGGTCCTGGAAGCCTTGCTTCCAAAATTCCTTAGAGACTTATACTCTCCCTACCTTCCTCCCATTTTGAAAAAATATCATCATCAGTCACAACCCCAGTGCAGCTCTTTCTGTTCATGGATCCTATTCTCGTGCTTTAATAAAACCACCAGTTTATACTGAAGATGTCTTACGTATTCTTTCTTGTCCCTTAACTTCAAACACCACCCTTTTCTACTTTAGTCCCTGTGGATCTGGAAGATTTAGATAAGCTAAGATCAGAGTCAGAAGAAATCAAATGTAGGGGACCTGGAGATGTATAAGAGATCCATCACTGTAAGTTTTACTTGATTAAAATTAACACTGTCCTTTTCTGTGTGTGTGTGTGTGTGGAGGGGTATAATAGTAATAGGGGTAGTAATAGGGGTATAATAGTAATAGTTCCCCTCCTAGGTATCTATATTACTCTCTATGAACTAGTTTCCCAATTAAATATTAATAATCTGTCATGTCCATATAAAAAAAGACAAAATGGGAAATCCTTGCAAGATTATTAACAGATACACTCTGAGGATTGGTTTTTGTGTTTGTGAAATCTCTTTTATATTTTGTGGGCCATCATAGCTACATTTTCGGTTTCTGGACTGGACACCTATGGTGGTAGAGTAAGTCAGGCTGATTACTTGTTATCTGGGATTTTAAAAATCCCTACGTGTGTGTGTGTTTGTGTGTGTGAGCTTACTCAGTTGTGGACAGCGACTCTCCTCTTGTTCCTGGGCAAGTGTATTTGTTTTGATGAAACTACTGGATTTATAAAGAGACAGCGTACTTAGCTATTATTTCCCTTACTTAGAAGTTTGCTACCGCAGAAAGCTTTTTTTGCATTCATGTAGACTTGCTATGCAACTGTGTCACACTGTGTATAACAGCTTGCCTAGGTCCCTCGCGAGGCAGCTGATCCATAAGAGCATTCTTCCGAATGCCAACAAGTCCTTGACAAGATTTACATATTCTATATTTAAAACTCTCTGCCCTGAGACTGGTCAGGTACTAGTCTGTCTTTCTTTCCAACCATCTTGTTGTTGTTTTTTTTCCAACCATCTTGTTTTTAAGCAATAACATTTCATTGCTCTACTCGTGACACATCTCCTAAATTCATTTGGTATCAAATTGAACACAAAAACACAACTATTGAGCATGTGTTTTCACTGAGACTTTTCTGTCATTAAATATTTCTGAGGAAATGGCATTTTGGCAAGAGTTCTCAGAAGCAACATGAATACAAAACATATATTGATGTCTCATCATTTCTAAGAAAGCACTTCATTAAAAAAAAAAAAAAGAAAGCACTTCATTTGTGAGGTGGCAGTATTTTCAAAATGAATAGTACCTGAGGTACTTGTGATATTCTTAAAGCCTTGATTCCTTGGACCTGGTTTTAAAATGTTTTTCAGTTCTCCCTTGGGCTTTGCTTGGTTTCCTTTCAGAATTTGCCCTTGGTATCAGAGTCGCTGTTATGTTGCTTTTGCTGTATTGTGGTTTCTGTGGAATGACAAGGTGCTTGCGTATGTGATAGCTTGATAAATTAATTTCCTTATAAAGATGACCTCAGTAGCACATTTTGGAAGAAATTATTCTAACACAGCCAGTAATCTAGGACATTGGTTTATCGCATAATAAAATAATGATTAGCTACCAAAAAAAGCTGTAGTTAGGTAAAATGTGTACTTTGTACTTGTAAATGTAGAAGATGTGTGATGAAAAAATGCAAATGCATTAAATCCATCTCTGGCAAAGATTGTGAGTTAGGAGGGAATCAAAATTCTAGTTAGTATTATTATCTTAGCCATCTTTGTGTAGATTAGTCCTACTACAAAGTGAAGATCGAGGAGGGATTCTTTTCATTTCCAGGTTTCCCCTTTACCACCTTCATCCAACCTCATTTAGATTTTATGTACAATGAAGGAGTATGACTCTTAACTTTAGTCCAACCAGGTAAGAATAGAAACTTATGTAGATTTCAGAAGTTGTTTTTATAATCTGATCTCGATTTATCAGATTCTTTATTATAAACCATTTTGACATCATCTACCTGGTTAGGGTGTTCTGTGGTCTTTTCTACACACTTCCTGTCTACACATTACATGGATTTTATACAGAAGTAATTTTTGAAAGGAAAAGTAGATTTTTGAAATAGTAACTGAAGCAGGTAGTGCAAACATTTTGATTAAAAAGAGCTATCTAGGGCAGCCCTGGTGGCTCAGCGGTTTAGTGCCACCTGCAGCCCCAAGTGTGATCCTGGAGACCTGGATCGAGTCCCACGTCGGGCTCCCTGCATGGAGCCTGCTTCTCCCTCTGCCTGTCTCTGCCTCTCTCTCTCTCTCTCTCTCTCTCTCTCTCTGTGTCTCTCATGAATAAATAAATAAAATCTTAAAAAAAAAGAGCTATCTATGGATGATATCATGTCTTCATATGCATCGATTTTCAAAAATAAATATGGACAATGAAAATAACTAAGACCAATACAGGTGTCACAATTTTTGACAAAAGTTGTAGTCACTTTAGTTATTAAACGGGGTCCTCAATGCATAGGAAAAGCAGAGTGCTACCTACTTATTGTGTTTTCTGGGATGTTCAATGAATCATTTCTCTAAAACCATTTTCTCCACTATCAATAGTTCTCAAAATTCTCACAATGTCAGTATTGTATGTATTTAGTGTATAAACATTTGTTGAGTGGAGTGAGGTATTCAATAACCTCCATTTTCATATTAGTAGGCAAGTGTTAATCAAGCAACATTAATTTTTGTCATACTGAGAGTAATTCCTAGAATAAATATGGTCCATGAAAGGGTTATTTTGGGATAAAAGAAAAGTCTGGAGAATAGATTGTTCTTTTAGTGTAGATAGGCTCAAGAGAGCCATCTTTGTTGGGATGACAAGGGAGGTGAGGGGCTCTTGTGTTCCTGCTGCCATATTAAAGTATGCCTAAAAGGAAGGTGATGACTGTCAAAGACTTTTTCTACTATACAAGCATCCCTTTGTGTAATTCCCGAGGAAGCATGGCAGTATATGTGTAATGGATTTTGCCCAACTCTGTATAGATTTAGAAGCTAAGTTCTAGTCCAAAGGTTGTTCTCAAAATGTACATCACATATTGATAAACACTGAGTGAATCTTCTGAAGATACTTCCTTAGAATATGAGAAATTTAGAACTGCAAGGGTCCTTGCAGAGCATCCAGGACTGTGGTTTTCAAATTGTGTTCCCTGGAACCTTATCACTCTGAAAAAATATCTTGGGCCCACTATAATTCAAAGAGACTGAATAATAGATAGAGGTCTGACTCTTTTGCCCTTGACTCAGGTAATTCAGATGTATTTCCATCTGTTTTTCTCTATTATCTTCTTGAATAACTTATTATTGTAAACAGGTATTCCATTGATTTAAAAAAAAATTGTTTAAAAACCATGGATCAAAAAAACCAAACCAAAGCAAACAAACAAACAAAAAGCAAAAATAAAAACCATGGATCAATTGTAATTTCTTCATTTTACAGTTGTAGAGTTTGAGATAGAGACAAATTGCCCTACTTCGGAATCCTGGGGAAAGGCCAGTTTGACCTAATGGAAATTTTAAAATGATGATTAAGGTTTAAATATAGCAATTATTAAAGATTGATATATATGGGTGCTAATAAACAGAATGAGGTAATTTAATGAAAAAATTAAAATTCATACTAATTCTACATCATGTTATAAACTACCATAAACAAAAGTTCCTATTAGTATAATAAATTAATTACAGGACTCAATGGAAAGCTTATAGATGGTACTTATTGAGTTTTGGTTTATGAAAACTACTGATTTTCAACTAGAATCGCCCTTTTTTTTTTTAAGTTTTTATTTAAATTCCAGTTAACGCACAGTGTATTATAGGTTTTAGATGTACAGTACAGTGATTCAGCATTTTAATATAACATACAATCGCTATTTATTTACTTATTTATTTATTTATTTTTAAGATTTTATTTATTTATTCATGAGACACACACACACAGAGGCAGAGGCACAGGCCAAGGGAGAAGCAGGCCCCATGCAGGGAGGCCAACATGGGACTTGATCCCTGGTCTCCGGGATCACGCCCTGGACTGAAGGTAGCGCTAAACCACTGAGCCACCCGGGCTGCCCTCCTTTTTTTTTTTTTTTTTTTTTAAGATTTTTATTTACTTATTCATGAGAGAGATAGAGAGAGAGAAGCAGGCTCCATGCAGCGAGCCCAATGTGGGACTAGTTCCCGCGACTCTGGGACCACACCCTGAGCCAAAGGCAGATGTTCAACAGCTGAGCCACCCAGGCATCCCTACACCTAGGATTTTTAATATCATAACTGAATTATCAAAATTTTTCTGTTTGCTGTATTCATATTCTTCCGTGCCTCAAGAATGTCCAACATATTAATGCTCCTGTGAGTTCTCTAACTTCCCCTATTTGGCTACTATTTTCCTCCTTTTTCCTTCTCCAAATCTTACCTATTCTTGAAGAATACACTGATTTCATCACCTTAAGGAAGTGTCCCGTGATATACCTCACTAATCTTGCCTTCTTCTTAGCAACTAAAAACTTCCTCTCTGTGCCTGTCATTTCAAAAGTGGTATGCACAGATTGTCTTCCTATTTATTGACCTGGTATGTGTTTGCCCTCATCACCTCTCAGTGCTCCAATGATGTCCTATAGTTGTTGAAGTAGAGGCCATCTTAAATCTCTTTTGAGTCCACCTATCTATCTTAGATAACTTGTTTTATATAGTAAATGTTTTGTAAATATTTTTGGTTGACTGTCAACATCAGTTACTAAAACAGTCTTAGAGAACTCAGTTATATTTAGGTATATAGTCCTCATAAAAATTGGCTAAGGAATGGTACATTCTGTTTTCTAAATACTTTTAAGTCATTATTTTTTAAAAATTTAAAATTATATAATTTAGTAGACAATGAGATTTAGTACAGAATGGTGCAAGAACATAGAACTACTTTTCTAATGCTGAGGTCTGGTCCAAAGTGCCCCTCCTCTTATTGTGAATTCATTATACTTCTGTATTTTAGTCATAAATTTGAAAGTTTTATAATTCAGTTTATGGAAATTATCATTCCAAAGGAATCAATTTCTATGTTATTTGTATATCCTTCTTTGGACATAATTTTAAACTAATTTGAACTCTAGGTTTTTGCAATAATATAGAAGGGCCCCCTTTTCTAAGTAGAAATGGATATTTCTACCAAATTTTCATTTGAAGCCAATAGAAAATATTTGGGGCTTTCAGTCCTGCAAATGATGTGACTATGTTTATAGGATTTACAATTTACAGTTGGAAATTCATCAGAATTACCTAGTGTTTTCAAACTGAATATCAGTCCCCTCATAATCTAATGTGAAATAGCTTACATATTCAAATATGTAGCTCTAAAGTAAGATGTGGTATACTGGGTATTGAAAAAGGGTCCTTCCTTTGTTTTTACATGGACATGATACTGAAATATGATTGGATTGCTTAAATTGGAAGTTGCTGTAGGGAAACAATTTTGTATCTTGTACTGCACATCAGTTTTCTTCGATTGTTAGAAGTTTAGACATGTGTAGTACTTGAAATCACATTAAATAATTGTTAGGAGTTTAGAGCATCCCTCCATGCTCAGTTAACTCACTTTGAGACTAGTATAGTAACAGGTGTCAGTATGAGCCCTGTGACCTTTGATTTGGTCAGTCCTTCCTTTAATCTACATTGGTTAAAATGAAAAAGGAACCTTAAATGCTTGAGGTAATACCATTTCCTGTCTTGTATTTGTTCTATTTTTGGTGGAGTCAGTAGGGAGCCTAGCTGCCTTCTGACTGCATAGATTAAGTCTGTTCCTCAGTGGAACTAGATACCTTCCAGAGCAGGATCCCTTTGTGTGGCCGTAAATACTGCATATTTCTGGTAAGAAACTTGTTTTTCTTCTTCAAGGTATAAAATCCTAGTTTACCTAATCTCTGTGCCACCATTCCCCCATTACTTGCATTGAGAACACTGACACTGATGTAATTAAGTTCTTTACTTGAATATTTTAGCCATCCCAAGAAGGCCAGGTTATCCCTTATCCCCACAATTCTAATCTGTATCTCCTTCCACATACTTGTTTTGATCCTATATTCTATCCCTCCCCTACTAATATTGTCTGAGTCCTTTAGATTTCATGGTCAGTCATAAGCAAAATCTGCTTTCCCTTCAATCACTTCTTTGAAAGTCCTATTCTGTTTTTGCTTTTATTGAAAGCTTGATCTCTCTTGAGAGATTTGCTTTTGCTCAATTCATTTAATGTCATGGCTGTTTACTTTCTTACATCCTTCGTATGACTAGCCTAGAAGTGTGGTAGATGTCTTGCTTTCTCCTCAATGCTCTTTACAGTCCTTTTTTCCCCTATCTTAAAAGTGCCCAGCATGGAATCTTCAGTCATTAGACCTTATCTTCTTGATACTTTTATTATTAATTGACCTATATATCACTGTTTCCCATTCTTTGAAGAATTTAGTTCCTGGCTTACTATCAAACTCTCCTAAGCTACTCTTGTCATAGGTTTTGATGATTTCATTATTAGTAAAGATGATCCTTCTAGGGACGCCTGGGTGGCTCAGCGGTTGAGCGTCTGCCTTTGGCCCAGGGTGTGATCCTGGAGTCCTGGGATCGAGTCCCACATCAGGCTCCCTGCATGGAGCCTGCTTCTCCCTCTGCCTGTGTCTCTGCCTCTCTCTCTCTGTGTCTCTCATGAATAAATAAAATCTTAAAAAAAAAAGATGATCCTTCTAATACCATTGACTTTTATTTCTTTGATCTCCATTTCTCTGAATGTCTGTCCTTCATCCTACCTCACACACTTCTATGGTCCTAATCTAAACCTTGTTATTAATAGAGGAAACCATCAGTAATCCCGGTTTTAACCATCCCACTTTCTTAATGCCAACTTGTCCCTTTCTAACTCATATTCTCTAGAACCCTAACTCGAGCAATATCTTAACCTCACCAGTGCCTACTACCATTGATCCTTCCACCATTTTACTGTCCATCTTCCCATCCCCACTTTACTTCTTAATCTGGCTTAAGTGGATAATCATACTTTATTACTGGATCATACCTTCAATTCTCTCATCACTTCTTTCTCATTTCATTGTACTTACTTGGCAGAAGTATGGTGCCAATTAAATCCAACTCTTAACCAACTCCATATGAACACCTATCCAGCTGAAAATGGAGTAAAATACATAACTATTTCAACTGGTCTCATTTCAAATTCATGATTATTCATATCACTTGACTCCCCAGAAATCCTATTTCCCTAGTTTAACATTCAACTGGTTACCTTGTTTTCTAAAATATACATGATTAACCATGAACCATTTATAGTGCATCTATCCACTTACTCAGACTTAAATGAAATTCTCCTTTGTTGCTATGGAAAAAATGTTCTTGCTTATATCGCAGACCATCCTCTAGACTGTGCAGTAAACACAGACGGACTTTTTTTTTAAAGATTTTATTTGTTAATTTATTAGACACACACACACAGAGGCAGAGGGAGAAGCAGGCTCCTTACAGGGAGCCTCATGTGGGACTCGATCCCAGGACTCCGGGATCATGACCTGAGACGAAAGCAGACGCCCAATCACTGAGCCACCCAGGCATCCCTAAATACTGACTTTCTTACTCAGGAATATTCCTCCAAATATTGTTCCCTCCTTCTCCTACATTACTTTTCCACTCAATGGGATATTTCTCATCAGCAGAAAGATACTGTTATTTTCTTCACTCATAAAAACATTCCCAGGGAAATCAAAGGAAAGGAAGAATGCCAGCTAATAAATGTAGAAGAAATTATAGAATTTAAAAGTACTACTTTGTAATAATTGACTACTATGTAATAATTGACTAAGGTAAAGATCACCCCTGACTGCTAAAAACGAAAGGGAAAAGGACTTTTGGAAAAACATTTTAGGGTGTCAACATTTTATCCCAAAGATGACAAATTTTACACCACAATAAACTTAAAATATTTAAAGAGAAAAATGTGTCTTTACAAAGGAGAGATTTGGTGATCAGGACCTAATAAAACAATCAAACTTCCTATCACTAATAGTAGAATAGCTAGGGATTTTGTGCCTTGATGCTTGGATGTGGCCAAAATGAGTTTCACAAAATCATGTCTCAAATAGTCTTGCCCCTAAATGTTCTATCTTTAAATAATTGAGTCTCTAAGTCTTAATGTGGCAGAAATGAAGTTTTAAGTCAAATAATACCACAAGGAAGCGTTTAGAGAAATCCAGAATGGGGATATTCTACAGTACAGTGGCCTGTACTCTGAAAAAGTCAGTGTCATAAAAAAATCATAGAAGAAATAGATTAAAAAGGGAAAGACCTATAAAAGTCAAATGTAATATTTGAAACTTTATTGGATTGAAGCTATACCAAATAAAAGATATAAAACATATTTGGGGGCAAGTGGTTATCTCAGTTGCTTCCTTCATCACATAATGAACCCTGAGGGAATTTTTTCATCTTGATTTTTATTGAAATGTGTAATGTGTAGCATGTAGTTTGGAATCACAGTTGCTAATATGGTTGGCTGTGCCTCCTGGTCCTTGTGTGATACATTCCAAGGACCCTAGTGGATTCCTGAAACTACTGATAGTACCAAACCCTATATATACTGTTTTTTCATTCATATATATATATATATATATATATGTTAAATTTATAAATTAAGTATAGTAAGAGATGAAGAACAATTGGCAATAATAGAATTATAATAACATACTGTAATAAAAGTTATGTGTGTTCCCTCTCTCAGAATGTTACTGTACTTACCCTTCTTGTGATGATGTGAGATGATAAAATGTCTACTTTGTGAGATGAAGTGATGTGAACGTCATAGGCATTGTCATACAGTGTTAGGCTACTGTTGATCTTTTCAGCATGACTCAGGAGGATCCTCTGCCTCCAGACCAATGTTTATCTTTTGGTTCCTTAGTTTCCTTGTCTTTAGAATTTGGGGAATAAAATGAGGCTATGACTGAAAGCTAATTTACAAAATAAGGCATTGTGATATTATCATGATGTATTTGACATATCCTGCTTTAAAGCAAGGAAGAACAGGTATTTGAATTTGACGAAATGGGAATATTGAATATCATTCTTCTCCTAAGTTTGCCGCCCCCTCCCCCTCCAATCCTATTCTTGAATAAGTAGGTAAGAAATCCTTTGCTTTCCTTGTGGGTTCAAGTCAGCCAATTGAAGATTGTACATGACATACAAGGCAAATGCTGTTTGTTTTGTGAACCTAACAACATTCCTCTTCCCTTTGAGATTTCCTTAAGAGTAGCTTTCTTTGACCTCTCGATTTTTAATAGGTCCCAAGCTTCTCATTTTCCTTGTATGCAGCTAATTGGGTCATAAGTTGTCCACACTTATTGACAATTAGTAATCTGTTCTTTTGCAATACTGGGTTGCTTGGCATTTGCAAGTGATTGCATTAATTGAGCCAACTCATTATCTATGGATCGGGGAAAAGATGTCTTGTATGTGATTGCTTTTTTGCTCATAATTTTAGTCTGATGGAGTCATTTTCAATGTGTACCAGGTCTTTTTGGTTACCAGTCTGTAGTTCAATGCACTCTCTCCGATAAAGGCTATCTGAAGCCATAGTGGAGCTATTGGAATTTTACATATTTAATTCAGTTATTCTATGAGAATGCTCAGTTGTTTATTTTTATTTTATCTCTTAAAAATTTACTGTATATTTGACACACAATGATACCTTAATTTCAAATGTGCAAAATAGTGATTCAACAAATCTATGTGGGGCAGCCCTGGTGGCTCAGCAGTTTAGCGCCACCTTCAGTCCAGGGCATGATCCTGGAGACCCGGGATCCAGTCTCACCTTGGGCTCCCCGCATGGAGCCTGCTTCTCCCTCTGCCTGTCTCTCATGAATAAATAAATTAAAAAACAAACAAACAACAAGTCTATGTGCTATGCTATGCCTGCAACAAATGTTGCTCCCATCTGTTACCTTACAATCTTATTACAATATTACTGACTGTATTCACTATGCAGTACCTTTTATCCTCGTGATTTGTTAATTCCATTACTGGACGACTGTATCTCCTGCTCCCCATCATCTATTTTTCCCACTGTCTCACACCCGCATGTGTGCACGTGCAACCTCAGTTATACATTTATGGGTTCAATTTTGGTTTTTGTCTGTTTTGCTCTTTGATTCCCCATATAAATTTAATTATATGATATTTGTCTTTCTTTTTCTGACTTATTTCATTTAGCATTATACACTCTAGGTCCATCCATGTTGTCACAAACGGCAAGATCGCAGTCTTTTTTACGTATAAGTATTATTCCCGTTTGTATTTACTGCAGCTTCTTTATCCTGTCATCTATGGATGGACACTTAAGTTGTTTCCATATTTTGGCTATTAATCAATGGTGCACTGAACATAGGGGTGAATATATATTTTCAAATTAGTTTTTGTTTTCTCAATAGTGGAATTACTGGATCATATGGTATTTCTATTTTTAATTTTTTGAGGAACTTCCATACTATTTTCCCCAGTGGCTGCACCAATTTACATTCCCACCTAATTGGGAATGTAATTGAAGGAGCATTCCTTTTAAGACAATGCTCATTTAGTTTGTATTTGTTGCTCAGGTGGGCACTGCAGCTCTCATTTGCACTAGTCATAGTCCTTGGAAATCTGGGTCACTTTGTTACCAGGGTCTACTGAATAAAAAAAATAAGGTTTTCTCAGTCCAAACTGTAACCCTTCCCTGTCAAATGACTCACAGAGCACATTTTAGCATTGGTAGACTTGGATGTCATTAGTTATAAAGAGACAACATATTCTAACAAAATGCTGAGTATTGGATGAGTAATCCTTAATACGTCATCATGAATTAGCTACATAGTTTAAAATGTCATGCCCTTGTTTTTATATTTTTGGTTTCCTCCTCCTTTTTATTTATTTATTTATTTTTTAAAATTTATTTATGATAGTCACAGAGAGAGAGAGAGAGAGAGAGGCAGAGACACAGGCAGAGGGAGAAGCAGGCTCCATGCAGGGAGCCTGACGTTAGACTTGATCTCCGGTCTCCAGGATCAGGCCCTGGGCTGAAGGCGGCGCTAAACCGCTGAGCCGCTGAGCCACCTGGGCTACTCATGTGCGTCAGTTTTTGAGGCTGGTTTCTGTTGACTTTGGAGGAGCAAGCACATGCCTAAGTTGTAGGAGATCGATCCCGGGACCCCAGGGTCACGCCCTGGGCCAAAGGCAGGCACCAAACCGCTGAGCCACCCAGGGATCCCCTCATCCTCCTTTTGTAATGAAGTTTCTCTTTTAGGTTGATTTAGCTGAGTAGTAGTTTTCTTCAATGTTTACATTTTCTTTGTAAACATTCTTTTATTTAGTATGAATCCATGTTTGCCTGTTTCTAGAATTCATGTGTTCAGATTAAGCATGATTAGTTTTTGACTCCCAACCAAGGTCATTTTCTTTTTACCTGGATTATCTTCTTTAATGTTTTCGTTAATAAATATGTGTTGATCATGAACCCTTCAGGTTGATTTGTTTGAAAATCTTCAGCTTGTCTGTTTAAAGAAGGTTTTCTGGATAAAGAGGTCTTTCTTAGCTAACATTTATTTCACCTCAGCACTTTTAAGATATTTTTGAACTATTTTCTAGCTTTTATTATTATTGTTATATTTTTTTACTGTTCCTCTCATTTTAAATTTTGTTGCTCGTATATTCTTTTTTCTCTTGCTGCTTTTAAGGTCTTTTTTTTTCTTTCTTCAAATTGTCTTAGCTCTTCTATAGTTTAACTTTAATTATGGTGTGTATTTACATTTCTTCATCTTGTTTGAAATTAATTTTTCTTTTATCTGATGATACATTTACATAACAATTGTAGAATATGACAGCTGCTATTGTCTCTGAATTTTGCTTCTCCCAGATTTTTTCTTTTCCTTAATACAATAGATATATATTCAATATCTCTTTTCTTTCTTTCATGTTTTTTAACCTTTCATATTTCTTACCTTTTGTTTCAGCTATAGCCTGTCAAATAAATTATTTTCTAGTTTACTAATTTTATCTTTAGCTTTACCTTTTCTGTGTTTATAGTGTTGAAAATTTAATTAGGGACTCCTGGGTGGCTTAGCTGTTAAACAACTGCCTTTGGCTCAAAGTGTGGTCCCAGAGTCCAGAGATTTAGAGCCTGCTTCTCCCTCTGCATATGTCTTTCTGTCTCTGTGTCTCTCGTGAATAAATAAATAAAATCTTTAAAAAAGATTTTTAAATGTTTTAATTATTGTTATTTTTAGATATTCTTTTTTTTTTTTTTTAAAGATTATTTATTTATTCATAGAGACACACAGAGAGAGAGGCAGAAGCAGACTCCATGCAGAGCCTGACGTGGGACTCGATCCAGGGTCTCCAGGATCGCGCCCTAGGCTGCAGGCGGCGCTAAACCGCTGTGCCACCAGGGCTGCCCTTTTTAGATATTCTATTTGCTACTTTCTGGTCATTTTATTTTTATTTTTTAAAGATTTTACTTATTAGAGAGAGTGAAAGAATGCTCAAGTTCATGCATGATTGGGGGAAGGGGCAGAGGGAGAAGCCGACCTCCTGCTGAGCAGGGAGCCCACCTCTCCAGGATAGGATCCCAGGACCCTGAGATAATCCTATGAACTGAAGGCAGCCCCTTAACTGACTGAGCCACTCAGGTACCCCTCTTTCTGGTCATTTTATAAGTCTTTTGTTTTACTAATACTTTTGATACCCAGTTAAAAAGTTAAATCTACTTATTATGTGTTATGTATCTGATAAGCCTACTTGTGAACTCTGATTTTGCAGTGTTTGTGCATGTGTCTGTGCATACTGGCATTTTATCCTAGTGTCTTGCTTTCTTCTGCTTTTATAATTTTTCGTTGTGAGTCTATGTTATATTAAATGGAACTGTGGTTGTGGGAATTTGCAGATACCTATGTTCAAAGAGCTTTCCTTCAGAGAGGACTTTCTTTTGCTTTTATCAAACACTTGGGCTTTCTGTTAATCTAGTACAATTTATAAGAATTTTTCAAGTTTCAGATTTCCAGGCAAGAGATAGTCAAAATTCAGAGTGAATCTCCAGATGAGATCTTTGTTGTTAGATTTTCAGGGGACATGCTTTTCTAACTGTCCTTCATTAAGATCCAGATAGAAAAAAAAAAAAAAAAAAAAGATCCAGATAGAACAGTGTCCTTACAATGGGCTTTCCTCGGATGGTTTTTTCTCTAGTTCAACCTTTCTCAGAAGATGTAATTCTTTGCAGTCTTTGCTTTGTTAAAGAATCAATTACCAGACTGCCTTTGAGCACCTTTAATTGTTTACCCTGATGTTTGCCCTCAAAATTGGGTTAGGATCTTCAAGAATTATGTGCCTTCATCCTGGTTGGGACTTCAGTGTTCTCTTATTTACCTCTTTAATAAGGCCTGTGAGGATTCCTTTAAATTCTGTACTGTTCATGGAAACATATGTACTTGGAATCAGCACTTTTGGTTGTTGTTTGGAGAGAAGATTTTTAAGAATATATAGTAGCCTTTTATAAATTTACATACAAGGCAATATTGTCAAATGTATAAGCATTTACTCTATGATGAATGTGAAATGAGGATCAATATCTTCTTTCCTTATGGAGTTTTCCAATCCATATGGGATGGAATTAAATATAATTATAGAATATTCTTAAGTAGTTACGCACTTCAATATTATTTTTTTAAGATTTTGTTTATTTATTAATGAGACACACACACAGAGAGAGAGAGAGAAAGAGAGAGAGAGAGAGAGGCAGAGACTCACACAGAGGAAGAAGCAGGCTCCACGCAGGGACCGTACCTGGGACTGGATCCTGGGATCTCCAGGATCACGCCCTGGGCTGAAGGCGGCACTAAATGGCTGAGCCACCCGGGGTGCCCACACTTCAATATTCTATATTGAGTTTGGCTTTAGCTGCTAAGAGTAATTTTGTTGTGGGTTGAAAAAGTCAAATGACTTCTTGGAAGAAATAGTTTTTAAAAGATTTAAATAGTCAGAAATGAGGTGGCCTCCATCTTATAGAGTATTTGGTATCTTAAACATATTATCACTCTCTGGTTCTAATGTGCTACTTTATTATAAACACATAAAGTCAAACAGTCACATATGCCTCATGAAACATTTGGAAATAATATCTTCTTGTTTTTCCTAAAGGCCAGAGAGAGCATACAGTTCTTTTGTTCTTGTTTACTTTGTATTAATTTTTGTATACTTTACTGGCATAGCTAAAAGACTTCTGTGACATTATTTTCGAAATGAGTGTCTTCTTTTTAATATGTGTATGTTTATGTGTACATTTCATTAAATCTGGAGCTAGATATGAAAAATAATTTAGAAAATCCATATTGTTTTATCTATTTACCTCTTAGTAAAGGGGAATGGATATATTATCAAAAAAGACAAATTTTTTATCCTTAATAAGGAGAAAGTGGTTTCTATAGATATTTTTAAATTTACCAGATATTTTGAGAATCCTTCTCAATCAGTGTGTGCTTACTTCAAATTTCCACAATGACTAACTTGTCTTTAAGGAAACAGAGGTAATGTTACTTTAAAAATATCAATTCAGGGGCACCTGGGTGGCTCAACGGTTGAGCATATGCCTTTGGCTCAGGTCGTGATCCTGGGGTCCTGGGATCGATTCCAGTATCATGCACCCCATGGGGTGTCTGCTTCTCCCTCTGCCTATGTCTCTGCCTCTCTCTGTGTGTCTCTCATGAATAAATAAATAAAATCCTTAAAAAATAAATAAAAATACCAGTTCTGGGACACCTAGGTGGCTTCGTTGGGTAAGCATATGCCTTTGGCTCAGGTAATGATGTCATGTGAGTTATCCCCCCTTTAGGCTCCCTGCTTACTGGGGAGTCTGTTTCTCCTTCTCTGTATCTGTTGCCCAGTCTCCCCCAACACATGTTTTCCTCTCTCTCTCAAATAAATGAGTAACATCCTTAAAGAAATAAAAATTACAGTTCAAACATAGTGGTAGTTTTTAAATTATAAAGGTAAGAAAAAAGCAAAATGAAAAATAAAATTAGTTTGTAATGTGTTATATACATGGATAATCATTGAGAGCATTTTGGTTTATATCCTTTGTATAGTTGTTTAAAAATATTTATACAGCTACACATAGTCCCCTTACACATTTTTTTAACAGATTTTATTTATTTATTCATGAGAGACGCAGAAAGAGAGAGAGGCAGAGGTAGAAGCAGGCTCCACGCAGGGAGCCTGATGTAAGACTGGATCCCGGGACTCCAGGATCTTGTCCTGGGCCAAAGGTGGCGCTAAACCGCTGAGCCACCCAGGGATCCCTCCTCTTATACATTTTTAACATTAAAAATTATTTCCCGGGATCCCTGGGTGGCGCAGCGGTTTAGCGCCTGCCTTTGGCCCAGGGTGCAATCCTAGAGACCTGGGATCGAATCCCACATCGGGCTCCTGGTGCATGGAGCCTGCTTCTCCCTCTGCCTGTGTCTCTGCCTCTCTCTCTCTCTCTGTATGACTATCATAAATTAAAAAAAAAAATATTTCCCATGTTGCCCTTGTATTTTAATTTCTTTATTATATTTTATTATCATCTTTATTGTATAACATTAAGAAGCTTTATATCTTTATGAACTCAAATGCATCTATCATTTGCACTGTGATTTGTAGCTTTTAGTTCATAGAAGAATGACAAAAAAGAATGATATTACATTAGTATATATTATTATATTAATATATACTATAGAGTCCTATTGTACCTTTTAGGGAGTATTTAAAAATTAAATAGTACTATAGATATTGTTTAAGAACTTGTTTTACAATGTATATTGTGAACATCTTTCCATGACACTTAACACTTATATTTGTTCATAATATAATCACTTTTGTTTTAAATATTTTATTTATTCATATATTCTTGAGAGACACAAAGAGAGAGGCAGAGATGTAAGCAGAGGGAGAAGCAGGCTTCCTTGGGGGGAGCCTGATGCGGGATTGGATCCCAGGACCCCAGGATCAAACCCTGAGCTGGAGGCCGATGCTCAACCACTGAGCCACCCAGGCGTCCCACAAATATAAACTTTTTTTAAAAAAATATTTTATTTATTTATTCATGAGAGATGCACAGAGACAGGTGGATATAGAGGCGGTGGCAGAGGCAGACTCCTGGAGCGCAGCCTAATGCAGGGGACTTAATCCCAATCCCAGGATCCTAGTATCATGCCCTGAGCTCAAGGCTGAAGCTGCACTGCTGAGTCACCCATGCGTCCCTCACAAATATAATCTTTAGTGGTTGTATAAAATGTTTTTCAATAATGTGTTGTAAATTTTTCTAAGCAGTCCTAGGTTTCTAGGTCCTGGGATCCAGTCCCGCATCAGGCTGCCCCCTAGGTTTCTGATACTTAGTTGGCTTCTCTTTTTTTTACTATTATAAATAATACTGGAAGAAATATTCATGTAGCATGATCTTTGAACAAATCAAAAGTAATTTCCTTAGGAAAACCTCTGTAAGATAATATAGGTAATATATTAGCTAGCATGCATTTAATGCTTTGATACCTATTGCCAGACTGCCTTCAAGAAAGATTACATTGTATTTCACACTAGTATCTATGATTGTCCATTTTCTCATATATTCAAGGACACTAGGAATTTTAATAATACCCCAAAAAGGGTTTAGTTACATCTTAAATGAAAAATTGTAAGTCATAAAAATTTTTCATTCATATGATGTCTATTGAGATGAGATATTTGAAAATCTTGTCATTTTGTGTTTTTGTTTTTAAAATCCCTTCATCCTGGTTAAGAGCTTATTTTATTTTTTCTTTAGTTCCTTTACTTAGCTCTCAAATATGGATTCTAATACTAAGTGAAGAGACTAAAGGATTAGTAGAAGATATGGTACTGAATAATCCATAAAGTAGGTACCTGAATTTATGTATTTATTCAATACATATTTATTTATTAGATTCTATTTGGCAGGCACTTTTCTAGGTACTTTGGATGACATATTTCCTGCCAGTCCTATGCTAAAATTAATGAGGGAAAATAACACATGTTAGAAGATAAATGGTCATGAAATCTATTTTAGTTAGTTAGTCCAAGTAGGTCCTTATGAGGGGATAATGTTTGATCATAGGTTTACATAAATTAAAGGAGTAAGGAATGTGACTATCTAGGGAAAGAGGATGCCACATAGGGAAAGCAAGTGCAAAAGTCCACTGTGATTTAAAGATTATTAAAATCAGTTTCTTTTATTTGTTCACAGATGTATGACACTTTTCCTTCCTAAATTCATCTATAGCTTTTCTTTCTAGTAAATTTAGTTTTAATACTATAGGAGTAATTGATGGAGATAACAATCAGCTAAGTGTTTTTTACTAAACTTCCTTGATAATTCAAGTTTTAACAAAATACAGAGAGAAATGAGTGTTTTAGGTTACATTTCATTTAATGGTGATAGTTTCACTTACTTATTTTTGAGTACCCCGTAATTACCAGGAAATGGTTTATGTAAAAGTGCTGAGTAATCATGAACAGTTTATTGCTTTATAAGCTCCCAAGTGATGGAAATTATTTCTTTTAATAAAAAAAGGAAAAAATGGAGGATGTATAATGGGCTATAAAAAGAGGCTAATAAGAGCAAGTGCACAATTACAATTTATTCTTGAGAATTTATGGTAATAGTTTTATTTCTAATAAAATGGGTGACAAGTGGGACTTATGGTAGAACAATAACAGAAGCACATTGATTTCAGGGAAGATTTTACAGAAAATAGCATCACTTGACTTAGACATTTTGCTATCGTATTATTTCACATTGGATCACATATAGCAGGAAATACCCATATATTGCATATTTTTGGATTTGAATTTTGAGGGATTAACTGGTGGCTCTCTTAGCATTTGATTCTCTTAAAAGAATTTCCATGCTCAGTATTTATACTCCTCTATTATTCTGTGTCTTCTAGTCCTTGTTTGTCACCTGTTCCATCTATTACATGTGTTGCTTTGAAATATTTTAGCTTTTTGGAAAATTTATCTTCATGAATTCTAACACTACTTTATGTATCAGTAACACATATATTCAGTTCATCTATAGTATTGTTTTTGTAAGCCTTATGAGATATAATACAAGTATGCTGTTTCCTTAACCGGTAATATCCATGCTCAATAAATGAAAGTGTGTGGATCCCTGGATGGTTCAGCGATTTAGCGTCTGCCTTCCTCCCAGGGTGTGATCCTGGAGTCCCGGGATCCTGTCCTACATCGGGCTTCCTTTATGGAGCCTGCTTCTCCCTCTACCTGTGTCTCTGCCTCTCTCTCTCTCTCTCTCTCTCTCTCTCTCTCTCTCCCTGCCTCTCATGAATAAATAAATAAAATCTAAAAAAAAAAGTAAATGGAAGTGTGAAAGTCAGGTGATGAACTCAGATATTTCTTGGAGTTCACTAGTAATTGAATTGATACATGCTGATAAATATGTTAAGGAGTCACTATTGGAAAATGGAGAAAACTACAGATTTTAAAGCCAGTTACTTTGGTTTAAATCCACTCATGGTTATTTGATAGCTTTATACCTAGAATAGATTTAATCCATTAGGATTCATTTAGCTTCAGTGAAAGAAACCAAGTTCAAAAATATTTAGGTAAAAAGGGAATGTATTTCTTTATTTATGTGACAAATCCAGTAGTATTATTGTATTCAGGCATAGTCTGATCTAGAAGTTCAAATGAGGAAGTCTAGAGTCCCAGCCCAATATAATGACTATTACACTTTTGGAGGACTTAATTATCCAGATGACAATCTCCTTGTGGTTGCCAGTTTTAATCCTCACTGCTTATAATCTCAGAGTTAGCATTGTCAGTGAAAAAGAGTTGTGATTGTCAACATTTTCATAAAATTTCCTGTTATTAAAAAAAAAATTTCCTGTTATTGACTTTCATTGGATCAACTGCCCATCCCTGAACCTGTCTCTGAGACTAGACAGATGGAATATGTCAATTTGCCAAGGTTAGGTTACCTGCTGGTGGAGTGGTGTCTACCAGAGATACGTGATCAGAGAGTGAAGAATAGTACTCCTTCATAGAACAATAGAAGTGCTATTGTCGAAAGACAAGTCCAGATCAGGAGAAATAGGCAGATGTCAACAATAGTAGATTTCTTAACACAAAACTTGTAACAGGTGCTCAAATGTTTTATTAATCAAGATATCTTTGGGAGGTTCAGTTTTTTAAAAATCTATTATAAAGTGTCTGTAATCTATTACCATCAAGCTTCCTTGGGCACGTTGTAAAGATTAAATGATATGATATCTAAAATGCTAAGCACAGTACTTTACATATTATTCATGGTGTTAGGTGATTTTTAACTTCAACTGCATTTTGAGGAATGGCTATGAGCCACCTATCAAGCCTGATTACTAATTGATTTTACATTTAAAATCTTACATAATAGTAATGTTATTTGAAGAAATACTTTATTCTTCCTCAGTTGATTGAAACCTACTCTATTAGACCAACCTCCTTTATTCATGAATGCAGTTTACAAATTTAAATTCAGGGGATCCCTGGGTGGCGCAGCGGTTTGGCGCCTGCCTTTGGCCCAGGGCGCGATCCTGGAGACCCGGGATCGAATCCCACATTGGGCTCCTGGTGCATGGAGCCTGCTTCTCCCTCTGCCTGTGTCTCTGCCTCTCTCTCTCTCTCTGTGTGACTATCATAAATAAATAAAAATTAAAAAAAATTTAAATTCAGTGATTCTTTATAGAAGTCCTTCTGTTGCAGTGACATACCTGTATGTCCTTTTCGGCAAAGTTTATTTCATTTTTACAAATAGCTATTTTGGAAAAGTAAATTGCTTATAGACTGCTACCAAGGGATTCAGCATTTGTCCTGGATCCTGTATTTCATATTTGTCACCTTTCACTAAATGTTCAAATAAGCAGTCAAATATGCCATTCTGATATCCCTGTTTTAGTGGTCATTCCTAAACATTTTACTTCAAAGCATCTCTTTGGGATAAAAGTGGCTGTCCTTATGTGCATAAACTAAATTTGGTTTGTTTTCCACTTTGGATGGATTTAATATAGAATATGTGCTGTCTCCAATGTACTATATTTATGTGTACATCATCTCTTTGTTTTTTCTGTAGGTACCAAGTGAAAATACCAGTTTTGATCTGTTTTCAGTTAAGGTTTACGACCTTATAATTGTAACTTCAGATTTGATGATGAGTTCTTTCTATGTATTTTCACAGTCTCTTACAATGTATTCCTTTTAATCAAGGAAACCTATTTTTCAGATGGCATTCTGGAGTTAAAATGTAGTTTGTTGTCATGTCAGAAATTTAAGAATAATATGTCCAAGTAAAATTTACTAGCTAAACTAAGCATAGACTCTCGATAGTCTAGTTTCTTCTATCTGTCCTTTTTCTGTCATAGGAGTGAAAATCAATGTGTTCTACAAGGATAGACATGGAAGAAGTTTAATTTACATGTTAATGGGACTGTGTATTATACTTGGCTCAACTAAAAAGCATGGTACTTTTCTTCTTGGCAGTTATCGCATTCCAGCGTTTGGCAAATTTTAATTAATTTGTGTCTGTTATCCTCACTAGAATACCAGTTCCATGAGATTACAGTTTTGTCTGTGAAATTTGTAGCTGATCCCTCAACCCCTGAAATAATGACTGACACATAGGAGGTTCTCAATGATCATTTTCTGAATGAATTCTAATTGACCCTTGTGTCCCAGTACTCAGGTTAGGGTTAGTATATCCACTGGAAAATGTCTAGTAAGGGTAGATTGGGATAAATCTTTGGTTATTATTCCATGGCAGAGATAGAAATATAGATGTTATCTTCAACGTGATTATAGTTGAAGGCACCATATTGAGATTGTGTTTTATAAACACAATTTATCAAACAGATGCTTGATTTTTATATTTATACTACAGTGTTGTTACCTTTTACTTCTGCCTGCTTGAAATGTCACTTTTTCATGCAATGGGCAATATCTTTTCCATGTTATTTATTTCAAAATTATACAGTAAAGTTTTTGCAGGAGTATATAATGTGTGATGGCATCATTGTTTTGTCAGGCAACAGAAAGTGTGGTTTTGTGTTCTAATATTTTAGAGTTTGCAAAATTTCTTAGTTATAATTTTAATATAATACATTTCAGTAAATATTGCTCATATAAACAAAAGATTTTTGAAGTCCTTAAGAAATAAGGGGCTTCTGACACTTGACATTTTTTGGAACTATTGCTATATAATGCATAATATCTCTAATATCCCCTTCTCCTCTCCCACTTCCCTCCTTAGACTCTACCCTTCAATTATACTGGCATAATAAACTCTTTTCGTAACTACCTTCACTTAAATAGTATTTTTTCCCTGTGTACATAGTTTTTGTTTTGTTGGGAATGCCCTTATTTTCTTGAAGGTCATCAAATCATGCAGGAAAGGCCAGTTCAAACAGTATCTCTTCTACAAAACCCTGCAAGAAAGCCCTGATAGATAATAGATTTCCTATCCATTATGAATAAAGCTGAATCCATCACACTTCCTGATTTCAAACTACATTACAAAGCTATAGTAATCAAAATAGTATGGTACTGGTAAAAGAAGGTAAACAAGGGGCAGCCCAGGTGGCTCAGTGGTTTAGCGCCACCTTCAGCCCGGAGCCTGATCCTGGAGACCTGGGATGGAGTCCTATGTCAGGCTCCCTGTGTGGAGCCTGCTTCTCCCTCTGCCTGTGTCTCTGCCTCTCTCTCTGTGCGTCTCTCATGAATAAATAAAATCTTAAAAAAAAAAAAAAGAAGGTAAACATAGCACAATGGAAGAGAATTGAGAGGAAAAAAAAAACTCATACATAAGAAATTAAGTAATAATTGACAAGGGAGCCCAGAATACTCACTGAAGAAAGGATCATTTCTTCAATAAATGGTGTTGTGAAAATGGCATATTCGCTTGTAAAATAATTAAATTAGACACTTGTGTTAGACTACTTACAAAAATTAAGTTGCAATGTAATGGACTTATATGTAAGCCCTGAACCATAAAAGTCCTAGAAGAAAACCTGGGGGAAAAATTCTTGACTTTGGTCTTGGCAATGAGGTTTCACAAATGACACTAAAAAATAAGGGATAAAATAAAAATAAACAGCCGGGATTATATCAAACTAAAATGTTCATTAGAAAAAGAGAAATAGGGAAGCCCCGGTGGCCCAGCGGTTTAGCGCCGCCTGCAGCCCTGGGTATGATCCTGGAGACCCTGGATCAAGTCCCACATCAGGCTCCCTGCATGGAGCCTGCTTCTCTGTCTGCCTGTGTGTGTGTGTTTCTCATAAATAAATAAATAAATCTTAAAAAAAAGAAAAAGAGAAATAATAGAATAAAAAGTAAAAATATAGAATGTATGAATATATTTGCAAAGCACACACCTGTCTAGTGCTTAGTAAGCATAATAAGTAAGGAACTCATATAATTCATCAGGAAAACAAATTCCCCAGAAATAATCCCGTCAAAAAAAGGACAAAGAAATTAAGTAGAAATTATTTCCACAGATGTCCTTCAAATGTTCATTAGGTATAAATTAAATAAAGAACATTACTCATCATTAGTGAAATGCAAGTCAAAACCACAGTGAGATAACACCTCATACCTTTTAGAATGGCTAGTATCAAAAAGACAACATCAATTGTTGATGAGGGTGTGGAGAATAGGGAACCCTCTTCCAGTGTAATGGAATATAAACTGGTACAGTCACTGCGGAAAACAGTATAGAGGTTCCTCTAAACATTAAAAATAAAAGTACTATATTGTCTGGTAATCCCACTTTTGATTATATATTTAAATATATGGAATCATTATCTTGAAGACATTGTTAGATTCACATTAGCCAAGACATGGAATCCCTATGTATATCCCTAAAGGAATAGGGAAGGAACATGTGAGATACACATAGACTCCCCCTCCCACACGTACAGTGATATATCATTCACTTATAAATAGAAAATCACCCTATGTTTTACAACATGTGTAGTCTTTGATGACATAATGCTAAGGGAAATAAGTCAGAAAAAGGAAGAGAAATAACGTATAGTCTCACATATATGTGAAATCTGAAAAAGCCTAATCCATAGAACCCGTGAGTAGGAGGGTGTATGGCATGGAGTGTGGAGTGGTGGTATTGGTGTGTGTGTGTGTGTGTGCGTGTGTGTGTGTGTGTGTAGAGAGAGAGAGAGAGAGAGAGATTTTGGTTAAAGTATACAAATTTCCAATCATAATATGAGTAAGTTCTAGAGATCTAATATACAATCAGGTTGACTATAGTTACCAATATATACTATATACTTGAAAGTTGCTAAGAGAGTAGATCATGAATGTCTGAACACAGAGTATGTTATTCCACTTTTATGTTTTACATAAAAATAAAGAAAAAGTTAAACTCAAAGTAGGATGGTCAAATTTTTTTTTTTTAATTTTATTTATTTATGATAGTCATACAGAGAGAAAGAGAGAGAGGCAGAGACACAGGCAGAGGGAGAAGCAGGCTCCATGCGCCGGGAGCCTGATGTGGGATTCGATCCCGGGTCTCCAGGATCGCGCCCTGGGCCAAAGGCAGGCGCCAAACCGCTGCGCCACCCAGGGATCCCAGGATGGTCAAATTGAGGGGTGGGGGAAATAGGAGAGGTTGGTACGAGAGTAAAAAAAGTCCTCATTATAAAGGAAAAAATTTTGAGGGTATTATTTGTGGCATGGTGATTATTGTTGATAGTACCGTATTGTATGATATTTGGTAAGAGAATTATTAAGCATTCTCAAGCAAAATGAAGGGGTTAACTATCTTGGCAATTTACTACATTGTGATCCTAGGTGAAATGCCTTAATTCTCTGATATTCTTTCTCAACTATAAAATGGGATAGTTAAGACAACTTCTGGGAAAGTATTTGAAAATACCTAGAACCTGAAGCAAAATGATTTTCCAAGTAAGCTTAATCATAGGGAAATTTTTCTGGTCAACTGACATGCCTTGCAGAAGCCCAACGCATAAGAAAATTAAGGTAGTTATGATTTGGTTAATATGAAAGTAGTTAGGCTGAAGCTCTGCACCCTCACCCCACCCCTAGTTGGACAGGCTTTGAGGGTTTTTTAGAGAACATGTATAACTCAGATGAAGACAGTTTGAGAACCACTGCAACCTGCAAATACCACATGTGACTATTATCACACCCCCTCCCTTGTGTGTATGTCACAGACATATGCATTTATAGCCTGGTATTACTTATTTATAAAGGTAACTCTGCTGTTCCTGTACAAGCACAGAGCCCAGCAAGGTCTAAAGCGCAATGCTTAGTGATAACTCAATGTTTCCACCGTTGAATTTGCTTTTTCTTCTCGTGATTGTCAATCTGCTCCACTGTAAGAGGCAGCTGCTGCCCAACCTTATGGATGAACTTGGGAGCATGCTTCAAATCTTAAACAGGCATAATGAAAGCATGTATATATTTCACCGTCCTCTGAAATCCAGCAATTGATTATCCATTTCCTTCCTGACCTGTTGTTTGATTCTTTTGCAAACGGTTGCAGAATTATATTTCAATTGGTACTGTTGTGGTAAATCTCATGTCTATTGTTTACTCTCTATAATCTCATTTTTTTTTATTTTTTTTTTTAATTTTTATTTATTTATGATAGGCACACAGTGAGAGAGAGAGAGAGAGGCAGAGACACAGGCAGAGGGAGAAGCAGGCTCCATGCACCGGGAGCCCGACGTGGGATTCGATCCCGGGTCTCCAGGATCGCGCCCTGGGCCAAAGGCAGGCACCAAACCCGCTGCGCCACCCAGGGATCCCTAATCTCATTTTTTTAAAGATTTTTTAAATTTATTCATGAGAGACACAGAGAGAGAGAGACAGACAGACAGACAGACAGACACAGAGGAGAATCAGGCTCCATGCAGGAAGCTCAACGTGGGACTCAATCCCGGGACTCCAGGATCACGCCCTGGGCCGAAGGCAGGTGCCATACCACTGAGCCACCCAGGGATCCCCCCTGTTTACTCTCTATAATGTTTTGCTGTTTTTCACCTTGCCAAGCCTAAATAATTTTTTCATTGTTTCTATTAATAACAGCTAAAGCCCTGTCTCTGACTATAACTTCATTAACTTTGGAGTTGCCAAACCTTGAAGACGTCTGCATAAGCATTTCCATTGGCACTATTAATTTGTTCATAAACGTGTAGTATGTGTGCATAGTTCATTACCTGAGTATTGCAACTAATATACTAGGATTCAAGTCCTAGTTCTGTCACTTTGTTATCTCTGTGACTCCTGGCAAGTTAGGTTCCTTATCTGCATCTGTTTAATCATCAAGTTTGGGATCAATTATGATAATGATGAATACTTGTTTAGTTCTGTTATATGTCATTTAAATCCTATTACGGGAAAAGAATAACTACTTCTTTAGGTTGTGGTCAGGATCAAAGGAGAGAGAAGCCTGGGTCACTCAGTGGTTAAGCATCTGCCTTCATTTCAGGGCATGATCCTGGAATCTTGAGATCGAGTCCCACATCGGGCTCCCTGCATGAAGCCTGCTTCTCCCTCTGCCTGTCTCTGCCTCTCTCCCTCTCTCTGTGTCTCATGAATAAATAAACAAAATCTTTTTAAAAAAAGGATTAAAGGAGATACATCTAATGTTGTAAATAGAAGAATATCTAAACAGAATTGCTCCATAAATATCAGAAATGATTATTTTTATTATTAATGTTTATTGTGCACTATGTTGTTGGCATTACGCTGTTCTTCTTTGGGAAAGCATACCTTAAAAATATAGTTCATACGCTTCAGAAATATATCTCAGTGAGGCCTACCTTTTTCACCCCAGTCATGATCACAAGTAACCTGCTCTTCACTCTCTTAATTCCCTTTACCTGCATTTTATTTTTCCATGTTAATATTATCACCTTCTAATGTTCTCTATAATTTACCTGTATTCACTTTAATTTTTATTGTCTATCCCTCTCAACCAGAATGTAAGCTCCACTTTGCAGGATTTTTTTTTTTTTTTTTGCTGCCACATCCCCAGCATCTAGAATAGTGCTTGGATCTTAGGAGGCATTCAATAAATGTTTGATGAATGAATGAATGAATATGTAGAAGTTCCTAAAAGTAATCTATAGTTTAATAGGGTATTGTATTTGTTATATGCACAACAAATAGCATTTTGCTTTCCTTTGAAGTTATACTGTTTAGTGTTTCTGTAAATAAGTGTTAATCCACATTCACCAATTGATAATAACGTGTTGTCCAAGTGTCCTTATCATAGAGTATGTGGTAAATTGAGACCTCCGGAGAGAGATAAAAGAAAAAAAAAACTTGAGAGTTCTTTTTCAGACTTTCGAGTCTTTGTTTTGTTTTTATAGATTATTTATTTATTTATTAGAGATACAGAGAGAGAGACAGAGGGAGAAGTAGGCTCCATGCAGGGAGCCTGACCTGGGATTCCATCCTGGGTCTCCAGGATCACACCCTGGGCTGAAGGCAGCGCTAAACCGCTGAGCCACCTGGGCTGCCCTTTCTTGTCTTTTTGCCTGTCTTTATTCCATGATCATTTCCTTCCTGTTAATGCTTCCATTTACCTCTGTTTCTCCTGCACATGGTTAATCCTGGGGGCAGTAGTCTTTGGAGGAATTCCTGTTTTGCCTCTCTTGCTGACAAAGAGCTGAAAATAGTAGCAGAGAAAGTGAAAGTTTATCTTTTCATCACCTCGTTTTCTTCTTAGAGCTTGCCTTTCCCCTTTGTTAGTGTTTTGGACAGGGAAGTGAACCCACAACTTCATTTACATTTCTAATTTCTGTCTATGAATAACTAGGATATTAAAAGCTCTCTGGCAAATAATAGGACATAAATTTGGCCCTGGGTTATTCTTGTTGAAAGAACCTCCTGCGCTCAAAGGATGGTTTTAAAATAATATTCTTCCTCTTGATATAATGTAGGAGGATTTTTGTAGCTTTTGGAGGGTCTCTGTGGTTTTATGCCACATGAAATTCTCAGTGTTGTCAAAATGCCAAGGTTCTCCCTAAAAATATCTGCCTCTAATTTGGAGTGCTTAGTCTGATTTGGAAGGGATAACTGAGATTACTGAGTCCATGTCACAGGGAAGTTTTCAAAGTATTGTCAGGTCATGTTTTGTTTGTTGTTATTTTTAATGTTTTAGAATATTATGGAAATGCAATTCAAGGCAGGCCCATAGCATGTGTAGTATTTTACGCAGATCTACCCCATGTGTAAGTTCATTGGCATATTAGAGGGGTCATAAGCATCATATCAGATTGTCTTCAGTCTGTGTTACATGGTGCCCAATCTGATGACCAGCAGGTACAGATTTTAGAAGTACCTTTTGGAATAACGGTGTAGAATGTATTTCGGTGTAATTCTGATTCTCTTCTAAAACAGCAAACATTGATCATCATACGTAGTAGGATAGAGATCTAGAAGGGTTAGATAGGCACATATGCCCATATCTGCTATAGTGCTGCATCAGGAAATATTGCTGCTATAATTGTATGACAGGAAATTTTACCAGTAAATCTGTTGATAGTCAAGTTTTTGCTGTGTCCCTGTTTATTGAGATACGTAAATTAAAGATGTTCTTGCTTTGAAATCATTGCAAATTTCATTGCTTGCTCTGCTAATTAGTTACCTCAGGAATTTCACATTCTTTTTACTTGCATCAAACATTTAGACTCTGGAAGCTCTTGTCATGGTGTTCTGCTGATTTCCCCAGGAAGAACGTGATATTTTGTTTATTTACCAAATTTACTTTTGGAGTCCCTGCTTTTTCAGCCAACTGTTCCAGGTGTCACTTGTGTTAGTATTCTGGATGAGGAATGGTTATTTTACAAAATGTACTTTTCTAATATTATTCAGAATGATGGTACAGAGAGCAAAGATTTCCTTTGTTGTGAGCATTTAGAGAATTTGAGTAAAAACCAAAGGAATGAATAAACAAATAATATATTATTATATATAACATAATTGTCTTCTCTGATGAAATTAATATTTATTTTGTGATTCCCCGTCAATATGATAGATATGTCTTATTATGGAGATTATTCTCCAAGATGTTATATTGCTTCTTTCGGTACTCAGTACTTGTAGTGTTAGGTGTTCTATAAAATGGGATAGACTGCAAGAGAAATATATAATGAAATTGCCACCAGTGACAGGAATGAGAAGGATTATAGGAACAATATGACAAACAAGAAGTTCTTAGCATAGTATTTGATACACGAGAAGCATTCAGTAAGTGCTTAGTGAATACATAAAGGAGGTAATATGGTTTATTTTTAGCTTATGATTTTGATTAGGCTGGCTTTAATATTGCAGATCAACTTCGGAATGAGATAAAACTTCATAGTATTGAATATTTCCATCAATGAATGTGGTACGATATCAGTCTATTATTATTGAAGTAACATACTTACTCTCCTAAATAATTTCATGACTTCATATCCTTTTCATTTCAATCACCTTATTCCATTGCCCATCTAACAGTTATCTGGTATTTTAGCTTCTCTTTATCTTTAACACTATTTGATCATTCACATGTGTATTATTTGTAGTGGATCATATTTTACATTTACTCTTCTTTTACACCACCGTCTTTGTTTAACAATTGCCTTTTGTGGTGTACTCCTTCTTTCTGTATCATATTTCCATTCTTACTGAATTGTATTCTTTTGCAGTTTTTCCAGGAAGGGTCCATAGTAGTAAAATTAAGAGTTCTGTGTCTGTCAGTTCTTTTAATGTCTAGGTCAGGATTTATATTTATTCCTCAAGTTCCATCATCTCTGTTCACTTAAAATATATTGTTCAATTTTCAAAAATCCATAAGCATTATCTCTTCAACTATTGCTGCTTTTATGTTGTTTCTCATAATACTCTATATTTTTATTTCTGTGTGTTTGTTGTATTTTGGATAATTTTCTCACGTCTACTTTTCAGATTACAAATTATTTCACAACCTGTGTCTCATTTGTTGTTCATCCTGCTCATGCAGTTTTCATTTGCAGTGACTTTTTTTTATTTTTAGAATTCTCCGTCATTTTTCTACCTGATTGATCTATTGCTAATATTGTTTAATCCTTTAGTTTCTGTTCTTTCTTTTACTTCTTTAATCACTTTATTTATTTATTTAAAAAATCACTTTAAACATACATAATTTATGGTTTATCTCAGATTATTCCATTCGAAATTCTTAGAGGTACTGGTCTTTTTTTGTGCTTTAGCTGATTCGTCTTTCCTAATATTTTTTTCATGTGGTTTCTAATTGTTTTAATCAGAGCTGATGTTTGGTTTATTGGCTTGGGGTGGGATGCATGAGGTTCCCTGTGTCCTTCTTTGTAGCTGTGTTAAATCAGAGTAGTTTTACATTTGTTTCTGCCCAGAATTCTAGTAGTTTTTCCATTTTTAAAATTAAAAAAAAAATCTTTTTAGTTTTTATTTTTTAAGTAGGCTCTATTCTCAGTGTGGAGTCCAATGTGGGGTTTGAACTCATCGATACTATGATCAAGAACTCAGCTGAGATCAAGAGTTGGATGTTTAACTGACTAAGCCACCTTTGGTGCCCCAGTTTCTCCCTTTTTATACCCAATTCATGTTGGGGCACCTGGCTGGCTTAGTAGGTAGAGCATGTAACTCTTGAACTTGGGGTCATGAGTTCAAGCTCCACATTGGGTGTAGATTTTAGTTAAAAATTAAAAAAACTTGGGGCTCCTGGGTCACTCAGTGGTTGGGTCTCTGCCTTTGGCTCGGGGCGTGACCTTGGATCCTGGGATGGAGTCCCACATCGGGCTCCCTGCATGGAGCCTGCTTTTCCCTCTGCCTGTGTCTCTGCCTCTCTCTCTCTGTGTCTCTCATGAATAAATAAATAAAACATTTAAAAAAAATTTAGATTTGACATTTGTGTAGTACATATGTGGGGACTTTGATTCTTTTATGGCATAGTTTTTCTTCTCCCTGAAGCCAGATCAATCAATATTTCAGTTTGCCTTCCTACAGCGAATGACTGGAGCTTTTCTAGTTTAACTCAGAGGTTAATGATACAATGTTCTCATCTTTGTGCCATGGTCCTGGGTGATGTTTTGTCCCTCGGCCAATACAAATTACAACCCTATGTCTTAGAACCTTTAACAGCAGCAGTTAAATCCTGAGCAAAAGCTTCAGCTGAAGCTTCCATTGGATAGGGTTTCCATGTTAGCTCAGTGTTTGATTTGTTGCTTCCCTCTCATTATACTTTCTTCTTTTATTGCAGTTAATGTTTTTCAGAGCTAGCTCCAACTGTTTGGGTGCCCAGGTTGGTGTGGTTATGAGCATGGGATTTTTGCATCTCTTTTCAGATGCCTTTCTTCGGTAGGTCTAGATCTTATTTTTTCTCCTTCCATTTTTGTCATGAGGTAGTATAGTTTCTCCACTTTATCTTACATTCATATTGTTAGTCTCTCTATTTGTTTGTGTTTGTGGATATGACTCAGGAGCTGTTATACAATTCTTTATTCCCTGGTTTATTCTGTCCTCAAGTCTTTTGATATGTAAAATGGGGGAAGATGCCATCTGTATATCTTTTATAGTCCTTTTTCCATTTAACATTTAGTAAACAGTAGTTGTGCAGTACTGTTTCACTTTAAGAAGGAGTAGAATTTTAATTTTCATAAGATTGAAGTTCATCTTGCCATTTGCTTATTCTGATATGTCTTATTGGAGTTGATGGAGTTGCAAATCAGGCTTCCTTTGAGAAATTGAAATGACCTCATTTAATTTAGATAGTTTTTTATGTTAATGTGCATTATTTATAAAGGATTCACTTTGAGGAATTCAATTTACAGCATGAATAGTTCAATTTCCAGGTATAGTGTGATTTGGGACACAGTTTAATTACAGTTAAGAAGTGTCAGGGAACCATTGAAGCATTTGGATAATGAAATTGAACATACATTTGTAGAAATATATAGAGTTCCCCCCTTAAAAATCACTAAAAAATTTGTCTGCTACATCACAAGTAAAGGTGTCATTTGTGTACTTCAGAATTCTCAGTCTTAGTAATGGATAGTTTTGTGCTTGTTTTATTGACTTTGGAGGTATTCAGATATCTTGACAGCCAAAAAAAAAAAAAAAAAAAAAAAAAGCCATCCAGCGGTGAAATTTTCTGTAAAAGAACATTGAACTGTACCTTAATGTAATGATTCTTAATATGGTGTCACTAGTCATTCATTAAAGAGAATTGTATTAACTATGGGTTCAGTGCACTGTATCATACACTGTACTGTTCTTTGTTTAGGTTTAGGATTGCATTTATGATTCCACTTGGCAGTTGTTATGAAAGGCAATTTGCCCAAAGTATGTCTCATTAATATTAATTCAGCGTGCACAAAAGTCAGAGGACTTCAACTTTTTGCTTCTCTTTAATATTGCCTTTTAGTCATTCCCTGGGCACACTTTGTGTTCATTCATTTTTCCTGGCATGAACAGTTTCTGTCAAATTTTCCTTAGCCATCTACTTATAGCAGTTCCTGGTTTTTAGTAAAGTCCAGAAATGCATCAATCAGGGAAAAATCACAAAATTGTTCTCTACACACAAAAGCTGGTGATGATTTCATTTACCTTCATTAGGAGTCAGTGGATGGGAGGCTTTTTATCCAGTATTAAGGCTACTTGCCTGCACAGAATATTGCAAGTATCCTAGGAACGCTCTTTAGAATGATCCCTCGTTAAGTATATTTGGGGAGTTTATATACTATATGCAGAAGGTTGCCACACAAACTCTTTATATAAAGAAGATAGTTTGATAAGCTCAAGTTTGCTAATTATTACTACATTTAAAATCATCAACGAACTCAGCAAATTATTAAAATCATGGTTCTGAAAGGAGCTTTCTTCTCTGCATACCACCTCAAGGACACAGGTTGAGAAGTTTTCCTTGAAGGTTGCACTGAATATATTTGAACTTTTAGATCCTTTCTAAGGAAGCCACTTTAACTCTGTACTCTAGTGTTACTTCATCAAGAATGATAATAATGAAAGAGTTCCCATGGAAGGGTAATAAAATTGTAGTAAACTAGGACATATAAAATCAAACTGCTTTTTCTTCTTTTTATAATGGAGCATCCTGAAATGTCTTTGATTACCTATAAAGCCATAGTTCTCAGATATTTATGATGAGGCTAGCCCAGGTATGATCAGTAATCCTTGCGGTGGGGATGTTTTACTATGGCAGGTCTCAGCAAGAGCTTCGTGAAACCCTCAAATCCATGGGATAACTGGCCCATTAACTTCAGGTTATCCACACTCTTCATCACTTCTCCAATCTGAACTGTTTCTGTGTTGAGGTACATTAGCATCTGTTTTTTGTTTTTCTCATTTAGGAAAAATACTCAAAGTGATTTGTAAGTCCTGTTAAATGCCTAAATGTCATTATTGACATGAAATCTTCAGATTATCAGATAATGACATTATAAGCATGATCTCTGGGTCAGTCAGGACCTCAACAGGAAACAAACGGAAAATTCATATAATAATTTGAGCGACATTTATTTACAAAGGGCCATTTTACCAATGTGTGGTCATAGCATATAGGAATCACAAGAGGTAGTGTGAGAACCAACCGAAGTTGACATGGTTACCATCCCTAATCCTCAGAATTCACATAAAGCGGGCTGCATTAAGAAGAATGACTTTCTTTTTAGAGTTACAGCTAGCTTGAGTAAAATCTCATAATATGGGAACCAGAGTCATAAATAACCTGACTTTTTTCTCCTTTTTATCTCTGTTCTTCTGCTGTTCATATTTACTGGTGAAAGCAGATACAGAATAGACTTTAAATTTGGGCCTGCAAATATATTTATTTAAAATATATGGTGTGGGGGCAGCCCATGTAGCTCAGTGGTTTCGCTCCACCTTCGGCCCAGGGCATGATCCTAGAGACCCGGGATCGAGTCCCAGTCAGGCTCCCTGCATGGAGCCGGCTTCTTCCTCTGCCTGTGTCTCTGCTTCTCTCTCTCTGTGTCTCTCATGAATGAATAAATATAATCTTTTATTTTAAAATAAAATATATGGTGTGCAGGACTCCTTATATATATATTATTTAATTTTTGTAGTAACTCAAAAGGGGAATATTTTCTTACACTCATTTTACTGATGAGAAGTTGAAGTATAATGAGTTTTTATCCTGGTATACACCAGTTATAAACTCAAGTGTGCACTCATGAATATTCTGTATTTCTTCTCTACAAAACTCATTATTATTTTATTTTATTTTATTTTTTTTAATTTTTATTTATTTATGATAGTCACAGAGAGATAGAGAGAGAGGCAGAGACACAGGCAGAGGGAGAAGCAGGCTCCATGCACCGGGAGCCCGACGTGGGATTCGATCCCGGGTCTCCAGGATCGCGCCCTGGGCCAAAGGCAGGCGCCAAACCGCTGCGCCACCCAGGGATCCCACAAAACTCATTATTATTAGCTAGTATTTATTGAGAGATTATTGAATCTAATTCTTTTGAATGTCTTAAAAATCAGCTACTATTATTATCTCCCATTTGATAAATTGGGAAATTGAGGGTAGGAGAAGTTAAATAACTTACCCAAGATTATTTAGCTAATAAACATGAGTACGATTTTTACCAAGAAATTTTTTTTTAAGATTTTATTTATTTATTCATGAGAGATACAGAGAGTGAGAGGAAGAGACACAGGCAGAGGCAGAAACAGGCTCCATGCAGGGAGCCTGATGTGGGACTCGATCCTGGGACTCCAGAATTACACTCTCGCTGAAGGCGACGCTAAACCACTGAGCCACCCGGGCTGCCCGAAAATTTGGTTCTTAAGCGAATGTTAGACCATTAATACTCTACCATGTGGTAACCTCTCATCTGTTTTCAAAAATAATTGATTTGATTTGATTGTATCCTCTATATTACAAAACAGCAATTATAAAAGTTTTTATGATCATTTTCTGTCTTATTTAATGCCTGTCAAAGTTTATAAATGAAAAAAGTGCATGTGAATACATTGCCCCATATCTTCATACCTATTGTGGAGAACAAAACACTTCTTTCCTTCACCTTAATAATCTTAGCCTTTGTCCTTGTCTGGACCAGCATTTTACTTGTGGGATTCTGGAACTGAATTTGTGTTTTGTAATTATTATGGCAAGATGGCCTAATACATGTGCTGAATGTGAAAAATATCTCACATAAACAATTTCAAATTCTTGGGCTGGGTGGTTCAGTGGTTTAGCATCTGACTTCAGTTTAGGACATGATCCCTGGGGTCCTGGGATCGAGTCCCACATTGGGCTCCCTGCATGGAGCTTGCTTCTCCTCCGTCTTCCTAGTCTTTACCTCTGTCTCTCTCTGTGTCTCTCGTGAATAAACAATAAAATCTTTTTTAAAAATTTCAAATTCTGATGTAAAATGTACCTTTTCTTGGTCCAGAAATAAACCGTAAGCCACCACCTTCACCACCACAACAAAATTTTGGGGTGGGTACCTTTAAGTCTGTTTTAACAGAATTAAATGAGTTCTAAATAATATTAAGTAATACATTCATAAATTTCAATTTTATAGTTCATAATATTTTCAATTTGTAAATAACACACAGTAATTTTACAAAATACAAATAAATGCAATAAAAGCAAATCGACTGATTGAACCACCCAGTTGCCTCTATAATTTAAAAATTTCTTAATAAACAAATATTATATGCTAATTGTAGAGGAAAAATGCATTTCAACAGAAGGAATCCAAGTAGAAATTAAGGTCAAATTAGGCAATGTTAATGTCTTGATGATTTTCATTCTAGATTATTTTTTGTGCATGTGCCTGTGCAGAAATACACCTGAACACATTCTACAAAAGTGGCATCATCTCTCCCTGTTGTTTTTTGGCCCATATCGTGTGAGATATAGATATGTTTATCTAGTTCTGATAAAAATATTTACATTTAAACATTTGATTTTCCATGGTGATTTCTTTAGGCTCAATCTCAGATGTAAAATTTATGGGTCAACTAGAATGGATATTTTATTTTTAAGATTTTATTTATTTATTGGAGAGAGATATTGCCAGGAGCAGGAGTGGGGAGTACAGAGGGAGAGGGAGAAGCAGGCTCCCCACGGAACATAGAGCTTGAGGAAGGCCTCCATCCCAAGACCATGAGATCATAACTAGAGCCAAAGTCAGACACATAATTGACTGAACCACCCCGGCACCTCGTGAATTGGTATTCTTAAGATACTGATTTTTCAAATAATTTTTCTGGTGTAATTACTAAATTACATTCTCACTGGTAGTATATGAGCTCCAGTTTTTCCGTGTCTTTATCGAAACTGGATACTACTGTGCTCGCTTCAGCAGCACATATACAAAACTGGATACTACTTTTTAAAAATTGAGGTAATGACTACTTTAAGATAATAGAACAGTATTTCATTATTTTTTCCTCATATTTCATTATCGGTAGGTTGGAGTGAGTTAGTGTGTGTGTGTGTGTGTGTGTGTATTGCCTTTTTATGGTAGTGCAGATATAGATCTTTATGAATGAAACATCTATTTCGTGGGATGTTCTATGTGTAGATTGTACTTTTAGAAGGGGATAGAAAAGAGTAGTGAATGGATGTGAGCGGGCAGTGGGAATGTACCTAGGTTAACACTAGAAAGTGTAGCGTTAAATAGTTGCACAGTAATTGATTTATTATAGTGTAAATGTTGATATTAAAAATAGTTGTATCCCACTTTTATAAGTTTCTAATTGAATCTAATTATCGTAGTGATTTGATTCCTACTCTCATCTAATCAAAGAGTATATTAAGAAGTTCAAAATATATTAATACTTGGAAGTTTTGGAGAGGAAATATTTTAATACAATCTTCAAACTTGTTTTCGTTGGTCTAAATATTAAAGCGAGATGAGAAATTAAGAAGAGAAAATGAAAGAAAAGTTTAATAATATATAAACTTAATATATATATCAGGGAGAGACCAATGAAAAATGAGTAACCGTCCTCAATTGACAATGACATTTCATTAAATATCACTTTCAGCTCAAGGCAAAAGATTTTGTGGGTGAGTAGTCACTTAGAGGATTTTACCAGGAAAAGCACAATCAGAAAGGGTAAGCTTGTTATGCAGATTTATGTTTTGCCTAAAAACTGGTAAGAGTTTCCTGAAATGGGTTCATCCATCCTCTTTCCGGGACAGTGAGTTAGGCATCCTTACTAAGGGAGATTTCCCTCATGAATGTAATGTAATCTTTTACAAAGGTAAATTCTCAGTCTTGTGCCCATAGTTTCTTAAAAATAAATAGCTTAAAATAATCAGTATGCTGGAGGCCTATCTTGGGTGACTATACTTGCTGCCTATGGAATATTTGCATTCTTCCTTTTTCTCTCCTTATACATTATATTTATTTACTTCCTACAATATTTTTTCTTAATTTATGTGACTTTGTGTTTTAAAAAGTATGTTGGTCATCCAATATATTTTTCTGGTAAAATAAAGAAAATCTGGGGTCGCCGGTGGCAGTGGTTGAGTGCCTGCCTTTGGCTTTGGGCATGATACTGGGGTCCTGGGATCAAGTCCTACATCAGGCTCCCTGCATGGAGCCTGCTTCTCCCTCTGCCTGTGTCTCTGCCTCTCTCTCTGTGTCTCTCATGAGTAAATAAATAAAATCTTTAAAAAGAAAATTCTGTTTTTTCTGTATGTTTATAATGAGCACAGTCTTGAAATTTTTCTACTGGAGTGAGCTATCTTTAAAAATTTTAGTACACAAGTGATCAAAACAACTGAAGTGTATCAACATTTTAACTGATGATTAAAAAATCAAATGTTGTTCAAAATGCATCTCCCATCAAAATGACTCAAACTGTTTTATTATTATTATTTTTTAAAGATTTATTTATTCATGAGCGACGTGAGAGAGAGGCAAAGACTTGGGCAGAGGGAGAAGCAGGCTCCTTGCAGGGAGGCTGATGCGGGACCTGATCCCGGATCCCAGGATCATGACTTGAGCCTAAGGCAGGCGCCCAACCTGCTGAGCCACCCATGCGTCCCCAACCTGAAGTTTACAACAGTGTTTTTAGGAGGTGTGAGAATGGAGATTGATTTGCTTATGATCCTGACGTTGAAAATTATTGCTCTGGGAACGCCTGGGTGGCTCAGCTATTGAGCATCTGCCTTTGGCTCAGGACGTGTTCCAGGTAGAGGCAGATCGAGTCCCACATTGGGCTTCCTGCATGGAACCTGCCTCTCCCTCTGTCTGTGTCTCTGCCTCTCTCTGTGTGTCTTTCATATAGAAATAAATAAAATTTAAAAAAAGAAAATTATTGCTTTGATTTGTAAACTTCCTGAGATAATCTGTTTCTCATAGATCTAGCATCATCTAACATAGTGCAGGCATTGGACAAAGGTTTTTGACTGACTGAATTAAAAGTGCAATGATGGTGTAGTACTAGAATCCATCATACAATATCCTATGAATTGATAATAGAGAATAGAGAATAGAGAAAAGTACTTTTGAACTAGGTTTTAAATTACAAAATACCCATGACATGCTCTTTAGTAAACAAAGAAGATTAAAAACATGATCTTTAAAAAAATGATCTTTTTAGTGAAATTAGATAAATGTATGTATATATACATATACGTATGTGTGGATTTACACAGTTCAAATTACCAGGTTATTGCTTTAGATGGGTTAAAGTAGTTTCATTCTTTAAAAACTAAATCCAGGTGAAAAACTAACACTGAATTTGGATGTTCCCTGGGTTCAATTGACTAATGTCTTTTTTTTATTTGAGGAAATCTTTCTGTTTGAGAGATCAATTTCATGTCTTACAAAGAAATGTATCTTTCACAATACTATTGAGAATTCCTTGGTCATATGTTCTCATGTTCACTTCTGCCACTGTTTTCCTTTTTTGACTGAAATTCCCCTCTTAGTGACATTTCACCATCATGGACATCTTAATGCTGTGCTCACCTAAATGTCAAACTTAGGCGTATTCAAACACATATACTCACACCCTTTTTGAATGAGTTGCAGATTGTTTGAAAGTTTTCATTTACTGAACAGTAAGTTTTCTTTGTTGCAATGGTAATAACTTAGATTTGAATATCAAGTTTCCTTCTTTCTAGAAGTCTATACCACAGTCTGCTGTTATCTCACCTTGCATATTATTTCTCAGGTACAATCCTTCTGTCTTCTTGCTTAATCCCTCAGTCTCTTGACTTGTCCATGATCATATTGTATCAATCTGCTTTGATTTATCTTAACATGACCCACACCTAAGAAAAAGAAAACTAACGCCATTTTCCTTACCGTACTATGGAGAATAATAAATAAGTTTGTTTTCTATTAGCTTATAGATGTCTTTATATATTCAAAGACTCATTAATGTATTCTGCTAAACAGAATGTCGTTTACTAGGGTGTTCACCTACCTTGGAACTGGTGAGGCTCTGACATTGCCTTCCCTTATTCTTTCTCTACCAATCTCCCGAAATTCACGAGTGTCACCGATACGGAAAGATAGAAATTAGGTAGTGGCTCAAATTAGTTTCCTGAAAACAATATATTGATACAATAAATACAGAAGGCTAATTTCATTCATTTTATGTGAATATATCTTCATTTATTTCTTGAAAAACAGCCTTAACTTCGTTTTCCAGGCACTTTGCTCTCCCTCATAGTTTTCACTTACAATTACTATTGTTGCTGTTATTAATATAATGCAGCAATTAAAAGGATAAGATAGTGATTAAGTGTCATTATCTATTTAACCTGTTCTTGAGAAACATGGCTTTGGTGTGCTTTCTCTGTTTTATGAATATACGTATTACAACAAACCTGAAGTAGTAAGATAGGATGCTATTTTCAAATCTGTTATCAATTAAGTTATCATTTGATAGAATCATGACATAGTATAGTACCAGATTACAATAGCTTGCATACTTTATTCTTTTTAGTACTAAGAAATTAATTCAATTTCCAGGTGATTCCCCCAGGCTGACTATGCATTTTCAGACTTTCTATTTACTACTGAAAAATCCTGAATGAATGCTTACCTTTTTTCCTAAGTCTAACTTCCTGTAACCATCAGTTAGCAGCCACTTATGGTAGACTGGTATTGGCGCTTTCTCATTCTTAGAACGTTGACAGTCTTTAATCTCTTATCCTCTATTTTATTGTTAAAAGGAAAATTGATAGATTAAGCATGCGTATTGAGTTGCTGCTAGTATCTCTGACAACTTAAACCACCTCTTACTTTAATTACCTAATACTTTTCTCTTTGCTACCTAGACACTTCTTATTTTAAAAGATTTTATTCATTTATTCATGAGAGACACAGAGAGAGAGAGAGGCAGAGACACAGGCAGAGTGAGAAGCAGGCTCCCTGCAGGGAGCCCAATGTGGGACTTGACCCCAGACCCCAGGATCACGACGTGAACCAAAGGCTGATGCTCAACCACTGAACCACCCAGGCGTCCCTAGACACATTTTCTTGATTCATCTTTTCCTCCTATTGATATTTTTGGGTATTCCTTACTGACATTTTGCTTTCCAGCTTCCTGTGGGTAGCTGTATGTCCAGCTCTGAATTTTGAGTTTCTTAAAAAGCTCACTGATGCTCATAACTTTAAATATCATTTCTATGTGAATGGTTTCCAGATACATTATCATGGCTCTCACTACTGTGTCTTCCCTTTCTTATTTCCAAATGCTTGTTTTCTATGTCTCATTTCTCCAATCTCACTGTGAATCTACTGGAGATAAATTAGATTATTCTTTCACAATATTCATCTAGGACATGATTACATTCTGTCCACCCTATTCGGTATTCCCTGCTACGTTTCCAATTTAGGACCAGCCACCTATCTTGATTATTATGAAATCTTGTAATTGGTTTCTCTGAATGCTGTGCCTCCACCAATCTAGCAAAATTCCAGTTCTCTTTATATACCATTTTGCCTATCAGTCCAGGCTTTTTATCCTTTAAGAATCATACCTGAAGAGTAAAAAAGAGCCACAGGGTGAATTGAGATGTCTAGTTATGGCTAGTTATGGCTTTCTGTGTATTAGCTGCTATGTTTTTTTCCATATGTGAGAATACTTGAGGAGAAATTGTGGTTTAGTTTTCTGTTTGACCTTGATTTTTTAATAAAATTGGTTATTAAGATATTAAGCCTTCTTCATATATTTTTAAAGATTTATTTATTTATTGAGAGATAGACAGACAGAGACGAGGGTAGAGGGACAGATGGAGTGGGAGACAGAATCCCAAGCAGATTCCATGCTGCCCACAGAGCCTGGCTCAGGGCTTGTTTGACAACCCATGAGATCTCCATGAGATGAAAACAAGAGCCTGACTCTCAACAGATTGAGCTACACACTTGACCCACTCTTTATTATATTTTTAAAGCAATAAATACTTAGATAGAAGTTATCTTTCTCAATAAGCTTTACCATTTCTCCCTTTTTGTCACCATTGAATCCAACATTGGCTTATTTCTCTAGTTTAAGTAGAAAACAGTTTCATGAATAATTTTGGAAGGTTTGACAGGGCCAGAAATGTTTCATAGGTATAAACATACATTTATTTCTTACTTTTGCAGTTAGAAGCTTCATGCTGGCTAATTAGGTGAATTTTGAAAAGTCCATAGCTTCCTCATACAATTTTTCCAGGAAATGATGTATTTAATCAAGGCAATTTACACTAATAACTGTCATGATCAAACTTCAGTGCTTGAACACAATAAAAATTTATATCTTATTCATGAGGAGTGAGATGTAGAAATTTAGTTTTCGTGAGTCTCATCTATGTCTCTCTATTAATGATAACTTACTTTCTTCATTCATTTGCAATGCCATAATAGAACACCATAGACTGTGTTACTTATAAACAAGTTTATTTCTTATATTTCTGGAGGTTAGAAATTGGTGATTAGAGTGCCCAAATGTTAGGATTCTTGTGAGAACCTCTTCCCCGTTGAGGACGACTAATCTACCATATTCTCACATGGTCTAGGAAAGAAGAGAACTCTTGGAGATCTTTTTTTATAAGGTCATTAATTGGGACATCTGGGTGGCTCAATGGTTGAGTGTCTGCCTTCGGCTTAGGGCATGAACCCGGGGTCCCAGGATCCAGTCCCATAAAGGGCTCCCTGCATGAAGCCTGCTTCTCCTGTTTCTGCCTCTCTCTCTGCGTCTCTCTGTGTCTGTCATGAATAAATAAATAAAATGTTTTTAAATAAATAATGTCCTTAATCCCATTCCTAAGAGCATCACATTCAGAGCTAGTCACCTTCTAAAGGAACTGCTCGTAATACCATTACATTATGGTATAAGACTTTAGTATGGATTTTGGGAGCCAGAGCCATCCACTAGCTCACCATTCTCAGAGCCTTAGTGTATTCAGCTGGATCCTGTACATTTTTCCGTCAATGAACATAATGAAAGAACTTGGAGGATCATAGAGAATAGGTTAAGAAACAGGCCTTCGGCATGTTCTATATTATTTTTACCTACTTTTTAATGGCAAGCCATAGTCAAATGGCTCCACTTAGATTCAGAGTGTTTGGAATTTTTGCCACAAATGTTAATCTGTCTTCCCAATATAAATTCTCACTTTGGTTTCTGATTCATTTGTCTAGTTGCCTACTCATCATAACAAGGAAGGTTTTTGTTTGTTTGTTTTGGTGTTTTTTATTTTTTTTTATTTTATTTTTTTTCTATGTTGTCAGTTTCACACAAGTATCTTAACATTGAATAACCAAATTGCCCTGATCTAGGTACATAGATCTGTTGTGGTACTCCTAGTGATGGCAGTGGCAGAGATGATTGTGGACTTGATGGCAAGTGTTTTCTAAGTTAACCTCAAAGGACACGTGAACTACTGATAAAAAAAATATGGCTAGAGTAAAATATTATTTCATTGTTTTTAAAATAGTTTAAGTATTTATTTACTATATTTATGTGTGTCAAATATGAATAAAGTTTATTATTCATAAGATCTAGTACACATAGCATAATATTCACCTTTTTAACGTGTATCATTCAGTGATTTTTAGTATAATCACAAAGTTGTGCAACCACATCCACTCTCTTAGTCCAGAACATTTCATCTTCCCTGAAATGAAATTTTCTACACATTACCAGTCTCCTTCATTCACCTTTCCTCCATGTGGCTGGCAGGGATCTATTTAAATATATAGATCAATTTTGGAATATTGCTATCTTACCAATATTAATCTTTCATTCCCTGAACACTGTGTATCTTTTTATTTGTTTAAGTCTTCCTTAATGTCTTTTTACCATGTTTTGTAATTTTCTCTGTAAATATCTTCCTCTGCTTTTGTTAATTTTTCCTTTTAGGGATGCCTGGAGCACTCTGTCAGTTAAGTGTCTGCCTTTGGCTCAGGTCTTGATCCTAAGGTCCTTGGATAGAGCCCAGAGTCCACCCGCTTGCATAACAGGGAGCCTGATTCTCCATCTCCCTCTGCCACTAATCTTGCTTATGCCTGTTCTCTCTCAAATAAGTAAATTAAATCTTTTTTTCCTCTATTTTATTCCTTTTTATAATATTGAAAGTGCAATTGTTTCCTTAATTTTCTTTTCATAGTGTTCATTGCTAGTGTATATAAATGAAATTGTTTTAGATTGCTATTATATCCTGCATCTTTGCTGAAATCATTTAATACTGTTTCTAATAGTTTTCAGATTCCCTACGATTTTCTGTTTAAAAGATGATGTCATTTGCAAATACAGATAATTTCATTTCTTCTTTTTCAATTTGGATGCCTTTTATTTTACTTCTTTTTCCGTACATAATTTCCCTGGTAATTAGGATCTCTTCTACAATGTTGAATAGAAGAAGCAAAAGTGTATATCCTTATCTTGTGTCTGTTATTGTCAGGAAAAGTGTTATCCTTTATTTTGATAACTCTGTTTTTTTAATAGGTACCCTTTATCAGAGGGAGAAAATTCCTTCTACCCTGAGTTTTTTGAGTGTTTTGGAACTGTGAAATGGTGTTATTTTGTATAATTCTTTTTTTTTCATCTATGGAAATATCATGTGGATTTTTTCCTTTATTCCATTAATACAGCTTAATGCATTGATTAATTTTGTATATTGATACAGTCTTGTAGTCTTAGGTCAGCCCCATTTGGATAGGGAGTATTATCCTTTTACTAAACTATGGGATTAAGTTTGCTGATACATTGATGAGGATTTTCTTATCTTTTTTCGAAGGAGTTTTGGTCATTAATTTTTTTCTTCTTATTTCTTTGTCTCATGTTTTTATTACGCTAATACAGTCCTCACAGGTGAATTGGGAAATGTATGCTTTCTCATTTGGAAATATTTGTGAAGAATGATTGCGACTAATTCTTTAAATATTTATTGAATTCACCAGGTCAGTCATCTGGTCTTGGAATTTACATTGTGGGATGCTTTTCAGTTACATATTCAATTTTTTTAATTTCTAGATCTGTGAAGATTTTCTATTTCTTTTTGAGTAAGTTTAAGCCATTGTTGCCCTTTGGGCAATCCATCAATTTTATACAGGTTATATAATTTGTTACTGTAAAATTGCTCATAGTTCTTTTTTAATATTTTTTTCTTTTTTTAGATAGGTAATACTGTCTCCTTTCATTTCTCAATTTTGGAATTTGAGTCTTCCATTTTCTCGTTTAGCTAAAGGTTGGTTAATATTTTAAATTTTTTTCAAATATCAACTTCTTTATTTCACTAATCTCCACTCTAATTTCTATCATTTCCTTTTTTGTTGTAATTTTGAATATAGTATGCTTTTATTTTCCTACTTGTTTATGTTGCAAGGTTATTTTCTTTTTTAATATAGATGATTTTGTTTTATCATCCATACATGGAACAACTTCCATAATCAACACTTGCTAGGTCATAAAATAATTTGTACCTTTCTGTTGTGATATTCATTAAATGTGTGTTAGTGTTAGTTTCTTGATAGTGTTGTTCGATTTTTCCATTTTCTTATTCTTTCACTTAGTTGTATACAGTATTAAAGAGTTGTATCTAAGTCTCCAGTCATTACTGTTTTTGTCTCTTAAAAATCAAACAATTTGTAAATGTGTTTTTTTTCATTAACATTAAATTTTAAAATAACACATTAAGTGAAAAGGGCCAGGAAAATAAATTCCAAAAAAATGAAGAAAAGGAATCCTATATTTTTGAAATAAAACTGAATATAATTTTAAAAAACTGTCGGTATCTTTGTTTTTATTGTGTTGATTAATATATATTATACATAAAATATATATTTATAACCTCAATCCAGACATCCACAGTCACCTGCAAAACCTTCTTGCCCAACAAATTGGTATTGTTGATTTGTGTATTTCCCTCTTCAATTTTATCAATTTTTGCATCATGCATTTTTGAAATTTGTTAGGTGAATTAGGCTTCTAATTTTTTGAACTTTTTTTAGACATATTTTTTATATATTCATTATGTATTGACACTTATTATTTTTTAATTCATTGTTTATTCTTTTTTGCATCAAATCTGACATTTACAAAGCCATACTTTTTATTTATTGTGTTTTATTTTTTATGTAACCTTTATGTCCATTCTGGAGGTTTATCTCATGACCCCAAGATGACTAGTCACATGCTTTACCAGCTGAGCCCCTTGACACTTTTATTCTTTTTTTTTTTTGACACTTTTATTCTTAAAAAATATTCCTTATCCCTAGTAACAGTTTTGTTTCGGCCTTAATATCTATTCAGTTTCATATTAGTATTAGCTACTCAAGCAGAAGTTTGGTTACTGTTTTCATAGTGTATCTGTTTCTGTAGTTTATACTTAACATGTTTGTGTCTCTGAATCTACTTTTTAAAAATTTATTTAGTTATTTGAGAGAAAGAGAGAGGGAAAAAGCATGGGAGCTGGAGGAAGTTCAGGGGGAAAGGGAGAGAAAATCCTCAAGCCGACTTGCCAGTGAATATGGAGCTGGAAATGGGGCTCTATCCCAGGACCCTGAAAGCAGGACCTCAGCTGAAATAAGAATTGGCCGCTTAACCAGCTGAGCCATTGGGGCACTCTGAATCTACATTGTTTTTAATCCACTTATACAGTTAATGTATTACTGATACGGTAGAAATTATATCTGCTGATTTCTTCTTTTGTTTATATGTGTTATCTCCTTTTTTATTCTCTATCATTCCTTTACTGCTTCTTTGGTTAAATAGATATTTTCTAATATACCATTTTAATTTATTTTAGTTAAAGTCATCCAGAGATTTATTATAATGACTTTACTCATAATATTATGGAATTTGCCGTGTCCCAAGTTGTTACGGTAATTGAATTGGCAATGTAGAGACCTCAAAAATCCCATTGTGAGTTTACAGTCCAAAGGTCAATAAACATTAGACCCAGGAAGGTTTAATGTTTCATTTGGAGTCTAAAATGTGTCATGTAGGATGAATTGTCTCTTACTCAATAAAGTATCAGTCCTTAAGTTTTATTTATGCTTTCACCTGGTTGGATGAGGCCAACTCATAATAAGTAGGTAAATCTACTTTATATAGTCTAATTTAAATGCTAATCTCCTCAAGAAATACCCTCATTAACATAAAACCCCAAAATAATGTTTGAACAAATAATCTGAACACTGTGTGGCCCACTGAAGTTGAACTTAAAATTAACCATCACATCATTTGTCATTTATTTTTCTGCGTTTTTTAGTTATTTTCTTAGTGGTCTCTGGGTTCACAAGTATCATAATTTATAATAATCTATTTCAGATGACAGTAATGGTACAATATTAATTGTATAGAATGCTTCAGGTTAATAGATTTCCAATTTTTCCCCACTTTATTTTATTGTCATACAAATTACTATATTAAATACTTTGTATGCTCACAAACACAGATGTATAATTACTACTTTAATTTGTTTTCTTTCAAATTATATGGATGATAATAGTAATAAGCTAAAAACTACATTTATAAGGTCTCATATTTATCTATGTAGAGGCATATGCTGTGTTTTTTTCTACTTTGAAGATGTATTTTGTTCAAGTTTTAATGTTTGTGGCAAGCATATGTTGAGCAAGTCTATTGGCACAATTTTCCAACACCATTAGCAGTGTATTTTTTGTCACAGTTTGTGCATTTTGAAATATTTTAATCTATTTCATTATTATATTTGTTATGGTGACCTGTAATCTGTGGTAACAACTTTCTGGAAACTCATATTATGGTTAGCACCTTTCTAAGTAAATTAAAATTATTATTATTATTTTTAGTAGTAAATTATTATTTTTTTTAATTTAACGATTTTATTTATTTTTTGGGAGAGAAAGAGCCTGAACAACAGGATGGGACAGAGGCAGAGGGAGAAGCAGACTCCTTGTTTTGTAGGGAACCTGTCTTGGGGCTTTATCCCAGGACTCTGAGATCATGACTTGAGTCAGTGGCAACTGACTGAGCCACTTAGGCACTTCTAGTAGTAAATTATTTTTCAATCAAAGAATGTACAATGCACATTTGATCAACACTGTGTTTAGGGTCACTGACTTCCTGCACATTAAAAAACCGATGTATAGGGATCCTGGGTGGCTCAGTTGGTTAATCGGCTGCCTTCAGCTCAGGTTATGATTGCTTTTCCCTCTCTCTCTCTGCCATTCCTCTACTTGTGCTGTCTAGCTCTATTTCTCTGTGTAATAAATAAATAAAATCATTTAATAATAATAAAACCCTATGTATAACTTTTGACTCCCCAAATATACGATATAAATTGATATATACATATACACATAGTGTTTATTAGAAGTCTTTTACATTAATAGTTAACACATATTTTTTATGATATATGTTTAATATACTGTATTCTTTGTATAAAGTAAGTTATAGAAAAGAAAATACTATTAGGAAAATAATGCAAAATACTTACATTACTGTATTTATTGAAAATCATCTCCATAGTAGTAGGAACAAGCATTTCGAATTCACATTGTTCATGGGTGTATCCATATATTGTATATTTAGATGTAATACTTTTGCATTCTTTTTTTTTTTTTAAGATTTTATTTATTTATTCATGAGAGACAGAGGCAGAGACACAGGCAGAGGGAGAAGCAGGCTCCATGTAGGGAGCCTGACGTGGGACTCGATCCCAGGTCGCCAGGATCATACCCCAGGCTGCAGGAGGCACTAAACCGCTGCGCCACCCAGGGATCCCTACTATTGCATTCTTAATAAGGTATGGTGAGGTTTGGAAATAGCTTTTATATGCACGAGGAAAAAATTCATTGGACTTGGTTTATAGTGATGCTAGCTTTATTGAGATCTTCTAGAATTAAACCACAAGATTTAAGAGGTATGCCTGTTTGTACCTTTAACTATTGCTCTTAATTATTCCTTTGCATTCAAATCACTGTCTAATATCTACTTACTTCAGCCTGATGGACTCCTTTTAGTATTCTTTGTAGGGAAAGGCTCTTAGTGGCAAGTTGTTTTATTTGCAAATATTTTATTTTTCTTCATTGCTTTAGGATAGTTTTATTGCATACAAATTGTGGTGCTAATTTTTTTTTCCTTTAAAACTTTGTAACTGTCATATCCTTACATTCTGGTCCTTATGATTTCTGATGATAAATCTAATGGAGTATCCCTTGCAGATGATGAGTCACTCTTTTCATGCTGATTTCAAGATTGTCTATTCTTCCTTCATCAGTTTGATTGTAATGTGTGACTGTGAGGATGTGTTTCAATTCATTCTACTTGTATTTTGTTGAGCTTCTTAGATTACTAAATGCATGTATTTTATCAAATTCAGAATGATTCCAGTTATCTTTTCTCCAAATATACATTTTTTCCCCAATTGTCTTGTTCTACCCCCCTGTGTCTCCAATTGTAGCTATTTTGGAATGCTTGTTTTTGCCATGTATTTTTTAAGCTATTCAGGATGGTTTTGGTGGGTGAGGGAGGCCTGGGTGGCTCAGTGGAGTGGTTTCCTTTGGTTTTGGTTGTGATCTCAGGGTCCTGGGAGCCTCTTGTCAGGCTTTCTGATCAGCGGGGAGCCTGCTTCTCCCTCTCCTACTACACCCCCCAACTCCCTGTACTGTGCTGTGTTTTTCAAATAAATAAAACGTTAAAAAAAAAATCGGTTGTCTTTTTTTGTAAGATACAGTGATCTCTAGTGACCCATCCTCAAATTCACCTTTTCTTTTTCTTCCCTGCTGAATTCTGTTGTCAAGAACTTGTAGAGATTTTTCAGTTGTTATTGTTCATTTCAACTCCAGAATTTCTTTTTGAGTCTATGGAAAATTATAATGTGCATATTTTATTGATGTTCTCTGTTTGGTGAGACAAAAGCTTCATATTTTTCATTATTTCTTTAATTATGCTTTCCAATAGTTCTTTCAATTAATTTAAAGTAGCTGATTTAGCGTTTGCCTCGTAATCCTGATGTCTTGTCTTCTTCCTCAGGGACAGTTTCTCTTAATTTTTTTATACCCCGTACTATGTTAATCATTTACATATTAGATTTATTGTTCTAAAGTGGAAATTTTATATAATTTAGCAAGTCTAGCGGTCACATTATTTTTTGTTTCCAAGGTTTGTTATTTTTGTTTGTTGTTGCTGTTTTCAGAATTTTCCTAGTTCTGTAATGTTTATTTTTCTTCTGTCTTCTTTCCCCCTTAGTTTTATTCAGCTAGCTTTGTTGTTAGCAAATTTCTTATATTCCTAACAATAAGTCCCCTATGGACATCTCTTTCCCTTGGGCTTCATTTTAAGCTTTGTGTTTAGCCTGTTTATATCAATTCTTATCCTCTGCCTGAGGCAGCAATAGTGTCAAAACATTGCTCCTCATTATATTTTACAAATGATCTTAGGTAAAAGTTGTTTTCACTTGGGAAGATATGACTCAGTTCAAAGAAAGTGAGGCCTTCGAATGAGGTCTTCCAGGAACTGAGCAGATTGATTAAATAATGATCATTCTCTTGTAATGCATTTGTGAATCAGCTCCCTTCAAGTTCCCATTCAGTCGTTTACCAAGCTACTTGTTTTCTTAGTGAAAGGTTTATTATTTTCAAGGTTAACACTCGTTTTGGGAAGGAGAGATGAGAACAGAGCAAGTTACAGTGCCAAAAATCTCCCCGTTATTACTGAGACTCAGACTTTTCGTTATGTTCCCTTGAATTGCTGCAAGTCTTTGTTATATTTCTGTATTTCCCAACAAATTTACTGTGACAATTCTGCCAGTGTTCTTTTTCATTTTATTAAGGTGATGATTTTGTTGGGTCCTTACTCTGCTATTCCCAGTAATAATCTGTCACTTTCTTTTTTCAAAAAAATTATTTAAATTTAATTTAATTGACATATACTATAGTATTAGTTTCAGGGGTAGAGTTTAACGATTCATCAATTGCATTCAACACCCAGTGCTCATCACATCAAGTGCCCTCCTTAATGCCCATCACCCAGTTACCCCCATCCCTCAACCCACCTCCCCTCCTATAAACCTTAGTTTGTTTCTATAGTTAAGAGCCTTTCATGATTTGTTTTTAAAAGATTTATATATGGTTCATAATCTTCTTGGGAAACAGAGAGGGGTTTTTTGGTGGTGGGGGGGAACAGAGAGTTTGCTATGAAAAAAGAGTATGAGTGGTCCACAGGCTCAAGTGTGAAAGCAGAGTTGTAAGGTAAGGATTATTTAGTCCAAAAGAATAAAGTCTGAAATGAGAAAAAAATTGAATTCTATAAAATCCTAAAAGGATGAGAGTGAGACATTACTTTATGAATTGTTTTCTTTTTAAGTTTTTTTTTTTTTTTTTTTTTTCCAAATGAACAGCGGAGAAATAAAAAACGGCAGAGCCAGGCAGTAGCTTCGAGAGTGCTTTAATGGGGAGTGCTCCTGGGCCAGGTTCCGTGACTCAGAGAGTCAAGGAAGTCGCCCTGGGGTTGGGGAGAGTGGGAGTTTTTAAGCCTTCTTGGTTCCTATCCGGATCTGGGTGGGTCCCTTGCCAAATTAGGCAAGGGAACACCCTGTCCCTAGGTGATTGGCTGGGGGTGGGGATAGTACAGACGATGGGGGGTGGTCTCTGGCTGGAAAGTCCTGGATGGAAAGTTTCAGTTTCCCATCTAGGCTTCGATTTACTGGAGATGATGTGGTGGTCATGGCTGCTTTGGCAGGAAAATCAGCCATTTTGACCCCATTTGAGATGTCTCCCAATTTGGGTGCCCCTGTCTCTCAGCTAGCCCAACATATATATATTTTTAAATATTGTATTTATTTATTCATGAAAGAGAGGCAGAGACATAGGCAGAGGGAGAGGCAGGCTTCCTGCAGGGACCTCGATGTGGTTCTCCATCCTGGAGTCCTTGCTCTGAGCCTAAGGCAAACGCTCAACCACTGAGCCACCCGGGCGTCTCGTGTATGTGTATATATATATGTATATATATGTTTTTTATAAAAAGTAAATGTAGAAAAATTAGAGTAGAACAGGGAAGTCTGATCAACCCGAGACTCTTTAATTTTTTTTAAGATTTTATTTATTTATTCACGAGAGACACACACAGAGAGAGACACACACAGGCAGAGGGAGAAACAGACTCCACACAGGGAGCCCGACCTGGGACTCGATCCCGGGTCTCCAGGATCACACCCTGGGCTGAAGGTGGCGCTAAACCGCTGAGCCACCTGGGCTGCCCCAACCTGAGACTTTTAAATTTCCTTTTTGTCTTCATAGAAATTTATCTTTCAACTGTTTTTTCATGAATTTTTACATTTGTAATCATGGGCATACACACACTTATGGTTGGTTGTTCTTTATTATGCTTTTATTACGTGCTGAGTTTTTCATGTTACTCATGAGTTCGGTTTCATTCCTCACTTGATAGTGTATACAGTAATATATTTATCCACTTTATTTATAGAGGCACATCTAGATTTCAAAATTTTCTACTGTAAATAACTACATATTGGATAGGTGGCTTGTGTTGGGTTTTTTCGGTGTAAAGTGATAAACTTTTTTTTTAAACTGGTATGTTTAAACCATTGTTTTTTCTTGTTTCTATTTCTATTTGCTGCAAATGTCATATTTATACATAAGTATTTGCTTAGTTTATTCCATACACTTAAGTGTCCTGATTTCTGTACATAGGTAGTTTTCTTAGGAAAATCTGTATGCGTATTTTGTTAGATAGTATATTATGTATTGTACAGTGTGGTAAACACATACACTGAAATTACATTATTTTGATGCAAGCAATGGCTAGCATTTTCAGAAATATCTTTTATCAATGTGTATTTTCATATGTATAATACACACTATAGTATAATGATAAATTCATTCATAAAAATAAGAGTACCTGGATGTAATGAAAGTTTACCACTCTTTCAAAGTATGCAATATATATCTGCTTTCTGAGTGTATTATATGCAGCCCAATGAGGGGAATACATTCAGTCAGTGAAATAACACTGTTGTGATTAAATGAGTGACGAGCACTCTAAGAAACATATTTTGTACATTTTTCTTTTTTACCTTATTTTAGAATGAGGTAGAGAATGGGAGTGGGGGGATGGGCAGAGGGAAAGGGAGACTGCATTGAGCTTGGAGCTTTAACTGGGGCTCCATCCCAGGACCCTGAGATCATGACCTGAACCAAATGAATATTCAGTTGCTTTACTGAGTCAGCCACCCAGGTGCCCCTCTCTGTTGGACTTTTTTTTTTCTAAAAGGTTCATCTAAATTATGTACCCATTTTGCAATCGGATTATTTATATTTTACTACTGAGATACAGGAATTCCTTTAACAGTGTTGGTACCATCCCATTCTGATATATATAAATTTTCTTCCATTCCCTGGGTTTCCTTTCCATTCTCCTGATCATTCTGTTTCTGGTGCAGACATTTTTTAGATAGATGGAATCCCACTCGTGCTTTTTTGTTATTGTTGCTTGTGTTTTTTGTGTCATCTGGAAGGAATGATGCTTAAAACCAATGTCATGAAGCTTGCACCTATATTTTTTCTAGGAATTGTACCATTTCAGGTTTTATATTTAAGATTTTATTCAATTTGGGTCAATTTATGTGTATAGTATAGGATAAAGGTCCAGTTATATTCTTTTGCGTGTGAATGACCAATTTTCTAGAAGATTTGTTAAGGGGACTTTCCTTCCCACATTGTACATTCTTGGCACCTTTATTAGTTATTTGTTTGTATGTGCTTGGGTTTATTTCTGGGCTCTTTATTCTGTTCCAGGGCCCTTTCACCACACTGCCAGTTGGGCTGCCCCTGAATGCGTGGGCAGGAAGGTACCTTTCCTCAGAAGCCACAGTGTTTATTGGGGTTCTGCCCTCTGCTCCCCTCAGGCCTGGATCTTTGTTGGAGTTAGGCAAGACTGGGGAGTTGTACTTGTGTGGGCTTAAGATGCAGCTACCTCAGTGTGTGGGGGTCCTGCCCTTGGCAGGATGCTTTGGATTCATAGTGCGGAGAGCCTGGTGTGGGGTGAGATGAGTCTGCCCCATTATAGCCCCAGCAGCTGTGGGTTCCAGGTCAGCTTCTCATACTTCAGATGTTATGTTTGTAATATATGCCCTGTAGAAAAAAAATGTATATACTGTTTTTATATGAGTATAATATTTTCGTTACTCTAGCTGTGTAATAAATCTTCAAATCAGGAAAGATGAGGCTTTTAGTTTTGTTCTTATATCTCAATATTATTTTGGTTGAGTTTCTTTGTTTTCCATTTGGGTTTTAAGATCATTTTTGATGTTTTTATAGAAAGGACCAGGACGACTAGGTGGCTCAGCCTTTAAGCATCTGCCTTCAGCCCAGGCATGATCCCTGGAGTTCCAGGATCGAGTCCCACATGGGGCTCCCCAAGTGGAGCCTGCTTCTCTCTCTATGTCTCTGCCTTGCTCTCTCTGTCTCTCATGCATAAATAAATAAATAAATAAATAAATAAATAAATAAAATCTTTTAAAAAATAAAAAAAAAAAAAAAAGAAAAGGACCGCTGGAATTTTGAGAGTACAGCACTGAATCTGTACATTGCGTTGGGAAATATGGATATTTTAACAATATTGAGTCTTCTATTTAATGAAGATGAGATTTCTGTTTTTGTCTGTTTTGTGTGTGTTCAATTTCTTTTATCTGTGTTTCAGAGCTTTCAGTGTACAGGTCTTTCACTCATTTAAGTTTATTTGTTGGAATTCTTTTCTTTTTGATGTATAAATGGCTTTTTGTTTTTTATTATAAATCAGGTCCTGGGATCCAGGCTTGCAATGGGCTTCCTGCAGGGAGCCTGATTCTCCCTCTGCCTGTGTCTCTGCCTCTCTCTCTCTGTCTCTCATGAATAAGTAAATAAAATCCTAAAAGGAAAAAAGAAGTGCAGAAATTATGAGATAAAAAAAGATAAAAAAAAAGAAATTAATGAGATAGTGACGAGAAAAACAGTAGAAATGAGTAATAAATGAAAACCTTAATTTTGAAAAATAATTTCCAAAATAGATAAACTAGTAGCTAATGTTATCCAAAATAAAAGTCTAGGATAATAAATATGGAAAAAGGTAATACATGCAAGAAGCATTGAAAAGACAAATGTAAAGGAGTCACAGGTGATTACTTTTCAGAATTCTGTTTAATACATTTGGAAACATAGATAAAATGGATAATTTTCATAGGGAAATTGAGTTTACTAAACGATTCCATTTGCAGAAAAAACGAATCAATTGATTGAAGAAGAAAAGGTATATGATAACTTACATAATTGATATAAATCTCCCCATAAAATTCAGTCCATACTGAATCCAGTCCAAATCCAGTCCAAATCCATAAAATCCAGTCCAAAAAGTATGGACTTTTTACTTAAGTGTAGGGTTTTTGTCTTTGTGTAATTTTCTTTCCTTGTAAAGAAATTTACATTCAGAATCAACATTTTGCTGTTTTCATAGAATGAATTGGAAATATCCCGCATTTTCTAATATCTGGACTATTTTTTGTCCCATAATTATTTCATTATTTCTCAATAAGTGTTTAGATGAATTTCTCTGGTGAAACACTATCTTAAAATTTTTTGCTATATACGTTTTTAGGTATAGATTATCTCATAAATGGACTGTTGGATTCACTTTTTAAATCAATTAATAAAATTCATTACTAGGAAAGATAAGGAAGAAACCATAAAAATAGACGTAGAATCTTATTTTACCAAATTTAATAATCTGCAGACTGAATTCCAGAAATTAGTTAAGAGATCGGAATGCTTCTTTACCTGAAAGCAACATCCACACCATGATAGACACAGACAATATACAGACACATAGAAACATAACTCCTCCTATTTGTAAATATATGCAATTTAGTTCATGGTTCCCTGTTTTTGATTAATTTTTTAATACATTAAATACCGAAATAAATTAACCCTAGCAGTAAGTTTCACAGAATTCTTTGCTCATCAGCATTTCTTCTATTTCTTGGACTCGTTTTTATTTCTCTATAATAAACTTACATAAATTACTATTATTATTATTATTTTTAAAGATATTATCTATTTATTCATGAGAGACACAGACAGAAGGCAGAGACATAGGCAGAGGCAGAAGCATGCTCCAAGGGAGCCCGATGTGGAACTTGATCCCGGAACTCCAGGATCACGTCCTGGGCAGAAGGCAGACGCTCAACCGCTGAGCCACCCAGGTGTCCCTAAACTTACATAAATTATTAGTGTTTTCTGCTGCTAGTAAACTTTGATTGCTACATGTCTCTAAAATTATTTTGTGTTTAGAGGGAAAATTTAATTTTGAAACCTGTAATATACCCTTACATCTGTTACTTTAGGATGAGATTTCTCCTTTTGACATCAGATGGTTTCCTAAATTAGCTGATGCTTTAGATCTTAAATATAACAGAGTCTGGCATAACATTATTATAATGCAGCCATTTTATGTAATTACAAGAATGATATTTGAAATATAAAAATAGGATTGTATTTATGCAGAACATTTCATAATCTTTGATAGGAAATCCTCACCCCCCCCCCCCCACAAATGCAGTGCATACTTCTGGTGTTAATAAAAACACCTGATTTTAGTGCTGTTCCTCCTTTGATTAGACAACCTGTAACTCTAATCTATCTTTCTTTCTTCTATCTTTCTTTCTTCTTTCAACCTGTAACTCTAATCTATCTTTCTTTCTTCTATCTTTCTTTCTTCTTTCTTCTTTCTTTCTTTCTTTCTTTCTTTCTTTCTTTCTTTCCTTTCCTTTCCTTTCCTTTCCTTTCCTTTCCTTCCTTTCCTTTCCTTTCCTTTCTTTCCTTTCCTTTCCTTTCCCTTTCAGATTCTATGTATGTATGTATGTATGTATGTATGTATGTATGTATGTGTGTATGTCTGTATGTATATGGGAGCAAGATAGAGCGAGCAGGAGTGCAGAGGGTATCGGGTGGTGTGGAAGTCAGAGGGAGAGAAAGAAACATGTTTCCCACTGAGCTGGGAGCTGGACATGGGGCTTGATCCGAGTACTCTGGTATCATGACCTGAGCTGAAGGCAGACATCCAACTGACTGAGCCACCCAGGCACTGCGTGACTGTTTCTAACCACACTCTTAAGTAGCTGCAAAAATGATTACCAATTTTCTCCACCATTGGCATTCTCCAGAGTGGAGTAGAGTTGAATGAAGCTTTGGCTCCGCCCCCCCCTTTCTTAAAGGGATCTTTTCCTTTCATCAAAACTAAATGAAGGTTGGACAGTCACATGTCAACATAACTATTTTACTTAACTCTTAAATAATAAGTTTAGTTTTTCTACATTTTAAGGCCTATTTATTAAGAGATAACAGAAATAATGCTGTTCTTCCCTTCCTAGGTATAGGAGTGTTATTCTTTAATTAAGCTAACAGAGTAGGAAGTGAATGTGCAGAGAGAATAAAAGTACATATGTCCTTTTATACCTGAGAGTTCTTTAAAAGTAATTAAAGGAGGGGCACCCATGTAGCTCAGTTAATTAAGCTTCTGCCATCAGCTCAGGTCATGAATCCTTGGACCTGGGATGGAGGCCTCCATCAGGCTCCCTGTTGGGGGTGGGGGAGTTTCCTTCTCCTCTGTCCCTTACCCACCACTGTTGCTTTCTTTCTAGCTTGTTCTTTCTCTCTCCGAAGTAAATTAATAACATTTTTAAAAAAATAAAAGTAATTAAGGGAGGGTGCCTTAGTCCTTAGAGCGTGTGATTCAGTCTTGGTGTGATGAAATTGAGCCCCCCTGTTTGGCACTTTAAATTAAAAAAAAAACTAATTAAAGATACTAATTGAAAGATTTAAGAAACCTCAAACATCCTGAGGAAGAGAAATAAAAATTAGTTGTACACTAGGCTCATTGTAATGAATTTATAGATATGTTAAAGTAAGAACATGTAGGATATCTTCGAAGAAAAGACATATTTAAGAGATGAGCAACTGGTGAATTTTCAACAGCAATGATGGAAGCCAAAGGCCAGCAGAATATTATTCTCAATTTGCCAAAAAACCCTAAAGCACAGCGTAGGATAATGCATTCAATGAAAATGTTATTCACAACTGAAGGAGGATCTAAAACTGAGTATATGGTAAAAGAATTAACGTGTTCCACAATATGTGTATGATCTAGAAGGAAGGAAAATGTCTTGGTCCACTTTAGAAATGAATCACTTAAATATGCATACATGAATTTATAGAGAAAGCACTGAAAGAATAGAAATGGAATGTAATTGAAAGAGTAATGCATTAAGAATGAAAAATCAGTTTCAAAGGAAGGATAAATGAATCAAAGATAATTTTAGGAAGGAGAAAATAAATGACATCAATAAATCCTCTAGGCAATAATAAAAATTAAATATACATTAAATATAAGTTCTATTTAATGATACAAATTAAATATACATTGAATGTATGTTGAATGACCAAATATCTTTTTTTAAAGATTTTATTTATTTATTCATGAGAGACATAAAGATAAAGATAGAGACACAGGCAGAGGAAGATGCAGGCTCCTGTGGGGGAGCCTGATGCGGAAGTCGATCTCAGGTCCCCGGGATCATGATCTGAGCCAAAGGCAGATGCTCAACCTCTGAGCCACCCAGGCACCCGAATGACCAAATTTCTTAGAATGGATTTAAAAAGGTCAAAAGTGCGAGTCCATACCCACTATGGTCTTCGTCAATGCACAGCTTTGGCTGCCAAGCAGCCTCATCAACAGGAGGTGCTGCAATTCTAGGACATTCTCAGGGAAGGAACAGTCAGTGCTACAGGCTGGTGGTCAGCAGTGTGACCAGTGCATTTGTGAAATGCTGAAAAGCACAAAGACTGAAGATGAGGAACCCTGAGACACTGTGGATTAATAGAATGACAGTTCCCTCCTAGGAATATTGCCTGAACTACCCAGCATTCATTGTCAATTTCATTAAGTGCCACATGCAGCTCAACAGGAAAGTATTTGCAGATCTAGCCATCTATGAACCTAAGACTTAAATCATTGGCTGATTTGGTAAATGGAGGCATCAGGAAGGATTTCTGCTTCTTGTGGTGCCAGAGCCTAAGGCATATTTTCCAGAGTGGTACAATATCCCTGTAGGAGATTCCAACAGTGCCTGCCCTCTCTAGCTGAGAGTCTTGGGAAAAGGTTTTTTCCCCTGATAATCCTAATAACTAAAATAGGAGCTAAAATTCCCTTATAGGGATGCCCGGGTGGCTCAGTGGTTGAGTGTCTGCCTTTGGCTCAGGGAGTGTTCCCCGGGACCCGGGATTGAGTTCCTCGTCGGGCTCCCTGCATGGAGCCTGCTTCTCTTTCTGCCTGTGTCTCTGCCTCACTCTCTCTATGTCTCTTATGAATAAATAAAATCTTTTAAAAAACAATAAAAAATAAAATTCCCTTGTAAACAGTGTGTAAGTTTGATGGGCAATCATATTAATTTACATTTTAGTAACTGGCATTAAAGAAAGTCCTCTTCCTCTTTCATTGTAGCAGATTCAGAAATCTCATAGACAGATTGTGTGAATAAAGCTTGTGTGGTGTTTAAAAAGAAAAAGTTCAACAATATGTAGTTAATAACAGGTACAATCCTAAAACCTACGTATATGAAAAGATTGAAGTATAAGGATGGAGTGTTTTAAACCATAGAAATATTAATGGGGAACAACTGGGTGGCTCAGTGGTTGAACATCTGCCTTTGGCTCAGGGCCTGATCCCGGGGTCCTGGGATCGGGTCTCGCATCGGGCTCCCTACAGGGAGCCTGCTTCTCCCTCTGCCTGTGTCTTTGCCTCTCTCTGTGTGTCTCTTATTAATAGATAAATAAAATCCTTTAAAAAAAGAAATATTAATGGATACTTAATATCATTAGATATTAATATTGTAAATAATCTATACAGGGATAAAAATTATCTCGAGCTAGATTTCTTTTTTATTAAAGATATTTTTAAAAATTTATATGAAAGAGAGAGAGAGAAAGAGAAAAAGAGAGAGAGATCACGATCACTGGGGAAAGGCAGAGGGAGAGGGAGAAGCGGCCTCCTTGCTCAGGGGAGCCCAGTGTTGGGCTCCATCTCAGGACCCTGAGATCATGACCTGAGCCGAAGGCAGATGCTTAACTGATTGAGCCACCCAGGTGCCCTGTTACATCCTTGCTTTCACTTAGGAAGTTATGATAGAGTATTCTATAATAACTGATTAAGTCCACTCAAAATACATAAAGCAAAAATTTAGAAAACCACAACTTACAAAAGATGTTCACAATTATGGTAGGGGATTTCATCACATCCCTCTACATTCGAAATTCAGTTTTACAAATCATAAAGCATGTAAATGTATCCAAAATTAGCTTCATCTGAAGGGCCCATGGATAGTATATAGTATTTCACCTTAATTTCCTCCACCTTAATCTTAGGATGTCTTTCTCATGATTTATACCACTCCCCATTCATTCTTCTTTTCCTTCTTATATTCCTTTGTCATATAGATTTCATGATTGTACCTTCTTCTGCTTTTCTTCTTTTCCTGTCATCTTTTTTCTTCCTTTTGTTCATTCCTGTGGTCTAGGGATTTCCCCATTTTTCACCTTGACTCTCTGTAGTTTGTTTAATCTTTACAACCTTAACTATGACCTAAACTCTGCTGGACACCAAAATCTTAGGTCTAACCTCAGTTCTGAGCCCCAGGGACCCAGAAGTACAAATACCCTGAGAGTATTTGTGCGCTCTTCATTTATTGAAACATTTATTGACCATCTATTAAGTTATAGGTACTGTGTAAGTCATTGTTTCCAGAGGCAGAGATTTCCCCAGCATGTTCACTCCAGTCATCCTGGTAGTAATTGTTTTTGTTAATATGTCTCAATAGACTACAAATCATGCAGGGGGGTGCTTCTGGGGTAGAAAAGAAAGATTTAAAAAGGTATACATAATCTGAGTCGTGAAAGTAGGATATTAATAAGGAAAAAGAAAACTTTGGGAAAATCAATAAATAGGGAAAATACCAGAAGAGCAAACTTGGATGAGTGTAAACATATGATAATCCTTTGTATGATTTACTGTGCAATAAGGTTAATGCTTAAAGCAACAATATTATGTCAGACTTTATTGATTGCCAAATCTTAAAAAGTCTGAGCCAAATTTCAGTTTGTCCCCTCTTAATGCACTCTATTTCTTGGTTCAGGAAGCTGACCTGTAAGGAGTACTTCATTGAGTTTTCTTTTCCTCCTTCATCTGGTTGGATTCAGGAGTATATCAGAGGGGAAGGAGAATGATGTCAAGGAAATTATTCTCCTCATTCCCTTCCTGTGGACTTGTTTCTGGGTCTTCTCATACCTTGAAAAAAGTCTAAACATCTTTTCAAGACAGCTTTCTATGTTTTCCTGTTATTACTTTCTCTACCTCATCCCTTTGTGATGTTGTGGCCCTAACAGTCCTGGTAACTGCATTATCCCTTTGTTTACAGTACTCCAGGCTAATATTTGTAAATAATTCCTTTCATTATTTTAAATTCTAACTTTTATGTGCCATTTCCTTTGTGATGTATCCTTGACTGAGACGATAATTAATACTAGAAGCGAATCTAAGACAGAGTCCCAAAATATGTATCAGAATTGAAATATTCCCATATTAATCAAATGGAGAAAAAATTTCATTGCTAAGAAGTATTACCTGTATCATCATTGGTATTTAGTGGCATCACAGGTATGCCAATTACTTTCTGTATCTTACATGACAAGCATAGACAGTAGGTACAATTTTTTAGTTTAAGTCAGAATATAACCACATTAATGGCACACCATGATTGTTAATCTATATGATGGATTTTATGTGTTCCCTGTGTTTGGAGACACCCATTTTTCATCTAGACAAAGGACAAGAATAGATACTGCTGAGAGGGGAAAAAACAGAATTTCCTCATATTTCTATTTTCCCCTCCAGATATGCTCTCTATTCTGCTCCAGGTGGCTGTGTGTATGGAGTATATCAATGGGCTTCCATTCCCTTCAATTCTTTTCAGTTGGGACCAGTAAGCAGCCTTGAGAAGAAATCAGAGCAATTAAGACAATAGCATATAAACATTGATTTCCCAAACTCACTCCTTGCATGATTGATGCTGAATTTTGACCTTTGACTGAAGTTCCTAGCTCCTCTGAAGGCATTTATCATATGAGACTTCCTCCTTTCCTTGCTTGAGTATAGGCCCCCTGCTCTCATCGCTTATGAACCACGTTCTCAGCTGCCACAGTATCCCGTGTCTTTTCCCAATAATTTGTTCACACCATTTTATATTCTTTTCTTAAACCATCCTCTTTTTTTTTTTATCATAATTTGACTGCCCATCTGTTTTTAGGGCACTGATTCTTCTGATAATATTTATAGACATGTGGAGAAATGGGAAGTCTTTCATCAGTGGTAAAAATAGTGTTGATAAAATTCTTTGTGAGAACAATTTGGTAATACCTATAAAGTTGCAATGTATGTATCCTATAACACAGAAATAGTATTTCAAGGAGAAAATTTTAAGCCTGGGCAGAGGGATTCATGTTTACTGGTGCTCCTTGCAGTAATGTTTATTATGATGGTGGTATATAAACAATCCATCTTTTCCTCAATGAGGGGTTGAAAAAATAAATGATTTCATTATGGTATATAATACCAATCAGCAGTTAAAATGCTGAGTAATATATACCTGTATGTATGAGACCATGGGTGAAGTTCAAAAAAATGCTGTGAAATAAAAAAGTACCAAATGATTTGGTATGGCATGTTTTAAAACCCATAAAACAAAACTATGTATTGTTAATGTACACATAGAAATATAGTAAAGATTATGAAAACAGGGATGCCTGGGTGGCTTTGGAAGCCTTGATGGCCCAGCAGTTGAGCATCTGACTTTGGCTCCGGGCATGATCTGGGGGTCCAGGGATTGAGTGCCACATCAGGCTCACCACAGGTAGCCCACTTCTCCCTCTGCCTATGTCTCTGCCTCTCTTTCTGTGTCTCTCATGAATGAATAAATTAAAAATCTTACAAAAAATAGAAAAAGTAAACATAGTTGATGTATTAGGCATGTCTCACTGTATAACAACTTGCACTGAAGTTCAGATACTTAAAATCACAAGCATTTATCTTATACTTTGTGTTGTTCAGGAATTCATGTGCAACTCAGCTTTTAGCCTCTATTTTATGGATTTTTTTGGTGGTTGTTGTCAAGTTGTAAGCAGGATTTCCATTCATTGCAAAACCCTTTTGGGGCAAAAGATGTACTTCTAACTGGATTCAAGTGGTTATTAGGAAACTTTAGTTTTACACAGGCCTTTAATGTCTTAGGAATTCAGGTCTTTACCAAGAAATGGGGACCTTTCCTTGGAGGTGCTTATAGTGTCGCAGCTGGCTTCCCAAGGGCAAGTCAACAATCAATGAGAGTGAGTGCTCAGGATGAAAGCCAGAATAATTTTGTATCTTGGCCTTAAATGTGACTTCTCATCACTTTTGCCATATTCTACTTGTTAGATGCTTATCTCCATTTAATAATAAAGGGGAAAGATTATTGTAGGCTATCAGTACCAGGAAATAGGACTCATTGGGCCATCTTGTAGATTGCCCACTACAAATGCATATGACACTCAGTGAAAATACAGGACAATTGTTATTTCTGGAGAGAGAAAGAGTTGAAAGTATTATTTTGGGGCATGGGCATTTTGTTTGACATACACATTTGGGCAGAGAACATTGTAGGCAGAATACTAAGAATGGACCAGAGAAGCATGGAACAGCTCTTTGAGCAATGGGAAAGGCATGTAGTTTCTTACTTCTGATGCAGAATTTATATACCTTTATTTTAAAATAGTACTTCATATAATGCCTTGAACACAATAAAGTCAGTGTTCGTTTTTCAATTTTCATTGAAAATAAAATAATTTCTTCCTAAAAGAAAGAAACTTTGAGGGATTGCCTGGGTGGCTCAGTTGGTTGAACATCTACCTTTGACTGAGGTCTTGATCACTGTGTCCTAGGATTGATCCCCACATGGGGCTCCCTGCTCAGTGGGGAGTCGGCTTCTCTCTCTGCCTCTGCTGTTTCCATGCTTGTGATCTCTCATTCTCACTCTCTCTCACTATCCCTCTCTAATAAATAAAGAAATAAAATATTTACTTTTTTTTTTTAAAGAAAGACTTTGATACTCTTGTAGGCCGTTCAGGTATTTAGGGCTGCACCAGTGTTGCTTTCCTATAGGTATGACAGAAACTTTGTTCAATTCCTTGAATTTCCAACCATTGTTGGTTGAAATATAGCCTATTAATGAGTTATACATGAAGATACTGTAAGCCATTGTGTTACTAGTACATGTAGCTGTTTTCTTTTACAAAGAGCCATATGACTATAGTATGAATCAGTAAATTTAAAAATTAACCTTTTATTTTCTTTTATCAATTCATCCTGAATTAATTTCAGTTTTTAGTCAGCAGGCACTTTTTGTTTTGTTTTGTGTTTTTTTTTGAATATATATATATGTATGTGTGTATATATATATATATATATATATATATATATATATATATTTTATTGGAGTTCAATTTGCCAACATATAGCATAACACCCAGTGCTCATCCCATCAAGTGCCCCCCTCAGTGCCTGTCACCCAGTCACCCCCACCCCCCACCCACCTCCCCTTCCACCACCCCTAGTTCGTTTCCCAGAGTTAGGAGTCTCTCATGTTCTGTCTCCCTTTCTGATATTTCCCACTCATTTTCTCTCCTTTCCCCTTTATTCCCTTTCACTATTTTTTGTATTCCCCAAATGAATGAGACCATATAATGTTTGTCCTTCTCCGATTGACTTATTTCACTCAGCATAATACCCTCCAGTTCCATCCACGTTGAAGCAAATGGTGGGTATTTGTCGTTTCTAATTGCTGAGTAATATTCCATTGTATACATAGACCACATCTTCTTTATCCATTCATCTTTCGATGGACACTGAGGCTCCTTCCGCAGTTTGGCTATTGTGGACATTGAGCAGGCACTTTTTGATGATTGGACCAGAGTGTTTATCTTTGAATGCTTTCTATCTAATCCCAGTTTGGGGTAATTAAAGTCTTTTTTTTATTTTCCAAGTATGATTTTTTCAAAATTCATTTGTGTTATTGTCCATATTGGTAGGTGATGTGACCAATTTTCTATACAACAACATTTGTACTTCAAAGACCTACAAAGTATGGTGAATCACATTTAAGTGTTTGCAGATTTTTTTTAATTGATCAAGCAAGCTTGTCACTTCAAGGAAAACAACAGGTATTTGTTGCCAATGATAAAATTTGTGATTTTAGGGGATCCCTGGGTGGCGCAGCGGTTTGGCGCCTGCTTTGGCCCAGGGCGTGATCCTGGAGACCCGGGATCGAATCCCACGTCGGGCTCCCGGTGCATGGAGCCTGCTTCTCCCTCTGCCTGTGTCTCTGTCTCTGTCTCTCATTCTATCTCTCAAGAATAAATAAATAAAATCTTTAAAAAAAAATTTGTGATTTTAGTTAAAAATCAATATCTTGCAAAGTTGTGACTATTACCAACTAATTAATAACTTTTCTTATGAGATTGGTGGTTATATTAATACATATTATTTTTGGATATTTTATAATGAAAGGTGTTACCATTTGGAAAATCTGCATAAATCAGTTAACTAGTAGTTTTCAGATGAGCAATGTTTAATATTACAAAAGGAAGCATGTAAAATGTGCATTCAGAATTCAAGATGGACCTAGGGATTTGAATGTAACAGAGTAAAATGTATATTGTTAAAAATTTTACTTTCCTTGGGGGTCCCTGAGTGGCTCAGTGGTTTAGCACCTGCCTTCAGCCCAGGGCGTAATCCTGGAGACCCAGGATCAAGTCCCACGTTCAGCTCCCTGCATGGAGCCTGCTTCTCCCTCTGCCTGTGTCTCTGCCTCCCTCCCTCTCTCTCCCTCTCTCTCTCCGGGTCTCTCATGAATAAATAAATAAATAATAAAAATTTTACTTTCCAGAAAAACTTTTTTTTTTTTTTACTTTTTACATTTCAATTAACTTTGAAATGATAGTTGTTCAATTTTGGTTTAGTATCAAATAATATCTGTAAGTATCTGAAAATGCTATGAAAGTACCTATTTTCCCAAATACATATCTATTTTAGGCTGAATTTTCATCATATACTTCTGCCAATACGGTATATGGTGTCAGTCTGTGGAGGCAGATAGGGAAATGTAACTGTCATCTATTATATCAGATCTTAGAGATATGAAAAATTGGAAAACAATGCTACTTTTTAAAAGAAATTTTAAAGTATAGTTTTAAGTATTACATTATCATATAAAGGTTTATCGCTTTTTACAATCATAGCTAACTTAAAATTTTTATCAGTTTCAGTTTTCTAGAATGGTGAATATAAAGAAGTATGTGCAAACTTTGCCTATATCCCTATAAGGAAAAGCTCTTTAAGGTTCTCATTAATTTTATTTTATTTTTAAAATTAATTTAATTTTAAAATAATTAACGTATAATGTATTATTGGTTTTAGAGGTATAAGTCAGTGATTCACCAGTCTTGTTTTTTTTTAAGATTTTATTTATTTATTCATAAGAGATACAGAGAGAGAGAGGCAGAGACATAGGCATAGGGAGAGTGGGCTACATGCAGGGAGCCGGATGTGGGACTGGATCCCAGGACTTCAGGACCATGCCCTGAGCCGAAAGCAGTCGCTCAACCACTGAGCTACCCACACTTCCCGATTTATCAGTCTTATATAAAACCCAGTGCTAATTACATCACATGCCCTCCTTAATGTCCATGACCCAGTTATCCTGTCCACCCACCCCTCTCCAGCCAATCCTCAGTTTGTTTTCTATGTGTAAGAGTTTCTTATTGTTTACCTGCCTCTCCAATTTTGTCTTGTTTTACATTTTTCCTCTCTTCCCCTTTGATCCTCTGTTATGTTTCTTAAATTCCACATGAGAGTGAGAGTATATGATAATTGTCTTTCTCTGATTGACTTATTTCACTTAGCATAATATCCTCTAGTTCCATGCATTTTGTTGCAAATAACAAGATTTTATTTTATTTTTTTTAAGATTTTATTTTTTGATGGCTGAGTCATATTCCATTTTTATTATATACCACATCTTCATTATCCATTCATCTGTTGTTTGACATCTGGGCTCTGTTCATAGTTTAGCTATTTTGGACATTGTTGCTATAAACATTGGGGTGCGGTTACCCCTTTGGATCACTATGTTTTGTATCTTTCGGATAAATACCCAAGAGTGCAATCCTGAGTTGTAGGGTAGCTCTATTTTCATCTTTTTAAGGAACTTCCATACTGTTTTCTAGATTGGCTGCACCAGCTTGCATTCCCACCAACAATGAAGAAAGTTCCCCTTTACTCGCATCCTCACCAACATCTGTCATTTCCTGACTTATTCATTTTAGCCATTCTCACTGGTGTGAGGTGGTATCTTATTGTGTTTTTCATTTGTATTTCCCTGATGCCAGGTGATGTTGAGAATTTCTTCATGTGTCTGTTGGCCACTTGTATGTCTTCTTGGGGAAATGTCTGTTCATATTTTCTGCCCATTTATTGATTGGATTATTTGTTCTTTGGGTGTTGAGTTTGATAAGGTCTTTATAGATTTTGGATACTAGCTCTTTAATATGTCATTTGCAAATGTCTTCTTTCATTCTGTTGGGGTTTTTTTATCAACTTTTTTTTTCTTTTTTGCTCTGCAAAAGCTTTTTATTTATTTATTTTCAAAGATTTTATTTATTTATTCATGAGAGACACACAGAGAGAGAGGCAAAAACATAGGCAGAAGGAGAGACAGAAGCAGGCGCCTTGCAGGGAGCCCAATGTGGGACTCAATCCCAGGAGTCTGGGATCATGTCCTGAGCCAAAGGCAGACAATCAACCACTGAGCTAGCCAGGTGTCCCAAAAGCTTTTTATTTCTATGAAGCCCCAATATTCAATTTTGTTTTGTTTTCCTTGCCTGTGGAGATATGTCTAGGAAACAGTTGCTGCATCTGTGGTCAAAGAGGTTGCTGTCTGTATTCTCCTCTAGGATTTTAATGGATTCTTGTCTCACATTTAGATCTTTTATCCATTTTGAGTCTGTTTTTGTGTATGATATAAGGAAATGGTCCAGTTTCATTCTTATCCACGTGCCTGTCCAATTTTCCCAACACCATTTATTGAAGACTGTCCTTTTTCGATTGGGTATGTTTTTTTTTTTTCTTTTTAAAGATTTTATTTATTCATGAGAGACACAGTGAGAGAGAGAGAGAGAGAGAGGCAGAGACACAGGCAGAGGGAGAAGCAGGCTCCATGCAGGGAGCATTGCGTGGGACTTGATCCTGGGTCTCCAGGATCACGCCCTGGGCTGATGGCTGGTGCTAAACCACTGAGCCACCCAGGGATCCCCCTCGATTGGGTATGCTTTGTCAAAGATGAGTTGACCATAGAGTTGAGGGCTCATTTCTGGGTTCTCTATTCTGTTCCTTTAATCTATGTGTCTGTTTTTGTCTCTGTACCATACTTTCTTGATGATTACAACTTTGTAATATAGCTTGAAGTCCATGATTGTGATGCCACCGGTTTTGGTTTTCTTTTCCATCATTCCTGTGGCTATTTGGGGTCTTTTCTGTTTACATAGAAATTTTAGGATTATTTGTTTTGGATTATTTGGTATCTTGGTTTTGTGAAAAAAGTTGATGGCATTTTATTATGGATTACATTGAATGCATAGTTTGCTCTAGGTAGCATAGACAAATAAAAATCAAAAGAACAGTAGAACGGATCAATGCAACTCGGAGCTCGTTCTTTGAAAGAATGAACAAGGTTGATAAACCCCTGGCCAGACTTATCAAAAAGAAAAGAGAGGGCAGCCCGGGTGGCTCAGCGGTTTAGTGCCGCCTTCAGCCCAGGGCCTGATCCTGGAGACCTGGGATCGAGTCCCACGTCGGGCTCCCTGCGTGGAGCCTGCTTCTCCCTCTGCCTGTGTCTCTGCCTCTCTCTCTCTCTCTCTCTGTCATGAATAATTAAATAAAATCTTTAAAAAAAAAAAAAGAAAGAAAAGAGAAAGGACCCAGATAAATGAAAATCAGGAATGAAAGAGAGATCACAACCAACATGGAAGAAAAAGAAACAATTATAAGAACATATTATGAGCACCTGTATGCCAACAAATTGGCAATATGGAAGAAAGGGATGCATTCATAGAGACATATAAACTACCAAAACTGGAACAGGGAGAAATAGAAAACCTGAACATATGCATAACCCGAAAGGAAATTGAAGTAGTAATAAAGAATCTCCCAACAAATAAGAGTTCATGGCTGGGTGGCTTCCCAGGGGAATTCTACCAAATATTTATTTTTAAAAAAAGATTTTATTTATTTATTTATGAGAGACATAGAGAAAGGCAGAGACATAGGCAGAGGGAGAAGCAGGCTCCTCAAAGGGAGCCTGATGTGGAACTCAATCCTGGAGCCCCGGGATCACACTCTGAGCCAAAGACAGATGCTCAACAACTGAGCCATTCAGGCATCCGTGTACCAAACATTTAAAGAAGAAATAATATCTATTCTACTAAAGCTGTTTCAAAGGCTAATAATGGAAGGAATATTTTCAAACTTGTTCTATGAGGCCAGCATTACCTTGATCCCAAAACCAAACACCCCTCAAAAAAGGAGAGTTATAGATCAATATTCCTGATGAATATGGATGCCAAAATTCTTACCAAGATACCAAGCAACAGGATACATCAGTACATAAAAGGATTATTCACCAAGAACAAGTGCGAGTTATTCCTGGACCACATGTCGGGTTCAACATTGGCAAAGTAATCAATACATAAATAAAAAGAATGGACAAGAACCATATGATCCTCTCAATAGATGCAGAGAAAACATTTGATACAATACAATATCCTTTTTTGATTAAAACTCTTCACAGTATAGGGATAGAGGGGGCATACTTCAATATCATAAAAGCCATATATGAAAAGCCCACAGTCAATAACGTTCACAACGGGGAAAAACTGAGGGGTTTTCCCCTAAGGTCAGTAACACGACAGGGATGTCCATTCTCAACACTGCTGTTCAACATTGTACTAGAAGTCCTAGCCTCAGGAATCAGAAAACAAAAAGAAATAAAAGGCATCTGAATCAGCAAAGAAATGAAACTCACTCTCTCTAGATGACACGATACTCTATGTGGAAAATGCTAAAGACTCTACCTCAATATTGCTAAAACTCATACAGGAATTCAGCAAAATGGCAGGATATAAAATCAATGCCCAGGAATCAGTGGCATTTCTATACACTAATGATGAGACAGCAGAATGAGAAATCAAGCAATGTATCCCATTTTAAATTGCACCAAAAACTACAAGATACCTAGGAATAAACTTGACCAAAGAGATAAAATATCTGTACTCATAAAACTAGAACACTCATGAACGAAATTGAAGAACACACAAAGAAATGGAAAAACAGGGAGATCCCTGGGTGGCTCGTGGTTTATTTAGTGCCTGCCTTTGTCCCAGGGCGTCATCCTGTAGTCCCGGGATCGAGTCCCACTTCGGGCTCCCAACATGGAGCCTGCTTCTCCCTCTGCCTGTGTCTCTGCCTCTCTCTCTCTGTGTCTCTCATGAATAAATAAATAAAATCTTAAAAAAAAAAAGAAATGGAAAAGCATTCCTGGCTCATGGATTGGAAGAACAAATATTGTTAAAAGGTCCCCAATAATTTTAAACAATGTGAAGGCTTATTAAAGATCAGAAAGTTTGAGAATTATTGTTCTAAGAAAAATCCTTCAGTATCTGAAATCCAAGGACTTCTGTTTTTTTTTAAGAGTATAACATCCATGTTTTATACACATACATATTTGTAATATAAAATAATTTATGGATATATTCTACATGATTACAAATTATTTCCGCAGTTTCTTTTATCAAAAGTTACGAAATTATTTCAGTATCTTTTGTATTTTCAAGTATGTTCAATATTGTTGAAAGCAACTGGTAAGAATACATATGCATCAAAGAATGTTAGGGTTGGAAGATGCCTTAGAAATCATGTAGTTCAATGACTGTTAAGTATTGTCTGTGAACCTGCATTTAAATTACTTAAGGAGCCTGAGTTTGAGAGATTGTTGGGTGTTTCTCTTGGTATTTTTATTCATTGGGTTGTGATGTCGTTGGATTGTGGCCAAAAATCTGTATTTTATGAAAGCTATTCAAACTTATCATGATGATGCCTGCCAGGTTAGAAATTAATAATCTGGTCCAACTCTGGTATTTCTTTGACAGAGTTTGAAAATCTGTGGCTAGTAGACCAAATCCTGTCCCCCGTCTGTTTTTGTAAATAAAATTTCATTGAATCTCAGCTGTAACTATTTGTTTATATTGACTATGAAGGATTCTGGAATTTATTTTTGCATTTTTTAAAAGATATTATTTATTTATTAATGAGAGACACAGAGAGAGTAAAGGAGGCAGAGACACAGGCAGAGGGAGAAGCAGGCTCCCTGTGGGGAGCCCGATGTGGGACTGGATCCTGGGTCTCCAGGATCAAGCCCTGGGCTGAAGGCAGCTCAAAACTGCTGGGCCTCCAGGGCTGCCTAGATTCTGGAATTTAGCAGCTAAGTTGAGTCATTAAAATAGATATTCTACGGCTCAGGAAACATCAAATATGTAGTATCTAGTCTTTTATAGAATAAGGGTTCTGACCTCTCTACTGAAAGAAAAATAGTACACTTCGAGGTTATACAATTTTTTTGTGTGTATTTAGTATTATATTACAAACTAGAAATCAAGTCTGTTAATCTTAGGTCCAGTGTATGCTAATGTGCTTGATGGTTTCATCAACACAGAAATTATGTTAGAAAGAATTATTTGTGTTGATGCTAAATCATGACATAAATCTGTTACATGATCAACTGGTTTAGGGCATTTAAATTACAATTTGATTTGAATATGTTAAGTTTGAAGTCAACATTACCCATAACAAACTTGTTATAGTGAAATAAATGGGCCAAAAGATCTTTTGCTTCCAACCTTATTCCCAGTGGTCCATGACTAAAGTTTTTTTCAAGTGCTGATTTAATGAACAGTGGTTATGTAATATTAATTGCTGCCATTTATTTTCTGCTCTTTTATGGCAAGCACTAAAAACATTGTATACCTAGTCATAATGTTTTCCAAATTTCTTTTTGAATTCCTTTTCTACCCAGGCACTTCATTAGTAGCTGTGCATTTATGTGTTGTATATTATGGACTTCTCCATAAGATTTAATTTGAATAAAAGTTTCTGAGGCCTTTTAGAAATACTTCCAAATCATTGCTTGTCTTATTTCCCATAACTTCCCCCATGAAGTTAGTATAACGTTTATTTTTGAGATGATGAAATTGTGAGCTATGACTTTGAGTCTCAAACAGTAGACCAAATTTGAACACATTTTGGTAGACTCTACAGGATGTGTTCGTTCATCATATCACTTTGCCAGATTGAGGGAATGCATTTTTTTTTAAGTTATCTCAATAACCAAAGTGAAGCTCAAACTCATGTCCTCAAGATCAAGAGTTTCACACTTTATGGACTGAGACAGCGAGGTGCCCCAATGAAATGCAGTTTAGAGAAACCTTCAGGGAGTTATCTTATTTCGCTTAGCTTAATACCCTCCATATGTATCCATTTTGAACCAAATGGCACAATGTCATTCTTTTTCATGGGTTTCTAATATTCCTTCTTGTATTTGTGTGCATTTGTTTGTTTGTGTGTAGTATACTGGTGAATAAAAGAGTTAGATACAGGCTTCCAGGTTTGGAATAAATAAGTCATGGGAATAAAAGGAACTACATAAGGAATACAGTGAACCAAAGTTTAACTCAGTGTACCATTACAGATACTAGCTATGTTTTTGGTGAATAGAACATAATGCATAAACAGACAGTCAACAAAATTAAAGACAACCTACGGAATGGGAAAAGATATTTGAAAATGACACATCTGATAAAGGGCTAGTATCCAAGATCTATAAAGAACTTATCACACTCAATACCCAAGCAATAAACACTCTAGTTATGAAATGGGCAGAATACATGAATAGACACTTCTCCAAAGAAGACCTACACATGGCTAACAAGCACATGAAAGTATGGTTCACATCACTTGCCATCAGGGAAATACAAATCTAAACCACAATGAGATACCTCTTTATACTGGTGAGAATGGCTAAAATTAAGACAGGAAACAACAAATTTGGCGAGGATGTGGAGAATGGGGAACACTTTTGCACCGTTGCTGAGAATGCAAACTGGTGGGGCCACTCTGGAAAACAGTGTGGTGGTTCCTCAATAAGTTAAAAATAGAGTTACTTTATGACCCAGCAATTGTACTACTGGGCCTTTACCTCAAAGATACATATGTAGTGAAACAACAGGACACCTGCACCCCAATGATCATAGCAGCAATGTCCACAATAGCCTAACTGGAAGGAGCCATGGTGTCCTTCAACAGATGAATGTATAAAGAGGATATATATATATATATATATATATATATATATATATATATATAATGGAATATTACTTAGCCATCCGAAAGGATGAATACGTACCATTTACTTTGACATGGTTGAAACTCTGGGTATAATGCTGAGTGAAATAAGTCAATCAAGAAATACAAGTGTCAGGGATCCCTGGGTGGCTCCGCGGTTTAGCGCCTGCCTTTGGCCCAGGGTGCCATCCTGGAGTCCTGCATCGGGCTCCCTGCATGGAGCCTGCTTCTCCCTCTGCCTATGTCTCTGCCACTCTCTCTCTCTCTCTCTGTCTATGAATAAATAATAAATAAAAACTTAAAAAAAAAGAAATACAAGTGTCATATGGTTTCACTTATATGTGGTATATAAGAAATATTGAAAGGGAGAATAAGGGAAAAGTTGGAAAACAGTGGAGAAAAATTAGAGAGGAACACAAACCATGAGAGAGTCCTAACTCTGGGAAACAAACAAAGGGTTGTAGAAGGGGAGGGATGTTGGGGGTGGAGTAACTGCGTGCTAGGCACTAAGGAGGGCACTTGATCTGGTGAGCACTGGGTGTCAGAGTATATGTTGGCAAATTGAGTTTAAACAAAATATTTAAAAAGGGAATAAAAGATAAAAGTACAGAAACCCCATAATGTATAAACTTGTCAATGCACTAAGTTGTATACCTGAGACAAGTTAGTTGTGTGTTATCTATAATCAAATAAAAAAGGGAGAAACTCTTAGAAAATGCTTCAGGATGAATTTACCTCAGTAACACATAATGTGAACGAAGTCACTCATAAAGCCTACATATTGTATAATTCTATTTATATGAAATCACAGAACAGATACATTTACAAAGAAAGCAAATTACTAGTTGCTTAGTACTGGGTTGAGAACAGAAATTAAGTGCAAAGAGACAGAAAGGAACTTTTTGAAGTTCTGGAAATGTTCTGAAGCTGGATTGTAGTGAAAATTGCACTAATGTATAAATTTACTAAACATTATAGAATTGTCAATTTACAATGGACACATTTTATACTATTTTACACTATCTAAATTATCCCTTGATAAAACTGTATTGAATTAGAAATGAGTTGTTTTAGATTACAGAATATAATTGAGGGATGATATTGATATTCTCAAAAAAAGATAAGAAACAAAGAAAAACTTCTTTTATAGCTGAATTATCATGTTTATCAAATATTTCTTTGTGGATAAATCTGAAGTAAGTTTACTTCCTTTTTCCCAGTGGTCACCATCCATGTGTTTCTTCAATTGATAAAGGAGATTATATCTTAGGCCCTACCTTCCTAAGAAGAAGTCAACTTCAACATGATAATGCAGAGTTTGGTATATTTTCTTTACAAGTTATAATTGAGCCATATCACATTTCTTGAACTGAACCTTAGATTTTGGGGTTTGGCCAGATTATTGGCAGTTGACGTTTGGTGTCAAGAGTTTCTGTCTCCTGGAAGGCCATGTATTAATCCTTTTCTTTTTGCCTTGCATAGTAAAGATACTGTTAACGATTTACATCCAGGTCATCTGGCTTAATCTAGTAGTGGATTTTGGCTCATTTTTATTTCTGTTCCATAGAAATTCTGGTATTCTCCGTCACAATGTAAATCAAATAGAAAAGTGCTTAACTTACTGAAAATTCAGTCTCCTCCCTGGAAAAGAGCATTTTCATATTTAAAATAAGGTAGTCAGCAACCACAATGTGAATTTGTGTAACCAAATGCAGTATTGATGAGCTTTGGAATCAAAGAAAGATGGATCAGAATACTATTTTTACCTTTGATTAATCACATGATCTTGAGTTAGCTACTTTACCATTCCTCATGTTTTTTGTATGTAAAATGAGGAAAATCATATCTAAATCATATTGTGTATTTTTGTTAGATATATATGTTGTATATATAGTTATGTTATGAAATATTATATTTCTTTGAGTATATCTTCTCCACTTGTTGGGTGCAAACTAATGACCCTGAAGTCAAGGGTGGCCGTCTCTATGGACTGAGCCAGCTAGGTGCTCCTGAAATAGACATTCTTATACTCATTTTGCATTTATGAAATGGGACTGTGTTTGTTGAGGTATGTATCAATATGGAATTATATAATATGTATGTAGCCACATTATGAGGTAAATATGATATCATATATCTATATCTTGTGTATAGTGAGAAAATATCTGTAATGTAACTCAATCTGTCATATTTTTTTCATTTACATAAAAGTTTGTGAAAAAAGTTAGATACCTAGTAAGTTCTTAGTAAATACTACTTCTCATGTTTATGGAATATAAACGTCTGATATTTTAAAAGAACCTTCATTCAACAATGACAAGTAGAATGTCGTTCACTGACATCCATTATTCATTATAAATTAAAACCGAAAATGACAATAACATTGTCAAAAGGGTGTTCCTGTTTCTTCATTCAAGTCATAATAATACAGTTGTAGAGTCTAGCTTTTCATTCAGTGATGTAGGGAAAGCTTATTAATTTTTTTGACAGAAGCAAAATAGTAATTTCAGAACACATTTATATATATTTCTTCTGTTGAAGTTTTCTCTGTATTATAATATGTAGCTTTTCAAGTGTTTTTATTACCCTTCCTCTCCTTATGTGTTTTTTAAAGCCACTGATAGTAATGAGAAAATTTTTCAAATTATTTCATACTGGAAGTAGTGTGTTTAGTTCTTAAATAAAAATATTAGTGGTTTTGATATTAGAGGGAATTATCACAAAATCTGATGGTGGCACACGTTAATACTTTATTCCTAACATTTGTAGTTTACCATGTTTTTTGAAATTTTCTACCCAAAAGGCACAAAAATCCCTAAGACGTTGAATTGGTTTCCATAGTGACTCTTGCTTCTAACAAAGGTTTGGGTGTTTGTAACTTGCCTTTGTTATGGAAACACTTTACATTTGTTGATGATACTTCAACGGAAATTTTGTTGTTATGAATATGATTTGGGAAGACATTCTGCCTTAATCACATTCAGCAGTTTCCCTAAAAGAAAATGAACGAAAGACAGGACAGAAAGAAAGAAACCCTGAATGAATAGAAACAGCTGCCCTATTATATACAAAAGCTGAAAAAAAAATGCTTTCTAAAAAAATTGACTTGGCATGTTATACCCCTAGTTATTGGGATACATAACGTTTGAATTTTTTTCTTTGTGCCTCTTTTGTTCCCTTGAAATAATAAATTTGCATGTGAATGGAGGAAAGCCAATTTATATTCCAAGGTTCATGAAAAGAAATTATTGATTGGCTCTTTAATTGAGCAAACACCATCTGAACCACTTTCTCCATTTTTTTTTTAGTCTCAACATAAACTGAAATATTCTCTTCAGTGAAAACAGTGTTTGTTTTCTGAAGTTTTAAGTTAGTCTCAATATTACATTATGATCTATAAAGGATGAAAGTGCCATAACCCTTGATCTATGCTTGTTCCTGTGTACAGCATTGACTCAAAAAATGAGGTATCAAGGCAAAGGTTTTGTTTAATGCTAATGCTCCTTTGCCCATGATGTCAGTTTATGCAGGATGTGGTAGTATTTTTCAGTTTGTTTCCTATTTACTCATTGCTTTCAAAATTCGTTGACCTCTTCTTTCCTAACCTTTATGGATAATAACATACTTGCTTTGTATATACTTTTCCTTTAGTGCACAATGTCACATAGTTATATTAGCTAGGCAGTTATCCTAAGGAAAGAAAGTGGGTCATATAGAGACCATAAACAAATGAAAAGCCCGAACCCCATCTAATGGGGACAGCAGATGATTACCCTGCAGGAATATTGACCCTTATATGGATTGATCGAGCTATCTTCCAACGTCCCATGAAGAACCAGACAGAATTGATTTTTTAAAATAATATGAAATCTCCTAGGTTTTCAATGCTGAAAACAATTTTTCTTTAAACACTGCTTGATTATACTGGGTGGATCATATAAAGCTTATCTATAGGCTTCATGTAACTTGAAATGCCCCCAGGTTGCACCCTCTTTTTTAGGGGCTTGCTTTGTGCTCTGGTTGATACTGGCTTAATGATATAAACTTGTCATTGCAATTTGCAATTCATTTCTTCAGTACATCTCCTTCCCTCTATTCAGTTATGCATTCTTAAATACTGGCCCATGGAAATATGACTTAGGAGACTTTGGTTATTCTTTTGGGCATTGGAAATTCAATCTAATAGATTCCTTTCATTAAGGATCTAAGAGATTATATGAGATGCTGAATAGAAGCAATCATGATACAGGTTGATGAATGTCATGAGGGAGGTTGGCACAGTATATAATGGTGATATAGAAGAGAGATACTTAGCATTCTTTGTTAATACAATCTCTTAAATGAGTGAAATGGCTATGTCTTGTTCCAGCAGTTCTCTGAGGAGAAATGGTTATGGCAGAATGTTCAAGATACCTGATATGCCAGTGGGGGAGAGATTTGTGGGAAGATGGGCCCTTCAGTTCCTCCTAAATAGAGCATCTTTGTCATTTGGCAATTGAAAAAGATGATTCTTTCATTTTAGCCTTTGACATCTATTGAGTGTTATTTCTAAAGTGAAATGCTTAGAAGAGTCAATAGACTCTTCCCTTTTTATATTGCTTTGACTAGATGTCAGCAATTCCAATCGTATCAGATCATTTATTACTCGGAGAAAATCCCTTGACAAACCTAGAGATTAATTTGTTGTTGGTGAGCTACTCAGGAGATATTTCTCCTTCTTCCCATAATAGAGAGAGATGCTCACAGTTTAGGCCAGGTTTGGTATTATGGCTTTGTATAAAATACAAGCATCTAAGAGAATGGAATCAAAGTGAAATCTTGACGTGGTTTCAAATCAAAACCAAATCTCCATGCACTGTCAAAATCCTGGGCTTGCTTTATTGCAGGGGCAGTTCATGCAGAGGAAAGATAAGAGTGCCCAGTAAACAAGTAGCTTTTGGATAGCAGATAAAACTGCAAAATGAAAGCACTTGACTGATGGATGATAAATGTTATTTGTCTGCCTTGAGTTAATATTATATTTTATGGGATATGAAGTAATACCTGCCTTGTAGATTTACTCAAGTAGGAGCAAGCAAATTTCCTGAAAATGGCTTTTTTACAATGAGTTTATAGAACTTGAAGGGAAAATTAGTATTAGCTGCGGAGTTATTTTCAAAGAACACTCCAGAAGATTCTAACAGCAATATTTATTGGAGGTTGGAAATCAGATAAATATTTCCTTCACATGCCAGTAGGGGTTATAGTTTTTGTAAAAGGCACAAATTCACATGATGTTACATGAAGAAATACTCTCTGCGGTAGAGAAAGATCTCTGTAGAGTAGGTTACATAAAATTATTTTTAAGACTCAGGCACCCAAATGGAAAAAAAAATTTTTAAAGTCTCTGTTAGGTATTTCATTTTCCCATTCTCACCTGCCATATCAGCTCTTTTAAACTTACTGGAAAATTCACCGTTTCACCTCTTTGACCCTCATTAGTAGGTTTATGGAAGCTGGGTGTCTTCATTGTGATTATAGGATCCCTGGATTGTGATACCTTGCTTTAAATGTTGTCCCTGCTACTTACTCATTGTGTGGCTTTGGACTAGTTGTTGAACTTGTGTTGTACCTCAGTTTACACATTTAAAAAATAGAGATAATAATCCTTGGCTTATTAGGTTGTCAGAAGGACTGAGGTGCTGATGCTTTGAATATGGTAAGTGTGTAATTAATATATGTTTTAACCATTTTATTTGTTTGAGAGAAAGATTAAGCAAGTGCTAGGGAAAGAGAGAGAAGGAGTGGAGGAGCAGAGGGAGAGGGTCAAGCAGACTCCCGCTGAGCTGGGAGCCAGGTGGTGGGCTCCATCCCAGGACCCTGGGATCATGGCCTGAGCCGAAGGCAGTTGCTTAACCTACTGACACCCAGGCACCAATATGTATTTAATATTAGTCACACTCCTTTCTTCATCAGTATCTCCTTTCTGTGGCTCCAGTGCTGCCAGCATTTCAGAACCAGAGATAACAGGGAAGAAAAGTTATGGAGGGGAGGATTCCAATTGATGATCTTCAAATTATACAATAAAGGTAGTTACCTATTCTGCCCTTCTGAGAGATGATTTTTGTTCATTGACCTTTGATTTTCCTGGAAAACTTTGAATTATGTACTTTTCTTTGTATACAAATATAAGGTGTATGTTTCTGCAGCTTCCAAACTAGAGTTTGGGGATATTTCATCAAAAAGTCCTTGTTTCCAATTTTCTATATATACTTCAATCTGAGGATTTGCCTGCAGGGGTGAAGGGTGTTTTATTTTCAGTTCATGCTCTTCTGAGCTAGGAATCCTCATGCAGAGAAAGCTCCTACTGAGTACAAAGGGAATTTGTCCTAAGAATGAGCTGTTGGCCTTGGCCTACTGTGTATAGATATTCTTTATTCAGGAGAGGTTTGAAGATACCTAGGTTTGAAGTAAGTATAGGTTCCTTCCACCCTGCTCCAAGGGGTTTCTTAAACAACATACATCCAGACATCTCCATGTTCTAAGGGACAAATCACTCATTTGGTCTCGTTCAACAGCCTAGAATTTTAAAAATATAAGAAGCCCTTTGTGAAGAAGGAATGATGTAGTGTGGTTGAAATTCCATTATTGTTACTCTACTAGGCTTAAAATATTGATATAATAAAAAGGAAAGGGCTACAATTATTAAAATCTGAATTTAGAAATCGTTACTGTGATGGGAAGGGAATTATCATAATTTTTTCTGGGTTTTGGTAAAGGGCATAAATAAATCAAAGCTATTTCTGACTCCCTGGAAAATATGAAATATAATTAGGATAAAATTAACAGAGTTCCTAATCAGTCAGCCAAGCACTGAGCATATATTTATTACTGTATCAGCTTTCTGCAAAGTATATGTCTAGGATATATAGAAAATATGGCTCTTGCTCTCAAGGTATTTATAGAATAATCTGAAAACATATATATATGTGTGTATATATATATATATAGCAATAAATGGAACAGACTAAATAATATATTATTCTGAGCCCTTTACATTTTGGAAAGTTCTTGTGAGACCTGTGATTTATGTCACATCATTTCTACCGATGTTTCACATAATACTCATTCACACTGTGGTTTAAGTCACTGATAGCTGGTTATTTGCAGACAACAAGGGGAAGAAGTTAAAATGGATTGCTAAGCATCAGAAAGGTAAGGAAACTTAGGGGATTGTATATTCTGGGAGATGGGCTAATGGAAAATGGAGCACTTCCTCACATGGAATGAGGAAGACAGCTGTCTAAACTGAACCTTTGCCTTTGCTGCCTTTCCTGAAGTCCAAGTGAATACATCCTTGAATAAGCATCTAGCTGAAGCCAACAAGCAGTATGTTGAAGCTCAATTTCGGTTCTGAGTTGTAAAAAATTACTCCTCTATTTTCTCTGGTATCTTTTTGGGACAAAAATTGTGGCTTATTTATTGCTGTATTCTCAGCAGCTGTGTGCTAACATATGATAAGTGCCTGCTCTATAATTAATATCCTTCGATCCGGGTACACTTCTCTCACTTTTTTTATGAATTGTTTTCACTCTCTGTTTTGTTTCCTCTGCTTGGCCCTTCAACTGATAGGTTCCCAATTTTTCATCCATAGTTCCTTACTTCCTATCCAAGCCCCTTTGTCCACACTGTCACTGTGTCTGTCCACTGTTCAGTGATCCTGTTTCCCAATGACCAGAGTGTAGGGCGGTAAGTTAATTTGTCGGCTTGGCCTTTGAAATCAAACAAATCTGGGGTGAAATTCAGATTTTACCACTTACCGGCTATCAGACCTAATGACTAGGAGCACTTCTTTGATTCTTAGGTTGTCCTTCTGATAAAAGAGTTTAATGATACTACTGAACTCATGGTGTTATCATGTGAATTTGGTCAAATGAGAAGTATAATATAAATAGCATAGGGGAACCTGTGTGACTCAGTCAGTTAAGTGTCTGCCTCGATTTTGGCTCAGGTCAGGATCCCAGGGTTTTTTTGTTTTTGTTTTTTTTTAATTTATTTATGATAGTCACACAGAGAGAGAGGCAGAGACACAGGCAGAGGGAGAAGCAGGCTCCATGCACCGGGAGCCTGACGTGGGATTCGATCCTGGGCCTCCAGGATCGCACCCTGGGCCAAAGGCAGGTGCTAAACCTCTGCGCCACCCAGGGATCCCAGGATCCCAGGGTTTTAAGATGGAGCCCCGAGTTGGGCTCCTTGCTGGGCATGGAGCCTGCTTAAGATTCTTTGCCTCCTCTCTCTCTCTCTGTCTCACTCTCTAATGCTAGATAAACAAATAAATACCACTTTTTTTGGAACTTAAGTACGCAGTAAACTTTAGTTGATTTTACTCTTGTTTATAAAACTTTTTTGACATATTATAATGCACTGCCATTAAAGGACCCATTTAATATTTAGAATTTAGTGGGGTTTTTTGGTAAGCTCATGTATAACCATCAGCATATTTGGAAAATATTTTTTGTTCTGCAGGAAATAAACAAGTTGCAATTGGCACTAACTCCCCCTCTCTCTCACATCCAGCCGTCGAAGATGGAAATGGTATTTCACATTCTGCTATTCTAGACATTTAGATAAATGGAATCATACAGTATTGAATAATAATTTTGAGGTCCATCCATGTTATAGCACATCTCAGCAATTCCTTTTATTGTTGAGTAATATTCCATTATAGCAGTATATTACATGTTATCTGTACATTCATTATTTGATAAACCTTTGTTTTTTTCCACTATGTGGCTATTATTAATAATGTTCCTAGGTACATTTTATGTACAAGTTTTTATGAACTTACATGTTCAGTTTTCTTCAGTATATAATGCATATACTGAGAGTGGGTATATATATCTACTGAATCATATGGTAACTCAATGTTGAAGATTTTAAGGAAATGCCAAAACTGTTATCCAAAGTAGCTGTAGCATTTTATATTCCCACCAACAAATGTCTGCTTCCTAACACTTGTGTTGTTTGTTTTTTAATTTTACCTTATCTAGCAGGTATGAAGTGTTATTTCATTGTACTTTCGATTTACATTTCCTGAAGGACTAATGATTTTGAGCATATTTTTAATGTGTATAATACATCATTGTTTGTAGTGGTGCCTTGATGGCTCAGTAGATTAAGTGTCTGCCTTCGTTTCGGGTCATGATCTCTGGGTCCTGGGATCTAGTCCTTGTGGGGGCTCCCTGCTCAGTGGGGAGTCTGGTTCTCCTTCTCCCTCTGCCCCCTTTCCCCCTCCCCACTCTCTTTCAAATGCATGGAATCTTTTTAAAAATTGCTTCTCATCTTGCGACATAATAAGAAATATATATTTGATATCTCTCCCTGGTTTTTGACACAGGGCTCCAAAATCCCTTAGAATTTCCTGGGTGTTAAGAGTGTCTTTTGCTCGAATCTGGCAACTATTGGTGGGATCCCGAGTAGCTCCAGCCCATAAGCTGATTATCAGAAATATCAAGCCACGATTAGAAGCTTGGAATGTTCGGCACTATCCACATCCTATAGGAAGGAGTGGGAAGAGTGGTGTAGATTAATGTAGCGAATACGTGTTCATGCCTGTGTCACAAATACTGTACATAAATTTTGGCGGTATGGAGCTTAGAGAAATTCCAGGATGGCGAATGCATGTATGTGTTTGGTACATGACACACCTCAAGCTCCTGTACTCCAGACATTTCCAGACCTTTCCCTATGTACTTCATTTTACTGTTCATCTGTATATTGTATAATACCTTTTATAATAAATTGCTTAACATAAGTACCCGTGTCTTGAGCTTTGTGAGCCATTCTAATAAATTACTAGATTTGAAATCGGGAGGTTATGGGAACCTTCAAGTTTATGGGCAAGTTATAGAGAAATTTGAATATCCTGGGGAACATTACATATGAGTAGCATATGAAGTGACGGTAGTCTTGTGAAACTGAGCTATTAAACCTTTAGAATCTGACACTACGAACTGGAGAGATGATGAATTTCATTACATAACACCCTATTGGTGTTCAGGGAGTTGGAAAATCAGTTGTTGTCAAGGGAAAAAGCCTGAGATTTGGTGTGAGAAGTGTTTAGGCTAGAAAAAGATTTTCCTTAAAATTTACTTACCATTTATCTGTTGGGTTATTTGTCTTCTGGTTTTGCTTATAAGCATTCTTTATAAATTTTCCATAGAACTCTGTTCCATAGAACTCTGTTATAGAGACAGGAGTTGGATTAATTTTGTTTCTGTACGTTGCCTTTTAACTTTCATATGGTACTTTTTTATGGAGAAAAGACTTAATTTTCATGTTGTCCATTGTATCTATTTTATTTCTGTCATTTATGCTTTTGAAGCCCTAACAAATGATTGTTCAATCCGAGTTCATGGGTATTCATTCCTTGATTTCCTCCAAACAATTTTATAGTTTTCGATTTTACATGTTGGCTTATGGTGTATTTTACGTTACTTCTTTAAAGTGGTGTGATGTAGTGGTCCAAATTTATGCTGTTGCAAGTGGATACTCACTCATTTGTTCTAGAATCATTTCTTCAAGAGATTATTGTTTCTCAATGTATCATCAAGATACCCTTTTCAAAATTCAATAGGTTTTAAATGTATGGGCTTTATGTCTGTATTTCATTTTCATTCCATTGATCTGTATGTCTGTCTATAGGCATGTACCACAGTCTTCTTGATTGCTTTAGTTTTATACTAAATTTTGGAATAGAGGAATATGTCTCTTCCAAGTTTGTTCTTTTTGAGAATTGCATTGGCTATTCTGGGTCTCTTGCATTTTCACATGAAATTTTGGATAATCTGGGATGCCTAGGCAGCTCAGTGGTTGAGCATCTGTCTTCGGTCCAGCGCATGATCCGGGAGTCCTGGGATCGAGTTCTGCATTGGGCACCTGGCATGGAGCCTGCTTCTCCAACACTGCCTATGTCTCCACCTCTCTCTTTGTGTCTCTCATGAACTAATAAATGGAATCTTCAAGAAAGAAAAGAATTTTTGGATAATCTGTTTTTTTTTAAAAGGCTAGATGATATTTTGATAGAGATTACATTGAATCTGTATATTAGTTTGTGTGGTATTGTAATTTTAACAAGATACTAAGTCTATTAACTCATGATCAGAGATGTGTTCCCATTTGTGTAGTATTTTCTTAATATCTAAGAGATATTTTGAAGTTTTTTAAAAAGATTTTATTTATTTATTCATGAGAGACAGAGAGAGAGAGGCAGAGACACAGGCAGAGGGAGAAGCAGGCTCCACGCAGGAGGGAGCCCGATGTGGGACTTGATCCTGGGCCTCCAGGGTCTCCAGGATCACGCTCTGGACCAAAGACAGGCAGTAAACCGCTGAGCCACCCAGGGATCCCCCTATTTTGAAGTTTTTAATGTATAAACTTTGCACTTCTATAGACAAATATATGTAAGTATTTTTGTGGTAATGTAAAAGAAATTTTCATCATTTCTTTTTTGATCATTACTAACATATAGACACATTTTATTAGTGTACAATAATTTTGTATCCTGCAACCTTACTGAACTCATTTATTCTGGTAGTTTTTTTAGTGGTTTCATTATGATTTCCTACATGCAAGATCCTGTCATCTGCAAAGAAGAGAGTTTTATTTCTTCTCTTCCAGTTTAAATTTCTTTATTTTTTTCTTGCCTACTTGCCTTAGCTAGAGTTTCCATTAGAATATTAAGTTAAAGTGGTGAAGGCAGATTTTTCTTGTTTCTGAATTTAAGGGAATAGTTTCTGTGTTACATCATGAATTATGATTTTAGTAGCTGATTTTAATATATGCCCTTTATCAGGCTGGATAAGTTCAATTGTAGTCTTTTTTTAGCGTTTTTATTATGAATGGTGGGGGATCTTTTCAAATGCTTCTTTTTTCCCCTTAGTGAGATGATGATATGGGTTTTGTTCTTAATTCTAAAATAGAATTAAGTGTATTACATTGACATTTTATTTTGAACTTTTCTTGCAATCCTGTAATAAATTCCACATATCATGGTGTGTAATCCCTTTTATATATTGCTGGGTTTGGTTTGCTAATATATTGTTGAAAATGTATGTGTCAATATTCATAAATATTTTTTTCATATGTATTTATCTCTTTTGTATACTGGCAGTGTTAACCTCATGGAATGTTTTGGGAATGTTCCCTTTTCTTATTTTTTTTGGAAGATTTTGTGAAGGATTAGTATTTGTTCTTCTTTAAATGTTTGGAAAATTTATCCAGTGAAGACTTTTGATCCTGAAATTTTCTTTAGTATGGAATTTTTACCAAATGACTTATTGATGTCTTTCCAGGAACTTGTATTTGAACTTTTCTTTAGTATGGAATTTTAACAAAATTACTTATTCGATGTCTTTCCAGGAACTTATTTAATTTGTTGGCAAATAGTTACTCATAATATTTCCATATAATACTTATTATTTTGATAAGATTTCTCTTCTCCTTTTTTCAACTTTAATCCAGCCAACTGCTTGTCAATTTTGTTGATTTTTTTCAACGAATCAACCTTTGCTTGCATTGATCTATATTATTTTTATTCACTATTGTGTATATTTCTTCTCTAATCCTTATTCATTTCTTACTTCTCTATGTTTTAGATTTTTTTAAGTTTTTTGTTTTTGTTTTTGTTTTTGCTTTTGTTTTTTTTTATCAGAGACACAGAGAGAGGCAGAGACAGGCAGAGGGAGAAGCAGGCTCCCTGCAGGGTGTACCCTATGGTGGACTTGATCCCAGGACCCTGGGATCCTGACCTGAGCCAAAGGCAGATGATCAGCCACGGAGCCAACAAGGCATCCCTTTATGTTTTAGATTTAATTTGCTCTTATTATGCTTATCTACGGCAGGAGATTAGATTATTTGTTTGAGCTGTCTGTGTGACATAGGTGCCTAGCATCTGGTTAATGGAGCCAGGTGTAAACATCTGTTTTCAACCCTCAATTCAGTGACTTCACATTTATACCTTCCAATTAGTGTATTTGGTATTTCTATTACAGAAATTAGTAAATATAAATAAAGGGCATATTTTTATAGTGTTATTTTACAAATACACAACTTATCATGGCTAACTTGCTTGAATCCGTGTAATTATCCTAATGTCTTTATTAGAAGGCATCTAGATGACTGAGCCGTCTTAGGGCTCTGAGGGTGCATTGCAATTAAGACTTTTTTTTCCAGTACTTCATTTCAATGGTATTCATACAATTTTGTCCTTAGACAGATGTGGAATTCTTGCATTTCTCAAGTCACAGTCAAGTTGTTAGGTGCAATTTCAGGGTCACAATATTTACTTATTTTAGTCCTATGTTCTCACCTTCATTTTCTTAGATTGGTATCAGCAATGTTCCTTGTTTTGGGATTTTATTATGATAGAGCTTTTCAAAATGTAAGTGAATGTTCATCGTACCTTTGGATAAGGGCATTGGCTGAGTTAGCTGTCCCTGTAATTATTTTCTCCTGCTGCTTGATTATTTTTGTGCAGGTGCAACTAAACAGCAACAATCTTCTGGAAAGCATAAAGCAAATACTTACATCTGACACCTGGCTGTGAATTCTAATCAGTTGGAACTTCAGCCTCTGTTCATGTGCCCTGCTCCTATTTGGTTTGACTAAATGGAGTTTTTTTTTTTTTTAGTTTAAAGTTGCTATTTAGTCATGACCTTTAATGACAACCCTTCATCCAAATTAGATTCATTATGGCTGAGTTACAAAGTGCCCCTCCAGCGTTAAGAATGGAAATCTAACTATGTGTGCTTCTCATACAGCGAACCCAGCAGGTCTAGCAGGATTGTACTTCATGGAAAGGTTAGTGAAGCATTTGAAGCTGATGAAATTATTGAGCATTTCTTCTTTTAGGTTGATAATGAAATAAAAATTTCAAATTTATTTAAATCCGCTTTTGCAATTTTCTGTGTGACTTTGGTGAAAATACTTAAGTTCTTAGAACCTCAGTTTCCTCAACTGCATAATTGAAGTAGTATAATGCAGAATGTACCGTAGCAGAGAAATTTGCCTTTAACGGTTAGTATAAGATTTCAATTAACGCCGTATATTAAAATATTATGTATATTCGAGTGTATCTAGCATGATACACGTTCCTTTCTGTTTAATTTCTAATTTTCACTTCATTTGTCACTTGCCCAGGACATGAATTTTTTTTAAGTTTTTATTTTTTAAGTAATCTCTACTTACAATTTGGGCTTAAACTGGAAACCCTAAGATCTAGCATTGTGTGTTCCACTGAGTTAGGCAGGCTCCCCAAGATATTAATTTTTAAAAAATACTCATTGTTTTTATGGCTTATGCAAGTCATTTCTTCTAAGCGAGGAGAATAGTTCAACTGCTGGCAAAGGTATCTGGGATTTTTTTTTTTAAGATTTTATTTATTTATTCTTGAGAGACAGAGCGAGAGAGAAGCAGAGATATAGTCAGAGGGAGAAGTAGGTTCCCCACCAGTAGCCCGATGTGGGACTCGATCCCGGGTCCCAGGATCACGCTCTGGGCTAAAGGCAGACACTAAACTGCTGAGCTACCCAGGCGTGCCAGTATGTGAGATTTCACCATAATTTTACAATTATCACTTTTTATATGGAAGTCACTTCACTTAGAGATTTATATTATGTATTGTGCACTTATTTTTCATTGGATAATTTCCCAAATATTTTACATGTTTTATGTTCCTCAATCTTTATATTTCTTTTTAGGTTTTTATTTAAATTCTAGTTAGCTAACATATAGTGTAATATTAGTTTTAGTTGTTCAGTATAGTCATTCAGCACTTCTATTGGACACCCAGTGCTTGTCACAACAAATATAATCCCTTAATTGCTTTCCCTATTTAACCTACCCCGCCAGCAACTTCACCTCTGGTAATCCTCAATTTGTTCTCTATGGTTAATAGTCTTTTTCTTGCTGTGTCTCTCTTCTTTTTCCCATTTGCTCATTTGTTTTGTTTCTTACATTCCATATATGAGTGAAATCATACAGCACTTGCCTTTCGCTGACTTATTTTGCTTAGCATAATTCTCTCTTGCTTCATCCATGTCCTTCCAAATGGGAAGATTTCATCCACTTTTTGCTCAGTAATGTTCTATTGTAATATATATACACCCACTTCTTTTTTATCCATTCATCAATCAATGGACACTTGGAGTGCTTCCATATCTTGGCTATTGTAAATAATGCTGCTATGAACACTTGGGTACATGTATACTTTGAATATGGCTTTTGGATCCTTTGTGTAAATACCCAGTAGTGCTATTGTTGGATTATAGGGCAGTTCTATTTTTAACTTTTTGAAGAAACTCCATACTGTTTTCCCAAGTGGCTACACCAGTTTGCATTCCTACCAACAGTGTAAGAAAGTTCCCTGTTCTCTACAGTCTTGCCATCACCTCTTGTTTCTTGTGTTGTTGATTTTAGCCATCCTGACAGGTATGAGGTGATATCTCAGTGTAGTTTTGATTTGCATTTCCCTGATGATCAGTGATATTGAGCATCTTTTCATGTATCTGTTGGCCTATTGTATGTCTTCTTTGGGAAAACTTCTTTTTTTTTTTTTTTTTTTTTTTTATGATAGTCACACAGAGAGAGAGAGGCAGAGACATAGGCAGAGGGAGAAGCAGGCTCCATGCACCGGGAGCCCGACATGGGATTTGATCCCGGGTCTCCAGGATCGCGCCCTGGGACAAAAGGCAGTTGCCAAACCGCTGCGCCACCCAGGGATCCCCTATTTCTATATTTTTGTTGGTGTCTTTGTAAAGCAAATTCAACCACCATATTATTTCATCTATGACTTTCATTATTCAGTGTCTACCAGTGCGACATCCATGCTGCTATGTGACACATTCTGTAGTTTCATTAATTTAAACTACTGGGCAGTATTTTAGAGTGGGTAAATAATGTCATGTGGTTAATTTAGAATTAACCACAGATTAACACCAAGTTTGCAAATACTTACTTTTGCAGAATTGTTTTGAAGATTAGCTTTTTATGTTTGCTCTTATGTAGTATACAGATATTTTTGTTGGATGAATACTCAGAAGTAAGTATATAAACTTTATTAGAAGTGACAGTAAAATTTGTATTTTTATAAAACTCCTCTTTGCACACTGGATGGCATTCACTTTTTGACTCTTTATGGCACAAAATTGATCAGTGTCCTCTTTTATTCCCATGGTCAGAGCCCTGTCATTTGTCACTCTTACTTAGACATATGTGTTAACCCCTGACTTTTTTCTAAAGCAAGGAATTGGATATGATTCACCCCATATCAGTGAGTCTACTGGAGTGGTAGTTTAATAAATTTGTGTATTTTGTGTTCAATAATCTGTGACTTACCTTCACAAAATTAGCTGATGATCCACAGCTCAAGTTAAATCTGTTTCCTTCTGAATGCTATCAGTGTCCCTTCAGATAACCTCTGAAGCCCATCAATCATTCATATCTCCATCAACAAATGTAGCAAGCCTCGAGCTTTGGAGATTTGAAGTCATTATTATGCTTTGGTTTAAGTGTCTCAAACCTATCCAGGCTTCTCTGACCTGAAAGCCAAGGTGACCATGGTGTCCTGGGAACCCATCTTCTGAGTATAATGATAACAGTAGTGCTATTTGAAAGTTGAATATTAAGATTCATTAAGCATATATAGTGAGGAAGTATTATCCTTGACAGAGAACAGAGACATGTGGAGAAAGGACTACATCTTATTGATAAATGAGTTACTTTCCAGTTGGAGACAGTCTTAGAATCTAAGATTCTGCTACTAAGGGATTATGTCAGTGACAGTGTTTACCAACTTGGGAGAGAATCTCATAGGAAACAACAGAAGAAGCAGTGATTTAGCCCTTAGTAGAAGTGGTGCTGCCCCAGGGGGGTTGAGTCATTAAGTAATAGGGCCTGAGATCCAGAGACCAGAGAACAATAACAGGAAAAGTAGTCTGCAGGATAGGGTCACCAAAAACTGACTCATAATCCTGAAATGTTCTTTTAAGCCTTCTTCTTTCCTTTTGAGCTAGAACCTGTTTGAGTTTAGGGATCGTGTCTTTTTAAGTAGTCTGTCATTCTATGCCCCTAAAAGTGGTTTATGCTGAATCAGTCATCAATAAATTGTTTATTGAGTGAATGTACTTTTTGATATACGTTATTTTTATGCTGCGGCTTTAACACTATACCACAAACTTGTCAATTTAAAATACATACGTTTTTTATGAGGTTTTTGAAGAGTAAGTCCAATATGGGTCTCCCAGGGCTGAAGGCAAGGTGTCCTTATGACCGCATTCCGGAGGTTCTAGGATATAATCCGTTTTCTTGCTTTGTCTTACCTTCTAGCAGATATATACATTTTTTATATAGCCCTGTTTTCATATTCAAAGCTAGTAAATATGAGTTGAGTCTTATGTTGCACATATTTCACTGTCCCTTTTTCTTTTACTTCTTTTTGTTCCCCTCTTGTGCTTTTATGGACCAAAGGAGACAATTCAGAATAATCACTGTATTTTAATAACAGTTGATTAGCAGCCCTAATTTCTTTTGTAGGCTTCCATCTGAGTCACCATCCAACTTTACATTACATGGGCATTAGGTCATGAATGTTTTTAGTGGCCCAGGAATTGATTTCCCAGGAGGATACCCAGGAAAGACCTGCTTGGTCAAAAGATTGTTAAGGCTACAAGCTAGATGATTATAGTTAATTTTGGTTCAGAAACCTGTAGAAGCTCATTGTATTTTTTCCTTTGGAGCCCAAATTCTGAGTGAAGTGTCCCTAACTTGGGAGATAAATGGAGAGAACTTCCATCCTGGAGGACTAGCTTCCTCTAAGATGCTGGACACTTGTTATCACTGTTCATAAAAATGAATGCTACCAGTGTCCTTCCTGTAAGATAAGCTCCATTTCTTCAGAAGATTGAAGTAAATAGGACGTTAAAATTACCAGCTGTAAAATAAGTTTATAAAAGTGACTGTTAAATGCTGACGTATATTTACATTTTTCATGTATTGCACACCTGGTTAATCTAACCCTTTCACTGGGAGTATTCATCATCCGTATGTTGTAGTTTCCTGCATACAGAGACCCAGAATACCTTTCACCGTATAAATATTTGTCCCTATTCCTACACTGGCACAAAACACATCTGGCTACTATACCAATTGACATGAACAAGAACCCCTAGATTTGAAGTGAGACCACAATATCCATACAGCAAGCTTTGTTAGGCTGTCAGATTCTTGATAGACTGGGGAAGTGAGTTCAGACTTGAAAACAGAAAACTGTCACGACCTTGTGGACACTCAGAAAAGAGTACAATGGGAAAGTTGTCTGGTAGTATTCAGCAAATGAACAGCCTTCAAAATATATGAGAAGAATTTGTTGGAAAGAAGCGAGATGATCCATACATCCAATGAGGTTTTATTCCAAATAGTACTTGATGGTGAAGGATCAAAGAGAGAATTGACTAGGGAGTTGGGTTTGGCCATGAGGAATACCTTGGAGGAAACATCCTTTCTTTTTTTTAAAATATTTTATTTATTTATTCATGAGAGACACAGAGAGAGGCAGAGACCCTGACAGAGGGAGAAGTAGGCTTTCCCCAGGGAGCCCGATGTGGGACTCGATCCCAGGATTCTAGGATCAGGACCAGAGCCAAAGGTAGATGCTGAACCACTGAGCCACCCAGGTGCCCTGAAAACATCCTTTCTTTACTCATGTACCAGTAGAAGTGGATTTGTGACAACTAGAAAGAGTGATAGGCCAAATAGGAGGGGTTTTTCGGGGTCCTAAGGAAATATCTCCTATTTTAAACCATACCACATTGTCCCCTTTAGCGTTCTCTCCTTCCAGGGTGGTGTCAGAATGGTGATTTGTGAAGTATTTGAAGTGTTAGTCTCCCCTTTCTGCCATTGGCTGTGGAATGAGTGCTGATGACTCAACTATATTTAAAAGAAGTAGTCTTTGGGATTCCGGGGAGTGGTATCTACAGAGGCAGTGGCAATGTCAGATGATCCTATCTATCTTCTCTTCTTCACTGCCATCCTTCCATCCCAGATTCCTCCCTGTCCTTGACTGGCACAAATATTCTCTTCATCCTCAACCCATTCTTATTAAATCCCCTTTCACAGAAGTATTCTTTTTCCCTAACCAAATGCCCTTCTAAGTTCACCCTCTTGTCCTAATTGTATCAGATAAGAAAGAAAAGGAAATGACTGCTTCACTTGAGTTAATATATCTCTTCAGCAAAATGCACATACTTCAAGACAGCAAAACACAGGAGGAAGGGCAGCATGTTTTGTCCATTACCACCCACTGTTACTAGGAACCCAAGTTTAATTTAGCTGTACCAGGTGCTTTGGCTCCAACTTGGAAAATTGATGGTGATGATTAAATGCAATAAGGTGGAAGAGCTTATCATCCCACAAGGTAATTTACATATCTCTGAGTTCTCTGATGTTGGAAAATGAAGTGAGAAAGTAAGAAACCTGTCTGACAAAAGGTAGGTGGTGATGACTTTTATCATTAGGGGCTAAGTTGTTAGGTGTACAGGAATTATATTTGGGAAAAGGCAAGGTGAGGAATGAGTATTGAAGTCAAATTTCCCAGCATAACACATTAACCAATGTCAAAGGATGAAAAACTCCTGTTTGTATGGAGTAGTGGAAGGTGAAGGGCAGCTTCGTATTAGTGTTTGGATTGCCAGCACCCAGATGGGAAGATCGTATTTTTATGGTGGAGTGTTAGTGACACTTCATAATAAGGCAGAGGAAGTAATCACTGTTAGTTCAACTCATGTTGGCATTGTTATCATCCATTCTACATTGTAAGCAAATATAAATCCTATGAAGTGTCAAAATACTCACTTAATAGTACCTTTGAGTTAGAAAATAATGGTGTTTGGAGGTCATGAATCCGACACTGCTTTGGCCAATGGCTTTCTCAGAATGTTGAAGGGGGATGGGGGAGCTTATAAGCTATTAATACTGCACTTGAGATATTATGAAATTACTTCTCATCTACTTAGATCCTTCTCAGAAATCTCCCCTACATTGTTCAATTTATGATACTATTTTTAGAATCATTTGTGTTTCTTATTACAGATTTACATATGTAACATTCCTTTACTTGACTTGAGAATGTTAAAGGTTAACTTTTGATTCCTGAGAAATTTAGAAAATGCTTTTATACTACCTTGTAGCATTTTATCTCTTTATCTTTTATTTATGTTATTTATATGTAGGTGTAGTGAAAAATCACTTGGATTCTTTTCCGTAACAATAATTCTTATACCTTTGATCTGTGTCAAAAGTATTCAGTGGTAGTCCTTAAATGCACCAAGTTCACCATTGTGCAATAAAGGCTCATTAGAAATAAATGAGGTAGGGTTGCAACGGTGGTATAGTCATTTAAGTGTCTATCTCTTGGTTTCGGCTTAGGTCCTGAACTCAGGGATGAGATTGAGCCCTGATTTGGGCTCCCTGTTCATCAGTGAGTATCCTGAAGATCCTCCCCCTCTCTCTCTGCCCTACTCACCCATCAAATAAATAAATAAATCTTTTAAAAAACGAAATGGATGTGGTAAACTTTTGCATAGTTGAAATTTTTTGTCTGTTGCTGTATAATTAGAAGACACTGTGACTGGGTGTAAAATGGTTAGGTTATTTTCTTTTGTAAACATTTCTCCCATCTTCTATCACAGACTATTGCAGTCAAGATTTTTGAGGTCAGATTGATATTTTCTTTTTATGGGTGTAAGTTTAATCTTTTGCTTTACTACACAGTGTCCTTTATCTCTGAAGTCTAATAATTTTTTACACTTTTTTTTGTGCCAGTTCTTCCTGTGAGTTGATGAAGGGAAATTTTCAATCTTAATGCTCAATCTCCTTTTGGTCTCAATGATGTTCTGTATAAAATGTTTATAATTCTCTTCTCTTCCACTTCTTTCACCTTATTTTTCAGGAACAATTATTTTGCATAGATTAGATACACTTTATCTCTTCTCTTTTTCATTTGATTTTGCATACTTAGCTCAATCTTGCCTCTATATTTTTGGCTGATATTCAGTACTATATTTCCTGTTTTTCTTTTTTTTTTCCCCTTTGGATATGACAGTATCACTTTTCTATTTTAAGCTTGTTTTCTGAAAACATTTTTCATATTTTTCTATTGCTTCGTTTTATCTCCGTTATATCTGTATTTTGGAATTTTGCTTTAATGCCAATTTGGAATTCCATTTTCAACTCCATAGATTTTAAAACCTCACATTTCCAAATTTAGTATAAGAAAATGACACAAACTGAAAATCTTTGTTTTTCTCTTGGCTAATTTTATTTTTGTTTTATTTATTTATTTTTAATGATTTAATTTATTTATTCACGAGAGACACAGAGAAAGAGAGAGAGGCAGAGACATAGGCAGAGGGAGAAGCAGGCTCCATGCTTGAAGCTCAATGCTGGACATGATCCCAGGACCCCAGGATCACGATTCAGCCACTTAGCCACCCAGGTGCCCCTTTGGACTAATTTTATAACTTAGGTTACAGAGCAAACAAACATCTCCAAATCTAGACACGTGTGCTTTTAGAGCATTACTATAAAGGTTCATTTATTTGGTTCAGAAGCCACTAATTCCATAAAATTATTAGGAATGCTAAAACAATCATTTTGATGAATTTCTAACATTGATTTTTTAACTATTATCATGGCAAAAACATCCTGAACGTTTCAGTTTTTGCAAAGCTTCACATACTTTCATGGGTCTATATAAAGGAACCTCACCATGTTTTCATAGTGTGTATGAAAGGAATGTCATCTGTGTCTATGGAAAATGGAGGGAAGAGTGATAATTGGGAAGTAAATCAAGAGCTTTCTCCATTACAAAATTATACTCCAGGGTTAAAGACCTTCAGCAATTTAACCCATTTTTATGAAGGTATTCCTTTGATTCCACCTCACTTTAGTCCTTCTATCTTACCTGTGGACAAAAAAAAAATGTAGTCAAAAGGGCTTAAGGATTCAAGGAAATTGACTTAAATGCTGGATCCAGGTAGTGAGGAAGAAATGAGTGGAGTAAAAATGCTACACAAATGGTGAAATGGTTTTGGTTGTCAAAGCAGTTCAGTATACGCCCATTAAAAGATGTCGATTCAGTCTTATGATTTGATAAGTCTCCCTAACTTTACACTCTCTCCCTCAACTTTATAATTTACTACCATAACATTAGACCACTAGAATAATAAAAGTGTATTCAACCTGAAATTGCTACAAAAATCAGATTCTTTCTGACTGTAATACTTAAGGCATCCCAGTGTCATTGGGAAATAAATGTGGACATTAAATAATTTGAAGCATTTGTCTCCTTTTGAAAGAAAAGAGATAAAACACAACAGAATCCCTAACCCAAGTAAAATAAAGCCCAACAATAAAGTGCAATAGGTCTCTGTTCTTATTTATGATACATTTCTAGCTTTCAACCAAAATTTACAAGAGCTGTTATAAACATAAGAAAACACAGTATGAATCTTATGTGTTGAGTAAGTAGCCTGTGTACTAGATTCAAAGTTGATACAGATGTAATTATCAGGCTGGCAATTCAAAATCAATATGATTATGCTATGTCTTGAAACATAGAAAAAGTAGATAAGGGACGCCTGGGTGGCTCAGCAGTTGGGCGTCTGACTTTGGCTCAGGGCATGATCCTGGGAACCAGGATCGAGTCCCACATCGCGCTCCTTGCAGGGAGCCTGCCTCTTGCTCTGCCTGTGTTTCTGCCTCTCTCTGTGTCTCTCATGAATAAATAAAAAAAAAAATTAAAAAAAAGAAAAAGTAGATAACATACATGAAAAGATGGAAATAAAATCATAGAGATAAAAACTCTTAAGAGTCAAAAGAAAAGTGTATTTAGAAATAAGCACTGTAAATTTAAAAATTCAGAATGCAATTGATAGCCTCACCTTTAGACTCGACATGGTCAAAGAGAGAACCATTGACTTTCAAGATGAGTTCACATAATCATTCCAAACTGAAACACATTGACAGAAAATAGTGATTATAAAGGACAGGTTATCTAACAATTGAGGGATAATATAAAGAGGTATAAGATGAACATATTTGGCATACTGGGAGGAGAAATAATGGAGCCCAATAAATATTTGAAGTAGTAATGTATAAGAACTTTCCGAATATGATGGCAATGAATCACAAGTTCACCATACTTACATATACTATTATTTTATTTTATTTTTTTAAATTTTTAAAGTATTATTTTAAAAAAACATACCTTCAACTGAGCATATGGTCCAAAGGCGTAAAAAAAATCACAAAAAAGAAAATCTAAAAATGACACACCAGGTGCAGCATGTTTCTTTCTGCCTGGGCTCAGACTTAGTCTGGGGCGACATGGATGAATGCATGTATTTACATGTCCTGTTCTGGTGCCTCTCTAAGGAAAATGGTGAAGATGCTTAAAATACATTGGCTTAAGAGGCTTAAAAGCACACTGTGTACCCATGTTTCTTCTGTGGAAAAATCAAGATGAAAAGATGAGTTATGAGCATCTGGCATTGTGTTTCATGCATGAAAATGGTAGCCCATGGTGCATGGACCTACACATTACTTTTGCTGTCATAGTATACTGTGTTGTAAGAAGTCTGTAGGAGGTGAAATAGCAGTAGAAGCTCCATCATTTCAAACATTGCTAACCTATATTAAATGTGTTAATTAATGTACAAAAATAAAAATTACACACCAAAAATCTCAAATATAAGAAAGCTAGTAGAAATACAGTGGGTTTATCATTGGAAAGTATGCAAGCAGGAAATTACAGAATGGTGTTGTAAAAACTTGACAGAAAAAAAAACCATGTAGCAATATACATTCAGAGAAATTAATTCGAAACATAACAAGAAATTAGCAGGTAAAATCTGAGAATATTCATGATCTCTCCTGATGGAAATGTTTAAAAAAATTCCTTATGCAGAAAGAAAATCATATTCATTATATGTTTAGATTGGCATCTCCTAAGGAAGAGCATCAGCAAAGGATAAATGAAGTTAAAATGTTTCTTACTTGACCTAAATGATGACTCTTTACTTAATGTAGCAAATATGTATTGGGTCATTATAACACGTACACGTAAAATGAATGACAGCAATATAACAATAGACAGGAGGAATCAGAAAACTGACATAAGAAGTGGTATGATGATATTTTATTTTATTTATTTTATTTTTTATTTTTATTTTTTTATTTTTTTAATTAATTTTTATTGGTGTTCAATTTACCAACATACAGAAAAACACCCAGTGCTCATCCCGTCAAGTGTCCACCTCAGTGCCCGTCACCCATTCCCCTCCAACACCCGCCCTCCTCCCCTTCCACCACCCCTAGTTCGTTTCCCCGAGTTAGGAGTCTTTATGTTCTGTCTCCCTTCCTGATATTTCCCAACATTTCTTTTCCCTTCCTTTATATTCCCTTTCACTATTATTCATATTCCCCAAATGAATGAGAACATACACTGTTTGTCCTTCTCCGATTGACTTATTTCACTCAGCATAATACCCTCCAGTTCCATCCACGTTGAAGCAAATGGTGGGTATTTGTCGTTTCTAATTGCTGAGTAATATCCCATTGTATACATAAACCACATCTTCTTTATCCATTCATCTTTCGATGGACACCGAGGCTCCTTCCACAGTTTGGCTATTGTGGCCATTGCTGCTAGAAACATCGGGGTGCAGGTGTCCCGACGTTTCACTGCATCTGAATCTTTGGGGTAAATCCCCAACAGTGCAATTGCTGGGTCGTAGGGCAGGTCTATTTTTAACTCTTTGAGGAACCTCCACACCATTTTCCAGAGTGGCTGCACCAGTTCACATTCCCACCAACAGTACAAGAGGGTTCCCCTTTTTCCACATCCTCTCCAACATTTGTGGTGTCCTGCCTTGTTAATTTTCCCCATTCTCACTGGTGTGAGGTGGTATCTCATTGTGGTTTTGATTTGTATTTCCCTGATGGCAAGTGATGCAGAGCATTTTCTCATGTGCATGTTGGCCATGTCTATGTCTTCCTCTATGAGATTTCTCTTCATGTCTTTTGCCCATTTCATCATTGGATTGTTTGTTTCTTTGCTGTTGAGTTTAATAAGTTCTTTATAGATTTTGGAAACTAGCCCTTTATCTGATATGTCATTTGCAAATATCTTCTCCCATTCTGTAGGTTGTCTTTTAGTTTTGTTGACTGTATCCTTTGCTGTGCAAAAGCTTCTTATCTTGATGAAGTCCCAATAGTTCATTTTTGCTTTTGTTTCTTTTGTCTTTGTGGATGTATCTTGCAAGAAGTTACTGTGGCTGAGTTCAAAGAGGGTGTTGCCTGTGTTCTCTTCTATGATTTTGATGGACGCTTGTCTCACATTTAGATCTCTCATCCATTTTGAGTTTATCTTTGTGTATGGTGAAAGAGAGTGGTCCAGTTTCATTCTTCTGCATGTGGATGTCCAATTTTCCCAGCACCATTTATTGAAGAGGACTGTCTTTCTTCCAATGGATAGTCTTTCCTCCTTTATCGAATATTAGATGACCATACATTTCAGGGTCCACTTCTGGGTTCTCTATTCTGTTCCATTGATCTACGTGTCTGTTTTTGTGCCAGTACCACACTGTCTTGATGACCACAGCTTTGTAGTACAACCTGAAATCTGGCATTGTGATGCCCCCAGCTATGGTTTTCTTTTTTAAAATTCCCCTGGCTATTCGGGGTCTTTTCTCATTCCACACAAATCTTAAAATAATTTGTTCTAACTCTCTGAAGAAAGTCCATGGTATTTTGATAGGGATTGCATTAAACGTGTAAATTGCCCTGGGTAACATTGACATTTTTACAATATTAATTCTTCCAATCCATGAGCATGGAATATTTTTCCATCTCTTTGTGTCTTCCTCAATTTCTTTCAGAAGTGTTCTGTAGTTTTTAGGGTATAGAACTTTTACCTCTTTGGTTAGGTTTATTCCTAGGTATCTTATGCTTTTGGGTGCAATTGTAAATGGGATTGACTCCTTAATTTCTCTTTCTTCAGTCTCATTGTTAGTGTATAGAAATGCCATTGATTTCTGGGCATTGATTTTGTATCCTGCCACGCTACCAAATTGCTGTATGAGTTCTAGCAATCTTGGGGTGGAGGCTTTTGGGTTTTCTATGTAGAGTATCATGTCATCGGCGAAGAGGGAGAGTTTGACTTCTTCTTTGCCAATTTGAATGCCTTTAATGTCTTTTTGTTGTCTGATTGCTGAGGCGAGGACTTCCAGAACTATGTTGAACAGCAGTGGTGAGAGTGGACATCCCTGTCTTGTTCCTGATCTTAGGGGAAAGGCTCCCAGTGCTTCCCCATTGAGAATGATATTTGCTGTGGGCTTTTCGTAGATGGCTTTTAAGATGTCAAGGAAAGTTCCCTCTATCCCAACACTCTGAAGGGTTTTGATCAGGAATGGATGCTGTATTTTGTCAAATGCTTTCTCTGCATCTAATGAGAGGATCATATGGTTCTTGGTTTTTCTCTTGCTGATATGATGAATCACATTGATGGTTTTACGAGTGTTGAACCAGCCTTGTGTCCCAGGGATAAATCCTACTGGGTCATGGTGAATAATTTTCTTAATGTGTTGTTGGATCCTATTGGCTAGTATCTTGTTGAGAATTTTTGCATCCATGTTCATCAGGGATATTCGTCTGTAATTCTCCTTTTTGGTGGGGTCTTTGTCTGGTTTCGGAATTAAGGTGATGCTGGCCTCATAGAATGAATTTGGAAGTACTCCATCTCTTTCTATCTTTCCAAACAGCTTTAGTAGAATAGGTATGATTTCTTCTTTAAACGTTTGATAGAATTCCCCTGGGAAGCCATCTGGCCCTGGACTCTTGTGTCTTGGGAGGTTTTTGATGACTGCTTCAATTTCCTCCCTGGTTATTGGCCTGTTCAGGTTTTCTATTTCTTCCTGCTCCAGTTTTGGTAGTTTGTGGCTTTCCAGGAATGCGTCCATTTCTTCTAGATTTCCTAATTTATTGGCGTACAGCTGTTCATAATATGTTTTTAAAATCGTTTGTATTTCCTTGGTGTTGGTAGTGATGTCCCCTTTCTCATTCATGATTTTATTAATTTGAGTCTTCTCTCTCTTCTTTTTAATAAGGTTGGCTAATGGTTTATCTATCTTATTAATTCTTTCAAAGAACCAACTCCTGGTTCTGTTGATCTGTTCCACAGTTCTTTTGGTCTCGATATCATTGAGTTCTGCTCGAATATTAATTAACTGTCTTCTTCTGCTGGGGATGGGGTCTATTTGTTGCTTTTTCTTTAGTTCCTTTATGTGTAAGGTGAGCTTTTGAATTTGAGATCTTTCCAGTTTTTGAATGGATGCTTGTATTGCAATGTATTTCCCCCTCAGGACTGCTTTTGCTGCATCCCAAAGATTTTGAACGGTTGTATCTTCATTTTCATTAGTTTCCATGAATCTTTTTAATTCTTCCTTAATATCCTAGTTGACCTTTTCATCTTTTAGCAGGATGGTCCTTAACCTCCACATGTTTGTGGTCCTTCCAAACTTCTTGTTGTGATTAAGTTCTAATTTCAAGGCATTATGGTCTGAGAATATACAGGGGACTATCCCGATCTTTTGGTATCGGTTCAGATATGATGTTATTTTAAAGTGAATTTATATTATGTCATAATCTATATTTTAGTCTCTCAGGCAACCATGAAAACCATTCTTAAAAAGGACAGTATGAAGTGAAAATAGAGAAAATGATTAATGGAAATATAAAGGGCTGAAAAAGAGAAGGAAAAATAAATTTTAAAAATCAGTAGAAAGCTGCTTTTAAATATTAATATAAATATTAATTTAATTATTTTCCATAGTGATTTTAAATGTGAATGATCTAAATCCACCAATGGACGACAGAGATTCTCAGGGTTGGGGGAAAACTCACAAATTTGATATGTTTTTTAGTGGATCAGTTGTATAATAGATCAAGGACCATAATTCTCAAGATGAGGAATTGCTAAACTGAATATATATATATTATATATATATAGCAATTAATATATAAGCAATTAATATATATATAATATATATAATATATATAATATATATACAGCAATTAAGTCAATAATTAACAACCTTTCAGAAAAGAAGTAATAGATTGTATGTTTGGTTAATTTTTAAGGAAGAACTTACAGCAATTATGAATGCTCTATACAGGAAATGTAAGTAGAGAGAGCACCTCCTAACACCGTCTGTGAAACCAGGATTAATAAAAGCCAATAATATTATTGCAGAACAGGAAAACTATAAACTAGCATTTATTATGTACAGAGTTGTGCAAATTCTCAACAAAACTTTAAACTGAATCCAAAAATTAAAAAAATTATTATATATAAACAAATATGTTTCGGATATGTAAGGCTCATTCAACATTAAAAATTCAATCTATAGGGCAGCCCCTGTGGCGCAGCAGTTTATCGCTGCCTGCAGCCCGGAGTGTGATCCTGGAGACCCGGAATCGAGTCCCACGTCGGGCTCCCTGCATGGAGCCTGCTTCTCCCTCTGCCTGCGTCTCTGCCTCTCTCTCTCTCTCTGAATCAATCATCAATCAATCAATCAATCTTTAAAAAAATTTCAATCTATATAATCTATTATAGCAAGTGACTAAAGAAGAAAAGTCATATCAATTCATATAGGAAAACTATTTCACTCATTCATGTTAAAACTCTCAGCAAACTAGGAATAAGAGAAAATTTTCATCTTGATGAGTAACATCTAAAAAATGTCAATATGGGCACCCCGGGTGGTTCAGCGGTTTAGCGCCGCCTTCAGCCCAGGGCCTGATCCTGGAGTCCCAGGATCCAGTCCAGCATCAGGCTCCCTGAGTGGAGCCTGCTTCTGTCTCTGCCTGTGTCTGTCTGTCTGTCTCTCTCTCAAATAAATAAATAAAATCTTGAAAAAAAAAAGATATATAGGATTTGTATGCAGAAATCTAAGAAACAGTGATGATAGAAAAACAGGAGATTAAAATATTACAATTCACTTACTATTGTTAATGTTAGTTCTTCCCAAATTTATAATTTTAATACAGTGCCAAATGAAATTTCAGTAAGCTCTTTTGAAGATAGTGAAAAATTGATTCTGAAAGATATATAAAAGGAAAATAAATATTCAATATAACAGGAACAAAATCAGAAAAATAGCACAACTTAATTTCAAGATTTATGTAATCAAGACAGTATATTTTTGGAAAAATAATATATTTATGCAAGCATAATTATGTTGAAATTCTAAAAATGGGTGTAAGCAAATAGAATGAAGTGATATTTGACAAAGGTTATTTAATGGAGAAAGTAGATTTTTCAACACATGTTGGAACAGTGTGACATCAGTATAGAAAAAAAATTAAACTAAACATAGATCTTATCTTTTTGACAAAAATTAACTCCAAATGTTTCATAGACTTTTTTAAAAAGATTTTATTTATTTATTCATGAGAGACACAGAGAGAGACAGAGACATAGGCCGAGGGAGAAGCAGGCTCCTCCTGGGGAACCTGAAGTGGGACTTGATACCCGGAACCAGGATCACTCCCTAAGCTAAAGGCTCAGTTCAACCCCTGAACCACCCAGGCGTCCTGGTTCATAGACTTTAAAATAGAATCTAAAACTATAATATTTCTAGAAGATACCATATGGGGAAATCTATATAACCTTGAGTTTGTGACTAGATTTGAATACAATACCAACTGCATCATCCAAGAACAAAAAAAATGTTTCACTTGGCTCTTATTAACAGGAAAAATTTCTGCTATGTAAGTGAAAATGTTTATAGAATGAGATGACGAGCCACTAAGGAGAGGAAAATGTGTATAAAACACACAACTAATAATAGACTTCTCAACAATATACAATGAACTTTTTTATTTGGGTATTATTGACATAAATACTAATTATATGTATACAACATAATGATTCAGTATTTATATACATTTGAAATGATCATCTCATTTGCAAGGAAAAGAAAACTCAATTTTAAAGATGAATGAAAGACCTTACCAGAGTGCTCGCCAAAGAAGATATAGAAATGGCAAGTAACAATTTAAAAAGATGTTTAGCATTGTAACTCAATTGTGAAATGAAAATTAAAAGAGCAATGTGCTCCAGCTATACACGTATTGGATTGGCTAAAATATAATAAGCCTACTATGCCAGGTGAGGATATGGAGCATCATTCACTGCTGGTGGGAATGAAAAATCGTAACACAACTGGAAAATAATTTGTTCGTTTCTTACATAACTAAGCAAAGTCTTGCCTTGTTATATAGCAGTCATGCTCCTAGGTATTTCCTTAATAGATTTTAAAACCTAGGTTCATATAAAACCTGTAGATAAATAGTTCTACTTTGTTTATTCATAAAAGGAAAATAATAGAAGCAACCAAGAAATTCTTTAATAGATGAATATATAAGTAAACTGTGGTGTATCAATACAATGGAATACTATTCAGCGGTAGGAAGGAATGAGCTATAAAGCCATGCAAAGACATGGATAAATTATACATGAATATTTCCTTAGGGAAAGAACACCATCTGAAAAGGATATATACTTTGCCATTCCATTCATTTGACATTTTTCTAAAAGCAAGAATTTTACAGTTATAGATTGGTAGCTGCTATGTGTTTAAGGTGGGAGGAATTCAAATAGATGTAGTCCAGGATAGCATTTAGAACAGTTAAATTTTTCCGTATGATATTTTATTGGTAACTACCTCACAGTATGCATTTCTTAAAATGGATAGAAATTTATCACACAGAGATTTAACTTTAGGGAAATTGAAATATCATTTAAGGAAGTCAGTGGATCCCATGCTGGATTGGACACTATGAGTAAATGAAGGTTTTATATATTCATTATGTAATTGTGCTAAATCGAGCTGGTGATAACTGCTAATCTACGTTTCTTTGGCAGTGAATATGAATTTGAGGACTAAAGGTAAAAGGAAGTATACCTTAAGCACTGTATTCTTGTTGGTAATTTTTCCCATGGTCTTTTTTGTATCAACAATTCAGAAATCATTATCTTTGTAAATGAGGTTTGATTAATTAAGTTATGGGATTATACACAGTAAGAGATAGATTTTTCAGAGTGGCTGCACATAAGGAAGGAACAGAAAGTTAGGATAATTTATGCCTTACTGCACTAGAGATGGTAACATCATGATGAATTCATTTAGCTTAATATGAATATATATGGGTACCTATAATAGTATTTATAGTATTCATGGGTTAGTATACATGTATTTCATAGCTCTGCCCACTGATAGGGCCTAAAAGGAAACATAACTCTGCAAGGATAAATACATTTGTTTCCCAGCTTTTGTTTTCTAATATTCTTCAATAAAAAGAGAAATAATTGACTAATTGGTTGATCATAGAGCTTTGCAATAGAATATATCTATGGATACTGGAGCATCTTAGACTGAAAATGAATAGGGAAGGTCTCCAAATACATTTGGTCACTGTATGTTAATATGATACTGGATCTTAATGAAAGGTTTTCCAATGTTGAATGTAGAATAATTTGAACAACAAAGTATTAGATAAAAATTTAAAATGAGTGTTAGATTTTGACCTCAAATATAAAAGAAATGTTCATGAGCACATAACATTATAAATGACTTAATTAGAAAATAATTGAGGAGAATCATCAAATCTGCCATCCCGATAATTTATATAGATTTTTCCTTCTCAAACAGTTGGAACATAAATTCTTATCCCTTAAGTGAGAAATGTACATGTGACTTTCTGTCAAAATATACTATCGGTAGCGGTTACTATAGGTAACCTATACTATAGGTACTATTTATTAGTTAAATAATAACCACATACTGTCCAAAATATGGACTTTAGATATAATAATGTATCAGTATTTGTTCTTTAATATGACAAATTCATCCTACTACTGTGTAATGTTACAAATCTGGGAAACTGGTAGCAGGTATATGGGAAATCTGTAATATCCTTGCAAATTTTCTGTAAACCAAATCCTATTCTCAAGTAAAAATTTACTTAAGAAATGAATAAATCAATGCCTGGAAAAAATGTCAGTGTTTTCCATTAAGATTTTTCAGTTAATTATGTTATCAGTTTTATAGGAATAATTTTCTTGTGTATTTGCCTTTCCTGCTACTGGTTTTCCTTGTTTTATTGTTAAACACAATATCTTTTTCTGTTTCCTTACTTTTATTACTTAACTTTAAATTGAGGCATTTTTTATAGTTATTTGAAAGTAAATTTTGTGGACAATGGTTAAAGTTTATTTTCTGAGTAAGCAGAAATTTCTATTTTGTTGTGATGTTCCTCATACCAAGTTTGAGAGAGAATTTTTTTAGCTTTTATTTCTCCACAGCGATTAGGGGATTCTGTGGCTCTTCATAATTCTAGAAATGTCCTCAACTAAATACGATGGGGAAATTGGATCCTGCCTTGATGGTTTGCATGTGTGTTTTCTTCCCCAACTCGCCTCTTATATTGTTACTTGGAGTCACATGGTCTGTCAAAATAAATCTATGTCCCCAGACTAAATTGTGCCAATTTAGGGACGCCTGGATGGCTCAGCGGTTGAGCATCTGCCTTTGGCTCAGATCATGATCTTGGATCCTGGGATTGAGTCCCACATCAGGTTCCCCGCAGGGAGCCTGCTTCTCTCTGCCTATGTCTCTGCCTTTCTCTGTTTGTCTCTCATGACTAAATAAATAAGATCTTTTTAAATAAATAAATAAATCGTGCCAATTTACTAATTTTCTCTCAATACAATTGTAATTTGGAAGTTAGGGGACATAAAATGCATTTTTAAGTTCAAATGTAAGAAAACCATGCAGAAGTACCCAAGGAAATTTTGGAACAGGAACAGTTAGCAGAAGTGTGTCATATCAGGTAATTAATAATATAGTAAATATTCATTAATTAAAATATTGTGATAGTGGCTTCAGAATGGACAGGGAGATCAGTGAAATAGACCACAGACTCATGAAGTGTAATTTTTAGATGAATTTAATTCAGGGAAATGAGACATCTGAACTTGCACTTCATTTTTTCCCCATTGAGTAAACCCAATGTCCACTTTTATCCCTTCTAAATATTTTCTCCACAATGAAATATTACAGTGCTCTGAAAATCAGAAATATCGTTTTATTATTTCCCTAGTTAAAACTTATGGCAACCAGTGCCCAGATATTGGCTTCTAAATACCAACATTCCTTTCAAGTATTGAGGCTCCTTGTTGAGATGAGTGATTCTAGGCTTGAAACAGAGAGCCTCACAAAGAAAAAGTATGAGTCTGTCAAAAGTGTATACGAGCTAACCTGAAAATTTTACCTGTGGTCAAAACTGGACTATGTTGAGTAACAAAATAAATAGCATGGTATTAGATTATAATTTAAAGCATAATATAAAAATACATCAGTCTGTACTGACATAAGGAAGATAGTAAATAAATGAGGAAGTAGAGACAAATCTTTCTTGTAGACACTATGTAAATATTATATGTTGATTCTTTTCATTCCAGAAGGTGGAACTAAATTTCCCTGAATGTGGTCTGGATTTAGTGACTCTTTCCCAAAGATTATAGTATGGAATGGGAAAAATGGTAAATTTTAAGTGAGAAACTTGGTTACTCTTACCTTAGTCATCAATGAATGTCATCATCGCTAGCAATAAGTCATTTGAATATTATATACCTCTTGATATTACGATACTTTCCAAATACCAAATGTACCATCCAGTCCTGTGTTGGACAATTCATAACTGTATACCTCAAAAATGTAAACTTCATTAAAACTAGGAAAGAGACAATGGTCTACAGTTAGGAAGAGTTAAGGCAACTAAGTGCAATGTGTTAGCTTCAATGGGATACTGGGACAGAAAAGGATGTTAATAGAATAACTCATGAAATTCAAATAAAGCCTGGAGTTTCTGTCATAATAATATTGCCTTTGAAATTTTGAGAAATGTATTGCAGCAATGTCAGATTGTCATCTTTTATAACAGTGTGAAGTATTTATAAGATACCTTTGTAATTTTTCTATTAATGTGTGTATATTAAGAAATTAGATCCTTTCCGCTTAAGTCTGGGAACAAGATATGCATGTTCTCTCTTTTCAGTCCTATTTCACATCATGCTGTAAGACCGAGGTAATGTGGGACGCCTGGGTGGCTCAGAGTTTGGGCTTCTACCTTGGGCTCAGGACGTAATCCTGGAGTTCCAGGATCGACCCCCACATTTGGCTCCCTGCATGGAGCCTGCTTCTCCCTCTGCCTATGTCTCTGCCTTCTCTCTCTCTTTCTGTGTGTCTCACATGAATAAATAAATAAAATCTAAAAAAAAAAAAAAAAGACCGTGGTAATGCACTGAGAAAAGGACATCAAAAATATACGGGTTGAGAATGACAAAATAAAACTCTTTGTTCATGATGATATGATTGTGCATCAAATCTCAAAGAAACAGGAACAACCGAATTTCCTGGGACCAGTAAACAAGTATAATAAAGGTTGCGGGTACAAAGTAAATGTCCAAAATTCAACTGGAGGTACACAGTATGTCAGAAATGTACAAATGCGAAGCCTGGGTGGCTCAATGTTTGAGTGTCTGCGTTTGGCTCAGGGCGTGATCCTGGGGTCTCAGGATCAAGTCCCACGTCAGGCTTCCTGAATGGAGCCTGCTTCTCCCTCTGCCAGTGTCTCTGTTTCTCTCTCTGTGTCTCTCTCTGTATCTCTCATGAATAAATAAATAAAATCTTTAAGAAAAAAAGAAATGTACAAATGGAATTTGAAATTAAAAACATAGTAATATTTACATTATCAAACCAAAAATTAATTAGCGGGGTACCTGGGTGGCCTAGTGGTTGAGTGTCTGCCTTTTTCTGGGGTCCTGGGATCAGGTTCCACATTGGGCTCCTTGCAGGGAGCCTGCTTCTCCCTCTGCCTATGTCTCTGCCTCTCTCCTGGTGTCTCTGATGAATAAATAAATAAAATCTTTGAAAAAAATTTTTAAAAGAAATACTTAGTTATAAATCTAAGAGAATTTATAGGATCTTTTAGGGGAAATCTATAAAACCCTCCTGAATGATTTCATACTACATCTAAATAAATAGAGATATTCGATATCCACAAATCAGAAGAGAATATTATTAAGGTTTCAATTCTTCTCAACCTGATCTACAGTTCCACTGTAATCAAAAACCTAAATCCCTTCTAGTTATTCTGTGGATATCAACAACCTGATTTCATAGTTTATATGGAAAATAGAAACTAGACCAGCCAACACAATATTGAAGATTGACAAAGGCATGAATTAAGAGTTTTTAGGTCAAGAATGGACCCATCCAAATAATGCCAAGTGCTCTTTAAGAAAAGAGCAAAGGCTTTACAGTGTTGAAAGGATAATCATTTGACTAATTTTATTGGAAAAATAGGAAATGTGTATGCCAATTAAAAAAATGTTTACACAGACCTCACACTTAAAAACAATTAACTCTGAATGGATCATAGACTTTATTTTATTTTATTGGATCATAGACTTTAATGTAAAATGGAAATCTACAAGTTTCCTAGAAGAGAAAAAATTATGTGCCCTTAGATTTGGCAGTGAGTTTTCAGTACACCACCAAAATCAAAATGTAGGTAAGGAAAAAAAAAATGTATGTAAGGGAAAAAATGGCATTTTGGACTTTATGAGAATTAAGAATATATATACATATATATAAAATCTTTAATACATATAAATACATATATATGTTTTAAAGGTTTTATTTATTTATTTAAGAGAGAGTCAGAGAATAGAAGCAGGGGTTCTGCAGAGGGAGAAGGAGAAGCAGGTTCCCTGCAGTGGCTGGATTCCATGACCCTGGGATCTTGTCCTGAGGTGAAAGCACACGAGTAACTGACTGAACCACTCAGGTGCCCCACGAATTTGTATTTTGTCAGAGATTAAGAGAATGAAGATTAAAAATCTGGAAAGCACATACCTGCTAAAGGACATGAATCTAAAATATAAAAAGATTCCTTAAAACTCAAGAATGAGAAATCAGATACTCTAGGTCGAAAATAGGTGGTCATTCTGAACAGATATTTCACGAAAGAAAATATCTAGAAACAAACATCGTATGAAATTATGGTCATTATCATATATAATTAGGGTAGTGCAAATGAAAGTAACAATGTGGAACCATTACATCCTTGTTAGAATGGCAACAATATAAAAATTTGAGATACTAAATATAATTTAGCATACTAAGCAACAGGGACTCTCATTACTGGTCAGAACACAACATGTCCAGCCATAGAGGAAGTGAATTTCTCAGTTTCATACAAACTGCTGTCAATCTGACCATATGATCTGTCATTTGTACTTCTAGATATTTACCCTGTTTACCTAAAAACTTATGTCTGTTCAAAAACCTGTGTGTTGGTGGCTCCTTCCTGCCCTGCTTCTCTCTTTTGCTCAGGCCCTTGGCTCCAGCAGGATGGGCAAGTATCATGGTCTCCATACACCCAGGAAGATCCACAGCCACTGTCGAGATCAGAAGTGGCATGATAAACAGTACAAGAAAGCTGATTTGGGCACAGTCCTGAAGCCCAACCCTTTTGGAGGTGCTTCTCATGCAAAAGGAATTGCATGGGAAAAAGTAGGGGTTGAATCCAAACAACCAAATTCTGCCTTCAGGAAGTGTGTCAGGGTCCAGCTGATAAGAATGGCAAAAAGTAAAAAATAAAAAAACTAAAAAAAATCACAACCTTTGTACCCAATGATGGTTGTTTGAATTTTATTGTTGGAAATGATGAGGTTCTGGTTACTGGATTTGGTCCCAAAGGTGATGCTGTCGGTGATATTCCTGGAGTTCTCTTTAAGGTTGTCAAAGTAGCCAATGTCTCTCTTTTGGCTTATACAAAGGCAAGAAGGAAAGATCAAGATCAGAAGTTTTGATGGTGAAACGTGACAATAAATTTTCATATACAAAAAAAGAAAACCCCACAAAACACCTGAGTTTCAATAGTCACAGTCTTTTTATTCATTATTTGCAAAAAGTAAAATCAATACAGATACCCCTCAATATGTGCATAGATAAATGAACAATGGTATATTCCTAAGGTGGAATATTATTCAGTGATACGAAGAACTGATCCATTCAGCTGTGAAAAGATATGGGTGGATCTTAAATGCATACTACTTAGCTAAAGAAATAATTGTGCAAATGTAACATATATGTTGTATGGTTCCAGCTAATATGACGTTCTGGAAGATGCAAAACTACAGCATTCCAGAGGGAACAAGGAGAGGTTGGATTAGATGCAGCACGGAGGAATTTGGGGGGTTCTGAAATTACCCTGTAAGATATCGAAATGGTGGACAGTTCATTTTTGCTTTTGTCACAACTCATAGAACCATACAACAGAGAGTTAAATTTAATGTAAATGCAAATTGTGTTCTTGGTTAATAATCTGTAAGTAGTGGTTCCTTAATTATAGTAAATGTAACACACTAATGTAAGATGTAAATAGTTTGGGAAATTGTAAGGTACAATTAATGAGAACTTTGTATTATTTGCTTATTTATTTTGTAGTATACTTTAAAAACTGTATGGTATTTTATGGGAAAACACAGACAAGTTTGTTTAAGGTTACTAATGTTTTTTTTTAAATACCATTTTTTAAAGATTTTTTTTAAATTTTTATTTATTTATGATAGTCACAGAGGAAGAGAGAGGGAGAGAGGCAGAGACACAGGCAGAGGGAGAAACAGGCTCCATGCACCGGGAGCCCGACGTGGGATTCGATCCTGGGTCTCCAGGATCGCGCCCTGGGCCAAAGGCAGGTGCTAAACCGCTGTGCCACCCAGGGATCCCAAGGTTACTAATGTTACAGTGTTTCTGGATGTGATGGATAAAGCGAAACTTTTTCATGTGCCTGCCATGTCCAGAAAATCATGACAGAACATCAGATATCACCATTGAAATGTGACAGGAGAGATGATTTTGTAAAGGTACCAGTGACTTAGAGAATATATTTCTTTCATGTATATTGAAGTCCCGATCTTGTTAGAGTTACCACCTTATTTTTTGACTGTCTCAGTGTTCTAAGTATTTTCTTTTTTTGGATGTGGGTTGTGATAGGACATGATCTCGATAGTGACATGCCAGGTTGTCAGTTTCAATTCAATTGATTTTTTATTTATTTATTTTATAGATCTAGAGAGTGCTGAGAGCAAGATGGAGAAGGAATGCCAGGAGGGGTAAAGGGAGAGAATTTTTCACACAGACTCCCTGCAGAGTGCATGCACAGCTTGATGCAGCCTCCATCCCTTGACTCATGAGATCATGACCTGAGCCAAAATCAAAAGTAGGGGGCTTCTGGGTGGCTCAGTGGTTGAGCATCTGCTTTCAGCTCAGGGTGTGATCCTGGAGTCCCAGGATCAAGTCCCACATCGTGTTCCCTGCATGGAGCCTGCTTCTCCCCCTGCCTATGTCTCTGCCTCTCTCTTTCTACGTCTCTCATGAAGAAATAAATAAAATATTAAAAATAAAAAATACAGAATTGGGAATTTGGATAAAAGATCATGTCTCTGTATAAAGGCAACAGGATAGAGAGGCTGCATTTGCCATGTTGAAAAAGACAAAAATAATGTTAGGCCTGATAAACATCAACATGAGAAAAGAAAGCAAAGTGCTTTATATAATCGAACATTTTTGTCTCAATGGGCATACCTGCTGTTTTTGTGCTTTACAGATACTTTATTGTGTTTCACAGATACTGCATATTTTAAAAATTGAAGGTTTGTGGCAACCCTGCATTGAATAAATTTATTGGCACCATTTTACCAGAGCATTTGCTTACTTTGTGTCTCCGTGTCACATTTGGTAATTCTCATAATGATGAAAATTTTTAAATACTGTATTTTTATGGTGATCTGTGATCAGAGATTTCAACTCAACTGAAAGCTCAGTGAGCTTTTTTTTTTAGCAATAAAGTATTTTAAAATTAAGATATGTACATTGTTTTTTAAACACCCTGCTATTGTGTGCTTAGTAGACCACAGTATATTATAAACATAACTTTTATATGCACCAGGAAATCAAAAAACTTACTTGACTAACTTTCTTGTGATATTTATTTTATGCAGTGGTCTGAACCAAACCCACGATATGGCCAAGGTATTCTGTGTAAGGAAAACCTGCTCTTCCTATTCAGATGACCTGTGAAGCTGATGCCATAGAGAAGCTATTCAGGCCTCCCAGGTAATCCACTTGCCTTTCTCACTAGATGATATTAGTCTTTTTTTTTTTTAAGATTTTACTTTTGGGGCACCTAGGTGGCTCAGTTGGTTAAGCATCCAACTCTTGATTTCGGCTAAGGTCCATTATCTCAGGGTCATGAGATTGAGGCCCACCCCAGGCTCCACGCTGGGCATATAGGCTGCTTAAGATTCTCTCTCTCCGTCTCTCTCCCTCCCTCTCTGCACACCACCCAACCCCAGCACGCTCTGTCTCACTCTCTCTCAAAAAAAAAAAAAAAAAGATTTTATTTTTAAGTAATCTCTACACCCAACATGGGGCTCAAACTCACAACCCCAAGATCAAGAGTCATATCCTCCAGCAACTGAGCCAGCCAGGCACCCCACTATTAGTCATTTAAAGACTTCTTTTTCCATGCCCAGAAAGACTCGCAGAAGTGCTCCACAGCATTTTCAGTTTGTAGCCCCACATATAGGGATGTGCACTGGCTGCTGCAGGGAATTCTGCAACCAGCAAACTTCACTGAGGTCATGGACCAAACATGTAGGAGACTAGAAAATGACATGACACAGTGACTATCATGGCCAAGGGAAGCTATTAGCCACGCTTTACAACTGTAGAAGAACTATGGTCTTTAGTAAACCCATCGAGAAGGGCGCCTGGGAGCGACTCCTGGGTGTCTCAGCAGTTGAGCGTGTGCCTTGGGCTCAGGGAATGATCCCGGGGTCCTGGGATCGAGTCCCGCATCGGGCTCCCTGCATGGAGCCTGCTTCTCCCTCTGCCTGTGTCTCTGCCTCTCTCTCTGTGTGTCTCTCATGAATAAATAAATAAAATCTTAAAAAAAAAAGAAGAAGAATCAAGGGTAGAATGCTTAAGGGACTGAGCCACCCAGCTGCCCCTCACTTCGGCTGAGTTTTGTCCTAGATATTTTTTCAATTATTCATTTCTCTCTGGCTCCATGTTTCCTCTGTACAAGGGGTAGTTAGGCTATACAATCTTCAGGAGCTTTTCAAATCCTAATGTTCTCATGTTTTAAAATTGGTAATTTTGATACTGTATTGTCTGTAAAATAATTCTTTCTGATCTCCTAGGGAAGTACCTAAGAAACGTATTTTAAATACATTTTTACATAAGATTTGTGGTGTTTTTACATAAGATTTCCTGGTAACAAAAAAAAAGATTTCCTAAATATACTAAATTAAATTACTTTTATAACAACTTTAATGAGAACTTGACTAACTAGGACCCTGAATCACCTTTTATTTTGACATTGCCTTTAGTTTTAGCAGAAACAAAATACAGGAAAAACTAATTGGAGAGCTGTAATAAAATAAAATCAAATATATTGTATTTTGCAGGCAGGTACATATTTACTACAAAACATCATATTATCTGTTTCCACATATCATCCTGGGTAATGGACAAAATGACTTCCACATGATCTTTAAATTTAGAAAAGGCTTGAAAATTTAATAGTTATATTCACTTGCTTCCACTTAATAAGGCAGAAGGAAAAAAAATAAGGCAGAAGGATATTTGAAGCACATTTTTCGCATGTAATATTAAATGAATAGGTTTTGTATTTAAAATGGCATTCCGTACTACCTGAAGTTACCTGGACATTTTTTATCATAATATTTATCCTAACATATGAATCTCTTCAATGACTCTTGTAGCGTGATTCTTGACATGAATGTTTAGTTTTTTTTATTCTGGTTTGACATTGGAACACATTCTCAGGCATATCATTTCTGTATTACGTCTCAGTATATGCTCAAGTGCAAAAAGATGCATATTTGTGTTTATTAGTTTTAATCACATATGCGTTCGCCTGGGTGGCTGAGCAGTTGAGCATCTGCCTTTGGCTCAGGGCGTGGTCCCAGATTCCCAGGATCAAGTCCCACATCAGGCTGCCTCAAGGAGCTTGCTTCTCCTTCTGCCTTTGTGTCTCTCATGAATAAATAAATAAAATTAAAAAAAAATTAATGACCTAGGTTTTTTATTTACTAGCATTATTATTTTTTTAATTTTATTTATTTATTAATGAGAGAGAGAGAGGCAGAGACACAGGCAGAGGGAGAAGCAGGCTCCATGCAGGGAGCCTGATGTGGGACTCGATCCTGGGTCTCCAGGATCACACCCTGGGCCAAAGGCGGCACTAAACCAGTGAGCCACCAAGGCTGCCCCATTTACTAGCATTATTTCTATTAACTGGTTATATATATTTCAAGGACTCTTTTTTTCCTTTTGCTTATTCTTTTAAAAATAAGTTCATAAGTGGGCAACTTAGAAATGTCAAGGGTGCTTTATAATAGTATCTCCCGATTTCATTTTCTAAAATTGATTTCTGCCAGTAATTCTGATACGTAATCATGAAAGTAAAAAACTGAATTCAAAACTAGATTCCCTAGGTAATGAATTGTCGGTACCTTTAACATATCACTGCTGACCTTGACTATAATCATATGGGGACATTTTTTGTATAGAGTTAAGAACTCACTAATTCAGTTACCTGGTGACTGTTCATCTTCTGGGAGAGACCTCAAACTAGTTTGAATTACTTTCTTCATTTGGTGGAGGCATGGGATTAATTGTTCATGATGTTAATGATTTGTGGTTTTTTTCAACATACATTTATTCATTGTCATGTGAAGGAAAAAAATTACTTGTTCCAAAGATAAGCTGAACGATTACCAGAGTTCTATTACCAGCTTTCTCTCAGATTTGGAGAATAAATGAATAGGCTATTAATGCCTCCATAAAACTCATGTTTTCCTACTTCAGTATTCAAAGCATATTTTTACTTTTGATGAAATAATGGAAATATCTACAGGTATGATGCTTATTCGATAGTAGAAAACAGTTAGGATTACTTCTCTTTATTAATTACCAAAAGTCTCCAAGAATTTTACAGTGTAATTACCTTCTTGCAGGGACAGGAGTAGTGTGAGTTGAGGTACAGAATTTAAGGCGGGGCTCATTCTTATTTATGGATGTGACTCTTTGAATATTGTTCAAATTCAGTTTTTTACTTTCATGATTACGTATCAGAATTACTGGCAGAAATCAATTTTAGAAAATGAAATCGGGAGATACTATTATAAAGCACCCTTGACATTTCTAAGTTGCCCACTTATGAACTTATTTTTAAAAGAATAAGCACAATCCTGGTTATATACTATCGCCAAAAGTCTATAAAAAGGATAATATTGTTTAGGTTTATTTTTTTTAAAGACTTTATTTATTTATTAATAAGAGACACACAGAGAGAGGCAGAGACACAGACAGAGGGAGAAGCAGGCTCCATGCAGGGAGCCCGATGCAGGACTTGATCATGGGACTCTAGGATCAGGCCCTGGGTGGAAGGCAGGCGCTAAACAGCTGAGCCACCTGGGGTGCCCTATTGTTTAGGTTTAATGTCAACTATGGATCAGTAAAATGTTTTGAAATACTGTTCTAATTTACCATCCTATAAAAATTTAAAGCAATTTGTAAAGCAAAGCAAAAAATAAAGAAAAATCTCTATTGTATGGCTATGTTACCAGACATACATGTTTTTGAATACTAATGGAATTAGAAAGTGTCCATGTGTAAGAATTTTATTTAAATGAAAAGGAAAATCAGTCATGCTCCCACTTTAGTTTGAGGCCTGCATGTTTTCAATATGTTGTATCATGGAAAGTATCATTCTGTTCTATTAATTGCTTTATCTAGAATCAGTAGATTGTCCTACAACAAAACTCATGTCTTTCTGCACCCTAGTATCTGGAAGGTGTATGTTACAGGTTGCCCTTGGCGATAGTTCTATGTTTATAGATAAAATTATATATATATTAGGTCTTTGTATATATATGCGTATATGTAATGTTTGTTTTCCTCATCTGGAAAGTAAGTTATTTGCTAAACATAGGAGTGGCAGATTAATGAAATAACAAATATTAAGCAACTAGAATAGCTGTCATACTTGGTAATCCCTGAGAATATTTTATGTGTTATAATAGAAGATGCTAATTATAACTGAGATACATAATAGGGCATGTCACAATGAGGTGAGATCCCTGAAACTAGACTTTTTTTTTCCCCAGAAGCACTACTGGGCATTTGGACAATAGTAATTGATTAGGAGTTTTTCACATATACCCAAATATATATTTTTTATTTAATAATCTGTAGGCCCAATATTGGGCTTGAACTCACAAAGTCTAAATCAAGAGTTACATGTTGTACCATCTTAGCCAGCCAGGTGCTGATATGTTGTATCATTTTCAACAGCCCTTTTGCAAATTGTTCCCTCAAGATTACTTTCAGCTTTTATTATTCCAATGAGGGAGACCTTTTGTGATTGGGATTACATAGCTATAGTAGGTTTTGGGGAGAGATCTTTCATCTTTTCTGTTGGTCTTCTAGGAGATTTCTCTGCTAGTAAAGGAAAAACACTTGGAATTATTTTTTCTAAAATAAATATGTTCAGGAAGCCTGGGTAGCTCAGCAGTTTAGCGCCACCTTCAGCCCAGGGCCTGATCCTGGAGATCTGGGATCGAGTCCTATGTCGGGCTCCCTTCATGGAGCCTACCTCTTCCTCTGCCTGTGTCTTTGCCTCTCTCTCTCTCTCTCTCTCTCTGTCTCTCATGAATAAATAAATAAAATCTTTAAAAAAATAATAAAATAAATATGTTCATAAATTTCCTAATTTCGATTGGGGTCAAATAGGAAATAGAATATTTCACAGTTTCCATTGTCAGGTTAAGAAGTGGTCATCACTTATTGGTGTTAAGTATTCTCTGTGTAAATCGTATCTCTTTGATATAAAAAATGTACATGGGATTTGAAGCTCAATGATTCCATTGATTTCATACCACACACTAGTTTACTGCTCTAATTTTGGTTACCTCTGTGACTGTAGAAGTTACAATATTTTATAATTTCTGATTGTAATGCAGTATGGTTTTGCAGTGATGGCAAATTGCAGTGGTGCATGTTATTGATTTTAGTTAATGAAAAACTTGTTACTCTCTTCTTTTAATGGGCTATAACTATAGGTCTATGTTTTTTATGAATATTGTCTGTACTTTGAGGGTTTGGGGAAGCATACAATGTGACAGTGAAAATATTGAAGCAAATTTATCAGTTTTGTCTGAGGGACTGCTTATAAATTGAGCAGAGGTGGCAGTAATAACTGAGAAAGCAGACTCCATGTGATGAATAAGCAGTTCCCCAACAGGTTCTAATATTTGTTTGGTTTTGCAGCTTACAAGTGTGTAATAAGCTATAAGTGCTACTTATTTAATTATACCACAGTATCAATCTTGTTTACCCCAATTAAGTGGAAGAAAGAAAGAAATGGGGGCACCAGGGTGGCTCAGTAGTTTAGCGTCTACCTTTGGCTCAGGTTGTGATGCCAGGGTCCTGGGATCGAGTTCCACATAAGGCTGCCTGTAGGCTTCTCCCTCTGCCTGTATCTCTACCTCTCTTTCTGTGTCTCTCATGATTAAATAAATAAAATATTTTTAAAAAGAAGGAAAAAAATAAGAAAGCCTCTTCCCCTAGATGAGACCGCTAAGCCAGTGTTTCCAAAAATTAAGTTTGTGGACCACATTTGTTAGTAGAGTGAAGGGGAGTTTCATTTTCTCATTGGTAGTTGTGTCCAGTGCCATTGAGAAGGATAATTGTTTGGTTACCAAAGTTTCTTTTTGGCGTTATTCTCTTACTGCTCCTGGTATTTTCACTTTTTTACGTGCTCAGTGCCCTTGACCTCCTCCTCAGCTGTCCAAAGTTCCTTTTTGTTTTCATGCAATGCTCTGAGTTTTGGGTGGATTAAACCCATCCCCTCTGCAATCCTCCTACTCCATAGTTTCACCATCAAAACCTTCTTTGGTGTTCTATGGTTTCTAAGTAAACTAGGAAGGCTGTGCTCTGAGAGAAGGTGGACCATGGTTTGCAGATAATTAAAACATTTCTCAATCTTCCTCTAATGTGTTATTCTATATCAGCCTTGTTGGTCCAGCGATATTTGTCATATTAGAATTCTTTAAAAAACTATCCTATGAATATTTTTCAGCTCTGTAGATTAATAAGAGGCTTATGATGCATACCCAGAGCAGGTGACACGAGAGTAATAAGGGAAAAAAGATAATTATCCCAACGTTACTCTATTCATCCTCCACTGTAAATAATTACAATGTTGTTTGATTGCAGAGTCGATCATGGAATGATGATTTTCTTAGAGTAGAATTAAAACATGCTTGAGATTGCCAATGGATATGGAGTTTCCTTTTCGGGGAACAAACATGTTTTAAAATTAGATTGTGATTTGTGATTGGTCAACCCTTTTAAAATACCATTGAATTGCACACCCTAAATGGGCAAATTTTATGGTACATGAATTAAATCTTAAGAAAGCTGCTTTTAGAGTATGTATTTTGAATAGATAGTAGAACTACTGATGATAAAGAGGATGCAGATTACAGTGCAAATTTGAGGTAAGATGTGGAGTCAGAATGACCTGTATTTGAATTTTAGATTCACCACTTAGAACTGAAGTATTCTAGAGAAGTTACTGAAATTCTCTGAGCCTTCCTTTGTTCATCTGTGAAATGAGGCTAGTATTTTCTCATGGACATTTTGAGGGGCTTAACAAGATGCCTGCAACATTTTTATTATGTTGATGTATTCATTTCCAAATGTGTCTCCCCTCATTTTCGAAAGTTAACCCGGCCTAGTTATTTCTATTGTCATTGCAGTGGGAGAAAAAAAACGAAGTGAATTGCAGAATCGCATAAAATGCACAAACTTTCCTGCAATTTTTGTTTATTTTACCATCTTCACATAATACTATTAATTACCTCATAGAGGTTTTGTGAGGATTAATTTAAATTCCCCAGTAAATTGACATACACAATGCTCAGCACATCGCTTGTATGCAGTACATGCCAATTCAATTCCCTACTCATCCCTAACCAGTGCTTCATTTTCTAGGTCCTCGTTTTGCATTAAACATGACTCTTAGATGGACACATTTTGAGGCTAACTTCTGAAATGTATTGGATATCAGACACATTCAGTCGTTCATTTATTTATTCTTTTGTTAAATACTGATACTATGGTGAATAAAACAAACATAGCTGTTTTTGTGTAGAACTTCGAAAATCTTTCGCGAGGTCCCTGGGTGCCAGAATGTAATAAGGTCTGGAATGGCTATCCAAGAAGAAAAGCATGTGTCATGTCAGCTGAAATCTACGTTCCAGGGAGTGGGAAAGGAATTCTGTGGGCCCCATTCCTCAGTAAGGGGTCAGTCCTTCTAAACATTTGAATTCAGTCCTTCTGTCTGACCATTTTCTTGGAGTTCTATAGTCTGGCTGTCCTTATAAGGGATAGTTGTAACTGACTAAATGTCCTCTGGGACTGCTTTGACAGAGAAATATGAATTGTTTAGAACATAATAATGATGAAATTGGCCTTTGGAGTTTGGGATATGGTAAAATGAATTCTGTTATTTGTACACCTAAACTGTGCAGAATCAGTGTTATTCTCCCAGGAGCCTAATCAATATCTTCTCCTCATGTTTCAAATTGAGCTCTACTGAGACAGACTTGAAAGGGGAAAAATGTTTTAACATTATTTTGCTACCTCTGGTCATAACAGCCACTCCAGGGGAATTCAGATATTTATATTTATGGCCTGACTCGGTTGCATAGATCTTGTGGAATGAGTTGGGAAACCATATAGATGCACCCTCTATCAAGATAATATATTTAAGGGCAGCCTGGGTGGCTCGGCGGTTTAGCACCGCCTTCAGCCCAGGTTGTGATCCTGGAGACCCAGGATCGAGTCCCACGTTGGGCTCCCTGCATGGGGCCTGCTTCTCCCTCTGCCTGTGTCTCTGCCTCTCTCACTCTCACTCTGTGTCTCTCATGAATAAATAAATAAAATCTTTAAAAAAAAGATAATATATTTCAGTATGTTTTATAATTGTGTAATCATGACAGTAATGTATATGACTGAATTATAATTGGAAGAATGGAATATGCCCTTGTGCTTGGAAACTTACAGGAGTCTTCTTAGGTCTTTTTGTTGCCTCCTATCTATTGCAAAATTTGTTGGAGAGGTCCATTATACAACGTATGTAAGTGTATTTTGAAAATTATACACACACAAAGTTATAGTCCTACCCAAACGACTAACTGGTATTTAGACCAAATGTTTTTTATTTCAGTTATTTATTCATTTAAAAATTTTACTTATTTATTCATGGGAGACACAAAGAGAGAGGCAGAGACATAGGCAGATAGAGAAGCAGGGAGCCTGATGCGGGACTGTATCCCAGGACCCTGAGATCATGACCCGGGCCAAAGGCAGACACTCAACTGCTGAGCCACCCAGGTGCCCCAAACAAATGTTTTTTAATATTTATTTTTTGCTGTGGCCTGTTTTCCAGAGTTCCTGCCTCTCTCACATGCCCTTGATAACTCCTTTGTTTCATTTCCATTTTCGAGGGCATTTCACAAATAAAACTAACCAAAAATCCCCAAAATCACATGTACAGTCACTTCTACTACTTGGTCACAATTGCCCTTATCATTTCTGTAACTTGAAATTAATAGATGTCAGAGTCATATCGAGAGTGAGTGGCTTAAGTTATAACCAGTGATAAGTTCAATTTGAAATGGAGTTCCAACCTTGGGCAATATATGCTGGTAGTCAGAGTTATGTGATTTTAGAATCCAAACTTCTTTATCCTATATTGAGGAACGAGTTATTATAAAAAAGAAAATCTTTGTTTTCATTAATATTTAGTTATATTAAAATTGAGAATAAGTTTTGGTCTTCAAACAAAATTTCTGTTTTAGAATTCAGGTGAGAGGAAGTTATATTGGTCATGAATATATTTGGGCATCGGATTTCAATTTCTTTTGTATCTCTTGTGATCAGTACTGTATGACAAGAGTATGAAATTGCTTATTATTGAAAATGTTTTTAGTGATGAAGGTATAAACTATTAACATGTTTAATGTTATATAGATAAAAAGTCTTAACTGTATTTGGACTTACTGTGAACTAAATTAGACAGCTGCCGGGGGATTGAATGGTGATTCCAAAATGTGGGAAAATATTGAGTCTCAACTCTTGTGTGGAAACTCAGCTTTCCATCTATTGCCCCAAATTCTTAGAAATTGTGTCAGACTGCTTTGTTGAAGCTACCTGCCAGTAGTTGATAGTGTTCTGGTTTCATTTTTCCTTGTTTCTGTTTTTTGTTTGTTTTTACCACCCCCCTTTCTACAACATGTGACCTATTTTATTTCTTTATTTGGTTTTCCCTTTGTTTTATAAATTTATTTTGCTAGCTTTTTGAACACTGCACTTTTATTTGAAAGGTGGTTGTTACATAGCTAAGCCTATTAACTTAGTGTTTGTGTATTGGGATAAACTTCTTCGATGTAAATTATATCACACAGACCAGTCAAAAATAGAAGAAATTTCCCTCTTGAATGAAAGTTACAGTACGTTGACAAAATGTATCTAATTTTGCACATACTTGCAAAGATTGCATTTTGCAATTCAGAATACCCTCTGCTATTAAATTTGTGTATGTTAAAGGAAAGCCATTTGCCTGAGATGAGATGTTTCACATTCAATTATATCAAAATTCCTCATCTATGACTCTTGATTTTTGACTTCACCATTTGTGCATCTATTGAATTTTACTCAGTGTGCAACAGAAATGTTGTTTTCAATTTTTGGTACGCAATGCAGAGGAAGAGAAGTATAAGCAAACAAAAACTAATTATAAATGTTTTAGGTTTTTTGAGCAAATATTGGTCCTAGAAGTAGGAGACGGGTATGGTAAGTTGCCTATTTCTGGTTCTTGAATTTTTAAATGTCACCTGCTACTACCAGTCTGAGTGAGACTAAATGTGAGAATATAAAGTGGAAAAAGCAGCTGTGCTTTAGAGTACCCTTTTTTTATGACATTAATTAGAAGATTCTTGTTCACAGGGAAACTAAAGACCAGTAATTCTTTATGATTTATGCAGTATAGAGATTGTAATTGTAGTTTATCGGTTTTGTTCGAAATGGGCATAACTACAGCATGTAGAGGGCCTCAAAGTCCAGTGGTGATTACAGAATGATTTTCATCTGTGATATTTTGGAAAGAATGATAGAATGCTAGGACCTGCTATATCTTCATAGTTAAAGATATGTAGACAGAAGCATCAGCAGCTACTAAAGGTAAATATATTTCCTTTTAGGAAGAAAGTGGGGTATCATACGAAAATATCATGATGTGTGAATCATTTTTCAACTCATAACTAAACAAAATTCTTAAAAAAATGTATGAAGTGCATGTCTTTTTTACAAATGTTAAAATAACACTGACATTACTTTTTGCTTGGTTATTAATACTATTAATATGATTCTTCTAAAAAGTAAAATATATAGGGGCACTTGGTTGACTAAGTTGGTTGGGCATCTGCCTTCTGCTCAGGTCGCCATCCTGGAGTCCTGGGATGGAGCTCCGCATCAGGCTCCCTTGTTCGGCTAGGAGTCTACTTTTCCCTCTCCCTCTGCCTGCCGTTCCCCCTGCTTGTTCTCTGATTCTTTGTCTGTTAAATAAATAAATATAATCTTTAAAAAATAAAAAGTAAAATATCTATATAGATATACCTATATAAATATCTATATCTATATAATATAATAGCTCATAGCTAACCCATAAAAATCATTTTATTTAACTGATCTATTTTTCAACATTGTTCATTCACTGGGTATGTACCTGACCTTCTCACGTGTATTTGTAGTCAATGGTGACTAAAATTAGAGTCATTTGAAGGCAAGTCTTGGTCTTTGAAATCCAATATGGTGTAATTATATGCCTGAGAGTTGATGTTGACTCAGTTGGGATTGTTAAATATAGCACGTACATATGGCAATTCTGAGTGCTGAGCTTCTCCAATGCGTGGTGGCTGAGTACCGGAATGGAGTTTCACAGGAGCAAACACGTGAAATTCATGTGCAAGTCCTAGGTCTTCTGAACTGAGTTTAAAATGTCATTTATCCTCATTTTAATATATTATATAGGTCAAAAGCAAGTCATAGGACCAACATAGATTCAAGAAATGGGATTTGCACAAAGGTTTTGAATACTGGGGAGATAAGGTTTGTTGATGGGAGAATATTTGTAGACTAGCTACCACATACGGATATAGAAAATATCTGGACATATTTATCCTATCATTTAGCTCTGTTTACTTCTTGCTGCGTGAGGAATAGCAGAGTAGAAAGGTGAAGTTGTTGATGACTATTAGCTCTTGATAGAGTTCAAAAAAGTGTGTGTTATGAAACAAAGATCTTGGTTATCAATGATTTTATCTTTTGTTTTAGGCATTGTTAATATCTGGTTTAAAATGAAATATAAGAGGAAATGCAGAATTCCATTAATTTTTTAGAAATTATTTCAAACAACCTGTAAATATGCAATTCCTACATTATTTAAATACTTCTAAAGATAGTGGAGGAAAACTTCCTAATTATTTTTTATCCATATTCCTGATACCAAATTCTTGCTAGGAAATGCTCTTACTATATTTCTGTCTCTTACACACACACACACACACACACACACACACACACACTATATATATATATATATATATATATATATATATATATATATATTTCATTTAGTATATCTCACCTGTTCTGAGAAATTAATGCACAGTAATGCAGTATAATTCAGTGAAGAGAAGCACGGATAGTGCTGTGTTAGAAAACTTGTTAACCTGTTTCATCATATTAATATGTTAAAAAGAATGAAGTCATCTTTGTTTCAATGAATAATAAAAATAAAGCATTAGTTCCTGTTTAAAAGTCAATGAAATAAAAATATTTTTTTCTGTCAAAATATAGCTATAGATTTCCAACAACAGAAATGTATGAGATGTAAAATAAATTCATGTAAAGCAGTGTTCTTTAAAATATTCTGTATGGATTGACTGCCCTTTTAAATAGAGTTCTTTAATACTGCTTTGTCCACCCTTTTTTCAAGTTTTAATTTTCATTCCAATTAGTTAACATACAGTGTTATATTAGTTTTAGGTTTACAATATAGCGATTCAACCTTTCCCTACATCATCATGACAAGTGCACTCCTCATCTCATTTCCCATCTCCTATTTAATCCATCCCCTAGCCCTTCTCTCCTCTGGTGACCATCAGATTCTTCTCTATAGTTAAGAGGCTACTTCTTGTTTTGTCTCTTTCTCTCTCTCTCTTTGTTTTCCCCTTTGTTTGTTTTCTTTCCAAAATTCCACCTATGAGTGAAATCACATGTCGTCACTCTCTGAATTATTTGGCTTAGGATAATACCCTCTAGCTCCTGGTATCCCTGGGTTGCTCGGTGGTTGAGCGTCTGCCTTAGGTTCAGGGCGTGGTCCTGGAGTCCCAGGATCGAGTCCCACATTGGTCTCCTTGCATGGAGCTTTTCCTCCCTTTGCTTATGTCTCTGCCTCTCTCTCTGTGCCTCTCATGAATAAATAAAATCTTTAAAAAACAAATACTCTCTAGCTCCATCCATGTTGTTGCAAATGACAAGATTTCATTCTTTTGTATGGCTGAGTCATATTCCATTATATATTCCATTCTTCTTAATCCTTTCATCAATTGTTTGAATCTTGTGCTTCTTCCATATCTTGATTATTGTAAATAATGCTGCTATAAACATAGGCATGCATGTATCTCTTTGAATTTATGATTTTGTATTCTTTGGGTAAATACCCAGTAGTGTAATTGCTGGGTCTTAGTGTGGTTCTATTTTTAACCTTTTGAGGAACCTCCATACTGTTTTCCATAATGCCAGTATATGAATGTTTCTTTTTCTCCATATTCTCACCAATACCTATGGTTTCTTGTAATGTTAATTTTAGCCATTCTGACAAGTGTAATGTGATTTCTCGTAGTTTTGATTTGCATTTACCTCTTGATAAGTGATGATAAATATCTCTTCATATGTCCTCTGGCTATCTGAATACCTTCTTTGGTGAATTGTTTGTTCCTGTCCTTGGCCATTTTTCAAATTGGATTATTTCCTTTTTCAGTGTTGAATTGTAGAAGCTCTTTTTGTTGTTTTATCAGATATGTCACTTCGAAATATCTTTTCCCATTCCATATGTTGCCTTTCAATTTCAGTGATTGTTTTCTTTGCCTTGTAGATGCTTTTTATTTTGATATGGTCTGATCAGTTTTGTTTAGGTTTTGTTTCTATTGTCCCAGGAGTCATATCTAGGAAAAAGGTGCTCTGGCCAGTCTACCCCTTTGAAGATAAAATAAATTAATTTATTTAGTTACTTAAGCTTTTTAGAATTATTTAACTGATCACATCTGTCAAAATATGTATTGATGTTTTTCCCTATCATATTTCTCATAACATAGTGGAAAATACATGCTCTAGAAGTATTTCTTTTGTCACATCGTGCAGAAAGCGTATAATGATAGGTTTTGGAAAGAACTAGTTAGCCATTTTGAGAGAAGTAAAATGGTCCTCTACCTAAGTCTACCACGAAATAAATCCAATGTGAATTAAATGTAAACAAAAGCAGTGATGTAGGTGAACCCTGAGGTAGCTATGTAAAATTTTTATGAGGAGATAGTTTGTGAGTATTTCTCTAATCTGGATATTATAATGGAAAAATTTGAAAGAGTTCTCCACATTGAAAAAAAACGAAGAGATTCCAAGGACAATAAGAAAAGTCCCTCTTATTTCAAATGCAAGTAAAATGAAGTTTTAAAACACTGGAAAATATTTCTTTTATTTACTCAGTTAAGGGAGTAATATCTTTAATATTAAAAAGTGTAGTAAACTGGGGGATCCCTGGGTGGCTCGGCGGTTTAGCGCCTGCCTTCGGCCCAGGGTGTGATCCCAAGGTTCTGGGATCGAGTCCCACGTCGGGCTCCCTGCATGGAACCTGCTTCTCCCTCTGCCTGTGTCTCTGCTTCTCTCTCTCTCTCGGTGTCTCTCATGAATAAATAAAATCTTAAAAAAAAAAAAGTGTAGTAAACCAGTAGGAACATCAAACATTCACAAAAACAAGGAATACAAATTGTCATCTAAACAAAGAAGAGGGGCAGCCCAGGTGGTTCAGCAGTTTAGTGCCGCTTTCAGCCCAGGACCTGATCCTGGAGTCTCAGGATCGAGTCCTACATCGGGCTCGCTGCGTGGAGCCGGCTTCTCCCTCTGCCTGTGTGTGTCTCTGCCTCTCTCTCTGTGTCTCTCATGAATAAATAAATAAAATATTAAAAAATAATAAACAAAGAAGAATTTAGAAGGACCAATATAGATGGAAAACATGTTTATTGTTTTTAATGTATAAATTCATATTAAAAGAACAGCATGGGATTTTTTTTTCTATTATGGCAAAAAAACTTTTTTGTCACTGACTGCTGATAACATGTGGACATAACAAGGCTGATAGAGATTGATAAGTGTATAAATTGACAAAACCATTCTGGTGGTCTGTGAAGCAACTGATAGGAAAATTATAAGTTTGGGTGTAGCTGGCTGGCTCAGGCAGTAGAGCATGTAATTCTTGATTTCAGGATTATGGATTTGAGTCCTATGTTGGGTGTAGGGATTACTGAAAAATAAAAAAAAATCTATTAAAAATTAAAATATTGCTTGTAATTTTCATTTGTTATAAAGTACAATTCTTATGTTACGTGTTAGGCTTTTTTTTTTTTTTTTTAGATTTCATTTATTTATTCATGAGAGACACAGGCAGGGGGAGAAGCAGGCTCCTTGCAGGGAGCCCGATGTGGGACTCGAGCCTGGAACTCCAGGATCATGCCCTGAGCTGAAGGCAGATGCTCAACTGCTGAGCCACCCAGGCGTCCCTACTTGTTAGGCTTCTTTTCTATTTACTTTATTGACTTTGATATTTTTTTCTCTTCTACTGTTCTTATGTTTATTCTGATTTTTTTCTCATTATTTGTGGTTAATGATGGCTTTGCTAATATCCTTTCTTTCTTATACAATAATACATCTTAAAATATTAAGATTTAATTTCTTCTCTAATTACAAATCCCCAAAATTTTGTAAGTTCTTTTTGTGTGTGTGTTATTTTATTATGTTTTATGATCTCAGCCACCTTTATTTTTTTTCTGACCTTTAGTAGTCCAAACCCTTAAATGCCAAAAGCATAAGTGACTTGTGAAATTGTTTAGCCCTTTTTTGGCTACTAGTTGCACTTAATTCTGAATTGTTTAAGGCTGAAAAAAATCTATCTCCTGCCTAAAATTCCAGCCTTATCTTGGCCTCATCTCTTCTTTGCTCTTCATCTTCCAGCCATAGTATCCTTCCCATGTTGTCTTGTGCATACCAAGTAATTATCTTTTCCCGTGCTCCATTGCTTAGTTGGCTGACGGTTCGTTCTTCAGTTCTTCCTTTAATTATCAAATGATCAGACTTTGTGTCAGTCCTTTGTTCATTTTAATATTTTTCCACAATTGATTCTCTATCTCATCTTTTTAAGAACACACCATATAAAAGATGAAGAGATATATTTTGTTGTAAAGAACATTGTGTTATAAGTTTCCTTTCTTTATAGCAACTGGATAAAAGCTCTGTGTAGACAGGGATCATATCTGCCCTATTTTTTATTTTATTCCAATGAAAAGAGATAGACAACAAAATTGAAAATTTTATAGGCATTTAGAAAGTTACGCAGAATTTCTTTTTTTAAAAAAAAGATTTTATTTATTTATTTATTAGAGACACAGAGAGAAAGAGAGAGGCAGAGACACAGGTGGAAGGACAAGCAGGCTCCATGCAGGGAGCCCAATGTGGGACTCCATCCCGGGACCCCAGGATCACGCCCTGGGCTGAAGGCAGGTGCCAAACCGCTGAGCCACCCAGGCGTCCCGTTATGCAGAATTTCTAATGTGTTTTTAACAGTTTCAGAAAGGAAGTCGGCAATAAAATGGGATAAAAGAAAAAATGGAATTTATAATATTATGAAATTATGAGTTTTTTAAATTAAATCATTGTTCATCAAAAATACCAAATATTCACATTATAGAGGGTCGTTTTAAGGGATAATTGCTTGAACATGTACTCATTTAAATATATGTTGGCAAATATTGTTAAGTGCAGCAATGAAAAGAAATCCTACAATCTTTGAAGAAAGTTTTTTTTGCTACATTTTACTTTATTTTTACACATAATGAAAACAATCGACTAAGCAGTTCCAGAATTACTAGTGTTCATTAATCCAGAAATAAATGAAGTCAGAAGGCAAACTTTTCATTTTTTCTCCAAACATATATTGCAAGTATCACAGAAAGTCCTAACAACACATGCAACATGGGCTGGTTTCAACATACAGTTTCAACATACAGAGAGCCCAAGCAAGGGTGAGTACTAAGGATCCATGTGAGTCAGACCGTGAGCAGTGCTCCCGAACACTAGAATCTACGCAGCGGGTCATTAGCCCTGCGCTACCATACACTTTTGCCCTGTGCACTGCCCTCTGTCAGATTCCAATCTGAGCAGCTCTTTTCTCCCACATTCCAGGCTCATTTCCTCCTATCCCAAAGTGGATATTCCACACACAGAAGTCCAGGCAGCTCCAAATATATTCTCCCAACGGTATGTCACTTGGCATCTCCACAAGCCAAGCTCCAGCTCACATTCTGTACAGGAAGTTCCCATTGCTATCGAGGAACTCTCGCCCCGTTTGGGCTACTTTGCTGCTGAAGTTCTGGTTATCCAGCTCCCGAGTCTTCAAATCTTGCAGCTTGTCACTTGGCAATCCATCACCATGAGTCCCTCTTTCGCCCACACCATCACTGGTAGAGTAGTTCTGCGGCTCTCGCTGATGACTTAGGGCTGCAGGAACAGCCACGGAGCGCTCCTGCTCCAGGGTCTGGATTCCTTTATTCCCTCCCTTCTGCCTCCTTGGTGTATTTTTCCTGTGAGTGTTTGATTCTGTCACTGTCAAAGCTCTGCTGTGACCCTGGCCTTTGAATGAAGATTCACCCCTTGGCATCAACAAAGAGCCTGATGTAGAGCGGCTTGCGGATAGCGACTTCAAGGTATCCTCGGACCCGCGGAGCTGCTGCAGTGAATGGGAAAACCCAGCTTTCTTAAGGACTTTTTGATCCTGCTTCAGTTTCTGCTCCAATGTGGGTACAAACTCGCTTTTTAAAACCCTTCGGGTCACATCAGTGCCGACACCAAAGCCTTCAGCTAACCTAGGCACTGACCAGGACTCTGCAAATTCTTTATGTAATTACCGGATCTGCTCCATCGCTTCCCACGTCAGGGTCCTGGGCGGGGCCCCAGGCGCCTCCATCTGCCTCCGAATTTTCTGGAACCGGGCGGCCTTTTTCTGTCGTTTCAAGGTGCTGGGGGAGAGAACCAACGGCAGAAGCCATGCTTGGGGGCAAAACGAGCTGCTGCAGCGCCTCGGACTAAATCCTAAGGAGCCCACAGCCCTCTCCTCTCTGTTCGCAGGGGCCGCCGAGCCACGTGTGTTGGCTGACACCCGCTCCGTACACTCCCCAGAATCTAACCCCTCACACAGCCCGTGAGGAGGCCAAACTTCCTAAACAGGTGATGAAATACGTCCCTAGTGAAGAAACCTGTGGTCCCTAGGCAGCCGCCCAGCCGCCTCCGCGCCCTCTCACAGCGGGCGACAGACAAGGGCTGCGGCGGCGCGACGCCCGGCTCCGAGGGGGCGCCGCGGCCTGGAGCGCCGGGGCGCGAAGCCGTCCCTCATGCTGAGGGTCCGGGAAGGAGCTGGTGCCTCTCCACCCCCTGCAGCTCCCGCTCCTCCGGCTCCCAGTCGGAATCAGGATCCGGCTCGCGGCCTAGAGCGCCGGGGTCCGCCACCCCCCGAGTCGCGAACCCACACCGAGCGACGGCAGCGCGGACGCGCGCGCCCAGCAAGAGGCTCAGGGCGACCGCCATGTCGACAGCCGCCGCCCGACCGCCTGAAGAAAGGTAATTACAACGGTCAAAAAAGAAAGATAATCATACATAGGAACATGATCATTTAAGGACATAGTTTTCCAAACATGATTGAAGCATGCAAGGAATGAGAAAATTTTCTTCTTACGTACTCCCTTGAAAAATGTCCAGATTTTCATTCTGGTAAGATAAAAAATACATATATAAAAGATGACATAGGTTACACGAACTAGAAATTATCAATGCTACAAGTGAATGAAGTTATTTGCTCTAAATATGGGGTTAGTTCATAAAGTAAATTACAATCCATAGCTATCAAGAATAAAAGTCACAGATTTACAAATGTTCTGCTACCAGTATCTAGAATGTTTGCTGATATATAGTTGGTGCTTTTTATACATACATTTGTTGGATGATTTAGGAGAAAGAAGGAAGAGAAAGTGAACCAAAGATGTTGTTTTCTTTAGAATGAAGTTTGCATTAACTCTAGAAAAATGGTAAGCAAGCTTTTCTTTAAAAAAAAAAAAAAAGATTTTATTTATATATTCATGAGTGACACAGAGAAAGTGAGACACAGAGTCTCCCCTGCAGGGAGCCTGATGGCGGACTAGGTCCCAGGACTCTGGGGTCATGACCTGAGCCAAAGGCAAATGCTCAGCCACTGTTCCACCCAGGTGTCCTGGTAAGCAAATTTTTAAAGAAAATGATAGTGATTATTTTTTTTTCTTGGGAAGCCAAAGGTCAATCAAGGATATTATAGGCAATTATATACAATATTTATATGACAACATTTAAAAGTGTTAAAGCACTCTTAATTCATGGGTGTTCCAAAAAGAACGATGTTAAAAAAAAAAAAGAATAACGATGATCTAGAGTTTAACTTAACCCACAGAGTATATCTTGCCACTACCCTAAGGAATGATAGTTACATTAATCTGAAAACTTAAAACCTTTGAGTGAATATTCTTTTCACATTAGATGGGCAAACCAACCAACCAAACAAAAAGACACATTAGTGTATGATGAAACAATATTACCAACAGTGTTTAAACAAGAATTCAGTGTACCTAGGAAAAATATATAAATGGCAGGAATATGTCCAAATTTGGTATAGATCATAATATACATGGAAGATTTAAATTGCTTCAGAAATAGCAATATAGGGATCCCTGGGTGGCGCAGCGGTTTGGCGCCTGCCTTTGGCCCGGGGTGCAATCCTGGAGACCCGGGATCGAATCCCACGTCGGGCTCCCGGTGCATGGAGCCTGCTTCTCCCTCTGCCTGTGTCTCTGCTTCTCTCTCTCTCACTGTGTGCCTATCATAAATAAATAAAATTAAAAAAAAAAAAAAAAAAGAAATAGCAATATACTCACATATGATTTTGAAAAATAAGGTATAATAATTAAATGTCTAAGACAAAATGATATTGTATGTTGAAATACTAGAAATAAAATATGCCAAGGATAACATGTTCATCTGAAATTAATTTCAGTCAAAAATAGATTGAATTTAATGATATATTGACGTAAATTGCTAAAAGGTATAGGCTACTATGTAGGTATAGCTAGGAAACTCAAGCACTAGCATTACAGAGTGTAAGTATTTTTAGGATCAATCGATATAAGCAAACAATCCCCAAATCATTATGGGATAACATATATAGCACAATTTACATTGTAAAAATTAGAATCTATTTTGTCTGCATTTCACAAAATTTCGTGGAGAACTGTGAAAGCAAGGTGGAAACTCCCATTGCAAAACTTGTCTCATAAAGGAACTATTAGTGTTACCACTCTTGCTCAATACAAGTCAAAAAAGCAGATGCCTACTTAAAACCTGTGTCCACACATTATTTATAGTCTTACATCGCTGTGTCTGATTAGTAGACCTTTGATCATACAGCCTGTACTGTGGCTATTCAAGATAGGAAACGGGAGAATTTCCTACATATTAATTATCACGGCATGATGGTACTTCTGTGGAAAACTATATCTAAGAGGGTATTGGGCAGCACTGCATGGTGTATGTTTACTATACCCTGTCGTAGTCTACCTGACTGGGGTATTTCTGGAAACACCATATAACATTTCAACATTTTTCTTGTTTTAAGCTACAGTGATATGATTCTATTTAATATGATGCAAGTAACCCACAAGGAAGTGAGTACATTTTTACCCTTTCCCTAAAGGGAGAGACCTAGTATCCTTATGTTTTTAAGTTCAGGATGTTTGGATGCTTCTCATTTATTTTCTAGGTCAGACACATTAAAAAAAATAAAGTTCTGTAAATTTTGGGCTAAAATATAAAGTTTAGAAGCACAGATATACTATATCATTTCCAGATCTATTTAAGATGACATTTATTATGGCTGCCTTTCCTCTCTAAACTCTCCATTTTCTCTGTCTTTGCCTGGCAAAATAGCTGGTTAATTCTTAACTGATATCTTAATCTGTTTGGGTTCATATAACAAAGTACCACAGGGGCAGCCCAGGTGGCTCATTGGTTTAGCACTGCCTCTGGCCCAGGGTGTGGTCCTAGAGATCTGGGATGAAGTCCCAGGATGGGCTCCCTGCATGGGGCCTGCTTCTCCCTCTGCCTGTGACCTGTGTCTCTGCACCCCCCCTCTGTCTCTCAGGAATAAATAAATTAAAAAAATAAATAAAACAGTACCACAGAATTTGTACCTCATAAACAACAGAGGTTATCTATTACTGTTGTGGAGGTTGGTTGTCTGAGGTCAGGGTGTGAGCACTGTCCAGTGAGGGCTCTCTTTTGGTTGTAGACTTCTCATATCCTTACATAGAGGAAGGAGAATAGAATCTCTCTTGAGTTTGGGGTCTCATGACCAAATCACCTCTGAATGTCCTCACCTCCTAATACAACTACCTTTAGTGGTTAGGATACAGCATTTGAATTTTGGGTAGATACTTGTACCGCAGCTCCAGGGTAGATCAAATGTTCACTCATGAGATATCTATCATTAGTATCTATCATGATAGATGACATGTCTATCATCTATCTATGAGGAGTTTTCTGATCTTTCATTACTTCTTTTGCAATATTATTCCCTGTTACAGCAGTTAATGGGTGAAATTCTATTTCTCCTTGATAATTCAAATAGCAGATATTTACTGAATATTTTCTATATGCAGATACCATTGCTAGGTGCTAAGAGTATATCAGTGAACAATACAGGAAAAGAAACATTCTAGTGTGACAGCTTAGGCAGTAAGTAGAATAAACTACTACATAATATTTTGTTTGGTGACAAAAGACTGAGCAGAACTAAAGAAAATAAGCAGGATAGAAAGAATTGCTAAGGGCAAATGTGAGATTCTTCAATTTCAAATTAGATTCTGAGAAGACTGCTAGAAAGATATTTTAGAGTTCTCCAGATTTCACCACACCCAAGTCAGGTTCCCTCCAAATGTCTAACCATCTGACCAAACAATTATCTATTTCCGTGAATCAGTATGTATCTTCATTTGAGGTCATTTCCTTATTTGTTGATCTAATGCATTGACACAGAATTGAGGGAGATAAACCAGGCATAGGTAATCATAAATCTGATAACAGGAGAAAGAGTACTATATATTGGGTATTATGTTTTTCGCTACCCAGTTGGTTCCATACTAAGGTTCCCTTTAGATCACTTCAGAATTTTATTTACGCAGCTACCTCTGTGAAATGATGTTCATTGTACAACCACTAATTTCCCAGAATTTTTCCTTCATGGTCTTATTTCTTTTGATGAAGACAGATCATGTTTCTTCATGTTACATAAGGTTCTCACTGAGTTCATAGATGGCATTGGATAGAAGCATAGTGTGAATGTAAAAAAAAAATCATATCCAGATTATCTAGTCCAGTGAGAATATACTGCTATGGTCTTTATGACAGAAGATATATAATATTCTTCTCTACTTTGCAGCACAATCATTCCTGCTTATTTTGTGTAATAGCACTGTGTTTGGTACTCAAAGTTGTTTTCTACCATTGCCAGTTTTTGCACTGGAGTATATTTCTTCAACAATCTCCATAATAATATCTTTCATTCTATGTGCTCTTTATTAGAACTTCTTACTCCTCCATCAAGAAATGGAGTATGTGTTCCTTCTTCTTGATTTTGGGTGACTATTTGATTGATTATATTAGTAGAGTATTGTATAAATAGTACTATGTCTATTCCAAGACTATTTCATAAAGAGGGGTTTCTCTGAATGTTCACTTTTGTGACCTAGTAATCATGGTATGAAGAAGCCAAGCAGTCCATGGAATCAAAGCCATTAAAGTTCAGCTCAGCTGAGCTTCTAGTTAACAGTCATTTGTAACTGCCAGTCATGCATATGGCATATTGGAATTGAATCTACCAATTCTTGTTTGAGTTTCCTTAGCTGATACTGATTCAAACAAAGAGGAAGCTTCTTACCAAATCCATGCCCAAATTGCAAATTTGTGAGCTGAATCAGTTTTAATTTAATTCACTATGTTATAGTGTGAATTTTTATGCAGCTATAGATAATTTCATTAAAATCTAAATAAAAACTGTATTTAACTCAGAAAGGTGAGATTAGGTGATTTTTCATATCTGCTGTTATGACCATTTTATTTTTGTTTTTTAAAAATATTTTATTTATTTATTCATGAGAGGTACAGAGAGAAAGGCAGAGGCATAGCCAGAGGGAGAAGCCAGCTCCTTACTGGGAGCCTGATACAAGACCCGATCCCAGTACCCGAGGATCACGACCTGAGCCAAAGGCAGACACTCAACTACTGAGCCACCCAGGTGCCCCTGACCATTTTATTCTTTATCTCCTATACAAAACATTGAGGTGAGTAGGGAAGGAGACCATCATCTGTGTCTATTATAATCTTGTCCACTGATTTATTGATACCTTTTTATTTAAAGATCTATTTTTTGGTCGGTAATCATAAAGGACACAGATATATTCACAGTTTTGCAAATTATAAAATGCCAACTTAGATACTTTTGCTAGAGAATTTTTTTTACTAATATTCTAATCCCTGACAATATGGCGAACTTGCAGACAGTGTTGGACCCTGGCTCACGGGTGCCAACGTGTCCCGGTGGACGCCCCAGAGACTCAGACCCCAGACAGGCAGATGCAATTAGCAAGAGGGTTTATTGAACGTTTGCGCAAACGGGCTCTCCGCCTCAGAGGTGGCAGAGAGCCCCGATTAGCAATTACAGGCATCTTTTAAAGGCAAAAAAAAAAAACAAAAAACGCGGGAGTAGCATAGCATCCAGGTTATTGATTTTTCAGAAGGTCAACCTGAACCTGTTCAGGGACATTTCAGTCAGGGTGTGGGGGGGAATGGTTTTCTTATCTCCGACAAACAGAATGTTTTTTGTTGCTTAAATTCCAGGAAGGCGCCTGGATGGGCTGCCTCTGAATTAGGGCTGGTCCTACTCACGGGGGGTGGGGGTGGGGGGGGGTGGGGCGGGAGGGTTCCAGTATGACCAAAGCATTATTTGCAACCCATTAATTAGTGTAGTTCCATCTTTCTGTTCATCTCTTCTTACAAACAGTGTGGATATTGATATTATTGTTCAAGTTTGACAATGGAGAGGAGATTCTTTCTCCAGTGTACTTTTGGGCCACAACTGGGTGGGTCTGACATTTTGAGGAAATACACATTAGTAAGGTGCCAGTTTATTTGCATTCCCATGTTTATTTGAGTATTTATCTTTTCCCCCTTCTTTCCTAATGATTCTGAATTGAGTCCACAGGTGCAGTTATAAGAATTGATGTCAGTGTTATGGAAAGAGGCCTTCTAAGATACCTGTTGCTGCTCAGCAACTCACGTGGGTTTCCAAGTGTAATCCCTTAAGACCTTGTCCACTTTATAATATGATCCTCCTTGGCATATATGATTTGTGATGACTGTTATATTAAGAAGGTATTTCAAAAAAAAAAAAAAGAAGGTATTTCATTGAGTGGTATTCTTTAGCCTGGCCTACCATTAAGTCAAAAGTGCTTTCCATAAATAAAAATAAATATTTACCAGAGGAAGAATTTTTTTTTATAAAGCTCTAGTAGTCACTGCTGTGTGGGTCTTATTAGGGATCAGCATGGATTTTGTGCAAGTTTTATATAATGAAATACACTTAAAAATTGAATGGTCTTGGGGCACCTGAATGGCTCATTTGGTTAAGTGTTTGCCTTTGGCTCAGGTCATGATCTCAGGGTCCTGGGATCCAGCCCCGTGTCAGGATCCCTTCTCAGTAGGGAGTGTGCTTCTCCCTTTCTTTCTGCCTTTCCCCCTGCTCATGTTCTCTTTATCAAATAGATAAGTTAATTTTAAAAATTGGATGGTCTTGGATGTAGTAGCCAAGAGGGAAATATGCTTGCAGAGTACTGTAGTCTGGAGCATCTGATGATCCTCCAATATTTTTTTCTTTAATCTCTATTGAAAGCCATAGAGGTTACTTGATATATTTGATATATGTAAATAGTGCCATTATATATTGTACCTTTTTTAAAAAGAATTGTGGAGTAAGGTGGAGATACTTTTCTTTCTCTTTGGAAAGTCCATCCTAAGGTAACTGATACTTTCTGTTCACCTTGTCCTGTTATCATACTGTTATCATAGCTTAGACAAGTGTGATATCATATAACATGCAAAATGATCATGTTCCTGTGGACTAAATTATAGCACAAATCTGTAGGGTTAATATACCCTTGGGCAAGATGGTAAATGTTTGGTTCTATACCTACCAAGTGAAATGTGTAACTTATTTTTTCTTCTCTCTTTATTGATATGACAAAAATAGTTTTTGTCAGCCTTATAGCTGTAAACTGGGTCCTAGAGATTATAATGATTTGTTCTAGAAAATTGACTTGTCTAATTTGCAGCTGCAATTGGAGTTACCAACTGATTAAGCTTAAAATATTTTATTCTTTATCAGGATGACTTTGTCTTATGCACAGCTCAAAGAGGTGATTTAAGTAAAGATAGGAAAAGATGTTGTTAGTTCAGTAATTTGATGGTTGTATTAATCACTTTGATTCCCCTAGGCAGTTTCATTTTTATTTTGGTAGGAGTCTGAATCTCAAGAATTTTCCCGTGTGCCATCTCCCCGTGAATGAAGGTGCCGGTATGAGTATTCTGCTCATTTCTGAGTATGTCAGTGCCATCTACATACAAGGAAGTGAAATAGATACAGTTAGACCATTTAGAGATCTACTGCTCTCCAAAGCTCTATTTTTTAACTGGTGTTACAGATCCCTTCTTTGACCAAGAGAGTACAATGGTGTTCTTAGTTCTCAGATACTAATTTTATCTTAGAGCTAGTGTCCAATGTAACCTGAAAGACATGAGTAATTTCTTTTCTCCAAGGCTCAGGTTTGTTGATAATGGCATAAATCCTTGTAATTTAATCTAAAATTTCTGATAAATTAATCCATAGAATTAAATTTATCTTTTTTTTTTACAATAAATTTACCTTGAAGAAAATTGCATTCCTCTCTCATCCCTCATCTCAGAATACATTTCCACACTTATGCCCCAGGAATTAGTTAAAATAGACTACTGAGATTATTTTGATAGATAATCTTTTTGATCCAAGATTTGTCTTCAAAATTTATCACATTGCACAGCCTAGGAGTTGACTCTAGGTAAATTTTAGTGAAAATGTAGGCTCTTCACAGTGGGATATAAGGATAATTGTCATCCATGTGCAATGTGACTGCCTCAGGAAATGTTCTTTTAAGATTCTTTAAGCAAGGTTGATTGGCAGAGGGGTTTCTTCTTCTGGCAAGGGAGTCTTACTGGTATTTGGATACCAAAGGTAATTTCAATCCTTGTTCATGCTCTTTAGTGAGTTTTTGAGGTATAGGGTTTTATGAATCATCTGAATCCTCTCATTTGTTCCTGTATTTTTTATTGTGATTTATACTATGCCCTGGGACAAGTAAATTATTTAATCTCAGTGGCTTAATAAAATACAAAAGTTTTAGTTTAAAAAAATCATATTCCTGGGTAATTCTTCTCTAAGTGATGATACAAGGGTCTGGACTCATTGCATAATTGAGTTCTGCCATCTAGAAAGTTCTTCACATCCACTCATATGGAAGAGAGAGAGAGAAGAGAGAAAGAAAGAGAGATGAATCTCCAGAGAGTTTAGGGATTAATCCTTAAATTTATATATACCAGTTAAATCCACATTCTATCAGCCAGGATTAGTCACGTGATTTCAGTATAATATAAATGAGTCTGGGCCTCCAACAGACCAAATAAGACTCATAAAAATTTATGATAGTCTTGCCATAGTCTGCTTTTCCATACCCCTCATCTAGTGTTTGCAAATGTAGTTCATGCAATGTATCTAAATCAAAATCCAAGATGTCTGAATAATAAACATTATTCTGTAGTAGGTACTGATGTCACTTTCTTAGTGTCCCCTGAACAAAATGCAGATTATCTGCCCACTCCTTCATACACTATATCTTTTTGTGGGAATATATGTAATAACATCAGGAAATGCTTTTATTAGGAAAAGGGAAGAATAGAGGATACAAAGTAGTCAAGTTTAAGTACTCTTAAATCTTGCTATGCAGACTGTTGAAGGCTCATATTGTATTATTTAGGGCCATTATTCTGAACCTTTTTATAAAGCAACCCCAGGGACACTTGGGTGGCTCAGCGGTTGAACATCTGCCTTTGGCTCAGGGCGTGATCCTGGAGTCCCAGGACCCACATTGGGTTCCCTGCATGGAGCCTGTTTCTCCCTCTGCCTGTGTCTCTGCCTCTCTCTGTGTCTCTAATGAATAAATAAATAAAAAATCTTAAAAAAATAAAGTAACCCCCATATTTCCATGGCTTATCCAAGTCAAAAATTTTACATTGGGGCACCGGGGTGGCTCAGTTGGTTAAGTGTCTGCCTTTGGCTCAGGTCATAATCCCAGATCCTGGGATGAGCTCCTTGCTCAGCAGGGATTCTCCCTCTTCTTCTGCTGCTCCCCCTGCTTATGATTTTGCCCTCTCTTTCTCAAAAAAAGAAGTAAAAAATATTTTTAAAGTTTTATATTTTCTTATTCCTTTTGTAGTCTAATTTCTGATGGGTAGCCCTTTGACCTAATTTTACCCAAGTGGCAATTCAGGGATATTTTTCTCCATTCATCTAGTGGCTTCAGGTTTGTTTCTTTCTAAGTGGTTATGAAATTGCTAGAGAAAGAAGTAATGAAAATAGGAAGGAAGGAAAGGGAGAAGGAGGGAAAGACTGCACAGAAGGTTTTAGAGGTCAGGCCTAGAAGTGGAAGTGGAATGCATAATTTTACCCTCATTCCATTGGCCACAAGGATCAAATGGCCATGCATAATTCCAAGGGAGTTTGGAATGTAGTCTTCCTGTATGAGTAGAAGGCAGAGGAAATGATTTGATGAATAAAGCATTGTCTCTGCCACATTCCCAATTCTAATTCTTGGGAGTTACATTGTTTCCTAGCAAATACGTTAATTTTTTCATGAGAGACATGAGAAGTTTCAATGGATGCTGAAATAAATGAGCCAAGGGATCATACTGTAAACGTAATTTTTGTTTATATCATCCCAAGGCTGCAGAAGATAACAGATTTTATAAATTTCATTATAGAAATTCATACAATGATGACCTGAAATGGTAATATACAATTTTGGCCATGTTACTTCCTTTTTAAATCTTATATCATGATGTTATATTCAGACAGGCTATCCCAGAATTCTCGTGATATTTATGCCCATCCTCCTGTTCTGTGGAAGATGCTGTTCAATCCTTCTAAACCTTGCCTTCAGGGATGCCTGGTGGCTCAGCAGTTAAGGGTCTGCCTTCAGCTCAGTGTGTGATCCCGGAGTCGGAGTCGTGGAATGGAGTCCCTCATCGTGCCCCTCCATGGAGCCTGCTTCTCCTTCTGCCTGTGTCTCTGCCTCTCTCTCCTGTGTCTCTCATGAATAAATAAATAAAATCTTTTAAAAACAAACAAAAAAACCTTGCCTTCAGTAGATACTTAACTACCACTTAATATAAATTGTAATTTAACTTCCATTTTGCATCTTGAAATGGACTAATAAAGCCTCATTGTCTAATCGCAAGAGAATCTCTTTTTATTAAAAGGCAGACAGATCAAAAAACAACCTATCCCTAAAGCCCATTTCCCTAATAGTCTGTTGCCTATAACCATTTATGGTACTAAGTAGTGTATAAGGGGTTTTCTCTTGCAAACAAAAGAAACCACCCTGCTTAGTCTAAGAAGAAAAGGAATTTTTAAAAGTCTATTAGGCCGTTTTAAAAATTATTGGAACTGCTAGTTACTGATAGATTTTTGAGGTTAAGTTTTTACAATTACTTTGTAGAACTATACCACTGACCTCACTGAATGAGCTTATAGGTGCAACTCCTGCAAACTCTGATATCACCTATGCATACAAAATGGACAGCACACTAGAAGTTGGTGTTCTCCCGTCATTCGCTTCTGAGTCAAAGTCTTGCTTGTACTCATCTGACTACATTACGATCCTATCACCTTATGGCTATGACAGGTAGTATTGCATAGAAATTAGCGTGTAAGATGGAGAGCTCCTTGCAGAAAACTAATTGAGGAGTACTGTTACTGCCAAACCAGTTTGAGAGTGAAAGATTTAGTATCAGACCATTGGTGAAGTTGAGTTGTGATGTGTTTTAAAAAAAAGGCTTCGTCTGATTGTATGGTGGTCTCTGGAGGTGGAAATGCCCTTTCACAGATACCTTCCATTGGGCAAGGGGCAAGAGTTCTCTTTACCATAACAACCAGTGACTGTATGTAGGCTTCCATGGGAACAGAATACAACCTCAAGTGGGATGGCTGTCTTCAGTCAAGGGCAATTCTGTACAAGCACATAGCTGAGATCACTCTGAGTGGCTGGGATAATGAATATTTTAGCTTTCCTGGGAGTCAGTAAGAGAATTTCCCGGGTCAGTGGGGTCAGTCAGGATATAGTTACAGTTCACTCTCTTATACCATATGGCACCATCGAACTCTTGCATTCCAAATGACCTCTTTTCCTAAAGAAATCATATAAGATGGCAGTAATTTGGATGGAAATAGAGCTGCTGCCAGTAAACCTATCCCAAGGTCGTTTCTTCTATTAATTGTTCTCTTCTATACACCCAATATGGGTCTCAAACTCATGATCTCCTGATCAAGAGTCACATGCTCTGCCTTGTGAGCCAGACAGTCACCCTGTCTCATCCTACCTTTTTGAAAACATGGATATGCTAGAAAGGCAGTTCTGGTTGCATAGTTACTTGATACTCTACTTTCAGTTACTCTATCCCTACCAAAGTGCTACAATACACTAGGATCTGTTTCTCTAAAATTGTCTATTTCTCTATTGAATGCCATATGACCTTGATCCAGAACCCTAGATATGGCGCAGTGGACATTCTTGTCCCAAGATCCACTCAACACTATTAGTCTTTCAAGTTATCTCTTCTGCTAGTTTGTCATGGAGTTTAAAAGTCCTAATATTGCCTATGAGTCATGTCAAGGACTCTTGTGTTTTCAACTTTTTTTGTAATGCTGTTGTATATTTACCAGGAGTCTCTTTCAACAAGTTTTTCACAAAAAAAAAAAAAAAAAAAAAGAAAGAAAAGTTTTTCAATAATGTGGTCCCTGTGTGGAGAGGATCATAGACACTATGCTATGCTAATCAGAATCCCCTCAGGAATGAAGGACTTATTCTCTTAGTTTCTCGGGGAAGGGAAGAAATGTTCCTCACCCAAGGGGCTGTTCATATCAAAGATTGTTCTACAAGGGGCATAAAGACTCTTGCCCTACTAGTTTTGCCTGCCAATGAATTGATTTCAGTGGCAGGCAAGAATAGTATTCAAGGATTTCCCTGAGATCCTTGTTGGCCCTGCATGGCACCTCAACTTCTCCATCTGTCTAATTCTGCTTCCTTCATTCCCTTCCCTTTCACACATATTGATTGGAAGAGTGTCCTCTGATATACTTCTAGCATGCTAATATTAGAGATTATTGGGCAGAGTACCTGATTTACAACTGAAAGCAGAGCTGCTACTTGATATGGCATGAGATAGAATGGGTAATGTGAAGAAGGACCCTGGGAGGAGAAGGAGGTGGATATAGAGGGCAGAAATACTTACTTAAGCACTAAGACATTGATGTGACACAGGAGGATAAATTGAATATTTCATATCTTTTTTGAGAGTGAACCACTTTGTCCCCATGATGCAAAAACTCCATGCTTTGAGAGTGAACCACTTTGTCCCCATGATGCAAAAACTGTCCCCAAATAATGCGTATATACAGTTTAGTGTGTATTTATATAAACACATAAATATGTGTTTGCATGTTTTCAGAAAAGCCTTTTGATTATTATTACTTGTACCAGTTGTTTTGTTTTAAACCCTGGAAAAGGGAAGGGCTGTTGACTAGGTATCTGGGAAAATAATTATATTTCCTTCTGCTAATAGGACATGTTAGAAGCATTCAGTAAAAATACAAGGAAAGGTCCAGGATCTGAAATTTACAGTGTTAACAAGTCGAAAATCTTCCACTCCTAACAAATTAGTGTGTTTCAATAGTCTTCCAAACACTTCCTGATTATTTTCGCTTTTACCGTTGAATTCTGAGATCAGTCTTGAATGAGGACAGACCGGAGGCAACAGGAGAAGCAAAGAACAGCATTTCCTGTTCTTTGGAAAATTCTCATACAGCTTTGTGGAACATCTTGTCTTGATGTATGCTTTCCTGTCTCATTTTTTTTGTCAGCTCAATTGGCTAGCTAAGATCTGCTCTAAGCAGATTTTACATAATGAAATGACAAGGCATAAATATCCATGCATTCTTTCAGTATGTCCCTTTCACTATTTATGATATAAACATTTTTAAATCTGTTTGTGTCTCATCACTTATTCATTTGGAATAGGTATCACCTTTAAAAGCTGTATCTATGGAGAAGAATTAAAATTTTACAAAGCAACTTTGACCTGAAGCTTTTCCATAAGGACTATTGTGCCAAAGAAATAGAAGACACAGTCCTTGACCTTAGGAGTTTGCAATCTATTTGATCACTTCAAGTATGCATACACGAGAAAAACTGAAAGGAAATAATGATTTAATATAGTATTTTTTTCTTAAAGATTTTATTTATTTATTTGGTGGGGGGGAAAGCACACAGGCAGAGTGAGAGGGAGAAGCCGACTCCTGCTGAGCAGAGAGACCAATGCAGTGCTCCATCCCAGGATTCTGGGATCATGATCTGAGCCAAAAGCAGATGCTTAATCAACTGAACCACCCAGGCGCCCCTTTAATACAGTATTTCTGAAAGTTGTCTAAATGAAAGGAAAAGTCATCTGATATATCAGGGAGTCTGGGATTTCATAAAAGTATATATCTTTACATGTGAGATATTTCTTGTTTTGTCTTAAAATATAAAACATCTGTTTAATTTTTAAACATTTTTAAGCAGTTTAGTATAAATAGCATGTGTTCACTTGTTCCATATTCTTGAAGTAAAATTGATATTCAGGATCTTTCATTATGTTTGTGATTTTCTTAACATTTGGAATTATTGGAATGTGTATATTCCCTTTCAAAAAGTGTGGAGTTAGTTCCCATTTCCTCAGTCGACTTGTTGCTATTAGAGTACAGGACTTCTTCATCTAAAAACCTTGTACAGTTAACATTAAGAAATGTGTCAATGTGTTAAAAAATATTTTTCTGTAAGAGGGCCTTTTTATGTCTCTGGGATAGCACTACATAAGTATCATTATGGTGATAGCACTATGTAAGTAAGTATCTCTATAGTGCCCTCGGAAGACCTGCACTTCAAAATATGTATATTTTCTGTTGGAAATAACTAGAAAGTAACTGTAAGATATGTCCTTTCTTTCAGTCTCAAGGAGTGAATTATTTTGTGACTGTACCTTTTTTAGTCAGGTGTATTATCTATAACTGCTATAACAAATTTACCACAACCTTAGAGCTTAACCCAACTTAAATGTGTTATCTTAGAGTTCTGATGGTCAGAAGTCTGAATTGGCTCTCACTAGGCTAAAATGAAGCTGTCAAAATGGCCTATGTTTTTTCTTGGAGCTTTTAGTGAAGCATCTTCTCTTGTGTTTTCCAGTTTCTAAAGGCTTCCCACATTCTTTAGCAATATGGTTTCCCCCCCCCTTTTGTTTCTCATTCAGCAATTTTTGTTTAAGCCTTTTTGACATTTCATCCTGAAACTGACTCTTCTTCCTTCTTCTTTAACTTTTAAGAAGTCTTGTAATCACATGGGGCCCTTCCAGATATTTCAGTATAATCATTTTATTTTAAGGTTAGCTCCTTATTAGTGACCTTAATTCTAACTACTCCCTTCATTTCCCTTTTCCATGAAATTTAACATTCATAGGTTCTGCCAATTAAAGCATAGAAATCATTGGAAGGACATTATTCTGCCTACCATATATATCGATGTTGACTTGTTCTCTCAGAGATTGGAGAAAAACCTCTATTTGACCCCTGTTTATGCTTATATGAGAAAGGTGTAAAAGCTCTACTCCAATGGGAAAAAATTTCTGAGTGTGTTTAGTATTCTGGTGTTCTGATGAAGTATTGATAAATAAAAAACTAAAAGATCCCGTTTAAGCAAGTATATTTAGAATAGGGGAACATGATTGAGTATTTAGCAGATTTTAATTGCTGATTTGCTGTCGTTTGATGTTTTTTTAATAGGGGATCTTCTGGGTAAGATGAAGTAAAGGTCAGTCTCATTCACTAACCCCAGTACTCTGTACAAATGTTAACATTTTCCTTGTTGCATCATACGAAGATGGTGGGATGTACGGGCTTAATCCACATATGGTTCCATGCATCACAGACTGAAAAACCACTATGCCCTCTGAGGATCTGTGGTGTTCTTGATATTGTTCAAATGCTATCTCATTTGCTTTGCTCATTCTTTCTGATTTTTACATTTTGTATTACCATCTTGGACATAGTTTGTTCATTTAATGGATATCTTGTTATTTTTCTTTTATTGCTATTATCCTGGATCAAAATCTGCATAAGTAGCTCATGAGGATAACACAGAACCATTTTTTTTTAACTCATATTGCAGACTGACAAAAGTCTCTCCTAAGTGCTCATTCTTGAGACTCTGAGGCCAGTTACTTGTATGTTCAGTGAGTGCCTCTGAATGAAAGACTTGCTCGTGACTCACTGCTCCTTTGCTGAAATACTAATCTCACCACTTGAGGAGCCTTCCTGATTAGTGGAATGTAGGGAATTGCTATAGTCCAGTTTTCCAAGCTAATATGATTCCGCTCATGGATGCTACCATAATCATTGCAGTGGCATCTTGTCAGTCAGAGTTCAATATGTCATTCTTTGATGTTGACTCTGTCAGGCATCCTTGTCAGAGTTTTAAGAAGCACTTGAATATGTACCAAACTTTCCTTTGATCTAGGCATCCTTTGTGAGGAAGTGTTAGAAGAATGTGGGGGAATGTGAATATCATCCAGTCTAGTTACGTGAATTATGTGGTTATGTGAGTGTTATGAGACTCACCGATTTAATCTGTAAATGGGCATGCTATCTAAATGCATAATGATATTTATAATCATGTTATTGATCACTTACCATAGGCTAGGCATCATGGTAAGCATCTTACATATAATATTGTTTGTAATATTTTTCAATAACCAAGTGAGTTAAACGCTATTATTATGTCGACTGACAATTTAAGAAACCAATACTCAGAGACATTTAGTAAGTTCTCGAAGACCACACAGCTAATAAGTGGCAGCACAAACATTTCAGTTGCAATCTTGAAATACTTGTCTTAATTTAGTTTCTTCTGAAAGGAAAGCATTTGGTAAAGACTTGGATCAAGGTAGATTTTTGGGATGTGATCCCAGAAAGCAAAGTGAGAGTGTGTGGAGAATAAGACAGGAAATCAAAGTCACTAAAACAGTGTATTTTTAAGTCACTAATGTCAGTAGTAGGGACTCATTTTTACTGACACCTCCTGAAAATTGTACAAAGTACTTCCCAGAATAATCTCTCTAAAAAGATAGCTGAATGGTTTATTCACTGACTCCCATCCTCCAATGGTTGAGGGTTGTCCCTGCAAGAGTTAATTCAAGTATACCTCTGGGTTGCATTTGTTCCAGGCCTAAGTGTCATAAGAAAGGCCTTAGTTTAGAAAGCAGAAAGTCTTCAAACTACGCAGTGTGAAGGTGGCAGAGCTGTCAGATGGGATTTGTCTGAACTCTCCTGGAACTGTTCATCACAACTGTCGTTGAAATCAGAGGTGTTCCAAGCAGCTGTGACATGGGGCACCAGAGGCATTTGTTGCAGAATTTTAAATCTAGTGCTCTAAACCATGATTCTATTTGGGTCAAACTGTTTCTCAAGAAAAGATTTCACTGTATGTGTTATCTGATACATGAAATATCCCATGCTTCCCAATACATGAATTATCTCTTTATAAATGTTAACTGTGCTCCTATTATGTGTCTTGCAGCATTATGGAGATCTAGAGTTAAAAAAGCACAAGTCTTGCTTTCTTAAAAATGTTCATTTGGGCAGCCCGGGTGGCTCAGCGGTTTAGCACTGCCTTGGGCCCAGGATGTGATCCTGGAGACCTGGGATCGAGTCCCACGTCGGGCTCCCTGCGTGGAGCCTGCTTCTCCCTCTGCTTGTGTCTCTACCACTCTCTCTGTGTCTCTCATGAATAAATAAATGAAATCTTAAAAGAAAAGAAATGTTCATTTCTGTGATTATCTGTCAAACAGGTGGACCTGATTCATTTGACTATTACAGGACAATGGAATGGAAATGATTATTCAGGCCTTGTTTGTTTGTGTTATGTGTTCAAGTTTGTGCATCTCTTTTTTTTTTTCCAAAGGGCAGATATGAAATCAATTACGTTCAGAGGTAGAATTTACTGGAATTTATGTCAAAATATTAAGAATTAGCTAAGTAGGCAATAGAAAGTGTAGGTGGAGGATTAGGGGTTTGGAAAACCTGCCAGCATGCCAATAGCTCCTTTCCTGGCAGCTTATTTATGCAGCACACTCTTGCTTTGATCTTCTACAATCTTGAACTCTCTTGACATATCAATTAAAGCCAGACCTCTGAAGAGCTTGTGCTATAGAAGTAAGACCCCATGTTTGATTTTTGGACATTAACAGACCTTCAAAGTATATATGATCATAGTGTGTGTGTTTGTGTGTGTGTGTGTGTGCCCATGCACATTCATTCATATGTCTACATTTTAAAGGATGTAAGACAGGCTTGAATCAGATGTGCTTGAAATACTCAAACCGTCACTCTCATATAATTTATTATTCCAAGTCCAATAAGGAACAAAAATATTAGCCATGTATCCTTGTTTATTTGTTGCTATTTCTTTTTTTAAAAAAAGATTTTATTTATTCGCGAGAGACACAGAGAGAGAGGCAGAGACACAGGCAGAGGGAGAAGCAGGCTCCATGCAGAATCCCCATGTGGGAATCGATCCCGGGACTCCAGGATCACGTCCTGGGCCGAAGGCATGTGCCAAACCATTGAGCCATCCAGGGATCCCTTGTTTGTTGCTATTTCAAAGGCTCAGCAAGAATATCTGTTTTTATGCATAAGCAGATTAATTTTTTGTGTGAGTTGAAGATCAGGCTTTGTGATTTGAAGAGGGGAAGAATAATCCCTTTTCCAGAGTTATCTATTCTACTAAATTAATGTAGTACATGAAAATTCAATTTTGTACTTTTTTTTCTTTTCCCATCATTTTTCTTTCATATCGTGACACTTGAGTCCCTGATATGACTTAACATGTCAATGCCTTTTGAGAGTTAACATGGTCAAATGCAAAAAGTAAGTGAATGAAGTTCAGACTACCTGGGTTTTTTACACTAGTAGTGCCACATATTGTGTAATTTTTGGCAATTTATATATTTACTCTGAGAAGTGTCAGTTTTTCTATCCTTGAGATGCAAATGAAAGCATGATTAAATGATGTATCTGAAAGTGGGAGTCTATACTAAGTGCTCAATAAAAGCCAGTATTTCTTTTCATTCATTCTATGAAAAGATGGCTGAGGGAAGTGTGCTCATCGCTGATAGAGCATAATTAGCCCAGAAATAAGAGATTGTTGTATTATTGAGGGCCCCACCCACATTTCAGCTATTGGTAATGGCCTATAAGAGCTCTTTACCAAACACATGGACTTAAAAGCCTTTCACCTTTTTGTCCCTGTACCTTTTTTAAAAATTTTTTTAATTATTATTTTTTCCTGTACCTTTTTTCTTTGTGACCTCCGTGCCTCAGTTTATCATCAATATATGGAGCCAATCATTTTGTTGTAGGTTTATAGAATGTAGTGAGGATACAGTGCCCAGCTGAGCCTCAGAAGTCCAGTATAAAGAGAGGCATGACCGAATTCATGGATTTATATGCAGGGAGAGTAGCCATTAGCCTGGTAGGAGGTTGTTGTACTCCCTTTTGTCATCCTCTGCTTTTCCTCCTTAGTTTGGAGATTCATGCTCATTTAAGAAAAGGTCAGACATAAAAGCTTCAAAATTTAGGTCAGCCCAACTCCAATTAACTCTCAAGAACCAGACACCCCACTCCTCATTATGCTGAGCAGTCGTCAGCGTTCTCTAAGGTAAGGGCATACTAATACACTTGACAAGATTCTCTGATTCATTGCATGCTTGCAGTAGAAAGATAAGGGGAGAAAAAAAACAGAATTAATTTTATCCCTGAAATGTGAAGGGATCTACGTAAACAAAAGAAGTAGCCTTGTTATTTAAAGTGGAGACTGGAATAATACAATGGCCTAAATATTTGAATTTTATTGACTCTATTTATACAGATTGCTATGGACAGTAGTATTTACTGATACGAAAATAAGAGAGGAAGCAGGTTTCCTGACCAGGATTTTCTATTAAATTTTTCTACATTATTTTGGATATATAGAGTCAATAAAAAGAATAGTGGGTTAAAACTGGGGATTCAGATTATTTGGTTGCTAATCTCTGATTTGTTTGTAACTAGGTATATAAATTTAAGCAAATAGTTTAATCTTTATATGCAAAATAAGGGGATTTATCTATCATAGATTGCTTCTAAGTCCCTTTTTCCTGTACATTTTGTAGTTCTATTTTCATCAAATACCTATGGGTCAAAATGAAAGTCTATACTTATTTGTGATATATTATTGAGAACTCCAGAGCTAGAAAGTACCCTGGAGTTTACCTTTAAGAAGTGTATCATTTACTTTAAAAAATATTCTTGGGAAGTCTGGGTGGCTCATCGGTTGAGCGTCCACTTTCGGCTCAGAGTGTGATCCTGGAGTCCCAGGATCGAGTCCCACACTGGGCTTCCTGCATGGAGGCTGCTTCTCCCTCTGCCTGTTTCTCTGCCTCTCTCTTTCTCTGTGTCTCTCATGAATGAATAAATAAAATCTTTAAAAAATATTCAAAGATGTTTGTAAAATGTGATATCTTTAAATTATGAGAAATAAAATTTTAAATAGGAAAACAAACCATTAGATGAGAGAGAGATACATGTTTCAGAACTCTTTGGTGAGCCAGTACCACAATTTGAATATAAAATTGGGTTCTGAGAATCCTGGAAGCCAAGGGGAAAAGTAAAATAAATTGGGTTACATTTTATCTCATTGTTACATAAAAAGAAATACAAAAATTTGTCTTGTAAAAGAAACTTTTCTAACCCTAAAATTAAAATTGCACAAGAAATTGCTTGGATTCTTCTACAAAGGGCTGTTGGTAATATTACTCAATGGAAATTTATTCAAAATTATTTCTTAGAATATATAGATAATGTTCCTCATTTAAGTTTTCTCATCTGCAAATTGGGAATAATTATTTAGGAATCAAAGATATGAGGATCAATATATAAGTAGTAATACTATTGTTTAAGGTGGGGGCATGTATTGATATACATGAATTAAAAGTTTAGAAATGCATCCAGAGTTTCCGATAATATCCTTAGCCATCACCCTTTCTTTTCCCTTTTGAATTGGCTTCATTCCCTGGGAAAGTTCCCATTGGCTCACATTCACTATATAGTCAATGATAGCAGAATAGATGACTTCATCCCTAGAGTCCAGCCAATATCCTGAATATTTTGATGTTGGGCAAATTTGTATTATATTGCAATATCTGCATAAATCACTGCAGCCTGCTTAATGGAATGTTTTTAGTTAGGCAGGTATGAGTCAAGGGTCTATCCATGAAGAAGAGTCTAGAATTACTGTCTCCAAACTACATGCATTTAGAATGGGGGAGTAGTATGGGGTGAAGTGTGGTGGAGAATGTCCTTCATCAGTCGTTGAGATGTCAAACACAAGAAATAAAAATTATATGTGTTAATTACAATAAAGTCATAGGCAAAACATTGCTTGGTCAGTACGGAATGATCATGAGGAAATTTAATTAAACTGCAACATTCAACGTGTCAGGAAAGGATAGATTAAAGTATTCATTTCATAGTAGGAATCCCCTTGCCATTTGGATAGGAGTTTTCATTTTTCAGTGACTTGGAAAGTTAATATTTCCTATGACAAACTGTTTTGTATGCTTCCCACTTGCTGTCTTTTAATTGATAGACATCTACTAGGTATATTCATTCTTCTCAATAGTTTATAAATTCATCGTGGCTTGGGAGTCTCCTCTTTTGGAAACTGTGTATATTCTCTCCCATCCTTTAGGTATTTCTCTTTTTTCGTTAGTATCTGAGGTCAATTTTATTTTCTACATTTCTTCTGGAAGTTTCAATTCAGCATTGTTATGCTGATATGAAATATGTCCTTCCTCTACAGATTTGTTATGAGTACCAAATGAAATAATGTTAGATATCTGTGAAGTGCTTAATTTGGCAATAATAGGCACTCAATAAATAGTAACAATGAATATGAATATTGTTCAAACAACAGTTAAAAAAATACAGGAACAAGACAGATATTAATGGGGCCCATTGTTTTCTTTACCAGAACTTTTTTGTTTTTTGAATGCCTTGTTGTTTAATGGCATTAGTATCTTCTCTGTGAATCAGATTTAAAGATTCCACAGGGCAGCCTAGGTGGCTCAGCAGTTTAGCGCCGCCTTCAGCCCAGGGCCTGGTCCTGGAGACCCACGTCAGGCTCCCTGCATGGAGCCTGCTTCTCCCTCTGCCTGTGTCTCTACCCCTCCCCTGTATCTCTCATGAATAAATAAATAAAATCATTTAAAAAAATTCCACAATAATTACTTTTCCCTGTATCTGTTTTCTAATGTATTATCAGTGGACAAATCCCATTGGTTGCTTCCCTGTGACATCTCTTAGATATCTTTATTTTTTTCCTATCCCTTTGCCTTTAATCTAGTTCTGACACTCTTTCCTCTTTCTCATAGCACATTACAGCTGGGGTGCCTGGGTGGCTCAGTCAGTTAAGCATCTGACTTTTGATTTCAGCTCAGGTCATGATCTCAGAGTGCTGGGAATGAGCCTCCTGTAGGGCCCTGCACTCAGGGTGGAGACTGCTTAAGATTCTCTCTAATCCTCTCCCTTTGCACCCCCCCTCACTCTCTTTCTCTTTCAAAAACTAAAGAAATAAAATAGCAATTTACACCTAAATAGTGATTTCCTTATGTCCCCTCTGTACTATGTTCTGCTGCTGGATTGTTCATATGATCCTCCCTCTTTATTGCTTAGAAATCAACAATGCCTCTGTGGCTTGTAATGTCCCTATTTCTGATCATATCTTCCAATCATCTCAGGGAGGCTTGGATCTGGGTTTTCAGTCTCACGAATATCACCCTAATAAGTTGCAAGAATCATCAAAAGTGAGCTATTCACATTTTTCCATAAATTCCTCGTTCCTGCCTTCATACACGTAGTCTTCTTTCCACTTGGAATGCTCTTATCTCCTATCTTAATGTATCCAAATTCTTATTTTTCAAGATCCATGTTAAATACCACCTACTCTATGTAGCTATTCTTGATTTTCACAACACAATCTTTCCATTCTCTAATTGCCATGACATTTCCTTATTTCCTTATTTTCTACTTTATAGTCCCTTAACTAAACAACTGAAGGATCTCATTTCTGTCAATGAGATCCTTTCAATTCCTTAAGGTTTGGATATGTATCAGCTAGAGTTTTGCAATCTTTCAACACAGAACTCATAATAGGTACTAATTTAATGTTAATGATAGGAATACATTAAATTTTATCTCAAGTATGTTCTTATACCTTAATTTCTGGTATTCTAATATTAAACAGTAGTATGAAAAAGAATATAGTTAGAATGTAGTATATAGTTAATATCTTTCCCTTTTTTTTTCTAATTTTTTTGCAATAAGCTTAAGGCAAAGACAAGGATGCACCTAGTTCTTGATTAAACTTTCAGATAAATACTTGAAGATCCAGAATTTTTGCTTTTGATTTAAAAAATCCATATGTCTTAAGTAAAATACATTTGGTAATAAAATTGACATATGTTTTTGGAAAAGAAAATCATGTCCATATTCTTATAAGCTCATTCCAGCGTTGCATGGAGGTAGGCCACATTAGCAGCTCCAGGCAGAGCAAAATAGTGTACTGAAAAAGTTTGAATTTACAAACTATTGGACAAACACTGACATGAAATCAGAATTATGTGGGAACACCTGGGTGGCTTAGGGCATGGTCCTGGAGTTCTGGGATCGAGTCCCATATTGGGTTCTCTGCATGGAGTCTGCTTGTCCCTCTGCTTGTGTCTCTGCCTCTCTCTCTCTGTGTCTCTCATGAATAAATAAATAAATAAAATCTTAAAAAAAAAGAAATCAGAATTATGTAATATAAACAATAGAAATGATACTGTTGACAGGATATATGGATTTCTTTTCCAAACTGGGTCTCTTTATTAAAAACAAAAATAAGAAATGTGCCTATTGTAGAACAACTGACTTAGATTAAAACTGTCTCTGTAGGCAGATACCAAGCATAATTTATCCATATATAAAATGACAATTTTCTTTTCTGTGAGATCATTGATATTCCCATATAGTTTTTATGTTCGATTTTACATTGTATCATACAGGTATGAGGCCTGTTGATCAAATACTTGTTTATGTTATGATTTTATTATCAGAGATCTCCCAGATGTAAATTGTTTTTCTTTTCTTTATTAAAGATCTTGTTTATTCATTCATGAGAGAGAGAGAGAGAGGCAGAGACACAGGCAGAGACAGAAGCCAACACCATGCAGGGAGCCTGATGTGGGACTCGATCCTGAGTCTCCAGGATCACACCCTGGGCTGAAGGCGGCGCTAAACCGCTCAGCCACCGGGGCTGCCCTGTTTTTCTTTTCTTCATGCTCCAGACTTATCTATATTATGACTGGAAGTTTGTACCTTTTGAGTACCTTCAGCCATTTTGCCCATCACACCAATGGGGACCACCAATTTGTTATCTGTATCCATGAGTTTGCTTTTTATTGTTATTGTTAACTGTAAATATGTGAGGTCATATGGTATTTCTGTTTTTCGGACTTATTTCTTTTGGTCAGTGCCCTCAAGTTCCATCCACTTTGACACCATTTGCAGGATTTCATTCATTTTATGATTAATATACTATTGTACATACTGCATACCACATTTTCTTTATTTATTAATTCATCTTCCGATACTTGGTTTGTTTTCATTTGTTATTATAATGTTACATTGATCATAGTGGTGCAGGTATGTTTTCTAGATGGTGATTTCATTTCTTTTTGAAAAATAGTCCAAAGTAAAATTGGTGGATCATATGATTGTTCTAATTTTAATTTTTTGAGGATTGCATGCTGTTTTCTATATTCCTGTACCAATTTATATTCCAAGGGTTCCTTTTATTAGAAATCTTCACCAACACTCATTATCTTTTGTCTTTTGGATAATAGTGATTTTAACAGATGAGAAGTCTTACTGGTACTTTGATTTTGATTTCTCTCCTGGTTAGTCTTGTTGAGCACCTTTTCACATAACTCTTGGGCATTTGTATATGTGTTTTGGAAAAAATATGTATTGTAAATCCTCTCTGTATTTTTAAGTGTTTCTTTTTATTATTCTGTTTTATGCGTTCTTTATATATTTTCGATATTAACCTCTTATGACATACATGGTTTGCCTCCCATATATAACTGTAAAAATAATCTTTTATAATGTTTTCTTATTCTAAAAGCCTTGTAAAAGTATTACATGAAACTTATAAGATACTAACTGAATAACCACTCCACCTCCAGGAAAACTCACATCATTCATTTGGCCTACAAGCTGAATTATTTTAAATTCCAATTTTATCGGGGTGTGTATTTGCATGTATATTTTCCTGTATTTCTGTCAGACTCCTGGTTGGGTCAGTGGTTGGGCTTCTGCCTTTGGCTCGGGGCAAGATCCCATGATCCGGAATTGAGTCCCTCTTGGGGCTCCTTGCAAAGAGCCTGCTTCTTCCTCTGCCTTTGTCTCTGCCTCTCTATCTCTGTGTGTCTCTCATGAATAAATAAATAAAATCTAAATAAATAAATAAATAAATAAAATCTTTTTAAAAATGTTAAAAATGTATTTTCCTATATTTCTATATGTATATTCAATTGCAGAAATTATATCACAAGATATCTTGTCTTTTGTAACCTGATTTTTTTTACTTTAACATATTTCAAATTTTTAATTTTTCAATTTTAAATTTTTAAAAGATTTTATTTACTTATTCATGAGAAACACAGAGAGAGAGACAGAGACACAGGCAGAAGAAGAAGCAGGCTCCGTGCAAGGAGCCCAATGTGGAACTAAATCCCGGGATCACGCCCTGAGCTATAGGCAGATGCTCAACCGCTGAGCCACCCAGGCGTCCCTATGTCAACTTTTTAAATTTGATCAACAGATTATCGGTTTAGTTTTTTTTTTTTTTTTAATTTTATTTATTTATGATAGTCACAGAGAGAGAGAGAGAGAGAGAGAGAGAGAGGCAGAGACACAGGCAGAGGGAGAAGCAGGCTCCATGCACCGGGAGCCCGATGTGGGATTCGATCCCAGCTCTCCAGGATCGCGCCCTGGGCCAAAGGCAGGCGCCAAACCGCTGCGCCACCCAGGGATCCCAGATTATCGGTTTAGTATTCTCTTTCCTGATTAGGAACATCTGATGCTTTATATGGAAATTTTTTAGTCTTTTGCAGTGTTTAACTTTATTTTTATTCAATATTTTTGTATATTTTGTGTGTGTGTGTGTGCCTCAGATTTTCTTACTGTGTTTTTATTATTACCAACCACATGGTTATATCATTATTATCTTCATTATCACTAATATTTGTTGAATACTTATTACATGCCAGCTACTACCTAAAGATTCATGTGCATTCTCATTTGGTATTTTCACAAAAAACATTAATGTAGAAATGATTATCTTGTATACCTGTTGTAAAAAGGAGATACTTTCTAGTTTCTAGGCTCAACCACTATTGACGGGCTTATCGTATTGCAAGGAAGTACCGATTGTGGTCTTACTTTAAGACAAATTGTTTTCAAGGTAAGAACATAAGCATGTTTAGAAAAGTCACTTTGAAATTAAGAAAGGTATATTTCATAATGATTTTAAAGATGTTCTGGAGGGGTGTCTAGGTGGTAGAGTTGGTTAAGTGTTTGAATCTTGTTTTCAGCACAGGTCATAATTGCAGGGTCTTGGGATCAAGCTCTGTGTTGGTCTCTATGCTAAGCATGTAGTTTGGTTGAGATTCCCTTTCCCACCCTCTCCGGTCCATACTTTCTCTCTCTCTCTCTCTTTTTTAAAAAAGATTTTATTTATTCATAAGAGACACACAGAGAGAGGTAGAGACACAGGCAGACAGAAGCAGACTCCATGCAAAGAGTCCAATGTGGGACTCGAACCCAGGAATCCAGAATCATCCCCTGAGCGAAAGGCAGGTGCCCAACCGGTGAGCAACTCAGGCATCTGTCTCTTTCTCAAAATAAATAAATAAAAACCTTTTAAAAAAAGATGTTCTGGAAAATATAATCTAATGATAATCTATTAGTTAAATATGAAATATATAAAACACAGACAAAACCATATATTTGCAAAGAGTATCTTCAATTTGAATCCTGGTTTTACTATAAGTAATCTGTATGACCTTAAAGAAATTACTTAACATCTGTATTGGTGAATTTCCCCAGATTCAAAATGGGGAAAGTCAAAATACCTACCTCATCTTGTTTTTATAAGGATTAAGTGAATTTTATCATGTAAAGAATTGTAAATGGTACCTGAAATATCACAAGGTCTCAATGCTGACTATGGTTTGATGTTGATGGAAATATGAGGTGAAGTAAAAGCAAGAAAGAGTCATCCCAATAAATCTCAGTCTATGAGAGAACAAGTATATAATAAATAAGTAGATGCATATTCTTAATAACAAAATAACTCTGATAGTACACATGTATTCAGTTTTATATTTTACAAACCTTGTTTTATTTATTTAATTTTAATGTTAGTACCTGAGGTATGCAGAACTGACTCCCAAAGATAACTGTACTGTATTTCTTGGAATCTTTATGATACATTATATGGTAAAAGTGATTTCAGATGTAATTAAGATATGGACCTTAAGATAGGAAAATTATCATGGGTTGTCCAGGTTTGTGTAATCTGATCACGTGAGGACTTAAAAGAGGACAACATTCTCTGGGTAATGTAAGAAAGATTTGGTTAACGAGCTGGAGACATATAGCAGAATTTAGGGAAATTTTATGTATGAGATCGACTTGACAGTGTCTTTGCTGATTTTGCAATAGTTGGTTCCATTCGACAAGGCTGACAGTCAGCAGGGAATTGAGGACATCAGTTTTACAAATGCCAGGAACTGAAATGTTGCCAGTCAACAATCTAAATGAGGTTGGAAGCAAAATTTTCCTGGGTCCTCCTGGTAGCAGCCAAGCTTAATGCTTTCATTTGGCACTGTGTGACCCTAAATGTACAACTAACTGATGCTTATTCGATTAGATCCAGACCCATGGAAACTGAGAGATAATGAATTGATGTTTTAAGCTGTTAAATTTGTGATCTGTTATTACACATTCAAAGAAAACTAATATGGCCTCCTGATATTTTTTATCAAAATTGAATAGATCGCAAAGTAAATCTCAGTGAATTCTCTAGAGTAAAAACATCATAAATCAGCTTCTGTACCATAAATAACATAAAGATAAAACATAAGATAAATTTAAATTAAGATACAGAATACCCAATGGCTTGAAAATGTTCATAATGATATGCAAAACTCTGTCCTTAAATAAAGTTATTGAAAGAGAAAAGTTAAACCTTGTTTAAGAATATTGAAGAAGGAGGTTTTTGGATAATGAGAATATTACTGGCTAATAAATTTGGGATTGGAAAAATCTATAGTGAAATACATATTAAAATTCCTAATCATCTTTATGAGAGGATCAAAGAATGAATCAGTATCATGACTCAAGAAAGTGGAAAGACAATAAAAGAGTGATTAAATATCAATAAAAGTGAGTAAATAAATTTGAAAGGAGAAAAATGTACAGACATGAAGTTCATTTTAAAAAATAAGCAATACAAATGATAATTCTAAATTTTTTATAATCAATAAATTAGTAAGACTGAAAGAATAGAGGTGTACATTAAGAATAGAAGCGGGTGGGCAGCCCGGGTGGCTCAGTGGTTTAGCGCTACCTTCAGCTCAGGGCCTGATCCTGGAGACCCGGGATCGAGTCCCACTTCGGTCTCCCTGCATGGAGCCTGCTTCTCCCTCTGCCTGTGCCTCTGAGTCTCTCTCTGTGTGTGTATGTCTCTCATGAATAAATAAATAAAATCTTAAAAAAGAAAAAGAATAGAATCAGGGATGCCTGGGTGGCTCAGAGTTTGAGCGTCTGCCTTTGGCTCAGGCGGTGATTTTGAAGACCCAGGACCCACATTGGGCTCCCTGCATGGAGCCTGCTTCTCCCTCTGCTTGTGTCTCTGCCTCTCTCTCTGTGTCTCTCATGAATAAATAAAATTTTAAAAGAAAAAGAAAGGCTTTCTTGTTAAAAAAAAAAAAAGAATAGAATAAGAGGAAATAACCACAGGTAAGAATTTTAAAATTGTATATTCTTTATCTTTTTGCTCATTGAATTTAAAAGCAGGGTAAATATATGCAAATAATAATCTCCAAATTAGCTCAATAAGAGAGTAAAACTTGGAAAACTATGGAAAACATTACCTATGGGTAGAAATGAGAAAGCCAGTACAACTTATTGACCACATAAAGTTTCCCTGGAAAATTCTTTCACATTTTCAAACAAAATATAGTTATTGTTATTTATATTGCATCAGACAATAGAGAAAGTAGGGAAAATGTTTTTCTCAAGCCAGCACTAGCTTAATAATAAAGTATGATAGTTAAAAGTAGAAAAGTAGTGACAATTTTCAATTTTGAATACAGGTTTGAACATCTGAAGTAGATTCATCATAAGTAGAATTTAAGAGTATAGTGATTCATCAAAGAACATGAACAAGCAGACTTTATTCTAGCAATTGAAGACCGTTCAATATTATTTGGTTTGATGATATTTGCAATAGTAATAACAGATACAAAAGGAAAAATAAAGTAAACAATCATTTGGTGGACAGATGTGAAAAATGATAAAATTCAATGTCTATTATACATAAAAATATAACAAAATACTAATAAAATTCTCACTAAAGTAGTAGCTGGCATCATTTTTTAAAATTGAAGTATATTTAACATACAGTGTTCTATTAGTTTCATGGCCCAGTGCTCATTTCATTGAGTGTACTCTTAATCCTCTTCATCTGTTCTTTTTTTTCTGACTTACTTTGTTCTTTTAAATTCCACATATGAGTTATATCATATGGTATTTGTTTTTATCTCAAGATCTCATTCCCTTTTATGGCTCAGGACTATTCCATTTTCTGTGTGTGTGTGTGTGTGTGTGTGTGTGTGTGTGTATCACTTATTTATCCATTCATTTTTGAGTGGACACTTGGGTTACTTTCACATCATTTCCTTTCTAAATAATGTTTAATAAATAAGAGTGTGCATACCTTTTCAAATTAGTGTTATCGTTTTCATTGGATAGATTGCTAGTAGTGGCATTACTGGATCATATCATAATTCAATTATTTTTTGGAGATACCTCCATCTTGTTTTCTTCCTTTTTGTCTTCATTAAATTTCTATTTAGGGCAGCCCTGGTGGCTCAGTGGTTTAGTGCCCCCTCAACCCAGGGCCTGATCCTGGAGACCCAGGATCGAGTCCCACGTCGGGCTCCCTGCATGGAGCCTGCTTCTCCCTCTGCCTGTGTCTCTGTCTCTCTCTGTGTGTGTCTCTCATGAATAAATAAATAAAATCTTTAAAAAAATTTCTATTTAAATTTCTGTTAGTTAACATACAGAATAATATTAGTTTCATATGTACAATATAGTGACTTAACACTCCATACAACAACTAGTGCTGATCATTCCATCTGCACTCCTTAATACCCATAAACTATTTTTCCCATCCCCATACCCACCTCCCCTATGGTAACCATCATTTTGTTTCCTATAGTTAGTCTGTTTCTTGGTTTGCCTCCCTCTTTTTTCCTCCTTTGCTTATTTGTTTTGTTTCTTAAATTCTACATTTGAGAGAAATTATCTGGTTTTTGTCTTTCTTTGAGCATAGTACTCTCTAGCTCCATCCATGTCATTGCAAATGGCAAGATTCCATTCTTTTTGATGGCTAATATATCATTTTATACATATACCACATCTTTACCATTCATGGACATCTGGACCGTTGCCATAATTTGGCCATTGTAAGTAATGCTATCAAAAATATCAGGGTGCATGTATACTTTTCTGGGGTTTTATAAAGATTTATTTATTTATTTTAGAGAGAGAAAGCATGGAGGAAAGAGGAGAAGAAGTGGGGGAAGAGACTCTTAAGCAGGCAACTTGCTGAGTGCAGAGCCTGATGTGGGACTTAATTTCATGACCCTGAGTTCAGGACCTGAGCAGGAACCAAGAGTTGGACGTGCCATGCAGGGCACCCCCTTCAAATCAGTATTTTTATAGCTTTTGCATAAATAACTCACAACGCAATTGCTGGATTATAGGATAGTTGTATTTTCTCTCTTTTTAAAAATTTTTTAAAAGATTTTTATTTTTTATTATTATTATTTTTTTTTTAATTTTTTATGATAGTCACAGAGAGAGAGAGAGAGGCAGAGACACAGGCGGAGGGAGAAGCAGGCTCCATGCACCGGGAGCCTGATGTGGGATTCGATCCCGGGTCTCCAGGATCGCGCCCTGGGCCAAAGGCAGGCGCCAAACCGCTGCGCCACCCAGGGATCCCCTTAAAAGATTTTTAATTTATTTATTCATGAGAATACACATTGAGGAGAGGCAGAGATGCAGGCAGAGGGAGAAGCAAGCTCCATGCAGGGAGCCCGACATGGGACTCAATCCCAGGTCTCCAGGATCATGCCCTGGGCTGAAGGCGGCGCTAAACCGCTGAGCCACCCGGGCTGGCCTCTTTTTAAAAATTTTTATTTAAATTCTAGTTAGTTAACATATAGTGTAATATTGGCTTCAGGAGTAGAATTTAGTGATTATCACTTACATGTAACACCCATTGATCATTTTAACGAGTGCCTCCTTTATACCCATCACTCACTTAGTCCTTCCCCCACCCACATGCCTCCATCCACTCTGTTTGTTCTCTATTGTTAACAATCCCTTAGGATTTGTTTTCCTCTCTTTTGTTTGTTCCCCTTCCCATGTATTCATCTATTGTGATTTTTAGATTACACATAAGGATGAAATCATATGGTATTTGTCTTTCTCTGACTGACATATTTCACTTAGCATAATGTATTCTAGGTCCATCCATGTTGCAGATGGTCAGATTTCACTCTTTTTGCTGGCTGAGTAATAATGCACTGAATACATATACCACATCTTCTTTATCCACTCATCTGTCAGTGACCATTTTGGCTACTTCCATAGTTTGGCTATTATCGATAATGGTGTTATTAACCTCGGTGTGCATGTACCGCTTCAAATTTGTATTTTGTATCATTTTGGTAAACACCTAGTGGTGCAGTTGCTTGGTTATAGGCTAGTTCTATTTTTAACTTTTTGAGGAACCTCCATATTGTTTCCCAGAGTGGCTACACCAGTTTGCATTCCCATCAGCATTGCAAAAGTGTTCCCCTTTCTCTACATCCTTGAGTTTCCTAGCATTGTTGAAATTAGCCATTCTGATAGGTGTGAGATGGTATCTCATAATGGTTTTGATATGTATTTCACAGAAGACGAGTAATGTTCAGCATATTTTTGTATGTCTGTCAGTCATCTTTATATCTTCTTTGGAAAAATGTCTATTCATGTCTTATCCTCATTTTTAGTTGGATTGTGTCCTTTTTTGCTTGTGTAGTTTTACGAGGTCTTTATATATTTTAGATACTAACCCCTTATCAGATATGTTATTTGCGATTACCTTCCCTCATTCTGAAGTTTGCTTTTTTTTTTTGAAGTTTGCTTTTTATTTTCATTTTTTGATTGATTCCTTAGTCATGAATAAGGTTTTGTATCTTGATAAAGTCCCAGTGTTTTGTTTTGTTTTTTTAGCTTTTGTTTTCCTTGCCTCAGGAGACATAGGTAGTAAGAAGTAGCTTTGGGCAAGATCAAGGAGGTTAGGGCCTGCGTTCTCCTTAAGGAATTTGATGGTTTCCCGTCTCACATTTAGTGCTTTCATCCATTTGGAATTTGTTTTTGTGTACGATGTTAGAAAATGGTCCAGTTTCATTTTTCTGTATCGGGTTTTCCAGTTTTCCCAACACCATTTGTTGAAGAGACTGTCTTTTTCCATTTCTTTGTGTTGGCTTAAATTTCTTCCATCAATTTTTTATACTTTTCATAGTATAAAAGTATACTTTAAGGTCTTTCATCTCTTTAGTTTTATTCACCTCTTCAAGTTTATTCCTAGGTACTTTGTTAATTTTTGGTGGAATTTTAAATGGGATTGTTTTCTTAATTTCTCTTTCTACTCCTTCTTTAGTGATGTATAGAAATGCAATAGATTTTTGTACATTGATTTTGTATCCTGTGACTTTTCTGAATTTATCAGTTCTAGCAATTTTTTGGTCGAGTCCTTTGGGTTTTCTATATAGAGTACCATGCAATCTCTAAATAGTGGAAGTTAGGGTTCTTTCGTGATAATTTTGGTGTCTTTTCTTTTTGTTGTTGCTAAGGCTACAACTTCAAATGCTGTGTTAAATAAAAGTGGTAAGAGTGAATATCCCTGTCTTGCTCCTGACCATGGAGGAAAAACTCTCAGTCTTTTCCCATTGAGTATTATATTAGCTGTGGGTTTTTCATATTTGGCCTCTGTGATTTTGAGGTTATGTTCCCTCCATCCCTACTTTGCTGAGGGTTTTTATAATTATTGGGTGTTTTATTTTGCCAAATGCTTTTTCTGTATCTATTGAGAGGATTGTATGGTTCTTATCTTTTCTTTTATTAATGTGCTGTATCATGTTGATTGATTTGCAAATATTGAACCAGCCTTGTAGCCCAAGAATAAATCCCACTTGATCATGGTGAATAATTCTTTTAACATACTGTTGGATATGATTTGCTGGTACTTCATTGAGAGTATTTGCATCCATGTTCATCAGGGACATTGCAGTTTGTTTGTTTGTTTGTTTTGTATAGTCTTAAACTGTTTTGTTATCAGCATATTGCTGGCCTCATAAAATGAATTTGAAAGTTTTCCTTTTATTTCTATTGTTTGGAATAGTTTAGGGAAGAATAGGTATTAACTCTTCCTTAAATGTTTGGTAGAATATACCTGTGAAGCCATCTGGCCCTTGACTTGTATGTTGGGAGTTTTTTTTTATTATGATTCAACTTTTTTTCTTAACTGATTCAATTTTATTGCTGGTTATTGGTCTGTTCAAGTTTTCTATTTTTTCCTGCTTCATTTTTGCTAGTTTCTATGTTTCTATGAACTTAACTATTTCTTCCAGGTGGTCCAAAGTGTTGGCATATAATGTTTTCTAGTATTCTCTTATAATTGATTGCATTTCTGTGGTGTCAGTTGTTATTTCTCCTCTCTCACTTGTGATTTTATTTATTTGTTTCCTTTCTCTTTTCTTTTTGATAAGTCTGTCTAGAAGTTTATCGATTGTGTTACTTTTTTCACAGAATCAGCTCCTGGTTTCATTGATCTGATATAGTATTTTAAAAATTTCTATATTTTTTTCTTGTTCTAATCTTTATTCTTTCTTTTCTTCTACTGCCTTTCAGCTTTGTTTCTTCTTCTTTTTCTGGCTCTTTTAGGCATATCATTAGGTTTCTTATTTGTGATTTTTCTTGCTTCTTGAGGTAGATCTGTATTACTATATCATTCCCTCTTAGGATAGATTTTCCTGAATCCCAAAGGTGGCATAGTGATATTTTTTTCATTTTTATTTGTTTCCATATACTTTTCATTTCTTCTTTAATTTCCTGATAGTAGTATGTTTTTTAACCTCTATGTATTTGTGGTCTTCTTTCCAGATTTTTTCTTGTGTTTGACTTCTAGTTTTATAATGTTTGTGCTCAGAAAGATGCATCATATGATTTTAGTCTTTTTTCTGTTTGTTCAAACCTGTTTTGTGACCTAATGTGTGACATTTTCTGGATAATGTCCCATGTGCATTTAAAAGGAATATGTCTGATGCTATTTTATGATGGAATGTTCTAAATATATTGGGTATGTCCATCTGCTCCAATGTGTCATCCAAAGCCCTTGTTTACTTGTTTATATTTTTAGATGATCTGTTCATTTATATAAGTGGGTTTTTAAATCTCCTACTATAATTGTGTTATTATCCATTAGTGCCTTTATGTTTGTTATTTTATTTATTTGAGTACTCTGATGTTGGATGCCTGTTTACAATTTCTATACCTTGTTGTTGGATTATATTATATATGACTACATAATGCCCTTCTTTCTCTGTTTTTAGTTTTCATTTTAACGTCCATTTTGTCCAATATTAGTAATGCTATTTTCTTTTGACCTCCATTTGCCTGATAAATATTTCTCCAACCCCTCACTTTCAATCAGAATGTATGTTTAGGACTAAACTTAGTCTTTTGCAGGCAGCATTTACATACATATGGCTTGTTTTTTTTATTTTCCGTTCTGATAATCTGTTTTGATTACAGTGTTTAATCCATTTACATTCAAAGTTACTGATATGTATTTTTGTCATCTTATGATTTCTTTGGCCTTTTTTTCTGGAGATTTTCTCTGTTCCTTTCTTGTCTTTGACACTTTTGATCTGTCCTTTGCAGTTAAGATGTCCCCTTTAACATTTCTTGCAAGGCTGGTTTAGTGGTTATGGAATCTTTTAGTTTTTGTTCTGCGGGAAACTCTTTATTTCACCTTGTAATCTGAATGATACCCATACTCTGTTGATTATTCTTGGCTGCAGATTTTTTCTATTCAGCCCTTTGAATATATCATGCCACTTTCTTCTGGCTTTCCTTGTTTGTTTTGAGAAATCTCCACTTAGCCCTATGGGTTTGTCTCTTAATAAGATAAGTACATGTTTTGTCTTGGTGCTTTTAAGACTTTTTCCCTCAGTATGATTTGAAAACTTACTTATAAATGTTTTGATATTTAACTGCTTTTGTTTATTTTGAGGGAGATTTTGGTGCCTCCTAGATCTGGATGTATGTTTCCTTACCCAGATTAGGGAAGTTTTCTGTTATTATTTCTTGAAGTGAATTTTCTGCTCATTTTCTTTCTTTTGTTCTTCTAGGTCTCATATAATATAAATGTTATTTTATTTATGGAATCATTGTGTGCCCTAAATCGTTTCTCTTGTTTCATGTTTCTTTCTCTCTTTTGTTCTGCTTCATTGTTTTTCATTATTTTACCTTCTAGGTCACTAATTCATTTCTCTGCTTCTTCCAGCCTGCTGTTCATTACATTAGTCTGTTTCCATTTTCATTTATCACATTTTTCATTTCTGATTGATTCATTTTTACTCTCTGTTTTCTCCTTTTTTCTTTCTCCTTTTCTCTGTTTCTCCCTTTCTCTCTTCTTTTCTCAAGCATAATTAGTATTCTTGTGATTGTTGCTTTAAATTCTCCATCAGGAATGTTACTTTTATCTATTTCACTTCCATCTCTGGCTGTGGCCTTATCTTGGTCTTTCATTTGGGATAAATTCTTCCATTTTGGCATTTTGTCTAAGTTTCTTTCTTCTTGTTGTGTTAGAAAAGTCAGTTATGTCTCCTGTTCCTTATCACGTAGTGCCCACGGCTGGGCACCTCAGTGTCTCAGGTGTGTGATTTGTGCACTCTTATATTGAGTTGTTACATCTCTTATGTTCAGTCCAGTCATCTGCAGTTCCCATCCTTGCCTGCTGAGGGTAGTGCTTAAGTCATTGACCTGAAGGTGCAGAGTTTTCACTAGATGTATTTTGATCTACTTGTGAAATGAGTCCTGACACGAACTCCAGCATTACTGAGGCCCTTCAGAATCCTGGTGTGGTCAGAGGTTTCTGGGGGAATGGGTCCACCTCACTGGGACTGAAGAAGCTTGACTTAGAAGGGCATTCCTGCTGGAGCACAATGGATTGGGGCTTGGTGTAAGCAAATTAGGTAGCCAGGGTCCATGTTGATTAAGTCCCTAAGGAGATTTGTATTTATGCTGAGGAGCAGGGCCCTGAAATGGCACCAGTCAGCTGTTTTGGGAGAGGCTTCTTCCTGAAACTGGGCATTCAAGGAAGTGATCCTAGAATAGGGTATAATCTCCCTTGTGTGTGCTCCTGGCTCTATCTCAGCCAAGAATGCTGACCTTTAAAATCCAAAGCTTTAGTGATGTAGTGTGGGAAGGGCTTTTTGCTGGTCTACTGGAGGAGGGTCCTGCCCTGCTGAGATTCAGGCAAGCCTGACAGGGAAGAGCAGTCCTTCCAGAGTGTAGGGATGGGGCTTCCTGTAAGCTAATTAGGTAACCACTGTACTTGCTTCATTCCTTCACTGTAGGGGGCTCTGTGTTTGTGCTTCTTTAATATGACCTCTTGTCTCCATTTAGTTGTGGAGTTGTTCTGTCATTTTTCAGGTCCATTTCTAGGGTATTTAGGATGATTTGATAGTTTTACAATTGTGTTCATGGGACATGGTGAGCCTAAGAACATACTGGTCCATCACTGTCTTCCTATATTCCCATCCTGTTTCCCACTCTGTTCCAGTTTACATTCTCACCAATAGTTTAGGCGTTTTCCTTTTTCTCCACAAACTTGCCAAAATTAGTTGTTTTTTGTCTTTCAGATTCTAGCCATTCTGACAGGTATGAGGTAATATCTCATTGTGGTTTTGAATTGAATTTCCCTGATTTTTAGTGATGTTGAGCATCTTTTCATTTGTTTGTTTACCATTCATTTGTTTTTGGTAAAATGGCCTATTTAGATACTCTGCCCATTATTGAGCATTATATTCAATAGTCAAACACTGCAACTGTTTATAATATAATGAGGGATAAGACAGTGATCTTGGAAAGACCTAATATTGTCAAAACTACTAAAATAAGAAGATTTTTAAAAGATTTTTCTTGTTTACTTTAGAGACAGAGAGAACTAGAGCTGGTGGAGAGGCATAGGGAAATGCAAGCTCCCCACTGAACAGGGAGCCTGATGTGGAGCTCAATCCCAGGATCATGGAATCATGACCTAGCCAATGTCAGATGCTTAACTGACTGATCCACCTAGGTGCCCCAATAGGGATATTTTTTTGAACACAACAAGATTACCATTATTTTCAGATGATTGTGTATGTAGATAGAACATCCAAGGGGAGTTGAAAAAATTAATATGAACAATATGAGAATTCACTAAAATATTTGTTTACTGGTTGGAGTGTGAGTTGTAACCTTCAAAAAAGTATACTTTGAAGGCCTAAACTTGCAATGTGACTATATTTTGATTTTAGGATAAAAGATGTAACTAGACTTATATATAACATTATAACAGTGGGGCTCTTATATGATAGGATAAATGTATTTATTAGTAGAGACACTAAAGAGTTTTGATATACTCTAAGTTTCTCTCATGGGCACAAATAAGTAGTCATGTCACTACACAGTGGAATGATGGCATCCTGCAAGCCATGAGTGGGAGTCTTAGAATGAGCCCTACTTTACTAGCATCTTCATTTTGGTCTTCCTAGTGTCCAGAACTGTGAGTAATTAATTTCTGTTGTTTTTGCCACTTGTTATGACATTCTGAGCTAATATAGCCACCAATTTTAATACACAAAATTAGTAGGATTCTCATCTTGTAAGTAAATGTTTGTGTGTTGTTTCCTCATACTTTATATATGTTACATACATGACTTTATATTTATGAAATAATTTATTACATATTTCTTAAATACCCAATGTATATTGGAGTAATACTGATAAAACTATTGAATAAAATCAGATTATAAATTGTTATAATCTGTAATTTTAAATATATAAGTATTATGTTCGCTTGAAATCTAAAAGGATAGAATTCCCCATGTACACACACACATAATGAGATCTAATTCACAATAGCATCAAAACCATTAATAGTATGTGAAATGTGGAAAAATGGATAGAACCTGTAGGAATAATCTGTAACATTTACCTGAAAGACAAATAAAATACTTGATACAATGGAGGGGTATGTCCATTTCTCAGATTTAAAATATAGCAATTCGGGATCCCTGGGTGGCGTGGCAGTTTGGCACCTGCCTTTGGCCCAGGACGCGATCCTGGGCACCGGGGATCGAATCCCACGTCGGGCTCCCGGTGCATGGAGCCCCTGCTTCTCCCTCTGCCTATGACTCTGCCTCTCTCTCTCTCTCTGTGTGTGTGACTATCATAAATAAATTAAAAAATAAAAAAAAATATAGCAATTCTCTGTAAGTCAGCTACTACATAAATGCAATCTGAATTTATATTTCAACAGTGCTTTTTTGTATCATGGAAAATGTTTGTATGAATGAATAAATATATTGTAATATTCAGACAACTTCAGAAAAGAGGATACAATGAAGGGCATTGCCTTACCAGATTTTTAAAACTTTCTGTAAAGCTAAAGAAAATTTAAACATTGTGGTGTTATCTTATAAATGGAACAATTTCATATATATTTTTATCTATATAAAAAACTAAGTATCCAATGAGATTTACCATCATAGCTTGACCATTTGGTTTGATGATTAAGACCTTTGAGGACCATTGAGAATGAAGAATTCGGAGTCCTGTTCTTATTGAAATCGAGTTATCTGCAGATTTGGACAAGTGGAAACAATGCAGATTTCAGTTATTATAAAGCATGACCACAGGAGGGAAAAGAGTAGTTGAATGGTGCTCTAATTATGCGTGTGTCTCACAAAGATAATATTGAATCTATTGAAAAAAATTAGGGCTCCTTAAAGAAATAAGACATAAAACAAATATTTTGTCAGAGCCTGGAGGAAACTTAACCTTTATATTCAAACATCAGTAATTATGGGAATTGTAGGATGCAGTGGAAAGGAGTAAGTTGGGTAATTATACCACATGTCTCCAAAACCACCACAGAAATAAATTATTTGGTTTTGTGCTAGGCTTTTGAATTTTTACCTTGTTGATTACTGGTTGAATGTACTCCATATATCCAGTCTTGGTTTGAATAAATATTTTTCTGCAAGTGTTTATTACCAGTGAATGGCCCAGTACTTTTAGAAGTCTTGAAATGGAGCTCAAACAGTTCAAACACGGATCTTGTTTGCTGGATGACATTTTTTAGTTGCAGAGAAAGTATGTTATGTCTGTGTTTGGCTAATGTCTTTATTAATGACTTTGAAAAGAATTTAAATATATGTTAATTAATTTTGAAATGATAGTAAAGGAGAAAATTTTGTGAACATTATGAGAATCCAAATAACCTCTCCAGGAGAGGTTAAGGATGTAAGCAGATAAGAACACCAGATTTAACCTATCATGTAGACACAATCATGCAGGGAAAATGATCAAAAATAAGATATTTTAGTCTAGGGCGTGTACTGACTGGAAATCAGCCATGCTGTGAGCATTTGGCATTCACCAGAATAGAATTAGGCTAAATGAAATTCTCAAGGAAGGAATGGAAAGATTCACACTGAATTTCCAACATTTGTATAGAAAAATTTTTTTTTTAACTTTGTTTTCCTAAGCGTTGATGTAGCCCATGGTTAAAGGGTCACATAGATTGTAGACATAGATTGTAGACATAGATCTGAGTGATGAGACAGTATTCCATATCTATTCCTGAAGTGATGAAAAATTTATATAGCATGAATGAAATTTATTCATTAAGGAAAACTTGACCAGTACTTCCATTTTTGGAGAGTACTTTCGAAAAGGACAAATGAAGACAATAATTTGTGTTTTAGTGGGGTTCCTGAAGTATCATTTGTTTTAAAACTATCAGAAATGCTTTTTGAAATGGAGAATTCTGGGCTCCACTCTTGACTTAATGAAATGGAGTGCTTTGATATGAGTATATGGAATATGCATTTTAAAAGTTCTGGGTTTTCAATGTTCACAGCAGCAATGACCACAGTAGCTAAACTGTGGAAGGGGCTGAGATATCCTTTTGACAGATGAATGGATAAAGAAGATGTGATACACACACACACACACACACACACACACACACACAGAGAATATTACTCAGCCATCGTAAAGGATGAATACCAACCATTTACATTGACATGAGTGGAACTGGAAGGTATTATGTTGAGTGAAATAAGTCAATTGGAGAAAGACAATTATCATATCGTTTCACTCATATGTGGAATATAAGAAATAGTGCAAGGGGCCTAAGGGAAGAAGGGGAAATTCAATGGGGAAAAATCAGAGAGGAAGACAAAGCATGAGAGACTCTGTGAACTCTAGGAAACAAACTGAGGGTGGCAGAAGGGAAAGTGGGTGGGCAGATGGGGTAACTGGGTGATGGCCATTAAAGAGGGCACATGATGTGATGAGCACTGGATGTTATATGCAACTGATGAATTGTTGAAAAATACGTCTTAAACTAATGATGTTTTTATATGTTGGCAAATTGAATTTTTAATCAAAAGAAAAAGTGGTGGGCTTTTTTTCTGTCTTATGTAGTAACTTTTGGAAGGCACCGTTTTATGTTATCAGTACTAAAATGTGATGAATGGATAGTAATGTAAAAAATAGTAACTGTATCTTAATATGGAATGCCTTTTCTGTTTACTTAGAATATAAAGGCCCAGATTATCAGGGGCAACCATCTGTACACATAGAAAGAGAGGAATAGCAACACTGAAGTTAGTACTTACAGCCTCACAGATTAGTTACTGCACGACTCCATGGGACATCATTCACATGAATTACAATGTGAATGGAACCCCCAAAGATCATGCAGTAAAGACTCTGAATCATTATATACAAATTTTCCCATTTACGACTAGCTTCCTTCTAATCTGGAGAGGAGAAATTCATTCATTTATATCTTACTCTAAATTAAAAGACTTATGTTTTCTTTGATCTATGTTAACTAGAATTTTCAAATTTGGTATTAAAATCCCTTGATCCGGGATCCCTGGGTGGCGCAGCGGTTTAGCGCCTGCCTTTGGCCCAGAGCGCGATCCTGGAGACCTGGGATCGAATCCCACATTGGGCTCCCGGTGCATGGAGCCTGCTTCTCCCTCTACCTGTCTCTGCCTCTCTCTCTCTGTCTCTCTGTGACTATCATAAATAAATAAAAAAAAGAATTGTATTTAAAAAAAATAAAAAAATAAAATCCCTTGATCCTGAGATTGGGATGTCATTGGAAGTATGTACTCTGTTATTACATTATACAGTCACATCTTCATTCATAAGTGATTATTCTCGAGTTTGGTGAATCATAGTTTTATAACCTGTAGAGTTTAGGGTCATACCCTGGAGCAAGAAAGATGCAACTAAATATATTGATCCCATGCAAGCCAGTCATCTGAAACTATCAGCTTGCTTTGTCCTTGTCATGATTATAACTGCAATCCTGTCCTATTATGTATTTTAGTTTGTAAAGAAAAAAAAATCAGTGTTTAAGGATGTAAGTTGCAGACAGCTTGATGAACCATAGATTAGGTTTAGAATATTTTCACTCAAATGCAATTTTTTTTGCACCTGCAAGCAGATTGTAACCTTGAGAAGAATCTTATGCACAAAATTAGAGGCCACAGTGGAAAATTTACTTTTGAGAGTAGGTCATCAAACAGAGCACGCTGAGTCCAGATGCAGAGGAAATTAGAACCTTTGTTTGTTCTCTCTTTGAGGACAATTGTGCCCTCTGTTCAAATTACCTAGCCCCTCCTTACAACATTTGAGGGGGAGTGAAACCCATTAAAACAAGTATGGGAGATATTGGAACACAAAATCAGGAGGAGTAGTTAGGAAAATAATTGAGTTTGAAAACTGCTGAGTCATTTTGACTGATTGTATAACCTGAGGAAAGAGAAGGAGAGACAAAATAAGTTACCTGAGTTAAGGGAGTGAATGGAATTGGGTGAAATAGCTCCTAACAGGTCATGGCTTCTTCCACAGGTTTCCCTTCTCCTGGAAATCATCTTCACTTGACCCAACTGCCCTTTCTAGATTTCTCCTTATTTATTTCCTTCCTTTCATAACTGAAGTTCTTTTCATAATTTGACTTTCTCTGCTCTCCATACATCCTTCCTTGACCCCTTACTGAAATACATTTAGTCTGTAATTTCTTCCCACCATTGTAGTAAATCTATAATCCTAACATTCATCAGTGCCACATCAAACCTATATTTCAGGTCCGAGATTCTTTCTCAGTCGATTTTTGTTTTTCTCAGTATCTCATAGATTCTCTGCCTAAATATAATAGCATAATGAAAGCAAAAACAGCGAAGGCATCATGTATAACAGAGTACTTATTGAGCACTGCCAGGCCGTGTTTCACATGTTTTACATGTACTAACTCATTTGATTCTCTGTAGTCTATGAAGTAGGTACTTCTATTAACCTTTTTACAAAGATAAAGTAGGAAGTCTGGAGAGGATTCATAACTTCCCCAAGGTCACACAGACTAGGAAACTGAAGAGCTTGGAGCTGAACTTAGGTACTTTGACTTCTATGTGTTAAGTGACAACTTTCACTTTTCCACTTTAATGAAATCACCATTTTCCCAAATCCTTTTATCATCATCTTTAAGCAGTGGTAATGGGAAATAAAGAGATTTCAGCATTTTGATTTACTAGTTTATGAAAATTTTAATCAAAAACTTTACAACTTTGCCCACAACTATATGGTCAATTCATCCTTGACAAAGCAGGGAAGAATAGTCTCTTCACAAAGTAGTGTTGGGAAAAGTGGACAGCAACATTCAAAAGAATGAAACTGGATGACTTTCTCACTCCAAACACAAAAGTAAATTCAAAATGGATTAACGACCTAAGTGAAAGACCTGAAAGTATAAAGCTCCTTTAACAGAGCATAAGCAGTAGTTTCTTTGACACTAGTCATAGCAGTATTCTATTTTTTTTTTTTTTTTTATGATAGTCACAGAGAGAGAGAGAGAGAGGCAGAGACACAGGCGGAGGGAGAAGCAGGCTCCATGCACTGGGAGCCTGATGTGGGATTCGATCCTGGGTCTCCAGGATCGCGCCCTGGGCCAAAGGCAGGCGCCAAACCGCTGCACCACCCAGGGATCCCATCATAGCAGTATTCTAGATAGGTCTCCTGAGGCAAGGGAAACAAAAACAAAGATATTGGGACTTCATAGAAATAAAGAGCTTCTGCACAGCAAAGGAAACAATCAACAAAACTAAAAGGTAATCTATGGACTAGGAGAAGATATTTGTAAATACCATTTCTGGTAAAGGGTTAGTATACAAAATATATGAAGAACTTACCAAACTCAATACCCAAAGAACAAATAATCCAATTAAAAAATGGACAGAAGCCTTGAACACTTTTCCAAAGAAGACATGCAAATCAAAACTACAATGAAATACCACTTCACACCTCTCAGAATGTCTAAAATCAACAACATGATGTACACCTGATACAACAGGTGTAAATGAGGATGTGGAGAAAGGGGAACCCTCTTGTTCTGTTGATGGGAATGCAAACTGGTACAACCACTCTAGAAAACAATATCGAAGTTCCACAGAAAGTTAAAAATAGCACTACCCCACAATCCAGCAATTGTACTACTAAGTATTTACCCAAAGAACACAAAAATACTAATTTATAGGAATACATGTACTCCAATGTTTATAGCAGCATTATCTACAGTAGCCAAATTATGGAAACAATACAAGTATCTATTGACTGATGAATAAAGAAGTTACATATAAAAGTGTGTGTGTGTGTGTATGTATGTATGTATACACACAATGGAATATTTTTCAGCCATAAAAAAGGATGAAATCTTGTCATTTGCAAAGATGTGGATGGAGCTACAGGGTATTAATGTAAGCGAAGCAAGTCAGAGAAAGACAAATACCACATGATTTCACTCATATGTGAAATTTAAGAAACAAACAAAAGAACAAAGGGAGGAAAAAAAAAACAGATTGGGAAACCAAGAAGCAGATTCTTTTTTTTTTTTTTTTTTAAATTTTATTTATTTATGATAGTCATACAGAGAGAAAGAGAGAGGCAGAGACACAGGCAGAGGGAGAAGCAGGCTCCATGCGCCGGGAGCCTGATGTGGGATTCGATCCCGAGTCTCCAGGATCGCGCCCTGGGCCAAAGGCAGGCGCCAAACCGCTGCGCCACCCAGGGATCCCCCAAGAAGCAGATTCTTATCTGGAGAGAACAAATTGATGGTTACCAGAGGGGTGGTGAGTGGGGGTGGGTTAAATTGTGATGGAGATTTTTTTTTAATTTCAGAATTTTGGGGGACTGCCCAGGTGGCTCAGTGGTTTAGCACCACCTTCAGCCCAGGGCGTGATCCTAGAGACCTGGGATCGAGTTCCACGTTGGGCTCTCTGCATGGAGCCTGCTTCTCCCTCTGACTGTGTCTCTGCCCCCCACCCCCCTGAGTCTCTCATGAATAAATAAGTAAAATCTTTAAAAAACATAAAAAATAAAAAAATAAAGACATTCCATGTTTAAAAATATTTCAGAACTTTTTATGGTGAGTGTGAATAGTTTGATATGGTAACATACACAGGTATTTCATGGTTTTTAAACAGTATAGTTTTATGTTTTTAAATAGTACTCATTTATTTTAATGCTTTCCTGCAAATAAATGTGAATCTCACATAATTTTTAAAGAAGGCTGGGGTCCCTGGGTGGCTCAGCGGTTTAGTGCCTGACTTTGGCTCAGGGAGTGATCCTGCATGGACCCTGTGTCTCTGTCTGTGTCTCTCATTAATAATAATAAAATTAATTAATAATAATAATAAAATAATAAAATCTTTAAAAAAAATAAAGAATAAAGAAGGCTGAGGGCTTTTTTTTAATGGGTGCAAGTTAACTAGAATATCTTGAATTTCACATATTAGCTGGACTGTGTATTATGTGGCAAAAATGTCTTTACCTGTGCTGTTCTTCAGCAACTCCTTCCAACTTTATCAGACATGTAAACGCTCTAGTAACTTTTATGAAGAAGAAAAAGTCCCCAAACATCTTCTTTTTATAGATGAAATGTTATATGATTGGATACTGCTTCATGTTTTAATATTTCTGGGCTGAACTAGATAGCAGATTGAATATTAGGATGGGCAGTAGATACAGATAAGAAAACAAACTGGCAATTTATATGGGAAATATTATTTTAATCACCCATATATATTTTTCTCACCATCCTTGGAAACACATGGATCTTTGGCATAGGGTGGACCAACCATGTCTGTAGTTATATGACTTTTTCATTTTTGTACAGATTATTTGGTATTAGGTAGACTTCGACAACCTTTATATTTTAATATTCCTTATGTAGCAAGACATACAATGGGATGTACAGCATTGGTATATTAATTTAATTTTCTATGACCCTACTTTTTTAGAGAGAATGAGAGCACGCATAAGAGAGATCACAAGCAGAGGGGATGGGCAGAGGGAGAGGGAGCTCTGAGCAGGGCACTGAGCAAGGATCCCAACTTGGGGCTTGATCCCAGGACCCTGAGATCATGACCTGAGCCAAAGGCAGATGCTTAACAGACTGAGTCACAGAGGACCCAGGGTTGTTATATTAAAAGATTGACTGAATTCTACCCTTGAATACATCTGAATTCCAAAATAGAGGTAACTTAAAGAATATCAGTAGTTTGAAAATCACCCCAAATTCTGGCAGTAGTCCTTTTCTTTAGCAAAGGGAATTTAAGTAATTTTTGCCAATAGCTCAACACCATACACTTGCTGATCCTGACTTTCTGACTGTACAACAGTTGAGCCTTTTATTGCCTTCTTGTCAAACCGACCATATACTTCAGAGCCAAAATATACCATGAAGACAGAGTTTGAGATAAAAAGGGATAATAGATTTATCACTTTTCTGGGCTAAGGAGGCTTTGGGATTCTATATCCTCCACAAATTACAAGCCCAGCTGAGGATGTTGGGGGGTTTTATAGGGAAATCAGGATCTAGCTGGATTTGACAGGAAACATGTATGTGCTACTTGCCTCCTTCGTCTTGTCTTTTCGGTGGTGCAAGGTTCCTGATACAAAAGGCCAACAATGGAGGAAGGAAAGTTTGAGGGAGAGGAAAAAGATTACTTTAAAATCTACTTCAGGGGTTCCTGGGTGGCTCAGTAAGTTCAGCGTCTGCCTTTCACTGGTGTAATGAACTGGGGTCCTGGGATAGATCCTTGCTCAGGGGGGAACCTGCTTCTCCCTCTCTCTGCTGCTCTCCCCTGCTTGTGCTGTCTCTTGCTTGCTCTCTATCTGAAATAAATAAATAGAATCTTTAAAAAAAATTAGATCTAGCTTCACTGAAGTATTACTGCAACCATTTTGATATTATTTGCCTTTATTCTTTTAAGCATTTTCATTCTTCCCAAGATCAGGTAGGTAGTTCCCTGCCTCCTTCTCCAATACCCAGAACTAGGTTGCTTTTTCCTCCTGTGCTTGATCCTTTGACCAGTATTCGTGTTCCTTTGAAATTATGTTCCTAAATTTTCTTTTTCATTATATATTTCCAGAGACTAGAATCCAGACTCAGAATTTAATTTCCCCTGTCTTGACCCCTGAAGAGTGCTACCTGATTTCTCTGACATTTCCTGTTTATCTGCCTCCACCTCTTGGCTTCCACATAAGGTTATGCAGCTAAACACTATGCAACTCCAGGGGATGCCATTGTCAAGTCTGTGATGTGAATGTTTCCCCTGCAGCTGTACAATGAGGCAACTTTACCTATTTTTTGCTGATAGACTTCCCTCGTTTTGTAACTGCTTTTTGTAAGACCTTGCTCCCCCTATGTCATGGATGTTTGCCTAATATTTCTTACCAGGCTGCCTTGAGCTCAATTTGCTGCCTTCTTGGACCACCTATTAATGCCTGCTGTTTAAAAACTACTGCCAATGATTACAAATGCAATTTTTTTAAACACCAAAATGACACAGAAAAAGGTCAAGTTGTAGAATGATAAAATCACAAAACTCAAGGGTATGTGAATTAGCTAGTTCTCATGGTTCTGATTATTCATTTGAGTGTATATACATATATATGTATATATATATATTTACACAAATATACATATGCAACATTGGTTGCTTACAACATTTAGTTTTCTAATTGCATTAATTTCAGTAAGCAGTTTGTTTATTTATTTATTTTAAAGATTTTATTTATTCATGAGAGACAGAGAAAGGGAGAGAGAGGCAGAGGGAGAAGCAGGCTTCCTGCAAGGAGCCCAATGTGGGACTAGATCCCGGATCCCAGGATCACACCCTGAGACGAATGCAGATGCTCAATTGCTGAGTCACCCAGGCGTCCCAGCAGTGTATTTTACATTTATACCATCATACCAGTGAAACAAATCTAGACTAATTCTTTCATAAATCAAATACATATACAATATTGGGAGTATTTTTTCAGAAGGTTTGAGAATATAACCTGAGAAGTAACTAGATTCTTTGTACAATTTCCCTTATACTTTTTGATTGAAAGGGGTGGATCAAATGGATAGTTTATGTTCTGTTTGGACAATGAAAACTTTTTGCAGGTTTTTCATATGTGGTCATTAAAAAACAATTTTTTTTAGGGCAGCCCAGGTGGCTCAGTGGTTTAGCACTGCCTTCAGCCCCAGGGCGTGATCCTGGAGACCTGGGATTGAGTCCCATGTCGGGCTCCCTTCGTGGAGCCTGCTTCTCCCTCTGCCTGTGTCTCTGCCTCTCTCTGTGTCTCTCATGAATAAATAAATAAAATCTAAAAATAAAATAAAATAAAATAAATTCTTTAAACGTAACACGAAGAGGAATACTAACAGTTGCCATGATGAAGCACATTATTTATGCATTACACAAGTCAAGCAATTATTGTTCTGTTATTGCAACTAACTGTTTTGGGAGAAGTCTAGACATTTCCTAAAAGGGAGTAAGTAACCTTTTGTTCAGTTTCACAAAATGAAATTTCCAATGTATAGAGATTATTTGAAAAGAACAAATGAGAAACTTTGGTGATATAGTCACGCTGTGGTTCTGTGAATGCTAGGATATTCATAGCAGTGGATCATGGACTTATTACAGTGCCTTTTCATTTCATTATCAACTATAAGTTCAGGGTTTTTTTTTGTTGTTGTTGTTTTGTTTTGTTTTGTTTTTTAAGTTCAGGGTTTAAAATCTAAAGGCCCTAAAGGGCTGTAAACCTAAAGGCCTTTTTTTCTCTCCATTTGTGTGAAAACTCCTTTTATTTTCACTTTCATGAAATGTGGATATTATCCACGAAGGAAGTAGCACCAGCCTCCATAACAATAAAGAGAGTGATAGAAGTGGTATCATTTTCCCACTTCATGGTGTTGTGCCCAAGATTGCGAATCCGAGAAACCACCAAGGACCCGACACTGATGCAAGTACACGAGGGTTTATTTACAAGCTCGAGCTTGGGTCCAAGTGTACCCGACACAGCGGAGCAGGGACTTGGACCCCGAGCTGGGTTCCAGCTGGGTTTTTATGGGCTGGTCTAGGGGATTTCCGGAAGGGGTGGAGGAATTTCTTAAGCTCTGTTTTCATTCTGATATGGGGCTTTCAAGGGCGTTAAGCGTTTTTTTCCTGTAACTGAAGTAAGGTAAAGTTCAGCTTTTATTCACCGGGACCTCAGATGGCTGTACTTGAGCTAATGCTGAACTTGAGGTGGAATGGCCTTAATTTTCTCGGCCTCCACAATGGAAACTGCCTCATTGATGGAGCGTTTTTTGTTTTGTGTTTTTGCAGAGTACTGATGATCAATATTGGCTAAGAGCACAGATTCATAGCAATTACTGTGCTCCAAGGCATATAATTTGAACATGTAATTCTCTAGCCTGCTTAATATAAATGATAACCAATACCATCATATCTTTGTTTAAAGTTTATGAAGTGCAATGGAAATCACAAATATCTAAGATGTTTGCTGCTTCGATGACTACCCGAGCATTTTTTTCTCTCCAGCCTCTTTCTGTCATTCCCCAAAGACAGCTTTATTGTATTAGCAAATTCTACTTAGCTTCCTTCATTGGTGTTTATGATTTTAAACTACAGCAATCTGAAGGAAATTTGGAAGTGTTGAAAAGTTTAGCATGAAGTTCTTTCCTTTATTCCTTGGTAACAGAACAAGGTAGATTTACTCTTTTTCCATAAGAAGAAACTTTATTCAGAGTATACCCTTTTCGTTTTAGTCAGTGAAGTGACCAAACAATGGAATATTTAGTACTCAGAGCTAGGGTTATCTATATTTTATCAGATCACCTTCAAAGGGTCATACGCAAGCTGAAGTCATATGCTCTAATGGGAATTTTCCTAGATAGTCAGGTCTAGGAATCTAGATTTAAATCTAGAATAGATTGCTTAAATCATGTCTTGCACATTTAAATGCCTTTGGGAACCAAGCAGGTAACATAAATTTGTAATTAGTCTAAAAGTGGCATTTTAAGTAATGTTAGTGTCAGTTATAAACTGGAGATTGTATTCCAGTTTTAGATAAATTCAAGTGAGCTTGTGTGACTGTTTTAATGGAGTTCACATCATATCTATCCTCACATGGCATCTTGTTACATGATGGTAAGAAAAAAACAAGCTAGTGGGATATTAAAGCATATTAAAGCCTTTGAGAATTATTATAGTCAATAAACTTGTTTATCCAAGAGTTTCTCAAATGTGACAACATGACCCTCCTCTCTCAGTATCACTATCCTGCCTCCTTTATGCATGTGCATCCAAGTGTGAGTGTTTGGCAAACATACAATACGTATTTGTTTCTTGTGGGATTTTAATTATTTTATGGGATGCAGTTTAGTAAATATTCTTCTTCGGGAAACCTATTTAGAGGAATCATAAAAAACCAAGCAGTCAATTTAATAAAGTTTACTCCTCTTAGATGCTGTATAATTGCTCTTTATCTCTGACTATCCATGTCGTGAAACATTAAACATTTGCACAATCTTGCCTCACAGCCAATTGAAAAAAAGTGGCTTTCAAGTTCAAGTTAGTCATTATGCAAGGTAATAGGTTAGACTTTATAATTTTTCTCATCAGTTAATATGATCCAGCCTCTTGGTTAAGGAATCGGCTAAGTTGTTATAATCAAATAACTCCAAAGTGGTTCTAAGAGAAGCCAAATAATCTTCTCTGTCATAGAACTGTGCAAATCTGTCAAGGGAAAGTAGGTTTGTCTTTAAGAAGATGACCTAGGTGGGTGTCTGGGTTGCAGAGTCAGTGAATCCTCTAGCTCGTGTTTTGGCCCAGGTTGTGTTTAGGGTAGTGAGATTGAGCCCCATTTGTGGAGTCTAATTGCCGTTCTCTGTCTCTTTCCCTCAGTCACTCCTGCTCATGCTTGCTCTCTCTTTCTAAAATATATGAATAAATCCTAAAAAACAAAAAACAGAACAGATGACCTGGACCTGCACATTGCATTTCTGACTGTATTCCATTGTTTAGAACTTAGGACCATGGATATGCCTAACTGCAGGGAGACTTGGAATGTAGTTTCTACCTGGGTTGCCGTGTTCCCAGCTGATTCTGAGAAGGAAAGAATGAGTATTATGGTGACATTTAGCCATCTCTCTTATACCTTGGAAGCATTTATGGCAATGGTCCAATGTAGTAGGCAAGAAGTTCAGTGACAATTCAATAAATGGCTATTGAAAAAAATTGGTCATTTTTTTGAGCAGAGTAACACAGATATGCACAAACATATTTACTGAATAGGAAAGACAGTATGATTTATCCTTCTCTTTCATATTGATAGCCACTTATTTTTTAAAGATTTTTTAAAAAGTATTTATTTATTCATGAGAGACACAGAGATAGAAAGAGGCAGAGACATAGGCGGAGGAGAAGCAGACTCCATGCAGGGAGACCGATGAGGGACTCCATCCTGGGACCCTTAATCACTCCCTGAGCCAAAGACAGATGCTCAACTGCTTGCCACCTAGGTGTCCCAATAGCTACTTATTCTTAATGAATTACTTGCGCATGTTTATTAAACACTAAATATTAGGAACTTTATATCAGGCAGTATACTATGTATTGTAGATGCCATGGTGAATAAAACATGGCTAGTGTCTTGGAGAAGGTCATAGTATAGTGAGAATATATGTTGTGGGATAATCCCAGAATTTTAGTTATAGTCATTTTTTCTGTTTATAACAGGAAAATAGTAAAATAAAGCAAAAATCTTTTGGTGGGGAAACATTTCTACTGTTGGTATGCAATTTTTACTAAAGAAGTTTGCATGTTACCCATTGTCCTTATAGGGATGAATTAATTAATTTTAATGATGCTTCTAATTCTTGAAACTCTACAAAACAATGAAAATTGCATGAAGATAGAACATGTGATTTGTTAACAGAAGACATCTGTAAGAGTGCTTTGTAAGGATACTGGTTTTCACATTTCCATGGTCCTGTAATGCAGTGGGGTATATAGGACTTGGTTGGAAGTTAAGAAAACTAATTTTAGTCTTTTTCTATTTTCTCAGTTTCATAAAGTGTATAATGGGGATAATGAAATTTCTTCCACATAATTCATACTCTGTGAGGTTCATAGAAGTCAAGATATGTATAGAAATACTTTATAACTCCTAGAGTAACATTCAATATATTTTTATTTCTGTATCAAAACTTGGAGATTGAGATCATGCCATTTGTTATCCTTATAGCACTATGGTTATAATTTCTAAATAATTCTTGATTACCTTCACAGTTTATATTTATTTATTTTATTATTTTAAATTTTTAATTTTTTTCACAGTTTATATTTAAAGGGTGGAGGGCAGTAATGATAAGAGATGTGATTTGATAGGTAGGGACTATTTAGGCCATGTCAGGGAATTTAAAATTTTTTCTAAATGAAATAATAAGATATGGTTCCTAAGAGGGAAGTAGTGTGATCTGTTGTCCTCTTTGGTAACATTTACTCTCGCTATTTTATAAAGAGGAAACGTTAGGAGCAACAATTAAAGGCGGGAAAAACGCCACCGAGAGACTTTTATAGTGGTCCAAGCAAAATACTACTACTACTACTACTACTACTACTACTACTACTACTATTACTAATGTTTTTGGTTAAGGTGTTGGCTGTGAGTATGGACAGGCCAGGACAGATTTGGGCAATGTTGGAAGTAGAGCTGTTGCAATTACATGATCATGAGTCTATAAGCAAACTCTTTATTAGTATGGTAATAGTATAAACAATGATATGTGTGCGTAAGTGGTATGAATCTGATGCTAGTTCGTCTTTCATCTGTGCCCTCCACTGTTTTTTACAAACAATTGCAGCCCTCTCAATGTCACATATCCCAGAAAGTAGTAGAATATTATGGATAATTTGCTGCAAAGACCACTTCTTTGATTAAATGAAGTTGGGAGGCCTTTTTCTTTTTCACTAAGTTGTCGGGTTATTGTTTATGATTTTCGGGTAATCCGGTTGATTAGCAAGTTTAAGATGGCTATTTAAAATTATAAGTATATAGAAGTATGATTCATTTATGTATTTATTTATAAATATTTTATTCATCAGAGACACAGAGAGAGAGAGAGGCAGAGGCAGGGCAAAGGGAGAAGCAGGCTCCATGCAGGGAGCCTGATGTGGGACTGGATCTCTGGATTCCAGGATTTTGCCCTGAGCCAAAGGCAGATGCCCAGCCGCTGAGCCACCCAGGTGTCCCTAGAAGTATGATTGTAAACAAAATCTGTGCCAAAGAATAATCTTAAGATTAAATAGATTTCCGTGAGTGCATGTGGGAATGCCAGGCCTTAAAGATGAAATCTATGTTTTTCTGTTGGGCTATTGAATATATTGAACAAATTTCCAATCTATGTAAGACTCAGAGAGTAACAGGCTTGGGAAGAACAATCGCATGTTCTGTTTTGAATATGTTGTGTTTGAGATGCCTGCTGGATACTCTAATCTGTGGAAGTTCTGAGTAAGCAGTTAAAAATATAAGTAAGTTTAAGGAGTAGTTTTTGGGAGCAGATAAAGAACATTTGGTTTTAGTACGTGGTGAAAGAGATGCCCTTTCCATTCTTTTTAAATCTTATCCTATCCTATCCTATCCTATCCTATCCTATCCTATCCTATCCTATCCCATCCCATCCCATCCCATCCTATCCTATCCTATTCAAATAGCCTTGCCTACTAATAGGAAGTTGAATATGTTTATTACTAAGAAGAAAGAACTTGGATATAGATTTTGGAGTCATTAGTGTATCCATGGCAATTGAAACCATCAGAGTGGAAAGAATTTTACACCAGCCAAAAATGTAGTGGACAAATTAAAGAAGAACCAGTATAGAATCTTGAGGAACACCAGGAGGTAAAAGAGGAAGGGAATCTCTGGTGTAAAAGGTAGGAGGAATATCAAAGGAAGAGAGTATTTTTAGTAGTAAGGATTTTTTTAAGCAATATCTAATGTTTTTGGTGCCTCAAATATGATAATGACTGAGAACTGTTTTGGGGTTTAATATAAGGAGCTCTTTGAGGTCCATGGTGAGAAATGCTTGGGTGTATCACTGGAGATAGAAACCTAATCATGTTGAGATAGATACTGATTATAGATTAGAAATGGAGTTAGCAATTGAACATATTTATTTATTTCTTTTTATAGATGTTATTTATTGATTTATTTTAGAGAGAGAGAGCAAGAGAAAGCAGAGCAGGAGGGAGGGGCATGGAGAATAGTAGGCAACCCAATGCTGGGCTTGATCCCAGGACCCTGGGATCATGACCTCAGTCACCCAGGCACCCCTGAACATATTTCTTTTAAGAAGCTTGGTTGTGACCTGGAGGAGGCAAATAAGTAAGCAGCTGTATCGGGTTTAGGGAGTTATGTATTTAAGAGGAGAAATTGAACTTACTTAAATGCAAATGGAAAGGACCTAGTACATGGAGGTTGATTATAAAGGAGAGAAAGAGAGGACACCTGGGTGGCTCAGTAGTTGAACATTTGCCTTTGGCTCAGGGCATGATCCTGGCGTCCCAGTATCTAGTCCCACAACAGGCTCCTTGCATGGAGCCTGCTTCTCTTCCCTCTACCTGTGTATGTCTCTGCCTCTCTCTCTCTCTCTCTCTCATGAATAAGTAAATCTTAAAAAAGGGAGGGGGAGAAAAAAAGGGGACAATCAATTTAATATGATTTCTGTTACATTATAGGATACAAAAAAAATGAAGGCATTAGTCTTAGGCAGAAGAAAAGGGAAGTCTGCTTTTAAAAAAAAAGATTTTATTTATTTATTCATGAGAGACAGAGACACAGGCAGAGAGAGAAGCAGGCTCCATGCAGGAAGCCTGATATGGGACTTGATCCCGGGACTCTGGGACTCATGGATCAAGTCCCATGTCGGGCTCCCTGCATGGAACCTGATTCTCCCTCTGCCTGTGTCTCTGCCTCTCTGTGTGTCTCTCATGAATAAATAAATAAAATCTTAAAAAAAAAAAGAAACCTTTTCTGAAGGGTTCTTCACCCCCCTCCCCCGTTCCACCCCCTGCCTTCATGCTGTGAACAGTTCCTCAATAGATTATCTTTAAGTACTAGATCCATAACAGGCCTGTGAAAGGACATAGTGCATTTGCAGCTCTGTAATTTTTTATATATGACATTTTATCAACTACTGCAGTTGATCCTTTAACATTGTTGGGGTTAGGGACACCAATCTCCCTGTCCCCACACATGCAGTTGAAAAATCTGCTTATAATTTTTGGCATCATAAAAACATTACAATTAATAATTTACTGTTGCCTGGAATCCTTACTGTTAACATAAACAGTTAATTATCACAAGTTTTATTTCTTATTTCTATTATATACTGTAAAGGGGTGGAAGTCCTTCCTTCATCTGCCCTAGAGTCTTTCAAGGGGAAGAAGGTTGGGACGCCTAGGTAGCTCAGCGGTTAAGCTTCTGTCTTTAGCCCAAGGACATGATCCTGCTTCCTGCGTGGAGCCTGCTTCTCTCTCAGCCCGTGTCTCTGCCTCTCTCTCTGTGTCTCTCATGAATAAATAAATAAAATACCAAAAAAGAGGTGGCGAGGGGGGGTGGGGGGGGAAGAAGGTCCTTAACAAGAAGGTGAAAGGAGATGTTTGGAAAAACAAGGTTGCCTTATTATGCAGATAAATTCCTTAGGTAAAGGTGAGTATTTGTTAATAGTAGGTTTCCTGTTTTAGGTTCCCCTTTTCCAATGTAAATTTAGGCTGTGGTGGGGAAGTCTGAGAGCTTTTCCTGTAAAAGGGGCCTATCTTTGGGCAGCCTGCCCTGGGCCTCTACAATGCCATGTGCAGACCATAAAGTCAGCCATAGAAAAGAAAATGTTATTAAGAAAAACAAGGAAGAGAAAATGCATTTCCAGGATTGTACTGTATTTATGTATACGGTAAGTTTGTGTTGTCTATTTACAGGATGAATCATCTGTTTGTCTTATCCAACATCATTATTGTCTTACATGATACAGCTCAATGTGGATGTTATAAGTAGATATCATAAATAAAAAAATAATACATGTCTGTGTTTGTAAGTTTTGATAAATTTTAACTTTTTATAATAGACTTGTGTATATGTTATGGTATAGTAAATGATACGCTAGTTTCTACATATATTTATCTATTCATGACTCATCTAACTTTTCCTTATTTTTTTCGGTATTTCTGTGCCTTGTGGTTTGTCTCTGTGTTTTCTCCAATTGTTACAAATGTCCAAGAAACTTTCCAACAAATTTTTTTAAAAGATTTATTTATTTATTCACGAGAGAGAGAGAGAGAAAGAGAGAGAGAGAGAGAGAGAGAGAGAGAGAGAGAGAGGCAGAGACATAGGCAGAGGGAGAAACAGGCTCCCCACAGGGAACCCAATGTGGGACTGGATCCTGGATCCTGGGATCAAGCCCTGAGTGGAAGGCAGCTGCTCAATGGCTGAGCTACCCAGGGGTCCCTCCAACATATTTTTTTGATAACCAAATCTACATATAAGTGGACCCATACATTTTAAATCTTTGTCATTGAAGTGTCAACTGTACTCGTTTCTGCTCCTCTCTTTCCCCTTGGAGCCTCTGTTACAGAATCACAGGCAGATAAGACTTCGTGTAATCCTAGGAGGCATTTCTTATGTTCTGAAAAGCACATCTGTGTGCCCATCTTAGATATTCTTTGGCTCTTTTCTATAGTGTGTAATTCAGTGTCATACTGTGATGATGCCTCAACTACTTTAATTATAACTCTAGTGCATCATTAAGTGGACCGTTCAGGACTTGGATAACTCTATTCCCTTAGCACTGTAGAACCATGTAGAAATTTCTCTTTTGTTACAACAATGCCTAACACAAGATTGTTTACAGAAACTTGTTAAATTATATCTTTCTGTAACTTCTTTTCTACTCTTAGGATGCATCTGTCCCTTTTTCTCAATTGAATCCCCTCTTGTTTGTTTCCTTTTTCTTATATCTATGTTTGGATAGCTTTTTTATATAGTGATATTTGTCTAATTTTCCTGCTACCACAACATTTTGAATGATCATCTTATTTTATGATGTTTCTTCCTGTCTTCTGTATTACATGGATATCTGTGTCATTTGTAAAATTTTGCTAATTAATTAAAGTCAATAATTTGGTTTTAATTTCCCCTGGATATATACATTCAGTATATTGTTCTTATCATATCTCTGTGGTTAAAGAATGACGCGGTTCAAGCTGGTTTAAATAAAAATGTAATTAATAAGGTCAAATAATTGGGAAACCTAAAGGCAGATACCTGTTAGTATTGTAACTGGTGCTCTATTTTTCTCTGTGCATCAATAACATTTTTGGCCAAGCTCCTCATGTGGCAAGGAAGAGATCTACCATCATACCTAAGCCTACATCTTTATAGTTTAAAACTCATAAGGAAACAGTTTCTCTCAATCACAGTGTGCATGTATCAGATTCTATGTAAGAGCTCTGGTTACTCATGCTTTAGTCATGGGCCTGGGTCTCCAGGATCAAGCCCTGGGCTGAAGGTGGCGCTAAACCGCTGAGCCACCAGGGCTGCCCTAATACATTCTATGTTAATTAATTGAATTTAAATTTTAAAGAACCTCAGTGGATGGCAGTACTTAATGTCTGAAATCGTGGTCTTTTCAAATTTTATTGAACACTTACATAGTTATGTTATACGTTAGTATGCTAGACACTTTTTTCCAGTATTTTTTATACTTCAATTCATTAGTCCTCATAAGAACCTATGAGGCCAGTACTAACGTACATATTTTAAAGATGAGGAAACAATTATAGAAGGATTGATTTATTTGCTTATGGTGCCACAGTCAATGAGCATGAAATTAAACATCTGAACACAGGTCATCTGGACCCATTGCCTATGTGCTTAATACTTTCATGTTATATACTATTCTTCCTCTTTGACGCCTCCCCTCCTGCTTCATTTAACTTGGTCACAAACTGTTGAGCATAACTTCTACCTCATTAATAGATTGCAACTATGTTCTATCCTCTAGAGGTTTCTATCCACTATGGACATTCCATTCACTCATCCCTGGTAACTTCTTCATGAGATATTTTTTCTTTTTTCATGTGGCACATTGTTATAGTATTTTAACTGATCTTCTTTCTCTGAGTTAAGCCCTTTGAGGCACCTTTTCCAACTTCCTATAGCGTAATTTTTCTAAAATATAAATCTAATAATTTTGCTTTCCGGATTAAAACCATAAAAATATTTCCCCCAAATTGTAAAGTTAATATCCAGTCTTTAACGTGGCCTACAACCCTGCAAATGAGCTAATCTTTTTCTGATTTTTCAGACACTCCCATACTTTTTCCTGATTTTTCATACACACCTCTTGCCAGTTTCCTACCTGTATCTCACACTATCTGGCTGTATGTCCTTTTTTAGAATCCCACTCACTGACCACTGTGTCCTGAAGTGTAAAATGATGAGGGGAGATTACAATAGCCCTTTGTACCTGTTCACCTGATTCAGAACAGGGCTAGTTGAGGACAAAGCATGAGCCCAGGGCAGCATATTGACAAGTCCTTGAAACAGACAGAGGAGCATTCCTCTAAGGATTCAACTGCCTGGATGTTAATACTTTGATAAGGGCAAAAGGCAATCTTAGCCTGACTCCCCAGGATCTTGTAAGTCTACTTTAACATTTAAAAATTCCTTTAGAAATGTCCTTTATCTCTAAATTCCCAAGATAGCTGTTGGCAATCATCCCCCAAGCACATGGCCTTACAGATGTACATCTGAAGGGTCTCTTGACTCAGGTTTTATTAGATGGTAATAAATGACCTTTTCCCAAGCAATAGTTAGCCCCTTCAAGGTCCAGGAAATCTTGCTTCCAAAATTCATTAGAGAGTAATCTATCCTCAAACCCCTCACAACTCCCAGGTTTATTTATTTTATTTTTTTTTAAGATTTTATTTATTTATTCATGAGAGACACAGAGAGAGAGAGAGAGAGACAGACAGACAGAGAGAGACAGAGAGAGACAGAGAGAGAGAGGCAGAGACACAGGCAGAGGGAGAAGCAGGCTCCATGCAGGGAGCCCGACCTAGGACTTGATCCCAGGACTTCAGGATCACACCCTGCGCCAAAGGTGGCGCTAAACCGCTGCGCCACCCTGGCTGCCCATCTCCCAGGTTTATAATCAGCCATTCCTCAGAAGCCTGGGGCAGCAGCTCTTCCTGCTGATGGATCCTGTCCTCATTTTTAATAAAATCACCATTTTTTCAGCAAAGACATTTGAAGAATTCTTTCTTGGTCATCGACTCCAGACCTCACCCCACTAAACCTCGCCTATATTCCAAAACTTCATCACAACCCTTAGAAAAATCTATGAATCTGGGACCCCCCCCCCCCCCCCCCCCATGGCTCAGGGCTTTTAGCGCCTCCCTTAGGCCCAGGGCTGACCTGGGAGTCCGGGATCCAGTCCCATGTTGGGCTCCCTGCATGGAGCCTACGTCTCCCTCTGCCTGTGTCTCTGCCTCTCTCTGTGTCTCTCATGAGTAAATAAATAAAATCTTAAAAAAAAAAAAAAGAAAAAGAAAAATCAGTGAATCTTATTTTTTGTTTGTCAACTCTTTCATTTGGATATATTTAGATTTATGTATGTATACCTGATAAGTGCTCCTAGATACAAGTTTAAGCTATATTCTTAGAAGAACAAAATTTAAGTTTGCCTTTTTTGTACCCTGAGACTAAGAACGATTTTGAGGAGAAATTGTATGTATGCATTTCTTTTGTATACTAATTATTTAAATTCTCTTAGATCAGAACTGTCTGCTCTCACCAGTTTTATAAGCTTCAGAAAAATACTGAGCTATTTATAGAGTTTCAACAAACCCTGAAATCAAAGATTAAAATTCAATTTAAAGTTCAGAATCCACAGAGTTTGAAGCTTTGTTAATAAATAAATTTCCATGATCATTTTCAGTACCATTTTCACTTAAATTGTGATCATTTGTTCTGGTGACTTCCATAGTTTTCCCTTTCTGTTAGCTAAATGAAAGTATTGTTGCTTTGACATATATAAACACTAACAGACTCTGAAAGGCTGAGGATTGTTTCTTGTCCTTTTCAGAGTCCATGTTTTGTGAACTGTGTTGCAGAAACTAGAAGACCTCCAAGGCTAGTTGTTACTTTTGTGCAGAGGAAAAAAATCATATGCCAATGAACTCCATATATGGAAGTGAGAATTTATTTTTGAATTTCAGTTTTGTTTCCTTGTGTTTATGATTTTCCTAAAAGGGAACTTGCGTCATTTGTGGAGATTTATCGTAAGATGTGATGATTGGGAAGGGGCTTCTAAGCAAACTTTTAAGAAATGGGATTATTTGCATTTTGTAAAATATAAGACAAGTTGATCTCTAATAACCTGCACTGCAAGATTTTCTTGGATAGAATTAGATTTTACAGGAAAGAAGAGAAAGTAGAAAGGGATTGATTCCTTCCTGTCTCTTTCTGCTTTTCATTACTTGGCTTTTTTTCCCTTGTAGCATAGATTTTGAAAACCCGCTGATTAAAGCATTCATCCTGAGTCAGCTTCTTCCTAGTTATGACTGGACGAAGTTATGTAACCTCTGTAGGCCTCAGTTTCCTCACAGTCACGTGGGGCCAATAATAGTGCTTATCTTGTAGGATTCTAATAATGATGAAATGGCATAATTCATCTTACGAGCTAGATGCAATATTTGCAATCCTCAAAGATTAGCAGCTGTTATTATTACTGAATATTATTGCTGCTCCTTGAATTGATAAATATGAAAACTATATCTCATAGCACTCACCAAATTTAATTCAGTTACCCATGAGATCTCTCAGTTCTTTTTTTAAAGTTTCTACCTGGCATTCCCCTTCCTCACTTTGCATTTTAGCCCTCTTCCCTCACAGAGGCTCTTAAATCTTCCCTCTTGCCTGAGTAATTCAGTTCTTTCTAAAAGTACTTTTCTAATTAGCAAAATAAAGACATGATAGTCGCCTAATCTGACTTTCTTAGAAATCAATTCAACACACATTCAATAATACTTGGGTCTTGTCCCCCACCATCCTTCCCTCCTACCCCCCACCTTGCTGAAGAAGGAATTCTGCTACTTTTTTTAAAAAAAGATTTTATTTATTCATGAGAGACACACAGAGAGAAAGGCAGAAGGAGAAACAGGCTCCATGCAGAAGCCCAACGCGGGACTCGATCTGGGGACTCCAGGATCACACTCTGGGCCGAAGGCGGTGCTAAACCGCTGAGCCACCCAGGGATCCCTGAATTCTGCTACTTTGAACAATAGCATTTCTCCAGTGGTAGCATTATTATTCTTCTCACTAGGGAGGAGATTGAGCTTGAGTTAGTAAACACTAATGTGATCAGTGTCTTTCTTTTTTTGTTCTTAAGGATTTTATTTATTTATTCATGAGAGACACACAGAGGGAGACAGAGACACAGGCAGAGGGAGAAGCAGGCTCCCTGTGCAGAGCCGGATGCGGGACTCAATCCCAGGACCCTGGGATCATGCCCTGAGCAGAAGGCAGATGCTCAATGACTCAGCCACCTAGGTGTCCCAAGAGTGAGCTTTAGCATATGTATTCTGTATAACTGTATTGTTTGGTGGTGCCTTTAAGGTCTCTGATCATAAACCAGAAGAAGACCTGGAGGAATGTGCTGACTGAAGATAGTTCATGGCCATAGAAGATGGTGACTTTTGATCACTTATATATCTCTGTTCTCTGAAGCCTAAGTCTAAGCAATGGAAGTTACTCTACTACACTATATTGGACTAGTGTGCTTTGAGCTATATGGCTTATTAGAAAAAGCTGCATCTGGATTTACATCCTGGGTCAGACACTGGCTTGTTTTAACTTGGTCAGTTGTCTGAACTTCTCTAACCTTCATTATCATTTGTGAAACCGGGATAAAACATCTACCTCATAAGGTTATTTTGAGGAATAAATGTAATATAAATTTAAAGTCCATTGTATGACATTCATAATAAATGTTTCTGTTATTGATTGTGTGTGGATGTTAAATATTCCTGGTTGAAGGAAATATCTAGAAACGTGGTCCAAAGTAGTATACAATTCACATCTGAATGCTTTTTTTTTTAAGATTTATTTACTTATTCATGACAGATACACACACAGAGAGAGAGAGAGAGAGAGAGAGAGAGAGAGAGAAAGAGAGAGGCAGAGACACAGGCAGAGGGACAAGCAGGCTCAATGCAAGGAACTTGATGCGGAACTCGATCCCAGGACCCTGGGATCACGACCTGAGCTAAAGGCAGATGCTCAACTGCTGAGCCACCCAGGTATCCCACAATTCGCATCTGAGTATATGTGCCACTAGAAATTCTAAACTGTCAAGAGGTTAGATGGCTGTCATTACTAGCTAGTAATAAATTATGTCAATGGGAGCATGTTCAGGAATGTTCTTTTGACCATTTCATGTGGAATCACCACTGGCACTGGGACCACCCTGTATTTCTGTTGCAGAGACTAGTTTGTAACAAGATCTTTTTAGTACTTCAACTTTTAGGTGATTTCTCTAATTACAATATTGACCATACCTGATACTGAATTCTTCTTTGTAAGAAACAAAATGGTTATCTTTACCAGGGAAAAATAAATTCCTCTGCTGCAGAAGGAGATCAAAGGGAAAAAAGACTCCCACCAAAATAAGAGTTTATTCTGTCATGAAAATGGAACCACTGCATACTTTCCCAAACAATCTTTTGACAGAGAATGTTTGACAATTAAATGTTGGTCCCCTCTCTTACTGTTAGATATTCAATACAAAATATCCTGTCAAGATGACAAATGAAGGTAATATGAGCTTAAAACACACACACACACACACACACAAACCCAAGACCTATCTACAGACTCTTCTCATGTGAACAGCATGTTGTAAATTGGATTAACTGGAGTTTAATCAGATTTTTTTGATAGTCACTGAAAGGAAGGAAACTTCTCTCAAAGCCATTGAAATGACCTGTCAATTCTGGGGCTTTTTTTTTTTTTTTTTTTTTTTTGAGTCCTATTGGTTCTGGCATTACTTGCTGCTTGTAAGTGTGTGTAGATATTACACCTTGTTTCGAATCAAGGTTCTCATTGCTCTTGTTCTTTAGGGCCATTGTTAGGTATCCTTTGCTACCAGATGCTGTCCTCAGAGTTCTTTAGCCTATCAACCTGGCATGCTGTTTTCCTTGTCTTTTTTAAAGATTTTATTTATTTATTCATGAGAGACACACACAGAGAGGCAGAGACACAGGCAGAGGGAGAAGCAGGCTCCCTACAGGGAGCCTGTTGGGGGACTGGATCCTAGGACCCCAGGATCATACCCTGAGCCAAAGGCAGAAGCTCAACTGCTGAGCCACCCAGGTGTCCCTGGCATGCTCTTTTCTACCAGAAAAGATAGAGCTGGGGAATGAGAGTTCTTCCTATATCATGCTGACCTCACTTGGTCTTCATTTTTTTTTTTTAATTTTATTTATCCATTCATAGAGACACAGAGAGAGACGCAGAGGGAGAAGCAGGCTCCATGCAGGGAGCCCGACGTGGGACTCGATCCCAGGTCTCCAGGATCACACCCCGGGCTGCAGGGGGTGCTAAACCGCTGTGCCACCAGGGCTGCCCCTCACTTGGTCTTCAACACTCATAACCCACTCACTTCAACTAGTTAAGCCCACTTAACATTTGGATCTTAGTTTGAGCTTCATTTTCTCAAGGAAACTTTCTCTGTCACCCATAATAGATGAGGTTCCATTAGTACAGACTCTAATTATTTGCCCCTCCCCCCATTTTTCTTAATGTAGGTTATCATAATATGTCATTATATTAAGTTGACCCATATTACATTGCTATTCCTGTTGGCTAAAAACAGTGAATTATTGGTAGTTTCATATGGTCTAACCTAAAATACTTACCTGTTGAGTTATTTTCTCTCTCCCTCTGTGTACTCTAAGCTCCATGAAGTCTTAATCCAGTCTATTTGTTTATTTCCTTGTGCCTAGTATCTGGCAAGGTGTCTGCCGTATAGATTTGTTGAATGAATGAATGAATGAATGAGTGAATATGACCTAAATACCAATTTCAGGTATCTCTATAAATTCTTGAAACAAGCTTTCAAAATAGTATAGACTAAGACAGTATTACAATGTGTGGGGAGATGGTTATGCTTTATCATACATAGGGGGACATTCTAATATAAGTAACATTGCTTTTCCCCAGTAGATTCTCTTATGTTCCCTAGGGTAGTGTGTACTTTCCCAGTCTATCTATACTCCTGGGTCAGAATTAATGTTGTATTTTTCTTTTTTTTATGATTTTATTTTCCTTATTCATGAGAGACAAAGGGAGAGAGGCAGAGACACAGACAGAGGGAGAGGCAGGCTCCTCGCAGGGAACCCGATATGGGACTTCATTCCCAGACCAGGACCACGCCCTAAACTAAAGTCAGACACTCATTCACTAAGCCATCCAGGCATCCCTAATGTTGTATTTTTCTGTCCTAGATGAATGTCCATCATCTCCCTCAAAGATTGAGTTGATCATTTCCCCATCTCAAACCTCTAGTAAATTCTGTAAAAACCCGTGCAATCTTGTGCATTCAAGTTGCAAAGGTCCTAATTCATGCATATCTAGAGGGGAATGCTTTTTTTTTTTTTTAACCTTATACCAACTCCACTGATGCTTTTTTGGGCAATCAGGAGATTGGTTTAGGAATTCCAAGTGACCACAATGAGTTCAGAGTAAAGATGTATAATCTGGGCAATGCATAGAAAACAACCCAGTTTTAGGGGCGCCTGGATGGCTCAGTGGTTGAGCCTCTGCCTTTAGTTCAAGTCCTGATACAGGAGTCCAGGGATTGAGTTCTGCATCAGGCTCCGCATGGAGAGCCTGCCTCTCCCTCTGCCTATATCTCTGCCTTTCTCTGTGTGTCTCTCATGAAAGAATAAATAAAATCTTCAAAACAAAAACAAAAGCCACAGTTTTAACTTGTTAGATTAATGAGTGGCCATTTTACAAAAATCTTTCCTTCTGCTAGAAATAGAGACTTAATCTTTAAAGCCTGAGAGGTGTTGGGAAGCTGACGTCAAGTTTACATCATACAGTGTAATACATTCTATAACGTTGGCATGATCAATATTTTTGTTGGTTCTAATGTGAATTGACATTTACTTATAAGGATTCTCCATAGCAACCCTCAATTAAACTTTGATTAGGAACTTGGGGTTAGGAAAATCATGATAATGGGAGACACATTTTTCCACTAAAACACCTATTATCTTCCTTAGAACAGCTTTGTCAATGATCTTCCCACAGAACTTAAGCCATTTCTGAAAAGATGAAAGATTCTTCAATACAGACAACTGAATGTCTTTTTCTGCCTATTTCCAAAAGACTCAACTTTCTGCTTTTCTTGTGTGGGATTTTCCTGACATGCTTATGAATCGTGACTATCGTCTTTTGGGCCTCAGTGGTAGTACATCCTGTGTTCTAGTAACATAATGAAAACCTATTTTAAAAGCTTGTCATAACAGGGGAGCCTGGGTAGCTCAGTTGGTTAAGTGTCTGCTTTGGACCAAGTCATGATCCTAGGGTCCTGGGATCTAGCCTGCATTGGGCTCTTTGCCCTGTGGGGCATCTGCATCTCCCTTTCCCTCTAGCTCTGCCTGGTGCTCCCGCTGCTTGTGCTCTCTCTCTCTCTCTCTCTCTGTCAAATAAATAAAGAAAATCGTAAAAGAATAAAAGTTTGGCATTACACACCAATAGATAAGTCATAGGCCAAGACTTATTTCCAAATAAGATGCTTTTGTGTAGTAAAAGCGTGTTATAATATGGTTACCTTGCCAAGAGAGATATTATTCCTGTATCCCTATTTCAGCATCATAACGGATTTCTGCTTTATTGGTTTGATTGATTTATTATGCTGAGTAAATGTGTATGGCTTAATTCTTGTTCTATCCTTCCTGTCCACTCCAATGAAATCCAACTTTTTGAGTTCCTTGGAGATGTTGGTTGTTTGTAATGTTTTTCAGGCTTGCAGATGGTATTCCATATTCTACTGTTTCTTGCAGTTTGAGCAGGGCTAGACTGATCTGGAGGCCTGGAATATGGAAGTAGAATATCTCTCGCTTGAGATTGAAATCTACAACACAAGGATGGGTATCAGGAAACAAAACAAACAAACAAACCCAACAACAACCAACAACTTTGTAAGTATATTCCATGGCAGAAGAAGCAGTTTGGAATTAGATCCCAAATCTGAATGTTGTTATAGAAGTGAAGACCTGAAGTGTAAAGTTAAATAAGAAAGGAAGTAAGTGGAGTGGAAAAGTGAAGGTGTGCAAAGCAGTGAAAGGCAGATGCACTTGAAGATTTCTGATATGAAGCCCAGAGTAGTACAGGAATTCTTTCCTTTGTTCTAAAGACTATGGGCACAGGCATGTTGAGTTTAATTCAAAGCAATGTTTGTGAACCTCAGCACTATGGTCATTTTGAACCAGGTAATTCTTTGTTGTGTGAGCTGTCCTGTGAGCTGTTTGATGTTTAGCAGCATCTCTGGCCTCTAGCCACTAGAGCAGCATCCTCCTCCCCGCCCTCCAGTGTGGGTTCCTGTGGACAAAAAATTTCACCAGGCATTGCCACGTGTCTTTCTGAGGAGTGGGGGTGAAATCACCTAGTTGAGAACCAATGATTGAAGGTTTAAAAGAAAGAAAACAGTCAAGAGGGTTATAATATGTACTATAGTCTATATTTCCCAGATGTAGCTAAACTCCTAAGTGTCTATTTGTCTTCCTCTGTACCTGATATTTCCAGAATTGTATCTCTTATAAAGATTAAAACTACTGATTATATTTTTACTGTTATCATAGTAGTTCAGGTGATAAAAGTTATGATAAATTTCATGTGCTGCTTATGTCAGGATGTGTATATTCGGCATCTGCCTTCAAATGAAGAATGGTATCATCAGGCAAAGAAATCCTTGGAGGAATTTCTGACTTTTAGGCATTCTCAAACGTGTGTAGCAAAAGTTCTAGATATATAGGAAATAAGTATTCAAATATATTTTTTGATGGGTTTTCTGTTTGTTTGGTGCCCCAGCTTAGTTGTCCAATATAACCTTTGTGCATGTGTGTGTGTTTTTGTGCATGTGTGTTGATTTTCTGAGTTTTGTTAGAATTTATTTCTGTTTGCTCTTACAGAGAATAAAAATGGAAAATGAAACAAGACAGCTGCCCCAAGTGACACTGCTATCCAGCGTTAGTTTAGTCTTAAAGCTATCCAGTTCTCGAGGTTTCTTTTCTCTAACTTTTCAGGCGTTTCATACAAGAGAGCTGAAAATATTATACAAAATGTTTCCCTTATTTGTTTGTTCGCTGGGTTTTTAGAATTCAAGCAATGATCCCAAACTGTCCTTTTCCATTGATTTCTGCAATTACTCATTTTAATAGCTTCTCTTGGACAGCAAGGGATCATCCCTAGTGTTGTAAAGCAGCATTACCTTTCCTTACTCAAAAACAATTTTAGTGATGAAGATTTATTGGCCTCAACTATTTATAACCTTTTGTTCTATTTCTTCTAAACATTAGCTGAGCTACATACTAGCATTCTTATTTCAGAACACGTAAGTGACCATTAGTCCCTTATCCTTTGTTGACAGAACAATTGAAACTCATTTTTAAGTCAATACCATTACTTTTCATAGTCCTTTGTTTCTTACATGCAGGAATTTGAAGAACTTTCATAGAACCGAATTTGTCCTAACTTTAAGTATTTGACTTCTGGATTAATTTGCTGTCTAGAAATAGCTACTAAAACTTCCCACATTTGTAATTTTCTTCTGTTTTGTTTTCTTCAGAAGCTCTGAACATTTTATTAGTTCTTTTTGAAGTTCTTTTTTTGAAAATAATTTTTTTGAAGTTCGTTTTGTTCCTGACCATTACAAGTTCAGGACTCGGAAAAGTTTGTTTTTATTTTTATTTATTTTTTAATTTTTTAAAAATTCCTTTATTTAAATTTAATTATTATATAATTAATTCAATTATAATAATTCAATTATTATTATACAATATAATACCCAGGGCTCATCTGTGAGGTGCCCTCCTTAGTGCCTATCACCCAGCCACCGTTTCCCCCCATTCTCCTCCCCTTCTGTAACCCTTTATTTCCCAGAGTTAGGAGTCTCTCATGGTTTGTCTCCCTCTCTGATTTTTCCCCACTCAGTTTCCTTCCTTTCCTTGATAGTCCCTTTCACTATTTCTTATATTCCTTGTATGAGTGAAACCATATGATTATTGTCCTCTGATTGACTTACTTCACTTAGCATAATACCCTCTAGTTCCATCCACGTCGAAGCAAATGGTGGTTACTATATCACATCTTCTTTATCTATTCATCTGTTGAAGGACATCGTGGCTTCTTCCACAGTTTGGCTATTGTGGACATTGCTGCTATGAACATTGGGGTTCAAGTGTCCTGGTGTTTAACTATATTAGTATCTTTGGGGTAAATCCCCAGTGGTGCAATTGCTGGGTCGTAGGGCAGATCTATTTTTAACGCTTTGAGGAACCTCCACACAGTTTTCCAGAGTGGCTGCACCAGTTCACATTCCTACCAACAGTGCAAGAGGGTTCCCCTTTCTCCACATCCTCTCCAACATTTGTTGTTGCACATCTGTAATTTTGAATGGTTGACATGAAATTTGGTAGAAGTGTTTAAAATTTCTCTAATATGTGAAAACTATCCCCAAACTACAAAACTACCTTGTGCAGGAAAAGAACCACTATGTGAAAATCTAATAAATGAAATATACTTTTACAATCAGGTTAAATCAACTAGATGGCCTTTTGGTCCATTCTTATTTATGTGTTCATTATGAAATATTGTTCATTATAAATAATTAAATACAAATAGGTGTGGCTATGAAGAGTGAAAGGCTCTTATTTTTTGCTTATCTTCTGCCCAATCCCACTCTCCTGAAACCCCTGTTGAGTACAGTTTAGTTTATAACTTTTAGAATTTTGTTTTAGGTATACAGAAATAATGTATCGTAAACTATTTTCATAATATATACACATCTACTCACCTACCTGTGCAAGATACACATAGTTTTTTGAATAACTGCTTGGGTATTTCATTGTATGGGTGAAGCACAATTTTGTAAACTGTTCCTTAAATGATGGAAATTTATTTTAACCATTTTGTAATTTTACAGATGATATTTCAATATATATATCTGTTCTCTAAAAAGACTGAGCCAGAGACGAGTAGTGAAAACTAAAGTTCCTAGGATATGCAGACATTGTTCGGGAATTATATTAGACTTAAGTTGCAACTGGAATTTTAAGCCAAGTTTACCTGGACCATAAGTGCGAGGTACTTGTTCTTGACATGTAGATGTTAATGAGAACTAAGTGATATGCTTTAAAACTTGAAAGTGATCTAAGATAAATATAAAAAGGAACCAAAGAACTTAGACTACAGTTTACATGACAAAATGAGTCATATATTGTTCACCAGTATAACTTAAATATATTAAGTGACATGGTAAATGTTTTCATATGGTAGAAAAGAAAAAGTAAAGATGAAATCACTGTCTCTGCACTGGTCAAGATCACGGATGCCAACATGGATATCGTCTACAAGGATATGGTCACCAAAATGCAGCAGGAGGTCACTGTTCAACAAATAATGTCTCAGATTGCTAATGTGAAAAAAGATATGATTATTTTGGAGAAGAGCGAATTTTCAGCCCTCAGAGCAGAAAATGAGAAGATAAACGTGGAACTACATCGATTAAAACAACAAATAATGGATGAAGCGATCAAAATCCGAACAGATACCAAGTTAGACTTCAATCTAGAAAAGAGCAGAGTGAAGGAATTGTACTCGTTGAATGAAAGGAAGCTGCTGGAAATGAGGACAGAAATGGTGGCATTGCATGCTCAGCAAGATCGGGCTGTCACCCAGACAGACAGGAAGATAGACACTGAGGTTGCTGGCCTCAAAACCATGCTGGAGTCACACAAGCTTGATAACATTAAATATTTAGCAGGGTCTGTATTCACGTGCCTAACAGTAGCTCTGGGATTTTACCGCCTGTGGATATAATAAAGTGTCTTTTTAAAGAGAAAAAAAAAATCACAGGAAGGAGAAGGAAAAAAGGAAAGAAGGAAGGAAGGAAGGAAGGAAGCAAACTTCTAAAAAGGGATGCCTGGGTGGCTCAGTGGTTGAGTGTCTGTCTTTGGCTCATGTCCTCAACCCGGGGTCCCGGGATCAAGTCCCGTATCAGGCTCCCTGCTCAGTGGGGAGCCTGCTTCTCCCTCTGCCTATGTCTCTGCCTCTCTCTGTGTGTCTCTCATGAATAAATAAATAAAATCTTACAAAAAAAATCTTTCTAATAAGTACTTCCATTTAACAACAGAAAATAAAGGTCTAAATACAAAGATCTATTTGGATATTTGGGGGAAACTATGAAGTTTTAAGATACATCCCTAATTTATGAATATATGATTTTATTTTTTAACATCCCTCAGTTGTCCTGTAAAAGGTTAAACATGAAGCTATATCCGTTTATTTTTGCATTTGGTGAATATTTATTCAATGGTCATTGTGTATGTATAGTTCTCTGTTGTGGGATACACATAGTCATTGCCTTTATTTTTATTTTTATTTTTTTTAAAGATTTTATTTATTTATTTATTCATGAGAGGCAGAGAGAGAGAGAGGCAGAGACACAGGCTGAGGGAGAAGCAGGCTCCATGCAGGGAGCCCGATGTGGGACTTGATCCCGGGACTCCAGGATCACACCCTGGGCCGAAGGCAGGCACTAAACCACTGAGCCACCCAGGGATCCCCTAGTCATTGCCTTTAAATTGTGTATGATCTAGGCTTATAGGCACATACACATAACGTAATTGACCGAAGAGAACAAAAAGTAGCAGTTGGCCAAAGAAGAAAAAGCATGAGCTTTTGAGTAAGATAGATTTAAGTTCAAATACCGACTAACCATCTGATTTTGGCATGGTACATATTACTATCAATCTTAGTTTTCTCATCTATAAAATTAGGAAATTAATATTATCTACCCCATAGGGCTATAATGAAACACAATGTAATGTGGTTAAATACTTAGCATATTGGTTGAAACACTGAAAACATGTAATAATGATGATATAATTATTAGTTTTCAGTAATAGTGAACACAGATTGGTCGACTGTTTGTAGACAGTGTGTGATTAAGTACCAAATTAAGATGATAGATCCATCAGTGGTTAGCAAAGTTTTTTCTATAAAGGAATACATAGTAAATATTTTAGATTTGTAGACCATGTATGATGTCTTTCACAAATTCTTTATTCTTTTTTTTTTTAAGATTTTATTTATTTATTTATTTATTTATGAGAGACACAGAGAGAGAGGCAGAGACACAGGCAGAGGGAGAAGAATGCTCCTCTCAGGGAGCTGGACGTGGGACTCAATCCAGGAACTCTGGTATCATGCCCTGAGCCAAGGGCAGATGCTCAACTGCTGAGCCATTCAGGTATCCCAGAAATTCATTATTCTTATTTACAGCTCTTTAAAAATATAAAAACTACTTGGGGCACCTGGGTGACTCAATAATAAATATATAAATATTTATTTGTTATTTATTATTCATGAGAGACACACAGAGAGAGGCAGAGACACAGGCAGAGGGAGGAGAAGCAGGCTCCATGCAAGAAGCCCAATGTGGGACTCGATCTCTGGAGTCTAGGATCACACCGTGAGCCAAAGGCAGTTGCCCAACCACTGAGCCACCCAGGCATCCCTAAAATCCTTTTTAAAAAATATAAAAACTACTCTTAACACATAGTCTGTACAAAAATAGGCCTATAGCTGGATTTAGCTAGAGACTATGGTTTCCTATCTCTGTTATAGGTATTAAAGTTCTCTTTAATCTCTAAAAGGACACTAGCTGGCATATTGAGATTCTTGTAAGTGGTGGTTTTTTATTTGGCTCATAGAGAATGAATGGACCATAAATATAATTTGGTATGATAATTCTCATGTTCGTACAGCAACTGATAAAAATATTGCTTAGTATCACTCTGAAAAATGTATAGAGATTGGAATTAACTGAAAATAGAATTTAGGAATAGACTTTTAAATGTTTGGCCACTCAGTGATTTTCCTGGAGCTACAGATGGGGATGGCATTCCTTGAGTATCACCACTTCTATGAAATTTCCCACAATAATTTTTCTGTATAAACTAGCCTTTTAAAAAATTTCATGATGATGTAAAATTAAGAATTCAGTATATTTGAAAGAGTGCCAAAAATCTAGCAGTAATTGATTTGTGCTAGGTGCTGTTTCAGTGACTCCCATTCATTAACTCATTTATTTCCTGCAATAACCCTGTGATGTACATATAATTATTACCATCTTCGTTTTACAGATGAGAAAACCAAGGCAGAAAGAATTTAGGCAAATTATTCTGTGTCTCACACATAGTGAACAGCAGAAGTGAGATTTAAACACAGGTAGTCTGGCTCTTGAGACAATACTCTGAGCATGTCTTCTGGGGGGCCTGATTCATTAGTGGTCTTAAGGCCCATGAGATGGAAACTCAATTTTGTATACAATTTAAAAATAAGAATTAACTTATTTCCTAGAATATAAATTTTCAATCAATATATTTTGAAGGATACACTGAAGAGAATTTCTTTTGCCAACCACAAATTTCTATAATTTTTGATCTACATGCACAACGGAGTGATAAATACCATGGGTCGGGAGATATCATAGCCTTCATGTATAGGCGCTGATGTCATCCTCATTTCACAAATGAGGACACTGAGATCTGGAGAGGTAAAGTATCTAGTTCATGGTTACACAACTAATAAATGACAGACCCAGGATTTGACCTCAAGCCTGTGTGATACTAGAGCCCAACCATTAACCATTTTATTTACTGTCCCCAAATAATTTACCTTCTGGTTGGGATAGTAAGAGATGCATATATGAAATTATTTCTTACAATGCCCAGTGGTATTTATGAAATGAATCAACATTAAGTGTTGCTACAATTTTACAGAAAGGAGAGGGCACTTAGGGCTAGGGTGGACAGAGGGAATGACGATGATGTTTATTTTTACAGCAGTCAATCCAGAATTACCAAAACACAAATTGTGACATGGGAGTAGGATGAGATTGGTAAAAATAGTGGAGTCAGGGCAGAGAATTTAAGGCAATGGCAAATTGGAAAATATTACTTCTGCCTTAAGTTGTTGTTATGAAAGAAGTATACACTAACAGTAAATGTTGAAAAAGCAAAGAACCAAAAACTAAAGGAAAGTGGGAAGTGACATCTTAAATTTATCTCTAAAATATTAAATAATGAATCATATTAAAAACATTGAACAAGGGAGTTAAAGATGATGCAATTTTGCTACAATGCTATCTTTTCATAGCATAGCAAAAGATTAGAATTAAGAATGCTGTATTTTTTTAAGAAACAGCAACTGCTTTGTGCATACCGTCAATATTTAGTAATATGGAACAGGTTATGATTTTCATATAATAAGTTTTTTTGCATCTTAAAAACACCACTACATTTTAAACATCAATCTTCTTATTATCTATGTCTGTTCCTTATTATAGTTTGATTTTGCAGCCTCATAAGTGGATATAACTTAATAATGTTTCTGAAATAGATCATTATCATCTATCATGAAGTCAGATACATTGTCACATTCATTTCTCTCGTGTTCTATTGGAAAATATGTTTGATTTCTTTTGTAATTCCTGATAAGGTGGGTATTTTTCTTTGGATTATAAGGTCATTATGAATCTCTGAGTAGATTGATGAAACTGTTAATTTACCTGTCAAGAGAGGGCCACAGATGTATCTGGAAGAGGTATACTAATGGCATGGCACTAATGCAATTTCACAAACGACTTAATGGAGCACATAAAGCATATTTCCTCTATTAAATACACATAGCATAGAGTCATATCTTGCTTTACGGGCTGTGAAAAATATTTTTAATCAGCTAAAGGATGAAGAGACTCTTCAAGGTTATGCAGAATAAGTTATAAAAAACCCTTAAACACATAATCCTCAATGAGTGTTCAGGAAGGAAAATTTCAATCAGGGATGTTTGTTTAGTTGACATTTGTGAGTTTCTTACATTTCCAAGAGGATTTAAAAAAGAAAATTGGATTGTGTCAGTTTTTATTTATTTTTATTTTTATTTTTTAAAGATTTATTTATTTATTCATGAGAGACACAGAGAGAGGGACAGAGGCATAGGCAGAGGGAGAAACAGGCTCCTTGCAGGGAGCCCGATGTGGGACTCGATCCCGGATTCTGGGATCAGGCCCTGAGCTGAAGGCAGACACTCAACTACTAAGCCACCCAAGTGTTCCGGATTGTGTCAGTTTTTAAAAACAAAGTAGGGAAAATACAAAGTAATTCAAGGCTTACGTTCATTAAAAAATGTCTACTACCGTGTGATGCTAGATTGATGACCTTTCTTCTAGTCTGGATCAGAGCACAATTATAGCTATAGTTTTGTTTGATTTCAATGACCTGATCCACCCACGGATGTTCCTCACTGTCCTTGATACCATAGCCACCTCTTCTGTCTACGTAATAGCAGTAATTATCAAAACATCTTTAAGTACCAACTTGCTGCCCTATGAGATAAAGACCTTTTTATATTTCATTGATTTATTCATTGATTCATTCACTTATTTACTCAACAAATCCATATATAACTTGTGTGATATTCTCAGCATTCTAGTAGACCCCTTGAGACATAATGGGTTTTAAAATACTTCTATATGTCAATTTTACCTCAATAACATTTAATCTGTGTGACACTGAGCTTATTATGAATTGGGCTGTGTATTAGATTGAGAGGATACCAATTAAGGGTTCCAGCCCCTTAATAAATAATTGAGTGGTGGATGCTGTTCCACCTTAGTTATGAATATTATGCAAGGAATGGGAAAATGGTGTGTAAAGTAGACTTCAGGGAGTTGGATGTGCCTGGAATCAAGGAAAAGGCCTCTATCCCAGTAGCTTGAGGCAAAAGTTATGGAGCCTTGGTCAAGAGACAAGTAGGTCTCCCAGCCACCGAATCAGTGTCTAGGACCTGTGCTTTAACTCCCAACTCTGATCTTGCCCTAGACAGTAACTAACTAGTGATATCATTATGACAGTTATTAGAGAATTGAAGACCCTGAATCATTAAGGTCTTTAACTATCCAAAAATGATTAAAATTGTTTATAGTAAGTTATTCTTCCCCTATCCAGATAAGCAGCACCCTCAAGATGAGATAAATCCAGAAGTAATTTCTGATTTGCATTAAAACATTCTGAGAGGGGCTCCTGGGTGTCTTTGTGGTTGACCCTCTGCCTTTGGTTCAGTTCTTGATCCTGGGGTCCTGGGATTGAGTCCCATATTGGGTTCCCCACAGGGAGCCTTCTTCTCCCTCTGCCTATGTCTCCGTGTCTCTCATGAATAAATAAAATCTTAAAAAAAAAAAAACATTCTGAGAACTCCACTAGGGTCCCATGAACTGAATGTCAATCCAAGCTGGATTACTTCTGAATTGTTTGATCTTGTGCAGATCATGTAACTTCTTGGCCCTGCAGTTTCTGTCTATAGAAAACGTATGATAAATCTGGCTCTTCTTAACATTTTGGGTTGTGTTAGTAACTCCAGTGATCTTAAAGGTATGAGTATTTTAGAATTTGCTCAGCAGTATACAAACACAAGGAATTTTTATTTGAGAGCATCTTAGGCTCTGAAAAAGTCTGCCTTCATACTTAACCTGAAAGCTTATTAAGAGTCTCATCTGAAAGTTATTGCAGTGGTAGAAGTATTTTAAGAGTCATATAATAAAAGCAGAAATGAGTGAAATTCATTTTATTATGTAGGAGATGGAATTGCCAATCGACAGGTGAGTTTAACACTCACTCTTTTATTTCTTTAATAAATCAGCTGTGTATTGACTATAATACCTGTTTACAAAGCTGTTCTAGACTGCTTGGACCCACCTTAAAGAAGACGTTTTGTCTCATAGGTTGAACTGAAGCCCATTGTGCTGTATCAGACACGGGAGTGCATGCTCTACTCAGCGCAAGAGGACAGATATATAAAGGCCAGAGCCTTAGTTTTTGATGTCCCCGTTAATGATCAACAGAACTAAGGTTTTGCAGCATGGAAAGTTTAGCCGTATATCCAGAATGAAAATAAAAGCAAAAAAGAAAAAGCAAAACATCCTATTATCTTTGATTAAAAGTTGTTGAGAAGTGTTCTGCATCATAAATCTGAACATGATTCTGGTCTCCTTTCGTCCCACCCAGCTTTCAAGAAAATTTTTCTGCAGTAAATTTTTATATGTGCTTTATGATGCACAGTTAGGTCAGTTTTCACAAGTGCATGAAATTCTGTAAACGTTGCCACGATTGATCAAGATGCAGAAGACTTCTTACATCCTAAGAAAACTTAATGTTGCCCCTTTGTTTTCAAACCCTCTCTCTCTAGTTCTGCCTTTTCTAGTATGCTTTTTCCATTTGTCAGCAAATTATGCCTTTTTATTGCTGGGTAGTATCCCATAGTATGCATTTACCACAGTTTGCTTAGACATTCACCTGTGGATGAGCATTTGGGGTGTTTCCCATTTTTGGTTGTTATGAATAAAGCTGCTCTGAACATTCTCATACTCGTTTTGGGTGAACATAAGATTTCATATTTCTTGCCATGAATACCTGGGAGTAGGCTTGTTTGTTCTGATTTGCATTAAAACATTCTGAGAGGGGCACCTGGGTGAGAAGTATATATTTAATATTATCAGAAACTAAAGTACCTGTACCATTTTCTCTTTTCATTTGCAATGCATGAGTTTTCCAGTTGCTCTGCATCCTCTCCAGGATTTGGCACTCATTGTAATAGGTGTGTAGTGGAATCACTTTGTGACTTTATTTTGTCTTTATTTCCCTGACGTGTAATGAGACTGAGCAACCGTTTTTGAAAAAAGGTTTTATTTATTTATTTAAGAGAGAGAGCACATATCGGCAGGGGAGAGGGCCCCAGGGAGATGGAGAAGCAGATTCCTCCCTGAGCAGGGAGTTGGACACAGGGCTTGATGTCTGGACCCTGGGATCAGGACCTCAGCCAAAGGCAGACCCTTAAAAGACCAAGCCACCCAGGTGCCTCTGAGCAACTTTTTGCGTGCATGTTTGCCATTCCACGTATTTCCTTTGATGAAATGTCTCTTTGTGGTTAGCCCATTTTTAGAATTAAATTTTGTTTCTTTATTCTTGCTTTTTGACAGTTATTTATATGTTGTAGACATAATCCTTTGTTAGATACATGACTTGAAATTTTATGCTTTAGGAATGTAGCTCAGCTTGTCCTTTTATCCTAGTAGTGGAGTTTTTTTTGTTTTTGTTTTTGTTTGTTTGTTTTTAGATTTTATCTATTTATTCATGAGAGACACACAGAGAGAAGCAGAGACTTAGGCAGAGGGAGAAGCAGGCTCCATGCAAGGAGCCTGATGTGGGACTCGATCCTACGACTCCAAGATCACGCCCTGAGCTGAAGGCCAACTCTCAACCACTGTGCCCCCCAGGCACCCCAATGGAGTTGTTTTTGAGCAAACAATTTAAATTCTGATGAAGTCAAAATTATCATTACTTTAAATTGGTTGTGATTTTGGTTTCATATCCAGAACTCTGCCAGGTCTAAGCCCAGGATAATTTTGCTCGTATGTTTTCTTCTATTGGTTTTATGCTTCCTCTTACATTTGGGTGTATGATCCATTTTGATTTAATTTTTTGAATAAGATGTAAGCAATAGATTGAGGTTTTATTTTTTCCATATGAATGTTTTAATTGTTCCAGAACCAAGATATGTTGTTAGGTGCATGCACGTTGAGTACGATTGTTTCTTCATGATGATGTGACCCTATAATCATTATGTAATCAATGTCGCTCCTTATTTCTTTTTTTTTTTTTTTTGGCAGATACAGGTTTGTTTTATTGAATAACTGATCTGATTAATGCTGAGTCCACTATGTACAGACAAGAGAGAGGGAGTTTTATTTCTTGGTCTCTTCCTGCTTGGACAGAGTCTTGATGATTTCCTCTTTCTTGGCCTGGAGCCGCTCTTCACGGCGCTTGCCGGCCTCCTTGGTCTTAGATATGCGGGCCTCAGCCTGGTTAGCCAGAAGCTTCTTGTGAGCCTTGTCTGCTTTCAGCTTGTGGATGTGTTCCATGAGAATATGCTTGTTCTTGAACACGTTACCCTTCACTTTCAGGTACAGGCTATGATACATGTGGTGGTCAATCTTAGATTCACGGTATCCCTCTGAGCAGCCTACATAGAATTCTTTTTTAAATGATTTTATTTATTTATTCATGAGAGACACAGAGAGAGAGAGAAAGAGGCAGAGGCACAGGCAGAGGGAGAAGCAGGCTCCATGCAGGGAGCCATACGTGGGACTCGATCCTGGGTCTCCAGGATCATGCCCTGGGCTGAAGGCAGGCGCTAAACCCCTGAGCCATCCAGGCTGCCCTAGGCTTTTATTTTTAATCCATGTATATCTACTTATTTAACATAGGCATCTTAGAGAGAACATACAGTTGGGTCTTAAACAGGACATTCAAGGTTGTTTTTTTTTTTAATGCAGTCTGACAGTGTTTTCATTTGTGCTTTATACCACTTACATTTTAATATTTTTTTTGATTGGGTCTATAATTTTATTCTTTGTTTTCCATTTGTCTCTTTTTTTTCTCTGTGCTTTGTATCGTGCTTTCATTTTGATTGTTTGAATAGCAATCATTTCATTTTTTTATGTTTTCATTTTTTAAAGACGATTTATTCATTCACTTGAGAGAGGGATGAAGGGCAGAGGGAGAGTGTCTTTCAAGCAGACTCCACACTGAGCTCAGAGCCCCAAACAGGGCTCCATCCCATTACCCATGAAATCATGATTTGAACCTAAACTAAGAGTCACTCAACCACCTGAGCCATCCCAGTACCTTTGAATAGCTTTTAGTATTCTATTTTAATTACTTTTCTTTTTCCTATATGCAATCATAATTTATAGTGACTGCTCATATTACTACACATATATATACACACACATATATATATTTGTATTTTTGCATCCTGTTTAAATTTGATATTTTACCACTTCAAGTAGAATGTAGAAGCCTTACACACATATAGAATTCTTTATCTTGGGGCAGCCTCGGTGGCTCAGTGGTTTAGTGCCACCTCCAGCCCAGGGCATGATCCTGGGGTCCCAGGATTGAGTCCCTCCTTGGGTTCCCTAAAGGGAGTCTGCTTCTCCCTCTGCCTATGTCTCTGCCTCTCTCTCTGTGTCTCTCATGAATAAATAAAATCTTAAAAAAAAACAAAAAAGAATTCTTTATCTTTCCTCCTTTATGTTCATGTTTCTTTGCCCTGTATGGTTTCTCATGACCCATCCTCTAATCATGCAGATTCTCTTATATCTCATCTCTAGATACTTTCAGTATTTTTATTTATTTTTGATTTTTACCTACTTCATTATCATGTATCTGGATATGGCTTTCTTTTGGTTTATCTTTTTTTTAGTATGTTATATTTCTTTTTGTGTGAATTTATTTCTTTCATCAAATTTGAGATTATAACTACCATTTTATTCAAATGTGTTTTATGTTCCAATCTTTATCTCTTGTCATTCTTGGAGTCCGTTGACACTGTGGCCTTTTGATATTGTCCCACATGTTCTTTGGGCTCTGTCCATTTTGTTAAAATTTTGTTTCTCTTTGTTATTCTGTTGTTATTCTTTGTTATTCTGTTTAATTTACCTGAATCTATGCTTATGTTCACCTATTATTTCCTCTGTCATCTCCATTATGCTGTTGAACCCAACCCAGTGAAATTTTTATTTTTTTAAAGATTTTACTTATTTATTCATGAGAGACACACAGAGAGAGGCAGAGAAACAGGCAGAGGGAGAAGCAGGCTCCTTGAGGGGAGCCGGATGTGGGACTCAATCTTGGGACTCTGGGACCTTGTCCTGAGCCTGAGGCATAAGCTGAACCACTGAGTCAACGAGACATCCCCAAATTTTTATTTTGGACTCTGTTTTTCAGTTGTAAAATTTTATTTGGACCTTTATTGTAATATATACCTTTGTTTGCTTAAAACTTTTGGTTTTTGCAAAACCTTGGTGGCTCAGTGGTTTAGCGTCTGCCTTTGGTTCAGGTCGTGATCCTGGGGTCCTGGTTTGGAGTCCCACATAGGCCTCCCCTCAGGGAATCTGCTTCTTCTTCTGCCTATGTCTCTGCCTCTCTCTGTGTGTCTCTCATGAATAAATAAATAAAATCTTTTTTAAAAAATCAGAAGTGTAAAAAAAAAAATCAGAAGTGTTCTTTTTTTTTTCCTTCAAGAGTTTTCACCTTTCCCTCTTGTTGAGTTATTAGATAGAAAAGGGGTTTTAATGCATTTTTGTGATAATTCAGGTATCTGGTTTATCTCTGATGTAGCATTTTTTGAATGTCCTTTCCCTTGAGAATTGGTTAGATTTTCCGTGATTTCTTGATGTCAAGTCATTTTGGATTGCATTCTGGGAGTTATGATTTTTATGTTAGAGAGTGGGTTTATCACAATCCATTTGAGATAATTGATATTGTTATTTTAGTATCTAATCAACATAATTATGTTCAGACTCTAAGTTCTAACTTGCTTTTTTTGTGATGTGGTTTGAAGTGATGGGGTTTGGAGCTGTTGGCCAAGGAAGAAATCTTGAGATGTCTCCCATGCAAAAAATTGATTTTGTTAATGCCTGGGCACAGGACCTGTGGGCAGAAAGTAGCTGCACTGGGTTGTGTCCTTTGATTGATTGTATACTTCAAGTTGGGAGGGTTTAGGGACAGCACAAGCCTACAAGGTATTTAGGAAACAAGATTTCCAGGATCCTGAGGGGGCTAGCTCCTGTTAGAAAAAGGTCATGTATTACTGTTGAGTAAAAACTCAGTCATGAGATACTTCAGATCTATATTGGTGTGCTATTAGCTTGGAGGATGATTACTAACATGTGTCTTAGGGGGTAGAGATAAAGGAAGTTTTCAGAGGAATTTTTATATGTTAAAGAAGGGATCCTGGAGCGGTCTGGCAGGGGTATTGTCAAGCTAAGATTGCTTTTTGCCCTTAGCAAAGTGTCAACATCCAGGCAGCTGAGCTCCCAGTGGAAGGTCACTCTAACTGTTTCAAGGACTTGTCAATGGGCTGTAGGCAGTAAGGACATTTAATTTTTTTTTTGCCTTTGTTTCCCACATCATATGCATAGTAGTTTCAATGTCAGTTTATTTGTGCAAACCTTAACTATGCTGTTTGAATTTGAATGTCATATGTAGTACTTAGCAGTTACTCTGGGAATTGAGTGGTGGTTTATTTATTTATTTTCAATTTTTTAATTTTTTTGAGTGGTGGTTTATATATTTCAGTTCTCACACCCTTGTCTATGTTTCTTTTTTTAATATTTTATTTATTTATTCATGAGAAACACACACAGAGAGAGGCAGAGACACAGGCAGAGGGAGAAGCAGGCTCCATGCAGGGAAGCCTGATGTGGGACTCGATCCAGGGGCCTCCAGGATCACACCCCCAGCCAAAGGCAGACGCTCAACTGCTGAGCCACCCAGGCATCCCTCTATGTTTTTTTTGTCTGTTCTGGATGTACAGACTGGCGTGTGCCTTTTATGTTTTTATTCTATTCATATTTAAGATATTGGTGTAGACTTAGTGGACTTAGAATCAAATTGTCAAGAGACAGATTGACAGGAGAAAATCAATCATATGTCTACATATGGGAATTTACACAGACATATAATTCCAAAGACCATGAGACAACATGAAGTTTATATGAACTAAGGAGAGGGGTAGGAGTCTGAGGATACAAAGGGGAGCCATTAGGAGGAAGGTGAAAGGAGATGTTTGGAAAAACAAGGTTGCTCTATTATATAGGTAAGTTTCTTAGGTAGAGGGGAGTCTCAGTTAATAATTCTCTTCCTACCTGGTACAGGCTCTCCTTTCCAGTCTAAACTTAGGCAGTTGAGGGGAAGGCAGAGAGCTTTTCCTGCATCTGTTGGGTTTCTATTACTTTTAGCTCAAAATTATCTTTATGCCAAAGTGGCCAATATTCTGGAAACCTGTCCTGGGAACCCCCTGCATTTTCTTCCTCTGAAACTTCCTTCAAGTTTCACACATTAAAAGTGGAGCTAATAAATGGTTCTTTCTTTCTTTCTTTCTTTCTTTCTTTCTTTCTTTCTTTCTTTCTTTCTTTCTTTCTTTCTTCTTTCTTTCTTTTTTTCTTTCTTTCTTTCTTTCTTTCTTTCTTTCTTTCTTTCTTTCTTTCTTCTTCTTTCTTTTTCTTTCTTTCTTCTTTTAGATTTATTTATGTATTTATTCATGAGAGACACAGAGAGAGAGAGGCAGAGAGAGAAGCAGTTTCCCTGTGGGGAGTCGGATGCGGGACTGGATCCCGGGATTCTGGGATCATGCCCTGAGCCAAAGGCAGGCACTCAACCACTGAGCCACCCAGGAGAGTCCCTCTTCTTTTTTTTTTTTCTTTTAAAGATTTTATTTATGAGAGAGAGAGAGAGAGAGAGAGAGACTGAGAGAGAGAGCATGAGCAGAGAGGAGGGGCAGAGGGAGAAGGAGAAGCTGACTTTACTGCAGAGCAGGGAGCCTGTCCTGGATGGGGCTGATCCCAGGACTCTAGGAAAGTTGCTTAACCAATTGAACCCCCCAGGGGCCCCAAACTGTTCCATCTTATGGAACCAGGCTTAGTTCTCATGTTGGGTAAATTCAGTTAAAATCATTTCAGGAAGTGGTTATGCAGATATATTTTCAGAGATAGGCCTGTGGTTCAAGATATCGGGTACATTTCTCTAGAAACAAATGAAACAAACAATGGTTAATGATTAGGTTCAAAATATAAATCAGTTTCTGATTTCTGAAGAATGCCTGTGGAGAAGATGTCTGGATTTCAACATTGAAGTATTTTCAGATAGAGGGAGACCAGGCAGTGGCAGTATGATAGATTTTCCTAGTTGGTAGCTCAAATGTCTCTGGTGAACTTTCAATGGCCCACACAGCAATAGGCATGAATACTGTCTCTACATGAGCTATTGTGGTTATTTCTTTGAAGTTTACCTCAAGTTGTTCATATTTATTTTGCAGGGCTTGAGGAAAAAGGGCAGTTTTTGTTCTCAAATGAATCCAACTCAGAAAGGTAGGATAAAAATCAATACATGTTTCAGAGTGGTAGTCAGGGACTAGAGGATCTAGTCTAGTTTATCATAAACAGTATTAGAATCTAACATTTACTCATGTTGCTTAAACCATTTTTGTTCTGTATAATCACCCTCATTTTTTATCAAAGGTAGCCAAACTAACATTTGTTTACAAAACAAATTTAGTCTTTTTTTATTTTTATTTTTTTAATAAATTAATTTTTATTGGTGTTCAATTTACCAACATACAGAATAACACCCAGTGCTCATCCCGTCAAGTGTCCCCCTCAGTGCCTGTCACCCATTCACCCCCACCCCCCGCCCTCCTCCCTTTCCACCACCCCTAGTTCATTTCCCAGAGTTAGGAGTCTTTATGTTCTGTCTCCCTTCCTGATATTTCCCACACATTTCTTCTCCCTTCCCTTATATTACCTTTCACTATTAAACAAATTTAGTCTTAACAGTCTCTCCTAATTATTTACACAAACAGAGCATGAATAGTCTTTGGCCACAAAGGTTCTTTTAAATCTGTTTTGCTTGACCTTTTTATATGGAATTTCCAGATTGAACTTTTAATAGCCTCTCTAGGCTATAAGCCAAACCAAAACTTGTACCAAATTCTTAACTGGATTTTGCCTGGAATAGTTCTAGATTTGGGTGATTTCCTCTCTTTTCTAGGTCTCCCAAATATCCTGATATTCTTGAACCTGCTAGGATGTATCCTCCTTTACTCACCAGCTAAGGCTACTGGAAGCTTTGTAAGGAAAGTTTGAGGCCAACATGTATAAGGGGCTCTACTGGCTCCATAAAGTCTGAGTTCCTTAAATCTGATCATATCTGAGTCTATGCATATTTCAAATATGACATTCCAGTTAAAGCCCGATTAATATAACCAGTGATTCCAATTGTATCCTGTTAGAAGGAAAACAAATTCTTATTGATCTTGTGTAAATATATAGCCATAAAAATATAACAATGCTTAGCCTTTTAATTCTGGAGGGTTCAGATGAATGTTTTAATTCTGCTTACGGTTGTATGATTTATCGAAATTGGAATTGCTTAGGTAGCTTAACAAAAAAGATTACCTTAGACCTGAAAAAACAAAACATTTAAAAACCTAGGCATCTTTAAGGAAAGTCATAAAAATTATTATCTTCCTCAGTTCATTCAATTTCATGTTATTAATTTTTATTTTGCCTTAATCCATTTTTTTCTGCTAGTTTTTGAAATTTTTACCTAATTCAGTTTGATGATCCTGTGGTCACCAGAAACCGTACTCAAGAGTTCTTTCTGTGAGTCTCACTGAAGAGGAAACACATTTGCAATAGCATTAGTGTAAAAGCATAATTGTAAATGACAAGAATTAAAAATGACCATTGTTGAAATTTTGGTTAGAGTTCATTATGATGAAATTGGCAAGGAAATTTGGTTATTTCTATGACGTATAACACCTCAAGATAATAAAATATACCACGACGTCAGATTTCTAGGGCTATTAAATCTATCTTTCTTCTTTCTTTCTTTTTCTTTCTTTCTTTCTTTCTTTCTTTCTTTCTTTCTTTCTTTCTTTCTTCCTTCCTTCTATTTTTTAGGATTTTATTTATTTATTCATGAGAATAAATGGAGAAGTGGAGAAGTAGGCTCCCCGCAGGGAGCCTGATAGGGACTCCATCCTGGGATCTCCGGATCAGGACCAGAGCCAAAGGCAGATGCGCAACCACTGAGCTACACAGGTGCCCCCCTATTAAACTATTTTATTTTTTTAAAGATTTCATTTATTTATTCATGAGAGACACACAGAGAGAGACACAGGCAGAGACACAGGCAGAGGGAGAAGCAGGCTCCACGCAAGGAGCCCGACGTGGGACTCAGTCCCAGGTCTGCAGGATCACACCCTGGGCTGCAGGCGGCGCTAAACCGCTGAGCCACCTGGGCTGCCTTATTAAACAATTTTAGAACACTTAATTACAATCTACACAAATATAATCTATCAAGGTTTAGTATCACTTATTTGCTTCCTATTTTTTATTTATTATTATTTTTTTATTTTTAGATTTTTAAAATTTTATTTATTTATTCATTTGAAACACAGAGAGAAGGGCAGAGACCCAGGCAGAGGGAGAAGCAGGCTCCATGCAGGGAGCCCGATGTGGGACTTGAACCCGGGTCCCCAGGATCACACCCCGGGCTGAAGGTGGCGCCAAACCGCTGAGCTACCCGGGCTGCCCGCTTCCTTTTTTTTTTTTTTTTTTTTAAGATTTTATGTATTTATTTGATAGAGCAAAAGAGCACAAGCAAGGGGGTGTGGGTAGGGCCAAGGGAGAAGGAGAAGCAGGCTCCCTGCTCAGTAGAGAGCCCTATGCTGGGAGATCCCAGGACCTGAGATCTGGACCTGAGCAGAAGGCAGTTAACCCTCTGAGCCAACTAGGCACCTCTCCCTAATTCTTTATACGGTTAAGAGTGGTTCTTAGGTCTTAGGGAAGATGGAAGTGGCAGAAAATTTACATTACAAAGGCAGAACAAATATGCACTTCTCTCCAACATGGATATTTGACGCCTATTTGTTCTGAAAGGTGCTAGAGTCTGGGCTCAAAAGCCATTTTAGCAGTTTAAATTTTAAAAGAAAGAAACCTCCTTTTCCTTTTTATTTTTTTGGTTTCAGGCAGTTGTGGGATGTTTTCATTTTAAAGGCATAAGATTGATAATTTCAAGGGACAGAAAGAATACAAAACGATTTATTTCAATGTTTCAAGGTTATTGTAATTTAATTTTTTTTAATTTTTATTTATTTATGATAGTCACAGAGAGAGAGAGAGAGGCAGAGACACAGGCAGAGGGGGAAGCAGGCTCCATGCACCGGGAGCCCGAAGTGGGACTCGATCCAGGGTCTCCTCCAGGGTCTCCCGGATTGTGCCCTGGGCCAAAAGCAGGAGCCAAACCGCTGCACCACCCAGGGATCCCAAGGTTGTTGTAATTTAAAATTCACCTCCCTTTCTCCTAAGTACAGGACATTACATCCCAATATCTTGATCTCTTACAATATTCAGAAAGTTTCAGTCGTAGGTTTTGACTGGTTTCTAGAGTCGCATTTCTGCTTTTGTAAAGATTTTAAGACACAGAGATGTTTTTAATTCCCCAAAGAACTAGATTACAGTGTAAATATTAAGTGCGTAGCCTGCCTTTTAAAGTAAATTAGCTTCTTTATATTATGGTGAACTTCAACAGAAATTGTGATTGAAAAGGTTTTTACCTGTATAAAATATTTTAATTAAAATCTTCATATTCAATCTTGGGTTCCATTAGTAGGATGGACTGGGAGAAATTTTGGTCTCCCTTTCCTCTATATAGGGAAAGTAGTGAATGAGTTATTAACCTTTTGAATTTCTTGAATTCAAATCAATCAAGAATTTCTTGAATTTCTCTCTAAACTTCCTAAGATCTTTTTAATGTGAAGGTAAAAGGGCTTTATTAAAGATTTTGCTGCTATCTGGGAGACATGAATTCTTTTCTAGTAGGGGGTCACTACTAGACCCTACTAAGGGGTACACCGGGACACTGGTAGGGGACACCGGCATAGCTGGATTACTAATCCCTAGAAGTTAGGAGCAAAGCCAGCTTTATTTTCATCTTCAGGTGCTTTGTTAAATGTATTCCTGTCTTTCAACATCTACATGAGCAACATGTACACTTTGAACCTAGAGATTAGGCCTGAGTGCTCTTTGTAAATCTTATTGGAAAAGGTAAATTAAAATAGGCAAATGAGGCCAGATTTAAGGGAAATTTGCATTGCATGTCAATAATTGTTTATATGTCTTAAGTCTGATTTTTGTGATTTTATCTTGTCAACGTAGTTTCTAAGGGTAGCCATTATACTAAAAAGATAGTGGAGAGCTCTCTATAAAGAATATTTTATATTCTAAATATTCTAAAGAATATTTTTCTTTTCATTATAGCCAAATTGAAGGATCATCATCTTGGCCAATCCAATTAGTTGGATCTAATCAACTCAAACCACTAAGCCCTAATGGGTTACTCCAAAATGTAAGTGTAATCAAAGAGTGCATAGGTGACATACTTCTCTATGATCCAAAAATTTACTCCCAAAATTAGTCTAAGAAAGCATGGACCTTCGTTTCACAAGTAGTAAGGATGGTGTCACGAAATCAGTTTTTCAATGTCCCACAAAATTGTGAGATGCTGTTCTGAAGAAAAGATAAACCACAGCTGTGTTTTTGGTTTTAAAGGGGAAAAACACTTTATTGACATCATAAAAATCTGATTAAACAGAAAGATGAAAAGGGAAATGTATACCTAGAGGAGAGTAATAGTAAGTGGTAAAGGAGAATAAGAAAGGGTTATATGAAATCGGGTACTTAGAATATCCAGCCTCAGTAGCTGGGGAAACCCTGTGGAGACAGCCATGCTGGGCAAGGAGCATCCTTCCCTCAGGTGAGACTTTCAACTGACCATCCCCCTAAGGGCCATATTTATAGGACAAAAGAAAGGATCTGAACTTAAACATTTGTTTGCCTATGTGATGTTTGGAGCGAGCTACATTTCTATATTATCATGCCTTTACATCTTTAAGGAGCCTGGGCTATATGTGCTTGCCTCCCCTCTGGGATTCCATCTTAGGTGGTCAGTCCAGCCTAGGGCAGGAGGGGATATGTAAGCAAGAATTGCAGCTCTTGGCCTTTAGACAGGAAGGGCCATTTCTGACCTGCACACCAGTTAATGTCAACTGACTAGGCTCTTGTGGTCACTTATGCAGCATAAGTCTCACAAACAACATTCTTTGGCTTGCCTGTGTCCCTGCACATTGGAGTGGTCAGTTATGCAGGACAAATCACAGAAACCTCCATCCGTAAGATACAGATGCCTCCAGGCACAGACGGCTCATCTTTTTACAGTGGGTGGGGGACCCTGGAATGGGATTTTTTTTTAAATTTTATTATTTATTTATTTATTTATTTATTTATGATAGTCACAGAGAGAGAGAGAGAGAGAGAGAGAGAGGCAGAGACACAGGCAGAGGGAGAAGCAGGCTCCATGCACCGGGAGCCTGACGTGGGATTTGATCCCCGGTCTCCAGGATGGCGCCCTGGGCCAAAGGCAGGCGCCAAACCGCTGCGCCACCCAGGGATCCCTGGAATGGGATTTTACAGCACTAACAAGCAACAAAAGTTGACATGACATGGGTTTCTCTGGGCTGGAAACTTTCATGACAAACACCCTTGGGAGCTGACATTATTAGACAGAGATAGAGGGCAGCCCGGGTGGCGCAGCGGTTTAGCGCCGCCTTCAGCCCAGGGCGTGATCCTGGGGACGCGGGATTGAGTCCCACATCATGCTCCCTGCATGCAGCCTGCTTCTTCCTCTGTCTGTGTTTCTGCCTCTCTCTCTCTCTCTCTCTGTGAGTCTGTCATGAATAAATAAATAAAATCTTAAAAAAATAAAACAATAAAACTTATTTATTAAAAAAAAAGACAGAGATAGAGAATCAGAGTCAGAGCCCCAGTCTATTTGACTATGAAAGTACATTCCAGGAAGTGCACCCTCTGATGGGAGAGACCAAAGAGAATATTCTCACTGATCATAAAGCCATGCTCTTAAGACACAAAATAAGAGGATAGGAAAAATATGTACACATTAATAGTCCTGACCAAGTTTTGGGACTCTTGGAAACACACTGATACCTAAGAGCAATGTGCAGTGGGGTTCTAGATTATGTTTTTTATGTGTCCCTTGATGTATGGAAGTTTTCATGAGGATGGCAGATGACCTCGTGTCAATCTAAACATTACCTTGTCCAAGTGATCATATTGTGGTAGTCTTTTTGATGTGGCAAGTGCTCCAACATAATTTAAGTTCTCCACTTCTGCCTAACATTTTGCAGCTTTGGCTTCTAAGATGTCCCTTAGCAACAGCTTTTTACCTCATGTGCACAAGAAAAGATACAGAGAAAATAATACAAAGATCATATCTAAGATGAAATGGATCCGTAACCTGAGTACTTCACCATATTTAACCTAAGTGTTGTTAGGTTCCTGCGAGTAGTTCTACAGATAATTTTTCATGCTAATCAAAGTGTAGAAAGAGAGTACAAGGACTCCCGACATCTTACTCCACTGGACTCTCTAGATAGAGACTCTGTACAGTTGACATGGTAAGAAATCTTATCTTTTGCTGACTGCTTGTTTGATATTCCAGAGACCTCTTAGCTGTAGCATTGTTCAGAACTCGTGGTGTCTCGTGAATTAAAGTGTGCTACTAATTATGCCAACTGTTGGGGTGGAACAATTTTTCTGCCCTATCATTCTTCTAGCTTGACTAAGAATCAAATTGTTATGAGACAAATTAAGAGAATAAAATGCAATCTAATAGGGTTACCTACAGGAAATCAACAGGGACCTAGAATTCTAAAGATAGTGAGGCAGCATGAAGCTCATATGAACTAAGGAGAGGGGTAAGGTCTGAGGATGCAATGGGGAGAAGGCCATTAGCAGGAAGGTGAAATATGTTTTGAAAAACAAGGTTGTCCTAGTATCCAGATAATTCTCTTTGGTAAAGGGGAGTCTTTGCTAATAGCTGTCTTCCTGGTATAGGATCTCCTTTGCCTTGCACATTTAGGCAGGTGAGGGGAAGACAGAGAGCTTTTTCTGCATCTGCTGGATTTTGATTAGTTTGAACTGAAAATAATCTTTATTATAAAGTAGCTCTTCCCAGGCAGCTTGTCCTTTGCCCCCACGTTGCGATTTTTTTTATTCTGTCTTCCCTTAGGATTCTTACCATGTTCTCCAGCACCCGGGGGACCCTTACCCCTGATTCCCCTGGCCGGAGAGACAGGTTTCTTTTCATATTTTAGACCTTCTCATAAGATTTTATTTCATTTTCATTTTATCTTTTTATTTTATTTATGAATGAGACAATTTATTAACCTAGCATTTGTTCTGATGCTTCTTGTTGGCAGCTGCCACCTGTTGGCAGCTGCCACCAGATTCCGCGGTCCCTCAGGTGTCAGTTTGCGGCCCACGTCTTGGTCCTTTCGCACCATTTTCAGCCCCTCTAGGGCTTGGAGGGCCCTGCAGGCCACGCTCGGAGCCTCTGCTGACGTGGCTGGGCCTGACCCCGTTCCTCTGACCTCCCGGTGGATCTTGGTCTCGGAGCCGACCCCAGGGCCGCCCCGGAGGTACAGGAACCATGTGTAGAACCACTTCTCATCACAGGGAGCAAGCTCTTTATGCTTGGCCAGCTTGACCGTATCCACCCATTCAAGGACTTTCAGCTTCCCAGACTTTTTAATTTTATTTATTTATTTTTTAAAGATTTTATTTATTTATTCACGAGAGACACAGGGAGAGAGAGAGGCAGAGACACAGGCAGAGGGAGAAGCAGGCTTCATGCAGGGAGCTTGGTGTGGGACTTGATCCCGGGTCTCCAGGATTACGCCTTGAGCCGAAGGTGGCACCAACCCACTGAACCACCCGGGCTGTCCTTTCCTAGCCTTTTTGAGGAAGGCTGCCAGAGCTCTGATGAACTCTTGCTGGCTCACATCTTTTACAGTAACTCCAGGCATCCTGTGGCCTCCGCCCTGCCAGCCAGGGGAAAGCTTCTCATTAGATTTTATTTTATTTTATTTATTTATTTATTTTTTAAAATTGGAGTTCAATTTGCCAACATATAGCATAATACCCAGTGCTCATCCCATCAAGTGCCCCCCTCAGTGCCCGTCACCCAGTCACTCCAACCCCCCGTCCACCTCCCCTTCTACCACCCCTAGTTCGTTTCCCAGAGTTAGGTGTCTCTCATGTTCTGTCACCCTCACTGATAGTTCCCACTCATTTTCTCTCCTTTCCCTTTTATTCCCTTTCACTATTTTTTATATTCCCCAAATGAATGAGACCATATAATGTTTGTCCTTTTCCAATTGACTTACTTCACTCAGCATAATACCCTTCAGATCCATCCACGTGGAAGCAAATGGTGGGTATTCGTCCTTTCTGATGGCTGAGTAATACTCCATTGTACACATAGACCACATCTTCTTTCTCCATTCATCTTTCAATGGACACCGAGGCTCCTTCCACAGTTTGGCTATTGTGGACATTGCTGCTATAAACATTGGGGTGCAGGTGTCTCGGTTTTTCACTGCATCTGTATCTTTGGGGTAAATCCCCAGCAGTGCAATTGCTGGGTCTCATAAGATTTTAAATGGTGGGACTGCTTCTACCACAGCAGTACAATATAAGGTTTAGGGACGTCCTCAAAGTCCTGGTGATGTAGTTTTAGAATATAGGTCAGGTTTGGCTGGGTGAGGTTGGGAGTTGGTGGCCAAGAAAGAATTCTTGAGATGTCTTTGGTGCAAAATGGTGGTTCTATTAAAACACGTGGACAGGACCTGTGGAGAAAAAAGAGCTGCTGCCCTGGGGTTGTGAGAGGTAGCTGCTATATACTTGGGAGATTGGGGGCATAAGGAAAAGGGAGGTTTTCAAAAGAACCTTTGCATGCTGTAACGGACCTACAAGATATCAGAGTCCTTGCCATTGTCAAGGTAAGGTTGTTTTACCCTATAGTAAAGTATTAACATTAAGACAATAATATCCTGGAAGAATGTTACAATCTACTATGGCAATTTCTTGTCAAAAGGCTGTAGGTTATAAGGAAATTGTATTTTATTTGCATTCACTTCTACTTTTGTTTCTCACATTGCCATGGATGGGTTGGTGATGTTAGGGCTCCAAGAAATTGAGTGAGTTTATGGGTCTCTGGAAGTTAGGCTATTGATAAGAATGCTTTTTTCTTGTAAAAATGAACATCACTAAGACATTTGTAACTGAAGGAGACTCAGGCCTTGCTGGACTGTGATCTCTATCAGTTTACCAATTGCTTTTCCTTTCCCTTAGCTTCAGGGCAACCAGGAGTGCCTCAGGAATGTCACATAGGTCCCACCTGGGAGTGGGGGGAGGGAGGTTTCAGGATGTCTGCTTGTGCTTTGTGCTCAGCTTGCCTTCTGTTCCCTCATCAATGGTAAGACAGAAAAGGAAGACCAAATGTAGCAAAATGATGGGGATGGAAATAATAATGAAATACCACTATACACCTATTAGAATGTCTATAATCCAAAAAACTGACAATACCAACTGCTGGTGAGAATGCAGAGCAACAAGAACTCTCATTATTTCTAGTGGGAGTGCGAAATGATAACAATGTGGAAGACAGGTCGACAATTTCTTTTTTTTTTTTTTCAGTTTCTTTCAAACTATACTTAGCCTACTATGTAATCCAACAATCATGGTCCTTGGCATTTTCCCAAATGAGTTGAAAACTTATGTCTATAGAAACCTGCACATAAATGTATGTTAGCAGCCTTATTCATAATTACCAAAATGTGGAAGCAACCAAAATGCCCTTCAGTAGGTGGGTCAATAAATAAACTGTCATCCTAAACTATACAATATAATATAATTGAGTGATGAAAAAATGAGCAATCAAGTCTGAAAGGTATGGAGGAACGTTAAATACATGTTGTTAAGTGAATGAATCCAATCTGAAAAAAATACATACTGATTCCAATTATATAATATTTTCTGGAAAAGTCAAAAGTATCGAATTGGTAAGAGAGATAATGTTTGGCAGAAGATCGTGGGAAAGGTTGAGGGTCAAAATACTAGATTTGTTTAGAGTACAAAACTATTCAACATGATGCTGTAATGATTGCTGAATGACAGTATGTATTCACCAAAACCCAGAAAACTTCGCAGCAAAGAGAAAATCATTATGTTGGAAATTTAAAAATGATTTAGAGGCCTGGGAGATCTCAGGAAGCACTGGAGTATAACGAAAGAATTCGAATGTATCACAAATGTGTGAAACAAGGGAACAGAGTGGAGGAACAAGGTGTTTACCTAGTAATTTTGAAAATGGTTGGCGACTGTAAGACTAAGCATTGTACTTTAGTTGGTAAAATTGTTTCCTATGGTGGATAGGTTGACCATTTTGAAACCACTATACATGTATACTGGAGTGGAACAGTTAACTAAGTAAATTGGTTGCAGATGGTAGGAGCCATTTTTCTCAATGTTGCAGTGGAAGGTTATAGAGAAGTAAGGGAGGGAGCCGGGATTGGTTCATCTTTTAGTGGTTTAGAGTTGGAGACATTAGTTCGAATTCCTATTTCACTTAATATAGATATAAATGGATCTATCTATCTATTATCTATCTATCTATCTATCTATCTATCTATCTATCTATCTATCTATCTCTGGAGAGACTTACATACCTGAATTAGTATACACACATGTATTTTTTCCCCCTCTTTCAGTGGAGAAAGCAAAGAAGTAAGAACAATTAAGTATCAATGACATTGTCTAGCATCCAGATCTTGGTTTCTAATGCCATTCTCAAATAAAAGAAACCGGTGGTCCTTTGAGAAAAGACTGATTGACTGTAGTAGTGGGGCATAAAATTTATAAAATGAACTTGAAAAAAAATGAGCTTCGACCATCTTGTAATGCCTGAAAATAAAAACAAGTGCTCTTCTCCAAAAATTAAAAGATCTGATATGCAATGTTGGGTTATGTCAAAGGATATCAGGAACCAAGTGGAAGAGCTTCTAAATGTGAAAGTTGAAAAAAAATTAATACAATAACTAAAATAGCATTACGTTATACCTTAAAGTATAAAATAAATATCCATGAGTAAAAATGATACAAATGGTTGAAGAAATAAATAAATGAGCAAGAACAGAATAATCTCTCATGGAGAAAAAAAATTCCAAATAGTTTATTTACTCTATCCCAAAAGAGGTGATAGTCTGTCCTTAAGGAGGTAGAGAATAATTCTTCTTTTATTAAGTTTGGGCTGCATTTAGTGACTATTTTCTGAAGAGTACATTATGGGAAGGAAAACAATAATTAGTTCACCATTGAGAAACCTGAAAAGAACACCTCAAGCCAAGTAATGAAGGTTAACATCAACAGTGGTAAGACGTGTTGATTGCCTGATTCCTTGATATGATGGTGTGTGAATAGCTTCTTACTCTTGTGATCTTCTTCCTCAAAACATGTTACATCACAATAATCATAATTACAACATCAGATAAGTCCCAATTGAAGGAAATTTTATAAAATACCTTTCCACTACTTCCTTATGTCTGTCAAGGCATTCAGAAATGAGAAATGTCTAAGAAACTCACAGAGAAGTACCTGAGGAGACATGATATCTCAATGAAATGTACTATCATGTATGAGATCCTTGAACAGAAAAAGTCATTGGGGGAAAGTGAGGAAATCTAAATAGTATGGACTTTATTTAATAATAATGTACCAATATTGGTTAATTATTATGGCAAATGTTACATAGTAGTATAAGTTGTTGATAATTGAGTTGGTGTCAGTATAGGGGTATTCTTTGTACTACCTTTAGAGGAATCCTGTTATCTAAACATCCTATGATAGTTTATTTAAAACTTTTTTTAGAAAAGGATGTGGTTATTCCAGATTCTTCACCTTTCCACTGGCCTCCCGAACATGTCCTCTGACTATAAATGAGGAGTTACTCCTGGATTTCTTGTGTACAATGCTAACTATAGTGTATTTATATATTCCTTCAAGCAAAATGCAAGACAAAGTGGAGGGAAAAAATCTGTGAAGCTTACTGTTACTTAAATTGTGACTATAATCTCCAATCTACCTCCTATTGTTTACTTTCTAGAGCCCTTAGGTGGAGACTTTTGTATTATGTCCAAAGATTGTAGGTGTAATGAATGGGAGAAATAAAGTCACTATCTTGGTCAGGATTGGTAATCCCAACACGACTTTTCTTTGGAAAGAGAGCATGTATATGTTTGGATGATTTATTTTTCTTTTTTTTGAAAAATCAATATTGTAGTCAATTTATTTCCGAAGTTCTCATACCCCACTCAATATTTCCTGTAGCTTCATTCAGAGCACCATTATGTGACTGCATCAATTTATGTGCTAACCCATGAGTTTATCTGTCATTCATCATAGTTCTTCATTCAAAGATAGATAAATAGATAGATGGTATATATGTATATAATATACGTATGTTTTTATTGCACCCACCTATCTTTCTGTTTGTCTAGCTATATCTGAGAGATAACCTCACTAAGGCACATTCACAAACAGGAGCATATGTTGTATTTTTTTTAACTTGCTTTTTCAACAATATAGATCAAGTATTTTATCATGTGCACACATCCAAATCAGTCTCATTCTTTTAAAATGGTTGCATGTGTATTTAGATTAGACCTAACTCATGGCTAATGGGGAGTATTTAAACATAGTTAACACTTGCAAACTACATACATCAGTTTGGCCTAATATAGAAGGGAGGAAGGTGAGAGGCAGGAAAGCTAATAAAGAACATAAAGGTGGTGGGACCTCTCAGTGGTTCAGTGGTTGAGAGTTTGCCTTTGGCTCTGTGCGAGATCCCGGGGTCCTGGGGTTGAATCCTGCCTTGGCTCCCCTCAGGGAGCCTGCATCTCACTCTGCCTATGTTTCTGCCTCTCTGTGTGTCTCTCATGAATAATTAAAATAAAATCTTTAAAACAAAAGAAGGTAGGGCAGCCCCCATGGCTCAGCGGTTTAGCGCCCCCTTCAGCCCTCGGTGTGATCCTGGAGTCCCGGGATCAAGTCCCAGGTCCGGCTCCCTGCATGGAGCCTACTTCTCCCTCTGTCTGTGTCTCTGCCTCTCTCTCTGTGTCTCTCATGAATAAATAAATAAAATCTTAAAAAAAAAAGAAGGTAAAGGTGGGGTCCTCTAGGCAACCAGGATGAGGACCTGGAATAAAGTATTTGGGGTAGAAGTGTTGGGATATGTTTGAGAAGTGTTGGAGAAGTTAGCAAAAAAAAAAAAAAGAGTTGAGGGTTGATTAGGATTTAAGATAGTGCTTAATTTTATAGTATAGAACTGTCTTTAATGAACTCTCTTAGCATTGGGTTGCTTTATGTCCCTCAGGCCATGGATTCAGTATAGAGTTTATGCCAGCATTTCAGTGGCGATTAACTTCAAATGTTCATGGCACAGGTATATTTAGATATCACTTATCATCTCTATAGTTTCATTCTGTCTATCTAAGGCTTGCTTTATGATTATGGGGAAATGAAAGTCGGTAAAGGAAATTGAGCTTGCATGTATGAAATGCTATACCATGTGACTAGACCTGATTAAACATTTTGTTTATTCACAGGGTATTAGTCTGCTTAAGCTGCCATAACAAAATAACATAAACTGGATGGTATAAACAACAGAAACTTATTTTCTTGCACTTCTGAGGGCTAGAAGTCCCAGCTGCTGTTTTCATGACTTATAGACACCTGCCTTTTTGCTTTGTTCTCACATGGCTTTTACACCAACTAGAGAGAGAGGGAGATCTTTATTTTCTAAAAGGCCACAACCCTATCAGATAAAGGTCCCTCTTTTATGACTTCCCTTAACATTATTTACCTCCTAAAATGTATCTCAAAACAAACAAAAAAAACACATCATATTGAGAATTATGACTTTAACTGACATATTTTGAGGTGACACAATTCAGTTCTTTGCCATCATAGTTAATGCTCATGTTAGCCCTACAAAATATTAACTGTATTTTATACATGAGGAAATGAAATCTGAAAGATGCTAAGGAAACGATCTAGTGCCACTGGTCTAATGGGTGATGTAACTGCTATTTGTGCTCCCATCTCTCAGAATCATTCCAGTATACCAGGGTTTGGAAAGCTATAGCCTATGAGCCAAAACTGATCCATCACCTGTTTTGTTGAAACATAGCTATACTCATTTCATTGTATATTCCCTAACTGCCTGTGGCAGATTTCATGCTACAATGGCAAGTTTAGAGATGATGGCTAGCTAAAGCCATTGTGCATATTAATAAGGATATTAACTTAGGATATCGTGGATATTAATTGGTTACTAGAAGATGCTAAACCTCTGCCTTTCATGCTCTGGTAGGAAACACAGATGAATGAGTCAGAAAACTTATTTTGGGGACATAGACCCTGATGCTGTGAAACTAGAGTGTGGAAAAGGTGAGTTCTAGAGTACTGGATTTATTTCATGATGCAAACATGTATTTCATTAACACAGGTAGAGAGAGAGAGCTTTGCTTGAAACCCATAACTTTAACAATTTCCACATTAAAGTGGAAGAAATAAAATTGAAAATTGAATATAGACTCAGCAAATACAACACTAAAGGAATAATTTCATGACTAATTTTGGCATAGATGCTTACTTCTAAAAGATTTATTATTGCACAATCAAATCTAAAATACAGTAGAGCCTTAGGGTTATCTTGCTTAGGATCATACAGACCCGGATATGTTTTTGGTCAAATCAGGTCTCAGGAATCATAACAACTCCATCCATTAAACTAGTTATAACTTTATTAGTATAAATATTAGTTTTATCCTCTATATACAATCTTTGTAAAAGGTATTTATCATACTGATTATATATCTGTCCTCGGGATGGATGACACTACAGAGAAGAGAATGACAACTGATGATAAATAGATCAGTGAAATCTTAAGGAACTTTTAAATAGATAAATACACACGCACATACATGATTAGGTAATTTTTGAATTGCAGTATGTTTTTATGCGACTTGATTTTTCTCAATAGAAAAGAAGTCCATTTGATTTAGAATTATCAAGTGTCAGAGGGGAGAATCATTATAGATTATTTAGTCCAGTTTTCTCACTTAAAACATGAGGTAACTGTAGTCCAGAAAGAGAAAAGATTTTACCAGTGTCTCAGTAAATTTCATGGCAATACTTGGACAAGAAGATCTTCATCCCTTTAATAAAAGTGATTTGCACTGTATACCATGTTATAATAAATGTGATAGATAGTGATACAGGTAACACATGATCTCTGTGAGCATTTCTGAAGGAATTTGTGCAACATAGGGCACATTTGAGTGGTGGAGAGAGAGTATATTTTTAGTATGTCACAGGCAATAAAATCAGACTTCTCCTGGGTTTCCTCCTGTTTGGAGACCATTCTTCCTACCAGCTCTCTCTAATAAATATTTTGCCTATGCCTAAAAGAGTCTTTGCGCTAGAAGAATTTTTTTTTAATTAATTACTTATTTATTTATTTATGATAGGCACACAGTGAGAGAGAGAGGCAGAGACACAGGCAGAGGGAGAAGCAGGCTCCATGCACCGGGAGCCCAACATGGGATTCGATCCCAGGTCTCCAGGATTGCGCCCTGGGCCAAAGGCAGGCGCCAAACCGCTGCGCCACCCAGGGATCCCTGCACTAGAAGAATTTTGAGTAGGCTTATCATATAAACCCCCATCAGGTAATGCCGTCTCCATGTTTTACCATGTATGTAGTAAAAAGAGCACTTGACTTTTTTTTAAAATTTTTTAAAATTTATTTATGATAGTCACACACACACAGAGAGAGAGAGAGAGAGAGAGAGAGAGGCAGAGACATAGGCAGAGGGAGAAGCAGGCTCCATGCACTGGGAGCCTGACGTGGCATTCAATCCCGGGTCTCCAGGATCGCGCCCTGGGCCAAAGGCAGGCACCAAACCGCTGTGCCACCCAGGGATCCCGGGCACTTGACTTAAAGTCAGAAAACTTGAATTTGGATCCCTGGGTGGCTCAGCGGTTTAGTGCCTGCCTTCAGCCCAGGGCGTGATCCTGGAGTCCCAGGATCGAGTCCCACATCGGGCTCCCTACGTGGAGCCTGCTTCTTCTCCCTCTGCCTGTGTCTCTGCCTCTCTCTCTCATTCTCTCTCTCTCTGTGTCTCTCATGAATAAATAAATAAAATCTTAAAAAAAAAGAAAACTTGGATTTAAGTACTACCTGTGAAACCATAGATTGTTCACTTCCCCTTTTGCTATTCCCTGTACATGTCAAGTGAAAGTGTTGTATTGGAAGATCATGTCTAAGATTTCTTTTAAGTCTTAAAACTAGACTCTTTGATACTCTAAGTTGTTAATCAGTCTCGACTTGTCGACCTGTGGTGGGAAGAAACTCATTATCTGGGCAATTACCTGGTTTCGATTGTGGACCTCCCTATTCAATGGAAAATATTTTCCATATGTAGGTTCAAAATCTCTATGTCATAATTCCATTATTAATCATAGGCAAATTGGAACAAATCTGGTCTCCTTATCTATTAGCAGTTCAATATATTTGAAGGTACTCAAAATCCTTTTGTTGTCTAGACTGAATCTCCTTGCTTCTTTCAACTGTTCTTCACATGTTCTGATTTTTACCTCCCGTGGTATCTGCTCATCCTCCTTTGTATATGTGCTTTGCCACTGTGGAATCCATAAAGGATCTAGCCCCGAGTAGCTCATTTGTTTGTTGTTCTTTCATAGAGTAGAACAGGCCTATCTATTTTGTTTTATTATGTTTATTGGATTATATCCCAGCATCACACCCATGTTCAAATACATATGTTATACACCTGCTTCATAGTAAATGTGTAATAAGTCCACTCAAACATGATTTTATTTACATATGTAGCTTTAGATTCATGACTTCACCAGTTTTTATTTGAATACTTTATTATTTAGACTGATGAGTAGCATTTTATATAATAAATATATGAATAATTCATCTCATTGATAGAGTTGGTCCCTCTCTTGTTCATCCAAGTGCTCATTCACTGTTGAGTTCCTTATCATTGACAAAGGTGATAAGCCAAACTCCAAAACTTTCTTCCAAATAATTATTTTGAATGAGTCAGACTACGGGATGCCCTGATGTTCTAAGCTGAGACAGCTTCGCCTATAAACAAATTCTTACAAATGTCTCAGATACAAACCAATTGAACTCTACCAGCACCTAATCTGTGTTTAGCTACTTTTTTGCATTAAGAATATTGAGGCTGGCTTTGTCAGGTGCCCTGCTGGTGGCAAGTCGTTGTATGCATAACAATTTTTTTCCCTTGATCTACCAACCACAGAAACCTTACCTTTTGAAAAGGGAAATGATACTACTTTTGTATAGGTTATTATTTATGAAAACATGTGGAATCTAGAAAAGTATTTATAAACTCCTCTTTCACATGATCAAGATTAACTAATGTCTCAATCATCTTTTTCCTTTATGAAAAACTAGGAAGCACTGATATATCTCTTGTCTTCCCATATCCTTCCCAAGTTTATTCAAATATCACCATTGTTATATTGAAACAGGGCAGCCTGGCATACAGCAGAGAGTAACCATGGAATCAGATTTGTGTTCAGCTTTTGTCTCCAGTATTACTTGTTGTTTAGCAGATGAGTTATAAAATGTCAGCCTTAGTATTTTCCTTTGTGAAATGTAAATAACACTATTTGGCAAGAAGAGTTGTGAAAGTTAGTAATGCTGTATGTAACATACCTAGTTCATACTGAGAATTTCTGTTGTTGTTAGCGTTATTTCTTGGAATATGTAATATAATTTATTGTTGATATTATTTTCATTTCTTTGGAATATAACTCATTTAGGTCAGGTAGCATAATTTTGTTTAAGATTATAAATATTCTTTTAAAATGTTCTTATGTTGCTCAGGTTTCCAACTTCTTAATCACCATTCAGAACTTTTTAATCCACGGATTATCCCCCATCCCCTCTGTCTTTCGATTCCTACCTCACGGTTGTTTCAAGTACAGTCTAAGGACTGTCTGATGTGCCATGTCAGATGCTAAGGTTTTGAATCAGAGCTTTTCCTTGATGTTATATTTTGTGCTCACAACACTTTATTTCTTCCCTCTTTTACCTTTTATCCTGCCTTATTTTAATAGTAAGACATCCATTCCCCATGATTCTTCCTCCTTACTATCTACGATTTTTACTTTTTGGGCCTTTCTAGGTTTTCATAAAATCCAAAATGAATTATTTATTTATTTATTTATTTATTTATTTATTTATTTATTTTAAAGATTTTATTTATTTATTCAGGATAGACATAGAAAGAGAGAGAGAGGGGATCCCTGGGTGGCGCAGCGGTTTGGCGCCTGCCTTTGGCCCAGGGCGCGATCCTGGAGACCCGGGATCGAATCCCACGTCGGGCTCCCGGTGCATGGAGCCTGCTTCTCCCTCTGCCTGTGTCTCTGCCTCTCTCTCTCTCTCTCTGTGACTATCATAAATGAATAAAAATTAAAAAAAAAATATCACTAAAAAAAAAAAAAAAAAAAAAGAAAGAGAGAGAGAGGGGCAGAGACACAGGCGGAAAGAGAAGCAGGCTCCATGCCGGGAGCCCGACTTGGGACTTGATCCCGGGGCTCCAGGATCACGCCCTGGGCCAAAGGCTAAACCGCTGAGCCACCCAGGGATCCCCTCAAAATGAAATATTTAATCCTTGTTTTTTCACTCTCCCCTAAACTCTATAGTTTTATCATAGAAGCCTGTAGAATGTTACAAAGGCAGACTTTCCTGAGTTAGAGTTGTGTATATATGAATTCTATTTTCCTTGTCACCAATATTACCATTAGAATGTGTTGGGAATATCTTCTTGGTGCATAATATTCTTCATTAAAATACTTTGTTCTAATATCTGCTTTTAATATGCAAAGGATGGGGCTAAAATGATGGTGTACAGTGTAAGGAATTGTGCTCAACTATAGTAACATCTGGTTGGTTCATATTCAGAATGATGTTAAAATTTCCATGGCTTCTCTGTATAATAGAAATTGGTATTTGTAAATCAGACCATAGCCTCATTGGGAAATCCCTAGAGTTATCGTGAGTAATGAGTTCTGGAATTTCATGTTTCCTTCTTCCTAGTTATTATGGTAATGAGTACATTTTAGTCCTTGATTTCTCTCTAGGATTTGAAACTTTTCACTCTTCCTGCTTTCTTAAAAAGTTCTTTTCAATTGGCTTCTATCTTTCACACTCCAGATTTTGTTACTTTTTTATGTATTCCTTTTCTCTCTTATCTGTCTTTTTCCACCTACCCTTCAAACACAGTAGTGTTATCTAAAATCCCATGTTCTACTTAATCCCTTCTAAATCTATCTCCCCTGCCTGTGCAGTTCATTTATTCCCATTGTTTCAACTACATCTCTACCACTTGTATGTTGATGATTGCTGAATCTTTATCTCCATTCTAGAAGTCTCCTCCCAGCTCTAGATGTACATGCCTAACTCCTTACTGGATATTTCCACTTGGATGTTTTCTCGACTTCTTAAGCTAAAAATGAAAATGAAAATAATAATAATAATAATAATAATACCACATATTACCTTTTCCCCAGTTCCACATTTCTCATAGTAAGCTCTATATCAATGAATAGCATCAGTATCGATCCATGAATTCATTAAGTAATTAATTTGGATTCCTCCTTTCCTTAAGTCTCACAGTGGTGGATTATAAAAGGCAAAGGTTTATTTACATTTCTTCCCATCAAGAGGTAGACTGTTTCCACACCCTTTGAATCTGGTCTGACCTTATGATTTTTTTGGTAGAAATCATATTGAGTGATTTTTGAACCTTGGCCTCAGACCTTGCAGCTTTACTCTCATTCTCTTAAAACCTAGTACTATCATGTGTGAACATCTAAGTTAGCTGTCTTCAAGATGAAGTGTAACCACTTGAGCATGATATACAAGATCCTGCATGATGTAGCCTAAGCCATGATATTACCACAGTCCTAGCAAAGTGCAGTTATAATGTGATGTATTTTCTTTAGGTCTACACCTTTTTGCCTATTCTTTGGTCTATAATTCTCTTCTGGAATTCAAGAATTAGTTCATCATTACACCTCTGTTGATGATTCTTCGTTGAGCCCTTATATTCCTAGTCTGAATTTATTCACTATCTTTGTTATCTTCTAGGAACTTTTTCTATCCTTCTATTTTAAGCTATATTGTCAATGAACCTACTTATGTTCCCAATAATCCATATACTCTTTAAATGCAAGGAGTTTGCCTTATTTATTTCTGTATTTGTGGTATTTAACTAATATAGAGTGAGCAGATGACAATTTGATTAGAAGCATTTATCTAACCAATTCTAGAATGACCAGGGAAGTCCAGAATTTTGAGGCCTTAATGCTTGGAATAAGTATATGCAAAGGATATTTATAAATCAGGGTATCCAAATAGATGTGGCTGTAGGAATTGGGGAAACATTTTTTTTTGTCATCCATTAAATACCAGCAGTGTTAAGTATTTATAGTAAATATGCATTGTGATGTATCTGATAACAGATATTTTGGAAGAGTGTACCATGTTTCAGTCTGTATTGTAACCATGGACCTTATATACACACACATACATACACAGCTCTGTTTAAGAGAGCTCTAGATCCCAGGAAGTAGGGATAAACTTATTTAATTTTGAATTGTTGTTGAATTTTTTTGAGCCATTGTGTTTACATATTGTATATAAATGACATTTAGACTAGTTGCTCATTTCCTTTGGTTGGAATATTTATGTAATATAGAGACATGATACACCCGAGGGAGCAGTTTGCAAGAATGTCTGATTAACTGAGGGTCTGAATTCATTTAAAAGAATATTAATATCAAAGTGATGCATATGTTTATCTTTGTATACACATATAAACATTTTCTGTTTGTTTATATGCTCACATGATCGCTATATGTAGACCTATATTTATTGTGTACTGAATCAATGGAAAAATGCTGTATATTCACTTCTCATAATATTTATCACTAGTGCAGATTATATGCTTGAAAGATTTTATGGAAATTATGTATATGACATAGTGCACTTGTAGAAACCTGCCATTTTGTAAATGGCCATGAACATTCAAGTTTATCCTTATCAAATTGGAGGAAATATTTATCTTTTGATGTTGGGCTAGGATGGAATTGCAAAGAAATTTCTATTTCTATTCATTCTCATTTAAAAAATTTTATTATTTAAGTATGTATTTTACTTTGTCATTTGAGAAAAAGGAAAACAGTTTTAAATAGATATTTGTCAGGTGAACTGTGACCTAAGTAGAACTACGAAAGTGGCAAACCCATTAAATACCGTAATATCATGCAAATTATGACAGCTTTGCTGATATTTCTTTCAGAGACAAGGAAATTAGTTTCTATTTGACTATTTTATGATAAATCAACACCATGTACAGATATTCAAATTTATGAAATTGTAGATTATAATAGGTGCAACTTCAGATTTATCTGTATGAATAGTCAGAGTAATAGTTGAGCCCCTGATGATTGCACACATACAATTTTTTTTGAAATCCATAGTTCGAACTATATATAATCAGTAAATTTGAAAATTAGAACCGTATCTATCCACCTTATTATGTGAAGCTTTGTTCGTTCAAGTAGATTGCCGTACTTTTCATAGTCCTCCTACTTCCTTTTAGTTGTAAACTCATGTTCACCTTCACATTTCATTTTAGGGGAAAAAAAAATTTCCCTTCTCTTGCTTTTGCCAAAGAGTAGCACTTTACCTTTTTTTTCTTTTTAGGAACAATTTTTATTTATTTATTTTTAATTTAAATTCAATTAGTTAACATTTAATGTATTATTAGTTTCAGTTGTAGAGTTCAGGGATGCATTAGAATTTGTTTACCTTTTAAGAGAGAAAAAGGATCAAATTCTATTTAGTGAGATGTGTCATTCATTTAAACAGTGTCTTTTGGAACAGAAGTAATTGCAATTGTGGTCTAACTCGTGAAGCAATCTTGGAGTTAGACTGGATGATGTTAAGTATGTAATAGAATACAGTGGGGAGCATCACCTCACTCAAATCATTCTCTTGAAATTACTTATATCCCTTAAACCTGAGATAATCCTTCAATGATATCATCTGTGATTTTTCATTTGTTAGAAATGGGATTTCCTGTTTATACAAAGGGAAAATGCTAATTTGGCTCACCAAAGTTATCCAAGGATTCTTTGTATATAAAGTATTTCAAGAGGAAGAAATAGGTTTTGATGAGTTGGTGTAAGTGAATCATTAACATGTGGGCCTGAACTTCCTTTTATTTAGAGACACAGGAAGGATTCTAAACAGTTCAGCTTTAACATTGTAAGTTTAAGGAAGGCATATCTTTCTTTTTTTTTTTTTATGTATTCATGAGAAACACACACACACACACACACACACACACAGAGAAAGAGAGAGTCAAAGACACGGGCAGAGGGAGAAGCAGGCTCCATGCAGGGAGCCCAATGTGGGACTTGATCCTGGGATCGGGATCATGCCTTGAGCCAAAGGCAGATGCTCAACCGGTGAGCCACACAGGCATTCTATGATGCTCAAAAATTTCAAACTGTGAACAAGGTCACCTCTATGTAGTCAGAGATGCATTTTTTACATTGACTAGTGAACAGATGAAGGTCATTACATTGTGATTTTCCAGAATTTTTAGTTTCTCCCATTATTAATCAGGCACAGTTTTTTACCTTATAATTTATTTAATTCATGTACTTAGTTAACATTTGGTAAGGAAAACAAAACCGTGCATGATGATAAATGAGTGTGTGAGTGGTTGTTTTATATTAATGTACTTTTTTGCAAAGCATAGATGTGATGTAGCCAATGTATTTATTGGAGTATCTGAATATTTTTATTTCTTGCACCAGTGCCTCCCACTCTTTGGGGAAATAATCAATACTTTGGTGTGCAATACTATTCTTCCTTTTCCATTACCTTATTATTTTGATCCTTAACAACTTCGGAAGAACATGTGGTCATGCATGTTATATATATTCCTTCTAACTACATCAGCAGTCAATTGTGGTTTTAGTATTTGAGAATGTGCTTCTTTGGAAAAAGAAAGAAGGATGTGTTTTTCTTTTGCTCAGTAGGAAATGTTAGTGACTGCCAGCCAATGTTTTCTCCTTGTTGTGTTCTGAATTTTCAATTTCATTAAATAATTTGTAATCTCAGCTCTAAGTCCAGTCTGAATAAATGTTGGTCATTCTTTGTGATGAAACTCACTGATGGGACCTCTCATAATGAGAATTCATCTGGAGGAGAGTTTGCTGGAGCTGAAGAAATTTTGAGAAGTGTTTCTCTATCTTTTCTCAACGACTGGGTTTTGAGTGTAAATCTCAGAGGGAAAGCAATTAAATCCTATCTGTTGGGACAGGAGTTTCATAAGAATTGACTTAGGCATGATTCCTAGATAATCGTATTTATTTGGGTATCCTGATAATGCTGAGGTCATGGTTGTTGTACTTTAGGACAGTATTGATATACGTGCTAAGTGTCAGCAAAGAACAAATATTGTTGTAGAAAACTGTCTTAAATAGATTTTTTGAATTTGTTCTTCTAAAAAATAGCTTTAAAAAAGGGCAATAGCGGGATGCCTGGGTGGCTCAATGGCTGGCTGAGTGTCTGCCTTCAACTCAGGGCATGATCCCGGAGCTCCAGGATTGAGTTCCACATCAGGCTCCCTGCATGGAGCCTGCTTCTCCCTCTACCTATGTCTCTGCCTCTCTTTCTGTGTCTCTCATGAATAAATTTTTTTTAAAAAAGGGCAATAGGGATCCCTGGGTGGCGCAGCAGTTTGGCGCCTGCCTTTGGCCCAGGGCGCGATCCTGGAGACCCGGGATCGAATCCCACATCGGGCTTCCGGTGCATGGAGCCTGCTTCTCCCTCTGCCTATGTCTCTGCCTCTCTCTCTCTCTCTGTGTGTGACTATCATAAATTAAAAAAAAAATAAAATAAAAATAAAAAAGGGCAATAGCTTTTTCTTACTTCAATTATCCAGGAGCAACAAATGCTCCTAAGTTGGGGTATAATTCATGATTTCGTAAAAGACACCCCTGATACCACTTTTGGTTCGGTAGAATCATAGTAAAATTATTAGGTAACAATGATGCAGGATTACTAGTGCTGTGATGCAAACCAAACTTTTTTTAAAGTATCATTGCCACATAACATTATATTAGTTTCAGGTGTTTAACATGATTATTTGATATTTGTTTGTATTATAAAATGGTCATAAAATGATCATAAAATGAATGGTAACAAATTTTGTTACCATTCATTATTATGCATTGCTACCAATTTATTCTTTTGGTGATGAGTAATTTTAAGATCTACTCTCTTAGAACTTTCTAATATACAATACAGTATTATTAACTATTGTGACCATACTGTGCATACATCCTCATTACTAACTTTCTTACTGGACATTTATAGCAGTTGACAAACCTCACCCATTTCATTCATCCCCATATCCCATGCCCAGCCTATGGCAATCACCAATCTATTCTTTATATCTGTGATCTTAAAACCAAACTTTTGTGATGGTATTTAATTTCATCACAAAAGAGAAGATGCAAAAAACAAGCATACATCTAGAGCAATTCATTGTGTGTGTGTGTGTGTGTGTGTGTGTGTGTGATATTTATTTAAGAGTAGATTTTCTAGCCATGTTTTCTCCTATGTTGAGGCCTAAAGAAATAGCAGAAGTTAGATAAATGAATAAGGGCTGGGAAGATGGGAATCAGTTCAGTGCATGTGTCCCAAAGATGAAACAGAACTTGACACTTTTAACACCTGAAAGAAATTCAGTACAGCAGGAGCATATAATGCACGGGCATGAACAAAAGATGTGGGATTGGAGAGAGAAGTAGGGACCAAATCATAAATGATCTTGTGACCCACTGTGTGATTTTCAGGCTTATTCTACGGGTAATATGTAACCATTAAATGTTTAAGCAATAAAGGGACATGATTAGATCCATGATTTTTAGAGCTCATGTGACTGACCGTATTGTAGAGAATCAATCTGAGGGCTTAAAAATGGAGGTGGCAAGATTCTTTTATTTTTTAAGATATTATTTATTTATTCATGAAAGACACAGAGAGGCAGAGACACAGAGGGAGAAGTAGGCTCCCTGTGGGGAGCCCAATGCGGGACTGGATCCTGGGAATCGGGATCATGCTCTAAGCCAAAGGCAGGTGCCCAACCGCTGAGCCACCCAGGTCTCCAGGTGGCAAGATTATTTGGAGTGTGGTTATTGGAATAATTAAGTTAAGAATTTAATAATGAGGGTACCTGGGTGGCTCAGTCGGTTAAACATCTGCCTTCAGCTCAGTACATGATCCCAGGGTCCTGGGATCGAGTCCCACATTTGGCTCCCTGCTCCTTGGGGAGCCCACTTTGGCCTGACACTCCCCCTGCCTGTGCTTTTTCTGTCAAATCAATAAATAGAATTCTTATAAAAAGTTTAATAATGAGTAAAGAAAAAGAGACATCCAGTAGCAAATTAAGTTACTCAAAGCCTATTAGAGCTTGGGGAATGAGTCTATCACCAAGGAAACTGAAATGTTCTTAATAATTGTGAAAATGAGGTGGCAATGATGATTATCTAATATGTACAGTATCATACAGTTTACAAATTACTTGCAAAACTATTGTCACATGTAAACTTTTTTAATAGCTTCATAAGTTAGATGTTTATATTATGATTATCTTATACAAATAGTTAAATAGAAATTTGCAGAAGTTCTATGAGTATTCAATTTTATACTGTGAAGAATTGTGAAAGGTCTTAGATTTCACCTACTTGTATCGTAACAAATCAGTTTTACACAGTTTCATGGAGGCTGGATAAAAACCCAAGAAATTCTTGGGTTAAAGACAATGGACATTATTACTCATGGCTTAGTAGACAACATGACTATATTCTTTTTTTTAAGATTTTATTTTTTAAGATTTTATTTATTCACAGAGAGAGAGAGAGAGAGAGAGAGAGAGAGAGAGAGAGTCAGAGACACAGGCAGAGGGAGAAGCAGGTTCCATGCAGGGAACCCGATGTGGGACTCGATTCCGGGTCTCCAGGATCACACCTCGGGCTGCAGGCGCCGCTAAACTGCTGCGTCACCGGGCTGCCCCATGACTATATTCATATCTGTTCTTGTTGCTATTCGATTCCTATAGGAGTAATGTGAAGTTAGCTTAAGTGTCTGCTGCACATTTAGTGAGTGTGTTTCATGGAAGACCTAAGTCTAGTAAGCCCCCAAATTTTAACCCACCCAGAACCATTTGCACTAAAAGATGATGTTATCTTAATATCCTGGACAGTAAACACATTTGCCCTCTGCCTTGGAGGAAGACACTATCTCCACCTCCCAAAGTTGTCAAAAGCCCTTGAGAAGATAGGCTGGAAATAGGCTCTCAGTGCTTCTCATTAGAAGATGTATAGACATGTAGGAAACGCAATTAGAATTATCTCCCAACAATAATCTTTACTCTTGGATGCCAAGTCCCATGGCTGTTCTATACCTTTTGATTTCTGTAGGATTTATAATTTCTTGAATGCATTTGTAACATTGAATTAAGTCAAAACCCTTATATATAGATGAGTTTGCTCTGAGAATTAGAGATTTATACTCACAAATAGACAAGTGTAGAATTGTATAAGCCACCACAGAAATATTTTCATATTTTTCCCTTGCCTCTAGCATTTGGGAAATTTCGATCATTGCCATACTGGCTGGATTTAGAGGAATGAAAACTAAAGGAGCATGGCTGAATGTTTATTTATCAGAGCCTTTCTAAATTGCTCATTCATGGGGATTCAGACTGCAAGAGAACATCAATGCTGCCAGTACCATTCAGTGTGAAAGGAAGCGGTAGAAGCCATAAGGAGCAAGGGGAATGCTTTATTTAAGAGAGAGAGACAGAGAGCACAAGCAGGGGGAAGGGCAGAGGGAGAAGCAGGCACCCCCTTTGAGCAGGGAACCTGATGCAGGGGTTGATCTCAAGACCCTGGGATCACGACCCAAGCCGGCAGCAGTGGCTTAACCAACTGAGCCACTCTGGTGCTCCTATTATTCTCATTTTAAAGAGGAGGAATATGTGGGGTTGCCTCACTGATTCAGGCAGTAGTGCATGCTTCTCTTGATCTTGAGAATGTGGGTTCAAGCCCACGTTGGGTGTAGAGCCTACTTAGAAAAACAGAAATGAGGACAAACAGGAGAATATGAATTTTGATAAAACTAAGTAACTTGCTCAAAACTTTATAATTGCAAATTGACCAATCTTAGATTTGAGGTTAGGTACAACTCCCAGCACTTGTGATAATTCTATGCCATCATGCTACCTATTTATAAATTATTACAATTTTATAAGATAGGTAGAATTACTATTTTCCAATCGTACTTGGGCACTCTTAATGAAGTATGTTGACATGGCTAAATTTATATATTATCCTCTTTAGGAAAATTTTAAAAATATAATTGAAAACAAGAAAATAGGGGCAGCCCAGGTATCTCAGTGGTTTAGCGCTGCCTTCAGCCCAGGGTGTGATCCTGGAGACCCAGGATCGAGTCCCACGTCGGGCTCCCTGCATGGAGCTTGCTTCTCCCTCTGCCTGTGTCTCTGCTTCTCTTTCTCTCTGTGTGTCTCATGAATAAGTAAATAAAATCTTAAAACAACAACAACAACAACAAGAAAATAGCAGTGATTATAATTGCTTGGGTGTGGGAAGAAGGAAAATCATCCATGACTCTGTTTCTTAAAGAGTGGAAAGTCCTCTAGACACCACCAATGTGTATTTGTATGAGCTGGTGGGATATAAGAGGATATATAAATCCTATCTACTCATTTCTGCCTAATAGAATGTGTTCACAATGGATCGAGTTGAATTGTCTAGACTGCTCAAACAGCTCAACTATCTGGAGATTGCTTCATTACTCAGAAAATGTTTATTAGAGTGGTTAAAATCCTGTGGTGGTATTGCCTACACTTTCTGTTAGAAGTTGGTCAATTCACTTACAGAGTTCAGTGAAACTGATCATTTGCATCCTGTGGATAAATTAATACATCAAAGTAGTGATTTAATAGGCTTTTTCTCCATTTTAGGAATGTGGAGTTCACTTCCTATATACACAGCTTCAATATTAAGAGCCTGAAGTAGGAAGTATTGCTTCTGTCACTTTTCTCTCAGTTAATTAATACAGGTTGTGTAGGATTTTGTGATAATATAGTAAGGAGTAATAATATATCTGTCTCCTGATGTCTGTTGGGGAACTATGTTGATTCAGTACTACCTCGCCTCCTTTGGAGTTGCTCATGTGTCTGATACAAACACAGTTCAGTAGCTTGAACTCTGAAAAGTAATCTTAACACATTCCCAAGAAAATGGAATATTCTGGAATTGAATGCATTACTATGAATACAGTCAAAGTCACAAATAATCTGGATTGAATATCTGAAGAAAGTCTATGGAATCAATTATAATGAAATGTTTAGTAATATACACTGGGAAATGATTTAAGAGAAGAATAAAAAAATGCTTGTTTTTTAATTGTATAAACATGTATATATGTATGTATGTATGTATGTATGTATTTCTTTCAGGTTCATGTTTTAAAAGTTCACTATTACTACTGTGTGTAACATAGCCATGCTATATGGAGTGGAAGGACAAGAGAAAACATACATGATCCATTTAGAAAGGTGTTTAAACAGTCATTGTAACATGTAAATGAAGCCATGACTCAAGATGTAGCAGTGAAGATGGATTCAGGACATGTTAGTTTTACAGTTCACAAGATCTGTTGATGCATCAGTTAGGGCAGAGGGTTAAATGTTCAGTCAGTGATTTAATATTGAATCTTGTTTTCTGTCTTAGACAACATGGTGGGTACCATTTTCTGAGAGGCAACACTGTAGAAGAATGATTATGGAGTTGGAGTGATTATAATTTAGTTTTTCCAGTGAGACATCCATTTGGAAATATTTGTGAGGCTATTGGGTCTGTGTATGTGGAATCTAAAAGAAAATTTGGGATACAGATATAAATCTGTGAGTCATCAACATTTGAGTGGTGATTGAAGCCATAGGAATTGAGAACATACATGGAATGTATGTATGAAGTATAAGAGCTTAGCACAGAACCCCAAGGAGTGAGCACTCTTATTTAAGGCATGGCCTTGTAAAAGTAGCCATCAAAAGAGACTGAATGGAAAAAAAGTATGGAGAATGTGGATTTATGGGAAGCAAGGGAGAAGAATATTTAGAAAAGGAAGTGGTTTTCAAGAGTCCCAAAAAGTTCTAGGTTAAGTATTACAAAATAATCCATTAGATTCAAAAACAAAGTTGCATGTGATTTGGGCAAGAGTGGTTTCAGTAGAGTGAAGAATATGGAAGCCACACTGGAGTAGATTAGAAAGTAAATGGGATTTTAGGATGTGTTTGATTGGATATCTGGTGTATGTATACCAGGGGCCAATGGTGGTGGTGGAGGTGGTAGGTTTCTTTCAGAATTCTTCCTACCCTAAAGGAAGTATTTGCTTAAATCAAAGCCATGAAGTTTTTCTTACGTGTTTTTCCCTAGAAGTTTCATCTTTTTAATTTTATGCTTGAGTCTATTATCCATTTTGATTCATTTTTTATTCATGGTGTGAGTTTTCAAAATTTTTTTTATTTTTATGCTTATGCATATTCAGTTTTTCCAGGAGTATTTCTTGAAAAGGCTATTCTTCATGAAATTGCTTTACTTTGTTGAAAATCAGTTCCCCATTTTCGTATGAGTCTGTTTTAGTACATTCTGTTGCATTCCATTAATTGGCCCATTTTTATGTCAATAAATACACTGCTTTTATTATTGTAGTAGCTTTATAATATCGATGTTTTGACTATTGTAGTTACTTTGCATTTGTATTTTTGATTCAACTTGTTAATTTCTATCTAAAAGCCTACAGAGATCTTTATTTGAAATTTTTTGAATGTATATATGAATGTGGGGAGATTTGACATCTTAAGATTTAATTTAATCATGAACAGGATCTCTCTTCATTTAGTGAGTTTTTCTTTATTTCATCTCAGCAATGTTTTGTTGTCTTCAGTGCACAGGTCTTCCAAATCAGATTTATCCCTAAGTACCTCATATTTTTCATGCTTTTTAAAATGATTTTTTTAATGGGTATTAATTTGAGTTGAATTTTCTATCATTTATTTGCAGGACAAACAAAATTGATTTTTATTAAACTTTTTATTTTGAGATCATTATATATTAAAGTGGAGCTTTAAGTAATTATACACTGGAGGGTATTATGCTGAGTGAAATAAGTCAATCGGAGAAGGACAAACATTATATGTTCTCATTCATTTGGGGAATATAAATAATAGTGAAAGGGAATATAAGGGAAGGGAGAAGTGTGTGGGAAATATCAGAAAGGGAGACAGAACATAAAGACTCCTAACTCTGGGAAACGAACTAGGGGTGGTGGAAGGGGAGGAGGGCGGGAGGTGGGGGTGAATGGGTGATGGGCACTAAGGGGGGCATTTGACGGGATGAGCACTGGGTGTTATTCTGTATGTTGGCAAATTGAACACCAATAAAAAATAAATTTATTATAAAAAATAAGTAATTATACAAACAAATACCATATATACTTAACCCAGTTTTCCTTTGTGGTAACATGTTGAGAAATTATATTAGAACTTCAAAACCACAATTTTGACATTGTTGTGGTCAAGGTTTACAACATTTCCATCTCTAAACGGATCCAACATGTGATGTCCTCTTATATAGCCTCATTGATTCCCATCTGTTCTTCCCACCCCACCCCTTGTAATATCCTGGCAACCACGAATCTGTTACTCTTTGCATAATATTGTCATTTGAATAACTATATGAATGAAGTAATACAGTATATAACCTTTTGGGCATTGGCTTCTTTCATTCCTCATTATTCTTTTCAGATTCATTGACAAATGATAGAATTGTATCAATAAAAAATATGTGTCAGATGTGTATTATTATCACAATTTCTCTTTCCTTCTATTTCTTTTTATGAAGTCATAATATTAACCAGAATGGACAATCTAAAGGAGTAGGCTTGTGACCAGTAGAAGATGGTAGTGTGAGAACTAAAGAATGTTATCTCAAGGGGGCACTTGGCTGGCTCAGTGGGTAGAGCATGTGATCTTTGATTTCTGGGTTGTGAATTTGAGCCCCATGTTGGGTGTAGAGATTACTTAATAAAATAAAAAAAAAATACAATCTTAAAAAAGAGAAAGTTGTCTCAAAACTTCAATTTGTAACCTTTGTAGTTCTTATTTTCCACTGTATATATCAAGTTGTATTGTGTATGTGTATGTGTGTATACACACACATATATAATTATTATTGGAAGTTTATAATTTCTTCCATCTAAATGATAGTGGGAATTTCTTTAGGCATTTGTCAGATTTTTTAGGAATTAGAAATATGTGCAAGCAGCAGGCTTTTCTTCAATTGGATAACTATAATTTCACACTTAACCAAATCTCTCTTCATTAAGTGTAGTACCAAGATAAGTGAAATAAAAATGTGATGCCAAATAGGAAGACTTTCCTTATGTTTTCACAAAAGAGACCATTTAGAATGGGAATTCTTCTATGGGCTACTAGAATAGTTGCAATCTTAGGATGTTTGTATTCAGGATTGATGTCATCTCTCTTGCTGTGTTTTTAAGGAACATTTCACCTTTGTATCTAAATCATTAAAATACTTTGTAGAGACAGGAAAATGCTTCCTTAAGCCTTTTCTCCCACTGGATTTTGTAGAGAGAGGTGCTATGTAGCTGAGCTCACACCCACTATTTGGCATATTGCTTGTTATTCTGCAGATTTTATTCAGTTCTTTTTGCCCAGCAAATCTCAGAGCTGAAACTAGTCTCGTGTATTTTCATTCACAGTACCTGAATCTTTTGATAGGAGTAGGTAGCTTGAATGGTATTGGATGTGGGGATTGTGTGGATATAGGTATAAATGAAAATGTGCATATACATTTATGCATTCTGGCTAGTATTAGTATTAATTGTTCTCAATTATGTAGACTCATTGGATCTAAGTTGTTAGCATCCTGCTGTGAATGGAGAGGGAATCAATTTAGGGAATAGGGTCCAACATGCTGTAATATTAATAATTATGGCACAGTTGGGGCTTCATATTGATTTTGAAGAATTCTCATTATCACTTCTTGGGAGACTGTTAGAAGAAAGGTGGGTATGCAAGGCAAAGGCTAATATGCTGACAATTATTGCTATTTATAATTATAATAAAAATGATTATTTTTATATTTATTCTTGAATTTCATATATGAACCAGCAAATTATTTACATCAACCAGTGTAAAAATAGGTATGTGAGTAGTGCAGTATGTTTACCAGTCCAGTTTAATGATAAAATTGGGGTTTACATTGTTTGAAAAACTGGAAGTTTGCTTAGAGAATACTTCTCATGAGACTGAAGAATTTTTCTAATGAGTTTATATTCACTATGACAAACTGATGAGTTCATCTATTTCCTAGAAATTCTGGGAGTTTCTATTTCCCTGATTTTGTGTTGAATATTAAAATGTGAAAGATCAGAGATGGAAAGATTGCATTAATGAATTAATGTACACATGAAAGAACTGAATAAAAAATAATTCAATTTTTCCATAAGAGCTACTATCTAAAGATGTCTTTGGTATAATAGAACTGGAGTTAAGAAGGGAAGGTGAATTTATAGAAGGAAATATGTCTGGATGTAAAAGGAAAGAATGAGTCAACCTTCCAGGTGTTTTAGACTAATTTAGATGGTACATGAAAGGAGGTGGCTATTTGCAATTTCGCACATCCTTCATCAATAAATCCAATCTCTTTTTGGATGAAATTTTCACAGAAGCAGTTTTAGAAGTTATTCTAGGATACCAATTTTTCAAGTAGTGCACATGCAGCTTCATTCCTAGGGTATGTTAGTCTAAGGATTCATGTGTTTTAAGATAATCTTCACAGAAGATGTTCTTGAAGATAATCTTTAAGGCAAAATAATCCTTTTAGATACTAATTTCCCCACTGTGTTTTTGTGGGGGTGTTTTTATGAATGTGAAATTTACCTATGCTAGATATTTCATATAAATAGATTCTATAACATGTTACATATTGTATCTGACTTCTTTCACTTAGCAAGACGTTTTTAAGGTCATCCACATTCTGGCATGTATCAGTACTTAAATCCATATAATTGATGAATAATATTTCATTGTATGTGTTTACCACAATTTGTTTATCCATTCATCTGTTGATGGATATTCGTGTTGTTTTTACCATTTAGCTATTACGAATAATGTTGTTATAAACGTTACTCTATATCTTTTTAGTATCTGCTTTCGATATTTATTTATTTATTTATTTATTTATTTATTTATTTATTTTGCTTTCGATTTTTATGATTATACACCTAGAAGTGGAATTCTTGTATTATATGGTAATTGTATGCTCAGCTCTTTAAAACCACTTGTTTATTTGTTTGTTAATGTATGTATGTATGTATGTATGTATTTGACATAGAGAGCAAGAGAGCATAATCAGGAGCAGTGGCAGAGGAAGAGGGAGGAGCAGACTCTGCCAAGTAGGAAGCCCAAAGTGGGCTAGATCTCAGGACACTGGGATCATGACCCAAGCCAAAGGCAGATGCTCAACTGATTGAGGCACCCAGGCACCCCCCTTTTTAAATTAATTAATTAATTAAGATTTTATTTATTTATTTTGAGAGAGAGCGAGCATGAGCGAGGGGGAGGGGTAGAGGCAGAGGGAGAAGGAGACTCTCCGCTGAGCAGGGAGCCCAAAGCAGAGCTTGATCCCAGGACTCTGGGATCATGATCTGAGATGCTTAACCCACTGAGCTACTCAGATATTCCTGTTTTCAACAGTAGCTGTTTATTCCCACCTCCAATGTGCATGAGTTCCAGTTTCTCTGATCTATATTGGAATGAGAAAGGTTTTTTAGTTATATATTAGTTACAGTGTAACAGAAGTGCAACTTGTATCCTGTTCTTTTCAGTTGAAGCTCATTATTTATTATACTTTTTTGCTACTTTGACAATACTCTTTTGGAAACAGAGCAATAAGTATTTGTGATTTGTGGTTATGGAGAATAGGCTTGTGTATTTATTAAATAAATAGGAACAATAAGAGGCATTTTCTAGAATTCTGTCATTTGTCAGGCTTTCTTAACCCGCATTCTATTGTTTGGTTAAATGTCATAATGATAGACTTTCTTACTATTGTTATCAAAGTTTTTTACAAGATAATTCATATTCCATAAAATTCACTCTTTTAAATTGTAAAACTCAGTGGTTTTCAGTACAAAGAGTAATACAATTATCACTCTACCTAATTTTAGAGCATTTTCATCATCCCACAAAAGTAACTTTTTTCTAGTTGATAGTCACTCCCCATTTCCCATTCCCACCCAACCCCTGGCAATGATTAATTTACTTTCTATCTCTATGGACTTAATTATTTTGGTTATTTCATGTAAACACAATTGTACAACTTATGGCCTTTATTACTTTTTTTCACTTTCATTTATCTCATAGCTTATGATGTTGAACATTGTTTCATGTGCAATTTGGCCATTTTTATATCTTCTTTGGAGAAATGTCTATTCACATCCTTTACACATTTCAAATTGGTCTATCTTTTTATTTTTGAATTGTGGTTTTTATATATTCTAGAAGCACATGCCTTATAAAATATATGATCACAAAATGTCTTCTGTTATTCCATGTGGTGTCTTCTCTTTCTATATGGTTTATTTTGAAACACAAAGGTGTTTAATTTGACAAAGTCAAATTTATCTGTTTTTTTCTTTGTTGCTTTGCTTTTGATGTCATGTTTAAAAAGGCTTTGTGATTGATCTCTACTTTTTTATACTAAGAATTTTAAGTTTTTAGCTCCTACATTTAAGTCTATGATCCATTTTGAGTCAATTGTTGTGTAGGGTTTGTGGTAGGAGTTCAAATTTATTTTGCATGTATCAGGAATTGGCAGGTGTCAAGTTGGTTAAATTAGTACAACAAAGCAAAGTGAAAATAACAATGAAGACTTTATCAACTTACTGTGTTAGAATAAGCAAGAGGCCAGAAACGAGATGCCACATCCTCACAGTGTTCCATTTTCTCTCACTGAGGCATAGGACATGGTCAAATCGTTCAGCAAACATTGTCAGTGAGTTGTTGGCTAGTGGGGAGGCTCATCTTTCAGTCAAAAGGCTTCTGCTGTTTTAGGGACCTGAGGGCTGGGGAGAATGATAGGATGAAGTGCTTGTAGTAGAAAAGTGCTAAATACTGGAAGTATAGCTCTCTTTTTTTAAGATTTTATTTATTTATTCATGAGAGACACAGAGAGGCAGAGACACAGGCAGAAGGAGAAGCAGGCACCTCACAGGGAGCCTGATGTGGGACTCCATCCCCAGACCCGAGATCACGCCCTGAACCAAAGGCAGACACTCAACTGCTGAGCCACCCAGGCATCCTGAGTTATAGCTCTTGATAAGGAAGTCCCCACTGAGGCACTTTGGATAGGAATATAAATTGGCATTGGTGCTATTTGACTGAATCTCTTCAGTGCTTGAAATGCATTGGCTGTGCAACAAGTCTGGTATGTGGAATGCAGCTTTCCTTCATGATACCTGCCAGTTAAATCCTTTAATAATTGCTTATGGAATGGGCTGAGAAATCATATATGGCATTTTGGTCTGTAGCCAGAGTGTTCTGCATGGGGATAACCATTTGTCCCAGAAGTGTTTGTTTAAGGAACTATTCCAACATCATTGAATTGTCATGATACGCCTACTGAAAATCAACAAGGATTTAATTTAGGAACCTCAATTTTACTCCTTTGGTCCAATTCTACTACACTGGCCTATCCTTTTGTGGTACTACACTTTCTTGATTGTTGTAGCTGTGTAACAGATATTGAAATCTTGGCATGTCTTCCAACTTCTCTTGTCTTCATCAAGATTGATTTGGTTGTTCTGAGTCCCTTGCATTTCCATATGAATTTTAGATAACTTTATGAATTCTAAAGGCCCTTCAGCATCATAAACAATTAAATTATTTTTTAGATAATATAGTATGTTATATATTTTTGAAAAAACTATCACCTCAATGTGTCACATATGATAGTTTTGTTGACAGAACATGTGAATACCTAGCTTGATTTTCTTCCTAAAGAGAGGAGATTTTATTAAAGAATAATGGAAAAGGGGTGCCTGGATGTCTCCCTGGTTGGGTGTCTGCCTTTGGCTCAGGTCATGATCCCCTGGTCCTGGGATCAAGTCCCATATTAGGCTCCCTGCAGGAGAGCTCTCCCTCTCCTATGTCTCTCCCTCTCCTATGTCTCTGCCTCTCTCTGTCTCTCATGAATAAATAAATTAAATCTTTGAAAAAAATGTTGGAAAAGAATCTGTGAGATCATGGATTAATTACAAAAACATTTATAGGCCTATCTCATCAATTTTTAAAAAAGATTTTATTTATTTATTCATGAGAGACACACACACAGAGAGGCAGAGACATAGGCAGAGGGAGAAGCAGGCTCCTTCAGGAGAGTCAGATATGGGACTTGATCCTAGGACCCAAGGATCATGACCTGAGCCAAAGGCAGATGCTTAATCACTGAACCCTTCTAGGCGCCCCTTGTCAATTTTTCATTTAGCATTTTTTTGGACATGTGTCTAGTGTAAAGGCATCTGAAGAAATATTTTAAAAATATGAGTTATTTAGTAGAAACCAGAGAAGAAATGTTGAGGGAAAATTGTTGATCAAATGCGATATTTTTTTGAAAGGTAGTAATAGTATTTAATGAAAAATAATAATTTATATTCACTTCATGATTGCTAACTTTAGTCTCACAGTTCCTAATAAAAAGAGAATACCAATATTAATATTGAATTTTACACAGATGGGAATTAGAGTGCCCAAATTTGAAGTTATTTGCCCCAAGTCACACTGTAAACCAGAGAGTGTATCCAAAAGAATTTTTCTTCATCATAGTAGTTCTGTTTCCTCTGAACCGTCTGTCTTCTTTTGGATATAAATTATCTTTTTACTCAGTACAAAGTATGCATTTGAATTTAGAAATAATTGCACGAGACTTGGTAATTCTATAGTAGTCATGGATTTAACCACTTGATGCTATTTACTCAGTCCTTTATATGTATATACTTTAACTAATCAATAAGTTTGAAGAGCTTAGCATCCAGCTCATCCAGTGTAGCTTTACATGAGCTACATGTATTTGAGGCAGACAGCAGAATACCTGGTAAACAAAGAGAGTTAATGACATTCATACTGCTTAGTGTTGAAAATGCCATTGGGGTTAAGAGCAAAGCTTTTTATTCAGACAAGAGTCTAAAAACCAAGTAATAAATATATTAACACATCTGTTTTGGTAGATATACTAAGGGGTATGAGATTGGAGTCTCTATCAGGAAAGCCTATTTATTCTAGAATTCTCAGTGACAAGCATATTGCAATGTATGGAGTCCATGCTCAATGACTTAATCGAACAAATAAAGCATCCCACATGGGTAGAACAACATTTATTGTATAAAGGTTAATATACATGTATTGTATATGTGCTAAGATGGCATGGAGAAGAGTCGAAAGAACTTGAAGTACTATAATACTAGATGAATTTGATAACACATTCACTGATGTGGAGAAAGTGTACAACCTTTCCCTGACGTTTGGTTTTTAACACAGAAGAGCTGTTTATTTATCAAATTCTTAGAGAGTGGTGCCTGGATTAGACCTCGGATGTAAATCTCTCTCTCTAGGAATCAGCTGAAAATCTCCATTTCCTCTGGATCATTGTTTTTGTTCTTCCTTTTTTTTTTTTTTTTTGTAATTATTTTCCAATTCGCTCTCAAGTATTGCCCTTTTCCGTTATTAGTTGTACCTTGTGCTTTGTGAAATGAATTTTAATAAACAATGAGTGGGCAGCCCAGGTGGCTCAGTGGTTTAGTGCTGCCTTCAGCCCAGGGTGTGATCCTGGAGACCCGGGATCAAGTCCCACGTCAGGCTCGCTGCATAGGGCCTGCTTCTCCTTCTGCCCGTGTCTCTGCCTCTCTCTCTGTGTGTCTCTCATAAATAAATAAATAAATAAAATCTAAAAAAAAAAAAAAAGCAATGAACAATAAAGCTAAACCAACATTTTAGATAGCTAGGGCTAGCTTTAGCGAAAGCACAATAATGTCACGAAGATTTATATTCCAAATAACCTAGTCTCTGATAGCATGAAGCTAAGTTCCTTGGATGTCCCTTAAAGAATGTTCCATGTGACAGTCCTTACAAATGCCAGTGCAACCAGAACCCCAGAGCTGAAATCTGTCTTTTTGACCTCCCAGCAATTGGAGACCAGGATGATGCAAGACAAATTGTGAGATGGAGAGACAGATTCTTTTCTAGGAAAGAACAGAAGTGGATCCTCTTGTCTCTCAGTCATATCAGATAAATACAACTTAGAACTTGAAGTAGTATTTCAAATATGATGTTCTTTATTTAGCTTTAGTATACCTATTTTCTTCAGGGAACCTTGAGATCTGTTGATTATATCCAGTTAATGAAACTGTGATGATGGTTTTAAGCACCTGTGTTGACTTACGTGCCTCTAAGCATAGATTACCTTTTGAAGGTTAAAAAACAAATAAACAAACTTCCCTAAAATTATGATCAGTTTGTTTTACTTAGGCAGCTATTAATGAGATGAGAAATATTAAAGAATAGAAACTGGGCAGGATGGATCCTTCTTCATTAGCTGCTTGTTAGCAACAGCTACTATAAACAGCAGGAAGGTGAAACTGATGTCTAAAATGAACAGAGGTGAAATATGGAATTTTATCTCCTTGAGAATTTAGAATGACATTATGCTGTTTTTACTTCTGCCTCATAATATGGGATAATTTACACAGAGAAAGGGAGGTGTATTCTTCTATATTGATGTTAGCCCACTATTTTACAAATATGTGTTATTGGTTCAAAAGGGAGTTAGTATGAGGGAAGTACTCATTGTGACTTGGGTTAAATTCAAGCCCATGTTTCTAAGGCCTTTCTGTTGCTCAGTAGAATATGTCATCTGTGTATGAAAGAAAGTTTTTATCTTAAACTATGTGAATTGATAATACCATTGCAGGCAATACAACTATGTATTTTTATCATAGATAATAGAGAGGGTGCAGTATAAGGGAGGTTTCAATCTGGGAATCTTTTGTTTATTTTGGCATATAAATACACATACATTGCTTGAGCAAAAGGATGTCAACTTCCATATTGCTTCAAAGGAATAGAAATAGATTTCACTTAAAAATCCAGATTTATGACTTCCTTTAATAGAGGATATTGTCACGGTACTTTCTTGCTCATGTTGGTAATAGTAAACTAGAACTAAGAATAAGTACCTTTTCTTCATCAGGAAGGGCAGGAACTCTAAAGATTGCTACAACTTCTACCAGTTTCCATTTTTAACACCCAGTCCACATCATGTATTTATCTAACCATTCTTGCCATTCTAAGCAACTATTTTCAAGAGTCCTAAAAACATCACCCTGTGGATAAAACCTAGCCTGAATTGAGTGAATGATTGAAATTACAGTAATATTTTTTAAAAAAAGCAATTGTTCTCTTCAAGCGCATAATTTTTCAGAGCCTGGAATCAATCACTGAATCACAGCTTGAATGTGGTATTGTTTCCAGGTCTTTAGAAATTACCTTGCCAAATCCTCTTATTTAATGAATAAAAAATCTGAGGTCCAAAGAATCCAAGCAACTTGCCTAAGTCTTTTATAGTTAACTTCTAAAACAACTGATATCAGAAATATTAGTTCATGGCTATTTTTAACCATTCTGCTACTTCCGATTAATACGCAAATGTGATATTTTCAAGTAGTACTTGATTCAATTTCAACTTTATTTTAGAGACCCAGCTTACATTATATCTCTTCTCTGGAGTCTTTCATGACTGGTCCAGCTTATCAGGGTTTACCCCAATTCATCCCTTCTTTGAACTGTTCTGGTCTACATAACCTGTATCACTCACTTGGGTATCTACACTCTTATTATCTGGTGTTATTACTTAATTCCAGTATGAGATTTTGAGCTCCTCAAGGCCACAGCAGTATTGTATACTTTTCTCCACATTAGCATCTGACACTTGGCTGAACACTTATTAAGTACTTGATTAATAGGTGGGTTGAAAGGAATTGAACTGAATATCCATGGCTGTGTATAAATCAGGAAATTTCATTTGCTTGAGTTTGCATAAAATAGCCAAACCTCTCTCTCCAGAAGAGTAGCGTCCATGCTTTAGTTGAGATGCAGTTTTTGTTTTTTTTTATCCACTAGCCACTGCCCAACCCTTATCTCTGAGCTATCAAGAGATATTCCTTTGGGTGGAAAGATGATCCGAGGGTCTTTGGCATATAAATTTACAGTGGAGGGACCCAGCAGACACTGTCATAACTGTCCTTTTTAGAATTTACAATTCCACAATACCTTTCTTGTACCATTTCACAGCTTTATCACTTTCTACCTTGTATTACAACTTTCCACTTTTAATTACAAGTATCGGTAGCAATTTAGACCTTGTTCAGTAAAAAGAGTTAATCAGGCAAGGAGAGTGGTAGATGAATACCCAAATCAATACTAGTAATGGTAGATTCAGAAGTTTAAGAGAGCCCAGAAAGTAAATTCTCAGCATATATGAGGGTATCCAGTGAGTATATAGATTATTTCCTATTTGTAGTTTGTAACCTCTAGCTCAGAAGTTATATTCTTTGCTTCCCTGAAGCTACTGGACCACTCTTCATTCACACTTCATTGAAGGTTAATGGGCGTATAATCAAACATGGGAATATACCTATTTTTGTTTTTATATTTTGCTTGTTTTGTTATATATAAGGTAGATGCCCTGGCATTGCTTGGGGTCCAGTGGATGTCATTTATGGGGATAACATTAGAGAATCACCTTTATTTTGCTCTTTTCATCCCCTCAAAATAATAAAATTTTCTTTGGAAGCTTGTAATTTAAACAGTTCTCTGATCAGTAATATTTTGTCACAGCCATGATTTTTTTCACGAAAAATAAGATACTTAATTCATTGGATGATATATTTTAGTGTTAACTATAAGCTGAAATGGCATTTCAGCTGATTAGAATCTGGATCAAATTTGAGAGAGAAACTTCAGAAGATAATGAATAATTTCTTTGGCTGGCTTGTGATGTTCAATTTTCTGTGGAACTGAGAACCCCCCAATATTGATACTGACAGCTCATTTCAAATGTAAAATCATAAATACAAATAAAGGATTTAGGATCTCCACCATTTGATATTTTTTAGTCCATCATGTGAAAATTAAGCCTGCCCTATCATGCTGTCTTACAATGAATTTGACAGATGTTGACCTTGTTTATTAAAACATGACCTGTTTTACTTCATTACTTCTTTATCAGAGACATACACCATCTCCTGGTAATTTATTTACTTATTTTTTAAAAGATTTAATTTATTTATTCATGAGAGATAGAGAGAGAGGCAGAGACAGAAGCAGGCTCCCTGCAAGGAGCCCGATGCGGGACTCAATCCCAGATCCCGGGATCAGGACCTGAGCCGAAGGCAGACGCTCAGCTGCTGAGCCATCCAGGCATCCCATCTCCTGGTAATTTAAAAACTTATCTTAAAATTTCATAGACAGATCTTCCTGTTTCTTAGTGCAGTAGGACGTTAGGATTAATGTAGTTATTTATGAGTTTACTGCACACTGAAGATATGCCCATCCAGCCATCCTTTAATACACTGTTAGAAGTATGAAATGAGGGATCCCTGGGTGGCTCAGCGGTTTAGCGCCTGCCTTTGGCCCAGGGCGCGATCCTGGAGTCGCGGGATCGAGTCCCGCGTCGGGCTCCCGGCATGGAGCCTGCTTCTCCCTCTGCCTGTGTCTCTGCCTCTCTCTCTCTCTATCATAAGTTAATTAATTAAAAAAAAGAAATTCACTGTGACATTAATCTTTCTATTCTTGGTACAGCTTAAAGCGTTTGGGAGTCTTTTGGGTTATATGGAGGTAGTCATGGTAGAGGTCTTCATGCATAGTGCAGTACCAGTAATACTAGCTAAAATACAGTGAACACTTAACGAGGTTCTAGGCTCTCAACTAAGCCCTTAATATGTATAAATGCCCTTAATTCTCAATGACAATCCAAAGAACTAGATACTATTATATTCATTTTATAGACAATGAGGCACAGAGAGATTCTGTATATTGTTCAAGGTCACCCAGCTAGTAAGCTGTATAGTAAGGTTCTAAGCTCAGGTAACATGGTTCCAGAGGCTATGTTCATAATTATTATACTGTACTGCCTCTAATTAAATGCTAGTTGATATAAATGTTGTTATTATGCATATTCTTTACTTAAAATATCATTGTCAATAGGGTGATATCAAAATGTCTGATTTTTCTTTGCTTTCTACACTGATAGAAATCTTATAATTTTATAATTTCCATGCCATTATGAGTTGTTTTACATTTTATATGATGGTGGTGATGATAATAATGATGATAGTTAATTATTAGGTGCAAGACACTATCTTAAATGCTTTACATATCTTTAATACATATATCCTCATGACAAACCCATGAGGTAGGTACAATTAACACACATTTTACATATGAGAAAAGGAGAGTAAAGATAGTAACTTGCTCTATATGATACCACTAAAGCACAGCAGCATAGGGATTCACATTGCAGGCTTTTGCCTCCACAGTGTTTGTGCTTAATCCCCCCATATGATCTACTTCATGTAATCTTGACAGTTCTATCATAGAACATAGACAGTTCCATCATATCATTTTCTTTAGGAAGTTGGGAGATATTTACTATCCTCCCATCTCCCCCTGCAATATTATCTAGGTCCTCTGTGTTACTTAGTAAATAGCATGGTGATGCCTAGAAAATAGTGTATCTGGAGGCTGTGCACACATTCTTTCATTTCCTTTCATAAGGAAGCTGGATGGTAGAGATCTTACTAGGATTGTTTTTTATTATTTTATTTTATTTCTTAAAAGATTATATTTATTATTTATTTGAGAGAGAGAGAATGAACAGAGATGGGAGAAGGTGAAGCCAACTCCCCACTGATCAAACCTGGGTTTTGATCCCAGGACCCTGATATCACCACCTTAGCTGAAGGCAGATGTTCAAACAACTGAGCCACACAGGCACCCCTGGGACTATTTAAACTGTGGGTATCAGGGGGCAGTGTGGACAGTAATAGCTATGAACAGAAGGGACAGAAAGTGTCAACAGATACATATTTTGCATCTGCTCCCTATAAGGCAATTTTCTGACATTGAAGATAGAGCATGGAACAAAATAGAAAAGATCCTCTACCATCATGCAATTTGTATTCTATTGGAGAAAGATGAGCAATAAACAAATTGTTTCAAGTATCATAGAGATAAGTATCCAGGGAACAGGTATAGGGAATGTCACACAGGGAGAGGTGATGGTATAATTTTTAATAGAATAGTTATGGCAGGCTATGATGTGAAGGAGATATTTAATTTTTAAAAAGGTGAGGAATATGTGCATATGATTACATGTACATCAGTGTACTGCAATGTATCTAGCAGTATTATCCATAAAATTCAAATAGTTTATAAACAAATCCCCATCAATGGATAAATGGGTAAATAAAAAGTTTATATCTATATGATAGTATATTATAAATAGGAATGCATTATGATATATGGTACAATATGAATGAACTTCAAAGACATGCTAAGTTAAAGAACGGAGTCACGAAAGGCCACAGATTGTATGTTCCATTTACATGAAATGTAGAGAATATGAAAATCCAAAGAGTTGGAAAGTAGATTAGTGGTTGTCAGGGTCTGGCGAGGGAGAGTGGGGAATGGTTTTTTGAGAATGGGTTTTAGTTTTTGGAATGATGAAAATAGTCTTTTTAAAAAAAAATGTATTTATTTATTTGAGAGAGAGCACGAGAGAAGGTGAGGGGCTGAGGCAGAAGGAGAAACAGACTCCCTACTGAGCAGGGAGCCCTCTGTGGTGCTTGATCCCAGGACCCTGGGGTCATGACCTGAGGTGAAGGCAAATGCCTTAATTGAATGAGCCACCCAGGCACCCCTGGAATGATGAAAATATTCTGAATGTAGACAGTGGTACTGATTGCACCTTTTGATGATGCTAAAAAGTATTAAGTTATACACTATAAAATACTGAACTATTAACAGATGAACAAACGAAATTTTACTCAATACAGTGTAATATTTTCGTGTATAACAATGAATGGGAAATACTGTTACATGGTATGATATGGATGATCCAAAAAATATCATGCTATGTGAAAGAAGTCAGACGACATAAATGGGCACATATTATATGATTCCATTTGTATGAAATGACCAGAATAGAAAAATCCAGAGAGACAGAAAGTCAGTAAGTGGTTGCTATGGGCTGAAAAGATGAGACAATGGGGAAGTTCAAGTATGGCAAATAGGAAGTATCCTTTGGAGCTGTTGAAAAATTTCTGGAATTGTAAAATGGTGATTATTGTGCAACTCTGTAAAAATAATAAACACTGAATTTTACACTTTAACAAGGTGAATATTATGTCATATAACTTTTGTCTTAACTAAAATATATTTACAAAATGAACGTCCCAAAAATGGTGAAGGAAGTGAAGGGCAGAGCCATACCAATAGGTGAGGAAACAGAATTCAAGACAGAATAAATAGGTAGTTCAAAGGCTTCATAGGCAGAGCACACCTAGCATGTTTAGGAGATACTATGAATGTAGTAAAGTGATCAACAAGTAGTATAGGAGATAAGGACAGTAGTAGTATAGGAGATAAGATGTCAGAATTAACCAGGGCCTTTGGGACTTGTAAACCATTTTGTAGACTTTGGCTTCTACTATAGTAAAATTCAGTATCATTGGAGATTTAACAGAAGAGAAATATAATCTGGGCATCTGGGTGGCTCAATGGGTTAAGCATCCAACTCTTGATTCTAGCTAGGGTCATGAGGCAGAGCTCTGTGTACAGCATGGAGTTGGCTTGTTCTTCTCCCCCTGCTCTCTATCACTCTCTCTCTCACAAATAAGTAAGTGAGTAAATAAATAAAATCCTCAAAAAAATAGAAGAGAAATATGATCTCATTTGAGTTTTTAAAGAATCTTTTCTATGGAGAAGAGAGTATAGGAGCATATGATATAATGCAGGGAGTGTAATTAGTGGTGCTTTTACAATAATCCAGTTAAAAAATGGTAGTTTACTCTTAACAGTGGAGGGTGTAAGAAATGTTTAGATTTGGGTACACATTTTTGTTGTTTGAGAAAACAATTCCTGATATGCTGGGTGGGGAATATAAAAGAAATAGGGAAGTTAGTGATGACTCCTACCTTTTTGGTCCAAGCAACTGAAAAATGGAGTCAACTTTAACAATATAAGGAAGTCTGTGATACCAGCAGCTTAGTGATAGAAGTTCAAACACATTATCTTTAACATATCCATCAATTGTTTCTTCAAAATTTTAGTGGACATTTGCATATATACAGCATAACCTATATGGGATACATACTGCTGTCTCTTATGATAGTTAAATACCCTGAAATACCACTCTTTATATATTTTAATATATCATCTGTATATGATTTTTTAAATAATAAATTTATTTTTTATTGGTGTTCAATTTATCAACATACAGAATAACACCCAGTGCTCATCCCGTCAACTGCCCCCCTCAGTGCCCGTCACCCAGTCACCCCCACCCCCTGCCCTCCTCCCCCTTTCACCACCCCTAGTTCGTTTCCCAGAGTTAGGAGTCTTTATGCTCTGTCTCCCTTCGTGATATTTCCCACACATTTCTTCTCCCTTCCCTTCTATTCCCTTTTACTATTACTTATATTACCCAAATGAATGAGAACGTGCGCTGTTTGTCCTTCTCTGATTGACTTACTTCACTCAGCATAATACCCTCCAGTTCCATCCACGTTGAAGCAAATGGTGGGGATTTGTCGTTTCTAATGGCTGAGTAATATTCCATTGTATACATAGACCACATCTTCTTTATCCATTCTTCTTTCGCTGGACACCAAGGCTCCTTCCACAGTTTGGCTATTGTGGACATTGCTGCTATAAACATTGGGGTGCAGGTGTCCCGGCGTTTCATTGCATCTGTATCTTTGGCGTAAATCCCCAACAGTGCAATTGCTGGGTCATAGGGCAGGTCTATTTTTAGCTCTTTGAGGAACCTCCACACAGTTCTCCAGAGTGGCTGCACCAGTTCACATTCCCACCAACAGTGTAAGAGGGTTCCCTTTTCTCCACATCCTCTCCAACATTTGTTGTTTCCTGCCTTGTTAATTTCCCCCATTCTCACTGGTGTGAGGTGGTATCTCATTGTGGTTTTGATTTGTATTTCCCTGATGGCAAGTGATGGGGAGCATTTTCTCATGTGCTTGTTGGCCATGTCTATGTCTTCCTCTGTGAGATTTCTGTTCATGTCTTTTGCCCATTTCATGATTGGATTGTTTGTTTCTTTGCTGTTGAGGTGAATAAGTTCTTTACAGATCTTGGAAACTAGCCCTTTATCTGATAGGTCATTTGCAAATATCTTCTCCCATTCTGTAGGTTGTCTTTTAGTTTTGTTGACTGTGTCCTTTGCTGTGCAAAAGCTGTTTATCTTGATGAAGTCCCAATAGTTCATTTTTGCTTTTGTTTCTTTTGCCTTGGTGGATGTATCTTGCAAGAAGTTACTATGGCCGAGTTCAAAAAGGGTGTTGCCTGTGTTCTCCTCTAGGATTTTGATGGAATCTTGTCTCACATTTAGATCTTTCATCCATTTTGAGTTTATCTTTGTGTATGGTGCAAGAGAGTGGTCTAGTTTCATTCTTCTGCATGTGGATGTCCAATTTTCCCAGCACCATTTATTGAGGAGACTGTCTTTCTTCCAGTGGATAGTCTTTCGTCCTTTATCAAATATTAGTTGACCATAAAGTTCAGGGTCCACTTCTGGGTTCTCTCTTCTGTTCCATTGATCTAGGTGTCTGTTTGTGTGCCAGTAGCACACTGTCTTGATGACCACAGCCTTGTAGTACAACCTGAAATCTGGCATTGTGATGCCTCCAGCTATGGTTTTCTTTTTTAAATTTCCCCTGGCTATTCGGGGTCTTTTCTGATTCCACACAAATCTTAAAATAATTTGTTCTAACTCTATGAAAAAAGGCCATGGTATTTTTTTAAATTTTATTTATTTATGATAGTCACAGAGAGGGAGAGAGAGAGAGAGGCAGAGACACAGGCAGAGGGAGAAGCAGGCTCCATGCACCAGGAGCCCGACGTGGGATTCGATCCTGGGTCTTCAGGATCACGCTCTGGGCCAAAGGCAGGCGCCAAACCGCTGCACCACTCAGGGATCCCAAGTCCATGGTATTTTGATAGGGATTGCATTAAACGTGTAAATTGCCCTGGGTAACATTGACATTTTCACAATATTAATTCTGCCAATCCATGAGCATGGAATATTTTTCCATCTCTTTGTGTCTTCCTCAATTTCTTTCAGAAGTGTTCTATAGTTTTTAGGGTATAGATCTTTTACCTCTTTGGTTAGGTTTATTCCAAGGTATCTTATGCTTTTGGGTGCAATTGTAAATGGGATTGACTCCTTAATATCTCTTTCTTCAGTCTCATTGTTAGTGTATAGAAATGCCATTGATTTCTGGGCATTGATTTTGTATCCTGCCACGCTACCAAATTGCTGCATGAGTTCTAGCAATCTTGGGGTGGAGGCTTTTGGGTTTTCTATGTAGAGTATCATGTCATCGGTGAAGAGGGAGAGTTTGACTTCTTCTTTGCCAATTTGAATGCCTTTAATGTCTTTTTGTTGTCTGATTGCTGAGGCTAGGACTTCCAGTACTATGTTGAATAGCAGTGGTGAGAGTGGACATCCCTGTCTTGTTCCTGATCTTAGGGGAAAGGCTCCCAGTGCTTCCCCATTGAGAATGATATTTGCTGTGGGCTTTTCGTAGATGGCTTTTAAGATGTCGAGGAAAGTTCTCTCTATCCCAACACTCTGAAGGATTTTGATCAGGAATGGATGCTGTATTTTGTCAAATGCTTTCTCTGCATCTAATGAGAGAATCATATGGTTCTTGGTTTTTCTCTTGCTGATATGATGAATCACATTGATTGTTTTACGAGTGTTGAACCAGCCTTGTGTCCCGGGGATAAATCCTACTTGGTCATGGTGAATAATTTTCTTAATGTGTTGTTGGATCCTATTGGCTAGTATCTTGTTGAGAAATTTTGCATCCATGTTCATCAGGGATATTGGTCTGTAATTCTCCTTTTTGGTGGGGTCTTTGTCTGGTTTTGGAATTAAGGTGATACTGGCCTCATAGAACGAATTTGGAAGTACTCCATCTCTTTCTATCTTTCCAAACAGCTTTAGTAAAATGGGTATGATTTCTTCTTTAAACGTTTGATAGAATTCCCCTGGGAAGCCATCTGGCCCTGGACTCTTGTGTCTTGGGAGGTTTTTGATGACTGCTTCAATTTCCTCCCTGGTTATTGGCCTGTTCAGGTTTTCTATTTCTTCCTGTTCCAGGTTTGGTAGTTTGTGGCTTTCCAGGAATGCGTCCATTTCTTCTAGATTTCCTAATTTATTGGCGTACAGCTGTTCATAATATGTTTTTAAAATCGTTTGTATTTCCTTGGTGTTGGTAGCGATCTCTCCTTTCTCATTCATGATTTTATTAATTTGAGTCTTTTCTCTCTTCTTTTTAATAAGGTTGGCTAATGGTTTATCTATCTTATTAATTCTTTCAAAGAACCAACTCCTGGTTCTGTTTAACTGTTCCACAGTTCTCCTGGTCTCGATTTCGTTGAGTTCTGCTCGAATCTTTATTAACTCTCTTCTTCTTCTGGGTGTAGGATCTATTTGCTGTTTTTTCTCTAGCTCCTTTAGGTGTAAGGTTAGCTTTTGTATTTGACTTCTTTCCAGTTTTTGAATGGATGCTTGTATTGCGATGTACTTCCCCCTTAGGACTGCTTTTGCTGCATCCCAAAGATTTTGAACGGTTGTATCTTCATTCTCATTAGTTTACATGAATCTTTTTAATTCTTCCTTAATTTCCTGGTTGACCCTTTCATCTTTTAGCAGGATGGTCCTTAACCTCCACTGTTTGAGGTCCTTCCAAGCTTCTTTTTGTGATTTAGTTCTAGTTTCAAATCATTATGGTCTGAGAATATGCAGGGGACAATCCCAATCTTTTGGTATCGGTTGAGACCCGATTTGTGACCCACTATGTGGTCTATTCTGGAGAAAGTTCCATGTGCACTTGAGAAGAATGTGTATTCAGTTGAGTTTGGATGTAAAGTTCTGTAGATATCTGTGAAATCCATCTGGTCCAGTGTATCATTTAAAGCTCTCCTTTCTTTGGAGATGTCGTGCTTAGAAGACCTATCGAGTATAGAAAGAACTAGATTGAAGTCACCAAGTATAAGTGTATTATTATCTTAGTATTTCTTCACTTTGGTTATTATTTGATTTATATATTTGGTAGCTCCCACATTCGGGGCATATATATTGAGGATTGTTAAGTCCTCTTGTTGGATAGATTCTTTAAGTATGAGAAAGTGTCCCTCTTCATCTCTCACTATAGTCTGCGGGGTAAATTTTAGTTTATCTGATGTAAGGATGGCTACCCCTGCTTTCTTTTGAGGACCATTTGAATGGTAAATGGTTCTCCAACCTTTTATTTTCAGGCTGTAGGTGTCCTTCTGTCTAAAATGAGTCTCTTGTAGACAGCAAATAGATGGGTCCTGCTTTTTTATCCAGTCTGAAACCCTGCGCCTTTTGATGGGGTCATTAAGCCCGTTCACGTTCAGAGTTACTATTGAAAGATATGAGTTTAGTGTCATCATGATATCTATTCAGTCCTTGTTTTTGTGGATTGTTCCACTGAACTTCTTTTTAAATGGGAACTTTAAGAGTCCCCCTTAAAATTTCTTGAAGAGCTGGTTTGGGGGTCACATATTCTTTCAGTTCCTGCATGTCTTGGAAGCTCTTTATCTCTCCTTCCATTTTGAATGAGAGCCTTGCTGGATAAAGTATTCTTGGTTGCATGTTCTTCTCATTTAGGACCCTGAATGTATCCTGCCAGCCCTTTCTGGCCTGCCAGGTCTCTGTTGAGAGGTCTGCTGTTACCCTAATACCTTCTGCATAAAAATCAGGGATTTCTTGTCTCTTGCTGCTTTAAGGATCTTCTCTTTATCTTTGGAATTTGCAAGCTTAACTATTAAATATCGAGGTGTTAAACGGTTTTTATTGTTTTTAGGTGGGGATCTCTGTATTTCCTGGATCTGAATGCCTGTTTCCCTTCCCAGATTAGGAAAGTTTTCAGCTAGGATTTGTTCAAATACATATTCTGGCCCTCTGTCCCTTGGCGCCCTCGGGAACCCCAATTAAACGTAGGTTTTTCTTCCTCAGGCTGTCGTTTATTTCCCTTAATCTATCCTCATGGTCTTTTAATTGTTTGTCTCTTTTTTCCTCAGTTTCCCTCTTTGCCATCAACTTGTCTTCTATGTCACTCACTCGTTCTTCCACCTCGTTAACCCTCGTCATTAGGACTTCTAGTTTGGATTGCATCTCATTCAATTGATTTTTAAGTTCTGCCTGATTAGATCTAAATTCTGCAGTCATGAAGTCTCTTGAGTCCTTTACGCTTTTTTCTAGAGCCACCAGTAGCTGTATAATAGTGCTTCTGAATTGGCTTTCTGACATTGAATTGTAATCCAGATTTTGTAACTCTGTGGGAGAGAGGACTGTTTCTGATTCTTTCTTTTGAGGTGAGGTTTTCCTTCTAGTCATTTTGCTCAGTGCAGAGTGGCCAAAAACAAGTTGTATTGGGAAAAGGAGAAAAGAGAAGAGAGAAAGAAGGAAAGAAAAGAGAAAAAGAAAAAAGGAAGAAAAAAGAAAAAAAGAAGAAAAAGAGAAAGAAAAAGAAAGAAAGGGAAAAAAAAGGTGGGGGAAGCAAACAGAAATCAAAAAGAAAAAAAAAAACAAAAACCACGGGGGAGTATCTTCCGATTCTGTATACTTTAAGTCCCTTGACTTCCCGGGAACTTGCAGTCTCGCTGGTCTTCTGGGGGAGGGGCCTGCTGTGCTGATTTTCAGGTGTTAGCATGTGGGGGAGCTGCTCTGCCCCCTGCCTGGTGCAGGGCTCAGTGGGTGTTGTTTACCCCGTGAGGCCCCAGGAGGAACAGCCACAGTGGCGGGGGCAGCTCTGGAGCCCTGGATTCAGCCCCCGCAGTAACTCCGGGGCTCTCTGTCTGGGGCCTGGCTGCTCCGGGGCGGGGCCGCTGCTCTGCTCAGCTCGGGGCAGGAGCGTCCTTGCTGTCCTGGGCCCTCCCGGCCTCTGCCTGTCCCGAGGGGAGGCCGGATCCTGGGCTGTGTCCCGGAGCCCTGTGCTTTGGCACCTGCTCTGTTGGATTCGGGCTCCCGCCCCGCAGCCCCCTCCGCGGAGCCGCCGCCCGAGCCCCTCCGAGCTGCTCCGGGTCCCGCCGTGCGCGCTGCAGCCCTTAGGGAGCTGGGCGCACTCTCCCCGGGCGCAGGTGCCTGTTAGTGTCCCAGGGAGCCCGAGGGCATCCCCGCCTTTCTGGGGATCCTGCTCCAATTCCCCGGGAGGCCTTTCTGCCAGGGAAGGTTGGTGCAGCTCCTGCTCCTCCGGGCCGGGGCTCTCCTGTCCTGGGGACACTCGCCCCGGCCTCAGCCCGGCTCCTCGCGGGACCCCTCCCCCTTGGAGGCCTTTTGTTTCTTTATTTCTCCCCCCCCCCCCCCCCCCCCCGTCTTCCTACCTTGATGGAAGCGCGAACTCTTCTCACTGTAGCGTTCCAGCTGGTCTCCCTTTAAATCTCAGGCCGAATTCGTAGATTTTCAGGATGATTTGAAGGTTATCTAGGTAATTTGGTGGGGACAGGTGATTTGGGGACCCTACTCTTCCGCTGTCTTGCCCCTCCTCCTCCTGTATATGATTCTTGAGTTCAAGTGAAAGATGTGGATTAGTGATATAATTTGTGTATCATATCAGCACACGCATAAACATACATGTTTTTTAATGCCATGGACATGTGTTTCTCAATAAATTTATTCTGTACTGTTTAAAGTGTATGGATTGTGATAAAGAACGTATTGTCTTTTAGATAGGCCTGCATATTAAAGCTGTAATTATTTGAGCTGCCTGGTGTTGAGGGTAATTTTTTTAAAAAAACTGTTTTCTTTCCTGCTGCCAACCGGGAAACTGACCTATCCCCCTCCGTTTTTCAGTACATTTTTGTGAGAAACCTATTGTTTGTGGCTCCTTCTTCTTTCCATTTGATATCTCTATTGATATTTTTAAAATCTAAGTAAGCCTCTTTTGAGCTTTACAACTCAGGAGTGTTTTCCTTAAGGGTCTGGAGCCATCTCTTTGAAATGTAAACATCAAGGAATACAGTGCCTCTATCTCCCTGTCACTGTGGGGATGCCTTGCTCTGACCTATAACCAAATGCTCGTTCTGGTGATAGAAGTTTTATTTTTCCTTAATACAGAGTCAGTTAACTAAAACAAATGGCTTCTGCAATGACAGGTAAATTTAGGATGAACTAAGAAAGAATGTATAATAAGCCATGTTGTAAAGTCCTCTTTTGTGAAGAGGAATTTTGTTTATTCATGAAAATATATATGTAATGGATTATAACTTCTTGGTGATATAAATGATGGAATTTTTTCTGTCCTTGTGATCTCCCAGCAGATTGCCTATCATGCACGTTGTAATCTGCTTTAGTGCTTATTCAATAATAAAGTGTTTTTCTCCTATTACATATATCATGGAGAGCGTTCTCTACCTTGACATGATGTTTTTAATGTGCCCATCCATCATTGGTAATAAAGGGGGAAAAACCTTGTAATTAAAAAAAATAAATAAAACTTACAAGAGAGATATCTTTTTAAAAAAAATATTTTATTTACTTATTCATGAGAGACACACAGAGAGAGGCAGAGGCACAGGCAGAGGGAGAAGCAGGCTCCCTGTGGGAGCCAGGTGTGAGACTCAATCCCTCATGCCCTGATTCCGAAGGCAGATGTTCAATGGCTGAGCTACCCAGGCATCCTGAGAGATATCTTAATGTAGCATACCACTATATAGATTGAGTTTCAAAATATGACAGACACTCAAAATGGCACGTCTCCACCTCTAGACTTTAATTCTCTCACAATTGCTGATTCCCTTCTTGGCCACTGATTCTCTAGAGTGAAAAATCTGTGGATATGGGTTAGGAAGCCTGTTCACATAACAATAATAATTTAGAGATCAGAGGCAAGATGGTGGAAGAGTAGGGGTCTTCTCTTCATCTGGTCTTCCAAATTTAGCTAGATAAATTTCAAACCACCCTGAACACCTATGCATTCAACCTGAGATATAAAAAACGAATAGCTGGAATGCTACAAATAGAAATGTGATTGTTGGGCAGCCCTGGTGGCTCAGCAGTTTGGCGCTGCCTTCAGTCCGGGGCCTGATCCTGGAGACCCAGGATCGAGTCCCACATCAGGCTCCCTGCGTGGAGCCTGCTTCTCCCTCTGCCTGTGTCTCTGCCTCTCTCTCTCTTATGAGTGAATAAATAAAATCTTTAAAAAAAAAGAAATGTGATTGTTTCTTGCAAGAGAGGTGGCTTCCAGGGAACAAAGACCTCACAGGGCAAACAGCTTACACTGAGCCTAGCCACTTGGCAAGGGGCAGGGCATCTCTGCCCAGGCACAGACACCTGAGAATAAGTGCAGCAGGCCCATCCTCCAGAAGAACAGCTGAAAGAACAGGGGAACAGCAAATTTACTGACCAAGCATCACAGGAAAACTCCAGGACTGAGGGAAAATAGTATATAGAACTCGATGTTATTTCCCTGTGATTTATCTTTCAGGTTTAAATTTTCAAAAATTTTTTCTTTTTTCCTGTCTTAACTACAATATTTTGTCAACTCCTCATTTTTAAGCTTTTTTCCTTTTGGACTTTCATATTTTTACAATTACATGTCATAGATAATAATCTTCATTTTTGGCTTCCTATAAATTATTCAATTTAATTTTTGTATATATATATAAGTTTTGGGATTTTGTTTGCTTTGGTTTGTTTTGTTTTATAATTTTGGAATTTAATACATTCTAACATACAGACCAAAACACACTCAGAACTAAGTGGAGCACTTTACTGTGTTGGTCCACTCTGTGAGATTATGTTCTCTCTTCCTTCCCATTCCACCCCCCTCTTTTTTCTTCTTGTTTTTGTTGTTGTTGCTGTTGATTTTATATATTAGTTTTGCTCTTTTATATAAATTTGGAATTTAGGACCTTTTTAACATATAGACCAAAATGCTCTCAAAACCAAGAGGATTACCATCTTGTTTCACTCTGTGAGACTATATTCTATCTCCCGCACTATTTCCATTTCCCCTTTTGAAAACTTTTACTATTTTTTAAATTTTTTTTTAAAAAATTTATTTGTTAATGAGAGACACAGAGAGAGACAGAGGCAGAGGGAGAAGCAGGCTCCATGCAGGAGCCCCATGCAGGACTTGATCCTGGGACCGCAGAATCATGCTCTGGGCTGAAGACAGACACTCAACCGCTGAGCCACCCAGGCGTCCCAACTTTTACTATTTTTTAAATTAGTTTTTGACTTTTGTTGTCTTTTTTATTTTATTTTCTGGTTCCCTGACATCTCTGTAATTGTCTAGGGTGTATTTTGCTGGGGGATGTGTTTGACATTTTTGACTCTGCTCACTCATATAGCCATTCTGCACTGGACAAAATGAGTAGCAGGAAGAATTCACTGCAAAAGAAAGAACCAGAAGTAATACTCTCTGCCACATATCTAATGGATATAGATTTAGTAAGATGTCAGAGATGTAATTCAGGATTACAATTATAAAATTACTGGTGGCTCTTGCAAAAAGCATAGAAGACTCTAGAGATTCTCTTACTGCAGAAATGAGATCTAATCAGGCCAAAATTAAAAATACTTTAACTGAGATTCAGTCTAAAGTGGATGCTCTAACAAGTACGGTGAGTGAGGCAGATGAGAGAGTGAGTGATATAGAAGACAAGTTGATGGAAAGGAAGTTAGCTGAGGAAAAGAGAGAAAAACAACTAAGATCCCATGAGGAGAGATTCTGAGAATTAAATGATAGTTGAGAAAGAGATACATCCATCTTATTGGGATTCCAGAGGGTGTGGAGAGAGAGAGAGAGAGACAGAGAGAGAGAGACAGAGACAGAGAACCAGAAACTATGTTTGAACAAATCATAGCTGAGAACTTCCCTAATCTGGGGACAGAAACAGGCATTTATATCCAAGAGATAGAGGGCACCTTTCACCCCCCCAAATTAACAAAAACTGATTAATACCTTGACATGGAATAGTGAAGCTTGCATTTTTCAGAGATAAAGATAAAATCCTAAAAGCAGCTAGAGACAAGATTCCTAACTCATATGGGGAGGAATACTAGATTAACAGTAGACCTATCCACAGAGCCATGGAAGGCTAGAAGAGGCTGGCATGATACATTCAGGGTAGTAAACGACAAAAACATGAAGCCAAGAATACTTTATCCAGTAAGGCTGTCATTTGTGATAGGAAGAGAGTTAAAAAGTTTCCTGGATAGACAGAAAATGAAAGATTATGTGACCTCCAAACCAGCTCTACAAGAAATATTAAGGGGGGCCCTGTAAGCAAAGAGGGAGCCCAAAGAAACAATCTGCAGGAACAGGGACTGTATAGGTAATACCATGACATTTAACTTATATCTTTCAATAGTTTGAACATGAATGGGCTAAATGATCCAGTCAAAACACACAGCATATCAGACTGGATAAAAAATCAAGGCACATCTATATGCTATCTATAAGAGACTCATTTAAACCTAAGGACACCTTCAGACTGAAAATGAGAGGGTGGAGATCTTTTTACCATACAAATGGACCTCAAAAGAAAGCTGGGCTAGCAATCCTCATATCAGATAAATTAGATTTTGTTTGTTTTTAAGATTTTATTTATTTATTAATGAGAGAGAGAGAGAGAGAGAGAGAGAGAGAGGCAGAGACTTGATCTCTTGACCTGGGATCACGCTTGAGCCAAAAGCAGATGCCTAAGTGCTGGGCCACCCAGGCATCCTGATCAATTAGATTTTAAATCAAAGACTGTACTAAGAGATGAAGAGGGACTCTGTATCATACTTAAACAGTCTATCCAAGAAGACCTAACAATTATGAATATTTATGTCCCTAATGTGGGAGCAGCCAAGTATATCAACCAATTAAAAATAAAAGTAATCACACATAGATAATAATACATTATTAGTAGGAAACTTCAACATGGCACTCTTAGGGACAGACAGACCTTCCAAGCAACAGATCACCAAAGAAAGAAAGGCTTTGAATGGCACACAGTACCAAATGGATTTCACGGATATATTCAGAACATTCCATCCTAATTGAACAGAATGCACATTATCCCAAGTGCACATGGAACTTTCTTCAGAATTGACCACATAGTGGGTCACTAATCAGATCTCATTTGATACCAAAAGATTGGGATTATTCCCTGTATATTTTCAGACCACAGTGCTTTGAAACCAGAACTCAATCACAAAAAGAAATTTGGAAGGAACTCAAACACTTGGAGATTAAAGAGCATCCTACTAAAAATGAATGGGTCAACCAGGAAATTAAATAAGAATTAAAAAGTTTTGTGCAAACTAATGAAAATGAAAGCACAACTGTTTAAAATCTTTCGGGTAGAGCAAAGACAGTTCTAAGAGGAAATGGATTTCAATACAATTCTTCCCCCCCCCCTCAAATTTGGAAAAATCTCAAATACACAAGTTAACCTTAGACCTAAAGGAACTGGAGAAAGAACAGCAATAAAGTCTAAAACAAGCAAGAGAAGAGAAATAACAAAGATTAGAGCAGAACTCAATGAAATAGACACCAGAAGAACTGTAGAGCAGATAATCAAAATCAAGAGCTGGTTATTTGAGAGATTAATAAGATATACAAACCCCTAGCCAGACTTATTCAAAAGAAAAAAGAGTCAAAATTATAAAATCATGAATGAAAGAGGACAGATCACATCTATATCCCAATGTTCATAGCAGCAATATCCACAATAGCCAAACTATGGAATGTGCCACAATTGCCTTTTACAGATGAATGAATAAAGAAAATGTATGTATACCCAATGGAATATTACTCAGCCATCAGAACGAACGAATACCTACCATTTACATTAATGTGGATGAACTGGAGTGTTCATCTGAGGGAAATAAGTCAGTATGAGAAAGACAATTATCATATGATTTCACTCATATGTGGAATATGAGAAATAGTCAATGGGACCATAAGGGAAAGGGGAAACTTAGTGGAGAAATATTAGAGAGGAAGACAAACCATGAGAGACTCCTAACTCTGGGAAACAAACAAAGTGTGGAAGGGGAGGAAAGTGGGGGGATGGAGTGACTGGGTGACAGGAACTAAGGAGGGCACTTGATGGGCTAAGCACTGGGTATTATATGTTGGCAAATTGAATTTAAACAACATTTAATAAAAACAGTAAAGTATTTGGAATGATTATTTTACAAGTTGAGGATCTAATGAGTAGCAAGATGGAACTTTTCTTGGAGTTTGTTGTGTAGTGAAAAAAGTAGACAAACAGGCAATGAAAATACAGTAAGATTAAGTGTTATGAACAAGGAGTTACAGACTGCTCTGGTAAAATGAAGGATGAGTATTTAATAGTCTTTGAGAGTCCCAGGAGTTTTCCTGGTGGAAGATTGTTTTGGCTGATAAGTGTGAACCTTATGAAAAACGATTATGGAATGGTAAAGGGTGTGCCAGGCATGTGCAACATTCCAAATCTGAGAGAGGAAATAAATATGAGTGGAGCTGTAAACAGTTTAGTATAATTAGAGCATGAAATATACTTAAAATAAAGATGGGGGTTGTTAATGACAAGAAATGATGCTTGCACTGACACACCTTTTTTTTTTTTTTTAAGATTTTATTTATTTATTTATTCATGAGAGACACAGAGAGAGGCAGAGACACAGGCAGAGGGAGAAACAGGCTCCATGCAGGGAGCCTGACATGGGACTCGATCCTGGGACTCCAGGATCACGCCCTGGGCTGAAGGCAGGCGCTCAACCGCTGAGCCACCCAGGGATCCCCCCTGACACACCTTGTTAAGGCATTTGAATTTTGCAAGTTTTGAGAAACCTAAGACAATACATTGGATGCCATCTTCAGAAATGTGATTTATTTAGAAAGATCAGTGATGCTGCAACATGAAAAGTAATTTTGAGTCTTTAAAGATTGTATGCAGGAAGACTTGGTATGATACAGTGGCACAATTGATAAAATACTTGTTTTGATTAGACCTAGAGGTAAAAGATGAGGTAGAGGAAGGAAGTATTGTGTCCACTGGCACATTCTTCCCCAAATCCCATTGTTGAAAATTTTACTTTTCAAAAATTGAACTCATTTCGGCATGTCCCCTGTATTACCCACTTGTATAAGAAACACAAATGATACCTGGCAATGGGATGTCCACCCCGTTTTTTATTTTTTATTATTTTTTATTTTTTAAAAAGATTTTATTTATTCGTGAGAAACACCGAGAGGAGAGAGAGAGAGCAGAGACACAGGCAGAGGCAGAAGCAGGCTCCATGCAGGGAGCCCGACATGGGACCCGATCGGGGGTCTCCAGGATCACTCCCTGGGCTGAAGGCAGCGCTAAACCCTTGAGCCACCTGGGTTGCCCCTCCACCCCGTTTTTTAAATTTATTTATTTATTTATTTTAAAAGATTTTATTTATTTATTCATGAGAGACACACACAGAGAGAGAGAGTCAGAGACACAGGCAGAGGGAGAAGCAGGCTCCCTGCAGGGAGCCCGATGTGGGACCCGATCCCAGGTCCCCGGGATCACGCCCCGGGCTGAAGGCAGTGCTAAACCGCTGAGCCACCCGGGCTGCCCCCCGTTTTTTTTTTTTTTAATAAATTTATTTTTTATTGGTGCTCAATTTTCCAACATATAGAATAACACCCAGTGCTCATCCCATCAAGTGCCCCCCTCAGTGCTCGTCACCCAGTCACCCCCACCCCCGCCCTCCTCCCCTTCCACCCGCCCCCCCTCGTTCGTTTCCCAGAGTTAGGAGTCTCTCATGTTCTGTCTCCCTTTCTGATATTTCTCACTCATTTTTTCTCCTTTCCCCTTTATTCCCTTTCACTATTTTTTTATATTTCCCAAATGAATGAGACCATATAATGTTTGTCCTCTGATTGATTTACTTCACTCAGCATAATACCCTCCAGTTCCATCCACCTCGAAGCAAATGGTGGGTATTTGTGGTTTCTAATGGCTGATGAATATTCCATTGTATACATAGACCACATCTTTATCCATTCATCTTTCGATGGACACCGAGGCTCCTTCCACAGTTTGGCTATTGTGGACATTGCTGCTAGAAACATCGGGGTGCAGGTGTCCCGGCATTTCATTGCATCTGTATCTTTGGGGTAAATCCCCAGCAGTGCAATTGCTGAGTCGTAGGGTAAATCTATTTTTAACTCTTTGAGGAACCTCCACACAGTTGTCCAGAGTGGCTGCACCAGTTCACATTCCCACCAACAGTGCTGGAGGGTTCCCTTTCTCCACATCCTCTCCAACATTTGGGGTTTCCTGCCTTGTTAATTTTCACCAATCTCACTTCTACCCCGTTTTTTAGAGAAACATTAGCAGATTCTATTTGACCTGAGAGACCATAAGTAAATGCATTCTACTTTGTATTATATTTTTGAGCATTTTACTCTTTTTAAAATTTTTTTAAAGATTTATTTATTTATTTATTCGTGATAGACCCCCCCCCCCCCCCACACACACACAGAGAGAGAGAGAGAGAGAGAGGCAGAGACATAGGCAGAGGGAGAAGCAGGCTCCATGCCGGGAGCCCGACGTGGGACTCGATCCTGGGACTCCAGGATTGCATCCTGGGCCTGCCAAACCGCTGAGCCACCCAGGGATCCCCATTTTACTTTTTTTTTTTTTTAAGATTTTATTTATTTATTCATGAGACGCACACACACACACACACCAGAGGCAGAGACACAGACAGAGGCAGGGACACAGGCAGAGAAGCAGGCCCCATGCAGGGAACCTGATATGGGACTTGATCCTGGGATTCCAGGATCATGCCATGAGCCAAAGGCAGACACTCAACTGCTGAGCCACCCAGGTGTCCTGAGCATTTTACTCTTTAACCACTCAATCTCAAAATTATTTAAATGCATCATCTTTGAGAGTGATGAATTTCCTTGTCACCATCACAGATGCCTAAAGACAGCCTAAAACAGAATACATTATCAAATTAAAAAAATAAGGAATACAAATATTTATCCAAAATACTCATAAGCTAGCATTTTGCTGATTGTTATAAATGTATCAACTGAGGTAAGAGAATTTATAAATTGGCAAGAATGTTATAATGTTAATATATATTTTAACCTCAATTTTACATTTTTATTTAATATATTTGGGTATAAGAAACAAATTCATCATATCTGTCATAGGGAGATAGAGAGAATATTTATTGACACTCAAAATTATTCTCGGTTGTCCAGAATATTTATACAACATTATTATTCTGTCATTTTATCCATAGTTTTATTTTTTGGATTTTATTTATTTATTCATGAGAGACACATAGAGAGAGAGGCAGAGATACAGGCAGAAGGAGAAGCAGGCTCCCTGCAAGGAGCCCAATGCGGGACTGGATCTCAGTTCCCGGGATCATACCCTGAGCCGAAGGCAGATGCTCAACCACTGAACCACTGAGGCATCCCTTATCCGTAGTTTTGAGTACATTTTGAATAAAATACCTATCTAACACTATTCCTTAAATAAACCTAAAATATATGTACATTAAGAATTATCAATAATATCAAATTGTGCACTTAATTGTCCTGAAAACCAAAACTAGACAGCATGTCTTGGGTCCTTTAATAATTCAATATGCTCTTTAGAATATTTTAGGAATTTAGGGACATGTCATATCATAGTTCATAGCCATGATAATTGTCCACTATTTTAGTTATAAGTTAAATGGTATGAAGTAATTTTATCTTTGGTTCAGATAGGCCCTGGAACATTTGTTTTTTAGTGAATCCTTGTTGTCATCATGAATAGTTGGTACTTGTCTTTCGTAGTTGCCAAGGTGTCAAAATTACTTATTTGAGTATCCCAAAGATTTGGTTTCAATAAAAGTAATTATTTCTTGGTATTTTGATTTACAAGGCATATTCTATCCCAGCATTAAAAAAGTACTTTATTAAATTATCAGTATCTCCAATACTCAGAATATTGTAGTGCTCATCAACCTTCCTCAACTGATTTAGGAGTTTAATTTGAGAATTGACATTCTCTCATTATGAATGATAGTATTGCCACTAGGATTACTTTATTTGGTAATTATTCAGTGTTTTCTGCCATAGTAAAATATATTATTTTAAAATGGTACACATTTATGCAAACTCGCCTTTGCAAAAAGAAACAGTCATACTATTTAATTACAAATAATATATACTTCATTTAGTCATCATTTTATACTCTTCATGGGTTTTATTTTTATTGCTTTAGGAAGCATACTTCAAAAATTAAGGCCATATAAAAGCTTTTAAACAAAATAGCAGAATTAGTTGTGGATTCTTCATCAATCAGGGTCTTGTCAGGAGACAGAATCTAATTGAATGATTCAATGTATCTGTTAGAGGGGAATACTCAAGATATGCGAGCTAGATAAGAATTGTGTAGTTTCCCTGGAATCAATCACAGTGGGATGCCATAACCACATTTAGGCCTTAAAGGACACGGGAAGAGAATTGCATTGCTGGGCTTTAGAGAGTTTGGAGTTGTGTAAGAAGTCCTATACCAGCTGAACTGTGATCATAGAAGAAACACAGTTAGACACAGTGCCATTAAGTGTGGATAGATTTCATGAATAGAGGGATCTCTCCTTTATGACCTCTCTTCTATCCCTTTTTCTTTTCCACCTGCCAATCTTCTCCTGGTGCCTACTAACTTAATAAATCAATATAACCATTAAGCGAGTTCCAGTAATTCTATTAAAAGAAAATAGTTTTCCAAGAGCACTGAGCAAGTCAGAAAAAGGTAGAAATTGATTTAGGGGAAGGGTGGATAGGAACATACAGAGAATAGAAGTGACATTTTCAGATGTTGAAACATCTTTTTTATCCTGAGCACATCATGACTTCAAACAGATTTTTAAAAGTAAAGTATGACAACTTTGTTTTTAATGCATTACCCAGATATCTTGGGATTTTTCTGATGTCTTAAGACTTTGAAACTTAGAATGACCATTTTGAAATAAGGAAAGTGAGAACAATATAATTCCAAATGAAGGTAAACTTTAATTTAGCACTTTTCATTGTGGGCAAGATCCTCCTTGCTTAGAAATCAGGAAATATTTAAAGTATTTGATGATCATTTAGCATGTTTTAGGGTTCTTTCCTATTGTTTTTGAAATACACCAGTCCTTTCCTTTTATTACAGATTTTGAAAAATTGGAGTTTTCTTATTATAAGCATTGGGGAGGAAACCATTTACTTTACTCTTTAAGGTTCTTCTGGCTGACCTAAGAAGCAAGTTGACATGACCATTTTTTTAAAAAAGATTTCTTTATTCATTTGAGAGAGATAGAACACATAAGCAGGAGGGAGGGGCAGAAGGAGAGGGAGAAGCAAACTTCCCATTGGGCAGGGTATTCAATGGACTCTGGGATCATGACCTGAGCCCAAGGCAGAGGTTTAACCAACTGAGCCACTGAGGCCCCCCAACATGACTATTATTAACAGAAGAAAAAAATCAAATGTAAGTATGTATGTATGGGAGAGAGCCAGTAAAATTGGATAACTCCTGAAATGGCCAAAGTTGTCACCTGAGATACCATCCTCAGATAAAGATAAAAGATATTGAGAGTGGGTAGTCAGTTATGGGAGGTTACCAATAAAAGCTCAGTAAACAAGAGTTATGTTGTGTTATAGATGTAAGTCCTTGTCTCCTCAAATTATAGTTTATAGTGATTGAGTCATCATCCTCTTCCTGGAACTTTGAGTTGATACCATTAGAAATGAGATTTTCTTTTCTTTCTTTCTTTCTTTCTTTCTTTATTTATTTATTTATGATAGTCACAGAGAGAGAGAGAGAGAGAGAGAGAGAGAGAGAGACACTGGCAGAGGGAGAAGCAGGCTCCATGCACCGGGAGCCCGACGTGGGATTCGATCCCGGGTCTCCAGGATCGCGCCCTGGGCCAAAGGCAGGCGCCAAACCGCTGCGCCACCCAGGGATCCCTCTTTTTTTTTTTTTTTTTTTTAAGATTTTATTTATTTATTTGACAGAGAGAGAGCACAAGCCGAGGGAGTGGCAGATAGAGGTAGAGGGAGAAGCAGAACTTTTGCTAAGCAGTGAGCCCAATGCAGGGCTCATTACCAGGACCCCAGGATCATGACCTGAGCTGAGGGCAGATGATTTAATACACTGAACTACCCAGACACCCAACACTTTAAAAAAATAAATGTAAATATGTCCTGTCTCCTGCAAGAGGGTAATTTCTACTAGATTTTCAGGGCTTCTCCTGTGTTTATAATCTCTCAGAAATAACCACCTTAAAATATTCAATATGCCTATGAGGGTTATCATGGGTGGCAAAATTTGTTTCCCTACACAAGGAAATGATTAGTATAAGCATACTGACTAAATGACAACTACTGTTCAGCATCTACTTTGGGACAAAAATCTTGGGCAGAATTTTGATGCCAAATTGGAGGATACATGTCCTATCTAATGAGGGCAGACACTAATCAATGATATTTGTAATTATTATCATTTATTAAGTGCTTAATACATAGTATATTCAGTGTTTATGATCTAATTTAATCATAATCTTTTACACAGATAGCATTATCTTCATTTTGCAGAAGAAGAAACTCATACTCAGTTGAAATATGTAGGGGCTAAGGGCAGGCCACTCCAAGATGGATTACTTTGGCATACAGAATATTTTGAATTTGAAGGCAATCAAGAACATGTGGGATCAAAAGAAACTCTTGCCCCTCCTATAACTATATAGGAGAATCTAAAAAGGGGGGTGGGTTTTTCCTCAAATAGGGGTTATTACCATAGATAAATTTTGTCTAACCTGTATGGCAGGGCCCACATCTAATTACTAGACATTGGTTCTTATCCTTATTGCCCTGTGCATTACATTTCTTTCTTTTGAAGTCCCCAACCATTCTTCCTTCTCCTTAGTTCACAAGGACATGCATACCTCATTTTGCCTGATTGTTTTTTGATTTTTGTGTATCTGTTGATTCTGTATACATATGAAATTAATTTTTTTCTTCTGTAAATCTGTGTCATGTTAATTCGATTTTCAGTCCAGCTAGAAGGACATTGAAGGGGATTGGAATTCCCATTTTCCTAGTTGTGACTTATACAAAGTCATTGTTTTCTGTTTAGGAATGTGAGCTTAATCTTACCTGTTTTCAAGTCTTCAAAGGAAGTGCAGAATCTAGATGTGTATGTGAAAGTTCTTTGTTTTGTTTTGTTTTTTTAAGATTTTATTTATTCATTCATGAGAGACAGAGAGAGAGAGAGAGAGAGTCAGAGACACAGGCGGAGGGAGAAGCAGGCTCCATGCAGGGAGCCCGACTTGGGACTTGATCCCAGGTCTCCAGGATCACCGCCGAAGGCGGCGCCAAACTGCTGCACCACCCGGGGATCCCCTAGTTCTTTGTTTTAAATGTAGATTAATTTTTTAATTGCTTTGTGTTCAAAACAAGCACATGTGCGGGTCTAATCTAGTTCAGAGGCCATTATATTTAAGTTGTCAATTATTCAGATGAAGAAATTGTCATCACCAGGGCCTATTTAATCTCTATTCAAACTTGTGAGTAATGTGATGATTTCTGGGTCTTTTGAAGGGAAATATTTGGGGCAGTGGAGCACTTTGGTACTAATGAAATCATAGGGAAGCAACATATTATTTGTAGTTTCTGGGCACTTTAAGGGGAGAGGAAATTCTTTCAAGGGAGAAGTGCCTTGAAAGGAATTATCTTAGTGCTTCATGTAATTGTGGCTATCCTGTTACTCTTGAGTAGTAAAGCTGTGAAATGTACCCTATTTAGGATAACAGTATGTATGTGGTATGTAACCTGTGTTTTACAACCTAACAATTTACTTCATTCACTTAATTGACTGCATAACCACATTATTATATAAACAAAAGCAAAAAGAAAGCTTATTTTCCATTCATGTTCACTTTTTTCCCCATTTTCCACACTGATGCTGTAATCACTGGAAGTGGTTTTGACACATGTTAAAGAATTTCAGGGCCCCTGGTATTGGGGAATATATTAGTAGCTGGTAATTTCTTCTCATATAATTTATTCTTTTCATTAGGATTTTTGTAAATGTATAGTATAGAACTGTAATCCATAGCACTGGTAATGAATTTACCTTTCAGAATGATAAGTATGTATTGGAGTAGAGGGTACACTTGCATTTGTATGTGCAGAACCATTACAACCCATTGTAATGGGTGTGAGGCATAGAAAAAAAATAGAAGGCTTGTTATGGATGGGTAAGTGCAGTGAGTCTTAACTTGGAGCTATACCTCAGCCATTTTAAAAGGAAGCTGGCTTTAAATACATATTTTTTGATTTTTCATGCAGGCCACTTTTCTACATTCTTTACTATAACAAAGAGTACAGTAAATATAAAATGAAAGTTATAGGAAAAATTTTAACTCCAACTCCACTGCATAATTCTATATATTATCATTTGGAATAAAGAAAGGCTTCTAATTTACCTACCTAAAGTGCTACTATAATAAGCGTCCAAGGGTGCAGGCACACCTGGCTTTGGCAGTCCCAAACAGTCCCAGATTGGCTATACTGCTAACATAATCCAAAGGCAGGAATACTAGTGTTGGTGAAACAGAAAAGGAATTTATTTTGGTGAGGCCAATACTTGGAAGATACTAATGTCTCAAAGACTTTCTCCAATGTCCCGAAACTACTTACAGCTTTATATAAGGAAAATGGCGAACAAAAATCCTTGGGTATATGTAGGCAGCTGGTAAAGGTCAGGTTGATTGATCAATGTCGTGGGATCAATCATACTCTTGCTGGCTTCTGAGCAGTTCTTATTGCTTGAATGGGTAATTTCCATTACCATCACAGTATTCTTTGGCCTCCAGGTCTTTTGCTTAAGTTGAAAATGAGACTGGAAAGAAGAACTTTGTCAGATTATACAGGGATGCCTGGTTTGCTCAGTTGGTAGAGCTTGTGACTTCTGCTCTTGGTGCTGTGATTTCAAACCCTGCATTAGGGATAGAGTTTACTTGAAAAAAATTCTAAAAAAAGAAAGTATAGACTAAGGTCAAAATGGAGGTAGTTAAATCAATAACTGGATACTCTTTCACTACTATGTTTGGGAAAAGCTGAATTTTATAATATTGTTGAAGATTTCACATTTATTAGTATAACCACCTAATTCTGGGTAAATTTGTGTACAGAGAAAAGCCCAATTAACTTAAATGATGTGGAAGGATTATGGAAGAACCAATAGATAAGGATAATTGGAATCCATATATAATCCTTTTCATTTAAATCCTTAGTTTCAATTTGTTTTCTCTTCAAATCATTTACCGAAACAGCTCATATTTAAGACAACTGGTTTGAATTTAAACTGTTTACCATGTAATTTACGTTATGTTATAGAAATATTCTTGTTATAGAAATATGTTCAGAAATGTTATGTTATAGAAATATTTTTGCTACCCTTCAAGGTACTTCTAACTAGAAAGAGAATCCATTTGAGATGACACAGATTAATGGGAGAGAATGAAAGTTAATAGCATAGATACAAAGAATCTACATAGCATGGAAATTGTTAAGACAGTGAATCAACAGGACTCTTATTTGAGCTAAAATGAGTGTTAGGCCCAGAGGATACAAAGAACATAAAGACCAGGAGGATAAAGACTATGTGCAGTAATGTGAGTTGTTTGGAAAACAAAGGTTGCTTGTTCTACTTGTGAGAATGTGAGGTTAAGAGCAATCTGGGTTAATAGATTTTTCTTAATATAAGCAGACAATTGAGGGGGAGGTAAAGAACTTCTGAATGGGTTGTGTGGTGGACATTCTGTGATATGCCTCTTTTTTCATTTGTGTATGTATAATCTTGGCTTAATGATGGATATGTATGAGAATTAAAGGAACATTAGGCCTTTTCATGTTTAGTAATATGCCATATAGGAGAATGTACATCCTCTCAAAGAATCTCTAATATGGTGGGAGAGTGAAATCTAACATATATGATAAAAATTATATAAAGACGTTTAGAATTGTCAAATTGTCCGTGTTCTGGGGATTTTGAGGGCCCTGGGGAGTGACGAAAATTTTATAGGAATTCTCTTAAATTCGAAACTAAGGGAGACCTTTGACTGAATATTAAAGTTATCAATACTGAAAGTTTCCAGGTAATTTTGTAATGAAATTCTGCTCCAATTAGCTGACTTCTGTAATTTTTCAAGTAGAATAATAAAAGTAATTTTCTAATAACCTAAGCAAGAAAATGCAACAAGCTTGTCTGTCAGTTAAATATGGAGTACTAGACTTGAATGGCTAGAGATTGAATTCCCTTAGGCAGTGTTCATATCTGAAAATCCTTCAAAACAATTTCCACAGCTAGAACCCTGAAACCTTTTCAAAATGCAGGAAAAAATAACTTTCAGTATTGGTAACTTTAATACCCAGGCAAAGGTCTCCTTTAGTTTTTGAATTTAAGAGAGTTCCTAAAAAAATTTTGTTACTCCCCAGGGCCCTCAAAATCTCCAGAACATGGACAATCTGACAGTTCTTCACATCCTTATATAATTCATATCAGTCATATATGTTAGATTTTACCCTATAACATGTAAATGCTGTAACCAAAGCTACAGCATGTACTTTACCTCTTTCTCTTTTGCACACATATGCTTGTACTAGTGTACACACATATACACACAGAGCTTAAATCAGTCCTCACATATTTATTTCTAAGTAGATACCATTGTTACTACATTTTTTTCTGAGGAGGTAACTGAGAACTGGAAACTGCATAACTATTGGCCCCCAATTTTAACTAGTATATTGCAATTTATTTTCATGGTATTTAGTAAGTTTGCAGATGCCTTGATCAAGAAGAGAACTAAAGAACAAAAAAATTTCCTTCCACCATTAATGTTCTTAATGGGGAACACCATGTGGTGTAAGAACTATTTTTAAGAAAAGTTTCTTTAATTCTACGTAGCATTGTAAATAGGGATATTCAGGCTAATTTTGCCTTAGTATTCTATTGTAGAAAGTAATATATTGTGCTAGCTGGAGGCAGGGTTCCTGGAGATAGGCTACCTAGATTTTTAATATGATCTTACCATTTATTACCTGTGTAACCTTGGGTAATTTAATTTCTTTATTTGTAAAATTGAGATAAGAGTAGTTACCCCATATGTACATATTAAAATAAAAAGAGTACTTGCATCAAAGTGAGTACTCCTAATTGTTAGCTATTACCATTCTCACCTAACTTTGCATTTCCAGGTAGCAAAATTTCTTAGAATACTGGTTCTAAAATTTGAGTGTGTATCACTATCCCTTTGAGATCATGTTAAAGCACAAATTATTGGTCTCCACACTCAGGCTTAGTGATTCAATAATGCTTAGGCAGGTTGGAAAATTTGTATTTCTAAGAAGTTCTCCCACGATGTTGATGCTGCTGGACCATAGACCATACTTTTAGAATCTGGCTTAGAGTACAGTGTTAATAAAATCTAGATCGTAGCTTTGGCCTTAATTTTGGCCTCCCCGCCATCCCATTTTCTATCATGTGTAAACAAGAGTCTCTGCTTAGAATTGTCAGAACTCGCAGAGGTAGGCATTCACATAGGTTACCAATTATTGCATCAAGGAAAAAAAGGTATAATATCAGGGAATTCATCAAAATGTCAATCTTGACCATCTTCGGTTGGTGAAATTATAAATGGTTTGCATTTATATTTTCTGTTTTTAACACTTTTATACTGAAGTACTATTATCTTAATGGATTTTTTTTCAAAACAAAAAGACTACTTCAGAAGTTACTCAATAATGTCAATACCAAGAAAAAACTGATAGATTTTATTTATTTTCTACTAGTAAAACTTCATAGAATGTCACTCCAATTAGAGTCCCTCACCCTGAAGCACCCATTTCTTGTGTCTTTTTCTCACCTTGAAGTCAACTCTTGAAGAGCTTATTGTAACACATGCATAATTACAATATAGAGAACAACTCTCAAGTTGTAGGCTATTTCAATGATTCATTGAATTCATTTTCTTACTTTCTTTATTTTGAAAAGATGTTATCCCTTAAAAAATCAGTTGTAAGTCTATTATTTAGAGAGTCTTCTTTTTTTTTTAAATTGTGAATATTCTGGGCTTGTATCTAGCAATAAACAGTGGGCTACTAATAAAAGAATGGACGTTTATATTTCATGAAACAGTTCTTGATAAACTAACCTATAAGGCAGTGCTAAATTTTAACGTATGAAGCAGATGGCATAGGCTTTCCTACTGCTAGCCTTTGTTTCTCTAAAGTATTCCTGCGAATTCATGAGAACATTTACTACAAAACTTAGCATTTGATTGAGTGTAGATATTTAAAGCTGTAGAAGCCCAGTGTATTTAGTCAATTTATTTAGAAAACATATACAAATATAAAGCTTTTGAATTAATTGATATGTATCAGACATTGAACTAGGCACTTTATATCCTTTAATTCCTCATTTAATTTCCACAACAGCTCTCAAGAGTAGGTACTATTATTATCTATCTTCTTATGTTGGAGAAATTGAGACTTAAATTCAAGTTTTATTTAATTCCAGATGATGTTTAAGTGCTACTATCAATAACTTTCTTGTTTAAGTGGAAATAACAACCTGAAGAGAGATTTTGTATATCCATGTTCTTTTGAAAGAACATGGAAACAGCCTGACTGGGCTCCACACCATGCCTTTGCTAATTATATCTAGTGTGTCTCTCTTTGAAAGTTACATTATCTACCCTAGCTTCCTTATCTATATCTAAGCTTTGTTTTTTTTTATTGGGAATAATATAGTCACTCTGCAGCATAATGATATAATTTATTCAATATCTATTGTGTGCTTAGCTCTGTATTAGGTAATTGTAGTTATTTTGGCCATGATTTTTACATATTCAATGGAGATTTCCTTGCTATATAAACTCTTTCATCTTCATGGACAAAATAACTGGCAGAAACAGTAAATATACTAAGGGTTCAGGGAGTTGGCATTTGAAGTCCAAGCCATATCATTTTGCATTTTTTTTGACCATAGGCAAACTACTCAGTGCCTCTATTTACTTATCTGTAAAAAGAACGAATACTAATATATTTCCTAAATCATTTAGTTTTTATGAATATTGAACTTACTACTTAATATATGTAAAATCCTACTTTTAGGACTGGCATTTATTGCATATTTGCCAAAATAATGCTAGCATGACTATATTAATATTGGGTATAATAAATTTTAGTTAAAAGAAATTACTAAATATTTAGAAGGGGAATGAGTAGATAGAAAAGGTAAGGTCCTTAGGGAGATTGAGCCATTCCAAACTTGATTTCACCTAATAATATAAGTTTGATATAAAATTTTTTTAAATGGAAGGAAGTAGAAAAATTCACCATATATGGGGTGATTTTAACATTATCCTGACAGTGTTTCATATTTCAAAGAGATTTTAAAAATAGTAAAATTATAGGTTTTCTATATTCCTGCATTTATTTTATATCAAAATAAAGAAGCTTAATCTAACTGACCAATTTTTGTGTGTGTGATTATTAAATAGACTGTATATATTAACTATGGAAAATTCATTATTTTTAAGGCTGCATGGAACATATTTGAGAATTTACCATATTTTATCATAAAGCAAGTTAGTTCAAATTTCAAAGTATTATAAAGACCACATTTTTGACCAAAACACAAAAAAACTAGAAATGAATAACTGATAAGTTTGTAAAAATATATATCTAGAAAGTGACAGGGAAACATAAATAATTCATGGTCAACAAAGAAAGTACAATGGAATTTATAAATATTTTAACTGAAGACCATGAATTACTATATATCAGATTTGTGAAATGCAACTAAACTGGTATTTAGTGTAGTTATAGTATGAAATGTTTATTTTACTAAATAAAAAGGTCTGAACAGTAGTGAGTCAAGCATATAAAGCCAGAATTTTTTTTTATTTTTTATAAATTTATTTTTTATTGGCGTTCAATTTGCCAACATATAGAATAACACCCAGTGCTCATCCCATCAAGTGCCCCCCTCAGTGCCCATCACCCAGTCACCCCAACCCCCCGCCCACCTCCCCTTCCACCACCTCTAGTTCGTTTCCCAGATTAGGAGTCTCCCATGTTCTGTCTCCCTTTCAAAGCCAGAATTTTTAAAAAAGTAATGTTAAAAAAAACCTATTGCAAGAGAAGAAAGTAAAAAAAAAAGACAAATATAATAGATAAGATGAAAATATCCATACAGAAATTATAAAAACATGGGCAAACATTCATCAAAATTAATTTAAAAAGCCCAGAGAAGACAGTCATTAAGAATGATAACTAGATCATAAATCCAAATGTAGGAAAGAATGTAAAAATTATGGGAACATTATGGGAAACAATATACCTTATACACTGAAAGACATAGACCAAATGCACAAATTCCTAGGAAAGTATAAATCACCCAAACTGATTTTAGAAGTAGACAATTTTAAGAGTACTATAGATATTAATGAATTTGAACCAGTAAACTGTGATATTATATTGTCTCCTCATCAAGAATGAAGAAAGAGCAAGTGTGTGGAGATGATACTCTGAAGATACGATATATGAATTTTAGATTTAAAGGGTTGTTAAGTTCTAGTTATGACAAGTATCAGGATGTGACAGAGTTGTGGAGATAACATACAAGAGGATTCCTCAGATGAAGAGTTCAATGGCACAATGATTCGGTTTGGTCATCCATAGAATTGTTGGAGTTGCCCAAAATGATAAGAGTACTTGTGCTAAAAGAAGAGGTTATTTATCCAGATGCAACAAATCTTTTTAGAATGAAAGAAAAGACGGTCAGTCACATGCCTTTTGTCTTGAAAGAACCAGTGTTTTTACATAAAGGTACAGGAGTACTGGATTGAAAGTTACATTGAAGATTAAGATACATGTCATTTTATTTACAAAATCTTGAGACACAGGCAGAGGGAGAAGCAGGCTCCATGCAGAAAGCCCGACGCAGGACTCGATCCCAGGTCTCCAGGATCACACCCCGGGCTGCAGGCGGTGCCAAACTGCTGCACCACTGGGGCTGCCCTACAAAATCTTATTGTATAGAGTAGTTGTAAGCAAATTAACGAGAAACATTATCCTTAGAGTGTTGCTAGGGAAACAAGACTCAGTTGAGACACTGACAGCATCACTGAAGAATGGGAACCTTGAATTTAAATTTTAATCAATAATTTATGATCTGTGTAAGTATAGCAGCAATTTGCCCTGAAAAGAAGTGGTTTGGGGTTAGATGGGAGAAAGAGCATTCAATTGGGAATTTAGTTTTAGAGAGCAAAGAAATAAAAACACTTTCCCCCTCCTATATTCTGGCTATCGTGTGATCGTTAGGTGATAAGGAAGGCTGGGAAAAATACTTTTATAACTACATCACTCCACTCTTTCCCCTTCTACTAGTCTGTTTTACCTTCTACTAGAATATTATGAGGTCAATTCTTTTCTTTATTGATTAAGTATTCAGAAAATACCTTTGAACTTACTTAAGATTTGGGATGGAGGCCAAAAAAGGTGAAGTTAAGACCTTTGCTTTGTGGATAACTGCACTTGTTCTCAACTAGTTATAAAGTCTTCTTCTTCATTTCAAAGGAACAAGGATTCTTGTCATTTACCTCTTCCAAGGCAGTAATCCAAATTAGTATGGGTACAAGGCTAATAATCCTCTCGATTTTGTTCGTTTGTCTGTTTGAGAGAAGCCAAATCAGCAATATCCTGATGTCTGTTCCAAAAAAAGAGTTTGATTTTATTTTCTTTCTCTCTTTATGATAATGGATATTTTTAGCTCTAGAATAATAAGAAAGTGGTACCCACTTGTTTTTCTCTTAATGCTAGAGATATGTGAGATATGCACATACCTGTATTAGGCTAATTTGCGAGAAATGTACTGCATTTGTAGGAGTTGATAGCAGAAGAGTTTTATCTTTGAATAGTTATTCCCCTTACTTTTTACTTTCCCCAAAGAAAGTGAGTTGGAGTTAAAGTTATTTGAATTATGGCAGCTTTAAAAAAATATATTGCTAGGAGAGTGACATGCCAAAATAGTTGAACATTAATATCATGCCATCTGACATCAATCTAATGATATATTTCTTAGAGAATGAATTTGCCAATTGAATAAAACTTGAAAAAACATTTTCACGTGTCAGGCTAACAATGAGCAGGTGTTATAAATGTCCCATATTATGGGGAAGCCTTACACAGTAAAGTCAAATGACTGAATATCAACTTAGTTCATTATCAAGTGGATAGGAAAATTTATTATCTCTCATGGGGCTTTCACTCTTCCATACCAGTGCCAAAAAAATCATAAGAAGGAAAATATGTGAAGCACTGAATTTACATGACATTTTCCTAATTTTCATAATACTTTGGAGAAACGTTTTGTTAAATACAAATATCTATCTTCGGGCCTATTTTTAGTGACAAAAAAGGGTATTCCATGGTAGAAGAGCAATGTGGGCATCAGTTTCATGAAACAAGACAATTAATAATGGTATAAATTAGAAAGAAGAGTAGAACTCAAAAACAAACAGGTTAAGTTTTCCCTAGTAGATCCTGTTAGGAAACTACATGCAAAAAGAAAACAACCCAAGTGGACATACAATTTGTTTTTAAACTATTTATAATTGTGGGGTGGGTGTTATCTGTCAGTTTGTTGCTATTTCAGTTTTCGGGTTAGTTGTAATTTTTTTTACATCCTTCTAAGGACATTAATTTTTAAATGAGCTCATACTGGCATAAAACAACAGAGATAAAGAGTTATTAAAGAAAGTGCTTTCAAAGGCTTACAAACAGTATTTCCTTTTCTTTTCAGGTTTTAGTGAATTTTTTTCAAGAGCCATCCTTTGTGAAGATGAAAACAACAGCCCGAGAATATTATTCAACTTCCTAAAATTGCAATATCATACTGCATCTATTTACTATCTTAACTATTTTGTGGCCCACAATAAACGAGGCTTGATTTGGACCACTGGTCAGATGTTACATCTCTCATTGGAGAATTTCCAGAGTCCTGGTGGTCAAAGAAGCATATGTAGTACAAGTAAGTATTGATGATTGGTCATTTATGGATTTGTATTGTCTTTGTTGGGTTAGAGTTGCTTGAGTAGTCTTTTTTTATTGTCAAAAAAGTTACATATCAAAATTTATACTCAAAATCACTTTTAAGTGTTTAGTTAAATAATATTCAATATATTTACATTGTTATGAAACAGATCTCCAGATATTTTTGTGTTGAAAATCTGAAACTCTAGGTATATTAAGTATACCTAAATAGGTATATTTATAGTTTGTCACCTCTAGTGTTTGGCAACCAGTATTCAATATGTTTTTGTGAATTTGAGTACTGTAGGTAGCTCATATAAGTGGAATCATACAGTATTTGTGGTTTTGTGACTGGCTTGATTCACTTAGTACAATGTCGTCATGCTCATACAACTTGTAGCATGTAGCAGGATTTACTTCCATTACAAGATTTCATTATATGCCTATATCACTTTTTCTTTAATTCATTTTTTAAAAAGATTTTATTTATTCACGAGAGATACTAGAGAGAGGCAGAGACGTAGGCAGAGGGAGAAGCAGGCTTCTCGCAGGGAACCCGATGTGGGACTCAATCCCAGGACCCCGGGATCATTCCCTGAGGTGAACCCAGCGCTCAACCACTGATTCACCCAGGCATTCCATGTGTAATTCATTTCTTCTTTCTTTCTTTTCTTTCTTTCTTTCTTTCTTTCTTTCTTTCTTTCTTTCTTTCTTTCTTTCTTTCTTTCTTCTTTTCTTTCTTTCTTTCTTCTTTCTTTCTTTCTTTCTTTCTTTCTTTCTTTCTTTCTTTCTTTCTTTCTTTCTTTCTTCTTTTTCTTTTCTTTCTTCTTTCCAGTGAGAGAGAGAGATAGTGCAGTGAAAAGCGGCAGAGGGAGAGAGAACCTGAACACAGAGACTGATGCGGGGCTCAATTTCACAACCCTGAGATCGGACCTAAGCTGAAACTGAAAATTGGACACTCAACCAACTGTGCCACCCAGATGTCTCTTTAATTCATCTTTTGATGCAAAATTAATTAATTAATTAATTAATTAATTAATTTTTGATGCATATCTTATTTGCTTCCACCTATTGGTTATTAGAATTGCTACTGGAGTTGCTATGAACATGAGTATGCAAGCATCTATTAGAGATCATACTTCTACTTTTTGGTATTATGCAGAAGTGGGATTGTTTCTTTCTTTGTGTTATCATTTACATGGAATAACTTTTTCCATCCTTTCCCTTTCATTCTTTGTGTGTTCTAAGTTATAAAATGTATCTTGTATAAACAGCATTTAGTTGGATCCTGGATTTTCTTTCTTAATCATTTACATAATGTGTCTTTGGACTGATTTGGGAATTTAATCAACCTATATTTAAAATAATTTGATAGGGGAAGACATTAGTTTTGCCATTTTGTTAAGTGTTTTTGTATATCTTACATCTCTTTTGTCCTTATTGCATGTCTTCTTGACTTCATTTGTGACTCATTGGCTATGTTGTGATATGCTATGATTCACTGCTCATCTCCTTTTTAGTATATTCTATAGATATTTCTTTTCATTTTATTTCATTTCATTTGTGGTTCCCCTTGCAATTACATAAACATCTTAAAATGTATCATACTATTATAAACTGATAATTACTTACATTCCATCAATATACAAAAACTGTAGTCCTTTAAATTTCAACTTCTTCCATAATATGGTACTGATTTCACAAATTACATCTATATATTGCTTACTCATTGACATAGATTTATAGGGTTCTTTTTTTTTCTTTTTTTATCATTTAAATTTATTAACTAGGGGCACCTGGGCAGCTCAGTGGTTGAGTGTCTCTGCCTTTGGCTTGGGTTATGATCCTGGGGTCCTGGGATCAAGTCCCCCAGTGGACTCCCCACAGGTAGCTTGCTTCTCCCTCTCCTATGTCTCTGCCTTTCTGTCTGTGTCTCTCATGAATAAATAAAATCTAAAAAAAAAATCATTACCCAAAGTTGGTATAGTACAGGTTGTTTCATTTGTCTATGTCTTTTACTTTACTGGATAGATATTTGTTTTTGTAAAGCTTTTTTCTTTTTTTCAATTTAATTTATTTTTTTTAATAAAGATTTTATTTATTTATTCATGAGAGACACAGAGAGAGGCACAGATATAGGCAGAGGAAGAAGCAGGCTCAATGCAGGGAGCTCGATGTGGGACTCGATCCCGGCACTCCAGGATTAGGCCCTGAGTGGAAAGCTCTTAACCGCTGAGCCACCCAGCCCTCTGAAGCTTGTTTTTTTTTTTTTTTTTTTATATACCTTTCTTTTTGCTTTAACATGAAGGGCTCCTTGTAGTTTTGTTTTGTAGAGAAGGTCTAGTGGTACTGAATTCCCTAAACTGTTTATCGCAAATAGTCTTAGTTTCTACTTTTTTAAAACATTAATTTCTATGTCCAATGTGGGGATTGAACTCACAACCCCGAGTTCAAGAGTTGCATGCTCTATTGACTGAGCCAGCCAGGCACCCCTCTCCTGTATTTTTCTTTTTCTTTTTTCTTTTTTAATTTATTTGTTAATGAGATACATAGAGGGGGAGAGAGAGGCAGAGACCCAGGCAGAGGGAGAAGCAGGCTCCATGCAGGGAGCCCGACGTGGGACTCGATCCCTGGACTCCAGGATCACGCCCTGGGCCGAAGGCAGGCGCCAAACTGCTGAGCCACCCAGGGATCCCCCTTCTCCTGTATTTTTCAAGTAAAATTTTGCCTTATATGATATTCTTGGTTGACATTTTTTTTGTTGTTGTTCAGAACTTTGAATATATTATCCCACTCCCTTCTGGCCTACAATATTTCTTCTCAGGAACCTGCTGATATTCTTCTGGAAGTTTTCTTTTATGTGACAATTTACTTTTTCCTTGCTTCTTTCAAGATTCTCTGTCTTGACTATAGTCATTTTTATTATAATGTGTTTCCTTATGGTTCCCTTTGCATTTATCCCAGTTGGATTCCTCTGTGCTTCTCGAAACTGTATATTCATTTCTTTCCACAGATTGGGGAAGTTTTGGTTATAATTTCTTTAAATACATTCACTTTTCATTTCTTTCTCATTTTCCTGGAATGCCCATATTTCACATACTGGTCTTCTTGAGAGCACTCGGCACTTTTCTTAATTATTTTTTTTTCCTTTTTTTGACTTGTTGACTTTTTTTGTTTTGACTTGATGATTTTATCTATCTTCAAATGGACAGTATATTTATTTATTTTTCTTTTTGTTTTTTGCTTGATGAATTCTCTGTGGTGAATCCTTGTAATGAATTTTTTGTCCATTTATTTTTCAACTTCATAATTTCTGTTTGGTTTTCTTTTTATTGTTTCTGTTGATATCTTCATTTTGTTCATGTATAATATTCCTGATTTCAGTAGTTGTATATCTATGTTCCCCTTTAGTTCATAGTTACTTTATATCTATGTTCCCCTTTAGTTCATTGTTACTTTAAATTTTTTGTCATTTAGTTATAGGTCTGTTTAGCTTCAGATCTGCTGGTTTATGGCATTTTATTTTGTTCCTTTGTTTGGGCCATGTTTCCCTGTTTCTTTCATGCCTTTAAATTTTTTCACGATTTGGTCGTTTGAAGAAATAACCACCTCTCCCAGTCTTTTTGTATTGGCTTTGTGTTCAAGGAGACCATGACTCAGCCTCGCTGATGGTTCCAGTTCCTCTCATTCCTTTTCTGATCTCTTGTTCCACTTTGTATCTGACTGCAAATCTTCAGCTCTAATGTGTTACTCATCTGGTTTTAGCTGTTTCTGTATTCTGTCTCTAACCCCATTAGTACTCCAAGTCCTATGAGACATAAATCAATCCTTTTAGCATCCTCTACACAAGACAGAATGTTATCACACTGTCTTCTCTTGTGTCCATCCCAAGGTAAGGGGTCCAGAATGGGCCATTTCTTCCTGGTTGCTTTGCACTATGCCATGCAAGGGGTGTGACAGTAATGGTTGTGCCAAACACCATGGATTTTGCTACCTCTTTTTCTGTAATTCCCTCTTCATTTTTACAATTCTCTGAGTGCTGTATCTTCTCAGCTGGTCTCTAGCATTTTCCCAGAGTTATTCGGATTTGTATTATGTTGTTGGCATGGTGTCTCCTTGGGTAAAGCACCTGTAGCTTCCTGTTCTGCCATCTTGCTGACCTAATTCTGCTTCAGTATTCTGAATTATTCTGAATTCCACTAATATTGTTTGTTTTCATAAGGTGATCATAGGCATACAGTTGAAACCAACTCCATACTGAAACAGAGACAGGAAGGATAAAACTGTTACATGTTAGCTGTGAGTTCTGGGAGTGGGGTTAAGCTAATACATGTCTGGCCTAATAAGAATTAAATCTCCAACATTTGTGCCAGATAATTATTTAATTCCAAGTGTATTCTTATGTGTGAATAGAGCAGTTTGGCACTTAAGAAAAACATGTCAGATTATATCAATAATTCTGTTTTCACTCATGAGATTCAGGTTATCAGTAAGATGAATTCTTGTAGCTCATTTCCCCCAGAATTTGATTGTCCTCTCTGAATCTTAGCCCTAGCTAGATACCAAGCCAGCCCCTCATAGGATTTCACCAGAGAACTTCCAATATGTGGGAGCTATTATAATTTTTCCTCTGGGGCAACAAGATAAAAAGCTATTCTTACAGCTGATGTCAGCAGTTGTTGAAGGATTACTTTTGTATTTTACAATGGAATATCAGTGAATATCAGCACTAATTGTATTTTCACCCTGCCATTAAATCAGTGTTTGAGCCAATCCTGAATTTAATAATAAGAGGAAGAAAATATCCTTGTTAATGATAGAAATGCAACAGCCAGTCCCTTTGGGCTCAAATTTGCACTTTTCTGTGTACTGGCTGTGTGACTTAATAAAATCCACATAAACTTTCTGTTCCATCTATGAAACGGGACTAATAATAATTCTACCTCATATGGTTGTTACAAGAATTCAATGAGTTACTAACATGTAAAGCACTTAAAAAGTGTCTGGCATATCATAGGTATGCACTTCCTATGACCAATAGTGTTCCTTTTCAAAGGAAGAATACTTTAGCACTTCCATCCTGAGATCCTGGGGTCAGCTCTTCTTCTTTTGGTATTTCTGGTTTAAGAGTCTCTTATATTATTGGGTTGAAATATGCAAACAACCTAATTTCAGCTTCCAGCTACATTATCTACCAAATCATGCTGAAAACAGAAAGCTTCTGTTACGAGTTCAATGAGTGATAAGGAATCGTTTGGCCTGGACAAAATGATACTACTTTCTTTTATATCATTTTCCATTTTATTGGTACAGAATAATATCCATGAATAATCCTAGGCTAAGGGGCTATCTCCTTCCATTACTAGGTATGTCACTCTGAGTAAGCAACTACCCTGAGTTGCAGTCATCTCACTGTTAAAGTAACATGAGATGTTACTTTAATTAATTCAATTAATTAATTCAATTTTACCTATCAGGAAACCATCCCTGGCTAGTAGTAGGATCTACTTAAATATGCAGTAAGTTCATAGAAAATGATAAATATTATAGGAAAAGATGCCTTTAGTCCATCCTTAATTTTATCCATATCACACATGTACTCCACCTAAACCTTACCTCTATCATGGATGGTACTTTTTCTTCCTTCATATCGTTTTCCCAGAAAATATTTCTCTGAACACTGAACTGAAATCATATCCTTTATGGTATTGTCTTGCTTATTGATTTTATATTGCTTATCACAATCTGTAATTATCATTGTTATTTATATGTACACTTAATATCTGTATTAATATCTGTATTAGCATGATGCTTTGTTCTCTGTGACCATTATGCATTATTAGATAGTGTCCTAGCATTTAATGGGCTTCTGAGGGGTAGTGGGGAGAGAGATTTAATTTTCTATTTTCTACTTCTCTGTGATGGCTACAGGCTACACCAGTGTGCCCATTAACATGCCTCTTCTGCTCTCTCCTTTTGAAAATCTTTTCTTCCACAAGAAGTCTTCCTTTCTCCTCAGATTCAACAGTGTCACTGGTGGAGGAAGAATAAGATAATGGTTTTGAGTGTAGGAAGTTGGATGACATTATTCTGATTTATCTGTCTGATTTACCACTTCTGGTGTTGTGTGATGTGAATACTGAAGCATTGGTCATCCTTCCTGTGGACTTGCAATTCTCTAGAAATAATGTAAGTGTTATGACTAGTTATCCTAACTGCAACAGGGAAATTAAGCAGTGCATCTTTTTTTTTTTCAGGTTGTTTAATAGAATCTGTAGTACTCTGAAAACAAAACATTGACAGTTTAAATGAGCATTTGTTCAGAATAGGAACACAGATAGTGACTATATATCCTTTGAGGAAGCAACTGAATTTATTTGTCTTGAGACTTTTTGTACCTTAGGTTTGTGAATTGATGAATTCCACATGCTCACCCTCTCTCTCATTGTCTATCAAGTTTCTAAAAGATGTCTGATGTCTTCCATTTGGTTTTTTTTTAATGTATGGCTTGATTCAGGAGAAATTTCCCCATTTTTTTCAGATATATCTCTCTTGTTAAAACCCAGGGACAGTGAGAGACATCACTTATCTTTGTGGAAATTACATAGAAAGTGGGGATATATATTGAATTACAATTCTGAAAGCTCAAGTTTGACTCAGCAACCCCCCACATACTATAGCAAATTTCAGCCTTCCGATGCTATTCAACTACCTTGATGCTTTTTCTTCTGCTGCTGCTTTTCTAGACACTGGTGTCTGTGGGTATCTAGATACCCCATACTATATCTCCAGGAGTTCAGTCATTAAAGCAAGACTATTCTTCCTCCGGGAGTTTGCAGCCTTCATAAATTAAACAGGCCCAATTTGCTGCAGATCCATCTTTTAGCTAATAGGTTCCTCCATGATTCCTGTGAAATATATTGCTCCAGCTAGTTCTTGCTTAAGCAGCTTCTCTAGAGCCCCTAGAGGTCTCTTATACAAATTCTGTCAATGGCAAATGAGGGATTTGAGTTGTTTCTTTCTTTTGGTTTTTGTGAAATCATAATATAGAGAATGTTGGCTCAAGTATTAATTTTCCCTGAAACTGCTAGTCTCACCTTGAAATGAGATTATCTCACTAGGGGAATCGGTTTCAGATGCTTTTCTAATTATGTGTTCTGTGGTTATCTGGTATAATTGATAGGAAGAATTATCTTATTTGTGTCTACTTCTGCTCATTGTATTATACTGTTTCTGAGTTATTTGAAAGAATAGGGGAAGGGACAACAATTGGGAAAAAGATTTGTTATGCGTCTAAATGGATTATAAATATATAAATCAGGAAGGCTAAAGTTTGGGGATTGTGTGCATTAATCCAGTAGAGCCATGACCTCTGCACAAGAAAATAACTCAAATGGACATTAAGAACAATAGGTATTGTGAGCGAAGATAAACAGTTATAAGAGTAAACTTCTACAACTCCAGAACGCTTTACTGTTAATTCAATTTTACCTATCAGAAATACTGCTAAGACGCTTCAGCCTAATAATTAAGTAAATAGGCTTTGAAGCAAGGCAGACTTAAATGTGAGGCCTTGTTCTGCTTTATTACCTATGTGACCCTGGTATGTGTGTGTACTTTATCTATGAAATAGACATATTAATATACATACTGTTCCACATAGTTGTTGTGAGGTAAACATAATAATGCATGTATAGTGTTTGGCACAGCTTCCTGGCACATATTGTGTATCATCAAAAGATAGCTGTTATTATTACTATCCTTTTAAGTAAGCTAAACACATAGGACTAACTTGTTTGTTTTTCCTCACAGAAGAAGTAGTTAAAAGTGGTCCCATCATTCACCTACCTAGCAATTTTGGGCAAATTAGTGACAATCTCTCAATACAAGTTTCCTTAAGTATCAAATGGGCATTAAGATAGGACCTGCTACATAAATTTTTAAGGTTTAAATGAACTAATGTAGTTAAGCCTTAGCTACAAGTCTGGTGGTCATTTTTATTACTTAATTGACCCCCAGAAATGAATAGCCTATAATTTCAAAATAGACATTTATTGTATTCTCAGAAATTTATTAAATATATACTAAGTAAGAGACACTATTCTTAGGAGTATTGATATACCAACACATTAGGCAGAAGAATATCACTACCTTTTTTGTGGCCTCTTTCTCTTGCAGACTTATAAATATAATAAATACATACCTTACCATATGTTAGTAAGTGATAAGTCATATGGAAAATAATGAGTATGAAACGAGATCAGGAGTGTTGGATGTGGTGAGGAATAGAGATTATAATAGTAATGAGTAAATCCAAGTAGGTCTATTTGAAAAGGTGTCATTTGTCCAAAACTGTAAAAAAGATGATGAAGGGGTCCATCTGGCTATCCGAGGAAAGTATGTTTCTGATGGAGGGAACATCCAGGAAAACTCTGAGACAATAGTGTACCTGGTTTCTTAAACAAATACTAAAATTTTCAATGTGCTTAAAGTGGAATAAACAAGGAAAACTGATGTAGGAGACACTGTCAAAGAGGTTCATGAACGCAGAACATAGGGCCTCATTCATCACAGTAAGAAATTTGCATTTTAGTCAGAAAGATCAGAAACCATTGAAGGTATTGGAGCAAAGAAGTGACATGAGCTGACTTATCATTTAAATGGACCACAATGGCTACTGTATTTAGAGTAGACCATGTCAGGGATGATAAAGATGAAAGTAATGTAATCAGTTAGGAGCTAGTAAGTAAGTAATCTAAGAGAAATTGTGGTTGCTCATACTAGAGTGGTACAAGTGGAAGTGGTGAGACCTGGTGAAATTCTTATGGTTTGACATAGAATTGGCAAGATTTGCAAACTGATTGGTGGTGGGGTATGAAAGAAAGAGGAACCAGGAATAGTGGTGAGATTTTTGGCTTGAATGGAGTTACCACAAACTGACTGTGGCAGATAGATTCTAAGATAACTGCATGTAGTTTGGGGACTACTGGTATTCACTCCTTTGTGTGGTCACTTCTTGAGCATGTGAATCACCAATAACTTGCTTCTATCCAAGAGAATATGTCAGAAATGATGGGATGTCACTCTCATGATTACACTATTTAAGATGGTCATTTTCATACTGTTTGCAAACTCGTCGCTGCCTTTCATGAAACAATCAGATATCTTAGAGATGTCCATGTGCAAAGAACTAAGGATGGCTTCAAGTAGATAGTCAAGAAGTATCTGAATCCTTTAAACAAACACGAATGCTTGGGAGTGCATCCTTCTCTCTCAAGCTTTTTAATGACATCCTAGATATGCCTAATGCCTTTTTTGCAGCCACCTTAAAGACTCTGGAAATCAGAAGACGCAGTTAAGCTATGTTCTGAACCCAAGACACTGAGTTAATAAGTGTGTGTTATGTTAAGTTACTAAGTTTATGTACATTTTTATGGATCAGTATATAACTAATACAATGAGAAAGGAAAGTCTGCTATTGATGTAGGTTTGTGGAAGTGAAGATCAAGAATTGCATTTTGAAAGTTTTGGTTTTAAAATGTCTGTTAAACAGTGAGGTAGAAGTGTTGCATATCTAAGTGTGGGATTCAGAGGAGAAATCTCAAAAAGGGATACGAATTTGAGAATCAAGAACATTTAGTTAGGATTTGAAAACATGAAAATAGATGTGATCTCCTAGAAGTGATTGTAGAGAAAGACAAAGTTCAGGGATTGAACTCTCCTACACTGCAATGGTAATAAGATGGAGAGAAGAAGAAGAACTAGAAAAAATTGATTAGGAATGGTCGTCGAAGTAGGAGGAAAAACAAGATAGTATGGTACCCTGGAAACCAATTTTTTAAAAAAAGATTTTATTTATTTATTTGACAGAGAACACAAACAGGGTGAGCGTTGGGCAGAGGGTGATGGAGATGCAGGCTCTTCGCAGAGCAGGGAGTCCTATAAGGGGCTCCATCCAAGGACCCTTAGATCATGACCTGAGCCGAAGGCAGATGCTTAACCAACTGAGCCACCCAGGCGCCCCATATATAGGCATAGTTTATATGAACAATTTGGAGTTAACTGAAATACTATGAACTCACAGAAACCATTGGTCCACAATCAGAGGAAATTTTAAAAATTATTCTTCTATTTTCAAGAACTTCCTAGGTTTACTTATTCTTATCTGTTCTTTGGCTCTCAACATGCTCCATCTTCAGAATCCTTGGGGGGCAGTCTCCACAAATGTTGCCATCTGTACAATCCATTCTGCTTGGCACAATTTTCCATAGCTTTATTGAGATATAGTCCATATACCAGAAGTGTCACTTTTGAAAAATGTACAAATTCAATCGATTTTAGTGGACTCACAAGTTTGTCAACCATCATTAGCCTTGAAATTAGAATATGTTTACCACTCAATCAACAAAACCCCACCTATGCTACCAGCCACTAATCTACTTTCTGTTGGTATAGATTTGATTATTCTGGACTTGTGATATAAAGAGAATCATACAATTTGTCTCCTTTTGCATCCTGGTGTTTAAAACTATTAAAACATAGTATGTTTTCGAGGTTCATGCACAACAGTGTATGTATCAGTACTTCATTCCTCCTTATCTCTTTTTTTTGCTTCAATCGTATTTTATTGAATGGCTACATGGTATTTTGTTTATTCATTCATCAGTTGGTGGACATTTGGACGAATACATTTTTTTTTGCTATTACGAATAATGCTGCTTTGAATATCTATGTACAAATTTTTATATATATACATAAAGTTATTTAAAATTTAGTTATTTAAAATTTAGTTATTTAAAATTTTTTATTTGTTTTTTTAAGACAGAGTGGGCAGAAATGTGATTGGGGGAGGGGCAGAGGGAGAGAGAGTCCCTAGCAGGCTCCACACACATTGAGGAGCCCAGTGTGGGGCTTGATTTCACTACCCTGAGATTATGACCTGCATCAAAGTCAAGAGTCCGATGCTTTAGCGACTGAGACACCCGGGCACTCCTGAATACATGTTTTTAAAATCTGTTGATTTTAAGGTGGAAATTATTTGGTCATATGGTAGTGCTGTGTTTAACTTTTGGAGAAACTGCCAATTTTTTTTTTCAAACTGTACCATTTTACATTGTACCAGCTACAAATGAGGACTTCAAAAGATCTCTTTTTTTTGGTTATAAGCTTTGTAGTAGGTGTAAAGTGTTATTTCTTAGTTTTTATTTGCATTACCCTAATTACTAATGATGTTGAGTCTCTTATTCATGTGTTTATTGGCTATTTGCATGTCTTCTTTGGGGCAACGTTTTTTTCAGGTATTTTGCCTATTGTGGCAAAATTCAGAAACGTTAAATTTACTATTTCAAACATTTTAAAGTGTACAAAGCAGATATAGTTAATAAATTCATCATGTTGTGCAGCAATCACCACTATCCTGTTCCAAAACATTTTTATCACTCCAACGGAAACCTTATACCCATTAAAAGCTAACTCTCCATCTCATCTCCACATAGCCCACAGCAATTAGTAAGTAATCTACTTTCTGTCTCTCTGGAATTCTTTTATTCTGGGCTTTTCTTATAAATGGAGTCATAAAATATGTCACTTACTGTAGTACCTGACTTCTGCTACTTAGTATAAATTTTTTTGGTATTTTTTTTATTGGGGTTCGATTTGCCATCATATAGCATAACACCCAGTGCTCATCCCATCAAGTGCCCCCTTCAGTGCCCGTCACCCAGTCACCCCAACCTCCCGCTGACCTCCCTTTCCACCACCCCTTGTTTGTTTCCCAGACTTAGGAGTCTCTCATGCTCTGTCACCCTCTCTGATATTTCCCACTTATTTGCAAGGTTCATGCACTGTGTTGCCAGTATCATTTTTCCATTTGTTTTTATGACTAAATCATATTCTGATGTGGGGATATACCACATTTTGTTTGTCCATTCACCATTTGTTGGACATTTGGGTTTTTCCACTTTAGGGCAATTTTAAAGAGTGATACTGTTAGCATTTGTGTGTGAGTTTTTGTTTGAAACCCACTTGAAAGCCTGTTTTTATTTTTGTCTCTTTACCAAGAGATCTCATATGTAATTCTATGTTTAACTTATTGACAAATGTCAAAACTGTTTTCTTTAGCAACAGCACCATTTTACTGTCCATGCCAGGAATATATGCACATTTTAATTTCTCTATATCCTTATAACACTTCTGATTTTTGGTTTTTAAATAATTATTATTTTAGCCATCCTAAATTTGCTTATTATCTCTAAATTTTTTGTTATAGTAAAAGCATATAACATGAGCTCTACAGTCTTCAATTTTTAACTCTACAGTACAGTCTTGTTAACTGTAAGCACAAAGTTATATAACAAATATCTAGAAATTTTTCCTCTTGAATGACTGGAACTTTGTACTTAATTCAACAGCAATTCAGTTTCTCCTGTCCCTCAGCTCTTGGTAGCCACCATTCTACTTTCTGCTTTAATCAGTTTGACTTCTTTAGATATCTCATACAAGTGGTATCAGGCAGTATTTGGACTTTTGTGACTATCTTATTTCAGTTAGCATATTTTCAAAGTTCATCCATGTTGTGGCGTATGACAGGATTTCTTCCTTTTTATGGCCAAATATCATCCCATTGTATGTGTATACTACATTTTCTTTGTCCATTTATCCACTGATGGATATTTAGATGGTTTTACCTTTTGAGTCTTATGAATAATGTGAGGAACATGAGAATGAAAGTAGTTCTTCCAAATCCTGACTTTAATCTGAATTTTATTTATTTTTTTACAGATTTGATTTTTATTTCTTCATGAGAGACACACAGAGAGAGGCAGAGACACAGGCAGAGGGAGAAGCAGGCTCCATGCAGGGAGCCCAATGTGGGACTCGATCCTGGGACTCCAGGATCACACCCTGGGCTGAAGGCAGGTGCTCAACCACTGAGCCACCCAGGTGTTCCATGTCAATATGTTTAATAATCTGCTGGATTTGCTATTTAATATTTTATTGAAGATTTTTACATCTATTTTCATAAGGAATGTTGCTCTATAGTTTTTTTATGATGCTTTAGTATTAGGGTAATGCTGGTCTTATATTAAGTAGGAGGAAGAATTGGCTTCTAGTTTTTGGCAGTTTTTGAAAGATTCGGATTATTTGGATTATTTCTCTTAGCATATTTTATAGAATTCACTGGTCAATCTATCTGGTTTTGGGACATTTTATTGTTGGGAAATTTTTGATTACTGATTGAATCTCATTACTTGTTATAAATGCTTTCCAATCTAGGTTTTCTATTTCTTCTTAAGCCTGTTTCTTTTTAATTGACTTCACTTTCTTTTTTTTTATAGGAATTTTAAACTCAGAGCAAAAGTGAGCATAAGTTACATAGATGTTTAATATATCCGTTTCCCCCACACTTGTATAACCTCCCCTACTATCAGCTTTTTCCACCGAGTAGTATGTTTGTTACATTTTTTGAACCTTAATCAACACATAATAATCCCCCAACGTCCATAGTTTATATTACAGTTCACTCTCAGTTTTGCGTATTCTCTGCATTTTGACAAATGTATAGTGACATATTTCGATCATTATAGTAATAACCAGACGATTTTCATTGCCCTAATCCTCTATGCTCTGCCTATTCATTTCTTTCTCTCTTTTTTTTTTTTTTGATTTTATTTATTTATTCGTGAGAGAGAGAGAGGCAGAGACACAGGCAGAGGGAGAAGCAGGCTCCATGCAGGGAGCCTGAAGTGGGACTCGATCCCGGGACCCCAGGATCACGCCCTGGGCTGAAGGCGGCGCTAAACCACTGAGCCACCCAGGGATCCCCATCTGATCAGCAATTTATGAGAGTTCCTGAAGCTGTACATCCTCATCAGCATTTGGTGTCATTAGTTTCAGAGTTTGGAGGTTCTGAGAGGTTTGTAGTGGTTGTTTTAATTTGCATTTCTCTGATGATATATGATGTGGTGCATCTTTTCAGGTTTGATTTTTTTTCTTTTTTTTTTAATGAGATGTTTGTTAAAGTTTTGGGCCCATTTTTAAAAATTTATTTTTTATTTATTTTTTAAATAAATTTATTTTTTATTGGTGTTCAATTTGCCAACATATAAAATAATACCCAGTGCTCATTCCATCAAGTGCCCCCCTCAGTGCCCGTCACCCAGTCACCCCCACCCCCCGCCCACCTCCCCTTCCACCACCTCTAGTTCGTTTCCCAAAGTTAGGAGTCTCTCATGTTCTGTCTCCCTTTCTGATATTTCCCACACATTTTTTCACCTTTCCCCTTTATTCCCTTTCACTATTTTTTATATTCCCCAAATGAATGAGAACATACACTGTTTGTCCTTCTCTGATTGACTTACTTCACTCAGCATAATACCCTCCAGTTCCATCCACGTTGAAGCAAATGGTGGGTATTTGTTGTTTCTAATGGCTGAGGAATATTCCATTGTATACATAAACCACATCTTCTTTATCCATTCATCTTTCGATGGACACTGAGGCTCCTTCCACAGTTTGGCTATTGTGGACATTGCTGCTAGAAACATCAGGGTGCAGGTGTCCTGGTGTTTCATTGCATCTGTATCTTTGGGGTAAATCCCCAGCAGTGCAATTGCTGGGTCATAGGGTAGATCTATTTTTAGCTCTTTGAGGAACCTCCACACAGGTTTCCAGAGTGGCTGCACCAGTTCACATTCCCACCAACAGTGCAGGAGGGTTCCCCTTTCTCTACATCCTCTCCAGCATTGGTTGTTTCCTGTCTTGTTAATTTTCGCCATTCTCACTGGTGTGAGGTGGTATCTCACTGTGGTTTTGATTTGTATTTCCCTAATGGCCAGTGATGCGGAGCATTTTCTCACGTGCTTATTGGCCATGTGTATGTCTTCCTCTGTGATATTTCTGTTCACGTCTTTTGCCCATTTCATGATTGGATTGTTTGTTTCTTTGGTGTTGAGTTTAATAAGTTCTTTATAGATCTTGGATACTATTGGGCCCATTTTTTAATTGGATTGTTTCTTGTCCCATTTTCAGAGTTCCTGTATATTTTGAATAATGATCCCTTTCAGAAGTGACTTTTGAAAATGATATCCTTGTCCGTGGCTTGTCTTCTCATTCTCTTTACATTGTCTTTTTTTTTTTTTTTTTTTAAGATAGAGGTAGAACACTGGGCGGGGCTAAAATTGAGAGGTAGAAGCAGACTCCCTGCTGAGCAGGGAGCCTGTTGTGGGGCTCAATCCCAGGACCCTTGGGATCATGACTTCAGCCAAAGTTAGATGCTTAACCAATTTAGCCACCCAGGTGCCCTTTGATAGTATCGTTTATAGAACACAAGTTTTTTTTTTTTTTAGATGTAAAGTGTCAATTATTTCTTTCATGGATTATCCCTTTGCTATTGTATCTAAAAAGTCATCACTATCCCCAAGGTCATCTGGGTTTTCTGCTATGTTTTATTCTTTGTATTTCATATTCTATGATACACTTCAATTTGATTTTTGTAATGAGTTTGTTTTTGTTTTCAGAGATTTTTTTTTTTTTTTTTGGCCTATGGATGTGTGAACTTTCCTGAGCCATTTGTTGAAAAGATTATATTTGTTTCACTGTTTTACCAGAGGACTTCTGTCAAAGATCAGTTGAATATATTTATGTGGTTTTCTTTCTGGGCTTTCTTAGCTTCATTGTTCTTTGTTTATTCTTTTTTGTTAAGATTTTATTTTTAAGTGATTTTTTCACCTAATGTACAGCTTAAATTCACAACCCTGAGATCAAGAGTAATATAGTCCACCAACTGAACCAACCAGATGCCCCAATTTGTTTTTGTTCAAACAATACCATATTGTCTTGATTATTATTGTTTTCTCCTAACTATTGAGGTTGAGTGACATCAGTTTTCTATCATTTTTCTTCTTTAGTATTTTGTTAGATGTTTTGCCTGTCCATATTAACTTAGCTATCACTTTGTTGATATCCACAAAATAATTTGATGGGATTTTGATTCAAATTTTGGTAAATCTGTAGATTAATTTGGGAAGAATATCTTGTCAATGTGTTTTTCTCTCCACGAATATGGAATTTCCTTCTAGTTTTTCTATGTTTTTTTATAAGATCTTTGCATCTTTCCTCACAGTTCTTGTACATATTTTATTACATTTATGCCTATGTATTTCATTTTACATCTTGTAAGGTAAGTGTATTGCATTTTTTAAATTGAAATTACAATTGTTCACTGTTGGTAAGTAAGAAAGCTATTGACTCTGATTAAACAAAAGTTCCCCAAAATTCTGATTATTCCCTCTTCCTCCCACCCCAGTCCATAGTCATAGTTCTTTTGGAGAAGGCCGGTAGAATGATTAACAGTATAAATTTTTGGTATTGTACCAAGTTCCTTCCTTAAGAGACACGCAGTCATTTGCATTCTTTGTATTCTGGATTCAAAATCTGGCTCATGTAAGAATTGATTGAGGAACATTTAGACTTTCTGTTTTTTATTATTGTACTTAGTCTTTTCTTCAACTGACATAACACTTTTATGATTATACAGTTTAAGTTAGAATTTAATAATTTTCTTATCTATTTCGCTTCTAGGAATATGATCAAGTAGCTAATGCCATAAGTCTCCAACAGGCAGACTGTTCTGACTGTTGATTTTTGCTCTGCTGTCCATTTCTGCAACCATAACCATTTTGCTATTGGCAGTTGATTACTGCCAGTTGGTCAGTGCCAACCTGTGATCCTTTTACTCCCATTGCTTAGAGGTTTCCCATTTCCTTTCCAGGTTCTGGCCTGCCCAGATAACCGGTTACAGAGTTCATTAAGGTTGCCCGGACCACCTTCACAAATTTATTTTTCACAGAATTAGTGAAAAACACATTGTCCACATTTTCCTAGTGTGAGTGTACAAATCTTAAATAAAAAAAGTAGTCTAACATTCCAACCTCCCTAAGGCTTTTTGAATCCTTTTCTCTACATTAAAAGAAAGAAAGTCCAGCATTTCCACTTAGGTCCTTATGGGCCACTTTTTAAAGTCACTATTTCCAACTAACCAACCAAAGAAACTGTTAGTATCCTTTATAATGCCTGAGCTACAGTATCAAATGAAGAGTCTGCTTAGGTGACTCATATCAATAAGTTCCTCCTGGTCCAAATTTATATTTCTTCCAATATTATTCCACTTTTTCTATACACATTTTTACTTGTGTTTCTTGTATTGCTGTCTGTATTAATTTGAAACCTCAAACTATTATTTTGGAATGTAGTGTATCTCATTGCAGGTCACACTTTGCTTGTTTGCTTTTTTAAGACTTTATTTATTTATTTTAGAGAGATAGAGACAGAGATAGTGACAGAGATTATGAGCAGGGACAAGAGAGAGAAGCAGGCTCTCCGCTGAGCAAGGAGCCCTATGCTGGGCTCAATCCCAGAATTCTGGGATCACGACCTAAAGGCAGACCCTTTACCAACTGAGCCACCTAGGTGCCCCACAGGTAACATTTTGAATCTCACATTTAGGGGCCTTCTGGGACATATATTTAGTTATTAGTCTAAAGGCAAACAGAGATGGTGTGGTTGGGTCCTGAGGAGAATTCGTATTATCTTGCAATCCAGCCGCCTAAAGGCTGGCCAATATTATTTCTTCACATGATGAAGGTTTAATCACTGTTTCCAATGGGGACAGAGAAGGAGGCCTCTTCCATTAGTAAAAATGGTTCATCAGAATTTATGATCATAATGACCCCAGCTTCATTAAACTCTTTCCACATTTTCCTATCCCATTTTATCGTATCCTGTTCTTTCCAAATCAGTTTACTCACTTTAACAATAGATAACCTCTGAGTCTGGCAGTTCAAATTGTTTTATAATTCATCCAGTCAGGATGCAATTCTGTATTTGAGTTTTAGTATTCTCAACCCTGTGGCTATACAAAATAAATGTGACCTTCATGCCGCACATAGAAGCTTTTCGGCATTTATGTGGCACTTGGGCCGGAAATTCAAATCCCTAAGCTCATCCTTTTCTTTTATCTAGTGATATTAGAGAGTAACCAGCCAACTAACTAACCTCAATATATTTGTTCATTTTCTAAAAATGTTTGAATGTATCATCTATACAGCCACCCAGTTCTTTTATATAAAGTAGTTGATTTGGAGTATCTAATCCTGCATATACATATTGCCAAATCATGCTCTGGAGTATTCTTGTTTTCTTTACTACTGAAAGTAGAGTCCTTAGAGCTTTTAAATCTAATCATATTAGTGAGCGATCTCTAGAGACCCCAGATCAATTTAATATTTAGAAAACAAATCCTTTAAATTCTGTTCCTCTAGAACCACTCCTGGTACTAAAATCCATAATAGTGAAGTTTTTCCAGATTAATTGGTCCAATCACTAGAAGACATCTATATATTTATTTATATATGTCTATTTTCATGCAGTTTTATATATTTTTACATTTATATATTTATATTTAGTATGTATTGCTGGAGACCCAGAAAAGCCAGTGGTGTACTTCCAATATACATTTGAAGGCCTGAGGACAACAAAAACCAAATGTATATGTCCCAGTCTAATGTCAAAAGACCAATGACCCAGTGCATTTAGTTAGAACGATGAAATTCTCCATCCTTCTGCCTTTTTGTGCTATTCAAGCCCTCAATTCACGGAAATATTCCTACTCATTTTGTGAGGGCTGTTTTATTTGATTTTTGGGTGTTGAGTTCAATAGATTCTCTATTTGGGTACTAACCCTTTATCTAATATATCATTTGCAGCTGTCTTCTCCCATTCAGTATATTGCCATTTAGGGGTTTTTGTGGTTTTTTTTTTTTCTAATTTTTTTTTCTTTCTAGAGAGAGAGTGTACCCACAAATGGGGGTGGGCAGAAGGGGTAAGGGGAGTGAGAGAATCTTAAACAGCCCCACATGGTGTTGCCCTTTAGTTTTATTAATTGTTTTCTTTGCTGTGCAGAAGCTTTTTATTTTGATGTAGTCATAATAATTCATCTTTCCTTTTATTTCCCATGCAACAGGAGATGTATCTAGAAAAATGTTGCTATTGCTGATTTCAAAGAAATTAGTGCCTATGTTTTCTTCTAAGATTTTTATCATTTCAGGTCTCACATTTAGGTCATAAATCCATTTTGAGTTTATTTTTGGGCATGGTGAAAGAAAGTGGTCCAGTTTCATTCTTTTGCTTGTTGATGTCCAATTTTCCCAACGCTATTTTTGAAGATATTTACTTTTTCCCATTGTATATCCTTTCCTCCTTTGTTGAAGATTAATTGACAATATAATTGTGAGTAAATTTCTGGGGTTTTTTATTCTGTTCCAGTACGATGCCTTTTAAATTCTTGATGTTGTCCATTGAAATCATGAAAATTTTAATTCTCATTTATTTTTTGATCTTGTCTTTTTTATGTTACAGGTAAGATTTACTTCTGCATTTTCATCTTAAAGTCTTATATTCATAGAGAGACTTCTTAGAGCTCTTACATTTAGGTCCACAGACATTTTTCAGTTATTTTTTTTTTTTTTAAAATGTGAGGAAGTCATTTAATTTCCTCCATTTGCATGTGGATATCAACTAGTACCAGGACCTTTTTTTTTTTTTTTTTCTCAAGAAGGGTTTATTGCAGGTCGGGTACACTTCTAAGGGGCAAAAGTCTAACAACGGGAATGAACTACAGGGCCCACCAGTTTAGAAGATGAGCCAGTAAAACAAATCTACTGATTATATACAATTATTAAAAAGGGCAGGGTGGTGGGGCAAAAAAAAAGGAAAAACTGCCAGCAGCCTTTGAGAAGGTTAGTAACAGAGATTGTTTGCGGAGCACCGTCCCGCCCCATCCTGACTGTGCCTCGGCCCGGGTTGCCTCCGTGGTGTACGGCCAGCTCCAGATGACAGGAGGTGACGGGGGGGGGGACCCTGCGGGCTGTCAGATGCCCAGTTCGCCGGCTGATGCACGCGCCAAGCCTTTCATGAAAAAGCCCAAAGGCCAGCTTCCTCCGCATTGCCTAATACACACGTGGGAAGGGTGGGGGACAGCAGAGACCATCTAGGAACAAAGCGACAGTCCCCTAGGGTCTGTATACAAATAAATATCCAGTGTCGTCTTAGGTAAGCCCGGCGCCACGCTGTCGGGTGGAGCTCCTCGGGCTGGAGCTTGTGCCAGAACCATTGTTTTTAATTTTTTTAATAAGTTAATTTTTTATTGATGTTCAATTTAGCAACATACAGAATAACACCCAGTGCTCATTCCGTCAAGTGTCCCCCTCAGTGCCCGTCATCCACTCCCCCCCACCCCCCGCCCTCCTCCCCTTCCACCACCCCTAGTTCATTTCCCAGAGTTAGGAGTCTTTATGTTCTGTCTCCCTTCCTGATATTTCCCACACATTTCTTCTCCCTTCCCTTATATTCCCTTTCACTATTATTCATATTCCCCAAATGAATGAGAACATACACTGTTTGTCCTTCCCCATTGACTTACTTCACTCAGCATAATACCCTCCAGTTCCATCCACGTTGAAGCAAATGGTGGGTATTTGTCGTTTCTAATGGCTGAGGAATATTCCATTGTATACATAGACCACATCTTCTTTATCCATTCATCTTTCGATGGACACCGAGGCTCCTTCCACAGTTTGGCTATTGTGAAAATTGCTGCTAGAAACATCGGGGTGCAGGTGTCTCCCGGCGTTTCATTGCATCTCTATCTTTGGGGTAAATCCCCAACAGTGCAATTGCAGGGTCGTAGGGCAGGTCTATTTTTAGCTCTTTGAGGAACCTCCACACAGTTTTCCAGAGTGGCTGCACCAGTTCACATTCCCACCAACAGTATAAGAGGGTTCCCTTTTCTCCGCATCCTCTCCAACATTTGTGGTTTCCTGCCTTGTTAATTTTCCCTATTCTCACTGGTGTGAGGTGGTATCTCATTGTGGTTTTGATTTGTATTTCCCTGATGGCCAGTGATGCGGAGCATTTTCTCATGTGCTTGTTGGCCATGTCTATGTCTTCCTCTGTGAGATTTCTGTTCATGTCTTTTGCCCATTTCATGATTGGATTGTTTGTTTCTTTAGTGTTGAGTTTAATAAGTTCTTTATAGATTTTGGAAACTAGCCCTTTATCTGATATGTCATTTGCAAATATCTTCTCCCATTCTGTAGGTTGTCTTTTAGTTTTGTTGACTGTATCCTTTGCTGTGCAAAAGCTTCTTATCTTGATGAAGTCCCAATAGTTCATTTTTGCTTTTGTTTCTTTTGCCTTCGTGGATGTATCTTGCAAGAAGTTACTGTGGCCAAGTTCAAAAAGGGTGTTGCCTGTGTTCTCCTCTAGGATTTTGATGGAATCTTGTCTCACATTTAGATCTGTCATCCACCTTGAGTTTATCTTTGTGTATGGTGCAAGAGAGTGGTCTAGTTTCATTCTTCTGCATGTGGATGTCCAATTTTCCCAGCACCATTTATTGAAGAGACTGTCTTTCTTCCAATGGATAGTCTTTCCTCCTTTATCGAATATTAGTTGACCATTAAGTTGAGGGTCCATCAGGGTTCTCTCTTCTGTTCCATTGATCTATGTGTCTGTTTTTGTGCCAGTACCATACTGTCTTGATGACCACAGCTTTGTAGTACAAGCTGAAATCTGGCATTGTGATGCTCCCAGCTATGGTTTTCTTTTTTAAAATTCCCCTGGCTATTCGGGGTCTTTTCTGATTCCACACAAATCTTAAAATAATTTGTTCTAACTCTCTGAAGAAAGTCCATGGTATTTTGATAGGGATTGCATTAAACGTGTAAATTGCCCTGGGTAACATTGACATTCTCACAATATTAATTCTGCCAATCCATGAGCATGGAATATTTTTCCATCTCTTTGTGTCTTCCTCAATTTCTTTCAGAAGTGTTCTGTAGTTTTTAGGGTATAGATCCTTTACCTCTTTGGTTACGTTTATTCCTAGGTATCTTATGCTTTTGGGTGCAATTGTAAATGGGATTGATTCCTTAATTTCTCTTTCTTCAGTCTCATGTTAGTGTATAGAAATGCCATTGATTTCTGGGCATTGATTTTGTATCCTGCCACGCTACCAAATTGCTGTATGAGTTCTAGCAATCTTGGGGTGGAGGCTTTTGGGTTTTCTATGTAGAGTATCATGTCATGGGCGAAGAGGGAGAGTTTGACTTCTTCTTTGCCAATTTGAATGCCTTTAATGTCTTTTTGTTGTCTGATTGCTGAGGCGAGGACTTCCAGAACTATGTTGAATAGCAGTGGTGAGAGTGGACATCCCTGTCTTGTTCCTGATCTTAGGGGAAAGGCTCCCAGTGCTTCCCCATTGAGAATGATATTTGCTGTGGGCTTTTCGTAGATGGCTTTTAAGATGTCAAGGAAAGTTCCCTCTATCCCTACACTCTGAAGAGTTTTGATCAGGAATGGATGCTGTATTTTGTCAAATGCTTTCTCTGCATCTAATGAGAGGATCATATGGTTCTTGGTTTTTCTCTTGCTGATATGATGAATCACATTGATTGTTTTACGAGTGTTGAACCAGCCTTGTGTCCTGGGGATAAATCCTACTTGGTCATGAAAAATAATTTTCTTAATGTGTTGTTGGATCCTATTGGCTAGTGTCTTGTTGAGAATTTTGCATCCATGTTCATCAGGGATATTGGTCTGTAATTCTCCTTTTTGGTGGGGTCTTTGTCTGGTTTTGGAATTAAGGTGATGCTGGCCTCATAGAACGAATTTGGAAGTACTCCATCTCTTTCTATCTTTCCAAACAGCTTTAGTAGAATAGGTATGATTTCTTCTTTAAACGTTTGATAGAATTCCCCTGGGAAGCCATCTGGTCCTGGATTCTTGTGTCTTGGGAGGTTTTTGATGACTGCTTCAATTTCCTCTCTGGTTATTGGCCTGTTCAGGTTTTCTATTTCTTCCTGCTCCAGTTTTGGTAGTTTGTGGCTTTCCAGGAATGCGTCCATTTCTTCTAGATTGCCTAATTTATTGGCATATAGCTGTTCATAATATGTTTTTAAAATTGTTTGTATTTCCTTGGTGTTGGTAGTGATCTCTCCTTTCTCATTCATGATTTTATTAATTTGAGTCTTCTCTCTCTTCTTTTTAATAAGGTTGGCTAATGGTTTATCTATCTTATTAATTCTTTCAAAGAACCAACTCCTGGTTCTGTTGATCTGTTCCACAGTTCTTTTGGTCTCGATTTCATTTAGTTCTGCTCGAATTTAATTAACTGTCTTCTTCTGCTGGGGGTGGGGTCTATTTGTTGCTTTTTCTCTAGTTCCTTTATGTGTAAGGTGAGCTTTTGTATTTGAGTTCTTTCCAGTTTTTGAATGGATGCTTGTATTGCGATGTATTTCCACCTGAGGACTGCTTTTGCTGCATCCCAAAGATTTTGAACGGTTGTATCTTCATTCTCATTAGTTTCTATGAATCTTTTTAATTCTTCCTTAATTTCCTGGTTGACCTTTTCATCTTTTAGCAGGATGGTACTTAACCTCCACATGTTTGAGGTCCTTCCAAACTTCTTGGTGTGATTAAGTTCTAATTTCAAGGCATTATGGTCTGAGAATATATAGGGGACTATCCCTATCTTTTGGTATCGGTTCAGCCCCAATTTGTGACCCAGTATGTGGTCTATTCTGGAGAAAGTTCCATGTGCACTTGAGAAGAATGTGTATTCAGTTGAGTTTGGATGTAAAGTTCTGTAGATATCTGTGAAATCCATCTGGTCCAGTGTATCATTTAAAGCTCTCATTTCTTTGGAGATGTTGTGCTTAGAAGACCTATCGAGGGTAGAAAGAGCTAGATTGAAGTCACCAAGTATAAGTGTATTATTATCAAAGTATTTCTTCAGTTTGGTTATTAATTGGTTTTAAATATTTGGCAGCTCCCACATTCGGGTCATATATATTGAGGATTGTTAATCCTCTTGTTGGATAGATCCTTTGAGTATGAGATAGTGTCCCTATTCATCTCTCACTATAGTCTTCGGAGTAAATTTTAATTTATCTGATATGAGGATGGCTACCCCTGCTTTCTTTTGAGGACCATTCGAATGGTAAATAGTTCTCCAACCTTTTATTTTCAGGTTGTAGGTGTCCTTCTGTCTAAAATGAGTCTCTTGTAGACAGCAAATCGATGGGTCCTGCTTTTTTATCCAGTCTGAATCCCTGTGCCTTTTGATGGGGTCATTAAGCCCGTTCACGTTCAGAGTTACTATCGAAAGATATGAGTTTAGTGTCATCATGATATGTATTCAGTCCTTGTTTTTGTGGATTGTTCCACTGAACTTCTTCTTAAAGGGGAATTTTAAGAGTCCCCCTTAAAATTTCTTGCAGAGCTGGTTTGGAGGTCACATATTCTTTCAGTTCATGCCTGTCTTGGAAGCTCTTTATCTCTCCTTCCATTTTGAATGAGAGCCTTGCTGAATAAAGTATTCTTGGTTGCATGTTCTTCTCATTTAGGACCCTGAATATATCCTGCCAGCCCTTTCTGGCCTGCCAGGTCTCTGTGGAGAGGTCTGCTGTTACCCTAATATTCCTCCCCATAAAAGTCAGGGACATTTTTTCTCTTGCTGCTTTAAGGATCTTCTCCTTATCTTCGGAATTTGCAAGCTTCACTATTAAATGTCGAGGTGTTGAACGGTTTTTGTTGATTTTAGGGGGGGATCTCTGTATTTCCTGGATCTGAATGCTTGTTTCCCTTCCCAGATTAGGAAAGTTTTCAGCTAGGATTTGTTCAAATACATATTCTGGCTCTCTGTCCCTTTCGGTGCCCTCGGGAACCCCAATTAAACGTAGGTTTTTCTTCCTCAGGCTGTCATTTATTTCCGTTAATCTATCCTCATGGACTTTTAATTGCCTGTCTCTTTTTTCCTCAGTTTCCCTCTTTGCCATCAACTTGTCTTCCATGTCAGTCACTCGTTCTTCCACCCCATTAAGCCTCGTCGTTAGGACTTCTAGCTTGGATTGCATCTCATTTAATTGATTTTTAATTTCTTCCTGATTGGATCTAAATTCTGCAGTCATGAAGTCTCTTGAGTCCTTTATGGTTTTTTCTAGAGCCACCAGTAGGTGTATAATAGTGCTTCTGAATTGGCTTTCTGACATTGAATTGTAATCCAGATTTTGTAACTCTGTGGGAGAGAGGACTGTTTCTGATTCTTTCTTTTGAGGTGAGGTTTTCCTTCCAGTCATTTTGCTCCGTGCAGAGTGGCCAAAAACAAGTTGTATTGGGAAAGGAGAAAAAGAGAGAGAGCGTAGGAAAGAAAAGAGAAAAAGAAAAAAGAAAGAAAAAAGGGGGAAAAAGAAGAAAAAGAGAAAGAAAAAGAAAGGAGAATAAAAGGGGGGTGGGGTGGGGGACGCAATCAGAAATCAAAAAGAAAGAAAAAAACACAAAACAAAACAAACAAACAAACAAACAAAAAAACATGGGGGAGTATCTTCCGATTCTGTATACTTTAAGTCCCTTGACTTCCCCTGGAACTGGTCCGTCTCGCTGGTCTTCTGGGGGAGGGGCCTGCTGTGCTGATTCTCAGGTGTTAGCACTTGGGGGAGCTGCTCTGCCTCTGCCTGGTGCAGGGCTCAGTGGGGGTTGTTTACCCCGTGAGGCCCCGGGAGGAAGCCACAGTGGCGGAGGCCAGCTCTGGAGCCCTGGATTCAGCTCCCGCAGTAACTCCGGGGTTCTCCGTCTGCAGGGCCTGGGGGCTCCGGGGCGGGGCCGCTGATCTGCTCAGCTCCAGGCAGGAGCGTCCTTGCTGTCCTGGGCCCTCCCGGCCTCTGCCTGTCCCGGGAGAGGCCGGATCCTGGGCTGTGTCCTGGCGCCCTGTGCTTTGGCGCCTGCGCTGTTGGATTCGCGCTCCCGGCCGAGCCCCTCCGAGCTGCTCCCGGAGCCGCGCCGCCCTCTCCGCGCGGAGCCTCTTCCTCTGCCCCAGCCGCCGCCGCCCAGCTGCTCCCGGAGCTGCGCAGCCCCGTCCGCGGAGCCTCCGCCCGAGCCTCTCCGAGCCTCTCCGAGCTGCTCCGGGTCCTGCCGTGCGCGCTGCAGCCCTTAGGGAGCTCGGCGCATCTCCCCGGGGCGCAGGTGTCTGTTAGTGTCCCTGGGAGCCTGAGGGCATCCCCGCCCCTCCTGGGTCCTGCTCTAACTCCCTGCGGGCCCCTTCCCCCCCCCCCCCCCCCCGGGAAGGTTGGTGCAGCTCCTGCTCCTCCGGGACGGGGCTCTCCTGTCCTGGGGACACTCGCCCCGGCCTCAGCCCGGCTCCTCGCGGGGCCCCTCCCCCTTGGAGACCTGTTGTTTCTTTATTTCTTTTTCCCCGTCTTCCTACCTTGATCGAAGCGCGAACTCTTCTCACTGTAGCGTTCCAGCTGGTCTCTCTTTAAATCTCAGGCCGAGGGATCCCTGGGGTGCGCAGCGGTTTGGCGCCTGCCTTTGGCCCAGGGCGCGATCCTGGAGGCCCCGGGTTCGAATCCCACATCGGGCTCCCGGTGCATGGAGCCTGCTCTCTCTCTGCCTCTCTCTCTCTCTCTTTGACTATTATAAATAAAAAAAAAAATAAATCTCAGGCCGAATTCGTAGATTTTCAGGATGATTTGAAGGTTATCTAGGTAATTTGGTGGGGACAGGTGATTTGGGGACCCTACTCTTCCGCCATCTTGCCCCTCCTCCTGAATAATTTTCTTAATGTGTTGTTGGATCCTATTGCTAGTATCTTGTTGAGAATTTTTGCATCCATGTTCATCAGGATATTGGTCTGTAATTCTCCTTATTGTTGGGGGTCTTGTCTTGTTTTGGAATTAAGGTGATGCTGGCCTCATAGAACGAATTTGGAAGTACTCCATCTCTTTCTATCTTTCCAAACAGCTTTAGTAGAATATGTATGGTTTCTTCTTTAAACGTTTGATAGAATTCCCCTGGGAACCATGTGGCCCTGGACTCCATTGTCTTGGAGGTTTTTAATGACTGCCAGAAGCATTGTTAATTAAAAACTATTCTTTCCCCGTTGAGTGTGTCCTGACACTTTAATCAAAAATTAGTTGACTCTAAGCAAGTGGGTTTGCTTCTGGACTCCATATTCCATTCCTTAATGTGTGTGATTTTAAGCCATTCTCTCTCTTCCTTTTTAAAAGATATTTGTATTTGAGTTCTTTCCAGTTTTTGAATGGATGCTTGTATTGCGATGTATTTCCACCTGAGGACTGCTTTTGCTGCATCCCAAAGATTTTGAACGGTTGTATCTTCATTCTCATTAGTTTCTATGAATCTTTTTAATTCTTCCTTAATTTCCTGGTTGACCTTTTCATCTTTTAGCAGGATGGTACTTAACCTCCACATGTTTGAGGTCCTTCCAAACTTCTTGGTGTGATTAAGTTCTAATTTCAAGGCATTATGGTCTGAGAATATATAGGGGACTATCCCTATCTTTTGGTATCGGTTCAGCCCCAATTTGTGACCCAGTATGTGGTCTATTCTGGAGAAAGTTCCATGTGCACTTGAGAAGAATGTGTATTCAGTTGAGTTTGGATGTAAAGTTCTGTAGATATCTGTGAAATCCATCTGGTCCAGTGTATCATTTAAAGCTCTCGTTTCTTTGGAGATGTTGTGCTTAGAAGACCTATCGAGGGTAGAAAGAGCTAGATTGAAGTCACCAAGTATAAGTGTATTATTATCAAAGTATTTCTTCAGTTTGGTTATTAATTGGTTTTAAATATTTGGCAGCTCCCACATTCGGGTCATATATATTGAGGATTGTTAATCCTCTTGTTGGATAGATCCTTTGAGTATGAGATAGTGTCCCTATTCATCTCTCACTATAGTCTTCGGAGTAAATTTTAATTTATCTGATATGAGGATGGCTACCCCTGCTTTCTTTTGAGGACCATTCGAATGGTAAATAGTTCTCCAACCTTTTATTTTCAGGTTGTAGGTGTCCTTCTGTCTAAAATGAGTCTCTTGTAGACAGCAAATCGATGGGTCCTGCTTTTTTATCCAGTCTGAATCCCTGTGCCTTTTGATGGGGTCATTAAGCCCGTTCACGTTCAGAGTTACTATCGAAAGATATGAGTTTAGTGTCATCATGATATGTATTCAGTCCTTGTTTTTGTGGATTGTTCCACTGAACTTCTTCTTAAAGGGGAATTTTAAGAGTCCCCCTTAAAATTTCTTGCAGAGCTGGTTTGGAGGTCACATATTCTTTCAGTTCATGCCTGTCTTGGAAGCTCTTTATCTCTCCTTCCATTTTGAATGAGAGCCTTGCTGAATAAAGTATTCTTGGTTGCATGTTCTTCTCATTTAGGACCCTGAATATATCCTGCCAGCCCTTTCTGGCCTGCCAGGTCTCTGTGGAGAGGTCTGCTGTTACCCTAATATTCCTCCCCATAAAAGTCAGGGACATTTTTTCTCTTGCTGCTTTAAGGATCTTCTCCTTATCTTCGGAATTTGCAAGCTTCACTATTAAATGTCGAGGTGTTGAACGGTTTTTGTTGATTTTAGGGGGGGATCTCTGTATTTCCTGGATCTGAATGCTTGTTTCCCTTCCCAGATTAGCAAAGTTTTCAGCTAGGATTTGTTCAAATACATATTCTGGCTCTCTGTCCCTTTCGGTGCCCTCGGGAACCCCAATTAAACGTAGGTTTTTCTTCCTCAGGCTGTCATTTATTTCCGTTAATCTATCCTCATGGACTTTTAATTGCCTGTCTCTTTTTTCCTCAGTTTCCCTCTTTGCCATCAACTTGTCTTCCATGTCAGTCACTCGTTCTTCCACCCCATTAAGCCTCGTCGTTAGGACTTCTAGCTTGGATTGCATCTCATTTAATTGATTTTTAATTTCTTCCTGATTGGATCTAAATTCTGCAGTCATGAAGTCTCTTGAGTCCTTTATGGTTTTTTCTAGAGCCACCAGTAGGTGTATAATAGTGCTTCTGAATTGGCTTTCTGACATTGAATTGTAATCCAGATTTTGTAACTCTGTGGGAGAGAGGACTGTTTCTGATTCTTTCTTTTGAGGTGAGGTTTTCCTTCCAGTCATTTTGCTCCGTGCAGAGTGGCCAAAAACAAGTTGTATTGGGAAAAGGAGAAAAAGAGAGAGAGCGTAGGAAAGAAAAGAGAAAAAGAAAAAAGAAAGAAAAAAGGGGGAAAAAGAAGAAAAAGAGAAAGAAAAAGAAAGGAGAATAAAAGGGGGGTGGGGTGGGGGACGCAATCAGAAATCAAAAAGAAAGAAAAAAACACAAAACAAAACAAACAAACAAACAAACAAACAAACACGGGGGAGTATCTTCCGATTCTGTATACTTTAAGTCCCTTGACTTCCCTGGAACTGGTCCGTCTCGCTGGTCTTCTGGGGGAGGGGCCTGCTGTGCTGATTCTCAGGTGTTAGCACTTGGGGGAGCTGCTCTGCCTCTGCCTGGTGCAGGGCTCAGTGGGGGTTGTTTACCCCGTGAGGCCCCGGGAGGAAGCCACAGTGGCGGAGGCCAGCTCTGGAGCCCTGGATTCAGCTCCCGCAGTAACTCCGGGGTTCTCCGTCTGCAGGGCCTGGGGGCTCCGGGGCGGGGCCGCTGATCTGCTCAGCTCCAGGACAGGAGCGTCCTTCCTGTCCTGGGCCCTCCCGGCCTCTGCCTGTCCCGGGGAGAGGCCGGATCCTGGGCTGTGTCCCTGGCGCCCTGTGCTTTGGCGCCTGCGCTGTTGGATTCGCGCTCCCGGCCGAGCCCCTCCGAGCTGCTCCCGGAGCCGCGCCGCCCTCTCCGCGCGGAGCCTCTTCCTCTGCCCCAGCCGCCGCCGCCCAGCTGCTCCCGGAGCTGCGCAGCCCCGTCCGCGGAGCCTCCGCCCGAGCCTCTCCGAGCCTCTCCGAGCTGCTCCGGGTCCTGCCGTGCGCGCTGCAGCCCTTAGGGAGCTCGGCGCATCTCCCCGGGGCGCAGGTGTCTGTTAGTGTCCCTGGGAGCCTGAGGGCATCCCCGCCCCTCCTGGGTCCTGCTCTAACTCCCTGCGGGCCCCTTCCCCCCCCCCCCCCCCCCCCCGGGAAGGTTGGTGCAGCTCCTGCTCCTCCGGGACGGGGCTCTCCTGTCCTGGGGACACTCGCCCCGGCCTCAGCCCGGCTCCTCGCGGGGCCCCTCCCCCTTGGAGACCTGTTGTTTCTTTATTTCTTTTTCCCCGTCTTCCTACCTTGATCGAAGCGCGAACTCTTCTCACTGTAGCGTTCCAGCTGGTCTCTCTTTAAATCTCAGGCCGAGGGATCCCTGGGTGGCGCAGCGGTTTGGCGCCTGCCTTTGGCCCAGGGCGCGATCCTGGAGGCCCCGGGTTCGAATCCCACATCGGGCTCCCGGTGCATGGAGCCTGCTTCTCTCTCTGCCTCTCTCTCTCTCTCTTTGACTATTATAAATAAAAAAAAAAATTAAATCTCAGGCCGAATTCGTAGATTTTCAGGATGATTTGAAGGTTATCTAGGTAATTTGGTGGGGACAGGTGATTTGGGGACCCTACTCTTCCGCCATCTTGCCCCTCCTCCTGAATAATTTTCTTAATGTGTTGTTGGATCCTATTGGCTAGTATCTTGTTGAGAATTTTTGCATCCATGTTCATCAGGGATATTGGTCTGTAATTCTCCTTATTGTTGGGGTCTTTGTCTTGTTTTGGAATTAAGGTGATGCTGGCCTCATAGAACGAATTTGGAAGTACTCCATCTCTTTCTATCTTTCCAAACAGCTTTAGTAGAATATGTATGGTTTCTTCTTTAAACGTTTGATAGAATTCCCCTGGGAAGCCATGTGGCCCTGGACTCTTGTGTCTTGGGAGGTTTTTAATGACTGCCAGAAGCATTGTTAATTAAAAACTATTCTTTCCCCGTTGAGTTGTCCTGACACTTTAATCAAAAATTAGTTGACTCTAAGCAAGTGGGTTTGCTTCTGGACTCCATATTCCATTCCTTAATGTGTGTGATTTTAAGCCATTCTCTCTCTTCCTTTTTTTAAAAAGATATTTATTTATTTATTCATGAGAGACACACACACACACAGAGAAGTAGAGACATAGATAGAGGGAGAAGCAGGCTCTCTGCAGGGATCTTAATGCAGGACTTGATCCCAGGATCCTGGCATCAGGAACTGAGCCAAAGGCAGATGCTCAACGACTGAGCCACCCAGGTGCCCCATTGTCTCTCTTTCTTGATAATTGTAGCTCTAAGTTTGAAATCTGTAGAATAAGTCTTCAAGCTTTTTTATTTTTCAAGATTGTTTTTGCTGTTTTGGTTCCTTTTAATTTCCATGTAAATTTTAGAATTAGCTTGTCAATTTCTGAAAAGGGCCAGTCTGCATTTTTATTCATTTTATTAAATTTGAGTTTTGTCATCTTAGCAATAGTAAGTCTTCTGTTGTATGAACATGGGATGTCTTTCCATGTATTTTGATCTTCATTTCTTTCAGTAGTTTTAATGCTTTTCAGAGCTTATTCTCGATATTTTATTCTTGTTGATGCTATCATAAGTTGAATTATTTTCTTAGTTGCAGCTTTTGGATTGTTCATTGCTGTTGTATAGAAATTAAATTAATTTGATTATATTTATTTTGTATTCTGCTACATTAGTTCTAATAGTGTTTTGTGTGTGAATTCTGTAGAATTTAATACATATAAGGTCTGTCATCTGCAAAATAGATCATTGTATTTGTTTCCTATATAGAAAGCTTATATATATTTCATTTTCTTGCACAATCACTGTATGTGGAAATTCCAGTGGAGTGTTGAATAGGTCTAGTGAGAGTAGGCATCCTTGTTACCATGTTTTTGTCTTTTTATTTCTTAAGGTTTCTTTATTTTAGAGAGAGAATGTGAGAGAGTGGGGGGCAGGGGCAGAGGGAGAGAGAGTCTTAAGCAGACTCCTTCCTGAACATGGAGCCTGGCATTGGGCTTGATCCCATGATGAGGTCAATACCTGAGCAAAAACCAAGAGTTGGACGCTTAACTGACTGTGCCACCCAGGTGCCCCTCTTGTTACTCTTAAGGAGTAAATCATTCAATCTTTCACCAGTAGGTATTATGTTAGCTGTGTGATTTTTATACATCCCCTTTATCAGCTACTGCAACTTTTCTTTATTGTAGTTTGTTGGTTTGTATTATGAAGGGAGATTGTGTTTTGTCAAATTGTTGTTCTGTTTATTGATATCATTATATGCGTTTTCTCTTTTATTTTGTTGATGTAGTATATTACATTAATTGATATTCTGATTTGATGAGTATATTGTCCTTTATCTTGGGAACAAATGAGAGTAGTAGACTGTGACCATTGGTCCTAATCAAGATATGCCAAATTAACTATGGAATTCAGAGATATGCAGTGAGAGAAAGTAATACCTTCTGAACTTGGCATCTTGTGTTTTATAGGGTTTTTTTCCCTATAAATATTTTATGTAGTTATGTTTTCTGTTTGAATCCCAGGTAAGACATAGGTTGTAATTTGATTTCACTTTGGCTGATAGTATCTACCCATGGAAATGAATGAATCTGTTAGAGTATCCAGTGCTTTTTTTGGAATATCCACTCTATTCTCTGCAGTGGCCCTGCCACTGGCCTTAGGTAAAATCACTTTTGTCTACATCAAAATCACTAATGGATTAGTGTCAGTGCTAGGCTTATGTATGTTACCACTGAATTTTTGTGCCATGGCCTATTTTTTTTTTATCTTACTTGGATATTATGTGAGTATCTTATTGTATTGAGAATGAAGCTTTAGGCCTTTTGACAAGTATATATATTGTATTAACTAGATATTTCCAGCTCATTGTGATCAAAATATCAAATGTAGTCTGCCATGGAAAAAGGGACTCCATATTGGTCTATGTTAAAATTTTCAAGTTAATACTAGTAATTCTACCCAGCTAGTTAATTTGTTCAACTATTTGGAGATACTGAATCTCGTATTGCTATTTGAATGAAGTACTACTTCAGATCGGATGGTCTACAACAAAGTTATAAGCTAGGATGATTTAAATTCATGGTAAGGTTTTTACTTAACTTTTTCTAGGTCAAGATGATCTCTTCTGTGTCTTTTGATTTTGAACTCTGAGAATGCAAGAGGATGCCTGTTTAAGCAATAGAATATATTCAATTTTTTTTAAAGAAACATTTGGACATGCCTAAAGGCAACCCTGCAGGCAGTTCTATGTATAGATGGGTTAGCTTTATGTCAGCAAGAATACAAGTTAGGTCTCTGAATTACCATATAACATAATGTCAACTTGGTCTCCAGCTTATCAGATATCTAAAGTTTTTCTTTAATCAAAAGCTTGGTTATCAGAATACTAGACAGACTTCTGAGAATTCAATTTTGAAGTGACTGCTATCGAGCTCCTGACAAAAATGCAATTGAGACAGCTGATATATGAGAGGGAATTACTGTGCTACATTAACTATCAATTCTTCTAGATCCTTATAGTTGTATTCTCATATGAAGTTTGATCCATAGAATGCAATAGACCTGGACAATATTAGTTGTTTTCCCAGTGGAAATACTTCACTTACATTACTATTTAATGGTTTGATTGTGGCTTTCATTTGTAGTCTAATAAGAAAGAGCTGTTTTAATAACCTTTTGTATTTTATGGGAAAAAATACTCTGCAAGATATTGCTATCTATATTAAGTAGTATAAATAGTAGATAATAGAGGTGCCTGTGTGGTTCAGTCGGTTAAGTGTCTAACTCTTGATTTTGGCACAGGTCATGATCTCAAGTGTTGTGTGTTGAGTGTTGTGAGATCAAGCTCCCATTGGGCTCCACACTGGGTGTAGAGCCTACTTAAGATTCTCGCATACCCCTTCCCTCTCCCCCCATTCTCTCTCAATAAAAAGGAATGCATAAATAAATATTAGATAATAGTATAAATGATCAACTATTAGGTCCTCAACTATAATTCTGCAGATTTTCTTCTGGGTACATATAATTCAAGAGCTTTATTTTGAGAAAGGAAAATGTGATAGACAAGTATATTGCATCAGAAAACTTCTCAGTAAGGGCAAAGTTGGGTGCTTCTTTTGGTAAAGTGGATGAGTATCGAAAGCTAGTTTTGTAGAACACTGAAAAAAATTAGGAAGCAGATATGAGAATTTACTTCATTGTTAACCAGTTGGCTGGTTTCTTAATATAGTATTTAGTATGAGTTTGATAAGAATCAATTTTGTAGGGTTAATTCAAACTCCTTATATAACCTTGCCAGAGGTGAGAGATACATAAAGAACCACTATATTTTAAATTTTACATAATTGTCTTTGTGAATGTTGCTGTATTGTTTGTGCAGTGTACACTTGGGTTAGGTTTACATTGTAACCTTATCTATTTCTCTGTTGGAGTTATGATATTTTCAAAAGAATAATTAAAAATTACCAATAATCATGTTTATTAAAAAAATCTGTGAACATATGTATCTAGGAATGTTTGTGTATGTGTGCATGCTTGCCCTTTATTCTGATTTAGCTTAAATCCAATTTGGAGATGTTTTAAGTTTGTGTTAATTCATTTTCTATTTGTGCATTTACTTTTTTTTTGAAGATTTTATTTATTTATTCATGAGAGACACCGAGAGAGAGAGAGAGAGAGAGACATAGGCAGAGGGACAAGCAGGCTCCCTGTGGGGAACCCGATGCCTCACTTGAACCCAGGACCCTGGGATCACACCCTGAACTGAAGGTGGATGCTCAACCTCTGAGCCACCCAGGCATACCTGTACATTTACTTTCAATTCCAGTGAGGGATACCCTAATATTTCTAACTTAACAATGTGGGACAAGTGAGATTATATATTTTTTTATAGATTCCCTTTATCAGGTTTAGGAAATTTCCTTCTACTCCTGGTATGCTGAAAGTTTTAATTTTAATCCTGAATTGTTTTTAAACTATGTCAAATGCTTTTTCTGCATCTATTAAATAGATAATGTGGTTTTAATTTTTGTCTGTCATCATTGTGAATTTCATAATTTGCTTTTAAAATGACAAATCAGGGATCCCTGGGTGGCGCAGCGGTTTGGCGCCTGCCTTTGGCCCAGGGCGCGATCCTGGAGACCCGGGATCCAATCCCACGTCGGGCTCCCGGTGCATGGAGCCTGCTTCTCCCTCTGCCTGTGTCTCTGCCTCTCTCTCTCTCTCTCTCTGTGTGACTATCATAAATAAATAAAAATTAAAAAAAAATAAAATGACAAGTCAACTTTGTATTACTAAGATAAATCCTACTTAATCATGATTATATTATCTTTTTAATGTATTTCTGATATACTGATATTTGTTGCTATTTTATGCAATAATTTTCTTCTATATTCATTAGTAAGATCCATATCTGATTTTCTTTTCTTGCCATTCTTTGTCACATTTTGCTTATAATGGTATGCTGGCCTCATAAAATAAGGTGGGAATCTTTCTCTCCTACTAGAAGTTTTAATGGAATTTGTGTATTTGTTGCTATTTTTTCTTTAAATGTTTGGTAGAATTCACTGGAGAAATCCCCTGGACCTAAAGATTATTTAATGGGAATGCTTTTGATTTTTGTATTCAATTTTTTTTCTAAAAGAAAGAGGCTGGTTTATATTTTCCATTTTCAGTCTTGGTATTTTTTTTTTTAATACATGTTGTTATAGTTACCTACATAGTTAACCTTTCTGGTGCTCTTCCTTTTTTCCTTGACATTCTGGGCTTTCATTGGGTTTTATACCCTTGGCCTGAACATCTACTTTTTATTTTATTTTATTATTTTTTTAAAATTTTTATTTATTTATGATAGTCACACACAGAGAGAGAGAGAGGCAGAGACATAGGCAGAGGGAGAAGCAGGCTCCATGCACCGGGAGCCTGACGTGGGATTCGATCCCGGGTCTCCAGGATTGTGCCCTGGGCCAAAGGCAGGCGCTAAACCAATGCGCCACCCAGGGATCCCAACATCTACTTTTTAAAAGTATTTCTTGTAGTATAAGATTATTGGAGACAAATTCTTTGGCTTTTGTAGGTCTACAAATGTATTCATTTATTCTGTTTTTGAAATATAATTTTGAGGGCATGCCTGGCTGACTAAGTCAACAGAGCATGTGACTTTTGATTTTGGATTGTGCTTTTGAGCCCCACATTGTCTGTGAAGATCACTTAAAAATAAAACCTTTTTTAAAAAAAGAAATATAATTTTATAGTGCATAACATTGTAACTTGAGTTTTTTCTAACACACCTTTTTTTTTAAAAAAGAGATTTTATTTATTTATTCATGAGACACACACACACACACACACACACACACACACACACACAGAGGCACAGACACAGGCAGAGGGAGAAGCAGGCTCCATTCCATGCAGGGAACCTGACGTGGGACTTGATCCCGGGTCTCCAGGACCACACCCTGGGCCGAAGGAAGTGCTAATAAACTGCTAGGCCACCTGGGTTGTCCTTCCCAACACTTTAAATATGTAATTTCATGGTCTATTCTCCATTTAATTTTTTTAAAAAAAGTTAGCTCTTACTATTGTTCTTTTCTATATAGAATTTAGTTTTTCTGAGGCAGATTTTAAGATTATCTTCTTAATTGGTTTGCAGTAGTTTTATTCTATGGTTCTAGCTGGATCCTGTTTTCTTTGTATCCAACTTGAGGGTTGCTAAGTTTTTTCATTCTGTAGTTTACTCAGTTTGACAATTTGGTTGTTAACAATTTCTTTCCCTTCCAATATGGTCTGGTATTCTTCCATAAATAGGAGTCTATTTTCACTCTTTGAAAATTGCTCGTCTTTGTGAGTTTTTGACTAGTAGATTGCAGTGGAAGTGATGCTTTCTCACTTTTGGGAACCACTGTTCTGGGCCTGTGAACTTTTTTTCTGCTTTCTTGGAAACCACTTGGCATTTTGTAAGGTAATCCATACTATTTTTGGAGGAGATTTAGGGAAGAACTGGAAGATGAGACAGCCTATAGTGTGGAAGTGCCCTGTAGGAATCTTAGCTACCCAGAGTGGCTCAGTTGGTTAAGCATCTGCCTTCCTGCTCAGGTCATGACTGATCATGGTCCTGAGATCCAGCCCTGAGTGTGACTCCCTGCTCAGTGGGAATCTGTTTCTCCATTTCCCTCTGACCCTTCTCCCCTCTCATGCTCTCTCTCTCTCAAATAAATAAATAAATAAATAAATAAATAAATAAATAAATAAAATATTAAAAAATATAAAGGAATCTTAGTTACCCAGCTTAACTTCACGGTGAACACAATCATTTGAGTGACTCCAGCTAATATTATTTACATGAGAATTACTACTGAGTCAGCCTATAGAATTGGGAGAAATAATAAATCATTGTTGTTTTACTGGGTTTGTAGTACTTTTTAAACATGATAGATAACTGAAATACAATTGGCATGTAGATGTGGGGTATTTCTTTAACAAAAACACAATATGTATACTATTGTCTTTGAGCCTGGGTGACTAGAAGAGTGGTGAGGAGGTTGTTGTTGAAGGCTAATAGAGCAGTGAGTAAACTGCAACTGAGGCCGCAGAGGGGGGTTTTGAGTTATGTATTAGTATAACATTGATTAGATTGTTAACTTTTATAACTTTGAAGGTAGAAAAAGTACCTGACAAACTTTTAGAGCTGGAGAAGTCTGATTGTCAAGGATTTAACAGTGAATTGTGTTCATTTAGCAATCTATGTATAAGAAAGTTTGGGAAGTGAGATAAAAGGGAGTATTCACTGTTTAGAAATAATATGCAATTAATATTTCCAATATTTCCAATATATGATTTACTGGTTAAAATTGATACGTCTTTTGTTCTCATTCACCAGCTTTCCAGGTAGCAAATGCTTCTTAAGGTAAAGAATGGCCTCATGTAATTTGTTAAATCCTGAGCACTTCCGAGAATCAAAATCAAATCAAAGTACAGATGTGGAAGGTCCTGAAGGGAAAAACATAATGTGAAAAGAGATTCTACATTGAGGAGAACCAAGGCACATCAGCTAAGCTCCTTAATGAATGACTATATGAGTGATCCAAATGGGCACTGCATTACAGTAGAAGAATCACCCAGTCACCCCACAGAACTGTAAGAAGTACTTCCTTTTTTATTATTTTATAAGGTACGAAGTCTTTGTAATATGTATCTGACATTTGGGCTATCCGATAGCTTCTATTTGAAATTGCTTTCTCTTGACTACTGGTCACATTTTTCTCTTTTTTATTTCTTTTATGTGATATATAATTTATTTTACAGTGTTATTAGTGGTCACATAGAGGGAGTGGCATTGAGGTGAGAAAGGAGAAATTTTCATTTTTATTATATTTGCTAGTATATTGTTGGACTATTATTTTATCAAGCATTTCTTCTTTTGTAATCTAAATATAATTTTAAGTACTTTCAGTAAAGGAAAGAACTATTTACAAATTGATATCCCTTTATGGAATAGTGGGCAGGGCTTGGTCTTCTATTCCTCCATGCTGAAGTGGGCCATAAAACACGATCCAATTATTTGTCATAAAGCCAGATGTGCTGAAATATGTACTTGATCAACTCCCAGACTGTTAAAGTGCCCACTTTTTTTTATTGTATTAATTGTTGGCACTTTAAAACTTTATTGATTTTTGCATAAAAACATAATGTGAATATTGTGGATTGTTACTCTGCATATCTCTCTCACATACATTTTTAGCTAAATATTTTTATATTATATTTCTAAGGAGTCCTTCCAGATATTTAGCTTTACCTTTTACCAATCAGGGATATAATTTAAATGAGATTTAAAATGCAGATGTTGGGATCCCTGGGTGGCGCAGTGGTTTAGCGCCTGCTTTGGGCTCAGGGTGCGATCCTGGAGACCCGGGATCGAATCCCACGTCGGGCTCCCGGTGCATGGTGCCTGCTTCTCCCTCTGCCTATGTCTCTGTCTCTGTCTCTCTCTATATCGTAAATAAATAAATTAAAAAATTAAAAAAATTAAATGCAGATGTTCAGCAGCTTTTTTTTTTTTAAAGATTTTATTTATTTATTCACGAGAGACACAGAAAGAGAGAGAGAGTCAGAGACACAGGCAGAGGGAGAAGCAGGCTCCATGCAGGGAGCCTGACGTGGGACTCAATCCCGGGTGTCCAGGATCACACCCTGGGCTGAAGGCGGCGCTAAACCGCTAAACTGCTCAGCCACGCGGGCTGCCCTGTTTAGCAGCTTTTATTGGAAACGTGATCAGGGAGGTTTGGGTGTATCTCTCTAATAGTATTCCTTGATTTGTGGGAATCAAGAATCAGGGGATGAAGAAAAATTCTTTAATTGTTGTTATTTCTGTTGCCAGTGTGGACCTAATGTTAATGGGCATGTGTCGGGAAATAACCAATAACAGTGGCAGTAGCTTCCTAACTTTTTTGTTCTTGGTTTTGTCAATCAAGAAGATTATAGCCTGTAAAACAATCAAAATTGTTCAATTGTTCATTGGTCTTAGAGATTGCAATCCAGGAGACACAGAGTGTTCTGAAATCAAATGTGTGCTCTGAATTGAAAACAGGAAGTACAGGCTTTTAAAGGTAAAAAACATCACAAAGTTACAGAAGTTATTTTGAAAGAATTATGATTTGTGTGGTAAACTTTAAATTGACTCTCTAATGCATGATGAACATTTGACTAAGGCATTACATTATATTTATTGCATTCTAGTGTAGAAGCATATTTTTTGAGTGGTTGAGTTTGCAACTAAGAAAAGTAAATTTTCATTTTATTTAGAGAATTTAAACAGGAGACATGCATAGATACTACCTCCTCAATATATTTCTGACTATTTTGAGTGAGGGTTTTAGCAGTACTTACTCCACTTTGGAATCTTCTTTCATATTGTCAACAGCTTAAGTAAAAGCTTCAGGATTTCTCAGTGTAGGCAGTTTACTTAAGGTCAAATTCTTTTTTTTTTTTTTAAGATTTTATTTATTTATTCATGAGAGGCAGAGACACAGGCAGAGGGAGAAGCAGACTCCATGCAGGGAGCCCGACGTGGGACTCCATCCCAGGATTCCAGGATCACGCCCTGGGCCAAAGACAGGCGCTCAACTGCTGAGCCACCCAGGCATCCCAAATTCTTCATTGTTCTCCTGGGATTCATTCATTCTTGGAGACCCAACCTCAACAAATAGCCATCATCTCATTTCTTTGTGTTGAAGCCCTTTATACTTTATTCATAAAAGAGTGTTAGTGCTTTATGGTTTTGTTTTGGTTTTGTTCTTTTGTTTGTTTTTTACCCCACCTCTGAGTGATACACAAGGAAAAGTAAGAGATCTGGCAACATATATCACATATTTTGTTCATAGTAATAATAGGCTCTAGTTTGCCATAGCCTTTAACCACTCAAATGGAGGTATCCATATGTTAAGCATCATTTTTCATTGTACTTGTAGTTTTTTATTTGTTTTCTTAAATCCTACTTCTTTCATTCATTTTACTGTCCTGGCCCTTGTTGAGATTTGAGTTTGCCATCCTTCTAATAATCATCTAAAATTATCTAAAACTTGTTTGAAAGAAAATACTTTTGATAACATATCCCTGAAATATATCCCATTTTCTAAATACTACAGAATGGCTTCAACTCAAACCAGGCCATCAGAAAGCTGCATACCCAAGCTGCATTGTGTAGGTTGCAGGTACATGTAGTTCTACTGAATTAAACTTTATCATGATGTTAGAAACAATACATCATAAGAAACAGCTCTACTAGGGGTGCCTGGGAGGCTTAGTCAGAAAGTATGAACTTTTGATTTTGGCTCAGGTCATGATCTCAAGGTTGTGAGATGGAGCCTGGAGTTGGGCTCTATGGTGGGTGAGAAGCCTGCTTAAGATTCTCCCTACCTCTCCCTCTCTCTGTCTCTCGGGGGAAGAAAAAGAGCTCTATGAAGGTAGTTTTTTAAATTCAACTTAAGGATGTTGTTGGGTAAATTGTAATGTTACCATTATAGAAACACATAAAAGATTATTTAGGTTAAGTTGTATCTTATGATTAAGTAATACATCATATTTTGCTTTTTGCATTTGCTGTTGAAAAGAAAGAACTAAAGCTCACTTAAATGCTTTATTTCTAGTAAGCATGAAAGATTTCATGCATACACCTGTATATTAAGCATAAGCATGAGTTTGTCTTAACTGTTTAACTCCTGTTTATTTTTTCACCCTGATTTCTTGAGGTATTTAAAAATAATCTTATTGTACAATATTTTGAAACCAATATTGAAATTCAAATAGTTTTTTTCAGGCAGTGTACCATTTGATATTTCAACCAGTAGTATATGAGGTTTTCAGTTGTCAACCTCCCCTACAATGCTTGTTTCTCCTTCCTTCTTTCCTCTCCCTCCTCCTCTTCCTCCACTTCCTCCTTCTTGTTATTATAGTCTTTCTAGTGATATGAAGTAATATCATATTGTGATTTTCATTTGAATTTTCCTAATGACCTCTGCTGTTGAGATCTTTTCTAATGCATATTGGCCATTCTGTAATATCTTTGGAGTAATGTCTATTCCAGTCCTTTGCACACTAAAAACTTTTTATTGTCTAGTGAATAGGATTATTTTTATCTGTTGTATGTACAAATTTCTTATAAGAGACGTAATTTGAAAAAAACTTAGGCCCATTCTTTGAGTTATCTTTTCAACTTATTTTTTGAAAAAAAAAATATTTATTTATTTATTTATTTATTTATTTATTTATTTATTTATTTATGAGAGACACAGAGAGAGAAGCAGAGAACATAGGCAGAGGGAGAAGCAGGCTCCCCACAAGGAACCTGATGTGAGACAGAATCCCAGGACTCCAGATCACGCCCTGAGCCAAAGGCAGACACTCAACCACTGAGCTACCCAGGCATCTCTATCTTTTCATTTTCTTAAAGAAGATCATGAAGCAGAAAAGCTTAAAATTTTTAGTGTAATTCATCGATTCTGTCTTTTATCACTTGTGCTTTTTGTGTCATATCTTAACGAAGTATTGCTTAACATAAGATTCTGAACATTTACCCTTACATTTTCTCCTGAGAGGCTTTTTCATTTTAGCTCTTAAATGTGGGTATATAATAGATTTCAGTTAATTTTTGCATATGGTGTAAGATGGAAGTCCAGCTTCATTCTCCATATAATGATATCCAGTTATCACAGTGCTATTTATTAATAGAAATTATTTTTCTCTGTTGAATTGACTTGGCACCCTTATTTAAATCATATGACCATACATTTATGAATTTATTTTTATTTTCTCAATTCTGTTCCTTTGATCTATATATCTAATTCATTTAGCAGTTTCGTACAATGTTGATTAGCTTTGTAATAAGTTTTAAAATTGGGGAAATGTGAGTCTACCAACTTGTTCTTTATTTTATTTTATTTTTAAATTTTTTTTTAATTTATTTATGGTAGTCACAGAGAGAGAGAGAGAGAGGCAGAGACATAGGCTGAGGGAGAAGCAGGCTCCGTGCACCGGGAGCCCGACGTGGGACTCGATCCTGGGTCTCCAGGATCGCGCCCTGGGCCAAAGGCAGGCGCTAAACCGCTGCGCCACCCAGGGATCCCTTGTTCTTTATTTTAAATATTGTTTTGTATTTTCTGTTTTTTAAAAAATTTCCATACAAATTTCATGATAATTTTGTACATTTCTGCATGAATGTCAGGTCTATTTCTAGGTGTTTAATTGGAAATGTAGAATTTTTATGGCTACTTATCAATATTAAATCTCTGATCCATGAACATAGTTTGCCTTTCCATTTATTTAGGTCTTCTCTATTTACTAACAATGTCTTGTAATTTTCAAAGATACATTTTCAATTTGTTTTTGTTGTTTTTTTGTATGTATTTTATTCTTTTTGATGATATGGCAATGCAGTCATTTTCTTAATTTCCTTTCCAGAGTTATCATTGCTAGTGTATAGGTATACAATTGATTTTTGTGTATTGATCTCATATGATGCTACTTGGATGAACTTTTGTTTTAGTTATAATAGTCTTTTAGTGGATTTGTTAGGATTTTCCTAATACAATATCATATCGTTTATGGTTAGAGAGTCTTCCTTTCCAATATGCACTCCTTTTTATTTATTTTATTTTATTTTATTTTATTTTATTTTATTTTATTTCATTTATTTGCCTAGGGTGACCTAGTAAAAACCTCCAGTACAATGTTGAATATAAGTGGCAAAAGTAAACTTCTTTGTCTTATTCCTGGTCTTAGTAGGAAAACAGACAGGCTTCATAATTTAATATGATGTTACCTATGGTTTTTCATAGATGTCTTATGAGATTAAGGAAACTTCCTTATGTAACTCTGATTGATTGATTTATTTATTTATTTATTTATTTATTTATTTATGAAAAGATTTAGATTTTGTCAGATACCAGACATGAGATTTATTTTTTAACATTTTAAAGTTTATAATACTGTATTTTTAACTGTAGGTACTAAGTTGTTCAGTAGATCTCTGCACATTATTCATGATGTATAACTTAATCTTTATACATGTTGAGCAACAATTACCCATATCCCTCTCCCTCTAGTCCCTGGTTCCAATTTACTGCTTTTTCAATTGTCTATTAAATTTTATTGTGTCACGCATATTGTGAATATTATTTTGTTGTGTGTCTATTTATGTCTTTCTGTTGAAACTGATGAATTTTATTCTGGCAAGCCGTGAAGATATTTGTGAATAAGTTGCAGCCTTTTGAGCATTTTTAAAACTTTCTTAGTGTGGCTCTAGAATTGTATTTCCTAGTTCTCATTAAGTTCTATCTCTATGTTATGACCTTCTTGGTGTTCATGCTGAATGCTTTGTTAATTCAGTAATTTCTCTGTCCTCTGATTCCTGGAAAATCAAACATCTCTAATCTTGTAGGAACAGTGATAGTTGTGCTGCTTACTGTTTCCCTCTTGCAGTTGTCCTTTACCTGATATTTGTACTTTGCCTGTCCTTATAAAGTTTCATAGTATATTCATTCAGCTCAGTATTTATTGAAAGATGTAAGGGGACTCCTATACAGATTTCTCAAGTTCTTTTCCTGGGTTTTATTTTCTGTTTGTTATTATTCCTCCAAATTTTTGGATATCTCATCCTCCCTGAATTCTGATTTCATTTTTCTCATATCAGGGAAGACTTTATATATCTGGACGTTTTTGCATATAGTTAATGTCAATTCATTAATTTATCACTGGTGTTGAATGTTTTGAAGGTAGACCAGATATTTTACTTATTCAGAGTTTACTAGTATAGTATCCTGATGAAATTCTGGTGATCTTTATATTCCTGAGCCCAGAGATCAAATTTCCAAATCACACAGGCTTTTTTCTTGTACATCTCAAATACCAGCATTTTAAGTCTTAGGACTTTTCTTTTCCTCTGTAGCTCTACTTCTGCAAGACTAGATTTATGTTTCTCCATCCTACCAATGTACCCTTATCCTTTGGTGGGCCATTTCTTAGGCCTTCTGAAGCCTGATATATCTCAAGATTTTTTTTTAAGATTTTATATATTTGGGGTTTTTTTTGTTTGTTTATGTATTTTGGAGAGAGAGTGGTCACACACAAGCAGGAGTAAGAGCAGAGGGAGAGTGAGGGGGAAAGAATCTCAACCAGACTCTGTCCTAAGTGCAGAGTCTGAAGTGGGGCTCCACCTCAGGACCCTGAGATCATGACCTGAGCCAAAACAAGAGTCAGTTGCTCAATCCACTGAGCCACTCAGGTGCCCATATCTCAAGGTCTTATATTTGTTTAATGTCCCAACCATTGATGTGTCTGTGTCATTAACTCAGTGATGGTCTTGTACACCTTTGAAGTTTATCTCTCCTATCCTGTCACCAGCTTTAGGTATACTGCCACTGTGGACTTTGTGAAATGGCCATACGCAAAGATAGGCCATTGATGCATATTGCCCTGTGACTAGGGCTTTACAGGAATCTACTCCAACATTTCAGCCCACATGCAGTAGTTAAAAGTTAGTAAATATTTTTGCTTGTTTATTTATTCTTTAGTTTGGGACAAGTCTGCAGCTCCTTCTGCTTTTCTCAGAAGATTAAGAAGTTTTATGTCTCTTGTCTCTTACAAGAGTTTATGTAATTCAGATTATTTCATTTACCTTGCCTCCTCAACTCTTTTAATGTGTTCAAAATGTGATCATTCTGGCCTTTACTACTTATTCTCATTTTTAGAGTGGGAAAGATATCCTCTTGTGACTTTCTAAATTATAACCAAGTGTTGAATTCTCCCATGTAGTATTTGAGGTTTTTTAGTTGACATATTTTCCCTCCACACCATTTTCATCTCATGCAAACTCTGAAAATAGATGTGCACCTATGACTGAATGCTTTTATATGAAAAGAAAATTTTCAGCATGCTTTCTTACATGTAGGTCACCTCATCTGTGAGGCATCATTTTAGTTAAAGCATAAAAGGTTTTAACAACTTGTTGAATTAAAAATAACTCTCACTCAAAGTAAAATATTGCTAATTAAATTGAGGTAATAAGCAAAAAGTTATTAGTGCCAAGAATAAATACCCAAAGTCTGGTATTTATCATTGTTTCCCTTTAATTTCTGAATTGACAAATGATAATTGCTCAGGCAATTAAAATAATTAGGAAAATGTGTAGTCACAAAAGGAGAAGCCTTTTAGAAGTGCAATTTAAATGCATAAGGAGAAATTCTCGTATGTTTGCTGTACCTTATCCTGGAGTAGACTGATTACCAGGTGCTTTTTAGTGTGTAGATGATTGATAGATCACATGCCATCTTGGTTTTTTCTGGGACATAGGATTACTGGAAGCATGGTTAGCTTAAAAGGTTGGTCTCATTTTAAAGAAGGATTTTGGGGATCATGGCATTTATATTATGTAAAGGTCTTGGTAGTAAAAGATGCTTTTAAGTTCAATATCTTGTAAATTTGTAATGTGTTTTTTAGGGGAATACACTATTTTGTACTACATTTAAGTGAAAACAGTGAAGTCCTAGGATAATCTTACTCTTCTAGAATGCCTATTCACTCTGTGACCTATAAGAGGCAGTCTAAGGGAGGCTGTGGAAAGAATTAGAAGATTGACAATGGCTTTGTGGAAGAAATGACAATATCTGAAAAGAGAATATTCCTGGGTAAGATAGGCTAACCTTAATTTAGAGAGACTATACCATTTTTTAAAATATTTTATTTTATTTTTTTAAAATATTTTATTTGTCCATTCATGAAAGACACACAGAGGCGGCAGGGGGCGGCGGGGGGGCGGGCAGACACACAGGCAGAGGGAGAAGCAGGCTCCATTCAGGGATCCTGAGGTGGGACTCGATCCTGGGTCTCCAGGATCATACCCAGGCCAAAGGTAGGCGCTAAACTGCTGAGCCACCAGAGCTGCCCCTAAAGATTTTATTTATTCATTCATGAGAGACACACAGAGAAAAGCAGAGACATAGGCAGAGGGAGAAGCAGGCTCCCTACAAGGAGCCGGATACAGTACTTGATCCCGGATCCCAGCGTCATGCCCTGAGCCAAAGGCAGATGCACAACCGCTGAGCCACCCAGGCTTCCCGAGAGAGACTATATCTTAAAATTAATCAATAGGGTCATTTCCTGTAGAACCAATTTTTGGCATGTGTGTATACTACAAATACTTAAGCTACTCCATGCTGACGGCATGATGACAGCTAGGATCGGTGTGAGAAATTGATTATGCCAATTTCAAAGGAGAGACTATGTAAAAGTAAATAGTTGATATTTTATTACAATTTTGTGAAATTTGTTCTATTAGTCATGACTTACTCAGTTTAGGCATGCTTTCTATTAAGTTGTTCATTCAGAATATTGCACTAGAGCAGTGATAGTTGTATGCAACAATAACAAAGGGTTACACTTCTTTGATTTAACTAATTTAAAGCCATATTCTTTCTAAATTAAAATTGGCTTTGTTTACCTAGAAAGCTTTTCTTTTTCACAGAAACTCATTTATTGTATTAAACCTCCTGTCATGCAGGACATGGAGTAGTTTTGTGCACAGTACCTATATATCTACTGTTTATGTGCAGTGAAGTTAAACGATTTCAACTCAAAGCAAAATTTAGAAGATCATGAGCCTTGAAAGGAGAGTATTCAATGAATTTGGACAATACAGAGTTCTCTTAAAATGACGGTCCTGTTTCTAGGGTCAGCAGTCGTCATTTGGGAGAGATTGTTGAATATGATAAGCTAAGAGGCTTATTTCAAAATAAATTAGTATGCCATTCTACTCTACATTACATAAACATGATGAATGGTACCAAATGAATGACTTTTATTTGAATAATAACTCTTCTAAGTGATTTTTTTCTTTAATGTTTTTTTTTTTGCTTTATTTATTTATGATAGTCAGAGAGAGAGAGAGAGAGAGAGAGAGAGAGAGAGGCAGAGACACAGGCAGAGGGAGAAGCAGGCTCCATGCACCGGGAGCCCGACATGGGATTCGATCCCGGGTCTCCAGGATTGCGCCCTGGGCCAAAGGCAGGCGCCAAACTGCTGCGCCACCCAGGGATCCCTTCTAAGTGATTTTTTAGAAAAATGTTCAGAATAACAATTATTTATTGACTGCTCACCTTATTTATGTTAAATATGTTATTAAGCATAAACATTTATTGAATGTCTATTCTGTGCAGATCACACTGAAAGTTATACAGAACACTTAACTAGGCATTATGAAATATGTGAGTTGTCTGTGAATAAACAGAAGGCATAGTCCTTAGTTAATAAGTGAGTATAGGGGCACCTGGGTGGCTCAGTTGGTTGTGTCTTCCTTCAGCTCAGGTCATGATCCCAGGGTTTTGGGATCAAGCCCCATGTCCGGCTCCCTGCTCAGCAGGAAGCCTGTTTCTCCTACTCCCTCTGCTTGTGCTCTCTCTGTCAAATAAATAAATAAAAATCTTTAAAAAAATAAGTGAGTACAAATGCATATACTATAAAAATTAGATGTGCATCCACACAAAGCAAAGGAGTGATCTGAGTATGGTAAAATCAACCTGAGAAAGTGCCAATTTAGTTTGCATATAAGTTAAATTATTGGGCCTTGAAAGGTAGATATGTTCCATAAATAGGAGTGTTTTGAAGCAACACCAGAATGCTCATTTTGTTCAATAAGGCTGTTAACTTGCCTTTACTTCCTGGAAGCAGAAATATCCTTTAGGCACATGAATGGATTTTCACAATACTTTCTCATAAGATTTTTATGTATTCTTCATAGTTTGCATTTTTTTCTTTGTTTTATGAAATGTATCACTTTTCTGATTCCAAGACCAAGGTAGACTACTAGTGATTATCTCAAGGGAAGAGAGAAGTCTAAAATAGATTGGTGTCTTTTAACTGTTCCTTACTTATAACCAAGTGACTATAGCAATGATTGTTGCACTATGAATACTGAGAACCATATCATGGAGTTGTATTATCAACAGTTCTTCCCACCCATATCTCCTAGCTGTCTTGCAGATGAAGCTCTGTGAATATTTTAAAATCTTGGCTAAAATTTATATTGCTTTGTGACCAGAACTATAGAAATACTATGTTAGAATATGGTGAAAAAAATGTATAACTTGTGATATTGGGGAAAATATAACCTTCTCAAATGTCTTTGGCAGTAGAAGCTCCTCTAACTAGTTATGTATCTATAACTAGATATAGTTGGATTTAGATATATGTGGATTTTAGATCGATCTTGTTTTTGTGTCCCTAGTGTAACATCTTTTGAAAGAACAATACAGTTTTGTTTTGTTTTGTTTTGTTTTGGTATAGCAACATTATGAAATTTTAACAATCATTTGGAAAGATAAATGGGACACCTGGGTGGCTCAGCGGTTGAGCGTCTGCCTTTGGCTCAGCACGTGATCCTGGGGTCCTGAGATCAAGTTCCGCATCAAGCTTCCTGCATGGAGTCTGCTTCTCCCTATGCTTGTGTCTCTGCCTCTCTCTCTGTGTTTCTCATGAATAAATAAATACAATCTTTAAAAATAAAAGGAAAGGTAAGGTAAATGACTATTTCATTTACTTGATAAGAAATTAACAGTTTGGTGAATTGGTATTTCCTCTGCTAGATAACAAACTTCTCATAAGATACAAGGTCAGGATATTGTCAGTGTTCTGTTAACCGTCAATATGAGAACACTTTCAGACATTGTTACTACCTTCTTTTAAGAGCTCATCTATTTTGGATTGGCATAATTCTCTGTCGGTTCTTTTAACTCTCTGGTTTTTCTATTAATGTTCTTCATAGACAACTCTTTCTTTACATATTTCATAAGGTTTTTGTTCCCCACATCTTTTTGCATAACTCCCATGTACTCTATCCTTTCTACCTTCAGGGTGTATCTATTCTGGTGAATTCAACTCTTCTTATTTAGTGACTCAGATGTCTAAATATCACCCTTACATTTAATTTTGGCCAATGATTTCACTATGATTTCTACTTATATAAGCTTTATGGATAAACTTACGGAATTCAAACTCATCATGAATAAAATCAAATACATCATTACCTCTCTTAACTCGTGTTCTCAATCTCATATGTTGTTTCTGTTAGGACTTCACCATCTGTCTAGTCATCACACATTACAAATGTAGTCTTCCTTAATTCCATTTTCTCATATTTTTTCCCTTCCACAAACATCTCAATCATTTCCAAAGTCTAACCTATTTTTCTTTGCAATATTTCATCCATCTTCTTTTTCATAGTATATCATTCCAATTTTGGTTCTCATTTTATTGTCATCTATTCATTTCCCACCTATGCCTGAAATTGTTTTTAATGTCTTAAAGCTTCCCTCAAGGACCCACTCAAACTTCTACTGGTAGAAGGCTGTTTTCTCTGTACTATTCTTTTACATCATGTGCACTTGGTACATCTAAGTTTCTCCAATATAAGCTCATCTACTTGTCTGCTTTTTCTTGTTAAATTTTAGCTTCTAAAATGTAGAGGCTATATAAGTTTCTTTTTAAAGATTTATTTATTTATTTATTCATGACAGACACAAAGAGAGAGAGAGAGAGAGAGAGGCAGAGACACAGGCAGAGGGAGAAGCAGGCTCCATGCAGGGAGCCCCACGTAGGACTCAATCCCGGGTCTCCAGGATCACACCCCAGGCCGAAGGCGGCGCTAAACCGCTGGGCCACCAGGGCTGCCCTATATATGCTTTTGTACCCCTTTGGGTGTAGTAATTCAGTGTTTGTATGGGATAGGTATTTATAAATATTTATTTAAATGAGCTGAACTCAGAAAATTTTAATAATAAAATATTGATCATTGCTTTGGGCAAATTGGCCTTTGTTTTTTTTTCTTAATGTTTTTTTTTTTAAGATTTTATTTATTTTTTCATGAGAGACACAGAGAGTAGAGAGAGAGAGAGACAGGCAGGGGGAGAAGGAGGCTCCATGCAGGGAGCCTGACGTGGGACTCGATCCCGGGTCTCCAAGATCATGCCCTGGCTGAAGGCTGCGCTAAACTGCTGAGCTACCCAGGCTGCCCTGGCCTTTCTTTTCTATGGAGGAAAATATATCAGGAATTGTTTGATTGACAAATACCTATTTGAGGATTATTTTGGGGAGTATAATATACATATATAGATATATGATAGGATGAAATATAATTCTATATTTTAAAAAATTTACTCAGAACTATTTTTTTCTTTTATTTTAATTTGAATGAACTTTTATCAAAGAAGAGAAAACAGTAGCACTTTACAGGTGATTATTACTATAAGCAACCAAATGCCTACCTATTTGGCAACTACATAGTAACTGAAGTCTTACCAAGGTATTAAGGTACTGGAGTTAAGGCTGTTTTGAAATCTCCAATGTGCAGTCTTTTGTAAAATTCGGTTGTCAAAGGGTACCTCATCATGGGTAGCAGTATAGAGGTAATCTACTGGCCTTTGAGTGCATTCCCAAAGAGTAGACTAATATGTGACCGGACTGAGAATACATTTGGCTTTGAGTAACCTGGTCCCTGAAAATCCCAGGTGACTCATTATTTACACACTATAGTTGTTCATTTCCTTTCTGTATGTTACAATTGTCCCTGGCACTCTCCTTTTTTAAAAAAGATTTTATTTATTTATTCATGAGAGACAGAGAGAGAGAGAGAGAGAGAGAGAGAGAGACAGGCAGAGGGAGAAGCAGGCTCCATGCAGGGAGCCCGATGCGGGACTCGATCCCGGATCCCCGATCCCCGGGATCAGGCCCTGGGTTGAAGACGGCGCTAAACCGCTGAGCCATCCGGGCTGCCCCATTCTCCTTCCATAGGGAAAGATATCCAGGAATGAATCCAAAGACAGAGATCTCCAAGATGCCATAGTTTGAACTTGGTTCTATGGCAATTATCTATCCAAGATGAAACAGTGGAACAATTTAGAAAAATGAACTTAATGTAATTTAAATTTTCAAATAGCATGAATAACACAGTTCATTTGACTTTAAATACATCTTGTTACAGATGATTTGGCCATTAACCTTGGCAATGTCAGTCTGTTCTTAGTATCATATTCCATTAAATTACTGTTCTTGATAATAGTTTTAGGTATACTTTACAAGGATCCATGCACTACTGGCTTCTAAAAACAATATGAGGAAAGGAGGGCTGAATGGGGGAACAGGGAGGGAGAGAGAAAGAACGAATAATAAGAGAAAGGGGGATAGAAGTATAAAGGGCAAAAATTTTTAAAGAGGAACAAATGAAACAAACACATAGATGTACTAATAACAATAGTCAGATCTACAAAATTACAGATCACTGCCTGGAATAGTGAGTCTATAGTACCTCTGAGGACTTCTTTCTCTTGCAACTTCTATGACATATGGTCCAGGGGCTATATTTTTGTCTTAGCCTCCTTGCACAGCCTCTTTGAATAATGGGTTATTTGACTTAGTCGTCAGGGTACAGTTCATTGAACCAGAGACAGACACTTGATCCAGGGAGAACAATTCATATTCTTCCTGTTAGGAATTTGGAATTGGGACACAACAATTCTATTTAGTCTCTCTTTGTCCCTTGAACTGAAATGAACTAGACTCAGGAACTGAGGTTGCCATTCTGGCAAAGACGTGTTTGTACCATGTTTATGGAAATGTTAAGAAAATCTTCAGAGAAAGAGATAATACTGAAACAATATCCCAGAGAGTAATGGAAACAAGAGTTCATGTAGCTGTAGATATAGGAAGAAAATAATTAGAGCTCTTGCCAGCCTTCTAGTTGGCGGTTTCATCCCATCATGTAGGGCAGCTGTGTTTCTTGCCTTTGAGCTCTATACCTTTATTAGTCACCTTTGGTTGCCATAACGAAATGCAATAGACTGGGTGACTTAAATAACAAGAGATTGGTTTTCTCAATGTGTATGCTAGAATTCCTACATCAGGGTGCCAGTGTAGTCTTGTTCTGGTAAGAGCTCTCTTCCTGGCTGCAGACAACCATGTTATTACTGTGTTACTGCCTGAGCAAGTGAGAAGTCTCCAGGGTCTTTTCCTCTTCTTATGAGGGTACTAGCACATTATGACAGCCCCTTCCCATGACCTTGTCTAAGTGTAATTCTTTCTCCAAAACCTCATTTCCAAATACAATCAGGTTGTGGGCTATGGCTTCAAGTTATGAATTTGTGGGGGATATAATTGCATTTATAGGAATATCATTTCAAACCCAGCAGAACCCTGTATCTATGTTTCAGGGAGTGCTAATGGAAATGGCCTCAGAATCTGTATTATGTATTATTACCAAGTTATTCTTTTTTTTTTTTAAAGATTTTATTTATTTATTCATGATAGTCACAGAGAGAGAGAGAGAGAGGCAGAGACAGGCAGAGGGAGGCAGAGGGAGAAACAGGCTCCATGCACCGGGAGCCCGACGTGGGATTCGATCCCGGGTCTCCAGGATCGCGCCCCGGGCCAAAGGCAGGCGCCAAACCGCTGCGCCACCCAGGGATCCCCCAAGTTATTCTTATAATTATTTTTTGTTTACTTATAAATTGTAGTTGGAGAAATTCTGTACCACAGGAATGTGAAGACTTGAGTTAAGGGATAAAGGTCAGCCAATAAATATTTAGCTCATTGTTGGCTGGAAAGAGGGACAGTCAATAGTCAGGAGAAAAGCAATAGCTACCAAACAGCAGGAGAGTACTGTGGATAAACATGAGATATTCAAGTGTTTATAACTTACTATGGTATATGTGTGGGGATAGAAGGTGATTAGGTGATTAGCCTAAATATACAGTGTTGATGAAGACAGATGCTGGCATTTTACAGCTCTTGTGTCTAACTGTTCAGAATTAAAGCCTAAAACAAACACCTATGGCTAAAACACCATCTATTATATGTAATAAATTTACATAAATGAATTATGAAACCTCAAATCATTCTTAATTTCTCTCTTTTCTTCAGGTATTAAGTTTAAATAATGTGTAAATCATTTGAGGTACTATCTTCAACATTTCCAGAGTATGTCTTCTTTCTCCATCTTCACTACAACCTCAGTTTGACTTTATTTCTCACCTCAACTGCTCTAATTGCTGTCCCTTTTGCCTTCTTGCTGTTATTCATCCTCTCCAAACTGTTTTCCCTAAAGTATCTGGGCAAATCTTTAAAAAGTAGAAGTACTGTATCCCTGTTTTGTTTAATTTAGCTTATTACTTCTGAATTGTCTGTTGAATAAAGTTCAATCTCTGTTTCATGATTTTAAGGCCCTCCATGATCCCCACACTTTTACTCCTTGGAGTTTCATGCTTGGAACTCTCAGTTTCAGTAAAATTTAACTGCTTTTGTTTCTTATCACGTAACTACCTCCCAGATGAAAAACCAAGAACTTTATTAGATTCCCTTTATACTGACCACATAAAATCTCTTCATGATCCCTCGAAGTATTTCATTCTTCTCCAAATATAATCATTATCACCATGGATTATTTTCACTGTTTTTTCTAACTATATAAATGAAATGTGTGTATTACTTTATATATTTCTTCTTTACTCAACATTGTGAGATTTATCCATTTGTTGCTTGTAGCAGTATTTCATACATTTTCATTGCTATTTAGTATTTCACTATATCAATTTGCAACCATTTTAAAATTCATTGCACTGTTTATGGACATTTCAGTAGTTTCCAGTTTAATATTATTACTAATCAAACTGTTATGAGCATCTCATATATGTCTCTTGATGAATGTATATTCATTTCTATTGGCTATATATTTAAGAGTGAATTATATTCTTATGACTCAATCCAATTTCAATGTCATTTCCTTTAAGAAGACTTCTCCACTCCCAACCCTATTTGCGTTAATTGGTCATCTTCTTTGGGTCCATAAAATCCTATGATTCTCTTTAAGAGATGACTTATCAACCTTTATTGCAATGTGTTTACAAGCATGATTTCCTCAATAGATTGTAAGTTATTTGGGGGCAGGGAAGCTGCCTCATTGGTCTTTGTATTTGTAGTACCTATCAGAGTTTCTGGCACAAGGACAATTTTAGCGATACATAATATTAAGTTAATCATATATATGAAAACCTACAGGGGGCTCTTGCATGGCTCAGTTGGTTAATTATTCCACTCTTGATTTCAGCTCAGGTCATGATCTCAGGGTCATGAGATCAATCCCTGCATTGTGCTCTATGTTCAGGGTCAGTCTAGTTCTCTCCCTCTGCCCGCACATGCGCACTCTTTCTTGCTCTCTTTCCAAAATAAATAAATAAACCTTAAAAAATAAAAAGCAAAGAAAGAAAGAAAGAAAGAAAGAAAGAAACCTACTAAAGGATAGTGAAGAGTCCTAGAATTTTCTAAATAATAAATAAATCAGTAAAATTTATGATCACCTTCTATGTAACGAGACTGATGTCAGGTTATATTGGATATCAAGCAATAAAAAACTGATTCCTGCCCTCAAGCAGCATACAATTTTGCTCAGGAGAATGCATTGATATTCCTAAAATACTAGAAACTAATCAGTAAACTGTATGGTAAAATGGCTCTTAGTATAATTCTGTTTCAGAGAAAAAGGACAAGACTGCTGAAGTTGAAACATTCTGTAAGATGGCTAGGATGAGCATTGAAGAGGATTGTCCTGTTTTAGGAAGGAATAATAGAGGGAGCCTGAGGAATAGTGCAGCAATCTCAGATCTGCTAAACTTAGCTTTCATTCTTCCAATCACTTCTCTGGAATAAACATGGTGTCTTGAGACATATTTTCTTTACTCCTAGAGTAAATTAGATGTGTTATAATCATAGTCTTCCATGCTTTGTTATATAAATTGGCCTTTATTTTTATACAGTTGGAATCCAATTGCAATATTTCATGAAAAGAGATGATAAATCTTGTGAAACATGATGAGGGTCAGAATTATGGCAGTGATAGTAAAAGCTTTGGAGAGAGAGAGAGAAACATGTGGAAGTCATTAAAAGAAATGCTAAGTAGACCATAGTGGTACCAGGATATGGTCTTGAAGGGTGCTTTTTAATGAAGCAAAAAGGACACCATGAGAAAAACTCTTGAAAGAAATATGGCTCTTGGGATCCCTGGGTGGCGCAGTGGTTTGGCGCCTGCCTTTGGCCCAGGGCGCGATCCTGGAGACCCGGAATCGAATCCCACATCAGGCTCCCGGTGCATGGAGCCTGCTTCTCCCTCCGCCTGTGTCTCTGCCTCTCTCTCTCTCTCTCTGTGACTATCATAAATAAATAAAAAAAAAAAAAAAAAAAAAAAAAAAGAAATATGGCTCTTAGTCAATTTGTGACCCAAAATATTTCCATGGAATATGGCAATATATTAATTTTTAATACTAAGCTTCTTATGAGTATGGAATCAAGATTTAGATCTAACATTTGACTACAAAATTCTTCTGTTGAAATGTTGTTATGCTCAATTATATGAAATGGCTTGTATTGATGTCTCATCAAAGACTTTATGAGTTATTGATTCATGTAACTCAGACACACACATAGAATAAAGGAGTAACAGGAAGTCTTCACCAACAGATTGAGACAGGTCTTTATAACCAGGAAATCTTAGGCTTTGGAAAGTGTTTTAACTGAAGAGGACTCCAAGGCTGCTGCCTTAGTAGTAGTTTCTCACCATAGGGGCACATCAGAACCACAGGGTCAGTGATGAGCTTGTTGGGAAGGAAGATCTTCCTTTGCCCTATGGTCCTTCTAGCTAGAATTTGAATCAAACTGACATGAGACAGATTAACAGGAGAAAACCCAATTTCACAGATGTACATATGGGAAAACATAGACATGAAATTCCAAAGACAACGAGGCAACATGAAGCTTATGTGAGCTAAGGAGAGGGGAGGGGTCTCAGGATACAAAAGGGAGAAGGCTCATTAACAGGAATGGGAAAGATGTTTTGAAAAACAAGGATATACACTATTACACCGTTTCTTCCCATAAGGGGAAGTCTTCTTTAATAGCTCTCTTCCTGGTACAGGATCTCCTTTCCAATGTAAGTTTAGGCAGTAGAGGGGGAGGCATGGAGCTTTTTCTACATCTGCTGGGTTGTGGTTATTTTTAACTTGAAATAATCTTTATGCGAAAGTGGCCCATCTTGGGGACACCTGCCCTTTTCTCCTACAAGCTTTAAAAATATTATTGCCTGGGACACCTGGGTGGCTCAGTTGGTTAAGTGTCTGCCTTCTGTTCAGGTCATGATCTTAGGGTCCTGGGATTGAGCCTGGCATCTGGCTCTGCATTGGGCTCTGCATTGGGCTCCCTGCTAAGCAGGGAGCCTGCTTCTCCCTCTCCCTCTACTGTGCTCTCTTGCTCTCTCTGTCAAATAAGTTAAAAAATCTTTTAAAAAAATATTATTGCCTAGATACCACTTCTATTGATTTTCTTGAGTGGCTTGAGAATCACCATTAAAAAAAGAGAGAGAGAGAATGAAAATGGACCTTGGGTTTGGCATGATCTTTTAAATACAACACCAAATCGTGATCCATGAAAGAAAAAATTTTAAGTTGGACCTAAGTAAAATTAATTACTTCTGTCCTGGGAAAGACATTTTTAAAATAATTAAATCCTAATCCATGGTGTAGGAGAAAAATCTTTACAAATTACATATATGATAAAATACCAATGTCCAAAATATATGAAGAACATATAAAATTAAAGAATAAGAAAACAAATCCATAAAAATAATGGGCACATATGTGAAGAGGCAAATCATCAAAAAATGTGCAGATGGCAAATAATCCTGTGACAAAGTGCTCAACATCACATGCCATTGTTAATTGGAAATTAAAACAACAATAAGATACCAGTACACACCTATTGAATGGCTAAAATTCAAAACACTGAAAACAATGTGAGTAGAATGGGGGTCAACAGGAACTCTCATTCATTGCTGATGGAAATGCTTAATGATACAGCCCCATTGGAGGACAGTCTAGTGGTTTCTTATAAATTCACCATACTCATTTTATAATCTAGGAGTTTTGCTTTGGTATATACCCCCAAAAGCTGAAAAGTTATATATATATTTATATATATATAAAGTTTTATGTGTTTATAGCATCTTTAATGTAATTACCAAAACACAGAAGCAATCAAGATGTTCTTCAATAGGTGAAAAACAAAATATGGTACATCTAGGCAATGGAATATTATTCCAAGAGAAAAAGAAATTAGCTATCAAGACATGAAAACACATGGAGGAAGGTTAAAAGCATACTGCTAAGTGAAAAATGCCATCCTGAAAAGGCTATATATTTTATGATTCCCATTATGTGACATTGTGGAGAAGACAATACTATGGAAACATTGGAAAGATCAGTGGTTGCCATAAGCTCCCCTGCGGGGACCCTGATTAGGACTCCATCCCAGGACTCAGGGATCTCGACCTGAGCCAAAAGGCAGATGCTCAACCACTGAGACATCCAGGTGCCCTAATTTATCAGTTTTAACAATTGTACCCCACTGATGCAAGATGTAAAAAATATTAGATGAGACTTGGCATAGGACTGAGGATCTATGGAGAACTTGTAAAATAACAAAGTCTTAATTGAAAACAAAGTGTCTTGGTTATTCTAATGTGCTGACATGGTGTAGAATTAATGAACTACGATGTCTGATTTGAGATCTGCAAGAAATTTGTGGCTATTTATCAGAATAGGGAAAATAGGACTATTGGTGGTATAGATGATGGAGTTCTATAGAAGATATTACTGTTTTGAATTGTCCGTCAACAATACAGGTAGAAATGCCCAGAAGACATTTCTTTCTTTTTATTACTATGTTTCATATGCTATTTCAGATTCAAACTTTCTCCCCATTGCCATTATCCAAACAATATTTGAAAAGCCAATTACAGTTTAACATTTAAAAGCCTAATGGGGGATACCTGGGTGGTGCAGCGGTTTAGCACCTGCCTTTGGCCCAGGGCGCGATCCTGGAGACCCGGGATCTAATCCCACGTCGGGCTCCCGGTGCATGGAGCCTGCTTCTCCCTCTGCCTGTGTTTCTCTCTCTCTCTCTCTCTGACTATCATAAATAAATAAAAAAATTAAAAGCTTAATGGATTTGAAAAGAATGACTCAGAGCAACCTTCTAATTAGAAAATATTGCTGGGGGATCCCCGGGTGGCGCAGCGGTTTGGCGCCTGCCTTTGGCCCAGGGCGTGATCCTGGAAACCCGGGATCAAAATCACCCACATAGGTTGGCATACAAGTTATAGCCTGCTTCTCCCTCTGCCTGTGTCTCTGCCTCTCTCTCTCTGTGACTATCATAAATAATAAAAAAAATAAAAATTAAAAAAAAAAAAAAGAAAATATTGCTGGGCTCAAGTTTCTATCCATAGCAACAATGCTTAAATGTTATCTCCTGCTTTGCCTATAGGTATATATTTTGCCACAAAATTATATACTCTTCCTAGATATGTAATTTTAACTTCAAGAGAGAGAGAGAGAGAGAGGTAGAGAGAAGGAAATGGGCACTAAAAACACCCCATAGTGTTTGGCATAACAAAAGCATATATATGCATAGTAGAGATTCTCATAACTAAACAGAGAAAATGAAATGTGTTCCTCCAGAGACAGAAGTATCTCCTAGATAACCAAATAACACTCCTGTTTAAAGATATTTCTTTCTTTTGTTTGTGGCTACTTAAAATGCTCTACAATTCTTTCAAAGCAGTTAAGAACTGCATTTTGAACTCTGATGTTGGTTTCATTTATCCTTTACCTTGCTGCAGACACTCTAGCAGTTCATCAAAATGCAATCTTATCTCTGGAATTTAGAATATTCCAAACACTACTAAAAATGAGTTGGTTTGGTAAGATAAAACTGAAGTATCATTCTTTTCATTTTTATATAGTTAAAGTTGTCAGTCATCGAAGGTGAGGTATTTAGTTTTTCTATCTCTACAAAATGAAACAAAGATAATTGAAGTGATTATTATCCAATAAGCATATTTTCATTGAAATTATGTTTACAACTGACAGGTAACATTGCATAATATTAAGATATATAGCATATTACAATGATGGTTTCTTATATGTATGAGGATGACGTGTAGGTGTGTGTGTGTGTGTGTGTATATATATATATATATATATATATATATATACAGATACCCAATTACTTATGAAGTGATATTTATCACATTACATAATTATAGTACAATATTATTGTCTATATTATTTATACTCTATGTTAGATCTCTATGGCATATTTACTACTTGTTATAAGTTGCATCCTTAAACACTATTAGTCTACTTGCCCCATCCCCTGTTATTTTACTATATGTTTTTTACTGGTTGAACTTTTTTGGTTTCCATAAATAAGTGATGTCATACAGTACTTCTTTTTCTCTGACTGATCTTGTTTAGTCTCATGTGCTCAAGTTCCATCTGTGTTGTGGCAAATGAGAGGATATCTTCCTTTCTCATGGTTCAATACTATTACATTGTGTATATGTAGCACATCCCTTTTTATTACCCATCAGTCCATTGTTGGCCATATTGTATGTTTCCATATCTTGGCAACTGTAAATAGTGTTGCATTAAAAATGGAAATGCAGATAGGTTGTTGAAATTCTGTTTTCATTTTCTTTGGGTATATATTCAGAAGTGCAATCACTGGATCTTATACGAGATTTACTAATTTCTTTGAGGAACTTCTGTATTGTTTTCAATAGTGGTTGGATCAATTTGTATTTGAATCAACAATACATAAGGTTTTTTTCCACCACATCCTCACCAGCACCTGTTTTCTCTTGTCTTCTTGATGATTGCCATACTAACAGGTGTGCCATACCTCACTGTGGTTTTGATTTGTATTTCCCTAATGACTGGTGATTTTGAGTATATTTTCATCTTTCTGTTGGCCATTTTAATGTCCTTTTTGGAGAAATACTTCTTTAGTTCTGTCCATTTTTTAATTAGATACTTTGGGGTTTTATTGTTGAATTGACGGAGTTCTTTATATATTTTGGATGTTAGCCCCTTATCCCGTATATGGTTTGCAAATATTTTTACCTTTTCTATAGGTTGTATCTTCATTTTGTTTTTTCCATTGTGCAGAAACTTTTGATTTTAATATAATATGTTGACTTTTGCTTTTGTTGCTTGTGCTTTTGGCATCATTAACAAAATATTATTACCAAGAACAATATTGATAAGCTTTTTCCTTATTTTTTCCCTGGGAATTTTATGGTATCAAATCTTCTGTTTAAGTCTGTTCCATTTGAAGTTAATTCTTGTGAGTGGTTTGAGATAGGTGTCAGTTTCATTGTTTTGTATGTATTTTTCCAGTTTTCCCATTACTGTTGAAGTGAGTATTCATTCCCCAACAGGTATTCTTGGCTCCCTTGTCATATATTAGTTGACCATATATGCTGGGTTTTAATACTTTCATTTTGAATTTTTTTGTATAAGGTGTGAAGTTTTATTTATTTATTTATTTATTTATATTTTTAAAAGATTTCATTTATTCATGAAAGACAGACACAGAGAGAGAGGCAGAGACACAGGCAGAGGGAGAAGCAATGCTCCAGGCAGGGAGCCTGACATGGGACTCGATCCCGGGTCTCCAGGATCAGGCCCTGGGCTGAAGGCAGTGCTAAACCGCTGAGCCACCCCAGGCTGCCCAGGTGTGAAGTTTTATATAAAAGTAGATTTCCAAAAAAAAAAAAAAAAAAAGTAGATTTCCTTGGGATATAGATGCCCAGTTGCTCTGTCACTGTTTAAAAAATCTATCCGTTCTCTATTGAATTGCTTTTACACCTTTGTCAAAAGTTGAAAATATTTGTGTAGATCTAGTTCTGGGTTCTCTATTTTGTTACATTTTTCTGTATATCCATGCTTTCACAAATATCACACTCTTTCATTAATGTTGCTCTATAATCCTTATCATTGGTAATAATGACTCCTCCTACCTTATTTTTATCAAAAGTGTTTTAGATTTTATAAGTCCTTTGCCTTTCCATATAAGTTTTCGAATAATTTTGTCTTTATCTACCAAAGTATTTGCTGGAAGTTTGATAGGAATGGTGTTAAATTTATATACCAATTTAGGCAGAATTGACATCTTTACTATGTTTAGTTTTACAGTCCTTGAGTATGATAAATCTTTCTAATTATATATCTTGTACATGTTTTGCTGAGCTTATACCTATGAATTTCATTTTCTTTAAAGCAGTTATAACTGATATTTTGTTCTATGACCAATATGAGAAAACTTACTGGTTCTGGGACTATTTTTGTTTATTTATTTTTTGAAACAGTTCTTAAGACTCTATGTGGATGATCAAATCTGCAGAAAAGAGTTTACTTCTTTTTCTCAAATATGTATCTTTTTTGTTTCTTTTCCTTGCTTTATAGTATTATTATGAATAAAATTAAAGAAAGCAATTGTCCTTGGCTTTTTTCTGGATTATACTGGGAAGGCATTCAGTATTTCATCTTTAAGTATGATAATAGTTCTAGTTTGTTTTTATCGAAGCATGTTCTTATGTGTGCATTTAATGCTATAAATCTCCTTCTTAGCTTTAACTATATATGTAATTGAATTTTTTATTCTGAAGTGTACATAATCTAATATTAACAGAACTACTCGTATTTACTTTTAATATAATGTTTGAATTAGATTTATTTTGCATTCTTTATGCTCAACTTTTTTCCTTGTTTGAAGTGAATTTTGTGTAGGCAGAATAGAGTTGGTTACTGTTTTATACCTATTCTGCTAATCTCTGTCTTTTCTTTGGTGTATTTATACCTTTTATGTGTAAATTATTAATATGTGATGCATAACTACCATTTTATTGTTTGTTTACTGTTTCTTTCCTTTGCTTCTGGTCCCCTTTTTGCTCTCTTCTTTCAGTGAATAATTTACATGTAGTTAATAATGTCATCATTTAAAAAAATTTTCACTTTTGTGTACTTTTTATTCATGGTTGGTGTATTAAATAAAATACAAACATAACAACATTGAGTACCACATCAGATATGACTTAAGAAACAAATGGTAGGGGCACCTCGAGTGTCTCAGTTGGTTAAGCATCCGACTCGATTTCTGCTCTGGTTATGATCTTGTGGTCCTGAGACAGAGCACTGTGTTATTGGGCTCTGCTGGGCCAGGAGCCTGCTTAGGATTCTCTCTCACCCCTGTCCCCCTGCCCCCCGCCCCAGTCTCTTACTCTCACTTTCTCAAATAAGTAAATCTAAAACAAAAAAGAAACAAATGATAAGAATAATTTATTGTATTTACCCTTATTTTTCTTTTTTCCTTTCTGAAGTTCTAAGACTTCACTTTTCACTTCATTTCTTTTCTTTTTGGAGAACTTTCTCTAGCCATTTTGAGATGTTAACTTGCTTTTTTCAATTCCACTCTTTTCCTTCTTTTTCTGGAATTCCCTTGATACAAATGTTGGACCTTTTGCTTTTGTCCCAGAGGTCTCTGAAGCCCTGTTCTTTTTCTCTGCTTTTTAAATTGTGTGACTTCTACTGATTTGTCCTGAAGTCTGCCGATTCTTTTCTCAGCTTCTTTCACTTCTGTATTGAGATCATGCAGAAGTTTTTTTTGTCTTTTCCAGTTGTATAGTTTCTATTTATTTTTTTCATGCTTCTATATCTTTGCTCAGATTTTATATTCTTTCATTTATTTAGAGATAATTTATAATTTCCTGATGAAGCATTTTTATGATGTCTTTGTGCCTGCTGGTCAGAGCCATGTGGGCAGAAGTGACTCCCTAGGCTTCGTTGTCTCACTTGGGGCATGGGGAACACTGGGTTTCTGGGACAAAAAGCATTTCTCTTAGCCTGCTGTACAGGTTGCTTCGTGCAGTGAGCTTCTTGGTCAGTCTCTGCCATTCCTGCAGGGAAGAGGAATGTATCTATCTGGACCACTTATATCATTGCATGAGAGGTTGATAAATGTAGTTTCTGAATTTCTCTCTGCCGCTAGCTTTGAGGTAAGGAAACATGAGGCCTGGGTTTTTGTTGTTGTTTTGTTTTTTCAACTGTAGAGTGGTTAGATAGGAAACACCAGTATGGACCATCTTCTCCTCTTTATCTAGAGCAGGGCAACATGAGAATTTGGTTGCCTTTTGTTGCTGGGTGGTTGCCTAGGAGATGTTCGACCTGAGTCTTCCTCTGCTAGTGAGTGGTAGGATTCAAAACAATAGCCTTATTGGCACTCACTTTGTTGGCACAGCTGACCTCTGGTACTATCAAGTAAGAAAGGTAAATGGAAAGTGCTGCCATATTTCTGCTCTCACTGCCAATGTGTGACATATGGCTCCATATTTTAAATAACTCAACTTTATCTCACCTTCAGTTTCTCTACATATATACAAAGTCAAATAGGGCTATTCTGTAAATTACTTTTATCTCTGTAAAGTGTCGCATAATGTAGTTCAGGCTGGAAATTTCCCAAACTTTAATCTTGAGTTATGTGAAATAAATGTTACGCTCTAGAAGTTTTATAAAATTATAATCTTATAATTATATATATATATAAATTAGTTAGAACAATGATGCATAGTTTTAACCAACAGATTTTATTCAAGATAGTGAGAAAAGTTTTTCTCACATAAACATTAGACAAGCAAGTTAGAATAAATTCTCTCCTAAAGGTTCAAGAATTTCTGTGCTTCCAGCTCAGTTGGTTTCATTGGAAAATGGTCAGACTGATGTACATCATTTGTTGGATACCTGGTTGATTTCCTATGAAATTATCATGGACAAAAAGTTCATACCAGTGATCTCTCTTGTCATCTGTAGCTTTTATAGCACATTGCCTTTATTAACTGCATGGTTACACTATAGCTGGTGTGTGTATGTGTGTTTGTGCACTCTCACATGTGTGTTTTGCCTATGTGTATAAAAGAATATTAATTAAATGTAGTAAAAATAGAACTTATTTTGCTTTTCATGATGTTTTATATTACCATACATCTTTGGAGTATATTGTTTGCATGATACATTATTGTCCTCTTCCATTCATTTCAGATTCCTAAGAAGTCTGGTTATCTATATAATGTATTTTTTAAAATCCTTTTTGTTGTTTACATATCTGGAAATTTTCATACAATGCATTGTTTAGGCATTCTGATTTGGCAGACAAATTTTACAAAAACCACTGAATATTATGTTTTTGATAATGAAACCTATAATTATCCTGGAATTTCAGATAAATCTGTAGCTTGTACTGTAGATTACAGCAGAAAAGTTTATGATCAGATATAATTAATAATGCTTTATCCATTAATTTTAGAAACATTTCTTGAGCACCTAGTATATGCCAAACCCAAGATAGGAATATAAAGATTAATAAGACACTGAATATTATTTTCAATTGATCTAGTTTTAAACTAGATCTTTCCTACATACAAATCCTGTTAATGGAAAACACTGTCTACTGATTCTGCCTTTTTTCAAATATTCTGAGGAAACTCTTGGATGAGAAACAAGAGGACCCATTATTAATAAGAATATTGAATTTGACCTATGTATTCTGTAATACATTTTTGTGATTTTAAACTTTATTGCTAGAAATGAAAATTTTACGAAGCCATGGGATAGGATTTTTTTTGGCTACATTGGATTTTTGTTTGAATTTTTTGTTTATTTTATTTTTGGGAAGAGGTTGATATATCAACAGTATTAAGGAAGTTTTCAAAGGAGAAAAATTCTATAATTATATAATCCTAACGCAGCTATTTTCATTCTTGTGCATTCCCTTTCTTGTCCTTATCCACTTACACACATGTTTTCACATAATTGCAATTTGTTGTACATGTTGTTCTATGCTTTTTTCTTTTGCATTTAATGTGATATAACTCTTAATCATGTTTTATATAAAATAAATAGTTTTAATAGCTGAGTAACAATCTTGCATTAATGTAGGAGTCTTTTTCTATGAAAGGCCAGACAATGTGTTTAACAGTTTTCTCTCAGTTAACTGATTTTGTTTCAGATTGCACAAATTATTTTACTTGGGCATGAGTTAGTTGGGTTTGTATACTACAACTTTATGAGTGTGGACTTTTCACTGAATTCAAATGAGCTTAAAGCTGAGTCTATATAGGGATGCCTGGGTGGCTCAGCGTTTAAGCATCTGCCTTGGACTCTGCGTGATCCCGGAGTCCGGGATCAAGTCCCACATTGGGCTCCCTGCATGGTGCTGCTTCTCCCTCTGCCTATGTCTCTGCCTCTCTCTTTCTGTTTCTCTTATGAGTAAATAAATAAAATATCAAAAAGAAGCGGAGTCTATATAGGTAAATTGTTTCATTACCTGAAGTAACTTTGAGAAAAAAAATGGTCTCATTGGAGGAGTACTTTAGAGAAATACGGAAATGGGAATGGATGTAATTTGCATTGGGGCACTTTTCCTTCCCTTTTTAATTAATAATTAATTAATTAGAGAAAGAGAGAGAGAGAGAGAGAGAGAGAGAGAAGAGAGAGAGAGAGAGAATGAGAGAGAGAGAAACGGAGAAAATATAGGAAGGGCACAGGGAAAGGGAGAGAGAATCTCAAGCAGACACTCCGCTGAGCAAGGAACCCCGTAAGGGGCTCAATCTCAGGACCCTGAGATCATGACCTGAGTCAAAAATCAATAAGTGGATACTCAACTGACTGAGCCACCCAGGTCTCTCCCTTACTTTCTATTATAGGATGATTCTTCTTGCTTTAGATAGTTTGCACTGTATCTTTTGTACTTCATCATATTGCATTTCTTGTGACCATTTTGTTGTATAAATTAGATGCTTATAAAATTAATTGAATTGTTTTGAAATCAGACCTCTAATCTATGAGCAATAAATCATACTTTTCCTGGATTTTACAATCATGGGATAAAGATATAGCATGAGTTAACCAATGGTAGTGAAAATTGATCTTTATACATTTTTCATTTGTTGATTTTTGATAAAACATATTAAGCTTCATTCTGATGCATTTAAACTCTTAACCCAGTGATTTATCTCATTTCAATTAAATTGCTTCATTTGAATGGAATTTTTAAGAAATAACTCTGTTTCTATCCTTATAAATTACAAACTCTTCAACATCTGATTGAGTTTTGTATTGTTCTATGAACTTCACATTTTTTCTCTTGAATATCATGTAGGAACCAACTTTGTGAACTATAACCTTTTTTATTTTGTAAATTAAAATGAAAACTCCTGTTTTTAAATTGAAGGGACTTCTATTTTAATGGAAGAGTGCATTTGCTCCTCTCTTATATATAATTCCAGGGGGATTAATTAGTAAAACTCTGATTAAAAATGTGTCATAGTACCTGCTCCTGAGGAATAGTGTTCCCTGCTGAGAGAGCTTTGCAGTACATAGAAGAGAACTTATAATGCCACACTTGGAGCTTTTTATTTATTTCATCTGGGAGGTAACATAATACATTATAAATGGATCTACATAAATGTAAACAGGGAGATATTTGGTGCAATTTACTCAACCTGAACTTATTATGTATATATGTTGCCTTTTCACCATGTGGGCTCTCACACCTCGACAGCAAACCCTAACCTTGTGTTCATCTCGCATGCAGAAAGTTCTTTTTCTTTCCTAGCTAAGACTCTGATTTTGTTGCTTATCTAGGAGTATCTAGGAGGCTGATTGGTATTCCTTTTTTGATCTGGTGGGAAATGCTCTCTGCTCAGTTAATTGAATGCTTTTCTCATTTTCAAAAAGATTGTGAGATTCATCGGTGTCTGTGTCTCAGTACTCTTAGGTACATCAGTGAAAAACAACTTGCTTTTTTTAGCTACCTAGATTTAAAATAAAAATGAGGGCAGCCCAGGTGGCTCAGCAGTTTAGTGCCGCCTTCAGCCCAGGGCATAATCCTGGAGACCCAGGATCAAGTCCCATGTCAGGCTCCTTGAATGGAGCCTGCTTCTCCCTCTGCCTGTGTCTCTGCCTCTCTTTCTGTGTCTCTCATGAATAAATAAATAAAATCTTTAAAAATAAATAAATAAAAATGAAAGGAAATGAACGAGAAATTATGAGAAGAGGGGCAGGGCATACTAGAGGCAAAAGCAAGTGAGGAATTGTCACCAGGGTACTTATTTAATTATTATGGCATCTATGATTTTTCCTACTAAATAAGATAGACTGAGCACATTAATATTATTAAGTCTGAGCTAAATTCAAAACTTTGTCTCCTTTTTGTGGGGTCTTTGTCTGGTTATGATGCCAGCCTCATAAAATGAGTTTGGAAGTATGCCATCCCTTTGTATCCTTTGAAACAGCTTTAGTAGAATAGGTATTATTTCTTCTTTAAATGTTTGACAGAATGCCACTGGGAAGACATCTTGTCCTGGGCCTTTGTGTCTTGGGAAGTTTTTGATGACTGCTTCAATTTCCTCCCTGGTTATTGGCTTGTTCAGGTTTTCTAATTCTTCCTGTTCCAGTTTTGGTAATTTGTGGTTTTCCAGAAATGCATCTATTACTTCTAGACTGCCTCATTTGTTGACATATAGTTACTCATAATACATTTTTTTTTCTCATAATACATTTTAAAAATCGTTTGTATTTACTTGGTATTGGTTGTGATCTCTCCTCTTTCATTTGTGATTTTATTAATTGGAGTCTTTTTTCTTTTTAATAAGGCTGGCTAGGTGTCTCTCTAATTAATTCTTTCAAGGAACCAACTCCTGGTTTTGTTGATGTGTTCTATAGTTTTTCTAGTCTCTATTTCATTGAGTTCTGCTTGAATATTTATTATCTCTATTCTTCTGCTTGGTGTAGGTTTTACTTGCTCTTCTTTCTCCAGTTCCTTTACGTGTGAGGTTAGCTTGTGTATTTTAGTGTTTTCCTTTTTTGAGGGAGGCTTGTATTGTGAAGTATTTCCCTCTTAGGACCACTTTTGCTGTATCCCAAATATTTTGAACGATTGTGTCTTCATTTTCATTAATTTCCAAGAGCCTTCTTAATTCTTCTCTAATTTCTGCGTTGACCCATTCATCTTTTAGTAGGATGCTCTTTAACCTCCATGCGTTTGAATTTCTTCCAGACTTCTTGTGATTGAGTTCTAGTTTCAAAGCATTGTGGTCTGAAAGTATGCAGGGGACAATCCCAATCTTTTGGTATCAGTTGAGACCTGATTTGTGACCCAGTATGTGGTCTATTCTGGAGAAAGTATCATGTGCACTTGAAAAGAATGTATATTCAGTTGCGTTCAGAAGTAAAGTCCTGCATATATCTGTGAAATCTATTTGGTCCAGTGTATCATTTCAGGCCCTTGTTTCCTTGGTGATGCTCTGCTTAGAAGATCTATTATTTGCTGAAAGTGCCATGTCAAAATCTCCTAACATTAGTGTATTACTATCTAAGTATGTCTTTACTTTGGTTATTAATTGATTGATATACTTGGCAGCTCCCACATTAGGGGGCATAAATATTCATGATTGTTAGGTCATCTTGTTGGATAGACCCTTTAAGTATGATATAGTGTCCCTCTTAATCTCTTACTACAGTCTTTGGGATAAACTTTAATTTATCTGATATAAGGATGGCTACCCCAGCTTTCTTTTGGGGACCATTTGAATGATAAATGGTTCTCCACCCTTTCATTTTCAGGCTGGAGGTGTCCTTAGGTCTCAAATGAGTCTCTTATAGACAGCAAATAGATGGGTCTTGCTTTTGTATCCAGTCTGAAACCCTGAATCTTTTGATGGGATATTTAAGCCCACTCATGTTCAGGGTAACTATTGAAAGATAGGAATTTAGTGTCATTGTATCGCCTATTCAGTCCCTTTTTTGTGGATGGTTTCTTTGGGCTCCCTCTTTCTTTTACAGGGTCGCCCTTAATATTTCTTGCAGAGCTGTTTTGGTGGTCACATATTCTTTTAGTTTCTGTCTATCTTGGAAGTTCTTTATCTCTCCTTCTTTTCTGAAAGACAGCCTTGCTGAATAAGTATTCTTGGCTGCATGTTCTTCTCATTTAGTACCATGTATATATCATGCCAGCCCTTTCTGGTCTGCCAGGTCTCTGTGGAGAGGTCTGCTGTTAATCTGATATTTCTCCCCATAGAAGTTAAGAATCTCTTGACTCACACTGCTTTAAGAATTTTCTCTTTATGTTTGAAATTTGCAAGTCACTACTAAATGTTGAGGTGTTGAACGGTTTTTATTGATTTTTGGGGGGGTCTTCTCTGTTTTCTAGATCTGAATGCCTGTTTCCTTCTCCAGATTTGGGAAGTTCTCAGCTCTGACTTGTTCAAATATACTTTGTGGTCCTCTCTCTCTCTCTCTCAGCCTCTTCTGGAATCCCAGTTAGACGTATATTCTTCCTTCTCAAGCTATCATTTATTTCCCTAAGCCTTTACTCTTCATCTTTTTTCTCTTTTATCCTCAGCTTCTTCCTTACCATCACCTTGTCTTCTATGTCACTCACTCTTCCACCTCATTAAGCCCAGCAGTTAGAGCATTCAGTTTGGATTGCATCTCATTTAATCTATTTTTAATTTTGGACTGATTAGATCTCATTTCTGCAGTAAGGAAATCTCTAGAGTATTTTATGCTTTTTTCCAGAGCCACCAGTAGCTTTATAATTGTACTTTTGAATTGAAATTCTGACATCGTATCAAAATCCAAATTCTGTAACTCTGTTGAAGAGTACTCTTTATGGTTCTTTCTTTTGTGGTGAATTCTTCCTTCTAGTCATTTTGCTCAGTGTAGAGTGGCTGTATGAGTGGGCTGAGTCAAAAATATCAACCACGACCTAAGTAAATTTCACCCTAGATGATTCTGATGAAGTCAGAGACCAGAAAATAAAATAAAATAAAAAGAAGAACAGAACAAAATAAAACAAAAGAACCACTAAAGTGAAAAAGGAATTTTAAAACAAAGTAATAAAAATAAAAAGCCAAAATCCAAAAACAAAGAAGATGAAAAAGAAAAAGAAAAAAAAGTGAAGAGAAGAGGAGAAAGAAAAAAAAAATAGGGGGATGGTGATGGTGAGGAAGTTGTAGTCATGGGAGAATGTAGTTTACCTGAGGAGTTCTAGAAGGTGATCCTCTTGGTTCTGAGGGTATTTTGTTCTGTATGTTAGAAGATGCTCAGTCCCAAATTTATATAACCAGCAATAATTGTAGAAAGCCCCAACATTGGGGATCCCTGGATGGCTCAGTGGTTTATCACCTGCCTTCGGCCTAGTACATGATCCTGGAGTCCTGGGATTGAGTCCCACATCAGGCTCCCTGCAAGGAGCCTGCTTCTCCCTCTGCCTGTGTCTGCCTTTCTCTCTGTGTGTCTCTCATGAAAAAATAAATAAAATATTTTAATGCCCCAACATTGACCAAAAAAAAAAAAAAAACCATAAGCAAGATAAAAGACTGGGAAGGAAGAGCGAAATTAATCTCATAGAATGAACCAACACGGTGTTCTACTTGGTTCTGGATGTATATTGGCCGTGTTTTATTTTTATTTATTTATTTTAATAATAAATTTATTTTTTATTGGTGTTCAATTTACCAACATACAGAATAACACCCATTGCTCATCCTGTCAAGTGCCCCCCTCAGTGCCCGTCACCCATTCACCCCCACCCCCCGCCCTCCTCCCCTTCCATCACCCCTAGTTCGTTTCTCAGAGTTCGGAGTCTTTATGTTCTGTCTCCCTTTCTGATATTTCCCACACATTTCTTCTCCCTTCCCTTATATTCCCTTTCACTATTATTTATATTCCCCAAATGAATGAGAACATGCGCTGTTTGTCCTTCTCTGATTGACTTACTTCACTCAGCATAATACCCTCCAGTTCCATCCACGTTGAAGCAAATTGTGGGTATTTGTCATTTCTAATGGCTGAGTAATAATATTCCATTGTATGCATAAACCACATCTTCTTTATCCATTCATCTTTCGATGGACACGGAGGCTCCTTTCACAGTTTGGCTATTGTGGACATGTTGGCCGTGTTTTAGAAGGTATTAACTTCCACCAATGTAAAATAAAACGAAGGGACTCCTGAGTGGCTCAGCGGTTGAGCACCTGCCCCTGGCTCAGGGCGTGATTCCACGGTCTCAAGATCAAGTCCCACATCGGGCTTCTTGCCTGGAGCCTGCTTTTCCCTCTGCCTACATCCCTGCCTTTCTCTCTGTCTTTCGTGGATAATAATAATAATAATAATAATAATAATAATAATAAAATGATGCAGAAAAAAACAAATACCCATAACTCGTATATCTACCAAAATTAAATTGAATACATTGAAGGGAATCCAGATGTGAAAAATATATCTAAGAAATATGAAAGTAAAAGAAGAACAAACTTAAACATGAAGAGGTGGTAAAATAGTGCAGTTAAGGTGGGAAAAGAGAAAAAATATTGGAAGTTTTTAGATATAAAAACCAGTCATGATGGAAAAAGCAAAAAAAAAAAGGAAAAGGAAAAGAAAGGGCCATCTAGTTGTCTATGCTATCTTCCCTTAGTTTTAGAGCTTTCCAGCACTGCTCGGTCAAGCTCTTGCTTGCTCTTCCCCTGTCCTTCCAGCTGTTCTCTGGGGGAGGGGCTGCTGTGCTGATTCTCAGGTGTGCGCACCTAGGGGAGCTGCCCCGCCCTCTGCCGGCTGCCGGGTTCAGTGGGAGCTGTTTATCCTGTGAGGCTCCTGCTCCCTGGCAGCCCGCTCTGTCCCAGGCACAGGGTGACACCAGGAAGAACAACCCCACTGGCGGCGGCCAGCTCTCCAGCCCTGGAGTCAGCTCCCACAGTAACTCCTGCAGCTCCCTGTCCGCAGGGGCCTGGGTGCTCCGGGGGCAGGGTCGCTGACCTGCAGAGCTCGGGGGTGCCCGGTGGCAGAATCGTCCTCGCTGTCCTGGGCCCTCTCTGCCTCCGCCTGTCCCGGAGGGAGTGCCAGATCCTGGGCTGTGTCCCTGGGGTGCCCTGGGCTCCAGGGCCTGCGCCGTTGGAATTGCGCTCCCAGGGCGCGCAGCCCCCTCTGCAAGGAGCCGCCGCCTGAGCTGCTCCCGGGCCCACCCAGCACTCCGGCCCTTTAGAGAGCTCCACCCGCGGGGTGCGGGGCGCTCTCCCCCAGGCACCCCTCCTCTGTTAATGACCCCGGGAACCTGGGGGCTCCACTGCCCCTCCTGCAGTTCTGCCTGAGTTCCCTGCTAAGGGCTTTTCCATCTGGAAGAATCCGGCATGGAATTTTAGAGTTCCTGCTTCTCCGGGGCTGGGCTCTCTTGTCCTGCGGCTGTGCCCCCCACTCCCCGGCCTTAGCCCGGCTCCTTGGGGCCCCTCCGCCACTGGATGCTTTTTAATTTTTTTTCTGTCTTCCTACCTCGTTAGAAGTGAAAACCCTTCTCTCTGTAGCGTTCCAGCTGTTCTCTCTTTAAATCTCAGGTCGAATCCGTAGGTGTCCAGGATGAAGTTATCTAGGTGAGTTGGTGAGTCCGGGTCACTTGGGGACCCCACTCCTCCACCAGCTTGCCCCGCCTCCCATCATTTCTAGCTTTTAATGTAAAGCGAGAGATATGTGACTCTTCCTTTCATTTGAACACAAAGGCCATTTTAGAGTCATTCATTGACCTAATTTCTTCATTATTAGTTTTTCTCATGGAATAGGGAGGACAGAGGAGAGGGAGAGAGATAGGAAAATGCCAGTCCATGGAGAAGTCAGAACACACATCATTTATCCAATAAGTTCACCATCTTAAATGCGTGTGGTGTGTGGAATCCCATGGCAATTAACAGTGGCACCATCAAAGATTGGTTGTTGACATATCAGTATAAGAAATGTAATAATGAGAAAGTTTTAAACGTTGCAAGAATTGCCAAAATATTACATAGCAATAAGGGAAGAACAAAATGCCATTGGAAAATTGTACCTGTAGACGTGCTGAATGCGTCACTCCCCTAACTTTCAATTTGTGAAAAATGCATTACCTGCAAAGAACAATAAAGCAAAGCACAATAAAACAAGATATGCTTATATAGAGAAAGTATTACATTCTTATTTTCTATCTTGAAATATGTTGTCACAACAGTAATCAATCCATTTGCTGATTGTCTAGTGTAATGCTTTTCAACTATAATATGTAAATGAATCACTTGAATATATTGTCAGAATGCAGATTATAATTCACTAGGTAAAAAATAGAGCTTGAGACTCTGCATCTCTAATAAGTTCTGAAGAGATGCTGATGGACCACACTTTGAGTAGCTTAGCAAACAAATACGTGTGAGTTTCCTAAGTGCCACATTCTATGCAAGGGTATAATTGCACAAAAATGTAATACTTAATACCTGTTCTTTTAGAGCTTAGAAGGAAAAGTGTGTGTGTGTGTGTGTGTGTCTGTGTGTGTGTGTCTGTGTGTGTGTGTTTGTGTTAGATTAGGGAATGAATAGACCCGTAATTGGAAAGTGTAATTAATATGCCTATTTCATTCCTTCAAATTCAATCCTGAAATAATGTGTAATATTTTAACTAACAATTTAAGGAGTTCTCTATATAGAATTACAGCCTTTTTTTCCTGTGTGTCTTATGTCTTACCACCTCTCCCTAGAACAATCATATTCTCATTATCCTCAATTCTCTTCCTTTAGCCTGGTAAGCAGTACTGTAACTGTGAGTTGGATCTACTCTTGCAATTATAATGAGCGTTATTGCATTTAATGTCTTGTACCAGGGATCCCTGGGTGGCTCAGCTGTTGGGCATCTACCTTTGACTCAGGGCATGATCCTGGAATCCTGGGATCAAATCCTGCATTAGGCTTCCTGCATGGAGACTGCTTCTCCTTCTGCCTGTGTCTCTGCCTCTCTTTCTGTCTCTCATGAATAAATAAATGAAATTTTAAAACTTTCTTGTACCATACATAAATAGGTAGTATTATCCCTTTTTTAAATCAAACATTTTTAAAGTCAAAATTTTATGATCTGAATGACATAAAACATTTGTTTTCCATGTTTTAACAAAAATGGTTTAAAGTGTGTCTTTGACTTATCTGTTATTCCCTATATATCCCAACCCTAAGTTTCTTGATTGTCAACGTTGTCTACATTTGTGGGGAGCTTCAGTGTCATCAGTGGGGAATGTCATATGACTTGGTAAATAATATTTAAAATATAGGCAGCCTGTGAAACTGAAATCACGTAGAATTTGTTATTTCTAAAGTGAATCTTATTTTAAGACCTACATTTCACCATCATACTTGTTTTGGGAAATTTAAACGATAAGCCTTCTGGTGTGGTCATAGAGAAATTCTCCATTAGATTAAACTGTTTTATTGTAATTAAATTATACATTCACATGCAGTTTTTAAAAAAGATTTACTATTTCTTTTTTTTTTTAAGATTTATTTATTTATGATAGACATAGAGAGAGAGAGGCAGAGACACAGGAGGAGGGAGAAGCAGGCTCCATGCAGGGAGCCTGATGTGGGACTCGATCCCAGGACTCCAGGATCGCGCCCTGGGCCAAAGGCAGGTGCTAAACCGCTGAGCCACCCAGGGATCCCCAGATTTACTATTTCTTTTAGAGAGACAGTATGTGTCCATGAGCCTGCCCATGAGTGAAGAGGGGTGCAGGTGGGGAGGTAGAGGGAGAGGGAGTCTTAAGTAGATTCCACACTGAGTGTGGAGCCCAATGCAGGATTTAATCAGAACCTTAGTGGAAATCAAGAGTCCGTTGCTTAACCAACTGAGCCACCCAGACACTCTTGCATTGATCATGTTTTTGATGAGAAGTCTAAGAGCTTTTTGCCTTGGCCTACATCCCATAGATATCACCTTTGCTATTTTTTCAGACTTTTGTAGTTTTAAATTTCACATTAAATTCCATGATCTTTTAGAGTTAATTGTTGTATAAATTGTGAAGCTTAGGTTGAGGTTCATTTGTTTTCCTGTCATGGACAAATACTTGAGCACCATTTATTTAAAAGGCTATTTTAATGCCATTAAACAGCTTTTACATTTTTGCTAAAAATCAAATGGGCATATTCATGTGGGTTTATTTCTGTTTTTTTTAAAGGTTTTATTTTTTAAGTAATCTCTACATCCATTGTGGGGCTCAAATTTACAACCCCAAGATCAAGAGTTCCATGTTCCACCACCTGAACCAGCCAGGCACTCCTATTTCCGGGTTGTTTAATTTTGTTCCATTGATCCCTCTGCCAATGTTCCCCTGCCATGATATCTGTAATTGTGTTGTAACACTTAAAAGCAAGTAGAGTGATGCATCTCACATGTGATTCTACTTTTTCAAAGTCATTTTAGTTATTCTAGGGCTTGAGCATTTGTGTATCAGTTTTATAGTAAGCTTATCTGTATCTACACAAATTTTGCCAGTATTTTGATGGGAATTGTGATAAGCTTATAGTTCAATTTGTGGGGAATCGGTATCAATATTATGAGTGAACACTGTATGTCTTTTAATTTATGTTGATGTTCTTTGATTTCTTTCATCTGCATTTTATACTTTTCCTCAAACAAGTCCTGAATTATATGTTGTTAGATTTATACTTAAGAAGTTTTCTGAGCACTTGTAATTGTATTAGAATTTCATATTTGTCTGTATATTCACTGTTTATATATATTTGATATGTGATATTTATGTTCTATCCTGTGATCTTGCTGAATATACGTTTTCTGGCAGGTTTTTGGTAGAATACTTGGATTTTGTAGCATGTCATCTGCAAATATTGATAATTTTAATTCTTTCTTTCTCTTTTCTATAGGTTTTAAATTTTTCTTGCTTAATCAGCAACTAGAATTTCTAGCACAATGATGATTAAGAATAAATTGTCAGAGTAGGCATCCTTGTGTTGCTCCCATTCTTCTGGTGAACCATTTGTCTTTAACCAGCAAGTGTAATGTTAGACGATTTTGTATATATATTGTTTATCATATTGAGGAAACTCTACTGTTATTTTTTATGGCTGTTTTTATCATGAATCAGTGTTGAATTTTGTCATGCTTTTGTATGTGGCAGTTAACATGATCATGTCATTTTTCATCTTCAGTCTGTAAATAAGGTGATTTCCTTGATTGATTTTCAAATATTAAGAGAATCTTGCATCCTTGGAATACAAATCAACTATCAGTGTGTATAATTGTTTTTATATATTGTTGGATTCTATTTGTTAATGTTTGAGTCAGGATTCTTGCGTCTATGTTCATGGGAGGTTTTTGTACTTACTTACTTACTTATTTATTTAGCATTCTATCCTGTTTGATAACAGGTAAATACTGGCCTTTTCATAAGACTTGTGAATTATACCTTCCTCTAGCATTTTAGAAGAGATTTTCTATAATTTATGTTTATTTGTCCTTAAAGACTTGGTAAAATATTCTACTGAAGCCATCTAAGACTTCACATTTTTTGTTAGAGTTATATCATTAGAAATTAAATTTACTTAATAGTTAAATGGCTATCAATCATTCTACTACACATTGGGTCAGTTATGGTAGCTTTGTGTTTTTCAAATAATTGATCTATTTTATCAAATGGCTGAATTTATGTGCACAGATTTATTTGTAGTGTTTATTATTTTTGATGTCTGCAGATTTTGTAGTGGTAACTGTTGTTTCATTCTTGATAGTGGTGATTTGTATTTCTTCTTTTCTTTATCAGTCTTTTTAGACACTTACCAATTTTATTGATCTTTTCAATGAACCAACTCTTTATTCCATTGGTTTTATCTGTTTTTCTGCTTTCAGTTTCATTGATTGCTGCTCTTATGGTTCCTCTTTTCTAATGGATGCATTATTTAGTGATAAAAATATTTTCTCCCAGCACTCCTTTAGAAGTATCTTACATATGTTGATATTTTGCATTTTCACTATCATTCTTCAGTGTATTTTTTATCCCCCTTGAGATAACTTTGTTTTTTTTTTTAAAGAGATTTTATTTATATGTATCTCTACATCCACTCTGGGGCAGAAACTCACAACCCTGACATCAAAAATTGCATACTCTACAAACTGAGACAACCTGGTGCCCTGAGATATCGTTTTAGTTTGTGAATTATTCAGAAGTGTGTTGGCTCATTTTAAACTCTTTGATTATTTTCCTATTATGTTTCCATTTTTGCTGTCTAGTTTACACCCATTGTTGTCAGAGTATTCTTTATGCACTATGTATGATGTCAATTCTTTTAAATTTGTTGAGACTTATTTTATGGACCAAGAGACAGTGTATACTTTGTGTTTCATGGGTAATTTTTAAGATTTTTATTAAATATTTTATTTTATTTATTTTAGAGGGAGACTGTGCCAGCAGAGTTAGGGGGATAGATCTAGGAAGAGTGACAAGCAGACTCCCCTCTGAGCATGGAACTCAAGGCCAGGCTTGATTCCAGGATCTCGAAATGATGACCTGAACCAAAATCAAGAGTTACCCACTGAACCAACTGAACCCCCCAGGCATCCTATGGATTGAGCATTTTATATCTGTGTACTATATCTCTCTCTCATAATTTCCTTTTCTCTGATATTTACTTGATCTTAATATAGCCTTATCTTTTTCTTTTGATGTATACTGGACTTTTTTTAGAATTTCATTTTGATTTATCTAGTCTCTTTTATAATCCTCTTTGGGTAGCTTTTTTAGTGTTGCTCTAGATTTTATATCATATACACATAACTTTTCACAATATATTTATGTACCAGGTATGAAATCTAGAACCCTTAGCTCCCTTTCTTCCTCCCCATTGACAATTCGTCTTAAATAATTCCTCTATATACATTTAAAAATCATTATACAGTCTTATAATTTTTGTTTCAATCGTCCAATGTGATTTAGATAACTTAAGAGGAGGATACAAATTTACTGTCATTACTAATATTTTTGCATACTGTATTACTTCATTTTGATGTTCTAAAATTACTTCTTTTATCATTTTGCCTTTGTTAGTGAACTGCCTTTAGCTGTTGTTCCAGGATAAGTCTACTGGTGACAAACGTTATTTTCCTTTATCTGAGGAAGTTTTGATCTTCTCTTCATTTCTGAAAGATACTTTTTGCTAGATATAGAATTTTGCATTTTTATTTCTTTGATTTGAACATTTGAAAAATATTGCAAATTCCATGTGGCTTCCATGGTTTTTGTTCATGAATACATTGTCATTTTGTCTTCCTCCTATAGACAACATTTTGTTTATCTGTTTACTTTCAAACTTGTTTTTTTCTTCTTCAGTTTTTAGAAGCTTTATTACAATGTGCTATGATGTCAATTTCTTTTATTTTATCATGTTTAGGAATCTCTCAATTTCTTGAATCAGTACTGCCTTCTTCCTATGATGAGTAACTTTTTATTGAGTCCTTGACAGTTTGAGTAGTATACTTTGATATTCAAGGTTTTATTTAAATCTCGTATTTTAGTTGACTTCCTCTGACACCTTTCCAACTGGAATGGATAGGGGATGATACTGAGGTAGGAGAGTGCTTTTACGTCCTGGTAGGGGTTGAAAGTCCTGGATCTTTGCTCAACCTTTTCTGACATAATCTACTGGGTATATTGTGGTGTTTCATTACACCCTGGCAATGGTAGTAGTATTGATTCTTGACTTAATCTTTGCTGATATTGGTAGTGTTTACGTCATTGTTTATTCCATGGTGTTAAGCTATAGTAGAACTGTTATTTCCTAAACATTTCTTGTTTTGCAAGGCTGTATTTTTCATGGTTTTTATTCGCTTGAGAGAATAAGATTGTGTTGGTTTTTTGTCTGCAATTCTTGGCATTTCCACGTTGCTGGCTTATTCATCTCCCAAGTGTATGATATATGAAAAAAAAAAGTCCAGAGAACTTGCCATTGTGTTGTTCCTTGTGTCTTGAGTTTTCTAGCTGGTCTTCTACTCTCCACCTTTCAGGGTTTGTTTGTTTTTTTGTTTGTTTGTTTGTTAGTTCTATCTCTCTGTCTATCTATCTACCTATCTATAATGTCTAAGTATGTTAATTTTATGTAGCAGTAGGAATAGGAAATTTTATCTTGAAAGTGGAAGTCTCTAACATGTAGTTTATAAATGATGAAATAGAGATTTAAAGGAGATAAATAATCTACTCCAAGATAACAGCTAAGTAAGCAGAATTACTGGGCTTCTCTCTTCCTAATTTGTCTTAATCTAACATTGTTATAATCACACTGTAATACTAGTTTCCACTCTATTTTATGTCTTTGAATTTTATCATCAACAAAAAATTGCAAAATAATATTTATTTAATACTTACTTCTAGAACCACATGGCATATTCTAAAAGGCCCATTTAGCTATCAATTGATCATTACCAATTTGGAGAATTATGGTTTAAAAGTTTTGAAAGTTATTTCAATTTGTCTTTTTGAAGTTCAATCAGATGTCAGCCTGAGGGTTAGTGTTTTAATGAGTTTGTATTTTTTCACTTTTATTTAGTAAATTAATTTTTATGCATTGAAATGTTTTATTTGCTTGGTTTCAAATTACAGTTTCTTCAAGTAAGTTCCTCTAATATATTTAAATTACTTTGCCATTTATAAACTACATAGAAAACTTTTTGGGACATGCCCTTCCTAATGGTGAGTTAAAAATACCATTTTTCAAACCTGAAAGACAAGTCATTATGCATTTTTATTTGTGGGATGTGAAAAACACTATAGTGGGTATGACCCTTCATGCCATACTCTGTCATTTCTAAGTCAGTCCCAGAAAGGAATTTTGCTCTACACGCTTCTTGAAATACAGTGTGAGTCCATTAATGTTTTAGATTTATAACCTTATTTCTTACCCTGCAGGATAGAGAGCGAACTGTCATATATCTATTGAGGAAAGCATTTTGTATAATAAAGTAGAAAGGGGATACTCTCTTTGTTCACTCTTGATTTTCCCCATCTTCAATACAACAGTTCCCACCCCCATGCCTTTTTTAAAAAGCTATTTTAAGTATACATCAAAATAGAAAAGCATATTACCTAAGTGTTAGTAAAGCTCAAAAATATAAGAAGACTTTCAGAAAGTTTTAGATGATAGCTTGGCAACCAACGTTTTATAAAAGAGTTATAGCTGAGCCTGAAACATTGATTCTCTGAGTATTTAGGTTGCCAAGTAGGGCCTGGGATAGTCAAAACCCCTAAGCTGCTGACACTCTGGGTATAAGCAGCATCTACATTGATTATAATTAAATTAAATTCAGGAAGCACATATTTAGTTTGTTACATTCATTGAGGTCTTATTTATTCATTGATTATTTTATTTCATAAGCAGGATCTGAGGTAAGCAATTTAAATCTCATTTCAATATCTAAGAGAAATTGGGACACTTGAAATAGAATGGTAAACTTTGAGGTAATTACTAAGTTTTCATAACATATGGTTTAGTATCACTTTTAGGGACAAAATTCCAGACCAGTGTGGCAATACAGAGTATGAGATAAAAATAGTTCTAGAGTAAGACAGCTGGGATGGATTCCTACCATGGCTGTTTTCTAGTAGAATAGCGAAGAGGCTAATGGTTTTGTCTTTGGTATCACATTGGCCTGGTATTTGAATCCAAGTTTTGATAATTACCAACTTGCTTAAGGTTCTCAAAATTTTTTCAACATTTTCCCTGTCTCATTACTAATCTCTAACGTGACATAAATAGTAGTCACATACTTCATAACATCACTTTGAAATTAAAGGAGTTAATAGTGTAGTAAGCACAAAGAACGGAACCTGGCATAAAATAAGTGTTCAATAAGTATTGATTTTCATAAAATGGAAGTGTAGTTATCATTATTAGCTAGATGATAAAGACCACAGGATTTGTGTTATGTAAAAGATTTTATGGTTAGAAGGGTAAATCCAGTTACAGTGTTTTGTGAAAGAGCAGTCCTTTGGTCATTAGGTGAGTAGAATGGGCTTCAAATGATACTATGTATTAGAGGTTGTGTATGTGTGTTCTGTAGAGTGCGTTTTATATGAGGAAGGCAATCACATTTTTATTTCCTTGAAGTTCTAATCAACTACATTGATATAAAGAACCAGACTACCAAACCAATTCCATTTATGGTAAGCTATACTGTAACTGATCTCCATGAATGTTCTTGTTTGGAGTTGTTGCAATTATTATGTTGAAACTAAGTTTAGTATGTTGGTTTTATATATTTGTCACCAAGATGTAGCCACCAGGAGTTGTTCTTACATGCCTTGTTAAATGTCAGTTCTTTTCCAAAGATAGACATTTATGACCACAATTTCAAAGTTACTTGTTTGGCTAGATATTAAATTTTATCTTGATCAGGGCAAGGCAAAAAATGAAGGATTGATTAGCAACTACAGCCAATAATGTGACTCATTAACTCCTTGCTATATTAATCTTATGAGTTTGAATCATTATCAGAATCACCTGGAGCTAGCCTATTCAGTAAAGTTTACCAATTAGATAGCTTAATTCAGAAAAATGGTTTTATACAGAGATCAACATGACCCTGTGTTTTTGACATCTACAATCTCTGGATTCACTGACTTTTTACTGGACTTTCTACTGGATTTTTAAAACTTTCTCCTAGAACATATTTGTATTTCTAGGTGTTATATCCCAGGAAGAATAATGAAATTTGGTGCAATTGAGAGATAGTTGAAAACAACAGATGATTTGTTTCTGCTTACACTGAGCCATGGGACCTTCACACTGGAGATATGGTAATAAATTCTGATTTCTGTAATTGAAGAAAGATTGAACTGGAAAAGTCAAAGGGGGGGGGAATTGAAGGCAGTGGTTAAGACTTATATACAAAGAAAAACAAAATAATGGAAATAGGTTTTGGAAAAAGCAGAACAGTATGTGCTCTCAAGGAACGATGTGACTTTAGGAAGCATACCTCTGTACCAAGATGTCTCATAGGCACAATGAAAGTAATTATATCCTGACTCTACTTAGTCATCTTTATCCTCAGCTCTGTGTCTCCGTTATATTCTTTCACTCAGTTGGCAGTACAAACATTTACCGAACTTGGGAATTCTACAAACTAGTCATTTTCATTCCATCTTAATATCCTATCAAGTCCTGTCATTTTTACTTCCATCTTATCACTTGAGGTAAAAATTTTTTTAAACAGATTCATCTGCCAATGATTTATTTTAGGATCTCATTATTGTCTGGACTTTTATATTAGCATCCTAGTCTTCTATTCCTGGAATATGCAGGCATATCTCTTTTTACTGCACTTTGTTTTGATTTACTTTTTTACTTTTACTATATTTTGTATCTCCTCTAGCTCCTCCTGTTGTTTTCTGTGATCTTTTTGTCTCTATTTTTATTATGCTTGCTAAAGGTTTTTTGGCGTCTTTTAGAGGAAAAAAATTCTTAAAAAAAAAAAAAGAAAAGAAAAAAATTCTTGCATTTATCAATGTTGCCATACTTTTCTATTCTATAATTTAAATATTTCTCAGATTAATTTCAATAAATTTTTCTATTCCCCAAAGGGTGATTTTATTATTTTGTAATTTCTTGAGTGAAAAATTTATTTTCATCTTTGTTATTTTATAAATACAAAGGCATTGAAAAAATATATTTTCCACTTGTAACCAGTTTGGCGCCAAATCTTCTGAATTTAGAATTTTTGTTATGATTTTTTTGTTATAATTTTTGTTTAAATTTTTGTATTAGGTATTTCAAATATGTGGACAGTTTCAGAGAGAGTACAGTAGCAAACACACTTTATAAAATCTTGTCATTCTATATTTCCTTCAAATAGATTTTTTTTAATAATTAACATTTAAAGATCAGCTAAAGCCACCTGTTTACTTCCCTCAAAGCTTATTCTTCCTTCATGCCTTCCTTTAGTATGAATTTCATGTTCATCTTTCACATGCATGTTTTCATATATTGCTATATATTTAAATATCCATTTACAATACATAATATTCTTATGTAGGTTTTTATACCTATATAAATAGTGTCGTTTGTAGATATGGTTCAGCAACTTGCTTTTTTTTTTATTGCACCTCATGTTTTTGAGAGTTATCTTTTTTTATACATGTAAATCTCATTCTTTCATTTTAGTGGAGATAGAGCATATTTTTATTAATATACCTCAATTTATTGATGTTCTTATTTCTGAATTGTATATTCTTATTTATACCCCGTGTACACTTGTGTAAGAATTTCTCTAGGGTATACTTTTATTTTATTATTTTATATTTTATTTTATTTTATTTTTTAAAAGATTTTATTTATTTATGAGAGACAGAGAGAAAGAGAGGCAGAGACACAGGCAGAGGGAGAAGCAGGCTCCATGCAGGGAGCCCGACGTGGGACTCGATCCTGGGTCTCCGGGATCACACCCTGGGCTGAAGGCGGCGCTAAACCGCTGAGCCACCCGGGCTGCCCTCTAGGGTATACTTTTAGATGTGAAATTGAAACTTCCTAAGTTTATTGCCATTTCAACTTCAAAAGTTTTCCCCTCCCATTCTTTATTTTCTCATATCCTTACCAATGATAGTTTCAGGGAACCTATAAAAATATTTTGTCATTATACAGATATGAAATGGTATTCCATTCTTTTTGTATTTCACATTCCCATCACTGATAGTGAAGTTATTTTTTTCTTTTTTTAAAAGATTTTATTTATTTATTCATGAGAGAGAGAGACAGAGACAGAGACAGAGACACAGGCAGGGGGAGAAGCAGGCTCCATGCAGGGAGCCCAACGTGGGACTCCATCCCGGGTCTCTAGAATCAGGCCTTGTGCTGAAGGCGGCACTAAACCGCTGAGCCACCTGGGCTGCCCTCAGGTTCCTTTTCTGTGAATTTCCTGTTCATATCATTTGCAGATTCCCACTATATCGCTCTACAACATACTAATCACCTTTATCGTATGTATTTTATATTCAAAAGAAAAAAACTTCATTATAAAAGATTTGAAGTAAAAATATGTAAAAACAATTTGAAAAATTAATAGAAGTCTGTTCCACAACTACACTTGTTTTCAAGGAATTCCAGTATTCCGAAATGTAGTCCTTAATTGGCTTTTAAAAACCGATTTTTTTCTACCCTGTCTGAATGTTGGCTACTTCTTTTTATCATGTTCTAGCAAATGTGGGTCTCTTTGGTGGGTCTTGTCATTCTTTGGAATCTTATTTTTCTGGCTGGTTGCCATGTAAATTCAAGTATCTTTCTGCACTCATGAAAACTTAGGATTTTGAAGGTTATTTGGCTTTTCTTAATTGTTAGTGTGGAAGCAAAGATCTTTCTAGCTTCCTGTGGTCCAAGTGAAAGCAGAAGTATCCATCTTCATTTTTTTTGATAAAACCTTTATTTAGATATAACTAACATACCTAAAATTCACTCTTCTAAAATGTACAAGTCTGTGGCTTTTTATATATTCAGAGTTGTGTAGTCATTCCAGTATCTCATCCCAGAATATTTCTCTCACCCCAAGAAGAAACACTATGTCCATAATTAGTCATTGCTCATTTCCCCCTAATCCCATCCCTCTGGCAACCACTCATCTATTTTCTGTCTCTATAAATTTGTGTATTCTAGGATGACGTTTCATATAAATGGAGTCATAAAATACATGACCTTTTTGTGTCTGAATTCTTTTTCTCAGCATAGTCTTTTCAAGGTTCATCCATTTTTGTACCATGTATCAGTACTTCACTCCTTTATACAGTCAAATATTCTAGCATATGGATATCCTACATTTTATTTATCTAGTTGTCAATGAATGGACATTTAGGTTGTTTCCTACCTTTGGTTTTTATGTGTAATTCTGCTAAGAAAATTGGTTTACTAATATTTCTGTAGATACATGTTTCCAGTTTGGGGAGTATATACGTAACAGCATAATTGCTGAATCCACTGGTAACTACACCTTTAGTTTTTTTTTTGAGAAACTTCCACCCTGTTTTCCAAAGTGGCTGCCCCATCATTTTTGATAAATACTTTGTCAGCATCTATATATCTGGGATGATTTTTTTTTATTCTCTTAGTTATAGCATTTTAAATTTGCTGTTTCATTTTCTCTGGGCATTTATTGTATCTGATAGGAAGTTGTCACCATTCTTATTGGTTTTGCAATAAAGACAAAGCAATATATATATAGATTTAATCGAAGTGTAACCGAAACTGGAATCACTAATTTTTATCTACTCTGTGCCTGGTGTTTTGATTCTTATATTGACCAAAATGTTAGAGTAATTTTTTTTCAATTTTCATGTGGTTTTATGTGTTTGGTTTTTGTTGTTGTTGTTATTCCCTAGCTATTGATTTCTAATTTGACTACACTAGAGATATTATTGGAACCATATAATTAATGCATTGTGGAATTTATTAAGCTCTTCTTTGTGTCTTCATATAAGATCAATTTATAATCTGTGGTCACAGAAAGAAGGTGCAATCTTAGTGTCTTTGTTACAGTAGTCCATAGATTACTCTTAAATCAACATTATTGTGATATTAAATCTTTATTATTTTTAAAAAACTTTATTATTTTAAATTAGTTTTTCTCAATTCAGTTAATGAAAAATTAAGAAAATCCAAAAATATCATGATTGCTTTTCTAGGTATTTTTCCTTCCATTTATAACCATTACATCTGCATTGTTTTTGCCTTTATAGATATAACACAATATTGTATGAGATTTCATATTTTCTTGAGGGTAGAGAGTTAGATTCCAAAACTGAGGAGAAAAGTTTGTCAAGTACTCCACATTATTTTCCTTGTTTTTGGAGAGGGAGAGAAAGGGAGAGTGGAAATCTTTGTGTGTGTGTGTGCATTTTTTTTATTGGGGTTTGATTCATCAACATATAGTATAACAACAAGTGCTCATCCCATCAAGTGCCCCCCTCAGTGCCCATCACCCAGTCACCCCATCCCCCCACCCACCTCCCCTTGAGACAGTGGAAATCTTTTTTTTTTTTTTTTTTTTTTTGAGACAGTGGAAATCTTGACCTGGCTCCATGATCAGTGCAGAGCCTGACATAGGACTCAATCTCACAACCCTGAGATCATGACCTGAGCTGAAATCAGTAGTTGGATGCTTAATGGACTGAGCCACCCAGGTGCCCTGAAGTACTCCATATTCTTAAATAAAGCCGGAAAAGTCAGGCAACAAATATTCACTTCAAGACTTATTAAGAGGCAATTTATTTGACCTTGTTATCCATAGTCATCACCACTGGACTCTGCTGCTTTCCTTTTCCAGAATATAGATGTATAAATATAACATAAATAGTCCTTTGCATTCAGGAAAACTTTTTTGGGAATCTAAGTCATTGGCCTGTTGAGATATGCTATAATTTTTCCCTGTCTTTTCCATAGAGAGGTAGAAGTGCTTCTCCCATCCCCAAGCCTCTGAAAGGGACTTTCCAAAGATTATTTGTGGAGATTCGTTGACATATAGGCAGAGTATATTGGTAACTCTTTCACAGTTGGACATTTGCTTTTTTAGTGATTTTGTACTCATAAGCATAGAGTAAAAGTGAATAGGGAAGCAATATCTGGCTAAGGAATTGGGGGTATCAATGGAAAACTTAGAAGTTCATGTTTAGTGTGGCAAGAGAATGGATTTCTATGGATCAAGTGGTAGCTGCCACATACGAGGACCCCAGAAGTAAAGTCTAAGAAATATAGGGAGTTAGATTTTGGATTGAAAGTGAAAGAGGCCAAGTTCACTATTTAAACATTTTCATATTAGGAGGAATCCTCTGTGGGGACTCTCTGAAAAACTGATAAGGTATCTTGCAAGAGAGCCTGCATTTGAGTACCTGTCTAACATAAGATGTTAATTTTCAGTGTTTACTAGTGATGCACTGGGGGGAAAGAAATTATCAACTAAGCAGTGGATTATGTATAAGAATCCCTGCTAGTTTTCCTATTACATTTTCTGAGGCATTACATCCCAGATGAGCTAGAACCAGAAGAGAGGGATGGAGGGGTAAAGGACATAAAACCACACTTCCTCTCTTCTGCTGTTACCTTGGTTTAAAGGTCAAGGAAATCTGGAGGGCAAGGAGGAAATGAGTTTATTTATTTTTTTTTTTTTTAGGAAATGAGTTTAGAGTATAAAAATTTGAGTTAAAATTTTTTTTTTCTAAACACAGCTATTTCTTCACTTTATTATGAAATTAAGTGATAGAAAAGTGTGAGGACAGTCTCATTTTTATTCTTTTATAGGTAAAATGTTTTTTATCAACTTAGACATTTGACTATTTTTTCTTTATAAGTATACTTCATGAATTAATCCCCCCCCCCCTTTAAGTTAACTCTATACCTAGTGTGGTCGGGCTTGAATTCAAAACTGAGATCGAGTCTCATACTCTACCTACTGAGCCAGCCAAGTGCCCCAATTAAAGTTCCTTTCAAATCATTATTTTCATTTATGGAACTTATACTAAGTACATAGAATTTATTTCTGAGTATTTTCCAGGGGAAAATGTGTTTAGAATTTTAAATTTGAATAATATGTGCTGTTTAATCATCACTGAAAGTGACCAACTGTAACCTACTAGAAATATCATTAAATGGATTGGCAAGGCAGATTCAGCAGGGCACCACTGAAAGCATTGACTGGAAAAAAAAATTTGTTATTCATATCTCACAGAGTTTAGAAGAAATCAGTTACTTGTATTTTACTAGATAATTATTTAATAGGGTAACTGTATGTCTCTATGTTTATATTCTGCTTTCTTTTTCCAGAACATACACATATAAATATAATATAAACAGTAGTTTGTGGAAAGACTTTAGTTTTAGAGTTCTAAGCCATTGTAGAATACTTAACTTGATAAATAAGTAAATTATTAATTCTATGGTTAATTATTAATTATTTAATTTAATAATTTAATAATTTAATAATCAAATGCATTATTTAATACACTAAGAATCTTATGCTTTATCAATATAGAATAAGCTTTCTGTCCCATTTCTGTGTCTTGAATTTCACTATTTTTAGTATTTTGCAACCTTCCTTTTCCTTTCATTTGCATTTATATCACCTTGTTTACCTTTTTAAAGATTTTCTTTGACACACTGTTTTTCAACTCAGTATAACACACATAAACATGGATATATACATACATACATATTTATCTATATGCTGATCTATCTCATCTCAGTACAGGAGTTTAAATTTTTCACGTGCTTTGTTAGCTTATATGACTGATTTACTTCTGCCAATTTGTTTTATATGCTGTTTGTTTAAGAAAATAGGCTTTTCGTGTTTGCTGATTTTCAGTAGAAAGACTTCATTTTTATGTTTTCCAATTACTTAGAGGATTATGTTTAATATACTCATAATGACATCCTATATGTTGTTGAAAAGCATTTTTTAACTTAGCGTTCTTCATGCTATTAAAAATAAAACAGTATAAAATGTGAATGCCCCATATTTGTAATAGAATATTTAGAACACTTTTTATTCTGTTTCTTCAATCTCTTGTTTCTATAATCAACATTTCTATTTAAGTATTTACTATTCCATTCATCTATCATACCTATCTCTATACACTCATACCTAAATATATGATTACATATCTTCATTTTTAAAAGTATGATTAATATGATTACATTTGATAAATTTATTTAGAGTTGTCTGTATTTTAAGTGATTTCAGTGTTCATCATTTTTCATATTTTATCTTGACCATACTATTGTGGACTCCATTTTGCTAATCTCTGTCAGTTGCAATGTACTTTCAAACATTTCCTTTTAAAAATTTTATGAAGAGTATGTTTTCACATATCTTGATATCTAAGTTTTTCTTTCACTTGTCATCACATATGAAAGATGATTAAACTCTGGTATAACATTTTGAGATTAATAATATTTCCAGTCACTTTCTATGCACCAGATGCTATTCTGGGTGTTTGATGTACAATAATGAACACTACAAACAAGGTCTGTTTTTATTCAGTTAAGGTTGGAGTCTTTCAATAGCAATTGTTATTTAAAAAACTGAAAATAAAGATCAACAGGTTTCTAGGAAAATAATTTTCCTAGTAACATCTCTAATGATATTCCTTTATTTTACTATGAAATTGTTAGAAGAGTTTGTGGAAAGCATGATTTTTATTCCTTTGTAGTTAAAATGTTCTATAAACTTAAATAGTGGGCAATGTGTTCATCAGTATCATTCAAAAATTAATGCCCTTAGCTTCGGGGGCAAGCTGGTGGAGGAGCAGGGTCCCCAAGTCACCCGGCCCCACCAACTCACCTAGAGAACTTTCAGATCATCCTGAAAACCTATGAATTCGACCTGAGATTTAAAGAGAGAACAGCCGGAACAGTACAGAAAGAAGGGTTTTTGATTCTAACAAGGTAGGAAGCCGAAAATAAATAAATAAATAAATAAATAAATAAATAAATAAATAAATAAAATAAAATAAAATAAAATAAAATAAAAAGCATCCAGTGGGGGAGGGGCCCCACGATGAGCCGGGCTAAGGCCGGGCAGGGAGAGTCTGCAGGACAGGGGAGCCCAGCCCCGGAGAGGCGGGAACTTTAACTTCTTCCCGGATGGAAAGGTGCTCGCGGGGAACTTGGGCAGGACCCCAGGAGGAGCAGTGGAGCCGCCAGGTTCCCGGGGTCACTAACAGAGGAGGGGTGCCGGGGGAGAGCACCCCGCACCCCAGGGGCCGAGCGCGGTAAAGGGCTTGAGCACCCCGCAGGGTCCCGGGAGCAGCTCAGGCGGCGGCTCTGCATGAAAGGGGCTGTGCGGCCCCGGGAGCGCAATTCCAGCAGCGCAGGCCCCGGAGCACACGGTGCTGGGGGACAGAGCCCAGGATCCAGGGCTCCCCCCGGGACAGGCAGAAGCCAGGAGGGCCCAGGACAGGGAGGACGATCCTGCCAACGGATGCCCCCGAGCTGTGCAGATCTGTGCCCGGAGCTCTGCAGGTCAGCACCTGCCGCCCCTGGAGCACCCAGGCCCCTGTGGACCGGGAGCTGCAGGAGTTACTGTGGGAGCTGACTCCAGGGCTGGAGAGCTGGCTGCCACCAGTGGGGTTGTCCCTCCTGGTGTCACCCTGTGCCTGGGACAGAGCAGGCTGCCAGGGAGCAGGGGTCTCACAGGATAAACAGCTCCCACTGAGCAGTGCACCTGGCAGGGGGTGGGGCAGCTCCCCCAGGTGCACACACCTGAGATTCAGCACAGCAGCCCCTCCCCCAGATACCAGCTGGAAGGGCAAGGGAAGAGCAAGTTCTTGACCGAGCAGTGCTGGAAAGTTCCAGGGGCAGTCGAGGGACTTACAGTATACAGAACCAGAGGGTAACCCTCCATGTTTTGTTTTGTTTTTTTCTTCCTTTTTCACTACAACTCATTTTTATATCAGACTATAAATATCTATTTTTTCTCTTTTCCCACCTTAACTACATTATTTTACCACCTCTTCATTTTTAAGTTTGTTCCTCTTTGACTTTCATATTTCTACAATTGCAGGTCTTAGATATATTTTCCACTTCGAGATTCCCTTTAATATACTCAATTTTGGGAGATATACAAGGTATGTTTTTTTGTTTTTTGTTTTGTGTTTTCTCTACCTCATTTTGTTCTACAATGGTGGAAGTTAATGCCTTCTAAAACTTGACCAGCATGCACCCAGAACCAAGTGCCATACCATGCTGGTTCATTTCGTGAGATTATAGTCTCTCTTCATTCCCATTCTGCCCCCGTCTTTTATCTCATTTATGTTTTGGTGGTCAATGATGGCCTCTCTACAAGTATTGCTGCTTTACATAAATTTGGGACTGAGCATCTTCTAACATACAGAACTTAATACACTCACAACCAAGACCATCACGTCTAGGACCCCTCAGATAGTCTACATTCTCCCTCCACTACAACTTCTGCCAGTCGTTTCCCCCCCTTTTTTCCCTCTTTTTCTTTTTCTTCCCTCTTTGCTTTTGCCTTTTTCTCTCTTTTTTTTTCATTTTCTTTTTTTTCTTCTTCTCTGGGATTCTTGGCCTTTTGTTTTTTACTACTTTGTTTTAAAATTTATTTTTCACTTTGGTGGTCCTTTTGTTTTATTTCATTCTGAACTTTGTTTTCAATTTCTGGTCTGACCTCATCAGGATCATCTAGGGTGAAAATTACTTAGGTCATGCTTGGTATTCTTGATGCAGCCTGCTCATACAGCCACTCTGCACTGAGCAAAATGACATGGAACGTTCTCCAGAATAGGAGAATGGGTCACAAATCAGGTCTCAACCAATACCAAAAGATTGGGATTGTCCCTACATATTTTCAGACCACAAGGCTTTGAAACTAGAACTCAATCACACGAAGAAATTTGGAATAAACTCAAACAGGTGGAGGTTAAAGAGCATCCCGGTAAAAGATGAAAGAGTCAACCATACAATTAGAGAGGAATTAAAAATATTCATGAAAACTAATGAAAATGAAGATACAACCTTTCAAAATCTTTGCAATAGCAAAAGTGGTCCTAAAAGGGAAATACATAACAGAACAAGCATCCATCCAAAACCTGGAAAAAATTAATACACAAAGTAACCTCGCACCTAAAGGGACTAAAGAAAGAACAGCAAATAAAACCTACACCAAGCAGAAGAGAGTTAAAAAAGATTCGAGCAGAACTCAATGAAATAGAGACCAGAAAAACTGTAGAACAGATCAACAATATCAGGAGTTGGTTCTTTGAAAGAATTAATAAATAGATAAACCATTAGCCAGCCTTATTAAAAACAAGAGAAAAGACTCAAATAAATAAAATCATGAATGATAAAGGAGAGATCACAACCAATACCAAGGAAATACAAATCATTTTAAAAACGTATTATGAGCAACTATACACTAATAAATTAAGCAATCTAGAAGAAATGGATGCATTTCTCAAAAACCACAAATTACCAAAATTGAAACAGGAAGAAATAGAAAGCTTGAACAGGCTAATAACCAGGGAGGAAATTGAAGCAATCATCAAAAACCTCCCAAAACCCAAAAGTCCAGGGCCAGATGCCTTCTCAGGAGAATTCTATCAAACGTTTAAAGAAGAAACAATACCTATTCTACTGTTCCAAAAGATATAAATGGACGGAATACCTCCGAACTCGTTTTATGAGGCCAGGATCACTATAATTCCAAAACCAGACAAAGACCCACCAAAAAGGAGAATTATAGACCAATATCCCTGACGAACACAGATGCAAAAATTCTCAACAAGATACTAGCCAATAGGATCCAACAGTACATTAAGAAGATTATTCACCATGATAATAAATATAGTGGATTTATTTAATGGATGCAAGGCTGGTTCAACACTCGTAAAGCAATCAATGTGATAGATCACATCAACAAGAGAAAAAACAAGAACCATATGATCCTCTTAATAGATACAGAGAAAGCATTTGACAAAATACAGTATCCATTCCTGATCAAAACACTTCAGAGTGTAGGGATAGAGGGAACATTCCTCAGCATCTTAAAAGCCATCTATGAAAAGCCCACAGCAAATATAATTTACAATGGGGAAAAACTGAGAACTTTTTCCCTAAGATCAGGAAGAAGACAGGGATGTCCACTCTCACCACTGCTATTCAACATAGTACTAGAGGTCCTAGCCTCAGCAATCAGGCAATAAAAAGAAATAAAAGACATTCAAACTGGCAGAGAAGAAGTCAAACTCTCCCTCTTCACAGATGACATGATACTGTACATAGAAAACCCAAAAGACTCCTCCACCCCAAGATTGCTAGAACTCATACAGCTATTCGGCAATCTGGAAGGATACAAATTCAATGCCCAGAAATCAGTGGCATTTCTATATACTAACAGTGAAACCAAAGAAAGAGAAATTAAGGAGTCAATCCCATTTACAATTGCACCCAAAAGTGTAAGAGACCTAGGAATAAACCTAACCAAAGAGGTAAAGGATCTATACCCTAAAAACTGCAGAACACTTCTGAAAGAAATTGAGGAAAATACAAAGAGATGGAAAAACATTCCAGGCAGAATAAATGGATTGGGAGAATAAATACTGTGAAATGTCTATGCTACCTGGGGCAATTTACACGTTCAAAGCAATTCCTATGAAAATACCATGGACTGTCTTCAGAGAGTTGGAAGAAATCATCTTAAGATTTGTGTGGAATCAGAAAATACCCCGAGTATCCAGGGGAATATTGGAAAAGAAAACCATAGCCGGGGCATCACCATGCCGGATTTCAGGTTGTACTATAAAGCTGTGATCGTCAAGACAGTGGTACTGGCATAAAAACAGACACATAGATCAGTGGAATACAATAGAGAACCCAGGATGGGACCTCAACTCTGTGATCAACTAATATTCCTCAAAGCAGAAAAGACTATCCCCTGGAAACTGAGAGTTTCTCCAATAAATGGGGCTGGGGAATTGGACAGCCACATGCAGAAGAATGAAACTGGACCATTCTCTTACACTATACACAAAGATAAACTCAAAATGGATGAAATATCTAAATGTGAGACAAGAATCCATCAAAGTCCTAGAGGAGAACACAGGCAACACCCTTTTTGAACTTGGCCACAGCAACTTCTTGCAAGATACATCTATGAAGGCAAGGGAAACAAAAGCAAAAATGAATTACTGGGACTTAATCCAGATACAAAGCTTCTACACAGCAAAAGAAACAGTCAACAAAACTAAAAGACAACCTACAGAATGGAAGAAGGTATTTGCAAATGACCTATCAGATAAAGGGCTAATATTCAAGATCTATAAAGAACTTATTAAACCAAACAGCAAAGAAACAAACAATCCAATCATGAAATGGGGAAAAGACATGAACAGAGATCTCAGAGAGGAAGACATAGACATGGCCAACATGCGCATGAGAAAATGCTCTGCATCACTTGCCATCAGGGAAATACAAATCAAAGCCACAGTGAGATACCACCTCACACCAGTGAGAATGGGGAAAATTAACAAGACAGGAAACCACAAATGTTGGAGAGGATGTGGAGAAAGGGGAACCCTCTTGCACTGTTGGTGGGATTGTGAACTGGTGCAGCCACTCTGGAAAACTGTGTGGAGGTTCCTCAAAGAGTTAAAAATAGACCTGCCCTACGACCCAGCAATTGCACTGTTGGGGATTTACCCCGAAGATACAGATGCAGTGAAATGGCAAGACAGCTGCACCCCAATGTTTCTAGCAGCAATGTCCACAATAGCCAAACTGTGGAAGGAGCCTCGGTGTCCATCGAAAGATGAATGGATAAAGATGTGGTCTATGTATACAATGGAATATTACTCAGTCATTAGAAATGACAAATACCCACCATTTGCTTCAATGTGGATGGGACTGGAGGGTATGATGCTGAATGAAGTAAGTCAGTTGGAGAAGGACAAACATTATATGGTCTCATTCATTTGGGGAATATAAAAAATAGTGAAAGGGAATAAATGGGAAAGGAGAGAAAATGAGTGGAACATATAAGAGAGGATGACAGATCATGAGAGACACCCACGTCTGGGAAACGAACAAAGGGTCAGTGGAAGGGGAGGTGGGCGGAGTTTGGGGTGACTGAGTGACAGGCACTGAGGGGCGCACTTGACGGAGTGAGCACTGGGTGTTATGCTATATGTTGGCAAATTGAACTCCAATTAAAAATATACAAATAATTAATGCCCTTTATATTTATTTTGAAAAATAGTTTTAAATTTTTTTAAATTCACGCAACATGGTGCTCAACCTTACACCCTGAAATCAAGAGTTGCACGCTCTACCAACTGAGCCAACCAGGTGCCCTTGCCCTTTTTAAAATCACCATTTTTATTTACGGGTATTTGTCCTAAGAAAATAGAACGTATTTTTTAGTATTTTCCAAGACATGCCAAAATTCTATTAGAATATAGAGGACTAGGAAATGGATGGATAGGTGGATGATGCTAATTTTGTGCTAAGAGATTCCTTTAGCTACATGTGAGGATTTTAGATCATAAAATGCCTAGGATTTTCAAATGATTTTATTTTTTTTTAAGATTTTATGTATTTATTCATGAAAGACACACACAGAGAAAGGTAGAGACACAGGCAGAGGGAGAAGCAGGCTCCATGCAAGCAGCCCAATGTGGGACTCGATCCGGGGACTCCAGGATCAGGCCCTGGGCCAAAGGCAGGCGCTAGACCGCTGAGCCACCCAGGGATCCCAAATGATTTTAATTCTTCTTTATTCTCCTCAGATCAATCTCCGCGGGTTTAAATGGACTGTCCTTCCCAAAAGGGGTGAGAGGCATTTATTCTGTATTTGGTTGTTTATATACTTTTCCCAGTTGAGACCATGGTGATATTTACTTATAATGTTTGTCTCTGTTATGTCAATTCCCCTTGCTTTATTTGATTACAAAAACCAGGATTTCATGTAAGTGGCTAATAGAGACAAGATTTTTCAAGAAAGAGCCTAATCCAGTGCATTTTGATTTTTCATTACTTGTCACTAATTTCAGAAGTGCTGATGTAATAGGAAAGGGCCATTGGCTCAATTTTATTATGAACAGTAATCATAATGTACCCCATATTCTACTAAGATAAAAATAATGGCTAGGGTAATGTGTGGAACAATGGCCTATCTCTTTAGAATGAAACCTTGTCAGTAAAATAGGTTCGTCAAGGGGGATCCCTGGGTGTTTCAGTGGTTGAGCACCTGCCTTGAGCCCAGGACGTGATCCTGGAGTCCCTGGATCGAGTCCCACCTTGGGCTCCCTGCATGGAGCCTGCTTCTTCCTCTGCCTGTGTCTCTGCCTCTCTCTCTCTCTCTCTGTGTGTGTGTGTGTGTGTGTGTGTGTGTGTCTCATGAACAAATAAATGAAATCTTAAAAAAAATAGGTTGGTCAAAAAGGATGTAGATTTTAAAATTACCAACAGTAAGTGTGCCCCTTTTACACACACTTCCCTGACAGGAGTTTTGGCATAGTTTTTAAATTCTATAATTCCAATATGAAAATTTTTTTTGTTTTTAATTACAAATGGTGTCACATACTTTTTACTTTGGTCACCATTTACATTTCTTCTTTTGCAAATTGCCATGTTTGATAAAATAATATTTATATTTATCTTAAAGATTAGTAATCTTGTTGTTTGACATACACATTGCAAGATTTCTCAATTTGTTAGCTATATTTTATGTGTGATTGTGTGTGTATCAATTGTTTTACCTCCATATTTCATAATTTTAACTTTTCCATTGAGTTAAATTTGTCAATCACTGCCAGCTTTATTTCTGAGTTTAATATTTTTAAATGAGTCTCTCAAAGCAAGTCTATACAAATGATAATATAAAGTTTTTCTAGTGCTTTTATGATTTATGTTTAAAACATCAAACCCCTCAGAGATCATTTTGATTATTATGATAAAAGTAGTGTTTGGTGTTTATTAGTGCAGGAGTTCTTTTTGTGATTTAATAGCATTTATAAAATAAAGTATTAATATATTGAATAAATTTTAAATCAATTTTGATGTATTTAATAAATAGATTTTTTTATTTTTGATTTGAAATGACACATTTAGCATGTATAGAGTTCTATATATCTTCAGGTTTATTTAAATGTCCAATTCTTTTCTTATTGATCTATCTATTCTCCTCCCAATACCATTTTGTTTCAAATAGTGTCAGTATGTAAAAAATTTTGATAGCTGTCAGGAGAAGTCATTTTATCACCTGTATTAGTTGTGTTATTTTTAAGGATATGCAGAGATATTCTTCTAAGTACAGTAATAAAAAGCATCTTTCTAATAGAATAATTTATGAAATATTATTTTTAGTACTAACACATTACAAAAAGTAGTCTTTTGGGGATCAGGACAAGTTTTGTAGTTTTGTATCCTGGTATTGGAGATGTTTAAGTGCTCTATGTATATTGCTAAATCTTTCAGAACTGTACAGCTGAAAAGTGAATTCTACTGGATGTAAATTAAAAAATAAATTTTAAAAATCACAAAATAGCATCTTCCTTTGAGCTAACGTTTACTTCTCTGACAGTTTGCCTGCTAGGAGCAGAGATAAGGTTAGACACATCTGTGAGAAAAGCCACCCAACTGGGAGTTTTCTTCTCAGTTCATGTGGCATCTGTAATTTTAACATTTTATATTTACCCAGCCCACATTATGATTTTTTCATAGAACATCATGATGTTCTTAAAAATAATACAAAGGTCTTAATGAAAGGTAAAGTAAAATAACACCTGTAAGTATGAGAAATTATTGAGAACATGTGATATACTGGACTGAATTTTAAGCATGAGCTTGCATTAGATAAAATATTTTGTTGTTTCGTTAATTGGAGTTAACATTCTGGATAGTCTTGTGTCTTGTGAACTACAAATTAAGTGCTATTCAAATAATAATACTTCTGAAGTGTTCCTTTTCATCATTTTTGCAAGATAAGATTTTGAAATATTAAGTCATGAGATTGCAATTTAGTTTCTGTCTTCTTAATTATTCCCATTAAAGGGAATTGAAGAGATATTTCACCAAATACAACAGTGGTGTATACTCTCTTGTAAGCTTTAGGGACAGCCTAATCAAGTTTCCTTTGCCCTTGTAAATTCTGTCATTTGGGTTTTTATCATTTTCCATCATACAACCCATAACCAGATCAATAGTTCTTCCATGATTTTTATACATGTTGTCTCCTGGGTTCCTCCTTAATACATTACTTTTTCTCCCTTCCCACTCCATTTCTCCAACATTTTTGTCCTGGATTATAGGAATGGCTTTCTAGCTAGTTTCTCCTTCTCCTATAGAACCCCCCCACCCCATCCACTAATAATTGTCCAATGAGTGAAGGTTTTTGAATTCAGAATTTACAGACTGGTATAAACAAACGTGATATGGCAGTCATCCAGACAATAAATATTAGAAACATTATAGCCAGCCCATAAACAGTTGAACTGCAGATAATTGGAAATTAAATAAAGATTACAGGCTCTCTTTCACCCTTGAGGTTGGAGAAAATTTAATATAAATGACTGATAACTAGTTTTAACAAGGTCTGAGGAACAGGTTTGTCACGAAGGTTGCTGGTGAATTGCTATAATAGCTTTGCTTAAATAATTTTTTTACATTAATGGAAAATAAGCAGGTTTTGATCCAGAATTCCCACTATTAGAAATCTATTCTATGTAAATAAAATGTATATGAGATGCATACTGTGTCATTAATTTAATTACAATGAAGTGTAACTATTTCCCTTCTGTTAGGGAATGGAGGACTAAATTATAATATAGTCATTCTAGATTTTAAAGATAAAAATTTAAGGCTATGTTTTTTGCCCTCGGAAAGTCTCCATGATATATGTTCTGTTGAACAAATGTTGGAGAACAATGGATATAAGATGATTACATGTCTACATAAAGAATAGAGAACTTAAATGTTAGTAATTTTTGGTGTTTGTAATACTACAGAGAAAGGCTTAAGAGTGGAGGTGGTTACCACTCACGGAGGGATTGTTTGCTTGTTAAATAAATCAGTTACAATGTGAGCACCTTTTAAAGAGGTTGAAAATGTGATTTCGTGTGTGCTTATAGACAGAGGATTGAAGGTGGGGAGGATATACAACAAACTGGATACCAGTGGAGGAGGGTGATTGTTTCCTTTACCTTGTGACACAAACTAGAGAGCCAGCATATGAGAGCTGTTAAGAACACAGGGCCTGGCTCAATGATTGAGCATCTGCCTTCAGCTCTGGTCATGATCCCAGGGTCCTCTAGGGAGCCCGCTTCTCCCTCTGCTTATGTCTCTGCCTCTTTCTCTGTGTCTCTCATGAATTAAAAAACAAAACAAAAACACAGGGCCTGTATTATAAATGTATGAATTTGAATACTAGCTCCATTTTTAATAATATTTGTGATCTCTGGAAAGTTGAGTAAATCACTTGGTACTTCAATTCTCTCATCAGTAAAATAGGATAATAGGAATACCTGCCGAATAAAATGTTTATAGGAATTACATGAATTAATATATGCTTAATGCTTTGAATATTCCCTTTTAGAGTAAACATACAATAAATGTTAGATGTTACTATAGAATGATAGGATTTATGTGTATATCTCACTAAGACATGATATTTTAAAAGAAGTTTGTATGCAGGCAAATCCTGTTTATATGTATATAATATTTAACAATGCTTTACCTTGAGAATAGGATTATGTCAGTTTATTTTTTTTCATAATTTAGAAAATGAATTCATATTATTCTGATGAAAACCAAAAACTTACTACAAGCAATATATGCTTGATATTGAAACAAATAAAGATAAATCACCCACAATTCACCATACAAACATATCTAAGGCCAAGTCCTAGATTTCAGACAATTTTATTTCCACATTTCTTTAGCTATAATTTGGATGACCATATAATTTATCATCTAATCCCAGGCACATTTCAGAGTGAAATAGGGCACTTCAGAATTATACCCCTGAAAATAGATCTTTTTTTTTCTTTTTTTTTTTTTGAGAGAGAGAGTTAGCAAAAGCAAAAGAGTTAACAACGGGGGTGGAGAGATGGGGGGTAAGTCAGAGGGAGAAGGGGAGGGGTAAGCAGACTCCCTGCTGAGCAGGGAGCCCAATGCAGGATTGGATCCCAGGATTCTGAGACCATGACCTGAGCTGAAGGCAGATGCTTAACTGACTGAGCCACCCAGGCACCCCCTGAGAACAGATCTTAATAGGGACTCTCTGGATAACTAGGGTACATTGTTATGCTAGTCCCAGTTGAATTTCCCGACATACCTGTACTCACCCGCTGTAGACCGCTCATGCTTACCTTAGATTCACCATGGTCACTGAGGACACTTTGGTTTAGGATACTATCATTTTCCATTTGAATTAATTCAGTAGCTTTCTAAAAGACCTCCCTTCTTCTGTTCTTGTTTGCATTCACTAATCATAGCTGCCAGGATGATTGTTTTAAATACAGGTTAAATCATGTTGCGCTTCTCTCAGTTGCTCCAAGGACTTTTTGTGTCATTCAGAGTACAGTGCAGTCATTTTAATTGTCTTTATAAGACCCTACCCTATGTGGTTGCCCCTTGTATACAAATGGGGATCCCATTTCTTCTCTAACCATATCTCCAGCTAGTCACCTATCATTTGTGTAACCCCAGCAACACCACCCAGTTTTTCTGCTCTTCAGACTAACCAGACATGCTTCTACCTCAGGACCTCTGCACTTTCTGTTCTCAGTGCATGGTGGGCTCTGTCTGCCAATATCTAAGGAATTTGCTTGCTCATATTTTTCCAGTTTTTTTTTTTCTCAAAGTCTCCTTCCCAATGAAGCCTATGCAACTACTTTATTTAAAATTGCAAGTTATTTGCTCCTGTGATACTCCCATCATTTTTCCCTGTTTAGTTTATCATTTTCTCTTGCAATTCAACACAAGATAAGCTTCTCTGAAGTTAAGATGGTCTCTTGTAGCCACTGCTGTATGCATAGTACCTAACACAGTGCTGGCCACATAATTGGTGCTTGATAAATATTTATTGATTGATAATGATGACAAACTTTACCTGCTTTCCTAATTTTGTTAAATACTATTGTGTTGCAGGAGCTAAGCCATGTTCTTTTTGGAGCCATGACTAATGGCATAACTTCTATGAACATATTGCCTATACATTCTGTAAAAGCTCATGAATATAGTAGTGACCACAGCTATATGCCACAGCTATGTGCCAATTTGTAAAGGAAATGGATACTTTTTAGAATCATCTTCCCGCATATGTTTTAAAATAGTTTAGGCACGAAGGAAATGGGAGTCTGTTATCTGTACTGGAGCAGATCTTTATTTTACAGCCACTAATTCCTCAGAGGAGTAATAATGGATGACAGCAAGAGAAGAAAGATCTCCAGACTCATTTTTGTATGATGCTTTGCCAAGAACAACATTTATCAGGGCAGTGCATGCATCACATGGAGGGTGGGGGGCCTTGGTGTAATGTGTGAATTTGTTGCCACCACCAAATTAACTCTGCTCAATTCTGTTGTCTTTCCAATTTTATATCCTTGATTACACATTCATAAAACTGTCCCTTCTTTTGAACATAAATACAACTGCTTCAAAAATATAATTGTGCATGTTTATCAAGTACCTAATTTGTTTACTTGCCAGTTACTAATTACATATGAAATATAAATGAATTGCAGGCCATATATTCTGTGGTAACGGTGGCAAGAAAACATTTTGTAGGTCCAATCAACATTGAAGTTGTAGGCAGTGACAGTGTTGAACATTTCTGATGTATTATTCTTCTCAACTCATACACACAGGAATGTACAATTAACAATGGCTTATATATAACTACAAAATGTGGCAAAATTGATTTCTGAGAAGTTTTTATGTTGTAAACAAGTGCATTAGCATAAATTACTTTAGTGTTAATAACCTTATCTATTGAGAGACTAAAGTTAGTGAAGTCAAGACTCTTGTCCATCCTTTTATGCTTCATTTTATTAGTTTCCTGAGGCTATTATTACAAAGTACCAGGAACAAGGTGGCTTAAAACAACAGAAATTTATTCTTTCACAGGTCTAGAGGTCAGAAATCTGAAATCAAGATGTGGCTAGGACCACACTTTCTGAAACTTCTTGACATAGAAGTTTTCCTTGCTTCTTTCTATTTCTTGTGTCTATGCAGAATTCTTTGGTTTCCCTTGGCTTCTGGTGTCTTAATTCTAATCTTTGCTTCCCTCTTTATGTTACCTCTTCCTATGTATCCCTCAAAACGTCCTCTCTCCTATAAGGACACATAACATTATATACATACATGACAAAAATCCAGAATAAACCCCTCCTCTCAAGATGCTTAACATTATCACATCTTTTGTGATATATTTTCTATTTTGCATATAAATTAATATATACACGTTATAGAGATTAGCAAGTGAATATATCTTTGGGTGGGATTTTTTTAAGCCTACTGCACGATGATAATGCCTGACACATAATAGAAAAGTGATAAATTTTGGTGGCTTTTATGATTGAGCAAGTCTCTCTTTCTCTTTCTCTCTCTTTCTGATTTTTTTGGAGTTTGCTTATTGTAGCATATCAGTCATTTCAGGGCAATTGAATAAGATCTGATGGACTTCATTTGTTAGTCATTTAGAAAACACAGAGGTTTTTCTCATTGCAACTACAAATTTGAATGTGAGAGAGGTCTTTTCAACCACATGATATTTGCAGAATGTTTATTAGACCAGAATGCCAATTTCCTAACCATGAAGAACTATATTTGAATTCTTTTTCCCCAATATTATGAAAAACAAAAAAAAAAACCCACTAGAATGGATGTCGACTACCATACCATAGGAAACATACTTGTAAAAGCTAAAATTTTAATGTAGTGTAAACAGTTTGCAGTAGCCATAATTTTGAGACATATTGCTTGTTTGTCAGCTATGCTTCAATTAAAAAATTATTGGAATTTTTGATATTTTAAAGTAGAATATTTTATCATTCTTTTAAGTAAATAAAGGAGTGCCTGGGTGGCTCAATCTTTTAAGCATTGGACTCTTGATTTTGGCTCAGGTCATGATCAAGGTTGTGGGATCCACCCCTGCCTAGGACTCTGTGCTCAGCAAGGAGTCTACTTGAGGATTTGTCTCCCTCTGACCCTCCACCTGGTTGAACTTGCTCACTCTCTGTCTCTAAAATAAATAAATAAATAAATAAATGAATAAATAAATAAATAAATAAATAAATGTATTAAATCTAAATACCATAGAAATTTCATAACTACTATTATCCATTTTAAAAATGAAGTAAAGTTTTATTCCAAAATTTCTTATGGGTACTGTATTTCTCCTTAAACCTTCATTTGCATTCAACTATTCAAAAGATTTTTACTCTAATATATTTGCATGAATTTTATTTTGTTGGTTTTCAACAAATGGTGATGGAACAAGTGAACACCCACATAAAAAAAAAAAATAAAGAGGGCTCCTGGGTGGTTCAGTCAGTTAAGTGTCTGACTTTCAGCTCAGGTCATGATCCCAGAATTCAGGGATCAAGTTCTGCATCTGGCTCCCTGCTCAGTGTGGAGTATACTTCTCCCTCTGCTCCTCCCCTGCTCATGCTCTCTCTCAAGTAAATAAATAAAATCTTTTAAAAAATGAAAATAGAAGAATCTAGACACAGACCTTATATGCTTTATAAAAATTAACTCAAGATGGATCACAGACATAAATGTAAAGTGCAAAATTACAAAACTCCTGGATGATAACCTTCGAGAAAACCTAGATGACCATGAGTATGGTGATGACTTTTTAGATACAACACCAAACGCACAATTCATGGAAGAAGTAATCAATATGGATTTCACTAAAATTGAAAACTTGGGATCCCTGGGTGGCGCAGCGGTTTGGCGCCTGCCTTTGGCCCAGGGCGCGATCCTGGAGACCCGGGATCGAATCCCACGTCGGGCTCCCGATGCATGGAGCCTGCTTCTCCCTCTGCCTGTGTCTCTGCCTCTCTCTATCTCTCTGTGACTATCATAAATAAATAAAAATTTAAAAAAAAAAAAAAAGAAAACTTAAGCTATTTGAAAGACAGCATCAAAAGAATGAGAAGAGAAGCCACAGACCTTGATAAATATTTGTAAAGGACTAGCATCCAAAATATATAGATAATTCTTAAAATTCTGAACTAAGAAAACAGCCCAGTCAAAAAAATGAGCCAAAGACTTTTAAGACACCACACCAAAGTAGATACACAAAGGGAAAATAAGCATGTTAAATGATTGTCCACATTATATGTCATCAGGGAAGACAGCAGGGAGATATTACCATGCATCTATTAGAATGACTAAAATCAAGAACTCTGACACGACCAAATGCTGATGCCGATGTGGAACAACAGGAACTCTCATATACTGATAGTAAGGATGTAAAATGTTGCAGCCACTTTGGAAAAAAAAAAGTTTGGAATTTTCTTACAAAGCTCAAGATATTGTTTACAATGTGATCTAGAACTCATACTCCTTGCTGTGTATCTGAACGAATTAGAAAACTTATGTTCCCATAAAATAATATACTTTATAATTTCCAAAACTTAAAACCAACCAAGATCTTCTTCAGTAGTTGAATGAATCAGTAATCAGTGGTACATCCAGACAATGGAATAGTATTTAGCACAAAAAGAAATGAGCTACAAATCAATGAAAGGATATGGCAGAAACTGAAATGCATATTACCAAGTGAACGACAATCTGAGAAAGCTACATACTGTATGATTTTAATAACACTTTCCTGAAAAGGCCAAAACACAGAGAAAATAAAAAAGATCAGTTTTTGTCAAGGATCAGAAGTCACAGTGGATAGGGATGATGAATGGGTGGAGCATAGAGGATTTTTAGGGCAGTGAAAAAATAGGATATCATAATTACAGAGAGCCATCTGTATTTGTTCAAATCTGTAAATGTACCAAGAGTGAACGATAATGTGAACTATGAACTTTGTATAATTATGATGTGTCATTTTAGTTTCATCATAATGCATGTGCCTCTGTGATGGGGAATGTTCATAATGGAGAGAACTAAGTGTTGTGACTGGGGTATATGGGAAGTCTCTGTACCTTTAGGTCACTTTTGCTGTGAATCTAAAACTGCTCTAAAAAAATAAGGTCTAAATTTTAAAAGTATTGGTCACCTCATTGTTCACTGCAAAAAATGAGGATATAAACAATATTTTTAAAAACTCCCATGAGTAGGGGTGCCTGGGTGGTGCAATCAGTTAAGCATCTGACTTTTGGTTTAGGCTTAGGTCATGATCTCAGGTTTATGAGATTGAGATCCCTGTTGGGCTCTGCACGGAGTACAGAGTCTACTTAAGATGCCCTCTCTCTCTGACCCTATACCTATACCCATGTGTGCACTCTCTATATCTCATGCATGATCTCTCTTTCTAAAATAAATAAATAAATCTTTAAAACTCCCATCAGAATTGTATTCTACGTGCTCTATTGTTTAGAGTAAGGTATTATCACAGTTATAATTTTTATTGGTTCTCAATCAAATGTATTAAAACTTAGTAATTATTAAGCATTATGCAGTAATATTTTATTGAAAATGCATCTGTTAGGGCTCCTGGGTGGCTCAGTTGGTTAAGTGGCTACCTTCAGCTCCAGTCATGGTTCCAGGGTCCTGGGATTGAGCCCTGCATCAGGCTCCCTGCTAGATGGGCAGCCTGCTTCTCCCTCTCCATTGCTTGTGCTCTCTTGCATGTGAACTCTCTCTCATAAATAAATAAATAAATAAATAAATAAATAAATAAACAAACAAACAAACAAACAAACAAACAAATAAATAAATAAAATCTTTAAAAAAAGAAAAGAGGGATGCTTGGGTGGCTCAGCGGTTGAGCATCTGGCTCAGGGCATGATCCCTGAGTCCCAGGATCGAGTTCCACATTGGGCTCCTTGCATGGAGCCTGCTTCTCCCTCTGCCTATGTCTCTGCCTCTCTCTCTCTCTCTCTCTCTGTCTCTTATGAATAAATAAATAAAATCTTTAAAAAAAAGAAAAAATGTATCTGTTAATGAAATAATAGGGAATTCCCTCATATCAGCTCATATATCTATGGATTTATTATATTTTGGATGGAAGAAAGGATTCGATGGAAATTTATAACAATACGAAGAGGATATTGGGCAACTACTAAGTGTGGAGCTTACAAAAATTATATTGATTATTGTCAGTATTTTTTTTAAAAGATTTTATTTATTTATTCATGAGAGACACAGAGAGAGAGGCAGAGACATAGGCAGAGGGAGAAGCAGGCTCCCTGCGGGGAGCCCAATGTGGGACTCGATCCTGGGACTCCAGGATCACACCCTGGGCTGAAGGCAACACTAAACCTCTGAGCCACCCAGGCTGCCCTGTTGTCAGTATTTTTAATTCATGGAGAATTCACAATAAAATTTTCTTAATTTAAATATAACTAAAGTACATGATAAGAATGAATAAAGAAGCAAAATACTCAGGAATAGCCATAAGCATGAGACTGGTTCCCATTGTAAAAAAAAAAAAAAAAAAAAAAGATACAGAATTGCAGAATTCAATAATTATTCCCCAAATTGAGTTCATTTCTCCTCAGTTTTAATAAGTGTTTAAAATGTAAAATGATACATTTTTTCCTGTTATAGTCCTTTTGCTAAAGATGTTACATTGTTCTCTCAAGAGTAAATGTGAAACTTTTCCCTCCTTGAAATCTTTCAACATTTTCAAGTGAGACATAATTCAAACCAGATTTATGAGAGTAATTGCCAGACTCTTTCTTAATACTGGGAATGTTAAAATGCTGGATGAGCATTCTTTATAGCAGATGGGTATTTTTTATGATGCCTTTACAGATCTTAAATATTTTAATGATAAAATAAATAGTGAATACACTGTTGCATATGTGTATCACCTGGACATAAAAAGGAAACTGCAGCCTTTAACATTTCTTATTAAGTATCTGTTTTCTTTGCTTTTCTGGAACTCCAGTTTAGAAGCAGTATATTGTTTGAAAATTCTTGGTGAATTGAAGAGAACTCATTAAGCAAACGTTATCATTTATTCATGGTGTCCCACTCCTTAATATATTCAATTTTTATCCCAAACAGGTGTGTAAGACTTAATTGTGTTTTAACAGTGTCTTTATTAAAAGAGGCTTTACAAGTAACATTTTTAATTGTTATTTTGTTAGCCTAGAGTTCTCTAAATCCCACACAATATAGTAAGATTAGGAGTAAATGAGAAACATGCTTTTAAAATGTGTGCAGAAGATACCTTATAGGTATGTTTTCAATTTTAGGGAAGAGAGTGTATGGGAATTGAGTATCTAGAGAGTGAATCTTTAAAAAAAATCCCTTCTTGTATATCTCTTGGAAAATAGCCAGGTAATGCCAAGCTTATGTATACTTTAGTTTGAAGACCACTAGTTTAGTGATACAGATTTACTAGAAGAGTGCATCTAAACAGTATCAAAGGAATCAAATATTTTACTCAAAACATTGAAAAATAATTTGTTTTTCAGGATATTCTCTGGACTGATAGGTAAATAATCATTCAAATTAGTTGTTTGGTTTCATATAAACTAATTTGATCACTGACCAGCAAACTTAGTTTTGTACCAGTAGATAAACTGGCTTAATAGTTAGATGCATTTATTTATCTACTCATTTCGCCCATATTAAAAATTAAGTTTTGAAGAAGTGTATTCAAGCTGTAGGGTTTCTTGCTAGGAGAGGAGGTATTGTTTAATGATTCTTTTGTTCAACAGATATGGTTTAACTCTTTTGGCCTTTGAATTTAAATATGTATTTTGATTGCTTCTATTTCATTCGCCTTAAGGCCCCATTCCAAAACAGTTAAGTGGATATTTTCCATTTCTCATTTTATCTCATAATTTTTCCTTTTTTCTTATATTATGAACTGAAAGAACCAGATTTTCTGATCCTCTCAAAGCATGCAAACATAGAATAATGATTTGAAGGGAAGAACCAAATTATGCATACTGAACGTTTTAGATAACATTTGAATTTTGGGGGGCGGGTATTGAAAAAAATGCTAAATTCTAAATGTCACCTTCTTCTTCAGGATATGGAGTTGCTGAACATTTTCAGTTGTTTCTGGAAATTAGCAGAATGCCATCACCTTGAATTTTGTCATTACCTTGATCATGATTGCAGTTTAGGATTTAAGTTATGGTAGTCCCTCCTTATCTGCAGTTATGTTTTCACTTTGTGTCATTTCAGTTGCCCCAGGTCAACCTTGGTCAGGAAGCAGATGATCCTCTTTCTGATGAATCTTCAGACTATCCATATTAACCTAATTCTACCTCACAGTCATTCAGCTCCCATCATCTCATCTCATGGGCATTTTATCATCTCATACCTTCTCAAGAAGAAGGATAATTACAGTACAACAAGATATTTAGAGAGACATAAAATTCACAACACTTTTATTATAGTATATTGTTATAATTGTTCTACTTTATCAGTTTTATTAATTACTTACTGTGCCTAATATATAAATTAAACTATTAGAGATATGCATGTGTAGAAAAAATCATAGTATGTGTATGTTTCAGTATTATCCATGGTTTCAGGCATCCTGGGGTTCTTAGAACGTATACGCCACATATAAGGGTGGTGGGTAACTGTATTCAATAGAGTTCTCTTTAATTTAGCCCTTTATTAAATCTTGTCACAGAACATAATATACTGCACCTTAGAAAGGGATGGTTTCCATTCGTTTTTCTTTATCAGTTTACTGAAAAGCATAAAATTTTCTGTTTTGCTCACAATTTGGAAAATTTGGTACAGGAAAACTGCTGCTGGAACTAGTTATAGTAATTAAAATATAGAATACATCTTCCTTATTTTTGCTGTAGTAGGATGGGATACTGTAGCTTTTTAAAAAACATCTTTTCGGGATCCCTGAGTGGCTCAGTGACTTAGCACCTGCCTTTGGCACAGGGCATGATCCTGCATCCCGGGATCGAGTCCTACATCAGGCTTCCTGAATGGAGCCTGCTTCTCCCTCTGTCTGTGTCTCTGCCTCTCTCTCTCTGTGTCTCTCAGGAATAAATAAATAAAATATTTTTTAAAAAATAAAAGAATATCTTTTCTTGTCTTCCAAGAATTTTTTTCCTTTTTTTTTTTAACGTATTTTCCTTGAGTATAGTTGACACACAATGTTACATTAGTTTCAGGTGTACAATTTAGTGACTTGACAAGTTTATGTTTTATGTTGTGTTCACCACAAATGTACCTACCATCTATCCTGTTACATTGCTATTACAATATCATTAACTGTACTCCTTACGCTGTACTTTGTATTCCCGGGCTTACTCATTCCATAATCCGAAGCCTATATCTCCCACTCCCCTTCACCCATTTTGCCCAACCCTCCACTTCCTTCCATCTCCAACTATGAATTTGTTCTCTGGATTTGTAGATCTGATTCAGCTTTTTATTTATTCATTGTTTTAGATTCCACTTATGATTAGAATAATATGATATTTGTCTTTCTCAGTCTAACTTATTTCACATAGCATAATACTCACTAGGTCCAGTCATGTTGTCTCAAGTGGCAGGATCTCATCCTTGTTATGGCTGTATAACATTACATTCTATCTATCCACTATATTTTCCTCCATCTGTTGATGAACACTTAGTTTGCTTCCATGTCTTGACTATTGTAAATAACGTTTCAATAAATGTAAGGCTGCATATATCTTTTGATGTTAATGTTTTCAATTTCCTGGGCAAAATAGTTGAAGCTTTAGATCACAGTATTCTATTTTTAATTTTTTGACAAACCTCCATACTGCTTTCCATGATGATGTTACCAATCTACATTCCCATTGACAATTTTGAGTACACTACTTATCTACAAGTAATTCTTTTAAAATAGATATATAAAACAGATAAGTATCACATCAGCCCACATCCTCATATTTAGAAGATCCTTACTAGTGATTATGAATAAACTTGAATCTCTTTGGCTTATTTCTTTGGCATATATTATATTTTTTCTTCTTTATGGTGGTAAAATTGACAAAATGGTAACAAATTTAAAGTGTACATCATGAGGTACGCATATGGCTCAGTTGGTTGAGCTTCAGGCTCTTGGTTTTGGCTCAGGTCATGATCCCATGGGTCAGAGGGTCAAGCCCCATAACAGGTTCTGTTATCAGTGATGAATCTGCTTGAGGATTCTCTTTCTCTGCCTCTCTCCTGCTAAAATAGATAAGAAAATAAAAACCTAAAAAAAAAATAATAAAGTGTAGGGCACCTGGGTGGCTCAGTGGGTGAGCATCTGCCTTGGCTCAGGTTGTGATCCCAGGGTACTGGGATCGAATCCCACATCAGGCTCCCTGCAAGGAGCCTGTTTCTCCCTTTGCCTGTGTCTCTGCCTCTTTCTCCCCATGACATGGATTTAATTGGTATCTTTTATATTATTTACTCCCCTTACTTAAAAATATTTACACTGTGTGACCTAAATGCCTCAACAGGTCATTGATCTCTTTTTTTTTTCTAATTTTGCATGCAGACAATGCTCCTTGCTTATTTTATGCAAGACTGTAAGTGTCACAGGATAAAATTAAATATTGGGTCAGTGTGTTTGTGATCTATTTGTTTCTTATAATAAGAATTTGTTTAAAAAGTAATAGGACAGAGACAGAACCAACTTATATTTAAGGCTTTATATTTAAAATGTAGGTCAGGTTCAAAAGCATAATTCTTATTTGGTTAATAGCACTGAGAAAACAAGAATTATTTCTTTCTTTTTTTTTACATTTCCTTTTTTATAATAAATTTATTTTTTATTGGTGCTCAATTTGCCAACATACAGAATAACACCCCAGTGCTCATCCTGTCAAGTGTCCCCCTCAGTGCCCGCCACCCATTCACCCCCACCCCCCACCCTCCTCCCCTTCCACCACCCCTAGTTCATTTCCCAGAGTTAGGAGTCTTTATGTTCTGTCTCCCTTTCTGATATTTCCTACCCATTTCTTCTCCCTTCCCTTCTATTCCCTTTCACTATTATTTATATTCCCCAAATGAATGAGACCATATAATGTTTGTCCTTCTCCGATTGACTCATTTCACTCGGCATAATACCCTCCAGTTCCATCCACGTTGAAGCAAATGCTGGGTATTTGCCATTTCTAATGCCTGAGGAATATTCCATTGTATACATACACACAGTTTTCCAGAGTGGCTGCACCAGTTCACATTCCCACCAACAGTGTAAGAGTGTTCCCTTTTCTCCACATGCTCTCCAAAATTTGTGTTTTCCTGTCTTGTTAATTTTCCCCATTCTCACTGGTGTGAGGGGGTATCTCATGGTGGTTTTGATTTGTATTTCCCTGATGGCAAGTGATGCGGAGCATTTTCTCATGTGCTTGTTGGCCATGTCTATGCCTTCCTCTGTGAGATTTCTGTTCATGCCTTTTGCCCATTTCAGGATTGGATTGTTTGTTTCTTTGGTGTTGAGTTGAATAAGTTCTTTATAGATCTTGGAAACTAGCCTTTTATCTGATACATCATATGCAAATATCTTCTCCCATTTTGTAGGTTGTCTTTTAGTTTTGTTGACTGTATCCTTTGCTGTGCAAAAGCTTCTTATCTTGATGAAGTCCCAATACTTCATTTTTGCTTTTGTGTATTTATCTTGGAAGAAGTTACTGTGGCGGAGTTCAAAAAGGGTGTTGCCTGTGTTCTCCTCTAGGATTTTGATGGAATCTTGTGTCACATTTAGATCTTTCATCCATTTTTAGTTTATCTTTGTGTATGGTGAAATAGATCAAGAATTATTTTTAATTTTGTTAATATGAAGCCTGAAAGCAAGGATACCAATGTTTAAAAATCAATTAATATTCTTCCTTGAGGAGGGGCAAGATGGTGGAAGAGTAGGGCCCCCAAATCACCTGTGCCCACCAAATTACCTAGATAACCTTCCAATCATCCTGAAAATCTACGAATTCGGCCTGACATTTAAAGAGAGACCAGCTGGAATGCTACAGTGAGAAGAGTTCACGCTTCTATCAAGGTAGGAAGACAGGGAAAAAGAAATAAAGAAACAAAAGGCCTCCAAGGGGGAGGGGCCCCACGAGGAGCCGGGCTGAGGCCGGGGCGAGTGTCCCCAGGACAGGAGAGCCCCGTCCTGGAGAAACAGGAGCTGCACCAATCTTCCCGGGGGAAAGGGGCTTGCAGGAGGTTAGAGCAGGACCCCAGGAGGGTGGGGATGCCCGCCGTCTCCCTGGGATACTAACAGGCACCTGGGCCCGGGGAGAGCGCCAAGCTCCCTAAGGGTTGCAGCGCGCACGGCGGGACCCGGAGCAGCTCGGAGGGGCTCGGGCGGCGGCTACATGGAGGGGGCTGCGCGGCCGAAGCGCGAATCCAACAGCGCAGGCCCCGGAGCACAGGGCGCCCGGACAGAGCCCAGGATGCATCCTACCCCGGGGCAGGCAGAGACTGGGAGGGCCCAGGACAGCAAGGAAGCTCCTGCCCCAAGCTGAGCAGATCAGAGGCCCCGCCCTGGATCCTCCAGGCCCTGCAGTCGGAGAGCCCCGGAGTTACTGCGGGGGCTGAATCCAGGGCTCCAGAGCTGGCCCCGCCACTGTGGCTGTTCCTCCTGGGGCCTCACGGGGTGAACAACCCCCACTGAGCCCTGCACCAGGCAGGGGGCAGAGCAGCTCCCCCAAGTGCTAACACCTGAAAATCAACACAACGGGCCCCTCCCCCAGAAGACCAGGTAGACCGACGAGTTCAGGGGAAGTCAAGGGACTTAAAGTACACAGGATCAGAAGATACTCCCCCATGTTTTTAGTTTTTTTTTTTCTTATTGTTTTTTTTTTCTCTTTCTTTTTGATTTCTGATTGCTTCCCCACCCCTTTTGTTTTCACCTTTCTTTCTTTTTCTTTCACTTTTTCTTCTCTTTTTTCCATTTTTTTCTTCTTTCTCTTTTTTCTTTTTCTCTTTTCTTTCATTCTCTCTCTCTTTTTCTCCTTTTCCCAGTACAACTTGTTTTTGGCCACTCTGCACTGAGCAAAATGACTAGAAGGAAAACCTCACCTCAAAAGAAAGAATCAGAAACAGTCTTCTCTCCCACAGAGTTACAAAATCTGGATTACAATTCAATGTCAGAAAGCCAGTTCAGAAGCACTATTATACAGCTACTGGTGGCTCTAGAAAAAAGCATAAAGGACTCAAGAGACTTCATGACTGCAGAATTTAGATCCAATCAGGCAGAAATTAAAAATCAATTCAATGAGATGCAATCCAGACTAGAAGTCCTAACGACCAGGGTTAACAAGGTGGAAGAACGAGTGAGTGACATAGAAGACAATTTGATGGCAAAGAGGGAAACTGAGGAAAAAAGAGACAGACAATTAAGAGACCATGAAGACAGACTAAGGGAAATAAACGACAGGCTGAGGAAGAAAAACCTATGTTTAATTGGGGTTCCCAAGGGCACCGAAAGGGACAGAGGGCCAGAATATGTATTTGAACAAATCCTAGCTGAAAACTTTCCTAATCTGGGAAGGGAAACAGGCATTCAGATCCAGGAAATAGAGAGATCCCCCCGCTAAAATCAATAAAAACTGTTCAACACCTCGACATCTAATAGTGAAGCTTGCAAATTCCAAAGATAAGGAGAAGATCCTTAAAGCAGCAAGAGACAAGAAATCCCTGATTTTTATGCAGAAGGTATTAGGGTAACAGCAGACCTCTCCACAGAGACCTGGCAGGCCAGAAAGGGCTGGCAGGATATATTCAGGGTCCTAAATGAGAAAAACATGCAACCAAGAATACTTTATCCAGCAAGGCTCTCATTCAGAATGGAAGGAGAGATAAAGAGCTTCCAAGACATGCAGGAACTGAAAGAATATGTGACCTCCAAACCAGCTCTGCAAGAAATTTTAAGGGGCACTTTCAAAATCCCCTTTAAGAAGAAGTTCAGTGGAACAATCCACAAAAACAAGGACTGAATAGATATCATGATGACACTAAACTCATATCTGTCAATAGTAACTCTGAACGTGAATGGGCCTAATGACCCCATCAAAAGGTGCAGGGTTTCAGACTGGATAAAAAAGCAGGACCCATCTATTTGCTGTCTACAAGAGACTCATTTTAGACAGAAGGACACCTACAACCTGAAAATAAAAGGTTGGAGAACCATTTACCATTCAAATGGTCCTCAAAAGAAAGCAGGGGTAGCCATCCTTATATCAGATAAACTAAAATTTACCCCGAAGACTATAGTGAGAGATGAAGAGGGACACTATCTCATACTCAAAGGATCTATCCAACCAGAGGACTTAGCAATCCTCAATATATATGCCCCGAATGTGGGAGCTGCCAAATATTTAAAACCAATTAATAACCAAACTGAAGAAATATTTAGATAATAATACACTTATACTTGGTGACTTCAATCTAGCTCTTTCTACCCTTGATAGGTCTTCTAAGCACAACATCTCCAAAGAAACGAGAGCTTTAAATGATACACTGGACCAGATGGATTTCATAGATATCTACAGAACTTTACATCCAAACTCAACTGAATACACATTCTTCTCAAGTGCACATGGAACTTTCTCCAGAATAGACCACATACTGGGTCACAAATCAGGTCTGAACTGATACCAAAAGATCAGGATAGTCCCCTGTATATTCTAAGACCATAATGCCTTGAAATTAGAACTAAACCACAACAAGAAGTTTGGAAGGACCTCAAACTCGTGGAGGTTAAGGACCATCCTGCTAAAAGATGAAAGGGTCAACCAGGAAATCAAGGAAGAATTAAAAGGATTCATGGAAACTAATGAGAATGAAGATACAACCGTTCAAAATCTATGGGATGCAGCAAAAGCAGTCCTGAGGGGGAAATACATCACAATACAAGCATCCATTCAAAAACTGGAAAGAACTCAAATACAAAAGCTAACCTTACACATAAAGGAACTAGAGAAAAAGCAACAAATGGACCCCACCCCCAGCAGAAGAAGAGAGTTAATTAAAATTCGAGCAGAACTCAATGAAATCGAGACCAAAAGAACTGTGGAACAGATCAACAGAACCAGGAGTTGGTTCTCTGAAAGAATTAAAAGATAGATAAACCATTAGCCAACCTTATTAAAAAGAAGAGAGAGAAGACTCAAATTAATAAAATCATGAATGAGAAAGGAGAGATCACTACCAACACCAAGGAAATACAAACGATTTTAAAATCATATTATGAACAGCTCTACACCAATAAATTAGGCAATCTAGAAGAAATGGACGCATTCCTGGAAAGCCACAAACTACCAAAACTGGAGCAAGAAGAAATAGAAAACCTGAACAGGCCAATAACCAGGGAGGAAATTGAAGCAGTCATCAAAAACCTCCCAGGACACAAGAGTCCAGGGCCAGATGGCTTCCCAGGGGAATTCTATCAAACATTTAAAGAAGATATCATACCTATTCTACTAAAGCTGTTTGGAAAGATAGAAGGAGAAGGAGTACTTCCAAATTCGTTCTATGAGGCCAGCATCACCGTAATTCCAAAACCAGACAGAGACCCCACCAAAAAGGAGAATTACAGACCAATATCCCTGATGAACATGGATGCAAAAATTCTCAACAAGATACCAGCCAACAGGATCCAACAACACATTAAGAAAATTATTCACCATGACCAAGTAGGATTTATCCCAGGGACACAAGGCTGGTTCAACACTCATAAAACCATCAATGTGATTCATCATATCAGCAAGAGAAAAACCAAGAACCATATGATCCTCTCATTAGATGCAGAGAAAGCATTTGACAAAATACAGCATCCATTCCTGATCAAAACCCTTCAGAGTGTTGGGATAGAGGGAACTTTCCTTGACATCTTAAAAGCCATCTACGAAAAGCCCACAGCAAATATCACTCTCAATGGGGAAGCACTGGGAGCCTTTCCCCTAAGATGAGGAACAAGACAGGGATGTCCACTCTCACCACTGCTGTTCAACATAGTACTGGAAGTCCTCGCCTCAGCCATCAGACAACAAAAGGACATTAAAGGCATTCAAATTGGCCAAGAAGTCAAACTCTCCCTCTTCGCCGATGACATGATACTCTACATAGATAACCCAAAAGCCTCCACCCCAAGATTGCTAGAACTCATACAGCAATTTGGTAGCGTGGCAGGATACAAAATCAATGCCCAGAAATCAGTGGCATTTCTATACACTAACAATGAGACTGAAGAAAGAGAAATTAAGGAGTCAATCCCATTTAAAATTGCACCCAAAAGCATAAGATACCTAGGAATAAACCTAACCCAAGAGGTAAAGCATCTATAACCTAAAACCTATAGAACACTTGTGAATGAAATTGAGGAAGACACAAAGAGATGGAAAAATATTCCATGCTCATGGATTGCCAGAAATAATATTGTGAAAATGTCAATGTTACCCAGGGCAATTTACACGTTTAATGCAATCCCTATCAAAATACCATGGACTTTCTTCAGAGAGTTAGAACAAATTATTTTAAGATTTGTGTGGAATCAGAGGAGACCCCGAATAGGCAGGGGAATTTTAAAAAAGAAAACCATAGCTGGGGGCATCACAATGCCAGATTTCAGGTTGTACTACAAAGCTGTGGTCATCAAGACAGTGTGGTACTGGCACAAAAACAGACACATAGATCAGTGGTACAGAAGAGAGAACCCAGAACTGGACCCTCAACTGTATGGTCAACTAATATTGGATAAAGGAGGAAAGACTATCCATTGGAAGAAAGACAGTCTCTTCAATAAATGGTGTTGGGAAAATTAGACATCCACATGCAGAAGAATGAAACTAGACCACTCTCTTGCACCATACACAAAGATAAACTCAAGGTGGATGAGAGATCTAAATGTGAGACAAGAGTCCATCAAAATCATAGAAGAGAACACAGGCAACACCCTTTATGAACTTGGCCACAGTAACTTCTTGCCGGATACATCCACGATGGCAAGAGAAACAAAAGCAAAAATGAACTATTGGGACTTCATCAAGATAAGAAGCTTTTGCACAGCAAAGGATACAGTCAACAAAACTAAAAGACAACCTACAGAATGGGAGAAGATATTTGCAAATGACCTATCAGATAAAGGGCTAGTTTCCAAGATCTATAAAGAACTTATTAAACTCAACAGCAAAGAAACAAACAATTCAATCATGAAATGGGCAAAAGATATGAAGAGAAATCTCACAGAGGAAGACATAGACATGGCCAACAAGCACATGAGAAAATTCTCTGCATCACTGGCCATCAGGGAAATACAAATCAAACCCACAATGAGATACCCCCTCACACCAGTGAGAATGGGGAAAATTAACAAGGCAGGAAACCACAAATGTTGGAGAGGATGCGGAGAAAAGGGAATCCTCTTACACTGTTGGTGGGAATGTGAACTGGTGCAGCCACTCTGGAAAACTGTGTGGAGGTTCCTCAAAGAGGTAAAAATAGACCTGCCCTACGACCCAGCAATTGCACTGTTGGGGATTTACCCCAAAGATTCAGATGCAATGAAACGCCGGGACACCTGCACCCCGATGTTTCTATCAGCAATGGCCACAATAGCCAAACTGTGGAAGGAGCCTCGGTGTCCATCGAATGATGAATGGATAAAGAAGATGTGGTTTATGTATACAATGGAATATTCCTCAGTCATTAGAAATGACAAATACCCAGCATTTGCTTCAACGTGGATGGAACTGGAGGGTATTATGCTGAGTGAAGTAAGTCAATCGGAGAAGGACAAACAGTGTATGTTCTCATTCATTTGGGGAATATATATAATAGTGAAAGGGAATATAAAGGAAGGGAGAAGAAATGTGTGGGAAATATCAGGAAGGGAGACAGAACATAAAGACTCCTAACTCTGGGAAATGAACTAGGGGTGGTGAAAGGGGAGAATGGCGGGGGGTGGGGGTGAATGGGAGACGGGCACTGAGGGGGACACTTGACGGGATGAGCACTGGGTGTTATTCTGTATATTGGTAAATTGAACACCAATAAAAATTATTTATAAAAAAAACAACCAAAAAATATTCTTTCTTGTCATTTTCTTTAGTCCTTATTTTAACTAAAAGATTCCATGTGTGTGCCATATGTCATTGAATCTTTTGTTTGTTATTTGCAAAAATGGAAATAGTTTTATTTGTAGTTATTATAAATGCATACTTTCGTTTTTAACTAAACAGATAACCCCATCAACATGAATATTTATAAGGAATAAATTAATATGAGATATAAGCCTCATTTCTATTATCAAGATAATTGGTAACATTTTGATTTACATTCTTCCTGACAATTTTACTTTTTGCTTTGGCCATTTTAATTCCTTCTACAAGCATTCATTAAAGAGGCGTTTTAATCCAAGTTAATAGCAGCATGGTTTTTAAAAATTATTTAGATTTCAGGTACATAAAAATCAGTTTGTCATATTGCTCACTTCCTGCTCCACCATCAACATTCATATCTGTGGTAGAATGATATTTTCTTGTAGATCCCTTTTTATTTTCCCCTTTGTTCTATATAAAAATCCCCTTCTCTTCCCTCCATCATTAATTCTATTGCAGTGTATTTAAATCAAGTGCTTTCAGCCCAGCTGCCATATCATTTTGGGGGGATATGTGTGTGTTTTTCAAATTATACAGTATTGGGGCTTTTTCCTTTCCTTTTCTCTTTTTAGAGAGAGAGAGAGAGAACATGTTCATGGGGAGGGGCAGAAGGAGAGGGAGAGAGGTAGAGGGAGACTTTAAGCAGATTCCACACTCAGCATGTAGCCCAATAAGAGGCTCAATCTCTCTTTTTTTTTTTTTAAGATTTTATTTATTTATTCATAGAGACACAGCTAGAGAGAGAGAGAGGCAGAGACACAGGCAGAGGGAGAAGCAGGCTCCATGCAGGGAGCCCGACGCGGGACTCGATCCCGGGTCTCCAGGATCACACCCCGGGCTGCAGGCGGCGCTAAACCGCTGCGCCACCGGGGCTGCCCAAGAGGCTCAATCTCTTAACCCTGAGATCATAACCAGAGCTAAAACCAAGAGTCAGATGCTTAACCAACTATGCTACCCAGGCACCCCATATAGTACTGATTCATGTGTGTGTTTTAATTTTATGAAAATACTATTATGCTTTGATTTTATAATCCAACCTTTTCACTTTTAATTGGTTCTTAGTATTTCATTATATTCCTTTTACATTTTATATAGCCTTTTCCCTTGTTTTGCTACCTAAGTTAATTCCAAGATCCTGCTTCCAATTAACACTGTGAATTACCTCCCTTATATGTTGCCCTTTGGATCTTTATTTGATTTTCTTCCAGATTCCTGTGGCATAGAACAGACACATAGCTAATTTCATTAAATAAATCCAGAATGCTTTTATAAGCATAGATGAACATAACAGTACATCAGAGTTCCTATATCCTCATCAACTTTTAATATTATAGCACTTTCTGATTTAGTGAATCTGTTGTATATAAAGAAGTATCACAGACACCTGGGTGGCTCAGCGGTTGAACATCTGCCTTCAGCTCAGATCAGGATCCCAGAGTCCCGGGATCGAGACCTGCATTGGGCTCTCTGCATGGAGCCTGCTTCTCCTTCTGCCTATGTCTCTGCCTCTCTGTGTGTCTTTCATGAATAAATAAATAAATATCTTAAAAAAATAAAGAAGTATCACTAATTCTATATGCATTGTTTTGATTAGAAGGGTTAAGTATTTCTTTATGTATTAGGTATGTGTTTTCTCATTCTTAAAATGATTCATATTGCTTGACCCTTTTCAATTAAATATTGTGCCTTGGTGTTATTTTGTAGCAATTATGTATTCTATATATAAATCCTTTTTTGTTTTATTTTTTTAATTTTTAAAAAAGATGTTATGTATTTATTTGAGAGAGTGGGGAGAAGGGAAGAGTGTGGGGGACAAGCAGACTCTGCCCTGAATGTAGAGCCTGATGCAGGGCTTGATCCCATGACCCTGAGATCATGACCTGAGCTGATACCAATAGTCAGACACTTAACTGACTGGCCACCCTGCCTGCCCCTCCCTTTTTGTTTTAAATCTCATATATGTCTTCTAATAATCTGTTACCTTTTAACTTTTTTCTTTTTCTTATTTTTTATTTACAGTTTATTTATTTATTTTAGAGGGGAGAGGATGGCAGAAGTGAGGGACAGAGGAAGAAATAGAGGGAGACTTAAGCAGACTCTGTCCCGAAAGCAGACTCTGTCTTGAGTGCAGAGCCCAACATGGGGCTTGATCTCACAACCCTGAGATCATGACCTCAGCCCAAACCAAGAGTGGGATTCTCAACCAACTGTGCCACCCAGTATTCCCTATTAACTTTTGTTTTTGTTTTTGTTTTTTTTTAATTAATTTATTTTTTATTGGTGTTCAATTTACCAGCATACAGAATAACACCCAGTGCTCATCCTTTCAAGTGCCCCCCTCAGTGCCCGTCACCCATTCACCCTCACCCCCCGCCCTCCTCCCCTTCCACCACCGCTTTTTAACATCACAACAACTTTTTAAGCTACTGGACTGCTTATTAGAGTCACATAGATTTGCAAAAGCATTTAATTCCAACAATGAGCAGAGGACCGCACTGTGGAAAGCAGGCTTCAAAGGCAAATCCAAACCTAACCTTCTAAAGCAGGAGACAAGCAGCCTGGCGTGTGGGCTGCGCATTCTCTTCCGGATGTACATGGATGAGAGCCGGGTTAGTGCCTGGGAGGAGGTCCAGCAGAGGCTTTCAAATGTCTGCAGCGAGGCCCTGAGTTACTTCCTCACCCTAACATCAGAAAGTCACCATGAAGCCTGGACTAACTTACTGCTCTTGTTTCTCACTAAAGTTCTAAAGATAAGCGACAATAGGTTTAAAGCTCACGCGTCATTCTACTACCCTCTCTTATGTGAAATTATGCAATTTGACTTGATTCCTGAACTTCGTGCCGTTCTTAGAAGATTTTTTCTGCGAATTGGAGTAGTTTTTCAGATATCACAACCACCCGAACAGGAACTTGGAATAAACAAGCAATGATGGCAACTTGGTATTTTTCTGTTGGCGTTTACATCCCTCTGCTCTTGAAAAGGACCCTGGAGCTGAGGTTTCCTACCTGAAAAATGGTTTCTCTGAATTGCAGTGTTTGAGGGTTACTGGTAAAGATGCTTAGAACTGTAACTCAAACTTGCAACGCTCCAGTCCCTGTTTAGTCATCTGGTGGATTCTGTTTGTCACGTTGGGCTCATGTTGAGCAGAAAGCCTGTTTCCACAGTGTCAGCTCGTGTTCATGTGTCCTTCCCTGTCCTTGGCGGTAGGGAGAGCCCCACATATTTTTGGCAGGTGTGGAAGTAAAACTTTACCCAAAGAACTACAGATGTAAAGATTTGAACTTCTGCAAGAAGTACAACTCAGGAGAGCTGTATTTTGAAGGATAAAATGTTTATAATTGGGGGGTGGGGGGGGAGAAGAAGAAATTATTGTTCATGGTAAAAGATATTTAGCAACTATGGTATTCTTATTCTGAAGATTTTTGCACACTCAGGCTATCTGAGATACTGGTAATCATCCTTCTGTGAAAAATGTACAGAGATGCAGGTCTGTAATATAAAAATCTTAAACATTATATAGTTCTTCCTGCACTGTTTTATTTTACTTTCTTTATTTTCTTATTCATTTGCTAAATACCTATAATATTTTGTCAAATGCACTAAACATTTGGGTTGAACTTTTTGTCTTTTTTATTTTGTGGGGTTTTTGGTTTTGCCCTTGGGGGGGGGTGTGGAATTTTGAGGGTTTAACATGCCCAGAAAGCTGTTGTGGCTGACACTTGTCATGATCAACAACAAAGATAGAAAATCCTCCCACTGACCTAACTACCTGTAATATACTTCTCTTAGGGCTTCTAAAGATGAGCCATTAAAATAGAGTTGATCCTTCATGGACCGAAACTTGAATCACTGCAAAATGAATCTAGGTTGCTGTCACTTTTTTCTTTTGGGTGTCGGGGTTTGTTGTAGATTTTACTCTATGTACAGAATTTAATGTTGAATATATTAAAATAACAAACCTGGCATGGTTGGGGGAGTTAGATTTACTGGAAATGTATTCATACTGTGAATTGTGCCCTGATGGTTAAAAAAAAAAAAAAAAAGATTGTCAAGTATTCCGTATTAACAGTGGATGTAGAAAATTTTTTCAGATGGATAAAATGTATATGGTACAGATGTAAAGTTTTCTATGTAAAAAAATTCTTTACAACTTTCTGTACAATATTGATTCTCATCTGGCATATTCTAATCAGGTTATTACAATAGGTCTTTTTTTTTTTTGTAGAAAGAGACATTTAATACTTTTCTTAAAAAAAATTCAGGATTACATTTCAACCTGCCCTCGATTGTGACCAAGGCTATGCTGCTCATCTTAGCTGGGATGCACGTGCGTCCCTCATGGAATGGCAATGAGGGGGGCCTCAGGAGCAGAGCTTGGTGTCCCTGGGGCTTTGCTGGGTCATCAGAGGAGGGGAATGTGATCCAGTCCCGAAGTCCCCCAGTTTAGCCAATTTTTGGATGAGGCAAGACAGGAAGTGGAAGCAGGGCTGGGCTGGGCTCTGTTGGTCAGGGCAGCTGCCTGCCTTGGTCTGAACCGAGATGGCTACTGCCACGGCTTAGGATGGGGGAGGTGCCTGTGACCCTCCTGAGGGGTAGTCCCAGCGACCAGGGGTCTGGGAACATTCACTCATCAAAGCCTTTGTATTTGACCTTCAGCAGAGCAGAGGCTGGAAGACTCCTGTGGTCCCGTTTGTGGTGCACACGTGAGTGCCGTGTACACAGCTGGTGGTGGCAGCTCGTGCCAGAGAAACGTTCTGTGTGCTTGTCTGGGGTGGGGTACACTACGCGTTGGAACTCTCGTTTCCCAGAGTTAGGAGTCTTTATGTTCTGTCTCCCTTCCTGACATTTCCCACACATTTCCTCTCCCTTCCCTTCTATTCCCTTTCACTATTATTTATATTCCCCAAATGAATGAGACCATATAATGTTTGTCTTTCTCCGATTGACTTACTGCACTCAGCATAATACCCTCCAGTTCCATCCACGTTGAAGCAAATGGTGGGTATTTGTCGTTTCTAATGGCTGAGTAATATTCCATTGTGTACATAGACCACATCTTCTTTATCCATTCATCTTTCGATGGACACCGAGGCTCCTTCCACAGTTTGGCTATTGTGGACATTGCTGCTTATGAACATTGGGGTGCAAATGTATCGGCTTTTCACTGCATCTATATCTTTGGGGTAAATCCCCAGCAGTGCAATTGCTGGGTCGTAGGGCAGATCTATTTTTAACTCTTTGAGGAACCTCCACACAGTTTTCCAGAGTGGCTGCACCAGTTCACATTCCCACCAACAGTGTAAGAGGGTTCCCTTTTCTCCACATCCTCTCCAACATTTGTGGTTTCCTGCCTTGTTAATTTTCCCCATTCTCACTGGTGTGAGGGAGTATCTCATTGTGGTTTGGATTTGTATTTCCCTGATGGCAAGTCATGTAGAGCATTTTCTCATGTGCATGTTGGCCATGTCTATGTCTTCCTCTGTGAGATTTCTCTTCATGTCTTTTGCCCATTTCATGATTGGATTGTTTGTTTCTTTGCTGCTGAGTTTAATAAGTTCTTTATAAATCTTGGAAACTAGCCCTTTATCTGATACGTCATTTGCAAATATCTTCTCCCATTCTGTAGGTTGTCTTTTAGTTTTGTTGACTGTATCCTTTGCTGTGCAAAAGCTTCTTATCTTGATGAACTCCCAATAGTTCATTTTTGCTTTTGTTTCTCTTGCCTTCGTGGATGTATCTTGCAAGAAGTTACTGTGGCCGAGTTCAAAAAGAGCGTTGCCTGTGTTCTCCTCTAGGATTTTGATGGAATCTTGTCTCACATTTAGAACTTTCATCCATTTTGAGTTTATCTTTGTGTATGGTGAAAGAGAGTGGTCCAGTTTCATTCTTCTGCATGTGGATGTCCAATTTTCCCAGCACCATTTATTGAAGAGACTGTCTTTCTTCCAATGGATAGTCTTTCCTCCTTTATCGAATATTAGTTGACCATAAAGTTCAGGGTCCACTTCTGGGTTCTCTCTTCTGTTCCACTGATCTATGTGTCTGTTTTTGTGCCAGTACCACACTGTCTTGATGACCACAGCTTTGTAGTACAACCTGAAATCTGGCATTGTGATGCCCCCAGCTATGGTTTTCTTTTTTAAAATTCCCCTGGCTATTCGGGGTCTCCTCTGATTCCACACAAATCTTAAAATAATTTGTTCTAACTCTCTGAAGAAAGTCCATGATATTTTGATAGGGATTGCATTAAATGTGTAAATTGCCCTGGGTAACATTGACATTTTCACAATATTATTTCTGGCAATCCATGAGCATGGAATATTTTTCCATCTCTTTGTGTCTTCCTCAATTTCTTTCAGAAGTGTTCTATAGTTTTTTGGGTATAGATCCTTTACCTCTTTGGTTAGGTTTATTCCTAGGTATCTCATGCTTTTGCGTGCAATTGTAAATGGGATTGACTGCTTAATTTCTCTTTCTTCAGTGTCTTTCCCTATTAACTTGAATGATGTTAACTTCACTTTCTTTGAACTGAAATCTTGTATGAGATAGTTTCATTCCTCTTTTTTTCCATTGCATTTTTTAAAAAATCTTGTTTAAGGGGTCCCCTGGGTGGCTTATCCAGTTAAGCATCTGCCGTCAGCTCAGGTCATGATCCCTGTGTCCTGGGATTGAGCCCCTATCAGGTTCCCTGCTCAGCAGGGAGTCTGCTTCTCCCTCGGCCCCTCCACCTACCTGCTCATGCTTGCTCTCTCTCTGAAGTAAATAAATAAAATCTTAAAAGAAATAAAAATCTTGTTTAAGAAGTCTTTTCTCCATCAAGATCATAAAGACAGTCTCATATAATTTTATTATCATTATAATTTTATCCTTTTGTAGTTCATCCACTTTTAGCTTTTTAAAATTTTTGTAAAATAGATATAAACATCTATTATTCTCCATAGAGTAAACAACTTTTATCAAGACATTTACTAAATAATTTGTTTTTTCACAGATTTGTTAGACCACCTCTGTTCTTTTTGTCTGTCAGTACCTTACATAAATTGCTTTTTTACATTGGCTTTTTCTCTCAAATTTTTAATTTAAATTCCAGTTAGTTAACATATAGTGTAATATTATTTTCAGCAGTAGAATTTAGTGATTCATCACTTGCATATGACACCCAGTGCTCATCACAAGTGCCCTCCATAATATGCATCACCTATGTAACCCAGCCCCCCACCTACCTCCCCTCCAACAACCCTCACATTGTTCTCTGTACAGAGTTAAGAGTCTGTTTTATGCTTTGCCTCTCATGTTTCTCCCCATACGTTCATTTGTTTTTTTTCTTAAATTCCACATATGAGTGGAAATTACATAGTATTTTTCCTTCTCTATATGACTTATTTCGCTTAGCATAGTATACTCTATTTCCATCCACATTGTTGCAAATGGCATGGATTCATTCTTTTTCATAGCTGAGTAATATTCCATTGTATACATACAATTTCTTTTCTGTTTATTTGTCGATGAACATTTGAACTTTTTCCATAATTTGGCTATTATTTATGATGCTGTTATAAACATCGAGGTGCATGTGTTCCTTCAAACCAGCATTTTTCTTTCCATTGGGTAAATACATATTAGTACAATGGCTGGATCATAAGATAGTTCTATTTTTAACTTTTTATGAAACTCCATTCTGTTTTTCAGAATGGCTGCACCTGTTTGCCCTCCCACCAATAGTGTTAAAAGGTTCCTCTTTCTCTGAATCCTTACCAACATCTGTTGTTTTTGTATTACTAATTTTAGCCAATTTGACAATTTTGAAGTGATAGCTCATTGTGGTTTTAATTTGTATTTCCCTGATGAATAGTGATGTTGAGTATCTTTTCATGGGTCTGTTAGACATCTGTATGCCTTCCTTGCAAAGGTGTCTATTCATGTCTTCTGCCCATTTTTTAACTGGATTATTTGGGTTTTGTGCGTTGAATTTGATTGTTTCCTTATAGATTTTGTATGCTGTTTATCAGAAATGTCATTTGCAAATATCTTCTCCCATTCCAAAGGTTAAGTTTTAGTTTTCTTGATTGTTTCTTTTGCTGTGCAGAAGCTTTTTATCTTGATGAAGGCCCCAATAATTAATTTTTGCTTTTATTTCCCTTGCTTCTGGTGACATGTCTAATAAGTTTTTACAGCTGAGGTCGAAGAGGTTGTCTGTATTCTCCTCTAGGATATTGATAGTTTCCTGTCTCACATTTAGATCTTTCATCCATTTTGAATCAATTTTTGTTAATATTGTAAGATAGTCATCCAGTTTCATTCTTTTGCACGTTGTACAGTTTTCCCAACACTCTTTGTTGAAGAGACTGTTTTCCACTGGATATTCTTTCCTGCTTCATCTAAGATTATTTGACCATATAGCTGTGGGTCTATTTCTGGGTTTTCAATTCTGTTCCATTAATCTATATGTCTGTTTTTGTACCAGTACAATATTGGCTTTGTAACATAGCTTGAAGTCTAGAATCATGATACCTCCAATTTTGCTTTTATTTTTCAGGATTACTTTGGCTATTCAGAGTCTTTTGTGGTTCCATACAAATTTTAGGATTATTTGATCTGGCTCTGTGAAAAATGTTCATGGTATTTTGATATGTATTGCATTAAGGGTGTAGATTGCTTTGGGTAGTATAGACAATTTACCAATGTTTGTTCTCCTAATCCATGAGCATGTAATGTTTTTCCATTTCTTTTTTTGTTGTTGTTGTTTTTCCATTTCTTTGTGTCCTCTTCAATTTCTTTCATAAGTCTTCTATAGTTTTCAGACTACACATCTTTTATCTCTTTGGTTAGGTTTACTCATAGGTGTCTTATGGTTTTTGGTGCAACTGTGAATGGGATCCTTCCTTGCTTCCTCTTTCTGCTGCTTCGTTCTTGGTATATGGAAGTGCTACAAATTTCTTTACATTGATTTTTTGACGTTACTGAATTTGTGTATAAGATTTAGAAATTTATTCGTGGAGTTTTTCAGGTTTTCTACTTAGAGTGTTGTGAATAGTGAAAGTTTGGCTTCTTTCTTGCCAATTTGGATGCCTTTTATTTCTTTTTGTTGTTTGATTGCTGAGGCTAGACTTCCAGTACTATGTTAAATAGCAGTGATGAGAGGGGAAATACCTGTCTTGCTTTTGTCCATAGAGGAAAAGCTCTCATTTTTTCCTATTAACACTATTAGCTGTGAATCTTTTGTATATGGCCTTTATGATGTTGAGGTATGTTCCTTCTATCTTTACTTTATTGAGGTTTTTTTTTAAAAAGATTTTACTTATTTATTCATGAGAGACACAGAGAGAGTGAGAGAGAGAGAGAAAGAGAGAGAGAGAGAGAGAGAGAAAGAGAGAGAGGCAGAGACACAGGCAGAGGGAGAAGCAGGCTCCATGCAGGGAGCCCGATGTGGGACTTGATCCTGGGCCCCCAGGACCACACCCTGGGCTGAAGGTCGTGCTAAACCACTGGGCCACCAGGGCTGCCTATTGAGGGTTTTTGTCACAAATGGATACTGTGCTTTGTCAAATACTTTTTCTTCATCTATTGAGAGCGTTGATCATATGATTTTTATCCTTATGTTGGTGTGGTATATCACATTGATTGATTTGTGAATATTGCTAAATTGACTATTTAAAATAAAGATTTATTTATTTTAGAGAGACAGAGAGGGAGGAGGGCCAGATTGAGAGAATCTTCAAGCAGACTCCTTGCTGAGTGTGGAGCCTAATGTGGGACTCAATCCCAGGACCCATGAAATCACAACCTGAGTTGAAACCATAAGTCAGATGCTTAACCCACTGAGCCACCCAGGTGCCCCAATTACTGGGCACCTGGGTTCTTAACTTAGTATCTATCAGGGCAATAATCCCACCCCACTTTTAGGTATTTTTTTAAAAATATTTTTTCCTATTTTTAGACTTTTCTCATTTTATACAAATTTAAGATCTTAAGATCAGCTTTCTAATACATTATTGGTAAACTTTTATTACAATTGTATTGTTTATATATAAATATGAAGAAAATCAACATTTTTATATTACTATATTATCACAGTTATGGCCATGGTAAATCTCTCATATTTTTAAGGAATTTCCTCAAAGTAAATAGATCAAAATTACTAATATTTTAAAAAGATTCTCTTTGTTCTATGGCAGGAAGGGGTAAAAGTAGAAGTGGTATACACTCTAAGTAGGCTGTTGCAATAGTCCTGGAAAGTGATGATGATTAGTACCTTACACTAATGTTATAGCAGTGGACATAGAAATAAAAGGACAGATGCAAGAGTTCTTTTGTTGGTGGATCCAGTATAACTTTTCACGAATTGATATGGGTGATATATTTGTGATGATCCAAGATCACACACAGCTTTCTGGCATGGGCAACTTGGTACATTGGTGGTGCCATTACTAAGTATAGAGTAGCTTTGCATGGGCCAGATTTAACAGAAGGAAAATCAGAAGTCTCATATGGACTTCTTAGTTTTAAGGTGTGATGAAGCTTCTGTTGTATACCATATCCAAGCAAGTGGAAGAAATGTAGAGAGATATAGACATAAGCCCTTGTGAACTCTAAATCAATGGATGTTATAAAATAGTATTGTATTATTACTGTACTTAATTTTAAGTTGTTTGAATCACACCTGATATTTGGTTTCCACATATCAAGAGCTGATACAGTGAAAATCTTATGGGTAGTCAATTAGAAGTTTCTAAGTATGAATCCCAGATCTGTCATATTTTAGATTCCTGAGCTTGGGAAAATTACTCAACTTTCATGAGTGTTTGTTTTCTTATCTGTAAAACCAGTAAAGTAGTATATATTTCATATAACTCTTGTGAGGATGAAATGAACAATAGCACAGTTTTGGCACTAAACATAAGTTTCCAATCTCTCTCCTCTCTCATACTCTTGCTTCCATAGATGAGATCTAAGTAACAATGTACTAAGAATATTGTAACTTCTCAGTGACGTGGCAGTGACACTATAATTTTTTATATCTTACTTCCTATTCATTGATGGACCTCATTTTATAAAGTTGATGCCCTTATTTAATGTGCATTTTTCCTGAATAACATCATTTTCAAAAATATTGATGGTGATAATTTAATGGAATCCTATTATGAACCATATTTTATAATGAAAACCCACTCTCATTCATTTATTCCTTTTCTCCTACTGACATGTAGGTGTCATTTCATGATTATGCTTTTTATTATAAGTAATTCTCTTTATTAAAAATGTTAAGTATAAATAACTTAGAAATATATATCAGAACATGTCGTTCTTCACAAAAAATTAAAAAGCAAGTGGTAAGACACAGAGGTTGAATAACCCACTATTATGGAACTTAATTTAAGACTTGTGGAGAGAGGAAGAATGTGTTTACTTATTGCAGGTACTTATTTTGACAGATTCCATCATGCAACAGCAGTTTTTTAAGTCATTCACTCCATGCTGTGCTGTCAGTTGTAAAAACTAGAAATGCATATTGTTCCATGACAAGTTTAAAAAATGAATGACCATTATTTTGAGTAACAATTTTTATCAAATTGCATGTGAAGTTAAATCTCAAAGTGTGAATTTACTGGTTTACAAGATGGAGATGGGATAATGTCAGGTGTAAGAATGTTTATTTAGCAGCATTGTATGTTTTTGTTCTGTTTTCTAAAAGTAACAAGTCTTAGATAGTTTTAGTAAATCATAAAGTAAAAACATGCATAAAACAAAAAAAGGTCACCAATAGTCAATATCTGTTTGTATTTTAAATGTTTTTGCATTTTTTCCCGTGAACTGTTTTGTATAATTAAGATAATTCCTTATATGTGTTTCTTGATCCTATCTAGTTAAACATTAAAAAATACTTGTTTTTTGAAGTATTTAATGTAGTTTGTTTAAAAAATTTTTAATTACATTTAATGGTTTTAGAAATTCCATTAAACATTTGTATCCTAATTTCTTTAACAAATCAAAAATTCTTGGCCATCAGAGGTGTTTGTAATATTTATAAACTTTTACCAGGTACCTATTACTGTCTTGTCCAGTATCTTTCCCCTTTTTCTGAGATTTACTCCTACCTATTTTAGCTCTCTTGTTACCAAGGCGTTGTTAAATTCCTGCATGGCCTTATCATCTAGGCCATAGTTGAGAGATCAAGGTGTTAGCACCTGACCTCAAGCTTGGCTAAGTATTTCCTTTCATTGAGCTTTTGAATTTATAAACTAATAGAACATTCTTTTTGTTATGGCTGAAAGTATAAGTTAAAAATTTTGGCAGCTGTTGGCATTTTCAAATAAGGTCATATGGAAGGGGCTGATTTGTGGAGAAAGACAATCCAACGTATATTCAAAAAAAAATAGACTTAAAATACAGCATTTTAATTCCTGATGCCTTTGCTCCTGATCAAAGTTGCTGCCATGTCCTTTTTACGCTTGGTTGTTCACTCCTTCTTTGGATTAATGAATTAATAATCTCCTCATTCCTAAAGTTAGGTTTAGTTGAGCTTCTTAAATTTAGAACAAATGAGACTCGTTTTAAATATTGTATTGAACACCTTTGAGGATAAAAAATGATCTGCATTTGAGATTAACTCCTTAGGATATATTGTCAAGATAGAATTGCTAGATTACATTTTATGTATATTTTAAGGTCGCTGAATATGGAGATTCAATGTCCCATGTTTAAAGGCAGCAGAAGAGACAGTCCTGGTGAGACATCAAGTTTTAGCTTATTCTTGAATGTAATTGTGAAAAATATGGCCAAGGAGTTACTATCAGGTAAAGAAGCAGTTCAATCTCACCATGAAAGAAGTCAGTACTATTATTAAAATTTCAATGCAGCAAAGAACACATATAGAGGAATGCATAGAAATAACAGATAGATATTCAACACTTGATGTGATTTCTGCTCATTTTAAGTGAAGTTAGACAACGTTAATTAATTTTGGGAGAATATAGCTTCTGTAACATCATGTTTTTAGAATGACATGAAAATAATGCCACTGTGTCTATGGTGTCCAAGTCTTACATTATTCAAGGAGATTTTTGTGTCTGAACCAATGAGTATATAAAACAGATTAATATGAATTTCTTTTAGTTTGAAGTCAATGGCATTTCATCAATATTTGTTTAATGAGGTCAAGTGTCCTATCAATCTTGTATAGGAATTTTGGAAGAATTTTACATCTTGTGACTGAATTCTTCAACATCATGATTTTCTGGCTCATAGAATGTCTTATTTGAAATGATTTTGAGCAAAACATAGTATTTAGATTGATCATCCATTTTTTAATCAAATTATGGTTTTATATGACTGCATATTTTTTCCCATCAGTGAAATCCATCTTCAAAGAGTGAAGGTTTGCTACAATTGAGGGTATTCAAATAGATGCTAAAATGCCTGAAAGTATCAAGGAAGCTTTAGAAGTGTATTTTTGAGTAGTGGTTGTGCTATTATAGTGCATAAATTACTTATGATATGGATAGTTTGGAGTGAATGTGACTTCTGTAGATACATGTGGAGAAAATATATCATTTACTTGGGGTCATATTTCTTAGAATAGAATATCCTAATTTTATCCCATCTAAAGTTAACTTTGCAACTGATGTGAAATCTTAACTTGGTAGCATAAGGTTCTATTATTGTTAGTGCAATACTTTGCTTATAGAATGCCCTTTGCATATAGTCATTAAATATATGGGAAGTATAAAAGCCTCTTCAGTCCTATATGTCCTGTAGCCTTCAAATTCTGTATTGCACTGAGATCTCAAAAAAGTATTTCCTACATCTCTTTTCAGGAATGAAAACCTTTCCATTTAATTATATGGTCCCAAACTCCTAATGTAAATTAACATGTTTCTGCCTTAGTAGAAAGTATAGTATAAGAATTTAATTAATTTGCACCTATAAAATGAAAAAATTCGCTTACTATAGAATTTTTTTGGATTTATTTATTTATTTTTTCATGAGACACAGAGAGAGAGGCAGAGACACAGGCAGAGTGAGAAGAAACAGGCTCCATGCTTGGAGCCCGACAGGGCACTCAATCCTGGGACTTCGGGATCATGCTCTGAGCCAAAAGCAGATGCTCAACCACTGAGCCACCCGGGTGTTTCTCTTAGTATAGAATTTTTAAAAATACATTATAATTATGTTGCAGGACACCTGGGTGGCTAAGTCAGTTAAGCGTCCAACTTTTGATTTTGGCTCAGGTCATGATCTCTTAGGGTTATGGATCGAGCTCCACATGGGGCTCTGCACTCAGTGTTGAGTCTGCTTGATATTCTCTCTTTCCCTCTACCCCTCCCCCCATTTACATATGCTGTCACACTCTCTGTCTTTGAAAATAAATAAGTAAAATCTTAAAAAAAAGAAAGAGCCTCTCCCTCTTTCTTCGCCCCTAATCCCCTGCTCTTGTGTGTGTGCTCTCTGTCCCTAAAAAAAAATACAGTTTTTTAAAGTAAGTTAATCACTTGTGTATCAGGTTCCATTATTGCCCCCCCTCCAGAGATCTTTTTCCTACAGACATCTTCCAGAAACAAAAATATGTGTGGGAAAGATGCTTATAATATATATATATGCAGATATTTACATAGTCTCTTGGCCTCCTGAACTGGATTTGGTTATGAAACTTGCCTCAATTACATGTGCTTCTGCTAAGCTCTTTAGCACTTGATCATGGACTGAATGGATGGGAGGATCCCTCTTTTATAATGTACCCAGCCTCTAGCCCATCTACTCTGGTGTCCTTCTCTACCCCATAAAACTCATAGTACTACGAACCTAGTAAACTTCTGCCAAAACACATGGTTTTTCCAGTCTTACTCTATAGAAGAGGCTGAAAACTCAGCCATCTGGTTGGAAGGTAGGTAAAGGAGTTGTCTTACAACTGTATTTACATAGGATACACATGTATTTTACTTAGCTTGTACATTTTTTCGAGATTGCTTGAGGATGCACTGATTGAGATTTTGATACACTTTATCCACCTACCTCATAGTACTGTTTGCTTTTATCACTGTCAAAAATCGTCACAAGTTGAACCACCATAAGCTATATTATATATCCCTATTAGAAGTAATAAAATTCTCTGGAACGTGGAGACAAATTTCTGTTAAGTACAAACTATTTATGCTATTGGAATTGAACTTTATCATCCTGAATTTCAGGAAGCCAGGAATAACAGGCACCTTAAAGGAGTTAGGAGGGAAGGGAGAGGCTCTGCCAGAGATGGTGAGAGCAACGTACTGGAACACTGGATCCAAAGAACATGAATTTTAAGAGTTTGGTAGGAAAGGTACATAGTATAATTTTTACTGTGGTATAGTGGTAAATATTCAATATTGAGTTAAAATAATGTAGAAACTTGTATGATAGTTGACTTTTAAATGAAACCTTTAGAATGCATATTTTAAGTATTACAATTTATTTTTCCTCAGCTGAAATTAATTCATAAAATTAACACATATCCTCCTAAGTATTACAGGAGTAGACAATAAGTACATTTGAGTTGGGAAAAATTATATATGTCCTTTGATGCCTCTAACATCCTGATTTTCCAAAGTGAGTAAGGAAGACACCTAAATCAGTAGTAGAAATATTCCTTAACTCAAAAGTTTTTTGTAGAGATGGATATCTCATGACTCTGGAATAGTCTGTTTCCTGTTACTTGTTAATGAAACCTGAGAGGAAGGAGTAAGAGCCATGAAATAGAGAGGGAGCAAAGAGGCTGACTAAGAGCAGTAGGAAGCCAAGTACGGTGGGCCGTATGACATATAGAAATGAATGAGACTGTGTTAGTTTGCTCCATCAAGGGCTTTCCCTAATACTAACTTTTGCCTTTCTCCCTGCATAACAGTACCAAGTGAGAGTTTAGTAAGGTAAATTCTGGTTATGTCCTGGCCAAGGGTCTAGCTTATTATTATCCTTTACTCCTGTGTTTGCTTCTTTCTGAATTTACAGTTGACTCTCACTCATTCTCGCTTTTTGCATGAAAGGAATCACCTTTCCATTTGCTACATGTTGAGATTGGGAGGGAAAATTTTAGTAGACACAATACCCACCTCTTCCCTCCTGTGGAATTGTTGATGAGCAATGATATAGAAATGAAAATTTAATATTAAGATAGGCAATTTGCGGTCAGTTTTCTCTAGTGTCAGCTGCAATTTTTTGAAAGTCTCTCAGAGAAGAACTCTCTGCATGATTGAGAAGAGTTTGTGAGCACCTACACCAAAAATTACTCAAAATTAGTTTATCAGGTTTTTTTGGGAAAAATTTATTTATTTATTTATTTGAGAGAGAGAGTGAGCAGTGAGTGGAGCAGAATGAGAGGATACGAGCAGACTCCATGCTTGAGTGTGGAGCTTAAGGCAGGGCTGGATCCAGCAACCCTGAGTTTATGACCTGAGTCAAAACCAAGAGTCGGATGCTTAACCAACTAAGCTGCTCAGGTGTCCTGGTTTGTCAGATTTATACCTGTGATGGGACCCCACAAATAGTCTTAAGTATCTTCCCAGTCAGTATGCCTTACTTTCTTTTATTTTTTTCCATATATCTAGTCCTGTGTAGAAAATATACATTTAAAATGGGAGGACTGGGATCCCTGGGTGGCGCAGTGGTTTAGCGCCTGCCTTTGGCCCAGTGCGCGATCCTGGAGACCCGGGATCGAATCCCACGTCGGGCTCCTGGTGCATGGAGCCTGCTTCTCCTTCTGCCTATGTCTCTGCCTCTCTATCTCTCTCTGTGTGACTATCATAAATAAGTAAATTAAAAAACTAAAAATAAAATAAAATAAAATGGGAGGACTAAGATGAAAATCACATATATATTCAGTGGGGAAAAACTGAAAATGTTTCCATAAATCACTGCAGATTTGAAATAAGTAGATGGCATCTCTGCCTTTTTTCCTCCGTGTTTTTTTTGTTTTTTTTTTTTTTTTGTTTGTTTGTTTTTTGTTTTTTGTTTTTTTTGTGCTCCAGGGATGTCAGCTCCTCTTGGATTAAATGGCTCACCTCTAATGTTCTTTGCCATCACCAGAAGGCTACGCCCCATTGCTTGGCACAATGTTTGCCTCTGTTTTTTGAGTGCTGCTTCTTCTCTGCAGTTCGGAGGGCATCTTGCTCTTGTTATCTCTTTCCTCTAAACTTGTTAAGTGGAGCTGAGCTTTCTATTAAAGCAGTAGTAATATCATTCTGTATTCTTGCAAGGACCCTGAGTCTAGATTTATGAAGTGGGGGATGGCTGAGCCGTATTTGAATCCCTATATCTGTGCCAAAGAAGGGCAGGCAAAGACCAGAAGGAACCTTCCCCCAGTAGAATCCAGATCAAAAACTTCTACTGAGGTGACAACTGCAGCATCAAAGTTTCTTTCTTGGCTCTTATAGCAATTTCTACTGTGTTGCTGTGTAGTACTGGTGAATTCCTGTGTCCCATTGATGTAGTGTAGTCCAGTGATTTTCAAATAGTTTTCTTCGGATGCCAGGTGAGTGATAGAATTTGCATCACAACATATACATATATATAAACGTTATCTATAATTGAAATAAGAATTTCATGAAAATGTACTAAATGTGAATCTTTCTGATAATATTTGTTCTATCCTTTTTTTTCCTGTTTGTTTTATGTTTCAAGTTTTTATGTAAATTCTAGTTAGTTAACATATTGTATAATATTGGTTTCAGGAGTAAAATTTATCTATTCATCATTTGCATACAACACCCAGTGCTCATCATAACAAGTGCCCTCCTTAACACCCATCACCCATTTTGCCCTTCTCCTGTCACCTCTCTCCATCAACCTTCAGTTTGTTCTCTGTCCTTAAGAGTTTCTTTTGGTTTGTCTCTCTCCTATTTTATTAAAATCTGCTTGCAGGCAGCCCGGGTGGCTCAGTGGTTTAGCACCGCCTTCAGCCCGGGGCGTGATCCTGGAGACTTGGGATCGAGTCCCACATCAGGCTTCCTGCTTGGAGCCTGCTTCTCCCTCTGCCTGTGTCTCTGCCTCTCTCTCTGTCTGTGTCTCTCATGAATAAATAAATAAAATCTTTTTAAAAAATCTGCTTGTTATCCACACAAGTGATTGCGAAAGTTTCTAATGGGTTGCTATTTACAAATGAAAAATATTGATGCAATCCAATTATGATGTGATTCATAAATTCCTTTTGTTTGCATTTATCAGTTGCTTGTTTCCTTAATTAAACCACTGATTTTCAATCTTTATGAAGACAACTGTCCCCTACACTTGATGCCATCAAAAATCCAACAGCAAGGAAAGATGATGTCCTATGTTTTCTGTATCTCCTACATGTTAGAGGGAGTCTGATCATGTGAACAGAGTGCTGGGTTAGGGGCCTCAATCCTGGATTTGACACCATTTAGCTTCAGGACCTTTAGCAAGTAATGTCTCCTCCCTAGGTCTCAGTTATCTCAACTGTAACAGAAAGAGAATAAATTATACATGGCTTATAAAGCCTATTTCAGATAGAATCTCTGATTTTCTGTCACTTCTTTCAAAGAATTTCTATTCTGATGGTCAGAGAGAACATGTATGATGTCTTTGTGAGATTTTGCGACTCTCGTTTGTTTACACCAGGTAGTGAATTTTATACCTATATTTTGCCTCTATTCTGTGCCGGATATGTGATAGACTAGAAAAATGCAGTGAACTAACAATTATCTGAGCTCATCGAATTCTGCCACATAAATCGAAGTTTGAAGGACTCCTTAATTTTGTTCATAGTCTATGGCACTAGTTGACTGTCTCTGAGTATCACTTTCCTTATCAGTACAAAAAAAACAAACAAAATTGGTGATACAAAAACATAATCATGATAACAGATGTAGGAAACAAGCTGGTGATTATTTAATTTGAGGCACACAGTAGTGTGGTCCAGAGGATGTCCAGACTTGACAGAGAAATGCAAAGTAAAAACATCAAAATGGGATGGATTTATTCAGCAGAGCAGAGGAATTCAGAAATCTTCCTTAAGTAAAGAGAAACTTACTTTTAATCACTTAATACACACCCAGTGAATGAAATCATTGACATGTTGATGTGTGGGACCTGGAAAGTAAAATTCTTTTTGGATTTTTTAATGTTTGGGAGAATACTCTTTCATGGTACATTATTTTTTCCTTTTGACTGAGTCCAAAATAGTTTCTTTTTTTTCCCAAAATAGTTTCTTATCTTTATCAACAGGTATAAAAGTATCTCTATTCTCAAGAGGTCCCCTAGCTCTCAGAAGCAAAGCTCAAGGCTTTATGGTGTCAATAGGGAGTGTTCCAATTAACCTTGTCGCAGCTGTGGAAAGAGAAGAAAATTAGTCTTTTATACCCTATTGGAGGACAGGTTCATATCAAAGGAAAAACTTGTATGGAGGGTCTACTGGGGGAAGACAATGGACACATATGTTTGCAAGTCCTTTATATTTCTTGTGACTCTTTTTGGGAAATGATCATTACCGAAGTTCTGTAGTTGAGTGTCCTCTACTCAAAATTAGCAAGCATACTGATTTAATTAGAAGTCAGGGTTGTTCAGATTAAAAAAAAAATAACCAAGTAAACCCTTTTTATTTATTTATGTCAAGATGACATGCTTAATAATTGTTGGGGAGGATTTTAACTTCTTAATTACTGATTCTAAAGGAAACAAACTGATTCTAAAGGAAACAAACAAGCTTATGTCAGTCGGAAAAAAGCTGCCTCAGTGAGAAATAGGCCTGTACATAACCCATAAAATTAAAGTTTCCTGAATTAACCAGTTATTTTAACATACCCATGAATTTATGTTAAAAAAAGTTTACCTTGAATTTGTTTTTGAAATCAGGATCTCTGGACTCTATTTACTGTGTTATAGAATATAGAGCAATCTTTCTTCTAATTCCTTGGAGAGATTTAGTAATATAATATAGGGACCAGTAAACTATGGCCAAAGATCTGTTTCTCTAAATAAAAGCACACCCATTAATTTATGTTTTGTGTATGACTGCCTTTTGCTACAATGGCAGAGCTGAGTAGTTGCAACAGAGGCTGTATGGCCCCAAAGCCGAAAGTATTTACCATCTGGCCCTTTTCAAAAAAGATTAAATACCCCTGAAATAATATACTTTTAACAGCATGGAGTAACCAAGTCAATTCATTTTTTAATGACTGTTAATTCTTCTACCTGGATTCTTCATCTGATTCCCTTGCATTTTCTTTGGTCTCTGTCCATTTTGTCATCCTCTCTTGCCTGTATTTTCAACCATTTTCCTCTATAATGAGTTTACCAAATCTATAACATATACTGCAGTCTCTCCTAACTTAACAACAACAATATGCTGCTCTCTCTGTAGCTTTTGCCCTAGTTTACTCTTGCCCTTTGTCTGAGGTGCTTTTACTTCCTTAGCACCAACCCATATTCCTCAACATACCAACCACATCCTGTTTTCTGTGCTTTCACTTCATTTAAACAGGAAAAGATGACCAATCTACTGGACACTTGTAAGTTTTTATCTTGTATAACCTCTTACCAGCATTTCATGTGGCTTATCATTGCATACTTTGAAAATTTTCTTCCACTGGTTTCCATGATATCACTGTACCCAGTTTATCTACTCATTAATAGTTTTCTTTCCTCGGCTCCCTTTATGGGATTCTCTTTACTTTATGATCTCTCAGTATTGATGTTACTCTGTGTTCTCTCCTTTGTGTACGGCTTGTATATAAAGAGAGAAAATCAGAGGCCTATCTTATTCAATCACATAGTATTAATTATCTACCTACATACCTAAATTCAAAATATATATCTACAATCCAAACATTTTCCTAAGGTCAGGAACTTCTCTGTCTTGCTGTCATATTTTCCCACCTAAACCTATTTCCTACCTTATCAAATGGTTTTGGTATCCAACATGGTGTATGGCACAGAAATCTTATAGTTTCTGTCAAATCATTTTATTGTGCATTCCCTACCTAGAACTAATTGGTTGTTAGGTCTCACAGATTATAGCCATTCTTCCTTAATATATCTTATATCTACGCTTGCCCAACAATCTCCACTACTATAGTCTATATTCATACAATTGTTTTTTAACCAGTATGTCTTTAGAACGTCTCCCCTTTGATTCATCCTCTACGCAGCTGCAAGAGGGGTGTTTCTAAAAATCAAATACAGTCCTTTTAACTTGCCTACTTGTAATATTCAAATGCTATAATGTCATGTATATGGCCTAGCACTAAAAACTGTGCTGTTGTATTTCTGTCGAACTTTTCTTTGTAGCATTTCCCAGTGGTAGATTGTATTATTGCTTCCAATCATTTGTTCACCTATCAACTGTAAAATGATTATGCATCCTGGCATATTGCTGTGTGGTATAATGGTACCCTATGAGACAGATGTAATACGCCATTGTGAGGTTGGAGTATGTGACATACTTAGCCAATGAGATATAAATGGAAGCAGCATTATACAACTTTCACACAAAAGTTCCATTTCCTATTTCATGTTTTCTCCAATTTGCTTGCTTTTTTATTTGTCAAAAGATTGGCATGTTTCCGTGCTGACTGGTGATGTTGCTCAACAATGAGTTGAGCCATGGAGAATTTGGGACCATTCATAACCATTGCAAACCTCATTCACTTTCATTTCCAACTATTTTCTCAAGGTGTTGTAAAGAATTATAATTCCATTTACATGTCATAAACCTCCATACCTCTGTGACTTCTCCCCATTTTCTCATGTTTTCTGTAATGCCTCTCTGATTCCTCTCTCCACTGTCTCTCATTCCCATCCCAATTATTATCCCAGTCAGTCTCTCCTACAGATATATTTCCATCAGGGAAGAAAAATGTTAACAGCATGTCTAACACTGCCCTTCTTTCTCTGGAAGGTAATGTTGACCTCCTAAACCTCCATATTAAACAAGCTTATGGAATTTACTAGCAGAAAGATAATGACAAAAACTAATCTCAGAACCTTTCAGCAGAACACACATGGTATTTCAAGATTGCATATTGGAAATAAATATAAAATTTATAGATTTATGTGGTGCTGTTGACTGACGAATAGAAGATAGTCACACAGGTTGCCCGTTTCTGTAACAAACGGAGTGTAAAAATTAAGAATGAACTTGTACCATACACATTTGTTATCTTGAAACAAAAATGTATCTCACTGTTGAAAAAGGGATTTTCAGGGAAGTTATGCTTGACATAATGGAGCCCTTCCAGAGACAGATATTGCTGAATTTATTCTTGCTTTGTTTGTGTTCTTTGCCTGTCAGTAAAGTTTGGTGTTGCATAATATCTATAATTCATGTGGATCTGCCTTGACACTCAAACACTTTGTGATACTGCAGTATCAATTCCCACAATACATTTTAAAAATAGATCTCAAGAAACACCATCTTCAGTGTTAATGCATGGTCCTATTCATCCAATTATTTATTCATTCATTTAAAATTAAATTAAATCTTGTAAACTCACCCAAATGGAAAATCAGAAAATTGAAAGTAACTTACAACTGTCTTTGGGATCCTCCACAATTCTTACCTTTGGCCATCCTGCCATGGTAAGTATTGCCTTCAATATGATATTCATTAATCTCCTTTGTTTAAACGATTTTGTATATTTCTGTGCCTAAATAAAATGTTCAGTTTTAGTAGTTTTTGACCATTATAATACAGATAAGTTGTGTATAATCTACTTGGGCTTTCTTTTTTCCCCCCAAACTTTTTTATAAAGTGATTGTATAGTTTTACATCTAAACTGGCAACATAGAAGAGATTTGATTGATCTTGTAGTCTTTCCTATAGTGGATATTCTAAGAAATCTTGGTTTTTACAAATATTGGTTTTACCAAGAAATCTTGGTTTTTACAAACTGAATGCATATAAGATTCTTTATTATTGTGATTTTGATTTGTATTGTCATGAATATTGTTAAGGTCATTAATCTCTTCATATATTTAATGATGTATGAGTTTCACCAAGGGTATTCCTGTTTACATCTTTTGCTTTTTAAGAAAAACATCTTTGGTTGTCTTTTGCTTATTGTTTGTAATAATCATATATTTTCTTTTTTTTTAAATTATGACTTTTAAAAAATGTTTTATTTATTTATTCATGAGAGAAACAGAGAGAGAGAGAGAGAGAGAGAGGTAGAGACACAGGCAGAGGGAGAAGCAGGCTCCATGCAGGGAGCCCGATGTGGGACTCGATATTAGGTCTCTAGGATCACGCCCTGGGCCAAAGGCAGGCACTAAACCGCTGAACCACCCAGGCTGCCCTTAGTCATATATTTTCTTGAAGATAATATCCTTTTGGTTATGTGCTGTAAATACCCTTTCTAGCCTCAGGCTTACCATTTTTATTTCTTTAAGTTCTTTACTGACCAGAAATTCTTAATTTTAATATAATCAATTTCATCAATTATTTCTTCAAGAGTTGATACATTTTATAATTTGTGTAGGATATCCTTCTATACTCTGAGCACAGGAATATTTTCACCTACATGTTCTATTAAGATTTCCATAATTTTTCTTCTGACATTTATGTGTTTAATCCAATTGAAATTGATTTCTTATTTAAAGATAACTATTCACACCTCCATTAATTGAATTGCAATTATGTTCCAGCAGATCTATAACTCCTTATTAATATAACAAAAATATTCATGATGAGTCTGTTTCTGAGATTGCTCTTACATTCTACTGATTATTTTGTCTTTGCTTATGCCATGCCCACACAGCTTTACTATTACATCTTCAAAATATATCCTGCTATCAAGTAGAACATTTCTCTCTAGAATATTTTTCTTCAAAAGAAGAAGTTGACTAGACTTGGATTTTTATGCTACAAATTTCTTCTAATCATCTTGTCAAGTTCTTCAAACAATGCTGTTTGCATTATAATTGAAATTTGAGTAAACATATAAATTAATTTGAGATAATTGATATCTTTATTATGATAAATTTCCTGTCTTATTTTATTTGGATCTTCTTTAATGTCACTCAGCAATACTTTTAATTTGTTAATCACACAGATGTTGCATACTTTTGTTAAATTTACTTTTAGGCACTTCATGTTTTTTTTTATTAATATGAATTTTACCTTAAAGTGGGTTTTGCTAATTATTTGTGGTAGTGTACCAAGCCTTTGCTTTTGGTAGGTAGACCTATATCCAGCCATTTATTAAATTATACAATTATTCAAAATGAATTACCAGTAGAATCTTTCTGGTTTTTAAAGAAAAACTGATATTATCTTTGTATAGTGAAAATTATAGTTTTTCCTTTCCTTTTTAAAATTTAATTTACTTTTATTATTATGCTAATAGAGCCTCTTATATAATGCAAACAGCAGTATATCCTCTAACGTGTTGCTTATTTTTTCATTAAGACTTTATTTATTCGGTATGCTGAGCAGTTGAGCTTCTGCCTTTGGCTCAGGTCATGATCCTGGAGTCGCTGGATCGAGTCCTGCATCGGGCTCCCTGCATGGAGCCTGCTTCTCCCTCTGCCTGTGTCTCTGCCTCTCTCTCTCTCTCTCTCTCTGTGTGTCTCATGAATAAATAACTAAAATCTTAAAATATATTTTATTTATTTATTCACTTTACAGAGAGAAACCATTAGCAGGGAGGTAGGGGCAGAGGGAGAGGGAAAAGCAGACTCCCAACTGTGCAGGGAGGCTGAGATGGGGCTCAATCCTGGGTCCCTGGGATCATGGCCTAAGCCAAAGATAGATGCATAACCTACTGAGCCACCCAGACACTCCTAGTGTGTTCCTCATTTTAAAGGTAAAATTTTTGGCATGCCTAGGTGGCACAGTTGGTTGGATATTTGACTCTTGGTTTTTGCTCAGTTCAGAATCTCAGGGTCCTAGATATGAGCTGCCCATTGGATTCTGTCCTCAGCATGGAGTCTGCTTGAAATTCTCTCTCCCTCTCTCTCTGGGCTTCCCACTCATGTTCTTGCTCTATTCTTTCTCTCTCTTTGTTTCTCTTTAAAATAAATAAATAAAATGTAAAAAAAAAGGTCAAACTTTTAATATTTCTACATTAGGATCATTTTTCTTGATATTCTTTTTATATTTTTTAATAATAAATTTATTTTTTATTGATGTTCAATTTGCCAACATAAAGAATAACACCCAGTGCTCATCCCGTCAAGTGCCCCCCTCAGTGCCCATCACCATTCACTCCCACCCCCCGCCCTCCTCCCCTTCCACCACCCCTAGTTCGTTTCCCAGAGTTAGGAGTCTTTATGTTCTGTCTCCCTTCCTGATATTTCCCACACATTTCTTCTCCCCTCCCTTTCACTATTATTTATATTCCCCAAATGAATGAGAACATATAAAGTTTGTCCTTCTCCGATTGATTTACTTCACTCAGCATAATACCCTCCAGTTCCATCCACGTTGAAGCAAATGGTGGGTATTTGTCATTTCTAATGGCTGAGTAATATTCCATTGTATACATAAACCACATCTTCTTTATCCATTCATCCTTCGATGGACACCGAGGCTCCCTCAAAAGTTTGGCTATTGTTGACATTGCTGCTAGAAACATCGGGGTGCAGGTGTCCCGGCGTTTTATTGCATCTGAATCTTTGGGGCAAATCCCCAACAGTGCAATTGCTGGGTCTAGGGCAGGTCTATTTTTAACTCTTTGAGGAACCTCCACACAGTTTTCCAGAGTGGCTGCACCAGTTCACATTCCCACCAACAGTGTAAGAGGGTTCCCCTTTCTCCACATCCTCTCCAACATTTGTGGTTTCCTGCCTTGTTAATTTTCCCCATTCTCACTGGTGTGAGGGGGTATCTCATTGTGGCTTTGATTTGTATTTCCCTGATGGCCAGTGATGCAGAGAATTTTCTCATGTGTGTGTTGGCCATGTCTATGTCTTCCTCTGTGAGATTTCTCTTCATGTCTTTTGCCCATTTCATGATTGGATTGTTTGTTTTTTTGCTGTTGAGGTGAATAAGTTCTTTATAGATCTTGGAAACTAGCCCTTTATCTGATAGGTCATTTGCACATATCTTCTCCCATTCTGTAGGTTGTCTTTTAGTTTTGTTGACTGTATCCTTTGCTGTGCAAAAGCTTCTGATCTTGATGAACTCCCAATAGTTCATTTTTGCTTTTGTTTCTTTTGCCTTCGTGGATGTATCTTGCAAGAAGTTACTGTGGCTGAGTTCAAAAAGGGTGTTGCCTGTGTTCTCCTCTAGGATTTTGATGGAACCTTGTCTCACATTTAGATCTTTCATCCATTTTGAGTTTATCTTTGTGTCTGGTGCAAGAGAGTGGTCTAGTTTCATTCTTCTGCATGTGGATGTCCAATTTTCCCAGCACCATTTATTGAAGAGACTGTCTTTCTTCCAATGGATAGTCTTTCCTCCTTTATCGAATATTAGTTGACCATAAAGTTCAGGGTCCACTTCTGGGTTCTCTCTTCTGTTCCATTGATCCATGTGTCTGTTTTTGTGCCAGTACCACACTGTCTTGATGACCACAGCTTTGTAATACAACCTGAAATCTGGCATTGTGATGCCCCCAGCTATGGTTTCCTTTTTTAAAATTCCCCTGGCTATTCGGGGTCTTTTCTGATTCCACACAAATCTTAAAATAATTTGTTCTAACTCTCTGAAGAAAGTCCATGGTATTTTTTTTTTTTCATGGTATTTTGATAGGGATTGCATTAAACGTGTAAATTGCCCTGGGTAACATTGACATTTTCACAATATTATTTCTGCCAATCCATGAGCATGGAATATTTTTCCATCTCTTTGTATCTTCCTCAATTTCTTTCAGAAGTGTTGTATAGTTTTTAGGGTATAGATCCTTTACCTCTTTGGTTAGGTTTATTCCTAGGTATCTTATGCTTTTGGGTGCAATTAAATGGGATTTACTCCTTAATTTCTCTTTCTTCAGTCTCATTGTTAGTGTATAGAAATGCCACTGATTTCTGGGTATTGATTTTGTATCCTGCCATGCTACCAAATTGCTGTATGAGTTCTAGCAATCTTGGGGTGGAGGCTTTTGGGTTTTCTATGTAGAGTATCATGTCATCGGCGAAGAGGGAGAGTTTGACTTCTTTGCCAATTTGAATGCCTTTAATGTCCTTTTGTTGTCTGATGGCTGAGGCGAGGACTTCCAGTACTATGTTGAACAGCAGTGGTGAGAGTGGACATCCCTGTCTTGTTCCTCATCTTAGGGGAAAGGCTCCCAGTGCTTCCCCATTGAGAATGATATTTGCTGTGGGCTTTTCGTAGATGGCTTTTAAGATGTCGAGGAAAGTTCCCTCTATCCCTACACTCTGAAGAGTTTTGATCAGGAATGGATGCTGTATTTTGTCAAATGCTTTCTCTGCATCTAATGAGAGGATCATATGGTTCTTGGTTTTTCTCTTGCTGATATGATGAATCACATTGATGGTTTTACGAGTGTTGAACCAGCCTTGTGTCCCGGGGATAAATCCTACTTGGTCATGGTGAATAATTTTCTTAATGTACTGTTGGATCCTATTGGCTAGTGTCTTGTTGAGAATTTTTGCATCCATGTTCATCAGGGATATTGGTCTGTAATTCTCCTTTTTGGTGGGGTCTTTGTCTGGTTTCGGAATTAAGGTGATGCTGGTCTCATAGAACAAACTTGGAAGTACTCCATCTCTTTCTATCTTTCCAAACAGCTTTAGTAGAATAGGTATGGTTTTTTCTTAAACGTTTGATAGAATTCCCCTGGGAAGCCATCTGGCCCTGGACAATTGTGTCTTGGGAGGTTTTTGATGACTGCTTCAATTTCCTCCCTGGTTATTGGCCTGGTAAGGTTTTCTATTTCTTCCTGCTCCAGTTTTGGTAGTTTGTGGCTTTCTAGGAATGCGTCCATTTCTTCTAGATTGCCTAATTTATTGGCGTAGAGCTGTTCATAATATGATTTTAAAATCGTTTGTATTTCCTTGGTGTTGGTAGTGATCTCTCCTTTCTCATTCATGATTTTATTAATTTGAGTCTTCTCTCTCTTCTTTTTAATAAGGTTGGCTAATGGTTTATCTATCTTTTAATTCTTTCAAAGAACCAACTCCTGGTTCTGTTGATCTGTTCCACAGTTCTTTTGGTCTCGATTTCATTGAGTTGCTCGAATTTTAATTAACTCTCTTCTTCTGCTGGGCGTGGGGTCCATTTGCTGTTTTTCCTCTAGCTCATTTAGGTGTAAGGTTAGCTTTTGTATTTGAGTTCTTTCCAGTTTTTGAATGGATGCTTGTATTGTGATGTATTTCCCCCTCAGGACTGCTTTTGCTGCATCCCAAAGATTTTGAACGGTTGTATCTTCATTCTCATTAGTTTCCATGAATCCTTTTAATTCTTCCTTAATTTCCTGGTTGACCCTTTTATCTTTTAGCAGGATGGTCCTTAACCTCCATGTGTTTGAGGTCCTTCCAAACTTCTTGTTGTGGTTTAGTTCTAATTTCAAGGCATTATGGTCTTAGAATATACAGAGGACTATCCTGATCTTTTGGTATCAGTTCAGACCCGATTTGTGACCCAGTATGTGGTCTATTCTGGAGAAAGTTCCATGTGCACTTGAGAAGAATGTGTATTCAGTTGAGTTTGGATGTAAAGTTCTGTAGATATCTATGAAATCCATCTGGTCCAGTGTATCATTTAAAGCTCTCATTTCTTTGGAGATGTTGTGCTTAGAAGACCTATCAAGGGTAGAAAGAGCTAGATTGAAGTCACCAAGTATAAGTGTATTATTATCTAAATATTTCTTCAGTTTGGTTATTAATTGGTTTTAAATATTTGGCAGCTCCCACATTCGGGGCATATATATTGAGGATTGTTAAGTCCTCTGGTTGGTTAGATCCTTTGAGTATGAGATAGTGTCCCTCTTCATCTCTCACTACAGTCTTCGGGGTAAATTTTAGTTTATCTGATATGAGGATGGCTACCCCTGCTTTCTTTTGAGGACCATTTGAATGGTAAATGGTTCTCCAACCTTTGATTTTCAGGTTGTAGGTGTCCTTCTGTCTAAAATGAGTCTCTTGTAGACAGCAAATAGATGGGTCCTGCTTTTTTATCCAGTATGAAACCCTGTGCCTTTTGATGGGGTCATTAAGCCCGTTCACGTTCAGAGTTACTATTGACAGATATGAGTTTAGTGTCATCATGATATCTATTCAGTCCTTGTTTTTGTGGATTGTTCCACTGAACTTCTTCTTAAAGGGGAATTTTAAGAGTCCCCCTTAAAATTTCTTGCAGAGCTGGTTTGGAGGTCACATATTCTTTCAGTTCATGCCTGTCTTGGAAGCTCTTTATCTCTCCTTCCATTTTGAATTAGAGCCTTGCTGGATAGAGTATTCTTGGTTGCATGTTCTTTTCATTTAGGACCCTGAATATATCCTGCCAGCCCTTTCTGGCCTGCCAGGTCTCTGTGGAGAGGTCTGCTGTTACCCTAATACTCCTCTCCAGAAAAGTCAGGGACTTTTTTTCTCTTGCTGCTTTAAGGATCTTCTCCTTATCTTTGGAATTTGCAAGCTTCACTATTAGATGTCGAGGTGTTGAGCGGTTTTTATTGATTTTAGGGGGGGGGATCTCTCTATTTCCTGGATCTGAATGCCTGTTTCCCTTCCCAGATTAGGAAAGTTTTCAGCTAGGATTTGTTCAAATACATATTCTGGCCCTCTGTCCCTTTCGGCGCCCTCGGGAACCCCTATTAAACATAGGTTTTTCTTCCTCAGGCTGTCGTTTATTTCCCTTAATCTGTCTTCATGGTCTCTTAATTGTCTGTCTCTTTTTTCCTCAGTTTCCCTCTTTGCCATCAACTTGTCTTCTATGTCAGTCACTCGTTCTTCCACCTCGTTAACCCTCGTCTTAGGACTTCTAGTTTGGATTGCATCTCATTCAGTTGATTTTTAATTTCTGCCTGATTGGATCTAAATTCTGCAGTCATAAAGTCTCTTGAGTCCTTTATGCTTTTTTCTAGAGCCACCAGTAGCTGTATAATAGTGCTTCTGAACTGGCTTTCTGACATTAAATTGTAATCCAGATTTTGTAACTCTGTGGGAGAGAGGACTGTTTCTGATTCTTTCTTTTGAGGTGAGGTTTTCCTTCTAGTCATTTTGCTCAGTGCAGAGTGGCCAAAAACAAGTTGTACTGGGAAAAGGAGAAAAAGAGAGAGAGAATGAAAGAAAAGAGAAAAAGAAAAAAGAGAAAGAAGAAAAAAATGGAAAAAAGAGAAGAAAAAGAGAAAGAAAAAGAAAGAAAGGTGAAAACAAAAGGGGTGGGGAAGCAATCAGAAATCAAAAAGAAAGAGAAAAAAAAAACAAGAAAAAAACAAAAACAAAAAAAACCTAAAAACACGGGGGAGTATCTTCTGATTCTGTGTACTTTAAATCCCTTGACTTCCCCCTGGAACTCGTCGGTCTAGCTGGTCTTCTGGGGGAGGGGCCTGTTGTGCTGATTTTCAGGTGTTAGCACTTGGGGGAGCTGCTCTGCCCCCTGCCTGGTGCAGGGCTCAGTGGGGGTTGTTTACCCCATGAGGCCCCAGGAGGAACAGCCACAGTGGCTATGGGAGCTCTGGAAACCTGGATTCAGCCCCTGCAGTAACTCCGGGGCTCTCCGTCTGCAGGGCCTGGGGGCTCCGGGTGGGGCCGCTGATCTGCTCAGTTCCAGGCAGGAGCGTCCTTGCTGTCCTGGGCTCTCCCGGTCTCTGCCTGCCCCGGGGGAGGCCGCATCCTGGGCTGTGTCCGGGCGCCCTGTGCTCCGGGGCCTGCGCTGTTGGATTCGCACTCCCGGCCGCGCAGCCCCCTCCATGTAGCCGCCGCCCGAGCCCCTCCGAGCTGTTCCCGGAGCCCCGCAGCCCCCTCCGCGGAGCCGCCGCCCGAGCTCCTCCGAGCTGCTCCGGGTCCCGCCGTGTGCGCTGCAGCCCTTAGGGAGCTCGGCGCACTCTCCCCGGGCGCAGGTGCCTGTTACTGTCCCAGGGAGCCCGAGGGCATCCCCGCCTTTCTGGGGATCCTGCTCCAATTCCCGGGGAGCCCCTTTCCGCGGGGAAGGTCGGTGCAGCTCCTGCTCCTCCGGGACGGGGCTCTCCTGTCCTGGGGACACTCGCCCCGGCCTCAGCCCGGCTCCTCGCGGGGCCCCTCCCCCTTGGAGGCCTTTTGTGTCTTTATTTCTTTTTCCCCGTCTTCCTACCTTGATAGAAGCGCGAACTCTTCTCACTGTAGCATTCCAGCTGGTCTCTCTTTAAATCTCAGGCCGAATTCGTAGATTTTCAGGATGATTGGAAGGTTATCTAGGTAATTTGGTGGGGACAGGTGACTTGGGAACCCTACTCTTCCGACATCTTGCCCCTCCTCCTGTTCACTTCTTTTAGGTCATCCAGTTTTTGCCACCAGATTGTTCATAATAGTCCCTTATAATCTTTTTATTTTTTAAATTTTTTTCAAAGATTTTTAAATTTATCGAGAGAGGAAGAAAGGCGGGGGGAGAGAAAGAAAGAGAGAGAGAGAGAAAGAGATTGAGGTTGAGGCAAAGAGAAACGGAGAGCCAGGGGAAGCAGCAGAGGGAGAGGGAGAGAGAGTCTGTAGTAGATTCCCCCCGAGCAAGGAATCCTATACGGGCCTCCATCCCACAACCCTGAGATTATTACATGAGCTAAAATCAATGGTCAGGGATGCCTGGATGGCTCAGCGTTTGTGCGTCTGCCTTTGGCTCAGGATATGATCCTGGGGTCCCGGGATTGAGTCCACATGGATCGGGCTTCCTGCGTGGAGCCTGCTTTTCCTCTGTCTGTGTCTCTGCCTTGCTCTCTCTCTGTCTCTCATGACTTTCAAAAATCCAAATCTTAGTTTTGTCAATTTTTTCCTGCCAATGTTGGGCCTATTCTATTCTTATTTTTATACTTCTTTGAGGTACAAAATTGATTATTGATTTGAGATTTTTCTTTAATGTAGGAGTTAATCACCATAAGCTTCCACTTTAGGAGTACTTTCGCTATATCTAATAAGTTTTGGTGTGTTAAATTGTAGTTTTCATTTTTCTCCAAATAGTTTCTGGTTTCCTTTTTGGTGTCATTTTAAATCCACTGATTATTAAGAACTTGTTTAATTTCCATATATTTTTGAATTTTTTGATTTTCCATGTTATTTGAATCTAGTTTTATTGCATTGTGAGGATTTAAATCTTCTAAATTTGCTAAGGTTTTTTTTTGTTGTTGTTGTTGTTGTTGTAAAATGTGATACATCCTGCAAAAAGTTCTATGATGTGTGCTTGAGAAGAGTATTTTTCTCTGGCTGCATGTAATGTTCAGTTATATATCTTATTTCTCTCCGGTCTTCAATGTTATTCAAATGTGCTATTTCCCTATTGATTTCTGTCTGAATGATTTACGCATTATTTAAAGTGGAATATTGAAGTCTTCCAATGTACTGTTATTTATTTTCCACTTCTAATCTGTCAGTATTTTGTTTGAACATTTAAGTAATCTGGCATTGTGTGTATATATATTTATAATCGTTATATCTTCCAATTGAATCAACACTTATGTCATTATATAATGACCATTGCTGTCTCTTATGACAAATTTTCAATTAAAGTCTATTTTGTCTGATATAGCTTCCCCTGTCCCCTGCTATTTTATGTTTACATTTCTATGGAATATCTTTCTCATCACTTAACTTTCATTCTATGTTTTTTTAGATCTAAAATACATTTCTTATACACAACGTATAGTTTTATTCTGTTCTTTTATCTTTTTAGCCAGTTTGTCTTTTGCTTGAGGAGTTTAGTTCATTTACATTTAAAGATATTATAAAGGGCAAGTTTGTGAGTTTGCCATTTTGTTGTTTTCTTTGGTTTTGTTTTATAGTTCTTGTATTCCTTTCTTCTTATCTTCCTTTATGGTTTCATGTATTAGAGCATTGATATACTTTAATTTTTTTTCTCTTTATCTTTGTGTATCTCCTTTAGGTATTGTCATTGTAGTTACCTTGAAGGTTATATAAAACGTAATGATCTCATATAGTCATAACAGCCTCCTTTGAGCTAATAACAACTTAAGTTTAATTGCTTATATGAAGTGTACAAGTTTACGACCCTACTGTAACAATTTATTGATATCACAATTTTCACCTTTCATTTTGTATATCTGTTAATAGATTGTTATAATTAGAGTTATTCTTCAATACTTTTTCATCTTAATTTTTACAACAGGGTTAAAAGTTACTTATACATCAACATTATGGTATTATATTATTCTATGTCTGCCTATATATTTACCTTTATTAGTGTGATTTATATTTTCCTGGGTTCTTGTGTTGAAATTTACAGCACTTTTATTTCAAATTGAAGAACTCCCTTTAGCACTTCTTGTATGCCGTGTCTAGTAGTGATGAACTCCCTCATTTTTTTTGAGATGTTAATTCTTTATCTCCCCTTCTTTTTCAAAGTTAATTTTGCAAATTACAGTATTGTTTGTCTGAAGTTCATTTCTTTCAGCACTTTGATATACCACTCCACTCTCTTTGGCCTGCCAGGTTTCTGCTGAGCAATCACTGATACACTACTTTTAGATAAAGGTATAATTGACATAAAACATTATGTAAGTTTAAGGTGTACAACATACTGATTTGATATACTTCGGGTTGCCATATGATTACTATTATAGTGTTAATTCTCACCTCAAATGTGTCACATAGTTATTTTTTTCTCGTGTTCAGAACATTTAAGATTTACTGTTTTCAGCAACGTTCAAATAGTATATATATTTATATATATCAAATAAATATATATGTATTTATACATACCTAATATATACTATATGTATATATAGTTTCAAACTGCAATCAAATGCTGTGCATTAAGTCCCCAGAATTTTTCTGGACCACTAATTTTTTGAGTGCTTGTTTGTACCTTTTGACAAACATCTCTTCAGTTCCTCTGCCCAGGAGTCCCCAGTAAGCACTCTTCTGTTCCTTCTTTCTTTGAATTGGGCTAGTTTAGATTTCATGTAAAAGTAATATCATAGAGTATTTTTCTTTTTCTTTCTGACTTACTTCATTTATTATAATACTCTAAAGGGCCATCAATGTTGTTGCACATGGTAAAATTTCTTTTCCCATGGTTGAATAATATATTTCTCATCTTTTTTATCCATTCATTCCCTGACAGACAGTTTGTTTCTATATCTTGGCTCTTGTGAATAATGTAAACATGACAGTGTATGTATTCTCATGTACTGTTTTCATTGCCTTTTGATACATACCCAGAAGTAGAGTTCTGGGATCATATGGTAGTTCTATTATTAATTGTTGTGGGATCCAGCATTCTGTTATACATAGTGGCTATAGCAATTACATTCCCACTTACAGTGCACAAGTGTTTCCTTCTTTTTACGTCTGTACCAACAACAACAGATGTGGTTATATCTCATTGTGATTTTGATTTACATGTTCCTGATGATTAGTAATGTTGAAAATCTTTTCATGCAACTGTTGGCCCTTTGTATGTCTTCCTTGAAAAATTGTCCATTTGGTTCTTCTGCCTATTTTTTAGTCTGATTGTCTAGTACGTTTTGTTATTGGTTTCTTTATATATTTCATATATTAACCCCTTATCAGACATATAGTTTGCAAATATTTTCTCCCATTATGTTGATTGCCTTTTAATTTTTTGATTGTTTCCTTTACTATGTAGAAACTTGTTTTAGGTTCATGTAGTCTCTCTGGGTGATTTTTGTGTCTCATGCTTTTTGTGTAGTATCCAAAAAAATCATGACCAAGAGTAATGTCAAGTATCCCTTTGTATTCTTCCAGGACTTTTATCATTTCAGGTATTATGTTTAAATATTTAATCCATTCCGAGTTAATTTTTGTGAGTAGTGTAAGAGAGGAATACAATTTTAATTTTCTACATGTGATTATCCAGTTTTCCCAGCATCGTATATTGAAAAGATTATTTTTTTCTGCATTGAGTATTCTTGGCTCCCTTGTCAAATGTTAGCTGATTCTATGAATGGGTTTATTTCTTGACTCTTGAGTCTGTTCCTTTGGTCTATCTGTCTGTTCTTATGCCAATATCATGATGTTTGATTACTGCAGCTTTTTAGTGTAGTTTGAAATGAAGAAGTGTGATGCTTCCAGCTTTGTTCCTTTTCAGGATTGCTATTCTCAGGATCTTGTATGATTCTATGCAAATTTTTAGTATCTAGCAAAAAATTGCTAGAAATGATCCATGAATTCAGTAAAGTCACAGGACATAAAATTGATTTATAGAAATTTGTCGCATTTCTATGTAGCAATAAGGAAGCAACAGAAAGAAATGAAGGAATCATTACATTACAATTGCACCAAAAACTACAAGATACTTAGGAATTAATCTAAACAAAGAAGTAAAAGATCCATACTCTGAAAACTATAAAACACTTGCAAAAGATATTGAAGAGGACACAAAGAAATGGAAAAACATTCCATGCTCAGGGATTGGAAGAACATCGTTAAAATGTCTATGCTACCCAAAGCAATCTACACATTTAATGCAATCTCTGTCAAAATACCACCAGCATTTTTCACAGATCTAGAAGGAACAATCCTAACATTTGTACGGTACCACAAAAGACCCCATATAGCCAGAGCAATGCTGAAAATGCAAAGCAACACAAAGCTAGGGGCATCACAATTTGAGACCTTAAGCTATATTACAAAACTGTCATCAAGACAGTATGCTACTGATACAGAAACAGATATTGTTCAATGGAGCAGAACAGAAAATCCAGAAATAAACCCTCAATTCTATGGTCAACTAATCTTCAGCAAACAGGAAAGAATATCCAATGGCAAAGAGACAATCTCTTCAACAAATAAGGTCAGGGGATGCCTGAGTGGTTTAGCACCTGCCTTCGGCCCAAGATGTGATCCTGGAGTCCCGGGATTGAGTCTCATGTTGGGCTTCCTGCATGGAGCCTGCTTCTCCCTCTGCCTGTGTCTCTGCCTCTCTCTCTTTGTCTTTGTCTCTCATGAATAAAAACATAAAATCTTTTTTTTAAAAAAACAACAAATAATGTCAGGAAAATTGGACAGCAAGGTACAAAAGAATTAAACTGGATCACTTTCTTACAGCATACAAAAAAAATAATTTCAAAATCATTGAAAGACCTAAACATGAGACAGGAAACCATTAAAATCCTCCAGGAGAACACAGGCCTCTTTGACATTGACTGTAGTCCTTTTTGTTTATTCGGTGAAAAATATCATTGGAATTTTTATAGGTTTTGCATTGAATCTATAGGGTGCTTGTTCCAATACAGACATTTTAACTATATTAATGGTTTCAGTCCATGAATGTAGAATGTCTTTCCACTTATTTGCTGCTTATTGAATAGCCTTATGATTTCCAGCATAAGTCTTAAATGATTTTCAGTGTCAAGAGCTTTTACTTCCTTATTAAATGTATTCCTAAGTGTTTTAATTCATGTTATTGTGAATTGATAGTTTTCTGTATTTCTTTTTCAGATATGTTATTGTTTGTGTAGAGAGACATGACTGAATTCTGTATGGTGCTCTTTCTATCCTACAGTTTTACTCTGTTTAATTCTAACTGTTGGCTGAGTCTTTAGTATTTTCTTTCTCACTATAAGATCATTTGTGGTGGTATACATGAGCTGGCTGTCAGGATCTATGACTCATGTGGCTCAGTTGCTGTATGGGGTATACAGTTGGGCCAAATGGTTATCTGGGTATGTGGGCAAAATGGCCAATGGGGTCCAATTTTTAATAGTCATAATCAAGTTTGGATTTTCTACTTTTTCTTCATTATATATCTGATATGCCAATTTTTCTATGAATTTTGTTAAAGGTTTCAAATAAAAAAAGATTAATATGTTAAGTCTTTAAAACTTTATGATGTGTATGGATATGTCTTATTTTCCTATTATAATTTACATATTTCCTTTTTTGTTGATAACTGTTAACATTGTTTTGTCTATTACTTTTTACACAGAAAGAGATTGGTTTTTATACTCAGTATTTTGTCATTTTTATTTATTACATTTATTTGTCATATAACCTCTGTTTATTTCTACTTCCTTTCATTGTTCTCTCGTCTCATTTCTAAATCATTGACTTGCAGTCTTAACTCATTAATATTTATCATTATCAAATATTATGTTTTGGGGGGTAATATCCTTTACCTATAAATTTTCCACCCAGTCTTGATAAGAGTCAAAAATCAATCTTTTATATATATTTTTTATCTTTAATTTTTAAAATGGATTATAATTCCATTTTGCTTCCTCTTTCAACTGATATTTTAAGATGTTTCACATTCTCAAATATAGTGGTTTTGCAAGTTATCTTTTTTTTTATTGATTGCTAACATAATTTTATTTCTGGTAAGAAAACATTGAGTGACACCCATTGTTTGCTATTTGTTAAATTTTGAGTTGTGGTGATGATCTCTACCGTACACACGAGGCTAATTAAAATTAAAAACAAGTTACGAAATTCAAGATTGCAATTCTGTTTTTTCAGCAAGTTAAGAATAGTATGTCTTTGTCTACTGGATATATTGTGGCTGTGGAGAAGACTGCTGTCAGTTTCATTGTTATTTTTTGGTGGGCAATATGTCTTTGATTCCTGTTTGTTTTAAAAATTGTTTTTTTTTTAAATTTTATGTCCTTAAGGTCTAGTCTGGTGTGCTTAGGATAGTTTTTGATTTTTAAAAATTATTAATTAGGATCATTTCAATAAACATATCTGAGTAAGACTTTCACTACTTTTCCATAATGTTTGCACAATGCCACTTTTCTTATTTTCTTTCCCTCATTTTCTTTTGCTGTTTCAGAATGCCTTTTGAGTCATCTCAATCAATCTTTCTCATCTCTCTCCCAATCCTATTCCACTTTATCACTGTGTTGCATTTGGTTTACTCCCCGTGTTTATTTTCTAGTTCATGACTTTCCTCTTTATCTACATATCATCTGATATCTGACTATATTGATTATATTTTTTCTTTCCAGAAATATTTATATTTTAAAGCCATCTACTATTTGAAAAATAAAATATGTTGTTGGATTTTGTGCTTTCATTTTCTCCTTTTGTATATTTGTTTTAATATAGCTTTATTAGTAGATTTTTCACGTTTACACAAATGCAGAATATCCAACAAATTCCAAGGTAACATTAAACACCTTCCAAAACAATGAACATTTTTTTGTATTTATTTTATTTATCTCCTCTCTGCGATTTTTTGCTAGTGCATTTTTAAGCAAATCTCAGATGTCATTTATCCCCCAGGCAATCCTACAGTATATATTGCCAAACAAAATAAAACAAAATAGCGCAGGATGTTTTGTTTTGTTTTGTTTTGTTTTGTTTTGTTTTGTTTTGTTTTTCTTTAGCAATGCCAAAATGACAGCAAAATTAACAGTGGTTTCTTAATAGTATCTAAGTCCATGCCCATATGCAGATTTCCTTCATTATGCATTTTTTAGTTGTTTTATAGTTATTTCTTTCCATCAGGATCCATGTAAGTCATATTCATTGAAGATAATTTTTATTTTGTCTTGTCTCCTTCAAATTAGACCAAATTAGATTCTCTTTGCATTTTATTTTGTTATTTATTGGTCTCCTTCAAATTAGACCAAATTAGATTCTCTTTGCATTTTATTTTGTTATTTATTGGTTCATAAAACCAGATTATTCTATACAATTACAGTCCATATCCTATATTTGGTTCAATTCTTTATCTTATATATTGTATCATATCAAAAGGCACATAATATCTGCATTTCTCACTTTTGGTGGTGCTAACATTTACCAGTGAGTTTAGGTGATGTCAGTCATTGTAAAATTCCCCTTGATAATTGTTGCCCAAATTTCATTTTTCATTATTGTTTGCAAAATATTGATTTTTCAATTTTATTATTTTCCTGTATTTAATACCTAGAATTTACTCAATAGATCTTTTTACATGAACTTTTCTTTTCATAATCATTTCTTTTTTCCATGTGAAAGTAAGTTTGCTTCCTTGTTAGCTCGCCTATGTTAATATAAATCTTTGCAATATTTTTTGTAGAAGAGATAATAATTTTGCTTTTAAGTAATGTTGGAGTTTTCAGTTTTCCATATAGTTTTGAAAGTGAAGCTTCCCAAGTATTAAATTTTGTAGCTTTTGTCGTCATATGTTCATATTTTGATACTTGTATCTGGCCTATTCTTCATTTCCATTTTTAGAGTTTTTTACTAGAATTATATTTATACATTTATCATTTTGGGTGAATCTGATTTTAGATCTATATTTTTCTAGCTATGTGCCATTCACTAAATTGTCACCTTTGGTAGGAAACTGAAATTTTTAAAGTGATCAAACCTTCATGTACTTAAATATGTTAACTGTTTATTACATATTTTCCAATACAGTTTTATTCTTTTTTTAAATTAATTAATTTATTTTTAAAAATATATTTTTTTTTATTCATGAGAGACACACAGAGAGAGAGGCACAGACACAGACAGAGGGAGAAGCAGGCTCCATGCAGGGAGTCCGACATGGGACTTGATCCTGGGTCTCCAGAATCACACCCTGGGCTGAAGGCGGCGCTAAACCACTGAGCCACCTGGGCTGCCCTTTATTTAATTTAAAATAACTTCTGCACTCAACGTGGAACTCGAACTTACAACCTCAAGATCAAGGGTTGCGTGCTCTACTGACTGAGCCAACTGGGTGCCCCTTATTGTTTTCTTAAGATAGATCATATCTATATTGTTAATCCAGGTTCAACTTAGTATGACCCATAGGCTAAATCTCATTACTGATTATTTTCTGTTACATGTGCAAAAGCATTAACTGTTTTTGCAAATAAAGTTTTATTGAAACACTGCCTCATTCATTTGCTGATTCATTTCCTCTGGCCACTTTTGTTCTGTAATGGCAAAGTTGAGTAGTTTCTACACAGACATAATGGCCAAAAAACCTAAAAATTTAATGTTTTCCTGATGAATTAAAGTGCTAGTTTTATTTTATCAAATATAGTCGTATGCCAGAGGCATAGACTATTTTTCATTTCCAATAGCTCTGTTGAAATAAGAGTACTATACTGTTCTCATTATTTCACTTTTAGAAGTAATGTCAATCAATGCATCATTTCATTAGTGTTTACAGTGTGTTTTTGCTATATTGTTCTGGTTTTCTATAAATTGATATTAGTATTGTTTTATCAAAGCTTCTGCAACTCTCCACCTTCTCTTTGAAAATTTGAATAATACATAATGTGTAATCTTTTCAAATTTGGAAATTTTCCTTCCAAAAGCATGTTAGTTTATCCAATTGATTTTCATCCCCTTCCATAATCTCTTTTCATATTCAAATTGAAGAAATTTATTTATTCTCATTAATTCCCAGAATTTTATGTTTTATTATTTTGTATAGGTTAATTCATCCCATGTTAAATAACAGTTAATGGCACAACTTTTTATCCCAAACCATGACAGTAAAAATTTTAGTGCTCTGATAGATAAAATAGGTGTCATGTTTTGTGGCAAGTGTTCACACAGATACCTGAGGTATTAGATACAGGAAGGTTTTTAGTCTTTTGTTACTGGTCATTTCTCTTGATAGAATCTATTTTGTCATAATATATATGTTTTTATTAGCACATGATTAGACTTGATTTGTTAGATATTTGGGATTTTCATCTTATATGTATTAGAGAAATTCATCAGTCTTTTCATTCTTTCTCTGACAGTATATATCAGTTATAACAGATTGGTAAAAATAATTCCAAGCTTTCTTTTTTTGTCCTATGCTATGAAGCATTTTGAATAAAATAAGTGTCTCTTAACTTTTAGGTTTTTAGTCTTTTGTAACTCAGCACTAAAGGGGATTTTTATAGTTGAATTCATTATATTTATGAATGTGGAATGGGAATGGTAGTAAATATCCTAATTTTACATATCTGCTTTTCTTTCACCACGAAACATTACAGATAGCTATATAACATATATTCTTAACAAGTTGAAGAAGTTTCCTTCTATTTTCACTTTACTATGTGTTTTTTCCCAGAAATTGGTGTTTAAATTTATCAAATAAAAGGTTTTTAGCAACTGTTAAAATTTTTATGTTTCTTTATTAAATAAAACAATATACAGAATAAGTTAAATAATTTCTTTTATTATATATTTAAATATTTTATTTATTTATTCATGAGACACAGGGAGAGAGGCAGAGACATAGGCAGAGGGAGAAGCAGGCTCTATGCAGGGAGCCCGATGTGGGACTCCATCCGGGGACTCTGGGATCACACTCTGAGCCAAAGGCAGACGTTCAACTGCTGAGCCATCCAGGTGTCTCTAAGTTAAAGAATTTCTAATTAAAACTCACCTATGATTTCTTGTGATAAAATCTCACTTGTCATAATATATATTTTTTAATAATGCATGATTGGACATGATTTGTTAGGTATTTGGGATCTCATCTTATATTTATTAGTGAAATGTATCAGTCTTTTCATTCTTTCTCTGGCATTGTATATCAGTTATAACAGGTTGATAAAAATTATTCCAAGCTTTCTATTTTTTTTCCTATACTATGAAGCATTTTGAATAAAATAGGCCTCTCTCACTTTAAGGTTTAAAGTTGTCTGCACTCAGCCATTAGAAACGACAAATACCCACATTTGCTTTGATGTGGATGGAACTGGAGGGTATTATGCTGAGTGAAATAAGTCACTCGGAGAAGGACAAACATTATATGGTCTCATTCATTTGGGGAATATAAAAAATAGTGAAAGGGAATAAAGGGGAAAGGAGAAAAAATAAGTGGGAAATATCAGAAAGGGAGACAGAACATAAAAACTCCTAACTCTGGGAAACGAACTAGGGGTGGTGGAAGGGGAGGTGGGCGGGTGGTGGGGGTGACTGGGTGCCGGGCACTGAGGTGGGCACTTGACGGGATGAGCACTGGGTGTTATTCTATATGTTGGCAAATTGAACACCAATAAAAAATAAATTTATAAAAAAATAAATAAAGTTGTCTGCATAACACCACTGGCATATAGTGTCACTCTTTGAAGTAATTCATTGCGAGACTTTTCAACTTTTTTCATGGTTATCGATATATAGTGCCCTCCTTCATACTTCATCCATCTATCCCAACCCCCCGCCCACCTTCCTTCATCAACCCTCAGTTTGTTCTCTATCTTTAAGAATCTTCTATTGTTAACTTCCTTTTCTCTCTTTTCCCTTCCCTTTTCTCCTTCCTTTCCCAAATGTTCATCTGTTGTTCTTTCTTAAATTCTACATATGAGTGAGATCATATGATGTTTTTCTTTTTCTGACTTATTTCACTTAGCATAACTCACTCTAGCTCCATCCACATCATTGCAAATGGCAAAATTTCACTCTTTCATGGCTGAGTAATATTCAATTATATATATATATTCAATTATATACACATACACATGCATAATAAATATATATATATATCACTTATTCTTTATCCATTCATCAGTTGATGGACATCTGGGCTCTCTCCAGAGTTTAGCTATTATTGATAATGGTGTTATTAATATAGGGGTGCATGTATCCCTTCCAAATCCAATATTTTTGTATCCTTTGGGTAAATACCTAGTAGTTTAATTGCTGGGTCATAGGATAGTTCTATTAACTTTCTGAGGAACCTACATATGTCTTTTGATTGGAGCATTTAGTCCATTTGTATTCAGCATGATTATTGAAAATACAAATTTATTGTCATTATCTGTAGAGTTGGTGTTTCTTGTGACTTGTTGCTTTAGGTTTATTTTCCCCAATCACAGAATCTCCCTTAATATTTCTTGCAGGGCAGGTTTAATGGTTATGAACTCCTTTAGTTTTTGTTTGTCTGGGAAACTCTTTATCTCCCATATTCTGAATGACATCCTTACTGGACAAATAATTCTTGGTTGAATATTTTCCTCATTCAGCACTTTGAATATGTAACTTTCTTCTAGTCTGCCAGTTTCTGTGGATGGATCTACTGTGTATCTGATCTGTCTTTCCTTGTAGGTTAAGGACTTTTTCCCCTTGCTGCTTTCAGGACTTTTTCCTTTTATGTGTGTTTTGTGAATTTGACTGTGATATGTCTTGGCATTGGTTGTTTTTTGTTGACTTTAATGGGAGTTCTCTGTGCTTCTTGGATTTTAACACCTGTATCCTTTCCTACATTAGCTAAGTTTTCAGCTATAATTTCCTCAAATAAACCTGCACTCTTTTGTCTCTCTTCATCTTTTAAGACTCATATGATACAAATATTATTACATTTTAATAAGTTGCTGAGTTCCCTAAGTGTACCTTGGTGATCCATTACCGTTTCTTTCCTCTTCTTTTCAGTTTCATTATTTTCTGTAATTTTATCTTCTTTTTTTAAGATTTTATTTATTTGAGAGAGAGTTCAAGAGAGACAGCAGGAACTGGGGCAAAGGGAGAGGGAGAAGCAGACTCCCTACTGAGTAGGGAGCCTGATACAGTACTTGATCCTTGTACTCTAAGATCATGACCTGAGCTGAAGGTGGACACTTAACGAATTGAGCCACCCAGGCACCTCTATAATTATCTTCTATATCACTGATTTATTCCTCTGATTTGTCTATCCTCATTTTTATGGCATTGCATTTGTGTTTGCATCTCAGCTATAGCATTTTTAATTTCAGCATGGCTAGATTTTAGTTCTTTTATCTCTTCAGTATGGGATTTTCTGGTGTCTTCTATCCTTTTTTAAAGCCCAGCTAGTATCCTTATAATTGTTGTTTTACGTTCTTGTTTAGACATTGCTGGCTGTCATTTCTTCGTGTTCTTTCTTTTGGGTTGAATTCTTCCATATCCTGGGGATTGTATTCTGATTTGTAGATGTGCAGCTTCATTCTCTAAGACTTCTGATAATTTCATGGGTGTTCAGAATTATTTGATATTTATCTAGCTGTGTTTGAGGAGACAGGCTTAGAGTCACCCTATTCCTCTACCATCTTTCTCATATATATATTATATATGAGAAAAATATATTATACATATGTGTATTACTCCAAAGATAAAGTATTTTCTCTGAATGAATATATATCTGAGGCCTGAATGGCTCAGCGGTTGAGCATCTTCCTTTGTCTCAGGGCATGATCCTGGAGTCCTGGGATCGAATCCCACATTGGGCTCCTTGCATGCAGCCTGCTTCTCCCTCGGCCTGTGTCTCAATGCTCCATGTCCAGCACTGGGCTTGATCCCACAACTCTGAGATCAAGAGTACAATGCTTCACTGACTGAGCCATCCAGACACCCCAGTGGTTGCTGGTATATTTTTATATTTTTTCTTAGTTAATATAGTTATATACATTTTCTGATACATAATAGTCCAGTATATCAGTTTTTAAATTTTTATTAGAATAGAGTTAAGAATTTTTATTGTTCTTTTCTAATTTTATAAGTCAACATTTATTTTATTAGGGTAATGTATACATATAAGTTTTTAAGTTCATATTGTACTAAGGGCTAATAATGGAAAACACTAGTAACATAAACATCCCATTCCGTGGTACTGTTTCCCAGTTAGAGCAACTTTAAACTATATAAACCTTTTCTTCTAAAAAACATTTTTTTAAATAAAATTTTCCTTCTGGCATTACCTCTGTGTTTTATTTTATTTTTATTATTTTTTAAGATTTTATTTATTTATTCATGAGAGACATAGAGAGAGAGAGGCAGAGACACAGGCAGAGGGAGAGGCCAGCTCCATGCAGGGAGCCTGACATGGGACTGGATCCTGGGTTTCCAGGATCACACCCTGGGCTGAAGGCGGCGCTAAACCGCTGAGCCACCTGGGCTGCCCACCTCTGCGTTTTAAAGTTATATGGTCATGCCATTATTTCTTTAGTGTTATTAGAAATTATGTATTGATTTCCAGTTTTGGCAAAGGAACATTTAACTATGATATAATTCAGACTTATTTTTCTTCCATTTTCCAGTTATAATTTTAGTGTTTATATTATTATGACTATGTTAATATCATTAACTTCTAAGCTAACCAGTGTACTGTGAATGTTTCTTGTCTTATAGTTTTGAATTTTCATTCAGTTAATAACAATAATGTTTTTTTATTAGCTGCTTCTTAACAATTGTTCCAACATGTGTCTGAAATACCCATCAATTATCATTTTCTATGCAATGAAATGCATTGTTTAATCTAGTGTTTGTATTTTTTCCCTAGAGATATTTCCCTTTAACCCTAACATTCTTCTGCTCTATTTTACAATGATTGTTTTCTATGTATACCAAAGTTTTATCCTAGGAGTAGTTTCATTCACCTCCTATGTTGTTCTCCAAGGATTCTGAATCTCGTGATTATCCTCTTTACTCAACTGTTTTGTTGGAGCAAATTTACCAGTACCTTTCTATGAAAGGAAATGTAGGGTTACACTTGTGAACTTTGTTGTTGTTTTGTTTCTTAATCCTTTTAGGTTGAATTCTACTATATTTAGTGTTCTGAAATTTCACAGTACTGCCCTATGTTGGAGGCTTTTTCCCAGGCATTTTGTTGATACTTTTTTGGTCCATTAGGAAACACCTATTTTTTATGTCAATGGAATTTTTCCATTTTATTTCTTTCATAATTTTCTCTGTTTCCTTAGCTTTTAATCTTAGGTTATCTTACTAATAAACTGCTGTACTTTTTGAATTAATCCTTAAATTAAAAATTGCTCTGTCTCCTATTTTGCAATTTTTTGTTGTTGTTTTCAGTGTTATTTAAGTTTCTAGGAAATTTTGGTTTCTCTTTCCGATGTTTCAACTTTAAAATAAATTCCAAGAACTCTATATTTCACTAGTTCTTCCTCTTTTAGTAACAATCGATTATTACTCCAAAGATAAAGTATTTTTTTCTGAAAATGTGAATTATTGACATTTTTGAATGTTTATCTTTTTTAATAAAATTTTTGCTTTTTATCTTGCTTCCTTTTCTCTTCTTTTTTTGGGGGGGGTGGAGGTGTTGTTTTTCCTCATTCAGAAGAATTTCCTGAACATATTATTATCTTTCATAGACATCTTGAGTTCATTGGACTTCTATGCTCATGGATCACTGTCAGTTTTTATTGAGGAGTGAAATATTAAAGAATCGCTTAGACAAAAAAAGAATTGTTTATAAGCTCTATGTGTGTGAATAAGGCTTTCAAATAGTAAACTTTAAATTACAGTGATTGTACAGTAATCCAGCTCTTTCATTAGGAGAATTTCCAAATGTCTTCTGTAATATCCTTATATATTTCCATAGATAAATTATTGAATTACCTCCCTAGCAAGTTTAAGACTAGATGCTGAAATTCTTGAAGCATGGTGACAAAGGGAGCCTAGAATTCCTGAGATTCAGTACGGATATTTTATTTCATTATTAGATGTGTAACTTTGCTTTTCACTCCATCCTCTTGTGCCTACTTATGTGCATATGTAGAAAAAAGTCTTTTTCTCACTTTTCAGGGTGTCTTGTATTTGAATTTGTAATTTGATGCTATTTGTTGTAAAAAATTAAAATCTTAAGCTACTGACCTAAGTCTTACTGTTCATCTTCACATTGTGCAACTTCAGTTTGAAACGCAAATATATCAGCATTTTAATCATATGTGACGTAACTGAAATTACACCATGTATATTTTGTACCTCATACATGTGTGTGCATTTCATTCGTATGACAGTAATGAAATTGCTACAGAAAACTGGCAAAACCATTTTTTTTCACTACTTGATCTGTACACATTTTATAGATATTCTGCCTATGGCATATTGATGAATGAGAAGGACTGAATGTCAAATTAAGATTGCTTTATCTTTCCTTTTCCTTTATAAAAAATCATTTTAAGGTGCCTGAGTGGCTCAGTGGGTTATGTGTCTGCCTTCGGCTCAGGTCATGATTCCAGTCTCCTGGGATCAAGTCCTGCATCAGGCTCCCTGCTCCACAAGGAGTCTGCTTCTCTATCTATCCTCCCCTCGCCCCCCTGCTTGTGCTCTCTCTCATGTTCTCTCTCTCTTTCTCTCAAATAAATTACATCTTAAAACATTAAAAATTAAAAATAATTTTCAATGATTGGTTGTCTAGTAGAGGTGGAAAAATGAGTAAGAATGCAGTAAGATTCCTTGATTGTTCTAATTCTTAGAATGCAGTGGGATATCTATAGGCCTAGAAGGTGAACTATCAAGCTAAAGAGATTTATTCACAGGTTTATTCACATAATCGAATTTGTTCTCCCTAGTTTTGAACTTGCATAAGTTTTGATTCTAGGTTGGCCTATGTGCCAAGTGGGAGGGCCTCAGGCTGCTTGACAAGAGGGTTGTTGGCCTTCTAGGAGAAATAATTCAAGAGAAAGATATTTAGAGAAAGGGACATTAGATTTATTAAGTATAGAAGTAAGAATGGAAATACTTCATGAACAAGTACCTGTCTCTCCTCCCTGATGGGGAAGGGAACACTACCCTTTACATCTAATAAGCTTTTTTCAAATTAGCTAACCATATAGGGAGAGGCTCACTCTTTTAACATTGGGTTTATCAGTTACATTGGGATGTTAGTGTTTCCATTTTCTTGGTATTGTGAAATTACCCACAGGGACCAATGTTAACGAATGTCCAGCCTTTGTGGCTTTTACTGTCGAAGTGAATGGGATCTTGTGGTCTACCACGAGCCCAATCTTGTGACCCTTTTTATGACCTACTGACTTTTGTTAAGGGTCAATATAAAATCTAAATGACTTTACTTTGATCAACTTGTCTCCCTAGTCTCCCTTCCTGCCTCAATTCTATGATCCCTTTATTCCTTCCAATTTCTCCTTTTTCACATGGAGTTGTCTATTCATGCCTGTCACACCATTATATTCTGGAAACATAACTTGTTTTCTAATTTTACAGGCCTACATGTAGAGCAGAATTTTGTCCCAAGATGTACCATAATCAACATTGCCCTGTTGATATCTTGATTGCAAGATTTTTAGATTCTAGAATGTGAAAAAATAAATTTCTGTTGTTTTAAGCCACCCACCTTTGTAGTACTTTTTCTCTGTGTGTGTGTGTGTGTGTGAGTGTGTGTGTGTGTGTGTGTGTGTGTGTGGTACTTTGTTTTGACAGTCTTAGGAAACTAATATAAAATTATCACCTCTATTTTGTTTAGTCTAGAAAAGATTAGATTTTGAGTCATTCTTAGGGATAATACTCTGTAATCTAGCTAGAATTATAAAAATATGCCAGAGATATATGAAGTAAGAAATTGGTAGAGGGCACTCTGGAGTTTTGCCCACACTGCTTAATTGTTTAAATCTCTATGATTCCATGCAGTCTGGTAGCTTTCTTGATTTAGCGCTCTTTTTAAAAACAAGGATTCTTTTCCAAAGCTAAAAAACATTATTCTAGAGATCTTGCCATCTTTATGTATGCATGCCCATTATTTGTACAAACCACAAACTTCTCAGTTCTTCCGAGTCTAGGAAAATCTTTACCCTCCATAGCACTTACCATATGTTTTTATCAATCTCTCTCTGTCATGTGTTTTTATAAGGAACATTTATAACATTATTCTGTATCTCTCTAAGTTGCTTTTAAGTAACTTTTACTTGTGATACTTCAAACCTGTCTGAGATAAGGGAGCTAAGGTCTGACTAGCTCTTTGAAATTGGAGAACAAAAAATCCAGAGAACACACAATTCATCTTTCACTTATTTTAACAGCTGTTAATATAAAACATAAATTAACATAATAATAATCTATTCTTGCATATTTTTAATTCACCTTTAAAATTTAAAAGAATTCCCCTACCTGCAGAATTGTATTGCATTGTAGTTGAATAAAATAGGGTAGATAATTTTTACTTGTGAGAGTATTTGTTTGGATTACCTCTCCATTATCCTTAGGATGAGGTCTGAAATTCTAAACATTATGTGATGGTTAATTTTACATGTCAAACTGACTGGCCATGGGATACCTGGATTAAACACTAGTTCTTTCTTTCTTTCTTTCTTTCTTTTTTTTTTTTTTTGTCTTTAGCCCAACTTTTTAAATATATATTCAATATATATATATATACTGAAGTTCGATTTGCCAACATAGAATATAACACCCAGTGCTCATCCCATCAAGTGCCCCCCTCAGTGCTCATCACCCAGTCACCCCAAACCCCCACCCACCTCCCTTTCCACTACCCCTTGTTCGTTTCCCAGGGTTAGGTGTCTCATGTTCTGTCACCCTCTCTGATATTTCCCACTCCTTTTCTCTCCTTTCCCCTATGATCCCTTTCACTATTTTTTATATTCCCTGTATGACTGAAACCATATGATGATTGTCCTCTGATTGACTTACTTCACTCAGCATAGTACCCACTAGTTCCATCCACGTTGAAGCACATGGTGGGTATTCATCTCTTCTGATGGTTGAGTAATATATCATTGTATACATAGACCACATCTTCTTTATCTGTTCATCTTTTGTTGGACACTGAGGCTCCTTCCACAGTTTGATTATTGTGGACATTGCTGCTATGAACATTGGGGTGCAGGTGTCTCAGATTTTCACTGCATCTGTATCTTTGGGGTAAAATCCCCAGCAGTGCAATTGCTGGGTCATAGGGTAGCTCTATTTTTAACTCTTTGAGGAAACTCCACACAGTTGTCCAGAGTGGCTGCACAAGTTCACATTCCCACCAACAGTGCAAGAGGGTTCCCCTTTCTCCACATCCTCTCCAACATTTGTTGTTTCCTGTCTTGTTAATTTTCACCATTCTCACTGGTGTGAGGTGGTATCTCATTGTGGTTTTGATTTGTATTTCCCTGATGGCAAGTAATGGGGAGCATTTTCTCATGTGCTTGTTGGCCATGTGTAGGTCTTCTCTGGTGAAACATTAGTTCTGGAGATGTCTGTGAGAGTATTTCCAGACTAGCATCTGAATCAGTGGATTTAGTAAAAGATATTGTTCTCCTCAAGGTGGTTTGCCTCATTCAATCCATTTAGGGCCAGGCTAGAACAAAAGGCAGACAATGGAAAATTGGCCCTTTTTTAGTTCCTGCTTGCCTGCTTCTGGGGGATATCTCATCTCATCTCTTGGTTCTTAGGCCCAGATTCAGGCTGAATTATAGCACTAGCTTTCTTAGATCTTCTGCTTGTAGATGGGAGATCATAGGACTTCTCAACCTACATAATCCTATGAGCTTATTCCTCACAATAAGTCTGTCTGTTTCTATATTCTGCTAGTTTCATTTTTCTGGAAAATTTACTAGTACACATTGCTTACAAATACCTCTACTGTCCAAATATTCTCCAGTTTCATTTCTTGTTACAATCTCTCTCGAATTATTTTACTTATTACACAATAAATATCTCTCTTTTTAACTAAATACACAGTGTTTCTATCTATTTACTTATATGCCAAGGTTGCTGATTCTTCTTCTTGTGGATTATTCATAATCTACTATCTCAATAGCTTCCACATTACTGCTCTGGGAAATTCTTAACTCATTCTTAGACTAGGATATATTCCTTGTATATTTTATTTCCTCTAACATAACAGCTTATCATACATTGTTATAACATGTTTTTTCATTGTTCTAGATGTATGCATTGATTCCTTTATAAAATCAATGTACTTTACTTTTTGTACCCCCTGCAAATCCCTCCCCTCTCCCTACCCCTAATTTTCCATATTCTTAATATCTTGCTTTAGTGTGGTAAGTATGTTACAATAATGAGTAAATATTGATACATCATTATTAACTAAAGTTTCATTGTGTTGTACAATGTATGAGTTTTGATGAATATATGATGCCACATATCCATCAATTCATTATCACACAACATAGGTTTTTTTCCTTTTTTGTTTGTGTGTTTTTTTTTTTTTTTTGTCAAAGCAGTTCATGTGAGATATGCCCTCTTAACAAATTTTTAAGTGTATAATATGGAACTGTCACCTGTAGGCATAATGTTTTATAGATTTCTAAGACTTATTTATACGTCTTGTAGAACTGAATCTTTATACCCGCTGAACATCAACTCTCAGTTTCCCCCTACCCTCAACTACTACTAACAAACATTTTACTCTTGTTTTCTATGAGTTTCACTATTGTAGATAGCTTATATAAATGAGTTCATGCACTATTTTTCCTTCTGTTCCTGGCTTATTTCACTTAGCATGATGTCCTTTACGTATACCAATGTCATTACGTATGGTGGGATTTCCTTCCTTTTTAAGGACAAATAATATTCCACATATATATGAAATGTGTATACCACACTTTTTGTCTTTTATTTATTTTTCTTTTTTTTACCACACTTTTTAAACCCATAGATAAGTTGCTGGATATTTAAGTTGTTTACATATCTTGGGCACTGCGAATAATACTACAGTGACCATGGAATTGCATGTATCTTTGAATTCTTGATTTCAGTTCTTTAGAAATCATTGACAAATAATGAAGCTTTTCCTCTGTTTTCTTCTATGAATTTTATAGTTTCAGATCTTAACATTTAAAATTTATTTCATTTTTAGTTGATTTTTATGTATAGTATAAGGGTCCAATTTCATTTTTTTGCATAAGAATATGCCATTTCCCTAACCCCATTTGTTGGAAAAACTATTCCTTTTCTCATTCTGTATTCTTGGTATCTTTGTGAAATATCAATTGTCCATATATACATGAGTTTATTTCTAGGCTCTTTTTTACATTACATTGGTCTATATGTCTTTATGCCAGTATCTTTCTGTTTTAATAAGTATAGCTTCATAATATATTCTGAAATCAGGAATTATGATGCCTCCAGCATTATTTCTCTTTCTCAAGATTGCCTTGGATATTTGGGGTCTTTCATGGTTCCATCTGAATTTTAGAATTATTTTTTATATTTATTTAAAAAATGCTGTGGGAAAAAAATGCCATGGGAATTTTGATAGCGATTGCATTTAATGTGTAGATCACTCTATCATTTTTAAAAAAGATTTTATTTATTTATTCATGAGAGACACACAGAGAGAGAAGCAGAGACACAGGCAGAGGGAGAAGCAGGCTCCATGCAGGAAGCCTGATGTGGGACTCAATCCTGGGACCCCGGGATCACATCCTGAACTAAAGTCATATGCTCAACCTCTGAGCCACCCAGGCATCCCACTCTGGTTGTCATCTAAATAGTATCACAACTTCCAATCCATGAAGACAGTATGTCTTTACATTTGTGTCTTCTTTAATTTCATTAATGATTTATAGTTTTCAACATACAAGTTTTTTTTTCAACATACAAGTTTTTCTATCTTCTTGGTAAGTTTATTCACAAGTATTTTAGTCCTTTGGATACTATTATAAATGGGATTATTTTCTTAATTTCTCTTTCACATCGTTCATTGTTAGTGTATAGAAATATAGGTGATGTTTCTTTCATCCTATTATACTGAATTTGGTTTTTAGTTCTTTTTTGTGGAGTCTTTAGAGTTTCTACATATAGGATCATGTATGTCATCAGTGAACACAGATAATTTTATTTCTTCTTTCCTATGTGGATACATTTTATTTCTTTTCCTTTTTAAATTACCCCGACTAGAACATACAGTATTTTGTTGAATAGAAGTAGCAAGATTAAGCATCCTTGCCTTGTTCCTGATCTTAGAGGAGAATTTTTCAGTTTTATTTCATTGATTATGATGTTATATGTTGACTTTTCATACGTGGTCTTTATTATGTTCTTTTTTTTAAAGATTGTTTTTTTAAGATTTTATTTATTTATTCATGATAGACATAGAGAGAGAGAGAGAGAGAGAGAGAGAGAGAGAGACAGAGACACAGGCAGAGGGAGAAGTAGGCTCCATGCCGGGAGCCGGAGTGAGACTGGATCCCGGGACTCCAAAGTGGATCCTGGGCCAAAGGCAGGCGCTAAACCGCTGAGCCACCCAGGGATCCCCACTTTATTATGTTCTATATTCTGTCTATATGTAATTTGTTGAAATTTTTTATCATGTAGAGTCTTGAATTAGCAAAATGCTTTTTTTTTGGTATTATTTGAGATTATCATCTGATTCCCACTCCCCCCCTTTATTCTGTTAAAGTGGTGTATCACATAAATCTGTGTATGTTGTAACATCCTAGGGATATATCCCTTTTAGTCATGGTGTTTCTTCCTTTTAAGGTACTATTGAATTTGCTTTGCTAGTGTTTTGTAGAGGATATTTGCATCTAAATTCATCAGGGATATTGGACTTTGTTCTCTTGCAACTCTGAAATTCCTCAAGATGGTAATTTTGAATTCTTTGTCTGCCAACTCCCAAATCTCCCTTTCTTTAGGACAATTACTGGAGATCTATTTCATTCTTTTTTTGCAGCCATGTTTTTCTTTTTCATGTTTCTTGTAGTTTTCCACAGTGATTACATGTTTGAAGAAATGGCCACCTTTTCCAGTCTTTCTGAGCTAAATATGACTGTGAAAGATCTTCAACAATCAGTTTGGTTTCAGACTTTGGGCATCCTGTTTAGAGATTGTATACTTTTTTTCCTACCTACTCTCATTCAAAGATTTTATTTTACTTTTTAATTCATCAGCAGCCCATAATCTCTTGCTCCCTCTGTTGTCTGAGTATGGCTTAATCTATTACTCCTTATGGTGTCCATCATTGTATTGTATAAAGCTGGCCCTTGAGCAACATATTAAATCCCAAGGATTTTTAGGGGCAAGCTTTACTCCTCTCTCTCCCTCTTCAGGGAGAAGCAGCTTAAGTTATGTAATTTTTCCATCTTACAGAACCTTGCTGGCTGCACTGAGCCTCCTGCTTCTTTTTCTCTGTTCCTGTAAACTAGAAGCATCTGGGCCTGGCTGATTTTTTTCAGTGTTGGTGTAGTGCGCAGGGGTGGGGTGAGGTGTCTAGGAACCAACTACTTGGGGAAACATTGAAAAATCTAGAGATGTTAGAGACATGCTCTACTCCTTCTTCCCTCCAGTAGGAGATGCCAGTTCTGTGCTTCTCCTAATTTTGCAGTTTTGCTGGGCTATAGGAAGATGTCTACCCTTTTCCTTTGTTAGTAGCAGCTCCAGGAATATAAACTGTATTTTACAGTTTTATGTTTATCTGGTAAGAGTTAAGTTTACTGGTTTTTTTATTTCTTTTTTTTTTAGCTGTTAGTGTCACAGAGTAAATTTTCTCTAGTGTCCTTGGTTTTTGTCTCTCTTGTTTCATAGGTGCCTACTGATGTAGTAACATGTTAGGAAGGAAGAAATATTCTATAGTCCTGCAATTATGTCTTTTAGTAAGCCTGTACCATTTGGTTGTGACCTTTATAAGTGTTTCTCAAGATGTTTGCCCCCATTAGGTGGGACAAGAAGGCTAGAAGAGCCTAGTAATGGGTATTTCCCTTTTCCTAGGTCAGTTAGACTCTGGTAAAATAGTTTCTGTTGAGAGTGGGCATTGTTAGGAACAACAGAATGTCCTGGGCACATTTCAAAATGGCTACTTTTTGCATCCTCTTGCTGGAAGTACAAAGAGATTTTTCTTTGGTATTCACTATGAGAGCCTGGTAGTAGGGCTTCTGGAGATAAAATTCACAGAATTATCCCACCTCCTCCCCAAGAATGGGTCCTCCTGGTGTTTTTAACTCTTAAGCTTGTCTGTACAATGCCTCTAGTAATGTTTCATTTTTAGGTTAGGTTTTCCTACTTTCATTCTGGTTCCCATGACATGTTCTGCCTTTGTATTCTACTCAACTAATTTGTGATTCTCTATGTCCACCTATATGTTTCCCAAGTTTTACAGACAGCTGTTTGATCTGTGATTCAGTTCTTGGTTGGATCTAAGAAGATTTGTTGATTTTTTTTCAGTGCATTTAACTTTTTTCTTGTTGTTAGAATGGGAGTCATGACTTCTGTGCTACTTACATGCTAACCAGAAATTGTAAGTCTCCTCTGATTACTTTTTATTATATAATTAGTATATAAGCAGATTCAAGGCATCAAGGTTGAAAATTTTAACTAGTGGTCAAGTCTCTTTTGTTCACTCCCCTAAATCTTAATTCCCAGGGCTCATTCCAGAGATAAGTGAATGGGCTTGGTTTTAACATTTAAAACCAGTGTTGTTGCATATAAATTTATACAACTGCAGACATGGGAGACAGACATTGTCATTTATTGCTTTATTTAATCAGCCTTACTATTTTATTTATATATTTCTACATAAAAATTTACCTCACTTCAAATAAGAGTGGAATATTCACTTGCATTCTCAGATTACTTAGCCTTCCCCTTATTAAAATACAATTTTTTGAGTGTCAGATGATATTGTATTTTTTGTTTCATTCATTAAATACAGTTTATAAAGCTCATGAGCAAAATATTATGTGTATCCATATATCTACTCTTTCTGTTTTTTCTTTTTTCCTGATGCTCCAAAGTTTTTTGTTTTTGTTTTTTCTCATTATTACTTTTCTGTTTAAAAAACTTCCTTTAGCCTTCTGTGTAGCTACAGATCTACTAAACAAAGAGTAGAATGGTGGCTCTCAAGGGTTTGAGAGTAGGGAGGATGGGGAGATGCTGGTTAAAGGTATAAGCTTTCAGTTATAGGATGAATAAACTCTGGGAATGTAATGTATGACATTGTGACTATAATTTTTTTTAAGATTTTATTTATTTATTCATGAGAGATACACAGAGAGAGAGGCACAGACACAGGTAGAGAGAGAGGCAGGCTCCATGCAGGGAGCCTGACATGGGACTCCATCCCGGGTCTCCAGGGTCACACCCTGGGCTGAAGGCGGCGCTAAACTGCTGAGCCACCCAGGCTGCCCACATTGTGACTATAATTAATAATACTCTGTTGTATAGTTAAAATTTGCTAAAAATATCAGTCATTAAGCTTTCTGACCACACACACACACACACACACACACACACACACACAAAATAACTATGTGAGGTGACAGGTGTCTTAATTAACCTGATTAATTAATCATCTTACCAAGTATATGTATATCAAATCGTTTTGTTTATTTTAAATATATACATTTTTATTTTTCAATTATACTTCAATAAAGCTGATAATAAAAGCATAGATATGATAGTGACAAATTCTTTTTATTTTCTTTCATGTGGGAGTGTTTTTATATTCCCTGTGTTCCTAAAGTTGTTGGACAGTTCTTTTCATTTAGTACTTGAAATGGCCCCTATGGTCTCAAATGAAAAATGCGCTGTCATTTGAATTGGTGGCCTTTAAAATAGATAATGTGTTGTTTCTCTCTGCTGCTTTCGAAATATTTTCCTTGATTTTTGTTTTCAGAATATTATGATCTGTTTGAGGCTGGATGTCATTGAACATAACCTATATGCTATTTACTCAGTTTTATGAATCTGTAAGTTTGTGCTTTCCATAAAATTTGGGATGTTTTCAGCTGTTATTTATTTGAATGTTCCTTTTGCCCCACTCTATTTCTTCTCTTCTGGCATTCTATTTAATTAATTAATTAATTAATCAATTTGTGTTTTTTAGATAGGTGGGAGGGGCAAAGGGAGAAGGAGAGAGGGAATATCAAGCAAGTTCCAAGCTCAGTGTGGAGCTCAATCTGGGGCTCAACCTCACAACACTGAGATTTTGACCTGAGCTGAAATGGAGTCAGACGCTTAACCAAATGAGACATCCACATGCCCCGTCCTTCTGGTGTTCTAATGATACACAATTTTGTTCCGCAGATTCTTCTGTTTACTTTTTTCAGCATATTTTCTATTATTTAGATTGTGTGAATTCTGTGGATTTGCCTTTAGTTTCACTAATTTTATCAGTTGTCATCCCCATCCTATTATTGAGTCTATACAGTGTGTTTTATTATTTCTGTTATTTGACACTCTTTGTAATAACATGTATTCCCAGTCACCTAAAAATACAAGTAGAATTTTCAGTTTGGAAAGTTTTATCTATTCTTTTCCATTTATTATACTTTCTATTTATTTGTCTTTACTTATATTGACTAGGACCATCATTAAAAATGCTCAATAGTAACAGTTATAGTATCTTTAATATATTCATGACCTTAAGAAAAGTATTTTCCAAAATTTTATCAGAAATATGATCTTTTTTTGTAGTTACCTTACATTGACTTAAGGAAGTATTCCTTTATCTTTAGTTTGCTAGACATTTTTATAATGATGGTACATTGAATTTCCCTAAGTACTTTATCATATCACTGAGATGTTAATATTTTCCTCCCAATCTACTAAAGAGGTGAACCACAGCAATAGATTATCAATTCTTTGTGACATCCCAAGGTACATCTGACTTGCTTTGACTATATTACTATTTTAGAATCTTCCTGAATTCAATTCACTAATATTTTACTTAGGATTTTTGCTTTTATAACTATACATGAGTTTTAGTAATTATTATATGTAGTACAGCCTTTTCCAGATTTGGTATAACTTTGTGCTAGCCACCCAAATGGAAATTATGATCTACTCATTTTTCTGAAGCTCTGGAACACTGTGCTTAAGAAGACAGTTATTTGTTCCTTGAGATTTGTATTTGAATACCCCATAGAAGCACATGAAATGGTAGTAAAAGGTCTACTGTCAAAGATTTATTCATTTTATAGTGTATTGGTCTATTCAGATTTTTAACTTATAATTTTGGAAAATTCTGTATGCTTTTATATTATATATGTTATATATATTATATATATTTCTAAATTATTGTTTACTCTGTGTGGGCACATATATTGGCATAAATTTGTACATAGTAGTCTTGTGTCCTAGTAGTCATCTGATATTTTTATATTTTACCTCTTCTCTTTCAAGTGTCAAAATTTGTATTTTTTCATTTTTATTGAGAAATAATTGACATACATCACTGAGTTTAAGGTGTACAGCATGATGGTTTGATTTACATATATTGTGAAATGATTACCTATAATATGATTGGCTAACATCTATCTTCTCATATAAATACAGTAAAAAGAAAAGAAAGAAGAAATGAGTAATAGAAAAAAATCTTTATGACAAGTACTTTTAGCATTTAGTCTTACAGCAGCTTTCCTATATACAATACAGCAGTGTTAGATGCAGTCACAATATTGTACATTACATCCCTAGTACTTACTCATCTTCTAACTGCAAGTTTGAACCTTTTGACCATCTTCCTCTAATTCCCTCTCCTCTTACCTTCTACCTCTGGTAACCAAAAGTCTAATCAATTTTTGTATGAGTTCATGGTTATTTTTTTACTTCTTTTTTTAAAGACTCTGCATATAAGTGAGATCATGCAGAATTTGTCTTTCTCAGTCTGACCACTTAGCATAGTGACTCCAAGGTCCATCCATGTTGTAGCAAATGGTAGGATTTACCCTTTTTTGAGAGTCAATAATATTCCATTGCATATATTTACAACTTATTTATTCATTCCTCCTTTTTTAAAAAAGATATTTAAATTTATTTGAGAGACTGAGAGAGAGAGAGAGAGCACAAGCAGGGTGTAGGGTTAGAGGGAGAAGCAGACTCCCCACTGAGCAGGGAGCCTGAGGTGGGACTTGATTCCAGGACTCTGGGATCATGACCTGAGCTGAAAGCAGATGTTTAACCGACTGAGCCTCCCAGGTGCCCTCCATTCATCCTTTGACAGACATTGAGATTATTTCTATGTTTTAGCTATTATACATAATCCTGCTATGGATATGTTTTTTAATTACTTTCTGAAATAACTACTTTTATGGATATTTTCTTCTGCTTTTTAGAAAATATTCTCATATTCAGCTTTTACATTTATCCTTTCATTCAGCTTTATTTGTTCTCATTTTACAGTTGTCTTTCTTTTATATTTCATTAATGTAATTCATTTATTTTTAATCTGCCATAGTCACATATGTTACCTTTTTAATATAATGTTGGCTACATTTCAGAAGTAGTGTTTTTATGATCATTTATTTCTGAATATATTTTTTAACAATTTCTTCAATTTTTCTTTAAGGAAAGATATATTTGAAGTATCTTAGTTTATGGAACTTAGGAATGTCTTTTTATTTATTTTATTTTTAAAAATTTTTTTAAAAGATTGTATTTATTTGAGAAAGTGTGAAATCACAAGTTAGGGTAAGGGTAGAGGGACAAGGAGACTCCATGCTGAGCTGGAAGCTGGATGCAGGGATCATCCTAAGACCCTGAGATCAAGACTTAAGATGAAGTCAGATACTTAACCAACTGAGCTATCCAGGCACCCCTAGGAATGACCTTTTTAAAAATGATTTCTAAATTTGCTGAATTGTGCTGTGTGAACATAATTGATACCATGTAATTATTTTGTTTTAGTTAAGAAATCCTGTGTCAATTTTTGCAAACATTCTAAATATGCCTTTACCCTACCTCTCTGTATAGATTGTTTTCTTTCTGGTTTTCTGGTAAATTTGGTTATTGAAATCCTTTATAAACCTTATTTAATTCATCTGATTTACTGGTTTTTGAGAAAGGTCTGCTCAAATTTCTTGCTATTATTGCATATTTTTCAAATTTTTCTTTGATAATATTTTCTTTAACAAAAATATGTTGGCTATGTGAATAAATGTTCCTGACTAAATATTTTATATATTTATATATTTTAGTTGATTTTCTTTTAGTAACATATAATATCTTACTTTGTCCTACTTAATGCTTTCCGAGGTGAGATCTATTTTGTCTACAACTGCGTTTATTTTAACACTTACCATCTGATGTAAATATTTTATTCATTTATTTTCCACCTTTTTTTGTGATTTTATTTAGGTATCAGTCTTATGAACAGTTATGCTTGGACTTTTAAAAAACCTAATTTGAGGATCGCTGTCTTAGATCATTTTAAGTAATTAAAATTTATGTGAATAATGATATAGTTGGCTTTATTTTTGCCACCTTATTTTGTACTTTCATTCTTTTACCCTTTTCTGAATTTATGTTGGATGATCAATTTATCTATATTTTTTTGCTTTTGTTTGTTTAGAAATAAAATCCATCACTCTAAGTCTTTTAGAGGTAATATATAAATTAACAATCTCTTAATAAACATCTACAAAATAACATTAGTTTTCTGCATTTCTCTCTCTCCTCTTCACTGCTCCTGTTTATTTGTATCACTTACCCCCTTGCAATCTGCAATTTTAGATCTTTCTTCATTTTAAATTTTAAATATTATTTCTTTTATATATCTCAAGTCTCTTCTTTTGGAACATAGTTATTTGTGAATTTGTTGTTAATAATCCATCTTCTATAACTATCAGCCTCTCATAATTTTATTCTCTTTATAGTTTGCCTTTTTGTTCTGTGCAATCTGAGAAAGCTGTTTTAGGTACTCTCCAGATGACTCATTTATGTAGTAATAATTATATCTGTTTGTAGTGTTATTTTCCAATATGTTATAATATTCATTTCCCTCTGCCCTTTTCCCATTATACTCTGTATCTCATTTATTGCAATCATTTATTTCATCAGCACAGCTTTCAGCTCCTCTATGGAGTTCCTGTTTGTTTCCTTCCCTGAGCACAATGCAGATGCTAGTTAACATTTCCTTCTATTTTAGCAATCATTTTAACAAACAATATTATTTTCTCTTTAGTATTTCTTTTGTTCCTTTAAATAATTCTGAAAAATCTTTTAATGGCCCAGTTGTTAATTTGCTGTTTTTCTTACTTAAATGTGGCCTGATATATATCCTAAAGAGTGGTGTGGGTGGGTTCTCCTTAGATTTCTCTATTAGTTTCCAGGATACTCATAGAAACTTTACTCACACTGATAATTTTAAAAAGGATTAAATTAAGTTTATTTTACCATTTTGATATTTCAATATCTCTAGTGTAGAGATAAGATACCAATGCAGTAAGAGGAGCCCTGGTACCATAATAAAAACTTTTTAAAAGATTTTATTTATTTATTCACGAGAGACACAGAGAGAGAGACAGAGACATAGGCAGAGGGAGAAGCAGGCTCCACGCAAAGAGCCCGATGTGGGACTCGATCCCAGGACCCCAGGATCATGCCCTGAGCTGAAGGCAGGTGCTCAACCACTGAGCCACCTAGGCATCCCAGTGTTTGGTGATTTCAAGTAAGGCTGCTTTATTTTTCAGTAATATAATTTTATTTGTTTCTTTCCTATAATACCAATTTCTTTACAGAGATTTTCTATTTTTGATTATTTTAAGAGAATTATCATTGCCTGTTGAAGCATTTTATCATGTCTGCTTTAAAATATTTGTGGCATAATTTCAATATCTGATTCATCTTAGTGTTTGTATCAGTTGATTGTCTTTTCTCATTACCAGTCCTATTTTTCTGGTTCTTGGTATGATAGTTGATATTTTATTTTGTCTCACATAATTCTGGCTATTAGGAGACTCTGTATTTTATTTAAAATTTCTTTATTTATCAGGCATTCACCCTGTTTAGTTTTAACTTGCAGATCTTAGCCTATTTTTGTGGGCTATGATTCCAATGACAATTTAATTTTCAGAGTCTTTGTGGTACTATTTTGGTCTGCTTGATTTATATGTTGTTGCTATGGTTTCCACTGGCCCTGGCTAGTGCTACAGGAATGGGCAGAAGGGGTTTCTCTAGACTGGACAGCCTGGTGATTCTAGGTGACAGAAGAGATTCTTTGGCTTAAGAGGATGAAGAGGTTTTCAGTGTCATGTGTTTATTGTATCAAATTCTCCTTCCATGATATTTCTTGGCTGCCTGATGTCTTGAGAAGGTGGGGTGTAGAGGGGGATGTAGCAAGCATGCAGGAACAAAGAGGCAGGCAACTTTGTTTTGGGAATGTTCTCCTTGCTGATTTATCTGCCAACACTGCAGCCTGCTGTTTCTTGGTGTGGAGGGGAGTTTCACTCAGGGTTTAGTGGAAAGAGAGCACTTCCTGGTTTAGGTTCCTTGTTGTGGCAGATCCGTCTTGTCAGTGCCATCTTGCCACTTGGTTAGGATCTTCATTCCAGTATTCTCCATTTGTCCAGTATCTCTAAGTAAATGAGGGGGAGTCTCCAGCCTGTTTGAGAAGGAGTTTATTATCCTTGAGCATATATTGTCAGCTGGATTCCTGTTATATAAAGGAAGCATAAGGCTACCTAGCTTGCCTTCTTTTGCTGGAAGGTTACTGGACTTTAGTCACCTTCTTCTGTAGGATGTATATCGTAACTTGACCTGCTTCTGTGTTTTCCCTTCAGTCCTGAGATCCCTAAACAATTTGCCTTTCTCTTTCTGTCATATTATCTTTTGGTTGACACTTGTTATTTACAAAGGTTATTGTTACACTTATAGGAGATGAACAATGAGAAATTTATGCCACCTTGTCTGTATAGGAAGGGAAAAATCTCAATTCATAAGTATTTTGTCCCTGGCTTTCTTGTATAATCATTTGATGGTTGGATTTTTAATAATTTCTATTTCAGCTTTTATCTCTTATTTCAGATGGAGTTTTTCCAATGTATAAATAGATTGGCCACCAGTGTTTTTATTGTTGATTAGTAAAATCCACCAAATTTCTGGGTGTAAAGCAGTATGTATTATCAGTCCAGCTTTGACTCTTGATAAATACCAGAATTTATACTCTGTAGACCAAAAATCTAATGCTTTATATATCTGGCTAAGAAATACAATAGAGGGAATGAAACTATTTTGTCAAGAATATGTATCACTCTTTTTAGAAGAGTATCCTTTGGAGGCACCTGTTTTGCTCAGTTGGTTATATGTCTGACTTCGGCTCAGATCATAATCTCAGAGTCCTGAGATAGAGCCCCACATTGAGCTCTGTGCTCAGTGGGGAGTCTACTTCTCCCCCTCTCTTTGCCCCTCCCCCTGCTCATGCTCTCTCTCTCTCAAATAAATGAAATATTAAAAAAGGGAAAAGTATCCTTTGATTGAAACTAAGGTAGCCAAATCAAAGACCTACATTAACAAAACATAAAATCCTCAATTTAGCTTTATTGCTCCATACTCTGAGGCTGTGAAAGACTTCTTTATGTGTTAATATATTCCCCAAATTCTATTCTAGTAGACCCTTGAACAACACGGATGTTAGTGAGGCATTAATTGCCCTCACTGTCAAAAATCTGCATATAACTTCTGCCCCGCCCAAACTTAAATACTAGTAGCCTGCTGTAAATGGGAAGTGTTACTGATAACATAAACAGTTAATGAACACTTATCTTACGTATTATGTGTATTATGTACTGTATTCTTACCATAAAGTAAGGTAGAGAAAAGAAAATGTTAAGAAAATCATAAGGAAGATAAAAATACACTGCTGTATTTATTGGTGCCCTAAGTTTGTATGATCTTTACAGAATGGCTCAATGAGCTCTGTCTGTTAGTACCACCTCAATATGGTCTCATATAATGCACAGCACTGTAGGTGTTATACATATTACTAACACTATATTTTGAAAACGAAAAGATGTGAAAACATAATTCATATTTATTTAGGATGTAATGATTCATTCATTGATAACACAGCACCTGCAGTAAATTGCTTTATGATGGCCTCATGTAGTCAATACTATTACTTCACAGTAACCTATCCCATATGCTGATGAATGGATCATTATAAAATTTTTATGGCATACATTATTATAGTCATATTCATAATATAGTTGGAAACATTGTTACTTCTTTAAAAAATACACTCACTTGTGGTAATAGTCTGATACACAGTTTCTCCAATGTCTACACAATGAATACTTGGGTGATGATGATTTTGATGCAAAAATGTCTTACAGTTATTGTCAAACAGCTATTATATTTTCATATGAACACATTTACAAATACAGCAGATAATTTTATTAAGTGTATGGAACAATGATTATAATTCTTTAGTGGGAGTGGATAATCATTGAGATCTTTATCCTCATTGTCTGCACATCAAGTAAGCTAAAGAGGAGAAAAAGAAGAGGTTTCTGCTCTGTTGGCAGAAGAGGCAAATGTGGAGGAAGTAGAAAGGGAGGTAGGAGAGGTAAGGCACACTTAGTATAACTTGAAATACATTGTAATTTCTGACTTTTTTTTTCAATTCTCTATAAATATATTTCATGGTACCAATGCCCTGTTTGCTTCTTCTATGTCTTCTTCCTCATCATTTGTACTGTTTTAAAACTACTCATTTCTGTCAAGTAGTCTGTTAATTCCTCTGGGTTGTGTCATTGAATGTCTCCATGATCCATATCTTTAAACCCCTTCATTCTCCAACTTTTTTTGCCATATCCACAATCTCTTTTACAAATTTTTCCATGATTTCCTCTTTTATAAATTCTGTGATGTCATGTACAACATTTAGATATACTTTCCTCCAGGAATTTATTGTTCTGTGGTAAGTGGCTTTCAACACTGATGGTATATTCAATGGTCTAATCCTTATAGACTTTCATGATGTTCTATCATGGTTCTCTTCTGTAGCATTGACAATCCTTTCAATAGAGTAACGTGTCTAATGAGCCTTAATGGTCCTCATGACTCCCTGAAATAGAGGCTGAATTAGAGATGTTGTGTTAAGGAGCAAGTAGTCCACATTGATACCTTTGATGTTGAACCCATGGAGTTCTGGGTGACCAGAGGCATTGTCTAATATCAAAAGAACATTATTTTTTTAAAAAAATAATTTAATTTTAATACCAGTATAGTTAACATACAGTGCTTTATTAGTTTTAGGCATATAATAAGGTGATTCAGCACTTCCATACACCACCCAGTGCTCATTACAAGTTTCCTCTTTAATTCCTAACACCTCTTTAACCCTTCCCCATCCCCTCTCCCCTGTCCCCTCTGGTAACCATCAGTTTATTCTCAATAACTAAGAGTCTGATTCTTGACTGTTTTCTCTTTCTCTTTTTCCCCTTGCTCATTTGTTTTATTTCTTAAATTCCGCATATGAGTGAAACCAAACAGCATTTGTCTTTCTCTGACTGACTTATTTCACTTGGCATTATACACTCTAGCTCCATCCTGTCATTACAAATGGCAAGATTTCATTCTTTTTTATGGCTGAATAATATTGTATATGTATACACATCATCTTTATCCATTCATTAGTTGATGGACACTTGGGCTGCTTCCATATCTTGGCTATTATAAATTATGCTGCTATAACATACAGGTGAATGTATCCTTTTGAATTAGTGTTTTTGTATGCTTTGGGTAAATATCCAGTAGTGTGATGGCTGGATCATAGATTACTCTATTTTTTAACTTTTTAAGGAACCTCCGTACTGTTTTCCAGAGTGGCTGCACCCATTTGCATTCCTTCCAACAGTGCACGGAGTGTTCCTTTTTCTCTTCATCCTCATCAACACCTGTTGTTTCTTGTGTTGTTGATTTTTGTCATTCTGACAGGTAGGGGGTTAACATTGCATTGTAGTTTTGAACTTCAAATGGCAATTCCTAATTGGCAAGCTACTTCCTGACTTCAGGGACAAAACACTGATAGAACCACTACAAAAAAACGGTTCTCATTGTCCAGGATTTCTTGTACAACCAAAGACTGGCTGCTAATGCTCATCTTTCTCCCCTTCAGGACTTGGGTATTAGCAGCTTTGTAGATAAACAGCAATCCCAACTAAAAGCCTGACCACATTTGCATGAAACAGTAGAGGTTGCTTATCCTTTCCTGCCTTCAATCCTGGTTCTCAGTTCTCTCTCTTACTAATAAATATCCTTTGTGGCATTTTCCCCCCAGAACACTGCACATTGATCTGCATTAAAACCCTGTTCAAGTTGTAATCTTTTGTCCTCAGTGTTTTATTTAACGTTGTCTAGAAATTTGTTCATTGCCTCTTTGTTGGCAGAAGCTTATCTCTTGATATTTTGACATTTTTTAAGTCAAACTTCTTTCTAAAATTATTAAATCATACTTTATTGGCATTAAATTCTCCAGTGTTATGGGCACCTGGGTGGCTCAGTGGTTGAGCATCTGCCTTTGGCTCAGGTCATGATCCTGGTGTCCTGGGACCAAGTCCCACATCAGGCTCCCTGCATGGAGCCTGCTTCTCCCTCTGCTTCTGTCTCTGCCCCCTCTCTGTCTCTCATGAGTTAATAAATAAAATCTTAAAACTAAATAAATAAAATTAAAAAAATTCTCCAGTGTTAGATCCTTCATCTTTTGCTTTAAGTTGTCATAGAATGACTTTTCTTTTTCTGGAGTCATATTAGAGTCAAAAGTATGCCTTTCTTCTAATCATCCTGCACCTACATAAAAGCTGTGTGCCAATATGAGATAAAAAATATTTTGTGAAAAGAATAAGGTTTTTGTACCTGCTGGTATAGCTTTAGTAACACCTTCATGAATTTCTTTTCCATTTTTTTAAGAATGGTCCTTCTGCTGTATTCATTTATCTTGAAATAGCAAGCAACCAGAGCTGTAAACCTCAATCTACACCATTTTGTATTTAGGGCCAAATGGATTTTCTAATATTCCCTATGCACATATTCCCCAGGTCTCAACCATGGGATAACCTATCCACATGAAGATTTAGGTCTACAGAACAGCATTGCTACCTTGTGTCTGGAGAAAACTTGGAAGAAAAAATGGGATAAATCCCCAAATGCTTATTATTTTTTTTAACAGACTGAATCCAAACAATCAAGAAATACATATAAATGGCTTTTACTCTTCAACCAAGTACCTCATTCTTCAGCATCATAAGTTAAGGGTAAGGCAGTTGTCCAGTAATATTAATTGATGGAAGTCTTTCCATAGGGAAAAGAGGAAGATTGATAGATAAGCAATCTAGTAATACTTGACATTAATAAGTCTTTTTTTTAAAAAAAGACTTTTTATTTATTTATTCACGAGAGACACAGAGAGAGGGGCAGAGACAGAAGCAGAGGGAGAAGCGGGCTCCATGCAGAGAGCCTGATGTGAGGGGGACTCTAGGATCACACCCTGAGCTGAAGTCAGATGCTCAATTGCTGAGCCATCCAGGCTTCCCCTTAATAACTTTTTAAATTGCCAATGTAATAGGCAAAACATGACATCTTTTTCTTAGGAATTGTATTTCTTTGATTATTAGATATGTTGGACCATCTCTAGTATTTTTTATACCTATTAATTACCAAATGTTTTGACAGTGTCATAGAAGTCAAATGTCACATATCTCCCGAAATACCTGGTGGAGGGGCACCTGGGTGGTGGCTCAGTAAATTAAGCATCTGACTTCGGCTCAAGTCATGACCTCAGGACCCTGGGATTCATCCCTGCATCGCTTCAGGCTCTGTGCTCAGTGGTGGCTTTGCTTGTCCCTCTCCCTCTGCCTTTCCCCCTGCTCATGCATGCACACATGCACGCTCTCTCTCTCTCTCTCAAATAAATAAATAAAATCTTTAAAAAATATCCGATGGTATTTTTGTGAAATGAGATTCTGCATAAACTGAGTGGACCATGAGGCTGACCAATATGAAAATGTTTTTCTTTCATTTGAAATACATTGCTAAATGTGACATGTTATAGTTTGGGAGAATCAATCCATTTCTTTAAATTAGGACAAGACAGGTGATACATCATTTTATATTATGGCTGTACTGTATCTACTACTGGATATTGTCTGAGCAGATATAGTATAATAGGACTTGGTTATGCTTCTTATTGTTAACTACCAAGAGGTAAACATGTATCTGAACATTCTCTATGAATAGAAGAACTGTAACAAATTTTTCCATACTTATGTAGAAGACATACATTTTCTAGGTTTTACTAGTAATTCACAATTTGGTTTAAAATTACGTCTATTCTCTACATTCCTTTTTTGATTTAATGCGTATCAGTCTTGTTTTCTCTAAAACTTTTGAGTTTGCTCTTATGCGAATATACCGAAGTAGTAGGAAGTAGTGGTGGCATGGTCATATAGAGGGTTGGGAGTTGGTAGATTTAAGTCTCAAGCAGTTAACATATTTATGGAACAACTCCCACAGTCCAAATTCTATTTAATTTGAACAGCTGAAGTGATGAAATCTATCTCTCCCATTTGCTTGTTTTTTAAATCTGCGAAAGTCACTTCTTTTAGCGCTAATTTCCTCACTTATAGAGTCGTTCAAATTATGGAACAACAAAAATTAAGGAAACTAGTTTCCACATTTAATTACAGTATACATGTTAGAGATTGCTATTATTTTGCAGCCACATCTCCTCTTCTTTTGAATAACTTTTTTATTTTTATTTGCCTTATATGTACCATCTGAAACTCAGATCACTGAATTTTGCACGTAGGCTCAGCAGATACAATCTCTAATGTACCTTTTCAGATTTACATATGTAGAGACAACTCAAGCTTCTAGGTGGGGGTATATGGTAAACTCAGAATTTGTCCTGATAATGAATGAGTCCAATTATGAAGTTTCAAATACTTCCCACAGGGCTACTTTAGCCTTAGTAAAAAATACCTCATTGAGGATTAAAATTCATGTTCTCTTTTGATTAAGCAGGCTCATCTTGGATTAAAAATACATATCTTTTGAGATTGGTCAAACTTAAGACAAAATGCTCCTTGTATTGGATGTTTATAAATCCATATATTCCAGGATTGCAGGGCTTTTATACCCCTAAATAAGTGGCGTGGGGTAGACAAATTTTAGGTTTTATACCCTTTGGAAGAGAAAAAATACTATGTGCAGAGAACCAGTAAGCAAAAGCCTGGTTGCCAAATTCTAATAAACCCAAATGACTATTGTATTTTGAATGCTTTAATTTTAAGAGGAATATTCATCTGAGATCTGAGCTTCCCTTCTCAATAACTCATGCAAAATCACATTCATCTGTGGGCTCAAAGGTGTAGTAGTCCCAGTGGACCTTCCTACTTTAGTTAATAAAAACTTATCTCCTGAAAAGTTGAGTGACATAGCTCAAAGGACACCAAAAGTGTGTATTTGTGCTTTAGAGAGTGAAAGGCAAGTAAACCGAAGTGCTTATTTGAGAGGCAAACTTAGGGACATCTGGGTGGCTCAGCGGTAGAACATCTGCCTTCCGCCCAGGGAGTGATCCTGGAGTCCTGGGATTGAATCCCACATCTGGCTCCCTGTGTGCAGCCTGCTTCTCTACCTGTGTCTCTGCCTCTCTCTCTGTGTCTCTCATGAATAAATAAAATATTTAAAAAAAAGAGAGAGAGAGGTAAATTTAAGTTGAAGAGATAGCAATACCAAAGTAGATGATTGGATATTTTTCAACCCAATTAAATTTATTGTTTTTTCCTTCAATTATACCGGTAATTTTTAAAATCAGCTTTGTTGAAGTATAGTTTACATATAAAAAATTCAGCCTTTTACATTTACAACTTGGTGAACTTTGACAAATATTCAGATCTGTATCCACCACCAAAATAAGATATAAAGTGTTTATATCACCAGAAAAATTTCCCTCATGGTTTCGGTCAGGATCCCTTCCCATCCACAGCTCTTAGACAATCACTGATCTGTCACTATAGTGTTTCATTTCCCATAATTTCATTTAAACGAAAGCTTACAATATGTACACTTCTGTGTCTGATGTCTTTCATTCAGCATAATACTTTTTAGATTCATGCATCCTATTAAGTATATCAATAGTACAATCCTTCATTCTGAGTAGTATTCCATTGCATTGTTCTGTTGCATTCTGTTTATACACTCATCAGTTGATGGACATTTGGGTTGTTTCAGTATTTGGCTTTTATAAATATAGCTGTCATCAATAGTTACGCACACATTTTCATATGGATTTATGTTTTTATTTCGCTTGTGTTAAAAAATACCTAGCAATAGGATTACTATATTGTATGATAATTATTTTGACTTTATAAGAAATGCCTGAATTGTTTGGCAAAACAGCTGTCCTATTCTGTTTCCATCACCAATCTATGAGTTACCATTGCTGCCCATCCTCACCTAAATTTAACTGTAGTTTGTCATTCTTACACTTAGCCATTTCAGTGTATACAGTGGTATCATATTTTTTAATTTGAAATTCAATAATATGCCTTGTATGAGATTATTTATCAGTAACATACCTTCTTTATCTAAGTTTCTGCTAAAATTTCTCGCCCATTTTATTTTTTTTATTTTTTTTTTTCTCGCCCATTTTAAAGAATTAATCTGTTTCATATTGAATGATTGTAAGAGTTCTTTTTTATATGTATTCTATAAACAAAACCTTGATGAGATATAAGGTTTCGCAGAAACTTTTTTTTAATCTATTCTTTCTCTCTTTATTCTCTAAGGTCTTTTAAAGGCCAGAACTTTCTAATTTTGATGTATTTCAGTTTATATATTTTTCATTTTACATTCTTTATTAGCCTAAGATCATAAAAAGTTTCTCTTCTATTAACTTTTAGAACATTTATAATTCTAGCTTTACCTTAGGGTCTATATTACATTTCAAATCAATTTTTGGTAGTTTCAAAGAACATTAGGGCTATTTTATTTTATTTTTAGTGTTTGCATGTGGATAAGTAGTTGTTGTAGCACCATTTGTGGAAAAGTCCTTTTGTTTCTGTTATCTCAGTAACATTTAAAAAATTTGAGTGATCATAAATGTGTGTATTTTTTTTAAGATTTTATTTATTCATGAGAGACACAGAGAGAGGCAGAGACATAGGCAGAGGAAGGAGAACCATGGTCCATGCAGGAGCCTGATGTGGGACTCGACCCCGGAAATCCGAGATTATGTCCTGAGCCAAAGGCAGATGCTGAACCCCTGAGCCACCTAGGCAACTATAAATGTGTGTATTTTTATTGTATTTTATTTATTTATTCATTATTTATTTATTTATTTATTTATTAATTTTAAGCTTAGATATTCAAGGATTGCGCCTTTATGTTCTGCCATCTTTATTTTTTTAATTTTTTTTATTGGAGTTCAATTTGCCACCATTTAGCATAACACCCACTGCTTATCCCACCAAGTGACCCCTCAGTGCCCATCACCCAATCACCCCAACTCCCAGCCCACCTCCCTTTCCACTACCCCTTGTTTATTTCCAGAGTTAGGTGACTCACATGTTTTCTCACCCTCACTGATATTTTCACTCATTTTCTCTCCTTTCCCTTTATTCCCCTTCACTATTTTTTATATTCCCTGAATGAATGAGACCATATAATGTTTGTCCTTTTCTGACTGACTGACTTCACTCAGCATAATACTCTCCAGGTTCATCTACGTCAAAGCCAAAGGTGGGTATTCGTCGTTTCTAATGGCTGAGTAATATTCCATTGTATACATAGACCACATCTTCTTTATCCGTTCATCTTTCGATGGACACCGAGGCTCCTTCCACAGTTTGGCTATTGTGGACATTGCTGCTATAAACATTGGGGAGCAGGTGTCCTGGCATTTCACTGCATCTGTATCTTTGGGGTAAATCCCCAACAGTGCAATTGCTAGGTCATAGGGCAAATCTATTTTTAACTCTTTGAGGAAGCTCCACATTGTTTTCCAGAGTGGCTGCACCAGTTCACATTCTTACCAACAGTGCAAGAGGGTTCCCCTTTCTCCACATCCTCTCCAACATTGGTTGTTTCCTGTCTTGTTAATTTTCACCATTCTCACTGGTGTGAGGTGGTATCTCATTGTGCTTTTGATTTATATTTCCCTCATGGCAAGTGATGCGGAGCATTTTCTCATGTGCTTGTTGGCCATGTCTATGTCTTCCCCTATGAGATTTTTGTTCATGTCTTTTGCCCTTTTCAGGATTGGATTCTTTGTTTCTTTGCTGTTGAGTTTCATAAGTTCTTAATAGACTTGGATACTAGCCCTTTATCTGATATGTCATTTGCAAATATCTTCTCCCATTCTGTAGATTGTCTTGTAGTTTTGTTGACCGTTTCTTTTGCTGTGCAGAAGCTTCTTATCTTGATAAAGTCCCAATAATTCATTTTTGCTTTTGTTTCTCTTGCCTTCATGGGTGTATCTTGCAAGAGTTTGCTGTGGCCAAGTTCAAAAAGGGTGTTGCCTGTGATCTCCTCTAGGATTTTGATGGAATCTTGTCTCACATTTGGATCTTTCATCCATTTTGAGTTTATCTTTGTATATGGTGTAAGAGAATGGTATAGTTTCATTCTTCTGCATGGGGATGTCAAATTTTCCCAGCACCATTTATTGAAGAAACTGTCTTTTTTCCAGTGGATAGTGTTTCCTGCTTTGTCAAATATTAGTTGACCATAAAGTTGAGGGTACACTTCTGGATTCTCTCTTCTATTCCACTGATCTATGTGTCTCTTTTTGTGCCAGTACCACACTATCTTGATGACCACAGCTTTGTAGTACAACCTGAAATCTGTCATAGTGGTGCCCCCCAGCTCTGGTTTTCTTTTTGAATATTCCCCTGGCTATTTGGGATCTCTTCTGATTCCACACAAATCTTAAGATGATTTGTTCCAACTCTCTGAAGAAAGTCCATGATATTTTGATAGGGATTGCATTAAATGTGTAAATTGCCCCCGGTAACATTGACATTTTCACAATATTAATTCTTTCAGTCCATGAGCATGGAATGTTTTTCCATCTCTTTGTGTCTTCCTCAATTTCTATCAGAAGTGTTCTGTAGTTTTTACCTCTTTGGTAGATTTATTCCTAGGTATCTTATGCTTTTGGTTGCAATTGTAAATGGGATTGACTCCTTAATTTCTCTTTCTTCAGTCTCATTGTTAGTGTATAGGAATGCCACTGATTTCTGGGCATTGATTTTGTATCCTGCAACAGTGCTGAATTGCTGTATGAGCTCTAGCAATCTTGGGGTGGAGTCTTTCGGGTTCTCTATGTACAGTATCATGTCATATGCGAAGAGAGTTTGACTTCTTCTTTGCCAATTTGAATGCCTTTTATTTCTTTTTGTTGTCTGATTGCTGAGGCTAGGACTTATAGTACTATGTTGAATACCAATGGTGAGAGTAGATATCCCCGTCGTGTTCCTGATCTTAGGGGAAAGGCTCTCAGTGTTTCCACATTGAGAATGATATTTACTGTGGGCTTTTTGTAGATGGCTTTTAAAATGCTGAGGAATGTTCCCTCTTTCCCTACATTCTGAAGAGTTTTGATCAGGAATGGATGGTGTATTTTGTCAAATGCTTTCTATGCATCTTTGAGAGGATCTTATGGTTCTTGTTTTTTTCTCTTGTTGATATGGTCAATCACATTGATTGCTTTACAAGTGTTGAACCAGCCTTGCATCCCGGAGATAAATCCCACTTGGTCATGATGAATAATCTTCTTAATGTATTGTTGGATCCTATTTGCTAGTATCTTGTTGAGAATTTTTGTATCCATGTTCATCAGGGATATTGGTCTATGATTCTCCTTTTTGGTGGGGTTTTTGTTTCGTTTTCGAATTAAAGTGATGCTGTCCTCATAGAACGAGTTTGGAAGTATTCCATCTCTTTCTATCTTTCCAAACATCTTTAGTAGAATAGGTATTGTTTCTTCTTTAAACGTTTGATAAAATTCTCCTGGGAAGCCATCTACCCCTGGAATTTTGTGTCTTGGGAGGTTTTTGATGACTGCTTCAATTTCCTCCCTGGTTATCTGCCTGTTTAGGTTTTCTATTTCTTCCTGTTCCAGTTTTGGTAGTTTGTGGTTTTCTAGAAATGCGTCCATTTCTTCTATATTGTCTGATTTATTGGCGTATAGCTGCTCATATTAATTTTTTAAAATCGTTTGTATTTCCTAGGTTTGGTGGTGATCTCTCCTTTCTAATTCATGATTTTATTAATTTGAGTCTTTTCTCTTTTCTTTTTAATAAGGCTGGCTAATGGTTATCTATCTTATTATTTCTTTCAAAGAACCAACTCCTGGTTTTGTAAATCTGCTCCACATTTCTTCTGGTCTCTATTTCATTGAGTTCTGCTCGAATCTTTATTGTCTTCTTCTGCTGGGTGAAGGTTTCATTTGCTGTTCCTTCTCTAGCCCTTTAAATGCAAGGATAGATTTTGTATTAGAGTTCTATCCAGTTTTTGGATGGATGCTTGTATTGCGATGTATTTCCCCCTCAGGACTGCTTTTGCTGCATCCCAATGATTTTGAACGGTTGTATCTTCATTCTCATTAGTTTCCATGAATCTTTTTAATTCTTCCCTAATTTCCTGGTTGACCCTTTCATCTTTTAGCACGATGGTCTTTAACCTCCATGTGTTTGAAGTCCTTCCAAACTTCTTGTTGTGATTTAGTTCTAATTTCAAAGCATTAGGTCTGAGGACGATCCCAATCTTTTGGTGTTGGTTAAGCCCTGATTTGTGACCCAGTATGTGGTCTATTCTGGAGAAAGTTCCATGTGCACCTGAGAATAATGTATATTCAGTTGCGTTTGGATGTAAAGTTCTGTAGATATCCGTGAAATTCATCTGGTCCAGTGTATCATTTAAAGCTCTTGTTCCTTTGGAGGTGTTTTGCTTAGAAGATCTATCGATTATAGAAAGCACTGTGTTCAAGTCTCCAACTATAAGTGTATTATTATCTAAGTATGTCTTAACTTTGGTTATTAATTGACTGATATATTTGGCGGCTCCCACATTCGGGGCATAAATATTCCTGATTGTTAGGTCCTCCTGTTGGATAGATCCTTTAAGTATGATACAGTGTCCCTCTTCATCTCTTACTACAGTCTTTGGGATAAACTTTAATATCTGATATAAGGATGGCTACCCCTGCTTTCTTTTGAGGACCATTTGAATGGTAGATGGTTCTCCAAACTTTTATTTTCAGGCTGTAGGTGTCCTTAGGTCTAAAATGAGACTCTTGTAGACAGCAAATAGATGGGTCTTGCTTTTTTATCCAGTCTGAAACCGTGCGCCTTTTGATGGGGTCATTAAGGCCATTCACGTTTAGAGTTACTATTGAAAGATATGAATTTAGTGTCATCATAATACCTATTCAGTTCCTGTTTTTGTGGATTGTTTCCTTGGACTTCCTCTTTCTTTTGCAGAGTGCCCCTCAATATTTCTTGCAGAGCTTGTTTGGTGGTCACATATTCTTTCAGTTTCTGCCTACCTTGGAAGCTCTTTATCTCTCCTTGTATTCTGAATGAGAGCTTTGCTGGATAAAGTATTTTTGGCTGCATGTTCTTCTCATTTAGGACCCCGAATATAGCCTGCCAGCCCTTTCTGGCCTGCTGGTCTCTGGAGGGGTCTCCTGTTAACCTAATACTTCTCCCCATAAAGTTTAGGGATCTCTTGTCTCTTGCTGCTTTAAAGATCTTCTCTTTATCTTTGGAATTGCACGTTTCACTATTAAATGTCAGGGTTGTTGAACAGTTTTTATTGATTTTGGCAGGGGGTGAGGGAATCTCTATATCTCCTGGATCTGAATGCCTGTTTCCCTTCACAAGTTAGGGAAGTTCTCAGCTATTATTTGTTCAAATACACTTTCTGTCCCTCTGTCCCTTTCGGCGTCCTCTGGAACCCCAATCAAACATAGATTTTTCCTTCTGAGGCTGTCATTTATTTCCCTTAACCTATCCTCATGATCTTTTAATTGTTTTTCTCTTTTTTGCTCAGTTTCCTTCCTTGCCATCAACTTGTCTTTTGTCCCTCACTCGTTCTTCTACCTCATTAGCCGTCTTCGTTAGGACCTCCAGTTTGGATTGCATCTCATTTAATTGATTTTTATTTTCGGCCTGATTCGATCTAAATTCTGCAGTCATGAAGTCTCTTAAATCCTTTATGCTTTTTTCCAGAGCCACCAGTAGCTTTATAATTGTGCTTCTGAATTGGCTTTATGACATCGAACTGTAATCCAAATCTCTAACTCTGTGGGAGATAGTACTGTTTCTGATTCTTTCTTTTGTGGTCATTTTTTCCTTCTAGTCATTTTGCTCAGTGCAGAGTGGCTAAAAACAAGTTGTAGTGGAAGAAGGAGAAAAAGAGAGAAAAGAAAAAAGGGGGAAAAAAACAGAAAACAAAAAACAAGGAGGAATATCCTCTGATTCTATATACTGTAAGTCCTTAGATTTCCCCTGGAACTTTCCAGCATTGCTCCGTCAAGAACTTGCTCTTGCCCTGTCCTTCCAGCTGGTCTTCTGGGGGAGGGGCTTCTGTGTTGATTCTCAGGTGTGTGCACCTGGGGGAGCTGCTCCGCCTCCTGCTAGGTGCACTGCTCAGTTGGAGCTGTTCATCCTGTGAGGCCCCTGTTCCCTGGCAGTCCGCTCTGTCCCAGGCACAGGGTGACACCAGGAGGAACAACAAGAGTGGCGGCGGCCAGCTCTCCAGCCCTGGAGTCAGCTCCCGCAGTACCTACCGCAACTCCCAGTCCACAGGGGCCTGGATGCTCCGGGGGCGGAGGGCGCTGACCTGCGCAGCTCGGGGGCACCCGCCGGCAGGATCTTCCTCGCTGTCCTGGGCCCTCCCCGCCTCCACATCTCCTGAGGGGCCCGCAGGATCCTGTGCTGTGTCCCCCCGCCTGAGCTGCTCCGGGGCCCCACCTGGCTCACTGCAGCCCTTTACCGTGCTTGGCCCGCGGGGTGCTCTCCCCCGGGCCCTCCTCCTCTGTTAGTGACCCCGGGAACCTGGGGGCTCCACTGCCCCTCCTGGCATCCTGCCCGAGTTCCCTGCAAGCACCTTTCCATCTGGGAAGATTGTTAAAGCACCTGCTTCTTTGGACTGGGCTTTCCTGTCCTGGAGGCTCTCCCCATGGGACCTTAACTAGCTCCTCGCGGGGGCCCCTCCTCCACTGGATGCTTTTTTATTTCTTTATTTATTTCCATCTTCCTACCTTGATAGAAGTGCAAACTCTTCTCAGCTCTTCTCTCTTTAAATCTCAGGCCAAATTCGTAGGTTGTCAGGATGATTTGAAAGTTATCTAGGCGAGTTGGTGGGGACAGGTTGTGGGGCTCTACTCTTCCGCCAATAACCCTGCCCTCTAAATGTATTTTTAAATTCACCATTCTTTTCTATTAATCTATATCTGTCTGTGTTTATGCCAGTGCCACTGTATCGTGTTTACTGTAGCTTTATAATTAGTTTTAAAGTTATGTCATGTATGCTTTCCAACTTTTTTCTTTTATTTCAAAATTGTAATAGATATTTTGAGCCCTTTGTATTTTCGTGTAAAGTTTAGAATTACCTTGTCAATTTCTAAAAAAAAAAAAAAATCAGAAAAGCATACAAGGGTTTTATTTGGAGTTGTATTGGATCTCAGATCAATTTAGGAAAAATTGATACTATTAAATATTGACTCTTCCACTTCTAGGCAGAATTGTGAGTCCCATGATCTGTATTGCCTAGTGTTATTCCTGTGAATATGTTACATTTCATGACAAAAAGAATTTGGACATATCATTAAAGTTACTAATCAGTTGACATTTAAATAAAGAGATTATTCTAGATAATCTGGGATGTAGAAATGTAATCATTCACATGGGTCAGTGAAAGAACAAAACAGGAATAGAATTAGAATTATTAGAAATTCAAACATTAATTTTTCAAAACAATAAAAAGAATTAAATAAAGCAAAATATGTATCTTTTTAATGATTCACACTTAAAGGTTTCATCTCTTTATTCAATTTGATTAAATGCATTGAACATTGCAAATGTAAGAAGCAAATCATGCAGATTATGTAGTGGTGGTTGCTGTATTTGATACAACACACTGAAAATTGACATTGTTTCTCTAAATTTACTTTTTTTCTCCCCAAATCCATTGCCTCACTCTACTCATGGGAAAGCAACAAAGAAACCCAAATTGAGGGCATTCTATAAAATAAGTGATTAGTGCTTTTCATTTATCTCCAGATCACTTAAAACTCAGAAACACTGAGGATGTGTTATAGACTGGAAGAGACTAAGGAGAAATAACAGTAAATGAAAAGTGAAATGTTACATAGGCTCCGAGAACAGAAAAAGGATATTAGTGGAAAAGTTGATGAAATTGTAATGAGATCTATGATTTAGTGAATGATATGGTAGAAATGTTTCTTTCTCTCCCTCCTTTTATTATATTTATTCCATGTTAACATTAGAGGAATGTGGGTGAAGGATATATGGGGATATTTTATACTATTATCACAAGTCTGAAGTTACTTCAAATGAAAAAATGTAAAAAAAAAATTGTAGTAGAGGAATAAAATGGCCCCCACACTATAAAGTTCAGAAGGCATAAGCATATGACAGATAATCTTTGATTGGTGTATAGTCTTTCTTGACTACGAGAAAGGTTGACAGCCCTTATGGATGTGATCACAGAGCTAAGAAGGGTTAATGCAGCACATAAAATAATATTTTATATTTTAATTCCAATTTTTACTGAATAGTGCTTCAACACTCAAGTAGTAGTAGATAGCCCACCTGGGAAACAAACCTGTACCAACTGCCAACTGGTTAATCCATTCCACAAAGTAAAAATACATTTTTTTTTAACTGAGTCTTTCTGAGAAGTCAATGTCAACTGAAAGGAATAACCAAGCAACATAATAACAGATCATTCTATCTAAAATTTGGAAGCAGACAAGTTTTTGGAACTATTAATTTATTCTATGGTAGGTGGCTGCCTCTTGTGCTTTATGTATATCAGGAAATCAGAATTAATCTATTCTAATGGTTATTTTATTAAATATCTGGTATTTTTCTTTATGCTTTCACTTTTTCCCCCTAGCATTGTCTTTAAATCTTCTGCATGATTAAAGCAGTATTCTTATTTAACTCCGTTATAAGAAGGCTTAGAAATGTCTTTGTTTGAAGTGAGCTAGCTATAGTTTGATGTTACATATAGTTTGTTTGATATTACATAGGCTTCAGCCATCAGATTGTGGGAATATTCACAATTGTTTCTCCTAGGAATTTGTAGTTTATAATACCTACAAGGCACAATAGTAACTTTGCACAATCTTTATTTTTTGAAATTTGTTTTTATTGAAGTTAAATTTGCCAACATATAGTATAACACCCAGTACTCTTCCCATCAAATGCCCTCCTCAGTGCCCATCACCCAGTTACCCCAACCCCTTGCCCACCTCCCCTTCCGCAACCCTTTGATCATTTCCCAGAGTTAGTAGTCTCTCATGGTTTGTCTCCCTCTCTAATTTTTCCCACTCAGTTCCCCTCCTTTTCCTTAAAATCCCTTTCACTATTTCTTATATTACCCATATGAGTGAAACCATGTGATGATTATCCTCCGATTGACTTACTTCACTCAGCATAATACCCTCCAGTTCCATCCATGTGAAGCAAATGGTAGATATTCGTCCTTTCTGATGGCTGAGTAATATTCCATTGTATATACATATCACATCTTCTTTATCCATTCATCTGTCTAAGGACATTGTGGCTCCTTCCACAGTTTGGCTACTGTGGACATTGCTGCTATAAACATTGGGGGGCAGGTGTCCTGGTGTTTCACTACATCTGTACCTTTGGGGTAAATACCCAGCAGTGCAATTGCTGGGTCATAGGGCAGATCTATTTTTAACTCTTTGAGGAATATCCACATTGTTTTCCAGAGTGGCTGCACCAGTTCACATTCCCACCAACAATGCAAGAGGGTTCCTCTTTCTCCACATCATCTCCAAAATTGGTTGTTTCCTGTCTTGTTAATTTTCCCCATTCTCACTGGTGTGAGGTGGTATCTCGTTGTGCTTTTGATTTGTATTTCCCTGATGGCCAGTGATGCAGAGCATTTTCTCATGTGCTTGTTGGCCATGTCTATGTCTTCCTATGTGAAATTTCTGTTCATGTCTTTTGCCCATTTCAGGATTGGATTGTTTGTTTCTTTGAAGTTGAGTTTAGTAAGTTCTTTATAGATCTTGAATACTAGCCCTTTATCTGATAGGTCATTTGCAAATATCTTCTCCCATTCTGTAGGTTGTCTTTTAGTTTTGTGGACTGTTTCTTTTGCTGTGCAGAAGCTTTTTATCCTGATTAGGTCCCAATAGTTCATTTTTGCTTTTGTTTCCCTTTCCTTCATAGATGTACCTTGCAAGAAGTTGCTGTGGCCAAGTTCAAAAAGGGTGTTGTCTGTGTTCTCCTCTAGGATTTTGATAGATCCTTGCTCACATTTAGATCTTTCAACCATTTTGAGTTTATCTTTGTGTATAGTGTAAGAGAATGGTCCAGTTTCATTCTTCTGCACGTGGCTGTCCAGTTTTCCCAGCACCGTTTATTGAAGAGACTGTCCTTTTTCCAGTGACTAGTTGACCATAGAGTTGAGTGCCCATTTCTGGCTTCTCTATTCTGTTCCATTGATTTCTATATCTTTTTCTATTGCACAATCTTTATTACTTAAAAATAATCTAAGATATGATGGAGTATCATCATTGACAGAGTTGAAAGATATGAATAGAAGAAATAAATATCAGAAATGTCCTCCTTAATACAAAGAAAATACTTAACTGGTGTTATTTTTAGAAGCCAAGCATTTTGAAGTATAAACCTGAGTTGAACTAACATCAACTTCCCTCTTTTAGGATATACATATTCCCAACTCTCCATACTACTCCTGAGTGCTATAGAAACATTATTTTTCTTAACAACTAGCTAATGGGCACATTTGTCTGACAATTCAATCTCCAGTGGAAAAATTATGAAAATGGCATTCATGTAGCTCTCTGAAAGTTAACATAGCACTCTTTGGAATGCTCCATAAAACAGTAGCAAATATATATTTAGTTGACTGAATGTAATGGGAATCCAAAAACTAAATTATATTTTTACATTCTCAGAAAATGCATGAGGTTGCATATGGATTATCTATGTCTTTATTTTCTTTTTCTTTCTCGATTGATTACACACACACATACAGACAATTTTAGTTTGTTTTTTTTATATCTGGTAATTTTATTTGGTACAAGTTTTGTCCCAGTAATGTAAGTGTAATTTAATTATAAAAATTAACAGTATAATTCATATTTTTACTAGAGAATAAAATTGTACATTTTCTCTTTATAAGTAGATAAAACTTTTCAGAACGTTCAAGAAATGTTTATTATTAACATCTGGATCAAAATATGAATGATGAGAACATTATTTGATAAAGTTATCTACTGAAAGCTTAAGGCAAATAATGTTTAATGGAGGAGAATTAATATACTTTCTCTTTAAGATCAGGTATAAGGCAAAAATGCTTTTGGTTGCCATCACTGTTTAACGTATCCATGTAATCTTGCCACAAATATTATGATGAGAAAAATAAATCTGGAATACATGAATTGGAAGATAAGTATTTTCATTCTATGTAGGTAATATGATCATGTATATGTTGGAACTCTGTGGAATCATAAGCTCATTATTATAACTGATAGATATTTTCACAAAGAAACAAAAATCAGGAGTTTTTGCATACTCGGAATAGCTAAGGTATTATTTCTATTACGAATGAAATATATTCCTTTCACTGTATTTTCTTGCCAGTTTAATCAATGTTTCATAAGAAGACAATAAAGATAATGAAGCAGAAGGAATAAATGAACAATGATTGATGATTGAGTATTTTCCAAAACACTCAACGGATCTCTATCCATAAACAGAAAAAGCAGTATAAAGTGAAAAAAGGATAAATACAAAGAAATTTAAATCAAACTCAGTAAAACTACTGAATGTGAACAAGGAGAAAATCTTTAAAACTCAATAAAAGAGTTACACAATATCATTAAGAACAATAATATAACTGGCATCTTACTTCTCAACCCCACCAAAAAAGAAGTAAGAATGCAGTGAATAATATCTTTAATGTAAAAATAAAGTAAATGAAAATTTAAAATTCTATAGAATATCAAATTTATCTCTTATGTGTTAAGGTGAATAGAATACATTTAAAAGAATTCATAATGAAAGAATTTATCATCAGCAGACCTGCACTACATTTAAAAAGTATTATTTTGGCTGATGGAAAATTATTCCTTTTTTAAAAGTATTTTTTAATTTATTCATTCATGAGAGACAGAGAGAGGCAGAGACATAGGCAGAGGGAGAGGCAGAGGGAGAAGCAGGGTCCCCACAAGGAGCCCAACGTGGGACTCAATCCTGGACCCTGGGATCACACCCTAAGCTGAAGGCAGACGCTCAACTGCTGAGCCACCCAGGTGTCCCTAGAAACGTATTCCTGATTATAGCTTACAGATGGAAGATAGAAAAAGTCAAACCTTAGGTTTCCTGGGTGGCTCAGTGGTTGAGTGTCTGCCTTTGGCTTAGGTTATGATCCTGAGGTCTTGGGATCAAGTTCTGTATCAGGCTTCCTTCCCACAGTAAGCCTGCTTCTTAAAAATAGCTGAGTTTAAATTAGCCTAAGGTCTTTGTATCTTTTAGGATTTGGTAAAAGTAATAATTCGCATTGTATTTAAAGTGAAAATGTTATAGTCTTTAGGGTAAACACTAAAATAGGAGTAAGAGAATGTGCTACTAAGAAGTTAATAAGGTGATAAAAAAAGTATAATAAATCATTAAATTGAAAAACCCAAGAGAAAATAGGGTACATATAAGAAAGGTGGGACCAAAAGCAAGCATGGTAGATAATGGTAGATTTTAAGGCAAATACATCCATTATTCCATTAAATCTAAGTGAGCATAATTTCTTAAAGATGAAGAAAGCTTGGTTAAAAACTATATACTCTCCATTTTTTTTAATTTAAAAAATTTTAAAAATATTTTATTTTACAGCAATCTCTATACCCACATAGAGCTCGAACCCACAACTCCAAGATCAAGAGTAGTGTTCTCCATCAAATGAGCCAGCCAGACACTGCTAGAGACAAATTTTATTTATTTAAAGATTTATTTATTAATTTAAGATTTATTTATTTATTTATTTTAGATGTGGGGAAAGGAGCAGAGGGAGAGAAGATCCAAGCAGACTCCACACTGAGCTTGGTGGCCAACACAGGGCTCCATTCCACAACCCTGAGATCATGACCTGAGCTGAAACCAAGAGTCTGATGCCTAACCAACTGTGCCACCCAGGCTCCCCTAGAGACATTTTTTAAATAAAAGGATATTAATATGTTAAAGAACAAGTTATGAAAAAGGATTGCTATATAAACACCAGGAAAAAGAAAACTAGCTACCTTCATATGACAAAATTTGAACATAAAAATAGAAGCATCATTAGAAATAGAGTTATTTCATAAGGAGACTCCTAAAATACCAGGAATATATGCAAATTCTAACTTTGTATAAATCTGATGAAATCTCAAAATACAGAAACACCAACAAACTAAAGGGAGATTCTTGACACATATTTCATGGTTAAATTTCAATAAAATGATAAAATCAGATAATTCAAGATTGAAAACACAATTACCAACTTTGGCTGAATGGTAGTAGAAAGAAAGAAATGATCAAAATAGAGAGATATTAAAAAAAAATAGAGAGATACTAAAATATAAGGCAACTATAAAATAGATTATAAATAAAGCCAAATATCGCATTATTTATGGTATGCTTCAGGGCTTTTTTGTTTGTTTTTTACTCTATCACAACCAGCAAAAAACAAAGCATGACAGAAATAACCATATGTGGAATATAAAAGGGGCATCACTTCAGATCCTATGGATTATTATAAAGATATTAACAGGATAATTTGAAGAACTTTAGAAGAATAAATTTTTTAAACCGATGGAAGGAGAAAGTCTCTTTAAAAATACATGTGAAAAACTGAAACAAGAGGACATGGAAAATGAGTAATTCTGTATCCATTAATGAATTTGATGTTGTAATTAATTTGAATTCCTGGGATCCCTGGGTGGCGCAGTGGTTTGGCGCCTGCCTTTGGCCCAGGGCGCGATCCTGGAGACCCGGGATCGAATCCCACATCGGGCTCCCGGTGCATGGAGCCTGCTTCTCCCTCTGCCTGTGTCTCTGCCTCTCTCTTTCTCTCTCTCTCTCTCTCTCTGTGTGACTATCATAAATAAAAAAAAAAAAATTTGAATTCCTAATGAAAACACTTCCCAATTAATGTCTACTTATGTATTGGATGAAGTGATTTGTGTCCTTGTGAGAAATGCCCAGTGGAAATGCCCAGTAACTCTTTTTCTCCCATAATCTACTTAATGCATCAGAGAACAGGGGATAAGATTCTATACAAGGTGGAAACATGTAAAGGTAAGCTGAAGATCTGCATTCAATCATTTTTCCCTCTAGGAGCAGTTGCAAATTTTAAATTTGGGAAGATGTTAAGAAATAGAAAGTTGAGAAGAAATTGGAAGCCGGAGAAGCCAGAAGAATTTTGGGAATCTCAAGCAGTGAAATGCCAAGAGACTTTAAGGACCATAGATAGACACTGTAGTCCTCTGAAAACGTTGGTTATATTCTGAACCAATGCAGGGTAGTGGGCTAAAAGGGAAGGTAAAAGATAGGTGAAAAGAAGAAGCTCCCAAATCTTGCAATGTTAAAAATTAAAAGATTATTATTCATCAGCAAGAGGGACTATCATGAACACCTCCCAGGCTTAAATTTGGAATTTCTAGTGAACTACCACATAAGCATATGATAAATCAGTTGTAAACTCAGATTTACCAAACCTACAACTCAACATTGACTTCCATGGATCCTGTCTGCATTAAATTAATCATTATCTCCAAATTTAACTGCCTAGTAGAGTGGAGTATGAATAGTATATGATAAATTCATTTGGAATCTCTCGGGTTTTTCTTTTAATACACCATTTCTGGTATTCATTAAGTTACTTGACATGCATATAAAGCGAATTATGGCTAGAAAAATTAGACAGAAGAAGGAAACTTACAGTTGTAAATGCTTTAAACTGTAAAAAAGAATGCTTTAAAAAAGAAGAAATAACACATATCAACAGCCTAACCTTCTATCCTAAGGTACCAGGAAAATAATAAAATGGACAATCACTTAGCTCAACTGACCAAGGATAAAGAGAGGACTCAAATTATGAAAGTCAGTAACAAGAATGGGGATATTACTGCTGATATGACAAAAAGAAAGAAATGTAAGGGAAAAATATTTTATTTGCATTCCCACCAGTTGTGTAAGAGGGTTCGCCTTTATTTACATCCTTGCCAACATCTGTTGCTTCTTGTGTAATTTTAGCCATTCAGACAGGTGTGTGGTGATATCTCATTGTAGTTTTGATTTGTATTTTCCTGATGATGAGTGATAGTGAGCATCTTTTCTTCTTTTTGTGTTATCCATCTGTATGTCTTCTTTGGAAAATGTTTATTCATGTCTTTTGCCGGTTTTTAAACTGGATTATTTTTTTCTGTTAAGTTTGATAAATTCTTTATAAATTTTGGATGCTAACCCTTTATCAGGTATGTCATTTGCAAGTATCTTCTTCCATTACATAATAAAGTTCCATTCCATAAAAAAGAATGAATTCTTCCCATTTAAAAACACATGGATAGAGCTAGAGAGTATCATCCTGAGCCAAATAAGTCAGTCAGAGAAAGATAAATATCATGATTTTTGCACATTTGTGGAATGCAAGAAACAAAATAGATTTACCTAGGGGATAAGAAAAAAGGAGAGAGGCAAACCATAAAAACAGATTCTACTATAGAGAACAAACTGAAGGTTGATGGAGGGGAGGTATGTGGGAAGAGGGGAGACAGATTAAATGGATGATGGATATTAAAGAAGGCCCTTGTGATGAGCACTGACTGTTGTATGTAAATGATAAATCACTAAATTCTACACCTGAAACTAGTATTACATTGTATTTTTACTAACTGGAATTTAAGTTAAAACTTGAAGATAAGAAAAACAATAAAACCTAATAACATGAGGGACGCCTGGTTGGCTCAGTGGTTGAGCTTCTGCCTTTGGCTCACGGTGTGATCCCAGGGTCCTGGGATTGAATCCTGCATGGTGCTCATTGCATGGAGCCTGCTTCTCCCTCTGCCTGTTTCTCTGCCTCTCTCCATGACTCTTGTGAATAAATAAAGAAAATCTTAAAAAAAAACCCTTAATAACATAAACAAATAAAACAAGAATCACAAGGAGAGAAATCTATAGCCCAATATGCCTTATGAATATAGATGCAAACAACAACAAAATACTAGTAAACTGCATCCAGTAATATATAAAAAGTGACATCATGAAAAAGTGACATTTATCCTAGAGATACAAGATTGTTTAAATCCATAAATAAATAAAATACATGCTGTCAATATAATAAAGAATAGAAACCTTATTATCATTATAATAAATGTAGAAAAAGCTTTTGAAAAAATTCAATAGCCCTTATGATAAAAAACTGAAAACAACCAGGAATGAAGATTTTCTTTATAAAGGGCATCTATAAAAACACTCACAGGTAGCATACTGAATAGTGGAAGAATGGATGCTCTCCCTTTGAGAAATACACAAGGATTATTGCTGTCACCACTTCTATTCAACATCATATTTGAGGCATCAGGCAAGGCAATTAGAAAATAAAATTAATGTTACCCAGATTGGAAAAGGAAAAAAAACCTTTTTATTTAGATCTAATAAAGTAATTTAGCAAGATTACAAGGTACAAGACTAGTGCATAAAAATGAAACATTTTAATCCATTTGCAGTGAATTCATGTATTAGGTCTGCAATTCTTTGGTTTTGTATTTCAGGTTTTCTACAGAGTATCATGTCTTCTGCAAATAGTGAAAGATTGAGTCCTTCCTTGCCAATTTGGTATATGCCTTTTATTTTTGTTGTTGTTGTCTGATTGCTAAGGCTAAAACTTCCAGTAGTATGTTCAATTATAGTGGTGAGAGTAGACATCCTGTCTTGTTCCTGATCTTAGAGGAGAAGCTCTTAGTTTTTCTCCATTGAGGATGATATTAGCTGTGGGTATTTCATATATGGCTTTTATGATGTTCAAGTATGTTCCCACTATACCTATTTTGTTGAGGGTTTTTACCAGGAATGGATGCTGTATTCTGTCAAATACTTTTTGCATCTACTGAGAGGATCATATGGTTCTTATCCTTTTTTTTTATTAATGTGCTGTATCACACTGATTGACTTGAAGATATTGAACCACCCCGACACCCAGGAATAAATCCCACTTAGTTGTGGTGAATAATTCTTTTAATGTACTGTTGGATTCAATTTGCTAGTGTCTTGTTGAGAATTTTTACATCCATGTTCATCAGGGATATTGGCCTGTAATTCTCTTTTTCAATGAGGACTTTGTCTGGTTTGGGAATCAAGGTAATGCTGGCCCCATAGAAGGAGTCTGGAAGTTTTCCTTCCATTTATATCTTTTGGAACAACTTGAGAAGAATAGGTATTAACTCTTCTTTAAATATCTGATAGAATTCCATCTGGCCTTGGACTTTTGTTTGTTGGGAGATTTTTGATTATTGATTGAATTTCTTTGCTTGTTGTGGGTCTGCTCAATTATTCTATTTCTTCCTATTTCAGTTGTGGTGGTTTGTATGTTTCTAGGAATTTGTCCATTTCTTCGAGATTTCCCAGTTTGTTGGCATATAATTTTTCATAATATTTTCCTATTATTGTTTGTATTTCTGTGCTGTTGGTTGTGATCTCTCCTCTTTTATTCATGATTTTATTTATTTGGATCTTTTTTCTTTTTGATAAATGTTGCTAGGGGTTATCAATTTTATTAACTCTTTTAAAGAACCAGCTCTTAGTTTCGTTGATCTATTCTTGTGGGGTTTTTTTTATTTGTTTCTATTAAATTTTTCTGCTCTAATCTGATGGCTTTAAGCATTATTTGTTGTTCCTTTTCCAGGTCCTTTAGGGGTAAGGTTAGGTTGTATATGCAAGACTTTTCTTGCTTCTTGAGGTAGACCTGTATATGGCAGTATCCTTCCCTCTCAGGACTGCCTTTGCTGCATCCCATAGGTTTTGGAATGTCGTGTTTTCATTTTTATTTTCTTCTGCATACTTTTCTGCTTCCTCTCTCAATCCATTTGCAATGAATTGAATCAAAGCTGTTATTAACAATTATAATTATAATGGCATCAAAATAGAGACTTATGAATAAGTGGAAAAATTAAAATTTATACTCTGAAAACTATAAAGCATTGCTGAAATAAATCTTAACATATATAAGTGGAATGAAATTCCAGGTTCATAGGTCAGGCGAATTAACATTAAGATGAGAATACTGGGGCATGTGGGTGACTTAGTGGTTGAGTGTCTGCCTTTGGCTCACAACATGATTACAGGGTCCTGGGATCGATTTTCACATCAGGCTCCCTGCAGGGAGCCTGCCTCTCCCTCTGCCTATGTCTCTGCCTTTCTCTCTGTGTCTCTCATTAATAAATAAAATCTTTTCATAAAAAAATATAAAGGTAACTTCAAAAGTGATCTACAGATTATATGTAATCCCTATCAAAATCCCAACTGGCTTCTTTGTAGAAATTAACAAAATGACTCTAAAATTAATTTGGAAGTTCAAAGGACTCTGAATAGCCAAATAATCCTGGGGAGAAAAGAACAAAGTTGTGGGACTCATACTTCCTGATTTGAAAATTTGCTACAGATTTATAGTAAACAAGGTAGTGTGGTACTGGAAGAAGGACGAACCTATGGAAATTTACTCTCATGTTTGTAGTAAATTTATATTTGTTAAGAATGCTAAGATAATTCAATGATGGGAAGAATAATCTTTTAAACAAATGGTGCTATGACAACCAGATATCACATGGAAATGAATGAATTTGCAGTTTATGCTATTCCACATATAAATTTTAGAGAAATCAGTATAAAATTCTTAGAAGTAAACATAGGCAGAGGATACCATGGTCTTGAATTAGGCATCTATTTCTTAGAAACCACAAACACGAGCAACAACAACAAAAATAGATATATTGCACAGCATCAACATTTTTATTTTTTTAAAGATTTTATTTATTTATTCATGAGAGACACACAAAGAGAGAGAGGCAGAGACATAGGCAGAGGGAGAAGCAGGATCCATGCAGGGAGCCTGATGTAGGACTTGATCCTGGGACTCCAGGATCACACCCTGAGCTGAAGGCAGATGCTTAACTGCTGAGCCACACAGGCATCCTAGCATCAACATTTTTAAAAGTGCCTGTGCTTAAGGAGACAATCAAGAAAGCACAAAGACAGTTTCACAGAATGGGAGAAAATGTTTACAAATTATATGTCTGAGAAGGGTCTTGTATCTAGAGAACTCTACAACTCTATAGTACAGAGACAACTAAATAAAGAAAAAACGAGCATGGGGATTTACCCCAAGGGTACAAATGCAGTGAAATGGCAGGACACCTGACCCCAATGTTTATAGCAGCCATGTCCACAATAGCCAAACTGTGGAAGGAGCCTCAGTGTCCATCGAAAGTTGAATGGATAAAGAAGCTGTGGTCTATATATACAATGGAATAATGGATAAAGAAGCTGTGGTCTATATATACAATGGAATATTCCTCAGCCATTAGAAAGGACAAATACCCACCATTTGCTTCGATGTGGATGGAACTGGAGGGTATTATGCTGAGTGAAATAAGTCAATCGTAGAAGGACAAACATTATATGGTCTCATTCATTTGGGGAATATAAAAAGTAGTGAAAGGGAATAAAGGGGAAAAGAGAGAAAATGAATGGGAAATATCAGAAAGGGAGACAGAACATGAGTGACTCCTAACTCCGGGAAACGAACAAGGGGTGGTGGAAGGGGAGGTGGGCAGGGGGATGGGGTGACTGGATGATGGGCACTGAGAGGGGCACTTGACTGGATGAGCACTGGCTGTTATACTATATGTGGGCATATCGAACTCCAATAAAAATATATATATAAAAGAAAAAAAGAAAAAATGAGCAGAGGATCAGAATGGATATTTCTCCAAAGACATACAGATGTACAATACACACCTTGAAAGATGTGAATAACGTTGGCTCTCAGGGAGCTGCAAATCAAAACTAAAATGAAAAAAACAAAACAAAACCAAAATGAGATTCCACTTCACATCCACATCCACTCCGCTGTACCTCAGGTCTTCTGGTGTAGCAGTAGGCTCTGATCTTGTGTTTGTTGTCATTGGGTCCCAGGTAGCTAGAGTATGCCAGGTACCATCTGTGCTCTGAGACTAGGGAGACCAAAGCCAGTCCTTGAGTTGATCACCAGATAAGTCTTACTTTTCTTCTCTGGGATTAGCCAGTGGATGAGAGACAGGCTGAGATGTGGGGAGGGTCTCTGGCTGGTGATTATACACTAGTCCAAAAGTTAACCTCGACTCTCATTGGCCCTTGGGCATCTACGGTATGCCTGTCCAGTCAGCCTCACCAAGATAGGCAAGCCACGGTAGTCCCTTGGGCAGCCCCGCACTGCATCCCCAATATTTTAAAAGTTGGAACACGGGGTTCAGCTCTTTTCTTCCCCAGCGAGTGGCAAGGATTTATACCTTATCACCTGGTCACTCTGTAGTCAGCCTGAGGGAGGGGCTACAGCAAGTGCTTGTGTGCTGGTCCAAAGTGATATTTGTGTTGTCAGTGGCTCTCTATATAGGTTTTTTTTTTCCTGTCAGTGCTCAGATTTAGGCAAGACAGAAACCAGTCCAAGGAGCAGGCCCCAGAATTTTCCACATAAATTCCACTCCTTTCTTTCAGTCCCCAGGGAGAAGTTTAGAGATGAGGTCTTCTTGCTGATTACACTCATATGGTGCTGTTGGGGAGAGTGTGGGAATGTGACAAGAGGATGTCTTAGATTTTCCTAAGGACTTCAGTGTGACTAGTTTCTTGCTAACTCCCAGGTGCAGGAGCCTCTCAACTGGTTTCTGGATTTCTGACAAAGAATTGATCTATATATCATTGTTGACTGGGTGTGTCCCTCCAAGGAAAAAGGTTCCAGGTCTTTCTATGCTTTCGTCTTGCTGATGTCATCACTGCTGAATATTGATTTTTTTTTTTTATGTATGATAGTCAGAGAGAGAGAGAGAGAGAGAGAGAGAGGCAGAGACACAGGCAGAGGGAGAAGCAGGCTCCATGCACCGGGAGCCCGACGTGGGATTCGATCCCGGGTCTCCAGGATCGCGCCCCGGGCCAAAGGCAGGCACCAAACCGCTGCGCCACCCAGGGATCCCTGAATATTGATTTTTTTAAGCACATTTATTAGTTGAGTTTTTCTTTCTCTGTATTTGACTGTTTATCAGATATATAAAGTGAGATATATCATCATTTATAAGGATTCTGATTACGCTGTTCTGATCAAATGAGGTACATTCCTCTGAGATAATGCCCTAATACAAAGTTGCAGTGGGGATCATATACTAAAGAGTTGATTGAAATATGTTTGAATTTCTGCACTTAAGCACTTTTTCTCACACACTGTCATAGGAATGTAAATTGGCACCTTTATGGAAAGCAAATTACAATTATGTGTCACACCTTAACAACATCTGTACTCTTTAGTAATTGACCTACATGTCTCCCTGGCTCCTAGGAATAAATATTTATATTAGATACTGTCCTTTGTAGGTTTTTTTCATTAAAGTTAAAACCTTTGAAACACATCAAGTGCCCCACAATAAAAGAATGACTCAAAGGGAATAGAACGGAAGGGAGAAGAAATGGGTAGGAAATATCAGAAAGGGAGACAGAACATAAAGACTCCTAACTCTGGGAAACGAACTAGGGGTGGTGGAAGTGGAGGAGGGCGGGGGGTGGGGGTGAATGGGTGATGGGCACTGAGGGGGGCACTTGACGGGATGAGCACTGGGTGTTATTCTGTATGTTGGCAAATTGAACACCAATAAAAAATAAAATTATTATTAAAAAAATAATAAAAGCAAAAAAAAAAAGAATGACTCAACAAAGCAAGGCGCAACATACCTGCATGGAATAGTATATAGCCGTTAAAATACAAACTTAAAAATACTAGATTTAAGAAAATGTTTGTGATTAACGTAATGTAAAGGAAAGAAGAGGCTACATACTAAAGTATATGTGGGTAAAATCATACGATACCTAATATTTAATTTTAAATACTTAAACTAAAGAAAATAAAAAAAATAAGGTGATAAATAAATTGAAAATATTCTTTTTAAAAAAGATTTTATTGAGGAATATTCTTTTTTAAAATATTTTATTTATTAGAGAGAAAGAGAGCAGTAGCACATGGAGGGTTTAGGGGGGTAAAGGGAGAGGGAAAAGGAGAAGCCGACTCCCCACTGAGCAGGGAGCCTGATGTGGGACTCCATCCCAGGACCCTGCAACCATGACTTGAGCTGAGGGCATATGATAAAGTGGCTGAGCCACTTAGGTACCCCAGAAATTGAGGAATATTCTTAATAATTATTGAATGTTGGTGATACATTGTGATTTATTATAATTATCTTACTTATGTTTAAGGAAGTTCATGATAACTTTGAAAACAAACCACAGATGGTAAGTTGGAGCACAGGGGATTTTTAGGACAGTGAAGACATTCTGTAATGTAATAATGTAATAATAGATACATGCCATTATAAATTTGTCAAAACCCATAAAATGTACAACACACTGTGAACCCTAAGATAAACTATGAACCTTAGTTCAGAATAATATATCAATATTGGTTCATCAATTGTAACAAATGTACCACATAAGGGCAAAAGTTAAAAATAGAGGTAATTGGAAAGGTTGAGGGGAACCTTTGTGAATTGTGTGTTTTTTAACCATTTTTCAGTAAACCTAAAACCACCTTCAAAATATAGTCTAGGGGCACCTGGGTGGCTCAGTCAGTTAAGAGTCTGCCTTCTGCTCAGGTCATAATATTGGGGTTTTGGGATTGAGCCCCATGTCCCGCTCCCTGCTCAGTGGGGACCCTGCTTCTTCCTCTTCCTCTGTACCTCCTCTGCTTGTGGTCTATTACACTCTCTCTCTGTCAAATAAATAAATAAATAAAATCCTTAAATTTTGTTTTAAATAGTCTGTTCATTATTTAAAATAAATAAGGTACCACCTGTAAGCAGTTTATCATAAATTTTCTTTTATATATTTACAGTGAATAAGGCTGAAACTGATAGAGATAATTATAAGGGAAACAATCTTTGGTGGAATTTTGATTTACTTTTATGTTCTTATCCCTAATATTATGTGTTTTCTTTTTTTAAAATAAATTTATTTTTTATTGTTGTTCAATTTACCAACATACAGAATAACACCCAGTGCTCATCCCGTCAACTGCCCCCCTCAGTGCCTGTCACCCATTCACCCCCACCCCCGCTCTCCTCACCTTCGACCACCCCTAGTTTGTTTCCCAGAGTAAGGAGTCTTTATGTTCTGTCTCCCTTTCTGATATTTCCCACACATTTCTTCTCCCTTCCCTTATATTCCCTTTCACTATTACTTATATTCCCCAAATGAATGAGAACATACACTGTTTGTCCTTCTCCGATTGACTTACTGCACTCAGCATAATACCCTCCATTTCCATCCACGTTGAAGCAAATGGTGGGTATTTGTCGTTTCTAATGGCTGAGTAATATTCCATTGTATACATAGACCACATCTTCTTTATCCATTCATCTTTCGATGGACACTGAGGGTCCTTCCACAGTTTGGCTATTGTGGACATTGCTGCTAGAAACATCGGGGTGCAGGTGTCCTGGTGTTTCATTGCATCTGAATCTTTGGGGTAAATCCCCAGCAGTGCAATTGCTGGGTCATAGGGTAGGACTACTTTTAACACTTTGAGGAACCTCCACACAGTTTTCCAGAGGGGCTGTACCAGTTCACATTTCCACCAACAGTGCAAGAGGGTTCCCCTTTCTCCACATCCTCTCCAACATTGGTTGTTTCCTGCCTTGTTAACTTTCCCCATTCTCACTGGTGTGAGGTGGTATCTCATTGTGGTTTTGATTTGTATTTCCCTGATGGCAAGTGATGCGGAGCATTTTCTCATGTGCTTGTTGGCCATGTCTATGTCTTCCTCTGTGAAATTTCTGTTCATGTCTTTTGCCCATTTCATGATTGGACTGTTTGTTTCTTTGCTGTTGAGGTGAATAAGTTCTTTATAGATCTTGGAAACTAGCCCTTTATCTGATAGGTCATTTGCAAATATCTTCTCCCATTCTGTAGGTTGTCTTTTAGTTTTGTTGACTGTATCCTTTGCTGTGCAAAAGCTTCTTATCTTGATGAAGTCCCAGTAATTCATTTTTGCTTTTCTTTCTTTTGCCTTCATGGATGTATCTTGTTTTTTTTATAATAAATTTATTTTTTATTGGTGTTCAATTTACCAACATACAGAATAACACCCAGTGCTCATCCTGTCAACTGCCCCCCTCAGTGCCCGTCACCTATTCACCCCCACCCCCCGCCCTCCTCCACTTCCACCACCCCTAGTTCGTTTCCCAGAGTTAGGAGTCTTTATGTTCTGTCTCCCTTTCTGATATTTCCCACATATTTCTTCTCCCTTCCCTTATATTCCCTTTCACTATTATTTATATTCCCCAAATGAATGAGAACATATAATGTTTGTCCTTCTCCGATTGACTTACTTCACTCAGCATAATACCCTCCAGCTCCATTATGGATGTATCTTGTAAGACGTTGCTGTGGCCAAGTTCACAAAGGGTGTTGGCTGTGTTCTCCTCTAGGACTTCGATGGATTCTTGTCTCACATTTAGATCTTTCATCCATTATGACTTTATCTTTGTGTATGGTGTAAGAGAGTGGTCTAGTTTCATTCTTGCACATGGCTGTCCAGTTTTCCCAGCACCATTTATTGAAGAGACTGTCCTTTTTCCAGTGGATATTCTTTTCTGCTTTGTCGAATATAAGAGTTGCAGGTCCATTTCTGGATTCTCTGTTCCATTGATCTAGGTGTCTGTTTTTGTGACAGTACCACACTGCCTTGATGATTACAGCTTTGTAGTACAACCTGAAATCTGGCATTCTGATGCTCCTGACTCTGGTTTTCTTTTTCAATATTCCCCTGGCTATTTTGGGTCTTTTCTGATTCCACACAAATCTTAAAATGATTTGTTCCAAGTCTCTGAATAAAGTCTATGGTATTTTGATAGGGATTTCATTAAACGTGTAAATTGCCCTGGGTAACATTGATATTTTCACAATATTAATTCTTCCAATCCATGAGCATGGAATATTTTTCCATCTCTTTGTGTCTTCCTCAATTTCTTTCAGAAGTGTTCTGTAGTTTTTAGGGTATAGATCCTTTACCTCTTTGGTTACGTTTATTCCTAGGTATCTTATGCTTTTGGGTGCAATTGGAAATGGGATTGACTTCGTCATTTCTCTTTCTTCAGTCTCAGTGTATAGAAATGCCACTGATTTCTGGGCATTGGTTGTGTATCCTGCCACACTGCTGAATTGCTGAATGAGTTCTAGCAATCTTGGGGTGAAGTCTTTTGGGTTCTCTATGTACAGTATCAGGTCATCTGCAAAGACAGAGAATTTGACTTCTTCTTTGCCTTTTATTTCTTTTTGTTGTCTGATTGCTGAGGCGAGGACTTCCAGTACTATGTTGAATAGCAGCGGTGAGAGTGGACATCCCTGTCTTGTTCCTGATCTTAGGGGAAAGGCTCCCAGCATTCCCCATTGAAAATGATATTTGCTGTGGGCTTTTGTACATTTCTTTTAAGATGCTGAGGAATGTTCCCCGTATCCCTACACTCTGAAGAGTTTTGATCAGGAATGGATACCGTATTTTGTCAAATGCTTTCTCTATATCTATTGAGAGGATCATGTGTTTGTTGTGCTTTATCTTGTTGATATGATCTATCACCTTGATTGCTTTACGAGTGTTGAACCAGCCTTGCATCCCGGGGATAAATCCCACTTGGTCATGGTGAATAATCTTCTTAATGTACTGTTGAATCCTATTGGCTACTATCTTGTTGAGAATTTTTGCATCTGTGTTCATCAGGGATATTGGTCTATAATTTTCCTTTTTGGTGGGGTCTTTGGTTTTGGAATTAAGGTGATTCTGGCCTCATAAAACGAGTTTGGATGTATTTTGTCCCTTTCTATCTCTCGGAACAGCTTTAGTAAAGCAGGTATTGTTTCTTCTTTAAACGTTTGATAGAATTCCCCTGGAAAAACATCTGGTCCTGGGCTTTTGAGTTTTGGGAGGTTTTTGATGATTGCTTCAATTTCCTCCCTAGTTATTAGCCTTGTCAAGTGTTCTATTTCTTCCTGTTTCAGTTTTGGTAATTTGTGGTTTTTCAGAAATGCGTCCATTTCTTCTAGATTGCCTAATTTATTAGCATATAGTTGCTCATAATGTGTTTTTAAAATCATTTGTATTTCCTTGGTATTGGTTGTGATCTCTCCTTTTTCATTCATGACTTTATTACTCTGAGTCTTTTCTCTTTTGTTTTTAATAAGGCTGGCTAATGGTTTATCTATCTTATTAATTGTTTCAAAGAACCAACTCCTGTTTTTGTTAATCTGTTCTATAGTTTTTCTCGTCTCTATTTCATTGAGTTCTGCTCGAATTTTTTTAACTCTCTTCTTCTGCTGGGTGTAGGTTTTATTTGCTGTTCTTTCTCTAGTCCCTTTAGGTGTGAGGTTACTTTGTGTTTTAACTTTTTTTCCAATTTTTTGAGGGATGCTTGTATTGTTATGTATTTGCTTTTAGGACCAATTTTGCTATCTAAAAGATTTTGAAAGGTTGTATCTTCATTTTCATTAGTTTTTATGAATCTTTTTAATTCTTCTCTAATTTTCTGGTTGACCCTTTCATCTTTTAGCAGGATGCACTTTAACCTCCACATGTTTGAGTTTCTTCTAAATTTCTTCGTGTTATTGATTTCAAAGCCTTGTGGTCTGAAAATATGTAGGGACAATCCCAATCTTTTGGTATTGGTTGAGACCTGATTTGTGACCCATTCTCCTATTCTGGAGAATGTTCCATGTCATTTTGCTCAGTGCAGAGTGGCTGTATGAGTAGGCCACATCAAGAATATCAAGCATGACCTAAGTAATTTTCACCCTAGATGATCCTGACGAGGTCAGTCCAGAAATTGAAAACGAAGATCAGAATGAAATAAAACAAAAGGACCACCAAAGTGAAAAATAAATTTTAAAACAAAGTAGTAAAAATCAAAAGGCCAAGAATCCCAGAGAAGAAGAGAAAAAAAAAGAAAATGAAAAAAAAAACAGAGAAAAATGCAAAAGTAAGGAGAACAAAAAGAAAAAGAGAAAAAAAAGGGGGGGGGGAATGACTGGCAGAAGTTGTAGTGGAGGGAGAATGTAGTCTATCTGAGGGGTCCTAGAGGGTGATGGTCTTGGTTGTGAGTGTATTAAGTTCTGTATGTTAGAAGATGCTCAGTCCCAAATTTATGTAAAGCAGCAATACTTGTAGAGAGGCCATCATTGACCAGCAAAGTATAAATGAGATAAAAGAGGGGGGCAGAATGGGAATGAAGAGAGACATTAATCTCACAGAGTGAACCAGCAGGGTATACCACTTGGTTCTGAGTGCATGCTGGTCAAGTTTTAGAAGGTATTAACATCTGCCATTGTAGAACAAAATGAGGTAGAGAAAACAAAAAACACAAAACAAAAAATATTTTTTTTTGTATATTTTGTATATTTTTGTATTTTTTTTATTCTTCCTTTTTGACATTCATATTTCTACAATTATAGATCCTAGATATGTTTTCCACTTCTAGATTCCCTATAATATACTCAACTTAATTTTGTAAGATATACAAAATATCTTCGGAAATTTCCAGTCTGACATAAAAACAAGTTGTACTGGAAAAAGGAAGGAAAAAAATAGGGGGGTACCCTCTGGTTCTACGTAGTGTAAATCCCTCGACTTGCCCTGGAGCTTTCCAGCACTGCTCAGTCAAGAACTTGCTCTTCCCCTGCCCTTCCAGCTGGTCTTCTGGGGGAGGCACTGCTGTGCTGATTCTCAGGTGTGTACACCTAGGGGAGCTGCCCCATCCCCTGCCAGGTGTAAGGCTCAGTGGGAGCTGTTTATCCTGTGAGACCCCTGCTCCCTGGCAGCCCGCTCTGTCCCAGGCACAGGGTGACACCAGGAGGGACAACCCCACTGGCGGCGGCCAGCTCTCCAGCCCTGGAGTCAGCTCCTGCAGTAACTCCCACAGCTCCCCGTCTGCAGGGGCCTGGGTGCTCCGGGGGCAGGGGGCGCTGACCTGCAGAGCTTGGGGCACCTGGTGGCAGGATCATCCTCGCTGTCCTGGGACCTCTCTGCTCTGCCTGTCCCAGGGGGAGGCCAGATCCTGGGCTGTGTCCCTGGGGTGCCCTGGGCTCCGCCGCCTGCACCGCTGGAATCGCGCTCCCGGGGCGCGCAGCCCGATCAGCGGGGAGCCTCTGCCTGAGCTGCTCCTAGTCCCCACCCGGGGCTCCAGCCCTTTAGGGATCTTGGCCCGCGGGGTGCAGGGCGCTCTCCCCCAGGCAACCGTCCTCTGTTAGTGACCCCGGGAACCTGGGGGCTCCACTGCACCTCTTGTCTTCCTACCTCGTTAGAAGCGAAAACCTTTGTCTCTGTAGTGTTCCAGCTGTTCTCTCTTTAAATCTCAGGTCGAATCCATAGGTGTCCAGGATGATCTGGAAGTTATCTAGGTGAGTTGGTGGGGCCGGGTGACTTGGGGACCCTACTCTTCTGCCAGCTTGCCCCGCCACCCCCCCATTGCGGCTTCTGTCAAGTTTCTAATAAGATGTATTATTTACTTTTAAATTCAAGATGCGTATCTTTTAAATATTGGATTATAGGTGTTCTTTATATATTCTGAATACAGCTTCTTTTACACATTTATGTGTGATTTTAAAAAAATTTAAAATTTATTCATGAGAGACAGAGATAGAGAGAGGCAGAGACACAGGCTCCATGCAGGGAGCCCGATGCGGGACTCGATTCCTGGTCTCCAGGATCATGTCCTGGGCTGAAGGCGGCGCTAAACCGCTGAGCCACCCAGGGATCCCCATATTTATGTGTGATTAATATAATCTCCACATCTATCTTCTTTTTATTTCCATAATAAAGTATTTCCAACAGCAAAAAAAATAATTTTGATAAGACAGAATTTAAAGTTTATTTGAATGATATTTATTCTTTATGTCCTATTTAATAAACATTTTTCTACCACCCAAGTCATGAACGCATTCTACTTTGTTTCCTTCTAGCAGTTTCATAATTTTAACTTTTACATTAATGAATATGATCTTTTTTTAAAAAGATTTATTTATTTATTTATGATAGAGAGAGAGAGGCAGAGACACAGGAGGAAGGAGAAGCAGGCTCCATGCCGGGAGCCCGAGGCGGGACTTGATCCTGAGACTCCAGGATCGTGCCCTGGGCCAAAGGCAGGTGCTAAACTGCTGAGCCACCCAGGGATCCCCTGAATATGATCTATCTTAATTCCATATTCATTTACTCAGTGGGTTCATTCCTAAAAACCTAAAGGCAGCCAGCCCTTTTTCCACCCAGTTGTTGAAAAAAGCTATCCTTTCCTCATTGTATCCGTTTGACATTTTTCCAATTTCTGTGTAATTACAATTGCCAGTTTTTTATTGTTGTTTTTCTTGTTCTGCCCTTTTGTCTTTGAATACTCTTGTTTTCAGAAATTTTTCTATGATCTTCCTTGATGTGAATTTGCTTGTACTTATTCTTCTTTTCATTTACAGTTCTTGCTGAAACTGTGGCCTTCCCATCTCCCCCATTTTTGAGATACACTCTTGTATATGATGTATTCGTATATTATTTCTACTTTTTCCTATGTCACCTTTCTCCTAATTCTCTTTAAATTTTACACCCTTTTTCCTTCTTTGTCCCTTACTCAGTATGTTTTATAAACCTATATGCCAATTTCATAATCCTTGTTTCATCTGTGTTTAATCCACTATTTTACACATCTTTGGAGTTACTATTTTCAGTTGTTTTCTTTGTTAATTCTATAATTTTGTTCTTTATGAATTCATACTTTATTTTTAAAGTCTTCATATTTTGTTGTTTTATTGAATATGTTACATCAGTTATTTAGTTGATATGGATTATAATAAACCCATGATATAGAAAAATTAGAATATTACAGTGAATCCTTTTATTATATCCTTCACATAAATTCATCAGATATTTGTACTTTGTCACACTTGCCTGTCACAAATGCCTCTCACATTTTATACTGCTTTCTGTGCTCGTATTCATATGTGTGTATGTGTGTGCCAGTACATTATTATTTATTATTTTTCTGAACATTTTAGTAGTGTGTTGTAAATGTGACCCTCCAATCCTGTAGTTAGGTTGAATAGTGGCTCCCCACAATACATGCCAAACGAGAGCCTCAGAATTATTATGTTATTTTAATTAAGCTCTTTGCAGATGGAATTAAGGTAAAGCTTCTCAGGGATTCCTAGGTAGCTGAGTGGTTGAGGGTTTCCCTTTAGCTCAGATCATGATCCTGGGGTCCTGGGATGGAGTTCCGCATCGGGCTCCCAGGAGGGAGCCTTCTTCTCTGTCTATGTCTCTCTCTCTCTGTGTCTCATAAATAAATAAATAAATAAATTCTTCAAAAAAATAAACAATAAAGCTTTTTAGTTGAGGGGTGCCTGGGTGGCTCAGTCAGCTAAGCATCCAGCTCTTGATTTTGGCCCAGGTAATGATCTCAGGGTTGTGGGATCAAACCTTGAGTAGGGCTCTGCTCTAGGTTTTGAGCCTGCTTAATATTACCTCTCTTCCTCTATCCCTCCCTACCCTCTCAAAATAAAAAGCAAATAAACAAAAACCCTTCAGAAGAGATTATGGTTGATTAGGATGCTCCCTAAATCCAATGAATGATGTATTTATGAGATAGAAAAGGAGAAAACAAAAGAGACACAGTAGAAAAGGCCTGGTGGAAATGTAGGCAGAGATTGGAATTTAGATGACAATACCTAAGGGATACCAGGAACTCCCAGAAGGTGGACGAACCAAGGAAATTTTCTGTCATAAACCCTTTGGAAGGGAACATGGATCCCTTGACAATCTAATTTCAGGCTTCTGGCCTCTAGAATTATAAGGGAATAAATTTGTGTTGTTTTAGGCCACCAAATTTGTAGCGATTTGTTGTGGCCACCCTATCAAACTAATATAACTCCTAAATACTTCACCAAATATATCCCAAAGAACAAGGATATTCTTTTTTTTTTTTTTTAAAAAGATTTGTATTTATTCATGAGAGACACAGAAAGAGAGGTAGAGACATAGGCAGAAGAGAAGCAGGCTCTCTGTGGAGAACCCGATTTGGGACTCAGTCCCAGAACTCCAGGATCACACTCTGAACCAAAAGCAGATGCTCAACCACTGAGCAACCCAGGCATCTCGAACAAGGATATTCTTGTGCAGATGCAATACGGTAATCAAATCAGAGCATTTAGCGTTATTATTACTTTATTATCTAGTATATAATCATTATCTAATTTCTCCATTTGCTTCACTAATATAATTCATCGAATTTAATTTTCTTCAAGATCCAAACCAGAATCACACATTGCCTTTATATCTCTGTAGGCTACGTGAATCTGAAATATTACTTCTTCTTTTTTTCAAAACTTTTTTTTTTTTTTTGTAAGAATGTAGTCAAATTGTTTTGTAGAATATCTCTCTCAGTTTATCTGATTGTATTCTCATTTCTAGTTTCAGGTTATATTTTAGAAGAAATACTAGACGAATGATGCTTAGTTTGTTCTCAGTACCTCAAATTAAGAGGCACATGGTATTAGGCTGTTCTATAATTGGTGATATTAACTTGGATCACTTGATTAAGGTGGGGCCCTCCATATTTCTCTATTCAAATGTTACTCTACTTTTAATCAATAAGTAATTTGTTCAGAGATACTTAAGACCTGTGTAAATATCTTGTTAACAAACAAGTTTTCACCCAACGATGTTATTATTATCCATTGATGATTATTGCCTTGATCATTTATTTCCATAATGCTTACACAATGGTGATTTTTATAATATCATTTCTTGTACACTTATTAGTTGTTTCCTTTGGTAAATTAGTTTCCCTTTTTTCTCTCCTTTTTTTCTTCCTTTTCCCTTCTCTTCTCTGATCTCTTTATCACTATCCCTATATCTCTCTTTCTTTTTCTTTCTCTCTGTCTAGTTCCCCTCCTCTTTTTGTCTGCTTTTATTTAGATTTTCAACATGTGGGTTCTTGAATTCTTTTTCAATTCTGTAATTGTCTATTACAGGCATTTTTCATTTTTTCTTTTATTGTACCAGATTTAGCCAGTATATGCAAAAATTTGTAATTCTATTCAAGTATTCAAGATAACAGTGTTCTTGTTGCATATTTGTATCTTTCTTCCTTTACAATGAGAACCTTGCTCCCTTTCAAAGGAATATATTTTCTTCTATGAAACACCAAAAACTAATATGTAAAGAATTATTTTACCCTTACCACTACAAAAAGAATACCTATTAAATGATGTTGATTTCATTAAATCTTTTCTATCTTTAGCCTGAGGGTATATGTCTGAGTTTTAGTTGTGTGGGGTTTTTTCCCCCTTAAGTCTTTATACATTTGATAACCATTAAGTTCATTATTTTTATGTTTTACTTGATTTTATATATTTGTTGCTTTTATTTATTTTTGATTATTAATCAGTCAATATCCTTATAAATTTCAAATTTATACAAAATGTGTGAGATATGTGTCATTCAGTCTCCTCTCCATTCTATCCTGCCTCTGGATAACTAGTCTTTGCCTGTGGATAACTAGTTTCATTGGATCCTGGTTATCCTTTCTATGGACATTTTCCAAAACTAAGCAGATTATATATTAAAGTAGTATACTGTTTTCCCCTTAAAATTTATCCTGGAAATCATTTCATATCAGTCCTTAGAGATCATACTTATTCCTTCATAGCTACATAGTAATCCATTGTGTATATAGTTGTGCCCCCTTATCTATTGTCTTGCTCTCTGTGGTTTTACTTATTTGTAGTCAACCAAGGACCCAAAGTAGATTATACTCCTTCTCACATACCATCAGAAGGTCCATAGTAGCCTGATGGTATATCACAATGCCTATGTCATTCACCTCACTTCATCTCATCAGAGAGGCCTTTTATTATCTCATATCATCACATGAAAATGCAAGAAGGGTACAGTACAACATTTTGAGAAAGAAACACATTCACCTAACTTTTGTTAAACTATATTGTTATAATTATTCTTTTTTATTAATTATAGTTCTTAATCTCTCATTGTGCCTAATTTATAAATTAAACTTTATCATAGCTATGTATGTATAGGAAAGCGTATTATATATAGGATTTGGTACTACCTGCAGTTTTAGGCATCTACTGGGGGTTCCTAGAACATATCCCTGCAGGGACGCATGGATGGCTCGGCGGCTGAGTGTCTGCCTTTGGCTCAGGGCGTGATCCCATGGTCCCAGGATCCAGTCCCACGTCGTCGGGCCCCCTGCATGGAGCCTGCTTCTCCCTCTGCCTACATCTCTGCCACTCTCATGAATAAATAAATTTTAAAAATCTTAAAGAATAAAAAAGAACATATCCCTGTGGATAAGGCTGGAGATATATATATATATATATATATATATATATATATATATATATATTTCAACCAATTGCCTATGTATGGACTATTGCATTGTTACAACAATGATTTGTTAGAACAAATAACATCCCAAACTATAACAGCATACACATGTATTTCCTTGCTGTTGGTAGCATATCCTGGAGCTAAATGTCTAAAAGTGATATTCTTTGGTCTAAATGTAAATGCATGTGAAGTTTTAGTCAGTATTGCTAAGTTCCTTTCCATAAGGTTTGTAACATTTTTTTTTTTTTAGATTTTATTTATTTATTCACAAGAGACACAGAGAAAGATAGAGGCAGAGACACAGGCAGAGGGATAGCAGGCTCCATGCAGGGAGCCCACGTGGGACTCAATCCCAGGTCTCCAGGATCGCACCCTGGGCTGAAGGCGGCGCTAAACCGCTGAGCCACCAGGGCTCCCCTGTTTGTAATGTTTTGTATCCCTATCAGCAATATATGAGAGTTCATGTTTCCCTATAGCCACTGCAACAACTTGTGTTGTCTATATCTTGGAGTTTAACAATCTTAGAGTTGTGAAAGAATATCCCTTAATTCATATCTATCTCAGGTAAAGTTTAACATTTTTATATTTAAATCATATTATAATACTTTGCCATATTTTGTTAATGAATTTTGCACATTCTCTATTAAATTTTGATTTTTTTCTTTTTTTAATTTAATTTTTATTTTTTTAGGATTTTATTTATTTATTCATGATAGACCGGGGGAGGGAGGCACAGACAGGCAGAGGGAGAAGCAGGCTCCGTGCAGGAAGCCCGACGTAGGACTCGACCCTGGGTCTCTAGGATCATGCCCTGCGCTGAAGGCGGCGCTAAACCACTGGGCCACCCGGGGATCCCTATTTTTTTCTCTTTTATGTATCTTTCTTTTTATATATGATTCTCCTTGATTATGTTGTTACAAATATATTCTCCAAAGGTATTGACTATTGATACTGCTTACAGTGTTTTTGCCATGGACAGATTTTTTTCAATAATTTTTTTGAAGTTGAATTTATCAATATTTATTTTTATAGTTGTTGCCATTAGAGTCATTGTTTTACACATTCTTTTTCATACTCAGGTTACATATGTTTCCACATTTTCTTCTTCTAATTGTATTACATTTTTTTATTTTAGAATTCTGATTCATTTGGATGTTATTCCTGTGTAAGGAGTGAAATATGGATACAGTTTTATCATTATCTACATTACTATTTAGTTATCCCACATGCTGTCATAAAAATTCCCATTTTTGTTCTGGATATTTGAGATGCTACCTTTATTGTGTAAGAAATGTTACTGTGTTCTTGTCTATCAGAATTTCTATTCTGTCCCATAGAGTGTTTTGAAATCAGATATGGCTATTCCCTCCCTTCATTGCTCATATTTCTCTTAGTTGTCTTATGTGTGTGTTTATATTATTTTTTACATGAACTTCAGAACCTCCTTATTTAGTTATAGAAAAAAGGCTTTCTGGTATTACTATCATGCTATCGTGATTGCATCAAATTTACACATTAACTAAGGAATCAGGAAGACATCAAGTCTTTATCATTTTGGCATATCATAATAAAAAACAAGTGATATTTTCCAGTTTTGCATATATCCCATTTTTGTCTTCTAGGAGATGTTTGCAAGTTTCCTTATGTATATTTTGTGTATGTCATATTACGTTTTCCCTAAGTATTATATAGATTTTTATTATTGTAAAAGCTATGTCTGACAAATCCATTATCTGGATCCCTTGTGGTTAACTGCATATTTTTAATTTTTCTTCACTTTTTAAAGATTTCATTTATTTATTCATGAGAGACACAGAGAGAGAGGCAGAGACCTAGGCAGAGGGAGAAGCAGGCTCTCTGTGGAGAGCCCAATGCAGGACTCAATTCCAGGATCCCGGGATCACAACCAGAGCCATCAAACACTGAGCCACCCAGGCACCCCTAATTTTTCTTCTTATTTTTGAATCATTTAATCTTGAGACTTTGTGTGTGTGTGAATTTTTAAAATTTAATGTGAGATATTGTATATGAAAAAATATAGAGTTAGTTTAAAGCTTTTACATCTGACCTGTAAGCTAGGTGGAGATCACTTTTTTAATTCAATCAGTATTTAGCCTGATTAAAGTCAATCAAATAAAACTCAATTTGTGCTGAATTTCACTCTTTGGGTAGGCTGGTCTATTTTTGGTTTTTTCTTTTAGACCTGTAAAGATCTACGTTGGTAGTTGTAAAGATGATCCATCTGTAAACTAGATTATTTGACAAGAGCCCGCCATGTTGACTAGTCCTCAACTCCAATTTCTGTCTCCTTAGAATCATGAAAATACTGAAGATTGTATTCAAATTCTTTACTTTTGGGGTACCAGTTATGAATTTGTAAGTACCTATGGAAGATATTTGCAGTAGCAAATGTTAGGCTCACTTCTCTGTGTTTCACTTTTCTTTAGGATCTTGACCTCTCAACTTTTACCTTTGATTTGTAGCTTTCTGATACCTTTGGACATCATTTTTCTTAATTTTTAAGAAAAAGGTTTTGTTTTAAAATAGTAGTTTCACGAGAAGTTACATAAAATGGTACAGAGAGGTACAGTATACCCTTTACATAGCCATAGTATAATATCAAAATAAGGATATTGACATTAGTACCATATGTATATATAGTGCTCTGCCATTGTATTGCATGTGTAGATCCATGTAACCACCCTTGCAATCAATATAGAATATTCCAAAATTTAGAAAAATATTAAAACAATATTTCATCCTGCTTTTCTGTTGGTACTTGGAAGTAAGGTTGTTCTAATTGAGCTAGTTCAGCAGGGGCAAAATCAGGTATCCTGAAATTAGCTTTATAATGTTTATTTTTTATATTTATTTATATTAGGAATCTTTCTGACTCTGAAATCATATATATTATGTGAAAGTTGAAGATGTGAGCTCTAGAATTCTCTTTTCCCATATTGCATAGTGTCAGGGAGCAAAAATATCCTGTTCTTTCAAGGTCCTTCCAGCTGGACTAAGAATCAAATTGACATGAGATAGATTAATAGGAGCAAATCAAATTTAATTTTGTAGTTAAGGAGGATCTACACAGAAATGATAATTCCAAAGTCAGTCTGTCCCAAGGAGGTATTTTTAGCATTCTTAACTAAGGAGAAGGAGATATTGGCCGAGGACTTCTGTAGGGAAAGAATCCAGTTCATAGCAAGATGGAAAAAGAGTAAATGTTTGGTATTAGGGAGAAAGACCTTCCTCTGACCTGTGGTCCTTCTAGCTAGACTTAGAATCAACTTGACATGAGACCGATTAATAGGAGAAAATAAATTTTATAGGCATACATACAGGATATCTACATAGAATTGAAATTACAGAATCAGTGAGGCAACAAGAAGTTTACATGAGCTAAGGATAGGGGTAGTTGCCTAAGGATACAAAGAGGAGAAAACTCCTCAGCAAAAAAGTGAAGGAAATGTTTGGAATAAGTTTGCCTTATTATGCAGATGAGTTCCTTAGGTAAAGGGGAGTCTCTGTTGATAATGCTTTTCCTGTATCTGCTGTATTTTGATTACTTGTAACTGAAAATAATCTTTCTACCAAAATGGTCTACCCTGAGGCGTCCTGTCCTGGGCTCCTATGTTGGTAACCAGATGTTTGCTGGGCCAAATGTTTGTTCTGCTACTCAGAAATAATGGGACATAGTGGACTTTGATCACACAGGTCTTGCTCGGTTCTTTCCATTTTCCATACCTAGTTCATAGTATACTTAGTTATCTATGGTGATATCCCTCTTTTTGGAACAGGTACTCTAAGTTCATTTTTGGCAGTTGTAGGAGAAATAGATGGCTTTTCTTGAATCTACTGGGTTTTGATTGCTTTTTAACTTAAAATAATCTTCATGGCAATGTGGCCCTTCTTGGGGCAGCCTGCTTGTGGCTCCTACACTAGCATGGAGCTGTATATGTGGTAGGAAAGCAATGAATAATTATTAGGTGATATTTAACTAAATATAAGCTAAAACCACAAGTTCTAGTTTACCTATATGGTGGAGATCTACCTTAAGTTGCGTTATCAGTAGATTCAAAGTAATTCAATCTGTGTTGTCTTGTCTTGGAAATTTTTTGCATATATGCACATCTAAACTATTTCTGATTTGTTCCCCAAATCAACACATTTAAGTTACATTAGTGACTGCTCCTGTTTCACTGTGGAAGAACTTATTTCACTTAAGGAATATGGGCTTTTAATAGACTATTAATAAATATTAGTTGCTACTCAGCAGAGTAATGCTGCTTGATGAAACATACTCTAGGCATTGATTCCATTAGAAGTGCATATGTTGGGTAAAATATGAAAAGCAATATTACATGTGGAAATGTTACAAATAACCATGAGGTTGGACCAGGTACCAATGGTTTAGAATTTTATATGTTAGAATATTAGAATTTAAGCCCATAACTTCGTGTAATGGAAAGGAAAGAGGAAAAGTAGAATGAAGGTAGCAATTAGCACAGGGTAAGAAAACCGGTTCCTAGGTATAAAAATTATTTAAAATCCCAAATATTGGGCTTTCACATATTTTGAAATGAATTTCATACCCAAAGAAATCCAGACTTAAATAGATACTTTATTATGAAGAAAAACTATTGGGGTAGTTTAGAGCTTCTGACCTCAGCAATCTGCAAGTGTCTCAAAAGCAACCAAGAGGCTTTTGTGTTTTAAAGAGGTGCAAGCAGTAAGTATGGGGAAGTCAGGCAAATGAGAGGAAATGATTAGAGAGGTCTGTCAGGAAATAAATGTGTTTCACTGTACTCAGCTGATTCTCAGGATAAGTTGATAAAGAGATAATTTTGGCTTTTTAGTGCTTGCTCAGGTTTGAGGACTAGCATAGTTCAGGGACCTTTAGGAAAGAGAGAAACCTTATCAAAGTTTGTTCAAGACAAAGCAGAGTATTAAAAATGGGCAATTGTGAATACCTGACAGGAGCCAACACGACCCAGGGTACTCTATTACTGTAGGTATTCCAGTGGATAATAAATAGCCTCTTGTTAGATATGCTATAGAAGAAATTAGTTTTTAATCTGGTGGGAATTTAGCCTAGATAACCTTTAAGAATTTATTCTAACTTGAACAATTCTGCATATGATTCAGTGAGGGTTAGGGTTTTTACAAAAAAACAAAGAGTCTCCTTTGTGTATATTACTTAACAATAAGATTTGCTACATCATCTAGTTATTTTATATAGTATCTTTCAATGAAAGTTAGTAAAATCCTTTAAAAGCAAGCTCTCCAATCATAGTTTTGTAGATTGTACAAATGAATAATTCAGAACTAGATATTTCAGAATATCTATTATTCTAGATTTAACAGAGTTCCTGTGCATAGGATATGCATTTCTTCCTAGAAATGCAGTAATAGTATGGAAAAGATGTGCAGTATTAACATTTAGATAGGTATCATGGGAAAAGCAAAGCTTAAAATGTACCTAGCATGGAGAAAAAAAGAGGAAAGGTTTTGGTTAAATCTTATCAGGCTCACCACTAGTCCCATCAATTCAGAGTCAGCTTGGGGAGTGATGTTGCTTTTCAAGTTCTTATGAAAAGACTTCCTGATTTGTAGAGGAGGCAAATTTATTTATGTAAATTGACTATTTGGCAATACTTCTGCTCCTTTTAATGTTGACTAGTCCTATGTCTGATAAGACAGATCTAATTTCATTTCCATTAAAATGCAATAAAAGCACATTTATGAATTTAATAATTTCTTGCCTGAGTTTGATAGGAGCATTAAAATTGTCAGCTATGGAGTGTTATTAATAAATACTGCTTTTTTAATTAAAATAGACTAAGAAATACCTAGGTGGTCAAGGATTTTTTTACATAAATTATGAAAATGAATGAATTGGTAAAAGAAATAGTAATTTGCCCAAGGGTTTGTTTAACTGGACCCTTTTGCTTATCTCATTGTTACGCTTTTCTTTATAATTTGAATATTGGTGTACTTTATTTTGCATAACTTATTCATCTTCCTGAAAGGAACAGAAGAAAAATATAAATTTAGGCTTTATAACAAAGCACGAAAAGAGAAAACTGATGTAGTCAATTGTTATTCTAATGTTTCGTCCAGAATGCTTTCAAATTTTTATTTTCTCTCATAATTTCTACACTTTCATATGAATTGCCTGTGTACATCATTATTTCTGATAATTTTGAATGCTTCCTTGATCCACATTCCTCCTGATTAAGTACCATTTATCTGAAGTTCTACATAATCTGAATAGTCAACAACCATTTGCTTTTTAATAAAATAAAGGAAAACATATGTGTGAAAATGTTTAAAAGTACAAATAGCTTTTAACTATTATGAGAATCCCTGGTAGCTGAACTGATCCTGATTTCCCACCTGCTTTAAGTTTCTGAATTCCCCTTCCCAGGGAAAGATAGAAGAGCTTATCTTTTTTTTTATCATTTAAAAATCACTTAACTGAAGTCAGAAACAGTTAACAACTTTAATTACATCAAGAGATTTATATCGGTTTCATAAGCCAGACATAGAAAGACAAATACCAAATGGTTTCACTCCTGTGAAATTTAAGAAATAAAACAGATTAACAAACCAAGAGCAAAAAAGGACAAAAAGAAACCTCAGGAGTGCCTGGGTAGTTCAGTCATTTAAGCCTCTGCCTTAGGTTTAGGTCTTGATCTCAGGGTCCTGGGATTGACCCCTTGTTGGGCTCCCTGCTCAGTGGGGAGTCTTCCTTCTCCCTCTCCCTTTGCTCACCCCATTCCTGCTTTCTCTCTCAAATAAATAAAATCTTTAAAAATTTTTGAAAAGAAACCACAGACTTAAATAATATAGAGAAAAACTGGTGGTTGCCAGAGGAGAGGTTGGTGAGACAATGAATGAAATAGATAAAAGGCATTAAAGGAATACTTACCTACATGAGCACTGAATAATATATAGAAATATTGAATCTTGTGGCACCTGGGTGGCTTAGTGGTTGAGAATCTGCCTTTGGCTCAGGTCGTGATCTTGGGGTCCTGGGATCGAGTTCCGCATCAGGCTCCCTGAAGGGAGCCTGCTTTTCCCTCTGCCTATGTCTCTGCCTCTCTGTCTCTCATGAATAAATAAATAAAATCGTAAAAAAAAAGAAATGTTGAATCTTATTGTACAACTAAAACTAATATAGCACTGTATGTTAATTATACTTTAATTTAAAAGTTAAAGAAAAAGGGACATGCATACTGGGGAAGAATACTGAAAAAAAATCTTTGTAGAACAGAGAAACAATGGGTTGCATGAATTCCAAGTGCTAAAACAGTGTGGCTACAGCATAGTTTCTTCTGCACAATTACTTAAAATAAATGCTGAACTCTTAAACTCTTAATTTCCTTGATGGAATACTGCACATCTGTCAGTTAATTGCAGCCTATACTTTATTAAATGGCAAATAAAATGGTTTGGAATGGAGTGGAACATCCCTGATCTGAAACAATTTTGGCTGACTTAATATGAACATCCTGTTTAGTCTAGTTATTTTGCATCTATTTATATTTCTGTACTAGTATCCCTTTTTATTATTTTAATTTTAGTTTAGTTTACTTATTTATAATTTATTTAACTATATATTTATTTTTGAATTTAAAATAATAGTTTTATAACTTTCAATCTAAATTTTTCATGCTATTTAATATTCATAATTAATATGCATCCTGGTATCTATTAAAAATTTATAGCAGAGTTGCCTGACTGGCTTAGTCTGAAGACCATACATCTCTTATCTTGGGGTCATGAGTTCAAGCCCCACGCTGGGCATGGAAACTACTAAAAATATAAATAAACTTAAAAAAATATTTATAGCTAATTAAGAAAGAATATCATTGATTTTATAAATGTATCAAAACTGTAAACTTAGAACAAAAATCATACTTAATCATACTTACTAATTTATTAGAAATCAAGAATAACATAATTGTTTTTATAATTTATTATTTTGGTGGAATACCTAACCATTGCATTAAGACAAAAATAAAGAGATATAAATATTGGAAATTGATACAAAACTGAGAATACTTTCCAATGATTTGATCTGTCAAAAAATTGCTAATAGACTAGAATGAATTTTCCAGTACATCTGCAATATCCAAGTAATGTATTGTAACCAGGAAAATAAAGATGTGTATGAAAATAGGTTCAAGAATAGAAATTTTATTTTGCTATAAACTTAACCAGATAAATGAAACCTCTATACGAAGAAAAAAAGTAGAACTTATTGACAGACATAAAGTTCTAAATAGAAAGACCAAACATTATCCTTTAGTTCTAAAGATTTCTTAATTTTTTCAACTGTTGGAATGTTTAATTCTAGTGTAGTTAACATAGTGTTTAATATTAGTTTCAGATGTGCAATATAGTGATTCAGCAGTTTCATATGTTAATCAGTTCTCATCAAGATTTGTGTACTCTTAAGCCTTTTTACCTATTTCATCCATTTCCTACCAACCTCCCCTCTGGTAACCGTCTGTTTTTCAGTTTCTCTCTTTTTTTTCCTTTGTTCATTTGTTTTAAGTCTCATATAAATGTGAAATCATATGGTATTTGTCTTTCTATGGCATATTTCTTTTTTTTTTAGATTTTATTTATTCATTCATGAGAGACAGAGAGAGAGAGAGAGAGAGAGAGAGGCAGAGACACAGGCAGAGGAAGAAGCAGGCTCCATGCAGGGAGCCCAAAGCGCGACCCTATCCCGGGACTCCGGGATCACACCCTGAGCCAAAGGCAGAGCCCAACCACCGAGCCACCTAGGCGTCCCTCTATGGCATATCTCAATTAACATTATACTCTCTAGATCCATCCATATTGTTGCAAATGCAAGTTTTCATTTTCTTTTATGGCTGAATATTCGATTGTGGAGATACATGTATACAAACACACACACACGCACACACACACCCCACATCTTCTTTATCCATTCATCTATCAGTGGACAGTTGGGCTGCTTCCATAGTTCAGCTATTGTCAATATTGCTGCAGTAAACATAGGAGTGCATCTACCCCTTTGAATTAGTGTTTTCATATTATTTGTGTAAATACCTAGTATTTCAATTACTGGATCATGGAGTAGTTTTATTTTTAATTTTTTGTGTAACCTCCATACTGCTTTCCACAGTGGCTGCACCCGTTTTCATTCCTACCAGTAACACATAAGGGTTCCTTTATCTCTACATCCTCACTAACACTTGTTTCTTGAGTTTTATTTTAACCATTTTGTCTGGTGTAAGAAAGTGGTCTAATTTCATTATTTTGCATGTACCTGTCCAGTTTTCCAGCACCATTTTTTGAAGCGATTGTCTTGCCCGTAACATATTCTTCTCTCCTTTGTCAAAATCAATTGACTGTACAATTGTGGGTTTATTACTGGCCTCTTTATTCTGTTGTATTGATCTCTGTGTCTATTTTTATGCCAGTACCATGCTATTATGATTGCTACAGCTCTATAATATAACTTGAAGTCTGGAAGTTTGATGCCTCCAGTTTCATTTTTCCTTTTCAACATTGCTCTGGCTATTTGGGGTCTTTTGTGGTTCCACACAAATTTTGGAATTGTTTGTTCTAGTTCTGTGAAAAATACTATTGGTATATTGATAGGGATTGCTTTGGGTAGTATATAAATTTCAACAATATTTGTTTTTGTGATCCATGAGAATGGGTCCCTTTTTTTTGTATGTTGTCTTCAATTTGTTTTATCAACATTTTATAATTTTCATAGTACAGGTCTTTCATATCTTTGGTTAAGTTTATTCGTGGGTGTTTTTTTTTGGTGCAATTGTAATTTTTTTTTAAAAATTTTTATTGGAGTTCAATTTGCCAACATATAGCATAACACCCAGTGCTCATCCCTCCAAGTGCCCCCCTCAGTGCCCATCACCCAGTCACCCCACCCCCTGCCCACTTCCCCTTCCACTACCCCTTGTTCATTTCCCAGAGTTAGGTGTCTCTCATGTTTTGTCACCCTCACTGATATTTTCACTCACTTTCTCTCCTTTTCCTTTATTCCCTTTCACTAATTTTTATATTCCCCAAATGAATGAGACCATATAATATTAGTTTGTCCTTTTCCGATTGACTTATTTCACTCAGCATAATACCCTCCAGGTCCCTCCACGTCGAAGCAAATAGTGGGTATTTGTCGTTTCTAATAGCTGAGTAATATTCCATTGTATACATAGACCACATCTTTATCCATTCATCTTTCTATGGACACCGAGGCTCCTCCCACAGTTGGTGCAATTGTAAATTGAATTGATTTCTTATTTTCTCTTTCTGCTGCTTCACTATTAGTATATAGAAATGCAATGGATTCCTGTACATTGATTTTGTATCCTGTGAATTTACTGAATTCATTTATTACTTCTAGTAATTTTTTTTGGTGGATTCTTTTGGGTTTTCTATATATAGTATCATGTCATTTGAGAATAGGAAAGTTTTAATTCTTCCTTACTAATTTGGATGGCTTTTCATTTTCTTATCTGATTGAAAAAATCCTCAGAGGGTAGAACTTGGTAAAAGCAAGTTAGGTAGATAGTATCGGTGCTGTGCTGGTTCCTGCAGATGGTAGCACATTTATTCAGTGGAGCAGGGGAGGGAAATGGTGCCTGCCAACTCCTTTGTTTCTGGAGGGGTCTCCCTGTGATCCCTGTTTCTCCTTGACAAGCTCTGAGATGAGTAAATCATTCTCCCTTCCATATGCCCAGGACTTTTTCAAACTGTTGCTTCCTATGCTGTCTCTCTGCTGGCTGGCTGTTGTGCAGGCTCTTTAATGGTGGGAACTTAGCTTCCTGGGACCCTCCATGCTCTCCCAGAAACAAGTCTGCTGATTTTTAAAATTTCAGACTTTAAGTCCCACTGTTTGTAAGAACTTAGGAAATGTAGACCGTCTCATTTTCAAAGACAAATACTATAAGGATTCATTTTCTCTTTGTGGGCTCCCCAGCGTGACAGTCTGTTTCTCTCTGCTCCCTACTCCTGAGTCTACTTCCCTGCCTCAGCTGGTCTTGGTCCATTTCACTCCCCAACCTATTTCTGCTTTTATTCCCCCACACCTGTGCAAGCGTATTTATTAGATAGATTCCTGCTATTCACCCGCCCCCCTCTTTTTTTACTGTCTTTGATGTGGCCTCTTCTCTACTTTTAGTTGTAGAGTTTTTTCTGCTAATCTTCAGGTCATATCCTGGGTTATTTACAAGGATGGGAATGTTATGTAGTTGTATCTATGGGATGAGGTAAGCTTAGGGACTATTACTGTGCCATCTTCCCAGCCTCCTCTCCACTCAACCAACTTTTGGAAAGTTTTTATATTAATTCTTTAATATTTTTTAATACTCTCCCTTTCCTCTTTTTACTGTTTTGTAATTCTTTATAATATAATATTGCCTGGGATTGAACCCCTTTGTCAGTTATCACTGCTTTCCATTTATTTTACTTTTTTTCCTTTCTCTCTACCTTAATGCATGTATTTCTTTAGTTTTTTTTTCCAGCTACCTATGGTTTACCTTTGTATAACAATCATGTTTTTTTCTAATACTTTTTTTCAGCATTCAGTTTAATTTTTAATTAAGCTTTTCCTTTTGAGAAAATGATAGATTCACATGCAGTTGTAAGAAGTAATAAAAATCCCATATATTTAAAAAAAATCCCATATACTCCTTACCCAATTTTTTCCAATGAGAATATCTTGTGAAACTATAATATAGTATCCTAAGATATTGGAATTAATACAGTCAAAATAGAGAACATTTCTATCACAAGAATGTTTCATGTTAGCTTTTTATAGTCATACTTACTTCCCTCCCAGTCTACCCCTTCCATAACCCTTGGTGACCATTAATCTGTTCTACATTTTTATAATTTTATAATTTCAAGAATTCCATATAAGACTTATGTATATATAATGTTTATACAGTATGCATTTGGCTTTGTTCTTATAGCATAATTCTCTGGAGATTCATGCAGTTTGTTGCATCCATCATTATTTCCTTGCTTTTTATTGCGTAGTCATATTCCATGGTATGGATGTATCAGTATTTGGCCAGTCATCCATTAAAGGATATTTGAATTGTTTCCAGGTTTGGGATGTTACTAATAAAGCTAGTATAAGCATTCATGTATTCATATTTGTGTGAATATAAATTTTTATTTCTCTGATATCAATCCCCAGGAGTGCAATTGATGGCTTGTGTGGTAGTTGCACGTTTAGTTATTTTAAAAACTGTAAAACTGTTTTCCCAAGTGATTGTACCATTTTACATCCCCACCAGCAGTCTATGGTGCTCTCATATTTCTTTGAGAATACTAACTAAATTATTTTTAAATGTTTCTTCTCATTTCTGAACATATTTATTCTGCCATTGTTTTTAAACTTACTATTTTACTCTCTTGATTTTTCTCATATATGTCAAATCTTAGTCACCTGTACATATACTTTAGAATGAAGTGTTTGATTATTGTTGGTAGGTTGAAATTGGTTTTCTCTGCTATTGTATAGGTAGATGTTTTTCTTGATAAACTGTTCACATGATTGTGAAGCCTAATCGGATGTTTGCATTTAGGCAGAATAGGATGAGTACAGAGACTGGTCAGTTTTTAATAGACAGTCATTAAAATTAATATCCTTATAACCTCGCTTTTTACCATTTCTCTGGAGCAATTACACAGGATCTCATAATGGTGGAGACCGGCATGATTTTTTGATAGTCATTCAAAACAATACCTATATATCTCCCTCTACATACTGACTTCAAGAATAGAGCCTCTCTTGGGTTTTCCCCATGAAGATCAACACATACTCTACTCTAGTTACTATATTCATGTAGCCAAAACCACATTTAAAATGCAGCAAGAGAGGTACCGACTCTGGGCTCCATGCTTTAGATGATCCCATATTACAAATGCACAAAAAGGTAAATTTATTAAAGAATATATAATATTGCAACATCTTTCACTTAGTATCTGCACTCAGACCTGCATCCGTAAGCATAACCATAAGATCTATTATGACTTAACATTATTTAGACCCAGGGAAAAGACCCATTTTCCAACCCAGCTTGTTGTGTGTTGAAATGTGTACAAATACCAAGGAGTTTCATGTGTTGGATACAAATACTGCTTCAGAGTATGAGAAACATTTGAATGACCTATGTAAGAAAAAAAAACACAAATTAATTAACTAGTTTTATCTTTTGTCTAAGACAATATGAATCCAATAGATTTTTGCTTAAGGAAGTATTATTTCCTAGTAGTTTCAAACATCCTATTCTTTTCCTGTCTTTTTGTTCCAAATCTTGTTTATGGAAGGATACACAAATCTACATGTTTTTTGTTACCCATTGCACAATGCAGCTGAGGACCATTTTGCAACATTTAATAATTTGTCTTACGCCTGAATGTGCATATATGCAATTGAAGATGTAGCATGCATGAAGCATGATACCATTTCTTTACATTGATTATAAGGACATTGAAGGAAGGTAAGAAAAGGCAAGGAATGGTTCCCCTACAGGTTTCAGAGGCAAACTGGCTCTGGTAACACATTGGTTTCAGACTAAGGGCCTCAGAACTGAGACAATACATTTCTGTTGTTTTAAGTTACCTGTTTTGTGGTACTTTGTTACAGCCGGCCTAGGAAACTAATACACTCGTTTGTATGATTTCAAATATGTTAAGTTTGTTGAGGATTTTGTCTTATGGCCCAGCCTAACTTCTATCTTCATGTATATTCCCTGAGCCTTTGCACATAAATGGTGCAGTGTTGGTTATAGCATTTTTTCACTGTTGATTAGATCAAGGTGCTAGTGGTTATCAAATCTTTTGTAACTGCATTGATTTTATTTTCTGCATGTTCTGTCAAGCACTGAGAGGGATGTTAATTCTGTATTTATGAATGCTGATTTTCCTATTTCTCAATTTAGTCTGTCAATTTTTGCATTCTAGCCACAGCAGTTTTAATATGCTTAATATTCAGTTTTAATACTTTTTCTTACCTTTTTGCTGTCACTTTGTGACATTTTTTATTAAGTTGTTTCAACTGAAAACCATATTTTGTTCATTTTTTTAAAGATTTATTATTTATTTTAGAGAAAGACAGTGAGAATGCATGGGGGGAGGGGCAGAGGGAGATGGAGAGAGAGAATCTTAAGCATGCTCAAAGCCCAGGGCAGAGCATTATGCGGGGTTTGATCCCAGGACCATGAGATCATGACCCCAGCCGAAATCAAGAGTTACATTCTTCACCATTGGAGCCACTCAAGTGTCCCAATAGTTTACTCTTTATTTTATATCTAGTCTGACAATCTGTGCCTTTCTATTCTAGTGTTAGTCTATTTGTTAACTGGACCAGTGTAGTTATTTACTTTGTCTTTCTTAAAGGTCCAGTTTTCTGTCATGTATAATTCTTCTTCAGCTTGATGAACTTCTTTCATAATTTAATATACTATATATCTGCTTGGGACAAATTCTCTCAGCTTGTACCTAGAGAAATTCATAGCTTGTTTTTATTTCATATTCATAACTTAAAAGATATCTTCTATGTGTTCTTGTAGGTGGTATATAAATTCAGATTTTAAATTTGTGTTTCTGATACAACTGAAATGAAATTTTGTGTGTGGCATGATATACGATTTAGGTTTATATTTTTCCCCATATTACTACCAGTTTTCCCAGTATCATTTATTGATAAGACTTTCTATTCCCCATTAAATTATGGAAATATGTTTGTGGGAAAGCAAATGATTATATAAGATTAGATCCATTAAATTCCCAATTTAATTCCATTCATTGATTCATATGTCCTTAGATTAATACCATTCCTATGTAATGAAACATTTGTGTGAGATTTGATATTTGTTAGTAAATGTCTTACAACATCACTGTCCTTTTGAAAAGTAGTGATGGCTGTTCTATTGTATACATTGTAGAATCAGCTTGTCAGTTTCTTCAATATCTTAACAATATTGAGTCTTTGAATTCATGAATATAAAATTATGTTTTTATTTATTTAATAATTCTTTAATATTCCTTATCTGTGTCATGCAGTTTTTAGTAGTGAAATCTTCGGCATCGTTCATAAAATTTATTCCTATTTTGGGCAGCCCGGGTGGCTCAGTGGTTTAGCGCCGCCTTCAGCCCAGGGCGTGATCGTGGAGACCCAGGATAGAGTCCCACCTTGGGCTCCCTGCGTGGAGCCTGCCTCTCCCTCTGCCTGTGTCTCTGCCTCTCTCACTCTCTCTCTCTGTGTCATGAATAAATAAATAAAATCTTTAAAAAAATGTTTTAAAAATTTATTCCTATTCAATATTTTCAAGCCATTTTCATATTTGAACTTTAAAAATTCCAATATTTTGTTTCTAGTATATACTAAAACATTTTTTTGTATTTTAACTTACATCATGTTTTTAAAATATGCTTATAGATCATTATGTTATCTGCAAGTGACAATAGTTTTACTTATCTAATATTTTTCCTTTTATTTATTTTTCTTATCTTACTGCACTGGTTAGGACCTTGACTATAATGTTGATTCACAATAATGAGAGCAGATATCCTTATATTTTTCCTATTTTGGGGGCTGTTTGATATTACAATAGTATCATGTTAACTTTAGGTATTTGCCAGAAGCTTTTTAGCAGGCTGAGGGAGTTCCCTTTTATTCATAGCATGCTGAAAATAGTTCTTAGGATTCAGTGTTGATTTTTAAAAAATTCTTTTCTATTTTTATTGAGACTTGTTATTTTTGTTTATTTAAAAAATGAGTTTACAGTAATTTAAATAGATTTTAGAATTTTAAACCAACCTCATGTTCCTGGTATAAACTCCACTTCGTTATAATCTGTTCCCCTTTGTCAGTATTGATGGATTTAATTCTGTAATGCTTTAGCAAGGAAATTTGATTTTATATTTCTAAGTAATTTTCAATTCTATTTTCTTGTTAATGTTCTCCTTAGGCTTTTCTATTAAGATTGTAATTTCTCATACAGTCAATTGTGACATGTTCTCTTCTGTTTTCTAAAACTGTTTGTGCAAGATTAGTGTTATATCTTACTTTAATATTTGATGGTATCCACCAGTACAACTATCTGTGCCTGTTTATAACTAACTGTGCCTGCATCCAGTAAGTCTTACTATGTTGGGATTTCATTATCATTCAGTCTGATTTTTTTCCTGATTTTATTTGCTTTATTATTATAAACCAAGTAGTATTCATAAATTTCTCACTTACTTTCCAAATATTTGGTTTTTTCTAGTTTTATTTTTTATTGATTTCAAATTTAATTTAATTATGGTTGATTTGTGTGATAGGATTTAAATTTTCTGGTAGCTTTGAAATTTGTTTTATGGCCTAGCATTTTGTCTGTCTTGTTTAACTTTCTATGTGCACCTGAAAATAGGCATATTGTACACTTGTATTATAATGCTTCATACCTATTAATAGTTAATGTCAAATTTCAAAACTTTTCTAATCTTGCATATATGTTTTTTTGACCACTTGTTCTATTAATTAACAAGTTAGGAAGTTTAAAATTTCTAATTTTGATGTGGATTTAGTTGTTTCTCCCTTTAGATCTGTCAGTTTTTGCTTTATACATTTTGACGTTGTTTTTTATTTTACCTTTATATAGATTCAGGATTGTTTTCTCTTATTAATTATCCCTTTTGTCACTATGAAGTTTTCTTTATATTTGGCTATATACCTTACCTTAAAGTCTACCTGATATTATTACAGTTTTTTTTCTTCATTTGAAAAAGAGAGAGAGAGAGAGAGAGAGAGAAGAGAAAAAGAGAGAGAGAGAGCATGAGTGGAGGGAAAGGGGCAGAGGTTAGAGGGAAAAGCAGACTTTCTGTTGAGCAGGGAGCCTGACACTGGGCTGGATCTCAGGACCCTGAGATCGTGACTTGAGCCAAAGGTAGGTGTTTAACCGACTGAGCTGCTCAGGCACTTCTACTTTACCAGATTTTAGTGTAGTCCTGCCAGCTTGCTTGTTATAAGTATTTTCTGGATCTATTCAACTGATTTTTTATACTGAAAGTATATTTCTTGCTTTTTGACCAATCTTCCATTTTCTGACTCTAGATTAGAATAATTACTCTGTTTATATTTAATAAAGTTATTGATGGTCATGTTAAAATTAACCCCATTGATTGTTAATTTATGTTTTCAGCATATGTTCTCTGTTACTTTCATCCTTTTCTATCATTTTTAATTAATCAAGCACTTAAAACATGCATAGTTTTTACCTCTTAAGATTTTAGTTATTACTTTACATGGTATTTTTCAGTTCTTATTCTAAAGATTGCAATATGAGCCTTTAACATCTCATCATTTGCCTACAAATTATTTTATTCTCTCTTGTGTACAACACCTTAATTTTCCTACCCTTCGTGTTCTTGCTATAAACCCCACACTACATTGTTTCTAACAATCCAAAGTTTTGAAGAAATAGAAATATGTAAATATAATAAAGATAATAAAATTGTTTAATATTCAACAATGTATTTACTTATATTTTGTTCTCTCTATTCTCCTTTAGCATTTCTTTCAGTGTAATTCTTTTTGAGATAAATTCTTTGAGCTTTGCTTTTTTTCCAAAAAAAGTCCTTGTTTTCCCTTTATTTTGCACTGTTTTTTTATGGAATTTTAGTTTGGGTGAACATTTTTTAAATGATTTTTTCTTGCCTTTCAGCACTTTAAATATGCCAGCCCATTTTATTCTGACTCCTATGGTTTATGCATAATCAACCATCATTCTTATGCTTGTCCAAGCTTCATAAATGTGAGGGAAGGGGTTGATTCATGCATCCCATGCTCCATCTTTCCTGAGGGGTTTCTCAGATGATTGCTTTTATCTTGCCAGTCTTGGAGTTCTAAAAAGGATAGCACAGTTTAATCACCAGTGTGAGAATAGAAGTGACACATTGGTCTGATAGATTCCATTGATTTTGTCTCCTGCTTTGCATAAAGGGAGCAAACAAACAAAAATTCCAGTTCTCAGCTTTGTCCTTAGGAGTGATAGATTTGACCCATAAGTCTAACAACCCAACTTCTCCAGGACTCTAGTCCTAAGAACTAGATTATGGTCTTTGTCCTTTGGAGGAAAAGAGTTGATCCATAAGACCAGCAACTCAATTTCTCCAGGATTGCCCTAAGAACTAGCATCTGTCTCATCAATTTTTAATCTCTGATTGGGTGAGCACAGTCTATCCACTCAGGAGGAGAATGGCAGTGGCAGCTTGTGAGTTGATATTGATTCTCCACCTCATCAGCACAGAGTTAGTGAAATCCAAATTTGAGTTTTTAGCTCCCCTTTGGGAGGGCAAAGGGTTCATCTGCACATCCAGTGTCCCAATTTTTCCAGGGATGCCAGCATCTGTCTCTGTTGTTCCTGAAACGCTGATGCATTCAGCACAGTGTAGCCACCTGGGAAAAAATGAGATAGTGGCTTGGGCTGGTAGCTATCATCGCTATCATGCATCCTTAACTTAGCACAGAGGGTATGAACAAGAACCACAGCCAGCTGTTTTTCCCTGGGAATGGAAGGAGTTGGTAGAGCCCCAAGAAACCCTGGTCAGGCCAATTGGCATGTGTCTTTTCCTATATTATATATGTCCATGAAGATTGAGAGATGTGCCTGCTTTGTCTAATACACAGATAACCAATTCAGGATAGGAAAATGAAGAATCAGATAAAGATGATCCAAACAAGGGAAAAAGATAAATCTCCAGAAAACTGACCTTAATGAAGTGGAATTATGTTATTTTTCTGACACAGAATTATAAATACCTCTCATAAATATACTTACTTCAGTGGTGGGTAAATCACTTTTGATCCTACTACAAACATTAAAAGACAAAACCATTTTTAGAACACTTAAAACTAAAACTATGTTTAAAGATACACAATATCAATAGATGTAAAGGTGTAAATTATGACAACAATAACATAGACTGCACAAAGAGAAGCAATTAAAGTATAGAGTATTTGTATGAAATTGAACTCGTTAACAGCTTAAAATAAATTGTTGTAACCATTAAAGAATATATGTAGAAGCCCCAAGGTAACCACAAAAATACCTATAGAAATTACACAAAACAAACAACAAAAAAATTACACAAAACAAAAAGAGAAAGGAATGATCAATACAAAAAATCCAGAAAACAAGAAAACAAGGGAGGAAAGGACAGAAAAAAAATTTAAAACTATAGAAAACACCTAATAAAATGGCAGTAGTAAATAATTCCATAAGAATAATTCATTTAAATGTAAATTGAGTTAATTGTCTAATTTGAAGACAATGGGTAAAAATTCTTTTTTTTTAAATTCTTTTAAATGGCTGAGTATTTCAAAAGATTAAAATACAACACCCAGCTATATACTATTTACAAGATAATCACTTAGATTTAAAGACACAATAGGCTGAAAATGTAGGGATGAGAAAAGATAATATTCCAGACAAATGGTAACCAAAAGAGAGTAGAAGTCACTGTAATTTTGTCAGCTAAATAGTCAAAACTATCACATGAAACAAAATGGACATTACAAAATGATAAAGGGTCAATCCACTGGGAAGATATAAGAATTATAAATATATTTGACTCCAGTATCAGAGCAAACATTCACAGAACTGAAGGGAGAAATAGTTATAGGATAATAGTGACATCAATACCTCATTAATTGACAGAACATCCAGACAGACGTTCAATAAAGAAATAGATGACTTTAGTGACACTATAGACCAAATGGAAAAATAGATATATTATCTTTCCATTCTTCACCACAATACACATTCTTCTCAAGTATGTATGGATCTTTCTCCAGGATAGATCACATGTTAGGTCATAAAACAGTTCTTAGACATTTAAAGGGCACCTGGCTGGCTCATTTAATAGAACATGTCACTCTTGATCTCAGGGTTGAGAGTTCAAGTCCAAGTTGATCATAGAGATTATTTTTTTAATTAAAAAAATTTTTAGAAGACTGAAATCATATGAACTACCATTTTTAAACACTATGAAATAAAACTACCAAGTGGTAGAGTGAAAACTGAAAAATTTACAAATATGTGGCAATTAAACATCACATTCTTGAACAACTGTTGTGTTTTAATACAACAGTTCAAAAAAGGAATCAAAGAAATAATTACAAAATACCTCTAAACAAATCAAAGTAAAATACTACATACCAAAACATGTGAGATACAGAAAAAGCAGTTCTAAGAGGGAAGTGGTTATTCAAACCTACATTAAAATAGAAGAAAAATCTCAAAAAACAACCTAACTATTCACCAAGGACCTTGAAAAAGAAAAACTAAGCCCAAAGTTAGCAGAAGTGATGAAATAACAAAGATTAGAACAGAAATAATCGTAATAGAAAATGGAAAGAAACAATAGATGAAAATCAAGGCAACTCAGAGAAGTTTTGTTGTTTTTATTTCTGAAAAAATGTAAACAATTAAAGAACCTTTGGATACACTAAGAAAAAACTAGAGAAGACTCAAGTAAAATCAAAATGAAAGAATAGAATATACATTACAACTGATGCCAGATTAATACAAAGGATTGTGGAAGACTACTATGAATAATTATACACCAACAAACTGAATAGCTTAGAAGAAATGGATTAATTCCTGGAAACAAACAAACAAACAAAAAAATCCTGGAAGCATACAACCTTACCGAGACTAAACTATGAAGAAATAATACATGAGTAAAGTCTGAACAGACCTATAACCAGTGTTGAGATTGAATCTGAATCCAAACACCTACCAACAGATAAAAGCACAGGGTCAAATGGCTTCACTGTTGAATTCTTACCAAATATCTAAATAATAATTAATACAAATCTTTTGCAAGATCTTCTAAAAATATTGAAGAAAAGATGGAATACTTCCAAACTCATTTTATGAATCCAGTACCACCCTGATGTTAAAGACAAAGGCACTACAATAAAAGAAAACTAAGGGCCAGTATCCTTGATGCATATAAATGAAAAACTCCTCAAAAAAAAAAAACAAACTAGCAAACTAAGCCCAATGGAACGTTAAAAGAATTATACATCATGACCAATTGAGATTTATTTCTGGGACACAAATTGTTCAACATATGAAATTCAATTAATGTGATACACAACACTAACAGAATAAAGGATAAAAATCACATTATCATCTCAATAGATGCAGAGAAACTATTTGACAAAATTCAACACCCCTTCATTATAAAAACCCTCAACAAACTAGGATTAGAAGGAAATTACTCAATAAAGGCCATATATATTGAAAAGCCCATAGCTAACATCATACTCAGGTTAAAAATTAGAAGCTTTTATTCTAAGATCAGGAACAAAGCAAGGTTGCCTACTCTTGCTCTTCATTTAAAATAGTATTAGAATTCTTAGCCAGAGAAATTAGGCAAGAGAGAGAAATAAAAACATCAAAATATAAAGGAAGAAGTACAAGTGTTCCTGTTTGCAGGTGACATTTCCTTTTATATAGAAAACTCCAAAGTATTTTTTTAAAATAACTAATAAAGGAATTCAATAAAGTTGTAAGGTATAAACTCAACATACAAAAATCAGGTTTTTAAGTATATAGCAACAAAGTGAAAAAGAAATTAAGATAACAATCTCATCTACAATATCACCAAAAAGAATAAAATACCAAGGAATAAACTTGAGGAGGTGAGATACTTGTACATTGAGAACTACAAAACATTGATGAAAGAAATTTAACAAGACACAAATGGAAAGACATTTCATGTTCATGAATGGGAGGACACAATATTGTTCAAATGTTCATATTATCCAAAGTGATACACAGATTCAATGCAGTCCCATCAAATTCCAATGGCATTTGGCTCTACAGAAATAGAAATACTAATTCAAAAATTCATTTCTAACCACAAAAGACCACAAATTACCAACTCAATTTTGAGAAAAAAAAATAAACCTCAAGTTATCACATTTTCTGATTCCAATTGTATTACAAAGGTACAGTACTCAAAATCATGTGATGCTGGCATAAAGACAGACAAATAGACCAATGGAATAGAATGGAGAACTCATATATATATATATACACATAATTTATTTATTTATTTATTTATTTATTTATTTATTTATTTATAGTTAGCTGATTGTTTTAAGAGTGCCAAGAATACACAATGGGGAAAGGTTTGTCTCTTCAATGAATGGTGTTGTGTAAACTTGATATCCACATGCAAAAGAATGAAACTGGACACTTACATTTCACCATACACAAATATCAACTCAAATTGGATTCAAGACTTAAATACAATATGCAAAACTGTAAAACTCCTAGAAGAAAACAGAGGGGCAAATCTGCTTGATATTGCATTTAGCAATGATTTCATGGATGTGACACCAAATTCAAAAGCAACATAAATAAAAATAAATGGGATTGAGTTAAAAATTAAAATCTTCTACACAGCAATGGAAACAAACAATAGAATGAAAAGGCAAAGTGTAGATAGAAGAAATATTTCCCAGTCATATATCTGATAAGGGTTGAATATGGAAAATATATTAGGAACTCCTAAAACTCAATAGTTTTAAAAAGAAAGCTAATAACCTGATTTAAAAATGACACAAGAGGGTCACCTTGGTGGTTCAGTCGGTTAAGCATTGGACTTTTGATTTCAGCTCAGGACATGATCTCAGGGTCATGAGATCGAGCCCTGCATCAGATCTATGCTGGGTTGCTCTGGGCTGTGCTGGATGTGGAGCCTGCTCTCTCTCTCTCAAAAAAAAAAAAAAATATATATATATATATATGGCATAAGGACTTGAATAGACATTTTTGTAAAGAAGACATTATAAATGGCCAACAGGTATGTGAAAAAATGCTCGCCATCATTAATCACAGAAATGTAAATGGAAACCACAGTGAGATATCACCTTACACCTGTCAAAGAAAGATGTCTGTTATTAAAGAACAAGAAACAAATTTTGATGAAGATGTGGAGAAATCGGATTCCTTGCCTACTGTTGATAGGAGCGCAAAATGGTATATCCATTATGGAAAACAGTGTACAGGTCCTTCAAAAAATTAAAAATAGAACTATCACATGATCCAGAAATTATACTTCTGGATATTTAGTATAAGAATTGAAGTTATAATCTTGAGGAAAGAGGAAATAATGTTACTCTTATGTTTATTGCAGCACTATGGGCATGTCTCATTTTATTGTGCCTCACTTCATTGTATTTAGCAAATATTGTGTTTTTGCAAATTGAATGCTTCTGGCATCCCTGTGTACAGTAAGTCTATTGGTGCCATTTTTCCAGTAGTATTTGTTCACTTCCTGTCTCTGACATTATGGTAATATGTACATTTTTTAGACATAATGTTATTACACACTTAATAGACTATAGTATAGTATAAACATAACTTTTATATGCAGGAGGAAATGAAAAACTTAATTTGACTTTTTTTATTGTGACATTTGCTGTATCGTGGTAGTCTGGGACAGAACTGCAATATTTTTGAGATATGCCTTTATTTCCAATAGCCAAAAATGTAGAAGCATCATAAATGTCCATGTATGGATGAATGGATAGAGAAAATATGGTTTGCACATACAACTGAATACTAGTCAGACTTAAAAAAAAGGAAATTCTGAGATTTGCCACAACATGAATCAACTTTGAAAATATTATACTCAGTAAAATAACCAGTCACAGAGAGACAAGTGCTATTTATGTGAGGTCTCTAAATTAGTCATATTCATAGCATCAATGAGTATAGAATGGTGGTTGCCAGAGGCTGTAGAGAGGAAAAGATGGGAAGTTAGTAACCATCAGGCACAGCCAAGCAAGATAAATAAACTCAAGAGCTCTGCTATACAAACTTGTATTTATAATCAACAATTGTATACACTACAAAATTATTAAAAGAATAGATCTCATATGAAGTGTCGTTTCCACATTAAATGAAAAAATAGACCAACAATTCAGTATATAAATGAGAAAAAGGGATGAAGAGATTTTTCACAGTAATAGAAATGAGTTGATCCTAAAGCAAGTGAATAGAGTTTCAACTTCATGCATAACAGGAATGCACATTTAAGCTTCATTAAGTTGTTATTTCTCACAACGGTTTTTTATTTTTTATTTTTTTTATTTTTTTAATTAATTTTTATTGGTGTTCAATTTACCAACATACAGAAAAACACCCAGTGCTCATCCCGTCAAGTGTCCACCTCAGTGCCCGTCACCCATTCCCCTCCAACACCTGCCCTCCTCCCCTTCCACCACCCCTAGTTCGTTTCCCCGAGTTAGGAGTCTTTATGTTCTGTCTCCCTTCCTGATATTTCCCAACATTTCTTTTCCCTTCCTTTATATTCCCTTTCACAATGGTTTTTAAAATATCACCAGTGACATATACTCATTTTGACATTTATGGTAATTATTACCTTGCTTTTCTTTATAATTTTACCACTTACAAAAGTCTATAAATATGTTTTTTTTCTCAATTTTGGGCTTGATGCAAATCAAGCCATACTACTCTATTACTTATTTATTACATTATGTTTGTGAGAATTAACATTAAGTTTGTGAGAAGTAATCATTATGTGTAGCTATGGTTATTTCATTTGCATTACTGTGTACTATTCCATTGTATAAGTGTTTCCTAATTTGTTCATTCCACTATTAATAGATCTTTGAAATTTTTCTTCCAAATGGGAACTATAACAAGTAGAATATATTGCCTGGTGAACATGTATGGAAGTCATTCCACTCTATACACTTAGATAGGACATTGGTATATTGCAAGCCAAGTATTTTTCACTGCCTTTTTTTTTAAAAGATTTTTTATTTATTCATGATAGACATAGAGAGAGAGAGGGAGAGACACAGGCAGAGGGAGAAGCAGGCTCCATGCAGGGAGCCTGACGCGGGACTCGATCCCGGGACTCCAGGATCACACCCTGGGTCAAAGGCAGGCGCTAAACCGCTGAGCCACCCAAAGATCCCCATGCCAAGTATTTCTTAAATGTAATATGTAATGCTGATTAAATATTTTCTAAAGTAGTTGAGCAACTTATAGTTGCCCTGTCATGAATGAGATTCTCCATTGCTTTACAATTTTACCAACCACTGGTATCATCAGAGGTTTTAGTAATTGCTAATCTGGTGTGTATGTAATCATGTGTCATTGATATTTTAATTGAAATTTGTCTGGTTACTAATGAAGTTAAAGATATTTTTCCTGGTCATAGTTATTTCCTCTTTTGTGAAGTCTGGTAAAATTTGTGTGTCATATTTAAAATTTATATTTGGTATTTATCTTAATGATTCATTGTAGTTTTTGTTTGTTTATATAATAGACATCCTCTTAGTTACTATGTATGTTGCAAACATCCTCTCCCCACTTTCTTTTTTATTCTTTGGCTTAAACAATACAAATTTATTTTGTCACATTTCTGGAAACTAGAAGTCCATGGTCAAAGTGTCAGCAGGTTTGTTTTTCCCTGTGACTTCTCTCCGTAGCTTAAAGATCTTCATCTCCTTCCTGCATCCTCCCATGCTCATTTCAAGGTCTGTCTTTTCTAAATTTTTTAAGAATTTATTTCCAGTATAGTTAACATCCAGTGTTATATTAGTTATAATCGTACAATATAGTGATTCAATAATTCAATATGTTACTTGTTGCTTACTCTTACAAGTGTTCTTTGTAATCCCATCACTTATTTCACCCATTTCCCACCCACCTCCTGTCTGGTAATCATGTTTGTTCTCTATAGTTAATTAAGAGTCAACCTGAAAACATAAATATATCATCTTACTTATCTTCTAGATAATTTTCCATTTCATGTGTTGGCCATTTTTCTATCTGGACTTTACTTCTATAGCATTTGTAAAACTTGGTATATAATTCATGTAACATGATTCAACATTCAAAAGTGTGTACTTCAGCAGTTTTTATTATATTCACTAGGCTGTGTAACCCTCATCAGTACCTAATTCCAGAACAATTCCATTACCTCATAAAGAACCCAATACTCACTAGAAGTTAGTACCAATAACCCATTCCTTCCATCTCCTGACAATCACTATTTGACTTCAGTTTCTCTGAATTTGCCTATTCTAGAATTTTCATATAAATATTATCATAAAATACATAACCTTGGAAAATTATAGATATCATAGACTTGTTTCCAGATACCAGGAATATTTTGGAGCTTTTCAAGACTTTAGGGAAATCTCATTCCCTAGCCCATTCCATATTAATTTCTAGGTCTGCCATAATAAAATACTATAGACTATCTGACTTAAACAAGAGAAATGTATTTTCTCACAGTTCTGGATGCTATGAGTTCTAGATCAAGGTGTTGGAATGTTTGATTTCTCCTAAGGTATCTCTCCTTGGCTTGAAGATGGATGAGTTTTTTCTTGTATCTTCAGATGGTCTTTTGTCTCTGTACAGTATCCCTGTTTCCCTATCTTCAAATACAGTCACATTCTAAGGTACTGACTGCTAGGGCTTCCACAAATGAATCTGGGGATCGGGATTGGGCACAATTACTTCTCTAACACTTCCCACACTTTTTGGTTAGTTTATTGTTTATCTCACCTGTTGTCTATCACTTATCTCAGGTGGCAGGAACATAAGACTGTCTTAGCCTGTAAATGGTTTCAGCAAATTCTGTTCCCTACTCTGCAAGCAGCTTTAACACTAGACCAGTTATAGTTGCTAACATAAAGACAAACATTTAAGCCGATTTTCCAGGAATACACCACACAGGTCATATCCAATAATCAATTACAATGATTTTTGAATGAGGTTTGTCCTGTTTCTTTTGGTACTGGGAAAGTAGAAGGTTATTTTCATGGCTACTATTCAGCAAGGGGGCCAGGGATAGGAATGGGAAGTTAGAATACCACAAAATTGCTAGTTCTTACAGAGAATAAGTCTTTTTTTTGTGGGGAGTAGAAGCATTTTCCAGGTTGATACGAATCTTGATAAATTTCCAGATTCCAAAAAATTTCATAGTTTTGTCCTGTTTTTTTTTTTTCTTGATTTTGTGGATGGTAGAATTTTGAATTACTTATTGTGACATTTTTTAAAAAATTGACCTGGAGATGACTTTTTCATATTGTATGCAATAATAGTCCTGTTTCATAGGATTCATAAATTGTCTCCATATGAATTTCTTGTAAAGTCCATCCTTTTCCACTCTTCTGCAAGGCCACCTCTTCCATACATCAGTTATTTATGTATATGGTTACTCCGTTTCTTGTATTTTTATTCTGCCTAGATTGCTTATTGGCCCATCCCTGTCCAAATGTCATGATTTTTAAAAATCATTTTACTTTAGGAGAAATAGGTTTTTCAAACTATTAAAGCAACTTACTTAACCCTTTTATTTTCTTTCTGGAGTAACTTGGCTCTTCTTGATCCTTTCTATTTCCATATAAGATAAAAAATCCGTTGTGAAGTCCCACAATATAATTTGTTGGGTTTTCATTGGAATTATATTAAATATAAAATAGATGTGGTGTTGGTTGGCATATTTAAAATAGTGAATCTTTCAATTCATAAAAATGGTGCATCTATACATTCGGGGAATCTTTAATGCTTGTTTTAATTTCACAATTGTACTCAAAGATTTCTTGTAATGCTTAGATATATTTGTTCTTAGTTCATATTTTGAAATTATTATAAGTGGTATATTTCAATTTTTTTGAGAAGTGGCATTGATTACTTAAAGTAAATTTTGTTTTTGTTTTTTGTTTTATAAATTTATTTTTTATTGGTGTTCAATTTGCCAACATATAGAATAACACCCAGTGCTCATCCCATCAAGTGCCCCCCTCAGTGCCCATCACCCAGTCACCCCCCCCCCCCCCCGCCCACCTCCCCTTCCTCCACCCCTAGTTCGTTTCCCAGAGTTAGGAGTCTCTCATCTTCTGTCTCCCTTTCTGATATTTCCCACTCATTTTTTCTCCTTTCCCTTTTATTCCCTGTCACTATTTTTTATATTCCCCAAATGAATGAGACCATATAATGTTTGTCTTTCTCTGATTGACTTACTTCACTCAGCATAATACGCTCCAGGTCCATCCACGTTGAAGCAAATGGTGGGTATTTGTCGTTTCTAATGGCTGAGGAATATTCCATTGTATACATAGACCACGTATTCTTTATCCATTCATCTTCCGATGGACACCGAGGCTCCTTCCACAGTTTGGTTATTGTGGACATTGCTGTTAAAGTAAATTTTGTAGCCAACACTCCTACCTAACTGCCTTATCTTTTAACTAATTGTCTTATTAATAATAAAATATCTATCAATTGATTCTTTTTTATTCTTTTACCTATACAATTGCGGTAGGCAGAAATATGCCCCCTTCCTGAAAAATGTCCACACCCTAATAACCAGACCCCCAGGATAATGATATTATTTTGAAGAATCCATGTGATCCAAATGTAATCACAAGAGCCCTTGAAAGTGGAAAAGGAAAGCCTAAGATTCAACACACCATATTTGTCTTGAATAAGAAGGGATTCCCATGACATCAAAATATAGCACATACAACACCTCACTTCTACAACCACAAGGAAGTGAATTCTTTCAATGATAAGTAAACTTTACAGAGGAGCCTGAGCCCCAGATGAGAAATGAAGCTGTGGCCAGTATTTTGATTTTAGCCATATGAGATCCTAAACAGAGAATCTATCCATGTTTTCTTCTAAGAGTTTTATAATTTTAGGTATATAGCCCTTGGTCTATTTTTTTTGTCAATTTTTGTATATCATGTAAAGGATGGGTCCAACTTCATTCTTTTGCATGCAGATATCCAATTTTCCCATCACCATTTCTTGAAAAGTCTATTCTTTCTTTCATCGAATGGTCTTATTTTCTGTGATGTTCTCATTTTATTTTTCTTTTCTGCCTTAATATTCTTGTTATTACTTATGCTATAATGTTGAGTAACAGATCAATCTTCAAACTTTCACTATTATGTATGACATTGGTTGTAGTTTTTATTGTTGTGGGGATTATACATATTTTTGGTCAGATTAAGAGTGGCTTCTTTTATTCCTAGTTTATGAAGTTTTAACATGAACTCATGTTAGATTTTATCAGTTGTTTTTCTACATATTTTAAAATTATCATGTGATTTTCTCCTTTAATTGCCTAATGTAAATATTGTAGTACCTAATTATCTAATATTAAATCAACATTATATTGCTCAGATAAACTCAGTTTATGTAGTATATTTTTTATGAGTTACTGTACTTGGTTTGCATTTTGTTTAGGATTTTTAAGCTTGGGAGAGTCATTGACCTTTAAATTGTCCTTTATTACAATACCATTGATAGGTTTTTGATTAAAATTATTTATTTTAGTAAAAAGGGTTGATGCTTGTACCCTCTTCTACATTCTAGAAGAATTCCCCTAATATTATAATTGTTTTTTGTTACTATTTGGCACATTTTCTTAGTTGGAAGATCTATTATTAATATAATTTCATTTTTTTCATGTTCAAAGTACTAATATATTCAGATTTTCAAATTTTTGTGAGTCAATTTTTTGTTCTCTTATGAATGTATTTCATTTAACTTTCCCAATATATTAGCATAAAGTTAATATTATCTTTTAAAGTATTAATGTCTAGAACCATCTTTGATTTTGTTAATTTTAATTCCTGACATTCGTTATTTGTGCCCTCCATCTTTTTTTATTTTCCCACTCAACCTTACCAGAGGATAAATTTTTATTGATCTTTTCAAAGAACCCACTTTTTCTGAATATATCAACATTGCATCTGTTTTCTGTTTTTACTAATTTTTACTCCAATACTTCTTACTTTTATTTTCACTTTCTACAAGTCATTTTAATTTTCTTTTTGAAACTTCTTGATATACATTAATCTATTTGCATAATTAATTTTCAAGTTTTCCCTTTATCTATTATGAACACTCAACATTATAAAACCTCTTTTTTATGTTTTATATATATCCAACCATTCTTAGTATATTATGTTTTCATTATTGGTCATTTTAATATATTTCCTAATGTCTGTTATTTACTGAGCTTCTTAATTTTTAAATGTGATGCTTATCTAGTCATCTAAAAAATAACTTTTAACTTAATGGGACTCCTGGGTAGCTTGGTTAGTTAAGCATCCAACTCTTGATCTTGGCTCAGGTCTTAATCTCAGGGTCTTGAGTTCAAGCCCCACATTGGGCTTCATGCTGGATGTGCAGCCTACTTTAAAAAAGTTGATTTTTAACTTAAAAACATTGCAGTCAGGAAACGTGTTCTGCAATGTCTGTCATATGAAATTTTGATGAAATTTGTCTTATAATCTAGTATATACTAAATTTTTATAAATGTGTCATGAAAATCTTATAAAGAATGCATATTCTGCTTTTAAACGCAATAGTCTATGTGTGCACATAAGTTCAAGATTTTAAATTTTTTCAAGTCTTTTATATCCTTAATCTTTTATATCCTTATTTTCTCCTTGTTCTATCAGTTGTTTTTCTTTTTTTTTTAAGATTTTATTTATTTATTCATGAGACACACACACACACACACACACACACACACACACACAGAGGCAGAGACACAGGCAGAGGGAGAAGCAGGCTCCATGAAGGGAGGATCACACCCAGGATCACACCCTGGGCCGAAGGCAAGCGCTAAACCACTGAGCCACTCAGGGGTCCCCATTTTTTTCTCTTTTTAAAATTTAAATTCAATTAGCCAACACATAGAACATCATTGGTTTCAGATGTAGAGTTCAATAATTCATCAACATAACACCCAGTGCTCATCACATCACATGTCCTCCTTAATGCCCATCACCCAATTACCACATCCCCCCATCCATCACCCCTCCAGCAATTCTCAGTTTGTTTCCTGTAGTGAAGAGTCTCTCATGGTTTGTTTTCCTCTCTGATTTCTTTCCATTCAATTTTCCCTTCCTTCCCCTATGATCCTCTTCTCTGTTTCTTATATTCCACATATGAGTAAAACCATATGATAAGTGTCTTTATCTGATTGACTTATTCCACTCAGCATAACACCCTCTGGTTCCATCCACATCAATGTAATGGTAAGTATTCATCCTTTCTGATGGCTGAGTAATATACCATTTTATCTGTTGATGGACATCTGGGTTCTTTCCATAGTTTGCCTATTGTGGACAATGCTGACATAAACATTGGGGTACAAGTGCCCCTTTGTATCACAACCTATGTATCCTTTAGATAAATACCTAGTAGTGCAGTTGCTGGGTCATAGGGTAAGTCTATTTTTAACTTCTTGAGAAACTTCCATACTGTTTTCCAGAATGGCTGTACCAGCTTGCATTCCCACCAACAGTGTAAGGGTTCCCCTTTCTCCGCAACCTTGCCAACATTTGTTGTTCCCTGACTTATTAATTTTAGACCTTCTGCTGCTGTGAGGTGGCATCTCATTGTGGTTTTGATTTGTATTTTCCTGATGCCAAGTGATGTTGAGCTTCTTTTAATGTTTCTGTTGGCTATTTGGATTTCTTTTTTGTTATTGCTGCTGTTGTTGTTTTTTTAAGATTTTATTTATCTATTCATGAAACACACATAGACAGGCAGAAACATAGACAGAGGGAGAAGCAGGCTCCTTGAAGGGAGCCCAATGCAGGACTCGATCCCAGGCCCAGCATCACACCCTGAGCCAAAGGCAGACACTCAACACTGAGCCACCCAGGTGTCCCTCTGTTGGCTATTTGTATGTCTTCTCTGGAGAAGCCTCTGTTTATGTCTTCTGCCCATTTCTTGACTAGATTATTTGGTTTTGGATGTTGAGTTTGATAAATTCTTTATCAATATATCTTTGCATATAAATTCTTGGATACTAGCCCTTTATCTGATATGTCATTTGCAAATATCTTCTCCCATTCTGTAGGTTGCCTTTTAGTTCTGTTGACTATTTCCTTTCATGTGCAGAAGCTTTTTATCTTGATGAAGTCCCAGTAGTTCATTTTTGCTTTTGTTTCCCTTGCCTTTGGAGACTGTCTAGCAAGAGTTTGCTGTGGCCGAGGTTGACGAAGTTTCTGTCCGCATTCTCCTCTGGGATTTTGATGGATTCCTGTCTCACATTTAGGTGTTTTATGCATTTTGAGTTTATCTTTGTTTATGGTATAAATTGGAAATTGTCCAGTTTCACTATTCTACATGTTGCTGTCCAATTTTCTTAATACATTTGTTGAAGGAACTGTCCTTTTTCCATTGAATATTCTTTCTCGCTTTATCAAATGTTAGTTGACCATAGTGTTCTATCATTTACTGAAAAAATTCTCATTATGTCTGGGTATGACATTTATATAATCAAAATAAATTTCCCATAAAATTATAAACATATTGCCCTACTTCTAATCTGATTCTTGTTTTATTTTAGGGATTGCTTTTATGTGTTCATTTTGGAATTAAAAACAACTTCTTTGAATTATTTGAAAGTTTCATCCAAATGTTTCATATTTTTTGCTGTTGAGTTTAATAAGTTCTTTATAGATCTTGCTTACTAGCCCTTTATCTGATAGGTCATTTGCAAATATCTTCTCCCATTCTGTAGATTGTCTTTTAGTTTTGTTGACTGCTTCTTTTGCTGTGCAGAAGCTTTTTATCTTGATGAAGTCCCAATAGTTCATTTTTGCTTTTGTTTCCCTTGCCTTCCTAGATGTATCTTGCAAGAAGTTACTGTGGCCAAGTTCAAAAAGGGTGTTGCCTGTGTTCTCCTCTAGGATTTTGATGGAATCTTGTCTCACATTTAGATCTTTCATCTATTTTGAGTTTATCTTTGTGTATGGTGTAAGAGAATGGTCTAGTTTCATTTTTCTGCACATGGCTGTCCAATTTTCCCAGCACCATTTACTGAAGAGACTGTCCTTTTTCCAGTGGATAGTCTTTCCTGCTTTGATGAATAACCACCATTTGCTTCAATGTGGATGGAACTGGAGGGTATTATGCTGAGTGAGTGAAGTAAGTAAATCAGAGATGGACAAATAGTATATGGTTTCATTCATACAAGGAATATAAAAAATAGTGAAAGGGATTAAAGGAGAAAGGAGAGAAAATGAATGTGAAATATCAGAGAGGGTGACAGAACAAGAGACTCCCAACTCTGGGAGATAAACAAGGGGAAGTGGAAGAGTAGGTGGGAGGGTGGACGGGGTGACTGGGTGATGGGTGCTGAGGGGGGCACTTGACGGGATGAGCACTGGGTGTTATACTATATGTTGGCAAATCGAACTCCAATAAAAAATATACAAAAAAATTTCAGATTTTGAAACTTAAAAAAATATTTCCTGGGCAGCCCTGGTGGCTAGGCGGTTTAGCGCCGCCTTCAGCCCAGGGTGTGATCCTGGAGTCACAGGATCGATCCCACATCGGGCTCCCTGCATAGAGCTTGCTTCTCCCTCTGCCTGTGTCTCTGCCTCTCTCTCGCTCTGTGTCTCTAATGAAAAAATAAATAAAATCTTTAAAAAATTTTTCTTCTCAGACTTCTCATTTTGACACTTATTCGTCTTGTTATTCAGAGTATTTTGCACTATGTATTTCTCTCCTCTTCAATGTCTAGTCTATTCTTATCTCTATTGAAAGGATATTGGAATTATATCCGTTTTATTTATCTTACTTGTTTCTTCTAATCTTTTTATATTTTTATACTACATTTAATCTTATAGCTATTAATTTCATCTTCAGCTTGGGTCATTCTGCTATTCAGCCAATATATTGAGTTTTTATGTCAATAAAATTTGTAGAAATTAAAAATGGCTGTTGCAGAGATTTGAGAAAATGCAGCATTATGCAATGCAGAGTCAACAATTAGGTTTAAATTTCAATATTAGTATTAATTCATAGGAAAAGACAATTAAAGTTGCCTACATTGTTCATTTTGAGGTATTGTGTGTCTTCAACTGTTGATGCTTACTTTTTTCCTTTTTTTTTTTTTTAAAGATTTCATTTATTTATTCTTGAGAGACACACACGGAGAGAGAGAGGCAGAGACATAGGCAGAGAGAGAAGCAGGCTCCACGCAGGGAGCCGGACATGGGACTGGATCCCAGGTCTCCAGGATCAGGCCCTGGACTGAAGGTGGCGCTACACTGCTGAGCCACCGGGGCTGCCCAGATTACTGATTTTATATTCATATTTATATACAATGGTTGAGATTGATTAGACTCTTCACTCCTGGCTGGCTCAGTCTGTTGAACATGCAACACTTGATCTCAAGGTATCATGAGTTTGAGCCCCATTTTCGGGTTACAGTTCACAAAAAAAAGATTGATCTGACTGGCAACTTTACTGAAATATATATGATTCCCCTTTTCTTTTGTCTTGAATGCAGGCTTGAATTAAGAGGATATCCTTAGTTTGGATAGTTTTTGAGGTGCATATTTTAGTTATCAGAATTTCTTAGAGTTTAGCTTCCTGGTCTTCTGAATTTAAGAAATCCATGTTCTTTGTGTTGGCTTACAGGATATTAAAGTATTATTCTTCTTCCTTTGTAAATAGTCACATTTATAGTGCTCTACTTCTATTTTTATCCTGGAGTCAAAGTATTGATAACAGCTACTGTAAGAAAAAGGGAATGAAATTTTTTCATCATTAATTACATGGGAAAAGTATTTGTGTTCCTTTCAGTTCCTATTGTGATTTTCTTACATATAGGTTCTGCAAGCAGCAATTATTCTTTGTGGGGGGCCTTCTCTCTTTATGAGATTGAAGATTCTTTAACATTTCTAAATTTTTCTATTATTCTGTTCAATCTTTTTTGTAACTTTTAAATTTCTCTGTTTGCTACACATGCTTTCCTTTTTAGAATGATGTTGGAGTTGCACAGTCTATTATTTTAGTGGATTTTCAGAGGGTATTAAAATGAATATGTTTTATGTTATTATTAAACTGAATTTCCTATTTATGTTAATATTTTAAATTTAATAACCATGTGAACTCATTGTAACAAGTGGAATAATTTTTTAAATGCATAAATTAAATCTTAAACTCTGTGCTTGTATAGAAGTGAATATAGCAGGCTTGACTGTTTTCCTTTAAAAGGTCTGTTTAAATGGTTGGCCCTGGGCTTTCATTTTAGAACTTGAATTTGGAGAAGGTTCCCATCATTCTAACTGATAAAAGTGGCTTCTTGTGCCTACACTGTTTGCATGAAAATGTGGATTATGGTGAACACCTGCTTTACATCTGGGAGTATACAATTTTGGTATGTGCTAGGCAGAGTGCCTAATGTAATCAGTCCCCAGTAAATTCCCGGGCACAAAGTTTCTAATGAGCTTATTGGTAGACAAGATTTCATTTGTGTTTTCACAACTCACTACTAGGAGAATTAAGCAAGTTCTGTATGACTTGTGCCTGATTTGCTCTGGAATTTGCCCCCTGTGATTTTTTTCCCTTTGCTGATTTTGCTTTATATCCCTTTACTGTAATGAAACAAAGCCATAAGTAATATTATATACCAAGTTCTGAGGAGCCTCCCAGCAAATCCTCAAACCTGGGTGTGCTCTTTGGGACTTCTAGCACACTGCTCTAATTCATATCTACCTTCTTGAATGAAACAAATACCAATCTGTACACTCTTCTTATCAAAACCACATGGGGGGGGTGAGATTTATTTCAATGGGTTGCAGAAAAAGTGAATTGTTTTAAGTTGTGTTCTCTCAGAAGCAGATCATGATCCAAAGAAAGGAACATAGTTTTTTTTTTCCTTTGAGAGAGGCCCCCAAGAAGCACTGGTAGGGAGGACATGATTCAGGGGAAAAAAGGAAGCAAATAAAGGTGTATTATTTCTGGTCACTAATTGCTGTTCTATTATTCTATGTATCTATTTCTAGGTCAGTACCATACTATTTTTTAATAGAAAAAGTTTTATTTTTTTCTTCAAATTTTTATTTAAATTCCAAGTAGTTAACAGAGAGTGCAATATTGGTTTCAGGAGTAGCATTCAGTGATTTATCACAACACCAAGTGCTCATCATAAGAAGTGCCCTCCTTAATACCTATCACCCATCTAGCCATTGTCACACCCATCCCGTTCCATTAACCCTCAGTTTGTTCTCTGTTGTTAAGAATCTCTTATGATTTGTTTCCTTCTCTCTCTATCCTTTCCCCCTTATAATTTGTTTCCTTCTCTCTCTCTTTCCCCCCTTCATGTATGTATATGTTTTGTTTTAAATTCCACATATAAGTGAAATCATACGGTACTTGTCTTTCTCTGACTGATTTATTTTGCTTAGTGTAATACACTCTAGCTCTATCCACGTCATTGCAAATGGTAAGAGTCATTCTTTTTGATGGCTGAGTAATATTCCATTGGGTATATATACAACATCTTCTTTATCCATTCATCAGTTGATGGATATTTGGCTCTTTCCATGTTTTGGCTATAGTTGATAATGCTTCATAGACATGGGGGTGCATGTACCTCTTTGAGTATATATTTATGTATACATTGGGTAAATATCTAGTAGTGCAATTCCTGGATCATAGGGTAGTTCTATTTTTAACTTTTTGAGGAACTTCCATACTGTTTTCGAGTGTGGCAGCATCAGGATGCATTTCCACCACAGTGCAAGAGGGTTCTCTTTTCTCCACAGTCTCACCAACACCTATTGTTTCTTGTGTTGTTAATTTCAGCCATTCTGACAGCTGTGAGGTGGTATCTCATCATGGTTTTGATTTGTATTTCCCTGACTATGAGTGGTGTTGGGCATGTGTTTATTAGTCATCTGGATGTTTTCTTTGGAAAAATGTCTATTTGTGTCTTCTGCCCATTTTTTAACTGAATTATTTGCTTTCAGATTTTGAGTTTGATAAATTCTTTATAGATTTTGGATACTGAAACCCTTTATCAGACATTTAATTTGCAAATATCTTCTTCCATTTCATAGGCTGCCTTTTAGTTTCATTGATTGTTTCCTTTGCTATGCAGAAGCTTTTTATCTTGAGAAAGTCTGAATAGTTCATTTTTGCTTTTGTTTCCCTTGCCTCTGGTGACATGTATGATAAGTGGCTATGGATGAAGTCAAAGAGGTTGCTGCCTATGTTCTCCTCTAGAATTTTGATGGTTGCCTGCCACATTTAGGTCTTTCATCCATTTGGAATTTGTTTTTGTGTATGGTGTAAGAAAGTGGCCCAGTTTCATTCTTCTGCATGTAGCTGTCCAGTTTTCCCAACACCATTGGCTAAAGAGACTGTCTTTAATCCACTGGATTTTCTTTCCTGATTTGTCTAGTTGACCATATAGTTGTGGGTTCATTTTGGGTTTTTCTATTCTATTCTATTGATCTATGACTGTTTTTGTGCTAATACCATACTGTGTTTTTTACTAAAACTTTGTAATAAAGCTTGAAGTCTGGAATCATGATGCCTACAGCTTTTCTTTTCTTTTTCAGGATTGCTTTGGCTATTTGGGCTCTTTGTAGTTCCACACAAATTTCAGAATTTTTTATTCTAGCTCTATGAAAAGTGCTATTGTTATTTTGTTAGGGATTGCATTAAATGTGTAGATTGCTTTGGGTAGTTTAGACATTTTAACCATGTCTGTCCTTCCAATCCATGAGCATGGAATGTTTTTTATTTTTTTGTGTCATGTTCAATTTCTTTCATAAGTGTTCTGTAGTTTTCAGAGTACAGATCTTTTACCTCTTTGATTAGGTTTATTCCTAGGTATCTTATGGCTTTTGGTATAATTGTAAATGGGATCAATTCCTTGATTTTTTTTTCCTGCTGCTTCATTATTGGTGTATATAAGTGTAACAGATTTTTGTTTGTTGATTTTCTATCCTGCAACATTGCTGAATTCACGTATTTGTACATGTATTTGATTTTGGTAGAGCTTTTGGATTTTCTACACAGAGTATCATGTCATCTGCAAAAAGTGAAAGTTTGACTTCCTCCATGCTGATTTGAATGCCTTTTATTTCTTTTTGTTGTCTGACTGCTGAGGCTAAGATTTCCAGTACTATGTTCAATAACAGTGGTGGGAATGGACATCCCTATCGTGCTCCTACTACAGAGTAAGAGCTCTCAGTTTTTCCCCATTGAGGATATTACTGTGGGTCTTGTGTATATGGCCTTTATGTTGTTGAGTTATATTCCATCTATCCCTACATTGTTGAGGGTCTTTATCAAGAAAGGATGCTATATTTTGTCAAGTGCTTTTTCTCCTTCTTTTGAGAGGACCATATGGTTCTTACTCTTTCTTTTATTAATGTGGTGTATCACATTGATTGATTTGGAAATATTGTACCACCCCAGCAGCCCAAAAATAAATCCTAGTTGTTAAAAGAAACTAGATCCAACTAATTAAAAATATATGAAAATAAAAATAATAAATAATAAGACAAAACAAAAAATATATATAATAAAAAAGTAAAATAAAATTTGAAAAGCTAGCTAGATCCTGGGTGTATTTTGGTCTGCTTGTTAAAGGAAGCTAGATCCAATAAATAATTAAAATAAAATAAAATAAATAGAAATGAAAATAAAAAACAAGATAGATTGAATTTCCCCTAGGACCGAGACTGCAGCACTCAAGGATCAGAAGGCTTCATGAGTGCAAGGGGTTTGTGTTGCTCTTCTGGGGGCAGGGCCTCTTGTACTGATTTTCAGGATGACGTGCCTTAGTGGAGATGCACTTGCATGTCACAGTGGTTTGGGGCTTGGTATAAGTGGCTCCAGAATACACTTGGTAGCACTGTTTAGCTCACAGTGGTCGGTCAGTGCTAATGGGCCAAGCAAATTGCTTTGCCCCTGCTCTCTCCCCGATGAGGTAAGAGTCCCCACCCACCACTCTTCAGGAAGTCCTCAAAGTAGAGCAAACAATCATCCCTCTTGTGTTCCCAGCTTCTGTCAGATCCCTGCCTTCACCCTGACTATGTCTGAACTGTCTGTCTGCCAACAGGCCCAGTGCTCCTGTGTTTTATCTCAGGCCTGTGGCTGGGTTTCAAAATTCCAAATGTTACGGACTCGTGGTGTGGACCCATGTTGATCCTCTGGTGAGCATCTCACCACATTTTTCCCGTTTGCTGGTTTGTGCCCCAAACAGCAGCTGCACAACCATGCAGTGGTTGGGAGTTTATGGTAAAGCAAAGGAGAAAGCTGGCACCGAGGCTTGCTGTCTTTAGTCAGCTTCCCTGTTCCTGTGCTGGGAACAGTGCAGCACATTGATACTTCTAGTTCTTCTGTTGTGTCCCCTCTCTCAACTGCACTCCAAGCAGGGGAACTGTTTTTCACCATGTGACCCAAGGCTATCCTCAGACCAAGATGCCCACTCCTGGGACTCTGCCTTCCTCCCTCATGGGAGCAGTGCTAAACCTGCCAGACATGGACTTCTAGGACTTCAGATTTTGCATTCCGATGCTTATAATAACTTACAGTAGTCTCCATAAGCAGAACTCCTTGCCCTCCATAGCACCTGCAGTTCTCATCTCCCCCAGTCCACTCTCCACAGTTCCTACCTTCCACGAGGTGGTCATGTTTGTACTAGTAGCTATGCAATTTTCTTCTACTAAGCCCTCAGTTCAATTTCTTGGGTGTTTAGAATGATTTGATATTTGTCTAGATGTGTTTGGCCCCCTAGATGTGTTTAGGGTCCCCCTGCTCTCTGCCATCTTAGCTCTCTGTACCATACTGTTTTGATTATTATAGCTTTGTAAAATAGTTTGACAGCAGGAAGTATGATAAGTCTAGCTCTGTTCTTCCTTTTCACCATTGTTTTGCTTTGGCTTTTTGGGGTCTTTTGTGGTTCCATATGATTATATGATTATAAGATTTTTTTCTATTTTTTTTCTATTTCTGTAAAGAATGTTATTGGGATTTTGATAGGAATTGCATTGAATATGTTGATCACTTGGGTAATGTGGGCACTTTAACAATAGTAGCTCTTCCAATCCATGGATATAGTATATCTTTTCATTTGTCTGTGCCTTCTTTAATATTCTACATCAATTTTTAAAATAATTTTCAATATACAATTCTTTCACCTATTGATTAAGTTTATCACTAAGTATTAGATTGCTGTTACTCTTGTAAATGGAATGGTTTTTTAATTTGCTTTTTGGATAGTTCATTGTGTATATAAACACCACTGACTGCTATGTTGATTATGTACCCTGAAAATTTACTGATTTCATCTATTAGTTATAACAGTTTTTGTTGTTGTTGAGTCTTTAGAGTTTTCTGAATATATGATTATATTATCTGCGAACAGATAATCTTATCTCTTTTTTTTCTGAATCAGATGCTTTTTATTTCATTTTCTTGTCTGATTGCTTAGCTAGAGCTTCTAGTACTATGTTGTATAAAAGTGGTTAGAGTAGGCATCTTTATATTGTTCCAAATCTTAAAGGAAAAGCTTTCAGGTTTTCCCCATGAGATTGTGGCCTCTGTAAATTAGTTTGAATACCTTTCCTCTTCTGTTTGTTGAAAGAGTTTAATAATATTTAGAGGCATCTGGCTCGCTCAGTCAGTAGAGTATGTGATTGGTGATCTTGGGTTGTAAGTTTGAGCCCCATATTGAGTGTAGAGATTACTTTAAAATAGTAATCTCTTTAAAAAGGATGTTTTTTTTAAAAAAAGAATGGTTAGTCTTTAGTAGAATTCACCTGTGATGTCCTCTGGTGCTATGTTTTTCTTTGTGGTTAGTTTTTTTTTTTTAATGTATTCAGTCTCCTTATGTGTTATTGGTCTGTTCAGGCTTTCTATTTCTTCTTTATTCAGTTATGGTAAGTTGTATGTTTCTAAGATCTTATTCACCTATCTAGGTCATCAAATTTGTTGATATATAATTGTTTATAATAGTTCCTTATGATAAGTTTTGATTCTGAGGCAACCATTGGAATGTATCATTTTTCGCTTTTGATATTTTATGAATCTTCACTCTTCTTTTCTTCTATTTTTTTCCTCCTCAGGGGAAATCATGGCAGTGGTGACTTATTTTGGCACTGAGTTGTTACTGTCATGGGGCATAGAAGGATGCAGGTGAAATCTTCCTACCCTTTCTATGAATGTTTGGGTATGGGATTCTTGAATTATGTTCTATAGAAATTGTTCCATTATCACTTAGCTTTCTCTGTAGCCAATTAAAATTTGAGTTTACATTGATACCTGAAATTCCAATACTGTAGAATATATTCTAGTCTATTCCTAATCATATATTGAATTCATTTTCCTAACAATTGGAAAATTGGCTTTCATTATTTATTCATTTACTTAAGAATACAGATAATTTCAGATTTGTGAATTTGTAATACTGCATTGAATCCATTTAGTTAGAATTCAGTATTTTATACACATTTAATAGATAAAAGTAACATTCAGTGAAATACACAAATCCTTAAAGTACATTTTGATGATATTGACATATGCTCCAGAAAGTTTCTTTATATCCCTTCCCAGTAAATATCCTCAAGAGGAAATCAGTGTTCTTATTTTTTAATTATGAATTAATTTTTGGCAATCTATAATTTTATATAAAAGAAGTATCGAGTATGTACTCTTTGTGTATATTTTTCTCAGCATATTAACAGTAAGATTTATCCCCAATTATGCACCAACATTTTTTCCAGTGTATTACTCAGTACTATTTCATGGTATGAATATGTTACAATTTGTTTTTGCATTTTCCTCTTTGAAGACATTTGGGTTGTATGTCATTTTAAGCTATTTTGAATGAAGCCTTTATGAATATTCTTGTACATTTCTTTTTAGAGAGATATTTTTACATGTCTCTTTAGTAAGTTTTTATCCTGTATAAAAAAAGTATAATCCTGATGGAATTATGATAAGAATTGTTTTGAAACAATCTGCTCTATTCTGATTCACTGATCCATTTATCTATCTTTATGTTACTATCACATTGTCTTGATTAGTGTAGTTAGAGAGTAACCTTGAATTGAAATAGATCAAGGCCTCAAAGTGTGTACTTATTTTCAAGAATGTTTTGGTTGTTTTAAGACTTTTGTACTTCTACATATAAAGTCAGGTTTTAGTATACATGTTTTGGACATACCTTGATTTTTACTCTTAACTAATGAATAGTATTTAAAATAATATTTTCATTTAATTTGCTGATACTATGCAGGAATAGAATTTATGATGTTGCTTTGACCTTACATTTTGTAATCTTGCTACATTAACTTATAGCAGTGACTTTTAGTTGTTTTGGAAGTTGTTACATAGAAAGTCATGTCCTCTGCTGTTAAAGAACAGTTTTATTTTATAATTTCCAATATTTAGATGTTTTATTTCTATTTTCTTATTGCTGTGACTAAGATATCCAGTACAGTGCTCATTAGACATGGTTAGAGTGGGTTTTTCATAGTCATTTTCTGTATCTTTGAGGTACTACATTCAATATTTCATTACCAATATGTTTGTTATAGGTTTTCCACTGATACTTCTTTCAGATTAAATAATTTCTATTTTATTCCTAGTTTGCTAAGAGCTTCTATCATGGATACTATTGAATTTTGTTAAATAATTTTCCTACACATATTTAGATGATCATACATTTTTATCCTTAATTCCGTTAATGTAATAAATTGCATGGATTAGACTTTCAAATATGAAGCCAACCTTGAATTCCTGAAATAAACTTTACCTAGAAATGACGTGTATTCTTTTTGATATATTGCTATATTTATTTTATCAATGCTTTGTTAAGTATTTTTTGTATTAGTTCCTAAGAGCATTTGTCTGTAGTTTTCTATTCTTGTAATGTATTTTCCTGATTTTGTCATCAGGAATATGTCATCTGCAGAAAGTAATTCGAGAACTGTTCTCTCCCCTATTTTCCAAAATAATTTTGTAGTTTTGGAATTATTATGTGTTTAGTACAATTCACATGAAACCATTTGGGTCTGTTTCCTCTTTTGGAGGTTATTTATTTGATTTAATTATTTTAACATGTAAAGGGTTATTCAGTTTTTCTTTCCACTTTAGTAAGTTTGGTAATTGGTGTCTTTAGATTTTGTCAAATTTATCTAAATGTTTGGATTTATTAGCATAAAATTATTAATATTCATTCATAGTTTTTAAATCTACATGGCTTGCAGAAATAATTCCCTTTTTCCTTGATACTATACATTTGTGTCTTCATTATGCTATTCTCTGCCTTTCTAAAAGTGTATCAATTTTATTGATCTTTTAAAAGAACCAACTTTGCCTTAATTGATTGTCCCTTTGGTTTGCCCATTTTCTATGTTACTGACTTCTGCTCTTATTATTATTTTTTATGTTCTTTTCTCTACTTTGAGTTCAATTTGTTCTTCTTATAGTTTTACAAGGTAGAAGCTTAAATCATTGATTTGTGGTAATTGTTCTTTTCATATATAAGCATTTAAAGCAAAGTTTTCCATCTAAACACTCTTACCTTTACTCATGGGTTATTTAGAAGTATGCTGTTTCATTTCCAAATAATTATGGAAATTCTAGGTATCCTTTTTGGTACTGGTTTCCAGTTTAATTTCCTTGTGTTAGAGAACATAGTCTGTAAGATTATAAAATTTGAAATTGATTGAGACATGTTTTAAGGCCCATTACATGGGATCCTGGGGTGGCTCAGCGGTTTAACGCCTGCCTTCGGCCCAGGGCCTGATCCTGGAGTCCCGGGATCGGGTCCTACATTAGGCTCCCTGCATGGAGCCTGCTTCTCCCTCTGCCTGTGTCTCTGCCTCTCTCTCTGTGTGTCTCTCATGAATAAATAAATGAAATCCATACAAAGAAAAGGCCCATTACATGGTCTGTGATAGTGAACATGTTGTGTTCACTTGAGAAGAAATTTGTATCATTTGATTTTGGGGTTAGTATTGAAGTAATGTAAGCTAAGTGAATACGTAGTGTTACTGTCAATGACTGAGAGAGGAGTGCTATGATTTTAAGTTATGGTAATGGATTTTATCTATTGTTGGTTTACTTTTGTCAGTTTTTCTTTATGTGTTTTTAGCTACATTGAAAGTTATGATTAATTTTTTGCTTGGTCATGATGTGTCACTTTTTATCAATGCAAATAACTCTGAGGTATTGCTCCTCTCTTTAAGTCTTCTTTATCTGATATTATTATAAATACTTAAACTTCTTTAGCTTTGATTTTCACATCAATGGAATGCTTTCAATTTTTCTTTTTTCCTCATTTTTTATATTTAAAGTAAATTTCTTATATGCAATATATATTAGTCCTTTGTTATCCAACCATGCAATATCTACCTTTGAAGTGGAATGTTTAAACTTTGGACATTTGATCTAATAATCTATATGGTTGCATTAAGGTTACTGTTTTGCTACTTTAAAAAAAAAGGACTTTCCTATATGTAATTTGTTTTTCTTGTCTTTCTTTGCAATCTTTTTTTTTTATTTTAAAATATTTTTCAGTATTTCATTTTAATTTCTCTAGTGGGCATTGAGACATACATCTTTGCCTTGATTTTTAAATTGCTGCTTAAAAAATTAAAATGTACATTCTTAACTTATTATAGTGTACTTAAAATTAATATTATTTCTGTTCATGGTAAAACATAGAAGACTTGTAATATTATAAGTACATTTCATTTGTTTTAAACTACAACATACAATGTTATAATTTTTACATTATATAATTGTGAACTGCTGTTTCTGTTTCTGCTTGGTATATAGATTGTTGGAAGAGAATTTTGACTATTTTCATAATAAAAAAATGCCAAATAATCTGCAAAATCATAAGTCTTCTTGAAACCACCAGAGAGCTAATCTCACAAGGCAAATGAGAAATGTTATTTTCAGAAAATGACAGGGCTCTCTGAGGAAAGACAAAAAACATCAACTATTTCATGGGAGGAAGAGGAAGCAGCCATAGAAGTACTAAATTGTGAAACAACTAAAATTTTGACAAATTCCAAAATGTGGGCTAACATAGCAGTTTAGAAAAAATTAGAGTCCCCTACACAGGGTAATGTTAATTTTCTTAGTCTTTTTACAGGGTCTCCATTGGTTACATACAAGAAAGATTGGGAGCAAGGCAGAAGACAAGATTGAGAATGATTATTGTTGCAGGGGAACTGGCTCCACTGTCAGACCAGTATAAAATCCCATACTCTTGAATCCTTCCCTTATATGAAGAAATTGCCTTTGGCCACTGGGGAAGGAAGAGTAAAGTGTCTCATCCCTAATACTTAAAGAAAGATCCATTTCTTTCAGAATGAGGGCCTAAAGCACAACCATTCTGGCACAGTGTTCAGCAAAACTCCTCATTTTGGAGGAAGGGTACAGGAAACTCCCTTCTGCTTCTGGTGGAGGAGCAACAAGCAAAAGTCATTTGCCAATGGGGAAGGTGCCTAAAAACCTCTCTTACAAAAGAACATCCCAGATGCAAGACAGAATTTGCTGACATATGGTGAAAGAGATAGGAATGATAAGACATATCCACATGGGCAAAGTGTGCAGGTCCTGCCTAAAATATAAGATTTGAGAAAACTGAATAATCTCTTTTGTCAACTCTATAAGCCTACCACCAAGTAACAAGCAGAAGTAGACTGCCTCTGGGCATCAGCAAAGGAAGACCTCTCTGTGGTAAAAGTGTGAAGGAACTGCTGAAGCTGAGCAGGAATCCTAAATTTTACTCTTTAGTATCCCAGACTTGTACTTAATATAGATTAACAGCTGATCGCTATGGGAAATAAAATGTAAGACTCGTTACAAAGAGGGTAGTAATATAACAAACCCCACTCTGCTACTGGCTACACTTACTTAAATCACCCAAATTGTGGCTGGAGAAAAGAAGTGTAACAATTTCTGGTAATAAAAGCTACTTAACTCAGTCTATGCTGTTCTAGATAGTAATTCTGGTATTCATTTAAAGGACACATAGAAAATTGAGGAAAAAACATTCCGTTGTTATGAAATATAGCAATAATTAGACTCAGATGAACCAGAATTTGGAACTATCAGACAAGGAACTTAAAATAACTACTATGTGAGGTGATGGATATGTTAATTAGTTTGAATGTGGTCATCTTTTCACATTGTAAATATATATCAAACATCGTATTGTAAACCTTACTTTTATATAATTCCATATGTAAATTGTACCTCAAGAAAGCTTAAAAAAGTAAACAACTGCTATTATATGTAAAAAGATCTAGTAGTAAATATGGACAACATGCATGAAGAGATGTGGAATTTCAAAAGGAAGATTGAAACAATGAAGATGCTACAAATAAGAAAAAACATGATATCAGTGAGGATTTTCTTTTTCGGCTTCACAGCATATTGGACAAAACTGAGATAAAAATAATAGACTTTGAGAATAGGTCATTTGAAATTATCCAAAATTAAATATAAAGATAAAAGAGAATGAAAGAGGGAAAAAAGAAATAAAATATCAAAGAACCGTAGAACAATATTGGACAATTTAAAATATAATTGGAAACCCAGAAATAGAATGAGAATAGGAGAGAATAAATATTTGAAATGATAATGGCTGACAATATTCCAAAAGCAATGAAAGACAACCAACCACAAATCCAAAAACCTCATAGAATAGCAGACGGGATAAATGCAAAAACACACAAACACCACCAACAACAACAAAAACAACAAACACATAAATTGTCAAACTGCTCTGTAACAAAGATAAAAATAAATTTTGGAGAAGGCAGATGTGGAGAAGGAACTAAATCAAGAATAACAAAATTAAAAATTCACTGGACTAATCATGAGACACTCTGGAAAGTATAAGACAATGCTTTGAAATCTTTAAAATATGGAAAGAAAAATGTTAGCCATGAATAGTAAACTTATTTATTAATTTTTATTTATTTTTTAGAGATTTATTTATTTTATAGAAATAGAGAGAGCAAGTAGAGGGAGGGGCAGAAAGAATCCTTGAACAGATTCCTCACTGATGCAGGGATCAATCCTAGGACATTGAGATCATGACCTGAGCCGAATCCAAAAATCAGATGCTTAACCAACTGAGCCATCCAGACACCCCAGTGTAGTTTGTAAAATGAAGGCAAAATTAAAGTTTTCTGTGAAACAACAGTTGGAAGAACCTGCAAAAAATTGAAATCAGACACTTAAGTTCCCTGATTTTAGCAGAATGAAATGAAGTCAATAAATCAGAAACAAACTTTGAAATTCCCCAAATATTTTTAAATTAAGCAATATATTATTTTTTAAAAAATATTTATTTATTTTGAGAGAGTGAGAGAGAGCACAAGTGGGAGGTGGCAGAGGGAGAAGGAGAGAGAATCTCAAGCAGATTCCATCATGGACACAGAGCCCAATGCAGGGCTCTATTTCACAAACTCAAGAACATGACCTAAGCTGAAACCAAGAGTAGGACACTTAACCGACTGTACCACCTGGGCGCCCCTAAATTAATCAATATTCTTTTTTATTTTTTTAAAGATTTCTTTTACTTGAGAGAGACAGCAATGCACAAGAGAGGAAGTATGAGTGCTGGCAGGGAGGGCAGAGGAGAAGGAAAAGAGGGAGCCTGACGCAGGGTTTTATCCCAGGACCCCGAGATCAGGACCTGAACCAAAGGTAGATACTTAACCAACTTGCTACTCGGGTGGCCCAAAGCAATATACTGTTTTTTTTTTAAGGATTTTATTTATTTATTCATGAGAGACACAGAGAGAGAGGCAGAGACACAGGCAGAGGGAGAAGCAAGCTCCATGCAGGGAGGTCGATGTGGGACTCGATCCCGGGACTCCAGGATTGGGCCCCAGGCCAAAGGCAGGCGCCAAACCACTGAGCCACCCAGGGATCCCCAAAGCAATATACTCTTAAAACAGATTGGATTATATAATAAATTATATACACATACAATTAATTCTATATGCATATAATAGATATATATACAATATTTTAAAATATTAAATGTTGAAATGTTTTCATAAATATCTAAATGTACATATATATATATATATATCATATATCTATGTATCTTTATATAAATTCAACCAGGTTTCTGGAAGACCCATTTATTTCTTTGTGAAATATGTCTGGTCATTCTTGATAATAAATTGTTCCTTTCTTATCCCTGTGACCCTAATCTTTATTTAAAAAAAAACATTTCTAACATATTCTTCATTTAAGTATGTTGTTTGTTGTTGCTCCTGATTGTCTATTATAGTTGTTGACTTCCTTATGATCTTGTGGATCTTTGATTTTGAAGTTTTATTTACTTGGTCTAAACGTGTGGGGAATTTTTCTGTTGCTAAATTGTATACGTTTTTCTCTGAATAGGATTTGTGTCTACTTCACATTTTGGGTAGAGAGAATTGTTTTATTCTTTCTTGAGATTCCTGAATTAATCTATGTATGTTAATTTCAGCTTCTCTGCCTTTTAATACATCAAGGCTTAGTGTCATAATAACAGTGCTTCCATTGCCTTTTTCCATCATAATAGGGTTCTCCCTTCTTGCTATCTGATCACTTCTACTTCAGATTTATTTTGTGATTTTTACCTTTTTCAAAGTGTGGGTAATTATTGGCTTTGAGAGATCAACCTACATTTTATGTTTTCTATGATATTTCACTGAGTATCTTCTTTCTAAAGTAGAATTATTTTATAGTAGGATGGTCTTTCATGTTATCTAATCTGCCATACTCCTGGTAGCAGAAGTCTTATTCTCATCCCCTCCCCCCCTTTTTTTAACTTTTGTTGTGTTTTTGCCTGATCTTTGACATCTCTGTGATCCTTGGAACTGGTGTGCCCTCTGTTTTTAGACCTAAGGCTTAGTAATCTAAGTTATATCTATAATCTAAGCAATAAAGCTATATCCATAAGAGCTAAAAGATAGAGACTAGAAATATCTGCCCAGGTATGGCAAGCTAAGAAGTAGCCTGTCTGAAATACCAAGAAAGAATTATGTTGATCTGCATATGCATATGATAATGCATTTTCACAAGTGTGAAAATTTGGAGAATAATTTTCACAGCCAAAGTGACAGATAATATAATGTTCTCAATCGTGTTTCTTAAATTCCACATATGAGTGAAATCATACAGTATTTGTCTTTCTCTGACTGATTTCTTTTGCTTAGCAGAATACACTCTAGCTCCATCCACATCACTGCAAATGGTTAAGATTTCATTCTTTTGATGGCTAATATTCCACTGTAACAGAGGAAGGGAGAGAGAGAGAGAGAGAGGGAAGCAACCATAAGAGACTCTTAACAATAGAGTTGTTAACTCTTAACAACTGAGGGTTGATGGAGATAGGTGGGTGGGGGATGGGCTAAATGGGTGATGGATATTAAGGAGGTCACGTGATGAACACTGGGTGTTACATGTAAGTGATGTATCAATAAATTCTACATCTGAAACTGTTTTTACCATATATGTTAACTAACTAGAATTTAAATGAAAACTTGAAATAAGATTTTCAAAAGAAAGAAAAAAGAATTAGCCCACTCAGGTTAATGAGAAAGAAACTCAAATTCTACTTGAAGTTATAATGGGCAAAGATATTAGCAATCTATTTTCATAAATGGACTATGGAAGCATTTGTACTCCTGGGTAAAGAACACTCCAGTCTCTAGAAGGACACATAAAATTAATCCTTTTGAAGCTGGGTGCTGTTTTGACATGCTGTGCAGAATACCAAGATGGGTTCTTGATACAGGAGGATATGATTATGCTGATTATTTGATATAGGTTACAAGGCAAGAGCATCATAACAAGCAAAAACTAAACCAAAAAAACAAGGCAAAAGCCCAATTTGTAAGATGTAAACAATGGCATATAGGAAGATATCTCCCCATGCTTTATTCTCCATGTGCTCTTGTATTCCATCTCTTGGCTCCTTATCGAAACTGAAAAATAGGGTAGCCCTGGTGGCTTAGCAGTTTAGCGCCATCTTCTGCCCAGGGTGTGATCCTGGAGACCCGTGATTGAGTCCCAAGTTGGGCTCCCTGCATGGAGCCTGCTTTTTCCTCTCTCTCTCTCTCTCTCTCTCTCTTTCTCTCTCTCTGTGTCTCTGATAAATAAATAAAATCTTTAAAAAATAAGAGTGTGAAGAGATAATTTGCATTTTATTCAACTTCCCCTGTGTAATGTCCTATTGTCTCAATTCAAATACCTGTGATACCAATCAGTAATTCTCATTTCTTTTGGTGTTGGCAACTCATGACAAATGTTTACTTTAAAGCTTATTAGCATTTGGTGTGCACTCATGTAACTACAGTTTTTGCTTTTTCCCTAAAAGACTTCAAGCTTTATGAAGGCCAGGACCAAACTTGTCTTGTTCATTACTGTTTTTACATATATTTTTCCAAATTTTTGAATTAGTGAATGAATAGGCATCAGGGAATGTACTATGTAGAATGTGTGGCCAGGAACACTTTTGATAATATAGCCAAAGTGACAGATAATATAATGTTCAAATTTAGTTGTTATAGCAATATCTTTCTAGAAAATTCCTTTTTTAAGAATATTCTTCACTTTTTAGAAAAGATATCTTATTGGAGAATGAGAATAGGCCTCACAGTTGGATTTTGAATATTCTTTTTAATGGCTCTTTAATTAATTTATTTATTTTTATTTTTTTTATTTATTTATTTATTTTTTTTTTAATGATAGTCACAGAGAGAGAGAGAGAGAGAGAGAGGCAGAGACACAGGCGGAGGGAGAAGCAGGCTCCATGCACCGGGAGCCTGATGTGGGATTCGATCCCGGGTCTCCAGGATCGCGCCCTGGGCCAAAGGCAGGCGCCAAACTGCTGCGCCACCCAGGGATCCCCGGCTCTTTAATTTAGAGTAATAAACTCTTTGAGCTTAATTTCCTCATCCATGGAATGGGGATAATAATACCTGCCCTTTATTGCTACGATATCTATAGTCCTACTGCAGTCAGGAAAGATGAGGAAGAAATTGAACCACCTATATATAGGAAGGATAATTCATAGGGAAGCATGGGATGAAGGGGAAATCAATAGAAGAAAGATCTTTCTCAGAGAGTAGTCAGTACTTCTAACCCTAGAAGGAAAGGTCTAAGTTGGATAGAACACAAGTGTGAAAATTTGGAGACTAGGTTGTGTTTGTATGCAGTTTAAAAGGGTAAAGTCAGTCACTGTTAATTTTTTCTTGAATTACCTAATTTCATCTATTTTATGCCTCACCTTATAATCTATGTATTTTCTTTATCTTCCCCCTAACCACACAGGAAAAAATTTTCCTAAATCTAGGAATATATTATTTTCAGGCAGACCTTGCTACTTATTGTCACAAGGAAGTGGACTCATATTAATTTTTAGACTTGTTGAAGAGATTGAAAAATTAGATTTATGACCCAATGTTATATTAAATGCACATTTGGGCAGAATTTGAAAGAGCACAAAATATGTGTTGAGCTTTATATAAATTAGTTTAACTTTATATGAAGTACAATATAATTTTTTATCTGGGGCATAGTATTCCAGTAATGAACAATATTTAAGAACATTAAAAATATATATGATTTTAATATCTGCTAACAGGTGAGCAAGCCTTTTAATCCCAATTACTCCTAGTAAAAAAAGCAAAGTGTAGTTATTTTTTATGATATTTATTTACAAAACAAAACCACATCTTAATTTGCTCTGACCTTTTGAATCTCCAGTTGCTATACTTTGAATTTTAGATCCGAAATTTTAATAGCAAACCTGGCTTATCTGCATAGACATGTAAAGAGACTAGAGGAGAAAATAAGACAAGTTGAAGTCATAACATAATTATATACTTGACGTATAAAGTAACTCACAACTTCATCTCCTTAAAGGATAAAATGACAAGAATAGCTCTCCAAGAGCGTTGTTTTCCAATTACTTTATTTATTGAAAATAAAACACAATCAGAGAAAATCAGATATTTCCAAAACATAGACGACAAAGGCAGAGAAACTTGTAGAAATACAGAATAAATAAGTGACATTTAGGTCTGCCTTCCAAAGTACACTTTCAGTAAAAGCCAAACAAATATATAGATCATCTAAGATTTCCTTGCTTCAAATAAAACTGCAGAAAGGCTATTCAATTGTAAATAATGGATTAGAGACAAGGCTCTTGACTTTGAGGTTCAAAAGATCCTTAAATGAGAATACATACCTAGTAAGAGATAGACGATTAAAATCATCCCAAGACCAGTCTCTATCAGCCAAGGTAGAGCATTAGAGCTTTCAAGAGACAGGAGAATAATTATGTTTACTTACTGCAAGTTTTGATGGTAGAGTAAAGGAGACAAGGTGTCTGGAAAACACAATCAGGAATCAGGCTTTGCGTATATATTCTTGGGATGGCTTTCAAAAAGTATAACTGGTTATGTGCACAGATTTAGATGTGATTACATGTACAGGGTTTTTGTGTATGTGTGTGTAAAAGAGATGAGGTGGAGGAGAAAATTGGAGTGGAATGTGGGTGGCAACAGTCAGAGCATATTGAGGTTACAACTAAGCAGAAATTAGGTTAGAATAATTCGTGATTGCTATCAGGATCCATAGCTGGTACCTAGGCAGAAGGTATAGAGTTATGTTAGAACTATGGTTGAAACTGGGCATAAGGAAGCAGTTGGCGCGGTTTCAGTTCACTCAGGGATCAGGCAAGAATGCCTATGAACATGTTTGCCAATCCTTAGATACACGCAAAGTTAAGGTCCATCAAACTGGAACAGAGGCTAGGCAATCGTAGGGTGACTGTGGCAGGGGATTAAGGCTATATATAGACCTTTGAGTCATGGTTATTGCTCCTATCTTCATATTAGAAGGCAATTAATATGCAAAATCATGAATTTTACTAACATTCTATATGATGGTGGTTATCATCATGCAGAGGATTTTGTTTTCTCTTTTCTTTACGAAATTTACCACAGGATTCGTTTGATTTATATATAGATTTGCAAAATTTCGTTAAAGAATTTTTCAGCAATAATCCTGTTTTGAACCTTGATAGATCTTTGTAATTTTCTTGTATACTTGCATTATGACATGTAATAAAGTTGGTTGTTTATCAATTTGGTCTACAAAAACATTGTTATATTAGCTCCACAAGAAGAAGAATTTGTTTAGTTACTGTAAAGGAAAATACATTTATAAACACACAAATATATATGTAGATAAATTTTCATGAAATTTTAGATAATATTATAAAGTTGTAACCACAAACAGTTTTACCACCAAGAAAAAGCAACTATTAAAATGGTAGTGGAACTTATTGTAGTCTACTTCAAAATATAACTATGCTATTTTGTAGCCTGCTTCTTTCATTTGATAATATATGTATGATAAGAAATGTAATGTGTGTGTGTTCACGAGAGATTGAGGCAGAAATGACGCCATGGGGCAGCGCAACTGGGCAGCTAGCAAAAGTGGGTGTAAGAGCAGAAGTAGCCAGCTAGAGTGGGGAGCTTGGCAGGGACCGAGCTAATTGGTGAGGCAGTGGTAGCGGTTTGGCAGGTGGCTTCAGGCTTCCGGGGGTCTGGGTAGCTGAGGTGCTGATCCTGTTGGAGGTGAAGAACTGCATCATCAAGGAGCCACTGGCACTCAAGTTCATGATCACAGAGGCCAGTAACAAACCAGAAGCAGTAGAAGTAACATTTGCAGATTTCGATGGAGTCCTCTATCATATTTCAAATCCTAATCCTGTTGGTCTGTATTTCTTTGAAATTCTACAAGAAACTTCAGGCACATGGTGCTGAGTTATTAAAGGGAGTGTATGGGAGTTTCTTGGTAAATCCTGAATGAGGATACCATGTCTCTTTGCTATATGACCTTGAAAATCTACCAGCACCCAAGGATTCCATTGTGTATCAGGCTGGCATGTTGAAATAAAATTGTTTTTAGGCAGCCCAGGTGGCTCAGTGGTTTAGCGCCACCTTCAGCCCAGGGCCTGATCCTGGAGACCCAGGATCGAGTCCCACGTCAGACTCCCTGGATGGAGCCTGCTTCTCCCTCTGCCTGTGTCTCTCTCTGTCTCTCATAAATAAGTAAGTAAATAAATAAATAAATAAATAAATAAATAAATAAATAAAATCTTTAAAAAAATTTTTTTTCCTCTGTCTTGGAGAAATTCTTCAAATTTCAAGAAGAGGGCAAGGAAGGAGAGAACAGGGCAACTATCCATTAAGAGGGATGATAAGACCATATATGGTGAGTGTAAACAGGATGGAGTCACAGTAGTCTTCACAATTTTTAAGGATGATGACGGTGTGGTCATTGGAAAAGTGTTCATGCTGCAGTTCAAAGGACACAGAGCCAGCCACACAGCCCCACAGGTCCTCTAGCCACAAGGAATCTCCTCTGGAGCTGAAAGACATCAGTGCTGTCGAGGGCAACATTTTCTACATGACCTTCATGCTGTTCCCTTGCCACACCAGTGCTGGGGATAACACCACCAACTTGCTCCGCATGTTTCAGGATTATCTTCTTTACCGCATCGAATACTCTAAGGCCTATATTCACACACATATGAGGCAAAAACATCCGACCCCCTCAAGGTACTGAACCATGCATGCTCAGATGCTGAGAAAAAAGAAATGAAAACAATCACAGGGAAGACATTTTCATCCCACTAACTCCTGGGAGCAGTAAGAGGAGGCAGCTGGCAACTGAAGGCTGCAATACTTGCTGCTGGATAATCTTAGCTTTTCATGTTGCACCTCTTTAGGTTCTTAAGGGATTCTCTGTTTTGGTTCCATTTTTTACCCATTTGGAAAATAATTTGCAGAAACAAACTGTGCTTGCAAGAACTTCATTGTTCTCAAGAATTAAAAAAAGAATTCCACTTGATCAATTTTATTCCTTTTCTTTACCTTCTTTCCCTCACTCCCCTTCCCTTCTACCCTCCTTTCCAAGCTGTTTCCCTTGGCAATATGTTACTGCTAATGAGTTGCAGGATAATGCAATCTTAACTTGTTTTCTCCTAAATATTTGAGTTTGAAACTCCTATATCTAAAGAAATTTGGTTGAGGTCATTAATAAAGAAAATATATCTTTAAAAAGTAATGAGTTAAGAAGAAATCTTTAATGAAGTATATATGTATATGAATATATAAAATAACAGATATACATCATCTGTATACTTATATTTCACACACATGTAAATATGCATGAAAACAGTGGAGTTTCATTATGATTCCATGAAAAGATTTCATTATGATTCTCATGGAAAGAGCTAAAAGCAAAGAAGAAACAACATATCTAGTATAATTAGGAAAGACCACAAGCCAAAACCACAGATCCTGAAAATTTAGGAACCGATTGAAGGACAATTTCATAATCTCACATTTCTGTAAAATACAGACATGCAGAATTTTGGAAAGGAGCACCTTTAATTGTTAATGCCCCTTAAATTATACAGCTCATACTTGGGAGTGTAGAAATCAAAGCAAGAAGAAGAGGGCATCACTTTGTGGGCAACAGATGCATTAAGTGCACAAAAATCAGTATACCTAAATGTATGTTATTTTTCAACTGTTCAGTCTGTTATCTAAGAGAAATGACTTGGAAGCAGGGCTAAACATATTCAAAAAGGTACAAGAAGATACTTGAATTTCAGCTTTACAGATGTTAAGCAATGTCAGTAATGGCAGGTGAACCATAAAGTATCAAAGTGCTTATTGTGTTTCAGTGGTATTGAATGGATCATGAAACCAAAAGAAAAAAAATTCCTTTTTCTATGTCGGTTTATGTTCAATGAAGTGTAGCTCAATGGATATCATTGTTGAGTACTAAGTCAGAGACATGAAGAATGAGACCTATGAATGTTATAGGCAATGCTTTAAAACCTACATACAAGAACAACTAATTAGAAGTTTCATATGGAAGCCAAAAACAGAAGCCCTTAAAACTGGATGATTCGTTTTTCTGAATAAAGCAGAACAAATGAAACAGAAAAAAATATATGCATATTTAACTTTTTGATGGAATGAAACTCCTCTGAAATAAAAGAATACATGAATGTGTAGACTGAGTTCTCTCACTGTGTGCCAGGGAGAAAAAATGAACAAAGAATGATGCCTAGATGTCAAAACCTGATGAATTTGTTGGGCTACATGCATGAAAAAAATCCCACAGACATCCAAAGGGAATGACAAGATACTTTACTAAATGAGGGCAATCAAGAATTTACCTTATTTTGGATTTGTTTCATTTTTTTCTCATGGTTAGACTGTGTGTGTTTCTGCTAGGACCATAGGGTTAAGATACCATTTTATCACATAATAATATCAAGGGAATATGCTATTGATATGCTTTATCACCGTTGCTGTTCATCTTGATCACCTGGCTGAAATAGTGTTTGTCAGATTTCTTCAGCATAAGTGACGCTTTCTTCCTTTTTTCCATACTGTATTCTGGAAATCAAGTCACTGTGTGCTGCCCACATTTAAAAAGAATGAGAAATTATACTTCTTTTCCTTAAGGATGGAGTATCTACAAAAAAATATTCGGAATTCTTTTCCATGCTAGATTCGTCTCTTCTCTCCTATCTATCTATCATCTATCTATCTATCTATCTATCTATCTATCATCTATCTATCTATCCATTCATTCATTCACTTATTGGTTTACATAAGTATGGACTCATTTATATTTGTCTTACATTTTGGTTGTAATTCAATACTAATTCTTTTTGTTGTTATTGCTTGAATTTTTCCAGCTTTATCAACGGGGTTTTTTTTCAGTTGATTCCTGACTTTTTCACATTACTGTGGTTCATTTGTTTGTTTAGCACTTTCTAACTTTCTAGCACACAAGACGTTCCAAATTTGTCATATGTATTTCCTGCCCTAGTACTAGCATCAGCCATTTCTCTGAGGAGTCCAGGTTTCTTTTGTTGGAAATGGTATTAGGAATTAAAATCTGGGGCAGCCCGGGTGGCTCAGCGGTTTAGCACCGCCTTCGGCCTAGGTTGTGGTCCTGGAGACCTGAGATCGAGTCCCACGGCAGGCACCCTGCAGGGAGCATGATTCTCCCTCTGCCTGTGTTTCTACCTCTCTCTCGCTCTGTGTCTCTCATAAATAAATAAATGAAATAAAAAAAAAAAGAAATTAAAATCTGGATGCTAAGTGTGATTGTTACAACTATAAATTCTAAGTCCTCTCAGATAATATATGAAATATATGTATGTTTAGTTACCTGTGTACATATACAAATCTATATTTCTATATTAAACTACACGAGTTCATACCAATGTCTCCTACTCTACTCCATTACCATATAAATGATTCTAGCCTCCTCTCATTATTTATCTGTAACCTCACACTCCAATAATGAAAAGCCTGACACCCACCATTCACCATTCATTAATTTTATTGTTCAACTCCTAGATGGGTTGTAGATTGGTTTCAGATTCCATTAATTTTGAAACCTATGTGGGACACTTCCTTATTCTCCATCTCTTTAAGTGAGGTTTTATACATTTATATTCTTTTGTCACATTCTGCATTTTGACTGAGGTCTCCCAATCTATTGCATGATTTTTTAAATTGTTTCATTCATTAGGATGTAAAGTTCTATAATTTTGGTGATAATTGGCATCATATACTTACCATTACAGTGTCATACAGAACTTAAAATTTAACTGCATGCTATGAGTTTATTAAATTAGTATTTATTATGTGCAGCACATTATGCCAAATGATGAACCATTGTTCAACAATAGTTTGCAATAGAAATGTATGTAGAGAAGTTTATTTTTCATAGGTCTTTTGGTTTCTGCTGGTCTGAGACAATATTTTTCCTTAACGTTTGAAGGATAATTTCACTGGTTACAGGACTCTTGGATGATTCCTTTCGTTCTTTTTACTCCTCTCACACCACTTTCTTCTTACTTACATGGTTTCTAAAGAGCAGTTTCTTATAATTTTTTCTGTTCCTCTTTAGGTAATGTTCCTACCCCTGCTCCAATTTCTTTGTTTTTGTCTTTGTCTTTGGTTTTGTATGATTTGAATATATCTAGGTGTTCAATTTTTGAGTGTTTATCCTGCTTGGTCTTTTCTGATCTTCTAGATCTGTGGTTTGATTTTTCTCATCAATTTCAGAAAAATTATTGGTTATTAGTTCTTTGAGTATTTCTTCTGAATTGTTTCTTTCTTTTCCTTGTGTTTTTCAAGTACCTGTATCTTACACACTTTGAAATTCATCCCACTGATCTTGGATATTCTGGGGATTTGTTTGTCAACTCTTTTTTCAGTTTGGGAAGTTTCTTTTGACCTATATGTAAGTTCACTGATTTCATGCTCAACCATTTCCAGTCTACCGATTAGCTCATAATAGACATTCTTAATTGCTTATGTGGTATTTGATTTCTAGCATTTTCTTTTCTTTTTCTCCTAGAGTTTCCATCTTTTGCCTATATTACGCATATGCTCTTGCATGCTATCTACTTTTTCCATTGGCGCTTTTAATATATTTATCATTAAGTTTCCTATCTGATAATTTAATCATATGTGTCATATCTCAGTGTAGTTTGAAGCTTGCTTTGTCTTTTCATTCTGTTTTTCTCCTTGCTTTTTAGAATTCTTAATTTTTTGCTTAAAACTGGATGTTTTGTATCAAATAATAGGAATGGAGGTACGTAGTCTTTTAAAATGAAGATTCATGTTCATCTGGCTCATTATTATTAGACTTTTTTATTAGATTATTTAATGTTTCATGTTTACTGTTTTCTGTAGGTGTATGTGCCCAAGGCTTCAAATTTCTCTAGTGCTCTTGTTTTGGTCTCCCTTATTTACTTTGGAATTCCCCAAGTACTAATACTAATAGAATCTGTGTCTTTCAACTCTTTCACCTGCAGTCCACTATTACTGCAGAGCCCTGTTGATGTGGTGATAAGTTCTGTACACCTCTGTCCCATGTCTCTAGACTAGGACTTTCACAAGTGTTTCTCTGCTGGTGTTGCTCTCTCCCTTTATGTAACAGTAAAGCTACAGAAGCCTGAGGTAGGAGGAATGTCCTTTCTTCACCTGGCATAAGGTTATGTTAAAATCTTTTTTTGTGAAAATACTATTTCTTGCAAATAAGGCTCTGGATATATTTCACAACAATTCATCTTCCTCAATTCCTGCCAGAATCATTAGTGGATCTTTGGGGAATTTCACCAGGACAACATGGTAGGATTACTAGAAGTAAAAACAAGGAAAATGTGGGGTTTCTTCTCAGACTGTGGCTTCCAGCAGTTTCTCACTCTGACAGTAGTCAATACTCAGCCTCCAATAATTCATCAAAATTACCATGTAAGTGTTCCTACCAGTTACAGTTCCAGCAGCTTCTGCATCAAGTAAGCATATCTTGTTTGTGACTTTCTGCGTTTGCCTGACTTTCAGATTTCAGGATAGAGGTTTTTCCTGTCACCTCAGTTCAATGATAGGTCCAAGAAAAGTAGGTTTTAAGATATTTAGCTTATTCATGTAAGGATGGGATAGCAACTTCCACACTCTTTACATATTGGAGCTGAAATCAAGTTTTACCCTTAATTTTATTATAAATTAAATTGGAAGTTTATATTATTTAATAGTTTTTATTGCTATGAGTTTTATTATAATCATTTTATTGTATTATATATGACATAAACTTTACCACGTTATTTTTTAAAGATTGTATTCATTTATTCATGAGAGACACACAGAGAGAGGCAGAGACATAGGCAGAGAGAGAAGCAGGCTCCACGCAGGAGCCAAATGTCGGACTCGATCCCGGAGCCGCGGAATCACGCCTTGAGCCAAAGGCAGATGCTCAATTGCTGAGCGACCCAGGTGTCCCATAAACTTTACCACTTTAAATGTCCAATTCTGTGGCATTAATTTCATTTACAATGTTGCTGTAATTTGTCCCTTATCTGAGTTTCTAAAACTTTTCCATCAACTCTAAGAGAAACTTTTAGTATCCACCAAGCAGTAACTTCACATTTCCCCTCCCCTAGCTCCTAATAATCTCTATTATAATTTCTGTCTCTTGAATTTACGTGTTCTAGATATCAAATAGATGGAATCATAAAATATTTTTCTTTTATATATGGTTCAGTTCATATAGCTTAATATTTTCAAATCCATCCATGCTATAGTATATACCAAAGTTCATTCTTTTCTATGACTGGATAATGTTCGTGTGTGTGTGTATGTGTGTGTGTGTGTGTGTGTTTATCCAGGTATCTGTTGATGAACACTTAGATTGTTTCCACCTTTTGGCTATTGTAAATAATACTGCAGTTAGCATTGGTGTACAGGTATTTGAGTCCTTATTTTTAATTATTTTGGGTACAATATACCTACAAGTAGAATTGTTAGGTCATGTGGTCAATATATATTTATATTTCTGATGAACTGCCTAATTTTTTTCCAAAGTGGTTGAAACATTTTGCATTCCAACCTTCAGTACATAAGGATTCCAATTGCTATGCATCCTTATCAACACCAATTTCATGGTGTTTGTTTTTTTAACATAGCCATCCTAGTGTGTGTTAAGTGTTGTGTCCTCTTGTGATTTTGTTTTTTTTTTTTTAATTTTTTTTTTTAATTTATGATAGTCACAGAGAGAGAGAGAGAGAGAGAGGCAGAGACACAGGCAGAGGGAGAAGCAGGCTCCATGCACCGGGAGCCTGACGTGGGATTTGATCCCGGGTCTCCAGGATTGTGCCCTGGGCCAAAGGCAGGCGCCAAACCGCTGCGCCACCCAGGGATCCCCCTCCTCTTGTGATTTTGATTTGTATTTACCTAATCACTGATGATGTTAAGAATCTTTTCATATGCTTATTGACAATTTTTATTATTAATTAATTTTTTTTAAAGATCTTATTCATTTGAGGGGGGGAGAAAGAGAGTGGGGGCAGTGGGAGGAGATGGAAAGGAAGAGGCAGACTCCTGTGGGGCTCAATCCTTGGACCCTGGGATCATGACCTGAGTGAAAGGCAGACACTTACTTATCCAACTGAACCACCCAGGCAACCCTATTTTTGACTTTTTAAATGATTTAGTTATTTTAGAGAGAGAGAGAGCATAGCAAGTGGAGGGAGGGGCAGAGGGAGAGAGGGAATCCTGAAGCAGACTCTGGACTGAGCAAGGAACCCCACATGGTGCTGGATCCCAGGACCCTGGGATCATGACCTGAGCTGAAACCAAGAGTCAGCTGCTTAATTGACTGTGCAACTCAGGCGCCTCTACTGGCCATTTTTATATCTCCTTTGGAGAAATATCTCCTCAAATCCTTTGCCAATTTTTAAATTTTGTTGTTTGTCTTTCTGTTGAGTTATATAGTACTTTATATATTCTTGATATTAAACCTTTATAAGAGCTATGCTTTTAAAATATTTTCTCCCATTCTGTAGATTGTCTTTTCAACATGGCTTATTTTGTTTCTGTTTTTGGACAATTGAATATTTCTTTTGTGGATCCCTAAGTTTATCTTAGAGTTTTCTGAGCTTCTTAGAAATATACATTTATGTATTTCATCAAACTTGGGAAGTTTTTGTCTCTTATACATTCAAATATTCTTTCTGTTTCTTTCTCTCTTGTTCTGGGATACATATAATGTATATGATGTTCCATTTGGTGATGTTCCACAGTTCCCTTAGGCCCTTTTCACTTATCTTCATTTTTTTTTCTCTTTCTGCTCCTCAGACACTGTCCAATCTTTGAGGTTGCTGTTTCTTTTTTTCTGCTTAATGAAATCTATAAACACATCTCTGATTTTTTTTTCATTTTATTCGTTTTACTTCTCAGCTCCAGAATTTCTATTTGGTCACTTTTATAATTTGAATCTCCATTGATTTTTTTCATTTTGTTTTTGCATCATTTTCTTGATTTCATTTACTTTTTTTGTCCTTATTTTGATTTGGCTGTATGAGCATACTTAAAACATCCGTTATAACAATCTTTGCCTTGTAATTCCAGCATGTGGGCCCTCCTCAGGGATGGTTTCTGCCAATTTTATTCCTTTCAATGATCTATGCATTCTAAATTCTTTGTTTGCCTTCTTATTTTTTGTTAAAAACTGGACATGTGCTTATTAAATTATGGTAAATCTGAAAACCAAATTCTCCATTCAGGTTTGTTGTGTTCTTTAATGTTGAAGATTGTAGTAGTCTATTTGACTAATGATTTTTCAAAACTATTTTAGAGAAGCCTATATTCCTTGTGTATGAATACCAAATTGTGTTCATTTTTATTATGTTCAGTTAGTGTTTACAGCAATCTCCTTGAATGTCAGGAGCTAAAGAAAACACCTCCCTCATTTTTTGTAGATTATCAGTCTACTAGAGTTTTCCAACAATTATCCATGGTTGTAGAGCCTAGGGATCAGGTCAAGGCATAAGTCTGTCATCTTTTCAGGTCTAATGCATATATGTATCTTACTCTGTTCTTCCTTTTAGCTTTCTAAATTTCCTATAAGTGTGGGTGCTTTTGAATGACTGATTACTTTTTTTTAAAGAAACTCCACCTATCTTTCCTTCCAGACATTAGGTGGTCTATTATAAATCTCAACTTCAATCTCTAGACCCAGGTTTCTGAGGGTTGTTTGTTCACTTTGCAAAGTTTTAAGAAATGAGTGCCACTTTTCTGGCCTGAGTTAGTTCTCAATTTGTTGAAACAGGGACAAGTGCTTTATGACAATATTTCAGGTAATCCCCGGACTGGTTAAAACCAACAAACACAATAATTTGCAAGGCCTTCTCTGTTTCCTTTGTAACTTGAGAGAGGATCCCACACTGGGAATATAGGCTGTCATCTTCAAGACTGTCAGGCTGATGAGGGGATAGGGGAAGGACAAGTAAAATGCCACAAAGATTTGCTACCATTTATGAGTAGTTTTTTTTTTCTTGATTCAATGTTTGTTTCATTGCTATAAACCTTTGATTCTTTTCCAGAGTCTTTTTTTAAAGATTTTATTTATTTATTCATAGAGACACAGGGAGAGAATGAGAGGCAGAGACATAGGCAGAGGGAGAAGCAGGCTCCACGCAGAGAGCCTAACGTGGGACTTGATCCAGGGTCTCCAGGATCACGCCCTGGGCTGCAGGCGGCGCTAAACTGCTGCGCCACAGGGGCTGCCCTCTTTTCCAGAGTTACGATAAAATTGATTTGGACAGTACTTGTTTTTTTGGTGTTACTTGGAGGGATGAGAGCTTGGAATCTACCCTGCCATTTTGCTGACATTACTACTACATATTTTAATCTTTCATAATGGGAGCATGTTCACAAATTCATGAAAATTTGCCATTCAATTATCATGAGTTGATTTGAACTAGCTCTAGCACATCTCTGAGTTTAAACTCATTAAAGGCATATTATCTATACTTTGAATTACATTATGCTAAGCACCGTTAAGACCCTCACCCTCAAGAGAACTTCTGTTCTACACTCTTTTTTTTTTTCTTTTATTTATTTACGATAGTCACACAGAGAGAAAGAGAGAGGCAGAGAGAGAAGCAGGCTCCATGCACCGGGAGCCCGACGTGGGACTCCATCCCGAGTCTCCAGGATCGCGCCCTGGGCCAAAGGCAGGCACCAAACCGTTGCGCCACCCAGGGATCCCCGAGAATTTCTGTTCTAATGAGAGTTACTAACATAGGGCACTATATATATACATATATATGTATATATATGTATATATATACATATATATATATATAATCAGAGAAATCTCTGGGATACTAGGTTTTGTTTTGAAATTGTCACAAATAATCCTCGATATTATCTTGATCATTGCATTCTGACTCTGGTCTCATCTTTGTGGTGTGTGTATGTGTGTAATGGTTCTGTCATCTCTTCCTAATCATGGCTTTTTCTCTCATTTATAAGAATTTAAATGATTCCATGGCTTTTGCAAAGCTTAGCTAGATATTACTAATTCCCTAATCAAATCACAATCCTTATGAGCACAGGACTGGCCTTTTTCCCATTTTTTTGTACTTTTACTAGAATCCAACAGCATTGTTTTCATATTGTCCTCTAAAATCAACCATTCTGAAATGGCTGAAAATATACTTTTTGTAATTTTTGATCAACAAGAAAGTTTAATAAAGTTTGCTCTATATTTAAAAATTGGTGGCTGATCATGCCAAAGTACTAATTACTCATAGTGGGGTATTTTTTATAGGTTTATTACATGTATTGTTGGTTGAAAAATAAAGTCCTTTGATGATTTAAAGTAAGTACTTCCCATCTGTTATATTACTCCCTCTACAAGTTACAGGAAAAAAGCAAATCTGTCCTTCCTATACTTCTCACATTCTAGTACTGTAATAACAGGAAGAAATGATTCCTGAGCTGGGATTGAATCAGATGCAATCAATCATCCATTGAATATGTAAAGCTTGATTATGTACTACTTTTGGCTTCCCAGTTAATTAGATATTACAATAGAAAAAATAATAGGATTTCATAGGGGCAAAGCTACTTATCATAGAACCAAGTTTACATTCTCATATGATTTCAAACTTATACTAAATAAGTAGATTTATATAATATGTATATGCCTATAAATAACTTTAATTATTCCCTTCCATTTTCCAATCACTGCTGTCACTATTCTTTTAACTCAGAGACTTGCCAAATTTACCCATTGGCACAAGCTTTATTTTTAGGTATGTTGTTCTTTTTCAACTAAAAATCATTGGTGCATAGAAATTTTCCATTTATTCACTGATTTGAAAATAATAATACATGGTACTTTAGCAGCATGTCAAAGGAGCATACAATGCCTTCATTTTCCAAGCTGTAATTGCAGGCCGTGCTTAGTGTAAAGCAATTTGCTTTTAAACATGAGAGAGCATATGGCCCAAGGAGAGAAAGTGCTAGAAGGTATTATTTCTATTACTTATTCTGGAATCCTTCCAAAATCTTCTCCATATTGCTTGAAATAAACAAGACTGATCACAAAGCTACCATAGACCAATATGTCCAAGTCTATAAGATCATCTCAAAATGCATTGAAAATTTTTTAAAATATAAATAGTTTATGTTATCAGGTGGTTGTAAAAACAAACACAGAGAAAATATTTTGGGTCAGTGGAGCTTGAACATTGGCTCAGATGCCTGAGTCACACATAACTGCTTCTATTCAGAAGTCTCCTAAACAAAATTTGTTTAAGAGTGAAGTTGTCAATGTAATGCTTCTTTTCACTTGTGGAGTTGTAGAGGATAAACAAAATTAACCATAGACTAAACAAAACCTTCAATTTCTTGGTACTAAGTGGCTAATTATATTATAGTTTTGAGAGTGTAGACCAAAGAGACCAATGTATAAACAGTGAATTTGACCATGTATGAATGAAAATTTATTAAAGCATGTGCTATTTTAATGACCAAGGAATCATTGCCATTGCTTTTCTTTTTATTCTGCTAAGTTTTGGAGTTATCATGTAGAAATCTCCAAAGAAACGAGGGGCAGATGGGGATAGAAAATAATTTTACATGAAGATACATTCTAGAACAGTTTTTTAGTGTCATTATATAATTCTCTAACCAAGCTGGAACATCATATCTCCTTTTCAGCCAGGCTCAAAGTAAAACATACATAACCATTTGACTCAAGTAATTAAGTAGTAATATCATTGTATTGTATGAAAATGAACAGACTGCCTGGCTGATCATTTTTTTTCACCACTTGTTCAGGTATATTAGGACATTTCTTAAAACAAACTACATGACATGGTCCATAGTTATCCAATGTATTGTCTGCTTGCTAGTGTTAAAATGCTTTGCAATTGAAATTTTGATGGAATTTGTAATTTATGATAGGAAGCCCAAAACATTTGCACTGAAAATGGAAGATTTCATAACACAAAGGCCTAGGAACAAAAGGGTAAGCAATATAACTGGTAAAAAGAGTTTGATATGCTGTTTAGAGAGTGCTATCATAATGAGTTTGCCCACAGCTGTTATCAATTCCCACTATACTCTAAAGGCAATGAATTATGTGGAATATGATGACAAATCTCAAGCACTCTCTATGTAACTAAAAGCACCCCTGCCTGAGAATATTCCACTTGTGATTTGATCCTAAATAACTAGTTTTCAAGCCACAAATGAGCCCATCTATCAAATGTTGTCTTGTTCTTCAGCTTTCATATTGCATTACAGATAGAGGCAAGAATCTATTTGAACTCTTTTGTTTGAATTGTGGCCTGTGTAAGCAGCTTCTTACTCTGAAAAGGGGTATTTTCTTCATTGTTAATAAAAAAAATGCCACAGTTCATACAACTGATGACTATTTAGAAAGCAGTTGACCTTTGCTATTTTCACCATTATGTATCTCCAAAGGTCTCCTTTACAGTGTCAAAGAAATTAGCATTAAAATGACTAACATGCTTTTTATTTCAGCTAGTCTGACATAACCTTTAAATAAAATAGTGTTTGTTTTAGAAATAAATTAATATTTATTTCATTCATTCGCAATATGAGCTGAATGTTTTATATTTGTCATGTACTATGCTAAAACCTTTCACATGCATCATTTCCTAATTCACACAAAATACTGTTTTAAAGAGGAAACTAAGATATAGAGAGATTTTGTAACCTAATTAAGGTCACATATCTAGTAAAAGGCAAAGCCATTATGTGAACCTATTATCTGGATGTTTAAGTCTGAATTTTTGCCACTTTTTTCTATTACTCTCCTCATTATAAAAATCAATCCCACCCACATTCCAGTATTTTAAATATACCATTAGTTATGAAGTAAAAGTAACACAGAAACCTCTAAACCAGAGTTTCTCAACCTGATCATTTTTTATATTTGGGGCTAGATAATTAGTGGCAAAGGCATCATTGGGGGGGGGGGTCGATACTGTGCACTGTAAGATATTTAGCAGTTTCCCTGGGTCTAACCATTAGATGCCAATGGCAAACCTTACCTACTCCTAGTTGTGACAACCAAAAATGTCCCCAGATAGTCTTGTGTGGGAGGAGAGTAAAATAACCTCTCCTGAGAACTGTTGCTCTGGAGAAAACAATGCCCTGTTTTCTCTTTAAGTTGTTAAATTTATGATCTTAGTTTTATAATTTTCTTTTTAAAATTAATTTATTGATTTGAGAGAGAGAGAGAGAGAGAGAGAGAGAGAGAGAGAGAGAGAGAGAAAGCATGGGGGTGAGGGGCAGAGGGGAAGGGAAAAAGAGAATCTGAAGCAGACTCCCTGCTGAGTGTAGAGCCCATCATGGGACTCCATTCCATGATCCTGAGATCATGACTTGAGCTGAAATCAGGAAGTCCATTAAAAAAATAGATAAATATGTTTTCTTTGATGTTATTTCCATGGAAACTAGGAGCTCATCTTCTATTGCTGTAGTCTCTTCTGGCTGAAGTTACAGAAGTCTTGTGTGATTATAAGCAATTTTAAAGCAGTTTTAAAACTTAAGATCAATCTGGGACACCTAGGTAGCTCAGTCAAGTGTTCTACTCTTTTTTTTTAAGATTTTATTTATGTATTTATGTATTTATGTATGTATGTATGTATGTATTTAATTATTTATTTATTAGAGAGAAAGAGAGAATGCAAGCAGGGTGGAGAGGCAGAGACAGAACCTCAATCAGACTCAAGCCTCACGACCTTGAGATCATGACCTGAGCCAAAACCAAGAGTTGTAGGCTTAACCAACTGAGCCACTCAAGAGGCCCAAAGCATCCAACTCTTGATATCAGCTCAGGTCTTGATCTCAGGGTGGTGAGTTCAATTCCCATGTTGTTCTCCACATGGGGTGTGGAGCCTACTTAAGAAAAAAAACAAACAGTACAAAACTTAAGATACCTTGTTATTCAATTATGATACCTTGTTAGTGTGATAAAATAGCACGATGAAATCTAAAGTCCTTTTGGAAAAAAGTAATACAGATTTTAATTTTTTTAAAATTTTTTTTATTTATTTATGATAGTCACACAGAGAGAGAGAGAGAGAGAGGCAGAGACTCAGGCAGAGGGAGAAGCAGGCTCCATGCACCGGGAGCCCGATGTGGGACTCGATCCCGGGTCTCCAGGATCGCGCCTTGGGCCAAAGGCAGGCGCCAAACCGCTGCGCCACCCAGGGATCCCCCAGGTTTATTCTTACATGTTTTTAAGTGTACTTTTGGGGAACAGTTATGACATTGCTAAAGTTTTCTTCAAAGGTGGGATCTGAAAGGAAGTCTGCAAAAATCTCAGGCTTTAGAGCATTCTTGAAGTTCACGATGTAATCTAAATGGTACTATTGAAACTTACTCCATTTAGCTTGTTATTCTACAAGCATGATATCTTAATTTCACCTTAAAGGCTCTCAAATCTTTATCTATAATTTATAATATTTTGGGATTCCATTAGTTATTAATTCTTAGAGAGATATAAGTAAAAATTATATAAAAAGCTACCTGGGCATTGTAATTAGAATACTTCCTTCTCCCTTAAAATGTACATATTTTAGGAAGGCATTGTCATCTATTAAGTTTATGTCAAATCCATGGAGTACCTTATCTAGTTCATCACTCACCATCCTTTTTATCTTCACTTAGAAAGTTATTTCTTAAGTCTCAGCACCCATCAGATTGCCCTCTGTCCCAGGGAGCACAGTCTGCTCACAAGTCTCCCAAATGCCCAAATCGAAAGCCCCAAAATGTTTTGAAATGAAACAAGTTGCTGTACTCATAACTAAGTGACAATTTATCTCTGGTAAATTATAATACATAGTTGTTCAAAGACTACATGCTCCATTTTTAGTGACATAAACGAAGTTCTAGTTTTATGGTACCCAAGGCTACTTCATTTGCTTGGCTAACTTATTTACTGAGAAAAAAATTACAAAGATTGTTTTTTCTAAAATAAGATGCCATCAATAAAACATTTTTGAGTCATTAGCTTTGTCTGAAAAGTTTTAATCCATACTCAGGCCTATAGAAGTTCTGCCTGGATTGCTACTTCTACACAGAAGAAGACTTCTTTATGTTTTATAGTAGGAGAAATTTGGAACAAAGGAAACTTTCTGGAAATATAAATTCAGCCTATTTTTTAAACTGTCAATGTCCAAGAGATGGCTGGGCATTACTGATGAGTTGCTCTCACCTGACTGATTCCCCACTCCTTTTGCACTGAAATGTCAATGTAAATGCTACAAAAGAATGCAGCTTCTCTCTTCCTTACCAGCCCTTCTCTGGAAGGCTCCATTTTATTTCCCTAGCAGTGCTAATTGCTCCCTATTACTTTGCCATTATGCTCCCCTTCCAAAATAAATAATATTTATGAAACATTGGAACAATAAATAAACTGTGTGTTTATTGTGTTTATTCAACACAGGCTTCCTTTCCAAATTGCATGGCTCAGCTCTGACTGCTGTTCAAGCAGAGACATCATGCTTTCCAAACTGCCCTGCCAATTTGTTTGTCTTTGCATACGCATTTTTTTTCTTCGAGACGTGGAGAATAGCAATTAGGCAATTCCAGGTGGTGTGGGTACCAGAAGATAATCACATTTTGGAGCCATTAGATGCTTCACACACACACATACACACACACACACAGAGGCTTTGTAATCCTCAGGGGTATGATTATCTCATCTATACTCTTCTTCATGCTGTATCAATATCCCCTTCTCTTTTCACAGTACTAAGTTACAGATTCTTCACTTCCTTCCCCCAATTCTGTCCATTCAACCATATAATTATACTAAGAACAGCGTCAGAAAACAACCACCACAAAAACCAATACAACACTGTACTGAGCCAACCTTCTGGGGTTTTTTTTCAACATTTAATTGCAGTATGTGTGATATTTTCCAGTAATTCATTGTTTTGGGGAAATAATGGCAAATTTGTAGACATCCAGAATCTAGAGGGATCAAATTTTGGCATATTTTGTTCATATCTCATTTTTTCCTGTATTCCTAATTCATCCTGTTTTATCCCTCCCCTAACTAACATTTAGCACAGAGGATGTGCTAAATACTGAAGGGGAGCAAAATATGCTCCCCTAGAATGTGCTACTTAGGCATGTGGATTATTTTGAGCTGAATGCAATCAAGACCCAGAGGACTCAAGAAAATCTTTTACCTCTCCCTTAACTACCTAAAATAATTTAGATATGAGGCTTGTTCCAGAAAAGAGAGCTATTACCAGAGAAAACTTTTTATCTGAAAGGCCTATTTATGTGGCAGGGCAAACATCTAATTATCAAACATCTGCTCTTATTGTCCAGTGAATTACATTCCTCCCCTTTGAAGCCCCAGGCCCCTCTCCTATTCCATAGGGATGGTATAGAAGCATCAGTTGCCTGACTGTCTTTGAGTCTCATATCTTTGGTGCTCTTGTATGTACAAAATTAAATTTGTTTTTCTTGTAATCTGTCTAATGCCAATTTATTTATTAGACCAGCCAAACCACCTAGAAAGGAAGAAGGGAAGATTTTTCTGCTCCTACAGTACACAGTAGTTGATTCATCTTGCAAGTGTTTCCAATCACTTAATACAATAACAGCAATGCTTAAAATAGTAACTTGAAGCCTAAATATTATCTTCAGAAATATTTTCAAAGGAGTTTCCATTTTTTAATGACTGTGTTTCTTAAACTGTATTCCATAATGGCATAGTGTGCCATATAATGTTAGTAGGTAGACTGTAAAAAACAAATTTCCATGGCTACTCAAGTTTTAAAATGTCTGGATTAAATAAATTTCATTAATTTGTTTAAAGTTTTGATAAATGCTGTAGTCCTGCACTGTGATACTTCCAGGAGAGAGTTTTGTTTTCCATGAAGGGTTTTCTGAAATTTATTTGACTACAGAATCATATTTTATTTACATGATGCATTTTAAGAACAGACTTCCCCCCAAATGTTGTAAAACCCAATGAAATTTAACAGCAGAACTAAAAATGCCTCGTTTGGAGATTTATAGCCTGGGGTCCATACATAGACTTTAGGGGATCAATGTTAGTATCCATATTTTTTTGGTCTGAAACTTAAACTATTGATTAATTGAACTTGTACTCTATCAGATATATAATATATATTAGTAAGAAAGTAATTTAAGCTGAATAAGGAAAACCTGGGAAGGCATAATTGGAGAAAGGGTCATTTATGTTTGGTTTTGAGGATTTCAAAAGTCAAAGATGATAAAGGACATTCCAGCAAAAGTAGACAACTTAAACAAATGTATAGGAACAATAAAATGCTAGGCATATTTGACTCATATTTGACCCCCATTTGATTTAAGGCTAGGATGCATTAGTTTGAAGCTCAGGATACATGAGTGGTATAATGGGAGATAATGTTGAAAAATAAATTGGAATCCAATTAAGATTTTGAATCACATAATCAAGATTTTGGATTTTGATCATTCCGTTTACCCATTCATAACCATTCAGTGGTCTTCCATTTTTCATATAATTTCCCATTATGGAAAGTAATCTCATAGTGATTATGATAGACTGGAGGAAGGAGACAGTAATCACAAAACAATTTATTCCATAAAATCAGAGGTTTAACATGACAAGGGCCCTAAATTTGGTAGTGGCAATAAGACATGAAAAAAATTGTTTAGCTTTAGCTTTTGTAATGTCCAGTATAATTGCCTAGTGAGGATCCATATACCATTTACTTACTCCATCTTAACACAGGACACACCATCTAGACCTGTGTTATGTAATATGGTAACCAATAGCCACATGTGACAATTTACGTTTGCTTTTAAATTAATTAAAATTACAAAAAAATTAGAAATTCAGGTCCTCCTTGGTACTAGCCATATTTCAAGTGCTTAAATAGTCACATGTGGCTAGTGGCTACTATCTTGGACAGTGCAGATAGAGACTATTTCAATATTTGGAGATAGTTCTATTGGAAAACTCTCATCTAGGCTATAAAACTTATGCAAACATGCAGCAGCCTGAAATGAATGATTATGTATAGCATAATTTCTGCCAGTGCTGGCCTTCATTGAATTCTGAAGCAGGAAAACCTGGTATTTAGTGTCTCCAACCTGCAATTTTCTGCCAAGTTAGTGCTTTGCTGTCTCACTCATGCTTTCATTCTACATGTCCCTGTCTTCTGAATTCCCACAGCAGTCTGTGCTTATCTCTATTGGGGCACTTATGACACAGTTGAAACATTGATTTACTTGTCCTTCTACTCTACTATATTGTATCCCTAGCACAGTGGATGGATGACACAAAGGAGCTTACAGGGGAATTGCTCAGTGAATTTTTGTGAATGAGTGAATAAGGTAACAAAGCATCCTAGGAATTCATTAGCAGGGGCATGTCATGAGATATTTTTGATTAAGGTAGTCTGTTATTTCTGCTTCTCAAATAACAGCATATTTTGTCAACAATTTCTTATACCTGTTTTGTTTGCTACAAGCATCTTCAGAATTGTGTTGGAATGGAGCGGCAGTGTGGAGCAGGTATAGTGTCCCTACATACGGAGGAGTTTGCAGACATAAGCATACTAGACATGAAGCTTTCCTGGAAGTCTAACAGACAAGTAGAGAAGTGGAGAAGTGCAACTGCTTTAGCATCTGGGAGGAAAAGCATAATCCATTCTTTTCCTGCTGGGTATGAAGATGTATCAGATTCAATTTACTAGTTGAGGCAGAACTAGGACTTGTAAGGCAATGCATTGTGGCTAAGAATCCACATTGCTCTGTGTTAATTAATTTCCCAAGATTATCATTTTTGATTCTCCTTGTAATGAAATAATAAATGTACAGAGACCGACTGAATTGGGAAATAGAGAGATCACAAGCTTGCTCCCAGTGACATCTTTTGCCTTTCCATAAAAGTGGAGCTGGCTGACAAATAGAGAGGCTGGGACACCTGGGAGTGTAGATTAAACAGCACAGCAAGTATGTAGACAAGATAGCTGTTTTTGGTAATTAAAGCTGGCCTGCTTAGAACTGGGAAGTAACAAAGATGGCCTGTTTAGTCCTTTCATGGTTGCCTAAAATATGAAAAACTCTCAGTATTTGTCCCCCTATAACCTCATAGGCTAAGCAATAGCTTCCCCAACAAATGAGGCAGTGTTTCCAGGTAAGGCCTGAATGTGGCTTCAAAATCTGATAGAATAATGGTTCTCCTCCTTAACAGTCTGTTTCCTGAAATGGTTCCTAATTTTAAATTTCCAGTTCTTGCATTTCCATTCCCCTTGTGAGAGCTTACTTCTCACCATTGTCAGCAGAAGCAGCTGATCAGCGTGGTGCAAGGAGCCTGATAGATGGCTTTAATTCACTAATCCCATACTGCCTTTACTGTTACTCAGGTCCTGGAGAGAGCTGGCCACCCAAGGCAGAAATCACTGCCTCTGTGTTTCCACACCTGCCTCAAAAGCCTGAGGGCATGGGAATTGATGCCAAGAAGGAGATACAGAAACATATTTCTCATGATTTCTGCAATGCTGGGTGCTAGTGGAGCAGGAGAGAAGGTCTTGACATCACAACACAACTGACCACAGTCTCCCTTTTGCTACCATTACAAGCTTAGGATAAAATGTCATGAGAATTGATATCAGACAGGAAATATCAACAACTCTTCTCCAAGCTTATGTTTAGGACAAAGTTTAATTTGTATACACAGAATGGGATAGCTCCTAGAGAGAAAGATCTCCATCAAAATTTTTTTACTGCCCTGTGTCTAGGTTAAATTTTTTCTCCTCAGTCTTATTTTCCTTTATCAATTAATTTTACTTGTGTTACATTATTTATTGCTACACATACTCTTTTGCCACACACTTAAAAAGATGCCAGGAATGTGACCAACCAACTGTAGTTGGTATAATATTGAGTAGGACCCTTCTACTCCCTTACCTTGGATTTGTCAAGAGATTGGACTAGTTAAGAAGGGCAGTTTAGTCTTTAAATGAGTTTATCAAACGTCCTTGTCTAATTGCATTACATAATTTAGCTTTGTAAGATATTAGACATCTGTTATCTAAGAAGGATATAGAGATAAGAGCAATTCATGACCAAAATAGAGCATTGCTTATCATAAATGTGGTCATCATAACCAGGCTATGGAGAACACTTCTTGGTTTACAAAGAATGTTCACATCTATGATTTTGTTGAATTCTCATAAGAGCACTAGAGAAAGATTGGTCTCAAGGATTAGTATTATCCTCATTTTACAGTGCAGCATGATTATAAAAATGTAAATCACAGGATTTACAATCAGTATTCCTAAGTGTTCCAGTATTCCTTACACTGTGCTTTTGTAAGGGACAAACCTATATTTGGCTATATTGGCACTAGGCAAAATCCAAATTCTGGATAAAGGCAAACTGAAGAATTCAGAGAGCTATCTGAAGCTCTTTCTAGCAAACAGTCTCTGGTACATATTGCTTGCTTCCTGCCTCCCAACCGCTATGATTCCTGGCTTTGCAAAACTGCAGGTTCAGCATTGCCCCAATCTCTGGAACCCATCTGACAACAGGACAGAAGAGGTTTTCATAGCTACAGGCTCTTACTATTCTGGGACTAACATGCTGCTCCTGTTGCTGTGCCAGTCTTAGTCTCGATCCACAGTTATGATAACTGGGCCTTGTTCCCAACATTCGGCCATACCCATCATTCTCCAGTTTTGATTATCAGATCCTTATCTTCTTAATTTTAAGTTCCTTTTGTTTAACCTATCAAGCACTTCCAAGACCTCTAGGACAGGGCCTAGGCTACTTTTGTCAATAAAGATTCTTGTCACATGACTGCCCCCACTCATTTATGTATTGTCTATGGCTGCATTTGTGTCACTAAAGCAGAGCTGAGTAGTTTCAACGGAAACTGTATGGCCCTCAAAGTCTAAAGTGTTTACTGTCTGGCCCTTTAGAGGAAAATATTTGCTGACACTTGCCCTAGAACCGTATTTACGCTCTGTTCTTCTAGTTTATGTTCTCTGGTACTTATGTCTTATCCTAAACCTAGCACAGTGGCTGGAATGTTGCAGGCCAAAAAGAAATTTCCCATATGTTTGTCTGTATGCTGAGTTGCTTGCCTTAATGAACAAATACCATCTTCCCTTGATTTCCCCTAAACTGTAGCTGGCCTTGTCCTAGGCAGAATTTCCTGTCACCTTATATTCCTGTCCCTCTTCCTGCTCACTGCTTGCCTGGGACACCATCTGCATTTTTAACTCCTATTTAAATGAGTTCTGCTTGTGAAATTAGGCTTGCTCTCATACCCTGTGTCTGTGTCTATTCTATCTTCTCAGACCTGTTCTCCATTGTCCTGTATGTCTCAATGGATAGATCTATTCCCAAGCCCTATTTCCTCTCCTCAGCTGATTCCAATTGAAGTCATCTATGTTCAAATTTCTCTGGGCCACTCTTCCTACTCCTTTCTGGGAGAGAAAAAGAAAGATTGAAGTTAGTTTGGATAAATTTGGACTTTTTGAACCAGTACACTAGTATCTCTCCAATATATATAGCTCCAATCTGGCAAGTTCTTGGGGCTGTAGGAGATTTAGAGTCACATGTGCTCTAAAAGAATCCAGTTAAAATTGAGAGCTAAACACATAGGGGCCTGATCATCATAGATGCTAGGCATACATGTCTTCCCTTTTGACCCATTCTCAGAATGATTATCAATTTCCACCCTCTATCCTCCCCATCATTATTCCTGGGAATGTAATTTGATACTCACTGCACAGGACCAGCAAGTAGCAACTCAAAGCCCCTTACTGAAAGCAAACAGAAACTCAAAAGCTTATAATTTGAAGTGTTCCTTGAGTCTTATGAGTAGTTTTCTATAACCTCAAATATCTTAATAATTCTGTGATGAACCGTATCTGTACCCTTGTAGAAATTCAGTGAGCAGATTTTATCAAGTTTCCATGGTGCACAATCTTATAGTTATCATAAGTAAATCATACTCTAGTGCTCTCAAATCAAAGGAATTAATTATAAACTAGTGTGCTTGCTTCATCGCCCTTGGAAATAACTATATAGGTGACCACCATCTCCCCAAATTTGATTCTGTACTAATTTTCTCTGCTGTTGGCAGCACATGAATAGGTGATATGTTGCCTCAATGTGGAAAGTAGTCTCACTAAGGCAGGCATAGTCTCCCAGCCTTTCTTATGCATTTAAGTGCCTTTTGACCTGGTAAATAAATTCAAATTACTGGCCTTTGTTCTTCTTAGCACTGAGCTGAAAGTCAATCTAACAATATTCTGAATACCCTTATCATTTCCAACACATTTAGCATTCAGAAACACTCCTTCCCCTAAATGTAACTTTTTTGGTTTGTTTTGTAAGGGAAAAAATGCTATTCCATAAAGCAAAATAATATGTTAATCTAAGTTACAGTGCTATATCTTTTCTATTTCTCAATTTAATGGAAAATTTAGGGAAATAGAATGTAGATGAAACCATAATTTGCAAAAAAATTGACCAAGATGATTGGCACCTTTAAGATGGCTGAAGGTTTCTCTGACCTTAAATATCATCCTGAGGTGGGCCTGGGCTTAGAGAAATCTGAGCAAAATCCCCGAAGATTTGTATTATGTGCAGATCTTTTTGAAGTACTAGCATACTTTTCTCTTTCGTAGAGCAGGTTTTGGAAATATTGAGCAAAGACAGGGAGAAAATGGCAGGAATCAGGGTTGGCTACTCATCAAACACTTCTGTATAATTGGCTCTGAGTTGTAATGAGAGCATAGAATTTGATTTGTGGTTGTGCCCACAGTGAGGTGGTTCCCCTTAGGCAGCAGTGGGGAGCAATAGACAATGTAACACATGAAAAAGATTATTTATAATCAGGCTTTGATTCTTGACAAACACTGTATTTGTTTGGAGATAGCTAGATGGAGAGAATTAGTAGCATACACTTGGGCCCTTCTCCTTTCTAAGATTGCAGAATGTTATTAGATATGGGAACGTATTTGGAGATTAATTATTTATACCCCTTCATTTTGTAGATGAGGGAACTGTGGCCTGAGACAGAAAATTATTTGTCTGAGACATACAGTTATTTGGTAGTACAGCCAAGAATTGAACCTGATTTAGTAGTGTTTTTTTGTACCATTCTACTCACCTTCTTTATTGGCCAATAGATTTTATTTTGAAATAGTTACATGGCAAGTGACAAATCTCTACAGACTATGTGTTCCATCTGAATATTGATCATAGGATATGGGTCAAATTGCCCCATTCTGAAGATAAGATTTTTGCCAGATTTTTTATATATACTGACTCAGCTGACCTTTCACTAATTTCTTTGTTCCAGTCCAGAAAGTATTAAACATTGGAACTCTTTTAAGTATTCTGAAGCAAGATGCACTTTGTATATTCACCTTTGCTGGAATGCAAATCTGTGCAGCATGGTTCACTCAGTTTAAGTTTCTGTCAACAGTGTTTCTCCTGATTATCTGCTCAGCCTATGTGAGGACAGTACTGAAATGCATAGTATTCTCTGTGTTGAAGAGGTTCCTGGTAATTCCATACAGATTTTCCTCTCCCAATAATCTTAGTATATTACCTGAGAAGAGAAGATCCAAGATTATGGTTTGTGATTTTCCAACACAACCATTTCTTACTGTTTTATTTGAGAAAGACAACTTCAGGAACATTTTGCTTTGTTTTCATTCATGTCTAAATTAGGTATGTGAATGGAGCCGCAGACTTATATAATTATAAAACATTTGCAGTAGGAATCATAAAGGTGGAAAGGAACATCTACACAGCTGGCTTTCAAAAACATCTCACCAGTAGCCTGTTTCTCTCATATAATAATAATAATAATATGGAATATAGATTAATGTACAGCTACCACACTTAAAGCAAGTGTTAGGAGTCTGGATTTCTGCCTGTTTGCCTTCCTAACATAAACCTAATTTGTAAGCTTTACAGAGCTTTCAAAATTCCATGAATAGTGATTTTACAAATCCTTATAGATTGGAATACTAAGAAACAAACTAGTCTATGACCTACCACTGTGTTTGATGTCAACAGGCAGGTCTGAGGACCCAGAGGGGGACCCCCAGGAACAAGAGAGTCCCTGGCTGTACACAGGCTAGAAATAAAACACAAGCCAACAGGAGGTGAAAGCAGAGCTTATTGAAGATATAGAGAGAGTACAGGTACAGATAGAGTGTCTAGGAGATTCAGAAATGAAAGGAGAGAGTCTGGTGTTGGTTTGGCATCTGAAGGTTTTTATTGAGGACCATGACCTGGTGTTCAGGTCCTCTCAGGCATCCAAGAACCAGTTAGAAGATAAGCACCCAGGTGTTATTCCTTGGAGCCAGGGCAACAGGGGTTGGAGGGGAGAGGGGTGGAGTGGGTGGGTTTGGCGTTGAGGTGTTTAGTGCCAGTGGTTTGGAATACATATATGAAAGCTTCATCCACTTATTCTCATCTGATCTTTCCTTAGATGTTATCTATTCTAAAGGAGTTCTTAATTTCTTATCCCTTACAAGGAGGACATATATCATTTGCATTCTGAGGCATTGCAAAGTGGGGGTACAGGTCCTAGCAGGAATAGAAGCAGAAAAAGAAACCAAAAAACAGGTTTTTATGGAGTCCTCCAGTTTCCCTGTTGAGAGCAAATTTGACATTGGGATTCAGGTATGAATTGAAAATAGTTCAGTGCTCTTTATTCTACTTCTGAACAAGCTGCTGGTGGATGGAAATTGAGATATCAAATTTTGAATAATTGAGCAAATTACAATGCATGATAGGTCTTAAAGTGCTCATTGTTCAATTATTATGTAAAATTAAATAAATTCTGAGCCCAGGAGAATTATGTCCTTGTACTGCTAGGACACCACATGTGAGGAAATTTTAGATGCTTGTAGTCAGTGGCTTGTTATCTCCTAAAGGGAAGGATGCATGTATCAATACAGAAAATGTATCACAATACTCTCAAAACTAAATTCAAATTTTGAAAGGTTATGGAAATAATTTTAATTTGCTTACTTTTAGCCTCATAAAATTTTACTTAGAGACTACATTGCTCTACATTGCCAAAGCAAGCAGTACCAGTTTATTACCATTTCTAGTTAATTTGTGCTTCAAAACAGTAAAATTTTCAGTTTGTAAAGTATATAGTTCTAGAGATTTTGGCAACTACATAGTCAAAAAAACCAACAACATAATCAATAGAACAGTTCCATCACCCTTTGGGTTCCCCCGTCTTTTTCTTATTTTTCCCCCCTCTTTTTCTACTCAGTTCTCTGCTCTAGTCTTGGCAATCACAGATCTTCTTATGATCTCTTTAGTTTGTTCTTTTCCCAGAATGTCACATGAAAGAAATCAAACAGCTGCGCATCCTTTTGAGTCTTACTCTTTTCACTCAGCATAATGCCTTTGAGATTTATCCTTCTTATGATATGTATTAGTAGTATACTCCTTTTTATTACTGAATACTATCCCATTATATGGATATACATTCACCAATTGAAGGGTATTTCGATTGTTTCCAAATTGTGGTGACGATGAAAAAGTTGCCATAAACATTTGCTTACTTGATTTTGTATGAATGTAAGTTTTTATTTTGTTTATATACATACCTAGAAGTACTAATCAATATAATTAATATTTAATATATACAATGTAGTAGATTATATAATTAACATTACACATTAATATACAATAAATATTAATTAATATATGTACATATAATATATACTATATATAATACATTATATGTATTATAATATTATATATATAATATGGCAGGGTTAAATGGTTAGTGAAAGTTCACTTTTATAAGAAACTATTAAACAGTTTTTCAAAGTGACTGTAACATTTTGCATTCCCGACAGAAATGTGAGAGAGTTAGTTCTTCTACATCCCTACCAAACCATTGCATTGATTGACAAAGGCTTATTTTAAAAACTGAGAGGGGCACTTGGCGGGTTGAACACTGGGTGTTATGCTATATGTTGGCAAATTGAAATCCAATAGAAAAATCTAATAGATGTTTAGTGCTATCTCACAGGTTTATTTTCATTTCCCTAGTGACTAATAATGTTGAGCATCATTTCATGTGCCATTTGAAATTTGTATATTTTCTTCACTGATATATTTGTGGCCATTTTTTTAAATTAGGCTGTTTTTTTTCTCATTTTTGAGTTCTGATTTTTTTTTAAGATTTTTTAAAAAATTTATTTGAGAGTGAGAGAGCACAAGCAGAGAGAGTGGCAGAGGCAGAGGGAGAATCAGGCTCTCCACTGAGCAGAGAGCCCAACATGGAGCTCGATCCTAAGACTTCAGGATCATGACCTGAGCTGAAGGCAGATACTTAACCAACTGAGCCACCCAGGCACCCCGAGTTCTTAATTCCTTTTTAAAAATATAAATCCTTTGTATGATATGTAAATTGTAAATATATTCTCCCAATCTTTGCTTTTCTTTTAATTCCATCTTTTGAAAGGCAACCATTCTTAATTTTGGTGAAGTGCGATTTATAAGAATTTATTTTATGATTTCATGCTATGTTAAAGGAATATTTGCCTAACTCAAGTTCAAAAATTTTATACTGTGTTTTCTTCTACAACTATTATTGTTTTGGATTTTACATTTAAGCCTATGATATATCTTGAGTTATTTTTTATGTATGGGGTCATGAGTGGATTGAGGCTGAGCTTTTCTTCTATGAATTTGACTTTTATTTTATCTTTTTAGATTCCATGTTTAAGTTTTATCATACAGTATTTGTCTTTCTCTCTCTGCCTTATTTCACTTAGCATAATGCCCTCCAAATTCATCCATGTTGTAACAAGTAGTAGGATTTCCTTATTTTCTGTGGCTGAATAATATTGAATTGTACATATACTACATTTTCTTTACCCATTCGTCTAGCAAAGGACACAGGTTGTTCCCGTATCTTGAGTATTGTGAATAATGCTGCAATAAACACAGGGTTGTAGATAATCTGTTTGTGATAGTGATTTCATTTCCTTCGGATATATACTAGAAGTGGGATTGCTGGATTTTTTTCTATTTGTTTTTCTTTTATTTTGTGAGTTTGAGCATCCAATTATTCTAGCAAAATTTGTTGGAAAGAATATCCAATCTATTTAATTGCTTTTATGCCTTGGTCAAAATTCAATTGACCACAATAGCTACCTTTGGGCTGACCAGCTGCCTATGACACTGTCAGGCATGGGGGCTTTGCCAAAAAAATAAAAAATAAAAATGGCTTCATACTAGATATTTGCCAATCAGAAACTTTCTTTAAAGGAAATGAGAGTTCTCATAGAAAGGGCAGGAACTGTGGGGAAATTAGGAAGAGGAGAGTAAAGAGGTGCAAAAGGAAGTAGGCAGAATATATAAGACGAGAGTCAGGAATAAAGAAAGTATTTGGAAAAAGTGAAAGCAGGAACAAAACATTGGGTCATTATAGTGGAGAGCTGGGAGTTGGGTGTAATGGATCTCTACTGTTAAGGACCCCAATGTAGGCCTGAGTCACTATTGCTGAGCTGTGTTGCAGATAAAATTCCAGTTCCTTGTCAGACTGATTGTAATATTCAGATTCTTTCCTGTCCTTTTGTACTCCTTACAGTATTCTTAGTTAGAATCATAGTCATCTGTGTGTGCCTCTTTTCTTTGGACCCAGAAAGGTTCAAAATAGAACATCGAGTTTATACCAGAACCAGAAGTAGGGTCTGGCTCTTTCAACCTGGTATACTGCTGACTCACAGATGAAATATCTTCTATAGTCAGGGTTATTAGGGGCTAGATTTTGAGAAAAACTTTTGATTTATCCGTGTTGTTTGAATCTTTACAACAAGAATGAATTCATGTATTGTGTAATTGAAAATAATGAAAATCAGTTGACTGTGTATCTGTTGGTCTATTTCAGTACTGTCTACTTTTCCCATTGAAATATATACCTATCCTTTTGCTATAACAGTGTGCAGAATATGTTTTATGGTGAGTCTAGAAATTGGGTAGTGCAAATCCTAACGTTTTATTCTTTTTCAAAATTGTTTTGGCAATTCTGTTTCCTTTGTATTTTCACATAACATTTTACAATTATATTGCTATTTTCTGCAGTAGGTTTTAGAATTCTCTTTAAGATTTTATAGAACATATAGGTGTATTTGGATAGAATGGGCATCTTAAGAACACTGATTCGTGAAATTCATAAATAGACCACATCTCTTTTTTTATTTAGGTCTTCTGGATTTCATTAATTATTATTTTGTATGTTTTTGCATACAGATCCTGCACATATTTTGTTAGATTATTACCTGAGTATTTTGGGGTATTTTGTGATGCTAAAAGCTGTACTTAAAAAATAGATTTCTGGGATCCCTGGGTGGCGCAGCGGTTTGGCGCCTGCCTTTGGCCCAGGGCGCGATCCTGGAGACCCGGGATCGAATCCCACGTCGGGCTCCCGGTGCATGGAGCCTGTTTCTCCCTCTGTCTATGTCTCTGCCTCTCTCTCTCTCTCTCTCTCTCTCTCTCTCTCTCTCTCTGTGACTATCATAAATGAATAAAAAAATAAAATAAAATGTTTAAAAAAATAGATTTCTAATTGTTCATTACAAGATTGTATAGATATAAGATAATTTTCTGTATTAACTTGTATTCTGTGACCATACTAGTTCTAGTAGTTTTTTTGTTGTTTTTGTTGATTCTTTGGGATTAGAAAGAATAGTCTGTGAAAATACTTTGTTTTATTTCTTCCTTTCTAATCTATATGACTTTTATTTCTTTTTCTTACATTATGGCAGTGACTAGAGCCTCCAGTATATATATGAGAGAGCAGATAGTGCCTGTTTTACAATCTTAGAAGACAGGTTGTCAGCCTGTCACTATTAAGTGCGATATAACGTGTTTATTGAGGATGAACTTTATCAAGTTGAAATTTATGTCCATTTCTGATTTCCTGAGATTTTACAATGAATGAATATTGCATTTTGTCAAATGTTTTTTCTCCACTTATTAAGATGATCAGGTGCTTTTTCTTTATTAGTCTATTGATATGGTAAATTACATTGTTTGATTTCTGAGTGTTGAATGATCCTTGTATTCCCAGAAAGGCCCCCTATTGATTATGATTATTTACTTTATATACTGTAGGGTTGCATAGGTGGAAAAATTTTTTTAAGTTTATTTAGTTTTTTAGTAATCTATACACCCAATGTAGGGCTTGGATTTACAACCTAGAGGTGAAGAGTCTCTCACTCTTCTGACTGAGCCAGCTATGACTCCTGGACTAAAACATTTTTATAAATATTTATATCTATATTTGCATAGAGCTTCCTTTAAAAATAATAATTAAACATTTAAAAATATAACTATAGATATCATTATTCCCTCATGAACATAGATGCAGATATTCTTTTTTAAAGATTTATTTATTTATTTATTTATTTATTTATTTATTTATTTTAGAGAGAAAGAACAAGCACATGTGGGAGGGGAAAAGGGAGAGGAAGAATCCGAAGCAGACTCCTTGCTGAGTGCAGAGTCCCACATGGGGCTCTATCCCATGACCTGAGCAGAAACCAAGAGTTGGATACTCAACTGACTATGCCACCCACGTGCCTCCATTAAATACTGTTTTAACATATTTGTATTTGATCATTTTAAATCTATTCATATTACATGGAAATTTGGATTTAAACAGTAAAACTATAACTATACTATGATAACTTATGTGAATTTAGCATATGAGTAGGTTGTGTGTACACACATAAAATACTTTTAAAAAAGATTAGATGGCACTACACTGACAAATTAACAGTTAATATTAATGGCAATATACTTATAAGGGAATTTTATTTTTTTATAGTACTTTGGAGTATCCAAATTTCCAACAGTGAACATCTATTACCTTTAAAGTGCTTTTTATCATATATATAAAAAATAGCTATGACTCAATATCAGTTATTTCTGCAGTTAAGAACAGAGACCACAATATAAAAGACACTCATCTCCTTTAGGAAGATGGATTGGTTTAAGAAGTGAGAACAGTACTCAAGCAGGTCCAATCAGACTGTCTACCTGGTATTGATACATTGCCTCTATAGGCAATGTAGACCTTCATTCTACTCCGGTCTACATCTTTATTGCTCACCAGCATTTCTGCACATATTTTTCACTGCTTTTAAGAAGGATTTGGAGTTGGGGTGCTTGGGTGGCTCAGTCAGTTCAGCGTCTGCCTTCGGTTCAGGTCATGACCCCAGGGTCCTGGGATAGAGCCCCATGTTGGGCTCCCCTCTCAGGGGGGAATCTGCTTCTCCCTCTCCCTCTGCTCCCTGCTCATGCTCTGTCTCTCTCAAGTAAATAAATAAATAAATAAATAAATAAATAAATAAATAAATAAAATCTTAAACAACAACAAAAAAAGAAGGACTTGGAGGAATTTGGATTAATCCAGTATAATCTTTTTTGATGGCTAGAAATAACTTCATATGTTGATGATGATTTTAGGCTTATATTTTTCTTAAAGTATGACTATAAAATTATCTAATAACTTTCTTCATGCATCCCAAACTGCATGAATTATTTCCTTTTATTTTTTTAAATTCAAATATGCACAGAGGCACCTGACTAGCACAGTCAGTAGAGCATACAACTCTTGATGTTGGAGTCGTGAGTTCGAACCCCCATTAAGGGTAGAATTTACTTAAAAAACAAATAAACTAACAAACATCCACGAATACAGATTATAGTAAAATGAGCCTTCAGATACCAAACAGCCACATTCTAGAATTATCAAGTTTTGATGCTCATGCTTCATCTACATATACCCTTATTTTAGTGAAAGATTTTAAAGAAAATCCCAGATATCTTGTAATTCCACTCCAAAGTACTTCAGTGTGCATCTTCAAAATCAAAGATGTTTCTTTACATAAGCAAAATGTCATTATCACATGTTTGAAATTTGAAAAATTTTCTTATTTTGCACCAGTGGTAGTGGCAGAAAACAAATAACACTTTCCAAAAGGGATTAAACACACTTTAATAGAGGGATGCTTTACAAGGTCAAGGGAAATGTTAGGAAGAACAAGAAGGGATAGAATGGTACTCTAGTACTGGTAGCATGAGGGACCCATTACTACTAGGCCCAAAAGACCAAAGAGAGAAACAATTGGCAGAATCCTGAGAATCTAGCTAAATGCGGGAGTTTACACATGATGACCAACCATCCCTATTTTCCTAGTATTGAGAAATTTCTTGAAATGTGGAATTTTTGGTACTAAAACTGAGTCAGTCCTAGGAAAATTGGGATGGTTTGACCCCTTAGGTCCACTAGACAGGAACTATCTTTGATAGAGGGATGTAACCACCATGTTAATCCTCTGGTCTCCTAGCACATCCCACTAGACAAACCGGATACTGAGAGCAATGGTACCCTTTTATCACACATAGAGGTCTGCCTCCATGTGCAAAAAATGAATAGAGAGTGGATTAGGAGAGATAAATAAAATATACCAGCACAATTTTATTTACCTTATATTGGTCATTACTCAAGTACCCGATTGGCCAACATAATATCTATTTGAATTTATTTTGTTGAATAAGAATCCAAAACATGGTATTTAGTTTAATGTCTTTTACAGTTTAAAAAAAATTTGTAATTAAACTCTACCTACAACATGAGGCTCAAACTCCTGACCCTGAGACCAAGAGTGGCATGCTCTACTGAATTAGCTAGCCTGTGATGTTTTTAACTTGTTCCTCTACACTTTTATTTCCTGTAATAAGAAGTTATTTATTAAGACTTGATTTCTTGTAGATTCAACTTTTTTTGTTAAGAATACATCATAGGTTGTAGTTTACAATTCATATTGCATCACATCATGAGGTAGGTAATGTCTTTTTTCCTACACTTATGAATATCAAGTATTCAGTGCATTCAGATATAACACCTCTATTATGGAATTCACCCCGAATCTTTCATCTAATGGTCTCCTTCATTGACAACTACTGCTTAAATAAATTAATTCATTAAGGATTACAACATAATTATTTACTAAGTCTAGCATTTTTTCTATGTGAGCAAGATATATACTGAGAGGAAGAACTTTTAGTCATGAATGAGGACTATATGTGATTAACCTGAAAGATAGTTTGTACTGTTAAAAGTCAGGAATAATTCTTATTTTTACTTTGTGTCTCTTGAAAGTAAAGCATTGGGTCCCTATCTATGATAATAACTGATTTTTATTTTTGCTTTTTTTTGAGTATCATTAAGATCATGGTTTTTAATATCTCCAATAAAATTTTTACTGTTAATGAGTTTTAGTATATACTTGCTGTAAATTCAAGTGAATTTAGCTAATTGGATATTATAGATGGCAAATCAAATCTTCTCTATCATACAAACTATACATCCTGGTTTGCCCAGGAAAATCCCAGTTTATTCTCTTTTCCTATCATAATTATCAATAGCACCTCTTTTCTTTCTTAAATATGTCCAAACTTTTACTCTAAATTATATGGTTACTTTATACTATGGGCAGCACTGCTCTAGCTCTGTATCTTATAATTAATTCTCTTATGCCAGAATAGTTCATGTGAATTAAACCCTGAAAGAGACAGCTGAAGAGGTAGAGGTAGAAGGAACTTATACTGTGTTTTCAGGTAGGTGTTCTGGGATCCTACAAGCCTCTGGACTCTCAAGCATTTTTTGCACTTCTTGGATGGCATGTTCATCCACCAGATACTGGAAAAGATTTGTTGATACTGTCTCTGTGATACTTGCTATTAGAAGTGCTGCATTTCTCAAATGCCCAGCTACTCATTAAATTTAGTTCATTTTGTTCTTGCTCTACTGCTAGCCTAATGATCAGTGTGTGCCTATGGAAAGTCAATTCAATTGCCTCAGTGCATAACAAGGGCAAAGATAGGCACAGTGTTCTTTCCTTTAAATTACACGTCATTTTAATACCTTATCTCCAGAAAGGAAGAAAGTTCAGAACTGGTAAATAGCAACTTACATAATATGTAAGTTGTTAAGGAGTATTTTATTAAGATGCTGCCTTCTGAGAATAATTTTTTTTTAATGTTCTGTAGGTTCTCTGAAATTCTCTAGGAATCTTGAGTTACTTTCATAAAGATTTGCAATATATGGTAACGGTAATCGAAGTAGGGTGAGGTTGATTTAAAGCCTAGACAGGATAGCAGCTCAGTTTTATCTTTGCACCCTTCCATAACAAATTCTCAAGTAGACCTGTAACTCTAACCTCCATCCTCCTAAACTGAATATCATAAAAGGACCACTTTTCAGTGTCATGAGAAGGGAAACAGCATCATTAAATGAGCCAAGATCTTTTAGGTTCTAAAACTCATATTTCCATACTTGGCAACTTTCTAAAAGAAAATCAGTGAAAGAAAAGGAAAAAAAGGGATCCCTGGGTGTCACAGCGGTTTAGCGCCTGCCTTTGGCCCAGGGCGCGATCCTGGAGACCCGGGATCAAATCCCACGTCGGGCTCCCGGTGCATGGAGCCTGCTTCTCCCTCTGCCTCTCTCTCTCTCTCTCTCTCTCTCTCTCTCTCTCTCTGTGACTATCATAAATAAATAAAAATTAAAAAAAGAAAAGGAAAAATATATTAATTAGCTAATTATTGCATTCAACAAATACATATTGAGATCTCATTATTTGCTGAGCACTGTTCTTGGCAATGTGAATTCAGCAGTGAATATGAGAACACCTAGATGTTCCATTTTAATAAGAGACAAAATAATAAGTAAAACAGAATGAATAAAGAAGTTAGACTTCTGGTGCTAGCTAAGATAGAATAAGTCACTCCAGTCTATTTCCCCAGTAAATTACAACTAAAACTACTGCATGGAATACAAAAAGCAACTGCCTAAAGATGCTAAAAAGTAAATAATGGCAGAGAGGTTGTTTTTTCACTGCTCTTGTTCTTTTACATTTTCCCCTTCTTTATCACTTGGTTTTAACTCAAGGGTAAACCAAATTCCAGAACTGCACTTTGAGGTCGCAAAGCAAAATCCTTGAGACAAACCATCTGTTTTTAGCCAGAGGACTAGGAAAAGGTGATCCCATAAGTCAGAAGAGTGTGTGAAAAATCCCACATTTCTTCTTTTTCCTTCCTTCCTTCCTTCCTTCCTTCCTTCCTCCCTTCCTTCCTCTCTCTCTCTCTCTGTCCTGTCTCTCTCTCTCTTACTTTTCCTCTTGGCCTTGCCCTGAGGCAAATTCCAGAGAAGAAGCTGCACAGCTTCAGTGACATTAGAGGAGGCAATATGGGCACCTAATGTCCTGAGAAAAAAACCTGCTTCTCATTAGCTAAAGGAACCAGGACAAGAAGCCCCTGTGGTCTGAAGAGGCGAGAGGTGTTATCTTGTCAGAAGTTAGACTTAAAGAAGGGATCTCCAAAATCTTTGTATGAATCAATTAAGTCCCAGTCTCATCCCCAGCCTATATATACATGGAACAGACCCAAAGAAAACAAAGGCTTTGAGAATGGAACTGGAATACATAATGCCACCCAAGTCTCAAACGAAATGCTGGGATGTTCTGTTGGTGTGTAGGATTAATCTGAAGAGTATAGTGAAGACTTTGAAAACCAGACATTGGAACTATTGTCTGCATCAAATGAGGAAGAACTTACAATCTACATATAACCAGGTTAATAACCTATGAAAACAAAACAAAACAAAAAAAACGAAATCAACATTCTCAAGAGAATTTTAACAGGACTCAGACTCTTACAACATAATATTCAAAATCCAAGATACAGTCCCAAATTTCTTGTCATATAAAAGGCAGGAAAATGTGGCCAGTTCTCAAGTGAAAAAGAAAATCAACAGTTTCTAACCTTCAAGTGACCTAGATGATAGAATTATAAAACAAAGCCTTCACTTTAACCATGCTTTATAAGAAAAAGGTGAATACTCTTAAAATGAATGGAGAGAGAATAGTTGTTGTCAGCAGAGAATTATAAGCTGAAAAAAAAGGAAATTCCACAGTTTGAGTTTCTTGGCAATGTGTTTAGGAAATTATTTTATGGTAAATTCCATTCTCAAATCTTTTGGTGTTTGTAGAAGAACATAATAGTAATTTGGCCTTCAACACTGTGGAGGTGAACAGTGAGGAGAAATATAATGCAGGATTGAGAGAATTGTTTTAAATTAATCTTTAGTTTTTACTTGAGGTGACCTAGGTAAGCATTGGACCAGAGATGTCAAGCATGAATTTTTATTTTATTATGTATAAGTATGGTGTTCAGCAATGAAGATATGAGAAGAAGAGTCTTTTGTGTATAGTGGTATTTACAGTCATTGGATTTGTTGAAATCACATAATATGAAACTGTAGACACAATGAGTAGACATCCCAGGAATCATTGTGGTGCACTCAATTAGAAGAGGCAAGGCAAGGAAATAAGTATTTGGAGAAGCCAGACAACTAGGAAGAAAGCCAGAAGACTGGTGTCAGGAAGAGCAAATGAAGACTGAATTTCGAGAATGAGATAGTAATAAAGTCTTTAATGCTGCTGGGAGGTAAGAAGATGAGGACTGGGAGATAGCCATTGGATTTAACTAAATGAAGGTCCTTGTTGATATTGGGAGGAGTAGATTCAGTGCATTGGTAAAAGACTGGGAGATGAGAAATATTAGCTACTATTTTAAGAAAATAATGAGTATTGATCCAGTTTTGAGGAAATTTTCTGAGAAGCAGAGAAATGAGGAAGTAGCTGGAAAAATTTGACAAGCTCAAAGTAGGATGGTGGCAGTCAACTTTATTATTTACTATTGTTTTTCTTCCTACTTATTTCTTAAGCAAATTTAAAAAGGCAATGTGTTTACTTGTTGATTTTTCTGTATACTCAAATAAACCAATTCAGAAGATTAAACTACACCACAGATATTAGCATCACTGTAAAGAGGAAAACATCTTTCTGTGGGCTTTTCCTAAGATCCCATGATTAGACTTCAGTTTACAACTCTGGATATGTACGAACACCCAGCTACATGTAAGGCACTATTGGAAATCCCAAATAAGTATAATACCCATCTTCTGTCCTCAAATGGTGTAAACTGACTGTATTTCTTTATGGGGTAAATAAGATATACATAAATAACTACCTTATATCATTTCTTTTTTTTTTAATAGCACTTCTTTCATTCTACTTTTTTCTGTAATGGTGAAATGTCTATCTCCTTCAATAGACTGTGAGTCCATAGAGGGCAAAAACTATGTCTTGTAATCTGTGTGAGCTTTCTTTCACTTACCTTCAGTATTCGGTACTTGTTTGTACATAATAGAAACTTACTACATTATTTTTTTTAAAGATTTGTTTATTTGAGAGAGAAAGAGTGCATGCATGCATGCATGTGAGTGCAGTGGGAGGGGTACAGGGAGAGGGAGAATCTCAAACAGACTCCACTGAGCATGGAGCCCAATGCAGGGCTCAGTCTCATGACCCTGAGATCATGACCTGAGCCAAAACCAAGAGTTGGACACTTAACCAATTGTGCTACCCAGGCACCCTAGGAACTTACTATATTATAGGTTTACATTGAATTGATGAATTAAAATTACAGTGAACATACAATGAAACTGTGTTGTTGGCTAGATTAATATAATGTTCTTCCACAAACACTTTTTATTATGAATATACAATTTACCAATAAATAATTTTCTTAATACATTAACAAGAAAAACATCCTTTTCTATAAGTAGCAGATTCATAACTAATATCATTTTCATTCAAATTAGAAACTTAGAATATAGCTTAAGAAGTTTCATTATTTTAGATCTGCCCTAAGACCCAGCAATTGCACTGCTGGGGACTTACCCCAAAGATACAGATGCAATGAAACGCCAGGACACCTGCACCTTGATGTTTATAGCAGCAATGTCCACAATAGCCAAACTGGAAGGAGCCTCAATGTCCATCGAAAGATGAATGGATAAAAAAGATGTGGTTTATGTATACAATGGAATATTACTCAGTCATTAGAAATGACAAATACCCATTAATTGCTTCGACATGGATGGACCTGGAGGGTATTATGCTGAGTGAAATAAGTCAATCGGAGAAGGACAAGCAGTGTATGTTCTCATTCATTTGGGGAATATAAATAATAGTGAAAGGGAATATAAAGGAAGGGAGAAGAAATGTTGGGAAATATCAGGAAGGGAGACAGAACATAAAGACTCCTAACTTGGGGAAACGAACTAGGGGTGGTGGAAGGGGGGAGGAGGGCGGGTGTTGGAGGGGAATGGGTGACGGGCACTGAGGTGGACACTTGACGGGATGAGCACTGGGTGTTTTTCTGTATGTTGGTAAATTGAACACCAATAAAAATTAATTAAAAATAAAAAATAAAAAAAATAAAAAAATAAAAAATAGTGAAAGGGAATAAAGGGGAAAGGAGAAAAAAAATGAATGGGAAATATCAGAAAGGGAGACAGAACATGAGAGACTCCTAACTCTGGGAAACGAACAAGGGGTGGTGGAGGGGAAGTTGGGCAGTGGGTGGGGGTGACTGGGTGACAGGCACTGAGGGGGGCACTTGACGGGATGAGCACTGGGTGTTATTCTATATGTTGGCAAATTGAACCCCAATAAAAAATAAAAAAAATTTAAAAAAAGTTCCATCATTTAGATGTCTCCTGACCATAATCACTAGACCTATTTAAAAATCTCTGCATAGGGCAGCCTGGATGGCTCAGCGATTTAGTGCCGCCTTCAGTCCAGGGCATGATCCCAGAGTCCCAAGCAGGATTGAGTCCCACATGGGGCTCCCTGCGTGGAGCCTGCTTCTTCCTCTGCCTATGTCTCTGCCTCTCTCTCATTCTGTGTCTCTATGAATAAATAAACAAAGCCTTAAAAAAATAAAACTCTCTGCGTAGATTCGTATACCCACACCATTCTTGTAATATAGATGAACAATATATTCACAGTTTCCCTCATTCAATGTAGGAAGTTTCTCCAATTAAGAATCTCAGACAATAATTCTATATTGTACAATTAAAAATCTATTAAGAGACTAGACCTCATCTTAAGTGTTCTTAGCACAATGAAATAAAGGTTTTTTTTTTAAGGTTTTAATTTATTTTTTCATGAGAGACACACAGAGAGAGGCAGAGAAATAGGCAGAGGGAGAAGCAGGCTCCCTGTGGGGAGCCTGGTGCCCGACTCCATCCTAGAACCCCAGGATTACAACCTGAGCCAAAGGCAGACGCTCAAACACTGAGCTACCCAGGTGCCCCAAAATGAAGGTTTTAAAAAGAATCTGTTACTAAGCAGATTGGTTGGAAATGTAGGTATTATTTTTGCTTGTTTCAAACCATTCCTCTAAGCTCTCATCTGCTTCCAGTCATCTTGCATTTTTCATGTATCTGTTTTCTAAAGCACAGAGATTTATGTCACTCATTATTTTCTATCAACTGACTGGTTGACATTGTATATATAAAGTAATCATTGAATGTACTGGGTTTTTTTTTTCTCTATTTTTGGCCAACTGAAGTGCAATGTCACATGAAAATAGCCAACAATCCATCTCTGAGTTCAGTAAAAGTTCTTGGTTCAGGAAGATATTGGAAATTTATGATCAGGCTCTCCCTTAATGAATGAGACAGAATTTACTAAACTTCCTTATTCTGAGCTATCGGTTAAGGAACTTGCACGTATGAAAAGGGTTAAATTAAATGGCATGAATAAAATAAATATTATTTAGCCATTGTTGAAATGAGTTGATAAAGGGGCAAAAAATGAATTTATTTGAAAATTTAAGGTGAATCTTCCTTATGACTTTTAACTGGTCTGAGACAAAATGTGGAGATTTCCTAATCCTCTTACACAAGTTTATCTGTGAAACAGCAGGCTTACTCATGGTGCTCTCAGATAAGTGAATTTAAAGACATATGTTAGAAGGTGGGCAGGAGAATGGATTTGGAATCATAAGAATTCTGTTTCAAGATGGAATCTGATGAGTTGCTATTTACATAAGTGCTTCCTGGTGCTTATTTGAGTCTTTCTTGGGGGAGGGGTAAGAATGTCAGGACAAACTCCAAGTGCATGAGAGCTAAAAACTTCTGCAGGATGCTAGCAGAAGGATTGGGACTGGAGGCAAAGGTAGTTTCCAGATGGGACTACTACTCAGTATGAATGAATCTGCTGCCTTTATCAAGAAAAACCAGGTTGGGGATTTTATGTCTTTCTGAGGGATTAGTGAATAGAGATGACTAGGAAGATTCACACTTTCCATTTAACAACTTTTATATTTAAATGTTCAAATAGAGTTGTGTTTGATATCCTTGGAGTTTTCCATGTCTTTGAACTTTAATAAGGTCAGAAAGAGCTTTTAGGCTCATTTTTTAAAAAGAGGCCACTGGTGGCCTCCCTGCAACACAAACCATTTCCCCATTTTGTTTCCTAAGGTGAATACTTCCTCTTTTTTTTCAAATACCCTAAATTATTCTCTGTTCAGAAATTAAGCTGTGCTAAAGAAACACAGCATAGGAAAGGAACCAGTATGGAAACATTTCATCAAGATATCTGGGTGGGAGACGGCTGTAATGTTAATTGATAGTAGCACCGTCTTCATTTTGAATAAATTAGTTTAATCTTGGTCTTGCAAAGATAGCAAAATTTTAATTACCCAGACTGCAATTAATAGGATAATTTTAGTTAAGTGAATTTGAGATTTTAAACTTTGAAAGGAGGCAGAGCATAATAAAACAAGCTCATAGTAGACTGTACCAGAACACTATTGAGCATTTGCCCAGGCTTAGCGGTAACATGTGCTTTTGGAAAAATGTAGTCAAATTAGAAATAGTGACATTTAACTTCCTTTCCAAAAATCAGAATGGTGACATTTTGCATAAGCAAGCATTTAATACTTATATTACAAATGACTTGTGCTCCAAAATTCATTTGTAATAGAATGGTTCATTTTTATGGCAAAATGAGTTCTGAGTTTTAATGTTCTCAGTGCTTGGTGCTTAGGCTTTTAAGATTCATCCTACAATATACTTCAAATGTCTACTTATAGCAGTACTTCAATAATACCTAACTGCCAGTGTGATTTATTTCTATGGCTAAAGCCAACGTGAATTACGATTTAGAATATCATAAATGCTGTGGCCAACCCTTAAAATAACAAATAGTCCAGTCTGACAGGTGCCATGGCTTGCATAAGATAATGTTGGAAAAACAAATTTGGACACGTAGAATTGGGTGAAATTTTAGCAAGTCTCAAAGCTGAGAGTAAGAGATCTGCTGGTAAATTCATCTTCTTAAAAAGTCCTAACTCTACTCTGTAGATGTATGTCGAAAACCTTCTCCAGTTTTTGTTTCTGTAAGTGAGGGAGAACAACTATAGTGTCTCACAAATACATTGGATAAGTGAGAGATTGCATGGAGGGCAAAGAAGCATCTAGAGTAGAATGATGGTAGAGTATGATTCCAGGGACAGGATACTTCAGGAGACCAAGATTTGGTATATCTTGTTCACTACCAAAAGCCCAGCATCCAACTTGGTATTTAGCAAATAATCTATACAAATATCAACTTGAGGACTGATTAGATTTCAGAGTTGTCAAATGAAGAGATGGCAAAGAGGATCAAAGGGAGATTCTGGAGTTCTGAGGCAGGATAACTTTAATTCAGTTGACATTTTAGGTATCATTTCTGAGGATGCCTCCTAGTGGGGAATATATAATGATCTGTAGCCCTTGATTGAGAGTGACACCCACACCTAACCCCCATGACAGAAATTAGGTAGATTGGTTGAGCTGTCATTTGTGGAACCTAGCACTCTCTGTTCATAACTCATGATGTTCTTCTCCTCTGGTGACATAATATGTTTACTGTTTTAGTTTCTGTGAATTCAATATAAGATAATACAAAGTACTTTAGAGCTGTGTCTCTATGATAAAATAAACAAAACTCCAAAATAGCTGATCATTTGAGTAAACTGTGTATAAAATTCAGTAATGCTGAATATGTGGGATGGTATAGACAAAACATTCAAGCTGTTACTTAAATTTTGGTTAAAAATTAACAGGTGGTTCAGCATCAAATATAATGCAGATGTCTCTATTTGGAACTACCATTATAAAGAAGCAAATTAGAAAGTTTTTGTGTCCTTTACATGTTATAATAGGAAAGGAAACAAGATTCCCAAACTTTCAAGTAGAAACATCATTTTGAATGTAGACTCTACAATATATTCAATTTGTTTCTCTGATGTCTTTTTTCTTTTATTTAAATATGTTTATCAGAATACTTATTCCTGCATTATAAAAATAAGTACAAAAATAGTATGGACATTTTATTCTCACTTAAAACATGCAAAACCGTGAGATACCAAGTATTGGTTAAGAGACTCTATAATGTCATTAAAGATCCAAGTTCATTCCTTCTCTTCTGATAACCTTAGTAATCTGACTACTCATGTTTGCAAAATGGTTGCAGCATTTTGTGACTCAGCCATCACATTCCCGTGTATTCTATTCCATAAATCCTTTCTTTCTTTTTCTTTCTTTCTTTCTTCTTCTTTCTTTCTTTCTTTCTTTCTTTCTTTCTTTCTTTCTTTCTTTCTTTCTTTCTTCTTTCTTTTTCTCTTTCTTCTTTCTTCTTTCTTCTTCTTAATTTTTTTGGGGAGCAAGTAAATCTATCCTGGACACCACCTCATATTTCTCTGGGAAGAGAAATGGGATTACCTTGATTGGCTTAGTCTCATCCCCATTTATCTCCTGAGACTGGAGACAGCAGATCCCTGAAGTATCTGACCCCATAATAGCCAAACAAAATTGAGATAAGGGTCACAAGATAGAAGGAGTAAATATTTGTTGGATAAGTGAACCAGAGGATAACTAGTAGTACATGGAATTGCACATTATGTTAGCTACTTGGATATCTTATTGGTTCTGTTTTTAAAGAAAGACTGGGGGCCAGCATAGCATTTGTATTTGCATGTACATTCCTGAAAAACTTTTAAGTCACAAGTTCGTCAGTTATTTTTTTAAAGATTTTATTTATTTATTCATACACACACACACACACACACACACACAGAGGCAGAGACACAGGCAGAGGGAGAAGCAGGCTCCATGCAGAGAGCCCAACGTGGGACTCTATCCAGGGTCTCCAGGATCACGCCCTGGGCTGCAGTCGGCACTAAACCGCTGAGCCACTGGGGCTGCCCTAGTTCATCAGTTATTAAGCAGAGTACCTAAGCCAAAGAAAAAAATAATAGACCCCTGCAAATGTCTTAAAAGGAATCTTTTAAGGAATATAAATGCTGATATTTCAAATTGATGAATGATGAAAAGGAATGGTTTATAAGACTCAACCTTAGTAATGTCAGTAAGTTCCAGTGAGCACTTTTTTTATTGTGTTCCTTTTTTGATTGATTGAGCAGTTTATTAATAGGATTAAAAATTGTCTTGATTTTGTTTTTAGTATAAACAAAATCAGTGTGATGTTAAAATTGTTGAATGCGAGCAGTAGAATTGGCATTAGGTCAAGAGCATGATTTGTGCTTGAGCAGTTGGAAATAGAAATACAGAAAAAGACAAAAAGTGCTGTATCACTGTTTATTCCTGTATTCTTTTTTCTTGTTCTCACCACTAACAGATCGTTAAAAAAATAATAAACTACCTATGTAACAGTTTTGTAGCCACTCAATACTGTTTTCTAATGTTAAATATATAGGCTACAGGAGGAAGATGTGAAATTTCCCTTTTTCGAAAATGTCAACACAAGCTCTATCAAGTATGGCCTTACATAGAAATGGTAAACATCTTCATATATATTTGACCTCTAAAAATCCTTATATTCTTCCACACAGGCCTTATATGACACTAGGGTTCTCCTTTTGTCTTAATTTTTTGTAAGTAGAGGATTCTTTATACAGAGGTCTCTTGTATTTTGTTCCCTCAGAAGATAAGGAAAAAGTGAATTAAAAAAGGATGAAGATTGAAAGCATTCAAGCCAGAGGGAAAGAGAAGATCCTAAAATCATAAAGTATGAGAAATAGTAGGGACGATGTAGTTGAATCCAAGTCTTTCAGTTGACAGATGGCATGAGGGTGATACTTAGAAGGGGCAAATGGCTTGACAAGGCTCTCACATCTCATTTGCAAAAGATCTGGTACAAAAACTGAGGTCTTCCTGATTATCAGGCATTTCCATCACTTTTTTCACTGTTTTATCAAGGACTTCCTGAGTATCCAATCCATATTGCTACTGCATCAGAGCTTTTATAGAGGTGGCCCCTCTGCATGAAAGAGCAGCAGCTGCAGGAACCTAACACCAGCAAGCAAAAAACGCACTGCAGTAACTGAGCCCAGAAGGAGTCCTTTCTCCAGCAAACTTCCTTGGCAGGCTGCAGAATGAGTCATCAATTGACATTGGTGAATAAAGTAATTGCACAGATAGATTTTCTTTTCTCTTTCCCCATTTTTTTTTCTTTTAGCAGATTCACTAATTATCTTTTCATATACATAGAGCAGTAGTGACAGTAATATCTGCCTTATTAATGTCTTTTTCACACCTGAAGTGTCAAGCTCATCCCAAATAAATTTCTGTTATTCCCAGAAAAGATTTAGAAAAAATAGGAAGCAAAATCTTGAATGAAAGTCTGAGTGACATGGAGATTTTATGCTTTTCTTTTACTCTTTTTTTTTTAAAGGATTTTTAAAAAACGATTTATTTATTTATTTTAGAGAAAGAAAAAGTGCAAGCTCTGGGAGGGGCAGAGGGAAAGAGAGAGAAAATGCTCAAGCAGACTCCCCACTGAGTGCAAAGCCCAGCTGGGGACTCTATTCCAGGACTCTGAGATCATAACCTGAGCCGAAATCAAGAGTCAGACACCTAACCAACTGAGTCACCCAGGAACCCTTACTTTTCTTTTATTATTTTTTTAAAGATTTTAAAAAATTTATTCATTCATGAGAGACACAGAGCAAGAGCGAGAGAGAGGCAGAGACACAGGCAGAGGGAGAAGCAGGCTCATGCAGGGAGCCCCATGTGGGACTCTATCCCAGGTCTCCAGGATCATGGCCTGGGCCGAAGGTGGTGCTAAACCACTGAGCCATCAGGGCTACCCTCCTTTTATTCTTAAACAACATTGTTATGATTACTACAATATAAGTGGCACTACCCATGTGTTTTGAATTGTCAGGTGCAGGGGAAAAAATAAATTCTTATATAAACTTTAAGTCAACAATAACAAAAATGTCTCTCATTTTAATTTTTTTCTGTAAGAAGCTTTGCTGTTGATCCTTTTTTTTCATTTACTAAAATTACTAATGAAACTTCACTTTGTTAATAGTTCTTATCTCCAAATTGCAGTTTTATTTTACACATTGTATTGCATCATTTGCCAAGCCAAGGAAGATGGCCATTTTATGGATAAGCATGCATTTTCCTTAGGGTTTTAATAGCCATTAAAACTCTGGCCCCTGAAGTTTCTATGTGGGCAGTGCTTATTGTAGAGCCAGATCCATAATTTGCCATTTAAGTTCGCACGTCCTAGAACAACCAAAGCTTATTATGCAGAATGTCTGAGGATTACTTTTTTTGTACCTTCTCTCAGCTATCTGAAAATTTCCAAGGTAGTTTCAGTGGGCTAGCCAGTATCTCAGGAGTTAATTGCCATTACTTACGCCAGATTTCTAAAAAGCCATGCTGTTTAAATAAAAGAAGAAGAATACAGACAGCTAAAAATGGGGAACATTTGATAAACATAATTGAATTCTTTAAGTATAAATTATTGAAACTAGTTTAGATGTGAAACATGTTGGCAAGATCTCTATCTCACATGAAGTATATAAAACAGCAAAGGTATTGAAACTTATATGAAAAATTGAGTCTATCCTTGAATAACAAGTAATTTCAAAACAAATAAGAAAGTATAGGACAGTATGGGTTGAAACTCAGTTAATGCATGTCTCTCAAGAAATGGCACTGATTGAAAATCCACTTTGCCCATTTTTGGTAATATTCCTAACCTTGAGATTTATCGATAAAGGCTATGAACTACCACATCATATCTTTTAGAACAACTGTGTGTGAAAAAGTAATCTGGGCTGAATAAACCATGACTCAAATTTTTTTTTTAATTTTTATTTATTTATTATAGGAACACAGTGAGAGAGAGAGAGAGGCAGAGACACAGGCAGAGGGAGAAGCAGGCTCCATGCACCGGGAGCCTGACGTGGGATTCGATCCCGGATCTCCAGGATCGCGCCCTGGGCCAAAGGCAGGCGCCAAACCGCTGCGCCACCCAGGGATCCCCATGACTCAAATTTAATACCACAAGCAAAACCTTCATTTCATGTATTAAGTCACATCTGTAGAAGTCTATACATTGTCAGGTGGGTGTGCCCTGCTCTAAATGACTGGATGGATTCTGCTTAAATCCAAAGGATAATTCATTTATTATTCTAATGCCAATTTGTCTCAAGTTTGATCACAAACTTGATTTTTATAAAGCAGTGAACCCATTAGAAGGATTATATTGGATGTGAACTTTACGGAGTTGATTTTGTTTTTGTTTTGTTTTGCTTTTTTTTTTTTTATTGGAGTTCGATTTGCCAACATAGAGTATAACACCCAGAGCTCATCCCATCAAGTGACCCCCTCGGTGCCCGTCACCCAGTCACCCCAACCCCCCGCCCACCTCCCCTCTCACCACCCCTTGTTCTTTTCCCAGAGTTATGAGTCTCTCATGTTGTCACTCTCTCTGATATTTTCCACTCATTTTCCCTCCTTTCTCCCATAATCCCTTTCACTATTTTTTTAATATATTTTCCCTGTATGAGTGAAACCATATGATGTTTGTCCTTCTTACGGAGTTGATTTTGAAAGCCATAAGGATTGGTTTTCATTTGGCTGTGAGTTTCTATATTCTGCTTAGCTTGAGCCTAAGGTTAATTGTTAATCTGTTGACTATTAGTTTTCTTTAATAATGAGTTGGACACTTTGGTCCACTTTGAATGAGTCTAAATGATATTCCATGGTTGCACTTAATTCCTTCTGGCAATTTGTAGATAGAAAGATAAAGATGTTTGCAGATAGACCATGAATAATAACTTTTCAATACACAGTGAAAAGCATAGAGATACAAATTAAATAATAGGCTCTTGTATGGGAGAAAACATTCACAAACAGCAACTAGAAGGATCAGCACTTTTTAATGGGTTCCCTTTCTTTGGTTCCTTGGAGAGAAAGTATTTCAGTCAGATATTACCAGCATTAAAATCATTACCCAGTATATGGGCAGATGGCCGGCCGATAATTGTTTATAGGGACAGATGGCAGTTCCTTGTACCCTCTTTCTAGTTTCTGTGTTTTTAAAGCTCAGCAGTTGCAATGCGAAGCCTTCATAGGACCATAAAATACAAACCACTTTAAATAACTCTGAACCAGGATTTTGACTGATGTGCCTAAAAGAAACAGTCACAGTTTGAAACTCAGTCTGCAGAGAGAATCTAGGTATATGGCCCTGCAGGTTATAATTTATAGGAATAGCAGGGAAATTTGGGCTAGGTCTACAAACAGACACATAAATTGGCATCAATAAAATAAAGAATTGAATCCAAACAAGTATTTTTACCCTAAACCAGACAAAGGCAAAATTTTAGTAATATTCAACAATCAAACACCAGCATGTATTGTGCACTTGGCTAGTGTTCACAAAGGCTACAAAAGAAGTACCAGGCCTTGTCCTGATCTTAGTTGGCAATCTGAGTGAAATGATACCCAGAGAGAGATCATTTCAACACAAGGCAGAGGGTGCTACATGCAAGTGAGTCACACAGACAACAGAGCTAGAGAAGGTCAAATAGAGTGATCACTTGGACATGAGCACCTACAAGAGATGAGTTGGCCTATGCTGGGCAAGGGAAGGATCAGTGATGTTTTTGCAGGTGGAGATAATGATATAAGCAAAGGCACAGAGGCATAGCCTCAGCCAGAAAATCCTGTATTCTTGATTTTATTATGTTTATTAATTTATCCTATATGTATTTCTCCTACCTATTTCAGTCTCATAATGTGGTAAGGGGCGGTAACCAATAGGCCTCTCAGATTAATGTGGAAGAATCATTCAAAAGGCTAATAGCTGAGCCTGAGTATGTGGGAACTCGAATTCTGGGCTATAGATTTCAGACATTGTCCTTAAAATAACTGGCAGTGCCATTAAAGGTTTTGAGAAAATATGATGTGTGCAAATGTTATTTTCAGAGTATTTTGTCTGGTAGTGTTCTGTGAAGAAGACTGTAAAGGAAGAGACTAGACGGAGACCATTTAGGAAATTATTGCCACACTTAAGACTAAAGATGATAAATCTCCAAACTAGAGTAAAAGTCATGGGCAAGAGAAGAAAGATGGTAGCCACTGTGCAGGAAGTGTCAACATACATGATGATTGGCGACATGTGTACAGCCACAATGAAGGGCAAGGGTCAGATCACATATTTACAACTTCAGTGTTAAGAAAATGATTTTGCTTTGGAGTAACAGAACTAAGGGAGACTGGGAGGAGAAGAGGAACCATACATTTGAATTTATGCTTCATACGCTACTGAGACGTAACAATGGGTGGTGATGTATTAAAGTCAGGTGGAGATGATTTGCAGAAAAGACAGATATAGAAGTTAAAAATGACAGGGTCAGTTACTGGGAGTAATGGGTGAAATGGTAAGTGGATGAATCACAAAGAGAGAAGTGTATAAAGCAGAAAGTGTTATAATGAAGACTAAAGCTTGGAAGCAGTATCCAAATTTTAAAACTAGATGTTAAATGCCTGTTTCAGGACAGATTTTAACTCTCCCTCTCTCTCTCTCCCTCTGTGTGTGTGTGCGTGTTGTGTGTGTGGTGTGTGTGTGTGTGTGTGTGTGTGTGTGTGACAGTCTTGTGATGTCTGGATATGAAAGCTTATATTTGTGTGTTTTAGTGAATATAGAATCTTTTTTTCCTTTTTATTATCCTACTGGAAGCAATGGCATAATATCTGCAGTAAAAGCATTCCCTTCCCTGGTGGTTACATTAAGAAGAGACGGCCAAAAACAAATAAACAATAACAACAAACCACATCAGATAAGAGTACAGAAGTATATGCTTGCATCAACAGAAAAATGTAGTTTTGATTCTACTGAAATTTTTCCTGCATTTCAAGTGAAGCAAATGCAGTAGTAGTAATGCCATATCAAGGAGATTATTTTCCCTACACGGTTCACATCCGGGTCTAAAATAATAAATTTTACAGTGATTTCGCTGCAACTCTTGTTTTCATTATAGTTTAATTCCATTTCAAATCTCCAGATTCCTTGGCAGATAACAAATTCAGGGTGTATAAACAATTACCCATCCCCCCACCAAAAAAAATCGTAGACAGATTTTAATAATACTTTAAGCTTTGGGACTGAACACATTGGAGGAGAAATAGCCTGACGGCATCAAAGACTTCTTGATATGGGGGGTTGATGCTGCTATTTGTTCTCTGGGCTCTGACCCAAAACAATATGGACTGCCTGAACTGGAAGAGGGAGAAAGAGATAGAATGACTGTGTTATTTTATTGAACATCAGTCACTATATGAGGGTCTGAATGGGGCATTAGACATCATATAGCCGAATCTCCACATTGTTTAGGATCTAAGGAAGAAGACAGAAACCTATATTTGATTATTCAAAGTGATATGGAATCACAGCTATACAAGTTAGCCCATTCTATTTTCAGAAAACTGAGCAGGAGAAAATTCTTGACGATATTGAGCTGAAATCATTACTTGAACTATGAGTGATGGATTGACATTTACATAGAGAAAAAATATTACAATATTTTTTGCTTTTTCAGTTGTGTTTTTAATTCGGGTTATGAGTTGCTTCTCTGTCCCCTCTTAACCAACCAGTCCTTACTGCCATAATAAACTTGCCTAAGAATCAGTTAATAGAGATGGTGAGAGGTGTGTGGGCAGTAGACTATGAACTCCTTGAGCACAGAAATTATAAATTACTCTTCATTGTTTTCCCCATAGATAGCAGCTAGCACAGTGCCTGGCAAATAACAAATGCTCAGGAAATATTTACTGGAAGAAAGGAGGAAGAAAAAAGAAAGAAATATATAGAAGGAGATTATTCATATATCTGCCAATTCTGACCTTAATACAGCAGAACCATTGAATGCAATGTGTTGACACATGGTTGACATAGTTGACAAGTAAATATATTTACTTATATTTATATAAATATATATAAATACATACAGCATGTATGTATTATATAAGTAAATATATTTATATAAATACATTGTATTTATTTATATAATATATAATATATTTTTAATATATATTTCTAAATAAAATATATTTATCTAAATTGAATCTATGTATTTAATATATAATCATATGTATTTCCATATTATATATTTAATTTATTTCATTTTAATCATTTAATACTTAAACTCATACAAATTTATTTATAAAGTATACATATATAATTATATAAATGTGAATATGAACTCACTGGAAATATTCATATAGGGTTTCTAGTATAAACTTATCTCGATCTTTTGTACACAAGGATATATTTTTCTTTGAATGACAGATCTTCATTTTATTTTTATTTTTATTTTTTTAATAATAAATTTATTTTTTATTGGTGTTCAATTTGCCAACATACAGAATAACACCCAGTGCTCATCCTGTCAAGTGCCCCCCTCAGTGCCCACCACCCAGTCACCCTCTAACCCCCGCCCTCCTCCCCTTCCACCACCCCTAGTTCGTTTCCCAGAGTTAGGAGTCTTCCATGTTCTGTCTCCCTTTCTGATATTTCCTACCCATTCCTTCTCCCTTCCCCTCTATTCCCTTTCACTATTATTTATATTCCCCAAATGAATGAGAACATATAATGTTTGTCCTTCTCCATTTGACTTATTTCACTCAGATCTTCATTTTAAAACAATCTCTTGAAATTCCTCAAACTTACCTTTGGGGTTCTATCACTGAATCGTAAGAACATCATTCCACCTAAGCACATCTAATCCTAAATGGTATGACCTGAGGGAGTTGTAAGAAACCCCAACAATTTATCATGGTGTCCTAAATCTTTTTTTTTTTTTTTTTGGTGTCCTAAATCTTGAAGAGACTACTTCGATGTTAAAAAACAAACAAACACATCGATGCCCTCTGTTACAATGTGTCTACATTATTTATAAAGGGAAGTGTGAAGATTCATTCAGTAATGTCCAAGCTCAAAAAACACTGGAACCATATTTTTAGTCTCCTAAAAATAATCTGAGGCACTATGGGAATGCTTCCCTGAATGGTGGAATTTTGCCATATCTTTGTATAGATGGAGAAGGCTATGGTAAGGAAGGGTAAGGAAGGTAACTCTTACATAATTATCATGGCTCCCTTACTTTTCATTTTGACGTTTTCATGTATAAATCTCAGAACAATGGAAATGCTTATTAGATTTATATCTTGATCCCATTTGACATCCTGACAAACAGAGGAAGTATCTTTAAGTCTTGTGGAGAACACGAGAAGGTATTAAAAGCCCCTATTTGCTATGTGTCAGCCAGCACAATAGAAAGAGGTATCTTCAGGACATTGTGCTAGTGGAGAAAAATCAACTAGGAAGCAGCCACTTTTCAGAGATTTTAAAATTTAGTACGTAGTGAATAGAGCAGGCAGTATCTCTTATAGCAAATGCTTTAGGGTTACATGGCACTATAAGGATGTTAGTATACTGGGAAGGGTACTAGGAAGAGGAATCAAGTAGGTGGAATAGGTGGCAGGTGGATGTACCAGTAAAGGCATTGCAAAAAAAAAAAAAAAGGCATTTACTGAAGCAGGAATATTAAACTAAACCATGTAATACTTAATTGTGTCCAAGTACAAGATGACTTTGTATCAGGTATACATACTCTGCCCTCCTATAAATGTATGTAGACATTAGCCCCTCCCTGCCCATGTATACACACATGCACTTATAGTATACTCTCATCAACTCAACCATACCATAAAGTCTACACGTGTCTATGCTTATGCAAGTGTGTGCCAAATATGTTTGAAATCACTTCTGAGAAGAAAACCATAAAAAAATGGTCTAATTTAGTCTTCAACCAGTGGGATTCTTTTTCTTTTGTCGTTGTTGCTTCAAAGACACACACAAAAGTATAGTGCTTATTGTATACCAGACACACTTTCTTTCTTTTTAATTTTTTTATTGGAGTTAAATTTGCCAACATATAGCATAACACCCAGTGTTCATCCCGCCAAGTGCCCCCCTCAGTGCCCATCACCCAGTCACCCCCATCCCCCGCCCACCTCCCTTTCCACTACCCCTTGTTCGTTTCCCAGAGTTAGGTGTCTCTCATGTTTACCAGACACACTTTCATATATAAACTCATTTCATTCTCACAGAAATCCTATGAAGTAAATATTGTTATTCATTAAAGTCATCTCTTTAATAGACATCAGTCTACCTCCATTTTTATGTCTGAGGTGTTATTCAGCCATTCTCATAGTTCATTCATTGTGATTATCAACTCTCGGATGTTTAGGATGCTCTTTGGGGCCTTGCCTGGGAGAGAGGCCTACTCAGTCAAGAGAGATGGAGTGAACCTAGCCATTAGCCAACTTTGTGTCTTCTTTCCTTTCACAAGTACTGTTTGACTTTCCGTCAAGTATTTGCAGAAGTCAAGTTCACTTACTCCAGTGATGTAGAACCTGCCTATTTTTGTATTTCCTTTTTCTCCTCTCATAGTCCAAAGCATATGAAAAATGCTCTCTTTTCTGTGCAGATTGGCATAGTATACATCTTTGCACATCGAAGCCCCTAAGTTAAGGGATATTTCACCACGTGTTAAGCTATTTTACCCTGGCACATCTCCAACTGTCATCTTAGCAAGTAGTCCTTGCCTAGTGAAGTCCCATAGGTTTTAAGAAGGTAGTAAACTGTACTATCAAGGCAGTGCCCTTTTTAAGATAGAAGATGACCTTTCAGATTTGGAACTCAGATACAGTGTTCACTATATCTCCGCTGAAACAGTACATGTCAGGAGAGGTGCCTCTAAGAGCCCAAATTTGGGAAAGGGCTAGCTGTTGCCTTTCTCATTATATTTCAGTTGTGACAGATCATTGGGAATAATAGCGAACCCCATCAAAATTGCTGGATTAATAAGTTTTGGACATATAATAATTAAAATATGTGGAACACAAGGCCTGGTTGAATCAAAGCGTTCCAGATTGAAAAGAGCCTTAGAGATCACATAATCTAAAAGCTTCAATTTCCTTGTGTAATAAGAGAAAGAGAAGGATCATGTCTTATGTTTGTCACTTGAACACCTGGCATAATGCCTTCTACAGCTGGTATTTATGGAGAATTGTGAGTGACTTGGCCAGGAATACACAGCTACTAATGGAAAAGACTGGATTAACACCCTTATTTTATGCCTGTGACTTGGGGTTTCTAGCTACTTAGTTTCAGGACCCATTCTAAAAGTCATGTTTTGAACTCCAGGGAACATTACCCTATAGAGCAAGGGCCTGCTCAGCCCTAGATGGCTATTAAGATGATGATATTCGTCCTACCCTCTAAAAATTGCAATGGTAAGAGAATTTTGGGCATCTACTTCTGGCTACCCATTGTAACCTTTGTTTGTTTTCAAAATGGAAAGGCCTCATGACTCTCCAATGCATAGCTGTGAGACTTAATTTCTTTTCTTCAGGGATAAGCAGTTTTAAAAATGTATAAACATAAGCAAATTTGTCCAGAGAGGGCAATGTCCTCATATTCCCGTTCTCTAGGAGTTCAGGCCAGGAAAATACAGCTCTTCATTTTAGCCATAATTAATTACTTTGAGAGTATTACCTATTTCACCTGAGGGACCACAAAGAAAGAGTAGAAAGCAGGCCAGATTATAACAAGGCATCGTTCCCAGCATATTGCAAGAGCAAGTGACACTTAAGGGAATAGCCACACAGCCTCATTCAAACAGTGCATTCTCTCAGGTTAATATTATTGGAATTATTAACTTCTGAATTGCTTTAGGAGGAGCTACTTTGTACATGACAGGACCCCTGTGGTTAGGTGGAAAGAGAAGCCAATAAATTACCAAGCAGCACGCATGATTAAGGAGTGGAGCAGGGAAGGAAAAGGTTTGAGGTAGTTTGAATGTGTGGTCAACACACAGATAAATTAAGCAATAAAGATAACCAAAATCCCTTGTGTACTGGTCTTTGCCTGCCCCAAGCCCTGTCAGCTGCAGTCCTGAGAATTTTCCACCAACAACAGGATCAGCAGTGCCCAGTCTTTGAGGCAGTTCTGACAAAAGCTGTCTGAAAATCACAAATAGTAGTGAGAGCCTTATTGCCAGGAATTGTTCAAAACTCCTGTAAAGGTGTACTCTTTTTTTTTTTTTTTGTAATATCTCTATACCCAACATGGGGCTTGCACTCAAGACCCTGGGATCAGGAGTCACATGCTCTACCTACTAAGCCAGTCAGGCACCTGAAGATGAACTCTTCTAATCTTCACAATAACCCTGTGAGGTAGATACTATTACCCGTTTCACTGAGGAGTAAAAAAGAGCACAACGATGTCAAATAATTTGCCCAAATGTCTTAGTTAAGGTAATTCCAGCAGCTAGAATATTAATAAGTTTCCTCCAAAGCCCAGGACTTAACAGAATTTTATTTTTACACGCAAAATTTTGCACAGCTTGTAAATGGCAAAGTACCTTACTAAAAATCAATTGCCTCATGATTGAATTAATTTTCCAACTCACCATTATTATTGCAAAACAGATACTTTAACCCCTATATTTCAGGGCAAATGCTAGTTACATACTTGAAATAAAGAATGAATATATTGCCTCTATGGTTGTGATAATGGTGAGATAACAAATGTATTTAAGTTGGTATTATCACTATGTAGACTTAGAAATGACTTAGCATCAGAAATAAAACGTGCCCTAGTAGCAATAGAACTCTAGTTATGCCAGGCATATCTAAGTGCTTTATGTATACTTTTCACCCTTACAATCTCCCCCTTAAGGTAAGATAACTATTATTGCTGTTTAAGAACTATTGTGCATGCAGGGCACCTGGTTAACTCTTGATCTCAGGGTTGTGGGTTCAAGTTCTATGTTGGGGGTAGAGATTACATAAAAATAAAATATTTAAAAAATATTGTGGGGGTGCCTGGGTGGCTCAGTTGGTTGAGTATCTGCCTTCGGCTCAGGTCATGATCCCGGGATCCTGGGATCAAGCCCCGCATTGGGCTCTCTGCACAGTGAGGAGCTTGCTTTTCCTTCTCCCTCTCCCTCTGAGCCTTCCCCTCCTCTCATGCTCTCTCTTTCACTCTCACTCTCTCACACATAAATAAATAAAACCTTAAAACAAATATTATGAATGCATTTCATGCTCTAATCAACTTTTTTAATGTTTTTATTATAAAATAAAGCCTAGATTATGAAAACACACTGAAAAAATGTATGGCATAATGATTTACTTACTATCAGGCGATATGTACCCAACTCAGGTCAAGAAACAAAATGATACCAGCCACCCCCAAAAACCTCTTCCATTCCCTTTTTTTTTCCTTCCATTCCCTTCTTAGTTTTACAGTAATCATTTCCTTGTATTTATTCACAGTTTTGTGCATTTTTATGACTTTTTTATTGAAGTATAGTTGACATACAATGTTCCGTTAGTTTCAGGAAACTTGCTATGTTTTTAATTTTTTTAACCTATGGATTTTCCTTCGTTATTGCCCTTTCCTTTTATTAAAATTTACTGGATAAAATATCAGAGAACATGTTGCATACTCCTGGTCTAATGAAGTATGTTCCTTTGTCCTTAGTATTTTGTATGAGTTGGCAGCTGGACCTAAAGACTGCATCAAGTTCATTTGGTCTCTTTAGTACAACTCAAGATAATACTGTGTTCTTTAGTCGTGAGTCACGAGGTGTTTGCTTCTACATCTTTTTTGTGATGTTAGCAGCTGTTCCTGTTTAGTGCCTAGACTGAGTAATTAACTAGGGATTAGACATGGTAAAAGTTCTGATTCTAAGTTTACTTATACATAGTTCACTTATAAGTGGATGCAACCTCTCATCTTCCAATAGATTAGTGAGGGGAAAAATTCACATAGAAGGGGCAGGATAAATATCTTTCCTTTTCTTTACCCATTTCAATATAAAGGTGAACTTCCACAGTTGAACAATTTACTTATTATTTAATATCATTATGTACTCATGGATTTAACATATTTAATAGATTTCAAACCAGTGTAATCTTTTTGAAATTTTTGAGATTTCCAACAGCTATATGTATCACATTAGACTGATAATTTTAAGCATTTTTAAGTGTATAATTCAGTTCATTGGCATTGCATTCCAATTTCTGAAACTATCATCATTGTTTACTTTCTAGTTTTATGTGTGTGTGTGTGTTTTATTATGACAATGTTGGATTGTGTCAAATGCTTTTTTTTTAATCCATTGAGAAAATCGTGGGTTTTTTTCCCTTTGTTCTTTAATGTAGTGTATTACATTGATTTTTCTTATGTTGAAACACTCTTGAATTCCTGTGAGAAATCCTATTTGGTAATGTGTAGTCTGTTATAATCAGTTTGCTGGTATTTTGTTGAGGATTTTAGCATGTATGTTCACAGGAATGTTGGTCTATACTGTGTGTGTGTGATGCCTTTTTTCTGGCTTTAGTATCATAAAATGAATTACAAAGTTATTTCTTTTATATTTTGGAAGATTTTGATGAGAATGAGGTTATTTCTTCTTTAAATATTTGGTGGAAATTACTTATGAAGCCATCTGCCACTCTGCCATTCATGCAGAGTATCCAATTTTGGTGTACAATTGTTTAGAGTATTCTCTTAATAATCCTTTTTAATTTGTAGGGTTGGAAATAACATTTTTTCTACATTCTTTTTTTTATCTCACTAAGTTTTTGTGGTTTTTAAATTTTTTTATAATAAATTTATTTTTTATTGGTGTTCAATTTGCCAACATACAGAATAACACCCAGGGCTCATCCTGTCAAGTGCCCCCCTCAGTGCCCGTGACCCATTCACTCCCACCCCCTGCCCTCCTCTCCTTCCACCACCCCTAGTTCGTTTCCCAGAGTTAGGAGTCTTTATGTTCTGTCACCCTTTCTGATATTTCCTACCCATTTCTTTTTTTTTTTCTCCTACCCATTTCTTCTCCCTTCCCTTCTATTCCCTTTCACTATTATTCATATTCCCCAAATGAATGAGAACATATAATGTTTGTCCTTCTCTGATTGACTCATTTAACTCAGCATAATACCCTCCAGTTCCATCAACGTTGAAGCAAATGGTGGGTATTTGTCATTTCTAATGGCTGAGTAATATTCCATTGTATACATAGACCACATCTTCTTTATCCAGTCATCTTTCGATGGACACTGAGGCTCCTTCCACAGTTTGGCTATTATGGACATTGCTGCTTTAAACATCGGGGTGCAGGTGTCCCGGCGTTTCATTGCATCTGCATCTTTGGGGTAAAGCCCCAGCAGTGCAGTTGCTGGGTCGTAGGGCAGGTCTATTTTTAACTCTTTGAGGAACCTCCACACAGTTTTCCAGAGTGGCTGCACCAGTTCACATTCCCACCAACAGGTTAAGAGGGTTCCCTTTTCTCCGCATCATCTCCAACATTTGTGGTTTCCTGCCTTATTAATTTTCCCCATTCTCACTGGTGTGAGGGGGTATCTCATTGTGGTTTTGATTTGTATTTCCCTGATGGCCAGTGATGCGGAGCATTTTCGCATGTGCTTGTTGGCCATGTCCATGTCTTCCTCTGTGAGATTTCTCTTCATGTCTTTTGCCCATTTCATGATTGGATTGTTTGTTTCTTTGGTGTTGAGTTTAATAAGTTCTTTATAGATCTTAGAAACTAGCCCTTTATCTGATAGATCATTTGCAAATATCTTCTCCCATTCTGTAGGTTGTCTTTTAGTATTGTTGACTGTATCCGTTTGCTGTGCAAAAGCTTCTTATCTTGATGAAGTCCCAATAGTTCATTTTTGCTTTTGTTTCTTTTGCCTTCGTGGATGTATCTTGCAAGAAGTTACTGTGGCGGAGTTCAAAAAGGGTGTTGCCTGTGTTCTCCTCTAGGATTTTGATGGAATCTTGTCTCACGTTTAGATCTTTCATCAATTTTGAGTTTATCTTTGTGTATGGTGTAAAAGAGTGGTCTAATTTCATTCTTCTGCATGTGGATGTCCAATTTTCCGAGCACCATTTGTTGAAGAGACTGTCTTTCTTCCAGTGGATAGTCTTTCCTGCTTTGTCGAATATTAGTTGACCATAAGGTTGAGGGTCCACTTCTGGATTCTCTATTCTGTTCCATTGATCTATGTGTCTGTTTTTGTGCCAGTACCACACTGTCTTGATGACCACAGCTTTGTAGTACAACTGAAATCTGGCATTGTGATGCCCCCAACTATGGTTTTCTTTTTTAAAATTCCCCTGGCTATTCAGGGTCTTTTCTGATTCCACACAAATCTTAAAATAATTTGTTCTAACTCTCTGAAGAAAGTCCCTGGTATTTTGATAGGGATTGCATTAAACGTGTAAATTGCCCTGGGTAACATTGACATTTTCACAATATTAATTCTGCCAATCCATGAGCAAGGAATATTTTTCCATCTCTTTGTGTCCTCCTCAATTTCTTTCAGAAGTGTTCTATAGGTTTTAGGGTATAGATCCTTTAGCCCTTTGGTTAGGTTTATTCCTAGGTATCTTATGCTTTTGTGTGCAATTGTAAATGGGATTGACTCTTTAATTTCTCTTTCTTCAGTCTCATTGTTAGTGTATAGAAATGCCACTGACTTCTGGGCATTGATTTTGTATCCTGCCACACTGCCAAATTGCTGTATGAGTTCTAGAAATCTTGGGGTGGAGGCTTTTGGGTTTTCTTTTTTTTATAAATTTATTTTTTATTGGTGTTCAATTTGCCAACATACAGAATAACACCCAGTGCTCATCCCATCAAGTGCCCCCCTCAGTGCCCATCACCCATTTTCCCCCACCCCCTGCCCTCCTCCCCTTCCACCACCCCTAGTTCATTTCCCAGAGTTAGGAGTCTTTATGTTCTGTCTCGCTTTTGGGTTTTCTATGTAGAGTATCATGTCATCGGCGAAGAGGGAGAGTTTGACTACATTCTTTTCTGATTTTGCGTGTCATCTCTTTTTTTGTTTGTCAATCTAGCTAAAAGTTTGTCAATTTTTTTTAATTTTTTGATTTTTGTGTCAGTCTAGCTAAAAGTTTGTCATTTTTGTTGATCTTTCAAAGAACTAACTTTTGTATTTAAAATCTCTATATTTTTCTATTCTGTATTTTGTTGCTTTAATATTTATTATTCTTTTCTTCTACTAATGTTAGTTTAAATTGCTCTAATTTTTTTACTTCCTTCACTTTATCTAGTTCCTCAGTTTACCTATCTGAGATCCTTATATTTTAATTATTGTATTTACAGCTATAAAATTCCCTCTTAACACTGCCTATGCTGTATTCCATAAATTTTGATATATTGTGTTTACATGTTGACTTGTCCCTAAGTATTATCTAATACCACTTGTGATTTCTCCTTTGACTCATTAAGAGTGCATTGTTTATTTTTCACATATCTGTGAATTTGCCAGTTTTCCTCCTGTTACTAATTTAGCTTCATTCTATTGTGGTCAAAAAAGATACTTTTTGTGATTTCAATCTTAAATTTATTGAGATATTTTTTTGTGGCTTAACATAAGATCTATCTTACAGAATGTTCCATGTGCACTTAAGAAGAATGTGTATTCTACTGTTGCTGTCATAGCGTGAGTTTTATATGTGATTAATATGTATCCTTGTTTTATTTTTTTAAAAGATTTTATCTATTTATTCATGAGAGACACACAGAGAGAGAGGCAGAGACATAGGCAGAGAGAGAAGCAGGCTCCATGCAGGGACCGCGATGTGGGACTCAATCCCAGGACTCCAGGACCAGCCCTGGGCTGAAGGCAGGTACTAAACTGCTGAGTCGTCCAGGGATCCCCTGTGTCCTTGTTTTATTGTGTTCTTTAAGTCCTTGATTTCCTTATTCTTCTCTTTCTAATAATTCTATCCATTATTGTATATGATGTATTAAAATCTCCCACTATTATTGTATAGATATCTATTTTTCACCTCAATTCTCTCAATGTTTGCTTCATATATTTTGGTACTCTTCCTTGGTACATAGATATTTATAATTGTCATATATTCTTGATGAATTGAGCCTTTTATAAATATATGATGTCCTTCTTGTCTCTTGTAACAGTTTTAGACTTTATGTCTATTTGTCTGGTGTTAGTATACACATCCTGTACTTTTTCTTTTGGCTCCTGTTTGCAAGAAAAGTTATTTTCATTTTTTCACTTTCAAGATATTTATGTCTTTAGATCTCTTGTAGACAGCACATAATGTTATTTATTTCCTACTCTTTGTCTTTTGAGTTTAAATCATTTACATTTTGAGTTATTACTGTTAAGAACAGACATACTTCTGCAATTTTACTATTTGTTTTCTGTATGTCTCATTCATTTTTGTCACTCATATCTTTCCTTACTGCCTTTCCTCATATTCAGTTGATATTTTTTTGTTCACCCTTGTAATTCTATTTTTCTTTTGAATATATATTTTAACATACTTTATTTGTAGTTATCAATGGGATTGTATCAAACATCCCAAGTTTAATCTAGTTTGAATTGAAAATAACCTAGAATGCAAAGACTTTGCTCCTATAAAGCTCCATTTTCTCCCACAAATGACATCTTTATATGCTATGTACCCAATATATAGATTCATATTATTTTTATACTTGTGTCTTTAAATCCCCTAAGATATAATAGAGTTACAACCCCAAAATACAATAATGCTGACTTTTATATTTGCCCCTGTACTTACATTTACCATAGTTCTATTTCTTCTGATTTACTGTCTAGTGTCCCTTCCTTTCAAGCTGACAGAATCCCTTTAGCATTTCTTATAGAGCACATACACTGGTAGGAAATTCCTTCAGCTTTTGTTTATCTTGGAATGTCTTATTATTTTCTCCATTTTTGTTTGTTTGTTTTTTAAGTTTTGTTTTTATTTAATCTCTCTACCTGCAATGTGGGGTTCAAACTCATGGTGCTGAGATCAAGTGTCACATACTCTACTCACTGAGCCAGCCATATGCCCCTATTTCTCCTTCATTTCTGAAGGACAGTTTTGCCAGATATATAATTCTTGGTTGACATTTTTTTTTCTCTCAACATATTAAATATGTCAGCCTCTGTCTTCGAGCCTCCGTGGTTTCACAAGAAATATGCTGTTCTCTTATGGAGAATCCCTTATATGTGATGAGTCACTTCCCTCTTGATGCTTTCAAGATTCTCTTTTTTAATTTGGCCTTCAACAATTTGATTGTAAGATATTGGTATGGTTCTCTTGAGTTTATCTTTACTTGAAGTTCATTGACATTCTTGAGTTAGTAGTGTTATATCTCTCATGAAATTTGGGAACATTTTGGCCATATACTTTTTTCCCTTTTTTTCCCTCTAGTTTCCTAGGAGTCCCTTGATGTATATGTTGTTCTGTTTGATGGTGTTCTATAGGTCCCTTAGGTTTAGTTCACTTTTCTTTATTCTCTTGTCATTCTCTTCTCAGATACTATCATTTCATTTGTCCTGTCATCCCGTCTTTGATTCTTTCTTCTGTCTGCTCAATTCTGTTGAGCCCTTCTATGAAATTTTTCATTTCAGTTATTGTTTTGGTTGTTACTTTTCTACTGCAGAATCTTTGTTTGGTTTATTTTTGTAATTTCTATCCGTTTATAGATGTTCTCATTTTGTTCATATTTTGTCTTCCTCCTTTTCTTGAGTTCTTTCATGCTTTATTTAGCTCTTTGAGCATATTTAAGGCAATAATTCTAAAGGCTTTTTTCTCGTAAGTCTAATATCTGGACTTCCTCAGATATGGCTTCTGTCACTTTGTTATTTGTTTAAATCAGCCATACTTCTCTGTTTGTATGCCTTTTGATTTTTGTTGTTGTTGTTAAAATTGGGAAATTTAAGTATTGTAATGTAGTAACTCTGGAAATAAGATTTTTCTGTCCCCCAAATTTTTGTTTTTGTTGTGGTTGTTGAGGGCTGTAGTAGTTCTTTTTTTTAGTGACATTCCCACACTCTTTTTTGTAGAAACTACATTCATTGCTGTATGTGGTCACTATGTTTCTCTTCCTTAGTATGTGTTCAGGTGAGAATTTTTTGTTGTTGAAGTATAGTTGACATACAATATTATGTTATTTTCAGTTGTACAGCATAGTAATTTATCTTCTCTATATACTATGTTATCCTCACCACAAGTGTCACCATACAACACTATTAGAATACCATTGACCATATTCCCTATACTACATCTTTCATCTCCATAGCTTATTCACTCCATAACTGGAAGCCTATACCTCACTCCTCTTCACCATTTTGCTCATCCCCCTACCCCTCTGTCTTCTGACAATCACATTTATCCTCTTTATTTATGAGTCTGTTTCTGAATTGTTCACTGTTGTTGTTTTAAATGTGTTTGAAATCACATGGTATTTGTCTTTCTCTTTCTGATTTATTTTACTTAGCATAATATCCTCTAAGTTCATCCATGTTTTCGCAAAGAGCAAGGTCTCATTCTTTTTTCATGGCTGAATACTTTTCCATTTTATCAGTTTATATTTTCATATAAATTTCTTTGAATTCCAGGACCTAAAAATATATAAACAAAAAAACACATCACATACTTCCTCACACAAACACAAAACACTTTCCCAGTCTTTGCATATTTATTCTGTGTAGTGACATTACTTTTACACTTAAGCAGGGTTGAATTGAAATAAGAGATCAGCCTTAGTTGAGAGTTTAGTCTTCTTAGATCTCTACTGAATATGCATGTGGCTTTCTAAATTTCCATGTATGTATGGGTACTTTTAAATTTATTAATTTTTCCAGGGGATCCCTGGGTGGCTCAGCAGTTTAGAGCCTGCCTTCAGCCCAGGGCATGATCCTGGAGTCCTGGGATCGAGTCCCACATTGGGCTCCCTGCATGGAGCCTGCTTCTCCCTCTGCCTGTGTCTCTGCCTCTCTCTCTCTCTCTGCCCCCTCTGTGTCTCTCATGAATAAATAAATAAAATCTTTAAAAAATAAAATAAATTTACTAATTTTCCTAAGAAACTCCCCAGTTTTGTCTACTGGCCCTTAGGTGGACTGTTGTATATTTTGTCTCCAGGCATCTGTGGGTTGTTATTTTAGCTTGCAGCATTTTTGAGTAAAGCCTACCACTTTCCTAGCCTGACTTCTGAGTTAGATAAAATTGAGATAATTGCCTTGCATTTGTTTTTCAGGTTTTTCCCAGACAGGTTAGAATAGACATACACAATAATTTGCTCCCAAAGGGAGCAGAATACTATACTAAGAATCCTACACTAAGAATTCAGATTTGAATTTTGAAGACTGCCAAAATTATAGGGAGGGAGTGAATCAAGGGGTAGAAAAAATTCCGTAATGCTTTCCTATTTTGTGAAAGTTGCCCCCCCTTTTTTGATCCAGTGTTACTTGGTTGCTCTAAATCTTTGCTTTCCACAGTTCTAACAAAGTTGGTTATGACAATTTCTGGTTGTTTTGTGATGTTTCTTTGATGGAGGCAGCTTGTAGCTACCCACTGTGCTATTTTGCTGACATTACTTCCATATTGTAAATCCTTTTTGAATCTCAATCTTTCCCATGTTTGGTCAGTAAGATCTTTTTCAAGTTAACACATGAGCTCTTTTAACATGATACAAATAATTTTTGATAGCATTTTAACTCTGTTGTATGATCAGATGAGGCTGACCTAGAATCTTAGATGCCTAAATATCTTTTGATAGAACACAATATTTTTAGGTCCACAATCTGGGTGTTAGGCAACTTATTACTACTTGTTTATCTAATGTTTCTAGTCCTTTTCCATGTTTAAAGCTGGTGAGGAAGGAAAGAAAGGAGAGAGTGAGGAAGGAAGGAAAGAAGAAAAGAAAGAAGGAAGGAACTTCTTGAGTTCATATGTATACTTCCAATTCTAATTCAGGGCTACAGGGTTTTTACTTAACCTTTTGTATAATACATCTTTATGTCCTTTCTTGAGAAAGACCTTTATGTCCTTTCATGAGAATAGTTTCAGGTGCTATTCTCAATTTAGTCTGCTCTATTTTCCAGTAAATATTTTCAGGCTAGGTTGAGATTGTTAAATTCTAAGATCCATCTGATCTGTTGCTTCCCTCTGTTTTATTCTACACACCTCCTGATATCATACTGGTCTTGCTGTATTAATATTTGTACTGCTTATCTGCTGGTATTTGGAGGCTGTGAGGATATCTTGTCACTTTATTTTGTTATAAATGTTGCTCATGAGTTTTTAAAAGATTTTACTTTTTAATTTTTTTAATGTAATCTCTATCCCCAGGGTGGGCTCAAATTCATGACCCCAAATCAAGCGTTGTATGCTCTACTGACTAAGCCAGCCAGGTCCCCTGTTGCTCCAGTTTTAACAGTGATATTTAGTTTTCTGTGTGCTTTTATTGGAGGATTCAGGGAGATTGAAGAGCTTTGTTTTTGTTGCTACCACTCCCCAAAATCTTCTCTTGTTATTACCATTTTATATATGGGAAAGTTGACATACAGAGAGATTAAGTGACTTTCTCAATGTTACAGAGTAATTAGCAAAGCTAAATTTCAAGCCCTTGCAATTTAAGTAGAGCCCATACTGTGCTATTTTGCTGCCAAGTTAAGGAAGTACATTAATTACCTGGGGAGAGTAGACTTTTTCACTTATCCCATGATTCCTGCATAGTATTTTATATAAGGAGACTTCTACTTCTTTTTGGAAAGGTAAGGAGTATATAGTGAGTTATCTTGGAGAGAATATTTCTGCTTTTTCATTTAAACTTAACATTGTCCTCAAGGAGTCCCCAAGACTTTTAACCAGAAGACAGAATAAATGTATTGAAAAGTCAAGGCAGGCTTATCTCAATCTCTCTCTGCCTCTGTCTCTGTCACTCTCTTTTCCTCCCCTTTTTTCTCTTTTCTGTTTTCTCTCTTGGACTCTCCATGCTCAAACAAGGTGAATTTATTTAGTGCTTCTAGCCCTTTTTTTAAGTGCTTCTAGTCTTTAAGGGATACAGAGATCAGTTCTAATGGCTCCCCACTACTCTTCTGCTCTCTTTTTTTTTTTTAACTCATTCATCTGTATTGATAAATCATGCCTGCCCTTTAGTGGAGACCATTTTCATAAGATTGGGAGTATTGACTGTGTAGGAAGCCTAATTTTAGTTTTAGAACCAAATCCAGTTTTCAAATCTAGATAGACTATCGATAAAGCTGATTACTTGAATGCCATTTGACTTATGCACATTTTTTATTTCAGAAGAGTGATAAATATCTATTTGGAATTTTACCATTACCAAATACAGCATTATAGACTTTTAGTCATTTAGAGTAATCTCATCCAGCCAGTTTTTTGATAATCAAGTTCCTGTGCACCAAACTCCAGGAAGTAACCTTTTTTGAATACCTGCAATAATATACCTATGGGTCAAAATGACTAGTTTTACATTGCCAAATACTTCTTTCTTTCACCTATTTTCTTAATAGGTGTAGAAATACTGTAATGTAAGGGTTAAGAACAAAAGAGACAAACCAAAACCAGACTGTTACCTATAGAGAACAAACTGACGGTTACAGGAGGGGAGGTGAATGGGGGGATGCCTGACATATGTGAAGGGGATTAAGACTACACTTATCATGATGAGCACTAATGCATGTAATTGTTGAATCAGTATACTGTACACTTAAACCTAACATAACACCGTATATTAACAATACTGGAATTAAAATGAAAACTTTTAAGGGAGGCTTGGGTGGCTCAGTGGTTGAGCGTCTGCGTCTGGCTCAGGGTCTGAACCCAGGGTCTGGGATCAAGTCCCACACTGGGCTCCTTGCAGGGAGCTTGCCTCTCTCTCTCTGTGTCTCTCATGAATAAATAAATAAAATCTTTAAAAAAAGAAAACTTTTTAAAAAGGTAATAAAAATAAATAAATAAGAAAGAACTTAATTAAACATTGTATCAGACACATTCATAGCTTTGGGACCTTGGACAAAGTACCTATAGTATATTAACCCTGCAACTTTATCATGACAATGGGGCTAATACTAGCTTCCTAATAATGTCCTTGTGAGCTTTATATTAGATCATACATGAAAATCTCATAGCAGTTTTCTAAGTAAGGATACAAAAATATATTTTGTCTCTTCATTTTATAACTAGGCATTTTCACTTGATTGATTTATCTAATATACAAACCTGTATATTAGATATTAATCTTCCCGTGGACCAGGATCATCAACATTATCTAGGAACACATTAGAAATTAAGACTCTCAGGCCCCACCTTGGCTCTCTATATTAGAATCTTCATTTTAAGATCTCCCAGAAAAAAAAAAAGATCCCCCAGTGATACTTATGCATATTGAAGTGTGAGAAACACTCCTCTTAATAATTATCATACACTGCTTCACCCTTAATGGAGACACCAGTCTTCAGTAGAATTAAATGAATCTGTGGAAGAGTAAAAGTGCCAGAAGCTAGTGAAAATATGCAACACCTGAAGGAAGCTTTCTTCTAGTAGTTGGAGAAAGAAGCTGAAATGACAGTGAAATTGAGGCAGCACTGGAGAAGAAAGTAGTTTAGGCTTCATTTCTGAACGTGGCAATGACTCTGCCATGAACATGGATGTAGAATCAATAGCAGCTCTAGGTCCTCGCTGTACAGAACACAGGTGGGTTAAGGATTGAGATATATACTCTGTTATCTTGAGGGTCACCCAGATATCTCTGCTGGAAACTGACTTACCTCAACTGGGTATCCCTCAGAAACATTAGGACAAGGCAGAGGTTGTTCTATGTTTATATATTCATTTCCTTCTTACTGTGACCATGGAACATATCACCAAGCATCAGAGGAGAGAAGAGGAGGGAGGCCTGGTAAAGTAAGAAACCCAGAAATATGGAGAGTTCAATCCTAATAGATTAGGATTAACCTGGCTCTTATTTTCTAGGTAGTAGGAAATGAATTTATATATATTTATATGCATATAAGTATATATTGCTTGAAATAAGTGGGCCATCATCACTAAGGCTTAGAAATATTTGTTAAACAAAAATTTCCATCACAATATTATTCAAGCTATGATTACTGTGACATAAGAGCTCTAATGGCTATGCTTTATGGTGATGTATGGAGTATATGGGCAACTACCATTGAAGCACATTGGGCTGTAGTTGTACATGTTCGCAACAGGCCAGCCTTCCATGTAGCCTAAGTAGTCAATTGAGAATATGAAGAGCTTGCAGCTGTGCTTGGAAGGACCCTTATAACTAAAGATGTTTTTTCCATCTGCTTGCTGATAACATAATCTTTAGCTGGTGATAAAACATCTTGTTCCTTAATGAGAGAAATTCTATGAAATGAAATAACAAGGAAGGAAGAAAAGAAGTATGAAAGGAGAAAGTCAGAGGGCCCAGGCTGTGGGTTTTCACTGAGGGACAAGGGATCGAGTATTACAATTTAGTTGAAAATAAAAGGGAGTCCTAGAGTATGTAGACGTACAAACACACCACCACACACTTCATCTGTTGACCTTGAGGCAACTGTTTTCTAACTTCCAAACAAAAGGTATCTGCCCTTACAGATAAACCTCAACCTAACACCCAACCTATGTTCTGACACTTGAAGTGGTATCTGGCTTCCCAGGCCAGTCCACGAGAGCCAATTTAATTTGATTGCTAAGTAGTAAAACTAATAGCATGAGCTTGAGGGCTGAATTTCAAGGGCAGTAGACCATTTACAGTAGAGAAAGGCAAGGAAAAAGAGAAAGCAAGCAGAAAAGTAGAAAGTATGGAAGAGGAAAAAAAGATGAATAAAAGAGTGGGAAGACAGAAGCTATTCCAAGAGCCCCCTACGACTTTGCCCATGTAAAGTATGGCCTCCCACCCTTTTCATCTATTCTCTACCTTCTTTCTGGAGCAATAGAACAACACTTTAAGTGAAATCATGATGCCCCATTGCTTATAAATTTCTTATAAATAAATTATTATTGTAATAAAATTCTAGAGCATTCAAGGTCTAGCATGATTTGGACTCTACCTATATATTCAGCCTAGTGATTCTATATTTCTTTTGCTAAGGAATCTCTTTTCTTTCAGTATTTTGAAGGTGCCAAGCTCCTATCCCCAGGCAAGGATAGGAATTGGAGATAGAGCTATTCATACAAACTGCTATCCACCCTTTAGGTCTTAGTTTAAATGCCTTTACCTATGTTGCCAGTATTGATTCCACTACTCCCCATCCCTCCAATCTAGATTAGGAATTCTTGTTATATACTTACATAGTGTCCTGTAGTTTTTTTTTCATGGTGCTTATCAGAATTATAACTTTTTGTGAGTGTATCTTTAATTTCTGTTTTCCCCCACTAAACTGTAGTTCCTGTGAGAAGAGAAACCAAATTCTGATTATTCACTATTGCATTCTCAACATCCACTCTAGTACCTGGCTCAAAATGGATGAATGAATGAATGAATGAATGTAATAGAGAAGAGTTATTTACTTCCTATTTGCTGTGTATGAGTCAGGAAGTTTCTAGTAAGGCTTTCAAAATAAATAAGCACTAGGGAACCTGCCATGCTCCAAAAAAATCCTTTTTTCAAAGGTCCTAAGGGTTTCATGCTAATGTAAATCTTTCTAGCTTTTTAATTCAACCTTACCATTTATGTGTTTTATATTCTAGAGGGCATTTTAAAATTTCCATTTTATTCTTTTTTCCATTTACTGAAATACATTTCTTAAAAGCTTCACTTTAGTTTGTATAGGGCATCTGCCTTCTGGGATCTCCAGTGATGATGGAGGGAGAACAAAAGAGTAGAAGGGAATGGAATGCATCTGAGGGACATTTGTTTGTATGGGTAAATTTTGTGTTCATTGACATTTTGCAAGTCAACTAATACCATAGACCAAGTGTTGACAAACTTGTTGTAAAGAACCACATAGTAAACAGTTTTGGCCTTGTGGGCTATGTGTTCTCTGGTACAGCTACTAGATTCTGCTATTGTAATGGCAAAGCAGTCATAGAGAATATCTAAATAAATAGGTGTGGCTGTGTTACAATAAAACTTTATTTACAAAAATAGACAGCAGTCTGGATTTGGTCCTCAGGCCATAGATTACCCACTCTTGTGTATAGGGAGCTATTAGCTAGAGGCAGTGTGCCTTTCCTCATCACCTTGTACCTGATGTGGACACTCCTCAAATTAGAGGGTATCCTCTGAGGAGAATTCCTCAGTTAGAAAAGGTCTGATGGAATATATAACAGTTAGAACACAGCTGTCAGGCCTTTATTCCCTTTTGATACCAGTATTATAAATGAGCAGTGTGTGAGTAGGAGTGGATAATCTATTTGCACTATTTCAAACCCTGACCTTTCCACAGCTAGTGTAATTATGGGTAACATGGTACTCCATTAATACAGCAAGAGGTTTGATCTTTTCTCTCTCTCTCTTTTTTTTCCTTTGTGAATTGGATTTCTAGAGAACCAAACAGTAGCTGAAACCCTTCAGGCATATCAGAAGCTTGAGAACAAACATATGCAATTTACTACTGCATTTCTTTCCTGAAGAATCCAGGAGGAGAAGAAAAGATAAGGAATTGTTAGTTTAGTAGGGAGCTCCATGAGGAATGAAAGAGCACACTAGGGAAGGTTACAGAAGATGCACCAGTTCAGAAGAAGCTGGTGAGTTTATCTGGGACCATGTGGCCTAAGTTGGTGTAGAGTCCACAGTATTCCCTTGGGCTATGAGCCACATATGCCCCTGCAAATCAGGCCCTTGGTGCTGCAGGAGATAGCTGCAGGAGATAGCCCTTTGCCAAGTGGCATTATCAGGAACAAAATGCTGTCTACTTCTCTTTGCTAAGTACTGCAGTAACTTCTCATGGAGTGTTAAGAGCAAAACCAATACAAAATATTCAAAATATGAATACATGGGTATCTATATTCTAGTTGGATGAAGAATGCTGGACATTCTGACTTTGAGTGCCCAAGATCAGGTTGGAATATATGTGGTATGCCTCTAGTCAAATATAGCCTAGTCCTTAAGAAAGTAGACTCTGAAATCACAGAGCCTAGATTCAGAGCCTGATCTCTCCATTTACTGTGTGACTTAGACATGTTACCTAAGCTCCCTGGGCCTCATTTTCTATAACTTTAAGATGAGATAATTTTTGAAAAGTTTTTGTTCACTACCTAACACACAGCACTCAACATTTTAATGATTATTATTTCCTCTTTCCTTTTCTGAACTGTTTCCAAAATGAACCTGAGAGTGTGCAGAAGAGTGAAAAGGGAGCAATTTTGGAATCAGAAAAATCTCAGTTTAAATACCAATTCAAAAACTTAGAAGCTGTGGGAGTCCAAATAGGTTACATACATTAGCTTAGTTAATCTTACTGAACATAAGTTTTCTTCTCTAAAATGGGGATAATTTCATAAATACAATATTAATATTAATAATAATAGTTGTGAAAGTTATTTTTTACTTATTTGAGAGAGAGAGCATGAGTGGGGGGGAAGGGCAGAGTAAGAGTGTGAAAACTACTCCCCACTAAGCAGGAAGCCCAATGCGGGGCTCCATCCCAAGACCCTGAGATCATGACCTGAGCTGAAGGCAGACGCTCAATCGACTGAGCCACCTAGACACCCTATGAAGATTTAACCTTATTAAATGTTAGTTCTTTCCCCACCACTTATCTCAAAATAGTTTAAACAGTAAAATATATTTTGTCTCCATCTTCTGAGTTTTCCATACTATCCTGAGTATATTGTAATGCCCTCTTGTCACTGTGGATTCCTACTATGGTGTCCTACCTTAATTCCTCCTACAGTATTCTGGGTTTTAAAACTCTGGAGATCCTGGAATCTAAAGGGTTAGAATCCAAGGTTGTTGACACATTCTCATTTTGGAATGAAATAGTAGACTATGGACATAGAAGGTAATCATTGTAAATGAACAGAGCTGTAAAATATGTCCACTATGACTCAAGACTGAAGCTATATCTTCCTTAGAGGTTCTAATGGGGAATGTATCATATATCCCTAAGACTCAGCACAGGAGATATTCTCCTTTTCCAAGTATGTACAACTGCTGGCATGATATTCTTCAAGATTTTCCCAATACTCTATCACACTTTTTCTTTTACTAGTTTGGAGTATCACCTGATAAGGAATTATTTTCCTTGGTAACACCTGCCTGGGTACTTCTAGGCTCTGCATTTCTGGACACAAAATCTAGTAAGAATCAATGTTTCTATAGATGCTCCTCAGACCTTACCTGTAAGATCCTAAAGAGCTTTCATCAAAAAGCTTTCTTCGTTTCAACAAAGAAAGATAAACTGAATTGTACTGAAAGAATTTAAGGGCATGAATCTTGAGCTCTTCATTTGTATTAAGTGACTTGAGTTGTGCTCGTATTTTGTAAATGTTGCTAAACCCTCCGTGTTTGCATGGCAAATATACAGAATATTCAATTAACCAAAACAGTCCAGTACTGCTGGACTGCTGGAAGACAAGAATAGGCTGAATTAGATTGTTGTACTGTAACAATCTGTTACTAAATAACATTGGACTTGATAGCAACCTGCTGTTCCACTATATACTAAATAGAAGAATGCCTTCCCTGGAACAGAAGGTGGACCTCTTTTACATGTGCTATTAAAAGGATATATTTACTCAGTGGCTTTTAATATCTCTGTGGGTAAATTAAGGTTTTTAAATAATGTTCTACTGAAGCTTCCCTTATAAAGGAAGCTTGCTACATGAGTATATACACAGGCATCTGTTGTGTGTTGGATCATATCTAAAATCTGATCCCTCCACACATTATCTGATCCATTCCATTCCACCTCTCCAATTTAACTCACCATGGCTACCCAACAAAGAATCTAGATTTCTTTAAGGTTCACTGACACCAACCTGTAGTGGTTATTACTATTTTTACTCATTATTCTTTCTGCCTACAGTGTCTTTTCATTTCATTTTCCCTGTGTAGCCAAATCTTAGCAGTCTTTGAAAACCCATTTCAAGACACCTCCTTCAGGAAGCCGTCCCTGATGTCTATAGCCTTCACACATATTACCTCCGTATGGAGCATGGTTTTTTTTACTACCCTTCTTGTCTGATTGATTCCCATGTCTTGGCATGCATTTTTCTACGTTAGGAGGCCTTCTTTGCCATGCTGGACAACATCAGTTTTTATTTTTGTTTTCCATTCCTACAGACATTTGTGGATTCTCTGGCTATCATTTTATTGTTAAATTCTAGTTTAATTTCATTGTGGTCAGTAAATATATTCAGTATGATTTTAATCATTTAAAATTTGTTGAGACTTGCTTTATGACTCAGCATATGGTCTGTTTTGATAAATGTTCATGTGCACTTGGAAATAATGTGTATACTCAGTTTTTTTAGTTCAGTGTTCTACAAATGTCAATTCGGTCACTTTTTGTTAATTATTGTAGCAGACGCTGTCAGTACCTCACACATATTCTTGGGACACTATCATGTGTTCTGACCAGCAACTTGCAACTCTGTGACTGAGGGCTTTTTCCAAAATGGTGGAAGGTCATGCTACCCGTGTGCACATTGTAGGCCAAGTGTGCTAAAGATTTATACCTCTCAAAAGTACCTCTTAACTGATTATTCTTGGTGGTAGGTGTATAAATATTCCAGCTCTGTTACCCCTTGGTTGCGATAATACTGAGGAATTTTTTAAAGGACTGTATATGTGTGTGTTAGAAATGGAGAGAGTACAAATGGGGGGAGAGGGACAAGCAGACTCTGTCCTCACTGCACGTGAAGCCAGGTGCAGTGCTCAGTCTCACAACCCTGAGATCATGGCCTGCACCGAAATCAAGAGTGGGACACTTAACCAGTTGAACCACCCAGGTGCCCTGGAATTTTCTTTAAATTGTGTCTCAGAAATGACTCATAAGAACTAGCCCCATTGTCCGCTGGAGTATGTGGCAGTAGCCAGCTTTTCCTTCCTTCAACAATTCCCCAGTCTACCAGCAGTGTTTCCTGGACCTCCCAAATCTGTTACTAGCATTTCAATCCTTATCTCTAGATCTGCTTCCAGGAAAGCCCTAAACTAAGACAATTTGTTTTTATCTTCTGTATCCTCACTAATATTTTTGTCTGGTTGGTGTGTCCTTTAGTGATCTGATTATGGGTTTATACATTTTTCCCTTTTGTCAATGTATGTTTTATACATTATTAAACTATATGATTGGTTATATACAGATTTAGAATGATTCTTTCCAGTTGAAGTCACATTTTGTCATTATAGAATTTGCCTGTTTGCCTCCTTCCTCTCCATCTTCTTCCCTTAAAGTCTCTGATATTAATATAGCTACATTAGCTTCCTTTGGGTTAGCTGTATCCATGACGTATCTTTTGTAGTCTTTACTTCCAAGTTTTATATTTCCTTATATTTAAGATGTATCTTTGGTAAGCACATGTGCTTGGGTTTTATTTTCATTGTTACTCTGGTAATATTTGTCTTTTATTTGGAGTCTTTAGTCATTTTTATTTAATGTCATTACTGATGTATGGGGTTTATATCTACCAGTTTACCATGTACTTTCTTTTGGGCCTATACTGGCTATGTTCCTCTCTTTCCCTTGACTTGGATTCTTTTGAATTAAGTGTTTTTTTAAATTATTATTTCCTTTATTACTCTGTTAGTAATTAATCATTTCATATTATTTACTGGTCACCCTAGAGATTACAACATGCATCCTTGTTTCATTAGACTGTAATATGAATTAATGTTTTTATTTTATTACTTCCCAAACATATAAGTACCTTTTAATACTTTACCTCACTTTACCTCTATTCATTTTCTTCTTATATTTTGTGACACTGTTGCCAAGAATTTTGACTTTATGCATATTTAAAGCTACATAATATAGCATTACTAATACTTTAAAGTGTCAATAAACATTTAAATTTACCTTTTTAGGGGACACCTGGGTGGCTCAGCGGTTGAGCATCTCTCCTTTGGCTCAGGGCATGACCCCGATCCAGGGATTGGGTCCTGCATCAGGCTCCCTACAAGAAGACTGCTTATGTGTCTGCCTCTCTCTCTGTGTCTCATGAATAAATAAATAAAATCTTTTTTAAAAATTACCTTTTTGGGGATCCCTGGGTGGCACAGTGGTTTGGTGCCTGCCTTTGGCCCAGGGTGCGATCCTGGAGACCCGGGATCGAATCCCACATCGGGCTCCCGGTGCATGGAGCCTGCTTCTCCCTCTGCCTATGTCTCTGCCTCTCTCTGTCTCTCTCTCTGTGTGACTATCATAAATAAATAAAAATTAAAAAAAATAAAAATAAAAATTACCTTTTTGGAATTTTCCTTCTTTCCTGCATCTCTATACTTCTTTCTACCATAGGTCATTTCTCTCCCATAAAATTTCCTTTTAGTGCATATTTGCTAGTAATTAATATCTTTTAAAATTACTGTTTCCATTTTCTCTGGGTAAGTACACACTAGTGGAATTATTGGATCACATGGTATTTATAATATTAATTTTTATTTTTTTTAATTTAAATTTAATTTGCCAACATATAGTGTAACATCTGGTACTCATCCCATCAAATGCCATCCTTAACCCCCGTCACCAGTTACCCCCCCCACCTGCATTCTGCAACCCTCTGTTTGTTTCCCATAGTTAGGTTTTTCTCCCTCTCTAATTTTTCCCTACTCAGTTTCCCTCCTTTCCCTTTTATTCCTTTCACTATTTCTTATATTCCCCATATGTGTGAAACCATATGATGATTATCCTCCTCCAATTGACTTATTTCACTCAGCATAATACCTTCCAGGTCCATCCATGTCAAAACAAATGATGGGTATTTATCCTTTTGAAGACTGAGTAGTATTCACTTGAATATGTATACCACATCTTCTTTATCCATTCATCTCTCAAAGTACATCATGGATCTTTCCAGGTTGACTGTTGTGGATATTGCTGCAATGAACTTTGGGGTGCAGGAGTACCAGCATTTCACTGCATCGGTTTCTTTGGGGTAAATACCCAGTAGTGTAATTGCTGGGTCATGGAGTAGCTTTATTTTTAACTTCTTGAGGAACCTCCACACTGTTTTCCAGAGTGACTGTACCATTTTGCATTCCCACCAACAGTGCAAGAGGGTTCCCCTTTCTCCAAATCCTTGCCAACATTTGTTGTTTCCTGTCTTGTTCATTTTAGCCATTCTCACCAGTGTAAAGTGGTATCTCATTGTGGTTTTAATTTGTATTTCCCTGATGGCAAGTGGTGTGGAAGCATTTTTTCATGTGCTTGTTGGCCATGTGTAAATTTTCTTTGGAATAATGTCTGTTCATGTCTTCTGACCATTTCATGACTGGATTGTTTGTTTTTTGGGTGTTGAGTTTGATAAGTTCTTTATAGATCTTGGATACTAGCCCTTTATCTGATAGGTCATTTGCAAATATCTTCTCCCATTCTGTAGGTTGTCTTTTAATTTTGTTGACTGTTTTTTTTTCTGTACAGAAGCTTTTTATCTTGATGAAGTCCCAATAATTTATTTTTGCTTTTGTCTCCCTTGCCTTCCTGGATGTATCTTGCAAGAAGTTGTTGTGGCCAAGTTCAAAAAGGGTGTTGCCTGTGTTCTCCTCTAGGCTTTGATGGATTCTTATCTCACATTTAGATCTTTCATCCATTTTGAGTTTATCTTTGTGTATGGTGTAAGAGAATGGTCCAGTTTCATTCTTCTGCACGTGGCTGTCCAATTTTGCCAACACCATTTACTGAAGAGACTGTCTTTTTTTCCAGTGGATAGTCTTTCCTGCTTTGTGGAAGATTAGTTGACCATAGAGCTGAGGGTCCATTCCTGGATTCTCCATTCTGTTCCATTGATCAATGTGTCTTTTTTTGTACTAATATCATACTGTTTTGATGATCATAGCTTTGTAATACAGCTTGAAGTTAGCCATTGTGATGCCCCCATCTTTGGTTTTCTTTTTCAACATTCCTTTGGCTATTTGGGGTCTTTTCTGGTTCCATACAAATCTTAAGATTATTTGTTCCAACTCTGTGAAGAAAGTCCAGAGTATTCTGATAGGGATTGCATTGATGTGTAAATTACTCTGGGTAGCATAGACATTTTCACAATATTTATTCTTCCAATCCATAAGCATGGAATGTTTTTCCATCTCTTCAATCTTTCTCAATTTCTTTCTTAAGTGTTCTGTAGTTCTTAGAGTATAGATCCTTTACCTCTTTCGTTAGGTTTATTCCTAGGTATCTTATGCTTTTGAGTGAAATTATAAATGGAATTGATTACTTAATTTCTCTTTCTTAGTTGTCATTGTTAGTGTACAGAAATGCCACTGATGTCTGTGTATTGATTTTGTATCCTGCCACATTGCTGAATTGCTGTATTAGTTCTAACAATCTTGGGGTGGAGTCTTTTGGATTTTCTATATACAATATCATGTCATCTGTGAAGAGGGAGAGTTTGACTACTTCTTTGCCAATTTAAATGCCTTTTATTTATTTTTGTTGTCTGATGGCTGAGGCTAGGACTTCCAGTATTATGTTGAATAATAGCAGTGAGAGTGGACATTCCTATCCCGTTCCTGACCTTTGGTAAAAGGCTCTCAGATTTTCCCCATTGAGAATGATATTCACTGTGGGTTTTTCCTAAATGCTTTTATGATACTGAGAAATGTTCCCTCTATTCCTGCACGTTAAGAGTTTTGATCAGGAATGGATACTGTATTTTGTCAAATGCTTTCTCTACATCTATTAAGAGGATCATATGGTTCTTATTCTTTCTCTTATTGATGTGATCTATTATGTTGATTGTTCTGTGAATGTTGAACCACCCTTCCATCCCAGGGATAAATCCCACTTGGTCGTGGTGAATAATCCTCTTAATATACTGTTGTATTGAATTGTCTAGTAACTTAATGAGAATTTTTGCATCCATGTTCATCAGGAATATTGGTCTATAATTCTCCTTTTTGGTGGGGTCTTCATCTGGTTTTGGGATCAAGGTAATGCTGGCCTCATATAACAAGTGTGGAAGTGTTCCCTCCCTTTCAATCCTTTGAAACAGCTTTCATATTTCTTCTTTAAACATTTGATATAATTCCACTGGGAAGCCATCTGGCCTGGACTTTTGTGTCTTGGGAGGTTTTTGATGACTCCTTCAATTTCCTCACTGGTTATTGGCCTGTACAGATTTTCTATTTCTTCCTGTTCCAGTTTCAGTATTTTGTAGCTTTCCAGAAATACATCCATTTCTTCAGATTGCCTAATTTGTTGGCATATAGTTGCTCATAATACACTTTTAAAATCATTTCTATTTCCTTGGTATTGGTTGTGATCTCTCCTCTTTCATTCATGATTTTGTTGTTGTTGTTGTTGAAGATTTTGTTTATTTATTCATGAGAGACACAGAGAGAGAGGCAGAGACATAGGCAGAGGGAGAAGCAGGCTCCCTGCGGGGAACTTGAAGTGCAACTTGATCTTGGAACTCCAGGATCATGATGTGAGTGAAAGGCAGACGCTCAACCACTGAGCCACCCAGGCACCCCCATTCATAATTTAGTTAATTTGAGTTTTTTCTCTTTTCTTTTTAATAAGGCTGGTTAGGGGTTTATCTATCTTATTAATTCTTTCAGAGAACCAGCTCCTGGTTTTGTTGATCTGTTCTGCAGTTCTTCTTGTCTCTATTTCACTGAGTTGTGCTCTAATCTTTATTATCTCTCTTCTGCTTGATTTAGGCTTTATTTGCTCTTCTTTCTCAAATTCCTTTAGGTGGGAGGTTAGCTTGTGTATTTCAGTTTTTCCCAAATTTTTGAGGGAGGCTTGTATTGTGAAGTATTTCCCTCTTAGGACCACTTTTGCTGTATCTAAAATATTTTGAACAGTTGTTTTTTTTTTTTTTCATTTTCATTAGTTTCCATAGTCTTTTTAATTCTTCTCTAATTTCTTGGTTTTTCCCATTCATCTTTTAGTAGGATGCCATTTAACCTCCATGTGTTTGAGTTCATTCCAAATTTCTTCTTGTGATTGAGTTCTAATTTCAAAGCATTGTGGTCTGAAAATATGCAGGGGACAATCCCAATATTTTGGTATCAGTTGAGACCTGATTTTTGACCCAGTATGTGGTCTATTCTGGAGAAGGTTCCATGTGCACCTGAGAAGAATGTGTATTCAACTGCAGTAGGATGGAATGTTCTGTATATGTCTGTGAAATCCATCTTGTCCAATGTGTAATTCAAGGCCCTTGTTTTTTTGGTGGTGTTCTGCTTATAATATCTGTCTTTTGCTGAGAGTGCTGTGTTGAAGTCTCCTATTTTTAATGTATTACTATCTATGTATCTCTTTACTTTGGTTACTAATTGATTGATATACTTGGCAGCTCCCACATTAGGGGCATAAATATTCATAATCGTTAGGTCTTCTTGTTGGATAGACCCTTTAAGTATGATATAGTGTCCCTCTTCATCTCTTACTACAGTCTTTGGTTTAAATTCTAATTTATCTTATATGAGGATTGCTACCCCAGCTTTGTTTTGAGGACCATTTGAATGGCAAATGGTTCTCCACTCCTTCATTTTCAGGCTGGATGTGTCCTTAGGTCTAAAATGAGTCTCTTGTAGACAGCAAATAGTTGGGTCTTGCTTTTCTTTTTAGTCTGATACCCTGTGTCTTGATTTGATCATTTAGCTCATTCATGTTCAGAGTAACTATTGAAAGATAGGAATTTAGTGTCATCGTTTTACCTATTCAGTCCGTTTTTGTGGATTATTTCTTTGGGCTCCCTCCTTCTTTTACAGGGCCCCCCTTAATATTTCTTGCAGAGCCGGTTTGGGAGGTCACATATTCTTTGAGTTTCTGTCTATCCTGAAAGCTCTTTATCTCTCCTTCTTTTCTAAATGACAGCTTTGCTGCATAAAATATTCTTGGCTCTATGTTTTTCTCATTTAGTACCCAGTATATATCATGCCAGCTCTTTGTGGCCTACCAGGTCTCTGAGGATAGGTCTGCTGTTAATCTGATGTTTTCCCCATATATGTTAAGAATCTCTTGTCTTGAGGTTCTTTAAAAAATTTCTCTTTATCTTTGAAAATTGCAAGTTTCTCTATTAAATGTCATGTTGAATAGTTTTTGTTTTTGGGGGTGTGTGTGTCCTCTCTATCTCTTTGATATGAACACCTGTTTCCCTCCCCAGATTAAGGAAGTTCTCATCTATGATTTGTTCAAATATACTTGCCGGTTCTCTCTCTCTCTCTCTCTTTCTCTCTCTCTCTCCATATTCTGGAATCCCAATAAAGCAAATATTATTCATTCTAAATTTATCCTTTATTTCTCTAAGCCTTTCCTGGTGGGTTCTTAATTGTTTATCTCTTTTTTTCCTCAGCTTCGTTCCTTTCCATCAACTTGTCTTCCCTGTCACTCTCTTCCCCCTCATTAACCTTAGCAGTTAAAGCATCCAGTTTAGACTACATCTCAGTTAAAGTATTTTTAATTTCAGCCTGATTAGATCCCAATTCTGCAATAAGAGAATCTCTAGAGTCCTTTATGCTTTTTTCCAGAGCCACCAGTAATTTTATAATTGTACTTCTGAACTGTATCTCTGACATGGTATTTAAATCCATGTCCAGCAAGTCTGTGGCAGAGAAAAATTACTTCTGCTTCTTTCTTTTGTGGTGAATTCTTCCTTCTAGTCATTTTGTCCAGTGCAGAGAATGCAGGTGTCTGTGCCTAGGTGGAGATGCCCTGCTTCTAGCTGGGTGGTGGGGCTCAGTGTGAGCTGTTTATCCCGTGAAGCCTTTGTTCCCTAGATGCCATGCCTCTCCCAGGCGAGAGGCGAAAAGAAGAAAAATTTTAATATGGCAGTAGCCAGATCTCCAGCTCCAGAGCCACAATCTCCCTGAAAGTACTGATCCTCAGTCTCCCAGTCCACACTGGCCTAGATGCTTCTGGGGGAAGGCATCAGGGCATTGATCTGCACAAATTGAAGGGCATCTAGAGGTAAGAGAGTTCTCACTGGCCTGTGCCCTCCTGAGGACTGCCTCTCTCAAAGGGAATGGAGGACAGCCTCCTCCATCCGTTGCTGGGCTCTATGGTAAAGGGAGCTTGGGTGCTGGTCCATGGAACCGGCTGGCTTCTCCCAAATGCCTCTTCAGCCCTTTACCAAGATCCAACCACGGTTTGTGGTGAGCTTTCTCCTGGTGCCCCTGTTCTTATTTTGTCTCTGGGAATATTGAGGTTTCACTGTGCCTCCTGCAATTCTGCTCTATTTCCCCCTGAGCACTTTTCAGTCAGGGAAGACTCTTTCAGGTGTGGATTTTTAAAGTTTCCACTTGTCCAGGGCTTGGCTTTCAGGCCCCATTTGCCCAGCTTGCTGCAGCTCCCCTCCCCCACCTTTTTCTTCTCTGCCTTCCTACCTTGTCAGAAGCCATCATTTTTCTCTCTGCAGCATTCTGGCTGTTCCCTCTACGTTTCAGTTTGAATTCGTAGGTGTTCAGGATGTTTTGAAAGTTATCTAGGTAACTTTGTGGGACCAGATGAATTGAAGACCCCTACTCTTCCACCATCTTGCCTCCTCTAAACCTATATTATTAATTTTTGAGGAACCTTCATACTGTTTTGCACAGTGGCTATACCAATTTAGAATTCCCACCAACAGTGTATGAGGGTATCTTTTTTCCACATCCTTGTAAACACTTATTTCTTTTCTTTTTTCATCTTAGCCATTCTAATACACATAAGGTGATATCTCATCATTGATTTGATTTGCATTTCCCTGATGCCAAGTGATGTTGAACATCTTTTCATATGTTGGTCACCTGTATGTCTTCTTTGGAAAAATGTCTATTCTAGTCCTCTGCCCATTTTTTAGTTGTATTGTTTTTTTGGTGTTGAGTTATATAATTATGTGCATTATATATTTTGGAATTAACCTTTTATTAGATATATTGTTTCCATATATCTTGGATCATTCAATAAGTTGTCTTTTTCTTTTCTTGATGGATTCCTTTGCTGTGTAAGAGCTTTTCATTATATATATATATACATACATATATATATACATGTATATTATATATACGTATATAATATATACATATATATTATATATTTAATTTTTAAAAATATTTTATTTATTCATGAGAGACACACACAGAGAGATTGGCAGAGACACAGGCAAAGGGAGAAGCAGGGAGCCCAATGTGAGACTCAATCCCAGGACTCCAGGATCACTCCCTGAGCTGAAGCCAGAGCTTAACTGCTGAGCCACCCAAGCGTCCCTATATATATTTAATTTTTAAAAGCTTTTAATTTTGATGTAGTCCCAATAATTTATTTTTGCTTTTGTTTCCCTTGCTTTAGGAGACACATCTAGGAAAATGTCACTACAACGAATGTCAGAGAAATTACTGCCTGTGCTCTTGTATGATTTTTTATGTTTTCAAGTCTCACATTTATGTCTTTATTCCATTTTAAGTTTGTTTTTGTGTATGATTTTAAAGAGTTGTCAAGTTTCATTATTTCACATGTAGCTGTCCAGTTTTCCAAGCACCATTTATTCAAGAGACTGTCTTTTCCCCCATTGCATATTCTTGCCCTTTTTGTCACAGATTTAAATGTCCAAATAATAGTGGGTTTTGTTTTGGGCTCTCTATTTGTTATATTGATCTATGTGTCTACTTTTGTGCCGCTACAATATTGTTTTAATTACTGAACCTTTGTAGTATATCTTGAAATCTGGAATTGTGATATCTCCAGCTTTGTTTTCTTTTTCTCAAGATTGCTTTATCTATTAGAGGTCTTTTGGGTTTCCACACAAACTATTATAGCATTATAGTATTATTATAGTATTATTCTAGTTTTGTGAAAAATGCTGTTGATATTTTAATAGGAATTGCACTGAATTTATAGATTGCTTTGGGTAACCTCAGCATTTTAAAATTATTATTTCTTCCAGTCCATCAACACGTAATATCTTTCCATTTGTTTGTGTCATCTTTAATTTTATTTCATTAGTGTTTTATACTTTATAAAATACAGGTCTTTGACCTCATTGGTTAAGTTTATTCCTAGGTATTTCGTTCTTTTTGGTGCATTTGTAAATGGTGTTGTTTCCTTAATTTCTCTTTCTGCTCTTTTGTTATTAGTATATAGAAATGCCACCAATGGGTGCCTGGGTGGCTCAGTTGATTAAACATCTGCTTTTGGTTCAGGTCATAATCCTAGGGTCTTGGGATTGAGCCCCACATTGCTTATAGGGGAGCCTGCTTCTCCCTCTTCCTCTGCCCTACTCCCCATTCACGTTTTCTCTCTCTCTCTCTCTCTCTCTCTCTCTCTCCTCTCTCTTTCTCAAGTAAATAAACAAAATCTTTAAAAAAGTGAAATGCTACTGATTTCTGGCTATTAATTTTACATGCTAGAACTTTACTGAATTTATTTATTACTTCTATTAGCTTTTTGATGGCGTCTTTAGGACTTTGTATGTATAGTATCATTAAAACTATTTTTTGAGTTCTTACTTTGAATTAGTACATCTCTAAATTCCAGAATTTCCATGTTTCTCAGTTTTCAATTTGTAGCTCTCTAAGACAGGAAACAACAAATGTTGGAGAGGATATTGAGAAGGGGGAACCCTCTTGTACTGTTGGTGGGAATGTGAACTGGTGCAACCACTCTGGAAGAGTGTGGAAGTTCCTCAAAAAGTAAAAAAAAAAAAAAAAATAGAGCTACTCTATGGCCCAGCAATTGCACTACTGGATATTTACCCCAAAGATACAGATGTAGTGCAATGTTGGGACACCTGCACCCCGATGTTCAATAGCAGCAATGTCTGCAATAGCCAAACTGGAAGGATCCACAATGTCCTTCCACATATGAATGGATAAAGAAGATGTGGTCTATATATACAATGGAATATTACTCACCCATCAGAAAGGATGAATAGCCACCATTTGCCTTGACATGGATGGAACTGGAGGGTATTATGCTGAGTGAAGTAAGTCAATCGGAGAAGGACAATCATCATATGGTTTCATTCATACGGGGAATATAAGAAATAGTGAAAGGGATTATAAGGGAAAGAGGAGGAACTGAGTGAGAAAAATTAGAGAGGAAGACAAACCATGAGAGACTCTTAACTCTGGGAAATGAACAAAGGGTTGCGGAAGTGGAGGTGGGCGGGGGGGATGAAGTAACTGGGTGATGGGCACTGAGAAGGGGACTTGATGGGATGAGCACTGGGTGTTATACTACGTGTTGGCAAATTGAACTTCAATAAAAACAAATGAAAAAAGTAGCTTTCTGCCAATTTTTAAAAATTTCTTTAAATTCATTAACTATAGTAGTCATAATTATTCTATATTTCTTTTCTGATAACTCCGATATATAAATCTGTTTGTCTATTAGCAGGGTGTATTTTTTTCTTTAATTTCCCAACTACGTGTGCATAGTTGGTTATATTTTACTTAAAGCTAGAGAATTGTGTACAAAATTGTAGATAACTTTGAGCTACTACATGATGTTATCTTCTTCCAATTATGACTCAATTTTTATTCTGGAAAATAGTTCAGGGAAGGCACTAACAATCCCAAATTTCCTTAATCTGTGAAAGGTTGAGTCCCCTTGTAAAGACTTATCTAGTCTCATTCATTCTTACTCTAGAGTGTAGCCTATCAAATTCCCTACTGAAACCCTTAGATGTTTATCAGGAATCATCTCTTTTCTTAATCTTGAACTAAAATTTGCAGTTTTTAATTTTTTTTCAAGAAATAGAGAGAGCACGTTCATGAGTGGAGGTAGGGTGCAGAGGGAGAGGGAGAGAAAGAATCTCAAGAAGGCTCCTCACTCAGCACAGAGCCTTATGTGGAGCTTGATCCCACAACCCTGAAATCATGACCTGAGCCAAAATCAAGAGTCAGAGGCTCAACTAACTGAGCCACCCAGGTGCCCATAAAATTTGTAGTTTTTATTCAAAGATTAAATACACATTCTGTATTTAACTTATATTACATTATATTACTTTATTACTTTATTACTTTATTACTTTATTACTTTATTACTTTATTTATTTATTTATTTATTTATTTATTTATTTATTTATTTTAGAGAAAGAGCATGAGCAGGGGAGATGCAGAGGAAGAGGAGAGAGAGAATCTTTTTTTTTTTTTTTTGAGAGAGAGAATCTTAAGTAGGCTCCACACTCAGTGCAAAACCCAATGCAAGGCTCTATCTCAAGTCACTGAGATCTCAAGTCACTGAGATCAAGAGTCAGATGCTTAACTGACTGAGCCACCCAAGCATTCTTCATTATATTATCTTATATCAAAGTGTTATTTTTATGTTTTATCCAGATTTTCTTGGTGTCCTCAGTGAACGGATTGATCTGAAAGTTACTTATCTGCCATTTTCAGAAACATGTCTACAAAGGCTAATGACATAAAGCTGAATAGAGTTTCTAGAACTACAAACAAACCTGGACCTTAAGAAAATTTCAAGGTGAGTAAAAAATAAATTTCACAAGTCCTACTTTATTACCATCATTTTAGTCATAAGTATTTCATTATATGAAAATGTTTATATTTTGAAACTTCTGGTTGATGAATGCTATACACTTTTTAAAAAAATTTTTTTTAAATATTTCCATTTGTCTCTTTTTTACATAATCACATTTTTTTCAGTGCATGTGTAGGTGAGAAAATATGCTTACCCATCAGTGAATTATAAAGCACCTCTTATATGGAACATGTAATGCTAACTGTCCTGTAAATTGACTATTCCTATAGGACATCCTGCTGTTTAGAGCATTAGCCCAAAGCCTGGAGGCACTGTATACCTACAGGCCAACAATTAAAATAAGTTGCTAATTACCTAGGAAGAATTTACAACTACTAATATTACAACTACTAATATTACAAGAATTACAACTACTAATATTATAAAATGTATCATAAAAGTAGTATATGTCATAACTAATCAAAGATTAAGATATTATTTTATTTTCATGCAGTAGTTCTAAGCAAGATGGTTTCCCTGAGGATTTGACTGATTATTATAGCCTCATTAGACCAGTGCTGTACCAGCTAGCCCTTTTCATATATGCTCTTTATAATTCCATTATGGGAGTTGGAAGGGGAAAATTTAACATATAGTAGGTAATCCCTGTGTCATAATTCCTTTATTCAACATATATGTATCGAGTACCCCTTATAACCCAGGTTTTTATGGAGGTGCTTTGGCTACAAACATATGACTCAGTATTCACGGTATTAAATACCATATATTTAAGTATTTATATATTTAAATGCCATGAAAATTGTATTTGTATATATAAATATATATACAATATATATATATATATATATATATATATATATATATATATATATATATAATCAGCCATAGAAACAGATTCATGGAGTTTAGGTGGAGTAGAAAAGAAAGTGAGGCCAAAATTAGTTTGATTATCTGGCAGAAATCATTTAGGTCAAGAAACAGAAAGTAAGGAATGAGATTGAAGTTGATTAGGCAGGAAGGATGACAGGATATTAGCAATAGAAGGAAATTTTGGTATGTAGATGGTATTGGAGCTTTGTTTTTTAAGATGTGGAACAGATCCTGATAATCATTTTTCTATCCAACAAATGATGACAGGAATGAGTGTCTTATATGGATAGGTTGTGATTTTAAAGACTGAAGAAAGTCTGAAGCCATGGATTTGGATGCATGAACAATGCAAATATTGAGGTTCTACAGTCCTAAGCTGAATTGTGTGGCAGTAGCTATTACACAGGTAGTAAAGAACAGAGGAGGATATCCTAGCAGGTAGACTAGGCCACACAGGGACAAGAGCGCTTACAGGAAGGTGAATGAGTAATTGTCTGGAAGTGGTAATGTTAGCAGTGGACTTTCAGAAGATAGCAATTAATTTCTATCATATTCTTACTATAGAATATCTCATTTAAGATCATGTTCAAAAAAGCACAAGAAATGAACAGACCATAATTTTCCTCTTAGGTCTGTCATCAACTACTGTGGTAATTGAGGTGACCATATAATTTATAATCAAAATTGGAGAACTTTGGGGAGTGAAAAAGGATGCTGTTTAAAATTATATCAAAACAGAAAATGGAAGTTCAGACTGGCCATGGCAGAAAGATATATATTGTTATCATATGGACAATTCGTATTGCTTCACCTGTAAAATGTAGATAGCATCCACCTTAAGTGATTGATTGCTTGATTTAATTAATTAATGAAATTCCACTTTGCCAAAGTACCAAATCCCTTAGTGAGTACTCAACAAATTGGAATGCTTTATACCACCTTGGTCCAGGAACTGCAAGTTCATTGAAGTCAGAAGTGGCATCTATTTTTTTCCTTGTAGCTCCAGAATAATTAACAATAATTAATAATTAATAACTGTAACCTGTACTGTCTTTGTAACTTTATTCATAGTAGACTATAATGTACTCTTATGCCTTGATTATTTTAAAGATAACACTTATTGTTAATATAGATAAGGAAATAGGAGTGGGCACATTTTATAAATTAGCAAACATAAGTAGACTGTTAAGAAAGCAAGGTTTTGGGAATGACATTTAGGTTTGTATTAGTGCCTCAGGATCTGGAGTTCACCCAGTTCTTTTTCATTCAATCTTGTGAAGGGCTGTTCTGCCCTGTGGGTACTAAAATGGATTGATCCCAGACAGATGGAAGTATTTTGGGCATGACTCTGATTCCCATTTTGCCCATTCCTGGTGCTACTTAACCCAAATACAATCAGTCAAGGACAAGCTTGAAGTTTCTCTCTTGGATGATACAGAAATTTGGTGCAGGCAAACTTAGGGTTAATGCTTGTCACTGTTCTTGTCTGGATACTTGGCATTTCAGTCACTCTGGTGACTTAAACACTTTTCTTGAGGCACAGAAGAATAGGCATATTTTTCGTCATCCTTTTGGTAAACATGTAAGAATTAATTTAATGCTTGAATTACTTTACCATCCTCAGTGACTGTTTCTCATTCTTTTCTAAAATGGTCTTTCTTCATCCATGGCTGATCTCTTATCCAAGGCTGCTTCAAAAATGACTTGACAGCTTACATCACTTGTTACACTAACCTCAGATTAATATTGGTTTCTCCTCTTCCATATGGTTCCCCTTATTTTGCTATTTTAAAATTCTTCTATTACTTTTTTGATAATGAATGTAACATTTTCAAACTTCTATTGGTTGTTTTCCTTATATCAAAATATTTTATGATCCTAAAGAATCACGGACTTTAAAAACAGAATTGGAAGGGACCCTAAAGGCTACATCCAAACACTTTCTTTTACTTCAAAAATTTGAATCCTCTATGCAGCAATTCTGATACATCTTTATACTGAATTCTTTGCATTATTTGAGGGTTTTCATCAAAGTCTACTTCTTGATCTATCCCATTTCATCTTTAAGCTGGTATGACTGTAAATAGTTTTTTTCCTATTTTAAACCAAAATTTGTAGTGTTACTTATTGATCTTTGTAACTTCTTTGGGCTACATAAAAGAAAATGATGGCAGTCTTTAAGTATACTCAGAAGAATTTATCATGCCTTCTCCAAAACCTTCTCTAGGATAAATGTGCTAAAACCCTTTAGCATTTCTTCCTAAAACATGGTTTCAAGTTCTCCCCATGGTGATCAACTTGTTTTGGTTTGATTTTGGTTTTAGTACTAAACATCCTGCATTCTGGGAACTCCCTTAATCTCCAGCAAATGGGCCATAGGTCACTTTAGTTTTCTGTCTTGGTCACTGCTGTGAACACACTCTTAGTGTAGTGCTACTTTTTTCAAATGAAATACCCAGAAGCAGACACAATACAACTCACCATGGAAAAAAATTCAGTATTATCTGCGACATTTGTACAATGGATTGCCAAAAGAACCTTATTATTTTTTTTTTTAGTCCAAGTCCAATAGTACTTGCTGATTTGTAAATTATCTTTCTTAAGTATACCACAGTATAAGATAGCTACTAAAATCTATCTAAGTGGGATGCCTGAGTGACTCAGTCAGTAAAGTGTCTGACTCTTGCTTTTGGCTCAGGTCATGATCTCAATATTGTGAGATTGAGCCCTTCATTGGGCTCTGTGCTGGGCATAGGTCTTGCTTAAGATTCTCTCTCTCCATCTCTCTATGCCGCTCCTCCTGCTGACACACTCCCTCTCTAAAAAACAAATAAAATGAAATAAAATAAAATCTATCTAGGCAACAGAATTTATATTTATTCCAGCCATTTTTTTTATTGACGAACAATTCACATATACTATTGAATTAGTTTCAGGTGTACAACATAGTGATTTGATATTTATATGCATTATGAAATGGTCACCACAATAAGAGAAGTTACCATTTGTCACCATACAAAGTTGTTACAATATTATTGACTGTATTCCCTAAGCTGTGGTGTACATCCTCAAGCCATTGTTACTAAGCTTCTTGCATTGGTCAAGGTATCTTTGAATCCAGAGAAGCAGCTAGAAACCCTGGAGCCTTGGTGCTTAGTTGAGTCTGAATAGTAGTACAGGAAATACCAGGGAGGGCTCCCTGGATTCTGCTGGTACCAGTTTATATTGCTATACCTTCACACACTTTTAAAAAATCCTACAGTACTGGGAAAGATCAAACTAAGGTGTTTACCAAAATACTGGCTATTTTTAGATTGATAGTTCTTGCTGCTAGCTAGGGTTTACTTTGACTGAACTTCCTAATTTCTGTCTTCTGGATCAAGCTTAGCCTTTTCTTTAATGATTTCTTTTCAGCATTGTAGGTAGCATATTTAGGGAAAACCCTGAATACTAATTTTCAACTTACTGCCATATTAGTTATTTGTGATATATTGAATTAGAAATTAAAAACCATTTATCATCTGTATTCCCATGTTCATAGCAGTATTATTCACAAGTAGTTAAGTTATGGAAACAACTTAAGTGTCCTTTGACACATCAATTTATAAAGAAACTGAGCCTGGAGAACATTATGGTAAGCAACATAAGCCAGACAAAGAAAGAGTAATACTACGTTGTACCACTTATATGTAGTATCTCTTTTAAGAAGAAAAAGTAATCAAACTCATTTAAAAAAATAGTAGAAAATAGGGAGGTTGGTAAAAGGGTATAGACTTTCAGTTACAATATGAATAAGATCTGAGGACCTAATGTATAAGATGGTGAGTATAGTTATAATATTGTATTATATAATAATTAAAATTTGCTAAGGCAGTAATTCAAATGTTCCTAAATCTTAAAAAAATGGGTAAATATGTGAGGTGATGGATGCCGATGTGTTAATGAACTCAATGGGCAAGAATCCTTTTACAATGTATACATAGATCAAATAATTGCATTGCACACTTTAAAAATCTCAGTTTTAGGGGTGCCTTGGGTGACTCAGTTGAGCATCTGACTCTTGATTACAGCTCAGGTCATGATCCCATGGTTGTGAAATCAAGCCCTGCATTGGGCTTCATGCTCAGCAGGGAGTCTGCTTGAGATTCTCTCCTTCTTCCTCTGCCCTTCCCATTGTTCACATTCTTTCTCTCTCTCTCAAATAAATAAATCTTAAAAAAAAAAAAAACCTCTCAGTTTTATTTGTCAGTTATACTCCAATAAAGGTAGAAAAACTTAAGCTCCTTTGTAGACCAAGGTCTAAAGCAAAGATTACAAACTGGCAACCTATGGGTCAGATCCAGCTTGCACTTATGGATATTGGTGTGTGTGTGTGTGTGTGTGTGTGTGTGTGTCTGTGTGTGTCTGTGTGTGTGTGTGAATTCAGATAGCAATGGTCTTCTCAGCATTTTGTTTTATTTTTAATTGAATTAGTTTCCAATAATTAAAAAGCTGGAGATTTCACATAAGAATCTGGATTTTCATGTTCTTTAAAACAAATCTGGCAACACTTTGACCTTACTTATGATAATGATCTTCTGGAATTTCAAGAGTGGCTGCTTTTTTTATATGGTACTTTACAACTCATCACAGTCCCTAGCACAGCCAATTGTTTTCTATCCACACTGGCTTTATTAATTATACCACCTTCCTGACTTCCAAAAGCATTGGATACTGGAAATCCAGCTAAGCCCTCATTTCTTTGAATATTACTCTTTTTTCCATATGTTCCATTTCAAAAACTATGTGGGTTGTTTTTAGCCATTCTTAGCAAAATCAAAAAAGGCATAGCGATTTCTTTTCCTGGAGATGTCTATCATCCTACTGGGATAAAGTATGTTAACACATTTGAGGCAATTATATAACAAGTGTTTTAAATTGAATTATTGGCCCCAATTTTTCATGTCTCCCTGTGTCAATATCATCTGGCAGTGCCTTCTCATACTGACTCTTTGTATGACCATGAAACTTATTTTGGCCAATGAAACGTTAGAAAATTTGATGCAATCAGTGGTTTGAAAAAGTACATGATATTTCCACTTCTCTTTTTTTCTTGGCCTTCATCATAATAAAACTCCCCAGCCAGCCTACCAGGTAAGGTGAGGCACATGGCCCAGTCATGGCTATTACCCTGGTTGACAGCCAGCCAACATTCAAACCTGTGAGTAAGCTCAACTAAGACCAGAAGAATGACCCAGATAAGTCCATTCTAAATCATTAACTCACAGACTTGTTTATCAAATAAATGCTTAGTCAATTAAATCCCTGAGTTGGAGTTGTTTTGTTATGTGGCATTATTATCATGGTAGATAACAAATACAGAAATTTGTTCTTAGAAACAAAGTATTATAATAAAAATCTGAAATATGTGTCATTGGCTTTGTGAAAGGCAATAGGGAGAGGCTGGGAAAGAGAAGAGGCTGGAAGAATAGTGAGGAATCTGTGATGGCAGCCTAGATAAGTGGCAAACTATGTTATCTAGTGGTGAAGCATTTTTGTAAAATATGGTATATGGTAGCTTAGAATATAGAAAATATACCAAATTAACATTTATACTTTAGTAAAGATATTTCCAGGCAGAATGTTGAAAATGTCACCTGGCTTTTACTAGCTGCATATGATAAGGTGCAAGTAGAAAAAGACGCATTAAAGAACTGGATGGTTTGTAAGTAAAATTTAGAGAATACCAGAACTCAATGGACTAGAAAATATTTTTTTTCTTCTCTTTACCCTCTTGGGCTAGTAAAATATCAAATCCAATGAACTTCCAAAAACATGTGGTCTTAGTACTAAAGACCAAAAGAAATTTGTAAGACTCTGTTAAAACTTTTGAATGAATGAAGGTGTTACTAAGTAGACCCTCTCAACTAGACAAAAGTATTTCTAGAAAGTTTAAGAGCATTGTCTTATAGCACCCTGAGAATCCCAAAGAAACACTGATAAAATCTAGAGAAATAGAGACTTACTTCAAAGGGAGTTATGGTTGTGGCTTTTGCCAATGGAGTGGACTTAAACTGTATTTTTATGAAGCTCAGAAAGTTTTAAGGGAATTGTATAGGCAAAAATACTACCATCCTGGATTAAAGAAGAATGCAATTGTATAAAACTCAGAAAAGCAGTGGGCCTTTAATATTTTATGAGCAAAAACCTGTCTAAAAAGTTGCTCAGGAAACATATTTTAAATACCCTCTTCCAAAGTGACCAAGCATAATGGAAAAAGAATATTTTGAATAAAGTTAAGACCATGGAGAACAATGGACTGGTGTTCCATTCTTAGGAAGCATAACGGAATATAGTTAAGAATCACTCCCTACCCTTACATTGTAGGACCTGGCCACATTTGTCCAGTGAAAATTGTTATACACATATACCCGGGCTAGGGACTTCCCTCAGGATTCCCTTTCTGAAAGAGTGTTTTTGTAATTTCCAGTTCCTCTGTAATTATTGAATGTTGGGTATTTGAGTGGCCAATAAATTGTCATTCGAGTTCATTGGGCTTTGAATCCTCATCTGAGGAGCCATATCAGCACCTGATTATAAATCACAAGATAATGGATTCTGGACCTGATGGCGTGATTAAATGAGACTTTTGAGATCTTTTGAGGAAAGCATCTTTTGTGTGCAGGAAGGATGTGAATAATTGTGACAAGAGTAGAATATGATATATGGATTGCAATAGTGGCCATAATGTATCAAGCCTCTCTATATCATTGTTCTTTGTAGTTTGAGGTTTGCCTTGTGACTTGCTTTGGCTAGGCTAGTTGGAGAGTAGGAAACTGAATGCAAGCAAAGGCTTTAAAAAGTGCTTGCCTGAATCTTCCTCTTCTCTTGCTACTCTCCCTTAAACATGAGAACATGCATAGTATAGATTTCTGCTGCATGTTATCTTGGTGCTTCTATCACCCAACTATCAACCACCAACCACTAGACATATGAATAGACCCCTTTTAAAACAGAGGAGTCCTCTATCTGAGTTCAGCTTAAACTGCTAAACCACAGACTCCTGACTTAAATAAAGGCTTATTATCTTAAAGTCCCTGAGTTTGGGGGTGGTTTGTTACACTGCATTATCATAGCAATGTTACAAACCAGTTACTGTATAATCAAGAGAAAGATGGAGCAAAAAAAAAAAAATCTGTATTTTTTGGCATTTGATGCCCATAGATAATGAAGAAGCCTCCTTTTTTCTGAGCTTCTATATCTCTTATCAGTATATTTCAATAATTCAGCTTTTGGCAAATAACACAAACTGTGGCTTGGATTTTATTACAATAATGTTTTTTTGGCTGGGTACAGTATACTTTATTGATGGTACATGACAAGGTAGGGCTCCCCAAGCCCCTCCCCTTCCTCAGGGGGTTTGGGATATAAATTGGTGGTTATGAGATTCTCAGTGTGTTGGGGGATTAAGTTGGGACAGGGACTCCCCAGCAGCTGAGGGCCTCTCTCTTCCTCTTGTTCTCACTGGGGCTGGTGGTCCAGGAGGCTCTTACTCCTTGGAGGCCATGTGGACCATGAGGTCTACCACCCAGTTGCTGTAGCCAAATTCATTGTCATACCAGAAAATGAGCTTGACGGAGTGGTCATTGAGGCCAATGCCAGCCCCAGAGTCGAAGGTGGAAGAGTGGGTGTCACTGTTAAAGTTGCAGGAGACAACCTGGTCCTCAGTGTAGCTCAGGATGCCCTTGAGGGGCCCGCCTATGCTTCACCACCTTCTTGATGTTGTTATATTTGGCAGCTTTCTCCAGGTGGCAGGTCATATTCACAACTGACATCTTGGGGGTGGGGACGCGGAAGGCCATGCCAGTGAGCTTCATGCCATTCAGTGAGCTTCATGCCATTCAGCTCAGGGATGACCTTGCCCACAGCCTTGGTGGTGCCAGTGGAAGCAGGGATGATGTTCTGGGCAGCTCCTCGGCCGTCACACCACAGCTTCCCAGAGGGGTCGTCCACGGTCTTCTGGGTAGCAGTGATGGCATGGATAGTGGTCATGAGGCATTCTACAATGCTGAAGTGGTCATGGATGACTTTAGCCAGAGGAGTCAAGCAGTTGGAGGTGCAGGAGGCATTGCTGACAATCTTGAGGGAGTTGTCATACTTCTCGTGGTTCATGCCCATCACAAACATGGGGACATCAGCAGAAGGAGCAGAGATGAAGACCCTCTTGGCACTGCCCTTCAAGTGAGCCCCAGCCTTCTCCATGGTGGTGAAGACCCCAGTGGACTCCACAACATACTCAGCATTAGCATCATCCCATTTGATATTGGTGGGATCTTGCTCCTGGAAGATGGAAATGGGCTTCCCATTGATGACAAGTTTCCCATTCTCAGCCTTGACCATGCTGTGGAATTTGCCATGGGTAGAATCATACTGTAACATGTACACCATGTAGTTGAGGTCAATGAAGCGGTCATTGACGGCAACAATATCCACTTTGCCAGAGCTAAAAGCAGCCCTTGTGACCAGGCGCCCAATATGACTAAATCCGTTCACTCCGATCTTCACCATCATGTCTCGGGGATGCGGCTGGCACTGCACCAGAAGATGTGGCTGTCTGTCGAACGGGGAGGAGCAGAGAGCCAGATTTTATTACAATAATTGATTGATCAGCTCATTTGGCAAAAATTAAATTTGACCTAACCAAAGGCAGGATTTCATTATTCTGCCTTTTTTCTAGTAATTCTGGAAAGGGTTTTACAAAATAAATATTATTTATGACAAAAGCTGCTTCAGAAAAGGAAATGGGGAAAATAACATCAGCACCAAAATGTCTCCAGTGTCTAAACCACCAAAGTAGGCGTTAAAACTCTTTGGAATACAGAGACTTGGGTTCTAGCTGTAAAACCACCTTCCTGAGCTTCCGTTTTCCCATCTATTAAATGGCAATGGTGCTATATAACTTGAAGGGCTGTCCTAAAAATAAGAAGCAATATGTATAAAGTACTTGACATATAGCAGGTGCAAATCAATTATTAATATCTTCTCAGAATTCTATAACTTTGCACCATTTTCTCTGGAAACTCTGAAAGCAAAAGATGTCTGTAGATAAAATATAGCATATACAAAATGTCAGAAAAAAACGGCTTTCCACACCATATAAATACAGAGCTCAGCTTACTTTAAGGATCTATCACATTTCTACCTGTTTCAGGAGTTAAACTCCATTCCTGAATGGGACTCAAATGCATTGGGATGATGGAAAGAGCAGACACTTTGAGTTCAAATCCCATGTTGGCCATCTCGTTAATTGGGTCGCCATGGACAAATTACCTTATCGTCTCTGAGCCTCAGTGTCTACACTTATATAGGCTTCTGTGAATATTAATTGAGGTAATCAATGTAAAGTACTAGCAGGAAGTAGGAAGTAATACAGGATAGCTAACAATGACAATACTTATTCTTTTTCATCCTATAATAATATTATCACAGTATTATGGTTTGAGTGATATTTTCAGCTTTGTTGTTGTTGTTATATTAGCTGTGGTCAAGCCTGCACTATTTTATGGCTTTCTGAGAATTGGAGCTCCTACTGGGGAATTTTCAAGCTTTCAAAAATCTTTCTACCTTCTGAATGCTAGGTCCTGTGAATGTTTCCGAAGGCAAAATGGCATTTCAGGAGCAATGATAAGTGTACTTCCAAAATAGAATACACACCAGGCAGTTTCCTAGGACAGAACTATATCCTGGTGAGAGCAGCTGGGTTAGTTAGGGGAACAAATGGTCAAATGCAACTCCTGAGGATGTTCTATAAGGCTGAGGGCAATAGCAACCTCATGAGCTTTGTTCTTTGATACTTTTTTAGTTTCCCAAAGTGCTTGGCCCCTTTCTACTAAATGTGGAAGCTTTATGCTTAAAAGTGAGGACAATTCCCTTCCAAGATGATTAGTAACACGTTATGATCATTTAGCATCAATGACCACTTCCACTGTTTGGAAAGAGTCTACAGAAATTTCAAAGATGTCCCAGAGAAGAGAAATACTCTCACAATTAATTCCTCTGTGTGTTTTTAATTTATTAAATACTTTATTTTTTGTGAACTCCCTGTGCTTTCTTTTTTCTGTCAGCTTTATATCCCCATGTTTCTCAGCAGAAGGATATTAATTAAAAAGACTGTTATCATCTATTATCAGCCTGTATTGAATCATCCTAGTCATCTGCCCAGAGCCTTTCTACTCCTTATTGGTTGGGACAAGTAGCCAGAAAGTGAGAAAAAGGTTTTACTTTCAATTGGCTCTACCCTGGAACTGGGTGCATAGCAAAGAACTGAGGAGAGGAATTGCTGAGTTGGGAACCTGAAATTGGTCCTTCCTATATGCATATGCATGAGAGCTTTGCTTCAGGTGTTGGTCTCTGCTCCCTAAACCATAACCTAGGTCTCTAAAACACACCAGGCCTGTGTTTTAATATTTTTGTAACCACCTTTCCCAGTCTAGAGCGAGACACATATAAATGCAAATTCATAGAGCATGTATTATTAAAAAATATATTTTCCTTTTATGTGAAAAAGGAGTTACATGCCTATCTTGTCCTCTAAAACCGTAACATCTCCAATTTGTCCACACTATTATATAATGGCCCTAAGTAAATGCACCTTTGCAGGCAGTACGTTTCTCATGTACTCTAAACAACACACAAATTATCTGTTGTTATCCTCATTTTAGTGACCTGGATACTCAAAGAAGTTAGGTGACAGAAGAAAGGTTGTAACCTAGCCTTTTCTGATTCCAGACCAATGGTTAGACCCTAAAATGTCATCTTGCTCAGCTATAAGCTAGTGCTCCCATGAAACTAAGGAGCCTACATAAACCTACTTTCAAGCCACTTGCAAAGCTTCAGACAGAGGTGAATTCAGTAAATCTTTTACTTATTAACACCTTTCTTGGTATTGTTGCTGTGGAGTGAAAAGCTGTCTCAAGTGACTCCTCAGTGGTAATAGAATTTTCCAGGATATGAGAAGTCAGAGAATATGATGAGTTTCTACCACTCTAGTTCTCCCCAAGGACAACATCAGTGCTTGTTCCAAACTAATTGTTTTAGTGTACAACTCTAAAGTGTACAGTTCTGGCCATAAGAAAGCAGACATAGAGCATAGGATGTGCATGGTGAGTGGTGGTAGATGAAGCTGAACATGTAGGCAAGTGGCATATCATCTTTCTTTGCCATGCTAAAGACTTTGAACATTGCCTGTAGATAATAGAAAGCCACTGAACAATTATAAGTGAAGCAGTCACTGGGGCAGATATATGTACTAAAAGATCAGTCTCTGAAGGCAGTGACAGATACAGATTTAAAATGCAAATTCTTGTAGCCATATAATTGAGAGGAAGGCTGTTGTAATAATCCAGAAGAGGTAAATAGGGAGCTGTGAGGGTGGAATGTGTGGGGCCAATAACTCAGGTTATGATGTTGAAATGACTAGAGTTAATGATCAACTATCAGTGATAAAAGAAAGGAGTGTAGGACAAGCATTAGATTTTTATATGGATTCCTGAGTGTGTGGTGGTACATTTATCATGATCACAAATACAGGAGAAGCAGATTTAGTCTGACTGGGGATGGAGGTAAATTATTATAAATTTAGTTTTAAACATACTGAGATTATGTATAGGACATAGTGAAAATGTCGTTAAATAGGAGGGTGTGAAAATCTAGTTTTGGGAAATGGGCTGGACTAGAAATGAAGCTCTTAGAGTTATTGGTGCACAGGTGATGATAGAATTCTTAGCAATGAATAAGATGGCTGAGAGAAGAGAGTGAGGAGTGAGAAGGAGAGGGGAAGCCAAGGAGAGAATTCTGGGGATGGGCAATGGTTATAGTGCAAGTATCATAGTCAATGGGCATTTTCACGAACGAACAACATGTTAACACAATAGTAGGCATTATAAGGGTGGAGGAGGAATAATAAAGTAATACAAGATATAGCTATGATCATGAACTGTCTTGGTATATGCTTTTATGTTAAATACTCTGTGTCCTACAAGAAAAGTGTTATTATAGGGGCACCTGGGCAGCTCATTCAGCTAAGCATCTGCCTTCAGCTGGGATCATGATCCCAGGGTCCTGGGATCACCCTGCATCAGTCTCTCTGCTCAGCGAGGAGTCAGCTTCTCCCTTTCTCTCTGCTCCTCCCCCCTGCTTGAGTGTGCTATCTCCCCACTGCCTCAAATAAATAAATTAAAAATCTTAGAAGAAAAGTGTTATAAAAGCCAAGAGAGCAACAATATTAAGAAGGACTGGTGAAGAGATGCCTGGGTGGCTCAGTCGTTAAGTGTCTGCCTTCCACTCAGGGCATGATTTCAGGGTCTCAGAATCGAGTCCTGCATGGGGCTCCCCTCAGGGAGTGTGTTTCTCCCTCTGCTCCCTCTGCCTGTTTCTCTGCCTCTCTGTGTCTCTCGTGAATAAATAAATAAAAATCTTCAAAAAAAAAAAAAAAAGGAGGACTGGTGAACACTATGCAATATCAAAGAGAGATGAGGATGTAAAATCATCCTTGGAATACACCTTAGGTGTTTAGGGGGAAAGCTTGATTCTAATTACTTTAGGAAGTTGTAGGGAGTGTTCAGTAAGAGGTTAAAGCTGTAGCAGGATTTCTTTAGTGCTTAACAGTTGTCCTAGAGATTACAGTGAAAAGACCTGAAAGTCAAGTGGACAGTGAGAAAATAGAGTAGTAAGAGGAAAAATGTATGAGAATAGAAAGTTAAGTGAAACTCGATTTTACCTAATATGATGCTATTCTTATAGGTATATAAACTCATATCTCTAGTAAGATTAAGGGCAGAGTAAAGTTTGGAGCCCTTTGAGACAGCTGATCTAGCTTTAGGGCTTCATATTAAGCAGAGGAACAGATTTCCTCTGTGTCATTAACCCACATGAAGCTTGAATTTGTCTTTTTTTTTTTTTTAAATCCAGGGTTGCCTAAATGTGATAGCAATCCCTCAGTATTTGTTAAAAGATAGCTAACGCCATTATCTGAACACACACTAAGTTGATTTCAAAATTAGCTAAGGTAAAGGAGTAGAGAGCTTTTAAAAAAGCATGGAAGCTGTAGCTATATTATGGAATACTTTGGTTTGTACTGTTCTGTTAGATACCTCGTGTCCATATGCATAGAGCATATATGAGTATGAATTGAAGAAAGCTTGAGGCTGGAATAGAAACCATTAGATGATTCAAGGTGTCCTAGTTTAGAGTGAAAAAAAGGAAGGATTCAGGAAAATAATTCAGTAGAAGCAGGATTTTGACATAGAAGAAATAGAGGCAAAAGAAAGCTTACTGAGATAGAAAGACTAAGAGAAGAGAATCAATTTAGAGAGTTTGATTGAATTAAGAGGTTCACCTAGCCCCATGTTTGCTGAAATTTAGGCATATTCAACAGTTAGAGGGGTTTTGCTACATGTGGCTCTGCTACTTATAGGAAAGTATAAAAAGTAATTATAATTAAAAAAATAACTTAACAATTTAACTTATTGTTTGCAGACTTTCACAGGTGCATCTATAGCCTGTTCAATTATAGACTGACCAGTAGGTTAGATTTTATATTGAGGCATCCTAGATTTTATTTCTGTGAAGTTTGAAAAATTTTAACTTTCCTTCAGTCTTATGAAATATAATTATGTGTCATGACTCCATCAAATATTTGTAGATATTTGTATCAAGCTTCTACCCCAAAACTATTAAAAAGATATCTCTCAATTTAAGAATGCTTTCAGCGCTTTGTCAGTAGCTAAATTCATGAACATATCATATGTAAAGGCTGGATGATTACATGTTCACACTGCCTGACAGATATAAATGGGTTGCTAATCTACTCTCTGATTTCTTTCAATTCTATAAAATGTGTCTTAATCTTTTGCAACATTTGGATATGGTTTTTAAATATAAAATATACTCAAAGAAGTGTCATTGATTTCTTTCTCTCATGAGTAAAGAATGTTACAAAGTAATTCAAAGGAATCAAACTCTTGGTAATCAAGCTCTTTGTATCACAGTTGAGTCTTTTTATACAATTCTGCTATTTTATTTTCAATATCTAAATAAGCAAGCTATCTTATCTCTGAAATGATAGGTTATATATAGGAAATTCATGATAATGGATCACTGCTGAGGTACGCCAGTTGAACAAGTTGTTTAAAATCATAGAAATTCATCTCCATCCCACCCCATCATTTTTGTTTGTTTCCTTAAACATGTATGGGTGTCTGGGTGGTTCACTCAGTTAAACGTCTGACTCTTGGTTTTGGTTCAGGTCATGATCTCAGTGTCCGTGAGAAGGAGTCTTGCGTCAGGCTCTGTGCTCAGCATGGAGTCTGCTTATCTGTCTCCCTCTGCTCTTCCCTCCACTCTCTTTCTCTCTCATAAATAAATAAAATCTTAAAAAAAAACATTAAACATGCAAAGCCATAAGTACTTTCACATACAGAATCTGACTTTACGTGTGTATTTATGCATTTATGACTGTTCTAAGCTACAGTATTCATATCACTATTTAAACAATTACTTTCATGTTTTGACATACAAATTTTGCACCTCTGATCCACTTTCATTATTTGGGGATTTAATGAAGTAATAAGAATTGAAAAGGAAAATATAATAAAGGTAAATAGTAATAAATTATTTGAATACATATTAGTATATATGTTAAATAAATATTAGCCAAAAAATTAATGTACTTATAATTCTAACACATTTCTAACCCTTAAGAATGTGAGAATTATTAAGACTGTAATAAGATTTATCTGAAAATCATATATATCTTACATTTAACATTTATAAAATGTGTATTTCTAAAACAATACATAGATACTGATTAATTTACTTGTTTATTACTCTACTCAATATTACCATAGTAAGAAAGGAGGCGAAGTCAACAAAGCATGACAGTTACTGACCCCAAGAAACACTGTCCTCTGAATAAGGTATATACTTTCATATGAAATGAATCACATTCAGCAATTGATCTTTTGTCATCTTCCTTTACCATCTTTGCAACATGGTGAACTTGAATTAGGTCATTTGTTCTAAGAGGAGTAAAACCAGACATACAAGTATCCACATGGGAAAACATAATCCCCCCCTTTCCTTTTTCATACCTTTCTGTGGGGAAAACAAAGCATTGTGGTAGAGTGGAAAGAACACTAAACTAGAAATCACTTTCTGGATTTTAGGCCTGACTTTACCACTTAGTGAATATGCAATTCAGAAGTCCCTTCACCTTTTAGGGATAATTTCCTTATATGTGAAGTGCAGTCAGTGGCTTTGACTAGATGCACTATCTATAGCTTATGCTGTCTGTAATTCTGTGATCCATGGATCTCTTGTCTATTCCATATGGAAGTTCTTTGTGAAAATCCCCACGTAGAGTAGCTTTTTTTGTAATGAGAATTTTTTCTTGGAAAAACAGTATTCTCTTGTTTCTCTTGATGTCTAAACAGAAATTGATTTCCATCCTTTGAGCTGGGGGTGTAAAATTATAACTTCTCCCTTTGTTTGTTTCAGGAGGTAGTTATTCCTCTTTATTAAGCAACCTCATTCCTTAATTGTCAGCTGTGGAGGCCTCTCTGTTCCCCAGCCTCTCATTTTGTTTGACATATGTCAGCTTGTTTTTCTTTTATAAGACACATGACAGATAATGAGAATTACTCCTTATTCCTGGAATTTGTGCTCTAAATGCTTTCCCATTCATTACATCAGAGAATTTACCTAATTTGTAATGAGTCCCTGTGTTGAGGCTAGCAACAATGTCAATGAATTAAAATGAAACAATCAGGAAATGACAACTTAACAGATGTCTGCTAATAAATGTGCGTAATGGGTCAGGCCTCAAATCCCCACCTTGTTCTGGGGCACCACGAAAGTGCCATTGGCTCAATATTTGGTCTGCCCTGAGATTCACCAAATCCTCATTTCCAGAAGTATAACTCGAGAAGGATTTCCCTGGGATGAGAATTGAAGAAAGACGTGCCCAGGTATATTCCATCTGTCACCTCATCAACATGCAGAAATGGCTGAATATTGCCTTACCTCACTGCCACTTCCTCCCGTGACATACCCAGAATCAGCTGAAAGGAAAAAGGTAGGGAAAGAACCAGCTGTTTCTTAAAAGGAAACCTAACTGCAGCAGGGGACAAAGGTATAATCTAACTTCTCATAAAATTAACAAACAAAAGATTATAAGGGGGGAAAGGATGTCTATTCTTTGTATTTTTCAGAGTAATAATTCAGAGATATGGAGCATGTTTAGAAACTGAATCTCAAGCAATGTGAATTCTTTAGAGACATGGAGCATGTTTAGAAACCCTCGAGCATAATGTCCATAATATAGAAGTTACAAAGTTAGGTTTATAACTCAAGACCTCTGAATTCCAGTCCAGGGCTTTTCATTAGACCTTACACATGCATTGATGTTTTCCTTTTGCTAAAGACCAGGAAGCCTTACTTTGATGGCAACACACAACTACTACCATCTGCTCTTTTAAAATTGTGTGAACATTGACCTACAAGTCACCACTATTTTCTTAGAGCCCAGGTAAACTAAGCTGCTCAACAATATCTTTTGGCATGTAGAAGAACCCAGTATCTAAAGACATAAATTGCCTAAGAAGGGAAGACTTTATCTGACCCCTATCCTCAGAGAGTTATTTATGAGAACTAAGCAAATGGGATGATGAATGTTAAGCATTTAGCATACAATGTCTGGCATACAGGATTCAAGACATGCTAGTCACTGTGATTATCAGTATCCTTCATTCATCTCTGGTTTTTAAAATGCATGTGTGTGTGTATATGTGTGTGTATAAAATTGGTTTCTTTTGTATCACCCTTGTTAGAAAGTAGAATTGTGTTTATAATGCTTATTGTTGTATGTACAACACCTACATTAGTGCTTTACAATGGAGCACGTGATCAACACATAATTGTTTAATAGATAACTGTGTCAGGTAGTTCCCATCATATAAAGATCCATTGAGCTAGAAAATGAGTTGACATAAAGAGAACTACTTATTTTTTCAAACTTGTTTTTTGACTGTGAGTATACCATAGTATTGCTACTCCTCTAATGTTTAACATCCACTATTCTATAGGAACATCTTCTTCCGTGTTGGGAAGCAATTAATCCTGCCTGCCATGTTTTCAAGCATTCATTCTTTTCTCTATTTTTTTTTGTATATTTTTATTGGAGTTTGATTTGCCAACATACAGTATAACACCCAGGCTCATCACATCAAGTGCCCCCCTCAGTGCCCATCACTCAGTCACCCCAATCCCCCACCCACCCCCCCTTCCACCACCCCTTGTTCGTTTCCCAGAGTTAGGTGTCTCTCATGTTTTCTCACCCTCACTGATATTTCCCACTCATTTTCTCTCCTTTCTGCTATAATCCCTTTCACTATTTTTTTATATTCCCCAAATGAATGAGACAATATACTGTTTGTGCTTCTCAAATTGACTTACTTCACTCAGCATAATACCCTCCAGTTCCATCCATGGTGAAGCAAGTGGTGGGTATTTGTTATTTCTAATGGCTGAGTAATATTCCATTGTATACATAGACCACATCTTCTTTATCCATTCATCTTTCCATGGACACTGAGGCTCCTTCCACAGTTTGGCGATTGTGGAAATTGCTGCTAGAAACATTGGGGTGCAGATGTCCTGCCATTTCACTACACCAGTACATTTGGAGATAATACCCAGGAGTGCAATTGCTGGGTAGTAGGGTAGCTCTATTTTTAACTCTTTGAGGAACCTCCACACAGTTTTCCAGTGGCTGCACCAGTTCACATTCCCACCAACAGTGCAAGAAGGTTCCTCTTTCTCCACATCCTCTCCAACATTTGTTGTCTCCTGTCTTGTTAATTTTCCCCATTCTCACTGGTGTGAGGGGGTATATAATTGTGGTTTTGATTTGTATTTCCCTGATAACAAGTGATGCGGAGCATTTTCTCATGTGCTTGTTGGCCATGTCTATGTCTTCCTCTGTGAAATGTCTGTTCATGTCTTTTGCCCATTTCAGGATTGGGTTGTTTGTTTCTTCGCTGTTGAGTTGAATAAGTTCTTTATAGATCTTGATACTAGCCCTTTATCTGATATGTCATTTGCAAATATCATCTCCCATTCTGTAGGTTGTCTTGTAGTTTTGTTGACTGTTTCTTTTGCTGTGCAGAAGCTTTTAATCTTGATGAAGTCCCAATTATTCATTTTTGTTTTTGTTTCCCTTGCCTTCATAGATGTATCTTGCAAGAGGTTGCTGTGGCCAAGTTCAAAAAGGGTGTTGCCTGTGTTCTCCTCTAGGATTTTGATGGAATCTTGTCTCACATTTAGATCTTTCATCCATTTTGAGTTTATCTTTGTGTATGGTGCAAGAGAGTGGTCTAGTTTCATTCTTCTGCATGTGGATGTCCAATTTTCCCAGCACCATTTATTGAAGAGGCTGTCTTTCTCCCAGTGGATATTCTTTCATCCTTTATCGAATATTAGTTCACCATAAAGTTCAGGGGCCACTTCTGGATTCTCTCTTCTGTTCCATTGATCTAGGTGTCTGTTCTTGTGCCAGTACCACACTGTCTTGATGACCACAGCTTTGTAGTACAACCTGAAATTTGGCATTGTGATTCCCCTGGCTCTGGTTTTCTTTTTCAGTATTCCCCTGGCTATTTTCTGATTCCACACAAATCTTAAGATGATTTGTTCCAACTCTCTGAAGAAAGTCCATGGTATTTTGATAAGGATTGCATTGAACATGTAAATTGCCCTGGGTAGCATTTTCACAATATTAATTCTTCCAATCCATGAGCATGGATTATTTTTCCATCTCTTTGTGTCTTCTTTAATTTCTTTCAGAAGTGTTCTGTAGTTTTTAGGGTATAGATCACATACCTCTTGGTTAGGTTTATTCCTAGATATATTATGGTTTTGGGGACAATTGTAAATGTAATTGATTCTTAATTTCTCTTTCTTCACTCTCATTGTTAGTGTATGGAAATGCCACTGAATTCTTGACACTGATTTTGTATCCTGCCACAGTGCTGAATTGCTGTATGAGTTCTAGCAATCTTGGGGTGGAGGCTTTTGGGTTTTCTATGTAGAGTATCATGTCATCTGTGAAGAGGGAGAGTTTGACTTCTTCTTTGCCAATTTGAATGCCTTTTTTTCTTTTTGTTGCCTGATTGCTGAGGCTAGGACTTCTAGTACTATGTTGAATAGCAGTGGTGAGAGTGGACATCCCTGTCTTGCTCCTGATCTTAGGGGAAAGGCTCCCAGTGCTTCCCCATTGAGAATGATATTTGCTGTGGGCTTTTCATAGATGGCTTTTAAGATGCTGAGGAATGTTCCCTCTATCCCTACACTCTGAAGAGTTTTGATCAAGAATGGATGCTGTGTTTTCTTAAATGCTTTCCCTGCATCTATTGAGAGGATCATGTGATCCTTGTTTTTTTCTCTTGTTGATATGATCTATCACATTGATTGCTTTATGAGTGTTGAACCTGCCTTGTATCCTGGGGATAAATCCTACTTGGTCATGGTGAATAATCTTCTTAATGTATTGTTGTGTCCTATTGGCTGGTATCTTGTTGAGAATTTTTGCAGCTGTGTTCATTAGGGTTATTGGTCTATAATTCTCCTTTTTGGTGGGATCTTTGTCTGCTTTGGAATCAAGGGGATGGTTGTCTCATAAAATGAGTCTGGAAGTATTTCATCCCTTTCTCTCGGAACAGCTTTAAGAGAATAGTTTTTTTTTTTTCTTTAAACATTTGATAGAATTCCCCTGGGAAGCCATCTGGCCCTGGACTTTTGTGTCTTGGGAGGTTTTTGATGACTGCTTCAAGTTTTCTCCCTGGTTATTAGCCTGTTCAGGATTTCTATTTCTTCCTGTTCCAATTTCAGCAATCTGTGGTTTTCCAAAAAGCATGCATTTCTTCTAGATTGCCTAATTAATTAGCGTATAGCCACTCATAATACGTTTTTAAGACAGTTTGTATTTCCTAGGTATTGGTTGTGATCTCTCCTTCTTCATTCATGATTTAATTAATTTGAGTCTTTTCTCTTTCTTTTTAATAAGGCTGGGTAATGGTTTATCTATCTTATTAATTCTTTCAGAGAACCAAATCCTGGTTTTGTAAATCTGCTCCACAGTTCTTTTGGTCTCGATTTCATTGAGTTCTGCTCAAATCTTTATTAACTCTCTTCTTCTGCTTGGTGTAGGTTTTACTTGCTGTTCTTTCTCCAGTTCCTTTAGGTGTGAGGTTAGCTTGTGTATTTGAGTTTTTTTCCATTTTTTTTTTGAGGGATGCTTGTATTGAGATGTATTTCCCTCTCAGGACTGCTTTTGCTGTATCCCAAAGATTTTGAATGATGGTATCTTCATTTTCATTAGTTTCCATGAATCTTTTTAATTCTTCCCTAATTTCCTGGTTAACCATTCATCTTTTAGCAGGATATTCTTTAACCTCCACATGTTGAGTGTCTTCCAAATTTCTTCGTGTGATTGAGTTCTAGTTTCAAAGCATTGTGGTCTGAAAATATGCAGGGGACAATTCCAATCTTTTGGTATCCGTTGAGGCCTGATTTGTGACCCCGTCGGTGGTCTGTTCTGGAGAAAGTTCCATATGCAATTGAGAAGAATGTGTATTCAGTTGCATTCGGATGCAAAGTTCTGTATATACCCATGAAATCCCTCTGGTCCAGTGTATCATTTAAGGCCCTTGTTTCTTTGGTGATATTGTGCTTAGAAGATCTGTTATTTGCAGAAAGTGCCATTTTGAAATCTCCCAGTATTAGTGTATTATTATCTAAGTATGTCCTTACATGGTTATTAATTGATTGATATACTTGGCAGCTCCCATATTTGGAGCATAAATATTCATGATTGTTAGGTCCTCTTGTTGGATAGATCCTTTAAGTATGATACAGTGTCCCTCTTCATTTCTTACTACAGTCTTTGGGATAAACCTTAATTTATCTGATTTGAGGTTGCTACTCCTGCTTTCTTTTGAGGACCATTTGAATAGTAAATGGTTCTCCAACCTTTCATTTTCAGGCTGTAGGTGGTCTTAGGTCTAAAATGAGTTTTTGTAGACAGCAAATGGATGGGTGTTGCTTTTTTATCCAGTCTGAAACCGTGCATCTTTTGATGGGATCATTTAGCCCATTCACGTTCAGAGTTACTACTGAAAGATATGAATTTTGTGTCATCATAATACCTATTCGGTCCCTGTTTTTGTGGATTATTTATTTGGGCTTCATCTTTGTTTTACAGGTTCCCCTTAATATTTCTTGCAGAGCTGGTTTGGTGGTCACATATTCTTTCAGTTTCTGCCTATATTGGAAGCTCTTTATCCCTCCTTCTATTCTGAATGAGAGCCTGGTGGATAAAGTATTCTTGACTGCATGTTCTTATTTAGGACCCGGAATATATCTTGCCACCCTTTCTGGCCTGCCAGGTGTCTGTGGAGAGGTCTGCTGTTAATCTAATAGTTCTCCCCATATAAGTTAGGGATTTCTTATCTCTCGCTGCTTTAAGGAATTTCTTTTTATCATTGGAATTTCCAAATTTCAAATTTAAATGTCAAGGTGTTGAATGTTTTTTATTGATTTTGGGGAGGGACCTCTCTATCTCCTGGATCTGAATCCCTGATTCCTTCCCCAAATTATGGAAGTTCTCAGCTATGAGAAATATGCTTTGTTCAAATATGCTTTCTGGCCCTCTGTCCATCTCAGTGCTCTCTGAAACCCCAATTTTATGTAGATTTTTACTCTGAGGCTATCATTTATTTCCCTTAACCTTTCCTCATGGTCTCTTGTTTTTCTCTTTTTTCCTCAGCTTCCTTCCTTGCCATCAACTTGTCTTTTATGTCGCTCACTCTTTCTTCCACTTCATTAACCCTCATCATTAGGACCTCCAGTTTGGATTGCATCTCATTTAATTGATTTTTAATTTTGTTCTGGTTAGATCTAAATTTTGCAGTCATGAAATTCTCTTGAATCCTTTATGCTTTTTCCAGAACCACCAGTAGCTTTATAATTGTGCTTCTGAATTGGCTTTCTGACATTGAATTGTAATCCAAAATCTGTAACTCTGTGGCAGAGAATACTGTTTCTGATTCTTTTGTGGTGAGTTCTTCTTTCTAGTCATTTTGTTCAGTGCAGAGTGGTTGTATGAGTGGGCTGAGTCAAGAATACCAACCATGACCTAAGTAAGTTTCACCCTAGATGATTCTTCTTAAAAGTGAAACCTTTCTCTCTGTAGCATTCTGGCTGTTCTCTCTTTAAATCTCAGTTCAGGTTCATAGGTGTTCAGGATGGTTTGAAGGTTACCTAGGTGAGTTGGTGGGACAAGGTGAGTTGAGGACCTCTTCTCCTCTGGCATCTTGCCCTGCCTCTGAGAGTCATTCTTTTCTTGATTTATTCATTCTCTTCATGAAATGTACCCCTTTGCTATATGTTGAAATAGCTTGTAAATTAAATTGAATAAAACCATCAGGTTTGGTTATGATGTGTAGCAGCTATTTACCTTTTTGGTCAGTCATATTTTTACTGATGTTGATGACAAATAGCCTGTCTTTAAAGATTATAATGAAAGGATTAATGGAGACAATAGAATATATTCATATCAAATCTCTATTTTTGCTGTCAATCTAGACCAGAAAAATCTGCCTGGTGTCTAGTCACTTTCTTTAATCACTCTCCTTGCTCCCACCACATAGACACACACACACACACACACACACACACACACACACACACACGTCTCCTTTTCCCACAATGTTCCCTGCTCTGTTACATTCCCATGCCTCTGGAATGAGAATGGCCAAAGAACATGGGAAGGGTATGACTCCTAAGGAAGAATTATGCTAGATCACAGATTCTAGACAAAGACTAATAGTCTCCACATGGGAATCCTGTTATCTAAATCTCTTTTCCACAGTTATGCATATGAGAGATGTTTCCTTGCTAGTCCTTTTTTTTCATGGTTATCCATATTCTATTTCAATAGGTCTCATTTCATGATGACCCCACATTGGCTACATTTTTTTAGGTCCTATATAATACTAGTTTCATCTTTAAAAAAAAAAAAAAGCTGAGTGCAAGAATCAGAAAGTCAGGTATGCCCATTCCAGTACAGAAAATGTACATATTCTAAAAATATTTAACAGTTAAATCTAATACCTACCCACCTAATCAAATAATGCATCTCCAAAACAATGTAATGGTGTATTAGCTGTTATTTTGGATTGCTTATGACTCTACCCAAAGTTTTTGAATATGCAAGCATTGTTAAATAATAGTCATTCCCCCAGTCTATACTAATATATCATAGTAAGATGAATGTTTACCCCACTCAAACTCCTTAAAATAGCCATTCTGCTGATGAGAAGTAGTGTGATAGACCTAAGTGAATCTGATATCAAGCAACCTTGGTTCTAGCCCTATTTCTGCAACTCACTTATGTCACCTTAGACCAATTATTTCCTCCCTAGATCTAGGTTACATAATTTATAAATGGGGATAATGTCTTTTTTTTTTTTAATTCTTGAGAGATAGAAGGAGAGACAGAGCCAGAGACACAGGCAGAGACAGAGCCAGAGACACAGGCAGAGGGAGAAGCAGGCTCCATGCACCGAGAGCCTGACGTGGGATTCGATCCCGGGTCTCCAGGATCGCGCCCTGGGCCAAAGGCAGGCGCCAAACCGCTGCGCCACCCAGGGATCCCGGGGATAATGTCTTTTAATGCTCAATTTATTTGTTTTAATATTGATTTGTTTATTTTAGAGAGAAAGCACATGCACACTCCTGCATACACATGTGTGTAAATTGAGGGGAGGGGCCGAGGGAGAGGGAGAATCTGAAACAGACTCCCTGCTCAGAGCTGAACCCATCGCTCAGGGCTAATCTTAGGACCCCAAGATCATGACCTGAGCCAAAATCAAGAACTGACTGCCTAACTGACTGAGCCACCCAGGCCCCCCTCCTTTTCTTTTTAATAGTTTATGGTTCTTTGATATGTATATGATAACAGAAATGAGTACAAGTTAGTTTTCCTTTGCCTAATTCTATTCTATAGGACACCTTTTACAAAGCTTGTGGATTAGTTTAATTTGAATACTTTCAATATAATATCCGGCAAAGATTTAGTTTTCCTCTAGTTTGAAACATCTCAAGTCTTAAAGTAATGCTTTACTAATTTTACAATTAATTTAATATCTTTAATTTTTAAAATAAATGTATGCAAAATTATTAGTTATTATAATCTTGTTGATTAAGCTAAATGCAACACATGTATACATTAAGGCTTTAAAATATGTTTGTGTGCTGTTGATATTTTAAAAGATAATGAAAGGAGGGAGGGGCAAGATGGCAGAAGATTAGGGTCCCCAAGTCACCTGTCCCCACCAAATTACCTAGATAACCTTCAAATCATCCTGAAAATCTATGAATTCATCCTGAGATTTAAAGAGAGAACAGCTGGAACGCTACAGTGAGAAGAGTTCGGGCTTCTATCAAGGTAGGAAGATGGGGAAAAACAAATAAAGAAACAAAAGGCCTCCAAGGGGGAGGAGCCCTGCGAGGAGCCGGGCTGAGGCTGGGGTGAGTGTCCCCAGGACAGGAGAGCCCCGTCCCGGAGAAGGAGCTGCACCAACCTTCCTGGGCGGAAAGGGGCTTGCAGGGAGTTAGAGCAGGACCCAGGAGGGCGGGGATGCCCTCGGGCTCCCTGGGACACTAACAGGCACCTGCGCCCCGGGAGAGTGTGCCACACCCCGCAGCCGAGCTCCCTAAAGAGCTGCAGCCTGCACACGGCTTGACCCAGGAGCAGTTCGTAGGGGCTCGGGCGGCGGCTCCTCGGAGGGGGCTGCACGGCCGGGAGCGCGGAACCAACAGCGCAGGCCCCGGAGCACAGGGTGCCAGGACACAGCCCAGGATCCGGCCTTCCCCCGGGACAGGCAGAGGCCGGGAGGGCCCAGGACAGCAAGGACACTCCTGCCTGGAGCTGAGCAAATCAGCGGCCCCGCCCCGGAGCCTCCAAACCCTACAGACGGAGAGCCCCGGAGTTACTGCGGGAGCTGACTACAGGACTCCAGAGTGGGCGCAGCCACTGGGGTTGTTCCTCCTGGGGCCTCATGGGGTAAACAACCCCCACTGAGCCCTGCACCAGGCAGGGGGCAGAGCAGCTCCCCCAAGTGCTAACACCTGAAAATCAGCACAACAGGCAGACAAGTTCCAGGGGAAGTCAAGGGACTGAAAGTACACAGAATCAGAAGATACTCCCCCGTGTTTTTTGTTTGTTTGTTTGTTTTTTGATTTCTGTTTGCTTCCCCCACCCTTTTTATCTTTCTCTTTCTTCTCTTGTTTTTCTTCCTTTTTTCTTTTTTCTTTTTCTCTTTTCTTTCCTTCTTTCTCTCCTCTCTTTTTCTCCTTTTCCCAAAACAACTTGTTTTTGGCCACTCTGCACTGAGCAAAATGACTAGAAGGAAAACCTCACCTCAAAAGAAAGAACCAGAAACAGTCCTCTCTCCCACAGAGTTACAAAATTTGGATACAATTCAATGTCAGAAAGCCAATTCAGAAGCACTATTATACAGCTACTGGTGGCTCTAGAAAAAAGCATAAAGGACTCAAGAGACTTCATGACTGCAGAATTTAGATCTAATCATGCAGAAATTAAAAATCAATTGAATGAGATGCAATCCAAACTAGAAGTCCTAACGACAAGGGTTAACAACGTGGAAGAACGAGTGAGTGACATAGAAGACAAGTTGATGGCAAAGAGGGAAACTGAGGAAAAAAGAGACAAACAATTAAAAGACCATGAGGATAGATTAAGGGAAATAAACGACAGCCTGAGGAAGAAAAACCTACGTTTAATTGGGGTTCCCGAGGGCACCCAAAGGGACAGAGGGCCAGAATATGTATTTGAACAAATCCTAGCTGAAAACATTCCTAATCTGGGAAGGGAAACAGGCATTCAGATCCAGGAAATAGAGAGATCCCCCCCTAAAATCAATAAAAACCGTTCAACACCTCGACATTTAATAGTGAAGCTTGCAAATTCCAAAGATAAAGAGAAGATCCTTAAAGCAGCAAGAGACAATAAATCCCTGACTTTTATGGGGAGGAGTATTAGGGTAACAGCAGACCTCTCCACAGAGACCTGGCAGGCCAGAAAGGGCTGGCAGGATATATTCAAGGTCCTAAATGAGAAGAACATGCAACCAAGAATACTTTATCCAGCAAGGCTCTCATTCAGAATGGAAGGAGAGATAAAGAGCTTCCAAGACAGGCAGGAACTGAAAGAATATGTGACCTCCAAACCAGCTCCGCAAGAAATTTTAAGGGGGACTCTTAAAACTCCCCTTTAAGAAGAAGTTCAGTGGAACAATCCACAAAAACTAGGACTTAATAGATATCATGATGATACTAAACTCATATCTTTCCATAGTAACTCTGAAAGCATTTGACAAAATACAGCATCCATTCCTGATCAAAACTCTTCAGAGTGTAGGGATAGAGGGAACATTCCTCAACATCTTAAAGGTCATCTAAGAAAAGCCCACAGCAAATATAATTCTCAGTGGGAAAGCACTGGGAGCCTTTCCCCGAAGATCAGGAGCAAGACAGGGATGTCCACTCTCACCACTGCTATTCAACATAGTACTGGAAGTCCTAGCCTCAGCAATCAGACAACAAAAAGACATTAAAGGCATTCAAATTGGCAAAGAAGAAGTCAAAATTTCCCTCTTCGCCGATGACATGATACTCTACATAGAAAACCCAAAAGCCTCCACCCCAAGATTGCTAGAACTCATACAGCAATTTGGCAGCATGGCAGGATACAAAATCAATGCCCAGAAGTCAGTGGCATTTCTATACACTAACAATGAGACTGAAGAAAGAGAAATTCAGAATCAATCCCATTTACAATTGCACCCAAAAGCATAAGATACGTAGGAATAAACCTAACCAAAGAGGTAAAGGATCTATACCCTAAAAACTATAGAACACTTCTGAAAGAAATTGAGGAAGTCACAAAGAGATGGAAAAATAGTCCATGCTCATGGATTGGAAGAATTAATATTGTGAAAATGTCAATGTTACCCAGGACAATTTACACATTTAATGCAATCCCTATCAAAATACCATGGACTTTCTTCAGAGAGTTAGAACAAATTATTTTAAGATTTGTGTGGAATCAGAAAAGACCCCGAATAGCCAGGGGAATTTTAAAAAAGAAAATCATAGCTGGGGGCATCACAATGCCAGATTTCAGGTTGTACTACAAAGCTGTGGTCATCAAGACAGTGTGGTACTGGCACAAGAACAGACACATAGATCAGTGAAACAGAATAGAGAACCCAGAATTGGACCCTGAACTCTATGGTCAATTAATATTCGACGAAGGAGGAAAGACTATCCACTGGAAGAAAGACAGTCTCTTCAACAAATGGTGCTGGGAACATTGGACATCCACATGCAGAAGAATGAAACTAGACCACTCTCTTGCACCATACACAAAGATAAACTCAAAATGGATGAGAGATCTAAATGTGAGACAAGATTCCATCAAAATCCTCGAGGAGAACACAGGCAACACCCTTTTTGAACTCAGCCACAGTAACTTCTTGCAAGATACATCCATGAAGGCAAAAGAAACAAAAGCAAAAATGAACTATTGGGACTTCATCAAGATAAGAAGCTTTTGCACAGCAAAGGATACAGTCAACAAAACTAAAAGACAACCTACAGAATGGGAGAAGATTTTTGCAAATGACGTATCAGATAAAGGACTAGTATCCAAGATCTATAAAGAACTTATTCAACTCAACACCAAAGAAACAAACAATCCAATCATGAAATGGGCTAAAGACATGAAGAGAAATCTCACAGAGGAAGACATAGACATGGCCAACATGCACATGAGAAAATGCTCTGCATCACTGGCCATCAGGGAAATACAAATCAAAACCACAATGAGATACCCCCTCACACCAGTGAGAATGGGGAAAATTAACAAGGCAGGAAACAACAAATGTTGGAGAGGATGTGGAGAAAGGGGAACCCCCTTACACTGTTGGTGGGAATGTGAGCTGGTGCAGCCACTCTGGAAAACTGTGTGGAGGTTCCTCAAAGAGTTAAAAATAGACCTGCCCTACGACCCAGCAATTGCACTGTTGGGGATTTACCCCAAAGATTCAGATGCAATGAAATGCCGGGACACCTGCGTCCCGATGTTTCTAGCAGCAATGTCCACAATAGCCAAACTGTGGAAGGAGCCTCAGTGTCCATCGAAAGATGAATGGATAAAGAAGATGTGGTTTATGTATACAATGGAATATTCCTCAGCCATTAGAAGCGACAAATACCCACCATTTGCTTCAAGGTGGATGGAGCTGGAGGGCATTATGCTGAGTGAAATGAGTCAATCGGAGAAGAACAAACATTATACGGTCTCCTTCATTTGGGCAATATAAAAAATAGTGAAAGGGAATAGAAGGGAAAGGAGAAGAAATGGGTAGGAAATATCAGAAAGGGAGACAGAACATGAGAGACTCCTAACTCTGGGAAACAAATAGGGGTGGTGGAAGGCGAGTAGGGCAGGGGGTGGGGGTCAATGGGTGACGGGATGAGCACTGGGTGTTATTCTGTATGTTGGCAAATTGAGCACCAATAAAAATAAATTTATTATTAAAAAATAAAAGATAATGGAAGAATTATCATGTCATTTGCAATTCATCTCAAATAACATTTTTAATGCAACAAGTGACATTAATACAGTTCAGAAAACTAAGAAGAGGCTTGAAATGTTTTCCTTGATACAGGAGGAAGTGTTGTCAGATTATTGGTATTCAGACATACATGTGCTTAGTCCAGTTCTCTTCTTAAAAGAAAAACATAAAAGAGAACAGACTCTTTCCTTCACATATACCCATCTGAATTTGACAAATAAGTGAGAAATCACTACAAAAGAACTCTTGAGAATCCAGGACATGAGTATAGAAACCCAGCTAACTTTTTCTCTATTTGTCTATTATTTAAGAACATTTCAAGCTGTTTCATCCAATTTAGCAAGTGGCTCTGTATATAGTCCTCAGATGGCTGTCAAATGTTGAACAAGGGCATTGAGGTGAACAGAGCCCCGGGAAGCACAATGTCATTTATTTAATCTAATATCTTGATGAAGATGCCAACTGCTAGTTTGTTATTTTCACTTTTGCCTTTGGATATTGTCACCTGATTTTATTTTTGCCTCAAGTGAACAGGTACTACTTGTCCAGTGAATCCCCTATTCTCTAAACCTCTCCTAGAGATTGCAGAAACTTTTCTCCATTGTCAATTTCTTAAATCAAATGCCCTTGTATAGCGCCCTATTTTTCTCCAGATGCTAGGCCTATCCACTGCCAGAAATCTTTCTTTTTAAAGATTTTAAAAAATTTTTTGTTTAAATCTCTCCACCCAACATGGGGCTTGAACTCACCACCTGGAGATCAGGAGTTGCATGCTCTACTGATTGAGCCAGCCAGGCACCACTCACTGCCAAAAAACTTAATGTTGCTTCTAGCCCACAGTTCTTTCAAGGCTTTACTAAAATGCTATTTTCTCTGTGATGACTTCCTGTTTATTTTTCCCCACAGCTTCTGTTAACTTCTAACATAGACTATAATATGCTCATTATGCTTATTTTCTCTCTCCCCACACTATGAAATATAAACTTTGGAAGGGTAGAGATTTTTGCCTGTATGCTTCACTGACATATTCCCTGAACCCAGAAGGTTACCTGGTATATAGTAAGTACTTAATAAACATTTGTTGAATTAATGAATCTAGCTCAATCTCTTTCATATCAGACCTTTCAGATATTGATTGCTACCTGAATTAAATAGTTTGGTCCATACTTTCTTGGGCTTGTGATATCAAGTTTTAATCCTGCCTCCTACAATTGAGACCATCTCCATTCCTATTCATTGTCTTCATGCTCTAACAGAGATATAACGTGGGTCTCATTATCTCTTCAGAAGTGTCTCAAGTATTTCATGTATCACTCTAGTGGAGGGGAATCCAGGAGGGGCCATCTTAACAATTCACATCTTTTATGTCTCCCTAAACCTGGCATTGAACTCACCCCTTCCATGAAAACATTTACAATTTTACCCACCAAACTCCTTCGCCTTCTCTCTGTACTACATCTTATTTCTCTAACACTGTGTGTATTTGCACACACATACTTGTACCCATGGGTGCATGTGACCTTTTTTTTTTTTCAGTTTATGAATGTCAGTTCTTGAATGTAGATAGCAGGTTTACTTGAAAAGATTGCCCAGATCCTACTGGGACTATCCCACTCCTGCCTTATATTCCCAAATGAGTTTACTTCTCTTTAAAGTATATGAAGTAATTTAAATAAATCAAGATAACTGTCCTTGATAAAGGTGAAAATTCTATTTTGTTTTTTAGAAACAATGTTTTCCACATAACTTCCATAAGAAATAGGAGCTGGAAAGCTGGGCAATTTGCCATTCAAAGATCAGGATCTAAAGAGATTCTTCAGGATGTTGGTAAAAATGTGAACACTAGTATCATTTCTCTTTGTGCTGTTTATTTGAATCTTGGTGGGAATTTTTGGCTATATCTGTGCTGACTAGGTCAGCACATACAAGTACAAGTACAGTCCGTACTTTCTCAGATGAGTGGCTTTTTGATGCTACCTTTGCTGCAATGATTCTGCTTACGGCAAGACCTTGGAAAAGGCAAGAAGCAGATAAAGGACAAAATATATGATATGTTACTATGTAGCCTAATCTAAGATACCCAAATTAAGAAGGGAAACTACAAGTGAAAAAATCAGCGATTTCTGTTCTTTCAAAGGAAGTAATAGAAAACGTACACAAATACTTTCTTATTCGGTAATAATCTGTATACCTAGAATTCAGGTTTGAATATCAACTTAAGCTAAAAAAAACAAAGAACAAAAGGTGTGTGGAGGGTTCGAGGTATGAAAGTAAGCAGAAAAAGTATGTTAAACAAAATAAAGTTTGTTATACAGATTTAAATTGATTCTTCCTCCATTGACAAGAATATCTTGATATTTATTTGTTCTCTTCCAGGCAGAAAAGTTAGAACTCTTACAAATGGAAATTTCCTTTATAATTGTAAATGCCCCTTTTAAAAAGTGTAAATTCTACTCTGTTTTCATAGCTTCTTCTGTATCACTGTTTTCCAAAACATTCAGCTCAAAATTATCTTTATGCTAAAGCTGCATGTTCTGGAGTGGCATATTTTTTCCACTTTTTATTTCTTGGCTTTGTACCTTACTTAAGAAGTTTCATGGTTCAGAAAGTGAGTTGGTAGACTGCTAGTTTCCAAATCTGAAGAGCAGCCAGTAGGGATTTCTAGATTTGAGCTCAAAACATCTTTTGTGTTTTGAATGCCTTTGATGGTGTCATCTTGTTGAAGCAAGAGAGAGAGGTTCTTGTCTCATGGAGTCAAAGAATAAATCTCGAGGACAAAGGAGAGTGAGTCAAGTGATGGAATTTTATTAAGCAAGGGTACAGAAAACGCTCTCAGGAGTGACAGGGGTCCAACATAGGCCTCTACCAATAGTCTTTTATTTAGAACTAGCCAGGGAGCTTGTGTTCTTAATATTCCGTGACATCTTGGTCTGAATAAGGACTGGTGATAACATCTTTAATTTAAGACTTACTTTTTCTTTGGGGTCTGGTCATTCTTTTTGGTCACAATGTAACTGCCATAAAAAGACCTCACCTTTGATGCCCAGGGCTGGGTGGTGTAGTTTGTTTTCTTATCTCTGATTTCTTTCTTTCTTTTTTTTTTTTTTTTAAGATTTTATTTATTTATTCATGAGAGACACAGAGAAAGAGGCAGAGACATAGGAAGAGGGAGGAGAAGCAGGCTCCATGCAGAGAGCCTGATACGGGACTGGATCCTGGGACTCTGGGATCATGCCCTTAGCCAAAGGCAGACACTCAACCACTGAGCACCCAGGCATCCCTTTATCTATGGTTTCTTATGCCTCAGCATTTCTGGGATTTTTGGTGAGCCTGATCATGTAGCCCTCTATGTGAGCCTAGGTGTGAAGCCCCCTACCCAGCTCCATCCGTCACTTACTCAATGAGACCACTCAGATGTATATTGTTAGGTCATATATGTGGAAGATGATTGCCAACATGTATCTTGGGGGATAGAGATAAAGGAATTTTTATATGTTATATGTTAGAGTAGATTTACAGGATTCTGGGTGTCAGGCTAAGATTGCTCTTTGCCCTTAGCAAAGAGTCAACATCCAGGCAGTTGAGTCCCTAAGAGGAATGTCACTCTGTCTCTTTCAAGGACTAGTCTATGGAATGTAAGTAATAAGGAAATTTGATCATTTTTTCTTCTGCCTTTATTTTCCACATCGTGTTCCAGTGAATTTTATGCATGGCTCATACAGCAATAGGCTATTGTGATTTCTTGAAGTTTATGTCAAGTCATCCAGCTTCAGCTTGCAGAATTTTGGGGAAAAGGCAGTTTTAGTTTTTAGTGACTGCAACTGAAAGGAGGGGAAGAAAATCTAGACATTAGTTTGTGTGGTATCTGTCTCTGCTGGATAGGGGCCCCCAAATGTGGGATGACCAGATCAGGTGGAAGCCAGTGGGGCAGGAGGTAAAATAATTCACCTGAGGCAGAACCAAGATGATAGAAGTTTACTGAATACACTGCAAGGGAGTGGTGGGCAGGATAGCAAAAGAGAGACTCTGCAAAGTGACAGTGGGTGGAAGCTGTATTTAAAGGGGGAAAGTGAGGAGGTTTAGGGATGTATGGAATTTCCCCTTTTTTGGTAACTGTGCCTGGTTGTAAGTAGCCCATAGGTCAGTTAGGACCTATGGATACTCTGAGGTGGGTTGCCTGAGGGGCCCATTTGTATTCAGACAGGTGGTCAAGATGAGCCCTTCTACCTTAGTCAGGTTTCCATTGCTCACACTTATTGTAAAAAAGTGGCCTCTACAGTATGGCAACTTGTAGCCAGATATTTGAAGAAACTAGAAGAATGTCTCCAATTGTGTCCCTATTACAAGGTGAACAGATTCTATTGAAATTGTTCAAATCATAACATTGCCATAAAAATAAGAATACTCAATAAGAGTTTCTGAATTGTGGAGGGAACAGGTAGTGAGGAAAAAGTTTCAATTCTGTTTGCCAAGGCAGACTTTAAAGAAAGAGAAAAAGGATTTCTTCAAATTTGGAAAACAAATTATTAAATAACCAGTAATTTTTCGAACAAAATTTCATAAAATTGTAAGCATCTTATCAATTAATTTAATCCAATTTAACTAAATTTTGTTTTTCTTGATCTTGGGCTAGCAGTTTTGAGTCAGTTTTTCCATTAGATTATTGCAAATTCTGACGCAGTTCAATGATATCATCTTAAAGTTATCGGAATCCTATACCTGTCAAAGTCTTTTCCATCAATCTCTCTTTGAAGATGAGCACTTTTGTCTGTAGTTGCAACTGGCAATAACTTTCAGGAATGCATCAGAATAAACAGTAACTGTGAATGACAAAAGACTTTAAAATGGTCTTGGGTAAAGATCTGATGAAAGTTCCATCCACGTTGAAGCAAATGGTGGGTATTTGTCATTTCTAATGGCTGAGTAATATTCCATCACTGGAGGGTATTATGCTGAGTGAAATGAATCAATCGGAGAAGGACAAACATTATATGTTCTCATTCATTTGGGGAATATAAATAATAGTGAAAGGGAATAGAAGGGAAGGGAGAAGAAATGGGTAGGAAATATCAGAAAGGGAGACAGAACATAGACTCCTAACTCTGGGAAACGAACTAGGGGTGGTGGAAGGGGAGAAGGGTGGGGGGTGGGGGTGAATGGGTGATGGGCACTGAGGGGGGCACTCGATGGGATGAGCACTGGGTGTTATTCTGTATGTTGGCAAATTGAACACCAATAAAAATAAATTTATTATTAAAAAAAAGATCTGATGAAAGTTACTTATATTATAACTAACAAGGAAACTTGTTTTTTTTTTCTGTTACATACAACATTTTAAGATAATATTTGGAATTATGACTAGCTATATCAACAGTAAGGATGTTGACACATATTTTAGGAATTTTATATAATTTTTGGAACACATGTTAATACAAATATGACCTAAAGAAGGTAACTATCACTCCTTATTTGAAAATACTTTCTATGCAATTTGGAATAACAAATAAGCCTGATTAACATCTCTTCTTTTTAAAAGGAGAGAGAATAGATTCCTTTGAGATTTCCCACGGAAGCTCTTCAAAATTCTAGTTAGTCCAAATTCTTAAAAAACATCATTTAGAATTTGATTTTGAGAAGTTCTTTAAAATATCAAAAAGTTTGGGGCACTTGGGTGGCTCATTCGTTTAAGTATCTGCCTTCAGCTCAGGTCATGATCCCAAGGTCCTGGGATCAAGCTCCTTATCAGGCTCCCTGCTCTCCCTTTCCCACTCCCTCTCCCCTTGATTGTGCTCTCTCCCTGTCAAATAAATACAAAAAATCTTTAAAGCCATGCCAAAAAAGTTTAAAATATTTGATTAAATAGGATCACAGGTTACTGTGAACAAACAGTTATCACTTAACCAATGTGACAAAAGATTTCAAAGGCAAATGGACAGTTACATAGTCCAAGAAACCTTAGCTTGTTTTAATAGGAAGATTCAGTTTTCTTAAGCAATCAAAGACCTGGTAAAGACAACAGGAAACACAGGAAATTATTTTAATAAGACACAAAATCTTTATTTTCTAAGTGAATTACTTAACGGTTAAAAAAAATCTTGTATAGGGGATCCCTGGGTGGCTCAGCGATTTGGCGCCTGCCTTTGGCTCAGGGCGCGATCCTGGAGTCCCGGGATCGAGTCCCACGTCAGGCTCCCGGCATGGAGCCTGCTTCTCCCTCCTCCTGTGTCTCTGCCTCTCTCTCTCTTTCAATCTCTCTCTATGTCTATCATAAATAAATAAATAAATCTAGAAAAAATCTTGTATAATAACACAAGAAAACTTCTCTCTTCTTCCCTTTTCTATCCTTCACTCTCTCTCTCTCCCTCCCCCTTTCTACTTACATTTAGTGCTTCTTTATTCTTCTTTCATTCTGAAACAATCAGTTATTCTATTCTAACAAAAATTAACTCTTTTCCCCTCAATGAAAGTACATCTTTCGTACCTTACGGCTTTAAAAAAAATCTTCCCTACTTAATAGTTTTCCTTACCACAAACACCTCTTCCTTTCCTTGCATACTTTGCATATAGAGTTTTGTTCCTTATTGTTTTTGGATTTCTTTTTCTTGGGTGCCCGTGGTTCTCCATTATGCCACTTTGGAGAATGAAGAGGTAGACCAGAGGAAGAGTGGTGGGCAACAAAGTAAAGCTTATTGAACAATAGTACAAAGCTCCTGAAGATGGAGGGGACACCAGAGAGTTTCTAAGTCTGGGTTTTTCTATGGGCTTGTTGGTGGGCTGCTTAACTGATTAACCCTCCATTCACCTGTCACCCAATCAAGTTTTTGTCATCTGCCTATCAAGTGGGAAAGGGTGGAGAGCTCCTTCCAGGGTGTTCTAAAATCCTCCTAAGGGTGGTTTTCTCTTAGGGTGGAGTCCCCTTGTCCCTGCCTGCCTTTATTCCAACTGTCCTTCATTAATATTATTTCTAGTAATTTAAATTACATACATTAAATAGAATTCTTAACCCTTAATATCCTTAATTTCTAGAGAAAATTAGGAAGTAAGAGATCATGAGCTCTTTACACCAGCATTCTGTAGGCTGGCAAATATATGGATGCACTAATTTCTGTAGTGTATGCTTCCTCAAAGCACTATTTTTAAATGTGGCACCAGACATGTTTATTAACAGACCCAAATGTCTACTAATAAATAGACCTAATAAATAGACCTAAGTATCTTTAGTCTTTCTGTAAAAATTTGAAAAAGTAGATAAACATAAACTTATATTCAGTAGTTAATGCTTCACTATTTTATCTTATTTGAAAATGATGTAGATAATCAATGAATATATCATCATTTAAATAAACTTGGCAGAACTCTAAGGGTGTGTGTTATCAAAGAGATTTGGGAATTAATTTTAAGTAGGTGTAAACATCTTATAAAGCATGATTGTTGAAGAGTTCATTTATAACTTTTATCACACTTAAATCTATTTAATTCAGTCATTTTTAACAATTTTGCTTGTATTAGTCATGACAGTTTCATGAAATATTAAACAGCTAGCTATCATCTTAGGGTGTTTTCCTTGCTGACAAATTTTATAAAATGTAGAGATAACATCTCTCTAGTAAACCTAGGTAGATTAAATGTTATATGTGCAGGGGCTGAAGGCAGGCTGCCCCAAGATAGGCCTCTTGGGCATGAATATTATTTTCAGTTGAAAGCAATCAAAACCCAGCAGATGGAGAAAAGGCTCACTTCTTGGTCTTCAACTTCCTAAATTTACACTGGAAAAGAGAGCCTATTGCAGGAATAGTGCTATTAATAGAGACTCCTCTTTACCTAAGAAACTGCTCTGCCTAATAGGGCAACCTTGTTTTTCCCAAACACCTTTGAGCTTCTTGCTAAACTGCTTTCTCTCCTTTGAATCCCCAGGTGCTTTCCCCTCTCCTTAGCTCACATGAACTTCATGTTGTCTCACTGTTTTTGTAATTTCACATCTACATGGATTCCCAAGACATGTGCTTATTAAATTTGATTTTCTCCTGTGTTTGTTGTTGTTGTTGTTATTTGTTTGTTTGAGGAGGTAGAGGGGCAGAGGGAGAGAGAGAGAATCTTAAGGAGGCTCCATCCCCAATGTAGGGTTCTATCTCATGACCCTGAGATCATTACCTGAGCCAAAATCAAGAACTGGACACTTAACTGACTGAGCCATCCAGGTGGCCCTGATTTTCTCCTGTTAATCTGTCTCATGTCAATTTGATTCTATGTCCAGCTAGATGGACCTTTTAGGGGACAGAAATTCTTTTTAAAATATGTGTGCATATGATTAATGCCGACAAATATGAAGGTATACTCATTTTTGTGTGAGTTATGTTGTGTTTTATTAAACTATTAGTGTTCTTATTCGCCAAAGATTACCAAAGCCATGTGAACTTGAAAAGCATTTGGATTAGTTCCCACTTTTCTAAGAGAATAATTTGTTTATTTTTCTTTATGCCAATTAAGTAGAGCTCTTTTACAAATTAATTTTGGCAATACTACCAGGAGGTAGAAAAAATATTCCATATACATACATGAACCCTACAGACAAGCACAAACAGAGGTCTTATGGCTTAAATTTAAGAATTTTAGCTATATGACAGGTATAGTAAAACAAACCTCAGTGTTTAAAAAAGAATAGCTGGAATCCAAATTATGTTTCTGACAGATGGAATAAGTTAAATTTATCCATTCAGGTAGCTAAAACTTGTTACTAATGTTTTTGGAGAAGACTTTTAAGATTTTTTATTTGCCCAGTTTGTTTCCAGTTATCTCTTCTTTTCCCTCATTCTGGTGAGTCATCTCCCTGAAGTTCATATTACAAAAGGTTGGCTCTTGGGTCCCAGAGAAGACAGGAAAGGAAATTCACATCTGAACTGTGCCAAGAAAGGAGGTAACTTTTCTACCAGAAGGGATCTGGGGTCCTATTTGCCTATTATCACAGATCTGGGGTGATTAAGTTTATCCATTTTTTTCTTACTTGCAGAATGGTTATGTTTCTAATATGATCTTTTATAATATCTGCAAACATTTTGAGATTCATGTGGGGGGGGGGGTTGGGGATTCATAAGAAAGATAGGTAGACTTTGAATTGTTTCTAGAGCTGTATTTTTGTTCTAAAGACCGCAAGAAAAGGACACTTGTCTTTTAATTCCTCAAAGAATTGGGTCTGCAGCCAGAATACTAAAGGGCAGAACCACCCATCCAGCTACATTATCTTCAGTTTACTTCTTTGTATCAGGCAGAAGATTTCCAGCTAAGATAGAAATCAAAAGGTCTCTATGTTCTGGATTTAGAGCTATGTGCCTTGGTAATGTTTTAGTAAATGGTTTCGCAAAGGATGGGAGAGGTTTCTTTCCCTGAGTACATAGTTCCATTTTAGCTTATGAAAGAATAGCTTTAAAAAAATAATTCCACAGTGATGTCAGAAAGAAGGTGGAGTGGGGATTCCCCACACTCATTACCCCACATAAAACAACTGGACAGCTACCCATTGGTATCTGTGGGCAAATAAATGTAGGTTTGAATCTAGTTTTGCCATTCGCATATTGTATGACCTGGGGTAAATCACTAATTCATTGTGAGTGTCAAATTCAATATTTGTATAAAAAACATGATGATATATATCTTAACAGGATCACTTCAGTGACTAAATGTGATTATGTCTGTAATAATCCTAATAAATACTACATTATAAATAATAATGGTTATACCTGTTATTGTTTTTCCTAGACTCTAAGAGTCTAGGAAGACTCTAAGTCTTCTCCAAAGTCTTAAGTACCATATCTGGGTTTTTTCACCCCATATTGCCTAGTATGGGGTTTCCTTGTAGTTTGCCAAATGACTGGATTAATCCCCTAATCAATGTCCTTCCCCTGTAAATTTTGGTTGAGCGCTTCTATAATATTTTGAGGATATTTTAAATACAACCATAGCATTTGTTCAGAAATAAGTTGCAAATGAAGGACTCCATGACTTTAACATTAACTTCTAGGATTTGCCTCTTGCCAACAGTATCACAGCAAGTAGTTCCAGGAGAACTCAAATGATTTACTTTTGTGTGCTCAAGTCATTTGTGAGGAAAAAAAGAAATTGTGCATGAATGTGGCCTTACCAAAACACAGATAAAACTTGTACTTCATCTTTTAAATACTAGTCTTTTCTATGCCTCAGCTATCGATAACTGAAATAATTTTCTTTGAGGATGAAGGGAAATACCAAGTATATCCATACTCTCAGACACTGTCAGCAGATGGCTAGAGCACATGCTGTGATTCCCTAGACTGGCAGTTTACACTTTCTGACCCTTCCAGAGAGTAACCGTGCAATGATTAATATTCAAACATCAAAGGTATTTCTATTTCTTTTTATGACACTCAGTGGCTGTTAAGATTCCTATTTTAATGCCTCTGGCTTATTTCCATCTTTCTTGATAACTGACCACACCTGAGCTTTTAAGCCTACTTGGCACAAAATGAGTGTTAATAACTTGACAAACTTTTAGACTGGCTTTGTTACTAGGGCCTGAAGGCTGTGGAGCACTCTTTAAAGCATGGATTTGTTTGTCGCAGATGTGGACACTTGACTTGTTTACAAAGGAATCTGTGTAAGCTTGCCAAGGAGCACATGAGTCTCTCTCTGAATGTATGAGCAGTGTCATCATTGTCCTTGAGGGAGAACACCTGCTGTGGTGCCATCACCAATTAGCTCTTCTCTTTCTCCCTCTCTCCCTCTACAGGAGGCATGCTCTTCCGTTACTTCTGTTCTCAAGCTTCACATGATTGTTTTCCGTGGGGAATTATGTGAATCAGAATATTAGATGGTCTTTCTAAAATGTCTGTTGCTCCTTAGTTACAGAGACTATGTGGTCTTCTGTGATACCATCTATGCAACCAAATGGTTGTAGTTTTTAAAGAAGTCTGAGGATTTTACAAGTCACTTGTTAAAATAGTAAAAGTATGTCACTGATCTGATTATTAGATTATTTTTTATAATTAGAATTGAAATTCACCTTAATCTAGTGAAAAAAAATTTGGCTTAAAAGAAGTTATATAAAGAGTAGTTTACTTCCCCCAAAGCAGGCCTTGTTAAGTATCATATTTTTCTGATGATGCAGAGTTCCCAAGGTCTAATATATAGATTGCACAGTAGCTGTAGCATAAGCAATCAAAACAGCTGATTACAAATGTGTTTTGCTTGGTTTTCACACTGCTGTGTTGGCCTATGCAATGTTTTAATTTTTATTTAGTTACAGACATTTAAAATCAGGAAATTTCTTATAATAATCCACATAAATTGTTTCTTTTGAATAAGAATATATAGGATCTGGTACATTGAGCCTGCATTACTATATTACAACATGGGACTGAGTAATGGGCTTTAGAAAGGCATGTACTTTACATTCTTCCACTATGTTCATCACGTTCTGTTGTCTCTCCAAATATAAAGCTTAGTGTTAATTGCCATTTATCATACTAAATGACTTTTGAGTGTCAACCCTTGGTATTGTGTGTCTAGGTTTAAAAAAACAAATATCTAGATTTGTGGATTTTTGGATAGAGAAAATATAGGGCATTGGTATAGCCATATGTATTAGTTTCCTTTTGCTGCTGTAACAAACACATTAGTACAAACTTAATGATCTTAAAACAATACACATTTATTCTCTTATAGCTCTAAATGTCAGATATCTTAAATGAATCTTAGAATTAAAAACCAAGGTGTGGATAGGTTTTAGACATAAGGACACCTACAGCCTGAAAATAAAACCACTTACCATTTCAAATGGTCCTCAAAAGAAAGCAGGGGTAGCCATCCTTATATCAGATAAACTAAAATTTATCCCAAAGACTGTAGTGAGAGATGAAGAGGGACACTATATCATACTTAAAGGATCTATCCAAGAAGAGGACTTAACAATCATCAATATATATGCCCCGAATATCGGAGCTGTCAAATATATCAATTAATAACCAAAGTTAAGACATACTTAGATAATAATACACTTACACTTGGTGACTTCAATCTAGCGCTTTCTACACTCGATAGGTCTTCTAAGCACAACATCTCCAAAGAAACAAGAGCTTTAAATGATACACTGGGCCAGATGGATTTCACAGGTATCTATAGAACTTTACATCCAAACGCAACTGAATACACATTCTTTTCAAGTGCACATGGAACTTTCTCCAGAATAGACCACATACTGGGTCACAAATCAGGTCTGAACTGATACCAAAAGATTGGGATTGTCCCCTGCATATTCTCAGACCATAATGCCTTGAAATTAGAACTAAATCACAAGAAGTTTGGAAGGATTTCAAACACATGGAGGTTAAGGACCATCCTGGTAAAAAAGATGAAAGGGTCATCCAGGAAATTAACGAGGTGTGGATAGGGCCAATTCTTTCTCCAAACCAGGATTAGAGTCTTTAAGACTCAGAAGGAAGAATCCATCTCTTTGGCTTTTGCATCTTCTACATGGTGATCCTTGGCTCATGGTATAGTCCTCACATTACTCCAATCTCGTTTGTTTTGTCACACCTTCTACTCTGGCTTTGATTCTCCTACCTCCCTTTTATCAAAAGATCCATATGATTATATTCAGCTCATCAAGAAAATCCAGGATAACCTTCCAATATCAAGGTATCTAACTTAATTGCATCTGTAATGTTCCTTTTGCCACATAAGATAACTTATTCACAGGTTCTAGGGATTAGGATATAGTCACCTCTGTGAGCCATCATTTAGCCAGCCACACTGTGTCATCACTCAGGCCAACTATTCAGGGAGATAAAGTTATTAGTGGGGGATATTTACTTCAGCAAAGACTTTTCAACTTAAAGATAAGTCCATAATGAAAAAATAGTACAGAATTCAGGAAGAGATAGGCAGCTATCTGTAGATACCCAGAAAAATATTGTAGAATATTTGTTCAGATAACTTGCAACTTAAAAATCATTTAAAATGATGAATGTGTTAGGATCTTTACCTTATCTATTATGAACAAATTATAAGCTTTGTCAATATTTTATTCACACAAATGTCTGTTTAGGAATTTTCAGTCAATAGACATTTTTAGGTTGATCTTTGACTCCCTTCCTGATCTGTAATTTCAGCAATGAAAGGTGCTTTCTTAAACAAAAATGATGCTTATAAACAAGCTAACCATTCCTGTGGATCAGAAACTGAAAAGAAATACACAGCTATGAACTAAGGCTAATGTTATTCCCCCACTGAACTTAGACTGGAAGCATGTAGAACTGTTGCAGAGATCAATTACTGTGGAAGACAAAAGTATTGCTACTAGTGGGGTGCCTGGAGCCCAAGTGGCTCAGTCAGTTAAGCATCCGGCCCTTGATTTCAGCTTAGGTCATGATCTCAGGGTTGTGAGATCAAGGCCTGTATCAACACCACACTGAGAGTGGAACCTGCTGAAGATTCTTTCTCTCCCCTTCCCTCTGCCTCTTCTGACCACTTGCGCATGCGCGCTCTCTCTCTCTCCCTCTGTCTCAGGGTGGTGGAGTTGGGGGGAAGGATTGCTACTAGGACTAGAGAAATGGAGAAATGATCAATGAGTAAAATGAAAGACCTGAGGTAGTGTTCACCCCTCCATGAAAAGAACCTGAAAAAATTCTGTTACAGTTGTCCTAAGGAACAGATTTTATAAAGGTTAATAATTGAACTAGTGGGTAGAAGCAGAAAAAGTCACAGAAAAGCATGACCTAGACTAGCCAAATTACATGCTTAATGACTATGTCTTATCCTGGATTTTCAAGAAAACAGATCGTGAGGCAGAGTGCTATCTTTTTTTTTTTTTTAATTATGGAGTCATATCTCAGGAGCAGAAGAAGAAAAAAGAAGAGGACAACTGAGGCAGAGAAAAAGAAGTCATTATTAGCGTGAGATGCCTACCCTGCCACCCCTAAATTCAGCTAGTTTCTCAGTCCTATAGAACCTTATTGTAGGTGTCCAAATAATTGTATCTTGGAGAAGTCCACCTTGGGGAGAAAAATGAGAATTTATATTTCAGCTCCTATCTTTCATTGGTGAAAGTTTTACCCTTGAGATTATAATTCCAACACTATGATGGAGCATGTGCTGATATAAGCTTCAGTGTCAACAAGCCTTAGCAAAGAAAATGAAGGATCCTAGCGCAAACTTTGGTAGGGTATATTCAGGTAGCTCACATTTGGAGTTGGCTATTCAGTGGTAGCTTAGGCTAGAATGAATGGCCAAAGGCCCTGAAGACAAATGAGGCTTACAGAATCTAAAAAAGCACATGAACAAGAACCATATGATCCTCTCAATAGATGCAGAGAAAGCATTTGACAAAATACAGCATCCATTCCTGATCAAAACTCTTCAGAGTGTAGGGATAGAGGGAACTATAGAAGCAATTAAAAGATCCAATGTCACCATAGGCTCGGGGGTTGTGTGGGATGAATAAATGGAGCACACAAAATTCCTAGGGCAGTGAAACTACTCTGGATGATGCTATAAGGGTGAATACATATAATTATGTATTTGTCTGAACCTATAGAAAGTACAATACCAAGAGAGAACCCTAAGTTAAACTATGGACTTTGGGTGATTATCATGTTTCAATGTAGGTTCATGAATCGTAAAAAGTATACCATTCTGTGAGACCTGTGGGAAATTATCAAACCTACCAGTATTCAAATTATGTGAGTCCAATGAGGACAGGAAAGAGAACAAGTGACAGAAAGAATTTTTTGATGAAATAATGGGCCAAATCTTTTAAAAGTTTGATAAATTTGATAAAATATGTAAATCTATAAATTTGGTAAAATACATAAATTTACACATCCTAACTTTGGTTTCTTTTTCTTTTAGTATAAAGACACCAGTCAGATTGGGTTATAGCTCCACCCTTGTGACCTCATTTAATCGTAATTACCTCTTTAAAGGCCACATCTCCAAATACAGTCCCATTGGGAGTTACAGCTTAAACATGAATTTTGAGGTGACACGGATCCTAACACTTGGGTAGTCCAAGAACACAATTAGAAACGTATATGCTGTCATATCTGATCTCCTCTTTTATTATATTTGTGTCATTTTTTTCTTCTCTTGAATAATTATATTAGCTAAAGCTCCATGAAACATTTAAATAATAATAATGATAGTCCTCCTGCCTAATACAAAGCAATTCTAGTCCTTCGCCATTAAGCATGATATGATATACGTATGTATGTAAGCATGTGTTATGTGTACATACACAATATGTATGTGCGTGTAAATATACATATAAAATGAAAACATATCTATTACTATTTTATTGTTTACTAAAGATATCCTTCCTTTCATCTGCTTGCTTATATGCTTCCTTCCTTCCTTTTTTCTTTATTTTTCTCATTCTATTCATGACATTCAGCTGTTATTGAATAGCTGTTTAGAATTTACTGAAAGAAGTGCTTTTTCCTGCTTTATGCTTAATATGGGGATTTATATTAATATGTTTTACAATACTGAGCCATTTTTTTGTTTCTATAATGCAAACAAAGTGACTTGGTTTTGGTGAATTATTATTTTACTACAATTTTTGAATTATATTTTAATTTTATTCATGATTTTTGCATAAGTATTCTATTTTTTTACAGATATGGATAAAAGTAAAAATATCATTTGGATACTTTATTTTTTCTGTTCTCTTAAAATTTAATTATATTGGGATTTTCTGCTCCTTGAAAGTTTGATAGAACTCACTTATGAAATTAATTGGCAGTTAAAAATGTGGGGTGGTGGACATGTTAGCTTTCAGAAAATCTTAGATTATGTTAGTATAGATACAACTGAGAAGTTTTAGAAACCTTCTTCAGTTAAGTTTTGATAAGATACACTTTCCAATAAAAGCTATCTGTTTTATTCTGGTTTTAAAATTTCTATTTGTCTTATTTATGGCATAATGTTCATCATAGCTAATTATTTATCATGGATTTTAATTTCTTGCTTTATTCATTCTTTAGTCATTTATTCACTCAAAAAATATACATTTAGAATTGATTGAAGTGAAATGGTTTCTGTCAATTTATTCTGTTCCTTTCATTGAACCAGTCTCTATTTTTTCAGTATATCTTAAGATTTTTTTTTTTTTTAATTGTGTCGGGTGCCTGGTGGCACAGTTGGTAAAGTGATGGACTCTTGGTTTCGGCTCAGGTCTTGACCTCAAGGTCGTGAGATCAAGCCCCTCTTCAGGCTGCATGCTCTGCCCAGAGTCTGCTTAAGACTCTCTTTCCCTCCCCTCCTGTCCCTCTTCCCCACACTCTCTCTCTCTCTCAAATGAATAAAGAAATCTTAAAAAAAAAAGAGAAAAAATTGGACATTTGACTATTTTAATGGGTAACTCTGGAAATCAGATTCTCTCCCTTCCCCAGGGCTTGCTGTTTTCTTTTTCTTCCTTCCTTTCTTTCTTTTGATTGTTAAAATCAGTAATAGCCCATTTGTTTTGTGATTTTTCCAAATTATTTTGCAAAACTATTCCTTGTTGTATTTGATCCTTGAAGTCTCTCTTCCTTTACCTCATATTCAGCTAACCTTTTGACAGAGAATCTTTGAATAGCAGAAGATAAAACAACACACCAAATTTCTTTTTTTAAAAAAAGGAAGAAGCAGACAAGCAAACTGAAGAAAAACAACCTCTCCTAGTCTTTGCAGATTAGCCCTGTGCTGGTACACTCTTTTAATACTTAACTAGAGTTGCTCTGGGCCCCGGATCTGCCCAAGGTGAAAGCTTAAGGCCTTCTGAGGTCTTTTCTGGGCATATATATCATCAGACCATGTATGTGACTTTTTAAATTTTCTCCCATATATTGCTGCTTTTGATCTAATGTCCCAGAGTTTCAGCCAGCATCTTTCCCCTGACCTAAATGATCTATATTATGTATTCATCAATAATCTCTTGACCCAAGCATTGGGAGGAGGGTCTATAGTTCACCTTGTGGCTTTTATTGTCAGTGCCCACTACTTTTCCCTGCCTGAGTTCTGAGGTAGGCCAAACAGAGTCAAGCACCTTGCATCAATCTTTCAGGTATTCCCGCATATTGCTTAGAGCAGATCTACACAGTGAATCTCTGTTTTCCAGAAAGATTCTGTTTTTGTCTGTGCATTTGCTTGTTTGTTTTAATGTTAGTGTTGGAGAAGGGACCTTAGAGCTTCCTAGTCCACTATTTTGCTCCATATGGTCCACATTTAGCTTGTAAAAGTTATTGGTTATCAGTTTTTATATCTTTTTGTATTTTTTTACTATCTTGATGAAAACTTAGTAAAAAGTCTACCATAAATTTATGTGGGTACCTGGGTGGCTCAGGTCGTGATCCCAGGGTCCTGGGGTCAAGTCCCCCATCGGGCTCCCTGTAGGGAGCCCGCTTCTCCCTCTGCCTATGTCTCTGCCTTTCTGTGTTTCTCATGAATAAGTAAATAAAATATTTTTAAAAAATGTTGAACTTGTTACCAAGTTGCTTTGGATGCTCAAGTACCTCATGTTTAATGTATATGAAAACAAGTTCAACAATTTTCCTTTCAACTGGTGACTTTTTTTAGCCTTCTTGGTTTCACCAGGAGAACAAATGAAAATCCAATTATTCTAGTTGGAAAACTTATTTTTTTAAAAAGAAAAGATTGCATTTGTTTATTCATGAGAGACAGAGAGAGAGGCAGAGACATAGGCAGAGGGAGAAGCAGGCTCCTCATAGTGATCCTGATGCAGGATTCCACAACTCTGGGATCGCCCAAATCTGGGATCACGCCCTGAGCTAAAGACAGATGGAGGGGGAGGGGCAAGATGGCGGAGGAGTAGGGTCTCCAAGTCACCTGTCCTCAACAAATTACCTAGAAAACCATCCAATCATCCTGAAAATCTACGAATTCGGCCTGAGATTTAAAGAGAGACCAGCTGGAACGCTCCAGTGAGAAGAGTTCGCGCTTCTATCAAGGTAGGAAGACGGGGAAAAAGAAATAAAGAAACAAAAGGCCTCCAAGGGGGAGGGGCCCCGCGAGGAGCCGGGCTGAGGCCGGGGCGAGTGTCCCCAGGACAGGAGAGCCCCGTCCTGGAGGAGCAGGAGCTGCACCAACCTTCCCCGCGGAAAGGGGCTCCCCGGGAATTGGAGCAGGACCCGGGAGGGCGGGGATGCCCTCGGGCTCCCTGGGACAGTAACAGGCACCTGCGCCCCGGAGAGTGCGCCGAGCTCCCTAAGGGCTGCAGCGCTCGGCGGGACCCGGAGCAGCTCGGAGGGGCTCGGGCGGCGGCTCCGCGGAGGGGGCAGCGGGGCGGGAGCGCGAATCCAACAGCGCAGGCTCTGGAGCACAGGGCGCAGGGACACAGCCCAGGATCCGGCCTCCCCCAGGACAGGCAGAGGCCGGGAGGGCCCAGGACAGCAAGGACGCTCCTGCCCCGAGCTGAGCAGATCAGCGGCCCCGCCCGGGAGCCCCCAGGCCCTGCAGACGGAGAGCCCCGGAGCTACTGCGGGGGCTGACTCCAGGGTCCCAGAGCTGCCCCCGCCACTGTGGCTTCCTCCCGGGGCCTCACGGGGTAAACACCCCCCACCGAGCCCTGCACCAGGCAGAGGCAGAGCAGCTCCCCCAAGTGCTAACACCTGAGAATCAGCACAGCAGGCCCCTCCCCCAGAAGACCAGAGAGACGGACCAGTTTCAAGGGAAGACAAGGGATACAGAATCGGAAGAAACTGCCCCCGTGTTTTTTGTTTGTTTGTTTGTTTTTGTTTTTGTTTTTGTTTTGTTTTGTGCTTTTTTTTCTTTCTTTCTTCTTGATTTCTGATTGCTTCCCCCACCCCACCCCACCCTTTTTTTCTTTTTTCTCCTTTCTTTCTTTTTCTTTCTTTTTCTTCTCTTTTTCCCCTTTATTTTCTTCTTTCTCTTTTTTCTTTTTCTCTTTTCTTTCCTTCTCTCTCTTTTTCTCCTTTTCCCAATACAACTTGTTTTTGGCCACTCTGCACTGAGCAAAATGACTAGAAGGAAAACCTCACCTCAAAAAAAAAGAATCAGAAACAGCCCTCTCTCCCACAGAGTTACAAAATATGGATTACAATTCAATGTCAGAAAGCCAATTCAGAAGCACTATTTTACAGCTACTGGTGGCTCTAGAAAAAACCATAAAGGACTCAAGAGACTTCATGACTGCAGAATTTAGATCCAATCAGGCAGAAATTAAAAATCAATTAAACGAGATGCAATCCAAGCTAGAAGTCCTAACGACGAGGCTTGACGAGGTGGAAGAACGAGTGAGTGACATAGAAGACAAGTTGATGGCAAAGAGGGAAACTGAGGAAAAAAGAGACAGGCAATTAAAAGACCATGAGGATAGATTAAGGGAAATAAATGACAGCCTGAGGAAGAAAAACCTACGTTTAATTGGGGTTCCCGAGGGCGCCGAAAGGGACAGAGGTCCAGAATATGTATTTGAACAAATCCTAGCTGAAAACTTTCCTAATCTGGGAAGGGAAACAGGCATTCAGATCCAGGAAATAGAGAGATCCCCCCCTAAAATCAACAAAAACCCTTCAACACCTTGACATTTAATAGTGAAGCTTGCAAATTCCAAAGATAAGGAGAAGATCCTTAAAGCAGCAAGAGAAAAAAAGTCCCTGACTTTTATGGGGAGGAATATTAGGGTAACAGCAGACCTCTCCACAGAGACCTGGCAGGCCAGAAAGGGCTGGCAGGATATATTCAGGGTCCTAAATGAAAAGAACATGCAACCAAGAATACTTTATCCAGCAAGACTCTCATTCAAAATGGAAGGAGAGATAAAGAGCTTCCAAGACAGGCAGGAACTGAAAGAATATGTAACCTCCAAACCAGCTCTGCAAGAAATTTTAAGGGGGACTCTTAAAATTCCCCTTTAAGAAGAAGTTCAGTGGAACAATCCACAAAAACAAGGACTGAATAGATATGTTGACACTAAACTCATATCTGTCAATAGTAACTCTGAACGTGAACGGGCTTAATGACCCCATCAAAAGGCATAGGGTTTGAGACTGGATAAAAAAGCAGGACCCATCTCTTTGCTGTCTACAAGAGACTCATTTTAGACAGAAGGACACCTACAACCTGAAAATAAAAGGTTGGAGAACCATTTACCATTCAAATGGTCCTCAAAAGAAAGCAGGGGTTGCCATCCTTATATCAGATAAATTAAAATTTACCCCGAAGACTATAGTGAGAGATGAAGAGGGACACTATCTCATACTCAAAGGATCTATCCAACAAGAGGACTTAACAATCCTCAATATATATGCCCCGAATGTGGGAGCTGCCAAATATTTAAACCAATTAATAACCAAACTGAAGAAATACTTTGATAATAATACACTTATACTTGGTGACTTCAATCTAGCTCTTTCTACCCTCGATAGGTCTTCTAAGCACAACATCTCCAAAGAAACGAGAGCTTTAAATGATACACTGGACCAGATGGATTTCACAGATATCTACAGAACTTTACATCCAAACTCAACTGAATACACATTCTTCTCAAGTGCACATGGAACTTTCTCCAGAATAGACCACATACTGGGTCACAAATCAGGTCTGAACCGATACCAAAAGATCGGGATAGTCCCCTGTATATTCTCAGACCATAATGCCTTGAAATTAGAACTTAATCACAACAAGAAGTTTGGAAGGACCACAAACACGTGGAGGTTAAGGACCATCCTGCTGAAAGATGAAAAGGTCAACCAGGAAATTAAGGAAGAATTAAGAAGATTCATGGAAACTAATGAGAATGAAGATACAACTGTTCAAAATCTTTGGGATGCAGCAAAAGCAGTCCTGAGGGGGAAATACATCGCAATACAAGCATCCATTCAAAAACTGGAAAGATCTCAAATTCAAAAGCTCACCTTACACATAAAGGAACTAGAGAAAAAGCAACAAATAGACCCCACCCCCAGCAGAAGAAGACAGTTAATTAAAATTCGAGCAGAACTCAATGATATCGAGACCAAAAGAACTGTGGAACAGATCAACAGAACCAGGAGTTGGTTCTTTGAAAGAATTAATAAGATAGATAAACCATTAGCCAACCTTATTAAAAAGAAGAGCTAGAAGACTCAAATTAATAAAATCATGAATGAGAAAGGAGAGATCACTACCAACACCAAGGAAATACAAACGATTTTAAAAACATATTATGAACAGCTCTACGCCAATAAATTAGGCAATCTAGAAAAAATGGACGCATTCCTGGAAAGCCACAAACTACCAAAACTGGAGCAGGAAGAAATAGAAAACCTGAACAGGCCAAAACCAGGGAGGAAATTGAAGCAGTCATCAAAAACCTCCCAAGACACAAGAGTCCAGGGCCAGATGGCTTCCCAGGGGAATTCTATCAAACGTTTAAAGAAGAAACCATACCTATTCTACTAAAGCTGTTTGGAAAGATAGAAAGAGATGGAGTACTTCCAAATTCGTTCTATGAGGCCAGCATCACCTTAATTCCGAAACCAGACAAAGACCCCACCAAAAAGGAGAATTACAGACCAATATCCCTGATGAACATGGATGCAAAAATTCTCAACAAGATACTAGCCAATAGGATCCAACAATACATTAAGAAAATTATTCACCATGACCAAGTAGGATTTATCCCCGGGACACAAGGCTGGTTCAACACTCGTAAAACCATCAATGTGATTCATCATATCAGCAAGACAAAAACGAAGAACCATATGATCCTCTCATTAGATGCAGAGAAAGCATTTGACAAAATACAGCATCCATTCCTGATCAAAACCCTTCAGAGTGTTGGGATAGAGGGAACTTTCCTCGACATCTTAAAAGCCATTTACGAAAAGCCCACAGCAAATATCATTCTCAATGGGGAAGCACTGGGAGCCTTTCCCCTAAGATCAGGAACAAGACAGGGATGTCCACTCTCACCACTGCTGTTCAACATAGTTCTGGAAGTCCTCGCCTCAGCAATCAGACAACAAAAAGACATTAAAGGCATTCAAATTGGCAAAGAAGAAGTCAAACTCTCCCTCTTTGCCGATGACATGATACTCTACATAGAAAACCCAAAAGCCTCCACCCCAAGATTGCTAGAACTCATACAGCAATTTGGTAGCGTGGCAGGATACAAAATCAATGCCCAGAAGTCAGTGGCATTTCTATACACTAACAATGAGACTGAAGAAAGAGAAATTAAGGAGTCAATCCCATTTACAATTGCACCCAAAAGCATAAGATACCTAGGAATAAACCTAACCAAAGAGGTAAAGGATCTATACCCTAAAAACTATAGAACACTTCTGAAAGAAATTGAGGAAGACACAAAGAGATGGAAAAATATTCCATGCTCATGGATTGGCAGAATTAATATTGTAAAAATGTCAATGTTACCCAGGGCAATTTACACGTTTAATGCAATCCCTATCAAAATACCATGGACTTTCTTCAGAGAGTGAGAACAAATTACTTTAAGATTTGTGTGGAATCAGAAAAGACCCCGAATAGCCAGGGGAATTTTAAGACAGAAAACCATAGCTGGGGGCATCACAATGCCAGATTTCAGGTTGTACTACAAAGCTGTGGTCATCAAGACAGTGTGGTACTGGCACAAAAACAGACACATAGATCAATGGAACAGAATAGAGAACCCAGAAGTGGACCCTGAAATGTATGGTCAACTAATATTCGATAAAGGAGGAAAGACTATCCATTGGAAGAAAGACAGTCTCTTCAATAAATGGTGCTTGGAAAATTGGACATCCACATGCAGAAGAATGAAACTGGACCACTCTCTTTCACCATACACAAAGATAAACTCAAAATGGATGAGAGATCTAAATGTGAGACAAGATTCCATCAAAATCCTAGAGGAGAACACAGGCAACACCCTCTTTGAACTCGGCCACAGTAACTTCTTGCAAGATACATCCACAAAGGCAAAAGAAAGAAAAGCAAAAATGAACTTTTGGGACTTCATCAAGATAAGAAGCTTTTGCACAGCAAAGGATACAGTCAACAAACTAAAGGCAACCTATAGAATGGGAGAAGATATTTGCAAATGAAGTATCAGATAAAGGGCTAGTTTCCAAAATCTATAAAGAACTTATTAAACTCAACACTAAAGAAACAAACAATCCAATCATGAAATGGGCAAAAGACATGAAGAGAAATCTCACAGAGGAAGACATGGACATGGCCAACAAGCACATGAGAAAATGCTCTGCATCACTTGCCATCAGGGAAATACAAATCAAAACCACAATGAGATACCACCTCACACCAGTGAGAATGGGGAAAATTAACAAGGCAGGAAACAACAAATGTTGGAGAGGATGCGGAGAAAAGGGAACCCTCTTACACTGTTGGTGGGAATGTGAACTGGTGCAGCCACTCTGGAAAACTGTGTGGAGGTTCCTCAAAGAGTTAAAAATAGACCTGCCCTACGACCCAGCAATTGCACTGTTGGGGATTTACCCCAAAGATTCAGATGCAATGAAACGTCGGGACACCTGCACCCCGATGTTTCTATCAGCAATGGCCACAATAGTCAAACTGTGGAAGGAGCCTCGGTGTCCATCGAACGATGAATGGATAAAGAAGATGTGGTTTATGTATACAATGGAATATTACTCAGCAATTAGAAACGACAAATACCCACCATTTGCTTCAACGTGGATGGAACTGGAGGGTTTTATGCTGAGTGAAATAAGATTTGTGTGGAATCAGAAAAGACCCCGAATAGCCAGGGGAATTTTAAAAAAGAAAACCATAGCTGGGGTTTTCCCAGCTAAGATTTCCTTTCCCTTCCCGGAGAAGGACAAACAGTGTATGTTCTCATTCATTTGGGGAATATGAATAATAGTGAAAGGGAATATAAAGGAAGGGAAAAGAAATGTTGGGAAATATCAGGAAGGCAGACAGAACATAAAGACTCCTAACTCGGGGAAACGAACTAGGGGTGGTGGAAGGGGAGGAGGGCGGGTGTTGGAGGGGAATGGGTGACGGGCACTGAGGTGGATACTTGACGGGATGAGCACTGGGTGTTTTTCTGTATGTTGGTAAATTGAACACCAATAAAAATTAATTAAAAAAAAAAAAAAGACAGATGGATGCTCAACCACCGAGCCACCCAGGCATCCCTGGAAAACTTCTTGTCAATGTTGACTCTTCCTTCTCTTATAGCTGTATAAGATATTTTGTTAGAACCCACTGATTTCATTGTACTTACCAGAATATTAACTAAAATGTTTGAAAACTCTAGCTCTAGTGTCCCATTCCCTTGTCCCTCCCCTGGTTCAATACTGTTTATGTCTCAGCATAGACTATTGCTTCATTTAATGATTACCCTATCCCCTGGAACTCTCTTATCTCTACATTCCTATCACACTGACATTATAAACATAGACTATAATACTAATACTCAACAGTCTCATGTTGTTATCTTTGGAATGAAAAAGACAAAGGGAAGAGAGTAGGAAATTAACATGAATTGAGAATTTACTACCTCTCAATTTTAGGCATATGAGAGTTAGATAACTTGTACAAGGTTATGTAATTGGTAATTGGTAGGTAGGAGAACGAAACTGGATCTGCCACATCGCAGTATCCATCATGTTTCCCAATACATGGGCTACATTAGAATAGGCAGTATCTTAAAAGACCTATAATATCTTTACCATTCATTCACATCTAATCTCATCTTTCTGTTTTTGCTACCATATGCTTCAGGTTCACATCACTTCACCCCTGCAATAGTCTCATAGTTTTCCTATTTTTATCACCTACTTCCAGCCTTATACACACAGTCAAAATGATATATAAAACAAAACAACAACAACTAAACACCAAGCTCTCAATCTTTTACTTTTTCTCAGAACTCATTTTCATTCTGCATTGGTTCCAGATTACAGTGCATTTTCCTTAATCTAGAGTTCAATGCCCTTTCTGATGTTTAGCCCTCTCCTAATGATCCCATTTACAAATCCCATAGGTTTTATAAACCAAAATGTTTATTATTGCACCCTATACACTTTTACTGTTTCAGGCATTTAAAAACCTTTGTGTGGCTGTGTTTGCTGGAACACCATACCTCTTTTCCACATGTTCGGATCCTCCTCAGTGCTTAATTTATGTACATCAGAAAGGTAGCATAAAACTGTAGCAAAAGATAGAAAATCCTATCTTATCTTACCTGATAAATGGGATGCTTTGTGAAAATTTGTCTTTTCCAATTTTCATATGCAACTAGCACAGTGTAGGTATCCCAACAATTGTTTTAGTGAATACACAAATGCCCCAGTTTAGACCACTGAAAACTAATTTAAAGTGAAATCACATCTTTCCCCTTTTCCTCATATCATGTTTAAAAAATGAGAGAATCACTCCTCAATGCTGACCTAAATATCAAATTTCTCTCTGACATTTTATTCAGTATAATGTAGTATTTGAGAACACAGACTTGGAAGTCAAACAACCAAGGTTTAAATCCTTATTATAATAGTTATTAGGTATAAGACCTTGGATAGAGATAGTTTCCATTTCATAGGATAGTTATAGGGTCTGAAATGCCTTTATTTCTAGAACTTGCTCTTCTCTAGAACTTGAGACACAAAGTCCTGAATGAAATGAACCTTTGGAGGGGTAGAAATATTTTGTGGTATTCCAATGGGAACCCGGATAACCATTCTATCACATCTGGAAATTCCATTCTTCTCCCAGATTGAAGCAGGTTGATATAACCATCTTCCCATGAACTAAGTCTCATCCCAAGGCTGTTATGTACAAATTTTCCCTACACACAACACATTCACTATTTATTTTAGAAATGCCACTAATTAACAAGCACTAATTTAGTCTTATAATCATGACTTGTCCTTTACTGATACAAATAGGCCTCATAATTTTTCATTGAGTTGTGAGGAGTGCATATGTATTTTGCCACATATTAAGATTGGAATCTGGTATACACTTAATACTATAAAATATCCTATTTTTTTGCAAAATTTTCCTAAAGTTGCATCAGTACCATTAATCGTATCTTTACTAGGGAAGTAACTAATATTATTAAATATAATTTATCTCCTCTGCAATATGTACTTCTTCATAGTACCCTCCATTATGCCTCACTAGAGCTGGAATTATTCTAAGAATAAAACAAATGAAATGAGGTGGGTATTAATAGGTGAAAAAGCCCCTTTCTAACAAATGATCAACACATCCTTCTGACCTCAAATTTCTTAATTATATATGGAGGTGTGTGGTTGGTGGGAGGAGAGATTTGCTCATCAGATCTCAAAATACTGGAAAAATGAACCCTCCTAGGAGTTAGAATATAGTAAGTTCTATCCAATAAAAACCAGTCCAAAAAAGCAGAGATCAATATAATACACCAAAATAGAAGAGTTTATATTGTAGGATATCCAGAAGGGAAATAATCTCAATTTATTTTGAACCTATTTATGAATGAGTGTCCTTTAAATGGTCATTAAAGGAAGTTGGTTGCTTTCCCCATATTAGCATTGATATTTACCATGCCCCCCAAGTGTGCTCTCTTAAAGAAATAATCTTGGATTAGCTGCAGTATAGGACTAGCTGGGTAAAATTTCTGAAGTCCACCTGTCAGAAACAAAGAAGTCACTCTCAAATTTTGTGCATCCTGTCAACTATTAAATCTTTTAATTCTGCCTCCTTAATGCTTTTTTCATCTCTATCCTTTTTTATACATTTCCTGAGTTACTTCTTTACACCAGGCCAATACCTTCTTTATTGAAGCTTTGCAATACCCATTTCTACCTGTAGTCTAACCCTCACCAATTAGTATCCTGTATTGTCAATGCAATGACCTTTTTTTTTTTTTAACAATTTATTTATTTATTCATGAGAGACACAGAGAGAGAGAGAGGCAGAGACACAGGCAGAGGGAAAAGCAGTCTCCTCGCAGGGAGCCCAATGTGGGACTCGATCCCGGATCCTGGGATCATGCCTTGAGCTGAAGACAGATGCTCAACAACTGAGCCACCCATGTGTCCCCTGGAATGACCTTTCTAAAACATAAATATGGTCATTTTCTTCTACTTAAAACTCCTCATTATATTGCCACCTCTAGAAAACATCCCCCTTTTTTTCTCACTATTCATCTACTATCCCCATAACATAATATGTTTAACCCTAATATTCTACTAAAAAGTGAATGGGAGATAATAGCCTGTGATTTTTTTGAGTATACAAATTATGTCACTATTTCATCCCCAGTGCCCAGTTCATTTTCTAGCACATACTAAGCATTAAGACAATTTCTGTTGAATGATTAAAAGAATTTTCTAATATCTGGGCTAGAGACCCAGGATAAATGAAAATTTGGGATTTATAAATACAGTGACCATAAACTACCCCCCCCATAGTGACCATAAGCTTTTAAAAAAAAAGATTTGTTTACTTATTTTGGAGAGACAGGGAGTAGGAAGGGGCAGAGGGAGAAGGGAAAGAGAATCCCAAGACTCCACACTGAGCATGGAGCCAGATGTGGGACCAGATGCAGGGCTAGATCCCACAACCCTGAGATTACCATCTGAGATGAAACCAAGAGTCAGAGGCTTACTGGCTGTACCACCCAGGCATGCCAACCATAAACTTTTTAAACTTTACTTTATTAATAATAGAGCTATAATCTGTTGACTACATACTATATCCCAGACTCTGGTGTGATAAAACAAAGAGAATCCTTACATTGATCCTTTGTCATTACATTGCCAATATGCTCAATGAAGGGGCTAAAAATCTAATCATTCTCCTTGGTTTGGTCTACAAAGTTTCACATAACTATTTGTAATTATGTGATTTGGGGAACAAATTGATCAACTTTCTTGTATTCAGCCTCCATTACACTAAAATAATGTTCTTTATTTTAAAAATATTTTTTTAAGTAATCATAGGGCTCGAACTCACAACCCTGAGGTCAAGAGTGGCATGCTCCACTAACTGAGCCAGCCAGATGCCCCTAAAATAATATTTTATTTAGTTTTTGATCATGTTTAACATTTTGTGAAAGGAAGAAGGATATGGGTAAAGTATCACAGGGGTATAAAAAGTCTAACTGCAATAACTTAAATATTTTCCCTCTTGGTACATCTTTAAATTGGTGTGGAGAGATTATTGTGTTCTTTGTAACTGTTTAGATGAGCAATAATTGAAAGGCAAGATGGCATGAGTCATTGTAATGCAACAGAGTTACAATGGCCTACAAGGAGCCTATTCAATTCTACTAGCCTATTTCTCCTGGAAATCATGTTATTTTGTTAGTCGACATATTGTAAGAAATTAATAACCTGGTCATATTTACTGGCCTTTAAGAAATGTTCCAATTGCTTTTGTAGTGCTCAAGCATTTATTTTTGTTGCAAACAGAAATCTCAGCACTCTTTCTGTTGCATTATGTTCTCTAACTTTGCAGTTTTGCGTGATATGAGTCCATAATTTGCAGTGGATTATTGTTATTATTGGAATGAAGAGCAATTTTCACAACACTTTTTACAAAGATGTGAGTTCAAAAGCAAATTTCTTTCTTCTGTATATGTAAATTTAATAGCTAATTGAAAAAAATGTCTTTGACATTTCAGAAAAGCAACTTGACTACATGCGAGTTGTAAAAAAAATGCTGTAAATATAGTTTGCATTGCCATTGACTTTAACATATACAACTGAGTTCTAGAATTACTTGCTTCTAATCAGATAGTATAAATATAAACAATTCAGTTACTACTGGTTATCACCATCATCACTGTTATTTTCATTGAAATGTCTGCTATATTCTTGGAATACAATATAATGTTTAAATATCTTCTTTAATGATATGCAGAATATTAGAATAATTATTTTCTAATCAAATTACGTTAAAAACTTTCCCCTAAGAGGTGGTCCAAATATCTCCAGAAAAATAGAGCTTTTTAAGGCAATTTCTGTTACCCAACATTTCTTCAGACATAATTGTCATCCATGATAAACTCATCTGTAGAACTTTTATGGCAGGAATCATCTTACACGGTGGGATGTGAAGTCCAAGTCCTAATTGTTTAATGTCTCCTATTGACTGAATTACTTTACTCCACCAACTGGCAAGAAATAGATGCCAGGGGATCTGCCTGCAGATACATATTTTATTTATCACACTTACTCTCAAGAAACTCAATTTAGTGAGGGAGATGGATACACAACTAACTATACAACAACATATGAAAATCTATGACAGTATACTTAAGCTGCAATACTGCTAGCCTTGTTTACTGTTCTTGATCCTTCCCATTTTTATCATGAGGAAAGATCAGGGCAGGATATAAATTGAATGAGGTAAGAAAAAGAGCATAGTGAACAATAGTATATAAAAATGTACTTCAGAAAAAGAGTTACTCCAGAAAATCAGATATTTGGCAGAAGTCTCAGATCAAGAATATATGAACTTTTATAAGTCAATAAGGAGATAAAGAGCCCAATTAAAAACTGGCAAGCAATTTGAACAGACACTTCACAAAGTAGTCACATAAATGATAAATAATTCCATTAAAAGAAGCTCACCATCATTCATAATGAAAGAAATCCAAATTAATTCCACAATATGATACCAATGCACTTCCAGTCTAACTGCTAACATTTGAAAGACTGTAAATACCAAGTGTTGGCAAGAATGTGGAACAACTAGAGCTCTCATGCACTAGTGGTAGATATGTAGAAAGGTACAACAATGTTTGAAAACAGTTGGGCATTTCCTTTAGAATTAGGCATATACTTGCTATATGACCCAGAATTCTATTCTTAGTAATTTACTTAAGAGAAATGAAAGTGTGTATTCACACTGACTTATCTACAGATGTTCATAGCAGATTTATTCATAATAGTCAAACACTGGGAACAAAATAAATGATCAACAGATTTGATAAACAAATTGTGATAAATCTTTAAAATGGAATACTGGTCAGGAAAAAGGAACATACTGCTGATAAATGTAACGATACAACTAAATCTCAAGCACAGAATACAAATGAAAGAAGCCAGATACAAAGGAATACATACTGTACGGTTCTACTTATATAAAATTGTAAGTAGACTATATCTAATCTATAGTGACAGGAAGATCATTTTAAGATGGTGGCTGAGAATAGAATTCACCGGGAAGGACACAATGAAAACTTTTAGAGATGATGGAAATTTTCTCTCTTGATTGTGGTAGTGTTTGCATGTATGTATGAATTTATTAAAAATGAACTGTATACTCATTGAATTTGTATGGTTTGTGCAAATTATATCATACATACATGTTCTATTATTCTCACTAAAACACACCCAAACCAGTAAATAATGCAAAGTAGAGAAGAAAACTCTTTAGTAAAATTATGTTACAGCTAAAACCTGAAACCAGAGATAAGAAAAAAATGTAAGAGAGTAAAATTTAGACCAAATTGAGAACCCAATATTTGATACATTTATATTTTTGTAGGTGTCACAAAAGTAATGTTTTCTCTAATTTATAGATCCTAAAACAAGTAATTAATGATTATTTAGTTTTTTAGGCAAGAACTATGGCAATGGATGTTCTTCAAGGAAAATGGAGTCTATCTCCATAAAAATTCAGGTCTACACAAATGGTGGTGGGATTAAAATGACTGAAGGAGTCAAGTATTTGTATAGATGTACCATATTTATTTCCTTCAAGCTCTTGTCTATGATGAGTAGTCATGGAGAATCTCTGATATCTGTGGCTTTACTGTGAATTGTCTTTCCTTAAATGACAAAATCAAATAGAATATGATTACCTATAGGTACTATGAAAATCTATCATTTTGAGACAACATACTTGAACTGAAGTCGTGGCTGACGTGGTTTGCTCCTCTTGCTCATCCCCATTAAAAAAATTACTCTTCCTCATTTTATCTCAAGCAAAAAGAAGAGCAGGAAATGAGAGATATTAAGGAGCACAGTAAATAAGACTATGTGAAAAATATATTTGACAAAAAATCCATTTAAGTCATTAAACAGAACATCGAGACTATGCATATATAGTGAGACTATATATATGTATATATAAAGGTCAGTAGACATGTAAAGAAGCAGAAATACATGTAAACAAAGTGATTATCCATTTCTCATGGGAAACATGAAGAAAAAATTAACCATCAAAAATGAAATCTATATTAGACACATCAATAAGCAGAATATATTCTATTACAAACAGAACCATTGATAGAATTAAAAGACCTGAGAAAATCAAGCAGATTTGAGAGAAAAATAAGGTCAAAGCAATTTGAAATGTCCAAAATGCATGTTATATTCCTAAGAAGACAATATAAAAACATATTTATGTATGTGATAGAAGAAAAAATTTACACTTCAATTTCTAGATCAAAAGGTAATATTTCGCAGTTAAAAAGTAATGGTCAATCTTAGCTTAGACATGTAAAGATCTTGGAAGTCATTACTGCAATCCTTACACCAAGAAAAAAGCTGAACAAACCTACAATAAACTTTTTCTTGGACCCATCACAGAATTGATGTCACAAGGTAAACTGCCATTCTCTAATCTGGAGAAATAAGCAAATAAATACAGAGATCAGGCTACCTGGTGTCATAATCTGGTAGGTAAACTAAAGTGGTAATTTTGAGAAATAGCTAAATAAAGACCATGATCTAGTTTGAGACTAAGAAATTTCTTGAGGCCCAGTCTTAAGAATATCCCTACAGTTTATGAGTTTTATCTTCAGGAGTTCTACTGAGTTCTCATGCTGGAAGTCCAAGAAAAATACCCTCTCATGGGAAGGAGGAAAGTAACCATTTTGAAATACATTAATTGTGTTCTCCATAACAAAGGCCAATTCTCCGAGGGAAATAAATCTTTACCACATTTTTATCTAACCCATGGAAAGGGCAGTTAGCCAACTCTAGTCCTCTGGAGGCTTCCTGTTTCACATAAAGCCAGAGAGAAATAGCTAAGAAATACTTCAAAAGGTCACCTTCCAAGGACTTGGGCCCACTATGACTGAGATTTGATAATAAGATTATAGAATGATTCCCCACACTCACACCTTACCACCATATTTACAGGGTTTCATAATAATAACATTGGATTATAATGAAAAGAGTAAAAGACACAGACTTTATTTAAGAAGAGGTTCTTATGGAGACCTGAAGACTAAGGATAGAGAAAAACAAGGACTCTAGAGGAATTTGAGCCCTCTGGCACTTATAGCTATAGAAAACATTAAACACAGCCCAACTCATAGATAGATTAATATAGAACCTCACACTAAAGGTCTTTTATCTCAGTTCTAATTACCTAATGCATCACATCTTGCTTTCAACAACCATACAACAAAAGTGAAATGCAAAGAAAAAAAAACACAGTTTGAAGAGACAAGAACAAGTCTAAGTACCAGACTCACACATGAAATGATTTTTTTAGATTATTAGACAGGTAATTTTAAATAGTTAAAATCAACATGTTAGGGACTCTAATGGTAACAATATGCAAGATCAGATGAGTTAAGATAAGAAGAGATAGGGAAAAAGTAAGAAAGTATGGAAAAAGAATATTAGAAATTAAAAACACAGTAACAAAAATAAAAAATGTTTTTGTTAGGCTCATGAGTAGAAAACTGAGAAACCAATTAGTAAGCTTAAAGATTTGTTAATAGAAACTTCCCAAAATGAAATGTAAAGTGAAGACATAATGAAAAAAAGATCACAGAATATTCAATCACAGTGGCACAATTTCAAAATGCTTTACACATGAATAATTTGAATAAAAGAAGGAGAAAGAAGGAAGAAAGAATGGATCAGAATAAATTTTTGAAGTAATGGATCAGAAGAAAATTTTGAAGTAATAATGGCTAAGAATTTTTCAAAGTTAATGGCAGATATGAAACCTTACAGGCAGAGTTCAATTCTTAGAAAAATATTATGTAAGCAAATTTTCATGAACTTTTACTTGGCAATGGATTCTTAAATGAGACGCCAAAATCTCATGCAACAAAAGAAGAAATAGACTTCATTGAAATTAAAAGTTTTTGTGCATCAAAGGATATTATTTAAAAAGTAAAAAGTCAGTTTACAGAATGGGAGAAAATACTTGCAAATCAAATATCTGTTAAGATTCAAGTTCCAGAAAGTTGAATGAACCCTTAAAACAACAAAGTCAAACAACCCAGTTTAAAGATTAGTAAAGAAGGAGGGGGTGACAGGGTAACGGGCACTGAGGGGGCACTTGATGGGATTAGCACTGGGTGTTATGCTATATATTGGCAAATTGAACTCCAATAAAAGTAAATAAATAAATAAAAATAAAGATTAAAGAAATAGAAAATATATTTACGGTACTGTGCTTATCAAAAACAATCCATGTGCAAGTGAACGTGTGCAGTTCAAAACTGTATTGTTCAAGGGTCAACTGTACTGGTAATTAACAATCAGCACCTCTGTTGACTCTAGATGACTACTTCTGCTTACTGACCTTATTACTTTATTGGTATTTTTTAAGATGTATTTATTAATTTATTTATTTGAAAGAGAGAGAAAAGGAGCATGAGTGGGGGGAGAGGCAGAGGGAGAGATTCTTAAGGCAGACTCCCTGCTGAGGAAGGCCCTAGGTGAAGGGCTCTACCCCACAAACCATGAGATCATGACCTGAACCAAAATCAAGAGTCAGATACTCAACTGACTGAGCCACCCAGGCGCCCCTGACCTTACTGCTTTAAAGATAAAAAGTTAATGGTGCATCATTCACTTAAACAGATCAACCCATTTCCATGTTTAGAAGTCTTTTAAGGCTAATATATTTAGTGATATTTAATTAACAACTATGGCAACAACAAATAAAAATTTCAACTACAAAAAGAAAGAATGTATCAAGCCACGAAAACGCATGAATGAACTTCAAATGCATATTGCTAAGTAAAAGAAGCCATTTTGAACAGCCTATATATTGTATGATTTCAATTACCTGATATTCTGGAAAAAGCAAAACAACAGACTGTACAAAAGATCAGTGGTTTCCAGGAGGGAATGGGAGGAAGGGGTTAGTAAAGAGGCAAAGTACAGGAGATTTTTATGATGCTAAAACTGTTCTGTATGATACTAAAATTATGTATACATGACATTATACATATGTCAAAACCTATAGAACTATATAGCATGAATAATGAACCCAAATGTATGAAAATTGAAAAAATATATTTAGAAAGTTGGGAGACCCCAAGAGAGATTGCAGACTATGTATTGTTCGTGTTTGAAACAATCTCACTGAAGGGTTTTGGAGGATCAGCACTGCACCTCTGTGGGTCTCCTTGCAAAAGGATACAACCATAGTCTGATCATGAGAAAAACATCAGACAAATTCCAAATGAGAGACATTCCACAAAATACCTGACCAATATTCCTCAAAACTCAAGGTCATCAAGAACAAGCAAATTCCAAAAACTTGTCACAGCCAGGAGGAGCCAAAGGATACATGAATACTAAACATCATGTGGCATCCTGAATACGTTTTTGAAACAGAGAAAGAACATTAGGTAAATGAAAGGGAAATCCGAATAAAGTATTATTAACTTTAGTTAATAATAATGTATTTATATATAAAAGTAATTAAGTAAATACAAGTAATATAACTCATTAATTTTACACACACACCATAATAAGGCAAATTGTTAGTAATAGGGGAAACTATGTGGAGTACATAGAAACTCTTTGTATAGTCTTCCCAATTTTTCTGTAATCTAATACTATTTTGAATATAAAGTTTATTTGGGGTGCCAGGGTAGCTCAATCAGTTAAGTGTCTGCCTCTTGATTTTGGCTCAGTCATGATCTCAGGATTGTGAGATCAAACCCCCTCATGGTGACCTGTGTTGGACATGAAGTCTAGTTAAGATTCTCTGTCTCCCTCTCCATCTTCCTCTGTTCCCACCCCTCCCGTTCACACACACACTCTCTCTAATGAAAAAAAAAGACATAAAAAATAGTCTATTTGATAATGCAAAGATTAAAACTTAGACATATTTTTCCTAATTTGCTAAATTTTAAGTATAAGGCAACTATCTTCATTTATATCTAGGCTTAATAAAAAAGTCACCTAGAAGGACAGAAATTCAGACTGGTTTCAGAACTTCATCTGGTACCAAAGGAAAACTACAGTGGAATAAGAAAGTGGAGTGTCAAGATGTGACTCAAGAAACTTACACCTCTCCAAGTTAATATTCAAGTATGAAAAGTTTGACAAAAGATATAGTAAACATAAAAAGACCTGAGCATTCATAGTATCACAAGCATGTTTTGAAATATTTTCTTGAACTAGTCAATGGATCAAATTAAAAAAAGTCAGATCTTGAAAATGTTGAGATTGGGGTATGAAAGAACCTGCAGGAATCACTGAAGATAACAATTATATAATTAAGGGCAAATATTTGTGGTATTACAAAAGGACAGGACATAAAGTTACAGTGATTGGCAATGTAAATATGAAATGCATCTAACAAAAATTAAGAGGTTGAAGAAGAGATAGAAGAATTTTGAAATTGCAATTTACCTCATTTTTTATAGCTAGAGGTTAAGTATTTTGTTTTTTCCACTAGCACCTAAACAGCACTTAAAATAGTGCCTGGAAAAAAAATAGTGCCTGGTGTATAGTAGGTACTCAATAACTATTTATTGAATGAATAACAGAGTATCGATAAATATTATCTAAAGTTGACAAATCAATAGAGATTGAGAAGTATTTAAATTTTTAAGGATATAATTCTTTCAAATTATCAGAAGTGCAAAAAATCAAATACACACAAACCTTATGTATAAGAAAGTATAGAAATCACATTACTAGCAAAGTCTAGTTTTAACAGCATTTTCTATGATGCAGGGTATATTCCACAATAGAGTTCTAGCATGCATATTTATACAACAAAATAACCTAGCATTAAAATACATAAAGAAACAATCCAAAATAAAACTACCCCTTCTGCTCACTGCTCTCCATTCCAGGCCATCCCTGTTTTAAATTTCCTCTGCTTCAGTAAGATATAATTGACATATAACATTGTGTAACTTTAGGGTTTACGACATGATTTGACACATTTATAGATTGCAATATATTTACCATCACAATGTTCCCCAATATCTTCATCACATCATATAATGACCATTTCTTTTTTTGGGGTAAGAACATTTAAGATCTACTCTCTTAGCAACTTTCAGGTTTATCTATAAACCACAATATTGTGCATTAGATTTCCAGAACTTACTCATCTTCTAACTGACCAGCATCTATTCAATTTACCACCCCTAGCCTCTGGTAACCACCATCCTCCTCTTTGTTTCTACAAGTTCAGCTTTCCTACATTTCACACATAAGAGAAATCATACTATATTTGTCTTTCTCCATCTAGCTTACTTTACTTAGCATAATGCCCTCCAGGACCATCCATGTTGTCTCAAAGGTAGAATTTCCTTTTCTCTCATGTCTGAATAATATTTCCATAGTGTGTGTGTGTGTGTGTGTGTGTGTGTGTGTGTGTGTGTAGATATAGCTATATCATATATATGTGTATGTAAATGTATATATATCACATTCACATTTCATTTATCCATTCATTCATTGAAGGGCACTTAGTTTGTTTTCATATCTTGGCTATTGTGAACGATGCTGCAATAAATGTGGGGATGCAAGTATCTCTACAATATCCTATTTCCATTTCTTTTGGATATATACCCAGAAGTAGAATTACTATATCATATCATAGTTCTATTTTTACTTTTTTAGTAACCTCCTTTTGTTTTCCACAATGGCTGTGCCAATTTACATTCCCACTAACAGTGAGTAAAGTTTCCCCTTTCTCCACATCTTCATCAACACTTATTATTTCTTGTCTTCTTGATGATAGTTATTCTAACAGGAGTGAGGTGATACTGTGCTTTTGATTTGCATTTCCTAGATGATTAATAATGTTAGCATTTTTCCATGTACCTATTCCAGGCCATGCCCTTCCCCTTAATGTGTATAGCCAAAATGATTAAATAGATGAATTCTTGTGAAACTTTAATAAGAGAAAAATGTGAATACTGTATGAACTTTTCTAAGACCAAACACCAGAAAAATTTAAAATATAATTTACAAAATCATCATAATGCTGACAACAAACCCTTATAAAAGGGGCCTCAAAAAACCTGCAAACTACTCTCTATGTATAGTTTTGATGTAAATATCTTAAATATAACTTTAACAAATAGAATCAGGTGGTTAACCAAGTATATATTAAGCCATGAACAAGTGAAATAATTTAAAAATGTAAGGATGGTTCTGTATTAGAAAATCATCATTACTTACCATATCAATAAGCCAAAGGAGGATAAACATAGTTATCCCAATGAATTACAAAGTATTATTCAATATAATTCAATATCCATCACTGATTTTAAAAACAAATATAGAAATTTATCATCAGCAGTGATGTCCTAGAAGCTTTCCCATTAAAATCAGAAATATGAAGTCTATTTTCTAGCATTATATCGATTTGATAGGTTTGGGAAATATTAGCCAATGTAATTAGACTAAAGTAAATCATACTGGCAAATGAACAGTGGAAGAAAAATTATAATTTATAAATGATAGGATTGTGTGTTTTGAAAATGGAAGTGAATCAACTAAAAATTCTCAGAAACAAAATAATTCAGTAAAGTAACTTGTTATAAAATTAATACACAAAAGTCAATTATCTTTTTATAAATAAATAAAAACTAGTTTCAAAAGATTATGGAAGGAAGCATTTTGTTTACAATAGCACAGCATCAACTGTGTCTCTGTATATTTAATCCAGAATGTCCATGACTGATAAGAAAATATGTAGAACCTCTGTTCTGTTACATGAAAAGCTACTTTGTTGTTGTCTGAAAAGATATTCTACCCCAAATATTTAGTCTCTTTAATTTATTAAATTATTTGATTCTATTGCTATATTAGTAAGATTTTTCCATTTTTATTGTCATGACAAAATGAGTCTAAAATTATCTTAAAAATAAATATGTGAAAATAAAAAGGATATTAAAAGTGGAATAATGAGACAAGACTAAGTCTATTATATTTTGGTTAGGTAATACTACAAGAATAGATAAAAAAATAGAAAAGAATAGAGAATCCAGAAACAAGTTCGTGGGGATTCAGTATATTCTAAATAAGTAGGAATAAAATGGATTATTAAATAAATTTTGTTGGGACAATTGGCTCAGTAGGTCTTTTAGAAAAATTTAGAAACTTGCATTTTTATCTCAAACTCTAGGAGAGATAAATTCCATTTTGATAAATAATAATACGAAGCCATAATATAAATCAGGATTCTATATGATTCCAAAAAAAGTTTTGTTTTTTTTAAAGATTTATTTATTTATTATTTATGATAGACATAGAGAGAGAGAGAGAGGCAGAAACACAGGAGGAGGGAGAAGCAGGCTCCATGCTGGGAGCCCGACGTAGGACTCAATCCCAGGACTCCAGGATCGCGCCCTGGGCCAAAGGCAGGCACTAAACCGCTGAGCCACCCAGGGATCCCCTCCAAAAATATGTTTTTAAATCTCAGATGGGATAGGACTTTTTTAAAAAATATATTTTATTTATTTATTCGTGAGAGATCCAGAGAGAGAAGCAGAGACACAGGCAGAGGGAGACGCAGGCTCCATGCAAGGAGCCTGAGGTGGGACTTGATTCTGGGTCCCCAAGATCACGCCCTGGGCTGAAGGCGGCGCTAGACTGCTGAGCCACCCAGGCTACCTGGGATAGGACTTTTTAAAACAAAACACAGAAACTGTTAATCCATTTAGAAAAAAAGCTCAGTACTTTTTTATATATCAGAACTCTGAAAATACCATAAAGTGAGAAGATACACAAAAATTGAATAAAAATATTTACAATGTATTAACAAGTCATTTCACTAATATGGAAAGATCATATAAATAAATGAAAAATATAAACTAGCAATAGAAAAATGAGCAAACTATATGAATGAAAATGCACAACAAAAGACATAAATATAGCCAATAAGTACATTAAGAGATGTTCACCCTTACAATTCAAAATTATGATACTGAGATTGGTAAATGCATGTAAAGTTTGACAGTACCCCATTCTCAGTATTTAAGAGTAGACCCAATAAATATCCGTTTTCAATCCTCCATAATTTCTGTACATATTGAGAAATAAAAAGAGTAAATTGAGAAGTAAAAAGAGTAAGGCAGAATTAAATAGTCATCTGACTTAACAGTCCTGGTCTAAGACATGACTGTCCCTTTTCTCCACTAGTAGATTTTGTGTTTGCTGTATGCAGTGTAACCTTAAGGGAAAGGGAAATTGAATGGACCACACCAAATATGGCCAATTAATTCTCCCCAAATTTACCAAACACATAAGTTATTCCGAGTCCACAAGGAGGTGGAGAAAAGACAAACCTGTAATATGAATTCCTGTCCCTCCACATGGAAGAAAGTATCAGTGCTGGAAAAAAGATGTTCTTTAGTCTTTTGACCTTTATAATTTCAGCCCATTAACCTTAGCCATTAAATCCATGTTTACCCAGTGGTTTGGCTATTTACCTCGTGGAAGAGATTGGCATTCTTTCAAGATAGTACTGTTCCCACCTTTCTGAGGCTGACTCTCCTATACTAACCACTCCTTCTTTGATATCTTTCTGGAACTGCAGTTGGTCAGTATAGATTTTACCTGCAAAAAGCTCTGAAATAAATCATAAGCTAGGCCAAAATTTATTCCTTATTCTATTTTCCAGCTGAAGTTATGTCCGGCCATTATGTTCAACATATACTCTCAGAGGTTCCGCAGTGTGAATAAAGGGCATTATTAAAATATCCTAACAATAAAATGCCAACCATAAGATCACCCACATTTGAATATGTTGCCCCATTATCAAATTCCCAGGGAGAAATAAAAGTTCAGGAATTAGTTCTCCTAGAAAGTTAATGTCCAAAGATATTAAAGTTCAAAATACTTAAGACCCTAGATTAAATTATTTTACTTTTGCTATTTAAAAGCCCAAATTAAAATTTTCTCCAGTTTCTCACCCCCTAAATCTCAGACATAGAGCTCATAAATACCTGGATAAGAGGTATTTTGAGGTATCATTATTTTGGCTACTTCACTCTGGGCTCTTAGTGGAATGGGTGTAGTTCCTTCACATCCTCAGTGCCTTCATTGCCAAATCTTTCATGAGCCTTGATTTTTAAATATTTCAAAGAGTTCACAGGAAACACAATTATCATAATGCCAGCCACAAACATGCCAAATTTAATTTTTTAAAAGGTAATTCTATTAGCCGTTAGGCCAAGCAAAATCATTTTCCTTGACTGCCGTACTTAATTGTGTAAAACCATAACAAAGACTCAGTAGTAGTGTCTGAAGGAAAAAGGATAGGAAAAAAGCATTCTTAATATTCGCTTCACCAACATATTAACTGAAGTCCAGTTGTCCCAAATCTACAACCTATACACTTGATCTTAACCAGGAGAAATCTCCCTTGAAACAAATTTTGGCACTATCCAAAATACTTAGCTTCTATTTGGGGTAGAGGAATCTACTTATGCAAATTGACACCTCTCTTAGAAGCATTTGAGATATCCTCATCTTTATTCCTAGGTTTTATTATACAAATTTGTATACGGCAAAATTGAAAGAATTTTATAATGCACACCCAGATAGCCATCATCTAGATTCTAACATTAATACTTTGTATACTTGAAGTATAGCATATCTTAACATTTATTCTATTCCTCCGTGCATCAATCAATTTTATTTTTATAGAATATCAAAGTAAATTGCAGACATTATTATAGTACATACATATGCAATTACTAACAAGAATTATCAATATTTGTTTATAGTAATTTTTCTTTTGATGTAAAATGTATATGCATACAAAGACACAGATTTTTTTTTTTTCAAAGACACAGATATTGAGTACAAGCACTAAGTTTTGACAAATGCATTCATCCGGTATAAGCCAAATCTCTGTGAAAGTACAGAATATTAGTATCAGCCCAGAAGATTTTTTTATGCCTTTCCCAGTTTATCTCCATCCCTACCATCCTAAGAGGAAACCAACATCTATAGCTTTGTTTATTCTAGAACATCGTATAGATAAAACTGTACAGTATATGTACTTTCTTGTCTTTTTTATTTACCATAATGTTTTTAAAGATAATGCATGTGTATACCCATTATTCATTCCGTTTTACTGCCCTGTTAACCCTTTGGCAACTTCAGCCTGGGCTCTCAGTGGTATGGGTATAGTTCCTTCATAAGAATAACACAATTGTTATCATCTTTTGATGTACACATGAACTGATTACAGTTTTGACTATTATGAATAAAGCTGCTATGAACATTCACAGACAAGCTTTTTGTGAAATATATAATTATTTCTTTTTTGTAGAGTGTTCATTTTTTAAAACAATAAATGCAAGACATTTTTTTAATTACAGAATACATACAAGTGTAAAGAAGTAAATCAAATCATCCATATATACTCATTACCGGTCATTCTTATTATGCCATCATTTTACACAGCTTCACACACACACCACACTTCCCAAATCTATGAACAAAAATACCTGTGGAGAGTGTGAAGTTATTTTAAACACATATACGTTTCTAAAATCATTAACACTTATTTGTGAATTGAATAAAATTCTCACAGATATGTACTACTCTTTCAAGTAATTGTAGACATTTTAGTGATAAATGAATATATACTAATGTAAACTATTAACTGGAATAGGAATAGCTTCTACATCTTGCATTTTGTTTTTTAATCAACATTTACCAAGTCACTAATGTAACTATTAACAGAATCTGACTTTTTGGATATTATTTTTTAACATTTTGCTTAAATTCAATTTCCCAACATATAACACCCAGAGCTTATCCCATTAAGTGTCCTCCTTAGTGCCTGTCACCCAGTTACCCCATCCCTCCATCCTCTTCCCCTTCTGCAACCCTTTGTCTGTTTCCGGAGTGAGGAGCCTCTCATGGTTTGGCTTCCTCTCTAATTTTTCCTCACTCAGTTTGTTTCCTTTCCTTTATATTTCTTTCACTATTTTTATATTCTACATATGAATAAAATCATATGATGACTGTCTTTTGCTAATTACTTATTTCACTCAGCATAAAACCCTCTAGTTCCATCCAAGTCAAAGCAAATGATAAGTTTTCGTCTTTTCTGATGCTAATATTCCATTGTGTATATAGACCACATCTTCTTTATCCATCCATCTGTGAAAGGACATTTTGGCTCCTTTTACAAGGCTATTATGCACTTTGCTGTTATGAACACTGGGGTGCAGGTGTCCCATCATTTCACTGCATCTGTATCTTTGAGGTAAATACTAGGTAGTGCAATTGCTGGATTGTAGGGTAGCTCTATTTTTAACTTCTTGAGGAACCTCCACACTGTTTTCCAGAGTGGCTGTACCAGTTTGCATTCCCACCAACAGTGCAAGAGGGTTCCCCTTTCTCCAACATTTGTTGTTTACTGTCTTGTTCATTTTAGCCATTCTCACCAGTGTAAAGTGGTATCTCATTGTGGTTTTGATTTGTGTATTTGCCATCCCTGATGGCAAGTGATGTGGAGCATTTTTTCATGTGTCTGTTGGCCATGTGTAAGTCTTGTCTGTTCATTTTTTCTGACCATTTCATGACTGGATTGTTGTTTCTTGGGTGTTGAGTTTGATAAGTTCTTTATAGATATTGGATACTAGCCCTTTATCTGATAGGTAATTTGCAAATACCTTTTCCCATTCTGTAGATTGTCTTTTAGTTTTGTTGACTGTTTCTTTTGCTGTGTAGAAGGTTTTTATCTTGATGAAGTCCCAATAGTTCATCTTTGCTTTTGTTTCTCTTGCCTTCATAGATGTGTCTAGCAAGAATTTGCTGTGGCCAAGTTCAAAAAGGATGTTGCCTGTGTTCTCCTCTGGAATTTTGATGGTTTCTTGTCTCACATTTAGATCTTTCATCCATTTTGAGTTTATCTTTGTGTATGGTGTAAGAGAATGGTCCAGTTTTATTCTTCTGCACGTGGCTGTCCAATTTCCCAGCACCATTTATTGAAGAGACTTTTTTTCCAGTGGATATTCTTTCCTGCTTTGTGGAAGATTAGTTGACCATAGAGCTGAGGGTCCATTCCTGGGTTCTCTATTCTGTTCCATAGATCTATGTGTCTGTATTTGTTCTAATACCATACTGTTTTGATGATCATAGCTTTGTAATACAGCTTGAAGTCAGCCATTGTGATGCCCCATGCTTTGGTTTTATTTTTCAACAATCCTTTGGCTATTCGGGGTCTTTTATGGTTCTACACAAATCTTTTTTTTTTTTGATAATAATTTTATTTATTCATGAGACAGAGAGAGAGAGAGAGAGAGAGAGAGAGAGACAGAGACAGAGACAGAGACACAGGCAGAGAGAGAAGCAGGCTCCATGCAGGGAGCCCAATGTGGGACTCATGCCCGGGTCTCCAGGATCACGCCCTGGGCCAAATGCAGCGCTAAACTGCTGAGCCACTCGGACTGCCCTGGTTCTACACAAATCTTAAGATTTTTGGTTCCAACTCTGTGAAGAAAGTCCATGGTATTCTGATAGGGATTGCATTGGATGTGTAAATTACTCTAGGTAGCATAGACATTGTCACAATATTTATTCTTCCAATCCATGAGCATGGAATGTGTTTCCATCTCTTTGTGTCTTCCTCAATTCCTTTCAGAAATGTTCTATAGTTCTTAGAGTATAGATTCTTAACTTTTGGGTTAGGTTTATTCCTAGATATCTTATGGTTTTGGGTGCCATGATAAATGGAATTGATTCCTTAATTTCTCTTTCTTCAGTCTCATTGTTAGTGTATAGAAATGCCACTGATTTCTGGGCATTGATTTTGTGTCCTGCCACACTGCCGAATTGCTGTATGAGTTCTAGCAATCTTGGGGTGGAGTCTTTTGGATTTTTTATACACAATATCATGTCATCTGCAGAGAGGGAGAATTTGACCTCTTTGTCAATTTGAATGTCTTTTTTTCTTTTTGTTGTCTGATGGCTGAGGCCAGGATTTCTAGTACTATGTCGAACAACAGTGGTGAGAATGGACATCCCTGTCATGTTTCTGACCTTAGAGAAAAGGCTTTCAGATTTTCCCCATTGAAAATGATATGCACTGTGGGCTTTTCATAAATAGCTTTTATGATATTGAGAAATGTTCCCTCTATCCTTGCATGTTGGAGAGGTTTTTTTTTTTCATGTTGGAGAGCTTTAATCACGAATGGATGCTGTACTTTGTCAAATGCTTTCTCTACATCTATTAAGAAGATTATATGGTTCTTGTCTTTTTCTTTATTGATGTGATCTATCACATTGATTGTTTTACAAATATTGGACTGCCCTTGCATCCCAGGGATAAATCACACTTAGTCGTGGTGAATAATCCTTTTAATATACTGTTGGATCCTATTGGCTAGTATCTTGGTGAGAATTTTTACATCCATGTTCATCAGGGATATATAAGTCTGTAACTCTTCTTTCTGTTGGGGTCTTTTTCTGGTTTTGGGATCAAGGTAATGCTGGTCTCATAGAACACATTTGGAAGTATTCCTTCCCTTTCTATTCTTTGGAACAACTTTAGTAGAATTGGTATTATTTCTTCTTTAAACGTTTGGTAGAATTCGACTGGGAAACCATCTGGCCTGGACTTTTGTGTCTTGGGAGATTTTTGATGACTACTTCAATTTCCTTGCTGGTTATTGGCATGTTCAGGTTTTCTATTTCTTCTTGTTTCACTTTTGGTAATTTTAGGTTTCTAGGAATTCATCCATTTCTTCCCGATTGCCTAGTTTGTTGGCATATAGTTGCTCATAATATGTATTTAAAATCATTTGTATTTCCTTGGTATTGGTTGAGATCTCTGCTCTTTCATTCATGATTTTATTAATTTGAGTCTTTTTTCTTTATAATAAATCTGGCTAGGGGTTTATCTATCTTATTAATCTTTCAAAGAATCAGCTCCTGGTTTCATTGATCTGTTTTACCATTCTTCTGGTCTCTATTTCACTAAGTTCTGCTCAAATCTTTACCTTCTCCCACTTAGGTTTAGGCTTTATTTGCTGTTATTTCTCCAATTCCTTTAGATCCAAGGTTAGCCATGTATTTAAGTTTCTTCCAATTTTTTGAAGGAGGCTTGTATTGCAATGTATTTCCCTCTTAGGACAGCCATTGCTGTATCCCAAAGATTTTGAACAGTTGTATTTTCATTTTCATTAGTTTCCAGGAGTCTTTTTAATTCTTCTCCAATTTCCTGGTTGTCCCATTCATCTTTTAGTAGGATGCCATTTAACCTCCATGTGTTTGAGTTCATTCCAAATTTCTTCTTGTGATTGAGTTCTAATTTCAAAGCATTGTGGTCTGAAAATATGCAGGGGACAATCCCAATATTTTGGTATCAGTTGAGAGCTAATTTGTGACCCAGTATGTGGTCTATTCTGGAGAAGGTTCCATGTGCACTTGAGAAGAATATGTATTCAACTGCATTAGGATGTAATGTTCTGTATATATCTGTGAAATCAATTTGATCCAGTGTGTCATTCAAGGCCTTTGTTTCTTTGATGATGTTCTGCTTAGAAAATCTGTCCTCTCCTGAGAGTATTGTGTTGAAGTCTCTTACTATTAATGCATTACCTTCTATGTATCCCAGCTTAATGTGGGCTGCTCCCACATTAGGGGCATAAATATTCATAATTGTTAGGTCTTCTTGTTGGATAGACCTTTTAAGTATGATATAGTGTCCCTCTTCATCTCTTACTATAGTCTTTGGTTTAAATTCTAATTTATCTGATAATGAGGATTGCAACCCCAGCTTTCTTTTGAGGACCATTTGCATGGTAAATGGTTTTCTACCCCCTCATTTTAGTCTGGAAGTATCCTTAGGTCTAAAATGAGTCTCTTGTAGACAGCATATAGATGGGTCTTGCTTTTCTTTCCAGTCTGATACCCTGTGTCTTTTGATTTGATTATTTAGCCCATTTATGTTCAGAGGAACTATTGAGAGATATGAATTTTTTTATAAATTTATTTTTTGTTGGTGTTCAATTTGCCAACATATAGAATAACACCCAGTGCTCATCCCATCAAGTGCCCCCCTCAGTGCCCATCACCCAGTCATCCCCACCCCCCGCCCTCCTCCCCTTCCACCACCCCTAGTTCGTTTCCCAGAGTTAGGAGTCTCTCATATTCTGTCTCCCTTTCTGATATTTCCCACTCATTTTTTCTCCTTTCCCTTTATTCCCTTTCACTATTTTTTATAGTCCCCAAATGAATGAGACCATATAATGTTTCTCCTTCTCCGATTGACTTATTTCACTCAGCATAATACCCTCCAGTTCCATCCACGTTGAAGCAAGTGGTGGGTATTTGTCGTTTCTAATGGCTGAATAATATTCCATTGTATACATAGACCGCATCTTCTTTATCCATTCATGAAAAATATGACTTTATTGTCATAGTATTACTTATACAGTCCCTGTTTTTGTGAATTATTTCTTTGGACTCCCTCTTTCATTTATAGGGTCCCCCTTAATGTTTCCTGCAGAGCCGGTTTGGTGGGTCACATATTCTTTCAGTTTCTGTCTATCCTGGAAGCTCTTTATTTCTCTTTCTCTTCTGAATGACAGCTTTGCTGGATAAAATGTTCTTGGCTGCATGTTTTTCTCATTTAGTACCCTGAATATATCATGCCAGCCCTTTCTAGCCTGCCAGTTCTCTGAAGGGAGGTCTGCTCTTAATCTTATATTTTTCCCCATATATGCTAGAAATCTCTTGTCTCGAGCTGCTTTATGATTTTCTCTTTATCTCTGAAATTTGCAAACTTCACTCTTATATTGGGGTGTTGACTGTTTTTTGTTAATATTGTGGTGGGGTCCCTCTTTATCTCTTGGATATGAATGCCTGTTTCCTTCCCCAGATTAGGGAAGTTCTCAGCTATGATTTGTTCAAATATACTTTGTGGTTCTCTCTCTCTCTCTCTCTCTCCTGGAATCCCAATAAGATGAACATTATTCCTTCTCAAGCTATCATTTATTTCCCGAAGCCTCTCCTTTTGGATTCTTAATTGTTTTTCTCTTTTTTCCTCAGCTTCCTTCCTTTTCATAAACTTGTCTTCTATGTCACTCACTCTCTTCTACGTTGTTAACCCTAGCAGTTAGAGCATCCAGTTTAGCCTGCATCTCAGTTAATGTATTTTTAATTTTAGCCTGATTATATCTCAACTCTGTGTAAGAGAATCTCTAGAGTCCTTTATGCTTTTTATTCCAGAACCACCAGTAATTTTATAATTGTATCTCTGATTGTAACTCTAACATGATATTTAAACCCATATCTATTAGATCTGTGGCAGAGAGTATTAATTCTGGTTCTTTGTTTTGTGGTGAATTCTTCTTTGTAATGATTTTGTCCAGTGCAGAATGGCTGTACGAATGAGTAGAGTAAAACATATCAACCATGAGGTGAGTAAAATACAACCTTAGACATTTCTGAAGAGGTCGGGGACCAGAAAATAAAAGAAAAAGAAACAAATAAGCAAACAAAGAAACAAAAAAACCCACATAACATAGACCTACAAAAATTAAATTGAATACATTGAAAGGAATCCAAAAATGAAGAATATATCTTTGACAAGTAATTGTAAAAATATGAAAGTCAAGAAGGAAAAAACTTAAAAATGAAGAGTTGATAAAATATTGTAGTTGAGGCTGATAAAAGGAAAAAGTATTTAAAGTTTTAACCTGGCAAATAAATGACTCATAAGGAAAAAACCTCGAGATCTGTATACTATTTTCCCTCAGTCCTGGAGCTTTCCAGGGCTGCTTGGTCAGTAAAGTTGCTCTTCCCTTGTTCTTCCATCTGTTCTGGGGGAGAGGCCTGCTGTGCTGATTCTCAGGTGTCTGTGCCCCACCACTTTCCAGGTGGCCAGGTTCCTAGTTGGTTGGTTGTCATGTGAAACTTTTGTTCCTTAGAGGTCACACCTCTCCATAGAAGGGGAATAAAAATGGCAAAGGCCAGATCTGCAGCCATGGAGAGCTCCCTGTCTGTACAAAAGTACAATCTCTCAGTCCACACTGGCTTAGATCCTCCTGGGGGCACGCGTGGGGGCATTGATCATACAAATTGAAGGGTGCCATGTGGCAGGAGAGCTATCACCATCTTGTGCCCTCCCGAATTCCACCTGTCCTGGAGGAAACAGGATAGCCTGCTTCTGTCTGTTACCAGCCCCTGGGATCTAGAGTTCTGCACGACTAGACTTGCACTGCCAGGGTCTGACTCTCCTGGAGAGAAGAGAGGATAGCTTACTTCTGTCCATTGCTGGACTCTGGGCCAGAGACAACTCAGCTGCTGGACTGCATACCCATCCCACTTCTCCCAGATGCCACGGAGGGTTGCTGTGTTCCAGTCTTTTACCCCAAACGGACCTCAGTTTGTGGTTTATGGCAGAAGTCACGCTTTCTCCTGGGTGCCCGTGTTCTTACTGTGTCTCCAATAATATTGAAACTTCAGTGCCCCTCCCGTGATTCTGCCCTATTTCCCCACTGAGCACTTTTCAGTCAAGGAACACTCTCAGGAGCAGATCTCTAAAGTTACCGATTGTCCACTCCACTGCTTTCCTGCAGTGGGTTTCCAAAGCTCCATACCCCACTGTTTATCTTCTGATATATCCCCTCCGTTCCTCTTCTCCACCCTCCTACCTAAGGAGAAGCAATCTCTTTTCTCCCTGTAGCCTTCCAGCTGTTCTCTCTTTACTTCTGAAGTTGAATTCATAGGTTTCAGGATGGTTTGAAAGTTATCTAGGTAAGTTTAGGGGACTAGATGAAACGTGGACCCCCTACTCTTCTGCCATCTTGCCTCCCCTCATCTATAATTATTTCTCTTGGAAAAATACCTAGGATGGAATTGTGTAATAAGGTAAGGGTAGGTTAGTTTTATAAGAAACTGTCAATATCCTTATACCATTTTTTATTCCCATCCACAATATGTGAGCATTTAAGTTGCTTTACATTTGTTGCTTTTAGCAATTTTATTTTTAGATTGTATATGTATCGTGGTAATTTATTGTGATTTTAAATTGAATTTCCCTGAGGACAAATATTACTGAAGACTTTTCACTTGCTTATTGGTCAGTAATAGGTCTTATTTTGAGAAGCACCTGCTCAAATATTTTGCCCATTTAAAAAAAAAATATTTTGTTTATTTATTTGAGAGAGAGAAAGCAAGTGGAGCAGAGGGAGAGGGAGAATGAGAATCTTGAGCAGTCCCCCACTGAGCATGGATCCTGACATGAGGCTCAGTCTCATGACCCTGAGATCATGACCTGAGACAAAATCAAGAATTGGACATTTAACCACCTAAGCCACCCAGGTGCCCCTTGCACATTTTTATTAGGTTTTGTCTTGATATACAAGAGTTCCTCATATATCTTGGGTAAAATTCTCTTACATATAGATGTTTTGATAATATCTTTCATTGTCTGTGGTTTGCCTATTCATTTGAATTGTGTCTTTTGATAAGCAGAATTTTAAAATTTTGGTTAAGTATAATTTATCATTTCTTTATAGTTATTGCTTTTCTCCAACTCATTTGAAAATCTTTATCTATCCTGAAGTCATGACAATATTCCCCTCTTTCCTAAAAGCTTTATAATTTTTTTATTTTGTTTGTCTATCATTAATCTTGAATTAATTAATGTGTGTGCTGTGTTGTAGATTTTATTATGCTTGTTTTTCTCCATCAGTATACATTTACTTTAGCTCATTTTGTAGAAAACATTTTTCTTTTTCATTAGATTGCTTTGGCACTTTTGCTAAATCACATAACCAAGCATGTGTTGCTATATGTCCAGTCTCTACTCTGTTTCATTCATCTATTTCTCAAACATTATTAAAATAAAATACTGTCTTAATTTGTCTAGATTTATACTCATCTTTGAAATCAGAAAATTTTATTCCCCCAACTTTGTTCTTTTTCAAGACTGTATTGGATAATCTATGCCCTTATTTTTCCATATAATTTAACATAACTTTGTAAAATTTGGGTAAAAAGGGGGCTGCTGGAATTTTTCTGGAGACTGCATTGAATCTGTTGATATTTGGGAGTAAACTGACTTCTTAATGAAATGGATGCTTTTAATCCACAAAAATTTATCCTTCATTTCTTTAAGAAATACCTTCTACTTGTAGTGTAGAGGCCCTGCTGAATTGACTTATTAGTTTTAGTACTTTATAGACTCCTTAGATTTTTCTACTTAAAAAAAATCTTGTCATCTTCAAATAAAGATAGATTTGTGTTTCTGATTTTTATGCCTTTAATTTCTTCTTGTCTTGTTGCAATGGCTGCAACAATCACTACAATTTTGAATGGAAATGATAAGAATAGGCAACCTTACTTTGTTCTCCATCTTTATAGGAAAACTATTTAGTGTTTCACCATTTGCTATGGTTGTTACTTTTTTTGTAGCTCCTTTTTATTATATTAAACATGTTGCCTTCTTATCCCTAATATAGTAAGAGTTTCTTTTTATCATGATTGAATATTAAATATTGTCAACTTTTTTTTGCTTTTATTAAAGTTATCATACTATTTCTTTCTATTATTCTGTTAATACTGTGAAAAGCATTAATTAATGTTTGAATGTTGAACATATCTTTCATTTTTGGAATAAAAATGGTCTACTTGGTCATGTTATATTTTCCCTTTTATATATTGTTTAACTCTGTTTCCTAATATTTAATTTAAGAATTTTTCTATATATGTTTTTAAGAGATACGGATTTATATTTTTAAATGTATTACTGTCAAATTCTGGTGTTAGTAATATACTAGATTGTAAAATGGAGTAACAAGTGTTTTCTTCTACTCTGTTTACCTAATGAATTTATGTATTCTTGATATTATTTCTTCCTTAAATATGTGATAGGCTTTGTCAGGGAGGAGGAATTTCTTCTGCTGCTAAATGTCCTACTAGAGAGACTAGGAGTCAAATTGACATGAGACAAATAACAGGAAAAAATAAATTTAATTTTGCATGTGTAAAGATTCTACATAGACATAAAATTCCTAAGACAGTCAGGCAAAATGAGATCTGTCATCCTGAACCAAGGAAGTAAGGGTCTTGAACTTCAAAGAGAAGGAATGCAATTCATAGGAAGATGAAAAAGAGTAAATATTAGTAAACAAATGTTTGTTGGGATACTCAGAAACAATGGGACATAGAAGACTTTGATCAAACATGCCTTGCTGGTTTTCTCTCTACCACAGCTAGTTAATATCATAATGTAGTTATCTGCGATAATAGCTCTCTTCCTGGAGCAAATCCTCATATAAATTCTTTGTAGGCAATTGAGGAAGGAGGTGAAGCTTTTCCTGAATCTGCTGGATTTGTATTGCTTTTTAACTCAAAATACTCTTCATGACAAAGAGGCTCATCTTGGTGTAGTCTATCCTTGGCCCCTACAACTTTGTCAGTGAATCCATCTGTGCCTGCATTTTTCATTGTAGGAAATTTTGATAGTAAGTTATTTATTTTATTGATGTAGGGCTATGTAGACTGTATGTTTTATTGTGTATTAATCTTGGCAAACTGTATTTTTCTAGAAATTTATCTTATATCAACGTTGCTGAATTCTCTGCAATAAACTGGTATATAATATTCTTTTATAACCATTTTAATGTCTCTAGCGTCTATACAGAAAAACATTGCTTCAGTCCTGAAATTAGTAATTTGAGTTCTCACTCTTATTTTCTTAGTCATCTTACCTAAGGATCTATCAGTTTTGTGTCTGTTTTCCAAGACAAGGTTTTGGCTTTGTTAATCTTTTTATGTTGTTTGACTATTTTAAATTTTATTTATTTATTGCCCATTATTACCATTTTCCTTTCACTTTCTCTTCTTTTCCTAACTTTAGAAGGTGGAATTTTGAATCAACTTTAGATTTTAGACCTACTTTTTTCTCATGTAAACATATAAAGGTATAGATTTTCTGCTAATCACTGCTTTAGCTATATTTCATAAATTTTGATGTTTTCCAGTTTCATTATAATTCATTTAGAAATATTTTCTAATTTCTCTCATAATTTCTTCTTTGAACCATGAATTACCTAAGAGTGTTTAATTTAAAAAATTAAAATTATTTTATATTTTCTAGATATCTTATTGTAATTTATTTTTAATTCAATTTAATTGCTTCAAAAGAATACACTCTGTATTTCACTCCCTTTAAATTTATTGAGATTAGTTCTATGGCTGAGCACAGGATCTACCACATCTTGGTAAATGTACCATATCCACTTGGAAATAATTATATTCTGCACTACTGGGTTATAGTGTACCATAAATATCAAATTAGGTCATGTCAATCAATAATGTTATTCAGATTATCTGTTTTTTTATTGATTTTTATCTAGTTATACTATTTGCTGAGAGACAGGTGTCAAATCCCCAACTGTTGTTATGGAATTAACTATTTTCTACTGTATTTTGGCCAAATTTTGCTTCATGTATTTTGAAGCTGTGTTATCAGATGCATGCACATTAATGATATTTATATCTTCCTGACAAATTAATCCTTCTATTGTTATGAAGTGGCTCGCTTTTTATATCTTTGTTTTGAAGATTTATCTGATATTAATGTAGCTCCTTCAAACTTATGTTTACATTATAATCTTTTTAAGAAGTATATAAATCTGCAAAGTTGGCAATCCTATTCACCAGATCTTATTTGAGACATTTTATTGCTTATTCAATTTATCTTCATTCACATTTACATTTTGAGCCTTTATTTTTTCACTGATTTGAACTCCTTTTTGTAAAGTAGTGTGTGCATTATTTTATAAATAGGAATTTTCCATCCTAGGTCCCAGTGGTAGCATTCACTGTTGTTTGCTATGGAATAGCTTAGTTCTCAGAAACCCGTCTTGTAAAGACTACTCCCCTATAATTAATGAATTCAGATTCATGCTGAGACCACATGTTTGAGGGTCTTTTGAGCCTGTGGACAATCTACATGAATCTAAATTGTCTCTTTCACCATTGTTTTTTAGGCACTGAATGAAGCGTATATAGTGCTGCCTTTATAAGATTGTAACTTTTTTTTTTTTAGAGATAGGGAGTATGTGGGGGAAGAGCAGAGGAGGGAGAGAAAGAATCTTAAGCAGGCTTTGTGCCAGGCAAGAGCCTGGATGTAAACATATCAAGGTTTCTCACGATCCTGAGATCATGACCTGAGCTGAAATCAAGAGTGGGATGCTTAACCAACTGAGCTAACTGGGCACCCCAGATTGTAACAATTTTTACATGAAAACTCTAGAGCTTTGTAATGTCTGAGGAATTCAACTGTATTTCCATTTAAAAGCAGTAAATTATGTTCTATCAGTGGCTAAAAGGCCTATTTATGAAAAGATTCTCCTTTCCTCATGTTTGAATTTTTGCCTCAATTGTATCCCCTTACAGAGGCTTCAGTGCCCCAGGTATGTCTGCTGAGACATCTTTAACTCCATACTCATGTGCTAAGGACAATGCCTTTGGTGTTTAAATTTAAGTTGTAGTGTATATCCTAAATTCCCCACCATGTGGTTAAGTCTGTTCACTAAGTGTGAGATTCTGAGACCCATATCTTTGCTGAAGCCAGTATATGTAACATTTGTTTGCTAAACCCCATGTGGCCATTATTTTCTGAGGCCTGCCCATGGGTATGGCCCCTATAATATTTTTCTTTGCTGAGGTGCAAAGTTCTAAAAATTTTCATTTACACCATTGATGAAATTTGAAATTCTAGGTTTGTATGTTACTCAAGGCCTTGTATACACAGTGCCTCTAAAGAAACATTTGTTTATATAAAGACTGTGTATGCTATATTCACCTGCCAAGTTCAAAACACAACATAGCCTAAGGGCACAGCAGTTAAAAGCTATCTTCACAACTGTTAAAACCAGCCATTTTGTGCAATATAGGCCACTGTCAACTTCAAGGTCAAAAACCATGTATCCTCCACTTAATATAATGCCACAAAAATTTAATATAATCCATAAAGGCCATGTAATAAGCCTTAGCCTGCAGAAGTTATTTTGTCCCCCAAAGGATTCTTTATCAATATTTCTGACTGAACTAAGTGGGAAATAGGACAGAAAATAAAGATATGGATTAAAATACAACCTTTTAAAATAAAAATTGATGTTGGAGAATGTGGCTTATATCTATGAGTAGGGTTCCAAATATTATATTTCACTAGCATGTAAGAGCAAATGATTCTGATTGGGAGGGGAATTTCAGCATAAAAGATTATAGAGCTGGATCAGTTTCTGATGTTCTAATACTGATATGCCAGTTGTAATAGGCTGCCTCCAGAGGAGCAGAAAAGAACATGAGTTCCTTGTAGACAATTTATTCCCAAGTGACAAAAAGGAGAAAAATGCTAGTCCTAAGAATTTTCTTTCCAAAAATTACTAATCATATTAAATCATTCCTCATCCCCTAAGGCAAAATGAGTAAAGAAATGGAAAGAGGCCAGGAGTGTTATGCTAATAGATGTCTCTTCACATAAAAGGAAACATTAGGAATGAGGAAGAAGCATGTCCTCTTAATTTTGGATCCAAAATATATTATTACAATGCGAAGGCAAGTTGTAACTGGGTTTAGGTATTATTTGTTTAATAAAGAAAATGCATACAGCTAAGCCACGTGGACAAGAATGTGGTCTTGAAAGAGCAATTTGTTGAGAAATGGAAAGAAGTAAATGAATGCATTTTAGAATACTTTCTCCATGTTTATGCAAGGAAAAAAGAGATGTAACAGTATTTTGAAGGCAGCTCTGTTCTTTTAGAATGAGGAGGATAATCACAGTGAGTGGAAATGACAGTAATAATCCCCAAAAAGAGATTGAAGACACAAAAGGAAAAAGGAAATTATTGTTGACTCCATCCATTTTCTTCTTTACAAATTTGATCCATTACTCCATATGAATAATTCTCTGTAACTTAGCAGAGGAAACAATTTGGGGTATTCATTTTCTGAAACAGGCATAAAAAAGTTAAGGAAGAATGGAGATGTAAGTGTTGAGGTAAAGAGGGAAAGCATAAATCAAGCTCACATCAGTTGCAGAAAATGTTTGTTTTCTACTTTTTAAAAATAGAGGCTAAAAAAGTTGAAAATAGTGCGACTGGAGGACTTGAGGATAGCCATTAAGTTGAAATAACTACCGCAGGGAAAACGTTTTTATGATGCTTTTCTACAAGTAGCTCTTTTCTCATAACAAACTACCCAAATCTTCTGTTGAAGCAGTTGGCTTATATTGACATATTTGTAATATCATTTGCTGATCATCTACTTAGTCAAATTAATCAAATATGGTGACTTTTCTCTAGGAATTTAGATTTGGGACACTGGGAAATTATTACAGGTAGTCATGGGAATCTGAGAGGAAAATAATGTAAATGAACAAAGAGATGACAAAAAGAAAGGTCTTGTGGCCTTAGAGATAGCCAGAGACAAAGAATAAAAGAGACAGTGAGTACTGTGAGTCTGGGTATATTAATATTCATGAGGTTTCTGTACTTTTTCAAAACTGTATCCCTCATTTTTTTCAACTTAATTTGAGCTATCTTAAAACCAAAAGAACTTTTTTAGAAAAGGAGATACCAAGAATGAATGACATTATAGTTTAATGCTATAGAGATTCTAGCTGAAATATTGGAAATGATACATATTCACTGGAGCCAATCACCATGTGTTGTGACATTCTTTGGCAATGTTTAGAAGCCCAGAAGTAGTCAAAAAGAAACCAGACATATAGACCAAGGATTTTAGAATTAATTGACTAGGCAGATACTATAGGAAGAAAAATAAATTCGAGTTGCTGGTAAGAATACACTTTAATAAGCTATCCATGAGTATTTAGATAATATAAGAAGTTATGAGAAGAAGGGGTAACAGAGGTTTAAAAGTTTTGATGAAATAAAAAACTAGGCTATTTAGGATGAAAGAGTAGGAGAGGCTAAAGGATAGAAGAATGTGATGGCAGAAATTTCAAAGTTAAATATTACAGCGATGGAATAGTTCTGCATGATGGTAATTTCATTGTGAATGAATTGCAGAATTGATGCAAGCAAGCCAGGTCCAGGAACCCAGAGAGTGTCCTGCAGGACCAGCCAATAGGACCCTACTGTGTGCAAGATAGAAATCACATGCTAGCAGGCAGGAGGTAAAACCAGAGTTTATTGAAAGTAGAGAAAGAGTGCCAGGTACAAACAGAGGGCTTCATCTTTGCTCATAGCCTGGGGGTTTTATTGAGGATTGTGATCTGGTGTATGTGTCTTCTTAGGCATCTAGGGAGCAGATAGAAGAATGACAAGGATCCAGGTGTTATTCGTTGGAGCCAGGGATCTTGGCATTGAGATGTCTAATGCAGGTGGTCTAGAATACACATAGGATAGCTTGGCCAGATCATTCTCACTTGGTACTTCCTTAGATATTATTTATTCTAAGGCAATCATTAGCTCCTTGTCCCTTACAAGGAAGACATACACTATCTGCATTATGAGGTATGCATAAAGTGGGGGCACAGGTCCTAGCAAAAATAGAAACAGGAAAACGAGCAAAAGCGGATTTTTATGGAGTCCTTCAGTTTCCCCATGTCAGAAATAGAATGTGGAAGATGATCAAGGAAGCATAAGGAAGTCATCATGGATGTGCCATCTATTTTTTAGCTGTAAATCGGATGCCAACATCTTCAAGGACTGTGGAAGAGTGACTTAAAATTGAAATCAGATTAGGAAGAATGTAATTTTATAAGCTTCAAATGAGTATGAGATATTGAACAAAGGTGATGAAACCATATCTGAAAAATAGTGAAGGAGAATCAGAGGTATTCCAACCCATTTCCCTGGACCTAATATATGTCCACTGTGGGAGGATAAGGAAATGTCAATTGATGGTGCTATAGGGGAATCAGTGTCCATGAAGGAGTACCTGGTTCCAGTTAAGTTAAAAAAGAATAAAGAAAAATGGATAGATAACCTTATCAAGAAAAAGTTGAATATATAAACATACTTCTTTAAAACAGAATTAGGTTAGAAGTTGGGGGCATGACATTACTTTATTAGTGTAGTTTGAAGTATTATATATACCCTAAATTACATTTATTTTGAAGAACATACACTTTCACTAAACCAGAGGCTTTTTTCTCAAGTTAGTCCAATTTATTGAGACTCCAGGGCACTGCTCTTTCCTGTCATTCATGTAGCCATGTAGTATAAAGCAACACATTAGATTGACTGAAGTTAAAATCCAATTTTTCACCAATTGATTTGGAAATAAGAAACCCATCCAACTATAATTAAAACTCATTCAGATCCCATGGCTTCAACATGTGTTGGAATCATACATTCTTAAGTCCTATTAGTCACCCTAATTGTATAACATATTCAGCCTCTGTAAAGTTAGACACCTTAGAGATAATTGGCAAAATGTACAATTTGGATCCAATTTTCTTCTGTTTCTTTAAAAAAGATAACAAGTAAAAATGTTATTTGAAATAAACTACAGGTTTATGCTAACTTATCATTAGCATTAGTATTTTTCTTGTCAAATGATATAATGCAAAAGACCATTGAACTGTGTTAGAATATGTAAGTTCTACACCCAGTCTTGTCTTCTTTGAGCTACATAGACTTTAGTTTTCTCATCTGTCCAATGTAGAAGGTAATCTGAATAATCTTTAAATGATTTTCCAACTTGAAATTGTTTTAGCTCCTCTCATTCTGTATGTCTCCTCTTTTTGCTCAAATGCAAGAAAAATGTAGAAGCAGACATTATATTTGTCATGGTTCTCCAGAGAAATAGAATCAATGATATTTATATATACACTTATATACAATAGTATAATAATTTACATACACTATATACTATGTGTAAAATATACATATGATTGTATATATTACATATTTATATGTTATAACTTGCTATATATATACAGACAGTCCCCGACTCATTATCCTGTGACTTTACAATGGTGTGAAAGCAATATGAATTCATTAGAAACCATACTTCAAATTCTGACTTTTAATCTTTTCTTGGGTTAGCAGTATATGGTATGATACTCTCTTATGGCACTGAGTATGTAACTGATACACTTATAACCATTCTGTACCCATATAACCATTGCTTTTCACTTTCAGTACATTAAATAAATTACATAAGATATTCAGTACTTTATTGTAAAATATGCTTTGTGTTGTGTTAGATGATTTTGCCCAACTGTAGTCTAATGTAAGTATTCTGAGCACATTTAGGTAGGCTAGGATAAGCTATGATGTTTGCTAGGTTAGGTGTATTATTATTATCAGGACATAATTCTATCATAAACTGAGAAAGATTTGTGTGTTGTGTGTGTGTACAATGTGATTTATTAGAAAGATTTGGCTCATGAGATTGTAGAGGCTGAAAAGAGTCCCAAAATCTGCTGTCTGAAAGCCAGGGACCCAGGAAAGTAGATGCTGTAAATTCCAGTGTGAGTCCTAAGGCCTGAGGCCCAGAAGGACCAATGATATTTAAATTCTAGTACAAGAGCAGAAGACCTACATCTCAGCTCTGCAGTCAGGCAGAGAGATAACTCAACCTTCCTCTGCCTTTATGTTCTATTCATTCCTTCAATGGATTAGATAATGCCCGTCCACATTGGGGCAATGTGCTTTACTCAGTCTACCAATTCAAATATAGTCATTGCTTTCAAAAACACCCTAGAGGCACACCCAAAATATTTTTAATCAGTTATGTGAGTATTTTTTGGCCTAGTCAAATTGGCACAATAAATTCACCATCACAATTGCTCCCCTGTCAACTTGACACTAATGCACACCTCCTTACACCATACTTAATCTCCAAAGAAAGATAATAACAAGGTTATTATTCTAATGTGATACAACTATCTGGTATACAACCAAAAATACACTCACCCCTTCTAAAACAGGAGGTGAGGTCCTTGAAAGATGATTACTCTTCTCTTTTATGTCCCATAACTTAAATATTATGATGTAAAATTAACAATACTTGAATATTGTGCTAGAAAGTCAATAATACATCTTATGTTACAGGAAGACGGAATAAGAGGAAAGAAAACAAAGATATTTGATACACACATAAAATATTTTTAAACATAAAAATATATTTATAATAAAATCAAGGACAAAATACTCATTACATCTGTAGTCCTTGTTTCTATAACTGGTCACATGGTTATAGCTGGTATTTGTAACAACATTTTTCTACTACCCATTCTGTGTTTCCCTTGCCTTCAGGAAGTTCCTCATCTCATTGTGGTTCTTTACTTGGTGGTGTAATCCAAACCATTCCTGAGGGATCCAGGATATTAGTGATCCTACTTGGATTGAGTTGTTGTAGTTTTCCATTGATTTTAACCACTGGGCATGATGATATTAAGAGACACCCTAAGGTGTCTAAGGGATCTTCTGTATTCCAGACACACTCTTTCTTACCTCCTTTGTGTGGTAGTAATCTAATTTCCCCGTGGTAGTCAGGATCAATTACCCCAGCCAGCACAGTAACTCTCTTCTCACATGTTGATTCAGAGGCAGGAGGAGCCCAAGTAGTTGGGCAGTAGACTTAACTTCTGGTTTAATAGAATCATTGTTATGTTTCCTGGTGGAACTATTTCTCCCTGGGAACCAAGACCTCTAGGCTAGCAGAATATAAGGTCATGACAGGAAGGAAAAATTCTTCCTCTACCCTTCAAGATTTTCCAGCTGAACTAAGAATTAAATTTACAGGAGACAGATTAACAGGAGAAAAAAAAAACAGGTTTTATTATGTGTACACAATGTCCCAATAATGAAATTGAGAAATGAAGAAATGACTGAGGCAGGCAGTTTCTATAATTTTAGACAAAGAGACCCTATATCTGTGAGGACTTGACAGGACAAAGAAAACTTAACTTTGGGAGCTTCAGTTAGTAATGAATTTCAAACAGAATTTGTGCTAAAGTGGTAAATTAATAAAAATCACAAGGGTTGCTTATACGGCCTTCTTGGCTTTAAGTTTCCTATCTCCAGTGATGATGCCTCTACTTCTCGGTACATGTAAGACATCTTTCATATGGGAGACTTTTTTTATATAAATTTATTTTTTTATTGGTGTTCAATTTGCCAACATATAGAATAACACCCAGTGCTCATCGCATCAAGTGCCCCCCTCAGTGCCCATCACCCAGTCACCCCCACCCCCCACCCACCTCCCCTTCCACCACCCCTTGTTCGTTTCCCAGAGTTAGGAGTCTCTCATATTCTGTCTCCCTTTCTGATATTTCCCACTCATTTTTTCTCCTTTCCCCTTTATTCCCTTTCACTATTTTTTATAGTCCCCAAATGAATGAGACCATATAATGTTTCTCCTTCTCCGATTGACTTATTTCACTCAGCATAATACCCTCCAGTTCCATCCACGTTGAAGCAAATGGTGGGTATTTGTCATTTCTAATGGCTGAGTAATATTCTGTTGTGTATATAGACCACATATTCTTTATCCATTCATCTTTCGATGGCACCGAGGCTCCTTCCACAGTTTGGCTATTGTGGCCATTGCTGCTATAAACATCGGGGGGCAGGTGTCCCGGCGTTTCATTGCATCTGTATCTTTGGGGTAAATCCCCCGCAGTGCAATTGCTGGGTCGTAGGGCAGATCTATTTTTAACTCTTTGAGGAACCTCCACACAGTTTTCCAGAGTGGCTGCACCAGTTCACATTCCCACCAACAGTTTCACATGGGAGATTTATTTCTTCCTTTCACGAGGACAGAGGAGGGCCTAAGTTTCCTTCTTAAACAGGTTGTCTCATAAGGAACTTTTATTTAAAATAATCAATATGCCAAAGTGGCACATTTTGGGGAGGCCTGCCCTTGGACTTTATAGTTGCAAAAACAGGAAGCAAAAATGTTGCCAGTAGGTCACAAGGGGTAATAGTGACTTGTACCACTCCCAGTTCTACTCCTTTATTACTGGACTCATGAATCCTATCAGAGAAACAGTACCACATATCGGCCTTGCATTCAGAGCATATACAGCCATCTGGAAAACTTTGCCCTAGGCCTCCCAGGTATTGCCACCTGGCTGGCACTGTAACTGAGTCTTTAGAAGGTTATTCTACAATTCTGTTAAGCCAGCTGATTGTGGAAAACAGGGTAAGACCAGTGAATTTTGTGAGTATGGGCTCATTGCCAGTTTTGCTATGAAATATTTTCATTAGAAGCAATGCTGCGCAGGATACCATGATAATGCATAAGACATTCTGTAAGTTCATGGATGGTAGTTTTGACATGCAAGAAAGGCAAATCTACATCTAGAGTGTGTATTCCAGTAAGAACAAAAGGCTGCCACTTCCAGGATGGAAGCAGTGCAATATAATCAAGCTGCCACCAGAGAGCTGCTGATCTCTCTGGCGGATGATACCGTATCAGGAATTCAGTGTTAGTCCCTTCTGCAGGCAGATTGGGCACTCCGTGGTAACCATAACCAGCTTAGTCTTGGTGAATGAAAGTGCATATTAATGAGCTTCATCATCTTAACCTTCATCCCCGTATAACCCTCATCTCTGCCACCATGGGGACTTTGTCCATGAGGTCATTGGACATAACAAGGGTGATTGGGGAAAGAGACTGACTGGCATATACAGAATAGGTCATCCTATCCATGATGCTGAAAATTCTCCTGTGCTGAGGTCACCCTTTGGTGAGCATTCTCAATGGACACAAATATCATCTTGGTTTTTTTTGCCCATTTAGAGAAGTCTATCCACACACCTCTTCCCCAGATTTCTTTGTCATCAGTTTTCCAATCATGTTCCTTCTAAGTTCCTGAATATCCAGCAAAACCATTGACCATAGCCCATGAGTTGATATATAACTCCATATTTGACCACTTCTCCTCACAAGCAAAGTGTAAAGCAAGGCACATTGTTTAAAGTTCTGCCTACTTGGGAGGATTTACTTTTACCGTGGTCCTTTAGGGATGTCTCAGAAAGGAGCTGTAGTGCTATAGCTCCCACTTTTGGATGGTGCCTGCTATCCTATAGAACTATCTGTAAACCAAAGACTTATTTTCCTCTGTCAACAGATCATAGGGAACTCCCTTGAGACCACTGGTGCAGGCTGGGAGAAAAAAAGGCAATATAGCTGGAATGGGCATTCAGGATACTTCATGTAACTTACTTGTGCCTCCATGGCCTACTTGGGCTCAAACATGTATGTAGCCCTTCTACTTGAATGTGGAGTGCTGCTGTGCAAACCCAACTTTGTGTCTTAGTGGATCAGATAACACACAAAGTTCATAATGGATATCTCAGGTTGCATGGTAACTTGATGACCCATGATTAAGCATTTGGTTTCTACTAAGGCCCAGTAGCAGGCCAAAAGCTATTTCATAAAAAGAGAGCAGTTATCTGCAGAAGATGGCAGGGCTTTGCTTCAAAATCCTAAGGGCTGGTCCTGTACTTCAACTATAGGATCCTTTTAAAAGCTCCAAACAGCATCTTCATCTGCCACTGATACTTGAAGCATCAGTAGATTGGCTGGATCACATGGTCCAAGTCTAGGACTTGATTGAAGATCTGTAATTCTCCATTTTTATGATTCAGTTTAGACTTCTTTCACTGGGCCTAGAACTTTTCTGTTTACATAGCTCAAGTAAAAAATTACTCAGCTTCCTATCTGTTCCACTTCTAGGAATACTGGGATCAATTAGCCAACTTCATAGGTCCAAGAGAGTCAGGCTATTCTGATTGCTGTTTTGACTCTGCTGTTCATTATGGTAATCATACCCTCCTTGCCTGTGGTGATTGAGTGCTACCATCTTACCCCTGACAAATAGGATCCAATTATTCCCATTGTATTTAGGTTTCCCAATTCAGTGGTTGCATTTCCCACCATAAATTTTGGTTTACAGAGAAGAGCAATCACAGAGGAGGCGGGGCAAGATGGCAGAAGAGTAGGGTCCCCAAGTCAACTGTCCCCACCAACTTACCTAGATAACTTTCAAATCATCCTGAAAGCCTACAAATTTGGTCTGAGATTTAAAGAGAAAACAGCTGGAATGCTACAGTGAGAAGAGTTCGCGCTTCTATCAAGGTAGGAAGACGGGAAAAAAAAAAAGAAAGAGATAAAAAAGCATCCAAGGGAGAGGGGCCCCGAGAGGAGCAGACTAGGGCTGCCCGCAAATGCCCCCAGGACAGGAAAGCCCAGGCCCAGAGAAGCAGGAGCTTCACCAATCTTCCCAGACAGAAAGGCACTCCAAGGGAGCTCGGGCAGGATCCCAGAAGGGATGGGGATGCCCTCAGGCTTCCAGGGTCACTAACAGAGGAACTGTGCCAGGGGGAAGAGCTGCCACACCCTGCGGCCAAGCTCCCTAAAGGGCTGCAACGCATGCCCCGCGGGGCCTCAGGAGGAGCGCAAGGGGAGGTTCAGGGGGCGGCTCTGCCCGGAGGGGGCTGCGCGCCCCCGGAGCGATTCCAGCAGTGCAGGCTCCAGATCCCAGGGCGCCAGGGGACATAGCCCAGGATCCTGCGCTCCCCCTGAAACAGGCAGAAGCCAAGAGGGCCCAGTACAGTGAGGACGCTCCTGCCGCTGGGCACCCCCCGAACTGTGCAGATCGGCACCCCCCGCCCCCGGAGCACCCAGGCCGCTGCATACTGGGAGCTGTGGGAGTTACTGCGGGAGCTGACTCCAGGGCTGGAGAGCTGGCCACCGCCAGTGGGGTTGTCCCTCCTGGTGTCACCCTGTGCCTCAGCCAGGGAGCAGGGGCCTCACAGGAAAAAACAGCTCCCACTGAGCCGTGCACCTGGCAGGGGGCGGGGCAGCTCCCCCAGGTGCACACACCTGAGAATCAGCACAGCAGCATCTCCCCCAGAAAACCAGCTGGAAGGGCAGGGGAAGAACAAGTTATTGACCAAGCAGCACTGGAAAGTTCCAGGGAAGTCGAGAGATTTACAATATATAGAATCAGAGGATACTCCCCCCTGTTTTTTGTTTTCTGTTTGCTTCTCCCCCCCCCTTTTTTTCTTTTCTTCTTCTTTTTTTCTTTCTTTTTCTATTCTTTCTTTTTCTCCTTTTACCAGTACAACTTGTTTTTGGCCACTCTGCACTGAGCAAAATGACTAGAAGGAAAAACTCATGACAAAAGAATCAGAAACAGTCCTCTCTCCCACAGAGCTACAAACTTTGGATTACAATTCAATCTCAGAAAGCCAATTCAGAAGCACAACTATAAAGCTACTGGTGGCTCTACAAAAAAAGCATAAAGGATTCAAGACACTTTATGACTGCAGAATTTACATCTAATCAGGCCGAAATTAAAAATCAATTAAATGAGATGCAATCCAAACTGGAGGTCCTAATGATGAGGATTAATGAGATAAAAGAACCAGTGAGTGACATAGAAGACAAGTTGATGGCAAGGAAGGAAACTGAGGGAAAAAGAGAAAAACAATTAAAAGATCATGAGGATAGGTTAAGGGAAATAAATGACAGCCTCAAAAGGAAAAATCAACATTTAACTGGGGTTCCAGAGGGCGCTGAAAGGGACAGAGGTCCAGAAAGTATATTTGAACAAATCATAGCTGAGAACTTCCCTAACTTGGGAAGGGAAACAGGCATTCAGATCCAGGAGATAGAGAGATTCCCCCCGCCCCTAAAATCAATAAAAAACGCTCAACACCTTGATATTTAATAATGAAACTTGCAAATTCCAAAGATAAAGAGAAGATCCTTAAAGCTGCAAGAGACAAGAAATCCCTAACTTATATGGGGAGAACTATTAGATTAACAGCAGACCTCTCCACAGAGACCTGGCAGGCCAGAAAGGGCTGGCAAGATATACTCTGGGTCCTAAATGAGAACATGCAGTCAAGAATACTTTATCCATCAAGGCTCTCATTCAGAATAGAAGGAGAGGTGAAGAGCTTCCAAGATAGGCAGAAACTGAAAGAATATGTGACCACCAAACCAGCTCTGCAAGAAATATTAAGGGGAACTCTGTAAAACAAAGATGAAGTCCAAAGAAACAATCCACAAAAAATGGACTGAATAGGTATTATGATGACACTAAATTCATATCTTTCAATAGTAACTCTGAACGTGAATGGGCTTAATGACCCCATCAAAAGGCGCAGGATTTCAGACTGGATGAAAAAGCAAGACCCATCTAATTGCTGTCTACAAGAGACTCATTTTAGATGTGAGGACACCTACAGCCTGAAAATAAAAGGTAGGAGAACCATTTACCATTCAAATGGTCCTCAAAAGAAAGCTGGGGTAGCCATCCTTATATCAGATAAATTAAAGTTTATCCCAAAGACTGTAGTAAGAGATGAAGAGGGACACTAAATCATACTTAAAGGATGATCCAACAAGAGGACCTAACAATCATGAATATTTATGCCCCGAATGTGGGAGCTGCCAAGTATACCAATCAATTAATAACCAAAGTTAAGACATACTTAGATAATAATACACTTATACTTGGTGACTTCAATGTAGAGCTTTCTACAATCAACAGATTTTCTAAGCACAACATCTCCAAAGAAACAAGAGCTTTAAATGATACACTGGACCAGATGGATTTCACAGATATTTACAGAACTTTACGCAACTGAACATACATTCTTCTCAAGTGCACATGGAACCTTCTCCAGAATAGACCACATACTGGGTCACAAATCAGGTCTTAACTGACACCAAAAGATTGGGATTGTCCCCTGCATATTTTCAGACCACAACGCTTTGAAAGTAGAACTAAATCACAAGAATAAGTTTGGAAGGATTTGAAACAAGTGGAGGTAAAGGACCATCCTGCTAAAAGATGAAAGGGTCAACCAGGAAATTAAATAAGAATTAAAAAGATTCATAGAAACTAATGAGAATGAAGATACAACCCTTCAGAATCTTTGGGATACAGCAAAAGCAGTCCTGCGGGGGAAATACATCGCAATACAAGCATCCATCCAAAAACTGGAAACTCAAATACAAAAGCTAACCTTGCACCTAAAGGAGCTAGAGAAAAAACAGCAAATAGATCCTACACCCAGCAGAAGAAAAGAATTAATAAAGATTTGAGCAGAACTCAATGACATAGAGACCAGAAGAACTGAGGAACAGATAAACAAAACCAGGAGTTGGTTCTTTGAAAGAATTAATAAGATAGATAAACCATTACCCAACCTTATTAAAAAGAAGCAAGAAAAGACTCAAATTAATAAAATCATGAATGAGAAAGGAGAAATCACCACCAATACCAAGGAAATACAAATGATTTTAAAAATTTATTATGAGCAGCTATACACCAATAAATTAGGCAATCTAGAAGAAATGGACACATTTCTGGAAAATCACAAATTACCAAAACTGGAACAGGAAGAAATAGAAAACCTGAATAGGCTGATAACCAGGGAGGAAATTGAAGCAGTCATCAAAAACCTCCAAGACACAAAATTTCAGGGCCAGATGGCTTCCCAGGGGAATTCTATCAAACGTTTAAAGAAGAAATCATACCTATTCTACTAAAGCCATTCAGAAAGATAGAAAGAGATGGAGTACTTCCAAATTCGTTCTATGAGGCCAGCCTCACCTTAATTCCAAAACCAGACAAAGACCCCACCAAAAAGGAGAATTATAGACCAATATCCCTGAAGATGGATGCAAAAATTCTCAACAAGATACTAGCCAATAGGATCAAACAATACATTAAGAAGATTATTCACCATGACCAAGTGGGATTTATCCCCGGGACACAAGGCTGGTTCAACACTCGCAAAGCAATCAATGTGATTGATCATATCAGCAAGAGAAAAAAAAACAACCACATGATCCTCTCAATAGATGCAGAGAAAGCATTTGACAAACTACAGCATCCATTCCTGATCAAAACTCCTCAGAGTGTAGGAATAGAGGGAACATTCCTCAACATCTTAAAAGCCATCTATCAAAAGCCCACAGCAAATATCATTCTCAATGGGGAAGCACTGGGAGCCTTTCCCCTAAGATCAGGAACAAGACAGGGATGTCCACTCTCACCTCTGCTATTCAACATAGTACTGGAAGTCCTCGCCTCAGCAATCAGGCAACAAAAAGAAATAAAAGGCATTCAAATTGGCAAAGAAGAAGCCAAACTCTCCCTCTTCACAGATGACAGATACTGTACGTAAAAAACCGAAAAGCCTCCACCCCAAGATTGCTAGAACTCATACAGCAATTCGGCAGTGTGGCAGGATACAAAACCAATGCCCAGAAGTCAGTTGCATTCCTATACACTAACAATGAGACTGAAGAAAGAGAAATGAAGGAGTCAATCCCATTTACAATTGCACCCAAAAGCATAAGATTCCTAGGAATAAACCTAACCAAAGAGGTAAAGGATCTATACCCTAAAAACTATAGAACACTTCTGAAAGAAATTGAGGAAGACACAAAGTGATGGAAAAATATTTCATGCTCATGTTTTGGAAGAATTAATATTGTGAAAATGTCAATGCCTGCGCTGGTGGATTCGCGCTTCAGGTCCCCGCAGCCCCCTCCACGGAGCCACCGCCCGAGCCCCTCCAAGTTGCTCCCGGAGCCGTGTAGCCCCCTCTGCACGGAGCCTCTTCCTCTGCCCGAGCCCAAGGGGATGATTAGAGAAAGTTGGATCATAAGGACAAAAAGTTGTATATCTGCCATTGTTGTAACAAGATCAGGCTTGCTTTTGCTAATTTATATTTTGAACTTCTGGGATCCCTGGGTGGCGCAGCGGTTTGGCGCCTGCCTTTGGCCCAGGGCGCGATCTTGGAGACCCGGGATCGAATCCCACATCAGGCTCCCGGTGCATGGAGCCTGCTTCTCCCTCCGCCTGTGTCTCTGCCTCTCTCTCTCTCTCTCTGTGACTATCATAAATAAACTAAAAAAAAAAAATTATATTTTGAACTTCTGCAAAATACTTCCATGACCAAAAAGCATGAACATCACTGGTGTGGATAATAAAGTACCAGAATATCCACTCCCTAATTTTGTCAGGTAAAAATTCAATGGATTTAAATCCACTTTCAGTCCTGGTGAAGTTACCTAGCCTTGGATTCTGCATGTACTGTCTCACATTGTAAAATTCTCAAGTATCTATCAGAGGGAATTGCTATGGTTACCCAATTGAGGAATGATCCAAAACAGGGGTAATGCAGTTTGGCTCCGGTACTCACGAAAGGTCATAAACCTGTGAACGGTTTCCTGTCTATTATCATGAACTTCACAATCCTTACCAATTATCATAAATGGTAAAGAGAGAGAGAGAGAGAGAGAGAGAGAGAGAGAGAATAGCTCCAAATAGCCTGTGAAGATGGCTAATTCTAATTAAATTTTCTGTTGAGTTTCTGTTTTTCTGTGAAGTTCTGCTTTTTATATCTGAGCACAAGGCTGACTGCCCTGCCCTGACTGGCTACTGACAGTGTTGTTGCTATATCATTAAAGTAATTTTTTATGGTAAGTTGACTAATAAAAGATATCTAAATGTAAAGATTTTTCTTGATTTTCTAAATTTCTCTTCATTCATTTGTACATTTGTGGCTTTTTTTCCCCTAAAGGTTTTCTTTTTAAGTGATCTCTACAGACAATGTGGGACTCAAAAGTTACAACTTTAAGATCAAGAGTCAGATACTCTACAGACTGAGCCAGCCAGGCACCCCCATTTGTGGCATCTTTGATTGAATTCTAAGTATGCTTGAATTTAGTTTTGGCTAAAAGAATAAGACTGAATAGACAAGGAGGAAAAATTCTAAACTAGCAAGGAAGACAAAAAGTACTGAAAACATCCAAACCCATCAGTGACCTCCAAACAGGTATAAATGGGGAATAAACTCCCAATTTCTTTCTTAGCTGTTGGTTAGAACTGATACAAATGAGGGTGCCTGGGTGGTTCAGCTGGTTAAGCATCTCCCTTCAGCTCAGATCATGATACAGGAGTCCTGGGATTGAGCCCCACGTTGGGCTCTCTTCTCAGCAGGGCGCCGCCTGCTTCTCCCTCTTCCCCTTTCTTGTGCTCTCTCTCCCTATCACTCTCTCTCTCTCACTCTCTCAAATAATTTTTTAAATTTATTTTTTATTGGAGTTCAATTTGCCAAAATATTGCATAACATCAAGTGCCCCCCTCAGTGCCCATCACCCAGTCACCCCAACCCCCCATCCACCTCCCCTTCCACTACACTACCCCTTGTTCATTTCTCACAGTGAGGTGTCTCTCATGTTTTGTCACCCTCACTGATATTTTCACTCATTTTCCCTCATTTCCCTTAATTCCCTTTCTCTAGTTTTTATAGTCCCCAAATGAATGAGACCATATAATGTTTGTCCTTTTCCGATTACCCTATTTCACTCAGCATAATACCCTCCATGTCCCTCCACGTCGAAGCAAATGGTGGGTATTTGTCATTTCTAATGGCAGAGTAATATTCCATTGTATAAATAGACCACATCTTCTTTATCCATTCATCTTTCAATGGACACCGAGGCTCCTTCCAAAGTTTGGCTATTGTGGACATTGCTGCTATAAACATTGAGGGGCAGGTGTTCTGGCGTTTCATTACATGTGTATCGTCGGGGTAAATCCCCAGTGGTGTAATTGCTGGGTCGTAGGGCAAGTCTATTTTTAACTCTTTGAGGAACCTCCACACAGTTTTCCAGAGTGGCTGCACCAGTTCACATTCCCACCAACAGTGCAAGAGGGTTCCCCTTTCTCCACATCCTCTCCAACATTGGTTGTTTCCTGTCTTGCTAATTTTCTCCATTCTCAAGGCGTGAGGTGGTATCTCATTGTGGTTTTGATTTGTATTTCCCTGATGGGCAGTGATGTGGAGCATTTTCTCATGTGCTTGTTGGCCATGTCTATGTCTTCCTCTGTGAGATTTCTGTTCATGTCTTTTTCCCATTTCATGACTGGATTTCTTGTTTCTTTGCTGTTGAGTTGAATAAGTTCTTTATAGATCTTGGATACTAGCCCTTTACCTGATAGGTCATTTGCAAATATCTTCTCCCATTCTGTAGGTTGTCTTGTAGTTTTGTTGACTGTTTCTTTTGCTGTGCAGAAGCTTTTAATCTTGATTAAGTCCCAATAGTTCAATTTTGCTTTTGTTTCCCTTGCCTTTATGGATGTATCTTGCAAGAAGTTGTTGTGACCAAGTTCAAAAAAGGTGTTGCCTGTGTTCTCCTCTAGGCTTTGATGGATTCTTGTCTCACATTTAGATCTTTCATCCATTTTGAGTTTACCTTTGTGTATGGTGTAAGAGAATGATCTAGTTTCATTCTTCCAAATGTGGCTGTCCAATTTTCCCAGCACCATTTATTTTTATTATTTTTTATAATAAATTTATTTTTTATTGGTGTTCAATTTGCCAACATACAGAATAACACCCAGTGCTCATCCTGTCAAGTGCCCCCCTCAGTGCCCATCACCCAGTCACCCCCATGCCCCGCCCTCCTCCCCTTCCTCCACCCTTAGTTTGTTTCCCAGAGTTAGGAGTCTTTATGTTCTGTCTCCCTTTCTGATATTTCCTACCCATTTCTTCTCCCTTCCCTTCTATTCCCTTTCACTATTATTTATATTCCCCAAATGAATGAGACCATATAATGTTTGTCCTTCTCTGATTGACTTATTTCACTCAGGATAATACCCTCCAGTATTTTCCATGTTGAAGCAAATGGTGGGTATTTGTAATTTCTAATGGCTGAGTAATATTCCATTGTATACATAAACCACATCTTCTTTATCCATTCATCTTTTGGTGGACACCAAGGCTCCTTCCACAGTTTGGCTATTGTGGACATTGCTGCTATAAACATCGGGGTGCAGGTGTCCCGGCATTTCATTGCATCTGTATCTTTGGGGTACATCCCCAACAGCCCAGCGCCATTTATTGAAGAGACTGTCTTTCTTCCAGAGGACACTCTTTCCTCCTTTATCGAATATTAGTTGACCATAAAGTTGAGGGTCCACTTCTGGATTCTCTATTCTGTTCCATTGATCTATGTGTCTGTTTTTGTGCCAGTACCACACTGTTTTGATGACCACAGCTTTGTAGTACAACCTGAAATCTGGCAATGTGATGCCCCCAGCTCTGGTTCTTTTTTAATGTTCCCCTGTCTATTCAGGGTCTTTTCTGACTCCACACAAATCTTAAGATGATTTGTTCCAACTCTCTGAAGTAAGTCCATGGTATTTTGATAGGGATTGCATTAAATGTATAAATTGCTCTGGGTAGCGCTGACATTTTCACAATATTAATTCTTCCACTCCATGAGCTCTCAAATAATTTTTTAAAAAAGAACTGATATAAATGAGTTCACTATTTCTCCAGAGTATATCAGCTAATCGTATCTCAACCACCAACCCCGTCCCTGACCACAAAAAGAAGAAGAAGAAAAAGAAGAAAAAGAAAGAAAGAAAAAGAAAAAGAAAGAAAGAAAGAAAGAAAGAAGAAAGAAAGAAAGAAAGAAAGAAAGAAAGAAGAAAGAAAGAAAGAAAGAAAGAAAGAAAGAAAGAAAGAAAGAAAGAAAGAAAGAAAGAAAGAAAAGAGAGGAAGCAAGCAACTAGCTCTTCTAACCTGACTGTAATGTTTCCCTAATTTGGTCTCGATTATCAAAATCTAGATCGTATTTTGTTCTCTTAACTATTAAGTAAGTCTAATAGAAGCAGCCACATATAAGAACAGCACTCTATATGTTTCATTTTATATAAAAGTATGCTAAAAAAAAAAAGTATGCTGCTGTGGGTCTATGGACACACACATACAAATAACCCTATTGTATCTACTAGGAGGCAAATACTTAAAATGATGTGAATTCAGACGTTTGTATAACTCAGATATAGTTAATGATATTTTTATCATCTACATAAATTCAAATGTCCATAAACTCTTTTTTTTCAGCAACCCATGGTCTGTCTCTTCAAGTTAATCAGAAATGAAAGAGGCCTTGTCAGTGGGAAGAGTTCAGAATATATGCCATAACTTTTCTAGAAAGGTTGAATTGGAATTTCCCTTCTAAAAAGTATACACGCTGGGGCTTCATCAACAGAGGACTCACTAGTATCTGAGCTCTCACCAGAAACTTTTTAGCACAGATTTGCAGAATAGTTACTTAGGTGAGACTGCTAAGTAGCATACAAGGGCTTAATACACAGCACTTCTTCAAGGTGTGGGACTCCTTCCCTACTTTTGGAGCCACATTCCTCACTTCTAGGTTGTGAAATACACAAACTGGAGACCATGCGCCTGCCTCTGGGACTCAATCCCCATCACTGGAGAAAATATATTATCTTTCTAATTGTCCATTTCTGAGTTCAGCCAACTTTTTCTTAAAGCAGCAGTAAATACTTTAAGCTCTATGGATTGTAAGACCACTGTCTCTACTATTCAACTTTACCGTCGTAGCACCACATCAGCCATAAACAATACGTAAACAAGTAAGTGTGTCTCTGTTCTAATAGAATGTCATTTGAAAAAGCATTTAGGTGGCCAGATTTGGTTCACAGGCTCTGATTTGAAGACCTCTTGGCAATTCTTTTTTTTTTTTTTTTTTTTTTTTTTTTTAGAGAGAGAGAGAGAGAGAGAGAGGCAGAGAAGCAGGCTCCATGCACCGGGAGCCCGACGTGGGATTCGATCCCGGGTCTCCAGGATCGTGCCCTGGGCCAAAGGCAGGCGCCAAACCGCTGCGCCACCCAGGGATCCCCCTTCTTGCCAATTCTTAACAGAGTTAGTGATCTTGACTTAATGCTAGCCCTTAGGTTGCCTATATATATAATTAATCACTACAAGGTTTTCAGTCTTTCTCTCTTTTTGTCTCACTCTCTCTCTCTCTTCCTCTTTCTTCCCTCACTTTCTGCCTGTCTGGTGCTCGATCTTTCTCATGTGCTATGACATGCTATTTATTTAGTTGGCTGGCTACTGTGTGGTGTGATATGTTGACCAGCAAAGGCCCGTTACAGACTATGATACTAGTCTGCTCACTTCTTATCATTAGCTGTAAAAAATGGGAGGGGGGTGGCTGAACAGATACCCCCCTTAATTATGAATCTTGAAAATTTCCTCCTCCCACAATTTAATTAAAATGTGCTTTTATTAGAACTTTGATTGAGTCGGTAGCAACTTAGCAGAGAGCAGAGCTCTAAGGAAATAAGACCTAGGACAGGAAAAAAAATTGATAAGGAAGGAGAATCCAGAGCATACAATGTCTAGGATGGCCTGGTAAAACTCTGGGAAGCTTCAGGCAGTCAAAGCTGAGAATGAGGACTCTGAGTGCCTGAAGGAACAGAATAAGTCAATAGATAATTCTCTATCACAAAATTGCCTGGGGTAGGCTATACAGCGATGTTTTAAATATGAGAAATAAGGAAAGATAGTTGGTATGTGTGACTTCAGTTTGAAAACTGCTAATCAAGATTGGCTCGTTTATAACCTACTTGTAACTAGAATATCAGTTTAATTGTAGAAGGACAGTTGCAAATCCTCCTATAAAAATGTTCTATTATGTGCTGGGCCCCATGGGAAGTGCCCAAGACACACAGATTAATAAAAGACATACTCTCCTTCCATAAGGATTTTGCTGTTTACCTGTTTCTTTCCTGACAGACTATAAAAACAATGTGATAAGTTGGGGATGCCTGGGTGGCTTAGCGGTTTAGCACCTGCCTTCGGCCCAGGGCATGACTCCAGAGTCCCGGGATCAAGTCCCACATCGGGATCCCTTCATGGAGCCTGCTTCTCCCTCTGCCTGGGTCTCTGCCTCTCTCTCTCTCTGTCTGTCTCTCATGAATGAATAAATAAAATCTATTTAAAACATATAAAAAATAAAACAATGTGATAAGTACTACAGTAGGAAATGACTATGGTATGCTACATGGACACATTGGAGGGGTGCCTCTAGTTTATAGTCAAGTAATGCTTCCTAGAATGTCATACTTGACATGAGATTTAAACAAAATATGTTTCAGATTGAAAGTGTAGCAAGTTGACATGGCCTAAGATTGATGGAAGCATGGCATATTCTCGGAAATGAAAGAAGTTCAGTTTGGCTACAGAAAGACAACAGTGGCTGCAGACAGCAGTGAGGCGTGAGCGAGCTGAAGTAGTGTGTGAGCAAGGGAAGCCAGAAATGTCAACAGTTGTGGACTGAACATTGACCCTGACTGATTTGCCAAAAAAAAAAAAAAGAGCCCCACTGCCATCCTAGAAACCTCATGAAATCCTCCACAGGCTCTACCACCTAGCCAAGTGGAAGCAATGACTCAGTCTAATTTGGGCATAAATGTCAATGTGACTTCATTTGTGCCATTATGCTCATGAGGCCTGGGGCCATCCAGTTTACATAAGGTTGATTTCTAGCCAGAGCATTAGGGCATTTGTGGGTTACAAAAATATCCCTTACTACCCCTTCCTATTTATTTTTGAGGATTAAAAATAAAATTAACTCCTGAGAAACAGGGATACCAAGAGTGTGGCTACCAGTTGGGAGAGGGGATCTATCAAGGCCTCCAGCAAGGACAGTCCCACTAAAGACCTTTGCACAGAATTTGTATTGCTATATAATATAGTTGGGCCCTAGGGATTCTTGGATCTCACAGCTGATAGCTGATAGTAACTTCCTTTCTAGCTTCTGTCCATACACACATGGAATAAACTCTGATCCATAATTTCAAACATTCTGATTATTAGAGAATTAGGTGTCTCATATTACAAGTTTCAAAGAATAATGCTATACTTGGCACGAAAACAAGATTAAATTTCTTGGTCTATTTACCTAGCTCCATTTTTTTTTTCACTCAGTTGCCCCAGTGTGAGTTCTTCAGAACATTTGTTTCATTCAAATTGGCTTGGGAAATACCCAGTTAAGGAACTGGCTTTGTTGTTGTTGTCATTGTTGTTATTCACTTGCTTCTCTTTTTTTTTTGGAAGATTTTATTTATTTATTTGAGAGATAAACAGAGAGAACATGAGTGTGAGGAGGGGCAGAGGAAGAAGGAGAGGGACAAGCCGACTCCTCACTGAGCGTAGAGCCTGAAGCACGACTCCATCCCAGGACCATGAGGTCATGACCTGAGCCAAAGTCAGAAGTTTAACTGATTGAGCCACCTGGGTGCCTCAGTTTGCCTGCTTCTTATGCTAATGTGAATTATGGATCTACAAAAGAGATCTATATTATACATCTTTTGTTTTCCATGTGACTTTGAAATTTCTGTAAGAGCAGAGATTATATCTATTGTTCATTGCTATATCCCCATATCCAGTGCCTTATCTGGCACCTATTAGACACTTCAAATATTTGTAAAATGAATGAATAACAATTTTAAAGGCTTATGTTCCATGAAAAACATTTATCAAATATATTAAGCAAATCTTTCATTGAAATGCCAGCTAGCTAATTCTATCATATTTATACTTTTTATCCAATCTGTAAAGCATTTTGGTAAAATGCATATTTGTAGCATCTACAGAATGACAAAGTATCAAGATATATATATATATATATTTATATATAATCTTGGAGATGATGGGAAATTTTCAAAGAAAAGTTAATAGATGAGAATCTTGCATTAACAGACTACTTCAGCTGAATACTGACTGTGATTTTTATTATGCTTCTAAACCATTTTTTGGTTGATAACTGGACATAAGCTATGTATTTAAAAATACTATATAATAATTAAAGAATGATTTTTTTTCGAAGTTCCTTTGGGATATTGAGAAATCAAGTTTGGTTGGTTGTTTTAAATTTTAGTAGCTTCTCAAACAAAAATAAATAAGATCTCTTGGGAATGAAGATATTTTATAAATAAAATGGATATGCATTCTGGATATCCATGCATTCTGCATGACAGATGCTGAGTTCAGAAACCTTTTGTCACTTTTTATTGGGAGCACCATCTTGCAATGCACAATATGCTAATATGTCCTCATATGATTAGAAGAATCATTGCCAGTTACTGATGTGAACAGACAGCAACTGCTAATCCCAAAGCCCAGTTGTTTAGATCATGAAATGAAAACCCCTTAATTAAACCCCATAGCCAATTTATAATCACCCATGCAGAGGGCATTCCTAATAATTTTTGCTATAAGCATGCGGTACGTCCTTGGCATCTGTCCTTCTATGATGATTCAGTTTAGGAACTACCACCATGAGTGAACTGAGTGTCCTGTACTCTTTTGGGCAGATTGGGGGAAGCAGGTAAAGGAAGAAATTCTTACTTTTTTCTCCAACTATTAATCTTTTTTTTTTAAAGATTTTGTTTATTTATTCATGAGAGACACAGAGAGAGAGGCAAAGACATAGCAGAGGGAGAAGCAGGCTTCCCGCAGGGAACCTGATATGGGACTCAATCCCAGGACCCCAGGATCACGACTTCAGCCAAAGGCAGACACTCAACCACTGAGCCACCCAGGTGCCCCCTCCAACTGTTAATCTTGAGCAGATCTTTGTACCATGTAAAGTGGTCTCTATGTTCTGTTCGTGAAGTTAGTGAATTTAGTTCTCCTCTGAAAGAATTCAAAGATTCAGATATTTGTGTCTATCTGCCTGTTTCTTTAAGTGAAGCAAGCTAAGAGAAAGAGAGTAAAATAATAGTAAGAATTGAGAAGATGAGATTGATGTTGTGCTGTGCCCAAGACATTATAGCTGAATGTGACCTTGAAGAGTTCCTGGCCCATAAAGGATACATGACTTTAACTGGGGTGCCTATTCTGATTGTTTGTAGCTGCCTGAGAAAGTGTGTTAAGCAAGATCCTAGCGTGTCTCAAGGTAAATGGGGACGACTGCCTTGATTAAAGTGCCTATTGTGGGGGGATCACTAGCCTCATGATTCCAAATCTATAATCTTCTAGTTATAGCAAGTACTTCATATGGGAAAGATATATGCAGTGGATCACATGTAAGGGTGAAACTTGTCAGAATTTGGGAGCAGTTTGTTTCCAAAACAACATCAACTTACTGATTAAGCATTATCTCTTAAACTTTTAGACTTGCTGCAAGTAAACGTTTTGCTACAAAAGCAATATGTTCATGTGCATGTGGATAATAAATTATAAACTATAACTGTGTCATTAATACTTGATATGCAGGACATCAGCCACAGGCTATGCTAAGCAAGGTTCAAGAGGCCTCCTTACATAGAAGTTTTCAAACTTTCTTACTCATCTATTCAAGTAATTCTGTGGAGCCCTGGGATTCTATGAAAGTGTCTCTAGGGCTACTGCAGGGGCTAATAGGTATGATTCCAAACTCCTCACCCATGCCAATATGTGTGCTTTGAAACTTAAATGAAAAACCTTTAAGTGCATTATTGTTCTTCTAGCAGCAGAACTTGTTTAAAAACAAGAGACACCTGGGTGGCTCAGTTGGTCAAGCGTCCAATTCTTGATTTTTGGCTTAGGTCATGATCTCAGGATTGTGAGATTGAGCCCCGCATGGGGCCCCTTGCTCAGTGGGGAGCCTGCTGGAGATTCTCCCTCTTCCTCTCCCTTTGTCCCTCCCCAACTCACTCTCTCTTTTTCTAAAATAAAATCTTAAAAAAAAATAAAATAAAATAGTGATCTAATGGAGTGCCTGGCTGGTTCAGTCAGTAGAGCATATGACTCAATCTCAGGGTTGGGATTTCAAGCCCCATGTTGGGTGTAAATCTTACTTAAAACAAACGCATAAATAAATAAATAAAACAGTAATCTCATGAAAGGTTCTGGGGCATAATTCACAAAACATAACCAGAAAACAAACTAGAGTCTAAATCAGTGGTTTAAATATACTTTTTAAAAAAAGATTTATTTATTTATTTATTTATTTATTTATTTATTTATTTGAGAGAGAGTATGTGAGAAAGAGTTCAAGCAGGGGGAGGGGCAAAGGGAGAGGAAGAGAAACTGACTGCCTACTGAGCACAGAGCCCAACCATGGGCTCCATCTCACAACCCTGAAATCACAACCTGAACTAAAATCAAGAGTTGTATGCTTAACTGGTTGAGCCACTCAGGCATCCCATGATCACTATTTTAAATATTAATCTCTAAGAATACATTGAGTTACTAATTCCCAAATGATATATCAAAACAAACTTCATATTTGGATAGTCTAGCTTATATTTTACTTTTTCCCCTGAAGCTTTCCTTCTGTAATTGTGAATGGGCTGTGCAGTATTGTGAATGAAGGAAATGGTCTTGCTAAGGAAGATTACTATCTCTTCAATACTCAAATTTAATACTTCTCTATTTACTGTAACCAGTGGTGTGCTAGAACTCTCTTGTGTAGGTTTGGGAGAGGCTACTACTAAACTGTCAATAATTTTATAAGCCAAGTATGAAATAGCCATTATTTTTAAATATAAGCTATGTAAATTTACAACTAAATAAATTATATTAAAAGCAAAGAAAATAGGGGTGCCTGGCTGGCTCAGTCAATAGAGCATGCGACTCTTGATCTCGGGGTCGTGAGTTCAAGCCTCACATTGGGTGTGGATCTTATTTAAAAAAAAACAAAAATAATAATTTAAAAAGAAACAAAGAAAACAAGTACTCAAAACTCATAAATTCCTAATTATTCTACAAAAATTTTACTGTTATCTACGCTGTTGAGGTTATGTACATCTCTTGCATCTGTGTGGTAGAAATACCTATAATGGTGTGCTGCTGTGTATTTTTTCCCAACTCCTCCCTCAGTTGTGTCATGTTCATTGCTTGAAGGTGGAAAGCAGCAAATGCTACAAATTATAGTTTTATACCCTTCCTTGATTTGAAATGATGTTCCTACTTTCCTTTTATCTAGACTTACCTGCTTTCTCTCCCATTACCACAATGTATTTTTTTCTTTGATCAGACAAATTCTTCTGTGTTAAGGAGTGAAAGAAAAATAAAGACTTCATGTGTTTCTGTCTGGATAGTTTTCTCCCAGTACAAACCATTGTTGAGTGTGTGTCTCTCTCATGACCGAATGGAATTTTTTTTATAGGGATAATAGGTTGCACTGACCCCTCTAGAGTTATATGGTTCAGTTTGTGAAATGAATGACACAAAGAAATGGTTCATACCATAGTGCTAATTAGCTGAACTAACCAGATTTTCACCCTGAAGCTGAAATCTTGCTCTTGTTTCCAGCTCACTCTTGGTTTTAAACCCTGCAGATCACTTTAGGTATTCATCCTAGGGTAATTAATAGCTGGGTGGAAAAAGTTTATCTGAAGTTATTAAGACAGCTTCTTAAAAATGTTTACTATTTCATAGAATACTTTGGGGGTAACCCAACTGTTTCTATAAGTATTTATGGTAACCTGGTCATCCTTAGTACTTCCCCACTGCTGTACTATATGGCAGCTATTTCTACATGACGTAAGGTAAGAAATCAGAGTAGATGATGCTATTTAGGCATAGACACCTGTATTTCCTAGGTTAAGATTGAGTCTAAAAGTCAGAATTGTTGAAAGAAACAATACTAAAATAATGCGTAGTTCAGTGCAGTGACTGTTCCACTATTACCAAATTAATCATAGTCCAGGGGTGTTTTCTATGACATCCTTCAGATCTCAATACAGCAAAACTAAGCACAGTAAAATATCTTTTGCCCCCATGGAATTTGTATCAACCTCTTTTTGATAGCTTACTAGCTTGGTGTAGGTACTTATGAAACCATCATTTTAAGGCAGGTGTCATTGCTATATCTGGTCAATGGAAAGAACATCATTGTATCCTTAGAAAATTAAGCTTTTTGTTTGTTTGAAATCAACATTTTCCTCATCCTTATGAGTCTTTGTTTGGAGGGGATAGAGTGTTCATAATTATTGCTGTAATAACTTGCCAAATATGCTTTCATAATTCAGTAGAAATATTAATAAATCATGATATGAGAAGAATAATACTGATAGAATAATGCCAAACAGATGGTTAGATGCCAGTTAGTTCTTAGTTACTCAACAGTAACAGGAAAATATTTGACTATAAAAATTGTAACTTCAATCTGGAAGTAGGATGCACATGTTCCTGAATGTCCAAATTAGAAAGGCCTCCAGTGTGATATGAACGCATTACTTGGGTAGGTGGCTGATCACTCAATTTTTAGCTTCCTCCTTTAGCCTACTGTGAGGGCCATCAGTATTTGCTTTTCTATGGTTTTGGAGGATGAGTTTCCTAATTTCATACTGAATGAGCAGGGTAGATGTACAAAGACACCAATAAACAGCTGATTTCCCAGTAAGTTTCATGTAAACACGAAATTCAAATATTGGCTCCTCACCTTCCTATCACAAATCTATCCACATCAGTCCTTAAAAGCTTATTTCATACATATCATAGAGCCCTCCTCCTCCTTGGTTCAGTTACAGTTAGTATTCTATGATCATATTTTAGGGAGTTTAGCAAGACAATGTACAAGCAGAAAAATTAATTAACTCAATTAATATGTATTATATAAAACCAATGGGGAGATGTGTAAAACTTTCCCAAACCCTGAAGAGTGGAAAGAGAACAATACATTATGCTTATTATCTCTCAGAGTCCAGGGGAAATTAACTGAAAACTGCCCCTTACTCTATACGTTTTTTATCATTCAACTCATACTGAGTTTCTAGGTGTAGGAGAGTTCAAGAGTGGTTCCTCTAGTCTCTTCTAAACAACTGTTACCTTTTCAATTTCTCTGAGTCTCATCACCAGCTTTTTCGTGGTGACTCAGGAACAAAAATCAGGAATACTGGATATTCTATAAAAAATGTGGGACAATCCCAACCAATAAATCTTGTGTCCCATGACTTTCCAATTTTCCCCTAGATATTCATGTAACATAAAAGAAAAAACATAATAATAATAATAATTAATAATAATAATAATCTGAATCTGGGGCACCTGGCTGGCTCAGTCAGTGGAGTGTGTGACTCTTGGTCTCAAGGTTGAGTTTGAGACCCATGTTGAGTGTAGAGATTACTTAAAATAAAATCTTTAAAAAAAGATAATCTGAATCTGGAATTTAATTATTTTGTTTACAGACAGAAAACATTTTTTCCACACATTTAATAAACACTGATTTTTTGAGGAACAAAACTACCAAGTAAATGAAAGGAAGAGTGCACTTTGTTTTGCTTAAAAAGTTACAAATCTTGATCACCACTCTGGAAAATGATATCACCAATAATAATGTCATTTGTGTTATTTGAGTGGATAGTACAACACACTTGAATCAGGCTGTATTTAGAGCTGTCATATTCATAGTGATGCAAGATATTAAGTACAAGCCTCTGATAACTTTGCCTTAGCTTCTGGCATACTTTTGTCCAAGTATATGTATACTGATGTATGTACTATCTCATTGTAAATTACTTATGTTGTATTTATTATTTTTATTACAGTTGAGGCAATATATTTATTTTAAAAAATAAAGACGTAGGGAGGTTTAGATTTTCTGGGAATTTAATTTCAGTATAGTAAGGGAGGGAAATATTGTATATTTAATGTAAAGAAAAAAAGGAACATTCAGTCTTACAGGATTGAAAAACACTGGTATATATCAGACTCCAGACTGCACTACAAAACTCCAGAAAGGGAATTAAATATGTGCCTGAATGGATGAAATTTCACAGTGTGACATGTGCCCCTCTTTCATCACAGCTCATATGTACTTGGCACCTCAAAATGCACCCCCTTTAAATGAATAGAGTAATATACAAAGGAGTAAAAGAGTAATAGAACCTGGATTTGGATCTCTCACTATAACCCATTAAGTCAAATAGTTTCTTATATCCCACATATGCAACTCTAGGTCCTTTAGGAAGGTGCATTCTCAATCCCCAATATCCTCCAGTGAGATTTTTCTTATTGCCACATCTATCATTTAGTACAATTTATATGACAAATAAAAGAAGATTCAATTCAAGCCTGCTTAAATAATAAGAAATTTATTGCCAGAGGTAAGATGGCTCCAGAATTGGTTTCAGCTAGTAACTGAAGGATGTCACCTAGCACCTGATTTCTTTTAGGCAGTTCACACTCTGCTTATGAGATATCCAATTAATTCTTTAGATGGTCCCCTTATGCTTGCAAGATCACTGCCATTATTAACCAGGGCTATATACTTTCTCCTCCATTTCCAGAGAGTGGAAGAATTATTCCTCAAAAATGGAACAAATTTCCATGATATTCTGTGCCTTCCTCTGAATCAATCTCTATGACTAAAATAAGCCTATGCTGCTTGGCTTTGGCCACTTACAGCTCACACATGGATCCCGCCTAAAGTAAATTTTACCCAAACTGCATGGTAGCTACACAGCTAGGAGAGCAGGAAAAAGGGATTGGGGAGGCAACAAACTATATTTCCCCCACAATATGTCATGTTAGCCTTAGCGAGATGAGCTGTACTGAGTTCAATGAGGTCGACTCTTTTACTATTTATATATTTTTACCATTATTCATTCCCCAAAGGAATTTATACATGCCACATATATTATTATAGAAAAAATATGTAGTCTTAAAAAGTAATCTGTACTAAAGAATGTTCTGAGGGAAGCCAGTTGCCATGTTATAAGAACATCCGAGAAACCTATGGAGAGATCTATAAAGTGAGGAACTGAGGGCTTCTAACAACTATGTCAATGAATTTGGAAGCCGGTTCTCCTTCCCCACACGGCTACATGCCCAGTTGCAACTTGGCTGTAACCTCGTAATGGCTCTGGTAAAGAAATTGAAGAAAACACACACACACCGGAAAATATCCCATTAGAGGCATTAATATTGTTAACATGTCCATACTACCCGAAGCCATCCATAGATTGATTGATTGATTAATTGATTATTCATGAGAGACACAGAGAGAAAGAGGAAGAGACATAGGTAGAGAGAGGCAGGCTTTTTGCAGGGAACCCGATGTGAAAAGGACTCTGGGATCATGCCCTGCCGAAGGCAGACACTCAACTACTGAGCCATCCACGCATTCTACCATCTATAGATTCAATGCACTCTCTATCAAAATTCCACTGGCATTTTTCGCAGAAAGAAAAAGCAACCTAAAATTTACATGGAACCACCTAGGACCCTGAATAACCAAAGCAGTCCTGAAAAAGAACAAACCTGTAGGCATTATACTTCCTGATTTTCAACTATGCTACAAAGCTATCATAATAAAAATAGTATGGTACTGACATAAAAACAGACACATAGATCAACAGAACAAAAGTAAGAGCCCAGAAATAAACCCTGCATATACAGTCCACTAATATTTGACAAGGAGCTAAGAACACTCCATGAGGAAAGGATAGTTTTTTCAATAATTGCTATTGGAAAACTGTACAATCACATTTAGAAAAATGAAATTAGACCCTTAACTATCTTACACCACTCACAAAAATTAATTTGAAATGGAATCAAAACACAAACCTAAGACCTAAAACTGTAAGACTTCAACAAGAAAACATAAGGAAAATGCTCCTTGTCTTGGAAATGATTTTTTGGATAGGACACCAAAAGCACAAGCAACAAAGGCAAAACTAAATAAGTGGGACTACATCAAACTAAAAAGCCTCTGCACAGCAAAGAAACAATTAACAAAATGAGAAGCAACCTAGGGGATGGGAGAAAATAACTTCAAAGCATACATATGATAAGAAATTAATCCAAAATATATAAAGAACTCATATAACAAGATAGCAAATAAAGAAAAATCCAATTAAAAATGGACAGAAGAACTGAATAATCTTTTTTTTCCAAATACATACAAATGGCCAAGAAATACATGAAAAGATGTTTCACCTCACTAGTCATCAAGGAAATGCAAATTGAAACTACCATGAGCTATGATCTCACACTTGTTAGAATGGCCATGATCAGAGACAAGAGATAATAAGTGTTGGTTAGGATATAGAGAAAAGGAAAACTTTGTGCACCGTTAGTAGTGATGTAAACTGTTACAACTATTAACAGTATGAAAGTTCCTCAAAAAATTAAAAATAGAACTAGCATGTTGTCCATCGGTCTCACTTCTGGTTATATATCCAAAGGAAATGAGATCAGGATTTCGAGGCAATAGCTGCACTCTCATGTTTATTACAGCTTTATTCACAAGAACCAAGTAAGTTATGGAAACAATCTAATTGCCTATTAGTGGATGAATGGGTAAATAAAATAAAAACATAGAGGGAGGTAAGGCATAAGAGACTCTTAACTATAGGGAACAAAGTGACGGTTGCTGGAGGGGTGGTGGGTGGTGGGTGTTGGACATTAAGGAGGGCACTTAATGTAATGAGTACTGAGTGTTATATGCAACTGATGAATCACTAAATCCTACTCCTGAAACTAATAATACACTATATGTTAACAAACTTGAATTTAAATACAATTTTTAAAAAGAGAAAAATAAAAGAAGATGTCATACACACACATACACGTACACACATGCACATACAGAGTGGAATATTATTCAGCCACAAAAAGAAAGAAAGCCTGCCATTTGTGACAACATGGACGGACCTTGAGGGTATACTCTATACTATATATATACTAGGTGAAATAAGTCAGAGAAAGACAAATACTGTGTGATATCCTTTATGTGAGAAATTTATAAAAGCCAAACTTGTAGAAACAGAGATGAGAATGATGGTTGTCAGGGGCTGAGGGGTGAGATGTTGGACAAAGGATACAATCTTACAGTCAGAAGATGAATAAGTTCTAGGGCTCTAATGCATAGCATTGTGATTCTTGTTAACAATATTCTATTATATAGTTGAAAGTTGCCAACAGAGTAGATCATAAATGTTCTCACCACAAACAAGAAATGATAATTATGTGATGTGATTGAGGTGTTAAGGTTGTAATCCTATTATATATATATAAGTGTATGAAATCAATGAGTTGTATACCTCAAACCTACATAATGTTATGTGTCAATTATGCCCCAATAAGCTGGGAAGAAAATTATGAAGGATAAAGATGGTCATTGGATAATGATAAAGGAGTCATTTCTTCAAGAAGATAACAATCCTTAATGCATATACACCGAACAACATAGTGGCAAACTATGCTGGACAAGAACTAAGAGATCCACATGGAGAAATAGGAGAATTCACTATTCTATTTGGATACTTCAACACCCCTCTATCAATAATTTACAGATCCTACAAGGAGAAAAACCGGACATAGTTAAACTGAATAGCCCCATTAATCAATTGGACCTAAATGATATCTATAGACTACTTCATCTAACAAAAGCAGAAAACACATTCTTCTCCAGCTCTCCTGGAACATATTACCATTTACATAACACATTCTGGGACATAAAACACACCTTAACAAAGTTAAAAGTGTAGAAACCATATAACAAATGCTCTAATAACCAGAAATTAAAATGAAATATGTGAAATCCCAAATCACTTGCAAATAAAACAACAAGCTTCTAAATAGTACTTGGATCAAAGAAGAAGCCCCCAGAAATTAACAACTATTTTGAACTAAACAAGATTGAAGATATAACTTTTCAAAATGTGTGGGGTGCAGCAAAGCAGTGCTGAGAGGGAAATTTATACCATTGAATGCTATCAGATTGGAAGAAAAATCTAAAATCAATAATCTAAGCTTGTACCTTTAGGAAACTGAAAAAGAAGAGAAAATCAAATCCACATTAAGCAGAGGAAAAGAAATAAAATGTGAATATACCTTTTCTTTTTTTCTTTTTTATTTTTTTTTTTATTGGAGTTCAATTTCCAATATACCTTTTCAAGACTAGTATAGCTCTCAATTTATGCAGGTATAGATTGATATTACTTAGTAAATTTCTATAGTTTTTTCTATAAAGGTTTGTCATTCTTCTGCTTAGATTTATTTCTAGGTATTTAACATTTCTGAAATAGCATGGCAATGTATCTGTATGTGGGTTTATTATTTTTTTATGATTTTCATATTTTAAGTCTTTCTTCATTTGTGGAGAATTCTAGTTACCTCATAATTTCCCCTAAAATATTACCTCACTCCACTCCCTCTATTCATGCTCTTTGGAACTTTGATTTTAAGGATGTTGAAACTTATAAATTTATTTTATATGTTAATATGTCTTTGACATTGTATCTGTTTATCTATTTATACTCTTTTTGTCTATTCTGGTCAGATATTGCAGGTTGGCCCTCCACTTCACTAATTCACTCTTCTGCTTTGTTTTTTGTACTCGTTTTTGTACTATCCATTCATTTGATCAATATTCAATAACTATGTATTGCATGCATATTGTTATGTGATTATGTCCTATGTGCCTATCATCTATTAATGAGTGCTAAAAGAAAAACAAAAGGATACTTACAGAATGGAAAGTGAGGGAGGTACTACTTTAGATAGATAAGAAAGGCCTCTTGGAGGAGGTGACAGCTAAACAGAGGCTTCCATCATGTGAGAGTGTGGATACAGTGTACTTGAGGGAAGATTAGATGCAAAGGCACTGTGGAGAAATGTGCAACAATAAGGAAGTCACTGTTGGCTGGAGCCTGTTGAGGAAGAAGAGACTGAAAAAGCAGGTGCAGGACTTGCACTTGGACAGATTATAGAGTACTTGAGGTCATCAGGAGGACTTTTGATTTTATTCATGTGTAACAATCAGCCAGTGGGATATTTTGAACAGGGGAGAGGCACAATCTGATTTGAATTATAAATGGATCTCTCATGGTACTCTGTGAAGATTAGGTTTTGGGGGGAAGAGTATGGGAGCAAGGAGACCAATTGGTCTAATTGGTCTAACCTAATTAGGAGACAATTAGGTTAACTCCAGCAGGAAATGATGGTGGTGTGCTATTATGGACTGAATGTTTCTATACCCCCAAGGTTCACCTGGTGAGACCTTATCACCCTAACCCCTCATTATGATGATAATAGGAGGTAGTGCCTTTGTGAGGCAATTATCATTAGATGAGGCCACAAGAGTGGATCCTTTATGACTGGGGTTATTGTTCTTTTAAGAGTTGAAGACCGCCTACCCCCACCACCACTCACCAACCCCACTCCCCCCCCCACCCCCTGCTGGCTCTGAGTCATGTGAATATTCAGTGAGGGTTTAGCAGTCTGCAACGTGGAAGAGCACCCTCACCAGAAATCGATTATGCTGGCCACTGAATCTCAGACTTCTGGCCTCCAGAACTAGGTGGAAATATGTTTCTGTTGTTTAGAAGCCACTTGCTCTTATAGTACTCTGTTACAACAGACTGAATAGACTAAAACACTTGCTCTTTGTGTTTCTGACTTCAATAATTTCCCCATTCTCTCTAACTGCGACTGTCATTCAGCTAAAAAGGGGAAGTAGGTGCCTATAATACAGGACTTGGACTATCTGGAAAAGTGTGCAGGGATAGCCATCTAAATACTTTGTTAGTTTTGCTTAAGTGTCTGCCTGCTTCTGGGTTCTTCTGTTTCCAGATGTGGAACACCTTTAGTGCTCATCTTCCGCTACTAGTAGCACAAACTTCTCAAACTTAATTTTGACCACAGCTTTCTTCTGAGATCCTGTCTCCATGCTGAGACTTAATGTCTACTTTCCAGTTTTCAATGATTCCTTGGGTTCTAGTCTACTGATAAAATATTTTATTGTTTTCCAGTGTTTCTCTTTGTGTGTCTCCCCCCCACCTTTGTGTGTACGTGTATGTCTGTGTGTATATGTGTGTGTGTGTGCCTGTATCTGTTTCATGTATTTCCATTGGGACCTATAATTTTGTGAGTTTAGTGCCAGAAGAAAAAATATTTGTCCCTGTACTAAGTGAAAGGTAGATTTTTAAATGAGTTTAAAAAAAAAAAAAAGGTTCCTTGAGCAAAACATACTATGCATGAAATTCCAAGTGTTCCTACAGATTATACTGTGTGTATACTTTTGATGAGTATGCATTTCTTTTCTTGATATTTGATGTTTCAGAAGAAATTTAGTCATCATCTGATGGTTGATGTTGGTCATTAAATGCTGAGGCATTCTCATTGTACTGTAGCCATTTCAGAGAAAGATTGTTCAGAAGTTCCTGTTTCAGATAATGATATCCATTGTCCCCAATCTTTGCCTGGTTATTTTTGTGGATAAGAGCCCAAGAGAAGCAAGATTAATATTCACTAAACATAATTAGTTTTCTGTGTTATAGAACCGCAGACTAAAGTACTAACTCTGATCAACCATCTCTAGAAAGGGAGATTCGAGTTACTAGTTTCTGGACTATTTTCTGATAATGCATCCCCTCCAAAGCAGGAGCACCACAGAACACATACCTTAACGATTTACTAGGCTTCTGTTTCCTCTTCTGTCCTAAGACTGCAGGAAGGCAGTATTAGAGTGGAGAGCTGTAGACACTGTGTCCTCTTGATTATTCCCTATCCTCCAGCATATTATTCTTCTTATTATAATTCCAATAGCAACTGCTCACCTGAGGAGCCTTCAGGCATCCTTCTCCTTGGGTGATGGGCCCAATGGGAAGATGCCTAGGTGGATCTCTTGTTTGGATATATCAGAGTTGTACATCGTGAATGAAAGCTTTGCATCCCAGATCCTAGAGAAAAGAAACAATATTGTGGGATTTGGGATTTTCTGTAATGAGGTCTAAGATTTTCCTTTGGGAAAGATGGAGACAGAGAAGCAGTGGATCCTGCCACCAGTCACTTCTAAATTTTGACACACTGTGGGGGCACAGAAAAGTGTAGAGAAATTGGGTCTACCTGTTTGTTAAACAACTTCTGGGAAAAAAGTAAAAAATCATAGTTCAGTAAATGTGGGGCCTCCATCAACAAATTTCCGATATTTTAGGAAGAAAGATAGCTTTATTGGTTCATTAAAAAGACCATTAGGCAGGTAACAATACTCCTTTACTATTTAAAAGTTCATGGTTCTAAAAAAATAATAATTAAAAAATGAGGGCGCCTGGCTGGCTCATTGGGTAGAGCATGTGACTCTAAATCTTGGGATCATAAGTTTCAGGCCCACATTGGGCATAGAGCTTACTTTAAAGAAAGAATTTAAAAGCTCATTATCCTAATGAATGAAGATAATAATGCTATTGTAGCTAGCACCCCTTGGAGAAAGATGCTAAATATACTGCTAATTGAGACCTGAAGCCTGCCAGTATAGTGTTACATCATTGTTAACAGAAGGCTGTCAGCAGACACCTTAGATTACTTAGAATTTCTTGCCTACACAAAAGTATTACTGCAGGAGTGGGAAATACCAGGTTGACTGCTGAAAAAGTACTGGGAGTAAATGTTGAGTAGACACACTTAAGCTTAATTCTTAGGACTGATTATAATAATATAATAATTATGATGATGATAATGATAATTCTCCTTTAATATAACCTCAAATCAGTGAAACACTGGTATGATTACAACCAAGAGAAAAATACATTACAAAGAAACGCTTTGCTCCTCTGGATCCTACAAGAATGACTCATCATTACACAGCTCCAAATCCAACAATGACAAGGTGTGCTCCCTGAGTATTAATCTTCCCCCCTTTTCTTCCTTGCTCCTTCCCTTCCCCATTTTTTCCTTCCCTTCCTTCATCAAATAAAATTGAACAAGCTTAGGGATGACATAAACCTAACAGGAGGACCTTTCCATTGACACTTGAATGAGCCTGTCCCCTTCAGGATATGATTACCAGCATTGACTCTCACCATTTTTTCCTTGGAATCAAGTCTCCTCATCAGAATTTTAGGAAATAACTGGAAAGGAATTAAGAAAAGAAGAGGGTTTATTGGAATTTTCCCCATCGTTTGACGTTCACATACAAGGATTAATGAGCAGGAGGTGGAAGCTTTTGTTATAGGAATAGAGTAAGACTTAGAGCCTTTATAACAACTATTTGTTGATTTAGTAGAAATTGTGTTTCACTAGCAGGGTCATTCATCAGCATGAGACACTAGCAGCAATGTGTCCAGGAAAATCAATTTTCTAGAAGACTCAGAGCTTACCAGAAGTCTTATGCTCTGAAGGCAGGAGATTCAGTTTGGTTGCTGACGAGTAAAAAGGAAGAATAAAAATGAGCATTTTAAACCAAGGCACACATCATCATCTTGCTGTGTCAAGTTTTATCAGTCAAATCTGTTTAACAAAATTTTATGGATTTAGTAACCTTTCTATAGTGAAATAAATCATTTGAGTTTCAGAACATCTGAAACACCCAGTACTTTAAGTGGACTTGCTTTCTAAATATAACAATTCATTATACTCATCATCATCATCTTCATAACCATAGTTATTTGTCATTTTGGTTAATTATTGATTATAAAAAGTGATAATAGTTTATTGCTCTCAAGACCGTAATAAAGATGCATGCTAAATTACTCATTTGTTAGCATTTTCTTATCTATTTTCTACCCAACAATTTGTCATCCACATTTGGGATTAGGGAATGGGCTTATTGCAGTTATTTTTTTTCATCCAGGGTAGAGTCATCACTACCACCAGTTCACTTATCTATTCCTGCATGTTGAGGAAATGCCATCTGAGGAAATGACAGCTGAAGTAAACCATGAGTGGAGCTATGTAGTTTGTGGAGGACACTTAAAGAGGGGGTGAAAATGACAATACTTAGACATAACCCCATTTCACAGTTCCACTGAGAGCTGACACTATAATAACCTGAACTGCATATGGATCATGTAACACCCCAGAAAGGAAAGCTAGGAACTAATTTAGCCTGAACAGGTGCAGTTAGGCTACCAATTGCTTTGCAATGGCAGGCAATGTCCTGCTTAATATATTACACTTATACCGTACAGTTTTGCCTTCTAACTTTACAGATGATAAATAAAATTGAGCCTCAGAGAAGGAAGAAATTCACCCAAGATCATCTAGGCAGAAAGGAGAGAAATAGGACTAGAAGCCAGGTCTTAGGAATCCCAGACATGAGCATCTTCCTATCATTCACTGTTTCTGCAGTTAGTGGAATATGAAATCAAGTGCCAAAAGGCGATTACCTCCCCCCTTAAAATGTGTTTGTTCCAAGTCCTGGGCTGTCCTGATCCCAGGGAGAATTGAAGGTGCATTTGCTGGTTACAGTGTATTCACCTCTGAAATTATGTGTCTCAGTTACTTGCTACTCCGGAAATACTCCCTCCTAAAGCCAAGTTTGATATTACTGGCAATATTGTTTCTTGGGAAACTGCACTGGTGTTTTGTTTTGTTTTGTTTTTTTAATAGTCTTAATGGATTCAAAGAACTCAGAGTATCTCTCTGTCTCTGTGTCTGAGATATCCAGGCTAGCCTTTTCAGGTATTATTATTTTTAATTCTTGTTGTTTTTATTATTATTATTTATTTTTTTTTATTTATTTTATTTTTGTTGTTGTTTTTATTATTATTCCCACTTTACAAATAGATACATAGGGCCCTAAAAAGTGACATCTTCCTCAAGGCCACCTAGTTAAGAAACTGTGGAATAGGGAGCAAAACTTCAGATCCAACTCTTACAGTGCTTTGCATTTTCTACCCTTGGCTGAATAACTCTTTGAGATACATTGGATGGAGTCTGAGATTAGCTCTTCTGAAAATAAAATGAACTGGAACCTCTATGACTTATGCATGTGTTTCATAATTAGAGTCTGTGTGGTAGACAGTGATAGGAGCTGAACCATTACCTCAAAGAACCAGGGTGGGAAAGAAACTGACAACAAAACGTTCTATGCTTCGGAACAAAAATATTTCCTGAAATAGAATATGTTGGCTACACAGAAGAAGCAGGAAATGAAGATCGATGGCTAGTTTCCACAAATCTTTTTGAAAACAATACACATGGGAAGTTACTATTCATTTTATGGAATTATGAGATATTTACACTTCATGATTTGTTCAGAACCAAGTACTGATGCAATAAGCAGTGTGTGCTCATTAATGAAAAAGGGTCATCAGGGGCCAATCAGATAATAAACTTAATTCTTCCTATAAAAGTGTATTCTGTGATAGGACACCTTTGTTCACTGAAGGAAATTGGCATTTTGTTCAATTTCAAACAGGAGGTTCAGTAAACATTTCTTCTTCAGCATATGTTGGAGTAGGTTTGATGATCGAAAATTAAAAAAAAACTGTTTTTAATGAAGAGCTAGTTTTATTATTTATGGTGGTTTTTATTTTATGGCAACACAAGGATTTGATAATTATATGAACTTAATTGCCTGAACCTGGCCCCATCAAGCAGCTGTCAAAAGAAAATTATTTGCTGTGGAAATATACTAAGTCTTTTTCTGCTATGAAGGTAGAAAACAGCTGCATGTAGTGTTCTGAACATTTAGCTATATTCCCTCGTTACTAGAAGATGCTTGTGGTCAGGCCTGAAATCATATGCATAGTTCTGGTTTCTACCATGCAGAGAAGTCTCCCTGTAGTCTTGTCTCACTCCATCTCCTCCACCACATGAAGCCATCTTTGTGGAACACAGCTTTCACCAAGTGTTCATCAAAATCAAAGATCTTCATAGCTCCCAACAACTGGCAACTAAGGATTCTCCAGGAAGATGCCTCATGTAGTAGAAATAACAGGATTTGGAGGGAGACAAAGCTGGGTTCTTTTTTTTTTTTTCTTTTCTTTTTTTTTTTTTTTTGAGCAAAGCTGGGTTCTAATCCATGCTGTCAGTGTGTGATATTTGCAAGTCATTCAAACTTTCTGAATTTCATTTTTTGCTTCTCTAAAGTGAGAATATGGTTATTTTGAATATTAGAGATAAGTTTGATGTAGATTGTCTTAAAAGAACCTCAACAGTTCTTCCCATTTCTGCATGTGTGTCACTTTTCAATGTGACTTTGCAGCTCCTTTCACCAAAAGGTAGAGTCTATTTTTCCACTTTTTATTTTTTTCTTCCAAATTTTTATTGAAATTCTAGTTAACATATAGTGTAATAATGGTTTCAGGAGTAGAATTTAGTGATTCATCACTTACGTATAATACCCAGTGCTCATTATAATAAGCACCCTCCATAATGCCCATTACCCAATTTCTCTACTTTTAAATCTGAAATCAACCATGTGATAAACTGGTCAATTAAACATTAGCAAACATATTGCAAGTGGAGGCTTGTAAAGTGCTTGGCACATTGAATCTTGCCCTCTCCTTCCCCTTTTGGATCCTAGCCACCAAGTAAAAGAAGCCTGAGCTAGCCTTCTGGATGATGAGAAATGCCTACCTAACCAATCCACCCATATTGCTGCGGTTGGACAAGCAGCCAACTCCCAGAAGCTAACTACAGATGTATGAATGAGCCTAGCCAAGATAATCAAAATAACTGTCCAGATGAGCCTGGCCCAAATTCCCAACCTGCAAAATCATGAACTAAACACATGCTTTTCATTTTTAAGTCACCAGGTTTTTTTTTTTAAATATCCAGGTTTTTATATAGATTGTTATACAGCCAAAATTATGTGATACAAATGTATGTAAATATCGGTTACAGTCTATGGGATGCCTAAAAGTGACATTCCCCCATTCTTCCTAATATAGCTTGACCTGACCTTTCCAAATTTTTGTTGCTTATCTATATGAACTTCTGAAAAGCCTTTATATAGGTATCATGCTTCTCCTTCTCTGCCTATGAAAATTTCTCCAAAGCCCAACATGATTTAAACAATTATTTCAAATCCCAACATCTCAACAAGGCCTTCATTAGCTACCGTAGCTTATCATGATCACTTTCCTTTTTCTAATCCTCTATTACTTATAGTCTAAAATATACAGTGTAGCACTTTAGGTATTAATTCACTATCCTTTAGTAATGGATTCATGTGCGTGGATCTTCATTCAGTGAATAAATTAATATTGAATTGTTCCTAGATGCGAGACCACGTGAGAGACTTAGAAGACAGATGAGTAAGATATAACTCTACCCTCAAGTTTTTCACAGTAGTAGCAAATGCAGATATATAATAATGATGCAGTGTGATTTGTGTTATAAGAGAAGTATAGTGATGGCAGAAAGGCAGTTCTGAGTGTTAAGAAAAACCTTTCAGGGGGTGCCTGGGTGGTTCAGTTGGTTGAGCAGCTGGCTCTTGATTTCAGCTCAGGACATGATATCAGGGTTGTGAGAGTGAGACCCATGTTGGGCTCCACGCTCAGTGGGGGAGTCTGCTTGGGGACTGTCTCTCTCCCTCTGCCCCCCTCCACATGCATGCTCTTGCACTGTCTCTTTCTTTAAAATAAATAAATAAACTTTAAAAAGGTCAAAAGATCTTTAGAGGGTAACTTACATTTTAGAATTCCACCCCACACCCTCCCACCCCTACCATATCATCTTGGTGAATTCATTCTTCCAATATCAAAAAGAATAGCGTACACCAAGTTATTAAGAAACTGCTTAATCTTTGGTGTATAACAACACTTGCACTTTTCCTGTTTATTGTGAAATAGGCCATATCATTTCTATTTTACAGATGAATAAACTGAGATTTAAAGTGTTTTTTTAAAAAAAAAACTTGGCAAAGATCTTGTTTTCTTCCTGAAAACTGGACTACATGCATTTTGAGGACAACAACCACATCATAAATATTTATTTGCAATAAAGCATATAGGACCTAAATAATTTTCAATGAACATGTATGGAATGAAAGATAAGAAAGAATGGATATAATAGTTTTCTCTCATGCCTTAACAAATAATTCAGTGGCTTCCCCTTTGTCTTAGCATAAAATACAAAACCTGGTCTACAGATCCTTGAAGGAACTGTCACTAATAGAACTTAACAAGTTCCACTCATGTTTGACTCAGCTGTGTGCTGTTTATGCTCTAGCCATACTGGGCTTCTGCCAGTTCTTAAAATGTGCGAATCCCTCTCCTGGGCCTTTAACACCAGTTCTTTCCTCTGCTTGGACTGTTCCCTTCCTCTGTGAGTCCCCTTCATCCTTATATCTGACCAAATCCTCATCCTTCAGGTATCAGCTCAAGTATCACTTCTTTTTTTTTAAATATTTGATTATTTATGAGAGAGAGAGAGAGCACTTTGGGAGGGAGAGCAGAGGGAGAAGAGGAAGAAAATCTCAAGCAGACTATGTGCTGAGCATGGAGGCTGATGTGGGGCTCAATCTCACCACCATGAGATCATGATCTGAGCCAAAACCAAGAGTTGGACACTTAACTGACTATGCCTCCATGTGCCCCTCAAGTATCATTTCTTAGAGAAGGAAACCATGAACCTCCACACTGTCAGGTCCTCTTATTCAAGACACCCACAGAATTGGGTGCATGTATATAATTTTAATTATATACTTAACATTTTGTCTAGCCCTCTAGACTGAACTAGATAAGCATCTCTTGTTTACTGCCTTGTCCCCAGTGGTGACTGGCATGTAGTAGGCATTCACAATGTTCATTCATTAAGTAAGTGTATTATTTGGTGAAGAGTCTGTGTCTGTCCGATGTAAAAATGAGTATTGTGGTGCAAAACATTCCATTTGGTGTTGTATTATGGCTTTAAATAGCATCATGCTTGAAACAATCTATGCACATTGTATCCTCTCTGCACTTGGTTCCTTGCTGTACATTCAGGGTCCTGATTGAGAATGAGAGATATGACTCCTGAGCAGTCAGTGACAATGCAGACATTTCACTTCCATCTATATGGTATTGCCTAAGAATAAATGATACCAAATTGATCATGGAAAATGTAGTTTTTTTTTCTTTTCTTTTTTTCCAAATCAGCTAATATTAACTACTTTCAGTTTTCTTTAAGAAGGTCTGAGAAACCACTTCCATTAATTTCCAAGGATATCCTATTTTTTTAAAAAAAGAAGCCTATTTGATCATGAAATGTTTTTTGGATGATTTTTGTATTTGGTAGATGTTTCCCTTTATATATGTTTCTTCATGGAGTTAATAACTAACATTTTCCAATTCTTAAGAAATAATGGTCACTGAGTCATCATAAGTGGAAATTGTTGTTTGAAACTATTCACTATCTATAATAATATATGTGCTGCTGAAGTGAGCACAACTATCTATAATAAATTACATTATAAAAACAAAATAATTTTCAGAATGCTGATTCCAGGAAATGTAACACAAGGATTAAAACCCAGCTCTTTTAGCTGGATGAAACTGGGTGTGAATTCAAGCTTTGCCATTATGTAGTATGTAGTGGTAGGACTTTGAACAAGTTACGTGACCTTTTTTGGTCTAGAGTTTCTTACCTGTGAAAGGCATCATAATAGTATCTGCCTCACTGGGTTGTTGCAAGGGTTAAAGGAGATAATCCATGTTAAGTAACTAAAATCAACTGTGTGCTTACTATTTGCTCAATGCAGTTATTTAGTATCAGAACTCTTGATAATGATTACATAAGGAGAAAGGATTAGGGAGACCATTTTAAGCAAAGGAATTGAATTAACAAATGCATAGAACTAGGACTACCCAAAGTGTATGAAGTATGTTTAGGTATGAAGTATATTTAGGGGTCAGGGAGAAGTCCATACCTTTTTGACAGTTTATGAAGGAGACCAGATTGTAGATATGTGTGTTGAGGATAAGAAACTGAAACTCTAAGCAAAAGGGAGTCATTGAAGTAACTAGTCTTCTAAACAGCAACAGGTTTGCAGTATATGTTCTGTGATAGTATCAAAATATCAGGGGAAGCTTTAGTTTCTACCAACTGCTATGGATTGAATTGTGACTTCCTCCTTCCCAGTTCATATGTTGAAACCCTAATCCTCCCCCTCAACCCATTTGAAAGTATTTGGAGAGGAGGTGTTTAGGACATGATTAGGTTTGGATGAAGTTTAAGGGTGGGACTCTCATGATGGGATTAGTGCCCTTATAAAAGGGGAAAGAGTCATCAGGACTATCTTCCTGCCATGTGAGGACATAGTGAGAAAACACTGGTCTACAGTGCAGGAAGTGATCCCTCACTAGAAAACAACCACACTGGTGCTCTGATCTTGGACCTCCAGCCTCCAGAACTGCAAGAAAATTGATTTCTGTTGTTTAAACTACCGAGGCTACGATATTTTGTTATGACAGTCCAAGGCAATTTAAAATACCAATCACTGAAAAGTAGCTATTTGAAATCACTTATTTTTTAAATGTGTTCTTAAATTATGTTCTGATACAGAGTGAATTTGTAGCTGCAAATTCTTTAATAATTATCAGTGGATTTCAAGGTATCAAGTACCTTTGCTCTCTGAGTGATAGATGTTAAGAACAATTAGATACAATGTAATCAATAAACATCTATCAGAAGAATACTGACAAACAAGGAAAATTACTGCTTTCAGAGCAGAAATTTTTCTCAAGTATTCATGCTTCTGATATGCAGATATACCAGGTGACCATGATCACCAATCTCCTTTTTCTTTAAGATTTTACTTATTTATTTGAGAGAGAAAGACAGAGAGAGCACAAGTGGGAGGAGGGGCAAGGAGAGAGGGAGAAGCAGACCCTCACTGATCAGGAAGCCCTGTAATTTGGGACTCAATCCCAGGACCCTGAGATCATAACCTGAGTCCAAGACACTACACCAACTGAGCCATCCAAGTGCCCCACCAATCTCTTCTTTATACCACCAAGACACAGGAATGGGAAAAAGTAGAGTCCCAAGAAAAAGAACTCAAAACCTATGAAAAAAATTTTAGAAGCAAAGCAAAGGGAGAGAAATAATAACAAAGTAGTTGCAGATTCATTCATTCATTGCACATATACTTGTCATTCACTTATAAGTTCTACTTGGTAAAGTCCGCTTTTACCTTCAAGGGAAACTGTAGGCAATCTTGAGTGAGTCAAAAAGGTAATAGCAGGGGTGTCTGGATGGCTCAGGCATAGTGAATGACTGATTCTTGGTTTCAGCTCAGGTCATGATCTCTGAGTCATGATATCTGGGTCGGGAGATCAAGCTCTGCATAGGGTTCTGTGCTCATCAAGGAGTCTGCTTAAGATTCTCTTCCTCTCTCTCTGCCCCTTTTGCTGCTCATGCTTCCTCTCTCTTTCTCTCTCAAATAAGTAAATAAATCCTTTTTAAAGAGGCAATAGCAGAGAGCTTACAGATAAGGTTATGTCGTCTCAATTAAGTAGATAACCAAAAAAGATAAGTCTTTTGTTTATGAAAGAGGTAAGCCACCACCAAAAAAATGTAAAGGTCCAATGTGATGACTTAATATCCAGTTATCATCACTGTTTCATAAATAGAGAAATTTTACATTGAGTTTAAATACTGAAAATGAGCTTACTTTTAACTCTGAGGATAGGTTAAATGGCGATATATCTTTAACTCTTCTCAAAGGGTAACTGAAATGTACAAATCCTTAAATGTCTTTAAACTGCTATAATTTGTTTTCTATGTAATGATATGTTCTAACAAATAAATACACTCGACTCTTGAACAAAGATTCCTTTTTGCCTTGAAATATTTTGAGTGTAAAAGCATGGCTCCTTTAAACACAACCATGGAGCATAGTTATTTCAAATACAATGCTACTATTGTGACACTGTCAACATGGTTAAAGCTGATGGCAGTTGGGAGCCAAATATTTCGGCACAAATGGTGTTTTTCCATCATTTTAAAATACCATTAAAAGCAAACAACTACCTATTTTGAAAACAAGTTTATAACCATTGTTTGGTTTAAAACAGAGAACTGCTTTTAAGTCAGTTCATTTATGGATATACAACCTCAGAATGATGTCAGTCATAAATTTTTGGAACTACTTTTATATTTTATTACCTTTGACATACATGTTTAAAATATACTCTGTATATTCATGGCATTTATTTTTTTTAAGATTTCATTTATTTATTCATGAGAAACACACAGAGAGAGGCAGAGGCATAGGCAGAGGGAGAAGTAGGCTCCTTGTAGGGAGCCCAATGCAGGACTCAATCCCAGGACCCCAGGATCACACCCTGAGCCGAAAGCAGATGCTTAACTGCTGAGCCACTCAGACGTCCCTATTCAAGGCATTTAGAAGAGATAGTCTAATAGTAACCCTTACTTGTTCATATACGTATAAGTACATTTCAAAAGTATTTCACATACACTTTCTCATATGATCTGAACAACAGTCTTTGGGGCTTTTCCTCCTTATTTTACAGATACATTAATTTGATCCCCAGGGAAGTTAAGTAGTTCACTCAAAGTCCCACAGTTAGTGGGATGCCTAGGTGGCTCAGCGGTTGAGCACCTGCCTTCCACCCAGGACGTGATCCTGGAGTCCCGGGAATCAAGTCCTGCATCGGGCTCCCTACATGGAGCCTGCTTCTCTCTCTGCCTGTGTCCCTGCCTCTCTCAATCTGTGTCTCTCATGAATAAATAAATAAATAAAATCTTTTTTAAAAAAAGCAAAAGAAAAGGTCCCACAGTACATAGTAGCCACATTACTAGAAGTCAAGCATCTAATTCTCAGTACAGTATTGCTTCCATTTCACCAAACCAAGCATCTCTTTTCTCAGAGAAAAGTGAGAAAGTCATCTTGAAGCCCTTTCTTTAGAAAGACTTTAATTTTTTGCTCTTTTCCTCATTAATCTTCGTATTTCCTTATGTCTCTTCAATCATGGTCTTCTGTCACTATCAACAACATCCCAAGTTTTATGCTTCTCTTGCCAAGGTAGAATCATAGCTTTCTTCACTGAGAAACTCCTACAGGCTATTTTTTATGGTGTTTGTAAGAAGAATACTTTGGAAACAGCAGTTCATCATTGAGACACTGGGAGTCTGTTCTGATGACTAGCATAGGATGTGGACAATTCTGGATAGAAAAGAAAAGTTATGTGACTGTGTCATATTCTTCAGGTAATCAATATGCTGAGTGTTTTAAACTGCTGCTGCAGGGGATTGAACAGAATAGGATTCCCAGTAGAACCTAGGTGTACTGATTGATTGGCAAGAGGATCTGGATTTCTTAGGAGACTATATGGAAATTGATAAAGATGAGCAGTCATATAGATCAACGTTGTCCAATAGAAATATAGTACAAGCTATATATGTAATTTTACATTTTTTGAGTAGACACATTTAAAAAGTGAAAACAGATATGAATTTTTTTCAAGATTTATTTATTTATTTTGGGGGGGAGCAGAGGGAGAGAATCCCTGCTAAGCATGAAGCCCAATGCAGGGATTGATCTCATGATCCATAAATTCACAACCTGAGCCCAAACCAAGAGTGAGGCATTCAAACAACTGAGCTATCCAGGCACCTTGATAAGATGGATTTAATAAGATATTTTGTTTAACCTAAGATGCTCAAATATTTTTAATTTTAATATGTAATAATCATTTAAAAGTTATGAATGCTATATCTTACACTTTTTAATAGTACATTTTTGACATCTGGTATTATTTTACACTTACAGCACATATCATTTTGGATCAGCCATATTTCAAGTATATCATATATGACCAATGTCTGCTATATTGGGCAGAAAAGCCTGGAACTTATACTGAAAACTGTTCCAGGTATATTCATGGACATACTGAATGGCTATCATTTTGAAATGAATGCAAGTACAATTCCATGCCTCTAGATATGAGCATTCATGTAAGATGAGAAGTGGACTAAAGCAGAGTTTCTCAGTTTTGGCACTTTTGACATTTTTGGCCAGATAATTGTTGTGGGGGGCTGTCTTGTGCATTATAGGATGTTTAGCATTGTCCCTGGCCTCTACCAACTAGGTGTCAGTAGGAATCCCTCCATTTGTAAAATCATGCCCCCAGAATATGCTAAATGTCCCCTGGGGAGGGGGGTGAGTATGTTGGGGAAATGTCACTCCTGGTTGACAACCAGAGATCTAACGAATGCTTCTAATCAAAGTTCTTCAGACTCAAAATGGATGATACACAAAGCAAAGGTCCTCAAACTCTAAGCCCTAAATATCAGTCCTCTTTTTCACTGTCCATGTGTGTATCTTGGATAGTTAGATAAGAAGACCAATATGGTTTGGTAACTTTTCAGTATCTGATGATACTCAGGATAATGATTTTGAACCTAGATTGCATTGACTAGCTTTCCTGTCTTTGGAAATCAGATATTCTTGAACCTCTCCCAAAAGTAAGCAGAAGGCAGAAATAAAAGAGTAGATGGTTCAGAGAAAACCAACTTGAACAACTTAGGGAAAAAAGACATGTCTTGCTAATGGTACATTGTAAAAGGTTATGGAAATGTATACTTTATCCAATCTAAAGAATATTGCTCAGCTTTCAAACCCCTCCAAAATCTGAACTGATCAGAGGAAAACCCAGAGGCTATTGGCTGAGCCCCATAGCCTCAGCCAGCCCCACGAGGAGCTCTATAACTAGAATGGCCCTCACTGGGCCAAAATTACTAGACTTTCATAACACCACCTCAAAAAGGTCATTATATGGGCTTTCCCTAACCTTGGGTAGTTCCTGAGAAGACTGGGTGTACTTCTAACAGCTAGGTCAACAAACAAATCCTTCTTTGAAGTGGGAATCTAGATAATAGGTTTCCAAAGTGATAGACATATAGGAGTTCAGTGAATTTTTATAGAATACTAGTAAATTTTGCAATGGTGCTAACCTGCAGGATAATGAATCAGAGTAAGTTTTTGTCTATCAATTTGGTTGTGTAGGCCAGATGGTTTTTCTAAGGAACACACCCTTTCCTAGATAAGAAGAGTGACTTGGTATTTGTGATACACACCAAATTGCTCCATCAATTATAATGGTTTCAAAATAGATTCAATGAATGTTACATTATCAAACAGAACTTAAGACTGAGGTAACATAAAAATTTTGCTGGATTGGAGTGCCTGATTGGCTCAGTCGGTTAAGTGTACTCTTGATTTTTGGCTCAGGTCATGATCACATGGCCATGGGATTGGGCCCCATGTCAAGCTCCAGGAGTCTGCTTGAGATTCTCTCTCCCTCTCTCCCTCTCCTCCTGCCCCTCACCCAGCTCTCTCTCTCTCTCTCTCTCTCTCAAAATGAATAAATAAAATCTTTTTAAAAATTTACTGGATATGTCAAGAATCAAGTTAGCCTAGTACAGGTGCCAAAAGACCGTATTTATACCTGTGGGCTCAGTGATGTTGAAAGAAAAGCAAATAAGCCAGGCTCTCGATTCCTGAGTCTGCCATTTCCATTCTTCTACAGACAAAGGAAAGAATGGCCAGGGTAGGGTGGTGGGCAACATATTTATTTAATTGATACTATACATCAAATCCTTCACATACTTATCTCTTAAATACTGCAGTAATCATGGGAAATAAGTTGCATTGTCTCTAGTTTTACAGATTAAGAACCTATAGCTCTGACATATAAATTATCTCTGGTCCCACCACCACCACCACCACCACCACTACCACTACCACCATCATCATAGTAACATGGCCTAATCATACATAGCTCTTATTTTGTGCTAGACATTCTCCTAAGGATTTTATGTATGCAAACCCATTTACTTCTAATAACTACCTTATGAAGTAGGAGCTACTGTTATTCACACTTCACAGATAAAGTAATTGAGGCACAGAATAGTTTTGTAATTTGCTCAAGGTCATCTAAATAATGTCAAAGCTAAAGTTTGAAATCAGGCTGCTTGCCTCTAGGCTCTTTTCTCTTAACCCCTATGCAAGCTTGCCCAATTAGTAAGAGGTAGACAGGAAGCATAAAATCAAGTCTGTCTTATTCTAAAGGCAACCATTTTCTACTACACAAGGATGACTTCAAAGGCATTGTGCTTGTACATTTTGAAGAATCATTCTCTTTTGATAGCAGTTGGGACTACATCGCAAATTGGTGGAATGATTATGAGATGACCTTTTTGGAAAGATGTACATTTTAGTAGACTACTGAAGGTGACTTCGTGTTGAAAATTACGGGATTTCTGGAAAGATGGGTAAGAATCAGATTTCACATTCGATGTCTTCTAGAAAATAATATTTTTCTCATTCTAATTAGTATAGCCGTCGAAGATCTCTGAGGTTTATTTGGCCTTGTTTAGAACCTACTACCATGTTTGGCTGCCCCAAGTGAGGGGAGAAAGCCAAAAACAAGTCCCAGGAATAGGGGTTTTAGCAGGATTGCATCTGTCAGAATCAATCGTGACAGAAACTTAGCCAAATCCCACAGAATTTCCCTCCAATTGTATCCTCTATGCATGGCCTATCTCTCCAAGTGAATTACAAACTCATACGGAGCAGAGATTGTATTTTATTTGTATCCCCGTCCCCTTCTATAACAGGAGGTAAATGAGATTTTAACACCATGCCTAGGAAACTTACCAGTAACTGAATCACAGGGCTCACATTTCCTTGATCATGCTGAAAATACATTTTTCCCCAATTCCATGTAACATATTAAAATGAAATGATTTCTTTTTTTTTTTAATTAATTTTTATTGGTGTTCAATTTACCAACATACAGAAAAACACCCAGTGCTCATCCCATCAAGTGTCCACCTCAGTGCCCGTCACCCCTTCCCCTCCAACACCCGCCCTCCTCCCCTTCCACCACCCCTAGTTCGTTCCCCGAGTTAGGAGTCTTTATGTTCTGTCTCCCTTCCTGATATTTCCCAACATTTCTTCTCCCTTCCTTTATATTCCCTTTCACCATTATTCATATTCCCCAAATGAATGAGAACATACACTGTTTGTCCCTCTCCAATTGACTTATTTCACTCAGCATAATACCCTCCAGTTCCATCCACGTTGAAGCAAATGGTGGGTATTTGTCGTTTCTAATTGCTGAGTAATATTCCATTGTATACATAAACCACATCTTCTTTATCCATTCATCTTTCGATGGACACCGAGGCTCCTTCCACAGTTTGGCTATTGTGGACATTGCTGCTAGAAACATCGGGGTGCAGGTGTCCCGACGTTTCATTGCATCTGAATCTTTGGGGTAAATCCCCAACAGTGCAATTGCTGGGTCATAGGGCAGGTCTATTTTTAACTCTTTGAGGAACCTCCACACAGTTTTCCAGAGTGGCTGCACCAGTTCACATTCCCACCAACAGTGTAAGAGGGTTCCCTTTTCTCCACATCCTCTCCAACATTTGTGGTTTCCTGCCTTGTTAATTTTCCCCATTCTCACTGGTGTGAGGTGGTATCTCATTGTGGTTTTGATTTGTATTTCCCTGATGGCAAGTGATGCAGAGCATTTTCTCATGTGCATGTTGGCCATGTCCATGTCTTCCTCTGTGAGATTTCTCTTCATGTCTTTTGCCCATTTCATGATTGGATTGTTTGTTTCTTTGGTGTTGAGTTTAATAAGTTCTTTATAGATTTTGGAAACTAGCCCTTTATCTGATATGTCATTTGCAAATATCTTCTCCCATTCTGTAGGTTGTCTTTTAGTTTTGTTGACTGTATCCTTTGCTGTGCAAAAGCTTCTTATCTTGATGAAGTCCCAATAGTTCATTTTTGCTTTTGTTTCTTTTGCCTTTGTGGATGTATCTTGCAAGAAGTTACTGTGGCCAAGTTCAAAAAGGGTGTTGCCTGTGTTCTCCTCTAGGATTTTGATGGAATCTTGTCTCACATTTAGATCTTTCATCCATTTTGAGTTTATCTTTGTGTATGGTGAAAGAGAGTGGTCCAGTTTCATTCTTCTGCATGTGGATGTCCAATTTTCCCAGCACCATTTATTGAAGAGACTGTCTTTCTTCCAATGGATAGTCTTTCCTCCTTTATCGAATATTAGATGACCGTACATTTCAGGGTCCACTTCTGGGTTCTCTATTCTGTTCCATTGATCTATGTGTCTGTTTTTGTGCCAGTACCACACTGTCTTGATGACCACAGCTTTGTAGTACAACCTGAAATCTGGCATTGTGATGCTCCCAGCTATGGTTTTCTTTTTTAAAATTCCCCTGGCTATTCGGGGTCTTTTCTGATTCCACACAAATCTTAAAATAATTTGTTCTAACTCTCTGAAGAAAGTCCATGGTATTTTGATAGGGATTGCATTAAACGTATAAATTGCCCTGGGTAACATTGACATTTTTACAATATTAATTCTGCCAATCCATGAGCATGGAATATTTTTCCATCTCTTTGTGTCTTCCTCAATTTCTTTCCGAAGTGTTCTATAGTTTTTAGGGTATAGATCCTTTACCTCTTTGGTTAGGTTTATTCCTAGGTATCTTATGCTTTTGGGTGCAATTGTAAATGGGATTGACTCCTTAATTTCTCTTTCTTCAGTCTCGTTGTTAGTGTATAGAAATGCCATTGATTTCTGGGCATTGATTTTGTATCCTGCCACGCTACCAAATTGCTGTATGAGTTCTAGCAATCTTGGGGTGGAGGCTTTTGGGTTTTCTATGTAGAGTATCATGTCATCGGCGAAGAGGGAGAGTTTGACTTCTTCTTTGCCAATTTGAATGCCTTTAATGTCTTTTTGTTGTCTGATTGCTGAGGCGAGGACTTCCAGAACGATGTTGAACAGCAGTGGTGAGAGTGGACATCCCTGTCTTGTTCCTGATCTTAGGGGAAAGGCTCCCAGTGCTTCCCCATTGAGAATGATATTTGCTGTGGGCTTTTCGTAAATGGCTTTTAAGATGTCGAGGAAAGTTCCCTCTATCCCAACACTCTGAAGGGTTTTGATCAGGAATGGATGCTGTATTTTGTCAAATGCTTTCTCTGCATCTAATGAGAGTATCATATGGTTCTTGGTTTTTCTCTTGCTGATATGATGAATCACATTGATGGTTTTACGAGTGTTGAACCAGCCTTGTGTCCCAGGGATAAATCCTACTTGGTCATGGTGAATAATTTTCTTAATGTGTTGTTGGATCCTATTGGCTAGTATCTTGTTGAGAATTTTTGCATCCATGTTCATCAGGGATATTGGTCTGTAATTCTCCTTTTTGGTGGGGTCTTTGTCTGGTTTCGGAATTAAGGTGATGCTGGCCTCATAGAACGAATTTGGAAGTACTCCATCTCTTTCTATCTTTCCAAACAGCTTTAGTAGAATAGGTATGATTTCTTCTTTAAACGTTTGATAGAATTCTCCTGGGAAGCCATCTGGCCCTGGACTCTTGTGTCTTGGGAGGTTTTTGATGACTGCTTCAATTTCCTCCCTGGTTATTGGCCTGTTCAGGTTTTCTATTTCTTCCTGCTCCAGTTTTGGTAGTTTGTGGCTTTCCAGGAATGCGTCCATTTCTTCTAGATTGCCTAATTTATTGGCGTACAGCTGTTCATAATATGTTTTTAAAATCGTTTGTATTTCCTTGGTGTTGGTAGTGATCTCTCCTTTCTCATTCATGATTTTATTAATTTGAGTCTTCTCTCTCTTCTTTTTAATAAGGTTGGCTAATGGTTTATCTATCTTATTAATTCTTTCAAAGAACCAACTCCTGGTTCTGTTGATCTGTTCCACAGTTCTTTTGGTCTCGATATCATTGAGTTCTGCTCGAATTTTAATTAACTCTCTTCTTCTGCTGGGGGTGGGGTCTATTTGTTGCTTTTTCTCTAGTTCCTTTATGTGTAAGGTGAGCTTTTGAATTTGAGATCTTTCCAGTTTTTGAATGGATGCTTGTATTGCGATGTATTTCCCCCTCAGGACTGCTTTTGCTGCATCCCAAAGATTTTGAACGGTTGTATCTTCATTCTCATTAGTTTCCATGAATCTTTTTAATTCTTCCTTAATTTCCTGGTTGACCTTTTCATCTTTTAGCAGGATGGTCCTTAACCTCCACGTGTTTGTGGTCCTTCCATATTTCTTGTTGTGATTAAGTTCTAATTTCAAGGCATTATGGTCTGAGAATACACAGGGGACTATCCCGATCTTTTGGTATCGGTTCAGACCCGATTTGTGACCCAGTATGTGGTCTATTCTGGAGAAAGTTCCATGTGCACTTGAGAAGAATGTGTATTCAGTTGAGTTTGGATGTAAAGTTCTGTAGATATCTGTGAAATCCATCTGGTCCAGTGTATCATTTAAAGCTCTCGTTTCTTTGGAGATGTTGTGCTTAGAAGACCTATCCAGGGTAGAAAGAGCTAGATTGAAGTCACCAAGTATAAGTGTATTATTATCAAGGTATTTCTTGAGTTTGGTTATTAATTGGTTTAAATATTTGGCAGCTCCCACATTCGGGGCATATATATTGAGGAGTGTTAAGTCCTCTTGTTGGATAGATCCTTTGAGTATGAGATAATGTCCCTCTTCATCTCTCACTATAGTCTTCGGGGTAAATTTTAATTTATCTGATATAAGGATGGCAACCCCTGCTTTCTTTTGAGGACCATTTGAATGGTAAATGGTTCTCCAACCTTTTATTTTCAGGTTGTAGGTGTCCTTCTGTCTAAAATGAGTCTCTTGTAGACAGCAAATAGATGGGTCCTGCTTTTTTATCCAGTCTGAAACCCTGCGCCTTTTGATGGGGTCATTAAGCCCGTTCACATTCAGAGTTACTATTGATAGATATGAGTTTAGTGTCATCATATCTATTCAGTCCTTGTTTTTGTGGATTGTTCCACTGAACTTCTTCTTAAAGGGGAATTTTAAGAGTCCCCCTTAAAATTTCTTGCAGAGCTGGTTTGGAGGTTACATATTCTTTCAGTTCCTGCCTGTCTTGGAAGCTCTTTATCTCTCCTTCCATTTTGAATGAAAGCCTTGCTGGATAAAGTATTCTTGGTTGCATGTTCTTTTCATTTAGGACCCTGAATATATCCTGCCAGCCCTTTCTGGCCTGCCAGGTCTCTGTGGAGAGGTCTGCTGTTACCCTAATATTCCTCCCCATAAAAGTCAGGGACTTTTTTTCTCTTGCTGCTTTAAGGATCTTCTCCTTATCTTTGGAATTTGCAAGCTTCACTATTAAATGTCGAGGTGTTGAACGGTTTTTGTTGATTTTAGGGGGGGATCTCTCTATTTCCTGGATCTGAATGCCTGTTTCCCTTCCCAGATTCAGAAAGTTTTCAGCTAGGATTTGTTCAAATACATATTCTGGCCCTCTGTCCCTTTCCGCGCCCTCAGGAACCCCAATTAAACGTAGGTTTTTCTTCCTCAGGCTATCATTTATTTCCCTTAATCTATCCTCATGGTCTTTTAATTGCCTGTCTCTTTTTTCCTCAGTTTCCCTCTTTGCCATCAACTTGTCTTCTATGTCACTCACTCGTTCTTCCACCTCGTCAAGCCTCGTCGTTAGGACTTCTAGCTTGGATTGCATCTCGTTTAATTGATTTTTAATTTCTGCCTGATTGGATCTAAATTCTGCAGTCATGAAGTCTCTTGAGTCCTTTATGGTTTTTTCTAGAGCCACCAGTAGCTGTAAAATAGTGCTTCTGAATTGGCTTTCTGACATTGAATTGTAATCCATATTTTGTAACTCTGTGGGAGAGTGGGCTGTTTCTGATTCTTTTTTTTGAGGTAAGGTTTTCCTTCTAGTCATTTTGCTCAGTGCAGAGTGGCCAAAAACAAGTTGTATTGGGAAAAGGAGAAAAAGAGAGAGAAGGAAAAAAAGAGAAAAAGAAAAAAGAGAAAGAAGAAAAAAATAGGGGAAAAAGAGAAGAAAAAGAAAGAAAAAGAAAGAAAGGAGAAAAAAGAAAAAAGGGGGGGTGGGGGAAGCAATCAGAAATCAAGAAGAAAGAGAGAAAAAAAAAAAAGCACAAAACAAAACAAAAAAAAACAAAAACAAAAACAAAAAAAACCACGGGGGAGTATCTTCCGATTCTGTGTAGTTTAAGTCCCTTGACTTCCCTTGGAACTGGTCCGTCTCGCTGGTCTTCTGGGGGAGGGGCCTGCTGTGCTGATTCTCAGGTGTTAGCACTTGGGGGAGCTGCTCTGCCCCTGCCTGGTGCAGGGCTCAGTGGGGGTTGTTCACCCCGTGAGGCCCCGGGAGGAAGCCACAGTGGCGGGGGCAGCTCTGGGACCCCAGAGTCAGCCCCCACAGTAGCTCCGGGGCTCTCCGTCTGCAGGGCCTGGGGGCTCCCGGGCGGGGCCGCTGATCTGCTCAGTTCCAGGCAGGAGCGTCCTTGCTGTCCTGGGCCCTCCCGGCCTCTGCCTGTCCCGGGGGAGGCCGGATCCTGGGCTGTGTCCCGACGCCCTGTGCTCCGGGGCCTGCGCTGTTGGATTCGCGCTCCCGGCGGTGCAGCCCCCTCCGCGGAGCCGCCGCCCGAGCCCCTCCGAGCTGTTCCCGGAGCCGCGCAGCCCCCTCCGCGCGGAGCTTCTTCCTCCGCCCGAGCCGCTGCCGCTGAGCTGTTCCCGGAGCCGCGCAGCCCCCTCTGCGGAGCCGCCGCCCGAGCCCCTCCGAGCTGTTCCCGGAGCCGCGCAGCCCCCTCCGCGCGGAGCTTCTTCCTCCGCCCGAGCCGCCGCCGCCGAGCTGTTCCCGGAGCCCCGCAGCCCCCTCCGCGGAGCCGCCGCCCGAGCCCCTCCGAGCTGCTCCGGGTCCCGCCGAGCGCTGCAGCCCTTAGGGAGCTCGGCGCACTCTCCCGGGGCGCAGTTCCTCTGTTACTGTCCCAGGGATCCCGAGGGCGTCCCCGCCTTTCTGGGGATCCTGCCCCAATTCCCCGGGAGCCCCTTTCCGCGGGGAAGGTTGGTGCAGCTCCTGCTCCTCCGGGACGGGGCTCTCCTGTCCTGGGGACACTCGCCCCTGGCCTCAGCCCGGCTCCTCGCGGGGCCCCTCCCCCTTGGAGGCCTTTTGTTTCTTTATTCCTTTTTCCCGTCTTCCTACCTTGATCGAAGCGCGAACTCTTCTCACTGGAGCGTTCCAGCTGGTCTCTCTTTAAATCTCAGGCCGAATTCGTAGGTTTTCAGGATGATTGGATGGTTTTCTAGGTAATTTGCTGAGGACCAGGTGACCTGGAGACCCTACTCCTCCGCCATCTTGCCCCTCCTCAAATGAAATGATTTCATCTCAGTATTTCTTTAGAGGATCACAAACTTAGGACAATCTAATAGATGCCAAGTATCCCTACATCTTTAAGCAAATGAATGTATTAACAATCTAGACCAAAATACCAAGCTAATATGTTGTGAAACAGGTTTAGTTACCATTAGTCAGTCCAAGATTCCAGGTAGGGAAGAGAAGGAGGAATGCATCGACACAGTAACTTTGAAGAATCAAGGTGAGAATGAAGAAAGTTGCTTCCTTCTTGAAATTCTCTCCATTAAACTCTGCTTCATTTCATAGACTCAATGACATGAAATTTCCCATGAATACTGCACTGGTCTTTTCTGTGAGTAGTTCATCTCTTGAAGCCTATCACCCTAGGAAATATATTTCCATAGGAGAATTACAATTATCCTCTGCCTTACCCAGACTCTGATAGTAAATATTTTTTTCCAATAAAATTAATTTGGAGGGGCAAATTGTAACTATACACAAGACTTCATGGCAACTCAACATATATAGAGACCAATACTGTATTCAGATTTTGCTAGAAATCAATGCTGAGGCCAAAAGCTGGCTTATCACTAAACATATGGCAGGACTAATACTTAAAGATAGAGGCTGTGAATCTCCTATAATCAGGATAAACACATGCATGGGGGCCAATCTAAAGAATCAAAATGTCTTTTTTTTAAGAATCAAAATGTCAAAAAAAAAAAAAAAAGAATCAAAATGTCTTCAGCCACCAATCCTAATTTTTTCCAGAAAAGCAAGAGCAAAACATTAAGGGTAGTTTGCAAAGTAACAGAGTTGGATTGAGCTTAGCCTAAATTTCCAGGGTTCATATTCACTAGTGAGTTCCAATTCATCAATAATCAACAGACTCCAAATTAAAATATTTATTTTATATATCAGGTTTGGAAAAACCTAAAAAGAATGATAATACCTAGAGGAGAAGAGGATGTAGAGAAATAAGATACATAACAGATTAGTGGTGAGAGTTTACATTGGTACAATATGTCTGGAGGTTAGTTCAGCAATGATTGTTAAAAGTTTTAAAAATGAGCTTATCTTTTAATACAGACAATCCTCATCTAGGAGATTTTCCTATTGGAATTATGAATATAGGTGTAGATATAGATATTTAGTGTACTGTTGTCTATACTGTGAAACAATCAGAAACAACCTTTATTCTCATCATTAGGGAGTTAAATTATGATGCATCCATTTAATTGAATGCTATGGGACCATTAAAAACTATGATGTCTACTTGTATAATTAATATAGAACAATGTGAAAAACATATGTGAGAAGTTCAGTTTATGTAACAATGTATATAGTATAATCCCATTGTTTTGGTTAAAAATACTTGAAATATATATGTATGAATGTATATATACACAGCATGGGAATACTTTGAGAAAATACATTTATCATCCATGGTCTCTGTAGAGGTCCAAGCACCTCACGTTAAGAGCCCCTGTCATATCAATTTTCCCACTAAATTTTGCATTGCACCTTTTTTGCAGGTTAAAGCTATTTTCTTCTATTCTCTGTTTTCAAATCCTTGCACACTCTAATATTTTCAAAAGTAAAAGTCCTACTACTTTTTCCCTCCAAAATTTTAAGATATTAACACCAATATAAATTTTCATCTATAGAGTTTGTACTTTATCCTAAAGCAGAAATAATATAGTACAATTACTGTTTTATCACCCAAATATCTTGCATGCTGTGACATGGACTTTAAATGCATGTTAGTTATATAATCCTTACATTGAGTAAAATTTTAAGATATTCTTAACCAGCTATGGAGTCAACCTATATTGAGAAATAGAACAACTGGAACTGTCAAACAATGAATTCATTTGATTGTGCCTCCCTGGATATATGGACCAAAACATAAATGATATCACTGTTGTTTTACCATAGATTATTTTTTACAGCATGTTTGGGATTCACTAAAAAAAAATGCTGTCTCAATCAAATGAGACTGTTGATACCTGCATTATCAGACTTTATGTCACTGGGAGGTATTAAATGACGTCATTTATGTTGAGTTTAGCCTTAGTGTTTGGAGGGAGTAATCTAATAAGCCTTTTTAACTAGATCCAATGTCATTGATTTAACTGAAATATATCAATTCAATAGGACTAAACCCTGGATTCTTTAGCACAAATATATTGCCAAAGCACCCTTTCCATAAAGTGTCACCTCCCCAAAATCTCAGTAATTCCTTTGCAGACTGTAGGCAGGTCTACATTTAGGGAATGACATATTCAATTGGGTTTATTTTTCTTTAAAGTACTCTGAATAGTACAATTAAATACTTTATAAACCATCTATTATTCATTTATACATTGTTAAGCATTCTGGGATACGTTGTGTTTATGGCTAGATCACAAAAGCCCTGCTCTAATGATTCTTGGTTGGGTATTGAGAGAGATCTTTTTTTTTCTGAAAGAAAATAGTATTCTCAATGTGTCATAAAATGCAGCTTAGAATATCCATATGTAAACTTCATTTCAAGGATAAAGGCAACTTTTTCATTCAAATTGACTAGATGTTGGTTCATCTAGAAAAAAAGAAAAAATGTTAGAAAGCTTTTGCATGCATTCCCAGTATGCAAAGACAGTTTTAAGACATTTTTAAAAGAAGTGTATTTCATGGTTCAAGTTAACTTTTCAATAAGGATTTGCGCTAGCTTGGAATTTAATTATCTCATTGAGGTAAGAACATATTTTAGTAAGCTCAAGAATTGTTTACTAATTCATGTTAATTGCTGGAAATTCATGATAAAAAAAAACAAACAAGGGAGCCAAGAAAGTGGTCTTGTCTCCCTTATTGCAAAGAAAAAGCAGCAAATTAATGTTAAATCTTTATTAAAGCATTGCAGAAGGCACAAGCAAAATTTCTCTTGCATATTTGAAAATGAAAATTTGACTTTGCCACATTACCTGCCATTAAATCTGTGCAGCAAATCAGGACTAGTGTTGCCTTACAGGTAACTTAAAGGTAGCTGAAAGGTTATACACTGGCCAAGTGGAACTGGGCAATGTCTACAGCTTTATTATGCTTTTTGTTTAAATCTAGCAACTCTATATGGAAATGGTTTCTCCAGTTGTATTTTTGCTAAGTTGTTAGCACACATTTCTTTTCTCTTATCACATGTGATAATCAACCAACTAATCTAAACTGAATATTCAAAGTATTCAGGAAATGTATTTGAATGTATTGGGGCAAAGCATAATAAGACTTTGATAAGCCATCCTGAAAAACACTTCTGACCCCTCAAAAAGTAAATTTTTTTACATTCAAACATGTTAATTTTTAAAAATTACCCTTCTTCTTTAACTGAACATATGCATCCCAGTGACATAAAGTCTGATAATGCAGACTAGTAGATGAAAAAGTCACAATTTTCTTGTCAGTCCATCTTTTGTGTTTCCGGGTATCATGATTTTGGGTTCTCTATCAGAATTCTATAGAAGTATAATATGTATGCTAGATAAAAACTGATGTGAAGACATAAGTATTTTCCTGTGCCAAATAGTGCAAAAAGGAAGTAACCTCATTGTCAAAAAATAATGAAAGGGAGAGGCACCTGGGTGGCTCAATCACTTAAGCATCTGACTCTTGATTTCAGCTCAGATCATGATCTGAGTTGTGAGATCAAGCCCTGGGTCTGGCTCTGTGCTGGGCATGAAGTCTGCCTAGGATTCTCTCTCTCCTTCTCCTTCTTCCCCTGCCTGCCTATTACTCTGAGCTCTCTCTCTCTTTCAAAAAAAAAATTCTCCCTCTCCCTCTCCCTCCACCCCTTCCTCCACCTCCACCTTTGTAATAGGTGGATGGATAGATAGATAGATAGATAGATAGAAATAATGGAGGGGGTAATTAGACAGGGGAGAAGGAGAAAGAATGCTGAAAACTTAGAGATAGAATAGACCCTAATTGGTTACGGGGACCTGATTCCACCCACACAGAACATATCTGTTTCCTTTATGATGCCTTCTAAGAAACAGATTTCATGGATTCTGTTGTTCATTTTCCATGTTTTATCATTGTAATTCATAATAGCTCCTCAATTTAACTATAATGGAATGTAACCCTTCTTCAAACTAAAACAAATCAATTTCCATATTAAATTACCTAGGATTTTACTATAATATTTAAATATTAGCTTTAACTATTCCCAAATAATTTCCAGACAATTTGTATCTTCTTAAAGATGTGATAGAACAAAACTGTACCAACTATTCTTTTTTTTGTATATATTTTATTGGAGTTTGATTAGCCGACATATAACATAACACTCAGTGCTCATCCTATCAAGTGCCCCCGTCAGTGCCCGTCACCAAGTCACCCCATCCCCCTGCCCACCTCCCTTTCTACCACCCCTTGTTCGTTTCCCAGAGTTAGGAGTCTCTCATGTTCCATCACTCTCCCTGATATTTCCCACTCATTTTCACACCTTTCCCCTTTATTCCCTTTCACTAATTTTTATATTCCCCAAATATATGAGACCATATAACGTTTGTCATTCTCCGATTGACTTACTTCACTTAGCATAATACCCTCCAGTTCCATCCACATTGACGCAAATGGTGGTATTAATCATTTCTAATGGCTGAATAATATTCCATTGTATACATAAACCACATCTTCTTTATCCATTCATCTTTCGATGGGTACCGAGGCTCCTTCCACAGTTTGGCTATTGTGGACATTGCTGCTAGAAACATTGGGGTGCAGGTGTCCTGCCGTTTCACTGCATCTGTATCTTTGGGGTAAATCCCCAGCAGTGCAATTGCTGGGTCGTAGGGTAGATCTATTTTTAACTCTTTGAGGAACCTCCACACAGTTTTCCAGAGTGGCTGCACCGGTTCACATTCCCACCAACAGTGCAAGACGGTTCCCCTTTCTCCACATCCTCTCCAACATTTCTTGTTTCCTGTCTTGTTAAATTTCACCATTCTCACTGGTGTGAGGTGGTATCTCATTGTGGTTTTGATCTGCAAATCCCTGATGGCAAGTGATGCGGAGCATTTTCTCATGTGCTTCTTTGCCATGTCTACGTCTTCCTCTATGAGATTTCTGTTCATGTCTTTAGCCCATTTCATGATTGGATTGTTTGTTTCTTTGCTGTTGAGTTTAATAAGTTCTTTATAGATCTTGGATATTAGCCCTTTATCTGATATGTCATTTTCAAATATCTTCTCCCATTCTGTAGGTTGTCTTATAGTTTTGTCGACTGTTTCTTTTGCTGTGCAGAAGCTTTTTATCTTCATTAAGTCCATATTTACTTTTGTTTCCCTTGCCTTCAGAGATGTATCTTGCAAGAAGTTGCTGTGGCCAAGTTGAAAAAGGGTGTTGCCTGTGTTCTCCTCCAGGATTTTGATAGATTCTTTTCTCACATTTGAACTTTCATCCATTTTGAATTTACTTTGTGTATGCTGTAAGAGCATGGTCTAGTTTCATTCTTCTACACGTGGCTGTCCAATTTTCCCAGCACCATTTATTGAAGAGACTTTCTTCCAATGCATAGTCTTTCCTGCTTTGTCGAATATTAGTTGACCATAGAGTTGATGGCCCATTTCTGGATTTGCTATTTTGTTCCATTGATCTAGGTGTCTGTATTTGTGCCAGTACCACACTGCCTTGATGATTGCAGCTTTGTAGTACAACCTGAAATCTGGTATTGTGATGCCCCCAGCTATGGTTTTCTTTTTTAATATTCCCCTGGCTATTTGGGGTCTTTTCTGATTCCACACAAATCTTAAGATGATTTGTTCCAACTCTCTGAAGAAAGTCCCTGGTATTTTGATAGGGGTTGCATTTAACATGTAAATTGCCCTGGGTAGCATTGACACAATATTTCTTCTTCCAATCCAAGAGCATGGAATGTTTTTCCATCTCTTTGTGTCTTCCTCCATTTCTTTCAGAACTGTTCTGTAGTTTTTAGGGTATAGATCCTTTACTTCTTTGGTTAGGTGTATTCCTAGGTATCTTATGCTTTTGGGTGCAATTGTAAATGGGATTGACTCCTTCATTTCTCTTTCTTCAGTCTCATTGTTAGTGTATAGAAATGCCACTGATTTCTGGGCATTGACTTTGTATCCTGCCACACTGCCAAATTGCTGTATGAGTTCTAGCAATCTTGGGGTGGAGTCTTTTGGGTTTTGGACGTACAGTATCATGTCATCTGTGAAGAGAGAGAGTTTGACTTCTTTGCCCATTTGAATGCCTTTTATTTCCTTTTGTTGTCTGATTGCTGAGGCTAGGATTTCTAGTACTATGTTGAGAGCAGTGGTGAGAGCAGTGGTGAGAGTAGACATCCCTGTCTTGTTCCTGATCTTAGGGGAAAGGCTCCCAGTGTTTCTCCATTGAGAATGATATTTGCTGTGGGCTTTTCCTAGATGCCTTTTAAGATGCTGAAGAATGTTCCCTCTATCCGTACACTCTGAAGAGTTCTGATCAGGAATGGATGCTGTATTTTGTCAAATGCTTTCTCTGCATCTATTGAGAGGATCATGTGGTTCTTGTTTTTTCTCTTGTTGATATGATCTATCATGTTGATTGTGTTATGAGTGCTGAACCATCCTGGCATCCCAGGGATAAATCCCACTGGGTCATTGTGACTAATCTTCTTAGTTTACTGTAGGATCCTATCTGCTAGTATTTTTAAAAAATATTTAACTAATTTATTCCTGAAAGAGAGAGAGAGAGGCACAGACACAGGCAGAGGGAGAAGCAGGATCCATTCCATGCAGGGAGCCTGACGTGGGACTGGATCCTGGGTCTCCAGGACCACACCCTGGGCTGAAGGCAGTGCTAACCCCTGAGCCACCTGGGCTGCCCTATTGGTTAGTATCTTGTTGAGAATTTTTGCATCTGTTTTCATCAGGGATATTCATCTATAATCCTCCTTTTTGGTAGGGTCTTTGGTTTTGGAATTAAGGTGATTCTGGCCACATAAAATGAATTTGGACGTATTCCATCCCTTCCTATCTTTTGGAACATTTTTAGTAGAATAGGTATTGTTTCTTTGTTAAATGTTTGATAGAATTCCCCTGGGAAGCCATCTGGCGCTGGACTTTTGTGTCTTGGTTGGTTTTTGATGACTGCTTCAATTTCCTCCCTGGTTATCAGCCTGTTCAGGTTTTCTATTTCTTCCTGTTCCAGTTTTGGTAGTTTGTGGTTTTCCAGAAACACGTCCATTTCCTTTAGATTGCCTAATTTATTGGCGCATAGCTGCTCATAATATGTTTTTAAAATCGTTTGTATTTCCTTGGTATTGGTTGTGAGTTCTCCTTTTTCATTCATGATTTTATTAATTAGAGTCTCTTTTCTTTTTAATAAGGCTGGCTAATGGTTTTTCTCTTATTAATTCTTTCAAAGAACCAACTCCTGGTTTTGTTCTGTTCCACAGTTCTTCTGGTCTCTATTTCATTGAATTCTGCTTGAATCTTTATTACATCTCTTCTTCTGGGTGTAGGTTTTATTTGCTGTTCTTTCTCTAGTTCCTTTAGGTGCAAGGTTAGCTTGTGTTTTTGAGGGGTTTTTTTTCCAATTTTCTGAGGGATGCTTGTATAGCAATGTATTTCCCTCTTAGGACTGCTTTTGCTGTACCCAAAGATTTGGAACAGTTGTATCTTCATTTTCATTTGTTTCCATGAATCTTTTTAATTCTTCTCTAATTTCCAGATTGACTCTTTCAGATTTTAGCCAGATGCTCTTTAACCTCCACGTGTTTGAGTTTCTTCCAAATTTCTTCTTGTGATTGAATTCAAGTTTCAAAGCATTATGGTCTGAAAATATGCAGGGGACAATCACAATCTTTTGGTATCGGTTGAGACCTGATTTATGACCCAGTATGTGGTCTATTCTGGAGAAAGTTCCATGTGCACTTGAGAAGAATGTATAGTCAGTTGCGTTTGCATGTAAAGTTCTGTAAATATCTGTGAAATCCATCTGGTCCAGTGTATCATGTAAAGCTCTTGTTTCTTTGGAGATGTTGTGCTAGAAGACCTGTCATTTGCAGAAAGTGCCGTTTTGAAGTCTCCCTGTATTAGTGTATTATTATCTAAGTATGTCCTTACTTTGGTTATTAATTGATATATTTGGCAGCTCCCACATTAGGGGAATAAATATTCATGATTGTTAGGTGCTCTTGTTGGATAGATTCTTTAAGTATGATACGGTGCCCCTCTTCATATTTTACTACAGTCTTTGGGATAAACTTTAATTTATCTGATATGAGGATTGCTATCCCTGCTTTTTTGAGGACGATTGGAATGGTAAGTGTTTCTCCAACCTTTTATTTTCAGGCTGTAGGTGTCCTTAGGTCTAAAAGGAGTCTCTTGTAGACAGCAAATAGATGGAACTTGCTTTTTATCCAGTCTGACCCAGTGTCCTTCGATGGGATCATTAAGCCCATTCACATTCAGAGTTACTATTGAAATATATGAATTTAGTGTCATCATAATACCTATTCACTCCCTATTTTTGTGGCTTATTTCTTTGTTGCATCCTCTTTCTTTTACAGGTTCCCCCTTAATATTTCTTGCAGAGCTGGTTTGGTGGTCACATATTCTTTCAGTTTCTGCCTATCTTGGAAGCCCTTTATCTCTCCTTCGATTCCAAATGAGAACCTTGCTGGATAAAGTATTCTTGGTTGCATGTTCTTCTCATTTAGGACCCTGAATATATCCTGCCAGACCTTTCTGGCCTTCCAGGTCTCTGTGGAGGGGTCTGCTGTTAACCTAATAGTTCTCCCGATATAAGTTAGGGATATCTTATGTCATGCTGCTTTAAGTATTTTCTCTTTATCTTTGGAATTTGCAAGTTTCACAATTAAATGTTGAGGTGTTGAATGTTTTTTATTGATTTTAGGGGGGACCTCTTTACCTCCTGGATCTGAATACCTGTTTCCCTCCCCAAATTAGGGAAGCTCTCAGCTATGATTTGTTCAAATATGCTTTCTGGTCCTTTGTCCCTCTGGGCGCCCTTTGGAACCCCAATTATACGTAGAATTTTCCTTCTGACACTGTCATTTATTTCCTTGAACCTTTCCTCGTGGTCTTTTTTTAAGATTTTATTTATTTATTCGAGAGAGAGAGATAGAGATACAGAGAGAGGCAGAGACACAGGCTGAGGAAGAAGCAAGCTTCACCCAGGGAGCTGACTTGGGACTTGATCCTGGGTTTCCAGGATCAGGCCCTGGGCTGAAGGTGGCACTAAACAGCTGAGCCACCCAGGCTGCCCTCCTCATGGTCTTTTAATTGTTTTTCTCTTTTTTCATCAGCTTCCTTCCTTGCCATCAGCTTGTCTTCTATGTCACTCACTCATTCTGCTACCTCATTAACCCTTGTCGTTAGGACCTCCAGTTTGGATTGCATCTCATTTAATTTATTTTTAATTTCTGCCTGATTAGATCTAAATTCTGTAGTCATGAAGTGTCTTGAATCCTTTATGCTTTTTTCCAGAGCCACCAGTAGTTTTATAATTGTGCTTCTGAAATGGCTTTCTGACATTGAATTGTAATTCAAGTTCTGTAACTCCATGGCAGAGAGTACTGTTTCTGATTCTTTCTTTTGTGGTGAGTTCTTTCTAGTCATTTTGCTCAGTGCAGAGTGGTTGTATGAGCGGGCTGAGTCAAGAATATCAACCATGACCTAAGTAAATTTCACCCTAGATGATTCCTACGAGGTCAGAGACCAGACTTTGAAAACAAAGATCAGAATGCAATAAAACAAAAGGACCACTAAAGTGAAAAATAAATTTTAAAACAAAGTAGTAAAAAAATAGAAGGCTCAGAATCCTAAAGAAGAGGGAAAAAAAGAAAAGAAACAGAAGAAAACAAAAAAAGAAAAAGAAAAAAAATGCGGGACTTGGAGATGGTGGTGGTGATGAAGTTGTAGTGAAGGGAGAATATAGTCTACCTGAGGGGTTCTAGAGGCTGACCCTCCTGTTTCTGAGTATATTAAGATCTGTATGTTGGCAGATGCTCAGTCCCAAATTTATATAAACCAGAAATACTTGTAGAGAGCCCCAACATTGACCACCAAAACATAAATGAGATAAAAGAGGGGGGCAGAATGGGAATGAGGAATCTCACAGAATAAACCAGAATGGTATACCACTTGGTTCTGGGTGCATACTGGTCATGTTTTAGAAGGTATTACCTTCTGCCATTGTAGAACAAAATGAGGCGGAGAAAACAAAAAACACAAAACAAAACAAAAAAACATGTCGTATATCTCCCCAAATTAAGTTGAGTATGTTGAAGGGATTCTAGAAGTGGAAAATATATTTAAGATCTATAATTGTAGAAATATGAAAGTCAAAAAGGAAGAATCTTAAAAATGAAGAGGTGGTAAAATATTGTAGTTAAGGTGGGAAAAGAGAAAAAAAAGGATATTTATAGTCTGATATAAAAACAAGTTGTACTGGAAAAAGGAAGAAAGACAAGGAGGGTTACCCTCTGATTCTATATACTGTAAGTCCCTCGACTTCCTCTAGCGTTTCCAGCACTGCTTGGTCAAGAACTTGCTCTTCCCTGCCCTTCCAGCTGTTCTCTGGGGGAGGGGCTGCTGTGCTGATTCTCAGGTGTGTGCACCTGGGGGAGCTGCCCCACCCCCTGCCAGGTGTAAGGCTCAGTGGGAGCTGTTTATCCTATGAGGCCCCTGCTCCCTGGCCGAGGCACAGGGTGACATCAGGAGGGACAACCCCACTGGCGGCGGCCAGCTCTCCAGCCCTAGAGTCAGCTCCCATAGTAACTCCCGCAGCTCCCTGTCCACGTCCACAGGGGCCTGGGTGCTCCGGGGTGGGGGGCGCTGATCTGCAGAGCTTGGGGGTGCCCGGTGGCAGGATCCTCCTCCTTGTCCTGGGCCTTCCCGGCCTCCACCTGTCCCGGGGGGGGGGGCGCCGGATCCTGGGCTGTGTCCCCTGGCACCCTGGGCTCCCGGGCTGCACAGCCCCCTCCACACGGAGCCGCCGCCGGAGCTGCTCCGGAGCCCCGCCGGGTGCTCCAGCTGTTTATTGCGCTCGGCCCGTGGGGTGCGGGGCGCTCTCCTCCGGCCCCCCTCCTGTTAGTGACCCCGGGAACCTGGGGGCTCCACTGCCCCTCCTAAGATCCTGCCCGAGTTCCCCGCGAGCGCCTTTCTGTCCGGGAAGAAGTTAAAGTTCCCGCCTCTCCGGGGCTGGGCTCTCCTGTCCTGGGGCTCTGCCCGCCCGGGCTTAGCCCGGCTCCTCGGGGCCCCTCCCCCACTGGGTGCTTTTTAATTCTTTTTTCTGTCTTCCTACCTCGTTAGAAGCAAAAACCCTTCTCTCTGTAGCGTTCCTGCTGTTCTCTCTTTAAATCTCATGTGGAATTCGTAGGTGTCCAGGATGATCTGGAAGTTCTCTAGATGAGTTGGTGGGGCCGGGTGACTTGAGGACCCCACTCCTCCGCCAGCTTGCCCCGCCCTCCTCTGTACCAACTATTCTTGTCACCATATTCTACTCTTTTCAGCATCCTCATTATGACTGATCTCAACTATCATATCTGACTTTTGGCTTCTAGGTGTGATTTTTCTCACAAGCATTAGTTTTGTTTGTGTACTGGATATCATTGCTTGGATATTTCAGTGTTATTACTTGAATATTCTAATATTCCAGTGTTCTTCATCGTATCTCAAATAAAATGCCTTCTCTTTTACCCAGATAAGCCCCCCTTTTATCATTTCCATAGTTCCATTAATGAAATTTCATTCTCTCAGTCATCCAGAGCTATCCTGGAATACAGATAATGACTTAGCACACTTCCACAATTTCAGGGAACAAGGTCCAGATATAAGGACTGGGGTTAGGATGGGGGCCATGCAGTTTCTAGCTTGAGCCATAAAAATAACAGCTAAGTTGGCCAGATCACCTGTGCTTTGCTATTGATGATGTTAGTATTTGGTACACTGAAAGGGAGACCTTTTATAAATATGTCTCAAATTTCAAAACATCTAAATCCTGACAATTGTGTAAGGTAGAACATTTGATTGGGTTGATCCTAGAGTGTAACATCAAAAAAGAGATAATGATTGCTTAAAAAGAAAGCCTTCATTTGGAATACCTATTTTCTTTAGATAATCACGGATCTTGGCATAATCAGCATTTTAGATGGGTACTTTGCAGAACTGTCCGTATTAAAAAAAATCCATATCATTACTAATTCATTAACACACACACACACACACACACACACACGCACACACACCTAGAAGTAAAACCAAACTTAAAAGATCTTAATTTAGCATGGACTTTCAAGTTTTGAATCTTTGTAATGTTAGAATTCTTTCTCTGATATTCAGGCTAGAGGGTTAGAGCATTCCATCCACCATCCCTATCTCCAAGTCAGAATTTTAAAAGTAAGTTTAATTTGCCTAGTTCTAGTATATTAGCCAATCAAAAGTATTATTAGTACCAGTCCCATATGGTGTTTCTCTTACTGTTTGTACTTAGAAAGTTTTATGAATCTCTAGGAAAAATGCAAGTTATTTTGCTCAGCATTAATAGTGTTTTGGCTTTCAGCCTAGGATGGGTCTTTGTGATGGCAAATATTTTAGTGGAATGCCCTGATGAGACAAGTGTTTTGGTGCTTTCAGCTCAGAAGAAAGGTGTGCTCCTCACATTCTGACCTATAAGCCATGAAATCTTTGTTTAAGAACTTTATTTTGAATTTATTTTATTTCTACTCTAATGGAATTTATTATTGTAACACTTTTTAATTAGCTAAGAGTTAATGTCTTTTTAGCTGTAATACCCTCTGACTCATTTGCAGGAGAGAGTATAAAGAGCATATTTCAAACCAGTAATTCTCAAAATAACTGACACTAACCCCTAGAGATCATTTTGGAAATTTGAGGGGACAGTTTGCATCATGATAATTGTGGGGGAGTGGGCTCTACTGGCATTTGGTGTGTAGGAGCCAGGGATGCAATGCTTAGGAGCCACAGAAAATGGTCTTGAGTCTTGAACAACTTTTGAATGTCCTGTTAGACATTCATATAAAGCATATTATCTGAGCTAAATGAATATCTGGAAGACTATATGAGCCAAAAGCAAACTCCAGGATACATATAAACACTATTAATTTTAATAAACACAATTGTTCACAACATAACTAGCATATAAAATGAGATACTAATTGAGGAAATACTGTACATTGTACATTGATTTGTTTAAAACTTACCAAGCCTTGTCCACCATTCAGAAAGTTACATGGTATTTGAACTGGCTATTCAAAATTCTTAAATACCTATTTTACTAAAGCTTTTCAGAAAGATAGAAAGAGATGGAGTACTTCCAAACTCATTATATGAGGCCAGCATCACCTTAATTCCAAAACCAAAGACCCCAAAAAAGGAAAATTATAGAACAATATCCCTGATAAACACAGTTGCAAAACTTCTCAACAAAATACTAGCCAACAGGATCCAACAGTACATTAAGATTATTCACCATGAACGAATGGGACTTATCCCCGGGGTGCAAGGCTGGTTCAACACTCATAAAACAATCAATGTGATTAATCATATCAACAAGAGAAAAAAACAAGAATCACATGATCATCTCAATAGATGCAGAGAAGGCATTTGACAAACTACAGTATCCATTCCTGATCAAAACTCTTCACAGTGTAGGGAAAGAGGGAACATTCCTCAGCATCCCAAAAGCCATCTAGGAAACGCCCACAGCCAATATCATTCTCAATGGAGAAACACTGGGAGCCTTTCCCCTAAGATGAGGAACAAGACAGGGATGTCCACTCTCACCACTGCTATTCAACATAGTACTGGAAGTCCTAGCCTCAGCAATCAGACAACAAAAAGACATTAAAGGCATTCGAATTGGCAAAGAAGAAGTCAAACTCTCCCTCTTCCCAGATCACATGATACTCTACATAGAAAACCCAAAAGACTCCACCCCAAGATTGCTAGAACTCATACAGCAATTCAGCACTGTGGCAGGATACAAAATCAATGCCCAGAAGTCAGTGACATTTTTATCCCCTAACAATGAAGAAAGAGAAATTAAGTAGTCAATCCCATTTAAAATTGCACCCAAAAGCATAAGATACTTAGGAATAAACCTAACCAAAGAAGTAAAGGATCTATACCCTAAAAACTACAGAACACTTCTGAAAGAAATTGAGGAAGACACAAAGAGATGGAAAAATATTCCATGCTCATGGATTGGAAGAATTAATATTGTGAAAATGTCAGTGCTACCTAGGGTAATTTACACGTTTAATGCAATCCCTATCAAAGTAGCATGGACTTTCTTCAGAGAGTTGGAACAAATCATCTTAAGATTTGTGTGGAATCAGAAAAGACCCCGAATAGCCAGGGGGAATATTAAAAAAGAAAACCATAGCCGGAGGCATCACAATGCCAGATTTCAGTTGTACTACAAAGCTGTGGTCATCAAGACAGCGTGGTACTGGCACAAAAACGGACACCTAGATCAATGGAACAGAATAGAGAATCCAGGAATGGACCCTGAACTCTATGATCAACTAATATTCGACAGAGCAGGAAAGACTATCCACTGGAAGAAAGACAGTCTCTTCAATAAATGGTGCTGGGAACATTGGACATCCGCATGCAGTAGAATGAAACTAGACCATTCTCTTGCACCATACACAAAGATAAAGTCATAATGGATGAAAGATCTATATGTGAGACAAGATTCCATCAAAATCCTAGAGGAGAACACAGGGAACAACTTTTTTGAACTTGGCCACAGCAACTTCTTGCAACATACATCCATGAAGGCAGGAGAAACAAAAGCAAAAATGAATTATTGGGACTTCATCAAGATAAAAAGCTTCTGCACAGCAAAAGAAACAGTCAGCAAAACTACAAGACAACCTACAGAATGGGAGAAGGTATTTGCAAATGACCTATCAGATAAAGGGCTAGTATCTAAGATCTATAAAGAATGTATTCAACTCCACAGCAAAGAAACAAACAATCCAATCATGAAATGGGCAAAACACATGAACAAAAATCTCATAGAGGAAGACATAGACGTGGCCAACAACCACATGAGAAAATGCTCCGCATCACTGGCCATAAGGGAAATGCAAATCAGAACCACAATGAGATACCACCTCACATCAGTGAGAATGGCGAAAATTAACAAGACAGGAAACCACAAATGTTGGAGAGGATGTGGAGAAAGGGGAACCGTCTTGCACTGTTGGTGGGAATGTGAACTGGTGCAGCCCCTCTGGAAAACTGTGTGGAGGTTCCTCAAAGAGTTAAAAATAGACCTGCCCTACGACCCAGCAATTGCACTGCTGGGGATTTACCCCAAAGATACAGATGCAGTGAAACGGCAGGACACCTGCACCCCAATGTTTATAGCAGCCATGTCCACAATCGCCAAACTGTGGAAGGAGCCTGAGTGCCCATCGAAAGATGAATGGATAAAGAAGATGTGGTCTATGTATACAATGGAATATTACTCAGCCATTAGAAACGATGAATACCCACTATTTGTTTCGACATGGAGGGACCTGGAGGGTATTATGCTGAGTGAAATAAGTCAATCAGAAAAGGACAAACATTATATGGTCTCATTAATTTGGGGAATATAAAAATTAGTGAAAGGGAATAAAGGGAAAGGAGAGAAAATTAGTGAAAATATCAGTGAGAGTAACAAAACATGAGAGACACCTAACTCTGGGAAACGCACAAGGGGTGGTGGAAAGGGAGGTGGTTGAAGGGTTTGGGTGACTGGGTGATGGGTCTGAGGGGGGACTTGGTGGGGTAAGTACTGGTGTTATGCTATATGTTGGCAAATTGAACTCCAATAAAAAATTAATAAAAAACAAAAGAAAATTCTTAAATTGATTTACATTTTTAGCTTTCACATTTGTGGCCATAGTCTATACAGGTACAAGCATCAAACTACTTTATTGTGGCATCTTTTGTAGTTGTGTCCAAGTAGCTACATATTGAAAAACCACTTTATTATAATATACTTTTAAAAATCCCTCCTTAAGTTATATATTTCATATTGAATTTTTATGTGTATGCATAGGTTATATCAAACATGAACTTAATTTTACCTTAGTAAAAGAAATGACATATTTCTTATTAAAAATAAGTTAATTTTATCTGAAAGTCAGTAGAAGTGTTTTACAATAAAGATTGAAGCATGAGAATATGTTTTTTGTTACGGATCATTTTAACTAACTGTGGAATTGAAATAATAATCATTCTAGCCCATCGTGATGTTGTAAGGATTACATGTATGTAGATCACGCGTGTAGAGTAGTAATTATGCTATTATGTAGAAAGTACTATTTATCATCTCTGATCATCTAGGCCATGTTCTTAGAATATACATGGTATAGAAGATATATTCCATTTGACCTGGTTTAATGCCTATCCTCCATAAACACCTTTATTTGGCTGTGGATCCTGAAAACTCTTGAATTTTCTCTTATATCATGATCTGATCCTTCTCATTCTCCTTTTCTCATTCACCTCATCCTCATTACCTCTTATTTCTGGTAGGGTTTAGGACGCGGCCATCTTGTCTCTCTATGCACAATCACTCTGTTGGTGGTCTCATCCTGCCCCATGGCTTTAAATAACATCTATATACTGCTGAATCCTGAATCCATGTGTCCAGTGAGGAACTCTTTCCTGTCTCATATACACAACAGCCAAGTTGCAATCTCTAATTGTGTACCTAATGTGCATCTGACATGAAGATGTCTAAAAAGTCCATGCAGACTCCCTGCTGAGTGCAGAGCTCCACAGAGGTTTGATCTGACCACCTGAGCCAAAACCAAGAGTCAGGATGCTCAACTGACTGAGCAACCAGGTGCCCCATTTCTTACCACCTCCACTGTTGCCACCCTCGTCTAAATCACCATCATCTCAGATCTGGATGATTACAATACCACTCTGTTCTCCCTTCTTTCACCTGGGCCCCTCATCCCCGCTGCATTCACACAACATAATAGCCAGACTGATCCTTTTGAAACATAAACATTTCAGTGGCACCACGTGTTGCTCAGTGTAAATGCCAAAGCCTACAAATTCCTAAACAATATGGCTTCCTGTTACTTCTCCAACCTTACTGTTAGCTATTTTACCCCTTGATCACTCTTCCTCCAATTACCCTGGTCTTGGAGCTGATCCTGGAAAATCCTCCTACTCTAGGACCTTTGCACACTCTGTTTCCAATACACCTTTATTTCTCCAGTTGTTTGCATGGCTTGCTTCTTTATCTTCTCCAGGTATTTGCACAAATATCAAATGCTCTCAATGAAATCTTCCCTGACCATCCTACTCAAAACTGAACAAACTCACATCAACACTCATTATTTCCTTACCTGATTTATTTTTCTTTATAACACTAACCGCCAACAGACTGTATAATTTACTTATTGTGCTTATTGTCTTTCTCTACTAGAATGTGAGGACCACAAGAACAGAGATTTATCTTTATTCATTTCTGTATCCCCTGCACCTGGAACAATGGCTGGTACTTAGTAGGTGCTCAACAAATATTTATCAAATAAATGCATGAATATTCTACCTTTTATTTAACACATGACTGAACAGAACATCAACAAAATATCACCTCCTCTAGGATTTCAACACTCTTTATATAAATAATTTCAGGGAAAAGATTTCATTTAAAATCATTGGTATATATATATATATATATATATATATATATATATATGTATTTGCTGTGTAAAGCAAAACAAACTAAAAATGAAAGCCAGCACTTTTTATAAAGTGCTTTATAACAGAAGTACAGCAAGTTGTTTCACATTTATTTTTTCCCCATGAATCTAACAATCTTGAGTAGTATACATAGGAAATATTATCTTCATTTAAATAAGGAGGAATCAGAGTTATAGAAAATAAGTGGTTAGTCAGAGAACCTGTGTATTCTCATTTCTGGTCACTCTCCTGTCCCCATTTGTGCTGTTTATGTACGTTTATCTATGATTCTGTGTACACAGGATTACTAGAGCAGCTATTTAAATTAATTTAATTGGCCAGTCAACCCATAATTAATTCTTCCTAATAATCCATTTACCATTTTTATTGTGGAATGGAAAGAAGTGACCTACTTGTGTTAACATTGCAAACCTTTTTTGTACATGTCTGTCATTAGCTCTACACGAGTGGTATCCACAGAATCTGCATCATAGCATTGAAACAACCCGGAGACACAAGGTTATGTCTTTTCCATGTTTTGTTAACCCTTGTCATTGCTGACATGTTCTTTTTGCAGCAGGAGCTCAATAAATGTATCTTTGTGATGGATGAAAACCCAAGTGAGGACAAGTAAATTATGACAGACAATGTAACTTTTCTTTTCTTACCTCCACAAATAATAATAATATATGCAGGATATAATGTCAGTTTCCAAAGAAAATACCCGAAAGAATCCCCTTTCAATAGATATTCTATCCATTGCTTAAATGGATGATGTGATGTTATGGGAAATAAGAGATTCAATTGATCAGAGATCAATTAAGAATACCAAATGTCAACAAAATTATATGAAATGTATATATCATCTCAATACACATTGGAAAGGCGAAAAACACTTGGAGATATTTTATCTCTGGAAAATAATAAAATATTTGATCAAAAGGACCTACTAGGGATCCCTGGGTGGCGCAGCGGTTTGGCGCCTGCCTTTGGCCCAGGGCGCGATCCTGGAGACCCAGGATCGAATCCCACGTCGGGCTCCCGGTGCATGGAGCCTGCTTCTCCCTCTGCCTATGTCTCTGCCTCTCTCTCTCTCTCTCTCTCTCTCTCTCTCTGACTATCATAAAATAAAAAAATAAATAAATAAAAATTTAAAAAAAGACCTACTAAACTAAAATATGTATATAATAAATGTATATAATAAATAAACCAACATATTCATTATGACATTTGATTAACCACTAATCTGATACCTGTGTACTGTGGAATAAATGTGTTTTCAATACAAGTTGAGCCCCCCAAAACTAACGTTAATATTTACATAGTCAACTAATATTTGATAAGGGAGTCAGGAACATCAAGTGGGGAAAGGATAGTCTCTAAAGGATAGCACCAAGAATTAACACATCATTTGGATAATACATTTATTCAGAAAATATAGATACATAAAAAACCAATAGTTATTGTTTCATTCTATTTCATTTTCTCCTTTATTTCTGTGAGGCCAAGGTTAGAGTCAGTAATATTCTCTATTATTTTGCTTTGTGAATAATAATATGGCGATAGTAAGCACACTGTGCTTGAAACGTGATGTTTAGTAATGAGTGATGAGAAATAATGAGAAATAAGTTGTAAGTATTACAAAATTCAGGGTACTCATTGGGAAAAGAGCTATTCCTCATGAGACATTTTCATTTATGAAAAATAAGATGTAGTATAGTATTGGTATTTAAAACTATTAAATGAACCTAAAAATAAATGAACTCGTTCTTTGAGTATATAGCTAGGGCTGAATATTTAATGTAACATTTAATATAAATGTTAAAATGGTCATCAATAAGATTCTGTACACTGATTTCACATTTAGGAAGTCACCATAGACCCATGTTCTATGTTCCAAGTTGACAATCATTTTAGAGAATTAATTTCTGTTTTATGAGAGGCACTATTTTCTCTCTGTTTAGAAGTTTTGTGATTTGTTTTCTTGTAATGGACCATCATCCACTGAGTAGTGAGACAACTTTTGTTAATATAAACATATTAATAGTTACCCAAGAAACTCTTCATGTGGCTATATTTCAGAAATATAATCCCTCTTGATTATACTGTATAATTGTATAATCATTTTAATATGCTGCTGAATTTGGTTTGCTAGTATTTTCTTGAGAATTTTTGCATTGATATTCATAAAGGATATTGGTCTGTAATTTTCTTGTAGTATATTTGCCTGGCATTGGTATGAGAGTGATGTTGGTCTCAAATACTAAGTTCAGAAGGATTCCCTCATTAATTTTGGAAGAGTTGAAGAGGAATTGGTGTTATATCTTCTTTGAATATTTGATAGAATTCACCAATGAAGCAATGCAGATTAAGTTTTATCTTTCTTATGTGTCTGTGGAGGGGGATTATTACTGATTATAAGTCTATTCAGAATTTCTATTTCTTCATGATTCCGCCCTGGTAGGCTGTGCATTTCTAAGAATTCATCTATTTCATATAGATTATTTAATTTGTTGGTACATAAGTATACATACCATTCTTTTACATTTCTTTTGATTTCTTCAAAACAGGTCATAATGTTCCCAGTTCCATTTCTGATTATAACATTTTGATTTTTTCTTAGTTAATCTAACTAAATATTAGTTGATTTTCTTGATTTTTATAAAGGAACAACTTTTGGTTCCATTGTTTTTTCCCTATCATTTTTTTATTCTTGATCTTCACTGAAATCATTATTATTTCCTTTCTTCTAGCTTTAAGGTTAGTTTGTTTTTCTTTTTCTAGTTTCTTAAGATATAAAGTTAGATTATTTATTTGCGATATCTCTTCTTATTTTTAAAGATTTTATTTATTTATTCATGAGAGACACAGACAGGGAGAGAGAGGCAGAGACATAGGCAGAGGGAGAAGCAGGCTCCCTGCGAGGAGCCTGATATGGAACTCGATCCCAGGACCCTGGGGTCATGACATGAGCCAAAGGCAGATGCTCAACCACTTGAGCCACCCAGGTACCCGAGATCTCTCTTCTTTTTTAATATAATAAGTATTTACAAATTTCCCTCTTAATATCTTTTATGCTGCATTACGTGACTTTTAGTATGTTGTATTTTTGTTTTCATTCGCCTCAAGGTATTTTATAATTTCCTTGTGATTCCTTTCTTGACTCATGGGTTGTCTAAGTGTGATTAAGTATGTCTAATTTGCACGTTTCTGAATTTTTCAGTTTTCCTTGTGTCATTGATTTCTAGTTTCATTCCATTGTGACTGGAAAAGATACATTTTATGATTCCAATCTTTTCACTTTTATTAAGACTTGTTTTCTGTTCTAACATATGGTCTATCCTGGAGAATGTTCCATGTTTACTGAGAAAAATGTGTATTCTGCTGTTGCTATGTGGAGTGTTTTATAGATGTCTTTTAGGTCCAAGAGATTCATGGTACGTTTCAAGTCTTCTATTGCCTTATTAATTATCTTCCTTGATGTTTTATCCATTATTGAAAATGGGGTATTAAAGTCTGCAACTATTATTGTAAGAATGTCTTTTTCTTCCTTTAATTCTGTCAGTGTGTGAGTCATATATTTTGGAGTGCTGATGTTCAGTGTATATATGTTCATAATTGTTATATCTTCTTGCCTAATTGACCCTTTTATCAATATATTACATCTCTTTTTTGTCTCTTGTAACAATTTTTGACTTGCATTCTAGTTTGTTCAATATTAGTATATCCTTTTCCACCCTCTTTTGGCTACTATTTACGTGGAATATCTTTTCCCATCCTTTCACTTTCAACCTATTTGTGTCTTTGTATTAAAGTAATTCTCATCTAGACCAGAAACCATTGGATCATAGTTTTTGTTTTTGTTTTTTAACCATTTTCCCAGTCTTTATCTTTTGATGGGGGTACACCTAATATACTTAACATTTAAAGTAAATACTAATGAGACACCTGGCTGGCTCAGTCAGTGGAACAGGAGACTCTCAGTCTCGGGGTTTTGAGTTTGAGTTCCATGTTGGGTATAGAAATTACTTTAAAATAAATAAATACAGACACCTGAGGGGCTCAATCAGTGAGATGTCTGCCTTCAGTGCAGGTCACGATCCTAGGTTCCTGGAATTGAGCTCCACATTGGGCTCCCTGCTCAGTGGGGAGATTGCTTCTCCTCCCTCTGCCCCTCCCTCATGCTCATGCTCTCGCTCGCTCTCTCTCTCTCTTTCTCATAAGCAAATTAAATATTTAAAAAATATAAATACATACATACGTACATACATACATACTGATAAGGAAGGACTTACTTTTGCCATTTGGCTATTTGTTTTCTATATGTCTTACAGTTTCTGGGGTTTTTTATGCCTCCAATTTCTTCTATTACCCCCTTTTGTGTGTTTATTGATTTTCTAGTGAGACATATAGATTCCTTTCTCATTTTCTTTCATATGCATTCTATAGATAATTTCGTTATGGTAACTATGGGGATTACATATGACAAAGTTTTAGCAACCTAATTTGAATTGATACTAACTTAATTGCATGAAAAATCTCTACATGATTACAGCTCTCTCATTTTATATTATTGATGTCACAAATCTCATCTTTATACGTTGTGTATTTATTATCATAGATTTGTAACTGGTTTTATACCTTTGTCTTTTATTTGTAGAAACTCAAAAGCAAACTTACAAACTAAAAGTATAATAATACTAGTTTGTGGGAGGGGCAAGATGGCTGAAGAGTAAGGTCCCCAAGTCACCTGTACCCACCAAATTACCTAGATAACCTTCAAATCATCCTGAAAACCTACGAATTCGGCCTGAGAATTAAAGAGAGACCAGGTGGAATGCTACAGTGAGAAGAGTTCGCGCTTCTATCAAGGAAGGAAGACGGGAAAAAAGAAATAAAGACACAAAAGGCCTCCAAGGGGGAGGGGCCCCGCGAGGAGCCGGGCTGAGGCCGGGGCGAGTGTCCCCAGGACAGGAGAGCCCCGGCCCGGAGGAGTAGGAGCTGCACCAACCTTCCCTGGCAGAAAGGCCTCCCGGGGAATTGGAGCAGGATCCCCAGAAAGGCGGGGACGCCCTCGGGCTCCCTGGGACAGTAACAGAGGAACTGCGCCCCGGGAGAGTGCGCCGAGCTCCCTAAGGGCTGCAGCGCGCACGGCGGGACCCAGAGCAGCTCGGAGGGGCTCGGGCGGCGGCTCCGCGGAGGGGGCTGCGGGGCGGGAGCGAATCCAACAGCGCAGGCCTCGGAGCACAGGGCGCCGGGACACAGCCCAGGATCCGGCCTCCCCTCGGGACAGGCAGAGGCCAGGAGGGCCCAGGACCGCAAGGACGCTCCTGCCTGGAACTGAGCAGATCAGCGGCCCCGCCCCAGAGCCTCCAGGCCCTGCAGACTGAGAGCCCCGGAGTTACTGCGGGGGCTGAATCCAGGGCTCCAGAGCTGCTGCCGCCACTGTGGCTGTTCCTCCTGGGGCCTCACGGGGTGAACACCCCCACTGAGCCCTGCACCAGGCAGGGGGCAGAGCAGCTCCCCCAAGTGCTAACACCTGAAAATCAGCACAGCAGGCCCCTCCCCCAGAAGACCAGCTAGAAGGACCACTTCCAGGGGAAGTCAAGAGACTTACAGTATACAGAATCAGAAGATGCTCCCCCATGTTTTTTTTTTTCTCTTTGATTTCTGATTGCTTCCCCCACCCTTCTTTTCACCTTTCTTTCTTTTTCTTTCTCTTTTTCTTCTCTTTTTTCCTTTTTTCTTCCTTTTTTCTTTTTTCTTTTTCTCTTTTCTTTCCTACGCTCTCTTTTCCTCCTTTTCCCAATACAACTTGGTTTTGGCCACTCTGCACTGAGCAAAATGACTAGAAGGAAAACCTCACCTCAAAAGAAAGAATCAGAAACAGTCCTCTCTCCCACAGAGTTACAAAATCTGGATTACAATTCAATGTCAGAAAGCCAATTCAGAAGCACTATTATACAGCTACTGGTGGCTCTAGAAAAAAGCATAAAGGACTCAAGAGACTTCATGACTGCAGAATTTAGATCCAATCAGGCAGAAATTAAAAATCAATTGAATGAGATGCAATCCAAACTAGAAGTCCTAAGACGAGGGTTAACGAGGTGGAAGAACGAGTGAGTGACATAGAAGACAAGTTGATGGCAAAGAGGGAAACTGAGGAAAAAAGAGACAAACAATTAAAAGACCATGAAGACAGATTAAGGGAAATAAACAACAGCCTGAGGAAGAAAAACCTACGTTTAATTGGGGTTCCCGAGGGCGCCGAAAGGGACAGAGGGCCAGAATATGTATTTGAACAAATCCTAGCTGAAAACTTTCCTAATCTGGGAAGGGAAACAGGCATTCAGATCCAGGAAATAGAGAGATCCCCCCCTAAAATCAATAAAAACCGTTCAACACCTCGACATTTAATAGTGAAGCTTGCAAATTCTAAAGATAAAGAGAAGATCCTTAAAGCAGCAAGAGACAAAAAATCCCTGACTTTTATGGGGAGGAATATTAAGGTAACAGCAGACATCTCCACAGAGACCTGGCAGGCCAGAAAGGGCTGGCAGGATATATTCAGGGTCCTAAATGAGAAGAACATGCAACCAAGAATACTTTATCCAGCAAGGCTCTCATTCAGAATGGAAGGAGAGATAAAGAGCTTCCAAGACAGGCAGGAACTGAAAGAATATGTGACCTCCAAACCAGCTCTGCAAGAAATTTTAAGGGGGACTCTTAAAACTCCCCTTTAAGAAGAAGTTCAGTGGAACAATCCACAAAAACAAGGACTGAATAGATATCATGATGACACTAAACTCATATCTGTCAATAGTAACTCTGAACGTGAACGGGCTTAATGACCCCATCAAAAGGCACAGGGTTTCAGACTGGATAAAAAAGCAGGACCCATCTATTTGCTGTCTACAAGAGACTCATTTTAGACAGAAGGACGCCTACAACCTGAAAATAAAAGGTTAGAGAACCATTTACCATTCAAATGGTCCTCAAAAGAAAGCAGGGGTAGCCATCCTTATATCAGATAAACTAAAATTTACCCCGAAGACTATAGTGAGAGATGAAGAGGGACACTATATCATACTCAAAGGATCTATCCAACAAGAGGACATAACAATCCTCAATATATATGCCCCGAATGTGGGAGCTGCCAAATATTTAAACCAATTAATAACCAAACTGAAGAAATACTTAGATAATAATGAACATATACTTGGTGACTACAATCTTGCTCTTTCTACCCTCGATAGGTCTTCTAAGCACAACATCTCCAAAGAAACGAGAGCTTTAAATGATACACTGGACCAGATGGACTTCACAGATATCTACAGAACTTTACATCCAAACTCAACTGAATACACATTCTTCTCAAGTGCACATGGAACTTTCTCCAGAATAGACCACATACTGGGTCACAAATCGGGTCTGAACCGATAGCAAAAGATCAGGATAGTCCCCTGTATATTCTCAGACCATAATGCCTTGAAATTAGAACTAAACCACAACAAGAAGTTTGGAAGGACCTCAACACGTGGAGGTTAAGGACCATCCTGCTAAAAGATGAAAGGGTCAACCAGGAAATTAAGGAAGAATTAAAAGGATTCATGGAAACTAATGAGAATGAAGATACAACCATTCAAAATCTTTGGGATGCAGCAAAAGCAGTCCTAAGGGGGAAATACATCGCAATGCAAGCATCCATTCAAAAACTGGAAAGAACTAAAATACAAAAGCTCACCTTACACATAAAGGAGCTAGAGAAAAAACATCAAATGGACCCCACCCCCAGCAGAAGAAGACAGTTAATTAAAATTCGAGCAGAACTCAATGATATCGAGACCAAAAGAACTGTGGAACAGATCAACAGAACCAGGAGTGGTTCTTTGAAAGAATTAATAAGATAGATAAACCATTCCCAACCTTATTAAAAAGAAGACAGAGAAGACTCAAATTAATAAAATCATGAATGAGAAAGGAGAGATCACTGCCAACACCAAGGAAATACAAATGATTTTAAAAACATATTATGAACAGCTATATGCCAATAAATTAGGCAATCTAGAAGAAATGGACGCATTCCTGGAAAGCCACAAACTACCAAAACTGGAACAGGAAGAAATAGAAAACCTGAACAGGCCAATAACCAGGGAGGAAATTGAAGCAGTCATCAAAAACCTCCCAAGACACAAGAGTCCAGGGCCAGATGGCTTCCCAGGGGAATTCTATCAAACGTTTAAAGAAGAAATCATACCTATTCTACTAAAGCTGTTTGGAAAGATAGAAAGAGATGGAGTACTTCCAAATTCGTTCTATGAGGCCAGCATCACCTGAATTCCAAAACCAGACAAAGACCCCACCAAAAAGGAGAATTACAGACCAATATCCCTGATGAACATGGATGCAAAAATTCTCAACAAGATACTAGCCAAGAGGATCCAACAACACATTAAGAAAATTATTCACCATGACCCAGTAGGATTTATCCCTGGGACACAAGGCTGGTTCAACACTCGTAAAACAATCAATGTGATTCATCATACCAGCAAGAGAAAACCCAAGAACCATATATGATCCTCTCATTAGATGCAGAGAAAGCATTTGACAAAATACAGCATCCATTCCTGATCAAAACACTTCAGAGTGTAGGGATAGAGGGAACTTTCCTAGACATATTAAAAGCCATCTACGAAAAGCCCACAGCAAATGTCATTCTCAATGGGGAAGCACTGGGAGCCTTTCCCCTAACATCAGGAATAAGACAGGGATGTCCACTCTCACCACTGCTGTTCAACATAGTTCTGGAAGTCCTCGCCTCAGCAATCAGACAACAAAAAGACATTAAAGGCATTCAAATTGGCAAAGAAGAAGTCAAACTCTCCCTCTTCGCCGATGACATGATACTCTACATAGAAAACCCAAAAGCCTCCACCCCAAGATTGCTAGAACTCATACAGCAATATGGTAACGTGGCAGGATACAAAATCAATGCCCAGAAATCAATGGCATTTCTATACACTAACAATGAGACTGAAGAAAGAGAAATTAAGGAGTCAATCCCATTTACAATTGCACCCAAAAGCATAAAATACCTAGGAATAAACCTAACCAAAGAGGTAAAGGATCTATACCCTAAAAACTATAGAACACTTCGGAAAGAAATTGAGGAAGACACAAAGAGATGGAAAAATATTCCATGCTCATGGATTGGAAGAATTAATATTGTGAAAACGTCAATGTTACCCAGGGCAATTTACACGTTTAATGCAATCCCTATCAAAATACCATGGACTTTCTTCAGAGAGTTAGAACAAATTATTTTAAGATTTGTGTGGAATCAGAATAGACCCCAAATAGCCAGGGGAATTTTAAGACAGAAAAGCATAGCTGGGGGCATCACAATGCCAGATTTCAGGTTGTACTACAAAGCTGTGGTCATCAAGACAGTGTGGTACTGGCACAAAAACAGACACATAGATCAATGGAACAGAATAGAGAACCCAGAAGTGGACCCTGACCTTTATGGTCATCTAATATTCGATAAAGGAGGAAAGACTATCCATTGGAAGACAGTCTCTTCAATAAATGGTGCTGGGAAAATTGGACATCCACATGCAGAAGAATGAAACTGGACCACTCTCTTTCACCATACACAAAGATAAACTCAAGGTGGATGAGAGATGTAAATGTGAGACAAGATTCCATCAAAATCCTAGAGGAGAACACAGGCAACACCCTTTTTGAACTCAGCCACAGTAACTTCTTGCAAGATACATCCACAAAGGCAAGAGAAACAAAAGCAAAAATGAACTATTGGGACTTCATCAAGATAAGAAGCTTTTGCACAGCAAAAGATACAGTCAAAAAAACTAAAAGACAACCTACAGAATGGGAGAAGATATTTGCAAATGACCTATCAGATAAAGGGCTAGTTTCCAAAATCTATAAAGAACTTATTAAACTCAACACCAAAGAAACAAACAATCCAATCATGAAATGGGCAAAAGACATGAAGAGAAATCTCACAGAGGAAGACATAGACATGGCCAACACGCACATGAGAAAATGCTCCGCATCACTTGCCATGAGGGAAATACAAATCAAAACCACAATGAGATACCCCCTCACACCAGTGAGAATGGGGAAAATTAACCAGGCAAGAAACCACAAATATTGGAGAGGATGTGGAGAAAAGGGAACCCTCTTACACTGTTGGTGGGACTGTGAACTGGTGCAGCCACTCTGGAAAACTGTGTGGAGGTTCCTCAAAGAGTTAAAAATAGACCTGCCCTACGACCCAGCAATTGCACTGTTGGGGATTTACCCCAAAGATTCAGATGCAATGAAACGCCGGGACACCTGTACCCCGATATTTCTAGCAGCAAGGTCCACAATAGCCAAACTGTGGAAGGAGCCTCGGTGTCCATCGAAAGATGAATGGATAAAGAAGATGTGGTTTATGTGTACAATGGGATATTACTCAGCCATTAGAAACGACAAATATCCACCATTTGCTTCAACGTGGATGGAACTGGAGGGTATTATGCTGAGTGAAGTAAGTCAATGGGAGAAGGACAAACAGTGTATGTTCTCATTCATTTGGGGAATATAAATAATAGTGAAAGGGAATATCAGGGAAGGGAGAAGAAATGTGTGGGAAATATCAGGAAGGGAGACAGAACATAAAGACTCCTAACTCTGGGTAATGAACTGGGGGTGGTGAAAGGGGAGGAGGGCGGGGGATGGGGGTGAATGGTTGGCGGGCACTGAGGTGGACACTTGATGGGATGAGCACTGGGTGTTATTCTGTATGTTGGTAAATTGAACACCAATAAAAAATTAATTTATTAAAAAAATAAAAAAATAAAAAATAAAAAAAGAATAGTAGTTTGTATATTTGCCCATGTATTTAGCTTTACTAGAGATATTTATATTTTCAGATGGCTCTGAGTTCCTGTCTAGAGGCCATTCGTGTCAATTTGAAGAACTCCTTTAAGCACTTCTTGTAGGGCAAGTCTAGTGGCAATGGATTCCCTTGGCTTTTGATTATCCGGGAATGTCTTAATTTCTCTCTCAGCTCTGAAGAACAGTTTTGTCAGATACAGAATTCCATGTTTCCAGTTTGTTTGTTTTCATTCAATAGTTTCAATATATCTTCCTACTGCCTTCTGGCCTCCAAGGTTTTTGCTGGTAAATCACCTGATAGTCTTATCGAGGATACTTTGTATATGATGACTTTTTTTCTTCTGCTTTCAAAATTCTGTTTTTGGCTTTTGACAGTTTCATTGTAATATGTCTCAGTGTGAGTCTCTGGATTTATTCTGTTTATAGTTCATTGAGCTTCTTGAATTTGTACATTTATCTTTCCTTAAATTTGGTAAGTTTTTTGGTCAATATTTTTTCAAATAATCTCTCTGTCCCTTTTTCTTTCCTACCTCCTTCTGGGACTTCCTTAATGTATGTATTGGTCCTTATGATAGTATCCCAAATGTTCCTTAGGCTCTGTCATTTTTCTTCACTCTATCACTCTGCTCCTCAGATGATAATTTCAAATGTCTTTCTTTAAAAAAAGATTTTATTTATTTATTTATTTATTTATTTATTTATTTATTTATTTGAGAGAAAGCACAAAATGGGGCAACAGCAGAGGGAGATGGAGAAGGAGACCCCCTGCTCTTTGATGATCTATTTTATGTCTACATAGTAAAATCTTGGCCCAGACATCTGTGGTTCTTTAGTTCCCTTGTAACTTTTACAAACAGTTGCTACCACTTTTCCTGAGATCTAAGTTAGGCAAGATGGAAACCAGTCCTTTAAGCACCTTCCAGGCAGCTTAGAACATTATGAATAATGTCTCTTTGGCTCACAGGAGAAATCTGGAACTGGTCTGCCCCCTCCTTTAGACCAAGACCACCTATGCCAGGAAAGCGTTGGGGCAAGATCAATTAAAGATGCCATAAAATTTCCTGCTATTTTGAATGTGACTTTATCTTAACTGCGCATTTACTTAGGTTGCTATAGACCTTTGACTGTTTTCCAGAGCTGCTGTAAGGTTCAGTCAGCTGGTTTGTGATTATTTTTTTATATTTCCATGGAGGAAATGGACTCGGAACTTCCTAGTCTGCCATTTTTTTTCTAAGCTTCCTTAAAACATATTCAAATGATTTATGCAACTACTATATCACTTTCTTGCTGTAAGCCTAAATGACCAAGTAGAATTCTTTTGGGTCTATCTTCTTAGGCTTAAATAAAAAGATTAACTTGCAATAGATAGTCTCCAAAGAACTTCTACTTCTATTCCCGAAATTATAACTACTCTTTTGAGTTATGAAATAAAGGTCATTTCTAATAAATTATTTTTCAAAACCCCCAAAAGTAAATACTTTTCAATTAGTAAATGGAAGTATAAATACCAAAGAGCTACTGGCAAGTGAGTCCATGTAATGAAATGTAAATCCTAGAAAAGCAAAGAGATATTGAACCTATGAAAAAAAAAAGAAAGAGAAAAATCACTGAAAGGGATGTTTGAAAATATAAGACCAACAAAGATTGGTGTCAGCTTATATTTTTTAATGCTTGTTTCATTGCTGTTTTCTTAATTTCTTATGCCATTTTTGTTTTCAGACAATAAATATGATACTAAATATAGCCTGATTCAAGGAATGCCATTCATATCTGGCAAGAGAACTTATTAAAATGCTTTGCACAACATGAGGAAAAGTATAATTGATCCAAGAATTACTTAGTTAAAACTATAAAAATAAATAAATGACCTTTAAAGTATATTCACAGAATGTAAAAAATGCAGGTACACACACAATTTTAGTGTGGGGAGTTAAAAACCTAAGAATTTCATTTATGTATCAAGATAGTTCTTGGATAAAATGAATAGTCTTCCCTAACCATGGCCTCATGGTTCTAAGACTGAGGTGTTGAATTTGATTGGATAGTCTCTATTTGGTGACAAACAAGTAGAAGTTTTCAGAGAAAATGCTCATTCTTCTCAAAAGTTCATCAAAATTGTCAATGTTCTCAGGCAAGTTATCACAACTGGTTGTCTTGAGAAAATCTCTCTCTCTCTCTCTCTCTCTCTCTATATATATATATATATATATATATATATATATATATATCACATACACACATTCTAAAAATAACCCATGTCTGAGTTCTATTTGTTATTACCTCTTATTATAGATTATGGTTAAGTTTACTCATATGTGTTTATAGAATGCATGTCTACCTGCTTAAGCCATGAACAATTCTAGGACCTGTATCAGGGTAAAGTGATTTCACTTATTTTATATGATAATAATATGGTACAGACTAAAAGTTATATAACCTGGTCATGAAATGCTAAGCATGAAGGATAAGTCTGTGACATGTCTATTTATCTGGGTCAAATATTTGAAATAAAGAGGGCAAGTAACAGACAAAGAGGATTAATTTCTCAAACAGAAGTAAGTCTAGGTAATGTCAGTCTGGGGCTGAAGAATTAATGCAACAGGGAAGGGCTTTTTGGAGTTTGCTGAAGAAATCTATGCTATAGTTACAACAATAGTTGTCAGAAGGTTTCTGTGGGCATTGAAATCAAAGCAACTATATCCTACTTTCCTCAAGCATTCCTATGCAGTCCAATGAAATTAATTTTAATGAACTGATCACCCACTGGGTTGCTATGGGCAATGATCTATTTTTTATGAACATGGCTGGAAAGTTTAAATTCACATGAAAATGACTCAAGGGAAACAATCTAGATCATTCATTTCTAACCCATTCCCATGGTACTTATCACAAAGGGAACATATTATTGCTGGAATTATCTGACACAGTGGGTTAAGGTCATGTGGGCTTTGTGTGACATCTCTGATCTCATTAGAAATGCATTCTAATGACTAAATTGGACACAAATACCATTTATAAAGTAAGATAACTGAGTCAATCCTAAGGAAAAAATATCCTTAGTTGGATAGGAATGTGAACAATTTGCTTGAAATTAAAACATTATTTTTTAAAAAGGATTTAGAAAGACTACTTCAGGTTCAATCCAAAAAATCTGTTCAGAAATTCAACTAAATGATAAGTTGATTGGTCACTGGGGATTTCCAATCAGCTAGCTCAGATTCTCCCCTCAGGGAATCTGTTCCAAAATCTCTGTTTCCTCCAGTAAGTGTATTTCTCATCACATGCAAACTCCATGGTTATCTATTAGCATAAAATTCATCATAGGGGTTCTTACAGGATGCAGAAGGCAAAATGAGTAGATTTAACTTGACTTTGCAACTTATTTTTTTCAGCTATCTTCAGCATTGAGATACCTTTTCACATAAGCTCAGTTGTGTAATTTCCCTATGGAAAACCTCTGAAATTCGCTTTCCAAATAGGATGCATTTGTTGTTCTTGATTGTTTTACATATGAGAGGACAGAATCTAGATAATACCAGAGACATCCATATGAAGGCTCAAACATCTCATATTACAAAATATAGTACTTAGTTCTCATACACTTCTCAGCCCTCTTACAAGATGCTTCTGTTGATGGGCCATGGTGGTTTTGTTATTGTGTCAACATAGTTAAACTTGAACGCTGTATAGTTTTAGATTTTATTTACCACAAGAGCAATTTGCACAAAATTTAAAAAGTAGGAGTGGGTCACCACAGAGCTGTGGGTAGTCAAATAGCTCCCCAATGTCCACTAGATCTCCACTTCTAACTTCTCCAACTCCCAATCCAGGCATATATATATAGCTCCATGACAAGGACATCAACTCATTCTTCAGGTCATCTGTGTTGTTGAGGGCAAAGTGATAGGGACAAACATGGACTGCAGTTTGACCTTATAAATTCTAATTTGTTTTCATGGATTCCAATTTGATCTCATGGACTCCAGCTTGTTTATATTCTTTCCTTTTTAACATTCAGTCTTTCCTCCCAAGTGTCAGCTCTACTAATTACAGCAACTTCAGGAATACCACCAGATACAGAGGCAACAGCCTTCCATATACATTTTTATGTTTCTACACTTGCATAAGAACTAACCTCTATAATAAATCTCCTATTTCGTAACACTCAGTGATTCTGTATCTCTGCTGACTGACACACTATGTTATACATAAGTTACATTATCTTTAATGTGAGAAGATACTTCCACAATCCGTATTACTTCTGCTTTTCTGGACAATTTTTAATAGCATTTTAACATGTTTGGTAGGTCAGAAATTTATTTTGGGAAATAGCTTCCAAATACTAATTCTATAAGAAATACAAGCTGTTACTCTTCCATTTACCGACTAGGACATTTGGCATTCTTTTAAATGAAGATCTTACTATTTTGTAGCCTAGGGCAATGCTTTGACCTTTTCAATATTCCATAATTAGATTGGCTGCAGTTCTACTTTGCCTCCTGTTTACAGCCTAAGCAGCCTCTGGGAAAGGGGCAGAGTGGCCAGCTGTTCACTGTTGAAAATATTTTAAAGGTCAAAGAAATAGAGCATTTCAACTGTCTACTCTCCTAAAATATATTCACATTTTTCAGGGGAATCTAAAGAAAGGGGAAGTACATTCTCTATAAAACAAAGCTGGTATCATCAAATTTTGCTACTTCAATTTAAGAAAATTTTCGACTGACCTAGGTAGATGTCTGGGCTCTTAGACAGAGACAGATGTTCTTCACAAACTATTCCGACCTGTACCTTCTTTTTCACTGCCCCCCCTTCACTCAAGGCATACCTCTCCCAATTTATTATTGTAGAAATATGATACCTCAATAAAATATAAAGTCCAGTGCTTCCCTCTAATAAGACTGATGAAACATCTGATTTTTAAGGGAGTCACATTCCAAGAAATCCAAGTGTTAACAACTGGATTGTTTTATCTAACAGAATTTGTGGATTTAACCACAATTATTTATATTTCACCCTTTGTTTCTAAATTACTTAAACAAATATTCCTCTTAGTGAGTAGATGCCAATAAATACATTTATTTACTTATTTATTGATATAATGATATAATAGTATAATTTTATTTTAATGTGGGTTTTTTCTCAAAATTTTATTTAAATTCAAGTTAGTTCACATATAGTGTAATTTTAGTTTCAGAGGTAGAATTTGGTAAAACATGAGGTGCATATAACATCCAGGACTCATTGCATCAAATGCCCTCCTTAATGCCCATCACCCAATTACCACTCCCTACCCACCTCCCCTCCAGCAACCCTCAGTTTGTTTCCTATATTTAAGAGGATTCTAATGAACACATTTAATGTTGCCTTGATAATTGAGGCAATCATTAATATCAACAGTAATTTTATAGGATTTGATTTGAAGATATGAATTCCCAAAATAAATACTGACCTCAGAGTACAATGTGAAAGTAGTTTTTGTTGTTCTTTCTTTTCTTTGTTTTTAACTCAACCAAATAATAAGAAAACAAGTTTATATCAGAGATATTTTTTCTCTACTAAATTAAATATCCAAAAGCAATTCACACATAAATTAATATTCCTGTTGGTTTGATCCCAGATCATTGAGGTTTAGCATATTAGGGGTTACTGTTAGTTACTGTTGCCTGAACTTGAAAACCAAAAATATACTTTAGTGTATATGAAAAATTCTTCAAGAGATAATGAATGACCCTCAGCAGTGTCATTGCTTATTTTACTCAATGGAACTGTTAAATTAAATTAAAAATTTTTGTAAAATTAACATTTTTTTCTGGATTAAAATTTGCGTTTGTGTTAACGTATACTATGGAAGACAATATTATTTCTGAGAAAAAGTTGGGTACCTTACCAAGCTACCTGGCTGTAAGAACTACAGTGAGGGAGCTCTTTATGATCTACTTCAGGAAATAATCCCAAGAACCCTGATGACTGTAACTTGAAAAAAGATGTGGGAAGGGAGTGGGAGAACATTCTCTCCAAGGCTTGGATTGGTTCAGAGAAGCCAAGGATATGATGCTGCACTGTTACACAACCTTGCTTCCCTAGGGGACTCTGATTGATTTTATGGCAGGAGCTACAAATTAATAGCTATCACCAGGATTACCAGTTAGTTTGAGAGAGTAGAGAACAACCACCTAGAGAAGCCCTCCCAAAAGCCTGTTGTTACATAATTATAAAAGCTCCAGAGAAACATGGACACATAAAAACTTTAAGCTACTACTGGAAAAATGTCATGAGGAGTGCCAGAAGTCATGCACACAAGGAGCAACTACCATACTTTATCTAGAAGAGGGCCCACTTTGAGACAATAGTGATATTGTCTAGAAGTCACCAGACCTGGGTTCTTGGTGACATTCACCAAGGTTAAAGATGGTCACTGGCTAACCTAAGTCTTCTATGGACATGATCAGAGAAAGACTACTAATAAGCTTTAGCCTCTATGGAAATGATAGCAATTAATAACTATTATGGTTCTAGAAATATCATAACAAAGGAAAGAGCAGATACCAAAAAAAAAAGAACTTGTAAAACTCTTTACTCATGGATAAGTAGCATCCATTGGTTCCTTTCTATGACTCTGTTGACAGTTCAGCATTAGGCATAGATTAGATTAGATTTGCTGGCTATAATCTTACTGAGAACTTTACCAGTAATCTTAACAAGAACACAACTTTTCTTTCAAGTATGATGCAGTTGAGATTAAGCAATTCAAGACTATAGCTGAATTCCCACAGTAAGCTACTGGGAAAATTTAATGCAACCCTGAAGGGAATAATTAGGAAGTGTGTGGATAATCATGCTAATACTTTAGATCAGAACTTTTTATCACTTCTGTCATTTACATATAGAGAGGGCTCATAGGAATTATTTTTTTTTTATAATTCAGAATTATACAAGGAAGGAAATATGGGAGTCATCTTAACTCCATAACTAGGTTATTCATACTAGAACAGTATATTAAATTGTAGGGTCAGATAAACATATGTGACATCATTTTTAAGGTAAATTATTTAAATATCAACTTGATAATAATGTAGAGCTTATTATAGTCTCATATGATTGATATAACCTCCTAGAGACATCAGACATGACTTACTATTTATGTTTTATTATTCAAACTATCCTCTGTAATTTATACACAAAGATTAATTTTTAAAAATTTAACACATATTAACTGAAAAGTGACACTATATATCTATAAAAGATGTACAATTGTATATATAGCACTATTTATATGTACATGGTTTACATATACTATACTATTATATTATACTCATATTGCTACCAAATGCCAACTTGTTTCCAGATACTAGAATTTAAGGAGACTTCTCACTATTAGACAAATGAAAACAAAACCAAAAGTTTAAAAACAATTAGAGCATATTCTTATATACTGAAAATGGCTGATAAAATGAGTAAGTTGAAGATGAGAAACATGCAAAAAGACTGCACTTTACTAGAAGAAAGGGAAACTTTCAGAATATAATGTGCCAATAATATATTAAACATTGTAAACCAATGAAAAATGTGTCTTTGTAGTAAACCAAAAATATGGAAATATATTAGGAAACTAGAGGTCATAAATTTATAAAACAACACATATTAGAATTGTTGAAAGAGGGAAGGATGATATTCTTCCCCTACATAAAGATAAATTATAAATTACTGGAGAGGTCTACCTATGATTCCAAACTAGATGAAACATCTTACGTGATTTTTCTTGAATAAGTCACCAGAGAAACCCTAAATGACATATGTAGGCTAAATCTATTCTTCTTAAATACTAATAAATATGATTACATAGGGACTTAAAAATATATAATTATTGAGCTCTACCACTACAGATTCTTATGAAGAGAATATTTTTTAATAAAAGTGGTCATAGTGATAGAGGAAATCCAACTACAAAATTTCAGACACATTAGAAACCTCAGAAAGTCTAGTTTTAAATTCAGAAGAAGATCAGATAGCTAGAGAAACCCTAAATAGAAGAACAAAGAAATTATGACATTCTTGCATGTCCCCTAGGAGGATAACTCCTGAAATAAAGAAGATAGTCTGAGAGCACAGATATTTTTCATTTTGATGTAGTTCAATTTACCTATTTTTCATAACATGTAAGAAAGAGTATGTCTGTGCTAAGAGAGATCATAGATGTTCTTTACTGAAAACCATGTAGAGGCCACTTGGCTATCTATGTAGAGGGGATGATAATCCAATTATGATGCCAACTTCTTAAATGAATTGAAATGTTTTAGATTAAATCACAATAATGGTGAGAAAGTAAAATAAAGGATTAACCAAATGTCTCATAATTTCTAATTTTCTCCCTTGATCTTTTTTCTAAATAGAAAGCACATTAAATCTTTATGTATCATAGCTAATTGAATTCCATAACAATACTTGATGTGTATCATATGCCCAAAATTAATGCCCTATTTGGTCATTTGGGGACTAGTAAAATTATTTTAGCTATAGTTTATAATAATGGCTATTTTTTAAAATAGCTCTATCGAGGAATAATTTATATATCATAAAATGCACTCATTTAAATTGTACAATTCAACAGTTTTAAGTATATACAGTTGTACAACCATTATCATCTAATCATCTAACCATCTAACTTTAGAATATTCTCATCATCCCAAAAAGAAGCATCTATTTGTAGATGTACGTTAGCATCTATTCCCCATCCTACTCCCATATCCCTCTCATCCTGAAGCAGTGATATACCAAGTGTCTCCATGGAATTATCCATTTATTCTATTTCATATAAATGAAATCATACAATACTGGTCTATTGCAACTCATTTCTTTCATACAGTAAATTGTTTTCAAGGTTCATACACATTGTAACATGTATCAGTACTTCAGGACTTTTTATTGCCAATTAATATCCCATCATATGGTTATATCACATTTTAGGTGGTTTTCACATTTTGGCTATTATGAATAATAATGCCATGAATATTGGCATAGAAGTTTTTGTGTAGACATGTTTTTATCTATCAAGGAATTAAATTGCTGGGTTACTATGGTAATTCCATGTTTAACATTCTGAGGAACTATCAGACTGTATTCCCAGGTGGTTGTACCATTTTACAGTCCCACTAACAATTCATGAGGGTTCCAATTTCTCCACATCCCAATCAACACTTGTTTCTGTTTTATTACAGTCATGCTAGTGAATGTGAATTGATATTCATTTTGTTTTTGATTTGCATTTCTATAATGACTAAAAATATTAAGTATTTTTTTCATGTTCATATTGACCGCTCATTACTCTTCTTTGGAGAAATATTTATCAGATCATTTGCCCTTTTTAAAATTAGACTATTTGTAGGGCACCTGGGTGGCTGAGTCAGTTAAGTGTCCGACTCTTGATTTTGGCTCAGGTCTTGATCTCAAGCCCCACGTTGGGGCTTTCTAATTAATTAATTAATTAAATAAATCAGGCTATCTTTTCATTATTGAATTATAAGCATTTCGTATATATTCTGGGTTGAAATCCTTTATTAGATATGTGCTTTGAAATTCTTTTCCCATTCAGTGACTTGTATTTTTATCTTCTTAGTGATATTGTTTATAGCACAATTTCCTTTTTTTAAAAAAATTATTTATTTATTCATGAGAGACACACACACACACACAGAGAGAGAGAGAGAGAGAGAGGCAGAGACACAGGTAGAGGGAGAAGCAGGCTCCACACAGGGAGCCCGACATGGGACTCGATCCCAGGTCTCCAGGATCACGCCCTGGGCTGAAGGCAGTGCTAAACCGCTGAGCCACCTGGGCTGCCCGTGATTCTCATTTAACGTAGTGAAATCTATCTTTGTTTTGTGGCTTGTGCTTTTTGTGTCATAAATAAGAAATTACTGCCTAAGCCAAGATTATGAAGACTTACTCCTGTATTTTTCTTCTGTGAGTTTTATAGGTTTAGCACTTAACATCTAATTTTATAATTATTTTGAGTTATTTTCTTGTTATATGAGGAAAGACTCCAATTTCATTCTTTTGCACATGGATATACCGTTTTCCCAGTACTATTTGTTAAAAAGAATATTATTTTTTCTTTGAAATGTCATGACATCCTGTTGGAAATAATTAACGTTATTAAATGTAAGGGTTAATATCTGGTCCCTCAATTCTGTGGCATTGACTTACATATGAATATTTATACCAATAGCCCACTTTGTTGATGACTGTATATTTGTAATAAGTTTTAAAATTGGAAGTGTGAGTCTCCAAAATTTTCTATTTTTTTTCTTTTTAATCTCTTAAGATGTTTTGATTAATCTGGGTCCTTTGCATTTCAATGTGTATTTTAAAATTGGTGTGTCAATTTCTGCCAAAAAATATAGAGCAGGTATTTTGATAAGAATTGTGTTAAATATGTAGATTAATTTAGGGAAGTACCACCGTCTTAACAATATTGTCTTCCAAACTATGAGCATGGAATATCCTTCCATTTATTAGTGTCTTTTATTTCTTCTGCAGATTTTTGTGGTTATCAGTCTTGTACTTTGTTAAAGTTAGTATTAGTTACTTATTATGCTATTGTAAATAGAATTATGTTCTTAATTTTGTTGTCAGATTGTTCCTTGGTAATGTATAGAAATACAGTTGATTTTTCATATATTGATCTTGTACTATGCAAATTTACTGAATTCACATTAGTTCTAATGTTTGTTTATTTGTTTGTTTTAGTGGATTCCTTCGGATGTTCCACATACTAGATTATGTAATCTCCAAATAAATATTGTTTTATTCCTTACTTTCCAACCAGAATACCTTTTATTTATATATATTGCCTAACTGCAGGGGCTGAAACCTCCAGCACAGATTTAATATATTTGGTAAAGGCAAGCATGTATTTAACCTTGTCCTGATATAGGGGTAAGAATTCAGTCTTTCACAATTAAATGTGACATTAACTGAAGAGTTTTTGTAGATGACCATTACCAAAGTAAGTCCCCTTTTATATCTAGTTGAGTGATTAGTTTTTATCATGAAATGGTGTTGGATTTTGTCAAATGCTTTATCTCTCTATTGAGATAATCATGTGATGTTTGTCCTTTGTCTTAATGACATATTACATTAATGTTTTCAGATGTTAACCAATTTTTTATCCCTGGGATAAATTCTACTTAGTCATGGTGCATAATCCTTTTTAACTTTTTGCTTGGTTGGGTTTTCTAGTTACATTGTTGATAATTTTTGCATCAATATTTATAAGAATATTGGTTGGCCGTTTTCTTCTGATGTTTTCTTGTGTTTGCTTGTAATGCCTGGTTTTGCTTTCAGAGTAATTTATAGCCTCATAAAATGAGCTGCGAATTATTTCTTCCTCTATTTTTGGAAGAGTTTATGAATGATTAGTTTTAATTTTTTAAAATTTGGTTTTAGAATAAAAATGTTCCTAGGATTGGGCTTTTCTTTATACTAGATTATTTAGTCATTAAATTCCTTCTTTGTTGTTATTACACATCTCATAAGGTTTTCTACTTTTTCCTGGGTCAGTATTAGTAGTTTGTGTCTTTCCAGGAATTTTTCTATTTTATCTAAATTATCTAATTTGTTGGAATACAATTGTATATAGTCTTTATAATCTTTTCACTTCTGTAATGTCAATAGTAATGTCTCTTCATTCATCCTTTCATTCTCGTTTGTTGTTGATGAGTCCAGCTAAAATTTGTCAATTTTATTCATCTTTTGAAAGGACAAACTTTTGGGTTTTTTATTTCCCTATTGTTTTTGGAATCCATATTGCATTAATCTCAGTTTTAGTCTTTAGTCTTCTCTTCTTTCAGCCTATGTTGCTCTCCTTTGTTTTAGTTTCTTAAGGTGAAAGTTTAGATTTTCAATGTAAAACTCTTTTTTTAAAAAACTGAAATATATTATATTAGAATATATGTACATATATGAATGTTATATTAGTTTCAGATGTATAACATGGTGATTCAACAATTATAAACATTATAAATATTCACCACAATAGGGGTAGTTACCATTTGTCACCACTCAAAGTTATTACAATAATTTTTACCATATTCCCTATGCTGCACTTTCCATCCCCATGGTTTATTATTTTATAACTGAAAATTTGTACCTCTGAATCTGTTTCCTGAATTTCACCCATTTCCCCACCCCTACCCTGTCAACCACCAGATTGTCCTCTATATTTATGTAACTCTTTCTATTTTCATTGTTGTTGTTGTTTGTTTTGTTTTTGATTCCACATATAAGTGAAATGCTATGGTATTTGTCTTTCTTTCCCTGACTTATTTCACTTAACATAATACCCTGTAGGTCTGTCCATGTTGTTGCAAATGGCAAGATTTCATTCTTATGGCTGAATAATATTCCATTGTAAGTGTGTGTGTGTGTGTGTGTGTGTGTGTGTGTGTGTGTGTATACAATCTTCATTATTCATTCATATATCAAGAGACATTTGGGTTGCTTTCATATCTTGGCTATTATTTAATAACGTGCAATAAAAACAGTGATGTAGTTTTGGAATATAGTTTAGGTTTGCTGGGGTGAGGTCCAGAGCCAACAGCCAAGAAAGAATTCTTGAGATGTCTTTGGTGCAAAAAGGTGGTTTTGTTAAATCACGAGGATAGGACCTGTGGGCAGAAAGAGCTGCACTGGGGTTGTGAGCAGCAAGTGCTTTTATACTATGGGGTTGAGGGAGGTAAGGAAAAAGGAAAGTTTTCTAAAGAACTTTCACATGCTAGAGAGGACCTACAAGATACTGGAGGTCTTGCCATTGTCAAGTTAAGGTTCTTTTTCCCTCTAGTAAAGCATTAAGACAGTTGGGAGCTTCCTGGAAGAATGAAATAAATAAAATTTTTAAAATCAGTAGATGTTTTTGTTTTCTTTGAGTAAATCCAGCAATTGAATTACTGGATTATATGGTATTTATCTTATTAATTTTTTTAAGGAAACTCCATACTGTTTTCCATAGTGACTTCACCAATTTACATTCCCACCAATATTGCAGGAAGGTTCCTTTTTCTCCACATCCTTACCAACATTTGTTATTTCTTGCTTTTTGGTACTGGTTATTCTGACTGGTGTGCAGAGGTTTTGATTTGCATTTCCCTCTGTTTTTCAGATTGCCTAATATCTAAGATTTTATCCTCAAATTAACTGATCCTATCTCTATAAGCTCTAATCTATTGAACACCCTTAGTGATTTTTAAATTTTTTATTATACTTTTCAACTCTAGAATGTCCATCTTTCTTTTTTTTTAATTTCTATATCTTTATGGTCTTTTTAATTTTTATTTATTTATTTTTAGTTTATTTATTTATTTATTCATTCATGAGATATATAGAGAGAGGCAGAGACACAGGCAGAGGGAGAAGCAGGCTCCATGCAGGGAGCCCAATGTGGGACTCGATCACAGATCTCCAGGTCATGCCCTGGGCCGAAGGCAGGTGCTAAAATGCTCAGCGACCCAGGGATCCCTAGTCTTTTTTTTTGTTTTCAAGTTACACTGTCATCATGTCTTCCTTTAATTCTTTAAATAAGATTTCATCTAGATATTTGAACATATTTATAATAGCTGCTTATAATAGCAGCGACCCAGGGATCCCTACAGTCTTTTTTTTTTTAAGTTACACTGTCATCATGTCTTCCTTTAATTCTTTAAATAAGATTTCATCTAGATATTTGAACATATTTATAATAGCTGCTTTGAAGTCTTTCTCTGCTTTTAACATCTCTCCCATGAAAGGCATATTTTTGTTGCCTGCTTTTTTTTTTAAGATTTTGTTTATTTATTCATGAGAGAGAGACACAGAGAGAGAGAGAGAGAGAGAGAAAGAAAGAGAGGGAGAGAGAGAAGCAGAGGGAGAAGCAGACTCCATGCAGGGAGCCTGATGTGGGACTCGATCCCAGGTCTCCAGGATCAGGCCCTGGGCCCTGGGCCGAAGGCGGCGCTAAACCACTGAGCAACCCGGCTCAGGGCTGCCCTGTTGCCTGCTTTTTAAACTATGTATGTATCACACATTTCTGCTTCTCTGTATGGTTCATCATATTTTTTTTTGAAAATGGAACATTTTAGTTAATAATATTAAAGTAACTTGGATGATAACTGTTCTTTCCTGAGACTTGTTTTTGCTCTTTGTTCTTTCACTTATTTGTTTTGTAATGACTTTTAATGGATAGAAAAAAAATCAGTGAAGTCTTCCAGACCACCATTGATGACTATGGTTTTAGGGAGACCCTCTTTGAGTGTGTCCTTCCCTGATATCCTTGTCAAGGTTATGGTTGGCCTATATATGTTGGTATCACACCCAGCTGTTAATTTCCACTAGTTGCAAGTTGATTTATTTATTGTTTTCAACAGTACCCTGTGGCATGGCATATATCAGTCCATAGTCTGATCTAATTAAAGTTGGATGCTTGGCAGGGGTGAGGTGTTCCAGTTTTTTGAAACATGACTCTATCCTCCTCCAGGCAGAACTCTGTGTTGTAGAGCAGGAGTTCTGGTGGATGGGAAGAGGAACTGGTGCCCCCAGCTAGCTCTGGCCACTACCTAGATAGATCATCTTCAGCTCAATTCTAGGGAAAAATGTTTACTGGCTAATGAATCTCCCCAGATTAAATCTACATTCCAGGAACCTGGGAGAGATAAGAACTTCCACCCTAATGCCAAGACCACTAGAGTAGGTCTTCCACAATGCTGTGCTGTGTGGGAAAGAGGGACCAGCTGCCTTGTCAAGACACCCCTTTGGAGCAGCAGTTGGGGTTGGGGTAATAATTGCTGCTTGGCTTCTGCCATCCACTAGATAGGTGCCTTCTATTGCACAAAGCTGTAGAAAATGGGATCTGCTGATGTTCACCAGCTGCTGAAATAACTGAGAATAGCTCTTGCACTCCAGGGATCTAAGAGAGAGGGGAACTGACATTCAGCTGACAAGCTTGCTGAAACAGTTGTTCCATGATGCAGAGTTTTGTGGGCAAGGGTGTAGTCCCTGTCTTGAATGCCACAGCCTCCTACTCTTACCAAGTTTATGTAGATTTTTTTGAAGAAACACTTCTCAATTGGTTGTAAGCCCTTTGATCAAGCCCCAGAGATTTTGAAAGGTTGTCTTTGCTGATTTTGATCAGTCTAATAGATGTCTCTCTGGGAGAGAAGTTTTGCTGGGCCCCTAGCACTGACACCATTCCAGAAGTCAGTTTATAGCTTTGAAAATAAAAACAGATGAAGAGCACAAGAATAACTTGATATAGATTTTTTAACACACACGCTAGGTTCCATGGTCAAATCAGTCTTGGAAAATCTGGGTTTTAAAAAATCTAGAGGTTTTCTTTAAATATATATATTTTTAAATTATAGATTGCCTCAAAGCCTTAATTTTATTTTATTTTTTTATAAATTAATTTTTATTGGTGTTCAATTTACCAACACACAGAATAACACCCAGTGCTCATCCCGTCTAGTGTCCCCCTCAGTGCCCGTCACCCATTCACCCCCACCCCCTGCCCTCCTCCCCTTCCACCACCCCTAGTTCATTTCCCAGAGTTAGGAGTCTTTATGTTCTGTCTCCCTTCCTGATATTTCCCATGCATTTCTTCTCCCTTCCCTTATATTCCCTTTCACTATTATTTATATTCCCCAAATGAATGAGAACATACACTGTTTGTCCTTCTCCCATTGACTTACTTCACTCAGCATAATACCCTCCAGTTCCATCCACGTTGAAGCAAATGGTGGGTATTTGTCGTTTCTAATGGCTGACTAATATTCCATTGTATACATAAACCACATCTTTATCCATTCATCTGTCCATGGACACCGAGGCTCCTTCCACAGTTTGTCAAAGCCTTAATTTTCTAATGTGCAATTCTGAGTCTCCAGGAGGATGTTGCTGTATGTGTGTTGCCCAAAATTTATGTGACCAGTTAACATTTTGTTCTGTTTGTGGTTTTGTTTGTTTACTTTTTAATTTATTTTTATTGAACATTGCTTAAAACATGTGATATTGAGAATAAATACTCTTGGGAAAACATCAATTTAATATATTACCCTTTATTTATTTATTTTTTTATATTACTTTATAAACCAAGAAATTCACCAGGCTCTTTACAATGCCTAGTTGACAGTTTAATGTGGAAACTATGGCATTTTCTATAAACCACGTGATTACCTAACTCTATTTATCCAGGGTAGATATGAACATCTGGAGTAGCTCAGAGTGTTGCTAAATGTTCACTTCCAGAAAGGATTTATGGAAAAACTTTAAAATGCCAATCAGATTTCCAAATGTGAGGTACCAAGGACATACAGTGATTACTTAGTCTCGAACCCCATTGTCGAATAAAGGAAACTGTTGAAATTGTCAGCTAAGATATAAGGAGATCATTCTGAAAACTAACATAATTTTACAGCAGGATTTATCCCCATAGTAGTACCAATTCCTAACTAACACATTCAGTAATATTTAAAAAGTTCAGAGACCCAAAAGTATTCTAAAAATCTGAAATAGGTTTCTATTTCTTCCCAATATTTGAGAGTGAAATTTCTTGGATGAAAAAGCATGGATTTTAAGAATAAAAGAAACAGCATAAGTTCAAATCCTTACTCTGCCCTTACCAATAGTTGTGACTATTGACAAATTTCTTATCTCACTTGAACCTCCATTTCTTCATCTATAAAGTGGGGATGATAATACTTATTAGGATCGCTTGGAAACTTAAACTCCAGGAAATTTCAAATGCTTGGCACATAGCATCTCAACCCTGTTCAATGTAGTTAATGATGTGTTTTGTACTAAAATTTGTTCTGGGCAATATAAATGTAATACATTCTTAGCTACTAACATAATGTCTGGAATGTAATGGGGATTAATAAATATTTATTTAATTGAATGGAAAGATACAAATGGAAAGAAACATTTATTTAGTGTCAACAGTATACCAGGCACTTGCCATGAATTATTTTTCTAGAGTTGAATCATCACAATATTTCTGTCAGCACTTTTATTCCTATTTTATAAACAATAAAATTAGGATTCAGAAAATTCTTTGATTTGCTGGTGTTTGGTACTTAGCTATAGGAGGTAAAGCCAAGATATAAGCCTATCTAACTCCAAATCTTATGCTCCTTCTAACATGCCTGGCTGCTATTTAACCAATTTGGGAACTTTTCCTAAACCTGGATAATATTTTTCTGGCCAAGGTATTATTCATATTATTATGTGATTAAAATGTAAAACTCTAATAGCATGTTGCAAATATGGCTGTGAAATTTTTAGATATTTTTGATAAACATTTAGTATATTTCTAAATGTGTAAATGCCCTGGCAGGTAAGCTTTCTGAAAGTAGGATAGGAAAACATAAATACCTAGAATCTTGTGCATCTAACTCCAACTAAATGAATGATACTTTAAAACAAATTTAGAGTATGGGTACCACAGTACAGGGAAAAGTATGAAAAACCACACCATATATTTACACTAAAGTACTTTATTCTGTCAGATAAAAAATTATTTTAAAATTTTCTATTGGAATGCAAAAGAGTTTGGTTCCTATAAGAACAGCTGCATAGAAGCAGTTTATACCAGGAACACAGAAATCATGGTTCTGTAATGTCCCTTAGTAAAGCTGGGAAAAACAAAATATCACACATTTAAAAATTAAAAATATTGCAAATAAGGAAAGATTTTTTTAAGGAAAAAATTTTTATAAGTTAAGTCACTTTGTAGGAAGCTGTAACTGAGTTTCTTTACAGTTTTTTTAGAGGCAGGAGAGAGAGAGAGAGAGAGAGAGAGAGAGAGAGAGATTGAGACAGAGAAAGAGAGAGAGAGAGAGAGAGAGAGAGAGAAGGGACAGAGGGAGAGAGAGAGAATCTTAAGCAGCCTCAATGTGGGCTCAAAACCCTGAGATCATGACCTGAGTGGAAATCAAGAGTGGGATGCTTTGCCAACTGAGCCACCCAGGCACCCCTGGGATTCTTTCCTTTTAATGAGGTGGATAAGAAATTCAACTTAACGACTGAAGGTCAATGCTCTTCTCTGATAAAACAGAGATAAAGACTACTATGTTTTGGAAGTGGCTGGAACTAGAGGATTTCATATTCTAAGGAAGTGTTAGAAACAGCAGAACTGGAAAATAGGTCAAGCACACCACAAATGAAAAAATTGAGTGTATACATAGGATTGAGGTACTAGTAATAAAAAATTAAACCATGAAATACTAAGAGGGCAAACATGTACAGATTTCTTAGAAATTGCTTCTTCAAGTGTTAAGTTTATAGAAAAAAATAGTAAAAATATCAGGGATCTCATTTGACTTAATTACATTATTATCATCATTGTCATCACCGTTTGTACTAATTTTCAAGGAAAAGACATATTTAAATGTCAACCATTAGTTCTACAGAACAGTCTAATCATCTGACTTGCATTCTGTAACATGCATCCAGTTTACCTGGTGGATACCCTCTGGAAGAGCAATCAAACAGCTTCCCAAAATGAGTCCCCTGAAAATGTTTCAGTATTTGTATGATAACAAATGTCACAAAACAGTGCATAAGAATACTTGTATGAATCTGGGAGCAAAAACAATCTTGAAAGACACATATATGGTTATTTTAAGAGTCTTAAATGTTGTTTTAATTTAATTTAACTAAATAGTAGCCATTGTTTTTGCCAGACAAAAACTCTCAAAATAAAAATATATGTGATGGACACACTGTGCTTTTCTTTTTGCACTCTTTTTATGCTATTGCAACATTGCCCTTTATTGAAAGCTTTCCATAAAACTTAATATATCTGATTGATGCAATTCATTTAGCATTCCAAACATTGATGAAATTGCCCTTTTGTATTTGGAATGCAATTGTAGTGGGCGATTATAATGTTTTAAAATGTATTGGTTTTAGGATAATCTATTATTATATGTTTGATTCAGAACAAGCTTAATTTGTCAATATAAGCATAACCCTGAAGGGACAAAAAAGAATACTTTGAAAGCATTAACTAGCATAAATTGCACATCTAATCCAAGTAATACTGTATTTTACTTTATGATTGTTGATGGGTACATATGCTATAAACAAAGAATATTCCAAAGCTATGATTTATAAAGGCTTTCCTGCAACATTCTCAAGGAATGACAGTCATTCCATTTAGTTATCTCAAGATGTGTGCATTAAATGACAAATATAAAATGCATTAAGTTAATGTTAAACCAATGTTGTGTGCAATAAACTTGTTCACATTAAAATACATAGCAATTGATCTTTTGATTGCTTTCAGAACTTTAGGTAACCAGCCTCTAAACTTCATGATATTACCTATGTGGGTTTTACCCTGAAGCTTTACTCAGTGAAGTATGGTTAATTTAAAAAGACTTTAGACAAAGTAAATGTCAGTCTGTGTTCCACAGGCAAGGATCAGTTGTATTTTGCTTGGATGTGCCATACTCTGACTTCTTCTTCACTGATCAGAGATAATAATAAGTATATCTTGGTTCCTTAGAATGCATTTAAAATTAACTTTTAAAACTCTCAATTTAAAAAAAAATTCACATTTCCTTTCTATGGATGAAAAGCAAAGTTTTAATTATTAATTAATTATCTTGGTAGTCAAATTCTTACAATAGAAAAACTCTCTGATGTCATAACTTTTCTTTCCATAAACCTTGGCAAGCACCATGTTATGTTTTTTTTCCTCTCAAATACGAAATATAATGAAAAATGCATTTTATAGGCAATTGCTAACCACTGCATATTCTGTTTTAGCTCCTTTTTCTGATTATGATAAATCATTGCATTTTAAAATTCAGGGAAAGATATACAAGTTTCCTTCTAAGTCAGTACTTGGAATATCTCTGCTTTCAATTTTGCAATGTTTCAAGAATATTCTTTGCTATTTTTAAAAGTAAAATCAGCAGATTTGAGGTAACAGATGTCAGAAATTATCAAGGCCATTACAAGCTAATTATTTACCCAAACATCATCTTAAAGGCAAAGTATTCAGAAATAATTATGGCTTTCTATATTTCTCATTGCAGCCATTAGAAATGTCTTTGGGGTCCAAGACTAAAGATTTTTCCAATCCCTCCTTCTGTCCCACTTAGCACTGAATCAGACAGTGAGACACCTGCTTCCAGCTGCATAGAAGATGAACACATAGAAAATTCTGTTGACTTATTATTGTAATATCCCCTGGAAATCTTTCACTGAGAATTGATGAACAATCTAGAACAGCAGGGTAATAAAAACCAATATACAAAAGAACTACATTAACCTCTCCCTCAAAATTTAAAAACCTTCTATATTTCACCCTTTCCAAAACACATATAGTAATGCAGTTGAGTGTATATGATCATTAACACAACTCGAATTTACTGATCTCAGGATTCTAGTGGTTCAAAATTAATAGTCTGTGCTTTTTAGGCATAATGCTCTAGAGGCAGCAGGCCAGACCTGTATGGGAGAAACAGCAAGTTCTTATCTTATGGGCAAAAAGTTACTTTGACTCCAAGAATTATGTTCTGTTTTATGCTATCATATCACAGGTTCCATCTCCAATACCAATCTCAATTGGCCACTTAGAATGCCAGTTTAAAAATAATCTCCAGCTATGTCACTATTAATCAGGAAAGGCTATTATGATCACTTCATATCTGACAAAGGCACAGGAGTGGATAGCAAACTTTCCTGGAGAGTAATTTGCCATCTTTGCAATAGTAAACATGTTCCCCCTTAAAGGTTCCCTTGTTGAAGAAGGATTGCCATTAAGATAAACAAGGTAAGAGTCAAAAAAGGAGGGCAAAGAGAAGTAATAAAACAGGTAGTTTTAAAACATAAAACTTATTCCCATACTCCCCACAAAACTTGAGTACTTATTCCCAAATACATTATCTGATGAGATTTACCATACTTTAAAGAAAATAGTTTTAAAAGTTAAATGAGTTAGGGAAAACAAAATTATGTTTCATCATGCAGGAGAATCAAAAGCTTAGTAGTTGGATGCATTTTGCATTTTATTCAAGCAGTTAATTGTCAGTATATATATAATATATATAATATATATTCATTAGCTATAGATATGTATATGTATATATGTATATATATGCATTTGTGCATATATCTACAAGTAGCTAATCAATAATCTCTTAATAACATTTAGTTTTACTTATGTATAGTATCCCCCATATAGAAAAAACTAATTTTGTGTTGTTTAGAAATGTCTACCAGACTTCTGTGAACTTTGAGCATACTGGGTTATTTCTACAGAAAGCAGAGCTTGCTTAGTGATGGAAAACTTGTCTGCCTAGGTGAAAATTTACACTAGAGATTATCCAAATTGATTGGCCACAGTTTAGTGAACATATGTCCCCTGTAAAGCTGCTTTCTCCTTCCCTAACATATCTGAAGGAGCATAAAAATAGATGTCGGAAGAAGGGATGTACAACAGATTTTATTATCACTGATCAGACAGTAACAGCTGTCACATGAAGCTAGGTTTGCCAAGAAAAAAATATATATATAAATTTTCAAGGTTTTTTCTGTGACTTAAGATGATACATGATTTCTACACACACGCACACACACACGTGAGCACACACACACACAAAACCCGTTTATTTTTTTTATTGGTTTGATTGCCAAAATCTACCACCCAGTGCTCATCTCATCAAGTACCCTCCTCAGTGCCCGTCACCAAGTTACCCAAACCATCTGCCTGCCTCCCCTTCTGTAAACCTTTGTTTCCCAGAGTTAAGGAGTCTCTCATGGTTTGTCACCCTTTCTAATTTTTCCCACTCAGTTCTCTCCTTTCCCCGATTTTCCTTTTCACTATTTCTTCTATTCACTGTATGAGTGAAATCATATGATGATTGTCCTCCGATTGACTTACTTCACTCAGCATAACACACTCCAGTTCTATCCACATTGAAGCAAATGGTGAGTATTGTCAATTGTGATGGCTGAGTAATATTCCATTGTATACATAAACCACATCTTCTTTATCCATTCATCTTTTGATGGACACCGAGGCTGTGATCTTCCACAGTTTGGCTATTGTGGACATTGCTGCTATAAACATTGGGTGCAGGTGTCTTGGTTTTTCACTGCATCTGTATCTTTGGGGTAAATCCCCAGCAGTGAAATTGCTGGGTCTTAAGGCAGTTCTATCTTTATCTCTTTTTTTTTAAATTGCAGTTCAATTTGCCAACATATAGAATAACACCCAGTGCTCATCCCATCGAGTGCCCCCCACAGTGCCCGTCACCCAGTTACCCCCACCCCCCACCCACCTCCCTTTCCACCACCCCTTGTTCGTTTCCCAGAGTTAGGAGTCTCTCATGTTCTGTCTCCCTTTCTGATATTTCCCACTCATTTTTTCTCCTTTCCCCTTTATTCCCTTTCAATATTATATTCCCCAAATGAATGAGACCATATAATGTTTGTCCTTCTCCAATTGACTTGTTTCACTTAGCATAATACCCTCCAGTTTCATCCACGTCGAAGCAAATGGTGGGTATTTGTCGTTTCTAATGACAGAGTAATATTCCATTGTATACATAAACCACATCTTCTTTATCCATTCATCTTTCGATGGACACCGAGGCTCCTTCCACAGTTTGGCTATCGTGGACATTGCTGCTAGAAACATTGGGGTGCAGGCGTCCCGGAGTTTAACTGCATCTGTATCTTTGGGGTAAATCCCCAGCAATGCAACTGCTGGGTCGTAGGGCAGATTTATTTTTAACTCTTTGAGGAACCTCCACACAGTTTTCCAGAGCGGCTGCACCAGTTCACATTCCCACCAACAGTGCAAGAAGGTTCCCCTTTCTCCACATCCTCTCCAACATTTGTTGTTCCCTGTCTTGTTAATTTTCCCCATTCTCACTGGTGTGAGGTAGTATCTCATTGTACTTTTGATTTGTATTACCCTGATGGCAAGTGATGCGGAGCATTTTCCCATGTACTTGTTGACCATGTCAACGTCTTCCTCTGTGAAGTTTCTGTTCATGTCTTTTGCCCATTTCAGGATTGGATTGTTTGTTTCTTTGATGTGGAGTTGAATACGTTCTTTATAGATCTTGGATACTAGCCCTTTATCTGATACGTCATTTGCAAATATCTTCTCCCATTCTGTAGGTTGTTTTGTAGTTTTGTTGACTGTTTCTTTTGCTGTACAGAAGCTTTTTATCTCGGTTAAGTCCCAATAGTTCATTTTTGCTTTGGTTTCCCTTGCCTTTATACATGGATCTTGCAAGAAGTTACTGTGGCCAAGTTCAAAAAGGGTGTTGCCTGTGTGCTCCTCTAGGATTTTGGTAGATTCTTGTCTCACATTTAGATCTTTCAACCATTTTGTGTTTATCTTTGTGTATGGTGTTAGAGAATTGTCTAGTTTCATTCTTCTGCACGTGGCTGTCCAATTTTCCCAACATGAGTTGTTGAATAGACTGTCCTTTTTCCAGTGGATAGTCTTTCCTGCTTTGTCAAACATTAGTTGACCATAGAGTTGAGGGCCCACTTCTGGGTTCTCTATTCTGTTCCATTGATCTATGTGTCTGTTTTTGTGCCAGTACCATACTGTCTTGATGATCACAGCTTTGTAATACAGTTTGAAATTGGGCATTGTGGTGCTCCCAGCTATGGTTTTCTTTTTCAATATTCCCCTGGCTTTTTGAGGTCTTTTCTGATTCCACTCAAAGCTTAAGATGATTTGTTCCAACTCTCTGAAGAAAGTCCCTAGTATTTTGATAGGGATTGCATTGAACATGTAAATTGCCTTGGGTAGCATAGACATTTTCACAATATTTATTCTTCCAATACATGAGCATGGAATTTTTTCCCATCTTTTTGTGTCTTCTTCAATTTGTTTCAGAAGTGTTCTGTAGTTTTTAGGGTATAGATCCTTTACCTCTTTGGTTCGGTTTATTCCTAGGTATCTTATGATTTTGGGCGCAACTGTAAATGGGAATGACTCCTTAATTTCTCTTTCTTCAGTCTCATTGTTAGTGTATAGAAATGCCACTGATTTCTGGGCATTGATTTGGTATCCTGCCACATTGCTGAATTCCTGTATGATTTCTAGCAATCTTGGGGTGGAGTCTTTTGGGTTTTCGACATACAGTATCATGTCATCTGTGAAGAGGGAGAGGTTGACTTCTTTGCCAATCTGAATGCCTTTTACTTCTTGTTGTTGTCTTTGGGATACAGCAAAAGTGGTCCTAAGAGGGAAATATATCCCAATACAAGCCTCTCTCAGAAAATTGGAAAAAACTCAAATATACAAGCTAACCTTGCACCAAAAGGAACTGGAAGAAGAACAGCAAATAAAACCTACACCAAGCAGAAGATGAGATAATAAAGATTCAAGCAGAGCTCAATGAAATAGATACCAGAAGAACTGTAGAACAGATCAACAAAACCTGGAGTTGGTTCTCTGAAAGAATTAATAAGATAGATAAACCATTAGCCAGCCTTATAAAAAGAAAAAGATGCAAATTAATAAAATCATGAATGAAAGAGGAGAGATCACAACCAATACCAAGGAAATACAAACAGCTTTAAAAATGTATTATGAGTGGCTATATGCCAACAAATTAATCTAGAAGAAAAGGATGGATTTCTGGAAAACCACAAATTACCAAAACTGGAACAGGAAGAATAGAAAACCTGAATAGGCCAATAACCAGGGTGGAAATTGAAGCCGTCATCAAAAACCTCCCAAGATACAAAAGTCGAAGGCCAGATGTCTTCTTAGGGGAATTCTATCAAACATTTAAAAAAGAAATAATACTTGTTCTACTAAAGCTGTTCCGAAGGATAAAAAGGGATGGAATACTTCCAAACTCGTTTCATGAGGCCAGCATCACCTTGATTCCAAAACCAAGGACTTCACCAAAAAGAATTATAGACCAATATCCCTGATGAACACTGATGCAAAAATTCTCAACAAGATACTAGCCAGTAGGATCCAACAGTACATTAAGAGGATTATTCACCATGACCAAGTGGGGTTTATCCCCGGGATGCAAGGTTGGTTCAACATTTCAAAACAATCAACGTGACAGATCACATTAATAAGAGAAAAAACAGGGATGCCGGGGTGGCTCAGTGGTTGGGTGTCTGCCTTTGGCTCCGGACATGGTCCTGGAATCCTGGGATTGAGTCCTGCATTGGGCTCTCTGCATAGAGCCTGCTTCTCCCTCTGCCTATGTCTCTGCCTCTCTCTCTCTGCGTCTCTCATGAATGAATGAATAATTTTTTTTTAGAAAATAAGAGAAAAACACGAACCATATGATCCTCTCAATAGATCCAGAGAAAGCATTTTACAGCATCCATTACTGATCAAAACTCTTCAGAGTGTAGGGATAGAGGGAACATTCCTCAACATCTTAAAAGCCATCTACAAAAAGCCCACAGTGAATATCATTCTCAATGGGGAAAAACTGAGAGCCTTTCCCCTAAGATCAGGAACAAGACAGGGATGTCCACTCTCACCACAACTATTCAACATAGTATTAGAAGTCCTAGCCTCAGCAATCAGACAACAAAAGCTCTTTTATTTTAGATATATTTCTATAAAGTCCAAATAATCACCTTTTCTATTCTGCCTTCAGTGTTAGTCCTAACGGGTATATTAAGGCAAGATAAATAAAATGGTAGGGATTGTTTTAAAGAAATAAGTAAAACTGATTATTTGTAGCTAATAATTATATAGAGAGAAACTATAAAAGAATATAGAGATAAAATATTAATGTTAAGAAGATTTAGCAAGATTGCTTGATTTAAAATCAATATTTGAAAATAATTGTTTTATATATCCCAGAAAAATCATTAGAAGATGAAAATTTTAGGCTGAGAGGTAGAGTCCTGGGCCTCAGCTAGGAAGGGCAATTCATTCTTCTATAGAAGATGCATGAAGAAAGGATGAATAACTGATGCATCAATGTATGGATTACCACCTAGATCTATAAAGAAAAAAGGAACTTCCAGGGAAGATTGTGGAGTAGGAGGTCCCTAAGGTCACCTCTCCCCATGAATACTAGATGACACCCACATCAGTGTAAATAACCTAAAAATGACCTGAAGAGTTCCAGAGGAAACTTACCACAGCTAAATGTAGAGAAGAGGCCATATCAAAGAGGGTAGGAAGAGCAGAGACATAGGACATGTTAGTTCATGTTATCCACATAGTGGGGAGATAATGGACTTCCAAGATAGTCTATGGGAGAGAAGGATGCTATGGGTCCAAATATGAGAATGAAACAGGCTCTCACACTAGGATCCCACACAGGAAAGACAAATTCCCATAACATTTGGCTTTGAAACCTAGAGGGGCTGGATTTTGCAAATTCTTGTGATCAGTGGGGCTTAAAACCTGGTACCTTAAAAATCAGGGGACTGTGCTCTGGGACCTGGAGGGAGAAAGGCAACTGAGTCCTTTCCTTTATTTATTTTATTTTTTTATAATAAATTTATTTTTTATTGGTGTTCAATTTACTAACATACAGAATAACACCCAGTGCTCATCCCGTCAAGTGCCCCCGTCAGTGCCCATCACCCATTCACCCCCACCCCCCGCCCTCCTCCCCTTCCACCACCCCCAGTTCATTTCCCAGAGTTAGGAGTCTTTATGTTCTGTCTCCCTTTCTGATATTTCCCGCACATTTCTTCTCCCTTCCCTTATATTACCTTTCACTATTATTTATATTCCCCAAATGAATTAAACCATATAATGTTTGTCCTTCTCTGATTGACTTATTTCACTCAGCATAATACCCTCCAGTTCCATCCATGTTGAAGCAAATGGTGGGTATTTGTCGTTTCTAATGGCTAATTTTCAATTGTATACATAAACCACATCGCCGGGACACCTGCACCCCGATGTTTATAGCAGCAATGTCCACAATAGCCAAACTGTGGAAGGAGCCTCGATGTCCATTGAAAGATGAATGGATAAAGAGTCCTTTCCTTTAAAGAAACAACATATCAAACAGTTCTGCGGAGATACAACATAGAAGTAGCAATTTGCAAAAACACTTGGGGTATATGGTACAGGAGTTGTTTATTAGACCCAAAGCATGTGCTAGAGGGGCAAGGATTCTTGAGAAACTTTTCCAGGAGCAAAGGAGATGACAGGTGCCTTTTCCTTCCCCTGTCCCCCATCCTAGACACAAAGACACCTATGGGAACCAACACTGCATAAGCACTTACTACCTAATTTGCTAACAGTGCACCCCACTCACACATTCTTCTATAGACATACCACCTCCAACAGTCCTCAGTTCCAGATCTCTTTCCACAGCAGACCCACTAAAACTTGGTAACACTCCCTATCCTGCCCTCATGTTCTCCCGTGGTCCTCCCCTCTTCAGTACACTCTTGGCCAGAGTCCATCCAAAGTGGTGACACAAGCCTGGCAATGTTCAAGCAGCCTTGACAGTAGCCAGTACCACCCCAAAGTGATTCTTGCTACAGGTAGAGAGGAAGATAACCATACAGATCAGTTTGACTGCATTCCCAGCAGAGGGTTGAAGGCAGACATCTTGTGTGACCTCAGGCCCTAACCACCAACAAAAGTTTCTCAGGGGGCAACAGAGTAAGTGCCCTGCTGTTTGGTGATAATGTATTCCTGATATGACTCAACTCAAGCCCACATTGGCCCTTGACTCTCTTACTAACAACACAGGGACCAAATCCTGCCCACCACAGGCAAATAGAGCCATTATAGACAGCCAGACTGAAAACAAATGTGACTCAGCCACAATGGTAGTTTGCACACAACACAGATAGGAGACACCCCTGAAGTTCCAGGTTCTGAAGAGGGGACATCATACTGCAAGGCACACTACAGGACCTCTTCTTCGTAAGATCACTAACTTTCAAGAAAAGAAGACCTATCTGACTTTCCTAATACATAGAAACAGACACAAAAAGAGACAAAAATGAGGAAACTGAGGAATATGCCCCAAATTAAAGAACAAGAAAAAATCAATAAGAGAGCCAAACAAATGAAGATTAAGTTATATGTTTGATAGAGAAATTAGTCATGAAAGAAAAGAACAAGGGAAGAAAGCAATAGTACAAAAACAACCATAAAATAAGTAACAAAATGGCAATAGGTACATACCTATCCATAATTACTTTGAATGTAAATGGACCAAATCCTCCAATCCAAAGAAATAGAGTGATAGAATGGATAAAAAGCAAGATCCATCTAAATTCTGCTTACAAGGGACTCATTTAAGAGGTGCCTGGGTGGCTCAATTGTTTGAATGTCCAATTCTTGGCTTCCACTCAGGTGGTGCTCTCAAGGTCATGGGATAAGCTCCACACTGGGCTCTGCAGTGAGTGCAGAGTCTACTTGTCCCTCTCCTTCCTTCTCTCCCTCTCTAAAATAAATGATATCTTTTTTAAAAAAAACCCTCAAGGGACTCATTTCAGATCTAAAGACACATGCAGATTGAAAGTGAAGGGATGGAAAAGCATCTATCATGCAAGTAGAAGTGAGAGTAGTAGTATTGGGGTTTGCAATACTTATATTGGACAAAATAGACTTAAACACTATAACAAGAGACAAATAATAACACTCTATAATTACATGGGAGCAGCCAAATGCATAAAAAGTTAATAACAAACATAAAGGAAGTAATCAATATTAGTACAATAATAGTAGAGGATTTTAACACCCCACTTATATCAATGAACAGATAATCCAACCAGAAAATCAGCAAGGAAACAGTGACTTTGAATGACACATTGGACCACATGGATTTAACAGATATATTCAGAATATTCTATTATAGAATAGAATACACAGTCTTTTCAAGTACACATGGAACATTCTCCAGAATACATCATATATTAGGCCACAAAACAAGTCTCAACAAATTGAAAAAAATTTCAGTCATACCATGCATCTTTTCCAAACACAGCTCTATGAAACTAGAAACCAATCACAAAAACTCTGGAAGGACCACAAATACATGGATGTTAAATTACATACTACTAAACAATGAGTGGATCAATCAGGAAATAAAAGAAGAAATTAAAAAGTACACAGAAACAAGTGAAAATGAAAAGACAATGGTCTAAGACTTTTGAGATGCCGCAAAAACAGTGCTAAAGGGAAAGTTTATAGCCATATGGGCCTACCTCAAGAAGCAAGAAAACTTTCAACTAAGAGGCCTAATATTACACCTAAAGGAGCTAGAAAAAGAACAATAAGCAAAACCCCAAACCAATATAAGAAAGGAAATAATAAAGATTAGAGAAAAATAGATGATATACAAAATGGGAAAATAATAGGACAGATCAATGAAACCAAGAGCTGGTTCTTTGAAAAAAAAAATCAATATAATTGATAAAGCCTTAGCCAGACTCATCTAACAGAAAAAGAGAGAGAAATTGGACTCAAATACAAAGGCAGAAATGAAAGAGGAGTAATAACAACTGACACCACAGAAATTCAAAGGATTATAAGGAATATTATGAAAAATTTGCCAATGAATTGAACAACCTAGAAGAAATGGATAAATTCCTAGAAACATATATTCTCCCAAAACTGAATCAAGAAGAAAGAGAAAATTTGAGCAGACTAGCAATGAAATTGAATCAGTGATCCAGCTGCCAACCGATGAAAGTCCAGGACCAATGGCTTCACGGGTGGATTCTACCAGATGTTTAAAGAGTGAATACCCGGGTTGGGGGCCGGGTGAAACTAATGGACTACAGCCATGTTTTATCCGAATGCTCATGAGAGTTTTGAGGAAGATCCCTCTCTATGTGCTTTATCTGAGTCTCTGTCCCCAGAATCTCTAGCTTTTGAAAGGCACAAGAAAGTTGTCTGTCTTTCAAAGAAGGATATGCAATAATTTTTTTCCATGCCAGAGTGTAAAGATTAAGCATGAGGCCAGATTGATGGGCTCAACTCATGAACCACCACATTCTGTGGGAGGGAATCGCCAAGGGCCGGGCAAGGTTTTTCTACATCTTGTCTCATAACCCACTCTTGGGATAGGGTGCTGAGGACTGTGCCAAGCAATGGGTTGTTCAGTTGGCAGAGGAGCTGTTGGGACATAGCTGCAGACCTGCTGCTCCTAAGTTTACTCCTACTCCATTCTGAGCAGATAGAATTTTATTTATTTGCTTCCTTGGAAAATTGTGCCTTGGGCCCTACTTTCTCCAGGATGCCAACTGCACTAGCTGTGTGTGAATGACGTGTCTTGTGCATTGTAACTTTTTTTTGTAATATATATATTCTAGTTTTGTATTTTTGTGTATGTTAATCTTAAGGCCCTCATTCCTGCACTGTGTTCTCAAGTACATGAGCAATCTCAGGGGTAAGTCAGTAACAGCTCTAGGTCTGCCCAGCAAGAAAACTTTTTTTTTTTTTGTCACCAGGGAGAACAAGTATTTGGAGTACATAGCCTATTGAACTACCTCATTTTTGCCAGTTAAATCTGGCTTTTCTGCCATACTGTTCTCTTGAAACTTCACCTTCAATGTCCATGGGAAACTAGGTTTTAACTCAGTTGCCCCATAACTTGATCTACCAGAAGATTGAAATTGGTCTGAATAGAAAAAGGTGGTGCAGGAAGGTTAGGAGAGGCTGCACTAAGTTAAAGGTGCAGAGAGGAAACCAAGGTTAGCTGAAGGTTATCTACACGTGTAATAAAGGATCCCCGTTCTAGACTTCTAATCACGGGGCACAGGACTCACTTTAAATCCCAGATCCATCCTTCACTGGATTAGGTTAGGCCATCCATACACAACAGGCTGTGTGTGTGTGTGTGTGTGTTTTAAAAATATGTTGGTAAAGATAGGTTTAAGAACAATACCTCTGTACCCATCTTGAGCTGCCCTGGGATGGATATATGATCCAAGGGCTCAATTTCTTAACCTTTATAAATTATTGTCTTTCCTTGTTGGCTTCCAGAGAGGCCATAAGCCATGGCTCCTTTGTGGTGCCCAGAGTCAGTGTCCTGCCTGCTGCAGCAGTGATTTGTGTCATAGAAGCTATCAGAGAAATGAAGATTTTATTTACATGCTGTGAGATCACCACAGACTTAACTCACTGTATTGAAACAGGGTAAATGCAATAGAACATATTGGGTGATGTGTGTCTGATCCTGGGTTCTTTTCTCCCCCAGTCACCAGCGCCCTCTATTTATTGTATTTGTCTGGACTTCACAAATAAGTGATTGTATGATTGCTAGGTGGCCTGCTTTGTGTAAATATAATCTAGTTGTCTTCTCCATGTTCTCTCAGTGTTTTATTTTTCAAAAAATTTTTGTGTTGAGAAAAATAGCCCCCAAATCTTTGACAACATGTTCTACACCAGGAAAAGAATCTGAGACACAGCTTGGTGAGCTCTCTTGAAGTGTGGGGGCCTTGAACTGTCTTTTATTGTTTATCCTCCCCCTATTTCCTATTTTGAGCTAGATCTTCTGTCCTAAAAACTTGACTCCTACTCTTTCCCCCCTTCTATCACCCCTACCTCAAAAGCCATCACAAATACACATTTAATCTGTGGGGTGTATCCACGACTCCTAAGTGATTTGTGCAAAAATTCTAAAGATGCTAAGAACACTCCATCTCTTGTTTCCATATCCTGTTAGGACCGTTCCTAGATGTGATTTATACTAATACACTTGTGTTTGGATAGACCAAACCTATTTTAATCTCTAATCGTAGGGTAGAGAGAAGCAGAAGTAAGGGGCGGGGAGGCTTCCATGTAGAAAGTAAAGTTGGATGACCACAAAAGGGAAAATGAATATATCCATGTAACTCAGGAGCTTTTATGCAGGTGCAAGAAACTTCTGTCAAAGTGGCCATACAATTGTTTAAGAGGAGACAGACGAATGCAACTCCATGTTTACTTCTAGAAACCAAATTTTTTAATGAAATCTTGAATTTATGGAGGAGAAAAGCTCGTACCTATCTCTGATGCCTTCCTCTCATTTCTGAACTCCAGGAGACTGAACCCCCCTTGGGCTTTAGTGACTCCATCTCTGAGGAGTGTTTGTGTGATGGTTGATTTTTCTGTGCTGGATACTTCCTTTCCCACTTGCTATTGTTTTGTAACACACATGCTGACCATTTTTCCCTTCTACCCTGGGAAAATGCACTGAATAAATAAAAACTTATTGATAGTTTAAAAAAAGAAGAGTTAATAACTATTCTTCTCTAACTCTTCTAAGAAATAGAAGAGGAAGTAAGGCTTCCAAATCCATTCTGTGAGGTCAGCATTAACTTGATACCAAAAGCAGATAAAAACACTACAAAAAAAAAGAGAAATACACACCAATATATCTGATGGACATAGATGCAAAAATCCTAACAAAATATTAGCAAACCGAATCCAACAATATATTTAAAAAATTAATTCACCATGATCAAGTGGAATTATTCCCAGGATGCAAAGTTGGTTCAAATTTCACAAATCAATTATGTGATACATCACATCAGCAAAAGGGAGGATAAAAACCCTTAACAAATTAAACTTAGAAGGAATACACCTCAACATAACAAGGGCTGTATATGGAAAACCCACATCATCCTCAATGGGGAAACACTGTGAACTTTTCCTGTATGGTCAGGAACAAGACAAAAGTGTCCATTCTCACCATTTTTATTCGACACAGTATTGAAAGTCCTAAAGACATCAATCAGATAAGAAAAAGGAATAAAAGGCATCCAAATTAGTAAGGAAGAAGTCAAACTTTCATTATTTGAAGATGACATGATACTCTATATAGAAAACCCTTAAGATTCCACCCAAAAACTACCAGAGCTGATAAAGGAATTCAGTAAAGTTGTAGGATACAAAATCAATGTATAGAAATCTGTTGCATTTCTACACACCAAGAATGAATCAGCAGAAAGAGAAATTAAGAAAAAATCCCATTTACAATTGCACCAAAAATAATAAAATACCTGAGAATAAACTTAACCAAAGAGGTTAAAGACCTATACTATGAAAAGTATAAAACACTGATGAAAGAAATTAAAGATGACACAAACAAATGAAAGATATCCCATGCTCGTGGATTAGAAGAACAGATATTATAAAATGTCTATATTATCTAAAGAAATCCACATATTTAACACAATCTTTATCAAAATACAAACAGCATTTTTCACAGAATGCGAACAAATAATCTATCAAGACTTATTATAAAGCTACAATATACAAAACAAAGTAGTATTGGTGACAGAATAGACAAATAGACCAGTGGAACAGAATAGAGAGCCCAGACATAGACTCACATTAGTATAGTCAAGTGATCTTTGACAAAGAAGCAAAAGCAATACAGTGTAGCAAAGAAAACAGTTTCAACACATGTTGTTGGAGCAATGGTCATCCACATACAATAGATAAATAAATAAATAAGTAAATAAAGGAAAAAAGAAAAAAGAAAGAATCTGACACAGATCTTAAAGTTTTCACAAAAATGAATTAAAAATGGGTTATATGGAGAGATATAAAACCTAAAATTAATTCTTAGAAAATAAACCTAGATTATCTTGGATTTTTTGATGACTTTTTAGATATAATATTAAAGGAATGATCCATGAAAGAAATAATTGAAAATTGCACTTCATTAAAGCTAAAAAATTGTGCTCTACAAAAGATAATATCAAGAGAATGAAAAGTTAGTACACAGACTGGGGGAAATACTTGCAAAGACATATCTGTAAAAGAATATTTTTTTAAGAATATTATCAAAAACATAGAAAGTCTTAAAACTCAACAGTAAGAAAACAAAACAACCTAATTAATTGTCCAAAGGCCTTAACAGATACCTCATCAAAGAAGATACACGAGTGGGAAATAATCATATGAAAAGATGCCCTACATCATATGCCATAGGGGAAATGGAAATTAAACCAATGAGATGTCACTACTCACCTATCAGAATGGCTAATATGTCAGAAAACTGACAACACCAAATGCTTGTGAACATTAGAAGCAATAAGAACTCTCATTAATCATTGACAGGAATTAAAAACGGTACACACTTTGGAAGGTAGTTTGGTAGTTTCTTAGAAAATTAAACATATTCTTACCATATGATCTAGCACTTATACTCCTTTGTGTTTAACCAAAGGACTTGAAAATATGTCCATACACAGGGATATTTATAACACCTTTATTCATAATTGTGAAAACTTGGAAGCAACCTGTATGTCCTTTAGTAGGTTAATGGCTAAATAAAATGTGATATATCTAGACAATTGAATACTATTCAGCACTACAAGTAAATGAGCTATTCAGCCATAAAAAAGGGGGAGGAATCTTAAATACATACTGATAAGTGAAAAAATCAATGTAAAAAATCTACACACTATATGATTCAATCTTTTTTTATAAATTTATTTTTTATTGGTGTTCAATTTGCCAACATATAGAATAGCACCCAGTGCTCATCCCATCAAGTGCCCTCCTCAGTGCCCGTCACCCAGTCACCCCCACCCCCTGCCCACCTCCCTTTCTACCACCCCTAGTTCGTTTCCCAGAGTTAGGAGTCTTTCATGTTCTGTCTCCCTTTCTGATATTTCCTACTCATTTTTTCTCCTTTATCCTTTATTCCCTTTCACTATTTTTTATATTCCCCAAATGAATGAGACCGTATAATGTTTGTCCTTCTCCGATTGACTTATTTCACTCAGCATAATACCCTCCAGTTCCATCCACGTCGAAGCAAATGGTGGGTATTTGTCGTTTCTAATGGCTGAGTAATATTCCATTGTATACATAGATCACATCTTCTTTATCCATTCATATATGATTCAATCTATATGACAATCTGGAAAAGGCAAAACTATGGAAACAGTAAAAAGATCAGTGGTTGCCAGTGGTAAGGCAGGGAGTGAAGAATAGTTAGCAGATTTTTAGGGCAGTAAATTTGTTCTGTTATTATAGTGGAGAATACATGCCATTACACTTTTGTCCAACCCATAGAATGCACACCAAGAGTGAACCCTAATGTTAAACATGGATTCTGGGTGATAATGATATATCAGCATAGGTTCATCAATTCTAACACATTTACTACTCTGATGGGGTATGTTGATAATGAGAGAGATTATGCATACGTGGAAGAAGGAGATATATGGGAATTCTCTGTGCCTTCTCCTCAATTTTGTTGTAAATCTAAAATTTATTTAGAAATAAAATCTATTAAAATAATAAGTAGATAATTTAAAGCAACTGTTGTGATTGAGGAGGGGTTTTGGAGAAGACCCTAACTCTGATAATACTCATTTGAAACTCTTTGAAGGGAGAAACTCATAACTGTAAATATGACCAGAGTAGAAAAGACCCTTCCGTAGAATATGCAACCCACACAGCTTTTAGCCTATACTCATCCCTCTCCTTTTCTGTTTCATATCTGGTCAAGCTGATTAAAAAAAAAAAGCATAGGTATCCCCTCTTTTTGTGCCAGTGGGAGATTCAAACTACACACACCTCTGTCCCTGTGCGGGGACCCTCACACCGGCCCCACCCTCTAACTACAAAAAACCTCAAGCCAGTCTCTTTATCTGCCTGTCAAGCAATATTTGCTTCTTTTTGAGAAACATGCTCTCTTCTTCCCAGAAAGCCTTATTCTCTATGAAATAGTTTTTCAAATCCTTTTAGTGTATTTGTGCCATCATCTGTTTTGACGTCTGAACCAAATTTTGGGGTTAGGGATCCATCTCATTCTTGTGAATGACAAGAATATTACCACAACTAACTAGATTTTGTTCTAGAATAGAACATGTATGTCACCTCAGAACTTTATATCACACAAGCATTTTCTCTCAGTTGTGGTGTAAATCACAGTCTGGTCACATAGAACTTTATCAATGAGTCCATAAGGTGTTTAGACCTGAAGATCAAATAATCTAAATTATTCTCATGGTACTACCACCATTAACCTTAAGCAAAAAAATGCAACTTTTGCCTATGTCCTAGAAACATGTAACATTCAACTTGATGTCTATACATAGGAATTAGCTTGTAGCAGAGCCTGGGAACACTAGTCAAGTGATCTGCTTGTTTAAGGATACTAAGGTTCCTAGAGAAGACAGGGCAGGATCTGAAAGCCAACTGGTTCAGGAATAGTAAATCAGTTGTTCTAAGCCATACAAAGAAAGTTAGGGTTCTGAAAACCTTCAAGTCCTGTCAGTTGATTCTTTTTTTTTCTGTCAGTTGATTCTTATAATGACTCAGAATGTTCTATTCTAGAATAAAATCTAGTTAATTGCCTTAATATTTCACAGGTATCCCTTTCAGTTTCCTCTAAATCCACAATTAAATCACACAAAAGGTTTCTTTCATGCAGTGGAATTTGAGTGGCACAGAATAACCATGACTTTGATGGCAAATATGATTTCATGTCTTTGATGACAGTGTTAATCAAAATCAAGTGGAAAGATTGACCTACATGCTTACACTATAGCTTAGTTTTATGGATTAGTTTGCTTGCTTATTGCATTGGCCAAAAATATCTTTGATTGCTGTCACTTCATGAGGAAACACTCTCAGGATAAGAAAAATAATGACTTTTCCCCTTGAGATAACAAATTGGGAAATGCTATTCTGTCACAGATAGTTCTCAGCTTTCCACTTCATTAGCCATGAAGGACAATGCTTTGCAATGAAATGGAAGATCCATTAGAATGGGTAGTAATCTGAGAATCCATAATGGCTCTACAGAAAATTTATCCACACCCCAAATTAAACTGAGTGTGCTCTAACTATACCTTGCAGCTGAATTTTTAGATATAAAGTGCATTTTAAATAAATTGCAAATTCTCTACAACTCAGAAGCTATTCCTGTGGTGCCTCCTTTAAAGAGATGACAATGATCTGATAATTTAATGTGGCTCAAATCAGGTCAAAGTAAATTAAAATTATATCCAATTAAGGAAAAATGCAACACAGCTCTAAATGAAATTTCTATTTACTATTATCATCAATCAACTATCAGAATATAATGTTGATTTTTAACCTTGTAACTTAGCTTTATGCATTGTTCTTATATCTTTCTTTTTTAATAAATCAAATAATGACACTTTCAGTATATATATGTAAATGTGTTTGTGTGACAACGAGAGGGAAGAAAGATTTAGTGACTACTATTCTAGCATTTATCTGCTTTGTTGTTTCTTTTATATATGTCCTATATTTTTAAAATTCTTTATTATTTTATATTTGTTAATAGAAGTTCAATTTGCCAACATATAGTATAACACCCAGGCTCATCCCATCAAGTGCCCTCCACAGTGCCTGTCACCCAGTCACCCCACCCCCCCACCCACATCCCATTCCACTACCCCTTGTTTATTTCCCAGACTTAGGAGTCTCTTATGTTTTGTCACCCTCTTTGATATTTCCGAGTCATTTTCTCTCCTTTACCCTAAAATACCTTTCACTATTTCTTATATTCCCCATATGAGTGAAACCATATGATGATTATTCTCCAATTGACTTACTTCACTCAGCATAATACCCTCCAGTTCCATCCATGTCGAATCAAATGGTGGGTATTCGTCGTTTCTAATGGCTGAGTAATATTCCATTGTATATATAGACCACATCTTCTTTATCCATTCATATTTCAAGGGACATTGAGGCTCCTTCCACAATTTGGCTATTGTGGACATTGCTGCTATAAACATTGTGGTGCAGGTGTCTTGGCATTTCACTACATTAGTATATTTGGGGTAAATACCCATTAGTGCAATAGCTGGGTCATAGGGTAACTCTATTTGTAACTCTTTGATAAACCTTCACACTGTTTTCCACAGTGGTTGTACCAGTTCATATCACCACAAACAGTGCAAGGGGTTCCTCCTTCTCCACATCTTCTCCAACATTTGTTGTTTCCTGTCTTGTTAATTTTCCCCATTCTCACTGGTGTGAGGTGGTATCTCATTATGGTTTTGATTTGTATTTCCCTGATGGCAAGTGATGCAGAGCATTTTCTCATGTGCTTGTTGGCCATGTCTATATCTTTCTGTGTGAAATTTCTGTTCATGAATTCTGCCCATTTAATGATTGGATTGTTGATTTCTTTGCTGTTGAGTTTAATAAGTTCTTTACAGATCTTGGATACTAGGCGTTTATTGGATACATCATTTGCAAATATCTTCTCCCATTCGGTAGGTTGTCTTTTAGTTTTGTTGACTGTCCTTTTTCCAATGGATATTCTTTGCTGCTTTGTCAAATATTAGTTGACCATAGAGTTGAGGGCCCATTTCTGGTTTCTGTATTCTGTTCCATTGATCTATGTGTCTGTTTTTGTGTCAGTACCACACTATATTGATGATCACAGCTTTGTACTACAACTTGAAATCCGGCATTGTGATGCCCCCAGCTCTGGTTTTCTTTCTCAATATTTTCCTGGCTATTCGGGTTGTTTTCTTTCTTTTTTTTAAAATTCATTTTTTATTGGTGTTCAATTTGCCAACATATAGAATAACACCCAGTGCTCATCCCATCAAGTGCCCCCCTCAGTGCCCGTCACCCAGTCACCCCCACCCCCTGCCCACCTCCCCTTCCACCAACCCTAGTTCGTTTCCCAGAGTTAGGAGGCTCTCATGTTCCGTCTCCCTTTCTGATATTTCCCACTCATTTTTTCTCCCTTCCCCTTTATTCCCTTTCACTATTTTTTATATTCCCCAAATGAATGAGACCATATAATGTTTGCCCATCTCCAATTGACTTATTTCACTTTTCGGGGTCTTTTCTGATTCCACACAGATCTTAAGATGATTTGTTCCAACTCTCTGAAGAAAGTCCCTGGTATTTTGATAGGGATTGCATTTAATGTGTAAATTGCCCTGGGTAGCATTGACACAATATTTATTCTTCCAATCCAAGAGCATGGAATGTTTTTTCCATCTCTTTGTGTCTTCCTCCATTTCTTTCAGGAGTGTTCTGTAGTTACTAGGGTATAGATACTTTACCTCTTTGGTTGGGTTTATTCCTAGGTATCTTATGCTTTTGGGTACAATTGTAAATGGGAATGATTCTTAATTTCTCTTTCTTCAGTCTAATTATTAGTGTATAGGAATGCCACTGATTTCTGGGCATTAATTTTGTATCCTGTCACGGTGCTGAATTGCTATCTGAGTTCTAGTAATCTTGGGGTGGAGTCTTTGGGTTTTCTATATACAGTATCATGTCATCTGTGAAGAGGGAGAGTTTGACTTCTTCTTTGCCAATTTAAATACTTTTTGTTTCTTTTTGTTGTCTGACTGCTGAGGCTAGGACTTCTAGTACTATGTTGAATAGCAGTAGTGAGAGTAGATATCTCTGTCATGTACCCGGTCTTAGGGGAAAGGCTCCCAGTGTTTCCCCATTGAGAATGATATTTGCTGTGGGTTTTTGTAGATGACTTTTAAGATGCTGAGGAATGTTCCCTCTATCCCTGCGCTCTGAAGAGTTTTGACCAGGAAAGGATGCTGTATTTTGTCAAATGCTTTCTATGCATCTATTGAGAGGATCATATGGTTCTTGTTTCTTCTCTTATTGATGTGATCTATCACGTTGATTGTTTTATGAGTGTTGAACAAACCTTGCATCCCGGGAATAAATCCGACTTGGTCAGGGTGAATAATCTACTTAATGTACTACTGGATCCTATTGGTTATTATCCTGTTGAGAATTTTTGCATCCATCTTCATCAGGGATATTGTTCTATAATTCTCCTTTTTGGTGGGGTCTTTGTCTCTTTTTGGAATTAAGTTGATGCTGCCCTCATAAAAAGAATCTGGAAGTATTACATCCCTTTCTATCTTTCGGAACAGCTTTAGTAGAATAGGTATTGTTTCTTCTTTAAACGTTTGATAGAATTTCCCTGGGAGGCCATCTGGCCCTGGACTTTTGTGTCTTGGGAGGTTTTTGATGACTGCTTCAATTTCCTCCCTGGTTATCGGCCTGTTCAGGTTTTCTGTTTCTTCCTGTTCCAGTTTTGGTAATTCGTGGTTTTCCAGAAATGCATCCTTTTCTTCTAAATTGTCTAATTTGTTGGCACATAGCCACTCATAATACGTTTTTAAAATTGATTGTATTTCCTTGGTATTGGTTGTAATCTCTCCTCTTTCATTCATGATTTTATTAATTTGAGTCTTTTTCCTTTTTAATAGGGCTGGCTAATGGTTTATATATATTATTAATTTTTTCGGAGAACCAACTCCAGGTTTTGTTGATCTGTTCTACAGTTCTTCTAGTCTCTATTTCATTGAGTTCTGCTCCAATCTTTATTATCTCATCTTTTGCTTGGTGTAGATTTTATTTGCTGTTCTTCCTCCAGTTCCTTTAGGTGCAAGGATAGCTTGTGTATTTGAGTTTTTTCCAATTTTCTGAGGGATGCTTGTATTGCAATATATTTCCCTCTTAGGACTGCTTTTGCTGTATCCCTATGATTTTGAATGGTAGTATCTTCATTTTCATTAGTTTCCATGAATCTTTTTAATTCTTCTCTAATTTCCTGTTTGACCCATTCATCTTCTAGTAGGATGCTCTTTTACCTCCACGTGTTTGAGTTTCTTCCAAATTTCTTCTTGTGATTGAGTTCTAGTTTCAAAGCCTTGTGGTCTGAAAATATGCAGGGGACAATCCCAATATTTTGGCATCAGTTGAGACCTGATTTATGACCCAGTATGTGGTCTGTTCTGGAGAAAGTTCCATGTGCACTTGAGAAGAATGTGTATTCAGTTGCGGGCGGAAGGAAAGTTCTGTATATATCCGTGAAATCCACCCGGTCCAGTGTATCATTTAAAGCCCTTGTTTATTTGGTGGTGTTGTGTTTAGAAGATCTGTCATTTGGAGAAAGTGCTGTGTTGAAGGCTCCTACTATGAGTGTATTATTATCTAAGTATGTCTTTACTTTGGTTATTAATTGGTTGATACAGTTGGCAGCTCCCACAATAGAGCATAAATATTCACGATTGTTAGGTCTTCTTGTTGGATAGACCCTTTATGTATGACATAGTGTCCCTCTTCATCTCTTACTACAGTCTTTGGGATAAACTTTAATTTATCTGATATAAGGATGGCTACCCCAGCTTCCTTTTGAGGACCATTTGAATGGTAAATGGTACCCTAACCTTTTCTTTTCAGGCTGTAGGTGTCCTTATGTCTGAAATGAGTCTCTTGTAGACAGAAAATAGATAGTTCTTGCTTTTTTATCCAGTCTGAAACCCTGTGCCTTTTGATGGGGTCATTAAGCCCGTTCATGTTTACAGTTACTATTGAAAGATATGAATTTAGTGTCATCATAATACCTATTCCGTCCCTGTTTTTCTGTATTATTTCTTTGGGCTTCCTCTTTCTTTGACAAGACCTCTTAATATTTCTTTTTTTTAAAATAAATTTCTATTTATTGATGTTCACTTTGTCAACATATAGAATAATACCCAGTGCTCATCCCATCAATGTCCACCTCAGTGCCTGTCACCCAGTCACCCCACCCCCCTCCACCACCGCTTCCACCACCCCTAGTTTGTTTCCCAGAGTTAGGAGTCTTTCATGTTCTGTCTCCTTTTCTGATATTTCCCACTTATTTTTTCTCCTTTCCCCTTTATTCCCTTCCACTAATTTTTATATACCCCAAATGAATGAGACCATATAATGTTTGTCCTTCTCCAATTGACTTATTTCACTCGCATAATACCCTCCAGTTCCATCCACATCGAAGCAAATGGTGGGTATTTGTCGTTTCTAATGGCTGAGTAATACACTCCATTGTATACATACACCACATCTTCTTTATCCGTTCATCTTTTGATGGACACCAAGGCTCCTTCCACAGCTTGGCTATTGTGGACATTGCTGCTATAAATATTGGGGTGCAGGTGTCCCAGCGTTTCATTGCATCTGTATCTTTAGGGTAAATCCCCAGCAGTGCAAATGCTGGGTCATAGGGCAGATCTATTTTTAACTCTTTGAGAAACCTCCACACAGTTTTCGAGAGCGGCCGGACCAGTTCACATTCCCACCGACAGTGCAAGAGGGTTCCCCTATCTCCACATCCTCCCCAACATTTGTTGCTTCCTGCCTCGTTAATTTTCTCCATTCTCACTGGTGTGAGGTGGTATCTCATTGTGGTCTTTTTTTAATAATAAATTTATTTTTTATTGGTGTTCAATTTGCCAACATACAGAATAACACCCAGTGCTCATCCCGTCAAGTGCCCCTCTCAGTGCCTGTCATCCATTCACCCCCCCTGCCCTCCTACCCTTCCACCACCCCTAGTTCATTTCCCAGAGTTATGAGTCTTTATGTTCTGTCTCCCTTTCCGATATTTCCTACCCATTTCTTCTCCCTTCCCTTCTATTCCCTTTCACTATTATTTATATTCCCCAAAGGAATGAGAACATATAATGTTTGTCCTTCTCTGATTGACTTATTTCACTCAGCATAATACCCTCCAGTTCCATCCACTTTGCAGCTAATGGTGGGTATTTGTCATTTCTAATGGCTGAGAAATATAGCATTGTATACATAAACCACATCTTCTTTATCCATTCATCTTCCGATGGACACCGAGGCTCCTTCCACAGTTTGGCTATTGTGGACATTGCTGCTAGAAACATCGGGGTGCAGGTGTCCCGGCATTTCATTGCATCTGTATCTTTGGGGTAAATCCCCAACAGTGCAATTGCTGGGTCGTAGGGCAGGTCTATTTTTAACTCTTTGAGGAACCTCCACACAGTTTTCCAGAGTGGCTGCACCAGTTCACATTCCCACCAACAGTGCAAGAGGGTTCCCTTTTCTCCGCATCCTCTCCAACATTTGTTGTTTCCTGCCTTGTTAATTTTCCCCATTCTCACTGGTGTGAGGGGGTATCTCATTGTGGTTTTGATTTGTATTTCTATGATGGAAAGTGATGCAGAGCATTTTCTCATGTGCATGTTGGCCATGTCTATGTCTTCCTTTGTGAGATTTCTCTTCATGTCTTTTGCCCATTTCAAGATTGGATTGTTTGTTTCTTTGCTGTTGACTTTAATAAGTTCTTTGTAGATCTTGGAAACTAGCCCTTTATCTGATACGTCATTTGCAAATATCTTCTCCCATTCTGTAGGTTGTCTTTTAGTTTTGTTGACTGTATCCTTTGCTGTGCAAAAGCTTCTTATCTTGATGAAGTCCCAATAGTTCATTTTTGCTTTTGTTTCTTTTGCCTTCGTGGATGTATCTTGCAAGAAGTTACTGTGGCCGAGTTCAAAAAGGGTGTTGCTTGTGTTCTCCTCTAGGATTTTGTTGGAATCTTGTCTCACATTTAGATCTTTCATCCATTTTGAGTTTATCTTTGTGTATGGTGAAAGAGAGTGGTCCAGTTTTATTCTTCTGCATGTGGATGTCCAATTTTCGCAGCACCATTTATTGAAGAGACTGTTTTTCTTCCAATGGGTAGTCTTTTCTCCTTTATCGAATATTAGTTGACCATAAAGTTCAGGGTCCACTTCTGGGTTCTCTATTTTGTTTCATTGATCTAGGTGTCTGTTTGTGTGCCAGTACCACACTGTCTTGATGACCACAGCTTTGTAGTACAACCTGAAATGTGGCATTGTGATGCCCCCAGCTATGGTTTTCATTTTTGAAATTCCCCTGGCTATTTGGGGTCTTTTCTGATTCCACCCAAATCTTAAAATAATTTGTTCCAGCTCTCTGAAGAAAGTCCATGGTATTTTGATAGGGATTGCATTAAACGTGTAAATTGCCCTAGGTAACATTGACATTTTCACAATATTAATTCTTCCAATCCATGAGCATGGAATGTGTTTCCATCCCTTTGTGTCTTCCTCAATTTCTTTCAGAAATGTTCTATAGTTCTTAGTGTATAGATTTTTAACTTTTGGGTTAGGTTTATTCCTAGATATCTTATGGTTTTGGGTGCCATTAGAAATGGAATTGATTCCTTAATTTCTCTTTCTTCAGTCTCATTGTTAGTGTATAGAAATGCCACTGATTTCTGGGCATTGATTTTGTATCCTGCCACACTTCTGAATTGCTGTATGAGTTCTAGCAATCCTGGGATGGAGTCTTTTGGGTTGGATCTATTTGATGTTTTTTCTCCAGTTCCTTTAGATGTGAGGTTAGCTTTTTTATTTGAGTTCTTTCCTGTTTTTGGATGGATGCTTGTATTGCGATGTATTTCCCCCTTAGGACTGCTTTTGCTGTATCCCAAAGATTTTGAATGGTTGTATCTTCATTCTCATTAGTTTCCATAAATCTTTTTAATTCTTCTTTAATTTCTTGGTTGATCCTTTCATCTTTTAGCAGGATGGTTCTTAACCTCCACATGTTTGAAATCCTTCCAAACTTCTTCTTGTGATTTTGTTCTTATTTCAAGGCATCATGGTCTGAGAATACAGAGGGGATGATCCCAATCTTTTGGTATCGGTTCAGACCCGATTTGTGGTCTATTCTGGAGAAAGTTCTATGTGCACTTGAGAAGAATGTGTATTCAGTTGCGTTTGGGTGTAAAGTTCTGTAGATATCTGTGAAATCATTTGGTCCAGTGTATCATTTAAAGCTCTTGTTTCTTTTAGATGTTGTGCTTAGAAGACCTATCGAGTGTAGAAAGCACTAGATTGAAGTCACCAAGTATAAGTGTATTCTTATCTAAGTGTGTCTTAACTTTGGTTATTAATTGATTGATGTATTTGGCAGCTCCCACATTCGGGGCATATATATTGATGATTGTTAAGTCTTCTTCTTGGAGAGATCCTTTAAGTATTATATAGTGTCCCTCTTCAACTCTTACTACAGTTTTTGGGATAAATTTTAGTTTATCTGATATAAGGATGGCTACCCCTGTTTTCTTTTGAGGACCATTTGAATGGTAAATGGTTCTCCAACCTTTTACTTTAAGGCTGTAGGTGTCCTTTTATCTGAAATGAGTCTCTTGTAGACAGAAAATAGATGGTTCTTTCTTTTTATTCAGTCTGAAACCCTGTGCCTTTTGATGGGTTCATTAAGTCCGTTCATGTTTACAGTTACTATTGAAAGATATGAATTTAGTGTCATCACAATACCTATTCTGTCCCTGTTTTTCTGTATTATTTCTTTGGGCTTCCTCTTTCTTTGGCAAGATCCCTTAATATTTCTTGCAGAGCTAGTTTGGTGGTCACATATTTTTCAGTTTCCGCCTATCCTGGAAACTCTTTATTTCTCCTTCTACTCTGAATGAGAGCCTTGTTGGATAAAGTATTCTTGGCTGCATTTTATTCTCATTTAGGACCCTGAATATATCCTGCCAGCCCTTTCTGGCCTGCCAGATCTCTGTGGAGAGGTCTGCTCTTAATCTGATACTTTTTCCCCATATAAGTTAAAAATCTCTTGTCTCTTGTTTCTTAGAGGATCTTATTTTTTATCTTTGGAATTGCAAGTTTCACTATTAAATCTCAAAGTGTTGAACAGTTTTTATTGATTTTATGGCAAGACCCCTCTATCTACTGGATCTGAATGCCTGTTTCCCTCCCCAAGTTATGGAAGTTCTCAGCTATGAGTTGTTCAAATATACTCTGTGGCCCTCTCTCCGTCTTGGCGTCCTCTGTAACCCCAATTATATGTAGATTCTTCCTTCTCAGGCTATCATTTATTTCCCTTAGCCTTTCTTCATGGTCTTTTAATTGTTTTTCTATTTTTTCCTCAGTTTTCTTCCTTACCATCACCTTGTCTTCTATGTCACTCACTCTTTCTTCCACCTCATTATCTCTAGCAGTTAGAGCATCCAGTTTGGATTACATCTCATTTAATTTATTTTAATTTCAGCCTGATTAGTTCTAAATTCTGCAGTACAAAATCTCTAGCATCCTTTATGCTTTTTTTTCCAGAGCCACCAGTAGCTTTATAATTGTGCTTCTGAATTGGCTTTCTGACATCGAATTGAAGTCCATATTCTGTAACTCTGTGGCAGAGAGTACTGTTTCTTATTTTTTTTATGCTGAATTTTTTTCCTTCTAGTCATTTTGTTCAGTGCAGAGTGGCTGTATATGTAGGCTGAGTCAAAAATATCAATCACGACCTACGTAAATTCCACCCTAGATAACTCTGATGAGTTCAGAGACCAGAAAATGAAAAAGAATATCAGAACAAAATAAAAGGACCACTAAAGTGGAAAACGAATTTTAAAACAAATTAGTATAAAATAAAAGGCCAAAATCCCCAAAGAAGAAAAAAGGAAAAAATAGTAAAGAAGAAAAAGATAAAAAAGAAAAAGAAAGAGAAAAGGGGGAAACTAGGGCATGGTGGTGGTGATGAAGCAGTGGTAGTGGAGAGAATGTAGTCTACCTGAGGGGTCCTAGTAGGTGATCCTCTTGGTTCTGAGTGTATTAAGTGGACAAAAGGAAACAAAATCCCATAACTCATATATCTCCCAAAAATAAATTGAATATATTGAAGGGAATCCAGAAGTGAAAAACATATCTAAGACATGTAAGTGTAGAAATATGAAAGTCAAAATGGAAGAAACTTAAAAAGGAAGAGTTTTTTAGCATTGAAAACTTTTCTCTCTGTAGTGTTTCATCCTTTGTCTCTTTAAATCTCAGGTTGAAATAGTAGGTGTTCAGGATGTTTTTAAAGTTATCTAGGTAAGTTGGTGGGACTAGGTGAGTTGAGGACTCCTACTGTTCTGCCATCTTTCCCTGCCTCCCCCATGTTTTTTTTTTAATTCTTCTATTACTCTATTACCATCTTTTTTGTGTGTTAGAGTCATTTTCGGGAGGAGGGGCAAGATGGCGGAAGAGTAGGGTCCCCAAGTCACCTGTCCCCACCAAATTACCTAGAAAACCTTCAAATCATCCTGAAAATCTATGAATTCGGCCTGAGATTTAAAGAGAGACCAAAAAAAAAAAAAAAAAAAAGACCAAAAAATAAAAAAATAAAAAATAAAGAGAGACCAGCTGGGGGATCCCTGGGTGGCGCAGCGGTTTGGCGCCTGCCTTTGGCCCAGGGCGCGATCCTGGAGACCCGGGATCGAATCCCATATCAGGCTCCCGGTGCATGGAGCCTGCTTCTCCCTCCGCCTGTGTCTCTGCCTCTCTCTCTCTCTCTGTGACTATCATAAATAAATAAATTAAAAAAAAATAAAGAGAGACCAGCTGGAACGCTACAGTGAGAAGAGTTCGCGCTTCTATCAAGGTAGGAAGACGGGGAAAAAGAAATAAAGGACAAAAGGCCTCCAAGGGGGAGGGGCCCCGCGAGGAGCCGGGCTGAGGCCGGGGCGAGTGTCCCCAGGACAGGAGAGCCCCGTCCCGGAGGAGCAGGAGCTGCACCAACCTTCCCCGGGGGAAAGGGGCCCGCAGGGAGTTAGAGCAGGACCCAGGAGGGCGGGGATGCCCTCGGGCTCCCTGGGACACTAACAGGCACCTGCGCCCCGGGAGAGTGCGCCGAGCTCCCTAAGGGCTGCAGCGCGCACGGCGGGGCCCGGAGCAGCTCGGAGGGGCTCGGGCGGCAGCTCCTCGGAGGGGGCTGCGGGGCTCCGGGAACAGCTCGGAGGGGCTCGGGTGGCGGCTCGGCGGAGGGGGCTGCGGGGCTCCGGGAACAGCTCAGCGGCGGCGGCTCCGGCAGAGGAAGAAGCTCCACGGAGGGGGCGGCGCGGCTCCGGGAACAGCTCAGAGGGGCTCGGGCGGCGGCTCCGCGGAGGGGGCTGCGGGGCTCCAGGAGCAGCTCAGCGGCGGCGGCTCGGGCAGAGGAAGAAGCTCCACGGAGGGGGCGGCGCGGCTCCGGGAACAGCTCAGAGGGGCTCGGGCGGCGGCTCCGCGGAGGGGGCTGCGGAGCGGGAGCGAATCCAACAGCGCAGGCCCCGGAGCACAGGGCGCCAGGACACAGCCCAGGATCCGGCCTCCCCCAGGGACAGGCAGAGGCCGGGAGGGCCCAGGACAGCAAGGATGCTCCTGCCCCTAGCTGAGCAGATCAGCGGCCCCGCCCGGGAGCCCCCAGGCCCTGCAGACGGAGAGCCCCGGAGCTACTGCGGGGGCTGACTCCAGGGCTCCAGAGCTGCCCCCGCCACTGTGGCTTCCTCCCGGGGCCTCACGGGGTAAACACCCCCACTGAGCCCTGCACTAGGCAGGGGCAGAGCAGCTCCCCCAAGTGCTAACACCTGAGAATCAGCACAGCAGGCCCCTCCCCCAGAAGACCAGCGAGACGGACCAGGTCCAGGGGAAGTCAAGGGACTTAAAGTATACAGAATTGGAAGATACTCCCCGTGTTTTTAGGTTTTTTTGTTATTTTCTTTTTGATTTCTGATTGCTTCCCCCACCCTTTTTCCCCCTTTCTTTCTTTTTCTTTCTCTTTTTCTTCTCTTTTTTCCTTTTTTTCTTCCTTTTTTCTTTTTCTCTTTTCTTTCCTCTCTCTCTCTTTCTCCTTTTCCCAATACAACTTGTTTTTGGCCACTCTGCACGAAGCAAAATGACTGGAAGGAAAACCTCACCTCAAAAGAAAGAATCAGAAACAGTCCTCTCTCCCACAGAGTTACAAAATATGGATTGCAATTCAATGTCAGAAAGCCAATTCAGAAGCACTATTATACAGCTACTGGTGGCTCTAGAAAAAACCATAAAGGACTCAAGAGACTTCATGACTGCAGAATTTAGATCTAATCAGGCCGAAATTAAAAATCAATTAAATGAGATGCAATCCAAACTAGAGGTCCTAACGACAAGGGTTAACGAGGTGGAAGAACGAGTGAGTGACATAGAAGACAAGTTGATGGCAAAGAGGGAAACTAAGGAAAAATGAGAAAAACAATTAAAAGATCATGAGGATAGATTAAGGGAAATAAGTGACAGCCTGAGGAAGAAATATCTACCTTTAATTGGGGTTCCCGAGGGTGCCGAAAGGGACAGAGGGCCAGAATATGTATTTGAACAAATCATAGCTGAAAAGTTTCCTAATCTGGGAAGGGAAACAGGCATTCAGATCCAGGAAATAGAGAGATCCCCCCTAAAATCAATAAAAACCGCTCAACACCTTGACATTTAATAGTGAAGTTTGCAAACTCTAAAGATAAAGGTATTTTCTTCTATACCATTTTCACTCCCTTCTTGTTTCTTTCACTGTATTGTGTTCGAATACATTTTTTAGTGGTTTCCCTAAGAATTACAATTAACATAATATTAATAACATTTTAACATGAATACCAATTTTGTTTCATTGTATATAAAACATTTGCTGCACTGTAGCAATAATACCAATGACATCTTTTTATAAGTCCATCAGAACAGTTGTATAATTTTTGCTTTATGTAGTTGGTTTTTAAAACAGGAAAAAAAGAATTATAAGTAATAACACATTTACATTCACTTATGTAGTTGGTTACCTTTGCCAGTGGTCTTTATTTCTTTGAGTGGATTTAAGTTATTTTTAGTTTCCTTTCTTTTCACTCACCAAATGGGAGAAGGAGCCTTCCATACCTTTTTCAGCTTCTGAGAGCCACAGACATCTCATAACTTGTGGTACCATAATTCCAATTTCCACCTCTGTCTTCACATGATGTTCCCTCTGTGTCTATTTGCATCATCTTCCCTATGCCTTTGTGTCCAAATTTTCCCATTTTATAAGGATACCAGCATATACTATTAAGGTCCAGCCTAATGACCTCATTTTAATTTGATTACATCTATAAAGATTATATAAGGTCACATTCTGAGATACTGGGAATTAGGACTTCAACATATCTTTTTGTGGTAATAAACATGCCCCTTTCTCTATCATCTCAGAAATTCTCATTATATGTGTGTTGGATTGCTTGTTTGCATCCCACAAATTTCTAAAACTTTGTGGGTTTTTTTTTTTTCGTTTTTTTCTGCTCCTCAGACTGGATAAACTCAGTTGACATATGTTTAAGTTCACTAATTCTTCTGCCTACATAAGTCTGTTATGGAGACCCTCTCATGAATTTTAGTTAGTTTTTTTTTTTACAATTTCAGAATTTCTATTTGATTCTTATAATGTATACCTCTTTATTGATATTGTCTGTTAGGTGATACATAATTTTCATAATTTCTTGTAATTCTTTAAACTTGGTTCTATTTAGTTATTTGAAAGCATGTACGAGTTGATTTAATGTTTTTGCCTATTGGGCTTCCTCAGGGATAGTTTCTATTTATTGCCTTTTTTTCTGCATGTGAACCACACATTCCTGTTTCTTTGTGCATCTCACAATTTTTTTAAAGATTTTATTTATTTATTCATGAGAGACATACACAGAGAGGCAGAGACACAGGCAGAGGGAGAAGCAGGCTCCATGCAGGGAGCCTGATGTGGGACTCGATCCTGGGACTCCAGGATCACATCCTGAGCTGAAGGCAGATGCTCAACCACTGAGCCACCCAGGCGTCCCTGCATCTCACATTTTTTTAAATGAAAATTTCAAATACTATCATAGAGCAGCTATGGAAATTAAATTCCCTGTATGGTTCATTGTTACTAATTTTTGTTGTCACCATTATTGATCATTTAGTGATTTTACTTGACTAATTCTTCACAGACTTCATTCTTTCTGATGTGTAGCCACTGAAATTTCTTAGGAGGTTAGCTAATGACCAGAGATTCTCTTAAGTGTCTTGAATCAATAGATTTCCCAATCTTTGCTGTTGGGCTCTGTGAATGTGCTGGAGCACACCTTAAATGGCCTGCTCTGGCAGATATTTTATAACACTGCTGCAACCTTTACTTCCTACTTGTGTAGAGTCTCAAGGTCAGCCAGAAGTGAGAGATTAAGACCTTCTCAGATTTTTCTGGGCTCTTGCATAGCTCTTCTCATATGCATGTCCTTCTAAAGTCTCTGAAATCTGTTAAAGCTTTTCAAAGTCTCCATTATAAATCTAATTCCCTAGTTGCCTTTTAAGTTTGTGGTCAGCTTTTCATTAGACCAACTGGTATCACACCACCAGCACCTATGTTGTCAAACAATTGCCATTGATTGTTTTCAACAAATGCATTAAGGCTATTCACACTGTCACATCTGAGTAACATTAAATAAATTCAAGCCTTGAAAATGGAACTTTTCAGGGATCTTCTAAAGAGATCAAATAGTGACAGTTCTGAGAATGAGCTTTTTGGGGAGTTCTAAATCCATTCTGCCCTCTTATGTGGCTCCTATAACTATGATTTTCACAGCTTTTAGAGTTGCAAGGCTATTGGTTTCCAGAGCTGTTAAAGACAGAGGTGGGAGTGAGAATAGGCAAGTTCAAATGCCCCAAAGATTATCTTACTGAGATTTAGCCAATTTTCTTGAATAAAAGCTCCTTGGATTGTTGCAAGCCTTTGCTTAATTTATAGGGTTCTGGAAAAGTTGATTTGGATAATTTTGGCCAGTATTCTCCTTATTCTTATAGAGGAGAAGTTTTTGAAGGTCTTTACTCTGCCATTCTAGAAGTGCTTTTTAATGAATTCTTTTCCTCAGATAATCACTTTGATGGCTACATTTTCTAGTTTCATTTCCATATAAGGATAAGCTCAGGTAATTTTGAATAGAATGATATGTATCCCAAGTCTCTTAAGACTCATATTTATACAGCCCATTTGTGAAAAGAAAATGTCATTCCTTCCATCATGAAATTTTATAGTTACAATGATAGAAATTTGCTTAACCTTATTATATTGGTATCTCCCCCACACACTTTTGAGTTTTCAGTCTGATCACATGTGTGACTCTTTGTTTTACATGGGAGTGTATCTGATAAATAATAAAAGTAAATACTAACTTGTGAATTCCTGAGTTTGATCATGGCATCCCCAGTAATAGGAACCAATAAAGCACTGGAAAAGTTTGACTTTGGTTACTCTGCTCAGAAGTAGTTCTGTCTTGATATGCACATGATAGAATAATTGCCTTAGAGAAGAGATTAAACGGTATGACTATTTGTATATCTGTGCTATACTTCAATGGAAAAATGTCTAAACCCAAAAATTTGGGACAAAAGACTTTTTCACATGAATCCCATCTCAAAGCATGCTAGGAATCTCAAACCAAAATGTATCCTTCTCTCATCCTCATTTGTACTCCTTACAAATATTTAATATTGATATATACTTCTTCCTTCCCACCACTTCTGATCTTCCATGATCAAGTGGGATTTATTCCTGGGTTGCAAACATTGGTTTAATAATTGCAAATCAATCAACATGATATACCATTGTTAATAAAAGAAAGGATAAGGACCAAATGATCCTTTCAATGGAGGCAGAAAAAGCACTTGAGAAAGTACAGCATCCATTCATGATAAAAGCCCTCAACAAAGTAGGCTTAGAGAACATACTTCAACATGATAAAGACCATATATGAAAAACCCACAGCTAACATCATCCTCAATGGAGAAAAAAATGAGAGCCTCTCTCCCCTAAGGTCAGGTACAAGACAAAGATGTCCACTCTCACCACTTTTATTCAACATAGTACTGGAAGTCCTAGCCATAGCAATCAGACAACAAAAAGCAATAAAAGGTATCCAAATTGGTAAGGAATAAGTAAAAATTTTACTATTTGCAGATGGCATGATAGAAAACCCAAGACTCCACAAAAAACCCTAGAATTCTCTTCCCTTTAGAGCTTTTCCCTTTTCAACATTACTTATAACCTTACAATAAAGCCATAATTATATGGCTTATTCACTATTTTCTAAAAGTTGTTTCTCTCCTTCCATTTAATTGAAACTCTACATGGAGAGAGATCTTTGTTTTCTTTACTGAAAAAGCCCAAATTGAGATAGTGTTTAATATATAGTACATACTTAGTAAATATTTGCTGAATAAATTAATGTATTAAAATGAAAAACTTGGAGTGATTTTCATAGTCTAGGTATTCCAGTTAAATTGAATATTTTCTCTAAGTGTCTATGAGGGTTCAAGTACTGCATGAAATAAAACCTTTCCTTTACATCATATCTAATCAAGAAATTGATGGGATTTCTTGTCATACTTTTGCCTGGATGCATTTTTTGCCATTAGGAGCCCTTTCAGGGTATAATTAGCACCCAGACACTGTATGATGTATATTTATCATTCACTATATCTTTGACAAACAAACTGGATACTGATAGATGGTAGTAAGAGTGCTCATCTGAGTCTAATTTAGCACATCTAAATATATATGTCTAAACTGTCATGACAACAGTTAATACTATCAGGACAGATAGTATATATTTTTTTCTACTTAAATTCTTTTAGTTTAAATTTAACATCTGCAGCCATTTGTTTTAACTGTGATTAATCTATCTATGACAGAGAACCTAGAACTCCTGAAAGCTTTCATCATTGCTAATAATTGTGTCCCAGGCCATACTCTGAGCTCCCATACGAAGGCATTGCTTATTTCTTCTCTGCACAGTTTACAAAGAAAAATCACAACAATCTTGGTATTGTTACTTTGCTTTTGGCTAGGGGGTTAGCCTTAGACTTTACCAATAAGAAGGTCCCTGACACTCTATTTACAGCTTGTTTTCACATGTTTTCCAGTATTTCAGAAATATTTCTTGTGTGGAAATGGGAAAATGGAAGTTATTCTCTTTTGTTTCTTTTGCCTTTTTAGTTGTTAGTTCAACAAGTTACTCCTTACATAAAAACCCCCAAACATTTATGCCACTTAATTACACATCATTATCAGTTGCTATTTCTAAGTCACCTCACAGAATAGGAAATGACAAACATGAGATCACAACTATTGGTGGAGGGTCTATTAATTCCCTAGAAAGACAACTCTGCTTAATATAAAAGAATAAAGAATTCTAAAGGTAATTATGCTAGAATATAAAAGAATAAAGAATTCTAAAATCAGAAATTAAATGTTAATTGACACCTAGGGCCATATGGTACCAAGCCTTTAAAATGTTTTTGAACATGATGGTTCTACACATCTGATAATGATTACAAAAGAGGTCTAGCTCACTTTCAAAATAGTGCAACAAGCCTGTTTTCCTACAGGTTGTGTGACTGCAGGTATAGGTGAAGAACAGAAAGCAGTCCTCCAATAGTAGTTCTTAATGAGGTCCGTATCACCACTTAGTGGACATTTGGGAAATGTGTAGGGGGTGCATTTTGGTGGTTATAATGATAGAGATTCCATGCGTATTTAGGGAGTGGAAGTTAGGAGATCTAGAAGTTAGGCAATGCGTGCACATGCAAAGAATTGCTTTATATTCTGCATGATTTCCAACTCTATTCACTTAGTCATATAGGAAAAAAAACTCATTTGAAGTGATTTGAACCTAGAATCTAATGATTTGGGGGATATGGCTTTAATATAATTTTTCACAATTAAAGTTCTTGATCTTGTAAATTATGGCAAGCAACAGTTTGAATCAAAAATAATAGATTATAATGGTGAGAAAAAACTTATGATCTGAGCTGGTTTGGTCTGGCATCTCACAGTTTAGGCTGAGCAGTTGAATTGTTGAATTTTGTTTGAATATAACTTTCAAATAACAAAAATAAATTTCAAAGAACATAAAACAGGATTTCACATTTGGACACACACAGAATGAAAGGTAATGAAAGTTAGGAAATATTTCAAATAAGGGCAACCTAAATTTGTCACCTTTCCTCTCCATACCAAATGGAAAGTAGTTGAGCATTAATCCAGTTTCTGGTTCCAGGCTGTTCAAATCAGCATAAAACTTTATAAAATTATCTGTCCCATCTATCAATACCTATTTCCATAGCATCAGCCACAACTTTTGCATTGCCCAAGAATATTATGGTGTTGATCCATACTAATTTCTCCTCTTTTTTTTTTTTTTACTTCCCACAGCCTTTATTACTTGTACTAAGCTTGTTTTCTTTTTTTTTTTTAAGATTTATTTATTCGTTTGAGAGAGAGATAGCACGAGTGGAGGAGGGACAGAGGCAGGGAGAGAGAGGGCATCTCAAGCAAACTCCTGTTGAGCACAGAGCCCAACATAGGGCTCCATCTTGCAATCCTGAGATCATGACCTGAGCCCAAACCAAGAATTGGATGCTTAACCACCTGAGCCACCTAGGTGCCCCTGTACCAAGCTTGTTAGCACTTGATTACGTTCTGCCTTGTATTGTTCTAATGATTCATATTTATGAGATTATTCTCCTTCTGCTTAAAGAAAATATTGATGCTACTTGTATTATCAAGAGGACTTTGACAGGAATGTGAATGTGGATGCCAATATATATGGAGATCCTGATTATTTGCCTTGTCTTATGTTCCACAATCATGTAATTGTCTCCATACTTTGTCAGTTAACCACACATGTACACATTCTTCCTTATTAAATGAACATTTAAAATATTTTGATTCTTCATAATGCCTGCCTAATGCTATTGTAATCCTTATCTCAGATCTTACTCCAAAGGACTTGTGATATAAGTTCATCCCAACATCAAAATGATCTCAGGGGACTGAAGTAGCTATGACTGAATATGCAGAGTAACTCTGCACACTTCTTTGTGCTATTTTTCTATAATTGAAGTAACCTCTCTAAGGGCCAAGTTTACACACTTAGGCTTTTTCTTTGGTCTAGTCTTTATTCTATATACATGGTGTTAATATGGGTCACATCAGGACAGAAACTTACCATGTCTTTGAGAAGCTCTGATGGATTTTAGTTTGACATGGCTACCCTGGAATTACTACTTTCAAATAGTATTGTGGTAAAAGGGAACTCAAAATGGAATGCTTCTAGAATTTGCTCTGAAAATTTTTCAGGTGTTAGGTTATTTTACAATAGACTCTACATACTTCAATTTATATCATATCACTTTCACAGCAAAGATAAATGTGAGGTTGTCCTAAGGAGATGATTTGTGAACCTTAGTTAATCTGTATTTTCCATAAATATTTCATGATATTGCAAAATTATAAATGAATAAAGATACTTTTTAAAGATTGTATTTATTTATTCATGAGAGACACACAGAGAGAGGCAGAGACACAGGTAGAAGGAGAAGCAGGCTCCATGCAGGGATCCTGATGCAGAACTCGATCTCAGGACCCAATCCCAGGACCCTGGATCACAACCTGAACCAAAGGCAGATGCTCAACCACTGAGCCACTCAGGTGTTCTCATTTCAACTAATGTTTAAGAAAATATCATTTGTTGAATTTTAGTATAGTATCAAATAATATAATTATTGAAAAGTTTAATAAATTACTTTTCCCTTTTTTCAACGATATATCTGCATAAGAACACATTCTCTAAAAAAAAAACACATTTTCTTCAAATATTTCAACCATGACAAAAAATATCAATAGATCAAATGAAGAAGCAGATAAGAGAATTCAGCTCTCTTCTATCGAATCCAGACATAAGAGACTTGCAAAAATGTAAAGCATCGCCACACTTCTTGTTATTTTTTGCTCTTTTTGGAAAAGTTATTTCTTATAATATGTTAATTATATCACATATAATCAATTCATTATTTTTTGGGTTAATAAGTAAACATTTTTAAAATGTCTGTTTTAGTCAAATATCACAAATAGCAATAGATATAACTCACATAAACAAAAGCTTTTGAGAGTCCTCAATACTTTTAAGAGTGCAAAGTGTTCCTGAAACCAAAATGTATGGTAACTGCTGCCCTAGCAGGAGGTGCAGGGACACATTGCTTCAATATAATCTGAAACTGAACTGATTCAGTGCTGGTTTGTAGTATTTATAAGGCTTAGTCTATCCACAGTTTAGTCCTATTCCTCAGGTTTAGCCTTCCAGGCATCCCAACTGACAACTCTTTCTTCCTCCCTAGGGTTCTTTCTCCTTATTATGTCTTGACTTTCAATTTTCTTCTTTCTAGTACAGGAAGACTGCAAAATCTTTGCATGGCTTTCTCATAGTTTTTTGCTTATCTTCTTCTCCTACTCTAACACCTTAATTAGCAAATGCTTAAGGGAAAACTGCTGCTGATTATTGGTCTCATTATGATCTCAAGGATCTTGGCTTCTCAGGTCCTTGATTCCTTTGTCAGTCTTGTTTTCTAATATTTTTTCTTCCTAGAACTATGTATGAGATCTGGCCTTCTCTGCCTATTAGCTGCTACCTCTACCATGCTACTCAGTCTCCTTCCTCATGCAATGATCTGGTAAATGACAAGAAAGGAAAAGCAGTGTGTACAAGTTTTGTTCAACACATTAAAATTCCCTTCTTCACATCTGTCTCCTCAAGTCTTTTTTGCCCCAGGAACTCTCTAGCTTTTCAAACAAATAGTTTGTTTCTTATCCATATTTTCTACTTTCACTCAGTGAGAGTCTATTCCTTATTGTGAAGTGCTTGATCAATTCTTTTGCTCATTTTTCTGGCAGCTTATTTGTATTTTTCATATTAATTCCTGAGTTATTTCTACATGTTTGATATTAATATATGTATTTCAGATCTTTTCTTTCACTCTGGGGCTTTCTCTTTCATCTTGTAATGGAGTCATTTGATGAAGTTAAGTTTTAATTTTAACATAATAAAAATCATTTGCAAAACTTAACTTTACCAGATTTAATTTAACATATTTTTGAGGTAGTCAAAAAAGAGAAAGGAAATGAAGGAAAAAGTAAGAAATGAAAGGAAAAAGGAAAATCAGCAGGACTAAGCTCCATAGGAAAAAAAGTGGCAGCATTTCGGTTTTCACTTCTATATTTGTGTTGCTAAATACAGATCTTGGAAGACAGAGATCACCATTTTGATATGTGGATCTGTTTAAAGGTATATCATTATCCTTTCTTCTTACTACACATTTTTCAGAATACAATTTTTGAGTGCTAAAGTTGTCTTTTATATTGTTTTGCAACCTCCCACAATGCTGGCCAAAGAAGAAGTCATCAAAATATTTGTTAGTTAATTCTTCTGTTACTTTGGAATTATGTAATATATAAGGGAGCCTAAGACCAGGTAAGATACCCCTAATACACTCTAAGAACATTCAGGAGTGAAAATAAGTTTCAATTAGCATGCCATCTTAAAATGATTGAGAGCTGACTGTAGTACTGTGTTAAGGATTCTAAAACCTTATTTGAGTCCAGCAGAAAAGAATAGCATGATCAATTAAAGATCTTGCCATAGTAATGAAGGGATCTGTTTTCCAACACAATTAAAAAAAAAACTTTAAAAAAATATTTTATTTATTTATGTATTTATTTATTTTAGAGAGAGAGTGTGAGGGGGGAGGGGCAGAAGAAAAGGGAGAGAGAGAGAATCCCAAGTAGACTCCCTGCTGAGAGCAAAGCCCAGCACAGGGCTCCATCTCACAACCCTGAGATCATGACCTGAGTCAAAATCAAGAGTTCTACGCTTAACCAACTGAACTACCCAAGCACTCTCCCACACAATTTTTTCTTTTACCTTTCTACAAACTTAGTTAAGATTTTTCATTACCAGTAAAGAGATTTTTTTCAATTTTTATTTATTTATGATAGTCACAGAGAGAGAGAGAGGCAGAGACATAGGCAGAAGGCAAAGCAGGCTCCATGCACCAGGAGCCCGACATGGGATTTGATCCCGGGTCTCCAGGATCGCGCTCTGGGCCAAAGGCAGGCGCTAAACCGCTGCGCCACCCAGGGATCCCTAAAGAGATGTTAAAAGCCAGATTGCCTCAATTTTCTGTCTCTTCTGATTTCTACCTGAATTCTTAAATGCAAAGACTCAATGTGTTTTATCTTAACTGCTGGGAAGTGGGAGACTTAATTGAACCCTACGCTGAAATCACTTCTCTCCCAGATCAAGAGTCTCCTCATATCAAACATGAGTGTTTTCATTACTGTCCTTTTCCTTATTCATTTAGCAAATATTTGAGTGTCATATGTTAAAAGTCAGGCAAAATTCTAGGTAATGGGGATAGTGTTGAAAAAAAATTATGCCTTTGGGGAACTTACATTTTAGTAGGGGGAGAAAGACAATTCACATGATAACAAGTAAAAAGTAGTATTTTAGATAGTGGGAAGTACTGGGCAGAAAAAATTAAGCCTATTTTCTGATAAGGGTAATTGAATTGTCAAAGGGTTTTCAAATTTTAGATAGACTAACCACAGTAATCTTCATTGAGAAAATGATTTGTAAGTAAAAGTCTAGAGGAAATATGAGTACTAGTCATGCATGTATTTGAGAGAGGGACATTCTAATACAGAAACTAGCAAGTGCAAAGGCTGTGAGGTGAAAGTGTTCCTGTGTATTTGTGGCACAGCAAGGATCCCTATGTGACTGAAAATGAGTAAGAATAAAATAGTGAAAAACACAACCAGAGCACTAATAGAGCCAGATTATGTACAGCTTTATAAATCTTAGTAAGGACTTTGGCTTTTACTTGGTGACAAGAGCGAAATGGAAATCCTTTGCACAGTTTTGAACAGAGACATAACATGATTTTGCTTGTGTTTTAACAAGATTAGTTTGGTTGTTGGGTTGAGAATAGATGGCAGGAAGTCAAGATCAGAAGCTGGAAAACCAGTTTGAAGGCTATTTTACTAACAAAAGCAAATAACAATGGTTGCTAGAATCAAGCTGATGACTGTGTCAATGGCAAGAAGTTATTTAATTCTAGATCTATTTTGAAGATGAGACTGACAGAATTTGCTGGTGGTAGTCTGGAGTTCAGCGTGAGGGAAAGAGAAAAGGACAGTAGCATTTTGGTCTGAAAAAAGAAAACCAACATGTAACAGTGGAATTACCATTAATATATTCAACCTAAATTTCTGGACTGTTATATCAAAAGCACAAATATTTGTTACCTAGTGATTGGAAAGACTGCAGAAGTAGCTGGTTTGGGATTGAGGGTGAATAACAGAGGGACAATTTCAGACAGTTTGAAGTTTCTATTAGATATCCATGAGCCCATGTTGGGTAGGAACAGAGATCAGAGGCAAAAGTCAAATCTGTCTTACCATTCTGCTTTCAGATAAATATCCATTAAATCTTCTTTTCACTAACACAACATGAATTGAGTCTTGGGTGATCTCAGTATGAATACGTATGCATGCTTTGCATTACAATTCCCAATCAATGCTGATAAATAAATATGTATCAGCGTGTGCTTTCTAAGTTTATGAACTACTACATCAAAAACACAAATATTTGCTATTTAGAAACAGATTAATTGGTAACATATTAAAAACAGCAGCTTAAGGAATTGGGGAAGAAATAAAGCAACACCCCAATACATAAACTAAAATCACAGAAAAAGTAGGAAGAGGGAAGTTTATATCCCTGAGATCCCATCATCACATATCCTTCTATGATTTTAACCTATAACCCATTTATGTGGGGGTTAGCATATTATTGCCTTGATATAATTCAAGATTCCATCAATAAAGGTAAATAAAGCAACAGAGGATAAAGGCCAAACTTGATAGCTACCTTAATTAAAATTCCTGCCTTTTCTCTTCATGTAGTGTTCTTCAGGATTTCCAAAGAACTGCTTCTTAACCTCAGGTGATTTCTCAGAACACTCTTACAGAAGTATAGCCAGTCTCATTTCCCAAATGTATTAGAGCTCAGGACCTCCATATATATTGGCATCCACATTCACATTCCTGTCAAAACCTTCTTGATAATACAAGTAGCATCAATATTTTCTTTAAGCAGAAAGAAAATAACCTCACAAATGTGAATCATTAGAATACAAGGCAGAACATAATCAAGTATTAACAAGCTTGGTACGGGGCACCTAGGAGGCTCAGGTGGTTAAGCATCCAATTCTTGATTTTGGCTCAGGTTATGGTCTCAGGGTTATATCAAGCACTGTGTTGGGCTCTGTGCTCAGCAGGAGTTTTCTTGAGATACTCTTTCTCTCCCTCTGTCCCTCCCTTGCTTGTGCTCTCTCTCTCAACCCCTCACCCCCCCCCCAAAAAAACCAAGCTGGTATAAGTAATAAAGGCTGTGGGAGGTAAAAAAAAAAAAGAGAGAGAGAGAGAGAGAGAAATTAGTGTGGGTCAACATCATAATATTCTTAATGCAAAGATTGTGGCAAATAGCATTAGACATTATGGAGAAAAAAATATTTTAAATTATTCATTTAATAGGGAAGAATGTGTACATATCTGGTTAACTGACAAAGCATGGAGACAATTACATGATTCTGGAACATTAAACAAGACAAATGAAATAGCATTCAACAAACAAAGAGAATTCCCCAGGGGGAAAAACAAAATGTTTAAAAAAATGCCTTGGACAATATCAGTTTCTTGCCGTCAATAAAATGTCAGAAAAAAAGTGGACTCCATATATACTGTATGGTTAAATATGATATTATCTCATAAAAACTAATATAAAAGTTATAAAATTTGGCTGCAAGAGTCATAGGAGAGATAAGAAACCAAAAATGCCATAGCAGAATTTGAAACAATATTGAAATTAGTAAGCAGTATCAGTATTACAGAAGGAAGATTCTATGAGATAGAGGACAAATATGAGCATCTCTCAGAACTCAAGGAAGAGGAAAAGAAATGAAAATGTGAAAAGTGCAGTAAATATAGAAGATGGGTAAAAGAGATACAACTCACAGGAAGAAAAAGGAAGAAAAATTAATAGGATAGAAGATAAGAAAATTTTCAATTATACTGGACTGAAAAATATCTACCTGTGTAAATTGATTATACTCATTAAATATCAAGCAAAATTAGGGGATCCCTGGGTGGCACAGCGGTTTGGCGCCTGCCTTTGGCCCAGGGCGCGATCCTGGAGCCCCGGGATCGAATCCCACGTCAGGCTCCCGGTGCATGGAGCCTGCTTCTCCCTCTGCCTGTGTCTCTGCCTCTCTCTCTCTCTCTCTCTCTCTCTGTGACTATCATAAATAAAAAATTAAAAAAAAATATCAAGCAAAATTAATAACCTTCAGTTATGTAAAAAAATTACATAAAAAATTTACAAAAATTTTTTGAATGAAGGAAAAAATTATAACTATCCAGGCAAGGGGATCCCTGGGTGGCTCAGCGGTTTAGCACCTGCCTTTGGCCCAGGGCGCGATCACGTCCCGCGTCAGGCTACCTGCATGGAGCCTGCTTCTCCCTCCTCCTGTGTCTCTGCCTCCCTCTCTCTCTCTTTCTATCATAAATAAATAAATAAATAAATAAATCTCTAAAAATAAATAAATAAATATCCAGGCAAGGGAAGAATCTAATTACTTAGAACGAAGGAAATTAGGTCAATCTCAAACATTTTTAAAAATATTAAATGTAACAGTACAATGAAGTAAGAGGCATAGTTTTGAGAAAACAGGTTTATAGCTAAAGGGTTATATACCCCATTAAATAAGTAAAGATGGTATTTCTATTACTTTCATACATGAACTATATTCTCCAACTTAACCCTTCCCTGAAAAAAAAAATGATATTCCCTAGAGACCAAAGATGATATATATAAAATAAAGCATTTAACAAAATTCAGCATCTTTCATGATAAAAACTCTTAATAAATTGGGTATACAATGAATATAGTTCAACATAATAAAGGCCATAAATGACAAACCAACAGCAACATCAAATTCAATGGTGAAAGGTTGAAATCTTTCTGTCTAAGATCAGGAACAGGACAAAGGCACTCATTCTCACCACTCTTTTTCAACATAGTACTGGAAGTCCTTGCCATAGCAATTTGATAAGAAAAAAAGTAAAAGTCATCCAATTTGAAAATTAAGAAGTAAAATAGTCTTTGTTTGCTAATGGTATAATCTTGCATATGAAAAACCCTAAAGACTCTAAAAAATTCTAACTCCTAATAAACTAATTCAGTAAAGTTAAAGGATACCAAATCAACACACAAAAATGAGTTTCATTTCTATACAATAACAAAGAACTATCTGAAAAAGAATTAAGAAAACAATCTTATTTGCAATAACATCAAAAATGATAAAAATAAGAGTAAATTTAACCAAGAATTTGAGAAATCTATATATTGAAAACTATAAGACATTGAAAAAATAAATTGAAGTAGACACATAGAAATGGAAAGATATCCAGTATTCATGTATTGGAATAGTTACTATTGTCAAAATGTCCATACTCCCTAAAGTCATCTATTTAGTGCAATCTCTATCAAATTCCAATGGCATTTTGCACAGAAATAGGAAAAAAAATCCTAAAATTCTTGTGGAACCACAAAAGTATTCAAATAGCCAAAGCAATCTTGAGAAGAACAAAGCTGGAGGCTTTGTGTGATCAATTCCTGATTTCAAACTATATTACAAAGCTATAATAATCAAAACAGGATGTTACTAGCATAAAAACAAACATAGACCAATGGAACAGAATCGATAGCCCAGAAATAACCCCCCACGTAGATGGTTAATTAATATTTGACAAGGGAACTAAGGATACTCATAGCTAGAGGCTATCTTTTATGCACATGCAAAATAATGAAATTGGAGACTTATTTTATATGACTCCTTAATCCACGGATTTAAATGTAAGGTCTGACACCCTAAAACTCCCAGAAGAAAACATAGAGAACAACCTCCTTGGCCTTGGTCTTGGCAACCATTTTTTGAGATATGACACCGAAAGCATGAGCAAAAATCAACAAGTAGAACTGCATCAAACTAAAAAGCTCCTGCACACAGAAGAAACAATCAACAAAATGAAAGGGCAATATGTGGAATGGAAGAACATATTTGCAAACCCTGTATCAGATAGTTAATATCCAAAATATATAAGGAACACAAAACTCAATAACAAGAAATATTTTAAAAATCTAAAAAATGGAGAGGAACTGAATAGATATTATTACAAAGGCATAAAAATGGCCAAAAAATACATGAAAAAGTACATGATATAACTAATCAACAGGGAAATGCAAATCAAAACCACAAGATATCATCTCATATCTGTTAGAATGGCTATTATCAAAATGACAGGAGATGACAAATGCTGGCAAGGATGTGGAGAAAAGGGAATGCTTTTCTAAAGGGTCTACTGTAAATTGGTAGAGCTATTATAGATAGAAAACAGTATGGAGGTTCTTCAAAAAATTAAAAAATAGAACTGATGTATATTCCAGCCATTCCATTTCTGGGTTAAAATTGCTATTTTAAAAGATGTCTGCACTCCCATGTTCATTGCAGCATTTTTTTATGATAGCCAAGCCATGGAAACAACCTGAGTGCCCACCAAAAGATGAATAAAAAAAAATGTGTGTGTATGTGGAGAGAGAGAGGGGGGAGAGAGAGAGAGAGAGAGATACACATGTACACAGTGGATTATTATTCAGCCACCAAAAAAGAAGGAAATCTTGTTTTGTGACAAACGTCAATGAACCTTGGGAATATTATGCCAAGTGAAAAAAATCAGACACAGAATGCTAAATGTGTAAGATCTGTTATATGTAGAATCTAAAAACATCACATTCATAGAATAGAAAATAGAATGGTGGTTTCCAGAAGCCGAAGGGTAGGGGGAAATGGGGAGATATTGGTCAAAAGCTACAAATTTTAAGTTATAGGATGAGTAGTTTCCTGGGATTTAGTGTGCGGCATGGTGACTATAATAATTATAATGTATTGTATACTTGACAGTTTCTATGACAGTAGAGCTTTAATATTTTCACCATAGCAACAACACATGGTAACTATGTAAGAAGAAGAATGTGTTAACTAATCTTATTGGGGCAAACATTTTGTAATATAAACATGTATCAAATCATCATATTGTGTACTTTAAACTTATGCAATGTTATATGTCAATTATATCTCAGTAAAGCTGGAAACAAGAATCATGAAAACTTTGGTAGTAAGAAAAATGAAAAGCTGAAGAATTGTGTCAAAACAATAGATGCAAGTATGATTAGTAAGCTAAATTTACATGACGAAAAGTCTTGAAAGACATTGTAAAAATAATTTAACAACAATAGATGAAAAGTGGAAAAAGAAGAGAAATGCTAGTTTTCTTTTCCTATGAAATAGGAGTGAAATAGGAGTTTTACTCTTGATATTGATAATTAAGGACTTGAAAACTTACTTGAACTTATATTTCTCTTAAAAAAGCAAATAAAATAATTGAATTCAAATACCTTATGCTCAATTAAAGCAAAATATAAATCGTAAAAGGCAATGAGTAAAACAACAAATCCTTTGTCAGTATATTAACAGAGAAAACAAAAGAAACAGCAGAAAATATATTTAACTAAATTCAAAAACAAAATGACTAAACATAAATTTGAAAATATAATTTGTGACAGTTACTGTAAACAATTAAACCTTTGTTAAAATATAGATATTTAAATTGGGATTCAAAAAATATACTTTACAAGAACAAAAGCTAAAATGAAGTGATTCAGAATTGTTAAAACTTGCAATAACTACAAAGCAGAACTAGGCATCATAATATTAATGCCATAGAAAGTAGTTTATTATAAGAAGCATTAAATAAGATAGAGGGTCATTGTTTAATAATGGGGAATCAAAATACATAAATTGAAGCACTATTTAAAAATTCCAAAGATGAAGTGGCAAAAAAGAAACATTAATAGATTATTTAAAAACACAATTTAAAATTAAAACTTAGCATTAGGAATTTAAAATATGGAAGTGTTGATAATTTGATTACTCACATTGTGTATGTAAATTTTTTGCTCAAGAGAATAAACATTTTTTAAGTACACAAGGAATATTTATATATTATTGATCATAAATTTCAGACAGCAGAAACTAGTCTCTATCCATCTAAATAACACTATAAAATGTAAATCCAAGTCTATAACACAATCTATTCAGTAAAATGAATAAATAATTTTTGGATCAAAGAATAAGTCAATTAATTACCAACTCAGTATTAATAGGAGTTCTTTTTTTTCTTCCTCTTTTCCTTCCCTTTCTTTCCTTTTTCTTATTTTTCTTTCCCTTCTCTTCTTTTCCCCACACTTCCTTCCCTGAAGAAGGCATCCCTATTGAGTGTGAGAGCCCAAATGAAATAAGGAGGACATTCATGAAGGAGATGGCACAGCCTGGACAGGGATACATTCATGTAGAGTCTTAAGAGGTTTAGAAGGAATTCAATAAGGAGGAAGAACCCAACGTGGGCTTCTAGAATCAGAAAGAGCTAGGGATGGTGTCTAATTGGGGTGGCACAATATGTGGTATATAAGAGCCTAGTAGAAGAGCAGGGTGTCTATGAGAGGGAGTGGCCACACAAGGTAAGAAAAGTGTCTACATGGAGAAAGTGTTTTAATTTCAAGACATCAGAGCCCATAAATGTAAGGAATAATGAAAGTAAGGGAGCTGCCTGGCTTATGAGACAACCATAACAGCATGAAGATGATACCTGGTCGGGTCCATGGTGGAAGAAGAAAAGATATTGGTTACCTACAGTAATGTTATATGTCAATTATATCTCAGTAAAGCTGGAAACAAGTGCATGATATCTACATGCAATAGGCCAAATACAGTGCAATAGGCCAAATATTTTAAGGATAATGGAAACAGGCTTCTCACCATTGGAAGAAAGATTTACAAATATGGAGAGTAAGAGAATTTAAATGAACTCTTTAAATGTTGGGTTGGGATTGGAGGTAGCAACTTGAATTTAGAGTTTTCCATATAGATAAATATAAATTATATGTTTGTGTTTGTATAGGTATATGTGTATGTGTTTCATACATGTATATCCATATATTCCACAATTCTGCACACTCAGAGGCTGGGATCAGCACCACCTAATAATAATGAGCACATCAAGTTCTCAAATCGTTCCTTGTATATAATATCTTTTGCTAAAAGAATTCATGGCTTATTTGAAAAATAGCTGATTCTATAGCAGGAAAAGAGAAGGTATAAGATGGACCTGGAGCCAGTTCTTGAAGGTAGGGAAGAACTCAAAGGAATAATGGGTTTATGTCCAAAGGACATAACAATTAGATTTAATGGGTGTCCATTGGCCAAGGTGGGGACGATCTGAATATTTAAATAAATAATAGTAGTAACAGAATAAATTAGGAAACCACAAGTTCACGATATAACTTATTTGATATATAATAAAATGTGTCAACATTCAAAAGATCTGCAACATTCAATGAACCATTATTTTGCAAATGATTTTATAGCATCATGCATGAGTAAAGGACCCATTCAAAGTGTAACATGGGCCAATGGATTTTAATGTAACATAGTACAAAAAGTTCACTGGTATGGAATCTGATTTGACATTGCAACTAAGCTTTAAAAAATGATCACTTGTTGAATTTCAACATGATATCAAGGAAGAATATCTATAATTATCTAAAAAGGAAGCTAAAATTCTCTTCCCTTTTCTAGCAACATATTTGTATAAGGACAGATTTTCTTCATATGGTATAACAATCAAAATAAGTCACAACATGTTAAGACAGAAAATGATAGGAGTCCAGCTATCTTTCCATAAACTAGATATTATAGAGGTTACAAAAGTTTAAAACAATGCCTCTTTTCTCACTTATGTTTTTTGTTTTGGAAAACACAGTACTTTTTAGTAAAATATGTTATTCATGTTAAAATGTAATGTAATAACTGAAGAAATTAATATTCTAAGTATTTTTCAGTTTTAATTTCAAATATCCAGGTAGATATAGTCCATATAAACCAAACCTCTATGGGGCTTTTGATTTTTTTAGAATGTAAAAGGATTTCTGACACCAATATTTTTGAGGACCATTGGCCTGGGAAGTATAGTATGCTTGCTGGACAGCCTTGAAAGCCTGTATGTTTTCCTTTAGCCATGTTCAAATGGCAAAAGTATGCACATAAGTTGGTAATGATTTTTCTAAGCAAAAGTGTTTAAAGTGTATTAAAAGGGAATGCTTGTAATAAGTGAATATAGAATTTAATCTGGGTAATGAGTGAAAAGAGATAATCAAGGTGATATAAAAGAGTTGGAGAAAAAAAAAAATAAAAGAGTTGGAGTTCCTGAAATGTTGAAGACTTCCTGAAGTAAGGAAAAGGAAACTGGAAATAGAGGATATGGTAGTCAGAGCATGGAATTAATTAAAATAAAGTTGTGAAAAAGTTATAGTTCTTGATAAGTCTGTGATATGATTGTGGCAGTGAATGTTGGATAGAGAGTGAAGAACAAGATCACTGGAGAAAGTCAAAGGGCACCTGGGTGGCTCAGTAAGTTGAGCACGCAACTCTTGATTTTGGCTCAAGTCATGATCTCTGGGTTCTTAGATCGAGCCCCATGTCTGGCTCCCTGTGGAGTCTGCTTGTCTTTCTCCCTCTGCTCCTCCCCCAAATTGCACACATGCACACCCTCTCATAAATAAATAAATAAATAAATAGTCAAGGAACTGAGCCGCTTGATAAAAAAAAAATGTCTTGAATATTGAAATTACCAAAATTGAAGCATTAAAAATATTAAAAATAGTGACAATGAGGCTGGTTCTAAAATCATTGAGAAATGTGTCTGTGAGGGAGAGGGTGGTGATGTAGTAATCGGTGACACAATTCAAGGGAAGACTTGGTATAGTGTGATGGCATGAGATTCAAAGTTGATTAATAAATAAATGTCTAAGTAAAGAATGGAATATTGAGATGGTGGAATATTATACATAATTATTTTATAAAATGGTCTTCAACAATATGGGGAAATATTTATGTAAGTAGAGAAAAGATTACATAACAGTTTCAAAGTATGATTCTAGTTTAGTGACATTCACAAAATTACTAGAGTATGCATGCACATAAATATATTTGTGAGAATTGACAGAAAATAAAAAAGACTAGAAAGCTATATGCCAAAATGCATGTCAATTAAGTCTAGATTGTGACATTAAAAGGAATGATAGTTTCTTTCTATGTATTTTGCTCTATTTTCCAATTTTTCTATAATGATTATAAATAACTTTTATAATTAGGAAAAATTAAAATTTTATTTAAGCAAGAGAAAGTACTTTAGAGCCTTTATAGCTGACAATCTTCATGTAATACAGTTAGTTTTCCATTATTGGGCAGAGTAGATTAGTATTTTTCTCAAATATTTTTGCAAAGTTCTCTTTAAAGCTATTAAATGTCCAATCAGATTATTTGACCAATCCTAGAAATAGACAATACCATTCAAATATGCTCCTTCCCCGTCATCTTATGGTGACTAGAATTTCCATTAGTAGCATATCATCTTAACAACTTTCTATACACAAATATGTTCCTTAGAAAAAGTAAACTGTTCTTTAATTAATACAGAAGTGCTGCTATTTTTGTTTTATTTTTGCTGTTGGTGTTTCATTTTGTTTTTATTAAAATCATTATTCATTGTCACTTAGAAGATAAAAAAGTCTTTAATGAGTCCATCTTCTACAATTAAGAAGAAATGCCTAGACTTTTACAGATTTCTATGGATACCTCCCAAGGTAGGGTACCACAGTTATTAAGTATGAGTAATATGGGTACTTACTGTTTAACTACCTTTCTTTGGGTCATTTGACTAGATAAAAATCTTTAGCAGCATCACATGCTTTGTTTCATGGAATCAGTACTAGCTTCCACTGTCTTAAAGGCTTGCTTACACGGGCTTCACTAGCTTAGAATTTTGGCCTATTATTTTTTGTTTTTCTCTTTTTTTAGTTAAGTTGATCCCAGGCTACTTACTTTGCTGCTACTAACCAGGTGGTCCCAGGAATTTTCTCCATAGCCTCACAAAAGGCACACCAGTAATTTATGCACTACTCCCTTACAAAGAAAGCACTGCATTCTCTATCCTCTCTATTAATTTAGGGAGGAGGCCAAATAACTTCAATGACCTTGGGCATATAGGGATTGTGGAAAAAAACAGGGAATTCAAAAGACAGACAATTCCAATTTCTAATATAGTGCTGGCAGCCAGTTCTGTGAAGAGAAAAAGAGCCCTGAATTGTAGCATTTTCTTATTTCTGTTGTATAAATATATCTACTATGGCCAGTTGCAAGCTACCAGTGGGACATCACTAAAAGTTGGGAAGAAATACTAATTGGCTCTCCCTATGAACAGACTCCATAGTTCATTGTTGCTTTGAAACCTCAAATTATTTCATGCTTTTCAACTTGTTTATTTCTTTAACTTCAGTAAAATCTTAGGTCAGTGTTTCTCTGACTGTGATCATGCTCCTTGGACCATCAGGATCTAACTGGGAAGTTGGTTAAAATATGGAAGTCTGTGTCCCATCATAAACTTAGAATTGTGCCTTAGAATCTATAATTTTAATGTCCTTCCAGGTGATTCTGATGTACACAAAAGTTTTTCCGGTGTTTCAAATGCTTACTTCCATTTAATTGCCACAAAAGTGTATACAATTGGCAACGGAAATACCAAATGCTGCTGAGGTCTAATCCTCCCAAAGGGTAGACATATTAATTGCAACATGTCTCCAAAATGTCTATCTGAATCAAAATTTAATGAAAATATTCAACTATCTACATTATCTCCTATTTTTACTTTAGTTAGAATCAATCTCCTTATATTAGTTTGCTAGGACTGTCATAATGGAGTACTCAAGACTGGGTACTTAAATAATACAATTTTATTTTCTCACAGTTCTGAAGGCTAAAGTCCAAGATTGATGCATCAGCAATGCTAGTTTCATCCTGAGATTTCTCTTTTGGGTTTGTAGATGGCCATTTATTTCCCTCTGCCTTCACATGGTCTTTACTCTGTGTGAGTCTGTGGCCTAATCTCCTCTTCTTATAAGGAGACCAATCATATTGAATTAGGGCCCTTCCTATTGACCCAATTTATCCTTAATTACCTCTTTAAAATCTCTATCTTCAAATATAGTCAATGTCCAAGGTACTTGGGGTTAGGACTTCAAGATATGAATTTGGAGGGAACACAATTTAGCTCATAAAAATTCCTAAATAAGCTACAAGTAAGAAATATATATAGAAATTTATATTGAGCCATTAAATGTGACACACAGATTCAAGCCTTGGCATATTTAAACATCTTAGCTTGAATATATCTGGCATCAACAAATGTTAGCATCTTTGTCACAATGAGCTATCAGCTTGCAGAATGTCTCTGGCATGAATCCAAACACACAGACCTTTAGATTTCATGGAACAATTCATTCACTTAAAAAGATGAAGACTAATTCATAAACATCTTGTGGAAAGCTGAAGGCAAAATTATATTTATTCCTTAGTTGATCAACATTTTGATTCGTGATTTGGGGACCTAGGGGGAAAAATATATCTTTGAAGCAGAATCTGGAACCTGTTCTTTCTCTTATATTATTATCCACAATAGGTACAAGTTATATCCCCAGAACAAGAAATTTTCCAAAAAAAAAAAGAGATATTATCACAAACTTTTATCTTTTTTCACATACCTTTAAAATGCATTGTTCAATTCTGGAGGATCTTCTATTTAGATTATATCTCCTGCCTGACTTCATAACATATAAACATTGTTGTGCCAAACATATTAATAATCTTCATGAGTACTTTACCATTTATTTATATCTGCATCCAACATTAAACAGATATTTTTTTGTCAGCTGTCTTACATTTTTTGGTGCTAAGAGCTAGAGGACACAGATCTGAATAAGTCATGGTTCTGTCCTTCTGGAGCTCACAGTGTAATGAGAGACCCAAATAATGAAATATGTGCTATGATAAACAGAATCAGAATGCTATGGGGGCAGGGGAAAGAAATATATTAGCTTTGCCTGGGCGAAGTGGGAAAAGTTTTACAGAGGGTGTTATATTTTATCTACATCCTGAAGAATGTTTGGGAGGTTGCTAATGAGAAAAGGGAGAAAGTCCACTCCAATGAGAGCAAATAGTCTGTACAACACTATGCAACTGGGGAAGTTGCAAATGATTTAATAAGCTAACGGCAACTGAAGGAGCCTAAAAATGTAGACTAGATTCACATCATTTGGAACTTTGTACACTATTCTGAGGTGTTTGAATTTTATTCCAGAATCAAAGAAGGGTTTTTGCTCTGAAGTGAGATGATGAAATTTGTGTTTTAGAAAGATCCCTAAACTGAGTCCTTTATCTTCCCCTATTTGTTCCAAATTTGTTCCTTACAGTCTTTTCCTATCTCAGTTAACTCTATCCTTCTATCTACACAGAGTACAACCCTTGAATTTATGTTTGTATCACTTTTTCTCAATTCTCCACATCCTGTCAGGAAATCCTCTAAGTTCTATCTTAAAATTATATCCACAATCTGAACATTTCTCATTCTCCTTCACTGCTGCCAAGTAACCATCATGTATTACTTAGATTTTTACAATAGGCTATTAATGTGTGCCCCTTATTCCACTTTACACTAGTACCCTACCACCAGGTTTAATCTCAACATAGAATTCAGAGCAATTGAGTTAAAATATTGTTTTAGATCATATTACCCTTTGTTCAAATCTAACCACTGACTTCCTATCTCGCTCAGAGTAAAAGTCAAAATCCTTACAATGAACTGCAAAGTTGTAAACAATCTGAGTCTCTTTTAGTTCCCTGACCTAATTGGCAACTATCACTGTTCCCCACCTCCAAACCTATTCTCTGCCCTAGATGCATTGGACTCCTTGCTATTGCTAGAATATGGTACAAACATTCCCATTTCCATACCTTTGCAGTTGCTGTTCCCATTGCCTGGAGTCTGTCCCCACATATCTGCATGAATTTTTCTGTTCACCTCCTTCATTCAAAGGTCACTTTAGTAATATGAGCTCTAACTATCCTATTTGAAATTTCATTCCATCCTTCAACACTGTTTTTCTTCCTTCCTATATTTTCCCCTACATGGCACTTATTGCCCATGATATACTATATTATTTACTTAACTCTTTTATTATTTGTGTATTCCCATTACAAGATGAGCTTCAGGAGGGCACAGGCTTTTTTACTTGTTTTGATTTTTGTCTTTGTTATTTTAATCTTTAGGTATAACATAATCCCTACAACGGTGCCTGGCATAGAAAGAGCTTAATAAATATTTGTAGAAAGTTGAATGAAATTCTAGAGGATGGTGTGATTGAGTAGACAGGATCTGTGAGAATTTTTGCAACACTCTACAGTGTTTTTTATTAATAACTATTTAAAAAGCTAAATATCTACCATGCATTACATATTTTTCTAGTTTCTGTGAAGTATTGTATGAGATATCTCTCCATTATGTGGAGTAAAAGAGTAGTTTCTGTCAAACTGCATGCCTGTTTTTTGCTCTTTCTGTCAGAATATTGTATTTTTTGTCTTTGCTGTCACCATTTTCAAATCTTCTAATCACATTCACTTCCATTTTTATTGCTTTTGTTTCCTCACTGTACTTTCACCTTTGTTGGGCTGATTTTCTCTTTTGATTATCCATTTTTAGCAAATGTTACATGGATTTTTAATTGGGAGACAGAAGGCAATACAACTGCACATTTTGCTGGCTGTGCATGAACTGAATAACATATATAAAGAGACCAATCAACAAAAGTCTTTGAAAGATGTGGCATGATTGACTATTGATCATAATGTGCTTCTGTTCCTTACATAGAGATTTGTGGGGTGAAGAGCTAGGAGGAAATTTGTACTTTTTGTAATTATTTGTAGTTAATATATCTTGGTAACAAATTTAAACTGTGCCATTTGGGGACTGGTGTTACTAAATCCATGAATAACAAAATCCAAGCATATCAGATCCTTGAAAAACAAAGGCTACCTCTGTGTGTGTGTGTGTGTGTGTGTGTGTGTTCCATAAAAGTACTATAGATACCCATATGGAATACTATATAATTTCAATTTTAAATTTTATAAAAATATTGTTGTGCTGTATTAGATTCTGTGAAATTTATCCCTTTTACCTATATTATATAATTATATAAAATGAATGAGTCTGTTACCAAGCTCTCTACACTATTCTGTTGTTCCTTACCTATACCACATATCACATATTCTTAATTACAATAGTTTTCTTATCAATTTTAGAGTTGTCAAAGAGCAAGAATTATCTGTCCTTTTCAAGGTCTTTCTAGGTGGATTAAGGATCGTATTTGACATGAGATGGATTAACTGGAGAAAATCAAATTTAATTTCATATGTAAGGGGAATCCACACAGACCTGAAAATTCCAAAGACAGGTAAAATAAGATATTCTTGTCATTCTAAACTAAAGAGAAAGGGGTAAGGGTCTGGGACTTCAAAGGGGAGGAATGCAATTCACAGGAAGTTGAAAAAGAGTGAATGTTTGGTAATCATTGGTTTCCTGGAGCACTTAGAAACAATGGGACATAGAGGACTTTGATCAACCGGGTCTTGCTAGGTTTCTCCCTCTCTACCATACTTAGTTCACACTATTATGTAGTTATCTATGATGATAATCCTCTTCCTGGAGCAAGTCCTCTATCTCAAGACTATTTAGTAATGTTGCCTTTAGAAATCATGCACACCTTTTAGTTGGATTTTTTCAGATACTTTATATTCTGTGGTACTATTATAAAAGGTATTTTATTTTTAATTACATGTTCTAACTTCTATTTTATTTTATTTTTTAAGATTCTAACTATTTATTCATGAGAGATAGAGAGAGGCAGAGACATAGACAGAGGGAGAAGCAGAATTCCTGTGGGGAGGCTGATGCTGGATTGATCCTAGGACCCCAGGATCATGCCATGAGCCAAAGGCAGATGCTCAACCACTGAGCCACCCAGGTGCCCCTCTAACTTCTATTTTAAATCAATTTTAATCATGTATATCTTCCAATAAAAGTTAACATAGTTTTCAATATGCTGGCAAATAGTGGTTCAGAAAGAACTTTGATTGGCAAATAGTGGTTCATAAAGAACTTTGATTCTTTTAATAAGCTGTCAAAATGGCTAAAAGCAACAATACAAAAAACAGGTGTTGGCGAGGATGTGCAGAAAAAGGAACTCTCTTGAGCTGTTGGTAGGAATGCAAGCTGGTGCAGCCACTCTGGAAAACAGTATGGAGTTTCCTCAAAAAGATAAAAATAGAACTACCCTATGATCCAGCAATTGGACTACTAGGTGTTTACCCAAAGTGTACAAAAATACAAATTCAAAGGGATACATGTACTCCAATGTTTATGACAGCATTATCTACAAGAGCCAAATTATGGAAACAGCTCAAGTGTTCATTGACTGATGAATGGATAAAGAAGAGGTGAGGGATCCCCGGGTGGCTCAATGGTTTAGCACCTATCTTCCGCCCAGGGTGTGATCCTGGAGTCCTGGGATCCAGTCCCACGTCGGGCTCTTTGCATGGAGCCTGCTTCTCCCTCTCCCTGTGTCTCTGCCTCTCTCTGTCTCTATCTCTACCTCTATCTCTGTCTCTGTGTCTCTCGTGAATAAATAAATAAAATCTTTTAAAAAAGAAGAGGTGATATATCCATAAAAAGAATGAAATCTTGCCATTTGCAAGGATGGATGAACCTAGAGAGTATTATGCCAAGCAAAATAAGTGAGAGAAAGACAAATACCATCTGATTTCACTCATATGTGGAATTTAAGAAACAAAACACATGAACAAAGAACGAAAAGAGAAAGAGAGACAAACCAAGAAACAGATTCTTAACTATAAAAAGCAAACTGATGGTTACCAGAAGGGAGGTGGGGGAGGAAAGATGGGTTAGTAGGTGATGGGGATTAGTGAGTGCACTTGTGATTTGCACCAGGTATAGTATGAAGGTGTTGGGTAGCTGTGTTGTACACCTAAAGCTAGTATTATACCATATTTTGACTATCTGGAACTTAAATAGACTTTTAAAAAAAGAACTTTGATTCTTTTAATGGGCTAATTTTAGTTAAAACATTGTTTCACTATTAATATAATTTATTTGTGGTGTCTGCCAATTTTTTTAGCCAATATTGCGAGTCTTTTGTCTATTTCTTTTAGTATTTTAAATAACTTACTTTGCTTGAAACATATTACAAATTACTAGATCAAATATCACATGAATTTCAGTTTGGCTGAAAATACTATAGAAGTATGTATTTGTGTTCTGTTTGCTTGTTTTTCAGTCTGTAAATGTGGTATCTTCCTACTAACATGAACTATTGAACATTTAGGACATCTACATCATTACATTTAGGACAATGTTATCATTAACAGTAGTAGATACACACTCATTTCTTAAAAATCTTGTTGACAATTTCTAACAATTTGGGAGATTTATAAGAGCTGGTTAGATATTCATTACTTTTTGCCACATAATTGGCTGATGAAAAGGTTCTACTAGCAATAGGAAAGTTGTCATTTTCTGTGTTTCAGTTATGTTTGCATTATTAATATTATCTTTTAGCCTGCATTTTTGGGGGATTTTTTTGTCATAATCCAGTAATTGCATAGCACTGAAGACAAATGAGAGAGTATCACTGTCACTTCTCTGCACTATAAAGTGTTCTGTTTGCTTATTTTTCAAAGTCTGTAAATGTGGTATCTTCCTACTAACATTAACTATTAACTCTGCACTAAAAAGTGCAGAGAAGTGCATCCCTGGCCAAAAGAGTATTGCAAAGTCCCTATGTTAGAAAAGCACAACGTGCATTCTATGCAATAAGCAGAAGTCACTGTGTAAAGAATGTGGAAAAAATGTTTTCAGGAATGGTGTTAGGAGCAAGTTTTGTCTCCTAATTAGGATATATTTATCCTCAGGGGTCTCATATTAGTGTTTGGCAAAAGCTCTGAGAAGATATTTTGATCTACAGTCTTACTAATCATCCCCTTAGTAATGCCATGTATATCCCATTCCTTTGCAAAATTTGGGAAACAAGGTACATAAATCTTATCTAACAACTTATAAGATAGAATACTAAATTCTTACTGATTCTTGTATTCCTTGATATGGAAATTAACATATTATGTGGCTGTAATAATTCCTAGACTATAGAACAAAACAGAGGGGAATAATTAGCCAGGGTACGTTCCTGTAGTGATCACTACCTCATAATGGATCTAATAGTCCACCAAAAATTTGAGCATCTTCCTTTAAAAACTTTTCTCAACAATGACATCTGCAAGGAAGTATTTTAGTGTAATTTCTTGGCAATATTTAATATAGATTGAAGTAGCAGAAATAGAAAGCATGAAAATTGAATAGGAGATAGATATAATAGTCTGGGAAGATGATAATGAAGGTTGTATTCAGCTAGAGACAATAAGACTTCTAAGGAAAAAGCGAAGAATCAGATCTGTGACAGAATGGTAAACTACCATCAGTTGCTGGCTTCCTACCATGAAACAAAATAGAAACCCCATAGCAAAAATCAAAACCTAAAAATACCAGAGGTGGCTTGATGAACCTGTTAAATTAGTACCACCTGTGAAAATTCTGTGGCAGGATGGAAGTTGATTGTGTCATAGGCTGGAGGGAATGGGGAAAGGAGAAGTGGATCCTTAATGGTTGAGGCTAGTACTATAGGTAGGAGATAAAGTAGGGAAGAGAGTTTTTGTTTAGCTTTGTTTTTTAATATCTGCCTTTTTTCTCTCCCACATATACCTAGGAAGACAATTATCTATCCTGTTATTATTGCAAGGAAGAAAAAATGGTCAATAGAGAGGTAGTATTTCCCCTGCATTAAATTAAAAGTTTGGTAAATTTTTCCCGCAGAGAGCATCAATTAAACTGTACAAAATCATGAGGAGCAATCATTTCAGGGCTCTGTAAATCAACAAAAGCATAATACAAACTTAGAAGTGTTTATTCAAGAGAAAAAAATCTTGAGTGAGAACTGTGAGTGGGATTATGCGGCATTTTTGTCTATGCAGCTTCTATACCCTGCCCACAGATTAGTTGGCTCAGTAGTTCTAGCAAAGCTCTCAGAGAGCAAAATTTCTGGGTTTCATGACTTATCCTGACTTCTCATCAGTAATAATGAATGCCAGAAGGCAGTGAAATGATGTATCCAAAGGGATAAAGGAATAAGACTGTCAATGAAAATATTTATACAGTAATATATAAAAAGGGTAATACATGCTGAATGAATGGGAGTTTATTGCAAAAATGTTGGGTTGGTTTAACATTCAAGTATAAATCAAGAAAATTAAACACATTAATAAACAAAAAGAAAAACCATAGGATCATTCTAAACACATGCAGAAAAAAAAACATTGGACAGAATATAAACAGCTATTCCAGAAAAATGCTTACAGCAACCTAGGAATTAAAGGGAACTTCCTCAACTTGTCAAAGGCCTTTTATGAAAAACTTTCATCTTAATGATGGAAGAATGCTTTCACCCTAAGATCAGGAATAAGAGAAGGATATTTGCTCTTACCATTTCTATTTAACATTGTACTGGAGGTTCTAGATAGCGTAATCAAGCAAGAAAAAGAAATAAAAGTCATGAAGCTTGGAAAGGAAAATAAAAATGTCTAATTGCAGATTACATGGCCACCTGTGTATAAAATCTAATAGAATTTACAGAAAAGCTATTAGAACAATAAGTGAGCTTAACAGAGTTGAAGGATAAAAGGTCAACTACAAAAATAATTTGTTTTTCTATATAATTGCAAAGAACAAATGGCTATTGAAATAAAAATAGAACATTTACAATTGCATCAAAAATTAAATATTTATCAATGAATCTGACAAAAGTTGTGAAATACTTGTACACTGGAAAGCAAAAAACAAAAACATTATTATGATAAAGAATGCTTAAGTAAATGGAAATACACCTGACTTATGGTTTGGAAAACTTAATATTGTTAAGATATTAATCCTCTCCAAATTCCTCTATAGATTTCTCAGAATCCCAAACAAAATACCAATAGATTTTTATCATAAAAATTGATAAATTGTTTCTAAAATGTGTACAGAAATGTAAAAGAACTAGAGTAACTCTCTTTCCTCACACTCAAAAAAAAAAAAAAGGAATAGAACAAAGTTTGAGGACTAATACTAGCTTATTTAAAGACTTATTATAAAGCTATGGTAACCATTATAGTATGATATTTAACTAAATATTGACAGTGGAACACAATAGAGAGACAGAAATCGACTCACATGAGTATAAATATATATATTCACATTCATGAACATACACGTATGAGCTTCTATCCATAGCTCATACCATATACAAAAATTAACTAAAAATGGATCATAGACCCAAATGTAAACTAAAATTATAAGACTTTTAGAAAAATCATAGAAGAAACTCTTTGTGGTCTTAGGTTAGGTAAAGATTTCCTGGATGATGAGATCTAAATCATAATCCACAAAGGAGAAATTGATAAATTAGAATTCATAGCAGTTAAAAACTTTTGCTCTGGAAAATACACCTATAAGAGGATTAAAAACAAGTCCCAGACAGGGAGAAAATATTTGCATATCAGTAAACGTAATAACCAACATTATCAGGTACACAGTGCCATAAAAGTGCTCACACAAAGATATACATCAAAGCATTACTTGTCACAGTGGAGTGAATGGCAACTGAGGTTTCCATTATTTGAGGCAATAAGTAAAATTTATTTATTCAGCAAGTACCATAGAATACTATGCATCAATCAGAAGTAATGAAGTAAAGGTCAAATAGCAACCTAATCAATCCTTAAAATATACTATTGGTTTAAGAAACATGAAACAGTGATAATTATTGTAAATAATAATATAAGTGTAAAGCATGCAAATATGAACCAGTTACAGAGAAAGGGTAACATTAAAGTAAGTGCCTATAGGGAGAAAGAATAGAAGGTGAAATCAAGGAAGGCAAGAAGAGAGAAAAGAAAGAGAAGTGCCATAAAACCAAAGTAGAGTCTAACAATGGTGAAAGTGTGCCCTGGACTAAAACATAACCCTCTGTTCAAAAGCCCCATTCAAAAACAGATAAATGAAAGTACAAATATGAAAATTTATATGAAGAAAGAATAGATAGAATTTGAATCTTTCCTGTGCCTAAAAATTCCAATTGCCAAGAATGAAACTCAAGATTCAAGCCTGGGTAGCAGAACAGGTTTATGGAAAGAAAAATAACTAGAGTCTGTTATAATGCTTGCATTGGAATTCACTAAAGGTGATTTTCTGTATTATAAGTGAGGAAAACAGCTTTATCATTATATTCATCACTGACAATGAAATGGATTTACTAAATGGAATTTCCTCAAAGGTAAGAAACTATTATTTTTCTTTGCATCTCAAGTGTTGAACTCAATATAAGTTTCAAAGTCATTTGTTGTGCTTATTTTCTCTGTTGGTATGACATTAAAATAGCCCATCAATATTTGTGCGCAAAACAATGGCATTAGTTTGTCTATATCCACACAACACCAATATATCTGGTTGTAAAGATGGGGAAAATGCAACGAAACTGCCACATACCCTGTTTGTGGGGGGAGACCTTTTGTTGTTCAATGTGATTCACTTAAACTGAATGATGGCTGTGAACAGAGCCTAGATTTTCTGAATATTGTTGCCTGCTGAGATTGTGTCAGTTCCGTACGTACTTGAATAGCGATTCCAACACTGCAAAGTTGAAGAACTGCTTTGCAAAATCCCTGCCTGTTTCCCTCCCTAAAGTATTAAAGTGATTGATAGTAAATGAGTAAAGTGACAAAATAAAAGCAGTAAGCTCCTCCTGAGCTAGCGGAGGACTTTTATACTTGGCTCAGTCCTTTGCAATTCAGGGGCTGTACACTGTCCAACTTTTAGATGTTCTGTACTGAAAATAAACTGCCATAAAGGAGATAAGAATTTTCTATTCCACTTGACTGCTAGATTATATCTATGACCTTCAAGTATACAGGAAACACCATTGTTATAGGCTGTTAATAACCATAGACATCTGATTACACAGAGCAAAAGAACTTAAAATCGTGTCATCTTATGCCAATATTAAAGTGATATTATGCACTTGTTTAAAGTTTTAGTGTGTTATGATAGGCAGTCACACTTATAATCTCCTTTCTTTTTACAACAAACTTACGTTTTATTAAAGAGCCATTATTATACCCACTAGCTAAATGGGCAAACTAAGTGATAAAGAGGTTAAATTGCTTTCTCCAAGTCACACAACTAATTTGTGACAGTGCTTTGTCTGGAAGCTGGATTTCCTGGAACAATTCCCTACCTGTAAAACATCATCTAACCATGCTTTCTCTCTGAATATTGAGTATGAAAGAAAAGTAAAGACAATATTTCTCCTACACGTTTGCATCAGCTTCTGATTTTCTTAGGTCCTCCAAACTGCTTAAATATGGATACATTTTTGATTTCATTCTGAGTTTTTTCCTAAATCAGTTGCATGCTCATGGAACTTAATCTGTTTTTTTTTTTCAAAAATCACTTCATTATGGTATGATTGACTTACACAAATATACATATTTTATGTATAAAACTTGATAAGTCTGGACATAAATATGCATCTGTGAAACCATCATCACTGTCTATGCCATAAACATATCCATCACCTCCAAAGGTTTCCTCCCACCCTCCTTATTCATTATTATTTTTTGTGATGAGAACACCTAACTTAAAATCTATCATCTTAGCAAATTTTTAAGTATACAATAAAATATCATTAACTAGAGGCACTATGCTGTATGATAGCTCTTTAAAACTTAGTCATTTTACATAACTGAAATTCTGTACTCATGACTAATACTTATTCATTTCTTGCTCCCCTCACAACCTGGCAAACATCCTTCTACTCTTTATTTCTATGAGTATGAATATTTTACATTGCTCATGATAGTGGTATCATACAGTATGTATAATTTTGTATATGGCTTATTTCACTTAGCATAATGTCCTCCAGGTCTTATCCATATTGTCACAAATGGTAAGATTTCCTCCTTTATAAGACTGGATAATATTTATATCACCTTTCTTTATCTATTCATCCATCAATGGATATTTAGGTTGCTTCCATGTCTTGGCTATTGTAAATAATGTTGTAATGAACATAAAAGTACAGATATATCATCAAGATCCTGATTTCAATTCCTTTGCATGTATACACGTTGCTGGATTATTTTGTGGTTTAGTTTTTTTAAGTTTTCATTTTAATCACTCAGTACTCATCAGGACAAGTCATTTCTTAATCCCCATCACCTATTTAACCCATTCCCCCCTGCCAACCTCCCTTCTGGAAACCGTCAATTTGTTCTTTTTTTTTTTAATAATAAATTTATTTTTTATTGGTGTTCAATTTACCAACATACAGAATAACACCCAGTGCTCATCCCGTCAAGTGCCTCCCTCAGTGCCCGTCACCCATTCACCCCCACCCCCCGCCCTCCTCCCCTTCCATCACCCCTAGTTCGTTTCCCAGAGTTAGGAGTCTTTATGTTCTTTATTATTAAGAATCTGTTTCATGGTTTGTCTTATGCCTTTGTTCACTTGAAGTGGGGGTTGAAATATTTTTTTATTGGAGTTTGATTTGCAAACATATAGCATAAAACCCAGTGCTCATCCCGTCAAGTGCCCCCCTCAGTGTCTGTAACCAAGTCACCTCAACACCCCCGCCCACCTCCCTTTCCACTACCTCTTGTTCATTTCCCAGAGTTAGGTGTCTCTCATGATCTGTCACCCTCACTGATATTTTCTACTCATTTTCTTTCCTTTCCCCTTTATTCCCTTTCACCATTTTTATATTCCCCAAATGAAAGAGACCATATAATGTTTGTCCTTCTCTGATTGACATACTTCACTCAGCATAATACCCTGCAGTCCCATCCAAGTTGAAGCAAATGGTAGGTATTTGTCGTTTCTTTCTTTTCTTTTTATAAATTTTTTATTGGTATTCAATCTGCCAACATATAGCATAACACCCAGTGCTCATCCCATCAAGTGTCCCCATCAGTGCCCCGCTCTCAGTCACCACCACCCCCCGCCCACCTCCCTTTCTACCACCCCTAGTTCGTTTCCCAGAGTTAGGAGTCTTTCATGTTCTGTCTCCCTTTCTGATATTTCCCACTCATTTTTTCTCCTTTCCCCTTTATTCCCTTTCACTATTTTTTATATTCCCCAAATGAATGAGACCCTATAATGTTTGTCCTTTTCCGATTGACTTACTTCACTCACATAATACCCTCCAGTTCCATCCACATCGAAACAAATGGTGGGTATTTGTTGTATCTAATGAATGAGTAATATTCCATGGTATACATAGACCACATCTTCTTTATCCATTCATCTTTCGATGGACACCGAGGCTCCTTCCACAGTGTGGCTCTTGTGGACATTGTTGCGATAAACATCGGGGTGCAGGTGTCCCGGTGTTTCACTGCATCTGTATCTTTGAGGTAAATCCCCAGCATTGCAATTGCTGGGTCATAGGGCAGATCTGTTTTTAACTCTTTGAGGAACCTCCACACAGTTTTCCAGAGTGGCTGCACCAGTTCACATTCCCACCAACAGTGCAAGAGGGTTCCCCTTTCTCCACATCCTCTCCAACATTTGTGGTGTCCTGCCTTGTTAATTGTCCCCATTCTCACTGGTGTGAGGTGGTATCTCATGGTGGTTTTGATTTGTATTTCCCTGATGGACAGTGATGTGGAGCATTTTCTCATGTGCTTGTTGGCCATGTCTATGTCTTCCTCTGTGAGATTTCTCTTCATGTCTTTTGCCCATTTCATGATTGGATTGTTTGTTTCTTTGCTGTTGAGTTTAATAAGTTATTTATAGATCTTGGATATTAGTCCTTTATCTGATAGGTCATTTGCAAATATCTTCTCCCATTCTGTAGGTTGTCTTCTAGTTTTGTTGACTGTTTCTTTTGCTGTGCAGAAGTTTTTATCTTGATGAAGTCCCAATGGTTCATTTTTGCTTTTGTTTCTCGTGCCTTCATGGTTGTATCTTGCAAGAGGTTTCTGTGGCCAAGTTCAAAAAGGGTGTTGCCTGTGTTCTCCTCTAGGATTTTGATGGATTCTTGTCTCACATTTAGATCTTTCATCCATTTGGAGTTTATATTTGTGTATGGTGTAAGAGGATGGTCTAGTTGCATTCTTCTGCACGTGGCTGTCTAATTTTCGCAGCACCATTTATGGATGAGACTGTCCTTTTTCCAGTGGATAGTCTTTTCTGCTTTGTTGAATATTAGTAGACCATAGGGTTGAGGGCCCATTTCTGGGTTTTCTATTGTGTTCCATTGATCTATGTGTCTGTTTTTGTGCCAGTACCACACTGTCTTGATGACCACAGCTTTGTAGTACAACCTGAAATCCGGCATTGTGATGCCTCTGGCTCTGGTTTTCCTTTTCAATATTCCCCTGACTCTTTGGGGTCTTTTCTGATTCCATACAAATCTTAAGATAATTTGTTCCAACTCTCTGAAGAAAGTCCATGGTATTTTGATAAGGATTGCATTAAATGTGTAAATTGCCCTGGGTAACATTGACATTTTCACAATATTAATTCTTCCAATCCATGAGCATGGAATATTTTTCTATCTCTTTGTGTCTTCCTCAATTTCTTTCAGAAGTGTTCTGTAGGTTTTGGGGTATAGATGCTTTACCACTTTGGTTAGGTTTATTCCTAGGTATCTTATGCTTTTGGTGCAATTTTAAATGGGATTTACTCCTTCGTTTCTCTTTCTTCAGTCTCATTGTTAGTGTATAGAAATGCCACTGACGGGATCCCTGGGTGGCGCAGCGGTTTGGCGCCTGCCTTTGGCCCAGGGCGCGATCCTGGAGACCCGGGATCGAATCCCACATCGGGCTCCCGGTGCATGGAGCCTGCTTCTCCCTCTGCCTGTGTCTCTGCATCTCTCTCTCTCTCTCTGTGTGACTATCATAAATAAATAAAAATTAAAAAAAAAAAAAAAAAAAAAAGAAATGCCACTGACTTCTGGGCATTGATTTTGTATCCTGCCACACTGCTAAATTGCTGTATGAGTTCTAGTAATCTTGGGGTGGAGTCTTTTGGGTTTTCTATGTACAGTATCATGTCATCTGTGAAGAGGGAGAGTTAGACTTCTTTGCCAATTTAAATGCCTTTTATTTCTTTTTGTTGCCTGATTGCTGAGGCTAGGACTTCTAGTACTATGTTGAATAGCAGTGGTGAGAGTGGACATCCGTGTCTTGTTCCTGATCTTAGGGGAAAGGCTCCCAGTGCTTCCCCATTGAGAATGATATTTGCTGTGCGCTTTTCATAGATGGCTTTTAAGATGCTGAGGAATGTTCCCTCTGTCCCTACACTCTGAAGAGTTTGATCAGGAATGGATGCTGTGTTTTGTCAAATGCTTTCTCTACATCTATTGAGAGGATCATATGGTCCTTGTTCTTTCTCTTGTTGATATGATCTATCACCTTGATTGCTTTACGTGTGTTGAACCAGCCTTACATCCCGGGGATAAATCGCACTTAGTCATGGTGAATAATCCTTTAATGTACTTTTGGATCTTTTTGGCTAGTTTCTTGTTGAGCATTTTTGCATCCGTGTTCATGAGGGATATTAGTCTATAATTCTCCTTTTTGGTAGGGTCTTTGTCTCTTTTTGGAATTAAGGTGATGCTGGCTTCATAGAACGAGTTTGGAAGTACTCCATCCCTTTCTATCTTTTGGAACAGCTTTAGTAGAATAGGTATTGTTTCTTCTTAAAAGTTTGATAGAATTCCCCAGGGAAGCCATATGGCCTTGGACTTTTGTGTCTTGGGAGGTTTTTATGACTGCTGCAATTTCCTCCCTGGTTATAGGCCTGTTCAGGTTTTCTGTTTCTTCCTGTTCCATTTGTGGTAGTCTGTGGTTTTCCAGAAATGTGTCCATCTCTTCTAGATTGCCCAATTTGTTGGCATGTAGTTGCTCATAATACATGTTTAAAATCCTCTGTATTTCCTTGGTATTGGTTGTGATCTCTCCTTTTTCATTTGTGATTTTATTAATTTGAGTCTTTTTTGTTTTTAATAAGGTTGGCTAATGGTTTATATATCTTATTAATTCTTTCAAAGAACAAACTCCTGGTTTTTGTTTCTTTGTTTTGTTTCTTAAATTCTGCATATGAGTGAAATTAGATGGTAATTGTCTTTCTGTGATATATTGGACTTAGCATAATATTCTGTAGATCCACGCATGTCAGTGTAAATGGCAAGATTTCATTATTTTTATGGCTGAATAATATTCTACCTCTTCTTCTTTATTCATTAATCAGTAGATGCTTGGGCTGTTTACATATCTTGGCTATTGTAAATAATGCTGCTATAAACATAGGTGTGCATGTATCATTTTGATTAGTGTTTTTTGTATTCTTTGGGTAAATGCCCAGTACTGTGATTGCTGGATCATAGGGTAGTTCTATTTTTGACTTTTTGAGGACCTTCCATATCTTTTTCAGAGTGTCTGCACTAGTTTGCATTCCCATCGACAGTGCAAGACGGTTCCTCTTTCTTCACACTCTTGCCATTACCTATTGTTTCTTGTGTTCAGCCATTCTAACAGTAGGTGATATCTCGGTGTAGTTTTGATTCGCATTTTCCCTGATGGTAAATGATGATGAATATTTTTTCATGTGTCTGTTGGCCATCTGGGTGTCTTCTTTGAAGAATTGTCTGTTCATGTCATGTTCAAGACATGTTCATGTCTTCTGCCCATTTTTTAATTTTATTTTTGTTTTTGGGGTGTTGGTTTGTATAAATTCTTTATAGTTTTGGAGACTAACCATTGCAGATATCCTCTCCCATTCTGTAGGTTGACATTAGTTTTGTTGATTATTTCCTTCACTGTGCAGTAGCTTTTTATTGTGATAGAGTACCAATAGTTTATTTTTGCTTTTGTTTCCCTTGCCTCAGGGAACCTATCTAGATAAAAATTGCTATAGCCCATGTCAGAGAAATTACCACTTATGCTCTTTTATAGGATTCTTGTGATTTCAGGTGTCACATTTCGGTCTTTCATCCATCTGGAATTTATTTTTGTGTGTAAGAAAGTGATACAGTTTCATTGTTTTCCATGTTGTTGTCCAATTTTCCCAAAACCATTTGTTTAAGAGACTATCTTTTTTCCCTTTGGATATTCATGCCTGCGTTGTCAAAGATTAATTGACCATATAATTGTGGGTTTCTTTTGGGATTTTCTATTCTGTTCCTTTGATCTATGTGTCTCTTTTTGTGCTAGTACCATACTGTTTTGATTACTACACCTTTGTAATGTAACTTGAGGTCCAGAATTATGATGCCTCTAGCTTTTCTTTTCTTTTTCAACATTGCTTTGGCTCTTCAGCATCTTCTATGGTTCCATACAAATTTTAGGATTGTTTGTTCTAGTTCTGTGAAAAATGCTATTAGCATTTTAATAGGGATTAAATTAAATGTATAGATTGCTTTGGGTAACAGGCATTTTAACATTTGTTTTTCCAATCCGAGAGCATGGAATGTTGTTCCATCTCTTTGTGTCCTCTTCAGTGACTTTCATTAGTGTTTCATAGTTCTCACAGTACAGTCTTTCACCTCTTTGAGTAGGTTTATTCCTAGGTGTCTTATTATTTTTGGTGAAATTTTAAATGGAAGTTTTTCTTAATTTTTCTTTCTGTAGCTTCATTATTGTGGTATAGAAATGCTATGGATTTCTATATATTAATTTTATATCCTGTGAGTTTACTGAATTCATTTATCAGTTCTAGTTTTAGTAGAGTCTTTAGTTCTATATAGAGTACTATGTTATCTTCAAATAGTGAAAGTTTTACTTCTTCCTTGCCAATTTGGATGCCCTTTATTCCTTTCTGTTGTCTGAATCCTGCAGCTGGGACTTCCAGTATGATGTTAAATAACAGTAGTGAGAGTGGATATCCTTCTCTTGTTTCTGACCTTAAGGTAAAGCTCTCAGTATTTTCCTATTGAGAATGATGTTAGCTGTGGATATATGGCCTTTATTATGTTGAGGTATGTACCTTCTAAACCTACTTTGTGGAGAGTCTTTGTATTTGTGGTCTTTCCAGATTCTTCCTTGTGGTTGATTCTAGTTTCATAGTGTTGTGGTCAGAAAAGGTTAATAGTATTATTTCAATCTTCTTGATTTTGTTGAGACTTATTTTGTGGCCTAATATATGATCCATTCTGGTGAATGTTCCATTTGCGTTTGAAAGGAACCAGTGCTCTGCTGTTCTAGTGTGGAATGCCCTGATTATATCTGTTAAACCCAACTGATCCAGTGTCATTCAAAGCCACTGTTTCCTTGATGGTTTTCTGTTTGGATGATCTGCCAATGTAAGGGGGTTGTTAAAGTCCCCTACTATTATTGTTTAATTAGTTCCTTTATGTTTGTTATTTTGTGTATCTTATGTATTTGGTTGCTCTCATGTTAAATAAATATTAACAATTATATCTTCTTGGCTGGTCCTTTTATTATTATATTGTGTCCTTCTTTGTCTTTTTAAAATATTTTTATTTATTTATTTGAAGGAGACAGAGACAACATGAGTTGGGGGGGGGAGCAGAGGAAGAGGGATAAGCAGAGTCCTTGCTAAGCAGGAAGCCCAACACAGAGCTTGATCCCAGGACCCTGAGATCATGACCTGAGCTGAAGTCAGACACTTAACTGACTGAGCCAGTCAGGTGCCCCCTTCTTTGTCTCTTGTTACACTTTTTGTTTTAAAGTCTATTTTATCTGATATAAGTATTGCTACCCTGGGTTTCTTTTGACATCCATTTGCATGATAAATGTTTTCCATCCCCACTTTTTCATTCTGCAGGTGTCTTTGGCCTGAAATGAGGCTCATGTAGGCAACATATAGATGGGTCTTATTTTTTTGTCTACTCTGTCACACTGTGTCTTTTGATAAGAGTGTTTAGTATATGTGCTGCCAAAGCGAGCACATTGATAAGATTATTTAGTCCTTTTATATTCATAGTAATCATTGATAGACATGTGTTTATTGCCATTTTATTACTTGTTTTGTGGTTGTTTTTGTAGTTTTTCCCTGATCATTTCTTCTCTTGCTCTCTTTCCTGATTTGTTGGCTTTCTTTAGTGTTATGCTTAGACTCCTTTCCCTTTATTCTTTGCATATCTATTACTGGTTTTTGATTTGTGGTTACCATGATGTTTGTATACAATATCTTCTGTATATAGCAGTCTAGATTACACTGATGGTTGCTTAAGTATGAACCCATTCTTTACTCCTTCCCTCTCTACTTATTAGGGATATGGTATCTTATTTTTCATTCTTTTATTTTATGAATTCCTTCATTGATTTTTACAGAAATACTTGTTTTTACTGCTTTTGTGTTTTTTTACTTTTCATATTCTCACTTATGGTCTTTCCTTCCCATTTTAAGAGTCCCCTCTAATATTTCTTGTAGAACTGATTTAGTCATCATTAACTCCTTCAGTTTTTGTTTGAGATATTCTTTATTTCTTCTTCTGTCCTGAATGATAGTCTTGCTGGATCCAATAATCTTCGCTGAAGATTTTTCCCTTTCAGCACTTTGAATATATCATGCCATTCTCTTCTGGCCTGCAAAGCTTCTGCTGAAAAGTGTGCTGATAGCCTTATGGGGTTTCTCTTGTGTGCAACTGTCTTTTTTCCTTTGTTGCTTTTAAACTTTTTTCTGTCATTACTTTTTGCCATTTTAATTACCATGTGTCTTGGTATGGACCCCCTTGGCTTGATTTTTGGAGGTAATATCTGTACCTCCCATATCTGTATACCAGTATCCTTCTTAAGATTATTTTCCATTATTTCTTCAAATACGTTTTCTACCCACTTTTCTCTCTCTTCTTCTGAGATCCCTATATTGCAAATGTTAAAAGACTTGATGATGGCCCTGAGTTTCCTAAGACTATTCTCAATTTGCATAACTTTTTCTCTCAGTTTACTTTCTATTATTCTGTCTTCCAAGTCACTAATTCATTCTACTACCCTGCTACTTATTCCATCTAATGTATGTTTTGTTTTATTTATTCTGTTCATCTCTGCTTCTTTTTTATGTTTTCTATCTCTTTATTAAGATCTCACTGATGTTTTCCATTCTTTTGTCCATTACTTTTATAAAGCAAATATCTTCATGGTCATTACTTTAAATCCTCTATCAGGTGTATTACTTATATCCATTTCATTTAGGTATTTTGCTGTGGCTTTGTCCTGTTCTTTCATTTGGATCTTATTCCTCTGCATCCTCATTTTGTCTAACTTTCTGTGTCTGTTTGTGTGTGTTAGGGAGGTTAGCTATGTCTCCTGCTCCCTATGAAGAATAATAGATCTGTAATACTCTATAGTGCCATTTGCCATGTTCCTCAGGACCTGGCACTTCAGGGAGTGTCTCCTATGTGTATTGCATGTGCTCTGCTGTTGAGTCCTGGCCTTCTTTTCCATCATTTCAGTTGCCTGCAGAGACTCTCTTTGCCTATTGTGGGCAGTTTGGTACCTGGCTGAGTTGGGCACGTTTTAACAAGGTCTTTACAGATCTGCTTCAAAACTAGACCTGCCACCACCACCGTCAGAACTGAAGCCCTACAAAAGTCATGGGTCAGGAGATTAGATGCTGGTGAGGTTGGCAGTTATCTCCTGGGGAAGGAGCCCATAGTGCCAGGACTTAGTCAATTGTGACTGGGAAGGGCAGATCTGCCAAAGCATAGAGATGGGACACAGGGCTTGATGTAAGCAAGTTAGGTAGCAAGTGTTGGTGCTGCACTGTTTACTGTAGGTGGCTATATATTTACACTGAGGAATGGGGGATGGAAATGGCTTGTGCTAGCTTCTTTGTTCCTGGGGGGGGGGGGGTCTCCCTGTGATCCTTGCCTCTCCAGGACATATTCAGGGATAAGTAATCTCTCCCTCTCCTGTGCCCCAGGTGTTTTTCAAACTGTTGCTTCTACACGGTATCTCTGCTGGCTGTTTGTGGTGCTATCTATTTAAGGGTGGGGACTCAGCTTCTTAATGCACTCCAAGTTCTCTCAAAGCAGAGCCTGCTGATTATTTTAAATTCCAGGCTTTAAGTCCTCCTGGCTGAAAGAACTCAAAATTTAACCCCTCTCACTTTCAAAGCCAAACATTTTGGGGATTCGTCTTCTCTGTGTGGGCTCTCCAGTACGATCATCTGTTTCTCACCTTCTCAGTGATTCTGGCCCCCTCTTGACCACAGATGATCACGGTCCATTTTGTTCCCAAACCACATCTCCACCTATCCTTTCTTCTATGTGTCCTCTTTATACTTTTAGTTGTGGAATTCATTCTGCCAGTGGGGTTTTTTGTTGTTGTTGTTGTTGTTGTTACTTACACTGATATGAGTATAATCTAGTTGTATCCATGGGGTGAGGCAAACTTAGGGTCCTCCTACTCTGCCATCTTCCCAGCCTCAAATGAAAAATGCACATTTTGACTATTATAGTGTGTCAATTCTGGGATCAAATTCTTTCCTCTACTGGGTTTTCTTTGTTGTTTTCTTGTCAAGTAAGTTTTCTAAACATATTCTTTGTCATACATGGTCACTAAAGTCTTTCTTCTATTAACTTAGTGATAAGCTGGTATTTTGACCGTCAACCTATATATCTGAAGCCAACAAATGAACAAAGAATGAAAGGAAAAGAAAAACTATTCTTCAAGCTTTGTTTTATGGTGGGGTACTTCTGCAACACTTAGGCACTTCATCTAACTCTGCCTTACCATTCACTTCCTACTTGTATGCAATATGAAGGTCAGCCAAAGGTCAAGGCTTAGGGTTTCTCAAGCCTTTTCTGATTATTCATCTGCCCTGAGCATGTGTGTAGCTTTTTAGACTCCCCTATGTACATGGGGACTTTTAAAAAGCCTTTGTTTTTCTATATGTGTCTCCTTTCCCAACCTGTTTCTTCAACCTAGGCCTATTGGTCTGTCTATTGCTTGTCCCAGTTGTCTCTTGCTCTAGTCTGCTTTAGCAAATAGTGATGTCTTTAAAGTATTCTAACAAAAGCCACTTGGATAATTGTCCCAAGTCAAGTGAAGTAACAGGAATCTTTTGCCCTAGTCTTTGTCTGAGTCTACAGACAGGCTGACACCCACAATTACAATTCTTTAAGATTAAGTTTCAATTTACTCCCTGTGGTATGAGAGAGCTGTCATCTGCATGGCTGCTTATGATCTGGAGTATGGGGATGGTAGATGGACAATTTAAAATGTTGCAAAACTCTCTTACCACAAATCAACAGTGTCGTTCTTCACCATATCTTCCCTTGGTTATTATAAGTTTTTGACTAGATTCCAAGGTTGTTGAAAAGTTTTTTCTGGTAATTTTTGCCTGCTTATCAGTTACTTTTAAAGAAGATGGAGACATATAGTTTCTACTCTGCTAATTTCAGTGATATCCTCATTTTTTTGAATGACTAATCAATTTAACATAAAATGGCTAGGATTTCCAAAGAAGCCAACTAAATGCCTAAGTCCTATGAAAAAAATTTTTTTCTGATTATTCTGAAAGATACTCATACAACAACCTCTGACTTGTTCCAATTATCCTTTTGACAATTCCTCAAAAATAGTTTCTATTCCTCATTTGATTTGTGCTATTCTCTTGTTCAGTTACGATGCATTTAACTCTCTATTGATCTTGGAGGTGGAGTATATGGAAATAAAAATAAATATATCTTCTTCATAAATATTATATGTTCTTTTGCTCCTTTTCTGCAACTCTTATGCATATCTACTTTCAGATTTTTCTCCTTTCCTCGTTGACAATAACTACATTTCCCCTTATGCTTAATTATGTGAACTCTCTTCTTATGCTCTGCCTTTATGTTTTCCAAAATCATTGTGCTGTTATCAAAAGAGACCAAGGCTAACTTTGTTCTCTATGCTGATTGATGACAGGTGTTAATGATACTGGTGATTCAATTCTGTCATCACTTTGTTTTTTGAGTATACACAGCTTGAGGCAGCATTATAGAAGAGGGAAGAACACAGAAAACAGAGGGGTGGTACAAAATGAGCTTGATTCTTTCCAAATATCCAGTTACTGACTGCTCATAAATCATCTATCACAATTCTTTCTGGGCCCTTGAGTATCATTTGAAACAACAATTTGTAGGTATATATGCTGCCTGTTTATGCTGGAATTCTCATCTTTAATCAGAACAAATACTGGATATGTAGTGGTGAGAACAGACACTGAGAGGGAAGCTTATCATGTTTTTAGATAGATGGTCCCTCACATAAAAGTGCATGTCTTATTCATTAATTTCCACCCATTAGATTTTTTCTCAAAATTTAATTCCCAGAACATTATCTCTTATGTTAGAATTGTGAGTTGGTCTCTCATTTAGAGCTTAAGAAAGTGAGTCATAAGAATATCACTGTATAAGTTATTGATACTCATAATTAGAAGCCACAGAGTATTTACATGTTCAATACATTCTTCCAATATAAGTCATTTTTGTGAATAATTGGTAAATGGTAACTTTATTGAGATTTACAGAAGAGAAGAAAGGCATATAGAAGCTACTGAAATGTAGGGAATAAATTGGGAATCAGAGCATTTTCATTTTCTAGAAGCAAATCTATTAAACTCAAAGTCACCACTGGTTTTTAGCAAAGTTAGAATCATTTATGCCCTTTAGAGGCCCCAACCCAACTGGTTTTAGTTTGAGGTTTGGTAGCCTCAAGCTGCTTCTTCAATCACCAATATAATGATAATAATAGAATTTAGACATCAGCACCATTATACCTATCAACAATCATCTGGAAGCATCAAGTGCAGTCCATACTACTTATGGCACTGAAGTGATTTTGGAAACTCTAAAATCTCAGTCATTATAAATGTTTCTAGCAATAGAGGTATATCAAACAAGCCTCTCATATGTTCATATTGCCTAGGAAATTTTTTTCTGTCCTGATTATTACTTTACTAAATATTCCACACTTTCCCTCTAAGCAATATCCAACTCAAATTTCTCCTGGTATGTGACAGCTCCAGTGGCAAGATGCCACAAGAGACTCTTGCTTTTACTGTGTACTTATAGGTGAGTGCTACCCAAATGGAAAATCCCCAGAAACTGCCTTAATTTAGTCTTCAGTTTTACCATGTGTACAAGTCTTGCTTCTTAAATCAGACTACAAAGTGGGAATACTCCCAAATTCTGTTATGTCCAACATGGAATCTAGAAATTAGAAACTTACAGGCCTTCAAAAAAATCTCTCAATTTATTTATTAAAACTTATTCTTGCAACTGAGATAACACAACTCTCAGGCATAGTGAAAACACCTCTCTAATGTGACTAATGTGTTAGACTTGATGAGACTTAGACCTAGAGGAAATAAATAAAGCTGATCATAATTATCTATAGCAGTTGTTCTTGACCTTGGCTATGTACTGGAAACAGGTAGCGAGCTTTAAAAAGTACTGATGATTGGCTCCCTCCTCCAGAGATTCTGAATTAATTTGTCTCATGTGCATTCTGAGTACTGGAATTTTAAAAATTGTTCTAGGTGATTCCAATGTGCAGCCAAAGTTGAGAAGCATCAGGTCTACAGCAATATGGGCTTTACCCTGCTCTTGAATACTTGCTGTTTTTGTGATTATAGTTGTTCTCTCATAACTAAAACTCTAGTTCAGGAAAATTTTAATTTGCAAGTATATATTTTCTTTGATTAAAAAATATAATTTCAACATAAATAAAAACTGAAAGCTCAAATCATTTTTGAAAAAAATAGCGAAGATCTATAATCACCAGAAATTATGTTACAAATGGAGTTCCACATTCTATAATATATGTTCTTCTTTATTTTTTATAGTTCTGATTTTCCTTTTTTATTATATATATTTTTATTGGAGTTTGATTTGCCAACATATATTATAGCACTCAGTGCTCAAGTGCTTCCCTCAGTGCCCATCACCCAGTCACCCCATCCCTCTGCCCACCTTCCCTACCACTACCCCTTGTTCATTTCCCAGAGTTAGGAGTCTCTCATGTTCTGTCACCCTCTCTGATTTTTCCCACTCATTTTCTCTCCTTTTTAAAAAGATTTTATTCCCTATGGGGAGTCTGATGCAGAACTCAATCCCAGGGCCCTGGGATCACAATCTGAACCAAAGGCAGATGCTCAACCACTGAGCCATCGAGGTGCTCCATATAATATATGTTCTAAGGAATAACTTTTGTGTGCATGACCCCTACACTACAGTTTCTAATTAAGACATGATAGCTACTATTCTAATTAATACATTATTTGTATCCTAGTGATACAATAAACTTTCTTTCCATTTTTGTCTTTTACTCAAAAGACTCTAACCTTAATAGTTATGGCAGAAATTATCCTGTAAAAGTATGAGACTAACTTGCTTCTATAATTCAGGCTGCTTTTAATCATCCACCCAACCTGAAGCTGAGTTTCAATTTTCTTCTTATACCTTACTACTGTGTTGCTACAGGGGAACTTGTATCAGGCATTTTGTTCAGACTTCCCCTCTTTTTTAAGCACCTAGTTAATCTCCGATCCTGTGGGAAAAAAATAATTAAATAAAATCTCAGTTCTCCAAAAGGTTTCCTTCCATAAGCATCCTGATTTTCCAACAATTTTTTATTTCAAAATGAATTATTAAATATATTCACTGAGTGGACATTCTGTCCTTTGCTCCAGTGGACCTTTGCCTAGAAAGACTTCATACTAGAAAAGTGGAAGTTTAATCAGCAATGAGGTTAAAATCATTGAGTATTGAATCTAGGTGACATATTTATCAATATTGTTTACCCTTTAGAAATGATAAAAGTGATAAATCAGTACTTTCTAAAGCAGCATGTTACAGGAGTAAGAACCAACTACTCTTATAGTGTGACAGAACTGGTTTGAACACAAACCCTAACATCCTTTTAAGTTTATTTACTCAAAGCAAGTTGTAGAGCTTTTCCCTAATAGCCTTTTAAATAAAAATTTGGAGATGTTAGAGTACTTAACTACAAAATATCTGTTGCCTTACTTATAAAATGAGGATGATAATTCTTACCTCATTGAGTTAGAGAGAAGATTGAATGAAATGATTTGTGCAATAGCTTTTAGTGCACTACTTGCCACATGGTTGATTCTCAATAAATATTAAAAGGGAAGGGATAAAAACTAATCCCCTTCCTTTAAAGTTGAAGAAAATTATTCCAAGAGAGATAAACTAACTTATTTGGAGTTTCAAAGTTAGTAAGGGGTCAGGCTTCCAGCTGGAGGCCAATCAGTCAATAAATATTTAGCGAGTCAAAGTACCCTTTCCTGTATGAAAACTTCGAGAAAATTTATTTCTAAATTTAGATGAACTGCTTATTGTTCACATTTATGATAGGACTGACATAGGTGTCATTTACATTTTGTTTATTTTCTTTTTAAAATTTATTTTCATTAAATTTAATTAGTTAACGTAAAATGCATCATTAGTTTCAGATGTAGAGTCCAGTAAATCATCAATTGTATATAACACCCAGTGCTCATTACATAGGGTGCTCTCCTTAATGCCCATCACCCAAATACCTCACCCCCCTCCCCTTCCCCTCCAGCAACCCTCAGTTTGTTTCCTATAGTTTCCTTAAGAGTCTATTATGCTTTGTCCTCCTCTCTGATTTCATCTCATTTTACTTTTCCCTCCCTTCCCCTATGATCCTCTGTTTTGTCTCTAAATTCCACATATGAGTGAGACTATATAGTAATTGTTTCTTAAATTCCACATATGAGTGAAATTATATGGTAATAGCCTTTCTCTGATTGACATATTTCACTCAGCATAATATCCTCCAGTTCCATCCACATTGATGTAAATGGTAAGATTCCATCCTTTTTGATAGCTGAGTAATATATTGCACAGTCATATTATATATACATATATCTTATATATATTCTCTTCTTTATCCATTCGTCTGTCGATGGACATCTGGGCTCTTTCTATAGTTTGGCAATTGTGCACATTGCTGCTATAAACATTGAAGTGCAGATGTCCCATCGGATCACAATGTTTATATCCTTTGGGTAAATACCTAGTAGAGCAATTGCAGGGTCCTAGGATAGCTCTATTTTTAACTTCTTCAGGGACCTCCATACTGTTTTCCAGAGTGCTATACCAGCTTGCATTCCCTAACAGTGTAAGAAGGTTCCCCTTTCTCAACATCATGGCCAACATTTGTTGTTTCTTGACTTATTAATTTTAGCCATTCTGACTGGTATGAGTTGGTATCTCATTTTGGTTTTTATTTGTATTTCCCTGATGTCAAATGATGTTGAACATTTTTTCATGTGTTTGTTGGCCATTTGTATGTCTTCTTTGGAGAAATGTCTGTTCATGTCTTTTGCCCATTTCTTGACTGGAGTTTTTGTTTTTTTGTGTGTGCTGAGTTTGATCATTTCTTTATAGATCTTGGATACTAACCCTTTATCTGATATGTCATTTGCAAATATCTTCTCCCATTCTGTAGATTGTATTTTGGTTTTGTTGACTGTTTCCTTTGCTGTGCAAAAACCTTTTATCTTGATGAAGTCCCATTAGCTCATTTTTGTTTTTGTTTCCCTTACCTTTGGAGATGTGTCTAGCAAGAAGTTGCTGCACCTGAGGTCAAAGAGGTTGCTGCCTGTGTTCTCTAGGGTTTTGATGGATTATTGCTTCACATGTAGATCTTTCATTCATTCTGCATTTAGCTTTGTGTATAGTATAAGAAAATGGTCCACTTTCATTCTTCTACATGTTGAAGAATTTTCCCAACACCATTTGTTGAAGAGATTATCCCATTGGATATTCTTTCCTGCTTTGTCGAAGATGAGTTGACCATAGAGTTGAGAGTCCATTTCTGGGTTCTCTATTCTATTCCATTAATATATGTGTCTGTTTTTATGCCAGTATCATACAGTCCTGATGATTTATAGCTTTGTAACATAGCTTGAAGTTAGGCATTGTGATGCCACCAGCTTTGGTTTTCTATTTCAACATTCCTCTGGCTATATTCAGGGTCTTTTATGGTTCCATACAAATCTTAAATAATCTTAAGATTATTTTGATAGGGATTGCATTGAATGTGTAGATTGCTCTGGGTAGCATAGACATTTTAACAATATTTATTATCCTAATCCATGAGCATGGATATTTTTCTATTTCTTTGTGTCTTCCTCGATTTCTTTCATAAGTGTTCTGTAGTTTTCAGAATACAGGTCTTTACCTCTTTGGTTAAGTTTATTACTGGTATCTTATGGTTTTGGGTGCAATTATAAATGGGATCAATACCTTAATTTTTCTTCTATTTCATTGTTAGTGTATATAAATGCAAATTATTTTTGTGCATTTATTTTATATCCTGCCACATTGATGAATTCCTGTATGAGATCTAGAAATTTTGTGGTGGATATTTTGGGTTTTCCACATAAAGTATCATGTCATCTGCAAAGAACAAGAGTTTGAATACTTATTTGCCAGTTTGGATGCCTTTTATTTCTTTTTGTTGTCTGATTGCTGAGGATAGGACTTCTAGTACTATGTTGAACAACAGTGGTGAGAATGGACATCCCTGTCGTGTTCCTGACCTTAGGGGAAAAGCTCTCAGATTTTCCCATTGATAATATTCGCTGTGGGCTTTTTGTATATGGCCTTTATGATATTGAGGAATGTTTCCTCTATCCCTACACTGTGGAGAGTTTTAATCAAGAAAGGATGCTGTATTTTGTCAAATGCTTTTTCTGCATCAATTGAGAAGATCACATGGTTCTTATACTTTCCTTTATTAAGTTCATTTACATTTTAGTCTGTATATTACAAGGCTAGAATTGAAACAAGAGAAGCTTACTATAGTTTTCATATCGTTACCATCCTGTGCAAGGTTGCCTAATATATTAACCTAAGTTTTAAAAAGATATTTCACTCATAATTCATCCTTTCAAAAATAATTATTAAAAGAATTTAAGATATTTTCCTGATGCATTATTCTTTAATGAAAATAAATAATTTCTTGCATTTTCTCCATACACACATCCTATGTACATGAGTATGAGTATGCATGGAAGGGACACATTGTTTTATTAATATTGTTCATTAATCCATCCATTAATCCTTTATATTTCTTTTCTTGCTACTTTATTATTGTAATCCTTTATTTATTCTTTGCTTTTAAATTTTTTCCCCATGATGGTAAAATGAATAAAAGGAGTAAGCAAAGGAACTCTTCTATGTTCATTATTCATTACTGAAATAAAAATACAAGAAAAATCAGTAAGATATCTGCTTTCAAGCTCAACATGCAAGGAGCATGGAAGTAGCCACTCATTCCTTACAAGTAAAAAGCTCAACAACTCTTCTTATATCCACAAGAGAAGTTAAGTCATGGGATGAACCAACTCACTCAAAACTGAATTGACAGACAAGTGACCCAGAAAATTATGACTTACTAGTGCAAAACCTACCAGCAGGAACCCCTATTGGAATCAGCACTGGAGTAAGAATATTTAAGCTGTAATTGAAAAATTGCTGGAGACCCAGTGTAGACCAGTCTGCATAATGAAAATTCCAGGGATATCAAGACATCGAAAGAGGAGCACACCATGAGTCATACTTCCAAGAGCATGACTGGATTCTCTCAGTGAATATCAGTGAAAGATCCTATGTTATTTTCAGAGAGATGGAGAATGGAATCACAACACAGCATTCTGTTATTCCAAACAGGTTTTGTCCTCAGGATAAACCACTTAACCAGAACTTAACATGCTGGAATTTTAACCTAACTTAGGAGAAGGGTAATATACAACTTCAGCCAGTTCTATCCTTGCATGTGAGGGAAGGAAAATACTCAACTCTGGCACCCTCTAGCCAACTTGTTTCAACTAAGGGAAAGGAAAGAAAACTGAGAAGCATGCACAAAGTTCAAAATTTAAAGGAGCAGGCTCACTAAAAGACTAAGACCTAATCATGGGACTATACAATACTTCCCTGCCCCCCCCCACCTTACCAGCACATTACTAAAGGTTTATATACAGCAGTTCATTTAGCCCAGTATATCATGATCATGTCCAGATAGCAAGGTACAAAACACAGTTTGAAAGGACATAACAAGCAATGGACCTAAAAGCAGATATGGTAAGGATGTTGGAATTATCAGATTAGGGGTTTGAAGCAACTGTGATTATTATGCTAAGGTTCATAATGGATAAATATACAATATGCAAGAGAAAATGGACAATGTAAGCAGAAAGATGGAAATTCTAAAAAAAGAACCAATAAAGAAATGGTGGAGACAAAAAATACTATAACAGAAATGAATGATTTTGTCGGGCTTATTAGCAGACTGGACATAGCTGAAGAAAGAATCTCTGTGTGTGAGGATATCTCAATAGAAAACTCCCAAACTGAAAATTAAGATGAAAGAAGGTTTCAAGATAAAGAATGGAATAGCTAAGGATTGTGGAACAACTAGAAAAGATACAACATACATTTAATGGGAATATCATGAGGGGGAGAGATAAGGAACAGAGGAAATATTTGAAACATTAATGACACAGAATTTCCTGAAATTAATGTCAGATATCCAACCATAGATCCAGGAAGCTCAGAGAACATAAAGCAGGATAAAAAAAAAAAAAAAACTATACCACGGTAAATCATATTCAAACTTCAGAAAATCAAAAGTAAAAAAAGAAATATGAAAGAAGCCTAAGGAAAAAATTTTTACTTATGAAAGAGTAAAGATAAGAATTATACATGACTCCTCAGAAACTGTGCAAGTAAGAGATTAGAGTGAAATATTGAAAGTGTTGAGAGAAAAGAAACAACACCAACCAAGAATTCTGTGCCCTGTGAAATTATCCTTCAAAGGGAAAAGGAAAACAAGTCATTCTGAAACAAAAATTGAAAGAATTTGTTGCCAGTACCTCTTCCTTGTAAGATGTGTTAAAAGTTCTTTGGAAGAAAAAAAAATGATATTGGTCAAAACCTTGGGTCTATGTAAGGAACAAGGAACAAGACACGGAAGAGTATGAGAGAAGGAAATAAGTAAGTAAAATAAAGCTTTTAATTTTCTACTCATAATTGATTAACAGAGAACAGTTTGTTCAAAGTAATAGCAACAGGGTATTAGATTATGTATGCTTATGGTATATATTGAGTAAGTTAAATGAACGACAGTAATGATGCAAGTAATAGGAAGGAGAAATTACGATTAATTTGTTATTAAAAGGCACTCACACTACTTCACTCTGAATATCAAGAGTCTAAATGCACCAGTTAGAAGACAGGGATTGTCAGAAAACATGAAAAACAAGACCAGGGAGGGACACCTGGGTGGCTTAGTCAGTTAAGAATCTGACTCTTGGTTTTGGCTCATCATGAGATGTGTCAGGCTCTGCAGTCAGTGGGAAGTCTGCTAAAGAATTCTCTCAAATCTAAAGGAGAGATCACTACCAACACCAAGGAAATACAAACGATTTTAAAAACATATTATGAACAGCTATACGCCAATAAATTAGGCAATCTAGAAGAAATGGACGCATTCCTGGAAAGCCACAAACTACCAAAACTGGAACAGGAACAAATAGAAAACCTGAACAGGCCAAAACCAGGGAGGAAATTGAAGCAGTCATCAAAAACCTCCCAAGACACAAAAGTCCAGGGCCAGATGGCTTCCCAGGGGAATTCTATCAAACGTTTAAAGAAGAAATCATACCTATTCTACTAAAGCTGTTCCGAAAGATAAAAAGAGATGGAGTACTTCCAAATTCGTTCTATGAGGCCAGCATCACCTTAATCCAAAACCAGACAAAGACCCCACCAAAAAGGAGAATTACAGACCAATATCCCTGATGAACATGGATGCAAAAATTCTCAACAAGACACTAGCCAATAGGATCCAACAATGCATTAAGAAAATTATTCACCATGACCAAGTAGGATTTATTCCCAGGACACAAGGCTGGTTCAACACTCATAAAACAATCAATGTGATTCATCATATCAGCAAGAGAAAAACCAAGAACCATAGGATCCTCTCAATAGATGCAGAAAAAGCATTTGACAAAATAGAGCATCCATTCTTGATCAAAACTCTTCAGAGTGTAGGGATAGAGGGAACATTCCTCAGCATCTTAAAAGCCATCTACGAAAAACCCACAGCAAATATAATTCTCAATGGGGAAGCACTGGGAGCCTTTCCCCTAAGATCAGGAACAAGACACGGATGTCCACTCTCACCACTGCTATTCAACATAGTACTAGAAGTCCTAGCCTCAGCAATCAGACAACAAAAAGACATTAAAGGCATTCAAATTGGCAAAGAAGAAGTCAAACTCTCCCTCTTAGCCAATGACATGATACTCTACATAGAAAACCCAAAAGACTCCACCCCAAGATTGCTAGAACTCATACAGCAATTTGGCAGTGTGGCAGGATACAAAACCAATGCCCAGAAGTCAGTGGCATTTCTATACACTAACAATGAGACTGAAGAAAGAGAAATTAAGGAATCAATCCCATTTCCAATTGCACCCAAAAGCATAAGATACCTAGGAATAAACCTAACCAAAGAGGTAAAGGATCTATACCCTAAAAACTATAGAACACTTCTGAAAGAATTTGAGGAAGACACAAAGAGATGGGAAAATAGTCCATGCTCATGGATCGGCAGAATTCATATTGTGAAAAGGTCAATGTTACCCAAGGCGATTTACACGTTTAGTGCAATCCCTATCAAAATACCATGTACTTTCTTCAGAGAGTTAGAACAAATTATTTTAAGATTTGTGTAGAATCAGAAAAGACCCTGAATAGCCAGGGGAATTTTAAAAAAGAAAACCGTACCTGGGGGCATCACAACGCCAGATTTCAGGTTGTACTACAAAGCTGTGGTCATCAAGACAGTGTGGTACTGGCACAAAAACAGACACATAGATCAATAGAACAGAATAGAGAATCCAGAAGTGGACCCTCAACTTTATAGTCAACTAATATTCGATAAAGGAGGAAAGACTATCCACTGGAAGAAAGACAGTCTCTTCAATAAATGGTGCTGGGAAAATTGGACATCCACATGCAGAAAAATGAAACTAGACCACTCTCTTGCACCATACACAAAGATAAACTCAAAATGGATGAAAGATCTAAATGTGAGACAAGATTCCATCAAAATCCTAGAGGAGAACACAGGCAACACCCTTTTTGAACTCAGCCACAGTAACTTCTTGCAAGATACATCCACGAAGGCAAAAGAAACAAAAGCAAAAATGAACTATTGGGTCTTCATCAAGATAAGAAGCTTTTGCACAGCAAAAGAAACAGTCAACAAAACTAAAAGACAACCTACAGAATGGGAGAAGATATTTGCAAATGACCTATCAGATAAAGGGCTAGTTTCCAAGATCTATAAAGAACGTATTAAACTCAACACCAAAGAAACAAACAATCCAATAATGAAATGGGCTAAAGACATGAACAGAAATCTCACAGAGGAAGACATAGACATGGCCAACACGCACATGAGAAAATGCTCTGCATCACTGGCCATCAGGGAAATACAAATCAAAACCACCATGAGATACCCCCTCACACCAGTGAGAATGGGGAAAATTAACAAGGCAGGAAACCACAAATGTTGGAGAGGATGTGGAGAAAAGGGAACCCTCTTGCACTGTTGGTGGGAATGTGAACTGGTGCAGCCACTCTGGAAAACTGTGTGGAGGTTCCTCAAAGAGTTAAAAATAGACCTGCCCTACGACCCAGCAATTGCACTGCTGGGGATTTACCCTAAAGATGCAGATGCAATGAAACGCCGGGACACCTGTACCCCGATGTTTATAGCAGCAATGTCCACAATAGCCAAACTGTGGAAGGAGCCTCGGTGTCCATCGAAAGATGAATTGATACAGAAGATATGGTTTATGTATACAATAGAATATTCCTCAGCCATTAGAAAGGACAAATACCCACCATTTGCTTAGACGTGGATGGAACTGGAGGGTATTATGCTGAGTGAAATAAGTCAATCGGAGAAGGATAAACATTATATGGTCTCATTCATTTGGGGTATATAAATGATAGTGAAAGGGAATAGAAGGGAAGGGAGAAGAAATGGGTAGGAAATATCAGAAAGGGATACAGAACATAAAGACTCCTATATCTGGGAAATGAACTGGGGGTGGTGGAAGGGGAGGAGGATGGGGGGTGTGGGTGAATGGGTGACGGACACTGAGTTGGGCACTTGATGGGATGAGCACTGGGTGTTATTCTGTATGTTGACAAATTGAACACCAATAAAAAATAAATTTATTATTAAAAAAAGAATTCTCTCAAATCTAAAAACAAAAAAACAAAAAACAAGACCTAATTATATGCTGTCTATAAGAAACTCACTTATTTATAAGTATACATAGATTAATGGTAAGTGAATAGAGAAAGATACAATCTGCTAATGATAATTAAAAGAAAATAGGAGTAGCTATATTAATTTCAGACAGGCCAAACTTCAGAGCAAGGAAATTTATTTTGGATAAAGAAGGACATTACATAATGATGAAGGGGTCACTTCTCCAAGACATAGTAAGTTTTAATATGTATGCATATAATAACAGAACATCAAAATGCTGGAAGCAAACATTTATAGAACTATGAGAAATAGATACATCCACTTTTATAGTTGAAAACTTCACACCCCTCTATCAGAGATGGAAAGGTGCAGCAGGCAAAATTTCTGTAAGGACATAGCTGAATTCAACACCACCACCAATCAACTGGATATAATTGACATCTATAGACTACTTCATTTAACAACAGCAGAATACATGTTATTCTTAAACTCATAGGAACATTCACCTAGACCAATTACTGGGCCATAAAACACACCTTAATATATTTTAAAAAGGTAGAAATCATATGTCTGCTGAGAGACAATTGCTTAACCAAATCAATACAGAAAGATAATTGGAGATTAAACAAAAACGTTTCTAAATAACATGAGTCAAAGAAGAAATTTCAAGAAAATTTTTAAAAATAGCTGAACTGAATGTAAATGGAAATAGAACTTACCCAAATTTGTAAGATGCAGTGAAAGTAATACTTGGAAATGTATAACATTCAAATGTATACATTCAATAATTCATATATTAGAAAAGAAGAGGGAAATTTACCACATTGTTTGCATATATTAGAAAATTTCTAGCTTAGAAAACTAGAAAAAGAAGAGAAAATTAAGTTCAAAGAAAGCAGATAAAAAGAAATAATAAAAATTAGAGCAGAAACCAATGAAATTGAAAAAAGAAAATCAATAGAGAAAAATCAATGAAATATAAAACTAGTTCTTTGAAAAGATCATTAATCAATAAGCCATTAACCAAGCTAACTAAGAAAAAAGAGAAAATACAAATTACTAATATCAGAAATGAAAGGGGATATCACTGCATTTACCATGGACATTAAAAGGATAATAAAGAAATATTATGAAGTCTATGCCCACAAATTTGGTAAACTAGATTAAATAGAACAATTTCTTGAAAGATGCAATCTGCCAAAACACACACAAGAAGAGATAGACAATCTTAGCAGGCATATATCTTTTAAAGAGGTTGAATCAATAATTAATAACTTTACAAAGCATAATGCATCAGTCCCTGATGAGTTCTGTGGTGAATTCTATCAAACGGTTAGGGAAGAAATTATGCCAATCCTACACAGTATTTTCCAGAAGATGGAAGCAAGGGGATATTTCTTAAATCATTCTATAAGGGCAGCATTAGCCTAGTACAACCAGACAAAGACATTTAAAGGAAAGAATACTATAGACCAGTATCTCTCATGAACATAGATGCAAAAATCATCATAAAATATTAGCAAATCAAACCCAGCAATGTGTAAAAAAATTATACATCATGACGAAGTGGGATTTATCTCATGTATGCAAGGTTGGTTTAGCATTACAAAATCAATTAATGTAATCCATCACATCAACAGTCTAAGAAAAGTTACATGATTATATCAATAGATGCAGAAAATGCATTTGACAAAATCCAATATCCATTCATGATAAAAAAGAAACTCTCAGTAAATTATGCATAGTGAGAAACTTCCTCAAATTGATAAAAAAATATCTATAGAATCCTATAGCTATAATCATACTGAATGTTATAAAACTCAAAATTCTAAGATCAGGAACAAAGAAAGAATATTCCTTCTAACTACGCATTTTCAACCTCATATTGGAAGCCCTAGCTAATATAGTAAGACAAGAAAAGGAAATAAAAGGTATGCAGATTTGGTAGGAAGAAATAAAACTGTCTTTGTTCACAGATGACATGGCTCTTTATGTAGAAAATCTGAGAGAATCAACAAAAAAATTCTGGAACTAATAAATGATTATAGCAAAGTTACAGGATTTAAAATCAAAAGTCAATCATTTACTTAAATACTCAAATACTTAAATACTTAAATGCTCATTTGAAATGAGCAAATGAAATTTGAAATTAAAAATGTAATACCATTTTCATAGCATTTAAAACAAGAAATATTTGAGTATTAGCTGAATAAAAATGTAGAAGATCTATATGAGAAAAACTACAAAAAATGATGAAATAGATCAAATAACTGAATAAATACAGAGATATTCCATGTTTGTCAATAGAAAAACTGAATATTGTCAAGATGTCAGTTTTTCCTAATTTGGTTTGTTGATTCAATGCAATCTCAATGAAAATACCAACAGTTATTTTGTGAATATCAACAAACTGATTCTAAAGTTGATATGGAAAGAAAAAAGACCAGACTAGAAAATACAACATTGAAGGAGAAGAACAATATTGGAAGAATGACACTACTTTTCTTCAAGACTTACTATAAAACTATAGTAATCAAGACAGTGTGGTATTTATGAAAGAATAGACAAATAGTTTAATAGAACAAAATAACAAGCTCAGAAGTAGACCCACAGATATACAGTCAACTGATCTTTCACCAAAAAAAAAAAAAAAAGGAATTACAGTGGAGGAGAAATAGTCTTTTCAACAAATGATGCTGGAACAACTGGACATCTATATGCAAAAAGGAATCCAGACCCTTCACAAGTATTTTTTTTTTCCTTCACAAGTATTAACTCAAAATGCATCATAGACATAAATGGAAAATGGTAAACTATAAAACTCCTAGAAGATGATATAAGACAAACTTTAAATGCTCTTAGGTTTGGCATTGACTTTTTAGATATAATACCAAAGGTAAGATCTTTAAATAGATTTTTAATAAGCTGGACTTCATTAAAGGTAAACATTTTGGGGCACCTGGATGACTCCATTGGTTAAGGTGTCTGCCTTTGGCTCAGGTCATGATCCTAGGGTCCTGGGATTGAGCCCCATGTCAGGCTCCCTGATCAGCAGGGGAGCCTGCTTCTCCCTCTCCCTCTCCCTCTGCCCCTGCTTGTGTGTTCTCTCTGTCACTCACTCTTTCTCAAATAAATAAATAAAGTCTTTAAAAAAATAAAGGTAAACATGTCTGCTCTGCCAAAGGCATTGTCAAAAGAATGAAAAGACAGTCCACAGACTAGGAGAAAATAATTGTATAAGGTATATCTGATAAAGGACTTTTACCCAAAGTACAGAAAGAACCTTTACCTTCAACAATAAGAAAACTAACAACTTAATTTAAAAATGAGCCAAAGACTTTAACAGACACCTCACCAAAGATAAACAGATGATAAACATTTGAAAAGATGCTCTACATCATATATCATTAGGAAAATGCAAATTAAAACAACGAGTTAGTACTATATACCTGTTAGGATGGCCAAATCCAGAACACTGATGATACCAAATGCTGGCAAGGATGTGGAACAATGGGAACTCTCATTCATTGCTGGTAGGTTTCCAAAATGGTACAACCACCACGGAAGACAGTTGGTAGTTTTTACAAAACTAATCTTATTGTATGATCCAGAAATAGCCGTCCTTAGTATTTACCCAAAGAAGTTGAAAACTTATATCTACACAAAAACCTGCACATGGATGTCTATAGCAGCTTAATTCATAATTGCCATAACTTGGAAGAAACTGAGATATCTTTCGGTAATGGATAAGTAAACTGTGGTACATTCTGACAATAGAAGGTTATTCAACACTAAAAGAAAATGAGCTATCAAGCCATGAAAATACATAGAGAGCATTTATTTTTTTAAAAGATTTTATTTATTTGTTCATGAGAAACAGAGAGAGAGAGAGAGAGAGAGAGAGAGAGAGAGAGAGAGAAGCAGGCTCCATGCAGGGAACCCAACGTGGGACTCCATCCCAGGTCTCCAGGATCGCGCCCTGGGCTGAAGGTGGCGCTAAACCGCTGAGCCACCTGGGCTGGCCACATAGAGAACATTTAAATGCTGTTACTAAGTGAAAGAATCCAATCTGAAAAGGCTACATGTTGCACGATTGCAACTATGACATTCTGGAAAAAGCAAAACTATGGAGATCATAAGAACCTTAGTAGTTTCCAGGGGTTAGGAAGGAGGGAATAATGAATAGGTGGAGTGTAGAACATTTTAGAGCAGTAAAACTACTCTTTATGATACTGTAATAATGGATACATGTCATCATAAATTTGTCCAAACCCACAGGATGTACAACTCCAGGAGTGAACTCTTAAGGTAAACTATGGACATTGGGTGATAACGATATACCAATATAGGTCCATCAATTGTAACAGATGTACCATGCCAGTTGGGATGTTGATAATTGGAGACGCTATGCATGTGTGAGGGCAGGGGGTATATTGAAAATCTCTGTATTTCCTGCTTATTTTTGCCATGAACCTAGAACGGTTCTATAATGTTTATTATAAAAATATCAATGACAAGAAAATCAATAGATGAGATCTAATACAAGAAAAGAGTGAGCTATAGAAAAGAAATAAAACAATACAACATGAAAAGGAAAATGAATAAAATGTATAGAATGAAAAAAGAAATTGATCTTTTTGTGATGAGATGATTATCCCCATAGGAGAGCCAAAAAGTCACCTGAAAACTTTTATAACCAAAACAAATTATCAAGACACCTGAATAACATTATCAGTAACTTTCCAAATTACCAATAATAACCAGTTCAATAATGTAACCAAAAATATCCTATTCATAGTAGTTACAAAAAATAGGAAGTACATATAACAAGAAGAAGATTGAAAAAAATTCATAAAAGCATTCAGAAAAAGATTTGAACAATTTAGATATATAATATATATTTGGCATTCACAAATTGAATAGTCACTGTTTGAATTATTTCCAAGCAGCCTTGAATATCCATTTGTGTATAATTGGTTGGGACATAAAATTTATTTTATCTATTTGATCTATTTAGCCAAAAGCCAGTATTTTTGTCCCAAAATAGCTATGGTATTTATTCATAGTCACCTGTGGATTTTATGGAAGAGTTATAATAGTGGTTTTTTTTTACAATCCCCTAAATATCATGGTTCCTTTATGCTTATTTATTTATTTACAAAATTAAAATTAAGTTCTATTTACAATTTTGCCTTTTTTAAAAATTAAGTCCTATTTACAATTTTGCCTTTTTTAAAAAAAATTCTATTTTGAGGAATACCTGAGTGGCCCAGCCATTGAGCATCTGCCTTTGGCTCAGGGCAGATGCCAGGTCCAGGGGTCAAGTCCAGCATCAGGTTCCCTGCAGGGAGTATACTTCTCCCTCTGTCTCTGCCACTCTGTGTCTCTCAGGAATAAATAAACAAAATCTTAAAAAAATAAATTTTATTTTGAGCATGATCATAATATACTAAAATATGCCAAATACTCTTTGAAAATATTCACCATGTTAAACAGCCTTTGAAAATATTTACCAATTCAAATATCTGCAGCCTGTGAATGTACCACCATTATTCTCTTTCATCTAGCATTTTCTCCTCATTCAGGATTTCACCCCTACCAAGCAACTAAAACTTCTGTTAAGATCTCCAGTGATCTGCAAAATTACCATATCCAATAGTTGCTGCTCTGGCTCAACTACTCACTCGACCCATAAACATTATTTAACAAAGTTAACCATTCACATCTTGACTCCTGCCTCCAAAATACATCTAGAATCTGTCCACTTCCCTTAGTCTTCACTAACATCCTACTTTAAAACCACATTAACTTTTATCAAGACTACTGTAATAGCTTTCAAGAAAATTCTTCTGTTTCTTATTTTGTTTCCTTATATTTCATCCAAAAGACAGCCAAAGTGAACCTTTAAAATGTAATCAGTTTGTTATATTCTTTTCAAGATCTTTCAATAACTTCTTATCACATTTAGAATAAATTCAAATTCCTTACTGGGCTTACAAAGTCCCATGTAAATCTTCCTCCCTTTCTAGTTGATTGCACACACCCAGTCATCTTTCTACTTCTCAGATATGCCAAATGTTTTTCTGCCTTGGAGTTTTACCTCAATCTCACTTTTAATGCCATCACCTAACTATCTAAAGGAGTTCCCAGTTTCTCTTCATCAACTCATCATGTTTTTCTTTATTATAGTACTTTTCAGTACTTGATATTTTTCTTTTTTCTTTGTTTATTGCCTACATTCCTCCAATAAAATGGAAACTTTTTGAGAGAAGTGATTCTGTTTCATTATTATATTCCCAGAGTCTCAAACGGTGTCTGGCATGCTGTGGCTGGTGAAAAAATCACTGCAATTGAATTTATGAATGTATAAATGAATGAATGACATTTTGGTAATTTGAATTATTTTCAACTATTAGCTAACTATTGTGCCACCATTAATATGTTATATATAAACATTCTCCTGTTTTAAAAAGCTAGGCAAGATTCCTAGGAAAATTAATAAGGTAAAATACTTAGTGTCAGAGGGTATATGTATCGAGGGCTAGAAATATGCTAAAAACTTTATCCTAATAATCTTTACTTTATAAGAAATATATGAGAGTGCTCATCACTACTAATGTTATTACTACTATTAATCTATGATAATTTAATAGGCAAAAAGGGTGTCTTATTGCTGTTTTAATTTGAAATTATTTGATTACTAAAAAGATTGGACATGTTTTAATATAGTTATACTTTTATATTTTAATATAGTTCTATAAATAGGCTGTTCATATCCTTTCCCCATTTAATTTTATTTAAGATATATTTGTGGTAGTTAGATCCTGAATCTATAGAATCAAGCATCTATAGCCAGACTGCATGATTTAAAAATTCCATCACTATAATGTACTAGCTGTGAGTCCTTAGGCAAGCTATTTGACTTCTCTATGCTTTAATGTACCCATATATAAAAAGGTAATAATAATAATAGTAGCAATCTCATAGTGTTGTCATGAGAATTAAATGAGTCACTATAGGTAAAACAACAACAAGAAACTTAGAACACTACCTGGCTCATAGTAAGTACAGAAAATATTGGCCTTGAACCTCTCTCTTATACCATACACAGAAATCAACTAAAAATAGACTAAAAACTTAAGCATAAAACCTGAAATCATAAAACTCTTAGAAAAAAAATCCTAGGGGAAAACTCCCTGACATTTGTCTTGGTGATGGGTTTTTTTTTTTTTTTTTGGATTTGTGACTACCCACAAAGGGAAAAAAAGCAAAAATAAACAAGTAGAACTATATCAAACTTAAACATTTCTGCACAACAAAGTAAACTATCAACAAGATGACAAGACAACTTGTGGAGTGAGAGAAAACATTTTCAAACCACACATTTGATAAGGGATGAATATTCAAAATATATAAGGAACACTTACAACTCAATAGCAAACAAGTAAGTGACCCAATTTAAAAATGGATGAAGGAACTGAATAGACATTTTTCCAAAGAAGACATACAAGTGGCCAATGCTCAACATCATTAATCCCTAGCAAAGTGCAAGTTGAAATCACAATAAGATATTACCTCACCTCTGTTAGGGTATCTGATATCAAAAACAAACAAATAAAAAACAGAAATAGCAAATGTTGGTGAAGATGTGGAGAAAAGGGAATCCTGGGAATGCCTGAATGCAAATCAGTGGAGAAATTATGGAAAATTGAACAATCTGTTCAATTGATATCTGTTGACAGATTAATGGATAAAAAATGTAATATATATATGTATATATATATAAAATCATCATATATATATACACACACAAAATGGAATATTATTCAGATTTTAAAAAGACTAAATCCTGCCACTTGTGACCTAGAAGACATTATACTAAGTGTAATAAGTCAGTTAGAGAAAGACAAATACTGTATGATATCACTTACATGTAAAGTCTTAATAAAAATAAGACTCATTTGGACTCATAGAAACAGAGTTGGTTCATGGTTGCCAGGGATGAAGTTGGTTAGGGGAAATGGGCAAGGTTGGTCAAAGGTTGATCATAATTACTGCATATATTTCTCACATCTGTTAATTCAATTTTGCTCTTTAATTTGGCCTGTGTTACCTTCTCATACATTGACATAAAAATTATGTAGGCTTCTCTTTCATAATGGTAGACTGAGTACATATGTTTACTTTTTTTTCCTGTTGAAGACTCATTGAAATTAGAGGAAAAGAATACATATATATAATGAAAACATGTATGAGTTATCTTGACATTTTTATTTTTTTTCTCTTGACATTTTTAGATGTGGGGATATCTTTGGGAAAAATTTAATTAATTTGAAAAAAATTAAAAACATAATCAACTCATTTAGATCACAATTTTGGGTAAATCAGAATATGTGCTCAACTCAGAAACTGACAAAGAACAAGACATAAATAGAGGTGGAATCATTTACCCCTTGGAGGCAAAACCAGAGATGGTCCAAAATTGCATTCAGTATTGTGAAGATTAAGAGTAGCTAAAGGCCACAAATATTGGTAAATGATTGAAGTTTTACAAACGACAGAAAATCGGTGTGAATTAGCTTATGCCACAATTTCCTTTGTACAACATGTATAAACCCTCAGAATGTAACTGAAGACTTTTTTTTAAAGATTTAATCTATAAATAATTTCCACCTGTGGAAAGTTAGAGCTCCTGGTTTGGTATTGATAGCCTGGAGGAAACAACCTTCCTTGTCTTAGCATTAGTGTCGGAGGTATGTGTATTCTGCCTGCAAGATTAATATATACATACACAGTGAAATGAATCCTGCAGTTGACATAACCTGGTGATATTTGAAGAACTCAGTGTCAGCTCCTCCATTGGATAAACCTGTTGGGGAAAATTGGATTATACAAATGCAAAGGAAACCCACTCTGGCTATTTAATAAGAAAACTTGTTCCTTAATTTCTGAATATGAATTGACAACAAAGAAATATGAGATGTTTGGGGAAAAAAAGCTACTGGCACAAAAGAGAACAAACGTAAATAAATGACATTATTGACCCTAGGAAAAATGAGACATATGAAGCTGTCAAAATAAATACATGCATACCTACAATACTATGATAAATACTGTAAATTTTTTTTAATTAATTTTTATTGGTGTTCAATTTACCAACATACAGAAAAACACCCAGTGCTCATCCCGTCAAGTGTCCACCTCAGTGCCCGTCACCCATTCCCCTCCAACACCCCCCCCCCTCCCCTTCCACCACCCCTAGTTCGTTTCCCCGAGTTAGGAGTCTTTATGTTCTGTCTCCCTTCCTGATATTTCCCAACATTTCTTTTCCCTTCCTTTATATTCCCTTTCACTATTATTCATATTCCCCAAATGAATGAGAACATACACTGTTTGTCCTTCTCCGATTGACTTATTTCACTCAGCATAATACCCTCCAGTTCCATCCACGTTGAAGCAAATGGTGGGTATTTGTCGTTTCTAATTGCTGAGGAATATTCCATTGTATACATAAACCACATCTTCTTTATCCATTCATCTTTCGATGGACACCGAGGCTCCTTCCACAGTCTGGCTATTGTGGCCATTGCTGATAGAAACATCGGGGTGCAGGTGTCCCGAGTTTCATTGCATCTGAATCTTTGGGGTAAATCCCCAACAGTGCAATTGCTGGGTCGTAGGGCAGGTCTATTTTTAACTCTTTGAGGAACCTCCACACAGTTTTCCAGAGTGGCTACACCAGTTCACATTCCCACCAACAGTGTAAGAGGGTTCCCTTTTCTCCGCATCCTCTCCAACATTTGTTGTTTCCTGCCTTGTTAATTTTCCCCATTCTCAATGGTGTGAGGTGGTATCTCATTGTGGGTTTGATTTGTATTTCCCTGATGGCAAGTGATGCAGAGCATTTTCTCATGTGCATGTTGGCCATGTCCATGTCTTCCTCTGTGAGATTTCTCTTCATGTCTTTTGCCCATTTCATGATTGGATTGTTTGTTTCCTTGGTGTTGAGTTTAATAAGTTCTTTATAGATTTTGGAAACTAGCCCTTTATCTGATATGTCATTTGCAAATATCTTCTCCCATTCTGTAGGTTGTCTTTTAGTTTTGTTGACTGTATCATTTGCTGTGCAAAAGCTTCTTATCTTGATGAAGTCCCAATAGTTCATTTTTGCTTTTGTTTCTTTTGCCTTTGTGGATGTATCTTGCGAGAAGTTACTGTGGCCGAGTTCAAAGAGGGTGTTGCCTGTGTTCTCTTCTATGATTTTGATGGACGCTTGTCTCACATTTAGATCTCTCATCCATTTTGAGTTTATCTTTGTGTATGGTGAAAGAGAGTGGTCCAGTTTCATTCTTCTGCATGTGGATGTCCAATTTTCCCAGCACCATTTATTGAAGAGACTGTCTTTCTTCCAATGGATAGTCTTTCCTCCTTTATCGAATATTAGATGACCATACATTTCAGGGTCCACTTCTGGGTTCTCTATTCTGTTCCATTGATCTATGTGTCTGTTTTTGTGCCAGTACCACACTGTCTTGATGACCACAGCTTTGTAGTACAACCTGAAATCTGGCATTGTGATGCCCCCAGCTATGGTTTTCTTTTTTAAAATTCCCCTGGCTATTCGGGGTCTTTTCTGATTCCACACAAATCTTAAAATAATTTGTTCTAACTTTCTGAAGAAAGTCCATGGTATTTTGATAGGGATTGCATTAAACGTATAAATTGCCCTGGGTAACATTGACATTTTTACAATATTAATTCTGCCAATCCATGAGCATGGAATATTTTTCCATCTCTTTGTGTCTTCCTCAATTTCTTTCAGAAGTGTTCTATAGTTTTTAGGATATAGATCTTTTATCTCTTTGGTTAGGTTTATTCCTAGGTATCTTATGCTTTTGGGTGCAATTTTAAATGGGATTGACTCCTTAATTTCTCTTTCTTCAGTCTCATTGTTAGTGTATAGAAATGCCATTGATTTCTGGGCATTGATTTTGTATCCTGCCACACTACCAAATTGCTGTATGAGTTCTAGCAATCTTGGGGTGGAGGCTTTTGGGTTTTCTATGTAGAGTATCATGTCATCGGCGAAGAGGGAGAGTTTGACTTCTTCTTTGCCAATTTGAATGCCTTTAATGTCTTTTTGTTGTCTGATTGCTGAGGCGAGGACTTCTACTGTAAATTTTTTAAGAAGATATTGCACACACAACTTCAGAATATGGTGTGATGAGAAAGAATCAAGGAATAACACAGAAAACTTTGAAATTAAATATATGTTACCAAATATTTAAAAGGGGGTACAAAAGATGGAGTCAAGAGAATTTCCCCAAATAGAAATGAATGTATTCAAAGAATATGCAAATAAAGATGGGAAATACATAGAATCAAGTCAGGAAGCCCAATATCTAATAAAGGTGTCACAGATTAATAAAACAGAAAGGAAGAAATCCTTAAGACATAACTCAAGGAAATTTACCTGATCTGAAGAAAGATATGTGCCTTCAAGTTGAAAAGGTTCATTGAGTGCCAAGAAGGATGCATGAAAAATAAAAACATACCTAAACACAATACTGTGAAATTACAGTAGACTAAGTATAAAGAAGAGATTCTAAAATTTTCTCAAGGAGATAGAGGTGCTCCACTGCAAAGAAACAATAATTGGACTAGCATGTGAGTAGAAATAGATTGTGGCAGATATTACAGGATGCCTTCAACATTTTTAGCAAAATTATACTGAATCATAAGTCAACTATGAGAATTGAATAAAGCCATTTTCAAATATTTAACTACTCATAGTTTACTATTCACTAACATGCATAAAATAATAGTGAATGTATTTTTGCAACAACAGCACAAATAATTTTTTAAAAAGAAAAATATTGGAAACATTACAAACAGCTGGAAATAAGAAAATATAATAACACAAAAACTTTAATAGACTCAAAAGCCTGAAATACTTAGGACTAAGTAAAGGGGAAAACATGCAAACCCTCTGTACTGAAAAGTAGAAAATACTGCTGAGACAAACTATGAGACTGACTTAAATTAGGAGATAAATCGTGCTCATGGATTGGAAGATCCAATATTTTCGAGCTGTCGTTTTCCACAAATCAATCTGTAGATGCAAAATGAAATGTCTATCATAATGTCAACAAACTTTATTTTAAAATTTGACAAATTGATTCTAAAATGTATATAGAAATGCAAAACTACCCTCACAGAATTCTTCTATAAGGGAAATAATAAGGTTGAATTACTTATACTAAGAACTTCAAAACTTATGAAAATACAGCAATCAAGATTGAGTAGTATAAAGATAGACAACTGGATTAATAAAACAATAATATTTGGTACTGAAACAATTATACATGTGGAGATTGACCTCTCTCCATACTGTATACAAAAATTAGGCAGAGATGGTTTAAGAGTATGAAGCTTTTAGGAGATAACATAGGAGAATATTTTTATTGTTTTGGGGTTAACAAAAAAGTACTAGTATAAAAAATATGGTAAGTTTTTTTTCAACAAAAATTTTGCTTATAAAAATGATACTATTATGGAAATGAACAGTCATGATGGACCGTAAGAAAATATGTGTCATGCATGTATATTACAAAGGACTTTGCCCAGAATATATAAGAAGCCCTACAATTGAATAATAAAAAGGCAATTAACAAATGGACAACAGTCTTGAACAGACACTTCATCAAAGAAGATATACAAAGCACAATAAATATAGAGGCATCTCATTCAATTTGAATTTTCCTAATGACGAACAATAGTAAGTAATGTTTTATGCTGCTTACTGACATGCCAATATCTTCTTTGACGAAGTGGTCAAATATATTGCCTTTTTTTTTTAAATTTATTTATGATAGTCACAGAGAGAGAGAGAGAGAGAGAGGCAGAGACACAGGCAGAGGGAGAAGCAGGCTCCATGCACCGGGAGCCCGATGTGGGATTCGATCCCGGGTCTCCAGGATCGTGCCCTGGGCCAAAGGCAGGCGCCAAACTGTTGCGCCACCCAGGGACCCCAATATATTGCCTTTTTAAAAAATTGGCATGTGTGTCATATAAAATAAGAATTCCTTATATCTCCTGAATACAAGTCCTTTATCCAATGTTTTGCAACTGTTTTCTTCCAGGGGCTTGCATTTTCGTTTTCTTAACATCTTTTAAGGAGCAGAAGTTTTTAGTTTTGATAAATTCCAATGTATAATTATTTTCTTTTGTAATCTGCCTTTTGTATCCTAGTTCAGAAATATTTGCTTAATCTCAACTCACAAAGATTTTCTCCTATATTTTCTTAAAGAAGTGTCATGTGTTTTGCTCTCAAATGATCCACTTTGTGTTAATCTTTGTATATAGTATGACATAAAGGTCAGGATTCATCATTATGCAAATGAACATCCAAATATTCCAGCACCATTTGTTGAAAAGACTGTCCTTCACCCCACTGAATTACATTTATTTCAAATCAATTGTCCGTATGTATAGGTGTATTTGGGACTCTATCTTTTCCACTAAGCTATATATCTATTTTTATACCAATATTACATTGCCTTAATTACTTTTGCTTTACAGGAACTTTCTGAAAAAAAAATAGGAGTCCTCTAAATTTATTATTTTTCAAAATTGTTCTTGCAATTTTAAGTTCTTTCTGATTTCTCTGTAAATATTATCTAGTTGTCACTTTCTACCAAAATTCTTCTGAAGTGACATAAGTAAAATGGCAGAATAGGAGGTCCTTGGCATTATTCCCTTTCGTGGGAAGAGCAACTAGCAACTATCCATAGACAAAAACACCTTTTCAAAAATCCCAGAACCCAAGGATGAACGTGAATCACCTCCTTGGACCACAGAAAAATAAGAAAATCTGCATTAGAAGGGTAAAAGGATCAGTTTCACCTTGACCACATCACCTCTCCTCGAGGTCAGCACACTACTAAACTGAGAGCATTGCCCCAGACCTGTGGTTTCTCCAGTAGGGGAAAGAGATCCTGAAGTAGACATCCAACTTTTTCTAGCATTCTAGAGAACTTCCTGGGAAGCCACTTCTGTCTCACTTCATCGGGAATACTGAGGGGATCAGCAGGACTAGACTACCAAGTGCCAACTAAAAGCAAAGAAAAGTGCAGGACTCAAGCAACCAGTACAGGGATCTTGGCAGATTGGGTTCTAGCTGGTAACAGCACTTGACCCGAGAGCCCAGCCATGGCTCTGTTTACTCATGGAGCCAAGCCAGTGGTCCCATCTGGCTAGAAAGCATGGTTGGTAAGCAGTTCTTTCTGACTTGGGTACCCAGCAGTCTGGCCCAGCCATAGATCTCACAATGTGGTCCTGCCCAGGCAAGCCAGCACCAGTGCCCAACTACAGAGCATAGCCTCTAGCCTCACCTGAATAGGAAGCCCAGCCAGCAATCTAGCATAACTGTGCAGCATAGCCAGTGGCCTACCCAATCATAGAGCCCAGCTTGTAGTCTCACCCAACTGTGGGTATAGCCTGTGGCTACACTTAATCATGAAACCCAGATGGAGGGACGCCAGGGTGGCTCAGTGGTTGAGCATCTGCCTTCGGTTCAGGGTGTGATCCTGGAGACCCAGGATCGAGTCCCACATCAGGCTCCCTGCATGGAGCCTGCTTATCCCTCTGCCTGTGTCTTTGCCTCACTCTCTCTGTCTCTCATGAATAAATAAATAAAATCTTTTAAAAAAGGAAACCTAGATGGAGGCCCCATCCAACTATGGAACATAGCTTGAGATCCAATGATGGAGCCAACCTTGCAGCCCCACTCAGTAGCAGAGTATATATAACTAGCAGCACCACTCAGACAAAGAGCCAAGACAGCAGCCCCTCCCAACCTCAGAACATGAGCCTCACCCAGTGAGAGACCCCCAACAGCAAACCCTTCCTACCCACAGATGCTACATGCTGGCTCACCCTTCCAGAGTCTCAGATTATGCTGATTGGTGAATATCTTTCCCCGAAGTGAATCTGAAAAAAGCTGGAAGAGGAGACTGCTTCCTCAAAACATTTTTTTCCTGATATTTTAGCTTGATATATTTTTGCTCCTTCATTCAATATAAAATCAAGTACCATGTCAATGAGGTATTTCTAGACCACTCAAGTTCACAATGATGTTTCTTACCTCATGGTTCACAATAAGGATAGTAAATGATCAATAATTGAAATATATTTTCCAAGGTGCATTCTAGTTGCTTTACATTCACAATATATATTTTGCAGTTGAATTTGGAAATGTGAAATGCCTTTCCTTATTTCAATAAGAAGAATCTGAGGCCCAACAATTTTTAATGACATAGCTAAAATCAACTATGTAAAAAGTGGGACTTTGTTGCTCTAAAACCCAAACTCCTTTGACTGTTTCCCAATTTATAACACTTAAAAAAACACATCTTTTGAACACTCATAGTTCAGCAGTCACTAAACTAAGCATCATGGGGAAAGTCCAATAAAATAATCCTTGCCTTGCTTTGCTTGCAGCCTAGTACAGGAATTTAACAGTTGCACATATATAGCAAGTGTAATTAAAACTTCGTGTGTATGTTTTGGAGGGAGGCAGAACTTCCAGGGATATACTGTGAGTGAACTGCACAAAAATAAGTGACCCAAAATACCAACCGAAATACTAGTATTTTGGAATGAAGGGGCTTGATGTTAATCCTCCCTGGGAATCTGGAAGCAGAAAAATCAGCCTGATGAAAGAAACATATTTATTGTATCTTGACCCTCCTTCAGGACATGCAATGTGCTTTCTGGTTGAGGTAAAGCTCTTATAGCAGAATCAAGCTATGTTATTTAATATTACGGTTAAGTCCTTGAAGTAGCTTCATAAAAGTTGATGTATTTGATTGAATTCTGTTTTATTTTAGTTTTTTTAAATTATAGACTGAAATATGATTTGTGGGAGAGAGAAGAGAAAAGCACAGCCATCAACAATGTGGCACCCTGAGGCACAGTGAAGACATTTTAGGTTTTGAAATGGTATTTTTAACCAGCTAAGACAAACAACTGTCATCAGTAACTATAAGATTTAATTTGCAAATAGCTTCAGTTGTCTCTTTGACAGTTGCCAGTGCCTGAGCATATAGTCAATCCATGTGTTGTGTTTTCTCTCCTTCTCTGACATACAGAAGGGTGTGAGATGGCATGTCCTAGGTGGCTCTCACTATAAATTCTATTCTTCACTCTGAAATTGTTTTCAGATCTTTCATGTTCTGGTGATGTCTTTTGGGAAGCCTATGATGTAGGAACAAGATGAGTTTATACTCCCACACATAGTGAATAGAGATCTTTCTTGACTTACAATGGGATTATGTCCTGATAAACCCATTGTAAACTGAAGATAGACATTGACAATGCATTTAATGCACCTAATCTACTGAACATCATGGCTTAGTGTAGCCTACCTTAAACATGCTCAGAACACTTACATTAACCAACAGTTGGGCAAAATCATCTAACACAAAGCCTATTTTATAATAACATGTTGACTCTATCGTGTAATTTATATAATACTGTACTGAAAGTGAAGAACAGAATGGTTGTATGTGTACAGAATTGTTCTAAGTGTATCAGTTCTTTATCCTTGTGATTATGTGGCTGACTGGGAGCTTTTGTTCACTGCTGCTGCTGAGCTTCATGAGAGGGTATTGGAAAATATTGCTAGCCTGGGAAAAGATTAAAATTCGAACTACAATTTCTATTAAGTACGTATTGCTTTTGCACAATCATAAAGTAAAAAAAAAATCATAAGTTGAACCATTGTAAATCAGGAACTGTCTGCACACCTCTGGTATCAGCCCTGTGTTTTATCTATTCTGAAATTCATTCAACATTCCCACACTCATTTATTCATTTTTCATTCAATCATTGTTAGCACCTTCTGTGTATAAGAAACCATAGTAGGCATGGATAATGCAAAATTGAATAAGAGATGATTCATATTTTTGAGAAAATGACTAGAAAAGGAATATTGTATTTGGAACCTTAAATATCCAATGTTTCATCAACTCATGAGTACAAAGTAAGATCAGCAAAATCAAGGCAATGCATTATCTAACTACCTCAACTCTGTTTAATTTTAAGATCAGACATTATTTACCACCCTTCAATTCCTTCTGTTGTATAGTATTTCAGAAAAATAAATGGGAAGGTCTATCTGTGTGCCCAAGCCAGTCTTGGCCAACGCTTGTGTATCTGCTGCCTTCTATCCTAAATTATAAATCCCAGTATTCCTCTTAGGCTATGTCATAGCTGGTCATTTGCTTTAAATTATGATCACAATGTCTTTTGTAGCTTACTGTCTGAACCACTCCCCTTAAATTATATTAGAATTTGCTAATATGTTGGTCAAGCTAATGCCCCTATCTTGCGTAGGTCTGCTACTTTTGTATCAAAAGGTAACTTCACCCAACTTTCTTCAAAGTTATACTTTCATAGTAAGCACAATAGCATAATTTCTTGGGTTCAAGGAGTTTTGACTTTTCAAATTTTAAACACTCATTTCTTTCCAAGGCTTGCACACACCAGATGTCAGGATCATGGTAGGTTTGGGTAAAAGCCATAATTATTTCTGATAGGTTTTGGTAAAGGGCCTCAACTAAGTCCAGAATCACTACTCACCTCTGAGTCTGTTGTTGAGTCATGTGAGACCCTATCACTTGGAGTCAATTTTCTTCTTAAAATTTGCCTACTGCCTCTTCTCATCTCAATTCTCATTCAACTTTGCATGCCCATTTATGTCTGAACAGCAAGATATGGTTCATGCAATTCAGTGAATGTAAATAAAAGCATGAGTATGTCATTAAATTCTATATATATGACATATCCATCTCCTAGGTCCAGCCAATATAGGGCACCTCCTATAAATATAAACATATAAATATTATAAAGTGCTAAAAATAACATGATAGGAAATAAAAAGGAATGGAGATATTTGCTTTCACATACACATGGAGTGTATGTGTAGCCTACCTTAAACATGCTCAGAACACTTACATTAACCAAAGGTTGGGCAGTTGGAGATATTTGCTTTCAACAGTTGGGCAGTTGGAGATATTTACCCATTTTCACATACACATGGAGTGTACTGCAATTCTGGATTTAGATGATTTCCCAATTCAACTATTCAACAAAAGTTAACTTAGTCTCAAGTTTAGACTTAAAGCAGTGGCTTTTTGGCTTGTTCTAACTCAAATCTCCCACTGCAGTTTATATATAAAACATACATACACATGTAATTATACATAAAAGTATTTGTTTGAACACACTGAAGAGATGTCAAGGCAGCAATAACTGGTGGAACTAGATTTGGGAGAGAAAGAAAGTTAATGGAGGAGAGTCCAACATTTGCATCTGCTTTTCTACAGATTTGCTAATTTGAAAGTGGTAGCCAAGCAATTGAGAAGCTGACCAGTCATTTCAGGAGTATCTTGGGGTTGCAAGAGAAGCATTGAAGTCCAGGTATCACTAAAGAGGAGGAATCACAAAAAACACTGATGGCTTTCAAATGGAACCCCAATAAACTACACCTTAGGTAAAAATCATAAGCTACAATAAGGCCAGTGCTCACAAAAACTACAATCTAACTTTTAATAACCTCCATCCCTGATTGGATTAAGGTGATCTACCTTCAGTTGCTTGCCAGAAGCAAGAGTAAATCATATCACATTTGCCTCCAAATTATCTCCACAAACTATTATATACTGTGTCAGATTGTCCTTCAAAAATAACAAGGTCTAAAAATGACAATAAATAACCCAATACAATAGAACAAAACATACAATAGAAACAGACTGGTACATGATTCACATATGATATTGCAGTTATCAGACACAGGCTTTAAAATATGTCTCCACAAACTATGGCCTATAGGACGACTCCAGGCTGCTTTCTGATCCTGTAAATAAACCTTTTTGGGAAAATAACCATGCTCACTTGTTTACATAGTGTTTATAGTCATTTTCATGCTAGAATGGCAGAGTTAAGTTATTACAACAATTGCGACAGAAACCATATGTTCTTCAAAGCTGAAAATATTCAGTATATAGCCCTTTATGGTAGAGTTTGCCAACCACTACTTCACGTTTGATTACTATATCCAAGAAATTAAATAAAAAGATTGAGATTATTGGCAGAGAACCGCAAACATGAGAAATACCAGAATAGAACATTTGCAACTGAAAAACTACAATAACAGAAATTAAATCTCCATGGATGGGTTTAATAGATTCAGCACAGATGAAGAGATAATTAGACAAACGAAGACAGCAATAAGCAAACATATAGACTGAAACATGGAGAACAACGTGTAGAAAACAGAAAAGAGCTTAAAATACATATGAAAGAGTGAAAAAAACAATCATTCCTATAACTGGCGTCACAGAAAGATTAAAGAGAGATGAGGCACAAGTAGTATTTGAAGAAATAATGACTGGTAGAAGATATCAAACTACACATTCAGAAGTACTAAAAACCCTGAACAAAATAAACATTTAGAAAACCACATTAAGGGCAGCCCTGGTGGCGCAGCGGTTTAGCGCCGCCTGCAGCCTGGGGTGTGGTCCTGGAGACCCGGGATAGAGTCCCACATTGGGCTCCCTGCATGGAGCCTGCTTCTCCCTCTGCCTGTGTCTCTGCCTCTCTCTCTCTCTGTGTCTATGAATAAATAAAATCTTAAAAAAAAAGAAAACCACATTAAAGGGGATCATAGTAAAACTGCCCAAAAGAAAAAGATGAAGATGAAATCTTAAAAACAGCTAGAAAATGCAGTCATATTTTATCCAAAGGATTAGCAATAAGAATGATAACCAAATGCTCAACAGAAATAATGGAAATAATCTTTGTGTTGAATAGAGAAAATAACTTCCAATATAACATACATTGTATATATGAGCCCAATTACAGAATAAGGAGACACTAGGTCATTTGTTACTCCAAGTCTAAAGGGGGTAAATGCCAGAAATAGGAGGGGTTCATGGAGCACCTTAAAGAGTACCTGGTCAGTATGCACTAGTGAGGGCAGTCAGGAGAGTGGAAATTTCCCCATAGGTTTTGATAGGTTGAGTTTTCATTGTTGTTTTCTTCTATATAGTTTATAAATTTAGTTTGTTTTCTTCTTTAACACAAACTTATTTAGAAATGAAAATGTGGATTTAAAACAAGATCCCTAATGTGTCCATTGGTTATGGTTTTCCATTTCTAATTTTATTGTCTCATGATCTACAAATGTGTCCTCTGTGATTTCTATTTAGGCACAAAAATGTGGTAATGTCATTTGTGGTCAAATTACATGGAAAATTTTTGTCAGTGTATCAAGTGTTTGAAAAGAATTTCTTTTTCTGGTGACCATATAGTTTATATATTTTTTAAAGAAGCTTGTTAGTTACAATATTGAAATGTTCTATAGCTTAGCTTTCCTTTTGGGTGTGGATTTGTCAATTTACTTTTGTACTTCTATCATTTCTTCCTTTCTATGCTTTGAAGGTTTTTAAAAACATGTATAGAAATCTTGACTATTACACAGACCTGATAGATCATTTATCAATATGAAGTATCTCTCTTTTATCCTCAAATATATTTTAAATTTTAGTTGGCCTCATATTAACATGGTGACATCTGATTTTATTGTTACCATTTTCTTGATATACATGTTCTTATTTCTGAATTGTTTATCATTTTAACTTATTTTGGATTTAGTTGTTTCTTTTCATCATCATGTAGCTAATTTTATTTTTGAAATTCAATCTTTATCCTAGAGTCTTCTAATGGGTATTTATTGATATAGATGATTGATAGATACATAGACAAATGGAGGAATAGACAGATATAAATATAGATATGAACATACCTTTATTTTTGTATTTGCTTACTGATTTGTTTTCTCTTTTCCTTCTCCTGCATTTTGTTACATTGATTGTGATTTCACTATTCCCTTTCTTTTGTAAATATATAAATATATTGCCTTGTATAAAATAAATATTTAGGTTTTCATTCAAAGAAACTGAAAAGCAGTGAAATAAATTGAAATAGAGTAAAATAAAAAATTGAAATAAATAATATAATGATTAAAATATTTTTTAAAAGAATAACAATGCTCAGCAGAGAAAATGAAAGTTATCTTCAAATTTACCAAAGAAAGTAACTTTCAACTCAGAATTCTATACCTTGGGAAAACATCCTTCATGAATGAAGACAAACTAAAGACATTTTCAGACTAATAAAACTGAATTTATCAGCAGATCTGCACTAAAGGAAATTTTAAAGTGCGTTCTTTAAGCAGAAAAAAAAAGTGTTGAAAAGCAAGTAATTAAAAGCAAAGAAAATAGTAAGTATAAATGAATGTTGATTGTGTGATGTATATTGTTATATTGTGTTATATATGTCATATATCTTATATATAACATATATAATATATATACAATTAAAATATACACCAAATATAACACAAGAGGAAGAGATGATCTGATTTATAGTGTTCTAAGAATCTTTCATTGTCCAGAAAGTGGTAAAAATACTAATTTAAAGAGGCACCTGAGGAGCTCAGTCATTTGAGCATCCAACTCTTAGTTTCCATTCAGGTCATGATCTCCAGGTTGTGGAATCAAAGCCTTCATCAGGCTCTGCACTGGGTGTGGTGTCAACTTGAAATCCTCTCCCTCTCCCCTTATTCCTCCCCCTACTTGCTCTTGCTTTCTCTAAAAAAAATAAATAAAATTAAAAAAATAAAATCTTTAAAAACTATTAGTTTAGATTAAGCTTGAATAAGTTAAGGATACATGTTGTAATTTCCAGGGTACCAGTAAAAGAATAGGAAAATAATTATAGCCAGCAAGCCAATATAAGAGTAGAATGAAGCAATAGATTATTAATTCAGAATAACTATTTTAACATTAGAAAACCAATAGTAAGAAGGTAAATGCAAATACATTAGTAATTACATTAAACTTAAATGAACAAAATACTCTTAATTAAAATATAAATATTATCAGAATAAATTATTTATCAGAAACTCTGAATGACATCATTTTGTGTCCCTCTGGGTTAGAGTGCTGCCTGTGGTGAAACACTGTCCACTTCCATACATTGGATGAAATACCTTGCTTTTCAAGAGGGAATCTGGCTTACTACACAGGGGTCACATCATATAATTTCAAGGTGCATGTGGTGCCTCTCCATATAAAATCCTTGAACAGCAGGAATTGGAAGGGTCTGAACAGATAAACTATTCTCCTCCCCTCCCACACAGTACTTTAATCTGCACTTTCTCCTTGAAACATTTTTAGAAATGTCCTGCATAAATGAGCAAGCTTGTTGAACAATTTTTCTGTGCCTATTGATGGTTTGTTTAGAAGATATGTTCGGCATCATAACACATTATATATCATTGCTTTACTTTCTTCGTGTCTTGGTTTTCCATTTTTCCTTAAAGCCACTGTCCTAGATTAAACCTAAAATTGGTAAATGTAAATGAGAGATACAAATTCCTGGGAAAACACCATTTAAAGAAGCCAACAGAAGAATAAATAGATGTTCTGAATAGACATGCACTTAAAATAAAGAAATTGGATCCAGAATTTAAAACCTTCTTATGAAAACAATTCTAGGCTCATGACTTTCACTAGTGAATTCTATTAAGCAGTCAAGGATAACATTAAAACCAATATTACACAAACTGTTAGAAAAGAAAAAGGGAATACTACCCACTTTGTTTTAGAAGGCCAGTTTAACTTTGCTACTACAATGTGAAAAAGATATCACAAGAAGAAAAACATGGACCTTTCTCATGTACATGAATGAAAATACACAAAATGTTACAAAGCTGAACTTAGTGATTTATAAAAGGGATAATATATCATGAAATTTGGATCCATTACAGGAATATAATATTGATTTAACATTCAAAATTAATCAGTCATTTCCCACATAAATAAAATAAAGAAAAAACGTATTCGAAAAATCTATAAAAACTGCAATCAATAAAATCCAATGTCTATTAATGTCCACTAGCAAAATGTGATTAAGGAACTGCCATAATCTAACAAAAGATATTTACAGAAATTTATACCACACATTATACTTAATTATTAAATATTAAAAGTTTTCCTCTTGAGATCAGGAATGATGCAAGAAAACCAAATATAAACTTTTCTATTTAAAGTTGTGTTGGAGGGGATCCCTGGGTGGCGCAGCGGTTTGGCGCCTGCCTTTGGCCCAGGGCGCGATCCTGGAGACCCGGGATCGAATCCCACATCGGGCTCCCGGTGCATGGAGCCTGCTTCTCCCTCTGCCTGTGTCTCTGCCTCTCTCTCTCTGTGACTATCATAAATAAATAAAAATTTAAAAAAATTAAAAAAAATATTTAAAAAAAATAAATAAATAAAATAAAGTTGTGTTGGAGTTTCCAGTCAGTGCCGTAAGGCATGGAAAAATAAAAGCTATGCAGACTGAAATGGCAGGAAATAAAATTAGCATTATTTGCAGAAAACCCGAGTATATACATAGAAAATCCAAAGACATCTAGGTATAAGTGTTAAATTTAATAAGTGAATTTAACACAAGGTTTTAATATATAATACCAATACAAGAAAACCTATTGTATCTCCTTATAACAGTAGGTAATTGGAAAATAACAATTTTGAAATAATACCGTTTATGGTAGCATCAAAAGTACCAAGTAACTAGGAATAATTCCAGTAAAAAATTAGAAGTCATTCTATACAGAAAATTCTAAAACATTATTGAGAGAAAAATTTACAAACAAAAATAGAGGGACAAACCATACTCAGATTTGAAGACTCAATATTGTCAAGATACTAGTTCTCCCAAAATTCATGTATAGTTTCAATGCTTTCCTCGTAAAAGCTCCAGTAGAACTCTTATGGATTTTGACACTCATTCTAAATTATTTACACAAATACAAAGGACAAAAATAGGCAAGACAATCATAATGGAAAATGAAGATGGTAGAATCACATTACTAGATGTTAAAGGCTTGTTGTAAGCTCATAGTAAGTTGGATACTGTGGTGTTAACACCAGAATAGGAAATAGACAAATGAAACAGGAGAGATAAACTTCAGAAACAATCCCTCACACATAAAGCCACTTATTTATGACAAGGTGGCATAACAGACCATAGAGAAATGATGGTCTTTCAGGGCAAATGTTGCTGGATCAATTTAATAGCTATGTGGAAAAAAATGAAATGACTTCTATCTTATATTACTTACAAAAGTGAACTCCAAGTTGATTGAAATTTCAATTTTTAAAAAATATCAGTATATTTGACACACCATGTTACATTGGTTTCAGGTATACAACATAGTGATTCAATATATCTACAGGTTATACTATGCTCACCACAAGTGTAGCTACCACCTGTCACCATACAACACTATTACAATATCATTGACTATATTTCCTACGCTGTACCTTTTATCTCCATGACCTATTCATTCCATGAATGGAATCCTCTATTTTCTATTCCCCTTCACTCATTTTTCCCATCTCCTTCATCCCTCCCAGCAACAATCAGTTTGTTCTTTGTACTTATGAATCTGTTTCTGCTTTGTGGTTGTTTGCTTGTTTATTCGTATTGTTTTTTAGATTCCACTTATGAATGAAATCATATGGTATTTGTCTTTCTCAATCTGACTTATTTCACTTATCATAATACTCTCTAGGTCCAACCATGTTGTTGCAAATGGCAAGGTTTCATTATTTTTATGGCTGAATAATATTCGTGTGTGTGTGTGTGTGTACCACATCTTCTTTATCCATTCATCTATCAATGGACACTTGAGTTGCTTCCATATCTTGGCTATTATAAATAATGCTGCAATAAACATAGAGATGCATATATCTTTTGGAATTAGTGTTTTCATTTTCCTTGGGTAAATACTCAATAGTGGAATTACTGGATCATATGGTAATTCTATTTTTAGTTTTGTTAGGAACCTCCATACTGTTTTGCACAGTGGTTTCACCAATTTACTTACCATCAACAGTCCACAAGGGTTCCTTTTTCTTCACATTCTTGACAACACTTGTTATTTCTTGTGTCTTTGAATTTAGTCATTCTGACAGGTCTAAAGTGATATATCATTGGGGTTTTGACTTGCATTTCCCTGATGATTATTGATAGTGGGCATCTTTTCATTTGTCTGTTTGCCAAGATAAAAATTTTTAAAGTAAAATAATTGATTTTCTAGAAGTTGTTATAGGAGACTATCTTCATTACTTTTAGATAATGAAAGGTCCCATAAAGAGGATACAAACTTCTCTAAAAGATGAAAAATTGATTAAATAATATACCATAGTTAATGCATCACAAAGAAAGGGAAAACTCAAACCACACAGTGGTATAAGATACTTGTAATACATATAACCAACGAGGGGCTCCTGGCTGGCCCAGTTGGAAAAGCATACAACTCTTGACCTCGGGGTTGTGAGTTCAGGTCTCATGCTGGATATAGAGTTTACTCAAATAAACAAACAAACTTTAAAAAATGAACTCATTTCCATAATATTAGTAGAATTTCTATAAATCATGAAAAATATAAACAAGTCAATAGAAGGATAAGCAAAATATTTGCACAAAATATGATAAACATATGAAAGCTACCTCAACTTTTTTGTAATCAAGGAAATTTAAAATTATAATGATATATTATTAAGATTACAGAAGAATGACTAAAATTAAACATCTGACAACATGAAGTGCTAGCAATGGTGTGGAACAACCAAAACTCTCCTCTATTGCTGGTGAGAATGCAAACTGATACATCTTCAGTTGGAAAACTCTTCACCAACATCTGTGAAAACGAAACATATATGTATCTTTTAACCCTGTAATTATAGTCGTAAATATATATAAAATTGAATTGTGTACATATGTGCACAAATGGACACATACAAGATGTCTATAGAATCATTCTTTATGATAGGTACGAACTTGGAAGCAACCCAAATGCCAGCAATAGAAGGGACACACTTTGGCATATTCATCATATGGTGGAATACTACAAATCAATGAAAATTAAAGTAGTACAGTTGCACAGAACAGCAAAGAATCTCACAAGCATAATATTAGGTGAAGTAGTGAAATCTATTTAGTCATACAAAATTCAAAAATGGGCAAAACCAATCTATAATGTTAGAAGTTAGAATGACATTTATCTTTGGAGAGGTGGCAAGGAACAGTGACTGACTATGGGTATAAAGATAGCTTCTGAGCTGTTGCCAATGTTCTGTTATATGAATGTAAAGATTCATTGAGTAAAATAATGAAATTGAGCATTTTTCTCTATATATTTTAATTATGATTTTAAAGGCTATTAATTCTCAAGAAAAGAGATTCTAATTGGCCTTAATTTGCCCATATGTCAACACTGATCTAGTCAGCTGAGGTCACTATGTTGGGTTCACTTAGCTTGTACTTCATGCATCAGGGGCTGTGGGATGACCCACTTTGACAAGGGATGTAGGGGGGGCTATGAGTGAAGGGAAATAATTAGGAAAATGGCATGGGTCATTCAGGTAACTCAGGAAGTGTCAGCTACAAATAAGCATGTGAACCTGAAAAGTAGATTGAGAAGGAATTTTGATAATATCAGAAGAAACAGGAGGGAAAAGTTCATTTAAAATAAAGTTAGGTATGGGCGCCTGGGTGGCTCAGTCAGTTGAACAACAGGCTCTTGGTTTTTGGCTCTGGTCATGATCTCAGGGTCCTGGCATCAAGCCCCACATTGGACTCTGCTCTCAGTGGGGATCCTGCTTGAGGATTGTCTCTACCACTTCCTTTGCTCCTCCCCCAGCTCATGCACATGTACACACTCTTAAATAAATAAATAAATAAATAAATAAATAAATAAATATTTTTAAAAATTAAGTTAGGTAGTGATTCAAAACCAGGAAAATGTTGAAAAGAGTAAAATGCTGCCATGAGCTCAAGTAAGATAAAAATTGAAAGGAGTATATCATTTAAGGGTCACTGGTAACCTTGGTAATGAAGTTACAGTGGTATGAGAGAGGAAGAAGCCTGAGCATAAGCGAAAGCCTGATTACAGTAGGATAAAGAATAAATGAGAAAATCTGAGAGTCTTATGAAGGCTACGGGCGTTCTTGCCAGAAGGATGCATATGCATGCATACCATAAAATAATTTTCTCCATTTCAAGGGATTCGTGTATCTCTTGAAGCTCATTTATCAATTCCAGTGTAAGCAAACTCAGTGCAGGATATTCTTATAGGGATCTCGGTAGGAAGAGAAGGTGAGACAGCAATAATTAGAACAGTCAAAGTGTTGGGAAAGGTTTGTGGCTTTTGTGTGTTTTGTGTTTACAGGAAGACTTTGAGCTTAGTTACAAACTTTGGAAAGTACATAAATAAAAAGGAAGAGGTTGTAAACATGTGAGACAAAGGAGATAACTAAAGGATCAAGGTTACTATAGCAGTTCCCCCTTAGCCATGGTTTCATGTTTGCTCATTTCAGTTACCTGAGGTCAACCATGATCTAGAAACAGATGATCCTTCTTCTGATGTGTCATCTGTATGTCAGCAGTAGCCTAACTTGACATCACAAGCCAGTCATTCACCTCACTTCATCTTGACAAGTAGGCATTTTATCATCTCACATCATCACAAGAAGAAGGGTGAGTAGAGTAAGATATTTTGAGAGGGAGAGACCACGTTCACATAAGTTTTATTACAGTATACTGTCATAATTGTTCAATTTTATTATTGTTAATCTCTTACTGTGCCTAATTTATAAATTAAACTTTATCATAGGTATGTATGTTTAGGAAAAAAAGATAATCTGTATAAGGTTCAGTACTATCTGTGGTTTCAAGCATCTGCTGGGGATCTTGGAATGTATTCCCCTGGGGATAAGCAGGGGCTGTGTGGGTGGGCCTACTGTAAAATGGAGACAATAGGAAGGGATAAAAACAAGGCCAAAGGCAGAGGCAATAAACAGGCAAAATCATCTCTTTTTCTGAGATTGGAGAGAATGCTTTGATGGCAGGTGCCACTGTGAATAAATGTATAGATATGGGAGCAGGAAATTGTGTAACTTCGTTGCCATTCAACTTATTTTTTTTATGAAGAAATAAAAGCATAGTTGACAGAATGATGGGCAAAATGATGAAGAGCCTGAAGAGATTTATTTTAAGATTCAAATAATCTTCTTGGTATGTATCCCAAATGTTTTCATTGAGAAAATGATTTGATAGACACATTTCAGGCATTGCACTAAGATACAAACCTAAGGCATAGTTTTTGCCTTAGAGGAATTCACTCTGTAAATTATAGAACACGTTCCCTCACATGATAGTGGCCACCTGAAACACCAGGGCAAAAAGAACTGTGAATCTTGGCCTCAGCTCAATAGGAAAGACTTATCTATCAGAAGAAAGAGAGAATGCCACATTTTTTCCATCCCTTTTACAGGTGTGGTAGTTTATTATTTGCAGAGTACTAAGATCATATAATCACTTATAATAACCTACAAGATGAGTAGCTGAGGCATTATCTCAATTTTATTTCAACTTTAATCACTTTTAAAATGATAGCTTCCATAAATGTGCATCTTTTGTAAAGTAAGATTTCCTGTTTTTGTCCTACATGTACCTTTTACTAGTCAAAAGTATCCAATTCTAGCACTTTTTTGTCTTGAGTCTACAGATTTTAATCAGGCATTTGAATCTCACTTGACCTTTCCAAACTAAAGAAATATCATTTGTCTTTCCTATACACAATTTCTGCAATCCTTTTTATGAATGGTTTATGGAATAATAAGAATATCCTTATTATGAAAACAAATAAGCACTCCTTGCTTATTCATGCACATGTGAAATAATGCTTGGACAGGACTTAGTACTGAAATAAATGTAGTCCGTTCCTAATCATAATTTTTGTTATGAACTTTTGCTCTCTTGCCTATTGTTTATCTTTCTTTCCAGTGTTCCTTCCCCTTCTAACTTCCCTTTAATTCTTCCATTTATTTGCTGTAGACCTTCCAGTAAACTTCTACAAGCAGCATTTTATTTTATTTTTTTAAAGATTTTATTCATTTATTCATGAGAGACACAGAGTGAGGGGCAGAGACATAGGAAGAGGGAGAAGAAGGCTCCCTGTGGGAAGCCCAATGTGGGACTTGATCTCAGGACCCCAGGATCACACTCTGAGCCAAAGGCAGATGCTCAACCACTGAGTCACCCAGGCATCCCTAAAAGTAGTGTTTTAGTTGTCCACTCTTCCATAATTGTATTCAGGGTTGTAAGATATCCTGTACTATGCTAGTATGCATTGAAATGATCCTCAAAATAAGTCCATTTATTTCAAAGTGTAGTATTCTATCCACTGACAGCATCATCCTAAAACTTTGAGATGGTGCATCATGGTACAAAGAAAAGTGTTCAGGGTGAGAGTACAGTGGCCTGGATTCTAATTCCTAATCTGCTAGTCATGCTGTGTGTACTTGGGCAAGTCACTTCATCAGTTCCAGATGGCTTCATCAACAGCCATATATATTTGAGAAGTTGGAGGAATTTAGGATTTGTTAGAACAGTACATAAAATTGGGCATCCAAATCCTACACTTTATATACAAGTTAGACATGGAAAAGCAAATAAGAGATATTTTATTGTTCTTTGCTTCATCCTCCAAATAATCCAGAATTGAAAGCCAACTAGTTTTTAATTTGAGCCATTAATTGAAACTATGTAGTTATTTGTATGATTTGAATATTTGGTGGCATTGAGGCAAGACAGTCTAATGTGCTCTGTCTACAAAAGGCAGATGTTTTCGGTTAATACCTTTCATTACGTTTTGCTCTGTCTTTAGAGACAAAGTTCTGTAAGGTGACTTTGCATGTTTGACCTCTGGTCCATTATGTGATGCTTTCTTAGCAGATCTCTCAGAAGGCAAACTCATTTCCAAATTCTTGGAAAGCACACTTTTGTGCTTCAGGTCTGCCTTCATCAAATTGCTGTAGTTTTCAAATGAGTTAATACATTTTACAGCACTGAATATTGTTTAAGTCTATTGTTATAATATTATTATATATATTGTTATTTGGTACTGAAGGAGAAACAAACAGAATAGGAGACAAAATGCATTCACTGAAATAGTTTAATATTTTGGAAAATGACAGATTCATACACATAAATTAGCAATAGTACTAATTACTGATAGTATTTATTGAGTTCACAGCATGTTCCAGACACTGTACAAGGTACTTAACACTTCATCTTCACACCAATCACCAAGAAAGGTACTTCTATTATTCCTCTTTTACAGATGAGCAAAAGTCCACCTTAATGGATTAAGCAACTTTCATAGGGTCACATAGCCAGTAAGGATTTGAACCTATATAGTCTGATTCTGGAAGAGAAAGTCAAAGCATATACTTGGGGGTCAGAGAAAACCTCTGTTTAAGATAGAATACTGGTATTAAATTACTGGCCTGTTAACTATTGGAAACAAGAATGTTATAACTCTAAATTTTGCCCTGTAAGGTTGTGCAGTAATTGGTATTTGTGGTTTTGTTTTGTTTTTTGTTTTGTTTTTTTTTTTTTTTTGGTGGAAGGAGGAGCAGAGGCAGAGGGAGAGAGAGAATCTTAAGCATTGACTCCACACCCTGTGCAGAGCCTGAAGCAGGGCTTGGTCTCACAACCCTGAGATCATGACCTGAGCTGAAATCAAGAGTCAGATGCTTAATTGACTGAGCCACCCAGGTGCTCTGGTGTCTGTGTTTTTAAAACATAGGATGATAAAGCATTTATAACTCAAAAATGTTTTTAAATACAAGGAACTTCATAACTTTAGTTGCAGTCCCAGATTCTACTTAGTTTGCTCTATCACAGTCATGTTATTTTTATCTTTCAAACATACAGTTTCAATTACTGATTACAAGTAACAAAAGACTGGTTGATGGCTTCAGACAAGTGCCCAACATGTGTCCTAATTGTTTACACTTAATGAATTTGGAAACTGTCATCTCTGCCTTCACATGACTAAAATATGCTTTAAGCTGTGGTAATCTTCTTACAACTAAATAATATTTAAATAATTGAAGTTACTTTCTTCTGATCAAATTTTCAGAGGGGCAATTGCCAAGAGGATTTTTTTCTTCTTCTTTTTCTTTTTTCTTTTTTACAGCTGAATGATATGAAGGAGATGTATTAAGTCTCTTCTTCCTTAGGCCACCCTAGGACAATAACCATAAACTTTGTAACCAAGAGAGTAGAAATTGTGACAGATTTATTTTTGTCTCAGCCTTTGTTCAGCTGTAAATTCTTTTAGGGCAGAGTCATGTCAGCTATATTTCTCTGCTTCCTATAATATCCAATGCTTCATTTGATGCATAGTAAGGGTTCAATAAATATATATTGCATATATGTATGGAGATATAATAGTGGAGCTTTTGCAGTTGTTTTACTTGTCTGTTCCCCCACTTGCAAAGAGACAAATTGAATTCTTTGTCATTGTTCATTTATTGTGTATTTTATTTTTTTTTAACTTTTTTTTTTTTTAATTTTTGATTTATTTATGATAGTCACAGAGAGAGAGAGAGAGAGAGAGGCAGAGACATAGGCAGAGGGAGAAGCAGGCTCCATGCACCGGGAGCCTGATGTGGGATTCGATCCCGGGTCTCCAGGATCGCGCCCTGGGCCAAAGGCAAGCGCCAAACCACTGCGCCACCCAGGGATCCCTATTGTGTATTTTATATATGTAAAACTGCATTGAGTTATAATCAAGATAGCCCTGGAAAGTCCACACTTTGAACATTCCCTCTCTGTTTGAACCCAGAGCAATGGGAGTTAGAATATAAAAAGAGAAAAATTCAGCTACATAGTTGATCTAAACAATACAATAGATCTTTTTGTGGACCATAAATGGAATAGAAATTCAAATGGTGTCAGACTGAAGGTACAGAATTTCTGCATGTTGGGTTCAAGAGCAGAGACAGTATGGGCGCCTGGGTAGCTCAGTTGGTTAAGCATCCAACTCTTGATTTTGGCTCAGGTCATGATTTCAGGGTCGTGAGATCAAGCCTCTCTGCCTCTTCCCTAATGCCCTCCTCCCCCTCGCCTTGAGCCTGAGCTATCTCTTGCTCTCGGGAAAAAAAAAAGAAAGAAAGAAAGAAAGGAAAAGAAAAGAAAGAAAAGAAAAGAAAAAAAAAAGAAAAGAAAATTTTAAAAAAGAAAAAAAGGCAGACAGTTGTGTGGCTCATGTGAATACCTGCAGTAAGTGTCTTAGCATAAATCAGGATGGGAACAGGCCCTCTGCTTAAAACTGGGGCCATGTTGGAACTTTCCTGCTTGTTAATACAAGTTGAAAAGTACTCTTGTGGATTGATGCCTAGGGCTATAATTTATCAAATGTTGACTAACGAAGAAAAAGACACACATATAACTTTATGACTCTCCTCTGTGATCTACCCAATATCATTGTAGGGCAGGAACCCTGTACCACCAATATATGATCTAATTCTATTTTGGAGTCCATAAAAACAGATTAAAGCAATTGGAAAATTTGTAAATAAAAGGAAGTGAGCAGAGGACATGGGGGAAGTGTGTGTGTGAGAGAGAAAGAGAATGAACAATGAGAGACTGCAATCCAGATTTTTTAAATTCATGAAGATGATTGAGGCCTCTTCACACATACAAAATATTAATTCACTAAAGAATAAATAAAACTAGTAGAAACATCAGAAAAAAATCTTTCAAAATAAATGTATTAAGGATCTATAAAGAAATAAATGAAGGAATGATATCTTTAAAAACTTATTTATTTTCATCCTTTATTTTTTTATAATAGATTTATTTTTTATTGGTGTTCAATTTACCAACATACAGAATAACACCTAGTGCTCATCCCATCAAGTGCCCCCCTCAGTGCCCGTCACCCATTCACCCCAACCCCCACCCTCCTCCCCTTCCACCACCCCTAGTTCATTTCCCAGAGTTAGGAGTCTTTATTTATATTTCCCACACATTTCTTCTCCCTTCCCTTATATTCCCTTTCACTATTATTTATATTCCCCAAATGAAATGTTTGTCCTTCATCCTTTATTTTTTTGAAGATTTATTTATTTAGAGAGAGAGCACAAGCACAAGCAGTGGGGAGGGGAAAGGGAGAAGCAGGTTCCTGACAAGGGACTTGATCCCATGACCCTGAGATCATAACCTCAGCCAAAACCAAGGGTCAGCCCAACTGACTGTGCCACCTAGATGACCAAATATTTATCTTTTATAAGTGCTTTTTGTTTCCTTAAGAAAATTCTGGCTTTTCTTCTCTTCCCCATCTATACTCTCTCTAGTTTTCAATAATTTTCACAGTGTCAATTGCTAATTATATGGAGGTTAGTTCATAAACATATATGTCTAGCATAGACACTTTTCCTAGGTTCAAGACACTTACATCAAATACCTTATTTTAAGATATCTTATGCGTTCACAGATATTTCAAACAGGAGATATTAACACTAAAATTGATTTTCCCCCAAACTTGTTCATTTCCAGGTCTTACTCATCTTAGAAAACAATAGCACTAATGATTTGCTGAAATAGTAAAATTAGAGTCTTCTTTGTTCCTGTCCTTTTCCTCACAGTCTACATACATATATGCACATACATGCACATACTTCTAACCCATCAGAAAATCCTGATGATACAACCTCCCAAATATCTCTGAATCCATCTGCTTTTCTCCATATCCACTGTCACACTTTGACATAGGTTCATCTCTTATCTGGCTTGCTGTGATAGCCTTCAAATTGGTCTCCTGTTTCTATTCCCCTTTTTCCACCATCCCATAACAATCCATTCCACACACACAGTAGCCAGAGTGATCTTTTTAATATATTACAATGTAAACCTTCAATGGTTTTCAAATTCACTAAGAATAAAATTGAAACTTCTTACTGGACCTACAAACACTGAATACCTGAGCCTCTAAACAACTCACCAGTTTTACTTAACACTACTCCCTCATTCATTATGTGCTAAATGCAATGAGCTTCTCCTAGTTCCTAAGAGAAAACTACCTCACAGCTTTAGTTGGCTCAGTGTTTGCTCTACAATCTTCCTTCATAGTTTTTTTTCTTTCATCTTCATTCATTTTCTTTTTTTCTTCTTTTCTTTAATTGAAGTATAGTTGATTCAAATTGTTATATTAGTTTCAGGTGTACAATATGGTGATTTGACAGCAGTATGTATTATGCCATGCTCACCATAAATGTAGCTATCATCTGTCACCATACAACACTACTACAATATTACTGATTATATTTCCTATGCTATACCTTTCTTCCCCATGACTTATTCATTCCATAACTGGAAGTCTGTATCTCCCAATATCCTTCACTCATTTTACCCATCCCTCAAGTCCCTTCTCTTTTGGTAGCTATTAATTTGTTCTCTGTATTTATGGGTCTGTTTCTGTTTTTTTTTTGTTTGTTTTTTTCATTTGTTTTATTTTTTAGATTCCACATATGAGTGAAATCATATGGTGTTTTTCTTTCTCAGTCTGACTTATTTCACTCAGCATAATATCCTCTAGGTCCATCCACGGTGTGGCAAATGGCAAGATTTTATACTTTCTTATGTCTGAGTAATATTCCATTATATATATTATATATTATAATATAATACTATACATAATATTATTATATAATAATATATTAATTAATATAATATAATAATATAATATATATACACACACATACATGCCACATTTTCATTATTCATTTGTCTATTTATGGACACTCTTATTGCTTCCTATCTTGGCTATTGTAAATAATGCTGCGGTAAACATAGAGGGGGCACATATTTCAAATTAGTGTTTTCATTTTCTTTGGGTAGATACCCAGCAGTGGAATTACTGGATCATATATTTCTATTTTTAATTTTTTGAGGAACCTCACACTATTTTTCATAGTGGTTGCACCAATTTACATTTCCTACCAACAGTGCACAGGGGTACCCTTTTTTCCACATCCTTGCCAACACTTGTTATTTCTTGTCTTTTTTATGTTAGCCATTCTGACAGGTGTAAGCAACATCTCTTCCTTCAGAGTTTTTTAACAAGTTATTTTCAGGACTACTTCTTGTCATTTAGGTCTCAGTTTATATGCCACCTTTACACAGAGCTCCTTCATGACCACTTTACATAATGTTCTCACACATTTCTGCATCATTAAGACTCTGATTCCTTTCTATCACTTATTAAAGGCCATCACTATTGAGTTTGTATTTTTTATTACAAAATATTGTAAGCTGTTCTTACTGGATTCATAGTGATCAGTAAAGTATCTAATACTGCCTCTAATTCAAAAGCAAAATGATTAGTGACCTGCCACATCATTCAGATAGATGCAAAAAAAAAAAAAAAAAAAAAAAAAAAAAAGAAAAGAAAAGAAAAAAGAAACCAATGGGCAAGTACTATGTGACTCTTCAAGCCCATGTTTAGATTCTCAGAGGAGAGGTATTCCACTTTCTTGGGAAGGATTTCCTGGGAGATTTCCCAGAAAAGTGAGAGTACCTCCTTGCACATAGACAAAAGAAGATATCCCTTTTACATTCCTGTTTACAAGGACCATGTTCTACAGATAAGACTATTCTCATTAAAAATTTTCAAATCATTAAACATTAGTGTCTGCATTAACTGATATAGCATGCATAGATTCAATGTTATCTGCTAATTTTGAGGGGTGGAAATGTTATTTGGACTCAAGTCTATGCTTATGTAACTGCTATTATCTCTCTCTCACATACACACATGAACACACACACACACACACACACACACACACATGCATACACGACATCTCTATGTAACTCAAATTCCTCTTCTTCCTCTAATCAGTCCTAACAAAAACTTAATCGTCTTAAACTTAGTGACTTCCTAACATTTTGATTACTGTGATTAAGGTACCCAACACATGGGAGTTTAAGGTCAGTCAGTATCAGCTTATAAACTGTGCAAGAAATATAGAACAAAGATCTACATATGGACACTTTCTGTTTAATTGTCTTTTGAATAGCATTTCAATGGCAATTGAATGTTGCAGCTGTTTGTAATCAACATAGCATTGGGATCTCCTGAGAATGTATGATATGTAACTGCTCCTGAGTTTTGTTTTCAAGCTTGTCTAAATCAGGTTAGGTTCTTTTAAAACTAGTGTATTCTATAAGGGTAAAATATGAATAATAAGATATATTCAAACTGCCTGTTATTTGGAGGCAATGTTTTTCATGAATTCTTTTATCTCATTTTTCTGCTTGAAACAAGCTACTTAGGACAAGTTTCCATGCAGCTAAAAATAATGCTACTAATGCACAATCTGTAGTATGCTCAGTTTCCCAGTTGAAGAGATGAACTTAACTGAGTCACATACATTCTCTCAAATGGTCCTTCCTGTGACCAAAAGCTAGTATTTGCCATGCACACTGGGGGGAATGAACTAGGTAATTAAAAATCTATACATGGAAGCTGTTATTGATCCTGAATGTGACCAGACCTCACCAGAACTCTCAAACTCATTGAAGGAAAGGAACTGGTGCTCACTCAGTAGAAGTTTCCAAATGATCTCTGATCAGAGGAATATTTAAATTATCTGAAAATATCCTATATATGGGTCATCTGTGTGACTTAGTGGCACTTGGAATCTCATTCATTACATCATATTCTTACTAAAAACAGAGCTTATAAGCTCTTTATTCTGCATGGTAGTAGTGATCCTTAGCAGAAGTTTCAAGATTTAATTTCAATTTAACTCTTAGTTTTTGCTGAGCACTTAAGCCTTTCCTTTTGGTGCCTGGTAACTCATGGCTGTCTAGGACTTCATAATCCAACCTTCAAAGCCCTCTCTCACAGCTTCTTATATTTTAGATCTTTCATATTTCATATAAAAGTGTACCTTTTCTATGCCACCTTCACTATTACCTAGAGCTCTTCTGAGAAAAATTTGTTGTTCATTAACATTCTGTACCTTAAGCCGAAAGAATGAATAAAGACAACAATTTTATTTTTATTTTTTTATAAATTTATTTTTTATTGGTGTTCAATTTACCAACATACAGAATAACACCCAGTGCTCATCCTGCCAAGTGCCCCCCTCAGTGCCCGTCACCCATTCACCCCCACCCCCCGCCCTCCTCCCCTTCCACCACCCCTAGTTCGTTTCCCAGAGTTAGGAGTCTTTCATGTTCTGTCTCCCTTTCTGATATATCCCACACATTTCTTCTCCCTTCCCTTATATTCCCTTTCACTATTATTTATATTCCCCAAATGAATGAGAACATATAATATTTGTCCTTCTCCGATTGACTTACTTCACTCAGCATAATACCCTCCAGTTCCATCCACGTTGAAGCAAATGGTGGGTATTTGTTGTTTCTAATGGCTGAGTAATATTCCATTGTATACATAGACCACAGCTTCTTTATTCATTCATCTTTCGATGGACACCGAGGCTCCTTCCACAGTTTGGCTATTGTGGACATTGCTGCTATAAACATCGGGGTGCAGGTGTCCTGGCATTTCATTTCATCTGTATCTTTGGGGTAAATCCCCAACAGTGCAATTGCTGGGTCGTAGGATAAAGGATAAAGGGCTAGTTTCCAAGATCTATAAAGAATTCATTAAACTCAACACCAAAGAAACAAACAATCCAATCATGAAATGGGGAAAAGACATGAAGAGAAATCTCACAGAGGAAGACATAGACATTGCCAACATGCACATGAGAAAATGCTCTGCATCCCTTGCCATCAGGGAAATACAAATCAAAACCACAATGAGATAGCACCTCACACCAGTGAGAAAGGGGAAAATTAACAAGGCAGGAAACCACAAATGTTGGAGAGGATGCAGAGAAAAGGGAACCCTCTTACCCTGTTGGTGGGAATGTGAACTGGTGCAGCCACTCTGGAAAACTGTGTGGAGGTTCCTCAAAGAGTTAAAAAAAGACAACAATTTTAAATCCATACAGACTATTCAGAGGTGTAATTGGATCCTTAGGTGACGTTGGTTTTATTCATAGGACAGATGTTTATTGAGCCCTTACTACTTACATGTAACTATACATATAAAAATGAAGCATTTATTTTCTTATGTCATCTATCAAATTCCCTCATATTTAATCAAAAGCAGGAAAAAGAGAGATATCCTATATATGTCTAATGATAGCATATGATTTCCAAACAGTGTAATCAGAGTAGTATTAATGGGGAGTGTGGCATTTAATCCAGTTTTTGAAAAATGGGTAGGATTTCAATGTCTGGAGATTAGAAGTAGAGGATACCCAAGGTGGAACAAAAGATAAAAGGATGGAAGTGCTATAAAGATGGAAAAGCACAGGCCTTTAGGAAATGGAAAATAGTTCAATTTGACTAGAGCATAATGTGGCTGTATGAGAGATGATGAGGGAAAAGGATCTGAAATATCAAGATAAAGAATTTGGATATTATTTATTGAATACTCGAAGGAAAGGCTTAGTATAGGGTCAGCATTGCACTAACTATGCTGATTATAATACCTTTATTAATCAATGAAACAATCTATCCATAAATATTGTTATCACCACTTAGAATACAAAGACATGAAAGCTAAGAGAGATAAAGTGACTTCTAAAGCATCACATAGCAATGACAGGCAAAAGTTGAGCTCAGAACAGACCTGCTTGCCTCCAAAGATGGAGCTTTATTTTTTTTTTAATGTTTGTAATTTAAGTGTAGTTGACACACAATGTTACATTAGTTTCAGGTGTACAACATAGTTATTTGACAAGTCTATACATTATGCCATGCTCACCACAAGTAAGCATCTGTCCCCATCTGTCCCCATACATCACTATTACATTATCATTGACTATATTCCCTGTGCTGTGCCTTTTATTCTGGTGATTTAGTCATTCCATAACTGGAAGCTGGTATCTCCCACTCCCCTTTACCCATTGTGTCCATCCCCCAGCCTCCTCCAATCTGGCAACCAACAGTTTGTTCTCTATATTTATAGGTCTCAATCTGCCAAAGCTGAAGCTCTTAATGACTATAATCTATAATCTTTCTAAGCTTTAAGGAGATTAATGCATCTTTCTCACAAACATAAGACTAAAGTGAACAGGAAGCAAATACAATGATTTTATTTGAGAAACTATTGTACCAGGTTTTGAACTAAAGTGGCAAGAGTGAGTGTTAAAGAAAAGGAACAAGAGTTATTGGTAGTATTTATGACATGGGAAGAATGGAATTAGTCAATGATCAATAGGATGATGATAGTGCTACCAGCAGAAATAAGAAAGTCAAAAAGGAATATGCAGCAAATCAAAACTGCAATGAGATATCACCTCACACCTGCCAGAATGGCTAAAATGAAAAACACAACAAATAACAAGTTTTGGCAGGGATGTGGAGATAAAAAAGAACCATTGTGCACCATGGTGGGAATGCAAGTTGGTACAGCCACTATGGAAAACAGTATGGAGGTTCCTCACAAAATTAAAAATAGAAATATCGTATGATACAATAATTCCAGTAGTGGGTATTTAGCCAAAGAAAAAGAAAACACTAAATCAAAGAGATACATGTACCACTGTGTTTATTGCAGCATTATTTATAATAGCTAAGATATGGAAGCTACCCAAGCGTTCATCAGTAAATGAATGGGGCACTTGTCTGGCTCATTCAGTAAAGCATGCGACTCCTGATCTCAGAGTCATGAGTTCAGGCCCCATGTTTGGCATAGAGCTTGCTTACTTAAAAAAAATACATTAATGGATAAAGACGATGAGGTATATACATACAATGGAATATTATGCAACCAGGAAAAGAGATGAGATCTTGCCATTTATAACAACATGGATGCACTTAGAGGGTATTATGCTAAGTGAAATAAGTCAGACTGAGAAAGATATATACCATATGATTTGTTGTATGTGGAACCTGGAAAACAAAACAAATGAATAAAAAAACAAACAAAAAGCATTATCAGACCTATAAATACAGAGAACAAACTAATGGTTGCATAATGCATAGAGATGTTGAATCACTATGTTGTACACCTGAAATTATGTAATATTGTATATCAACTACACCTAAATTTTTAAATAAGTATGAACTCATGTTTAGCTTAATATAAATACAGATGAATAGATAGATGTATATTTATTAGCATACACACATATATTTTCTAGCTCTGTCCACTAAGAGGCTCTAGTAGCAAAAAGCACACCCAGCACCTAGATAGTGATTTCTAATACCATTCTCCAATAAAAGGAAGCATGAGTCCTTGGAGAAATGGCTGATTCTAGAACTAGGGCAGTAAATATAACTGGTGAATATGGAAAAGAGGTGCCAGAAAGTAAGGAAATGCTAAAAATAAATTAGTACATACATACTTTACAATGATGAGACTATGAAAAAAGGAAACAGAAGCCAACTGAAAGAGTTGTCTATGGCCAAAACTGGAAAATTTTAAGTAATAAATAAACTAGTATTGGAGCAACTAGAATATAGTATCATATACTAGATATCGTATATATCAAGGTCAATGTCAACAGTCATAAATCATGTTGATAATATGTTTCATTGATATGATGTTACAAGAATATCACTTTACCTGTGTGCTCTTTCTTCAAAATCCTATAACCCCAACTAACCAGGAGAAAAACATGATACAAACCCAAATGAGGGACATTCTACAAAATACCCAAGAAATCTCTTCAAAACTGTCAGGAACATTGAAACAAGTGAAGTCTAAGAAGCTGTCACAGTCTAGAGGAGCCTAAGGAGGCATGATGACTAAATGTAATGTATTATTATGGATGGGATGCTGGGATAGGAAAAAGACAGTAGGTAAAAAGTAGTAAAATTTGAATAAACTATGGGCATTAATCAATAATAATCTTTTGATGTTGGTTCATTAGTTGTAAGAAATGGATCATAAAGTGAGATATTAATAACAGAGGAAACTGGATGTGTAGTAGATGGGAATACTGTGTACTATCATAATTTTTCTGTAAATTTAAAGCTCATTATTAGTGATACTGTAGGGAAATAAGCACTCATACATATGGCTCCACATTCTGGGGGAAATACAAATTGCTACAGCCCTTATAAATTCTTTAAAAACTCTTTAAGATTTTATTTATTTGAGAGAGAGAGAGAGCAAAGAAAGGAGCAGAGGGAGATGGACAAGCAGACTCCATGCTGATCATGGAGCCAGACTTGGGGCTTGATCTCACAAACCTGAGATCATTGCCTGAGCTGAAATCAAGAGTCATATGTTAACCCACTGAGCCACCCAGGTGCCCCTCCAACCCTTATAACTATCAATAGTATACATATGCCTATACCTCAAACCATCAATCCAACTTACAGGATTTCACCCTGAAAATATATCTCCAACAATATAAAAGTAGATATAGTCAAAGTTATTTGCTTTCAGTCAACATTATTTTTTATAAATGCATAATACTGGAAGTATCCTAAATATTTGCACTTAAGAGAATGAGTAAACTATGGTGCATCCACATGCTGAGATGTTATGCAACTGCAAAAAGGAAAGAAAAGAATCTCTGAACTGATATGGAGTGACTTCAGGACATATTGTTAAATGAAAAACTCAAAGTATGAACATTATGTATGGTATGCTACTTTTATGGAATGAAAATGGGGAAATAACAGGATATACACATATCTGTTACTTTTGCAGAAAGAAACACAGGAAAGATGAATAAGAAACTAAAGGAATTGGTTACCTACAGAGAGTGAATAGGAACAAGATAGAAAGGATGGTAGACATTGCTGCTAGAAACATCCACCATCCTTTCTGTCTTGTTCTGTGGAAGGAGCCTCGGTGTCCATAGAAAGATGAATGGATAAAGAAGATGTGGTTTATGTATACAATGGAATATTACTCAGCCATTAGAAATGACAAATACCCACCATTTGCTTCGACGTGGATAGAACTGGAGGGTATTATGCTGAGTGAAATAAGTCAATCGGAGAAGGACAAACATTATATGTTCTCATTCATTTGGGGAATATAAATAATAGTGAAAGGGAATAGAGGGGAAGGGAGAAGAAATGGGTAGGAAATATCAGAAAGGGAGACAGAACATGGAAGACTCCTAACTCTGGGAAACGAACTAGGGATAGTGGAAGGGGAGGAGAGTGGGCGTGGAGGTGACTACGTGGTGGGCACTGAGGTGGGCACTTGATGGGATGAGCACTGGGTGTTATTCTGTATGTTGGCAAATTGAACACCAATAAAAAATAAATTTGTTATTAAAAAAAAGAAAGGATGGTGGATGGGAATGATTTATAAGGGATTTAGACTTGAGTATATCTTTCTGAATAGTTTTAAGTTTTATAACCACATACGTGTATTATATATTCAAAAATTAGCAAACAAAAACACATATACACATTTAACAAAGATGGGAAAGGGTTCAGAAATTAAATAAAAACAGAAACAAATGAAGCTCTTTGTCAAATGACTAGCATAGCACAATAACATTGAAGGTATATGGGGATGGTAACTTACCCAAGTAATTCTTATATTATTTTGACTGTATAACCTGAAGGACATATGGCACCACAAACATAGATCAAATTCCAATAAGAAGGTGGACTTTTTATAGAGTTAGCAATTGTGAAACTCCTTTATATATTTAAGATTGAGCAAGTTAGTAAACATATTGTAGATAATGAGAGCTGGTTTTCTCATTGTCATTAAACAAATTACAAATGAGGAAACAGGGCAGGCAACAATGAACCCTGTAGCATAGGATTGGAATCAGTACGAATTCAATGAGTTTAACATATATACAGATAACTATAGAAATAGAGGTGTCTCTGTGTATGTATATACGTATTTTTGTTCCTCTGTCTGCTAAGAGGGCCTAGAAGCAAGAAGCCACTGTGTACCAATGAGCACACTAAGTACAAAATGGAGCCAAGGTTTATCCTAGAGTCTAGCATGTACTTAGACTTCAATGTTCAATAGATGATAAATATCATCATTATTGTCATCATCACCTCATTTAAGCATCATGATAAGGAAAGCTGATTGCATGCACAGAGAAACATCAAACAAATGGTGAGAGAATGAAGACAAGATCAATGAAGGGATAATTGAAATGCCAACTTTCTGACAGAGTGAGAAAGGAAAGCTTTATATATATAAGAAATTTTCACCTTGGAAAAGAAAATAGTTATGTCTGCTTCTAATAGAGGAAGGAGGAGGAGGAAATGATTGAAGACATACATAAACCTTATAACATTGAAAAAAAATACCTTTGATCTCTTCAGAAGAATATGAAGTGAAATCACCCAACAAGAGCAATGGATATAGAAGGAGAAAGGTCCAGGAATTTTTGGATTATGTTAGAATCACCACTTCTGGAGAAATGTGTTTTAGAGACAAGATATAACTAAAAAGGTCTGCAGAACAGAAAAGAGTGCTACCTTAAGTAACATGAGTTTGTAGTAAATTTTATTTCATAGTAGTATTCGAATTATTATCAAAAACACTGTTTAGTATTTAATTGGTATCAGCTTTTTAATTGCAATACAAATGACATAAAACATTGTATTAGTTTCAGGTATACAACATAATGATTCAATACTTGTATATATTATAAAATGATCACACAGTAAGTCTAGTTACATCCATGATCATATATATTACAGAATTTTTTTGTGTGTGATGAGAAATTTTAATATCTGCTCTCAACAACTTTCAAATATGCAATAGATTTCTATTAACTATAGGTACCATGCTGTACATTACATAATCAAGATTTATTTATTTTATAACTGGAACTTTGTACCTTTTGACTCCCTTCACCCATTTCACCCACCCCCTACCCCTACCTCTGGCAACCACCAATTTGTTTTCAGTATCTATGAGCTTGGTTTTCTTTTTTAAAAAAATTCCACATAAAAATGAGATCATACAATATATGTCTTTCTCTGACTTATTTAAGTTAACACCAAGTGTTCAGGGTCCATCATGTTGTTGCAAATGGCCAGATTTTATTCTTTTTATGCCTGAATAATATTGCATTGTAATATTATATATATATAAAGCATTGTATTAAAGCTTTTTAGTTTAATGTAATCTTACTTGTTTATTTTTGCTTTGCTGCCTTTGTTTTTGGTATCACATACAAAAGAAATCATCACCAAGAATGTGATATATTACAATATATACATATATTACACTTTCTTTATCTATTCATCTTTTTTAAAATTCATTCATCTTTCAATGGACACTTAGGTTGTTTCCATATCCTGGCTATTGTAAATAATGCTGAACTAAACATGGGGCACATATATTTTTTGAGTTAGTAAGTTAGTACTTTCATTTTCTTTAGATAAGTACCCAGAAGTGGAATTACTGGATCATATAGTAGTTCAATTTTTCATTTTTGAAGAAACTTTATGGTACTTTACATAGTGGCTACACATAATTTACATTCCCACCAACAGTCCCCAGGGCTTCCCTTTTCTCCACATCCTCACCAACACTTCTTATTTCTTGTCTTTTTGATAATAGCCATTCTGACTGGTGTGAGGTGATATCTCATTGTGGCTTTTATTTGCATTTCCTTGGTGATGAGTGACGTTGAGCATCTTTTCGTGTACCTGTTGGCCATTTGCATGTTTTCTTTGGAAGAATGTCTAATCAGACCCTCTGCCCATTTTTAACTGGATTGTTTGGGGTTTTTTGTTATTGAGCTGTATAAATTCATTATATATTTTGGATATTAACCTCTTATGAGATATATGATTTGAAAATATTTTCTCCCATTAAATAGGTGGCCTTTTTTAAAAAAAAAATAAAGATTTTATTTATTTATTCATGAGAGACACAGAAAGAGAGAGGCAGAGACATAGGCAGAGGGAGAGGCAGGCTCCATGCAGGAAGCCCAATGTGGGACTTCATCTGGGTACTCCAGAATCATGCTCCGAGCCAAAGGCAGATGCGCTTAACCGCTGAGCCACTCAGGCATCCTTGCCTTTTCTTTTTTAAAGATTTCATTTATTTATTTGACAGAGAGTGAGCAAGTGAGAGAGAGCACAAGCTGGGGGAGAGGCAGAGAGAGAAGCAGACTCCCCACTGAGCAGGGAGCCCAACGCAGGGCTTGACTCCAGGACCCTGAGATCATGACTTGAACTGAAGGCAGACGCTTAACTGACTGAGCCTCCAAGGTGCCAGAATAGGTTGCCTTTTCATTTTGTTGATGGTCTTCTTTGCTATGCAAACGCTTTTTAGTTTAACATAGTCCTACTTGTTTATTTTTGCTTTGCTGCCTTTGTTTTTGTTATCAAATTCAAAAGAAATCACCACCAAGAATGATTTCAGGGAGCTTACAACTGATGTTTTCTTCTCAGAGTTTTATGATTTTAGGTTTTACAGTCAATTAACCCATTTTTTGAGTTAATGCTTGTGTATGGTATAAAATAGTGGTCCAGTTTCATTCTTTTACATGTAGCTGTCCAATTTCCCAGCATCACTTATTGCAGAGACTCTCCTTTGTTCATTGTACACTCTTGGCTCATTTGTTGTAAATTAATTGACCATATGCATGGATTTATTTCAGGATCCTCTATTCTGTTCTATATCTAAGTGTCTGTTTTTATGCCAACATCATACTGTTTTGATTACTATAGCTTTGCATTATACTTTCAAGTCATGGAGCATGATGTCTCCAGCTTTGTTCTTCTTTCTCAAGATTGCTTTGGTTATTCAGGGTTGTTTGTGGTTCTATATAAATTTTAGGATTATTTGTCCTATTTCTGTGAAAAATGTCATTGGAATTTTGATAGGTATTGAATTGTATCTATAGATTGCTTTAATAATAGTATGGACATTTTAATAATATTAATTATCCTAATCTATGAGCACAGAAGGTCTTTCCATTTATTTGTGTCTTTCCCAGTTTCTTTCATCAATGTCTTACGGTTTTCAGCATATACATCCTTCACTTCCTTGGTTAAATGTATCCCTAGATGTTTTATTCTTTTTAATGAAATTGTAAATGGGATTATTTTCCTAATTTCTCTTTACTGTTAATGCATAGAAACACAACAGATTTCTAGATATTGATTTTATAGCCTACAACTTTACTGGATCCATTATTAGTACTAACTTTTCTTGGTGGAGTCTTTATCAATTTTTTCCTATGCATTAACTTTGTCTTTTCCAGTTGTAACTTTCTTAGACAAGAAAACATTTCTTATACAGAGTTTATATTCTCTATCACACATACCCAGCAGAAGATTGAAAATATGTAAACAACTATATTTTCAACTTGGACCTTGTGATAGCCTTACTCCTGGATTTTACTTAGTTCTTCCATCATTTTCCACGCAGATCAGAGAATTATATCAATTCCCTTACAGGAATTGGTTGATTCCCAAGATTCTTCTCAGAGAGAAGAAAGGACTGCACAGCCACCATTTCATTTTATTACTGTGGATTATCTGTAGCAAATCCTTCATCCTGGGAACACTTTCTTTAGCCCATGAGTACATAGAATAAAAACTTCTTTTTAACATTGTCCTAAGAATAATTAAAAAGGGAAGCCTCTTTCCAAAAATCCAAATTTTCACTCCAAAGTCCAATTGGCATTTGTATTATTCACTATTTTGAATTATCCATATCAACCCTCCTTTGACACTATTAGGGGGCATCAAAATGTGGCTATACCTTAAATGCCAAGCACATCTTCCAGGTTGTGGACTAGAGACCCGAGCAGCAAGTACTCTTATCAGAAGAGGACATTTTGAACTGTGGCTTTTCTCCAGACTCTCAGGTTTAATTCCAACCTAACAGCTGCACTGCAGTCCATGAAATATTTACATTGTTTCTTGCTAAATTATATACATTATTTACCATATCATCTATTAAATATTTACTACCTTTCCAAATATGCCGTGTATTGCACTCCACTGCTCTTGTTTCTTTTAACATTAGAAAAGACCAAGCCCTGTGGAAGCTTGGAGAAAGTGGGTGTGACAAAGAAGAGAGAGATGAGGGATAATGGAAAGAGAGCTAGAAGGAAGCTATTCAACAAAGGGCTCTGTGTTATGTGCTCACTCTGTTCTCAACTTTCCCTTCCTCTAGCTAGGATCATCATTTCTCTCACTTGGAGAAGATGTATATATATATATAAATGTTATATATATATAAACATCCACTAGAATCTAATAAATTTGGATTCTGCAAATAAATTGTAATTATCCTCAGAAGCCATGCTTCAGGATGGCTAGGTATGTAAAATTGTATAAGAAAGACTTATGGTGATATCAGGAGTCAAGACACCAGCTAACCTTATTCAGAACTCTTTCTTACAGGAAATACTCACAAGCATTCAACTCTCTCTAAGCAAAGTGATGTTTCACTCTCCTGAAAATAGGAAAACCATTAATAGATGTGCTGTTGATAGGATATATATGGTACTTGTGATCAGCAAGGGATGCCAAACTATGCAATCCTTTGCTGCTCTGAGGGATACCAAAATAATAATAATAATAATAATAATAATAATAATAATAATAATAATTGCTTTCCACTTGAGAACTTTAACTTCTTCATTGTTCTTCAAATTGTTCATTGTCCTCAAAGTAGACATCACAAAGATTGCTAATTAGCCACCAATTTATTATGCACTGTTCTCTTCCACTGAAAGTAACATAATTTTGATTTTTAGAGAACCACAACTGAATTAAAAGACTACATTTCCCATTTCTACTACTTCCTAGCACTTGAGGGTGGCATATGACTAAGTTCTGATCATAGAAGAGTAAGTGGAAGTGTTATGTGGGACCTCTAAAGGTCTCTTTATAATTGACAGAGCACTTGACCTTCTTCCTTCCTTCCTTCATCCTGCTACTGATGACTGATTCATCCTGAATATGATGACTGGAGCACCAGTAGCCATCTTGAATCATGATAATGAAAGGCATATTTCTAGGAATCAAACAGTAAATAGCCAGACAAGTCCTGTCTGATAACCATAGATCTGCTTTCAACCATTCACTGCCAACCTCACAGTTTATTTTACATGAAAGAGAAATAATTTTCTGTCATAGTTAAGCTACTTTGTTTTATGTTTCTAGTATATGTAGCCAGACTTAATCTATATTAATACAGCTAGGTTTATGCAGTATTTCTCACTCAACCATTTCAACCTACAGGCATTGAGTACCCTTATGTATGCCTATTTATTGTCAAAAGTTTTTCTGAGAGCAATTACTCATATCTTAGTGGTGCAAATATAGTTCTGTGGGTTATTTTAGTCATATTTAGCTATACATTCTATATGAGATGCTCTCTGTTTTTTATTACTTATCTGAAGTCAGAAGATACCACATCTACAGTAACTATCAACATCCTAATTGATTTTCCTCCAATTAATATTGAACTGGCTTAAAAATGGGTTAATACTGTCAATATTCTGAAACATTATTGATGTCGACATCCTTGGAGCTGTCAAGATCTTGCTGGTTAATTTTTATTTGTTGGATTGACTAGTTATTTGCAATTGTTGTGCAGATACAAATACATCAACATATTTGACTTACAGCTAAATTCTGAAAGTCTTATTTGTTACACATATAAAGTTGTCTGAAACTTTCCTTAAATTGTACTTCAGGTCAACAGACATTTCTTGAATGCTTATTATATTTTAGGAAATAAAAGGCTGATATCTCAGACCAGGAAACTGGTCTGAGATTCAATGAGTCTGAAGCTCATAAATAGAATCGAGAGAGAGAGAGAGAGAGAGAGACATTTTGGCAATTTGGGGAAAAGCATTTGAATTGAAATTATCCTTAAATGAATGGGGGCTATAAGTGCATTCTTGCCTTAAATGTAGTATCAATATTTGTTTTAACTTTTTCTAGATTTTCTATTTTGTTTTGCTGAAGCACACTGAATCACCTGATGTTGCATCTAAGATATCCTGAAATCTCTGCTGTCTAACATTAAAAATCTCCAAAGTGCATTGCAGGTGTTTTTATAGGAAGGCTAGTCTTTAAAATTGACTTGAATAGGTCATAAAAGCTTTTGATTAAAACTGATGGTTTTATAAACCCTCTACAAAACTATATTTCTATACTAGCAACTTCTTCAGAAAAATCAGATGAATGGCATTGACCTTGACTATTTCAATATTTAAGGTGAGAAGGCCTATTTTGTGTCATAAATAATCTAGATGATTGCCTGAGTTCTCTTTACAGGGCTGGACAGAGCAAAAGTGTTCTCAAGGCTGTATTCACAAATAGTATACTGTTCTATAGTTAGCCAAATGCTACAATATGAAACAGAAAGATTGGCAAGAGTAACAGTGATGGATGGCACTGTTTTTAGGTTTTTAAGTTTAAGGCAATCTTATTTGGTTTTGTTTAACCTAATTTTTCCCTTTATCCTGAGTAAGTCAGCTCTCTTTGATGTGGAGTCAGTTTCTGTGTTTTTGCATAAGCCATTTTTATGATTTTCTAATGTACAGACTTGATAGTTTCTGAGCTACCCATTGACTTCTTGGGAATGGAAACCAGCTATTAAACCATGGCACAGGGATGGTAAGGATTCCATATCTACCTAATGTACGTGAGTGCTGTTCTATTCTGGAACCCTTAATTGCATAACATGACAAGCTAATTGATGAGAATATGGGATTTTGAACTCTAAACTCCAACCTAGTATGAACTATGTAGATGATCTGCTGTATTCCCAGCCTGATCTATGCTTTGTTTGATGAAATATGAAATTGTGAATTACTTTATTTTAAAACTGATGAAGCTGTTTGAATTAGAGCAAAGACCTATATATTATTGATATTCCATGAACCAAAATAAAACTGAATTATCTATGGGTTTCCTAAAGTGAGCTGCTATTGCATTTGATTCAAGATTACAGTTGTGAGAAGAATGAAAAATGAATTTGGGGAATTATTCAGATTTCAAGAGGCATTTATCCAAAGGGGTCTTTAAAATTCAATATCTAAAATGCACCTGAATGGTCATACTCTCACGATGAATGACCTGTTTCTTTTTATGTCCCTAGTTGTCATGTCTCTGCAGTTACTCCTCCCTGCACCAGTGTACTTTCAATTGAACCTATTTACAGTGTTTTGGAGAGGATCAGAGAAGAGAAAGCTGAGTGAGGTCCAAGGTTTTAATGGAGATTTTCTTCACACTGACTTTTTACTGATATTTTCATGCTTGAGATTAGAAAAGAGGGAAATCAAAGAGCAAGTCTTTCCATAACACTATTTTTCTTCTATTCCATCCCATCTAAAAATCCTCTCAGTTCACTAATTTTAGGCAATTTAAAATCTATTTTCTAAATTGGCATTTAGGAATTAAGTATTTATATGCAAAATAATGTTTTAAAGGATTACATAGAGAATAGGAAAAAATTAAAAACTCAAGCTTTATCAGTTCATCCATTAGGAACAAACTGGTTTTGGAAAAAATATGAAATTAAATGATATTTAAAAGTGTAAGAACAGCTCAATTTCACCAAAGAAAGAAACCAGTTCTGGCATTCAACCAATTCCACGGGCTTCCTTGGGGGCTAAGTTCTTTCTGCACATCAATGGAAGAATCAGTATTTGAGACACGAAGTAACTTTTTGGCAGACATTGAAAAAGGCACCAAATGGTCTCTGTCTTTGCTGTGATCAACTGTGAAATGAAAACCTACCACTTAAATCACTTCTACTGCAACCTAATTCGTTCTCCCTGAACACAGTACAGAATAAGTTTCAGTGCCCTCTGGCCCATGGAATTTTTCTTAAAATAGAGCCAACAATGTGAAGTTTCTGTGATTGGAACATCTTCCCAATCAGCAAGTATACTTGATATTTCAACTGTAGTTTGAAATTTAGCCTGTCTGTGAGTTGTCTGTTCTGTATAATGCCAACCTCATTTAAGTTGAGGTTCTACCACTAATTAGCTGAGTGGCCTTGGCCAAGTCATTTCTCTTTTACAACCTTCGTTTTCTTCACCTATACGTGAAAAAAAAAAATAAACTGGTTCTAAATGTGCATCGCAACTCTAAGGATCTATCCAACTAACTAATATTTCCACCATATAAAATGGTTATCTGGTAGGATTTAGACATGGTTTTAAAATGCCTGACCCTCCTCTCCTCACCAACATTCAACTATCAAACAAAATGTTACAAAAGGATTTAGCTACTGATCTGTATGGAAGGACCAGCTTTACATAACCAAGGAGTAGGTCCTACCTTCATAGTGCAATATGCTCTTAGGTCATACAAAAGTCCTCTACAGTGGAGCAAACCTCCAGAGCACCTCATATTTGCATTTCTTTGTCTTTTGCTAATTTTGCCTTAATGCAACCTAATTTTTAGAGATAGAGCTGGAAAGTAAGAGATCCTATATTTAAGCAAATATAGTTTTAATTTGGGCTTGCACTTGTGATAAAGGTGTATACTTGTGTCAGGAAGGCAGACCTTCCTCTGCCTTATGGTCCTTCTAGCTGGACATAGAATCAAAGTGACATGAGACAGATTAGCAGGAGAAAGTCAAATTTAATAGACATGTAATCCCAAAACAAGTGAGGCAACATGAAACTTATATGAACTAAGGAGAGGGGAGGTGTCTGAGGATACAAAGAGGAGAAAGCTCATTAGCAAGGTGAAAGGAGATGTTTATAAAAACAAGGTTACCCTGTTATGCAGATAAGAAGTTCCTTAGGTAAAGGGAGAGGAAGTCTCTGTTTACAGCACTCTTCCTAGTGCAGGCTCTCTTTTCCAATGTAAATCTAAGCAGTTGTAGGGGAGGCAGAGAGCTTTTCCTGCATCTGCTGGATTTTGATTACTTTTAACTTAAAATAATCTTTATAACAAAGTGGCAATTTTGGGGCATCTCATCTGGCAACTGCTTCACTTGGTTATTGAATGTAATAATGGATTCTATGACAGGACAGAAATCTTAAGAAAGGCAAAAAGTCTTTATTTATTTATTTATTTATTTATTTATTTATTTATTTAAAGTCTTTAATGTGAAGGTAAATGTGGTCATTGGACTTTAGGAGACATTGTGTAAACCTCTAGATGAGGAAAGCCTCTGCAAGCTATATTTGAAGTCAGACAGTGGAGGAATTCCAACAGCCTGGGGAAAAGCAGGTGAGGGTGCTTAGGTTGATCAGATATTATAATTGATAAAATGCAGTGTAAACTCACTAGAGTACCAAAATCTTGATAAAAAGCTTCATTACTTCTGTAAACCAAGATTTATTTGTACTCAGTCTATTGACAGATATAAATGTATATATTCCAGGTTGGCTTCACATAAACAAATAATTAATTTTATATAGATATTTGTGAGAAAACTGGATTCAATTAACAGAAATTCATTTAATGCCTCCTTCATTACCAGAGTACCTATATTCTGTCAGAAGTGGATAAGTTTATCTCCAAGAAATGCCTCAATATTTCAACTGCACTTTAAGAATATATAGTTCCGGGATCCCTGGGTGGCGCAGTGGTTTAGCGCCTACCTTTGGCTCAGGGCGCGATCCTGGAGACCCGGGATCGAATCCCACATCAGGCTCCCAGTGCATGGAGCCTGCTTCTCCCTCTGCCTGTGTCTCTGCCTCTCTCTCTCTCTCTCACTGTGTGCCTATCATAAATAAATAAAAATTAAAAAAAAATTTTAAAAAAATAAAAAATAAATAAAAATAAAAAAAGAATATATAGTTCCCTTGTGGGGAAGTTGTCAGAGTCTCTCATTTCTTACTAAGACTCTATTTTCAAGACCCTGTTCTTACTAGGACTTATTAGTCCTCTTATGTGCCTCATCTCTTACTAGGATTCTGTTTTTTTTTCCAGTATAACATAAAAGTATTTAATATTTCCCTGTCCTTTTTTGGTCTGTCCCTTAAGTGTTTGATGTGCTAGGTTCTTCCATTAGGTGGGAAAAAGACTTGATTTCAACTGACAGAAACTGGCAGAAATTATTAATTCTTCATGAGAAACCAAAGGTAGGCAAATATGCACCAACTGTTCCATAGCTTTACAAATAGAAAAACAGTCGACCAAATTAAAGAGTACACAGTGCTGTGGGGGCAACATAAACCCACTCAGTGATCCAAACTGTGGTTGTCCCCATCCATCCTCATTTCCTGTTGGCTTCAGTGCCAGATGTTTTGGGATTTCAAGCATCTTGACATCCTCCAAATAGCTGCATGAGTAATTGAGGCATATGCTGGTGTGTGCGAGTGCGCATGCGTGTGCGTATGTGCATGCATGCATGTGTGTCTTGGAAAGGTTCTCCTCAATCAATCCCTACATTCAAGTCTAAGAATATAGAACCTGAAAACAGTAGAAAGATGTTTTGTTTGGAGGCAGGCAAAGCTGGGTTTAAATTTACCTATAAGTTCTCATCTTTGTGACCTCAATTAGATTACCAAATATGATGCCTCAGTTTTTTCATCTATAGAAGGGGCATAATAGTCCCAATTTTAGGACTAAAAGTAAAGTTAATTAATGTAAAGGACCTACTGCAGTGCCTTCAACAAAGAAAGCAATGAGTAAATAGTAACTGTTTTATCAAAGATTCTTGGAAGTTTGAAAGGTTTTGAAGAGACTCCTTAAAGGAACAGATGGCATTTTCTTTATGGATTCAATATATACAGGAATTTATATTACTGACACACATTAGATGGGAAAGCCAATGTAGTGCTTAAGAACGAGATCTCTGGGGGCACCTGGGTGTCTCAGTCAATTAAGTGTCTGCTTTGGCTCAGGTCATAATCCTGGGGTACTGGGATGGAGCTCCACATTGGGCTCCCTGCTCAGTAGGGAGTCTGCTTCTCCTTCTCCCTCTGCTTTGACCCCCACTCCACTCATACTCTCTCCCTTTCTCAAATAAATAAATAAATAACCTTTAAAAAAGTGATCTCTGCACTCATACAGATTAGAGTTCAAATCCTGACTCCGTTACCAGTAGAATTGGACAAATTATCTAATACCTCTAAGCTCTTAGATTTTTTTCTTAAAACAGTGGTGGTTATAATAGTTCCTACCTCACTGTGTGCTGAGCATTAAATGAACACTAATTTCATATAAGTCATTCACAGTGCATACATAGTAAGCATGTAATTAATGGCAGCTATTGTCATTATTGTATTTCTTAACAAATTAAAGAATGAGGCCTGAGGCGGGGCAAGCTGGCGGAGAAGTGGGGTCCCCAAGTCACCCGGCCCCACCAACTCACCTAGAGAACTTTCAGATTATCCTGAATACCTATGGATTCGACCTGATATTTAAAGAGAGAACAGTCTGAATGCCACAGAGAGAAGGATTTGAGCTTCTAACGAAGTAGGAAGACAGGAAAAAAAATAAAAAAGCATCCAGTGGGGGAGGGGCCCCGAGGAGCCTGGCTAAGGCCGGGCGGGGAAAGCCCCCAGGACAGGAGAGCCCAGCCCCGGAGAGGCGGGAACTTTAACTTCTTCCCGGACAGAAAGGCGGTCACGGGGAACTCGGGCAGGATCTTAGGAGGGGCAGTGGAGCCCCCAGGTTCCCGGGGTCACTAACAGAGGAGGGGCGCCGGGGGAGAGTGCCCCGCACCCCAGGGCCCAGCGCGGTAAAGGGCTGGGGCACCCGGCGGGGCCCCGGGAGCAGCTCGGAGGCGGATTGGGCAGAGGCTCCGGCGGAGGGGGCTGCACGTCCGGGAGCTCGATTCCAGCAGCGCAGGCCCAGGAGCCCCGGGCGCTGGGGGACACAGCCCAGGATCCGGCGCTCCCCCCCGGGACAGGCAGAGGCTGGGAGAGCCCAGGACAGCGAGAAAGACCCTGCCGACGGGCGCCCCCAAGCTGTGCAGGTCAGCGACCCTGCCCCCGGAGCACCCAGGCCCCTGCAGACAGGGAGCTGAGGGAGTTACTGTGGGAGCTGACTCCAGGGCTGGAGAGCTGGCTGCCGCCAGTGGGGTTGTCCCTCCTGGTGTCACCCTGTGCCTGGGACTGAGTGGGCTGCTAGGGAGCAGGGGCCTCACAGGATAAATAGCTCCCACTGAGCCCGGTACCCGGCATGGGGCGGGGCATCTCCCCCAGGTGCACACACCTGAGAATCAGCACAGCAGCCCCGCCCCCAGAAGACCAGCTGGAAGGGCAGGGGAAGAGCAAGTTCTTGACCAAGCAGCACTGGAAAGCTCCAGGGGAAGTCGAGGGATTTACAGTATATAGAAACAGAGGGTACCCCTCTTCCCCCCCCGCTTTTTCCAGGACAACTCGTTTTTATATCAGATTAAAATTTCCAATACTTTCTTCTCTTCCCACCTTAACTACAATATTTTACCACCTCTTCATTTTTAACTTTGTTCCTCTTTGACATTCATATTTCTAAAATTATATGTCTTAGATATATTTTCCACTTTTAGATTCCTTTCAACATACTCAACGTAATTTTGGAAGATATACAAGATTTTGTTTTGTTTTGTTTTGTGTTTTTTGTTTTCTCTACCTCATTTTGTTCTACAATGATGGAAGTTAATACCTTCCTAAATATGACCAGCATGCACCCAGAACCAAGTGGTATACCGTGCTGATTCATTATGTGAGATTATAGTCTCTCTTCATTCACATCTTTTATCTCATTTATGTTTTGGTGGTCAATGTTGGGGCTCTCTACAAGTATTGGCTGGTTTATACAAATTTGGGACTGAGCATCTTCTAACATACAGAACTTAATACATTCAGAATGGAGAGGATCACCCCCTAGGACCCCTCAGGTAGACTACATTATCCCGCCACTAAAACTTCTTCACCATGACCATCTGCCAGTCCCCCACCATTTTTTCTCCTTTCTTTTGTTCCTCTTTCCTTTTGCTTTTTTCTTCTTCTTTTTCAGCTTCTCTGGGATTCTTGGCCTTTGTTTTTTTGTTTTTTTTTTTTACTATTTTGTTTTAAAATATGTTTTTCACTTTAATGATATTTTTGTTTTATTTCATTCTGATCTTTGTTTCAATTTCTGGTTTCTGACCTCATCAGAATTATCTAGGGTGAAATTTACTTAGGTTGTGGTTGATATTCTTGACTCGGGCCACTCATATAGCCACTCTGCACTGAGCAAAATGACTAGAAAGAAGAACTCCCCACAAAAGAAAGAATCAGAAACAGTACTCTCTGCCACAGAATTTTGATTACAATTCGATGTCAGAAAGCCAATTCAGAAGCACAATTATAAAACTACTGGTGGCTCTGTAAAAAAGCATAAAGGATTCAAGAGACTTCATGACTGCAGAATTTTCATCAAATCAGGCCAAAATTAAAAAATCAATTAAATGAGATGCAAACCAAACTGGAGGTCCTAATGATGAGGGTTAATGAGGTGGAAGAAACAGTGAGCAACATAGAAGACAAGTTGATGGCACAGAAGGAAACTGAGGAAAAAAGAAAAATAATTAAAAAGCCACAGGGAAGGTTAAGGGAAATAAATGATAGCCTCAGAAGGAAAAATCTATGTATAATTGGAGTTCCAGACAGCACTGAGAGGGACAGAGGGCCAAAAAGCATATTTGAACAAATCATAGCTGAGAACTTCCCTGATTTGAGGAGGGTAACAGGCATTCAGATCCAGAAGATATAGAGGTCAACCCCCCAAAATCAGTAAAAACCGTTCAACACCTTGACATTTAATAGTGAAACCTGCAAATTCCAAAGATAAAGAGAGAATCCTTAAAGCAGCAAGAGACAAGAGATTGCTAACTTATATGGGGAGAGATATTAGATTAACAGCAGACCTCTCCACAGAGACCTGGCAGGCCAGAAAGGGCTAGCAGGATATATTCAGGGTCCTAAATAAGAAGAACATGCAGCCAAGAATACACTATCCAGCAAGGCTCTCATTTAGAATAGATGGAGAGATAAAGAGCTTCCAAGACAGGCAGAAACTGAAAGATTATATGACCACCAAACCAGCTCTGCAAGAAATATTAAGGGGGACCCTGTAGAAGAAAGAGGAAGACCAAAGAAATAATCCACAAAAACAGGGACTGAATAGGTATTACGATGACACTATATTTATGTCTTTCAATAGTTACTCTGAACATGAATGGGCTAAATGATCCAATCAAAAGACATGGGATTTCAGACTGGATAAAAAAGCAAGACCCATCTATTTGCTGCCTACAAGAGACTCATTTTAGACCTTAAGGCCACCTACAGCCTGAAAATGAAAGGTTGGAGAAATATTTACCATTCAAATGGTCCTTAAAAGAAACCAGGGGAAGCCATCCTTATATCAGATAAATTAAAGTTTATCCCAAAGACTGTAGTAAGAGATGAAGAGGGACACTATATCATACTTAAAGGATCTATCCAAAAGAGGACATAACAATCCTGAAATTTATGCTTCTATTGTGGGAGCTGCCAAGTATATCAATCAATTAATAACCAAAGTAAAGACATACTTAGATAATAATACACTAATAGCAGGAGACTTCAACACAGCACTTTCTGCAAATGACAAATATTCTAAGCACAACATCACCAAAGAAACAAGGGCTTTAAATGATACACTGGACCAGATGGATTTCACAGATATATACAGAACTTTCCATCCGCCCACAACTGAATACACATTCTTCTCAAGTGCACATGGAACTTTCTCCAGAATAGACCACATACTAGGTCATAAATCAGGTCTCAACTGATACCAAAATATTGGGATTCTCCCCTGCATGTTTTCAGACCATAAGGCTTTGAAACTAGAACTCAATCACAAGAAGAAATTCATAAGATACTCAAACACGTGGAGGTTAAAGAGCATCCTGCTGAAAGATGAATGGGTCAACCAGTAAATTAGAGAAGAATTAAAAAGACTCATGGAAACTAATGAAAATGAATATAGAACCATTCAAAGTCTTTGGGATACAGCAAAAGCAGTCCTAAGGGGGAAATATATTGCAATACAAGCATCCCTTGGAAAATTGAAAAAAATTCAAATATACAAGCTAATCTCGCACCTAAAGGAACTGGAGAAAGAACAGCAAATAAAACCTACACCAAGCAGAAGAAGAGAGATAATAAAGATTGGAGCAGAACTCAATGAAATAGAGACCAGAAGAACTGTAGAACAGATCAACAAAACCAGGAGTTGGCTCTTTGAAAGAATTAATAAGATAGATAAACCATTAGCCAGCCTTATTAAAAAGAAAAGAGAAAAGACTCATATTAATAAAATCATGAATGAAAGAGGAGAGATCACAACCAATACCAAGGAATACAAATGATTTTAAAAATGTATTATGAGTTTAAAAACTATACAACGATAAATTAGGCAATCTAGAAGAAATAGAGGCATTTCTGGAAAACCACAAACTACCAAAACTGGAACAGGAAGAAATAGAAAACCTGAAAAGGCCAATAACAAGTGAGGAAAGTAATGAAAAACCTCCCAAGATACAAAAGTCCAGGGCCAGATGGCTTACCAGGGGAATTCTATCAAGCGTTTTTTGTTTTGTTTTGTTTTGTTTTGTTTTGTTTTGTCTTTTTAAAGATTTTACTTATTTATGCATCAGAGACACAGAGAGACAGAGACACAGGCAGAGGGAAAAGCAGACTCCATATATGGATCCCAACGTGGGACTCGTTCCCCGGTCTTCAGGATCATGCCCTGGGTTGAAGGCGGTGCTAAACCACTGAGTCACCCAGGCTGTTCCTATGAAATGTTTAAAGAAGAAATGACACCCATTCTACTAAAGCTGTTCTGAAGAATAGAAAGGGCCAAAATACTTCCAAAACTCGTTCTATCAAGCCAGCATCACCTTAATTCCAAAACCAGACAAAGACCCCAACAAAAAGGAGAATTATAGACCAATATCCCTGATGGACACGGATGCAAAAATTCTCAACAAAATACTAGCCAATAGGATCCAACAATACATTAAGAAGATTATTCACCATGACTAAGTGGGATTTATCCCCAGGATGCAAGGCTGGTTCAACACTCGTAAAGCAATCAATGTGATTGATCATATCAACAAGAGAAAAAATAAGAACCATATGATCCTCTCATTAGATGCAGAGAAAGCATTTGATAAATACATCACCAATTCCTGATCAAAACTCTTCAGAGTGTAGGGATAGAGGGAACATTCCTCAGCATCTTAAAAGCCATCTACAAAAAGCCCACAGCGAATATCATTCTCATTGGGGAAACACTGAGCACCTTTACCCTAAAATTAGGAACACGACAGGGATGTCCACTCTCACCACTGCTATTCAACATAGTACAGAAGTCCTAGCCTCGGCAATCAGGCAACAAAAAGAAATAAAAGGCATTCAAATTGGCAAAGAAGAAGTCAAACTCTCCCTCTTTACAGATGACATGATACTGTACATAGAAAACCCAAAAGACTCCACCCCAAGATTGCTAGAACTCATACAGCAATTCAGCAATGTGGCAGGATACAAAATCAGTGCCCAGAAATCAGTGGCATTTCTATACACTAACAATGAGACTGAAGAAAGAGAAACGAAGGAGTCAATCCCATTTACAACTGCATCCCAAAGCATTAGATACCTAGGAATAAACCTAACCAAAGAGGTAAAATATCTATACCCTAAGAACTACAGAACAGTTCTGAAAGAAATTGAGGAAGACACAAAGGATAGAAAATATTTTCATGGATTGGAAGAATTAATTTTGTGAAAATTTCTCTGCTACTGAGGGAAAATTACATTCAATGCCATCAGGGAAATACAAATCAAAACCACAATGAGATACCACCTCACACCAGTGAGAATGGCAAAAATTAACAAGATAGGAAACAACAAATGTTGGAGAGGATGTGGAGAAGGGGGAGCCCTCTTGCACTGTTTTTGGGAATATGAATAGGTACAGCCACTCTGGAAAACTGTGTGGAGGTTCCTCATAGAGTTAAAAACAAATCTGCCCTGACCCAGCAGTTGCACTACTGGGGATTTACCCCAAAGATACAGATGCAGTGAAAATGGGATACACCTGAACCCCAATGTTTCTAGCAGCAATGTCCACAATAGCCAAACTGTGGAAGGAGCCTCGGTGCCCATAGAAAGATGAATGGATAAAGAAGCTGTGGTCTATGTATACAATGGAATATTACTCAGCCATTAGAAATGACAAATACCCACCATTTGTTTCAACATGGATGGAACTGGAGGGTATTATGCTGAGCGAAGTAAGTCAATTGGAGAAAGACAAACATTATATGGTCTCATTCATTTGGGGAATATAAAAAATAGTGAATGGGAATACAGGGGAAAGGAGAGAAAGTGAGTGGGAAGTATCAGTGAGGGTGACAGAACATGAGAGACTCCTAACTCTGGGAAACGAATAAGGAGTAGTGGAAGGGGAGGTGGGCTGGGCGATGGGGTGCCTGGGTGTCAGGCACTGAGGGGGGCACTTGTCGGGATGAGCACTGGTTGTTATACTGTATGTTGGCAAATCGAACTCCAATAAAAAATATACAAAAAATTAAAAACAAAAAAACAAATTAAAGAATGAAAATGGTGGCAGGAACCTTCATCTGTTCCATGAATTGAGAACCGTCCTTTTACACATGGGGTGAATTAGCCTAAAGAAGGGAAGTGACTAGATTAAGATCAATCATTTTGTTAATGACAAAGCTTTCTGTGCAATCTAAGTTTCTTGTCCCCTAGATACTATTATTTCCACTCTATTGGAGATGCCTGTGGACAGAAAGTTTTTCCAAACAGCCTCATGAGTTGTCATGCTCATAATTTCAGCCCCTACATCAGTACTTGGAAATTCTTTTTTTTTTTGGGGGGGGGGAGGAATTCTTTAAATGTTATATTATTCTCATAACCCTGCCCCTAACATCACCAACAACTGTAGTTTTGGAGACAGCCTAAGCTTTCACATGCATTTATTATCAATTCCCATCTCATATAAATTCCCTTTGGTTTCTCTCTCCTTCTCCCCCTTTCTCTATTAGTTCCTTTTATTTTTTTTATAGTTCGAATTAAAAATCTGTAGCCATAAAATCCTTCTTAGTTCATTCTTTGAAGAACAAGCTTCAGAGTGATTTGACAAAGTTCCCCAAATTGCAACCTGGAATTGTTTATTTTTAATTTGTGGATTAAAAAATTGGATTCAATGGATACATGGGTCCCAAATGAGAATTAAAATGACCAAATAGAAGGAACCAAATAGAAGTCCCTCCTAGAATCTTAAAGTTGGAAGACTTCTCAGAAACCATTAGTTCGATCTGTTAGTAAGGAATGTTTCTTCACCTCCCCGTTTAACAGTCATTGAGCTTCATATGTTAAGAATTAGAGCAGCAAAGACTTTTAGAGGTTATCTAATTTAACACATTCATTTGCTAGATAAGGAGACAAAGAGCAAGAGGGCAAAATTCACTCCTCCAGCCTTCTAGTTAATTCTCTAGATTTAAAAAAAAATAGGCAAAACAATGATCTTCTTCCCATTAGATTTTTCTTCGGGGATTAAAGGAGCATTCTAAATGGTTTGGGTATCCTTTCACAAACTGATTCTGTCTCCAGAACATTTGCTAATCCTATCTAAGGTTTAGGACAAGATGATAACAGGGTGAGAGTGAAGTCTTATGTTGATGGGATGGGTGAAAGAAGAAGAAGGAATACTTAAAGGCATAAACTTTGAGAGTTCCTCTTTCCCAAAGAAAAACAACAATTATTAGGATAAATACTTTTTTTCAATCACTTTTTTTGGTACTCCAGAACATTGCTGTTCATGGAAACTTCCTGTGATTATAGGAATGTTCTATTTGTGTGTTGTCTAATACAGTAGCCACTAGCCACGTGTGGTTATTGAGGACTGAGCTTTAAGTTTTATTTCATTTTAATTAATTAAATTTAAACAGCCACATGTGGCTAGTGGATACCATGCTGGACAGAGTACCGCTACAGATTAATAGCAACAACTTTTTTATTTAGACCTGCTAGTACTCTAAGTGTTATGTCAAGAAATTGTTTCTGAAGAAGGAACACATCTTTTCCCGATGCATTTTATGGTGACAAAAATACCAAATGTTACCTCTGAGTTATCACAATATCTTAAACAACCATTTTGAGTTTATCTTTGTGTATGGTGTAAGAGAATGGTCCAGTTTCATTCTTCTGCATGTGGATGTCCAATTTTCCCAGCACCATTTATTGAAGAGACTGTTTTCCAGTGGATAATCTTTCCTCCTTTGTCGAATATTAGTTGACCATAAAGTTGAGGGTCCACTTCTGGATTCTCTATTCTGTTCCATTGATCTATGTGTCTGTTTTTGTGCCAGTACCACACTGTCTTGATGACCACAGCTTTGTAGTACAACCTGAAATCTGGCATTGTGATGCCCCCAGCTATGGTTTTCTTTTTTAAAATTCCCCTGGCTATTCGGGGTCTTTTCTGATTCCACACAAATCTTAAGATAATTTGTTCCAACTCTCTGAAGAAAATCCATGGTATTTTGATAGGTATTGCATTAAATATGTAAATTGCCCTGGGTAGCATTCACATTTTCACAATATTGATTCTTCCAATCCATGAGCATGGAATATTTTTCCATCTCCTTGTGTCTTCCTCAATTTCTTTCAGAAGTGTTCTGTAGTTTTTAGGGTATAGATCCTTTACCTCTTTGGTTAGGTTTATTCCTAGGTATCTTATGCTTTTGGGTGCAATTGTAAATGGGATTGACTCCTTCGTTTCTCTTTCTTCAATCTCATTGTTAGTGTATAGAAATGCCACTGACTTCTGGGCATTGATTTTGTATCCTGCCACACTGCCAAATTGCTGTATAAGTTCTAGCAATCTTGGGGTGGAGTCTTTTGGGTTTTCTGTGTACAGTATCATGTCATCTGTAAAGAGGGAGAGTTTGACTTTTTCTTTGTCAATTTGAATGCCTCTTATTTCTTTTTGTTGCCTGATTGCTGAGGCTAGGACTTCTAGTACTATGTTGAATAGCAGTGGTGAGAGTGGACATCCCTGTCTTGTTCTTGATCTTAAGGGAAAGGCTCCCAGTGTTTTCCCATTGAGAATGATATTTGCTGTGGGATTTTTGTAGATGGCTTTTAAGATGCTGAGGAATGTTCCCTCTATCCCTACACTCTGAAGAGTTTTGATCAGGAAAGAAAAACTCAAAATGGATGAAAGATCTAAATGTGAGACAAGATTCCATCAAAATCCTAGAGGAGAACACAGGCAACACCCTTTTTGAACTTAGCCACAGTTACTTCTTGTAAGATACATCCATGAAGGCAAGAGAAACAAAAGCAAAAATGAACTATTGGGACTTCATCAAGATAAGAATCTTTTGCACAGCAAAAGAAACAGTCAACAAAACTAAAAGACAACCTACAGAATGGGAGAAGATATTTGCAAATGACGTATCAGATAAAGGACTAATATCCAAGATCTATAAAGAACTTATTAAACTCAACAGCAAAGAAACAAACAATCCAATCATGAAATGGGCAAAATACATGAAGAGAAATCTCACAGAGGAAGACGTAGACATGGCCAACAAGCACATGAGAAAATGCTCTGCATCACTGGCCATCAGGGAAATACAAATCAAAACCACAATGAGATACCACCTCACACCAGTGAGAATGGGGAAAATTAACAAGGCAGGAAACCACAAATGTTGGAGAGGATGTGGAGAAAGGGGAACCCTCTTGCACTGTTGGTGGGAATGTGAACTGGTGCAGCCACTCTGGAAAACTGTGTGGAGGTTCCCCAAACAGTTAAAAATAGATCTGCCCTATGACCTAGCAATTGCACTGCTAGGGATTTACCTCAAATATACAGATGCAGTGAAATGCCGGGACACCTGCACCCCAATGTTTCTAGCAGCAATGTCCACAATAGCCAAACTGTGGAAGGAGCCTCGGTGTCTATTGAAAGATGAATGGATAAAGAAGAGGTGGTCTATGTATACAATGGAATATTACTCAGCCATTAGAAACAACAAATACCCACCATTTGCTTCGATGTGGTTGGAACTGGAGGGTATTATGCTGAGTGAAATAAGTCAATCGGAGAAGGACAAATGTTATATGGTCTCCTTCATTTGGGGAATATAAAAAATAGTGAAAGGGAATAAAGGGGAAAGGAGAAAAAATGAGTGGGAAATATCAGAAAGGTAGACAGAACATGAGAGACTCCTTACTCTGGAAAACGAACAAGGGGTGGTGGAAAGGAAGGTTGGCAGGGGGTGGGGTGACTGGGTGACAGGCACTGAGGGGGGCACTTGATGGGATGAGCACTGGGTGTTATGCTATATGTTGGCCTATTGAACTCCAATAAAAAATAAATAAATAAAGTCCTAGATAGCTTAAAAAAACAATATCTTAAACAAGATCTTTTCCTCTCTGAGAAATAATTCACCCATTCCTATGCGAACAATCCAAATTGTAGTATAAGCTGCATGGTGGGTATTATGTAGATTCATGTCTGAATGCAAGACTTGTATCAAGCCTGTTCTACCTTTCCTTGCAATCTCTCCTTTCTATTGTGTAGACTGTATCTTACCTATCTCACAGAACTGTTGTAAGCATCTATAGCAATAATTGATATAGAATAATTTAAAAATAAAATGTTGTGAAAGGGTAAAACAGAAATTATCCACGTTTGATAGATGTGAAAGCTGAAGCCTGGAAAGTGAAGTGACAGGCCCCATTGACCTAAAAGTGGTGGACTCTGGGCAAGAACACAAGCCCCCTAAACTCCTCACTGAGAGATTTTCATTTAATTTCATGTATTGAAACTACTGTATGTTGGCTAACTGAATTTAAATTAAAAAAACTAATACTAAAAAAATTATTTCATGTATTGCAATAAAAAGTGACCATGTACAACCCCTGTGTTTAAAATTTGCTCAAGGGCAGCCCGGGTGGCGCAGCAGTTTAGCGCCGCCTGTAGCCTAGGGCATGATCTTGGAGACCCGGGATCAAGTCCCATGTCAGGCTCCCTGCATGGAGCCTGCTTCTCCCTCTGCCTGTGTCTCTGCCTCTCTCTCTCTCTCTCTCTGTGTGTGTGTCTCTATGAATAAATAAATTATCTTTAAAAAAATAAAATTTGCTCAAAAATGTCACCCAGCATATGACAGATCCCATAACCCATGTTAAAGTGGTTGACCAAGTTCTTTTTTTTTAAGATTTTATTTATTTATTCATGAGAGACACAGTGAGGCAGAGACATAGGCAGAGGGAGAAGCAGGCTTCCCGCAGGGAGCCTGAGATGGGACTCAGTCCTAGGACCCCAGGATCACGACCTGAGCCAAAGGCAGACGTTCAACCACTGAGCTGCCCAGGCATCCCAGTTGACCAAATTCTTTTTTTTTTTTTTTTTACTTAAAAAAAAATTATTTATGATAGTCACACACAGAGAGAGGCAGAGACACAGGCAGAGGGAGAAGCAGGCTCCATGCCGGGAGCCTGACATGGGATTCGATCCCGGGTCTCCAGGATAGCGCCCTGGGCCAAAGGCAGGCGCCAAACCACTGCGCCACCCAGAGATCCCCGACCAAGTTCTTAAACACATTTTTTTTTTGGCATTGTTTCTCTCCTGCTCAGATACAATTCAAGCTGAAAGAGTGCATACTTCTACTGCTAACCAATCCAAAGTACATCTGGAATTAATATATTATACACATATGAGCTTAGCATCAACCAGAGTTCCTTCCCCTCTTCACTACTATTACCATTTTTTAAAATCAACTTGAAACTTCAATATTCTCAGAAGCTCTTGGGCATTTTCTCTAGCCCATAAACTTGGCTAAGTGGTCTGGAACAAACAAAAGCAGCCCAAATGGAAAATTTTAAGGAAAGAGTCTCTTTAAAGGGGTCTTGATTTACCTCAAGGTGCTTTGCTCTAGCATGAAAGCAAGAACCACTGAACACTTTAAGGATTGTCTTTCCTCTCTTTACATGCATCACCATTGCTGAAGCATCCATACCAAAGAGCTGCCTGTTATTGGGGAAAATCTGTTGACAACCGATTAAGTTCTCAACCATCTCCTTTTGTTTTTTTTTTTTTTTTGGTTCCATTTGCCTTCACTAGAATAAATTTTTGTACCTTTTAACACACCTTTGATTTGTGATTACTAAAAACCCTAGATTTTGTGGGTTTACCATCCTGTTGTTAGATTGACTTCTTCCTTCACCAGCCAAGCAACACATTTTATTGTAGTATTTCTTAAAAGGTGACCACATCAAGACCATCTGAGGGAAAGAATTCATAAAAGGCAGATTTCTGGACCATACTCCAGGTGATTCTCATGCACAGTGAAGTTTGAGAGCCACTGCTTTAAAGAAAGCCTACTCTTCACAGAGCAATCTTCTCAGCCTAGGGCAAATGAAAAGAACAACAGAAAAGTAGAATTCATTAGGTGCCTGAGAAATTATAGTCATCTGACCATAACTCATGGTTATCTTATTTTCAAATTTAAATTAATTTACAACAGTAACCAAATAATTAGAAGACAGTGAAAGAAATTGGGGCAGAGCCAAAATAACATTTTCAGCTAAAATAAGCATATAACATCTCTATACAGTTAATCCAATTCATTGCTACTCAAATATAAAAATCCCAGATCCAGGATATTATACTGTAATAGGAGACAATTTTTCATCAGCATTACTAACTTCAAAAGTTAAATAAAACATTACAGGCACCCACTATATGAAAAGTCCACAGTTTGGCACTGCAATTCTGGGTTGAGTGGTGGGTCCTAAGGAGGTGTTGGTGAAAGAAAGTTCATGTTTTGTACTTCATATTTATCTGAAAATGGAATATCACTAACCTGAACATTTGTCTATTAACTGTATACTCTCCCAATCCCTTCAGGAACTGTTATTCCAACAAGGCCAGGACAGGTAAAATGAGTACCTGAGTGTGCGTGTACGTGTGTGTGTGTGTATGTGTATGTAGCAAAGTAAACAAAGGCCTGAATCTTGAGATACCAAATCCAGATGTGTTTTTAAACATCACCCTATGGGGTTTGTGTAAGTCTGATTTCTGATACTTCAGAAGCAAATAAATCCAATGCTTACAATATTCTATATGGATGTGAAGCAACAGATGTAAAACCAATTTACCCCTTATCATTTCAAGTGTTTATGAGTAGAAATAATTTTGAAAGAAGTTAACTTGTGCCTACATATATCTGTCATGAATGAAATTATAGTTAGCTTCTGGAAATTAAACATATTTACTCTGCATTATCATTTGAATGCTTGATGTACATGGTGCAGGAAAAACAATCAAGACTCTTTCAGCCCAGAATAAGACTCAACACAACTAGAACAAGAAAATAAGATGACACTCTATATTTGGGAGTAACCCTGTTTATGGATATCTTTATATAACAGCACTTATTTTCAACTAAGTCAGAGCAAGATGCCAGCCAAGATGGATGACATCAAAGAAGTAGACTTTATTCTACATATCAATGATTCTCCAGTCTAGTTGGAAAGATAAAAGAATTCCTATGGCAAAAAGTTGACACAACAGGACCAATTACAAGCAAATACAAATTCATATAATGCCCAGCATCTGAAACTCCTAGAGAAAGCACTGCTCCAGATGCTAAATATTTAGAGAGGTTAACCTAGAAGGGCCTCCTGGAAGCCCTACCAGAAACTTCTTAACTGTATGCTGAACACTCAAGATACAGTAGTGAACAACGTAAACTTACGTTCTTCCCTCACAGATATTAGTCTGGTGAAGAATATAGATGCTAAATAAATAAAGTAGGTGTGAAGAATATTACAAATAGGAAGTACAGGTGCTATCGTGGTTCTAACCCAGTTTTGAGGCCAAGAAAGGCCTCCCTGAGGAGCTGAAGTTCCTGAGGCACAAGTGAGCATTATGTGTCCAAGGAACTGACAGAAAACTAGTCAGACTGAAGCAAAGAGTTTGAAGTAGAAATAGGAAAAAAAATGAGTCTAGCAAAGCACATGAATTAAAGTGAGAAGTGGATGTGGAATTTAGCATAGCATCTTAAAGTGAAAATTACATCTGCAAAATGGGATTAAATGGAATTACATGGACCTTTTCTTATTCAGTGACCTAGAATTAAATGCAGATGTCAAGATTTTTCTCTTCCTCCTGTTTTATTCTAATAGGTTATTTGTGCAAGCAAAACTGAATCTATCAGTGATACATCAAAGAAATTTGAGAAATATGAAAGATCCATTCAAAGAAGTAATTGCTGACATTAACTAATCTCTAGATTTTTAGCTACTTCAATATTAACATGATTTACTATGGTCCAGAAATTAAGTTGTTTCAAGATCTGCCAGATTGTTTTGTCAATACATAAGTACTATTATTTCAAAGTATAACATTTCCAAATTTTCAGGCCCAGAGTACAAATACAGTCACATAAAACAACATAAAAATTTAATGAAGAAAATGTCAGTGTTTTAAGATCCATAGTGTAATATATTCTATCACTCATGTTTAGAAATCATTTAGCAAAGACAAGAAAGCTAAGTTGTAACAACTCACACATGGTGACATCATCATGTACACCTGACAAAAGACATTTCAGGAGCATATTTGACTTTGTAAACATTTTTAATCACTTAAAGGAGATGTAGCTAAATTCTACAGACCTCACTATGTACTGAAAAATTGATGGTGGGGAGAGGGATAGATATTTGTAACAGAGGTTTTGCAGATTTTTTAAAAAGAGATATTCTAGCAATCCCTATCAAAATACCATGGACTTTCTTCAGAGAGTTAGAACAAATTATTTTAAGATTTGTGTGGAATCAGAAAAGACCCCGAATAGCCAGGGGAATTTTAAAAAAGAAAACCATATCTGGGGGCATCACAATGCCAGATTTCAGGTTGTACTACAAAGCTGTGGTCATCAAGACAGTGTGGTACTGGCACAAAAACAGACACATAGATCAATGGAACAGAATAGAGAATCCAGAAGTGGACCCTCAACTTTATGGTCAACTAATATTCGATAAAGGAGGAAAGACTATCCATTGGAAGAAAGATAGTCTCTTCAATAAATGGTGCTGGGAAAATTGGACAGCCACTTGCAGAAGAATGAAACTGGACCACTCTCTTTCACCATACACAAAGATAAACTCAAAATGGATGAGAGATCTAAATGTGAGACAAGATTCCATTAAAATCCTAGAGGAGAACACAGGCAACACCCTTTTTGAACTTGGCCACAGTAATTTCTTGCAAGATACATCCACGAAGGCAAAAGAAACAAAAGCAAAAATGAACTATTGGGACTTCATCAAGATAAGAAGCTTTTGCACAGCAAAGGATACAGTCAACAAAACTAAAAGACAACCTACAGAATGCGAGAAGATATTTGCAAATGACATATCAGATAAAGGGCTAGTTTCCAAGATCTATAAAGAACTTATTAAACTCAACACCAAAGAAACAAACAATCCAATCATGAAATGGGCAAAAGACATGAAGAGAAATCTCACAGAGGAAGACATAGACATGGCCAACATGCACATCAGAAAATGCTCTGCATCACTTGCCATCAGGGAAATACAAATCAAAACCACAATGAGATACCACCTCACACCAGTGAGAATGGGGAAAATTAACAAGGCAGGAAACCACAAATGTTGGAGAGGATGCGGAGAAAAGGGAACCCTCTTACACTGTTGGTGGGAATGTGAATTGGTGCAGCCACTCTGGAAAACTGTGTGGAGGTTCCTCAAAGAGTTAAAAATAGACCTGCCCTACGACCCAGCAATTGCACTGTTGGGGATTTACCCCAAAGATTCAGATGCAATGAAACGTCGGGACACCTGCACCCCGATGTTTCTATCAGCAATGACCACAATAGCCAAACTGTGGAAGGAGCCTCGGTGTCCATCGAAAGATGAATGGATAAAGAAGATGTGGTTTATGTATACAATGGATATTACTCAGCAATTAGAAACGACAAATACCCACCATTTGCTTCAACGTGGATGGAACTGGAGGGTATTATGCTGAGTGAAATAAGTCAATCGGAGAAGGACAAACAGTGTATGTTCTCATTCATTTGGGGAATATGAATAATAGTGAAAGGGAATATAAAGGAAGGGAAAAGAAATGTTGGGAAATATCAGGAAGGGAGACAGAACATAAAGACTCCTAACTCGGGGAAACGAACTAGGGGTGGTGGAAGGGGAGGAGGGCGGGTGTTGGAGGGGAATGGGTGACGGGCACTGAGGTGGACACTTGACGGGATGAGCACTGGGTGTTTTTCTGTATGTTGGTAAATTGAACACCAATAAAAGTTAATTTAAAAAAAAAAGAGATATTCTAGTCTCTTTTTCTTCCCCTTTTAGATTTATTTATTCATGAGAGACACAGAGACATAGAGAGGCAGAGACATAGGCAGAGGGAGAAGCAGGCTTCCTGCAGGGGAGCCCGATGTGGGACTCAATCCTGGGACCCCAGGACCATGCCCTGACCCAAAGGCAGACACTCAGCCACTGAGCCACCCAGGTGTCCCAGGTTTTGCAGATTTATTTGCTTCCAATACAGGTAAGCAAGAGTACTGAGGTCTGAGTATTTCTCACAGAATAAATGGTGATTAAAACAACAATGGACCCAATTTGAGAAATAATTACATTTTTAAAAAAGATTTTATTTATTTATTCATGAGAGACACACAGAGAGCCAGAGACACAGGCTGAGAGAGAAGCAGGCTCCTCACAGGGAGCCCGATGCGGGACTCGATCCCCAGACTGGGATCAAAGCCTGAGGCAAAGGCAGATGTTCAACGGCTGAGCCACCCAGGCGGCCCAATAATTCCATTTTTTTTAAGCTGGAAGCTGCTGCATGGGCACCAGAAATAAGAAGTTCCAAAATCACTTGGGTTAGCAGGAATAAGTATCTTAATTCAAGTGTGTGACCCTTAAGTATAACTCTATGCTCTATTTTACCGTGTCTTTGGTATATGTCATATTAAAAGATACTATACAGCAAGGCATTGAAAAACTTCTGGGATTTGTTGATGTAAGTAATGATTATTTCATTTATTTCTTTCTAATGATTATTGATCTACACAACTTTTAAAATACGACTTTGGTCTGTTCCTTTAACATTTCATAGGAAAATAGACTAATCTCTCTTTAGCTCCTCTGTGATCATAATTCAGATGACCTAAAGCCACAGAATGAGCTGGAACGTTAGCATCTTGTCATTGGAGAAGGTGGGGCATCCCAGCCTAAAAGTAAAGGACCTGTGGGAAAGGAGCTTGATTCATAAAAGAAGTGCATATTAGGCATGAGAATATGGAAGAACTGGCTATAGTTTAGTTAAGATTTGGTATTGCAGAAGGTCTAATATAAACAGTAAGTCTTAGTAGCTAGATTGTAAATATGACAAAGATGATAGATAGCAATGCCCTGATTCTGGTGTATTATTTCATCCTCAGTACCTAGTTAGTTCCTGGAAGACATGGGATCCATATGATGACCCCAGGGAAATGTAGTGCTAAACAAAGTAAGGCATATAGATTACAGACAAATTCTGGCCCCCAGCAGCTGGTGGATTGAGATTATTAAGATGAAGGTACTTCTCACCGTAGTCAGAGCTGCATAGCTTAGACTACGCAAAGTACAGGGTATGGGGGAGGATATCAGGGGCTCTAGCTATAGGGGTCTATATAAATGGATAGGCCATGCCACTCTAAATACTTGCCATATCCAAAGTAGTACAGAATAAAAAGTAATACTTTGCATAGGTTTCAGGCTTTTTGTCCTACTGACTTTAACCACACTGAATCAACTGTTTAGAACAGATCAGAAATCAATTTGTCCCTGGACAAAAGAGAGAATTACCAGACCTTATTGGGTGGAAGAACTGTTCGATAGAGGCATTCTAAAATGGTCAGTGACTAATGAAGCAGTCAGATAATCATATCCTCTCTTGAGTAACTTGAATATGAGCCATATACCTTAGAACTTATGATCATTCACCAGCATGCCTGTGTGCCTCTTCTCATTCTATCTCCTCAACTTGGAACACCTTTTACTCTTCTTCCTTACAGGTAAAACCCTAAACCTTTAAAGCTTATTTCTAAATGTTATCTCCTCTGTGAAGCCTTTTGTGAACCTTCAGGTAGGTTTAGTGCCATCCTTTTTTCTTTGCTTTTCTGACTTCTTCCCATAGTCTCCAAATGACTTGAAGGCAGAATTGATCTCTTATCTATTCTTATTCCTCAATGCTTAACACACTGTTAAATTAATAATACCAAAAACTAACCTTCATTAAAATATACTATGCCAGAAACTATTATAAGCACTTTAAATATATTAACTCTATTCAATCTTCATAATAACTCTATCATGTGGTTACTGTTATTATAGATGAGAAAACCAAGGCACAGAGGTTAGACTTGACTCTAGGTCCCGCAGTTTATATGCGGCAAGCAGGATTCAAATTCAGGCAGTGCAGGGATGCCTGGGTGTCTCAGTCGGTTAAGCACCTGACTCTTGATTTTCCCTCAGGTCATGAACTCAGAGTTATGAGATCCAGGTCTGAGTCTGGCTCACATGCTGGGCATGGAGGTCATTTGGGACTCTCTCCTCTTTTCCCTCTGCTATTTCCCCCACTCTCTAAAGAAAGAAAGGAAAAAAAAAAAAAAAACTTCAGGCAGCCTGGATCCAGATTAGCAAGGATTCAATAAATATCTGTAGAAGGCAATGAAATGTAACAATAGAAAGCAAACTTAGATTTTGGAATTTCTCTTTTTACAGATGGGGAAAATGATACCTGTAAAGTCGGCAAAGAAAGGGTTAACTAGTTATTCGCAAAAAGGAAATTATAATTTGGAATTTACATTTTTCTATTTTCACTGCTAGATGTTGCTCTCCTCAAAGGCTATCTCTAAGAGTTTAAAAATAATTTCCAAGAACCCATCAAAATTATCTCTTATTGTCTGACTGAATTAAGTTCTCTTTATCTGAATCAAATATGGCAAAAAAGGACAAGGAAGGAGAAAACCTCTATTCATAGAAGGGAGGTCCTTAAGTCCTCACTCTATTTATTATGTATGTTATTATTCAAATACAAGTAAGGCTACTTGCTAAATCACAAATCAATTTTAAGAGATCACTATACTAATTTCCATGCATCCATAGTAATGGAAGGTTCCCAAATCTCTAACTTGCCCCCATTACAGTCATTACTCTATCCTGTGTCTTTCTATTGTTAATAGATTCTCCTCCGTGAGCTTCCATGTGCATTCTCTAATTGTTTCTTCCATATTTTCATTTTTTCCCTCTTCCTTTCATTCCTAGACCTGTGCATTCCCCTAAAATGCCAGTCCTAGGGACCTTAGTGTTCTCTTCACTTTCTTCTGAATTTGACATTTGTCATCCATAGATAACAAGAGTCATTTCTCATGCTAAAGTGATTGGGTTGGCAGAAAGTTTTCTCCTTTGTGTGCAAAACTGACCAAGTGAATTATTTTCTTTCTCCCCTTCAAAAGAGGTTGAGAGTGAGTGAATCTCCTTGTCTTGAAAAACCAATGGATTGTCCTGATGGGCATATATTTCTTGTTAAAGGCTGGCTGACTTTCATAGCCTGAATGTGTATGTGTAGTGATTTTTTTCTGCTATTTTGCAGGTAGAAACAAGATAGTAGAATTTTACTGTGCTCTAGAAAAAGCAATAAACCCTTCTTCAAACTTCAGAAGCTAGCACAGTAAAGGAACTTTATACCAGTAGGACATTTTCCCTTCAAAATAACAAAGGAGAACACAAAGTAAGCCAAAGCATATTAACAGAAAAAAGAATTCAGTTATCTTTGAAACTGAACTCCAGAAATGATTTAATTAAAAAGAGTTCCTCAGAATGGCTTGATGTCTACAGACAAATCATTTGTCATCAACCTGTGTTCTCCTCATTGCTCACAGTCCTGGAGACAAAACTAGAGAAAACCCAGAGGAACGATATTCCATCTAGAACCAGAAAGGTCTTCTACATCAACTATTATGTTAACTTTCCAACTTACCTCAGAAAATTATAGTTTGTCTCTTTCTATTTTTTTAAAGACTTTATTTATTTATTCATGAGACACAGAGAGAAAGAGGGGCAGAGACACAGGCAGAGGGAGAAGCAGGCTCCATGCAGGGAGCCTGACGTGGGACTCGATCCCAGGACTCCAGGATCATGCCCTGGGCCAAAGGCAAGATGCTAAACTGCTGAGCCACCCAGGGATCCCTGTCTCTTTCTATTTTATTTTTTTATTTGACTTCTTCTCAGTGAAAGAGTATAGAACTGTTTAACTAAAGACCTCAGGAAGCAAGTTGTTACCAAACTGGTTGGAGGTGATTCGAGGAACAATAACGTTTATTATTGAGTGTCTCACAGCCATCATCTATCAAAATACATCTTTCACATAGAATTCTCTACCACAATAAATTTAGAGGGTGCATAATCTAGAATAGGAATCATAACAGTGTCAGTTCTTGACATTGCTGAATAATTTACAATGCATAGAGATTATTTTAATATAGGTCCCCATGGAGATCTCATGAAGGAAGCTCAAAGCTGTTCTGACAAAGCAATAGCTAATGCTAGCAAGGCAGGGACTGAGGCACTTTGAAAGACCCAAAAGCTCTTTCTGTATACAGACACTAAAAAAAGAAAGAAAAGAAAATCTTCACTGCTGAACCTCTTCATTTTATATAGTTGTTCAAACATTAGAAACTTCATAGACCATAATCCATTAATACAGCACCTATTACATCAAGTTCCAGTTGCTCAACTTGCTATTAAAACCCTAGGGTAAAAGGATTGGATCTCTTCCATTTTCCATAAAGCTGATTTGTAAAACTGAAAAGGAAAGAATCCATGAGACAATCTGATGGGTCACTCACTATTTCTGATCTGTGTTCTCTTATATTCCTAGCCTTACCTCTGTAACTGATTAAAAAGGTGAGCCTAAGTCCTTCTCGACCTTTCAAAGAAATCATCGTATATTACAGGATTTTACCTTTATTGTTATTTTTCAGTCCATTTCAAGGTTAAAGAAAATGGCACTGTCAGCCCAAACTTTTGTCACCCACCTACTTTTTCATATGCATTTGTGTGTTATCACATATAAGTGCTATTTTTCTGAATTTTGTGAGGGGAAACATTTAGACAATCATTTAAAAATATAGAATAAACCTAGCTTGAATTAAGACAATCTTTTAAGAAATATACAAAATACTCTATTTGAATGGGTATCAGTGTTTTTTTTTGTTGTTGTTGTTAAAGTGTGGACATAGCATTTTACCACTATTTTAATCATCTTTTCTACTCCTGATCTTTTACAGTCAGGTTCATTTCAGTCAACTTCAGTACTATTCAAAAAATCAGACACAATGCAATGCTGATAAGTAAGGAGCCATGTATAAGTCCTGAAGCACAAAGTTTAAGTAAAGGATTTCAACAATGACTTCTTAAGCAGAATCTTGCCACATTTCCTTCAGTGGGTTCTGTTACATAGTCCACATTCCTATGCTTAGAGCAAGGATTGTCCTGCCTCATTGGTCTTAATCTACATTAACCCTATAAAACTAAATTCTCCCACAGGTTTCAGTGATGTCCTATGTGATAAAAGCTCTCTGAAAGCTTTTCAAGCAAAGCACATCTTTGTATTACTGCCACCTCCCCTACTTAGCCTCAGTTAACTCCTATTAATCGTCCAATATGCTTATCGTATTATCACCCTGTGAAGTCTACCCTGGTTGTTCCATTCAGGCCTCCTCCACTGGGCTTGAAAACTACTGTGTATACATATATTATATTACATAGTTCAGTGCTTATCACAAATTTCCAATAGAGTGTTTTTGTCAGCCAATGAGACTAAAACTGAACCTCCAAAGAATCTGGATGAATTAGAGCAAGGTGGCTTCACCCTGCTATGAAATTTCTAGATATCTAGTGTTTTATCTTATAAAAATATGTGCAAATGTTCTATGCTATTCCATCATATATCAGTTTATTATAATTTATGTTATTTAAAATTGTCATTAATAAAATTAAAGCTTAAAAGTATTTCTAATATTCAGCTTGTGGTTTTGTAATCCCTTTATAAAACTACTGTATACATTCAGTTTGAGAAGTACCTTTTTAGGGACATCTGGGTGGCTCAGTGGTTTAGCGCCTGCCTTCGGCCCAGGGTGTGATCCTGGAGTCCCAGGATCGAGTTCCATGTCGGGCTCCCTGTATGGAACCTGCTCCTCCCTCTGCCTGTGTTTCTGCCTCTCTCTCTCTCTCTCTCTTTCTCTCTCATGAATAAATAAATAAAATCTTTAAAAAAAAGAAGTACCTTTTTAGAACCTCAACCAATGACAAAACAATATTTGTACAAAATAGGAATATTCTATAAAAGACAACAGAATACTGAGAAGAAAATTTATAGCATTAAACACATATATTAGAAACAAAAGATCTCAAATCAATGATATTAGCTTCCATAAAAAAACTAAAAAAAGAAAAGGGCAAATTAAACCCAAAGTAAGTAGAAGAAGACAAATAATAAATATTAGAGAAGAGGTCAATGAAATAGAAAACAAAAATGGAGAAAAATCAATGAAACTGAACTGTTTTTTTTTTCAAGATCAATAAAATTAACAAATATTTAACCAAAATACTGAGAAAAAAGCACACAAATTATGAATATCATTAATGAGAGAGGTGGCATGACTACAGATTTCACAGATTAAAATAAGAAAATATGAAGAACTTTAGGACAATAAATTTTAAAACTTAGATGAAATATATGAATTCCTTGAAAGACACAAGCTAGCAAAGATGACTCATGAAAAAATAGAAAACCTGAATAGCCTCATACTTATTAACAAAGTTGAATTTATAATTAAAGATCCTCTGATAAAAAAATTCCAAGCCCTATATGGCTTCATTGGCATATTCCACCAAATATTTTAAAAAGATATAATATGAATTCTCTAAAAACTCTTCTAGGAAATCAAAGAAGATAAATTACCTCCCATTCTATGAGACCCAGCATTACCTTAGGACCAAAACCAGATGAAAACATTATAAGAAAACTACAGCCCAATAATCTTCATAAATATAGATACAAAAATAATTCTTTTTTTTAAGACAGAGAGAGAGAGCATGGGAGCAAGCAGAGGTGGGAGGGGCAGTGGGGAGAGAGAGAATTTTGAGCAGGCTTCATGTGGAGCCTGACACAGTGCTTGATCTCACGACCCTGAGATCATGACCTGAGTTGAAATCAAGAGTTGGACACTTAACTGACTGAGCCACCCAGGTACCCTGATGCAAAAATAATTCTTGAAAAACTTTTAGTAAGCTGCATCAAATAATATTTTAAAAGAATAATATGTTATAGTCCAATGGAATTTAGTGCAGCAATGCCAGGTTGGCTTAACATTCAAAATCAATCAATGTAATTCACTACATTAATAGATAAAAAAGGAGTGCCTGTCTGGGTCAATCAGTAGACCATTCGCTCTTGATCTCAGGGTTGTGAGTTCAGGCCCATGTTCAGTATGGAGCCTACTTAAAAAAGAGATTACAAAAATCATCTCAATATATGCATAAATAGAATTTGTCAAAAACCAACATCTATTCCTGACAAAAAGCTCTCCACAAAACTAGGAATACAAGGGAACTTCCTCAGCTTAATAAAGATCACCTATAAAAAACATACCGCTAAGATCCAGCTGTCATACTTACTGGTAAAAGGCTGATTTTCATCTAAGATTATAAATACAGAGAACAAACTGATAGTTGCCAGAGGGAAGGGGGCAGGGGGATTGGTGTGAAGAGTGAAGGGGAGTGGGAAATACAGGCTTCCAGTTGTGGAGTGAATAAGTCACAGAAGTAAAAAGCACAGCATAAGGAATATAGTCAATAATATTCTAATAGCACTCTATGGGGACAGATGGCAGCTATACTTGTAGTGAGCATATCATAATGTATATAGAAGTTGAATATTGTATACTTGAAACTAATGTAACATTGTGTGTCGATTACAATCAAATAAAAAATTAAATAAAAATAAATTTAGAAAAGAAGAAAGCAAGTGTGTCCACTTACAACACTTCTACTCAATATTATACTGAATGATCTAGACATTGCAATGAGATAAGAAAAATAAACCAAAACCTGTTAGATTGGAAAGAAGTAAAATTATCTTTATTCTCATATAACATGATCATCAATGTAGACAACCTATATGTCCTGCAAAAAAACACAAGAGGAAACCTTAATGACCTTGGATTAGGTAATAGTTTCTTACACACAACACCAAAAGTACTATCCATAAAGTGAAATTGATAAAATAGTCTTTATCAAAATTAGGAATTTATGTTCTTTGAAAGTCCCAAATAAGACAGATGACAAGCCACTGACTGGGAGAAAACATTTTCAATTCATATAACCTGTAAAGATTATATATCTAAAATCTGTAGAGAATTTACAAAATTTAATAAGAAAATAATCCAATGAACAATAGACAAAATATTTGAACAGATGCATCACCAAAGAAGATGTAATTAAAAACATGAAAAGATGCTCAACATTATTAGCCATTGAGTATATGCAAATCAAAGACACAGTGAGATTCTACTATACATCTATTAGAATAGCAAAAATCTACAAAGGTTGTTGAGTATGTGGTGGAGATAGAACTCTCATATACTGTTGGTGAGAATATAGAATGGTACAGCTACGTTGGTAGTTTCCTAAAAAGTTAAATATATACTCTATAATATTTAATTCCTAGGTGTCTACCCAAGAGAAATTAAAGTATGTGTCCACACAAGCACTTGTTTGTGAATGATCACAGTAACTTTGTGTGTAATAGCCAAAGACTAGAAAAAGCCCAAATGTCCATCAACAGGTGATTGGATGAATACTTGTTATATCCATAGAATAGAATACATCAATACATCAATACATCAATAAAATACATCAATACATCAATAAATCAATACATCAATAAAAAGACATGAACCATTTTGTACATGTAATAACATGGATGAATCTCAATAATTTTTCTCAGCAAAATAATCCAGACAAAAAAGAGTTCATACTCAATTATGTAAAATTCTAGAAAATTCAAGCTAATCTACAATAACAGAAAAAAAGTTCAGTTTTTGCCTGGGTAGGGAAGTAGGGGATGGAAGTAGGTATAAGAAAACCCCTGGAGTCATAGATATATTCACTGTGTTGATTGTGGCAATAGTTTACTAGGTGTAAAGATGTGTCAAACTTTCTGAATTAGGCATCTTAATATATGCAGTTTACTTCAAGAAAGTTTTAAAAACATCATGCAAGTGGTACATAGTATTCCATTTTATGTTAGTTCATTTTAAGAATTAACATATTATTTTAAGCTATTTGCCACTGTATAAAATTGGTGTTCAAAATATTCTTCTACGTTTAGCCTTTGATTTTGTGTTCCCTTTGTGACACTGTTGAATGCATCCATTTGAGAACCATCTTCTCACAAAACAGCGTTCTGTCGTTTCAGAAAGCCCCTGCCTCAGGGCACCTGGGTAATTTAGCCAGTTAAATGTCTGACTCTTGGTTTTGGCTCAGGTCATGATCTCAGGGTTGTTAGATGGAGCCCCACATCGGGCTCTGCTCTGAGTGTGGAGCCTGCTTGGGATTCTTTCTCCCCCTCTCCTTCTCCATGTACTCTCTTTCTCACTAAATAAATAAGTAAATAAACAAACAAACAAACAAACAATTTTTTTAAAAAAGAAGAAGAAAAAGAAAATTCCTCAAATGGACTAGGTTTATGTTTTATGCTTAGCTTCAAGCACAGAGCCTGACACATAGCAGAAATTCAATGATGTCAGTTGAATGGGCTAAAGTCTCTGATATCCTGTCTCCTCTTTGTCTTATATGTGTCACACTGAATGACTTCCATAACTCATTCTAACAGTATTGAAGCTATGGATATAAACTGGAGAACATCTTTTCTTTCTTCAATTTATCTCCACTCTGTTATTTGCCTCATTTTCCCACCTGCAGTGCTTTCACTTTCCCCCAAATTAGAAGTGAGAAAATCTTAGATTATGTTAGGTTCAGCTATCTTTTCTGACACTTAATGCCAATGTGGTCTTGAGAAAATTACTTGACTTCTCTGGATCTGTTTCTTCATTATAATATGAAGTTAATAATACCTATTTCTAGGGTTGTGTGTGAAGTTCATGAGAGACTTGTAATGTCTGAGCCATAGTAAACACCTAACACATGCTAATTTTCTTCCCGTCTGGATCCCACCATATACAGCTTCTTCATTAAAATTTTCCCATGCAGTGCTTCAGCTCTTCTGGACTTGGTCCTCTTGTAAGACTGCGAGTGATACAGATTAATCAACAAGTGCCTAATATTTAAATAACATTTCTCAGAGAATGGAATGTTTGTTCAGAATTATAGAGTGGGAAAGTGAAATATTATAGCAAGTTTTTGTATAAATGGAAATAGAGAGGTGGGGACATAGATGGCAACACTTTTTTTCTACTCAGCTATTCCACATAGGCAGATGTTCATTCTATTTATTCTCAAAGTTCGATTTGATCTTTGCACACGTCTCGTACTTAAGGTCCTGACATTCGCCCTATAACCCTTGGTCCCCACATACCTCCTTTTCTCCTATTACTACTGCCCAAACCTGAACATCATTATGCTTGAATAGAAGCATATTTGCTATACTATTTACACTGCAAAGAAATGACTTTTCCTAAGCCTAATGTTGTGTTTCCTGACACATACAGGTGTTCTAGTCCTCAAGAGTTTATCCTTCACTTTATCTGGAAGAAGGAAGGAAGGGAGGGAGGGAGGAAGGAGGGGAGGGAGGAATTATTTTTCTGTTCACAAGTTCAAGAGATACCATTTGGAATATATATGAAAAGTCTGAAGTGCCTTCTTTTAAAAAATTAGAAAAAAAAAGAGTAGAGAAAATGATCCTTTAGCCATTCTCCCAACCCTAGGACTATGTTCAAACCCATACCATGGTGAACAGCTGGAACAATAATAACTAAAATTATCTGACCATTTACTATTTACCAGTGTCCTAAGCACTTTACATGTAATTTGATTCTAACCACTTTCTGCATTAGGTACTGTTATCATTCCCATCTAACAGAAGAGAAAACAGAAACTGAAGATTACTACGGTTAACATAGGTATCCATCACATTACTAGGATGAAGCAGAGCAAGGGACTGAGCCTAGTTAAGAATCTATATTCTTAATCCCTATAGTTGACCAATGCATTTAATTATAGTAAGATTTCAATTAATCAGAATTCTACTAACTGAAGCCCTTAGGTAAATGTCTCTTCTTTTATGAGAAAGAAGTACATTGTAATATTAAAGCCTATGTCATAGGCTTTGCTAAACAAAAATTTCTAGAAAATGAGCCTCTTGTCAAGGCTCAATCTACCTTGGCAAGATTCTTAGCCAACAAAGTCTTAGTGGTTACTAGACTTAGTACTAAGGGAATAAAATACTTTGACTCTTAAAAAAATAGACTCTAATCAAAAAGTAAAGCACATTCTTATTTCTATTTCTAGCCCTCAGGTCACTAGAATATTCAGTTAACCGGAACCACTCTTTTTAAACTGAGATTCTCCCATATCCTGACATTTCTATAAATATACAGAGATGTTAGATGTCAGGTAGGCAAAATATCTGGCTTTCTAACTGAATATTTTCCAGTATTTATCTGAATGAAGTACACAACGGACAACTTTCGTTCAGAAATAAGGTATACGTGTGCTATATGATGAAACATACGTGATGTATTTATAATTAAATAAAACACATGTGAAGATTATGTATAAAATAATCACCATTGAATAGAGGCTACTGCTTGCTAATGTATTCTGGAATTTCTAAAATTTAAATTCTTCCCTTTTTAATTTAAATTCTTCTAAACAGAAAAGAGAGATTATTCATTTATTGATCAATACTGATCACCTATTGATTCATCTATTGAGCTTGTCCATCTATTCATCAAAATTCTGAACCTCAAATAAAAATTAAAAATATTCAGAGGAAGTGTCTGTAAGAGAATTACATAGTGATGTAAAAGATAATTTAGTAAACACTCAATATAATAATGTAACTGGTGGCACTCGGGTACTGAAGTGTGAAGAAGCACTGAAATTGGGTTGTTAAAGTCCAAAAGCTTGATGAAATGATTCACAATTGGCATTTGAACTAATGAAAAAATTGTGAAAAGGCAACATTATCAACTTGAAATGATTATCAACTTGTCTTTCCAAGACACTTACTATCAAACAAAGTAGTCTAGCTGGTGACAAAATAACTCCTATGTGGTCTGGAAAAGCAACTTCGCAAAAATATCAGACAAGATGTCTTTCATAAAATACATACACATATGAACACACACAATTCACATACAAAATAATCTCACAAGAAGTCTCATATGATGATCTAAAAGAATCTGCCTTGAAATTAAGAACTTGGGCCTGGAAGATTCTCATATATGGTTCATCTCTCGACATAGTCTAGTTTCTCTTGGAAAATCACTGGGCCATATGTTTCTTAGAAGGTATCACTGATCATATATATTAGTGCTATATTTCTCTCTTTCTCTCCCTTCACCTTTATTTTCTCCCCATGCTGCTATTCAAAAGTGGTGGTTTGCATAAGGATTTAGGGAATAGATTATCCAGTACTATTGTTCTTTAGGTTATGGCTCTGAGTAAGCCTCAAAGTCATTGTAAGTACAAGAAAAAATATACGACATAAGGAGAAAGCCAGACTTTTATATATGAAGTTTGTGTGTGTGTGTGTGTAAAGGAGGCCACAAGATCTCATATATATGTGCACAGATTTAGAGAATCAATGCCATAAAACCACCCACTGATTTTACAATGCTACTTACTTCCCCATATTCCTTTTGAATATATTACTTTTGTGTGGACAGGTGCAGATGACACTTCTGGTAAAAATAAAAACAAAAAAATTGATAAACACTTGTGTGGTCACAGAAATATTCAAGTCAACCTAATTTTATCCACTAGTATTTGACTGCCTACTTGTGTGCCCAATAAAGAGTTTATCATTTAATCACTCAAAAACATTCATCTAGTTCAGTTTTTTCCTGGTCTAATCACTGCCAAATTCTGTTTTAATATCTATTCTGTGATATTAGAAACCACTGAGATGTACACTTCAAATAGGTGAATTGTATGATATATGAATTATTTCTCAATAAAGGTGTTTTTTTTTAATCTTTTTTTTATTTTTGTTTATTTACTTATGATGGTCACAGAGAGAGATAGAGAGGCAGAGACATAGGCAGAGGGAGAAGCAGGCTCCATGCACCGGGAGCCCGACGTGGGATTTGATCCCGGGTCTCCAGGATCGTGCCCTGGGCCAAAGGCAGGTGCTAAACCGCTGCGCCACCCAGGGATCCCTCAATAAAGGTGTTATTTAAAATTCTATTCTGTAAACATTACAGCCACTATTTATTATTTATCATATACTAAGTGCATTGTATAGGTTGAGTCTTCTAATGTGACAGTTATAACCAGTTTATGGGAAGCTTTATAACTCCAGTTTCACAAAGAAATTGAGGCTTACAAACATTAAACAACTTGCCTAAGGATACATAGCTAATAAGTGATGGATTCAGTATTCCACCTGGGATTGTTTGACTCCAAAGGCCTTATCCTTTCACACTACAGAGGCTGCTTCTGGGCCTATCTGCCTGCCTAACAGAAGTAAGCTGGACCTGATGATTTCTTCAGGTTGCTTGGAGCTTAAATTTATGATCTTTTAAACATTTCTTCCAATTCCTTAGATGATGCTCACTTTCTGTTTCTAACTGAAAAAAGGGGTCTGAAGGAAGAATGATAACTTAGAAAAGTCCTGATTTCCCTGGTTCTGAGAGTTGAATTCCAACCCACTTTTCAAGAAGGGGATATCAAGTCCTACAGAAACACTCTAAGTATTTTTCACTTAAGCCTCACAAATGTTAATGCAGAAACATTTCTTTTCTAATTTAATTAATTAATTTAATTAATTAATTTGAGAGAGAGAGAGAGAGAGAGATGATTAAAGGGAGGGGCAGGGCAACAGGGAGAAGCAGACTCCCCGCTGAGCAGGGAGACTGACATGGGGCTCGAGTTAAGAACCCCAGGAACATGACCTGAGCTGAAGGTAGATGCTTAACTGACTGAGCCACCCAGGTGCCTCAGAAACATTTCTGACTCAACTACTTCCTTAGAACTTGCCATAAGTGTAGATTTTGTTGGTTTTTTTACTGTTTCTCTCACCAGCTTGATTCATCTTGAAAATTATCTTTTTCTAGATATACACATTACCTTGTTTTCAGCTAGCAATTCAGGGATGCCTAAACGATGGTATCTGATGGAAGGTTTGACCAGATAATGGGGCTTCTCAACACTGAGGTGCTATTGTGGATACCTAGTGAGGATCCCTGCTAGTGTCCCATCCAAGTCAATTTACCAAGGCTTCCTGTCCAGGTACAAAAGGGGGAAAAAGGCCAGGGAACTCAAAGGCCTCAAGCCAAATATCTGATTGCCACTAAGGATGGTAGCAACAATAAAAGACATAGGAAATTAAAAGTTACTTTCAAACTTTCGCTTCAAATTTCAGTTATTTTCAAAGCAATCACTGCTGCTACTACACTAATCCAAAGCAAACATTCCCTGTCACTGAGGTTACTGTCACAGCTTCCTACCTGAACTCACTGTTATTTCTCTTGGTCTCTACAGACCATTCTTCCCACAGCATTAACCACAGTTTGGGCATCTTTCTGGATATCTAATAGAAGTAAGTTCAAAGCATCACTTGATTTTTTTTAAGTAGACTATATCCCCAACTTGGGTTTTGAACTCACAACCCAGAGATGTAGAGTCGGGTACTCTGCGGACTGAGCCAGCCAGGTGCCCTCAGCACTCTTGATTTTTACCTCCCTGCAACCCAATCTTTCCCCACTGTTCCCCATTGTAGGTAATGCCACTACTGTACAATTGATGATACCAGAAATTGGATGCCATAGACTGTCCCCCAACATTTAATTCATTAGTAAGTCAAGGAGATTTCACTCCAAAATATATCCAGAATGCAACCATTTCTCTCCACCTCCACTACTATCATCCAAAACTGGATCACTATCATCTGTCATCTGAACATATGTGATAGCCTCCTAACTGGTTTCATTCTTCGATTTGAACCACTGGGCACAATCTGTAATAGTCAGGGATATTTTTTTGAATTTACATCATTGTCTTCTCATGATTAAAATCATCTGAAGACTGATCGTTGCCATTACAATGCAACCTAAACCTCTTAAATCTTCAGGGCCCTATATGTTCTGGCCCTTATCTGCTTCTATGCTTTAATCTCACCACTCCCACTTACTACACTTACTCAGCCTCTCACCCTTGCACTTGCTATGCTCCACTCACATTAAGATCCCTGCTGTTCTTAGAACAAGCATCCTTTTTGCTTTAGGGACTTGTAATTCTCTTCTACCTGACTGGCATATTTATCTCTCAACTCTTTGCTTATTAGCTGCATTTAACCTATCTGGTCTCAGTTCATATATCACCTTCTCAGAGTTTTCCTTGATTATTTAGCATTCTCTGCCATTGATACTTTCCTTTGAAGCACATGTCACATATCACTATTAAAAATTCACATTTACTTGTGTGATAATTTGATCAATGTCTGCCCCTCCCATCCCCTCCACACATACTAGAATGTAACTGCCATGAGTCTCTGGTTCACCATTATATCCCCGTTTTTTTTTTTTTTTTTTTATCCCAGGGCCTAGAACATGATAGGTCTTTAATAGATATTTTTGAAGTAAATACATTGCCCGTATGTTCATTCTACCATAGGAAAAATGTAGCATAGTGAGGCTGGAGGCAAAGAAGAGGGGGGATGGAAGGTCCAGACAAGTAATCTCTGAGCTTCCAGAATCCTCCTCTGGGAGGACATATCCTACTTATCAACTTCCTTTAGTGCCAGTAATCTTTTAGGCCTGCTAGACTCTGTTAATTCGAGGTAACTCAAGCTGAGGATACACAACTAATCTTTATGAGAAGACACGATTACAATGCATCTAATTAATATTTTTGTTACATGTTTATTTATCCTCTAATCCCCTTTATTCTTCTCAACCATAGTAACTCTCAGCAAGAACAAAAGCTCAAGAAATTGCAGGTCAAAAGCACAGGCATAGCTGAGGATATAGGTCTGTTCTAGACAACAAGATTTCAACAGCCTAAAGAGGTCCTGGAACACAGGGCAATGGATTCCTTAGTGAGCATTAAGTACTGAATCAAGTCTGGCCACTGTTTACCCAAATTCAAGAAATAAACGGAATCTGGTAATTCAGAAAGGAAGGCCTGTCTGTGTCACTAAATTGCACCAAGTCCAGAATATTTTCAAATATACATTTTGTTGCTTTTAGGGTCTACGATAACCTGATTAGATGTTTTTTAATAGACAATAATTTTTTATAATAACACATCAAACATTATTGGTATTTGAATGGCGTTGACAGGAGCCAGATCTCAGTGTGACTTGTATGCCATCCTAAACTTCTACCTTTTCTGAAAATGATAGGCCATCACTGAAGGATTTTTAGTAGAAAAATGATGAGAACAAATTTTAGATCATGTTTTATTTAAAGCACAGTTGGGGAGCAGTGAGAAGGGTGGATTGGAGAGGAAAGAACAAATAGCAGGGTTTATAATTAGGAGGCTACTTCCATACTCTTGTGGGAAAATGATTAATACCTGAAACTATGCTATTTGGAATGGAAGAGAGGGGATAGATTTAGATGATATTCAGGATGTAGAAATAACTGAAACTCCATGTACGGAAGATGGTTGTGGGAGATGAGAAAAGGGGACAAGTCAAAGGTCCTTTGTAGGTTTCTTATTTGGGGAAGGAGGTGGATGGCAGGGCCATTTCTCCACAGTTGAAAGCCACAGGAGGAGTAGCAGGTTGAAATAGGAAGATCCTTTGGGATATATTAAATCGGATGCTTGTGAAGTATAAGAGAGAAGAAAGTTACATGCTATTTGAATTGAATTATAGTTTTTCCCTTCTAACATGCCCCCATGGAATTATAGGATTATAGTCTCCTACCAGGCCAGACACTGAGCAGGTGCTCCAATAGAGTTGTTGATTTGATTTGCATATACCATACCTCAGGCGACCCGCCACAGCCACCTGGGCAAGAAGAATGGGAAGGAAGGGGGTGTTCATCCATCCTGACAGAGCAGGGCTGGAGTCTGCAAATTATCCCTGCTGTCAGCGAAATTCCTGGAGCTGCTCAGCAGATGCCTGGAGAGAAGGTGGGCCTATACCATTTGCAGAGGCGGCTTGGTTGTCATGACTGTGTGTTGTGCTGTGGCAGAGCTGCCTCTCCTCAACTCCCTCACTTGTTTCCTTCTCTGGAACTGCACTACGGCCAAGACACATCTGTGGCCCTGAAAGAAAAATGAGTCGAATGAAGATGAAGGAACTAGCTATTTCTTCACTGGAAATTTAAATAATAGGCAAAGCAGCTCTTCAATGCTGTACCCAATTACAGTACAGCCCAATCAGCTGCCATTTGTTGGAGTAAATGGACTATTTAGGGTGTATTTTAAAATAGGGCTTGCATCTTCTACTAAGATGATTTTTACTGTACAATAGTGCCATATTGTTGCTGTATTTAAACTACTCATTTTGAGTGTGCAGGGACTGTGACAGCAACTTAAGGAGAAACTTTTCCACTTGCCAATTTACCACACATCCTTCATAAGGGCGGATGTCCATTTTGCAGTCTGAAGAGGCAAATGGATTGGAGCCCACGGCTATCCCAGAGTCCTTGACACTGGAGGTGGCCTCTCCACAGAAAAACAGGTTTACTTTAATGGCTTGAACTTTGAGACCCAAGAGGTGGCTTCCATGACCCAATGCAAATCTGCAAAGAATGCTAACCCCACCAGGAGGGCAAAATCTATTTTGGAACAGTTAGGCAACTTTTCACACCCAGGAACTGCATCTTTACCTAGAAAGGATTAAGTCCCATTTAATAGGCTCTAAAAGGCACTAAGCCTTGGTGCCGCGGGAGGGGGGTATTTAAATCATAGCCCTAGATCTGATGCTAACTACCTGGAGAACCTTGGACAAGTTCCCTTAACTCTCTGGATGTCCATTTTCCTGCCTGAAAAATTCTGAGGCTGGAAATGATGGTCTTTATGTTTCTCCTGGAAGTATCCTAGATCCTATTTTTAATCTTATGTTGAGGTAGATGCGTACATCTGTTGACTTATCTTTTCACTTCCCGTTAGGAGGATGGCAGGTGAAAGTAAAGCCCTGCCCTTTACCCCTGCCCCACCCCATACACCCCTCGACCACCACCAAAGCTGTCTGGTCTGGCTGCTCTCCAGACCTATTACTTCTGTCTTATTGAGCATACATCTGTAGTATCCCCATTCAGCAAAGTGGTTTGTGGGGCCACATGAGCACTGTTTTCTATGGGATTCTTTCAAAAGGAATACAAAAGTGGAAGCTGGTCTATAAATGAAGATGGGAGTCCTGGTGGCCATACTTCTTCAAGAGCTATTAAAAAATCTACTGGTTTGAAGTGCTTTGCTCTCCAGTACTTTCAGCTATCGAAATAGAAAGTCACTTGATATGGAGGTTGGGAAGATTTGCCTTGAATTTCAACGACAGCATTCAGATTCATTTTGGCACTCCAAAATACCGGTATTTTTCAATGCATGCATTTAAAAAATATATGTAGTTTTTATTATTTTTTATTTATTTATGATAGTCACAGAGAGAGAGAGAGAGGCAGAGACACAGGCAGAGGGAGAAGCAGGCTCCATGCACCGGGAGCCCGACGTGGGACTCCATCCCGGGTCTCCAGGATCGCGCCCTGGGCCAAAGGCAGGCGCCAAACCGCTGCGCCACCCAGGGATCCCTATATGTAGTTTTTAAACATCTTTTTTCAGGAATAGCTCTGTATCAGTGACAATATGTATTCAATTATTTGGTTGGAGAATGCCTAAATATTAACAGTGTATCTTAAGAAGTTTTTGGAAAGCCAATAATCTTTTGATATTCCAGGAATCTCAAATACTTAAACTGTTTGAAAACACAGCACTACATTGTTTCTCCTCTACTTCAGTTACCCAGCCCCAAGAACATTAGCCCAGAGTGTTCTAATTGCTTAGCTTCCGGAACTGCTGTGGTCGCCAATCAGTGTTACGTTACAGAAAACGAAGTGTTCTTCTGTTTTGGGAAAGCCAATTTCAAATTTTTTCATGGTACGTTCTTTTTTGCATTGTACTTCCTCTATGTTATTTTAGATAACAATTTGATTTAAATAATATTATGCGCTGTGGACTACAGCATGGATTTCGAATGCCAGGCTGCTCTACTCTGGATTAATTCCCTCATTCAGCAATGCCCCGTTTCCTGCCTCTTTAGTGAGCATTTTTAAATATCTTCATTTAGCTTTCTATTGAAGAAGAGGGAGGGGGATGAGGTGAAGGGAGAGCCCAAAGAAAGAGAGTTCCTTAACAAAGAAAGGTTGTTGGAGGGAGAGAAAATAAAGAGAAGATTTAAACTGCACTATGAAATGGAATTGCTCTGAAAATAAGAGGCAAAGCATTTCAATTTTCTTTTGGTCTATAGAAAATCGACCAAAACGTAAAATGACATTATTTGAGTCTAGGCAGGAAGGAAGATTATCAAAACTACTGCTTGTAGGTGTACATTTATTAGTATGAAATTGACCTGCTATATTCAGATGAAAACTTGTAGCTCCCTTGGGAAGGGACTTCAGATACATGCTAATCATTTGCCTGAACCCTTGAAAGAATCCCCTAGGCAGCTCTTCTTGAGGGTTTGCACTTGTCTCACATACCCTGTACTTTCAAACAGATACCAAATTCTCTCCAGCTCATAATTACAGGAAGCAGCCAACTGCTTAACTTTGGTTTGTTTGGCCAAAAATTGATGTCTTTTTAATAGATACATCTGTTAAAGAACATAGACTATTCAGGAGACGATAGACCCCAAGCTTCCTTTACAAAATCAATCCTAGTTTGGGGCCCTTGGGATTAAGATGGGGGTGAAGGGATTCATGGGCCCCCATGACTACAACCTAGAAAGCAATCTGGCTGGAAAAGGCATCAGGCTAGAAAAAAGAAGTTTCTTTTTTGTTTTCTTTCCAGGTTATTTTGGGGTCAGATTCCATTAGACTCCCTATTAATGAGCGGATATTATTACTTTGAGAAGCTGGGTGGATAATTTTCTTCCCTTATCAGCTTATTCTGATAATCCTGTCATTTCTGAAGGATTGCCACGCTCTTCTGTTTCCCAACTTCAAGAAGTTAATGTTTTGTAAACTTAAATGTAGCTATGAAGTTCCTATTAGAAGAAATCTTAGGTTTCCATGTAATGAGGTTATATTTAAACACATCTGGGTCTTCAGGTTCTTTCTTTGGCCAGCTTGAATGTTGGTTTTTGGGATTTCCAAAGCCCTTTTCCCTTCCCTTTCTAGCATATACCTTTTCTTGATCTGTTCCATTGGCAGACAATGCCTTTATACTGCACATGGCAGGTCCTATGGGATGCTGCTTCAAATTCTCAGACTGTTTTTTCCTTCTATTCTTCTCTCCTCTAGCCCTGACACTGACCATACGTACATTCCTCTCTCCAAATAAAAATTTCCTTTCAACTAGGCTCTTGTTTCAGGTACAAAAAGGACCTGGTATTACTCACTAATCTAAAATAACTATAGTATGCCTGTATTTGCGATGTAAATTGTGCATTTGTAAATCTCTAAAGGTGTTATTTTATATATTGATGTGTGGATTGGGGAACTTGGGAGGGTTTGCGGAAAGATTTCCTGCCACTCTTCATATTCAGTTCTTATTCTGCCTATATGTGATCGCAGCTTTGTTGCAGGCCAAATAGTTTCTGAAAATGACAAGTCCATGATAAATTCTATTTGCCAAGCTGAATTATAGAGTGTGGACTGGGGTATATAATGGGACTAAGCCTTTGATTGATTTTCCACTACATACACTATTTCTCCCTGATTTCTTTTCCATAAAGTTTATAAAATGGAAGGATCCCAGATGCTTTTGCTTTTCTTCCTATTCAATTTTCTATTTTGATTCCTAGACACCAACAAATGACTCTAAGATATAGGTTCCAGAAGTTTTTAACTTGAACCCCCTCCCAGAAAAAAAAAAGAAGAAAGGAAAAAAGAAAAAATAAGAAGAAAAAGAAAGAACATAGCTGTACTTTCTAGGAAAAATGTATCCATTTATGTTTGCATTATGTATATAATTTTAAAAGTCAATTTCTCTCTGACCTAAAACACTAGCATATTAATCTTAGTGTAGGTAGTAAGGATATGTCATCTGTTCAGTTGTTGCAGTCAGGCATAGTTGATGCTTTCCATTTGTCTCTCTTGGGGATCTGCCACTCAAAAAGGAATGATATGATGGAGTGGAATATTAAAGGAAAGTTCGAAGATGTTCTGAACCTGCTTTGAAATCATCATTTTTCCAGGTTTCTCAAGTATGTCAACAATCATTTTCTTTTATTTCCCACTGAATTCTTTACCCCTCTTTCCTCTATATTCCTAACTGCTGCTTCTCATATCTTTAGGGGACATTTTTAAAGTATAGTTGACACACAATGCCACATTAGCTTTTCGACGTACAATTTAGCAATCTGACAAACGTAGACATGATGCTATTCACCATAAGCATAGCTACCATCTGTGCCATTGCTTCTTTTCATCTTGACCCACACCTTGCAAGCAGTGCCCAATATATTTGGAGCTTTTTTTGTCTAAACAGAGCAGATAGCCTGAACATGGTATGGTTATTGAAGACAATTTCTCTACAGAGAGAGCTGGTGCTCTTCCATCTAGAAGGGAAAAATTCTATATAGGCTTTTATATGTTATAATACAAAGTCAGTACTCTTACCTACTCCTTTTGTCTCTCAAGTAAATGGATCTATTTCCAACCATCAATATAGAGTAATAGCCTGCCAGTCCTTGTTTTTATTTTATTTTATGTTGAATTATTTATTTATTTAATTAATTATTTTAGAGAGAGAGCAAGCAGGGTGGGGAGGGGCAGAGGGAGAGGGAGAGAGAGAGAAATTAAAGCATATTCTGTGCTGAATGTGGAGCTGACTCAGGGCTCAATCCCATGACCCAGAGATAATGACCTGAGCTGAAACCAAGAGTTGGACATATAACTGACTGCAACATCCAGTTGCCCCTAACCTGCCAGTCCTTGTTTTTTTTTTTTAAGATTTTATTTATTTATTCATGAGAAACACAGAGAGGAGAGAGAGAGACAGAGGCAGAGACACAGGAAGAAGGAGAAGCAGGCTCCATGCAGGGAACCCAATGTTGGACTCCATCCCGGATCTCCAGGATCACACCCTGGGCCGAAGGCGGTGCTAAACTGCTGAGCCACCCGGGCTGCCCCAGTCCTTGTTTTTTAAAAAAGAACATATGACCTCCAAATTATGTGAGAGAAGAAATTTTCAGGAAAATTACATAGAAATGCTATTCATTTTCTCCTTTCTTCTAGATACTTATAGTAGTCGTTTCATATTTGCTCTCCTGTTTCCCTCCCCCCATCCTAATAGGACTTGAATTTCTCACTCATGAGATTAGGGTGGGATTGATTCTATGCACTTCCAGTTGCATCTCGAAGAAGACCTTAATTGGCTTAAGCTAATTGGTATATCCTCTGCCTATGGAGACAATATTTTTGGCCCAGAGATGAATATATGAAAAAATTGAACTATTTATATTTGAAGAAACACTTGCTGAGAGTTTCTGAGGAAGAAAATTTCCTCTCACTTCAATGGAAGATACATAAAAAGATGTTCTCTCTCACACACTAAATATGAACAAAGAAGCTTATAAACCCAGGAGCTACAGGCAGCCATCTTTAGATTTAGAATGAGTCAGTTTTAGAATGAAGTTGACATCATGGAAAGAAAAGTAGAGAGTCAGAAATAAAAGAGATATTCTTTTGTTGGTGACCTACTAGATCAATCCTTGCCTGAAGCATAACCTACGTCTAGAATTTAAGTTATGCATGCCAACAATGTCGTTATTTTTAAACCAATGAGAACTATGCTGTTCTTCTTACCTCCAACTGAAAGTAAATTAACTGAAACAATACTCTCAGATGAATTATGGAAAAAACTTGAAAAAGCATGGTAACCACACAAGCTTTGATCCTATGTGGTAAGCTTCACTGAGATTAATTTTAATATTATCAAGGGCTTTTATTTTTAAAATTATAATATGAAAATCCTTCTACATTTGCTATAAAAATGTCCCCCAAAGATATTGTTTATTTTATTTTCAGTCTTCATTATATCAGATCTCATAGAAGGTTCTTTTAGAATTTAACAGCACAATAATCCATATCTTTCTCAAAGGATTGCTGTATAATCTCTTGTCTCATAATATGAACTACGTCATTCAGCAGATTTCTCTTTGTGTGGTGACTATTAAGAAGACTTGAGCCAAATAAGAGTAATTTTATAGCATCTTAACAGGGTTCCCTGCTTCCAATCTTGATCCACTTTAATTTATACTCAACACAGCAGTCAGAGCTCTTTTTAAAATGTAACTCAGATCACATCACCCCCCTGTTCAAAGCACTCCAGTGAAGGCTCCACCTGTGCTTAGTGTGCAAAAAAATCCCTCAAGAGGACATTACATTAATCCTATCTAATGCTGAGAAAAGGCTGAATAATTACAAAATAATATTTTTGGGGCCCATCAGAAAGTTGAACTTCCAACGCAGGAAACTTAAGAGAGTACCACCTCTGTGGTACTGGCATACAGAGATGATTGGATTCCATCCAGAGACAGATAAAACAGCATTTCCTTTCTTGGACCTTCCCTCACATGAGACAAAATCCCTAAGCCACTCAGAAGGGGCAGAAAACACTCCTGTTCCCAGGATTTAAGCAAAGATAAGTTCCTTTGGAAGAAGGGTAGGAGCTAACCATTCCTTTTCTGAGGAAGAGATAGGAAACACCCTTACTTAAAGAACACAAGAAAATATGCTATTTCTTGAAATGCTATTTCAGGGGAATGGAAGAAACAAAAACTCTATGCTCCTGAGGGAGGGACAGGGAACATTCTTGGGTTCAGGATTCTATACCAATACATGGAAGAAGGGGAGAAACTCTTTCCCACCCAAAGCCTTCCCCAAATATGAGGGAGAGTTTGGACAATACAGGAATTGGGGAAGTAATGCTGCTCAGAAAGACTGATCACCAAAGTCCAGATGGGCAGGTCATGCTAAAGACTGAGGCTGAACCAGGAGAACGTAGAGAAACCCTTGTCCTCATGACAAACGTAGAACTGACTAACAAGCAGCGGAAGTCTTTCTGTTTCCTTCCACTGATGGAAAGAAAGTGCTTAGAGAGAGATCTCTTCTTGGAGCAGAGGGTGGGGCACAAATATTGGGAAAAACTTTTGAGAAGTCCAGAACTCATTTTAAACACAAAGTAAAAACAGTAAACTACTTACTATTCAATGCCTGTGGTTTGCTAAAGGTAAAGATAGAAACAAGTAAACAAAACTCAGTTCAATTCCTGACTGGATTGTCCTAACATCCTGTCAAGAAAGGTTGATAATTTGTCCAGAAAAGAAGCAATGAGCCCTTACTAAATTCAGATAGTTTATTACTTGCATATAACAACTACAAGAGCAACTAAACCCAAGGGCTTCCCAAAGGGAAACCCTGTTTCCCTTGCCCCACAGGATAATAATGGCACAAAAACGTTCAGATAGCTGCAACACAAGTGGTGAGATGAAACCTGTGCCACAGTGAACTTATTAGTTTTAAATCCTATAGATTTACCCCAAAGAGGCAATGCCAAAATCTTCATACCTCATCAGAACCTGGGAGGCAATGAGAAATTATCTCATGACAGCCACCTAGGAAGATAGGGAGGCAAGTCTGAAATGGCCCAGCAGGAGATTCTCAAAAGTCTATTATGCTCTCATTTTCTGGAAAGATCACAGGGCATTCTGCAAAGAACTAGAACAGCTTTAGTTAAACCTTGGCTATGTGGCCTATGTCAGTAAATGCGAGGTCATCAGGGCACTGACAGAGTTCTTTCTTTTTTATTTCTTTAAATTTTATTTATTTATTCATGAGAGACACACAGAGAGAGGCAGAGACATCACTCATTGCTGTTTCTAAATACAATATACATATGCAGAAATAAATTAAAAATTACAGTACATTAAAAATCAACAAAAACCTAGCCTATTTTTGAGATAATGCAAATAGTAGAATGTGATTCAGACACAAAATTGGAACCATCAGGACAATTTATTTTTAAAAGACTATCATTCCTAAATAAAGTAGAAATTAGGACACCCTGGGCAGCCCCAGTGGCTCAGCAGTTTAGCACTGCCTTCAGCCCAGGGTGTGATCCTGGAGCTCTGGGATCCAGTCCCACATCAGGCTCCCTGCATGGAGCCTGCTTCTCCCTCTGTCTGTGTCTCTGCCTCTCTCTGTGTCTCTCATGAGTAAATAAATAAAATCTTAAAAAAAAAGAAATTGGGACACTCCTAGATTAAAAAAATGAGGAGTTTGTCACTCACCAGTAGACCTGCCCCCACCAAAAAGGAGACCTCCAGGCTTATATGGAAGGATACTAGACATTAACACAAAGACACATGAAAAAAATAAAAAACAATGGTAAATGTTGTGCAGTTAAATATAAAAGACAGTAATATTACATATTTACTTGGTAATTACTCTTTATATTTTCCTACATGATTTAAAAGGCAAATGGATAAAACAGTAATTATAAAGCTATGCTAATAAGCATGCAATGTATAAAGATGTAATTTGTGATAATAACATAAAAAGAGATAAGGAAGTATAATACAGCAGATATTATATACTGTTGATTCAATGTTTGTATGAATTCAAATTTGACTGTTCTAAAGTTAAGACATTCATTGTAATACACAAGGTAACCACTAAAGCAAAAACTAAAAACTAATTACAGAAAAGGAAACTAGATGAAATCAAGAGAGTACGCTAAAAAAATTATTCATAAAGTCAGTAATGATGGAACTGAAGAACAAAAAAAGGTATATGACATGTAGAAAATAAATACCAAAATTGCAGAAATCTTTTCTTATCAGTAATTACTTTAAATGCAGAAGGATGAAACACTCCACTTAAAAGGCAGAAATCGGCAGAATGCTTGAAAGATATTATCCAACCATACACTGCCTATGAGAGACTCACTTTAGACCTGAAGACACCTCCAGACTGAAAGTGAAAGGAGGGAAAAATACACCACACAAATAATAATAAAAAGTGAGCTTAAGCAGCTTTACTAATATCAGACACAATAGATTTTAAATTGAACTGTTACAAGAGATAAAAAATATATACATTGATAAAAGGTTGGATTCACCAAGAAAATAGAACAATTAGAAAGACATAGATAGCAAAGAAGAAGGGATTTACAATATGACACCAAAACCTAACAGAATTGAAAGGAGATATATAGTTCTACAATGGCAGTTGGAGAATTCAATACCCCATTCTCAAAGAAATAAAGAACTTGAATAATACTACAAACCAGTCAGAGGAAACATATACAGGTGACACTTGAACAACACAGAGGATAGGGGTGCCAACCCCCCACACAGTTAAAAAAATGCACATACAACTTTTGACTTACTAAAAACTTAACTACTAATAGTTTGCTGTTGACCAGAAACCTTACCGAAAGCATAAAACAGCTGACTAACACATATTTTGTATATGTATTATATACTGTATTCTTACAATAAAATCATCCAAATAAAATGTTGTTAAGAAAATCATAAGGCAGGGAAAATTCATTTTCAGTATTGTATGATATTTATTTTTAAAAATTGTACATAAATGGACCTGCACAGTTCAAACCCATGTTGTTCAAGAATCAACTATAAGTAAAATAAAAAATGAAATTGGGGATATTACTATCAACCTTACAGAAATTTTTAAAAAGTTATAAATAGGGGAGGCGGGGCAAGCTGGCGGAGGAGTAGGGTCCCCAACTCACCTGGCCCCACCAACTCACCTAGAGAACTTTCAAACCGTCCTGAAAACCTACAAATTCGACCTGAGATTTTTTGTAAAAATTTTTATTTATTTATTCATGAGAGAGAGAGAGAGAGAGATGCAGAGACACAGGCAGAGGGAGAAGCAGACTCCATGCCGGGGCCCGACGGGGGACTCCATCCCGGGACTCCAGGAACGCGCAGGATCAGGCCAAAGGCAGGCACCAAACCGCAGAGCCACCCAGGGATCCCCCATCTAGATTTAAAGAGAGAATAGCTGGAACGCTACAGACAGAAGGGTTTGCACTTCTAATGAGGTAGGAAGGCAGAAAAAAATAAAAAAGCATCCAGTGGGGGAGGGGCCCCGCGAGGAGCCGGGCTAAGGGGGGCCGGGAGAGCCCAGCTCCGGAGAGGCAGGAACTTTAAAAATCTGCACCGTATTTTTCCCAAATTGAAAAGTGTTCAGCAGGGAACTCAGGCAGGATCCCAGGAGGGGCAGTAGAGCCCCCAGGTTCCTGGGGTCACTAACAGAGGAGGGGTGCCTGGGGGAAAGTGCTCCGCACCCTGTGGGCCAAGCTCCCTAAAGGGCTGGAGCGCCGGCGGGGCCCCAGGAGCAGCTCAGGCGGCACTCTATGCCGGAAGGGGCTGTGGGCCCCGGCAGCGCGATTCCAGTGGCGCAGGCCCTGGAGCCCAGGGAACCCCAGGGACACAGCCCAGGATCCGGCACTCCCCCCGGGACAGGCGGAGGCGGAGAGGGCCAGGACAGCGAGGACGATCCTGCCACCGGGCACCCCCGAGCTCTGCAGGTCAGCACCTGCCGCCTCCGGAGCACCCAGGTCCCTGCAGACAGGGAGCTGCGGGAGTTACTGCGGAGCTGACTCCAGGGCTGGAGAGCTGGCCACCGCCAGTGGGGTTGTTCCTCCTGGTGTCACCCTGTGCCTGGGACAGAGCAGGCTGCCAGGGAGCAGGGGCCTCACAGGATAAACAGATCCCACTGAGCCTGGTACCCGGTATGGGGCGGGGCATCTCCCCCAGGTGCACACACCTGAGAATCAGCACAGCAGTGCCTCCCCCAGAGACCAGCTGGAAGGACAGGGGAAGAGCAAGTTCTTGGCCGAGCAGCGCTGGAAAGCTCCAGGGGAAGTCGAGGGATTTACAGTATATAGAACCAGAGGGTAACCCTCCATTTTTTTCCTTCCTTGTTCCAGTACAACTCGTTTTTATATCAGACTGGAAATTTCCTTTTTTTTTTTTCTCTTTATCCACCTTAACTACAGTATTTTACCACCTCTTCATTTCTAAGATTCTTCCTTTTTGACATTCATATTTCTACAATTACAGATCCTAGATTTATTTTCCACTTCTAGATTCCCTTCAACATACTCAACGTAATTTTGGGAGATATACAAGATATGTTTATTGTTTTGTTCTGTTTTGTGTTTTGGGTTGTCTCTGCCTCATTTTGTTCTACAATGACGGAAGGTAATACCTTCTAAAACATGACCAGCATGCAACCAGAACTAAGTGGTATACCGTGTTGGTTCATTCTGCGACATTCCTCATTCCCATTCTACACCCCTCCTTCATCTCATTTACGTTTTGGTGGTCAATGTTGGGGCTCTCTACAAGTATCTCTGGTTAATATAAATTTAGGACTGAGCATCGTCTAACATACAGATCTTAATATACTCAGAAACAAGAGGATCACCCTCTAAAACCTCTCAGGTAGACCTCCACTACAACTTCTTCACTACCACCATCTCCCAGTCCCCCCTTTATTTCTTCTCTTTTTTTATTTTTCTTTTCTTTTTTCTTTTTTTTCTCTTCTTCCTTAGGATTTCAGGACTTTTATTTTTTACTACTTTGTTTTAAAATTTGTTTTGACTTTAGTGGTCCTTTTGTTTTATTTAGTTCTGATCTTTGTTTTGAATTTCTGGTCTCTGACCTCGGCAGAATCATCTAGGGTGAAACTTACTTAGGTTGTGGTTTATACTCAATGCAGCCCACTCATACAACCACTCTGCACTGAGCAAAATGACTAGAAATAAGAAGTCACCACAAAAGAAAGAGTCAGAAACAGTACTCTCTCCCACAGAGTTACAGAATTTGGATTACTATTTGGTGTCAGAAAGTCAATTCAGAGGCACAATTATAAAGCTCCTCGTGGCTCTGGAAAAAAGCATAAAGGATTCAAGAGACTTCATGACTGCAGAATTTAGATCTAATCAGGCCAAAATTAAAAATCAATTGAATGAGATGCAAACTAAACTGGAGGTCTTAATGGTGAGGGTTAATGAGGTGGAAGAAACAGTGAGTGACATAGAAGACAAGTTGATGGCACAGAAGGAAACTGAGGAAAAAAGAGAGAAACAATTAAAAGACCATGAGGAAAGGTTAAGGGAAATAAATGACAGTGTCAGAAGGAAGAAATCTACATTTACTTGGGGTTCCAGAGGGCACCCAGAGGGACAAAGGACCAGAAAGCATATTTGAATGAATCATAGCTGAGAACTTCCCTAATTTGGGGAAGGAAACAGACATTCAGATCCAGGAGATAGAGCGGTCCCCCCCTAAAATCAATAAAAACCGTTCAACACATTGACATTTAATAGTGAAATTTGCAAATTCCAAAGAAAAAGAGAAAACACTTAAGCAGCTAAAAACAACAGATCCCTCACTTACATGGGGAGAACTATTAGATTACAACAGACCTCTCCACAAAGACCAGGCAGGCCAGAAAGGGCTGGCAGGATATATTCAGGGTCCTAAATGAGAAGAACATGCAGCCAAGAATACTTTATCCAGCAAGGCTCTCATTCAGAATCAAAGGAGAGACAAAGAGCTTCCAAGATAGGCAGAAACTGAAAGAATATGTGACCACCAAACCAGCTCTGCAAGAAATATTAAGGGGGACTCTGTCAAAGAAAGAGGACGCCCAAGGAAATAATCCACAGAAACAGGGACTGAATAGGTATTATGATGACACTAAATTCCGATCTTTCAATAGTAACTCTGAACATGAAAGGGCTTCATTAATCCCATCAAAAGATGCAGGGTTTCAGACTGGATAAAAAAGCAAGGCCCGTGTATTTGCTGCTACAAGAGACTCATTTTAGATGTAAGGACACCTACAGCCTGAAAATAAAAGGTTGGAGAACCATTTACCATTCCAATGGTCCTCAAAAGAAACCAGGGTAGCCATCCTCATATCAGATAAATTATGGTTTATCCCAAAGACTGTAGCAAGAGATGAAGAGGGATATTATATCATACTTACAGTATCTATCCAACAAGAGGACCTAACAATCATGAATATTTATTCCCCTAATGTGGGAGCTGCCAAGTATATCAATCAATTAATAACAAAAGTTAAGACATACTTAGATAATAATACACTAATACTAGGAGACTTCAGCATGGTGCTTTCTGCAAATGACAGATCTAAGCACAACATCTCCAAAGAAACAAGACCTTTAAATGATACACTGGACCAGATGGATTTCACAGATATTTACAGAGCTTTACATCCAAATGCAACTGAATACACATTCTTCTCAAGTGCACATGGAACTTTCTCCATAATAGACCACGTACTGGGTCACAAATCAGGTCTCGACCGATACCAAAAGATTGGGATTGTCCCCTGAATATTTTAGTCCATAATGCTTTGATAGTAGAACTCAATCACAAGAAGAAATTTGGAAGAAACTCAAACACATGGAGGATGAAGAGCATCCTACTAAAAGATGAATGGGTCAACCAGGAAATCAGAGAATTAAAAAGATTCATGGAAACTAATGAAAATGAAGATACAACTGTTCAAAATCTTTGGGTACACCAAAAGCATTCCTAAGAGGGAAATACATTGCAATACAAGCATCCATCCAAAAACTGGAAAGAACTCAAATACACAAGCTAACCTCACACCTAAAGGAACCGGAGAAAGAACAGCAAATAAAACCTACACCAAACAGAAGGGAGTTAATATAAATGCGAGCAGAACCCAATGAAATGGAGACCAGAAGAACTGTAGGACAGATCAACAAAACCAGGAGTTGGTTCCTTGAAAGAATTAATAAGATAGATAAACCATTAGCCAGCCTTATTAAAAAGAAAAGAAAAATGACTCAAATTAATAAAATCATGAATGAAAAAGGAAAGATCACAACCAATATCAAGGAAATACAAAGGATTTTAAAAACATATTATGAGCACCTATGTGCCAATAAATTAGTCAATCTAGAAGAAATAGACACATTTCTGGAAAACCACAAACTACCAAAACTGCAACAAGAAGAAGTAGAAAACCTGAACAGGACAATACCAGGAAGGAAATTGAAGCAGTCATCAAAAACCTCCCAAGACACTAAAGTCCAGGGACAGATGGCTTCCCAAGGTAATTCTATCAAATGTTTAAAGAAGAAACAATACCTATTCTACTAAAACTGTTCCAAAGATAGAAATGGCAGGAATACTTCCAAACTCGTTTTATAGGGCCAGCATCACCTTAATTCCAAAACCAGATAAAGACCCCACCAAAAAGGAGAATTATAGAACAATAACCCTGATGAACACAAATGCAAAAATTGTCAACAAGATACTAGCCAATAGGATCCAACAGTACATTAAGAAGATTATTCACCATGACTAAGTGGCATTTATCCCCGGGATGCAAGGCTGGTTCAACACTCATAACACAATCAACGTGATAGATCATATCAACAAAAGAAAAAACAGGAACCATATGATTCTCTCAATAGATGCAGAGAAAGCATTTGACAAAATACAGCATCCATTCCTGATCAAAACTCTTCAGAGTGTAGGGATAGAGGGAACATTCCTCAGCATCTTAAAAGCCATCTACGAAAATCCCACAGCAAATATCATTCTCAAGGGGAAACACTGGGAGCCTTTCAGGAATGAGACAGAGGGATCCCTGGGTGGCGCAGCGGTTTAGCGCCTGCCTTTGGCCCAGGGCGCGATCCTGGAGACCCGGGATCGAATCCCACGTCGGGCTCCCAGTGCGTGGAGCCTGCTTCTCCCTCTGCCTGTGTCTCTGCCTCTCTCTCTCTATGTGTGACTATCATAAATAATAATAAAAAAAATTAAAAACAAAAAAAAAGGAATGAGACAGAGATGTCCACTCTCACCACTGCTATTCAACATAGTACTAGAACTAGAACTCCTAGCCTCAGCAATCAGGCAACAAAGAGAAATAAAAGGCATTCAAATTGGCAAAAAGGAAGTCAAACTCTCCCTCTTCGAAGATGACATGATACTGTACATAGAAAACCCAAAAGACTCCACCCCAAGATTGCTTGCACTCATACAGCAATTAGGCAGTGTGGCAGGATACAAAATCAATGCCCAGAAATCAATGGCATTTCTTTTTTTTTTTAATTAATTTTTATTGGTGTTCAATTTACCAACATACAGAAAAACACCCAGTGCTCATCCCATCAAGTGTCCACCTCAGTGCCTGTCACCCATTCCCCTCCAACACCTGCCCTCCTCCCCTTCCACCACCCCTAGTTCATTTCCCCGAGTTAGGAGACTTTATGTTCTGTCTCCCTTCCTGATATTTCCCAACATTTCTTTTCCCTTCCTTTACATTCCTTTTCACTATTATTCATATTCCCCAAATGAATGAGAACATACACTGTTTGTCCTTCTCCGATTGACTTATTTCACTCAGCATAATACCCTCCAGTTCCATCCACGTTGAAGCAAATGGTGGGTATTTGTCGTTTCTAATTGCTGAGTAATATTATCAATGGCATTTCTATACACTAACAATGAGACTGGAGAAAGAGAAACGAAGGAGTCAATCCCATTTACAATTGCACCCAAAAGCATAAGATACCTAGGAATAAACCTAACCAAAGAGGTAAAGGATCTATACCCTAAAAACTACAGAACTCTTCTTAAAGAAATTGAGGAAGCCACAAAGAGATGGAAAAATATTCCATGCTCATGGATTGCCAGAATTAATATTGTGAAAATGTCAGGGCTACCCAGGGAAATTTACACATTTAACACAATCCCTATCAAAATACCATGGACTTTCTTCAGAGAGTTGGAACAAATCATCTTAAGATTTGTGTGGGATCAGAAAAGACCCCGAATAGCCAGGGGAATATTGAAAAAGAAAACCAGAGCCGGCGGCATCACAATTCCAGATTTCAAGTTATACTACAAAGCTGTGATCTCAAGATAGTGTGGTACTGGCACAAAATCAGACACATAGATCATTGGAACAGAATAAAGAACCCAGAAATGGGCCTTCAAGTCTATGGTCAACTAATATTCAACAAAGCAGGAAAGACTATCCACTGGAAGAAGGACAGTCTCTTCAATAAATGGTGCTGGGAAAATTGGACAGTCACATGCAAAAGAATGAAAATAGACCATCCTCTACAAGATACATAGCAATAAACAAAATGGATGAAAGATCTAAATGTGAGACAAGAATCCATCAAAATCTTAGAGGAAAACACAGGCAACACCATTTTTCAACCTGGCCACAGCAACCTCTTGCAAGATCCATGTATAAAGAAAAGGGAAACCAAAGCAAAAATGAATAATTGGGACTTCATCAAGATAAAAAGCTCCTGCACAGCCAAAGAAACAGTCAACAAAGCTAAATGAATGGGAGAAGATATTTGAAAATGACATTTCAGATAAATGGCTAGTATCCAAGATCTATAAAGAACTTATGAAACTCAACAGCAGAGAAACAAACAGTCCAATCCTGAAATGGGCAAAAGACATGAACAAATTTCACAGAGGAAGACATACACATGGCCAACAAGCACATGAGAAAATGCTCCACATCACTGGCCATTAGGGAAATACAATTCAAAACCACAATGAGATACCTCCTCACACCAGTGAGAATGGGGAAAATTAACAAGGCAGGAAACAAGAAATGTTGGAGAGGATGTGGACAAAGAGGAACCCTCTTGCACTGTTGGTGGGAATGTGAACTGGTACAGCCACTCTGGAAAACTGTGTGGAGGTTCTTCAACGAGTTAAAGATAGAACTGCCCTATGACCCAGCAATTGCACTGCTGGGGATTTACCCCAAAGATACAGATGCAGTGAAACGGCAGGACACCTGCACCCCAATGTCTATAGCAGCAATATCTACAATAGCCAAACTGTGGAAGGAGCATCAGTGCCCATCAAAAGATGAGTGGATGAAGAAGATGTGGTCTGTGTATACGATGGAATATTACTCAGCCATTAGAAATGATGAATACCCACCATTTTCATCAATGTGGATGGAACCAGAGGGTCTTATACTAAGTGAAGTAAGTCAATCAGGTAAAGACAAACATTATATGGTCTCATTTATTTGGGGAATATAAAAAATAGTGAAAGGGAATAAAGGGAAAAGGGAAGAAAATGAGTGGGAAATATCAGTGAGGGTGACGGAACATGAGAGACTCCTAACTCTGGGAAATGAACTAGGGTGATAGAAAGGGAGGTGGGCGGGGGGTGGGGGTGACTGGGTGATGGGCACTGATGGGGGCGTTGATGGGATGAGCACTGGGTGTTATTCTATATGTTGGCAAATTGAACACCAGTAAAAAATAAATTTATTAAAAAATAATGAGAATAAAATGTTATAGAACAATACTAAGAACAATTGTATTTCAAGAAATTAGATAATATAGACAAAATGGAAAAATTCTTAGAAACACTCAAATTATCTAAACTAACTCATTAAAAATTTTTAAAAAATCAATATACCTAAGCTTTGGGTCAGTAATCAAAAATCTCCTAACAAAGAAAGTTCTGGACAAGAGAGCTTCATTAGTGAATTCTACCAAACTTTTAAAGAATAATTAACATCAATTCTACTCAAATTCTTTAAGAAGATAGAAGACAAACAAATGCCTCCTAATTCATTCTATGAGGTCATTATTATTTTGTTATCAAACCAAATAAAGATATCATAAAAAAAGAAAATTGCAAATCGATATTTTTTATGAATATAGATGCAAAAATCCTCAACACAATATTAGCAAACCAACAATGAACAAGTAGGATTTATTCCAGGAATGCAAGGGTGAAGGGCGGCTCAGCATAAGGAAATCAATTAATATAATACACTAAATTACAGACCGAAAGGCAAAAAACATTACCATCCCAGTTAATACAGCAAAAACATTTGACAAAATCCAACATTGTTTCATGATAAGAGAACTCAGGAAACTAGTAATTGAATGGAACTTCCTTAACATGATAAATGACATTTATGGGAAAACCACAACCAGCAACATACTCAGTGGTAAAAGACTGAAAGTTTTCTCCCTAAGATCAGGAAGAAGATATGGTTGCCTACTTTTATCATTGCTATTCATCATTGTACTGGAAGTTTTAGAGCAATCAGACATGGAAAAAATAATAAAAGGCTTCCAGGGTGGAACGGAGTAAAACTATCTATATTCCCAGATAATCCACAAAAGAAACAACATTAAAGCTGATAACTAATTGTGCAAAATTGCATTTTCCAAAATCAACATCCCAAAATCAGTTTTGTTTCTATACACTACCATTAAACAATCTTACAAGGTAATTAAGAAAGCAATTACATTGATCTTATCATGTAAAAGAAGAAAATACCTAGGAACATATTTAAAAAGGTGAAAGACGTGTATACTGAAACAAACTAGTTAAATGGAAAGACATCCTGTGTTCATGGATTGGAAAATTTATTATTGATAAGATTTAAATAATATTCAAACTGATCTATAGACTGAACACTATTCCTATCAAAGTTCTAACAGATACATTTGTAGAAAAGAAAAATGTAATCCTAAAAGTCACAGGAGTTGCAAGGAGTCCTAATAGCCAAAGCAATCTGGAAAAAGAACAAAATTTGAGGACTCGCAATTCCTGATTGAAAAATTTATTACAAAGCTTCAGCAATCAAAATGGTGTTGCACTGGCATAAGGATAGACATAGAAATAAATAGAATAGAGTTGTGAGTCAATAAATCAATATACCTCCAGCCAATTGGTTTTTGATAAGGATTCCAAGTTCATTCAGTGAGGAAAGAATAGTCTCTTCAACAAATAGTATAGGGACAACTGGATTTCCACAAGCCAAAAAGTAAAATTGGGCCCGTACCTCACACAATTACCAAAGTTAACTCAAAATGGACTAAAATTCATAAATATAAGAGCAAAAAGAACTGGTGGTGGAAAGAGGAGTAAATCTTCATGACCTTGGATTCTTAGCTATGACACTGAAAGCACAAGTGACAAAAGAAATAAATTAGGTTTAATAAAAATAAAACTTTTGTGCATCAGAGGACATTCTCAAGATAGTAAAAATGAAACCCATAGAATAGGAGAAAACATTTACAAATCCTATATTTAATAAGTGTTTAATATACAGATTATATGAAGAGCTACTAAAAGTCAAAAACAAATTGACAAACAACTCAATTTTGAAACTGTTCAAGAGACCTCAATAGACACCCCTCCAAAAAAAGATATGCAAGTGAACAATAATTACATTAAAAGTTGCACAACATAATTTTAGTCATTAGGTAAATTAAAATCAAAGCCACAATGAGATACCACAATACGATCAGATGGCTATAACAAAAAGAAAACAGAAAATAACAAGCATCAGTGAGGGTGTAGAGAAATTCAACCCTTGTACACTACTGGACTGTATACAAAAATAAAATGTGAAAAAAAAACTTTGATGTTTCCTCCAAAAGTGAAATATAGAATTATAATACCACCCAGCATTTCCTTTCTTTAGTATGTACCCCAAAGAATTCAAATGGAATCAGACTGATATTTGTATGCCAATGTGCTGCACTGGCAATGTGTATGCCAATGTGCACTTTCACAATAATGAAAAGGTAGAAAGGATCCAAATGTCCAGCAACAAATGAATGGATAAACTAAACAAAACAAAATACATATACAATGGTATATACATACAATGAGATATTATTCTCCTAGAAAGAAGAATGAAGTTCTAATACAGACTATCTCATGGTTGAACCTTAAAAACATTATGCTAATGAAATATCAGACATGAAGGGGGAAATATTGTGTGATTCCACTTTTATGAAATGTCTAGGTTCAGCAAATTCATAGACACAGAAGGTAGTTTTGAATTTACCAGGAGCTAGGAGGAAGGTGGGAAGAATAAGTTATTGCTTCATGGATACAGATTTCCTGTTTTGGAGGATGAAAAATTTTGGAAGATAGCAGGAAAATTGCCAAACACTTGAAAACTAACTTCCAACACACTTCCAAGTATCCCAAGGGTTATTTCCAAAAAGAAGTCTCAAGGAAACTTCACGAAAAAAAAATTGAACTGAATGAAAATAAATACACAACATAGCAAACTTGTGAGGAATAGCTGAAGCAAGACTGAGAGGAAAATTTATAGCACCAAAATTGTATGTTAGAAAGAGAAAACATTTCAAATCAATGGTGTAGTAATATTATCCCACCTGAAGAACCTACAAAAGGGACAACAAAATAATATTAAAGCAATCAGAATGAAGAAATGATAAAGATAAGAGTAGAATCAATGAAATTTAAAAGAGAAAGGCAATAGAGAAAGTCAATGAGACAAAGAGCTTGTTCTTTGAAAAGATCAATAAAATTGACCAGCCTGTAGCATGAATGACAAAGAAAAAATAACCCATGGTAAAAGAGAAAACACAAGAGATGCTAAGATATTTTTGGAATTAAATGAAAACAAAATCACAACATACAAAAATCTGTGGTACACTTCTGAAGCAATGCTGAGAATGAAGCTACTAAAATTAAATGTTTATGTTAGTAAAAAAGAAAAATATAAAATGAATAAGTTAATATTCTCCCTTAAGAAATTAGGAAAAGAAGGGCACATAGGTGGCTCAATTGGTTGAGTATCTGCTTTCAGCTCAGGTCATGGTGCCATGGTCCTGGGATCGAGCCCCATGTCAGGCTCCCTGCTCAGCAGAGTCTGCTTCTCCCTCTCTCTTTGGCCCTCTCCTTTACTTGTGCTCTCTCAAATAAATAAATAAAATCTTTTAAAAAGCGAAAGAAAAAAAGAAACTAGTAAAAGAAGGTACACTTAGCTGTCTTAGTTGGAAAGGCACATGACTCTTGATCTCAGCATAGAGATCAATTAAATAAATAAATATTAAAAAAAGAAATTCGGAAAAGAAGAGCAATTTAGACACAACACATATAGAATAAAGAAAATGATAAAGGCAAGAGTAAAAATCAATAAAATTTAAAATGGATAAATCAATGAAACTGGTGATTATTCTAAATAATAAAAAAGGTATATTTTTAATTAAATCGATCAAGACAAAAGGACAAAGATAAATTACCAATATCAGAAATGAAAGAGCAGACATCACTACATGTGCTGTTCCAGGAATTAACAGCATAAAAAGTAAATATTAAGAAAAATTCTATGCCATTGAATTTAATAACTTAAATAAAATGGACAAAATCCTTGAAAGTCATAAATTACCAAAAGTCTTGGAAGAAGGAATTGATAACCTGAAAAAACAGATTTAGTAAAAGAGAATTTTAGTTGAAATTTTTTTCACACAGAAAATCCAGGCCTAAGTGACTTCACTAGCAATGTCAACTAGGCATTTGTAAGAGAACTAACACTGATGCTACAAGAATTTTTCTGGAAAATTAAAAAGGAGGGACTTTCCCAAATCATTTTATGAAGCCAAAATTACTTTGAGATGAAATGAGACAAAGATATAAGAAAAAGTATCTAGAGACCATTATCCCTCATGAATTTTGACACAAAAATCTTTAACAACATATTAGCAAATCAAATCCAGCAATATATAAGAGAGATAACACCTTCTTACATAAGTGGTCATATTTACATATAAGTGACCAAGTAAGAGTTTATTACAAGACTACCAGGTCAAAGTGACATTGGAAAATCAATCAATGTGATTCACAACACCAACAAGCAAAAAAAAAAAAAAAAACTGTATGTATTACTATAGATGTAGAAAAAGAATTTGACAAAATTCAACATCTATTCAAAAATTCTCAGCAAACTAGAAGTATAAGGAAATTTTCCAAACCTCATGAAAGGCATGTATGAAACATCAACAACTGACACTGGCCTTCATAAAGAAAGACTGAATATTTTCCTCTGCAGATCAGGAGGAATAAGAGAAGGATATTCACTCTTACCATTTATACTTAACATTATACTGCAGGTCCTAACCAGTGCAATCAGGTAGAAAAAAATTATAAGGCATCTAGATGTGTAGAGAAGAAATTAAACTATTTTTGTTCTCAGGTGACATGATTGTCTATTTAGAAAATTATGGAGTCTTCCCAAAAAAGTTATTATATCTGAGAAGCAAGATTTTTTGAACCCCACAGGTTGCAAGGTCAGTATACCAAAATCAGTTGAAATTCTATATACCAGCAATAAAAGTTGCAAATTAAAGTGAAGAAAACAGTACCATTTATAACAGCATCAAAAAATGAAATACTCATAGTAGTCATACATACTTTAACAAAATAAGCACAATGTTTGTTTGATAAACAGTACATGCCTTTCATGAGGTTTGGAAAATTTCCTTATACTTCTAGTTTGCTGAGAATTTTTGAATAGATGTTGAATTTTGTCAAATTCTTTTTCTACATCTATAGTAATACATATAGTTTTTTTTTTTTTGCTTGTTGGTGTTGTGAATCACATTGATTGATTTTCCAATGTTGTGAGAACTTTAGAAAAACCTACGTCAATGGAGACATATATATGGAAAGTGTGTGTGTTTGTGCATGTATAATCTTTGAAAAAAATAGTCTTTTCAAAAAATGGTAAAATGGTGCTGGAAAATCCATATATATACCTTGAAGAACTTTGACCCATATATCACAATATCTATAAAAAGTAAGTAAAATATATTATAACCTGATATAAAATTTAAAACTATAAAACTTCTAAAAGAAACTCTAGGAAAAACTATTTCTGACCTTGATGATACAAATATTTCACACATCATGCATGAGAATACAAACTATGAAAGAAAAAAATGGATAAATTAGACATAATAAAATTTAAACAGTCCTACTCTTCAAAAAAAAACTTTACAAAAATGAAAAAGTGGGTCCCAGACAAGAAGAAAATATTTGCCAAAAGGATAGCTGATATCTGGATAAAGCACTTATATCCAGAATAGAAAAAGAACACCTACAAATGAGTAATAATAAGACAAATGACATGATTTAAAATGAGCAAAGATTTAAACATACTTCATCAAGAAGAGATACAGATGGCAGAAAACATACAAAAAGATGGTCAATATCATAAAACATTAGGAAAACTAAAACCACAATGAGATACAACTACACATTTACTAGATTATCTAATTTTTAAAAACTGTAAATATCAAGTGCTGGCAAGAATGAAGAACAAATTGAACTTGCATACATTGCTGATGAGAATGCAAATTATGCAGGCATTTTAGAAAAGATTTTGGCACTTTTTTTTAAAATTATGCTTACACTTATCACATACTCCACTGCTTCAATTCTAGTAGTTTACCCAGGAGAAATGAAAACATATGTCCACATGAAGACCTCTACATAAATGTTCATAGCAGCTTCATAATAGCCTCATAATAGTCCCAAACTGGAAACAATCCAAATCCTCATCAACTGGTGAATGGCTAAACAAACTGATATAGTTACACAATGAGAATTATTTAGCAATAAAAAGGAATGAACTACTACTACACACAACATCATGCAAGAGTCTCCAAAATATTATTCTAATTATAAAGAGCTAGACACAAATTACACACACACACACACACACACACACACACACACACACACACATGATTCCATTCTGGAAAAGGCAAAATAGCAGAGTGGAAATCAGATCCCTGTTTGCCAGGGACTGGGAGCGGGGCTCCTGATTTCACTTAACATAACATAGCCAATAACTTACTAATTTTGTTTATTCTTGTTTGTCTTCCCCCACTAGAATATGAACATCATAAGGGCAGAGAGCTTTGCCTGGTTTGTCTGGTGGCTTATATCCCAAGCACATAAAAGAGTGGGGGATCCATGCACTGTAGGCTGAGATCTTTATTAAATGAATGAATGTTACAGAAATGAACATGAATAACTGTACTAGTTGTAAGAGAATGCTTCCTTCTCATTTTCATGGCCTGGAATTTTTATTGCTATTTCTTTCTCTTGATAAGTAAAACATGTAACATATATGGCTGTTGGAGATTATATATATATTATATATATAATATTTTCTTACTGTTAAGCATTTAGATTGGGCAATGAATACTCTTTTTTGTGCATATATGTCCATATATATGTGTGTGTGTGTGTATATATATATATATATATATATATATGGAAACGCAGCTGCAATTTGAGAAAAATTCTAGGTCTAATACGTAGTGAAAATGGTAAATAAACCACTTTGGAAAATTTGCCTCTGTTTGATCTCCTATAATAAGCCTTACTTGACTATTCCTACCCCATCCTGATTCTGATTTTGCCCATACCTCTTCAAAGTAGCTTAATTTGTCTAGTCCAGTGATTGCCAAACCTGGCTGGTCATCAGGGTCATTGCAAAGACTTTTAAAAAATACTTCACCCCAAAGATACTGAACAATGATCATTAGAAACCGGGAATCTCTCTTTTTAAGTATTATCTGCATGATTTGGATCATTGCCAAAGTTTAGGACAAACTGCCCCCAATGATTCCTGGACATGAGTTCTAACTCCACAGCTAGGTTCTACATTCCTAAAATGACTTAATGATCTCCTCTATCTACCACAAGACTGATCAGATAATAGGATCCTTAATAAGTAGATGCTTGATCAGACCTAGTTAATTTTGTTCATGATATTTCATTTCATGGCAAGAGTAAACTTTCCCATTTTAATTGACATGAACAACCCAGCTTCCATGACTGTTCACAGGCTCTCATGACCTGCTCATAGGGCTCTGTGCTTGAAACTAACCTATAACCTGTCCTAGTCAGACTTTCTCTTTGTAAACCGTGACTACATGAAGTTTTGGTCTGTTATGCTGATCAGACTTGCAGATAGAATAGATAGATAGAATTCCACCGTATGTTGAATGGCATATGATATCTGTAATATCCTGGACATGTGAAAATGCTCAGCCAGAACCAAAATAGCACAATTTGACAGAGACTGATATAGTTATTACATCCTACTCCATTCTACTTTTAGGAATCTCTCCTGAAAATAATCAGAATTAAGCAAAGTTTTATGTACAAAGATGTTTGTCATGACACTTTTTAAAGGTGCAAATAAGTTTTATTCTAATTTTTAAACAACAGATTTAAGAAATGTTGAAAGGTACAGAGGAATCATTAAATGCCATCCACAAATATTCTGTGTAGGAACAATCAATGTTCACATATTGATGTATTATTGCCTTTCGTTTTTATTACTGTAGTTTTTTTTTTACAAAACTGTAATTATACGTACATATCTTATATTCTGCTTTTCTCAAATTGCAGTTAGCATCTCTCCATTACATTAAATAGATAATTATTAAAACTATGTTTTGAAGAATCCTATTGCATACTATCATTTTATTTACATATTTTCTTACTGTTAAGCATTTAGATTGGGCAATGAATACTCTTATTTGTACATATATGTCCATATCTCTGATTACTATCTTAGGATATAGTCTTAGAGGAGAAATTATTATATTAAGAGGTATGCTCTATTTAAGGCATTTGATATATATTATAAAATAAATCCTCAAAGAGGTTGTACAAGTTCATATAGTTAAAAAATATCTGATTTTTATTTTAATATTACTTTCATGATTACTAGTAAGAAAGGACAGTTTATATATATATATATATATTTTTAAAGATTTTATTTTATTTATTCATAGAGACAGAGAGAGGCAGAGACACAGGCAGAGGGAGAAGCAGGCACCATACAGAGAGCCTGACGTGGGACTCGATCCTGGGTCTCCAGGATCATGCCCTGGGCTGCAGGCGGTGCTAAACCGCTGCGCCACCGGGACTGCCCAGGACAGTTTAAATTATGGCTGTTAGTGGACTATATTTTTTCAGCAAACTCTTAATGTCTCTTACCCATTATACTACTAGAGGTTTAATGTTTTCAATATGTATTTGTATGGTTGTTTTATACATTATGAATACAGATCATCATTTTTTCACAAAATGCAATATACTCTTTCTTTTCAAATATGATGTTTTTTGACATTTAGCATTTCTAATGTTCATGTAATCAAATGTATTGATTTTTCCTATATGATTACAAGTTCTTTCCCATTAGGTAAAAATTTTCCCATATTTTCCTCTAGATGTTATTGGCATTTCTTATTACATATAACTCTTCAATTCTCATGAAATTTATTTTGTTGTGTCCTGTGAGATAAAGGCATAATTGAGCTTTTTTTCAAATAGATAATCCATTACCTCAGCATATTACCTAAGTGCCTCAGTGCCAGCATTATTTAACATTTTTAAAGCAGTAAAATTGAAAACAAAAATCTTTCAAGGGGGAAATTACTAAATGCTACCCAAAGGCAAAAACAAATTACTATAGAATAAAGGACATATGCTTACAACCTTTGAAGAACTTTAGGAGCGTGGAAACATTTGTTGACATAATGTTAAGTAGAGAAACCAGAACATAAAAATAATCATATGTCCTAGTCCATTCAGGCTTCTATGATAAAATACACAAACCGGATAGCTTATCAACAACATAAATTTATTTCTTACAGTTCTGAAGGCTGGAAGTCCAAGATTGAGGTGCCAACATGGTCAGGCAAAAGCCTGCTTCCAGGTCACAGACTTCTCAGTGTATCCTTACAATGGAGAAAGGCCAAGGGATCTATCTCTCTGGGGTCTCTTACATATGAACATTAGACCCATTCATGAGGTCTCTACTATCATTACTTAAGCATCTCTCAAAAGACCAATCTCTGAATACCATCACATTGGACATCGGGATTTTGACATATGAGTTTTGGGGGACACAAGCAATCAGACCATAGCAGTACAGTACAGCTTCTATTATCTAAATATCAAAAGTGGAAGGAAATATACCAAAATGTCAACAATTATTATATATTACTATAGTATATATTAATATATATAATATATATGGTTGGATTATGTGTTTTCCTTTGTATATGTTATGCATTTATAAGTTGCATTTAATAATGCATACATTATTAGCATTGTTTTTAGGTATATAGAAAAATCAATTTTCTAGTGATAACCCAAAGAAAATCAAACTGGGCAGTGATTCATGTGAAAAAGATTCTTAGAGTCTTAATTGATACAAGACTAATATAAAAGAATTATCAATGTGTACTAGCTTTCCAGGCATCTATATCAACAGAAATATAGTGTCCAATTCATGGGTAACAATAGTCTGACACATTTCCATAAAGGTCAGTCAACAAAGATTATACTGCGTTTGGTTCTAGGTTTTGTATTTTAAGGAGTATTGACAAACTGGAAAGCATTCCGAAAAGGCTTACTGAAGCAGTTAGGATTCAATTGTTATTTATTTAGTCATTCATTCAATCATTCATTTATTTACTTATTGGTAAGGATAATGGTTAAAAAGAACCAAGGATGCCAGCAATCAGGACAAGACTAAGAGAGAAATTTATTTTCAAATGTTTGGGGGCACTCGGTGGCTCAGTCAGTTAAAGGTCTGACTCTTGCTTTCAGCTCAGGTCTTGATGTCAGGGTGGTGATTTCAAGTCCAGAGTTGGGCTCCCCAGTGTGGAGCCTACCTAAAAAAAAAAAAAAAGTGATAAATGCTATTTTCAAAAGTTTGAAGACTGCCTTAGGCAAGAGGCAAGAGGCAAGAGGCAGTTTTCTATCATCTCAAAAGAAATAAAAAAAGAACTGAAACCAAAGTCAGAGAAACAAATTTCACTATAGTAGTTCAGACAGAAACTAGTTGGTCACCTGTCAGGGTCATTATAGAAAAATTCCTGCCTGCTTTAAGTGGTAAGGTAGATTGGATGACCAAAAATGTTTTTTCAACTTTGAGATCTCTAAGATTATCTGATCACCTTTGCATAGGAGAATATACATTTCTATACCATTTACTCTCATCCAGAACACAACAAATTCAAATTTGATTTAACTTATTCATATGGCACTTAAATCTGTTCGGGGACTAAGAATTGTAATGTTCACATAATGAAAATGTGTACACTGATACTGCAAAAGTGTTTCCAAAAAAAAGCAAAAAATTAAGTTAGAAAATGTTTTTAAATTTAATAATGAAAAGCGCTGGAGAGTCATTCAGATAATATTTCAATTAGTATAAGAGACATTTATTATGATACTGTTCGCATGATACTAGTATTGCTTTATACATGACAGAAAATATGAATTATAGACAAAATTCTGGTACAATAGCATCATCATGGTATCAAAGGCCATCATTGCTCTCATAATTCATAGAGAGAAAATATCATTATGATTTAAGAATTAAATGTCACTCAAACCTTTTTTATTATGATGAAAGATGTGTAATTATAGTTTCTGAAAGGCATTCAATCTAATGACATTAGAGACTATAAAGCAAAACAAGGGTTCAACCAATGAGAACTTGAGTTATTCATCAATTTGTCATAAAACTTCTGTGCTAAGATGAGAACTGTGTCTGTTTTGTCAATGCATACTCCAGATGATAGGTTCATTTTGAGTTGCTTCACTTGAACTACCTATGAGCACTACTGAATACCAATGGATATCAGGGCAATCATAGGATAGTTGGATATAACCAGGTCACCCATTGTGAAAACAGGAGTTCTGATCTCTAGACTGGCCTAAGTTGGACACATCAATTCATGCATTAATCATTAACTAAATTCCTAGTGTTCCCCATCTATACCTTAAAGATGGTAAATAAATAAATATCTTACACTTTCATCAATCTTGTAAGATTTATGCACAAATAAATAATGGAGGGTATGAGGTGATACAAACCATAAAGGGAAATTAAGGTGTTTAGGGAATTCAGAGGAGTAAAATACTGCTTTTGTATAGGAGGAATATGGAGGAAATGGTATTTGACTTCAGCCTAAAAAAAGATATTTAGGATTTGGACATGGAAATACAGGAGGACAAGAGAGGAAGATATTTTAGGAGAGGGGTGATGGCATGCACACATGAAAACTGCTGAGAAGTAGAAAGCATATTTAGTAACCATGAGTAGTGCTGTAAACATGAAGTGAATGGCAGGAAGCAGTGCACTGAGATATAAGACTGGAAAGATAAGTTGAGAGCAGACTCTGGAGGAGGAGACCTAGAGTATATTGCTAAACAAACTGAAACTTGTTTGGTACTGAGAAGCTTCTAGGGATTGGGCACCTAGAGACACTAAGATGCCTCACCTCCCAGAAATGGCTTCACTCTATGCCTGAAAGGAGAGAGGGATGGGCAAACGTTTCCCTTTCATCAGCTCCCAAGCACTTCTGATTGGACTGCAGCTTCTAAGTATGACCTTGATTTCTGAGGGAACTCAGGGGCTAACCAAAGTGTACCTAAAGCTCTGTGCTGAGGATAATTCTAGTTTGCCTTTTTTCTCTCCAGATCTCATTTTACTTTTACTTGGTATTGCTATGTAAAATGATTATTGCATGCAATTGTATGTATGAACTCAGGGAGAAGAAAAGAACAGCAACATCAGATTAAACATTATAGGCAGAAAGTGAAATCTTCATTCAAACAAAATAATTTACTGTTCGGTTTTGAATAATATGCTGTGTCATATTATCCACGTTTGTTCCCTTTGATGAATATAAGTAGCTGACAGCTGCCTATATTTTGATCCAGGAATGAAAATAAGGCTGAATTCTAACTTTACGTCAGTTATCACACATGTAGTCAATTTCTACTTAAACCAATTTCTTCATTTAACATATGTAGATAAGGCTCCTCACCAGAGATGTTGGAATTGAATGAGTAATATATAAAGTCTGTGACACATCACCAACAGAGATAACATAGGCAATAAATAATAGTAATGCAATTAATCGCAAGGCAAGAAACAGGCTGATCCCCATTAACAAATACAAGTTTAGCACTTTGCTTCTTGCTTAGCATAGATTGGGGGGGTACAGCAATAAAAGGGATCTAGATAAAATGACCATATAATTAATTGTTGAAACCAGAATGCTTTTGAGAAAAAAAGAGTCACTATTAAGTTAGAATGGAATAGAAGTAGTAAACAAGGGCTGTCCTGAGAAAATTGAGATAGATGGACATTCTAGATTTTAAAAATATGGTCTAGGGGTACCTGGGTGGATCGTTGGTTGGGTATTTGACTCTTGATTTCAGCTCAGGTTGTGATCTTGAGGTGGTGGAATCAAGCCTTGAATTGGGTTCCACGATAGGCATGGAGCCCACTTGGGATTCTCTCTCTCCCTCTTCCTCTGCATCCCCCCTCCACTTGTGTGCTCTTTCTGTCTAAAAATTAAATAAGTAAATAAATAAATAAATAAATAAATAAATAAATAAATAAATAAATAAATAAAATAAAATAAAATAAAAATATGGTCTTCAGCTAGAGGGAGTTGGCCACTCAAAAATTCTCAGTGTACATCGTGGCATATGACCAAATACAAGATGACATGAATTGGATAAAAAACATGAGAGTTCTGAGAAGGAACTTTAATAATCAACAAAGTCAGATTGGCAATTTGAACAGATGAAAAACTTTGACTAGGCAGAGCCATCGAGATAAAGAGGAGGTGGAAGCTGCAAGGAGTCTGTTAATTAAAAGTGGAAAGTAGATGTGAATTGGATGTGAGAGGGAGTCTCGGGAAGTATGCCTGACCTGAACCTATGCTAATTTTAGTGGAATGGATATCTGAATAGAATTTTTTGTAAGTTTGACTCCATTGATTCCCATTGGCTCTCCTTGAAAAGCAGTCTTAAAAGATAGCACTCCTTACTTCCCCTGTAAGAAGTGTGATTTCCCTCTTTAGAAAGCCAACTCCAATGATGGATTTCATGCATGTCAGGCTCAATAGGCAGGGATGTGATTCCATCAGAAAGTGGTATGCAGTGTGTGCACTTTAAAATTACTAGGAGAATAATAGTTTGCAATCTTTATGTAAATCAGTAAGCTTTTCTGCTTCTATCACTCCCTCTCAGCATGGCAGGAAAAGTGCAAACCTCATCCTTTTGGAAAGAAAATGGCTGATGAAATATTAATAAAGATTGCTAACAAAGTAAGTACTATGACTCAGGTTGTAGAGCTGTGGTATATAGATGGTGAACACATTTATTCAAAACAGGGCAAGTTATTCAGATGTTTTAGAGCAGATGACACCACCTCTGTAAATTGCAAGAAGCCCGTGGGAGGGAGACAGCACAGCACGGGGACACAGGGGGAGGGGGACACTTGAGAGAAGGGAGTTATTTTATTAGGATTAAATAGCATGCAAAAAGGAAGGGCAATTTGTTTGAAAATCTCACAGCACATCTATAGAGTAGTATGCAGGCCTTCATTTCCTCTCTAAAATGATTGCCTTTCCCCCAGGCTTGTCTTTTTGACCATCACAGGAATTGATTTAAGCCACAAATGTCCTCAGCTGTGCTGCAGTGCTGGGGCTTTCAGATCATACACACATGAGGCTGGCTAAGTGGATTTTTTTATTAAAAAAATCAAATAGTGAGAATTGGACATTTCCAGTGATAAGTGAAACAAGGCAACTTAAACAGTTTTACCCATTTTTTATGAATTTTTGTTTCAGACCGTCTTCATTTGAACTGCTATAACAAAATACCATTCCTGGGTAGCTTATGTGACAGACATTTATTTTCTCACAGTTCTGGAGGCTGGAAGTCTGAGATCAGGGTGCCAGATTGGTTGGATTCTGGTGAGAGTGAGCCCCCTCCTTGATTTTGCAGACTGCTACCTTCTCACTATGTGCTCATGTGGCCTTTCCTTGGTCATGCATTTGGAGAGAGGGAGCTCTAGTATCTCTTTCTCTTATAAGAGCGCTGATCCCATTATGGGGACTCCACTGTCATGACTTCCTTATTTTTTTAAAGATTTTATTTCTTTATTCATGACACACACACACACATACACACACAGAGAGAGAGAGAGAGAGAGAGAGAGAGGCAGAGACACAAGCAGAGGGAGAAACAGCTCCATACAAGGAGCCTGTCGTGGGACTCAATCCCTGGTCTCCGGATCACACCCTGACCTGAAGGCAGCGTTAAACTGCTGAGCCACCCAGGCTGCCCCTCATGACTTCCTTAAAACCTAATTACCTCCCAGAGTCCCCATCTCCAAATACCATCACATTGGGGGTTAGGGCTTCAACATATGGAATATGGGTTGGTGGTGGCAAACATTTAGTCCATAACAGAAAGTTTGCTAGGGACAAGACTCTTAGTGAAGAGTCAGAAAGGAACCACTGTCTTAAATGTACAATCAACACATATCCCATCCTTCCTACCCTTTCCTGAACTCAAGGGTTATTTACCCCTGCCAAGACAGAGAGATTGAGATTGAGAAAGAAAGAGAAAGAAAAATAGAGATTGAGCACTAGCTTTAGCAGGGTAGCAATCATCTTCATAAGCTGAGGGACTTATGTTCAATGGCAGCCACTGCATCTCATGTCTGGGAATCCCTCAAGCTTTGTAAGGTAGGGGATTGCTACACATGCTTCTGTGGTATCTTAGTCTGTCTGGGCTGCTGTAACAAATTATCATAGACTAGGTAGCTTATAAACAACAGAAATTTATTTATCATAGTTATGGAAGCTGGGGAAGTCCAAGATTCTGTGTCTGGTGAGAACCCATTTCCCGGTTCATCGATGTCCATCTCCTCACTGTGTCTTCACATGGCAAAAGGAATGAGGGAGCTCTCTGGGGTCTCTTTTATAAGGGCTTTATGAATGGGATATTCATGTGGGCTCCACTCTCATGACCTAATCACCACATAATACATGCCATGAATCAAAGGAGAGATTCTTCCCATGAGTAAATTTCAACATTATTGGGGAAATGAAATTGGGCAGCATACATTAATCAGGAAATATACCCATTTTTACAGTAAAGAATTTGAGGCCTAGTGAGGCCTTTAGTGACTTATTCAAGGTCAAGAAATGAGTTACCAAAGAAACACAAAGAATAAGCCAGGTCTTCTGAATCCTTGCAGAGTTCTTTTCTTCAAAAACATAATGCTGACCTGAAAGCTTAAAAGACTCCTAGGGACTCCTTTGATTGGTATTCTCCTATAGGCTAGAAAGGTAACTAAAGTCATTTTTATAAAGGAAAGGGAATTAAAGAAAGATAAGATTGCTGCTATTTCTCAAAGATTTGTAGTTCATTTATATCTGTCACAGTGAATAACTCATGGAACAAGGGACACAGGTGAGAGTCCAGAGGATAGAGTGAGGCTGTCCTGACTTTAGATTTTTCAGAGGAAAAAGAGAAGTTTCATTATTTCAAAGGAGATTAGAGGATCGTTGCAGTACTGGTGCATAGTACCAGTGGATTAAGAAAGCCAAAAGAACAGGCACTCTTGGACTCTGAGGGTTTAATAAGGAAGGAGCCCTGGGTTGTGAAGGTACAAATTTGCACTACAAAAGATGACTGAGCTTATTGTAAAACAAGTAACAGCTCTTAGTAAATACATTAAATAGATACATTTAAAATTCTATTGCTCTTACATAAAACCAGGAGTCTTCCAGAGAACCCTTCATTCAGTTAAACTATTGGCTTGGATTGGGACCCTGCTAGGCTATGCAGTTCAAAAACATTGGCAGAATTCAAGCACTGGTTTTCTTTTTTTGACCAACACTAAAGACTAATGAACTAAGAGGACCACCACTTCAAAAAAACATGAAGAATGTCAACATCAGAGGTATGAACATGCCCCTCGTTAATTAATTTAATAACCATTTCCCCCTGGTTTAGGATATTAGGTCAAATCTGATGTTGATAATATGAGATAGATGTATACAAAATACAAAATCTGATCTCAACATACACATACAAATAGAAACACACACAAGAATACTAATTAGACTTTCCAACAACTTCAACCTGGATCCTAGAAATAACAAACCAAAAAGTAAACCTGAGATAGTTTTCATAAATCCCATAAACTACAGCCCAAGTGTTTTAGTACTTTATTGCATAGAAGTATTTCATCCTTTGCTCAGATTCACATATCGATATGTCTCTATTAATATATAGATATCTATATATCTTTGTATATAAGCAAAATAAACTTACTTATTTCATTCTCCAATCTATAGAATATTAGAAACAGCAAATTAGAAGCTACAAACAAAGAAAGTTGTCATTTCAGGCTGACATACCACAATGAAAAATGACAGACATTCTTGTAGCAAGCTAGAGGTTAGAACCTCTAAGACTATATTCAAGCAATTAAAAGCACTGAAATTTGAGGCTATTGGAAGATATTGATAACATATCTCAATAAACAGCAAGGACATGATAATGTGTTTCATGGTCTGATATATGATGGTCATACTGATCTGTTTCTTCAATCATCAAACAAAAATTTTTTATATTCTGTTAGATTATTTTATCATCTTGGATATGAATTTGTAGAAAATAAAATCCATTTCATGCTACCTTCCTAAACATTTCAGTTCTTAAAGAAGCAAGTTTAAGTTTTTTTCCTGAAAATTAACATTTTTAGAATATCTCCATTGATGATACTAGATTAAAAGAAAATTGCTATGTGGATATGTGTAGGAGAGAGAAATGAAAATTCATAGTATAGGGAGAGAAATAGAACTTAGGGGATGCCTGGGGGACTCAGTTGGTTAAGAATCTGCCTTTGGTTCAGGTCATGAACCCAGGGTCCTAGGATGGAGCTGAGCTCCACCTCATTGTCACCAGGTTCCCTGCTCAGTGGAGAGTCTGCTTCTCCTTCTTACCCTCCCTCTTGCTCCTATGTACTCTCTCTGTCAAATAAATAAAGTTTTTTAAAAGAAGAAAATAGAACGTGGGTGCCTGGATAAACAGAAATAGGGCCATTTCTAGGTTGTAGGGTAGAGGAGCCTGGGTAAGTACCTTTGTACTTTGTGGGGCCTGACTATATAAACAACTTAATTTTAAAACATACTATAAAATCAGTGGGCCTATATGAAGTTTAGTGATATATTGATGAGAGTTTAGAATACTAGATAGATGAAGATTTTGAATAGTAAGTAGAGAAGAGATATGTTTATATTTGTTTATTAAACAAAAAATACATGTGAAAAATCCTCGTCATGTCCAGGCACTATATCTTCCTATTCAGGTCTAGAAAAAATCCATTTGTGTATTTTATTGTCAAATGTGCCATTTCTGGCTAATTTCATATCTCTCAGCATGAAAAAAAGCATAGTGATACTGGTATTATTCATGATACCATGGCTCTTTGCAACCAGTTTATTATAAATTAATGTAGATCTTCTTGCCTCTACAGCTCCCTAATACCATTTATTTAATGCTGGTCATGCCATTACTCACGTCACTACATCATCCATTCTGCCTCTTCTGAATACTAGTTTCTAATGATTCCCTTTAAAGTTGTTACTGTGCTATTTGATGATGACCACAAACGCAAGTCTTGTCCAGAGTATGCAAAAAATGTGAGCAATAATTCGTTTTCTAGTCACATTAAGTTTATCATTCAGAATTTTATAGTATAAACTTAAAGGAATACATCTTCTAATCATGTCTTCCTTTGAACTTTTCAGGCCATAATCACTTCCATGTGAAATCCATCAGAAAGTCCTGAAAATTCTCCCTCCAAAATATATCCAAACTCTGACTATTCCTTCCTGTCTCAATTTCTACAATTCTAATCCAAGCCTTCTTACTTAAGATAGTAGTACTCACTATCCCATAATAAGTGTCCCTGATTCTACTCCTCTTTCTTTATACTCTTTCTTGCACAGCAGTCAGAGTGATATTCTTGAAACAGATCAAACTGCATCCTTGCTTAAAATTGTCTAATGGCTTCCCATCACAATTTGAATGAAATCCAAATTTTTATTGTACAACAGAAGAGTCCTCACGATCTACCCTTGCCTACCTCTTTGTTTCCTACCCCTGTCCTTGCACACTATGCTCTATATGGATTTATCACACACCCTGCTATAGGGCCTTTGCACTATCTGTTTCTTCTCTACTCCATAGATCAATCTCTATCATAATCTCTTTTATTTTCTTTATAGCATTCATCACCTACTGAAATTATCTCTATTATCAAACTGCTTACTGTTTATTTCCTCCCTGACCCCAACTAGATGTAAGGTTCATGAAAGCAGGAATGTTATTTGGCATACCCACTGTGGTATTCTTTATAGTAAAGTTGAGATTAGAACCTAGATCCAAAGACTCAGTCCAATTCTTCCTTCAGGAGTTGTTTTTGTTTTGTTTTTTAGATTTTATTCATTTATTTACTTGATAGAGAGGACATGCAAGGCGGCAGGGAGCCAAGGGAGAGGGACAAGCAGAGTCCACGCTGAGCACGGAGCCTGATGCAGAATTTGATGTGGGTGTTGATCTCACGATCCCAAGATCACCACCCCCCAAGACGCCAAGATTACCACTTGAGGTAAAACCAAGAGTTGGGTTCCCAACTGACCAAGCCACCCAGGTGCCTCTCCTTCCGTAGGTTTAAAATCTATTTAGGGAGACATGAAATACATTAAGAGTAATGAAGTACAGTTCTCAGCTAGGTACTGATTCTTTGAAATGTGCTGAAAGTTATAAATAATGTCAGAAAAGACTAAAATTAGTATAGCCAAGAGTCTTAAGAGTAGATATTACAGAGGAGGTGGATTAAGTGCCTTCATCTCAGAGAGCCAAGACAAGCATAAAAGTTAGAAAGTGAACTATACATGTGTGGAACCATTATTTTGTATCTGGACAAAATTCACTGTAAAAATAACTCAAGTAAAAACCTCCCAAATTTTGATTCTTGCTATATAATATTTCTACTCAGTGCTCTTCTATGTTTTCAGGGAAAAAAATCACAACTCAAGTACTTGTATTCTGAGCTTTACCAATTTCCAAAAAGGACCACTTTAAATGTAGATTTTCTTCTTCCCACCAGACTTCCCAGAAGTGACTGTTAACTAGGGATTGACCCTGGATAACTTGAGTCTCTGATATGTTACAATTAAAATGGGATCTTAAGTATATTCTAATTTGCGAAAAAGGCCCATGAAGCTTTCAGGGAGAAAATGATGTTGTCATTAACATGCAAACCAGTCCTATGGTTAGCATCGGTCTGTGCGAAAGACATATGCTGCAAATGCACAGAGAATGAATTATCAGTTGGACCGTGTGGGCTGCTTACAACAGGAGAGAGAGTTGTAAACAGCTAAGAGAACTTTTTATAAACCTGATCAGGCAAGGAAGACCATAGAAACAATAGAATAGACTGTTCTTGATCAAGAAAAAGGAACTCTGAATGTCAGGCATTGTATTTGGGGCTATAAGACAGAGGCTTCAGGTTTCATCTGAAGATCTGAATTATTTAATACAATTGAAACAAATATTAAGCCCATATTTGCCTCTCCTTTGGCCTCAACCAGAAACAAAGACTCAAGATAAGGGCAGAAAAGATGAGAAAGAGAGAGAGAGAGATTCCTAGGTTCAGACTCAGATTGACGGAAGCAATGATAATGTGAGAAGCTATATATTTGCATTTAAAAAGTTGAGTATCATGAGATTTTTCTTGTGATTTGGCTCCAAATATATTTAAGTTTCTCATGAGTATTTATGCTGGATTGTGTATTCACGTGAATTATGTGTGCTGAAAACCTCAAATCTTAGGTGGTAGGAGCAATGGATTAGCTTGTGATCCTCAAACAAGAAAGGAAAACTATTCTTCAAGGCCTCAGGCTGCTTGGGAGAATGACCTTGGGAAGAAGTGTGCCATCTTACCAAACCAAGCCTTGTCTGGCTTCCCAAACTAGGACAGTACATGTACTGAGGTATTTTTAAGCAGACATATTGGACTGTTTTATGTGATTTTAAATATTATATAATAAACATAACCCTTTCTTCTTTTATAATGTAGAAAATACTAGGGGTGCCTGGGTGGCTTTTTCAGTTAAGCATCAGACTCTTGATTTTGACCTGACTTTGATTTTGGCTTAGGTCATAACCTCAGGGTAGTGAGATCAAGCCTCATCTTGGGCTCCATGGCCTGCTTAAGATTCTCTCTCCCTCTCTCTCTGCCTCTCCCCACCCCCAACTCATTTGGGTGCACACACACTCTCTAAATAAAAAAGGTGAGGAAGAAGAAAGAGGAGGAGGAGGAGGAGGAGGAGGAGGAGGAGGAGGAGGAGGAGGAAGAAACTAAGCTTTAGTCATCTCACAATCCAGAAATGAGCACTGCTAACCACTGGTATATTTCCTTCCATTCTTTTTATTCCTGGTTACCAGTATGCCCTATGTCATGTGATTTGGAGCACAAACTAAGGTCACATTCTTTTTGATATTCAAAGTGATACAAATTTGGTTCTCATACCACAAATTTCAATCAGCCCTTTTTGTTCTCTTAGATTTTGCTTTCCCAAGTATTCCTCAGGATCATTACGGTGAGCATAACACTTTCATTGACTACTTGAGCCATATTGCATACAATAAGAGGCAAATAATTTTCCAAGTGTAAAACAAATTGTTATTAAAAAGGATGAATGAATACAAAGTGGCCAGTGGGAGGCCATGATGAATGTATGCTCTATTTCCATGGGTTCTCAAGAAAAAGGGGCTTTGGGCAGCCTGAGTGGCTCAGTGGTTTAGTGCCACCTTCAGCCCAGGGCCTGATCCTAGAGACTCAAGATTGAGTCCCACGTCAGGCTCTCTGAATGGAGCCTGCTTCTCCCTCTGCCTGTGTCTCTGCCTCTCTCTCTCTCTCTCTCTCTCTCTCTCTCTCTCATGAATAAATAAATAAATAATATTTAAAAAAAAGAAAAAGGGGCTCAGAATGTCAGGCACTGGATTTTTAGGGTATCACAGAGAGGCTCCAGCTTTCATCTGAAGAACTGAACTATTTAATACAAATACTAAGCTCATTTTGGCTTCTCCTTAGGCCTCTTTAAGGGTCCAATCTTTCTTTTAAGTATATTTTTACCTCCTCCAGGTTGTAATTATTTTCTCAAATTACAACTTAAAAGTAAACTAGGGCTTGAGCTAGCGTCCCCTCGTATTCCTTTTCTAAATCATTAACCACTTTAGTTTGCATTTGGTTTTGACCATTCATTTCCATAATTTACAAGAACAGTTGAAAGGAAGCATAGGGGATCCCTGGGTGGCACAGCGGTTTGGCGCCTGCCTTTCGCCCAGGGCACGATCCTGGAGATCCGGGATCGAATCCCACATCGGGCTCCCAGTGCATGGAGCCTGCTTCTCCCTCTGCCTGTGTCTCTGCCTCTCTCTCTCTGTGTGTGTGACTATCATATATAAATAAATAAAAATTTAAAAAAAAATGAAAGGAAGCATAAATGTCATCTTAAGCAACAGTAAGGGGTGAAGACAGAAAGCAGGAAAGTAGACATGCATAAGTGTCATTCAGGATATGTGACCCATTATATTGACAGTCATCCAGGCGCTTTGCTGGCTACCACTTAACTTTCTGCTAATGTTGCTATTGTTAAATCACTCTGCTTTGAGGAGGCATAATGGCATATGTAGAACAAGTCCCAAATCTCTAAACATTATGGTGCATTCTGGATGCATTATAGACTTCTGGCAGGCTTTAGAATATCTTCACATTTAGAATACACACCCAGCTATTGACCATCTCATATTAATAATTTGGAATTTGGGGACTGACCAAATCCAGCCAGTATAAAGCAAAATTGTGAAAACAGTAACATATAATTGCAGAGTAGTCCACCATCTTTGCTTTCATATATCCATCCTCCTTAGTAGTGTGCTATGGCCTCATAATAACTGGGACTTCTCGCTGTGGTACAATATTAGAACTAAGTACATCCCACACTCCTGAATTTTCCTCATATCTCTCTTCCTTGAAAACCATTGCTATCCAGGTTTCATTTTCTTGGGATTCTCCAAGAAAATGGAGGAATGTTGCTATGGCAACATTTTGATAAGGGTGTTTAATATCTAGCCCAATCATCTTCAACTATTTCCTATTCTCAGAACATTTTGCTCAAATAATGTTCCACGGATTTACTACTACTGTGAATGCAGACTGGTGCTGGGAAATTGAGAAATTTGTAGTAATTTGTATGGGCTTGGAAGTTTTTCTGATTATAGAAGTAATACATGATCTTTGCAAATGAAAAAGCATGGCAAAATGCAGAAAGTATAAGGAAGAAAATAAAGATCACAGATATCCCATCACCTGAATGTAGTTACTGTTAACATTTCAGAGATATTCTTCAAAACCATATAGCTTGGATGAAGAAGCTGAGGCTGAAACATACATGAACACAGCAGAAATTAAGTAATCGAATATATAATTAGAGCACCTAGAGTGATGCTTGGCACACCGAAGACCCTAAGTGAATAGAACTACAGTTTGTCAATTTCATGGTTTTTTTTTTTATCTCATTTGATTCCTCATGCCACCACCCTGTTGTAAATGAAGTCAACAGTGTTTATGGATTGAATGTGTCATCAAAAATTTCATACTTTGAAATCCTAACCCCCAATGTGGTACTATTAGGAGGTAACATTGAACAGAGACCCCAAAGAGCTGTCTGGTTCCTTCTGCTGTGAGGACACAGGGAGAAAATCGTGTCTGTGAACAAAGAAGTAGGCCCCCACCAGAAACCAAATCTTCTAGTGACTTGATCGTGAAGTTCTAGACCTGTGAGGAATGAATATTTGTTGTTTAAACCACCTAGTCTATGGTAGTTTTGTTATAGCATCCCAAACGGAGGAAGACAAACAATAGTAGCATTATTTTTCCCTAAATTACTTGTTAAGAACATAGATTTCCAGGCCCTGATACTTGGAGATTTTCAATTCGGTAGATCTGAGTAGGATCCTGGTCTTTTGTACATGACAATACATCAACACATTAATCTGGTGCACAGTCAGATTTGAGAACCTTTGCTTTAGAGATACCATTCAGTGAACATTCAAAGGACATACCCCAAATGTGCTTCTGAAAATATTGACTAAAATTCAAAGCAGCTCACTGCAAGTTTGGTGGTGGTGGTGATTCTGAGCCCTCTTGATGCATAGCCTTGAGGATCTTTGCCTTACACCAAATGTCTTTTGGCCATGTGTGTATGTCCTTGTATGTGCTCTATTGTCTTCTACCTATGTGTTGTCCCCAATTCATGCTTTTTATTAGCAACCCCAGGAGAGCAAGTTTGTATTCCTAATGTCTTTATGTATCCCCACATTACTTAGCATAATGTATTGCACCCAGCCACAGATCAATCGATATTATTGACTCACCGAATGATGAATTTGAAGCAACAAATCAATACTACATTAGTCCTAAGGGAAAAGACCATGGAATGCACTTGTTTTGAACAACCTCCATTTGCCCATTGTTGTTGGAACAACCACTTCCCTCTGGGCAGAGTGAAGAGTGGAGTACAGCTCCCTCCATCCATCCTGTCAGATTCATCCTTCTCCAGCCCCTTTCTACTCTAGCCCACAAATCGAATTTCTAGCCAACCTTTTTTTTTAAGTAGTATAATATGAGCCATTGCAAAAATTCACAGAAATGGGCCTAAAAAAATAATCTAGCCTGTCATTGATAGGCCTTTGGTAGACTCACCCACAGAAGTTCTTTCACTACTCTCTTCTAGAAGCTCTGAATGAAGGAATATTCAGAACTATCTTAAGCTGCCAATTCTTATATTCTAGTTGTCGTTAGTGTGGTCTCTGGAATCAGACTTCCTGGAGTGGAATGCAGGCTTCATGCTCTGACACTCACTATTTAACTTTGCCAAGGTTCTTCCTTCTTGTGCACCAGTTTCTCTGTTTAAAAGAAAAAAAAAATAGTGAGGACATAATATCAGTATCCATTCCATAAAGTTTTTGTGAGGATTAAATTTCACAATGCTCATAAAGAAGGCACTGTACTGACACATGATAAGTGCTCTGCAACTGTTAAGAAAAGATGGTGTTATCACTGGCAGTGGAAGAACTGTGAGAAATATGCTGATGTCAGGACCCTGGGAGCCAACAAATCACATACGGCTGTTCTGTCAACAGAGGTCAGAGTGGAAACTAGGTACTGAATCTGGCAGCAGCAGTCCAAGCACTGAAGGGAGAACCTGATAGAGAGGTCAGAGTTTGGCTTTGCTGTGAGGTTCTTACATACTTTCAGCCAGAACCCATTGGTGGAAGCAGTAAATGATTACTCTGGACTAGATGGGAGAGTGAGGATTTCAGTCTAACACCAGTGTTTCTTTCCCAAGACACGTTGTGAGAAATTTTGAATTGCTGGTGCTTAACTGATAAAAAATACTTCCTGATTTGATTTGTTTTTTTTTTTACCCCCATAGTAGAAAACTGGTACATTAAGTGGCCAATTAGATCTCCCTGTGTGGATGTGGGAGGAGAGAAGGCTACACTAAAGTGATAGTGGCCTTTTTTCGTAGAATCATAGGGACTGTATCGACTCCACCACTGTCCATGGTCAGTGACATATGCAGCATCTCTGTTGACAACAACTCTGTTACATAGTCTGAGAGGAGATGTGACAGAAGATGATGTTGACCATGAATCCTTCCAGTTGCATCCTTACACTCTCCACAACAAAAACAGATCCCCCTCCATCTTCGAAAGCCTCATTATGAAGAATTTGTTAAGTAACATTATTGTTGCAGACATCTCACAATATACACATGTATCAAGTCATCACATTGTATATATCAACTTACACAACTGTATATGCCAATCATATCTCAATAAAGCTGAGGTGGGGGGAAGAGCTGTATTGTAGCTAGTTAATGAGGCTCTCAGCTTTAAGGGCTACTTTTCCCTTCTGGCTGGACCAGAACCTACTTCTCAGTGGGAATTTGCAAACCAGAACCTACTTCTCAGTGGGAATTTGCAAAGGTAATTTTCTCCCTTTCTTACTAGGAAGCAAAAATATCAAATATCACTGTAAATGTTGGAAACCACAATGCTGAAGCTTGAATCTTGGTCTATGCAGCAAACCTCTGGAACCCTAACACTCATTGTTGTCTATGCTGCACTTAAAGAATCATGGCCCAGGAAGAGTTCTAGACAACTATATCATCTTTCCAGTAAGTGGAGCATCTTATCTTTGCCTCTCTTCCTGCCCTCATAATGTGGGCTAAACTAGTTTCTGTTCACCTCTCCCCAGGTAAAGGCACTGGGAGCCTTGCAGCTCCATTAATAATTTATCCTCATCCTACTTCTTTCCCACTCATTTCCTCACTGCTGCCAATGTACACTATAAATTCCTTCTCCATCATGTTACTTAGGCTATTTCCTCCCCCTGAAATGCACTCCCTCCTCCTCCCTGCCTCTTCAAGTTCTACTCATCTTTCAACACCTAGCTCAGCTTCTACCTCACTAATTAAGCCTCTTCTGCTGGTTCTAGCACACTCTGGCACATTGATCTTAATCTCAGAGTTGATCTAATAAATAAGTGTAAATGAGTCACTGAGTCAACTGTTTTTTTTTTTTAAACAAAGTATATATGTCACCAATGGTAATGTTTTCTATATACAAAATTCTGGTCTTCCTGACAAATTAAAGTTTCTAGAGGGCAATTTTATATCTGATGCTTCTTCTGTACTTCCCACAGCGATTTATTTTATTTATTTATTTATTTATTTATTTATTTATTTATTTATTTATATTATTGAAGTACAGTTAACATACAGTGTTGCATTAGTTTCAGATATACAACATAGTAATTTGACAAGTCTGTACATTACTGTACGTTGAGTACAGTGCTCACCTCAGGAAGTGTAGTCACCATCTGTCACCATAGAATGTAATTAAAATATTATTGACTATGTTCCTTATTCTGTACTTTTCATCTCTGTGAGGTATTTATTTTATAAATGGAAGTTTGTGCCTCTTAATGCCCTCTATATATATCCCCCATTTCCCCACCCACCTCCCCTCTGGCAACTACCAGTTTGTTCTCTGTATTTAAGAGTTGCCTGGCAGAAGAGTCAGAAGAGTGTGCAACCCTTGATCTTGGGGCTGTGAGTTTGAGCCCCATGTTGGGTATAGAGATTGCTAAAAAAAAATACATAGACTTTTTTTTTAAAGCATCTGTTTTTTTTAATTCATTTGTTTTGTCTTTTAGATCCCACATTGAAGTGAAACCATATGGCATTTGTCTTTCTTTGACTTATTTCACTTAGCATAATACCCTCTAGGTCCTCAAAAGGTAAAAATAGAAATACTATATGATCTAGTAATTCCACTACTATTCACCCAAAGAAAATGAAAACACTAATTTGAAAATATTTATGCACCCCTGTGTTTATTGAAGCATTATTTGTTTTTTTTTAAGATTTTATTTATTTATTCATGAGAGACGCAGAGACACAGGCAGAGGGAGAAGCAGGCTCCATGAAGGAAGCCCAACTTGGGACTCGATCCCAGGTCTCCAGGATCATGCCCTGGGCTGAAGGCAGGCACTAAACCGCTTAGCCACCCAGGGATCCCCTGCAGCATTATTTGTAATAGCCAAGATATGAAAGCAACCCAAGTGTCCCGCTGCACTTTGTACAGATGCTATAAACATATATAAAGACTTGCGACCCTGTGGGAATCCCCAATTATTCATATTCTCTTGTCCAGTACCTACTTTACAGTCCAATTTCTTGTTCTGATAAATATCTAATACCCATTTTCTTTTCAATTTTTAAAAAGAGGACAAGATATAAAAGAAGAAGGTAATGTTACATTTAAGACAATTAAAAGAAAAAAAATAAAAGAAAAATGATTTGCCAACATTTCCTATCATCAGTTCTTAGCAAATCAGCAAAACTGATTATAAGATCATACTTACTAGGGACACCTGGGTGGCTCAGTAGTTGAGTGTCTGCCTTTGGCTCAGGGTGTGATCCAGGGATGGTGAGATCAAGTCCCATATCAGGTTCTCCACAGGGAGTCTGCTTCTCCCTCTGCCTATGTCTCTGCCTCTCTCTCTGTGTCTCTCATGAATAAATAAATAAAATCCTTTTTCTAAAAAAAAAGTTCACACTTACCAGTTTTCTGATTGAACCCTAATGCATCTGCTGCTCTGATTGTGTTTGGCTCAGAATATGAGATTTAAAAGTAATGAATTAGCATCTACTGATAGTTTTCTAGATTTCTAATTTTCTATACAGATTTTCTTTTTCAAGCAACAATCTTATGAAGGGAATTTTATTCCCATTTTACAAACGAGACAAGTGAGACATCCATAAATTCAGCAACTTGCTCTTATTTGCAGTAAGTTGCAGAGCCGGAATCTGAACCTAATCTGGCTTTATTCCAGTGCCCATATTCATAATTGTCATTGCCATGTGGTATTTATGTTTCTCTGGGCTGGCTGAGGGCTCAAGTGGACAGATTTATTTTCTGTATCAAATCAAGGCTCAGCAAAGTAGGATCTTAACAGGGCTGTGTGACACCAATGTATTCAATACTACAGGTAAAATTTACTATAGATGTGGCATCACTGTATGGCACATACAGTGTGCCATAAAAATTATGGACTTTGAAATCAGATGAGCTGGTTTACAGCCTCTAACTCTGCCACTAATTAGTTATGTGATAGTAGGTAAGTCATTTAACTCATTTTAGCCTCAGTTTTTTTTTTCTTATCTAAAAGATGAGGAAATTGAACTAGGTGATCTCTAAGGCTCCTTTTAACACTGATATTCTTTGAATTAAATATCAAAATTATTACCCCAAATAAAAGAGACAGTTGCTTAAGAATCTGCAATTAAACTAACCAAGGGAAAAATCTGCCTCAATAGATTTAAATATATGTGTTAAGCTAAATTTAGTGTTTTAGCACTCACAATTTTGTCTTGCAAGTTAATACAGGAATCAGTGTGAATAGTTAAGTTTCCCTAACTTGAAGAGGAAAATATCTCGTTATAATATCATGAAAACAAGTCCAGCAGTTAAAAAGGCCAGAAATGTTATAAGAATCCACATTTACATTGAGTAAATGAGGTTATGGTATAGAAAGTAGAGTTTCTCTACATGTCTCAGAGGTTTGAGCTGAGAACTCCATGAATAAAACATTCCAATGCAATGTGCACTCTAGTCGTTTACCTTTCCTCAGCCTTTTGATTCAAGAAAAGCATTTCATCTAAACCTCCCTGTGTTGATTTTGGCTGTTTATCTACACTTATCTTGTCTGGGCATTTAGACTCTAAGCTTCTGGGGACAAAGCTCTTCAGAAAAAAAAATTATAGCCAGATTTATAGCCAGATGCCTTAAAATATGATTTAACATGACTTCTTTTGTAGCTTGATACCTGCAGTAAACCTAAATCACACTGCTTTCTCAGTGGTAAAAATATTATTTAGTCACAATGTTTTGTTAACCACTGACCTAATATTTGATGAGAATAAAATGAAGATTAGGGCTCCATGGAAAGAAAGAATAACTCCATCATCTGTCTGCATTTGATTCATGATTGATTAGAAGTAGTTACCACTCCTCAATACCTTTCATTTTTAAAAGGATATCAGGTTGAAATTTGTGAATGGCAGAAAATTCTAATTGGGCAATTTCACGTAATGTGCATACTAGCTGACATACAAAGGCAAATGAGAAGGAAGCCAAACAAAATACAGGCTTCCGCTGCCCCACTCCCTTGGTGCCTCATTTAAACCCAAGTTTTTGATACGTTTAAGGGTGAGGTGTTTATGGTTGTGTGTATGTGTGTGTGTATAAAAAGAAAAAAAGAAAAAAGGAAGAAGAGGAGAGAGAAACAGAGGCAGAGAGATGAAGAGAGACAGAAGGAACCAGAGAATGTTGTATATATATATTAGGTTCTGCTGCAAAGCATGTCCATCATCATACTCAGCTGTGGGGACTGTGGCAAATATTGTCTTTTGATTTACCACATTGCCGCTGACTCCACTCCCTTTCTAAAAGGTTTTGTTTGTCAAAATGTGCCTAGTCCCAGGAAACAAATCATGATAGGTCTAACCCAGTTATGGCCATCCAGTCCGTGTTTCCCAATGAATGGACTAGTTGGGGACATATGATGCAATTCTGGCTAATGGAATTCTAAAGGAAGTCTTTGGGAGCTTCTGGAAAAGATTTTCTTCCCCTAGAATCTCCCAGCAAGCTTATATCTATCATGATTCATCTTCTGGTACTGGGCATATTTTAGCTTTAACAAAATCCAAGCTTTTGTTTTCCTGTGTTCCATCCTGCTTTGAACATTCTCATAAGAGGACATGATGCTCGGAGCTATTTCAGTCCACCTAGTGACCACAAGAGAGGGCAAAAATAATTCCAGAAATGCCTACCCAATGCCCTGACATCATCATTCCGTTGAATTAATCCCACCTCCAGATTTTTCCTTTGGAGAACACTAAATGTTCTTGTGGTTTAAGCCACTGTCAGTCCGTTTTTCTGTTATTTGTAGCCATAAACATCCGCAATAATACAGGAACCTGCCCAGAAATGTGAACCACTTCTAAATAGTTGGGATAACATCAAATGGCCAATATCTATCATGTTGCAGAACAGATAAACTTCCAAATCCTTCATGACTTACACGTTGGCTCACCCGTAAAGTGTTCCTGCTTTTGGTCTTGGTTGTCCTTTGTCATTCCAGACCATCCCAATGTACTGACCACACACTGTGGCACTTGACCGTATAGAGCTGTGTGTTCTTTATTTCTGTCTTCTAAACTCATGTCATATCTTCAAAATATTGTAAGGCCCTTTCAGACCGTGTTTGGCTCTTATGACCAACACAACTAGGAGAATGCTGTTTCTCTTTGTTCAGCTGAATTGTAGCCCTCTTCTCCATCCTGCATATATCAGAGACTCTGAAACTCAGTTTTCCCCCTTCAAGATGGACACCAATGGGAGCATGATCCTTTCCATCAGGTTCTGGAAGGAGAGTCTTCTGCTCCATTCCCCAAGCTCCTTCAAGTAAGTAGGTGTTAAATCAATAACCTCATCAAGGTAAATAGCAGTATTTTTAATACATCAGGCCCCTGCTTTCCCAAAATCAGTCTGTCATTTTTGTAACTCATGTCATTTTTGTACACAATAGCCCAGGCAGCTTGAGAAAGTAATTGGAGAAGGGGCATATCAGTGGATATTTCAATGATCCAAACAATGGCACAGCTCCTGTCAAGTCAATTACAAAGCCTTGACTAAATTTACCAATGTTACTATTATTCCAACTAAGAGCAGAGCCTTGAGGATTATGAAGACACTCAAATCCTTTTGAGTACTTGCTTGGACGTTTCCTTAGCCTTAGGTCATAGGTTAATTAAGCATTTGTGCAGGTGCTAAAATAAATAAGAAATACACACACACACACACACACACACACACACACACACTGCTTCTACAGACTTCACAACATTATCAGTCTAAAGAAGTGTGAAGTCAGAATCAAGCATTTTTAGAGTATTCTGGTTGACTCAGAAATTTTTGTTTTCCTAAAAACATTCAGATTTTGCAGCTCTATAGATGATCCCAAATCTACATCTACAACTGAAACACTGGATTTTTATGACCCTACAAAAGTAGATTTTCTTGTCTTCTATTCCTCTTACTATAAGCCAGGTACAGGTTTTTCCCACCTAATCATCAGCAACTTAAAATGGATTCCTTTGAGAAATGATGTATCGCCCCCACCAATGGATGGCTTGAGTCCATGACTTTCAAAAGGTCTTTATTTTATTTTTTAAGGCCTTTATTTTACTTTTGATTCTTTCCTATATATTCCATTCCTTTCACTGTGATCATTATATTTTATGTGAAAGAGTCAGAGATAATGTCTTTCTTTGAGCAATTCTAAGATGAGTGTCAGGAAAAACAGGCAATTAGAATTTTAGCACCTGCACAATTCAATTCCGCAGCACTTTAAACAACAGTGCTAAATTTACTATAGAAAAGCAAATGTTTATCTTAAATATGGTTTAATCCTCTTTTCCAGGAAGCTTACGTAACAAAAAATACAGCTGGAGGCTATAGTGACCCATTTATAACCATAGTTGGGTTTGTTACCAGGGAACCTGTCAAAATCAGCTTAGCTTGTTTGAATGGCTCATTCTGGCTCTCTGTGCCTTTCTTCTCATTTGATTTTAGGAGCTTAAACTGGTTTAGTGATGCCAGCCAGGGGAAATGGTTTCCTTTGACTTTGCCAACTCGGCAGGACTAGAATAAATGGAATAGATGGCTATCCACATGATGTGATGTTTCAGGGGATTCTCATTTGTCTCTTCTCCCCAGGGCTTTTTTTTTTTTTTAACTAGGATGGCTTTAAATTCCTTCCTCAAAGTCATCACTTTAGGATAAAACAAAACACAGTGAGCTACATGTGACATGTAAATGGATCTCTCTCTTGGGGAATAAGCCCATGTGTTAGGCTGATTATGCCTGACTGGCAGAAAGGAAAAGAAGGTAGGTTAGGGTGAGAGATTCAAATGCTAGAACTCGACTAAAATTTAAGCAGCCATACTTTGCTCCCTGCTTAAGAAGAGGCAGAGCTGGAGTCAAATTGGCCATAGCTGATATTGCTCTCAACTGTGTTCTTCAGAATTTGGCACCATTATACTCCTTGCTCATGATTGATTTCCCTATTTATTAAACAGGGCCATCCAATGACAATCTGCTGTGTTCATTTTCTATTACTGTGTTACAAATTACTACAAATTTACATGCTTAAAACAATATTCATTTACTAGCTCACTATTCTGAAGATCAGAAGTTCACGCAGGCATGACTGAGTTCTCTTCTGGACCTCACAAGGCTGTGATCAAGGTGTATTGGCCAAAATGGGCTCTTATCTGGAGTATATTGGGGGAAAAATTACTTCTAAGGTCATTTAGGTTACTGGCAGCATTCACTGCCTTGTGGATGTAGGTGTGAGATTCCCATTTCCTCGAAGACTGTTGGATGCGGTCACTCCCAACTTTCTGTAATACTTTCATATGGTCCCCTCCATTTCAAAGCCAGCAGCAGCATATGCCTGAAAATTTTCTGACTTGCTCTTCTACCAGCCTGAGAAAACTTTCCTTTTAAAGGAAAAGAATCATGTGATTAGATTAGGCACATCCAGGTAATCTCCCTTTTGCCACATAACATGACATAACCAAGGGAGTAACACCTTTAAACTCTCATACATTGCTGACGAGAATGCAAAATAATACACTGACTTCAGAAAATAGCTTGGTAGTTTTCTGCAAAGCTAAATATAGACTTGACATTTGATTCAGGAATCACACTCCCAGGTATTTACCCAACTGACTTGAAAATTTATGTTCACAGAAAACCTCTACATGAATGTTTATAGCAGGTTTAATAATAATCACTAAAACCTGAAAGAAACCAAGACGTGCTTCAATAGGTGAATACATAGGCCAATGGTGGCACATCCATGCAATGGAATACTATTTAGTAATAAACAGTGTACTGTCAATCCTAGATGAAACATATGTGCATATTGCTAAGTGAAAGAAACCAGTCTGAAAAGTCCCTATACTAAATAATTCCATTTACGTGACATTTTGGACAATATACAGAGTGGCATCTGTGGTTTCTGCAGGAGAGAGGGTTAAATGGTGGAGGCACAGGAGACTTTTTAAAGCAGAGAAACTATTCTGTATGATACTGTAATGATGGCTACATGACACGATGCATCTGTCAAAACCCACCAAATTTCATAACACAGAGTGAAGTTTAATGTGTACATGTTTAATAAATAATATAAGAGGTCAAGGGATACAAATACGATACAACCTCATCAAAGTAGGGGTGGAGAGAGGAAAGTGCTGACCTAAGCAACTCTGAAAATGAGTGAAATCTCTAAGGCTAAAAGCGAACAGAACTATACATAAGCATAATATTCTAGTTAGTAAAGATTTGTCCCATGGGCATAAGGATTAACAAATCTGAGAGTGCTACATGCCTATACGGGGATTGAACAATTAAGCGAATGGCTGGCAGATAGTGAGAGCCAGGTTTCTCAGTGTTGTGGGAGTTTACAGCTAAGCAATAGAAGGCTAGAATGATGCATGTGGTAATGGGTTAGAGTTGGAGACACCAATATGAAATCATGTTTAATTTAATATATATAAAGATGGCTAAACATAGGACTATTTTAACCATGTGTATATATACAGCATAGTATACACATATTCTGTTTTGTACTGTTAGCTGGGAGGTTCTATGTGCAATTAACACCAAGTAGCAGTGAGCATACCTTGTGTCAAGATTTTGGTTTCTTTGTAAATAAAGTAAAGATGAACCAAACCAGAGCTGGAGAAGGTTATTTATTCAGAGCTTACTAAGGAGTCAGCCCCCTTCACTCCCATTTTGACTCAGGCAGGCAGAGAAGTAGGAAAGCTTCACAGTAGGAAAAAGGGAAAGCTTCAGCTCTTCCTGACTGGAGGCTGTCGGCATGGGAATGTTCTACATAGGTGGGCTAACTAGAAGTGGGTTGTCCTATGTGGTTAGTTAAGGGAGCATAGACATAAGTGTCTTTCTCTGGATGGTTCCAAGTTGGAAGCAGGGGCAAAAATTAGGGAGTGTGGCCATTTGGGACCAATTGTTATAGGGGTCATTGTTTGACTTCCTAAGCTGATTGTTAGAAATAATGGTCTGACTTCCTGTAAGTCTGGCTACTTACCAGGTCTGGTAAGTAGTTTAGATCGTAGTCTGGCTTCCTGGGCTGGTTACTATAGACAGTGAGTTGGTTTGCTGGGCTGGTTGCTACAAATTGTGGGTCAGATTTCCATTTTTATATCTGGTCTGGCTACCATCTTACTGTATATTAGATCTTTCATGTTTTATATCATTCCATAATAAAAAGAACTAGAGCTTCTTACACAAATGACTGACTGTAGGACTGGGGCAAGAAATATACAAAATGAGCCTGGAGCATATTTTAATGCCTGAAAGTAAGAGAATGATAACAACAAAACAACAAGCCCAACCCCATAATGATGGCAGTGTGTCAAAGGGACACAGGAGCCAACCATAGGAGTTTCCAGTTGTTCAGGTTGAAATGATTTGAGCAACAAAATAAATATTTTATTCATAAAACAAGCATTGGATCATAGCTCAAAAAATAAAATAGATACCCACGGGTCTATACTGCTATAAACAGATAATTGAAGAAAAAATAAGTGGGGAAAATAGACAAACCTCCTATGATTTATGTAGATACTCTTTCCCAAGGAAGTGGAACATAATTCCCTGCTCCTCAAAGGTGTGCTGCAGATAGTGACTTCCTTCCAAAGAGTATAGTATGAAAGAGCAGGGGCAGACTTTACAATGGAGAAGTCTGACAAATACTACATCAGCCAGCTGATCAAGGTAAACATCAACAGTCATAAGTAATGTTGATAATAGGTACCCGTAATATGATGTGATGAGAACGGCACTTTCCCTCTCTGGTTTTTAATCCCCCAAACATATAATCCCAGTCTAACCATAAGAAAAACATTGGGCAAATCCCAGTTAATACAGATGTACAAAATACCTGACCCATATTTCTCAAAACTGTCAAGGTCATCAAAATAAGGAAAGTCTGAGAGACTGTTGCAAACAAGAGGAGCCTAAGGAGACTTGACTAGATGTAATGTGGAATCCTGGATAGGAGACTGCAATAGATAAAAGAACATAGTTAAAAGCTATGAAATCCTGAATGAAGTAAGGAATTTAGTTGATAATCATGAATCAATAGTGGTTCATTAGTTATGATGAATGTACTATACTAATAATGTAAGATGTTAATTAGAGGAGAAACTGGGTGTGGGATATGTGAAACCTCTCTGTTCTATCTTTACCACACTTTTCTCTAAAGCTATCCCAAAATAAAAAGTTTATTTAAAAAACACACTGTGAGGACAAACCAAACAGCTTGCTAGGTTCCAGAAAGCTACTTCTGATATAACATGATCATGGAAAAGCAGAAACTCAGATGGATTCCTCCAAGGTCAGCAGGAGCTTAGGCACTACAGAATGGGTACTGTTCAATACCTGAGGCAGGAGAAATAAAGCAAATCCCTTGGGAAGAGCCTCACTCACTGCTGAGGTATGACCTGAGCAGAATCCAGTGACTTAAAAAAAAAAAAAAAAGAATCCAGTGACTCCAAGGTGGTGGTGGCAGGGAGAAAGGATATTTTAATTCAGTAGACATAGCAGTGCAGCAGACTACCTCTAGAGCATTCCAGATATGAAAGAAGCTGCCTTTAAGGCCATGTGCAGTACATTATGTGGGTACTGGTCAGTGGAGAATGGCACCTTGCAAGGGACTACATCTGACAGAGTGCACTTTGAGCTTTGCAAACAGAAATAAAGGATATAAGCTTTCTAATTAAAATGCCATAGAATGCAAGAAGATGGATCTATGAGTGACCATTCTCACATCAGCATTAACTGAACAATAATATAACTCTGCCTTGATTGATAATTTGGGGATAAAAAGATAATCCAGGATAAATTATTTTTGTGAACCAGAAATAATGTACAATTCTTATGAAACTTTTTTTTTCTGGATACACCAAGGATAAGGGCCTAGTAAGGAAACAGACACAGTTAGGGGAAGAAGGAAAGACTTAGTATAGGAAAATTAATCATCTTCACCTTTCTGGGATTAAGTACTCCTTAGAGAAATCAGTCTCATAAAACATGATCTAGGGGAAAGCCTATCATAAACCTCTGGTCTGATCATTTTGTTTTTGTCCTCGTCTGAGAGCCAGATTGTTTTAAATCAATTGACTATGAACTCAAGGGGAATTGGGTTTTTGGATTGTTTGAGATCAACAGGAAGTGTTTTATTCATCCATAACTCAGGGTATATTTGTACAGTGCCTTTATACAGGTTATTTTTATACAGGTTATTTTTTAAAAGTCCACTTCCTATACATTATTTCACTTTGATTATTACAACTGTAAGAGGCAGAAAGCAACTTTTATGATGTTCATTACAGAAGATTTTTTTTAAAAGGAGAGAAATTTGGTAATTAGTTGAAGATAACACAAATAGAAAGTTATGAACACAGATTTGGACTCTTGACTCAGCCCAGTGCTCTTTTGCCTCTACCATGCTGCCTCTCAGACATGTCCTAGGACCTGAACTTGACTGGCTTTATCCACTTACCAAGCTACCTCAACATTTCGGAGAAAAGATTTCAGGCAAGCAATACAGCCAGCAGTGATCCTTTATGTAATTGGAACTGAAATAGGAGGAAAATCATCTAGGCTATAGTCATTAAATGACACCTGATCGTTTCCTCCTGTCAGTACTACCTGTTACTTGAAGCAGTTCACAGCATCTCTGTCTATTGAGACCACTTTGGGGGCAATTGGCTGGTGATTTGTCACAAGGACTTGGGTAAGATGCACTTTGAACCAGGAATGTCAGTGATATAAGGACTTTTTAAAAATATATATATCGTCACCCTCCTGACAGAGTTGCAGCAGAAGCTAAGCCATCTTTCAGAATCCAAGTCAGGAGGTTTGGCATCAGGAAGACTTAGCCAAACCAGGATATTCAGTTTAGCATTTGAGTATTTATTTAATCAATTAGACACCAATGCTCTGGTTCTCAGGGTTTTTATAGGCTTTTGCTTAATTTATCCCCATCCTTTAAATGGACATTTAGTATCATGGAGGGTAAAGGATAAGGAGATATGTGAGGAGAGACTCAGACCCCATAAGTGGAAGTTGCACAAATAATCCCAATTACCAGATGACTCCAGACCTCTTCTTTCCTTTGTCAAATGAAGGGAACAACCTGAACAGCCAAGTCAGCGATGCTGTGGAGACTGATGTGTGAATACAGGAGGAGAGCAAGGCATCAGCCCCAGCACTTAGAGTGAAACGGGATTTGAAAAAGAAGCCCAAGTCTGGAGTGATCTCAGATCTGATTTTATTGCTGTTGTTAATATATTTAGTTCAAGATATTTTAAATGTCTAATGTGGACACCCCAGGCAGCAAGGCTATGTCTAACTACCCAAATTATTTGAGTTACTTAAAACAAACTACAATTGAAAGGCAATAGTTGAATACCAACAGATAAGGATTTTTCAATTTTTGACTAATTGTTTCATCATCGTGTATGATAGCCAGCGAAGTAATAGATGAAAACTCCTGTAGCTCTGGCTGATGGATTTGTGGATGATTTTTAAAAGTCTTTTTTCGGGGTTATTTGTGTTTTCTGATTCTGGTCAGTGCAAATATATTACCTGTGTAGCTTTCTAAGTGTAAAAAATAATGTAACACCTTGTCACCAAATTGTAGATCAGAAGATTTGGAAAACCTTAAAAGGTCCTCAAGAGATTCTCTGCTTCATACCCCTATTCCTTAGGCAAACCTGAGTCAAAATCTACTAAAGTGGTACCTCTTGGGTTTACTAAGTAATTTTATTGCTTAAACCCCTCTGTTTTACCAATGAGGCAATAAAGACCCAGGGCAGATAAATACCTGGGTCCCAGGCCCACAGGTAGTTGGTAGCAGAGACTAACATGGATTACTAAAATTTGACACCACTGCTGTTTCTTCTTTTTCCTACTCTCCTTGCCTCTGTGAGCCATTACCACCTTCCTTCCTATGAGTCCACCTTTCTGGGATCTATGTTTGAGGAATCCTGCTATAGATACATGGTTTGAAAACACTATATCCCTGGGAACACACTGTTTGGAAAAGGTTCTATATATTAGCCCCACTTACATACATAAGCAGCTTGTATTACATTTGTAAAGACAAAAGCACCCTCCCCCAACTAAAAGCCCCTGATTTAAAAAGATTGCCCTCATCATCCTGCCACGGTGCCTGAAATCTCCATCCTGTCCTGCCTATAGGGGCATAGATGCAATATTCAAATAATCATCCCTAAGAAGTTAATTAAGAACAAACCATATATGCTAGGAAGTACTTGTAGGATACGGGGAGTCAGAAATGAGTAAGACGTGGCTCTTCCTTTGAGGAACTGATGTAATAGCTGTGAAGAAAAGCAAGTAAAAAGACCATTAAAAGTTGTAATAGAGGGATGCCTGGGTGGCTCAGTGGTTGAGTGTCTGCCTTTGGCTCAGGTAATGAACCCAGGGTCCTGGGATCGAGTCCCTCATCAGGCTCCCCACAGGGAGAGTGCTTCTCCCTCTGCCTATGTCTCTGCCTCTCTCTTGGTGTCTGTCATGAATAATAATTTAAAAAGTTGTGATAGAGAAATCAACCCTATGAAAATGCAGAGTAAAGGCACTTAACTCAGTAGGGGATACTCTGGGAAGGCTTCTTGGAGTAAGTGACATATAAGCTCTATTTAAAAGGACAAATTAGCCTGTAAAGCAGGGAAAGCTGGGAGAGGCATCCTTTTCAGAAGACACATGTAAAGGCTCAGACACATTAGAGCATGTGGTTCATTGAGGAGTTGAAAGTAGTTCTGCACAGCTAAGGAAAAGCATGACCTCATGGAGTAGAGACAGATGAAGACGGGAAGGCAAACAGAGGTCAAGTTATAAAGAGCCTTGTGGAGTTTGGACTCTCTCAAGTTATCTATATTCACTGAAGGATTTTAAACAGGAGGATGCATTAGAATTAGGTTAACAGTATATATATTTTTTAATTTATTCATGAGAGACACAGAGAGAGAGGGACATAGCCAGAGGGAGAAGCAGGCTCCATGCAGGAAGCCCGATGTGGGATTCGATCCCGGGAACAGGATCACAGTCTGGGCCAAAGGCAGACACTCAACCACTGAGCCACCCAGGCATCCCTGTTCACAGTATTATATTATCTGAAAGGGCCTCCATATTAGTATGGGTGATTTCTAGTCATGAACTAGTCACTAAAGGAATGGGAACAGTATTAGGGACACCAGGTCTAGGTCAAGTATGCTGAATGCTAACAAGAATTGGGTAATGATAGATTCTATTTATTAGATTCTATTTATTCACCTTGGGACTTTGGAATACATAGGCTCATGTTTTTAGAGTAGAACATATCCTGTCAGTGTATATCCTGTCTCTGTTTTCACCTTCCTTCTTTCTCCACTTTGAATTCAGTTAGTGAACAACCAAGCAGGATTCATAAATGAGAACTTTATCAGACATATTTATTGCCTCTATGCTAATATGGCTTGATATCAAAGAAAAGGCTACTCATAGTGTTAGGTTGGCTCAGCTTTAGAGTTACACTGTCCCCATTAGCTGCTTTCTCAGTTACACATTGGGTTAGTTACCTAGAAAGACAGCCACTCATAGCAAAAATGTAGTCTCTCCCATGCAGAGTTTAAATACACCCCCACGAGACAGAGTAGAACCCCATTAGGGCATAGGTGTTTAATGTATGTATTTACTGTCCAACCCTTACACCTAATTAGCAGTCAGCAGGGCATAACCAGAGATGGAACCTCTGCTAGCCCCCTCTTGGCCACTGACACAGCCTTTGGGCACTAGTAAGACTGAAAATAATATCGCCTACATTAATATTTAATTCTTATTTCCATCAGGAAAAGCTATATAAACTGCAGAGGGTTAGCAATTATGGAAAGGAAGAAAAGAACACAGCTTTCAAATGTATTAAAGGTGCCTCTGATTTGGGAGAAATGTGTGCCAGTGTTCAGGGAAATTGCAGATGAATAATTTGAGCCAGGGCATTTTCAATATAAATTAGCTAAGGAAGACTGTGGCATAAATACAATATTTTATGATATTGCTTTCCATAGCTTGCTGCCATTCATTCACATGTAATACAGCTTAAGGTAAAGACTTCTGTATTCTAACAGAGAGCTTCAGAAAAGCAGTAAATGGAAATTGAGTGCTTCCAAGTAAATGGACGGTGCCACTTTGAGATGTCATGACAAAACTGGTATCTGGAACCTGTTCCTTCAGTTTCTCACTAAGTGGCCTTGGGGAAGTTTCTCAGAATCTCTATTGACCTTTTTTTCTTCACTTATGAAATTTTTAAATGATTTAAAGATGAGATGACAAATATTAAAATGTTAAATATATATTTATACAACGTGTCAATGAGGGTCTGGATATGGGTGAATCATTGAATGAATCATAGAACTTGAGAGCTGGAAGGGATCTTAATGCTTACCAATTCAACCCACTCCTTTTAGAGATGAGAAATTTGAGTCCATAGAGGGAAAATGACTTTCCGAATGTCAATTTTTCACTGAGAACCACCTCCCCCTCAGTTTGATTCCCACTCCCATTGACCACTTTGCTTCACGTTAGTTAGAAAAGGGATAGGTAAGACAAACCTTGCAGGGGAAAAGTGTGGTAAAGGGCAAAATTTCTGAACCTAGACAACAGAAAACAGTGCTATCAATTGGAGATAATGTTGGCACTCAATGTGCTATTTAATGATATACAGTGAAAAAAAACAAAAAAAAACCAAAAAAATGATATTACAGTGAAGGAACCAAAGAATACCAGAACTTTGAAAAAAAAAAAAAAGAACTTTGAAGCCCTCCCTGTAACAGTCATATGCAACAGGGAATGGTGACAATGGAAAGCAAAGCAGTATTTGCTGGAGCTTTGGTGGCAAATCCCACTGCATAGAATTCTAATGGGTTGGGCTAGACCACATATAATGCTCCCTTTCACATAAGAGTTAAGCTTTTGACTAAATCAGACCACATGTCCTGCTGTGTAGAATTTGCTCACTTCCTAACACCTCCACTGCAATCACCCCTATTAAAGCCACTATCAACTCTCACCAGGGTGGTTGCAGTGGCCTCTTAGCTGGTCTCCTTGTTTTCACTCCCGCCTTCTCTATTCTTAAAAATGGTCAGTGATTCTGTTAAAATGTGAGTCAGATCATGTCATGTTCTGACTTCAACCCCTCCAAACTCATCCAGTGGCTGTCAGTGCCCATTACATCATCTTCCCTGTTATCTCTCTCTGTGCCACTCCTCCTGACACTCTCTACCTCAATCACTGCTCCAGTCATGCTGGCTTCTGTGCTGTTGCTTGAACTACACCAAAATGTGCTGGCTCCTTGGAACCTTTTCATTTGTTGTTTCCTGTATCTGGAATGCTCTTTCTCCAGATAATGTGCTTACTTCGCAAGAATTTCTATTCATATATCATTTAGTGATGTCTTTCTTGATCTCTATAAAAATAGCAACAGCCATCCACCCCTTCCCATTCCTAGCACTTCTTCACCCTGCTGTACTGGTCTCCATTTCACTTTGGCCTTCTTTCTCTCTCCCCTAATAGAATGTAAGTGCCATAAAGTCAGGGACTTCAGCGTTTTTGTTGTTTTGTTGTTGTTTTTTTATTAATGTATCTTAATGCCTAAAACAAGGTCTGGCATATAGTAGGCATGCAATATATATTCGTTGAACATTTTGATTGAATAAGCCCTTAAAAATGCCACCTATGTTTATGTGACAGGCACTCTGCTAAGTGCTTTGCTTTCATTATTTCACTTAATTTCTTACACATACAAAAATAGCACTAGGAAGCTACAGTTATCTTATTTCTGGGTAAAAAATCCAAAAGGTGAAGTAATTTGTTCAAGGCCACAGAACTAGTTGTAGCACATCTAGAATTCATTAAAATCCAGAATGGCTGACCCCCTCCCCCCACCAAAGCCCGCGTGCTTAGCTACCATGAAATACTGCCATCTTAGTTTCATTCTGGACCTCAGTTTGCTTGCCCTTTCGCTCTTCTTCCTCATTCTGTTTTATGGGAATAGTCGACTTTGTATATATGTCACTCTCCAGGAAAAAGTCTCTCCCTGCCTACTGAATATCAGTCCAGTAAGTGATGGGATTCCAAGCAGGATACCCTTCAGTTTCAACAAATGACCCCGAATGCTGATGAGTTAGCCTGGAAAAGGGCAGAAGTGCTGGGAGCATGCAGTACACAGGGGCTTAACCAGGCAACTGGCCCCATGTGATTTCAGTGCTTATCTGAAGCTCGGCATACCAGAGAGCTTTTGCATGTCTTGGGAATTGGAACACAAACAGCCAAAGAAAGCACTGAGTTTGGGCCATAAATTTCAAAACCTCATGTCAACCTGTCACCTCACTGAACACAATACTTGTAGCAGTCCATGTGCCTGTTGACAATAATATTTTCTTGAGGAAAAACCAGGCAAGAAACTATCTAATCCAAGCAAGCCACCCATAGACCCAAGGAAGATGTGAACTTACTTGTGTCTGGAGATTTATCAAAAGTGTTGGGGGTCATAGGACGACTGTTGCACACATTAATAATAATTATATATTTGTTGCTCCTACCCTTCACAGTTTTTAAAATGCTTTTATCTGTATTACCTCAGTTTAAGCTTTAATATCTATTTAAGGAATGGAAGCAAGGAAACCAAGTTCCTGTGTTTGATGACTAGTAACTGGCACAAACTGAACTAGTAGTACCCAGATCTTCCAACTCCTTGTCCAATGTTCCCTTCTCCATATCATACAACATTTTTGGTAATTCCTCTGTGGAAACTTTGCATTGATTATTTTCTTAAAGATTTTATTTTTAAGGAATCTCTACACCCAAGGTGGGGCGCAAGTGTACAACCCCAAGATCAAGAGTAGCATGCTCCACTGACTGAGCCAGACAGGCACTCCTTGATCTCAAGCCCCCCGCTCGGTGTAGAGATCATTTTAAAATAAATAAATTAATTAAATTAAATAAAAAAAAAAGAACTGGAAGACTTTGGAGTACCTGACTGGCTTAGTCAGTAGAGCATGTGACTCTTGATCTCAGAGTCTTGAGTTCAATCCCAAGTTGGGCATAAAGCTTGCTTTAGGAAAAAAAAAAATCTTTGTTTTATTTATACACTGGCTCCAGGCATATTCAGGTTTGATAATCATAAAGTGCTACCGAAGTTTGCTCAACAGAAACAACATAGGTACACTATTAACTGGAATGATAAGAAGAGTACTACAGAGCCCCTTGCCCCAAGTTTTTGCTTCCACCAGTCTGACCTTAAGAACTTGTTTCCTCATTCATTTAAGCCATTGGAGGAGGACCACATGAAATACACTAACTCCATATTATAAATCAATACAGCCAGTTGGCTTCAGTATTTCAGCAATATCTTAAAGAACATGTCCTTGGACAGATATATTTCAATGAGAACAAGGGAGAAAGATAGAACTGCTTTGAATAAAGAATCCCAGTCAAATAACCTAGGTATCCAAAAGACAATATAGGAACACACAATTCCTGGAGTAGGATAGGCAGAATGTGTGGTGGGATGAGGGCTGGGGGCAGTAAAGAGCATGTGGGGTAGAAAGGAAAAGGGTTTAGATGTTCAAACCACGGCTGACTGATTTTGCTTTGGGCTAGTTTTGATGGAAAAAAAAAGGAGTTCTATCTGATGCAAAACAAATTCAAATGAGTATGCAAAGACAGAATATTGTTTGTAAATACCACACAAAAGGGAAGCAAAAAAGTCTTAGCTTTCCAAAGTACTCCAGTAGGTTACCCAGAGAAGATGGAACTGGTTTTCTAGAGAGCTAATGAGCTACTAAATGGAGGGTGTAAACTGCAAATGATGCCAATCAAGAATGTTAATGGGAAACCATGCTGCATGCTGATTTTTTCATACCATCCTTGAGTTAAATTGTTTTGGAAAAAAAAATATATATATGTAAATAGGAGTTTATAAGAAAGCCTAAACACCTCTAGGGTTACAAATGATAAAAAGAATATTTCAGGCAGTTGTCATCTTCTTTAATTCTTTAAATATTCCATGGTAGGAACCATAATTTGGTCAATAATTACTGTAAGTGAAGTAAAAAGGAAACAAGAACTGTTCATTGATATTCCTTTAAAGAAACATTTTTAGAACATCTTGAATAACACATTTTTCCTGTGTAATCTTTAAGCTCTGCTCTTGTGATACCTTTAGAATCTGATTCCAAAATCAGATGTATTTACCAATGAATCAGGAGAGTATGTTAAAAGACATGATATCACTAATCACACTAATCACAAGACTCTCTTTTACTTATTCATCACACCCAAATGTCTTTGAAATTGGAACTTTTCAAAAACATTTTTTGTTAGTTTCAAACAGAAACAATTTCTGTTAAGTTTGTCAGAATATAATAAGGTTGATTATTTTTCCACAAAAAAACATTTTTAGAGCCAGGATGGCGCATACGTTTCTTTTCATATGATGGTTTCAACTGTTTTGTCGTGGCTGCCTGGGGTACTGCTAAGAATTCTAAGGCTGTTTCCAGGCTCAGTCATAAAAGAATCCCATGATTAATTCTGTCATGTCCATGGCTGAGGAAGGGAAGTGGTATTATGGGCATCAGATATTCACCATCTCTTCTCTAGAGACTGTTTTTTATCCTCTTAAGCCTGATGGCTAAAATTCAGGTGTCTCCTGCTAGTGGGCAGTGGTAATTTCTGTTGGAGTAATTAATGTAATCGACCCTTTGACTCTACAGGGTGTATATGAGAGAGGTGTGGAGGACGATCATTGCTCCATTATATAAAAAGATAGCACAATTTGATATCTAGGTTTCATAATCCTTAAGGAAAAATATGACTAGAGCAAGATTCAAACAAATAGGAAATCTATGTACAGGGCAATTCATTAGTCTTATTAAAATAAGTTACTTTGATATCCTTAACTAAACTTTGACTTTTGTTTGGACTTAGAAAATATTTTAAGTTATTTCTCTTAATGTGCTTCTAGACTCTGTTAAGAGGCTTCTGAGCCTGGTCACTTCTGTGGAGCAAAAGCAAACAATTTATAATTTTGATGCTAAACTCTCTGTCTGCTGTCTTCCACTTTGGATATTAATTGAGTACCTTCTGACTTGCTGGACTCCTCACCCTGTTCTTAGATGATTACCTCTCCCTATGGTAATTTCCAGTAAAATCTTAAAAGGTATTCCCCTATTTCCTCTATTCTTTAGTCTGCCCTTTTCTAGGCTGAGAATGCAACAAGGGGCATCATCACACTGATTCTCTTTCTTCTCAGGCTTCTTGCGATCTTATCACTTTCACCCACCAATATGGTTATGGTTACCCAGGTAACTCAATTACTGATATGGTTAACTTCTACCCACACTTCTTCAACAAACCCAGTCTCAGAATTTCTTGATACTCCTCCCCTGTTTAATGAGAACTTCATCTACAAAGAAAATCCCCTTTTAAGCCCAACACTCCTTTATGCAATCTATCTTCCTATAAATGTAAAATTGTTCCTTAAAGGAAAATGACCATTTTTCATTATTTCTAATACTTGAAGGAACAGGTTTTAAGTACATTAACCATTTCATTGCTGATGTCATTATCATCTGCTCATTTCCCTAATCCTTAGTTCCTGGCAACCACCATCATTCTACTATCTGTTTCTATAAATTCGGTGTTTTTAGATTCTACACATAAGTGAGACCATGAGATATTTGTCTTTCTTTGTCTGATTCATTTCACTCAGCATAATGTCCTCAGGTTCTCATCCATGTTGTCACAAATGGCAAGATTACTTTTTTAAATGAGTAATATTCATTCATTGAATTCATTCACTGAGTAATGTTCATTATATATGTACATATATCACATTTTCTTTATCCATTCATCCATCAGAGGATACTTCGGTTGTTTCCATGTCTTGGCTATTGTGAATAATGCTGCAATGAACATGGAGTGCAGCTATCTCTTCAAGATAGTGATTTCAGGGATGCCTGGGTGGCTCAGCAGTTGAGTGTCTGCCTTCAGCTCAGGGTATAATCCCAGGGTCTTAGGATGGAGTCCTGCATCAGGATATGCAAGGAGCCTGTCTCTCCCCCTGCCTATGTCTTTGCCTCTCTCTCTCTCTCTGTCTCTCACGAATAAATAAATAAAATATTAAAAAAAGATAGTGTTTCATCTTTTTCAGATATACACCTGGATGTGAAATTGCTGGATCATATTTTTAATTTTTTGAGGAAACCCTATCCTGTTTTGCACAGTGACTGTATCAACTTACATTCTTACCAACAATACACCAGGATTCTCTTTTCTCCACATCCCTGCCAGCATTTGTTATCACTTGTGTTTTTTACAATAGCCATTCTAACAAGTATGATGATATCTAATTGTGGTTTGGTTTGCATTTCCTTAATGTTAAGTGATGCTGAGCATCTTTTTATGTACATGTTGGTCATTTGTATGCCTTCTTTGGAAAAACATCTATTCAGGTCTTCTGTCCATTTTTTAATTGGATAGTTTTGGCTATGAGTTGCATAAGTACTTTATATTTTTTGAATATTAACTCCTTATCAGATATATGGTTTGCAAATATTCTCCCATTACATAAATTGTCTTTTAATTTTGTTAATTGTTTCTTTTGCTGTGCAGAAGATTTTTAGTTTGATATAGTCCCACTTCTTGACTTGTGTTATTGTTGCTTGTGGTTTTGGTGTCATACTCAAAAATAAAACATTGCCAAGACTGAGGTCAAGGAGATTTACACTATGTTTTCTTCTAGGAGTTTTACAATTTCAGGTCTTATGTTTATATTTTTAATCTGAGTTAATTTTTGTAATTGGTGTAAGATATAATGGTCCGATTTCAATCTTTTGCATGTGAATATCCAGTTTTCTCAATACCAATTATCAGAGACTATCCTTTCCCCACAAGCAGTCCTTAATTCAATTATTTATCTTTTTGAGAGAGAGAGAGAGTGCGTGAGCGAGCACAGGGGGAGGGTCAGAGGAAGAGAAAATCTCAAGCAGGCTTCGTGCTCAGCACAGCCTGACGCCTCTGAAATCATGACCTGAGCAGAAATCAAGAGTTGGATGCTTAACCAAATGGGCCACCCAGGTACCCCTCCTCATGAGTAATCTTGAATATTGGTTGACAGTATATATATGGGTTTATTTCTGGGTTCTTGATTCTGTTCTATTGGTCTATGTGTGTGTTTTTATACCAGTACATGTTCTGATTACTTTAGTTTTGTCATATAATATATTTGAAATCAGAAAGTATCATGCCTTCAGTTTTGTTATCTCTCAAAATTGCTTTGGCTGTTTGAGATACTTTGTGCCTCGATAAGACTTTAGGATTTTTTTTTTCTATTTCTGGGCAAAATGCCATTGAGAATTGATAGGGATTATATTGAATCTATAGATGGCTTGGGTAGTATGGACATTTTAACAATATTAACTCTTCTCCTCTATGAACACTGGATGTATTTCCATTTATTTGTGTCTTTTTCAATTTCTTTCTTCAAGGTCTTACAGTTTTCACTGTACAGATCTTCCATTTTCTTGGTTAAGTTTACTTCTAAGTATTTTATTATTCTTGATGCTTTTATAAATGGTATTGCTTTATTTCTTTTTCAGATAGTTCAGTAGTTCAGTGTTAGTGTATAAAAATGCAAATGATTTTTGTATGTTGATTTTGTATCCTAAAACTATACTGAATTGGTTTATAGGTCTAACAGTTTTTTGGCAGAGTTGTTAGGATTTTCTATGTACAAGATCATATCATTTGCAAACAAAAACAGAGTCTGTCTTGCTTTCCAATTTGAATGCCTTTTATTCCTTTTTCTTCCTAATTTCTCTGGCTAGGACCTCAAGTACCGTGTTGAATAGAAGTAGTGAGAGTGGGCACTCTTGTCTTATTCTTGGTCTTAGTGGGAAAGCTTTCAATCTTTCACATTGAGTATAATGTTTGTTGTAGGTTTGTAGTATATATTCTCTAATATGTTGAAGTGTATTCCTTTTATTCCCAATTATTGAGATGATCATATGCTTTTTGTCTTTCATTCTATTAACGTGGTGTGTCACATATATTGATTTGCCTATGTTGAAACTTCCTTACATCCAAGGAATAAATCTCACTTGATCATAGTGTATGACCCTTTCAATGTGCTTTTGAATTCAGTTTGTTAGTATTTTATTGAGAATTTTGGCATCTATGTTCTATGTTCATCAGGGATACTGGCCTATAGTTTTCTTTTCTTGGAAGTATCCTTATCAGGCTTAGGTATCAAGGTAATACTGGCCTTGTAAAAAGTGTTTGGGGGTATTCCCTACTCCTCATATTTTTGGAAGAGTGTGAGAATTGTCATGAATTTTTCTTTAAATGTTTAATTTTTCTTTAAATGTTTAAATATACCTGTGAAGCTGTCTGGTCCTGGGTTTTTCTTTATTAAGAGATTTTTCATTACTGATTCAATCTCTTTTCATTATCTGTTTTGTTTTCTATTCTTCATTATTCAGAATTGGTAGGTTTTATGTTTCTAGGAATTTGTACATTTCTTTTCGGTTGTCTATTTTGTTGGCATATAATTGTTTACAGCAGTCTCTCGTGATCCTTTGTATTTCTGTGGTAACAGTTCTGATGTCACCTTTTTCATATCTAGTTTTATTTATTTGAGTCCTCTTTTTTTCTTGTTAGGTATAATGAAAGAGTTGTTGATTTTGTTTACTTAAAAAACCAACTCTTACTTTTATTGGCCTTTTCTACTTTTTTCTATTCTCTCATTTCTTTTTTTTTTTTAATTTTTTATTTATTTATGATAGTCACAGAGAGAGAGAGAGAGGCAGAGACACAGGCAGGAGGGAGAAGCAGGCTCCATGCACCAGGAGCCTGATGTGGGATTTGATCCCGGGTCTCCAGGATCGCGCCCTGGGCCAAAGGCAGGCGCCAAACCGCTGCGCCACCCAGGGATCCCTATTCTCTCATTTCTTTTTGCTTTGAACTTTGTTATGTCCTCCCTTCTGCTAACTTTGGGCTAGTTTGTTCTTGTTCTTCTAATACCTTGAGGTGTGAAATTATGTTATTTAGGCATTTATGACTATAAACTTCCCTTTTACCATTGCTTTTGCTGTGTATGTTGCTTCTAGTTTCGTTTATTTTTATATTTTAAAAATTTTCCCTTTTGATTTTATCTCTGATCTATTGGTTGTTCAGGAATGTGTTATTTAATTTCCACATACTTACAAACTTTCCAGTTTTCTTTCTCTTATTGATTTCTAGTTTCATACTATTGAGATCAGAAAAGGTACGTGGTATGATTTCAATATTTAAAAATTTGCTGAGACTTGTTTTGTCACTTGACATATAATCTATCCTAGAGAATGTTCCCATGCACTTAAGAAGAATGTGTATTATGCTGCTACTGGGTGAAACATTCTGTATGTATCTATTAGCTCCGTTTGTTCAAAAATATAGTTAACAGCTAATGTTTCCATATTAATTTTCTGTCTGTTTAATCTATCCATTGTTGAAAGTGGGTTATTAAAGTAAAAAAATAAATAAAAAATAAATAAATAAATACTAAAAAATAAATAAATAAAGTTCCCTACTATTAATGTTGTCTATTACTCCCTTCAAATCTGTTAGTATTTGCTTGATATATTTAGGTGCTCCAATATTGAGTGCTTATATATTTACAATTAGTACATCCTCTTGATGAGTTAACCCCTTTATCATTACATAGTGAGGTTTTTTTTGTCTCATGTTATACTGTTCGACCTACAATCTATTTTGCCTGATTTAAGTATAGCTAGCTATTCCTGCCAAAAAAAAGAACTTTTGTTTCCATTGGGATATATTTTTCCATCTGTTTACTTTGAGCCTATATGTCTTTGAAGCTGAAGTGCATCTCTTGCAGGTAGCATGTAGTAGGATCCTGGTTTTTATCCATTCAGCCACTCTATGGCTTTTAAATGGAGTTAATCCATTTACACTTAAAGTAGTTATTAATAGGCAAGAACTTACTATTATGATCTTGTTCATTGTTTTCTGGCTGTTTTGTTCTTTCTCTTGCTGCCTTCCTTTGTGAATTGATTATTACTTGTAGCGGTATACTTTGATTTTGTTTTCTTCACCTTGTCCATGTTTATTAAAGATTTTTGTTTTGGGGGATCCCTGGGTGGCTCAGCGGTTTGGCGCCCACCTTTGGCTCAGGGCACAATCCTGGAGTCCCGGGATCGAGTCCCGCATCAGGCTCCTGGCGTGGAGCCTGCTTCTTCCTCTTCCTGTGTTTCTGCCTCTCTCTCTCTCTATGTCTATCATAAATAAATAAATAAATAAATAAATAAATAAATAAATAAATCTTTTAAAAAAGTTTTTTTGTTGTTACACTGAATCTGACTTGAAACATCTTATACATATAAAAGTCTATTTTAACCTGATAACAACTTAACTTCATTTCATACAAAACTTCTACCCTTTACTGTCTACCCCCACATTTTGTTTCTGATGTCACAATTTATATCTTTTTATATTGTGTATCCATTAGCAATTATAGCTATAGCCATTTTTAAATATTTTTTCTTCAATTTTTATAATAGTAGCAGTTATAACAAAATTAATGGTGGTTAAGACACCAGTATACTACAGTCTTAGATTATTCTTAATCTGACTATATAATTAACAGTGTTATTTTCATGTTTTCATGTTACTAGTTAGTATTTTTAAGTTTCAGCTTGAAGAATTCCTTTCAACATTTTTTTAAGACAAATCTACTAGAGATAAACTCCCTCAGCTTTTGTTTCTTTGGGAAAATCTTTTTCTTGCCTTCATTTCTGAAGGACAATTTTACTAAGTATCTTTGGTTGGCAGTTTCTTTCTTTCCAACACTAAATAGATCATCTCATTCCCCCTTTGGACTGCAGATCTCTGCTGAGAAAAACACTGATAACCTTATGGGGGCTTCATTGTATAAGAGATTTTTCCTTTGCTGCTTTAAAATTTTTCTCTTTGTCTTTGATTTTAAACACTTTTATTATAATGTATCTTTTTAAATTTTTTTCTTTTTTTTAAAGATTATATTTATTTGAGGGAGAGCAAAAACGAAAGAGATCACAGAGGGAGAGGGAGAAGCAGACTCACTGTTAAGTGGAGAGCCTGATGTGGGGCTTGATCCCAGGACCCTGGGATCATGACCTCAGCCAAGGGCAGACACTTAACTGACTGAGGCACCCAAGGTACCCCTATAACGTGTCTTTTTTTTTTAAGATTTTATTTATTCATTCATGAGAGACAGAGAGAGAGAGAGAGAGAGAGAGAGAGAGAGAGAGAGGCAGAGACACAGGCAGAGGGAGAAACAGGCTCCCTGCAGAGAGCCCGACATGGGACTCGATCCCGGGACCCTAGGATCACGCCCTGGGCCAAAGGCAGGCGCTAAACCACTGAGCCATCCCGGGATCCCCTATAATGTGTCTTGAAGAAGATAGTTTTGGATTGAAATTTTGAGTGACATATTAGTCATAAACTTAGATGTTCAAATATGCCCCTACTTTTGGGAAGGTCTCAGCCAGTATTTCTGTCTTTTTTTAAAATTTTAAATCTAGTATACTTAACATATATACCGTTATATTAGTTTCAGGTGTTCAATATAGTGATTTAAAAATTATATACATTGTTCAGTGCTCATAATGATAAGTATACACTTAATCCCCTTCACCTATTTCACCCATCCTTCCACCACTTTGGTAACCCCTTTGGTAACCATCAGTTTGTTAGCCATAGTTGAGTCTATTTCTTAAAAATAATAATAATAAAAAAGAGCCCATGTCTTGTTTTGTCTCTTTTTTTCTTTGTTCATTTGTTTTGTTTCTTAAATTACACGAGTGAAATCATACAGTATTTGTCTTTCTCTGACTTATTTCACATAGTATAATGCCCTCTAGATCTATCCATGTTGTTGCAGATGGAAGATTTCATTTTTGTGACTGACTAATATTCCATTGCATATGTATATATGTAATGGAATACATATATGTATACATATATATGTATGTGTATATATAGTGCTTCTATTTTGGCTATTATGAAACGCTGCAGTAAACATAGGGGTGCATATATCTTTTTAAATTACTATTTTCATATTCTTTGGGTAAATACCCAGTAGAATTACTGGATTGTATGATAATTCTATTTTTAATTTTATTGAGGAATCTACATATTGTTTTCCACAGTGGCTGCACCAGTCTACATTTCCACCAACAGTACACAAGGGTTCCTCTTTCTCCACATCTTCAGCAACACTAGTTTCTTGAGTGTTTTATTTTAGCCATCCTTTCCACTCAAAAATTAAGATTTCTTATAGGGCTGGCTTAGTGGTGATGAGTTCCTTTACCTTTTGTTCATCTGGGAAACTATCTTTCCTTTGATTTTGAATGATAGCCTTGCTGGATAGAGTATTCTTAGTTTCAAGATTTTTGTTTCAGCCTTTTGAATATATCATGCCACTCCCTTCTGGCTCACAGAGTTTTGCTGAAAAGTCAGCTGATAACCTTATAGGGTTTCCCTTGTATATAATTGCATTCTTTTTTATTGCTGTTTTTAAAATTCTGTCACTTTTTTTTAAATTTATTTTTTATTGGTGTTCAATTTGCCAACATATAGAATAACACCGAGTGCTCATCCCATCAAGTGCCCCCTTCAGTGCCCGGCACCCAGTCACCCCCCACCCCCGCCCACCTCCCCTTCCACCACCCCTAGTTCATTTCCCAGAGTTAGGAGTCTCTCATGTTCTATCTCCCTTTCTGATATTTCCCACTCATTTTTTCTCCTTTCCCCTTTATTCCCTTTCACTATTTTTTATATTCCCCAAATTAATGAGACCATATAATGTTTGTCCTTCTCCAATTGACTTATTTCACTCAGTGTAATACCCTCCAGTTGCATCCACATCGAAGCAAATGGTGGGTATTTGTCGTTTCTAATGGCCTCGGTGTCCATTGAAAGATGAATGGATAAAGAAGATGTGGTTTATGTATACAATGGAATGTCACTTTTTTTGCCATTTAATCACTGTGTCGGTGTGGACCTCCTTGTGTTGATTTTGTTGAAGGCCCTGTGTGCCTCTTGCATCTGGATTTCTGTTTTCTTCCCCAGATTCAGATTGTTTTCAAGCATTACTTCTTCAAACACATTTTCTGGCCCCTTTTCTCTTTCTTCTTCTCCTGGGACTCTCTCTCTTCTCCTTTTGGGATACCTATATTGTGAATGTTATTGCCTTTGATGGTGTCACTGAGTTCCCTAATTCTATTTTCATTTTTTTTATTATCTCTCTCTCTCTCTCTCTCCTGTTCAGCTTGATTGCTTTCCATTATTCTGTCCTCTAGGTCACTGATCTGTTCTTCTGCTTGCTCTAGTCTACTATTTATTCCTTCTAGTGCATTTTTAATTTCAGTTGAGTTAGTCATCTCTAATTGGTTCTTTTTCATGTTATCTATCTCTTTGTTGAGGGTTTCACTATGGTCCTGCATTCTTTTCTCATGTCCAGTAAGCATCTTTATGACCATTACTTTAAATTCTCTATTAGACATATAGCTTAATCTCCATTTTGTTTAGCTCTCTTGCTAGGATTTTCTCCTATTATTTCATTTGGGACATATTCCTCTGTCTCTTCACTTTATCTAACTCTCTCTGTCTATTTTTATGTGTTATGAAAGTCAGCTATATCTCCTACTCTTGAAAGTAGTAGCCTTATGAAGAAGAGGTCCTACAGTGCACTGTGGTGCAATGTCTCCTGTTCACCAGAACCTGGCACTTCAGTGGTGTCTTCTATCTATATTGAACATGCCCTACTATTTATGGCTGAGCCAAGCTTGCCGTCAGTCCAAGTGTCTGCAATGTTTCTCTTTGCCTGTTGTGCCAGGGTTTGGTCCTGTGTTGTTAGGTGGCCAGTCTTGGACCACTTTGGGCTTGACTTGAGTCAGACCAGGTATTTTTCAGAGATGCAGTAGCACCAAACGACAGGGGATTTTCCCTAAGTTTTCCCTTAAGAAGCTTTTATTGGTGGGCAGTACCTATAGTCAGAATAGATGTCTGTCATAAGCTTACTGCTGGTGCCACTGTTGGACTGGTGTGTATGGTTATTTTCCCCTCTCCCTGAGTCAGGAGAAACTTTAGAGTAGTGCTGGCTCTTGTTAGGACTGGTTGCTCACTTCCAGCACTTTGGATGGGCTCTGACAGGGGGATATTGAAGGGGGCTGGTCCATAGAAGGACACAGGATGAGCAAGCTAGGTGGAAAGTGTTTCAGTTGGCTGGTTTCACGGGTATCCCTGTATCTAGACTTGGGGCAGGAGAGGGAAATGATACCTGTCAGCTATTTTGTTCTTGGAGAGGTCTCTCACAGGTCCCTGCCTCTCCAGCACACTCTCTGAGATTAGTAAATAAATCTCCTCCCCACATACTTCAGGCATTTTTTTCAAACTATTGCTTCTATGTTGTATCTCCACAGGATTTTTGTTATGCTGTCTCTTTAAGGGATGGGGGGTGTCTCAATTTCTCATCACCTTCAAGCTCTCCCAGAGCCAAACCTACTGATTTTTAAAGATCCAGGTGTTAAACTCCACTGATTGTTGGGCCCTTTTGGTTTACATGGCTAAGTATTATAGGGATTCATCTTCCCTGTGTGGGTACCCCATGCCTGGGGTACCTAGCTTGGGGATCTTTTCCTTTCTCCTCTCTGTGCCCTTGGCATCCCTCCTTTCCATGGATAGTCTCTTGGGTCCATTTGGCTACTGACTGCATCTCCACCCTTCCTACCCTCTTCAGTGTGGCCTTTTCTCTACATTTAGTTGTGGAGTGTCTGTTCTGTCAGTCTTCAGGGCATTTTCTGGGCTATTTACACTGATTTGTGTGTTATCTAGTTGTATCCATGGGATGAGGTAAACTTATGATCCTCTTACTCTGCCATTTTCCCCAGAAGTCCTCAGCAAGTATTTCTTGAAATAAATTTTCTCTTTCTCCTTTTTTTCCCCTTCTGGAACTCCAATGATGGAGGCTAGGTGTCCTACTCCATCATATTGGTAACATAGCTCTCCTGGAACTAGTTTTATTTCATATTTGAAGATCTAGCTGGACATATTGTCCAGGTAAAGCCAGTAAAATTGTCCATAATCTTTGTATTTACTGTGTAAAGCTCAGGAACATATTTTTTTCTGTAGAGCTGTTTATGTATAATTCCAAGATACAGAATGGCACTGCTGGTTGAAAGCATTAAGAGACTTTGCAAAATAATTGTTCATACTGTCTCCAATCACTCTTTTTTCATTCTCTCCAGAATCTATTCCAGTTGGGCTTTCCCCATCCTACCCTGCCAAAACTGCTCTTGATAAGGCTCTCCCTCATCCATGCCTTAATAAATCCAATGGTCAATTCTATGTATCGTGTTACTCGATCCATCACTCTCCCTTTCAAGGAAAAAAATAGTTTTTATTACTTCATTCCTGACACCATCCTTTCCTATTTCACAGACCACTCATCTTCATCTCCTTTGCTAGTTTTTCTTTCTGGCAGAGTCTGGCTAGATGTTCACTAAACCCATTTCTTCCTCTTCCTTGGCACAAACTTCAACTACATTTCCCAGCTTCCCTACAGTTCACTGTGGCCACATAAACAAGTTTTTACTAATGGAAAATGAGCATGAGTTATGTGCTCGTATTTTAAGTCTGGCCCATAAATTATTCCCACTCACAGTCCTCCAAATTCATTCTTCTTCTATCGACCTGATGCATTATGATGAAGCTTAATATTGTGATTGTGACCTGGGAAGCCCAGTAATTAAGGATAGTAGAAACACAAGTTAGGTCACTGGCGAAAAGTCCCCACTCTATCACTAGTGCCCATTTTGAAATTTGCATAAGAAAGATAAAAACTTCTTTTATGTTTTTTTTTAATTTTTATTTATTTATGATAGTCACACAGATAGAGAGAGAGGCAGAGACACAGGCAGAGGGAAAAGCAGGCTCCATGCACCGGGAGCCCAACGTGGGATTCGATCCCTGGTCTCCAGGATCGCGCCCTGGGCCAAAGGCAGGCGCCAAACCGCTGCACCACCCAGGGATCCCATAAACTTCTTTTAAAAAAACATTTAGGGGTCCCTGACTTGCTCAGTTGGTAAAGCATATGAGTCCTGATCTCAGGGTTGTGAGTTCAAGCCCCATGTTGGGCATGGAGCTTACTTTTAAAAAGAAATAATATTTAGCAATTGCTTTTTAGAACAACTAATATTTATTTAACAAATGTGGACTTTATTTTTCTGAGTCTTTAATGTTACATTGCCTCAGGCATTAGTCCATGCACCTCTTAACTCCTTTGGTGATCTCATCCAGACTATATACTAATGATTCACAAATTTATATCTCTAGTCTGGACTTCTCCCATAAAATCAGATCTTTATAAATAAGTTTACCTGAAATATCTAATTGGATTTAAAACTTAATGTGTCCAAAACTAAACCTATGATCATCCCCCTAAAACTTGTTCCTAACAGTCTTTCCCAGCTCAGTTACTGGCCGCTGCATATTTCTATCAGCAAGGCCAAAATTCTTGGAGTTAACCATGACTCATTTCTTATTTCTTTTTTTTTTCCTCTTTTGAGAAAGAGAGAGAGAGAAAGAAAGAGAGAGAGAGTTGAGGGAGGGGCAGAGGCAGAGAGAAAATCTCAGGCAGTCTTCATGCTCAGCACAGAGCCTGATGCAGGGCTTGATCTCACAATGCTAAGATCATGACCTGAGCTGAAATCAAGAGTCAGGCACTTAACCCACTGAGCCACCCAGGCACCTCTGACCCATGTCTTTTTTAAAGTTCTCATGTCAACTTTGTCTGAAAATCCTGATGGTTCTACCTTCAAAACATATACAGAATTCAATCACTTCTCACCACCTCCATCATTACTTACCTTAGTCCCCACATCATCATCCCTCACCTGTATTATTGCAGTGGTCTCCTAATTATTCTCACAATTTTCTTTCCTACATCCCTCCAGTCTATTTATCACACAACAGGGTGATCCTTTTAAAATATGAATTACATAATACAACTCCTTTGTTTAGAAACCTCCAATACCCTCTTATCTCACTCCTGTTAAAAGCCAACATCATTACAATGGCTTCTGAGACTACTTAATCTGACCTTTGATCTTCTTCCCTGCTATCACCTGCCTTGTTTGCTCTCCTACAACCACACTGACCTCTTCACTATTCCCTAATTATTGAGATCAATGACACTCCTACTATAAGCCCCTTTGTACTTCCTATTCCCATTGCTTGAAATTTTTGTTTCCAAGATGTCAGAATAGTTAATATACCCACTATCTTTATGTCTTTACTCAAATGCAGTCTTCTCAGTTAAGCCAATCCTCAGCACTCTATATAAAATCACAAACCCTCCCAACCTGCCTCCCCCACGCTCTATCCCCTCTCTGCTTTATTTTCCTCTATATCACTTATCACCCACTAATGCACTATGTATTTTACTTACTATTTATTTTGTTATGTTCCACCAACTTGAATGACAGTGGGACTCTTGTTCAGGGCTATACCAAGCACATAGTGAGTTCACAATAAATATAAGTTAAGTGGATGCATTTTGAATCCTTGCTCTCTCAAACTCTTTCAACCAGAATCAAGCAGACCTTTTCCCACTATCCACAAATCCCCGTGGCAAATGGTGAGGTAAGAAGCCATCCCTTTCAGTGTCAGTCACTTGTGTGGAAAACACGACCACTCACCAAGGAGCCTTAAAACAGCTAATTCCCAGGTCACTGGAGTTGCCATCCATCACACAGCTGCACCAAGGTGCTAGTCAGGCTGTGGCTGAAGGGTCTGTCCTCAGGGTCCCCGGGTCTGGCAGGCCCATCTCTACTGACTTCTACTCAATGTCCTGCCAGCCTCCGACCCTCCATTGCTGTAGTAGGGGCGGGTAAATAGCTATCATCTGCCTGGCATTGCAGGTTTTCCTTCCTTCCCGAGTTGCGCCTGATTAGTTTTTACAGCATGTTCTTGGGAGGGAGGAGAGTCTCTGGTTTGTATCTTTACTCTCAGTTTCATTACCTCTGTCCCTATTGTGCTGAAATCCAGAAGGCAGTTGTCTGCATCTACTTACAGGTTGTTTTGAGGAGGGGGTTGGCATTTGATCACTCTCTTTTTCTCCTTAAGATTATTCAAAGGTTATTTTCCTTCCAGTTAGTTAACATACAGCATTGTGTTGGTTCCAGGTATACAATATGGGAATTCAATACTTCCACATTACCCTGTGTTCATCACAAAAATTGCACTCCTTAATCCCCATCATGTATTTTACTGGCCCCCCCACCCCTCCCCTCTGGCTAATCATCAGTTTGTTCTCTATATTTAAGAGTCTGTTTCTTGTTTTGTCCCCCTCCTTATTTCTTCCCTTTGCTTATTTGTTCTGCTTCTTATGAAACAAAAACTATACTCTATGTTAACTAATTTGAATTTAAATAATATCTTGGAAGAAAAAGAAAAGAATGAGTAAGAAATGTAATTATGTAAGGTGATGGAGGTGCTAACTAAACTTATTGTTGTATTCATATTCTAATATATATATATCAAATTGTCACAAGGTACACTTTAAACACAGTGTTATATGTCAATTATATCTCAATAAAGACGGAACAACAACAACAAAAATAGAAATACCCAAGATCTAGCAGTCACACTACTGACTTACCCAAAGAAATCAATAACACTAATTCAAAAAGATACATGTACCTGTATATTTAGAGCAGCATAATTTACAGTAGTGAAGATATGGAATCAGCCCAAGTGGCCACTGATTGATGAATGGATAAAGAAGATGTGATACACACACACACACACACACACACACACACACACACACTGGAGTATTATTCAGCCATAAAAATAATGAAATCTTGCCATTTGCAATGACATAGATGGAGCTAAAGATTATAATGATAAGTAAAGTAGATCAGAGAGAGACAAATACCATGTGATTTCTATACATAAGATTCCTCTCTTTTAAATATTTTATTTGTTTATTTAAGGGAGAGAGAGAAAGAACATGAGTGGGTGAGGAGCAGAGGGGGAGGGAGAGGGAGAGAGAGAATCTCTCAAGCATATTCTTGCACTGAGTATAGAACCAGATATGGGGCTCACAGAGCCAGATGTGGGGCTCAATCTCATGATCCTGAGATCATGACCTGAGCTAAAACCAAGAGTCAGATGCTCAACTGACTGAGCCACCCATGTACCCCCTGAGGATTCAATTTTGAGTGCAGATAATCTGAATAAATTTTATGGTATTTTGGATGATTATGCTAGAGTTTTAAGTACATTTAGAAGTCACCTTTTCCAACATATTTATTTTTCTAGATGGGGAAACTGAGTCCCATAGAATCTGAGTGACTATAGTTACTTATTATTTGCAAAGTGGTTTTACAAATACCTTCAAGTTTTAATATCTCTATGGGGCAATAATTATTATCCTCATTTTACATATGAGAAACCTGGACACTTGGGCTCTGAAAGATTGAGTGACTTCCAAACTTCACACACACAGAAGAGGAAGGACTCCTATGCTCTTTCCATTACACCTCATTGCTTCTAACAAGAACCTCAGAAAAAAAGAAGTGCTAAGATCTTAAGTTTGTGGGGCATAAAGGAGGAGAAAGAAGGGTTGTGCAGGAACTTTCACTCACAGTGAAAGTTTTTATTCTCTGGAATTACAGTCTACTTCTATATCTTGTCACTACTCTTCTGATAACTACTGTGGTTCTGATAAGTTGCTAAGGGCACAGATGACACAAAAATCGGTTTTAGATACAAAACAGCAAGGGTGATTCACAGGTCCTTAAAGGAGACCTTATCCCCACGCAGTTTCAGCATTGCCAGTTGGCAGATATGAGTAGTGGTCAAAACCATGCATTGTAAGTTGTTCTTGGTAATTAAGAAGCATTAGACTAGCTGTTTCTGCTTCATGTGAGGGTTTGCTCTCTGAATTCTAAGTTCAAAAGGAATATACCATATTCCCTCACTTTAAATTTTCCTTCATTTTCTCAGATTGTGTTGTGCCTCTAACACAAGAGGCAGCAAATTTGAGATGTGAAGTATGTCTGTATGTCTGTATGTATTATACTAGTGATGGTAAACTCTGGTTAGTTTGAGTTCAGGTAGAAAGTCTTCCCACCCAATATGTTTGACTCACAGCAAAACACTTCCAGCATAGAACCTCCAACAACTTGGTAAGAAGACCTGAACTGTGTGAACAGTAAAGTGGATTTAATGTAACACAATTATTCTTTTCTCACCTATTCTCATCTAGATTCTAGACATTCCAGATACCTTTTGAGGACATACCACAGATCCCATTGTTGAGCTATATTATATATTTATTCAAGGTACAATATTTGGCATGAGCTATGAAATTCAAGCAATTATTTCACACAGTTTTCTGAATTCTATATTTTGCCTTTTCCTGCAATGCCTTTGGCTTATTCAGCATTTTCATCTAAGAGCAAAAGCAATCAACACACATCTTATCTAAAGGCAGCAGGATAAATCAAGGAGATAACAAAACTTGAGTAGCTCTGTCTTATACTAAGCTGTCTTATACTCAGTTATGCCTCAGGAACTTTATCTGTATAATGAAACTAATACTCCTAAAAAAGTGCTTAACTATATTATACTGAAACAACTATAAGTTATTTTATCCAATTGGAAAATTATTTTCTCTAAACTAAAAACATAAAAATAAATAACTGCAAAGATGAACTGACTAGTTATTCTTCCCTTCTGAAGCAATGACTAGAATTAGATTTTTAGCCAAAAACATACCTATTATGCTGGTTGCATGCACTTTGGGAGGATAGGAAAAGTCAGGACCACAGATACCACAACGTTTGGGTAACTGTCATCAGAGAAAATGTCCAAGAAGGAAATGGGAACTGTTCAGGTATGCATCAAATTTGTGATTTGATGAAAACAAATTTTTGATTTGTGAAAACTGGCCTTCCTGCCCCTGATTTGTGAAAACAAATTTTTTATTGATTTGTAAAAACTGGCCTTCCTGCCCCTTCATTCCATTCTCCACATTATTGGTGCAATCATTTTAAAATGTAAATATGAAAATATGTAAATCACTGTCACTCTCTTGCTTAAATCTGTTCAGTGGATGCATATTGCATTTTGGATAAAGTCCAAAATTCTTAACATGACCTAAATAAACCTTCATGATCTAAAAACCTGACTAACTCTCTAGCTTAAACCAATATCCCCTAACAATACTAAATATCCCAATTATAATAAATTAACTTCTGTCTGTACATGTTGCTCCTTCTGCTTGAAACACACTTCTCAGTGAGCCTCCACTCCCTCCCCATTCATACACCCATCCTATTTGTCCCTTTGCCTTGATAGCTCAGTCTCATCCTTCAAGTCTCGGTTCATATGTTCATTTCTAAACTCTCTAGACTATGTTAGGTGGCCCTATAACATACTTTCATGACATCCATGAATCCCATATAATAAACACTGTGTATTACAACTGCTTAATTTAAATTTTTAGTCTATTTTGCTGGACTCTGAGGTCCTTAATGGCAGGGACTATTTCTCATTCACTATTGTAAGCAGTTTAACATAGCAGCTAAGAGTGCAGGCTCTGGAATAACTGCCTGGCTCCACCACTTTGGCCTTGGGCAGATTATTTGGCCTGCCAGTGTCCACTTTCTCATTTATAAAGTGAGATAATAGAACCTATCTCAAATAGTTGCTAGGAGAATTACATGAGTTAGTACATGTAATGTACTTAAAGCAATGTTAAGCACATACTAAGTGCTTAATACATATGAAGTGTTACTTGTTTTTATCCATACACAATACCTAACACAATACCTGGCACATAGCACATACTCAATAAATGTCTGACGAATGAATGAATTCATGAATGAATGGGTGAATAAGGAGTAGAATCAGGTAGGTCTTATTGCTAACCAGTAAGCTCTCTGAGACAAGGAACACAACCTATCCTCATAATTGAATTCTTAAAGCCTAAGACAGGTTCAGGCACCATGTAGTTCCTCAATCCCTCTGTGATATGGACTCATGAAACTCAAAGAATTCTAACTTTGTGCATATGTTTATTGTGGTTAGTGAAAATTATATACACAACTTCAATAAATGTATTTCCAAAATCAAACATAAATAACAGAACCCAAATCTTTCCTTGTAAACCATTGTACTAGATATTTTATTATCCTTGGGGATGGAGTCAGATTATAGTTGGTTCTCAGTGAAACTAGCCAGAATTATGACTCATACCAAAATAAAAGGCAAAAGAAAGAAAGAAAAAAATAAAGAAGTCCTCACAAAATTCCTTTCTACCTTTGAAAACATTAAAGGAGTGACTTCCAAAGTGCTACTTTCAAGTGAATACCCCCACTGATTAGTACAAGTTAGCCCTGATGGAAAATGGCTTTGAAGGTTGGATCTGAACTTCCCAGCTGAGCCAGGAGTGCTCAGGGGTGGAGTGAGCAGAACTGTTCTCCCCTGCACAGTCATGTACGGGAAAGATGTACAATCTCTGACACAGCCTAATAGAAGACAGCCAGGGGTTTTCATAATAGTGCTATAGCTTCTTAACCCTCTCATCCTGAGCAAGTTACTTGTACTCTCTAAGCCTCTGTGTTTTCCTCTGTGAAGTGGGAACAAGACCAAGGACACATTACACAATCGCTGTATGTAAATCATATGTAAATATGATCATGTATATAGAGTGAATAACATAGTGCCTGCCGTTTGGTAGTTACTCAACAAATGGTAGCTATTTTTATCATGGTGGGCTTTGACCCTTGACATCTTAATTTGTTGGTTGAATCATTTGAACAGGAATACAGTAGTCATTTGCCAAGTTAACCACTTAGCACCTTGGTGACATTTTGCAGGAGAGTCTTTCCTTAGAAGCAGCAGAGAGTCTCTTACATCATTGTATTTGAATACAACATTAATAGAGCCCTAAATGTTCAACTTTCCAGCTCTATGACCTTGGCCAAGTTACCTATAAACTCTTTGTGCCTTAGTTTCCTCTTTCATAAAATAGAAATAGTTACGGTATGTAGTTCACAGGGTTGTTAGGATTAGATGAAATTGTTTATTACAGTCCTTAACAAGAGACTCAGCACATTCTACAAACTTAACAAATGTTAGCAATGATAATGGCCTAAAAGGTTCATCCCTGGTCCTTGAAATCCACTTAATATTCTTTTGATATACTGAAGATTCATATAAAATTATAAATATACTCTTGAGAAGAATATATTGAATGTGAAACAGCTGCCCCATTTATTAAGCGCCTACTATATCCAAAGTACTCTTCTAGATTTCTTATAGACATTACTTTCATCTTCACAGCAACGCAGTGTAGTGGATGTGATTATTCCCATTTTAAAAACACATCAACTAAGATATTTTAAGAAAACCACCCAAGACCACACATCTAAGAAATGGATTAAGAAAGAGGCAGAATTGGGATCTGAGCCCAGGCCTGTCTGACACCAAAGCCTGTGTTCTTTTTGCTACATCTTTAATCCGTCATTATGAATTTGTTTACCAGATTAGTTAGCTGTCATTAGTAAGAGAGAGGGCCCCGGAGGATGAGATAGAGGACAAGAAAGTTCAAGAAGGAAAGAGAACAAAAGAAAACAGCTCAAACGTGGCTTGGCCTCAGGCCAGTTCTGTCAAAGGCTCTAGTCTTCGGGCACTTTATCTAGTTGCCTCAAGGTATGTTGAGTTTGCTGGTGATTTTTGCTTCTAGGTTTATAATTATTTCCCAACCTATGAAAACTTATTCTAAATCTCATTATTTTAATATCCATAGCACTATGTGAAATGTTCTGAGTTTCTTTGCTTTGTTTGTTGACTTGCTTTCTTTTTCTTTTTGATTCACATAGTCCTTCCTTTCACCTTTTTATTACATAGCATTTTCTGCCCCTCCATTGACCTGATTCTCTCCCAATGCCTGCACTGCTGGTGATAACTGCACATCTCTATCAAGTAGACATTAGGAAAAAAAACAGCATCACACAGGGGCAGAGGGTACTATTTAAATGCAGCACATGGACAACAATCTGCCTTTGTTTTTGTTTTGTTTTGTCACTATTTCATCTGCTTCGCCATCAGCTCCTTCACCACTGAGGAAGGTATTTAATTTACATTTCTTTTTTTGTCCATTAGAGTTCAAGGTCCACTTCTCCTGTCTTACATTCTAGACGCGTAGGCTGATTTGTGACATCATGGCTATAGCCAGACAGAAAATTGCAAAGTTACCCATACTAAATAGATCTATAATAGAGAAGGTGCCAGAGCAAGAAAGTGAGTCAGGAATGCAGCATCAAGGAAACTGAAATATTTTTGAAAATTCTAGATCCCTAGAAACTGGATGGTGGACTGCTGAGGTACTTAGGAGATACCTCACAAACATTAGGTATTTAGGGAGCCCATCTGAGAATCTCTGAAAATTCACACCAGTGATATGCTATTGTAAAGCACCTCCAGGAGAGAAGCAAACAGAACAGTCAAGTTTTAACTCTGCTCAATTGTAGCTCTTGTCATATAGCCCAATCTTTTTCTTTTTGTCTTATTTTATTTAGATTCAATTTAATTAACATACAGTGAATTATTAGTTTCAGGGGTAATATTTAGTGATTCATCAGTGCTGATTATATCAAGTCCCCTCCTTAATGCCCGTCACCCAATTACACAATACCCCCACCCACCTCCCCTTCAGCAACCCTGTTTGTTTCTTATAGTTAAGAGTCTCTTATGGTTTGCCTCCCTCTCTGTTTTTATCTTATTGTATTTGTCATTTCCTTCCTCTGTATTCATCTGTTTTGTTTTTTAAATTCCATATATGAAATCACGTGATATTTATCTTTCTCTGACTGACTTATTTTGCTTACCATAATGCCCTCTAGTTCCATTCACATCATTGCAAATGATAAGATTTAATTTTTTAATTTTAATTTAATCTTTTTGATGGCTGAATGATATTCTGTATATATATATATATATATATATATATATATACATACATATTCGTATGTATATATATATATGTCAAATCTTTTTTATCCATTCATCTGTCGATGGACATCTGGGCTTTTCCTATAATTTGGTTATTGTGAACATTTCTGCTATAAACATTGGGGTGCATGTGCCCCTTTGAATCACTATGTTCGTATCCATTGGATAAATACCTAGTAGAGCAATTGCTAGGTAGTAGGGTAGCTCTATTTTTAACTTTTTGAGAAACCTCCCTACTGTTTTCCAGAGTGGCTGCACCAGTTTGCCTTCCCACCGACAGTGTAGAGGGTTCCCCTTTCTCTGCAACCTCACCAACATCTGTTGTTTCCTGAATTGTTAATTGTAGTCATTCTGACTGGTGTGAGGCGGTATCTCATTATGGTTTTGATTTGTAGTTCCCTGATATCAAGTAATGTTGAGCATTTTTCATGTGTCTACTAGCCATTTGTATGTCTTCTTTTGAGAAATGTCTGTTCATGTCTTCTATTTATTGGATTTTTTTTGGGGGGGGTTGGGTGTTGAGTTTGACAAATTCTTTATAGATCTTGGATACTAGCCCTTCATCAGATATGTCATTTGCAAATATCTTCTCCCATTCCATAGGTTGCCTTTTAGTTTTGTTGATTGTTTCCTTTGCTGTGCAAAAGCTTTTTATTCTGATGAAGCCCCAATACTTCATTTTTGCTTTTGTTTCCCTTGCCTCCAGAGATATGTATAACAAGAAGTTTTTGCAGTTGAAGTCAAAGGGAATGCTGCTTGTGTTCTCCTCCAGGATTTTGATGGATTCCTGTCTCACATTAAGGTCTTTCATCCATTTTGAATTTATTTTTGTGTATAGTGTAAGAAAATGGTCCAGTTTCATTCTTCTGCATGTGGCTGTCCAATTTTCTCAACACCATTTGTTGAAGAGACTCTTTTTCCATTGGTTATTCTTGCCTGCTTTGTCAAAGATTAGTTGACCACAGAGTTGAGAGTCCATTTCTGGGTTCTCTATTCTGTTCCATTAACCTATGTGTCTGTTTTTGTGTCAGTACCATACTTTCTTCATGACTACAGCTTTGTAATATAGCTTGAAGTCTGGAATTGTGATGCCTCTAGCTTTGATTTTCTTTTTCAATGTTATTTTGGCTATTTGGGGTCTTAGGTGGTTCCATACAAATTTTAGAATCGTTTGTTTCAGTTCTGTGAAAATGCTGCTGATATTTTGATAGGGATTACATTGAATGTGTAGATAGCTTTGGGTACCATTGACATTTTAACAATATTTGTTATTCCAAGCCATGAACATGGAATGTTTTTCCATTTCTTTGTGTCTTCTTCACTTTCTTTCATAAGTGTTCTATAGTTTTCAGACCACAGATATTTTACCTCTATGGTTAGGTTTAGTCCTAGGTATGGTATGGTTTTTGATGCAATTATAAATGGGATTGATTCCTTGAGTTCTCTTTTTGCTGCTTCATTGTTAGTATAGAGAAATGCAACAGACTTCTGTGCATTGATTTTATATCCTGGGACTTTGCTGAATTTTTGTATCAGTTCTAGAAGTTTTTTGTTGGATTCTTTTGGGTTTTCTACATAGAGTATCATGTCATCCACAAAGAGTGAAAGTTTTACTTCTTCTTTGCTGATTTGGATGCCTTTTATTTCTTTTTACTGTCTGATTACTTACCAGAACTATGTTGAACAACAGTGGTGAGAATGGACATCTTTGTCATGCTCCTGACCTTAGGGGATAAGCTCTCAGTTTTTCCTTGTTGAGGATGATATTCAATGTCTTTCATATATAGCTTTTATGATGTTGAGGTGTGCTCCCTTTATCCATACATCGTGGAGGGTTTTTAACAAGAAAGGATGCTGTATTTTGTCAAATGCTTTTTCTGCATCTCTTGAGAGGATCATATGGTTCTTATCCTTTCTTTTATAAATGTGGTGTATCATGTTGATTGAAGCCAAATCTTTTTTTAAAAGATTTTATTTATTTATTTGACAGGGTGGAGGACAACGAAAGGCCACAAACAGGGGGAGTAGCAGAGGGAGAATGTGGAGCTCGATCCCAGGACCCTGGGATCATGACTTGAGCCAAAGGCAGATGCTTAACCGATTCAGCCACCCAGGTGCCCCTCAAATCTTTTTTCTTAAAACATCCCTGCTGCTTGCCCCCAATAGTTCTCAATGCACTTCTACTTAAGGTACAACTCAAACAAAGAAAATAAAGAGTGCTCTTTATCCTTTTATCTTCAAATTTCTCCTTCCTCCCTCACCCATGGATCTTACTTGGTTAAATTGAGTTAACAAGTAGGGGATTAAAGAGACTAGATGAGAGAACTGCTTTCAGATCTTTAGGAAAATAATAGGTCAGATTGAGAATTTGCAATCTGGTGTATCTAGATGCATAGCTATCCTACATCAAGGTGAGACTTGAAAATAAATCAATAAGGAAGACAAAACCATTAAGAGGTGTATTCTTTGGAGTCCTGTTTACATTTCTATCACCTAATGTAATGATGTGTTTGCTTGAATTGATGCCCCCTTTCCTTTATTACAGCCAGTTGTGACTATCTGTTTAAAAAGCATAGATTTTACTACCACAAGTGAATTGCATACTTCCATTTCCTGAGGAACATCTAACTTTAATCAATATTTTCACAGAATAATAGGCCTTAAGAAAAAGGTATATAGTGTGTATAAAGTTTATAGAAATGGCTATCCCACACAAAAGAACTGTAAACAAAACCCTAATTGACTCTAAATTTGCTAATAGTTGTCCCCTGTTCCTGGACATTAGTTAAGTTCATCTTTTTAGTTAAGGTAGCTTTTCAGTGAAAATCACCAGATTAAAAACAGTCTTTTTGGCTGACTCAGCAGCCAACTCTTTTCAAGGACACAGCTAATCTCTTCCTAGTACCACCACCCTTCCTCCATCACCTTTCCACATCCATGCTTCTAACTCATTTGCTTTCTTTTCCTCATGTCAGAGCCAAAAGCATCTATTTGCCAACTTTATATCCCTACTCCAAATCATGAAGGTAAGAAGAACAGTTTCTATTGAGACACCACAGCCAATGCCTTTTTGGCTCTGCCTGCAAAGAAGGCTCCAGAGGCAGCAGTGTTGCTTTTGTAGTTAAAAAAAATAGTCCAATGTGCATTGTGTAGAAATACCTAAGTGTGGCCTATGCTTTTCTTTATTCTACGTAAACATCTCCATATCTAACCAAATGGAATTTAGTGCAATTTGTCAGTGTGCTGAGATGAAGGAAACTTATATATTAGGAAATGGCAGCTTGAAAACTATTAAAGAAACATGAGCAAACAGTTTATAGCCCTTCAATAAAGAGATTTTCCACACCCTTAGAATTTAGTGTGTGTATTTATACCCTTTATATGTTTTCCATTTTAATTTACTTTTAAGGAATTTAAGAGTATTTTGTTTCCCTTCCTATGATCCTTTCTTTAATTCTATTTCTCACTAGATGGCAGAGTGCAAGTGAGTTTGCCACACTCTTGCCAAGTATCCTGACTTAGGGAAGTGAAATGATGCTCTTCTATCCTGCCATGTCTGTCAACTTAAAGCTTACTGACACCACTGTTCATTAGACTATGAGATATGAGCATAACAGATTGCCAATCTTCATCCTCCTAATCAGCCTTCAAAATCCATTTCAAAACACCTTTTGATGACACTATCTTTGCAACTTTTCTATAAACCAACAGATATTTCAAAATAAAATGATTAAAAACAAAAGAAAAAATAGACTAGGCTCTTTTTATTAAGTTCTAGGTGTTAGTCTAAGCTGGGAAAACAATCTTATTTGTTATGGCCCAGACTGATGAGTAGAGACAGGCTAGAAGCAGACCTGGTAAGTAACTTTAGTACATGGTGAGGAAGTAGTGTCTAAGTGGGATAGCAAAGTAACAGCTGTCCATATAATTATCACCAAGTATTAAGGGAAGCAAGAATTCCATGTTTGGGGACTCATGGGGTGAGCTTGACAGATATCAGACAAACGAAGTCAGGCAAAGGGGTAGATCCTATGACTATTGATAAGCAGTCTGTATGTTGCTAGCATCAATTAATGGCTTTGAATTACTTTTCTATCACTGCTATAACAAAGTACCACAAATAGTGGCATAAAATGACAAGTATAATCTGACAGTTTTCTAGGACAAGAGGCCAGATGGGCTTGGCTGGATACTGTGCTCTATGCAGCTATAGGACTGAGCTCCCATTTCCTTGCTAGTTCTCAGCTGGAGATTGTTCTCAGCTTCTAGAGTCTGTCCATATTCCTTGGCTCATGGCTCCTTTCATCTTCAAAGCCAGCAATGGTGCAGTGTCTGAAAAACTTCTTATGCCTCAAATATTTCTGACTTCCTTTTTGCATTCCTTTTCTGCTTTTCAAGGCTCATGTGATCATGTTGTTCCATCTCATCTACTCCCATATAATCCAGGATAATATCCCTATTTTAAAATTGACTGATTAGTAAACTAACCATGGCAGAGTTCATTTTGTCATATGAGGTAGCTTGTAAGGTATATATGCAGTCCTGGGGATTATTGAGTGGAATCTTCTTGTAGGCACCAATTCTGCCTACCATAGTGTTTTAGGTTAGGTGCATCCTCAAGTCACGTACTGTGCAACCTCTGTTGGGATCTACTGCCCTTTGCTCTCACTGACTTTTCATGGACATGATAATCTTAATGCAACAGAAGTAAATGCAACTGATAGAATTCTGCTGAGTTCCATTTCCCATAATGCCTCTGCATTTGGGAGGCAAACATTGAACATTGATTAAACATAAAATTATCTTAAAGTACCCAAATTATGAAAGACTCTGAGATTGTATTTAACTGTAAATGACTATGTCAATAGCTTTTTATTTCACACAATTCTTGAAACAGTGCTTATGTGGGTGTGGAAAAAGACACTTTCAAATAAAGCCTTTGGATGTGGTATTCCCGATAGTAAGCACATTAATAAGAGAGGGAACTGTCTTTGGGCTAAAACCCTGTGCCACCAAAGATGTGGGAAGGAGATGCACATTGTTTGGCATCTCCCATGAACCTAAACACAAGTAACGACCTTCTTTATAAAAAGACTCAAAGCTCAAGAGCCTACCTTCAAGAGGACTAGTGATGGCACTAAAAGGCCCTTTGTAAATCCATTTGTCAAAGAAGAAACAACCAAAAAGGCTCTAATCTATCCCTTCTGAAATATCTCTGTAATTGATTTTTTTCCTCTAGTTTTTATGAACTGACTACAGAACCTGACTACAAGGCTAGCCTACTGACAGAATTTTTAAAAAATTATAAACCATGTGCAAAACATAAGAAATCACAGCACTATCCTCTCCAGGGATGTTCCAAAGTACTAATCCCAACACTATCTGATCCACGTAGCTCAGTCATACAATTTCTGCATTTTGAAATGTAAATGGATTTGGTGAATCATTTAAGTTTACTTTAACTGATTATTATTAATATTGCAATAAAAGGCTTAAGAATATGAAAAATTAACATTCTTTTAACTCTCCTCTAGAGCAGCAATGTGTTCATTTGCAAGCCTTTTTCTATCAACAACCCCGATTGGCCTGTCCATGTGTATTTGGAAGAACCCTTCATTTAATGACTACTAAGTAACGGGTTTGTCAGGGAAAAGGAGCTTCATTACCATTGCAAATCATTCACTTGCAGGAAAACATTGTCCGCTCTATTTCCACAGCTGTTTTGTCTTAAATACCTACCCATTAATGCTCTGTATCTCAGCAGACATGTTTACCTAATTCAAGGAAACAATAGTTGTCTTAGAGGATTAAGGAATATTTTCTTGGCTTTCATGGGAATATCATATTTTTCCCTTTGTATGTGTGATTTTCATTTGCACTTCAGTTTTCCCTGTTATTTTCTTTGACCCTAAATTCAGAAAGGACTGCTCGATGTGCTGTATGCCATTTTACTTATAGTTAATATTTCTTCTCCCCCTAACACTTTCTGAACCTTCACATTTAAAACAATGAATTTGCTCTGCTTGGACTCTATAAATAGAGATGGTAAATCTTAATTACACTTTCAAATTGCAGTGTCTGTTTCCAGCTGTGCATATGAATGTTTCTGATCAGGATGTATGTTCCAGTATGTTTATTTTTAATCCCAAATTACATCCTTCACAAGCCAAGACCAAATGTGAAATGATCAACTTTTATTTGCAGACACGTGTCAACTGCTTGTTAATAGTTCCATTCTTGTACCTTTCTTGTTATAGCTCTCTGAGAATTTCCCCTTGCCTGTAGTCTGGGGAATACATGAGCTCGAAAGGTTTCTCACTGAAAGGGTGGGTGTGCCTACTATACTTCCCAAAGCTTACCAAGAGAGGCACCCTCTACCTTGTAGGGTGTAGGGTATTTCCGTGTGCTTCTCTGGATCTTCTCTAAAGAATCCTAATACATTTTGAGAAAGCTGTACAATCTAAGAAGATTTAGATTTGAAAATTGAATCAAGATACACTCTCAGGCTATTCACAAGATTATCAGTACACAGTATAAAACATGGATTTTAAACATCTTTTAATGTGACTTCAAACTAACGAAAGAAAAAAAATAAGAACCTATAATATAGCATCTAATGGGAGAGCATGCTTAAAACTCATCTATAGTATTACCTCATTTATTTCTATTCTTCTTTAAATAGTCACTCACAGAGGCTAAGACCTACTATTTCTCCACCCTCTATGCCATTTTGACTAAAAATTTTGCATTTTGGGTAATTTGATAATCCAAGGTTTTCAGTGTACTTCTGGGAAGACTTACAGAAGATAGTAATTGGAACATGTGTAGTTTTATAAATGGTTCCAAAAAGAGCATAAAGAGCAAAAAGAAAGAAAGCAGTGAGTTTCAGACCAAATGACCAGTAGGCAAAGATAGTGAAAGTATTTATTATTATAAAAGGCATGGCCTTAGAGATTACCTATTGCCAATGTTATTTGTACATGATATAAGTATACTGTGCCTAATTTATGGACACACTGGGTATTTATAAAAGCAGCCTTTTTGCTTAAGCAAAACCAATAGTTTTTAGCTGAAAACGTATATTGATGTTTTTGATAAGGAAGGGGAAATGTTGGTTGGCTAGTCAATGGTTTGAGTAGAAACTGAAGAATTGAGGCAAGGGCAACAAAAGCAAAAGTAAACTATCGGGACTTCATCAAAATAAAAAGCTTCTGCCCAACAAAGGAAATGATCAACAAAACTAAAAGGCAACCTATGAAATGGAAGAAGATATTTGCAAATAATACATCAGATAAAGGGCTAGTATCTAAAATATATAAAGAACTTATAAGGTGTTTATAAGTTCAACACCCCAAAAATGAATAATCCAATTTAAAATGGGCAGAAGACATGAGCAGACATTTTTTGAATGAAGACCTACAGATAGCCAACAGACACATGAAAAGATGTTCATCATTCACCGTCAGGGAAATACAAACCAAAAGCACAATGTGACCTCACACCTGTCAGAATGGCTAAAATCAACAACACAAGAATTAACAGGTGTTGGCAAGGATGTGAAGAAAGGGGAACACTCTTGCACTGTTGGTGGGAATTCAAAATGGTGCAGCCACTCTAGAAAACAGTATAGAGGCTCCTCAAAATGTTAAAAATAGAACTACCTTATGATCCAGCGATTACACTACTAGGTATTTACCCAAAGAATACAAAAGTACTAATTGAAAGGAATACATACACCCCAAGGTTTATAGGAACATTATCTATAATACCCAAACTATGGAAACAGCCCAAGTGTCCCTTAGTAGATGAATGGATAAAGAAGAGGTTATATATTTATATAATTGAATATTATATATATATATGTATTACTAAAAATAGTGCCTACATAGCAATACAAAAGTGTTTCAAAGTGTCTAGGGGGTGAAGGAGATATGAATAATGATTTGTATTCAAATTTAATATAGGGGATCCCTGGGTGGCTCAGTGGTTTCGCGCCTGCCTTTGGCCCAGGTGCGGTCCTGGAGTCCCGGGATGGAGTCCCGCATTGGGCTCCTGGCATGGAGCCTGCTTCTCCCTCTGCCTGTCTCTCTCTCTCTCTCTCTCTATCATAACATAAAAATAAATCTTTAAAAAAACAAATTTAATATAGTTTCCTAATTAAAATAATGCACTTAAAATTTAACATTTCCAACTGTGAACACTTAATTTTTCTCCTTTCAAAAAAAAAGCACCTCCTGTGAGTCCTCTTCATATAAGTAAATGGCATCTTTATGCCATTTATGCCTAGGTTTCAAGCAAAATCTAGATTTTATTTATTTTTCTCTCCCCTCACACATCTTCTTCCCATTGAATTCATCAAGTCCTGCTTACTTATTCCAGAAGATAAATGGAGTCTGACCGTTTATCTTGATGTCTACCATCCAATCCAAGCCACCATCATTTTTCACTTGGACTACTGCAACTGAACCCTAATATTCTCTCTGCTTCTATGTTTGACTCCGTATATTCTAATCCCTATAGAGTAAAACAGTAATATTTTAAAAACATAATTCACATAGTACTCTGCTATTCAAAACAAACCAACAACTTCCAATTATCACTGTACATAAAGTCAGACTTCATATCAACTTAAGGATATAGAAGATAATTCATATCTAATTTCTGCCTACTTCTTCAACCTCATTTTATAACACTCTCTCCCCATTGACTACACTGCAACTATAATGGCCTTCTCTACATTTTTCCAAATGGCCATGCATATTACAACCACAGAACCTTTGCACTTTTCTCTCCCTTTGCCTATAATCTGCTGCCTCATATTTACACAGAGCTGGTTCCTTATTGCCATTCCAGTCCAAGCTTAAATGTCACCTTCTCATATAAACCTACTCTGGCCACTTAATCTCAAGTACATCTTTTCTCTTTCCTTTTTAATCCATTAATATATATTTTTTCTTGCATGCTAGAGAGTAGGGACATTGTCTTTCTAGTTAGTTGCTATATGCCCAAAGTCTATTGTCGGACACATAGTAGGTACTCAAATATTTGTTGAATAAACACATACTTTTGCTTTAGTTAAATGCCACTATTATTTATTTTGTTTGTGCTTGATATTGTTTTTGTTTTCTTTTCCTTTTTTTCAAATTACACTAAGACAGTAAAACTAATTTTTTGAAAGTTTTTCTTTTTCCATCAGGCCTACATATCTGGATCCACCATTAAAATCTGGAGTATGGAATCAGTAAACAATTGAGAAAGATAAAAAAAAAAAAAACATTTGAGAAAGATGCCCATATATACACAGACACTATGTATACTCTAATGATGCAGCTGATTTTTGTAATCTCTCAAAGATTTTCTCCATTCATTAAAAACATGATTTTGCCTCAATCACTTTGAACTGTTGGTTTCATATATATGTGGAGACCCATTCCATTTCAAACTCAAATTGTCCCTTCTAAGCCTGATTTTTTTTTTTTTTGGAGTTTGAGGTTTCTCTAGAGATTAGAACCTTTATGTAAAATGAATCATCTTAATATATGTGATGACAAACTACAAACACCAATATTTGGTGTGTAACAACTCTTTTTAACTTATGGAAAAGTAAGTTCTCTTATTTGTAATTAAGTTTCCCTATCTGTAAATATATAATTATATTTTTACATATATACAATCCTATATATAAATATAGGATTTATTTTAACAACCTGGTTGTTAAAATGCTATTATGGAGGCTGAGAAGTCCCATGATCTGTCATCTGTAAGCTGGAGACTCAGGAAACCAGGAAAACTGATGATATAAATCCCAGTCCAAAAGCAGGAGAAGATAAATTTGTCAGCTCAAGTAGTCATGCAGAGATAGAGAATTCAACCCTCCATCTTTTGTTCTATTTAGTCCTTCACTGGATTAGATGATGCCCACCCCACATTGGGAAGGGTAACCTCCTTTTTTCAGTTTGCCAATTCAAATGCTAATTTATTCTCTAAGCACACTCACAGACCCAGCCAGAAGTAATGTTAACCAGGTATCTGGGCATATAAAATTAACCATCACAGATGTATTTTTGACCCCCTAATTCTATTTCTAAATATTTATCCTAAAGATATGCTCATGCATGTATGCCATTAACTGTGGAAAAATATATTTCTAATAGCACTTTTTATAATATGTATTCAAAAAAGGAATTATATATTTAAAAGAGAGAAACATCTGTTAGGAAATTATCTCAGGCAAAATTGAAAATGCAGAGAAATAGAATTCTTTCTCTGTTTCTGTCCCTCTCTATCTTTTCAGTACTATTCTCTTCCACAAGGCCTTTCTTCCCACATTCTGGACTGTGTCTTTTCCTACACTTTTCCCTAACAAATAGGTACTTACTTTGTGGCTTATTTATTTAAGACCTTTATAGGTGATCAAGAACCATCTATTTTTTTATTCTCACTGGAGTGTTAATGGCTGACAATTTGATCTATTACCCTTTCCAGCTCAATTTTATATTTAAACAGAAACTTTGAACCAAAGGTAACAATCCAAGAATTTTTACATTATGGAAGGGAGGGTAGTGGTCTCTCCTCCCTCCCCTGCCACCATCTCAAGCCAAATTAGAGTGAAGCACCCTTAAGATCTTGATATGTATCACCTTGAATTTGAGCATTGTAAGGACTGTTATCTGATATGTGCTTTAAAAATATCTAAAATCAAAATATTGTGGCTAAAGAAGCCTAGTATTGGCAGAATACAAAGAGAAAGTACTGTAACCCAACTAATTTGAGTTTGCTCCTTAGTAAGTCACAGGTAGAAACCACACCAGGTGGAGTTGTTACACAAGGAAAATTTCATTTGCAGAGGTTAAGGAAATCTAAGGGAATAATTTCCAAAGCCATTCTGAGCAAGGGTGAATGGGTTCCTTTTATTTAGGGTTAGGGTGCATATTTAGAAAGGGGAGCCTTGTCATCATACGTAGAGGTGGGCATAAGATCACACATGCACCTTAAGAAAACCTGCCTATATATACATTGTATGTTATGTAATGAGGCTTAAACTTCTCCTTGGGTAGAGATTTTAGTGTCACGGTGAGGTTAAGGTAGCTGTTGGTCACACTGTAGGTGACTCCATGGTTCATCTGTGGCATGAGTTGGGGGGTTAAGCTCAAACTGGTCTGGGTGGGCTGGGTTGCCAGAGCTCTCTGTCCAGGCAGTCATTGCTTGAGGGGTAGTTTTGTTTTCCATCATGGGATGTTATGCCTGTCATGTCTTTTGCCTAAGTTAAGAGATGAGCAAAAAGAAGAGCTTAAGGAAGTATGTGGGACAAAGGTTAGTGAGTGCAAGCAGGAGAACAGTAAAAGTCAGTTCTTGTGGTCTAGCTGGTGACAGTACTGCATTGAGAGCAATTTGTATTTTCATCAATGACAGGGAAAAGTTGCTGTAGCTTGTTTCCTACAATCATCTTCTTGTAGGCCATATATGAAGCCCACAAAAAGTAGCCAGCTGTGAACTATACTGTAAAAGGATACTATTAAAGTAGGATTCCCGCCAGGTGTAAGGTGACCTCAGCCAGGATGATGGAGGTATCCTGTAGGAAACTGTAACTGGATCTCCCCCATTGAAGAATATTAGAGAAACCTGCAAATGTACCCAAAAAGAAAGAATTAGCATTTTGGATACTGGCCATACATGGAGGGCATTAATATCAGATGACATCAGTACTAGTCAAGAAAGTCCTTTCTGATCCCCTGTGTGTGCTTTCCTCCACTCCTCCAACAAATGAGGCCAGTCAACAAATGAGGAGTGAGAGTCAGCATAGTGATTTGAGGAGGGAAGAGACAAAAAAGGAGGGACTACCACTCTCATCTGTTTCTCCCTGACTACTCTGACCATTCTCACTCCTCATTTGTTGACTGGCCTTAACAAATGAGTATTACCAAGGATTCTATCCTAGGCCTAGCATTCTTCACATACTATACAGTTTCCTCAAAACACATCTACTTCCACAGTTTCAACTAACATGTTTAATTTATTTTCTAACCCTTAGTACTCTCTGAATTTCTGTTTGTTTTACATATTTATCATCTGTCCTTCTCTCCTAGGATATAAGCTTGATAGCAGGATTCTGCTGAATCTCTAGCACCTAGGAAAATGTCTGGTATGTAGATATACGAAGTTATCTTGTCATGAACAGAACTATTATAAATGAGATGCAGAATAAACAAGGCATTACCTTTGCCCATCAGAAATTCACTACCTAATAGAGGAGAAAGCCATATGTGAACAGATAATTGTCTTATAATTGACCAAGTTAATACACAAGATGTTTTGGGGAAGTTTCATGTTAGCTGTATCTTAGAGGATAAATAAGAAATTTATCAGGTGGGAAAAGGAGAAAAGGGGAAGAACAGGAGCAAAGGAATGAAGAGATGAAAACAAATGACACAATCTCATCCTTAAAATAATTTATAGTATTTGAAGAGAAAAGAGGGAAGCTAAACTGTGAGGCTTCAGCTATCCTATAGGAGGCCATTAAATAAGCCAATACATGTAGGCCAGAAGCTTGGCTCACTCTAGTTGCAATATTATATCCCTAGCTCTTTTCATTATAGGCTGGATCTGTTGGGCTAGTTGCCTGTTTCAGTCTTCAGCTTCTAACAAAGAAGTACTTTAGACTAGTTGTAATACATGGAAGGAGACAGCTGCCACTCCCTGACAGCTGAATCTATGGAGTAGGCCCTGGCTAGCCAGCTCATTAAAGGACCCTGTGGGCTCCCTGCCAGGCTGTCCTTGAAATCCAAACCAACCACATCTGTGTTTCCACCTGGGAAAATGCCACTCAGACTTTATTGGTCAACCTAATCAGGCCCAGATATATTGCACATGTGCCCATGCATGTGCGCCTATGTGCTTGTGTGCACCCTCATGAACATCTCAGGTGAAAATAGGTTGAAATTGTGAATTCTCTTTTCACATTTGTTTCATTCTACCATTATCTGTGACTACCTGGGGAGTCCTTCCTTCTGGACAAGTCCTCATCACATCACATTCTCATGATAGCAATCTTGGAAGGAGGAGAATAGGGTAATATGGTAGATTGTGCTACGACCTGTTGGAAACCCTTTACACATTATACAGTATTAAATCTTGGCTTTTATGCTGCTATCCTGTGCTTCTCCAATAATTCCTTTGCTTTTTTTATTCCTCAGCTTCCTCTTCTGGAAAATAGGAATAAAAGAACTGGTCTCTTACTTTTCCTTCTCCACTACCTAATACATAGACATGGTATTGTGCCGATTAAGATTCTATAAAATATTTCAGAGGTTCTGAAATTTATTTGGAAACTTCAGGGACAAAAATTTTTAACGTGTTACTATTACAGGTTCTAGAAAACATTAACCCTTCTTTTAGATTATCCTTCCTTCCCAAAATAGATAATAATTTAATCTTTCTATTTAAATATTGTACTCCTCAAATGAATTGAGCCAGATATATTGCATTCTCTTGATACATTTATTCCAGTTCCATTCTGTACCTTAGCTGGAAAAATGGGTCATTTCCCAGTAGACAATCATAATAAAAATAGTCTATCCTCAAATAACAAGTACATTCAGATACCAGACAATATTAGTTTTTAAGGAAAACCCAATTCTGGCCTTAATGGGTATAAAGTTTCTGACTGCCTTATATTTTAATGTAGCTATGGCTGTTTAAACTGCCATAGCAAGCATTGTTAATAACACACATAATATTGTTGCCTTGGCATGGGGTTAGTATGAAAATATATAGTATTCTCTAGGCTAAGAGGGAGACATTTAAAAAGAAGATAAGAGCTGAAAACCACTGTAGCTTTACCCTAGTGTATGGGGCAGGCTGTAAGTTTATTGGCAAGTATCAGGTGCAATTGAAGCCCTTTTTTTCATTAGCAACTTAATTTTGGCCACATTCTCCCTATGAATACACAGGATATTATTCATTAATTAGGATGCAATTGTAAAGTTGCCGTAGTTATCTAACAAATATGTTAATTAGACCCTCTCTAAATTACAGTGATTACTTCCTTTGGTGACATGTTCTTGAGATGTAAATGGACTCTGACACCCATGTTTGGCTCTTTGTGAAAAGTGCACAAGCATAGCTACTTTCCCATTCTGCCCCAGTTCACATGGACACAAACCTTCTTGGAGTGAGGGCTGGGATTTACTGGAGTTATAAATCAAAAGAGCTCATGGCTTAGGGACCAGTAAAATACCCTGTCAGCCAATGCAACCCTAGTAAATAGTATTCTAAGGCTCCGTATTTCCTATCCAGTGAGGGAGGATACCCACTGAAGGACCACTTCACACTCACTCAACAGCACAAGGAGATAGGATGACTAGTTGAATAAAGAAGCTTGTCTTTGATTGAGGACACCTCCCTGTGCATGTCTGCCTTCTTTGCCCAAATCCACCTTCTCAAAAATGTTGAATGACCTTATACTGTCCTTGACTGCCCATTGAGAGAGCCTTTCTCCAGGCCTTCCCTTCCCACTTACCCCACGTTCCAGAGCATCCCTTCTTTTTTCTCCTCTCTTCTAGGTTTCATAAAGCTAATCTGATTGGCAATACCAACTATCCCTCCATCTCTACCATCTCCAAAATATATTTCTCTTTTACTAGGGTCCTCTGTGTGTTAAATGAATGATGCTAATTATAGTAACCATAGGTGCTTATGGTAAGCACAATACACAACTCAAGAAATTGCCTACTTGTTATATGCAAAGAGTCAGTCTTACTGGGCTTTCTCACTCATTTCCCCCACATCCCTGAAGAGATTCTCTTCTTTTTTTCAGGTCTTTGCCTTCTTCAGTTGTAAAGTGATGTTCATGACTTCTAACCAAAAGTTGAAACGCAATTATCAGGGAACAGCTGGAAGAGTTCTCAGACCATCTGGACTAGAAATAGCATAGGTTTCATCCCAAGGCCCATCTCTGTTCTATTGATTCTGGCTGGCTGTTGTGTAGAATTCTGAGGCCTTGTTTGGGTTCAGTGGTACAGAATGTTATGATTGATAAAGCATTTTCTACCACTGGTGTGAAAATGGGATGTGGCAGCCTGTGTGTCAGGTATTTTGTGTATTTTTTCTTTCCATTTTATACCAAGGATATCTCAAAAAACCTGCCATCTTTCTATGTGGTGTAGCACAAGCATAATTAGATTGGAACATTTTAGAGCAGAGATAGTACCAACAGATGAGTGGTATGTTCTATTTATTTCCCCCCAAAATTGTATTTCCAGGCACTTCAGAATTTTTAACAATATCCTCTAGTAAGGCATATGTTACACCTAAGCAGTTTTGGAGATGGCTTGAAACTGTAGCCAAAGCCCTGTTCATGGAATTACCACCATTAAAATCAGTTTTTTTAAAATAAAGTTAGTGAAGAATTTTTCTTTCTTTCTTTCTTCTTTCTTTCTTTCTTTTTTTTTTTTTTGAGAGAGACAGAGACAGAGAGAATGCAGTGGTGGAGAAAGGTAGAGGGAGAGAGGGAGAGAATCTTTTATTTATTTATTTTTATTGGTGTTCAATTTGCCAACATATAGCATAACACCCAGTGCTCATCCCATCAAGTGCCCCCCTCAGTGCCCGTCACCCAGTCACCCCCACCCCCCACCCACCTCCCCTTCTACCACCCCTAGTTCATTTGAGAGGGAGAGAATTTTAAGCAGGCTCCACACAGCATGGAGCCTAAAGCAGGGCTCAGTCTGACAACTCTGAGATCATGACCTGAGCCAAAATCAATGCTTAATGCTTAACCAGCTGAGCCACCCAGGTGCCCAGGTACTGAAGACCTTATAACAAAATGTAACTACGTTCCATGTACAATGGGACACAGAAAGCCACTACTGTTGACACTGGTAATAATACCAGATTAGCATCCTATCATCTACCGGTAGGCAAGATTGGGCCTTGGAGAGGGCAGAGCATTTTGTGGTAGAATAAAATAAAATAGAAGGGTTACAGTTTGGGGCATAGCCCAGGAAATACAGATCCTGTTGTGAAGAGCTGGCTTGGGAGTTCCAGGCACCAGAGACACCAGGACACAAAGAGGGAAAGTCAGACACCCCGTGTCAAATGTTTTCTCCTCCACAGGTTGACAGTTTTGAAACAGATAACACTCTGTATATGGTGTATGTGAGATTTGATTGAAAAAGTAGACAGAGTTCAAACCTAACACAGCTGCTCATCTATACTATCCAGGATTAGCCACAGCTTCTTCCATACTGGCTTGGGTTTATAGTCAATCTGGTTCATAATATCTGGCAGCTGTGAGTATAGCCTTCAGGGGTTAGAAATACTTCAAAGGAGGTCACAAGCATGTTAACAATGGTTAGCAGAAGCTCTGAGAAAATCATTAACCAGAAGGCAGATTCCCCCACTTCCATAAAAAAAACATTGTCAGGTTTAGCTTCCGGGCTATGCTCTCTAAAGCTGAGCAAGCCCAATTTCATGTTTCTAGGGCAGTAATACCAAAGGCAGCAGCACTTACTTGTCCAGGTGACTTTCTTTTTTGCATTATATAATTAAACTGGGAACATGCTTTTAAAAGTTAAAATTATAATTTAGCTCTCGGGTTAATAATGGACTGAATTGTTTTTTGCCCTACTTACCCTATACTAAAATATTGGCTAAAAACATGGGCTTTGGAATCAGGCTTTGGTTTAGAAAACATGTATAAATTATTTAAAATTCTTTGTCTCATTTTCTCCATCTTTTCCTGTGAACTTGGACCTCTTCTGGTGTGCCTTTTCTTGGTAACTACTACCATAATGTAACTAATCAGTTGCTCAAACCAGAAACCTAGGTGTTGCGCACACGCTGCGGCAACGCCATCAGGGTCCTGAGGATTAGGGGATGAAGAAAATAAAAGAAAAGTAAAGAGATGGGGACAAGAGGGACACAGTGGATGATGTCCAAGAAGTGCCAGCTTTATTCAAGGTTTTACAACATTTTATAGCATAAGCAAAACAAAGCCAAGAAGGTGTTTATTTTTAGCAGGTTTGTGAAACCCTCCAAAGTTCCCCTTTCTCAGCATGCAAGACAGACTCACAGGTGCCAGAAGACCTTGGTAAATAGATAAGCTTGTTGCTCCAGATGTGCATACTTCAAAGGAATATTAGGTCTGGTAAACAGACCAGCAAGGACAGACAGACCCTTATTTACATTTATGAACACGTCAGAATAAGTTGTACCTATTGTGTTATGTGGGCGATCACATACAAGCGAGCCCTGAGAACCATTGCTCAAGCCCTTTCTCAAGCGTCTACCAACTATTCTTTTAGGCTCCCGAGCCTTTTGAGTGAATGAGGGATGCAAGTCCGGGCCTGGTTTGGTTCAGTTACTCCAGCTAGTTCATGGTCGCCCACACCTAGGGGTATGTATTAGCTGAGGCTACCATACCAAAATGTTATGGACTGGGTGGCTGAAATAATAGATATTTGTTGCCCATAGTTCTGGAGGCTAGAAATCTGAGATCAAGGGGCTGGCAGCTTTGGTTTCTCCTGAAAAGCCTCTTTCCTTGACTTCTAAATGATTGCCTTCTCTCTATGTTCCTAGTGTCTCTTCCTCTTCTTATAAGGACACTAGTCCTATTGGATTAGGACCCCACCCTTATGATTTCATTTAACCTTAAATACCTCTTTATTTACCAAATACCAAATATAGTCACACTGGGGTTAAAAGCTTCAACCTGTGGGGTTTTTTTTTGAGGGGGGGGCATAATTTGGTTCATAACTAAGTAATTATTAATATTTATTCCATGAATTTAATGGCTAATTAATTCAGTGGCTAATGAAAATTTTCTGTGTTCTGTTAGTGCATCACCAATACCTGTCCTTTGTAATGAACTAAATTTATCTTTAATCAATCGAATTCACTCCACATCTACCACCACCAGTTCATCCACATTCTCATGGTCACCTTTGGCCTAAAAGGCCATCTCCTAAATGGTCTCCTTGCAACTACTCTCTTCCTCCTCTAATAATATTCTCCAATCAGCCAGATGATTGCTTTAAAACATACATTTGAATGCGTCATTCTCCTCTACAATAGTTCACTGGCCTCTTATGGCCCCAAATCCTTAACACACTTGGCACTTCCCTAACTTTTCATCCTCCATGTACAAGCTCATGCTTATTCTTTCTGTTCCCACCACACTGGCCTACTTTCACAGTTTTCCAAAAGCCCCAATGCTCCCTCTCCTACAAGCTTTTGCACATGCTATTTCCCATTCTCACTCCCCCAGGGAAGTCTTCCTTGATCTTTATGACTAGGGCAATCCCCCTAATTAAACATTCTTGTAGCCATTTTTAAGACTTGTCACAGTTGCAATTTTAATTTATTTATGAGATTATTTGATTATTATCTGCTTCTCCCACCAGACTGTAAGTTCCTTCAAAGAATTGCTCTGAAGATTGAATGAGATAATGAATATAAAGTACTTTATTCAGAGCCTGGCACTTAGCGCTAAATTGATTTTAGCTTTTATCATTATTATTGGAGTGGGGGGAGTCTCAGCCATCACATATATTCTACTGGTTGAGCTTAGTTTTCAACCTATTTTCATCACCTGGTTTTATCTTTTTTGAAAAGCTACCACAGTATCTAGTACCTAGAACATGGGTAGCTCTTAAAAATTGTTTGCTAGTATTGTTTTATTATGTATTATCTGACTCTATTTTATGCAGTGTTCTATCTTTGCCACTTACTGGTTCTGTGACCTTGGGCAATTTGCCTAACTTCTCTGATGATAACGAGGCCTACTTTAGCCAGCTGCTATAAAAATTAGCCAAGTACATTGACCTGGAGAGAATGGGTGCTGAGATATTTTACTTCTCTCATGTTCTATGTAGAAGATTTAAGCCTTCCTTTCTTGTAGATCTGAAAAGCAAAAATATCTTAGAAAAAATATTTTGTACTCAGGTAAAATAAACCATTGCTTTTACAGAGCTGATTTCAGACTCACTTTGAGAGTCAACACAATCCTATCTTCCTCAAGTGCCAGAAGAATATTCATAAACATACTTTTCTTTCAATGATGTGGCTAGAAGGAGTGTGACTATGCACACAGGCCCAAATGCATTTACCTCTATTTCCAGCTTGCCTTTGTCTTTTCTATGGTTGACAGCTGGACCTGCAAACACGGATTGCATATGGGGCTGCTTTAAAACAATAACATACAAAAAATCCAAATTTTAAAAACATCAATCTGGGAGTGATTAGTCCCATTACTGGATTCTGTCTTGACAAAAAGGTTAACCACAGGATAACCTTAAACAGTGATCTCTCCTAGTGAATTGAAGTGTTCACTCACAGATCACTGACTGAAAGAGAGGACTTGGGGAGAGGGTAGCCAACTGAGAAGAGCAAAATTACTTAAGTTGCAGCTGTAGGAACTGTGTATGACAAAATGTTGTAAATAAAAAGTAAGCAACTCTGAAATTATGAGCTTGTGGAGGAATGGCAAATGACTTACAAACCCTCCATTTGTAGACACCTTTTCAGGGGTTGCTGTAGATTCCCTCTTTGAATTAAAAAAATGTCAGAGCTGAGAGGAACTGCATACAGACCCACACAAACATGCACACACCACAGTCGAATTAGAAATTCAGTTAGACTTCACTGTCATTTAAGAACATGATTGTAACATGGCAAATGCTGAAAGGTGGAAAATGCATGGCTTCACAGGAGGGGTAACATGGAAGAATTGCGGAATCCATTAGCTCTCAGTTGCATACCCGTTCTCTGACTTCCTCTCCAGTAAATTAAGCAGATTATGATATACTGTAGTAGTTAGGACTACAATTTGTTTGCCAACATTGGAATCCTTACTTACACATTGTTTATTAGCTATGTAAAGTTGAATAAGTGATTTCACTTTATGATCTTAGTTTTCTCATCTTTAAAATAGGTATACAAATAGTATGTGTATTAAGGTTGCAAGGATTAGATCTATGTAAAGCACTTAGTACACTACCTGGAACATAGTAGGTACCCAATAATATGTATTATTTATTAGTATTAAATACTCTGAATATTATTAATATTAAATACTAGCTTCCTGAATGTTGCCAGAGTCACTCAACAAGTTAAATGCAATATGTCTATATGAAATGTCTCCAGTACTGTGATTAAGTATTAGAGAAGGACATAGTTGCAGTAGAAATTTTTTGCTTCCTTGGGAAAGTTCATTTAGTAAATCAAGAGCAAAATGAATGGTAGTTACATAAAGGGAATGTTAAAATGTGAGAAAACTGTATTCATACTGTCAAACAATAAAATACAAAGCATTATGCAAAAGGTCTGTGGAGGAATGGGAAATGATTTATCTATTAAGAAAGAATAGTTAATGATATAAAAAATATGAACGATAGATCATTAAGTAAAACAAAGCAGGTGATAAAATAGTATGCACAGTAGGATCTATCCCACATGTACATATACAGGCTAATACACACACATTTTGTTTAATTTGGGAACAAAGAGATATACAAAGTTATTAGCATAGCTATGAATTTAAACATTTTTAATCTGTATTTTAAAAATTTCTCTGCATGGAGAAATCATCAGATTGTTTCACTTCTGTCTCAAATGTCTGCCAAGTTCTCATTGAGGGTTTGAAAGAGAAAAGAATAAACACTAATTAGATACTTCCTATATTCCAGTCCAAAAAAACCATATATATATATACAAATATATATATATATTTGAAAAGTTACTATGTAACTTTACATATAACTTTATATGTAACTTTACTATGTAACTTTTACATATATATACCTGTATATATACATATATTTACATATATATGTGGGTATATGTAATTACTATGTAAATTAAATTACATAGTAACTTTTCAAATTAAGAACTATCGCTAAACTGCTGAGCCACCCAGGGGTCCCCCCAATTTTAAATATGTCATGAAGTTAAGTTACAGGAACAGGGACTCTGTCTCAGATTTCATATGCTAATTCCTAGAGTCTAGCCCCAAACTGGACATAGCGTATGGTATAAATGGACTAATCAGTTTCCAAATATTATTTGAAACATCATAATGAACCTAGTCCAATTTCACTAATGAGATTTTCTTCTATTTTGAAGGATAAGTTTAAAAATCATAGAATTATGTGGAGCAAATGTACTATGAATGGGAATAAAAATAGAGCAGGATATCAAATTGCTTGGCCCCAATCTCCTAGAGATTAACTTCTACATCTTTCTAGATATGAGTAAAACAAAATATTGCTTCTAACTGTTTACCCAGTGAATCTTCATTTCAATACATACAACCAAGACAGACTACTGTGACTGTCGATTTGGCTCAAATATTTGTCAAAATATAAATTTGTTTAATCCAATAAATGATCTGCCTTATGTAATATAAGAAATAGTTTTTTAAACTAAGTTGATAACAATAAATTCAGTCAAGCAGGTGGACATTCAGGCTGTTAGATAGCAAATAAAAAAATTCATATCTATTGCATAGCTTGCACTACACAGATCTGAACCTACTACCAAGAAAATAATGTCTCTGAAATAGAATCTCCCACAATAAAACTCAATCATTAATTCTCGTAGTAGTAGTCAGCCACTAACACTACTGTGTATCTTTTCATCCACATTAGTCTGCTCTGGGGCACATACTAAGGAAATGACATGTTTCCTACCCTCATAATTTGTCACCACTTCTCTTTGAGTCTTTTCCCTTTCCACAACCCTAATACCATTGCACTTAAATATGCACTTATTGCATGCATGCATTCATGTAACTCCCATTCTTCAAAGCCTTCATTGGTTCTCCATTGCCTTCAAGAAAATCCATATGCCCCTCAACATGACATTGCAAGGCCCTTCATGATCTGCTCTTTATCTGTGACTCAAGGCTTGTTTGGCCCTCACAGAGCCTTTACAAAGTTCCTATAGTTTCCCAAGTATGCTTCATCATTTTTGCACATGTGTTTTCCCCTTTTCGACAGCCTGGTCTAGCTATAATTTCCTAATTGCTTTCCTTTTTGAATATGAAAAGTAACCTCTTGCTGGACACATCTCCAAAGGCAAGAGAAACAAAAGCAAAACTGAATTATTGGAACTTCATTAAGATAAAAAGCTTTTGCACAGCAAAGGAGACAGTCAACAAGGAAGGCAACCTATGGAATGGGAGAAGATATTTGCAAATGTCTTTTCAGATAAAGGGCTAGTATCCAAAATCTATAAAGAGCTTGTCAAACTCAACACCCCCCAAAAACAAAAGATCCAGTCATAAAATGGGCAGAACACATGAAAAGACATTTCTCAGAAGAAGACATACAAATGGCCAACAGACACAGGAAAAAATATTCAACATTACTTGACATCAGGGAAATAAAAATCAAAACCACAATGATATACCACCTCACACCAGTCATGATGGTTAAAATTAACAACTCAGGATATGACAGATGATGGTGAGGATGCAGAGAAAGGGGAACCCTCATATACTGTTGGCGGGAATGAAAACTGGTGGAGCCACTCTGAAAAACAGTACAAAAAGTTAAAAATAGAGCTATCCTGTGACCCAGCAATTACACTACTAGTTATTTATCCAAAGGATACAAACATAGTGATTTGAAGGGGTACATGCACCCCAATGTTTTTAGAAGCAATGTTCATAATAGCGAAACTGTGGAAAGAGCCCAGATGTGCATCAACAGATGAATGGATAAAGAAGATTTGGTACATATATATACAATGGGATATTAATCAGCCATCAAAGAGAATGAAATCTTGCTCTTAGCAATGATATGAATAGAACTAGAGGGAATTATGCTAAGTAAAATAAGTCAGTCAGAGAAAGATAAATATCATATGATTTCACTCATATGTGGAATTTAAGAAACAAAACAGATGGACATGGAGAAGGGAAGGAAAAATAAAATAAGATAAAAATAGAGAGGGATGCAAACCGTAAGACACATTGAACTCTAGGAAACAAACTGAGGGTTGCTATAGGGGAGATAGGTGGGGAGCAGGGGTAATTGGGTGATGAGCATTAAGGAGGGGACTTGATGTAATGAGCACTGGGTGTTATATGCAACTGATGAATCACTAAATTCTACCTCTGAAACAAACAACAAAAAAATAAAAGTAAAAACACATTATAGAGAGTAACATAGAAAATGTCTATGAATTTAAAACCTAGGAAAAAAGGTTAAAAAGAAGAGATCCTAACTCTGGGAAACGAACTAGGGGTGGTGGAAGGGGAGGAGGGCGGGGGGTGGGGTGAATGGGTGATGGGCACTGAGGGGGGCACTTGGCGGGATGAGCACTGGGTGTTATTCTGTATGTTGGCAAATTGAACACCAATAAAAATAAATTTATTATTAAAAAAAAAGAGATCCTTTGTGTTTAAGGTCCTTAAACTGTTCCTCTCAGATGAGAGGCAATCACATGTAAATTCCAGATGTATTTTTTCATTCAAGTCTTTAAACATGTATTACATATATTTGTGTCCATAATACTAGCTATAGAATTCTTTTGCATGATTTAAAATTTATATAACTAGTATAATTTGTGTATGTAACTCTGCAACTAACATTTATTCACTCAACAAGTTTTTATTTATTTTTATTTTTTTTCAACAAGTTTTTAAATTTCAATTTATAGGCTAATTGGATGTAATTATCCAATATATTATAATTCATCTATTTCTTATTGATGGAAATTTTAGATTTTTTCCAGTTTCTATCTGTTACAAACAGTGCTATATTAAGCATCTTTGTACACATCTTCTTATATATATTTACAAGACACTTTCTAGGATATCCAGAAGTAGAAATGCATGTTTTCAATTTTACTCAAATTTAACTTTATTCCATTTGTTTCCCAAGCAATTATAACAATTTATATTTCTACCACTGTGTCTAAATGTTCCCTTTTCCTTCCACTTTTTCTTACATTCAATATTACCAGACATATCTTTTAATTTTAAATAATATTCAACATTATTTATATACCACTATTCCTTCACATTGATGGGCATTTGGTAGGTTCTAGTTTTTTTGCCTCTTATGAACAAAGCTGCTATGAAGATTCATGCATAAGTCTTTGTGTGTACATGTTTTCATTTATCTTAAGCACATATCTAGAAGTAAAATTGCTGGGTCAACTCTATGTCCAGAAATATGGAGTAGATGTACTTTCCCCTATTTTTTCCACCAAGCACAACTAAAAACTTTGGAGATTAATTATATATAAAACAAGCATAAGAAGTATATAAAAGGTAGAGAGAAGAAGACAAACTAGCTACGTATCTCAGGACACAAGGAATAACACAGTGGTAAGTTATCTAGATATGCTTTTGTGTATGTATCCTGAGTTGGAGCTGAAGAGACTGGCAATATGTTAACACCAACAGGCACAAATAAAAAGTATCTCCCCTCTCCACCCAAAGCATGCACTTCCTTTTTTAAAGATTTTATTTATTTATTCATGAAAGACATACACACACTCACAGAGAGGCAGAGACCCAGGCAGAGGGAGAAGCAGGCTCCATGTAGGGACCCCGATCCTGGGACTCCAGGATCACGCCCTGGCCTGAAGGCAGGTGCCAAACTGCTGAGCCACCCAGGTGTCCCAAGATGAAGACTTTTAGTAAAGGAATAGAAAGTATCGGTAAAAAATACAAAATATAAAGAACTTAATGAAAATTTTAGAACTGAAAAATACAATAACTGAAATAAAAGTTTCAGTAGAAGAAAATCTTAAGGATCTAGAGCTAGGAAGAAAGTTCTTAGATTTGTCACCTAAAGCACAATTCACTGAAGGAAAAATTGATAAATTGGATTTTATCAAAACTTAAAACTTTTGCCTGGTGAAAGACCCAGTTAAGAGGATGAAAATACAAGCTACAGCCGTGGAGAGTATGTTATCAAACCACTTATCAAACAAAGGACTAGTATCTAAAATATATAAAGAACACTCAAAAGTCAACAGTAAAAAACAATCCAATTAGAAAATAAGCAAAGGACATGACCATACATTTCACTGCAGAGAACATATAGACACATAACAAATCAACACATGGAAAGATATTCAGTATCATTAGCCAACAGGGAAATGCAAGTTAAAGCTACAGCAAGATCACTACACATATATAAAGAATAAATAAAATATAAAATAGTTACACCACCAAATACTGTCAAGGGCACGGAGAAATTGGATTCATTTCAGGTGGAAACACAGAATGGCACAGTCACTCCAGAAAATAGATTTTTCAGTTTCTTAAAAAAAAAAAAAATGCAACTAACATACAACCTATCAATTACATTCCTGGACATTTTCCCCAAATAAATGAAGATTTATGCTTATGCAGAAACTCATATGCAGATGTTTATAGCATCTTTATTCATAATAGCCTCAAACTGGAAATAGCCCAGATGATATCCAATTGGGGAATGGTCAAACAAACTGATACATTCAGAATACTGCTCTACAATAAAAAGGAATAAACTATTGATACACACAACAACCTGGATTATTCTCTTTTTTCCTGGTTCCCAGTTTTAAAGGGCATATTCCTTTTTTATTGAAGTATAATTAACATAAAATATCCTATTAGGTTCAGGTATGCATCATAGTGATTCAATATTTTTACATATTATGAAGTGATCTCTATTATAAGTGTAGTTACTGTCACCATACAAAATTATTACAATGCTATTGACCATATTCCCTGTGCTGTACATTATGTTCTCATGATTCATTTATTTTATAACTGTAAGTGTGTATTTCTTAATCCCCTTTACCTATTTCACTTGCTCCCTCCCCCCCCCTACACTGGTAACCAACAGATTGCTTCATTTATTTGAGTCTGTTCCTGTTTTGTTTTGTTTGTTTTGTTTTTTACATTTCACATAGAAGTGAAATCATACAGTATTTGCCTTTCTTTGATTTATATTACTTAGTATAATACCCTTTAGGTCCATCCATGTTGTTTCAAATGGTAAGATTTCATTCTTTTTCTGGCTGAATAATATTCTATTGTATATGTATATCATGTCTTCTTTATCTCAGCATCTATTGGTGCATGCTTAGGTTGCTTTCATATCTTGGCTATTGTAGATAATGCTGCAATGAACATAAGGGCACATATATCTTTTTGAAGTTGTGTTTTCATTTTCTTCAGATAAATACCCAGAAATAGAGTTCCTGGATTATATGGTGGTTCTATTTTTAATTTTTTGAGGAATTTCCATACTGTTTTACATAATGGCTGGACCAATTGACATTCCCACAAATGGTACACAAGGGTTCCCTGTCTCCCATATTGTTACCAACACTGTTTTTTTATTCTTTCTGATAAAAGTCAATCTGACAAGTGTAAGATGATATCTCATTGTGGTTTTGATTTGCATTTCCCTGATGATTAGTGATGTTGAGAATCATTTCATGTGCCTATTGGCTATCTGTATGTCTTCTTTGTAAAAATGTCTATTCAAACCTGGATTACTCTTATGAGAGTAATATGGAGGGTGGGAGAGATCATAAAAGGCTATATTCTCTATGATTTAATTTGTATAACATTCTTTATATGATAAAATTATAGAAATGAAAAATATATTAGTGATTGCCACGGGTAGAAGGATGAATGTGTGCATGCCCAAAGCTCCATCTTCTGAGAATCAACATCAAAGGCTTCACATTGCTGGGGAATTAGACTTCATTCAAATATCTAAGTCAGTAAGCAAAGAATAAAACAACAACAAATACAAGTCCCCACAAATGGAGAGAAAAATGATTAGCCAGAGTTGCTATAATTTTTTTGACTAAAATATCCAGATTTCAACAAAAAATTACAAGACATGAAGAAACTTAATATGAAATCCACTTTATAATGAAAATGGGCTCACCATTTTTGCAAGGATCAGCTTCCTGAGACTAAACGAACTTCCAAAAGCATGTAGGTAACTACAACAAACAAAAACTTGCTATACTGGGATTTGGAAAAGCTATTAAGAGAGGCTATTAACTTCAGAGGCCAAGTAAATTAATATGACAACAACAAGTCTATCTTCTGGTGGCAACTGTTAAGATTTCTCACTTTAAATCAGTGGTTCCCCAACTTTGCTACACATTGTAATCACCTGGCTCCTACCTTAAACTATTCTGATTTAATTAATATGGGATACATCTTGGTCATCAGGAATTTTTAAAGCTCCCCATATAATTCTCATGGACACCAAAGTTTGGGAACTACTGCTTTATGTTGTTATTATTATTTAGAATAATAGTAACACATACTTTTTTGTGCAACTATTTCTGGCTGATAATATGTTACTCTTTATGTTATGCTTAGTATTATAAAGCTTATTTTATAGGTGAACAAACAAAATGAGCTCAGAGTGGTTAAATGACTTTCCCAAAGTAACATCTCTAGGAAATACCAGATTCAGGAGCAAAATCAATGAATATACATACTACCTGGTAATAATAAAGATTATAAAGAGCTTTACAACAGTTCAGATTTTGCTGAATAATTGCCAAATTATTCAGATTAAGTCAGGCCTAGTAGCCAAAAGAAATGAAAAACCTTTTCTCTCTCAGAGTTTTTGGACTTCTGAATTACATATAAGGAATCATGGAAATGTATATGCCCATAATAAGAAAGATTCAAACAGTAGAGAAAAGCTCAAAAGGAGAAAATCTCTCTCTCTTCATCCCTAGTCTTAGTTTCAGAGAAGTAACTACTCTTAATCATTTTTGTTTGGGGGTTTCCTGCTGGTTATCACCACAACATAAAATACGTGTTTATACATTTCTTTCTGTATTTATAAACTTTTAAAATAACATAATAGCTTCCTTCCAATAAATAATTAGTTCATTCTCCTCCCCCACTTCTTCCCTAATCACCCTGCAAACTCTGCTAGTCACATTTTTATTTTTAGATGTAACTATGTATATTGTACTTAAATTTATTTTCTTAACCTTTCCATATTAGATTGCATCTCTACCTTCCCCTTTATATAGAATAGGATACCAGGCCCCATGTTTTTAAAAGGGAATAACCACAAGTATCATAGAGACTTAAAACAACATCATATAAAAAACATAAAAGTCTAAAGAAGAGATGACCCATGAAAAAGATGGAAGTTGTCATCAAATAGTTGAAGGACTATCATGAAGATGAGAGAACAAGTGTTCTGTGTGCCCTCGACAGGGTGGAACTAGAAATAATAGATTGAATCTACAGAACAGATTTTAGATCAGAGTGAGCAAAATTTTACAAAGATAAACAAGGGCAATCCAGAGAAGGTATAGACAACTTCATTAGTTAATGAGTTCCTTATCACTAAATGTGTTTACATAGGAGCTTAGTAACCTCTTGGCTGGAAAGTTATAGAGGAATTCAAACATCCATTGGGTAATATGGACTAGATGACATTTAAGATCCCTTCCCACTCTGGGCATCCATGATACAGTGATTGTTTAGTCTATAGGGTATCTTCACAGTTTAAAAACATCTATAATCCAATTAGTCTCAATAGCATTATGGCTGAAACTCATTAGCCAGTTTTCCAGAAAGTTAATAATCTGCCATATATGAATGAGAGCTCTATACTTTTCTTTTAGGAAGTCTCATCAGATTCTTCCTGATATGATTTTTGCCCCAGGACGCAATTAGTTCTTTGGAGACATCAAAAGAATTAAAAAAATATTGATAGGCATTTCTTTTATGAACCATAGTTGGTAGACTGGAAGAGAGAGAAAGGAGAAAAAGGAAAGAAAGTGAATCAAGGTAGGGTGAAAGTGATTATGTCTGAGGGCTAGAAGTTTGGATGTGAAGGAGCAGGAAGGTTAATTGTTAAAATTGTTGGATGTTGGATGTTGGATGTTGGATGTCAAGAGCATCTTAGGAGTCCTCATTTATCCAATGTTTGCCTATTGGAAAAAATTGTTCCAAATTTAAACCCCAAGCCTCCAATTTATTATTTTTTATTCTTGATAAGAAGGCAGCTATTTGCAGGACAAAAACTGTGTGCAAGGACTTTCCCTAACACTCAACCTTGAAAACTATAGAGATGAATGGAGATATCTCAAGAACATTTACTAGTAAAGGGAAGTTAAAAAGTGGAGAGAGATCTTAACATTTGTTTTCTAACTAGCCCCATTAGTAAATTATTTTCTTCCTTGTTGCCTTTTTAAAATTTTTATTAAAAAGCTTTATACAAAGTCTAATTTAGCCTCAAATCTCAATGAAATAGGAAATAGTGTTGTCCTTATTTTTTCTCACAGGCATGTCTCTGGTTTATTTCAAGAGAAAATATTATTTTGCATATTCCCACCTCATCTCCTCAGTATTTGATATTATGGAATCACAGGAAGCGATGCCTACCACTGAATGACTGACTCACCCATGTATATATGTGCATTCATGCAAAGCCTCCTAATTTGTCACGAATACTAATATATGCATACCTTCAAATGCATGAGTGAAAATTAAATATGTGCAGTGAAAAAATTTTAAAGTATTTGAATAATTCCAATGAAATAGCATATTTTCAGCAGAATAGCAGAGAATCCAAAGCAATTTTTCTACTTTTTTTTGTATTTTCCCCTGAGTAACCAGAATAGTTTTTTTAAGTGGTGACATTTAAAGCCCCCACCACCATAACTACCTCCCCACGTGCATACACACACACACACACACACACACACACACACACACACACACACTTCTGCTCATACTCAGAACATTTCTCCACCCACAGATTTGGAGCCAAGGAGCAAATGTACAATACATCTATTTCTGGAAGCAGGGGTGGTTATATATTGGTTGGAATAGGCCTAGAGAAATATATCTAAGGTGACCAAGAAAGAGCCTATTCACCAAGATTGATTACTAGGATGAACTCTAGTTAATCTAGAAAAACTAGGACTGAGAAAGTATTGGATAGTCCTAAATTCATTAAAGGAGATAGGGAGAATGATCTTGATTGTCAAGCTTCGCAATATGGAATTAGAGGAGAGATGCACAAATATAAATAAGAAATTTGAGAATGCTGTCACCAAGGAAAGGAATCTTGTATTACATAACAATGAGAGGCTACATTAATAGAATTTCCTACTTTAAGAGTCTGTATCATCCTGAGTTTCAAAAATTATTTCAGTTATGCCTTAGATAACAGTCACAATGATGTGTAAGCCACTCATGTGAGGTATATGTTAAGATTTCATGAAACATACTCCTCTTTGAAAATACCCTCAAGGTAGTCTTATATTTTTGTGTGTTGTTTCCTTTACTGCTATCTCTTTATGAGCTGAGTCATAAGATAACTTAAAGATATGTAATGAGTATGGTTCCTGGGTGGCTCAATTGGTTAAGTATCTGCCTTTGGCTCCAGGGTCCTGGGATCAAGCCCTTCATTGGGCTCCCTGCTCCATGGAAAGCCTGCTTCTCCCTCTCCCTCTGCTGTTCCCTCTGCTCGTATGCATGAGTGTTCTCTCTCTCCGTCAAATAAATAAATAAAAGATTTTTTAAAAAAAGATATGTAATGGGTAGTATTAATGACATATTAGACAATTACTTATACATTAATATCATGGAATGCCCTATGTCATATAAGTATTCCCAAATGCCCTATGTAGGGTATATTAGAAGAATGAGGCAGTTGAGAGGTCTTGTATCAAATAAATGTGACTAATAGCAGGATAAAATCAATCTACACTTGGGGAAAACTAGATGAAAAGTACACGTGACTTCTCTGTACATTTTTTGCAAATTTTTGTGAATTTCTGTAATTATTTCAAAGTAAAAAATTTTAAAAAAAATCCACAGTGAGCAAACATGAAGAAACTGATAGGGGGTGGAAGGGGAGGTGGGCGGGGGGTGGCAGTGACTGGGTGATGGGCACTGAGGGGGGCACTTGATGGGATGAGCACTGGGTGTTATTCTATATGTTGGCAAATTGAACACCAATAAAAAATAAATTTATATATTAAAAAAAAGATTTGAGAAATAAGAAACAAGGAAAATCCTAAAAAAAGGAAAGAAAGAAAGAAAGAAAGAAGAAAGAAAGAAAGAAAGAAGAAAGAAAGAAAGAAAGAAAGAAAGAAAGAAAGAAAGAAAGAAAAAAAGGAGGAAAATCCTATCTTTAAGAGTGACAGAATTTACAAATCAACCCCACTGGGACTGTTTTCAATCTCTGCACAGTAATCCCCCACTTATCTTTGGTTTTGCTTTTTACTGTTTCAGTTACTGGTGATCAACGACAGTCTGGAAGCAGATGGTCCTTCTGATGTACGGTCAGAAAGTCAATAGTAGCCTAAAACTACATCATCATGCTTAAGTCATTCACCTCACTTCATCTTATCAAGCAGGTATTTTACCATTTCACGTCATCACAAGAAGAAAGGTAAGTGCACTACAATAAGATTTTGAGAGAAAGAGACCACATTCACATGACTTTTATTACAGTGCATTGTTATAATTATTCTATTTATTATTAGTTATTGTTCTTAACCTTTTACTGTGCCTAATTTATAAATTAAACTTTATTATATGTATGAATGTAAAGGAAAAGAAAGAAGTATAATCGGGTTCGGTACTACCCTCAGTTTCAGGTATCCACTGGGGGTCTCAGAATGTATCCCCTGTGGATGAGGGGAGACTACTGTACATGCAACAAAGCATATACATATATATGTATATATATACATATACCTAATGTATAATGATGCTGATATGCTTTCACAATAGCTGAGATTTATGAAGAGATACTTCCATGTAAACACCTACCCCTAAGTAGAATTAACTTGAAATGATATCCCAAAATCTTTTTTGTACCACAGATTATCCTACCAGTCCCACCTACAGCCTCCCTCAGAAATAAGTAGAATATCTCCTCCCATAAATAAAGGAAGTTGATATACAAAATTATTTTTCCCAGGACAGTGGGCTGTGCATGACTAAATCCAAAAAGCTAAACAGGATGCTTACCTGACATTCCCCATGGCTTCTTTTTGAATGCCAGTTCTTTGCACTCCAAATACTTCTGATTCCTGTGAACACAAATGCATTACTTGTATGTGGGATAGAAAGGCATCATGAATATATAAGTTCCCAATACAGGACTTATAATTGGATCAATTTTGTAGTGAATGTTTCCAGTAGGTGTTGAGTGCTAATTTTTATCTGTTAGTGGAGATAAAACTTCCAGGAAGAGAGAAGGTGGGATAGCGAGGTGGAGATAAAGGAGGGACAAAGTTTTCACTAAATTGTCCTGGGCCATATTGGGAGTCAGATTGTCTAATGACAAGAAGTTCTCTCCAGGTGTCAGTGAGTCACCTGACGAGCTGGCAATCACTCCCACAACCTCTTCAAGTCTGTTTTTTAAATAAAATATTCCTTAAACCCCTCACCTCTTCCTCTCATGTCAATTGCAGAAAGATAAATGTTACATCAGATCCCATCCCATACTTTCAATTAAATAGGCTTGGAGCATGTTGGTGTAATTTGAATGTAGGCATTTTAGTTTTTGAAGCTGGAGAAATGATAAAGCTTGCTTCTTTAGTGCCTAATGAACAGCCTGAGTCATTAACCAGGTGAATAAAGACTGAGGGTATGGATGGGCCTCCTCCTCCTCCCCATCCTTTTTAAATTTTAATTTGGGATTCAAACTAATGCCTTATTGCAGGAGTGATTCTGCCACTGACAGCACATTTCCCATCCCTCCTGCCTGAGTCACCAACCGACAAGGAGAAAGTTTGCCAAGTCACAGTGAATATCTCTACCATTAGCTTGTCCCATATCTAGATTTTGGCTATCTATGACATCAAAAGAAGGTTACAAAAAGGTCACCAAGAGGAAAAAAGGAAACTGAATTCAGAAAAGGAGCCAAGGGTAGCAAAAATTCAGTAACAAAATTCCTAAGACCCTGTTGGCGCTAGGCTTTTGGGGTATATGGTTTGGATGGGCAAGAAGGAATCATGAATTTACAGAAATATCTGAAGGCTGAAATAATAGATGGCCTTTCATGGATACAGCATGCAAATCCAGAGTGATGTAGTTTTCAGAGGTACTCAAGAAAGCCCACTGCCCCCAGCTCTTTCACACTCATTAGAAAATACTCTTTTCTCCTTACTGAGAGAAGAGTTCAAATGCAAAGAGCCCTGGATGAAGCAACACATTGCCTTAAATTCTCTCAAAGATGGACATGCTGCCTCTTTTATTCTTAATTGTAAACCTTCCTACAAAGAAGGTAATAGTGCCTGCAAGTGGGAGAGAAATAGGTACGAAGAAAAGTAAGAAGACATGCTCAGCACTGTTGCCTTAAACACGTTCAACAGTAATCAGCCATCCGTATGGAATCCCTGGACTTTCTGTGGTCCATATTATTGAGAGGGACTGAGCACCTATCCACCTATGGATATCCAGGTTTGGAAAGCTTTTCCTTTGTCCCTATTCCTACCAAAGTCTCAGAAATCAGCCAAGCACTATCTTGCCAAGGTTCAAGATAGGAAAATGTAGACCCAAGCCAGATATCTGCCAATGAGCATATTAACAGCAGAACCCCACTTATTATAATACACATTGAAGCACAGAATTTCTTCAAGTATCTTCACTGCATTTTTGGCCTGAGAACACTTAAAGGGCTCAAGTGTGGCTAAGGTCAGGTAGTAGGACACCAAAGTCAAGTACAAGACAAAACCAGCTACGTAATTTGTAGGTCTCCATTGCAAAATTAAAATGTGAGACCATTGGTCAAAAAGTATTAAGAATTTCAAGAGAGTGACAGGAGAGCATTTAGCCAACAGTGAGATTCTTCTGAGCATATAGCCCTATTGGATAGCATAAGACTCAGGCCCATGAAACAGATTCTGGTGCAACTTAATGAGTTTTTAAAGGAGATGCCTCTGAATAAGTTCATATATCAGACATATACTTTCCTCAGAGCATCTATTTTCAGTGAATCACGGTGTGGAAGGGCCATGACAAGGAGCAAACTACAAAGCAAAAACAAAAACAGGGCAGCCTGGGTGGTTCTGGTTTAGCACCGCCTTCAGCCCAGAGCGTAGAGACCCCGGATCGAATCCCATATGAGGCTCCCTGCATGGAGCCTGCTTCTCCCTCTGGCTGTGTCTCTGCCTTTCTCTCTCTGTCTCTTGTGAATAAATAAATAAAATTAGAAAAACAAACAAAAAAACAAAAAAAAAACCCACATTGTGTTGTCATCATTTGATTTTTAGTATTTTTTTAATTGTTCTTCTTTCCTTAAATGGGATTTTTCTGAAGACAGTAGTGAGAAGATCAAATATATTTGACAGGAGTAAATTTGAACTCAGGTACCTGGCCCACAGCCCCTCCTGAGAAGAGGAAAAATCTCCATTTTTGTATATCTTGAGGATTAATCACTATACTGCATTAGCGATCCTAGATTCAACTACAGTTAAATTGCAATGCTCAAATAATTTATGGCCTTCCCATGGCATACTGAATAATTCATACCATTGTTTCAGAGAGGGGAATAAAAGGCCTTGAGATACTGAGCCTGCCACTGGTTCTTGTGAAATCTTGGTAGAAGCAGTAAAGTCTTTGGTTATCTTTCTGAGAGGAAGCTCCCGAGTCGCAAACAGAATCTTACATGACATGGAAGCAAGAAGCAGCCTGGTCATACCATCAAGACATGGTATGCTATCTTATGGGGAGAGATAGATCTGTTGCTTAAAAGGTCAAGGGCACAGATATGCCAGGTGTGTCTACTACCTTTGTTTTTATGTGATCATAGAATGAATACAAGCCTGGTTTCAGACTGAGCCCTGACCTTAGTTAGCCATCTTATAGCTCTAACACTAATCATAGTAAGACTTCTAAGAGGATAGATGATTCAGTATAATTTATTCTACTATATCTCCAACCCAGGTCTCTTTCTTGAGCTTCATACCTATCTACCTACCTGCCTATAAAACATCTCCACTTGGATTTTTCCAGGGAAACCTTTTTTTTCTTCTTTTTTTTTCTTTTCTTTTTTTTTTCCCAGGGAAACCTTAAACTCAACATTTCTAATCTTAAACTTCTTTCCCATTCCAGTCCTTACGCCATCCCTGTATCAGCTCTTAATCCATGTATCCTACTTCCATCCAGTAGTATAAACTAAGTCCTTGGAGTTACACTTGATTCTTCCTTTTCTCATTGCCAGTCCCTTGGAGCTAAGGTGAAACTAGTGGGAGAAGTTAGGTATTAGGAGACAAGTCATATAAGTTATTCCCCCAAAGACATGCCAATATTGAGCCGGAAAAATGATTCCAGAATGGGTTGTCAATCCATATGGTGTGTGGTGTGGGTAAATCAACAGGAGAATTATAACTAAAGTACAGGACCAAATGGAGATTAAAGAACCAGTGGCAATAAAAGCAAAAACAAAACAAAACAAAACAAAAAAACAGAAAAACAAAAAACTGAGAATAGCATCAAATACAGAACTGGCTTCAAATCCCAACACTACCAACTAGTGTTTTTCCTTTTCCTTGTTTGTAAATTAGAACAGAGGTCAGCAACATTTTTGTTTGTTTTTTTGTTTTGTTTTTGTAAGGGCCACATAGCAAATATTTTAGGTTTTGCCCTCGCGACAGTTTCTGTAGCAACCATTTAACTCTGCAACTGTAGCATGAACGTAGTCATTATCATAAATATTTGGGTGTGGTTGTCTTCCAATCAAACTTTATTTGCAAATACAAGTGACAAGTCATTTTTGATCACTGGCTGTAATTTGGCAAGCCCTGGATAGCCTATCTTGTGGTAACAAATTAATTCTCAAATCTTAGAGATGGAACATAAAGTTTATTTCTTGCTCATATTATATATACTATAGATGAGAATATCTTGTACACATTGTTATCTGGAACAGGTGGCCTCTAAGGTAACATAGAAGGGAAAAAGAGGCCTAGTACAGGAAGTAGCTTACATATTTTTAGCACATATCCTGTTGGCCAAAACCTAGTCTTATTGCCCAAATCCACTGAAAGGGAGGCTAGATAATGGAATGAAGTATATTAGTATTTGATGAACAACTCAGTCATTGCCCTGTGAAGCAACAATAATTTCTGTCTCGTATAGTTATTAGGATAAAATATGTGTAAAACAATTAGCACAGTGCCTCACACATAAACAGCACCCAATAAATATTCAATTGTTCCCAACCCCTCCCTTCTAATCATTCCACTCCTTGGCATGCTATAAAATGCCTTTCACACTCAGACAGATATCCACTTGTCTTTTCTTATTCTGTTTCACCTACTCTTCTCTCTTTATTTCCACCCTACCAATACATATTTACTTATCTTTCCTATTCCTGCTCAAATGACATTTGACATTTGACATTTCCTTCATTTAACTTTCCCAGGCAGAGTGACTTGGGCTCCTCCCCTTGTACCACCACACTTCCTGCAAAGCATGAATAATAAGCATGTTGTAATGTCCTTAATTATACACGTATGCCTCTTCCATCAGACTGTGAGCTCCATAATGACAGAGCAATGTCATATTCTTATCTGTACTTTAGTATTTACCATAGAGTCTTAAATATTGACTGACCATCCATAAGTGTTCATTAAACTCAACTGGTTAATCTTAATGGTGGGAATTTCGGGTCCTGAATAGTCTATACTCCTGGTAGGAGCAACTTGAGACACATGAAGAGCTTTTCTTGTTTATGCCAGCTGTAGCTCTAATGCCTTATTGGTAGCTCCACAAAATGAGGTTTGGTCCAGAAGAAGCACTTAAAAGTTTGCTAAAACCTACAGAAAAGAGAAAAGCAAAAAAGATGTTTATTTGTCATTCTGCAGGCCCTCAAAATCTTTTTTTATTTTTTATGAAATCCAGTCCATTGAGGGGAAGAGCTGACTAAATTCAAGCAAACCAATTGGTGTGAATAGTGTATATGCCCCAGAGCATATTCATTGTCATTTCAGAATGGGCCCATAAAGAATACTTGTGAAACTACATTGAGCCAGCCATCTGTAGCTCAGGACCAAGTGACCCTGACACCTGGGACTTCTCACTGCTGAGTGCTGAGCCTTTCTATTTAGAGAGACTCCCAGAGCAGCATCAGCACCATCTATTTTGCTACATTTCTCACTCTCAGTGGAAATCAACAACAAAAAATAATACTGATTAAAAAACCCTACATATACTAGTCTAGCTTTAGTTTCTCAGCTCACCATTTCTAAAGACATTATCAAATAATACCTTTTATTTTTTTAATCATCAATTGAATTCAGTACTTCTCTGTCTTTTTAAAATTTGTTTCAGGAGTAGATTTAGTGATTTATCACTTACTTATAACACTTAGTGCTCATTATAGCAAGTGTCCTCCTTAATACCCATCATACATTTAGCCCATCTTCCCACCCATCTGCCTCCATCAACCTCAGTTTGTGCTCTATCATTAAGAGTCTCTTATGGTTTGCCTCCCCCTCTCAACTTCTCTCTTTTTTCCCCTTCCGTTAATCTGTTTTGTTTCCTAAATTCCACATATGAGTGAAATCATATGATATTTGTCTTTCTCTGACTTATTTTGCTTAGCACAATACACTCTAGCTCCATTCATGTTGCTGCAACTAGCAAGATATCATTCTTTTAGATGGCTGAGTAATATTTCATTTTGTGTTTGTACATGTATGTGTGTATACCACAACTTCTTTATCCATTCATTAGTTGATAAACACCGAGGCTCATTTCATAGTTTGGCTATTGCTGATAATGCTGCTATAAACATAGGGGTGCATGTATCCCTTTGAATCTGTATTTTTGTATCCTTTGTAAATACCCTAGTATGGCAATTGTTAGATCATAGGGTAGTACTACTTTTAACTTTTTTGAGGAAGCTCCATACTGTTTTCCAGAGTGGTTGCACCAGTTTGCATTCCCACCAACAATACAAGAGGGTTCCTGTTTCTCTGCATCCTTACCAACATCTATCATTTCCCAAGATGTTAATTTTAGCCATTCTGACTGGTGTGAGGTAGTATCACATTGTGGTTTTGATTTGTATTTCCCTGATGATGACTGATGTTCAGCATCTTTTCATAGGTCGGTTAGTCATCTGGATATCTTCCTTGGAAAAATCTTTCTTTCATGTCTTTTGCCCATTTCTTAACTGGATTATTTGTTTTTTGGGTGTTGAACTTAACACTCTTCATAGATTTAGGATACTAGCCCTTCATAAGATAGAGCATTTGCAAATATCTTCTCCCATTCCATAGACTACCTTTTAGTTTTGTTGGTCGTTTCCTTCATTGTGCAGAAGACTTTTATCTTGAGAATTTCCAATAGTTCATTTTTGCTTGTTTCCCTTGCTTCTGGTAATATGTCTAGTAAGAAATTGCTATGACCAATGTCAAAGAGGTTGCTGCCTGTGTTCTCTAGGACTGTGATGGTTTCCTGTCTCACATTTAGGTCTTTCAACCATTTAGAATTTATTTATTTATTAAAAGATTTTATTTATTTATTTATTTATTTATTTATTTATTTATTTATAATTTATTTATTATTTGGGAGAGAGATGGACAGAGAGAGAGAGACAGCACACGTGGCGGGGAGGAGCAGAAGGAGAAGGAGAAGCAGACTCCTCACTGAGCAGGGAGCCTGATGTGGGGACCCTGAGATCATGACCTGAACTGAAGACAGACGTTTAACTGACTGACCCAAGCTGGCACCCTTCCATTTCAAATTTATTTTTGTGCATGGTGCAAGAAAGTGGTTCAGTTTCATTCTTCTGCTTGTTGCTCTCCAGTTTTCCCACCACCATTTGTTGAGGAAACTGTCTTTTTACCTTTGAATATTTTTCCTGCTTTGTTGAAGATTAGTTGATCATATAGTAATGGGTATATTTCTGAGTTTTCCATTCTGTGCTTTTGATCTGTATGTCTGTTTTGTGCCAGTCTATTTTTTCTGATATAAACATTGCTACTCCAGTTTTATTTTGACATCCATTTCCATGATAGATGTGTCCCCATCTCCTCACCTTCAATCTACAGATGTCTTTAGGTCTAAAATGAGTCTCCTGTAGGCAGCATGTAGAAGGGTCTTGTTTTTTATTCATTCTGATACCTTATATATTTTGATTATTTAGTCCATTTATATTGAGTGATTATTGAAAGATATGAATTTAGTACCATTATGTTACCTGTAAATGCTGTTTCCGGTGATGTTCTCTGTTCCTTTCTAGTGTTTGTTGCTTTTGGTCTTCTTTTTCCCCAAAGAGTCTCCTTTAATAATTCTTGTAGAGCTGGTTTAGTGTTCATGAGCTCCTTTAGTTTTATTTGCCTGGGAAACTCTTTATCCTTCCTTCTATTCTTTTATTAAGTTTTTTTATGTGTTTGTCTGAGACAGAATGAGAGAGAACAAGCCAGGGGAGGGGCAGGAGGAGAGGGAAAAGCAGATTCCTCATTGAGCATGGAGCTCAATGTAAGACCAGATTTCAGGACCCTGATACCATGACCTGAATGAGACACCTAACCAACTGGTCACGCCAGGTGCCCCTATACCTCCTTCTAGTTTTTTTTTTCCTTATGATTCATTACCTTTATTTATTTATTTATTTAATAATAAATTTATTTTTTATTGGTGTTCAATTTGCCAACATGCAGAATAACACCCAGGGCTCATTCCGTCAAGAGCCCCCCTCAGTACCCATCACCCACTCACGCCCACCCCCCGCCCTCCTCCCCTCCACCACCCCTAGTTCATTTACCAGACTTAGGAGTCTTTATGTTCTGTCTCCCTTTCTGATATTTCCTACCCATTTCTTCTCCCTTCCCTTATATTCCCTTTCACTATTATTTATATTCCCCAAATGAATGAGAACATATAATGTTTGTCCTTCTCTGATTGACTCATTTCACTCAGTATAATACCCTCCAGTTCCATCCACGTCGAAGCAAATGGTGGGTATTTGTAGTTTCTAATGGCTGAGTAATATTCCATTGTATACATAGACCACATCTTCTTTATGCATTCATCTTTCGATGGACACTGAGGCTCCTTCCACAGTTTGGCTATTGTGGACATTGCTGCTATAAACATCGGGGTGCAGGTGTCCCGGCGTTTCATTGCATCTGTATCTTTGGGGAAAATCCCCAACAGTGCAATTGCTGGGTCGTAGGGCAGGTCTATTTTTAACTCTTTGAGGAACCTCCACACAGTTTTCCAGAGTGGCTGCACCAGTTCACATTCCCACCAACAGTGTAAGAGGGTTCCCTTTTCTCCACATCCTCTCCAACATTTACGGTTTCCTGCCTTGTTAATTTTCCCCATTCGCACTGGTGTGAGGGGGTATCTCATTGTGGTTTTGATTTGTATTTCCCTGATGGCAAGTGATGCAGAGAATTTTCTCATGTGCGTGTTGGCCATGTCTATGTCTTCCTCTGTGAGATTTCTGTTCATGTCTTTTGCCCATTTCAGGATTGGATTGTTTGTTTCTTTGGTGTTGAGTTTAATATGTTCTTTATAGATCTTGGAAACTAGTCCTTTATCTGATATGTCATTTGCAAATATCTTCTCCCATTCTGTAGGTTGTCTTTTAGTTTTCTTGACTGTATCCTTTGCTGTGCAAAAGCTTCTTATCTTGATGAAGTCCCAATAGTTCATTTTTCCTTTTGTTTCTTTTGCCTTCGAGGATGTATCATGTAAGCAGTTACTGTGGCCGAGTTCAAAAAGGGTGTTGCCTGTGTTCTCCTCTAGGATTTTGATGGAATCTTGTCTCACATTTAGATATTTCATCCATTTTGAGTTTATCTTTGTGTATGGTGAAAGAGAGTGGTCCAGTTTCATTCTTCTGCATGTGGATGTCCAATGTTCCCAACACCATTTATTGAAGAGACTGTCTTTCTTACAATGGATAGTCTTTCCTCCTTTATTGAATATTAGTTGACCATAAAGTTGAGGGTCCACTTCTGGATTCTCTATTCTGTTCCATTGATCTATGTGTCTGTTTTTGTGCCAGTATCACACTGTCTTGATGACCACAGCTTTGTAGTACAACCTGAAATCATCATGATGATTTGTGATCATCACAATCATTGTGATGCCCCCAGCTATGCTTTTCTTTTTTAATATTCCCTGGCTATTCAGGGTCTTTTCTGATTCCACACAAATCTTAAAATAATTTGTTCTAACTCTCTGAAGAAAGTCCATGGTACTTTGATAGGGATTGCATTAAATGTGTAAATTGCCCTGGTAACATTGACATTTTTACAATATTAATTCTTTCCATCCATGAGCATGGAATGTTTTTCCATCTCTTTGTGTCTTCCTCAATTTCTTTCAGAAGTGTTCTATAGTTTTTAGGGTATAGATCCTTTACCTCTTTGGTTAGGTTTATTCCTAGGTATCTTATGCTTTTGGGTGCAATTGTAAATGGGACTGACTCCTTCGTTTCTCTTTCTTCAGTCTCATTGTTAGTGTATAGAAATGCCACTGACTTCTGGGCATTGATTTTGTATCCTGCCACACTGCCAAATTGCTGTATGAGTTCTAGCAATCTTGGGGTGGAGGCTTTTGTGTTTTCTATGTAGAGTATCATGTCATCGGCTAAGAGGGAGAGTTTGACTTCTTCTTTGCCAATTTGAATGCCTTTAATATCTTTTTGTTGTCTGATGCTGACACTAGGACTTCCAGTACTATGTTGAATAGCAGTGGTGAGAGTGGACATCCCTGTCTTGTTCCTGATCTTAGGGGAAAGGCTCCCAGTGCTTCCCCATTGAGAATGATATTTGCTGTGGGCTTTTCCTAGATGGCTTTTAAGATGTTGAGGAATGTTCCCTCTATCCCTACACTCTGAAGAGTTTTGATCAGGAATGGATGCTGTATTTTGTCAAATGCTTTCTCTGCATCTAATGAGAGGATCATATGGTTCTTGGTTTTTCTCTTGCTGATATGATGAATCACATTGATTGTTTTACCAGTGTTTAACCAGCCTTGTGTCCCGGGGATAAATCCTACTTGGTCATGATGAATAATTTTCTTAATGTATTGTTGGATCCTATTGGCTAGTATCTTGTTGAGAACTTTTCCATCCATGTTCATCAGGGATATTGGTCTGTAATTCTCCTTTTTGGTGGGGTCTTTGTCTGGTTTTGGAATTAAGGTGAGGCTGGCCTCATAGAACGAATTTGGAAGTACTCCATCTCTTTCTATCTTTCCAAACAGCTTTAGTAGAATAGGTATGGTTTCTTCTTTAAACGTTTGATAGAATTCCCCTGGGAAGCCATCTGGCCCTGGACTTTTGTGTCTTGGGAGCTTTTTGATGACTTCTTCAATTTCCTCCCTGGTTATTGGCCTGTTCAGGTTTTCTATTTCTTCCTGTTCCAGGTTTGGTAGTTTGTGGCTTTCCAGGAATGCATCAATTTCTTCTAGATTGCCTAATTTATTGGTGTATAGCTGTTCATAATATGATTTTAAAATCGTTTGTATTTCCTTGGTGTTGGTAGTGATCTCTCCTTTCTCATTCATGATTTTATTAATTTGAGTCTTCTCTCTCTTCTTCTCTCTTCTTTTTAATAAGGCTGGCTAATGGTTTATTTATCTTATTAATTTTTTCAAAGAACCAACTCCTGGTTTTGTTGATCTGTTCCACAGTTCTTCCGGTCTCGATTTCATTGAGTTCTGCTCGAATATTTATTAACTCTCTTCTTCTGCTGGGTATAGGATCTATTTGCTGTTTTTTCTCTAGCTCCTTTAGGTGTGAGCTTAACTTTTGTATTTGAGTTCTTTCCAGTTTTTGAATGGATGCTTGTATTGTGATGTATTTCCCCCTCAGGACTGCTTTTGCTGCATCCCAAAGATTTTGAAATGTTGCATCTTCATTCTCATTCGTTTCCATGAATCTTTTTAATTTTTCCTTAAAGCGTCTGGCTAACTCAGTCGGTAGAGCATGAGACTCTTAATTCTTCCTTAATTTCCTGGTTGAGCCTTTCATCTTTTAGCAGGATGGTACTTAACCTCCACGTGTTTGAGGTCCTTCCAAACTTCCTGTTGTGATTTAGTTCTAATTTCAAGGGATTATTGTCTCAGAATATGCAGGGGATGATCTCAATCTTTTGGTATTGGTTCAGACCCGATTTGTGACCCAGTATGTGGTGTATTCTGGAGAAAGTTCTCTTGCTGCTTTAAGGATCTTCTCTTTATCTTTGGAATTTGCAAGCTTAACTATTAAATGTTGAGGTGTTGAACGGCTTTTATTGATTTTAGGGGGGGGGGGATTTCTCTACTTCCTGGATCTGAATGCCTGTTTCCCTTCCCAGATTAGGAAACTTTTCAGCTATGATTTGTTCAAATACATATTCTGGTCCTCTGGCCCTTTCGGCGCCCTCAGGTACCCCAATTATACATAGGTTTTTCTTCCTCAGGCTGTCGTTTATTTCCCTTAATCTATCCTCATGGTCTTTTAATTGTCTCTTTTTTCCTCAGTTTCCCTCTTTGCCATCAACTTGTCTTCTATGTCACTCACTCCTTCTTCCACGTCATTAACCCTCATCGTTAGGACTTCTAGTTTGGATTGCATCTCATTCAATTGATTTTTAATTTCTGTCTGATTAGATCTAAATTCTGCAGTCATGAAGTCTCTTGAGTCCTTTATGTTTTTTTCTAGAGCCACCAGTAGCTGTATAATAGTGCTTCTGAATTGGCTTTCTGACATTGAATTGTAATCCAGATTTTGTAACTCTGTGGGAGAGAGGACTGTTTGTGATTCTTTCTTTTGAGGTGAGGTTTTCCTTCTAGTCATTTTGCTCAGTGTAGAGTGGCCAAAAACCAGTTGTATTGGGAAAAGGAGAAAAAGAGAGGAAAGAAGAAGGAAAGAAAAGAGAAAAAGAAAAAAGAAAAAAAGGAAAACGAAAAAAGAGAAGAAAAAGAGGAAGAAAAAGAAAGAAAAAAATGGTGTGGGAAGCAGAGAGAAATCAAAAAGCGAAAGAAAAAAAAAAAAGAACACGGGGGAGTATCTTCTGGTTCTGTATAGTTTAAGTCCCTTGACTTCCCCTGGAACTTGTCCGTCTAGCTGGTCTTCAGGGGGAGGGGCCTGTTGTGCTGATTTTCAGGTGTTAGCACTTGAGGGAGCTGCTCTGCCCCCTGCCTGGTGCAGGGCTCAGTGGGGGTTGTTTACCCCGTGAGGCCCCAGGAGGAACATCCCCAGTGGCAGCGGCCAGCTCTGGAGCCCCGGATTCAGCTCCAGCAGTCACTATGGTCTGCAGGGGCCTGGATGCTCCCGGGGCGGGCCGCTGATCTGCTCAGCTGGGGCAGGAGCGTCCTTGCTGTCCTGGGCCCTCCGGGCCTCTCTGCCTGTCCCGGGAGGAGGTGGGATCCTGGGCTGTGTCCCTGGTGCCCTGTGCTCCTGAGCCTGTGCTGTTGGATTCACGCTCCAGGCCAGGCAGCCCCTTCCCTGGGGACCGTCTGCCTGAGCACCTCCAAGCTGCTCCTGGGTCCAGCCAGTCGCACGCTGCAGCCCTTTAGGGAGCCCGGCGCACTCTCCCCGGGGCACAGGTGTCTGTTAGTGTCCCAGGTAGCCTGAGGGCATCCCCGCCCTCCTGGGGTCCTGCTCTAACTCCCTGCTAGCGCCTTTCAGCCCACGAAGATTGGTGAAGCTCCTGCTTCTCCGGGACGGGGCTTTCCTGTCCTGGGGGCACTCGCCCCAGCCTTAGCCCAGCTCCTAGCGGGGCCCCTCCCCCTTGGAGGCCTTTTGTTTCTTTATTTCTTTTTCCCCCATCTTCCTACCTTGATAGAACCATGAACTCTTCTCACTGTAGCATTCCAGCTGTTCTCTCTTTAAATCTCAGGCCGAATTCGTAGATTTTCAGGATGACTTGAAGGTTATCTAGGTAATTTGGTGGGGACAGGTGACTTGGGGACCCTACTCTTCCGCCATCTTGCCCCACCTCCCCTCCCTCTAGTTTTAATGACAGCTTTGCTAAATACAGTATTCTTGGCTGTAGATTTTTCTCATTCAGCACTTTGAATATATCACCACTCTCTTTTGGCTTACAAAGTTTCTGCTGAAAAATACCCTCCTAGTCTTATGGGTTTTCCATTATAAATTACTATCTCCTTTAGTCTTGCTGCTTTAAAACTTTTTTTTTCCTACCACCATATTTTACAAATTGAATTACAGTATGTTTTGGTATGGATCTGCTTTTGTTGATTTTTATGGAGGTTCTCTGTGCCTCCTGGATCTGTATATCTATTTCCTTCTCCATACTAGAGATGTTTTCAGCTATTATTTCTTCATGTAAATTTCCTGCCTCCTTTTCTCTCTCTTCTTCTTCTGGGACTCCTATGATATTAATGTTATTACATTTGATGGAGTCACTGAGTTCCCTAAGTCTATTCTCATTTTGCAAAATTGTTTCTTCTCTTATTTTCAGCTTAATTTCTTTCCATTACTCAGCCTTCAAGGCCATTATTTCTTTCCTCTGCTTCTTCCAGCCTGCTGCTGCTCATTCCATCAAGTATGTTTCTCATTTTGTTTACTGATCCTTTTATCTCTGCTATGTTATTCCTTATCTCTGAGTTAGGGGGTCTCACTGTGTCTTCCACTCTCAAGTCCCCTGAGTATCTTTATGATCATTACTTTAAATTCTCTAATAGAGATCTGTTTTTCTCCAATCTCTGGCTGTGGCTTTGTCCTGTTCTTCCTTTTGGGATAAATTTCTCTGTTTATCATTTTGTCTAAGTCTCTGTGCCACACCAACCTACCTTCTTTAATGTGGCCTCTTCTCTACCTTTGGTTATGGAGTTTGTTCTGCCAGTCTTCAGGTCAATTTCTGGGGTATTTAGTATTATTTGATAGTTGTCTAGTTGAATTCATGGGATGATGTGAGCCTAGGGTCCTCCTATTACACTGACATCTTCCTAAGATTCTTATGGTGACCTCCTCTTAAAATGAGCTGGTGCTTATTTGGGTTTCATTGAGGTAGAGGAGTTCCCTGATTCTGAGTACCTACCATTTCTTTGACCAAAGCCAGGACTGAACTTGACATACAGATGTAGAGTTGAAAATTAAAACAAAAAAACATGAGAACAGTTGATTGTTCAGAGACAGACTCCATTGAATTTATAAAATATGCCAACTACCTCATATCTTCTCCAGCTAACTAGTACCTTCCTTGATAATGAGCAGTGGAATGACAATTTCTTTTTTTTTTTTTTTTTTGAATGACAATTTCTATTTAGAACCACATTTCTTCTGCAAATGGAGCCATAAGCACAAAGCAGCACCTTTACATTTCTGAGGTGCGCATATAAAGGCCTAAATTTGTGAAGCACTCCTGGGTTGTGGGGAGGCAAAACAAAGGGAACTGGAATGAATTCAGCTATACTTATGTGATTCTAGATTATAGGAGATGTGTATAAGAATCCAATCTCTGCCAAAAAGAATGAATGCTAAAATAAAAACTTGGCCTTAAATACCTGTTCTATCTCTGAAATCTTCACTTTCTTATATATAAAACGGGAAAATAATTCTTACCTCCCATAGCTGATCTGAAGATTCACTGTAGATGCTCAATGATGTTTCTTCATATACACATTCAAACTTGTTAGGGTAGGACAAAGAAGTTAGAAAAGATTGGACAGAGAATTTCCAGGGACCCAGGACTGACTCTTTCAGTTGTTAATGTTGTTAGTGGGCCACTATTTTAAATAAAGAAGTTGAGGGTTTTCAACAATAAAGGACATTTGGCTGGTTCTTGCAAGAGGTGATGAGTAAATTCTTCCCAGAAATACTATGGGGACATGAAAGTGGCAACCATTATGTATGCATAACTGGATTTTAATCATGAGAAACTCAAATATTTGCTGATTATACAATGTAACTGGCCTGTACTCTTAAAAAATATTAAGATCAGGGAAGACAAAGGCTTAGGAACTATTCCAAATTAAAACAGTCTAAAGAGATATGACAACTAAATGCAATATGTGATCTTAGAATGGATCCTGGACTGGTAAAAATAACTACAGAGGCATTATTGAAATTATTGACAAAATTTGATTATGGGCTAAGAATTAGATAATAGAGTTTTATCAAAATTAAGTTTTGTGACTTTTATAATTATATTTATGTAAAATAATGTATTATTCTTTAGAAATGTATACTAAAGTATTTATGGGTAAAGGAGAAAAATGTCTGCAACTTAGTCTCAAATAGTAGAGAGAGAATGATAAAATAATAAGGCAAAATGTAAATTAATTGGTCAGTATGGGTAAAGTGTGAATCATTGCAACTTTTCTTTAGGTTTGCAATGAAATAAAACTAAAGAATTCAAAAGTAGTATGAGAAACATAAAGAGGACAGTACAGAACTATAACAAAAGGTACAAAACAGGTTTACCTGATGTCTTGAATGAAAGAAAGGGTCAGAAACTTCATCAGAGGAACTAATGTCTAAGCTGTGAAGAGTAAGGCATTTTTTTTAAGTGAAGAGGTATGGTGGGTGGAAAATGTTACAAAGAAAGCAAAATATATAAAGGCCTGAAGGCAAGTAAGAGGAGTACAATGGACTTAAGTAACTGAATATACAAAAGAGGACAGCAATAAGTAACAAAGCTAGAAATGTAGGTTGGATTCAGATTATAGTGGGAATTCTGGGGAATAAATATTTGAGAGGAGGCTTGTAAAAGCCTATAGGATGTGAGAGAAGGTTAGTGGTTTATTTGTCTGTGGTTTTCTGGCAAAAGATTTTTAGGAGATTGTCTGGCTAAGGAATTTTAGATTATCTGGCTGTAGGCTTTTGGGGGTCAGGAGTTGGGGAGTATTCTTGAGGCTTTTTATGGATGCAATTGACTAAGAAAAGAGAGTACGGAAAATCCCAAACATTGTTTTGCACATATTCTAAATCTTTGGAAGTTCTCTGCTGCTATACAGCACAGTACCATATTACCAGTGATAGAAGACATTGTTCTCAAGACAAAGTTCTGTTCTCAAGGAAATCACAGAACCAATATCTGGATAAGGCTGGAGAAGGCTAGGTTGGGATATATACTCCTTAGCACATAGAGCACTTTGGTGTACAGATTTTTGTCTTTTGGATAGAGCTTAATACAGAGGATAAAAATTAGAATGGCCGAAGATACTGGGAAGGTTAATGTATATAAGTAAAATGGATCAGATATAAGAAAAGCAATGTGCAGTCTAGACAAGATGGCATAAATTCATCTCCCCATTTTTCCATCTACATACCTTGGACAGGGTGTATCAATGTACAAAAAGAAATTACAAACCCAAAGAGAAATCTGAAATATGGAAAGAGGAAGGTGGTTGAGGACAGTAAGATTGAAGAAATAAATGGCAGCAAAGTGTTTTAAGATACCATTCAACAGGGGCACCTGAGTGGCTCAGTTAAATGTCTGACTCTTGGTTTCGACTCAGGTCATGGTCTTAGTGTCCTGGAATTTAGCCCTGTGTCAGGCTCCATGCTAAGTGTGTAGTCTGCCTGAGATTCTTTCCCCATCCCTCTCCCTGCCCCTCTGCTCCTCCCCCTGCCTGCACTTGCTTTCTCCTTCTCTTTAAAATAAATTAATGAATTAAATCTTTAAAAAAAAAAGATATCACTCAATAGAAAAGGGCAATCCAAGTACAGCATCCTCCAACCTTTTACCTAGAAATAGCAGGTAGTTCAAATAGGCTCATTTCTTCCCTGCATGATGGTACAGGTGTCCTAACAATAGCAGACACTCCCATCCGTACCATAAAGGGGGATAGATCAAGAACCCCCCAATAATAAGCATCGAGGGGAAGTACTCTTTTACCCTGCTGGGCCATGTGCAGAGACACCAGGAGGCTGGGCAGCACTAGCAGGGATAATCCTACCATAACAATGCCCAGGTAGGCAGTGGTCTTTGTCTAAATAAATCAGAGAACTCCTTCACCTACTGAAAAACACTGGACACCTGAGTGGTACTGGCAGTAGGGATCACACCATAATAAGTGGTCCAGTCCATGAAGCAGTCTCTATACCTACTGATCCTGAGACTATCCTCCCCTACCTAGAGACTCTGAGTGATACTGACAGGGAAGTTCTCTTTATCTCTGCAGGTTGGAGATTCCCTTCAGACAAACCAAACAAACCAAAATATCATTGCAAAGGCTCAGAAAATTAAATTGCCATTGGAAGTACAACCCACAAAAGTAGGCCAGGACCTGTGTGCTAAAGATAAACAAAGTGGCTTCCTGCTACAATAAAAGATTAAAATAATACCTGGAGTCCTCTAACTAATAGTCAAAATGTCTAGGATACAATAGAAAATAAGCCATAATACAAAACCAGGAAAATCACAATTTGAGAGAGAAAATAAAATGAACTGATACCAATACCCAAGATGAGCCAGATGCTGGAATTATCTGGCAAAGATTTTTAAAGCAACCATCATAAAAATGCTTCAAAAAGCAACTACAAATCCTCTTGAAATAAATGTTAAAATAGAAAATCTCAACCAAAAATGGAATTTATTTTTAAAAGTGGAAATTGTACCAAAAATGTTAAAATGCAATCACTGGGGGAAAAAAAAACCATTGGATTGGCTCAATAATAAAGATGACCCAGGATAAACTCATTGAACTTGTAGTCATAATTTATCCAATCTGAACAAAAGAAAACAGACTGGAGGTGAGGGGGGAACAGATCCTCAAGGTTCTAACGGACAATGCAAGAGGATTTAGTTTCTATTATCAGAATTCCAGAAGGAGAGGAAAGAGTGGAGCTGAAAACTTCCTGAATTTGGCAAAATACATAAGCTTTCAGATTGAAGAAGCTAAATGAGATCTCAAACAAAATTTTGAAAAACAATGATATATTTCTGATTAGAAATTTCAAGTGATATTCTGCTGCAGTGTCAAGAGATAATAAGGAGTAGTGGGAACTGTGGTGAACTGTAGAGTACATGTATTGTCTAGAAAGGCAGCTCCTGTTCAGCACTAGTTGGTTATATATATATGGGAATTTAGACCTGATTTCTTTTTGTAAATTCTTAATTGTAAGCAATTAATTCTTTACATTTTAAATCAGTCCACTAGTATTGTACTGAAAGGAAGTAGTGACTTTGGAACTAGACCTGAGTTTGAACCCTTGCTCTACCACCATACAATCTTGGACAAATCCATAAACTCTCTGAGTCTCAAGGTTCTCATCTATAAAATATTTTAATAAAGGGTCTGACTTCATTTTTTTGGATATTTGAATGCTAACACCTTTCTTTCTTCTCCTTCTGCCCCACATCTGGAAAAGCTAATAAGAAAGCTAAAGTGCTCCCTCCTTTGGCGCCAACAGGAGAGTGAAACTATGTAAGCTCCTGCCCCAGGAGTAGGACCCTGAAACAAGCCCACTCCTAACCACAATAAAAATCCAAACCAATCTCCTTTCCCTACTCCCAGGTCATTTTCAGACCAGCTTGGGAAGCCTGCCCTACTATCCTTAGAAGTCATTATGTAACTAATAAACTTTTGTATTAGCTCTTGGTATTTGTGTATCAGTCTCTACATCTGGACCGAATTGTGGGTGAGGATCTACCCTTTATCTGTAAAGTGCCACAACAAACAGAAATTGCTATATTTATACTATAAAGTTTCTGTGAGGAACAAATAATATCTGAATGATATCCCGACCACAATACATGCTCAACAAATAGCAATTACCATGATGACTAGTATTAGTGAATAGAAGCTTTCCCAGGCCCTCTTTTTTTTTTAATGTACCCTTTCCTTTCTTTCAAGAGCAAATGGACATTTCAATGAGTCCCGGTCTAAGGGACTGGAGAGAAGCAAGACTAGCCACTAGGGATTACAACTGTTATGGTTTGCTTGTAATCTTTATATGATCTTAATACATGGCCTCAAACTTGATCTGGTATACTCATTCAGAGTGCTTAAAGAAAACTTGAAACAAAACTGACATACAGATGGGTTTTGTTTGGCATATACAGTGTTTTTTAAAAATATTTTTATTAGCCGACAATATTTTAAAATCAGGAAATGTCATATAAAAACCTGGGTTTCTAGTTTTCTTGAAAATTTGGAAGATCTGACATCACTGTACTCACATTCCTGCTTAGCTGAATACTAGCTGTCACCTTTAGATGGAATATGAGCTCTCCATTCCACTTGAGTCCCCACCGTTTTTTACTGTTTTTATCACTAAGGCCCAATGTCAAATGCCATTTATCATTGTAATCTCACTGTTGATTTTTTTCTAATAACTGAGAATTATTTATCTACACCAGTTTATCGTTTTTAATGATTTTATTTATTTATTTATTTTAATCTGTTTTTAACTATTTTATTTATTTATTCATGAGAGAAAAGCAGAGACACAGGCAGAGGGAAAGGCAGGCCCCTTGCAGGGAGCCTGATGTGGAACTCGATCCCAGGACTAGGATCATTCCCTGAGCCAAAGGCAGACGCTCAACCACTGAGCCACCCAGGCATTCCATACACCAGTTTATAACAAAGGTAGGAAATGAAAGGAGGTTTGATCAGGAGGTTTATGGTTTCAAGAAAAATAGAAGAGCAGCTAAAACCATCCTGCTATAGTCAATAATATAATCTTCCTGGCCTCCATTATCACTATGAGGGTATGTTTTACTCCTTCATTTTTAGGAGATCCTCAGATTTCATGGGCAAAGTTCATACAAATTTTTATTCTCTTTTTACACATTGAGATTATAGGAGGAACTTGTACACTAAAATGGTTGGTAAGAGCCAAAGCTGTTTTTTTTTCTTTTTAAATGAGAGTTATCTCTTATCAGAGAAGCTCAAGGTTACTTCTTTTATAGAATTAGGCTATAATTCAAATAGAAGATCCAACGGGGCATTAATGAAATAAGGGTCTCCTCCAATGTGTACTTCACTACTGTGCATATCAACTTATGAGATATTTCAAAAGGATTAAAGATAAATCCTTTTCATTGTTCTTTGGACACCTGATTTATGACTTAACTTTATTTAATCCATTGTTCAACACACAAACATATATCCACTATATTTCACTGTTTCATTTTGTGTCAAATTTTGGACTGAGGGAAGTTTCATGTAAAAGTGGAGAAATTTAGAATTCTTGGATTTCTAATCCAGAGGATATAATTTTATAGGTGCTGCAGGGAAGCCCCAGTACAAGACCTGTCCAAAATATGACTTTCAACAGCTTGCTCTAATGGATGGAATTCTGCATTTCAGTTTTTCTTTTAGAAAAACTTTAGAATTGACTTTTAGAAAAACTTTAGAATTGACTTTAGATTAAAACATAGAAGTTACCTACAAAATATAAATCTAATAAGGTTAGGAATCAATGGTTACCCTTCGTTTTAGAATCATACATCCTAAATTGATATGACCTAGGACATGTAATAACACTTGTTGGATAACAATTTTTATGTGAATTATGGGAAGAGCTGAGAAAATAAATTTTAAATCTAGAGTCTTACAGTTAAGAAAAACCATAAAAGGCATCTAGTCTAGTCCATTCCTGATGCAGGTATATTGTACTTTTCTGCATACCTAAAATGGAACCATAAAGCCTCCAGCCTCTGCTTCAACACCTCCACTAGCAGAAAGCCTACTGCTTTAAGAAGTATCCCCAATTTATTGTTCTCAATTCTAATCACCAAGTAATTATTATCTTTATTGAGCCAAAATACAGTTCTTTCTATGTTACATTCACTGATTCTATTTCAAAATTTTGAAAATATAAAAAACAAGCCTTGTTTAAAAATTTTTTCCATATCAGTTTACTCCCATGTTTTTAGATAAGCATGAAATTAAACTCACTAGAAGTAGCTGCTAGAGTCACATTTATAGCAGAGTACTCCTTTCCCATTTTGATTTTCCCTGTGATTAATTTTCAGAGTATAGAAAAAATATTTTTTCAATTAGTTCTTTAGAGAATAGAATGAGTTTGAGTCAAGTGTAAGTCAAATAATCAGACCATCAAAAAGGAAAAATTCAGTAGTTTGAACCTAAGCTATTAACAGTTTCTGATTCTTGATTGGGTTACAAGTGGTGATAATTATTCTTCTATGAACAAATCTGAGGATTGAGCAAGACTGGTGAGATTAGGAAATAGGAAATTGCTCACAGCGACTATTATTTCATCACAATTAGCCAAAAACTAATGGGTTTGGTTTTTAAATAGCACTTGGGTTTTTCTTTTGTAATTTCCTACATAATTATAAGGATTACTCTGAAAGCATACCTGTGAGTTATGGCTGCAGCCTACTGGAAATGCTTACACACATCCATATAGTGAGAACCCTGAGCTTGCCATGAAGCATCTTGCCAGAAGCCATGACAGTATTTTCCAATAGACCTCTTTGGGTCATGCCACCAATTTCATGCTCTGCATAAATCTCATGTTGCTTAAACCTTCTGGATAATCAGAATAAAATGACAAATCTTTTTCCATTAATTAAACACATTACTTAAATGTTGCATTAGGAATGCAATATATTTCCTCTTTTTCTTTTACAAGTCACAGCAAGGTAAGAGAATTAAAAGGAGGGAATTGGCACATGGGAATGAATTTCTCCACTGAGCAATTTTAAATAAATCAATCTTTGGGCTCAGTTTTCATTTACTGTGCAAACAAGTTATTATTGACAAAAGGAAATAAATGACAATTGTACACACACACTCCTAACTACTTTTGGTGACAAAATTTTCAAATTTTGTCAATGAGTAGTATAGACAATTTCCATATCCACCTGTATAATAATCCTGACATCATTGATGTCTGATTTCTATGGGATTTATCAAAGGTTAATTCATTAGTAAGAAATAACAAAGCAATTGGGATTTGATGAGAAGGATAGCTGATTTTAGTGCATGGGTAAATTTCTTGTACTTCTCACATAATAGCATTTTTTAAAAAAAATTTTTTTTGGTTATAAGTCTTTTTCTTCTTTGTAGACTTTAAAAACACAAGCTTGCCAAATGAACCCAACCTTGATTTCCTGGTTATCATATTGATGATGTTTTATACACATGTTAAGTTGAAACTGTAATATTTGGCTCAGAAAAAAAAAAACATGGGTGAGGCATAGGTAAATAGTTACCAAAGGGAGGGGCAAGATGGTGGAAGAGTAGGAGTCTTCAACTCACCTGGCCCCACAAACTTACCTAGATAACTCTCAAAACATCCTGAATACCTACGAATTCGACCTGAGATTTAAAGAGAGAATAGCTGGAATGCTGAGAGAAAAGTTTTCACTTCTAACAAGGTAGGAAGGTGAAAAAAAAAAAGAAGAAAGTGGTGGGGGGTACCATGAGTAGCCAGGCTAAAGCAGAGAGGCAAAACCTCAGGAGCAGGAAAGCCCAGCCTTGGAGAACTGGGAACTTTAAAAATCCACGCCAGAGTTTTCCCCCTACAGAAAAGTGCTTAGCAGAGAAATTGAACAAAATCCCAGGAGGAGCAGTGAAGCTTCAAGATTCCCAGAGTCACTAAAAGAGGAGGTATGCCTGGGGGAAAGTTCACCAAAAACCGAAGTCGGATATTGGTAAAGATCTGGAGCACCACAGCCCTCTGGAGCATTTGGGAGAAGCCAGTCAGGTGGACCAGCTCTGGATGGAGGTGGCTGTACCCCATTCCCTTCAGGAGAAGTAGCCCCTGGGAGCACTGTTCCAGTGGCACAGGTTCCCAGATCCCAAGGTGCTCTAGCAGACAAAGCCAGTGATCCTGCACTCCCCCTGGGACAGGTGGAAGCAGGGAGGGCACAAGAAAACAAGAACTCTCCTGCTACTGGGCACACCACAAGCTGTGCAGATCAGTACACCCATGCCTGCCCCAGGAGCATCTAGACCAGTGCAGACTGGGAGACTGCAGTTTGTTACTTGCAGGGAGCTCAACTCCAGATCTGGAAATCTGGCCACCACCATTGTTATTTTTCCACTTTGTTTCACTTGTGCCTGGGAGAGGCAGAGCCCCTAGGGAACAAAGGCCTCATAAAATAAACAGTTCATGCTGAGGCCAGCACCTGGTGGGGGGAGGTGGAGCTGGCATCTCCACCCAGGCACAGACACCTGAGAATCAGTACAGAAAGAACCTCCCCCAAAAGAACTGCTGGAAGAACAAGGGAAGGGCAAGTATATTGATCAAGCAGCACTGGAAAGCTCCAAGACTGAGGGAAAATAGTATACAGAACTAGAGGGTCTTTTTTTTTCTTTTTTTTCCCTTCTTCCATTACAACTTTTTGTATCAGACTAAAAATATCCAATGTTTTTTTCTCTTCTCCCTGCTACCCACAATATTTTACCACCTCTTCATTTTTAAGGTTTTCTTTTTCCCTTTTTGACTTTCATATTTCTACCATTACATGTCTTAGATACATTTTTCACTTCTGGATTCCCTTCAATGTATTCAATTCAATTTGGGTAGATATACAAGATATGGGTCTTTGTTTTTTATTTTTTTATTTTTCTCCCTTGTTTTGTTTTACAATGGTGGAGGTTATTACCTTCTAACACACACCCAGAAACAAGAGGAACACTTGTTAATCCATTCTGTCAGATTATGTTGTCTCTTCCTTCCCATTCTTCCCTCCTCCTTTATAATGTTTATGTTTTTGTGGTCAATGTTGGAGCTTTATATATAAGTATTGCTGGTTTATATACACTTGGGATTGAGCATCTTCTAACATATGGAACAAAATACACTCAGAACCAAGAAGATTACCCTCTAGGACCCCTCAGGTAGACTACATTCTCCCTCCACTACCACTTCCTCACCACCACTATCCCCCCCCCTTTGTTTTATCTTTTTTTCCTTTCCTCATTTCTTTAATTTTTTTTCTCTTTTTTTCTTCTTTGTTTTTGGTTTTTGGCTTTTTATTTTTACTACTTTGTTTTATTTTATTTTTTTTAATTTTTTAAATTTTTATTTATTTATGATAGTCACAGAGAGAGAGAGAGAGGCAGAGACACAGGCAGAGGGATAAGCAGGCTCCATGCACTGGGAGCCCAATGTGGGATTCAATCCCGGGTCTCCAGGATCGAGCCCTGGGCCAAAGGCAGGCACCAAACCGCTGCGCCACCCAGGGATCCCTACTACTTTGTTTTAAAATGTGTTTCCCACTTTAGTAGTCCCTTTCTTTTATTGTGTTCTGTTCTTCTTTTTGTTTTATTTTCTGGTCTCTGACCTCTTCAGAATCATCTAGGGTGTAGTTTACTTAGGTCGTGGTTGATATTTTTGACTCAGCCTGTTCATACAACCACTCTTCACTGGACAAAATGACTAGAAGGAAGAATTCACCACGAAAGAAAGAAACAGAAACAATACTGTTTCTGCCACAGATTTACAGAATTTGGATTTCAATACGATGTCAGAAATTCAATTCAGAAGTACTGAAAGCTACTGGTGGCTGTGGAAAAAAGCATAAAGGACTCTAGAGACTTTGTTACTGCAGAATTGAGATCTAATCAGGCCGAAATTAAAAACACATTAAATGAGATGCAATCCAAACTGGATGTTCTAACTGCTATGGTTAATGAGATGGAAGAGTGAGTGACATAGAGGACAAGGTGATGGTAAGGAAGAAGCTGAGAAAAAAAGAGAAAAATGATTAAAAGCCCATGAGGAAAGGCTTAGGGAAATAAATGATAGCTTGAGAAGGAAGAATATACATCTAATTGGGATTCCAGAAGAGACTGATAGAGGACCACAAAGTATATGTGAACAAATCATAGGTAAGAACTTCCCAAATCTGGGGAAGGAAACAAGCATTCATATTCAAGAGATAGAGAGGACACCCCCAAAGAATCAATAAAAACCATTCAACACCACAACATTTAATAGTAAAGCTTGCAAATTTGAAAGATAAAGAGAAAATTCTTAAAGCGGTGTGAGACAAGAGATTCTTAACTTATATGGGGAAAAATATCAGACTAACAGCAGACCTCTCCACAGAGAGATCTGGCAGGCCAGAAAGGGCTGGCATGATATATACAGTGTGCTAAATGAGAAGAACATGTAGCCAAGAATACTTTATCCAGCAAGGATCTCATTCAGAATAGAAGGAGAGATAAAGAGCTTCCAGGATAGGCAGAAACTGAAAGAATATGTGAGCACCAAACCAGCTCTGCAAGAAATATTAAGAGGGACCCTGTTAAAGAAAGAGGGAGCCCAAAGAAACCATCCTCAAAAACAGGGACTGAATAGGTATTAAAATGACACCGAGTTCATATCTTTCAGTAGTTACTCTGAAGGTGAATGGGCTAAATGATCCCATTAAAAGATGCAAGGTAAAAAAAAAAAAAAAGACGCAGGGTATCAGACTGGATAAAAAAGCAAGACCCAACTATATGTTGTCTACAAGAGAGTCATTTTAGACCTAAGGACACGTCCAGCCTGAAAATGAAAGGTTGGAGAACCATTTACCATTCAAATGGTCCTCAAAAGAAAGCTGGGGTAGCAATCCTCATATCAGATAAATTAAAGTTTATCTCAAAGACTGTAGTAAGAGATGAAGAAGAACACTATATCGTTCTTAAAAGGTCTATCCAAAAGGATGACCTAACAATCATGAATGTTTATGCCCCGAATGTGGGAACTACCAAAATATCAACCAATCAATAACCAAAGTAAAGACATACTTAGATAATAATATACTAATATTATGAGGCTTCAACATGGCACTTTCTGCAAATGACAGATCTTGTGAGCAGAAACCAAAGAAACAAGAGCCTTATTTTTTTTAAAAAAGGTTGTATTTATTTATTCATGAGAGACACTGAGAGAGAGGCAGAGACACAGTCAGAGGGAGAAGCAGGCTCCATGCAGGGAGCCTCACATGGGAACTCAATCTTCAGGATCGGCCCTGGGCTGAGGGTGGTGCTAAACCACTGAGCCACCAGGCTGCCCTGCAACCAGAGCTTTAAAAGATACACTCGACCAAATAGATTTCACAGATATATGCAGAAATTTCCATCCGAATGCAACTGAATACACATTCTTCTCAAGTGCATGTGGAACTTTCTCCAGAATAGACCACATACTGGGTCACAAATCAGGTCTCAACTGATACCAAAATATTGGAATTGTGCCCTACATATTTTCAGACCACAATGCTTTGAAACTAGAACTTAATCATGAGAAGAAATTTGGAAGAATCTCAAACACATGGAAGTTGAAGAGCATCCTACTAGAAGATGACTGGGTCAACCAGAAAATTAGAGAAGAATTAAAAAGATTCATGGAAACAAATGAAAATGAAGATACAACTGTTCAAAATCTTTGGGATATAGCAAAAGAGGTCCTAAGAGGGAAATACATCACAATACAAGCATCACTCAAAAAGTTGGAAAAACCTCAAATACACAAACTAACCTTGCACCTAAAGGAATTGGAGAAATAACAGCAAATAAAACTTACACCAAGCAGAAGAGAGATAATAAAGAATCGAGCAGAACTCAATGAAATAGAGACCAGAGGAACTGTAAAACAGATCAACAAAACCAGGAGTTGGTTCTTTGAAAGAATAAGATAGATAAACCCCTAGGCAGCCTTATTAAAAAGAAAAGAGAAAACACTCAAATTAATAAAAACATGTATGAAAGAGGAGAGATTGCAACCAATACCAAGGAAACACAATTGATTTCAAATGTATTATGACCCACTATGTGCCAATAAATTTGCAATCTAGAAGAAATGGATGCATTTCTGGAAAACCACAAATTACCAAAACTGGAACAGGAAGAAACAGAAAACCTGAACAGGCCAATAACCAGGGAGGAAATTGAAACAGCCATCAAAAACCTCCCAAGGCATGAAAGTCCAGGGCCAGATGGCTTCCCAGGGGAATTCTATCAAATGTTTAAAGAAGAAACAATACCTATTATACTAAAGCTGTTCTGAAATATAGAAATGGAGGGAATACTTCCAAACTCATTTTACGAGGCCACCATCACCTTAATTCCAAAACCAGACAAAGACTCCACCAAAAAGGAGAATTATAGACCAATATCCCTGATGAACATGCATGCAAAAATTCTCAACAAGATACTAGCCAATAAGATCCAACAGTAAATTAAGAAGCTTACTCACCATGACCCAGTGGGATTTACCCCCAGGATGCAAGGCTGGTTCAACACTGGTAAAACAATCAATGTGATAGATCACATCAACAAGAGAAAAAACAAGAACTATATGATCCTCTCAATAGATGCAGAGAAAGCATTTGACAAAATAAACATCCATTCTTGATGTTAATTCCCTAAAACTCTTCAGAGTGTAGGGATAGAGGGAACATTCCTCAGCGTCTTAAAAGTCATCTACGAAAAGCCCACAGCAAGTATCATTCTCAATGCGGAAAAACTGAGAGCCTATCCCCTAAGATCAGGAACAAGACAGGGATGTCTACTCTCACCACTGTTATTCAACATAGTACTAGAAGTCCTAGCCTTAACAATCAGACAACAAAAAGAAATAAAAGGCATTCAAATGGGCAAAGAAGAAGTCAAAGCCTCTCATTTTGCAGATGACATGATACTGTATGTAGAAAACCCAAAAGACTCCACCCCAAGATTACTAGAACTCAGACAGCAATTTGGCAGTGTGGCAGGATACAAAATCAATGCCCAGAAATCAGTGGCATTTCTATACACTAACAATGAGACTAAAGAAAGAGAAATTAAGGAGTCAATCTCATTTACAATTGCACCCAAAAGCATAAGATGCCTAGGAATAAGCCTAACCAAAGAGGTAAAGAATCTATACCCTAAAAACTACAGAACACTTCTGAAAGAAATTGAGGAAGACACAAAGAGATGGAAAAACATTCCATGGTCATGGACTGGAAGAATTAATAATGTGAAAATGTCAATGCTACCCAGGGCAATTTACACATTCAATGCAATCCCTATCCAAATACCATGGACTTCCTTCAGAGTGTTGGAACAAATCATCTTAAGATTTGTGTGGAATCAGCAAAGGCTCTGAATAGCCAGGGGGATATTAAAAAAGAAAACCATAGCTGGGGGCATCACAATGCCGTATTTCAGGTTGTACTACAAAGCTGTGATCATCAAGACAGTGTGGTACTGGCACAAAAAAAGACACATAGATCAATGGAACAGAATAGAGAACCCAGAAATGGGCCCTCAACTCTATCGTCAACTAATATTCAACAAAGTAGGAAAGACTATCCACTGGAAAAAGGACAGTCTCTTCAATAAATGGTGCTGGGAAAATTGGACACCACCTGCAGAAGAATGAAACTAGACCATTCTCTTACACCAGACACAAAGATAAACTCAAAATGAATGAAATATCTAAATGTGAGACAAGATTCCATCAAAATCCTAGAGGAGATCATAGGCAACACCCTTTTTGAACTTGGCCACAGAAACTTCTTGCAAGATACATCCATGAAGTCAAGGGAAACAGAAGCAGAAATGAACTATTGGGACTTAATCAGGATAAAAAGCTTATGCACAGCAAAAGAAACACTCCACAAAACCAAAAGACAAGCTACAGAATGGGAGAAGATATTTGCAAATGACCTATCAGATAAATGGCTAGTTTCCAAGATCTATAAATAACTTATTTAACTCAACACCATAGAAACAAACAATCCAATGATGAAATGGGCAGAGGACATGAACAGAAATTTCACAGAGGAAGACCTACACATGGCCAACAAGCACATGAGAAAATGCTCTGCATCCCTTGCCATCAGGGAAATGCAAATCAAAACCACAATGAGATACCACCTCACACCAGTGAGAATGGGGAAAATTAACAAGACAGGAAACAACAAATGGTGGAGAGGATGTGCAAAAAGGGGAACCCTCTTGCACTGTTGGTGGGAATATGAACTGGTGCAGCCACTCTGGAAAACTGTGTGGAGGTTCCTCAAAGAGTTAAAAATAGAGCTACCCCATAACCCAGGAATTGCAGTACTAGGGATTTACCCCAAAGATACAGATGCAGTAAAATGCCAGGACACCTGCCCCCCAATGTTCATTGCAGCAATGTCCTCAACAGTCAAACTGTGGAAGGAGCCTCTGCGTCCATCAAAAGATGAATGGATAAAGAAGATGTGGTCTATATATACAATGGAATATTACCCAGCCATTAGAAACGACGAATACCCACTATTTGCTTCGACGTTGATGAAACTGGAGTGTATTATGCTTAGTGAAGTAAGTCAATCAGAGAAGGACAATTATTATATGGTTTCACTCATACAAGGAATATAAAAAATAGTGAAAGGGATTTTAGGGCAAAGGAGAGAAAATGAGTGGGAAAAATTAGAGAGTGTGACAAAACATGAGAGACTCCTAACTGTGGGAAACAAACAAGGAGTAGTTGAAGGGGGGCACTTGACTGGATGAGCACTGGGTGTTATACTATATGTTGGCAAATTGAACTCTAATAAAAAATATAAATAAAAAAATGAGTGGAAATTCTCACAGGTGCCTTCCAGTTTGAATATTTAAAATCTTTATCTTATATATTGAACATATTTGGTCACTAGCTAATGTCTACCTATTATTCCATAATGGTCAGTAAATTGCTTTTGATTGTACTGACTAATCTTCGATATGCCTAATGAAATAATTTTGAAAATTAGCAACTAGCCTTGAAACTAAGTAGTAAACTTAATTTTTTATCAGCTATATGGGTCTTTGGAAAAGTACCTTTTGGTGTTTTATCTATATAGCAAAACCAAAACCATTTGGATGTATAAATGGGAAATAATGCAGCACTTTGAGATGACCAAACTCTTTTTTAAAGAAAAGTAAAATTACAGACATGGTTCAGATAGTCATCCTCACTGCTAAATCCCCTTGGGGTTATGCTCCTAAATTTGCTCTCTTATTGGCTTGGGGCTGGAACTGATTGATAGGTATGCCAAAGCCACAGGGGAAGCTTTCTATAAAGGGAATTACTGGCTTTGAAAACACAGCTATTAACCTTGAACATCTTTAATCGCCCACCAATTAAGAATAAGCACCCTTAAGCTCCCAGTGATTAACCTTTATTACCCCAAGTTGCTCCCACAGGCTCTCCTACTTACTTAAATACAAAATAGCAGAATGACAGATTGTAATACTATGAACATTCTCATAGTGTATTCTGGTTCTACTGATGTAAAAATATATATGTATATATTATTGCCCTTAAAACTGTGTTGATTGCCACAGTGGAGAAAAATGTCCTAAGATATCTAAAATATTTGAGCTAGGGCTCTGGGCAAAACTAGCTTTAGAGGAAGCAGTCTCTTGGCTGATGTAGCTAGAAAAGCAATAGACTAAAAGTCAGGAGACCTAGATTTTAGATCCAATTCAGTATGAACATAATGCCTAAGGAGTCACCAAAATTCTCTGGTCCTTAGTTTCCTCAGATAAAACTGAGGACAGTTGTATTAGATAATCACTAATGTCCTCTCCAGCTGTAATATTCTGAGTCTAATCTGTGCTTCTGCGATGAGCTAATAGGCACAAATTCCGACAAGCTATTTTATTTGCATACAGAATGATGAAGATAGGTATGCTCAGTTACTCTTCAGATTGCATTTGGACATTAGCCAGTTCCAAGAATATACACTGAGGTATATATTCCCAGAACTTAAAGCACAGGACTTTTAACAGCAATGCAGCCTTTGAGAACTTTAGAGACCCTCACAGAATTTCTAGTATTTGTTGTCCATTTAAGGTTTGGGTTTATAGATCTAGAAATTTTGAGGTCATTTCTCTGTAGCTTCTATGCATGCTGTTTAGGAACGTGCTACCAAGGCAGAGATGGGTACCAGAGGAGTTCATGGCATCCCATGACTGGGGAGAAGATGAATGCATTACAGATCATATTATAATATTCTTCCCAGTAATCCTTTTCCTATACTAGATAAAACTGTTTTCATAGCATTTATTACCATGTTGATGAGTGTTTACTATCCTATCGATAAGAGTTACAGATTCTTAAAAATGTGATTCTAAGTCAAAGACAAAATACCTTGAAAAGGCCATTTGGTTGTGAAAGGATAAGCCTGAAATAGGCTCTGTACCTAGTGATAGTATTTGTTCTGAATGAGACAATGGGTAATATTGTCTGTATATTTACTCTTGAGAGGAAAGGATAACCAGTCCTGAGAGGGCAGAGGAAGTAGAAGAAATAAGAAACAAGGTAGGAAGCTGAAGCCTGAGCTATTTGAAAAAGCCAAGGAACTTTTAAAAAAGGGGAGGAGGGTTATTAATTACTCAATTTAAAATCCCTTGCATTGGTAACTGGTATAGCCTCTAGAGGCTCCTCAAAAAGTTAAAATAGAACTACCCTATGACCCAGCAATTGAACTACTACATATTTATGCAATGGATAGAAAAATGCTGATTTGAAGGGATACATGCACCCTAATGTGTATAGCAGTATTACCAACAATAGCCAAATTATGGAAAAAGCCCAAATTTCCATCAACTGATGAATGGATAAAGAAGATGTGTGTGTGTGTGTGTGTGTGTGTGTGTGTGTGTGTGTGTACATATATATGGAATGTTATGGATATATTTTTTAAAAAATTTTATTGGAGTTCAATTTGCCAACATATAGCATAACACTCAGTGCTCATCCCGCCAAGTGCCCCCTCAGTGCCCATCACCCAGTCACCCCAACCTCCCGCCCACCTCCCTTTCCATTACCCCTTGTATGTTTCCCAGAGTTAGGTGTCTCTTATGTTTTGTCACCCTCACTGATATTTTCACTCATTTTCTGTCCTTTCCCCTTTATTCCCTTTCACTAATTTTTATATTCCCCAAATAAATGAGACCATATAATGTTTGTCCTTCTCCGATTGAGTTACTTCACGCAGCAAAATACCCTCCAGTCCCATCCACATTGAAGCAAATGCTGAGTATTTGTCATTTCTTTTTTTTATACATAAATTTATTTTTTATTGGTGTTCAATTTGCCAATATATAGAATAACACCCAGTGCTCATCCAGTCAAGTGCCCACCTCAGTGTCGGTCATCTAGTCACCCCCACCCCCTGCCCACCTTCCACCACCCCTAGTTCGTTTCCCAGAGTTAGGAGTCTCTCATGTTCTGTCTCCCTTTCTGATAGAATAACATGCAGTGCTCATCCCATCAAGTGCCCCCCTCAGTGCTTGTAACCCAGTCACCCCCACCCCCCGCCCATCTCCCTTTCTACCACTCCTTGTTCGTTTCCCAGAGTTAGGAGTCCTCTTGCCTTGTTCGGGGAATTCCTTGCTGGGGGAATTGCCTTCCCCCAATTTCTTGTGGTACTTTTGATTTAGTCATATTATCCCACGCCATTCCATGTGGCCACAGTGGTGGTCTGTGACCCAGGCTGGGCCAATCTTAATTTCCCTTTCTAAGGTGACTACAGGTTCTAGCTCAGGGGTGATCAGCGCAGTGCCAGGTAGAGACTTTTCCTTTAAGAAATTTTAGATGGCACATGGAACTAACCTTGCCTAGATATTTTTATTGTGGTAAAATATAAATAACATGTAATTTACCACTCTAACCATTTTTGAGTGTACAATTTAATGGCATTGGGTATGTTTACATTGCTGTGAAACTATCACAACAATCCATGTCCAGAACTTTTTCATCATTCCAAACTGAAACTCCATATCCCTTAAACAATAACTCTCCATCCTCTCTCCACCCAGGCCATGGTAACCACTAGTCTACTTTCCATTTCTATGAATTTTAATTATCTAGGTACTACATATAAATGGGATTATATATTTGTCCTTTTGTGTCTGGCTTATTTCACTTAGCAAAATGTTTTCAAGATTCATCCATGTTGTAACATATATCAGAATTTCATTCCTTTTTATCATGCTAAATATATAGAACATAAAATTTATCATTTAATTTTTTAATAAAAATTTAATTTAAAAAATAAAAACATAAAATTTAATCATTGTTAAGTGTACAATTCAGAGACATTAAGTACATTTCACCTTGTTGTGCAACCATCAACACCACCAATCTCCAGAATTTTTTCATCTTCCCAAACAGAAACTTCATACTTATTAAAAAATAATTTCCCACTCCTTCTTCCCCACTTCTGGGGACAATAATTCTACTTTCTGTCTCTATGAATTTGACTACTTCAGATATGAGGAATCATATAATGTTTGCCCTATTGTGACTGGTTTACTCCACTTAGCATAATGTTTTCAAGTTTCATCTATGTTGTAGCATGTATCATAATTTACTTACTTTTTAAAGCTAAATAATATTCCATTGTATGTACTTACCACATTTTGTTTATCCATTCATCCATCAACAGATACTTAAGTTGTTTCCACCTTTTGGCTACTGTGTATAATGCTGCTATGAACATGGGTATAAAAATAACTGTTTAAGAACCTGCTTTCAATTCATTTTTGGTATATATCCAGAAGAGTATATATCATATGGTAATTCTGTGTCTAATTTTGAGGAATCATCATACTGTTTTCCACAGCACTTGTACCATTTTACGTTCCCAGCAGCAATGCACATATGTCCAAATTTTTCCATATCCACACCAACACTTATTACTTTCTTTTTGTTTGGTTTTTAATAATAGCCATTCTAACAGATGTGAGTTGATATCTTGTGGTTTTGATTTGCATTTCCCTAATGATTAGAGATGTTGAACATCTTTTCACAGGCTTATTGGCCATTTGTATATTTTCCTTGAATAAATGTCCATTTAAATAATTTACCCAGTTTTAAAATCAAGTTTATTATTATAGTTGTAAGAATTATTTATAAATTCCAGATATTAATCCCTTATCAGATGTACACTTTGCTGACATTTTCTTCCATTATATGTGTTGCCTTTTCACTCTGTTTATAGTGTCCTTGATGCACAAAAGTTCTAAATTTTGATTAAGTATAATTTATCTAGTTTTCTTTTGTTGCCTGTGATTTTGGTGTCATATCTAAGAAATCACTGCCAAATCCAATGCCATTAAACTTCCCTCCCGTTTTTTTTTCCCAAAAGTTTTATAGTTTATAAAAGTTTTAGCTTTTATGTTAGTCTTTGATCTAATTTGAATTAATTTTTGTATATGATCTAAGTTAAAGGTCCAATTTCATTCTGTATCATATGGATATCAAGTTCCCCCAATAGCATTTGTTGAAAACTATCCTTTCCCTATTGAATAGTCTTGGCACTCTTGTTGAAAATCATGTGACCATATATGTGATGTTTTATTTCTAAGGTCTGCATTATATTATATTGTTATAGATGTCTATATTTATATAAGTACCACATTGTTTTGATTACTGTATTTTGTAGTAACTTTTGAAATCAGAGAGATGTGAGACTTTCAACTCGGTTCTTTTTCAAGATTGTTTTGACTATTTGAACTTTAGGATGGAGTTTTCTATTTTTTTAAAGATTTTGTTTATTTGAAAGAGAGAGAAGAGTTCTATATTTCTAAAAAAAAGTGATTTTAAAAGTAATTGCATTGAATATGTAGATTGTATTAGATAGTATTGACATTTTAACAATAAGAAAGAAGTCTTTGCACTAAAATGGGATGTTTTTCCATGTACTTATATTTTCTTTAATTTCTTCCAGCAAATGCTTTGTAGTGGTCAGTGTATGAGTTTTTCACCTCCCCAGTGATGTTTGTTCTTTTTTAAAGATTTATTTATTTTTATTTTAGAGAAATAGAATGTGAGTGGGGGAGGGGCAATGAGAGAGAGAGAATCCTCAAGTAGACTCCCCATTGAGCACAAAGACCCACACAAGGCTCAATTCCACAACTCTGAGACCATGACCTGAGCTGAAATTGAGTCAGATGCCTAACCAACTGGGCCATGCAGGTGCCCCAGTGATGTTTATTCTTAAGTATTTTATTCCTTTTGATGCTGCTATAAAAGGAGTTGTTTTTTAAATTTCCTTTTAAATTTGCTCATTGTTAATGGATAGAAACACAACTGAATTTTGCATGTTAATTTTGTATCCTACAATTTTTCTAAAATTGTTTATTAGTTCAGATAGCTTTTCTGTGGAATCTTTCAAGTTTTCTTCATATGAGATCGTATCATCTGCAAACAATGATAATTTTATTTTTTCCTTTCCAAATCAGATGCCTTTTATTTACTGCTCTTTACTAATTATTGTTGATAAAACTTCCAACACCCTGTTAAACAGAATTGATAAAACAGGCATTCTTGTTGTATTTCTCATCTTAGGGTAAAGGCTTGCCGTAACTGCAGTTTTCATATATGGTTTTTACTATGTTGGGAAGGTTTCCTTCTATTGCTAGTTTGTTGAATGTTTTTGTCATGAAACGTATTGTATATTATCAAGTGCTTTCTCTGCATCAGTCATCAGTTGAGATGACTATATGATTTTTTTCTTCATTGTGTTAATGTTACATTGGCTAATTTTCATATGTTAAACCATCCTTGCACTCCAGGAATATATCCCACTAGTCTTGCTGTATAATCCTTCTAATATGCTGCTGAATTCAGTGTGTTAGTATTTTGTTGAAGGTTTTTGCATCAGTATTCATAAGGGATATTAGTCTATAATTTCCTAGTAGTTTTTTTCCCTGGCTTGGTACCCGAATAATGTTAACCTAATAGAATGAATGAGGAAATTCTGCTCACCTCTTCAATTGTTTGGAAGAGTTTCAGAAGCATTGATGTCAATTATTTTTTTTTAATTTTGGGTAGAATTCACTAATTAACCCACTAGTCCAGGACATGAATTTAGTCAAGAGGTTTTTGATTACTGATTCAATATACTTAATTAGTTATAGGTATATTCATATTTTCTGTCTCATCATAATTCAGCCTTGGTAGGTTATATGTTTCTAGGAATTGTCCATTTCATAAAAGTTATTCAATTTATTAAAGTATAATTATTAATAGTACTTCTCATAACCTTTATTTCTGTAGAATCAGTAGTAATATCCCACTTTGATTTCTAATTTTAGTAATGAGTTCTCTCTTTTCTTAATCAATCTAGCTAAAAATTTGTCAATTTTTCAATCTTCTCGAAGAACCAACTCTTGATTTTGTTGAATTTCTCTATTGTTTTTTATTTTTCTTCACTTTCCTTTATTATTCCCTTCCTTTTGTAGTTGTAGACTTCTGACTGTTTTCCAGAGTAGCTCCTATAAGCAAATTTTAGCTATCTTTGGTGATTTCTTCATTTTTATGTTTTTTTGGGAAAATTAAGGCATGAAGCTTCCTAATCCACTGATATTATACCTCTCTTGCTTAGATCTTGAAGGACAAAGACCTTAACTAGCATCTGATTTAGATAAAACTGCCATATATACAACTTTAACCAATATTTAATATTGAAAGTACAATTAGTTAACTATCCAGGGTGAGATATTGTGAAAAATCATCAAGGATTTATTCTTTTGAATTGTAGCTTACTGTAACTTTGCTACTTAAAAGCTTGAGTAGAAAACTTAGAATCTTGGGATCCCTGGGTGGCGCAGCGGTTTGGCGCCTGCCTTTGGCCCAGGGCGCGATCCTGGAGACCCGGGATCGAATCCCACATCAGGCTCCCGGTGCATGGAGCCTGCTTCTCCCTCCGCCTGTGTCTCTGCCTCTCTCTCTCTCTCTCTCTGTGACTATCATAAAAAAAAAAAAAAAAAAAAAAAGAAAACTTAGAATCTTAACTACAGTAGAGTTATGTCTTTGAGCCCTCTGTTTCTGTTTAAAATGAAAGCATCAGGCATTTGCTGAGATGAAGGGAGGATGACAGGTGATATTAGGAATAGGGTCCACAAAAATCACTAGAAGAGGAATAGATTCATCAAGAGTTATCATCTACTTCAAACTTTTTTTTTTCAGTAGTTTTGCTCCTTTTCCACAACCTTCCAATACTACAGAAAATGGACAAGGGATTCCTGGAAAAGATCATTTAGTTTCTCAAACAAGTAAAAATAAATAAACTTTAATTATTTATTATGGCCCTTTTTTTCATTTTCATTCTGTAAAAACAAACCAGCCAGAATTAATTTGTTAAGCTTTAAGGACCCTTTTAGATCTAAAGTTCTAAAATTCTAAGACTTGCATATTATGAGTATAATAGGGGAAAGTAACAATAGAATATATAACTTCTTCCAATGAAGGAATATTATTTCTTTGCTAGCTAGATTGCTAGGCCATTGTGGTACAGAGCAGGTTAATGGATGAATGAAAGGACTAAAACCAGACTGATTAACTTGCCAAATTGTTAAATGAGCTGAGAGTTTCTTATGGAAGAGAAAAGTATAAATGGAAAAGGGGAAAGCAGGGTGAGATATGCTGGAAAAGACTAATGCCAGCTACTGGTTTTGAGGAAAAAAAATTTAAGGTATTTATGAAGAAAAGTGGAAGGATTATGGTCATCTGCTTTGCTAAGATAAGTGGGTTTTTTGTGTATAGATGGCTGAGGAGGATTTGTTAAAATCTACTAGGTGTTATGAATGGAAACCCTCTTTAGAATGTTCTGAGAGACTTCAGTAAAGATGTGTTGGATGTTAGGCATATGTTCTATGACATGAAAAATCATATGGATCCTCGGGCCGTAAATAGACCACATATCAACTAGTATGTTTTTAATTTTCAGTCCTATGTGAAAAATCATCAGGTTACCCCCTTTATTTTCTGGAAATTTCTACATCAGTTTATGCATTCTATTCTAAGCAACTAAAAACCCAAGATGGTATAAATCATTAAAAAGATCTATTGGGTAATGAATCTGCAAGTCCAAAAGAAAGACACAACAGGATTATCTGATTCAGTGTCTCAATAATGTGAAGCATCTGGTTTCTTTCTGCCTCTCCATTCTGCAATAGTCTTAGTGTGATGCTAAAGCTGTTTTCTATCATGGGTGTAATATTGTTGTACTAGCTAAGACTTTAAATCCACATACATACCAGTCAAGAGAAAAGAGTATTTATACTTAGAATTTCAAGGAAGAATATTGAAATTCATCCTGAATGACCCAGTTAGATGACATGCCAAATCCAGAATCAATGATTTGGGCAAGTCAGGATAATAAAATATGTTAATTGGCTCCTAGTGCTCAGGTCAACTCCTCCCCAGAGTGCATCAAGGGGAAAGGATGATGAATGAAAATGCAGATACTGTAAGCAAGGGAGAATGAGTGCATAAGCTAGGTAGGCAATTATCAACAACTACTATAGTTACAGCTCATACTCAGGTTTGTCTGATGTCTTCAACAATGTCATACAATTTGAAAATTCATCAATTAATTTTTCATTCTTTTATTTAATTTCTATAATCAACAGGAAATACTTAGTTATTCTTTTTTTAAGCCCATATATGACTTAAAGTCTTTAACTTTAAAAAATAATTAAGGCAATATTTGACTGAAATTTCTTAAGGTCAGAAACCTGAGTTAAATTCATAGATCTATATTTTCTTAAGTCTGCAAGCTTGAGTGACTCACTAAATCTCTAAGATTCACAAGTTTCTCATTTGTGCAACATAAAAATCATCAGAATTCTTTTTCTTCAGGGGCATCTGGGTGGCTCAGTGGTTGAGGGTTTGCCTTTGGCTCAGATCATGATCCTGGGGTCCTGGAATCAGGTTCCTCATCAGGCTCCCTGTGGGGAGCCTGCTTCTCCCTCTGCCTATGTCTCTGTCTCTCTGTGTCTCTTATTAATGGATGAATAAAATCTTGGAAAAAAATAATTCTCTTCAGAGCAGAGGTCTATCAACACCTTGCTACCAGACACTTAATAAAATAAGTTGGCATTTTGCATAGAAGAGAAGAGCTAGAAGCATATGTGATTAAGTTTTCACCAAAATAAATTCTATATTTCCCAGTGTTGAAAGGGAATGCTATTCCCCATTTTTCCTATTTCCATGTGGTAATATCATCACAAGAATAATTCTTCTGTCCTCTTTCCTGTATCACTTCCTTTACTACTCCACATGGATAAGGAGAATTTTACATGGTTGGTGGGCAACAGCCATTTATCCTTTTTTGATTCTGAAGAATTTATCTCCTAAAAGTTTACAAAATGAACTCCATGTATCAGTGAAAAGATAAAATAGGAAGCTCTAAGGCCTTCTACAGAAACAGTGAAAATGAGCAAAAATAACTCTGAAAATGAACTTCGGTGAGAACTCTGGAAAGTAAAGGCTACAGCAACCAAGCAAATGTTGAATAAAGGAAAAAGATGACTTAAACATGGTAGGAAAGCATTGTGGATTTTTAAAATACCCTCACCCCACAGCTTTTCCAGTTTGATGACAGTCCTGAAGATGGCATCCCAAATTCCCAGTATGTGTCTCTGGTTCTGGAAGGAGCAAAGTAGACTTTGCTGTAATTGTTTTTTTTTTTTTCTGTTTTGACCTGTCTGCAGGCTCCCTGAAGGACTGATGCAAGGCACTTGCCTTTGTTTTGTCAGAACTCAGAACCTTCTCAGGGTGGAAAAGTGGATAAGCAGAGGTATTCCTTAAAAATGTTGAAGGGTAAAAGAATAAGCCACTGCCACTTCCCACCTGAAAGAACAGTCATCATCAAGATTTAGCATCTTCTTCACAATATTCCTTTTGCCCAGGTTAGTTCCTTTCCTAGAGTTTTCTGATACTAGAGAAACTGTCAAAAGAGCCCCTGAGAATGGTCATTTGGCTACATAAGCAAATAAAATAGGTAGCCTCTAATATTTTTATTTCATTTTTACTCTATGAAACCTGGGGCAGCATATTATAGTTGGGGCAAATAACAGACACACAGAGAGCCTGGGAAGAAAGCCTGATGAGAGACACTCTGGGGGATAAGGGCCTTGAAAATATACCAGGGAGTCTAGAAAGCCAAATTCATAGCCAGGACAAGATGCAAGCTGGGAAAAGACCTGATAAGAATCTGTGCTTTCACTACCAGTTGAGCTTTCAGCTCAGTGAAACCAGTGAGTGAAGGCTAAAAACTTTAATATAAAATGACCTGGATAAACCTTGGAAGGCCCAACACAGAACTAATCTGCAAAGACTATGTGAGCATTTTTTTTCCTTTTCTTTCTTTTCCTTCCCTCCCTTCCCCATTCCCTTCCCCTTTTCTTCTTTCTTTTCCCTCTTCCCTTCCCTTCTTTTCCTTCCCCTTTGTTTCTTTCACTGCCTTATTTCCTCCATTCCCTTCCCCTCCCCTCACCTCCCCTTCCTTTCTCTCCTATTCTTTCCATTCCTTTCTTTTGTTTCTCCTCCCTTTCCTCCCCTCCTCTCTCCCCCTCTCCTCTCTTCTCAAATTCCAAATAAAAATAAACTATGGAGGCCAGAAGGTAGTGAAATGTATATTTAAAGTGCTAAAAGGAAAAAAACCCACAAAGATTAATATTTCTACATCTTGCAAAACTATCTTTCAAAAAACAAGAAAGAAATGAAAATATTCCCGGATAAACTAAACATGAGGGATTTTGTAGCTAGAAGACCTGCCCAACATGATCATAGTTTTTAATCCATTCTATATGTTGCCTTATTCAGTTTGCGAATGCTTTATTGAATACTTTTGTATTTATATTCATCAATGATATTGGTCTATAGTTTTCTTATGATGTCTTTATTTGGCTTGATATCATACTAATACTGGCCTCAAAATGAGCTAGTAAGTATTCTCTCCTATTCCTTTTAAAAAGGAGTTTGACAAAAACTGATATTAGTTCTTTAAAGATTTGTCTTAAAATTTTATTTGTTTATTTATTTAAAGAAAGAGAGTGTGTAAGTGAGAGGAGGGGCAGAGGGAGAGGTAGAGAGAGAATCTCAAGCAGAATCCATGCAGGGTGTGGAGCCCAACATGGGCTCTTCACCCTGAGATCATGACCTGAGACAAAATTAGTTAGATGTTTAACTGACTGAGTCACCCAGGCAACCCTTAGTTCTTCTTTAAATTTTCGGTAGAAGTCACTAATGGAGCCATCTGTTTCTGGGCTAGCTTCATAGTAAATTCTTTAATTACTGATGCAATGCCTTTACTTATTATATGTGTGCTCTAATATTCTATATAATTTTGTATCAGATTCAGTACTTTGAAAGTTTCTAGCAATCCGTCAGGTTATCTAGGATAGCTAATGTGTTGTTATACAATTTTTCATAGTATTCTATTACTACCTTTTAAAAAATTCTGTAAGTTCTGGAGTAATGCCTCTTTTTCATTTCTGATTTTTTAGCCATTTATATCTCTTTTTCCTTGACCAGTTTTGCTAAAATGTCAATATTGTCGATACTTTCAAAAAAGGAACTTTTAGTGTTGTTTCCTCTATTGTTTTTCCTATTCTCTATTTCATTTGTTTCTCCTATAACTTTATTATTTCCATTCTTTTGCTTAATTTGTGTTTATTTTCTTGTGTTTTTGTTCCTTAAGTCATAAACCTATATTATTGATTTGAGATCTTGCTACTTTTTTAATGTAGGTGTTTATGCTATAATTTCCTTCTAAGCACTGCTTTCAAAACATTCAATAAGATTTGACATGCTGTTTTCATTTTCACTTATTTCAAAGTATTGCCCAGTACTCCTTGTATTTTTTTTTTTTTTTGGAGTTCAATTTGCCAACATATAGCATAACACCCAGTGCTCATCCTGCCAAGTGCCCCCCTCAGTGCCCATTACCCAGTCACCCCAACCCCTCACCCACTTCCCCTTCCACCACCCCTTGTTCATTTCCCAGAGTTAGGTGTCTCTCATGTTTTGTCACCCTCACTGATATTTTCACTCATTTTCTCGCCTTTCCCCTTTATTCCCTTTCACTAATTTTTATATTCCCCAAACAAATGAGACCATATAATGTTTGTCCTTCTCCGATTGACTTACTTCACTCAGCATAATACCCCCCAGGTCCATCCACGTCAAAGCAAATAGTGGGTATTTGCATTTCTAATGGCTGAGTAAGATACCATTGTATACATAGACCACATATTCTTTATCCATTCATCTTTCAATGGACACTGAGGCTCCTTCCACAGTTTGGCTATTGTGGACATTGCTGCTTTAAACATCGGGGTGCAGGTGTCCTGGCGTTTCATTGCATCTGCATCTTGGGGGTAAAGCCCCAGCAGTGCAATTGCTGGGTCGTAGGGCAGGTCTATTTTTAACTCTTTGAGGAACCTCCACACAGTTTTCCAGAGTGGCTGCACCAGTTCACATTCCCACCAACAGTGCAAGAGGGTTCCTCTTTCTCCACATCCTCTCCACCATTTGCTGTTTCCTCTCTTGTTAATTTTCACCATTCTCACTGGTGTGAGGGGGTATCTCATTATGGTTTTGATTTGCATTTCCCTGATGGCCAGCGATGCAGTGCATTTTCTCATGTGCTTTTTGGCCATGTCAATGTCTTCCTCTGTGAAATTTTTCTTCATGTCTTTTGCCCATTTCATGATTGGATTGTTTGGTTTTTTGCTGTTGAGTTGAATAAGTTCTTTATAGATGTTGGATACTAGACCTTTATCTGATAGGTTATTTGCAAATGTCTTCTCCCATTCTGTCGGTTGTCTTTTAGTTTTGTGAACTGTTTCTTTTGCTGTGCAGAAGCTTCTTATCTTGATGAAGTCCCAATAATTCATATTTGCTTTTGTTTCTCTTGCCTTCATGGATGTATCCTAAAAGAAGTTGCTGTGGACAAGTTCAAAAAGAGTGTAGCCTGTGTTCTCCTCTAGGATTTTGATGGAATCTTGTCTCACATTTAGATCTTTCATTCATTTTGAGTTTATCTTTGTGTATGGTGTAAGAGAACAGTCTAGGTTCATTCTTCTGCATGTGGATGTCCAATGTTCCCAGCACCATTTATTGAAGAGACTGTATTTTTTCCAGTGGATAGTCCTTCGTGCTTTGTCGAATATTAGTTGACCATAAAGTTGAGGGTCCACTTCTGGATTCTCTATTCTGTTCCATTGATCTATGTGTCTGTTTTTGTGCCAGTATCACATGGTCTTGATGACCACAGCTTTGTAGTACAACCTGAAATCTGGCATTGTGATGCCCCCAGCTATGGTTTTCTTTTTTAATATCCCCCTGGCTATTCAGGGTCTTTTCTGATTCCACACAAATCTTAAGATGATTTGTTCCAACACTCTGAAGGAAGTCCATGGTATTTGGATAGGGATTGCATTGAATGTGTAAATTGCCCTGGGTAGCATTGTCATTTTTACAATATTAATTCTTCCAATCCATGAGCATGAAATATTTTTCCATCTCTTTGTGTCTTCCTCAATTTCTTTCAGAAGTGTTCTGTAGTTTTTAGGGTATAGATCCTTTACCTCTTTGGTTAGGCTTATTCCTTGGTATCTTATGCTTTTGGGTGCAATTGTAAATGAGATTGACTCCTTAATTTCTCTTTCTTCAGTCTCATTGTTAGTGTACAGAAATTCCACTGATTTCTGGGCATTGATTTTGTATCCTGCAACACTGCCGAATTGTTATCTGAGTTCTAGCAATCTTGGGGTGGAGTCTTTTGGGTTTTCTATGTACAGTATCATGTCATCTGTGAAGAGGGAGAGTTTGACTTCTTCTTTGCCAATTTGAATGCCTTTAATGTCTTTTTGTTGTCTGATTGCTGAGGCTAGGACATCCAGTACTATGTTGAATAGCAGTGGTGAGAGTGGACATCCCTGTCTTGTTCCTGATCTTAGGGGACAGGCTCCCAGTGTTTCCCCATTGAGAATGATATTTGCTGTGGGCTTTTCGTAGATGGCATTTAAGATGTTGAGGAATGTTCCCTCTATCCCTACACTCTCGAGAGTTTTGATCAGGAATGGATGCTGTATTTTGTCAAATGCTTTCTCTGCATCTATTGAGAGGATCCTATGGTTCTTGTTTTTTCTCTTGCTGATATGATCAATCACATTGATTGCTTTACCAGTGTTGAACCAGCCTTGCATCCCAGGGATAAATCCCACTTGGTCATGGTGAATAATCTTCTTAATGTATTGTTGGATCCAATTGGCTAGTATCTTGTTGAGAATTTTTGCATCTGTGTTCATCAGGGATATTGCTCTAGAATTCTCCTTTTTGTTGGGGTCTTTGTCTGGTTTTGGAATTCAGGTGATGCTGGCCTCATAGAACGAATTTGGAAGTACTCCATCTCTTTCTATCTTTTGATGATTGCTTCAATTTCCTCCCTGGTTTTTGGCCTGTTCAGGTTTTCTATTTCTTCCTGTTCCAGTTTTGGTAGTTTGTGGTTTTCCAGAAATGCGTCTATTTATTCTAGATTGCCTAATTTATTGGCGTAAAGCTGATCATGATAAGTTTTTAATATCGTTCATATTTCCTTGGTATTGGTTGTGATCTCTCCTTTCTCCTTCATGATTTTATTAATTTGAGTCTTTTCTCGCCTCTTTTTAATAAGGCTGGATAATGGTTTATTTATCTTATTAATTCTTTCAAAGAACCAACTCCTGGTTTTGTTAATCTGTTCCACAGTTCTTCTGGTCTCTATTTCATTGAGTTCTTCTTGAGTCTTTATTAATTCTCTTCTTCTGCTGGGTGTAGGATCTATTTGCTGTTTTTTCTCTAGCTCCTTTTGGTGCAAGGTTAGCTTTTGTATTTGAGTTCTTTCCAGTTTTTGGATGGATGCTTGTATTGTGATGTATTTCCCCCTCAGGACTGTGTTTGCTGTATCCCAAAGATTTTGAATGGTTGTATCTTCCTTCTCATTAGTTTCCATGAATTTTTTTAATTCTTCCCTAATTTCCTGGTTGACCCTTTCATCTCTTAGCAGTATGGTCCTTAACCTCCATGTGTTTGAAATCCTCCCAAATTTCTTCTTGTGATTTAGTTACAGGTTCCAACCATTATGGTCTGAAACTATGCAGGGGACGATCCCAATCTTTTGGTATCAGTTAAGACCTGATTTGTGACCCAGTATGTTGTCTATTCTGGAGAAAGTTCCATGTGCACTTGAGAAGAATGTGTATTCAGTTGCATTTGGATGTAAAGTTCTGTAGATATCTATGAAATCCATCTGGTCCAATGTATCATTTAAAGCTCTTGTTTCTTTGGAGATGTTGTGCTTAGAAAATCTGTCGATTGTAGAAACTGCTACATGCAAGTCACCAAGGATAAATGTATTATTATCTAAGTATGTCTTAACTTTCGTATTAATTGATTGATATACTTGGCAGCTCCCACATTCGGGGCATAAATATTCATGATTGTTAGGTCCTCTTGTTGGATAGATCCTTTAAGTATGATATAGTGTCCCTCTTCATCTCTTACTACAGTCTTTGGGATAAACTTTAATTTCTCTGATATGAGAATGCCTACCCCTGCTTTCTTTTGAGGACCATTGGAATGGTAAATGGTTCTCCAACCTTTTATTTTCAGGCTGTAGGTGCCCTTACGTCTAAAATGAGTCTGTTGTAGACAGCAAATAGATGGGTCTTGGTTTTTTATCCAGTCTGAAACCCTGCACCTTTTTATGGGGTCATTAAGCCCATTCACATTCAGAGTTACTATTGAAAGATATGAATTTAGTGTTATCATGATACCTATTCAGTCCCTGTTTTTGTGGATTGTTTTCTTGGACTTCCTCTTTCTTTTACAGAGCCCCCCTTAATCTTTCTTACAGAGCTGGTTTGGTGGTCACATATTCTTTCAGTTTCTGCCTATCTTGGAAGTTCTTTATCTCTCCTTCTCTTCTGAATGAGAACCTTGCTGGATCGAGTATTCTTGGCTGCATGTTCTTCTCATTTAGGACCCTGAATATATCCTGCCAGCCTTTTATGGCCTGCCAGGTCTCTGTGGAGAGGCCTGCTGTTAACCTAATACTTCTCCCCATAAAGGTTAGGGATCCCTTGACTCTTGCTGCTTTAAGGATCTTCTCTTTATCTTGTAATTTGCAAGTTTCACTATTAAATGTTATGGTGTTGAACGATTTTTATTGATTTTAGGGGGGGATCTTTCTATCTCCTGGATCTGAATGCCTGTTTCCCTTCCCAAGTTAGGGAAGTTCTCAGCTGTGATATGTTCAAATACACTTTCTGGTCCTCTGTCCCTTTTGACGCCCTCTAGAACCCCAATTAAACGTAGATTTTTCCTTCTGAGGCTGTCATTTATTTCCCTTAACCTATCCTCATGATCTTTTAATTGTTTTTCTCTTTTTTCCTCAGCTTCCTTCCTTGCAATCAACTTGTCTTCTATGTCACTCATTCTTCTACCTCGTTAACCCTCATCGTTAGGACCTCCAGTTTGTATTGCATCTCATTTAATTGATTTTTAATTTCAGCCTGATTCGATCTAAATTCTGCAGTCATGAAGCCTCTTGAATCCTTTATGTTTTATTCTAGAGCCACCAGTAGCTTTATAATTGTGCTTCTGAATTGGCTTTCTGCCATTGAATTGTAATCCAGATTTTGTAACTCTGTGGGAGATAGGACTGTTTCTGATTCTTTCTTTTGTGGTGAGTTTTTCCTTCTAGTCATTTTGCTCAGTGCAGAGTGGCTAAAAACAAGTTTTACTGGTAAAAGGAGAAAAAGAGAGAAAAATAAAAAAGGGGGGGAACAAACAGAAAACAAAAAACAAGGGGGGTATCCTCTGATTCTATATTCTGTAAATCCCTCGACTTCCCCTGGAACTTTCCAGCACTGCTTGGTCAAGAACTTGCTCTTCCTCTGTCCTTCTAGCTGGTCTTCTGGGGGAGGGGCCTGCTGTGCAGATTCTCAGGTGTGTGCACCTGGGGGAGCTGCGAGCCCCCTGCCAGGTGCACTGCTCAGTGGGAGCTGTTTATCCTGTGAGGCCCATGCTCAGTCGCGGGTACAACGTGACACCAGGAGGAACAACAACAGTGGCAGTGGCCAGTTCTCCAGCTCTGGAGTCAGCTCCCACAGTAACTACTGCAGCTCCCAGTCTGCAGGGGCCTGGATGCTCCGGGGGCGGGGGGCACCAATCTGCACAGCTCCAGCGCCGCCCAGTGGCAGGAGCATCCTTGCTGTCCTGTGTCCTGTGCCTGTCCCGGGGGGAGCACCGGATCTTGGGCTATGTCCCCCAGTGCCCTGGGATCCCAGGCCTGTGCTGCTGAGATCCTGCTCCTAGGCTGCACAGCCCCCTCCCCCTGGATTCACCGCCTGAGCAGCCCCCTGTGCGGTCGCCTGCTACAGCCTTTTAGGGAGCTCGACCGGGGTGTATGGCACGCTCTCCCCTGGGGCGCAGGTCTCTGTTAGTGCCCCTGGGAGCCTGAGGGCTTCCCTGCCCCTCTGGGATCCTGCCCAAGCTCCCTGCGAGTGCCTTTCCATCTGGGAAGATTGGTGAAGTTCCTGCTTCTCCAGGCCTGGGCTTTCTTGTCCTGGGGGCACTCGCCACCTAGCCTTAGCCAGGCTCCTCACGGGGCCCCTCCCCTTGGATGCTTTTTTATTTCTTTATTTTTTTTTTCCGTCTTCCTACCTTGATAGAAGCGCCAACTCTTCTCACTCTAGCATTCCAGCTGTTCTCTCTTTAAATCTCAGACCGAATTCATAGGTTTTCAGGATGATTTGAAAGTTATCGAGGGTAAGTTGGTGGGGACAGGTGACTTGGGGACCCTACTTTTCTGCCATCTTGCCCCGCCTCCCAATACTCCTTATAATTTCTTCTTTAACTCTTGGTTATTTATGAGTGTATTTTAAAAATATACACATATATGTGAATTTACCAAATTTCCTTCTTCCTTTGATGTTGATTTCTAATGATCTAATTCTTTTTAAAGGTATTGAGACTTGTTTAATTGAGTAACATATGGTTTATCTTCAAGAATGCTCCATGTGCACTTGAAAAAAATGTATATTCTGTTTGTGTTGGGTAGAGTGATCTTTAGTTGTCTGTTTATGTCTACTTGGTTCATTGTGTTGTACAAATCTTATGTTTAAGTTTAGACCCTCTTCCTAGTTGTTCTATCCGTTATTTAAAGTGAGTTTTTTTGAAGTCCCCAACTACTATAATTAACCTATTTTCCCTTCAATTCTGCTTTTGTTTCACGTATTTGGGGACTGTGTTGTTAGGTGCACACATGTTTATAAGTATTATATCTAATGGATGGATTGACACTTGTATCATTCTAAAATATTCTGCTTTGTCTCTATTAGCAACTTTTTTTTTCTAATGTCAGTTTTACCTACATTAATATAACCACTCAAGCTCTTTTCTAGCTACTGTTTGCATGGTATATCTTTTGCTGTCCTTTTACCTTAATCTATTTGTATTTTTGAATCTGAAGAGTATCTCTCACAGACCACACATAGTTGAATCATGTTTCTTACCCATTCTGCCAATGTCTGCCTTTTACTTAGAGTTTTAATTTATATTCATAAAATATAATTATTGATGAGTTAAGATTTACATCTCTCATTTTGCTGTTTGTTTTCTGCTAGTCTTATATACTCTTTTATTTCTCTTTTCCTCTATAATGCCACTTTTTGAGATAGATATTTACTAGCGTGCCATTTTAATTCCCTTGTTTCTTATACATATATATACAATTATATACTGTATGTATATTATACAATTTTATAAAGATTTATATACACAAGTTTGTATGTATAAATTCCTTTCTTAGTGGTTACCCTAGGGATTATCATTACCATCTTAATACCAACCTACTCAGATTAATACCAATTTAGTTATATATAAGAACTTTATTTTTTTAAGATTTTATTTATTTATTCATGAGAGACACACAGAGAGAGAGGCAGAGACATAGGCATAGAGAGAAGCAGGCACCATGCAGGGAGCCTGACGTGGGACTCGATCCTGGGTCTCCAGAATCACACCCTGAGCTGAAGGCAGACACTCAACCATTCAACCACTGAGACACTCAACCACCCAGGCATCCCTATAAAAACTTTAAACCAAAAAACACTCTTAACTATAGAGAACAAACAAATGGCTACCAGAGGGCAAGTAGTGGGGGGAATGGGTAAAATAGATGAAGGGGATTAGAAGTGCACTTGTTTTGATCAGCAATAGTAATGTATATAACTATCAGATTACTATATTGTACACCTGAAACTAATATAGCACAGTATATTAACCACTGGAATTAAAATTTAAAAGAAAAAAATACTTTATTTCTATCCTTTGTGCTGTTATTGTCATACAAATTATTTTTATGCATTTTTTGCTCATCAATACAGATTTAGAATTGTTGCTTTACATAGTTGTGTTTTAAATTAGAAGTAAAAAGTTCTAAAAAAATCCATTATGCTAATTTATATTTACCCATATAGTTACCTCTACTGGTGATCTTTATTTCTTCATACAGATTTTACTCACTAGAGCCCTTTCATTTTAGCCTGAACAATTTATTTTAGTATTTCTCAGAGGATAGGTTTTCTAGTTGCAAATTCTCTCAGGTTTGTTTACCTGAGAATGTCTTAATTTCTCTTTTACTTTTGCAGAATAGTTTTGCTGAACATAGAACTCCTGATTAGTATTTTTCTTTGAGCCCTTTGAAAATGTATCATACTACTGCCTTTTGGCTTACATGGTTTATGATGAGAAGTCAGCTGTTAATATATTGAGGGTTCTCTTTATGGAATGAGTTGTCTCTATCTTGGTGTTATCAAGATTCTCTCTTTGTGTTTGTCTTAATAATGTGTGTAGATATGGATCTCTTTGAGTTTATTCTTCTGTAAATTCATTGAGCTTCTTGGATGTATAGATTAATGTTTTCATCACATTTGGGAAGTTTTCATCCATTTTTTCTTCAAATATTCTTTTTTTCCCTTTCGTTCTCTCATCTCCATTTTGACTTACATTTATACCTATGTTGTTATACTTTATGGCATCTCAGAGGTCACTTAGGCATTGTTCATTTTTATTCATTCTTATTTCTTTCTGTTCTTTAGACTGGATAATCTCAGTTGACCTATCTCAGCTTTTCTGACTATTCTGTCTTCTCAAATCTGCTGTTGATCTTCTCTAGTACATTTTTTATTTCAGCTATTGTTATTTTTCAACTCCAAAAATTCTATCAGGTCCTCCTTTTTTCCTAATTTATATCTGCCTATTGGTATTCTCTATTTGGTGAGACATTGTTCTCATGTTTTCCTTTAGTTCTTTAAACATGATTTCCTGTAATTCCTTGAACATATTTAAAATTGGTGATTTAAAGTGTTTGTGTAGTAATCCCAAGTTCTGGAACAAATTAGAATGACTACTTCTTCCTGTGTATAGGCTATTCTTTCTTGTTTCTTTGCATGTCTTGTAATGTTTTGTTGAAAACTGGCACTTTAAATATTATAATATGGCAACTAGACATCAGATTGTCCCTTTCCAAGGGTTTTAGTTTTGTAGCTGTTTTATTTATTTTCTTTTGACTTTTCTGAACTAATTCTGTAAATTTTTTTATTCTTCGTATATGTGGCTGGTGATGCTTCTGCTTAGTTAGCTAGGTGGTCAAATAATGATTATACAAAGATTTCCTCAAAAGCCTTTAACTTGGGCAGCCCTGGTGGCTCAGCGGTTTGGTGCTGCCTTCAGCCCAAGGCGTGATCCTCTAGACCCAGGAATCGAGTCCAATGTCAGGCTCCCTGCATGGAGCCTGCTTCTCCCTCTGCCTGTGTCTCTCTCTCTTTCTCTCTGTGTCTGTCATGAATAAATAAATAAAGTCTTTTTTAAAAAAAAATCCTTTAACTCATATGTCTCCCAGTCTTTGCTGAGGAACTCTATGTGTGCATATTTGGGCTCATTTTCAACACGCACACAGGCATCTTACAATTCCACCTTTGTCTTCACTTCTTCCTTGTGCACAGCCCCATGATCAGCCAGAGATGAAACCTTAGAGCCTTTTTGGTTTTGTCATAGGCATTTTCACAGCTCTACACTTGTTTGTGAGTTTCTAGACTCCTAGGAATACGTTAAGACATTTTTATTTATTTGCTGTTAAGAGATTTTTAAAGCTTCTTATAAACATATCATTTTCCATCTTTTCCTTTAAAGCTTTTTTGATTAACATATGGTTTGACCCAACTGTTATCCACTGCCTCAGTAAGCCATGGTGTTCAAAATTTGCTTCTGATTGTTTTCCACAAACATGCCTGGGTAAAAGGCTGTTTTTACTGGGAGAGGTCTGAGTCAGATCATATAAAATCACCCTTGTGAGTGGAATCTACCAGGGAGCCTCCAGACAAATGAAATAATTTTAATTTTTTGGAAATGAGGTTTTGGAGAAGCTCTAATCCTATTCTGTTCCCTCAAGTGGAAACTAAGCCATTAGTTTTACCTATGATTTCAATCCATTTGTGTTCAAAGCTACCACAGAGTTGGAGAGGATGGGATGGGAACAGTGTATATTAAAATCCCTAAAAAAAAAAAAATCCCTAAAGACCACTGTTCTTGTGGAGATTTATCCATTTTCCTGAGTAAATGCCCCCTGGATTATTGCATGCCTTTGGTTAATTCTCAGTTTAGCAAAAATTGATTCTGACAATGTTTCTCAGTGTTTCTTTTTAAGATTTATTTATTTTAGAAACAGAGAAAGAATGTGCATATGCAAGGGGGGAGGGAAAGAGGGAGAGAGAAGATCTCAAGCAGACTCCCCACTGAGTGCAGATTCCCCATGTGGGGCTCAATCTTACAATCCTGAGATCATGACCTGAGCTGAAATCAAGAGTCAGATGCACTTAACTAACCAAGCCACCCAAGCTCCCCAGTGTTTATCAGTGTTCTTATTAATTTTATGGAGGAGGGCATCCCTGGGTGGCTCAGCAGTTTAGCTCTTGCCTTCGGCCCAAGGCATGATCCTGGAGTCCTGGGATTGAGTCCCACATTGGGCTCCCTGCATGGAGCCTGCTTCTTTCTCCCTCTGCCTGTGTCTCTGCCTCTCTCTCTTCTTTCTTTCTTTCTCTCTCTCTCTTTCTCTCATGAATAAATAAATAAAATATTTTTAAAAATTTATGGAGGAGAGAATTTTTGGAGGTCATTACTCCACCACTTTTGCTGACATCATTGAAGATTTAGATATTAAAAACCCCTATAAAAAAAATAAAAATAAAAACCCCTATATCCTTCATAAAGATCCATGCAGCTTCCCTAAATCCTCATTCATTTTTTTGCATTTATTTTTATTTCAGGGCCTGTAATCTTTGTAAGTAGTCCTAGTCATGCCAGCTAGCAAAGCTAGAAGTACTAGCTTGCTTTCTTTACTACTTATTGTATGCTTTGTTAACTGAAAAGCCAACAAATAGATGTAGCTAAAGAAGGAAAGATGGGTGATAAAAATAAAGTAATAAGTTGCTAAGTACCTCTTGATCCTACAGAAGTTTGGGCATCTATATATTTTAATGCTTCCCAAAGCACCTGCTGCCAATAGTCATCCATCATAAAAGTTACCAGAGGAAGATAAGAAACAATCTACATGGACATTGTTGATAACAGAATGATAGATCTATTGACAAAATAATTTTGCTGGCATATAGAATATAGTCAATGGTATTGTAATAGCATTGTATGGTGACAGATGGTAGCTACACTTGTGGTGAGCATAGCATAATGTATAAACTTGTTGAATCACTATGTTGTACATCTGAAACTAATGTAGCATTGTGTGTCAACTATATTCAGATTTAAAAAAATAACTTTGCTAGCCCTCCCTTTGAACAATCAGGATGATTAACAGCTTTCACCAGTGCTTCCTTTGTCTGAGCTTCTTCTGCAGAGTGGTATAACTTGGAACATGTTCTTCCCAGATGATCTATAGCTACTCGAGGACTCAAAATCTTAGCAAGCAAATAATACAATACTCTTGACCGCTGATTTTTTTTTCTTCCTTCCTCCCTCCCTCCCTTCCTGCTTGCTTATTTGCTTTCTTTCTAAAACCCAAGTTCTTGGATGATAATTGAGGAGCTGCAATGATATTGAATAAACTAAACATCTTTACCCCACCAATGGAAGTAATTGTAAAATGCTCACAATGGTTATTAACACTAAGTGGTGCTTGAATTAACCCTCTTAGTTCACCTCTTACTCAGAAAGAATAGTGGGGAGAGTGCATTAATAATAATACTTCAGTAATCACCTATTAGATATATGTGCCTACAGATGCAGGGAATTCTACAGGGCTGATGTTGATTAACAGCTAACAACTGACAATTTCATCCCATGTAGTCCCAATTAATAAGAATAGTATGGGCAATCATTTTCTTGTGTTTAGTAAGATGTCAGCCTTTATTCATGCCATTTGAAAGCCATGAGTAAGTGATAATGTCCTCCCACATTTCAGAGGGAGGACCTACATACCAGTAAAACTTTCTCATCAACAACAAGTCATAAAACATTTAACTTCATCTAAGAAATTATTTTCTTTCTTATTGGAAATACAAACAGAGCCTATGTTAAGGTACTTTGTATTTGGCTTGTTCTTTGCTTGGAAATATTGAATGCTGTTTGGCTTATAACTAATTTAATTAATACATCTGTTATTTTTCAATAGGCTTATTCAGAGGGTGAAATAGGAAAATAATGCTGGCAAGTTAATAAGTAGAATCAAAAGATTTTAATTGATAGCATGGACACCCTATAAGTAAACTATCGGGAGTTAACTGTACTTGAAATGTCCTTATAAAAAGCTACTACTTTGAATAGCTACTTGATTTTCTCTTTAAACAAGAAAGAATTCAAGAAGGGGCTCGAGGAGATTGGAAGAGAAATGTGTGTTGACAGATGGGCGAGCCTTCCAGTGCTCTGCTGCCAGGTAAAATGAGTCCACTGGAGTTGCGATCCGTTTCTTCCACAGCTGCGAGGCGGCTGGAGGCACATTTCACTACTTGTTAGTGCAGACCCAGTCCATTTGGAAACTGTCACGGGAAATAACAATTTGACGTTTAATAATTCATTCGTTGCTAAAGCCAATATTTTGGGATGGTATGTGAGGCATCCCACATTTAATAGCAAGAGCTTGAGCTATTGCTGGCAAGGTCATAACAACTTACTAGTTTTTGAGACTTGGAATTTCTTAGTACAAAAAAAAGATGGCTCTTCATATACACATGACAATGCATGAGAAATTTTACTCTTTTAATTTTGCAAAAAGATTAACACTTCATTTTATTTATTATTTTTTAACACTGCATTTTAAAAATTAACAGTGTGTTGGTGAAAATACACAAAGGTTTTGAGATATTCCTTTCCTAGTAGAGCATACTTAGAAAGGGTTAAACTTACTCATGTGATGAAGATGCAAAGATAAAGGGAGGATAATTTAAATATTCACTGTGCGAAGAACTTTATTCCTATTATAGCATTTAATGTTCAAAACAGGGATCCCTGGGTGGCGCAGCGGTTTGGCGCCTGCCTTTGGCTCAGGGCACGATCCTGGAGACCCGGGATCGAATCCCACGTCGGGCTCCTGGTGCATGGAGCCTGCTTCTCCCTCTGCCTGTGTCTCTGCCTCTCTCTCTCTCTCTGTGACTATCGTAAATAAATAATAATAATAAAATATTTAAAAAAATAATCCTCAAAACAAATTTGTGTTATCGGTATCACCCCCATTTCACAAGTAAAGAAAATGAGGTTATAAAAACACTAATTTAGTTGCAAAAGATGACACAACTAATTAATGAATTAACTGTATTTAAAGGTAGGTTTGTCCAATTCCAAAGCCTGTATAACTTCTATTATATTCTATTCCTCAAACATTGTAAGCTTATATTATAAAAAGTTAATGGTCTTTGGGAAAGTTTTGATGCTTTCAACCCACGGAGGAGTGCTAAAAATCTACCCTTATGAATTTATTTTTTCATTTAATGCTTTATAGAAGTGAAAAAGAAAAAAAAAGAAACCTTAAAGATCACATTATGTGGGCCAGAATTCTCTAAATTTTGGTCCATAGAATGTTAATACTGAGGGATTTCTTTTGAAGGATTGTTATCTGACAAAAGGGTTAAATTAGTTTGGCAAGATGCTGAGTGAAGCAAAGTTAAACAGATTTCTTCGCTATTGAACTTTTCCAAGCTTTTAATGTGTTAAAATGCACGGCAAAGTTCCAAGAGGTACTATGGAAACACAGGTTTCCTAAATGTATCTTTCCACAGGAACTTTAACAAATTTGTTCCAACAGAATACCAGCTTGAGAAATAGTCATCTGTGTTGTTTCAGTGACTGACACCAAGGGTAAAGGAAGAGAAGCAGGTTTGCTAAGGAAATGAAGGGCAAGTGCTCAAGCCCCTGAGAGTGAGGGAGATGTCTCCAAAACTGTAGGAGTTCAGGGAGTCTAGAGCCTCCTCTGACAAACTGTCTGCTTTATAATTTTGCATAGGATTGACTGTGCTTAAAGAAATACCAAGGAAGTAGCACTTTCGAGGTCTGATCATCCAGCATACAGTTTTATTTTTCTAGACTAACATGCAATGACTAGTTGCAAATTGGGGTAATGAATTTGTTTCCATGGTCGTTTCAGTGTGACTAGTGACAATTCAATAGCAACTTTTTCCATTGGTTCATCACATGATAATAGCTTTCAATAAGCAAATGCAGGTGTCCAAGTCATAAAGCATGCTATGGCATTATGCCAATATAGATCAAACTGAATGAGTAGAGCTGCCATTTATTTACCAACATTAGCCTTATGTATAGTTAGAGTAGGTGGTTATTCAAATGTCATGATTTGGGCCATCCTGCCTCCAAATATTTTCTACCCTATACCTTCTAAAATCATAATATCTGGAATGCTTTCACCAAAGATATATTATTTGGATTAAGTATTGCTCCTATTTAGGAATGAAAATACTTTCAGAAGAGTAACAAGAGTTCCATATCACAATTTATTTATGAGAGGGACACCTGGGTGGCTCAGCGGTTGAGCATCTGCCTTCGGCTCAGGGTATGATCCTGGAGTTCCAGGATTGACTCCCACATTGGGCTCCCTGCATGGAACCTGCTTCTCCCTCTGCCTATGTCTCTGCCTCTCTCTCTGTGTCCCTCATGAGTAAGTAAATAAAATCTTAAAAAAAAAAAAACAATGTATGAGATACTGTTCTTCTGCTATAGGAGGAATGGGGTCCCAAGTATGGAAATGGGATAATGGGTTGTTGTAGGACACCAAAGAAAAACTTTACTTCTCATTTTGATCACAGTCACTGAGCCAAACAAGAAATGCCTCCCTCAACCATTTCTTTTTCCCCTTCTTGAATAGCCAGCGACCTCTATGGCTGTGGATAGAAAATCAGCAATCTTGACATTCTAGTGTCATGGCCAATGTAGAAGGAGGCATAAATCGCACTGTTGATAAATGCTCTGCCATAATTGTCATTTTGGAAAGCCTCCCAAATACATATTTGTGGAGAGAATTAAAATCCATGGTGTAACTATGGGCTATAATATGTGATACTGACTATAAAGTTAATAAGGTTTTCCAAGAAAGAAAAAAATGAATATGGATTGGAACAATCAGGAAAACTTACTGGAAGAGGGAAGACTTGAGCTGACTTTTTGAATCCCCAAACCCATAATAAGAGACAGGAGTTATAGTTGTTTCATAGAATCAAGCAGAGTTAGCAAATTGGTTTCATCTCTGTGCTAATTCCAAAAAATAGATAGTGGCTGCTGGCTGCCTAGAGCACTGTGTTGAGAAGGATGCTGAAACTGCTTCCAGGCTTGGCATAAAAGAGTGCCATGATCAATTAAGTGATATCTGCCATGGGCTACAAACATCTTATCTGGGTACAGAAGCAAAAGCTCTCCAAGGACTATTTTGAACTGATAGTGTTAAGATCAAACATCTGAACCCCACCTGAGCTAAAATATAAATCAGTAGAATATATTCTCCACCACTGGGAAATTCTTATCCCCTACATTTACTGAATTTTAAATGGGGAATCTCCATAACCATCTTTTAGCATTGCATCTTTTAACAGGTAGGCAGGTGCCACTTTGTAACATGGAAAATTTTAATTTTCAGTTTAGTTGAGTTCAAGCCATGTTTAATGGTTTAAAAAATAATTAACATGGGCTCAGATAGAAAAATTATGTATGCAGTGAGAACGTTAAAACACAGCCTGCTTAAATGTCTACCTCCATTTGGTGCCAATTTCTGGTTCCACACCAGATGGACCTACTAATGGCTGTGGTTCCGTGGGTTCTAAGAGGAATTAGAGACAGAGAAGTTCTTAATGCTTCTCCTCACTACCCTCAGCATGGCTCTTCTCATAATTTCATCTCCTCAAAATCAGAGAACTCTAAGTTCTTTTCAGTATATCCTTGGTACTTATGAATCTCAAAATATATTTAAATATATTATGTTAAGTGAATTTTGCTTTAATCCCCAACAAATTGTCATGTTTCCCTTTAAGAGAACACTTTGCATTCTGTTGTCATAGCAACAAAATGTGCCAGTGGGCTGAAAAACTGACATTTCCCCCTGATGTTTATTATTCAGGATGCAGACACTATTTCCCCCATCACCTACATCAGCACTAAAGGGTCTCTCCATTTAAATGTAAATTGACCATAAAAAGATAAAAGACTCCAATTTTACTGGCCATGAAAGGTGTCTGTCTTTGCCGAGCCTTTTTAAAAAAATTATTTCTATGGTGCTACTGATTCAATACTTTCCTAAAGGAGATGCTCTTTAAAAGTTGAGGGGACAATTACCGTTCTACAAAAATCTGGGACTTCATATGCACATAATATGTCAAAAGAGAGGGAAAATTGTTCTTACCAAAAGAAGGAATAACCGTGACTAACATTTATACACATAAATTCATACTTTCAAAGTATTTGCACAAACTTCTCAACCAACTCTCTTTTGTGGATGCTAGGCAGGCTCAAAATGCAATGCCTTCTCAACAAGTTGTTCAAAACAAGGACACACATGACCAGCCTGCTTCTAGTTTAGAAATAAGACATTCACACTTCTGGAGAATTCATCAAAAGGTAGTTTTCTATGCAGATAGGTCCCTGTGATACCAGAAAAGGTAGGCTTCTTTTTTTTTAATTATTTTTTTATTCGAGTCCAATTTGCCAACATATAGCATATCACACAGTGCTCATCGCTTCAAGTGTCCCCCTCAGTGCCCGTCACCCAGTCACCCCAACCTCCCACCCACCTCCCTTTCCACCACCCCTTGTCTGTTTCCCAGAGTTAGGAGTCTCATGCTCTGTCACCCTCACTGATATTTCCCACTCATTTTCTCTCCTTTCCCCTTTATTCCCTTTCACTATTTTTTATATTTCCCAAATGAATGAGACCATATAATGATTGTCCTTCTCCAACTGACTTACTTCACCTGGCATAGTACCCTCCAGTACCATGCACATCGAAGCAAATGGTGGGTATTTGTCGCTTCTAGTAGCTGAGTAATACTGCATTGTATACAGAGACCACATCTTTATCCATTCATCTTTCGATGGACACTGAGGCTCCTTCCACAGTTTAGCTATTGTGGACATTGTTGCTATAAACATTGGGGTGCAGGTGTCCTGACGTTTCACTGCAACTGTATCTTTGGGGTAAATCACCAGCAGTGCAATTGCTGGGTCATAGGGCAGGTCTATTTTTAACTTTTTGAGGAACCTCCACACAGTTTTCCAGAGTGGCTGCACCAGTTCACATTCCCATCAACAGTGCAAGAGGGTTCCCCTTTCTGCACATCCTCTCCACCATTTGTTTCCTGTCTTGTTACTTTTCCCCCTTCTCACTGGTGTGAGGTGGTATCTCATTGTGGTTTTGATTTGTATTTCCCTGATGGCAAGTGATGCGGAGCATTTTCTCATGTGCTTGTCGGCCATGTCTATGTCTTCCTTTGTGAGATTTCCGTTCTTGTCTTTTGCCCATTTCATGATTGGATTTCTTGTTTCTTTGCTGTTGAGTTTCATAAGTTCTTTATAGATCTTGGATACTAGCCCTTTATCTGATAGGTCATTTGCAAATATCTTCTCCCATTCTGTAGCTTGTCTTGTAGTTTTGTTGACTGTTTCTTTCGTTGTGCAGAAGCATTTTATCTTGATGAAGTCCCAATAGTTCATTTTTGCTTTTGTTTCTCTTGCCTTCATGGATGAATCTTGCAAGAAGTTGCTGTGGCCAAGTTCAAAAAGGGTGTTGCCTGTGTTCCCCTTTAGGATTTTGATGGAATCTTGTCTCATATTTAGATCTTCCATCAATTTTGAGTTTATCTTTGTGTATGGTGTAAGAGAATGGTCTAGTTTCATTCTTCTGCATATGGATGTCGAATTTTCCCAACACCGTTTATTGAAGAGACTGTCCTTTTTCCAGTGGATAGTCTTTCCTGCTTTGTCAAATATTAGTTGACCATAGAGTTGAGGGCCCATTTCTGGATTCTCTATTCTGTTCCATTGATCTATGTGTCTGGTTTTGTTCCAGTACCACACTGTCTTGATGATCACAGCTTTGATGATCTGGCATTGTGATGCCCCCCGGCTCTGGTTTCTAATTAGCCTCATCCAACCATCTTTCCTCAAACAACTTGTTCAGCACATGTTACCTTCTTTCCAGAATAGAGGATCCAAAGAAGTGATAGCATCAGCCCATTCTATAGTTGCATGATGTAAAGCCTGAAAGCAAATGTATTTGGTGAATTTCTCTTTTGTTCATTTATAGTTTTAGATCTCTTAAGTAAACAAAGAATAATCTTTTCACTTTTTATTTGTGAAATATAATAAATATGTCTGAGAATTTGAACATTAATATATATTTATCAAAAGACTAAATAATTGTATGTACTTGAAGAATATTTTCTTAAAAGCTTTGGAAATTTTTTCCAAGGTTAACCCCAACTCCAAGTCATTAAGATTTTCAAGTACTTTCACATCAGTAAAGTGATACTACAAATAATCAAAAGTCTATGGGTAGGAAATAGAAATTACCTTCATTTCTCCTAATTATGGCAAGGAATTTTCTAAATTCACAGGCGCACATGTCTGCTTCAATAAGTAGAGATTTTAAAAAGTTATTGCTTGCTTGCTTGCTTTGTTGTTAATGTTCACGTAAGACCTTAAGTTTTATACTGGAATCATCAATGATTACTCTACAGTTGGCATGACCATGTGGCAATATAGTTAGATGCTCAAGCAATACAATTAGACACACCTTGTTTTGAGTTCTTGCTATGACACTCACTAGCTATGTGATCCTGGAAAGATAAACTTAACTTCTCTGGGCTTTAGTTTTCTCATCAGTAAAATATATTTTATATTAGTGTTAATTTCATTTATCCTTATGAACATTAAATAATATAATTGATACTAAGCACTTAACTCAATATCTGGCATATAGTACTGAATATCAGCTAATCTTATTAATATAAGAGCAGGAGTTAAACATGGATATCGCCTGGAATGCCATTTCAACCAAACCCTTGAAATGAATTTATTTATTGATATTTGCCTCTTTGATTTCTTTGAAAAAGGGGGATAGAGAAGCCATTATAGGGCAACAAAATCATTAAATCTGTCAGTAAATGATTTTTGCCACAGCCCCAATAGCTTTGTAGAATCAAAGTAGGAGAGCACTTAAGAGTCACATAGTTAAAAATTTTCAGATATATGCAGTAATTTCAACCTTAAAAATCATTAGTAAAATTTCTATATTCAAGCAGCCCTTTATTGGATCTAATTGAGCACCCTCTGGATAACATTTAAAATAAGTTTCTCTTCTTTATTCGTGGATGATGAAGAATCACTGATCTCCATGATTGTTTTAATAATCCTTAACAGAGTCAGAATTTAATCCCAGGATTACGAGTATCAGATTTGGAAATGGTATTACAGATTTGCTAATCTGAAGATTTCATTATAAAGATGAAAAAAAAAAAAACCACTGAGGCTGTCATGAGAATTGACATGCCCAAGGTCATGAAGTTAGTGAATGGTGGACTGAGCTCGAAACACAGACCTCCTGGCTCCCAATCCATTCCATGAAGCATGAGCTTTGTGGTAGACATTACTAGTTGTCTTAATTTGGATTATCCTGATAGGGAAGCCTGAGGTAAGAACAGATACAGATACCTTATGTGGGAAGTGATCCTCAGAAGCCAATAAAGTGTTATGTTATTGAGTTGGTTACCCTATGAACAAGGCGGGGCTCAATCCCTTTAGAGACCTTGTGAGAAACCATTTAGAAAGAGTCTCATAGTTTTCCCTCTGAAGGACTGGATGGTTGAAACTTCTGTCCACTGACCTTCTATACCCCATTTGATAAGGGTTAGCCTCAAGCATTTAAACTTCATCACCTTCCCAGGCTATACCTTTGTGTGAGTTGAGCAGCCTTCCAACATTTTGGAGATACCTCCAAGGTGCAAAAGTAGAGAAGCTCTACAGAGTGCTTGGGATGAGATAAACTGCCTATTATAGCTGTGCTAAAATCAGGTGGGCTGTGAGGATGTTAAGTAGGACAATGCAAGTGTCTGCTATACTACAGGTCACCACTATCTAGTTAGCTTCTCTTTCTGAACAGAGAAGGGAAAGACTGCATTTATCAGCTTTTATATAATAGGATAGAGCCATCTGAAAATAAAATATGAGCAGTAATACTGTATTACTTCTGGTCTCAAGCAATTAAAAATCATGTGTAATTCTCCAGTACCTCTTCTTCCCTGCCATGACACTCATGAAGGAGGCCTTGAGAAGGCAAGGCCAAAAGACCAAAGTACCTGAATTACAGAATCATCATATGGGGGAAAAATACTTTTAGGAGTCATCTAGGACTCATAGTGGATTCTGTCTAAATAAGAAATAATGTTTTGTTGTATTAAGCCACTGATATTTGTGATCTTGCTTGTTACTGCAACATACTTAGCCTATCCTAATATAGGCTCTTCCATCTGCATATCATACATCTTAAGATATATCTGAAGTTGTAAGAATGCACCATTATGAAACATCTCATGGTATCTAAACTAGTCTCCATTATGAGCATCAGTATATTTGTCCAGAGGCTGGTCAAGATTAGGGCTGAAATCTCTGACCGGCAATAAAAAGTAAAGCTTATATGGAGATATGTATTCTGGACCTCATTATTATTATACTCTAACCATTAAGACAATTGGCCTCAGTCAAACTATCGATTGACTGATAAAACTGCTCTACTGTGGTTGTAATACTTGCATCCACTGCCAATACTTAAATACAGTGATAAAGAAAACCATTCCAACACTGGTTCATTTGTCTATCCTTTAAAAGTCTCTGCTTTTCTGACATCATGATAGACTTTTTTTTTGAAACTTCTCTCATGAGAAAGATATTTAGCATGTCTTTATTAACCAAGATTCAAGCTGTTCAAAGACACTTTGATTACATAGTTGCTATAGTTATTACTGCACTGAGTTTCTTTACTCCATTCTCCTTTTTCCTTCTATTGAGCAAAACACACTTCCAAGAATTGAGAGTCATGCTTTCAAGGCTTTTTGGCGAGTTACTCATAGCAGAGAAGTCTATCTCTCAAACTTCTGGTTTGTGTTTACCTCCTTGTCATGCCTGTGTATTTACTTATGGACGTTGCCAACTCAAACATGATGATTTCTGTTCCTATTGTGGTATATGACTCTGAACAAAATCCTGAATTTACTTTTTCTTCACAGGATAGATTTTGTTTACCTGTTTCTCTCAGACTCATTTTTGCTTTTATATTGCTACTCAACACTGAAACCAATGCAGCAAATTCTACTAATGAGACAGATAATGATAAGATACTCATTGAGCATTTTACTTCCATCATAACATCTGGAGGATTCCCAGATGGCCTAATATTGTACTCTGTCCCCACTGTTTTGATGCTTGAGTCAGTTTTGGTAAAGAAATTCCAATGCACATTTACAAATGCCACGCAAAAGTATCCTGGAGTCCCAAAATGGACAATGAATGTGACAGGACGCATTTCTTTTTTCTTCCACTTACTATTAGGGGCAAATTGGCCCATTTATTATAGCTCTTTACCTACTTGAGCGTTAACTATTCTCATTGGGCAAAGCAAAGTAAGGGTGTTCAATGCTCAGATTTCCTTCAAAAGGACTCAGCATATTTGGGCCTAATGGTGGTATTTAAGCCATGTTATTTCTTATGTTGTAATTAAATTAACTTTAATTAGTTTCTTTTGTACCCTGCCCCCCATCCTCAATGCTTCATATAATTGCTGTGCTTTGAGTTTCCATTTCTTCTAAAAATCTGAGTCATCTCATAAAGGAACTACGAACATGGTTGTTAAAATAACACTGAATGACACTGTATAATGAATAAATGGCAGAGGTCAGAGAGAGAGAGGAGGAGGAATCATGAAGTTATTTTTGGTTTAAATGCTTTAATTTTTTAATTTATTCACTGGATGTCTATTACAAGTGACACAGTTCTAGGCATAGTCAGTGATACAGAATCATATGAGGAAAATACAGTCATAGTTCTCCAGGAAAAGCTATATATATATAGTCTTCAATATATATATATTGAAATGACAGAAAGAATCCAGAAAAGTTTCCAAATTTCCATTCAAACTAGGTCTTGAAGGAAACATAGTATTTCATCCAGTCTAGATAGGACAGTGGTGAAATATTTCAGACAAAGGGAATAAATAGCATGAAAAAAAGTATCAAGGTGGCAAATGAAAGGGAATACTTCAGGTTGGCTGGGGAATATGATCCATGAAGAAGAGTAGTAGTTGGTAAGACTACAAAAGCAGACTCAGAACCAGATCACAGAATTCTCTGAACGACAGATTGAAGAATTTTAACTTATTACAGTAAGTTATGGTGTGCCACTGATGATTTTTGAACTGTAAAGTCATGTGATGAGACTGTGCTTTAGGATGGTTAACCGGCAGCAGTGCATATAATGGATTAGAGTTGAGAAGAAATATGTGGGGGAGGGGGAGAAAGTCACTGTTAACTAAAGTGGAGGCACATCATATACACACACAGACACATAGGCATGTGCACATGCACACACACACACCTACCTTTAACCTATACATATTTAATTATACACTCAATAGAAAAAGGAAAATAACATATTTAAAACATTGTGATATTTTTTTGTACACCATTTGACTCAAGAAATTTATAACCTGGAGTGAGTATGAGATAGGAACATGAGTAAGCTGTTTACTTGGCAAGTCTCTCAGTTCTTCTGGGACTCTCATATTATGAGTATCTCACCATACTGAGCATGATTCTATAATTAAAACATATGCATTTTGTTTTGGTGTAACATTGTTCCTAAACTCAAGACAATTGCTTTATCTAATGCTCAAAGAGGAGTGAGCCATTCTAATCCTAGAGCAACTATTGGCTGCACTGGATCATTTGCAACATGATGTCAGTTTCCAAAGTGATGTGTTCCTAAGAGAGTTTTCAAGTGTTTGTCTTATGCACTGACTGTTATAACCTAAACTGTCTAAAATTTGTGATTCCAGAATCTTGTGATTACTTAAATGATATAAAACGGGGCCCTGAGTGAACCTGGTGGTAATGGGAGTAGAAAAGGAGAGGTCAAAATTATTTCTATATCAGAAATATAATCTATAGTAGTTGTTCAGCTGACTGATATCCTCTAAATTTGAGGCCTGGGTAACATATAGAAATGTGGAATTTGAGAGAAATAGCAGATTGTAGGGGGAGAGATAATGAGATGAATCTTGGAAAAGTGTAATTTATTTTTTTAAAGATTTTATTTATTCATGAGAAACAGAGAGACAGAGAGGTAGAGACACAGGCAGAGGGAGAAGCAGGCTCCACACAGGGAGCCCGACGTGGGACTCAATCCCGGGTCTGCAGGACCATGCCCTGGCCTGAAGGCAGCGCTAAACCGCTGAGCTACCCAGGCTGCCCAGAAAAGTGTAATTTAAAGAGCCATCCAGAAAGATCTAAATGTGAGACAAGATTCTATCAAAATCCTAGAGGAGAACACAGGCAACACCCTTTTTGAACTTGGCCACAGTAACTTCTTGCAAGATATATCCATGAAGGCAAGAGAAACAAAAGCAAAAATGAACTATTGGGACTTCATCAAGATAAGAAGCTTTTTTTTTTTTTTTAATTTTTATTTATTTATGATAGGAACACAGTGAGAGAGAGAGAGGCAGAGACACAGGCAGAGGGAGAAGCAGGCTCCATGCACCGGGAGCCTGATGTGGGATTCGATCCCGGATCTCCAGGATCGTGCCCTGGGCCAAAGGCAGGCGCCAAACCGCTGCGCCACCCAGGGATCCCGATAAGAAGCTTTTGCACAGCAAAAGAAACAGTCAACAAAACTAAAAGACAACTTACTGAATGGGAGAAGATATTTGCAAATGACGTATCAGATAAAGGGCTAGTATCCAAGATCTATAAAGAATTTATTAAACTCAACAGCAAAGAAACAATCCAATCCTGAAATGGGCAAAAGACATGAAGAGAAATCTCACAGAGGAAGACATGGACATGGCCAACATGCACATGAGAAAATGCTCCGCATCACTGGCCATCAGGGAAATACAAATCAAAGCCACAATGAGATACACCTCACACCAGTGAGAATGGGGAAAATTAACAAGGCAGGAAACAACAAATGTTGGAGAGGATGAGGAGAAAGGGGAAACCTCCTGTACTGTTGGTGGGAATGTGAACTGGTGCAGCCACTCTGGAAAACTGTGTGGAGGTTCCTCAAAGAGTTAAAAATAGACCTGCCCTACGACCCAGCAATTGCACTGCTGGGGATTTACCCCAAAGATACAGATGCAGTGAAACGCCGGGACACCTGCACCCCGACATTTATAGCAGCAATGTCCACAGTAGCCAAACTTGTGGAAGGAGCCTCGGTGTCCATCGAAAGATAAATGGATAAAGAAGATGTGGTCTATGTATACAATGGAATATTACTCAGCCATTAGAAACGACAAATACGGGGATCCCTGGGTGGCGCAGCAGTTTGGCGCCTGCCTTTGGCCCAGGGCGCGATCCTGAAGACCCGGGATCGAATCCCACGTCGGGCTTCCGGTGCATGGAGCCTGCTTCTCCCTCTGCCTGTGTCTCTGCCTCTCTCTCTCTCTCTCTGTGACTATCATAAATAAATTTTTAAAAAAATTTAAAATTTAAAGAAACGACAAATACCCACCATTTGCTTCGACGTGGATGGAACTGGAGGGTATTATGCTGAGTGAAATAAGTCAATAGGAGAAGGACAAACATTATAGGGTCCCATTCATTTGGGGAATATAAAAAATAGTGAAAGGGAGTAAAGGGGAAAGGAGAAAAAATGAGTGGGAAATATCAGAAAGGGAGACAGAACATGAGAGACTCCTAACTCTGAGAAACAGACAAGGGGTGGTGGAAAGGGAGGTGGGTGGGGGGTGGGAGTGACTGGGTGACAGGCACTGAGGGGGGCACTTGATGAGATGAGCACTGGGTGTTATGCTATATGTTGGCAAATTGAACTCCAATAAAAAAAATAATAAAGAGCCATCCAGATTTCTAACAGAACATTTTAAGTATGTACCTGGACCTAGGTCAGTGGTTCCCAAACTTGCCACACTGGAATCATTTGGGGCATCTTTTAAAATAATGATGTTTAATTATTACTATTAATACACAGCCTTGTACACAAGGTTGTGCACAACCTTGGCATTAGGAGTTTTAGAAGATCTCTAGGTGATTTGAGTGAGCACTAACTTTTGGGAACCACTGACATAGGCAGAGAAATAGTTAAAGATGAAAATTTATGATTAATATGGAAAGATCATGATGGAAGCTATAGGAGTGTTGGTAATTGCTTAGCAGATATAGTAAGAGAATAATAGAGGGCAGAATCTTGGAGGATTCCTGTCCCCTCACAGGCTATGAGAAAGTAATAAATGATCTACAGCAAGGGTTAAGGATGCAGCCTCTAGCCACTGACAGAATAAAATAATCAAAGTAATATCCAGGACCCCATTTCACCAACACTAATAATTGTAATAAGTTTTATGTGCCAAGCACTACACTTATTACTTTACATCATTATAATCATCCCCATCATCATCAATATTATCAAACAGTCATTGAATGATTAGTATGCAGCAACTTACACACATTATTTCATTTAATCTTTACAACAATCTCATGAATTCCTATTTTATAAATAATGAAAATGAGCCTTGGAGAGATGAAATAACTTGCCCAAAATCTGTCCATTGGCAGAACCAGGCCTTGAATCCATCAATATCTGATACTGTGTCTAAAATGCATTCATTATGTTCCTACCAGTCTAGGTGAATACCTTTAGTAATAACAGAAAATAAATTGACATTAATTTTCTGAAGCACTTTAATATCCCTTCACTTGATTCATTCAGAGAGGATATTATTGGCCTACTTTTACCAATGGGAAAACTGGCACACACAGAGGTTATATGATTTCCTTAAAGTCACACGATTTTATTGGTGGAGCCTGAATTAGGTTGGCACAGATTCATAGATTTTATAAAATTTCTCACTTAAAGATTTCTATAACCTATCACCTCTCCCTCACTAGGTGAAATGCCTGTCTTCTGTGTTCCTAAGACCTTCTGTGTTTTTCCTTATCAGAGTACTTACCACACTGCATTGTAATTGGTTGCTTACCTGTCTCCTTCATTAGACTGTGAGCTGAGTGAGGGCAAGACTCTTCTATTATTCAGTCTTGTGTCTAAAGCCTTAAAACTGTAACTAGCATCTAGTAGATACTCAATAAATATGGGTTGAAATGAATTTGAATTTACTGAAGCCCTACTAGCTGATCTGTTGGGAATAGATAGATGAAGCCAGCAGTCCCTGTCCTCTATCTAGACAAGCTTATAAATGATGGCATTATTTACTCTATGCATTAGAATAGTTTTTGAATAATTGTAAGAGAAGATAGGGTTGTTGTATACAGCTATAGAATTTTCTAGCTTTTGCTTCGTGAAACCCAAAGGCTCCCTCTCCATTTTTCAGCCCCAGGCTAGCGTGACAAGGCAGCCCAAATGAGTAAAACAAAGGCTCAACAATGAAGCCGAAGTAAGTCTTAGTTTTCCAAGTGGGAAATTGACTCTATTCTCTATCAACTACTATAGATGCAGGAAAGGAAAAGGAACACGGTGTCAAATAGGACTTGAGCCTAAAACATTAATGGAGGGTTTCATGTTTGTGAATTTTCTTAAATCCCTGATGTGAACTAGTTTTCTAATAATATGATTCTTCTTCCTCAAAGCAGAGAGCATATTTATAAGAAAGTGAAATAACAAAGATCCTAGTCAATTTGCCTCCAGTTTGTATTGTGTATGGGGATATAAAATGTGGACAACATGGCCCTGTCCATGGGGAGAATTCCAGCTGAAATAGAGAAATTGGTTTGACATGAAACCACTAAAACAGCCACTTAAGGATGATATGAGAGCAATTGCATAAATGTACCAAGCGTATACATAAATGTAGTAGTGGAGTTAAGTATCAGAAACAGCAGAGTGAGGATTAAAGGAGAAACCATGTATGTGGGCAGAATTGTAAGAGAAGAAAGTAGATTGAGCTAGAGACCTGACTTAGGGCTTACTGAAGCTTATGGCATGCAGAATCATCCACCCTGAATTCTACTGACATTTTTAAGGCTACCTTTAAGAAGAAGTAGGGAAGAGGAAAGAGTTTTATTATGGTCTCAAATGGGGAAACAAATTTTATCCTCAAAGGAAAATTAGTAAAATTAATGAAATGGTAAGCCAAGGCATTGGTACTTGTGGTCTTGTGAAGCAAGATTTTAGGAAGAGTTCAAGTTCTGTGACTTGCTCCGCTGGCTCAGAGAAATGTCTCTGAATGCCGAATCCTATACTTTATTGCCAGAACGCCCACCAGTCTGCAGTGGGTTTGGTTTATGCTAAGCAAAGGAAGAAAATGAACTCCCGGAAATTCTGCAGGAACCATTTTAATACTGAAATTTTACACATTGTGATATTTTTTAAAAAAATAACAGGAATTTGTGCCACCGTTTTTCAATTTTTTGCAAAACAGGCCAATTCATGGAATGAAAGAGCAAGAAGTCAGTCATGAAGGAACAGAAAGATTTAGAACACAGATTTCAAAGGAACCAAAGTAGGAAATCAGGCAGATGACTCATTGTGTCAGGGTTTTTGTAGGAAATTATAAATTGGAACAATCTTCTGCATAATCTGAAGTATGTTGCAGAAGGTATCTGGTCCAGGCACTTAGAAACAAAGACACTTGCTGCCACCCACTTAAAGCAAATGTAAAATGACTGGCAGGCAAAATGTAAAGTGCCAAGGGCAACTTTCACCACCCATAAAGGGACAATTTTGGGCCTCTGATTTTCCCTTTGCTAGAGAACAGAAACATACTCTTCTCCATTCTATTTCAGCCACCTAATCCCAGTCACATTTTAGAATTACCTTGTTGTCATAAGAACCTGTATCCTCTTTGAAATCACGGATTCAGACATCCCACTCTCCAACACAACTTCTTCTTCTTCCAGTCACTAGCTCACATAGTTTTGCTGAATCAGGTCTTCTATTTCATTAAGATCTCCACTGACCTCTTCATTTTCTACTTCTTAGTTCCTTCCTACCTCACTTTCTCCCTACTCAGTATATGTGATAACTCATCATTACTACTGGCCTTTCGAAAATGCTGTTAATGCTCCTTTCTTTCTCTTCTCTCTTAACGCCAATAAAATGAAGCCTACCACTCCCATAATGTGTACCTACAATTGAAAGGTTGATAGAGAAAATTCCAGAGCCATAAAAGTTGGGCATTGCTTACAAATTTATGACAAGTTACCAACTTGGCTTTAAACACTGCAAAAGTCTTAATATGTTTCTCTAGTAAGTTTGCTCTTTTTCTGCAAGAACTAGTTTTATTTTTTTAACTTTCTCTTAAGTCACTAAACTCACTTTCCACCACTGCTTAACTTCCTTCTCTTGAGGATGATATTGTCTCATATTTCATATTGAAAATAGCCCTCAGACAGAAATTACCCCATCTTGTCAACTGTGATTATCTTCTTCCTTTTTCCCTTAATTATAATTGAAAATAGTCCTCATGATAACAAAGACCAGATCCTTTGCACATGCTCTGCTTCCCATCTCTTCCCACCTCTCTACAGGATCTTTATAATCAGTGTTCAAAGATACTTTATTAACTCCCATCTAAGATAAAATTTTTTCTTGCTCCCACTTATTTTCCTGTTATTGATCTCTGTCTATTCTCAACAAAGTCAAGTTTCCCCAAAGAGCTATCTATACACTAACTCCACTTTCTCACTTCCCATTCATTTTTCCATGGCTTCAATCCTCATCACTCCACTGAAATATCTGATACTTAAGTAGTCCCCATTGACTTCCATGTTGCTAAATCTAATAGATGTTTTACAGTTCTCATCTTACTTGACTTTTTGACATTTTGACTGAGTTGACCACTCTGTACATTTGAAACTCCCTAGTTTTCCTTCTAACCTTGTGACTCCTCCTTCTCAGTTTCTTCCTCCACCCCCCTCTGTTATTATGACCTCTCCTTTGAGATATAAATGTGTACAGAATATTTATATGCTTACTTGGTATTTAATTTCTTATAGGTGTATGGAACTCAGCATGTCTAGAATTGGACTTAATCTTATTATCCCACCAAAAGAGATCTGTCCCTTTTCCAATGTTCCTGGTCTTTGTAAATAGTACCACCTGTCCCTCATTAACTTAAAAGAAAATGCGAAAGGCTTAACAAGGCCCTGAATTATCAACCACTGATAACCTCTCAGGCTACATCTCTGGTCCGCACTCTTTCCTATTCACTAAGATCCAGCCCTACTAGCTTCCTTTCAATTCCTCAAACAATAGATCTCAAGGCTTTGGTGCATACTGTTCTGCTTAGAATGCTCTTTCCCCCCCCCCCCCAAAAAAAAAAAAGAATGCTCTTTCCCTGACCAACACCCTGCATATTCTTTAGGACTCACTTTAAATAATTTTTATTTATAGTAGATTTTCCTGATATCTAATTTAAATTAGATCACTTCAGAATTTACTATAAATTTATTTTCATGATTAACATTCATATCACCTTGAGATTATCTATCCCATGAGGGCAGGGACTACTACTTTCACTGTATGCACAGCATCTAGTACAGTGCTATTACATGGTAGGTAATTAAAAATAGTTAATGAAGGAATGAATGCATGACTGAATAATAATCTAACATTAGTGGAATTCTCAATGTTAAGAAAGGTTGTTCTTTGTTACCACAAATCTTAATATAATATAGTTCTAAAATTTTTGGCCAACTCCAGAAGACACAATAAAAGATACAAAGGTCTTAATAATTGGAAAAGAGCTGATAAAATTCTCAGTATTGGATCACTGCCAACCTAGAAAAACAGTGAGTTTCCCAGTGGAAAATTAATAGAAGCCTTAAATGATTTAATAAGGTAACTAGTTTCACACTAAATAAATATTTTTCTACCAGAAATAACCAGTTATAAAGTAGACTATGGAAAAGATTTATTTCAAATAGTAAGAAAAATATTTATTAATCACATATAAATAACGAGGTTACAGATGTCAAGGCAAAGGTAATTTGCTCAGATGCTTTTCTCTGAAACCAGCTGAAAACAATGAGAAAAGTGAAAGGTAGAAAAAAATTACATTCTCAATAAAAGTAAAATACATGCAAACTTCAAATCATAATCTATGAATAAAGTTATCCAATGCAGAGAAAATTTGAACTGGTTGAATGAGAAAACCAAGAGTAGAACACAAGTCTCAGCACATCTTTGGTAACTTGAAAGGTTCTATAAAAAGGGATGCACCTCTTTACAGTCCAAACCAATAGTTTCTTAAATATAGTCACTGTGTCCCTGAGCTCTGTTAAGCCTGTGGAATGGCAGAGGAATAAGGGCTGAATGAGGAAATGGGGGATGGGGTAAAAGGTCATTGGCAGTCAGCTAGCTCTGCAATATAATTACACAGAGACCTGTAACACACAGGCTTCCTTGCTAGCCAGTCAGTATTCTAGGGATTCTCAACTGGGTATAGTATAACCTTCTACTCACTACGGCAGAGATTCTCAATCTCAACACTACTGATATTTCTGTACCACATTAATTCCTTGTTGTGGGGGCTATCCTGTGCACCGGAGGATGTTTAGCAGTATTCTTGGCCTCTCCATTTGGGACAGTCAAAAATGTCTCTAGATATTGCCAAATGTCACTTAGAGAACAAAACCATTTGGATTGAAAATACTCACTGCCAGAGGACATTTATAAATGTGTGGGGGTGTTTTAGAGTGTCACAATGACTAGGGTGGGAGTGTTGCTGGCATTCAGTGAGTATGAATATAGACATTTTAACCTTTCATTCGTTCTCTCTGCCCCATCCAGAAGCAGTAGAACAATCCCTTTCCTAATCCAAATTTCCAAGCTTGGTCAGGGCCTGAGCTGAAGAAAGGGAGTAAGATTTAAATTGGATGTAAAATAGAACTTTTATATAGATTAGATTGAGTCCTTTCAAAATCAGAGAAGGATACAAACCATAAGAGACTCTTAATTATCTTTTGATACATTAAAAATTATATGTTTTTATTAATGCCTGAAAATGACCAAAAAGCTACTATATCTGCTCAATATGTCACTAGGGTGAAAGAAAGAAATGTCCAATAAAGTATGCTTGAAGACAGTGGTGAAAGATAAATAAAATTGGTTATTATATTCATTAAGTCCAGCCCACTTGATAATTTAGATATAAGAACAAGACCTGAGTATACAGATTGAATGGGTCCATGGTGTTCCAAAGAAAGACTGATATAGAAATATTAACAAGGCAAATCTTTGTAAAATTACCTAACTTCAAAATCAAACCAAGAATTCTTTTGACACTTATACAAAATAATTCCTTATAAATGGAAATAAGAGCTTATAAGTGGAAATAAGGTCTCAAGCTTCCTGCTAAAATATAGTAGAATAATATTTTAAAAAAATCTTCAGGGAAAGATAATGTGACTTAAGAACGTTATGCCCATGCAAGCTATCTTTCAAACATAAAGGTAACTGCAAACCATTTCTAACATGTAGAAACACAAGAAATAGAGTAGACATGAGCAATTATGAAAAACACTTGAAGTCAAAATCAAGGCAAACTAGAAAACCATGGGAAAAAAAAAACAATTTAAGAAGACTGATCGTGAGCATTAATTCAGCTAAATATAGAACAAGTGTTAAACGATGTTTAAAATTATAGAACACACAAAGGTATACACTTATATACATATAGAAAAAAATCAGTAAAAAAAAAAGACAAAAGACAAAACAAAACCCAGAAACTGTTAACAGTGACAGATGATAGGAGGAAGCAAGCACTGCTAGTTGCCTATTAATATCTATTGTGTATTTCTTACTAGCAAAACTCCACTTTTTAAATTTTATTTGAATTCAAGAACCAAAACAGAAGATCATAGGGCTAAAACAAGATGAAATCAGAGAGGGAGACAAACCATAAGAGACTCTTAATCATAGGAAACAAACAGGGTTGCTGAGGGGAGAAGGGTGGAGAGATGGGGTAACTGGGTGATGAACATTAAGGAAGGCATGTGATGTAATGAGCACTGAGTGTTATATGCAACTGATGAATCACTGACCTCTTCCTCTGAAACCAATAATACATTATATGTTAGTTAATTGAATTTAAATAAAATTTTAAAATAAAAATAAATGCATAAATCTTATTTTAAGATTTTATTTTAAATCTTAAGTTAGTTTTAATCTAGAAAATAATAATAAAAATGCTTAGCAATAAACAAGAATTCAGAATATATATAACACACATGTATGACCTTACTGAAGTATATATGGGAATATATTCACACATGATAACTTAAAATGAAATTATTATCCCACAACAAAACTTGTAACATATTTTTCTTTGAAATTGTCAATCCAGCTGGAAAAATAAACATAATAATAGTCAATAAAATTTTGCAAAGGATAGATAATGAAGAAACTGTTAAATTACCTGCTATTAATGTATGTTCCAAAACTCTAATCATTAGAATAATAAGATAAAAATACAAGAATAAACATACATATCTATATGACATTTTAAAGGTTTCATCTTAATCTAGAGAATGGAGTATCTGCAAAACACCATCTCAAATCAATGAGAAAAGAAGGAATTCTTTAATGGTGATGTTAAAAAAAAATTGGTTGGCAATTTGGAAAATTTTTTAAAAATAGGTTTCTTAGTTTGTATCATCCACCAAGAATAATTACAGATGGGATCAAAATATTAATTACAAACTTCTACTTCTAGCAAAATGGTTTGCTAATTTCAATGATAAAATGAAACAGGAATTTTTAAAAGTTCATGGCTCTACTCTCAGAGAAAGAGAAAGAAATGGGTGACAGAAACAAGAAAAATGCAATAGGTTCACAAGCTAACTATCCGAAATCTTTGAGAATAAGAAAAATTTAAGCAATCCAATAGAGTGCATGAAGGTGAAAAGAGCAAATTAAAAAAGTATGGTAAATATAAAAAAATAAAATAAGATAGCAAACATAAATTCAAGCATACCAGTAATCACAATAACTATAAATTGACTAAACTTCAGGTTGAAAGATGGATACTCATAAAAAGGAATTATTTAAAGCCAGCTAGATGCTATTTACGAGAGACCTGCCTAACACCTTTAGCAATATGATGACTAAATGTCAAGGATGGATAAAAATGGATGATTCACAAAATCGAAGGTGGGTCACCTATGTATATATCAGAAAAGTTAACTTTAAAGCAAACAGCATTGGAGGGGCTTGGGAAGATGATGGAATAGGAGGACCATGAGCTCACTCCATTCACATTTACAACTAGATATCATCCACATCCAAGTCAACAAACTGGAGAGCAATCCAAAGACTAGCAAAACAAATTCCACAACTAAATATAGAGAAGAAGCTATATCCAAAAAGTTAGAGAGGTCAGAAAGGTAGAGGAAGGTTGCCCACAGGAGGCAGAGAGCTGCATGCACAGAAGGCAGAGAAATGAGCCTTCATATCCGGATCCTCACACAGGGAAGACTTATTCCTACAAAGTTTGGCTTTAAAAACCAGAATGGCTGAATTCCATGAGTTTGTAACACCAGTGGTACTTGGAGCCTAGAGCTTTTAAAAATCAATTGACTCAGCACTGAGTGAGGCAGGGGGATGAGTGATAGCTGGATCACTACCCTAAAGATGCAGTCTGCACACAGAAGCAACATTAAAAGGGCAATTTACACAACACTGGGGGCAAACGGGAAAGAGAGCTGTTCATACTGATTTCGGAGCATACTGAAGCACTTTGAAAATAAGGGAGCTGTCAGTTGCCATTTTCCTCCCCCGCTCCCCAGCATAAACACAGAGCCACCTGCAGGAGGCAGCTCTGCACAGACACTTGCTACCTAACCCACTAGCAGTGCACCAGGCCAAATTTCTGAGAATTCACCACTCAAAGTCTGTTAGGCTCAACCCTGGGCTCAGGACAAATCCTGTTAAAGCCTTGCTCATATCCTACCCAGCCGCCACCACACACCAGGCCCAGCCTCATGCCCCCAGCGACCCCTGTGCAGACCCCTAGATACTGTAGCACTTTCAAGGATCTGGTATAGGAACTAGTGGCCCAGCACAAATTGTGCTAACACTGTTGCTCTACTCCCAAGTTCCCTGGTGGGCATGCAAACTCATAGATGGCCTACCTGGGTTCTATGAACCCACAGAGAACAAGCATAGCCCACAACAGGCAGAGAGTCAGTGAAGACGACTATACTGAAAGCAAAGGTGACTCAGATACCATAGTTGGGCCTATGGAACACACATAGGACATTCTCCTGAAGTGCCAGGTTCTGGTGAACAGGGGACATTGCATACTAGGTCACTCCAGGACCTCCTCTTCATAAAGTCATTACTTTCAAGAGCAGAAGACATAGCTAACGTTCTAAATACACAGAAAGGCTGACAAAATGAGGAGAAAAAAATGGATCCCAAATGACAGAAAAGGACAGGGCCATAGCCAGAGAGTTAAGAAAAATGGATATAAGTAACATACCTGATAGAGAATTTAAAGCAATGATCATAAGGGTATTCACTAGACTTGAGAAAAGAGTAGAAGACATGAGTGATGCTCTTAACACAAAGATAAAGAATAACATAGCAGAGATAAAGGGCTCAATAAAGAAAGTAAGAAAAAGCTTGATGGAATGAATAGCAAGCTGGAAGAAGCAGAACAAATCAGTGGCCTAGAAGACAGAGTAATGGAAAGTAATCAAGCTGAGAAAAGAGAGAAAAACTAATTTCACAGAATAATAATACTTAAGGAGCTCAGTGACTCCATCAAATGTAATAACATTCATATAATAGGAGTCCCAGAAGAAGAAGAGACAAGAAGGAGCAGGATATTTATTTGAAGAAGTAAAAGCTGAAAATGCCTTTGATCTGGGGAAGGAAACAAACACCTAGCTGCACAGAGAACTCCCATCAAAATCAAAAGTAGATAACACCAAGATGTATTATATTTAAATTTGCAAAATATAATGATAAAGAAAAAATCTTAAAAGCAGTAAGATAAAAGAAGTCTATAACTTACAAGAGAAAACCCATAAGGCTAGCAGATTTTTCAACAGAAACTTGGGAAGCCAGAAGAAAGTGGCTTGATATATTCAAAGTGCTGAATGGGAAAAATCTGCAGCCAAGAATATTCTATCCAGCAAGGCTGTCATTCAGAATAGAAGAAGGGATAAGGAGTTTACCATACAAACAAAAACTAAAGGAGTTCATGACTACTAAATCAGCCCTGCAAGAAATGTTAGAGGAGACTCTTTGAATTGAAGGAAGAGACCAAAAGTGACAGTATGAAGGTAGGAAACATAAAATCAGGAAAAAGGAATATCTGTAAAAAATCAGTTAAGGAACTCACAACATAAAAGGATGTCAAATATGACAATGTAGACCTAAAATGTGGGAAGGAGAGAAGAATGGGTTCAAACAAAAATGACCATCAGCTTAACATAGACTGCTATATACAGAAAAGGTTATACACAAACTTAATGGTAATCATATATTAAAAACCACTAATATATATACAAAGAATAAAGAGAAAAAACTCCAAATATATCATTAAAGAAAAGGAGCAAACCATGAAAGAGAGAAATGCAAGAAAAGAGCAGAGATAATCTTCAGAAACAATCACAAAAAAACAAAATGAAAATAAATACATATCTATCAATAATTATTTTGAATGTCAAGGGGCTAAATGCTTTGATCTAAAAACACAGGGCAACAGAATGGATTAAAAAAAAAAACCTATCTGTATGCTGCCTACAAGAGATTCATCTCAGACCTAAAGATACCTGCAGATTGAAAATGAAGGGATGGATGTCAAAAGAAAGCTGGAGTAGCAGTATTTATATTGAACGAAATAGACCTTAAAACAAAGACTGTAACAAGACACAAAGAAGGACACTCTGTAATAATAAAAGGGACAATCTAGGACCTGTATGATGTCTCAACCTGCCCTGCCTCCTCTATGCAACCACCGTCTCCATCTGCCTACTGCTTCCCACAATTGTGGCCCCGCAGCAGCAGCAGCTCCAGCTCTCACCCCTCAAGGGGCTCAGCCTGGCAGACAAGGAGAACACGTCCCTTGCCCTCAGCAGGACAGACTGCTGGCCAGTAGGACCGCTAGGAGGATCTTCCAGCAACCCGCCAAGCAAAAACTGAGGTATTTGCCCCTAGCATGGAGAATGAGTCACTACTCAGAGAAAACCCTCATCACGTTGTCATCCTCCTTATCGAGTACCATGGTATTTGGCAGATGCATAAGAAAGCTGAGGCTCCCTTTTGGACAGCTGAAGAGGTGGATCTTTCCAAGGACATTCAGCATTGGGAATCCCCGAAGCCTAAGGAGAGATATTTTATACCCCATATTTTGGCTTTCTTTGTGGCAAGTGATGGCATAGTAAAATGATAACTTGGTGGAGTGGTTTATCCAAGAAGCTCAGATTATAGAAGCCCTCTGTTTCTATGGCTTCCAAATTGTCATGGAAAACATCAATTCTGAGATGTATAGCCTCCTCATTGTCACTTATATTAAAGATTCTAAAGAAAGGGAATTTCTCTTCAAATCCATTGAGACAATGTTTGTATAAAGAAGAAGGCAGATCGGACCTTGCATTGGATTGGGGACAAAGAGGCCACCTATGGAGAATGGATTATAGCCTTTGCTGCCATGGAAGCAGTTTTCCAATGAACTTATTAGCAGAGCTAAGGGTTTACACTGTGACTTTGACTGCCTGATGTTCAAAGACCTGGTCCACAAACCTTCAGAGCAGAGAATGAAGGAAATAATTATCAATGCCATTATGATTGAACAGGAATTCCTCATGGAGACCTTGCCAGTAAAGCTCATTGGGATGAATTGCACTTTAAGGAAGCAGTATATTGAATTTGTGGCAGACCAACTTATGCTGGAGCTTGGTTTTAGCAAGGTTTTCAGAGCAGAAAATCCATTTGACTTTATGGAGAATATTTCACTGGAAGGAAAGACTTCTTTGAGAGGAGAATAGGCAAGTATCAGGATGAGAGTGATGTCAAGTCCAACAGAGAATTCTTTTACCTTGGATGCTGACTTCTAAGTGAATGAATGTGCTCTTATTCTCTTATTTTGCTGATTTTTTTCCTTTTCCATAAAAAAATCAGCTACTTGAAGTGTATCAAACCAGTTACACCATGAATTATCAATAATGTTCATGAATAGTATTGTTAAAACTGTGTAGCTACCTCATAAGCAAGCCTGTTGATTGGTGATGCTAGTCATCTCACCTAGAGAAAAGGATGGACTAAAGCTATTCAAATTTGCAGGAAAGATCTTGGCCATGTTTGGCTTTTTCAGACAGGCTGGCTGTCCATGACTTCACCATGTCTCTTAGAGGCAGTTTGGTCTCAAAGTGTGGGGACTCTGGAATGAGTCTGATCCAGTCAGTTACTATAAGGCCCTTGGGAGGTGTCAGTCTCAGTGCTTCAAAACAGATTTTAAAGTTTGCTTACTGCTTTGTATATACAACTGGCACTTTACACACAAATAAACATAGTTTGTACTGTTGAAATAAAAGCCTGATTTAACCTAATTTGGTTTCTAGCCCAAATGCAAAGCATTCTTTTTTTTTTTCTCAAAGCATTCTTTTGACCAATAATGGGAGCCAGTACAGAATTTACTAGGTGACCAAAGTCGGTCAAACCTTTGCAAATCAAGCATGTTATTTCCATTTTTTAATTTTCTATAATGAATTGATGTGCTCCTTAATCAACTTTAGAGTCAGTCCTGCACATACCTACGTATTAGCCAGTTGGTGCCACAAAGAAGACAAAGAAGTTGTGTTTTATATTTTGTAGGCCAGGTTGAGTATTGTGGAATAAGAGAGAGGGGAAAGGAGCTTCTAATTTAAATCATTGGAGCTTGAAGTGTGATGCAGGCTGTCTGCTGGCACCTGGGGGTGTGTGAGAAGCAACATCTTTTTATTTTTCAGATCCTATTTTCCCCAACTTTGAGTTCTTACAAAAGATCCTTAGATCCTTAGCCATGGGATCTGAGATAATATTGTAAATTGATTTTTAAATCATCCTTGCATGAAATGACCTACTTAGGATCTTGCTCCAATTAAGAGGCACAACCAGAACTGAAGTTGGCTCCCCAAAAAGTTGAGCATTTATTCCAGTTTGGTTTAATTTGTAAGTAGGTACTCTTGACCTAATCCTCTTATGTTTACTACATTTTTTTTAAATTAGAAGATTTTTCTTTTACTGTACCTGTTCTTTTATATGTGTGGTTCATATTTTGAAATAATTGCCCAGTAGTGCAGTTCATGACCGAAGCAGATAGCTTTCAGTGCAGTGACTTCCAGCGTTTGCCTTAATCTGAGCATTACTTTTTTGGATTCCTGACCTTCAGTTGAAAACTAGTTTCGTGAGCTATATAAATACATGTCCTATTCACATAGTAGTTTTAGAATGAAGTATAAAATAATATACTTAATAGGACTAGTTTCAATCAACTTGCTTTTGTGTTACCACTGCCTTCTCCTTCCCCCTGAACCTCCAAAATCCAACCAGGATGTTACATGGAGGGTGGTGGATAATATGCACTGATCCTTTGGCCACATTTGTTAACATGTTGTGTTGTGTTGGCTGATCACTGACCTGTTCTATTGTCAGTTTTCTTCATTTATTGTATAAATTGTCAAATAGTCAATTTAAAAATTTCTCTAATAGAGGCTGTCTATCTTTTAAATTATTGTTACTTAAAGTCAATCCAGATTATGTAGTTTTTACACTTGTGCAACACAAAAGTTAATAAACATTTTTGCCTTGTGAAAATAAATAAATAAAGGGGACAATCCAACAAGAAGATAAAACAATTGTAAATGTTTATGCACCCAAGATGGGAGCACCCAAATATATAAAACAGTTAATAACAAACATAAAGGAACTAATTTATAATAATGCAATAATAGTAGGGGACTTTAGCACCCCACTTACATCAATGGACACATCATTCAAACAGAAAATCAACAAGAAAACAGTGGCTTTGAGTGACACACTGGGATAAATGGATTTAACAAATATATCCAGAACATTCCATCGTAAGACAGCAGAATACATATTGTTTTCCTATGCATGGAGAACTCTCTCCAGAACGGGTCACATATTAGCCCACAAAACCATCCTCAACAAATTCAGGAATACCAAAGTCATATCATGTATCTTTTATAACTACAACACTATGGAACTACAAGTTAGCCACAAGATAAAACCTGGAAAGAGCACAAATACATGGAGGTTAAATAACATGCTACTAAACAATGAATGAGTCAACCAGGAAATAAAAGAAATAAAAAAGTACATGGAAACAAGTGTAAGTGAAAACATAATCACCCAAAACCTTTGGGAAGCAGCAAAAGTGGTTATGAAAGGAAAATGAATAGCAATACAACTCTACTTCAAGAAGCAAGTAAGCAGTAAGGTATAACCTTACACCTAAAGGCACTAGTAAAAGAACAACAAATAAAACCTAAAATAATCTGAAAGAAATAAATATTAAAGATTAGAGCAGAAATAAACAATATAGAAACTAAAAAGCAATAGAATAGAACAATGAAACCAGGAGCTGGTTCTTTGAAAAAAAAAAATCAATAAAATTGATAAACTTTTAGCCAGATTTATCAAGAAAAAGAGAAAGAATTAAATAAAGTCACAAATGAGAGAGTAAAAATAACAACAAACACCACAGAAATAAAAAGGATTATGAGAAAATGTTATGAAAAACTATATGCCAACAAATTGGAAAACCTAGAATAAATGGATAAATTCCCAGAAAAAAAAATATATATTAGCAAAAGTGAAAGAGGAAGAAATAGAAAATTTGAACAGACTGTTAACTAGCAAAGAAACTGTATCAGTAATTGAAAAGCTCCCAAGAAATCAAAGTCCAGAACCATATGGCTTCACAGGCAAGTTCTACCAAACATTTAAAGAAGAATTAATGCCTATTCTCCTCAAACTATTTCAAAAAATAAAAAAGGAAGGAAAACTTCCAAATTCATTCTTTGAGTCCCACATCATTCAGATACCAAAACCGGAAAAAGACACCACTAAAAAAGAGAGCTACAGGCCAATATTCCTGATGAACAAGGATGCAAGAATCCTCAACAAAATACTAGCACACCTAATTCAACAATATATTTTTAAAAAATCAGTCACCATGATTAAGTGGGATTTATTTCTGGGCTGCAAGGGTGATTCTATATTCCCAAATCAATCGATGTGATACATCACATCAATAAGAGAAAGGATAAGAACCATATAATCATTTCAATAAACATAGAAAAAGCATTTGACAAAGTAAAATATACATTCATGATAAAAACCTTCAACAAAGTAGGTTTGGAGGGAGCATACCTCAACATGATAAAGGCCATATATGAAAAACCCACAGTTACCATCATCCTCAATGGGGGGAAAAATGAAAGCTTTTCTTCTAAGGTTTGGAATAAGACAAAGATGTCCACTCTCACCACTTCTATTCAACGTAGTGCTGGAAATGCTAGCCATAGCAATCAGACGACAGAAAGAAATAGAAGGCTTCCGAATTGGTAAGGAAGAAGTCAAACTTTCACTATTTGTGGATGACATGGTACTCTATATAGAAAATCTGAAAAATTCCACCAAAAAACTTCTATAACTGATTAATTCAGTTCTAGAAAGTCACAGTGTAGAAAATTGATGTACAGAAATCTATTGCATCTCTGTACACCAATAATGAAGCAGCAGAAAGAGAAATTAAGAAAACAATCCCATTTACAATTGCACCAAAAATAATAAGATATCTAGGAATAAACCTAACCAAAGAGGTAAAAGACCTGTATTCTGAAAGTTATAAAGCACTGTTGAAAGAAATTTAAGATGAAACAAAGAAATGGAAAGACATTCCATGCTCATGGACTGGAAGAACAAATACTGTTCAAATGTTTATACTACTCAAGGCAATCTGCACATATAATGCAATCTCTATCAAAATACCAACAGAATTTTTCACAGAACTAGAAAAAATTATCCTATAATTTGTATGGAGCTACAAAAGACCCCAAATAGCCAAAACAATCTTGAAAAAGAAAAAGCTAAGTTGGAGGCATCACAACTGTGGACTTTAAGTTATATTACAAAGCTATAGTAATCAAAACAGCATGGTACTGGCACAAAAATAGATACAGATCAATAGAACAGAATAGAAAATCAAGAAATAAACACTCAATTATGTGCTCAATTAAGCTTTGACAAAGCAGGAAAGAATAACCAATGGAAAAAAGACAGTCTCTTCAACAAATGGTGTTGGGAAAACTGGACAGCAGCATGCAAAAGAATGAAACCGGACCAGTTTCTCATACCATACACAAAAATAAATTGAACATGGATTTAAGACCTAAATATGAGACCTGAAAACATAAAAAATCCTAGAAGAGAGGACAGGCAGTAATTTCTCTGACATTGACCATAGCAACATCTTTCTAGATATGTCTCCTGAGGCAGGGGAAACAAAAGCAAAAATAAACTATTGGGATTACATCAAATTGAAAGTCTTCTGCACAGTGAAGTAAACAATCAACAAAGCTAGTTAGCAACCTATGGGTTGGGTGAAGATCTTTGCAAATGTCATATCTGATAAAGGGCTAGTATACAAAATATATAAAGAATTTATAAAACTCAACACCCAAATAACATATAATCCAATTAAAAATGGTCAGAAGACATAGACGTTTTTCCAAAGAAGACGTCTAGTTGACCAACAGATACATGAAAAAACGTTCATTATACTTACCATTAGGGACATGTAAATAAAAACTACAATGAGGGATCCCTGGGTGGCACAGCGGTTTGGCACCTGCCTTTGGCCCAGGGCGCAATCCTGGAAACCCGGGATCAAATCCCACGTCAGGCTCCCGGTGCATGGAGCCTGCTTCTCCCTCTGCCTGTGTCTCTGCCTCTCTCTCTCTCTGTGACTATCATAAATAATAAAATAAAAATTAAAAAAAAAAAAACCTACAATGAGATATCGCCTCACACCTGTTAGAATGACTAAAATCAACAACACAAGAAACAACAAGTATTGGCAAGGATGTTGAGAAAAAGGAACAGTTGTGCATTGTTGTTCAGGGTTGCAAATTGGTGCAGCCATGCTGGAAAATAGTATGGAGGTTCCTCAAAAAGTTAAAAATAAAACTACCCTTGATCCAGAAATCACACTACTGGGTTTTTACTCAAAAAATACAAAAACACTAATTCAAAGGGATACATGCACCCCTATATTTATAGCAGCATTATTTACAATAGCCAAGATATGAGAGCAGCCCATGTCTCCATTAACTGATGAAAGGATAAAGAAGAAATTTATATATATACATATTTATATATATTTATTCTTTATATTTTCTATATTTTCTATAAATATATATTTATAGAAAATATATAAATATATTTTTATATTTTTATAAAGAATAAAAATTATTCTTTATATTCTCTATATTTCTTATATATTCTCTATATTATATATATATATATATATAATATATATATAATTCAGCCACAATGAAGAATGATGTCTTGCCATTTACAATTATATGCAGGAGCTAGGGAGTACAATACTAGGCAAAATAAGCCAGACAGACAAACACCATATGATTTCACTCATGTGTAGAATTTAAGAAGCAAAAAAATGAGCAAAGTGAAAAAGAGAGAGACAAATTAAGAAACAGACTCTTAATTATAGAGAACTGATGGTTACCAGAGGGGAAGGGAGTGGGGAGTTGGATTAAATAGGTAATGGGGATTAAGGAGTACACTTGTGATGAACACTGGGTGATGCATGGAATTGTTGAATCACTAAACTGTACATCTGAAACGAATATAACATTGTATGTTAATTAACTGGAATTAAAATAAAAACTTACAAAATAGTAAACAGCATTATACAGCATAAAAAGGATTAGTTATATAATAATAAAGTGAGCAATTCACTAGAAGATATAATCTTTAAATTCCTAAATTCCTAAATTCCTATGAACCTAAAAACATAGTCTCAAACAAATATGAAAAAAAAAATGATGGAATTAGAAAGAAAAATTGAGAAATCCACAATTATAATTGAAATTTTAATATTCTTCTCTCAATAACTGATAGATCAAGGAGACAAAAATAATTATGCTACCAAAAATTGAACTAACAATTAACAAGAATTTGGTCTAACTGACATATATAATACCTCACACAAAGCAATCAGAAAATAGTCTTTTCAAGTTTATTGGTAATGTATGAACAGTGAATATGACTAGATTGAATCTCATCTCTATAAATGCCAAAAGACAAAATGAAAAACTCAAACAAAAAAGCAGATATCACTCAGAATAGTTTGTATGACCATAATGCAATACCCATAGAAAGCATTAAAAAAAAAGGAGAGAGGGACTACTAACATCTATAATTTGAATGCCTATATGCATAGAGATTCATGAATTCACACATATATGAATAGTAAGCAACCTATGCACTGCATACATATACTATATGTATATAACTATACATATATACGAATAGTTCAAAGAAAAATATAATGGAAATTTGAAAAAAATTAAAATTGAAAAACAATGAAAGCACTGTGAATCATAACTCAAGGGATACAGATATAGCAGTACATAACTAATAAATTTATAGCCTGATAAGTAAGCTTTAGAAAATATTATTTAAAATTTCAAAAAGTTAGAAAATGAAGAGTAAACCTAAGGAAAATAGAAAAACTAAAATCAGAATACAGAGGAAATAAATCAGATAGAAAATAAACCAATAAACCAAAGGCTTGTCTTTTGGAAAGACTAGTAAAATATGGAAACTACATAGTGAAGGTTTATAAAAAAAAGAAAGAAAAACATGTTAAAAATATAAGGAATGGAAAGCAGGGATATAATTAGAGATACAGTGGAGACTAAAAATTCACATGGAAATATCATGACCAACTTTATGCCAATAAATGTGCAAAAATAAAAATGAATTTTCTAAGAAATAATTACTAAAATTGACTTAAATAACAGGAAAAACTTGAATATATCTATATAACCAATAAAGAAACTGAATAAACATTTTATAATCTACATACAAAATCAGCAGGCCAGACAATTTCACAGACAAATTCTACCTAAATTTCACAGAACAAATATCTTCTTTCTTACACCCTTGAAGAATAGATGAGTTCTATCATATAGAAATTGTTCCTGAGCAGTGGTTCTCAAACCTGGTTTCACATTATAGTCACCTGGGAAGCATTTTAAAATAATGATGCCTGGATCCATCGCCAGAGATTCTGATTTATTTGGTATAGGCCAAAAAAAAATCCTGAACATAATTTTATATACAAACAAAAACCAAAAACCAAAAACTCCCCAAGCAATCTAAATGTGCATCTGGGAATCGCTGAACTAGTGAACAAAATAATAAATAGGTAAAGCTAGCCAAATCACCTTTTGAGGCAAATACAAACTTGATACAAAGTCCCAACTTGGACAATACAAGAAAAAAATCATAGACCAATCTCTTTTATACAGAGAAGCAAAAATTCTAAAGAAAATAGTATAAAACTAAATCAAACATGCATTAAAAACACATGATGGGGGTGCCTGGGTAGCTCAGTTGGTTAAGCATCTGACTTGATTTCAGCTCAAGTCATGGTCTCAGGGTCATGAGACCAAGGCCCACGATGGGCTCTGAGCTCAGCAAGGAGTCTGCTTGAGATTCTCTCTCTCTGTCTCCCCTCGCCCCTCTTCACCCCATGCATGCTCTCTCTCTAAAATAAGTAAATAAATCTTTAAAAAATACACATGATGACAATGTGTGGCTTAACCTAGGAGTGCAAAGATCTTTTAAACTGATAACAGACACTAGACTTGATCTTAGCCAAAAGGACAAGAAGTGATGCAAAGATCTTTTAACATTAAAATATTACTAAAAATCATAATTTTAACAGATTAAGGGGGAAGTCTTATCATAATATGGATACAGATTTTTTTAGAGAAAATAGAAAATCCACTCGAGTGAAATAACTTTTAGCAAACTAGAAGTATATGGGATCTTCCTTAACCTGATAAGAGCTATCAACCCCCAAACAGCAGACATGTTACTTACTGGGAAAATATTCAAGATGCAATATTCCTTTTAAAATTGAGAAAGTGACAAGAATGACATACTGTTGCTTTTATTAAGCATATACTGGAGATCTTAGCTGGGGCAAAGAGACAAGGAAAATAAATCACAATTGAATATGAGTAATCACAACTGCGATCATTCATAGATGCCAATGTTGTAAGAGAAGACCAATATAGAGAGTTGTACCATGCTTGGAGATAGGGAGAAAATATTTTAAACGTCACAGTTGTTTCCAAGTTAATCAATAACTTCAAGGGAATTCCAATTTAAATTCTAAAAGGGGATTTCATAGAAATGGACAAACTGACCCTGAAATTCATTTGGAGACAACAAAGACCTAAAAGGAATCAAGAGAGTGTCAAAGAATGGTTTTAAAAAAGGAGAATTTTCCCTACCAGGTATCATGATTCATCATAAAGCTATAAGTAATTGGGCAGCCCTGGTGGCTTAGCGGTTTAGCGCTGCCTTCAGCCTGGGGTGTGATCCTGGAGACCGGGGATCGAGTCCCACATCAAGCTCCCTGCATGGAGCCTGCTTCTCCCTCTGTCTCTGTCTCTGTCTCTCTCTAATAAATAAGTAAAAAATCTTTTTAAAAAGCTATAAGTAATTAACACAGTGGTTTTTGAATTGGGGAAAAACAAATAAAACAATTGAACAGAATAGAGCACCTAGAAAAAGACTGATATTTACATGGCAACTTGATATAAGATAGAGATAGCATGACAACCCTGTGTGCACAGAATGTACTATTCAATAAATAGTAATGTGATAATTTGCTATTTATTTGGAAAAAGACCATGAAAACCCTAGCCCACATCACATAGAAAAGTAATTCTATGTGATTCAAATGCTTAAATTTGACAATACAAACTTAAAAATTTTTAGAGCATGGAAAATATTTTCACATCATTGAATTAGGATATGATTTTTTAACAAAACATAAAATAATACAAGCCATAAAGGCAATATTTGATATATATGCTACATTAAAATTAAAAACTTGTGTGTATCATAAAGTGTCACAAACTTGAAAGGATAGTCACAGATTTGGAACAGATTTTTACTAAATATATAATACTCAAAGGATTTGGGTCAAGAATAAAAAATCTCAACAATTCATAACTCAAAAAAATCCAACAATGCAATAAAAAGTGGACAAGTGATATGAATAGGCAATTCACAAAGAGAACTCCAAATTTATACAATTATATGTGACAAATTAGTGAAAATATGTGACCTAGAGACACAGGCATCTATCTGGGTAAATCCTGAAAGTATAATTTTGAATGACAAAAGTCAGTTGAAAAAGGATTCTATTTAGGTAAAAATTCTAAAATTCACAAATAAACACTTCATAATGTGTATGGTTGTAAACATATGTAGAAAATATACAAAGTGCAAGTAAATTACATATACAAATTTCAGCAGAGGCAGGGAAGGAAAAGGGATGGAGGTTAGTCTTTGGCTATAGCCGTAACTATTTATTTATGAACAAAAACTTAGGTAAATGTGGTAAAATGTTAACATCTGTTAAATCTGTGAGTTTGATTAATGGGTACTTGTTATATTAAATTCATATACTTTACTTATGTTTGAACTATATCATGACTTAAATTAAATTAAAGGAACACCTAGGTGGTTCAGTCGGTTGAGAATCTGACTCTTGGTTTTGGCTGGGGTCACGATCTCAGGGTTGTGGGATCAAACCCCTCAACAGGCTTCAAGTTCAGTGATGAGTCTACTTGAGATTATCTCTCCCTCTCTCTCTACCCTCCTCCGATAAATAAATAAAACCAAATAAATAAGTAACATTAAAAAATGTTTAAACATTAAATGACTATAAGAAAATATGGGTAAATATTTATCTGCTCATGGAAGAAGGGAAATACTTAAATATGAAAGAAAAAATCATAAAGGAAAAGACTGATAAATGTGACTACATAAAAAGTTAAAAATTCTAAGTAAAAAAAAATCAGGGGAGCCTGGGTTGCTCAGTCAGTTAAGCATCTGGGTCTTGATTTCAGCTCAGGTCATGATCTCAGGGTGGTGAGACTGAGCCCAATGTTGGGCTCCTCACTTAGTGTGAAGTCTGCTTGAGATTCTCTACCTCTGCCCCTGCCCCCCCCCACTTGCACTCTTTCTCTATCTCTCAAATAAATAAATAAATCTTAAAAAAAAACTTCAAAAATTTTAATTACAAAAGTGAAGAAAATATAATGTGCATATATGAATCATAAACATACATATAAAATCAGTAATGTTAATGTAAAAAAGCACTCTCAATATCAATTTGTTCATCAAATGTGAGCAATTTGAATAAATAAGAATACTTAACATTGGTGAGTATGCAGTGAGATCAGCACTTTTATCAACTGCTTGTGGGAATTTAAAATGGGACGCCTGGGTTGCTCAGTGGTTTAGCACCTGCCTTTGGCTCAGGGCCTGATCCTGGAGACCTGGGATCGAATCCCACATCAGGCTCCCTGCATGGAGCCTGCTTCTCCCTCTATGTCTCTGCCTCTGTCTCTGTGTCTCTCATGAATAAACAAATAAAATCTTAAAAAAAAATATATATATATATGTATATATATATAAAATAAAATGGCTGATCCTCGGGGAGAGCACTAGACAATACTAATGACAGCATTGAAATTGTTCATACTAAAAATAGACATTAGCTTCATAAAAATTATGATTTCTGAGAGGTGAGATGGCAGAAATGATCTACATTTGCTATGTTCTATACTTCTTTTTTTTAGTACCTGGTTTATTTTGTTTTTATAATTTAAACTCACAATTCCTTTTTAATTTAAAACATCTCAATAAAAAACAAATTGTACCTTTTAGCCTCTAATTCTGCTGCTAAAGATGCCATCCCAGGGAAATAATTAGATGTGTGCACAAATCTTAATATGCCAAATGATCCTTATAAATTTTATAATACCAAAACATAGGCACAGTTTAAATATTAAACATTAGAGGAATAATTAAATACAGTATGGAGCAGAAACATAAAGGAGTAGAATGCTGGCATTTAAAAATACGTTTTTAAAAATTACCACACAGCAAAATGCATACTATATGACTAAGAAAAAAGAAAGGATAGCTCAGTGATACCATTCAGTGTCAAATTAATGAAAAAAGCTTTGAAATGTAATCCAAGTTGAGAAGGGGACAAAATGGTTTTTGTTATAATAAGACCGTGCTTATGCTGACAAGGGAGTGATTCATCTCCTGGGTAGACCCAATGAAGGATCTGGGCAGGAAAGAAATTCCCTCTGTGAGATGTACTTTTTAAAATTATTTTTTATGGGCAGCCCAGTTGGCTCAACGATTTAGCACCGCCTTTAGCCCAGGGCCTGGTCCTAGAGACCTGGGATAGAGTCCCAGGTCAGGCTCCCTGCATGGAGCCTGCTTCCCCCTCTGCCGGTGTCTCTGCCTCTCTCTCTCTGACTCTCATGAATGAATGAATAAATAAATAAATAAATAAATAAATAAATAAATAAATAAATAAAATCTTTTAAAAAATTATAATTATTTTTTATTTTGCTCTTCCCAAGAATCTAAAAATATCAAATAGCAGTCTACAAGCCAGAGCAGAGGATCACCCTGACATTCTGGATTAATCTCCAGAGGCCGTGAGGAAAGAGTAGCTTGAACTCTGTTTTTGCAAATTTCTGTGATCTTCACTTGTGAGTGTCATAAGATAATCACTGCTTTTGGGAGGGAAATATTCATTCCCACTTCCACAGGAGGGCGAAGAATGATCTACAGGACTTTGGGGAGATATGCCAAAAAGGCAATAACTGAGCCAGGACATTTGCCCTTGATCTCCAAATCCCCTAAGAATATCTAAAGCTAAATCATATGGGCCAAAAAAGAAGAAGCCTACCATACAGCCCATATACATATAAAACATATCATATATATGTATATATTGTATACAGATATATGTGTATACACACACACACACATATATGCATAGAAAAAGATCTAAAGGCAAGACACTAAAATACTAGTGTTTTCCCAGGGTTTGAAATTACAATTGATTTTTATTTTCTTATGCAGCATGGGGTTTTCAAATATTAATTGATTTTTGTTTTCCTTCTTGATAATCCTTTCTGCCTTGCAGTACCTCCCACAATTAAAATTAGACACTAGCATTGAAACTTATTGCCCCAGGGAAGGGAGGACAAAAAATAACTCAGGAAAACAATGAGTCAAAATTTTTACATTTGAGTTTCAAAATAAAACTGTTAAGTCCTTAGCTAGGAGGAGAGTCTGAAAGCCAAAGAAATTTTGATTTGCTAGAATGAGGCAGCCAAGAGAGAAAAATAACATTTTGGAATTCTATAAAATCTGCCGTTCACAAAGACTGTTGGACCCAGGGTTTATATCATAAACCATTCAGTAGGGAAGAATTTGTAATGGTATAGGAGGGGTTTTCCAGCCATAAAAAGAGAAAAAATCCCTTCTGTACTGGTAAATGTTTGGAGAAGTTTGAAAGACTAAAGATACCCTCTCCCTAGTTCAAAAGCCAGTGAAATAAGGATGAAAAGTAAAAAAAAAAAAAAAAAAAATCAGATCTATTAGAGAATTCTAAATGTGCCCCATTTCTCAACTACATCTTTTGGAGGAAGTAGCCTCTACGAATGCCCCTGGTGACATTGGAATGGCTGTATTTGAGTAGAAATGGCAGCTTGGCATGTCTAGGCACAAAAAGGCTTGATGCATTGCCACTTTTTCCAGAATCTCCCTTGGCTTCCAAGGTGTGTGAACGTAATCTGAAAAGTTCCCATGTGTCTGAAAGTTGCAAGGAAAATCACCAAGAATTGAGAAACAGTATGTCTGCCAGTATGTCGTAGCCCACGGACAAGCAACTGAGTAGCAGAAGATGCAACTGGACAGCCCAAGTCTGAAGCTAATGAACTTGACTGAGCCTCAGCAATTCAGTTTCTCTATATGAGCTGAAAAGGAGGTCCAGTTAGCCTGAGATTACTGCCAGGCCTCCAGTTCCCCTGCTTTCCCTACCCCCAACCCATTACTGTGCTTTGCCCATGCCAAGAGAAGTACACAAGTAAGCACCTGAGCATGGAATGCAGAGGTGCTGCTTCACAAACCCTGGCTAAACAAGTTCTGCACACCCCAGCAGAGGTCAGTCAGGATAGACTGTCGATGCTCACACTCAAAGGAAATTAGAACACCCAGAAGAAAGGAAGAAATAGTTCAGTCCTTCATAAAGGACTGAGTTTAAAATCCGAAATACTTAAGATATATTGTAGAACTAAGTTTACTGCAGAAAAATGAAAAGCAAGTCAAAAGCTGAGCAAATTTCAGTTGTAGGGACATAAAGAGCATTGCAGTCTTGTACAGTTGAGTTGTGATTGGGAAATTTTCTACTTCCATATTTCTTTAAACTTTCTGGCACTTTCCAAATGCACTGAATGTTATACTGATTCTTTCAAACCTGAACAAAACAAACATTAAAATAAAGCTATTTGAAAATGTTTTTTTTTCAAAGATGCAGACTACCTTACGTTAGTTTTAAAAGTTCTGGGCTCCTAGAATTATGAGTTCACATCTATAAGCACTGTAAAAGAGGGGGTCCTATTGTCAGCATGCAAAGTGCAAAAGTTAGAAGCTGATAGGGATTCACTGAACATATTTTAAATCAACACACATTAAGACCATTAGAAGTTGTTAAAATCTGTAGGTAAGTGTCTGTAGAGAGTATCTTTTGTTCTAAGAGAAAGTGAAAAGTTCTTGTTTCAAATAGGGAAAAGAATGACATTTGATAAACAACTTGGTAAAGATATAAACAAACTGTTATGGGAACAAATGCAAGGGAATCATTAGTTCTTTGGAGAGGTTCATATATCTCTTGCAAGCTGAATCTGCAAACTTAAACATATAAAGTGATGACAGTGAACACTGATATTTCCTTTTGACAAATCCCCATAACAGTCATTTGAACTGACATCATGGGAGAGAGGACATGGAGTATGCTTCTTGCTGTCCTGGAATACATGTAGTGTAACAAAGAATAAACTTTCCCTGTCATTTTTTGGATTCAATCCAGGGGTTGCAGAAGCTTAGCACCCTGGCTGACCCGGGCCACAGACATGTTTATTCTGGCTCACAATTTTCTTTAAAATAAATTTAAGAGTCCTTAGATTTATCCAGGTCACCAGTGACACACCAGTCCCTTTGGAAAAATCAACACTTCTTAATGGTTAAGAATAGGGACATTAATAGAGTACTTGAATCGAAATTCAGGATCTATCACTTATTAATCAATAACCTTTGGAAAATGATTTAACTTCTCCATGCCTTGGTTGTCTCGTCTATAAAATGGGGATAGTCATAGGGTTGTAGTGAGAATTAGGTGAATTGATACCTATAAAGCATTTAGAATAATGCCCAGCACACAGTAAGTACTATGTAAAGATTTGTTAAATAGAGTATTTGCTTACCTCTAGCTTAATTATGTTCCCTCCCCAGCTCCTGTAAACATTTGGGCTTGTACCTCTGGCTTAAGTTTATCCCCAAGAAAGTTCTCAGTTTTGCCCTTCATGTAAGCAATTTGGGTGTCCCTCCCTAAGGGTGTGAAATGAGGGAACCCAAGAGTTCTTTTTCACATATCTCCCCTATGTGTAACACATGACTAACTCATTACCATTATCATAAAAGTCTCCTGAACTCCTTAAGCACTGGAGACACTAAGGGACACCAGATACAGTTTCTGTCTTAAGGGGACGACTGCCCAATGAGAGAGACAGGGATTGTGTAGTGCAATAGAAGATTGCATATCCTAAATGCTAAATGACCGGAGTCTACTGGAGAAAGCAGTGACCACAGAGGGATGGGCTGGTGGGCTGGGCCTCATAAGCTTTATAGAGGGTATGGAGCTTGAGTTAGTTCTTGGAAGAAGAGTAGGACTTAGATCTGGCTGGAGATTAGATAGAAGAAGTCATTCTGAACAAGAACATAAATGAAAGCTTGAGAAATTACCACACATTTACTTTGAATAGGGAGCAGGTTATGTGCCAGAAATTATAGGTGATGAGGCTATAGATCCCCATAGATGAGGACAGGATTGTGGAGAGCACTGAATGCCAGAGGAAGGGCTCAAGATTTTATCTTGAAAGCAATAGGAAGTCAAAGAAGATTTCAGAATTGAGAGAGATGGTAAGGAAAAAGTGATGATTTCTTCAAAGAAATATTTTATGAGGATTAATCTGTTACAAGGTGGAGGATGGACGGGGGCCAGAGGGTAGTGGGGAAGTTAAGACACCAGAGAGGAAACTTGAAGACTTGCTGGGAGATTATTTTGGTAAACAGTCTGAGATTGAGCTTGCCTAGGTCTGGATCAAAGTGGGGCCGTGAACCTGGAAAGGAAAGGATGTAAGCCTAAAACATTATTAAAGAAATGAACACTCTCAATTATTTTGCCTAATTTAGTTCTTTGTATTCATCCAATCAAAATGAAGAGTTAGCTCTTCAAGAATTCTGTTTTCCCACAGCTTTCCCAATGCATTTATCCATACACTAAAATGTTCTGTTATCATGTATGTTTCTTCTTAACCTAAAAACTCCTCCAGGTTATGAAGTTTTTATTTAAAGATTTTATTTAGCCATTTATTTGAGCGGGGGAGAGAGAGTGTGGGAGAGGAGCAGAGGAGGAGGGGAAAGATTCTTAAGCAGGCTCCTCACTGAGCATGGAGCCTTTATGCAGGGCTTGATCTCATGACCCTGAGGTCATGACCTGAGCCAAAACCAAAAGCTGGATGCTTATCTGACTGAGCCACCCAGGCGCCCCAGGTTATGAGGTTTGTGCAATTTGTTTCTCTAGAACCTAACACAGTGCCTGGCACATATTTAAGTTTTAAAAAGGGTAAAACTGAACCAAAGAATCAGGTAGCTTTTGATGAGTGGGGAAAGAAGTAGCTCTTGAGGCTGCTTGGCACTTGGAAGTCTAAGAGAATATGATAAAAGGAATTTGGAAGAGGATCACATGGGAGGGGGGATTTCTTTGAAAAACTCTCTCTCCTTCCCCCGCCATTCTCTTCTCCATCCTTTTCCTCTCCCTCTCCTTCCCTCTATCCTTTCCTCCCTCAATAGTTAAATTTACTACTCAGGAGGAATAAAAAAGCTATATATTTTAATAACTTGGTACACAGTTAAGGAATAGAGCCCCATTGGGGAATGGGACATAGGAACAAACAGTCTGAGATTAGAATATAGATAGAAACAGAGCATCTGGTGATCTGTATGAAAGGGGGGTCAGGGAACCTGAGATGAGATATTCAAAATGCAGGGGCCTCTAAAAGAGTAAAATATTTATTGGCCAATAAAACAATCAAATTAATGTCACCGTGACTATCAGCTTTGGGTTTGATCTACCACTGTCCTTGAAAAGATGAAGTCACATACTATTAAAATGTAGAAAGGGACATTTCAAATATAGTCATGCTACTTCTACATTAAGCCTTCCCGGGTCCACAATTGTCCTTCTATGGAGGTACATTCACCCAGGGACACTGCTTATCTCAGGGACTATCTTTGAACAATTAAAAAATTCAGGAAACTATCTCTTATCTGTTATCTTCTGGAGATGGTTGGGTTTCCGAGTTAAAGGAGCTTAGGAAACTTGGCAATTTCCCAGTGGTGAGGCATGGCCTTTTTGCTGAGCTCCTCAAGAGGTATCTGTTCCTTTTTATCCTGAGAGAGAAGTATGAAACGATATAGCTGCAATCTAATTCTCTGACAAGATCAATACAAACCCCAATGAGTTATCACCATCAGTGAGGCATGGACTTCACATACGGATGCTTAATAAATATTTCTGGAGTTAACCCAAATTGCACTGGAGTAGTGGTGATGAATTTGCCCTTATCTAGATACATGTGGCAAAGGCATCCAGCCGTGATATTTCTGGTCAAGGTTTAGGTACATACAGTAGTCAGAAAATGAAGTAAATAAAACTGGCAAAACTAATGAGGGACAGTGGAGAACTAGAAATTTCATGGGCTTTACAGTAAGATATATCAGGTCTTCAGTTCTGGCTTTACCGTTTCCTAGCTATGTGAACTTAGGCAAGTTTATTAACTTCTATGAGCTCCACTACTGCATCTTCAAAATGAGATTATAACACTCACCTCATAACAGTTGTTATTGGGATTATATTGTGTAATCCATAATCATCAATATGATACTTATGAACATCAGACAAGCAATATTAGCTTCATGAACTTAGGTACTCTAACCATGTAAGCAAAGCATTGTTATCATTATAGCTGGACTGATGTGGTAAACAGAATAATGCCCCTGCAAGGACGTCCATGTCCTCATCCCTAGAACTGTTGAAAATGTCACCTTACATGGCAAAAGGAGTTTTTCAGGTGTCATTAAATTAAAGGTCTTGAGATGGAGAGATCATACTGCACTTTTGTGGTGGGCTCAATGTAAATACAGGGGTCCCTATAAGAGGGACACAAGAAGATCAAAGATAAAGGAGAAGCGATGATGGAAACTGAGGTCGAAGTGATGTGCTTTGAAGATAGGGAAGGTGGCATAGGTCAAAGAGTGCAAGGGGCCTCTAGTAACTAGAAAAGGCAAAGAAATGGATTTTCCTCTAGAGCCTGCCAAAGGAACATAGCGCTATAGATGCCTTGAGTTTAAGGCTTCTTGACCTCTAGAGGTGCTTGGGTAGCACAGTGGGTTGAGCTACCCACACTTGGTTTCAGCTCAGGTCATGATCTCATGGATCATGAGATCAAGCCCTAAGTAGTTCTCCGTGCTCAGCAGGGAGTCTGCTTGAGGATTCTCTCCCTTTGCCCGGCCCCCTCTCTAATAAATAAACAAACCCTTAAAAAAGAGAGAAAGACTTCTTACCTCCAGAACATAACAGAATACATTCTGGTTGTTTTAATGTACTGAGTTTGTGGTAATTTTTTACAGCAGCCATAAGAAACTTATCTGGATTTGGTGAAAACAATTGAGTGTATTATCACTATCCTCCAAAAAATCAGCTTTGGGGCTAGTATCACCAAATATCTCTATAGTTTGGCACTACAGCAGCTGTTGCCCATATAAAGGCAAAAACAAAAATAAAACCCTAATTCTTCTTCTTTTTTTAAGAAGACTTTTTATTTATTTATTCATGAGAGACACAGAGAGAGGCAGAGACATAGGCAGAGGGAGAAGCAGGTGCCACACAGGGAGCCTGATGCAGGACTCCATCCTGGGACTCCAGGATCATGCCCTGAGTCAAAGGCAGACGCTCAACTGCTGAGCCACCCAGGTGTCTCCCGAATTCCTCTTCTAAATCACACAGTATCACTCTGGAATACAAGTCCTTGATTGTTGTTACTGGTAACATTTCTTTGAACATGGACCTAGAATGGCTATATAGGCCCAAAAGAGAAGTTTGTATTGATATTTTTGACCCTCCTCATGGATGATTCTTACTCTGGGGCTGCAAAAGTAGCAAGACAGATGGTCATCATTTTTTTTTACCCTTTAAGGAAAAGTGGTCTGCTTTACTTACCTGTGCCTAAGAGATGGTACTAACTGAGTTACTGACTGACACTGTTCTTATGGATAATGCAAGCCTTCCAGTTCCTGCTCATCAGAATCCATTTGTATTTGATGCTGAGGTGACATGAGCAGCACTCCAACTCTGCAAGTGTACCATTTGTACTGTTTTGGTGTGAGACAGAGAGGCAAGATATCCAAGCTTCCATGGAAATATGCCTGACTAAGTTACTTGCCATTGTTCCAGATCCTGTGAATAATTTTTTAAAAAAATGAGACCTTTTGGAATGCCCACTTTCACTAGATTAGGAATGTGCTACTTTCAATTTTACAAAAACCACTGAAGCATTTTGCTCAATACTGAACCAACGCTGACTTATTTTTGAAAAAGACTACCTTACCATGTAATGCATTTTAACTGTGAAAAGGATGGTGAGGAATTCTCTCCCTCCTTCCATTATTTCATTATTCTTTAAAATGTAGCATCCAATGTACAAATCACTATGAACACAATGTTTACATTTTTGTGCCAGTATCAATAAATTCAGTTTTGTTTTTTAAAAAGGCAAGCTTCTGTCTCCTGTAAATAAAAATTTTTTTCAAGTTAACTTTTTTATTATTTGAGTTGACATACAATGTTACATTAATTTCAGGTGTACAACATAGAGATTCAACATCTTTATACATTATGCTATGCTCACTGCAAGTATAGGTACCATCTGTCACCATACAGTATCATCAACTATCTTCCCTATGTGGTACCTTGTATTTCTATGACTTAGTCATTCCATATGGAGGCCTGTATCTCACTCTCCCCTTTACCCATCTTGCCCATTCCCCTCTTCCCTCTGGCAACCATTTTATTCTCTGTATTTGTAAGTATGATTCTGTTTGTTCATTTATGTTTTTTGTTTTTTAGATTCCACATATGAATGAAATCATATCATATTTGTCTTTCTCATTCTGACTTATTTCATTTATATTATACTCTCTAGGTCCATCCATGTTGTTACAAATGACAAGATCTCATCGTTTTGTATAGAAATAAAATCTTGACCATTAAGTTATTGGGGAAAAATCACAGATATAATCTGAGAAGACCAAACTTTGTATTTTCCAAACACATTTTCCATACACATTGTATATGGACAAATTCTAGAAATCTAATAGAAGCACAGAACGTTGAGCCAACTAATAAGATCCCTGAACTAACTCCTCCGTTTTGAAACCAATGACCAAAATTAGAAATCAAGTTCATATCCCAGAGCTTAGTACAGTGCCTGGCATTCATACACACATTATTAATTCATTCAACAAATATTTACTACGCACATGGTAATAGGAATATAAGAGTGAGTGAGACAGTTTGTATTCATGGAGCTTAAGGTCTAGTGAATGGTACATAGTAAACATGTTACATGTTTGATAAATAAATTTTTTTAGGGATCCCTGGGTGGTGCAGCGGTTTGGCGCCTGCCTTTCGCCCAGGGCGCGATCCTGGAGACCCGGGATCGAATCCCACGTTGGGCTCCCGGTGCATGGAGCCTGCTTCTTCCTCTGCCTATGTCTCTGCCTCTCTCTCTCTCTCTCTGTGACTATCATAAATAAATAAAAAATTTTAAAAAATATTTTAAAAAAATAAATATTTTTTTAAATAAATTTATTTTTTATTGGTGTTCAATTTGCCAACTTACAGAATAACACCCAGTGCTCATCCCGTCAAGAGCCCCCCTCAGTGCCCATTACCCATTCCCCCCACCCCCCGCCCTCTTCCCCTTCCACCACCCCTAGTTCCTTTCCCAGAGTTAGGAGTCTTTATGTTCTGTCTCCCTTTCTGATATTTCCCACACATTTCTTCTCCCCTCCCTTATATTCCCTTTCACTATTATTTATATTCCCCAAATGAATGAGAACATACACTGTTTGTCCTTCTCCGATTGACTTACTTCACTCAGCATAATACCCTCCAGTTCCATCCACGTCGAAGCAAATGGTGGGTATTTGTTGTTTCTAATGGCTGAGTAATATCCCATTGTATACATAGACCACATCTTTATCCATTCATCTTTCGATGGACACTGAGGATCCTTCCACAGTTTGGCTACTGTGGACATTGCTGCTAGAAACATCGGGGTGCAGGTGTCCTGCCATTTCACTGCATCTGTATCTTTGGGGTAAATCCCCAGCAGTGCAATTGCTGGGTCGTAGGGCAGATCTATTTTTAACTCTTTGAGGAACCTCCACAGTTTTCCAGAGTGGCTGCACCAGTTCACGTTCCCACTAACAGTGCAGGAGGGTTAAGAGTTGGACTTTTTAAAAAAGTGAAGTATGGTTGACATGCAATATTATATTAGTTTCATATATAGAACATAGTAACTTGACATTTAGATACATTATGAAATGCTCGCCATGGTAAGTATAGTTACTCTGTCACATATGAAGCTATTACAATATTACTGACTATATTCCCTATGCTGTACTTTATATCCCTGTGACTTATTTATTTTATAATTGGAAGCTTGTAGCTCTTAGTCCAACCCCACCCCCTCCTCTCTAGCAACCACCAGTTTGTTCTCTGTATTTAAGTCTGATTCCAAACATACATCTTTCTTGAAATGAAAAAATTATGGAGATGAGGAACAGGTTAATGAGTGTCAGGATTAAGGGGGGGTGGAAGTGGAGGTAGGAGGGGTGGCTAAAGAAGAACAACATGAGGGATTTTTTTAAAATTTAATTTCAAGTTAGCATACAGTACAGCACTAGTTTCAGGAGCAGAATCCTGTGATTTGTCACCCACATACAACACCCAGTGCTCATCCCAACAAGTGCCCTACTTAATGCTTATCACTCATTTATTGGGAAAAGGAGAAAAAGAGAGAGAAGGAAAGAAAAGAGAAAAAGAAAAAAGAGAAAGAAGAAAAAAAGGAAAAAAAGAGAAGAAAAAGAGAAAGAAAAAGAAAGAAAGGAGAAAAAAAGGGGGTGGGGTGGGGGAAGCAATCAGAAATCAAAAAGAAAGAAAGAAAGAAAACACAAAACAAAACAAAAAAACAAAAAACACGAGGGAGTACCTTCTGATTCTGTATACTGTAAGTCCCTTGACTTCCCCTGGAACTTATCCTTCTAGCTGGTCTTCTGGGGGAGGGGCCTGTTGTGCTGATTCTCAGGTGTTAGCACTTGGGGGAGCTGCTCTGCCCCCTGCCTGGTGCAGGGCTCAGTGGGGGTTGTTTACCCCGTGAGGCCCCAGGAGGAACAACCGCCGTGGCGAGGCCAGCTCTGGAGCCCTGGAGTCAGCTCCCGCAGTAACTACAGGGCTCTCCGTCTGCAGGGCCGGGAGGCTCCGGGGCGGGGCCGCTGATCTGCTCAGCTCGGGGCAGGAGCGTCCTTGCTGTCCTGGGCCCTCCTGGCCTCTGCCTGTCCCAGGGGGAGGCCAGATCCTGGGCTGTGTCCCCGCGCCCTGTGCTCCGAGGCCTGCGCTGTTGGATTCGGCTCCCGCCCCGCAGCCCCCTCCGCGGATCCGCCGCCCGACCCCTCCGAGCTGCTCCAGGTCCCGCCAAGCGCTGCAGCCCTTAGGGAGCTCGGCGCATCTCCCAGGGGCGGTTCCTCTGTTAGTGTCCCAGGGACCCCAAGGGCATCCCCGCCCTCCTGGGTCCTGCTCTAACTCCCTGCAAGCCCCTTTCCGCCCGGGAAGGTTGGTGCAGCTCCTGCTCCTCCGGGACGGGGCTCTCCTGTCCTGGGGACACTCGCCCCGGCCTCAGCCTGGCTCCTCGCAGGCCCCTCCCCCTTTTGTTTCTTTATTTCTTTTTCCCCGTCTTCCTACCTTGATGGAAGCGCGAACTCTTCTCACTGTAGCATTCCAGCTGGTCTCTCTTTAAATCTCAGGCCGAATTCATAGATTTTCAGGATGATTGGAAGGTTATCTAGGTAATTTGGTGGGGACAGGTGACTTGGGGACCCTACTTTTCCGCCATCTTGCCCCTCCTCAATAAATAAGTTTATTGTAGTTAATAGTTATTATGTTAATAATTATATGAATAATAATTATAGTCAATACTTCCCAAGTGAATTCCTAAGAAATTCCCCAATTTCTGTGTGTGTCTGTATAATCATAATGGTGCTTTGAACTAAACAAAGGGGTGCACCTGGGCGTCTCAGTGATTGAGCATCTGTCTTTGGATCAAGGCGTGATCCCGGGATCCTAGGATCGAGTCCTGCATCAGGCTCCCTTTGGGGTGTCTGCTTCTCCATCTGTCTATGTCTATGCCTCTCTCTGTCTTTCATGAATAAATAAATAAAATCTTATAAAAAAAGAACTAAAAAGAGGGAACAGACACGATGGGAGTGAATTTCATGTACTTCATCTAATCTACTCTTGTGCCACTGGTCACACCAGTCATGAATGTAACCACTAAAGGTAATAATAAACATTGTAAACTTGTTTAAATTAAATGATTTTTCTATCAAAAAAAAATAAAGATAACTCCGAGATCTTCAGTGATGATCACTATATTTTTATTAAGGCAAGGAAGTAGACTCAGACACTTTTAACAAGAGTTAGGAGGAAAAAGGCTTCTAACTTGTCTTAAATAAATCTAATTATTTCAGATACAGCATGGTATAGTGGTTTCCAAAGAACATGGTATATGGAGTGAAATAGCCTGGATTTGAATCTCATTTCTGTCACATGCATTTGGGCACCTTTCTAGGCCTTTATGTTTAAAATGGAGGTAATAATACTAGCCTAGCAGTGTTCTGAGAATTAAATGAGACTGTGTACGTAAATCGCTTACCACAAGGCCCAATACATGTATGTCAGTGAAACTGCTGGTTGTTGTTGTTATTATTGTTCTTGGTGCTGTTATGCTGATTTCCCACAAATTCAGTTAACTAAGAATTTACTGTATCCTGGCCACCCATACTTAATGGGCTTTTCAGTGTAAACACAAGAGAAAACAGGTCACAGAAAACAAAATATGACATTGGTTCTCTTCTTGAGCCATACATCCCCTCCATGGTATTTTCTTCCCCTCTTCAGTTCTAAACACTATTACACACACACACACACACACACACACACACACACACACACACACACACACACACAATTCGGCCAGGGTTGTCATGACCTGAATTTGTTGAGAAAGACCCTAAGATTGCATTGGGAATCAACATTTAAAAGTAGTACAATTGAAAAAAAATTAAAAGTAGTACAATTGATTAGTAATGCCTGTTAAGGGTTTGGATTAGTAAGTGATAGCATACATGCTATATATTTGGCATCCATGCCCTTTACGGCAAGAAAGGAGAGATCATTAACACATCAGTATAACTTTCACTCTATTTTCTTTCCTTTTTTTAATTTTTGGAGTACACTTATGTCTTTTAAGTTTTAGTATGTATTGTAGAATAAAAGTCTTAGCTTCCTATTAAATAAACTGCTAGCATTGGCAAGCACATGATAGAGAGACTAGTTGAGAGGACAGCACTGCCTTTCTGGAAATTGTGTCGTATGATACAACAACCTGCTTCACTCTTGCTTAAATTGCTCCTTAGATTTTGTGATTCCACAAATTTATTTGCCATAGACAAATGTAAGATCTCCCTTAATAAATATTCCTTAATAAAAGCTCTACTAACAACCTATTAAAGAGATAACATTGTATATTTATACAATGGAATACTAATCAGCAATTTAAAATGAAGGAATTACTGATATGCAATAATATGAATAAATTTCACAGATATTTTGCTGAGAAAACAGGGCCAGAAACAAAAGAATATATACTATATGATTCTTTATTTCTCTCTATATATGTGTATGAATTTCTAAAGCACACAAAACTGCTCTGTGTAGCAGTTAACTTGGTTGTACAACAGAATCACCTGGAGAGCTTGTTAAAACAGTTTTCTAGGCCTCATTCTCAGGGTTTCTAATTCAGTTGGTTTGGGGTGGGGCCTGAGAATTTGCATCTCTAACAAGTTCCCAGGTGATGCTGAAGCTGTTGGTTCCAGGTCCATACTTTGGGAACAACTGATACATGGTGCTAAAAGTCAGAAGTGTGATTGCCTTGGGTTTGGGGGTTGGTGTTGACTGGAAATGAACACAAAAGTACTTTCTAGGATGATGGACATGTTCTACATCTTGACCTGGGTGGTGATCATGTAGGTATTACATGTGAAAAATATTCAGTTGTATCTTTCAGGTTTGTATCATTTACAGCATGTAAAATACCCCTTTATTTAGAGGAAAGAATCAAACAAATGAAGTTTAAATTCCCAGTTCTGCCATTTATCAATTCTGTGACATTTGGCAAGTTATCTCACTTGTCCAAGCCTTATTATTTTCATATATAAAATAGGGTTCATTAGGAAGATTGTAAGAATGCAGTAAGATGCCCATTGTAAGGTATTGAGGCCAATGCTTGGCATAGAGTAAACACTGTAAATGTTTGCTCTCATCTTCAGACATGAGTCTAAATTAAAGAAATCAAGTAGTTCCTCTCTTCTGTGTGTGTGTCTATCTCTCTCACACACATGTACACATTCCTATCCCTCTTCTCCATTTGCACTGGCATTCCTTATCTTGGAAATGCCCTCATTTTTTAACATTGCTTTGACTAGTGGAGTTTCTACCAAAACAAAACTATTTATTTCACCATAATAACACCAGCATGTGCTGGCCCGAAACCACCTGCCTCCCTGCTCGCAAATGAGCAGCTGTATCAATCGAGACAGGTGCACCCTAGTGCTCACCATGGGCACAGAGTGTTCCCTGAATGGTACTGAGAGTCCCTGGACTAGGTAAACCACCATGAAATCCAATTCAACTTGGGGAAATAGATTATAAATATGATTCAATAAAGAAACCTCTCCAAGGAACTCATCCTGGCAGTTGGTAGCTCCAAGGACACAAATTGAAGGCAAACATGTCCAGGCCACAAATTCAAGCTCTGTGTCCCCATTTGCAGTGCTGCTAACAGCTCTCAGCCTCCATATTTCCTGCTTTTAGGCTCTTTAAATACTGTTAGTCTACAAAATCCACTCTAATGGGGAACATATATATGATAAACCCGTTAGTCCCCCCTCTCATCTCCTGATATCAAATTAACCCCAGCATCTAGTTCGATTCCAGAAATACAGGCTGAGCCAAGCACAGTGCTGCCCGATACAGACACAGACCCAAAACATACCTGATTCCTCTCCTTGAGCATTCTATGAATGGGGCAAGAAAGCCACATAGACAATGATAGATAAAGCAAGGTGTATTAAGGTAACACTGAAGAGAAGTATCTAACTCTACACTGGAAGGTAGAGAGTATGGGAGAGAGCTAAAAAATGCTTCCTGAGAGTATTCACCTTTTAAAATCTTTTGAATCAGGGGATCCCTGGGTGGCTCAGCGGTTTAGCGCCTGCCTTTGGCCCAGAGAGTGATCCTGGAGTCCCGGAATCGAGTCCCACGTCAGGCTCCTGGCATGGAGCTTGCTTCTCCCTCCTCCTGTGTCTCTGCCTCTCTCTCTCTCTCTCTCTCTCTCTCTCTCTCTGCCTATGATAAATAAATAAATAAATCTTTAAAAAAAATAAAATAAAATCTTTTGAATCAGACAAGCTAGGAGCCCATTTCAGTCTAAAAGGAAAAGAAGAGACAAGGTATTGTTTGGATGTTTGGATATGGATGAGAAAGAGAGTTAAAGCACCAGAGTTTATGTGCAGAGTTTATTATGAAATAACCTAGAAGAGGATTAAGGAATAATGGGTCTGGTTGGGCCTAGAAACAGCTATGGATCTAGATGTCTTGTCTAGTGCCAGACCTTATCTAGAGCAGAGTTGAAGCAAGGCTCTTCTCTGACACACCTTTTTGGGTGCTTCTATTCTTACATGACCAACCCCTAAATTAACCCTCAAGTTAACTGATTGCTGGTATTTCACTGCCAAGGACTTGGAAAACGGCCCCATGACACATAGTTCAGAAAACTAGAGACATCTTTGAGTCCTGCTCTGTCCTTCCCCACCCATCTCCACCCAACTTAAGGGGGAAAAATAACCATTTATAAATTGAGGAGTTGAAGAGCCAAGAATAGGTACAATAAAATATATTGCTTTTGAAGATTGATTTTGTGCTTATTTGTGGGGAAAAATCAGCTTCGCTTCTTTTATGAAGCCCTGCAATTGATTAGACAGAGTGAGGACTCATCATTTTTTCCCAGTGTTTTTATTAAAATGAGTAAGGCATTTTGTTTTTCACAAGATTATTATGCAATTGCACAGCACATTTTTTCCACCCCTCTGTTTTATAAGATTTTCCTGCAGGCAGGCCTGTTATGTAACTCTAACCCTGGCCCTATATAATTGATCATGTCACAGAGGTACTAACTCATTGTCCTCCAAGCAAGCACGTGAAATGCCATCCCTGAAAACTGGGGCCCGTTCTCAAGATTCTCTTAGGAGGCCCATCATACATCCTCTGGCCATGATAATGATGCCCTTTGAAAAATCATGTCTGGACAGATCAAACATTTTTCCCTCTCCATCGATGTTCAGGGAGGAAAAAAGCTGACCAAATTCCACCAATACTTTATATGGAGGGTAAGTGATAATCAATGGAGAAAGACATGAACAAAAGCATCAGGAAATGAAATTGTCAAATGTGTGTGTGTGTGTGTGTGTGTGTGTGTGTGTGTGTGGAGAGAAGGAGAGAGAGAGTGGGAGGGAAAAAGCAAACCCTATATGAAAACCCCTAAATCTTTTACCTAAATCACAAGGCAGAGGGACCCCTTTAGCCAGGTGATGTATTTTACTTCTAAGGAAAGTAACATCCTGACATTCTGCAATATATGCAGTATTTTGGCCACCAAAATAGCAGTGTGCCCTTGATCAAGTCAATTCCATTTTCTGGGTTTCAGTTTCTTCATCTATAAAAAGAGTGAAGAGTGAGCATCAAAAGGCCCTTCCAGCTGTGGTTTCATATGACTTCAGATTGGAGTTAGTACATATTCCTGACATGAGGCCAAGGCATAGAACTATGTTCATTACCACAGCTGGCTTCAGCAATGCTGCGATGCCCAAGGACAACTCAGACTAATGTATATGCAGAGGTCTGGCTGGGTTTCTAGGCTTTGTTTTATTCTTTAGATACAAGCTAATAAGCATATTCTCTACCAGATACCCCAATAAGCATATTCTTGGCCACAGAAGAATCAGGTGAGAAGGTGGGCTGGTAGAAGCATTGGTCTCAGAGTCTTTGAGCCTACAGTGAGCACTCATCCTCCCAGTCAGTTTCTAAACTCTTTGAGAGCACAGATCTCTGGCTTCAAATCCCAGCTTCATCACTTACAGATGTATGAAATTTAACAAGTATTCTAAACTCTCTGAGCCTCAGTATTCTGATCTGTAAAATGGGGATGATAATAGTTTCAACCTCTGTTATAGACTGAATGTTTGTGCCCTTCCCTCTGAAATTCATATGTTAAAATCTTAATCTCCAATTTGATGATTTGGAAGTAGGGACCTTTGGGAGGAGATTAGGCCATGAGAGTGAAACTTGCGTGAATAAGATTAGTTAGTGTCCTTATAAAAGAGACCCTAGAGAACTTCCTCATCCTTTGCACTGTGAAAGGACAGAGAGAAAACAGTAGCCTGTGAGCCAGGAAGCAGGCCCTTGCTAGACACCAGATCTGCTGGTGCCTCTTGGACTTCTTAGCCTCCAGAACTGTGAGAAATAAATTTCTGTCATTTATAAGCCACCCCATATATGGTATTTTTGTTATAGCAGGTTGAATGGACTAAGACAACTTATAAGGATCTTGCAAAGATTATATGAGCTAATATATATAAAGCATTTGGAACATCACCCGTCACATAGTAAACACTTAATAAATGTTGGCTACTGTCATGATGATGATGACGCTGATGATGATGATGATGATGATTACCCGAAAACAGAGAAAATGCAGACCAAGCATGAGCCTCAGTGACTGAGCCAATCTATCACATACATTTCTTTCATTACTTTATGATTTATTTACAGATTGGAACAGTAGAACATGTTCATCTGAAGAATTTCAAATAATTCAGACATCTAAAAAGTAAACAGGGAAAGTGTCTTTTCAGGACTGCCCCCCACACCAGCAGTACTCCCATCCTTGTTCCCGAGGGGTAACTTTTATCCTTTTAGACTGTTTTCTATGCAAACATAAGTGTATGCTATTTCTTGAAAATGTTACAAAATAAATTGGATATCATGCTACAAACACTGTGCTGAGACTCACTTTTATTTATTTATTTTTATTGGAGTTCAATTTGCCAACATATAGCATAACACCCAGTGCTCATCCCACCAAGTGGCCCCTCAGTGCCCATCACTCAGTCACCTCAACCCCCTGCCCACCTCCCTTTCCACTACCCCTTGTTCGTTTCCCAGAGTTAGGTGTGAGACTCACTTTTAAATCCCAACAATGAATCGTAGGAATACTTCCATGTCCCTGCATCTAATATATATCATTTTTAAATGGCTGCATAATATTTCATCACATGAATGTGCTCTGATGTTTAACCACTCCAACTAATGAGCAGTCAGACTATTACAACTAAAGCTACAATAACTATCCTTTGTATATGTCTGCAAATGCACATGGGGGTAATTCTCTGGGATATATACATAGAAGTGGAATTGCTGGGCTGATGTAAAGGCCCGTTTTAATATTTTATAGAAACTACCAAACCATCTTCCAAAGGGTTGTGCCTATTTTTGTTCCCACCAGCAGCGTATATGAGTGCATTTCCCCCACATCCTCCCCACACTAAAGACTGTTTATTTTTGTCCGTTTGAATAGCTACGATGAGATGGTGGTATTTGAATGGGAATTTGTCTCTGATTGCGTGACAACCCACAGTGAAAATCTTGCCCAAGTAAGCAATTCCTTTTCTTGGTACACAGGGATGGCTCTGGTACAGTAGACATGTGCTGAGGGACCTCTTGCCATATTTGCTAGTGACAAGGGTATCAGTACCGACTGAATTAGGTGTCCCATGCTGCCATCATCTTTTGGTGACTATCTCTTTCGTCCAGGCACAGCGGTAAGCTTGCTCCCTGAGACACCATGCACAAACCATTTTTAGGGATTGTATTATCTTCGTCTATAGACTTGCATCATGCTTTCAATGCTGCTTTATATCTTCATTAGGATTGATTTTCATGAGCTGTGGCTCCTGTCCTTCTTCATTTTAGTCTTTCTTTTCTACCTCAACAGAGCTCTTCCACTGAAGGGAAGGGGTAGAGCTAGCCTTTTCCAGTATCTACTATACACCAGGAACTGTATTAGGTACTTATGTATGGCATCACACTGAAGCCCCGCAATAACTCTGAGTACTGAATTCCTCTCCATTTTACAGATGAGAAAACTGAAATGGAGGCACAGAGAGATTAAGGATCTTGCCCAAGTCTGCCTGCTTCCAAAGCCCATGCTCTTTCCACAGCAACCACAGTGTCTTTCAATTTTCTGGAAGAATTCATCTTTTTGCATCGCCAGAGTTCTTATTTAAGAACACCTGGATAGAATCTTTTGTAAACTGAATGCATCAACCAATTAATTCCAGTGTGAGCAAAATGCTATTCTGGGTTTCTGATGTGAGAAAGACACTCCAGAGTATTTTCTCTTTTCACAATGTCTTCAATTTGTTCAATGAACTTTCTTTGGATTTCTTTCAGGCTGCTGAGCATTTTTCAGTTGTGGCCCCCTGTCTCACTGTTTAGGGTGCAAGCATCAGTGAGTTCAGGATACAAATAATCAATGTTAAAGAAACAACACCAGTTACATGCTCAGAAATTCTGCCCTTGTTAAGGTGGAGGTACTCAGAGCGTAGCCAGGGATCAAAGGGAGGTAAAAGGAAGTGATGCCAGTCTTTGACCCTCTAGCCTGCCTCTGCCTTTCTCCCAGGAACTGGAGGTGCCATCTGCCCCAGTTGCCCAGAGCCCAAGTCTTAACTTCGCCTACCATCTCTGCCATCTCATCACTGTCCAAAACAGATATTTCAAAGAGTCTTTCACTCTCCTGGCTCATGTTTCAGATCCAACCCTTGAATAAAATTAAGTTACCCAGGGCTTCTTCAGACTTCACATTAGTGGATAAATTACAGTTAAGGAACTGATGATGGCATCTAATGCTTCTCCCAAATGATACTTATATTTTAATAATACATTTCCAAAGATATCATATCTGGCCTAAAGATGGAGAATTTTCTAAGCTGACTTAGCTTCCCCTCTTGTGATTGAGAACAGATACCAACAAAGACACAGATTGAAGGAAGTACAAGTTCATCTGGTCTTCTCCTGTACCATGTGCACACATACCCACAGATGGCTGTTCTGCCTCAATAACACTCAGTAGCCAGGAATATAGATTCCTGATCCTGACAATCCCATTCATTTGTATGACAAATTACCATCAGCTCCTCTAGTATTGTACTAGAGTATTGTTTTATTAAGGTATTTCAAGGTCAGATTTCAACTTCCTCCTTGAATCTTACATTCTAGACCTATCAAGGTTGTCTCATTGAGTCTGGAGCATCTGGTAGCATAGATCTTTGCTGGGGAAAAGGTACATTAAAGCAAAAGTATAGGAAGTAAAAAGGCATATTGGCCTTGGTGATTCATTTCTCTGGAAAATTACATGTTTTTGTCAAAGTATATATGAATTCACCTGTCAAGTCCAACTTAGAAAGGAACACTAATGGCTGACTTCTGAATATTTTAGCAGTCCTCAAATCATACCAAGTAGGTAATTATCTGCTTTGCCCAAGAATGTGGCTAACCCTGGTTGAATTAACCTGACAAAAAAAGAGGTAGCATAAGATAGTGGCTAGGAATATAGTTTCCAAAATCAGGTACACTTAGATTCAAATCCTGGCTCAGCTAGTTCCTAGCTATAAAACCCTAAGTAGGCTATGTAGTCTCTCTGAGGTCAATTTTCTCCCTTGTAAAATGGGGATAACCATACTAGTGGTCACCTCATAGGGTGGCTTGTAAGTATTCATTTAAACAAAAGCATATATTTAAAGGGCCCAAAATGGAATAAGCACTCAATAATCACTGGCTATCAATAATGATGATATCAATTAGAACAAGATATTTTCTTACACACTACATTCTCTAGGCTGGAGCTTTAAGGTAATATAAGTCACAGACCTCCTCTGGAGCAGATAATCATCTATATGCTCACACTTCATATTGCTAAAACCATCTGAAACTTGCTGCTGAGACCTGTTGAATATAAGCCTTCATCTATAGATGGTGTGGTTGTGTTCTACTGGTCCCTTCCACCATGACAAATTGGCCTTATGCCTTCAGATCATGAATGGCAGCACCCAGTATGCCAGATGGGAGAGAGAAGCCTCTTGCCAAGAGTCACCTTTAATAGAGCTGCTACTATCTTTGACCTTTACCTAGTATTTGCTAAAGAGAGTCTTCAGAAAGCAAAAAGCTGCTCAAAAGCCTCTTCAGTTTCCTAAGCTGGGGAAGATGCTACTGTACTCAGGCTGAGCACAAAGGAGCTGCCTAGTGGTCATCAACTATTTTCCAGTTGACGTGAGAGCTGCTCTTGTGGCAGAAGGTGCGGTTCAGGTGCTGTCACCTTTGGACACAAAACACCTTCTTTCAGAAATGAAACTACAAAATATAAGAGATGAAAGAACCCTTATAGGCTGAACATGAAGATATTAAACTAGGGCTTCCTCGTTTTGATAAACGAAGAAACAGAAGCCCGAAGAGAAAAGTTGACTTCACCCAGTGAATCACTTGCAAAATTGGGCCTAGAACTCTTATCTCCTGGTTCCCAGTCAAGTTCTTGAGGAGTCCAGCTCCGGACTAAAATCCTATGTTGATCTTTCAGGCCTGGCCACAGGCAATTACAAGGCTTTGGTTGGCAAGCCTCATGAGTGGAGGCTGCCCTCCTCATACTAGACTTGGTGCACAGCTGTTGCATTGAAACTTTCTGAAGGGAGTTACTGTCACGGACTCAGGCTGCCCACTCCAGGCTAACCATGCTCAGACACATATTTACATTCCTGGCCTAAGCACCCCCATTTGGAGACCTTCTTATCAGGAGCTTCAGCTGAGGCATTTTCCCCACATCTCCACTGTGATCTCCTTATAAGGGATCTTGGCAGAAGTGCTTTTCTCTGCTTTGTCTCAGTTGCTTTCCACTACTATCCCTTCCCTCTCTCCTTATCTCCAGCCCATGTGCCCATAAAGAGGAAGGAGCTTTTAGTTAGGGGCTCCTCAGTAGCAACATGATTTATCTGCTTGTGCACTGCATCCATCTGACCCTTGCCCAGTGCCATTCCAAGGGGGGAAACGGAACACTAGAGAGTTGATGCCAATTTTGCCTCTTGTTTTCAGTATCACAGTAAGTAAATAAAGGCTTGATTATTACTTTCAGTTTGTCCTAATTGACCACCCTGACATCTGGCAGCTGGAGTTCTCTTTCTAAACCACTGCCTTGTTCTCCTGCCTGAGAATGCCAGGGGTTATTTTGAAGGAAGCCTATCTGTTGTATTTAAAAGGCAACATCATTCAGTGTGGAGTCAGGGATACCTATAAATTAAATATATCCTTGTGATCTTATTAATCTGTAGAATCCATGTTTTGGTGATTCTCAAACTTTAAATGGCATCAGAATTAGGTGGAGACCTTTTTAAAATTCATACCATCAGCTCTAAACCTACACATTCTGATTCAGTAAGCTTGGGATGGAGATCATGCATCCACATTTTGAACAAGGATCATAGCTGAAGACATGCTGAATTAGGAGAAATAGTCTTCAAAATACAATTCTATATAGAAAAAAATAGTCTATTACTCTGTACACACACACACACACCAAACAGAATTTTTCTACCTTGAAATTGCCAGATAGGCTGGATAGATTCCCAACTGGCTTTTTAACCAAATATTTAATATCTACCAGGCACTCACTGGTGTTTATTAGAACCATTTCCTTTAATAAAATTAAAGCACTATCAGACATAATCTGGGACTCTTAGTGATAATTTTTCCAAGGGAAATCTCAATGTGTGGCATGCTGAGCTAAGCAGAATCAATTTAAGCCTGCTTGATGCCATATTTCAGTGGCAGAAGTTGTTTCTGTATAAAAGAGAAATGGCTGGCAACCTCAAATAATAGCAGGAAGATCCCAAATGGAGCCAAAGCTCTTGGGATGCAGGATTAATGGCAGCCCCTAAAGAGAGTCATTAAGGTTCATGGCTCAACCTGGTCCTACAAAGGGAATTGTAGACTTCCTTTCTGATCTCTTTTGAACTCAATGCTTCATCACCAATTATATATACAGATCCGTAGATGCTACTCTTCTGCTTTAAATTCCCATTGGTTCATACAGAGTAAAGTGTAAAGTCCTTGACTTTGGTACTGGTGAAAATTTAATTTTAGATCTCCTCTCCCACCAATTTTACCACACATGTTTTAGCTATTTTGAGCTCCTTACAATTTCCAGACATTCTATGATCTTTCAGAGCTCCCTGCTTTTTGTTCATGCTGTTTCCCCTGCATAGAATGGCTTACTTATGAATCTTTTTTATGAATCTTATGAATTCTTATTCATTCTTCCAGATCCACCTTAAATGTCACCTCGTCACCTCTTTTATTCAACCTTCTCTGACACACACACACACACACACACACACACACACACACACACAAATGCTGGAGAGTCTTGCTGGAATTCTGTCCTTGGGCTCAGTGCAGACTTCATGACTACAGAAGCCACTAGAAAGATATGTGTAATTCTGTCATGCTAAACAAACAACCCGTTCTAGAAGGGCAGAAATATTATCTTTTTTCCATACATCCTATTGGCTGTTGAAAATAACACTGCCACTAAAGTGATTATTTTTTCTCTAAGCAGATTCCTCCTTCCAAATTCCCTATTATAAAGGATGACATCACAATTTACTCAATATCTCAAACTCAAAAGCACAGACTTTACTCTCTGATTCTTCCCTCTCCTTCCACCCCACCCATGTCTGCTAATCTCTAAATTCTGCAGCTTCCACCTTAGAATTATCATCTCTCAAAATCTATTGTTAACTTCCCATCCCCACTATCATCATCTCTTGATCAAATTATTAAACAGTCTCCTAAACAGTCTTTCTACTTTTTAATCTGTGCTCCAGGCTGCTACCAGAGTTTTTTTTTTTTAATGCAAAACTGATCGTATTACTCGCCACCTCAAAACTCTTGAATGGCTGGAATCGCTTCCATCATATAGATCAAAACTGTCACCATGGCATGCAATGGTCCTTCACAGTCACCAAGATCATTTCCAGGCTCATCTTTCACTATGACCCCATGAAATGTTCACACCAATAAACTTAGCATTTTGCAGATATCATGGGGGCATACATGCAATTTCATCTGAGTTTCTACACGTGTGATGTTTTTATGGCTTCACTGCTTTCCCATGCTTTCTCTTCAGCTCTTATCCTTCAATGCCCAATCCATATTCCCTTATATTGTGAAGCCCATTCAGGTCCCATTCAAACCCCACAAAACTGAGTTAGTTCATAGTAACTCTTTATTTGGCCCTTCCACCATGCTTTGTAAATACTTATATCATGGCACTTGATGGGTTACCAGTTCGTATTCCTCATTAGTCTATGAGTTGCGCCAGGTAGTGATCTTCCTTCATTCATCCATATTATAGCCAGTACCTACCAAGAGCCAAACCAAAAGTCATTCTACGAAAAAATCCACTTAGTGCCTACTAACTGTGTTTTTCACAGCTGTTAATGCAGAAGTAGGCACAGAAGTTCAGTAAATGCTCACTGAACAATTAATTCCCCTGATGGGTTCCAGGGAGCACCCACTTCATTCCAAATTCTTTTTAACAACAAATAAAGTCATCACACATTTTCAAATTATTTCTTTTGCCAGAAATCATTACCAAATATTAAAAATTGTTTTATTTTTGTTTTTGCAATTGAGGTCATGACTATGTACACAAACCAAAACTATCAAGTCAAGTCAAGAAACCAAATGAAAATGGAAATAAATCAGTTCTGGTATCTGGACTTTGGTGTGTTCCTGTTCACCTGAGGAAATGGTATTAAAAAGAAGCCTGGTAGCTTATCCTTTCCATTTAAGCCAGACAAACAAGACATAATAAAAATAATCCATTATTATGCAGCAGTTTGTACATGCTGCTTTCTCATCCATTGAGTCATTCAATTTTCACAATAACCCTGAGAAGTTGGCAGGGAGGTTCTACTATATTTCTTTGTCTCCAAGATGCCATAAATGATAAGACAAACTATCAATTTAGTTTTTTCTCAGAAAAAAAATAAATGTCTTATTCAGTGGACCATAAGACTTATTCTGATTTCAAAAAAGTTAAAGTATGAAAAAACTTTTTTTACAAAATAGGCTCATACCCAACATGGGGCTCAAACTCATGACCAGGAGATCAAGGGTTACATGCTCTACGACTGAGACAGCCAGGCAGACCTGAAAACAAAACTTTCATCTTAGACCTTAGGATATGTAGTATGATTCCCCTTTTTGAAATTGGGAAAAATGAGGCCTGGAAGATTAACACCATGTCACATAGCTATTAAGTAGGAGATCCAGAGAGGAAGTTGATTCTTTTAATAGAGAGGTCAGTCTTCTTTTTATTCTACTAAACTTTTCTAATGTCTGTTCAATGGAATAATAATCTTGTAGGAATGTTAATAGGGGGGAAAAGCTTTACAAAATATTTCAAACTAACTCAATTTGAGGAATTTCAGAGTTAGGAAGAAATAGGTTTCTTTAACTGTATAACTTCTCCGAGCTTTTACTATGTTAATGTATATCATAAATTTACAAAATGGGACTATACCATACAGCGTCATGCAGTTATTTGACTATTGAACATTTCTCTTCCTTTTACAAAATACGTTGTGGAACTAGTGCTCTTTGTGACACACTTTGGAAAACTACACTATACCAAGATAGAATTTCATCAGCCTCCAAAAGGCATGAACCACAACTCCCAATTTGTTAACTGACAATTTCAAAGTGCATATGTGGTAAAGTGCTAAGTGGTAGATCCTATTGCCTAACTCTTGATTCAATTTGTCTATTAAGAATGCTGAAGCGAGAAGTTTCATTCAAGAAAACTTGAGGAAATAGCCATTGACATAGTGACACTGGCCAAGAAGTACTAGTTGGACATTTGTCATACAACAAATATGATCTAAAAAATCAGGGCTCTCTAAAGTCAGTCTCCTACTAGGAATATAATATTTGCCAACTTCTTGAGACAAACGATATCCTTGAAAATGTCTGGCAGATTTTTCATGTTGTTTTTCAGTAGCACATGCAGAAATGTCTACAAGTCACTAGAAACATTCATTCATTCATCCGACAAATAATCCTGGAGGGCCTAGCATTTACTAGGCACTATCTCAACACTAGGAATGTAATAGTAAAAAGGACAGATCAGTTCCTGTTCTCGTGATGCCCACAGTCTAGTTTGGGAAAAGTCGCTATACAAAATACAATCTAATAAACATTTCAGTCAAGTCTAAACATGCAAAGTGACACGGAGCACAGGATATTTACCTGCATAATTCATGCCCCGGAAAGTGTCAGTCTGAAATATCTGAATCAGTAATGTCAAAGTAGAGCCAAGGGCTTAACTTGACGGAATGATTGGCCCAGCACTCTGGCTTATATTGTTAGCAAAGTGCTGCTCTAACCAATGCCACCCAATTGCAAAGGCAAACAAAAATATCCAACATTTTTACCAATGCCACAATTTTATCTTCACTCATGATAAAGAGCATTTAAAAGTATATTTACAGAAATCTACCTGCCAGGTCCTAATGAACAATTGTTTATTTCAAAGATGTTGGAGTTTTCTCCAAGTTTAGTAATCCAATGGGTGCACCATAAGGAAATTAGAGATATAAAATACCTGCTAGACTGCTACCAATCTGTCTCTCAGCCAGTGCCAAAATGCAACAGAAGCACGGAGTCCCTCACAGCATTAAAGCATTAAACACTACTCTGCCGCCTGGAGCTTTTTTCTTCCTTCTTGTCATTCATATGCCACCTGATATGTTTCTCCATTTTTATATAGAAGGACACATTAATCTAATAACCATCTTCATTGATTGAACATTTTATGTCCTTTTTACCCTTAAATGATCTGCTATAATTTTTTTACATCTATAAACCAAGTGAACTCTCTCTCCCTCATTTCTATGAATTACTGGTTTTGTTCCCATCTCCGCCTTATTTGCATTCACCCTTTTACCCTCAGCTTTTGTTTCTGATTCCAGAACTTTGATGATGGCAGTTGCAAAGGAGGATTAAGGACTAATGTATATATTTGTCCCAAAGGCCAGAGGGCACTTGTTTGTGGGGTAAATTCAAATAATGTTTTCTTGTGTTTCTTCTTTTCAATCTGATGGAGCCTTTCTAACTCAACACAGCGGGTTATTGTTGAGTGCTTCTTGCTGAGAGTGTTGGCAGGGGCTAGGCTTATCAAGTGATTCATGAGCTTCCCTAAATTCCGGCCTGAACACTGCTTAGGTTTATGAGAATGGCTTTTACAGAGGGATGGCATGGATCAGAATAGTCAGATTCATTCATTTATAGTTACTGTTTGCCAAGACACTTGAACTATGGGCTCTCATACCTATGAGGCCTTTATTAAACACAGTGAATGGGGAATATTGTATATGAAAAATTACCATAGTAGATCTTATTAGTACCTTATTATATTATATCTTAATACAGTAAGTTCTAGTGGGCTTACTATTTGCCAAACTGTTCCAAACACTCCATGTGTATTGACTTATTTAAATCTCCCAAATGCCCTGTGGGAGGTACTATTTCAAAATCCCAACTTTACAGATGGAGAATCTGAGTCTCTTTCTTTTTTTTCTATATACTATTATTTTTAAATGTTTTTATTGGAGTTCAATTTGCCAACATATAGCATAACACCCAGTGCTCATCCCATCAAGTGCCCCCCTCAGTGCCCATCACCCAGTCACCCCAGCCCCCCGACCACCTCCCTTTCCTACCCCCTTGTTTCTTTCTCAGAGTTAGTTGTCTCTTGTTTTGTCACCCTCACTGATATTTTCACTCATTTTCTCTCCTTTCCCTGTATCCCCTTTCACTAATTTTTATATTCCCCAAATGAATGAGACCATATAATGTTTGTCCTTTTCCGACTGACTTATTTTACTCAGCATAATACCCTCCAGGTCCATCCATGTCAAAGGAATAGGTGGGTATTTGTCGTTTCTAATGGCTGAGTATTATCCCATTGTATACATTAGACCACATCTTCTTTATCCATGCATCCTTCGATGGACACCGAGGCTCCTTCCACAGTTTGGCTATTGTGGACATTGCTGCTAGAAACATTGGGGTGCAGGTGTTCCAGCATTTCACTGCCTCTGTATCTTTGGGGTAAATCCCCAGCAGTGCAATTGCTGGGTCGTAGGGCAGGTATATATTTTTTTTAATTTATTTATGATAGTCACAGAGAGAGAGAGAGAGGCAGAGACACAGGCGGAGGGAGAAGCAGGCTCCATACACCGGGAGCCCGATGTGGGATTCGATCCCGGGTCTCCAGGATCGCGCCCTGGGCCAAAGGCAGGCGCCAAACCGCTGCGCCACCCAGGGATCCCAGGGCAGGTCTATTTTTAACTCTTTAAGGAACCTCCACACAGTTTTCCAGAGTGGCTATATCAGTTCACATTTCCACCAACAGTGCAAGAGGGTTTCCCTTTCTCCACATCCTCTCCAACATTGGTTGTTTCCTGTCTTGTTAAATTTCACCATTCTCACTGGTGTGAGGTGGTATCTCATTGTGATTTTGATTTGCATTTCCCTGATGGCTGGTGATGCGGAGCATTTTCTCATGTGCTTGTTGGCCATGTGTATGTCTTCCTCTGTGAAATTTCTGTTCATGTCTTTTGCCCAATTCATGATTGGATTGTTTGTTTCTTTGCTCTGGAGTTGAATACGTTCTTTATAGATCTTGAATACTAGCCCTTTATCTGATAGGTCATTTGCAAATATCTTTTTCCATTCTGTAGGTTGTCTTGTAGTTTTGTGGACTGTTTCTTTTGCTCTGCAGATGCTTTGTATCTTGATGAAGTCCCAATAATTCATTTTTGCTTTTGTTTCTCTTGCCTTCATGGACGTATCTTGCAAGAAGTTGCTGTGGCCAAGTTCAAAAAGGGTGTAGCCTGTGTTCTCCTCTAGGATTTTGATGGAATCTTGTCTCACATTTAGATCTCTCATCCATTTTGAGTTTATCTTTGTGTATGGTGTAAAGGAATGATCTAGTTTCATTCTTCTGCATGTGGCTGTCCAATTTTCCCAGAACCATTTAGTGAAGAGACTGTCCTTTTTCCAGGGGATAGTCTTTCCTCCTTTGTCGAATATTAGTTGACCATAAAGTTGAGGGTCCACTTCTGGGTTCTCTATTCTGTTCCATTGATTTTTGTGTCTGTTTTTGTGCCAGTACCACACTGTCTTGATGACCACAGCTTTGTAGTACAACCTGAAATCTGGCATTGTGATGCCCCCAGCTATGGTTTTCTTTTTTAATATTCCCCTGGCTATTTGGGGTCTTTTCTGATTCCACACAAATCTTAAGATGATTTGTTCCAACTCTCTGAAGAAAGTCCATGGTATTTTGATAGAAATTGAATTGAATGTGTAAATTGCCCTGGATAGCAGACATTTTCACAATATTAATTCTTCCAATCCATGAGCATGGAATATTTTTCCATCTCTTTGTGTCTTCCTCAATTTCTTTAAGAAGTGTTCTGTAGTTTTTAGGGTATAGATCCTTTACCTCTTTGGTTAGGTTTATTCCTAGGTATCTTATGCTTTTGAGTGCAATTGTAAATGGGATTGACTCCTTAATTTCTCTTTCTTCAGTCTCATTGTTAGTGTATAGAAATGTCACTGATTTCTGGGCATTGATTTTGTATCCTGCCACACTGCCAAATTGCTGTATGAGTTCTAGCAATCTTGGGGTGGAGTTTTTGGGTTTTCTATGTAGAGTATCATGTCATCGGCTAAGAGGGAGAGTTTGACTTCTTCTTTGCCAATTTGAAAGCCTTTTATTCTTTTTGTTGCCTGATTGTTGAGGCGAGGACTTCTAATACTATGTTGAATAGCAGTGGTGACAGTGGACCAGTGGACATCCCTGTTGTGTTCCTGATTTTAAGGGAAAGGCTCCCAGTGTTTCCCCATTGAGAATGATATTTGCTGTGGGCTTTTCGTAGATGGTTTTTAAGATGCTAAGGAATGTTCCTTCTATCCCTACACTCTGAAGAGTTTTGATCAGGAATAGATGCTGTATTTTGTCAAATGCTTTCTCTGCATCTATTGAGAGAATCATATGGTTCTTGTTTTTTCTCTTGTTGATATGATCTATCACGTTGATTGCTTTACAAGTATTGAACCAGCCTTGCATCCTGGGATAAATCGCACTTGGTCATGTGAATAATCTTCTTAATGTATTGTTGGATCCTAATGGCTACTGTCTCGTTGAGAATTTTTGCATCTGTGTTCATCAGGGATACTGGTGTATAGTTCTCCTTTTTGCTGGGGTCTTTGGTTTTGGAATTAGGGTGATGCTGGCCTCATAGAACGAGTTTGGAAGTATTCCATCTCTTTCCATATTTCTAAACAGCTTTAGTAGAATAGGTATGGTTTCTTCTTTAAATGTTTGATAGAATTCCCCTGGGAAGCCATCTGGCCCTGGACTTTTGTGTCTTGGGAGGTTTCTGATGACTGCTTCAATTTCCTCCCTGGTTATTGGCCTGTTCAGGTTTTCTATTTCTTCCTGTTCCAGTTGTGGTAGTTTGTGGTTTTCCAGAAATGCATCCATTTCTTTTAGATTGCCTAATTTATTGGCGTATAGCTGCTCATAATAAGTTTTTAAATCGATTGTATTTCCTTGGTATTGGTGGTGATTACTCCTTTTTCATTTGTGATTGTATTAATTTGAGTCTTTTTTGTGTTTAATAAGTCTAGCTAATGGTTTATCTCTTATTAATTCTTTCAAAGAACCAACTCCTTGGTTTTGTTTATCTGTTCCACAGTTTTTCTGGTCTCTATTTCATTGAGTTCTGCTCACATCTTTATTAACTGTCTTCTTTTGGGTGAAGGTTTTATTTGCTATTCCTTTTCCTGCTCCTTTAGATACAAGGTTAGCTTTTGTATTTGAGTCTTTCCAGGTTTTGGATGGATGCTTATATTGCTATGTATTTCCCCCTCAGGACTGCTTTTGCTGTGCCCCAAAGATTTTGAATGGTTGTATCTTCATTCTCATTGGTTTCCGTGAATCTTTTTAATTCTTCTCTAATTTCCTGGTTGACCCTTTCATCTTATAGCAGGATGGTCTTTAACCCCACGTGTTTGAAGTCCTTCCAAACTTCTTGTGGTTTAGTTCTAGTTTCAAAGCATTATGATCTGCAAATATGCAGGGTTGATCCTAATCTTTTGGTATCAGTTAAGACCTGATTTGTGACCCAGTATGTGGTCTATTCTGGAGAAAGTTCCACGTGCACTTGAGAAGAATGTGTATTCAGTTGCGTTTGCATGTAAAGTTCTGTAAATATCTGTGAAGTCCATCTGGTTCAGTGTATCATTCAAAGCTCTCGTTTCTTTGGAGATGCTGCACTTAGAAGATCTATCAATTGTAGAAAGTGCTGTGTTCAAATCTCCAAGTGTAAGTGTGTTATTATCTAATAATGTCTTAACTTTGGTTATTAATTGATTGATATACTTGGCAGCTCCCGTATTCGGGGCATAAATATTCATGATTGTTAGGTCCTCTTGTTGGATAGATCCTTTAAGTATGATATAGTGTCCCTCTTCATCTCTTACTACAGTCTTTGGGATAAACTTTAATTTATCTGATATGAGGATGGCTACCCCTGCTTTCTGAGAAACTGAGTTTCTTACCCATTATGACAGTTAATGTATGATGGAGCTTGGCTTTTCTAGCTGTTAAAAGCCTCATATTCATTCGTCTCCTTCCCCTCCTCTGCTCTTCATCACAATAGCTACATTCCCAGGTTCCCCTGTCCTCTGGCTTTGAGTAGGTTTGAACAATGGGAGGCACTGGTAAAAAAGAAAATTGTAGAAGAGTTGGAGAAACATCAGTTTCTTTCTCACTCTTTCCATCTTTATCACTATCTCTCCCATCCCCCCACCTTCCAATAGCATCCCTGGAAGTTGCTGTTTCTCCTCCAACTAAAGGTGGACATGTCTCCCGCCATAATCCAAGGTCTGTCTAGGCAGCCCTGCCTGGATTTTAGCTTCAGTCACATAGCCTGACTTCAATATTCTGGTAACACCACCTCTTCCCATTGCCCATCTAGCCCTAGAAGTGAAAGCAGCTTCCTGCTGTTAGTATTCTCTTGGCCGCCTCACCATTCTTTGCTTGATTCCTCAATAAATCATACTCACTTAACCCTTCCTCTATATTAAATCCTCTTTAGTTGAAAGATCTACTAGTTTCCACTTTTTTTTTTGGCAATACCCTAACATATAGAACTTTGAACTTAGTCTAGCCCCAGAGTCCATGCACTTAAACACTATGCTCTTTTGTACTTACACAGAAGAGTTTGATTCCATGGAGTTTTCCAAATAATCTAGCTGACTTCTTTAAATTCTGGTTGGCTAAATGTAGCCTATAACTGCCTCCAGGGCTTCACACTAGAAAGTAAGCTCTGTGAGGACACCAATTGTGCATACTTTGTTCATTGCTGTGCCCCAGCAATGACACAATGCCTGGCACATAGTAAGTGTATACACAATGCATGTTTGCTGAATCACCAACCACCTGAAATCCATATCCCTTTGATCTCATGTAAGTAAAACTGATAATAAAGTCTGTCTCACAATATTTATTTCGCATTACATATATATGCACTATATGTATTAATGGGTTTAGGAATCAGACTGGGTTTAATCCCAGCTCTGCCATTCCCTAGCTATGTGAATTTGGGCACATTGGTTTATCTCTCTGACCTGATAAAATGAGGATAATGTTGGGATCTATCTCATAGGGTTATTGTAAGTATTAAATGAGATTATACATATACATATAATATGTGGTACAGGCCTGGGACATGGTAATTACTCATTAAATGGAAGCAGATGCTGCTATTAATACTGTTTCTATGTTGTTACTATTATTGTTACTATCACTGCTGTTGCTATTATTTATCTCCCCCCCTCACTCCATGAAATGAATGCTTATGTTGAAACATTTCCTTAGGAATCAGAGACTGATTTTTTTTTTAGAGAGAGGAAGAGGTAGGAGCAGAGGGAGAGAGAATCTCAGGCAGGCTCCACACCCCACTCAATGCACGGCTTGGCACAGGGCTCGATCTCACAACCCTGAAATCATGACCTGAACTGAAATCAAGAGTCAGACGCTTAGTGGACTGAGCCACCCAGTCATCCCAAGTCAGAGACTGATTTTAATGGTTTTGCTCTCCTAAGATCCTTCACCCTCTGCTTTCTCCACACCTCCCTGCTGTACAAGCTGAAAATATTTATAATTGCAGACTTAAGTCCATCAGGTCCTTGAGCCTCGCTGCCAGTAGATAGGATTTTGGATGATTTTATCTGTCCTAAGCCTGATGCCAGCCCAGTGTTACCACATATTCCGTTAGTCTCAACTTCCTCACTGCTTCCTGCTAGGTTTAGCCAGTATAGATAACTAGGATTCTGCCTCTGTTTCCAGATTGCACTGCAGGCCCTCTGGTGGCTCTAGGTCTTGAATCTCTGACTATGTGATTACCCTTTAGTGATGGGAACATTATCCTCATTCCTTGCCTTGAAACCAATGGGCCTTATAGAACCACAGTGTTGCCATATTTCTGCATATAGAGCTAACTATTCTTTGGAAACTTCTGCTTATGAGCATCCACATACCATCCCATTGTCTACCCCTTGGAAATTTATGCCAGCTTGGCCTGAACTTGCTGGATTGCCATGAACACTGTGACATTAACTGCTAGCTTGCCCCTTTCAAAGTTATTGCTAAACTGATTTAGTTCTGCAGAACTAACCATGTTCTCTCCTGGATTATTTTCCTCTCCCACTGGCCCTCTAAAATCCTAGTGGGTTTTGTAGCCCTGCTTATAAGGATTATAACAGCATTCATCCCAGCACCCTGTGTGGTTAGATACATCCCACATATTTTGTAAATGAGAATGCTGGGTTTATTGGACCCAAAACTATTCAGCTAAGCCTGCTTGTTTGGTCACCTCAAGGAGCTTAACTTCTGCATGGTTGGGGCTCAACAAGAAAAGGTTCGGCAAGATTCCCAGGCTTTCTTTTGTTCTTTCTATCTTTCTAGAAAATTATTTAAAGATCATATATCACTAATTTACTGACTTCTACAATGATACCCTCACAAAGAAAGTGAATTTGGTACTACCAATAACATCAGGGATAAAAGTGAAAACCCTTATCCATCACACACCCACAAACCCACACCCACACACCAAGTGGTTAGTACTAAGGGAAAATAATTATTCTCATTTCACCAAAAACCATGCTTCAAAGTGCTAAAGCATCTAGACATTTGGTTCTATTTAAGAATGGAAGAACTAATGACCAAGTTAATTGGGTTCATCAAGTCAGGCATTCAACAACATTCTGGAAGTTAGGAAAATAAAATGAGTTTGATGTCAGAGTAGTCTTCAGGTCAGCAGCTGCCCTCTGTAATCGAGCTCACAACCCATTCAGAATATACAATCCAATCCTGACTGATTAGGATGACCAGACAAATTTTTCAAGAGCAAAGCCCCCATCACTTCCTCTTGTTTGCATCTTTCACTGTCAATAGGTAATTAAACACCATATTCCACCCCGGTGCTATAGGAATTTTTCTAATGATTTATTGTATAAATAAAAAGAAAAAAATCTTCAATGACATAATACGCATAATGTGCATTTTAATTAGAAGGCAATTTAGATATTTATTTAGGCCATGTTCATGTGCAAGTTATTTCTAATGATGGAAAGCTGCTTTAGTGGAACTAATTATAATACGATATATATAAGATATATATATATCTTAATTATATATATAATATATATATAATTATATAATTATAATTATATATAGTAATTATAATTACTAACAGTGGTAGCAAACATTAAGTGTTGCCAAAGTGATCAATAGACCAAAAGCCAAGCTTAGACAAAGTTACAAATGTTTTATATGGACTTCTCATGAAATTAAAAAAAGGGCCCCTTTGTTGCATTCTACCAGAGAAGGAGTCCTCCAAGCCAAGTGCATTAAGATCTTCTTAGCATTGGCAAAGCTGCCTTAAGATAGAGATGTAGGAGTCCCTAGATCCCCAGGAATGAGCCTCTGGTCTTTCCCATATGCATTTAATTCTCAGAAGAACTGAGGTACTAATACAATGTTGAAATATCCCAACAACAAAAAAATACACCAACTAAGCTTCACTTTTCTGAGAAATCAATTTTATCTCGGTACAGGAATACAAGGCTTCATGGAAATATGTTAAATGAAAATCTAATTTTGCAAATCATTCATTTATTGCCATATTTGCTATCAGTGACAAAAACATAGGGCAACTTCCATATGACATAAATCAAATGCAATAAAAATGTATTTAGAGCCATGCAAAGTCCATTTAAAAATGGGTTGGGCAATTGAAGTTCTTGCTGTCCAAAACAGTCTTGCTCAAGAGGGAGCTATTTTTCTGCTTCAGACTTCATCAGAAAAGCACCTGGTTCTGTGCACTGTAAAATATTCTAAGGTCAGTAGGACCTCTCACTTTTGCTTGGTATTTTGTAGCCATGGACCACAATGGAAACAGGCCATGCACAGAAATGTTAGTTCCCAGATTGCCAGAGAATACCCTGGGTATACAGTTTTTAAATTTATGTCTCTTTATTTAAGAACTGCAAGCAGCAAAGCAAATAATTCAAACTCTCCTATCTACAGTTCAGTTTATAGAATAAAGCATCACAGATATAAATGAAGGCACCCATGCAGTGCATCTCATCCTGTTCTATTCCCTCCTTCCCTCCCCAGAAGTAAACACTATTGTAAATTTGGTGTTTGTTATTTCCATGCATGTTTTATACTACTCTTTATACATACATACCCATAAACAACATATAATAATTTTTTGTGTTTTATGGTATCACATGGTATATATTTTTCCATAACTTGCTTTCCTTTAGTCACCCTATATCATGGTTTTTGTGATTCATCCATGTTGATGTGCATAGCTCTAATTGAATCATTTGTATTTCTGTATCTACTGCCTTGTATTCTTATACCACAAATTTATAACTTTTCTCCATACACACACATTCAGGTTGTTTCCACCTTTCTGCTATTACAAATAATGCTACTGTGAGCATGTTTCCTGACACTCATGTTCAGTAGTTCTTTTAGGGCATGTACCTGGGCAAAGAATTTCTGGACAGCAGGGTATATGCACATCTCTGGCTTTACCAAATAACGCCAAATTGTTTTCCAGAGTGTTTGTACCAATTTACATACCCAATGGCAGTGTGAGAGAGTTTCCACTGTATATTTTTCAAAAGCCCTTTTTTCTCAAAAAGTTATACCTTTGTTACTACAGTATGACTTGTTAGTTCAGTTCCTATAGCCCTTTTTTCTCAAAAAGTTATACCTTTGTTACTACAGTATGACTTGTTAGTTCAGTTCCTATAATACTGAAAAAAAATTAAAACGTGGTCCCAAGCCAGTCAGCTTGATTAGCCAGTGTCCACTTGGGGACCCAAATGGATCATTCCAAGCTCCTACTTATCATTTCAGCCAATTGATTTGATGTCTTACCTTGAGTATAGCCATGTCATTACCAGTAGTCACTTCATGCTCCAGCCACCTCCTCTTCTCACCATAGCTTGCCTGTCAATCACTGGCCTGTTTATTAATTCATTTGGTCATCCATTCAATTGTTCAACAAATATGTACTGAGTGCTTAAAATTTGCCACACACTACATGGGGTTTAAAATAGAAGGGAAGGGTCAGCGTGAACAAGACTCTTCTGCCTTATGTTCCAATCCTCTTCTCTCTGTAAGAAAATCTGATTAATTAAATTAAATAGGAAAAGGACAAGTCTTAATTGAACACCTACTATGAACTGTGGCTAAAACACCTACTATGAACACCTACTATGAATGTATCTGTGGCTAAAAATGACAACCTGTTCACTCTCTCATGTAACATGTGTGTACAGTAACATGGCCATCAGTGATCCAAAGGAATGCGAGTAGAAAGTAAGCTGTCATTTGTTGAGTATCAATGTGTTTCAGGCACAAAGTTATCTCCTTTTAATTCTACAACAGTACTGTGAAATAAGGAATATTATTATTCACAGTTAGCAAGGAGGAAATTGATCCTTAGAGAAAATCAGTGACTTGCCCGAGGTATAGTAGTAAAAGCTTGATCTAAGATTCAAATCCTAGTCCCCACTAGTCCAAGGTCTCTGATGGATGATAGCAAGAATTTTAAATATCATGAACCAGACAATAAAAACAGTTTCCCATTCCAAGCCACTATATGCAGCCCAGACAGACAGAATGTAATTTGCTGATGCCATTTTTTGCCAAGAAAACATCAAAAGAATCTTTAATCACTATGAATGAGCTGAGATTCCATTGGCCATTATAGATGGTGCCTCTTTTAGGACAAGGTCACAGTACATAAATCTTGATTCACTGCCCAGTCTGTTTCGTGTCATGAGAGCTAAGGACTGTATCTCTGGCTTCAGGATACTTCCACAAAAAAATTTTCCCTAACATCCCCTAATGAAGGGTAGGGCCAAGGCAGAACTGCTGTGAGGCCATTGGCAGTCTTTGAACTCTCTTTTCAATGCATAGGATCTCTCTGGACTCAGCAATTACAAGGACATCTGGGTGAAGGAAGAAAGTGACATTATGGAGTCAGTCCCAGAGGATCAAAGAACAGCAGCTGGCAGCCACCTTATTGCCACCTGGAGGAACCCAGAGATTCTGGTCTCAGTTTAGATGTCACCTCTTTGGGGAAATTTCTCCGCACCCTCAAGCCTGGGCTTGGTGTCCCTCTTGTGTGCTTCCACAGAGCCCTGTGCTTCCCATACCACTAATACTGACCCCACTGTACTATGGTTGTTTGGTTCCTTGCCTGTCTCTCCCATCATGATTATAAGCTCCATAAAAGAAGAAGCCATACTTGTCTTCACTCTTCTATTTGTAGTGCCTAATACAGTTGCTGGTACAAAACAGGTACTCAATGGGTATTTGTTGAATAAGTTAATGAATGTACAAGTGAAATTAGGGCTGAAAAATCCATCTCCCTTTCTTCTCAGAGGAAGAGACCCACAAGTAGTCTGATTTAAGAATTATAAGAAGCTAAAAGGCAGGACCCCACTGACCCACAGAACATCTATAACACTTAATAAGCACTTGCTAGGTACCAGGCACTGTTCTAAGTGATTTTATATTTTATATTTATTGATTCATGTCATTCAGCTAGGAAATGCTGGAGCTGGGATTTTTACCCAAATACTGTAGATTCAATTTCTGTGCTCTTAATCAACAGGGTAAACCATAAAGGACAAAGTCCTCTTGTTTTTTGTCGCAAGATAAAGTGCTAATAACTCCAGGGTCACCTTAGTTTCCTATGTATAGGCTCTAAAATACTTATTAAAGTAGACTGTTTACTCCTTTAGAGCACCACCCCTATCCTGGGCCTAATACATTTTGGTTGTTCGGAAAAATTGCCATGCTACATTCTGTACAAGAAGACCTGTATTTGAGTCAGACTATCATTGTACCTTGGATAAATTATCTTAGTTTAGGCTCTGGCACTAGGCAAAACTAGTTTTAAATACTGCCTTTAACATTTACTAACAATGGGATCTTAAACAAAATACCTACACTCTTTAAATCTTAGTTTCTCATCTGTAAAGAGATACTGATAGGATCTATCTTAAAGAATGCTCTGCACACCAAATATGGTAAACTAGGTAAAATATTTCATGTAATGCCTGGCCCAGAGAGAATGTTCAACAAACATTAGGAAGTGTTTTCTGTAGGATTCATTTCTCTTTGAAAAATAGGGATCCTACTACTAATTTCCTGGGCTTGTTGCAAGAACTAGAGGAGAGTATGCCTAGCAACAAGCCATCTTACCTATTGCCTCCCTCTGCATCCCACTTTCTCTTGCCTCACTAGGAATTCAGCTATAGACTTACCACTATACTAAAACTACTCTTTAAAAGGTCACCTGTAACTTCCAAAATGTCAATTCTAATGTTCTTTTCTCAAGTTTCATCCTACTGGCCCTGTCTGCTACTGTGTGTGTGTGTGTATGTGTGTGTGTTATTGAATACTGCTCTGCCTTAAATCTCTCCCCTTCTTGGTCACTTTAAAATTGTATTCTGTTGGTGTTGCTGCTGCTGCTGCTGCTGCCTAGAGAGACATCTCTTATACTAAAAGCTCCTCTTTGTCAACCCCTTCAGTGCATACTTGCCAAGGTTCTAGTCCTGACACATTCCCCTCCCACTGAGCCCACTCCTATGAGGCAATCACATCTACCACTTGCAACCATGAGAACTCGCTCTGTGTGGATGAGCCACAAATTTATGACTCTGATCTTAACCTCAACTGAACCTGAGTCCTGAATTTCTATTTGTTGCTGGATGTCAAGTTTGGCAATCTCACCTTTCTTTCTCCTTAAATCAGTCCCTCCTCCTATGTTAGGCCTTTTCAGTTAATAATCTCACCACCCTCCCAAGCCACCAGAGCTTGAAACTGTACTAATCCCTTTCAGTTGTACCCCTTATTATTTCTTGTACAAACTAGAATAGCAATTACCAAACAAGGCTCACTGGTTCCAACCTCCACCTGCTCCACCATGTCGTTTAGCTTGATCCAGTTTCATAGACCTAATAGAGCCACTTCTTAGTCTAGAAGTATGCATAGACACAACAATGACAAATTGAAAATTTCAAATCCCTTCACCCAGCAATCTTGCCTTCAAAGTCCTTTATCAGTTCAACCCCCTTCTAAACTTAACAGTATCATTCCCCTTGGTATTTTTCCAAAGCCAACCTAAACTTTACCACAGAATGTAATACATTTGTGTTGTTCTTTCTGTTTAGACTATCCTGTGTAAGTCTCCCTTCCCTCAAGACATGTTTCAAATGCACACTCATCCTTTAAGCTTCCCTAAAATCCTGCCTCAACCACATAGCCACCTTAAAAAGCCTCAGAGCAAATTTCTCTTTTCCCCTTATAATCCTACAGCACTTAGTTTTTTTCTTAGTTTTTTACTTCTGTTATGAAACTTTCCGTAGTTCGTCTTGTGTTAGAATTATTTAAATCTAGATCTTCCTCATGGGCTAGATTATAAGCTATTTGAGGACAGAGAAGATCATATATATATATATATATATATATATATATATATATATATATTTGGTTCAAATGGTGGTTTTATTAAAGCATGGGGACAGGACCTATGGGCAGAAAGAGCTCCTGCCCTGGGGTTGTGAGGGGTGGCTGATTATATACTTGGGATTTGAAACGGGGAGGTAAGGAAAAGGGAGGTTTTCAAAAAACTTTCATATGCCAAAGATGACTTGCAAGATACTGGAGGCCTTGGCATTGTCAAGTTAAGGTTGTTTTTTCCTCTAGCAAGGCATTAACATACGTTTTTATTTATAAATCAGATGCTTTATTTATAAATTGCCCACATAGGGTTTTACATACGGTAGGAACTCAGGAAGAGTTGTGTGTATGTGTGTATGTGTGCAGGTTTTAGTGGAACTGAACTTTATGTACTCTAAACATCCATGATTTCTGCAGTCCTTCTCATCAAAGAAGTCCCTGGGTGCTCGCTGGGTGGGTGGACTTTAGAAATGTTACCTGAGCTCCAGCAGCAAATGGCCTGGGTAGGGAACTGAACTCATAAACCTCTACCTCACTATCTGCAGCTTGCAACCAGTAGCTAAGACAGCCACATAATTTAACAACTTGGAGAAGCTAAGACAGCCACATAATTTAACAGCTGAGAAGGTCTTAGAATTCCACATTCTTAACTTATTGCAGGCTAGACAAATGTATTAACAATATCTGTATGTAAAGCATACAGTGGGCAGCCTCTCATCATGGGTTTACCATCATTAATTCACCCTTCAAATTTAAAGTGATACCATTATGATAAGCATTAATAATTTCCAGCATAATAATAGCGATAACAGCAGGTAGTTTTCAAAAACTATTACCCATATTTCAGGAACACATCCTGAATGTTACACTTAAAGCAGTTTCCTGAGTAGAGATGGAAATGGAAAATATTCCAATAATAACAGTTTATAGTAATAATAGTTTAGAACTCTAGCTTGAAGTTGGTTGTGGGTGCCTTTTCTGAGTCTCTGAGTAATATCACTTGTGGAATCTCATTTTTCAAAAGTACAGGCATGAGCTGATCTCACTTGATAATGCTGCAGTCATAGAATGGCTACAGTCCAAGTAGTTTCTAAAAATCATAAAGTCTCAGAAATGTCAGTGGCCACCAAATACCAAACCACAATGTAAGGAATACATTTTTTGTTGTTAAAAGGGTCTGCTCTGTACCAATGGATTATTTAGGAATGGACAATTTGGGAAAAATACTGAGGTTCAGTGGATAAAAGCAATAGATTTTTCATCCATCAAAGCTGGGTTTGAAATCTTGGCTTGGCCCCTTTCCTTTGCCAAGTCACTTAACGTCCCTTCTGTCAGGCTTCTTGTAAGATGGAGCTAATGACACTCACCTCATCTTATTGGGAAGATTATGTGAGGTAATATGTATAAAGCACGTGACACACTAGAAGCACTTGCTACATAGTACTTAGAATTCTCATTTTGAGTTGGTATATGGTATAAATAAGCCCAAAGTTGTGAACTCTGATCTCCATATGGATCAGTTATATATTCAAGACTTTATTTAAGAAACTTTTTCTCCCTGAGCCAGGCACTGGGGATCCAGCCTTAGGAGTTCCTGCCCCACAGTGGAGAGGGCCTCAGTGAAGGATGTCTACTACATGGTGTGATAAATGCTGTGATAGAACATACATAGTACAGTAGATCCTAAGAGAAGGTTTCTTGGAGGAAGTTGGGCCTAAGTTTAGAATAGCTATTTCCAGGATGGAGAAAAGAAAAGAGGCTTTTGCCAGAGGAGACAGCATGAGCTAAGAATAACTGATTTTTCTGTTTTAATAGACTGGATTCCCAGTCCCACCCAGTGTCTCATGAGTCCCTTAGATGGAGAGAACAGCTGGAAGGGTAGAAAACCCATCCTATCCCTCAGAGAATAACTCCGACCACCTACCCTTCTGATAGAATGGGGAGCTTACAGCATCATCTCTATGTAATTAGGATAGCAAATTATTCACATAAGATTCTCAAAGACCTTCAAGATACCAATAAACACAGCACTTATTGGAAACAAAAGACAAAGCCACTTGAGCTAAACTTAGTAAATTGAAGACATTTTCAACTTATTAAAAATTAGATCTATGGGATTTTAAGATGCATGGTGATTTGAGATGCCTAGAAAAACTACTATGTGGGTCTCAGTCAGGAAGATGATTTTTGTTAGCTGCCACCTAGATGAGAGATTTTCAATCCATGTACAAGGGCTACAGGTGTGCTAAGACCACCCCCAACATTCAGCAGACCAGTGAGCTCTGGCAGTGAGAAGTCCTTTCCTTTTACTCTATGTAAAAATAATATCCTGTCTGCAATGATGAGACAATAATTGAGAAACATTGCGATGGAGTTCCTTCTCTAAATGAAGTTCTCCAAAGAAATGTCAGCCTGAGTTATATTGGAGCTAGAGAGTTAGGGGCATTATCATCACCACCATCATCAGTAGTATTCCTAGTTTTTTAATTAAATTAAAATTTTAACTTAAATTCCGGTACAGTTAACATACAGCATTATATTAGTTTCAGATGTACAATATAGTGATTCAACAGTTTCATAGATTACCAAGTGTTTATTGAGGTAAGTGTACTCTTAATCCCCATCATGTCTTACACCCTACCCCCTTCTCCCCACTGCTCACCTCCCCTCTGGTAACCATCTGTAAATAAGAGTCTGTTGTTTGGTTTGTCTCTTTTTCCTCCCTTTGTTTGCTGCTTTGTTTCTTAAATTCCACATATGAGTGAAATTTTATGGTGTTTGTCTTTCTCTGATTGTCTTACTTCACTTAGCATTATACTCTCTAGATTCATGTGTGTCATTGCAGATAGCAAGATACCATTCTTTTTTAAATGGCTGAATAATATTGCATTGTATGCATGTACCACCTCTTCGTTATCCATTCCTCTACCAATGGACACTTGGGCTGATTTCATAGTTTGACTATTATAAATAATTTTGCTATAAACCTAGGGGCACATGTATACCTTTGAATTAGTGTTTTTGTACTCTTTAGGTAAATATCCAGTAGTGCAATTGCTGGCTCTAGGGTACTTCTATTTTTTAACTTTTTGAGGAACCTTCATGCTATTTTCCAGAGGGGCTGCACCAGTTTGCATTCTTACCAACAATACATGAGGGTTCCTTTTTCTCCACATCCTCACCAACACCTATTGTTTCTTGTGTTGTTGATTTTATCCATTCTGACAGGTGTGAGGTGATATCTCATTGTAGTTTTTATTTGCATTTCCCTGGTGGCAAGTGATGTTGAGCATCTTTTCATGTCTGTTGACTATCTGGATGTCTTCTTTGGGGAAATGTCTGTGCACATCTTCTGCCCATTTTTAATTGGATTATTTTTTGAGTGCTGAGTTTTATAAGTTCTTTATATAGTTTGGATACTGACCCTTTAACAGATACATCATTTGCAAAGATCTTCTCCCGTTCCACGGGTTGCTTATTAGTTTTGTTGATTGTTACTTCGCTGTGCAGAAGCTTTTAATTTTGATGTAGTCCCAACAGTTTACCTTTGCTTTTGTTTCCCTTGCCTCAGGAGACATATCTAGAAAGATGTTGCTATGGCCAACATCAGAGAAATTACCGTCTGTCCATTCTTCTAGGATTTTTATGGTTTCAGGTCTCATATTTAGGTCTTAAATCCATGTCGAGTTTTTTTGTGTGTATGGTATAAGAAAGTGGTCCAATTTCTCTCTTTTGCATGCTGCTGTCCATTTTTCCCAATACCATTTGTTGAAGAGACTTTTTCCCTTTATCAAAAATTAATTAACCATATAATTGTAGGTTTGTTTCTGGGCTTTGTATTCTGTTTTATTGATCTATGTGACTATTTCTATGCCAGTACCATGCTGTTTTGATTACTACAGCTTTGTAATATATTTTGAAGTCCAGAATTGTGATAACTTCTGTTTTGTTTTTCTTTTTCAAGATTGCTTTGGCTATTTGGAGTCTTTTGTGGTTCCATACCAATCTTAGGATTGTTTGTTCTAGTTCTATGAAAAATGCTGTTGATATTTCGATAGAGATTGCATTAAATGTGTAGATTGCTTTGGGTAGTATAGCCATTTGAACAGTATTTGTTCTTCCAATCCATGAGCATGGAATGTCTTTCCAGTTCTTTATGTCATCTTCAATTTCTTTCATCAATGTTTCACAGTATTCAGACTACGGGTCTTTCACCTCGTTGGTTAAGTTTATTCCTAGGTATTTAATAATTTTTTTGGTGGAATTGTACTTGGGATGCTTTTCTTAATTTCTCTTCCTGCTGCTTCATTATGAGTGTATAAAAATGCTACAGATTTCTGCACATTGATTTTGTACCCTGTGATTTTTATCAAATTCATTTGTCAGTTCTAGCAGTTTTTTGGTGGAGTCTTTCAGGTTTTCTATATATAGGATTAGGTCATCCACAAATAGTGAAGGTTTGACTTCTTGCTTACCAATTTGAATGCCTTCTATTTCTTTTTGTTGTCTGATTGCTGTGGCTAGGGTTTCAAGAACTATGTGGAATAGAAGTGGTGAGAGTGGACATCTTTGTCTTGTTCCTGGCCTTAGGGGAAAAAGCTCTCATTTTTTCCTCATTGAGAATGATGTTAGCTGTGGATTTTCCATATATGGCCTTTATCACGTTGAGGTATGTTCCCTCCAAACCTGCTTTGTTGAGGGATTTTATCATGAATGAATGTTGTATTTTGTCACATGCTTTTTCTGTGTCTATTAAAATGATCATATGGTTCTTATCCTTTCTCTTATTGATGTGGTGTATCACATTACTTGATTTGTGAATACTGAACCTCTTTGCATCCCGGAAATAAACCCCACTTGATCATGGTGAATGATTTTTTAAATGTACTGTTCAATTTGATGTCCCAATATTTTGTTGAGGATTTTTGCATCTATATTCATCAGAGATGTTGGCTGTAGTTCTCTCTTTTTTTGTGTGTGTTGTCTTTATCTGGTTTTGGTATCAGGTTAATGCTGGCCTCACAGAATGAATTTGGAAGTTTTCCTTCATCTTGTGTTTTTTGGAATAGTTATAGAAGAATAGGTATTAATTGTTCTTTAAATGTTTGGTAAAAATTCACCTCTGAAGCCATCTGGTCTTGGACTTGTGTTTGTTGGAAGTTTTTGAGTACTGATTCAATTTCTTTGCTGGTAATCACTCTGTTCACGTTTTCTACTTCTTCCTGATTCAGTTTGTGGAGGTTATTTGTTTCTAGGAATTTATACATTTCTTTTAGGTTGTCCAATTTGTCGGCATATAATTTTTCATAATACTTTCTAACAATCCTTTGTATTTTTGTGGTATCTGTTGTTATTTCTCCTCTTTCATTTGTGATTTTCTTTATTTGAGCCCTCCTCCTCCTCTTTCTTCTCTTTTTCTTCTTGTTTGATGAGTCTTGCTTGAGATTTACAATTTTGTCGATCTTTTCAAAGAACCAGCTTCTCATTTCATTGATCTGTTCTATCGTTTTTTCAGTTTCGTTTCATTTCTGCTCTAATCTCTGTTATTTTCTTCCTTCTGTTGGTTTTAGGTTTTGTTTATTGTTCTTTTTCTAGCTTCTTTAGATGTAAGGGTAGGTTGTTTATTTGAGATTTTTCTTGCTTCCCGAGATAGGCCCGTATTGTTATAAACAACTCTGCTAGAACCAGTTTTGCTGCATCCCAGAAATTTTGTACCATTGTATTTTCAATTTCATTTTTCTCCATTTAATTTTTTTTCTTGGTTGACCCATTTGTTGTTTAGTACTATGTTATTTAAATTCTATGTCTTTGTGCTCTTTCCAGATTTTTTTCTTGTGGCTGACTTCCAGTTTCATAGCATCATCATGAGAAAAGATGCATGGTACGACTTCAATCTTTTGAATTTGTTGAGACTTGTTTTGCAGGCTAATATGTGATCTATTCTGGAGAATGTTTCACGTGCATTTGAAAAGAATGTGTATCTGATATTTTAGGATGAAACATACTTAATATATTTGTTATATTCATTCAGTCTAGTGTGTTATCCAAAGTCACTGTTTCCTTGTTGATTTTATGTTTGGATTATGTGTCCATTGATGTAAGTAGGATGTTAAAGTCTCCTACTATTATCATAATATTATTGATTAGTTCCTTTATGTTTATTATTAACTGTTTTATGAATTTGGATGCTCCTATGTTGAGTGCATAAATATTTATAATTGTCGTGTTTTCTTGTTGCATTTTTCCCTATATTATCATACCATGTCCTTCTTTCTCTCTTGTTATAGTCTTTGATTGATTGAATGATTGATTGATTTTTTATTGGAGTTCAATTTGCCAACATATCGTATAACACCCAGTGCTCATCCCATCAAATGCCCCTCTCAGTCTTTGTTTTAAAGTCTATTTTGTTGCAATCCCTATCAAAATACCATGGACTTTCTTCAGAGAGTTAGAACAAATTATTTTAAGATTTGTGTGGAATCAGAAAAGACCCCAATAGCCAGGGGAATTTTAAAAAAGAAAACCATAGCGGGGGGCATCACAATGCCAGATTTCAGGGTGTACTACAAAGCTGTGGTCATCAAGACAGTGTGGTACTGGCACAAAAACAGACACATAGATCAAAGGAAAAGAATAGAGAATCCAGAAGTGGACCCTCAACTTTATGGTCAACTAATATTCGACAAAGCAGGAAAGACTATCCACTGCAAAAAGGACAGTCTCTTTAATAAATGGTGCTGGGAAAATTGGACAGCCACATGCAGAAGAATGAAACTAGATCATTCCTTTACACCATACACAAAGATAAACTCAAAATGGATGAAAGATCTAAATGTGAGACAAGAATACATCAAAATCTTAGAGGAGAACACAGGCAACACCATTTTTGAACTCGGCCACAGTAACTTCTTGCAAGATACATCCACGAAGGCAAAAGAAACAAAAGGAAAAATGAACTATTGGGACTTCATCAAGATAAGAAGCTTTTGCACAGCAAGGGATACAGTCAACAAAACTAAATGACAACCTACAGAATGGGAAAAGATATTTGCAAATGACGTATTAGATAAAGGGCTAGTTTCCAAGATCTATAAAGAACTTATTAAACTCAACACCAAAGAAACAAACAATCCAATCATGAAATGGGCAAAAGACATGAACAGAAATTTCATAGAGGAAGACATAGACATGGCCAACATGTACATGAGAAAATGCTCGCATCACTTGCCATCAGGGAAATACAAATCAAAACCACAATGAGATACCACCTCACACCAGTGAGAATGGGGAAAATTAACAAGGCAGGAAACCACAAATGTTGGAGAGGATGCGGAGAAAAGAGAACCCTCTTACACTGTTGGTGGGAATGTGAACTGGTGCAGCCACTCTGGAAAACTGTGTGGAGGTTCCTCAAAGAGTTAAAAATAGACCTGCCCTACGAGCCAGAAATTGCACTGTTGGGGATTTACCCCAAAGTAAGATGCAATGAAACGCCGGGACACCTGCACCCCAATGTTTCTAGCAGCAATGTCCACAATAGCCAAACTGTGGAAGGAGCCTCGGTGTCCATTGAAAGATGAATGGATAAAGAAGATGTGGTCTATGTATACAATGGAATATTACTCAGCCATTAGAAATGACAAATACCCACCATTTGCTTCAACGTGGATGGAACTGGAGGGTATTACGCTGAGTGAAATAAGTCAATTGGGGAAGGACAAACATTATATGTTCTCATTCATTTGGGGAATATAAATAATAGTGAAAGGGAATAGAAGGGAAGGGAGAAGAAGTGTGTGGGAAATATCAGAAAGGGAGACAGAACATAAAGACTCCTAACTCTGGGAAACGAACTAGGGGTGGTGGAAGGGATGGAGGGCGGGGGGTGGGGTGACTGGGGGGCGGGCACTGAAGGGGTCACTTGACAGGATGAGTACTGGGTGTTATTCTGTATGTTGGCAAATTGAACACCAATAACAAATAAATTTATGATTAAAAAATAATAAAGTCTATTTGTCCATGTAAGTATTGCTACCCTGGCTCTCTTTTCACTTCCACTTGCATAATAAAAGTTTCTTCATCCCCTCGCGTTCAACCTGCAGGTATCTTTAGGTCTAAAATGAGTTTCTTGTAGGCAGTATATAGAAGGGTCTTGTTTTTTTTTACCCATTTTGTCACCCTACTTCTTTTGATTAGAGCTTTTAGTCCATTTACATTCAAAGTAATTATTGATAGGTATGTACTTACTGCCATTTTGTTACTTGTTTTCTGGTTTTTGTAGTTCTTCTCTGTTCTTTTCTTCTCTTGATCTCTTCTCTCCCAGTTTACTGGCTTTTTTAGTGATATACTTGGATTCTTTTCTTTTATTGCATTAAGAATATTCCTAATATTGTTTATTACACTTTTCATCTCTGATTGGTTCTTTTTTATTTCTTATAAAGGGTGTCACTGATGTCCTCCACTCTTTTCTCAAGTCCAGTGAGTATCTTTATGATTTATGCTCTAACAGGTTCTCTCTCTCACTCTCTTGAATAAATAAATTTTTAAAATCTTTAAATAAAAAAAGGGAGGGGGTGCCTGGGTGGCTCAGTTGGTTAAGCATCTGACTCTTGGTTTCAGCTCAGGGCATGATTTCAAGGTCCTCTCCCTTGGCTCCTCCCTTTCTTTAAATAAATAAATAAATAAATAAATAAATAAATAAATAAATAAAATTTTTAAATCTTTAAATTCTCTAACAGACATGTTGCTTATCTCCATTTCACTTAACTCTCTTGCTTTGATTTTGTCCTATTCTTTCATTTGAGACATATTCCTCTGTCTTATGTTAATTATATCTATTTTGTTTAGATCTCTGGCCATGGCCTTGTCCTCTTTTTTCATTTGGAATAAATTTCTCTGTCTCTTCATTTTTTCTAACTCTGTGTCTGTTTCTCTGTGTTAGCGAGGTTCAATTATGTCTTCCACTCTTGAAAATAATGACTTTATGAAGAGGAGTCCCTATAGTACCCTGCAGTGCAGGGTCTCTTGTTCACCAGAACCTGGCACTTCAAGGGTGTCTCCAGCTGTGTTGTGTGTACCCAACCGTTGTGTCCTGGCTGTTTTCTCCATTAGTGCAGTCATCTGCAGAGGTTCTCTTGGCCTATTATGGGCATTGTTTGGTCCCCAGCCAGGATGGAGCACACAATTTTAATAATGTGTGGGCTGATCTTCTTGCTAAATGGGCCCTGCCACCACCCCAACCAGGACTGAGGCTGTGTGGGTGGGGCACACAATTTTAATAAGGTGTGCCTTGGGCTTCCTCAAGGAGGGCCACCACCGCAGCCAGACAGAGACCCTGTGAAACTTTCGAGTCAGTCAGGAGATGCCGTGTTGGCACAGTTTGTGCCCATCTTCTGAGGGAGAGGACCCGTGGTGCCCAGACTCAGGCAGATGTGATAGGGAAGGGCAGACTTGCCAAAGCGTGGTGCTGGGGGCTTGGTGTAAGCAAATTCAGTAGTGAATGCCATCTGCAGAGTGAAAGTGGGGGAATGAAGAAACATTTATCATGCAAGTGGAAGTGAAAAGAAAGCCAAGGTAGGAATACTTACATTGGACTGCCCTGGTTCCTGCAGGTGGTATGTGTTTATGCTAGGGGGGGTAGGGGAAAGTATAATGCCTGCCAGCTCCTTTTCTCCAGAGAAGTCCTTCTGTGAGCCCTGCACCCCCAGGATTTAATATAGATTAGAAACTAACTCTCCCATAAGCCCCAGGAGTTTTCCAAATGCTGCTTCTATGCTGTATCTTCCAGGGCTGTGTCTTTAAGGACAGAGACTCATCTTTCTTTTTTTTTGTTTTTTTGAGACTTATCTTTCTAAAGCCCTCTAGGCTTTCCCAAAGCTGAGCCCTCTGATTCTTAAAATTCCAGGCATCCTCACTACTTATAAGAACCCAAGAAATTTGGCCCCTCTCCCTTTCAAAGCCAAGTGTTATGGGGATTTGTCTTCCCTGTGCGGGGTCCTCCACGTGACAATCTGCTTCTCACCCTTCTCTCCACCCCTGGCTCCCTTCTTACCACTGACAACCAGGGTTTTGCTCACCACCATGTCTCTGCCTTTCCTACCCTCTCCACTGTGGCCTCCTCTCTATTTTAGTTGCAGAGTTTGCTCTGCCAGTCTTTGGGTTGTTTTCTGAGTTATTTTCACTGATATGAGTGTTATTTAGTTGTATCCGTGGGACATGGTGAGCTTAGGGTCCTCCTACTCTGCCATCTTGGCCCCCCTCCAGTCATGTTTCTATTATTAAAGCAAAAAGATTCCCTGTTCTGAGTCACTTGGCTTCTCCCAAATATCTTGCTCTACTCCTGGTGTAGAGTGACAACCAGGATGAATGTCAGGGGTTATGATTTATGGTATAGAGAAGACAATCAATCTTAATCGGAAGCCATTGTAACAGTGACTAATTCTTGGCACTGTCACCCATAAAATAAGCATGTGTTTGGATGGGCATTCACCTGTCATCCTCTGAAGGAGACTTAAATAAGTCTGTGCATGTATGTGGAGGCATCATGGAGATGTGGTCTGTATACAAGAGCAAATAAATATTCCATCTGGAAAGAGAATGATGAAAACAGAGGCAAGAAATCATGAAATATCTTATTCACTGCCAACTTCTTTTCTACTTAAGGCAAAAGCAAACCAACCGACTTTTTGACCTATCAGTTTGGGCTTTTCTCACACAAAAGCTTGTTTCAAGGGCCATTACGAGAATGTCTCAGCCTAGCCAGGTTGCTCTGGATTCGTAGCTCTGCTGTCAGTACAGGGCAGATTTTCAGCAGAAGCCTCCTAATGGGCTGTCAGAGAGTCACTTTTATGCACAGCCTTTTCTCTAAAACCTTTTCCACTCCAGTAACATGGCCTTTCTACCATAGCCCCTGAACATGTTGGAAGTGTAGGTGCTGGGAGTGAGAGAAAGGAGAGATGGAAACCACACTGAACCGGTGCTTCAAAACTTGAGAATATTTTCCAAATGCTTTCACTGTGAGCGTGTTTCAGTCATGTTAAGACAGTCAAAACACTTTGATGTTTGTATTGTATTGGCTCTGGTCTCGGCTACAGTGTTCCTGACCTGATTAGCTAGTGCCTAGAAGGGATTGACAAGAGTGGCAAATCCACTGAGACAGCTCTTTGTAAAAGGGAATTTATGGCTGTGTAACACAGTGATTAACCCTAAGCACACACAAGCTGTTACCCAGGGCACAACTTTTTGGAGCCAAGGAAAGCAGAAGAATGAAATCAAACATTTCTGCATGTACATTTGTCCACCCTCCAAACCCATTTACTTGCCTTTGAATATGACTTTATTGTCATCACGTAGAATTTGGAGCTGAATTTGAATCTTGGGTCTGCTACCTAATAGTTACACGAACCTACGACACTTAATATTTCTGAGTCTCAAGTTCTTATCTGTTGATTTTCGCCCCCCAGGATGGTTCTGAGTTTACATGCAGAAACAGCACAATGCCCAGTTCAGTAGGCAATTGGTATATGTTGATTTCCTTCCTTTCCCTGACCAAAATGTTTGAGTTAGGACTCGTTCCCATTACTAGCACAAGACTTACAATCCAGAGAAGGCACTTGAGGCCAGAATTGTCTGCCTTTTGCACTACACCAAAATGATATCCCAAATCCTAAAAGCTCTCTCTTCTGACTAGCTAATGCTGGTTTTCCTGGCAGGATGAAATCTGCCACCACATCCGTCATTCATAGGAAGTTACCTGTAGGACTTAATACTCCTTTTGGCCGCTCTCTGGCATTGATCTCTGAAGATGAGTTATCTGAGCAGAATTCTTTTAACACTATCTTTGCACATGGAGAACTTAGCCTTCTTAAAGGACTTTCCTGTGCTGCTACTGACTAACTGACCTTCTGACACATAAGGTGCCAGCAAATGCCCTTGCTCTTGAAATATCTTAGACTTTCAGGTCATATTGCCTGCAGAGATCGAGTGTTGAGAAAGGAAATAGGGTATGACAGAAAATTAAGTTGAGCTCATATTTTCTCATTATTAGGATTGTTGTTTGTAAGGTTGAGATGCCACTACATCCTGGAACTGGGTTGAGCCCCTCTTCTGCCTCCTATTCCTTCTTTTGCTCATCGAAATACTTACCTTACTGTATTGTTATTAAGCTCAGAGATCCTTTGGGTCAGGGACTGTGCTTGAACTTTGTCATAAACTCAACAACTTACATAATGCCTGGCACATGATATATGCTCAGCTAACTGTTAGGTGAGGGAATAAATGAATAAAAGAATGAATGTTGGCAAAACTATTAATAAATGTTTCATCAAGACCTTCAAGAACTTCCTAATCTCATCTTCCATTCTCCGATTTTGCCCAAATGTGTGGAGTCCAATATGGGGAAATAAGTTTCTCTTCCTTTCTGAGAAAAATAAACAAATTATGACAAGAGTCCTAATACGTCAACTGTGCTTACTGACCCCCAGTTAAATACACCATCCATTATTTAACACCAGGGGAAACAGAAAAGATATAATTGAAACCCACACCCCTGGCACTCTCTACTCTGTGCCATTTTACTTTTTTGGTCTCCCTTCTCACTGTTCCTCAGCCTGAAAATATATTGCAAATGTGCCATTCTTCCCTAAGTCTAGTTTGCAATGCCAACCCCCTGAAAATGATTTGCACCAGATACTGGGCCTGCAAACCTGCAGTTGAATAGCAGTAACTTGGATCTAATAGCAGAGGTCCAATAAGAAAGCTCTCTCTGTAGGACTATTAAGAACCTTAAATGAGATAGCAAATACAAAGCACCCAGCACAGTGCTTGGCACATGATAAGTGCTCAATATGTGTGAGCTAGGTAGCTAATTTCCTGCTCCTCTAAGAGAGAAAGAGCATCAAGTGGTCTTTTTTTTTAAGATTTTATTTATTTATTCATGAGAGACACAGAGAGAAAGAGAAAGACACAGGAACAGGCAGAGGGAGAAGCAGGCTCCATGCAGGGAACCCGACGCAGGACCCGATCCCAGGTCTCCAGGATCACACCCTGGGCTGAAGGCGGCGCTAAACCACTGAGCCACCTGGGCTGCCCTCAACTCACTCTTCAATGCGCCTTCAAAGAAAGGTTCAGAACAGAGTCACAGACCACATTTCTTTCTACATAATTATTTGTTGTTCCAATACAGAAAAAGTTACTAGATAGACTATATGTAAAATGCTAATTCATTCACTTTTGGCCAGCGCTTCCCCAATGTCCCTCCTTTTTTAACCAGTTTTTTTTTTGTTTGTTTGAAGAGATCATTGCCCTTTCTACCAGACTTCACAGATTTTTTATAAACCCTTAAAGCTTTACCTATCTTAATAAAACCAGAATTCCATTTTTAAAAAATGTTTAAGATCATATGGAAACAAAACCATTTGTTTTAACAAAGCTATATACAGTAATTATTTTCTTGTATACATTGTTATTGTTCCTGCTACCCATACCCATCCACCTGTATTCACAATGAAGCTGTCCCTGCCAACACCAACCCACACGTATTTTTCCTTCTTCTGGCCTCTTGCAGCCTTTGATTTCAATTTCATAGTTTCTTGGAGATGTCTGGAGTTTCTTCAGATTAGGTGCTCATTTTTCTTCTACTTCTTTTGAATTTCCACTAACATATTGCCTTAGGATAGTTCTTGGCACCAAATAGGGCCTTATTATACCTTGTTGAATGAACATATGGTCTTTAAGTGGGGGAATTAGCCTGGGGGTGAATGAGGCTCAGGTAAGGATGGCTCCATTCTCCTTGTGGTCAGTGCCCCCCATTGCAGCTGTTTCTGTCCTATCTGGTGGCTTTGAGCCTAAGGAAATCTCCTCAGTGCTGTTCTACTATGCCTAGGCAGAACTGAGAAAAGATGGCTCTCTTAGGTGATTTTCTTTCCAATATGGAAGTTCAGTGAGAAAGCCAAGGAAACAGACGTTCCACCCCTCCAGGTTTTCTTGTTCTCTTGCCTGCAAAAGACAGACTTTCATCAGCTAAATACTTTCTAATATAGCCAGCACCTGGCAACATGAAAACGGGAAATTTGCTGCCTTAATGGAAAAAGGGGAATTTTTATTTAGCCTAGAAAAACAACTTAGTTGCCAATGAATACATTTGGACCATAAGAGTAAACAATGACATATCAGATAAAGGGCTAGTATCCAAGATCTATAAAGAACTTATTAAATTCAACAGCAAAGAAACAAACAATCCAATCATGAAATGGGCAAAAATCATGGACAGAAATTTCACCAAAGAAGACCTACACATGGCCAACAAGCACATGAGAAAATGCTCCACATCCCTTGCCATCAGGGAAATACAAATCAAAACCAAAATGAGATACCACCTCACACCAGTGAGAATGGGGAAAATTAACAAGACAGGAAACAACAAATGTTGGAGAAGATGTGGAGAAAGGGGAACCCTCTTGCACTGTTGGTAGGAATGTGAACTGGTACAGCCACTCTGGAAATTGCCCCTCTGGGATTTACCGCAAAGATACAGATTCAGTGAAATGGCAGGACACCTGTACCCGCATGTTTCTAGCAGCAATGTCCACAATAGCCAAATGTGGAAGGAGCCTCGGTGTCCATTGAAAGATGAATGGATAAAGAAGCTGTGGTCTATGTATACAATGGAATATTACTCAGCCATTAGAAACGACAAATACCCACCATTTGCTTCGACGTGGATGGAACTGGAGGGTATTATGCTGAGTGAAGTAAGTCAATCGGAGAAGAACAAACATTATATGGTTTCATTCATATGGGGAATATAAAAAATAGTGAAAGGGATTAAAGGGGAAAAGAGAGAAAATGAGTGGAAAAATCAGAGAGGGTGACAGAACATGAGAGACTCCTAAGTCTGGGAAACGAACAAGGGGTAGTGGAAGGGGAGGTGAGCACGGGAATGGGGTGGCTGGGTGATGGGCACTGAGGGGGGCACTTGACAGGATAAGCACTGGGTGTTATACTGTATGTTGTCAAATCAAACTCCAATAAAACAATATAGAAAAAAATAAGAGTAAACAAGTGCATCAAAACTAAATGGAAGAAGAAAAGAACCACATTTTAGAGATTAGAAAGCACCATTCAGAATTAGGCCAGTGCTGGATACCATTTCATGTTTAAACTAAGGAGAGGGGACTACTTCTTTTTTATTGAGAAGGGACTACTAATAAGGGTATTTATTCCTCCTTGTGTGATGCTCCTCCATACTATCAGAATTTTACTAATGAATGGGGAAAGCATTCCACAATTGGGTGCCTCCTAGCTGACAGACACTGTTCTAGAAGTTTCTAGGGAATTCTGATGATGTGTTGGATCTATCCAAAGATAAAACCACTGGAGTAAAGAGTCTCAAAAAAGATTTGAAACTGCTTAGCTGCTTCATGAAGAAGGGGCAGAAAGAAAACCTCTGACACATGATACCTCATTTAAAATTCACAACAAGTCTACGAGATACTACAATTATCTCTGTTTTAGGGATGAGGAAACAGAAATTAAGAAAATCAAGGATGACTAAAATTATAAGAAAATATTATATTATTTAATTTTCCCATTCATTTTATAAATGTAAAAAATAAGAATCAGAAAGAGGAAGTGTTTTTATTAGTCACACAACTGCTAAGTAGCAGGATCAAGACCTAAATGCTTCTGACATTAAATTTACTAATTTGCCTACTGTTTTAAGCTCCTTTCTTTGCCAGCCCAAATCCAATCCCTCCACTCCAAATATACCCCTTTAGTCTTTATCTTCAGTTTGTAGGATGTGATTTAATATTTGTATCTTGTATTCACTCATATATTCAAACAATATTTATTGAGTGCCATTTAAAACCTAGTGAGCAACATAGGCATTAATAAAAAGGTTAACAAATAGATAATCAGCAACCACTAATACAATTAAGGAATACTGCAGAACATATAAGTGTGTAACAGGGGGAATAAATTTGTTTCAATGGGGTGCGTTCAGGAAGGGCCTTTTGAGGAAACAACTATCAAGCAGTGATCAGAAGTATAAGTAGAAGTTGGTCCATCAGAGTCCAATATTACCACTTTGGGGCCTAATGTGTTTAATTATGTGTTTTATTCACTCAATATAATTAATGTTTATTCAGTTAAATATTTTGTAATAGCAGACTCATTTCATTTTCAACCAGCCAGTATAGAGTTGGATGCTTCAGAAAAGTGTTCTGATGGTAATTATGGAAAAAGAAAGTCAATCTCAAAGAGCACCGATGATTATCTCAAACATTGATTAGTTAGCTTCACCTAAAGATTTTTTGCCAAAAATTTACAAGCTGCCTTTAAAGTAAGGACATTACTTGAACAAAGTCACTAAAATGTGCCTTCAACAATCCCAGTTCTCTCCCCATGAATTTCCGCCAATCATATCATTGCACTAACTTAAGCTTAATATTAGTTTGCCATTCATGTTGAGGTGGGATAAGACCACTGGAATAGCACATAGCTAAATAAAGAATACAAAAAGAATCTATCCACTCATTTGAGTAGCATACTCCAAGCTGAGATAAATCCTCCTCATTCAAAAATGAATTGAATTTGAAACTAATACAAGGTCAATGAAATCCTGCTGCAGCATAAAAGGAAGGGGAGGGGGGAGTGAAGTGAGTGGTGGAAGAAGAACAATCAGATTTTTGGAAAGGATTTACTATAGGAAACAAATTAATTTTAAAATAGTATCTGTTTTGTACAGAATAAAATTAAAGGGAATTTAGCCTTGACTCTTATTGTAGATTGATTAAAACAAAACAATTAGGTTTTAAAAGGAAATTGGCTGAGCCAGAGAATGTACAGAAGCGAATAATGCTAAAACAGATTTTAATAGTATCATAAGACTTTGCTTTGGTGTGTAATAATGAATCTGCTCCTAAACATCATTTTATGCTACTTCCATAAATCTATGGAAAAAAAAAAACCTCAAACTAAATAAAGATCCTTTCCTGACTAGCAAGAAAATATACAAATGCATATATGCCAGTTGGGCAATGGCAACAATATCTGTGTGATCTCGTTCAGTGAGTTAAATATTATAAGATTGCCAAGCAATCTCAGTTTCTCCTGACAAACATAAGGAAATACTCATTGTCATTAAATTTGTCCCAAGGTTAGAGGTTACATTTCACAGGTGATAAGACTAAAGGTAAAATTCCAAAGGTAAAATATTTCAGTAGAGTTTTGCACAAACAAATTAGTTAAGAATTCAATGTGATGATGACAAGATACAGATTAAGTATTGATTAAACTTTAGCCCTTTATCCTACCCAGCTAATACTCTTTTTGTTCTTCATACCTAATTTGTAGATATTATCTGGCTGGTGCTTATCTTTACAACAAAGAATGTTATGTCGTACAGCTCTTTGCATTCTTAAAAACTCTTTTGTCACAACCTTATTAAAAAATTGGAGCTATAACAGTTCACACACACAAAAAAAATGCCCATACTCTTTTCCTTAAACATTTGAAACATAAAGATATAAATTAAGCCTATACTGTGATACAATTTTTCACCTAGCAAACTGACAAAAATCTAAAAATTTAGTAATATTACTCTGTTGGTGGGACTATGGGAAAATAGGCAGCACTCTCATACTTGGCTAATGGGAATGCAAGATGATATACCTACAATAGAGGGAAATTTGGCAAGATTTAACAAATTACACATGCACTTACCCTTTGACTCAGCAATCCCACCTCTAGGGGTCTATCCCAGTAATACATTGTCAAAAGTATAAAATGACATATACTGAAATAGCAAAAGACCAGAACACTCCAAATGCGGATTAGTAAGAAACTATTTTGATAAACTGTGACATCCATACAATGGAATAGCTTGCAGCCATATAAAAGAAATGAGGCAGAGCTCCTTATACTAACATGAAGTGATCTCATATTGTTTTGTGCCAAAGTGGGATACAGAACAGTGTGTTATATTATGCTACTTTTATATAAGAAAGTGCAAAAAGTTATGAATTATAGATAATTATATTTTCTTATACTTTAAAAAGGAAACAATGGAAGGATAAGCCAAAACTATTTCTTTAATGGTTATCTATAATAGAGACAGAGTGAACAGAACGGAAGGGATAGAGAGAGAAACTAGATTTTTTTTGTAATATGCTTTGGTTTGGTTTTCTTTGGAACAAGGTGACTGTTTTACATATCTATAAAACAAAGTTAAACTCAAAAAGAGATTGTTGAAAAAAATGGCTTTAATTATATATTAAGTTGATGGTATAACTACAAAAATAATTATTTCAAGGGACTTTAAAACACAGTAGTTTGATAATACATTCTAGCAGGATATACTCCAAGGGCAAAAAAATTTTCAAGATCTGCAAAAAATTCTCAAATTCTTTTCAATAATTACTTTATTAGTAATAATATTGATTTCTCTCAGCAATCACTTTATTAGTAATGATATATTTATATTATTGTTTTGAAAGTATATATACCAAAAAAGTAATTATATTAGTGTAATAGGGACCCAAGATTTTCATGTAACAAAAAAGATATTAAGTAAAACTCATAAATTTGAGTGAAAAGTATTAGTATAAAATCATGATATGTTTTTCTAGCTCTGGCCACTAAAAATGTTTAAAAGATGATGATTGGGGATCCCAGGGTGGCGCAGCGGTTTGGCGCCTGCCTTTGGCCCAGGGCGCGATCCTGGAGACCCGGGATCGAGTCCCACGTCAGGCTCCCGGTGCATGGAGCCTGCTTCTCCCTCCGCCTGTGTCTCTGCCTCTCTCTCTCTCTCTGTGACTATCATAAATTTAAAAAAAAATTAAAAAAAAAAGATGATGATTGTGTTCTGAATACTGGAGATACAATGACAGACAAACTAGAATGGGCCCAGAGTAGAGTCTACTGAGGAAACCAGCTAAGTAAAAATGTACATACAGTTCAGCAATTCAATAGGTGGCATTCAGTAGGGTGGATAAGGGCCATGGTAAGTGAAGTAGAGTTTATTTAGAACACAAAACAAATGAAAAAAACCCAAAAGAATAAATTAAAGATGCACTATATAGAAGATGGAATTGCTGTTACTTAAAGAAGCAGTGGAACAAATGGAAAAGAAGCAAGAAACAAAGTTATAAGGAAGAACGTGCTCTTCAGGTGGACAAAGACTTAAGTCAGTGGATGGAAAATGCACACTAGATCCTGGACAAAAATGACTTTCAAGGAATAATTCCTAAACATATCCAAATAATGTGGGGTTTTTTGTTTTTGTTTTTGTTTTGTTTTTAACCGCCACAGATAAAGAAAGGATCTTAGAAGAGTCTGGGCACATTTTTTTAAAGTCTCTTTTTTAATCTACAAAGAAATTAAATCAGCTTTCTCATCTGCAAAACTGAACAACTATGAATAGATTATGTTTGTCATAAGATAGGTGTGTAAAAACTAAGCAATTCAGAAATATTAAAAGTAAAAGAATAAGCAAAGGTGAATCAGATGAATAACAACATTCAAGACAAAAAGTGGAATCCAAAGCAAGAACCACTGAAGAAGGAAAGTCAATGTTTGGTGATAATTGTTTCATGACAGATCCTCATTGTGAACTTTATTCTTAATGTGTCCAATAATATAACACTGGAATAAGTAAATAATGATTAAAATATAAAATAGATCTTATTCTTACTGGTAACCAAAAATTGAAATCATCTTTTAGCCAAAAAAGTGTAGGAACCTCTAAGAAGAAGTATAATTTTTAAATGGAAAATACAAGAAAATCCATGAATAGAGGGACAAGTCAGGGGCACCTGGGTGGTCAATCAATTGATTTCCACTTGAGTCATGATCTCAAAGTCCCGAGGCACTCAGTATGGAGTCTGCTCCCAATTCTCTCTCTCCTTCTCCCTCTGCCTTGTATTATTAAAAACATGTTAATTCTTCCCATATATGTTAATTTAATGCAATCTGAATCGAAAACACATTGATTTTTTTGAACCTACTCTAAATGTTTTTGAAGACTATATAAAGGAACGTACAGGTTGAATTTGCATTATTAGACACTGAAGCATATTTTTCTGACAATAGAAACAGTGACATACTTGAGAAGAAATAGACATATCAATGAAACAAATTGGAAAGCCCAGGAAAATAAACCAATATATTTAAGTATTTGGTAATTTTGGTACATAATAAAAATGGCATTATAACACAATTGAGATAGATTATTTATGGTAATGCCACAATTGGTGAACATTTTCTAAAAATATAAAAGGGTTATATAATGAAATGAAGGTGATTTCAAGAAAATTTTATGAATATCTGCTGTTTGTGTAGGAAGACCTTTCAAAGTCTAAATTTGAAAAAAAAAAAAACACACAGAGAAAACACAACAGATTTGACCAATTTACAATTTAAAACTCTGGATGTCAAGTGGTATCATAAACAAAATTAAAGGGCAAATGATAAATAAGAAAATGTTTATAACATGTACCAAAAGAATATTATATTAGTATTTTATAATATATTTTATAGTATTTTAAATATGTCATCTAGTCTAAAATATCTTACAAATCAATAAGAAGTGGAAATTAAAGAAACAGAGGATCATAAGGGAGGGGAAGGAAAAATAAAATAAGATTTAAACAAAGAGAGGGAGGTAAACCCTAAGAGATTCTTAACTCTAGGAAACAAACTGAAGGTTGCTGGAGGGGAGGTGTGTAGGAGGATGGGGTAACTGGGTGGTGGGCATTAAGGAGGGCACTTGATGTAATGAGCAGTGGATATTATATGCAACTAATGAATCATTAAACTCTACTTCTGAAACTAATAATACACCATATGTTAATTAAATTGAATTTTAAATAAAATTTTAAGAAATGGAAACTAATAATTCATAATGTAGAAGGACAGAAAGCAAAAGAAAACATAAATTAAAACAAGACCAATTTGACAGTTGAAAAGCTATACCATAGTTTGACTAGCATACATGCAGAATGACTGAGATTATAATATCCTGAATTTGTGAGAGTTTAGTGAAACAGGTAATTACAGAACTATTCATAGGAATATAAATTGCTCAATATTTCTGAAAAGTAATGTGTACCCACCCATACTCTCTACAACAGAAATCACAAAACATACACATACACTTGACCCATTAGTGCAATCACTAGGAATTTATAAACAGAAAATAGTTATATTCTTAAGAGTTATGAAATAATATTAATAATAATTCTCACTATTTATTGAGAGCTTTTAATATGCCAAATACTGTGTGAAGCACTTGTACAACGTCCTTGACAACCCAAAAGGTTTTTAATATTTCCAATTACATTTTACAAATGAAGAATGTGAGGGTCAAAGAAGTTAAGTGACTTGTCAAGATCACAAAGCCAGTGAGCATCAAATCCAGGATTCCAATACAGGCACTATCCCCTTATAGTCGTAAATAATATAGTGGTTCGTAAATTATGATCTATCCCTATGAAAGATTGCCACACAGTCATGAAAATCATAGTGCATCATGTTTAGTGACAGGAATATGCTCATAATTTACTAAGTGAAAAAATGTTTTACATTTTGGAGCATGTGTCCACATATTTCAACATGTATGTCATTCTAAGGGTACAAAAGAAATGCAAAATTTGTGCCAACAGAGGATAATGGAAAAAGCAGAGACAGGAGCAAGGCTGCCCTGTCCACCTTTGCTCCTAGAGCTGGCTTGTGCTTCTGATACAATGTAGGCAGCTGAGGTCACGTCCCTTGTGAGCAGGCAGCAGGTATCTCGTGGTGGCTTCGCTGGGATCCTCTCCTTACACATTCTCCTTTCCCAAAAGCAATCTCCTGGCGTTCTTTACCACAGTCCTTCCAGTGGAACAAAAGCTTTTAATTCCCCGAATTGCTCTCTGTGTACCTCTCTGTATAGTAAAATACCCCAAATGGCTTCTGCCTTTCCGAATGGCCAGTGATCAATACAGGACTTAATATCAGAAGGTGGTGATACCATGCCAGCTAAGAGATGCCAAAGGCAACACACACTCCTAAAAGGGATTGAGCAGGCAGCCCGGGGGGCTCAGCGGTTTAGCCCTGCCTTTGGCCCAGGGCCTGATCCTGGAGACCCTGGATCGAGTCCCGCGTCGGGCTCCCATGGAGCCTGCTTCTCCCCCTGCCTGTGTCTCTGCCTCTCTCTCTCTCTCTCTCTCTCTCTCTTTCTCTCTCTCTCTGTCTCTCAAGAATAAATAAATAAAATCTTTAAAAAAATAAATAAAAGGGATTGAGCATCGTCATGTGGCCTAATGCTCAGTTTTCCTTAGTCTCTCCAGTAGCATTACGTCTATTCTTCAGTAATAAGAGCATATGTAAAGAAAACACATTACCAGCACTAATCAACCCTATGAATGTAAAAAAAAAAAAAAAAAAATCCACCCAGCCGACATATCCCGAAATAGAGAGGTTGAGTATCTTTAGGACCCAATTCAGGGAAACCTGGACTTAGTCCACCAAGGTTTGCAGTACACAGATCTGACTAGTTTCTTATAATTATCATTGTTATTATTTATAGATTGCTTTATTAAAATAGAATTAAATTGAGGATCAGATTAAGCAGAATTCAAACTAAGTCAAGTTGAAAGCCTAGAATAAAGGGCCAAAAGGGAACAGCAGTGAGAGATCGTAATAATAATAACACCTTGGATTTATATAGCTCTCATCCTCCCACAAGCGCACTGTGAATGTGAACAGCATATATAAGTGGATGAAGAAGTAAATGCAGTTTTGGTTTTTCAAGTCTGGATTTAAAAAGATGTGGCAGAAGAGACTAGCAAATGGAGAATCAGATCTTAAGACCAATTTGGAAAAGCTCCTCATGGAAACACATGCTTTAAAAATTTGGTTGCTATTCCTGTTAAAGGGGCAGCATTCTCAAAAGAAATCCAAGACTCGTATGTCGAAGAGAAGAACATCAAAAGAAGTAAACAAATAAGAGGATATATCAGTAATTGTTCCTCAGATATGACTGTTAAAATACTATCTTGTCCATGAAATTCCCTAAATTTCCCCAGCTACAAGTGATCTCTGAACTCCTGAAAGGGGGTGTGTGTGTGTGTGGTTTTTGTTTTTTTTTTTTTTTGGAGTTCAATTTGCCAACATATAGCATAACACCCAGTGCTCATCCCATCAAGTAGCCCCCTCAGTGCCCGTCACCCAGTCACCCCCACCCCCGCCCACCTCCCTTTCCACCACCCCTTGTTCGTTTCCCAGAGTTAGGAGTCTCTCATGTTCTGTCTCCCTTTCTGATATTTCCCACTCATTTTCTCTCCTTTCCCCTTTATTCTCCTGAAAGGGTTTTGGATAGGTTTCATGGGGCACACATCAAGCACATTCTACCTTGTGTTGGGATTGTTTTTTTAATTCTTTATTTAAATTCAATTTAGTTAACATATATTGTATTATTAGCTTCAGAGGTAGAATTTAAGGGCTCATCAGTTGCATATAATACCCAGTGCCCATTACATCGTGCCCTCCTTAATGCCCATCATCCCAGTTACTCCATTCCCCCCAACTTCTCCTCCAGCAACCCTCAGTTTGTTTCCTAGAGTTAAGAATCTTTTATGATTTACCTCCCTCTCTCTTTCTGTCTCATTTTATTTTTCCTTCCCTTTCCCTATGTTCATCTGATGTGTTGGGATTATTTATGTATATCCTTATCTCTTTCACTAGACCACTAGTTCCCAAACTTAATATTCTTTAGAATCACAGTAGGAATGTATTAAGATCTAGGTTGAAGGGCCTTATTCTCAGATTCTCATTCAATGTGTCTTGGGTGGGCCCCGGAACTGGCATGTTTTATATTTGCTTCTGATAATCTGGTGTCAGTGGTTCAGGCCTAGATTGGGACTTCTTGAGTGTAGTGACTGTGTTCCATCTCATGTACAGCTGGATATCACTGAGGCATTTTATACAATACTATGCATATAAGAGATTGTTCAATAAGTATTCATAAAATAGATGAATGAAGATAAAATAACTAAATATACCAGGTTATCTATTTAGAGGATAAAGGAAGCAGTATAATTTTCAAATGCTGTGAAGTTCAGAGAAAGGTAATCTTATGTGCTAAAATACTGGAAGTTTGCATGGAGGTCAGCATTCCTTAAGGGAGACTCTGAAGAAAAGGAGATACTTAGAACAGGGGGAGAGGGCAAGAAAGGCAGTAGAAAGAGTAAGCAATGGCACAAAAGTAGGAATACATGGAGCATGTTTAGAGGATAGTTATTGGATATTCTTGTCTATATTTCTTCCTTCTTCAAAGTCAGTAGTTATAGATTCCCTTTAATTTAATGCACATTCAACAGATTTTAGCTCTGCTTGGCTCTCATAAGAACCAAGTGGCTTCCCTTTTTATAACATGACTCCCAAGTATCTTTGGTTTAAAAATTCCAATGCCTTAGCATGTCATATATAGACCTTCAGGATCTAGTCCTTTCACATATTTATCCTCCTGAACATACACAAACACCCACACCCTCATTTCTAATTATATTAAATTTCTTGCAGTTTTTTAAGATACAGTGCCTCTATGCCCTTTCTCCCTCCTGTACCCCATCTTTTTAGCCAGAGTTACTCCTCACTTCAAAACAAGGGTTAGATATCACATCTTTCAAGATCAAGTCTTTGGCCACACATCCAGGCCCTTATAGCATAATATTCAAGTGCCCCCTCGGTGTTATCATAGCTTCCTGTGCAATCCTAAGCACATCACGTATTATACTGTATTATAACTTACTCTAGCTTTTTTCTACAAATGCCTCATCCTCCACATAGTCAGAAAAGAGAAGATAGATATCTATAGTCTAGGAAATTCTTTCTTTGGCAGGCAGCCTTGGATCACATCCTTGTGTGACCCCCTGCCCTTGAGTGTGGGTGCAATTATTGCCTCTTTATAATGAAAAGAATATAGCAGAAGTCATAGGATTCTACTTGTTTCTACTTTCAAGATCAGGTTACAAAAAGACTATGACTTCCAACTTGCACACTCTTTCGCATATTCTCTCTCTCTCTCCTCATCATTAGTTGCCATATATTAAGAACACTCAGGTCCTTGTAATGAGGAACCAAAGCCTGTAAGCAACCACATAAATGAATTGGATGCTGATCTTCCCAGTTGACAGATATGTGAGTGAGATTAGAAGCAAATTCTCCAGTCCAAGCCAAGAGTTGATACGACTACTACTGCTCTGACAAATGGCCTGGCTGTAACTTCATAAGAGACCTGGATTGGGAAGCACTCAGCTAAATTGTGCCCAGGATTCCTGACCCACAGAAGCTGAGAGTTAAATCCTTGCTGTTCTCAAGCAGCTAAGTTTTGGGAAATTTGTTAAACAGAAATAGGTAAGTTTTACATTCCCCTTTATTTCACTAATACTATTCTGCATACACTCTGAACAGAATCTGAAGTTTGCTTTCCCTGTTTCTTTCTAAATTTTTAACAGCCTTATTGAGATATGATGTACATGCAATTCATTTTGCCCATTAAAAGTATATTAGTAGGGGCGCCTGGGTGGCTTGGTCAGTTAAGTGTCCAGCACTTTTCTTTAAAGATTTTATTTGAGAGAGAACACATGAGGGTGAGAGAGAGAGAGAGAGAGAGAGAGAGAGAGAGAGCGCACAAGCAAGGGGAGAGGCAGAGAGAGAGGAAGAAGCAGACTCTCTGCTGAACAGGGAGCCAGATATGGGGCTTGATCCAGGACCCCCAAATCATGACCTGAGCCGAAGGCAGAAACTTAACTCACTGAGCCACCCAGGCACCCCAAGCATCCAATTCTTGATTGTCGCTCAAATCATGATCTCAAGGTCATGAGATGGAGCCCCACTTCGAGCCCTGCATCAGGCTCCATGCTGGGTGTGAAGTCTGCTTAAGATTCTCTCTCTGTGTTTCCCTCTCTCCTTCCCTTGCCCCCCCCCCCTGCTCACACCTGTACACTCTCTCTGTCTCTCAAAAAAAAAAAGTATACTATCTGGTAGTTTTCAATATATTCAGAGTCTAAAAAATTTTTAGAACATGTTTCTTCATGTGCTATATGCCCTTAGGACAATTCCAGAAACTTTAAATTGTTTTTTAAAAAATAATTTTCACCAGTGTTCTGAGGAGCAGATCCAAAGAGCTCTTTACTGTCATGCCAGAGTGGAACCCCTCTTGTCTTCTTTCTACAGATAATGAGGACCTAACTCAACCTGGAGTAGTCTCAGGATAAATGATGCCAGATAAACTAAGTATTACTTTTTGAGATGTCTCTCCTGAGAGATGTCCCTTTTTGTATAAGCCAAAAAATGCTACAAAGAGAATTGAAGCCCTTCTACAATAAGGATGTGGGGAATATCCTGGTGAATGGAGGGAGGCAGGGCTTGAGTCTTTTTAGGCCAGAGAAGCTGTGTTTAAAGTACTTGTCCAGTCACTTGGGGAAAAAATTAAGAATTGTTATTTCTTTTCCAGTAACAAAAACAATTCCCAGATTTCTCAGACACTATTGGATTTATGCTCAAAATTTTCAGATACCATGGCCTTTAATAGTGTAAACTCTAAATGAGCTTAGCAACTTAGAAAGGCAATCTGCAATTCCAGGAATATTTATTGGGCACCTATTATTTAGACGACTATCATTAAACATTCTGTGGCTATAAAAAAGAAGTCAATGACTTCTTTGGGGAGCTTGCCAGATAGAAAGAAAATGGATATTCCTGAAATAGCCAGAAAAGTCATTATAAAAAATATTAATAAGCATAAGCAACATATCATTCTTTAAACAGCATGCCCAGTGTGAAAAGTATGTTGTGAGCATGGCAGCTTAGTGAGGGAAGGCTTCAAAGAGGAGGTATGTTCTGGTGTGAGTCTTGAAAGAGGTGATGTGGATTAAGGTTTATGTGGTTAAAAGAAGTAACCACTATATGGCAATTAAATAATGTAACCCTAATTTATCTGTCTGTATTCGTAATTATATGCAGAACAGCAAATACAATCCCTTAGTACAGCATAAATAGTTAATTTTGATATATTTTACACTTTTGAAAAGAGTAGATGAAATGATGGTTTCATTAAGTTACAGGCAGTTATTCAAGTAAACACAGTTGTGTATACACTCATCCGCTCTTCTTATCCTGATTATTTACAAACCAACACCTTTGGTATGTAAATTTTGTTTAATGACACTTGCCAGACATTTAATTATTGGATGTCACACAGAATGTGTAGACATTTTTAATTGTAAAAGCTTAAAATCCTGTCATTCTGTCAACAGCCACATTTACAATATGTCTCCTTTTTTTAAGTCAGAAGCTATAGATCTGCTTTAATTTAATGCATGATCAACAGGTTTTCACAGTTAACAAATAAACAAACTGGAACACATACTGTAAATGCCTAACACCATTCCAACAATATTATGAGATTTCAACAGACCCAATTTACTCCACAGTGAAATTGTGAAAATGATAATGGATAAAAGGTTTTATTTTTATAAGAGTGAGGGAGAAATAGGTTATTTAAGTCCTTGTCTTCATGAAGCCTAAACAACTGTCTGAAATGTGAGAAATTCAATCAATTGGTCTGGAATAACACCCAGAATTCATGCTAGACTTCTTTCTCTACAATCTCCATATGCCTCACCCTCTAGCCCAAACTAACTTCCATTACAGTATAGTGTGAAGAACATGGGGTATGGAATGATAGATCTCAGTTAATATCCCAGATCTGCCACCAAGAGGCTATGTGGCCTTAGGCAAGTTATTTAACATCTTTCCATTTGTAGTCTCCCATCTGTTAAATGGGAACATTAATATCTATTTAATGGGTTTGTTAAGTGAGCTCAGTGAGAAAATATATATATAAAGAATATAATGTTTATGTACAGTGGTAAAGCACACAATGAATGCTCAACAAGTAGCATTAGGTGCTTGATAAATATTCAGTGACTGGATTGAATAAATCTAACTTCCCATAGCGATGTCTTAACTTGAAAAAATTCATGTGTAGATATTCTGTTTAGAGTTAAGTTACTTGGGGCGCCTGGGTGGCTCAGTTGGTCAAGCATCTGCCTTAGGCTCAGGTCATGATCCCAGAGTTCTGGGATCGAGCCTCACATTGGGCTCCCTGCTCAGCTGGGAGCCTACTTCTCCCTCTGCCTCTGCTGCTCCACAGCTTGTGCTCTCTCTCTCTAATATATAAAAACTTAAAAAAATTGAGTAGAGTTTCTCATAAATGGGTGTTACAGACTGAATGTTTATGTCCTCCCACAATTTATATGTTGAAACCCTACTCCCCAATGTGATAGTATTAGGAAGTTGGGCCTTTCAAAGGTAATTAGGATTAGATGAATTCAGGAAGGTGGAGTCTCAGGAATGGGATTAAGAGTACTTTTAAGAGTCATCTACTCTCTGCCCCATGAGGATACAATATGAAGCTGGCAGTCCGCAGCTCAGAAGAGGGCCATTTACAGAATTCAACCCTGCACCCTGATCTCTGCCTCTGCCTCCAGAACTGTGAGAAGTGAGTTTCTGTTGTTTATAATCCACTGGGTCTGTGGCACTTAGTTATAGCAGCCCAAACAAGTGAGTAAAAGCTGTGATAGCTATTCAATCAAGTAAAAATTATACCACACTGAGATTATAGGGCAACATGTAGGGCTTTACAACCAATTAATCAGAGATGTCACAGTTATGGTCATTTCAAGAGCTACTGCTTCTCACTTTACTTATGGCCCATAAGCTTTGTAATGTCAACTAGAAACCTACTCTCTGTGGCCCCCATTATACTTAGCAGGAACATCACCACCTGATCTTCATCCTTTGCTCTGGGAACCTCTCCCTGCTCCAAGATGAACCTGTTTCTGGGGTAATGGGTTGGAGTTTCCAGAACTGAAGCATTTATAAAAGACTTTTTAAAATTGAGATTAAAAAAACAAAAAAAAATAAAAATAAAATAAAATAAAATTGAGATAAAATTCATATAATATAAAATTCATCATTTTAATCATCTTAATGTGTACAATTCAGTGTTTTTTTCATATATTCAAAATACTGTGTGATCATCACCAGTATCTAACTCCAGACCATTTTTATTATCTTATAAAGAAACTTGTGCCCATTCAACACTTACGTTTTAATTCCCCACTCTGCCAACCCCTGGTAACCACTAATCTCCTTTCTGTCTCTATGGATTTACCCACTCTGAATATTTCATATATATGGAATCATATTGTCTTAGTCTATTCAGGCTGCTATAACAAAATACCACAGAGTGGGTAGCTTATAAACAATAAACATTTATTTCTCACAGTTCTGGGGACTGGGAAGTCCAAGATCAAAGTGCCCACGCAGTTGAGTTCTACTGAGAGCCTTCTTCCTGGTTCATAGCCTGTGCCTTCTCACTCTGTCTTCACATGGTGGGAGAGGCTAGGGAATCTCTCTGGAGTTTCTTTTATAAAGCCTTAAGTCCCATTCATGAGAGCTCTACCCTCAAGACTTAAGCATCTCCCACAGATCCCACCTCCTAATACCATCATCTTTGGAGGTTAGGATTCCAACATGTGAATTTTGGGAGGACACAAATATTCACACCACCACACACAGAATGTGTGACCTCTTGTATAGCTTCTTTCACTCGGTTGTTTTCTAAGGTCCATCCATGTTATAGCACATAACAGCACTTTATTCTTTTATGGCTGAGTAATAATACATTTGGATTTACCACATTGTGTTTATTCATTCATCAGATGATGGACATTTGGATTGTTCATACTTTGGGCTAGTATGAATAATTCTGCTATGAACATTAATGTACAAGTTTCTGTTAGAACATATGTTTTCAATTTTCTAGGTATATACCAAGGAGTGAAATTTCTGGGCCACATCCAATTCTATGTTTAAGTTTTTGAGGAACTACTATACTGCTTTCCACAGTGGTCTCACCATTTTACATTCCCACCAGTGATGTATGAGGGTTCTAATCTCTCCACATCTTCACCAACTGTTGTTATACTCCTTTTTAAAAATTCTAGCCATCCTAGCAAATGTGAATAGCTCATTGTGGTTTTGATTTACATTTCCCTGATGACTAATGATGTTGAGCATCTTTTCATGGGCTTCTTGTCCATTTGTATACCTTCCTTGGGAATGTATCTATTCAAGTGTTTTCCCATTTTTTTAATTGGGTAATTTGTCTTTTTGTTGTTGAGTTGTAAAAGTTCTTTATATATTCTGGATTCTAGACTTTCATCAGATACATAATTTGCATTCTGTCAATTTTCATTGTCTTGATGGTATCCTTTAATACACAATAGTTTTTAATTTTGGTGAATTCGTATTTATGTTTATCTTTAGTTGCTTGTGCTTTTGATGTCATATTTAAGAAAATGTTGATTAATTAAAGGTCATGAAGATTTATACCTATTTTTACTTCCAAAGTTTTTTATTAACTTTAGCTTTTCATTTAGGTCTTTGATCAATTTTGAGTTAATTTTTTATATGGTGTGCTATAAGATTCTAAATTCATTCTTTTGTATATGGGTATCCAATTGTCCAGGGACCATTTATTGAAAAGACTATTTTTTCCCCCATTGAATGGCGTGGAGCCCTTGTCAAAGATCAACTGAACATCAATGAATGGTCTTATTTCCAAATTCTCAATTCTATTCCATGCATCTCTATATTTGTCCTTATGCCAAGGCCACAGTGTTTTGAATACTGTAGTTTTGTATTAATTATTGAAATTGAAAAACATGAATTATCTCACTCCATTCTACTTTCTGATTGTTTTTGCTATTCTGTGTCTCTTGCAATTCCATGTGAATTTTAGGAAAAGCTTGTCTATTTCTTTACCCACCCCCCAAAAAAGGCAATAGAAAGTTTAACAGAGGTTGCATTGGATTGATCCATAGATAAATTTGGTGAGTGTTGCCATTTTCTTATCCATGAACATGGGATGTCTTTACATTCAATTTTTTTCAACAATGTTTTGTAGTCTTCAGTATTTAAGTCTTGCACATCCTTTGTTAAAGCTATTTTTAAATATTTTATTCTTTTAGATACTATTGTTTATATTAATTTCATTTTTTAAAAGATTTTATTTATTTATTCAGGAGAGAGAGAGAGAGAGAGAGAGAGAGAGAGGCAGAGACACAGGCAGAAGAAGAAGCAGGCCCCATGCAGGGAGACCGAAGTGGGACTCCATCCTGGGTCTCCAGGATCAGGCCCTGGGCTGAAGGCAGGCACTAAACTGCTGAGCCACCTGGCCTGCCCTAATTTCATTTCTTGGTTGCTTATTGCTAGTGTATAGAAATACAGCTGGCTTTTTGTAAATCGACCTTGTTTCCTGTAACTCTGTTGAACTTGTTTATTAACACTAAGAGTTTTTTGTGTGGTTTCATTAAGATTTTTAATGTAAATATTATATCAGCTGCAAATAGACATAATTTTATGATTTCCTTTTTTATTTGGATGCTTTTTATTTCTTTTTCTTGCCTAATTTCCTTGGCTAGAACTTCCAGTACAATGAATGGAAGTGGTGACAGTAGGCATCATGTCATGTCTAGTATTATGTGGAAGGCTTTCAGTCTTTCAGCGCTAAGTATGATGTTAATTGTAGGTATTTCATAGATGCCCTTTATCATTTTGAGGAAGCTTCCCTGTACTCACAGTTTCAAGTGTTTTTATCATCAAAGGGTATTAGATTTTGTCTAATTATTTTCTGTATCTAATTAGATAATCATGTAGCATTTTTCCTGAATTCTATTAATATGTTGTATTGAATTGACTAAACTTCATATGTGGAACCAGCCTTGCACTTGGGATAAATCCCAGTTGACTATAATATGTGACCCTCTTAATGTTGCCAGGTTTGGTTTTCTAGTATCTTGTTGAGAATTTTTGCATTCATATTCCTAAGAGATATTGGTCTATAGTTTTTTCTTGTAATATCTTTTTCTGGATTTGGCACCACAGAGTAGTTGGCCTCATAGAATTAGTTCAGAAATGTTCCTTTCTCTCCTATGTTTTAGGAGAATCTGTGAATGATTGGTGTTAATTCTTTAAACATTTAGTAGAATTACTGAATTCTACTGAAGTCATCTGGTTCTGGGTTTTGTTGTTACTATTGCTGTTGGGAGGTCTTTACTAATTCAATCTCTTGTTATAGTGCTATTCAGAATTCTATGTCTTGTGTCAGTTTCAATAGTTTGTGTGTCATTAGGAATTTTTCCATTTCATCTACATTTGTTCTGTGTACAATTGTTCTTAGTATTTTCTTATAATCATTTTTATTTTTGTGAGATCAGTAGTCATGACTCCACTTTCCTTTCTGATTTTATTAATTTCAGTATTCTCTCTTTTTTAGTAAATCTAGCTAATGATTTTTCAATTTTGTTGATCTTTTTAAAGAACCAACTCTGAGACTTGTTCATTTTACTATTTTTTTATTATCCATTTCATTTATATATGAACTAATCTTTATCATTTCCTTCTTTCTACACAGACAGAAAGTACATCAGTGGCTTCCCAGTGGTGGCTGAGAATGAGAAATCGCTTCAAATAGGTATGAGGGATTTTTTTAGAGTAATGAAAATGATCTAAAATCAGACTATGGTAATAGATGCACAATTCCATAAATTTACCAAAAATCATTGGACAGTTAAAATGTGTACATTTAATGATATGCAAATTATGTCTCAATAAAACTGTTTTTAAAAAAAATCTCCAGCTCTCCACTTAGTAATTAGGTGATCTTAGACAAAATATTTAATTTCTCTAAGCTTAATTTTCCTCATCTGTTAGGTAACAATAATAGTTTTTACTTCAGAAGTTTATCTTGAGTTAGACATCATGTACACCATGTATATAGAATTAGAGATAATGTATATAAAGTAACACAACTCTTGGCACATCACAGATTTTCAGTAAATATCAGTTACCTTTCTACTTCTCTTAAATTTGTTGGTTGTGCTGATACTGATGATGATGAGGAGGAGAATCTTACTTTGCTCAGGCAGATCTTTGAAGCATATAAAATTCTCATTCAGCCCAGATTCAAATGGGAGAATACTAGAGTAGAGCCAAATTGGTACTTGAAAAAAATGACTTATAAAGTGTATCCTCAAAAGTACTTTGAAATTTTAAAAATAATCTGTAATACAAAAGCAATTTTGAGATAAAACTCAGTCTTTAAGAGAATGGCATGCTTCATTCTAGTATGAAGTTCATAGTTTGGTTCAAGTATCTAGCTTCAGAAAAGGAAAACGATTTTGGCTTGGGCCTGATTCCATAGGTCTTAATTTGTGGAGACAATGAAGCCCACAAAATTTCCACTGTGAGAGTATTTTCAAGACTTAACATTTCCCTCAAATGGCTATTTGGGGGTTAGGACCCAGATCACTTTTTGCACAAAAACAGTCTCTCTTCCCTGCTCAAAGTCCACAAAGGGTATGAGATTGCAGAAGTTTACTCTGAGCAATTTGGAAACTAGGCAATCACATACACCGAGTCCTGAGACTGAACTATCTTTGGAAATATCTGACACAGAAGATTGCCAAGTATCATCTCAAGTCCCTGGAAGAGTAACCTAACTTGCTGAGTGTACATTGTTGTAGTTCTAAATAACTTCCCATTCAGAAGTTGTTCTATTTTGCACAGACTACAGAGATATACAGTAAAGGTGTGAAGAAAGACAGGAAGCAGGTCAGCACACTAAAATGGCTCTTTACTCAACAACTACTTAGCAAATCTGACCACCATTCAAATTCCCTCTACCCTGGGACTAAGCAATAGAGAGAAAACATAAGATATAAATTCTTATAAAATTCAAAAATTGAGGTAAAGAATGAAAATAAAGACCTAACACTGTCTGGCAATGTAGGAAGTATATTTTTAGGATGTCTCTCATTCTCACACTATATTCCTTCTCAAGGACTTGCCTCTTTCCTTAGCTTGGCATTCAGTCATAGATACACTACTAAGCAGTTGTGGCTTTGAGCACATGACTTGAACCTCTCTTAATCTCAGTTGCTTCATATATAAGATGGGGAAAATAATGAAATTTATCTTATAGTGTCTTATAAGGATTCACGAGGTAATAAAACAACTGGAAAATATCTAGTTCAGTGCTTGGCACAGAAAATATGCTTACTTAAATTTCTATTGAATTCAGAGTCCATTTGATAAACTTGCCACTCCAGATAGTAATGAGCACTGTTTGTATGATCCTTCCTCTATATAGCATGCATGCATTTTAAGTCGTTCATTAGCTCGAGTTGAAAGATTGACTAACTACTGATAGATATTTCAGAAAAGATACAAGGCAATCAAAAAGATTTTTGAGGGAAGCAAAGAGCCTTTCTATTTTTCTCCAGCCCTCAGCAGAAACTGCAGTAAAGTAATTAGCCCTAGGTGACCTGTCAGGGTCAAAGTTCTAAGTCCTTGCAGGAATGTGAATATATGATACCACTTCTTAACTAGGGAGTAAAGAATCATGATCAATAAGTCTATCTAACATAATAGAAGAAAGTAAAAAGGGGCAATGAAAACTGGAGCCTAGGTCAATTGTATACATGGAGTATGGGGGTAGAGAGAGGAGTAAGAATTACAAGGAGAGGAGTTAACATGAGGCATGTAATACAAGGCTATGTTATGGATGTTTCTGACTTCAAGAATATGGTATTTTGAACAGTTTAGCCCTTCAAATGTTTACTTTAAAGAAGAATCTGAATCAACATGAGGTAGCTTTATTGCTTATATATGCCCTAACAAATCTTAAAAGACTACTAAATTGGCAAGAAAAGAATGAGTATTTGGTAATTTCAGTGTAATTCTTGGGTCCTTCCTAGAACCATCTGCGAGGTGAGTCTTGGCAAAAAAGCAAATCAAATAATGATGTCATTAAGCAACATACATATTCATGCAGACACTGTTGTTTACACATTCTTTTCTGTCGTGGCTAAATAAAACACAGCACCGTTTATGTGCAAATCACCACATAATGATTCTACCACCCTTCTAAATGACTGAAGAGAGTGTTATTGAGTACAGGCTTTCCAAGTCTTTAGGAATTATGGTGAGCCATCCAATAAAAGTCAGTTGGTGTGTTCCATTGGATCAAGAAACAAAGAATAGCGAGATTGTTAGCCCAGGGAGGAAGGACATCTCTAAATCAAAAAAGCCTGGGTACTCAACGTGGATGGAACTGGAGGGTATTATGCTGAGTGAAATAAGTCAATCGGAGAAGGACAAACAGTGTATGTTCTCATTCATTTGGGGAATATAAATAATAGTGATAGGGAATATAAAGGAAGGGAAAAGAAATGTTGCGAAGTATCAGGAAGGGAGACAGAACATAAAGACTCCTAACTCGGGGAAACGAACTAGGGGTGGTGGAAGGGGAGGAGGGCGGGTGTTGGAGGGGAATGGGTGACGGGCACTGAGGTGGACACTTGACGGGATGAGCACTGGGTGTTTTTCTGTATGTTGGTAAATTGAACACCAATAAAAATTAATTAAAAATAAAAAAAATAAAAATAATAAATAAAAAAAGCCTGGGTAAAGATGAATCAGAGACCAGGTAAGCCACAGAAATTGAGGCCGCACTGAGAAGAATGAGATAAAATGGAAGAAAACTGGTGTTACCAAGTATCTACAATATATCAGGTGCTATGCTAGGTGTTTTATACACATTATCTCAAGTACTGCATTCCCATTTTACAGATGAAGAAACTGAACTCATCCAGGTTTGCCTTGTTAACACCAGCTATTATGCCATGAAGCTGAGCTTCTCTCTGAAGCCAAAGCATGTTATCTCCACAGAAACAGGACCAAGATGTTTGGAAAATAGCCAGACAAACAGTATTCAGTAGGTTCATAGGAAATAAGCAAAGGATAGCATAGGGTGAGGAGGAAATAGAAGGCAGCAAATAGGAGAAGCTAGTAAAAACGTAGCACAAAGAGCAAAAGAACAACCATAGATTGTCTTTACATCTCTCTTCCTCAGTTAAGAACCAATCCTGAGTGAGATTAGCCTGGAACCTTGAGATGACAAGTAGAAACACAAGCCTGAATGCTCAGCACCATTGACTGGCCAGCTAGGCCCTGTATTCAAAGCAGTCTATGTCAGAGACTCTTCACTGATTCAGCCTTTATATAGATATTAGCACAACTGGCTTCTTTGGCCTTTCAAACCAGTGAGAAGCTTGTGTAAATATTAAACTGGAGAGAAATACTATTGTGTGAACTCTATGTCAGTTCCTCTGCTGGCCCCCTGAACATTAATGTTTGCAGAAAAAGCTGTTTACAACTGCTTACTTTGGTCCTCTAAGCAAAGAGCACTAGAACACTAGTATTTGTATTAGAAAGCCACCATATTGAGACCCTAAGGAGAAGAGGATCAGAAAATGCTCCTCTTTTTCTGGAAAGCTGGGATGCTTTTAGATAGCACTGGCTAAGGGGAAAAAGAAAGGAAGTCCAGCATAATACCAAAAGAGACTTTATTGTGAAGTTTTGTGTGAGACAATTTGGTGTAGGTTTAGAATACTTAAATTACAGGAAATGGCCAGATAAAGACTTTTCTGCTTACTAGCACAGCTGAACACACATGTGAGTGATCTGAATTAGAGGTTTATCAATTGATTTTAGGCATTTGTTCACTAAAACATCAAATTCCACTTTTAATATTCAGTCTATCCAAAATGCTATCAAAAGCATTTTTATTCCTGTTAAAATGTAAACATCCTTGGGCAGGGTAACTCTTGTATAAGTTAACTCTTTTATCAGCTGTGCTCTTCTGGACTTTTTCATCTGAAGTAGATTCAGAAAACTTTTCCTGTAAAGGACCAGATAATAAATATTTTTAGTTTTGACATGATCACTCAATTCTGCAATTATAAGGGAAAAAAGCAGCCATAGTGTATAAACAAATGGGTGTGGCAGTATTTCAATAAAACTTTATTTTACATGCCCCACCACCACCAATTGGCCAAATTTTGCCAAACATTGATCTAAACACAACTTCTCTGAGTAGGAAGGCTAAGGTCCTTAATAGGTTGAAGTAGGAAAAAAGTGACAGGGTGCTCTACAAGGCATCTAAGTGGGCTAAAGATGTCACAGGCCATGATTAGTTCTCCAGATAACCAAAATGCAAAAAAAAAAAAATTCTATCTAGAGAACATGGATTTAAAATGTGGCAAGAATGTACATTTCTCTGAAAAGAAGCTCATTTTCTTTCATCAGATTTTCAAAAGAAATGATGACTCCATAAAGGGTGGAACCCCCAAAAAAATTAAAAAAAAAAAACAAAAAACAAACAAACAAAAAAAAAAGGGTGGAACCCCACAGCATAGAGGGGATCATCTTGCCTTGAAAGCTTACTTTCTCCAAGCCAGTCCCTCATCCTAGTCTTCCAGGAAAGCCCAGTAACCACTGTTATGTCTATTCTCATGCTTTTTTACAATCAACCTAGAGAAAACATGGTTTACATTTTATTTCCTCCAAACTCCTTTTGGTGGCTATTTATTTATAGTAATTGCCCAAAAAAGAGCATATATTCATAACTAAAAGGTTGAGTTTAGGGGCAGCTGAGTGGCTTAGTGGTTGAGTGTCTGCCTTTAGCTCAGGCCATCATACCAGGGCTCCGGGATCGAGTCCCACATCGATCCCCACAGGGATCCTGCTCCTAACTCCACTTATGTCTCTGCCTCTCTCTGTACCTCTCATGAATAAATAAATATCTCTTTTAAAAATAAACAAAAATAAAGGTTGAATTTAGAATTTTACCTATTCTTAACCTGGTCTTCAGTAATGAAAATAAAATAGTGTACTCACAGTTAATTAGCCAATTAATATTCTACTGGACACTGGACCTATCTTTCATCCTTTTGTTATGAGCATAAATTGATTCTAGACACACAGAGATATGGTCATCAGAATCAGCCTTACTTAGAGTTAGCAGTAGTGGAGTGAGGGGATAGGTTGAGGCTATGATTTGAGACATAAAAAGACAAGCTTTGGGTTCAGATTATGCAAAAAGGTTAGAAATTGTTACTCTTGTTCTTGAAACAACAAAAAGCTGGACAAAAACATCAATGACATTTCTTGGACCCATCACAGAAATGATGTTGCAGAGCAAACATTACCCCAAAATTTGGAGAGACAATCATATCCAGAGTGATATAACCATTGAAATTTGCTTACTTGGAACAAAAGCCCCTGAAATCCATAAGCTGGTGGGGATAGTTAAATGACTATTTTGACAAATTTCTGAAAGCTAAGTGCAGACTACCTTGAGAGTGACAAACTCCGGGGGGGCTGCAGTCATAGGTAGGCTCCTCACAGTTACATGGGCTTTAACTCCAGTAATTCACCAGGTACTCACAGTGAGAATCTAAAAAACGTCTCCTTGTGGTCATAGTCGATAATTAGTAATAAATAATTAATGTTATTTAAAATGTTTTTAAAAGAAGTATAAATGACATGCCAGGAGAGATCAAAAGAAATCACATAAAATATTCAATTAAAGCCACAGAAGGTAGAAAAAGAGGAGAAAAATAGAAATAGAGCAAAGATGAAGCTAAGAGAAAACAGTTGCAAAGATGGTCTCTATAATCCAACTATAAAAATAATCAATTTAATTTTAATTTTTCACCAGTTAACAATGTGGTATGGAGTATAGAGGAAGTCTAATATGCTTGCAACTTTTTTGTATATCTAAAACTATTCTAAAATGAAAAGCTTATTAAGAGTTATTTTTCAAATGCACACTTCATCCCAAAATCTATCTTCCCAGTGCACTGCTACAGGATCTGAAGTGCCACCATAGAGAGCCATCACCTCTAATTTTTATTTTGTAAAGGAAGCCTTCCTTGGTATCATGTTAAGCATAATTGTTATCTTGATTAGCACTGTGTTAGGTGCTTTTCTCTCCTATAACTAGCTAAAGAGGGAACCAAAGGAACTAGGCTTTTCATTGAGGAGAGGGAGGTTTACTATGGAGTTGACATGGCCCGGAAGACAGGCATAAATAGAGTACCCCAGCAGAGATTACCAAGACTGAGCCCAGGCTCTATGTTTGTAAAAACCTTTGGAATATGCATGGTAAATGGAGAGGCAAATAGAAGCAGTTCCAAGTTGCATGTGGAGAGGAGGGCCTGTTGACTCCCGGTGACTTTTACCTCAAAGGCCTTAGCTTAGTGTCATAGAACTTCTAGTGCCACTCTCTCAAAGCACTACAGCATCTTAAATTAAAAGCAGGCTCTCCCTGATGATTTATTACTTTAGAACTCTACACAAATGGTGAGGGATTCTCAGTAGCACTTGACTGCCTATTTTGTCACAAGTTAAAGGAAGGCTGGGAAGAAATGGTTAGAGAGTGGGTAATTATGGAAAGGAATACAAACTCAAGATGCTTTGCCTCCCAGACATGTTCCAACTTGTGTCTGGGTTCAGCTTAGCATAGGTGAAATCTCACTTAGCCGAATCAACATGCTTCTGAAAATATCCAGAGGATGAGGGTGAGAGAATCAATTTTTTATCAAGCAAATGCTGTTTTCTCCTTGAGTTCAACATCACTTTGGAAATGTTATAGCCATATCTTCTGAATCTTCAGTGTGTTATGATCCTCTGACACGAATTACAAATCTTTTCTGCCTCCTCCTCTGGTTTCTCTGTCACCTAGTTAAATGTAATTCTGTAAATAAATAATTTAAAACAGTAGGAAAGCCTCTTCTTTAATGGTTTGCCACTGTGACTCTTTCTCCTTAAACAAAGAATCCTTCTGGCTATGTCAATAACCCCTTCCCTAGGCATCTGCAGGCCTTGGTTTTCTTAAGCAGAGCATGTCTGTCATCATGTGAGTTTTTCAGAGGAGTCTTTTATAGGCAGAAGTGGACAAAAAGAGAAATAGCCTGGTCCAACAGCTTTTAGACCTAGATGATCATCAGAATCACCTGGAAAGCTGATTAAATACGCAGATCCTGAAGCCATGCCTCTCACCTACTGAATCCCTAGAGGTAGGACCTAGGAAATAGCATGCTGAAAAGTGCTACAATTCCAGATTTAATTGCCATGCATATTTTCAGTCAACAGTAAAACATATTTAACTAAATAAGAACCCTCCCACCCCCCAGGTAATTCTGATGATTAACCAGTTTTAAAAACACTGGTCTAGTCCAAATCTCAACCAGAGGTTTAACAGTCAAGAGCCACGGTGAGCAACTCCATGATGCTGGAATATTTCTGAGGAACTCAGTAGCATATTTGTAGAGGAGACCTAAGTCCTTAAGTCCTATTCTTTTACGTTCACAATTTTCCTGCCTGGAGATCAGGGCCAAGTTTATCATCTATCTATAATAAATATAAGTAATGGGATCCCTGGGTGGCGCAGCGGTTTGGCGCCTGCCTTTGGCCCAGGGCGCGATCCTGGAGACCCAGGATCGAATCCCACATCAGGCTCCCGGTGCATGGAGCCTGCTTCTTCCTCTGCCTATGTCTCTGCCTCTCTCACTCTCTCTCTGTGACTATCATAAATAAATAAATAAAAAATTTTAAAAAAATAAATATAAGTAATGTATTTTCCTTTGCTTCAGCTCAAGAAAATTTATCCATCCTAGCCATTTTTTAAAAAAGTATTTACTTATGTCTATGTGTGAGAGAGAGAGAATGAATAGGGGGAAGGGCAGAGGGGGAAGGAGAGAGAGAATCTCAAACGGACTCCCCAGTGAGCATGGAGACCAACACAGGGCTTAATCCCATGCCCCTAGAAACCACTCTAGAATCATCCCATTTCTTCACTTTAGTCTGCCAGACAATGTGGGGTCAGTACCAAATTTTAAATATCAATTCATAATCTATCAACTATAAACAGAAACATTCACAGGGAGGGAAATACTTAGAATTTTCCAGAGGAGATGACTCCAAATTTGGTTGAGCAAATGTCCAAGAGGCCAAATTATGAGGCAAAATGTCATGGTGGTTGAGCCACAGCAATCCTTCCATTCTCAGCTCGAAAAGCTCCAAGAGAATAGGTTCCCGTATTCTATATAATTGTCTCTGAGTGTAACTTACAAATATAGACCCTGTTACAATGAGCACTGCACTTGAAGTTAGGAGACATCTGGTTGGGAATATCCATGACCCATAGTTGATAAATCACTTTTCCTCTTTGAACCTTTGTTTCCACATCTATAAAATGAAAGAATTAAACTGAACAAAATTTTAGAATTATAGCTCTAACATGTAATTGAGCCTAGTAGGGTCATTTGTAGTATGAGTTCTGAACATCGTAGGGCCCCAGTTATGTGTATGGGATATGAAAAGGAACTTGCTCAGAATTAAATTCAGCCCCAAAGAACTTCCAACTATTCATCCCAGCTCACCTTGCATGGGACCCATCATCTTGGCCAGTAAGTTACCCAGTCACAAGGCAAGGGAGCCAGGAAAAACAGTCTGTTAACATTGCTGCTCATAGCCAAAGAGGGCCTATCAGGAAACCCATGACTTTCAACATAATTGAGTTCCATGAATGCCAAAGGAAATGGTTTAAAGGTTATTATTCAATCCAAAATCCCCAAAATGAGATAAAATCCTAAAAAGCCTTTTAATTAGAACAAGGATTGTTCAATTTTAGCACCTGGTGATAGCAATAAAGACAGAGCCCCATGCCTATTGTCTGGTCTCTTAAAGTGAAATGACCAAATTAATATTGGTGGGTAGCCAATAGATTCAATCGAGCTCTATAGAAGGATCTTTCTCTTGCCCCCATCTTATCTCACCTCTCTTTCTTGTGGGTCCTTATTCTATTTAGTCTCAATCAGATGATTTCTTTGCTGTCCAGATCTTTTTTGCTGCCAGTTTCCAGCTATCTTCTTACTGAGATTATCATTTCTGTGGAAACAATCCTCTCTTTCTGATCAAACTACAAACACAGATTTCTGTTTGATTTGGGAGTAGTGATCTCTCTCTCTCTCTCACTTCTTTATTTTTTCTGATGTGGGTTGGCAGAGGAAGCGAGGGTATTATTTTGGTTCCAAAAGCATAGCTCAAGTTTCTCACACTATAAAGCTAACCAGCCTCATAAAACATCATGACAATATCCTCGCCTCTTCTACTGAAAGCCCATAAATAACAGAAGAGGCCATTGGAAGTCCATTTCCCAAAAAAATATACAAGTATCTTTTTATAATACTGTTTCCAGAGGTTAGGACCCACACCCAAATATATCATACTACTGAATGGTATGGTTATGTTGGGGAAACAAGGTTTGATGGGTAGTAATGCAAATTGCCAACACAGCACACTGTCCTTTACCTGAAAAAAGGCATTTTCCATAACCATATGAGGCTACCTTCCCAGGAAACCATAAAGTCTCTGATCATCCACAATGTCAGCACAAATTCACCATACCTGTATTCCCAAAATGAATGTACTATTTTTTTTTCACTTTTTGTGTCACCACTGCCATAATTATAAAAGTCAGACAAAAAAAAAGCCCTGGTATTCAAGGTTCTGCTAGTTCTAATACATATCCAAAAAGTTAACACATTCTTCTCAAGTGCACATGGAACTTTCTCCATAATAGACCACATACTGGGTTACAAATCGGGTCTGAACTGATACCAAAAGATCGGGATACTCCGCTGTATATTCTCAGACCATAATGCCTTGAAATTAGAACTAAATCACAACAAGAAGTTTGGAAGCACCTCAAACACGTGGAGGTTAAGGACCATCCTGCTAAAAGATGAAAAGGTCAACCAGGAAATTAAGGAAGAATTAAAAAGATTCATGGAAACTAATGAGAATGAAGATACAACCATTCAAAATCTTTGGGATGCAGCAAAAGCAGTCCTGAGGGGGAAATACATCACAGTACAAGCATCCATTCAAAAACTGGAAAGAACTCAAATACAAAAGCTCACCTTACACATAAAGGAGCTAGAGAAAAAGCAGCAAATGGACCCCATTCCCAGCAGAAGAAGAGAGTTAATAAAAATTCGAGCAGAACTAAATGAAATCGAGACCAGAAGAACTGTGGAACAGATCAACAGAAGCAGGAGTTGGTTCTTTGAAAGAATTAATAAGATAGATAAACCATTAGCCAACCTTATTAAGAAGAAGAGAGAGAAGACTCAAATTAATAAAATCATGAATGAGAAAGGAGAGATCACTACCAACACCAAGGAAATACAAACGATTTTAAAAACATATTATGAACAGCTCTACGCCAATAAATTAGGCAATCTAGAAGAAATGGACGCATTCCTGGAAAGCCACAAACTACCAAAACTGGAGCAGGAAGAAATAGAAAACCTGAACAGGCCAATAACCAGGGAGGAAATTGAAGCAGTCATCAAAAACATCCCAAGACACAAGAGTCCAGGGCCAGATGGCTTCCCAGGGGAATTCTATCAAACATTTAAAGAAGAAATCATACCTATTCTACTAAAGCTGTTTGGAAAGATAGAAAGAGATGGAGTACTTCCAAATTCGTTCTATGAGGCGAGCATCACCTTAATTCCGAAACCAGACAAACACCCCACCAAAAAGGAGAATTACAGACCAATATCCCTGATGAACATGGATGCAAAAATTCTAAACAAGATACTAGGCAATAGGATCCAACAACACATTAAGAAAATTATTCACCATGACCCAGTAGGATTTATCCCTGGGACACAAGGCTGGTTCAACACTCGTAAAACCATCAATGTGATTCATCATATCAGCAAGAGAAAAACCAAGAACCATATGATACTCTCATTAGATGCAGAGAAAGCATTTGACAAAACACAGCATCCATTCCTGATCAAAACCCTTCAGAGTGTTGGGATAGAGGGAACTTTCCTCGACATCTTAAAAGCCATTTACAAAAAGCCCACAGCAAATATCATTCTCAATGGGGAAGCACTGGGAGCCTTTCCCCTAAGATCAGGAACAAGACAGGGATGTCCACTCTCACCACTGCTGTTCAACATAGTTCTGGAAGTCCTCGCCTCAGCAATCAGACAACAAAAAGACATTAAAGGCATTCAAATTGGCAAAGAAGAAGTCAAACTCTCCCTCTTTGCCGATGACATGATACTCTACGTAGAAAACCCAAAAGCCTCCACCCCAAGATTGCTAGAACTCATACAGCAATTTGGTAGCGTGGCAGGATACAAAATAAATGCCCAGAAATCAATGGCATTTCTATACACTAACAATGAGACTGAAGAAAGAGAAATTAAGGAGTCAATCCCATTTACAATTACACCCAAAAGCATAAGATACCTAGGAATAAACCTAACCAAAGAGGTAAAAGATCTATACCCTAAAAACTATAGAACACTTCTGAAAGAAATTGAGGAAGACACAAAGAGATGGAAAAATATTCCATGCTCATGGATTGGCAGAATTAATATTGTGAAAATGTCGATGTTACCCAGGGCAATTTACATGTTTAATGCAATCCCTATCAAAATACCATGGACTTTCTTCAGAGAGTTAGAACAAATTATTTTAAGATTTGTGTGGAATCAGAAAAGACCCCGAATAGCCAGGGGAATATTAAAAAATAAAACCATAGCTGGGGGCATCACAATGCCAGATTTCAGGTTGTACTACAAAAGCTGTTGGTCATCAAGACAGTGTGGTACTGGCACAAAAACAGACACATAGATCAATGGAACAGAACAGAGAACCCAGAAGTGGACCCTCAACTTTATGGTCAACTAATATTCGATAAAGGAGGAAAGACTATCCATTGGAAGAAAGACAGTCTCTTCAATAAATGGTGTTGGGAAAATTGGACATCCACATGCAGAAGAATGAAACTGGACCACTCTCTTTCACCATACACAAAGATAAACTCAAAATGGATGAGAGATCTAAATGTGAGAAAGGCGTCCATCAAAATCATAGAAGAGAACACCGGCAACACCCTTTTTGAACTTGGCCACAGTAACTTCTTGCAAGATACATCCACAAAGGCAAAAGAAACAAAAGCAAAAATTAACTATTGGGAGTTCATCAAGATAAGAAGCTTTTGCACAGCAAAGGATACAGTCAACAAAACTAAAAGACAACCTAGAGAATGGGAGAAGATATTTGCAAATGACATATCAGATAAAGGGCTAGTTTCCAAAATCTATAAAGAACTTATTAAACTCAACACCAAAGAAACAAACAATCCAATCATGAAATGGGCAAAAGACATGAAGAGAAATCTCACAGAGGAATACATGGACATGGCCAACATGCACATGAGAAAATGCTCTGCATCACTTGCCATCAGGGAAATACAAATCAAAACCACAATGAGATACCACCTCACACCAGTGAGAATGGGGAAAATTAACAAGGCAGGAAACAACAAATGTTGGAGAGGATGCGGAGAAAAGGGAACCCTCTTACACTGTTGGTGGGAATATGAACTGGTGCAGCCACTCTGGAAAACTGTGTGGAGGTTCCTCAAAGAGTTAAAAATAGACCTGCCCTACGACCCAGCAATTGCACTGTTGGGGATTTACCCCAAAGATTCAGATGCTATGAAACGTCGGGACACCTGCACCCTGATGTTTCTAGCAGCCATGTTCACAATAGCCAAACTGTGGAAGGAGCCTCGGTGTCCATCGAAAGATGAATGGATAAAGAAGATGTGGTTTATGTATGCAATGGAATATTACTCAGCAATTAGAAATGACAAACACCGACCATTTGCTTCAACGTGGATGGAACTGGAGGGTATTATGCTGAGTGAATTAAGTTATCGGAGAAGGACAAACAGTGTATGTTCTCATTCATTTGGGGAATATGAATAATAGTGAAAGGGAATATAAAGGAAGGGAAAAGAAATGTTGGGAAATATCAGGAAGGGAGACAGAACATAAAGACTCCTAACTCGGGGAAACGAACTAGGGGTGGTGGAAGGGGAGGAGGGCGGGTGTTGGAGGGGAATGGGTGACGGGCACTGAGGGGGACACTTCACAGGATGAGCACTGGGTGTTTTTCTGTATGTTGGTAAATTGAACACCAGTAAAAATTAAATAAAAATAAAAAATAAAAAAATAAAAAAAAAGAAATAAAGAAAAGAAAATTATTCACCATGACCAAGTAGGATTTATCCCCGGGACACAAGGCTGGCTCAACACTCGTAAAACAATCAATGTGATTCATCATATCAGCAAGAGAAAAACCAAGAACCATAGGATCCTCTCATTAGATGCAGAGAAAGCATTTGACAAAATACAGCATCCATTCCTGATCAAAACACTTCAGAGTGTAGGGATAGAGGGAACTTTCCTCGACATCTTAAAAGCCATTTACAAAAAGCCCACAGCAAATATCATTCTCAATGGGGAAGCACTGGGAGCCTTTCCCCTAAGATCAGGAACAAGACAGGGATGTCCACTCTCACCACTGCTGTTCAACATAGTGATAAAAGTCCTCACCTCAGCAATCAGGCAACAAAAAGACATTAAAGGCATTCAAATTGGCAAAGAAGAAGTCAAACTCTCCCTCTTTGCCGATGACATGATACTCTACATAGAAAACCCAAAAGCCTCCACCCCAAGATTGCTAGAACTCATACAGCAATTTGGTAGCGTGGCAGGATACAAAATAAATGCCCAGAAATCAATGGCATTTCTATACACTAACAATGAGACTGAAGAAAGAGAAATTAAGGAGTCAATCCCATTTACAATTACACCCAAAAGCATAAGATACCTAGGAATAAACCTAACCAAAGAGGTAAAGGATCTATACCCTAAAAACTATAGAACACTTCTGAAAGAAATTGAGGAAGACAGAAAGAGATGGAAAAATATTCCATGCTCATGGATTGGCAGAATTAATATTGTGAAAATGTCAGTGTTACCCAGGGCAATTTACACGTTTAATGCAATCCCTATCAAAATACCATGTACTTTCTTCAGAGAGTTAGAACAAAATATTTTAAGATTTGTGTGGAATCAGAAAAGACCCCGAATAGCCAGGGGAATATTAAAAAATAAAACCATAGCTGGGGGCATCACAATGCCAGATTTCAGGTTGTACTACAAAGCTGTTGGTCATCAAGACAGTGTGGTACTGGCACAAAAACAGACACATAGATCAATGGAACAGAACAGAGAACCCAGAAGTGGACCCTCAACTTTATGGTCAACTAATATTCGATAAAGGAGGAAAGACTATCCATTGGAAGAAAGACAGTCTCTTCAATAAATGGTGTTGGGAAAATTGGACATCCACATGCAGAAGAATGAAACTGGACCACTCTCTTTCACCATACACAAAGATAAACTCAAAATGGATGAGAGATCTAAATGTGAGAAAGGCGTCCATCAAAATCCTAGAAGAGAACACCGGCAACACCCTTTTTGAACTTGGCCACAGTAACTTCTTGCAAGATACATCCACAAAGGCAAAAGAAACAAAAGCAAAAATTAACTATTGGGAGTTCATCAAGATAAGAAGCTTTTGCACAGCAAAGGATACAGTCAACAAAACTAAAAGACAACCTAGAGAATGGGAGAAGATATTTGCAAATGACATATCAGATAAAGGGCTAGTTTCCAAAATCTATAAAGAACTTATTAAACTCAACACCAAAGAAACAAACAATCCAATCATGAAATGGGCAAAAGACATGAAGAGAAATCTCACAGAGGAATACATGGACATGGCCAACATGCACATGAGAAAATGCTCTGCATCACTTGCCATCAGGGAAATACAAATCAAAACCACAATGAGATACCACCTCACACCAGTGAGAATGGGGAAAATTAACAAGGCAGGAAACAACAAATGTTGGAGAGGATGCGGAGAAAAGGGAACCCTCTTACACTGTTGGTGGGAATATGAACTGGTGCAGCCACTCTGGAAAACTGTGTGGAGGTTCCTCAAAGAGTTAAAAATAGACCTGCCCTACGACCCAGCAATTGCACTGTTGGGGATTTACCCCAAAGATTCAGATGCTATGAAACGTCGGGACACCTGCACCCTGATGTTTCTAGCAGCCATGTTCACAATAGCCAAACTGTGGAAGGAGCCTCGGTGTCCATCGAAAGATGAATGGATAAAGAAGATGTGGTTTATGTATGCAATGGAATATTACTCAGCAATTAGAAATGACAAACACCGACCATTTGCTTCAACGTGGATGGAACTGGAGGGTATTATGCTGAGTGAATTAAGTTATCGGAGAAGGACAAACAGTGTATGTTCTCATTCATTTGGGGAATATGAATAATAGTGAAAGGGAATATAAAGGAAGGGAAAAGAAATGTTGGGAAATATCAGGAAGGGAGACAGAACATAAAGACTCCTAACTCGGGGAAACGAACTAGGGGTGGTGGAAGGGGAGGAGGGCGGGTGTTGGAGGGGAATGGGTGACGGGCACTGAGGGGGACACTTCACAGGATGAGCACTGGGTGTTTTTCTGTATGTTGGTAAATTGAACACCAGTAAAAATTAAATAAAAATAAAAAATAAAAAAATAAAAAAAAAGAAATAAAGAAAAGAAAATTATTCACCATGACCAAGTAGGATTTATCCCCGGGACACAAGGCTGGCTCAACACTCGTAAAACAATCAATGTGATTCATCATATCAGCAAGAGAAAAACCAAGAACCATAGGATCCTCTCATTAGATGCAGAGAAAGCATTTGACAAAATACAGCATCCATTCCTGATCAAAACACTTCAGAGTGTAGGGATAGAGGGAACTTTCCTCGACATCTTAAAAGCCATTTACAAAAAGCCCACAGCAAATATCATTCTCAATGGGGAAGCACTGGGAGCCTTTCCCCTAAGATCAGGAACAAGACAGGGATGTCCACTCTCACCACTGCTGTTCAACATAGTGATAAAAGTCCTCACCTCAGCAATCAGGCAACAAAAAGACATTAAAGGCATTCAAATTGGCAAAGAAGAAGTCAAACTCTCCCTCTTTGCCGATGACATGATACTCTACATAGAAAACCCAAAAGCCTCCACCCCAAGATTGCTAGAACTCATACAGCAATTTGGTAGCGTGGCAGGATACAAAATAAATGCCCAGAAATCAATGGCATTTCTATACACTAACAATGAGACTGAAGAAAGAGAAATTAAGGAGTCAATCCCATTTACAATTACACCCAAAAGCATAAGATACCTAGGAATAAACCTAACCAAAGAGGTAAAGGATCTATACCCTAAAAACTATAGAACACTTCTGAAAGAAATTGAGGAAGACAGAAAGAGATGGAAAAATATTCCATGCTCATGGATTGGCAGAATTAATATTGTGAAAATGTCAGTGTTACCCAGGGCAATTTACACGTTTAATGCAATCCCTATCAAAATACCATGTACTTTCTTCAGAGAGTTAGAACAAAATATTTTAAGATTTGTGTGGAATCAGAAAAGACCCCGAATAGCCAGGGGAATATTAAAAAATAAAACCATAGCTGGGGGCATCACTATGCCATATTTCAGGTTGTACTACAAAGCTGTGGTCATCAAGACAGTGTGGTACTGGCACAAAAACAGACACATAGATCAATGGAACAGAACAGAGAACCCAGAAGTGGACCCTCAACTTTATGGTCAACTAATATTCGATAAAGGAGGAAAGACTATCCATTGGAAGAAAGACAGTCTCTTCAATAAATGGTGTTGGGAAAATTGGACATCCACATGCAGAAGAATAAAACTGGACCACTCTCTTTCACCATACACAAAGATAAACTCAAAATAGATGAGAGATCTAAATGTGAGACAAGATTCCATCAAAATCCTAGAGGAGAACACAGGCAACACCCTTTTTGAACTTGGCCACAGTAACTTCTTGCAAGATACATCCACAAAGGCAAAAGAAACAAAAGCAAAAATGAACTATTGGGAGTTCATCAAGATAAGAAGCTTTTGCACAGCAAAGGATACAGTCAACAAAACTAAAAGACAACCTAGAGAATGGGAGAAGATATTTGCAAATGACATATCAGATAAAGGGCTAGTTTCCAAAATCTATAAAGAACTTATTAAACTCAACACCAAAGAAACAAACAATCCAGTCATGAAATGGGAAAAAGACATGAAGAGAAATCTCACAGAGGAAGACATGGACATGGCCAACATGCACATGAGAAAATGCTCTGCATCACTTGCCATCAGGGAAATACAAATCAAAACCGCAATGAGATACCACCTCACACCAGTGAGAATGGGGAAAATTAACAAGGCAGGAAACAACAAATGTTGGAGAGGATGTGGAGAAAGGGGAACCCTCTTATACTGTTGGTGGGAATGTGAACTGGTGCAGCCACTCTGGAAAACTGTGTGGAGGTTCCTCAAAGAGTTAAAAATAGACCTGCCCTACGACCCAGCAATTGCACTGTTGGGGATTTACCCCAAAGATTCAGATGCAATGAAACGCCAGGACACCTGCACCCCGATGTTTCTAGCAGCCATGTTCACAATAGCCAAACTGTGGAAGGAGCCTCGGTGTCCATCGAAAGATGAATGGATAAAGAAGATGTGGTCTATGTATACAATGGAATATTACTCAGCAATTAGAAATGACAAATACCCACCATTTGCTTCAACGTGGATGGAACTGGAGGGTATTATGCTGAGTGAAGTAAGTCAATCGGAGAAGGACAAACAGTGTATGTCCTCATTCATTTGGGGAATATAAATAATAGTGAAAGGGAATATAAAGGAAGGGAGAAGAAATGTGTGGGAAATATCAGAAAGGCAGACAGAACATAAAGACTCCTAACTCTGGGAAATGAACTAGGGGAGGTGGAAGGGGAGGATGGCAGGGGGTGGGGGTGAATGGGTGACGGGCACTGAGGGGGACACTTGACGGGATGAGCACTGGGTGTTATTCTGTATGTTGGTAAATTGAACACCAATAAAAATTAATTTATTAAAAAAAAAGTTAATGGGCCCTGTGAGAGGGATAGAATGACCCTGAAAATAAACTTTTCTCAGATGCAGACCTACATCCTACACTCTAGACCTTCTTCGCATTCTAACTATCCAGATTAAAAGGTACACTCTGACATAGGGAACAGATACCCTGTGGAAGACACCTCAATTCTCAGGCCCACTGGGTAAGATGTGAATTAACCAACATAACTACACATCACCCTTTGTCCATAAAGACTTACAATCCTCTCTGGGATCATTTAGTCCCATGCTTCAGATTCAATGTTGTTCCAAACTCTGGATCAATCAGAACCCTAATTAAAGAGAATTTAAGAAACTCAAAACCTGTATACCCTGCTCACAAATCCTCCTCTGACATAAAACTGGTTTTTTGTTTGTTTGTTTCTTACGATCAAGTTCTGTCTTATTTTCTTGTTCCAATAACCATGCCTTTTTTTTTGTACATGTCTTTATGTGCCTGGTACCTGAAATTCCTGGGACTTTCTGCCTATTACCTAAAACTTCATTGTTCCTATGTTCTATATGCTTATTCTATGGCCTACTCCTAAGAACTTTCAGGACCAGTTTCTTTTCCCAATAGGTCTATTTAGACTCTAGGTCTTAACCCTCTCTGTTATGGATTATCTCACTACTACCTAAGGCTCACTTCTGACAGTCCAGAAAGTCTCAGAGTGACTAGAATCTCACCTGGGAATATCCATGACCCATAGTTGATACTACTAACCATTAGTAGCCCGTAAGCTAGATTGACTATCTGGCTACTTTGCAAGTGATGGGGGGGAGCATGGGGGATTCTTTGGGGTAGCAGGCAAGTAAAGCTTCTGTTTGTGGCAAGAAGACAACAGTGCTGTCCTTGACTCCCATATCAATAAACTAAATCATGTTTTAATGACTCCTGGGTATAAACCTGGAGGCCATACCCCACATGTAACATAGTCTCGGTCCTATATATAATAAGATCCTACCATTGTATTCTTGTATCTTATCATGTACCTTGGAATAGTAGTCATTCTTATGAAGGACCTAACACAAAGGTAATGACAAGTCCTCATTGTTTAGGTTCTGCTTCAGTCTACTCAATCTCCATCTACTCTAGCCAGAGAATATCACTTCATTCTATTACAATGGCACTGCTTGCCTGATGATCATAGTAACCATCAACCGATGAGGATCCTACTCCAGGATGTGAATGTCCAGAGAATTTGTCACTTATCTGATGAAAGCCCAGTGACTCTCCTTTGGCTCAGATCCTGAGGGGATGGCAAGCCATGTGGGTTTTGAGCAGAGAAGTGTCAGGAGTTGACTTATGTTTAAACAATATCACCCTGGCTGTATGTGAATAATAGATTGAAGGGGGCAAGAGGAGAAGCCAGAAGACCAGGAAAGAGACTATTACTCTAGTCCAGGTGTGAGGGGACAGTGGCTCAGAGCAGGGATATAGGTTTAGGAAGGTTGTCAAAGGTTATTGCCTCTGTTGACTAGCCCAGAATCTTTGGGCCAGCCTTTGCTGACCTTGCTGCTGCTAAAGTTTACAGAGTCCATCCTCTTTTGCTTCTCTTTCCTAGCCCAACGAACTAGCAATGTCATCTATTTGCCAATCCAGCCACAGCCCAGTTCTAGTTACTTTAGGACTGGTACCTGTTCTGTGCCTGGAGACTGAAATATATGCTGTAGTAGTGTTGCTTTAGCTAGGAAACTATAACTTCAATTGTCTTCATAAACCAGAAACCAACCCATGAGACATTAGGTGTTGGCCCACAAAAACTCAAGAAGCTGCTCTCACAGCACAGCTGAGTGTCATTCTCCAATAGCCCCAAATAGAGAAGCGATATTATTGTAACATTGTTTTGAGTACTTATTATGTGGGCAAGCATTGTGCAGAATTCTCTGCATGGATTATTTCATTTAAACCTTTTAACAAACCCATGAGATGGATTGTATTATTACTCACTTGAGATGGTTAGTTTTATATGTTAATCTGACAAGGCTATAGTACCCAGGTTTTCAATGAAACACTATCTAGGTGTTACTGTAAAGGTATTTTACAGATGTGGTTAACAAACACAATCAGTTGACTTTATGTAAAAGAAGATATTCTTAATAACATGGATGGGCCTCATTCAATTAGTTGGGAGGCCTTAAAAGCAAAACTAAGTTTTCCCAGAGAAGAAATCCTGCCTCAAGATTACAGCAGCAACTCCTGCCTGAGTTTTCAGCCTGCCAGCCTGTTCTACAGATTTCAGACGTGCCAGCCCCCACAATCAACTGAGCTGATTCCTTGAAATATATATATATCCTAGTGCTTCTGTTTCTCTGGAGAACACTGACTGATAGACCACTTTGACAGATGAATAATGAGATTCAAAGTAGTTAAGCAAGTTGCTCTAGATCACAACATCTACTAAGTATAAAGAATTGTACCCAAGTAGACTGACTCCAGACCACACATTCCATCCCCTGCCTCCTCTAAAATGTCTGAGTTCACTTAAAAATTTTTCTGATTCTGAGAAATCTCACGGGAGAACTTCAAGGGTCTGTGTACTTATTATAACATTAAAAGCTTATTATTATTTATATTTATTATACTTACTAGTGATGATTACACTTAGTATTTATTAAGTTGTTCCTGTATGCAGGTATTTGATGAGCATTTGCGTGCATTATTTATTTTATATAATCCTCACAACAACCATATAAGGTAGTTACTGTTACCATCATTTTATAGATAGCAAATATGAGGATCAGAGATATTTAGTAACTGGTCCAAAGTCACACAGCTAGTAAAAGCAGACCTGGGATTCAATATCATTGCTCTGGACTGACTTCTCATGAACTAGTATGAGAAGAACTCAATGATTATACAGCCTTCAATTCTAAGGAGCCACTGTTAACTCACTGAGTCAGTTCATTACTTGCCCATGTCTCTGCTTGCTTAGGGTCCTTGGTTCTTCACTCACATCTAGATTCTATTAAATTTCTAGAACAGTCCCAAAAAGTACGAGATCTATAATTTCTGCTCTGGATGAAGTCGTTACCAGTAGTGGGCCCTGCTCTAGGTAGACAGAATTTATGAGGTTAATGGCTCTTATAAAGAGGTATTAAGGAATAGAGAGGCCATGTGTTCTAATTCTATGGAATAAGCTTTAAAGTTGGAACACACAAAAATAAATAAATAAAAAATAAAGTTGGAACACTTAGGTTCAAATTTCTGCTCCATGACTTTGAGCACATTAGCTAACTTTTCTGAGCCTTTATTTCATCTGTAAAATGGAAATAATAATTGCTATAGGACTATTTTGAGGATTAAAAAATGTAATAGGAGGAAAACATCAGGCCAAAATATGGGATCACCAAATGTGAATTATATGCAACTAGTTGTAGAACCTTCAGCTCTGGCTATTGAGGCTTCAGGGTGATCTGAGCCCCTCAGCAGGCAATCGGGAGCTCTGACTGGGCTCCAAACTAGAATAAACTGCTCAAGCACAAAGCCATGCCTGTATAACTTACTGGGTAGATCTAATGCTTAGCAAGTGGCATTTTAAAGCCAAATAGGCCCAAAATAGAGTTAGAGGAGAAACTAATGGTGTGTTCTGACCATCATTCCAGTACTATTACTATTGTGTAGTAAGAGAGACCATTCCATCATGAATTTAATCCAGCTCAATTTCTGAGCTCTTACTCTGTGTCAGATCCTATGCTAGGTTATCAGAGGTATAGGAAAGAATAAGACATCATCCTTCCCTCATTCATTTCCTAGTCTAATGGGTTTATGGGTGCTGGAGCATGAGAAGAGATGGACAAGAGCATTTTACCTTGCCAATACTTATGTGGCACTTATTTTGTGCCAGGTACCTTTCTAACCGCTCATTAAAATTTTGTATCAACCCAAAGAAGTAGTTAATATTATTATTATTCCTGGTTTACATATGAGGAAACTGAGACATAGCAACATAGAATAACTTGTCCAAGGTCCTGCTAATAGGTGACCAAGCCAAGATTTGAACATACTTCACCATACTACTGCACTCCACCAAGACTTCTTTTTACTTATACACTGATGGGGGTACTTCCTAGGGATGACTGGGAGAGGCCCCAAAAGGCTCCAGGAACTCTAGAGGATTGGTACATGTTGTTATCCTCTAAGAAGTGGGCAAATTCCCTGATTACAGAGCAGAGGACAACCAAAACTCCAAATAATGAATTTTGATGTACCTACCTATATAATAGGCAAAAATATGGAATAGGTAAAAACATTTGTTTCTATGTTAGTTATCTTTTGCTGCATTAATAATTACCCCAAAACTCAGCTGCTTAAAATAACAAACATTTATTATCTCACAGTTTCTGTAGGTCAGGAATTTATACATAGCTTAGCTAGGAGCCTCAGGCTCAAGGTCTTTTTTGAGGTCACCGTCAAACTGTCAGACTGCAATGTCATCTTAAGACTTGACTGAAAGGGAAAAGATTTCATAGGACATAAACCAGGGGGTTGGGGATATTTGGGGGCCATTTTAGAAGCTATCTAGCATAGTCTCTAATGTCATCCAAAGGCAAAGAACTCTGCATTGGTCCTCCCAGCAGATCATTAGTCTGGCTTCTTGCCCTCAGGTACTAGAGTATCCTGTACCACCGAATTCAGAAGAAATCCTTGTACCGAGAATCAGACACTGAGTCTAATAATATAAACTACATTAAGATTTTACTTGTACTTCTGTGATTTTCATTAGTTTTATTTGTGCTATTATTTCTAGTTTTTGCCAGACAGGCTTTTGAAAAGCACTATAAACCTAGACTGTTCCTTCCTTAACTTGTCACAATTTCACCTCTTGCCTCAGGTCCAAGAAAATTTCCCTAACTTCTCTTGTCTGGCAAAAGGGGATTTTCTTGCCTGAGACCTAAATGAGTTCCTTTAAGATACACATATAAGTGAATAATAGCAGATTATGTGTGGAATTTGGAATAGACAAGGTTGATGACACTTTTTTACTGCCGCAAGTAGAATCAGCTATACCTACAGACTTCTAAGCATTTATTATATATAATTAACACTTGTGAAAACCAGGTTACACTCACTGGTACAAAGAACAAAGTGGGGTAGCTTCTTCTCTAAGACAAGTGCTTACTTCAGTATTTCTTTCTTATTGTCGTCAACATTTCTAATTTTCTGGATTCTCCTTAACTCTTCTTTGCTATCTTAGCTGGCCTAACAAGTGGTGACCTCTGTGCTGCTTAACTGTCTAACACTGCTGTCTTTCATTAACTAAGCTTGCCTATCAGCAAAGTCAACCTGACTTTTCATAGACAGTTTGTTCCTCCAAGCTACAACATTTTGCTGATCCCACTTTATCTAACCAAACCACAAGTTCTAGACCCTTTGTCACTTATTCCATATTGTAAAAACTACCCTCTTTCACCTGGAGCAAATTCTTTACTGCTACAAGAAATTAATGCCTTTGGGCAAAGACACCTTGTTACAACCTTCCCCAAGCTTGTCCTGTCTAAGATCTATGTCAAAATAGATGATAATATTTGAAAATATTATTTCCAATTTATGCATCTCTCATCAAATTTGCCTGTTCCCTGGCAAGTGCTCTCAGGACCCTCTACTTGAAAAACTAACTTATGCTGAGTTGTTGATCACTGGAAAGACCTTGATGAGTTACCCTATTCAAAAGGATTCCCACTTTAGTTATCGAGGAAACAAATACCAGAGTACAAAGTTAATATCTATGGTAGAATTTCTGGCACTCTGGCAGCATAGTACGATTATTACTTGGGATATAAGGACATAACAGTTGTACCCTTCAAGTTATACTACAGGTACCCTCCCACTGCACATACACAAAATACTAGTCCTTTATACAACATACACAAGCTAGAAATAAATTGCTCTAAAAAAAAAGCATCTCATCATATTGACTTGCTAAAGCTGTCTTTACCTACACAGCTCTAAATACTTGGAAATATCCTTGGAAAACTAGTTTTTATGTCTTTTAATTTAAAAAAATGGACAGTAGTACATTGCATGGAAAAGTGTGCAATTTTACATATGTCTGGACCAACATCTTCTGACTGGCTTTCCTTTCAGGACTTTGAAAGCATAATTACTGCCAGCTATCAAGTTCTTATGGAACAGAAGATTATACAAAAGAATCATAAGTATTCTATCATCTCTATTGTAACGGGAAAAAAAAACAAGTACCATTTTTATATAGCATTATTTCCAAGGCACAGTGTGTTCTGAGTCACAAAAAAATGCTTGATAGATGAACTTTTGGAAGTCAACCCATTTGTAAGTTAGGAACTGCTTATGTTATGTATGTGGCATCTTCCCAGGTTGTAAGCCCTATAACTATAGAAGATCCTGTGTTTTTCTTGTTTTGGGGAGGGGGGTTGTTTTTCTTTTGCCAATAAGAAGAAATCCACATCTTTTCCATGGTGCTATTTGCTTCATCTCACCAACATATAATGACAGACATAGACCAGCACCTCTTAGACTGGGTATCAGGACGTTTTGGTGCATCACAAAAATATTAATGAATCAAAGCATATTGAGCTGTCTTGGTCTCTCTTGCCTCGCACATGTACACACTTTCCCAGGGGACCCTAAAGAAACAAAATCTACCTTCAAACTTCAAACAAATGGCATTATTATTATTATTATCATTCCCTTCCTAAAGAAAGGAAAGAAACAAAACCAAAACCCAAATTAAAAATTTAGTCAGAGACCACTCCAAGGGGGTATCAATACCAAATAATTTGATCCCCATTTCCTCTCTTTGGTGCCTATGGGACAGAGATTATTTTCCTCAGCCTAGCTTTCAAAGCCTTTCGAAAACAATCAGGCCCTCATTTTCTCCAGGCTCATCTCTCTTTCTTCCTATACATAAATCCTCTCCATACCAGTCAGATGGTCCCTTCATTGGTCCCTGATCATCAGTTCCTGTGTGCCTTTGCTTGCATCATCTCCTTTGCCTGATTTTCTCAGACTCATTCTCTTCACTAACAGTAGGAAGTCTGGTGTGTTGAAAGGAGAATGAGTTCTGGAGTGTTCTGAAAGCCCAGGGCTCAGATCCTGGCTCTGACATTTAACAGTTGCGTGCCTTTAGACAAAGTTTCTTAGTTTCTCCAAACTTCAGTTCCCTCACCTGAAAAGTGGGGATAATAATGTTGCCTACCTTGTAGGAATATTAGTGAGTTAAATGAGATAATGCATGTAAGACACCCAGCCCATGTAAGGTTTTCAACAAATAGCATGTATCAGTATCATTATTATTGTTTTCATTTTTTAAGTCATAACTCATAGCTCGACCTCCAGCCCACAGGAGCATCTACTTTCTCTGAACTCTGATATCTTACTGTATCTATATCACATGTCTGGTACTTTAATGTCATTAGTTTTTAAAAAGACTTATTTATTTATTTGAGGAGGAGGGAGCAGAGGGAAAGGAAGGAAAAGAATTCTGAAGCAGGCTCTGCACTGAGCGCAGAGCCTGACGTGGGGCTCAATCCCAGGACCCTGAGACATGACCTGAGCCAAAATGAAGAGCCAGCCCAGCCCCTTAACCAACTGAGCCGCCCAGGTGCCCCAATATAATCATTAATTTTATTTGTAGGTACAAATATTTTATCTACTCAAGTACACTGAAAGCTCATTTAGGCCTAGGGTAATGTCAACCTTCTCTGTATCCTCTCAGATCATCTTTTATACAAAAGTAGAACCCCCAAAATATCTGTTGAGTCTAAGATTATAGATTTAGAATCAGTAATCAATAATAATGCATTATTATGTCACTTACAGCTAACATTTTATTAAATACTTAAGTTACTAAAAACAATAGACAATACATATTTACTGTATGGCAGACACTCTGCCAGGCACCTGACTGATATGTCATTTCGTCCTCACAACAATACTGTGAAGTTGGTATTATTAGCTCCATTTTACAGATAAGGAAACTGAGTCTCACAGAAGCCATGTAATTTTTCTGGGGTTAATTAGCTAGTAAGTGGGGGAGCCAGGACCTAGATCGTTTGACTCCAGAATCTGAGTTTTAAACCTGTAGGCATCCTGCCTAACTAAGGGACAGATATTATCCTAAAGATTTTACAAATTATCTGCTGGTAACCAGAGTGCACTTTGCTAAGGTGAAAGAGTCTACTTAAGAGAAAGATTGTCAGTATTCACAATTGAAAAAAAAACAGAGTTCTAGCTCACCAGATCATCTCCACACTCATCCACTGCAGGTAATTCCTGATCATTCTTGAATTGAGGATCCACTCTATGTGGAAGAAGAAGAGAGGGTGATCAAGAGGAGGCACATAGATGGGCAGATGGCTGGAGGAGTGGATGGCCATGTGGGAGAACACAGGGACTGTCGCCTACTGTGTCCTAAGAAGGCTCAATGTCCATCAAGGAAAGAAAATGATTGGGAAACACTGCACAATGCAACACAACAAATGGAACAAGAGCCTATTCATCCACTTGGAGCAAGAAAAAAGTAACAGTGCCCACTGCCTGTGTGGGTGTTCTTGGCCTTTTCCAGCAAGGTGTGTGTTTAAAAAAAGATTAGTACAATAGGGCACGAACAGTCCTATTGAAAACAGCCGCCTGCATAGACTTGGCAGATTTGTACTGTGGAACAGTTCCGTCTGACATTTAAAATGTGGCAAAACTACTTAAATTCAATTTAAAAATAAGTTTTCTATAGCCCCTTATTTTCTTCTTATAAGCATGAGTTCAATGAAGATAGCATCATGAGCTTTACAGGATGCACCTCAAAATGAATGCTTGCCAAAGACAAGAATATGTGGCACTAAGGGATGACAAGCTGATTAGGCTGCAATGATTCCCAGGCTCGTGCCCGAGAAGACTACTCTCTCAAGAAAGAAAACTTGTGGGTGGAATTTTGATTGGGGTTTGCAGCTCCAAATCACTGCAGCCAAGTTCACAAAGGGAACATGAGATTGAGATCTTTTCTTTAGTAAAGAATGATTCATTCTAATCAACAAATGGCAAAGAGTAAAGGGAACAGAGAGGGACATTTTCCGTAATGTCACTAAGGGACAAATGACTTGGGCCTGCATCTTGATTTCTTCACAGTAGTTGAGCTTGGTTAAAAGGATTGCAAAAGTCTGGTTGAACAGGTCATGTAGCATAGCGACTGGCTTATTCTTATTCCACAGCATAAAGATTTGAAACACTTCTTGAGGAACTCAAGAGACATACTTCTTTTTTCTCCAGTGAGATACTGGCTCAAAAGCATCTATCTACATCCTCTAAATTATCCCCCTGCCTTCTTCCTGATGCCTTTCACTAGAACCATGGCCAGGAGCTAGAGAACATACTGTCACCGTATATAATAAAAGTTTCCCTGCTTTGAGTATTGCAGAGGGAAATTCCACTCTTCTCTTGAAACTTCTTCCTCTATTCCCTTAACGACACCTCCACAAGGGAAAAACGATTGATACACTTATGGGGCAAAGGCTAAAACATAGATCGTGTTACATTTGAATAGTGGATTATAGTTATTATTCCAGAACCCATTCATGACACTCTCTCACTAGTACCTCTAGAAAGGGTCTATATTGTTGGTGCAGATTCAGTCATCCTCTTTTCCAGTACGTTGCTCTTTTTTTACCTTCCTGCCTCAGGAACAAACATGGCATTCTTTCTATCTTCTCCCTATGCCACTCCATATTGCTGATGGGGGTCATGGACCAGGGCCCTTCTTGAGACCTGGCTTCTCTCTCTTTCCCCTCACTCTCCTGCCCCAAACAGGCATGTTTGACTACACAGATTTCAAGATTAGGATTAGGGAGTGGGGATGAGAGACTTCATTAAGCCTCCAGTTTAAGTCCATCATTCCATTCTCTTTTACTAAAGGATCATGGAGTATTGGCTCAGCTATTACTGAAGTGGTAATTATATTCCCATTTGGTTATTGTTCTTCGATAGAACACTGCAAGAAGGAGAGGTCACTGAGAGTGCAGGAACCAAAGATTTTAGCATCTCAGGCTATAATACCAATCTGAGATTCTCCAAACACTACCTATAACTACTCTTATGAGTTGAAAATATTGCTTGCCTGGATTAATAAAATAGACACCTGTCTATTCCTCCTACTTCCATTTTTGCCTTTCTTTCACCTATCCTTCTGATAGCTAGGATGAACTTCCTAATTAGAAAATCTCTTCATATCACTCTTTCCCTTAAAACCATTTGTTTGGTTATTTATCCTTAGCAAGACTTTGAAGACTCTTGCTAATCTGGCCCTGAACTGTAAATGAGGGGTTCTCAAAATGTATGTCAACAAGAATCACTTGGTATGTTTATCCTACCCCAGAAGTAGGCTCAATAAGTCCGAGGAGAAGCCCAGAAATCTGCAATGGAACAAGTGCCTTAGATTCTGACACAAATATTCTGAGTACCTTGAGAAGCACATACAGACTGACCTTCCTTCATCTTCTTGTTCTCCTCCTCAGTTGATTTCCTCTACTCTTCCTGAAATACTGTGTTCATAAACTCATAAAATCTTGAGTGAGAGTAAACCTTGAAGATCACTAAAGGGCCTTTCACACTCTATGTAGGCATCTCCTCCACAGCTTGGTTTCCACAGGTAGGTTTCCCACCCCTGCTGCGGGACCAGACCACATTGTTGAATGGCTCTAGAGAGTCCAAATTTCATCCAACAAATGAAATATCCAGGGATAATGGAGAGAGCACTAGATCTTTAGTCAGAATTTAGATCCCGACTGCTACTTTTTATCTGTGTGATCTTAAATCACTTGATTTAGCCACAAACCAATTTCCTCTTCTGTAGAAAAGTGCTGGGATCCCTGGGTGGTGCAGTGGTTTGGCGCCTGCCTTTGGCCCAGGGCGCGATCCTGGAGACCTGGGATCGAATCCCACATCGGGCTCCCGGTGCATGGAGCTTGCTTCTCTCTCTCTCTCTCTCTCTCTCTCTCTCTCTCTGTGACTATCATAAATAAAAAAATAATAATAATTTAAAAAATAATTTCAAAAAAATAAAAAAATAATAATTTCCCCATACATCTAAAAAAGAAGAAAAAAAAAAGAAAAAAGAGAAAGAAAAGTGCTAATGTGAAAGGCAGTGTAGTGTAACAGTTTAGAGTGTAGACTGAAGTCCAGACTGAAGGGAATCAAACTTTGGCTCTGCTAGATACTAGATGTGTGATCTTAGGAATGCTATATGACTCCTCCCATGACTCAGCTTAGTTGACTTGTAAGGTACACCTGACAATAGAAGTAACTAACTCATGTGATGAAATGTAAATGAGTTCATACGTGCATAATGGTTGATACACAGTAGGCACAATATAAGTGCTAGCTGTTATTGTTTTTCATTACATTGGGGTAAAATTTCTGCAGTGACTACCTCATAGGGTTGGTAAAAATAAAAATAATATGAAGTGATATATGATAAAGTGTTCAATTAACTATAAAGTGCTTTACAAATGTTATCATATTTAGTTGGAATCTGTTCTAAAACTAATCTCAAACTGCACAGAATTTCTGATCCCTCTTCTACATAACAATATCTGAAGATAGATGATTGTGTACCCCCAGGCTTAATAACTTAAGTGTTTTCAACCATTCCTTATATCACATAGCTTATGGCCTTTTCATCATCTTGTTCATGTTTTATGGATGTGTTATATTTAGTTATTCATTTTTTTAATTCATCAAACATTTCAGGAACACCTACTACATTCTAAGCATTGTGTTACATATTGAGGATACAACAATGACTAAAACAGTTCCTATCCTCAAAAAGTGTCCAGTGGTCAAAAACACTTCTTAAAATAAGACATTACAATCAAATGTTACCAGGGGCACCTGGCTGGCTCAGTCGGAAGAGCATGCAACTCTTGATCTCAGGGTCAAGCGTTTGAGCCCCACATTGGGCATTGGGTTTACATAAACAAACAAACAAACTTCAGAAGAAAAACAAAAGAACCAAATGTTACCAAAGGACTGGCTGGGCCAACACACCTTTCCCATTCTGTATACTAAATTTCTACCAGTATAGCCTAAGGCTCCATTAGCATCGTTGATCAGTGATCAATTCACATTGAGCATACTGTCCAATAATCCTCTAGAATTCACACATAGAAACTTCTGTTGGACCAGATCTTCCGCACCTTACATTTGTACAGCTGATTTTATTTTATTTTATTTTTTGTACAGCTGATTTTAAAGCCAAGAACTGAGACTTGAAATTTGCGTATATCAAATGAGCTATTATTATTATGTTCACTATTTCTAGATCTCTTTTAACATCTCAATATTCAGCCATTTTATTGATAAAAAGTGATGAACAAAACACCATCATAAATTTCCTTTCTGATTGACATAAATTCCTTAATTAGTATGTTTGCACTTGGGAGTTATTCAACTAGTTATGGAACTACCTAATACTATTGCCCCTACAGCTCATATTCCAGGCAACCAAATAACAAAAGCTAATGTTTATTGACCAATTACTAGGTATTGCTTTAAAGTCCTTAGATACCATTCCAAAAATTTACCTGTATAAACACTTCTTAGCCTCACAACAATCCTATGAAATAAGTGCTACTTTTATTTTTATATTATAGATCAGAAAACTGAGGAACCAAGAGATTATTTCAATTGCCTGTGATCTCACAGCTAATAAGTGGTACAGCTATGATTTAAAACCTGAAGTCTACTGCTAAAGCCCACATGCAATGACTGTGATATTCCTATGTTTGTTATTGAACAAATGAAATGGAATTAACTATGCATAACTTAACCCTTGGTGAAGCATACTGGGTCCTTGTGATCATCACTACCATTTCTTAGTGTTTGCAACCATTTCTTTATGAATCCAACTAGAGCGTTCCACTAAGGATTGATGTCAGCATCACTGGCCTATAATTTCTGGAATCCAAACCCTTTCTTTTTGAAAAATCACATTATCATTACTTTTATAATTGCATTCAGTCAGAGACCCCTCTCATTGGATTACTATGGTCTTTCTTTGACCTATGACTAAGCAGCCTGCTTGCATATCATAATTAAAAGTCAACTTCCAGAATTTCATTAAATATTTAATGAATGTCCTTGGCAGAAAAGCAGAAAGCCTAACAAAAATCTCAAAAATGGCTCTTTAAATCCATTCACTGGGAAAGAAAATGAAGCAGAGACAAGAAAGTTTATATTCTAAGCAGACACTGGTAATTATCACATTGGACCACGCATCTGTCTAGCCACCTTCTGTTCACAAGATGAAATTAAAACTGTTGGTGTGCTGGTTTGCTATTCCTGCTAGTTACAGTCTCCTCTTATGTGCCTGCAGGTAGGGATGCTCTGCATTGCTGCTTCATTTCACTGACATTTTGAGAAAGTAGAGTGACCCCTCTTTTTATTTCCTTGTCCCTAATAGGGTCTGTTACCAGATCGCCCCCAGAAAAAAAAAAAGCTATTTATTTCTATCTCCTTTTAGTGTTTTCTTTTTATCTTTCTGCTAACTTTCTATGGAGAAACTATGTGAGCACTTGATTGTTTGGGATATGAGAAAGTTGGAAGAGAGAAAATAAATTGCTGGCTTTTATTCTTGGATATACACTGTGACAACTTTTTGTTCAAAATTGTTCAAGTCTCTACCAATTTTAGGGGGAATTATTAATTGCCAAATTAAAAAAGGAAATCCCCAAAACATTTAGATCATAATTTTCCAACTTGTGTACTGTAGACCATGAGTTCAGAATTAATATTTTTTAAGTGCATGCTGAAGGGAAGAAGTTGTACGCTTAAACAGGTTTTGGGAATGCTTTATATCATATATTTTTACATACATGGACATTATTTATAATTTCAATCAATTTTAATGATTTCAATTATTTACCATTTCAGTAATTACTTACAATTTCAACTCAGCAATGTTTCAGGCACTATTGTAGGATCTGAAGACAGAATGGTGAATAAGGCAAATGTGGTCCCTGCCCTCATGGAGCTAATATCTTAGTTGGAAAGACAGAAAATACAAGTCAATGAATAAATAAATGAGATAATAATAATAAGATAATAAATGCTTTGAATTAAATAAAATAGAGGGATGTGATTGAGCATGGCAAAAGGATGTTTTGGAGCCACTTTTGATAGAATCAACAGGGAAGGGCTCTTCAAGGAGGTGACATCTGATCTGAAACTTATAGGCAGTCCCATTGGAATAGCAAGGGGAAGTGTTAAGCATAGAGAACAGTGAATACTGGAAATGCCCTGAAGCAGGAAGAAGTTTGGTGTGTTCAAGGAACAGCAAGTAAGCACCTGCTGGAGGGTAGTGTTAAGGGGGAGAGGGGTACCAGAGGACACTGAAAAGGAAGGGGCCAGCTCATGTAGGGCTTTGTAAACTGTGGTAGGGATTAGACGGTTTTGAGCAGGAAAGTGGCTTAACTCAATTTACATCAAGACTTTGAGAAGTCCCACCTTAAAGAAATCTGCTTAGCATTTTTAATCCAGTAGTTCCCAAGCACATTTGATCACTAAAGACTTTTATCCCTATAGAACACATTTTAACATCTTGCATAGTAGTATCCCATAGCACACTATTTTAGGAAATACTTGAGATTAATTTGTGAGTGAAATATATGTTTTGCAGCATTATGGGATGTCTCAAGATGTACTAAAAATACAGATATGCAGATAAATACACACAGGCAGATGATATAGACAAAAACTGACCTTTTTGCCTGAGTTTTAGGCAGGGTACTAAATAAATCTCAGAGTCGGTCTGGGTTTGGGGAGGAGGAGGTTAAAATTCCTATAGTCTTCCAAAATAACCACATTTTCTTTTCTAAGAGCACTGACACTGATTATTGTCAGGAAGACTTGTACTTTACCCGTTCTCTCTCCAACCTTGGCCCACAGTGGGCTCTGGAGGAAAAACCGTTGGACCGAGAGCAATGTTGGTATAGTTTACTTTAAAATGAATCAGTGATGTACCATCATTTCTTATAATATGCATATTTTAGAATAGGAAAGGAGAGATGGGGAAGTAAATAGGAAAGGACAGCTGAGTGATAGGTGAGAGAAAGGGTATGTTCAAGTTGAATCTATGGGGCTGAAAACATGGTGGACGCTAGGATCTTTCCAAGCAATGTCAACTCCTTCTTATGTGATATCAGAAGGATGAGGAGAACACGAACTCAAGAGGAGGAAAGAAATTGACGAGAGACAGTCTAGTTGAGTGGCTAAAAGCATAGGCTATAAAATCAGACTTGGGTTCCAGGCCCACCTCTTCCAGTTACTAGCTGTGTGGCCTCAGACAAGTTATTTAATCTCTCTGAGACTTGGTTTCCTCATCTATAAAATGAATATGATAATAGTATCTAGCTCATAAGAGTGTTGAAAGGATTAAATGAGATTACATATGTAAAAATCTGAGTGCAGTGCCTGGATAATATGCTTTAAGAAATGTATCTGTTGTCAAATTTATGAATGTCTAGGCCTTTGGGAGAGAGGGGAATGGAAATGTAGTTCAGTGCTGTCCACTGAAACTTTCCATAATAATAGAAAAATCCTTTATCTGAGCCATAGTAGCTTAGCCACTGGTCTCATAGGACCATTGGACACTTGAAATTTTGCTGGTGCAACTGAAGAACTAAAATATTGATTTCACTTAACTTTAATTAAATTTAAATTTAAGTAGCCATGTGTCTCTACAGGCTACTATATTGGACAGTGCAGCTCTAGGTGCTCAGAATTCTGGGACTGATGGGGAGAGAATATATTTGAAATTCCTCCAGATTTGGAAGGGGAAGGACCAAAGAGGGGGAAAAAGAGGGTAGATTTTAAAAGGGAGACAAAGAGAAGGAACAGCACCTCCAAAGGAATTAAGATGACAATATAAGAAATGCTATTCTTGGTTCTATCATTGAGCCAAATAGGAACCTTATAAGAGGATGTCACCTATGGCATCCCCTTAAGATGTTGAAAGGCCCAATACATATGTACATTTCCCTTGGATATAGAATCCAAGACTTTCTCTCAGCCCTTCTAGACCCTTTCTCTATTTTCAGCCTACATCACTTCCTAAGGTAATGGGTTCCATATGTTTACCACCTTCTGGATAAAGTGGTATTTCCACTTTATTGCTTTCAAGATACCTCCTCTAGCTCCAAGTAATAGTACTTGTCTTTGATGAGTTCTGAGTGCTTTAAAGATATCCCCAAATAACCCAGTAACAAGTGAGCATGTCAATTCTTCCCCTGAGAGTCTTGGCTAATGTAACTGCATTTGGTTTTCAGGGGACTCAGGGTCAGATGGGCCATATCAAAGTGTTCTGGTTTGTCTTACTCTGCCTTAGCACTTGAAACCCCTCTGATTAGGGTTTTCTGCTAGGTAAAGGCTTTGCTTTTAAAAACCCATTAAAATGCAAGGATGTCACTCTTAAAGCCAGAAGCAATCACTTAAAACCTTGACTTATTTTTTTTTCCACATCGGTTTTTGACAACCTGGGACTGTCAGTTTGGATTTTGAAAGAGTATATGGGGAAAGACCCAAGTCAAAGAGGGTCTGCTGCATAACATGGGGTACCACAAAAGAATACGTACAACAGCCCAGTGTACCTGTATAGGAGTCAAAAAGAGACAAGTGAAAAAAGGCATCAAATAACACCAATGTCAACACGATTTAAGTTTTTACCTCTTCCACAATGGGACTTTTTGTTGTTTCATTGTTTCACATGGCTGGACCAAGCTAACGGGTCCAGATGCCACAAGATGAAGCTGTTCTAACTCCCTTCACAAACAACTGATTGAAATGATCTGCTGGTGATAAACAGTGAAAACTAATGCTTCATTGGACTGATCTTCTTCCTAAGAACTTTATTTGGCCTTTGGGTGTTTTCCAGTCAATCTTCTTTATGTAAAAATTTTAATTGACTCCATGAAGCCCTCAGTTTGGCCTCTTTTGATTCCATCTTCCCTAAATCTGTCAGTAAAATTGCAATACATCATTTTGCCCCAGACCTACATCTTGTTAATGATACTGGCCCAGTACAAACTGAGTTCAAAGATAATCAGTATTCGAGTAATGACACTGATTATAGGACACTATGTTTTCCATTAAATTTAACAAATAGTTCTTGAGTATCTACTATGTAGGGCTATAAGGGACATGAGCATAAATTTGGAAAAGAAATCCCTGTCTTCAAGAAGCATATGATATAGAATATGACCTTCCTCTTCTCTAAGTCATTCATTATTTATCACATTTTTATTTAGTATCTACTGTGCCAGAAACTGCTAGGAATTGGGCAGGTGATGGAGAATAAGATAGACACATTCCATACCCTCAGAGAGTTTTGCGTCCCACAGACATTTGTGATTTATTTTGGTGTGAGACTCATCTCATCTTAGTTTACCTAGCATGAAAGCCATCTACTTAGGTACTTGTCTTACATCTCCCTTAGGAGAGGCATGAAAGGAAGAGATGACATTTAACACATGGTTGAAAGGATCTTAGCAAACAAGTATGAAAAGGAGGGCATTTGAGGTAGGAGAAACAGCATGACTAGAGTCATGGATGCATCCAAGATATGCAAGTACTTAAGTTTCAAAGGATAGTAGGGCTCATGGGTGGATAATCAAAAGTAAAGCTGGAAAATTAGATGGGTAGAATTCCACTGAGAGCTTTGAATGTGAGGGTGAGAATTCTATGCTTAATTTGGTAGACAGGGTTCAATTATATATGTCCACATATACCTCACAGGTCTAGTTTTTTGAATGAAGAAATTATATGACCAAATATGAACTCTCAGAAGACTAATCTGGCATCCTGTATGCTGGATGACTAAGAGTAAGAAAGGTAGGAGGCAAGGAGACATGTTAAAAGTTTTCTGTAAAAGTCCAGACAAAAGGCAATGAGAGCCTTTATTAGGAAAATGTCAGTAGGCATGGAAAGGGGTGGATGAATCCCAAACTACAAACTGTCTGACTTGGTAAATGACTAGTTTTAGGGTGGAGAAACCAAAGAGGTTGCTAAAGGTGGGATGGAAGGATGGATTGCATTTGCACTTTAGTTAAGCATTAAAGGTTGTAAGCAAAGTTTGTTCCAATTTTTAGCTGCTTTCTAGAGTGTTTATCATTTCAGAAAAGCTCAGTAATGTTAAAAATAAATTGGGGGTCCATTTAGTCCATGTATCTATGGGTATGATTATGTTCAATTTAAGCATGCTTACTGAACATCTACTATATCCTAAGCAGCCTTCAAGGCACTGGGGCTACAATACTGAAGTAAAATAGGTATTGTTCCTATCCCTAAAAACTTATAGTCTTTTGAAGTGGATAATAATAAAATAGTTATTAATTTAATATTAATATAAATAAAAGATGCATATTGTATATTTAAGGAGTGTACTCTATTCCAGACTCTGTTCTAAGTACTGAAAACACAACAATGAGCAAAACAGACAAAAGTCTCTACCCTCATAGAGGTTATATTACAGTAGCGGAGACTGAACCCTCAAAAGTAAACAAATAAATAAAATTATTTCCGACAATAATAATTGCTATAAAAATAAAACTAAGTAAGAAGATATAGTGGCAGATGGGGTTTACTTTAGACAGGGCGGTCAATGAAGGGCTCTTTGAGGAGGGAGCAAATTTTGCAAAATATCCAGGGAAGAGCACTCCAGCCAGAGGTAAGAGCAAGTACAATGTTCAAGAGACAGAAACAGAGCCGGTGTGACTGGAGTTGAATAAGCAAGAGGAGAGGTAGGCAGGGGAAGGTTCATGGAAGGTTTTGTAGGTCATGGTAAGGAGTTTGGCCTTACCCTGAGTGTATAGAGGGTTTTAGAAGTAACATGATTTAGTTTACACTTTTAAAAGGATCACTCTGCCCTCTGTGCTGAGAATAGACTCTAGAGGAATAGAGGTAGAAGCAAGGAGACCCATCAGGAGGCCATAAATACAAATGTATATCTGTATGTCTCTTGTCTTTTTATGGCAAAACACAGTGTTTCTCCATTTAAAAAAGAGACCTTATAATATAGAGACTTTCTCATCACTCATTTTTTATTCCAATATTGATCAATAAAACAATCCTTTAAAATAAGTGGTAAGAAATTATATCAAATTTTGGCTGTTTAATCATTTCATGCATTCATTCAACAAATATTTATTGGGTGGCTATGAAATGCTATGCACTGTGCTAGACCCTAGGGATACAAATCTGAGCAAAACAGAAGTAATACCTTCCCTCATGGAGTTTTTGATCTTGTGTAGAAGATGGCTATCTATGAAATAATTATACACATACATAATGACAAACCATGATAACTGCCATGAAGGGAAAATAGGCTGCTCTGCAAGGCTTATCTATTATATGAATTTTTTTTACAGCGAACATGTGGTCATCTAAATTGCTGTTTAATACCAAGACACATGTGAAAGGGGACACACGTGAAAGGGGGTCTTTAGGAAAGACCTTAACTCAGATTTTCAATTTATCATTAGATATCCACTGTCAAGTATTAATTATAACCGCACTCCCAATATCAGGAAAACAATGAAGTATAGCTGACTACCTTAAAATAAGGGAGTAGCCCCAGAAAGAAAATATAACAATGCCAGACAGAGCTTACTCAGTCCACAGCACAGGGCTGGAGGGTTCAAGCAAGAACTTTGCCTTAAAGTTACAGTGTTAAGACCTTCAAGAAGCCTTTCTCGATTGTCCCTACCATTTCAACTATGGGGAAGGCTCACTTCTCTAGGATCCAATAGCACCTGCTCTTTATGATTGTGACTCTTGACCCTATGGCATTGCTTTTTAACTTATCTTTCTTCTGTGACTAGACAATGAATCCCATGAGGCCAGTGATGTTGACCAACTTATTCACTGAGGTATCTCCCCATTTCAAATAGAAATGGAAGATGATGGACACTCAATAAATGATAAACTAACAATACAAAGTGAACAATACAAGGTAAATAGTAATAAGCAGGATGAATGACATATGGATAAGTTGTTACAGTCATTTATTGGAGGGAGAAGGCACTTCTAACCAAGATAAATTAGAAAAAAGTTGGTAGAAGATTATTTTTTTCCACTGGTCTATGAAGATCTGACAAGATTGGATATGGGCATTAGGGAAGACATGCTAAGTGAATTGAACAGTGTGAACAAAGTCACAGGAACAAAAAAAAAATGCCAGACATGCTTGTCAAACTAAAAGAGCCATGGTGTTATTAGGCAAAGAGAACATGAGAAGGAGTGGTAGTGAGGTTGGAAAGGGAGATTCAGGGCTGAAATGTAAGGGGCCTTGATTATCGGACTCAGGCGTTTGATCATTTTATACCTGGCCCAATCCACTACAATATACACGATTGAAATCAGAAGATCTGGATTCTAGTCCTAGCTCTGCCATTTGTTAGCTATGTAATTGAAGGAACACTTATTAAGCTCTCTGGTGGCCTGAGCCTGTGAATCACTCATACAATATGCAAAAATGGGAAATACAGTAAGGGGAAGGGGTGAGTTCATTTTTATATCTGCTGAATTTGAAGGCCCCATATGACATCCAATTGGACATATCCGTTGATCAGTAGAAACGTTTGAGGGATTTAAAATAAGTAGAAGGAGGGTAGAAATATTAGTATAGTTGTCATTAAACACAGAACTGATAGTTGAACTCATGATTTTTAAATAAAAAGAAATAATAAAGTCAGTATCTGGAAAAGGATTTTGTTCAAAAATGCCTTTGATCAATTTAGATTTAGTTCAAGAAATATATTTGGAGAGAAGAAACCTCAGGCTGTCCTTTCATTATTAGCCTTCTGCTGCTAGATACTCTTGTAGCCATGGAGATACCAGCTCCCCAAACCAATTCCAGACTTATGCAACCTTTTTTTAGCCACTCAAAACCTGTATTTCCTCTCATCACAGGAGCCAAACATCTATATTGAGAGAAGTTATATATGATATATATTATATCTTTATCTTATATAAGTTATATCTTATATATATGACTATATCTTTATATATCTATATGTTATATGTTATATCTTATATATATATATATATTATATACACAGTTCTTATTTTTCATCATTGTCACCTGAAGCTCTTTTTAAAATTCCATTGTACATTATTTGAACCAAAAAAACTTCTTAAAAATACTCTCAGAAAGTAATAATTTTCTCTCCATAACTCCATTTATATTGATGAGTTCATCTTATCAGAAGCACTGAATAAATTTGGGCATCTCAGAATCCCATCCCTCACTTTATGCTCTAAACTCTTAGGAGATCATGGCATATAAGTTTCAAGTGTTACCTTCAAGTCATCTAGTCTTTCTGCTTCTGGCACGGGCAGTTGGTTGCTAAATAATATCTTGTAGATACTGTGTTAACCTCATCCTGTGTGGCTGGGATCCTGATTCCCTGTTCAGCAATTGCCAACTTATCATACTTAGGGGCTGAAATTTGTCTTTTTACTTTCGGCTACAGCCTGGAGACCTCCTTTAGTCCTAAAAGATTTTTCAAACTATAGCCCTGTCTCCTGAATGACTCTAGTTGTCCTATACTAATACCAAATTCCATCAATGAGATCATCCTTGGATGTTAATGCTGACCACCAATGCAGCTAAATTCCACCAAACCAGTCCACTTTGGACTTTGGGTCCCCTTCCAAAATGTAGTACTACAGATTTGTCATTCCTCTTAGGCCTTGACACTGCCATATACCAAACATCTCTTTCCTCACTGGTCTGGGCTGCTAAAGTTCCATGTATCCTCTGCAATTCAGCCACTATAAACTAATTGGAAGAACAACATATATGTCATTTGTATTTTCCACAGTGATAAGGCTAAGCCAAAATGCATCTTAATCAAATAATCAGTGATGGATCAGTAATACTGACTTCATATAGGAGCCTACAATAAACTACCCTGGCCCCCACATATATAGACAAGTACTTAAAAATGAGGGCAATAAGATTGCCTTCAGAATTAATAAGAAATCATATAATAAATGAGAAGAATAATAGGCAAAAATCACTTTCAAGAAACCGAATTTTCATAGGCCAGCAGAAATAGCCTGTAACCTAAACTTTATTAATATAGCTAAAGGATAAATGTGTGCTATTAGAAGGGGGAACTGGACAAACATAGGAAAAAGATAGTCAATAAATAAATATTGACTTTTGACAGTGCCCAGCCAAGAACTATCCAAGGAAAAATATCTTAGCCAAAGGATTTTGCATTCTGATTCCATTAGCTAGATTCTCCATCTCTATTATGATAATAACTATAGGAAATTTGAGACAATGGAAATCAAGTATGTTATTCCCATTGTACCACCTCCCCTTATCTGAGATATATCAATCTTAGTTTTATGCCACTAAATATTCAATTCTTCTAACTCACCTTAACCTGATTGAAGCCCATCAAGTTTCATGGCTAATGACTTGCTAAAGGTCCCACAATTTTGACTTGATTTCCCATATCCATCTGTCTAGAAGAAGAGGGTGTGTTGGTCATAAAGACTATATATTCCAGTTCCTGTGAAATTTATTTCTCATTGTGATTTAATACGCTGAAACTCTGGTTATGATTTGGCTTCCATATAGATTGTCCTGAAGGCAGGAATTTCTGGTCATGCCAAAACAAGATTTTTGGTCTGTGTTACAATCATGCTGTTCATCATTTATCAATACACTGACATTCTAGTTTTTATATCACTTTTGTGAGAATAGTTAGTATGCCTCTGCCTCTAAATGACAGATCTATTCCAAATATGCTGACAATACCAGGTGTGTAAGCAAACAGGCTGAAGGCTAGGTCTCAAACAAAAGTACAAAACCCAGTGCACTAATTGTTATCCTGTGAGATATTTGGGGAAACAGTCAAATGGCCATTACCCAGGCAAAGTACCAGCCACCTCCAATGTCATTTGTGATTACTAGCAAACATTTTGTTTTCTCTATAATTGTTAATATTATAATTTTCCATACTTTAAGTACATGCATTGAGCAGCATATCAAGAGTCTTACATAAATTATTTCTAATATTTAAGTAACTATGTTATGTAGATATTATCGTAATTCTTCCAATTTACAAGTGAGGAAACTAAGGTTCAGAGAGGTTAAGTAATTTGTCTTTGGTCCCACAGAATGTAAATGGCCAAGCTTGGATTTGATCCCTATTCTCTAACTTAAAAATCTATACTCTGTCAAAACTATCATAAATGTTTTGTGTCATCAATACTACTTTTGAATTATTTACATATATAATAATTTATTTGCTGCTGTTTTGCTTCTCAAGACTTCCCTCTCAGTTCAATTTTCTTCTTCCTGAAATACATCCTTTAGTGTAGCTCTTTCAATGATGGTCTTTTAAAGGTAAGCTCTAAGTTGCTATTTATTTGAAAATGCCTTTGTTTTATTCACACTATGTGTATTAATTGATATTAGATTCAGCTGCAAATATCAAAAAGATGATGTAAACAAAATAGAAGTGTATTTCTCTCTTCTGTTAATGTAGAAAATCAAGGGCCAGTATGGTGGCTCCATTATCGTCAAGAACCCATGTCCCAGATTTATCTCATTGCTCCATAATTCTCAATGTTAGGATTTTATCTTATGATTCAAAATATCTACTACAGGTCTAGTCACCACAAGACCTTATCTCCCTGTTCTTATTTCTGTTGGCTGAAATTTGGATGGTGGCAGAATTTTTCATATAGAACACCTGGCGGCAAATGCCAGCACTTTTATATTACTGGGTTTTGTTTGTATATTCCTGGACTATGCAAGGAGTTTAAATTCAAATTTAAAGCCACATGAGGGCAGGTACATGATTATACATCATTGGGAAAGACATTTTTCTCTGCCAAGAATGCAGCATGAGACAAACTCACTTGCCATCTTCTTCTGTGAAGAAGAGTTCTCCTAGTATACTCTTTCATTGCACGTAAAGCACTTTGAAAGACCCAGTTTTACAAGGACGTCTTGGTCTCAAATCTTATAGTGTGCATGAGTGTTAGAACACAAATCTTAGTCACTAATATCCAAATTTCCAACATATTTGGAGAAACAGTGTTAACTCATGGGTACCACTCTAGTTTACAGTTTCCTCTTTGTGTTTGGCCCCTGGAAGTATCTTTCTTTTTTTTTTTTTATTTTATTTTTTTATTTATTTATGATAGTCACAGAGAGAGAGAGAGAGAGGCAGAGACACAGGCTGAGGAAGAAGCAGGCTCCATGCACCGGGAGCCTGATGTGGGATTCGATCCCGGGTCTCCAGGATCGCGCCCTGGGCCAAAGGCAGGCGCCAAACCGTTGCGCCACCCAGGGATCCCTGGAAGTATCTTTCTGTCTTGAAAAGTCAACCATGCCTCAAAAACTATGTTAGCTCTATTCACCAGAATGTAAACTCCACTATGTCAGGAATTTGTGCCAATTTGGCTTACTTCTTTCTGCAACACCTAAAATACTTCCTGGCACATAAGAAAGGTATTCAATAGCTAAAGGGTACAGTATTTATTTTTGAGGTCTTGAAAATATTCTAAAATTGATTATGGTAAAGATTGCATACATCTGTGAGTATACTAAAAAATATTTATTGGCACACTTTAAATGAGTGAATTTTATAGTATATAAATTATACATCAATAAATCTCTTTAAAAAATACTTGGTGGCGACACTTGGGTGGCTCAGTTCGTTAAGTGTCTGCCTTTGGCTTAGGTCATGATCTCAAGGCCCTGGGATTGAACCCCATGTCAGGCTGTTGGAGAGCCTGCTCTTCCCTCTCCCTCTGCCACTCTCCCTGCTTGTGCTTGTGCTTTCTCTCTTTCTCTCTCTCTTTCTCTCTCTCAAATAAATAAATAAAATCTTGAAAAAAAAAATACTTGGTGAATGAATAAGTTAATTTTATCCAGTATTTCTGATGTGTTGTAGCTGACAGTGGGATGAGAATTTCCAGACTATGTGGTATGTGATATTACTAGAAATGGAAGTCAAATCTATGCTGTTTTCACTATACTATGTTATCATTCATGCTTACAGGTATAGTGAGACTTTAAGAGCATCTTTCCAAAGTCAGCCTATGCCAACTATAGCTTTGTGAGGGTGGGCAAGAAAAAAAATATCCAGAGAGAAATATTACTCTGCAGGCCCATCTTAACCACCGTATTCTATTAAGAAATCAGCTTGTTCAATTGCATAGGTATAGAGCAACCAGATCATGCCTATAGGTAATTTCTAATTCAGCACCAAATGAGAACTAAAAGCTTGCTAGAAGCTTCCTTAGAAAATTCTCTAAATACAGCTCTCTCTCAACAACAAAGCTCCATATATTACTCAGAGTAACAATAGAACCGTTTACTACGCACTTACTATGTGCCAGGTACTCCTGAAAATGCTTTACATTTATTAACTTATTTACAGATGTAGAAACTGAAACACAAAGGAGTTAAGTAACTTGCCAAAGGCCACACAGATAACAGCAGAGCCAGGGTTTCTTCACTGTAGACTGGCTCTAGAGCTCATAAGCTTAACAATTATGCGTGCATCTCCATATTTGCTTGAATTATCTAGTCTCATGCCCAATCCCACTCTAAAAGGAATTTTAATGCTGAAATAGTAAAATATAATTATAGGACCAAATCCCCTTATTCTTTCTTCACAAAGCCAGAAGTTATACTCTATAGCTTTATATGTGATCAGCATTGCCACAATAGGGTTTGTCAGAGTAACTAAAGAGGTGTGAAACAGTGGTTAAAGCATACATTTTTGCCTTCCAACACACAGGATCGTTCAGATTTCTGTTGAGGACATCACAAGGAAAAGCAAGAGAAAAAGTATCATATTAACTCGTCAAAACTGGGAAGGAGGATGCAGTGTGACTACGTATATAGTATCTATCACTCAAATGCCTCACTCAAAAAAAAAAAAAAGAAAATCTGTTTTTTAAATACAGGAGTCTTTGGGTCCTCTAGTCAAGAAAATGATTTAGTCTGAAACCCATCAAAGAATGTATCAGACTGGCTTCAACTAACAGCTGCAGAGGAAGATTTAGAGAACAGTTAGTTTAAAGTTGAAAAATCACTAAAATATCCAGGCAACGTATCAACCTTCCTCTGAGTTTACTAAACCCAATAAATGGAAATGTTTAAAGACATTAAGGATGATGCATGAATAATGCAAATTGATTCAATTTTATTACTTTTTCCATACTGTTTTCCTAATAGCTTCACATTCACACTGCTCATACATACGAGGGTGCATTTCAGCAGTTGATTCTATAGTAATTACAGATATTAAGGATTCAGCACACTGAGGAAATATCTCAGTGAGAGTCTACATGGGACACAATTAGAAAATACTATATATAAACACTGGTCACATTTTTTTATAAGTTATATGTGGTACAGAAGAAATGGACAAGCAGAGAATTAAAGCAGAGATACCGGCTGCAGAGAAAAGGAGAATGCTCGTGACAACAAATAACTTGCTATGTCCCTGGCACTGGATTTATTATGTGAATTTTATTAGCTAGATTTATTGTAGCTAATATACACAAAAACCCTGGGATGTAGTTGCTATTATTATTCCCATTCTATAGGTAAGGAAACTGATACAAACAGAAGTTACTTTCCTAAGGTTATGGCATTAAGTGCCAGACTGGTACTTAAGCCCATGCAATCTGCCTCCAGAAGTATGCTGTTAGTCACTCACCTCTACTGCCTCTCACAGCAAAAGATGTAAATATTAAAACATCATTCCACACACTTTATTGAGTGCCTGCTATATATCTCCAAGTGTCATAAGCATTGAGAATATAAGAAGCATAGAATTTAAAAGAATAGGTACTAATTATTTTCAAATATCTTGGAGATTGCAAGGCATTTAAGATGGTCTCAATACAAGCTTTTAAAAAGGTCATGGAAAAATTTAAAAATGTCATTCATTGTATCATAAGGTTAGCCTTCCTTGGACTCTGCTTCAGCAGCAAGACTTCATCTCAAAGTCAGTCAAGATAACATGCAATGAATATAGCCAAACCAAACCAATCAATCAATCAATCAATCAATCTCTGGACAGGTTCTAAAAGATTCCCATGGAGGTTCTCATGTTTGAGGAGCGTTTCAGAATACTGTATTCAAGGAGTAGTCGTTTTCATTTTATTTTCATCAGTGTTGTCCCACTTGAAACCACTCAATTCATAAGTATGTATGAGCATCTAGCATGATATCAGATATTATGAGGGGTACAATAGTGTATGAGATACAGTCCTTGCCAACAAAGAATCTGCAACCTAGTGAACAGACAAAAAATTCTCATGGGGCAATTATTAGAAAAGGCAGTTTATGATAAAATGCTCATTTCTGAAGTACAAACAAATGCTTAAGGGAGGCAGACAAGGAAGAAAAACAATTAAATTGTTTAGAGAAGGCCTCATGGTGACTAGGAATCCAGTGAGGCCTTGAAGGATGGAGGACTTGAGGTGATAGAAGAGAGGACCAAGGGAACTCCTAAGTCTGAAGGAACAGTCTGACCTGTCTTATGGGCACTGGCATAAGAGAGGGACCTGAAGAGAAACTAGAGCCATGTAAGATCAGGGACCCAAATCAACCAATGCAATCTGAGAGAAGTAAATGTGTCAATCAAAGGCATGAATCTAGCTCAAGAGCCCAGAAGATAAATACCTGAAAAAGAGAAAAGTACTGGGAACCAGAGAGGGCCAGCAGCAATTAGGACCCAGGCTATGTATTTTGTGACAAGACTGACCTAGGTTTAAATTCTACTTTGCACCATACTTTCTATGTCAGCTCTATCATGTTATCTAACTTTTCTAAGCCCATTTCCTCATCAGTGGAATAGGAATATCAATACCTAGCATATGCTGTGTTAGAGGGGAATTAAATATATATATGAAAGTTTTAATACTGTAAAGTTCTATGTGAGTGTCAGTTATTATCATCTGTTATATGGTAGATAGAACTAAATCTTGGAGGACCTTGTAGTCAAGAAAGATGACAGTGATTATATGTGACATATGGGCAGCTGCCCACAGAAGTGAATCAGAATCTCTGGGGGCTTATTATTTGTTTCTTTGTTTGTTCATACACTTCTTCTTTTGTTTGTTTCAAAATACAGATCCTTTAGATTCTGACAAATTCATTCCCCACATCTATATCCAGATGATAATCATTAGAATGGGTTACCACTTTACTAATGAGTTAACAAAAACATGTCATATCTCCATTATGTTGGGGCAATAAAAAGGTTAACATCCCATTGATCTAGGAATTTATTTCAGTATTTTGAGTATGAAGTGATTAATGGTAGTGGTAGCAATGAAACAAAATAGAAAGATAATGTAAAGGAAGATGAAAAAAAGATAGACATTTTTGAGTACTTACTATATTTTACTCTTGAGGAAAATGTGCCAGTAAGAAGCAGAGGCAGAATTTGGACCTAATTATGGTTGACTTAATAGAAAGAACTTTTCCTTGGCTCAGATGTGAAGGAAGAAAGGAAAAGACTGAATAATGGCTATAAGGTTTTTTATTTTTTATTTTTTTTAAAGATTTTATTTATTTATTCACAAGAGACACACACACACAGGCAGAGACACAGGCAGAGGGAGAAGCAGGCTCCATGCAGGGAGCCCGATGTGGGACTCGATCCCGGGTCTCCAGGATCATGCCCGGGGCTGAAGGAAGGTGCTAAACCTCTGAGCTACCCAGGTGTCCCCTATAAGGTTTTTTAAGCTGAAAAATTGGGAGGAGGGGCAAGATGGCGGCAGAGTAGGGTCCCCAAATCACCTGTCCCCACCAAATTACCTAGAAAGCCTTCAAATCATCCTGAAAATCTACGAATTCGGCCTGAGATTTAAAGAGAGACCAGCTGGAATACTACAGTGAGAAGAGTTCGCGCTTCTATCAAGGTAGGAAGACGGGGAAAAAGAAATAAAGACACAAAAGGCCTCCAAGGGGGAGGGGCCCCGCGAGGAGCCGGGCTGAGGCCGGGGCGAGTGTCCCCAGGACAGGAGAGCCCCGTCCCGGAGGAGCAGGAGCTGCACCAACCTTCCCGGGCGGAAAGGCCTCCCGGGAATTGGAGCAGGATCCCCAGAAAGGCGGGGATGCCCTCGGGCTCCCTGGGACACTAACAGGCACCTGCGCCCCAGGGAGATCGCGCCCAGCTCCCTAAAGGGAATAAACTTATCTAGAAGAGAACTCTGTATGAGTTCTGAATTATGTGACATCAGAATCTTAGTGTTTAAAAATCAGTTTACTCTTACAGCTGGCAATATTCTCAGCAATATTTCCCTAAGTCAGCCACCTCCTAATTCACTCTGTCCTCATCAACCATGTTTTTGCCCTTTTGATACTCCCATAAGTAGTGCTTATAGTTGATTGCTTAGTAGGGATGTTAACTATGCTAAGTCAGGCATGCCTTTTCTTAACTGAAGGTGCATATTTGGGGGCCAACCAAATGGGACAAAAGGTACCATCTTGAATCCTTGAGAATCCACCTTATAGTCATCCAATAGAACTATCTGAAATTAGTGAACTAAATCCAAAATGTACAAGTACTAGATTTATAATGCATATGCTTTTTGCAGCACATTATTTGGTATTATTTGTCTTAAAACAGTCTGAGTCATGTTTGGATAAAGATGTAAAGGGCATTTTGTTATCATTTTATAAGTTTTTTTAATTGATTGTTTGCTTTTATTTTATTTTTGTTATTGGTGGTGGTTTATTTTTTGTTCCAGAGTTCATAAAGCGGGGAAAGAAACCTAAGACAGAATTAAGATTCAAATTACCCAATAAGATACAAGTATCCCAAATCAACAGAGCCAAACTAAAGAAGATTCTTATATATATTCAAAAATTGAATCAACAAAGGCAAACTGAGTGAAGACTTTGTAGAGATTCACATCCAGAAAGACTAGAAATATGTGTTGGTCACAATGCCAATATAAGCACAAATTATGATATATCAGGTAAAAAGTCCAAAGAAATATTAGATTTATTTACTCAAAAATATTTGCTGTGCATCTACTATGTATCAGGCACACTAGATCATGGGTGCAGGAAATAAGTGCATCATCAGAAAAGAATTTTAAAAGAATAACACTGACTTTAGTAGTTCTTTTTTATGATTAACATAAGCTGGTACTTCTAAACATGTCAGAGAAATAGTTTCTCTCCCTGCCTAGGAGGGTCACTCCTACCAATCTCCCTCCCACCTCCAATGCTGGGTACACTTCTGGAAACTAGATCTGTGTAACTAAAAATGCATGTTTTTCCCATTAACATAGTATCTTTCAAACTTTTTTGACCACACACCTTACTAAGAAACATATTTCAAATATGACCCAGTAAAAACACACATACATGACACACAATAGATACATATACACATGCAGACTATGATCACAAAACTCACATACACAAAAATTATAAAATAATACTACCAATACTGTGGGCAATGCACTCTAATATTTTCTATCCTGTTTTGTTTCACTAAAAAAAGAAATAAAAGGGAAAAATAGGTGAGTCTTATCCTACTATGTTTGTTTCACAATTCACTAATGGGCTATGACCCACAGTTTGAAAAATAGTGCACTATAATATAATATACCACTCTCCTTTCAGGATGCAGCTGGGCAGAATGCAGGACGGCAGGGAGGTGTCAGCCTGGGTTTAAACAACCACATGAATCCTCAAAGCAGAAAATCGCAGGACTGCATTTGCATACTCTGTATCTGAATTTTTTGTCTACATCATACTCCAAATAGCTTTTATTCACCTAACCCCAAAATCATGAAAAAATATGGTGTTTTGGTTTGGGTTTGGTTTGTTTTTTCACAGCCTATGTACAATATTCAACTTATATTCTGACACCATTGTGGACTGGACTGCAGTGACATGGTTAGCTTTTGAGGGGGAAGCAAAAATCTTAATTTGCCTTTCTTTGAGGAAAAAAAAATCTTTGAAATTTATTCAGGGCAGGAGCCAGGCAATGGGGAAATAATTTACACTGTAATCCTCAAAGGAATAGAACATGAATCGAATTAATGTTTCTTCAGGATATGGGATTCTCTTCTTATGAATAAAATCTTTTGAGATCAGGTAGGAAGTTGTAACCATTTTTCTCTTTTATTACTTTTTCTCATATGTTGCTTTGAATATTTGGTTTTATACTGGCAGAGAGAGATGACCAACAAACCGGCCTGATTGTGTAATACTATTTTCCCATATAGAGTCTATTCTTTCCAGTATGGACAACTGAAGGAACCAGATTACACTTGTTACATAATTTGGCTCAATCATGTAATAGTTTCCCTTGACCATCTTAGGGGCTCATGGATTCCTTATATATGTGGTACCTATGTTTATGGGGTTTTTTGTTAATCAGATTTGAAAAATTCAGCCAATTTCAAGTGTATGTCTTTATGAAGTTATGTGATTGGCTGGTTGGTTCAGCCAAAATGATCAGTCAAATAATTCAAAATGAATAAAAATGAAAGGTGGACTAAACTTACCCACTGTTGGATGAAATGTAGTCATAGATTGACAAGACACTGTGACTGCTTTGCTTGATTCAATCAGTCATATCAGCCAAAGCTTGCCCTTTGTGCCTCACTGATGAAGTTTTGTTGTATCTCTTAACTAGCTTATACAGTTCCTATGTAGTATAGAGTAATTCAAACTGCTTCCTTGACTGGTTTTGATTGTCTTGACCAGCTGAGGAAGGTTTGAGTTAGTTAATAAGAACTAATATGAATAATAGTTTGATTAAAATGACTAGCTTTCCTGAATTTTTTGATTATTGTTTGCACTATAACAAGTCAGCTATTTGACCAAATTAGTATTTCCCTAAATTGATTAGTCAGTTCAATCTGAAATTGAATAACTATGGCAAGTAAGAAAACCTGACAAAATATTTTTACTGAATTCTTCTAATTATACATAGTCCTACCATTTTTGAGAAAAGAGTAAATTCTCTGTATTCGACAGGGCTCTCAAAAGAAACAAAACATAATAAGACATAATAAGGAATTGGCTCATGCACTTATGGAGGTTGAGAAACCCCAAGATCTGCAGTCAGTTACCTGGAGATCCTGGAAAGCCAAAGTGCAGTTCCAGTCTGAGTCCAAAAGTCTCAGAACAAGCGTAGCCAATGGTGTAAGTTCCAGTCTGAAAGCTGACAGGCTCAAGCCCCAAGAGAGGCCAATGTTTTTGTCTAAATCTGATGGCTGGAAAAGACCAATCAATGTCACAGATCAGGGCAGCCTGGGTGGCTCAGTGGTTTAGTGCCTGCCTTCAGCCCAGGGCATGATCCTGGAGACCTGGGATGGAGTCCCACATCAGGCTCCCTGCATGACACCTGCTTCTCCCTCTGCCTGTGTCTCTGCCTCTCTCTCTCTCTCTCTCTCTCTCTCTCTGTGTGTCTCTCATGAATAAATAAATAAAATCTTTTTTAAAAAAATGTTGCAGAACAACTCCTGAAGGAGTTCCCTCTTAGTCTTTTTGTTGTATTCAGATCTTCAATTGAGTGGGTGAGACCTGCATATGTGAGGGCAATTTGCCTTACTCAGTCTACCCATTCAAATGTTAATTACATCCAGAGACATCTTCACATACACACCCAGAATAATGTTTGTCCAAATGTCTGAGCACCCCAATGGCCCAGTCAAGTTGACACATAAAATTAATCATCATTCCTCCTGATTGTTTTTCTGCTGGCTGACTTTTAAGGGAGTCTCATGACACTGTTTCCTTAAAGGTTTTGTTTGCATGATATGAACAGACTTCATTTATAGCTAGAGTCTGTGACAGCCTAAATGCTGTGGTATATGGAGTACTAGGATGCTCCTGAAACTAAAAGTAGTCCCCATCTCTAACCTAACAGAATTCCTGAAATCCCACCATTAGAGGTATTCTTTTGGGATAAAACAGTGTAGGTCACATGCACTACAATACAAATATCCATGGAAGGCAAACCACGGTAACTCCTTATCAGCATTGACATAAATTAGTTTGTATAAAATTCCAAATGATTTAAAAGAGGTCCCTTTGGGCAGTCCTAGATGACTCTGAACTTATCTCCCCTCGTGGACATACCAAATCTACAACTACATAGAGAATAATTTCTTCTGGAAAAAACTTCAAAACTAGTTGAACAGATGCTTCCAAAACAAGAGATGAAAGGGCTACACCAAGATGGGTAGGAGACACAGAGTAGTCTCCTGAAAAACTCCCCTCATCCCTGGCATGGTAACATACGATAGGGATCTCATGGCCTGGAGCCTCTCCCTGAAGAGCAAGAGATTTGTGCCCTACATTAGGCATCCCAAACCTAGGGACCTGCACCAGAGAAATGAGGCCTCAAAAACATCTAGCTTTGGAAACCAATGACACTTACATCCAGGGGATCTACAGAGCTGTAGGGATCTGAAATACACCTTTTAAGAGGCTAACACATGAACTCACTTGTCCCAGGAACCAGTACAGAGAGAGCAGTTTGAGAGGTAATTGGATCATATATGAAGAAGATTCAGTTGCCAATCTTAAAGCATCTGCTGGACAGGGAGAAATTAGTTGGGATTTTCCTCAGACAGAGGTGCTGAAGAGTGCCATTTTTTTGTACTCTCCCTCTACCTTGCTAGAGCAGATGGGCATGTGCCTTGTTAAAGCTCAGGGTATGCCTCCTTTCAATACATTTCTGCAGCCTCAGTAAAGGCATGGGTGTGCCCTGCCCCCTGCATTTTTTTTAAGATTTTATTTATTTATTCATGAGAGACACACACAGAGAGGCAGAGACATAGGCAGAAGGAGAACAGATCCCAGGACTCCGGAATCACAACCTGAGTCAAAGGCAAACACTCAACCACTGAGCCACCCACGTGCCCCTGCCCCCAGCATTCTTATGGACATCATTAAAACTACCTGCCAACACTCTTTACTTGGCTTGCTAAAGTAACAGGCTATGCCCCACCACCAACACTCTCCTGCAGCTTCATCAAAGCCATTGGGTGAGCATAGTCCACACAGGTGGCACCTCTTGATTGCCTGGCTCTAGTGGCCAGAGGGGATTGAGTGTCTGGGCCCCATGGGATTCTAAACAATCAGAAAAACAGGATACCACACCCAGAGCATAACACAGACTGCAACTTTTTAAAATTTAAATTCAATTAATTAACATATAGAGTATTATTAGTTTCCGAGGTAAAGTTCAGTGATTCATCAGTTGTATATAACACCCAGTGCTCATTATATTACATGCCCTCCTTAGTGCCTGTCACCCAGTTTCCCCATCCCCTGACCCCTCTTCCCTCCAGCAACCCTCAGTTTGTTTCCTATGATTAAGAGTCTCTTATGGTTTGCACAGACTGCAACTTAAACATACCCCCAGTCTATATGTGGAAAAGGCTCATTTAATTGTCTTGGAGTGGGATGCCTGGGTGGCTCAGTGGTTGGGTGTCTGCTTTTGGCATAGGGCATGATCCTGGAGTGCCAGGATTGAGTCCCACATCAGGCTCCCTGCATGGAGCCTGTTTCTCCCTCTGCCTATGTCTCTGCCTCTTTCTCTGTGTCTCTCATGAATAAATAAGTACAATCGTTAAAAATAATAATAATTGTCTTGGAGCTTCAACCTGAGGGACAGACCTCAGGTTTACCACACATCTAAAGGCTATAAAGGCATTTTCGGGGGGGTGGAATATAGGTAGAGAACCATCTGTGTGCCCTCTGTTGGCCTCACCGCAACTTGTTGGCACTTCCTAGAAACAAGCTTATACACTTATCTGAAGCTTCACTTCTTATAAGTGTCATCCAAAGAATACCTTCTGATCTCCTGAAGTGGAAGTCGCCAGGGTCTATGGTTATAGTCCCACAGGACTGTATATTTTTGCATACTTTAAAAAGGTGCTGCCTGAGGATCTAGTTTTCAATCAGCCTGAATCTAGGTGCTAAGATCAATCCTTTTGGAACACTGGCAAATCCTGGCACACCCTCAATAACTGGGGCCTGTCAAGAGTAAATCAGGCTACTTAATAACAAAGGTTCAAGAGATAACCAAGAGCTAGGACAAGATTGAATAATAAGGTTCACCTCCTACACAAGGCAACTCTTTCAAGACTGGGAGAGGTAGCTATTTTACGTAATACATGGAAACACAGAGAATCAAGCAAAAGGAGAAAACAGAAGTATATATTCCAAATGAAAGAATAAGATAAGACATCAGAAAAAGGTCTTAATGGAGATAAGTAGTTTATCTGATAAAGAATTCAAACTAATGGTCATAAAGATGTTAACTGAACTCAGAGAAAAATGGATGAATACATTGAAAACTGCAACAGGGTGCCTGGGTAGCTCATTGGTTAAGCATCTGCCCTCAGCTCAGGTCATGATCCTAGGGTCAAATCCCACATCAGGCTCCTTGCTCAGCAGGGAGTCTGTTTCTCCCTCTACCTGCCTCCCCTGCTTGTGATATTGCTCTCTCTCTCTCTCTCTCTCTCCCTCTCTCTCTCTCTCTCTCTCTCTCATGCTTTCTCTCAAATAAACAAATAAAATCTTTAAAAAAGAAAACTGTAACAAAGAGATATTAAATACAATAAAATACAAAACAGAAGACACAGAGCTAAAAAATATAAGTGAACTGATAAATATACTAGAGGGGTTCAATAGCAGACTAGATAAATTAAAAGAACAAATAAGCAACCTGGAAGACAGAGAGATGAAGTCACCCAAAATAGAGAAGCCAAAAGAAAAAAAAAATTAAGCAGAGATATTTCATGAAACCTATGAGACAATATCAAGCAGAATAACATTCCCAGAAGAAGAAAAAGAGAAGGGAACAGAAAACTCACTTGAAGAAATAATGGCTAGAAACTTTCTAACCTGGGAAAGGAAACAGACATCAAAGAATAAGAAAGTTGCAAATAAGATAAACCCAAAGAGATCCACACCAAGACATGTTATAATTAAAATGTCAAAAGTTACAGATAAAAAGAGAATTTTAAAATTGGCAAGAAAAAACAACTTATTATGTACAAGCAAACCCCCATATCAGCTGATTTTTCAGCAGAAACTTTGCAAGTCAGAAGAAAGTGACATGATATATTCAAAGTGCTGAAGTAAAGGGGATCCCTGGGTGGCTCAGTGGTTTGGTGCCTGCCTTTGGTCCAGGGTGTGATCCTGGAGTCCCGGGATCGAGTCCCGCATCGGGCTCCCTGCATGGAGCCTGCTTCTCCCTCTGCCTGTGTCTCTGCCTCTCTCTCTCTCTCTCTCTCTCTCTCTCTCTCTCAGTCTGTGTCTCTCATGAATAAATAAATAAAATATTTAAAAAAAAAACAAAAACAAAGTGCTGAAGTAAAGAACTTTCAACTACAAATACTGTACCCAGCAAGGCTATCATTTACAATTGAGAGATAAGAAGTTTTTCAGGCAAGTAAAAGCTAAAAGAATCATTATCACTAAATGAGCCCTACAAGAAATGCCAAAGGATCTTATTCAAGCTGAAAAGAAAGACACTAACTAAAAAAAGAAAACATAATGAAAGTAAAAAAAAAAATCTTACTGGTAAAGGTGAATATATAGTAAGAGTAGTAGATTAACCACTTATAAAGTTAGTATTAAGGTTAAAAGACAAAAGTAGTAAAAAATTAACTATAACTTTGATAATTATTTAAGGAATATACAAAATAAAAAGATATATATCAAAAACATAAAGCATGAGGAAGGAGAAGTAGAAATGTAGAGTTTTCAGAATACATTCAAATTTAAGTTGCTACCAACTTAAAATAGGCTGCGATAGATGATAGATAGGTAAATAGATGATTGATAGATGATTGATAGATGATAGATAGATAGATAGATAGATAGATAGATAATTAGTCCATCATATGTGAACCTCATGGTAAGCATGAAACAAAAACCTACAGAGATACACAAAAGATGAGAAAGGGATCTAAACATAACAGTAAGGAGCAAGGAAAAAAAGGAACAGAGAAGAACTACAAAATAGCCAGAAAACAAGTAACAAAATAACAATAAGTACATACTTATCAATAATTACTTTAAATGTATACGAACTAATCATCATTAAAAAAAAGCCAGAAGTAACAAAATAACAATAAGTACATACTTATCAATAATTACTTTAAATGTATACGAACTAAATTCTCCAATCAAAATACATATACATATAGTGGTTGAATGAATAAAAAAACAAGACTCCCCTATATATTGCCTACAAGAGATTCATTTCAAATCTAAGAACATGTGGACTGAAAGTGAAGGGAAGGAAAAAGATTTTCCATAAAAATGGAAATTAAAAGAAAGCTGAGTAGTTATAGCAGACAAAATAGACTTTAAAACAAAGACTGTAATAAAAGACAAAAAAGGGCATTACATAGTATTTTTCACAGAACTAGGACAAATAATTCTAAAATTTGTATGAGAGCACAAAAGACCCCAAATAGCCAAAGAAATTTTGAGAAAGAAAAGGAAAGCTTCAGGTATTATGCTCCCTGACTTCAAACTATACTACAAAGCTATAGTAATCAAAACAGTATGGTATTGGCATAAAAAGAGACACATAGACCAATGGAATAGAATAATGAGCCTAGAAATAAATCCACTCATATATGATCTATTAATCTATTACAAAAGACGTAACAATATACAATGGGAAAAAAATTAGTCTATTCAATAAATGGTATTGGGGAAATTGGACAATCAAATGCAAAAGAGTGCAACTAGATCACTATCTTACACCATACACAAAAATTAACTCAAAATGGATGGCAAGTTTGAATGTAAGGCCAGAAACCATAAAACTCCTAGAAGAAAACATAGGCAGTAACTCCTTGACATTACTGTTGGCAAATTTTTTTGGATCTTACTCCAAAAGCAATGGCAATAAAAGCAAAAATAAACAAATGAGACTACATTAAACTAAGAAGCTTCTGCACAATGGAGGACACCATCAGAAACATTGAAAGGTAACTTACTGGATGGGAAAAGATATTTGTGAATCATATACTCAATAAGGCTTATATCCAAAATATACAACAAACTCATGCAATTCCAAAATAAAACAAATAAATGATCTGATTAAAAAATGGGCAGAGGATCTAAATAGACATTTTTCTAAAGACAACAGATGGCCAACAAGCACATGAAAGGATGCTCAATATCAGTAATTATCAGGGAAATGCAAATGAAAACCACAATGAAATATCTCAGACTTGTCAGAACGGCTATTATCAAAAAGATAAGAAATTACAAGTACTGGAGAGGTTGTGGAGAAAATGGAACCCTCATGCACTGTTGGTAGGACTATTAATTGGTATAACTACCATAGAAACAGTATGAAGTTTCCTCGGAAAATTAAAAAGAGAACTACCCTAGTATCCAGCTATTCCACTTCTGAGTATTTTTCTTAAAGATTTAGTTATTTATTCATGAGAGACACACAGAGAGAGGTAGAAACACAGGCAGAGGGAGAAGCAGGCTCCTCACAGGGAGCCCAATGTGGGACTCGATCCCAAATCCCAGGACCATGCCCTGAGCCGAAGGCAGACATTCAACTGCTGAGCTGCCCAGGCATCCCTACACAACAGAATATTACTCAGCCATAAAAAAGAAGGAAATCTTGTCAGTTGTGACAATATGGATGGACCTTGAGAGTATTATGCTAAATGAAATAAGTCAGAGAAAGACAAAAACTGTATGATTTAACTTATATGTGGAATTTTAAAAACCAAAATAAATGAACAAACAAAACAAAACTTACAGATACATAAAACAGATTGATGGTTATCAGAGGGGAAGGGGTGGGGGTGGGCACAAAGGGTGAAAGGGGCAATTCTATCTATGGTGGTGAATTCCTAGAATTCCTGTGGTGATCCCTTTGTAACATACATATATTGACTTATTATACTGTACACCTGAAACAAATAGAAGGTTATATAACAATTTTACCTCAGTAAAAGATAAAATAAAATAAAGGTCTCTTTGTAAGTGTGAAATGGAAAAGGAAGATTTGGAGACATATGATCTAGGTTGGACAAATGGGAAGGAACCAAAAACATAAACCATTTCATCATTTCATTTTGAACCTATTTTGGTGGTATTACTAGGTTACTAAGTAGATAAAAAACAATCAAGTAATATATCTATAATAGAGATATACAGATATATATATATATTTAACACTTACAAAGAGACCTTTATTTGCCTCTCCAAAGGGGGAGAGAATAAGTTTTTTTCTTTAAAATTTGAGAGAGTGTGTGTGTGTGGAGGGGGCAGGCAGAGGCAAAGGGAGAGAGAGAATCTCAAGCAGACTCCATGCTGAACACAGAGCCCATGACTCTGAGATCATGACCTGAGCCAAAATCAATATTGGATGCTTAACCAACTGAGCCACCCAGGTACCCCAGAACAAGTTCTTGTTTTTGTCTTTTATAATCACAGGGGCTGAGATTACATATATATTAATAAAAAGAACGAGGTAGCTTATAACTATTCATGAGGAAAGATGGAGCATGCACACTGAGCAAACACATATGTAACATATATCCCATGTCCACTTTGGGGTGGACACTTACAGAACAAGGTAAAAGTTAGCTCCTGACATCAGGAGGTTATCTTAGGACAAGGAGAAGGGGCTATTGGCATGCTCTGAGAGCCAGGATAAACTGAATGGGGTCTTGAGCTTATTATCTCAGATAAGGAATGCAGGGCCTTGTTTGTTCCTAGGCTAGAACATTATCAGTAGATCTTGAGTCCAGTCTTCTGCAGAGACAGCTAGTGAGTTTGTTAGTGGGGTCTGAAAAGACACAATAGCTGATTAGGGGGAAACAGTTCTCCAAGAAACAAGCTTTAAACTTTCTACTAGATTCAACTTCTTTAACCTTATGGGGCATGGTTTCAACAGTATTGTAATAGCGTTGTTTGATGACAGATTGTAGCTATACTTGTGGTAAGCACAGAGCAGCTTACAGAGTAGTTGAATCACCATGTTATACACCTGAAACTAATGTAACATTGTGTATCAATTCTACTTCAATTTTTAAAAATGACCAAGTGATTCAGTCAATAATACTTTTTGTGGTGGCTTATTTCTATGGTCTGGTGAAAGGTAAATACTGAGAAACAGTTTGCTATTCATTTAGGTCCTGCAGTGGAATCAATCTGGCCACTCCATGCAAATCAGCTCTCCTTTCCTGGGACTCAGCCTGCAACTTCCAACAACTCTGTCACCTCACCTGCTTTCCCTCCATTGCTACAGATCTTTCTAAGGCTCAATTATATTTGTGAGGGCTGGATTTCTGTAAACATATCAATCTTTGTGCATGAGAATCAGAAGATTTCCTATAGCTAACACAGAGTCCTCGCATTGGTAAGCTCATTCTTCATAGGAAGGGCACACAGTGCAATTGTCCAATGCTCCTCAAATCATGAAACATTAGGGAAGCAGGAGGAGGTCGTTCCACCGGATATATTTTCCATTCTCTTAATTAATCATTGTCCAAACAACAGCATTATTCAAGACCCAGAAAGTCTTGCTCAGAAGACCTACCATGAGTAAAAATTAATTGTTCTTTCTGCCTCTTTACTGGCTGGTTTACAATGTTTTGCAGGTGGTCAAATGATATTAATTATCTACAACAAAGGGAGGACATTCCTAAATGAACCAAAAGGTAGAATGTGGTATAATATATTATGCAGAATGAATTCCCAGTGAGCACTAACAGTCTTTACAACTGCAGCAACAGAGGCTGTGTAGGTACATACAGCAATTAGTTTGTGCTCAGTAGGGGGAAGCTCAGTGTGTGTAGTGGAAAGTATTTGTATCTTTTTCATTCAAAAATGATTGAAATGAAGAGCAAAACTTGGGACAGTGAGCAAGAAGAGAGCGGCCACATTAAGCAATTCTGTGAATGTGCTTCAAAATCATCTTGGATACCGCAGATTGACTATGACAAAAAATTATAGTAGCACCTGTAGGTATCTATTGACCCTGTGAAGAAGAAAAATTAATCAACAAGATCAAGATTATACATTGGCAAAATCCTCTGGGCAAGACTCTCCCTTAGGTGAGCGTAGGGTGAGTGCCTGGTGAATGATTCATTTGGAAAAGAGACAGTATTGCCATTGTAGAAGCTACCTCCACCTTCCATGCTTTTCTTACTAAAAAGGCCCTGATTTCTGGGAACAGATCTGACACTTTGGCTTTGGTGTTGTTAGAAGCTGGCCTGGCACTCATGAGTAGGCCATGTTTTTTCCCTATTGGGCATAAACAATCTCACTGAATGCTAACATCAGACAACACCAGTCTGTGACCACAATAAAGTAAGAAAACAGGCCACTTTATAATTTTCATCTAAGCACAAACAAAAACAAGAGTGTTTCTCAGACCACAAAATACCAAATATTTTTCTCTCCTGGCTAATATGAGGAGCCAAGGCTTGTTTACCATTTACCACTTTAGCCTGAACTCTAGCCTGCCCTCTCTGTAGATAAGATTTATGGGGACTTCCAGTGATAGAACTGTCCCCACTTTCTGACATCACCCAACTCAGAGAGAATCCTTGCTTCCCTAGGCCCTCCCTCAAATCACCTAATCAAAGCCCAAATCATTTCTAATAAGTAATAAGTCCTTTCTAATGTTCTCTCACTGATGAACTCATGGTTCTCCATGGTTTCTGTTCTTCCTCATTGCAATGAGTGTTAAATCCAACTGACTCTGTTAGAGATCTCCTCCTAGTGGTCTTTGGCTAAACAAGACACTACCTTTAGAAAGAAGTGGGGAAACTTAAAGGGCAAATGTTGGTAAGGTGGCTAAGCAACAAACCCCGATCCCCCTATCTTTTGCTCTTCTCTTTTCACAAGTTCAAAATCAGTAGGAATTTGTACAAAATTGAAATGAACACCAAAACTGTAACAAATACTTTGGTTATTATCCCTTGGAGATTTCCAGCAGATCTTTTGGCAAACTTTACAGCCATTAATTTACAGAATCTATAAGTGTCCACTTTCCAGGGCACATTGGCTCTTTCAGCTGTTGTACTTCTACCCATTTTTCACTATATGCAGCAAGCCTATCGCAGTATCTTTTCACACAGTGGTTTTAAATTCATGGTTTATATTCTGGTAAGATAGGCCAAAGAGACTTTCCTCAGGCGATTTTCTCTAAATCATCCCATTTTTATCGAGCTCCCACTATTTACCAAGCACAATTTTGGGTTCTGGGAATACAATGATAAATAAGACAAAGTCTTTGCCCTCATGGAGCTTAAACTCTAGGAAGAGAGACAGAAAACATACAACTAAATAATTCAAATACCACCTTCTTATTTTTCTTGACAACCCAGCCCTTTCCCTGAACTTCGATGTCAATGACTCTTTGTGTCCCAAAATTATATGCCTATTCATTGTCTTAAAGTAGAATTGTTGAAAGAACAAGATATGTTTTTTTGAAAAGTTAGAAGAGATGATTCCATGATGCATAGCTACTACTTTCAATATCACATGAAATAAGGAATTACACTTATGATGAGTGGTCTCAAAGAGAAGAATTTAGTGGCTACTCCAAGAAAGCAGATTTGGGTCTTACATAAGCAACCTACCTTCTAAAAGTCAGCTGTCTGGGTTGCCTGAGTTGCTCAGGCAGTTAAGCATCCTACTCTTGATTTCAGCTCAGGTCATGATCTCTCAGGGTCATGAGATCGAGCCCTACATTGGTCTCCATGATGAACAGGGAGTCTGCTTCTCTCCCTTTCCCTCTGCTGGTCCCCACCACACTCTCTCAAATAAATAAATCTTTAAAAAAATAAAAAATAAAAGTCAGCTGTCTGAATAGCAAGTAGATGACCTCCAGAGTTAATGAGGTCCCTATTACTATGGGTATTCAAACAGATACCAGGCAATCTCTTGATTGATATAATTTAGAAATATTTAAGCATTAAAATGTTGGTTGACTTAGATGCTTTTTAAGGTCTCTTAAGATTCTAATAATCAATGATTTTGTGTATTGTTCTCTACTTTATCTACATATGTAGGCTTCCACCCCCATCTCCATTACACTGGAAGCTAATTGTGAGCAAGAATTTTGCCTTATTATTTTATTTCCCAGATCTCTACTGTTTATAACACAGTTTGGGGCCTACAATGAGAGCATAATAATTACTTCCTCACTTCAATATTCCCACTAGAAGAAGGCCACTGCTAACTGGGATACCACTGTCTGGGATTTCCAGTAGTAGTGGGCAAGATCTGAGTTGAAAATATAATGCTGAGATCATTATGCCACAATTTTTTATTTTTTTTCTTTTAAGATTATATATTTTTAAGGAGCCAGGGTCCCAAGATAATCAGCCACATGTGTGTTTTCACAGACTCATTGCCATGTTCATACAAGTTGTGAAGCTCTCCAAGTATCACTATCTTACCTACCGACCATAACCTTGTCCCTACAATAAGCAGCCTTATTAAAGATTTTATTTATTCATGAGAGACACAGAGAGAAGCAGAGACACAGGCAGAGGGAGAAGCAGGTTCCCTGTGGGGAGCCTGATGGGGACTCAATCCCAGAACCCCAGGATCATGACCTGAGCCAAAGGCAGATGCTCAACCACTGAGCCACCCAGGCACCCCTTATTATTTTTTATACTTGATTTCTTTCCATCCTATATTCAGATTTTAGCATGTCTCTTTATTCCACCAGAATAAATAGAGAAGTGGGCATGGTGGTTAGGTTGATATTAACCCAAAGTAATATGAGGCTGCAGAGGCTAGATCCTCTTTTGGGCTGAGCAAGCACACAAGTGTCTATCTACCAGCTGATTGATGAGGTGCCCATTAATTAGCATCTTAAGGCTAACACCCGGGAAAAACCATGGCCTGTGAACAAAGCTTGTGATTCATGATTCCCCTCCTTTTAACTTTATTGCTATTACCTCACAGGAGACCACTGTAGTAAGCTCGTTAAGCACTGAAAAGCCATCTGAGGAGGTAGATTGAAGAGTCCGTTATGAAGGGAGACCTAAAAACTTGCTTGAGAAACAAATTATGATTAACCGAATGCAAACCTGAAGCCAAACATAACAATCACGACACAATTAAATGCAGCCCTGTTCCTTTCCTTCCGCCTCAGAGCACCAGCTACAATTGCTCTCTTTCCCTCTTATTTATTGACCTGTAATAAAATCTTGTTGGATGGGCATAATGGGAATTTGCAGAGTTGAGGGACTGTACAATGTCTGGGTATACAGATGGTAATCATCTTTATTTATCTATGACCCTGAAGTCACACCTACCCCAAGATAACTACCAAAGAGACTATTAGCTTCTGTTCTGCCTTGAAATCTCAATAGCAATAAAGAGTGCCTTCCCACACTTGATCAGTCCTCGAAATGATCCTCTTGCACTGTGTTTTATCTAGCCTCATATTTTATCAGGGTGGATATTGTCTGGGAGTTCAATCCTTAAGTTGAATGAGCCAGGGCAAGGTTTTTCCTGTTTTCAGTTTGGCTTGTTGAGAGTGACTCAAGCAATTCAATTGAAATTGGGTAGTCTGGGATATTCTATTAAGCATCTATTTTTGTAATACCAAATTGTATGTCTACATGCATTAGACTGACCAAATTCAGAATGCTGACAGGTTGAGCTCAACTAACTAAAGGCAATGAGTAGAAAAGGGTGCAGTTAATTTTAATAAATGCCAAAAACACAATTTGACTGCATTGTTGAACCTATTGAACACTTGGTTCAGGTGTGTTATAGGCAAGACTGATGTCTGCATCATTTCTTCCTTTTCAAGAGAAAAGTGCAAAAAGGAGTAAATTGGGGTGATCTTAATATAGTACCTACCTACCACAGTAATGGACACACTAGAGACATTCAGGAAATAACTGTTGACTGACTGAACAGCCAGGATACCTCTTCAAAACAACTGCCTGGGTGGCTCAGTCAGTTAAGCATCTGATTTTGGCTCAGCTCATGATCCCAAGTTCCTGGGATTGAGCCCTGCGTCCACCTCCCCACTAGGTAGGGAGTCTGCTTGTCCCTCTCCCTCTGCCCTGGCCTCCTGCTCATTCTCTCTCTCTCATAAATAAATAAAATCTTGAAGAAAAAAAAAACAGCCTAACCTCTCAGAGTCTCTCCAACACCACCCCACAGCTTTTGGAGGGTGAGGGGATTAATCATATTTCTAGGGACAGAGTCAAAGTAAAATGGTCTTTTATGTTTTTTTTGTTTGTCTTTCTAGAAACATTTCATTATCTCTGCTTGGGTTCTGCCACTTAGCACTTCATAATATCTGGACTGTTTTGTTAGCCTATTAGACTCCCTGAAAAAGCAAATAAAATGATCAAGAATTTTCTTTAGAGAAAAAAAAAACCCACAGAACATAATAACAGTATTTCACTTCAGCAGTGTCATAATTTACTGGGTCTTTAATAATGTAACTTTTGCAGAATGAAGAAAGGTCAGACTCCTATCCCTAAATCACCTTTATGATAATGGCAATTTTTGTTCTTCCCCACTATTGTAAGATCAATTCTAGCTATACAGAGGTCAATGTTTTCATTATTTAGTACTTGGGTATGATTTAGATGCCTTTACCCCTAATTCCAGTGCTTTCTCCCAGATATTTTCCCAAATGTCAAGTAACATGATTACGGAAGAAAAGAAATTTAGAGTGAATTTCCCTCAGCTTTTCACTCTTTGCATCTTATACAAAAAAAAAAAAAAAAAAAAGGATGAAACTGGTATTCTGCTTGTGCTCACAGGGACTATGGTAAATGAATCTTAGATCCACTAAAAAACAAAAGATTTTTTTAAAAGTCCACCACCCTAACCTCTGCACTCAGATCATACTCAAAGTGAAAATGGGATCCAAAGGTATGTGAAAACTATTTTTAAGTATCTAAAAACAAACAAAAAACCCCCCAAAATAAAAGTATTTAAAAACAAGGGCGTCATCCAATAGCAGTTAATCTGCATTCATTTGAGGTTAAATAAGTAAACTGTGTTTAGGATGTCATATATGGATACTATCCACTCCAGGGAAGGAGTTTTTCATATCTCAAGTCCAGCCTAAACAATGGAGCGGGTGGCTTCCACATCAGTAGTTCCTTAACTTGTAGATAAATATCACCTGGTAGGTATGTTAAAATACAGATTCCCAGATCTTGTCCTCAAATATTCTGGATCAGCTAATTTGTTAGAAAGTCAGTTAATCTACACTTTTAATACAGTCCTTCAAGTGAGTTGAATGTTTTTGGTCAGTAGGCCACTCTTTGAGAAGCACCAGCAAACATAGTGTGTTTGATTATCTTAAAAGGTCACACTGATCTATCACTGATGCTAGAAAGTTGATGTGTAAGATCAGATCCCTTTGGCATACTGCAGCAAACACTATGCCAAAGTATGTAAAATTCTTTCCACTTGACAGCAGATTTGGGTGCAAAAGGAGCATTGGATGCCTGAAAAGCAAACCCCATCTTATTTGTTGCTTAGATCCTATTTTTTTTTCTAGTAGACTACATGATCCCTGAAGGCATAGTCACATCTAAGGCAAAATTTTCAAAGGCAATGCTTCATAGTGTATTCACCAGACAAAGACTGATAACATATCAGAATGACAGAGGTATGCAGGGATCGTGCTGGCCAACCTACTTCTTTGATCTCTACCTCTACTCCCCACTAGGCTGCTCCTTGGATTAATTTCTCCTTTGTCCAAAAAAATTGATCCCCTTTGTCTCATTTGGATAATTTCATTTATCGATCACTGCCTTTGATACCATTTCAGGCCCTAGCCACTTTCCAGTCCTGGCTTACAGTAGCATGGTTTAACTGCTATTCAAAAACTTGCCTGATCACTGATCCATCTGATTTTTTTTTAATTTTTATTTATTTATGATAGTCACACACACACAGAGAGAGGGGCAGAGACATAAGCAGGCTCCGTGCACCGGGAGCCCGACGTGGGATTCGATCCCGTGTCTCCAGGAATGTGCCCTGGGCCAAAGGCAGGCGCTAAACCGCTGCACCACCCAGGGATCCCTGATCCATCTGATTTAACAGCTACCGACCTTCTGCCCATGTGCCTAATCCTCTAGTTGCTCTGGTATGACATTACACCATAATTTTTCTTTAACACCTTGTAGAAAGTCCATAGGGTTAGTTTCCCCCCTCTTCCAGTAAATGAGAGAAAGTAAAAGGCCTTAATCCCTACAGAGAACAGGATGTCAGGAGCCAGGAAGGTTACTCCTTCATCTCTGGTTTCTTGATTTTATCTATGACTTCTAATAGATGGTCTCATGACATCCCATTGATCAGACACTTGGGCTCCTGCCCCCAAAACTTTGGGTCATGGGCATAAAGTTACCAGAGTTTAGGATTTCTACCTTCTCTATAAATGTCAATGAACTTTTGAAGCTTCACATTCTCCTCTGAGGCTATTTGAGTGCTCCTAGCATTGGAAACAGTTGTTCACTTCCTCCTCCTTGAAACACTTTCTTTCCTTGGCTCCTACCACAAAACTTCCATGCTTTTGTGGTAAAAATGGAGTTTCTCTGATTGAAGCAGAGCTAAGGAGGATCCCTAACCCATGTTCCCAAGCCTCCCACTTGCCTTCTCTTACCCATAATGGCCTTCTAATAATTCAATATTACCCCCAAAGCCTCTAGAAGTTTCAAAAGTACAAACTATGAGAAGACATGTTCCACGAACCATTCTAGGTGATACACATACAGTGTTTGTATTTATATCACCCTGAGCTAAATTAAATTTTGTCACAATTATCAGATGACCATCACTAATAAAAGACTTAGATGTGTTTTATATATATACACACACATAAGTACATCTGTGCATCAAGTTAAGAAGCATATATTTTCATTAGGAGAGGTTAGTAATAATAAAAACAATAACAACAACTAACATTTGTAAGGCAAAGACTATGCGTCAGGTAACACAGGTAGTGCTTTTTTACCTTCTATGCATCTCTTATTGTTCATAGCAATCATGCTAGATAACTATGACCTCTCCCATTGTACAGATAGTGAAAGTGGGTTAGAGAGATAAAACAGTTTGCCCATCTAAGTGACAAATTTTCACACAAGCCAGGCCGACCTTAAGCCTTTTTTTCAACATACCACACAGCACGGCTCAATAGAATGTCCAAAAAGCATTTCCTTGAAATTCTGTATTTATCACCAGTAGAGACAATAGAGCAGTAAAGCAGGAAGATTTAAAAATAAAAGCTGAGCCAAGTAGCACTGGGAAACAAACTCATAACAAGTTGGGTGTTTCAAAGCAAAGGAGTCCAATGTGCCACAAATCTTTTCAATATTGAACCACTCAAATGCTCTCTCTAATCAGCAGCAGTGCAGACATTTTGGGTTTCACTTTTGATATGAATATGAAAACTCTGGGTCTAGTATCTCAACACAGCTGTTCCAAGGTCCCTGGGGAAGGGCACTGAGAAAGAAGGCAGTGTGGGCATAGTGGAGATTTTTGCCAGATGGTTCCTCTCCACATTAGACTCTCCTCAGCATATTTTATTTATTTAACCCTATTCTGTCTGGTCCCTCACAAAAAACAGTTGTTCTCCAAAGGCAATTTTTCCCCCAATCCTTGCGGGACTTGACATTATAACAGGCACCATTGTGTATTCGAATTTCATAAATAATAAGTCAGCTTTTTTCTATCCTCAGTCATTTAACTGCTGCTTTCCCAGCAGGATATTTTTTCCTGTAGTCTATCTCTTATTTGTTTATATAAGTTCTCAACCTAAGGTTAGCACCTCACTTACTCCTCTCTCTCTCTCTCTCTCTCTCTCTCTCTCTCTCTCTCTCTTCTCCCTTCCACCTCCCTACTTGTTTCTATCTGTTCCTTAGCCCTTGGGAAATCTTCTGGCTTCTAACCTTCTGATGACTCTTTCTCTCCTTTCCTGAATGTCTATCCTTCTTTCTGTTTGCGTGGTCTTGAAGGTACCACTTAACCTTCCCTCTTTGTGAGAAGCTATGATTTAATTGCCTGCATGGCTCTGACTCCTAGCCATGTCCATGCTTTTCCTCAATACTTGAATGGATTTCCATTCCACAGTGCTCCCATTGTTCCTTCCCCCAACTCCATCCATGACCATAGGTTTCTGAGCCTTGCCTTGAGTGCTGTGTACCTGTGTGCTAATCCTATACTCTAGTGATTCTCAAACTACTAGAAGCCTTGAGGGTTCTACTGAGTTACTTCAAAGCCGCTGTGGAGTAAGGAGGAGACTCAGAGGACATGGCTCAGGGACCCCTATCAATGACAGTTTTAGCCAAAGCAACTCCGTTTTTATCTTTAAAAAAAATATTGAGTTTCACAGAAACTTTCATTTGAAACAAATAATCTACTAAAAAGGTTTGAAATCTATATACCATTAGCTTAGATGTACTAACTCTACCTTCAATTTATGACTCAATTAATTCACAATCCTGGTGCTGACAGGTAAAAAGCTACAAATCATTCTGAAAAGAAAGACAGGACATGAGCTCAAAACAGAAGATGGATTTGAGCTCCACACTGTCAACATTTGATACTGTTGAATTTTGTTTCATTTAAAAAAACATAGGGATAGATGTGAGAATTCCAATAAATGCTGCATCATTGGGTGAGTGGTAGGCTTCAGGTACATCTACAAGAAATAATATGAATGCAATGATAATATTAAAGATTTATTTCTGTAACCAGCTAAAGCACTGAAGTTTGAAATATTGCAGAAAGAAACTGTGAGTGGCAACAGCATCCTCACCTCATAATTTAAATCTCCTTTAATGGGCATAGTTTCTCCTTGAAGCCCAGGAGAAAGGAAGATGGTGACCTGGATGCCAACACAGTCACTGTGGCTTCCTAATTTCCTTCATAAAGCAAACTGAGGTAAGGCAGGGATGGCTTCAGGGAAGAAAATGCATGTGGCATTTGGCTATATAGGTCTGAGATAACTGGATCTGGCTCCCTAAACATAATCTCTTCCTGTGAATATTCAAGAGGCCTTTAGATCTGAGTAAAGTGGGTGCTACCATGGAAGGGAGAGGGTTCCACTGAATACACATATGTGATGTTGCTACAGGTGTTCATGAAGTCTGATTTTCCTCCAGGAAAAACCAATGAGACTTCAAGAATTCATTGAACTGCAAAAAGAGTAGCTTCTTTCAATCCAGTCCATAGCAAATATTTTATACAACCTCACATACAGTGATAATGGCTTTATCTATGCAGCACACATAGTAGTTGATTTGCCGGCACTTTCCTACGGCCCTTCTCAGAGTTTGTTCTCCCAGCCCCTGCTAAGAATGACCTTTCTATCAAGCGCCATAATTGCTTGAACCTGGGATAGAAAATTGATCACAAACTGGGTTCAAGACCCAACTCTTATAGACAGTATGACATTGAGCAAGCTTCTTAAGCTCTCTGAACTTCATTTACCTCACCTATAAAATGAAAATAATAAACAAATACGTCACATTGCAACAGTGGGATTTAAATGAGATAATGTAGGTAAAATGCTATACAAGTATTAATTATCTTTAATATTAATGATTTTTCTGAGAGAAAAAATATTTCATCAATATTAGGAAACTGACTTAGCTATTTTATTGAAATGGATTGTTCATATTTCTGTGTTTTGTTAAATTCAACTGATTGGAATACATTTAGAATGTGAAATATTTTTTAAATTAGTTAGTTAGTTAGTTAGTTATGAGAGTATGTGTGTGTGAGATAGAAAGCACAAAGAGGGGGAGGGCAGTTGGAGAGGGAGAAGAAGGCTACCCCTGAGCATAGAGCCCGATGGGGGGCTCCATCCCAGGACTCTGGGATCATGACCTGAGCCAAAGGCAGATCCTTAACCTATTGAGCCACCCCAGGCACCCCATAGAAATGTGAAATACTTTAACCTTTTAAATGGTTCCGACTATAATGCCTCTCAAACTCAAATGCTTCCAGGACTCCATGTGTGACTTGGGTCAAGAAGAATACAATAATGTAGTAAGGAGTGGTGGGCCCTATGCCAAACCATAGAGCATTCAAACTCAGGGTATGAGTATATACACACATGTACTTTCTCTCTCTTGTTTCCTCTCTCATGTTGGGGGCTAGAGCTATCCAATCTTTAACCTCTTCTGTGGAGGCTGAGCAGAAATCAGTTTATCTGTGTCTGTTATCTTTTCACTCTTATTTTTATATCCCCAAGGCACACCTCAACCAGTAGCCCCACGAATTAAATGGTACTGTAAATGAATGCTATTGTCTGAGGGAATTGCTCCTAGTTTTCCCTCTACTTCATTGGCTGCTTTGTCTCAGTCTCTTTTACTGGCATCTCCTCTTCTTCCTTACTTCCAAATGAGGCATCCCACAGCTCAGTTCTCAGACCTCTCTCTTCCACATTCTCTCCATAGGTGATGTCATCCAGTCTTATGACATTAGATACTCTTTATGCTGATGTTACCCAAATTTACATATCCAGCCTGGACTTTTCCCTAAACAATAGACTTGCATGTTCAACTTCCTACTTGACATTGTCTTAGTAAGCATCTCAAAATTACTGTGTCCAAAACCAAATATCTTGATTTTCCTCTCTATATGCTTTTCCTATAGCATTCCTCATCTCAATTAATGCTTATTTCACTCATTCAGTTGCTCAGATTAGGAACTTAGGAGTCATTCTTGACTCCTCTTTCACACTGCACATCCATAAAATTTCCAGAATATCCAGCCTTCACTGGCATTACCAAGGACCAAGCCACCCTCATGTCTCACCCTGATTATTGTAATAGTCTCCTAAATTGTTCTTTCCTGCTTTAGCCCTTGCTCTCATATAGTCCATTGTCCCAAAAGCAGCCAAGGTGATTCTTTTTTTAATTGTATTTATTTATTCATGAGAGAGAGAGAGATAGAGAGAGAGAGAGGCAGAGACACAGGCAGAGGGAGAAGCAGGCTCCATGCAGGGAGCCCAATGTGGGACTTGATCCCAGGATTCCAGGATCACACCCTGGGCCGAAGGCAGGCGCTAAACTTCTGAGCCACCCAGGCATCCCATCAAGGTTATTCTTTTAAATTCAGATCCATACAAAAGCCTATAAAACTGAACAGTATCATACAATTCCTGACCTCATTTCCTATCACTATATACCCTCATTCTGTTCAGGCACAGTGACCTCTGTACTAAAGAATCTTTCTAAAATGGCCCCTAATGAGTCTTGCTGCTTAGTATTCTCATCCTTGTGTAATCTCCTCTCCTTCTGTGAAGATTGGACTTAGTGGCTTGCTTTTAAGAAATAGATTATGACAGAGGTACCTGAGTGGCTCAGTTGGTTAAGCATCTGCCTTTGGTTAGGTCATGATCCCAGGGTCCAGGGATCAAGCCCTGCATCAGGCTCTCTGCTCAGCAGGGAACCTGCTTCTTCCTCTCTGTGCTCGCTCTCGCTCTTGAGCTCTCTCTTAAATAATTAAATAAATTAAATATTTAAAAAGAAGAAATGGAATATGACAGAAACGATGGGATGTTACTTCAGGGATGGGTTTACGAAAAGAATCTGGATCCCATCTTCACCCTCTCTTATTTGCTTACTCTGAGGGAAGCTAGCTGCCCCATGGTGAGCTTCCCCAAGGAGAGGGCCACATGAAAAGAGACTGATGGAGGATTCTGACCAACAGCCAAGGCAAGGAACTCAGGCAAGGAAATGAGGCCTTCAGTCCAACAGTTTGCAAGAACTGAAGCCTCTAGCAGCCATATGAGTAAGCTAAGTGGATCTTCCCCAAGTCAAGCCTTGAGATGAATGCATGCTAACACTTCAGTTGCAATCTTGGAAGACAGAGGTACACCATTAAGTCACATCTAAATATTTTACATAAAGATACTGTGAGATAAGGAATAATTTTTGTCTATCCATTAGGTTTTGGGTAATATATTACACAGTAATAGATAACTAACACAACCTCACTGCACACATCAGGAACACTCTTACTTTAGGGCTTTGGTACTATCTGTTCTCTTTACCTGGAATACTCACAAGATAAGTGCATTACTTTCTCCCTCCAGCTTTGCTCAAACGTCACTTTCTCAGAGTAACCTTCCCTAACCACTATTTATAAAAATAACAAACATTCCTCAGTGCTCTGATACCCCCATATTTGTTTTTATTTTTCTGTCAATTACCCCACATGACAAATTATACATTAATTAATTTATTGTCTGTCTTCCTCCATTAGAACACAAATTCTATAGAGGGCTGTGACATTATTTATTTTGTTAATGGTATATCACCATTACCTAGAACTATTCATTATATGTGAGGACACTCTATAAATGTTTGTTGAATGAATGAATGAGTTGCCAGCTGTATAGTGCAGAGTCACAAGAAATTTTTTAAAATAGTGTTCAGGGTGAGGTTTGAAGATAATGTCAACCAAAGCATCAGTTTTAAGGCATGGGAAGAGGACTGCAAAGATGCAGAAATCTAGAAACACCAGGACAAAACAATAGAATTCTAATAGGAAGGTAAAAGATGGATCCCACAGCAGTAGTTCAGAACTAGGGTAGTAGAGGTGGAGGTCTTTAGAAATAGTCATACGAGGACATATTTTGAAACAAAGCTGACAGAATTTGTGATGAATTAAATATTGCAGTGTGAGAAAAAGAGGGGACTTACAGATAACTCCAAGTCTTTGGCTTGAATAATTAATAAATTGTTTTGTTGTCTTTTATGGAATTAGGTAACATTGTGGAAGGAGAAGTTTTGTGGGTGTGGGACAGTAGAAAACCAGTAATTCTTTTTGGATATGTTAAGTTTGAGGCATTTTTTTAGATGTCAAGTATAGGAGTTGGAAATTATAGTATGAATCTGTATATCATCCATCAGCCTGGGTGAATTCCACTAAGTAGTATGCTTAGATAACACAGAGGGTAGAGGGCTTTGTCCTGGAAATGCTCCAATCATTATAGTTTAGAAAGAAAAGGAGGATCAACAAGAAATACTGAGAAAGTGGAAAATCAAGAGAATATGGTATCCCAGAAACAAAGTAAAGAATGTGTTTCAAAAAGAAAGAGGTGTATATGGCCATGTTAATGCTTCACTCAGACCTACCTGCAGGGGTATACTTCACCAGTAACCCCAGCTTCCATCTTTCTGTATCCACCATGCCATTTGTGTTAAGGCCGGGTTTCCCTTGCCAGCCAATAACTGAACACAGTGCCTACCGTAGGATGTGGGAGGGAGTCCAAATGGGCAACTGTGGTTCATTGACTCCTCTGAGCCTCTTCCTACTTTATATTCTTTTCCTTCTCTCCTTTCACATGTCTCTGATCTACATCACAGACCAAGGCTTTCCCTACCTCCTATTACTCCTTCCCTTTTATTACTCATAGTTATTGCCCTCAATAATTCTCTTACACCTTTAACGTCATCTTGGCATCTGCTCCTCCAAGGACCCAAATTGACACACAGAATTAATTGTATCGATATTGAGAAGCAACATAAGATGAGGAAAGATATTTGACTATTGGGTTGAACAAGATAATGGTCTTCATGTTAAGAGAAGCCATTTTAGTTAAAGGATGGGAATGAGAGTTTGATTAGAGTTTGTTCAAAAAAGAATGAGAGATAGAGACAGGAGGTACAGATGTCTATTTTTAGGATTTTTTTTATAAAAGAAAGCAAAGAAATGGGGTGGAGGCTAGAGGTCAATGAAGGAATTTTTTTTAAAGATTTTATTTATTTGACAGAGAGAGGGGAAAGAGAGCACAAGCAGGGGGAACAGCAGGCAGAGGGAGAGGGAGAAGCAGGCTCCCTGCTGAGCAGAGAGCCCAACGTGGGGCTTGATCCTAGGATTCCAGGATCATGACTTGAGCCGAAGGCAGATGCTTAACCAACTGAGCCACCAAGATGCCCCAGAAATTCTTTTTTTAATGAAAAAATGTACGTGCTTGTGCACTGATAATAATGATCCCTGAGACAGAGAAATCTAATTTTGCATGAAAAAGAGAAGATAACTGTTGGGGCAAAATAGTTGAGAAGATAAGAGACTGAGAAGGAATGATTTCCAGTATATATGCAGAAGACTGGCCTTAGATGAAGCCAGGAGCAGCTTATCAATTGTAAGGACATCAGAGGTAGACTGATACAGAGGCAGGAGGGTGAAATAGCTTCATTCTGATTTCTTTATTTTTCAGTGAAATAAGATTATCAGTTCAGGTTGAGGAGTAAAGAAGCTGTTGGGAATTTCTAAGGAGATCAGGTGAAAATATTTTCTGGGGACATGGGAGTGCAAGTGATTTGTAAAGTATGTTAGGACAGTGCAAAATTTTTAGACTTAATTCAGTCAGGAGAGCTGTGATTTTATTCCAGTCAGGTCTAACTGGTGTAGACTCTGAGTTGGAGTGTTAGAATGAACCAGGGTTAAAGGTTTTCCAGGTGAGTATGATGAGTATGATGGAGTTAGAGAAAACAAAGTAGTTCAGTATTTTTACAAAGCTAAGATTATAGTGATAGAACATGAAATCTACATTTGGTAAGGAGGAAATGAGGGTATGGAGTGAATCATGGACAGCTGAGCAAGGTAAAGAGTTATAGATTGGAGATCCCAAAGTATTTAAAGAATCATTGAGTTAGAGTCACCAAATGAAGTAAACTAGAAAGATAGGAGGCAGTGTTCAGAGAGTCAGATGCTCTAAGTCAAGTTTCTGGAAGGAGGGCAATTTATTAGTAATGACAAGGTTTAAATGATGACCATGAAAAGTGTTGGCTAAGGTGGGGTGAATGTCAAGATAATTCAAAGAGAAGATGTGAAGAAACAAATAAGCCAGAGAGTTGGAAGGATACCTACTTGGATATTTGAGTCACCAAGAATGATGAAAGGAAAAGGAATAGAGAGAAAGAAATAAGTTGAAAGCTAAAATTTCCAGTGAATGTGGGTAATAACCAGGAATTCAGTAGATGATTTTTAACAAGGAGGAGCAGTTGGTCAAATGGCTGAAGTTTCAATAAACTTTCTAAAGGCATCCTTTGCAGACTGTGGGAGCAATGTTGGAAAGGGGTTACCAGAAACTCTTTGGAGCCTCTCTAAAATTATTTTAAGTGCTTTTAGATATTATACTGAAAAAAAGGAGAGAAGTCATACGGCCAAATAACTTTGGGAACTGCTAGGTTTAACAAGGTTAAAGAGATTTCCTTTCTGCAGAACATAGCAGAATCCTTAATATGGTAATGTACAATGTGAATTGTCTGAAAGGGAGATAGAATATTTGGGTAAGCAAGTATGTAATCCATGAAGGTCTTCCAGAATCATCAACAAGACCCAAGTTTAAAGAAGTAGAAGAGAGAGCCTTGGACTCTAATCCTGTGCTGGAGAGAGGAGATAAGATCTAGGTATAGACTTGTAATGTAATGTGCTACCAAAAATGCATAAATAAATGGGACTTTTATCAATTCAATCATATTTCCCATTGGTCTGCACAATAGTTTAGAGTTATTTTTGCTTTTCTGAAGGACTGGCAAAGTGTAGTAGCTTCCAACACTTGAGTTTTTAGCTTGAACTTGGAAACATATGAGTTTTCAAAAGTGAATCACTATACCTAAGTGCATTTGTTGTTATAAAGTGAGTAATCTTTTTTTTTAATACGTAAGGTAAATAACTCTCTGTAATTCATGTGGTAAATATGTAAAACCATAAATCAGAATCTATAGGAATAACAATTAGTCTGGAACAAAATTACAGAAAGGAAAAATTCTGACTGCCTATCACTGTCGACTTTGCTCATTTACACATCCTATCAATTTGACCTATTTTTTAGGCCGAAGTCATGAAGGTTGATATTCTATAGTTATACAACATAACATAATGAGGCTTCTACAATTAAAAAAAAACAATTAAAATTATCATCATTACCAGTCAGTATCTTCAAGCTTCATTTTATATAGCACAAATAAAAAGTCATTTTTTTTATAAATTTATTTTTTATTGGTGTTCAATTTGCCAACACACAGAATAGCACCCAGTGCTCATCCCTCAGTGCCCATCACCCAGTCACCCCCACCCCCACTCACCTCCCCTTCCACCACCCCTAGTTCGTTTCCCAGAGTTAGGAGTCTCTCATGTTCTGTATTTCTGATATTTCCCACTCATTTTTTCTCCTTTCCCCTTTATTCCCATTGACTATTTTTTATATTCCTCAAATGAATGAGACCATATAATGTTTGTCCTTCTCCGATTGACTTACTTCTCTCAGCATAATACCCTCCAGGTCCATCCACATCGAAGCAAATGTTGGGTATTTGTCGTTTCTAATGGCTGAGTAATATTCCATTGTATACATAAACCACATCTTCTTTATCCATTCATCTTTCGATGGACACCGAGGCTCCTTCCACAGTTTGGCTATCGTGGACATTGCTTCTATAAACATCGGGGTGCAGGTGTCCCGGCATTTCATTGCATCTGTATCTTTGGGGTAAATCCCCAGCAGTGCAATTTCTGGGTCGTAGGGCAGAACTATTTTTAACTCTTTGAGGAACCTCCACACAGTTTTCCAGAGTGGCTGCACCAGTTCACATTCCCACCAACAGTGTAAGAGGGGTCCCCAGAAAAAGTCATATTTGAAGAATAAATCACATGTCATTTTAAGGTTTCAGTTTCTTTCTATCCTTTTCATAAAACAATGGCATAAAATATGGGTTGCATATTTTAATGTGTATTCCCTAAAGAGAAATGGAGCCTGTCTTTTTAAAGTGCCCTTTAATTAATGTCCTGTAACTGGCAGGTGGGAAGGAAATAAAAATTCAAAATACATGATGCTATTTGCTGGTTATGGTCCTCTCTTTATTCCATCTGACCTAGCAATGTTACAGCTCTTGTGGTTAATAGAAGACTTTCATACAATGGAGAACATGGAGCTGGCATATCTGAAATTATTGCTATTCCAAACAAAAAAAAAAAATGAACCATAAGCTTGGATCGACTACCTTAAATTCATTAGACAAAATTCCATACAAACACAGGGTATCTTACTATTGGAATTTTCACGTTTTAGAAGGTAATAACCAAAAACTTATTTTAGATTCTGTATCATTGTTAAATTTCTTTTTAAAACACACTACCAGGGCACCTGGGTGGCTCAGTCAGTTAAGCAGCTATTTTTCTCTCAGGCCATGGTATCAGGATCCTGAGATTGAGCCCCACATCTAGTTCCCTGCTCAGTGGGAAGTCTGATTCTACCTCTCCTTCTGCCCCTGCTCACCCTTCCCCCCGCTGCTCATGCTCCCTCTCTCTCTCAAATAAATAAACATTTTTAAAACAAATAAAACACACTACCTACTTTTCTGCCTGAAGAAATTCAGTCTAGGGCGGGGGGGTTGGGGTGACTGGGTGATGGGCACTGAGGGGGGCACTTGGCGGGATGAGCACTGGGTGTTATGCTATATGTTGGCAAATTGAACTCCAATAAAAGATTTTTAAAAAAAAGAAAAAAATTCAGTCTAGAAACCACTTGTAACATGTGGGTGATGAGTGGTTACCCTACAGAGACTCAGGGCCATCAATCTGCCAAAGCCTGAGATAAAGACTAAGAGAGGGAAAGAAGGGAATCACTTGTATCATGTTTCAGGAGTTGTGCTACGCACTTTACATATTTTGTCTCATTGGATTATCAAACAACCTCATAAATTAGGAGAAATTTAGTGACTTAGTAGAGGCAGAGCCAGGATGCAATTCCAAGTCTATGACACATTTGTTGAATGCTCATTGTAGAACATGCTCCAAAAAATTGTTTCCCTTTTTACAAAATCCTAAATAAAAGTTTACCTTCCAGTCGTTTATCTTCTTTTCTAAAAAGCTAACTGTAGGCAGGGAAAACAAGAAAATCTGGTTAATTGAGGGTCCTTATTATCTAAATTCTGTTTAAATGAGTTTTTACTGAACTTAAATTCTAAGGACCAAATGAAGCATAAACTCCAAACAAGATAACAAAATGCATACATTTGAAGAATATATTACACAAAACTTTGTCTATAATGATAAGCATTTATTTAGAATGTACTATGTGCAAGGAACTATGCTAAGTATTCTATATGTATTACCTGTCAGACTCCAAGTAAACAGATGGCACACTCAAATGGGATAATTAAGAGTTTAATGAAGAGATTATTTGCAAAAGAGTGAGCAAGGTTGATGGATGATGCAGTACTACAGAAATATCAATTCTGGAATGTGCATTTTTTGAAGTTTCACAGTTCTCAACACCAGGGTAAAGGAATGTTGGCTTTTATTATACCTTTCCTAAAAAGTGCCATAAGGTTAAGTGACTTAACCTCTTTGATCTTCAGTTTTATTATCTGCAAACTCAGGGTAAAACACTAGCATTATAGATCTATTGTTACAATTAAATAGGCTAATACATATTTAACACTTAACATCGTTTCTGACACATGGAAGGTGCTTAATAAAATGTCTGTTCCCTTTTATTTTTTAAATATTTATTTATTTGAGAGAGAGCATGTGCATGCAGTAGGGAGGGGCAGAGGGAGAGGGAGAGAGAGTCTCAAGTAGACTCCCTGCTGAATGCAGAGCCCGATGCAGGGCTTGATCTCAAGACCCTGAGAGCATGACCTGAGCATAGCCAAGAGTCAGATGCTTAACTGATTGCATCACCCAGGCACCCCTGTTCTCTTTTCTTTCCCATGTCTTTTGCCTTGCCTGCTTTCAGAGTAGTGGGCCCAATCACCCAAAGATACTAAGGTTTTACATCTTCTTAGTGCTATATCTTTCAAAATCCCGACCCCGACCCTAGTAAGGGAGAGTATAACCCTCACCCAGTACTGACTAGTCACAAATTACTGTCTTAATATTAAATCCAAAATAATGAAAATTTATTATTTATTTATTTATTATGATGATGAAACATCATCCATTAGATGTACAAAACATCTAAGAAATAAAATAGAAACAGGTAAGAATATTAAAATGCTAGTGACCTTATAAATCATGTATGATTTTTACAAAATAATGTAGATTATTTTTTCTCCATGAAAGTAATGTCTTCAGTGATAAAACATACCTTTAATCCCTCTTATCTCCTTGAATATCACCCTATGTATATGGTTTTAACTACCACTTTTATGCTGAGAGTTCATACATTTATAAATTCAGTCTGAACTCTCTTCTGAGTCCCAGACTCAAATATTCATATGCCTACTACACATCTCTACCTAGATGTTCCACAAACACCTCCTACACATGTCCACTGAACTGAAAAAAAAACCCCGACTCACAACCACACCTCCTCTATTCCCTTTCTTAGCTAAATGGTACCGGCACCCACCCAAGTGAGAAATCTGGTAGTCACATCTTCTACTCAAATGGTTACCAAATGCTATCAATTCTTTGGATACATTATAATTTATCCCTTCTCCATTTAATGAATACTTAGGTTTTCCTAATTTTTTATTTATATAAGTGATGATACTGTAATAGACATTTTTTACATGTTTCTTTGCTTTAAGTCATAAAATCATGATCTTGATTTTTTTAATTTAGCTTTTGAATAAGTAAAACATTGATATGGCTCAAAATTCCATCCATCATCCACCCAGAAACCACTCCACCCATATCTCCAGGTAATCACTCTTAGTAATGATTTGTGTATCCTTCCAGACTATTTTTATTCATTTAAAAATTAATATGGACATCTATTACTATACCTCCTCTTATACAAGAGATTTCATACTTTTTCATGTCAAAATCAATTTTTTAAATTAAATAATGTGTTTTCAAAGTTTTATTTGAGTTGATCATGAATGCTTGCTTGATTCTAGAGAAATTAAAACCTGGAGATCAATAAGAAAAATGAAGAAAATGGATATGACTGGGCCAATTTCATTGGCTCTCATTAAGTGAATGTAAATATCTTTGATCATCTACATTGAAAGGTTTCACAGGCCTTTTTAGGTATAAACTAGTTAATGACCTTAGCATTTGATAGGATTATATATGGGATTTTATTAGATTAATTATCTACAATTTATGACTGGAAAAGGTAAAAGTAGTGTATAACCACCTAAATCATTCTACATTAAATTACACACTACTGCCATGTGCGCTGATTGGTAATATTTCTTAATTATGCTCGTTAAAATGTTTTGTGGGAAAATGGTAACCCAGGGAGATGGAAAACTAAAAACAACCTTCATTTATTGCAGGAGTCACTTTGTTCAATAACTAAGGAAGATCCTATCCACAAAGGTAAAAGCAAACTATAACGACTTTTAGGGAAAGTCATTTGGTAAATGTATCAAAAGCTTTTTAAATGATGTAAGTAACTTTTAACCTAGTAAACTCATTCCTAAGGTTATAAAGCAAAGTGCAAAAAATTTGATAGAAACATTTTATAAGACAAGATTTGGAAACAAATGTCTATGAATGAGGTAATACATTTTGATACATCTCTTAAAGAAATATTGTCATTAAACATAGTTTCTGTAAAAAAAAGAACATGAAGAACTCATCAAATGATTTTAGTGAAAAAAAAAAGACACTTGAGAGAATTGTGTTCTCATGGTTGATTCATGAAGAATGCTGGCAAGTTGAAATATGTAGTTCCCAATTTTATAATAGACACAGGAAAACTAATTAAGAAAATATACACAAACAATAAATGGGTTATTCCTAGATGTTAGCAACATGAGTAATTTTTATTTTTATAATTTACTTTTTGATTTGTTAAAATTTTACAAGAAAGCATATATTATCTTACAATCATAACAAAGTTATTTTTAAGTACAAGTTGCATACTCCTAGGAGGAAGTACTTTGCAATAGTCAAATAAAAAACAAAAGATTTCTACTTCTGGCTCTTATGAACTAGGTTGTAGCAGACCACTTCCCCATTCCAGAACAAATAGGAAAGTTGCTTCTCTTCTACATTTGGCATTCTAGACCAATCACTTGCTCCTTCATTGCCTTCTATTCATTCTTTTGGTTCTACTCTTACCTTAATTATTGTTCCTTCTCTATATTCTTGCCTGTTTCCCTTACCCAAGGTTTGGCCCATCTCTCTCTGTATACTCTCTTTCTTGAAGTGTTTTCCCACTCCGTTGGCTTCACTATCATTGTTACGAAGGTGAATATAATCTTTATTTCTAAGTCCAACCATTCTCCCAAGATCCAAACTTGTATATCTGCCTTTCTACTGGACATCTCCACCTGGATTCTACAGAAACCTCAAATTAAACAAATTAAACTCACGTTTTGTTCCACCAACCCAATGATTGCTCACTTCTGTTGAGAATACCATAGTTCACCCAGATTTTAAAACTCAATGAGTATGACTTCTTCATTATGACTCCCTCCCAATCTCCAGTCAGTTGCCTCAAACTGTAAGTTGGCTATAATGTTTCTTTTTGTATTCTCTTCCTTGGTATTCTCAATGTCCTCTCTGTAGTTTAGGCCCCAATCTTCTCATGGCCAGATGACTGATTTAGGCTCCTAGTAAGCCTGCCTGCTTCTAGAATATCCACCCTAAATCTTCCAGCAAATGTCCATTTGTTTAATCTTGTTGATAACTGTATTCAAAAACTTTTATACCCATCTACCAAGGACAAATTAAAACCTAAACTACTTTGCTTGGCATTTAAATTCCCAATAGGAAAACCTTTACTATCTTTCTAGTCTTATTTTCTACTAATCCCTAATATGAATCATAGGCCCCAATCAAGAGTCACTACTAACTGTTTACCCAAATACCCTATGCCTTCTCGTTTCTATCACTTTGATCATGACATTCTGTCTTCCTAGGTATTTTTCCCTTTCCTAACTAAACTATGAGACATAGCTCAAATAGAACATTTTACCTAATCACGTTTTCTTAAAGTAGTCCAGCTTTCTTCCTTGATGCATCATTTATATTGCTCATGTGACATCTATCTTATACTGCACTGTTTTGTATTTATATAAGTATATATCTAATATACTAAGCTATAAATTCTTTGAGCTTATAATGACCTAGCAAAGGGCTTGGGACAGGGTAGGACTTTAGGACATATGTGTTGAATGAATGAAGTAATTTACTAAAAGCCATAATGTGGTTTTGATCTGGGAAATTCTCCTCCACAAGATACAACTTTTATGGGGAAATGTATCTGGCCTCATAAGCCACTTGTTCAATCTTTATGAAAGCACTAATTTAATGTCATATGATCTGACTCCCTCAGATTTTCAGGGAATATGGCAAAAATCCTATCTGATGATTTCTAGAGATTTGGGAAAGGTTTCTCTCTATATATTTTCCCCCAGAGTTTCCCAGAAATAAATAGCTACAATAATACAATAATAATTTCAAATGTTCGCATGCCTAATTGGCATGGGGGCTACAAACATGAGGCCTTGCTCAGGCCTGTCTTGTTCTTAGGCAACCCTAACAGTAGGCTGATTGCCAAAAGGCTCCTGTACACTGAAATATGTATATCAATCCTCACAAGCCCTGGCAATCCTTCTTAAGAACGTTATTCCTAGGCAAAACTGAGCATTTACAATGCCAGTTACATGAGTATGTTATTGTTATAAGTAACATTTCCATGGATTTCTGGGAAACCAATACCAATTAATCTTCTAAAATGTATGAACAAAAGGTAGTGGAAGGGGAGGTGGGCGGGGGATGGGGTGACGGGCACTGAAAGGAGCACTTGATGGGATGAGCACTGGGTGTTATACTTTATGTTGGCAGATCGAATTCCAATAAAAAAACATACAAAAAAATTAAAAAATAAAATGTTATGACCTCATAGCAATATACAAATTACAAAAGCACATGAGCCCAAAGTAACATAGATGAATCTCAAATCATGAACAAGGGATGATGTTGGCGGTAATTAGCAACACATCAGAATAACTGGTATTTAAATGTCAACTCCTTAGCCTAGCACTGTCCTTTACTTTCTCCCAAGGTGCAGGTCAAAGAATATTTCTCTGCCCTGTAAGAAAATACGATGAAGGACTACTCCACAAACAATATTCACCCTAGATAAAAAAAGGTTTGAATTGAGAGTAACATTAAAATTAGAGTTCTATTAAATTAAAATTTGTGCAGTGGAAAAAAATCATGTCACTGCACATAAGACCAGAATTTAGGTGTTTGGTTTATTTGTTTGGAAGCTTCATAAGGAAATGATGCTGGAATTGAACATTAATATTACTGGTAAAATTTTCAGATAAAGCTTGATAAACTCAAATGAAAAACTTTCTATTTAAAAACTCATGGGGGTGGGACAATTTCCTAAACATAGTTGATTAATCTTAATCTCTTCCTAAACCCAACTATAATTATAGTAAACAATTTTTTAAAAAAAGATTTTATTTATTTATGAGAGAGAGAGAGAGAGAGAGAGAGAGAGAGGCAGAGACACAGGCAGAGGGAGAAGCAGGCTTCATGCCGGGAGCCAGACATGGGACTCGATCCCTGGACTCCAGGATTGCGCCCTGGGCCAAAGGCAGGCGCTAAACTGCTGAGCCACCCAGGGATCCCCATAGTAAACAAACTTTAATAGAAATAGGTAAACTCACAAGGACAGACTAAAAAGAAACAGTGGACTAGAGATCTTAATGAAATTTTTGAAGACTGAAAGTATATAGGAGTGAAATAATTAATTTAGCAGAGCATGTTACAATATAAGAACCTACATAGAGAGATTATATTCTTTGGAAAAAAATCTGTTTTCCCTCTAGAACAAAGGAAATGTCATGTCTTGGAGGCAGCAGCTACCACAAAAGGCATGAATGTGCATAATATAGGAACAATGAGATTTGTTCAAAGTCTTTATACTGAGCGATTAGACTTCCAGGTCTCAAACCTCTACCCTGAACGGCCAAATCACTACCCTCCCTCCCAAAGGAGACAAGAGGTTTATTTTTTAAAGATATTGAATATTGAACCTGAGAGACTTTGAACGTGGTAACATCAGACAGGAGTGAGACTTAAGGCCATAAAAAGGAAAATTAAGTGAAAGTTTACTCTCCTACTGAATAATGAAATCTGAGTGCAGAAAACAGAAGTTGATATTAATTCCCCAAGAATGGTTGAGTAGATCTCTGAGGAAGAAGCAATCAAGAACCTTGTACCCAGCAGCACTATCTTTTAAACACCTTCTTAATCACGCATAGGTTGACTGACTCCCACTTGCCCAACTGAGTACCTGGTAAGCCTTACCATTAGATATCAATTTACAGTCTTATTCTCCTAGTCATTTTATAAATGGTAAAGTCAGTAATTAAAGAAAGAAAAAGTTCATGAGATCTGGATTCAGCTTAATCCAGATTCTATTTCTGCCTCTACTTTTCTCAGGTTGTATGATAGAGGGCAACTTAGCCTCCCTAAGCTTTATTTTCCATGTGTAAAATGGGAATTATAATAACAATCTCATATTCATAACATAGTAGTGAAGATTAAGATATTTATCACAGTGTTATCATATAGCCAAGATTCACTAATGTAAGCTACAAGAATTATTATTGTCATATTTGAAAGAATTTACTAGTTAGCATTTTATGTCAAGATGGTGTGCTGATACACGAATCATATTTTCTGTGTATCTTACTACATTTTAGGCTTGCACTTTTGATTAGCAATATAAATTACAGTAGTTTTCTGGATATAGCTCCCTTCTGAGAAGACCTGTCTTCTTTGAACCCTCCCAGACCATGTGACATTGTTCTCTTTTCACCACTACCATCACCTCAACCATGGCTGATTGGACCAGGTAGACACCTGACCCGAAGCAAACCAATTCAATGGTTTTCCTCAGAACAGAGTTTTTCCTATGTCAAGAATTTGAACCAAGAGATTGTAGATGGTGATGTGTACTAGACAAAGGTTAGGCAGACAAATGTCTGGTAGTGAAATTGAGTGATGTACAAGCTGGGAACTGAATGGCAAGGAGGGAGGCAGAAGCAGAGATGAAAGACATAATTTAAACTTTGTTTCCATTATCTATTTGCCACAACATTGCTTCACAATAAACCACCAGAAAATGTTAGTAGCACTCAACAATAAACATCTATTTTTGTTCTTGAGTCTGTTGGCTCGGCAGTTATGCTCCAATCTGACATATGCTCCATGGGATCTCATGCATCTACAGCCAAATGTGCATTTGATAGGTAGCTTTGCTAATCTTAGCTGGAATTTCTCACATATTTAGAGCTTCAGCTGAGACCATTGAGCTGACTGGACTCTGCTCCATGCATATCATTGTCCCACAGGCTAACCTGGGCATGTTCTCATGGCAAAGTCAGAGAGTGGGACAGGAAATGTGTACATACTTTTCAAGTCTCTGCTTACATCCTGTATGCTAATATCTTATTGGCCAAATAAGTCAAAAGACCAAGCCCAGAGTAGAGTCACAGTGGGAAAAGGCTTCAAAGTTACAGAGCATGGGATGAAGATATAGGAAGACCATTAATTAGAACCATATGCAATAAATCTTCCACAATCCTTAACAAAAAAAAAGAATGTTTGGTTTAGTATCTTCCCAGTTCCACTTCCCAAGAGTTGTGACTGTACTCTTGTTCCTAGGTCTGTGACATTGGTTAGTTTTCTTATAATAAACCCTCCTTACCTGAACTTTGAGTGTTTTCTCTTTGCAATCAAGATATCCTTTACTTAAAAAGTCCTAAATTTAGTACAAATAATTTAGGAACAACAAAATATATGGTCTGGTACAAAATGGCAAGAAGCTGGACTAAAACAGAAGCCTTTATTCTGTTGGTCAACTAAATGAAGTACTTACATCATTAAGCACTGAACGAACAGTTGTTTAAAGATGCCTCTTTCTCTTTTTAATTTTGCTTTGCTTTGTGTTTTCCTAATCTGTTGGATTTCAGAAGAATTCACTAATTTTATGGTAAGTCACCAAGACATGGCACATTTGACAATTCCTGTGTGCTTTTTTTAAAATTTATGCTGCCCTACCCAGACAAACCCAGTACTGCCGGTTATCTATTTCCAAGCTGCCTGTTTCAGCTTCAAGAGATATCTGGGAATATTTCACTCGCTTCAGAACTTCCATAAATATTCAATGAGACTGAGTGACCAGAATAGATCTGCACATTTCTTCTCTTTGCAGAACATGTAAAGAGTGGGGAGACGTTGTGCTGATTTCCAGCTTTGATTCAGAAAAATCTTGGCTCTCAGAGCCCTGAGCATCTGTAGCTCCACACCCACCTGAGCTAATCTTGAATCAGCTGCTAAGACATATCCAAGGCTTTGAACACTCACACAGACTCAATAAAAGCTCTTCACATGGACCCTCTCACCATCAGCTCTAATGTATCATTTAATAGAGACTGCTGTAGAGCTTCTAAACATCCTCCACTGCTGTGAGTTATCTAAGTATGATGAAGTGAACCTTCCAAGGGGTCTAAATCCTAGGAAATTTTACACAATTACCATTAATGAGACAATCTTAAGTAATTGGTTTGGATTGTGCCCTTTCCCAACCCTAAGTTCCAATGGGTATCATAAAGCCTACATGAAATTAGCCCAGCTATGACACATTCTCCACCAAGCCTAGGGTTCTTTCACATAAGAATTTGAGATTTGCTAATAGCTTTAGCTCTAATATCTGAAACTACAGAATCATGGAATGCTGTAGATTAGTGCATTTTCTGCTTGGCTGGCATCCTACTGATTTAAGATTGGTTACCCAGAGCCTCAGCAACAGATTCCTGTGATGAAGAGGAAGTGCAAACTACACAGTGCTAGGAAGAGTATATGTTTTCATAAACGATCTATTGACAATTATTTCAAGCCAATAGGCAAACACAGCCCTTTCCTCTAATTCAGACTATTTCAGTAACTTTGATCAGAGAGACAATGAATGAAATCTCTTTAGTTACAATCACAAGATTTTGAAAGAAGTTTTAATACTATTTATCAAGTCCTTTTATCGTATATCAAATCTTCTCTTGTCAGGATTAAAGAATACAAAACAGAAAATGTACAAAGATGGAAGGAATACTAGAATCTTTTATTATTATTATTATTATTATTATTACTACTACTACTACTACTACTACTACTCGCTTTTTTTTTCCTCATGCAGAAAGAAGATAAGAGGATTCAAAGTAGCCACTTGGAAAAAACCTAGGATGCCAAAGTTCCAAGACTTGTCTGAAGCCATTGTGAGCAGCCATTCCCTACTGCAATAATAGTGGAAGTGAAGCTCAAATTCTTGGATGTTCTAACTGCCTTACAGTAAACATCTGTGTCAAGTGTAATGAATGAAACTAACCCTTCTGTTTAATAAGCAATAGATTGAAAGCAAGTCATGGGCAATGCTAGCCCCACTTAAAGTTTTTATTGGCTGAAACAAAAGCCTTATTTTGAGATGTATAGGACTGTTATATCAACAAATGGCACTACCAAGGCACCATAAGTCCCATTGCTTAAAAAAACATTAGTGGTTCCAAACACACTTCAGGATGTAGTTCTTCTTACAACATATAAGATCCGTCACAATCTTGGTCCTTCCTACTTTTACAGCCTCATCTGCTGCCATTCCCCCCCAAGCCTCCCTGAAAAATACCTCTCCTGACACCTTGAAACATTTGCCACCCCTCCAACACACCAGGCACTTTCAGGCCTCTTTACCTTCACACCTGCTCTTTCCCTCATTTTTACCCTCTTCTCAATTCATCATTTATGACCTAGCCTTGGGAAGCCATTCCAGCATCACCATGTATAGTCATTCTCTTAACTTTGTTTACCACACTCTGTGGAGATTCCAGCATATCCTGACACTGTCTTTATTTGCCTCATATACACCTCTTTAAATCTGGAACCAATTTTGTATGCATTTGATACTCTCAAGTGTCCAGCAAAGTGCTTGGCAAAGCATAAAGATTCAGAAAGATAGTGGAGTTTATGATGTTTGAGGGTAGGTATGGACTTGCACTGAGTACACAGACTCTTCTTGCCTGGACTTCCTTGTAAGTGTACTGTAACTTGTTTGCCAATTGGGGTATCTATATTAAAAGCAGTCAATGGACAAAATAAGAAAATAAAAAATGTATGGTAAACTGGTCCAGTTGGGAAAGGAATCCTTCACCATAACTTAAGTCTTATACACTAATCATGTTAGTCCATGACATGGACAAATTTTTCAATATGAGAACCTACTCAGATGCAAGTAAACTGTCATTATTCTCCCACTCCCAGGCTTCCTTGTTCTTGGGACGTGAACCATGATTTTCATTAGTTTTCTTTTTTTAGGTCTTTTTCTGAGATCCTTAATCCTTCCCCCATTTATAGAGTTATTTATGATGATTTGGCAGACACAAAGCTCTTTGCCATGACTCAATTGGCATTTTAAATTATTTTAATTTCAAGAGAGGCAGCAGTGACGCAACCGTTTTTAACCACTAACTACTTAGAAACTTCCCTACTTAGGCAAACCCATTCTTGCAAGTAGAATGGATTTCATGATGAATTGAATCAACAGCCCACATGTCAAACCAAAGAGACTTTTATTTCCACCACACTGCATTGATATTTGGAAAAGAATTCTCAGGTAGCTTTGGAATATCTACTACTACTGTTAATAGAAAAAACTCTGTCAATATTCAGCCCAAAGACAGTATAAAAAAATGAAAGGGACAAAAATAGTGTGACCTAAGCTACTGATATCTGTGGCACATATCAGAGATAGAATGTATCAAAATTTCCCTTCTTTGTTCATAATTTTCCGTACCTATAACTGTGCTAAGAATCATTTTTTGATGCAAGAAATTCCTTTGATCAACCCATCAGACATCCACTATCATGGGTGGATATGCTTCCATTTTCTTCAAATACATTCTAACATCCAGGCACATGTGCATGTGCACACATTCCCACATGCACCTGCCCTCTCATCCTCACCTTCAAGCCACTTACAAAAATCATCAGAGAGAGAATATTCAGAACCTCATAAAAAACCGATGTCATTACCACAACAAAACAAACATCTGAGTTAGAATAAAGTGAGTTAGCCTCTTTATTCTATTCTATTTGTGTTTGTGTGTGTGTGTGTGTGTGTGTGTGTTTACTTCATTTTTCAAATCCGGTTTTTCCAATTTTTTATAGATGCATTCTCTTTCTGCAATATACATAATAGATAGGTAGATACATACATGCATATGTACATACATACATATGTAAATATGTGGGAGTGAGAGAGCTCTAAAATTTTTTGATTCTGAGATCCTAGAATTCATAAAAAGTCTAAAGCAATTTCCATGTGCAAAGATTGGTCACAAAAAGGACATATCTTTAAAAAGCTTAGTTTGACATTCCAGAAGTATTCAGACAAATGCATTTGATGCTACACACACCTACCATCCTCAGCAATAGAGCAGCAGTTTTCATATTTCAATCTTGCAGATTCGTATGTGTAACACTGAAAAAGCTCTCCTGGATTATAACAGCATAATTCCCTTCAAAGACTACTATTTTTTTCCTAAGTCACATTAAAAAGAAGCTGCCAACAGAAAGGGCATGTCACAGTGCTCCTTGGATGGGTAGATAATGATGATTGTATTATTAATGTGAATTATGCAAAATTCAGTGAGGTCTGGGGAGGCAGGGATAGTCTCATGTACTTCAGCAAGAATCCTTGGGAATGCTTCGAGATTGAATTTTGGTCACTCCAATGTCAAACAACATACACACAGATACTCATGCAAATATGTTGGCATATTTGCTGCATACTATATTTGTTCATCTAGAGATGGGAAAGAAGAGTAAATTATAACTGAATTCCCAAAAATAATAATAAATAATGAGATGAGGGAATCAAGGCAACAAGTATTTACTGCAGGCTCCTAAAAAGGATTGGCAGTGAAGGAGAAACTACAAAGGAATTTGAAGATGAGTCCTGTCTTCAAGGAACTTCCATCCAGATACAAAGGAAATATTAATACATGTGAAACATGCAAAGCAGTTAATTGCCAAAATTAATTCAGGCCCTTATAAAAACTCAGACTCTTGGGCCCATCACCAACTTACTGAATCAAAATCTCTGGTAATAGAGATCAGAAATTTATATTTTTAACAAGCTCTTCCAGTAATTTGGATAATCAGTCCATTTTGGGGAACCACTGAAAGAGAGACAACACAAAAGTGTACATAAAGGAGTGCTAGATCAATTTGGAAGGGGGAGGAAGAATCAAAATGCTCTAGGAAGTAAGAAAATAATGGGATTTGATGAGGCAGGAGTGATCAGTTAAGACTTCCCAGAGAAGGTGAGACCAGAGCTGTATCCTGAAGGATGGGTAAGATTTGGACTAGAAAAAAGAAATGTTATATCATCCTTGTGATATCATCATATCATTTCAAGATGGATGATATAATATGATCAAAAGGATGGATAGGACAATTAATAGTTTCAGAGCACAGGAACAGACCAGCAGTTGCAAAGGGATCACTGTTGAGAAATAGAATGAGAGAAGACTGGATCTATAAGAGGAGATTAGGATACTAACACCAGTACACCAATGATGTCTAGAGCAAAAATGGTACCATGTGGTACCTCTGTGTACCATAATTATGATAGTTTTGCAACCAAACATTATTTCAATTGCAGGAAAGACGATGAGATATGGCATTGACAAGAGACATGGGAATAAATAGTAAATACAGTGTCTTCTCTTGAGGCACAAAGCTACCCCAGACTCCACAATAACTCTCCAAAACCATCAGGTGATAGGTCTGAACCAAATGCTTAAAATTCTTCACTGGTTTCACATTTCTCTTAGAGCAAAGTTCAAACTTTTGAAGATAGTATACCATCTGCCCCTGCTTATTTCTTCCATCATGTGTTATCACTCCCCTCACTATAATCTGTGCCCCAGTTCTATTGAACTATTTCCCATGTTTCTCCCCTCCTTGCCTCTCTCCACCTATCCATTCCCCCCTACTCTACCAACTTGCTTAGCTAATTTTTACTTTCAACTTTTCTCTTATAATTGATTTCATCTAGGAAGCCCTCTCTGAATCTTAGATTTTGTATTCTGTGTCCTATTTAGGTCCCAACATGTCCTGTTCACTGTTGTAGCTATAGAGCTCAGAAGAACAGCTAGCATATGTCAGGTGTCCAATAAACAACTCCTGAATAAATTAGTGTATTTTTAAATTAATTTATCGAATTCATTAATAAGTGAACACAAGTATCACTGGGACAAATCAAATCACTCATACACAGCCCACAGGCTGGACCACAATGACAAAATCAAACTTTCGGTCATTCCACAATTAGCAAAAGAAAAGCCAAGCAAGAATTCTGTGCATTTACTTTTTTCTCCAAAGTACCAGAAGTGATTAGAACTTTCTTTTTCCCCTCTACAGTATTAATGGTCGAAAGATGTATCAAAATTTAAAAACTATTGCATGAACATCCAGAGAATAAATGTGTAATAACCTGTTCTTCATCACATAGCCCAACAGACAAAATTTGCTCTTTCAAGTATTAATGATCAGTCAGGTGCTGCCATCACACCTTCTACACGAAGGCTGTGAAGCCTGTCTTTATAATGTAAGTGAATCCAATACTCTTCCAAGACTTCATTATTTTATACAACATTCACCTGGCTCTGTAACTGGGTTTCAATCTTTGGCCAAATCAAGCCCCATTGCCTCCCATTTGGTGTACAATGCAACTAAGATAAACTAGAAGTAATACCGTTTAGCAGTTTTAGCTTCCTATCAGAGATTCAATGACCGCTAACATCAAATGAGGAGTCATTTGATATCATAGATGTGCCCTGATTAAGCTAAGGCAATATACAAAACATTCCAAGCCATCCCAAAGACCAATTTAAAAGCAAGTGGTTATTTGCTTCCCCATAAAAAAGTTTAAAAAGGAAACAAAAAATTAGATTTTCATTGTTTTCCAAACAGACTCATAATAGGATGCTTAGATAGTAAACATCCCTTGTGCTTTGGAAATAGTATTGTATTTACAACTGTTCTACTTACATTCCAGTTCTTGGTAATACTGTTCAGGAAGGTAGAAAGAGCATAGGCTTTGAAGATGAAGGATTTAAATCCCTGCTCTTCTACTCCCCCTCTGCTACTTACATGTGCAGCCTGAGGTTGTTCAAGATAGATGAAATAGCTTGCCCAGTTTCCTCACATATAAAATTGGGATAATACCAATGCCTATGTCATAGAGCTGCTGGGATAATTACATGGAATAATAAGGGTAAGAGATTTAGTAAATTTGGGTAAGGCTCTCCATGGGTTCCACCTTTTGTGACTGGCACTTCATACTAATTATTATTTCATTCATCTTTATTTCTTAATTATTTTTTCCAGCTGCACAATGCTGTAGAATATATGGGCTTTGGCATTGGATGGGCCTGAATTCAAATTCCAGTTCTGCTGCTAATTGCTTCCATTAGGCAAGTTATTCAACTTCACTGATATTTCACTTACTTATCTACAAATTGGATTTAGTAAAACCTACCTCGTGGAGGGTAATGGGAAGAATGAGGAGACATGGAAATTATCTATTATCACAATGCCTAGTACATTGAAAATCTTCAATAAATGGTAGTTATTATAGTTCTCTAACTACCATTAGTCCTTATTCCATAATGAGGTACACTTGTGTTGACTTACAAAAGGAAATCTCAGGCCAAAAAAGAAAAAACAAACCCGGGGCTATTCCAACGGCTGATTTGAGCCATCTGATTTTTATAAAAAGTCAATGTAGTAAAAACAGTATGAAATGAAACAAAAGTGTCTATTCAGCCCATGATATTTGAGGAGCACAGACCAAAAAAGTTGGTGAAGAAATTATTCCCATTTGGCTGATTGTGTGATTACAGTGTATACCTAGCCTCACAATGGCTCTGATTGACCTGACCCAATTATTTGATGTTGTCCAACCAACCTCAAAGCAAGAATCCATGTTCCTTTGCAGGCTTGCTAACTTCAATGAACAAAAAAGTCAGCACAACATACAAGAAAAAGCCATACACAGGAATGGTATGGAGGGAACATCTGCACTGGGTTGGAAGTCAAGTCGACCAACGTAACTTCCGAATTCCCTTCACATTGAGACTCTGTGAATCTCTGAAATCTCACCTGCTGTGTGATCATGACCAAACAACTTTACCGCTCTGGGTCAGGATTTTCCATCTGTAAAATGAGAGCGGTGGCTCTAATATTCTGTGGTTCTCCTTTAAAATTATAATCATTTGGCAACAGCCATGAGGGCAGAAAAGCTGAGACTCCTGCAACCATTGCTCTGAGCAAAATCAACTCCAAACAAAGCCACAGAAAGAATTCTCTCCTTTACCTTTTTTATTGCCCTCTCTTTGTCCAAGCCCCGAGTGACTTGTTATAACATCACTGTAAATTGATTACTAATATACTCACCAAAATTCAGAAAAGAATAAAAACAAATCAGGATCTTCAATAAATGCCCTTCATTTCAGAAAAGGAGTTTAATTTAGTAGAAAACAAAAAACCTTCAAGAAGCCTATGCTAATACAGCAAGTAAGAACAGTTACTTTTGGAAACATTCTCAAATACCGTACAATTCAACTCCTCCTGATAATCTAGGCAGGAGAGAATTGGAGACATACTTCATAAGGATGATTTGGGGGACAAAAAATATCTATTAAAATTTTTACTTTAAATATGAACCAAACTCTTTGCAGAAGATGAGTACTAGATTTTTTTCATTGCTTCCAGTGATACCCAGTAAAATTTTGATTAACCACAACTCTATAAATACAAACTTCAAATTTCCAGAATTTTCTTGCTACACTTTGCTCCAAGGAAAATGTTTTAGGCTCCTTGCTCCAAGGAGCCAGTTTTAGGCTCTCTGATCAGCCCTGAGAGGGTGAAAACCGTGATTACAACAGATGGTCAGCCCCAGAGCACTCACATGCCTCTCTGGGTTTCTTTATCTAGCCAGAGAAGATGATATATAGATAATATTCCTATAGATAATATTTATACCATTTACATAATATGTGTATTATGTTCATATTATAATATTTTATAGATAATACTTATTAACTGATTATCCTATGGAAGGTCCTGTGCTAACGGTTTATTAAGCCTGAGCTTACTTAGGAGACTGGTAATGAAGGAACCCTATTGGAAACCAGCAAGAGTTCTTTAGACTCAGAGGGGTTAGCCAGGAGGGACAGGAGTTGAGCCATGAGGTGTAGCTGCTATGGCAGAAAGGATTACAGAACCTTCAGACAGCTGTTGCAACAACTATGGCCTTAGACCTCTCCTGGCCACTGCTTGGACAGGTTCCAGAGATTGCTGTACTGCAATCCTTTGAGCTTGGCTGCTGCAAGCGTCCCATGGGGTTTCTGGACCTTTAGTCAGCCACTTGGACTTAAAATTTAGGCTTCTTTGACCTTACACTGATACCCAGTTTCACAGTATCTAGTGCCAGCCTGCATTTGCCCTGCACTGGGCAAGAGAGGAAACTAAGAGATGCAACAGGAGACTATTACAATAGTCCACACCAAAGAGGTTTCATATAGGGAGGTAGCAGTGGAGTGGGATGGAAAGGAGCATATTTGAGCTATCTTTTGAGGACAGTAAAATTGGCATGCCTGTCTCTGGGTTTTATGTTCACAATGATCGCCTAATTGTTCCATCTGATTTGGCTGCTTTCTTTGTCAAAATTGGTATACTTATTTCAACACACTAACCAAAATAAATCCTGGTTTAGAGACTGGATTTCTCACATTTAAATACTTTCTGTGGTATGTGCATACTACCTAAGACTTAACAATTCCAAGAAAAGTGAAGAAGAGAGCATAAATATAAGTGATAATTCAATCCAAAAGAGCAGACTATCATGTACCTCGATCCAAAATCTTCTTTCATAAAATATTAATATTCTCAAATGGAAATATTACCTATGATACACACTGAGTGCTACTCAGATGGCAACTGGCCAAGAAGAGAAAGGATTTTTTTTAACACCAATACATTAAGCTCTGTAAAAAATTGTTTACTGCTGAAACTTGCGCACAAAGAATTAGAAATAGAATCAGTGAAGCATATGCCTCAGCATATCTTTTTAATCAGTCTCTCCCATGCATTAATTTAACTCCCATTGTTGTATTTTCATCCCTGCTGGAATGGTTTTTACTTTGCCTTGTTTGAGACTCAAAAGCCAGACATTTAGAAGTAATCCAAATCCCCAGCAAATGGCCCAACCCATGTAGCCCACCACCTGTACTGATGCCCAAACTATCTCTCTTAAGCCAGGAGACATCCAGAATAAAAGTAGAAAAGTCAAGTAATCATTTAGATGGATACTTGAAAATGGTGTCATTTAGAAGATTTGGATGCTTCATAATTTTTTCTTCCATTTTAATCCAGATGTTTGCTGTTTCCACCAGTGCTCTTAGATGTTTGCCCTTTGGGGATGGCATGCTTTGGTTTACCTATAGCCTATTCAGAAATAATTAAAAATACTTGACATGTGTCCAGAAGATATCTGGCAGATGAATCAACAACAAATTCAATAGTTTTTTTTAAAGATATACTCTTATATACCTTGATGATTATTTATCACACGTTTATCAGGAAGTCATTAATTTAGAAGGTGATACTTCCAAATTCCTTTGACTGATCTCTGAACATTACTTGTTAGTTTAGTCAAATAACTGTTTTGACACATACTTTCTAACAAATTTCCCAGTTGTTTTGACGCCCATTCTGAAAGAAGACCCCCAGGCACAGGCTGGCACAATTATTATAACCAGTTGACATGATTAGACCTAAGGACTGTCTTTCAGGGAGATTTCACTTCCAGATTTCATTAAACTAGCCAAAAGACTCACATCTTTTTATGTTCTAACGTTCGCCTACAAACCCGTAGTTATAGTAACCGAGAGCAAATGCTCAGCCTCAAAGGATTATCAGATTTGAAGCAATGGACTAGATTTGGCAGCTTCTCTGCTGTCCAAGATGCTTAGGGACTTAGAGGCAAAATAGTCTCCTACTCTTTCTCTTCCTTACTTTGAAATGACAGTTGAAATGCCCACTTTCTGGGGAATGCCAGTCTCCCTTCTATGTGTCCCCCCCCCCCAAAGTAAGCAGCAGAGAGAAGTTAAATGTCAGGTAAGAAGACGTACAGGGTTGGTGGTTACTATAAAAATAATTAAGGGAAGACTCCACAGAGAAACGGGGCTTGGAGCTGAAACATGAAGGATAGGTAGATTCTGAGTTGGCAGAAAGGGAAACATACTGAATTCAAGGTACAAGCAAAAACCTGAAGGAGAGAATGAATATCATGTAAATATAGAACCAGGCCAGGTAAAGCAGATAATCCCTACTGCTTCAACCTCAAAATGGTGATGTTAAAGATTTCTCCAAGAGAAAGCCAAGATTACAAAATACCTTTACACATGGGTCTGGCTTTCCACTTCCTTCTGATTCAGCCACTGGGATATGGATTTTGATTGAGGCAGTATGGTAAACAGAATAATGGCTCCCAAAGATTTCCATGTCCTAAAACCCAGAACCTCTGACTATGTTACCTCACATGTTAAAAGGGACTTGAAATGAGGAAATTATCCTGAATTTTCCAGGTGGACCCAAAGTAATCACAAGCATCCTTATAAGTGAAAGAGGAAGCCAGAGAATCAGAGAAGGAGATGTGAGGATGGAAGCAAAAGTCACTATAATGGGATTGTTGGCTTTGAGCATGGAGGTTACTCATGAGCCAAGAAATGCAGGCAACCTCTAGAAACTGAAACAGGCAAGGCAAAGTAGGTGCTCCCCTAGAGCCTCTGAAGGGAATACACCTTGGTGTTAGCCCAGTGAGATCCACTTGGAACTTCTGACTTTTAGAACTATATATAACAACTCTGTGCAGTTTTTAGCCATAAAGTTGGTGGTATTTTGTATAGCAGCAATAGGAAATTAATATAAGTAATCTACTAAATAATACTCAAAGGAGCGTAACCAATTCAGGATTTATGTGGTCCAATATTCCTCTCCCAGAGGCCCATGGGTAGGGAATGACAAGAATAGGCATCAAAGGTATCATCTTAGGACTGAATGATCATTGTATTAGAGACCAAGACCCCACTAAGTGGCTGGGAGCTAAAAGTACAAATTTAAGTAGTGTGTCTAATAATTATAATAACAATGAAAGCACCTACCAGATGTTCTATAGCTACTCCATGCCAGCACTTTACATTTATTTTAATCATCATAAGAAGTCCATTTAAAATATGTTATCATTATCTCTATTTTACATCATCTTGTTTTATAGATGAGGAAACTAAGTGCAAGGGAAAGGATAGAAAGAACCAGAGAGAAAGTCAGGGGCCCAGGAAAGTAGGCTGAAAATCAGAGCAAGGCTCCAGTCCCAGCAAAAAGATGGTAGCACTAAAGAGAAAACTGACAGAAAAATCCAGTGGGGGATTGCAAGTGTGGGAGGAAAGAAGGGCTGCAATTCAGTGGACCTGTGTGTGCCTAGGATTTATGCCAAATAGGCTGGGTCCAGATATCCAGGGCAGCATGAGTCATGCTAGGCCTTGCCTGTTGGTGGGTTGAAAGTTTGGGGTGGGGGTAAATGCCATTTGCTATAGGCAAGGCCTGCTAATCTTTAAGCATTCCAGTCTGTGGGGCTCACATAGGATCACTACAGCATCTGTCGATCATCTCAGAGGCAGACTCTCCTACACTGAGCTCAGGGTGCTCTCACAAGGGCTTCAACCACCTTCAGCCTCATGTCTTGTCATTTTCCCAAAACAGACTCTCTGCTCCAGGCAAACCAACTGCTTTGCCTTCTTTCAAGGATTTGTACCCAGGAAGAAGCAGAATCTTCTCTAGTGAGCAGAGGATAAATTCTGGAAGGAAATCTCTAAGGAGTAATGGGTAATTGTTCCTGTAGAACCCAAACCAATTCTACTGAGTTTTTGTTCCTCCCTCAGGTTTTTTTCTTCCTTTTACTCCCTTTTGGAAGCAGTCTTGGTCCCCAGAGGGAGTGTGTCACCTCATTTAAGAATTAAAACCAAAGCCAAAAAAAAAAAAAGAAAGAAAAGAAAAAGAGAAAGGCACAAACTAAATTTTTTCCAAACCTGCCTCACCCACACACAATCCTTCTCTGAGTTCCAGCCTGAGGACCATGATCTAATTCCAAGCTGACAGGAAAGGCTGTAGAGACTGGCCCCACTGAGCCTAAATGCATCTAGTCTTCCTGCCTCCCTTCAGCATCACCATTTACCCCAGGAGAATTCTGTGTGATGACCCATGCAGTTGCTTCCTCCCTCACCCTACAAAGCAGTCTCGTATAAGTCTACCCATTATAATTTGACCATATAACAATTTCACAGCCATGTAATAACTAAACACACGTGGAAAGAGAATCAGCACCAATTCTAGGAAGCCCTTCCTAACCCTCATAAACTGGATCAAATGTCCCTCAGTGCTCACAGCACCCAAAAAGGTCTCAGTTGAGATGATACATGGTCACAGAGGTACAATGCAGAATTGGAGAAAACAGAATTCTTCACACAATTTTAAATATTATCCAACTACCAGACTACACTGCCTCTAGAGTACTCTGAAATAAACTTATCAATTCTGTGTAATTATCTTATGAATGGCACAATTATATAACATTGTATTCTTTGTGTATGTAAAAAGGATCCACTTGTTAAATTTAAATTAAAAAAATTCATTTTGTTTTGGCATTTCTTCATCTCTTTCATTTTATGAGGTGCCTCAAAACATAGAAGATGCTTAGGTCTTTCTCAAGCTCTGAGAGACCCTGCTAGCATTTACCTGTGGGAATTATATAATATCTTCTCTACTTGCCTAACTGCCTCAATCCTGGCTGCACTTTAGAGTCACCTGGGTAACTTTGAAACCCCCAGCGGACTGGGACCACGCTTACCAACTGAAATTAAAATGCTGAGTGAAGGCTGCAGCAGCTTACAGGTGAAATATCCCCCAGGTGATTCTGATCCACACTGGGGGCCTCGAACCACTGGTGTAGACTGAGAACTCCTTTTAAAGACGGGGCCAAATCTGTCCCATTCCTGTCTCTAGATAGTAAACATTCAGGAAATGTTTGCCAAATGAATGAACGGTGTTTCACAGCTTCCTTTGGAAATCACTACTGCCATGCTATAATGTTGACATCCCTCACAAAGGATACCTTCTTTCTGTAGAAATCCCCTCTGAATTGATCCTACTCTGCCCTGATTCATTTTGTAACTAAATCCTAATAGTGGGCATGAAATAGGTTTTCTATATCTATTGTATAAACTACCCCCCCACTCCTACCATCCAGCCCAATTACAAGCCTTTTAGAAATGCCACTGGCAAGTAATCAGACCTAACAACTCACAGATGAGTCACAAACTCAAGCTTGTCCCCTTGCTCTCAGCCCCTTCCCATCTATCCAACTTGGGACATTTGTGCTTTTATGCCTGAGATTAAACTAGGCTCACCAGCCTTTTTTCTAAATCTCTGGTTTATTTTTAAACTACTTTTTCTCCTCTTTTGTGCTAAAATTAAACACCTCTGATAAATCTTGACTACCATTCAAAACAGTGGCAATAGAATAAATGCAATTTTCATTTAACTCTCTACCAGAAATCTTTTGGTCCTGTGGATTACTTTCACAGGTTGTTTGGTTTGCGCTATCTCCTGATTCCTTTACCCCTAAGGAAAGAGGCTGCTTTCCCAGAAATCTTTCTTAGCTGGGCCCCCTGGGAGGCTGTCACATCACCAAGGCTAATGAGAACTCCATTTTTACATTTTTACACTTTTCCTAATTGTCACAGCAAACACACATTTAGGAAAAAAAGAACAGGCTCAGGCCTGTGATTAGATGGCTACCCAAGAAGTAGGATTTAGAGTCTTTTCACTAAGTAGAGAGGAGTACCAGGCTGGGGGCCCTCCTCAAGAAACTTACTCCATGCACTCAGTGCTGCCTAAAATCCTACCATTGTGGATTTATTCCTCTGACTTAAGGGTGTCAATGGTCTTTTCTATGGGAGAGGGGTAATATGATCAGTCATTTGTAACTTAGAGAATGACATTATCAGCAATTTTGCTCTATAATCAACAGAATAAAATTGAGAGCAGAGGACCATGAGATACCCAGGATTTAGGAGGAAGAAGAATGAAGTGCAGGGTTGGAGAAAAGCTGAGTGTTCCAGAGATAATTTTATCACCTTCTTCATTCTGAGTAGGCTGGATCCCAACAAAACCCTTAGGTTAACAGTAAAAACTAGTTCTGCCTTGAGATGCACCCTACCAGCCAATCCTCTAATCAGTAGCTCTGCTGTCATATTTCTGTATGTTTTGGAACACAGGTGTCCCACCTACTCATGAGAATTCCTGTCTACAAGGAGGGATGTTGAGAAGGGATATGAGTTAGATACTATAGTTGCTTTTGTCCTGCTAAGCACCTCATTACTCAGTCCCTCCCTTCCACACCAGCAAGGCACACAGCCTCATAAGGTAGATGAAACAAAAAGGAAAGTCACAAGGGGTACACTCTCTCCCCTTCCCACCTTAGGGTTCAATATTTAAAACTGAAAAATAATAAATTTGTCTCTCCTTCTTGGGAAAAATATATAGATTTCTTGCCACAGGTCATTAGAGACATCATCTGACAACTGCCTCAAGGTATTGTACCAGGCTTCAAAGAGCCCTTGACCTCCAGGGAACTCTCCCCCTGTTGATTAGCTTTCCAGTTCCATACAAACCCAAGCTAATCCATTCCACTGACTGCACAGTCCTGTGTCTGCAACAGGACTGCATACAGCCTCATAGGCAAGAAGAGATTGTTTCTTGGCACCAAGCATGTTATTTCAAATTTAATATAAAACACACAAGTTTAGACCAATTCAGAGGAAGACTTCAGGGAATTTATAAGAAGTCTAAAGAACAAAATCTGTCAAAGCTAGAAGGAGCTTTGGAGATCATCTACTCTAGTGATTTTCTTTTAAAAAAATATTTTATTTACTTATTCAGGAGAGAGACAGAGGGAGAGAGAGAGAGAGAGAGAGAGAAAGAGAAGCAGACTCTATGTAGGGACCCTGATGTGGGACTCAATCCAGGGACTCCAGGATCGCGCCCTGGGCCAAGGGCAGGTGCTAAACCACTGAGCCACCTGGGGATCCCTACTCCAATGATTTTCAAACTTCAATCTCTCTCTCTTTCCCATATATGTATATACTCACATACTCTCATATATATATACATGTACACTCATATAAATATACTCTCATATATATGTGTATACTCATATGCATATATATTCATATATATATATATATATGAATATATATATAATCTGAAAGACCTACAACCCACCCATTTAGCCTCCTCCTCTTTCTCCCTTAGCAGCCTCTGAGGTATCATCACAGAACCCTAGGGCTTCCCAAAATATTGCTGGCAAACCACTGATCCAGCTGAACCCTCTATTGAGGAAACTGAGCCCAAGAGCAAGAGACATGGTTTGTCCAAGGTCATGTAGCAATTCAGGGACAGAACGGGTTGTGGAACATAGGTCTCCTGATAGCCAAGCCAATGTACTTTCCAAATACCACAAAACACTTTAATAGCATTTATTGAATTTTTTTTCAGGTGACAAACACATTAGTCTTCTGCAACATAATTTTAAGGACCAAATAATATTCTAGATATAGATATCTATATATATATAGATATAGAATATCTATATCTTATAGATATACCATAATTTACTGATTGTGTTCATGCTTTTGAAAACAGTTTGGAACAGAAACATAAAGTCTGCTTAAGTTATGCATGCCCTTAAATATGCAGCCTGTTAGAATGCATGCTTTAAAGTTGGCTAACTTGACGAAACCATGAAATTCACCCATTAAGAAATGCAAGTGTCTCCCAATGAGGTCATATTGGCATAATTAGAAGAGAAGCTAAATTTGCAACACTTGTGAGTTGTAAGATCCAATTCCCTTCGAAGCACATTCCCCAAGCACTCCTTCCATATGCATTCACTCACCATACCCTTCTGGGGAAGACCCAGCCATTTCAATACTGCCTCCATAATCTCTGCATTGGTCATGATCTTATAAAGTAATCCACCATTGCAAATACCATCACCCACTACCAAAGCACAATCCAACCATGCTGGCTGATTTTTCTCTTGATCATCCAGCTTCAAACCTTACTTAGGTAGGGACGCCTGGGTGGCTCAGTGATTGAGCATCTGCCTATGGCTCAGGTGGTGATCCCGGGGTCCTGGGATTGAGTCCCACATCAGGCTCCCTGCGAGGAGCCTGCTTCTCCCTCTGCCTATGTCTCTGCCTCTCTCTGTGTCTCATGAGTAAATAAATAAAATCTTTAAAAAAATAAAAACCTTACTTAGGTAAACTAACAGGAACTGAAGGTGAATTACACAATGAGGCTTGATCCTGACCTATTTGACATTCATCCCCAGAATATCTGCCCAGACTAGTACACAAAAATCTCACCTCAGCCCCTTTCTCAAATCAGAACTACTGACCCTTTGCCCTCTTCCCGCCCCCCCCATCCTTAGTCCTACCAATGCCCCTAAGTGAAAGCTATGGCATGCCCAAGATCTGAGTCTAAGAACTGTTTCTGTATATCAGGCATATACTTGATTCAATCATAGTGCTATTGCCCATACCTGTTACCTAGACCTAGGAGCTCACCTTTGCTCACTTAGAATTTCCAGCCTACGTTCAAAATACCTAACTTCACTGTTGTCCAGATCTTTTCACTAACTCCACTCCATGATTTCCAGTCTTCAGTCCTATGCTTATGATCTACTTAAATTCCCTGGATTCTGGACCTTACTTTCCTTCTTTAGTTGAAATCCCTTAACTGCTCCCACATTCTTGCCCCTCTTTGCCTTTTAAGATTTTCCAGGCCTATCAAGGAAATACAAATCAAAACCACAATGAGATACCACCTCACACCAGTGAGAATGGGGAAAATTAACAAGGCAGGAAACCACAAATGTTGGAGAGGATGCGGAGAAAAAGGAACCCTCTTGAATTGTTGGTGGGAATGTGAACTGGTGCAGCCACTCTGGAAAACTGTATGGAGGTTCCTCAAAGAGTTAAAAATAGACCTGCCCTATGACCCAGCAATTGCACTGCTGGGGATTTACCCCAAAGATACAGATGCAGTGACACGGCAGGACACCTGCACCCCAATGTTTATAGCAGCAATGTCCACAGTAGCCAAACTGTGGAAGGAGCCTCGGTGTCCATCGAAAGATGATGGATAAAGAAGATGTGGTCTATGTATACAATGGAATATTACTCAGCCATTAGAAACGACAAATACCCACCATTTGCTTCGACGTGGATGGAACTGGAGGGTATTATGCTGAGTGAAGTAAGTCAATCGGAGAAGGACAAGGGTCTCATTCATTTGGGGAATATAAAAAATAGTGAAAGGGAATAAAGGGGAAAAGAGAAAGAATGAGTGGGAAATATCAGAAAGGGAGACAGAACATGAGAGACTCCTAACTCTGGGGAACGAACAAGGGGTGGTAGAAAGGGAGGTGGGTGGGGGGTGGGGGTGACTGGGTGACAGGCACTGAGGGGGGCACTTGATGGGATGAGCACTGGGTGTTATTCTATATGTTGGCAAATTGAACACCAATAAAAAATAAATTTAAAGAAAAATAAAATAAAAAATAAAAAAAAGATTTTCCAGGCCTCCCTGGTTTGGGATACCTAATAGCCCATCTCCTGTGAAGGTGAACATCAGCCTTTTTGTTCCACTCCCAGATTTTTCTGTCCTCTTGTCAACCAAGTCCCAATGTGACACCTATATTTCCATTCTCATCAGGCATAGTGCTGTAGTAAGAGCTGGAAAGCCGCATCCGGCCTAGAAGCTCAATGGCTCTTTTAGAATCACTCGTGATCTCCATATGCCTAGTGTCCTCAGGTAGCCATATGTTTACCTATAGCTACACACTTAGGTGTCTTACCCGTATCTGCTTCACCTGGACAAGACTTTGTGCCTTACTCAACACATATTTTTCTTTTTTCTTTTTTTTCATATTTAAGTTTCTCTTTGGGAATTACTTTAAGAGATGTATCAAGTTTGTCTGGAAAACCTCATCATAAGTCTCTCATCTTGTAGTATGGATGTAATTTGAGGAAGAAGCTAAAAGGAATTTGGGGAGGAACCTGATGGATAAGCTGGAAAATTCATTTCCTGGTCAGTACCTGATGACCAGAAGCAGACATTATGAGCTAGATCATTAAGAGAAAGAAGCCAGTCATATAATTCATCTTTCCAAGATAAATATATATTTTTCTTAATATAATGTACACTGATTTTAGCTGCATATAAAATAATATGCACTCAATATATAAATGCATAAAATAGGAAATTAAAATTTTTTTAAAAAAATTTTCTAGATAATCCAACTATCTCAGAAACAACCATTTTTAACTGCTTATAGCAACACTGTTGAGAAGAAATATAATGAGAGGACATACATAGCTTTAAATGTTCTTTTTTGAAAAACAACTTTAAATTTTCTAGGAGCTATACCAAAATGTAAAACAAAACAAAAACAACCAAAGGGAAGTAAATTTAATATTTTAAATTTAATCCAATATTTCCAAAATATTGTTATTCCAACATGTAAAAATTAAAATATAATAATGAAATATTTTACATACTTTTTGTGTTGAATCTTCAAACTCCAGTAGGTACATTTCAGCACATCTCAATTCTGAGAAGCCCACAAATTGCTCAAGAGCCACATGTAGCTTGTGGCTACCATATTAGACCAAGCGAGTTAACAGTACAGTTGACCCTTGGAAAACAGATTTGAACTGCCCAAGTCCACTTATATGTGGATTTTTTCAATGAGTATGGGACAGGACTATAAATGTACTTTCTCTTCCTTATGATTTTTTGCCAGCTTACTTTATTGGAAGAATATAGTGTATCATACAGATAACATACAAAATATGTGTTAACTGTTTATGTTATCATTAAGGCTTCCAGTCAACAGTAGGCCATTAGTAGTTAAGTTTGGGAGGAATCAAAAGTTATATGCAGCTTTTTGACTGCACACAAGGTCAGTGTCTCTAATTCCCCCATTGTTCAAGGGTCAACCATACATCCTTCTAGATTTTTATATATAAATATAATTTATTTGTATATTTGTTCACATAAATGGAAACATACTATTCATATCTTTATACTTTGCTTTTTTCTCCTAACAATATAACATAGACACATATCCACATCAGCATCTATAAATTGTCCTAATCCTTTTAAATCACTATATTGTCAATTATTAGTGAGACTGAATATCTTTTCTTGATTACTGGCTTAAGTTTCTTATTTCTTTCTTCTGCCCCTTTTCATTTCCCCTCTTTTTTCTATTTGAGTTGGGTTTTATCTCTTGTAACTGAAAGAGTTCTGCCTAACAATTTGCAATAGTTCTTTAATATATTAAAAATACTATCTTTTTGTGTCATAAATGTCACAAATAGTTTTCCCAACTTGTTTCTCTTTCAACATTATTATGTTGGCCTTTGATATTTAAAAAAAGGTGTACATAGGGGTGTGTGTGTGTGTTTTAATAATGTTTAAAATAATTTCTTTCATTTTTTTCCCTGGCCTTGATGTAATGCATAAAAAATCCTCATCAACCTACAAGATTATACAAACATTCATTTATATTTTCTTCTAATACCATTATCTAAATATTTAATCCTTTTGGAATATTCTTTTGTATGAGCTGTCAGTAGATATATAATTTTTTCACACATTGCCATCTAATTGCCCCCAAACCCTTTACAGAATAATATAGTCTTTTGAAGTGCTTTAATATATATTAAATTGGTATGTTATTAGGTAGATAGATATGCATTTGTTTCTGAACCTTCTACTCAACTGCATCGATCTACCTGGCTATTCCCATGCTAGTCACATACTCTAATCACTTTATTTTTATAGGATGTTTTATCATCTGGTAGGACAATTCCTGTCCTCCACAATTAGGTTTTCTCCAATTGTCTAAGTTATGCTATCTCTTTTATTTTTCAAGATAAACTAGAATATAAACTTATCAAACTTCCTCAAAATCTTTGAAATGTTTTATTTGAAATTCATTTGGAATTACATGAAGATAATTAATATTTAAAAACTATTGAGTCTGTCTATCCAATTCCTTCCAAGGAATGTTAGGGTGACCCTCCATTTATTCTTTATGACCTAGCATAGGTTAAATTGTTGTAAAATATCCATGGCTATTCTAAAATACTGTGCACAGTAGAAGTGTATCTATATAAAACTGAGCTTGTTAATAATGCTATTTAAATATTTTTATTTTCCTTTTTTTTGTCTACTTGAACTACCATGTTTCAAATGAGGTAAGTTAAAATTCCCTACTATAATTGTGTATTGTTATGTATTCCTGATTTTGCAAAATTGGCCCAAGTCTACGTTCTGCTTTTATATCTCCCTAATTATTTTGAAAGGCCATATTATAGGTCCACTCTACTAATAAATTCTCTTACTTTTTAACATAAAATTCTTTATTTAAGTGTAGAGAAATTTAAAAAAATTAAAGAACTCTCAGAATCTCCTCTTCCTTATTAACCCATAAGAATATTTTTAAAACAAAAAGTAATATACACTACGCTTTAAAAATCAAATAGTATGAAAAGATACAAAAGGAGAATTGAAAGCCTCTCTTATTCAGCCCTGCACCTGTTAACTACAAATTCTTGTGATTCTATATATACAAAGTCCTGTATGCCCATATATATATTTATTTATACATAGTACATGAAGTAATACTAAACCTTGCTTGTCTTTTTCAGTTGGTAACATATCTCAGAGCTCTTCCATATGTTCACTTCCAGAGCTACCTAATTCTTTCAATAATACATAGAATTTCACCCATATGAACTAACCAGTTTGACTGTTTTCACTTTTTTGTTATGTGTTGACACACATGTACAAGCACACACATGTACACACAAATGCTACGATGAACATCTAGGTTAACATCTGCAACAATATTTCCTAAAATTTTGCTAAAAATCAATTGTTGAATCAAAATGCATAAGTACTCTAATTTGTTAAAAACATTATAAATTGCTTTCTGGAAAGTTTGCATAAATTTACAGTCTAATCAACAATGTACAAATTGCTCACTTCCCAATATTTTTACCAACACTGGGTTTAATCTAACTTTTTAGTTTTCACTGATCTGATAAATGAAAAGTGAAATCTCATTGTTCTGATCTTAGTTCTTTGATTATGTGTGAAATTGAGAATTATAACATGTATTTTTGGTCATTTTTATTTCCTTCTTTGATAAACTGCCTATTTACATTTTCTATGCATTTTTGTATTGGGTCATTCATCATTTTCTTACTGATCCATAAAGACTTTTTTCTAAATTAAGGAAAGTAGACCTTTGTCTGTCTTATATGTTTCCCAGCTTTCACTTGTTCTACTTTTATTTTTGTTTATTATAGAATTTTAGTCATATAGAAGTTTCAATTATTAGGTAGTCAACAATATAAATCTTTTGTTTCATGGTTTGCGAGTTTCCCTTTACATTTCCAAAAACTCATTTTTAACCTACATCTCTTTATAACAATAGCATCATTTAAACATTATCTACTACCTCTTCAAAAATTGATAAGTTAAAACCCATAATTTCCAAGACTACCTTTTCTCTTCTGTTTTATTCCCATCTCAATTTTATTGGGAGAATTGCTGAGTAGGGTGCTTTAGTTAAGTACTTTGGGCTTCAGCAGTGTTTTTTCTTCTATTTGCTCCCTCTATTGCGTCATTTTGCTTATTTTGTATTGGTAATAGAGCTTATAAATTCTAATTCATCTAGCAAATATTTTCTGATTGCTAACTTTATATCAAGTGCTGCGCAATATAAAATTGGGATGGGGATTTTAAAAAGTTGAATAAAACCAATCTTATAGCTGTTCTCATGGAAGTGTATTTTAGTAGACTGTGGAGAAGGAGGTGGTAGAAAAGTAAACTGAAAAATAAATAAAATACTTGCAAGATTTAATAAGTGCTCGGAAAAATATAAAGAAGGTACTGAGACAAAGTTTAGCAGAAGACAGGTGGAAGGCCAGAGAAGGTGATTTTTTCCCCCAATTTCTCTTTGTCATAGAAGCTTGGTCTTATTTTATTTTTTTATTTCTTTTTTAAAAGATTTTATTTATTTATTTATCATGAGAGACACACACAGAGAGAGAGAGAGAGAGAGAGAGAGAGAGAGAGAGAGAGAGAGAGAGAGGCAGAGACACAGGCAGAGGGAGAAACAGGCTCCTTGCAGGGAGCCGGATGTGGGACTCCATCCCCGGTCTCCAGCGTCACACCCTGGGCTGAAGGTGGCGCTAAACCGCTGAGCTACCCGGGCTGCCCATTGGTCTTATTTTATTGATGCTATAACCTCTCAAATGTTATTTAGAAACTGGATTTTCCAGTTTCTAATTTTCTCAAAGTTATTTCCTGTTTCCTATACTAACTCTGCTTTAGTGGGGCCAAATGTGCTAATTATTCAACTACTCTCTATTATACTGTGGATTCTGTCCATATATCTAGTGACTTTTCCTTTTCTGTTCATATTTATAAAGCAGGTCACAAATTGATCAGTATCAATAGCGGGTATGGATTTTGTAACAATTGGGTGGATCACCAATTACCCTTGCTAAGTGCCTCTGTTTTGGAGCGGGGCCCTCCAGAGGACCATGGCTAGCACCGAATGCTCTAAACAGCTGCTCAAAATACACAGTTTGGGTGGAATTTTGGAAAAGCATTTATTTGTGCCCCCCTGACACTTCCCAACAACTTCTCTGCCGACTAAGTCCTCTTTTGGCTTCTGCTAGTAGGACTTTATAGCTAGCTCTGTTCTGCCAGTGTGGCAATTGCCCATGGATGGGGAAGAAGTTACTAGGGAGATCTAGCCTGTTAGGGAAAGAAACACCCTCCACACACTAATCTGGGGCTTCAAAAATATTGAGAGAAAATATACCAGTTAGATCTGACCACATTAGCAATGTCCACTCATATTACCCTGAGCACTATCCATAAAAAGGGAAACCTGGTGACTAATATGATTAGATGCTGGAGTCAGGGAGTCTAAGTTCAAAACTCAACTGCCAATTACTAGTTATATGACCTTGAGTGAATTATTTGACCTCCTTGAGATATTTTCTCATTTTAGAGAAATGGACATTAAGGAGGGCACTTGACATAATGAGCACTGAGTGTTTTATGAACTAATAATCCCCAAAACTAATACTATACTATATGTGAACTAACTTGAATTTAAATAAAATTTTTAATAAATTTTAATAAAAAATAAAGGAACAGCCATAATACTATTTGACTCATAAGATTGATGTGGATGGATATCTAGCTTAAATGAGAAAATATACACAAAGTACATTACAATTCCCCAAGTCCTTTGATCTCTTTCCTTTGCTTCATAATCAGTAAGTAATGATCCAAACTGAGCGCTTGACTCTCTAGGATGAGTATCGGCAAGAAATGCACACCAATCCAGTCCTCATATGTTTAGTCTTGTTGGCCTTTTGAGAACTCAAAGATGTTGGTTTTGCCATGACAGTATTCCTAGCTCAGAGTGAAAACGACATGTTTTATCCTGAGTTACTATTTTTCTCAAAGGCATATTATTTGGTCCTTTTTTTCCCTTGAAAAGTCACAATAAATGTCAAATGTTCAGCATTTCTATTTATCAAATCAGAACGCATGGCATAATCTTCACAGAATCTTCTGTGTTCATTTTTTTCCCTCTCAGATGAGTCTAATTGCTGCTATATTTAAACCTATCTTGCTAGCCAGTACTCTCAAAGTTCATCATCTGGTTGAATGAATAAAAATATCTGATTTCTTCAACACTATTTTGAGTCCTTATTTAAATGTTCAAATAGTCTTTTAAAATTTTCCTTATTTTAAAACTTTGTTGTGTGAAATATTATAAACGTAAACAAAAACTTGAAAGAAAAATATGAAGTATATTATTGGAGAGAGGAGTGTTCTTCCCTGTTCCTAATGTTCCCTTCCCATATGGATGGATCTGCATTATCAAACTTGTCAAAGTAGAGCTGATTTTCAAATGAAGTGTGACCCTACCATATTTTAAACATTTTACTTAAAAAAAAAAAACACATGGTGATTTTATTTTTTTTTCACTTGGTGATTTTATAGGCATGTTATTTCACACATACCTATTTCGAAGCATAGGTAATTATGCTACTTAAATCATTACAAATCATTGAAAAGGGTATAAAACATTCTGACTTACTTTATAAACTTATAATAATCCTAATCCTATGTAGTGTTTTCACATTTCCCCAATACATAGGAGAGGATTGTGGCTTGAAAAGTGAAAAACAGAGTACCTCCATGCTTAGCATAGTGCCTGATTGTCAAACAAAAGCACAAGGAAAGAAAACCGAGAGGCCAAACTCATTTATCATTATAAACGCAAAACTACTAAATAAAGTACTAATTGAATTTAAATGTTGTTACAAAAGTTGTTACCAGGGATGCCAGGGTGGCACGGTGAGTGATGGAGTCTTGGTTGCAGCTCAGGTGGTGATCCCATGATTGTGAGATTAAATCCCATGTCAGGCTCCACACTCAGTGCAGAGTCTGCTTGGGATGCTCTTTCCCTCTCCCTCTGCCGCTCCCCACCCCACCACGTGCTCTCTCACTTGCTCTCTCTCAAATTTTAAAAAAAAGTTTTTACCACGTTTGCCTTTTCCTAATAACTCGATGGTTTAAAATCTATATACTTCATACCAATAATGTGCTATTTTACTGATGTGTGATAAATGTATTTATCCTATCATAGGTCAGAGTAAAAAAAAAATCATTTGATAGGAATTGAACATCCATTCCTAAATAAAAGCAAATAAGAACTTTGCATATATTATCTTAATGTGATAAAAAATAATATTAGCTTATCATAAATCTCTAAAACATTACCATAATAGTAAGGGGGACGATCCAAACAGTATCACCACTATGATTTAATAGTCTTTCCAGAAATGAACAAGGGGTGGTAGAAAGGGAGGTGGGCGGGGGGTGGGGGCGACTGGGTGACGGGCACGGAGGGGGGCACTTGATGGGATGAGCACTGGGTGTTATTCTATATGTTGGCAAATTGAACACCAATAAAAAATAAATTAAAAAATAAATAAATAAATAAATAAATAAATAAATAAAAATAAAAATAATATTCTTTCCAGAAATTCTAGATATTGCAATGAGATAGAGAAAAGTATTTAAAAAGAAATAAAAGTTTTGTTTATCAATAGATATTGCTGATTACCGGAAAATCAACTGAAAATTTATTGGAATTAATAATAAAGTAAGATGACTAGTTTTCAAATGTTTACTTAAAAATCTGTATCTTCCTTATATACAAAAAATGATCAGTTAGAAACTATTCAAAAGATATGATTAACAATGGCAATAAACTTTGTATAAGATGTACAACTGGTAAAGGGTTGTCTAATGTCTATACTTTTCACCACTACACTGTACTGCCTCTCAAGAAAAACTTTCTAGAAAAATATATGATTAGTCAGACTCTTCTGGCACACAACCTTGAACAAGCTCATGAATCAGGATTTCACTATATTAAATTCAGTAATTCAGCAAAATGAACCAAGTGTTTATTAGGTACGAGACACTATGCCTGACATTGGCTTAAAAAGATGAAGAAAAAAAATTGTTTCCTTCACTCATGAAACTTAGAGTCTACTGAAGAGAGGTGTCTAGGGAGGCACTGAACATATAAACAAACAGACATGCATAATTATTTATTGTGATGAACACTTTGAAGACAAAAAATAGGATGCTATGAGAAAGAAAAATGGGGAAGATACATGATTTAAATTAGAACATCAAGGAAGGCTCCTCTGAGGGAAGAATATGTAAGCTAAGCCCTAAGAATAAGAGAAGTTGAAGCAAGTACCAAGTAAGAGAAAGTTATTTTCTATGTAATCAAATATATTCATCTATCTCCTTCCAAGTGTGCTTTTTCTATTTATTATCCCTTGACAGGTTTTCCTCACCTCATGATGCTGTAAAGATTTGCCTATATTTTTTTCCAGCAATAACAAGATACATTTATAAAGTATGTACTATTTGCTAGACACTCTTTTAAATTGCTTTACATGCATTAGCTCACTTAACCCTCACAATAACCTTGCCAAGTAAGTACTTTCATTACCTCCATTTTATAGATGAGGAACCTAAGGCATGAACGGATTAGGTGACTTGGCCAAGGTCACAAAGCTAGTATCTGATGGATTCGGAGTTTGAATCCAGGTATGCTTAACCTCAATCTATACTGTTTTGCAAATGTTTCTATTTAATTTTTACATATAGATCTTTAATCCACATGAAACTCCTCAGTACACATTATGAAAGCTTTTTCTTAAATGTTTAGTCAATTGTCCCAATATCATTTGCTGAATAAGTACTATTAACGCATGCTTTAAGCAATACTAAATTCTTACATAATCTTGAACCGCTTTCTTGTGTTTTTATTATTATGTCTGTTTAATCTATCTCTGTACTAATATTAGTCTGTCTTAAAATTGCTCTATCTTCTTTAAGCAAAACAAGACTTCAACTCAGAATTTTTCAACTTCATCTAAAATATCCTATTTTTTCTTACTATAAAATAGTCATTCACTTTTATGTTAACAAAAAATAACACTTCTATTTATGAGGACTTGTGGCACAATAACTAGAATTCTGCTGCTTACTACAAATTAGATGATGTTGCAGCATCAAACATATTTTGAACACCGACCCTGTTCTAGGTACTATGGTAGGTGACAGGAACATAAATGAATAAGATGGGTCCCTGCCCTAAAAGGAGTTCATGCTCTAGAAAAAGGAACAGAGAGGTAACTCAGACACGATAGTACTATAGGCTGATAGGATTAAGTATAGGGAGCATCTAAACCAGTTAAGGAGAGGGGGCACAATGAAGTCACCCACAGCGACACTGTTGCTTGAGTGGAGTTTTAAATGGCATGTGGGAGTTCACAGGATGCAGAAGGTAAGGACAAGTCATTACAAACAGCAGAAATAGCTTATGTGAAAGCCAGAGATCCTCAAGGAATTTCCAGAGGTTTGACCTGCCTGAAGCATGGAGTTTGTATTGGAACATAGCAAGGTATGAAGCTTGTGAAGTAGACAGAAGCTACTTCATGGTGGCCTTTATATATAATAAAATGCTTGGATTTTTTTTCTGAAAGTAATGAGAAGCTAAAGGGTTTTAAATAGAGAAATGTCGTGATCTGCTTCCACTAGTCATCCTCATCTAATTAGCTGATGTAAAGTGACCAAAAATAATGGTTTTGAGGTGCCTGAGTGGCTCAATCAGTTAAGTGTCTGATTCTTCATTTTGGTTCAGGTCATAGATTACAAGTTGTGAGATTGAGCCCCTCGTTGGGCTCATGCACTGGGCATGGAGTCTGCTTGGGATTCTCCCTCTCCCTTTCCCCCTCCCCAACCCCCCTCCCTCCCTTGCTCTTAAAGAAATAAAATAATAGTTTTATACAAAAGTGTAGAAAATTTTAAATGAATAAAGAATATATCTATGCAAGTCTGTGACCACAGAAGCTCACCAGCAATGATCAGAAGCAGAGCTATACTTCTTCTCCCTTATCCTGGTATATATATAAGCATCAATCATTTCATCAATGCCCAGGACTTGAAGTGGACCTTTGTTTATATATAGCTGCTATATGAAGAGAAATAAGTGTCCACCTCACCATTTGGGGCATTGATGAGGATTCACTGATATAGTCTATGGCCTGTATACAAAGATCAGGCAAAGAAAATGGTAGAGCTCAGATGCTGGGCACTGCTGAATAACCCTCACCTCTTCCTATGCAAAGTTCTAAGTCACACAGAGACATAAACGGTATCACTGGAATTAAACAGTAGGCTTCTGTTTGGCTCAGACCCAAGTGATCCTACCGAAGTAGAGAAAGGATAACCTTATAGATCCTTAGAGGTTAGGTTCTATATAAAGCCATTTTTAAAATATTTCATTTAACCTTACAGTCAAAGCCTTAATAGAGTGTATAACAATTGGGACTTTTTTTATTTCCATGGATAGAAAATCCACTTAAACAGGTCTTTTGAAAAGGACAATTTGTTAAGAGGGGAAGGGAAACATTGATCCATATAAACAAAAACCTCAGGGATGAATCTTGCTAACTTTGGGCAGAGCTTCATGCAGGGACTCAAATGATGTCACCAGGACCTGATTCTCTCAGACTCATGGTTTAGATCTGGTTTATTCTGAGACAGTCTCTCTCTTGGCAATTCTAAAATGGCCACAGCAATGCCAGATTGATATAACCTCAGCTTCACATTCAAGGGAAATCAGTTTCTTTTCCCCAAAAGTCTTGGGTACAACTCTCATTGATCTGATTATATATCCATCCAAGAACCCATCCATATGTGAACAAATGGATTAAAAAACAAGACCCATCTATATCCTGCCTACAAGAGACTCATTTTAGACCTAAAAAATACATTCAGATTAAAAATGAGGGGATGGAGAAACATCTATCACACAAATGGATGTCAAAAGAAAGCTAGTGTAGGGGCACCTAGGTGGCACAATCGGTTAAGTGTCTAACTCTTGGTTTCAGCTCAGGTCATGATCTCAGGGTCATGGGATCAAGCCTCGCATCAGGCTCTGTGCTCAGTGCAGAATCTACTTGAGATTTTTCTCTCCTCCTGGGTAGCCTGGGTGGCTCAGTGGTTTAACACCGCCTTCAGGCTGGGGTGTGATCCTGGAGACCTGGGATCAAGTCCCATGTCGGGTTCCCTGCATGGAGCCTGCTTCTCCCTCTGCCTGTGTCTCCACCTCTCTCTCTCTGTGTGTCTCTCATGAATAAATAAATAAAATATTTTTTTTTAAAAAAGGGAAAGATTCTCTCTCCTCCTTCTGTCCTTCCCACTTGTGCACTCTCACTCTCTAAAGACAAATAAATAAATCTTTTTTTTAAGATTGCACTTATTCATCAGAGACACACAGAGAGGGGCAGAGACATAAGCAGAGGGAGAAGCAGGCTCCCTGTGGGGAGCCCAATGTGGGAATCAATCCCAGGACCCCAGGATCATGACCCAAGCCAAAGGCAGATGCTCAACTACTGAGCCACTCAGGTGCCCCAATAAATAAATCTTTAAGAGAGAAAAGTAAAAAGAAATAAAGCCAGAGTAGCAATACTTACACCAGACAAAGTAGACTTTAAAACAAAGACTGTAACAATGGACAAAAAAAAAGACATCATATAATAATAAAGGGAACAATCCAACAAGAAGATTTGACAATTATAAATATTTATTTGCCCAGATTAGGAGTACCCAAATACATAAAACTCTTAATAACAAATGTAAAGGAACTAATCCATAATAATACAATAATAGGAGGGGACTTTAACTCCCCACTTATATGAATGGACACATCATCTAAATGGAACATCAACAAGGCTTTAAATGACACATTGAGATAGACGGATTTAACAGATATATTAAGAACATTCCATCTTAAAATAGCAGAATACACATTCTTTTCAAGTGCACTTAGAACATTCTCCAAAATACAACGCGTATTAGCTCATAAAACAAGCCTCAGCAAATTCAAGACCAAAGTCATACCGTGCATCTTTTCTGACCACAACACTATGAAACTAGAAGTCAAACATAAGAAAACAATCTGGGAAGACCACAAATACATGGAAGTTAAATAACATGCTACTAAACAATGTGTGGGTCAACCGAAATAAAAGAAGAAATTTAAAAGTACATGGAAACAAATGAAAATGAAAACACAACTATCCAGAACCTTTGAAATGCAGCAAAACTGGGTCTAGGAGGAAAGTTTATAGCAATATGGGCATACCTCAAGAAGCAAGAAAAATCGTAAACAACCTAAACTTACACCTAAAGGGCCTAGAAACAGAATAACAAATGAAGCCTAAAGCCAGCAGTAGGAAGGAAATAATAAAGATTAGAGCAGAAATAAATGATATCAAAACTAAAAAATCTGTAGAACAGATCAATGAAACCAGGAGCTGGTTCTAAAAACAAAAATCAATAAAATTGATAAACCACTAGCCAGACTTATCAAGAAAAAAGGAAAAGGGCTCAAAGTCACAATAGGAAGTAATAGAAAACTTGGACAGACTGACAACCAACAAACTTCCAACAAACACAAGTCCAGGACCAGATGACTTCACAGGTGAATTCTACCAAACATTTCTTTTATTACATTTTTTAAATTTATTTTTTGAAGATTTTATTTATTCATGAGACACACACACACACACACACACAGAGGCAGAGACATAGGCAGAGGAGAAGCAGGCTCCCTGCAGGGAGCCCGATGTGGGACTCGATCCTGGAACTCCAGGATCACACCCTGAGCCAAAGGCAGACGCTCAACCGCTGAACCACCCAGGCATCCCTACATTTTTTTCATTTAAGTTCAATTTGTCAACATATAGTATAACACTCAGTGCTCATCCCATCAAGTACCCTCCTCAGTGCCCATCACCAGTTACCCCATCCCCCCCATCCATCTCCTCTTCTACAACCCTTTGTTTGCAGGGTTGGGAGTCTCTCATGGTTTGTCTCCCTCTCTAATTTTTCCCATTCAGTTACCCTCCTTTCCCTTATAATCCTTTTCACTATTTCTTATATTCCCCGTATGAGTGAAACCATATGATTGTCCTTCTCCAATTGACTTACTTCACTCAGCATAGTACCCTCCAGTTCCATCCACTTCGAAGCAAATGGTGGATATTTGTCTTTTCTGATCGCTGAGTAGTATTCCACTGTGTGTATATATATATATATCTTCTTTATCCATTCATCTGTCAAAAGACATTGTGGCTCCTTCCACAGTTCGGCTATTGGGGACATTGAGGCTAACATACAGAACAAAATACACTCATAACCAAGAGGATCACCCTCTAGGTCCCCTCAGGGAGACTGACTACATTCTCTCTCCATCACCACTTCCTCACCACAACCATCCACCTCCTCTTTTTTCTTTTCTTTCTTTTCTTTTCTTTTCTTTTCTTTTCTTTCTTTTCTTTTCTTTTCTTTTCTTTTCTTCATCTTTGTTTTTGGTTTTTTATTTTTACTATTTTGTTTAAAAATTGTTTTTCACTTTAGTGGTCCTTTTGTTTTATTTTGTTCTGTTCTTTTTCTTTTATTTTCTGGCTTCTGACCTCTTCGGAATCATCTAGGGTGTATTTTACTTAGGTCATGGTTGATATATTTGACTCAGCTCACTCATATAGACACTCTGCACTGGACAAAATGGCTAGAAGGAAGAATTCACCACAAAAGAAAGAACCAGAAGAAATACTCTCTACCAAACATTTAAAGAAGAGTTAATACCTATTCTTCTCAAACTATTCCAAAAAAAAGAAAGAAAAGGAAGGACAACTTCTAAATTCATTGTATGAGGTCAGCAAGACCTTGATATCAAAACCAGATAAAGACACCACTAAAAAAGAAAACTACAGCCCAATATTCCTAATGGACATAGGTACAAAAATCCTCAACAAAATACTAGCAAACCAAATCCAACAATACATTTTTTAAAAAAATTTCTTCACCATGATCAAGTGGGTTTTATTCCTAGGTTGCAAGGATGGTTTGATATTTGCAAATCAATCAATGTGATACATCACATCAATAGAGAAAGGATAAGGACCACATGATCATTTCAATAGACACAGAAAAAGCATTTGACAAAATACAACATCCATTCATGATAAAAAAAAAACTCTCAACAAAGTAGGTTTAGAGGGAATATATCTCAACATAATAAAGGCCATATATGAAAAACCCACAGGTAACATCATCCTCAATGGGGAAAAAATAAGAGCTTCTCCCCTAAGGTCAGAAACAAGACAGGGATGTTCACTTTCACCACTTCTACTCAACATAGTACTGGAGACCCTAGCCAGAGTGATCAGACAACAAAAAGAATTAAAAGACACCCAAATCAGTAAGGAAGAAGTCAAACTGTCACTATTTGGGGGTGACATGGTCCTATATATAGAAAACTTAAAAGACTCCACCAAAAAAAAAAAAAAAGACTCCACCAAAAAACTGCTAAAATTGATAAATGAATTCTGTAAAGTTGTAGTATACAAAAATCACTGTACAGAAATCTGTTGCATTTCTATACACCAATAATGAAGCAGCAGAAAGAGAAATTAAGAAAACAATCCCATTTACAACTACAGCAAAAATAATAAGATACCTAAGAATAGGGGTGCCTGGGTGGCTTCGTTGGTTGACTGGCTGCTTTTGGCTCAAGTTGCAGTCCCAAGGTTCTGGGACTGAGCCCCACATCAAGCTCTCTACTTGGTGGTGAGCCTGCTTTTTCCTCTCCCTCTGCCTGCCCCTCCCCCTACTCTTGCTCTCTCTCTTTCTTTCTCTCTCTCTCTCTCTCTCAATCTGTCAAGTAAATGAATAAAATCTTTTTTTAAAGATACCTAAGAATAAACCTAACCAAAGAGGTGAAAGATCTGTACTCTGAAAACTATTAAATGCTGATAAATGAAATTGAGGATGACACACAAAAAATGGAAACATAGTCCATGCATTTCTCATGGATTAGAAGAACAAATATTGTTAAAATGTCTATACTACTCAAGGCAATTTATACATTTAATTCAATCCCTATCAAATTACCAACAGCATTTTTCACAGAACTAGATCAAACAGTCCTAAAATTTGTATGGAATCACAAAAGACCCCAAATTTTTTAAAAGACCCCGGATAGCCAAAGCACTCTTGAAAAAGAAAAGCAAAGCTGGAAGCATCAAAATTCTGGACTTCAAGTGATATTATAAAACTGTAATAATCAAAACAGTATGGTATTGGCACAAAAATAAACATATAAGTCAATGGCACAGCATAGGAAACCTAGAAATAAACCCACAACTATATTGTCAATTAAGCTTTGACAAAGCAGGAAAGAATATGCAATGGGAAAAGACAGTCCCTTCAACAAATGGTGTTGGGAAAACTACAGCAATGTGCAAGAGAAAGAAACTGGACCACTCCTACACCACACCCAAAAATAATTTCTAAATGGACTAAAGCCTTAAATGTGAGACCTGAAACCATAAAAATCCTAGAGGAGAACACAGGCAGCAACCTCTTTGACATTGCCTGCAACAACTTTTTTCTAGGTATGTCTCCTTGAAGCACAGAAATGAAAGCAAAAATAAACTATTGGGACTGCATCAAAACAAAAGGCTTCTGCACAGCAAAGGAAGCAATCAACAAAACTTATAAACAACCTATGGAATGGGAGAAGATATTTGCGAATGACATATCTGATAAAGGGCTAGTAACCAAAATTAAGAACTTATAAAATTCAACCCAAAACACAACCCAATTTAAAAATGGGCAGAAGACATACATAAACATGTATTTCTCCAAAGAAGACATAGACAAATACCCACCATTTGCTTCAACGTGGATAGAACTGGAGGGTATTATGCTGAGTGAAATGAGTCAATCGGAGAAGGACAAATATTATATGGTCTCATTCATTTGGGGAATATAAAAAATAGTGAAAGGGAATAAAGAGGAAAGGAGAGAAAATGAGTGAAAATATCAGTGAGGGTGACAAAACATGAGAGACACCTAACTGGGAAACGAACAAGGAGTAGTGGAAAGGGAGGTGGGTGGGGGGTTGGGGTGACTGGGTGATGGGCACTGAGGGGGGCACTTGATAGGATGAGCACTGGGTGATATGCTATATGTTGGCAAATATGACTCCAATAAAAAAATAAAATAGGGGGGAGGGGCAAGATGGCGGAGGAGTAGGGTCTCCAGGTCACCTGGTCCTCAGCAAATTACCTAGAAAACCATCCAATCATCCTGAAAACCTACGAATTCGGCCTGAGATTTAAAGAGAGACCAGCTGGAACGCTACAGTGAGAAGAGTTCGCGCTTCTATCAAGGTAGGAAGACGGGGAAAAAGAAATAAAGGAACAAAAGGCCTCCAAGGGGGAGGGGCCCCGCGAGGAGCCGGGCTGAGGCCGGGGCGAGTGTCCCCAGGACAGGAGAGCCCCGTCCCGGAGGAGCAGGAGCTGCACCGACCTTCCCCGCGGAAAGGGGCTCCCGGGGAATTGGAGCAGGATCCCCAGAAAGGCGGGGACGCCCTCGGGCTCCCTGGGACAGTAACAGAGGAACTGCGCCCCGGGAGATGCGCCGAGCTCCCTAAGGGCTGCAGCGCTCGGCGGGACCCGGAGCAGCTCGGAGGGGCTCGGGCGGCGGCTCCGCGGAGGGGGCTGCGGGGCCCCGGGAACAGCTCAGCGGCGGCGGCTCGGGCGGAGGAAGAAGCTCCGCGCAGAGGGGGCTGCGCGGCTCCGGGAACAGCTAGGAGGGGCTCGGGCGGCGGCTCCGCGGAGGGGGCTGCGCGGCTCCGGGAACAGCTCAGCGGCGGCGGCTCGCGCAGAGGAAGAAGCTCCGCGCGGAGGGGGCTGCGCGGCTCCGGGAACAGCTCGGAGGGGCTCCGGCGGCGGCTCCGCGGAGGGGGCTGCACCGCCGGGAGCGCGAATCCAACAGCACAGGCCCCGGAGCACAGGGCGCCGGGACACAGCCCAGGATCCGGCCTCCCCCGGGACAGGCAGAGGCCGGGAGGGCCCAGGACAGCAAGGACGCTCCTGCCTGGAACTGAGCAGATCAGCGGCCCCGCCCCGGAGCCCCCAGGCCCTGCAGACGGAGAGCCCGGGAGCTACTGCGGGGGCTGACTCCAGGGCTCCAGAGCTGCCCCCGCCACTGTGGCTTCCTCCCGGGGCCTCACGGGGTGAACAACCCCCACCGAGCCCTGCACCAGGCAGGGGCAGAGCAGCTCCCCCAAGTGCTAACACCTGAGAATCAGCACAGCAGGCCCCTCCCCCAGAAGACCAGCGAGACGGACCAGTTCCAAGGGAAGTCAAGGGACTTAAACTACACAGAATCGGAAGATACTCCCCCGTGGTTTTTTTTGTTTTTGTTTTTGTTTTTTTTTGTTTTGTTTTGTGCTTTTTTTTTTCTCTCTTTCTTCTTGATTTCTGATTGCTTCCCCCACCCCCCCTTTTTTCTTTTTTCTCCTTTCTTTCTTTTTCTTTCTTTTTCTTCTCTTTTTCCCCTATTTTTTTCTTCTTTCTCTTTTTTCTTTTTCTCTTTTTTTCCTTCTATCTCTTTTTCTCCTTTTCCCAATACAACTTGTTTTTGGCCACTCTGCACTGAGCAAAATGACTAGAAGGAAAACCTTACCTCAAAAAAAAGAATCAGAAACAGCCCACTCTCCCACAGAGTTACAAAATATGGATTACAATTCAATGTCAGAAAGCCAATTCAGAAGCACTATTTTACAGCTACTGGTGGCTCTAGAAAAAACCATAAAGGACTCAAGAGACTTCATGACTGCAGAATTTAGATCCAATCAGGCAGAAATTAAAAATCAATTAAATGAGATGCAATCCAAGCTAGAAGTCCTAACGACGAGGCTTGACGAGGTGGAAGAACGAGTGAGTGACATAGAAGACAAGTTGATGGCAAAGAGGGAAACTGAGGAAAAAAGAGACAGGCAATTAAAAGACCATGAGGATAGATTAAGGGAAATAAATGATAGCCTGAGGAAGAAAAACCTACGTTTAATTGGGGTTCCTGAGGGCGCGGAAAGGGACAGAGGGCCAGAATATGTATTTGAACAAATCCTAGCTGAAAACTTTCTGAATCTGGGAAGGGAAACAGGCATTCAGATCCAGGAAATAGAGAGATCCCCCCCTAAAATCAACAAAAACCGTTCAACACCTCGACATTTAATAGTGAAGCTTGCAAATTCCAAAGATAAGGAGAAGATCCTTAAAGCAGCAAGAGAAAAAAAGTCCCTGACTTTTATGGGGAGGAATATTAGGGTAACAGCAGACCTCTCCACAGAGACCTGGCAGGCCAGAAAGGGCTGGCAGGATATATTCAGGGTCCTAAATGAAAAGAACATGCAACCAAGAATACTTTATCCAGCAAGGCTTTCATTCAAAATGGAAGGAGAGATAAAGAGCTTCCAAGACAGGCAGGAACTGAAAGAATATGTAACCTCCAAACCAGCTCTGCAAGAAATTTTAAGGGGGACTCTTAAAATTCCCCTTTAAGAAGAAGTTCAGTGGAACAATCCACAAAAACAAGGACTGAATAGATATGATGACACTAAACTCATATCTATCAATAGTAACTCTGAATGTGAACGGGCTTAATGACCCCATCAAAAGGCACAGGGTTTCAGACTGGATAAAAAAGCAGGACCCATCGATTTGCTGTCTACAAGAGACTCATTTTAGACAGAAGGACACCTACAACCTGAAAATAAAAGGTTGGAGAACCATTTACCATTCAAATGGTCCTCAAAAGAAAGCAGGGGTTGCCATCCTTATATCATATAAATTAAAATTTACCCCGAAGACTATAGTGAGAGATGAAGAGGGACACTATCTCATACTCAAAGGATCTATCCAACAAGAGGACTTAACACTCCTCAATATATATGCCCCGAATGTGGGAGCTGCCAAATATTTAAACCAATTAATAACCAAACTCAAGAAATACCTTGATAATAATACACTTATACTTGGTGACTTCAATCTAGCTCTTTCTACCCTGGATAGGTCTTCTAAGCACAACATCTCCAAAGAAACGAGAGCTTTAAATGATACACTGGACCAGATGGATTTCACAGATATCTACAGAACTTTACATCCAAACTCAACTGAATACACATTCTTCTCAAGTGCACATGGAACTTTCTCCAGAATAGACCACATACTGGGTCACAAATCGGGTCTGAACCGATACCAAAAGATCGGGATAGTCCCCTGTATATTCTCAGACCATAATGCCTTGAAATTAGAACTTAATCACAACAAGAAATATGGAAGGACCACAAACACGTGGAGGTTAAGGACCATCCTGCTAAAAGATGAAAAGGTCAACCAGGAAATTAAGGAAGAATTAAAAAGATTCATGGAAACTAATGAAAATCAAGATACAACCGTTCAAAATCTTTGGGATGCAGCAAAAGCAGTCCTGAGGGGGAAATACATCGCAATACAAGCATACATTCAAAAACTGGAAAGATCTCAAATTCAAAAGCTCACCTTACACATAAAGGAACTAGAGAAAAAGCAACAAATAGACCCCACCCCCAGCAGAAGAAGAGAGTTAATTAAAATTCGAGCAGAACTCAATGATATCGAGACCAAAAGAACTGTGGAACAGATCAACAGAACCAGGAGTTGGTTCTTTGAAAGAATTAATAAGATAGATAAACCATTAGCCAACCTTATTAAAAAGAAGAGAGAGAAGACTCAAATTAATAAAATCATGAATGAGAAAGGGGACATCACTACCAACACCAAGGAAATACAAACGATTTTAAAAACATATTATGAACAGCTGTATGCCAATAAATTAGGAAATCTAGAAGAAATGGACGCATTCCTGGAAAGCCACAAACTACCAAAACTGGAGCAGGAAGAAATAGAAAACCTGAACAGGCCAATAACCAGGGAGGAAATTGAAGCAGTCATCAAAAACCTCCCAAGACACAAGAGTCCAGGGCCAGATGGCTTCCCAGGGGAATTCTATCAAACGTTTAAAGAAGAAATCATACCTATTCTACTAAAGCTGTTTGGAAAGATAGAAAGAGATGGAGTACTTCCAAATTCATTCTATGAGGCCAGCATCACCTTAATTCCGAAACCAGACAAAGACCCCACCAAAAAGGAGAATTACAGACCAATATCCCTGATGAACATGGATGCAAAAATTCTCAACAAGATACTAGCCAATAGGATCCAACAACACATTAAGAAAATTATTCACCATGACCAAGTAGGATTTATCCCTGGGACACAAGGCTGGTTCAACACTCGTAAAACCATCAATGTGATTCATCATATCAGCAAGAGAAAAACCAAGAACCATATGATACTCTCATTAGATGCAGAGAAAGCATTTGACAAAATACAGCATCCATTCCTGATCAAAACCCTTCAGAGTGTTGGGATAGAGGGAACTTTCCTCGACATCTTAAAAGCCATCTACGAAAAGCCCACAGCAAATATCATTCTCAATGGGGAAGCACTGGGAGCCTTTCCCCTAAGATCAGGAACAAGACAGGGATGTCCACTCTCACCACTGCTGTTCAACATAGTTCTGGAAGTCCTCGCCTCAGCAATCAGACAACAAAAAGACATTAAAGGCATTCAAATTGGCAAAGAAGAAGTCAAACTCTCCCTCTTCGCCGATGACATGATACTCTACATAGAAAACCCAAAAGCCTCCACCCCCAGATTGCTAGAACTCATACAGCAATTTGGTAGCGTGGCAGGATACAAAATCAATGCCCAGAAATCAATGGCATTTCTATACACTAACAATGAGACTGAAGAAAGAGAAATTAAGGAGTCAATCCCATTTACAATTGCACCCAAAAGCATAAGATACCTAGGAATAAACCTAACCAAAGAGGTAAAAGATCTATACCCTAAAAACTATAGAACACTTCTGAAAGAAATTGAGGAAGACACAAAGAGATGGAAAAATATTCCATGCTCATGGATTGGCAGAATTAATATTGTAAAAATGTCAATGTTACCCAGGGCAATTTATACGTTTAATGCAATCCCTATCAAAATACCATGGGCTTTCTTCAGAGAGTTAGAACAAATTATTTTAAGATTTGTGTGGAATCAGAAAAGACCCCGAATAGCCAGGGGAATTTTAAAAAAGAAAACCTTAGCTGGGGGCATCACAATGCCAGATTTCAGGTTGTATTACAAAGCTGTGGTCATCAAGACAGTGTGGTACTGGCACAAAAACAGACACATAGATCAATGGAACAGAATAGAGAACCCAGAAGTGGACCCTGAAATGTACGGTCATCTAATATTCGATAAAGGAGGAAAGACTATCCATTGGAAGAAAGACAGTCTCTTCAATAAATGGTGCTGGGAAAATTGGACATCCACATGCAGAAGAATGAAACTGGACCACTCTCTTTCACCATACACAAAGATAAACTCAAAATGGATGAGAGATCTAAATGTGAGACAAGATTCCATCAAAATCCTAGAGGAGAACACAGGCAACACCCTTTTTGAACTTGGCCACAGTAACTTCTTGCAAGATACATCCACGAAGGCAAAAGAAACAAAAGCAAAAATGAACTATTGGGACTTCATCAAGATAAGAAGCTTTTGCACAGCAAAGGATACAGTCAACAAAACTAAAAGACAACCTACAGAATGGGAGAAGATATTTGCAAATGACATATCAGATAAAGGGCTAGTTTCCAAAATCTATAAAGAACTTATTAAACTCAACCCCAAAGAAACAAACAATCCAATCATGAAATGGGCAAAAGACATGAAGAGAAATCTCACAGAGGAAGACATGGACATGGCCAACACGCACATGAGAAAATGCTCTGCATCACTTGCCATCAGGGAAATACAAATCAAAACCACAATGAGATACCACCTCACACCAGTGAGAATGGGGAAAATTAACAAGGCAGGAAACAACAAATGTTGGAGAGGATGCGGAGAAAAGGGAACCCTCTTACACTGTTGGTGGGAATGTGAACTGGTGCAGCCACTCTGGAAAACTGTGTGGAGGTTCCTCAAAGAGTTAAAAATAGACCTGCCCTACGACCCAGCAATTGCACTGTTGGGGATTTACCCCAAAGATTCAGATGCAATGAAACGTCGGGACACCTGCACCCCGATGTTTCTATCAGCAATGGCCACAATAGCCAAACTGTGGAAGGAGCCTCGGTGTCCATCGAAAGATGAATGGATAAAGAAGATGTGGTTTATGTATACAATGGAATATTACTCAGCCATCAGAAACGACAAATACCCACCATTTGCTTCAACGTGGATGGAACTGGAGGGTATTATGCTGAGTGAAATAAGTCAATCGGAGAAGGACAAACAGTGTATGTTCTCATTCATTTGGGGAATATGAATAATAGTGAAAGGGAATATAAAGGAAGGGAAAAGAAATGTTGGGAAATATCAGGAAGGGAGACAGAACATAAAGACTCCTAACTCGGGGAAACGAACTAGGGGTGGTGGAAGGGGAGGAGGGCGGGTGTTGGAGGGGAATGGGTGACGGGCACTGAGGTGGACACTTGACGGGATGAGCACTGGGTGTTTTTCTGTATGTTGGTAAATTAAACACCTATAAAAGTTAATTAAAAAAATTAAAAAATAAAAAATAAAAAAAATAAAAATAAAAAAAAAATTTCAACCTAAAATAAAATAAAATAAAATAAAATAAAATAAAATAAAACATGGTTATAATATTTTAAAAAAAGAAGACATACAATGGTCAACAGACACATGAAAAGATGTTCATCATCACTTAATATTAGGGAAATGCAAATCAAAACTAGAGTGAGATATCACCTTACATCTGTCAGAATGGCTAAAATTAACAACACAAGAAACAGTGTTGGTAAGAAAGACAAATACCACATGATTTCACTCAGATGTGGAATTTAAGAAACAAATCAATTGAGCAAATGGGGAAAAGAGAGAGAGAGAGAGAGAGAGAGAGAGAAACCAAGAAACAGACTCTTAACTATAGAGAACAAACTGACGGTTACCAGACATAGGTAGGTTGATGGGGGCAGGGGGAATAGGTAGGTGATGGGGATTAAGGAGTGCACTTGTGATAAGCCTCAGTTGACATATGGAATTGTTGAATTACTATGTTGACACCTGAAACTAATATACTATTGTATGTTTAAAAAAAAATCCATGTAAAAAAAAAAAAAAATCCATGTGATTAGGGGTGTGATTGACTACAATTCTCCTATGACTGGGAATGAAAGCAGAGAGAAAGAAAATGTGATGTTCTTTTTTTAAAAAAAAAATGGCTAGCAGATAAGGAAACTGAGGCCCAAAGAGGTTAAGTGATTTCAGTAAAGTTTCACTGGCAATGACTGAGAAAAGAGGAATTAGAATCCACTTGTTTAACTCCAATGTTCATGTTCCTATTACCACACCACACTGTCTTAAGAAATGCGTCTTTTTTTGAAGATTTATTTATTTTAGAAAGAGAGATTGTGTGAGTGAGGGGAGGAGCAAAGGGAGAGAGACTCGCAAGCAGACTCCCTGCTGAGCAAAGAGCCTGACACAGGGCTCCATCTCATGACCCTGAGATCATGACCTGAGCCAAAGTCAAGAGTCAGGCACTCAACTGACTGAGTCATCCAGGTGCCTCAATAAATGCATCTTAATTGGACTTGTCAAGAAACCTCAAAACCTGACATTGTACATGATACAGTCACTCTAATGGAAGGAAGATGCAACACAGATCATTCCAATCAAAGGCAAATTCAGAAACCTTCTCTGTCTGGCTTTGAAATGTTTTTTTGTTTTTTTTTTTTTTTTACAATCACAGTCATAACAGATATACCATCCTACCAAATACATTTCTTGGAGGCCATACTGAATGAACAAGAGAAAGAATCTCAGGCTATTTACTGAATGATTTCCAAGATTTAAAACGAGATTTATGCACACATGTGTCCTTTACTGTATGTATTAATTGTGAGTGTGAAAAAAGTGTACGTATATGGACATTTCCTAAATCAATTCTGTTAGCTTATAGTGTATAAAGAGTGGAATCCCTGAAGACAGAAATAAATGTGACTGTTTCATCACTTACTCGCTGTATAACACTAAGCAAGCTTTGGTCTGTCCATCTATAAAGCTGGTTTACAATTCGAGCTGATGTGATAGATGACATAATGTGTATAAAGTGCTTAGAACATAGTAAGTGCTCAAGAAACAGAACTTTAATGACCCCTTGTTTTTCCCATTGGCTTATACACTAATTTTTAAAACAAGGTGACTCATGCAGGTAAGTCCTCCACAGACAATAATTCCTTAACTTTCATTTTCTCTTTGCTTGTGTCCATAGTGAATGCCAAATAGGCAATAATCTGTCAAATGCCTAAGAACTGCTCTCCATTTTAGGAACCGCATGGTAAGTCTCTGCAAAATGAAAATGCCTCTTGTGATATAGTAAATCAATCACTAATTGATATGCTTCCTATGTTCATACATTTCTATGTTCAGGCAAGTTGTACTTTCTTTAAACCCTGGATAAAGGGTTATCTTGCATAATGATTTACACACTCTTCTCTTTAAGAGACCTTTTGAACAGAAATGACCCCATTTTCTCAACCCTGTCGTTTAAGGGAAGTGTTCTAAATGCATTCCTACCACCTCTTTAAACAAAAACACACTATATGAGGGGGGAAAGGCCACAGGTCTGAGACTGGGTTAGTCACTAATGTACTGAAGTCACAGAGACAGCCCAAAAAGAGCAAATAATTCAAGAAGGGAGAAATATTGGTAATTAGAGCATCCTGGCTTTATAGCATTAATAATACTTAAGGGACACTGAGATTTACACACACAATTCAACAGTCTAGTTAAGGAAGAGTACAGCATTTAATCATGACTGGGGGAAGGACAAGGTTCCCTGATACATTAGGGTTGTGATTGCATAGCACAGGGCCAAAATACATCTGAAAGTCATTTCTTTCCATTTCATTACAGTTTACAAAATCCATGCCTAATTTTAGACATTAGCACTCCAGGCTAGATGTATAATAGCCTCTAACTAATCCTATGAGCCATTACAACACAGTTTATAGTATCATCCACAAGAGCCTGGTGGAACCACATCCTGGTTATGAAATATAGGGCTATAAAGCAGATGGGAATCCAGGGAAGGCTGCCGACAAGCTGAACTGAGTAAGCAGCACTGAAGCATCGCATTAGTAGAAAGTTCATGACAGATAGGACATAGGTTTATACAGGTGAGGCATTACCATGACCTGTAAGGGGCAGGGCACTAAAATTGAATTTAAGGGATTAATGACCAAAACAGAGATGGCAAAGGGTTTTTTTTTTTAATTCTTTGATTGAATAATAAAACATTGAAAAACAAATCTCGTTTTAAACAAACCTGGGATATTCCTAATATTGAATGCTCTGGGACCCGTTAATAACTACATTTTTCTGATAAATATGTGCAATTTAAAAAACTGTATCGATATGTCAGGTGTCTTAAAATCCAGTTGGAATATCAAAATAATCCCTCCAGATAACTGAAACATTAACAATCAAGGAATACTGAACAGAAGAAGATAAATTTGATGATCATTAAAAAGAAAAAAACAGTGATGAAAAATTCTCTTCCTAAATAAACTTGCTAATACTGAAAATCATCTCTGATCTGGGACATACTAACTTGGAATTTTTAAAAAGCTGGACAGAAATAAATTTATAGATTAATATTATACTAATATGTTTTAAATAGTAGTGAGCTAACTATGGAAAAAATATGACAGAGTAGCATGTTGAACTGACTTACAAAAAGCACACACCAGAGCAGCACTAATCAAATAATTGGCATTCTAATTACAAATAATTAATATATTTATTAAAGTAGGCTTAGCAGGATCTCTACTTGATGACATTGTAAACTTACTGTTTGCTTAAAAGTAGCACAATGCTTCCTTTTAAAACAGAGTTTTCAATTCAGTTGAATGGCCTGATAATTGTTCCTGATATATGAAGAAGCAGATGATCGACAATACCATTAAAAACTGGGTGCAATAGATAAATTGCAATGTAAATAATGAGTACCAGTAGATGATGAAATTACAGGTAATTTTTTTTCTTTGTGCTTCTCTTTATGTTCTGGAGTTTCTATAATTAACTTGTATTACTGCTGTAATCAGAGGGAAAATATTTTATTAGTTATTTCAAATTGGTTTTTCCCTTTCAGCCCAGCCTACTGTTAGATTATTCCCCTTGCAAAATCACATCACCCCCTGTTACAAGTAAATAAATACATACATACATATATACATAAATCCATAGATGTATGTTTTTAAATCTTTACTGCCATGCCAATGCTGACCACAAAATGAAGTAGAAATGTCTCAGCTCAATATGCTCAATCCCTCCTCAATATGATTGCAGATTCTCTTTCCAGTATTTTCTTCCATCATCCCCAACAGGAATCCTGCAGTGCACACAAACATTCCTTGTGTGTTTCCATCCCACATTTTTGCTCTCACTCCTTTTGCTTGGACCTTCTGTGCATCCCTGCTTATTAAATCATACCTATTCTCCAAAGGCCATCTCAAACACCACAACCTCCAGGAAACCTTTTCAGGTGTTTCCAGTTACATGTACTTTCTCCCTCCCTCAAGTCACTATAGCATTTTGTTCATTCCTCTGTTAAGGCATTTCTCATATCCTGCCTATTATAATTACTTATATAATTATCTTCTCCCTAGCCAAAACTGGGAGAGCCCGAAGGACAGGACTGGATCCTATTTGTTGTATTGCCTACAGGGCCAAGCAGAGTGCTATTGTAAAATGGCAATGTTCGTTGAATTAAATTAAATCCATTGCTGTTGCAACAAACATATTGTTAGGTCAAATTACAAGAAGCCCTGCCAAACATCTTGAGCCAGTAAGGCAAGGTGAGAATTGTAAAAATAAGAAACTAATCTAATACAAGTTAAGAGAAGTAAAATGATGTGTCACATCCCTGACTTTTAGTTATCATAAAGCTAGGATAAGAATTTGTCACATACTCTGTCCTCAAGGTAAGCAGGTGAATATCAAAAACAAAAACAAAAGAAGTCAACAATCTCCTAACCTAAGATTCTAGAACAGAAGTTTTCACATATTTTGCTGACTTCAGAAGGAAAGAAAAGAGAAAGAAAGAAAGAAAGAAAGAAAGAAAGAAAGAAAGAAGAAAGAAAGAAAGGAAGAAAGAAAGAAAGAAAGAAAGAAAAAAGAAAGAAAAAGCAAGTAAGCTCCTGTGGCCAAGAAAACAGAATTAAAAAGAAAGGAAAAAGGAAGGGACAGCTGGTACCATATTCATATTCTCTGAATTTCCAGTCCTGAGCACAAAGCCTATCACATAAATACTTAATTAACGTGTTGAACTAAGCTGAACTCCCTACAGTGACAAAAAATAAAGCATATTAAGAGAAACAATTGTTCAAATATTCTTGTTGGAACAAGCGTTTATTATTCTTTGTATTTAGCATTTACTTAACATTTAGTACTGCCATTATTATTCATGTAGTTCCATCATTTTATAGATGGCTACCTGTTCATTTGTGTAAAACCAACCAAAAACCTCAAGACCCAAAGAATGAATCAGGCCTAAGACTCCATTTATCAATTAAATTTTCTCTATGCAAGCTCTTTTCAAAGCCAGCAGTCTCAAAGCATGATTTCCCTCATGCATTTCTTCTTTAAGTTAACAGGATTTCAAAACTGACTCCAGACCCAAAACAAATATCTGAAAACAAAGCCTAAGGGAGACTGTCACTGTGTGTGTGTGTGTGTGTGTGTGTGTGTTTAAAGTGAGTTATAATTTTTTTTTTATTTTTGGGGGGGTTATAATTTTTAATGAATTTTTTGGATAATGAAAAGGAAAAGGTAATTTTTCTCTCTAATGAAAAAAGGAAAAATAATATTTTCTATAGCAAGGTATGAAATGACTCAATAGACCCAAAGTGACATGTAGAACATGATTGGGTTACATATCTCTGAAGATAAATTCAGTTCTTGAGTGCAGGAAGCAAAATACTTCAGTCCAAAGTTATCTTACATCTGTCTTCAGAAGCCAACATTTATACTTCATCATAAAAAGTGCTTTTGTGCCACAAGTAACTGAGCTTGAAATCAGACGAATAGCATTATTGCTTATGTATCATATATGTAAAACAAATTAGCCTTCTTGATTTATCATAGACAAAAAATGATAGTTTTTAAAAACCAGACTCTGCTGAAAAATTGACCTTTCAGTCTACAAACATACCATTTAATTTACAAGAGAAGTAAACCCTTTTGAATTGTATTTACCCAGTTACTTTAATAAAGGTTAGACCTTTCAAAAACAATTGTAAATGTGGCATTTAGCTTCTCATATTTTCCAAAGCATTACTTGAATCTTGAGATTCAAAAGAAACTACTAAGAAAATAACAATAAAGCAACATTGGGCGTTCCCCCCAGAGTGAAATAAAATGCACAATCTCCAGATTAAAATCGCAGATTTAAAATTTTACATTTTGGAGACTCAGTAGACTCATTGGGTTTCAGGAAACGTCATTAACATCTCCTGTGGGGAAAAGATGGCCGGCACATTCATTAATTCATTCATAAAGCAAAGCTTATTACTGATACACACTGGTATTAGTTACTGAAAGCTGATGATTATTAAAATACAGAAGCACCATCGGGTAATGAAAAATACAGTAATTAAAATCCAGGAGGTGAAATCTCACACTAAAATTCAGAAAGGTTTTATTTTACTCATGGTTTTGTACAAAAGAAGTAAAATGTGAGCATTCCTGTTAAACCATCGTATTTTGAAGCATTCGGCTTTTTACTAATGTGACAAAATTTATCAAGTCTACTGCATGCATAGCGCCCTCTTACAAAATGAGTTGCACCACTATTGTCATTGAATGGGATTCAAATTGTATGAATATAACAAAGTCTGCTCAAGAACACAGCTTATGGCAAAAAGAACGAGGACTTTGGAGACAGATACACTAGAGTTCCGATCTTGGCTCTGCCCTTTACTAGCTGTGTGGATTTAGACAAGCTACTTAAACTCTCTGAGACTCAGCTGCCTTATTTCTAAAATGAAGATAACAATTCTTGCCTGACTAGGTTACCTATAATGACGTCGGTAAACCATACAGTGCTTTGTACTTTGTAAATGCTCAATAAATGTTAGGGTTCTTTTTTTCCTTCCATACTTGTACAAAGATAGTAAATCAAACCAGCGTGATTGAACAAAATAAAAAGAATTAAAAACAGTTGAATTCATTGGAAAAATAAAACCTCAGTGTGTCATTTGGATTCTGTAATATGTAAGTTTCTCTCCAATCCCCTATAAAGCTATTAAAATATACAGGAGTTTTCAAAGCCTGCCACTCCTTCACAATCAATGGCAAGATGCCATGACAACTGGATAACTTCCAAGAGTTATGTTCTAGAATGCCTATAAGAAGCTCACTCAACGTCACTGCCTAAATCTGGTAAACTTCCTTCATTTCTGGGAAGACATCAGCATTAGCCAATTTATATCTGCAGATACAGCTGTCCCAGGTCCATTTTGGGATAACTGTCTTATAGGACAGATAGGCGATTTGAGAGCCAAGTTTTCATTTGGGTTCTCCATGGTTTTATCTAAGATATACACAGTAGGAAACCAGATATAAAAATATCAAATGATCCCAATATCTCTGCCTTTGACCTGTGGGTCTTTGACTACCTGATCACAAGTAGAACAGCGCTGTGAATTTCCAAATGCCTCAAGACCATGGACCTTGCTTGTCACCCCAAGACTTAACTTAGCCTTTGTGGACTTGATCCCATTTGTGCATTAATTTACAGAATCTGCCAGATTCCACTATTTGATTATGTCCAACGTCTAAGTCTCTCCCGGCCAGCCCCATTTCCAAATTCTGACAATCCTGTCGTGGTTTCTTCTAGATTCATATTCCTTAAAGTACTATAACTATGAAACATTTCCAGAGGTTTTCAGAATAGAAATGATTTAACAAGTGTATTGTGAGGGTGGAGCTGGGGGTGGGTGGGTCAAAAAGACCATACATTTGGTCAAAAAGAGCATATTAAAGAGTAAGGTGGAAATTTTGGTCTAACAAAATTAACACAGAATTGGATAACTTAATATATTACTGTCAGATTAATGCTAATCTTATCATTATTTGCTATAACATAAAGGCAGCTTAGAAGAATAAATATTGTACTAAATTTTAAAGTAATACTAATACCTAACTCACAAATTATATTCTCTAAGAATTTATATGGATCTTAAAAATAATAGTCATGAAAATAGCTTAAGCTATCTCCTGCTTGGTTAGGCCCAACACTCCCTAAATCTCTCCCATGTGAGAGCCAGTGAGAGGAGAGTATATTGTTCATTAATAAACTGTTCCCAGAGCCCAGAAGTAAACAAGATACTACAGACTGGCCCCAGGGTAGCATCAGAGTCCCCTGACAACACTCCAATCATCTTTGAGAAATTTTCCTGAGTTTTTCTTCAAATGAATCTTAAGAACCTCTTCCCATCTCTCAGCTATCCACAGTATAGCTAATCTTATCACATTTCCCCCATTCCTAAACCTAGCCACTAATCACCCTTACAGTTATCAGCCAGGCAGATTTCAGAAGTCATAAAATATGGACCTGAAGGCCAGATGCTGCCCTCAGACACGTTTTGTTTGTCTTGCACAGTATTGTTCTAAATTGTGTATATGTGTACCTTTAAATGTATGGCTGCCCTCTGATTTGAGCAGTTGCCACAAATTCCTATTTTAGAACCAGCTAATGTCTAATATCACATTCTATATTAGTCCAGTTGGTATTTATTTCACTAGGACCCGATGCTGGTTATCTTGTTGCTGGTTTATTCTCAGTACAGGCTTTGTAGCAATCTCAGTCATATAGCAGAGCAATCATAGACCCTTCTAACAAAACCTTAGTGATTTCATCCCAATGGGCTCCGCGCTCCTATTGCTGTTGACTTTCATTGCTAATTGCTTCCCTATATTTCAACACATAGTAAGCAGAAAAAAGGAATGAATGAACCAGATCTCCCAAGGACACTCATAAACATATTTGTATTGGGAGTCCCTATCCATACAGGCCAGAGTCACATCCCAGAGGTCATGCAACACCAGGAAGACTAGCGTCCACCAATCTCCAGCTTTTAGGAAGTACATCATTTATTAATTCACTTATTCTTTCATCATTTACCCAATTTCTCAACCATTGAACAAATTTCACTGAGCACATGAAAAACTTTGAGGAAAATGGACACAAGTGAGATATAGTTCTTGTCCTCAGATTTTTTAGATGGAAAATGGCAAAAGAAAATTCAAGAAAGACTGATATTTCAATAATCCTCATAGCTGACTTTCTATTGGCATGTTAGCAGTGGACCCAAACACAGGGCTGAAATTCAGGGAGTCTTCAAAGTATGGTGGGAGGGGCAGTAGTGATGACAAAATCAAGATAGGGGTCAGTCCTAGGGGAATGAGGATGTCGGGCAGGCTACCAAGATAAGGTCTCAAGCACAGGAAACAAGACATTAATCAGAGCCAAGATATAAAGTAAGGACTGGCTCTCAGAATAAGACAGTTGGCCAATTATCAGAATGGAAGGAAAAGGTCAGGGCTAGCTTGGCAATAAAGAGAATTGAGGATGAGTACAAGAATATTGGTCTGGAACTGCTGAAAGCCTCTGGCAAAGATACATCCTAGAGTCAAAATGGACTGTCCTGCTGCTGCTGCTGCTGCTGCTGCTGCTGCTGCTGCTGCTGGGATAGTGGAGGGAAGGAAGGGACCTGTTACAGAGAAGGAAAGAGGGATACAAAGCCTTACCAATCAGCATCATGTCCATGTGGATGACTGGGTGACTGGTAACCTATCTCTCAGAAAAAGATAAGAATAAATGAGACAGCCACAAAATGCCTTCTTTCCTGAGGACCCAGTACTTTGTAAGATCAGAGATGCATCAACTCAATAGAACGAATTCAAATGTCATACCTTCAATTAATCATAGCACTTACAGTGTTAAGGCAAGCTTATAGCATTTATCACCATAAATGTCCTTGAAAACTGTAAATTTCTCTTTCAAAATTAAAATCATTTTAAATCCACTACAGGGACTTGCTATTTAAGTAAACCACAACGTTAAACCTTTTGTAATGTTAAGAATCTCTTGTGTTATGTGAATTATTTCTCCTCTGATTATGTTTGTATATTTGTATATTAGATCCCCTTCAAGTAGGAACCTTTCAGGACAAGGGATGATGTTGAACTGAAGCACCAGCCATGAGAGTTAAACATGCCTCATGCCTCCTGCCAGGCTCAGGATTCAAGGGCAGTGATTCAAGGTTGTTTCCATGGCCTCACAGTCCAAGCAAGAGTGACACAACTTCACAGACACATTCACAGATGTTCCAAAGCAAAACAAGGTTATTCCAACCCAGAGCAACACTAGGCAACAGAAAGACCAAGACCAGGGAGTGTGAGGATTGGAGGAGGAGATATCATCAGAGAAGCTGTAGCAGCCACCATTCAAGACATGAAGCAAAGACAAGTGACTGAGGGTGAGGCCAGGAATAGTATTGGAAGAACTTAGAGAAGCCACCCATGTCAAGCTGAGTTGGTGCCAGCATTAAAAGTGAAAAATGAGTAACAAGCTAGGAACATAAACAACAGAGGAGGTCTTAGAGATAGAGGCCCTATAACCAAGACTAATAAAAGTCTGGAAAATTGAGAACATGTGGAGTGACCAGTTGGTCCCTGCTTGCATGGGATTGAGGGGTTTCATGGAAGGCAGGATTCTTAGTGCTCAATAGGATAAACTGGGATGGTTGGTCATTCCAGGTATATCTGGTCCCAGATAGTAGTTAACAAGACAGGTGGAGTTAAAGATGTAGAGAGCAGTGAATATAGCTGCTCCTAGAATCTATAAATACTGTGTGATAACTGGTCCTACCTAGTGCATTCATTTCCTATTGCTTCTATAACAAAATACCACAAGTTAGTGGATTAAAACAACACAAATTTATTATAATTCTGGAGGACAGATGTCAGAAATGGGTATCACTGGGCTGAAACCAAGGTGGAAGCAGGGCTATGCTCCCTCCAGAGGTTCTAGGGAGAATCTATTTTCCTTGCCTTTTCCAGCTTCTAGCTCTGTATTCATTATATTCCTTGACTTGCTGTCACTTCCTCCAGCTTCAAAGCCAGCAGTGTAGCATCTTCAAGCTCTCTACTTCCATCTTCTTGTCACCTTCTGTCTATCTCTGGCTCCTCTTACATCTCTCTTATAAAATCCTTGTGACTAAAAAAAAAAAAAAATCCTTGTGACTACATTGGCCCACACAGGTAATCCAAGATAATCTCTCCAGTTTGAGATTCCCTACCTTGATCACATTTGCAAAGCATGCTTTGTTATTTAAGGTAACATTCACAGGTTCTGGGGATTAGGGCATGGACATGCTTGGGGGACCAAAGGACCATTCTGAGGGCCGAGGGTGGCAAGTGTGCAGAGATTTAGGGTGGCAGTGAGTGTTAAGTTAGCATGGCTCAGTTCTCCTTCACCTCTACCCAACGTTGCCCGTATTTCTCCAATGCTGTTTTTGTGGGGGGGGGGGGGGAAGAGGAGAAAGCAAGAAGAGAAGATAAGTGGGAGAATGGCCAGAAGGGGAATAGACTTAGGAACTAGCTACACCTTAGGATCTAGCTACACTCACCACTCTCAGAACATGCCCATCATATCCCACCGCCAAGCTGTTCTTCCATTCTCTCTTAATATCATGTTTGTACAGTGTTTTCTAGTATATCAAGTATGCCGATTATTTTTTAACAATCCTTACAACAGTCCTGTCATGTACTTAATATTACCCACATCTTGCAGATGAAAAAACCAAGGCTTAACAGTCAAGCAGTTGGTCAGGGTCACCCAGCTCCAAAGTATAGATCCAGAACTCAGAAGAAGAAAGTTGAAGAGAGGAGTGGCCTGGGTGGCTCATTCGGTTAAACATTTGCCTTCAGCATGGGTCGTGATCTCAGGGTCCTAAGATCAAGTATTGGGCTCCATGCTCAGTGGAGAATCTGTTTCTTCCTCTCCGTCTGCCTCTCTCCTTTACTCATGCCCTCTCCCTTCCCCTCCCCTCTCTCTCTCTTTCTCTCTCTCTCAAATAAATAAATAAAATATTTTTAAAAAAATAAAGAAAGTAAAGAAAAAGTCCTTAGAAGATCTGCAAGAGAACTCCCTAGACTTCCCACCCAAAAAGTGTTGGCAGAGGAGACACACTTGCTAATGGGTAAGCACAGAGGACACACAACAAATAGGCCAAGGGAATGGAGGGGAAGGATACATACCTCCTATTCTAAAGGACCCAATCAAAGGGAGTGGGGAGTTCATACTTAATTTGTTCATTCCTCATATCTGGAAGGCTAATAGTATTGTTATTTAGCCTATGTTATAGAAAAGTATAGAAAACCGGGAAAATTCAGTGCTGTTACCAAACTCTTGCTAACAAATCAGTTACCTTGCATCCGTTACATTGCACGAGAAGCCAATAAATAGTATATGCACATAGTAATTCCACAAAGACAAATATTCCCTAATATGGAAAGAAAGTAAGGAGAATAAATGGCTCAAAGGAGATAAACAGGGATATGGGGTACAGGCATGGGAAGTGAATGACAACCCAGTTGTGTTGAGGCTGAATCTGAATAAATTGGGAACATATCCAGGGGACTGGGGCCTGTTAGCATCAAAAGATTTTGTTAGTTTTCATTGTGTTACAGAAAGGAATTAATCTGGCAAACATTTGTTGAGGGCTACCATGTCCTAGGCACCGGATTAAGCTTTCACATGTTTGCTCATTCAATCTTCCTAGAAGTTCTACAAGGCAAGTGTTATTATTTCTAGTTGGAAGATGAAGAATAGGTAGTGAAAGGTTGACTGGCTCATCCCAATGTCAATGGTTAATAAGTGACAAAGCCAGAAGTTAAACCCAGATCTTCTGCCTCAAAATCCTACGTCCGTTCAAAGCAAGTCTTTAATCACAGTGTCTACTTTTGAAACTATTAAGTTGCCTCAGTTTCCATGAATGTTACTGAGAAGTATGAGGTCAAGGTAAACAGATTGAAATAAGTACAAAATTTATTAGGCTGCTTTATGCATAGGAGTGAATTCTCAAGACCCAACCCATAAACACTTCTGATAGATACACAACCAAATTACAGGCATATTGCAGATAGAAAGGACTAGAAAGAACACTTCTGGAAAACTGCTACTCATTGCCTTACACCCATACTTCAGTTAATGCTTACAAATGTATCTGCCAGCATATGGAATGAAAGTCAAGACCAAATTACTCTGAGAAATTAAGCTATAGTATCAATATTTGTAGCTCTCTGGTATTTATTTTCTGAAGGGCTTCTTTTCTCCAAATGAGAAAAACGGCTGACATCATTCCAGAGGTGGGTATAGTAATGAGGATTAAGATGAAAGACTTGATTCTCTGTGGACCAGCAGGCCAACTTTCAAAATTTGATCCAGGTTGAGCAATAAATAGTAAGGCTAATATACCAAGAATATTCCTTTCCACCTATTCCCAGTCCCTTTATAGAAATTGACCAGGCTACTTTACTTTCAGTAAAATAACCCCAAAAGCTGCAGGACAAATGCATGATTTGCCCAGAAAATTGAGGAATTTGAAGTGACACTCTTAGTATGGAGAACTAGGTAATTTCAAACTATTTGAAAGGAGAAAATAAGCCAGTCAAATTCAAGAAATAGAAATGGTCAAACCAGTTTTCTCTCTGAACTCTTCACCCCACAAAAGAAAAAAATCTTAGTCTGAGTAAGTGAGAACAAGTTAAGCAATGGTTAAGAAATCAAGGAGACTCCTGGAGTGGAATGCAGAATGGCCCCATTCAGCAGCCAAGAACAAAATACAGTGGAGGTTCCCTCTGTGGCTTCTCCCCAGGTCATGATCAGCCCTAGCCACTCCTTTGACTCTTTCATCAGCCTTCTTCTAGCACTCATTACCCTCAGGGTTCCTGCTGGCCCCAATTGGCCCAGAACTGCAGCACTCAACAGGATTAAAACTGCCTCATGGGGCCAACCTCCTTGTCCCACAGCAGAGTTTCCAGTGGCAATGTTTGAGTTGTCAGTATTCAGTAAATTTTGCTTTCACCCAAAGGACTGTCACTAATGGAGACATGTCAGACAATGAGATGGACTATCTCAGAGTGGAGTTTCTAAGATGCAGTTTAAATAGTGATAGCCACTAACTAGCTAATTGAAAAGCCCTCCCACATTTTAATGTTAGATTACTGACTGGAGGGACTTCCAATGGTTCACCAAAGAAAAGAGCAAAGCAAGCACTTTTGCTGATAAAGTGATGAGACTTTTCTTTTTTTTTTTTTTTATGAGACTTTTCTAACACTGGCTTCTTTTTGGCACAGCTTTCAAGTCCTCTTGCAAGGTCAGCTATTGGACTGGTGGGAAAGCAATGTTGCACCATCCGAAAGCCCTGAGGCAGACCTGATTTAAGAAGAATTTGAAAAGAAAAAATGAAACAGTAAATAAAACAAAACTCCCTGCAGGACCTCCAGATCACTGTTGTCCATCCCTTTGCCTTTAGGAACTGCAAGACCCCTACCACGCACAAAATGCTAGAGAAAGGGATGGCATTAAAACACTTCCAGGCATTTCTAAAACAGAATTTTAAATCTCAGATTGTGCTGGAGAGTCATCCTCAGCTCGGGAACATCATAATGGGCAAGGAGAAAGAGTCTTGTTTAGTTATTGGGATGACTGCCCTGAGGTCCTGGGGGTTCTGGACAAGAAGTATGTGTGCGTCCATGAGTGCAAGCATTTTGTAGGACAGGTGCATAAACAAGGTTGAGAGAAAAGAAGGGTCGCTAAAAGTGGAGGGAGCATTCAAGAAAAGGTCACTGACTTCCCAGTCTTCCTGGGTCTAGTCTAGATGCCAGTGGAACAAAGAGGTGTTAACAAACTTCCTAAAGGCCCCTCCTTAGGCTTCGGGCTTCCTCTACTAGGCTACAACTAAAAATTCTATTTCAGTCAAGTCACTTTCTGCCTGTTTATAGGAAAAGTCAGTAATATATTGCCAAACCAACTGAAAAGGGGTTTGTGCTATATTTTAAACCAAGTCTCTGCCGCATCATGTGTCACTTGGAAAGAATGACAGCCTCCAACATAAGACTGGCAGAATCCAGCTGAGTCAGGTATCTTCCAAAACTTCTTTCTGCAAATCATTGTACCCACCCCAACTATCAGCCTCCAAATAAAACAATTTCAGCTATGCACAGGGAGTGAGATACGAGGTACTTAATTTTATAAACTCAGACAAAAAGATTTTGAACAAATGAAACCAATCTCAACTATATTCTTGAGATAAAGGACTAGTCTTTGTTTAGAAAATTGTCTCGGTTCTAAGAGGAAAATAATGACAGTATTTGGTAATGAAGGAAAATTGAGAATTATTTCCTTCATATTCCAACATTACAAATCCCCATATTATTAAATGTGTCCTGAAAAACTCAACATGACATTTGCCTTAATACATTAAAACCATTTTTCTCTCCCTCCTTCCTTATGTCTTCCCCCTCCTTTTCCTTCTCACTGCATTTCCTCTTGTCTTCCTCCTCCTCCTAGCTTTCTCTTTCAGTCTCTCCTGCCCCATGCCCTTTCTTCTCTCCCTCCCTGCATTCATCCTTCCTATCTCTCTCAGTAACTTGAAGGAAGCTCAGATCTAGACTGACAGTATGACCTTAGGTACTTTTCTCTCTGCAGAGGTCCAGGCCTCAAAAAAGTCTACTGCACTCGAGTTGACATAACAAGAAATAAAACTGGAAAAATAGAATACTGTTCTAAGGGTAGAGTGGGATGACATGGAGGAATTAAGAAGCCTAAAAGATGTTTCCACTGGGCTAGCAAAGGACTAACTCTGTAATGAACACCTCAATGTATAACATCAAGGGCTAGAAGGTAATAGAACAAACTCTTGTCAATTTGGAGTCTAATAAGGTACAGATGGAAATATGATTTTGTTGAGGAAATATTTTAAAACTGTTTTTTTCTGCCCAAGATTTTCTAAGTCTTGAGAGAAAATCATGAAACTGTAATATTTTCAAACCAAAAGGGAAGAGTATATACACTTTTAAGTCTTAATCACCTCCTAGCCCAACCAAGAAGCCAGAAACTATTTTTTATATTGTCTTTGAAGTAGAGGGTATTTAAGACAAGAAATGCAATATACAGTTGATGGGGGAGCTGAGAATCCAAAGAAAGAGAAGAGAGGCAACCCTGAGATTAGCAACAGCAGGAGATCACTACCACCCCTAGGACTGGAGAGGCAAAGAAGGAAAATGTGTTTGGGGTTTTTTTGTTTGTTTTTTTCTGGAGCCCAGGGGCCAGAGTTACCCAGAAGAAGATGGAAACACATCAATCCTGTCAGGTGGGATCTGGAGCCACAGAAGAAAGGCAGCCACTTATAAAAGTGCTGCCCCAGGCTGGAGATTTGGGGAGAATGGTAAGAAATATCATGACCTCTTCCCTTCTCTTGCTCTCCAGTTTCCTACCTGCATCTCCATTTGGCTGAACACAGCCAGAAGCTAGTTTTCACCGGAGCCTGAAATATATAGTCTGCAGGGGTTAGCATTCCTATGCTACTAAGCAGGGTAGGGGAAAGGCAAGAAATTAATCTGGGGGCAAACAGGCCCAGAATTGGCACACTCATTTCCCTTTCTATAAAGTAGGAACAATAACACCTACCTTCCCAATTGTTGAGACAGTTTAATTAGGGAGTCTATGTAAAGTGCCTAACATAGTGCCTGGTATAAAGCAGCACTTAATACATGTTAATTTCCTTTCTTAGTTCCAAAATCTCAAGAAATTCATACTTTTTTTCAAAATGTCTGGCTCCGCCTAGAACTAAATACTGTTTGTATATTCAGAGCCCTTTGCGTCTAAGACAAAATTAGGTAAGGTGGAAATTTTTGCTTATCCGTGCTAATTTTTAACATTCCCTTTGACAGGAATAAAATGATTCCTTCTCAAATGGTCATTTCAGATTCTTTTACTTTCATACCAGACTTGTCCCCTAGTTTACCATATAAGCTGTATTCTTGCCTGATTTTGATGTCTGATCAGGTCCCATAAATTTGATTTCTCTTACAGATATCAATTTGCAATAGCAATGGTTCAGATCCAAAGGAGTTAACAAAGTCTACTAGTGAATACTAAAAGGGGGCTTTTGTGACGGAGGAAAGTCCCTCAACAAAAAGCTAACTGAAGATAAACATCCCCACTGTCAAACACCAGCTGAGCCCAAAGCCTCCTGTTTATGTTAGAGAGACCTCTGTCTTATCAATGTGTCCTTCAGCCTCATAGACCAGCCATGAATATTTCAGCAAAGAAATTTTGGAAAACCTTTGCTAGCCTTTTCAGAAAATAAAAATGCAAATATTGAAACAGAGGGAATATTTAAGCCTCATGTATTATTTGTCATTTGAGATGTTGAACATGAAAGGAAATTTGTGTTTCAATCGCCTATGCTGCCACTTAGGAAATCCCATCCCTAAGGGACTGGAAAACTGTGGGACTTGGAGCTGCCATTGACATTTAAGCTAGACATAGAGGAATGGTGACGGCAGGAGCTGTTTGTGAGGGAAATGCAATTTGCAGCAACAGAGAACCTTTTAAAACTATCCAAGGCTCTCCCTCCACCCCCCCCCCCAACTCTCCAGCTAAGGGATGAATTCCCAAAGTGAGGAAAATTGCACAAGGAAACAAAGATCAAAAATGATGGAAGCCATTTTTTTAAAAGCTGAAGGTATTTTTTAAATAATATTACTAATCACAACAAAGGTGGGAGAAATAGAGTTTCTGCTATGACTCCTGGATGCAAAAAAGAAGAAAAAAGAAGACCCTCATAGACTATCAGCATTGATGCAAGATCAGAGGATTTTTCATTTTACCATTCACTAAATAACTAGCTGAAAGGCTCTATGCAGGTCACATCATTCCTCTTGGTTTCCATTTTTAATTGGTGAGTAAATGATGGTGTTAGCCAATGATTTCTAAAGCTTCTAATAATGCTAAGATTCGAGGCCCAATAGGCAGAAGCTTTATTTTAGGATTTTAATATGTAATGAGGAGGTCAGCCTGAAGGTAAAAGGTGGGATAGGTAAGAGGAGGAGAGAGAGTTGTTTGTATTCCTCTGGAGCCAGAATAAATAATGATCCTCTTCCTGTCAACAAAAGGTTTAAATCAGCAGACTAAATAGAAAATAAGTACGGACTTACAAAGATTTTTCCTTGGAGTCCGCCAAAAGTTGACTATCTAGTAAATATAGTCATTGTCCACATGGAGTATCCAGTTCCCAATCACATAGCCCTGCCGTGCCTCAGAATTGTCTTGGTGAAGATGGTAAAATAAAATAAAATCATAAAATAGTGAATACAGTACAACGAATCTTAGCGTTACAACCCTTTGGTATCCTTGCCATGTTCGCACCTTGTCAGCACTAAACACAAAGCTATAACTGATCTTGTCAGGAGAGCACGTTTTGATGGAAGAATAGGGAATGACAGTGATAAACAACTTGGTGACCTACCAGGGAAGGTCATTCCTGCTGCCCCTGCAGAAGGTCCTTGTTGAAATTGTTCTAATTTCCCAATATACCAATAAGATAAATATGGTTTCGATCTTTTGCTTTGGATCTGCTTCCGTTCTTTAAATCACCCTTTAAAACTCCCCTTCTCTGTGTATCATATCTCAGGCCCATGCAAAAGGAATTCTAGCTCATCTGATAAATCAATCAAATGGGCTAATGAGGGATCCCTGGGTGGCGCAGCGGTTTGGCGCCTGCCTTTGGCCCAGGGCGTGATCCTGGAGACCTGGGATCGAATCCCACGTCGGGCTCCCGGTGCATGGAGCCTGCTTCTCCCTCTGCCTATGTCTCTGCCCCGCCCCCCGTGTGCGTGACTATCATAAATTAAAAAAAAAATGGGTTAATGAGTATTTAAGACCTAATAGTAACATGGAAATGTATTAAGATATAATGCTTTTGTGGTTTAAAATATCAGCCCTGGGGTAAAACAAATATGATCTCTGATCCCAGCTCTGCCATTTTTATAAGCTGTGTAACCTTGAAAAAATCATTTAACCCCCACCCTGTGCCCCAGTTTCCCCATCCTAAGCAACCGAGTAGATCTTATCTCTCACAGTGTTTTGTGTTATGTTAGATAAACCATCAAATAGAACACCTGGCACAGAGAAGATACTCAGTATCTTACCCCATCCCTTCCTTTTTAATCTCCACTTTTTTTTTTTTTTGCCAGAACAATTTACTTGTCCTAACTCTCTATGGTATTCTGTTTTGATTCTACCTGTGCAGCTAACCAGTGATCATGATAAAGGAACCAAAAGCCCCACATGTTGGCACAAATATGCCCTGAAAGCCTATTAACCAAGACTGCAACTCGGTTCCATCTCCTATTCCAGAGATTCGGCTAGCTTTTGATGCCTTCGATTTATCTAGAATAGGTAGCAATGTAACATTTCCTGGTTTGTGGAACACTTTTCCAAAGCCTTTTAGTGAAACTAATCAACATCCAAGGAACTGCAACAAGAGACAGTAATGGGAGGGTCCAGAGTTTAGAGTCAAGTCATTTCAGGACAAAGTCATTCTTGCTAGTGCTCAGGAAATATCTAGGCTGTCTTCCTCAGAGTGATAATAGCACAGCTCTACTCCTTTTTTTTCCCCCTCAAATATTGCACAAGGGCCTTCACCCTCTCAGAATAGCTACTCCAGACATTTTCAAACAAACTCACCCAAGCCCTTGGACATTAATACATCTAAAGTGCAGGGGACAGAGAGGGCCAGACATTAGCTTAGACACACCTTTGTTCATCAGGTCATTACTAAGACAGCTAGCTGATTCCTCCAGGGCTTAATTCACAGAAGAGCAAATTGTAATTTTCCGACAGGAGCTGAGGAGCTGGCTGTGGCCATCACCTTGATTACTCTACACAGCTAGGCACTCACAACTGTCAGCATGCCCTCATGCCACTGCAGGGGAGGTCCATCCCAATGGGCAGCATGGGAAGAACAGACAACATTTTTTTGACGGCTGCTTATTAAAGACATACAACAGAATCATCCCACAGCATAATGTTGACCTTTTGGTCTTAGAGCATGACTCCACAAATAAATCTGGTACCTTGATACAATTCATGTGACACCAAGCTTCATCTGAGTGCCATAGCTGTTAAGACACTAGAAGGTCAGGTGCCAAATAAAGCCCTATCAGGACCTCTCTTTACAAGGAAGACCAGATGTGAGGTTGGGCTGACAATAGTATGTCACTAATTTGAATAATATGGAGAAGATTGTTCATCAGTTTGAGTCTAAATTCCATATTTATGAACCTATAGAGCTAGGACATTCAGACATATCCAGTGACTCGGGAGTCCATAAGCAGGAGTTCTTTAATGCAGAAATAAATATTTGAAATTAACTGCTAGGGGCCAAATACATCATTAAGCCAATAAGGGCTATAGGTGTTTTCTAATCCTAAAGCAGTTGAAGAGGGCTTTATTGGAACAGCAGCACTTGAGTTAGGTCACAAGGGAAAGGCAAGATTTAGAAAACTAAAGAGGAGAGGCAATGATTCTTCAAGTGTGTTAGTCCCTTGAAGTTCAAGGGACAAAGGCACAATCAGGGTACTTGAGTGAGGAGAGAAGTAACCCTCCAGTGTAAGACTATGTGGGGAAGTAGAAAAGTGGTCTCAGAGGCTTCACCGCCAGGCACTGTATGGACCTTAAAGGTCTTTTAGGATGTACAGTTTTAGTAATTGAATAGCAACTCTAAAGATCCAACAAGGGATCCCTGGGTGGCGCAGCGGTTTGGCGCCTGCCTTTGGCCCAGGGCGCGATCCTGGAGACCCGGGATCGAGTCCCACATCAGGCTCCCGGTGCATGGAGCCTGCTTCTCCCTCCGCCTGTGTCTCTGCCTCTCTCTCTCTCTCTGTGACTATCATAAATAAATTAAAAAAAAATTAAAAAAAATTAAAAAAAAATAAAGATCCAACAAGTAATCAGACAAGTAGACATCTATAACTTTCAACTCTAACCATACTTCGTATCTTCAACTGTTTTCACTTTTTTCTATTTTTCCCTTTCTAGTTACATCTTTCTATGTTCCCACCCTTCCACAAATGACTTGATAGTCTCTCTCTTTCTCAACTATTTGTAGCTTCTGATTATAATATCCTGTGTCTCTAGGTTCTTGCCTACTCTTCCATATGCTGACACTCAGACTGACATCTCCTGACTTCTATCTACTGACACTCATATATGTGTTTTTCACACATGGTGCCACAACACAGAGAATCTATGTGGGCTGGACTATCACTGTTGAGTTTAAAGTACCCCTTTTAGGAGAGCTCTTATGCCAAGCTACCCATAGATCACTGACCTGTATAGATGACGGAGTTTGGATAAGATCTAATCAGTTGTGGCTGGGATGATATGGTCATTTGGCAGAAAGCATGGTAGTAACTCATGGGGAAGTTCTCAGAAGGAGCCTTGCAAGTGATTTCTCACAGTGGGTATTATATCTGGTTTTACCTTTCATGATCTGTCCACCAAGCTGGAGATTAAAGGTGATAGTTTACACACATTTAGGAAATAATGAGTAGATCAGTATATTGGTTTGCTATGGCTGCCATAGCAAAATACCACAGACTTGGTATTAAATGACACTTGGTATTAAATGAGACTTGGTGGCTTAAATGACAAATAGTAATTTTCTCACAGTTCCAGAGGCTAGAGATCCAAGATCAAGGTGTCAGCAGATTAGGTTTCTCCTGAACTTCTCTCCTTGGCTTGCAGATGGCTGGCCTCTTACTGTGTCCTCACATGGTCTTTCCTTTGTGAGTGCAAATCCCTGGTGTTTCTCCACGTGTCCAAATTTCCTCTTCTTATAAGAACAGTCAGATTGGATTAGGACGCACCCTAACAGCCTCACTTTTAACGTAATTCCCCCTTTGAAGGTACTATCTCCAAATATAGTTATATTCTGAGGTACTGGAGGTCTGGGATTTACCATATGAATTTGTAGGGGGACACAATTTGGCCCATAACAATCAGCATGACTGAGAGGAAGTGAGGGAATGGGAGAAGGAAATAATATTTGTTAACCACCTGCTATGGAAGGTACTATACTAGGTGCTTCTATAAGGGCTTTCTTATTTGAATCTCCGAAGAACTCCTATGAGAATGGCACTTGTCATTTGAATTTTACAGAAAAAGAAACTGAGCCCAAACAGCTTAAGATTATTCAGTAATTGAGTTGAAATTCAATCTCAGCTGTGAATTATTCCCAAGCCAGCATCCTTGCCACTACCCACTGCCACCTCTGCTACTTAAATAGGTCCATTCAGAAATGGAAGAATTGACTCTATATTGCCATTTATTGCATGGCATATTGCTACATATTGACATTCAGTGAAGACCCTAATGTCATGGCAAAGAGTATATGATGGAGAATCATTGAAGTATTTGAATCAAGAAGAGAAAATAATGGTATGTAAAGTGATGTTTTAGGGAATCTAGTAAGAGCTGATTTATGTTGTTTGCGCCAGACATTGTAATAAGAGCTTTATCTGAATTAACTTATTTACTAATCACAATATTATGAAATAGATATTATGTCCATTTTACAGAGGAAGAAACTGAGGCAAAGAGGGTCGGTAACCTGCCCAAAGTTCACACAGTTTGTGAGTGGCAGAGCTGAGATTTAAAAACAAGCAGTCTTGAGCAGCCCGGGTGGCTCACTGGTTTAGCTGAAGCATGATCCAGGGTGTGATCCTGGAGACCCGGTATCAAGTCCCATGTTGGGCTCCCTGCGTGGAACCTGCTTCTCCCTCTGCCTGTGTCTCTGCCTCTCTGTCTCTCTCCGTGTCACTCATGAATAAATAAATAAAATCTTTAAAAAATAAACATGAGCAGTCTGGCTCAGAATTAACCTGATACAGCATGTGAAGGATGAAATATGGGGAAAAGTCTGGACATAGTGAGAACAATTTAGAGGTTATTGTAAAGTCTCAGTTCAAGATGACAAGGGCTGGATCAGGGAGACAGAGACGGAAAACAAAGGAAGGAAAGGATTTCGGAGATACTGGTGAAGGATCTTTGCCTCTCATTGTTAGGAATGGGACGTCTGCAGGCAAGGAGAAAGACAGAGTTGCTTGTCTGCCAGGTCTTTCTAAAAACTACCCCTTGGTTCCCTGCCTATTTATCCATGACTAAAGCAAAAGGAAAAACAGAACAAAATCCTGCAGGTGTGTTTCTCTAAAGCCATAGCCTAAACCCACATGACTTGTTCTTTCCAATCAAAAGGTAGTAATTTTCTAATCTCAAAGGAGAGGCACTTGCCCCCACCAAACAAGAGTCTAACTACCATCTATTGTGTTTACTGGTGATTTATACACAATGGTTTCCTTAGCAACGAGGAACTAACAACTTGGTTGTTTGGAGTTAAAATGAAATTTCTAACATCTCAGAAATTATATTCTAAAAGGATTGCAGTATCTCATACAGAATCATGTATTTTGCCTAGTATTAAAGAAAATTGAAGGTACTTGAAAAAAGATATTGAAAGTGGTTTTTATGAATGTTGACAATCTCTAGACAAACCAAAGGGCACACATTTCAAAAAATTAAGGAGATTTCATGGAAAAAGGTAGAAAATAGATTAATTGTTGACTGACAATCTTCAAAATAGCTCAGTTTGTCATAAAAAAAAGTACCCCAATTTTTCCCACATCATATTTATTCATTTGAAAATGAAGGTGAGGGGCACCTGGGTGCTCAGTCAGCTAAGCGTCTGCCTTCAGCTCAGGTCATGATCCCAGGGTCCTGGGATCTAGCTCTGCATTGGACTTTTTGTTGAGCAGGGAGCCTACTCCTCCCCCTGCTTGTGCTAGCACTAGTGCTTGTGCTCTGTCAAATAAATAAATAAAATCTTTTTAAAAAAAGAAAAAAGAAAGAAAATGAAGGTGAAAATGGAAGGAAACAAAGGTTTAGTGCCTCCTACCTGGGTGCTTCCACACACATGATATCTTTTTAGTCTAAAGATGGCACTTCGACCATACATTCAATCTAATCATTTTGTCCCCTGCCTCCAGGAAAGGTATTTCCCAACGAACACATTTCGCTCTCGGAGAAAAAAAAAACTGGTGGTCAAGTGTAACCAGTCCATTGGATTACTGTGTATTGATTGGCATTCAAGGATAGAGGCAGTCTGGCAGCAAGTAGGGGTAGTTAGGGCTCCAGTGACGTAGTGGGCAAAATGGTCATTGTGGCAAGGCAAAGCCATGTGGATCTCTAACACAGACCACAAGAAGGTCAGAATAGCACTGAGGCAAACAGCTCTGCCAAAGCTTGGTGCCACATTGATGATACCCTGAGATAGAATGGGTAGAAAGCAAAGAGTCTTCTATCTTCCAAGGCCTCTGCTGGAACGTGGGAGTGATAATTGAGAGACGTGATGACTATGATACATATCAAGTCATTTCAGATGAGAATCTCTTGGCCTGCAAATATTTCATTTTTTAAATTAGTTATCATAGGTAGAAAATCACAATCAGGACACGTTTTATAAAATAAACCAATTTTTAAATGCTGGGAATTAGTACTGACCTGGATATTGGGGGAGGCCTGAAGACCAGTTGTGCTTTCTCTGTATATCTTCTTTATTTTCTTTACAAGAAAGCTATTATCAGGACAATTCATCGTAAAGCACTATTACTTTAAAGAGAAAAACTTGGTTGGCTTTTCCTTCCCCCAGCCAAATTCAATACGAATCATTGTCATCATCTCTAGTCTGTGTGAAGCCCCTTGAGCAAGATCATCCATCCAAAAGCAACAAAGTGGCCCCTCTCTCAGCTTTGCTCTTCCCAATGTCCTGAGTCCCCCCATGAAAGCGTAACTAGTTCTTCAGCACTCAGTTTTCCTCTCCAGTCCTTCTCAATACTTGTTTTCTCTTCCAAGAAAACTCATTGCTAGCAATAAATTTCAAAATGCTACCATGCATTTAAGAGGCAGTGTTTGCCAAAATGAAATCACATTCTCAGAAACGGACAGCTCTGGATTTCAGCCACTTTATTCATTGCATGAACTTAAGTAATTTTATCAGTGAGTCTCAGTTTCTTTGCCTATGAAATGGGGGAAATAATGTATTACCTCATGGGTTTGTTGCATGAATTAAATGAGGCAACGCATATAAAGAATGTAGCCGAATGCTAAGTATTCAATCTAATGTTAGGTGTTAAATTATTAAAATTAATAAAATGTAACCTATGGAAAATGTTTATATTTTTCCTCCCTATTTTGCTCTCCATTATAGCAAAGCTAAAGGAATAATAAGATCCCATTACAAGAATCCATATTTTTTCATGCTTCTCCCACTCACAGCAAGGCAGGTCCTTTCCTGCACCTTGGGAAGTAACTCAAAATGGATTTTGATTCAGTTCTTTTTTTTTTTTTTTAAGATCGTATTTATTTATTTGAGAGAGAGAGCATGAGCAGAGGGAGGGGCAGAGGCAGATTCCCTGCTGAGCAAGGAGCCTGATGCAGGGCTCAATCCCAGGCCCCTGGGATCATGACCTGAGCCAAAGGCTGACACTTAATCGACTAGGCCACCCAGGCACCCGTTGACTCAGGTCTTCACAATTGTACGTGAGTGTGATACATGGCTCTGGGCTTAATCATTCAGATACACCAGGTTCTGTCTAGGGCATTAATACTGAAATACCAAGTACAGCAGGCACAGATTTCCCTGGTCACAGACTCAGATGTGCTTTAAAAAATATCTTCCTCTGAGCCACCACCATTCTGCCTAATATAGAGAATTCCAGCTAGTTATGTTCAAGTAAATTCAGCAATTTCCCAGGGAGCTTAAGTTGGATACTCAATCATAATCACTATTTTCCCCTTTGGTTCACTTCTTCCTCGGGATCAATGATCAGCTCTAGGGATGTTTGGAAAGGAGGAGGGAACTAAAGGGAATGCCACTGCATTGGCCTTGCTTGCTTACTGCTGCAGATGTAACTCATCCCATCTGTTCCTAGGCACACATTTTGCATGATGCTCCCTTGAATTCTCTATCAGTTGATGTTTGCTGTTTAACAAGCTACCTCAAAACTTAGTAGATTAAAAATAACAACCATTTATTTAGCTCACAACTCTGTGGGTAAGCAATTTGGGCTGGACTCAGCTGGACTCATTTATGCATCTACAGTCAGCTGGCAGTCAAGGACCTCATTCACATGTCTGGAGATTGGCTGGCTGTCAGCTGGGATGAGAGAATAACTGGACCACATGTCTTTCATAATCCAATAGGCTGATCACAGAGAGATCTGGAATCCCAACAGAAGCAAGATAAGGCAAACTCTAATATGTAAGCCCTCCTTTAAGTTTCTACTAGCTATCATATTTTGTTGTCTCGTCAGCCAAATCAAGCAACATGGCCAAGCTTACAGTCAATGTGAGGGATGCTATGAAAAAGTATAGAAACAGAAAGGCATGAATAAATTAAAATTAGGGGTGCCTGGGTGGTGCAGTCGGTTGAGCATCTAACTCTTGATTTCAGCTCGGGTTATGATCTCAGGATCATGTGATTGAACCTCACATTAGGCTCCATGCTGAACCAGGAGTCTGCTTGGGACTCTCTCACCCTCTCCCTCTGCTCCTTCTCTCATACTTACATGAACTCACTCACACTCACTCTCAAATAAATAAAAGAGAGCTTAAAAAAAATAAAAGTTAGAACTACTGCATCAAGCTGCCACAAATGGATATTGCTTGTTTGTTTATTTTAGAGAGGGTGTGCACACACACTTGAGCAGTGGTGGCAAGGGGCAGAAGAAGGGAAAGAATCCTAAACAGCCAATGCAGGACTCAGTCTCATGCCCTGAGATCATGACCTGAGCTGAAATCAAAAGTCAGATGCATAACCAACGAGCCATCCGGGTACCCCAGAAATTGCTTATTTTATAGTTGTTTAGCTTCTACTTAGCTCTCTTGTTCTGATAAGCCAGTGAAAGTTATTATATATCCCAATTCGTGGCCAAGACTATTCAAATCATACACAGAATCTTCTTATCCTGGATAAAAGCACCTTAGAAACACATTGGTTCTCTTTTCCTCATATAACCTCCCCACTTAATTCAGGGAACCACAGGACATTTTCATATGGTCTCCCACATTCCTGGAGGGGTTAGAGAACTTAGGGGATGGAGGGTGGCAGGTAGTAATAGTGGAGACTTATCTTTGACCTTTTCTTGCCTAGGCCTGTCACACAGTTCGCCCCTACCATAAGGGTGCTGCATATGATTGAAGGAAGTGGATTGCTCAACTAGGCTTCCCAGTTCACTGGTCCTCACCTGGGATGTAAAGCTCAAATACTTCCTCCTTCGATTTCTTCAACCTTTAAGTTGGATTTTCATCATGTTTTACCACCCTTCATATTTGGCCCAATAGGATGGAGGGAATAGAATACAAGAACTTCCAAAAACATGTCTAGCTCTCTACCTCTCCAAAACTTTCTCTTATCACTCCCTGCTTGAAAAGTCTTTTTTCATATGTGTACACACATGTTGCACATGTGATGGACATGGGGTGAGTATGAAAAGGCAGGAGAGGGATCCCTGGGTGGCGCAGTGGTTTGGCACTTGCCTTTGGCTCAGGGCGCGATCCTGGAGACCCGGGATCAAATCCCACATCAGGCTCCCGGTGCATGGAGCCTGCTTCTCCCTCTGCCTATGTCTCTGCCTCTCTCTCTCTCTCTCTCTCTGTGACTATCATAAATAAATAAAAAAATTAAAAAAAAATTTAAAAAAAAAAAAAAGAAAAGGCAGGAGAAAATATTCACATTGATCTTGTAGTCTTCCTTTTTTTAAGATTTTATTTATTTATTCATAGAGACAGAGAGGGAGAGAGAGAGAGGCAGAGACACAGGCAGAGGGAGAAGCAGGCATCATACAGAGAGCCTGACGTGGGACTCGATCCAGGGTCTCCAGATTCACGCCCTGGGCTGCAGGCGGCGCTAAACGGTTGGGCCACCGGGGCTGCCCTCTTGTAGTCTTCCTAACTTATTTTTTCAATTATACTGAAACAAGTGGCCCTTTTTGTCGACTCAGCAGTTAAAAATTTGTCACCTTTATTTTTGGAGCCTATCCTAATAACTACCCTGGTGAATCCTGGAAGCTGTTACTTTGGATGTACAGATTCTGGTCAGGGGCTTAGTTCCCCTCTGAATTCTGCCATAACTGAAGGCACAGCCTCCACAGAGGTCAGATAAGTCTTGCAATGGCCTTGCATAACTTGTGGGGGAGCAGCAGGGAGGGGAGACCTGTGTTGAGGAATCCAAATGCAATGATTTACTAGGGAGAAAAATGTAGAGGCATAATATCTTCAAGTATTAACGGATGGGTTTTTATTCTCTTTTTACCCCTCATTACCCCTCAACATTTCCCATTAAAATTAGACCTTGAGCCTGAGACTTATTACCTCAGGCAAGATCCCAATGCATAAAACAAAGAGTCACATTCTTGGAGTTTACTTTAGAATTAGATCTCTGAAACCTTTGGCAGAACCACTGTCTTAATAGATAAAGCAGTGGATTACAAAACCCAAGGTTTTTGAAAGAGTAAAAGATTTTGAGTTTCAAAAGTTTGAAGACTTAGCAAAAAGGTTATCTCATAAACAAGGGAACTGGGAAGAATTTATGGTGAAAGAAGAGCCAATTTTCCGCATCCAAAATGAAATCAAGTTCAACTGGCTGAGGAAGGCAGGAGAGTTGAAAGTCATTTCTGGGAAGAGGGGTGATGGAAACCCTGGAGATATTGGGGGACAACTGAGAGCAGAGACCTGTGCTTAACTTCCCTGATGAAACTCAGGAAAGCAGCAAATTTTGCAAAAATGGTGGCCAGATATGTCTAGATAGAAAGGACCAGAAAGTCTTCCAAACCTCTTAAGACCCCAGAGGGTTATGGGAAGATGTGTCAAACCTTATCTGTGTCCTCAAGAAGGGTACAGATGACTGAGAGATGTATAGGGACCTTGTAATTTTAATAAGGAAACACTGACAATGAATTCCATTTTAACAGTGCAATGTTCATCTGGTTGGACTGTGGACATTAGGAAACGCTGCAATAGGGATAAAGACCAATAACTCAAATATAAGAGGAGCTAAATTCCCCTCCTCAGATACCAAGAGAAAGCAGGGAATAATCATAGACAAAATACCCTGCGTTCCACTTTGGTAGTTAGGTGCTACCTCATAGAATAAAGAGGGGAAAGAACAAAACCTTGATTTTTACTGGGTTTTTACTTGAAAAAAAATGCTTAATCACACATTTGTCCAGGAGTATCTTTCTTTAATTGTCAACATTAAGATTTCTGAGACTGAACAGGATATGGGCTACAAACAGTATTGGCAAAGGATGATCACAACTTTACATAATTGAATTTGACTATGAAAATCATACCTACAACAGGTGTTCTATTGCTGCTGTAATAAGTCACCACAAATTTAGTAGCTTAAAACAACAAATATGTATTATCTGATAGTTGTGGAGATCAGAATTTCTAAAATCTAGATGTCAACAAAGCTGTACTCCCTCCAGAGGCTCTAGAGGAGAATCTGTAGCTATTTCCTCAGCTTTTCTGGCTTCTAGAGACAGATTTCAATCCTTGACTCATAGCCCCTTCCTTCCATCTTTCAGCAACATTGCACCTTTCCCCACATCCCCCCCTCTCCCCTCATCATATCTCTTGTTTGACTTAGACTATCCTTTCTCTTATAAGGACCCCTGTGATCATATTGGGCCCACCCACATATTCCAAATTAATCTCCCCAACTCAAGATGCTTAACTTAATCACATCTGTGAAGTCCTCTTTGCCATCTAAGCCAACATTCACAGGTTTCAGGGATTAGATATGGATATCTTTAAAGGGCCATTATTCTCACCTATTACACAGTATAACCTGAGCTATGACCCAAGACCCAGGAAGCTTCACCCTTTCATAGATCATTTTTGGTCAGAACCCATAAAGCCCAATGCTAAGGAGCACAATCTTCTACACAAGGCAAATGATTAAAGCTGATCTTCAGCCATTATGGATTGATATGGCCCTCTCAGTTGTTCATAGTCAGAATCTGTACTGATTGGTTGGTGCCTGCACTATATCAGTTGTTAAATACTTTGATTCTCACCCCCGGTGACAATGACAAGTTGCAAAGTGCCACCCTGATGGTGTGAACAATTAGAGTGAATCCCTTGAGCAAGGCAGCCTACAGAGCTAAATGGGCTGAATAAGGCATAGATTTGGAGGATTAGGTGGATGAAGGAGGTAAATAACAATGATTGTTTTCTATACATATGTCCTGGATAACATCCAAAGCAGGCTAGTGTTTCCAACAGTTAAAAAGCATATAGTAAGTATCTTCATGTCCTTTTCCTTGTGATTTCTAAAGAAGATGTAGGTGACTAATTCCAAGACCGCAAGGGATATATTCATTCGTTCAACCATCTTCAGTGCTTGCTCGATGTCAGGAGTTATTCTAACACTGGAGATCCAGTGGTACCACATTGTCTGCCACAGGGTTCTCAAACTTCAGTGTACCTCAGGACTGTTTAATAAAATAGAGCTTCCAGAGCTGTCCTAAAAAGACAGGTTCCTGAGCCCCTCCCTTAGCCTTTTTCAGAAGGTTTGGGGCAACTCAGGAACTATCCTATTATAAATTATTGACAATTGTAAGAGGGAATGTTCTTGTAAAAAGGGCTTACAGAGAGGAACCTGTCACAGTTGCAATGACATAATAGAATCCTCAAGGCTAATTACTTACCATCTGCCTTCATTTCTGCTGAACCATCCTATGTGTTGGGTCATACAAATACAATGAGACTAGTTTATATAAATGCTAACATGTCTATAGTCTCCCATCTCCATTTGGAATTCCCATGTGGCCATTTGTTACTTTTGGTCAAAACCACAAATCTTATATCATCTTCATCTTATTTATTTCAATAACTCTTAGAATAGTCTTGATCAAAAAGTACTGAGTCTCTAGATCAGAAGATAGTCTTCATGGTTTTACTTAGAAGACAGACTGATATTTTGACTTTCAACTATTATATCAAAGACAGGCTGTGCTCTATTGTGTGCTAGAAGTCTTATTTGTATTGATGGCTAGGACACTTAAAGTTTGACATCTCTAGGTAAAACATGTTCCACTGACAGATTCTTCTACAGGGAATTGGCCCACACACAGACCTTGTTAAGTTTGACAGTGAAACACATGATTCCACTTTCCTAGCTATAGTTCTTTTAGACTATAGACAGGCACCTAAACCAGGGAAGTTCAGCCACCGACTCATAACTGACCTATGGCATGGCATGGCATAAAGAGATCAGCCCTGAAAGAGGTGAGCTAAGTCAATAATTTTCTTTCTTGGTAATTTAAACAAAAAGCCGCAAAAAAAATCACAGGGTAATTGCAAGTTAGCTAGAGGAACTGAACTGAAAGGTCATTAACAAGGCAAATCCAGGTTTTGTGCAGCATAGACCTTATACCATTGGGGTAGGGCAGAAGAATTTGGAGTAAAAGAACACAAAATTTGATAATAGGCACAAGGTCTGGGAAGGGACTCATGCAAGTGAGGAGCCATGAAGCTTGAGTTCTTTAAGTAGTGTACTAGAGCCAATCCATACCTATTTGTGAAGGACAAACGTTAAATTTTTAGAATTTATAAAGCTCATTGATGTCACGTTGGTAGTTTAAAATCAGCCATGGTAGAAATATTCGAGCCACAGAAATTGGAAAATGTGACAGATCAGGCCATTTCCCTCTCCTCTACTCCAAGATCCAGTTATTAAATACTTACCAGTACATCACTACCTTTGTTTCTTGATAGGAAGGAACCTATGGCCATTAGGTTGATTTGTTTGGTGCGACAGTCATTAGGAACCATGTGTAAAATGAGTAAGCAAAAGATGCCAGAAGAGAGGAGAAAACAGAGCAGATTCACAGAGAGAAGCAAAGAGATAATGAAAGAATCTCTTTTCTGGATGGTATCTTAGGTTAGTTACCAGTTCCAATTAAGTCTAGCTTATTTCATTTTCTTTATTTGTATTTGAATGCCACTTTCCTTTATCAAATCACCCTCCCTTTATTTGAATTAGCCCAAGTTGGTCTCTATTCCCTGCAACCAAAGTAACTTTAACCCACAATATTAATGAGGCCAGGAAAAATCAAGGATTCTTGATGAAATTGGTTCTTTATTACAGACTAGAGCACTTACCCAAGCCAAGAATCTTACAAATATGTTTCATTGAGTGAGAAATTATGGATTACTTAAAGCAAATCCACCCCTTTCTTGATAAATAACTATTGAATATATGAAGTTTGAGATGACTATTAGATATGAAAATGGAGATCTCAAGTTAATAGTCATATATCTTGAGGTTTGAGGAGAAATCAGGGTTGGAGATGTAAATTTGGGGTCATCAGCATTTAGGCAGTACTGAAAATCAGGGGACTAAATAAAATCATTTGGAGAGAAAGTACAGATAGAGAAGAAAAGGTGGGCCAGCACTGAGTCCTGGGGCATTTCTACATTTAGAAATAGGGCAGAGGAAAGGAGCCAGCAAAGCAGATTAAGAATGAACAGCCACTAGTTATGAAGGAAATATGGTGTCCTAGAAACCAAAAAAAGAAGTGGTTCAAGAATAAGGTAGTGGTCAATTGTGTCGGATGATTACAAGAGGTCTATTAACTGTGCCTGAATTGATGATGCAGAACAGAGAGGAGACAATGGCAGGTGAAAAGTCCTTGAGAAGTCAAGAGCAGATGGGATCCAGAATACAAGCGGAGAGATTGCCTTTGATGGAAATAAAGTAGGTTAGATAGATTTAATAGTAGAAAGGTGAGGAAACTCCCATATGATAAGGTTGCTTTTGAGGGAGGTGGAATGTTTCAGAAGTTTCAGCAGAGAGGAAAATGAAGTGACTGTTTCAAAGAGCAGAAAGGCAAATAGGCAAAGACAGTGTAACAGAATTCCCCATCAGTTAAGTTTGAAATTTGAGGACATGAATTTAAAGGGAGACCAGGTAGCACATAGACTGGTTTCCTATTGATGCCATGACAAATGGCCACAAAGTTGATGGTTTAAAACAACACAGATTTATCTCACAGCTCTGTAAGTCAGAAGTCCATCATGAGTCCCACTGGGATCAAGTCGAGATATCTGAAGATTCCCTTCTCGACGCTCTAGGAAAGAACCCATTACCTTTCCAGCATGCCATGGGCCACCCACATTCACGGCCCCCTTACTCTGTCTTGAAATCCAGCAGGGCGCCTGATTCTCCCTCTACCTCTGGCCCTACCCTACTCCCCGCCGGTGTGCTTTCTCTCTCTCTCCCTCTCACATGTGTGTGCTCTTTCTCAAATAGATAAATAAAATCTTAAAAAAAAAAAAAAACAGCAACAGCAGGAGTCCTTATGCTACTTCTCTCTCTAACCACAGCTGAGAACCCTTCTCCACTTTTAAGGGCTCGTGGATTTAGATTGGCCCCACCTGGATAATCCAAGTTACCCTCCCCCATCTCAAGGTCTTTTTTTTTAAGATTTTATTTATTCACAGGAGACACAGACACAGAGAGAGAAGCAGGCTCCGTGCAGGGAGCCTGATGCGGGACTCGATTCCAGGACTCCAGGATCACGCCATTGGCCCAAGGCAGGCGCTAAACCGCTGAGCCACCCCGGGATCCCGCATTTTAAGGTCTCAATCGCATCTGCAAAGCCCTTTTGCCATATAAAATAATGCTCACAGGTTACTGGGATTAGGACATGAATATCTTTGGGGGGCCATTATTCTGATGAGCACAGAACGATTGTGTATTTTTCGCAGTAGTCTGGCTGCTTGTGGGCAGGCCTGAAATAGGCAGAGAGCAGAGCATTAACAGGGTCTGGATTTTGCAAGGAAAGAACAGCTGAAGGAGTGACGGGCAAGAGTTGAAAAGGTATACAAGGAAAGGACTCTACGATAATTAAAATAAAAATCTTGGAGGTGGTTCAGTTTTTGGTTAGGACAGTCCAAGGGTTTGAACCTGAGACTTGGTGGGCCAGGCAGAATAAAGAAAAAGACCATCGGAAAGGAAGTGAAGGAACTGAAGAGCCAGAGGACCGGATGGGTCTTCCATGTGAATGTTGAAGCCATCAAGAATATAAGCAACCTCAGGGAGAGAGAGGAAGAAAGTGGGTCAAATATTGAGGTGGGTTTTTTTCAAGTTTTTATTTAAATTCCAGTTAGCATATTGTGTAATATTCGTTTCAGGTATAGAATTTAGTTATTCATCACTTTCACACAAACCCAGTGCTCATCACAAGTGCCCCTTTTATTTTTAAGAGTTTATTTATTTAGGAGAGACACAGAGAGGCAGAGGCACAGGCAGAGGAAGAAGCAGGCTCCATGCAGGGAACCTGACGTGGGACTCAATCCTGGGTCTCCAGGATCAGGCCCTAGGCTGAAGGCGGCGCTAAACCACTGAGCCACCTGGGCTGCCCGCAAGTGCCCTTCTTAATCCCCTTCTTCATCCCCATCACCTATTTAACCCATCCATCCCCCTCACCTCCCCTCTGGTAACCATCAGTTTGTTCTCTATAGTTGAGAGTCAATTTCTTGGTTTGTCTCTCTTTTTTTTTCCTTTGTTCATTTGTTTCTTAAACTCTATATACAAGTGAAATCATATGGTATTTGTCTTTGACTGACTTATTTCACTTAGCATTAATACTCTCTAGCTCCATTCACATTATTGCAAAGGACAAGATTTCATTCTTTTTGATGGCCGAGTAATATTCCATGGTATATAAATAAATAAATAAACAAACAAACCACATCTTCTTTATCCATTCATTAGTCAATAGACGTTTGGGCTCTTTCCATAATTTAGCTATTGTTGATAATGCTGCTATAAACTTTGGGGTGCATATATCCCTTCAAATCAGTATTTTTGTATCCTGAAGTGTTTATTGAATGAAAGGAAGTGACTGGTTTAGAAGATAAAGACAGATAGTGGGTGATAGATTAGGATTGGCATGACCAAAAAAAAAAAAAAAAGGATTGGCATGACCTGATGACCTGTAAAGGACCCGGGTTGTCTAAAGGAAAAAGGAGAAAACAAAGCAAGGAGGAGACCTACCCCACTTCTCCCGAGAACTATTTCTATAAACAGATGAGGCGTTCCTACCATACAAAGGGCAAAGGTATGAAATAAGCCTACCACCTAAAAGCTAGCATTTAATAACCTTGGGATAGGCCTCGAGAACCTACATACCAGAACTACAACAAAATCCAGCTTCACATTGTAGCATATAACATGTATCCGTCTCCATATTCAGGCAAATTGTATTTGGCTTGAGCTTCAACCCTAGCCTTCACAAGGCCAAATGGCCAACTACATACTTTAACAGTATATTTAGCATTCTTGAATTTGCATGAGATTATTATCCATTAGTCCATGACGTTAACCATCACATCTAATTTTCATATCAATATCAGTAATAGAAACAAAGCACCCCATTTAGACTTATTGTCAATATCTGAATATTCATTTGTAAAATAAGTGAGCATTCTCATAGAACCCAGGAGCAAAAATATTCTTTTGTGCTTTATATATTGAAATTCTCATTAACCAGTTGAAGTGTAAGTATATACATATTATTGCAATAATAAAGTCTTTTAATAATTAGTGAAAACCAGGTGGTTAAATGAATTGGGAAACAGATTGACTATTAATGCAAATATTAAAAGAGTGCCAGAGCCAGATAAATTTAGAAAAAATATGATATACTTTTGAGCCATCAAATGTTTAAAAATATTTACAGTTACAAAGGTAAATACTTACATAATAATTATTATAAATAGTATAATCACTATAAACACTGAATAATGGATATTAGATTTTATTATTTTACATTTATCCTTGGGTCTCATGAGTTCATTCTATTTTGGTGACACCTGGTCTTGGTTAAGCTTCATATTGATCTTGTATTGTTTATTTTTTATTTTTTAATTTTTTTTAATTTTTTTAATTTTTTACTTTTTAAAGTATTCATATAATATTTAACGTTGAGCGAGACACACTTCTAAACAGGAACAAGTGTTGCTCATTGAATCCCTGATAGTCCGTTCAAATTGAGAGAATAAGTTCTTGGAGGTTGAGTAGCTTTTTTTTTTTTTTTTTTTTTTTTAAGATTTTACTTATTCATGAGAGACACAGAGATAGGGAGAAGCAGAGAGAGAGAGAGAGAAGCAGGCTCCATGCAAGAAGCCCTATGTGGGATTCGATCCCAGGACTCCAGGATCATGCCCTGGGCCAAAGGAAGGCGCTTAACCACTGAGCCACCCAGGGATCCCCCGTTTATTTTTTAAATTGAGATACAATTCAGGTAACATAATATTTAACCTTTTAAAGGGTGCAAAGCAATGGTTTATAGTGTATTATAGTTGTGCAACCATCACCATGGGTAGCTACTGAGACTATACAGGATTTCGCCACCTTCTCCTGGAATATTTGACTTAGCCTGCTGGCCACTGTTTTCTGGTGCCAGGTCCAGTGGGTTCAGTGCCCACTAGGCTTCATGATGCTTCCAAATCTTAGCTGACTGCTATCTCTCCACTGACAACCTTCTACTGAGACACTGGCCATTTGGACTTGCTTCATGTCCAAATCCATAAAATTACAACATATTTTGGAGAGCTTCATTATTCAGGTTCATAAGACACACTGTTTCATTTCTTTCTTACCAACACAACAATAAGTACCATTATTCTTATTTTAGAGATAAAGAAAAAATAAGCTCAGAGAAGTTAAATGACTTCCCTAATGTCACAGAGCACAACTGAAGAAAAAGACAATCTCTCTTTATCTCCTAATGATAAAATTAAGAGTAACATCATTATTGACAGTATCACAATTAGTGGTAAAACCAGGACCCAATCTTGAACTGCAAATCCTATTCCGTCCACAGATTACCTAATACGGGCATTCCCCACTTTTTAAGAGTTCATGTTAGGCCACTCCGCATTTACCAAAGACTTACATTAGTACCTGTTTCACCAACTGAAAGCAATCCAAAGAGGATTGTCACTTCCATGAAAAAAAGTGAAAAGCAAAAATAGCGTTTAGCATTTCTTTGCAGCTAGTTCTTGTAGAGGCACCCCGAGCTGGGAGAGCAGCCCCGCCCAACTCCTTCCCGGGAACAATGGAGCAATACTCAGCATCTCCACATCAAGCCACCAGAGCTTTTAGCTGTGTCTGTGAGCATCTGTGCTTTATCTAGATTTATTTTGTGCATCTATTAGCAAGATGTGTCTTAAGGTATCAGAAAAGCCTAAGAGAGGTGAGTTTTGGGGTGTGAGTATTGTCAAATTTGTTCCATATAAATTAATGGTAATTGCTTCTTTGCATCATACCATTTCAGCTTACAAAAGGCTTTGTGGGAATACTCTACTTTGGGATTGTGAGGGGCAGGGGGACCTGTACTGCTACTCTACCATGAAATAATTTGTATAAATTGTATTATGAGGACATTCTCCCAAATTATTTTTGGCAGGCTCCAAGTTCTCCAAAAGCTTTAAAAGAATGTTTCTAGCTTGTCTATGATGTAGCATTGTCTGGCTTCCCTGCCTTTCATCAAACTCATTTAATTAATTGTGTTCTGAAAGAATCAGTTTAATCTATATGTGGCAACAGATGAAGGGACAAAAGTCTAAAACTGTTGTTAGTTTTTATAATGTCCAACTAATAACTGTTACAGATTCCTCCATAATATTTCAGTTCTTAATCAGTTTTTTTTCTTCAATGTCTATAATACCTACTTTTCTACCCTAATTGGTTTACGTTCAGACTCCTCAAGTTTAGTTTTCAAGATTTTCATCAAATACTTTCATCTTCACCCTACTCTCAGCCAAGACTTACTTGCCCATTTGAAGCCTGCCTTTGGGTCAAACAAGTCTCATGATTACCCTCTTTGTACCTCATGCTTGCAACCACCTCAACAGTTTTGCTCATGCTGTTCCATTACCTGGAAATACCCTTCTTCTGTCCCTCTACAATGGGACATCTACCTCCCTTTTATGCCTAACACAAATCCTACCTCAACCAGAGAGCTTCCTCCTACATCTGTGGTCCTCAGTGGCCTGTCTCTGGATTGTGACTGTACCATTATAGGGAATCAGAGAAAACATTAATGGGATTGCAATCCATGGATTAGAAAATGATACCTTTCTGATGAATCCCAGTTTCATTAACTTTCACCAACTCTAACATTCTTGATAACTTTAATTAAATCATCACGATAATCTCTATCTCCTTCCAATGATAAAATTGAGAGTAATATAATCATTTACAGTGAAAAATTCTATTTGAAACCAAACAACCAAAACCCTTAATTAAGTAGAATTCTTTTGCATACAACTTTTAAAATAATGAGGCAAAACAAAAAAAAATAAGCTAATTTAATTTTTAATTACCTTGCAGGGGGTGTCTTGGTCTTGGTGGATACTCAGCCTCATGCACAACATCTGCTCCATCCAACATCTGTTCCATCCATTCTTGGAGACTGATCACTGATTCTTGAGACGATGAGCCTGTGAATCCACAAAAGTAAAGATGTTCACTAGATTCTACTTGCTAAGGCAGGGAAATGGACTCAGACTAAAAAATTTCCAAGAGCATGAGGAAAAACAAAATAGGATTGTATCTCAGCAAGGCAATCGAGACAGACTAAAGTGTGAAGTCCTCAAAGATAAGGACCAAGTCTCAGTCTTCTTTGCCCCCTGACATACAGCTGAGTCTTTCTAAATGAAGCATTTCACCAGAAATCCCCCTACCCAGAACAATTTGGATGTTTTATTTAAAATTTCCTCAAAGGTTAAAAATATCCACTGTAAATATTCGATGTAACAGCTTCATTTACATTGAACTTTTAACCCTTTTATATATATATATAATTTCTTCCTCTTGTCCTCTCTCTCATTGGTCGTCTTTGTTTTCTTTTCCAGAGGCCTATTGAGCATGGCACACTTTCAGTAATGTTCCATTTTCTACTTGTTTTTAAATCAACCATATGTGCCTCCATTAAGTGAAGCTCTGATGATTCTGGCTTCCCTCTTTAAGAGTTCTGTTATAAAAAAGAATAAGAAACCTCACTCATAGATCCAAGACTCTCCTAAGAATGGAAATCCTCTATGTTGGTATTTATCAGATGCAATATTGCAAAATGGAATAGTATGCACCTTCTCCAAAATTTCACCAGGCAAAAGACCCAATTTGGAATGCCTTTACATTAATCAGCTTTCCCGGCAGCATAATGATGCTGGAAATTAGGAAAGCAATGGAGGATTCTTAGTCGGATTTAATAGGCTCGGGCACTTTGCTAACACACTGCAGTGGATCAATTGAAGTTAATTATTATACAAGATTAAACCCCAAGTAACTACAGTACATCAAACCAATGCAAAAAGCTCTGGCTCAGGAAGGAGAAAAAAAACAAACACGAATTCTAGAGGCAAGACTTTTCTATCCAGTTCCTAACTCACTACATTTTGCATATAAACATAATAGACTAATACAATATGAAGTACAGCATATTAAATTCTAAAAGTGAGATATAAACTTCACCTACTGTCTCTATGGAATACTTAACCTGGGGACCTAAAGGAATAGCTATGAATTTTCCTAGTGTTTCTATTTATTTTTGGATAGTTGATTTGTCTTCTACTGCTTGCCCAGATTTACATTTCCACCCACCGGGGACTCAACCTTTTATGATCATTGACCATTCCAAGAAAAATAAGTATCTGAAGAAGCCACAAAAGCAAATAAATGGGATTTCACATTTATTCACTGCCTGAGTCACTTCAAGGAAGCATGGCTAAGCCTGGAATAGGTGCTTAATAAATAACTCTTGAAAGAGAGTTCTTTAGGTTCTTTAGGGACTTAACTGGGAGAGACAAAGGAGCATACTAGGAAGGAAAAAACAATGCTAATTCATGGCCATTAAGTGATAGTAATGTACCTTTTTGGCAGGATATTTTTAAAATATCAACCATTTCTTCCTGAGAGTTCCTTTTTTCTTGCCCTTCCCCTCATTGAACAGCTAAATAGTTCTCTGCTCATTTGCTTTGGCAGACAGCAGACTGCAGAAATGGCATAAAGCAGTAGGGAAGCAAAAGGCATCTCATCTTGGCATTTGAGTTTCAAAAGCCTAGCAAAGGGCTCCCAACGTAGACAAATAAAACTGGTGAGAAAGTAAAAAGTAAAATTACCCAACCTCAGCCATTAGAAACGGCAAATACCCACCATTTGCTTCGACGTGGATGGAACTGGAGGGTATGATGCTGAGTGAAATAAGTCATTCAGAGAAGGACAAAAATTATACGGTCTCATTCATTTGGGGAATATAAAAAATAGTGAAAGGGAATAAAGGGGAAAGGAGAAAAAATAAGTGGGAAATATCAGAAAGGGAGACAGAACATGAAAGACCCCTAACTCTGGGAAACGAACTAGGGGTGGTGGAAGGGGAGGTGGGCAGGGGATGGGGGTGACCGGGTGGCGGGCACTGAGGTGGGCACTTGACGGGATGAGCACTGGGTGTTATTCTGTATGTTGACAAATTGAACACCAATAAAAAATAAATTTATTTTTAAAAATTACCCCAACCATACCCACCAGACCTAGGAAAAGTTTTCCTAGGATAAGAGAATTAAGGAAAGGTAGAGAGGAAGAGAATATAGATGGAGAATATAGATGTCAAGTGTTCCAAGAGAGGGGGGCCAGAAATAAAAAGCCACAGAGGCTTTTTGTTTCTAATGGCTTTTTGTTTCTAAGAGATAAGGAATTTAGGCCCTATTTTCAGATAAAGCCTTTGGGTAACAAGAAGATACATGAGGGACAAATGGCTCTTGAATATGTCTAGGCAGAAGAGGACTAGCCAGCCAGCCTCACAGCACTTTACTAAATTTCATCATAGAGCAGGAAGAGCTGAGTGATTTCTGTGAGCACAAAAGTGACATGGAAGTAGCATTAAAAAACAATCAGTTGAAGGGAGCTGTGAAGATAAGAGCAAGGATCATCCTGGTGGTGTTTATGAACCTGATGTAGGCTCAGGTGGAGCCATGGGCATCCCAACAGATACCTACACATGCAGATTGATATTGAAGATACAACAGATCACCTTCCAATATCTTGGCACTACACGACATCCCCACCTACCCCTCAATAACTCAGACACAACCCAAAGTAAAGAAGCATGAAATCCCTAAACTGACTACAATTAAGTTTCCAAACCCTGTTGGAATAAAAATTTCAACTTGAGATTTATTAGAAAAATAGTTTCATTTTTTTGACACATGAATTTATGGACTGAGATTCACACCTTATATATCTGTAAGCATACATACAACAAAATATAGGCTAAAAGAACGTTAAAATAGAGATGGGCAAGTTATTTATTCTATAAACATTTTCTTAAGAGAGACACACAGACAGAGGCAGAGGCAGAGACAGAGGGAGAAGCAGGCTCCCTGTGGGGGGCGTGGTGGGGGGAGCCTGATGTAGGACTCAATCCCAGGACCCCAGGATCATGACCTGAGCCAAAGGCAGATGTTCAACCACTGAGCCACCCAGGTGTTTATATAATAGGGTGTCCCTATTCTATAGCTCCTTTGATTAGGAGCTAGTGAGAAGAACATAATGGCAGGGAGATCTGGTAGAAATTCATATAGCCCCAACTACAGGGTTGGAGGTTCAAGGTGAGGACAAGGTAGTAGACTAGGAGACAGAAAGGAAACTGGCATAGGAATAAATGACAATTACCTAGTTTTTTAACTTCGTGTTAAAATATTGCCTCTCAAGTCTTAGTGAAAATAAGGACCTGCTTAGATGGATTTTTTTTTTTCACCATACATACACCAAGGCCTCAGTACCAAATTTTTATTCCATGGGTATAGAGCAAGGGTCTAGAGCACACTTGTTCTGCAAGGTCTAGACAGTAATGTTTTACGATTTCCTGGGCACATGGACTCTGTCACAAATACCCAATTCTGTATTGTGGTGCAAAAGCAGCCATAGACTATGCATACGTGAGAAGATGTATCTGTCTTTAAAAAAACTTTTATTTAAAAAACAGGTGGTAGCTTGGATTTGGCCCACAGGCCACAATTTTCTGACCCCTGTTCTCAAGCAAGGCCTGAAATCTGTAATTGTTAAATATTCTGCAAGTGATTCAAATGCACAGCAGAAGTATTGGGAAAACACTAAATTAGAACGCCATTTTCTAGAAAGCTTTGGTTTGAATACAAATACATTATTTGGGAGAGGTAACATATTAATATTTTATCTATCCTTACCAAAGTTTCATTTAATAAAAAAAAAAGGAAATTGGGGCAAAAGATACATGAGTCTCATACATGAATGGCCATGTAAAAGTTATACAAAAATATCTAAATTAAATATTATCAGATAGAATCCTATAGTATATTAAAACAATAAACTTTAATAACTAAGTAGGTCTAATTCCAGGAATAGAAAGACATTTCATATCCTCAAGTCTAATAATTTAATTTCTAGGGATCATAGAGATACACACGTTAAGAGATTTAGGTAAGAAAAGTATTTATTCATTGCAGCATTTTTTGTAATAGCAACTGGTGGAAAACCATATAAAAGTCCATTAACAAGAGAGTGGTTGGTACTATATGCTTAAATATGCATAGAATGTCTCCAGAAGACTCTATAGGAAAGTAGCAACAAGTGGTTTCTTCTTGAGAAAGAAACTGGTTGACTTAGAAAAGGGGTAAAGGGAGACTTGCTGTATATATTTTGGGGCTTTAGGGGCTTATATAATGTGCAAATACTACATATTCAAATGAGTAATTATAAATTTTTAAATTACATTACAGTAATTGATTCATTTAGCAAACCCTTACTGACCTCTTACCTCGGGGTAGAGCAATAAGCGTAGATATCTAGCGGAGGATACAACCAAGCAAACAATTTGGAAAATGGTGGCCTGAGTGTCCAGGTGCCACCACCAAAAACTGTCAATTGAATTGTCTTGAGAGAGGAGAGGGAAGCAGATAATCAAATAGTCATACATACTACCCATACATACTAAATAGTCATACACCCCCAAAATGATTCTAATATCTAGCATAATATATCTAATAGATTTGAGGACTATTTAGTTTAAATTAATATGGATTAATGGTGAAAACACCTAGAGAAAATCTTAATTGCATCTGAGAACACCACAGCTCCTGAGGACATAACAAGTGCATGATGTCGTTTTTTCAGAACAATGCAGGAAGGGTCAAGAAATGAGTGAATGTCATTGATCAGTTCTTCCACCTTCTAAAGTAATCCTTGATGAGGATAATTCATTACCCCAACCCCAGGCATTCCAGAAGAGCATCAGCTGCATCCCTCCCATTTTATGCATTTTTCTACTTGTACTCAAAAGAAGACTGAGAAGAGAACCTCCTCCTCCTCCACACACACACCCCATAGAGAAGTTACATTTTTTTTCTTTGACTTGCTAAGGGACTACTGGGAATAAAAGGCCTTACTCTATCTTCCAGCACCTTCCAATTCACTATTGCCAGAGACCCCTAATGAGCTGATCTTTATGTGTGCTGAAGGAACCCACCCATGAGCAAGGATTGAAAATTCATGAGCCAGCTAAGACTCAGCAACTGGAGGGAATGGTCAAGCTGAAAAACCATAATTTGTGACGGTTACTGTGGTAGAAATAATTATAAGGGGAAGAAGAGAACTTTAGATGAAAATTAGTGAGGATCCTCAAAGAGACATAACTAGAATGCAAAACAGGGGAGACCAGAATACATCTTTTCAAAAACTGTTAATGAAAAATATGCACACCTAGAAGTACCTATGGAAACATCTAAGCTACAAAGAAAGTAAAATCTTACATCCAGATAAAAAAACAAGTTGTTTATAACTAAAAGAGAATTAGACCAGCATTCAACTTCTCTTCTACAACACTGGAAGTTAGGGGACATTAGAACAATATATATAAATTGGGGGGGGGGAGGATTTAATTGAAGTAATATTCACATGTGAGAGTAAAAAGTTGTGAACATGAGTAAATTCAGAACGTACACCACTACTGGTATAGCCACTGGGAAATTAGTATGGAGGTTCCTCAAAAATTAAAAATAGAAATACCATATGATCCAATAATTTACTATTGGATTGGGGAAAAAAACAGTAATTCAAAGATATATGCACCCCTGTGCTGATTGCAGCCTTATTTACAATAGCCAAGATATGGAAGCAACCTAGGTGTCCATCAATAAATGAATGGATAGGCCAACAAGCACATGAGAAAATGCTCTGCATCACTTGCCATCAGGGAAATACAAATCAAAACCACAATGAGATACCACCACACACCAGTGAGAATGGGGAAAATTAGCAAGACAGGAAACCACAAATGTTGGAGAGGATGCGGAGAAAGGGAACCCTCTTACACTGTTGGTGGGAATGTGAACTGGTGCAGCCACTCTGGAAAACTGTGTGGAGGTTCCTCAAAGAGTTAAAAATAGACCTGCCCTACAACCCAGCAATTGCACTGCTGGGGATTTACCCCAAAGATACAGATGCAATGAAACGCCGGGACACCTGCACCCCGATGTTTCTAGCAGCAATGTCCACAATAGCCAAACTGTGGAAGGAGCTTCGGTGTCCATCGAAAGATGAATGGATAAAGAAGATGTGGTTTATGTATACAATGGAATATTACTCAGCAATTAGAAACGACAAATACCCACCATTTGCTTCGACGTGGGTGGAACAGGAGGGTATTATGCTGAGTGAAATAAGTCAATCGGAGAAGGACAAACATTACATGGTCTCATTCATTTGGGGAATTTAAAAAATAGTGAAAGGGAATAAAGGGGAAAGGAGAAAGAATGAGTGGGAAATATCAGAAAGGGAGACAGAACATGAAAGACCCCTAACTCTGGGAAACGAACTAGGGGTGGTGGAAGGGGAGGTGGGTGGGGGGTGGGGGTGACCGGGTGGCGGGCACTGAGGTGGGCACTTGACGGGATGAGCACTGGGTGTTATTCTGTATGTTGACAAATTGAACACCAATAAAAAATAAATTTATTAAAAATAATAATAAATAAATGAAAGGATAAGGAAGATGAGGTGTGTGTGTGTGTGTGTGTGTGTGTGTGTGTTTCACAGTGATAAAAAAGGATGAGATCATGCCACCTGAGACAACATGATTGGACTAGAGGTTATTATGTTAAGTGAAATAAGTCAGACTAAAAAAGACAAATACCATATGATTTCACTCACAAATGGAATCCAAAAAATAAATAAATAAATAAGCAAAAAGCAGAATCAGACCTATAAATATGGAGAACAAACTGATAGTTGCCAGAGGAGAGGTGGGGTGGGCAGAATGAGTAAAGGAAAGTGAGAGATACAGGCTTCCAGTTATAGAATGAATAAGTCACAGGAATAAAAGGCACAACATAGAGAATATCGTCAATGATATTGTAATAGTGATGTATGGGGACAGATGGGAGCTACTTGCGGTGAGCATGGCATAATGTATAGAGCTGTCAAATCACTATGTTGTACATCTGAAACTAATGTAACATTGTGTGTCAACTATACTCAAAAAAATAAGTCAGTAATAGCATAAGCAGTATAAAAATAATAAAAAATCATAAAATCAAGAGGGAGAGAAAGTATCCTATACTTCTTATAAGTAAACTACTCAAAGAAAGTCTGTTCCCAAATGAAATTATAGCAGATGAAGGAAATCAAAATGAGGGAAGATAAGTGTATACAAAGGGGTGGTGAGTCATGCTTCTTGCAAAATGTATTGTTAAAATCTAAATGAAGAATAACATGAGCACAAACTGTAACATAAATGTTAAGAAAGATGTGTTGAACTATAACTTACATTTTGTAATGTACTGAAAAATTTATTTTCAGTATATGGTGGAGTATTTCAGGATTTCAGGATTTGGTGGAGAAAAAAGGGAGTGAGGCACTTAAAACTTTGTAAGAAATTTGTTTGAACATAGTAGTAAAATATTTTGGTGATTGGAAAGCACAACTTATTTAATTTTGGTATTTTGATAGAGGAATATAGCTTTAAATACCACAAAAATGTAGAAATATATCACTAGAAAAGTAGAGAATTTATGAATTAACAGAGGACAAAAGAAATTTTCTCACTTTGAGAAATCTAGATACAATAAAGGGTAAATGAGCAAATAATAACAGGCATAATAACTAATAAGCACAAAATAAGAAAAAAGGAAAAATTTAAATATATCAACCATCCCAACAAATGTGAATGTTTTAACTCCCTTTAAAAAGGAAAAAAAAGGAGAAAGAAAGAAATGAATTCCAAATTAAATTAATAAATAAATGTTGAAAATAAAGGAATAAGCAAAAATACTAACAAAAAGAATGTTGGTATCAGGAAATGAAAATCAAAGTGAAACATATTAAATGGCACAAAGACAAACATTGGTAATTGATTTATTCTTTGAGTAGCTACTATGTGTCAAGCATTGTTTTGGATACAAGGAAAAAAACAATGACCAAACAGAACAAAAGAACTGCTTTTGTGGGCTTTGCAACAAAAAGTAAATTATTTGGCATATTAGAATCTGATAAATGCTGTGGAGAGAAAAAAAAAAAGCAGGAGAGGATAGTGGGGACAGCCTAGGTAAGGTGAGGGAAGTCTATCTGAGAAGATAACATTTGAGCAAGGACTTAAAACAGGTGTAATGGTAAAAGATACTAAGATACTAAGAAGATAGAAGATTTAAGTCATAAGCACTTATGCACCAAACAATTTAAGAGCAAAAGCTCCCAGAATGAGAAAGAGAAAGCACTATAACTACAGAGTGAAGAATGTTAATAGATGTCCTTCAGAAAAAGTAAGTAAGGATATGGAAGATGAGAGCCATTCAGTCAAAAATTTCTGTCCCCTTCAAAGAAAGTATATACATTTTCCTCTCTGGCTATGGAACATTTACAAAAATCAATCATGTACTTGACACAAAGGAACCTTAAGAAATTCATAAAGTCTTAAAAAGCCATTTACCTAACAATGGTACAGAAAATTAGAAACAATGGCAAAACTATACTAGTATCTCAGCCATCTGGAAACTGAGGAATGCTTGGATAAAAGAAATTAAAATAGAAATCATGATTTATCTAAAATTTATCCCCCAAATGTACTTACGCTTTGTATTAAAAGCTGTGAGCAAGCCAGGAACAGAAGGAAACTGTTTCAGTGTAATAAAAGCCATCTATGACAAACTGGCAGCTAACATCATGCTCAACGGTGAAAGGCCGAAAGCTTCTCCTCTAAGATCAGAAATAGAAAAAGAGGCCCATTTTCACCACTTCTTTTGAACATTATACTGGATGTCTTAGCACAGCCGTTAGGTTATTAGAAGTTATTAGGCCGTTAGGCTAATTAGGCTATTATTTCTTATTAGAAAAAGAAATAAAAGGCATCCAGATTGGAAAAGAAGTAAAATTATCTCTGTAGGGCATTTGGGTGGCTCAGTCAGTTAAGCAGCTGACTCTTGGTTTCAGCTCAAGTCATGATCTCAGGGTCCTGGGATTGAGCCCTGTGTCAGGCTCTGCACTGAGTGTTGAGTTGGCTTGAGATTCTCTCTCTCCCTCTGCCCCTCCCCTCTGCTCTCTCTCTCTCAAATAAATAAATATTTTTTTAAAAAAATTACTTCTGTTTTCAAATGATATTGTCTTACGCATACAAAACCCTAAAGGTTCCATGAAGAAAAAAAATTACTTGAACTAGAATTTAAATAAAAAATTGACTCAAAAAATTATTTGAACTAATAAATGAATTCAGCAAAGTAACAGAACACAAAGTCAACACACACACAACAGTTGCATTTCTATATCCTAACAATGAACAATCCGAAAAGGAAAGAAAGAAAACAATTCCAGGGATGCCTGAGTGGCTCAGTGGTTGAGCGTCTGCCTTCAGCTCCGGGTGTCATGCCAGGGTCCCTGGATTGAGTCCCACATCAGGCTCCCTGTGGGTAGCCTGCTTCTTCCTCTGCCTATGTCTCTGCCTCTCTCTGTGTGTCTCTCATAAATAAATAAATAAAATCCTTTAAAAAATGTATTTAAAAGAAAACAATTTCATTTACAATAGCACCAGAAAATAAAATACTTATTTTAACCAAGGAAGTGAAAGACTAATAATGAAAACCGTATAATACTGCTGGAGGAAAGTAAAGAAGACATAAATAAATGGAATGATGTCCCATGTTCATGTATTGGAAGATTTAATATTGTTAAGATTTTGACACTACCCAAAGCAATCTACATATTCAATGCAATCTCTGTCAAAATCCCAATGACATTTTTTGCAGAAATAGAAAAATTCATCCTAAAATTTACATGGAATCTCAAGGTACCTGTAATAACCAAAGTAATCTTTTTTTAACAGTTAATCAAAAGTGATACCTTTTTTGCATAAACAAATGTATATAGAGAGATATATAGAAAAATCATTTGAAAAAAATGTACATACGGGTATTAAGAATAGTTCTGTATGGGTGATGACAGAAGTACTTTTAAAAATATTAATTGGCTTTATAGAGGTATAATTTCATACAATAAAATATACCAATTTTACATATACAGTTCAAATTTTGACAGTGTATGCACATTGGTAATCACCACTGAAATCAGGATGAAGCATTTGCATCTCCCCCAAAAAGTTTCTTCCTGTCCCTTTTAGTCAATTCTACCTCCCCCAACCTCCAGCCCCAGACAATCACTGATCTGCTCTTTTGCGGAAGAACTTTGCATGTTTTAATTTTATCTATATATTGTAATATTCTCCAGTAAATATATCTCATTTTTTAATAAAAAAGATCTTAAAATTCAAAAAATAACTTTTAAACTATGTTAAAAACAGGAAAGAAATGCAAATAAATCAATCTATAAAGTAAAAATCTTTTCAAAATTGATTTACATATTTCTCCCCCATAACATATGCACTGAAGGGTAGAATTTCAATTGTCTTGCTTTGCTCCCTGACTCTAAAGGAACTCCTACCATCCCCCTCCCCACCCTGCCACACTCCAGTCATTTAGCTGACCCAAAGTTGCTCAGACCAACCCTGTCCCCAAAGTCAACAGCTCCCCAACCTCTCATGGATCAGTAGCCTCTAGGGATTATGACAACCTTCTTACCCAAAATGGAAAAAGGAGAGATAGTCCCCTTTACAGAAGGTTGTAGATATATGGCTAATGTAACATCGTGTGTCAACTATACTCAAATAAAAACAAGAAATAAAATAAATTGATATGACTGTCATATATCTACAACCAAAGCATCTTGAAGAAGAACAAAGTTGGAGGACTCATGCTTCCTGATTTCTAAACTTACCACAAAGCTAGGGTAATTAAAACAGAATGGTATTGGCATGAAGACAGATTTATAAATCAATGAAATAGAATAAAGAGACCAGAAACAAACCTTCACATATACAGTCAAGTGATTTTTTGGCAAGAGTGCCAAGACCATTCAACGGGGAAAGCATATCTTTTCAACAAATGGTGCTGGGAAAACCTGAGATCCACATGCAAAAGAATGAAGTTGGACCCTTACCTAACAGCATATACAAAAATTACTTCAAAATGGATTAAAGACTTAAAACAGCTAACACTATGAAACTCTTAGAAGAAAACCTAGAGCAAAAGCTTCATGATATTGGATTTGACAATGACTTATTAGATATGACACCAAAGGCACAGGCAACAGAGGCAAAAATAGACAAACTGGATTTCATAAAAATTAAAATTTCTGTGCATCAAAGGAACTATCAACAAAGTAAAAAGGCAAACTACAGAATAGGAGAAAATATTTGTAAACCATGTATCTAATGGGAAATTAATATTCCAAATATATGGAGAACTCCTAAAACTCAATGATAAAAAAAATCCAATTCAAAAATGGGAAGAGGACTTAAATAAATATTTCTCCCAAGAAGGTATCTGAATGTCCAATAAATACATGAAAAGATGCTCAGCATCACTAATTATTAGGGTAATACATATCATAACCAATAGCGAGATAACTAACATCCATTAGGATAGCTACTATCAAGAAAAGGAAAGAAAGGAAGGAAAAGGGAAAGGAAAGAAAGAAGAAGAAAGAAAGAAAGAAAGAAAGAAAGAAAGAAAGAAAGAAAGAAAGAGAAAGAAAAAAAGAAAGAAAGAAAGAAAGAAAGAAAGAAAGAAAGAAAGAAAGAAGAAAGAACAGAATAAGTGTTGGTGAGGATGTGAAGAAATTGGAGCTCTTGTGCACTGTTGGTAAGTATGGTACAGCCATTGTGGACAACAGTATGGCTGTTGCATAAAAAAATTAAAATAAAATTATCATATGATCCAGCAAATCCACTTCTGGGTATACATCCAAAAAGTACTAAAGGCAAGGTTTTGAAAAGATAGCACCACACCCATATTTGTAGCAAAGTATTCACAATAGCTAAAAGGTAGAAACAACCCAGGTGTCCCTCAACAAATAAATGCACAAAGAAAATGAAGTATAAACATTCAATGGAATATTATGCAGGGTTAAAAAAAAAAAAAGGAAATTCTGACACATGCTACAACATGGATGAACCTTGCAGACTTTATGCTAAGTGAAGCAAGGCAGTCATGACGACAAATACTGTATAATTCCACTTTTATAAGGTACATAGAGCAATAAGATATATAGGAGTGCAGTGGAAGGGTTGGGGAGTTATAGGTTAATGAGTACAGATTTTCAGTTTTGCAAGTTGAAAAGAGTTCTGGAGATAGATGGTGGTAATGACTGCGCAATGACATGAATGTACTTAATACCAATGAAGTTCATACTTTAAAATGGTTAAGGTGGTAAATTGTATGTGTATTTTACCACAGAAAAAAATTAGGAAGGTAAATTTATGTGTATTTTACCACAGAAAAAAATTAGGAAGGAACAAAGAACATCAAGTTACTATGGGATATGTAAAGAAGATGGAAAATTTCCCAATTTAAGGGCACCTGTTGGGCATCCAACTTTTGATTTCAGCTTGGGTCATGAACTCAGGGTCTCAGGTTCCAGCTACTGGTACCAGGCTCCTGGCTCAGAGGGGGCTACTGCTACTGCTGAAGGTTCTCTCTCTTCCTCTCCCTCTGCCCCTCCCCATTGTGCTCAGGGTCTCTTGCTCTATGTCTAAAATAAATAAATCTTTTTTTAAAAAAAGAAAACTTCTCAATTTATTTTATAATTTTATAACCTAAATAGAAAGCATTATGAACATGCAAAAAAGGAAAAAAATATTCATTCATACAAATATAAAAATTACAAATAACAAAAAAACAGCATTTTATGAAAGATATAGGAAATCTAACATAATTTGTGTTAAAAAATTTAAAATAGGGGCCCCTGGCTGGCTCAGTTGATAGAGCATACAACTCGTAACCTCAGGACTTGACCAGGGGTTTAGGCATAGAGTCTACTTTAGAAAAAATCAAAAAGAAACAATCTAATAATATATCAACAAATAATAATTAAAAGGTATTAAATTCTGTAACCATTCCAGATAAAAAGGCCAAAAAATAAAAAATAGAAATTATGTTGTATTTAAGAGCAAAAACATTGGAACCTAACTACCTGGGTTTCAATCTCACTTCCAGTACTTCCCAGCTGGAGTTAACTTTAAAGTGAGAATGATAATAATAGCTCTTCTATGAGTTAATATATGTAAGATATTTAGACCAGTACTTGTTCTTCAGAAAGGCAGTATGATATAGTGGCTGCCTGGATTCAAATCCAAGCTCACCACTTTGAGATGTGTGACTTTGGGAAAGTTACTTAACCTCTCTGTATTTCCATTTATCCTTTGCTACAAAGAGGGGTAATAATAAAGCTACATCTGTCAAATGGGAATAATAATAAATTATAGATTTTGTGGATTACTATGAGAATTAAGTTAAAGCTACAGGGTGCCTGGGTAACACAGTTGGTTAAGTGTCTGGCTCTTAGTTTTGGCTCAGGTCATGCCCTCATCATCGGGCACTGCCCTCATCTCAGAGTCTGCTTAAGACTCTCTCCCTCTCCCCCTTCCCCTGTTCTCTCTCTCTCTCTCTCTCTCTCTCTCTCTCTCTCTCTCTTATAAATAAATATGTTTTAGAAAGAATTAAAGCTAAAAGTACTTGGGTCACTGCTTGGCACATGCTAGGAATTACTATGACAACCTTCAGCCTTCTAGGGTTACTTCTCCATGTCTTAATCTCTCTGGTAACCTGCTCACAAATTCCAACCACTTTAGTAGTCCCAAAACTGTGATTTCTGCCTCTTTTGCCTACTTTTCTCTGTTTGGGTTCTGCCATCCTGGGAAATACACACAGGGAGAACATTCACCCTGGGTAAATGCTAGGCTTGAATCATATACTTGCTGTCTTTCTCAAGGATTGCAATCCCACTTTGATCACTGTCAAATACATAAATAGTTGTTTTATATATTTTGTCAACTTTTTCATAGAGAGGGAGAGAAGGGCAGAGGGAGAGAGAATCTTAAGTAGGCTCTATGCCCAGCACGGAGCCCAATGACGGGCTCCATCTCACAACCCCCAGATTATGAATTAAACTGAAATCAAGAGTCAGATGCTAAACTGACTGAGCCACTCAGGCATCCCTATTTTGTCAAGATTTTATAGTTGTTCATGGCAAGAGGGTGAGCCTAATACCAGGTAATCTGTCATGGTCAGAACTAGAAATCATGGCAACTTCTTAAAAAATTGATTAACATACAGTGCTGTTGAGTTTGTGAGAGAAATATGTATTCTTCAATGCCATGGGTGGAGTAGATTTTTTAAAATAATAAAAAACTACATTTATTGAGTTCATTGTATGTCTCAAAATTTCTAAGCTGTTTATATAAATCTATTATTTCATGTAATCCTCACAACAGCCATATGAGATCCATACTTCCTGATTACAGAAGAGGAAACTGAGTAAAGCAGAAGATATTAAATAACTTGTCCATGGTGGGGCGCTGGGTGGCTCAGATGGTTAAGCCTCTGCCTTTGGCTCAGGTCAGGATGGGGCCTGACATCTGGTTCCCTGCTCAGTGGGGCCTCTACTTCTCCCTCTGCCCCTCCCCCCCCCAAATTGTGCACGTTTGTGCTCTCACTCTGTCTCTCTCTCTCAAATAAATAAAATCTTTAGCAACAAAAAATAAGTTGTCCGTGGTTATAAAGCTAGTAAGTAAGAGATAGAGTCAAAATTTGAAACCTGGTACTTTTATTCTGGAACTCAGGCTCTCAACCAGTGTACTCTACTGCCAACCTGGAAATATTTATTAAAATTAAAATGTACACAGCTTTGACTCAGCAATCTCACTCTGAAAATTTATCCATCAGATGTAAAAGCACTAGTATATCAAGATATATATGTAAGTTTGTTTCTTGCAGAATTTATAATACTTTTTAAAATGCTGAAGCCAATCTAAATTTGATAAGAGAACTGATAAGGTAATGGTTGAATAAATTACAGTGCCTTTGTACATACTATGGAATATTACATGACTATTAAATGAGATTAATATGTATTAAGTTGAGGATGTACAGAACATATTAAGGATGAAAAGCAAATTACAGAATAATATGTATAGTGTGACTCATAAATGACTCACCTAATTTTAATGTCTCCAGCATAGACCTCTCTCCTGAACTTCAGGCTTCCCACTCAGCATTTCCTCTGAAAGTCTCAAAAGCAGTGCCAATTCAATATGTCTAAAACTGAACTGGAGATAGAGTTTTCTATTCCCAAACCTAATTGTCTCCAGTGTCCTCTTTCCTAGTTAATGCACCATCATACATCCGGATGTGTGAGCAAGAAGGCCAGGACTTATATCTTTGACATCTCCCTCCCACTCGTGTCGTCCCACCGGCGCACTTTTCCCACACTACACACATGTCCAACTCATCATCAAGCTCTGTTGATTTTATAACCAAGATATATCTGCAGTCTATCTCTTTTCTTTATTTTTTTAAGATTTTATTTATTTATTCATGAGAGACACAGAGAGAGGCACAGACACAGGCAGAGGGAGAAGCAGGCTCCATGCAGGGAGCCTGATGCAGGACTCGATCCCCGGATTCCAGGATCACGACCTGGGCTGAAGGCAGCGCTAAACCGCTGAGCCACCGAGGCTGCCCAGTCTATCTCTTTTCGTTGTTTCCATTACCATCACTCCCAAGCAAACCACTAAAGTCTCTCACTTGCATTGCTACAATATCCTCTAATCCAACTACAGGTAGCTTCTCCCTATCAACTCTAGCCCACCCTAATTCATCCTCTACCCTGAATTGTGAGAGCAAAGAACTGTCAATTTGGAAAGCTTTTGCACTAATTGCTCTTAATCAGTCAGAAAACAATGCATCATTAGCATCATCACAGTCTAAAGAATTCACTTGCCTTTTGTTGTTAAAATTAACAATAGTTTAGTATCTGGAAAACATTTTGAGTCACAAATCCCCTTCCCTTAATATACTGCAACCGAGCACAGGAAATGTAACAATAAAATGCTTTTTAAATTCTTCCCCAAAAGATATGCTTTCCCAGGGGGAAGAAGGGTATTGAAAGAGTTTCTTTTTAGGGAATTCCTCTAGCAACCAGGTCCTGTTTATTGTCTCTCCATTTTGGTTATTACCTCTTAAGTATAGCAGTAGAAAAGAGTTCTTGCATTCTACTCACCTCATGTAAATTTATAGCCTGGAAGACACTAAGAACCCAAAGATCTCCTCTAATTAGCCTGCACTTCTGACCTAATTCCTACTTCCAAGTTCTTCTGATTAGGGACCTCCTGCTAGGCCCAGCTCCCTCCCCTGGATATCCATCCATTGGCAAGGATTTGCTACCAATAGATGGGTCTCTCAAATGCACATGTCTGCTTACTGTGTCCTAAAGACCTACTGCCACGTGTTGCATCTATCTTTCTAACACACTAACATAACAATGTACACTCTAGTGCTGACTGTTGCTTGAATCCTACTGACTCCTGGATGTTGCCTCAGTGCCTACCCTTTCTCCCCATGGGTGGGCTTCATGACAGGTCTTAGGACTTGTCGGTAGTTTCAGATGCGAAGCACTTCTCATGACTCTTTGAGATACTGAGGAGCTCTGGAGGTGTACTATTTTTTTCCTAAGAGCAAGAAATCATTTATTCATGCTAACCTATAACATCCCTTATGATGAAAAATATTCCCTTGATGATTAGAATTGAAGTGAGAGAGAGAAGATGAAGTGGAAAATGACAGAATCAGGTGGAGCTAATAGGAATGAAACCTTGGTTCTAGGACCTTCAGGCCCTCAGCAAGGCAAGCACGTTGCACAAGTCCATTCACATAAAATGCAGCAATCCTGTCCTCAGGATAGGGATTCCATATACCTAGAAAAGCACTCATGAAAAATGTCTCCGTGTCTCTAATAGACACTCAGAATGTAAAGGACAATTTTGTTTAGGCCATAAATAGTTAATAAAAGTTTCCGTTTAGTGTTTCAGCATGATTACCGCTACTATTTTGGAGTTGAACCACCTAGCACGTTTTGTTGCCTTAGTTACTATTAAGCATCTTAAGCTCAAGAGGAAAAGAAAGAAAAGAAGTATGCTCATGAGTCGGGGCTGTGTAAAAGTGAAGTATGGATATTGGTATAAGGGTCACTCCAAAACACAAGTGCAGAGGACACGAATAGGCAATTCACAAGATAAAAATGGCCAGAAAGCATACAAAAATGCTCATTCTCACTATTAATCCATGGAAAACACAAGCAAAAACAATGTGACTCTATTGAGAAAACTAGCGAATGTTAAAAATAAATAAATAAAGGATAACAGCCAGAATTAGTGACATCCAGGGAAACGTAGACTCTTGTATATCACTTGTAAGAGCATAAGTTGATAAAAGTTTCCTGGAGGAAAATTCAACAATAAGTAGCAAAAGCGTTAACAGTTTGAATATCTTTTGACTCTGCAATGCCACATAGGAGTTTTTCCTATAGAAAGAATCACAAATGAAAACAAAGATATATGTTAATTGGGCTTCACTACAGCATAATCTGCCATAGTGAAATACTGGAAATAGCTGAAATAGCCAATGTTAAGGGACTGATTAGATAAATTATTGTACATCTATATATGCAGCTATTAAAAAGCAAATTATGGAAGATTTAATGGCATGGAAAATGTTTAGAGATATATTTTTAAATATATTGAATTTAAAAGCTGGTTACAAAATAGTATATAGAGTATGACATTTCATATATATATATGTTTATAGCAATCATTAGGACTGCTCATAAATATTTTCATATTCTCTCCTTCAAGGCATGTAGTATGATTGTGCTTCTCAATCCCTTTGATGTTACATATGGTCACATAACACAACTTGAGAAACTTGAGTTTTCTCAGTAAAAAGAGTTGCATTGTTTTTGCGTGTGTTTTTCGTGGATTAATAGTGAGAATGAGCATTTTTGTATGCTTTCTGGCCATTTTTATTTTGTGAATTGTCTATTCGTGTCCTCCACACTTATGTTTTGGAGAAATGTGAATGGAACATTTAAGGGCCAGTGATCAATGTGCCACATGCCTTTTTCCTGCCTTGACAATCGTGGAAGCATGTGTTGAAAAGAGTCTTCTGTCAGCCTAGGTCTCCAAGTGACCATGATGTGTAGAGGCTCCCTGCCCACTTATGCTGGATATGTAAAAAACTTTTATTGTATGAAGCTATTGAGATTTAGGGGCGGTTGTTATCATAACACAGCCTAGCCCATCCTTGCTCATATTGTGTGTGTGCACGTATGTGCATGTGTGTGTGTGTGTGTGTGTGTGTGGTGGGCAGGGGGGGAGGGGAAGTGAAGGAGGGGGAAGACTAAATAGATCTACATGAAAATAATAAATGGAGTGATTTTCATTTTCATCTTTTTATATGTCTTCTAAATTTTCAACAATGAATAAAATATTTATATTTAAAAAACAATATTTTTAAATTTCTGTAAAATTACCTCTTCCTATTCTCATCCGCTGTGTCCCTTTCAAAGGCTTCTACACCATCCTCCTGAGACACCAAGAGACAATGTGAGCTGTGGGACCCTGGTTAAGGCATGCAGTCTGTCTTGGGTTTCCTCCTAACTCAGTGGTTTCCATTTCACAATTTGCTTTGCAGATTCCTCTTCACCTCTCTGATGTTTCAATATTCATGGACTTTAGGACTTGGTCCTAAACCCTTGTCTCTTCTCTCTGTACTCCTTTTCCCTAAATGAGTTCATCCAGCCCTCCATCTTCGAATGCCATTTATACACAGCTGACTTCCAAATTCATATCTCTGGCCCAGACCTTTCCTCTGAGCTAGAGTCTCCTACGCACTTACCTACTTTACCATTCCACTTGGATATCTCACAAACATCTGAAACTTAACATTGTTAAACAGAACCCTTGGATCAACACTTTCACTCCTGCCAAAGCTGATTCTTTCCATATATGTTGTTACTTCCCTATTCAAGTTCTTACCATTTGTTGCCCATACCATTGCAAAAATCTCCTAATTGGTTTGCAAATTCTATTCCTGCCCACCCTTCAACTCCTTTTCTATATAGCAGCAAGAGTGTCCTAAAATAGAGGTCATCTCCCACACCTACTTAAAACCCTTCAGTGGCTTCCTAGTGCACTTAGAATAAATCTTAAATCTATACCACGTCCTACCAGCCCCCGTCTTGCTCCCAAACTTCACTTCATGGACCTCTCCCCTCACTTGCTACATTTTAGTCATGCTTATCTTCTCTCAGGTCCTCAAAGATGCCAAACTCTTTCAGTCTCTAGTACTTTGCATAGGCTCTTCCCTCTGCCACAAAGCCCTATCTCCCCCACTTCATTTGACTCTATCTCATCCTAAGGTCTCAATTAACATATCATTCCAGCAAATGGGCCTTTCCTCACCACTCTACGTGAGGCAGAAAATATGGACTGTCCCCATAGCAACAACCCCCACTTACCGTGTTCTTGGCTAGCACAATGATGATTTTGTTCAAAGATATGGCTGTCACATGGTCAGGGAGCCTGGCCCTTTCACAGTTGCAAATAGTAGGTAATAATTGGTCTTAGACAATTATGATCATATCTTGCCCTTTTGCCAGTGATTGGTTTAGAGATGAGTAAATGACATGGATCTGACCAAAGCCATACAAAAGGAAGTCTGCTTTGGAAAGGTCCTTGCTGAGAAAAGAGAGAGAGACAGAGAGAAAATACCATTTTGTCTAACTGTTGTGTGTCTACATGTGATGCTTGCAAGTGGTAAAACATCTTGCAGTCATAAGTGAAGCATTACCCATATGCTAAGGATGGTAGAATAGAAAGATGGAATATGCCTAGGTCCCTCATAATAATTATGTTGTGTATCTGAATTGACCCTGGGTATCTTACCTCCAGACTTCTTATTCACGGAGATAATAAACTCCATGTTACATGACCCAATTTTTTAAAATTTATTTTTGTTTAGGGCAGGGGGAACAGAGTGGCAGGAGAGGGAGAGAGACAGAATCCTAATCATGCTCCATGCTGGGCATGGAGCCCGACACGGGGCTAGATCTCATAGCCCTGAGATCATGACCTGAGCCAAAATCAAGAGGCAGCCACTTAACCTACTGTGCCACCCAGGCGCCCCAACTTGACAAATTTTAGTTTGGTTTTCCATTACTGGCTGTTGAAAGTTGGTCCTCATCTTCTATTCATATTGCAGCATCCTATTGGCTTTCTTTGTTAACCAAATCCAAGTGGATTGTTACTATATTTGTTACTTGTTTGCATTTTGCTTAACTAACATGAGAGCAGAATCTATGCCTACTGTGTTCATTAGAGTCTACCACGGTATCCAACACATAGTAGGTGCTCAAGAAAAATTTGTAAATGTCACATCCACAGGGAGAACCAACTAGCTGGTTTAGATGGCAATTGGTAGGGCAGAGGATATATACAAACACAAAGAAATAAATCATTATTATTATTTAAATTTTTATTTATTTACTTGACACAGAGAGAGAGCTCAAGCAGGAGAAGTGGCAGGCAGAGAGAGAGGGAGATGCAGGCTCCCCATTGAGCAAGGAGTCCCATGCAGGACTCGAAAAGAGGCTCAATCCCAGGACCCTGGGATAATGACCTGAGCCAAAGCCAGATGCTTAACCAACTCAGCCACCCAGGTGCCCCACAAAGAAATAAGTTATAATTGTCCCTTGAAAATGATTTCCCAAAGAATTCTGATGCCTGATGTTTTAATCTTTCATTTCAAAGAAATGCAGATGGGGAAGATACTAAAATGGAGGGCTCTAAGCTCTTGTCCATCCTCTAGGCAATCTATGTCTCATCATCCCAAGAAGACAAGATAAAAGAGAACCATTTCCAAATCTCTACCACTCCGAAGTGAGCTCATGTTTCTGCCCGGAGCAGATCAGGCCCATAACCTGGATTATTTTGCTTCTTTACTCTTTCATCAACTTCTACCGTTATGAAAAGCATTGTTATTGCCTCTTCACAAATTCAAGTAAATCTAAAATGATGGCACAATCCCATAGAGCATGTCATTCAGATGACTGCAAGAGTCTTGTCCAGAGGCATTTACAATTTATCCACTTTTGAAGGCCCTGACCAACACATGCATTATATGGTATATTTCAGGTCACAATGAGACTGTATCTTCTCACCAAAACAACACCCTAGTTTGCCAGGGTTACTGAATTCCCACCACTATCACTGTTTCACTGGACTAATGCAGTTACATCTCCAAAGGTCCCTATTAAAATGTGACTATACTGTCTAGGGAGGCTAATACATGAATTGTTCAGCACTCATTTTTGAACAGAGGGCAAAGTCCTGAGGGAATGGAATACTGTAGAGAACAGTTAAGCTTTAATGAATATGAGAGAAGAAAGAAAGTTCTGGACATGGGAGGGAATATGAGCACTGGGAAGCTAGAGAAAAAGACACAGGAGACTAGAAAAATACCAAAAGAGAAAGCTAGTAAAACCCAAACAGGGCAGCCCGGGTGGCTCAGCGGTTTAGAGCCGCCTTCCGCCCAGGGTGTGATCCTGGAGACCCAGGATCGAGTCCCACGTCGGGCTCCCGGCATGGAGCCTGCTTCTCCCTCTGCCTGTGTCTCTGCCTCTCTCTGCCTCTCTCTCTAATAAATAAAAAAATAAAAAATATATATTTATATAAAAAAACAAACAGCACCGATTCGCCCCAGAGCTCCCAGAGACCCTCATGCTACCTGACCGCTTACTTCTGATGGAAACATAAGGGGGGGGGGTGGGTGGGGGACAACATTTAGCCTCTTATCTATCTCTTTGTCTATAAAATGGAGGCTAAAAAAATATATAATAGCAGTGACAGCAGCTGCATAAACAGAAAGGCAGATAAAGAAATGGGCTAATGGAGGAAACAACCAAAAAAGCACACATTTCCAAGGTTTGGTATCAGCAGGACTAGTCCGGAAAAGTAACCTGGGTTAAGGTGTAATTGACTAGGGTGAACACATTTCCTAGATTAAACAGTTTATCTGATGTCCTGGTTTAATTATTAAGTGTCCTCTTCCACTCTCCAAAACATCCCAGCTTGGACAATAAACAATGTAGTGACCCTTATTTTTTTTTAAGATTTTATTTATTCATGAGAGACACAGAGAGACAGAGAGGCACAGGCAGAGGGAGAAGCAGGCTCCCCGCAAGGAGCCCAATGTGGGACTTGATCCCAGACTCCGGGATCATGCCCTGAGCCGAAGGCAGACGCCCAACCGCTAAGCCACCCGGGCGTCCCTGTAGTGACCCTTTTGAAGGACTGGTGATGGTGTCATGTGGATAGATCAGAGCCATGCTGAGTTTGCTAAGTGCCTTCAGGTCTCAAGGCCCTGGAGTGGCCCGAGTCTCCCAGCTTCCTGACTCCAGTTCTGAGGAGCTGACTGCGTGCCATGATGGGGAAATGTTGGGAAGCCACGCACCGAATGTAGGAAGTGCCGCCGTTTTAACAGAGCGCGTCCCAACGGACAGGTTGAAGACAGGAATCTCAGAAAGTAGAACAAGGCTAATGGGGTGGGTAAAAAAGAAGGTGACATAGAAGCCCCATAAGCCCCCCAAATCAAACTCAAAGGAAGAACTCACTCCTCCTAAACATAGGGCTGGACCTGATCCAGGTGTGCAAACAGTTGCCATCCTCTCCATTTTCACCCCTACAGCAGATAGTGCTTGCTCCAGACAGGATCACTCAGTCTGGGGCTGAGCTAAAACTCGGGCGAATCTGGCCATTTTTCTTAGCCTCCACTTGTAAGAAACAGATTGGTCCTCGTGCAATGCCAAATCCAGAACAACAATGACAATAACCAAAAAGAAAGAAAATAATAGCCTGTGCACAGAGAAAATACATGAAAATAATCCACTGTATCTGATGTGAAAAAAAGAAGAATCATTTGATTATAAACATTGGATTTCAGTTCTCATCTTACAGCACCAGAGAGGAAATTGTTCCAAAATTGATAACTTGTGTTTTTCCTTCCCAAAGTTTGTGCTCCCATCCAAATTGCACTAAATCTTCAGAGACATTGCCTTCTGAGCCCAAAACCTATTTCCCCACCTAATTCTCAGCTCTTGGTAAATACTTGTAATGTATCTAGGAAATCAAAGACATAATTTCTTTTTCAATATATGCAAAGACATTCGTCTCCTGTGGTTGAGGGGATGAGTTACACACTACAAGGAAATCAGAGGAGAGCGGATGGGGGCTTCTGTGTAGCTCCTTGCCCCTCTGGCACTAGTTTTATTACCCTGCAACAGCACCGATGTGTGGAAAAAACCCCAAGGTTCTGGCCTCTCGGCTGCTGCTGGGAAAAGCCAGCGTTATCTCAATGTACACTGAGGAGCAGGTGAGGAGAGAGAAATAAAAAAAGATAATCAAAGCCCTCCTGCCGCCCCCCTTGCCTCTAAAGTCTTCACCAAGAGCCCCAGACTCGGCTATTCTATTTTGCGCTGTGTGCATAGAGAGCAGGTAATCAGCAAAACTAATCAAAAATGCATTCATTACCGCAGAGCGGCAGTGGGTGAGAGTGACTGCAGCTTTCATTGGCAAGTGGCTTCTGCGCTGGCACAGGCCAATCTCCGTGGCTCTTTGGCAAAACCTTTGCATCCCCCCGCCCTCCCCCTCTCCCCCCATCATCCCAGCTGGCTCTGCCATGCTCGGCTCTGCTTCTCCATTAAAGGCAATCTGATTCAGACACTTGACAATGTTTTCCCCTCCATCACCACGACGTCGCTCTGTAAAAGCTGTTTTCTGTCTAATAAGTCTTCTGAGTATTTTTAAAAAGGTGTTCCTTCACTTTTAAAATACATTTTTTTTCTTTGTTTTCCAAGCAGGAAGCCATTTTCTGCCAGGGCTAAACAAATTCAAATGCTGACAGATTCTGCACATACACAAGCCTTTCCTGCTTTGTCCAGCTTAGCAAAATGCTCTCTCTCAGAGCCCCCCCAGAACCAAGGCAGCTCAGGGGGATCTCTGCTAAAATACACTGTTGGCTCCGGAGCTAATAACAATAGTAACTGACATCCCTGATCATCTATGACGTGTCAGGTGTTATTCTCTGCCCTCTAGTTACCTCATTCCATCCTCACAATAGCCTTGTGGGGTATGTGCTACTTTTATCATCCCCATTGTACTGACGGGGACTGTGAGACCCAAGGAAGCCAAATGGCCTTGACATCCTGTGGACACAGGACTTTGAACCCAGGAAGAGTGGTCTTCACTCTAAACCACCCACCATAGTTCTGATGGACGGAAACCAGTATGCACTCTTCACATTTCCTCACCCCCTCTCGGACTGTAAAGTTAACCCTTCCAGGGCACGTGACCACCATTTAGTAAATAACTGTGTTCTAGGACCCACAAACAGTACTCCCTCCATCCCCTGAAGAAAGCAATCTGCTTTATTTAGCTAAGGTGGAGACAGACATTTATAAAAAACAAACTCTTGCCCAAGTCTTTGTTTGCTCCAGTCCACAATGCTGGTTGAGTAGCCCCTGAGTTTCTGTGGCATAGAGGCTCCCTATCCTTTGAGAACACACAAAGTAGCTGGGATGTCAGAACACACACACACATACACAGTGTGAGGTGGAGGCAGGGTGGCATAGAGGCTTCCTGGATCTCATTTCACCTCCACAACTTGGAGCTGTGTGACCTTAGGCAAGTCACTTAATCTCTGTGTGTGTACCCTAGTTTTACCAGCTATAAAATTGAAATAATAGTAGTACCTACAACATGGGTTTGAAGTGGATTAGACGAACTAATGTATTAAATCACTTAGCACATATTTGGCACATAGTAAGCACTTGATGTATAAATAGCTCATACTGTAATTCCTCTCCCACTGACCTGAAATTTACAGCTTATGTTATATATCCAAGGCTTCAGTGAAGCGGTGAATGAATGGTGGCAATTTGAGGCAGGGGAGGGTGATATCATATATATTTCATTAACACTTCGACTTGACCCAGATAATCTGGCAAATTACTGACCTTGCTTCAGAAGTATACCTCAAAAACATACCAGATTGGGATATTGGGGCTCAAGGGAAGCCAGGTATTTCCTGATTTAAGCTTTGGTAACAGAGGCCTTGAAAAACAAATAGGCCCAAACTAAATCTCTTTATTTAAAGGAATCTTCCCTCTAAATTATAGGAGACTGTGGGTTTTTTTTTTTCCCAGTACTTATAGGAAACCACAAAAATGACCAAACAGCCAATTTTTTTCACCTGAGAAAATGATTTCCTCCAGAGTTCCTTTAAGTGACAAGCACGTGCTCTGGATTTAAAATAGAATTCAATTTACCTAAATTCATTTTCCACACAAATTTTTAGATGCATGCCCATTGCATAAAGCAAGATTTGCCCATATTATAAAGTATAGCAGCAAATTGATGATGTCCATTACCACTTTGTCGGCGTTCACCACCCAGCCTCTTATCATGCTGTGGCCAGCTACAGACACACTCAGTCAATTTCCATGTTCTTAAAAAAACAGGAAATGTTATACTGACTCAAGCTTCCAATTCTTCTCAACTGCCATCCATTCCTTAATGGTAACACAAGGACTGCTTTCCGCCAAGTACCATGTGGACTGTACCAACCACTTATCTAACAGAATCCTGAAAGGAAGTCAGAGAGGATGGGTAAGTTTTGACCGTGAAGTAGCAAGAAGAGAAAGTTTATTCTCCTTTTATCTCACCAGATTCACCCTCCACTCTTCTCCACAGTGCTCTGCACCTCAAAAGGCCTTGTCCTTTTACCTGCAATAAAAGATATAGAAATTTTTTGCTTGAACTTGTTTGCCATGAATCTAACTTAAGCAAAAGTCAAGGAATGTACTGACGGGAAGTGTAAGATTTCAATAGTCAAGATGCTGTGGCTTTGTGCTTGAGTAATTGGTCTGCAATTATTGGAAACACCCACAAGGTGGTGGTAATGATGCCTTAGTTTACAACCATATCAGAAAGGTTGATAACATAGGTATGATTCACCTGAAATGAAGGTACAGTGTACTTCTCCAACGACAAAATTTTGTTTCTCAAAACCCTTGTGGCAGAATTCATGATTAAATTGCTTAGGATGTTTTCAAGAAACTTAAGAAGGTAGAGATCTTGAGTAAGTTCATGGAAGCCCTCATTCATTAATTCATTAACTCATTCAGCACTCATTTGAGAAGCCTCTGGGTACCAAGCATTATGAAAAGCTTGTAAAAATGGATTTTGTGTTCACAAAATATACTATAGAGTAAGCATCCTTAAATAAACAGAAAAGGCAATGACACTTTTCGCAGTCTAACTTGTGCAATTACTCTCCATTTATCATTCCTTGTTTAGTAGATGCTTCTCGGGGGTCTCTTTCCTTTCAAGTTTGTATGAGATGCTTTTAATTTTGGCTTGCATTAAATATGGGGACAGCAACAGTACTTAGTTCAAAGAATTGCTGTAAGGATTCAATGAGACAATACACTTAAATCTTTTAGCAAGTACCTCGTCCCTGGGAAGAACTATATTAGTCATCATCATCACCATGATCATTGACCTCGTTGTCATCATCATAACCATCAGGGGAAAAACCAACTGAATCTGTATATATCAGCAATTTGAGTAAAGGCAATTCAGAATTGAGGAGGAGTCACTGCTTCCCCTTTATTAGCAAAACATGACACTGTTCTAAACTTTTAACCAAAACTTTGAGGGGGACAGGGTGTTTGTTTTTGCTTTGTCTTATTTTGCTTTGAATTTAAAGGTATTGCCTCACAGGGACTTTCTTAATGTGGTACCTCTGGATGTAAAATCATCTTTCCCTTAGGGAACTCAATGTGAGTTTGGATGACAGGGTAGGTAAGACTGTAAGACCACTCTTTGACTGGCCTCCTGCCAAAATACAGTGATTTTAAGTGATTTTTTCCCTCTTCCTTTGTAACTCGAAACTTCTCTTGGGACTGGGGCTACCCACTGAGGGAGGCCAGAAGAAGCAGTGTGGAACTGTTTGCAGCCTCCCCAGAGGAAGCCCTTTCATTTCCTTTAGACCTTATAGGACCCTTAGTGAATGAGTTTCTCCCTGGGGACTGGAGTCAAGAGCCCAGGGAAATGAAGAGGGAGGCACTCCTCCTTTAGAGCAGGCACTGCCTTCAGGGCCAGCTTCATCAGCCTGACCTGTACAGTTACACAGGGCTCCGTGCTTGCTATCACGCTCTGCTGTCTCTGCCTTGAAAGTTGGGACGATTGAACAAGGGGCCCAGCATTTTCATTTTGCATTGGACCCCACAAATGATATAGCCAGTCCTCTCTGCCGTGAAGAGTTTCCGAAAACTAGGTGGACCTTGTTCTTTTTTTTTTTTTTTTTGTGAACCTTGTTCTTAGTCTCTCTCCCTGCTGCTACTTAGCAGAGTCCATGCCATTCCCCAAACTTAAGTGGGGACTGTGGCAACTAGCTTTCTGACTAGCCCTGCACTCTGAGGATCACTATAGAGATATTTTTGTAACCTGAAGCACTGATGTCTAGTAACGGAACTGTAGGTAGCTTGCAGTGAGTTAAGGCAAAAACAGCATAGGAAGTCAGAAAGCCTTGGTGTCAGGTTTGGGGAAGTATGGGAATTCTGACCTGTCTCAGTTTCCTCACCGGAGAGCTATTGCTATAGAATGTTTAGAAAAGTAAAAGCAGTAGAAATTCTCCCAGAAAGTTCACTTTTCCTTATTTCATTAACTTGAACTAATCAACTTTACCAATCTGAATGTCACAATATTGAGTGGATTCTATTAATCATCTATCTATCTATCATCTATCTATCTATCTATCTATCTATCTATCATCATCTATATCTATATCTCTTCAGTGCCTCATATGGAAAGGCAGATAAGATATATTACCAATTCACAGCTAAAACTCTGAGCCTCAGAAAGAATAATTTGGGCATAACTGCAATTAGAATCCAGGTTTTCAGATACCTGGTACTATATTTACGTTTCTGAAAAGGTGTGTGGAAATCATTTGGTTTTTTAAAACTCCTATTCTGAGTACAAGAAATAGGGTTTCACAGTGGCACTGTTGGCCTCTGGAACTGTATAATGCCTTGCTGTTGGGGGCTGTCCTGTGCATTATAGGAAGTTTAGCAGCATCCCTGGTCTCTACCTACTAAGTGTAAGTAGAAATCCTCCCCAACTCCCCACTGCCAGGTGTGACGATCAAAAAGTCTCCAGACATTGCCACTTATCCCCTGGGGAGCAAACCACATCCAACTCATAACCACTTCATGAGAGCACTTCACTATTTAAAGGGAACATGTGGTGAATCCTTTAGTAAACTACTCTCTCCAAATTTGTATTTCCACATACTAGATTTTCTTAAATTAGAAAATACCTTATTTTCAAAGGAGAAAACCACTGATTTTGGCTGTGTGGGGGTAATCACCCAGAAAAAATGTGATGCTTTTCTTTTCCCTCAAAATATTATTATGTTCAGAGAAGTGATGTCACGAAGATTCAACAGAATATGCTCACGGCATACAGATTAGAACAGATTTAACTTTAGCAAATCCAGCAATTCCTCTGTAAGAATTAGCTACAGTCAAGTATCTGAAAATTCAACTGTTTCCAGTTATCTTTTCATTCCCCTAAATATGCTGAATTCACTTTTAAAGCAGGAAACACAGACCTTCCCCTATCTAAGAGAGTGTTAAAAATACCTTATTCCTAAAGATAGCTAGGGTCAAACCCCCTAATCAAACAGATTGGGAAACAGAAATTATGTGGTATAAGTGGCAAACAAACAGATAACGAGTCTTCCATCTGGCCCCTGAAGCAACCCAGAAGCCACTCATTGCCTCGGCTACACAGACCAGACAGTTTATCATCCAAACTAGAATACTTTTGAGAGTGAAAGGGGGCATCAGTAATAACTGCACTGGGACAATGAGCATAAACTGAATTGTCCTGGGCAAACCAGGAAACGTGGTCATCTTAGCCTTAGATCACTCATAGAACCTCACCACTGGTGAGGTGAGCAAGCAGATACTTGCTATATCAGAGAGCCGCAAATCTTAGTAGCTTAAAACAAAATCATTTCTCATTTCTCACCCATCCGTGGGTTGTCCGTGGTTCAGCTGATCTAGACTAATCTCAACCGGGCAGCTCTGTTACAGACCGTAATATATAATAACTGAGATGGCTCTGTTTCTCACTTCAGGCCTGTGAATCAACTGGGCCAGTTTTGCTCCACACATCATTCATCCTTCTTGGGCCAGGAAACTATCTGGTACATGTTCTTCTCATGACACCCACAGAGGTGAAGATGGCAAGCAAAACGGCATAAGATTCCTCAAAATGTAGGCTGGAATTGGTACCCTGTCACTTCTACTGGCCACTGGACAAAGCAAGTCACATTGCCAAGCCCAAAATTAAGGGGCAAAGAAATAAACTGCCCACGTGGGACCATGATAAAGGTATGAATGCAGGAAAGAGTGAATAATTAGAGCACTCATTCAATCTAACACATACGCTTCAGCTGTCCCAATCTCATCACTACCACCCCCACACATACACATGCCTCAGGAAGGGTGGGGGGAGTCTGTTTGACTTCATATGATGTGACATGATGCTGACTCAGTTCCTGACATACAGTCATGTAAGCTTCAGAATCCAGAGTCAGTTTCTAGTTTTCATAAGTACTTTGAAAAATGAAAATGTTTCCGGCCAAATATAAAAGCATAACTCCTCAACTGATCGGCATCCAGAATTCTTCAATAAAATTCCCAAATCTGCTCGAATATGCAACCCATCCCCAATTAGGACTGTGAGGCAGGGCGAGTTTTAGGCTGGGGGTCAATTTCCCCAGACTTGCCTGTGCTATTTGACAGTGACACTTCCTAACCTTCTCAGAGGAGTAAAAAATAATACTAATAATAAATAAATAATTTAAAAAGCATACATTAATTAAAATGTCAACAATAACACCTTCGGGAGGTAATCTGGTATAAGAATGTCACTTTGTCAGAAGTGGGAGTCTCAAAGCCGTGTGACTTCCATCTGCAGTTTGCAAGCCCATTCAGAGCCCACCAGGGGATAATTATTAGCTAAGTTGTACTCATCCCAGCAGAATATATTTGTTATGATTCAATTCTCTCACAGCATGAAGGAGACTCTGGTCTGGTGGATAAAGCCCCAGAGGGATAAGAAACTCCATTCCCCACCCCTGGGCTGTGTGACCTTGAGCTATTCACTAAACCTCTCTGATTCCTTGGGTTTCACAGTCTGTGGAGTAACACTCCAGACCTCTGCTTATCCTGAGGAGGACATAAAGAAGAGTCACTAAATCCCTATGTGAAAAGATCCAAAGGCCTGTTCTCTCCCCCTAGGAAAAGGAATTATTTCTACATTCGTCTCTTACCCTGGACACTCAGTATAAAATTACTTTCTTAGGAGCAGAATTAAATATCAGGCAGATGCATCACAAACTGAATTTAGGGGGATGAGTTACTAAAGTCACAGAAGGATCTCACCATTGAGCAGCCTACCTCAAATGGACCAAAGACAAGACCATTCAGCAAGTTACCATGGGCCTGGAGAGATTTCAAGAGTAAAATGATTACTACCAACAATTCTCAGGGAGCAGACCTTTGGCAAGACAGGGATTTTAGTGGTTATTGTGGTTGTTGCCACTCAACCTCCATATCTCCCTCCCCCACTGCTTGTTGCTCATGTGGTCTGGAGAGGCGTGGGGAAGAACTGACGCTATGGATAGGGTGTAATCCTATTCCCCCCATGCCAAGGCGATTAGTTCAGGTAGTTCAAGCCTAAATCTGACATTACTGGACCACAGGATTTGATTATGAATGTTCATTTGATTCATTTTGAACAAATGATATAAGATGTGGTGCAGATGTGAAGACAAGACATGCTACAGACATATTGCCATGCTATGGTGGGTGAAAAAAGGAGAAAGGAGAAAGAAGTTAGGTCCCGAATAAAATTTTTGAACTACCGAGTCTAATCAATTCTTTTTTAAAAAATATTTTATTTATTCATAGAGACACAGAGAGAGAGGGGCAGAGACACAGACAGAGGGAGAAGCAGGCTCCATGCAGGAAGCCTGACGTGGGACTCAATCCCGGGTCTCCAGGATCACACCCCAGGCTGCAGGGGGCGCTAACCTGCTACGCCACTGGGGCTGCCCGAGTCTAATCATTTCTTAAGCAGTCTTATCTCTGTCGCCTCCAGATATGTGAGGCAGTGCATTCCCCTTATTAATTAGGCCAGTTTTAGTGCGTCTCGTCTTGCCTGAAGCATGAAACATCCTAGGAACTGAAGGAGTCAAGAGCATGGTCACTAGCCCTGAAAGTACCTAAAGGAGGCAATGTGAAAGCGCTTCATCCAGAGAGAAAAGGTTCCAACAGAGGTACTAAAGGGGAAAGATCATCTCCAAGTAATTAGGCCCGTAAATAGCTCCTGGAGGGAGATATCCTCAGGGCAAAACAAGTAGTTCTTAACAAAACACCCTTGCCATCTATAAACAGCAAGCCAATCTGAAAATAATTCAAGATAAACAATTGCTTCCATGGCCACGCTCACCTGGTGTAACTGTCTCCTCCTGGAAGTTGCTATGATCCATTTCTGGGCATATCAAACCCAAGTTCCTAAGACTTCTTCTCTGAGCTACCCATAAACTCCTACCAGAAGCAGTTCCAACTAGGCCCATGCCTAGAATTTCAGCTCTGCAGGGCTATGGATTTATTCAGCAACACCTAAGGATGACATCTACATAGAAGACTTCTACAGAAGAAGACTTCTACAGAGAAGATTGAATGATAGAGAAGTTAGATGAAAGACCCAGGCTTTCTTTTTTTTTTTTTTTTTAAATTTTATTTATTTATGATAGGCACACAGTGAGAGAGAGAGAGAGAGAGAGAGAGAGAGAGGCAGAGACATAGGCAGAGGGAGAAGCAGGCTCCATGCACTGGGAGCCCGACGTGGGATTCGATCCCGAGACCCAGGCTTTCTTATTTGTTACACCCAACCTGGTCTCCAGATATGACTGAACTCTATTCTTCCCAACTAATCCAGGAATGAAAGTGCAAGAGATAGCCATAAGGAATCGGGAGTACCTAAAGTAGTTCCTTGATTAGAACTGTAGGCTAAAGTTTGGACAGTTTTTCTGACCCTAAGATGATCCTGCCTTATGGAACTTTAGGACCGTAGAACAGGAGAGCAGGAAGGGTCTTTAGAAATCACTTTGTTTTATCTTCTCTTTTTGGAGGCATGTGGCTGAATCTGGGATAAGGGAAGTATCTTGTTTCAGATCTTTGAACACCTTCCTCTGTACTCCCATGGTACCTGGTGCTCACTGTTTTCACAGCACTTACCATGTTACATTGTCATTGCCACTGAATACATCTGCCCCTTCTCTGAACTTGAAATTCATTGAAAGCAGAAATGGCCTTGCTTCCTTATATCCCCAGTGCCTACCAGAGTCTGCCACATAGCAGGTAGTCAAACGTTCATTGATGATATCAAAGTTTCAAGTCAAACAGTGAGGAAGTTATCTTTCCATTAGGCAAAGGACATAGAATCTTGGTTTCCTTATTTTTAAAGGGTGGAGCAGTTTCCTTCCAATGAATCAGGATGATTTTTGTCATTATTTTCCTTATTTCCAAGGTATCGAGTTAACAGCTATGAGGATCAATGTGTAGTTAGATCTTTTCCCCCAAATCCACTGGCTGACATTTATTTCTGCTCACCCAAGTGCCCCTATCCCAAGCCTGAAACGAACAGAAACATCATGAGAAGCACTATTTTCACTTCTGTATTGTAAAGTTTAAGATTTTGTATTTTCCTTCTGCCTCAACATCCTCACACACCAAACGGGCTGTGAGCACCCCACCCAGGTGACTGGGTGCTCCACTGTGATGAGGCTGGCCCCTGACACAAGTTCCCCGCCTTGCCCTCCCCTGACTGTGACCTACTAGCATTCAAATGTACCAATGAAATCACCTCATGCCTTTTGCTGTGTGCTCATCCTGATAAAAGCACTTGCCTTGGGTCAATCTCTCTCTCTCTCCCCATCTGCTTGGCTGAGTCCACTGCTTTGGTGGTCCCCTGCCTTGTATGGCCTTCATGGCATACAGTGACTCTGTTTCTCTAAAACTTGTGAGTATAATAAACGTATTTTCCTGTGCCTCTCTTGTGTCCCCTCTTGTGGCTATACCTGACTAACCATTTCATGAAAGAGTGCAAACAACTTCTCAATAAGAACTGCAAGGAATTCTTTTCTTGCTGCTTAAACTATATCATAGAGCTCATTTAGAAGTGCAGACTATGGGTCCGAAGACTACCAGGTAATTCCGAATCCAGCAGAGATACCTCTCAACCACAGAGAGCTAGACGTGGGGCTCTGTTGCTTTGTTGCTTTGTCGGCAACTTCTGGCAGCTCTGATGCTGCTAGTACAATCTCTGGCTCTGGAAAAACAAAGCTGAAGTTCAAAAAGCATCTCATTGCTTTCTTGCGTGAGGGATTGAATGCAAAAGAATTTGCATGTATTATACGGACTTTTCAACCAACAGCAATATGCCTAGTTCACCACTGTGTCCCTGCTGGCTCAGATGGGACTAATCCAATTCTGCCAACAGCTGCCACTGACAGCTAAAAGTTAAAAAAAAAAAAAGTGGCAGCAGATAAAAGAGAGGAGAACAGGTAGTGGGCAGGGGAGAATGAAAATGGGAAGGATAGATGCCATTTACAGGGATGAATCCAATGGAGGATTTTCAAGTGCAGAGGCATTGAAATGCCTTTCTTCCTCTCATCTTTGGTTTCTGATCCACCCCATTACTCTTCAAGCCAACTGACAGTGAAGATGGCCACATGTCTCTTCATTCACCTTTTCTAATGGCTAGCCAAGCATGGATGGGGACCTGGATGCTTTCAGGAATGAAGTGAGATGTGCTGAAAGCCATCCCCCTCCATCCAAAATGAGTGTCTAGTGTCTCCCCACCTGAAATCAAAACTGAAACTCTTCATTAGAGTTGTTCCTTTGGGTCAAGGCCCTGAAGGCTCCTATTACAATGCAATTATGTTATCTAAAAGGAGGGCCATGTAGTGCCTGGCACAGAGTCGAGGTTCTCTAAATGTCATTTTTCATATCAAATTGTCACTGCCGCCATTAGAACCTTAGTAAAGATTCATCTACCAGATTTTCTCCTGTCTCTAGGGCTCGTGAGGTACCCTGATGGGAAGATTTTGATGGAACACTGGCAAAGACTTGGCAGCAGAGTCTGAGGTCTGGGGCTGGTGGAGAAAGGGGAGGCTGACAGCATGAGGGGAGAAGGGGCGCTTTTAAAAGGTCAGAAAGAGGGAAGGGATTTTGGAAATTAACATTTATTGATTCTTCTGTGAGTCAGGCACTGAATTAGACGCTTTTGCATCCACTATTTTATTTGATCCGTATTTAAACCACAACCACTTTATAGGGAAAGTAGTAATATTCCCATTTTGCAGATGAGAAAACTGGAGTTCAGATGAAGAAAGTTGCTCAAGGTCACACACTGCCTATATGTAATAGAATACAGTCTTGAACCGAGTCTTGTCTCCTAAGCCTATATTCCTGAACCATGCTACGTCACTCTCAACACTTCTCAGGGGGTGGCCAACCTAGTCTGCCAAGTCCTTTGCCCTAATGCTCCAGCCACTTGCAAATTCAGTCTCCTGTGACATCCAGGTTTCTCCCTCATTCCTAGCCATGGACTATCCACATAGAGATAAAAGATTTCCATGAGTGGTGGGATAGAAAGAGATTTTGCATTATCAGAATGGATATAAAATTGAGGAGAGCCTAGAACCCTTTTTCTGTTTGCTGGAGGGTTTGGAAACTTTCTATTCCAGGCTCCAATTTGTGTCATGCCAAATCCAAAGTTCTAGAGTAACTGGTGGATCAGTTGGGCCCCTGCCCCATGTAGACCAGTTTCCTGTACACTGGCAGGAAAAATTCATTTTTCCCATAGACCAGGAGGAGAGGATATGAAGAGCCGAGTAGCTGGCATGGAGAGGAATAAACCTTGTCTCTTACTGAGTAGCTGGGGGAGGAGTGAAAGACTTGGGAGATAAGGAAGCTTCTTTTTTCCCCACCACCCGAGAAAGGGGCTAAGGAGAAGAGTCTATCACCCCATACAGGTTCTTGTGGAGGCGACCATCCCCCAACGGAGATCCAGGCCGCACTGCCCGTCTTGGAAGGTTCTTTCCTCCCCTTAGAACAGGAAATAAAAGAGGCCCCGGGCAGAATTGATTGCCTCTGGGGTCATCAGTCAGGGGCCCAGGCTGCTTTGTCCAGACGCTCCAGCAAGGGAGCAAAGCAGCTAGGGACAGTTTCCTCCTACCTTAACTTTCGATCCCCACCCTTATCCCAGCACATTCCCACACCCCTCTCCTCCTTCGTCTGCCGGTGGGACTGAGCGTCCTTTTCATTAACCTTTTAGTTACCACTTCCACGCACATACTTTTCTTCGCCCTCCCAAACAGCCCCACGCCGCCCATCACCGCCGGCTCCCCGCCACAGCCCGGCTCTGCACTTGGGTAAGGGGAGGTACTGGCCTCCCAGAGCCGTGGGGTTGCGGGGCGGGGGGGGGGGGGTTGTTCACTTGCCCTCGGATCTCTGCTGTAAAAACTGAGCGGCAGAGACCAGGCATGCGCAGCATCTTCGGGCGCATTGTGATGGGAACAGCTTCTCCGAGTCTCTACAAAGACTCCGGAGTAACCGCTAACCGCCCCCCCAGGACCCCCCTTCTTTAAGACAGACACACAAACGCAGAGGCAATGCAGCTTTTCTTTCTGTTTTTTAAAGGGCCAGTTGCCGCGTGAAAGGCTAGTCCACGTGAAGACTAGTGTGTTTCTATCGATCCCATCTCCGGTGTTGACAAACGCCAGCGCCGAGGCTTTGCAGTCCGGGGCTGCAGTTTGCAGTGGAGCTAAGCGGTGTGCGGCTTTAATTCCACGTCAGATCAACTTTGATCAATATCCCCCTACCGGCCCAATTGGAAGAGCCCAATTCACCGGCGCTGAGCCTTTTCGCTCTTTCCTTCTTTTTCCCCTCTTTAGACCCACCATCTTCTGGGGGAAGAAGTCTCGGATATTCTTTATAATTTCTTTCTGTCTGTCTCGCTCGCTTGCTCTCTCTCTCTCTCTTTTGTTTCTTCGGGGTTTTTTGTTTGTTTTGTTTCTCGGTGTTTTGTCTTTTTTGTTTTGTTCGGTGTTTTAGGTTTTTATTCTCTCTCTCTCTCTCTCTCTCTCTCTCTCTCTCTCTCTCTCTCTCATTCTGTCTCTCGTAGTGATAGGGAGAGAGATCGCTTTGGCGAACCGAGCTTGCAGCCAATGAACCCGCCTTCCAGATTGGTGTGAAGACAGAAGTGAGGTGGGGGGCGGGGAGGGGGTGTGAGAGAGCCTGGAGAGGGAGCAAGAAAGGGAGACAGAGATTGAGAGAGAGAGAGAGAGAGAGAGAGAGAGAGGAGGCGGTGGAGGAGGAGGACTAGTGTGGGGTGGAAAGGAAGAGTGAGCGAGAGAGAGCAAGTTGAGGGGAGGGGGTGTAAGAGCCGGCGAATTCTTTTTCTTTTTCTATTATTATTTTGACGACTCCTGAGTTGCGCCCATGCTCTTGTCAGCTTCGTTTTAGGCGTAGCATGGCCAGGCAGAAGAAAATGGGGCAAAACGTGCTCCGGGCGGTCTTCCTTTTAGTCCTGGGGCTTTTGGGTCATTCTCACGGAGGATTCCCCAACACCATCAGCATAGGTAAGCGCGAGCGAGCAGCCGGTCGGGCCGGGCTCCCCTGCGCCGGAGACCGCTGCCCTGGCGGGGCTGCTGCGGCCGCGGGTCCCCATCCTGCGTGGCCTGGGCGGGGGACCGGGGACGGGGAGCAGGCAGCAACGGCGGGGAGCCGAGCCCTAGGGAGCCGGCTGCGCTGGGGAGCGGCGGGGACCGGAGAGGGGTCTCCTGGGGCCGGGGTGGGAGCGGTGGGGGGCCCGGTTTTCCGAGCCGGGGACGCATGCGGGAGGCCGGAGGCTGCAAAGGGGCGAAGAGTCGCGGCTTCTCGGCTCGCTGCTCTGGACTTTGCCATGGCGTGCGTGCCGCGGCTGCAAGTTGTCCCGGGGTGATGCCGCCTGTCTGGCCGCGCCAGGGCGCCCCGTCCCGCGTGTCCGTCTGCGGGAGACCGGCTAGAGCCGGGGGAGCAGGAAGCCCACCCTGGATCCCCCAGACCCGGGCGGCAGCCGGGGCGGGTGGCCGATGGGGTGGGAGGCGGGGGTGAGGCAAGGAGCCGGCGGCGAAGTCACGCAGACCACGGATTCAGGAATCGCCGCTGTGTGGGTCTGGAGCCCGGCTCCCGGGCGCTGGCAGAGAGTTCTCTCAGCTTCTGGCTCCTATTTAGAAGTCGAGAAGTTAGAATCGTTGCCGTTGCTGAACCAAACCCCCGTATTGTCCGAGGGATGGGGGATGGCTACCGGGCGCAGGATGGGGCAGCAGGGGGAATGGAATGCTTTTTCTTCCCAGCCCTTCCCTTTGCACCAGGAAAAGATGAACCAGCCTGTGGACATGGGCGTCGGGTTGGGGGGGGGGGGTAGAAGTAGAGAGGAAGCTACTGCCGGAGAAAGAAGCAAGTCCTGCGCTTGCTGCCAGCGTCCTACCCCAAAGCAGCCCCCTCTTCCCCTTTCCCCCTTCTCTCCGGCCTCTTCCTCCTCGCTCAGGAGGAAAACCAGATTTCTCTTGGCCAAAATTGGAGTTCACAAAGAGTCTAGAAAGACACTCAGGTTGAAAATCAATAATCACCGCACCCCCCCAGTGCCGTTGAGAGATATCCCCTGTCTATAGTGCCCCCCAGTTTGTAGCCGGTGCTTGGGGGGGGACGTGAGCCAAATCTCGGTTCCTTTTGCTTCTAGGTGGACTTTTCATGAGAAACACGGTGCAGGAGCACAGCGCTTTCCGCTTTGCCGTGCAGTTATACAACACCAACCAGAACACCACGGAGAAGCCCTTCCATTTGAATTACCACGTAGATCACTTGGATTCTTCCAATAGTTTTTCTGTGACTAATGCTTGTAAGTAGATCTGCTTTTCCTCCCTTTGGGACCTTGGGGAGCTCATTTGCATTTTGCTTGTGGGACTTAGGCTCTGCCTGTGTGCTGGGGGGGGCAGTGATTGCCTCAGTAGACATTTTAGGGGTTCTAGTCAATCCAGGTTTCATGCGACATAAATCAGCTACGTAGGATCCTGCCGAGGGACTTAAGGCAGTGCACAAAACTCTGTTGTGAATAATGTTAGATGCAAAAGTTTTATTTTCCTCCTTGCTAAACTGGCGTTCCCTCCCCCCCACACTCCTCTTTTGGCTGGAAAAAAAAAAAAGAAAGAAAAAATAGCATGGTTGTTCAGGGAAATTTCTTCAGATGGGATGAAAAAAAAAAGAAACCTCTTGATTGAGTCAATTCAGGATGTACATTACTTGACTGTTAAAGCTCGCTCCTGGTTGTAGGAATGAGCTGAATTTGACAATCGCCTAATATTTAGGAGGCAAATATGAGAAATTCTGCAAAGAAGTGACCTTGAGGCACAGATCAGGCTGGGTTCCCTGGCCTCTTTCTGTCCTATAATATCACCTTTATTACTGAGAGAGCTCTGATAGGAATTGATAAGACAACAAACTCATTACAAGTGATGAACGCCTGGCAAACTGAAGGGAAGGAAAAGACAGAGCTCAGATTACTGTTTGGGAAGCTACTTCTGCCTCCCCTAGTATTGTTCGCCCTCCTGATTCTTAAGGACCACACAGTCCTAAGGAGCAAAAGGAGGGGGGGACAGCTTGCAGCAGAAAACCTGAATATCAGAAGGGAGGAATTTCATCAGCCCCAAAGCCATTTCTGAAATACCTAGTTGTGCTCTGTGATTGTTCCTCTGGAAAGGGGACATTTTGAGAAGTAAAACCATGGGAGCCCAAATGACCAATAGCCTGTTGGACACAGGTTTTTCTTGAATGGATTGTTTTATGAGAAAGACCGGTAATTCTTCATCTAAGCTTATTTTACTAAAAGTTCTCACAATGAGGCTAATGATGGCATAAATATGTTTTGCTGTTTTGGCTGGTGTAGTTTGGCATTTGGGGTTTTTTGATTTTGTTTCAAGGGAGAAATGATATTTATGTTTCATTGGGTGAAACTTTGAATATAACTTCCTTCAAATTCTTCCGCGGCAAAGGATATGTGACTTTCAATAACCGTTGAAAGGGTCACCAAGGGCACAGGCTCCTTGGATTTGAAGACTTAGGTCAAGGGGATGGGGGTGAAGTACTTCGCAAGAAATGTGACACTTAGCAGGTTTAAGAAAATTTTAGCTGAAGGTACAGATCCTTATATGAACATGTTCAGAGATACTCTGTATTTGACATTCATTGGCTTTCCGACATTGACAAAAATAGGAACTTATTAATTCCAGCTAAGTGTGAAAGTTACAAAATGTCTGTCTATACTTTGCATCTTATTTCAGTAATCCCAGCCTGTCGCTACAGCACTTACAACACACATCTGACTCTTAATCCTGCAGCACTGTGATCTTGTCAAGAGGCTGAATCTCAAATGCAGCTTCCTAAGTATCAATTAGAACAGATTTAAAACCAAATACATAAAACTAGCAGGATTTGTTAATAATAATGAATAATATTTATTTCACCTCACTTTAGTGTCTTTCCACCGATGGGGACTGGGATAAGAGTGCCAGTTGACTTCTTAGGAATGATTGATTTACAAGGTCTTTGGTCCTGTTTTTCTATGGTCAAATCAGATTGACACCCACCTGCCAAGGGCTCTCGGAACCCTACCAAGTAGCACTAAGGAAATGATCCTTGCCCTGTGAAAAGCTCAAGTTTGAGAACAATTGAGTTGCCTTAATGTCTTAGCCTCCCAGGGCAATAAAGGAACAACAATGAGAAAGGAAAAGAAATTGATCAGCCCCCACACCCCAAATTCATGGCACTTCTGTTTAAAAGCTTACAAAGCTAGGTTATGGTCGGGGGCTTGAAAGTGTAAGATAATGGGTGTGGCTCGCTGGGCAACACGAAAGACAAAACAACAAAGTGACCTTGCTCTTAGTTATGCCAAATGCACATATATGCACACAAAGACACACATGGTAGAAATATCCAGAAACCAGTGATGTGTACCCAGCTGCCTGTTGCACTCTCAGACTTTACAGCTCAGAAGACAGAGGAGGAAAGCTATCATCTTTGGTCCCCGAAACAGTTCCTCTCTGAATGTCACAATCATTGAATGGGGGCCAGATCTCAAAGCTGTCTCCGGGCAGCTGCTGCCTAGAAGCTTAGTATGAGAAAGATGACTGGTCCGACCACAGTCTGATAGTCTCAGAATGCAGAAAACAAGTGTTTCAAGGGGCCATGGAAGCCCTGGAGGTGTATCTCATCCTCCTCCCCCCCCACACACACACCCCACCTTAATGGTTCTTTTTCTCAGAGAAGTAGAGATCATATATCTCAGATGCTGGCGTAACAATACTAGTTCAGGACTGAAGCCTGGCAGGTGACCCCAGGTTCCATTCTTCCAACTGATTGCACTGTTGTGCAGAGAAGAAACCCTTGGATCCTCTGTCCTGCCCCTTCCTGGAGACCTAGGGAGAACTGGAGAAAATCCCTGACGAGTCCAAATCTGGTCACCCACCTCTCCTATCTGGTTCAGTCTGGAACAGGATGGCAAAAATTAAAGAAACTTTTCCCTGTCTCCATTTAGAATTCCTAGTTTTTCAGCCTATCCTAACCCTAGAATCGATTTCTTCCCAGAATATTCCTTACATCGCAATCCAGGGCCTAGGTATTCAGGTAAACAAACTCAGAAGAATAAACAAAGGCTAATGTTTTCTGTGTGGGTACCTTCTCTCCGCTGGCTCTCCCTGCACATTCCTCCCCCAAAGTATTTAGAAGGTTTCCTTGCAATGAATCCCAGGCAGCACTTATTTAAAGACTCTTCTTCACCAGCAACCTTTTCTTTTCTTCCTTTTCCTTTTTTTTTTTCACCACCCCCAAGAGGTTTACCTGAGACAGACTCCAACTTCGTTCTGTGTCTTAAGAGGCCAATAAAAGCCTCTTTGGCTTTGAAAGGTGGTTCATTTGGGATCTCAGTTCAGAGGTAAATTGTAGTTTATTGAAGAGACTCATCTGATTTGGAGCACATGTTCCTATTTCATAGGAATTAATTGAGCTTGCTGTCTTACTTTTCAGTTTAACTAGATGACCCCAGAAAGGAGGACGGCGTGACTATTATGGTTTCAGGATACATGCGTTCACACACACAATCAGTGTGTGTAAAAAGAGACGTACACACATGTTTTAAGTTACGTGTCTGTTTAAAAACCAAATCTTATCGTCCTCAGGCTTTGGGGGAGGTGGAAACACCAAGGGAGGGCCAGGTCTCATTTGCGTGGCTTTGCTGCCCTGGTTCCTGAGAGCCACCTCCGATTCCCTTGAAGTCCCCTCCTATGTCTTGCTGCTGTGCACTTGTAGTGCACTCCACACTACATCGCCCCAGCCTCTGCAGTGTCAGCTCATTAGCACACAGATCTCATATTCCCTCTCCGCACTGTCATTGCAAAAATTGCTGTTGTACACCTTTACAGCCAACAAATGTGCTCGTGGATTACGCACTGTTTGCAAGAAGCAAGGAAAAGGCAAATGTAACCTTAAAGGTTATTCACCACGGAATTGTGCTCTAAACGCGTTAGCTTAAATAAAAATCTGTTGATGGAGGCGCAGTGGTGATGGTGGGACTTAGGAGTGCAGGCTCTAATGGAGCCCCAGGCAAAATCCCTTTGGCTGCCTAAATCTAACTCATCAGCTGCACATTTTTATTCCATTATTTTTTTTTCCCGGAGCCCCGTGAAATATACCTGCTGAGAAGCATGCTCCTTTTATAAGTGTGCGCATTTTGCTACCAAGTGTACTTAGCTGAGACAGGTTTCCATCTCTTTGCCCACGGAGTCACAATCTAATTATCTAATTATTCTAATTGCCAGGATCCATTTAACTGTTTAGGTCCATTTCCGAAGGAGATGTCTCCCCTGATCTGATTATCTGCTCTTTGGTGGGCTTTGTTTTGTTTTTGTGTTGCTATTTGCCATGTAGTCTTCGGAACCAAGGGGAAGACCTGCAGCATCACTGCTCCTGCCCTCCAACAGATCTTCCTTATCTTGGTCAGCATAACCAAGCTGCCCCTCTGGCCAGCTGGCTGAGCCCACTGAAGCACGAAGAGGTTGCCTCCGTGGTGCCAGTCAAAGACTTAAGTGACCTTCTCACAAGGTTTATTATGGGTTTTTGAAATCTATTTTTTATGTGGAGAGGAGGCAGGAAGGTGATGCTGTTCATTTGGGCCATAAAAATAGATGGCAATCAGCAGGCTGTAAAGGTGAGCTTCTAGCGAAGTGTACTGCCTCCCCTAGAAGGCAGCTTCCTGTTGCTCTCCTAAGTGGGGGCGGGGGCTGGCTGGCCTGCAAGGGTTTGAGGGGGAAGGCACAAAGAAAACTATTGTTCTCTCCCGGCGCTGACAGCCAAGTGAGCCACGGGGGTTTTCTTCCTCTCCGCAATTTTAACTTTTTTTCCCTGAAATGAAATGAGTTTCCCACCTTCCCCACTTCGACCCCTATCCGAGGTTTCTGTAATTCAGCTTTTTTTTCTCCCTCCTCCCCAAGATGGAATGAGAAGAGTGGGGGCTGCTTGAGAGCTTTATCCTCTGGTTTCGGGCTCCCGGTTGGATTTATTTTGAAATGTCATTATTATGGGTAGTCAGAGGTGATTGGCTGGTTTCATTGTAACGGGCTGGAAAATAAATAAAGCTCCGGAGGCGGTGTTGTCAGTCTCCTTTGTGGAGAGGAGATTTGTCATTTTTATACAGAGGGTTAAAGGATTAAAAGACAGCATGGATTTCCAGAGAGGGCCAGAATTTTAGAAGAGAGAATTCCTAACTTTGGGGGAGTGAACATGCTTATTCAGATGATTTCACTTTGAACGTCCTAGATTGAGACTGCAAACAGATTGGGAGGACCTTTCACAAAACTTTCTACCTTCTCTGCGGGCCAGGAATATTATCTGCATACTTTACCCGGCCCATTAAACATTTGACTGTGTTCCTTTGGCTTTGATACTTTGGATCTAATTAGATAAAATGTCCACAGGAGGGTGCAATTAAAACCCAAGGTGGGGGCGATGGGTGTTCTTCAGCAGGAGTGTGGGTGTTGTGCAGACGCAAAAGGAACTCCCTCCCTGCTCAGGAAATGTCTGGGCTCCAGACGTAGAGCCACAAATAGCCTCAGCCTGTGTGTGGGCTGAGCCTTGAGCTAGGGCAGCTGCCCCCCAAAAGGGGTCAGTCCTTGGCAAAAGGTGAACACGGGCAGAATTTGTCCTCTTTCACACTTCTACTACTCTTGCCATAATTTCCCCCTCCTGCTCTGCCTGCCCAGCCCAGGCCCGCCCTTTTGCTGGTCTCTGAGTGGCCCCTGACTCGGGTATCCCAGCCAAAATAAACTTACCTAGGCACTGGTCTCCATTCTGGACTTTTCTGCTCCTTTTCTGTCAGAACATCCCTGTTCTTGATCCATCTTCTTGAGGGCCTGCACTCTACTTTAGGGGTGACAGCATTTTACATAATACACGAACCTAGCTGAAAGTGGCCGGTAAAGGGTTGGTATACCTAATGGGAATATTTGCTTTAAAACCGAAGACCATGAGAACCCTAATGCCTCAATTTCAAGGAAAGAAAGATACTCAAATGAGCATGTTTCTGGACATGATGCACAGAGTGGCTGTTCACTCTACCAAAACCAAAGAGCAGCTGGCCCTGGTCATGAAAGACCTCTGCAGCCAGAGTAAAAAAAGCTACCTGCACATGGTAGGTTTGGTGTGAGCATGCCCAAGGCACAGGGCAGGTGCAGCTTCACCGTGCTGAACTTGGACTTGATGGTGATTTGGGGATTAGCCACAGTTCACAGGGACTCGTTTTATGAAGGAGGTAAATATGTACAACTTTTTTCCCCCATGTCAACCATACTCAAGTAAATGTTCTTAAAAAGTGCAAACTTTTCATATGTACCACCAAAAGGGAAAAAAAGAGGCTGTTGTCGAATCTGAAGGTGCTTCCATGGGCACCGGCATGGGATGGAGGTCATGGGAGAGGAGGAAGGTGGTGAGGAAGCTGAAAAGTCTTGTAGGAAAGTTTCCTTTCCCTGAGATGGCATGTAGAATGCAGTGTTTGCAAGGCAGCACTCCCCCCTCACAGACACTAAATGGTAGCTCTGGAGGGATAAGGAGAGGAAACGGAGCTGGTAATGACCCCTTCACCCTATGGCACACGGTTCAGTCTAGAACGGCACCTCTCAACCTTTTACATGCACACCAATCACCTGGGAATCTTGTTAAAATGATGTTCCAGATTCAGTAGGTCTGCGGTAGTGTCCAAGAATTTGCACTTCTAGCAAATTCCATGGTGATAGCAAACTCTGGGGTGATGCCAATGCTGCCAGTACTCAAACCACTTTGAGTAAAGAATCCAGAGCAGGGAGACTGTGATTACCAAAGACAAAGGCTCTCCCAGACAAGCTCTTAACACCTATCTATATCTCTCTGCCTTCCAAAGAAGGTTCTGTGAGATATATATATATATATATATATGTATGTATATATATATTTGGCTCATTCTGACTCCAAGATGGCCCTATCACATTCCCAGCAACCCTGTGTCTGGTTCAGCCATGTCTGTAGGTGGCATGATTAGATGTCTGATGAGAGTTTCTCCTTAAGGTTGCTTTTTGTAGGGATTTGGAAGAGACTGGATGGCAGGCTGAGAGAGGAGGTGGCTCATGAGCCAGGATGACAGAGTCTTGGCTTCTTGCCACACCCCAAAATGTCCCTTTTAGAAACAACCTGCCCGAGAGAGTTAAGGTTGGCATGCGGTTGCAACTGTCTTTCCACTTTGCTTCTCTGGGTCAAGGCATGCCAGAAGGAGGCATGTAGCATCTGCTCCTCAGCTGTCTGACTTCCCTTAAATGGGGTGAGAATCAAGAAATACAACACAACTCAAATTCTGTCTGGTTCCCTAACAACCTGAAAAATCGACTCCATTTTCAAGGCTGGTGCCAAGAACACATTGTGAGGTAGGGCGGGAGGAGAGGGAAATAATGTCACTCTGGAACATATCTGAGCTGAGGACTTCGCCAGAGAAGTCCTTAGAAGCTTACCCAGTGTCATTCGAGAACTGCCAAATGGCACCCGTTACCCTAAATATTGCCCCCTACGGCAATCTACCATTAGTCTGAAATTCCACAAATTTATTTATTTGTATTACTGCACGTCAAGGCCTGTGCTCAAATGCAAGCATACTATCTGAAAGTGAGTGAGTTAAGTCATTAGCAGCCATTAAGATTTCAACCAGAATTCTTTGACCAAGTTACCACCTATTACCTTGCAGAATCCTTAGAGGTTTTCCAAGACAGGTAAGTGCCTCCAAACAAGGCACCTTCCCCAGAAAGTGAATGGTGGGCAATCCGGGGCACTGGGAGACTCTTGAAAATGAGGAGGGGTTCCTCAAATACACTTCACCTATTTGGCAGCATTTGACTTTCTCCAAGGATAAATTCTGGGAGTCTCTTCTCTAAGATTTTAGTTGTCTTTGACCCTTCAAGTCACACCCTTTTGATAGTGGGGGGTATATCATCTCTTCCATGCATGGTTGTTTGCTGCAACAGATGATCTCAGCCTCTAGATTCCCCGCAATTACTGTGGGATATTTTCGGAAGTAAAACCAGTTTGTGATGAGGGATGCTGTGGATTTTTTAAACCTTTTTAAAAATGTTGCAATCAAAACTAGTTCCCTTTCAATTATCCATGATTGGCTGATCTACCTTACCAATTACTCATTGTGACATGGGCCTCATTCTTGCAGCTGCCCAGAAGGGGATCAGGCTACCAGCAACAAATGAGACAGCAAGGGATCAGGACCCAGCCTGCGCAGGAGTAATTGTGTGGATGTGGGTGTGGGTCTCTGTGTGGGTGAACACCTTTACACATTTAAGGTAGAAAGGCTGCCAATACCTACAGTCAGCCAAAACCTGTTACAGAGTCTGAAATATTCTTATATTCCATTGTTATCTCCAAAGCTACTTTTTGGTTAGTTTAAAATAGTATTTCTTGAATTGGACCATTTGCATCAGAATCACCAGAGATGTTTGTTAAACATATGATTTCCTAGGTCACATTCCAGATGTTTTAAATCAGAAAATATAAGGATAGGCCTTTTTTTTTTTAAACAAGCTCTATGGATGATTCTAATGCACACTCACTTTGGGAATCACTAGTTTAGTTAGCCCTGGTACTGCAAACAGAGATCTATGGATTTAGATTGAACATTTGTTGAGCACCCACTAAGCGCCAGGCATTGCACCAGGCACTTTCACATAAGTCACTTCTGTAAGCAAGCAGGGTGCTTTTGGCCCATGAGAGCATTAGTGAGTGGCTCTCAGGTCGGAAATCCAAGACTTGAGAGAACTAAGACTAGCCTCAAGTCAGTCTTTGAGGTAAACAAAGCAAAACTGCTTTTTGCAATGGTAAGTAGAGACAAGGTGATGATTTTTTTTTGACAATACTTCTCTTCTTTGCTTGTTAACTAATGATTGGTCCTTAACCATGCCATAAACTAGATGTAATGGCAAATGCCAACCCATTTGTCAAAAAACAGATGTACTGCAGTCACTTTATATGGTATTCATTGTGCCATCCTTGCTACCAAGAAAGGCTGAAATAATATTAACTATCATTCATTGAACCCATACTATGTGGAAGACATGGCACTAAGTCTACAACATGCCTTATCTCATGGAATCATCTCAATGTTGCTAGAAAAGAATTACTCTCATCTTCATTTGATAAAAGAGGAATCGGAGGTGGTTCAAAATATAAAGCAACTAGCTCAAGGTCATACAGCTGGCTAATTAGTGAGGCCAGGATTCTGGCTGGGATATTCCTGCCTCTAGAGCCTGAACTCAATTTCAACTGGGGTTGAAATCTCAAGTGATTACAGGCTCAGAGATCACATAAATTGGGCCAGGTGTGGAGTGGTGGGACTTGTGGCCATCTGGAGAGTCCATGCCCCTCACCTGAAGACAGTCAAGTCCATTTTTTTGAAAAACCACTGTGGGACAAACAAAGCATCTGCAACAGGACTTGGGGCAGGTGTGAGTCTCTGCCCTCTGCACTACACTATCCCCCCTTCCTCTAGCAGCTAAGTTACTAGTTGAGGGAATGTCTATTAACTTGTAGTTAAAAGTGCTGAGAAAATCAGAAAATCTCTTCTGCACCAAAGAACTATTTGACCCTCTCCTCTTAGTGGGCCATCAGCGTACCTCAATATGGCAGAACTTTCTTGCCTCCGTACACATACTTGTGGTCCTGGGTGCATACATTGAATATCCAGTGGCCTTTCATGACTGACTAACCTTGACCAGCCTTCCTCCCAGTAGTGCTGAGGCGTGTAGCAAGAGCAGAATGTTGGCACGGGGTCATTAATGACAAGTGCTCAGCAGGTCAGAAGAGGCACTATTAGGGGACACTGTAGGGGAAACTTCTCAGATTCTGTCTGGTAAATGCAAATCCCAGGCCCACAAAGTGGAGGCCACCGGCTCAAGTGCAGCTCTACTGACTTTCACCCCAGGGTGGGAGCTGCCCATACACCCCAAGACAGAGGCTTACTAACTTTAGAGTGAGGTCCAAAGCACAGTCGCATAGTTAGTTGTGTGGAGCTGTATAAATTGACCTAAGGCAATTTGGTCATTCAAATCATTAGGTATATTTTGTTGAATATCAGTACTCGCCATGGTTACAGTGTGGGCTATAGGTCTTCTCCCCATAACCTCACTATCCGATTTAAAAGTAAGCTTCGGACAAAATACTGTTTCTCATTAAAATAATAGCAAGTAGACATAAAAATAATTGGTCAGCCTGTTCTGTAGGTTCAGTCAAGTCCAGCTGTCTTTCCTTTCAGGTGCTCCAAGAGCATGAAGGTTCACTTGGGGCAAAGAAAGAATATTCTAGTGGCCGGTTGCAGGTAACCAGGAATCCTCATTAGTGGCTGCCCACAGGACTATTTACAAATTAAGCCTAGGGTGCCATTTCCAAGGGATAACACTATAGAGTTTATTAGATCCTTATATCTTCTTTCTGCTAGTTTGGGAACACCTGTACCATATTTCTAGCGAATCAACATATATTGAACACCACTGAGGTCACCGATGAGAACTTTAATGTTAATTTTAAAAGCGTCTGGTGTTCATTAGAGATGAAGATACCCAAAGTGCTGGTAGAACCACTTCTTGGTTGGAATTTTTTGATGCTAGATAACCACCCCTGCACTGTGTATTTCTCAGTAAGGGTAACTGACCTCCCCCCCCCCGCCCCCGCTTCCATGCCAGGGTGTAGATTCTAACTAAATAAACCACATCTGTGCCTCACCATTTATGTTGAAGTCTTACAAAGTAAATTACAGAAAATATAACATTTGAGATACCATATTTCTTATGGCCTTGGAACGCAGTATAAACCGTAGGGGGATTAGGGGCATAGAGAAATGAACAATGGAGCAGGATTGGGAGATCTATCTGGACAACCTCTGGCAAGTCGCTCTGTTCTCTGGTTGAAGCTTTTATCTTGGGTAAAATGGGAAGGTTCTTCTGGATGATCTCTAAAGAGGCTTCCATTTTGGACATCTTATCATTCCCTCTTGTCTACTCCCTACCACCTCCTCTTCTAGCCTCACTTCGTTTCTGAGGAAAGACCATCCAAAATGAAGCCCCCCATGTTCTTCATCTACATCTAGAAACTTCCCTTTATATGGATCTATTCTCTGGCTTTAGGAGACTGTGACAAAACTATTAAATCCTTAAAACCAACGGACAGTGCTTCTAGCCAGTTGTGGCTTATCCTTACTCACATCTCACCTCTTCCACTTACTAGCTGTGAGAGCTTGGGGCAAGTTTACTTCACTTCATTGTACCTCAGATTTCCCAGTTATAAAGTGGGGATAGTAATAGTCTGCACCTCATAGGGTTGTGGAGAGTTTCAAAATGAGACAATTTGCAAATCCACATAAAGCACTTAGAATAGTGCCTGGCACATATTGGATATTATTATTATCAACATAATCATTAGTTTAAAATCCTTTGAGCTTTTTGTCCTAAAAACAGAAACCTCATTTCATTTGAAAAGTAAAATCTCTTGTCGCTTTAGAGACCAGATTTCTTTCCTGAACAGCTGCCCTCTGAGCCTTTCTGGAGCTCTCAGCTCTTCCCCAAACCCAGGATTATTTTTCTTGCCAAAAAAACCATCACAGCACTCTTTCAGATCACCAGCCTACCACCATGACCTTCTACATCCCTCACCCACGCATCCAAATTTGCCCATCCAGTTTGCCTCTTGGGGATAATAGCTACTCAGATATACTCTGTGGTCAAAGAACTCAGAGATGCAGTTTTCTGCATAATCTAAGGACTACGGGTTCAAGGGAAGACCTAGAGTCTTCTTACCCAAATAAATGGTCTTCTTCATCCCTATTCCGTCTATTTCCTAGCACAAAAATGAATCATCCTTTCTGTTCCTTTGTGACAAGACATTATGCAAACACAAGTAGTCCCCCTGACTTCCCAAAGGCAGGAGGCATCCACAAGTCTCTCTGAGGGTTGATCCAGAAGAAAACACTTGGGCCAAGCTCCCAGGGGACTGGCTCTTCACCAAGGCCCTAGAGCCTCTCTCAGACATGGGGCTGCCCACATGAGTTATGGAAGGAAAAGCAGCAAGGAACTGCTCCAGGCCTTCCAGGAAGCCCCTTCATTTCCTTGGGCACCGTTGGCCCACCAGGGAGTGTGATTTCCCCATAAGTCCCAGAGACAAGAGCCCAGGGGACTGATGAGACAGGCACTCCGTACTGCCCTTTCTTTTCTAGAACAGGCAGTGCCCTGGCACACATACATTGCATTCATCTTCCCCTAGTCCTTCCTGCTGCCTGGTGACACTAAGCATTCGCTAATCCTTTTAGTCTAATCCTTTTAGTCTCTTGCCATCCAGATGATGACAGCTCCACAGAGACCCACTTCTGGCACATCTCTGGGTCCAGTCCACCCTTTGAGTAAATACCACAGCCTCTTCCAAGAGTTCAGTCCACTTTGTGCAAGGACACTCATGGTGTCCTTCAACCTCCTGGCTCCTGTCTCTCCCAACTCTTCCTGTCCCCATCGTGCCCTCTGCTGCCTGTAGAACTTGAGACTGTGAGGATTAGACCCAGAGCTGCCAAGCTCTTTGTATGCTCACTGCTGGCCCTTGGGTCCCATACCTAACTCTCTGGAATCAGGGGCTGCTGTTTCTCTTACTTAGTTTGGGAGCCACTGGAGGACAAAGGATGACTCTAAATTGGACTGCCTGCATTTGAATCTTGGCTTTGTCTCTTACTACTCATGTGACCTGGGGCAAGTGACTGAACCTCTCTGAGCCTTCAGTTTCTCACCTGCGAGACAAAGATGAATATAGTAGTAACTGATTTATAAAGCGGTTGTGAAGATTGACTCAGACCATCCATGTAAAATATGTAACATGGTGCCGAGCATATAGTAAGTGTTCAATAAATGGTAGCTGTTATTAACGTGGAGTACTGTGGCCACTGGTAAGTGGAAGAGAGGAATAGAATTGGTCAAAACCAAACTGGAAGATATTCTTTTCACCTCTAGCCATCCCTAAAGCCCTCCAAACTAGTGTGTACCCTCCGTGGGTCTGTAGCTGAAACCAGGCCAGATGGGGTCACCTTGGAGTACTCACAGTGCTGCCTCAGGCATAAGGGATTTGCTTTGGGGCAAAGCAAAGGAGAAAGAATTGACCTGATGACCCCAAAAGCCAGCACATACACACCACTAAGTTCAATCATGCCTTCATTGAGTGGAATTGTCTTAGAAGAACATGCTCCCTTCTAATTTTTTTTTAAATCTGAACTAGATATGCTTGGAGGAAAGCAGCATGGATAGTAATACGATAACCTTGGCACTTGCTGGCTTGAAGGAAAGAACAACCTTTCATCAAATGTAAAATCTATTTTCACGTGTTGAGAGTGGGAGAGTGGAAAAGTGGATCCTGGAATCTCCACTTAGACAAGGAAGAATGTGGTGCCAGTTGAGCTCTCCCAGCTGTGATTTTTCCAAGTTCTTTTAATTAAAGGTGATGTGTGGATGGAAGTTGAGAGCATATCAGTTTGAGTGTATGGATTTTCTTCTTTTGATGTTGCTTGCCTAAGTCAGACCAAAAATAGCAAAGGAAGGAGATATGGAAAAGGTTAAAAGAGAAATTTTGCTAATGTGATTTTCCAGCATATCAGCCTCCATTCTCCCCAGAGCAAAGGTTAACTAGCTAATTCCACAAGCACAGACTCACTAGAAAGGATCCTGCTGAGGACCACAGGGCCATGCAGTCCTTTTCCTACCCTCTCTTCCTTTGTATTCTGGGGCTGATCTGCCAGCATGGTGTCTCCAGCAGGCCCAAACCTGGGTGATGACCAAAAGCAGTTTTTTTCCTTCCTACCCCAGGGTGCCCTTGCCCTGCCTGCATCACCTCTTCTTCTCATTTCCTATCTGAGCCAACTGCTATGCAGCCTCAAGGGATCAGTGATCTTTTGTCCCTCTCAGATGAGAAAACTGAGGAACAGAGAGGCTAGGTGACTTTCTCAGGGTCACACAGCCAATGGATGGCTGAGCTGAGACCACAGTGCAGGTCTTCTAACTCTTGGCACTTCTCTACATTGTCTTCCCAACATAATCCCTTTTGTTTTAACTTTGACTGCTATTCCATGATGCTATATATGAAAATAATGACAGCCTTGTATTTTTTAAGTAGATGACAGAAAGGAAGAATGAATTCACAGTGAGTGAATTAGAAATGCAGTAAAGCATGAGTTTCAGGGGCCACACATAATGGTATCTTCTATTTAGTGCCTCCAATGTTAACCTGTCATTTTACCACCCTCTGATTTATAGTCACAAATGAGCAAAACAAAGTCTTGAAGGCCTGTTATAGATCACAGACTGTTGGAGATAGAGCAAGTACTTCTAGTCCAGCTACCTCATTTTGTGGATAAGAATAATGAGGCCAAGGAAGGAGAAGAGATTTGCCAAAGTCGATGCATGCAGCTCCCTAGTGGCAGAAGCAAGATGAGGGTCCAGAAGGTTGGATTCCCAGAGTGGGGTCTTTTCCACCACGTTTTATTTTTTTTTTTAATTTTATTTAATTTATTCATGAGACACACAGAGAGAGAGGCAGAGACACAGGCAGAGGCAGAGGGAGAAGCAGGCTCCATGCAGGGAGCCCAACGTGGGACTTGATCCCGGGTCTCCAGGATCACGCCCTGGGCTGAAGGCAGACGCTTAACTGCTGAGCCACCCAGGTGTTCCTCCACCACGTTTTAAAACCTTAATCAAGGGCAACTGGGTGACTTAGTGGGTGAGCATCTGACTTTGGCTCAGATCATGATCCTGGGGTCCTGGGATGGAGTCCTGCATCAGGCTCCCCACAGGGAGCCTGCTTCTCCCTCTGCTTATGTCTCTGCCTCTCTCTCTGTCTCTCATGAATAAATAAAATCTTTAAAAAATAATAAAAAAGTAAAACCTTCACCGGCAGAGTGTTGTACTACAGCAACACCACATGTTTTATTACATTCCCATTTGCTGCTATCTTTCTTTTTTCTCTAATTGTTTTATGTATGTAAGTCATATCACCCCAACTAGATTTTTAAAGCATAGGTTATTTTGTTACAGTTGTAGAAATTAAAATGGAAAATTAATTCATACTCATTGTAAAAAAAAAAACACACTTCAAAAATAGAGATAAGAAAAATCATCCAACTAAAGTAGAAAATCACCCCAAACCTGGGTTTTATCATATGTAGAGATTTGTATCCTGCCTTTTTACTTTGTATTATATAGGGAGCGTTTTTCCAGAGTCTTTAAATGTTCTCTAAAAATTTGTTTATTTAATGTTTATAAATTATTATGTCACATCCTGTCACTTTATGGCATATATATGCCATGACTTTATATAACCATTACCCAATTTTATGCATTTAGCCAGATTCCCAATTCACCGAGGTTTATAATACGCATTGGCCTCCTGTAGTATCTCCATCCTAGCACAGGTCTGAACACCCAGCAAATACTTAATAAGTACTTGCTGACTGATAAGTTGCCTTGGCCTTTCTGTAGTCATCATTATTCCTCCCCTGGATAGGGCAGCCAAAGCCAGAGCTTGACCTTCCAGCCTCTTTTAAGGTACGTGTTAAATAGCTCAAGACAGGTTGTATAGCAGTGGTGGTTGTGCTTAGAAGTCAGACTGTCTGGGCCCAAGTCATGGCCCATCACTTCCTGGTGGGATAGCCATAGGTGAGGCACTTCACCACCACCCCCAGGCCTCAGTTTTTCTGTCTGATAAATGGAAAAATAGTAGCACCCACCTCATAAAGTGGTGGTAAAAACTGAACAAGAACATATGAAGAAAGTACTTGGTATATAGTGGGCACTCAATAAACGTTAGTCACAATTACGAATATTATATGCATGAAATGAGTACAGCACCAGACTTCGAACCAGAAAGCCCTGGTTCCTGTTCCTTCTCTGCTCCTATTGTAGCCCCATGGCCTTGTGGAAGTCACTTAACTTGTCTAGGTCATAGTTTCTTCATCTATGAATACTAATCCTGTGCACCTTATAGGGATTTTATGAAGATCAAAGGAGAGATCTTCATCTATGAATACTAATCCTGTGCACCATATAAGGATTTTATGAAGATCAAATGAGAGAATTAATGTGAAATTATTTTTGAAAACCATGAAGTATGATTGCAAAGTACGTCAAGTCAAAGGTCAGGTATGATTGTTGTCCATAAGACGGGAGATGCAGAAGGTACAGGAGAGACTGGGAGGAATATACTGAGCCTAGAGAAAGATTTCCAGAACTAAACCCCTGCTATTGGACATACAGACTGAGCCTAGAGAAAGATTTCCAGAACTAAACCCCTGCTATTGGACATACATATAGACAGATGGGACCTTATAGATCCTGTAAGCCTGACATCGGAATGTTATGTGGAAGCAAAGGGTTGCAGAGCAGAGACAGCTTGAGATCACAGAGCCAGTAGCAAAACCGAGACTAGAACTCAGGCCCCTGATTTCCTGAGCAGAGTCCCAAAGCCATCCGTGCAGCTGTGTATCTCTCAAAGGGGATGAGGAAAGGAAAAGATGTAGTTATTTGTGGAATCCATGTAGGTAGGAACTGATTAATTGGAGTTTGGTTGCGAGGACAAGCTGCATCTAGCAGAGCTCTGCTATATTTTTAAATGCCAACCTCATTCCAGGGAAAGGAGAGTAAAGGGGCAGGAAAGTGATGTGGAGGTGGAGGGGCGAGGAGTGAGACCCCTTTCAGGTGGGGTGAGTGTGTCCTCAGACTTGGCCGGATTCCTAGGGGACTTCTGTGGTTCCCAGCAATGACCGCTGCAGCAGATGGCTTCCCTTTGATTGTTAATATTTATCTTTGCAGTTGGTCCTCAGTTGTGTGTTTTTGGAGAACTTGGTAAAGCAGATGAAATTGCCAGTTGCTTGCAAATACAATTGCCAATTGTTTGAATGAAGTAAACTGATTACAGCCAGAGGACCATTCATTTTGCCCTGGCATGCAGACAGCCAATGTCAAGCAAGAGCTGCATCCCTGATGGCAGCCCAGGTATCACTGCATCCCCTGAATTATATCCCTCCAGGTACTCAGTAAATATATGTGTTGGATACTTTCATCTTTACGCTATTTTAGCTGAGATGAGAGCACATAAACACTTCCATCTGACAACCTTTTCAAGTTCAACACCACAGAAGGTTATTTTAAAAAGAAACAAGAAAGGGGTTTTTCAATAGCAGACTCTAAAGGTGACTAAAAACGCTATCCAACAAGGCGGCCCGTTAAGAAATGTAGTGTGAAATGTGTCAATAGGATGAACCCAAAAGAGGTCTCACTATTCTTAGCTCCAGACTTGTGGCTGCCTTCCCCAGATGCCACTGTGGCCAGGACAGAGTCCATCAACGTTCACCCTCTGCCCTAATCCTGAAGCGCCCCCCTTCCTCCCTTCAGTTGAGGATACCCTGTTGCCAGAGGCAACTGACTGTCACCTTGTGCTCCCCATGGCTTCTGCGGAGAGGGACTCCCTGCCTTGGCTGGGAGGCACTGAGGGAAGGGAGGAGGAAGCAGTTAGAAAGTTCTTTGTCATGCTACAGAGATCACTGGGTGCTGTGCTTGAAATAGGGCAGCGAGAGTGAGCCGAAATCAGGCCTCTGGCATCTGCAGTAAGTGGCCATGGTCTGAAATCAGCAAGATGGATGAAAAGGTGAAATGACCTTGGTCACCAAGCCCTGTTACTGTAGAACGAGGGGCTCCCCCTGGAAACTGTAAAAGAACCAATTTTGGGCAAGTCAAAGGCAGGCCTGCTTTAGAGAGTGGGAAGTAAACATACGGAACCCTTCACCCAGAGCTGATGCCAGCTGAGAATGTAAATACCATTGGAGGAGTTTTGGTCCATTCATGCTCTCTGGGGACATCTTTAATCTCTGAGCTCAAAATCAGTGAGGACAACTAGGACCTCTGACAGTCTCACTGGATAAGTCTTGTCCATGAACTTAGGATTGTGATCTCATGTTCCAGTTAAGCTAGGGAAAAAGGGGGGGGGGCGCTATTTAAGGGTGACTGCTTCTGCCTGAGTTGCTGAAGTCTCCGGTTTGTTCAGAGTTCAATTCTTGTACACATAGAAGGGAGGCAGTACATCACAGAAGATACAACCTTGCCCCTGCCCTGCCACGACTAACCAGCCACAGGATTGCCCCTCTCCAGACCTCCCCTTTTCCCATGTGTAAAACATGAGCATGAGATTAGGTGACCCCAAAGGTCCTTTCTAGCTTCAAATCGGTTTAACTTAAACATCACTGAGTTCCCTTGGAGAGTTTGGGGGTGCTCTGTACCTTTCCTTCCCCTCCCTTGCTCAGCAGCTTGGGCCTTTCAGTATGCTCAAAGGGTGCCCCAGACCCGGCCAAGATGTCTCACTCAAGACCCACTTCCACAGCAGGATTTCTATTTCATGGCCTGTTCCCCTATTCTCCTAAGCCCCCAGCTGCCCAGTAAGGAGGTAGAACTGGTTCTATATGGAAGGCTGGTTTTGTTCAGTGCGGGTTGCACAAGTTTGGGCTCTAAGTATTAGAGGCAGCATAGTGTGGGCTTGAAAGGTTGCATTGACCTGGGTTAGAACACAAATCTGCCACCTGTAGCTGTGTGACCTTCAGCAAGTTACCTAAACCCTCTGTGTTTCCGTTTCTTTCTATGAAATGACAGTCACAAATCTGCCTTCCTTCTAGAGTGACTCTGAAGATTGATTGGGAGACTTCACATCAAACGTGCAACATAATGCCTGGCACACCGTAAATGCTACCACCAGTGGGCATACTTCTCTACTCTTCACTAGAGTGGAGCTACAAATCAAAACCACTAAGCCAATCAATATTGAGCTGATAATCAAGCTGGTAACTTTGAAGTGGTGGAAGTCATTCAGCTTCTCAGCACCCCCTCCCTCCCATTGTGGTCCCAATAATAGCATATTCACAATTCAGTAGGGGCATTCTGGAAACTACACAGGCCCACAAGCAAGTTATTTCTGGTGGCATTTGGGTTACTTGGATGGATGCTACTTTCACTCCCCTGTGGAGCCAGCTCTGCCTGTGGGGATCCTGTAGGGAGGTTGACAGAGGTAACTCCCTCACGTGGCTCATCCACGCAGAGTGCTGACCAGTATGTCCCCTTCCTGTTCAAGGGGTGAAGTTAAACCATGAGGTGAGAACAATGCCACTACAGTTACCCCTATCTCCTCCCATGTCGGGTTCTCACTGAGTAGCACCATGGCCCTGGGGGGGCTGGTGCCGCTGGAAGGTGGCAGGTTGAGCCCAAATACACACTTTCAAGATCGATGCCATGCCATTTGGAGATAAAATAACAAGACAAAGCAGAGATGGAATGGCATCCAGGTTGATGAAATTGCAAGAAAGGTTAATAAAGGATCATTACTCAGTGAGCCCCATGTTCTGCTCCGTGGGTGTGTGCTGGGGGGCTAAGGGGAGTGATGGGAACGGATAGCAGGGAGACGCAGCTTCTCTTAATGCAACCTCTGCTGACCAGAGTGTGTGCTTTGACTTGGGGACCCCATAGCTCATCTTACACAGGTTACCTAAAGATAGTTTCTCTTCCTTGGCTTTTCTGAGTGAGAAGCCCTCCATCTTTGGAGAAAAGACCCCAGTAATTAACTGGCATACATGCATGAACATAAACATGCCTTCAGAGTTTAATGGACCAAGGAAAGATGGAAGGAGAGATCATTCCTGAAGGTATGTGCCAGGTCCAGCGTGAAGGAGGGTGAGAGAGATGGTGACCAGCACTGACTGGTGGCACTTTACTGGGAGCATGCATGGATGAAGGCTGGTGTAATGCCCACTTTGCAGTGAGGGAGGCAAAGCGATATTCATTTCATAGCTAGTGAAACTGAGGCCCTGAGAAGGCAATGTGTCGTTCCCAGCAAGTGGCAGGGGTACGACCCAAAACTGCCTCCTAATCCTGAGCTCTTACCATTAACCATGCTGTCTCCATGTAACTAGCACTGGAAAGGAAGAAGTGGTTTCACGTAAGCTAATTTTCCAGATAATTGAAGCACGCATCTCTCAGCAGTGCAAGCGCTATTTTTATTTTAGCCATTTTTGAAGAAAAACTTTCTACAATGCATCCCACACCTCCATGCCTTATTATGCAGAAGATACAGATTACTGTGCTTTTAATCTTCTATTTTCATAGCCTTCTATCTCTTCTCTCACTGTGAGGCTGACAACATTCAATACTTCCTAGGTTACTGAAGATAGCATATTAGAGGTGGGGTGCTCCCAGAAGCAGGCATACTGAAATGTGACAGTTGACAGCGAGGAAACAGTGTGCAGAATCGGCAACTGTAAAGGTACAGCAGTCCAGGGCTATTTAGTGCGGGGACAAAGAGGCCGGAGAGGCCAAATAGCCTCACAGACAACATAGCCATCCCTGGGACTGGAGTTCCCGATAAAGACCCAGAATTCTCCAACAGAAAATTGAATTGTGTGGATTTAATTGCAGTGGTCTACCATGGGGAAGGAATGAGGTCCTTCCCAGCTGGGAGGAGTATTGTTTTTTCACTGATATTGTTTAGAATTGCTTGTCCACAGTGGTAATAAGAGACAGACTCTTAGGACATTTATTACTGTCTTTAAATCCTATACATACAATGCACCCTCTTCTTGTGGGCACCCCAGGCAGATCGCTTTCACCCCTGCCTCGGGGTGCTAGTGCTCTATTGTGCTCCAAAAGGCAAGGTGGGGGGTGGGGGGAGCAGTCATCTTAGAAAGATTTCCATCTCCAATGGCTCAAGAGTGCGTGTGTCGAAAGGGGCAAATCTTCACTGATCTGGAAAACATATCCCATGTGATAAAAAATAAAATAAAATCCCTTCGAGCAAACCCACCACCACGGAGTGCCATCCTTATTGGCTTGCTGCCATTACTCGGATCTTTTCAGGTTCCAATCCGAATGGGCTCTGCTCTGCCTTCTCCATCTTTGTCTCCTCTGACCCGGCAAAGTTTCCCATCTTTCATCCTGTCACTTAGCTAATGGTGTGTGTCCCTCTTGCATACATTCCAGAGTCACTGGCTCCTCTCGCTCGCGGAGTCGTCAGTGAGATGCTCGGCAGATGGCTCACTGGCTGCCGTTCTCGTCCCCTCACTGCAGCAATCTGTTGTTCTAAATCAAAATGTTAATGAAAAATAAAAGAACACAGTGCCAATGTCTGTCTGATTTAAATTAATATAGAGTCATACCTTTTGAGGCAGGTTTTATTGGCATGAGGTTCTCTGTACAGGCTACCCATACACATTGTATTTTCTCTCTCTCTCTCTCTCTCTCTGATTAAAATTAAGCGCTTTCATTTATCTGAGCCTCTCTTGATACCCCCAACCTGTTCTTTTTAATAATAACAAAAGCCTAACAAACAGCTGATTTCAGTGTTCCAGGGAACGGCATCTTACCTGGCGGAACATAATTTTGAGGGATATTATATGTGATGTCTAATTATAAACATGCTTTGATTAGATGCTGTTTTCAATACTGGAATGACATGTTTACTAAATGCTTCGAGTGCAGCTCCAAGTTAGGCATGTAGTTATTGAAGTCTCTTTCAATCCATTTGTTTTAAAACTGCTGGCAAGATCATCGCTAATTTGCTACTTTAGTTACAAGGGCCCTTCACTTCCCCTGCACTCAGCACAGTATTCATTTCTGCTGCAGCAACAGGACCACTCCCCTCTCTGGAGAAAATGTGTGTGTCTGCAAGATTATCACGCCAGACAAATTTTCAACTGGAGCTTAGAACAGAAGGGATCACTATGATGTTAACATACCGGATTGGGGGGAAATGACCTCAGTATTTTAATTTGCCCCAAATGCCAGAAGCCAAAAGAACAGAGGTTTCAAACAACTGCGGAGGAACACACCTTTGTTTGTTCTCCCTATAACTACTTTGTAGATGCTGCCAGGGACAGTGTTGGGAATAAAAAGAGCGAACACGGTGCTTCCAATGTACCAGGCATCCTCCTAGATGATTGACACATATTTACCTTTCAACCATCAGAACAGTCCCCGGACTTAGGTCTATTTTGCAGATGAGAAAGCTGAGGTATAGAGGTTAAGTAACTTGCCCAAAGGCTACACAATTAGTAAGTGACAGTGTTGAAGGCGAGGACAGTTAGCCTGGCTGGGGAGCCTTTGCTTTTAACCCCAATTCTATGCTAGACTGCACTGGAAGAGCCACCCATCCCAAGCTCCTTGGAAGTAAGCTATTGTTTCCTTGCAGATCTGTAGGAGGTTTTCTTTGCTCAGATGATTGCGCAGGTTAGAATTGGGCTTTGTCTTCAGCAGGGCTGGCTCCTTGCTAAGTGCACGGACTACCTGCATGTGTCACTGCCTTTACCACTAAATGGAATCAGGCAAATCCAGCTGAGGCAGCAGGCAGGCAGGAGAAAAGCCTGGACTTTCAGGTGGGAGGTGGGGTGCTAGTCATTTGATCAGTCACCTCAGTGCTGTGCACCAGTCCATCCAACAGCGAGGACAAGGGAAGGCCAAAATAGAGGTGAGGGCCCCGGAGCCCCCATCAGCACCAGTTGAACAGGTGTGGACTGTGCTGGGACATACCCTCGGGTCACCCTGCTTCGGGCTCAGCACTTCCCTCTACCTATAGGCAGAGCCACCACACAAACTAAACACCATTGAAGTTCAGCCTTTCTCCTGCTGCTCAGAGCCAGTTCAATTGGAAAGGCAAACAGTAAGAGCTGGTTCTCTGTAATTAAATATATGCATCCCAAGCCTAGGGATTTACTAGGGTATCAAGTTGTTCAAAAGAAAAAGTCCCTAGTGGGAAGGGATTGAATGAAGAGGGAGATGTTTCCCTTGCTAAACCTCACTTTGGTGGTTATATTTTTCTGGCCTTACCAGCAACTAAATGAAAATATGAGTTTGGAAAAGGATATTACCAGACAGTGGGGTATGTTAAACAGAACTCTGGGCTGGGAGCCAGGAGTCCTGGGTTCCAGCTCCAGCTCGGTCTCTAACAGACCATGACCTCTCTGGGTCTTGATTAGCCCCTTTCCTAAAATGAAAGGGTTGGAGTGAATAGGCTCTGAGGGCTTTTCCAACATTAAATCCTGCCTGATTTTAGCCTCCCTACCACCACCACTTTTAATGAAAGATGATTCTCCCTAGAGCAACAAGGATACTCAGAGGATGATTTGACCAAATGAAGCAAAGATTTGAGCTATTTTGGGGTGTTTCTGAGCAACAAACTCAGACCACTGGAGTCAGATAGTAGATTTCTTTTTGGTCTGGTCTCTCCCAGTTGATATCGCTAGATAATTGCTCACCCCTCTGAGTCATCGAATCATAGGCTTATTGAATCTCTGGGATGGAAAGGACCTTAAAGGTCATCTTTTCCCATCTCCTTCCAGGCCTGGGCTTCCCTTTGTCCAAACATAGCCAGTCTAAGCATGGGATTAGTGCCAGCTTTATATATAAGCAGAAGAGGTGCTGATTACTTGGCTAGAAGTCACAGGTGCTGGGATGGGTCCTCTGACCCTCAACCCTAAATAGCTCTTCTTTCTGCTCACTGATTCCAGAAGCCCCTTTGGCAGAAGGCATAGACTTTCATTCTACACTGAAAATACATAACATACAAATCCCTTTGGAAGAGGTGGCACTGTCTAAATTCATATCATGATGCACATAGCAGATCCTATCATGAAAGCAGATTTTAATAGGAAAGCAAGCTCAAAGATACAGAATTCTTGAAAAGAGTGAAACAGGCTTCGGTGACAGGCAAAAATTATATAGGATGGGAATGGAGGGGAGGGTGAAGCACCTCTAATGGGACCTTATTTATTTTTTTAAGACTTATTTATTTATGAGAGAGAGAGAGAGAGAGAGAGAGAGAGAATGAGAGAAGCAGGCTCCACGCAGGGAACCCGATGTGGGATTTGATCCCAGGACTCCAGGATCAGGCCCTGGGCCGAAGGCAGGCACTAAACCACTGAGCCACCCAAGGATCCCCTAATGGGACCTTTAATAGAATGTATGGCAACTTGGAGTTGGACTCGGGGTTCTATCTCACCTCTGTCACTTAACTGCTCTGTATTGCCATGTCAAAGTCTCTTAACCTGAGTCTCAGTTTTCCAGAACTGTAATATGGGCATAGTAATAATGTCTACAGCACAGGGATGGTGTTGAGAATTAACTACAATAATCACGCAATGCCATAATGGCAGCATACTTGATTTCAATATGCTTTCAGCCCTAGATCCACGGTGTTGCCCTAGATTGATGGCCATGGATGTGTGTGTGCTTGGTTTTGCCTCTGCTGCACTCATGTATGAATGATGCTGATACACATGCCTGCAGCCACCAGTAATACTTTCGAATTGCCTTAACCATCCATGGAGCTAGCTAAATATCTGACTCAAGCACCAGCCAGAATATCAACTAATAAGCAACTGAAATGCCAACCTAGACCCTGATCAAGATTTACAACCATAAAAAGACCAGTTCTATGTTCATAATTTGAGAGGAACCATGTTTGCAAGCCTGTCCAACTTAACCCAGCTAATAGGAATTCAGAGTGGTTTCCCTAATTAATTAGCTCCAATTAGGAGTAGACATACCCAGTGGCTTTCTTGAAAAAATGTCCCCAACATATATTTCAACCTTACTATGGGAGAAGAGAGTTAACAAATTGAAATGTTACGGTTTTAGCATGAGTTTTAGGTTTAGGGAAAGTTACTGAGCCCATATGCTTGTCAAAGATAATGAGAGGACAGTTGGGACCAGCAAGGCTCTGTCACTTAAATTCTTGCTCGTGCCCTTCCTTCTGCACCATTATTAGTCTGAATGTGGTTGGACTCGGGGTTGGGTCTTGCTGTGTTCTTTGCTTTGGGAGGCAGTGCTGGTTTGGAGGGGCTAATCAACTCTACAGTTTATTATTTTCTATCATAGAAACATGGTAAGTTTGGGACTCAGGGCTCATTTTCTACCTTTTTGAAACAATGCTCAAAGTGCCACATAAAAAAATAACATCACTCTCTCACCCTGCCATGTTCTTAGCCATCTTCCTCCTTTTGCTTTCTCAATTCTTCTCATCTGAACTGCTTGATTTTCTGTCCCACGATCTGCTTCTATTCTCACTGATCTGCCAATATTTCTCTTTTGAATTCACCAGTGATCTCCTTCTTGCCAAATCCAAGGACAATTTTTCAGTTGTCCATCCTCAACCTCTTTTTGATGACACACCAGTTAAGTTCTCTCTTTCCTTAGCTTCTATGACACTACACTTTCTGGATTTTTCTCTGATTTTTACGTATTCCCTTTGTGGCATCAGGAGAGTTAACTTCTCTCTTCTGGGCTTGAGTTTCTTCATCAGTAAAATGAAGGGTTTAAACAGGGTGATATTTGAAGTTTCTTCCATATTTAACATTCTATTCTCTCAGAGTCAACGACATACACCTGAGATCCTTTATTTGGCTTCGACATGTTGTAATGTTTTTAATATTAAAGGTTTTGTAGCCACTCCTATCTATTTTAGGGTTCCAGTAATTGATATGCGTGTACAAACTTCATAAAGCTGGGCCTTTGCTGATTGATACATATTTAAACTGTGTTTGCTTTCCGTCTTTATCTGAGAATACATATGTTTGACATGCTTAGATACTACCCTGTGCCTTTCTTGAAAATAGATACAAGGTACATTCTAGAGCAATATCCTGTTGCTTATGCTTAATATTAGACTTTCAAAAATGTATATGGGCCAGATATCATTCACCTTGTTCCATTTAATTTGGATATTTAGAAAATTAAACAACTTTTTAAGCCAAGCGAAGGCATTATGATCAACCGTAAGAATTCCTCAATATCATCAACAAAGAGCTACAAATAATACATAAAGGTTTAATACTGAATTCATACTTTACACAGAAATAGACTGTGGGGTGTATTAAACCCTGTGAGTCTCCATGTAACATCACTTGAAGACATTCAAGAGAGCCTAATATTACAACACAATTTCTACCGGTATTTTTTCCTTCACACACGCCTCAGGTGCTACACAAGACACCTTGAAGAGAGTTGCCTGAGACCCCAGGGCAAAAGATTGACAATCCATCCCTTAAAAGCCATCTCCTCAACGCCTTTGGGTGAGAACTTTCCCCTTCCCAGGGCGCCTGGGTGGCTCAGTTAGTTATGCGTCTGACTCTTGATTTCTGCTTAGGTCATGATTTCAGGGTTGTGAGATCGAGCCCCTGAGTTGGGCTCATGTTGGGTGTGGAGTCTGCTTGAGAGTCTCTTTCTCCCTCTCCTCCTGCCCTTCCCTGACCTGCTCACTTGTATATGGATGCATGCACTCTCCCTCTCTCCAAATAAACAAACAAACAAACAAACAAACAAGTTTCCCTTTTCCTAATGAAAAGGAAGGGATGCAATGTCTGCATCCAAGAGGCACACAATAAATAGATGTTTTTGGTGAGAAGGTCGAAAGAAGGAAACTATGAGTGTACAAGGTAGAAAACACTGGTCTCTGCTGAGGAAGCCAGTCGAGAGTGAGGATAAGGATCCTTAAGCTGCTCCCAAAGTAAGCCACATTAAAAAAAATCAACTGAGGTTTTGCATTATATTTTTGCTTATCACCAAAGAATATCTGAATTTGAAAGACCTTGCACACAAAGGAGTTCTCTTGATCCATGGAACATAAACATGTCAGTGTCTCATCAAGGCATGATAGACTATTATCCCTCCTTTAACAAGAGAAATTCAGTGACTTGCCCAAAGCTCTTAACAGTCAGTGGCTGAGTTAACAGGGCCCCAGATCTCTGTCAAAAATTTAAAAACTGTTCATTTATGTACAATAGGTCAACAGCTGGCTACCACTCTTCTCCTGCTCTTCTGCCTTCTTCTCTCCCACCCTCCTCTTATCTCTGTCACACACACACACACACACACACACACACACACACACACACACACCACATACCACTTTAGTGTTCAGAAATCTGCTTAATTGACTGATTTTTTATTGTATCATATCGTTTTGTTATCAAGTGTTGTCAGGGACAGGAACACTCAAATTGATAGACTTGGGTATTCAAGTTACTAGAGAACCATTAAACCCTCCATGTAAGGTTTACCTATTTTTAAGAGTTAGAAGAAAATAAAATTTACTCATGACTAACAGTACACTGCACATAAAGTTATCTTTCATTGATGATTCAGCACTGTTCTGGAAGGACTTCATGTAGTTAAGTTAAAGGTGGTACCATTTTTGGAATGACAAGACCGTGAAAGTCTGTTCTAGGTAACACAATTGATTCTAAGTCTGTGGGAAAAGAAACAACCTAGATTATTTTTAAAGTGAGTAAACATCACCCGAATTGTTATATAAAAAAAAAGCAAAAAAAAAAAAAATTCTACCCGGTCTTCCATTTATTTTCAAATGAGAAATCCCAATGCTCTGCTCTTACAAGAAATAATGTGATATCTCATTTTGAAACTCAGAATGTTTACTTCTCTAGAAACATCTTTATCTTTTGGGCCTTGAAGATATTACCCTGAGAGGTCATTGTCACTGTGTTGCATTGTCATAATTTCAGGCTTAAATACATTCAACAAAATGCCAATTTATTTGTCAAGAGCTCCAGGTGGTATGGTGCCAGTGACAAAGAGTTTGCTGTCATGTGCCAAAAGTTATATTTAGGTTTCTGGCACAAATTAATAATTACTTATAACATTTTATAAAAATAAGAAATCATCCCAACAGTCTTTTATCCAAAGCAACAACACTATTTGTTCTATTAGTATGTGGAATTTATGCAGTGTCAAGGAGAGAATGAGGAGTAATAATAAAACAGTAATAATACCTATGAACATTCACTCTTATGCTGTGCCAGGCGTTTGCTAAATGCTTTTACATGTATTATGTCAATTAAATCCATACAATAGACCTATGCCAAAGGGATCTTTGTTAGCCCCATTTTTTAAAATTTTTATTTATTTATGATAGTCACACAGAAAGAGAGAGAGAGGCAGAGACACAGGCAGAGGGAGAAGCAGGCTCCATGCACCGGGAGCCCGACGTGGGATTCGATCCCGGGTCTCCAGGATCGCGCCCTGGGCCAAAGGCAGGTGCCAAACCCCTGCGCCACCCAGGGTTCCCTGTTAGCCCCATTTTACCAATGAGACTAAAGCCTAGAGAAGTAGGGGTGTCTCCAGGAGAAGGGCTATTTGCTCAGACAAATGATCTGGGTAGAGAAACATGTTTAGAATTGCATTAGTTGTTTCCTGTGAAGGAGCATTAATATTTAGTGAGCATCTACCGTGTGCCAGGAACTGGGCCAAGTGCTTTACATAAGTTGCCTCATTTAATACTCCCATCAACCTTATGAGATTGTTATTTTTAAACACACTTTATAGATAAAGGGAAGAGAAGATCAAAGAAGTTAAGGAATTTCCCCCAAGGTCACACCACTAAAGAGGGATGTTAATTTAGATAGGTTTGACCCTAAAGGTCATGCTCTTTCCACTATAAAGTAAAAAGCAAGCCAGCAAAGGAGACAAACCAGTTTAATAATGAATTCCGTATTCTATTTCATCAGAGCTAAAACCTTAGTCACAAAAGCCAGTCCCAAAGCTAATGCCAACAGTAAATTCTCCATCTCTCCCGTACACAGAGCTTTTTATCCTATGGAACACAGGGTTATAGCATTCTGCTCACTTTTAGCTTTCAGAGCAGTGAATGAGAAGTGGTTGAAGCCATTCTCCAGAATTATCTCAGGACAAATGAAGAAAAAATAGACACTAAAAGTCCAAATTATCTAAACTTATCCATATGCAGCAGGACTGCTTTCTCTGAGATGATGAGTTAACTCTTTCATGCCTTAGATCTACACCTTAGTACAGGAAAGCCAGTCCCTCTAGTCTTAGTGGCCTGACAGCTTTAATAGCCTCTCCAAATAGAAACACTCCATCAGCATTTCTCAGAGGAATCCCTTGGAGTGCTTATTAAAAATGCAGATACCAAAGCCCAACCCCTGAGAGCAGGACCTGTGAATGTGCGCGTTAACAAATGCCTCAGATCACTTAGACATACAGTAAAGTTTGCGAATTACTGTACAAAGCGATAAAACTCTCCTCTCAGGCCTTACTAGTTCTGAATTTGGGATGCTCAGACAGAGATGAGCTGAATTTCTTTTCACCCTATACAAGGAGGGAAAGGCTCCCTTGAATTAATTCATATTAACCAACTATTGCACATAAGCTTTTAAGGTACTTTAGAAGCACTCATTGGCAAAGAGAAGATTAAGGTTAGTTGACGTTCATCCACCTATTCCTTATAGCAGGACACAGAGCTGGAACGTGTCCATGCAAAATACCTCAGTAGCTTTCCTTTAGCCTTTTGAAGGTCCCTATATAAAGTTCAATGTTCACCTAGAACATTCTGTAATTTAGACTTTACCCTAATGAAGGTAATTAAATCTTAATGTCAATTTAGCCCTAAATAATAAAGTTGAACTATATGTTTCTCTTCTCACAACTGAGTCAAGTCTAAATCAAGAATAGGAGCCTCAGTAATGAATAGCAACTAATTAAGTGCTTACTGTGTACCGGGCACTATTACAAGATCTAAAATACTGGATTAAAAGGTTCTATCATGAGATAATTTTGCCTACTGTCTGGAGCCTCCTCTGCAACTTCACAAGGCACATGAACCCATTAAGAGCTCCAAGAAGGCCTTACAGGAATGAAATCAATTTCTTTTTCTTAACTCAGAGTTACCAAAACCTTCTTGATCATATGCCCCTTTTATGAGGAAAATCTACTGATATACGCTTTGAGGATGTGCTGCTCTGCACCAGTGTTTCTCAAAATGTTGTTAGTGGTGTCAAAATGCCATCACCTCAGACCTGTAGAAAGCATCTCTGTGGGAAGGTGGGGGGCAGGAGTTGGCCAATAAGGAATCTGCGTTCTTAGGTAACTCTTAGATACCATACTCTAGCTGATACCAGAAGAATCCATTGTTGCTCCAAAGGTGAGGAATATCTTTACAGCTACACTGGCAAGGTTGACTGAAAATTAAATTCCAAAGATGGAAAATATGACATGACTACATTTTGACACGTGAAATTTCAGCACCTGACCAGTCCAAAAACCTGGGCTATTCATAGGGGAAATGCTTGTCCTTAAGTAATGGGAATCCGGAAATGGTGCACAGAACAAGCCCAGCTAAATATTTTCCAAAGCTCTGCTGCCACTTCAGGGTACAATGGGAGAACATAGGTGGGCAGATCTGTTCTACCACTTGCTAAGTTCTTGAGTTTTAGGACAGCCACTTTACCTGTTTCTTCCTCTGTAACATAAGAATGGTTATCTCCACCTCAGAGCACCACTGTGAGAACTAAACAGGTGGTATGTATATAGAGATTTTCTGTTACAAACAGGAATCTTAAAAAATGTTAATTCTTTTCTTCTCTTTTCTTGTTCCCCTCTTCCCTAGTGTAGCACTGTGATGTCAGCTTAATTGTGAGGGGGAGGGGACAGGAAATTTTGGTGTTGGTTTTAGAGGAGCTATGCTTTTCCAAGGGTAATTTTCTTTAGTCAGCCCCCTTGTCAGTGATACAAGGTCAAATGCAACGTACTAATGTACCCCACTCGATTCCATCCAGTTAACAAGGAGTCAGCATGCTTTGGGGTACATAGCTGAACAGATGAGTCCTACCCTTAAGTCGCTGATGGCACTGTAGTGAAAATCCCTTGTGTGCTTATTGTGGCATAAAATGGGAACCCTTTGGGGGCCAGAGAGAGGAGTGCAGCTGGTCACAGAGGCAAACCAAATAATGCAAAGCGCATTATGGCTGAGTTAAATCAGGGAGTCCAAGGACACCCAATGTCATCTTGATCTACCCAGAAGAGCCAAGCACTGACCTAACCCAGGGCTGCAGTTCCAGGGCTCTGTTCCAGCAGCCAGCACAAGCCCAGTCACAGGCTGTGGTGCGCTTTGTGTCTGGTGCCGTACTATATACAGGACAAAGCCAGTAAAGCAGAGGTGACCCCTGCCCTTTAGGAGGAAAAATACTGATTGAAGGCCAACCTTTCGAGCACCTGAATATAGTTGAAGGGTTAGCACCGAGCAAAAAAATACCACATTCACTCACATCATTCTCTTCTCAGATTCCTGTTCATTTTTCTCGAAGATTGAAAAGCTTAGATCCTCTGCAGTCTGTCAAGAGAGTTGGAGATCCTTGCCACTAGTTTTTTTTTTTTAATATTGATTTCACCAGAGTTGCATGACAATCAGTGGTCATACTAATTGGAATGCGGCTTTCCTAACAGTTCTTCCTGCCTTTAGTGATTCTCCCGGGCTTTGTGAGAGAGAGGTGAGGTTCCAGTAATGCTTGCATGCAATATTTCCTAGTAATGCTCCCATCTGGGCCTTAAACATCTTTGGTCGGTGGAACAAATGACAAGCAACTCCTGCCGTGTCCCTCTTCACTTGCCCCAATCCCCACACCTAGCAGGGCTTCCAGGAGTGACAAAGTTGGCACCTCTCTGAGATAGAGGGGAGGGGTGGCAATGGTCGAAGGCAGGACTAGAGGATGAAGTGGACACAGCCGGCAATCTCTCACACCTTCCACTCAACCCCACGCTGAGCCCTTCCCCCACCGCTGAGAGCAAAACATATCCTGATTGAAGAAGGCCCTATGGATAGCACAGGTGTTGTTCCTAAATAGGAAAATAAGCGATGGGGGAAAGGGATTAAATGAAGCAAACATTTTTTACCCCTGATTTTCTTCCAGAAAGGTCTGTAGGAAGAGACTACATTGAGAAGCTATATATGAATAAATACTTAAGCTTTCCTTTGAGACGGCTCACATAGTTGAGTCTAAGTGAGGCTTAAAGCTCTGGTCTAGTCTCAGCTGTTCAGCCTAGAATCTACTGAACAGTTGTGCTTCATTCCTAACATCCACTCCTCAAATAGCCTTCAGTACTGACTATCTGATACTGCTAAAGGGCGAAAGGTGCTGACAGTAACCATGGACATTTCTGCAATGCCTTTTTTCCCCCCAGCAGAACAAACGGTGTTCAGATCTTGCAAAGCCAACAAAACCACAGCATACATAGGTCAGCTGCAAACTCCCCCTCATCAGAGACCTCCCTGAGCCAGCAAAGTCAAGGCCATGAGCTCAGGGCCCACAGAAGGTCACTAGAGAGGACAATGAGTCTGCAGGATGAGTCAGGAGAATTGAGGAATCCCAGCCGGTCCCCAGAGCCAGGCCTATCATAAGGTAGCCAAGGAAAAAGCTCTGTAAGAACCTGGAACAGCCTGATAATGGAGAAGAGGGTGAAGGAAAGATGTAACAAAAAGGCAAAACTACCTATCCTCAGCATTGGCAAAAGAAGAAAGCAGGCCAAATTTATCTTTGACATGTTCCCATCCCACTTTAAATATATTCTCCCTTCCCAAAGCACCTGAGCCCCCCCATGCTGATGCCAACTGACCAGACATTTCCTACCACCCTCAGGTCTCTCCCTCCCTCAACAGACCCGCATTCCTCAGACCTTCCCCAGTATTCCGCTGTCTTTGAAAGCAACATCATTCTCCCAGCACTGCTTTGACCTCATGATAGCTGACCCAGGCCAATGCACCAATGGCTATTCATGAGTTAGTATGGTCCCCACTGGGGTCACATATTGATAATGAAACAGCTATCTTTTGGCAACAGAATACCTTCACTCAAAAGAGTATATGTAGGAAAAGGATTTCCAGTGAAATGGCAGCCTCAAGCAGAGAGATCCTGGAGGGCCCCACATTCAATTCCATGTGAAAGAATACCCATCTACCTCTTTAAGCATAAGCCAGCCCAACAGGTATCCCCTTGGTGCCAAGCCTAAACCTAATAAGGGTTTGAATCCACCAATATCACGATACCTCCTTCTATGGGCCCCAAAATACAAGAGCTTCATCTGAGCTATCTCCAACAGATTGCAAACTGCTAATTTGTGATATCATTGCTTAGGGGGAAAAAGCAAATACAGGAGTTAAGAGACTTTGTCTTATTATCAAATTGTGAGGAAGAAACATTTTTTAAATATTTATTTATTTATTTGAGAGAGAGTGAGAGCACATACACACAGGGGGCAGGTGAGGGAGAGAAGGGATCTGAAGCAGACTTTGCTGAGCATGGAGCCCTGACCTGGTCCTCAATCTCATGACCCTAAGATCATGACCTGAGCCAAAATCAAGAGTCAGATGCTTAACCAACTGAGCCACCCAGGCACCGCTGTAAGGTAGAAAACATTTAAAGCAACCCATAGTGTGACAAAAATTTTCTGCTTAGAAGTTTTCAGACCTAAGGTTCTAAATAAGACGATGTAGAACCTGGAAGGCCTGCCCATGGCATCAGCTTATGTGTCTGACAGCTGGGAGTGAGGATTGGCGGAGGGGGTGTGGTGTGCTTTGCTGGAAGGAAGATAAACACCTGGCATTTAGGTTATCCATTTTATTAGAGGCTGTAGACTATTGAAGACTCAATAATCTGAGTCCTGAGTTTACAGCTGAGTTTTCAGAATAAAAGCATACAGATTTCTGAGTTCCAGAGTATCTAAGAAAGCATCTAGTGATGCTGATTCCAAATGAGCATTACTGTCTAATAATGAGACTTCTTTTGGTGAGGAATTCTGATCACTTGTTGCACGTGGACTTACCCAAGTGGTCAGAGCAAATGGAGCAAGCTTGTCTGATTTCTTTCTATCTCCACACCCCAACCATTGGGACCCACTTCTTCTTGGCAGCTTAGGGCCCCCCATGGCCTACTCAGTCCAGGTTGCTCACGATGCCTCCACAGTCTTCAGTACTTTCTATCCCTCCTCCCTCCCATCCCAAAATTCTATCCTGAGTCCTTCTTCTGAGGGCTCTGTTGCCTACCTTCCAAAGAGTCATCTGGGGGCTAAATGAGTTGTTATATGCTAAGTGGTCATGGCTGATAATGAGCTAAACTCATGCCCCTTCTAATTACAGGAGACTGGTTGACAAGGAATTAATTTCTAATGATAGCATTTCAGACTGGTAGAGATGGTACTTGGGGACAAGGACACCATTTGACATACTTCCCATCACACATTGGAAATGGCTGCCTTCTTTGCCCTAAACATAGGACAGAGGAAGTGCCTTGGCTGCTTTAGGGCATGAAAGTGTTCAGCTTAATTCACAAATAACCTATTAATGTTGCCAAAAATCCAGGCACAACCAGGTGTCCATTCCTAACAGGCGGTGTATTTTGCCTATGATTTTTGCTTTGTCTTTTGCACTTCTGTCATTTTTTTTTTTACCTGAATCCACCTGAGGCAAAGTAAGGTTGCTAAATTGGTATTGCATCTTTTTCCTGAGCCATCTAAAAACTTTTATTCCTCACTAATATTTTGAAATGAGCCTACCCCTAATCCCCATCCTTCTCCTTCTGTTAAGGCTCTAGAAGTAGACCTCCCTTTAGCCAACAACTGCACTACTGAAAAGATGTGTGTATAGGAAGGGCCATACCGGCAAGCACACATCATTGAACTGATCTATAATGGAAAGAATTCCAAATAATCGGATCCATTTATCCAATAAAAAAGCACAAGGCTAATCTTTGGCCAGCAGGGCACACCTGTTGTTAAAATGCTACATCCTCCCATGCCAGCTGGTAAATAGCCACTACCCCTTGCCTTGACTACCTCAGACCCTACTCTGAGATCCCCAGGCCTCCAAAAGATCCAACAACAAATGCATAATGTCTGGCATGGCAAAAGCCTCTAGGACCATAGCTGGAACCAATTCTGATTTGTTGTTTCATGTGCCTTGCCCTGTGAATATCATCCTGTAATATCGAAGCTACTGTGTACCAGGTACCAGGGTTGACCCTGAATGTACACTGTAGTCATTTTGCTTAAAGCTCTAGTAGTGACACTGAGATTTGTCTCAGTCTACTCTGCCACATGCATTCCCATGGAGCAGAATGTCCACGACCTTCAAAAGACGGACGACTTGAGCCATTTCCAAAATAGCACTTGGCAGGCAGCCTAGACTCGGATGGGGACAGCAGACACAGACTGTAGGCATGATGGGCCTGCCCCCTGTCACATCACCTCGGGGGATCCTCAGCCCCATGGGACTCACTAGAAAATCCTTTACATTTGAAAAGCAGAAATTATCTAGTCCACCTGAGCACCCTGGGAGCGGGTCTATATTCTTAGCCTCATGCTTCAAGTGCTGAGTTTAGAACAAAAGCCTCCGTTCAAGGTCATATGATGAGTCAGCTACTGAGTGGAGAACGAAAAGAGGGAGAACAAACAACCCACAACAGGGTTAACTTGAGCTGCCTCCACCTATGAGAAAGGCCTGGCCAAACCTTTCATATTCTTTATAGATAGCTTGAGGAATTGCCCTGGAAGGATGTTAATGCACATAGGTAAGGAAGAAGGATGATAGTGGTAGGTCTCTCTTTAATCAGCTGTCCTGGAGATCGAGACTTGTGGTAGCCTTGTGATACAGGTAAATGTACACCAAGCTGCTACTTGCTGTCTGTATTTGTGACTCAAGAAGGATCTCATTCATCCTGCCTCTAACAAAAGCTCCCTCTTTCTCCCAATGCACATTGGCTACTGTTAACCTCATACTAATGTAAACGGTCAAGCTTCCAATTAATTCTGATTGCTGTGCCCTAACTAATGAGTTAATGTTGTCTGTCATTACAACTGCAAGTAGCTGACTTGTGATAAAGGGAAGCAGAGAGAGCCCCATGTTTGAGTTTTTTTCTAGGTCTGAGTTCTACTCTTGAGGCTAACTCCCTTGGTAACATTAAAGGAGGCAGGTGCTCTCATTTTCATTTCTTCATTTATAAAATATGGATAATGCTACTACTTGCCTCATGGGTTGGCATAGGAAGAAAATATTATAGACCAAAAAATAATTTGAACATTTAATACCCTCCAAAAATATAATGAAATATGACTCTGTTCAGAAATACTCAAGGGGTATATGGAAACTAGCATTTATCAAACACCTACTATATACCCAGCCCTTTCACATCCAGTCATTTATATTGACAACAAGCCCATGAAGTAGATGTTAGTTGTTACATGTAAAACAATGAGGGATAAAAATGGCAATATGTCAGTATGTTCAAATTCTAACTTTATTTTAGAATCAGGTAGATTTGATCTTAAAGAAAAACAGGCTTACACACATACAATCTGAAGTACAGATGACAATGACACAACAGGCCAGTTTATCATCAACACATATCTCTCAGATGAAATTGAAATAAACAGGTGATACTTTCCATAATTTATGTCACAAAAGCGTAATATGGTTCACAGAAACTGGAAAACACATATAGGATAAGGATTATCACCCTGGAAGGAATGCATAGCTGCTCAAAAGGTTGCCAGTCAGTCCAAACAACTACCCATGTTAAAATGACATAGTACACAGAAGTAGAAATACAAATTTATATTGGGCTTAAAGTAGCACCACTGAGTGGCCTACCAGGGGAGCACAGAGACCACCTTGAAGGCAGTACTAGTTGGAATTCCAGGTAGAGATAAAAGAGGGGAGCAGAGAAAAGTGGGCTGATTTGTCTAGATGTAGAATGCAGACACACATGTGTGAAAATGTCCAGGATGCTGCAGACCTGTAGTTTCTTCCCTGACCATTGGCAGGCTACTGCTGTAGCCAAATCTTGTTTTTTATCATTAGCAAAGCAGGGATGAGACCCCACAAGAGTAGGGAGCAGAAAGATGGGAATTGTCAACATTTTTATCCTCAACTTAAACAAAAATAATGGGACTCAGAAAGTTATTTTCCTAGTCATGCAGCTAATAATGGGAGAAATTGGGTTTCAAGCAAAAGTATATATGACCTTTCCACCACTTCCCCACACCACGGATTCCCTCTCTCAGAAATAGCACCAAACCTTTGATGATTCAATAAAGACCATGTACAATGATGAGAATATGTCCTAGATGTCTTAATTTTATTAGGGACCTTGGGAAATGTTATCATACACAAAAGATACAAAATTCAGAGGAAACTAATGATTAGCTTCTACCAAGAAACTTTCCCTTTCCTCAGTCACTAACCTAATCACACTTGTTCTAGTCTCAAATCTATCAGCAGCAGCCAGAGGAACTAGCAGAAGATATCTCCCTTCCTTAAGCCTCAGTTCCCCCATTTTTAAACTAATAATATTGAGCAAGATCAGAGGTTCTCATCTCTGACTTCACACTAGAATCACCTGGGGAGCTTTTAAAACTACTGGTGCTGTATCCTCTCCCCAGGGTTTCTGATTTAATTGCTGTGGAGTGAGGCCTGAGCATTGGTATTTTTTAAAAGCTCCCCAGTGAGTCTGATATGTTTCCAGAATTGAGAATGACTAGGCTAGATGGTCCATAAGGCCCCTTCTTACTCTGAAAATCAATATGCTGACTACAGCTGAGTCTCTCTTGCTATCAGGGCTGCCCTACCTATCCTCCACCTTCCTCTCTAATACCACGCACCACAAAATCTATCAGTGGAGTTGTTCAACAACCTAACATCTCACTTCACCTCATTTACCCATTGGCTTAAAACTTTGTGCAAAGTCTTGGGGCTCCTCAGCACTGCTATTGAGATCTTGCTTTTTAATGTTATATGGGTTATTTTGCCATCAAAGAAGCTCCTCTGATCCCAGGATATATCTCTAAAGCACTTGCCACCCTGCCCTGCTTCCAGGCTGGGAAAGCCCAACAAACAAATGTGAGCAGCCTGGAGTCCTACTGCTGATCTGGAAGGAATCCATAAACACAATGCACAACTTTCCATTTCACTGGACTTTTTCATGGCACTGAGCCTGCCCATTCCATTCGGCCCTTTGTCAAGAATGTCCTTGACACGTATGGAATTGATTTGTTCTTCTTTTGCTTTCAATAATAAGCCAACAGTTACGCAGGAGTTTTATAAGGTATCGATTTAACATACAAACCACATAATGGCCCTTGAATGCTACAGCAAGAACCAATGCCTCATCGGCCAGAAAGACCAATATAGTGACATCTTAGCGTTTTCATAACCTGTCAAAACATCCCTGAGCTCTGGGCTAGCTGAAGAACAGACATGCCAAGGATTTAGAAATGTCAAATTAAAATATTCCGGGCTATTTTCAAAAAGACATGAGCCTTTTTAACCACTAGCATTCTATCAACAATGCTTTTTCAGAACATAGGGCTTCTAAAGGAAGGCTGGCTCTCAGATGAACAGTGTGAACACTATACAGGGAACAGAGGGTCCCGCAAGGTCATAAGACAGCTTTATTCTAGAGGCACTCCATCAGAAACATTTGCCTACTGTGTGTGTAGATAGAAGAGGCTGGAAGGCAGGATAAGGGTGAAAGGAAACAGGGCAGGAACCTTAATGAAAAAAATCCCAACCTACTAAGATCCTAAAATACAGATTTGAAAAATTAGAATCTGGCATGGCCTTTTAGTGATATACAGCTTAGGTGCCCTTCAAGGATCAGAAAGTACAGAGGTGCTTTGTTGTAGACCCTTGGACAAATTGCCAAAAGTATATGAGATCATTCTTCCCTTCATTGCCAAATGCCTTGCAAGACTAAGTTATCTATTCACCTTGTCTCTACTTCTGCATCTTCCATTCATCCTTCAAATTTGCCTCCAGTACTCAACATTCTGCTATGACTGATCCCATTAAGACATCCATGACCTTCAATGGCCAAATCCTGTGGTCACCTCTCCATTCTCATCCTGATTGCCACCTCTGCATTATTTGACACTGCTGTCCATTCTTTCCTGCTTTGACCTTTGTGACACAATCTCACTCCAACTTCTCCTATTTCTCAACTTTTATTTTCACTGTCTTCTTAGGCTATGCTTCCTATTTCTATCCCTTAAATGATGACATTTTTCTTGGCCCTCTCCACACTTTATAAGTGCTCCCATGATATGACTTATATAGGACTCTGAAATCTTTATCTCTTGTCCCAGTCGTTCTTCCAAACTCCAAACCTGTTGTGGTCAACTCTCTTTTGGACATCTTTGCCAGGCCCTGCAGTGAACACTCATCCTCATTCCCAATCTGCTCTGCCTCTTGTATTGTTTCAGTTGTTACAATAACTTTTTAATTGGTCTCTTTGTCTGCAATCTCTTACCTCTAGTATATTGTACTCATTAGCTCCAGAATTTCTCTCAGAAACAAAGACATATCTGATTTTGTCACTGTTTGAAAACTTTTAGGGGGGCTTCCCTCTACCTATAGAATAAATCTAATACTTGCCCTATAATATTCAAAGCATCTAATGAGCTAGCTCTGCTTTACCTTTCTAGTTTTACTTCTGACATTCTGACCCCTCCCCCACACCTCAATCCCACCTATCCTATGCTCTACCATTCCTTGCATATGCTATGCTAGTTCATGTCTCAATGTCTTGGTTCATACTACTTTCTCTAGCTAGAAGAACCTTCTCTCCTTCCCATTTTCAACTCATATTTTTCAAATGTTACCTTGGCCAACCGTAATGTCATCTCCTGTGTAAAATCTCCAGGCAGAATTAATTGTAGTCTTCTTTGAACTCTGAACTTTCTACATATCATAACACTAGCACTCATGCACATTGTTTTACAGTGAGGGATGTGAGAGTTCTTTAAGGTGTTTAAGGATTCCGCCTCAGCCTTCATGTTTAATATTTCGGAGTCTGAAATCAGACAGACTTGGATTTGAGTACCAGTTCTGGTGCTTACTAGCTGTGTGATCTGGGACAAGTTCATTAATGTCTCTAAGCTTCAGTGTTCTCATATACAAAACTGAGGTAACAGTAGTGTTTCAAGAAGAATAAATGAGATAATGCATATAAAACACTTCTAGTGCCTGACACATAATAAACACAATAAATGTTAGCTATAATTTTTTCTGTGCTACTGGTACATGGTGTTGTGGAAAACAAGTACTCAATAAATGGTTACCGAATAAATTCATCGTAGCATGGAAGACTGAAGAACACTTACAAAGGAGTTTCTTCCTTTGTTGGATCTTGGGATCCTTGTCAAAGGCATAAAAATTGAGTTATGTAATGAATTTCCTTCTCTGGCGTCAGATCATTACAGTAGCAGTTGGATAAACCACAAGCTTTATATGTGCATTTTATCTTTTGAACCTGAACCTTTTACATCTTTATTCTAAGCAAATACAAGTTTTGACGTGTGCACTTCAAAGTTCTTTTCCCAGACTTTTTTTTACTTTAACATTTGACAAATAGGAGGATTCAATTAGTGTGATAATTATTTAATGTGGCAAGCAATAACTTTTAAGATGTAATGGTAGTTGAGCCCAGCATGTTTGAAAATACCATTCTCTGAATCAGGTTCAGTAACACATCTTGATGTTGGGACCTTAGATGTTTAACTCATTCCAAACTCCATTTAAATTCCACTAAAAATTTAAATTAATGGCATTTCTGACTCTTGCCCCCTCCCACCTATAATCCATCTTAATCTCTTGACCTCCATTTTAGTCATGAAATCCTCAAAGATTACCTTTCACATTCAACCCAGGATAATCATTTAATGTGCCTTGATAAGGAATATCCTTTAAAAATTCAAAATTCTGGCATGCTCTCTTTTTTTTAAGAGAGAGAGAGAAAGTATGCACATGCAAGGGCAGGGAGGGGGGAGGCAGAGAGAAAGAGAGAGAATCTTAAGCAGGTTCCACACCTAGCACAGAGCCTGACTCAGGGCTTGATCTCATAACCCTGAGATCATTACCTGAACTGAAATCAGGAGTTGGACGCTTAACCAACTGAGCCACCCAGGCACCCCATGGCATGCTTTCAGTAGAAGCCCTACCCTTTGGGAAAAGATAAACACTATAGTCTTCCCTTTACTTGGTCCTAGAAAAGGCCCAGAGGAGAATATTTATGTCAAGTCTATTGTAAATGAGTGTGGAAACCAGACATTAGAAGTATTATTATTGTTATAAAAACAATATAAGAAAAGTACAAGAAGTTTGGAAAGTGAGAGTGAGGGAGGGCTCATCCAAAGCTCCATTATCCACATACAACCAGAATTATTTTTGTATATTTTCCCATTCATTTTCATTTCCTGCATTTTTTTTTCAAAGCTTGCTTCTTAAGCATTCTGGGTACCCTAAGAAGATTTTAAGAACTTCAGAAAAACTGTAATCCTAATTGTATGACTGCCTGGAAGGTTTTCCCAGGGCTTCAGTTTTTCAGAGGAAAATACTCTGAGAGTCCAGATGGCATAACGGCCAGCCCTTTTTACTTCAATTTGGAATCTGAAAGAGAAATGGCATGAGGACAGAAGGGGATTCTCTAATGACAGTGACTTTAATCTTAATGATATTAAAAATAAAAATTAAAGGCAGAGAACACTGAAAAATTCCATTTTGATCCAAAAAGGAACAATATGCAAATAGTCATTCTTGTATGCAGTTAATCCTTGATTAACCATTAGAACAGAAGAGAGCTGATGCTTTCAGGTGTGTTAAATCACACTTAGCTGCAACTTGTAGCTTCCTGTCCCTTTTCCCCAGTACTAGTGCACAAACACCCCAAGGATAATAATTGTTTTAGATTATATTTCATGTGTTCATGAAAACTTAATATTGGGATTAATGAAAGCTTTTACCTTTGTTTCTCAAATTGGCCTTCCTTTAGTAAGTCTTCCACATCCCCCCAAAACCCACACAGCTTCTCCTTTCTCCAACTCCTTTTCCCCACTTAATTACCTAGGCTGTGTGTTTTAATGCTGGATTTCATAGTATCTTATTGCTCTTGAATCATTTAATATGTTCAAGGCTTATCTCCTCGACAAGATCATGTCCGCTATGTGACAGTTCATACCGAGTACTTCCCTTCTATCTGCTGTGATTTTTATCATGTGGACCATGAGCTACTCGAGGCAGGAAGTGTGCTTTGTTCACCTTTGTCTGGCCAGCCCTTTCTATAGTGCCTGATGGTGGAGATCCTCGATAGAGTAAATATTGAGTGAAGAAAGAAATAGATGCATTAACAAATATATAGATGAAAAGAGAGCACCCAAGAATGTCACCTCGCTGATTAATGGATTTCACAGCACCTGCCAGCAAGAAGGATGGCCTGCAAGTGTTCAGTCAGCCAACAGTTAAAATTATTGAGCACCTCCTATCTGCCAGACACAGATATTCTGGGGGGTGAAAGAGAAGGGAGGCCTAGAATTGGAAATCAACCACGTATAAGTCATGGAGTGAAACACAGTTACCAATTGCCTGACTTTTTGTCACTGGTGTGTGTGTGTAGCACGGTCAATTTTTTTCTCCACCACACTGGGTGAACTAGTTTAGGAGGCAGAATATTTCTGTCTTTGCATGATTCTCTTAAGTTGAGCTGAATGGTTCAAGCATTGGGATGTGTAACGGCTTTTATGATGTCTCCTTTGCTCTATCATCATCCCTTTCAGCCAGCGGGAACGTACGTTGGAGAAACATTCTGTATTGCGCTGAAGTCGTAGGATGTGAGGAAGGAGTGGCTTCCCAGGTGTTTCTACTTTGCTTCCACTTTAGAGCCTAGAGCCTTTCAACTTCTCCTGCTGTCTCTCTGGCACCTCTTAGGAAAAATTTGCTTTAATAACAATAACAGAGCACAAAAAGGAAGAATGGAAATTATCATAATAGCATGGGCTTGTTGCCCCAACACTGTCAGCCTTTCAGCGGTCAACCTCTTGGAGCTGCCCTACGCTTGTCAATGAGGAGATAAAAAGGATATGGAAGAGACAGTTTATGGGGCCATTTCAGCTGTTCATTTTAAATATACCCTCCATCAAATATAGTGAGCTGGGACTTGGAGATTGCAGACATCTGGGTTGCTCGAAAAGGGAAAGGATATTATAGTAAATTGTATTACTGTACATTTACAGAGTTCCAGTGTGTCCAGGAAAGCCGCAAAAGGCCACAGGAAGCATTTCCAACAAGTGGCTTGAAACACCACTGTGCTAGGTAGGGGCAAGCCCCAGGTGAGCTAACAGGTCCAACAATGAGACCATGGCTTTGGTAGTTGAAAATTTGGCTAGGGGCTAGCACAGACAATTTTTTAGAGTTGAGGGACTTGGCAGGTGAGCCAAAAATGAATATTTTTTATGAAGCGATTTAATAACAACAATGAGTTTACTGCCTGGACTCAGTGATGCCTTCTGGTATCAAGGATCCATTCAAAAGCAGATGTCTGAGTCTGAGTTTTTATGACAATGCCTCACTATGTCCCTTTCACTCCCACTCAGCACTTAGGCAAGCACATGTAAAATATATCTAGTCCAAAGCACAAATCAGACAATTGTCCTAGCAGAGCTGGGGGAGGGAGGAGGCTTCTTTGGATTTCTAGAGACCTGAGAAAAGTAGGATGTCACTGATGGAGGGAAGTTAGAGTTGCCAGAGAAGGAGGACAGTTCAACACAGAGGTCAGCAAAGTAGTTGGTTTGATTATATAACATATTGTTATGAAATGGGGCACATGGTTCATTGAAGCCTGATCACCACAGGCAACATACTTGTTTAATTCAAAAGGAGGAGTGTCTCACTGAGGGTAAAATGCTGAAAACTCTAGGTTCAAGCAGTCAACTCACCAGGACCTTGCCCATCTCCATGCTGTGTAGTGAAAATTAGCAGTGGCAAAATCTGAGAGCTGAAAGACTCCTTAGAGATTAGAGACTGACCTCTCCTCCTTGCAAATGGAGAAACTGAGGCCCAGGGTTATACCCAAGGTTGCATTGCTAGAACTACAACTCAGGTTCTCTGACTCCCCAGATGGATGCAACTTCCACTATACCACACTACCTCTCGCTGTTTATAATGCATTCATCATGATCACCCTGAAACTGCAAAAGACCTTAAGGTACCTTTCTAATTAGTAGAGAAAATCATCCTGTTTCTTCTATTGCCAGTGTGCTATGAATTTTATTGCATTTACTTTTCTGCACTTTTGTATCTATAAGGACTCGCCATTAAACACAACTTTGAATTAATCTAAATAGCCCATTCCCTAACCCTGCCAGATAGCATATTGTGTTAGGAAATGGAATGTGTTCATTCCCTCGCATCCCTCCCTTGCCTTACTTAGGGGACCCATGACTCTAAGAACTAGATGAAAGAAACCAGAGTGAAGGACAGAGGCCAGTTTTCAAAGCAAGGTGTATGTCTGGGATGCTATTTTCTGTTTCCTCCACAGCATTTAGCATGATATGGAGCACACAGTAAAGTCCATCACTGCTCATTGGTTGATCACAGAGGTCTCCAGTCCTTGATGCTCTACTGAAGGTGGAGAGGGCCTGATAGATAGATCATAGAAAGATCATGCATTTTGTGCTTAAATGGATCTGACAGTTGAGATAACACATGTAGGGGCCTAGCATGATGCCTGGCAAATAGTAAGTACTTGTCAAATAGTACTCTTTATGACTATTATTATAAGAAAAAGAATGTGTGCCATAAGGACTCAGGCTGCCCAGGGGGGTCCAGATTACTAACTGGATACCGAGAAGGAGGTGGGGATACTAAGATAGAGGAGTCTTTGTTAAATGCATGAAGGTGGGGGCAGGGAGGGAGTGATAAGAAGAAAGCTAAAGAATTCCCAGTTCTTGGGGCACCTGGGGGGCTCAGTCAGTTGAGTGTTTGACTCTTTTGTTCTTAAGATTTTATTTATTTAGATACTGTGTGCAAGTAGGGGAGGGGCAGGAAAAGCAGGAGAAAGAGAATACCAAGCAGACTCCCCACTGAGTGCAGAGCCCTACGTGGGGCTCAATCCTACCACCCCGAGATCATGACCTGAACTGAGATCGAGAGTCAGACACCCAGGTGTCTGGGTACAGCTCTTGATCTCAGCTCAGGTCTTGATCTCAGGTGCTCAGGCTTTCTCAAGACCAGATATAAGGTCTCTTGCCACTGTGAAATAGTCCCAGATGGTTTCTCAGTGTGCCCCACCAGACTTTTAGTGCCACTCCCAAGTGGGAGAGGCCAGGGCACTGGCATTAGCTAATATTAAAAACTAATTCATTCTGAGGTGTTAATGATCTCCAATACCTCATTTATCCCCACTGATCCAGATGTAATACTTTCCTTTTAATGAACCCACCATGACCACCTAACGCAACTTGGTAGAAATTTCTGGCACCTGAGTAGGCTGGTAAGGGAGTGATTCAGAGACATATTAGGAGCATTTTGGTAGTCCTCAAACCACACTATGTAGGCAACTGTGCTTCAGATCATTCTGGAAATACAACTGGGTACAAATTATAAAAATAACAAAAATATGGGAAAATTGCCTACTCAACCTATATGTAGGGCCTCCCAGCTGTCACCTTGTCTAATTCTGTAGACATTTCGAACACCTACTCTGAACCTGGCACTGTGCTAGCTACTGTGAATACAAAGCCAGCTGTGACACAACTTGGAGCTTTTAGTTCTGTGGTCCAGCTGGGGTCTCTAACGGAACTTCAAGCTGTGTATTTGATTGACAGAAGAAATAAAACAGCAGAAAAAGCCTGGCAGCTGTTTGCTTATAACCACTTAGCATCAGAGAGTTCCCTCCCTAGTTTAAATACTTCTTTTTGTTTCAAACACAAAGAAGATGAAGAGCTCCCTGTGAAAGCACCTAATCTTAGAGGTAAAAGCTAAACAAAGAGCAAGTGATAAGAGAAATGAAGTCTGCAGTGGGCAAATTGCTAGTCTTTTCCCAAACAAACCAACACTGTCCCTGCTACAAGGCCTTTGAAGAAGAATCCACTAATTAAACCTGTTTTTACCATGACAATTCAAAGCATTAGCATACTGGAGATCCCTGGAAATAAGAGGCAGCAAACCCTGAGTAGTTTAACTGGAATATTTTCCCCCACTGATAAGAACCCAAATCCTGACTTCAATGGAATGGTTAACTCTTCAAGCCAGAAAGAACCTTAGAGATCACTGAATCCTCATTTTTTAGGTAAGGAGACTGAGGCCCAAAAAGGTCAAGTGACATACGTATGACCACACATCCAGAAAATAACAAGGATGGGACCAGAATCCAGAACTCTTGAAGGCTATTTATTCATTCATCTAGTCAGTTAACTAAATTTCTTGAGCCCCTACTATGCGCTAGGCATCGTGCTAAGTTTGGGGCAGGCTATACAAGCAGTCTCTATCTCTGTCCTTATAAAGCTTAGGAAGACAGACATTGAACTCATTGTCTATAAATATGATCCATACTGTGCGGGATGAATACAGGATGCTAGGAGAGTGATCCAGCCTTGTGGACGGAGTAAGAGAACTCTCCCTGAGGAGGTCATACTTTAGGCTAAGAAACAGAAGATGAGGGCAAGTCCACTAGCAGAGTAAAATTGTCCTTGTGGTTGGAGGAAGAGATGTGAGAAGAGAGAAAACACTCTAGATAGCATATGGAAAAGTGCGGTCAGCTCAAAGCTATCCCAGTTCCCCTCTCAGAGTGCAGACATCCTGCACTTTTTATAAAGCAGACGGATCTCCAGTATATTTTATTTCCTCAGAAGTATGGGTGCAATAGAGAGAAAGGCATTGTAGCCATCTGGACCTATTAAAATAATTATTAAATCACTTCTCTGATTAAACAGTTGTTTTTGCTTACTAGCACCATATACCTAGGCAGAAAATCACTGTTTCCAGCTTCTGAAAAGGTCACATCCTCATCCTTTGGCAAGGCACCTGAAAATAAAATAAACGTATATTCAAAGAGTAGATTTCAAGTGACACTCACTGAAATCAAGTCCACAGCTTGCAGTAGAAATAAGGAATGGTGGCATTTTCACACATGTGTGCAGAAAAGGATATACACAGCAATATGTCAGCAGACAGAGACCAGGCCTTAACCCCTTCCAGCTCTCACTGGAAGTGTCTTGTCCACAAGGGTGAGCAACAAAACTATACAGCAGGTGCTAACCCCCCAAGGGGTTTAGGGTCCTGTACCACAGATGTGGAAGGACAATTCTGACACTGTCAGAGGTTCCCATTTCTGCTGTGTCACTTTGAATGGGCTTATCATTCTGCCCCCCCCCCATTGCACCTCAGTTGAAAATTAACTGTTAATATTAAACTGTGATCAGTCACATGCGGCAGGATAATGATGAAAGCTACTGTTTCAGGCACTCTGTGGTATAGATGCATTATATCATTTGATCCTCACCGCAGCCCTTTGACCTGAGCTCCATTCTTGCCATTTTGTAGCTGAGAGAGCTGAGCCTCTGAAAAGCTGAACAATTTGGCCAAGGTCAAACAGATAATCAGTCTCCCCCTGTAAGAATCTGAGCTGCGCTAGGGCAGGGATTTGTATCTGCCTTGCTCACTCCCATATCCCCAACATTGAGAACCTTGCTTGACACAGAGTGAGTGTTCAGTAAATATTTCGAGGAGTTGGGATCTTCCAGATTGTGCTCACCCATTGAACACACTGCCTCCAAGGTCATTATCTATTTACACCTCATCTATTTCAATCCTTACAGTCTCTTATCTGGAAACCACAGTGTGCTCTCAACTGCTCATCTCTGCCATTTCCGGGCTTCCCAAGTTTTGTAGCTTTTCCTGACATAACACCTAAACTTAGGTCCACCCCTTAGTGAAGAACCTTCCAGATGTCACAAGCCCTGCTTAGCCACCATGAGAGTATTCCAGATAGTTCCAGGCTCACATCCTAGCTCTGACATTTGCTACCGTGTGAGATTGGCCAAATTATGTTACTTGTTTGGGCCTCAATTTCTTTATCTGTGAAATGAGGAAGCCCTTGGAAAATCACTTGCCTTCTCTGAGCCTCAGTTTCTTGTTTATCTCCTAGGTTCCTTTTACCTCTCCAGCCTTCATGATTATCACACTGGCACCCTAGACCTCCAGCTGCCCACCCCTAATGGCTTACCTCCCCTTGCTGAAGTCTTTCAAATAGGTCTGGTGCCTTGGGAATTTGCTGGACCTTCACTTACTAAGGAACCTGGCTGCATTTACGAAATATGCAGAATTCAGTGATTTCTTTCTTACCTGTTTTGAAGAGCCATTCCTACTGTTTCTGGTTTATCCCTACCTAAGTCCTTTTATGCTTAAGATCTAGAAATGAAAGAATGAGTAGGATGTCTACTGCGAGGGGATCAGATGATCAAGGATTGAAGCCATGAATATTTGAGGAAAAGTATTTGAGGAAAAGTATTAGCTATATAAAGCTGTTAGTTCGTTGATAGGAGCTAGAAGCACTCCTATGAATAATTCCCTTGTACTTACCTTTTTTTTTCATGTTTTCCTTTCCTGAAAGGAAAGAGTACACTAAAATTAGGAAAATAACAGCCCCTGTTTTACACCAGAAACATTCCACTCATTTTCTTCTTGCTTCCTTCCATTTACATAATATCACAAGACCCTAGAAAAAGATGAATATGATATGATATGATATGATATGATATGATATGATATGAATATGATACTTTTGTCCTGGGCTCTCCTTCTTGTGAGCTCTCACCCTCACAGGTTCTTCCACCTGGGTCCCAGGGGTCTGTCCAATGATGGATATCCAACTGGTCCCCCTACCAGCTAGCCTATGACTTTGGCCTCAGCAGGGCAGGGAATTTCCAGCCACTTCCCTCATTGTCTCTTGAGTCTATCACTTTCACAAACAGCAACAGTCATCCCCACAACAAACACCTTCCTGGTCCTCATGCCACTCCACAAGGCTTCTATCCTCAAGAGGTTTATACTTTCTCTTCTGGAATCCAATTCACAAATGTTTCTGACTCTGGAATACTGATAGTATTATTATAACTAGAGTGGCAAAGTGATATGTAGAGGCAGTAATTATCTGCAGGATGGGCCAGTTCAGGGTGAGCTTCTTAGAGGAAATTACATTCTAAGCAGGCAAGCAGCGCCAGCCCGGCTCCTTGAAATTGATTGGGTGACAATCCAATTACAACATGTATCCGATCATTTCATGCATCGTGGCAACACACTGGGATTCAGGAAACCCCTCCGTTCAAGGGAGTGGAATATTCTCAGTGCTTGGCCCACTCCTAATGGGAGCTTAGAACAGAAATAAGGCAATGGCAGCTAAAGAAATAATAACTCTGCATTAAAGGGTAAGGTATTCATTGGCAAATGTGTAATGTCTTAGCAACAATATACCAGGAAATAAGAGAATGCAAAGGGCAAAATCTCTTCTAGAGATACATAACTAGATTATAAGCTCAAATAGCAAATATGCATTGAGGGCCAGGATAATTGGTCCTTTATCTTCTCCTTATAAAAACAAAGGTTTATTTGCCCTTTAAATGGGCCAATAAAATTAAATTGGCATCCTGTGGTGTGTGCTGAATATATAATCAGAAATCTGAAGCAATAAAAAAAAGAGGGAAACAAAAGTAGAAAAATCTAAAATTCTGAATGATGTAGAAAAACAATGTAGGAAAATCATACAGTTCCAAATATACCTCCTCATTGTGTAGCAGATTCCAGAGCAGTCACCTCTGCTTTTGGAGCCAGGTGGGGGAGTCACCAACTGGTTCCTCAGAAGCAGAGGCTGCTTGGCTCTGGGGTGGCCCTAGATGAAGGGAGGAAAGGATGGGGCAGGGCGGGGCCCGAAAGTAGGGGACTCTCCACCAAAGAGGGATTCACAAAACTTTGAAAGCAAAAGCAGTACTCACAAAAAGGAATGTTTTGCGGTACTTGAAATGTCTTTTAAAGTATATTCCCTGTAATCCTTCCAAAGCTGTTCACATTGAGATCTTCAGAGAAAAAGCACAACAAAAACTTTATAATACATAAGAATACAGCAATCCAACCTCCAGAAGAAAAGAAAGCCGGTGCTTGCTAACTGATGAACATGAAGCATAGTAAATAAAAAAAAAAAAAACCTCATCTTCCAACTGATTTCTAATTTTGATGGCCAGACACATAAATATTTGTTTAATGAGTGACAGCACGTTGATAATACTTTTCTGTATTAGCTGGATAGATGAAAAAGAAGGGAAATTGTGTTATCATTCAATTATTTTTTGTATCAAATATATTCACATGTTCTACTCAGAGAAATTATTAATTATGCACAAAAGAATTTTGTCTTAGAAATCTCAGGACACTTTATAGAAATTCATTGTGTAGAATTCAGGTGGTCAGATAAATAAGGATAAAGATAGGGACACAGAATGAGTCCCAAAGAATACTTCTTTTAAGATATTTTACAAAAAATATATAGATAAAATAAAATATTTTATAGTTGGAGGTTCCTAGTGAAGGTGGAACTATCTAGAGGTCATCTCCCTGCCTCCAACCAGGAATACATGGAAGCCTTTCTGAATAAATAAAGTGTATCTGCTTTCCAGAGAACAAGATTCTTCAATTTAAAAAAAAAAAAAAAAGATTCTTTGATTTTTCTCAGGGCCCCCTTAGTTTTTTCAAGCCTCTTATAGACCAAAGGAACCTTTCACGGCTAAGGGAATACATGTTTTGTTTCCAGTGTGTCTCTCCCAGGCACCTGTCAAGGGCTCCGCACTCACTCCGTGTGCCTTTGAATGCCATTGCTGCCTGGCCAACACTCATGTTCACTACTCTCGGAGCTGAAAATCCTTCTTAGGGACAGATAAAAACCAACATGGGAAGGAACATTGGCCAAAGTGGGAGCCTCAAGAGCAAAGAGTAGTAAGACATAGTCGTAAAGTCACTGTGTCTTTAACATTACTCAGGGGAGTCTAAGCCTCATAAAGATTGATCTCCAACCAACTTCACCAGAGATTTCTTTTAAAAGGGAAAAAAGGCTGGGGCACCTGGCTGGCTCAGTCAGTAGAGTGAGCAACTCTTGATCTTGGGCTTGTAAGTTCAGGCCCCATGCTGGGTGTAGAGATTACTTAAAAATAAAATCTTAGAACAAATAAATAAGAGGCAACAAGGCTCCTATTGTGCACAGAAACAAAAATCACAAGCAATGAAATGAAATTAAATACTCATAATTGACTAATTGCTGGTACAGTTGGCTGCTTCCCCCCTCCCCCACCCAGAGAAGGCGTCTTCTATATGGTTTTTGGAGCATTTAACCAAGTGTGGTTGTAATTATTATTATTCCTGTAATAATAGGGTTTCTACAGATCTTCATATTTTGACATGTTTTGTACTCATTATGGCAAATTCACAAAACATCTCTTTAGGGTATATAAATACTGTCCTTGCCAGTATGCTGGAGAGGAGTAAGTGCTTAGAAAAAGGTAAAGTGAAGGTTGCAAATTGAGTCATTAGTGACATAGAGACAGACCGGAGAATTCTGCTTTTCAGTACCAGTTTATATCATTGGCTCTTTAAATGCTAATAGCATGAACCAGATTACACTGAACTAGACACAAAACTAGTGGGACATTAGTTGGCTCAACAGCTTCTCAGCCATAAGTGGAACTTCTCATTCACACACATAAGGCAAGCAGACCACAGCTTAGTTGAGGCATGCTATGGTCAAGTGGCCAAATGGGGGCTTCCGTGCAAGTGTTGCAGACACTCAGAGAAAGAATAGGTCTCTTGGGGGATAAAATGGGCACCAAAAGCTCCATGGAGGAGGGTTTTGAAAGGTGGGCAAGAATTGGACTGGTAAAGCTTTGGGAAATGGCATTCCAGGATGAGGATACAACATGAAAAAATGCTGGGCAGCAGGAATGAGTAAGAAGTGTGTTGAGCACAGGAAGACCAACCCAGGTTGAAGCAGAAAGTTGCTACTGGAGAATTGTGGGAGACAATTCTGGATAGTTCATTAATCCCTAATGATGTTGACCCATTGAGGTAGAATGCAAATATGCACTGTTTACTGAGTACCTACCATGTACAGCTTTGTGCATCATGTCTTTCTGATGTGAATTCCATGCTGAAGCGTTTGGACCATATGACATGACAGGCAATAGGGAGCTGAGGGTCCAGTCACTAGGTCCCAATACCTAAAATAAGGTATGTTCAGTGTGTTCAGTTACCTCACTCACATGTCCTTGGTCAACCTCTGAGGACTTAACTGGAGTATTTCTATGCCTAAATATGCAGCTTCGCTCAGGCAATGCCATTGTTATCTGAAAATATGAAGCCTTTAATTTTGCATGGCACTGCACAAAGAGAATTACAGAGGCCTAATTCCTCTTCCTCTTGGAGCAAATGGACAACTCTGACTGGTCAGATGTATTCATTGGTAGCACATAGTTACAAGTTTAATACATGACTGAGCAACCAAGTACTAGCGGGTACTACTCATTTTGTCTGTGGCTGAAATTACATTGTACAAGTTACATGTGTTACTTCATTCTAGCTATTTCTAGCTATTTTTAGTCATATTCTTCCCCATGGAAGCAAGTTAGGCACTTTGGGAGACACAGTCTTACTTTCAAACCACTGAAGGAGCCTCTGCAGAGTCCGTGGAAGAGGACTCAGCTGTTATGTGTTGCTGCAAGAAGTTAAAGTAGGAATCCATTTGAATGATGCTCTGCACCAGTGGTTTCTCTTCTCAGCTTGCAAATGGATTGAGTTCTGAAAGAAGATGGGTCATCTGGTTGGCATACAGGTGGCCTGGATACCAGAGCTATCCACTGTCACATGTAGGCTGCAGGCTGGAACTGAAGGGCCGCACATACAGTGCTGAACCTAGTCCCCAGGCATGTTCATGTTTTTGTGGGAAGATGCATTCACAGTCTCAACTTGAAAGCTGAGTAATACAAGTTCCCTAATCACTCCCATCCGAGCTAGTGGGAACAGAGATTCTTCCAGCTTCTATCCCCAGGTGGCAGTTCAGTGGGACTCCAGCTGGATGGGAGGAGGGCGAGTCCAGATGGGGGCTGGGAGGGTCTAGGGAAGAGGAACGGACTGGGAAAACAGGAGAAGGAATAAGACAGGATTTCTGTAGGAGGTGATAAACAGTGAGGACACAGATATAGACAAAACCAGTGCTAGGCTTGGGACACGCCGTGGAACCACAATGGTGGAAGGTGGTAAAGAGATAACATTCTGTTTAATGACCCACAACACACATGCATATATTGGATAACCAAAACAAAAGTTTCACAAAACAATATTTACTCTTAGACACAGATACACTATGGCATTTTTCTATCGTATTTCATTTTTTTTTAAGGCTAGGTCATGACTCACTAAAATCACATTGATTTTATAACCCATTAGTAGGCTGTGCCTTGCAATTTGTAGAATGCTTATTGTAAGGAAAGGGAGGGAGAGTACATTTTCCTTTATTTTTTCCTTATCAGTCATAGACTCTGGTCTGCAACAAGTCAGAAGGGAGGGTGAAACACTGGAGTGTGCGATAAGAATTGGAAAGGTGGGTTCCAGGTAATAGAGAAGGAACATAGAAGTGGAGTTTAGGAAAGGTGAGAGGTATGGCTGTCACTGAACCAGCTCTGAATGCCCTATAGAAGGTTGTAGGAAAGGGAACTGGAAACATTTCTATCATCCCCAATAGAACTTGAAACTGTTCATTAATGTTTAATAAAAATAAATGTTTAATAAAAAATCAACAACACACAACACACACAACAACACAACAAACACACACACAACACAACACAACAACACAACACACACAACACACACAACAACACAAACAAAATCAACACACACAAGTTAGAGACTGTCTGAACAGCCTCATTCACATATGGTCTAAACACAGGGAAGATCAGTACCCACCTTTAGGAAACAGCAGTGCTGATGCGGTGTATTGTCAGCAACTGTACCCCTCTCCCCCTTGTCTCTGCCCTAATAATACCCAGCACTGCCTTCAGGTGATGAAAGACCCCTAGAATGTGGTGCCCCCATGTGGAGAGGCACTGTGGTAGGAGATAATGGACTCAGATACTTCCTGACTCCCACCACTAGCTCTGAAAATTTACCTGATCTGTGTCCTAGCCCCTCAGTGTCTGGTTCTCAGAATTAATCTAGCAAACCACTCCATATTGACATGGTCATGAGTGACACCAACCACATGTTGTCCTTCCAGGCCACATTTGTCACCTGACAGGGAATATTATCATCCTGGCTGATAGAGATAGGTGTTCCAAACCTTGTAGTAGTCAGTGTAGAAGACAGTTGAAGGCAAAAAGGCCCTCAAACCACACTACAAGGCAACTAGTCACTCTGCCTATCCATTAGCTGTTTCCATTAACCATTAAACAACACCATACCCAACAAAAAAAAAAGGTGTGAAAGTAGCTAGTACAATGCCCAGAGTTAATGAAGAAGTTCTGGTTGAATTAAAATTGAACATGTTTAGTTGGGTAGGCACAGGAGGTAACTTTAATAGGACCTACTAGACCAGAGGGTAGCTGGACCCTCCAGTGTCCTCCAAGGGCCACTGAAGTTTGCCTGAATATAAGCTTTACGCTTGACAAGACAAATACCTCTGAATGGACATCTTTGGCCCAAAGTTCTCCACAGACCCTGAAATGTCCTCCCAAAACTGTAATGGAGAATTACTTTCAAAACTCTAACCAGTTGAATTTGAGTTAGAAAAAAAATGCCTTTCATTTAAACTTGCCTTTTTTTTCCTAAAGAAAAAACAGGTTCTTTATTCTCTAGGCTGGTAGAACATATTTGAAGGAACCAGTTGTATAGATTTTTCAAACAGCAATAGGGTGAACTTTTTTGTATACCCACTAATTCTGGATACTGTGAAGGTGGCTTTTCAATAGTAGCTTCCCATCAGGATTGCACTTGGGCAATTTTGTAAGACTGCTTACAGTTTCTTTAAAGTCTACTAGCAAGCAGGATACTAAGGACCACGGACCCCGGGAGCTAATCCGACATCAATTATTCCACTTGTAAAATGGGTTGGCCATTTGCTTCCTGACCCACAAAGGGCAATGAGTCAGCTTTTTGACCTTAGGTAGTGATAGCCTGCCTGAGTTGGAGGGTAGAAAGGAACAGTTTCTCAGTTCTTCTGGTAGTTCATTCTTTACTAGAAGGCACTTCTCTGACTCCTCTCAGCGTCCTCTTCTTTTTTCACTTCCTCCCTATAAAACTCAGTGATAAATGATAAAGACATGATCAGGGATGATGATACCAGGAAAGAAGAAAATCATTCCAGTTACTTATTTTTCCCTGAAAGGCAGACCTATGAACATGTTTGAAGAACCAAGGTCAATATTAAGGATCATTTGTATTACCTAAACCACAAGTGTATTAAAGATACATTTGGAGCAGGCCAAAGAACTCTAGCCAGAGTATTTATTACCTAATTGTTGTCATCCTGGAAAGTGTCAGGATGAAAAATGAAGTAGCCTGCCAAATAATTCTGTCCTTGACCCTGTCCGCTTTAGCACTTTTGTCAATAACTTGGATAATGCTACCCAAAGCAGGCTGATAAAATTTGTAGATGACAAGTAACTGGGAGTGATAGTTTATAAACTTGTTAACCAAATCAAGATTTAAAAGTCTGGGTCAAAGCCATAACGACATTTTAAAAGGATAAAAGGTACCAAAAAAGATATTTAGCTACAAAAAAAAAAGAAAAGAAAAGAAAAAAGAAAAGAAAAGAAAAGAAATCAACAGCACATATCCAAGGTTGGGAGAAGCCCGGCTTGGCAGAAGTCTTTAACAAGATACCTGGGATATAAATTCAAGACCACAAAGTAAGAGTAGATCCCAATTGGATAGTAGAAAGGTAAAAAAAGAAATCAATGCCATTCTAGGCATCACTGATAGATATATAAGATGTCTAGCTCAAAATGGGAGTCTATTGCTTTCTGGGGTGGGTTCAATTTCACTTGCAGTGCAGTCAGTGCTCAGTCCTGGACACCAAATTGTAAGAATGACACTTAACAAACTGAAACACATCAAGGGGAAGATGGCCAGAGTTGAAAGCCTGGGATCTATTACATACATCTGATGTGCTAGGGGTGATTAGCCTGAAGAAGATAAGGCACAGATTGGTAGGATGTATATCTTCAGATGTTTGAAGGCCTGCCATTAGAAGAGGGAATAGACATTTTCTGTGAGCTTCAGGAAAAAAGAAGGAACCACAAGTGTTGAAAGTTATTAGAAAGGCAGATTTGCATTTAGTATAATAAGGGCATTTCTAATAATTGGACCCACCTCAAAGTAGAATGAACTGCTTTGGGAAGTGGTAAGTTTGCCGTCATCAGAAGTGTTCAAGGAAGACGGAATGCCCACCTGTTAAGTCGAATTATAGAGAAGATTGTGGCACTGTTAAGAAGCTGGAGGGGGTGACCTAGGCCATTATACTCCATAAAAAGAATGTGATGCTAAGGAATTCCAACGCAGTGGGAAATAAAAGTGTATCTTTCCAACTGACAGTGGGCCTAAACATTTTATTATGTTTATATAATAAGTTATGTTCTGTTTTGAATTATGAAGTCTTTCAAGCATACACAAGACAAGACAACCATTAATTAACTTTTAAGAATAATTTTGTTTAGGGAGTCAGCTCACCCTCCTCCCCAGCACGGGCTGCAAAATTAAAGAAAATGGATTTAAAATGCTATACGTACAATATCAAACTTGAAGCTCTTACCTGTCTATGACAAATCTTAGGGCTGATTCAAAGGCATCATAAGAGTTCATCAGTTTCCTGCCCAGCTTTAGAAATTGTTTCATTGACTGACTGGATCCCTGGGTCAGTTAGTTTTTTAATTAAGAGTTGTACTAAATCCCATGTAAAATGAGTTACAAGTTAGGACAGGCCCCCAACTACTTTAGATGATTGGTAGACATACTCGGGTGAATGCCAGAGACAGGGGCTGGGAAGAATGATGATTCTGTTGAGTTCTTTGTTGTGGGGATAATGATTACTGAGAGTCAAGAACCAACTACTTCCTCACTGACACTCAGCAGCTTTTATAATTTTTCAAAGGAGAGTATCAACTATTATTCCCATTTATTCTCAGCACATCCCTTTGAAGTGGGCAGGGCAGGTGTTAGTTCTGCTGGCTTACAAATGACAGGCCTGAAGCCTAGTGAGGTAACTGACCCAAGGTCACACAGCAAGTTAGTGGCTGAACCATATAAAAACTCATCCCAGTGTAAAAGCACTAAGAATAATTTTTAAAATAATACTAGTAGGGTGCCTGGGTGGTGTAGTTGGTTGAGTGGCCGACTCTTGGTTTAGGTTCAGGTGATTTCAGGGTTTTGAGATCAAGCCCCACATTGGGCTCCATGCTCAGCAAGGAATCTTCTTGAGTCAGTCTCTCTCTCTCTCTCTCCCTCCCTCCCTGCTTCTGTCCCTCCTCCCCATGTGCTCTTGCTCTCTAAAATAAATAAATAAATCTTTAAACAAATATTAGCAGCTGATACCATTTTACCAATTGAGAACAGTCTTATATGAGAGTCCTAAGCACTTCGAACATTTTCATTTAATAGGCACAACAATGTTATGGGGTAGAAATTGTTACAGGTATAGAAGTGAGGTTTGGAGAGCTCAAGTAACTATCTCAAGGCTGTTCATCCATTAATGTAAAATCAGAAATAAACTCCAAATCACTTTACCTCCACTGCCACAACTCAAATCCAGGCTACTGTTCTCTCTCACCAAGATGACAGAAATAACATTCCAAATGTTCTCTCTGCTTTCACTGATGCTCCCTTAAATCAACTGTCAATACAGCAGCCAGATAAACCTTCCTAAAATATATATCAGCTCATGGAATACTCACGATCCTTCCAAGATTTCCACTCATGATCTTTAGCATAAAATCTAAATTCCTTACCAGGGTCCTATGAGGTCTTCCATGCTTGAGTCCCTGCCTTCTGCCAGACTCATCTTGTACCCTCCTCTTTGCTGGCCATACTCCACCTAGGCTAATCTTTCAGTTCTTCCAGTGCATCAGATGTTGCCCTCCCTCAGAGCCTTAGCAAGTGCTATTTTCTCTGCATGGGATGCTCTTCTACTCTGAGGTGTCAGCTCAAATGTCAAGTTCTCAGATAACTTTTCCCTGACCTAAATTAAAGTCACCTTGTCACATAGTCTCATAGCATCTTAATACCCTCCCTTCTTAGTATTTAGACCATGAAAAGCACACATGGGTATATTTTATTAATATTTTCTGCCAATACTAAAATGTAAGGGCCATGAGGACAAATATCATATCCGTTTTGCTCACTGCTGTATCCCAGCACCTAGACCATGTTTCTCACACAATAGGAACCCAAAACTTTATTTGGTGAATGAGTAAATTAATTAATGAACAAGCAAAAAATTTAAAACTCCTAAGCTCCAATGCTTAATCATATTGTCTTGATATAAAAGGGCCTAAAAAGTACCCCCTTATCCTAACCCACCTCAGCATCTCTCCTGCCATTTCCGATGCTGCTATGAAAGGGTGGGTTGCACTTACAGTTGCAAAACGAATTTTCCAAAATACATGTGTTCATATGTTAATGCCTGCATTTGCAAGCCGTTATATTCAAGTAGGATCAAATGTTGATAATGAATGTTTTCTTTGCCAGCGTTTAGATACATGCCATGTAATTGCAAAAATAACTAGTTAGACTATCGGAAGGCAGTGTACTCCTGAGAGCTGAACAAAATGTTCAAGGGAATTAACCCAAAGATGGTAATTAAACCATGGAATCATCAGCTGGAGAATGGGGCTGACACCTTGTTCTTACTCTGGTACCTTACAAGCACCCACTGGGTTACTAGAACGCAAGACCAAAGGATATTTGGTGGAGAGGAGGAGGCTCATCTATATAAACCCAGGGAAAGTATGAGCTGGCTACTATCCCATGCATACCCCATGACCTCCATCTTTTATCTAGTTTGCTCCTACATCCCAAGGTTGACACAAATAGCCAAATTAAGAGCAAGACCCGGGAGGTAGATCTGCTTGTACGGTGGGCTTTGAAGAGCCCAAAGTATATACCCTTCCTGATTTTCTACCACTAAAGTAATTCCTTTGGGCTGTTCTAGATATGTATGCATTTTCATTAGGTTAAGGTCTTATTCTCTGTGGAGAGTAAGTCATAAGCTAACTCTGTGGTTCTCATATGGGGGGCAGGGAGGCAGGAGGGAACAGGTAGTGATGTTGCCCCCAGAGGGTATTTGATGATGTTTTGAGGCATTTGGGGTTTCACAACTGGAGAGTGATGCTGGTGCTATAGCATCTAATATTAGAGTAGCATCCAGGGCTGCTAAACATTCTACAACACACAGGACAGTCTATCACAATAAAGAATTATCCAGCACAAAAAATCAATAGTGCACGCCAAGGTTAAGAAATCCTGAACTGACTCATTTGTAAAGATTCATTTATTAGTCCATTAACAACTCATACACAGGGAAGATTCTTGACAAAATGGGAGTTGGGATAGGTATATTTTGATTGGACAGTTGGAAGAGAAAGAAGGAAGAGTAATGTGATAGCAGCACCAGTGATGGATTGAGGAAAAGACTGGAAGCAGGTGACCAGTTATGAGACCACTGTCATAGTCTAAGAGAGAGGGAAATGAGAACCTGGACTAAAGATGAACAGGAAATAGGTACCCCACATGCTGTAGAGGTGGAGTGGATGGAACATCACTAGAGAATGACACATGGGGGTGAGACAGAGAGAGAAGCCAAAGATAACCCTGAAGACTCCAGCTTGGGTGGCTGGAAGAAGAGCAATGCATTAGGAAAAACAGGGACAAGAGAAGCATATCCATGGGAGGAAGGCGAGAGGAGAGAAAAAAAATATGCTGAGTATGTGAATATGACGGCCTAATAATATAAAGTCCTCTAGGTTGGTCTGGTCTATGGGCAGTCAGAAACATGGATCTGGAGCCCAAGAATGTGTCTGAAGCTAGAGGTATCTACTTGGAAGCCATCTATCTGGAGAGGGTGAGTTAAGACCCCTGCTTGGCACATAGCAAGAACTCCATAAGTATTTACTGAATGAAAAAAAATAGTCATTTGGATTAAGGAGAAAAGAGGGCCAAGGATAAAATCTTTGGACACATCTTCATGAAAGGAGTGGAGCAAGAGGAAAGTGAGCAGGCATAGTAAAGGAGGCAGAGCCAGCAGACTTTAGTGCTCTTGAAACAGAAAAGAGTTTCAAGAGGAAAGATTTGGCCAACAAAATCAAATGCTGCTCAGCAGTCAAAGACACCAGATGATGTCTTTGGATGGAGTTGGGTTTAACAATGACTAGGTCATCATCAAACTTGAGAGAGCAGGTTCAGTGGAATAATGGGAGCAGAAACTGGGTTGCAGATACAGAAGGCTGCAAGGTCCTCATCATCTCGTCATAAGTGATGAGGGTAAACGAGTTAGGAAGATCGTTTATGGAGACAGCAGGGATCAAGGGGCAGGTGGGATCTTTTAGCAAATTTTTAGCCTGACAGGAAGAAGGCAGCATAGAGAGACTAAATGCACAAACGTGAATAGCTAATAGCCATTACGTATCTCCTGAGTACATCAGTTGTGTTTTTGAGCTTCCTGTAAAACAAAGTTGAGGTCATGCAGAATTAGAGTTCAGTGTATCATGTGGCACCCAAGAGCCCCAACAGGTACAGTTAGGTTCAGTTTAAGGAAGAGCTCCATTGTCATCAGAGCTACCCTGCAAGGGAAGGGCTACTTGTGAGTAGTTAGCTCCCTTGTCACTAGATGTATTCAGGGAATGGTAACATGACCTCATAGCAGGTGGTTCTTGAACTGAATCAGAAATAGGACTAGGTCATTAGTTTCCTAACTTTTGGACTTCTCATATCAGTAATATTTTAAGGTGTGGTGGGGGAAAGGTGAGTGGAGTATAGGTTGATCTAGAGTTACTGACTTTTATATTTTGCTCTGTAAAGTGAATTAGTTTTCTATGTACCAATAACCACAAACTTGGCGGCTTAAAATAGCACATGTTTATTATCTTCCAGTTCTGTAGGTAGCAGTCTGGTAGGGGGTTCACCCGCCTACAGTCATCAGGGCTGTATTCCTGTCTGGAGGCTCGAAGGGAGAATCCATTTTCTTGCCTTCCCCGACTTCCAGACTCTGCCCACATTCCTTAGCTCACAGTCTCCTCCAACTCCAAAGCTAGCAATAGCTAGTCAAGTCTTTCTCATATAACATCACGCTGATATTGACTTTTTTTTTTTGCCCTGTTCTTCCACATTTGAGGGCCCTTGTGATTACCTTGAGCTACCCAGATAATCCAGGATAATCTCACTATTTTAAGGTCAGCTGATTAGCAAACTTAATTCCATCTGCAGCCTTAATTCCCCTTCACCATGTAACCTAGTTCACAGATTTGGAGGATTAAGACATGGACATCTTTTGGGAGGACATTATTCAGTCCACCACACACGCTAAGTATATATGCATGTATGTGTGTATACACACACACTTGCACAAACACACACCATTTCTCATTAACATCATCATCATCATTTCAGAAAAGAAAGGAGTACATACAAGAATGGAAAACAGAAATGATATAAACAAAAGGATTGTCCAGAAAAGAACAGCTGTCAACCTTCCTCCAACATACATGCACACAAGCCTATTTCACCAAACCGGAAACTCACCCTGGACCCATGGACTAACACTACAGCTTTAGAAAGCACAACTAGGGGTGCCTAGGTGGCTCAGTCGGCTAAGCATCTGCCTTCGGCTCGGTCATGATCCTGGGATGTCCTGGGATGGAGTCCTACAATGGACTCCCCGTTCAGTCTGCTTCTCCTTCTCCATTTGCCTCTCCCCCCATTCGTTCTCTCTCTCTTTCTCTCTCTCTCTCTCTCTCTCTCTCTCTCTCTCTCTCTCTCTCAAATAAATAAACAAAATATATGATCTCTTAAGGTCCCTCGCAGCTCTGTTTCTTTGATCCTGTGAAATACACGGTACTATGGTATTTCCTGGAGAACTTTCTTGTGATATAGTTCTATCAGTTCCTTCAGAGTTATATTTTTCTTCTTCCTGTTTGCTTCAAAAATTATCATTAAGTCAGTAAGAGACTTCAGCTTCCTTTTTCTCCCCTGATTCAAAAGGCTATGAAAAGTGTTCTGTAAATGATATGCAATATTGCTATTCTGATCTTTGGGGTAATCAAGTTGTTTGACATTTTTGTAATGATGCCTTTTGGAATAGGGTGGCGTAATTAGCTGCTACATTGTACATTAACAATACCTGTCCCGACCCTATAGACTTAGGGTCTATAAATAAAAAGCGTGACAGCTGGCTCCAGCCTTGCTTGTCACTCACCACTGAAGGGAACACAGCCGGGAGCTACACTAGAGTCCCCAGGAATCCAGGATGTAGTCAGAAATGGCATCTTCAACAAGAATTTGGTGTTTTGCTAGTAGGAAGAGACAGAGACAGGCACCGTTAGGAAGCAGAAAACCAAGATATTTCCTACTGGGAAGGCACAGAGGTCCCAAGAAGAGACAGCATTTTAAGCAGCACAAAGGCATTATATAGGGAGGGAAAGAGTTGGAGGGCAATAGTGCATTCTCAAGGCAAATTAGCAGGGTTTCTTTTTTAAACCATTACTTCCCAGGAATTAGAATAGGAAAGAGCACTGAAGAAATGTATAGGGGAAGGGAAAGAAAACAAAAAGCTATGCTTACCTGGGTGGGTACTCAGTGTGATGTTGCGGGCAGCAGTTTCTGTGCAAAGGCTAACCTGATGGGGTTAACAGGTTAAGTATGCTAGAAAGACCTGGCAAGAGGCAAGAAACAGACAAAGCACTATTTGGTTCCCAAGTTATATGTTAGGCCCTGTAAATGTTTTCCATGTACCATTTCATTTATTCCTTACCTCATGACAGTAACCCAAAGCAATAGTTACAACTGAGACATCATATTTTACTCATCTCATTCATTAATATATCTCTCATTAGTATGTAAGTTCCAAGAGGAAAGGACTCTTTTTTTCTCTCCTGTATCTCCCAGTACCTGTAACAGTGCCTGGCACATAATAGATGCTCAGTAAATATTTGTTGCATGACTAGCTAGCATTAATTGCTTATCTATTATGTGCCAGGCACTGTTAGAGATATCATCCCATGACTGAACTCATTTTAACTTTCACAACCAATGCTAAGACAGGTTAGTCTTATTATCTCAATTTTATAGATGAAGAAACTGGGTTGGAGACCCAGAGATATTAGGTAGCTTGTCCAATAAGTGATTGCTTGAGTATTTCAACCTATACAATCTAACTGCAGAACCCGCCTATGCAATCACTGTCCTATACTGAGGCTCAGAAAGGTTAAGTAACTTGCACAAAGCCATGCAGTTTAAGACTGGCAGGGCTGTGATTAAAACCAAGGTCTGACTGTCCCGGAAACTGTTGCCCTTTCTTCTGTGCTTCACTGCTTCAGAAGATTGCCAAGATAATGATTTCTTCCATTATCATTTTTACCAAGGACTCATCTTCTGAGATAAACAAGTGGGTGTGGTTCATTAAGGGTTCAGACAAAGGTAACAGACATCACCCAAGAGAATCATGAGTCCCAAAAGATCACCAATCTGCCACCTAATCTCATTGTTGGTATTTGGGGTTGGAGGAAGGTGAGAGAAGCAGCCCGCAGATGAGTCATGGGAAACCCCTGGTGGAGCCATCTATGCTGAGAGCTAGGCATTGAGGGCAAGTCACTTTCATGCCAGGCAAATCCTGACCCATGCTGCCCTACATAGCTCCGGAGTAGGGATGGTGTAGAGATGCTGATACAGCTTTTCTAAGAAACTGGTTCATAATTCATCCGTGTGACCTTGTGCAAGACACTTCCTCTCTTTGTGTCAGAGTTTCTTTATAATAGTGAGGCACCAGTGGAACTTTGTTGAATCAGAAGAGCTTTCCTTTATCCCTTTTATATATTGGACTTTTCAACATAAAATTTCATTTGGAGAAACGATTCCACATGAAAAACTTTCCTTAAAAAATCACTGAATAAAACAGTCTTTAGTTCATTCTAACTCATACCTTCTCAGAGTCTTAAAACACAGACACTGTCCTTTGGGTCAGCACAGCATTCCATTCAGCCTCACTTTCTACAGCCAGGAATGGGCCCAGGAATTTGCTGTGAGAGGCCATTCATAGATCTCCTGTTCCCTGGCTTCTCTCAAAGGTGGTTAACCCTCTCCTAACATGGCAGTTGTCTCTCCCATTGGGGCTTCTTTTTCTTCTTATTTTTTATTTTTATTCCAGTGTAGTTAACATGCGGTGTTACATTAGTTTCAGGTGTACAATACAGTGATTTAACAATTCTATACATTACCCAGTGTTCATCATGATACAAGTACTCTTTAATCTCCCCCATTGGGCTTTGTACTTATGCTACTTATGCATGTTGAAATAGAGCAAGGGTAACGATGCACAATTTCATTTGCAGGGCAGCTGCACCTCTGTTTTATATGAAGGGAATAGAACATTTACTGATTTTCTCTTAACATTCTTTTTGTTGATGTCTACCACCATGTGTCTGCCTGCTGGACCACAGTAGCCTAGTGTTTCCTGAGGATTACTGCTGATCTATAATAGTTCTAAATCCCTTGCCTGAGCCATAGCTTGGTTCCCTCACACCTGCTCACTCACATTTGTATAAGGTCTTCCTTTGTCTCATTGCTTATCATCATATGTAGGCTGAAGGACTTCACCAGGCACTCCTTCCTGGAGTCTGGTTTTCACATGTTCAATATAATTCCCTTTTCGTAAAGTTTTAAAAAGACCAAAGAAAAAAAACATTGTATTGCTTAGGTATGTGTGTGTATGTTTGTATGTTTTAAAAGACCAACATAAAGATAAACACAAAATTCAGAATAGTAATTATGGAGGGAGGGCCAGAGGGATGTCCAAACAGGGGGACAGAATAGAAGGGAAAGACAAAGGTAAAAATAAGCTCTCAGTAATGTTATAGTTCTTGGGTTTATGGGTGTTCACTACCAGTGTTCATAAATGTCATAAGTATGAAAAGTCCATATATGACCTAATAGTGATTAATTCTGTACCCCTGAGGTTCAAAAACAATGATTATAAGAGCAATGCAAGGTTTTTTATTAAACAGAATCTCACTTCCGTAACATACTTTTATTTTGTTTCCTTCCAATGTCAAGGTCTTTTTAAAACTCTGAGTGGATCACAGCTATAAGTTTGCATCTCTTCAAGTTCATTTTCCTCTCAATTATTGTCCATCATTTAGTCGGATTGGGATTCTCCTTGTTGGAAATACATTGCATTTCCCCCATAAGGCTATTTTTGTCTAGGGTTCATGGATCCTCATCTTGGGCTTTGCATGCTAGTTGATATGGATTCAAGAATTACGGACTATCTCCTGAATAATGTTTGCTGAAGGGCCATGATTGCTTGTTGCCAGATAAAATACTTGATCCTTAAATTTGAATTTCAGGTCAACAACAAATAATTTTTTAATATATGTATGAACTTGAGGCATACAGAATCCTGTATTTTACTTGTTAAACCTTGCCTTATCTCATTTGGGACAATAACTGCTCTTAAGGTCATTATTGGATTTGTGTCCCTGGGAGTATGAGTTTTAGAGTCAGACTCCAGTTCAAATCCTGGCTCCTCCACTCAAGACACAGAATGTTTTTGTCTCAGAGTTCTCATCTATTAAATAGAAATAACAGCAATACACCATGAGGTTGCTGGGAATGTTAAATAATATTTCTATAGTACTTAGCATAATGCCTGGTACATACTAAGCACTCAATGGCTATTGTCATTATTATTGTCAGTTTTATATGGAACATTATGTGCATCAGCCAAGATCTGAGCTGATACTGTAAAACTCTCCATTTAAAGGATTAATTTAGGAACTGACTCTCCTTAGTGTCTTCCTTGGTGATAACCAAGGCAAAGTGGCATCCTGCTTCTTCCTTTTTGTTTCTGAATACTTCTTCTGCCTGCCCCCCCCACCCTGTCATGAAGTGCCCCAGATTCATTTCTCTAATTGGTTTTCCTCTTTTAATATAAAGACCTTTTTTATATACCTGTGTTTAGGGGTCACTTAGAATTCCTCAAGATAGAGGCTATGGTCTTCCTTGATGGAGATACCTGAGTGACTGGTAATCACCTTTGAAATGCTACCCTTAAGCCAATGACTAATGAGTTTGGCTAACAAAGGGGAACAGCCCTGATCAATAACAGGTTTAAATGGAAAGCAGGGAAAGCAAGATCCCACAGATACTGAGAACTCTCTGTCTCTCACAGTCGGTCAAGAAATGAATTAAATTGGTTTTCCACTTGTCTTCCTCCTACTTTCAATACCTTCCTTCTTTTTTGTGACCAATGCCTTCACTGTTTCTCCTCTCAGGAAAGACTCCAGACCCTTTACATTCTCTTCTCTGACCCACCCTTCCCTCTCAAAACTTTCCCATGTGTTTACACACCCTCCCTGGTGTCTAATCGGATATAGGACATGTTAATTCATCTTTATTTTTAGAGAGAGAGGAGGGGGAAGGAGGGGCCATGGGAGAGGGAGAGAGAGAATCTTAAGCAAGTTTCATGTCCCATGCAGAGCCCACCACAGGGCTCAATCTCATGACCCTGAGATCATGACCTGAGCTGAAATCAAGAGTTGGACACTTAACTCACTGAGCCACCCAGGTGCCCCAGAGATATTAATTCATCTTAACATACTAACAGCTTTAAAAGATTCTATTTAATCCTCCTCCCAAACCACAGAGTTTTTTTCAACACCCTAAGCCTGAAAAAGTAAGCCTAACAGTGGCTCCCTAGCAGATAAGGGAGGCCGTGCAGGATTCCTTAAATCACACCACATTATCAGCTGCCTGTTCTATCTGCTTCGCATGAATGGAAGGGAGCAGTAGAGCAGATAATCTAAAGATCATTTCCACTTGGTTTGGGAATGCACCACACAGTGTTGTTGTAGCTGATTTGCTTTGCTAATTATGTTCTACTTAAGCTAATATTGAAATTGGTTCACATTTTTTAAGCTCATGTGGGCTAGAAGAGGGAAAAGGTGGTGGTGAGGCCCACTTTGAAATGAACGACATATAAGTTCAATGTGTGAGCTGATAGATCTAAAAGGTAAATGCAAAAGGAGCACAATAGAACTTTGCCAATTATACCTACCTCATGTGACTCCCCGGGCACTGAAAGGCCAGTCTTTGCAATGGCTTGCCCAGGATCTGAAATCTTCGCTAGTAGCCTACATTAAGGGTCTTAATCATGATGACATAACAATAGTTAAGGCATTATATAACCTTGGAGGAGTAACACATTTCCTATCAGACACCTTAGCAATTTGTCTGACTAAATCATCAGTCCTTATTGTCATCTAGTGGGAAAAGCACCGAAGGGGTGGGACACAAGACAGCTGTACCTTGATGGGAGCATGGGTACATTAAGAGACTGCTGGGCAGCTATGGCAGAAGTACAAGAACCAGGTGCCTTGAGGGTGTGCTGGGAGGGTTGCAGAAAGAGGGTAAGGCAATCTTCACCTTTTTCCTTCCCACATTTTCTTAGTTTCTTGCTCATGATAGACATAGAAAATATGCAACATTATCAAATAAATTCTTCCCTTCCTTATGCTTTTCCTGTTGGGCGATTGGGCTTTCGAGGGCTTCTAGAGATTTCAGAAATCTTGGTTTTCCTTAGAGGCATATCATTTGGAGCCAAAGCCTAACTATCTATTGTCTTTCCAACCCTGCAAGCTGCAGCAAGGGACCATGGGGCTATTGAAATGTCTTCCTCTCTTTCTCATTGCAGTCTGCTCCCAGTTCTCAAGAGGGGTGTATGCCATCTTTGGATTCTATGACCAGATGTCAATGAACACTCTGACCTCCTTCTGTGGGGCCCTGCACACATCCTTTGTGACGCCCAGCTTCCCCACTGATGCAGATGTGCAGTTTGTCATCCAGATGCGCCCAGCCTTGAAGGGCGCCATTCTGAGTCTGCTGGGTCACTACAAGTGGGAGAAGTTTGTATACCTCTACGACACAGAAAGAGGTAAGAAGAGGCATTTGCTCTCCGTTATGAATATTCATGTAACAATAATGTTCAACTTCCCTCGACTCATGTTTGTTCCCTTCTCTTTCAATAAATACAATCTAGTACTCTCTTAAAGTAGTCTTTAAATCCAAGATGAATTAAAATTAAGACCAAAAAAATCAATGCAATGGTAATTTTAGAATATAATTTTTCAAATTAAATACGTCCTCCCACCCCTGGCCATCGAAATGGGTTTGGGACTCTCCTGGTTGAGTCACTGTTGTTGAAAAAGAACCTTCTCCCCCCAAAATAATTTAGGTGGTCTAAAATGCACGAAGTAAAAGCAGCTTTATCTAAAATAGAGAGAGGCCTCAGCTGGAAAGTTTTGGAAAATCAATCATATCAGAGAGTCTAATTATCCCCATTTTAGAGGTTAGAAAACTAAAACCCAAAGCAGAAATGTGCCATTTAAGCACAGAGCTGGGACTGGTGTCAATATCTCCTGCTTTTAGGGCTTGTCCTAACAGAGCACCTTAAGGCTTCAGCTTACAGGACCTCAACAATCATCTGATGGAAATAATAAGTGGAGAGTATCTAAACTGGTCTTTGGGAATGGATGTTTTTTCTAATATTGAGATAATATATGGAGGACACATTCTGTTGAAACAGTCTCAGAAATTAAGAGTCTGATCTTAAAGAGTATACAGTGAGGTATATCTGTTAACTATGTAACACGTTATAATTCAGCCAAACAGACTCTTCAAAAGTCCAGTTATCTTTGAGGGGTTTCCCAGTAAAACCAAGGGATCCCACCACTGTAAGATTCCAAAAAAAAAAAAAAAGACAAGAAAAACAATGTTACTTTAACATTTGTTTGCCTGCAACTCTGGCTATAGGCTGGGGATGGTTCTTCCTGACTCAGAGAAGGAATGAGCAGATAGAAGGCCTGTCTGCCTGAGTGGTACCTGGAGAGGAGGTCTTTTCTAGGTAACTTAACTTGAAGGACCATTTTGTTTTTGGAAACACAGAGAACTCCCTGTATTTGCCTATGGTACTTACTTCTAAAATATCAGATTTCATGAATCTGAAGCAAGAGATCCAAGTTCTACTTCAAGCTCTGCCATTAACGAGATCTATGACCTTGACTAATGCATTGAAGCTCTCTTGGCCTTGTCCCCTTCCCTAAAGTGCATCTCTTCTTCATGTCACATTCTTTGATTTTTTGAGATACTATACCAGACACAGGACATTTTGTATCTTGCTACCAACCCTAACTTATATATCATCAGTTAATTAGTCAAGCAATTCTATAAGTTGTTACCAACCCCGAATGGTGTGTTCCAGTCTTGTGATAGATGCTCACATAATACAGTTCTAATAGGGGTGGACAGAAAAGGACATACATGAAACAATTCATGAACAATGTGGAACACTATCAAATTGAATACTACGCTATAGACTGTGGTCGCTCTAAGAATTATGAAAAGGTAGCATCCCAAGAAAGTGGAGTTTTCAGAAAAGGCTGGCTAGAGGATCTAGGCTTTAAAGGATATGGAAGTTGTGGATTGCAAGAGAATAGGAAGGTGTGGTTTGGAAAAGGGGAAAAGAGATGAAGCAAGGGCAGAATCAGGAAGGAGTGCTATGCATTTACACAGAGCCTTGCCTGATGAGGGTACCAAAATAGCTTCAATATTCTAATTCACAATTTGCTAAATTCTAATGCATTTCATTTCTTTCAAACACTGAGGATGAATTAGCCTATTTCCATGTACTGTATAGGGTGTTCTCTAGTGAGTAACAATCTAAATTTCAAAAAGGAAGTTTGTAAATCAGGCAGCTTCTCTCTTGAAACCTTTTGTAAACTAAATATCAGTTTTGCTAATACCGTGACCTCTCATTTATTTAAAAGCAGAAGATACAATTCATGCATTTTCTCCTCATCTCCCATGACCCTTCTTTGCCCATGAGCTGTGAAGTGGAGAAAGGAAGCAAAAGTCCATCCAGGTCTCTTCCCTATCCCTGCCTATTTTCTCAGATCATCTCACTAAATAGTTTGGACAATTCTGTGGTTTGGAGCCAAAAGAAACCTTTCTTAATTGTGTGTATTCATATTTTTCCCCTATAGCCATTTAGCTGGTGGAGCTGATCAGATCAGCTTAAATACTTTCTATGAACTTTTACACTAACCCCCTTCTTGGAAAGCCTTCTTAAAACACTGAATCATGACCCTGTTCCAGTATTTTCAATGGCTTTAATTGCCCACATGGCGGGGGAGGGGGGCGGGGGGGGAGTAGTCTATTCTTTAAGACTCAACATAATTATGCCTCAACCAACTATCAAACCTATTATCCCTATGTTACCTGATGAAAACCTTCTACTGCAGGCAGCTCCCATTTTCCACTGTTGCCCAAATGTACCAGAACTACGTTTGGTCTCAGCTACTTGGTCTCTACTACCTAGAATTCTCCCCTTCATCTTGATTATGAAAATCCTGCCAATGCTTCCATTTTTTAAAACCCACCTCAAACTCTACTTCTCTAAGAGACCCTTCCCTGGCTACTCCAGCTCATATTCATTCATTCATTCATTCATTCATTCATTCAATTGGTGCCAAGGTTACAATGGTGAACAAGATAGACTTAATTTCTGCACCTATCCTAATGTATAGGAACTAGTTTTAAAGATTCTCAGTGACAGCCTCGTTGAGAAGGGGCATTTAAACTGAGAGCTAAAGAATTAGAAGGAGACAACTGTGTGAAGAGTAGAGGGAAAGAGTTTCTGCAGTGGAAATATCAAGTGCAAAGGCCCTGTGGCAGGGAAGAATTTGACATGTTTGAGGAACTGAAAGAAGACAAGTGTGAGTAAAGGGGAGTGAGGAGGTTGAGGGTGACCTGAGATGAGACTACAGAGGTAGACAGGAGATAGAGCATAGCCATGGAGAATGGACAGAAGCCATGGTAAGGAGTATGAATTTTATTCTAACTTCAATGGGAAGTCTTTGGAGTATTCTGAACAGGGGAGTCACGTGATCTAAGTTTCTATAGAGAGTGGAATGTGGTACAAGCGCAAAAGAAGGGAAACCAATTAAAAGGCCACCATGATTATCTAGGTAAGAAATGATGGCAGCTTAGACTAGGCTGGAGATAGAGAAAATGGATGGAGCTGAAATACATTTTGGACACAGAATCAACAGAACTTGAGGACAGATTGACTGTGAGGGAGGAATGTGAGGGAGAGGAAGGCTTTGTGGATGACTGCTAGGCTTTTGGCCTGAGTGATTGGGTGACATGGTAATGCTGTTTACTGAGTTGACTGGGCAGGAAAAGAACGAGAGATCCTGCCCACCTCTGAAGACCCACAGAACCCTTTTGTCCATGCCATTCAGTTGGCACTTAACATTAAGTGTTTGCCATTGCTATTTCAGTGCGTCTGCTATAAGCCCCTCTCTCCAGTGTGATAACAATTGGTTAGCCCCTAGATTCATACGTTGTGCCTACTCTGTTAAATAGCACAGGACTAGGGACATATTTAGAATTTTCCCAACACCATTACTGATTAAAGAGTAAGCCCATGTCCATTTTTTTGTTGTTGGACTGAAAGAGACAAAGGAAGGAAGGAAGGAAGGAAGGAAGGAAGGAAGGAAGGAAGGGAGATTGAGAGTAGGAAATGAAGGAAGAAAGAACGTGAAAGGAAGAAAGCAGGAGAGAGAGAGAACCCAGTTTATTTTTTATTATTATTTATTTATTTTTTATTGGTGTTCAATTTGCCAACATATAGAATAACACCCAGTGCTCATCCCATCAAGTGCCCCCCTCAGTGCCCGTCACCCATTCACCCCCACCCCCCGCCCACCTCCCTTTCTACCACCCCTTGTTCGTTTCCCAGAGTTAGGAGTCTCTCGTGTTCTGTCTCCCTTTCTGATATTTTCCACTCAATTTGAGAACCCAGTTTATAAATCAAACCATGAGGTACAGTTCTTTAAAATATTCAATCAAGTATCTATTGTGTATTTCCTCGTTTTCTACAATAACCATCTATTGCTTTTGTAATAAAAATAATGGGGGAAAATTACAACTGTGAAATCGAATTTTAGAATACTTTAAATTACATAAGAGAGAAATGGAAGACAGACAGAAGGGAGCACCTATAATTACATTCAAATAAGCTAAATATATAAATGATGTGACTCTACTGTATAAGGGCAGGGGTAAGTGAGAAGCTGAGAAATGGATTACACAGTTGAGGTCACTTAAAAGATTTGTGGCACAATCAGGGTAACATTGCCTCTGAAATGATGAAACAGCAAATGGATTTCAAGGCTTTGTTAGCTACACGTGGATTTCTGTCTGCCGAGAAAGGTCTGGTTTTGTGTTTGCAGTCAACACTTTGCTTTGTTACCAAAATACCGTGTTGTTTCATTAATACAAAGTTGAAAATTCTGCTCTTGGTGCTATATACAGAGAAATTCAGTTCTTAGAAAAATCATGAGGTTGACTAAGTGAGATATCTGCGCTTCTGTACCTTCTCCTCTTTACTGACACCCCTTTTTTATTTACCCAGGGCTCCTTCTATCTTACTTCTCTACACCTGCCCTCCCTGGAGGGAGCAAAGCCTTGATCTCTCTGTCCCAACCCGCCTCTACACCTCCACAGAAGCTTTCCTGTCCCACATTTCGTTTCCACTGATTAATAGACTTTCTCTGCAAGTGACAACAGTTCAGCTGACCAATGTACTCACACTAATTTCTCTATAGCTGTTAATGATGTGATGTGTTAGTCTATCCAGGGGGAAAAAAAATTCTATTCAGGTAAGGGCCTTCTGTGACGTAGAACCCTAGTCCAGAGCATGGCTCTCTGATTCTGGGATCTTAGGCACCACAAGTCCAGTTGGGGAGGTCTCTTGCCCACACCGCTTCCCATACAGAAAGTCCTAAAGCCATGCCAGGGAGGTGGCCACCTCTTCCAGCTTTCTGTTAGACTTGTCTCTTGGGTATAAGTGACCTAGTTCTCTGTGGTGCTAACATTTCCCCCAGAACAGCAACATACTTGAGAACTGCAGCCAGACTCTCTCGTGCCCCTGACAACTCTCCTTGCCTTCAATGGGCACAGCCCACAGAGATGAAAGGTTCTGGCCCAGGCTGCGGCTCTCAGCTTAGATAATGAGATAATAGTTCTAAGTGCCCTTTGAGGCAACTAGTCCCTACCTTCTTGCCAGTGTTCAATAAACTCCTGCTGTTTCCCATTCTCAACCCGAAACTCCCTACTCAGTTCCCAAGTAACTCTCTGGAAATCAACAGCCTTCTAAAAGACCTTTCTATTTGCTCTAGAAAGTTGTGGCAGAAACATGGGCAGTGGCAACAGGTAGTCCATCAGTCACCAAGTAATTATTGGGCATTTTCTAGTGCTAGCTTGCACCAGGCTACCGGCAGTATTTAAGAGAGGCAGAACTAGGTCCTGGCTTTGAAGAGTTCACACTCCTGTTGCTGAAACAGTGATTTATATCAGAGGCCTGGAAAAAAATTAATTTTTAACCCAACTGTTCCCTCATCCAATAATGACATGTGCACTCATTAGAGCAGACACCTTGTGAAGATTAAAATTGTTGCCAGATAGTGAGGAAGATGGGAAAACGTTGAAAGAGCTTGAGGGTTTAAGAGGTAAAGAGATTCCCCTCAGACAAGGAGAAAAGAGCCTTTCCTCAGAGGAGTGTTTTCAGATTGACTGGATTCAATTCCACACACCTTCCTGCATATTGTCATTTACCACCTACTTATGCAACCTGGCTTCGTCTCTCTCATTCAGTTCTGCTTTCCCAAATAAAGCACAGAATCTCTGTCTCCCATCTCTCTCTGTTTCTGTCTCTTGCTCTCCCTCCCTCCCTCCCTCCTTCCTGCTTCCCTGTCCCTTTTTACACACACACACTTCCCAGTACCAATCAGTGGCACAAATCAATATAATCTGTATTATTGGCACCATTTTATCATAAGATAAAGCTGTTTGGTAAGAGCAGCTGCCATTTCTTATAAGCACTTAGTATGCTCTAGGCCCTGAATTTCTAGATCACCCCATTGAATCCATATGGCATTCCCACATCCTTCGACTGAGGAAACCAAGGCACAAAAAGGCTAAAAGTAGTGAAACCAGGATTTCAACCCAGGTCTGCCACATTCACAGTCCATGCATGCTGTTCGCTGGACTAACCTACTGCCTCCCCTACTTCTAACATTTGAAATCTTCTACTACCTCTTCGCTAAGTCCTTCCCTTAGCCGTTCTTCAGAGGACCTGGTACCTAGACCCTCCCTGTCCTAGGGGTCTTCCTATGGATGTACTTTGTCCAGGGCTTGAGATCCTCTATTAAAACCTGGTGTCCACAAATGAACACAAGAAATCGTGGTCCCAGAGTTCCAGGAATCCGGATAGGCAGCAGATCAAAAATCCTGGCTAAGAGGGAAATGAGTAGCAAAAGTAGCTAATACAGCCAGACACAGGGGGGTTGCCTGTGGTGCAAACTCATGGAGTGCTGTGGTGGGGACCTGGTTCTGAGGTGAAGTGAACTCAGAGATTCCTCTCTGGGGCAGAAACAGTTCCCAGTGCAGAGAGAGCTCTGAGTGTGCAGGTGTTCATCACTAAGGGGCCATTTTTGCTTGGAGAAAAAGAAAGCAAGGAGAGGCGGAAGATAGGTTCTACCATGGTTACTTGGCAGGAACCTGGAAAAAAAAGTAGCAGGCACCTTGATTTAAAAAAAAAAAAAAGAAAGAAAGAAAGAAAGAAAAAGGACAGACTATCGTGGATTTTTTTTTTCTCCTCCACTTTAAGAACTGAGTAAAGGATGTGCGAAGGTAACAGATGGCTCCAATTCTAGTCATGTCCATTTGCCTTCTGGGAAAAGCAAAGCCAAGAGAGTTTTTATTGAAATTCAAGCTACTTTTTACATCTGAATAAATTAGGAAGGCCCAGAGAGTACATTATGCTGTGAGAGACAGATACTAAATTCCCCTGTTTGAGCGGCAATAATCGGGGTTGACAGTACCTGAGACATTTGGTAGCTTCTGCGCCTGCCTAATCTATTGTGATGAGTCCTCAACTATGAGAGCATCTTGAGAGCCTGTGCAATAATAACAGTGAATGACTATTTGGACTGGGTTGTGAATAAAAGACCGCACATATGTCTGTAATGAGAATTTCATTGAAAATGAAAATACCGAAGCTGTCATATTTTTTAATACTTCGATTTGCACATCCTTGACTGCTTTGGGGCATAAAAAGAGAAAGTGCAGAGCAATTTGTTGTCAGCTCTTGAAATAAATTATCATTTAAACACTTCCTCTCCACAAAGGTTATTAGCTTAGTAGCTTGTTCCTGGGGTTGGACCATCAGTAGGGGAAAAAAAAAATCGCAAGACATTAAACTACCCTTTCAAAAGCTGAATATTAGTTACTGTGGAAATTGTTCTCTCAGTGGCTTAACATATTTTGCTGTAGCTCTCCAGTGCTACAGATTAGACTGCAGTGACTATTAATAAATACTGTCATATTTTACAGCTGTCACGCAAAGCTGAAAAAAGGCTTCGCTGTGATTAGATCCTGTTTACTGTAATATTTCCAGCTCAGCCTCAGAAAGGCAGTTTTCCTATAAAGGTATTTTCCATAAGTAGAATATTTCTCCAACAGACAACATGACTAATTTTAATGTATCATTAACTCCTTGGTGGCAGTGAATTTGTGGTTAAACTGACTTCACAGCCAGAGAGCCATTCCTCTCCAGAGACACACTAAGCTAAAATGTTGAATTTTCTCTCTTGGGCTGTCCTTCATATTCAGAGATGGTGTGACCATCAGGAGATGTGCTTCGAGTCATTACCCTCCCCCACACAGACAGAAGGACAAATTTGCACTGGTTTATCTACCTTCTTTTGCCCTGTCCCTCTTGTGACCGATTGCATTGTTTGCAAGACAGCTGGTCAGGATTTAGGGCAGGAATGACACTTCAGTGGGCTAGCTAGAAATTCTGCTTCCTGAGCTAAAATGCCATCATAAGAGCAAAAGAAATAAATCTCTAGCCCCCCTACCATGCATTAGCTGTTTGGAATGGTATTCACATCTCTGAAAAAAAGGAGGTGACAGCTGGCAGGGTTGCTTTTGCTCTGACCTTCCATTGCTTTTCATCGAGCTCCTTGAGGAATTAACCCTCACTAAGCTGAATATCTAGTTTTCGATGAATGAGTGGTCCTGACACTATTAAGGGTTGAGCCTGAAGGGTCCTTGAGAAGGCTCTTCTAAATGTTCCTTGCGGGAAGCGACAGACTGTGGTGTAGACCTACAACCGTGGCTTTAAGATTCGTCCCCAGGAGCCCCTTTAGGAAACAATTAAAGCCAGGGCAGGAATGCTGTGAAGTTAAACAAAAGAATACATGTACTGTCTTTAGCACTAAGCTGGACACAGTAATACGCTCAATAAATTTTACCTTTTACTATTATCATTATAGACCAGTGGTCCTCAGTGGGGAGGGAATGTGATTTGACCCCCCCCCCCACACACACACAGGGACATTTGGCAATGTCTGGAGACATTATCAGTAGTGAGGAGAGGCCAGGAATGCTACTAAATATCCTGCAGCACACAGGACAGTATCCACCTCCAAAAGAATTATCTGGAACAAGGTAGCATCAGGGTCAAAGGACTGATGGTTGCAGGAACTCCTCAAGGGGTTGTCAGTGAACCAATCTAGCATCTACTGAGTGTCTCCTACTGTGCCTAGATTAGTGTTAAGAGCTAGCTAGGTTCAATAGGAGGTAGAGCCTTTGGCTTTGAAGAGCTTCTATTATGGTCAGCAAGACAGGATAAGATTAACGCACATGAAATAAAGATAAGTATAAAACAACATAAGGCAAGAGCTAGATTGTGTAGTACAGATTTGAAGTATTGTGGGAATCCAAATAAGAGAGAGTTTGCAATAGGCAAGCTGACCCATTAGGGAAAGCTCAACAGAAGAAGTTAGACATTTTTCTAAGCCCACCACCCAACTAGCAATGACCTTGCCTTGATTGCTAAGGCCAAGTTGGTATCTAGAACCAAAACAACATGGCATTCCCATCAAGGATCCCAAACGTCAGAGCTCAGGGCAAGAAACACAATTAAAGGAAAAACCAAAAAAAGGAACAATGTTCCTTTTACTAAATGGAAAGCAATTACAGAGCTGTTGAAAATAGGCAGTAAACAAAAGGAGGGAGGAAAATACTGGCAAAATTCCATTCCACCACCACCCCCCAACTAATCCTGTAGCAAAAGTGCAATTTGCAACAAAATCAACAGTGCTTTCTCCCTCTCTCTTGCAGTCAAACACACTGTTTGGCATCAGCACTAGCACACATGATGCCTTAGCAGAAAAGTGGACGGAAGCAAGGAAGACAGGATGAGTGGGAGGTTAAGGTGGAGCACAGCTCACTTCACCCTGCCCTCCCCTCTCCCCTCTCCCCTCTTCCCCCCTTCCCCAGTGTCTGTGGAGTACCTTCAGTCAGGGGGAAAGTGTGGGCACTAACAGAGAGTACATCCCTCCCCATCTTCCTGGATTCGTTCCCATCAGTAAGTTGCCAGTGTCGGCTGCTATCCTGCTTTGTCTACTCCACAAATGATCTGATTAATTCTCTGGTGCTAACTGCCTCAGCGGGCCTTCTCGGCAGTAGAACAGAGGCTAATTAAGATCATGTCAGGCGAGGAGGCTGACAGGTTATATTCCTGGCCACACAGAACTTTTTAGAGGGCGCTTCAACTCCACCGCAGGCAGACAGTGCTTGGCCAGGCACCTGACTCCATCGTAGGCTTCGCATTTATTTCCACCAATTCCTGCATCAACAGGCCTCTGTTTTGTCCAGGATGTACTCCTTCTTCTTGGGATAATGAGCTGCCACTGTGTTTGCTTTCAGTTGCATTACTTCAGCTTCCTTTCATTTGAATTTTTTTTCATTTGAATTTTTAATATGCTTGTAAACAAAGATAATAATTAATAGTGGGAAAAAATTAATAGTGGGGTCATTTTCCCTCCTAAATCATGTGTGTAAGTGTGTGTGTGTGTGTGAGAGAGACAGACAGACAGACAGACAGTGTGTGCATGTCTCACCAGCACATAGCCCATAGAGGTGAGTTTAGGACAAGTAAAGGAAGCCCTACTTCTCACAGCAGGTAGAAAATGGAGGAAACATATGGAACTCATTACACCAAGTGGTAGATTAGACTGAAAATAAAAATAGCTTCTCCCTCCCCCCAATAAAAGCTTAGGTGAATTCATGGATGACAGATTCACAGTGAGTTATTAAGGGAAAGATATGTTTGAAGATTTCTCGAAACTGAGGTCACCACAAACCGCACAATAGATTTAAGGGGTCATATTTGCTTTCTCGTAGGCAACTGGTCACACAGGGTGCTGGCATTCTGTGACCTGGGTTTTTAAAGATAATCTCAAGAGTCTGCTATGCATCTGGGAGGTGGAGAGGAATACTAGGAAATAGGGAAATGTTCTTCAGGACCACTGTGTCTACTCTTCTAGAATCAGAGCCTCCAACCACACAGCAAGAAAAATACACTATTGTAGGAGGTGACTGGCCCAGCTATAAGGATGTTTAAGAAAACCAGTTCCATGCCCAACTGTGCCACTAAGTAGCATGTGTGATCCTGGGTAAGTCACAGAGCCTTTCTGGTCCTCAGATCCCACACCTGCAAAAACGAGGGGAGTGGACTCAATCATACTTCAACCAACAATTTCTGGGTGCAGCAATTGTGTGGCAAGGGCATTACTAGGGTTATAGAAGTGAATGGAACAGAGTGCCTATCCTTAAGCAGCTCACAGTTTCGAAGGGGAGCAAGGGTGTGTAAATAAGTAAGTAGAATCTACAGTGATTCTTTCAGGTTCTAAAATTCTGTGGGCTATCATAGCACTTCCATTTCTTTCTCTTTTTTCCCCCATAATGAAACCAGAACTCCTTTTCAAATGGCCACTCTTAGGGAGGGTTACAGAGACTCAAATATTCACTCACATCAGCTTTGAAAATTAGCCAGACAACCTCAGAACACTCAGAGATCCTTCTTGCTCACCCCTTAGTGCCCAGTGCTTAACCTTTCCTGGATCCTGCTAGGCAGAGGAATAAAGGAAACAAGGCCAAGCTGGTAGATTAGGATGTCCAGTAGGTCTTAAAACCCTTCATGGTAGATCTCACAGGTTTTCTTCTAATGAGATGTGCTGGAATTTTCAAAAGTCCCGTCCTCCCCCTACCTAAGGTCTTTACTATCAGCACCCTTCAAATTTTTAAGCCATAGCCCCACACAGCCCTTTCTAGTCTCAAGGCTTCTGTGAAATCAATGCATTTCTACCAAAAATTTCTAGGATAATAATGCAGCTTTGTTTCTTGACTATATCCAAATTCTGCAAAAATTCAGAATCCTTCCTGAGGCAAGACAGTTACACGGGCTTTCCAAAGGGTCTCTCCAAGTCTAGATCTATATATCTCATCTCCCTCTAAAACCTTTATCTTGATGCCCCACTGGGACCTCAAACTCAACATCCTGAATTCTCTGAATTTATCATCTTCCTAGAAAATTCTTTCCTCCATCTGTGTTCCCAGGCCCCATGAGTGCCACTGCCTGGCTGCCCAAAGCAAAAACTTCATCCTTGAATCTTCCCTCTTCATCATTCCTCACACTCATCACCAAGACCCTCTTCTGCATTCCCTCCACCACTGACTCAAGTGCAGCCTGCCATCACCTCCTGCACTTAATAGAGCTCTTCATCTTACCCCTTTCAGGGCCACCAGGCAGCAATCTTCCCTTCACATTTCTCACTTGCCTAAAAGCTTTCAGTGGTGTCCCATGACTCCTAGCATGGTGTCCTAACTTCTTAGCAGGGCACAGAAGGCCCTACTTGATGCAACTCCAACCCGTTTTCCTAGCCTCATCTCCTCCCATTTCTTACCCACTCGGCCTCTGTACTCTAGCCATCTGGAACTATACTAGTTTCAATATGCCATATGTGCAGTACCTTTATGTTTTTGCTCCATGCCTTTGCATATACTGTTCTGACGTTCTGGCACTCAGCCCCTTCACCCTGCTCCCCTCACCTTCACACATACATACACACACACACACACATACACACTATCTGCTAAATGACATGTCCTTCAAAACTCTGCTCAAATATTCACTTCCCCAGGCCTAGGTGTCCAAGGCTGCCTGCCCTGTGTCCTCATAATACTTTGTATATGCCTCTAGTATAGATCTGATCCTACTATAGTAGTATTATCTGTTTATGCTTTTATCTTCCTCAAGAGACTGTGAACTGATTGAAGATTGTTGTCTTACTCATCTCTGCCAGCATTGTGCTAAGTTGCTGAGTATAATACAATGCCTGGATGGTTATTATTATTTGTAAATTGAACAAATGAATGAGTGAATAACAGAACCTTCATTTAAAACAAAATGGGATATTTGAAGGGCCTAGAGGAGGTGGTAAAAAAAGGACTTGGGTGGATTGTATCCTCAGGTCATACATTAGATATTGCCCCCCTACCTCTTATACACTGGGCTAGTTCTCACTTTGAGTCCTTCTGTGACCCAACCCCTTCACCAAATATATCACTTTCCTTTTAAAAAAAATAACAAAAAAGATATCACCTTCCTGGTCCAATCAACTTGGAAGCAGAATGAACATTTTAGTGCTGGGAACATTCGTTGTAGGTCTTTGGCTAAAGGACACCCCTCCAATATGGTAGATGGTCCCTGAGTCTCAGCCAATACAGAGTCATTAACGTTTGAGGAATTTCAAGAGCCAGTGTATAGGTCCTGTACTATTTTATACCAACCAATGGTATTTAGAGATCCATATGAATTCTCTAAAGATAAGAGGAACGTGATATTAATTTCCACAGCTGCCAATGAAAAAGTAAATAAAGCAAATTATTTCAACATGTCTATGTAGACAATATGACAAGGATGAGAGGCAACCTGAGAGCAAATGCAGTCAGTTCTCAGTTATCCGTACAAGATGAAGTGAAACAGGCACAGATAAGCCAAAGGGCATTTCTGTGGACATGAAAAAATGCCATTTTATAACAGAATTTCCTTCTTGTTTCTATACTACTTAGGCTTAGCTGAACATGGGAATAAAGGGAGGTACTCTAGGGGAAGGGAACTTTAAAGATGTCCTTTCAATTATAAATTCTCCCAAAGACAGGAAGCACCCTTTGGAAGAATTACCAGGAATAGGATATAAAATAGTTGTATGGAGAAATAGAAGTAGATAAGGGGGACGCAGAAGGAAACAGAGGAAGGGCCCTGAATCTGGCAAGAAAAGACATGATGTCAAGGCCCCCAAAACAAACTTTGCTGATCTTAAAATGACCAGCCCCACTCCTGAAACCATAGTGACTGACAGACATAAATCAGGAACAAAGACAATTGACAGTAAACATTGAAGGCCTGGTAATTTTTGCTAAAGAGGTTTGAAGTGAGGCTTTATATTGCTTAAGAAATTCAAAAGAATTGCATCAGCTCTAAAGTTTCCAGGTTTCAACAAGCAAACTACAGAATTATTACACAGAAGCATTGTATACCTCGGAGAGGCTGAGAAAAAGCCTCTAAAGATTAGTTGGGTCTCTTCTTCTTTTGGGAAGCTCTTGGTAGAGGTGTATTCCTCCTGGAAATCCTGGAGAAGAAATAAATGGTTTCCATTTGGCATACTACAGCAGAAAGCTATACAATATTTGCTAAAACTAGCCCTGGTCTTTCATTTTTTGACTCTTTTCAATAATATAAGTCTATTATGGCTTGTCAATAAGATGGTAACTTTCAAGAGGAAGCACTAAGGCTTATCTAAGTGATTTTTTTTTTTAATCCCACCACTTTTATATAACACAGTGCTGGATAGCAGCATTAAAAAAACTTAGATGTCAAGCTGGAGAGGTCTTTAAAGTTCCTAAGTCTGAGGTTTCAGGTTCTGAAAAATGGATTGGCCCCATATTTTGTCGAGTCGGTAAGTCTCCTAATCTGTAATTCTACTTAAAATGTGGGATTCCAAAAATCTAAAGGCTAGCCACAGATTTATCATATTAAGCCTTTTCTACTCTGTCTCAATGCTTTTATCTACATAATGGCAGTAATATACTTTGCACCCTATCTTGCAAGAATAAAGAGGAATGTCATAATGACGTAAGCTAAAATCAAATGCTGAGCATGACTGCGCAATTGCCTACAGCTCAAAGAACTCTGTAGATAAGTGGTTAAGATGCAAGACAGGCTCATCATCTGCGCCCACAGAGTTACAGAACTATCCACCAGGCTTTACCCAACAGAATTGAAAGAGCACACACTATTCCACATTCTTCATATACTCACCCACCCGGAGGATCCAGCCAGTTCTATCCATTCTTTGCATCGATTAGCAAGTCAACAAGCCACCACATTAAATGGGAATAGTCCACAAATGCTCATCAGACCAGGGCCATACCATGGCTAGCAGGAACGGCCACAGGCTCTAGGCTCGGGGTTGCGTGTCCGTTTCCTCACCCTTAGAGTAAGAGAACACTTGTACCTAATTCATAAGATTGTTGTGCAGATTACATCTAGGATAGGCTCCTCCACCAGTTCCTGGCACCTAGTTAACATTCTGTCAGTGTCAACCATCATTATTAGGCTCTTATTGGGGTCACAGGGAAGGGGTGAGGACTGAGACACAGAATGAGAATCCTAGGTTGCCCTATCTCGTCTCTTCCGCACTTTTGGGGTGACCCTGCTCACCTCTCTGGTGTGCTAATTTTGGTTCTCCTCCATCAGAATCAGAACCTGTTCCTGGGAAAGGAGCGAGGAAGTTTATTTACATGACACGGGGGCAGAAGTGACTGATGTACACAGCCTCACGCAGACCTCTTGTGTTTTTGGCAAGTGCAGAAAGCCTCAGGCCACAGGAAGGAAGCTTTGCCTCTGGAATTGCAATACTGGTGATGGAGGAGGAAGATCATTGGCTTCCTGCAATCCTAACTTCATAGGCAGCCCTCTGTCCCACATATTGCCAAGGCTAGACCCATTGCTGAAGAGAAGGGAAGGAGTGGAAGGGCTGGACCAGCACATTTTAGTGGTTTTACTGGGCACATGTTCTGGAGAATAATAAAACAGAAAATAGCATTCTCTTCATTCACAAGCAAATAGAAATGCCTAAAGGCAACTTAAGCTAAACAGACAGCCTCTTTGGACAGTCCTGAAGCTAGTGGCTCCACCAAAAACATATCTATATTTTCATTTTTTTGATAAGCTGACAGAAAGTGGAGCATATGTCTTTTCTGACATTTTAGGCTCTCTTGGATTCATAGTATGTATACAGAGTCCTAGAATCCTGAAGCAAAGCTCAGTTTATGGTCTTACATTAGTTTGGCTAAAAGCTGGCCACTGTTGGGAAAGGGAGGAATGGCCAGGTCTTTGTGCAGGTTCCCTTCCAGTCTCTCCCTGCACCTGCAGTCCCATTCCCTGCATCCATGGCCATAGGACTGGACAGACCTGATCATTTGTGTATACACCCACAAGGAGGGCCATGAAAAGAAAGTCAAGAACCACAGAGAGCATGGGGGGAGTCTCTGGTCATGTGGAGAGAGATCATGCAAAGGATTCTTTCTGTAGCCTTAGAGATGAACGGATAAGATATAACAACTACCCTCACTGACAAATCCAAAGTCAGCATCCTCCAAACCCCAGCTGCCTCATCACTTTATCTTAGTGGTTGTCCCCACCACACAGGCGTTCAAGATACCATGGGACAGTGGCCATGTCTTCTGAACACAAAAACAGGACATGCAGTCCGACAACATGCTTTCTTTTCTTTCTGGTTTTTCCAAGGCAGGCCTAAAGATTTCAGTCCCAGCTCTGACGTAGATCAGCTGTGTGACCTTGGGGGAAGAAACCTCTCTAAGCATCTGTAAAGTGGCATTGGTTAATGTATCTGCCTAATTGGACTGTTAACAAAAACTAAATGAGATATGGTGGCAGCTCTTAGCACAGTGTCTGATAAACAGAAATGCACCCAGTAAGTGGTAGCTATTATTACCTATGGTAATGATTGAAATTTTGCAGACACATCGACATGAGACATGGTTTAGTTACTAAGTTCAAGAAAAGAAGATACATGAAATTTGACCTGCCCCAGAAAATCCTAGATGTCTTATCACTGTATCTGTAGACACTGCTTCCCCTTCAGTTTAACAAGGCATAGAAAGAAGGCGACCTTCTCACTGACCTCATAATTCCTCGTAGCCACCGATAAGCTATTTAGAGCTTTGTGAATCTGATTTCTCTCCTGGCCCCTATCTTTTGTGTTCTTTGAATGTTCCAACTTGAAATTAGAGAACTATCTCCATAAACTATTTGCTTGTATGAGCTCACCTGTCACTGAGAGATCGAAATTATTGCTTAGCTGGAACCCACCAAAATGGAAGAGCAGTTATTTTAATTAATATTATTCAAAACAAAACCTACCATTTTACACTTCCAAGCATCATTCCCATGTCTTCTGTCATCATTCATGCCCTGTGAGGAGGGCAGTTCAGGCGTATCACTGCCAGTTTACTGCTGAAAAAAATCTATATTCCCCCAAAAGGGAAGTGACCTGTCCAAGGTCACACAGCTAATGAGTAGTGAAAACAGGACTCAAGTCCAAATTTCCTAACACCCAGTCCCACAGTCTTCCCATTCCACCAGGCTGCTGAATGATTTTAGGTCAAAAGATTATTTCCATACTGACAATGATAGACTCAGGCTTTAGGGGGGATGTTTAGGGGCGAACAAGTAATTAATTCTTTGGACCAACATCCTCCCTTGCCTGAGCATCTGCTAAGTGCCAGGCTCTCCACTAAGCCTTTTAAATGCAACAACTCCTTTCATCTTCACTACACTTCTATAGCAAGGTACTTGTGATTCTCATTTTACAGATAAGAAAGTAGAGGCATGGCAGAGGTAAGTGACTTGCTTAATGCCACACTCCTAGTGCGTCCTGAAGCTAGTTCTAGATGCCCTGTTTCCTAACTCCCAGTCAAGTGTTCTTTCTACGACTCCACACTGACAGGAACTTCCAGCTCTCTTATTAACAAGGAAAGGATGTTATTTTTAAAGATGCTTTAGGGCAAAAAGATAAGCCAGTCCTCTCTCAATTCCTCATATGATAGAGAAGTACAGAAAGCAGGCAAATCATGCCTAATCCCAAAGCCCTGACTGCACAGCTGTGGAAGGACAGCTAGGGACACGGAATCCAGCAGAGAGAACTCAGGGCAGGGGTAGATCCCCTCTTACCTGCTCACCATCTGGGCTCCAGTCACAGATGGTTTTTAACCAAAGAGAAGGGTGAAGTAGGAGTAGTCAGTCTTTCACTTCCATCCTCCCATGAGGAGCTTAGGGTCCTGCTCTTGTTCCAAACTATCCCACACCCCTCACCACAGTCACCCTTGTTCCCCATTCCCTGGAACTCTGCTAGATGCCTGGAGACTGAGGAGGACACTGGTTGCACACCTCGATGACATTTGCTTTTTAAGAAGTGCCTTCTAGGCCTTCACCTTCTTAGCGTCTGAATCGGGGGATGGAGAACCAGCTCTACCTACAGCCCTCTCCCATCCCAATCTGAGGTAGGGATAGCCAGTTAGGAGGGGGTAGGGTATGGGTTGCTATGGTTAACTAACTCACTGTTAATTGGAGCTTGACCAGCCTCGTTTTCTTGCTTCCAGAAATTTCTTCCCTGAGGATACAAATGAGAGCAAATCACGCTAAAGACAGGAAAGGTGAAGTTACACGTGCACATTTAGACCAGGAAGGGGAAAAATCAGTTCATTATTTCAAGACCTCTTGAGATGCTGTAAATACACAGTCAACACAGAACAAAGATCTCTTTTTCCCCCCCTTACATTATTTATGTGCCATCTAAAAATTACATGCCCGTTCTCTTTCCAGCGCTGAGAGAGAGAAACATGCATATTCATGATCTGATAAATATTTAAGTGGGATTTATTTAAATGAGAGAGTCCATTTACAAACATTCCCTGGCTCTGAGATTTTATCCTGGGCACACAGAGGGAGGATAATTTCCTCTGGTAGATTCAAAACCTCCGCTGGCCACCTGCCCCCCTAAACTTGGAGCTCTTCCTTGAGAACTGGTGAATGCCACCCGCATTATTTCAAGGGAGTCTTCCGTACCTCCTCCCTTCAGGCCTGCCTTCCTGCTCTGAGCTCATGCCATAGGATGAGTCGTTGGCAAAATGCTAGAGCTGGCAGTCTATTTGGGGGCGGTGGGGGGCAGTCCCAGCTTTCTTTGCCTAGGCGTTTCCTCCTCCCCACCCTAGCCCCACGGTGGCTACCACCACTGATACCCCAGGCCTTCCTCTGGTCCACCTCTCCAGCTGAGGGAGGACAGTTCTGTGATATACCAAATAACCAGGATTGTGCTACCCTTCCCAGGAGGACATACATTTTAATACTAAAGCATTTTGACAGCACTTATTTCCAAAGTGTGTGTACATACAATGTTTTCTTTGCTTCTCAGAACAATCCTGTGAGACTCCCAAGGCAAGAATCCTTTTCTCTGGCTTACCGATGAAAAAATAAAAGGACAGGACACCCTGCCTGCCCAATCTAAGTCACACAGCTAGTGAGTTGCAGAGTTAGGACTTGAACTCAGGTCTCGTAGCTCTAGGCTCTTATTACATACAGCTGCCTCTCATCTAGGAGGATTCTAGGAGAGAAAGCAATGGCAATCCAAAGAGAAGACTCATGGTGACCTAGCGAGCATCGTGGCTGTAAGAGGGGGAAGTTTTTGGGGATGTCTGGGACTGTGCTTGCCACCTCTTCAGTTCTACCGTATTAGTGATTGTCTGTGTGTGAGGTCAACTCTCCGTTCTTGGGCGCCACCCTGGTTCTGGTTCTAGCTAGTCCTGTCCCACCTGTCTTCCTCCTCCCAAATTATATTTGCCTGTTTTGTGTCTCATTTTATCTAAACTGCATGAGATGATCAATGAATTCACCTGTGGAGCGAATGTGGGCTGGGGAGTAAATACTGGTTAATGGCTCAAAGTCTAACCTCTCCCTGGTCATACACATGTTTCGCCAAAAGCTTCTAATGCATTAAGCGAAGGACACTCTGTATGGCAAAGATTTCGAGCAATGAGCCAGGCCATCGAGGGCAATATCATTGTGCAAATGAACTTCACAGTTCTCTAACTTACACCACCTAAGTGGCCATCTATTCTGCCTAATTTACGGTTGCCAGATCAAAAACAGGATGTCCAACTAAATTTGATTTTCAGATTTAAAAAAAAAAACAAAATCTTTTAGTATATCCCAAAGATTGCATTGGACTCACACTAACAATTATACATTGTTCATTCTAAATTCAAATCTCCTGGGCTTCCTATTTTTTTATTTGCTAAATCTGCCAACCCTAGCTTAACAGTAAGACCTGGCCTGCCAAGAATTATCATCAAAACCGTGCCAGCTGGGCATTTGTTTGCCTGTGACACTTGGTTGTGATTGACCTATAGCATGGGACACTGTGCCCGAGGGCCGAGAGGCGGTGAGGGAGGAAGAGTGAAGGCAGCTATAGGAGAAAGAAACATGTACCATCTAGTCCATCATGACACTGGTCTTAGTCACTTGTACCTGACATAAAAGTAATGTCACCAGGCCTTCTTAGGAAATATAGTTAGTACTATTTGCCTCTCACCCTCAACTCCTCCCCACCCCCCTCCCCCAGCCATCTGCTGTGCTATTCTGCTCTTTGAAAAAGGAACAAGTTTTGGCAAATGCCAAGCCTTGTGTTTTCTGAGGGTGATCTGGGCCTCGGAAGGCATATTGCGAGCAAACAGCAAGGCGGGCAGGAGGGGCGTGGCCAGGCTGCTGCACAGACAGCAGGGCTGCCCAAATGTAATTAAACACCAGGCGCAGACCCCGGGAGTAACAGTGGGAAGAGTTCCATGGCCAAAAAATATTAGGGTAGTGAAGTGGAGAATGTTTACAAGCCTAATTAGCAATTTGCACAACTGCAGAGTTAAAAATTCTACTAGTGTCAGGCAGCTTTGTGGACTGACTATGGAAGTGGAACTGGACCCAAGGGAGGGGGAGCACTAGGATCTTGGTAGTTGGCCAAGTCCCATGAGGAAGGCACCTACTACGAAGTTCAAACTGAGAAAATGACCAAAGTAGAGCACGAACAGTAGAGGGGCTCATTTCCCAGACAATACTAGAGGCTAAGGAAATTAAGCTTTTGAGTAGTAATAATAATGATAGAATAGTGATGATAATAATGATAGCAAGCCTTTAAAGCATCCATTTTCCCAAACGCACAAACTGAGTGTATTAAACTAAGAAAGCTAGTCTAAACCTTCATTTTAGAGATGAGAAGACAAAGGCCCAGAGAGGGGAAGTGACTTACTTAAGGTCACACGGCAGGTCAGCAGTGGTCTCCTCACTCCCAATCCAGTGCTACGTCCACTGTCCAAGGGTGCTTTTCCGGAGATTCTAAACTGGTTCAGTTTTTCTCCTCCACATTTTTTTCCTGATCTGCTGAGTTTGTTTTTATTGAGGTAAGAACACTTCATATGAGATCTACCCTCTTAAAAAATTTGAAGTGCACAATAGGGTATTGTTAACTATAGGCACAATGTTGGACAGCAGATTTCTAGAATTTACTTGACTTGTATAACTTCATACCCTTGAACAGCAACTCCCCATCTCCCGTTCTCTTCAACCACTTGCACAACCATTCTACTTTCTTTTTCTGTGAGTTTGATTGTTAGTTTCTTTACATAAATGGGATCGTGCAGTATTTGTCCTTCTGAGACTTGCTAATTTCACTTAGTGTAATATCCTATGGGTTCCCTCATGTTGTCACATATGGCAGAATTTCCTTGTCTTCAAAGGCTGAATAATATTCCATTGTAAGAACATAACACATTTTGTTTATCCATTCATCTGTCAATGGACATTTAGGTTGTCTCCATGTCTTGGCTGTTGTGAATAATACTGCAGTGAACACAGGCGTGCACATATATCTCTTTGAAATCCTGCCTTCACTCTGTTTGGCTATGTACCCATGAGTGGGATTACCACATCCTATGGTAGTTCTATTTTTAATTTTTGAACCTCCATACTGCTTTCCATAATATCTGTACCTTTTTAAAATTCCTGCAAACAATGTTCAAGAGTCCTAATTGCTCCACATCCTCACAAGTATTTATCTTTTGGGTTTATTGTTATTGTTGTCATTGTTTGTTCTTTTAATAATAACCATCCTAAAAGTATGAGCTGATAAATTTATTGTGGTATGGATTTGCATTTTCCTGAGGATTAGTGATATTGAGGATCTTTTTGTATACCTGTTAGGCATTTGTATATCTTCTTTGGAGAAATATCTATTCAAATCTGCCCATTTTTTTGAAAGATTTTATTTATTTGTTTGTTTGTTTATCTATTTATTTATTTAGCGGGAGTGGTGGGGAGGGACAGAGGCAGAGGGAGAGAGGAAATCTCAAGCAGATTCCTCACTGAGCACAGAGACTGATTCAGGGCTCGACCCCACAACCCTGAGATCATGACCTGAGCTCAAATCAAGAGTTGGATGCTCAACTGACTAAGCCTCCTGGGCACCCCCTGCCCATTTTTTAATCAGATTATTTGGTTGCTTTATTATTGAGTTGAAGGAGTTTCTTGTATATTGGATATTAACCTCTTACTAGGTATATGGTTTGCAAATATTTTCTCTCCTTCTGTAGATTGTCTTTTCATTCTGTTTCCTTTGCTGTGTAGAAGCTTTTTTAGTTTGATGTAGTCCCACTTAGTGCTTTCGGTGTTATATCCAGGAAATCATTGCTTAGGATTTACAGATTCAGTGCAATCCACATCAATCCCTATTTTTTTCAGAAATAGAAAATTCTCTAAAATTCATATGGAACAACGAAAGACTTGAAATAGTCAAAGCAATCTTGAGAAAGAAGAACAAAGCTGGAGACATCACACTTCCTGATTTCAAAATATATTACAAAGTTATAGTAAGTAAAACCAGTATGGTACTGGCATAAAAGCAGACATATAAAACAGAATAAATGGCCCAGAAATAAACTCATGCATATATAGTCAACTGGTCTTCAACAAGGGTGCCAAGAACACACAATGGGGAAAGGATAGTTTCTTCAACAAATGATGTTGAGAAAACTAGATATCCACATGCAAAAGACTGAAGTGGGTCCCTTATCTTGCACCATACATAAAAATCAACTCAAAATGGATTAAAGATTTTAACATAAGATCCCAAACTTTGAAATTTCTAGAAGAAAACAGAGAAGAAGCTTCATGACATTGGTCTATGCAATGATTTCTCCTCTACATTCTTGCTCTTCTCGTACTTTCTTTTTTTACTTCTAGAACCTTCTGGTTCCCTACTTTTGAAGTTCACTTGGAAAACAGCCATTCTGTTCCCTCTCGCCACCACCTACTCCTCTACCTTAGGATCACTTTTTCCATCCTCTCCATAAATTCCCATAGCTAGGTGGTGATTTTCCATATATTACATTCTTTAATTGCTAGACTCAGCTGGGTCCTCTAAAACTGGAACAACACAAGACCCCTTCCCCTTTCTCCCCCACTCAGCCATGAGGAGATGAAAATTCTAAAATTCTGCTGAGGTGTGCCTACTGTATACCAGGCACTGTGCTGAAATGGTGCGTGAATTTTCGCTCATTCCATAGTGTAGTGCTCCCTTGGGTAGGCACTACACTCCCTCGTGTAGGCACTATGATAGTTCTCATTTTGCAAACAAGGATCCTGAGGCTCAGAGAGCTTCAGTGATATTCCTAAGGTGACACAGCTAGTGACACAACTGGAATTTGAATCCAGGCAGTCTTATGTTAGTGTCCATGATCTTAGGCTTTATGTGATCCCCTTGAGAACAGCTGACATACTGCTGCCACAATATGTTTCCTAAACTGTGTCATTATTGTTTTATTCCCTACTGCCTCTCCATCCCTACTGCCTCTCCATATGTGCTGTCCAGTACAGACACATGTGGTTATTTAAGTGTAACTTTACATTAATTACAATTAAATGAAATTTAAAATGCAGTTCCTCAGTCCCACCAGCTACATTTCAAGTGCTCAAAAGCCACTCACAGTTAGTAGCTACCATACTGAACAGTACAAATAGATACCATTTCCCTCACTGCAGAAAGTTCTATTGGACAGCCCTTCTCTAGAGGCTAAACTTTGAACTCCTCAGCCTGGCTTTTCAAGTGTTCTGCAATCTGGTTCCTACCCAACTTTTTAGCTCAAAGGCAGAAAATGAGGGGGAAGAAATGAGGCTGGAGAAAGGAGCAGGAGCCTGATGATGAAGGGCTTGCTGTACCACACTATGGAAGTGAGACTTCATCCAGTAGAATACAATGGATTTCTTCCAAAGAATAGATGGAGCCAGTGCAAGTTGAGACCTGAATCAAACTCACCTCTTTCAGGAAGTCTGAGTAAATAACAGGAGAGATCTGAAGATCATGCCACCCTATGGATTGGGTGCCCCCCCCCCCACAGTGACAGGAAAAGTTCCAATACTTACAAAAAAGAGAAAGATCAAACATTCAAAATGGAGTCAAGGACCTGTGCTCAAATCACAGCTTTGCTACTTAATTAGCTGTGTAATATTGGGCACTGCCACTTAACATCATTGAGCATCTGTTTGCCTCTCTGTAAATAGAGCCAATAATACCTACTCTCCAGATATGTGTGACAATCAGGTAAGATAATGAGGACAGTGAGCTAATGGTCTGGAGTAGGACCTGGACTTTAAACTTCCCCGTGTGATTCTAGGGAGTAACTAGGGTTGAAAATCATTGAACTACGTGCTAAGGTCTCTTCCAGCTTTAAACTTCCAAGCCCTGACCCACAGTAAAAAAGATCAGAAGTCAGTTTGGACAAAATATTTACCTGGGTCCTCACAGCAGGCTGCTGGCTTCATGAGCAGTCAGTGTGGCAGCCGTCATGGACAGTCCAGATTTCCTTGTAAAGCAGCCGCTTTGATAAGACTGTAGGGTGCGTGTTGGCTTTTTGGCAGAGTCCCTCCCCACCAAGTGACAGATGCACCCAGAACCTCCACCCCTGGACTATAATACCATGTGTTTTTATTGTCATTACAGAGTCGTTAATGAGTCACTATAGAATAGCAGTGGATTTAGAGTTTGGATGTTGGTTCAAAGGTTTCTCCTATCACACAAAATTGCTTTACTTCAAGTTTCAAAACAGCAGGCAGGGGAGGTGTGTGTGTGGAGGGGTGAAACAGATGAAGGGAGTTAAGAGTACATTTATCATGATGAGCACTAAATGATGTACAGAATTTTTGAATCACTATGTTGTACACTTGAAACGAATATAACACTGTATGTTAACTATACTGGAATTAAAAAGAAAAACTTCATTAAAAGGGTGTTTTTCAGAACAGAAAAAAATATATAACACTGTATGTTAACTATACTGGAATTAAAAAAGAAACAGCAGGCAGATGGGAATACAGGGGAATGCAAGGTGAAGAGGGTTGAGAGGAGCTGGCAGAGGGAGAGAGAAATGGGAGGGGAATATTCTAACTAATGCAGAGAGCATCCTGTTGTGCCCCAGCAGAATAGCACAGCAAAGGCTCATTTCCCAGCACTTCAATGCTCCAAAGACCTCTCTGTTAGCCAGCCCTTCTGCACATCAACAAAACACAAGGAAACCTGACGTTCCACCTCATAGCTCAGAAACCCTTCAAGGCCTTGAAGTACCTCCTTAAGTTGCCAAAGAAAGATAAAATTATGCTCAACCTGATGTGATATTATTAATTATATTTTGCTTTATATTCACTCTTTGAAAATCAGAAATCCCTAAAGGGTGAATAGGGAAGTACTTTATTAAACTAGAATATTTGATGAATTGAGGCACCCCATTCCCAACCACATAAGACAAAATTTGCAGGATTGTGGGTGCTTGTAACTCCATCCAACCAGAGAAAAAGAATCAAATGGAGATCAGCAACTCTCATTTCACAAATGAGTGTCACAGCTCCAAAAAGGGCTCCCAGGGCAAAAAAATCATCACTGTGCCACTTACCAATCACAGTCACACTCCTGGGTCAATCTTGAAAAGACACCCCAAGGTTTTGGACACCAAACCCAAAACAGGTCATACAGATGCCTCTTCTTTCCATAAGAGACTCACCTTATTTCTTGTTCAACTGTTGCCCACAAACTGTACAGAAAACATTTCATCTTTGTTTGTGGTACTTCAGCATTGGACTGCCAAACCAGTTCTATGGCAGAAAGCCAAATTAAATAACTCACTTTTTTATTATTACAAATAAGGAAGCTGAGGATTAGTTAATCAAAATTCTCAGGGAATGGACTGTTCTAATTAACAGAATCTTCTGATAAACTGTTGAGCTAAAATTAGAAGAATATTGAAACAACTCATTTAGTTTGGTCTATTTTGAGCAAATCTCCTAAAATGTCTAGTTTCACATCCCTGCCTTGAAAATGCCATTGGATCTTTGGTATTTGAGGCTCTGGCAGGGCTCTGGAGTTCTGGATCATGTGTCCTCAATGTCCAGGGGGAGAAATGAAGATAGATATATCACCGACAGAGACTTAACTCGGGACACAACTTTGGTGGCATCTCCAGTTTCAGAGATTGATTGTCTATTGTCTATTAAATCAAAGGCATAGGGAGAGAACAGTGCTGTTGAGTGATGGTTCTGGTTAAAATTTAATGTGACAGTATCTTCAACTTGTCCATACATTGTTATGCCTAGGTCTCATTTGATCCTTATTACACTCTTAGGAGACAGATTCCTCACTTCATAAATGGAAACCCAGAGATGCTAAGTGGCTTGCCCAAGGCTGAGACCACACCGACTGTCTGGAGTCTCAGTCTTGTGTCCTTCCACAAGAAAGCCTACCACAATACCCATGGTGATTCTAATTTCCCCGCATTTGTGTTGACTTCCTCCCCTCTCCCCCACAAGCCACATTAGGCTCAGCTAATCCCATCATAGTCAGAGAAATATCTGAATGTGTGGTCAACTTTTATAGCATTCAGAATAACTTAGGTGAAAGTCATATCTAATGTAATAGCAGTTGCCATGATAATAGTGTCCTTAAGCTCCCCAGTTGAGAACTATTTATTTCGCATAATATGATGTTGGCATACTAAATGCTCATTTGCATCCTTGTGTTGAGGACACTTGTCTGTGGCATCACTGTCTGGGGGGATGAATTTTTTTCAGTTTCCCAAGATAAACTGCTAGACTTCTGAGTAGCCAGAGAATGCTAGTGTTTGTTTTTTTGTTTGTTTGTTTTTGTTTTAGCCATTATGACAGGTGTGGGGTGATATCTCATCATGGTTTTGAGTTGTATTTCTCTGATGAGGAGTGATGTTGAGCATCTTTTCATGTGTCTGTAAGCCATCTGTATGTCTTCTTTGGAAAAGTGCCTATCATGTCTTCTACCCATTTCATAACTGGATTATTTGGGTTTTGGGTGTTGAGTTTTATAAGTTCTTTATAGATTTTGGATACTAGCCCTTTATCAGATATGTCATTGGCAATATCTTCTCCCATTCTGTAGGCTGCCTTTTAGTTTTGCTGATTATTTCCTTTGCTGTGCAGAAACTTTTTATTTTGATGAAGTCCCAGGAGTTCAGTTTTGCTTTTGTTTCCCTTCCCTCTGGAGATGTGTCTAGCAAGAAGCTACTGTGGATGAGGTCAAAGAGGTTGCTGTCTGTGTTCTCCTCTAGGACTTTGGTGGTTTCCTGTCTCACATTTAGGTCTTTCATTCATTTTGAATTTATTTTTGTGTATAGTGTAAGAAAATGGTCCAGTTTCATTCTTCTGCAGTGGCTGTCTAGTTATCCCAAAACCATTTGTTGAGGAGACTATCTTTTTTCCATTGGATATTCTTTCCTGTGGTGTCAAAGATTAGTTGGCCATGTAGCTGTGGATCCGTTTCTGGGCTCTCTATTATTTATTGATCTATGTGTCTGCTTTTGTGTCAGTACCATACTGTCTTGATAACTACAGCTTTGTTGAACAGCTTAAAGTCTGGAATTGTGATGCCTCCCACTTTGCTTTTCTTTTTCAGGATTGCTTTGGCTATTTAAGGTCTTTGGTGGTTCCATACAAATTTTGGGATTGTTTGTTCTAGCTCTGTGAAAAATGCTGGTGGTATTTTGATAGGGATTGCTTTAAATGTGTAGATTGCTTTGGAAAAATAGACATTTTAACAATGCTTGTTCTTCCAATCCATAATCATGGAATGCTTTTCCATTTCCTTGTGTCCTCTTCAATTTCTTTCATAAGTGTTCTATAGTTTTCTGAATACAGGTCTTGTACTTCTTTAGTTAGGTTTATTCCTAAGGTATCTTATGGTCTTTGGTGCAGTTGCAAATGGGATTGATTCTTTTATTTCTTTTTCTGCCACTTCGACATTGGCATATAGAAATACAGCAGATTTCTGCAGATTGACTATATATCATGCAACTTTGCTGAATTCATGCATTAGTTCTAACAATTTTTTGGTGGAGTGTTTCAGGTTTTCTACATAGAGTATCATGTCATCTGCAAATAGTGAAAGTTTGACTTCTTCCTTGCCAATTTGGATGCCTCTTATTTCTTATTTTTACATATGTATATGTAAAAGTGACTGCTCTATCAAACCCGTAATATTATTATTAAGATCAACTGATATCATTTTAATTTTATTACTGAAATGAAGGAATTAAGATACTAGAGAAAGGCAGCTGCTTAGAGCAACAATTTCATGATCATACTCTTGTGATCAGCACCATACACAAAAGACTCAGACTTTTGTCTTAGGGAGCTTATAAGGTAGTTTATTGCTAAGTCAATGGTTCTCAAATTCTAGCATGCATCAGAATCATCTGAAGGACTTTTTAAACACTAATTTCTGGCCCCCAGCCCCAGAGTTTCTGCCTCAATAGGTCTAGAGGTGGGGTCCAAGAATCTGCATTTTTAACAAATCCCCAGGTGATATTGATGCTGCTAGTCCCGGGGCCACACTTTTTAGAACCACCAGCCTAGGCATCATTATAAATAATGATCAAATAAATAAATATTTATCATTATAAATAATGATAATCATTATTTATCATTATAAATAATGATCAAATAAATAAATATTTATTTATTTATTTATTTATTTTAGAGAGAAAGAGCACAGAAGTGTGCAAGTAGGGTGGCGGTAGAGGGAAACAGAAAGGGAAAAAGAATCTCAAGCAGACTCCCCACTGAGAATGTAGCCTAATGTGCGGCTCAATCTCACTACACTCTGAGATTACAACCTGAGCTGAAATCAAGAGTCGGGCATTTAACCAACTAAGCCACCCAGATACCCCTGAAATATCTCATTTATTTTATTTATTTATTTTAAATTTTTTTGAAATATCTCATTTAAACCCCAGGACTGCCATAAGATTTAAAATGATGCCTAGTTGGACACCTGGGTGGCTCAGTCAGTTAAACACCTGACTCTTGATTTTGGCTCAGGTCAAGATCACAGAGTTGCAGTCTCAGAGTAGTGAGATCGAGCCCCACATTAGGCTCCACATTAAGCAGGGAGTCTGCTTGAGAGTCTCTCTCTCTCTGCCCCTCCCCATCACACACTCTCTCTCTAAAATAAATAATCTTTTTTAAAAATGAGATATTTCAGAATATATGTGTGAAAGAAAATTAAAACAAAATAAAACAAAATTACCTGTTATGTTCTCTTGTCTTCTCAGTGTCCTCCTCTTTCCCTTTATCTCCCCACACAGGGTCATGTTTCCTTGCACCTCAGTCACAGAAAGAAATATTCCTGACCTCTGGAAAACAATGCCATTCTCTCACCACAAATGCACTGACTAGCACCATTTCTAATGGAAACATTTGCTTCTTTCATGCCCTGGTTTCTCTAGAAATAGAAGAGCCCCCTGCTTTGGAGTCTAGAAGGAAGCCACAGAGAGTATGGTCTCTCTCCCTACTGCATAAAACAATGCTTCTCAAAGTATAATCCCCAAATGAACAGTGGCAGAATCATCCAGGGTATTTATTAAGAATGAAAATAAGGGAACCCACTGTAGACCTAGTGAATCAGAACTTCCTGAAGTGAGATGGGAATATGGGTGCTTCCAGTACTTAAGCGCTTCAGGTTATTGGTGTTTCTGGTACATACTAAATTGGAGAACCCCTAAAGAAAGGATTAACCAAGTGTTATGTTAAGTCAAGGACCCTAGGGGAAGTTTTATTTCTCTTAACGGACCACTACTCCCCCTTTCATGGATCTACATGCCCCACAAGAAACCTTGTGAGACTAGGAGAGACACCAGGCGCCTCCCTCCTTCACCCTTCCATACGACACCCCCACCCTCCACCACCCTCCATCCCTGCAAACAATATGAATCCATTTGCCTAGAACGTTTCTCAGGTTGCTTAAAGCACACATACCTAAGTCCCTGACAAATTCCACCCAGTAAGGAAAAGATTTGGGTTTTTTAAGATGCTTTTATTTTATTTTATGTTTATACCTTCTCTCTCTTTAAATTTTTATCTCCCCTGCTTCTTTATGACACATTCTGGAGATGTTTCAAAGCTATTTATATTCCATACTGACTTTAGTCTTTTTAATGTTCTGAGAAATGCCATAGCTTATATTGAAATGATGCACTAAGATACAAGAGAAAAAGGAGGGGCGGGGGAGAAAAGGTGGTGAGGAAAGTACCTGAGAACAGCGTTGATTAGATAGTCAGACACAAGGGTTGGAACTCTCCTGCCATGGCACTGAAATATTGTCAGTTCATTACTTGGCATGCCCCTCTTCTTATCTCTCAAGAGTGGGGAAGATCCTGGAAGTTTGAGGATGAAATGCAATCCTTCCCCCTCACTGTGGCAACTGTAAGTCTGCCAGTGTTTTTGCTTTTTGGTTTACCGTTGAGTTAGAGCTAGTATATATTTTGTGTCTCCTGGCTAGTCACTGTATAACTTTGGTTTATTTTCATTATGGGCTTCTCAGTACAATTCCACACATGGTGGCTTAACTAATGAAGGTCAGAAAACACCATGGGGGCATAGGCTGCTAAAACACAGAGACATAGAACTAAACAAGTGTGTCTTCTGCATGGGAGGGGCACCCACCACATGCAATTCATCATTGCTCAGCTTTAATGAGCTTCTAAATTTTGTTCTCTTGCTCCCTCTTTTCAAGGGTGTGTGTGTGTGTGTGTGTTTGTGTGTGTGTGTGTGTAAGGGAGTCTGTCTGAAAAAATGTGTTTGCATTAGACATCATAATCATGTTCTCAATTTATACAGCACAGTAACTTTTACAATTCTGCAGAGGATCATATCCAGTGCTTTTTTTTTTTTTTTTTTTTTTTTTTTTTTTTTTTTTGCATTACTTCTCAGGATCATGCAAATGCTACTGACAACTAAATAAAATCTGTGAAGGGAATAAAAAGTCATCCCCACAATAGTTCCAAATACAGCCCGACCTTTTGAAGGTGACTACTTCCAATGTGGGGTTGATGGACACCCAAAATCTTTCTTTGGCTAAAAATGTGTCCTTTGATGTCCTGCCACAGCTATCAAAACCCAGTTGTTGGAATGGAAGGAGCCACCCTTTGAGGCTAACAGTTTGGAGAACTCTGTTATGAGTTAAAGCTTTAATACACAGACATTTATTCAGTTAACTCCTATCTCTACACCAGGCCCTGAAGAAGTATGACACAGAAAAGGTTATCCTTTGGTTTTATTTGTGTTGGTGGATGGAGGTCAGGAGAGACCCGAAACTTTTCTCAAATCACATTCTGTGGATAATTTTGCCAGCCTGCAGACAGGTTAATTTTGAAGAGTCTATGCATTACACTGGCAGTAGCATTGGCATAGCAGCCTAACATTGGGTGAAGTGCTCTAGTGAGACATGCTGAATAGCCAGGAACTAACTTTAAGGTCCCGGAAGCCTGGTGGCAGAGAGATATGTATCTATTAGGATCACATGAAGCTGCAAGTAACAAAATCCTGACTAGCAGCAGTTTAAACAAATAGGGCTTTTCAAAATATGCAACAGAAGCCTCCAAGTAGGTAGTTGTAGGCATTGATTCCATTGTTCAAGAATGCCATCAAAGACGTAACTTCTTCCTCTCTGTTCTACCATCCTGAGCATGTTGGCTTTCACCTTCATGGTTGTTACCTCATGGTCACAAGATAACTAAGACATCAGTGCTCCCAAGAGTCAGGAAGATGAAGAAAGGGCAGTACCAATCACATCTATCACCTTTTTTGGGGAAAACAAAATCTTTGCCAGTTTCCCCAATAGGCTTCCATTTACATCTCCTTGGCTAGCATTATATTACATGCCCCACCCACTCAACACCAGTTGCAAGGGAGACTGGGAAAGAGAGTATTTAGCTGGGCACATTGCCACCTTAAACAAAACCAGGATTATGTTAGCAAAGAAGAGGGAAATTGATCTTGGGTAGACAACAAACAGTGCCTGCCAAAGACCAAAGGAGAGCTTTGGCCACTCATTCAGTTCAACGAATACTCACTGGGCACCTACTAGGTGCCAAACACTGTGCCATGTGCTTTGACATCTGGCTTTTGCCTCAGGCTATCCAGAATTCAAAGAATGAAGCTTCTTCACTGGGGTAACTCACCAAGACTAACGTCTAGCTGTGTGTGTCAGGTTTTATTTTGTTCCTAGCCACCAAGCCGCCCTGAGCTTTGAGAATGTAATTTCATCTAATCTTTCAGATAGTTTGGGGGCAGAGACTCAAACATCAGCTAACCCGCTCCAGATATGGACCTTCACAAAGAAAGGCCTTTGAATTTTAGCTATCAGGGTCATTTTTTTAAAACCATGCATCAGAGTTATTTTATGCATGCAAATTCCTTCCTGTTTTTTAATTGAATTTGTGCCTGGATGTACTGCAAATTGCTTTTGACGATGGGCTGCAGAATAGGTTCCAGCTATGGACAGCAGTACAATGGCACAAGAGCCTTAGGTGCCAGCTCGCCTCCCTACCTTTATTCCCATACAGCTTCCAATCTCATCATTCTTGCTGACTGATATCTTTGAAGACCTCTACCCCTTAAAATAGCAAAGGCAAAATGATTAAGAGCTCCAGAATGATTTCTATTGAGGGCTTGTTCTTGGGAATTCTCTCTCCAAGGAAAGATGAATGAATGGCTCCCGAGAAAGAAAGGATCTTTGCTGCTTTGATGTGGATGGGGCCAGACACATATTCCCTTTAGTTTGAAACCCAAGTCCAGTAACATTTTGTTTTTGGGAAAGGCAGAACAGAAAAGGACTTCGGGGAAGTCTGGGAGTGGCCACTAGGATCACAATGCATAGACTCTTCAAAATTAACCTTTCTGCAGGCTGGCAAGACAACCCACAGAATGTGATTTGAGAAGGAACTTCTTGCCCACATATTTTTTCTCTTGGCCCGTAAGAGTGCAAGTCCCATTAATGTTGTTTCTTAAGGGCTGTCTGGTGATGGGTGCCTTCCATTCCCAGGAAAGGATGACGTGTTATATGCTACTAGTTTATTTTGTTGGCCCATTGTCACCCAGATAAGATCAGGGCCCTAAATATATGGTACCTAAAATGGGCAGTTTTTTTGAGGGATAGGAATGGGATGGTTTGTAGTTTAGGGCCCAGGCAGAGCGAAGTGAGGGGGTCCCTGAAGGAAGTCCAGGATAGGCAGCCCCTGGACTCCTGAGAGAGGAGCAGGAGAGTGACAGTCTCTGATAAATCCTTCTCATCAAACATTGCATGAAAAAATCCAATGGGGAAGATATGGCTGATGGAAGGGCAAAACATCAATGGATTAGATGCAAGTGTTCATATCTACAGGTCATCCTCTGTACTTTTGCTTGCCCATACCTGATAGGAAACCTTGCCTGCATAACGTCTCCATAGACTGGAGGCACTGAAATTGGTGGGGTGATGGGACGGTGATAATAATTCACAGAGCAGTGTAAATAGAATAGGCATGGAAGGGACACGGGAAGGAGAATAAAAGAAGCAGTTGAAGGCAGAAGCAGAAGGGAGAAGGGGTGTCAAGACGTCAAGGGAAAACACAGGGTAAAGAGATGCTGCATATTCAAATAAGAGCAACCAAACTAATTATAATAGCAAGCACCTAGTACGCATGAACGCACTGAGTTTTTATAATAATCCTATGAAGTAGATTTATTATTTTTAAAAATATTTTTATGTAGTTATTTGACAGAGAGAGAGAGAGCACAGGCAGGGAGAGCGACAGAGGGAGAGGGAGAAGCAGGCTCCCCACTGATCAGGGAGCCAGGGCAGGGTTCGATCCCAGGACCCTGAGATCATGACCCGAGCCAAAGGCAGATGCTCAACCACCTAGCCAGCCAGGCGCCCCTAGATTTATTATTATTATCCGATTTTACAGACTAAAAAACTGAGGTACAAAGTTTATGTCGAAATTTGATCGTTGTGAAGCAGGGAGAAGCAATGAAGAAACTGAGTCCTGATATCATTTGATCTTTAAACTTTCCAGTAACTAAAGCCAACAATGCTTTCTTTAAGGGCAGTTTCAGCCAGGCTTCTGCCCCTCGTAACTCAACAAGACCTTACTAATAATTCAAGAAACCACATCTATCGGCTGCTTATCGTGGACCAGGCAGCACTGGATTAAGTGCTTCATATGCATTATTTTATTGCATCCTGACAACCCAATGGGTGACAGATAACTTACCCAGAGCTGTGCAGCTATTAGGAAGCAGAGCTAAGAAATGAGGTGCTACAGTCTGATTCCGGACTCTGCGCTCATAAGCTCTGCTGGGCAGACACAGAGAAGAGAATGTCAGCAGTCAGCAGTGAATAGCAGAAACTGAAGACAGCTGAATTTCAAGTGTTCCCTCTAACCTGAGAGTGTGATAGCCACTCTCTTATAGTTGCAAGAAATCAGCTGCTACACAGGTGAGCATCCGTTTGGAGGCTCCTTAATCTGGGGAAGCTATTCTTTCTGGGGCCTTGTGGCCTCGACTTTCCAGTAAGGAGTCACTTGGCACTAACAGAAGCACGTTCCAGGATCTGCTGTGCCCAAGATTCTCCCTCCCACACAGGAAAAGGAAAAGGCCGTGTTGAAGACATCTCTCTGTGTGGCCATGGCTGGGAATACTTCCTGGAACAGGAGCCCAGTAGCATCACACTCCGGGACGCACCACACTAAAAAGATTCTTGCAGCTGGCATCAACTGAGCAAAGGCAATTTCTGTTCTTAATGGCTGCAGCCTCTCCCTGTAACGGGGCCTGGCACCATCCGTACGGCTTCCCATTCAGTCCCTTCTACAAGGACCCTACAAACAAGGAATCGCCGTAGCTTCATGGCAGAGGAAGGAATTGTGTGAATGCTCTTAGTGTTTTTGTTGTTGGATGTTTAAGGTACACAAAAGCCTATCTTCTGAGAATAAATGTTGGTCAAAAAATGATAGCCTATTCAACTGGGATTCAAACAGTTAAAGGTTAGGCATGGCTTTCATTGTTTTTATAACTATTAGGTGGCTCCCTTGATAATTCCCACCTGATTTATATCTTGGTCTCCATTTCTGCATAGACCCCATAAAAAATGCTGTGTTAAATAATTTCATATTAAAAACAAAACCGGAACTTAATCTTCACTTAAGAGGCAAACAATAATTTTTATCAGCCTTTGCAAATGGGCCTTGCTTCCCATTCATTAAATGTCTATAAATGTTTGCTAGTTCTTAGAGGTTGAATGATTAAAAGGATAGGAGAGACATGAATTTTAAAAAATCAATCACTGTTTGTAGCTCTATTCCCAAATATATCCTGCATGGCACAGTAGATCTTCTCCATGAGACTAGTTAATAACAAGCGTTCTGCATATTTTATAATTATGTGCACTGCCAGCAGAGTGTAGTCGGATTTATTGTACATTTGAGTCTCGGGAATCAGAGTCGTGCCTCACAGCACCTATCATAACAAATGGCACGGAGGGGTTCTTTATATCGCAGAATGCTGAGTTGGATATTTAAATAGCATACCCAGGAAGTGTTCTGAGTTATGGTCACCCTGCAAGAGGGGCACCAACCAAAGTACACTGTGATTTAAGTGTCGTGGCCAATAGCTGGAGCCAGACGCTCACTGAGTCAAAATTACGATCTATAAGAAAGGGAATGAATAATTGTTGCAATAAAACCCAAGTCGACTGGGAGCAGATTGATCAGAAACATTTATTAGTTCTGATTGGGGTTTTGGCACACTCTAGTTTTTAGATGTAACGGGCAAATGGCACACAGATATACGCAAGGCTCAGATTACAATTTTTCTTTTCAATGAAGGACATATCTGGTGGAAGTGTGGGAGAGGATCCAACCTCCTAAACCTCTTTTCTATCTCCATTCTTAAAAATTTTGGAATGTGTCACTAAGATAAATAATATGTGGGAAGAGACCCTTTCTCTGGTAGAAAAAATATTCTGCGAGTGGAACAGTATGTCTCCCACTCCCACTTGAGAGAGAATGATCTTTGGTTTTCCATTATATATCTGAGAAATTTAAGAACAATTTTTGCGTGCAAAATAGTTGCTTATGTGACCCTGACTTTTTTTTTTAATTTTTATTTATTTATGATAGTAACAGAGAGAGAGAGAGAGAGGCAGAGGCACAGGCAGAGGGAGAAGCAGGCTCCATGCACCGGGAGCCCGATGTGGGATTCGATCCCAGGTCTCCAGGATCACGCCCTGGGCCAAAGGCAGGCACCAAACCGCTGCGCCACCCAGGGATCCCTGACCCTGACTTTTTAATATCACTTTTGTTTGTCAACCTGTCATTCTCAGATAATGTCTTTGGATCTGTTAGGACTGCTATGCTTCATTCTGCTTTGGCAGGCTTGGAGAAGTGGGGCAACTTATCCAAGGTCCTACAACTAGATCAATAGAGGAGATAAACTAGATTGCAGGTCTCCTGATTTCTGGCCCAGCGTTCTTACTATTGAACTATGCTACCTATAGCTTTTGCTGCCCCTGCCTCATTTGAGAAAAGTCTGTAAATAAATGTCCAGGATGTTATTTGCTTACCCCATGCTCATGAATCAAACTGGTTCTTCTCCCTGCTCCTGTTACCAGCACCCTCCCCACCTCCCACCCTACTTCCACACACCATTTAAAGACCTATGTCTCCTGCTACTATTCAAGAGGCTGATATATCAAGATCATCTAACTGGGGCTTGAGATAAATTACACTATGTTCCCTCAGAAATTACTTTGACACAAATAATTATTCCAATAATAAGTGGTGGAAAATACAGTGTTAAGTACAATCAGCAAATCTAAATGGCCTTAATTGGCATTACTAATTCTTGCACACAAATAAATAATTATACTCCTTTCCTTCCAGATTTCAATTTTGGGCGTGCAACGTCCATTTAGTTCACTGAAGCAGAAAGCAGAGGCCTTTACCGAAGTTGACAAATCCACATGGCAATGTGTAGCCTACTCTACCTTAAATTCATCTCCATACTGCCCAGTGACTGTTAGCACAAAGCTTTGCATTAGTAGGGTTTTTATGAGGTCTTGTTAAATGAATGGCTGCTCATGACCAGTCTCAAATTTCCGTAATATTGTTTATCAATGAGAATAAAATGCCTGATTTCACCTTCTGTTGTGACATATAAGTCCTTATATACCTTAGTTTATTAAATGGATTCCAGCTTGCCTCTCCCAAAATATACCAATTCTGGAAAAGCCCCTAAAGACTCCACACCCTCTAACCTTACTACTTAAAGTATGGCTTATAAACTATAAGCATCAGGATCACCTGGGAGCTTGTCACAAATGCAAACCTCTGGAATCAGAATCCACATTCCCAAGATTCCCATGTGATTCATGTGTGCTTAAAAGCTTGAGAAGCATTAAACAAACAAACAAACAAATAGCTTGAGAAGCACTGTACTGTGGGAACAGTTGTCATTCCTGTCACCAGGCACTAAGAGTTACACTGCAGATTCCAGTCCACAAACATGTTTGGAGCCCCTATGGGACTATTAGGCACTGTGGAAAATACAGAAAAGGAAAAGACATGTTTTGTTTGGTTTTTACCCAGGGCAATATGTAATCTAGTCCTAAATTGTGTGCTTTATATTGCAATAATGCAGTCATGAGGAAGATCAGGTGGGATGGGTTATTCAAGAAAGGCTTTTTAGAAATGGGAGTTATGTACAGGTTACCAATCAATATTTTGGAAAGTAGGGGAAACTGGTAACAACAGCTAATGTTTATCAAATGCCTCTATATGACAAGGCCCTAGGTTTCACTTTTTTTTTTTCACTTTTTAATATAATACACCACTTTATCCTTACATTAACTCAATGAGTTAGATGTTGCGCAGTACCTAAATAGCCAGCTCTGAAATCAGACAATCTGGGTTTAATCCTGCTTTTACTATTTACCAGCTGTGTGATCATGGGCAAGATATTGAAACTCTGTGCCTTAGTTTCCTCCTCTGTAGAATGGAAATAGTAGCACCTACCTCAGGGGATAATTACCCATGAGAATGAAAGAAGTTGAAATGTATGAACACTGAGAACAATGTCTAGCATGTAGTGACCATCTAATAAATATCAGCTATTACTATGTTCATTTTATGCATGGGGAAACTGATGCACGGAAGGTTGAATAGCTCTTCCAAAATCACACAGCTTGTAGGTGGTAGAGTTAGAATTTGAACACTGCTTTTTGTGACTACAGAGACCATACTCCTTTTTTAAAAATTTTATTTATTTGAGTTGGGGATAGGGGCAGAGGCAGAGGGAGAGAGAAAATCTCAAGCAGATTCCACAATAAGCACAGAGCCTGACATGGGGCTCAATCCCACAACTGCAAGATCCTGACCTGAGCCGAAATCAAGAGTCACTCAACCAACTAAGCCACTCAGACATTCCCAGAGCCCACACTCTTAAATCCATTACTTAACTTAAAATGTGCCTAAGGAGGCAGAAAGAGAAAACAATTCTAAATCTAAATTTCTCAAATTATTGAGAGTCCAATCTTACTGTGGATGCTGGGCCTACACAAGAATTAGATGGTTAGGAGCACCTGGGTGGCTCAGTCAGTTAAGTGCCTTCAGCTTAGGGTCCTGGGATTAAGCCCCAAATTGGGCTCCCTGCTCAGCGGGGAGTCTGCTTCTCCCTCTCTCTATACCTCCCCGCTGCTTGTGCTCTCTCTCTTTCTCAAATACATAAATAAAAGCTTGAAAAAAAAAGAATTAGCTGAAAATATTAGTGGTAATGTCTTCATATAAGATTTCAGGCAGATTTTACTATTTGAAACAAAGTTCATAAAAAATATTTGTTTTTTAAGGAGTGGTATAGCTTTACCTGGTAATTCCCACTTTTCTGCCTGGATAACTTCATGGCCAGTGGCAAGGGCATCCTAGACAGCTTACAAGAGTAAGGGGTTCAAAAAAAAGAGTAAGGGGTTCAGGTTGTTCCCAAGGCCTAGAATAAAGGTATCTGCCCCCCCCCCCGCCATGAACCCATTATGGAATAAATAGAACTTCTGGGCAAACCACATCTTTAAGAGACAGATCTGAGAATGTTCAGGATTGTTTGGAATCATATTATAGTCACAGAATCAGATGTCACTGCATTAGAGAGTAGATTTTGGTTCTTTTTAGACTTGGGTTCTCATTCAGATAAGATGAGTTTGGTGTTAAATTTTTGGCTAAACTCTCTTCTGTGTCATCTTGACTCAATCAATATCCTTTTCTGGACCTTGGTTTCCATGTCTATAAAGTAAGACTGATTGGATGGTCTTTAAGTGTCTTTCTAATCCCAATATATTCTCTATAGTTTTGGAAGCATCTTTCATTCATAGCGGCCTCCTCCTCCCAGGTCTCTAGTGAGGTAGGAAGAGTTAGGATTTGGAACCAGACTGACCTAAGATTGCCTCCTTGCTCCCAGCAGAAGCTAGATAATCTTGGCCAAAACATGCCCTTCTCTGGACCTTAATTTTATCTTAGAGATAATAATACTCCTATCCCCCCCGGTTGCTCATAATTTTTTTAAAGGTTTTATTTATTTATTCATGAAAGAGAAAGAGAAAGGCAGAGACGTAGGCAGAGGGAGAAGCGGGTTCCAAGCAGGGAGCCCGATGTGGGACTCGATCCTGAGACCGCGGATCACGCCCTGAGCCAGGGGCAGGTGCTCAACCACTGAGCCACCCAGGTGTCCCGCTCGTAATTTTATATAGTAGAAAGCATTTACTCAGTTTACTGCTGTCTCTTCCTGACATTCTGGGGATTGCTGTATGGGTCTATCACTCTATCCACATGAAGCCACTTCAGTGTGTTAAAAGAAGTCAAGGGTAACCTGAGCCCATGTATTGTCCTAATACTGGAATCTTTCCCTCTAAGCTGGAAGTTTCCATCCAGGGGTTTTAATCTCTTGATAAGGTCAGAGAAAGTCTGGAGAAGCGGCTATTTCAAAGGTCATGGCTTTCTCCTTGGTGATTTTTATCCTCTGTCTAAGCCTGAAAGGACAAGTATCCACCATTACACACCTTCAACAGGATTTCTTTCCTATGGCCTGGGTGCCCAGGGAGTGTTTCAAATCCAAGTTTGGGAGCAGAAAATTCCCACTGCCAGGCCCTTCACCATTTCTCACCCCTGAAGGGTCTCCTATTACTTTCAAGGACTACTGCAAAATTTCTTTAAGGTCAAATTAATTTTAGTGTATTTAGATTTTATTCAGATATGCCCTGTGGCACTTCAAAGGAAAGGTAGGCTGCAGGATTTGGCAAGGGTGTGTCCAGGCTCACACCCTTGATCAATCACGTTGGGAAGCAGAATTACTCAATAGTGGGCAAAATATAAGTTTGATCAACCCAATAAGTATGAAATCATTCATTTTCAGAGGCGTGCTCTGATCCAGGTAGGAAGGCTTAGTTCTCCCTAGCCAGAGAAATGAAAGGATACTTCCGAGGAATATTTGTAACTTTGGTGTGGGTGACAATGCGCTGGATTGTTAAGGAAAGGATGTTAAGGTGAATGAAATGTATGATTCACCTGATAGGATATCTCCTGGCAATGGTCTGTCATCCATTTTGAGAATCACATGCTTCACTATCTAAACATTTTAAAGAAATGTCTATCTGGAAAGGCACTGTGGTTAAAAGGTCTAGCCCTTTCCATGAAGTTCTCTCTATGCTTCATGCTTTACATTATTGCTCATTTCAGGCAGTATCAGTATTGCTCTAGGGCTTTGCAACGAATGCCATGCTCTTTGATCCCACAGTCTCAACACCTCTACCCTGATGTCTGACTTCCATGTCCCAGGAATATCCTGGCTTGCTTCACACATTTCCTCTGTGGGGAGAATCTCCTACTACCCAAAGGCTCCAGTTTTAATGCTAAGTCCAAGGAGAATCCAATGAAGGCATACAATGTGTCTGCCCTCATTTCAGGTTCCAAAATAACATTCAGCTATCTTTTTATAGTAAAATCTCAATCATTCGGAGTGTGATGGGTCAGAATCTCCAAATAGCCAGAATTTCTGCCCAGAGTTTTTAGGAAAGAAACAAGTGATTTAAAAAAAAAAAAAAAAGGAGAGAGCAGGTGATATCAGAGTTTCATAAACGTGACAATTTTCTTGGACTCCACCAGAGTCAGTGCACATTTGGCCAACTACTTCCACTTTTGACTTCTATAGTCCTGGGCAATGAATACCTATGTTCAGACTGATGATCCTGAGATATTGCAAGATCCTGAAGCATCATGAATAATTCCACAATATTCATTTGGTTACATTTGCTTGGGAAGAAAAGTAGACTTACATGCATTGGAGATATTTTCTATAACAGTTTAATAACAACACACGGACTTCCTGACAAGTACCCAGAAAATTCCATATGCATTACTAGAAGGCACTTTCCTGCTCCTCCTTCCTCTCCAATTCTCCGAGCACACCACATTCCCCTCTGGCCCTTAGTATGTGCATCCATAAAATAAAAACATTTGATTAGATAGTATCCAAGGTCCCTTTCCATTCTGTTCTATGATTATTTCATCTCTACAATCTCTTGAAAGGCCTCTGTATTTTTAGAATTATGAATAATTCTAGCAGGACCTACCTCAGAGGAAAATAGTTCCTCTGAGGCTCCCTCTGTCATTCAGTGCCTTCGAAGTACCAGAGACCAGGACACAGTCTTGGGATTATTAGCCCAAGTTGACTAAGGGCAGAGGTTTTGCTGAGCTCATCTATGGAAGGCTATCAGAGTCCTTTTGATGACTATCCTTAAGAGAGCTGATGAGGCCACCTCCCATGTAAGAACAGAAGTCCATCTGACAAGCATGGAATTATTAAATGAATTAAGTAAAAGGAAGTTTGGCAACTGCTTCCAAGAGGGTTATATTGGCCTGGAGCTAGTTTGAAATTAAGTTTGCATTATTAATTGAAAGGCAAGAGAGTCTTGGAATAAATCAGATAAAATAAATAAAAAGATGATTTTACTTACTGTCAATAATGCTGCAGGCAGTCTTGGGATTTGGTGGCAGTCTTAACAAAAATGCCTTATCTTCTTAAGACGTTTTTTCTGCCAACACTCAGCAAGTCCAAAATGCACTTCTGGTCCTTCTTCCTCTAAACAGTGATAGTATAAAGCTGCAATAACAGAAAAATAAACCTTAAACGTTCTATAATAATAAATAAATATTTCTGAGGCCATCACTTCTTCTCCTAGTAAACCTAGCACATGGATACTTCCTCCCCTAAGAAGAACTTGCTCAAGAAACTTGTCTGAGCCACAATCAAACTTTGGACTTAGGCTTCTAGAAGTCTAAGAGAAACCTGCTTTCAAATCAAGTTTATACCAGCCGATCTTATTTTGAACCCACGCCCACTCAAGGCCAAAGTAAAACTCTGCTGCTGATTCTGACTGCTGGGGGGCACTGGCTCCACTTACTAAGGGGTGTGATGCCAAGACTTGGGAGCTAACAGAACAAAGCAAAAAATGAACAAGGCCAAGTCAAAAGAGTGACTGCATGATCTCTCTATTGTCTGTATCAGTTATATATCACAACATTTAGATTTTTCTATGCATTTCCAAATGTTTTTATAACAAGCATAAACCCCAAGACCTCAGAAGACATGTCTCCTGTATTCTGCTTGCCTAATTATTGGGGTTACTTACCCTCAGCGCCAATACTGCTTTTGAGTTGGACCATGAAAATCCATTTTTCGTAATTACCTTTTCCCCCAGTGTGTCAAACGTCCTCTGTTTCCTTTCCATTCATCTTTTAAAATGGACATACATACCCTTCACACCAGGGAAGATTTGGGGAAGTACAATTCTACAGAGGTGAATGTTTTGTACAAATCTGAGAGGTGAGCATGGAGAGAGTCATGAGTCCAAACTGCACGAGAGATGGGCATAAAAAGTGGGGTGGTTTCACATTTCTTTTAGCACAGGCCTTTGTATTTAAGTCCACTCCCATATCATGCTGATACATATTCAATTATAAAGCATAAAAAAGATTCCAAAATTAACTATAAGTGAATTTAAGTGTGGCATTCACACCTTAGATTCCCTGACCCTGTTGCAAATAATTCTGAAGAGTACATTTTAAAGAGCCGGTAGACAGAATGGCTGGAGATGGGAGGCCAGGGGAAGCAGGGTTGGGTAGATTAAATGGTCTATTGAGACCTCCACTTGCTCTATCATTCTGTTAGGAGTCATTGATGTTAATGCTCTTGGACGATTCTGTGTGAATAAGGCAAATTGTAATAGACCCACAAATTGATCATTCAACAATCTGAGGCCTGTTTTGAAAGATGGCGCTTAAGGTCTTTTTTTTATTCATCCCTTGGGTACATGGATAATTCAAAGGCAAGTACTAGACATATCTGTTGGGTCTGTCTGAATAATTGGCCAGTTTGATCTTTAATATTATACAGTTACTACTCTAGCTTTATCTAAGGCTTTATGTATGTTTCCCTTTATGTCACCAGATCACAAATTGCTATCACATCACACATCAAATACAAGGCTCAGAGGGCAGAACAAGTGATGATTATGATTGTGTACCAGACACAATCTTCTCTAGTAGGAAGGAAGGGAGTAATCTCACATTTAGTGAGCGTGTACTATGTGTCAAACACTCTGCTAAGAAATTTCACATACATCATCTAAAGTGTGTTGTAGTTGGGAATCAACAAGTCCAACAACAAAATACTGATTCAAGAAGTACCAACAGAATCCCAGAGGAGTTTGCCTTCCAGAGAGATACCAACATCCTTGGCCAGCTGAAGATAGGATATTGAGAGGCTCAGGGAAAGATGCATGTCTTTTGAAATTATCACATTTCAAGCCGGCTCAATGTAGCTCGCTTAGCACTACAGACAGAGGAGGGAAGCCTGGGGGTGGACCCAAATACCTGTACCCACCAGGCTGTGCCCACATATCTGCCACCTGCAGATAACCCTCTCTTTGGCCTTGGGACACAGGCTGATCGCATACCATTTCCTAAAAAGAATTATCTTGTCTTGCTCCAGGGGCTTTGGCAAAAGATTGGGGAGGAGGCTTTGTGTATCCTTTGGCAATCAAGTAAGGAGCTAATGCTCAAAGCTTGGAGCCAAGGGAAGTTTGTCCAAGTGCCTGACCTAGAAGGGCCATAACTTCACTTCTTTTCTAATTAGGATAATTAACCTCCCCTGCTTGTTCATTCTAGTCCAATCCACAAAGCTTAAATTAAAATGGCACAGGGGACTGTCAGGCTCTAGGGACAGGAAACCATTTACAAGCCTTTCATCTTCATGCAGCCACCATGAGGCAAAGTCAGGACAAAGTCCCCACAGCATCTTCACCCTGGAAACAACCTTGGGATGCCTTCGGGGCCACTTTCAGAATTTTCATCCATGTCCATATCCTATCAGCTAGCAAATTTTGCTCAGCTCCATAGAACTTGCTGACTAACTTGGAGTTGGTGTTGGGGGATACTCATAGGAGGTAGCATTTCTCTTTGTCTTGTCATGTGGGTTTTGTGGTTGGTTCAAGGAGAACAAAAACTGGATGGCTTCAAGTTGATAGGATTTGATGTGGGATTTATGGAATTTGTTCTTTGGCAAAAACCACTGGAAGCAAAGCTTCAGGAGTATTTCAAAACCTGGAATAAAATAGCATATCACATAGGACAGAGACATGACTGAGGGGTAATGGTACTGCATTAACTCCCCATACCTCACCTCTGAGAAGGTTCAAGAGTTTCTCATCAAGTGTCTGCAGCTTCCATACTGCCTAGGCAGATAGCTCTGGGTATAGTCTTCTGGATCTTTTGTTCCTTGTTACTTACTATAGGACTCAGTCCAGGGTCTTCCTAAATGCAGCCCTTCATGCCTGTAGGGAGAGCCATAATGCTATATAGTCTTTCTGCCCAGAACTCTTTGGCTACAGCCCCTTGTGAGGCTCCATGGCCGATCGGAAAGGCAAGATGACAGAATAAGAGATGAGATTAGGCTGCCCATTTGGCCTGTGTAGTAAAGAGTACTTGCCAGCCTGATAATGCTAGGATTTTCACTGGGTCTGTCTTGGTTGGAACCTTGAAATATTCCCAGTTGATAAAGACCCTCACTTGCTACTCCATACGTCACAGAGCCACCAACATAAATTTCTCAGCATATTGTCAAGAAACTTGTCCTGGGCCTAGGTGGAGCAAGTGAGTCACTCTCCATCCTTTGCCAATTCATACCCTGGTCCCCTCCTAGCGGACCAACACTATTCATTTCCCATCTGTAACTTCCATCAAAGCCTAGGCTTTCCCTCCCTCTGAATCACCCATCTGTTAACCAGCCAAGGTGTGGTTCTCAGTAGATATATAATAATGACCAGACCAGTACTTCTTAAATTCTGATGTGCTTACAGATTATGGGGAGCTTGTTAAAAGGCAGATTCTGATTCATTTAAGTCTGGGGTGGGACCTGAGAGTCTGCATTTCTAACAAACAGCCTTGGTGCTGCCACTGTTGCTGGTCCATGAACCATACTTTAAGTAGCAAAGATGTCAATACATCATGTTTAGGGTCATCTATAATCGATATTCTGACCTAGGGATCATACTTTAAGTAGCAAGAACATCTGCCATCTTCTGAATGAGTTCAACCCAACTGCGCTACTTGGAGTAAGAGGTAGTGACCTCTCTTCTTGGCAGCTAACAATAGCATCCTTTAATACTGAGGCTAAAATAATCCTCTAGTGTAACCAGAGCTGGGCAGAGGGTGTGGCAAATGTGGACCTTGGCATAGACTATCTTTCTTGGGACCTGGGTTACTTGAATAAGCCTTCCTGGGCACCTGCCCAGCTTCCTGAAGCCAATCATGCAGGCCAAACTCATTTTGGGTCCAGCCACACCATTTATCGCGTCTCCTTTCACAGTGGATCTGGATGGCTGCTGCTGCCACATCACTCATGCTGTGATCTGCATCAGTGGTTAAGACAACGGAAGCAGCTACATCATCCAAGGCACAATCCATTTATTTCATGCTGAAAAAAACAATCTTCTATCCAAGTGAGGCCAGCTAAGCTGGGCAGTTGCCACAGCTTTGAGTTTATAGGAAATATGCCTTTTGCACTATTTAGCTCCTCAGTGGAGAGCAATGTACCCCTTGAGGAGGCCCCAGATGTCATTAGTGCATCAATACTGGGCTGGACAGAGCAAGCCCATTTCTTGTCTGAAGTGCAAGGTGTATAACTCCTGGAGTTGTTAAAACATAAATTTGCTGGAAAATGCTCTGTCTTGTTTCTCTCCTAAACTAATTCCTGAATCCTTTTCTCTTTAGCTTTGCTGCTGATTGTGTTCTTTATTCAAAATAAATCTTAAAGAACATTGTATTTGGCTTAGGGGATGCTCTATTACATTGATATTTGCAGAGCTAAACACTGCAGATGGGAAGATTCCCCTAAGAAGATTCCAGAGCATTATGATTATGTGCTTTTAAGCCAAAAAATAAACATGTTTTATGGCCTAAGGAGGTTATCAAGCAATATTTTAAAACACATTGGCAAATTTAAGATGGCTTTAAAAGTAGGCCTACTTGAAGATCCAGAATGGTCCCATACCTACACCCCCCAGTAGCTGTGTGGGAGCAAGTCTGGCTGGACTGGCCCATTGCTAGCTCCAGTAGGATCTCCAAGCCAAAGAACTATTCATCATTAACTGTTTTCCTCTTGTCCACTGTCCCTGCTCTCCTTTGCCAGTTGTTTAACTCTCATGGAGTGCTGAATAATACTTTAATCTGCATAGAACCCTACAACTCCACATCTCCTTCAAAATGATACATAGACCTACCACACTGGCCAGTGGGATCAAATTTCCAGCCAAGAGGAACTCACTTAGCCATTTTGTTAAGTTCTGTCACTGAGCACTTTGCCTCAATGAGCACAGAAGCTTTTTGGGCATGGTTGACTAGTCCCTCCACTAACCCAATCATTATGATGACTAGCTACATGGTTCTTAATTAGATTCATTTTATTCAAATAAATTCCTTGCCAGTGCCTGTTCCCAGCAGTCCATCACTAGAGTCACCATCTTAACTGTAAGTGATTCAGGGTTCTCCCTCTGTAAACCTTCCAGATTCTAGTTTGCTGAAGCACTCCTAAATTCAGCAATAGCCATATGGTTGTTTGTCATTTGCAACTCATTAACTCAGTTAGGTGGATCCCCTGGCTAAATGAAGCCCAGGCCATGACTTTGATGGCTGCTAGGGCCAATTAACCTCCTTCTCATCCACAGGTCTCTACTTTTCCCTCTATCTTGGCCAGCCAACCTTCTTGGTAATCTGTGCCATGGGTGGCAAAAGAGGCTGGGCCTAATGGTAGGGCTAGCTTTGTTTGTACCTCTTAACTTCACACTCAGCATGAGCAAAAGTGTCCATTCCCAAGTGAAACACTAGATAGGAACAATGAGGATAAGTGGACAGAAATTTTTATAAAGATGTTTTCTCACTGTCCTCTTTCAGATTATCTTTCCTTTTCTCTAAGTCCTAGCCCCCCTGTCTATTAGCAGAATAGAATGTTCTTGATCTACCCTCTCCAAACTCTGACAGTAGTTATGTATATAGTCCTTAAGGGACCCCTCAAAATAGAACATTGAAGAAACTGAGTCCCAGAATGGGAAAGGAACAACCACAATCTCACCCAGTTTAAAGAGCCTCTCAAGACTTTCTTAGAAGGTAAATCCTGGATTGCAAGCAAATGGAAACATTTATAATACTTCCTCTGAACTTTATCGCAGAGGCAAAGAAAAACTTTTGAAGGTTTTTGAGAATGAGCATAGCTATTATGTAATCAAAAGAATGAGAATGTTAAAGCTGGTCTTCGTGAGCAGTTTGGACAGAAGGGGAAGGACAGTTTGCAGCAGCCCAAGCAAATGCCAGTAATAACTTCAAGATAGCTGGTAGTCATGGGAATATAAAGAATGGTGAAGACACAGAAAGGATGAATTAATTTCACTTCATGTTTGCTTAGGGCAATGGAAAAGTCACAGATAATGCTCAGATTTGATAACTAGGAAATTTGACAGAAATAGGGAAGTCAGAAAAAAACAGCTGTTTTGGAGGCAGGGGGCATCCGAGACAGTGTGAGAAATAAATACAGGCACAAGCAATGATAAAAACCCCCAGTCTAGTAACTGCAGCTCAACTCCAAAGGTGGTGATTAACTGATGAGCGATATGCCATTATCCAGACGACTCTGACTGTGTTCCTGTTAAGCATTCACCTATGGTTGATTGCGCAGCATGCATCCTAGTGGGCCTGAAAAATCCCGGGGTGTCTCCAGGTAGTTATACAACAATGTGTTCTAAAGCCCTCCTTGTCGTGTAGAAATACATAGAAAAATGTATGACTCCATAGTTCCTGAACAACTGCACATGTTGGAGTAATTTCAGCCACTGATGAGGAGAAAGGAGAGCGTGAGTTTAGAAGCCCCACCTGGATATGGATCCCAGCTCCAAAATTTACTAGTTATGTGCATTTATCTATAAGCACCTACCTCTCTGAGGCTCAATCTCCTCATCTGTTCATTGGGGATAACTACCTATGCCTAGGATTGTTGGAGGGATTAGATGTAATAATGTGTACAAGGGCTTAGCACAGTGCTGAGCCCAAATTAAGCATTCGAGAAACGTGAATTTATATTCCTATCCCAGACTTGACAGGACAAGTAAAAGCAGTTCAATTTAAAAACTGAGGAATGAGGGACACCTGCATGGCTCAGCCCATTAAGCATCTGACTCTTGGTTTCGGCTCAGGTCATGATCTCAGGGTTGTCAAGCCCCACATCGGGCTCTGTGCTCAGCATGGAGTATGTTTGAGATTCTTTCCTCCTCCTTCTCCTTCCCCCTCTGCTCACCCCACTTGTGCTCTCTCTCTCTCTCTCTCTTCCTCTCTCTTTCAAATAAATAAATAAAGTCTTTAAAAATCTGAGGAATGAGAGTAAAAAATTTACACATGATAATTTAAAAGAAATCTATCGTTCCAGCAATGACTTAAAGGTGGCATTCACCCATAACCCTTGAGAGATAGTGGTCACCCTCTGTAGTCTAAGATTCTCAGACTAATAGAGGATAGATGTGAGAGCTTGGAACCTTCATTTCCCCACCATCTCAGCTAGGTGATCTGTTTGATGAGATATGTCTTGAACTGAGTTTTAACAGATGAGTGGCTTATGGGGGAAGTGAGGCTTTTCTAGGTGTGGAGGGCAGCCAGAGTTAAGTCCTTAGAGATCAAAGATGCTAGAGAAGGCTGGGCCTTGCCTGAGAACTGTGTGATTAGGCAAGATGAATTAAGCCAGGAGTTTCAAAGCCCGTGTAAATTAGAATGGGCCCCAGAACCAAAGGGAAGTCTCGGCTAGATTTGAGGAGGATTTTTTTAAATTTTTATTTATTTATTCATGAGAGACACAGAGTGAGAGAGAGGCAGAGACACAGGCAGAGGGAGAAGCAGGCTCCATGCAGGGAGCCAGATACGGGACTCGATTCTTGGTCTCCAGGATCACCCCCTGGACTAAAGGCAGCGCTAAACCGCTGACCACCGGGGCTGCCCCAGAATGAATTTTTATCCAGAAAACACAGTAGAAACATCATTTCACATTAATATTGAAAGTTAAAACAAGAAATGGGTTGCAGTCATGGTCAAGTTGAATAAATCATTTTCTCCCTCTGGACTTCAGTTTCTCATTTATACAATGAAGAGATTAGGACCATCACTAAATTCTGGCTCATATTTGAGAATGCTAAGAGACTTAGGAGAATCCTGGCCATCTCAGACAACCTAACTTCTCTACAGTTCAGGCAAGATTCAGCCACTGTTCCGGAAGCCCAAGGCCTGTGCAAGATGAAATACTAGCCTCACCCATACTGTTAAATCCACTGTTGTATCCCCATTGGAAAAACTCAACTGAAAGAAAATAATCAAAAATGAGTTGATCTTAGTGATGTTTTTATGTGTGTGTTTCTTTTTTTTAGTCTGAGAGGGCACATGCAAATCCTTACTTTACCTTGTAAATTCTGCACATTCCACTTTGGGTGTTTCCCAAGCAGTTTTTAGACCACAGGATTAAGTCAAAGGGAACTTTCTTTCCTCAAGGGAGAAGTATGCTCTCTGCTGTCTTTAGGACTGTATCTTTAGCCCCTCTGTATCCTCTAGGCAAAAGCTTGCCCTTAATATTACCTTTGACAGCCTTCCAATAGTATCAGGATCAAGAAATTTCTGCACTTCCAGGCAGAATAAGTGACAGTCCTTTCCAATCACATCCAAACTCCTTTCATCTTGACATAAATTTGCCTTGACTTTCCAGCTCCTCTCTTTATTGCTGGTAGCCGGCACCCATGCCTCACCCCCAAAATTCGGGAATGTTAAGAGGTTTGCCATAACCTTGCATTCTTAAAATTAAGAATGTCAAAAATGTTTTCAGAGAAGTCACTGTCCAGATAAGAAATCTTTTTCTTTTTTTTTTCTTTTTTTTTTTTATTTATGATAGTCAGAGAGAGAGAGAGAGAGAGGCAGAGACACAGGCAGAGGGAGAAGCAGGCTCCATGCACCGGGAGCCCGATGTGGGATTCGATCCCGGGTCTCCAGGATCGCGCCCTGGGCCAAAGGCAGGCGCCAAACTGCTGCGCCACCCAGGGATCCCAGAAATCTTTTTCTTAATAGAATGCAGGAACATAGTTTCTGAGCTTAAGTCCCACCTCGGTCAATCTACCTTATTTCTCCATAGGCACAGGCCACAGTGTAAACTATAAACTACTGTGTCCAAAGGGAAGCCCAGGATGTGGATGCTTAATGCAAAATACACCCACTTCTGGGAACCCACTCAAAGTTCCTCCCCTGCCAGAGGAGGGATTATCAGGGCAGAGTAAGGGATTATCTTAATTGTGGCCACTAGGTTCTATTTGGAATAACTTGGGGAGAAGATAAACTGTGGCTGATTGGCAGCACTTCTTCCCTCAACCTGTAAGTGGGGCCCCCTTTCAATCATGTGTAAAGCGTTTCCACCACCACACAATCAGAGGTGCCAAGTGCATTATTTGGTTGACACCTATAGTCAGCTCTCCCCTAGCTGCCCATAAAGTACCTGCTAACACCCAGGCCACTCACTACTTGCTTTGCTAAGAGATTGTCACATGAGTACTGGAAATTACTGATTTCAAGGAGTTTAAAAGCCAAGTGAGGAAATGTTAAATAAGAAACCTATCAATGGGCACAATCAATCATCACATGACATCTTTTAAGAGCAGAGCAGTCCCCAGAACAGCTTTGAGATGACTTGGACCCTCTGTGAGTTTGCATTGCAGGCAGTGTATCCCAGGACAATTACCTAGATACCAAACAGAAACATGAAGTAATTGTGCTCAAGCATTGTAGTATCCATCCCCTTTAATCCAAATTGCAGTTGCCTTCTATTTTTTTAGTTCTTTTTTTAAAAATTGAGGTAAAACTGGAATATAGCATTATGTAAGTTTCAGATATACAACATCAGTATCTGTGTGCACTACAAAGTGATCACAACTAAAAGTCTAGTTACCATCCATCACCATACAACTGACCCCTTTTGCTCTTTTTTGTCCATGCTCCACCCCCACTTCCCCTCTGGTAACCACCAATCTATTCTCTGTGTCTTTGAAATTGTTTTTGTTTTGTTTGTTCACTTGCTTCACTTTTTTTTTTTAAGATTCCATATATTAGTATCTTTCTCAATCTGACTTCTTACACTTAGCATAAGACCTTCGAGGTCCATCCATGTTGTTTCAGTGACAAGATTTCATTCTTTTTTATAGTTGAGTAATATTGTATCATATATATGAATATATGATGGAATACATATATATGGATATATAGATACATATATACATATGTGCACATATATACCATATATATATATATTTTTTATTTATGATAGTCACAGAGAGAGAGAGAGAGAGAGGCAGAGACACAGGCTGAGGAAGAAGCAGGCTCCATGCACCGGGAGCCTGATGTGGGATTCGATCCTGGGTCTCCAGGATCGCGCCCTGGGCCAAAGGCAGGCGCCAAACCGTTGCACCACCCAGGGATCCCATATACCATATATTTTTTAAAAAGATTTTATTTATCTGAGAGAGAGAGTATGAACAGAGGGGAGGGGCAGGGGTGAGGGAGAAGCAGACTCCCTGCTGAGCAGTGAGCCCAACTTGGAGCTCGATCCCAGGACCCCGAGCTGAAGGCAGATGCTTAACTGAGCCACCCAGGCACCCCTATACCATATCTTTTTAATCCATTCATCCATTAATGGACATTTAGGTTGTTTCCATGTCTTGGCTGTCGTAAATAATGTTGCAGTGAACATAGGGGTGCATGTATCTTTTTGAATCAGGCTTTTCTGTTTTTCAGATAAATACCCAGAAGTGGAATTACTGGATCATATGGTATTTCTATTTTTAATTTTTTGAGGAATTTCCATTCTGTTTTTCACAGTGGCTGAACCAATTTACATTCCCACCAACAATGTATGAGGGTTCCTTTTCCTCTACATCCTCTCCAACACTTGTTGCTTGTGTCTTTTTTTTTAAGATTTCACTTATTTATTTGAGGGAGAAAGAGAGAGAGAGAATGAAAGAGAGAAACTTGAGCAGAGGGATGGGCAGAGAGAGAGAGGGAGAGAATTCTGAAGCAGACTCCATGCCCACCACAGAGCCCAACTCAGGGTCTGATCTCACAACTCTGAGATCGCCACCTAAACTGAAATCAAGAGTTAGACACTTAACCAACTGAGCCACCCAGGTGCCCTTTGTCTTTTTGATAATAGCCATTCTAACCTTCTAACCAGTTGAAGTGATATCTTATTGTGGTTTCAATTTGCATTTCCCTAAAAATTTGATGCTGAACATCTTTTCATGTGCCTGTTGTCCATCTGTATTCTTTGAAAAAATGTCTATTCAGATTCTCTGCTCATTTTTTAATCGGATTGTTTCATTTCATCGGTGATAAGTTGTATGAGTTCTTTATATATTTTGGATATTAATCCCTTATTGGATATATGATTTGCAAAAATCTTCTCACATTCAGTAAGTTGCCTTTTCATTTTGATGATGGTTTCTTTCACTGTGCAGAAGCTTTTTAGTTTGATGTAATCCCATTTTTTAATTTTTGCTTTTGTTTCTTTATTATCATTTTTTATATCAGACCTTGTGTGGTTGAGGATCAGAAGGCTTTTTTCTGGATGTTAAACAAATCTACTCCAGATGGTCTTCTAAATTTCCTCTCAGCTGACGATGCAAACCAAGTTTACTTTCACTCAACAACATTGATGTATTTATTTGGGCATGCCTTCTCAGCTTATGATGAGAATAGAGCTTTGTAATTCACCAGCAAGGGACAAAGTTCATAATGAAGAATAGGATGAAAAAGAAAAATGAAAAAGCAGGATTATATGCACTGCCAGTTTCAGAACCAACTTTAAACTCGACAAGTAGTCAGTCAGTAGTTGCCGCTTCGAGTGGGATATTTGAGTATCAGAAATACCTCAGGCTGCCAAACAATACCTCGCGCTTACTATGTCCATTTCTCCATTAGAGTTTGCCTCTTTACTTTCAGGCTTTGATTCTAATTTAAAACATAAATCCTTCATGGAAGGGGTCACAATTAAGCTTTAATCTGTCATGGGCAGTCTAGTATGAGTAAAGGGGTTGGTGTGGAGGGAGGATTTGCACTGGGAAAGAGGAAAAGGACATAGAACTGGGACACAGGGTTGGGGGGGGCACCTTCTGTTCACTGACTCCCAAATTAGCTAAGGTCCCATCCTAATAATGCAGCTGCAAGGAAGAGAAGATTTGCAAAGGGTCAGCTCTTAATTAAAGGGAAACTTAAACAAACACAATTATGAGGAAGAAAGACCTCAGGGAAATCTTAATTCACTAAGGGTAAATTGGGCCGGGCATGGGTGAATATTTGTTTTTATCCTGTTCCACAAAATCCACAGGCTGGCATCCATATGCAAACACAGAGGGGTTCTTGATCTTTCCATCTTGAGCTCCTCATACACAGAAGAGATTCTGCATTAGCATCTCAAATGTAGACAATCGCTATATCGATTTTGGTGAAAACCAAATGTGTTTAAATCAAGTTCAAACAAAAACAAACAAAAACAAAATGACAAAACGTGGATTCAGATGTTCTATAGGAATCTTTCCATGAATTCTCTTTAAAGAAAAGTACATTTGTGGGGCGCGCCTGAGTGGCTCGGTCAGTTAAGCATCTGACTCTTGATTTCAGCTCAGGTCATTATCTCAGGGTCATGAGACAGAGCCCCCCCTCCTGCTCTGCACACAGTGAGGAGCCTGCTTGAGGATTCTCTCTTCTACTCCCCTCTCGCTCTCCCCTCGCCCCTACCCCTACTCATGCTTTCTCTCCCTCTCTCTCTAAAATAAATAATTAAATATCTTTTAAAAAAGAAAAGTACATTTGTAATATGAATAAACATACCCTGAAGTATTTGGGCTTGAGTTCAGATTTTTGAGTATCAGGTTTCTTAGATATGACAAAATATAATTCAAAATAGCTGAATTGGGCTTCTCATCTCTCTCTTTTCTCTGTTTTTCTGCTCTTCACTTGTATCTCAGAAACCAACTTCATATTGCATATGTAGTTCTCCCATTCACTTACTTTGCCACCATATACAAGAAAAATCTGATATTCCATGAAGACCAAAGAAGTTGTACGAAATGAAGAGAGTGGTTCACATAAGTTTTGGGCTTAAAGCTCAGGTGAGCACTAGAGTAAGAGCAGAAGAGGGACACCTGGATGGCTCAGTAGTTGAGCATCTGCCTTTGGCTCAGGTCGTGATCCCGGGGTCCCGGGATGGAGTCCCACATCGGCTCCCTGCATGGAGCCTGCTTCTCCCTCTGCCTGCGTCTCTGCCTCTCTCTCTGTGTCTCTCATGAATAAATAAATTAAAGTCTTTAAAAAAGAAAGAGCAGAAGAGAAATTTTCATTTGCTTCCTTCCATCTCATATAATTTTTTGATGAACAAGGATATTAATTTCATAAAATGTTAAACTTCTGTTGATTAAAATATGTCACAGACAACATTAAATGTCAAATAAACTGAATTAAAATATATGTGATATATATTACAGACACTTAATATCTTTAATATATTAGGACTCTTATGAATCAATAAGAAAGCCATCAGGGTGCCTGGCTGGCTCAGTCAGTAGAGCATGCAACTCTTGATCTCGGGGTTGTGAATTCAAGCCATACGTTGAGCATAAAGCCTACTTAATAATAAGGAAAAAAATAATAATAAGGATAAAAATATTTTTTAGAAAAAATAAAAATAATTTTAAAAGAACACCATTAATATCACAGTAGAAATCTGAACAATGGAAATAAAGAGGAAATTATCAAAATAAAGAATAAACATGGACACAATTTATATTCTTTTTTTAAAAGTTTTTTTTAAAGACCTTATTTGTTCATGAGACACACAGAGATAGAGAGAGAGAGAGGCAGAGACATAGGCAGAGGGAGAGGCAGGCTCTATGCAGGGAGCCTGATGTGGGACCCAATCCTGACACTCCAGGATCAAGCCCTGAGCCAAAGGCAGACGCTCAACCACTGAGCCACCCAGGCTTCCAAAAAATTTCTTAAAATCATTAACTTAGTACTAACAATCAAAGAAATGCTAACAAGAAAGGGAATCTTTTTATATCCACCTATCAAATGGGCACATGTATTAGTCAATGCTAGCAAAGGGGCAGAGAGACAAGTACTCTTGTAACCTGCTGATGGGGACATAAAGTGATACAACCTTTCTGGAGGGCAATTTGGCAATATGTATGAATATGGAAATTATAATTATAATTTCCTATGGAAATAATTAGAGATGCTATATGAATGTTGTTATCCCAGCATTATTCATAACAGGGAGAGATTAGGAACAATTGAAATTTTCATATTGGGAAATGGCTAAATAAATATGTTTAAGGGCTGGAATACTATATAGCCATTAAAATCATGTTTGAAAACATTTAATAACATAAAACAGTGCTCAAGATATAATGTTAGCTTTTTAAAGATAGGACACAAATAGTACAATTCATTTTACTGAAAAAAAGGAGAACACAATATATTTATATAAAATAAAATGGAAGAATATATCAAATGGTAACAGTGGCTATCCTTGAGAAGCAGAGTCACCTATACTTGTATTTGATTTTTTTATTCTTTCTGTGTCTTTTCAGATGTCCAAAAGGAGCATGTATTAATTTTATACTTAGAAAGAAAAACAAAGATGCTATCTCAGAAGAGGAAAAACATTTGTAAAGTGTTTTGAATACATTAGGGTCTGCTTCCTACATATTCATTGTTCCCAGATTCCTTATCTACCACAGGAAGAAGTGATTCATAACCTTGGCCTGAGCCTTCTCTTCTTGCCTTTGTACCTCTTTTGCTTATTTCTGGAGGTTATAGGTCCCTTCTTGGATCATGCTTTTCTTACCCAGAACCTTTCCACCAGTCATGAAGGAAAGAAACCTATTTCCATAGCTCCATCAGTTAAGTGTCCAACTCTTGATTTCAGCTCAGGTCATGATCTTATTCTCCTGAGATTAAGCCCTACATTGGGCTCCTCACTCAGCAAGGAGTCTACTTGTCCCTCTCCCTCTGCCCTCTTGCTCTCTTTATCTCTCTCTCCTTCTCTCTCTCTCAAATAAGTGACTAAAATCTTAAAAAGAAAGAAACAAACAAACAAGCCTACTTCCCCATACCTCCTTGTATTAGGTAGCCATTAGAATAGGTCAACAGTTCTCAACCCTGGTTGTACGTGAGAATCACCCAAGGAATTTAAAATAAAATAAAGCCCACATCCAGGGTGAGGCTGGGACATCCATTTTTAAAAACTTCCAAGGTGTTTATAATGTGCAGCCAGAGTCAAGAGCCACAGAAGTAAGTAAAAATGCAGAAAAATAAAGTAATGCTTCCTTCAGCTGAATTCGGTTGAGTAACATAGGCAAGATGGACAGTGACCCCACACTCCACTGGCCTCTGAGAAAAACAGCCACCAGCTGTTCATTTGTTAAATGCATCGCCTAAAGATCATAAAGCACATCACCAACTTTCAGAGCCAACATGTGAAAGACCTCATGAGATTGGCAGACCCTAAAACAATGCTCAACATTCCTTTTCCTTTCCTTCCAAACTGGCTTGCGTGAAGGACACTGCCAAGATGCAACTGTGTTAGCTGGAGGGGGTAACACATTAAGCCACAAGCCATTCTTACACTGGCACCTGGAAAAGGACAGAATGCTGAGAGAATGGGACAGAAGATGGGCAAGTTTATCATTCTGTTTTTAGATCAAATACTAAATTTGTTCAGCATGGAGCAGTTTTTCATTTCATTTGTATAGTGAACGAAATCCTGACCTTCTCTCCCCCTGTGAAAATTATTTTGACAATTGTAGATTTGAGATATTTTTGTATCTGCTGCCATCCCTGTCATGAGGTCAACCCAACAGTCGCAGATTAAATTCTCTGGGAGCAGCTTCTGAGATAGAGATCAGCATGCTAAAGTTTACTGGGGAGTATCTTCACTACCAACACTCAAGGGAGAAAAAGAAGGAGCGGGTTTGGGCAGAAAGAAGGAGGAGCTGGGCTGTGATGCTGTCTTAACAAGGTCTCTGCCTACCCATCAGGGAGCTCTGAGGTTGAGATGGCCCTTTAGAGTTACCCCTTCTGGGGTAAAGGGGTTGTGCCTTTGTACCCTGTACTAAGCAGTCACTGGATGCAGGCTGCTCTGGGAAGGGAGCATGACTTGAAGCTAGGCAGCTTTCTTCAGCCAACAACCTTCCCAGAAGCTGAAGGAAAAAGCCCTTTGGTGCTAAAAGGACATCTAATGGTATAGCACAGCATCCCACACTAGCTTTTCCTACAATGGCTTCCTTGTTTAGCAAGAGTAGCCCAAAGACCAGTCCAGTAGGATTGGATTGGTCATAGCTGGGGCCCAGTTCCTCATCCATGGTCACCTTGCCATCCCTATACTGTCGTGCTTCTACATTATCTGGTTTGAATGCAGATGACAATCCAGCGTTCACCCAGTTACCTATGTGGTAACTCCCAGTCTTTAAAATGAGGAAGAAAAGAAGGTGAACAGCAACAGTGGTCTGGAATCAAGATGAGAGAATTTGCTGCTCAAACAAAGTAGCTTTCAGTATTGCAAAGTTGGGCATGCTAAAGCTCACACAGAGCGGAGGACAATTCTGAAGCTGCTAAAACAGCAGGCTTATTTTTACAAAGCCAAGGCTTTGTTAAGTACCTCACCTCCTACAAGCACCAACGCCTGCTTTTGCTCTGCCTCCAGTGACAAACTTTTCTTTTTTTTTTTTTCACCCTCAAGTCATATTTACTCTCTTTGGGAAGCTGCAACAGGCAACAGTCAAACTATAATAAATTAGGTACAAAAACAAATAAAACCTTTTGGAGGGGATTACTCATGGATATGTACTAAATTGAAGTGATCATTGCCCCCAGGGCTCTCAAGTACACAGCCACACGTTCAGGCAGACCCAGGGAAATTCTGCTTGGTAAAAGATACTGCAGGATGAAGCCACCGTTCTGACTTGCTTAGAAAATATGAGCAAGGCTCATAGCCCAGGAGGCCCCAGACTCCAGCTCATTAAAAAAATCAGTGGATTTCTCTATTTAATTTTTTAGTAGATAAGACATTCACATGATTCAAAGAACAAAAGTATAAAAAGATCTACAAAATCAATGTTTGTTAAAAGGCCTCTTATTTGTGGCAGTAGGCAGCATGCAGAGCTGCACTCATCTGTCATCCGTGTCTTTGAAGAGCTTATGCTCTGAGAGGACAGCATAAGTCATATTTTTAAATCTTTATTGTTTTTGTACTTACAGAAAATAATACCTGCTTCTTGTAAAATAGTCAAACATTACATAAATAAGTTGTGTGCAATGGATGTTCTTGGTAATCCTATACCTCAGAGATAACTACGCCAATTCCTTTGCATTCTTTGTGAGGTTTTTCTTTACAAAAATAAAATTACATAGTATAAGTGCTAGTTGCAGCTTTTTTCTACATAAAAATATATTGCAGAAGTCCTTTCTTTTATCATATAGAGATTGGGCCATCTTTTTAACAGCAGCTTAGCATTCCAAGTGTCTGGATTATAACTTTTTATCAAGTTTCATTTGGATTTTTTGAACACCTGTCATACAGTGCTGCCAATCGGCTACTTTACTGCTTGTAACTGACTTCCCTTGCATTTAAGTCTACTCATCTCTAGAGAAATGAATGACAAGTCAGTTATGGAAGCTTCAGGAGGGAGGAGAGTATCCACAAAGGTCTATATGTAGCAGAAAAAGAGACATGCAGATATAGTTGCCTTGAGCAGGTAACAATGAGAGTACTGGATAAATGTGCAAAACCATCTTCCAGGTTTGAGCGAATGTAAAAATAGGGGAGAGGTACAGACTGGTATGAGGTGAGGGATTAAAGAAAGGGAGACAAAAGCAGGTTGGAATGGAATGAATATTGATACATGGATGGTGAGTCTTTATGTAGCAAAGTTTTTATGGAGAGAACCAACATGCTTTAGTCGAATCCAAGCTCGGTGTCAGTTAACAAAATAATGTGGCGATTTAAAAATATTAGCAATCCTAGGCTGCCAAAATAATAGCCCATATCAAAGGAGGCAAAAATCCCATTGTCATCCATACCGGTCAGATCACATCTGATTTATCTGGGTCAATAAAACATTGATAAAATATCCATAAGGGAGATACAGAACGGTATGGGAAACTATCACTATGTCATAAAAGTAACTGTTGTAGGATTGGGACATATTTAGTCTGAAGAAAAGAAAAATAAGAGGAGATATGTTACCTGTCATTAAAAAATATGGACTGTCACATGGTAAAGGGATTAAACTTGTCTGGGTCACCCTAAGTGGTGGAATAGGACTAACAAATAGAAATGATAAGAATGTAGATTTTTGACTCAATACACAAAAATACTTGTCTTTTGCTAAAGGGTCTTTTAAAAAGTTTAAACATATCAGAGACTCCCTGATGTCATTTCCTTTCCATTATTATTCAGCCAATACTTCCTTCATAGATAGTATAGAAGTAAAATTCAACCTAGGCCTTGCTGAATTTCATAAATTCTTAATTAGGAGGATTCAAAATAATGAGACCTTATTGTACACTGCTTAAGAAAGATTTTCAAATACTTTAATCTCCTTCTTCCTGTTTATTTCTTAATCCCATGCTTTGGCCCCACCGTGTACCCTCAACTCCCACTGAAGCACAGAGAACACAGAAAACCCACACGAAAATGTAAATCTGAGAAATAAATATGCGTGGTTGGTTTAAAAAGAGTAAGAATTAACATTTAAAGCAATGGTAATTTACTCTGATCTGTAATTTTGAGCTCCTGTGCTGAAATTGCTCATTTGGAAATTACCAAGTGCTTGGGTCTCATTTGTGATCTTCTTCCTGCATACACCCAGCACACAAAGGAGTGATAATGACCGGCTGAGTCACTGCTGCCATCTCCCTGAAGCGTGCTCTCCAAATGTCAATACCATTTTCTATGGTGCAATGACGAAGATTCCCAACCATAGCTTGCTTACACTATAGGATGGGCCCTGGAATGTGTTCAAAGGGCACCATGATTTTCCTCCATCCTCTATTGCTCCAGTGACCAAATGGTCATCCCACAGATCATTCTGGCTTTGCAAATCACTCCCATTACCCATCTCCATTCGTTATTGCCTAAATATAAATGGAAAACAATTCAAATTTATGGGAAGAAGAGAGCTGCTTTTGACCATATCCCAATAAAATGATGTCTGTACTTGATGAGATTATACTCAGATTATGGATTCCTACCAGAAGCAAAAATATAGATATAATATTAGAGATGTAAGTACTCTAAAAGACCAATACACAAAAACGCTGTGCTATTTTGTGGCTCATACTTTAAGATACACTGTTCTTCCCATCTTCTCAAACCCTACCTCCAAAAGGGTTATCCAGAACTCAAGCATCACATCTTTATTGTCTTTCCCATTCAGCATAGGGTGTTAGTAGTTAATAGTTGTCAGATGTAAAATGACTAAAAAGGAATGAAGGATCCCTGGTAAATTTAATTAAGAAAGGGGAAAAACTCAGGAAGACTTAACATGATTGAACATTTTCATAATGTTGGGATCAAAGCACCAGCATGATATCTTTGTTATAGGCTGTCTTTTTCAAGTTTTCCTAGTTATTTTGTGTCAGGTTTTCTTAGTTATTTTTCTTAGGAAATATAATTTATCTTGTTGGATAGTGACATCCATGTAAGAATCAGCCATGTTATAAGGTTCTATCTCTACTGAAGCTATGTCTTGTTCTGAAGAATGTTTAGTGGAAGATGAAAGACATGAACTGCAACAGGAAACACTGAGGCCAGAAACAAGGAAAAAACTTTGGCTTTCATTCCATAGGTGTTTTGATAATGCATGTCAATCAAAACAGTTAGGTACTATAATTCAGCTGTGATTACTTAAGTGTAGTCTTGATAAATGACCAACCTGGTGCCTACAAGTTGTAGAATCTTTCCTTAAAGCAAGATGGAGGATGCTGGGTGGCTCAGTTGGTTAAGCATCTGCCTTCAGCTCAGGTCATGGTCCCAGGATCCTGGGATAGAGACTTGCATTGGGCTCTGTTCAGCGAGGAGTCTGCTTCTGCCCCCCTCCCTTGACCCAAATAAATAAATAAAATATTAAAAAAATAAAGCAAGATAGTGTTGCCGACTATCTGGATGGTTAAGACTGGGGTCATGAGTAAGCCTGCTTTCCACAGTGGATAAGATTGATTCAAAAGGACCCAATGGACTGTAACAAAAATGAAGCAGAACCTTTAATACCTAGAGGAAGAGTTTAAAAAGAAAAACATCATCGCTGTTCTTCCTTCTTTCAGGATTTTCCATTCTCCAAGCGATTATGGAAGCAGCAGTGCAAAACAACTGGCAAGTGACAGCCAGGTCCGTGGGAAACATAAAGGACGTCCAAGAATTCCGGCGCATCATTGAAGAAATGGACAGGAGGCAGGAAAAGCGATACCTGATTGACTGTGAAGTTGAAAGGATTAACACAATTTTGGAACAGGTATGTTTGAGATTTATGCCACCCCCCAGCCAACACGTTAAATCATCAACCACAGGCAGCTCCCATATGTGCTAATAAATTAAGTTAGCCAATAGACTAGATGGGCCAACAGTGTTTGATAGTCTCTCTAATCTTTTTTCCTCCTCAGTGGCTGCAGAAAAAAAAAAAAAGAAAAGAAAATGTAAGCTGTTGAAAATTGCATACTATGATTAATCTGGAAGTGTCTGCAATTTAATGCTACCTATCAGATAAACACACTCTTCTACACCTCCTTTTCATAGATCGCTGACTGCTTCAAAGTAATCCCCTTCCTTTTCCATAACTTCCTCCCAGTAGGAAACAGACAAGGGATTAGGCAGGGCAGAAGGGAAGGGTTTTGTTTCAGGGTGTAGTTGCAGAGTGTCAAGGCAAAAAACATCCCACCAGTTCCAGAGAGAGAGACAGAGAGAATGTGTACATGTAACTTAGACCCTTTTGTAAGTAAGATGGCATATGAAAAAAATGTTTATGGTTTTTAAAATGTGAACAAATTGAAAAGGAATTAAAGTGGGGGAAAATATAATTCAGTGGACCAAAAGGTATTCATTACTAAACTCAGATACTTAAATCTAAGACTAAAAAATATTAGAAGAAATGTTTCACCCTAAGCCAGATGGATACTCTATTTGGAGTAAAGAGTCAAATTGAAATGTGGTGAAAGTTTATTATTTTCCTTAGAAGTCTCAATTTTCCAGTTAATAACAAAGTGCCTCTGCTGCCATAAACAAAACTGTAGGGGAAACATTTCCATTCTAATGCGATCCCAGTGTACCTAAAGGCCAAAACAGCTTCAGAGATTGAAATTATAGTGAGCAGCCATTGCCTAGGAGAGCTCTTTTATAGCAAATTAAATATTAACAATTTGTCAGATATGCCCCCATAAGAAGAGAAAGCAAAAAAAAAGTAGGGAAGGGAAGAGGAGGAGAGAGGGGAAAGAGAGGGAAAGGGAGAGAGGGAGAAAGAAAGAGAGGAAGGAAGAGAGAAATCGCTGACCCTGCATTGTGGAGACACAAAGCCGTCCCCTTCCTGAGGATGGCATCACCTCTAGTGAATCACATCTCACATGAAATCTAGAGCATAGCCTGACTAAATCAGATTTCCCAACTAACATTCTCTTGAGCTGCCCAAATGATCCACCCCTCCCTTCTTTAAAAAAAAAAAAGCCTTTGATTTTCTTAGATCTTGAAAGTGAAGAATCAGGTCAGTGATGCTGGTGTATGTACTACATGCCCTCTAAAATTTTATACCAAAATAGCCTTTTAGTGGGTGACCTACTTAATAGCCTAAAGCACAAGAACATCCTCCTTGTTGCACTTTGTTTTCCTTCTTTTGTGTCAGGAACTTTGGCTTCTTGAATATCTCAAATTCTGTTAAATCTTCTGGGTTTTTTAGGGTCTTACACCGGAGTCTGGGATTTTTCAGCATGATGTAATAGAAAGTGCAGTGGGTAGAGCTCTGAATTTTATGTAGCTATGAGATCTTGGGCAATTAAAATATCTATGCCTCAGTTTTCTTATCTGCATAATGGGGAAAATAAAATTTGCTCTGTTTTACATGATTGGTATAATTGCTCCAAGAAACATAAACTGCTATAGAAAAAAAAAAAAAATACTCGGGCAGCCTGGGTGGCTCAGTGGTTTAGCGCCGCCTTCAGCCCAGGGCCTGATCCTAGAGACCCAGGGTCAAGTCCCATGTGGGGCTCCCTGCATGGAGCCTGCTTCTCCCTCTGCCTGTGTCTCTGCTTCTCTCTGTGTCTCCAATTAATAAATAAAATCTTTAAAAAAGAAAAAGAAAAAAACCTCATTATTACCAAACCCTCTCAGGAAATCTAAACTAACATTATTTTAAAAACCCATTCTCTTTTCATGTATCACATTCTATCTTCCTTTCTTCTATATGTCCATTCACAATATCCCTCAAAATGCTTTCTATACAATTTTTCAGGGAACATTGTTCAAAAAAAAGTTTTAGCAACATCCAGGTAAGGCTAAAGAGTTCATTTCACTTATTCTTTTTCCCCCTTTCAAAGAATTGTTATAGAACTATCAACTCATGATTGTTTGCTCTGCTATTTAAGGAATCTCTCCTAGGCCATAGGTACTATGAAGTAGGGGCCACGTTTGTTTTGTTCATAGTTATATCTTCAGTGTCCAATAGAGTACCTGGCACATAGTGTTGGATGGATGGGTGGATGAATGGACAGATGAATGAATGAATATTAATCAAGCACATTGCAGTAAGTTCCACTGTGATTTTACTATGCTTCCATCGAGGGGCAAAAAAGTACCTGCAGCCACATGATACTTATTAAAATATATTAAAATATATTAAAGCACACTTTTCTCAAAGGTTTAAGATGGTGGCTCTCTGCTCAAACCTATTCTGATGGTATCATGAATTTGTCATCATTTATTTTTTATGTAAAAATAGATTTCTCACTAAACAAATTATTTAAATTAAACCACAGATTCAACATGATGTTTCTTTAGAGGAAACATTTTTTAATGAATTGAATGCTAACATACAGAGATATCACTCTCTCATTGGTTCCTAACTATTCTTTTGACAAACTTATCCTAATTCACTATACAGATCCTGGTTAGAATGATGACATTTATAGTTCAATCAGTATCAAGTTCTTATAAAAGATGCCCTATCCAAACTGAGTGGGAAAAATTAGAGAGAGAGAGAGAGAGACAAACCATGAGAGACTCCTAACTCTGAAAAACAAAGGGTTTCAGAAGGGGAGGTGGGTGGGGGGATGAGGTAACTGGGGACAGATACTAAGGAAGGCACTTGATGGGATGTGCATTGGGTGTTATACTATATGTTGACAAATTGAAATAAATAAATAAATAAATAAATAAATAAATAAAAGATGCCCCTATCCTCCAAAGGTGTTTTCAACTTTGGAGGTTGAGGTTATTTTCATAGAAGGAAACCTCTATAGTCTCCCACAAAATGATACTTCATGTCACACAGTCTGAAGTAGAAGAGCCTGTTACACCACTATAATGCTATTCCCTACATATTTGATTTTGGCATAAAGTTCATCTTGTACTCTATATCTGATGGGTGTGAATGAAAATACATCAATATGGTGCCATTTTTCAAATATAAACAGTTTTTCAATATAATGTTATATAGCATAACCTCCCCCATTTCATGATATAGGTTCTAATTTCCCTGCGAATGTTCAGTTAGAGGGTGAATATAAATTCTTCTAACATTCCTTCCCAAAGCTCTTTTTTGAACTCCTTCCAACTTTCAGACTACGGCAGAAAGACTCAAATGAGGTACTAATATCTCTCTTTAACAGTTAAACTACAAGGAAAATATTCCAAACTTACAGCTCTAAGAATTAACATAGAAAAAGAGCTAGAGACAGATGAAAGAAACCATGAGAGATTGTCAGAGTTCACAGAGAATATTTAGAAACTGTAAATGTTGAATCTAAAAATGAAGAAACATTTTCTATAGGAAGATTTGGGTGTACTAGGATGAATGAACCACTGACCTGACCTGATATAGCATTCCTATTGCCGTATTGTGTGCATGAGGCCCTCCCTCCCCATTGGTGGACAGCTGCCTTAATGCAATGACCAATCTAAACATTCACTTTTGAAAAGGTTGCCTCTTGTGGACTTTCCTACCCATGACAGAATAGATCCTCCATCCCAGTAGCACATACCTGTGGACTGCTTTTGAAAATCAGGTCCCACAAAAGGATATGCCTCTGTTGAACATTTAAAGTCCATTTGGAGAGGCAGCATAGTAGAGAGTTTCAGAACATGGACTTTGGAGCCAGTGTGCGTGGATCCTGTCACTACTTGTGTGACCTGGGGCAAGTTATTCAACTCTCTGTGCCTCCATTTGCTGTTGTAAAATGGGAATGATAACTGTACACTAGTGACTTAATATATGCAAAGCTTTTACAAGGTGTCTGACACATAGTGTTTGTAGAGTGCCTTGGTGCTAAATGATGTGTTCTCACATACGTTATCTCATTTGAGCCTCACTATGGGAGGCAGGCAGGGCAGATGTGTTTATCCCAAATTTACAGATGATAAATGGATGCTTACAGACACTCCAATGATTTGTCCAAATGTGGTGCTCCGCTCAATCCCAGTAAGTGGCAAAGCAAGGACACAACTCAGTTCTTCTGACTCCTAGTCCAGTGGTCTTTCCCCTACACTGAACCACCTTCCTTAATTTCTAAGTCATTTATTAAATATTTTGCCAAAGCGAAACCCTAGATTAGGCTCATCAGATTATATTGCAAAACACTTGCAAAGCAATTGGAGAAGATCCAGAGAAGAGCAACAGAAAACTCTGGGAAACGAACTAGGGGTGGTGGAAGGGGAGGTGGGCGGAGGGTGGGGGTGACTGGGTGACAGGCACTGAGGGGGGCACTTGATGGGATGAGCACTGGGTGTCGGCAAATTGAATACCAATAAAAATAAATTTATATAAAAAAAGAGCAACAGAAAATGATTAAAGCATTAGAAAACAGGCCCTACAAGGAAAAGCCACATGGGGTTAGGGTTGTTTAGGCTAGTGAAAGAGAACCAAGAGGCAGTTTCATCAACACCCTCAGGTATAAGGAATTATCATAAGAGGGCACTGGCCAACTTCTCTGCCTGCCTAAGGACAGGACCAGAGCAAATGAGCTTAACTAGGACTAGATAGAGAGTCAGCATTTGAAAAGACTCATTACAGGGAGAGAGGAAGCTGGAAGAAAGTAATGGCTTACCAGTGGAGGCAATACGGAGCTGAGGCCATTCCAAAGTAGTGAAAAGTCAAATCTAGAATAGTTTTAAGATTTTGTTCAAGAATAGACAAATATTCTGAGTTAATTCTGTCTGTTGACAAGTAAATATCCTTATAGAAGGTGTATTTTAATGAACAGATAAGGCATTTCCTAAATTGCCTATCCATTGCATATCTAAAAGTTTATCTCTCTTTTTTTAAGTTTATCTCTTTAAAGACATCTAAACATCCCCCTTTGGGCTTTGCCATGTTTTTATTTTTTCCATAGATAATTCAAAGGGAAATCTCAGCATAGCCCCTGCTTGAATTATGGCATACACAAACTTGGCGGGGCCCAAACCAACATGTGGCAATGTGCTACTCTCAGGAAATATACAGAATATATGATTTCTCCTGGAAATATTTCAGGCTAAAATCACCTCATTGTGATGATATGAAAGGAATACTTCTTAAGGACAGAATCTTGAAGCAGGTCAATCCTTCAGGCTCCTTTCATTTGAGAACTCTGTCACTTCAAAGATGGTCATTTTAAGAGTGAAGCATCCAAGTTAGTAAGTCAGGTCTCTAGAGGCAACATTTTTTTTAAGGCAACAATTTAATCAAGATGAGCAATATTAGGGGCCCTTCTAAAGTATAGGGCTTTAACACAAAAGAGACAGTGCTCACTCCAGAGTATGTGTAGCAATTGGGGTCACTAGAGCACTGTTGTCAATGGCTAGACCTAGGTCAAGTGAATTAAAAATGTCATATATATATATATCTTTATGCCTACTTCTGGCCTCACCCTCCACTCAGCACATAGTGGTACCATTCAGTTCCTCTCCTCTGTTTGCTCCAGTTCTGTACCCAGCCCTTACTCTCAACATTCCTCGTGGAACATTTAGCTGACTTACCAGTCTATGAGACTGTTTGCATTAGCATCCCTTCTTCTTGAAATATTTTGTTTGTGGTAGAGTTGAATAAGCACCAGCCTGGGAATCAAATAGACCTGACTTCAAATCCTAGCTATATTACTTCTCTTTTGCATGACTTTGAAAAAAGTGACTTAATTTCTTTGAGGCTCAATTTTCTAATCTTGAAAGACTATTCCACTTCCTTTCTTTCATGGGATCCTCATGTGTTGTGAGGCTTCAAATAAGATCTGTGGAGGGCAGCCTGGGTGGCTCAGTGGTTTAGTGCCGACTTCAGCCCAGGGCGTGATCCTGGAGTCCCGGGATCGAGTCCCACATTGAGCTCCCCGCAGGGAGCCTGCTTCTCCCTCTGCCTGTGTCTCTGCCTCTCATTCTCTCTGTCTCTCTTAAATAAATAAATATCTTTAAAAAAAAAATCTATGGAGAGGACGGAGAGGACCTGACTCAGTGCTTGGCACCCAGTAGCACTCAATAACTGGTAACTGTAGCTATTTGCCCATGTGGGGCAAGTTTTCATGCTTGTGGAAATTAGTTATTTAGGGACTGTTGCTCAAGAACTGCATCTTCATGGATTCCCCAAGATACCAGTTCAATCTAGGGTCTTAACATGAGAACAGAGTTTAAGACTTGAGCTAGCCTCAGGTCTCACTAATATGAGATTAGCATGTTAGACGACCTCTCTATTTTTTTCTCTAGTGTAACATTGGGTCACACACATTGATTGATAAGCTCAAGGACTATTTGAGAATTAACTAGGTTTTTCAGCATCACTCAAAATAACTAAAGGCATTAAAACCTCAAGCTACCTATGACAACTGGGCATTTTTAATAACAAATAGGCATTAAGTGGTTACAAAGTTCCAGATACCACTTTAATCAATGTGTGTAGATATGTATGTTTATATATCTCACATCAGTTAATCTTCATATTAGCCCTGTAAGGTAGATGGGAATATTATCTCCATTTTACAGATGTGGAAGGTTATACAGCTAATAACTGGTGGAGCCAGATTTTGAACCCAGGGAGTCTGACTCTGAATGCTGTGAATCACTGCACTAATCAGCCTTGGGTCTGACTGAGGTTTTCAAGCAGAGTAGATTCAATAAGAGGTTATAAAAGATAAGCATCCTGATGAGGTCTAAAGCAGCTTTGTTTACAACAAGCGTTGTTAAACAACAAGCATTTCACAGATATTTTCTCCACTTGACGAGGATTCATATTCTATTAACACAGAATTGAAAATGTGCCCCTTAAACCTACCCTTTGGTAAAAACCTCATTTATGATGAACAAGTTCATTTACTTATGGTGCCAAAACAATCTAACTATGCTATGGGCCCCACAAGAGTAGGAATAAATTGTGAGAAGTACTTTATCAGAGTGATATGTAAGTACAACTAGCATTCCCATCTGTGTGCATTTCTTCTCAGGTAAAGAACCACAGTCTCCATTATATTATCCCAAACTGCCCTAGATGTTACCCATTTCCTCCTTCTCTTGCTAGGGAAAAGTCTGGAAGGAACAGTTCCTCTTCCCTTTATTAACCCCCAGAAAACCAAACATAAAATAAGACTGGTTCTGGGAAAGCATAAATGCCCGTAGGATAACTGTTTGGGATGGGTGCTGAGCTTTTCTGAGCCACTAGATTTCAGCAGCAGGCCCCCAAGGGTCATGTTTCTCACTCTCACCCACTATCACCCTTAAATCCAGAGGACTCCTCATAACACAAACAATAAAACAGAGACTTTTTTTTTTTCCTTTTTGGTCTTGAGATTTTTTGAATGGTTAGTAGCTGTTTGAGCATTAGGGGAAAAAAGGCAGAGGGACACATAAGCCAAATTGTGCTCCCCAGATCAGAGCACAAAGGTATACGGGGTTAAGGGGGAGTGGGCCAAGGGCAGGGGCAATGAAGGAGAAACTGACCACTTATGCAATAGGAAACGAGAAAAATGGCTGATTTTGTTTACAGTTGGCCTCCCCAAATCAGCCTAAGTGAAGAATCTTGCCAGATAAGTTTCTCCAGATAACTGTGCTCCCTCCCTCTGCACTACTTGAATGATGTCATTTTGGAAGACACATAGAATTGCTTGGCAACTCCACGTCAGAAGCCTTTGGGCTGGGAACTTGCTGTCCCTGGCTTCTTGGAGAACTTGACAGGTCCACCCCATCCCAGCTTCAGGTAGATCCAGTGACTCAGCAGAAGTTCTGAGCCCAGGGCCCTGCCCTACCCTAGCAGTGTGTGTGGATCTCACAGGTAGTAGTGCCGGACTGGGAGAGAGCCTGAGTCCTTGAGCGTCCTGACCTATTTCAAGGCATGGCCTGCAGCCTCTGAATGTGTAAAAGGATTTCAATCTAAAATGGAACTAGAGGATCTGAAACGGAGAATCTCACACATGCACCTTCAGGAAAATGAAACTTAAGAACTGAGAGAAAAACTTCCCATAAATGCCTGACTTCTCTCCAGACCAATGAACGTCCATCAAGAATCTCTTATCATCCTCATGCCAATTAACTTATTGCTTGGACCCTGACTGGACTTTCCCCACTTTTCACACTCCTTGCCCATAAGCCTACCACACACCCTAAGTGGGCTTACCTGTAGCATGCTACAGTTTGCATTCCCTGGAATTGCACTTCCTCTGCTATTCCTCCACAAACTCAATTTCTGGTAACTTGAGCTTGCCTTAGTTTTACCTCTTTATTTGGGTTGACATGTGGATAAACAGGCCAGGCCAAGGTATGCCTTGTTTCTGGACATTTTAACATTAAATATAGGGTATGTGGTCCTCCATTTGTATTCTTGGCGTGGGTTCCAAAAACGTTAGGGGTGAATCTGCTCCTATTCACCTATATCTCTCATACCTAAAAACATAAATGCCTCGGTAAAAATGTCCAGTTATTCCCAAGAGTAGGTTTTTCTCAACAGTCTACTTTCATTCTGTGTAAATGTAGCTCTTCCAGTTACCTATCATATTTGTTTGGTGAGGCAGGTTGAGGAGAGCGCTTTTTCACAGTAATGGAATCTCTTCCTGATTAGCCTAAATGCTGTGAAAAAGTTAATCAAGTATCCAGTAGAACTGAGAGAGTGAGGTGCCCATCACTCTTGGAAGATTTTTATCCTACTTCTGTCTCTCAGAGGCAGGTACAGGATACTCCAGAGAATCTTCCTGATGCTCTCATATCTTTTGCTTTATTCCATAGATATTCATTCCCTTTTACCCTATCCAAAGTCCAAAGAAGAAGATGGTCAGTGGACATGGTTAAGATAAATTATGAGTCTGGGGGACAGTGCTAGGGAAATAAAATTACTCAGTTTTCTCCTCCTTTCCATGACCACTGCTGCAACACACCCTCAAGCACTACATTTGGTCAATTCCTTTTCTTTTTCTTTTCTTTTCTTTTTTTTTAAGATTTTATTTATTTGTTTTGAGAAAGAGAGAGAGCATGAGCAGGGGCAGAGGCAGAGGGAGAGGGAGAGAGAGAATCTCAGACTCCACACTGAACACAGAGCCCAATGCAGGGCTTGATCTCACAACCATGAGATCATGACCTGAGCCGAAATCAAGAATCAGACACTTAATCTACTGAGCTACCCAAGCACCCCCTGGTCAATTCCTTTTCAACACTAGAGTTTGTCTAAGAAAGATTCACTATGCTTAGAATTCCAGAGTTCTTCTAGAGACCCACTTTTAGAGACGTGGTTATAAGCTAAGAGCTAAATATTCTTCTGCCACCACATGGTAGTGGTTCTGCACTTCACACTCAGGTCTATGTCCTCCATGACATTCAAATTTTTTGTGATGGGTTGGTACTAGATAGGAGATAGTACGGTGACACTGGAGACCCCTTGAATCAAAGCAAGATGCTATTTATTTACGAGCCTGTGTCTACAGTGGACTAAATGAGAAGTCTTTTAGAATCTTTAAAGGCACATAAAGTATTTGGTAGGTGTTATTTATCTGGATTTCTAAGGATGATCTAAGGCCATATCCCCATGATAGAGAAACAAGGACCACACAGAATGGGATCTCTTGGAATGGGTAAATAATTCTTTACCTAACTAAGAAATCACTGCATAATTACGAGGCAACTCATGAAGAAGGAAGGCAAAGGGGTCAGACCTCTGGAACAGGCATTGTAATGTACATGGAAAATTTCCAAGACAAGGGCCAATCAACTGTTCTGAGGTTAACACCATACAAGGGCTTATATTAGAGTACTGTACTAGGTAGGCACTATTGGAAGAAATAGAAATTCTCTTTCTTTCCTTTTTAAAATTTGTAACAGCCCCTAGCAATGTAAATCAAATGAGAGAGCAGCATATCTCAACAAATATAAAATAATATAATAAAGACAAGGTACATAGTTTGCTGGTAGAATAAAAGGAATTACAAAAGCCTACAGCGTAGTTTTGCATAGGAGTTCATTCATCAGAGAATGTAAATTCTAAGGCATCTAAAGACGCCTCTCCGGCTTCTTCCCCCACGCACATGATAAGGTATATATAAAGACCCCATTCCTCTTTGCTTTTCCTGCTCCCCAATATCCTAATGGTCATACTTCCAGACATACATGTGATACATAGCCAAGCATACCCATTAGTCTTCCTTCATCTCTTACTGTATTTTATTAGATGTTCCCTTTCTTTTCCCACCTTCAGCCATTCCAGTTTCTCTCTGAAATGAAATTGGCTGCCTCATACATCCTTTTCAGGGACCTTTCTCATTATTTCACCAATTATGATATCCCATGGTTTCTATTTCTTACCCTATTGACATGGTGATTTAAAGATATTACTTAATACATACTGAACTACCCTAATAGATATTTTGAAGCAAAAATGCACCACAAAATTGCAGAACAGTGTCCCAAAAGCAAAATGGTTGGATTTCTTAAAGATGCTCACTGTGGACATTATTTCTCTTAAGTCCAGCCTAACATCCAGCCTCCAGGCCCTACATGAGCGGGCAGAGCCACACACTTTTACTTGCAGTAAAAGTCTCCCACATGTTAGGTGGTTTCAGCACTCACTGGCAGCCTTAAACAAACTTGTTCCCTAAAATGCAAATATATTTATCCTAAGAGTTAGTAGCAGACACCAATATTCTATATTTAGAGATTTTATCTTCGGCTTAGTAAAAAAGATGGTCTGATTCTCTGGTCATACTTCACACTAGACTGGCTAGACTGGCTTTGTGACTATTTAGAAACAAATCCCCTCTGGGAAAATAAAGAGAAAAAAACCTCATTCGAGATCATTACTTTGAAGCAGCAAGACACTTGTTTATTTCAGATGATAGAAGCTTTGGTCTCAAAAAGGAACCACTCTTGCTCAAACAACAGTTCCTTCCCCCTATTTTAAAAAATTGTGGTATTTAATTATTTGCTTGATTATTTCCTATGAGGTTTGGGGGTTTTATTTTAAAAATCAACACAAATTCAAATTAGGTTTCATTAGGGAACCTCATGAGAGTCCTTGCTATGACTGGAAGCATCTTGGAGTTTTATAAACCAGAGTACAGAAATCTTGAGGCAGACCCGGGTTCTAGCCCCAAGCTGTAGGATTCCAAAAACTCACTTAATCCCTCTGTGCCTTCATTTCCTAAACTGTAAAATGACTGTGTTCTATATGATGGTCCCTTCCAGTTCCAACAGACTATATGATTTCCAGAGCTGTGAAAAACAAGGTAGGCAACTGGAGGAATATTGAGTCCCAACCCATGTTACCATACCATCCTAGATATGGGCAGGCGGAATGACATGTCTTTCATGCTATATAGTAGTAGGGGTGATTAAGGCAATGCAATTGTTCTGGAAGGCAGAGTATGATAAGTATATAAAACTGTGTGAGTTGGCTTTCCTACTTTCTCTGATCACTGCCAGGCTGGTGACCATCACGGAATGTGTCTTTGCTGACTGCGAATCTTGCAAGCCTTGGTATCAGTGAGCTTTGCTTAGTCTTGGAGACACAGATGAAAGGGGAAATTGAAACGTTATGCCCCAAGGCCAGGACACAGCCTAGAAGTTTATCATTTACTGCTATCCTTAGAGTACAGAATAACAAATGCTCCCATTAATAGGATTTTCTGGTTGAACAAAGCTCTGTACAAATGTATATATAAATATTACATCAACCTTCATAATATCTGGAAAATGACTGGGGAAAATTTTTATCAAGAATCTCTGGTAGTTGGCTTCTGATTAACTGAGGTTTGTTGGTTCATCACAAGGCTACCATAAGTTTCCCATCATATCCATATCCATCTCCTCCTGCTCAGGTGCCCTTCTCGCATAGCAATGGATAGTAGATTACAGTAAAGATTCATTAAATCAAAAGATCTTCTCTCCCATCTATTAACACCAACATTTTAGGATTAAGGCTTATTATTATCTTATTCCAAAATTAATACGAACCAATTCAAATGCAAAAATAGCACTAATAAAAATATCTTCCTTTGTTTTAAGTTTATCCCATCACTTAATCAAGTGAGACCTCAGGTCTTTAGAAAAAATAGAAAGAAAGGAAACATTGACCATACATAGGTGTCTTATCCCTCCATAGGCAAAGAATGCATTTTCAGTTAGCATGGGAGGAAAAGACCCTGATACCTGTTCCTTTGTATGGCTTACACTGTGAATGCGCCAGGTGAGCCTTTGCAGGTACTGAGAGTTGGACAAGTCCTATGTGTTAGAATGACTGCCTTGTAAACATTAACGAATTTTTTAGAATCATCATCCTGCTTTATTAGGAAATTTCCCCAGATTAAGAGCAACAAAAATGTAGCAATTAGAAGCTTCATCACACAGCTGCATGATTACAGGAGTCTTGTCCTAGATTCTAACAGATGCTGTAACAAACAGCTTCATAAGGGCTGCAAGAACCACAGTTTACAGCAGCAACACAAAAGCTAGTTATTGCTCCTGTTGCCACAGGACCCGTATGTTTAAAATAATTTAGATTTCTGGGATTTCCTACAGAGAGACACCAAACCAAATAAGTGCAGTAATAAAAAATAAAATAAAAGAGGCAAACTCAGGTTCTTTACTGCCCTAACACTGAAAAGCAATGGCAATTAATTGATCCATGCCAAGGTCTGGACTTTGATGACAGGGAGTATGGGAAAGAGCCCTTGGTCAGTTTGTTACCAACCACCTCAACTGGCCTTTCTGGTCAAATCCCATGTTTGTTGGGGCAGCCTTCCCTCAGTCCACCTCTGTCTCTGCCCAGAGGTTATAACAAATTGACAAGTAAGGGACACCATTCAATAGGCAAGGGCCAGAGCTTGGGGAGACTGGTGACAATTACTATTATGCCACTAGAGGTAGAGGTAAGTGGAAAAGAGAATTATCCAGGCACCACTATTTTCTCTTCAACGTTTAAAAATAAATATAGCTAACAAAGAGTCTCCCAAATATACATGAACTCCCAATACCCTACTCAGGAAAAGAATAGCGGTTGACCAATATCTTCCGAAGTAATCCAACATTAGGCCAAAGACCTAAAAGCTGGCTGAGTTCTATCTCAAAATCACTGTGTGGCCTTGTATAGCCATCACACCTTTCATCATCTTAGTGAGTTTAGCCATAAAATATAAGAATCCTTCCCTGCCTTGCTAGGGTGATAAGATGAATTGAACAATTTCTCTAAGGTATTCTAAGATCCTCAGAGGGCAAGTCTACACGTATCAAGCATATCAAGCATTATAATTAGAGTCACTGCACCTTATTTCCTAAGGAGGAGAAATGAACAAGGAAAGGAATGTGTAGTCACTGAGCCTGAGACCTCAAAAAGCATTTAAGCTTCTTCTGTATTCTGAGAGGGGATCTCAAGAGAGGGAGACTGAAGTGGAGGAGTCATCTTAAAAGTTTGAATTTGTGAGTGCTACCAAGTTGGTGGCAGGTGCTTTGATTGTGGTTTTTGTGGGCCAAATAGGGGTATTATATTCAAATTTCTATGGTTTAATTTCAATCATTTTAATGCCTTTAATTGCCCCAACAGTAGAAATTCTAGCTATAAGTGGATCATTATTGAGGACAGGGGCAGGAAGGTTGCCATCTCTTTCAAAGTTCAGCATTGCCAGAAAATGTGCCTGCCAATCTTAAAAATGGGGACACAGAACTGGGTGAACTGATTTGTAAATCAGAACCTTGAAACAATGCTATCTAAAAGACACATGCAAAAAATTAAAATAAAATCTGCCACCATGATTTTGATAGGAATTCCATTGAAAGTGAGGGTTGCTTCAGGGACTATTGACATTTTAACAAGATGAAGGCTCCCACCCCCATGAGCCCCAATGTCTTCCCAAAGTCTTGCAGTTTTCAGTGTACAAGCCTTTCACTTCCTTGGTTCAGTCTCATTATTTTGTTCTTTTTGATGCTACTGAGAATGGAGTCATTTTCTTAATTTCCTTTTTTATTAATTAATTATTAATTAATGTATTTATTTATTTATTTGTTTTTTATTGGAGTTCAATTTGCCAACATATAGCATAGCACCCAGTGCTCATCCCATCAAGTGCCCCCCTCAGTGCCCTTTCTGAGTATTCATTGTTGGTACACAGAAAGGCTACCAATCTTTCTATGTTCATTTTGTGTCCCCAAGTGATGTCACTCATTAGCTCCAACAGTTCTGGTGGAGCCTCTAGGGTTTCCTGTTTCTAGTACCGTGTCTTCTGCAAATGGGGACAGTTTGACTTCCCCCTTACAGGTGTGGATTCCTTTTCTTTTCCTTGTGTGATTCCTACCGTAGGACTTCCAGGGCTAAGAGGGGACTTCCTTGTCTTGTTCCTGCTCTTAAGGAAGATGATTTCAGGTCTTCATCATAGAGTACTACGTCAGCTACAGGCCTTCCTACATGGCCTTTATTCTGTTTATGGACATTTCCTCAAAACCCAGTATGCTTTTTATGTTGTGTTTTGTCAAATGCTTTTTCTGCCACTATTGAGATGACCATATGGTTTTTGTCCTCTCTCTTCTTAATGTGATGGATTACGTTGACTGATTGCCAGAGAGGAAGCAGGTGGGAGATGGGCAAAATAGATGAATATTAGGAGCTATAAGCATCTGGTTCTCAAATATATAAGCCACAGAAATTTAGAAAGTACAGCCTAGGCAATGGAGTCAGTACTATTGTAACTTTGTACGGGATCAGATGGTGACTACACTTCTCATGGGGAGAGCTGAGTAATGTACCAAATGGAGTCACTAAGTTGTAGCCCTGAAACTAGTGTAACATTGTATGTTGACTATACTTCAATAAATATTAATAGAGTTTTCTGATAGAAATCATGGTGGGTACCTGAAAGGCATTTACACAGCAGTTACACATATGAAGGCACCTCTGCAGAGATGATAAAGATTTCTCAAATGTCAAAAAAAATAAAAATAAAAATAAAAATAAAAGACACATGCACACTTGCAGAGGTAAATAAGAAGGAAGAACCAAAATAGAGTAGAACCTCAGAAGATCTGGGGACACCTAAACAGTAGACTAGGCCGTCAAAGAAGGTACTATTGAAAGCTTCTTAATGGCCATTCTTAAGTTCCATCACTGTTACGTCCTCAACAGCTCTGAGAGTCTTTTTCACTTCTCTTGACCTATTTCAAACTACTGCCTGTGCTTTAACTTGAGAACCTCCTACTCAATAAATCGCTCCTCCTCCCCCTTCCCTGGCCAATATAAAATCAATTGTTGCTTGACAGACTGCTTTGTTGCAGTTTTCTCAAAGGCACAAAGGAAAGAAACACACCTTATTTGTACATGCATTAACTTAGTTTCAGTCTCACTCACTCAAGCACAGCGCAATCCTTCAAACTTTGACCCAAACCCCTTTGCTATTGGTGTCCATGGCAACGACCACCAAGCCATCAGAGAGTGCAAGGAGTAACAGGAAAGTGCATCTCCCAACAGAGCCTTTAGCTCCTCTGCATTAGCTACATCAATAGCAGGTGGCAGCAGGTCCCTCCCCAAATCCTTAGGCATTTGCTTTCATTAGGGAGGAGGAATGTGGTTCTCATCTCCTCCCCAGAAGACTTATGGGCTGCTTCTCACACCCAACCTGTTGAAGATAAAGCACTAATTGCAGAATACGGAAACCAAATAGGATGACCTTTTTTACCTGAGAAAACCTCCCAATGGTCTACTTCCCCAGTGATTCAGTCCACTGCAGCCTCCACCACAATACCCTGCTTACTAAACTATAGCCAGTGATCTAGAACCTTCAAAAGACAATACACATGAAATCCCCGCCACTTTCTCTTACGGTCCTTACCACTCAGTGACCTGCAACTCATTCTCTTAACTTTCTTATGTCAATGCATGCATGACAGCCTTGCCATCAAACTGTATTTTTTAAAGAAAAGGAGTAATGTTAATAATGGTCTAGGTCCTGGAGGATTTATGAGCCAAGAGAAAATAGTCTGGTTTCTCCAAACATAGTGAAAGCTGTTCAGTCTGCAAAGTAATTTCATGAGTTCCATATTATTTGCTTTGCTCAGAGTTTAGCTGAAAAGTTGTCAGATGGCAATGAATTTCCCCTTACTGTAGTCCAGAGGAAGAAAGGGATGGTTCCGTTGGCAATCTCATCTCAACAGAACCCAGCATATCTGACAAAGGCTTTTTGCATAAACAAGACTAGCTCAGATCTGGTTATTTGTGGAAACTGAAAAGGACCCGTTGCTCAAGTGTCCTCTTCATAGAATCTATACAAACGGAATACTATTTGAAGTGGGAGAAACAAGTGAATGGCTTTATCTTCTTAACTGCATGAAAAAAGGAAACAGAAGGCTCTGATACACAATCCCTTCCAGCAGATTTGCTGAAATGGAAGGAGATGGTTTCAAGCTCTCCTTGAAAGCAAGACAACATTCCTATTCACGGTGCCTATGTCTGTTGTCCTGGATAAGAACTAGTAAGAAGTTCAAAGAGAAAGTAAAAAACAAATAAGAGAGCCCTTAAGGAGCTCATGGTTTAGTAGGGACACAGTTGAGTAAACAGATGATCATGGTCTAGTGTGATAAGCACAGTGACTGAGGAGAACACAGATCCTGATGGAATGCAGAAGAAACATGCCTACTTCAGCCTGACCTGAAGATCAGGGAGGCCTCTTCCTCATGATTTGTTGAACTGAGGCTTCAAGGACCCAGTAGTTCGTCTGGTTTGGTGGAAGGGAGTGGAACTTGATATTTGAATAGGTATGATAAATGCCACTTCCTACTTGTCAGAGTGAATGCTAATAAGCAGTGCCAATTAGGAGATTAAGATTAGCTCAGATGTCATAAAGCAGAATAGTAGAAACTTGATACCAATAAGAACACAGGCTATATTGGCCAGAACACGACTCTATCTTTCATCATGAACTTTTGATCCTCAAGAAATGGGGTTTTTCCACCAGGAAATGCAGTAACACGGTCTCCAAAATGAGAGGATTCTACCTAGGGATTAAACTACACTATCATTTTACAATGAAGACACTGAGGTGAAAAACCAAGGATATAAACACAGATTTGATTTTAACATCCATACTCTTCGTGGCACACCACCCAAGATTATGCCAATACATGGACCAAATAGAAATCTACATATAGGTCCCCCTGAATAGGCCACCAGTCTCCTCACCCCATCCCACTTCCAGCCCAACTGCCTGGAATTACTGTATCGGTTAAGGCAGTCTGTTCATACGAAAACATACTACCCCAGAAAGAACATTTCAAGTTAATGTCACTTCTCATCCTTCTTCCTTGTATTCCGAGTCGTCTTCTTTCTCTCATCATCCACAAACATTGATTGAATATGCCCCACGGGGCACTGTGCTGAATGATGTGCACCCTAGTAAATTTAAACTGAGGCCCTGCCCTCAAGGACTTAGAGTCTAGTTGGGACCCAGGACACACGTCTAAATTGGGCACACAATTAGTAGTGGGAGAGAAAGATGAGAGGTAGAAACCACACAGGAATTCACAGGAGGGAGTAAATTACTAGCTAACCCAACAAGAGTCTAGGCTTCACGAGAGCAGGGCTTTTTGTATCCTGCTCACTGCTGTATCCCCAGCATCCGAAACAGTTTGGAACCTAGTAAGTGCTCAATAAATATTTGTTGGATTAAATAAATAGCTTTAGCTTCTTGACTTTTTAGCTAAAAAAAAAAAAGTCCTGACATTTATCACTTGGAGAATAATCTCCAGTCCTGCATGCATTGCATATTGTGCCTTTTATTCATGCTGCGCTACAGGAACTCCCCGGGGAGATTTGTAGAAATGACGGCTCGGCCTATAACTTTAACCTTTGCAAAATCCTAGCAAAGCTGTGTCCTCTGCTGCTCCCTACCACGGATGAGTGTTTCCCAGTGATGAAGGGTAATGTGGAGCCAGGGCTTTTTGTTTGTTTATTTGTTCATTATGACCTCAAGCTCTTTTCAGCAAAAGGCACGGCCCTTCGATAATAATGCAATTCTGGAAGACACAACTCCATTATTTGCTTGGCTCATCTAACAAGGCAAAACGCAGACTCTGATTTAAAAGCAAGCTCCTTAAATGAGTTTTGGTTAGGCTTGAAGGATAAACAGTTGTGATTACTGTCAGTAGGCATAGGTTGTAAATCTGTCTTAGATGCTTATATTCCATTAAGAGGGACTCAAATGGGTATCACAATACAATTCCCTTTAAAAAGTGGAATCAAGGGATGCCTGGGTGGCTCAGAGGTCCACCTTCGGCTCAGGGTATGATCTCAGAGTGGAGTCCCGGGATCAAGTGCTGCATAGGGCTCCCTGCATGGAGCCTACTTCTCCTCCCTCTGTCTGTGTCTCTGCCCCTCTCTCTCTGTCTCTTGTGAATAAATAAATAAAACCTTAAAATAAATACCATAAAACCATAAAAAAGTGGAATCAAGGTGGGGAAAAACAGTTTCAAAAGCAGTCATTCGTGCAGCCCAACATGGTCAAATTCTTGGTCTTCCAAGGTTTTGTACTCGGTTAGGAGTTTTTCACTTATATTGTTTTAACCATTGTACAAATTCTTATTAATTTGGCTTCCAAGGCTTGGGAAGATATGGGCAATTAGAATGTACCAGAACACTGTAGAGAAATTCAAGCATTCATATAAAAAAACAAGCAGGGATAATGCCATCCTGCTTTCACCGTGACTTACACTAACCTCATGGTATCATAGTGCTGTGCCAGCATGTAATTTCAAGTCTAAGATTTATTTTAACATGAATGGAGAAGGATCCGATTTCATAATCTGACTCCTTCCAAAAACCCACAAAGCCAAAATCATTTTTAGCTCTGTAAGTACACCTCCTAAGAATTTAGAACATCACGTACCACCACACAGATATGAGGTGTAGTTCAGAAGGCACCTGGTTTATGATAGAGCCTAAGGGAAAAATAAAAAGAAGCATATGTGTAGGGCCTTATACTCTAAAATCAAAAATCTTTGATTGGGAAACTTTCCTGGATTAAAGCAAGAATACACACTGCCCTATAGAGCTTTTCAGTTTTTCCAAGCTTTTTTGCAAGGTATCTCCTTTGGTCTTCTGAGGTAGGTAGAGTTAATAGTGTTTTCTCTATTACATAGGTGAGAAACAGACATAAGAAGGTTAAGTTGCCTGAGACCACATGGTTCAGAGTGCTGAATTTCTTTAGACCTTATTTCAAAAAGAGCTAGACCCATTTTACACACCGCCTCTGGAAGGATGTATATAGAACAGCAGCAACAAAACTCCTATTATACCACAATACCTATGCCCTGCCCCAGTCAGCTCCCCTACTTTCAAAGGTATGGCTAATAACCTTTACTTTGGGCTTGGGCATTTCTCTTTCCCCCTTCCCCACTCTGTTTCCTGAAAGAACAATTAAGATCCATCTGGGAGGGCAGTCCCGGTGGCGCAGCTGTTTGGCGCCGCCTGCAGCCCAGGGCATGATCCTGGAGACCCTGGATCAAGTCCCACGTCAGGCTCCCTGCGTGGAGCCTGCTTCTCCCTCTGCCTGTGTCTCTGCCTCTCTCTCTATCTCTCTGTGTTTCTCATGAATAAATAAATAAAATCTTAAAAAAAAAAGATCCATCTGGGACTAATTATAGCGATTCTTGAATTTGAACTTGCAGCCATTACCCAATTGAGGTCACTTATTTTAAATTAACTTGCCTGGTCAAGACATAGGTTTGGTTATCTTCAGAGCCCAGTGCAGAGAGGCACCAGCTCACTCAGACTTTTAATTAACTAGCTACATAACCTGCACAGTGACAAACTGCCTCTGATTTGATGGAGTCATTCATTTGCATGCAGACAAGGATCAAAATACATTGTCAGAGCTTCAGGGACTGAGTCCTAGAAACCTCCGCACAGTCTCTTATTCAAGGCTGTGAGCCTCTTCCTTTTGGTTCCCCCTAATTATTTTTCCTGTGCTTTTGTTCTGATTATCCAGCATTCATCACAAGTGCAGCTTGCGATGAAACAATGACAACTCATGTTGTACACTGAGAGGGAATCGAAAATTGGAGTCAGGATCATATGAACCAGGCCCACAGCTTTGAGAAATAATTAGGGGAAACCAAAGGGAAATTCCCAGGATGCCCCGCAACAAAGGAGAATTTCCGAAGACTCGGGCCATAACTGCTCCCCCCTTTGGTAATAATACATAATAACAGTAGGTCCTCAGTTTTTGTTGAATTCATTCATAGTAGGAGCTGATCATCCCACAGTCAAATCATAGTTCTTATGATCAGTAATCATTAGTATAGCTGCTACCACCCAGTGACTGGGCTTTGGAGTCAGATCCGATTTTGACTCCAGGCTCCATCATTTTCTGCCTGTGAGGCCTCAGGCAAGTTACCCAACTGCTCTGGGCTTCGGTTTCCTGATATGGAAGATGAAATTAATAATAATACCTACCTTCAAGGGTTGTGGTAAGGATACAGTGAGGAAAAAGCGTGTGAAAAATCAGTTTACACAGTGCCTTGTACATGGGAAATGCTCAATAAATGTGAGCATATGTGTGTCTTCTGTTCTGTCCCACCACCAGGCCCTTGCCCAGGGCATCTTTCCACCAGGGATCCTCTCTCCCCTTCTCCCTGCCAGCAACAGCCCCTTGCCCCCAGTCATTCAAAATTGAGTCAAAAAGGCATCTTCCTCTCCAGAAGAGAGTCTTCCCTGCGTCTGAACTTCTTCAATGTCCCTCTGCACAATACACTTTTCTCAATTTTGTATTACTTTAAATGGCACCTTCTTCTACCACTTTCTAAGCAATCTGGACTTTTCTCCAAGGTGGACTTAAGCCTTCTGTGCTGGAAACATCTATTGAACATCACCTTGGTGCCATACACTGGGGCTCTAGGCTATGGGGTACCTGAGATGAGTAAAGACAAGGGTGAGAGAAAGGGAAATGATGTTGGTTGAATCCCCTTAAAGCTACTTGCTCTGCCAGAAATTTTTGATGCATTCCTTTATTTAGGCCTCACAATAACCTTATGAAGTAGGTGCCATTATGATTCCTATTTTAGATGTGGAAACTGAGATTCAAAGAGGTAAAGTGACTTGTCCAAGGCCACCCAGCCAACAAAAAGGAAGAACTGGTGCTCTGGGTCAGTCTGACTCCAGGCTCCACTGCCACCACCATGACGCTCTACTGCCCACCTCATGTTTGTTTTTTCCATCTGTTGCAAATGATGAATAGCAAAGCTGTATGCAAACTGTAAGTGGCAGTATGTGTGACTTAAGGGCCACTACAATTGCAGCAGGTGCTGGGGGTGCCATACCCATGGCCCCTTGGCACTAGCCTTTGTTATCCATGCCAGTGGCCTCCTATTGTAAGCACGTGCTATTCTCCCCTGGAAGCCTTTCTCCCAGCCGGAGAGTGAGACAAGTCAGAAATGCTGGGTAGGAATTAATACACCAGGAGGCTATCAGCCAATGGTGAATGGGGAGTGAAGGACAAAGGCTCCAGTTTCCTGGCCCTCAGGTACCACTCCCAGAAGCACTCAGAGCTAAGCTGCTCAGGAATAACTGGGGACTGGCTCTTTCCTTTTGCTGTCTCATTTTCTCACTCCTCTGCCAGTGCTTCCTGGAATCCCAACTACTGGCCCTCAAATCTTTGTCTCAAGAGTCTACCTCTGGTGCAGTGCTGTCTAAAACAAAAATATGTCAGAGATTCCTCCTTTGGCTCCTGTTCCAGGAGTCTGAATGAGTGTCCTCATGCTGCCCCCTGCCCTACCATGGAAGCTTCTCAAGGGTGCACCCCATAAGCTCAGTGTCTCCCTTCTTAACCCCTTTCATGAGAATTTCATCATTGAGAATCCTTCAAAGTGCATTTATTACCATATGGAAAGGTAGTTATAGACTTCAGTGTGCATGATAATCAACTGAATGTCAGAATGCAGACTCCCTGGAGAGGTGCTCAGGTGCCTGCATTTTCAAAGGTTCTCCAGGTGATCCAGACAACAAACACTTTGAGAAATATTGTCCTAAGACATTCCTGTAGCCTGGGCCTCCAAGGAATGTGGATTGTGTTCCTCATGTTCTCTCTGCCCCCAAGGCCTCTGTGGATTCAAATGAGAAAGCCTGGAATTGCTATGCCTCCTTGCTCTGGAAATGAAGCGTGGATAAAGCCAGGGACCAGTTGTTACTGTCAGTGTGGGGTGGCCTGAGACTCCTGGCCAACTGTCTACTAAGCAGAGAAATCCATCTTGTCAAATTACTGCTCTCACCTTTCTCAATGCCCACTTCCAACCCTCATTCTCTCCTGTGCTACAAATGCTGTGATGACTACATATGATCAGTTCAGTGATAACCTGTACTTCTTTGTCTCTGCTCCACCTCCAGCTCTCCACACACGTCTTCTCAACCATAGTCTCTGTGTGGTTTGGACTCCTGGTCCTGATCAGTGTTTGGGGCAGGAGAGGAGGGAGTGATGGAGGGTGACAGTGTGGATTTCTTTGTTGTTGGTGTACCCTCAGGTTCTTGTCCTTTTTTTACCCTCGACTCAAATGCCTGAACTCCACATGCAAATCTCAGCTCCTTCTTTGCACCTCCAACCCTGTGCTATCCTGACCAGTGGCTCCAATACCCCTCCACACCAAGTTCTGATGCCTCTCCATATCCCTTATCCCATAGCAACAGGAAAACACTTTCGTACATTTTTAGAGTAAGGGCCATGAAATCAGAGAAGTCTTCATGGAAGAGGCTGCATATGAGCAGGCCTTGAATGATAGATGCAATTTCTGCAGACAAGGATGGAGGGAAGGAGCATTACAATAGGAATAAGAAAGGGAGAACATAACTAATATAGGATAAGCATCAGGCACTGTGTTAAGAACTATAGATACATTATTTCTTTTACTCCTTGCTGCGATTCTGTAAGGTAGGTACTAATGATAGACCCATTTTATAGATGAGCATACTGAAATACAGAGAGTTTAAGTTAATTGCTCAAAGCTACACAGCTATTAAAGGGCAAAGGAGGGAGCCTAACCCAGGCAGTCTACCCTGCACTCTTGACCACTCTACTACCTATCAACTATTATGATCTCTGTTTTACAGATGGAAAACTGACTCTAAGAGATTAAGTAACTTGCCCAAGGTTACACAGCTTGTGACTGGCAATGCTGGAACCCATTACCCTTAGCAGATCCCATTCTATTTACCACATAACCACTTAGACGCCTTCTAACTTAGCTTTTCCAACCAATCATTTCATTCACAATTTCTTATGGAGCCAGCCTTGCCTGTCATCACAACAAATGCCTATGTTGGTCTAAATAAAAATCTTTCCTCTAGTGTGTAAGCACTGTAAAACAGTGAGGCTCTCCTGAAATCAAGAGAAATAGCCCTCTGAAATACATCTCTCTTTGTTTTCAAAATAGCATTATCTTTAAGTTACCTGTTTGTCAGATTCCCACTTATAAAAACCACAGGGAAAAATTCTTTAGGTCTTTAGTTGGAGACAAAGCACTTTCTATCTCAAGTGGGTTATGAGTTCATCATTCTCTCCTCAGTTGTACCTTATACATTTTTCTGTCCTCATACTTGTCCCACAGGGTTGCAATTGTCTGTTAACTTGGCAGTCTTTCCTACTCTGGTGTTGAGATCCTCTAGGCTTAGGACCAGGTTTTGATGACCTCTGTCTCCCCAGCATCTGGCCCCAGGATTAGCACAGGGCAGGCACTCAACAGATGGCCATGAGAAGAAGAGTTGAATGAAATTTGGTTAAGTGAGGGAAGTCTTCCATCCACTAAGGACCTCAACCCATATGCCTTTTGAGTCCAGTAGTATGCAGGTAAACTGGCTCTCAAGGGGGGAAAGCTGTGATTTGTAGTGTTGGCCGACTTCTATAGTGTAAATACTTCTACTATGGCTGATTTCAAGCCACTAATGCCTTAATAACTGGCTGACAAAATTCCTGAATATTTCATGATTGGCTCTCAGGAGCCCCCTGTTTGGGGCTGAAAGTCTGTAATTCTGCCTAGAGTGCTTGAACTGTTATCATGTCAGTGGGATCACAAAAGTAGATGAGCTGTCAGAGTGGGGAAGATAATGCCAAATTCAAATAGCAGGAGTGAAAGACCAAAGCAAACCAAATATTAGTGAATTAGAAGAATTCTGTTTGGTCTGCCATGAACTAAGCCTCTATCATTTGTCATCCATTGCCAAATTGAAAGACACTTCAATGACATGGGTCTTAGAAGAGGGAGAAATCTGCCAAGTAAGCAACTATTCTAAAAAACTAAGGCCCCCAAAATATACTGGGTTTCTGAGAGATATTTACTTTTATTTGAAAATATAAACTTGTTCACTCGCTTCCTTCAGCAATCAGAAAATCTCACAGATTAGGTTGTCGAATGCTGGAAGCATTGTACAAACAGAAGATTCATTCACAGAGGCAAAATCAGGGAGTTTTAAAGAGAACGTCTTATTCTCCATATCCCCACACCAAATGTTCCTTCCTCCACCCCCACCAATGTGAAGGCACCATCATTCTGGGCTGAACCTGGGTTTCTAATACCCAACCATCCATGGCTCAGTTTTGCACACCGTATGTAGCTAATAGGTGAATGGCAGGATTTGAATCCAGAACCATCTTGTTCTAGTATATCACCTTTAATCAATACCAATTTGTTCCAAGCTTTCAGGGTGATTCAGATCACATCTATAAAGAAAAATATAAACACTACAAAGTGTCATTTTAGGAATGGTACTAGCGTTGTTGATCCTGATAAATACCTAAAGATGGGAAAGTGTGAATCGTGGGTAAATGAAGGAAGTCTTGCATTATTCTACCTATTCCCAAGTGGTTGCAGTTGGAAGCAACACATATTTGAGTGACTATTCAGCTATATGCCAGATGTTGCCATTACTTTTTTCTTTAATTCAAGTAATGAAAAAAAACTACAAAGAATGAATCCACTGGCGCTCTCAAGCCTTCTATTTCCCACCTATATCGTTCTCTAAGTAGGTCTTAGAAATTCAGGTTTATAGTGCTTTTCGCCTAAATGATTTTGCAGAATCTACAAAGGAAAAAGATACCATTTGATATTTAGAATAAAGTTGTAAATATTAAAGCCAAGGTTGTAAGTGTGAACATAAAATAACTGACCATAAATTTCATAAAGGAACACGTGAAGAACACTGTTATTTAAAAATGTATTGTTTAGGGGCACCTGGGTGGTTCAGTCAGTTAATCCTCTGACTCTTGGTTTCAGCTCAGATGATGATATCAGGGTTGTGAGATCAAGCCCCACACTGGGTTCCATGTTCAGTGTGGAGTCTGCTTGAGATTGTTTCTCCCTTTCCCTCTGCCCCTTCCCTACCTGTCTCAAATAAATAAATAATAAATCTTTTTTTAAAAAATAAGTATGTATTGTAAAATAAGTTATCACTAACTTGGGGTATAGCTAATACAAATGCAAAGAGACTACAGAAGTCATACATATGGGTATGTTGAAGAAAAACTAAGGTTCTTTTTGCTGTATTATTCTAGGCTAAATACTAGTTAAAATCACACTACCCCACTAACCTGAAGAAACATCTAGAATATTTCCAAATATAAATAGGGTATTGTAAAAGATCTTCCAGATGAGGTACTCCAAGAAAAGGCACAGTGTATGGAAGCACATCATTTTACAGGAAGTTCTCGTGGAAAGGTCCAGGTGTTTTAAATATTCATTATTGGCCCCATGACCAAGGACTCTAACCAATCAAAGTTGCTGCACTTCCTGGGTGAGTCAATACATGTAAATTGCCTTAGGAAATGTTTTTGTAAGCTTCCAGATTTGTCATTTGTACCCAGTCCCAGGCATTATTTGTTACCTCCGAAACGCTGCCCATCATTTTTCTCCCTTACAAAACTCGTGAACTTTTTAAAATAGGTAGGGATACTCAAGATTTGAACCATAAGGCAAATTAACCTTATTTTATCAGACAGGCAGACACAATCTACATTCTCTTCTCTAAAGATGTGATGGCTTTAAGGCAGTATTTCCCACCACCCCTTGTAGTATACCGTAGGATTTTCAGTGACATCTGGAGAAATATATTTTATTTCTATACAGTTGTATTTATTTTCTTGTATGTAGTTTCATGAATATTATTGCTTTAGACATGGCTAAATTTAAGAAAAGGATTGGCTATAAGGATAAACATGAAGTATGTAATAGTATTGTGAGATGTGGATAGGACACAAATGGAAGTCTGTAAGGGAATGAAATTTGAGAGATACTGTTTTCAGGCTGATACAGTGAGGTGGTCCCACCACGGTCAACATGCACTGAAATGGTCCCTTATCTACAGGAGCGAGAATAATCTGTTGCTTCTTTAACTTACTTGTGGCCGTGTATTGCTTCGCATTTCTACGTTCTCTTTGCTTCTCCTGCTGTTTAGCATTAACTCTTCCGTATATTCCATTCAGTCATAGTGAATACACTATTAAAGTCTGAGAAGTGAAACTTCCCAAAGATGTGTTCTTTGGTGAAATCCTCATCCCCTAATCCTCACATCCTAGCATTTTATTTGATGCCTTATTCAATTGCCTTCTCTCTGCATAAGCTTCCCCTCTAGACAGCATAAGCGCTGATGAGATTTCTCGGTTATACTCCCATTTTCCTTCTTTGTGAAAAGCTTCAGCCTGTCTTTCTCCATCGGCAGCACCCCCACCTCTGCTGCCATTGGGCTGACTTTGGGATGGGTGATTGGCTCTTCTCTGCCACACTAATCCAGCACATTTATTCAAGTCAGATGACCACATGATGAGGCACTGTTTTTCAGTTAGAGGAGAGCACGTGTGTGCAGATTGAGATTATTACAAAATAATTCTAACGGAATTGACTTCTGATATATGTTTACTAAGACTAAAGCAATTTAGTAGCTCGGGGTTTTCATTCAAGAAAATGAATGCCTTTTATCATATCTGATGGAAGATTTCTTCTGGGAAGTGTGGCATATTCTGAGGCTGATTTTTGTAGAATATCACTATTTAACTCCCAACACAGCTGAAATTAGATAGGTTGCCATAGGACAACATATCTTTTTATAACTGAGGAAGCAGAAAAGGGGGGGGCCTGAAGAATGTTTTCCCTTTGAACACAAGGAATGTGGGTTTTTCCTTAAAGGGAAAACACCTATACAATAGGTAAATCAGGTGCATTAAAACTGGAAGCCTCCCTCATATCTCTCCCCAGCCCCCCAGACTTCTCAGGGTACCTAAATCAAAGAGAAGCAGATTAAGGTGAGCAGGAAGGCATGTTCTGTACTCAAAGCAAGATCAATCTTTATACATAGATCCTTTTTTGGCACCGATGTAGAAAATCCAAACATGGAGATACTTAGGTCTGCAAATAACCTAATCTGCATACCAGATGGATCTAAGGGGGAAAAAATCATAGACACTTTTCCACATACACATATTTTTTTTTTTAATGTGAGCATAGAAAAGCAGATGCTTTTGCTCCCAAAGGGTCTGTGGGCCTTCTCAAGTAGTCTTCTGGAGCAGTTTAATTTCAAATTTCTAAAATTACAAAAATGTCTAGATCGAACATTAGATTGAAAAAGAAATGGCCTCTCACACAGAAAGCCAACTGAATATTTTCTGAATTATTTTTAACTATTCAGTGAAACCCAGCCTCCAATGTCACAGATAAGCGGATGGGGGAGTCAATAAGGAAACGTTTCCCCCAAACGAGTAGACCATGATTCACTGGCTGCTTTAACAAATAACTTAATGATCTGCTATATGCTCGACTCAGTAACTTAGTATGTAAGAACTGTTTTTATCTGCAAACAAAATTGTGGTTTAAGTTTCAGTGAATTTGAATTGTGGCATGTTGTTCTTTCAGATCCTATTTGTGAGACTCAAAATAAATTTCCTTAAAACAATGAATCTTATCTACATTTGACATGTCTCTCCTTATTACATTTATCATATCTGCCATCATAACTTGCCATCCATCATCTCCAACAAATCTCACAAAGGCTCAGTGAATAGGGTACATGGATTTGGGAATTTGGTATTTCCTCCTTAAACTGAACAGTAGACTAAGACAGCTTTTCTACTTGAAGTTCTGAAACTAATTCAGAAAGAGCTATTATAATTACTGTAAAAGCAAAGTTGAATATTCTCTTGGTTACCAGAGTCATTAAATAGCTCAGGGTACAATTTATGCCTTGTTCGTCTATAGCAGATGGCAAGAATCAAGATTGAGGACTAACTGCGCAAGAATCATTCCCATTAACTAGTTCTTTTGTGCATTCTATCACACACGGTCCTCCCACCTCACCCTCCCTCCCACAAGCCCTGCACCAAAAATGCAAAAAAGAGAAAGACCCAGAGCAAAACAGGGCACTTTTTGCAGGGAGGCCTCCCTTATAGCTCACATCAGTAGGATCGCTGCTGCCTCATGGAAGTATGATTTCAAGATATTGGAGTACACTCTAGAAAGTCTCAGGACTGGGAGAATTTCTGATGAAAACCTTCCACAAAACGTATCACTGGTTTGTTTGTTTGTTTGTTTGTTTTTCCGGCAGAGATTACCAATGCAATCAACCAGACCCTGATGACTCAGGCATTCACCATGAACATCCCTGTGGATACTGTGCCGGAGTCACAGCCTGTCACTTCCCCTGCTGCTAACGTTCCACTTTCCAATGTTACCCCCTCCCTCTCTATACACCCCTTCTAATTTGCAGCTTCTCATTTACTTTGAACTGAAAACCCACGATTGGTAAGAACTGTATGTTAAGTAAGAGTTAAGAAGGTACTGGAAATAAGGATGAGGAAATAATTCCTGGCCTCCGAGACAGCAGCTCTGTGACACCTAAAGGTTCCTATCTTTAGATAACTTCCCCATCCCTTCCAGCTTCAGCTAAGTTTTGGGAGTGATAATATGAGCCAGCTACCTTCAAATAAGTGAGTTTCTTCTGAACAGACTATCTGGGCAGGCAGGGACTAAAGCAGATATTCCAATAGCTTCAAGAGTTTCTAAACCCAAATATAATGTTTTAGGGAGTGACACGACCCCCTCCCCGGGTTATTTAACCTCGAGTAATTACATAAGGCGCATCCCTGCCTGGTCTGTCGTTCTTCGCTTTGATCTTGAAGACACTACTGAGACAGGAAGGGCCAGGTTCATTGTTCCAGATTACAGATAAGGAAATGGAGGCAGGAGTACATTGAGGGGTTTGCCCACAAGCAAACAGTGAGTACTTGACAAGGTTGGGCTTCTGGGTTCTTATTTGGGGCCTTTCTCACAACACTAATGCTTCAATGGCTCCCTCTCACCTTCCCTCTGCTCAAAAGGACACTAAGCCCTTCCTCCGGTGAGAAAGACCCCATTTCCTTTGGGCTTGCTGCCTTATTTCTCTAAGCTCTGCCAGATGTCCTCAGGAATCTTGCTCATTTTTCTGGAAGAACTCAAAACCCTCTGATTTTATTATGTTGAGGGTTGTCAGTGAATTAAAAATTCAACAAATGTATGGCCCCAACTTGCCATCAAAAGTTAACAAATGTCACCAGTAAGGATGTTTCTCACAAGCGGACACTGAAGAATACATCCCAGCAGATACCTAACAGCTCATTTTGTGTCATGACAGTGTGAGAAATCACTTCCTCAAGACATTCATTAACCTTTCATTTCCTCCATAAATAATCAGTCAGAAATGTGGCTCATATTTTAAATTAATCAAAAACAGCTCTCTCGCTCTCTCTCTCGCTTGCTCTCTCTCTCTCACTCTCAGCCCTTGAAATGACTGGAGAGCTTCTAATGCCAGCATGATAAGCATATTTAACTACATGGTTCCACTCCTTTGAGCCAGCTTAAACCTTATCTTCTCCAGGAAACCTTCACTATCCATCCCAGCAGACCTTAGATACCTCTTCTTCTTCTTCTCCAAGAATCTAGAACAATTATTGGTATTTGACATTTAGCACATATTGAGAAAGCATGTAATGTACTGCTGTAGGCAGACAGACCCAGGTTCTAATTCCAGCTTTACCATTTATGAGCTGTGTGGCCTTGGGCATATTACTTAAACTCTCTCTAGCTGAGGTTCCTCATCTATAAAATGAAACGTAATCTGCTAAATTGTTTTAGGGATTAAATGCATATAAAGCACCTAGCACACTGTGTGGCTTCTACTAAGAACTCAATTAAGGGTAGTTGTTTTTACTGTTACTATAGCCTTTTATATATAGTTCTGGTTTGATACTTATGTAATTTTGTTATCTTCTCGAGTTGTTTTTTATCTTTACAAAAGATTTTTTTATTTACTTACTTACTTAGCTGGGAGAGGTGCAGAAGGAGAGAATCTCAAGCAGACTCCCACTGCGCACAGAGCCCAACATATGGCTCGATCCCACGACCCCAAGACCATGACCTGAGCCAAAATCAAGAGTCAGATGCTCAACTTACTGAGCCACCCAGCCCCCCTGCCAAGTTGTTTTTAAATCCTTTGATAGTTGTGTCCATGATAGAACTTGTCATGAAGCTTAAGCCTAATTGTACCCTACTTGCATGGGTTCTCCCAAGGCCTTACTATTCATGATTTTGTTTCACTTTTCTTAAAGAGGGCTCCTAAAGTTAGGTATTAGTGTCAGACCTAGAACAAAACCTGGTTCCACTTCTGGTTGTATCTTTAACCTGTGTGCTACCCCCCCTTATTCCCCCTCGCTGCATTCAGTACCGTACTTTGTACATAGTACTTAATAAAGTGACATTTTATAAAATCTCAATTAACCAGATTTTGTCCTATTTAGCTATCTGGAAATAAGCTTATGTGAGGTATTTAGTCAAAAACTTCTGACTGACAACCAATATATTTGGTTGGAAATCATTCAATCCACTTACATATTTAAAAATAACAAAAATGCATTTTGTAAACTGTAAGGCTTAGAATACAGTGTTATTCACGAAAATTACCGTAAGAATGATGACCCCAACTAAGAATGATGACCCCCAACTGAGTTTCTCCACCTCAGCACTAGTAACATTTTTTACCAGACAATTCTTTGATGTGGAGGGCTATCCTGTACATCGTGGGATGGTTAGCAGCATCTTTGGCCTCTACCCACTATGTACTAGTCACTCTTCCAGATGTGACAACCAAATGCCTCCAGGCATCTCCAGATGTCCCCTAGGGGAAAATCCTCTCCCCCACTGCCCTGGGCCTTGTATCCAGCACCAAAATCTGTATAAATGGTCACAAATCTTTCATATTAAGGCAGGAAAAGGAAGGTAAGCATTTTAGAAAATTTTCAATAAGCAAAAGCAACCTCGATTAACCTGAAAATCCCATTAGCCCCATTCCTGGAGTGTTCTATTCCCTAAGCATTCCAGATAACAACAAAAAAAGTACTGTACATTCTATTTTCTAATTTGTATTCCATGTTCAGCCCATTTTCCATCTCAGCAGCTAAGTACAGAATCCAGTTCATGGGTGGGGGATCATCAGCTTCATCGCTTCTGCCATCTATTTTAAGTGACAAGGATGCTACTGACCTGGAAGTTTAGAGAGCTTTTTCTCCCTTGTTTTTGACACTTTTAACTTTGATGTTAGCAATTCTTCCTGTATCCTCTGACTGAAATTGAAATGTGCAAAAAGAACTCTGGTCCAGTTAACTGTGATTTAACTGTATACAAGAGACCTAACACTTTGTTGACCATTTAAAAGTAATTTGCTCTAGCCCATTGATTGATTATTGCACTTCCCATTGATTGGGCAATTGAAAATGCTCTTCTTAAATAAGCAATATCTCTTATTTCTTCTTCTGCAGGTTGTGATCCTGGGGAAACATTCAAGAGGTTATCACTACATGCTTGCTAACCTGGTAAGAACAAGTGGAGTTTTTGTTTCCCAGGGTAATATATTCTATTTCATTTGTGTCATCCATAATCATCCAAAAAAGAAATACATGAAGAATGTAACGTGCCCTCTAGACACTTAGAGAAGTGAATAAGTAAATACCAAAACTTGAATGCAATATCCTTGTTTTCAATTATGGTGTCTCTGTTTTAGCTGTGAAGCTTATATTCTCTCCTCATTTAAAATATAGTAATTTGATATGATTCTTCACTGATTATTCTTAGATAAGATTTGGATTTGAAATGTAAAACATTTTATCCAGGCTTGAAATATAACACAAGAGACAGGAGACACAGGAAACTAACTGACTCTTTCCCCAGTTAACCCAAGTATATGTGCACATTAGTACTGGATTTGTCTTTCCAGAATCAGACCACTACCAAATCTTTTCAAACCAGATACCAGAAGTAGATTTGAAAGTGGAACATCAAGGGACCCTGTCAAAGCATACAGCTACCTTTATACTTATAATAAAACACAAGTTGAATCTTTTCCTTCATATTTCCCATGCCTTTAAAATTTATGATGCTTTAGAAGCTAGTATTTCATTTAGATTAGATTATAGTTCTTTCTCCAAAAAGACAGTTGGTCTTAGAATTAACAAAATGGCTTCCAGATCAGTAATATCTGTTTGGCAGAGGTTCAGAATAATACTACCTTCCCAAAATGAAAGAGAAATGCTAAATGATCACTGTGATACTAAGAATCTTTTAAATTATTACATATCACAAGTTCTAACCCCAATCTCGTTTCATTATCACAACAGAATGATAATTGTTATGGAGCTCTTACACCAAAAGAATAGCAACAAAAGTGAAATATTATTATAATTATATTCTTAGATTTCTTAAAGAAAAATCTTATTTTGTTTTAATGATGAAAAATTTTTAAATGAGAAAAGAGATGTTACTTAAGCCTCTGTCTTAGGAAGTATGTTCATTCCAACACTTTATGAGATGAAGATTAGAGCTACTGCTTTGAAATGTAGTGTGCATCTTCTCCAATAGATTGCTCAAAGTGGAGCACTCCAGACCATTTGGGGGATAAATGAATAAACTCTTTTAGGAAATCTTGATTCTCCATTTACATCTGAATACATTCAATTTGGTTTTTTTAGGCAATCAATAAGTAAAGGATATTTGCTGACTCATTGGAAATTAGACCAGGGCTCGGCAGAAAACATAGATGTCACAGCAAGGCACCTGAGGGCAGTTACTGATGGGTTTTTACCATTTCTTTCTCATCAATAAGTATTTTGCTCTCCTTCATTCCTTCTCCATTTTCCTTCTCTCCTGCCTTATACATCCCAGGGTTCACCCATCATTGACAGTACATGAGATGATTTTACATATTACACACAAACTTTTTTATTATAATGGCAATGTATTTTTTATTATATGTTAGAAAAATATGAGACGAGCACATCAAAATCCAAATTTCATGAATATCATTATGTCATACAGGGCTAAAGTAGAGATTTAACAACAAATGAATCCATTTTGTAACATGTAAAATGTGTCATGTAAACAATAGGGGGGATAAACATATGGCAAGATCTGGTTTTGTAGGTGTGGCTGTGGTGGCATGTGGACTACTGAAGTTTGGGAAAGAGCACTGATGAGGGGTCAGAAACTTTGGGTTGTCATATGGACTTTACTACTAACTAGCTGTGGGACCTTGCTTAAGTCACTTTAGTTTCTTTACTGTGAAATTCAGATGGGAGTGAGGAGTTCATTGATGTAATGGTTGGGCCCTTTGGATGCATATGCTAAGATATAATTAGAAATGCAAGACATTTACTGGGAGTGATACCTCTGGAAAATGAAAGGGAGAGGGTCACAAGTGGGAAGGGAGAGCTTAAGACCACAACTGAGGTCTGACATCAGCTAAGGAAAGGGAAAGGAAATTTGATGATGGTAGTATAGTTCTGAGAACATCTTGGCAAGCACAACTGAGAGTTCCAGTGCAAACACCTCCACACTGCCAAGAAACGGTGATCCACTGCACCACCACCTTGCTCAGCCATTGGCTGACAGCTGCTCAGGAAGCACATACCTCCTGCCTGAAAGCTGAGGAAGATCATGAAGCTGGAGGCTGTCAGCTAACTCAACTCCTCAAGGCAGGTTCCATCTTAAAGGGAGATCTGAGCCATGCATATGGATGATGATACATAAAGACCTTCCCCATTCTAGAATTCTAACTGGGCCTCCCTATTCCTGACAACAATCCTTCAGATGAGCTTTGGTTTCAACTTGAGACCTAGACCTGACAGAAATGAAAGCCTGTGGAGTGATAGAACTGCAAGAGAGAAATATTAGGACAAAGTTGGGGGAAAGAATGGTTAACTGAATGCCTAAACAGGACTTGGAATCATGAGACATTGGGAGGAAGCCTACTACAAAAACAAGTAAAGTCTGGTCCTTCAGAATGAATGTAATATATAGTGTCATGTCAGTCTGCCTAATGAAAACGTGAACTCATTCACCATGCTTTGAGCTGCCACTCCTTTTCCTCTAGTGACCTTCTTTTCATCTGAACTCAGTCATGTGTTTCCATAAGTCCCTGTACTCTATATCAAATTGTATACAGGCAATAGAGATAGGAACTGTTGCTAGTCTCTGATAAAAATGAGACAGATCATCCCACCATGGTTTCCAGGTTTTTAAAAGCATATTAAGGGAATCCCTGGGTGGCTTAGTGGTTTAATGCCCGCCTTCGGCCCAGGGCGTGATCCTGGAGACCCGGGATCGAGTCCTGCATCAGGCTCCCTGCATGGAGCCTGCTTCTTCCTCTGCCTGTGTCTCTGCCTGTGTCTCTGCCTCTCTCTCTCTCTCTCTCTCTCTCTCTGTGTGTGTGTGTGTGTGTGTGTGTGTTTGTGTATGTCTCATGAATAAATAAAATCTTTAAAAAAAATAAAAGCAGATTAAAATACCCCAAATACATCCACCAAAGTCTCAACACACACACACACACACACACACACACCCCCCAAAACTATTTAGAAGTTACTCAGGTGGTCAAAAAAGGGTAAGTAGAGCTGTTTCCTTTCAAAATGAGCAGGGTGGAAGAAAGCTGAAGACATATACACAAAGGAACAAAGTCTAATCTGATTCCTGGTATTATGATAACACAGAACCACTGCCTTCTTCTACAAAATGCAAAGTCAAAAATGATCACAGAGCTTACCTAAGCTTTCTGGAATCACCTACATCAGAGCACGATGTGTGCCCTTTGCCACAGAGCTACATCTATCTGGCAAAGATTTCTATGTGCTTTTACGTGGACAGTTCTCTGGTAGCAATCCTAAAATGAGAAGACTTGGATAGTCCATGAATGCTTTGACACAGGCCTTTCACAGGTCAGGGTGTACATTTCACAGTGAATAATAAGCTGTAGAAACTTCTAACTTGTTGAAATCCCTGGAAGAAACAAAATATTCCATCAGAAGCACAGGCCAGAGATGTGATATGGCGAGCACACAGGCCAGAGGTTGACATCCCAATGATGAGAGAGCAAGTAAGTCTCTTACAAATTCTATTTCAGTTGATAATGTCAATTTTTAGGGGTTGTTCCATAATTAATTGTTTTCTCTTCCTGGACTCTAAGGTGGTAATGTTTCTCTACTCTGGTACCAGAGGTAACCAGCATGTATACAATCTGCCAGTCAGGCAACCTCTCTCTCTTTCAAGGCAAGGTCCTGGGTCAGGATCCTTTATACTGCATTCCCAAGCATGTTGTATATGTGGTTTAATCTTTTCATATATGTCAATAATGATAGCTCAGTCATTGTGTGCAGAACCCTAAACTAACAACCCTAAGCATAACATAATAAAAACAAGCACTAGACCCAGAGCTAGGAAACAAGGCTTCCTAATCCACAAAATGGAGAGTTAGGCCAGATTACGATTTCTCCAAGTGTACTACTTATACACAAGATGATCTTAGGGAATACACAGCAAAATTTCTTAAACTTACTACTTTTGAATTTATATTAACTGTGTATTGCAAAAAGATAACTATCCTTTCAATTCTGTGATTTTACAGATACCATTCCTTAGAATGAGGATAAAGTAGATATTTAGATTTAAAAATTTAGTCAATGTAAAGAAAAATATTAGGTAAATTATGGCTCAGATGATCCACCTATATGGCAAAAAAACTGTAAAGGTGGCATATTAATGACTAAAATTTAGGAAACACTCCAAGGTCACTTCCAACTCTACATTTCTTCCCTCATGGAGGTTCAGTATGGATCAGAAAAGGCTGGGAGTGAGAGTATAGGCACACCAGCTAGGCAAAAGCTAAGGATATAAATGGGGAAACAAAACCAGAGCCCTGTTATCCTTAGGGATATAAAGTCATAAGGTAGACTTAAAATCATTCAGGTAGGCAGAAGCCAAGAGGGGTTTGAGTATCCTTACCTAAGTTCTTTTTTTTTTCCTTACCTAAGTTCTAAACATAGCTGAGGATCTGAAGAATCAATCAAAACCACTTTGCAGTCAACACAAAATGAATTGGATCTGGGTTGAGATGGTCCAACAACAGATGTTCAGCACCCAGCCACCCAAATAAGACCAAAAAACAAAATCCTAAGCATTTGAAGTGGCCCAAGGGAGAACATGAGCCATAGTGGACTTACTCAGTGTTGTACCAGTTAACCACTATCTTAGAAGACCCAACAGGGGTCAAGACTAATCCCAGAGTGGGGGACTGTTGTTGATCCTACAAGTGGAAGTTAGATAATGTCAGCTGCCAGTGGTAGAGGGCCACATGAGCAGACAGTCCAAGAGGCCATTGTGCTAGGGGGCAAAGGGAAGGAAGCTAGCATATCTTAGACTCCTCATTGCTGTGTCGGCTATTTTCTTTAGACTGCTTACTAAATTTACTCAGAACTCCCATGAGGAGAGACTTCTTACCTTGTCACCTCCCTAAGCTTTTTAGAGATCAGGAAAATGGGCTCAGAAAAAATAGATGACCTGCCCAAAGTCTCAGAGCTAATCCATTGCCAAGCTAGGCCTCCAATGCAGGTTGAGCAGACTCTTGACAGAGCACCTTTCTCTTTCCCTTGACCCACTCAAGCATCTCAGTGAGACAAGAGGCCAGCCCCACAAAGGTCACTTAAGAACACTTGCAAAGACATAAATGCATATGAATGAAATACAAACTATACATTTATGAGAGTAAAGTGATCAGAAAGGAAAAAAGGTTTAAAAACCAAGGGGAGCCTTGTGAAACGGGGTCTGAAACTTGTCCAAGAGCCAATCTGAAATGCATCTTAACAGACACCAATTATATCTGTCCATCACTCTCTTCTCTTGTGGCACATTCCCTATTCTCTCTCTCTCTCTCTCTCTCTCTCTCTCTCACACACACACACACACACACACACACACACCTCTCTCCTGCTCTCTCATCTCCCCTCTTGCTCTTGCTCCCTCTTTTCTCTTATCTGCCCCATTCATATTATTAGCATGCCAGGAAATAATGGGGGGCACTAGCTTACATCTAATTTTTTCAAATTTTTATTAAAACAAAAGTACCATTCAAAATCCAAAAGAGACCACAAGGAGTAATGTAAGCTTGAAAAACTGAACTCTGCAGTCTTCTAAATCTTCGAATGTACCTGAAACAGAGAGGGACTCCCTTTGTTCAGAGGGAAAACAAGTTCAAGTGAGATTGGGTCATGTGTTTTGCTTGCCAATAACAACTGTTCCCTTCTGCTCCCTTCCCCTTCCAGGTCTTCTCATTTTGTTTGCTACTCCTTCCCTTCCTTTGTTCTTCCATTTTTATATTCTAAATAAAAAATTCAAATGCTCGAGGCACCTGGGTTGCTTAGTCAGTTAAGCATCTGACTCTTGATTTCGGCTCAGGTCATGGTCTCAGGGTTGTGAGATCAAGCCCCACACTGGGCTCCATGCTGGGCATAGAGCCTGCTTAAGATCCTCCTTCTCCTTCTGCCTTTTCTCTCTCTTTAAAAAAATTCAAATGCTCAAAGCCACATGTTGTGAACAATGACACCTCAGAAGCTAGCATGTAAACACAGAGCTCACTGGGCTGGAGCCTGGCCTTACAGGCAAAGGAAGTGGAATTGAAGTGAAAAATCCCCACTGGTCCCAAATGCCAGGAGCCCAGTCACCTCCCCTGGGTACACAACTTCTCTGGTGGCTGAGGATTCACTTTCTTCTCCAAACAGAGGTAGGTTATAGCAGAGAACCAAGGGAATGAGGAGTTGGGGACTGGGCTGGGGTCCAACTTCCTACCTGGCATTTAGAAATCCACAGGCACTCGTCAACTTAAAGTTGCCAACATTGAGATTCTCATTCTCCCTGTCCAAAAATGCCCCCATTATAATAGCCATCTCTCTCTCTCTCTCTATCTCTCTCTCTCTCTCTCTCTCAACAAAGAAAGATTACTTTCTACCCAATGTTCTAGCAAGATAAATCGAAAGAATTCTATTTTCTTCCCCAGGCTCTCAGATCATGTCCTCTAAAACAGTGCTTCTCAAACTATCTGTGAAGAAAAGCCAGTTTTTTTCTCCATATCATCACAGATCAACAAAAGTGCAACAGAAATAAATTATTGAAAGTATGAAATAAACAAAACAAGGAATAGAAAATACAAGCCAGATTTTTTAGTATTACATTTAACAGCCATATTAGCCTATCAAATTGCTATGAAGGTTTATGAAAACTTGCTTTCTATTTCTTTCTTTATTTTACCTCTGATTGCTAACAAACAGCAGAACAGCACCAGTCCACATACACTCTGGGTAATACTGCTCTAAAGATCTTTATAGTAAGTTATTTTTCCTTTGTATCACTTGTATGCCCAATACCTTGTTCACTCCCCTGCAAGGAAGACAGAAGACAGTGTCCTTAAGAATTTTATAGTCATAATGGACAGACAAAACTTTTAGAGCTCATGATAATTGGCATGGAGCTAGAACAGGTGCTAGGACAAGGAATGAAGAGAAGCTAGAGTATGGAGAATCAAAATTCTGCATACCATGGCCAAACAAGGTCTCTCAGGAAAGGTGACTTTGAAATGATCCAAATGATGTAAAAGATCCAATTATGTGAAGAATCAGGAAAAGTTCATGTCATGCATAGGGAACAGCATGTGCCAAGGTCCTGAGGCAGAAAAAGCTTGATACCTTCACTGAACTGTCAGACGGCAATCTTGGCTAGAGCAGAGGTGAGTTTCAGATTATGTAAGGCTTTACTAAGCCTGGTTAAAGGACTTTTAGCTTTTTTCAACAGTGATAGAAAGCCACTGAAGAACTTCAAGCTGGAGTGAGGTTGCATGAACTGATTTTTGCTTTAAAAATATCAGTGTCAAATGGATGGGTCTTATGGTATTTAAATTATACCTCCATACAACTGTTTTAAAAAAAGAGATAAGTGGCTATTTTTCCCAGTAATAGCACTTATATCAACTTATATTCATACAAATAATCCCCACTGGACTAAAGTGCCAAGAGGTCAGGGCAAGTTTGATATGGCTCATTATGTTACCAATGGATAGCATTTAAAAGGCTTCAAAGTATGTTGATTAGAGAATAGAACAGTGAGCAACCAATACAAGCACCTATAATTAAGTGCTAATTTATATGGTGTAATCTTCAACTTCACACACTACACCCTCCCAGGAGGATGGACCTGCTTCTCGAAAAAGACTTGTGTCTCTCATTAGCAACCTGATAACTTGAGTCACCACAATTACTATGCATTTCCCTATTGAACAACTCAAATGACACTAAAGATAGAGCTAGCCTTCATCCAAATTATGAGATAAATACTTGCCCTTGGCAGCTTCCCAACCCTCTTTCTACTGCTTTTATCTTCCCCATAGGCAAGCCACCTTTCCCATTTCTCACCTATAATCTGCCATCAACTCATTGAAAGTCACTGAACATATCTTGTCTCTGTTTTCCTTTCAGTACAAAATGTACCCTAAGAATAGTATTATATGAAAGGAATCTCCACTTAATATCTTGAAAAAAAGTGCTCTAAAAGTAAGCTTTGAATATATTTATTTGCAACTCTCCATTATCCATACTACCAGAAGGAAATTGAATAACAGTATATATAAATCAAGGGAGACAGGATAATACGAAAGTCATTTAAATCTTTGCAAGACTGACTTGTCTGGCTATTCTGAAATCACGACAATCTTGTTTGAATGCCAATTGTATAACCAGTATCTGTATAAAAGATGGCCCTGGAGAAATCAGTCAAGGGTAGCTTACAAGTCTCCCATATAAACTGCTTATACACAAAAGTCATGGTTGTTTTTATAAAGTTGCATTTGGATGCGGGTAGCAGTGCGATGGATCAAACAGATGTGACGTGATCAAAAAAGTGATATGACTGATGAAATATAGCAGAACTCACAAATTCAAATGAGTAGTTTCCCTCTCAAAGGAATAATTCCTGGAAATTATATCCATATTTCCATCAAATATTGCCATTATTACACAGAGACAAATAGTCAACTGTATAGATACCTAAAACATAAAAAGTGAGAAAGTAGTTTCATTTTTTTTTAATTTTTTTTTATTTATTTATGATAGTCACAGAGAGGTAGAGAGAGAGGCAGAGACACAGGCAGAGGGAGAAGCAGGCTCCATGCACCGGGAGCCCGACGTGGGATTCGATCCCGGGTCTCCAGGATCGCGCCCTGGGCCAAAGGCAGGCGCCAAACCGCTGTGCCACCCAGGGATCCCATCCAATCTGTGAGCACCAGGATTGCCTCCAGTCTTCTTCTGCCTTCTTTCATCTCTTTTCCTTTCTCCCTCTGCACAGTATTTTGGCCCAGGCAAAGGAAAAGAATTAGCCAAACAACAATTTTAACCAAATAGAACTGGTGAGATACAAACAGCACTAGAACTTGTTAAATCCAGTCTAAGCAAAAGTCCTTGAGTATCTCATCATCACATCTAGTTAATAAAATCCTATGAAATAGTAAAATGAGCTCAACAGATATTCCACATAGTATAGCAGGGAATTGGGAATGTTGGAATCACTTAGCAATGATGCTGTGACAATACACATATATTTATTCCATGGAAAGTATAGGAAGGCATGCAGTAATGAAGGAGGACAAAAGCCCATAAGCAGTCAACAGTGTGCAAAAGCCTACGTAATAATTGGCCAAAAATGAGTACAAATGGGCCCTTTTACTACCTGGTAGAGATTGTAAAGACAAATTTGATATCAATCTTCCTTAGTCATTATTGGAAATGGTTCTTGAAGAATGAAATTTCAGTAGAGACCGCCCGAGCTGTCAGTGATGAAGCAGGGGCCCTTTCTAGACAAAGAGAACAAAACTAAGGTAGCTAGGTTCAAAAGGGCATAATATGGTTACAGCATGAGGTCTGTTGAAGGAAGTGGTACAGATGAGCCAGGGGAGTGGAAAATAAAGATAATGGAAATTCTCAAAGGCCAAGTCAAGACATTTTGCTGTTAATACATTTGTAGAAAGTAGGGAACCATTACAACGATTTGAAGAAAGGAATAGTATGCTCTAACTGGTATTTTAGGAAAGTAAATCTATTTATTTAGTTAGTTAAAGATGTATTTATTTATTTATTTGATAGAGAATGAGAGAGAATGTGGGTTGCATGAGGGGCGGAGGGTGAGGGAGAGAGAGAATCTTAGGCAGACTCCCCACTGAGCACAGAGTCTGATGCAGGGCTTGATCTCAGGACCCTGAGACCGTGACCTGAGCAGAAATCAAAAGTCGGGTGCTCAAGCAACTGAACCACCCAGGTACCCCAGGAAGGTGAATTTATTATGTAAAAAATTAACTGGTGAGGTAAAGAACTGGACATTAGAGTACCAGCTAGGAAACTCAAACAATAATCTAGGCCAGTGGTTTTGAAACCCACTTGTATTTTGAAGTCACTTGGTGAGTTTATAAAGATACAGGTGCATGGACCTCACACCCACTGACCCAGTAGGCCTAAAGTACATTAATTCAAAGAAGGGATACAGGAAGAGGAAGAGATTTTGAGGGAATAAAATAACTTTTCTTTGGGGCACATTCTTTATAAGATGCTCATGGAATATGAAAGTTAATTTAATCAGCAGACAGGAAAGGGGTGCTAGAGTACGAGACAGGCTCTAATTAGAGACTCATTGGTGTCTCATTCAGTGAACTCAAATTAAAAATTCCAAAAGAAAATGAGAATTAATCTGTTTTATAGAGTCTGAAGTCTCAAAATGTAACAAATTCATTGGCTGAGGTAGTATGTATGGTAAGTGTTGTCCTCTTAAAAAATTAGGTTCTCAGAGCCCAGCTGGATGAGAAATCATGACTATCTACCTCCACTCTCAAAGTTAAAATGGAAAAAAAGGTAAAGAAAAAACAAAGAAGAAATTCTAATATCTTTGGATAGGAGATCCCAGAAGGCAAAACTAGTTTTCAAGCAAAAAATGAACTGCTATGATTCAGCAAAGGGATAGGACAGTTGCTATAAAATAGCAACCTGCTTATGCAAAATGAGCCATCTTTTCCCACACAAAATAACAAAGAAATCCACTGGAACACAGTTTATTTTTGATAAAAATATGTTATTTTAAAATACATAATTTTTCCCCAGGGGAATTTTATTTTATTTATTATTATTTTTTAATAATAAATTTATTTTTTATTGGTGTTCAATTTAAAATACATAATTTTAATTTTTTTTCTTAAAGATCTTATTTATTTATTCATAGAGATGCAGAGAGAGAGAGAGAAAGAGGCAGAGACACAGGCAGAGGGAGAAGCAAGCTCCATGCAGAGAGCCTGACTCGATCCAGGGTCTCCAGATCACCCATGGGCTGCAGGCAGCGCTAAACCGCCGCACCACCGGGGCTGCCCAAAATACATAATTTTTAATAGCAGATGAAGCTCAGTGAGAAAATAGAATTCATAACACAGAAATTTCTTTTGGAGTCAGACATGCTAAAATACATGTATTAAATAAAAGGATATGGGATTTCTGTCCTTTTTTGAGCCGTTGCTGTTGGGAACATGCTCAGGTCAGGCACTTAAGCCCTGAAACAAAAGTCAGGACAAACCAAAAAGACTTAAAGAACTTTAAAACAAATGTCACTATTATTTAAATAGAAGGGAAGGGAGAAGAAATGGGTGGGAAATGTCAGAAAGGGAGAAAGAACATGAAGGCTCCTAACTCTGGGAAGCAAACTGGGGGTGGTGGAAGGGGAGGAGGGCGGGGGTGGGGGTGAATGGGTGACGGGCACTGAGGGGGGCACTTGATGGGATGAGCACTGGGTGTTATTCTGTATGTTGGCAAATTGAACACCAATAAAAAATAAATTTATTATTAAAAAAATAAAATAAAACAAATGTCAATTTAGTTTTGAGCCAAGAGCATGAGTTAAAAAGCAGAACCTTCTGAACTCATTTATCACATATTCAAACTGGTAATCAAACATACTTTTTCTAAGGATAAGAATTTTCTAATAACATTTTTTAAAAAACTGATATCTATTCACATGTATTGCTGTCTGGTCATTGTGCTACTACTCACAGCCATTTTCAGGGGACTGAGTTGGAAATGGAGTATAAGGAGAGGCTAGGCCTATGCGCCAGGGAGAAGCCTGGGTGGGAATACTTAAAAGTATATGTGACAGGAGGAGGCCTCATGAGAAGGTTCAAAGCTGATTGCCTGAGGGAATGGTGTCCCACCCCATGTGTGTTTCTGTCAAGGAGGAGTGAGAATGGAACTTTCTGGAAAAGGTCGCATGAGAAAAACTGACCAGCTTCTGGGGTGGAGTCTAAGGTAGCTGGCTGTGGAAAATAATTTGACAGCTGGCAGGCAAACAGGTAGGATGCTTTCCTCTACTACTTCCCACCACTAGCAATCCCATCTCCTTCCTCTTTTACTTCTTGTGTTTGGGTGTTGAAAACCTAACTCTACTTCATTAGACTTTTTTTTTTTTTTTTGAGCCATATATCCTTAGAGATTTTTTCTTTTTAAATTTCTTTTTAAATTCCAGTTTGTTAATATATAGTGTATTATTAATATCAGGGGTAAAATTTAGCGTTTCATCAGTTGCATATAACACCCAGTGCTCATTACATCAAATGCCCTCCTTAATGCCCATCAACCAGTTACCCCCATCCACTTCTTCCCCAGCAATCCTCAGTTGGCTTCCTGTAATTAAGAGTCTCTTATGGTTTACCTCCCTGTTTTCATCTTATTTTTCCTTCCTTTCCCCGACGTTCATCTGTTTTGTTTCTTAAATTCCACATATGAGTGAAATCATATAGTATTTGTCTTCCTCTGACCAACTTACTTCCCTTGGCATAATACTGTCTAGTTCCATCCACGTTGTTGCAAATGGCATACTTTTTGATGGCTGATTAATATTCTGTTGTATAAATCTTATGTATTCATTCATTTGTCAACAGACATCTGTGTTCTTTCCATAGTTTGGTTATTGTGGATATGGCTGCTATAAACATTGGGAGGCATGTGCCCCTTCAAATCACTATGTTTGTGTCCTTTGAACAAATATCTAGTAGTGCAGTTACTGAGTCATAGGGTAGTTCTATTTTTAACTTTTTGAGGAAGCTCCATACTGTTTTCCAGAGTGGCTGCACCAGTTTGCATTTCTACCAACAGGGTAAGAGGCCTTGCCTTTCTCTTCCTTCTCACCAACACCTGTTGTTTCCTTAGACATTAATTTTAGCCATTCAGATCGGTGTGAGGTGGTATCTCATTGTGGTTTTGATTTGTCTTTCTCTGATGCCAAGTGATGTTGAGCATTTTCTCATGTGTCTGTTAGCCATTTGTAGGTCTTCTTTGAAGAAAAGTCTGTTCATGTCTTCTGACCATTTCTTGACTGGATTTTTTGGGTTTTGGGGTTGAGTGTGCTAACTTCTTTTTGTGTGTGTGTGTTATTTTTTTTAATTTATTTTTTATTGGTGTTCAATTTACCAACATACAGAATAACCCCCAGTGCCCATCACCCATTCACTCCCACCCCCTGCCCTCCTCCCCTTCTACCACCCCTAGTTCGTTTCCCAGAGTTAGGAGTCTTTATGTTCTGTCTCCCTTTCTGATATTTCCCACACATTTCTTCCCCTTCCCTTATATTCCCTTTCACTATTATTTATATTGCCCAAATGAATGAGAACATATAATGTTTGTCCTTCTCCGACTGACTTATTTCACTCAGCATAATACCCTCCAGTTCCATCCACGTCAAAGCAAATGGTGGGTATTTGTCATTTCTAATGGCTGAGTAATATTCCATTATTTACATAAACCACATCTTCTTTATCCATTCATCTTTCGATGGACACCGAGGCTCCTTCCACACTTTGGCTATTGTGGACATTGCTGCTAGAAACATCAGGGTGCAGGTGTCCCGGTGTTTCATTGCATCTGTATCTTTGGGGTAAATCCCCAACAGTGCAATTGCTGGGTCGTAGGGCAGGTCTATTTTTAACTCTTTGAGGAACCTCCACACAGTTTTCCAGAGTGGCTGCACCAGTTCACATTCCCACCAACAGTGCAAGAGGGTTCCCTTTTCTCCACATCCTCTCCAACATTTGTGGTTTCCTGCCTTGTTAATTTTCCCCATTCTCACCGGTGTGAGGTGGTATCTCATGGTGGTTTTGATTTGTATTTCCCTGATGGCCAGTGATGCAGAGCATTTTCTCATGTGCATGTTGGCCATGCCCATGTCTTCCTCTGTGAGATTTCTCTTCATGTCTTTTGCCCATTTCATGATTGGAGTGTTTGTTTCTGTGGTGTTGAGTTTAATAAGTTCTTTATAGATCTTGGAAACTAGCCCTTTATCTGATATGTCATTTGCAAATATCTTCTCCCATTCTGTAGGTTGTCTTTTAGTTTTGTTGACTGTATCCTTTGCTGTGCAAAAGCTTCTTATCTTGATGAAGTCCCAATAGTTCATTTTTGCTTTTGTTTCTTTTGCCTTCGTGGATGTATCTTGCAAGAAGTTACTGTGGCCGAGTTCAAAAAGGGTGTTGTCTGTGTTCTCCTCTAGGATTTTGATGGAATCTTGTCTCACATTTAGATCTTTCATCCATTTTGAGTTTATCTTTGTGTATGGTGAAAGAGACTCGTCTAGTTTCATTCTTCTGCATGTGGATGTCCAATTTTCCCAGCACCATTTATTGAAGAGACTGTCTTTCATCCAATGTCTTTCCTCCTTTATCAAATATTAGTTGACCATAAAGTTGAGGGTCCACTTCTGGGTTCTCTATTCTGTTCCATTGATCTAGGTGTCTGTTTTTGTGCCAGTACCACACTGTCTTGATGACCACAGCTTTGTAGTACAACCTGAAATCTGGCATTGTGATGCCCCCAGCTATGGTTTTCCTTTTTAAAATTCCCCTGGCTATTCGGGGTCTTTTCTGATTCCACACAAATCTTAAAATAATTTGTTCTCACTCTCTGAAGAAAGTCCATGGTATTTTGATAGGAATTGCATTAAACGTGTAAATTGCCCTGGGTAACATTGACATTTTCACAATATTAATTCTGCCAATCCATGAGCATGGAATATTTTTCCATCTCTTTGTGTCCTCCTCAACTTCTTTCAGAAGTGTTCTATAGTTTTTAGGGTATAGATCCTTTAACTCTTTGGTTAGGTTTATTCCTAGGTATCTTATGCTTTTGGGTGCAATTGTAAATGGGATTGACTCCTTAATTTCTCTTTCTTCAGTCTCATTGTTAGTGTATAGAAATGCCATTGATTTCTGGGCATTGATTTTGTATCCTGCCACACTACCAAATTGCTGTATGAGTTCTAGCAATCTTGGGGTGGAGGCTTTTGGGTTTTCTATGTAGAGTATCATGTCATCGGCGAAGAGGGAGAGTTTGACTTCTTCTTTGCCAATTTGAATGCCTTTAATGTCTTTTCGTTGTCTGATTGCTGAGGCTAGGACTTCCAGTACTATGTTGAATAGCAGTGGTGAGAGTGGACATCCCTGTCTTGTTCCTGATCTTAGGGGAAAGGCTCTGAGTGTTTCCCCATTGAGAATAATATTTGCTGTGGGCTTTTCGTAGATGGCTTTTAAGATGTCGAGGAAAGTTCCCTCTATCCCTACACTCTGAAGAGTTTTGATCATAAATGGATCCTGTATTTTGTCAAATGCTTTCTCTGCATCTAATGAGAGTATCATATGGTTCTTGGTTTTTCTCTTGCTGATATGATGAATCACATTGATTGGTTAACGAGTGTTGAACCAGCCTTGTGTCCTGGGGATAAATCCTACTTGGTCATGGTAAATAATTTTCTTAAGGTATTGTTGGATCCTATTTGCTAGTATCTTGTTGAGAATTTTTGCATCCATGTTCATCAGGGATATTGGTCTGTAATTCTCCTTTTTGGTGGGGTCTTTGTCTGGTTTCGGAATTAAGGTGATGCTGGCCTCATAGAACGAATTTGGAAGTACTCCATCTCTTTCTATCTTTCCAAACAGCTTTAGGAGAATAGGTATGGTTTCTTCTTTAAACGTTTGATAAAATTCCCCTGGGAAGCCATCTGGCCCTGGACTTTTGTGTCTTGGGAGGTTTTTGATGACTGCTTCAATTTCCTCCCTGATTATTGGCCTGTTCAGGTTTTCTATTTCTTCCTGTTCCAGTTTTGGTAGTTTGTGGCTTTCCAGGAATGCGTCCATTTCTTCTAGATTGCCTAATTTATTGGCATATAGCTGTTCATAATATGTTTTTAAAATCATTTGTATTTCCTTGGTGTTGGTAGTGATCTCTCCTTTCTCATTCACGATTTTATTAATTTGAGTCTTCTCTCTTCTTTTTAATAAGGCTGGCTAATGGTTTATCTATCTTATTAATTCTTTTAAAGAACCAACTCCTGGTTTTGTTGATCTGTTCCATAGTTCTTCTGGTCTTGATTTCGTTGAGTTCTGCTCGACTCTTTCTTTTTTTTCATTAATTTTTATTGGTGTTCAATTTACCAACATACAGAGAAACACCCAGTGCTCATCCCGTCAGGTGTCCGCCTCAGTGCCTGTCACCCATTCCCCTCCACCCCCCGCCCTCCTCCCCTTCCACCACCCCTAGTTCGTTTCCCAGAGTTAGGAATCTTTATGTTCTGTCTCCCTTCCTGATATTTCCCAACATTTCTTTTCCCTTCCTTTATATTCCCTTTCACTATTTTTTATATTCCCCAAATGAATGAGAACATACACTGTTTGTCCTTCTCCGATTGACTTATTTCACTCAGCATAATACCCTCCAGTTCCATCCACGTTGAAGCAAATGGTGGGTATTTGTCATTTCTAATTGCTGAGTAATATTCCATCGACTCTACTAACTCTCTTCTGCTAGGTGTAGGATCTATTTGCTGTTTTTTTCTCTAGCTCCTTTAGGTGTAACGTTCGCTTTTGTATTTGAGTTCTTTCCAGTTTTTGAATGGATGCTTGTATTGCAATGCATTTCCCCCTTAGGACTGCTTTTGCTGCATCTCAAAGATTTTGAATGGTTGTGTCTTCATTCTCATTAGTTTCCATGAATCTTTTTAATTCTTCCTTAATTTCCTGGTTGACCCTTTCATCTTTTAGCAGGATGGTCCTTAACCTCCACGTGTTTGAGGTCCTTCCAAACTTCTTGTGATTTAGTTCTAATTTCAAGGCATTATGGTCTGAGAATATGCAGGGGACGATCCCAATCTTTTGGTATCGGTTCAGACCCAATTTGTGACCCAGTATGTGGTCTATTCTGGAGAAAGTTCCATGTGCACTGCAGTAGAATGTGTATTCAGTTGAGTTTGGATGTACAGTTGTGTAGATATCTGTAAAATCCATCTGGTCCAGTGTATCATTTAAATCTCTCGTTTCTTTGGAGATGTTGTGCTTAGAAGACCTATCGAGGGTAGAAAGAGCTAGATTGAAGTCACCAAGTATAAGTGTATTATTATCTAAGTATGTCTTAATTTTGGTTATTAATTGATTGACATATTTGGCAGCTCCCACATTCGGGGCATATATATTGATGATTGTTAAGTCCTCTTGTTGGATAGATCCTTTGAGTATGAGATAGTGTCCCTCTTCATCTCTCATTACAGTCTTCGGGGTAAATTTTAGTTTATCTGATATAAGGATGGCTACCCCTGCTTTCTTTTGAGGACCATTGGAATGGTAAATGGTTCTCCAACCTTTTATTTTCAGGCTGTAGGTGTCCTTCTGTCTAAAATGAGTCTCTTGTAGACAGCAAATAGATGGGTCCTGCTTTTTTAACCAGTCTGAAACCCTGCGTCTTTTGATGGGGTCATTAAGCCCATTCACATTCAGAGTTACTATTGAGAGATATGAGTTTAGTGTCATCATGATATCTATTCAGTCCTTGTTTTTGTGGATTGTTCCACTGAACTTCTTCTTAAAGGGGAATTTTAAGAGTCCCCCTTAAAATTTCTTGCAGAGCTGGTTTGGAGGTCACATATTCTTTCAGTTCCTGCCTGTCTTGGAAGCTCTTTATCTCTCCTTCCATTTTGAATGAGAGCCTTGCTGGATAAAGTATTCTTGGTTGCATGTTTTTCTCATTTAGGACCCTGAATATATCCTGCCAGCCCTGTGGCCTGGCAGGTCTCTGTGGAGAGGTCTGCTGTTACCCTAAATCTCCTCCCCATAAAAGTCAGGGATTTCTTGTCTCTTGCTGCTTTAAGGATCTTCTCTTTATCTTTGGAATTTGCAAGCTTTAACTATGAAATGTCGAGGTGTTGAACGGTTTTTATTGATTTTAGGGGGGGTCTCTCTATTTCCTGGATCTGAATGCCTGTTTCCCTTCCCAGATTAGGAACGTTTTCAGCTAGGATTTGTTCAAATACATATTCTGGTCCTCTGTCCCTTCCTGCGCCCTCAGGAACCCCAATTAAACGTAGGTTTTTCTTCCTCAGGCTGTCGTTTATTTCCCTTAATCTATCTTCATGGTCATTTAATTGTTTGTCTCTTTTTTCCTCAGTTTCCCTCTTTGCCATCAACTTGTCTTCTATGTCACTCACTCGTTCTTCCACCTCGTTAACCCTCGTCATTAGGACTTCTGATTTGGATTGCATCTCATTCAATTGATTTTTAATTTCTGCCTGATTCGATCTAAATTCTGCAATCATGAAGTCTCTTGAGTCCTTTATGCTTTTTTCTAGAGCCACCAGTAGCTGTATAATAGTGCTTCTGAATTGGCTTTCTGACATTGAATTGTAATCCAGATTTTGTAACTCTGTGGGAGAGAGGACTGTTTCTGATTCTTTCTTTTGAGGTGAGGTTTTCCTTCTAGTCATTTTGCTCAGTGCAGAGTGGCCAAAAACAAGTTGTATTGGGAAAAGGAGAAAAAGAGAGGAGAGAAAGAAGGAAAGAAAAGAGAAAAAGAAAAAAGAAAAAAGAAAGAAAAAAAGAAGAAAAAGAGAAAGAAAAAGAAAGAAAGGGAAAAAAAAGGGTGGGGGAAGGAAACAAATCAAAAAACAAAAAAACAAAACAAAAGCAACAACAACAACAACAAAAAAACATGGGGGAGTATCTTCCGATTCTGTATAGTTTAAGTCCCTTGATTTCCCTTGGAACTGGTCCGTCTCGCTGGTCTTCTGGGGGAGGGGCCTGCTGTGCTGATTCTCAGGTGTTGGCACTTGGGGGAGCTGCTCTGCCCCTGCCTGGTGCAGGGCTCAGTGGGGGTTGTTCACCCCGTGAGGCCCCGGGAGGAAGCCACAGTGGCGGGGGCAGCTCTGGGACCCTGGAGTCAGCCCCCGCAGTAACTCCGGGGCTCTCCGTCTGCAGGGCCTGGGGGCTCCCGGGCGGGGCCGCTGATCTGCTCAGTTCCAGGCAGGAGCGTCCTTGCTGTCCTGGGCCCTCCCGGCCTCTGCCTGTCCCGGGGGAGGCCGGATCCTGGGCTGTGTCCCGGCGCCCTGTGCTCCGGGGCCTGCGCTGTTGGATTCGCGCTCCCGCCCCGCAGCCCCCTCCGCGGAGCCGCCGCCGGAGCCTCTCCGAGCTGTTCCCGCAGCCCCGCAGCCCCCTCCGCGGAGCCGCCGCCCGAGCCCCTCCGAGCTGCTCCGGGTCCCGCCGAGCGCTGCAGCCCTTAGGGAGCTCGGCGCACATCTCCCGGGGCGCAGTTCCTCTGTTACTGTCCCAGGGAGCCCGAGGGCATCCCCGCCTTTCTGGGGTCCTGCTCTAACTCCCTGCGAGCCCCTTTCCGCGGGGAAGGTTGGTGCAGCTCCTGCTCCTCCGGGACGGGGCTCTCCTGTCCTGGGGACACTCGCCCCGGCCTCAGCCCGGCTCCTCGCGGGGCCCCTCCCCCTTGGAGGCCTTTTGTGTCTTTATTTCTTTTTCCCCGTCTTCCTACCTTGATAGAAGCGCGAACTCTTCTCAATGTAGCGTTCCAGCTGGTCTCCCTTTAAATCTCAGGCCGAATTCGTAGATTTTCAGGATAATTTGAAGGCTTTCTAGGTAATTTGGTGGGGACAGGTGATTTGGGGACCCTACTCTTCCGCCATCTTGTCCCTCCTCCTAAGTTCTTTATAGATTTTGGACACTAGCCCTTTATCTGAGATCTTTGTGAATATCTTCTCCCACTCCATAGGTTACCTTTTAGTTTTGTTGATTGTTTCCTTTGCTGTGCAGGACCCTTTTATCTTGATAAAGTCCCAATAGTTCATTTTTGCTTTTGTTTCCCTTGCCTCTCTAGATGTGTCTAGCAAAGAGCTGCTGCAGTCGAGGTCAAAGAGGTTGCTGTCTGTGTTCTCCTCTAGGATTTTGGTGGATTCCTATCTCACATTTAGGTCTTTCATCTACTTTGAGTCATTAGATTTTTCCAGAAGTTTTAAAGCATCTGAGGACTCTAAATTCGCCGCATAACAGATTTTGGGTAGCCATTCCCAAGTGCAGTGATCATGTGAAAGAATGAAATGGGAAACTAGGAGGAAAGTAGCTCTCTCTTAAAGATCTGTCTCTATATCTTACCCCCCTTTCCCTTCTCCACTTTTACTTAGTGGCTTTTGGGCGATAAAATCTGTATGGGCAGTTTGACAAAGGCTTTAGGGAAGCCAAAGACTTCAGTTCTCAAAGAACAAAAACAAAAAACCAGACAGAATGGCAAGTCCCACTTGTAGATCACAGTGTGATGGGGAGGGGGGAGCTTTTTTATAAAGTTTAGGGAAGACAGGGGATCAAAATCCCCCAAAGTGCCAACTTTGGGTGGCAGACGTTAAGTAAAGATCACTGAGGGGTAACAAGAAAAGACCAGAAACCACCAACTTCTACCATCTCTCAGGCTCTCATTCTCCCCTTCCTCCTTTCTGCTGTTACTTACTGGATCTATGGTGATCAGATCTGTCCACTTACTGTCTTAACAGAGAGTTTAGGGCATTTGTCCTCAGTTCTCCAAACTCAAGGACTGTGGATGAGAAGCTCAAAAAAGAAAATCTAGCAAGTGGTCATGAGCAAGAATAATGATTTAAAGTTGAAAGGTAAGTGGAGAAGGAAAACCAGAATCTCTTCCCTGATGCCACCATACCTGCCATTTGTCTCTTTTCCCCCAGTTGTTCATAGCATCCCTTGTCTGTTGAAGGTTTGGTTGTCAGGTCGGCTGAATTAGTGTCTTTGCTGAGGCTTTGGGGAGAGTCAGGCCTCAGTTTTCAAAGCATCACGAACTATGCTTATCCACAACTACAATGGAAATATGTGGTAGAAAACAATATGTTTTAAAACAATCGAACAGAAATGGCAAGCGCGGCTAAGAATCAGGCGGTTTCTGCTCTCCAGCTAACAGCTCTCTCCTAACTTCCTTCTTTCCTCATCGTTCTTCACTGTTTTGTCTCTTTACCCTTTCATCTGCTTAATGGTCATGTCTTTTGTACATTGCTACATTTCTAATGTAGTCTTTTTTCCAGAGGGTTTAGAGGTATTTGGCATTTAGATCCAAACTTGAGGCGGGTATGTTGCCATTTCAAAAAGAAAAATCTAACAATTTTAGTTTTTATATCTTGGGGACTATCGGTGGCCACTCAAACCATGGGACTTAGCAATATTTGGTACAAAAATCAAATTCTTTTTTTAAAAAATTTTCATCAATAGGATGATAACGCATGACTATTAGCCAGAACCACTTTCTTCACAGCCCCCTCTCTACCATTCACCTCCTTTCCCTTTTCTCCTCCTACTTCCTTGATATTTGTTGGTCAGCTCAGCTGTATTTATGTCTTTTAAGAGGGTTTATAGGGAGAATCTAGGCTTGATTGTCTCAACCTTGAGGATGTGGGTTGCTGCATCTAAATCCTGAGCACCAGAGCAACATTCAGGCCATAGAATCTAAGAGATTACAAATAAGCAAAATGTACACAAATGAAACAAAGGAAGACCAGAAGCCAGCCAACTCTTGCCCTTAAGCAACAAGGTGTCTCATCTCTCTACATACCTATTACCTCCTTTCTTTTTCTACCCTATTTCTTCTGTCTCCATTTTGTCTGTGAGGCCATGTTAGTGCTTTCTGACCTTACAGAAGGATAAGCCCTCAGGGCAGTCAGTAGGCGCTAGTGTTGTATGTATCTTGCCAGCCAGAATGGTTTGAGGTGACCTGCCCCTGGCTTGATTTGAGTTGCTGTGGATGCAGTTCTTCCTGTGAGGACAGCCAGGCTGATTCCACTCTGAGGTGTGCGTTCCAGAACTCATCCGCAGGCATGTCTGTCATAAAACATGGATTGACTGAGAAACTTCTAGGTCCTCAGTGGTATGGTTGCTGTGAGGTAGAAAGATGAGTGCAGAGGATGCCTATGAAGATGTTTTCAAATTATAATGTGTTTATTGGAGAGGAAGATACCCAAGCAGGAATATGTGGGCCTACATGACAGAATAAAGCCTACTGGGAGTAAGTGGGTATGATTGGTGAGGTAAATATGAGCTACACCCCTCCCTTTAGTATCCATGCCAAGAAAAGGAGAGTGAGGAAACATCTTTCTGGAAAGAAGCAACATGGTGAGTAACCAGACTAAAGTGCTAGCTCTTGTGCCCTAAGACATGAGAGTTCAGGGATCCTTTCTCTCTCCCTCCCTTTTGTTAATTTTCTGTTGCCATTTTAACATGCTATGGACATTAGGCAAACAGGAGTATGATGCTTATGAAAGTGTGAGGGGCGCAAGAGATACTGCTTCCTAGTGCATGCTGTGGCAATGACCCTGAAGACCAGGATGGTGGCAGAAGCATTCTCAACCCCCTTCTTTCAAGGAAAGGAGCTCCACTTGTCCAGCCCAGGCTTTTAAGACACAGGACAGCATCAGAGGGCACACTCTTCATCCCCGCCAGCAGGCAGGTGGGCAGTTGGTCAATGTTCTTGTATAATACTTGTTAACTGACAAATACAGTTTGGCACAGTGAGTGAATTAAAGCCATTTGTTAAAATTTTGTCCCAGGCTCTTTATTTGTATATATGTCGGGGGGTAAGGGTGGGGATTTGGGTAATAGGCTTAAGCCCTATTTGGAGCCTCTACTACTTCATACCAAGTCAGTCTCTCTGCTGATTGTAGTGCAGAGGGGCAGCAAATGGGAGAAAGCATTCTTAGTTTCCTTCATTAAGGAAGACTGTGGGACAAAGCTCAACCTAACAAGTTAATGTTAATTTTAAAAACAGTTTTTTGGTTATCAGAAAGGAGGAATGATAGTGATGCAAATTCTTTGTCCAGTCTCCATGGACTCAAGGCCCACTTGTGAAAGCAAGAGGGAGGGGGCTGTGAGCAGTAACTGATAAAGCTGTTTCACTAAAATATAAAGAAAGGTGAATGAAAAGAAGTGGGAGTAGGGGTGGTGACTAGAGAGGCACACAGAGGGGGCCCTTCTGGATATTGGTTACATTTATGTGTTCGATTAGTGAGAATTCATCAGGTTATATACTTAAAGATAACTGTACTTTTCTATATGATTGTTATACTTCAATAAAAACTTAGAATCCAAAAAAAAAAAAACTTCAGAGAACAGGTGTATGCATTTATCAGAACTCATCAAGTGCTACATTTATGATTTGTATATTTCATTGGATGTAAATTTTACCTCAAAGAAGGAAGGAAGGAAAGAAGGAAGGAGAAAGAAAAGAAAAGAAAGAAAAGAAAAGAAAAGAAAAGAAAAGAAAAGAAAAGAAAGAAATTGCAAACAAAAATTGAACTCTAGTTAATGACTTCCTGCCAAAGTCTTTTGGTGTGAAGTATATAATGTCCACAACTTAAAGTGCATCTAGAAAACAAAATGGAGTGATGGATGGATAGAAGAATACTAATTGTGAAATCTGATTTGAGACTATATGGGTATTCACTGTACAATTCTTTCAACTTTTTTATATATTTGAAAATTGTATATTAAAATGTTGGGCAAGAGACTCTAAAGAAGGGAGGAGAATTCTCCTCATTTCTTTATGAATATAATTGTTGACTTCAGCCCATTGAGGACATAAATGCATCTACTGCAACTACCAAGAGCCAGGCATCCAGCAGAAACAGCACAATTCCTGGGAGAAGTGTTCTAGAAGATAGCAGTGCCCAGTGGAGCTGGTGGTACCCAGGTGGAGATGGCCTGGTGCGAACCTGAAGAGATTCCTTCAGGAGACTTAGGTGACAGAGACACCAGATGGTAACCAGAGCGAGAAAGAAAATGGTGTGTGATTTGAAGTAGATGTCAAGACTTGTTTATAAACACATGTGAGACATACCCTGGGGTTTGTACCATCATATACAACCAAGCTGTCAGTTTCGCTCTTTGGCATTTCCGTAAGTCACAAATGTTGAAAGTACTCATCATTAGAATCTGAAGCAATCTGCTGTGCTTGGCATGTTAAGCTGAAGAAAAGATTTTAAACCTCTAGTTAGGGTCAAGCGTTTCAACACTTTCCCAGTTCCGTGAAGCATTGTATTTGTACTCAGTGAAGAGAAACTAAAAATACAGGTAAGTGAAACAAATCAAAACATTTGCTTGAAGTTGGCACCCATGTTTGTCCTTGCAGCAGCAATACTAAATAAAGAGGCACTAAAACGAAAGAATGCATATTTTCTCCATGCCTGTAGTTTCGGAGACCTAGTACCCGGGAGTTAGTCCAAATCCAGCATTTTTTAGTATCTGTAAGCGTCATCGTTGTTGTCGTAATTGAGATGTAATTGACATAGAACACTGTGTTCAGGGTTTTCTTGATTGTTTGGAGAGTGATCCTGAGGAAGGACCTTTCATTTTCTCCTTAGCGTTCTAACCAACAGATATGGTAAGAACTCACCACCTCCCACAAATAATGATTCTCTTTCACTCTCTTTCTAGGGTTTTACCGATATTTTGCTAGAAAGAGTCATGCATGGGGGAGCCAACATTACAGGATTCCAGATTGTCAACAATGAAAACCCTATGGTTCAGCAGTTTATTCAGCGCTGGGTGAGGCTAGATGAAAGGGAATTCCCTGAAGCCAAGAATGCACCACTAAAGGTAATGTTCCATGGCATGCAGAAACCTTAGGCCAGCTTTTCACAACATCTCAGTATGGCCTTTATGTATTTACGGCCATCCTGTGATCAAGTGGCCTTCGTTCAGAAGCGTTTCAAGAATGCTAAAAACCAAACTGCAGGTGCTGCTGCGTTTGAAAACTAAGCTTGCAAATAAAGAAGCGATTGAGAAGGAGGCCCTTTAAAACCTGGGGTTTGGGAATGTTAACTAATTTTTTAATGAATTTCATTTGTAACATGCTCATAACAATTTACAATATTACAAGAACCTGAGTCGGGCAAAGAGTGGGGGCAGTGGGAATAGGTAAGGAAGATTGATAGTCTGAAACAGAAAATTAGATTTTACATTATTTATGTGATTGCTTTGTGTTAATAAGTTTCATGAATCTCAGTACACCCAAGTGAATTGGGCTGTAATACAGAGCGCATGTTGTCTGTACATATATTGAACGGAAATGTTTTCCTGCTTGGAAAAGTATCTTTAAAAGTAATTAGATTACCTAAGTTGCTCATTTTCATGAAATCAAGATAAGAATATTAAAGGTAGAAAGTCATGCTTAGAGTGCACATTTTTCACAGGTGTTCCCCTATGGCTCGAAATCCCATTATTTAAAAATGAGGACTTAAAACAGATAAATTACAGGAAAGTTATTCATGTAACACAAATGACCCTTTAAGTGTTTATATTTTAAGTAACCATTCCCTCAGTGCATTGATTCAAATACAAAACTGACTTTAAATTCTTCCTTCCTTATACAGTGACAGTATGTATATACCATGGCTGTGGGATCCCTGTGACCAAGATAAGGAACCAAAGTAGAGTCAAGGCCTTTCCCTAAAAAAAAAAAGAAAGGGGGTGAATAGTTCTTTTCTCAAGGTTTCAAGATACCCATCCTCACATCCTCCCCAGAAAGAATAGAATGAGAGAGAACAGTGGGGACCTAAACCAGAGAAGAGACACATTCTGTATCACCTGGTCAGGTCCACCCTAAATGAGTCACATGAGACTATAATACAAGTGGGCACTGACTTTATACAAATGGTATGTTTTAGAAAAGTTAGGAGTTAAGCATGATTTGTTCATCCATTTAAGCCACGCGCTAGGTAAGTGGTATTCTGTAGTTGTAGTGGTCATAGCATACATGCCGGATCTTTCCAGGGTAGTCCCATTTTAAAACATTCTGTCCCATGGTCAGATCAGGCGTCCTGATGTGTTTCAGCAAATATGGTCACAATCCCTGTGATGTTAGGGTTTGCAGTCAAATTACTTTCAAGATGATTATTTTCTTTCTTATTGAGGTAGACATGACATACAGACATATTAGTTTTAGGTATATAACATAATGACTTGAGATAGATGATTGATAGATAGATAGATAGATAGATAGATAGATAGATGATAGCAAAATGCAAAATGATCACCACAATAACTTTAGTTACCATCCATCACCACCACAATTACAATTTTTTCTTGTGATGAGAACTTTTAAAATCTACTCTTAGCAATTTTCAAAATACAATAGAGTATTGTTAACTATAGTCACCGTGGTGTACATTACAGGACTTCTTTATCTTATAACTGGAAGTTTGCACCGTTTGACTACTTCCACCCATTTCCCCCATCCCCTACCCCCACCCCCAACCTCTGGCAACCACCAATCTGTTCTCTGTTTCTATGAGTTCAGTTTTGTTTGGCTTTTTTTAGATTCCACATTTAAGTGAGATCACACAGTATTTGTCTTTCTCTGTCTGACTTAATTTCACTTAGCATAATGCCCTCAAGATCTATCCATGCTGTCATAAATGGCAGGATTTTCTTTCTTTTTGTGGCTGAATGATATTCCACTATATATGAGCTTATATTATATTGCACTATATATATATATACATAGAGAGAGAGAGCTTATACATATGTATATGCCGCATTTTCTTTAGCCACTCATTTGTTGATGACACTTAGATTGTTTCCATGTCTTGGCTATTGTAAATAATGCTGCACTGAATGTGGGGGTGCAGATATCTTTTTGTAATAGTGATTTTGTTTCTTTTGGAATAAATACCCAGAAGTGGAATTGCTGGATCACATGATGGTTCTATTTTTAATTTTTTGAGGAACCTCCATACTGTTTTCCATAGTAGCTGCACCAGCTTACATTTCCACCAAGAGTGCAAGAGGGCTCTCTTTCCTCCACATTTTTGCCAACATTCATTATTTCCTGTTTTTTTTTAATACTAGCCATTATAACAGGTATGAAGTGATATCTCATGTGCTTTTGATTTGCAGTTCCCTGATGATTCAAATTTTTTCAGTGTACTAAATCCACCCACTACATTTAAGTGAGCTTATACAAATTTAGATTTTCATAAACTACCTGTCCACTGCTTTGCCATCCTAAGTTTAACAGGTAATAGGTAGAGGCAAAAAATTCATTTATGCAATATTTTAAGGGGTACACCAAGTGTCAGGCACCGTGTCTTAGGCACAAAAAACGACAAGGATAAAAGGGTGAAAAAAATACTACAGAGTAGTCTATGTTTGCTCAGAAGTTATAGAGGTTGTACAAAAGAGAAGGAAAACAATCTTAGCTCTGGATTATTTATTGATAATTCATGGTATGTAGAAAGTACAATTCTCAGAACTTGCTGAGAAGAACTATTTATAAGAAAAACCCTTTAAAAAGCTTAGGAAAATGGAATCTTTAAACAGATGGTTACAACTTTCAGATGCTTTTGCGTAGTATTAGTCATGGAAACTCACTCTATAGCAATCAGACCAAAAGCCCACTTTTAAAAAATGATACAATATTTTTTATTAGGAAATAAAATTGTCTAGAGATTACAATCCTGATGCTTAATTTATTCTATATTTTATGAATGTTGCCTTTTAGGGCTTTCTTTTTACATGCTCATACATTGGTAAGTAGGAGCTGAAAATGTAGAAATTAAATAGCTCTTTTGGCATGGCTTGGAATTATAGACAATTCATGCAGTCAGCTGGAAAAGAGAGCACCACCATGTTGGGTTTATGTAGTGCTAGGATGGACAGACACAAATCTTTTTTTTTTTTTTCCACGAGAGACTATATGCCCCCTGTTATAGTCACACTTGAAGATTTGCTAGTGAAAGAAAAGTAACATGAGAAAAGTAAGAAAAGTAAATAGTTGTAAAGATGACAATGTATTCACTCCCGACTCTATTTGGACATACTATGGAGAGAAAACTCCCCCTAGGACATTTTGCCTCATTAAAAAAATCAGTAGAATTCTATATCTTCCCAGTATTTGTCACCCCTGGAAAATAGAGGCTAGCTTATTTTAATCAGACTTCGTTGACTCATTTAATGAAAAGGTATCTGCCCTATCAAATCACAGATAATCAAGCCCCTTGTATTAAGTGACTGGTTTCATCCCTAGTAGAGCATATCAGTATATCCAAGGAATAGAAACTAAGTGTTCTTGCCTGAAAGAGGCAGCATCATGAAGTATTGCCTGTGAATTGTCACTGTTATCAGATATAAAACTCAATAACAATTGTAATTTTCTACAATCGAAAACCAGCTTTGGTTTTCTGCTCCCCCCAAGAAACAAAAACTGATTTATTGCTGGCCAGAGGTCCTAGTTTGCCAGAAACATGGTCCAGACAGAAATGATTAATGCTTCCCTCCAAATTAATTTCAAGCTGTCTAACTTAGCTATTTCCATTTTCCCCTAAGTAAACACCAGACCTGAATTTTCTATTACAAACAGCAATAACCAATCTACATATGCCATCCTTTAGCCTCATGTGTATTTCTTTCTCTATAAAGGACCTGGCCTTTTAGTAGTCACTCACTCAAGACAAAACACAGTACTGAGAGCAAGAGAGAGACTCCCCTGAGCCATTTGATCTTAATAATCTTAACATGTGCACACACAACGGTAAGAGGCATCATTCTAGAATGAAGCAAAGTCAGGCTTGCCCAGAGAGATCTCTTGATTCAAATAATTAAGAGGGTGACTTCATAGAGCAAGAAGTGGAGATGAATGAGAATTATAAGGAGCAAGGCAAATTTTGAGGGTGTCATTTGTAAGGATATCGTGTTTTCCATACATCCATTTCAGTATACATCTGCACTGACGCACGACGCAATACTGGTCATAGCAGAAGCTTTCCGTTATCTGAGGAGACAGCGAGTGGATGTATCCCGGAGAGGCAGTGCTGGAGACTGCTTAGCAAATCCTGCTGTGCCCTGGAGTCAAGGAATTGATATCGAGAGAGCGCTAAAAATGGTAAAGACCACGATGGGTTACTGGGGTGGGGCAGGGGTCTTATAAAGATACACAAAAAGTGAAACCTCAGTCTTGAGAAAAGACATCCAAAAGGGAGTAAGATCAGAGTCTAAGAATGTCAGAGTGTACAGGAAGATGAGCATGGATATTTATTCATCAACATCTAGAAATGTCAAACTAGAAGTTTCTTCCTTGAAGCTTGAGAAATGGTCAATTGAGGACAAATGAATATTTAGTTCTGTGCTGCCCTGTGGGTAGTAAATCAAACTCAGTACCCTCAAAAAGTATGGATTGAACATGTAAACAGCTTCAAAAACTTTAAAGTTTGTAGAGATATGATGTTACCTTAGAGGGAATGGGATATTATATAGGGAGCTCCTAATTTGAAGGCCGACATTACAGAGGACAACAGCATCCTCTGGCCCATTGGATAGCCTATTAGTTTGTATGGACTGTTGAACTGAGCCAGTGGGGCAGTAGTTCTCTTGCCAAAGAGAACCTTAATACATGCTAATCTACATGATGAAAAGCAAAAATATGATATATTTCTATTTAGGAAGCTTTTCCCCAATGCCCCAAAGAAAAAGCCTACAAAGAAGTACAAGGAATCAATACATAGACAGCCAAATAGGTCACTTGTTTTTAGTGTTTATGGGTAGGAGTCATTTAAGGCTTCAGGCAGTATCCTTTGAACAGATTTCATTCTTTACACCAGGAGTAGCGTCAGTCATTCATTGCAGCATTCTGAGCAAGAGCTCTTTCTTGAATATTTTGCTTTATGCATGCATTAAAAATGAGCCTTTGAGAGTACAAGCCTCTCTTATTTCTACTTATCTAATTATCCTAATGTTTGGGACATACAGAGAAACAAAGAAGTGGTCAATGATAAGATAATACTGTGCACAACCCAGCAATGAAGAATTTGTAATGGCCTCCTAACGTACATCATTTTGTGTAGTTGGCTCTCCTACTGCTGCCTTAAATTTGCCAAGTTGGAAGCATTCAATCAAAAGGGGTTAGTAGCCCCTGTGTCTCTCTCCAAGAAAAAGATATGACTCATTCTCCCATCATGCAGATTTTTATGTCATTATGTCAGTTCCCTAACAAATGCCCTAAGTGTAGTTTTATGGAGGTAGCACTGAACAGTTTTGAAGAGCAGTTAATTAAATTCAACCTTCATAGCAGTTACAAGATTTGTACTGTCAGGTGAAACATAATGATGAGTGAAATACAAAACTTCCTCAGAGTAAATCAAAAAGAGTTTGGATCAACAAAGTCTCAAGGGGCAAGTACCAGCATCTCCAATGGACTCCCCATTCATGACACAAACAACCACCTTCCCCAAATAGAAAACTGGCTATCAGGGGCAGCACTGGTGGCACAGTGGTTTAGCACCACCTGCAGCCCAGGGCATGATCCTGGAGACCCTGGATCGTGTCCCACGTCAGGCTCTCTGCATGGAGCCTGCTTCTCCCTCTGCCTGTGTCTCTGCCTCTCATTCTCTCTGTGTCTCTATGAAAAAATAAATAAAATCTTTTAAAAAAAAAACTGGCTACCAGAGTAAAGGATAAGAAATTCATTTGGCTAGAAAAAAATTAGATTGATCCTACTATTGCACAAATAGTTTCTGCATGTCTAACTCACTGATAAAGCTCGAGTTAGAAGCCAGGTAAGTAACCGTCCTCCCAGGCCCTAAGGATCAAACACTCAACCAAAAGGATGCACTACCAATTTCTACAAGCCAGCCTCTTCCTGTTGCTCCAGAGGGGTTGGAAAGTGTCAATCTTTTCCAGAAGCAGATGTTCCCTTTGTGATAAGCGCTCGAGTAAAATGCCACTGTTCAGCAGGACTACAAAGGAGGATGGCCTGAAGTACTAAAGGCTTTACTATATTAAAAGAAATCCCATTTTATTTGAGTTAATTAAAAGTGAGAATGCATGTGTAAAAGCATCCCTCACTGTGACAAGCACATAGTTGTTGCTCAATAAATCATTCTATTCCTTCAAAGAAATCTGGCAAACAAAATCATTGCCTGATAGAGGCGCCTAAGGGGCCTGTTTTAATGAATAAATAAGCACACCATTCATTCAGTAAATACTTACTGAGCACCAATGACTAAGTATCAGGCTTGAAGTTAATATGCAAACATGAAATAAGAGGAGGAGAGCTCACACATACGTTGCTAATATGCAAACAAATTCTTTTAAAGACCTTAAAGCCACTTGAAAATTGGGTGATCATTCTCCTCACAATCTACAGATAGTACAAATATCAGCCTGAGCCTGATTGACTGACATAGGTCACAATTCTAAGTCATCAAAACTTGCCCCTTTGTTCAGTAAACATTTATTAAGCACCTGCTCTATTCCAGTCCCTGTACTGGTTGCTGAAAACCCAGGAAAATGAAATTCCTGTTGAAATCTCAAGATGCTCCCAATCTAGTTAGGGAGATAAAAATACAGAGATGATTAAAATTGTATGGTTAGGTTCTCCAGAGGATGTTGTGGGAACCCAGAGGAGAAGCACCTAATATAGACTGGGGTGGAGAGCGGGGGCCGGGGGGGGGGGGGGGGAGGGGGGGGGTGATTAAGGAAGGGATCCCAGATGGGATGATGGGAAACTGTAACTGACATTCCTGTTGGTGAAAATAGACTTCTCTCTGAGCAGTAGTCTAGTCCTACTTCTACTCACCAAAAGTTTTAATCCTAGAATATCAAATCTCCTGGACATATCTGGACTGTTGTCCAATTTGTCTATCATGCCCAAATATGCTAGATCTTTAGAAATGTGCCATTCTTTTTTTAAGATGTTATTTATTTGTTTATTTATTTATTCACTTATTTGAGAGAGAACATGAGCTGGGGAGAGAGGGGCAGAGGGAGAGGGACAAGCAGACTCCCTGCTGAGCAGGGAGCCTGACATGGGGCTCGATCCCAGGACCTTGAGATCAAAGTCTTGAGCCGAAGCCAGATGCTTAGCCCACTGAGTCACCCAGGCACCCTGAAAAATGCCATTCTTAATGAGACTTGAAGCCTTCGCTACTTTGAGTAAGGATTTCCTTAATAAGTTCCTATGCCAGTGTCTCTGCTCTACCTATCTCCTCTCCAAGAACTCAGTGCTCAAAATAAAGAATCCTTCCTGCATCACAGTGTGCACCAGACAGGCTAAGTAATTTCTATCTCAACAAAGGACCTTTGTTTTACCCAGAAGTGTGACATCACCTTCTCTGCAAGCCTGAGCTGACAATAGTGCTTAGGTTTGTTGGGTCAGTAGAACAATCATCTTTTTTTATTTTTGTATATTTTTTTATTGGAGTTAGATTTGCCAACATATAGCATAATACCCAGTGCTCATCCCATCAAGTGCCCTCCTCAGTGCCCGTCACCCCATCCCCCCGCCCACCTCCCCTCCTACTACCCCTTGTTCGTTTCCCAGAGTTAGGAGTCTCTCATCTGATATTGTCACCTCATGTCTCACCTCATCTGTCACCCTCACTGATATTTCCCACTCATTTTCTCCCCTTTCCCCTTTATTCCCTTTCACTATTTTTTATATTCCCCAAATGAATGAAACCATATAATGTTTGTCCTTCTCCGATTGACTTACTTCACTCAATATAATACCCTCCAGTTCTATCCACGTTGAAGCAAATGGTGGGTATTCATTGTTTCTAATGGCTGAGTAATATAGTAGGACAATCATCTTCAGGAATTCACACTGGAGAATTTCTCTTTCAACAGAAATTTCATTTTCCTATTGGTAGTGAACAAGCCCCCTTCCCCTTCAAAAGATGCTCCCTAATATCTGACATCAATTTTCCCTTCTGCAGCATAAGCCCATTACCACTTCTGACTTGCTTAGTAGCTTGTCACTCTCTACAAGTAATAAGTATTCTAGCCTTTCATCCTAGGAAAATGAGACAGATGCTTTTTCTTTGAAACAAATTCCTTGACCCTTACTCACCAGATGAATAATTCCAGTGACTTCTATTTATAGAGGGTCTTTTGTGCAGTGTCCCTGAACCATAAAATAATCACTAAGGAAATCTCTCTACCCAACAGAGATGGTCTTTTATTAGTTCATACTGTTGGGACCAGACCCAGGAAAAATTGTGGCATACACGAATCTGCAGTTGGCATCCCAAATAGGTGTCCAGGCTCTTCTAGTACTTCTTTCTTTCTTATCTAGTATTACGTACCCCTGACTCCTTAGACTTAACAAATTTCATCAGTGCATGGTTTATCCCTCCACAGCCTAGCTCATTGCTACATGTTTGTAGCTGGGCATAAGTTAAATAAGAAGAAAAATTCACCTCTGTTACTGTGGCAGCTGGTAAATGTGTAACACTTTCAAGAAACAGAACTAAATTCATTTCAATTAACAATAATAATTATTATAGGGATCCCTGGGTGGCGCAGCGGTTTGGCGCCTGCCTTTGGCCCAGGGCGCGATCCTGGAGACCCGGGATCGAATCCCACATCGGGCTTCTGGTGCATGGAGCCTGCTTCTCCCTCTGCCTATGTCTCTGCCTCTCTCTCTCTCTCTCTCTCTCTCTGACTATCATAAATAAAGAAAAATTAAAAAAATAATTATTATTATAGCTAGCATGTATTGCAATGCATATTATGTGCCAGACACTCTTCTAAACTCTACATGAGTATAACTCATTTAATCTTCCAACAACTCTGAGGGATAGGTACTAGTGGGATTTCTCATTTTACAGATTGGGACACTGAAGCACAAAAGCATTAAGGAACATATCCAAGGTTCTAGAGTTAGTAGGTGATGATGCTAGAATGTGAATCTAGGAGCTCCAGGGCCCATATTATTGAAGCCAGTTTCTGTGATATTGGGAATGCTAAGACACAGACAGACACAGCCCTCACAGAACTCGTAGTTTAGTAGAGTGCATTATGTTAGTTAAGAATACCCTTCAGTATCAGTGAGGGTGACAAAACATGAGAGACACTTAACTCTGGGAAATGAACAAGGGGTAGTGGAAAGGGAGGTGGTCAGGAGGTTGGGGTGACTGGGTGATGGGCCCTGAGGGGGACACTTGGCAGGATGAGCACTGGGTGTTATGCTATATGTTGGCAAATTGAACTCCAATTAAAAAAAATTTTTAAAGAAAAGAATACCCTTCAGGTTACTCCCTTAAGAAGAGATTAATGGTAGAAATTTCAGGCCCTTGAAAAAGAGGTAGAGCCTTCACTGTATCATATAGGTAACTGCCTATCACCCACTCAAAGCTTCACAACTAAAAGGCATATCTAGAAAACACTGGGGAAGAAATGAAGATCTGTATAGACTTGAGATAAAAGTTCACTACAATTCTGTCAGTGAACCTTACCCCAGACACCTAGAAGGCAATAATATGGTGCTATTTAAATTTTTTACATTTTCCCTTCCTACTAGGTGCAAGTACAAGGAATGACTGGAAACATCCAATTTGACACTTATGGACGTAGGACAAATTACACCATCGATGTGTACGAGATGAAAGTCACTGGCTCTCGAAAAGTAAGTAACCAAAACAGATGTCCAAAGAAAAAGTCTTTCAGAAGGTGACAGCACTCAGATGCAAGAAATCAGGTGTTAGGAAAGACACACAAAACAAATTCCCACACATCATATTTGCCTTTCTGTTGGTGAACAACGAGGACATGATGCACAGTTGTTTTGCAATCAAAGTATTCCATCTACATTTTGAAAGGAGCATTTCCCTCTGAGGCTGGTCCTATAAAAGTGAGAGACTCGAGTTATTAACAACAATAAAGGGAAGGAATCACCAATTTTATGACATGTTGTTATTTAAACAAGCCGCCAAGGTACATATGGTTTAGCAAAAGATTCGGAAAGTAGGTATCTCTCCACATTGCCACCTCACCCTCCAAAGGATGCTGGACAGAGTATCTTTCTCTATAGCTAAATTGTATAATGACCACTTGGCTTCTGTCACACTAATAGTTAAGTTAGGCATGAAATGAGGATTCTGTAGCCATGTGATAAAATTTCAGAGCGTAAAATAGCCTGTACCATTTCTAAGGACACTCCTTGGTTCCCCACCCCCCCCCCCCACATTCCAGCCTTCCTACAGTTCAGAGAAAAGCACTTTTGGCCTATATGAATTTAAAGGGAGAAAAAAATGCCTGACCATCCTGCAGTGGGCTAAGTTATTTTACAAAATACCAGTAAAGGTGAGGTGGGGTTGGGAACCCCCAGGATGAAGGTATGTCTCAGGGTTAGGGTCCTGGGGGGATGACAAGACAGAGGGAGACGGGACATCAATCCTTGGAAAGTTCCAGCAACTAAAAAGAAAGTTTTATTCCATGACAGCATTTGGGTTTCATGTGGTACTTTTTGAGTGAAAAAAAGGCAACCATGTCAAATGTCTGCTCTTTCTAGGCTGGCTACTGGAATGAGTATGAAAGATTTGTGCCTTTCTCAGATCAACAAATCAGCAATGATAGTGCATCCTCAGAGAACCGGACCATTGTAGTGACTACCATTCTGGTAAGTATGGAGAGAAGAGAGGTGGGTTTTCTATACAATAGGACTTCTGCTTTCTGAAAAGCATTATTCAGCCAGTAGAAAGGATGCCAAGTTTGAGCAGTGAAAACATCCAATAGGTCAGTTTAGGAACCTCTTGAAGTATCTTGCCACGATCATGAACAGAATGTCAGTTTTTAAAAGATATTTATTTATTTATTTATTTATTTATTTATTTATTTATTTGAGAGCGTTCGTGAGTGAGCACGAGCAAGGGGAGGGGCAGGGGAGACAGAAAGGGAGAGAATCTTAAGCAGACTCCATGCTGAGCTCAGAGCCCGATGTGGGGCTCAATCTCATGACCCTGAGACTATGACCTGAGCCAAAAGCAAGAGTCCTTAACCAACTGAGCCACCCAGGTGCCCCAGAATGTCATTTCTAAAAAGAAAAAGAATAGGAATTTGGGACAGTTCCACATATCATTCTCTTCTTTACCCACCCCCAACACACACACACACACTCACTGTAGGACTGGTATTTCATCGTGGGGGGAGACAGCATTACGTGAAAGAGAATAGTCTACCACTAACGTGTGTTTAACTGTGCAAGTCACAACTTCTCTGAGCCTCGGGTTATGTTTCTTTTAATTAATGAAATGGGTGTAATAATGTCATAAGGCCCTTTCAAGGCAATATTCACCTTTTAAAGCTTTCCTGCAAAATTCAAAGCATGGTTTAAATGTGATATAGTATTCTCATTTAGTTTTAAAGTGTTTTTCTAAAACTTGGTATGCTCTTACTTGGTGAAGTACAAACCAGGGTTAAAAATAAGTATACCACTAGGTCTGAAGTTGTGAATAATTGGATGAAGATTCAGCTGAAGTTTACCTTTCATTTAAACAGACATGTTAAATACACACTTTATCCTAGGTACTGTATCTTAGTACATCCCTGGGGATGTAAAATTGAATAAGCCAGAGACCCTGACCTCACAAAGATCACAGTGTTTCTTGAGGGCTTTCCTGGGTTGGCTGTGATTCCTATATGGTAAATCCCAAGAAATCAAAGGCAATTCACCTTCATGTAAGGGCAATACCTTTGCCCAATTTGACTAAGACAAAGATTTTACATATAGAAACCAGTCCTGCTTTCAAACCCTCAAACAGAACTTAAATCATTCTCTACATCTTTAAATCATCAGTTAAGGACTCCAAGGAATATATAGCCCATTGAATAGTCCGTCAGTTGAGGTTCTCCTGCTCATTAAGCAAACACTTTTTAAAGGCTCTTTTCACACACCAAACCTCAACAGCCACATGGGGGGAAACCTTGATTATTACATGTATCATCTCTTAGAAAAATGTATAAGAGTAATCCTTCAATCTTCCTCTGGTCCCAAAGGAATCACCATATGTAATGTATAAGAAGAACCATGAGCAACTGGAAGGAAATGAAAGATATGAAGGCTATTGTGTTGACTTGGCCTATGAAATAGCCAAACACGTAAGGATCAAGTACAAATTGTCCATTGTCGGCGATGGGAAATATGGCGCAAGGGATCCAGAGACAAAAATATGGAATGGCATGGTTGGGGAACTTGTCTACGGGGTAAGTTTTTTCAACTCTATTTTCATTTACTTCTGTACTTTCCACTTAATGAGAATAGATTTCAAGTGTGATACTCATCCAATTGTATAGTTTTCATGTAGTCTGTAAAAAAAAAAAAATTCTTCTCTAGTTGACTTCTGTAAAGGTAGGTTGTCAATAGCATACTTTAGGCAGGATTATTTTGTTAAAAGCAAAGTAAGTTTGGGGTACTTTATCTGACAACATTAAATACAGCCTGCCCTCTACTGAAAATCTGTTCCCTCCATGTTCCCTATGTCGGGCAGCAAAATCACCACCTACCCCATTGCTTCAGCAACATTGCCTGAGCAACCTGGTCATCTTTGCTCGTTGTTCCCTCATCTCTAGGCAGTGGCTGTGTCCTCTCTGTTCTACTCTTCTGTCTCTCAAATCCAGACACATTCTTCATTCCCACCATCATCATTTCAGTTAAGGTTCTTAGCATTGGTTGGGTCATTTAACTGATTTCCCTGCCTCTACTCTTACCCTGGCAAATCAGGTCTCCATATTATTGTGATCTCCAACTTTAAAAATAGGGATAAAATTCAAATTCCTCAATATGGCAAATAATGCACTTCATAATCTGGCACCCACCTACCTCTCTGGATTCGTCTTAGACTCTTTCCCCTCCGTACTTCACATTCCAGCCACCAAAAAGCATGTGTCATTCTCTGTCAGGGCATCCTTGGAAGTACCTTTACCTCTGTCCATCAGCTAACCTCACCGAGCAGCCCTCCAGAACTCAGGTGTCACCACGTTCAGGAAGCCTTCCTTAATCCCATTTACCTACCTGCAGTCTGGTTAGGTGTCCCTGCTTTTTGCATTCTTGTATCCTTTTGAACCTGTGTTATAATGATCTATTTATAAGTTCAGCTGCCCCAGTTGGAGTATAAACTTCTTGAACATAGAAGCCATATCTGATTTATTTCAATATCCCAGAGCATGGCACATAATGGAAGTTCAACAAATAATTGTTGAATGAATTAAAAAATGAACAGAATTGCTCTGCCAGGGCTTGCCCTTGGGCCAAGTAAAGAAGAATTATACTATTAAATTAGGGCTTTCAAAAGGGGTACAGCAGTATCTTCAGAGCTCAACAGTGGCTTCACTTTCAAAGATTTGGGCCTCTGGGAATGTCACATCTAGGGCTGCCCAGTGAGGCCTATGGAGACAAGCAGAACTGGGCATAAGAACTGCCCATTGGGGTGAACCAGTCACTAGAAAACTAACCCAAGTGTAAGTGGTGGCAGCCAAGGCTTAATTCTCTCTGCTTTTTATTTTCATTCCAGGGTAGTTAACACAGAGCATTATATTAGTTTCAGGTGTACAACACAGTGGTTCAACACTTCCTCACATCACCCTGTGCTCATCACAAGTATGCTCTGCAGAGGTTTACTTTCTGACAGATAAGGATTACTTGCAATGACTGGTCCCTGTCTAGACAACAGGTTAGGGGAAGACAGAGGAATCTAGGGAGTGCATAAACTGAGAAGAACTTGGCAAGAAGCAAACATCCATGTTATCTATTGGGCTGAGGCTCAGGATAAGGACTCCGATGCTTGAGATGGGAAACAGCAAGAATAAAGTGCAGCTCTCCCAGCAGAAGATAGTACTGTGGTCACTAAATAAGTTTTGGGAACAGGTCCTCAGGAACAAGCACAAAGGCAGAAGCTCATTTCTAAAAATAAGAGCACAGAGAAGGAATTAAGGCTTAAAATGAGACTGGACCTCAAGTATCAAAACTAGTTCACCATCCTCCAGTCAGACAAGCAAGCAGCAAGGCAATTTGAACCTTAGCCCCCAGCAGTGGGGCCGGAGCCAATTATCTCCTGTCTTGGATCAAGGCTGGCCCTGGGGACTGGGGCAGAGCTGAGTTGCAGATGAGATTCAAGTGAACTCTGCTATGAGAAAGAGAAGAATTTCTAATGCCGGGAGCTGAACAAGGGGCAAAGCACCTATCATGCTTTCTAAGGACGCTGAGAAGCTCTGAACCATCCTGACACAGCTCTAACCTCTTTATGAGCTGGTGATCAAGTCTTCTTCCCTTGTCTATCCCTAATCTCCCCAACACTCAGGCTCCAAGAGATCCTGTCTTGCTCACAGCTCTCCCCTGCACTTGGCACATTACATGGTCCATAGTAGATATTCACTTTTGGCACTAATGAATGAATGCCTGGCATGCAGTAATGCCCAGCCAATGTTCATTGAATTTAGCTCATGGGCACCTGGGTGGCTCAGTAGGTTAAGCGTTTGCCTTCAGCTCAGGTCATGATCTCGGGGTTCTGGAAGCCCCGCATTAGGCTCCATGCTCAGCAGGGAGTCTGCTTCTCCCCCTGCCTCCCTGCTTGTGACCTCTCTCTCACTCTTTCTTAAATAAATAAATAAAATCTTTAAAAATAAATAAATAAATTTAGCTCATTGTAGGAGGTAATCTTATATCATTATTTATTAGTAGTATCATTTTATTTTTATTATTACTACCATTTGTTGCTTATTTCCTGGTTGCCAGACACTGTGCTAAGGGCTTTATAGGCATTATGTAACTCAGTCCTCACAATGTACCTCCAAGGGAGGTGCCATTTTATTAACATCATTCTACAGATGAAAACACTGAAGCCTAGAGAGGTGGCCCTATAACAAAACTGAACAGCTTGTAGTAGCACAGTGATTTGAACCCAGTCTCTGACTATGAAGTCCGTGTTCTTTAACCACTGCCCTAGACTGCCCAGCAGCTGACATGTTATTTCAGACCCATTTCATCCTAAAAGATAGCTGAAACTTGTTGAAAGGCTTTTGGTGTCTCTGCTTTTCTGGGGAGAAGATTGACCACAGAAGCACGGCAAAGACTTTCGGGTATCGATTTCTACTGGGCCAGAGTAACTGACCTGAGTTCTACCAGCCCACTGTGACTCGGTAGCCAGAGCTTTCTAATGTCTCAGAAGAAGACCTGTCACATTCTATAAATAGCCCAGTGCCCTCCTGACATTGAGCAAGACATTAGATTAGACCCAGTGATGTAGAGCAAGACAGATTTCCTGACACTGTTCAGACACAGATCCAGCTTTCTCACTGGGTTTTGGTTTTTTTCCTGGCATGTCCTCTGTACTGCACCCACCTAATCTCCACGTTCTCTCCCTCTTTCCAATATGTGTGAGTGAGAGAATTAAAGAGAATTAAAGTTCCTTACTTGTTTAGTAATTCAGAAACCAGCTCTTTACTACTGAGTAGGTAAAAATTCTTCTGAAGGAGCCTTCCCACCTTTTCCCTCCAGTTCTTTCTACTAAAGACCAAAGCAATAGCCAGGGAAGTCTCTTAAGGAAATGTCTTCCGCCCTCCTCTGACCTGGAGCAAGTTTCTGATGTTTTCTGGGACTATAACATAAGATGTTTCCAGGGAACTGACAGCAAACCAACTGCCAAATTCCACTTTCCCCTGAAACTTGGGGCTATATGAAAAATGGATGTTCTTGCCATGCTTGGAGTAAGACCTCTAGACTCAGGCAGATGACCTCATAAACTGAATGTGTTTAGAAGTTTTCATCTTTGAGCACTGGCAAGTTTTCCACTTCTCTTTCAATGATATAAATGGAGAGAAGTGAAAACACAAGTATTCATTTCTGGCAGGCCTAGCCTCTTGTAGTTTTTCACATTGCTTAAGAAAAAAAGGAAAGTGGGGCTCCTGGGTGGCTCACTTGGTTGGGCATCCGACTCTTGATCTCAGCTCAGATCTTGAGCTCAGGGTCGTGAGTTCAGGCCCCCCATTGGGCTCCACACTGGGTGTGGAGCCTACTTTAAAAAACAAGGTAGGGGTTTATCTCTTGCAATGAAAATGAAAACTACACAGACAGGTTCAGCTTTATCCTTCAGGAATTTTCTCTTATGCTTTTAGCATGTAAAACAGATCAGAGTAGGAAAAAAATGAAGATGAAAAAATCTTTGTGAAGATTTTGGTACCTACCATAAAGTTTCCAGAAAGAGTCAAATGAATTAAATTTGTTCAGGGAGAAAGAAGCCAATCAGCCTCTTTTCAGAGGATTCCTGAATGGTTGTCTTTTCCCTCTAAAGAAAACCAAATCAAGGTTGATGTTTGGGGCACCTTGTATTGCTAAGAAGGCTATTTTTGAAACAAACGTCAGTAGGACACAACGTACCCCATTATGTAAGCTCTTCAGAACATTATGGACTCAAAACTGTCCACCTGCTTTTAGCAGTGTTGATTTTGAGCTAGATGTCTATAACATCACCACATGGTAATTGTCCCCAGCTTAAATGGCTTACAGACCACAAGTTTTTATGGCTCCAAAATAGCATGTGTTTTAAGAGGACATTTAAAAACATTTTGTTGCTAACAGAGCTCTTAGACATCTTTTAGCCTACTGCCTCATTCATTTTACAGATAAATATGGGGATCTGCCAGGACTAGCCATTATGACTGCCATTTGGGTAAACCAGGCAAGGCCTGAGGTAAGATGGGGATGACAAGAATGGTGGCAGAGATTGTGACAAGGTCACAAAATCACACAGTTTGGCAAACCTTAAGCTATAACTCAAGTCTCATGACTCTTGGCCCAGTGCTCTGTCCACCGGGTCACACTGGCTCAATTTCCTAAGTTTGTCAAATTACGGGAAGATTGGTGTTGTATATCAGATAGGACATCCCTGCCTGCCTTCAAGGGGCTTATAATCTAGTTGGATTATGAGCTTTTCCATCCAAGATACCCATCCTGCTTATCTGTGGCCTCCAGAATAATGTAATGCACATCCCTAGTTATCACTTGAAATATTTGAAAACCCAAAGTAGACAGCAGGGGGTTTCTGCCCTTTGAGAGGAGATATGTATGACCCAACAGAAAGAGAATCAGGAAAAGGGCTGGAAAGAAATTGAGGTCCTAATTGACAAAGGGTTGCCTGCCAGCAGGCAGCTGCTGTGTTCCTTATGTTCCCAACACTTAGAACTAAAGATAAAGACAGCAGGGAGAGAGTTGCCTTGGGAAAGGCTAAACCACTGTCCAGATTAGTACCTCTGGCTTAGAAGAGAGCAGAAAGCTTGGGGATGGAGATGGGGTTGGCGGATGGTTGATTCCAGGTCACATCCCCTGAGCACCCTCAGACTCCTTCACACCCCGAGGACAAATGGCAATTTTATAGATGCTATTCACACTGACATTTCTCTACCTGGAAGAAATTATCTCTTAGGTTGTCACTATCTAAGATAGATTCATTTTCCATTAAGAAAGACAGAAAGTCGATCTGTCCTTCCAGCTAAAAGGCAGAGAAGCAAGGGTGCAGTAACGGACGCCAAATATTCTCTTCTATCCTTCAGGTGATTACACTGAGCTTTGGCAGAAGGGCTGATGGTTTGATAAAAGTGCCCCTCTCTTTCAAATGATGTATATGAACTCCAGGAAGGAGCATTAATGACGCATGGAAGTCTGCCATTCTGAGCAGAGAGGGTGGGGAAATATTACCAACCAAATTTAGTCTCACCAGACCTTTACCCAGTTCCAGGGATACTCCTTTATCTTCACTTTTTTTTAACTCTCTCAGCTCCCCAAGGACAAGGAGCCCTAACCAATAGATCTAGACTGGGACATCTGTTCTGGCTAAGCAGACGAGGAGATCCCGTTGTGACACTGCTTGTTGTTGAACAGATTTAAATAGACCTCATCCCTTTCTCCAGATCTAAACAATTGCAGACAGTGAATATCCCATAGAGTACAGCCAGTAAAGCAGTTTAAGTCCTGTCTTCAATGCGTCCAATTATATTCCTATTGTTTAGCTTGACTCTGTCCACTCCTTTCTCTAACACATTTAAACTTTCCAAAAGAAATATCTGCCAAAGGCTACTAGAACCTTATGATTGATACAGGGATAAGGGATTGGGTCATGTCTGCCTGTTCTCTTGGTTAGCGTATCTTTTTTTAAAGACGTATTTATTTATTTGAGAGAGAGAGAGAGAGACAAAGAGCACAAGCGGGAGGGTCAGAGGGAGAGAATTTCAAGCTGACTCCGTGCTGAGCAGGGAGCCTGATGTGGGGCTGGATCCCAAGACTCTGAGATCATGACCTGAGCTGAAACCAAGAGTCAGACACGGTGCCATCCAGGTGCCCCACACATAATAATTTAAGCATTACACACCAATACATTGCCTCCCCTCTCTCCCTTGCTTTCAGAAAGTGCTTTATTTTTTTAAAAAGATTTTATGTGTTTATTCATGAGAGAGAGAGAGGCAGAGACACAGGCAGAGAAGCAGGCTCCATGCAGGGAGCCTGACATAGGACTCGATCCCAGGAATCCAGGATCACGCCCTGAGCTGCGAAGGCAGATGCTCAACTGCTGAGCCACCCAGGCATCCCCAGAAAGTGCTTTAAAATGGCAGCTGACAAGCTCCTGCTCATGGGTAGTCTCCAGGTCTGGTATAAGTTTTATTTCAGGTGAAAATACTTTAAGATACAATATAAGCCTTTCAGCTCAAAAAAATTGTTCTAAATGCCATTTAAACAAAGTATCATTTCTGCCTTAAACCTGTCAGACTCTTGAGTGCATCATCCCTATACATAGGACTTAGTTGGTTTTTAAGTTTTACGAAATTTACGACTTTGGAAACCCACCTATGAAAAGAATCATAAAACCCCAAGTTAAATCCCCTCCAATAATGTAGTTCCTCCAGGTTTGCACTGGTGAGTGGAAAAATCAAACCTAATTTGGCGTGTTTACTGAGCCCACACAGCCGCTCTTAAGCTGCTTGATTAAAATGCTTTAAGTAGTCAAGACGCCAGCAAAAGTACTAGCAAACTCTTACCCTGAGCTCTTTCCATTTGCTGGGTTTTGTCCATCACCTGAGGCACCTCCATACCACTTAACTTACCTGCCTCGATTTGTGAAAATGGCCTGTCTACTGCTGTTACTATCAGAGGCTGAAGCTTGAGAACAAAAGGCCGCTGACTGGTTCAGGACACCCGAAGTGAGAGGCAGTTCATCACAGAGTCTGAACCTCACCTACTCCCTACTACTCCCTAGCCCCGTCGATAATTCTTCACCCTTGCTCCCAGCCACAGCTGCCTGCCGTAAAGAGCAGAGACCAGGAAAGGGATGCTGCTTGGGGAGTTGCCTTTCCTACCTTTTCATCACTCTTGACCTCCAAAATCTTTAACGTGCCTTGGAAATGACCTTCCCCCTTGCCTGCATGCCCTGGCAGCTCCAGGAGAGCTAACTGGGTATTTTCCGACATTACTTAACTGCTCCTTCCATTTCCCTTACTAATCAGGTGATTGCTCCACAGACATGCCAAGCAGATCCTGGGCTCTGAAATAACCAAACATTACAACATCCTTTTCATATGGATGAGGGGATATGGTGGCAGAGGGCAAGGGCTTAACCCCAGCTGCCTATGAGCCGGTAGGACAGTCCTGCTGCCTTGGTCCCACCAGGCATACAAGAGATGGGAAGAGTTGCTAAGTCCCCTACCCAGCTGGCCATCCCTGCAGCTTGATCAGTAGCTCCTGGCTTTTCATTGGATGAGCCTTCTTCCACCTGCTTTTTGCTATTCCTTTGTCTTTTTTTCTGGCCATAATGGGTCTTTTTTCGTAAGGTTCAGCATGGGAAATCTCATTTTGGAGCCAGGTCCACATCAAGGAAGATTAATCAAACACGGAGCACCCTCCAAAAAACAGATGAACTCCACCTGCTTTGTAAAAGCTCCTTAGGAAGAAACAATTCTGGAGTGCCATAGTGGTGCAGTTGGTTGAGCATCCAACTCTTGGTTTCGACCCAGGTCTTGACCTCAAGGTTATAACCTCAGGGTCGTGAGGTTGGGCTCCGTGCTCAGCAGGGAGTCTGCTTGAGATTCTCTCCCTTTCCCCCGGCTCATGCATGTGCTCTCTCACTTTCCTAAATAAATAAATAAAATCCTTGAAAAAAAAGCCAGACTGAGGGAAACAGGCAAGTGCCTGAGGGGAGCAGGTTCTTTCTGTTGTCTTATGTGACCTCAAAAGTACTTCATACTAGGAATGGCTTCCTTTGGGAATCTGTGCTTTTGCTGCATGTTCCTGGGAACCAGACAAGAAGCGGGAACCAGACAAGAAGCCCCGCTTTGTCTATCTAGCTACCTCTTGTTAGTGTTTAGCTGTGCTTATCATCTGGTGAGTGTTTGTGCTGAGGTGGGGTTTTTTTTCTCCTCATAAAGGATGTCAAGATTTTCAGACTTCTTTCTTTACCTGCTTGAAAAGAGCCCAGTTCCCTAAAATTCAATCCAAAGTGATTTTCTCAAATGCCCCTTATTTCTTCCTTCCAAAGTAAAAGAAATGGCCATTTCTCTTAGAACTATCAATTATGTATACTTAAATGATCAAAAAACTAGTTAAATGAAGTAATTAAATTCAAATGAGATCAAATGGGAAATGATACGAGTGGGGCATTTGCATGGAGGCAGAAACACGTTGGCAAGGATAGAAGGTGGCTTCATCTGTGAATTCTGTTGGCACGACAGGCCTCTTTCTAGCTGATTCAGACTCTCTCTGCCAAAACCCCCAATAGCTTTCTGGCCAATTCCATTCTTCTCAGTAGCTTTTGTTTCTAAGATCAGGTCTGGCCCCAAGCAAAAGGGTAAAATAGGTAAAATTTGGGTTTGGCCTCCGTCCAGTTATAAATGCAGAACTGGTAATTCAGGAGTTAGTGGCAACGAGAGGAGTGTTGAAGCCATAGGTAATATAATACTGAGGGGAAAAAGTGAAACAGGACATAAACCTGCTTACTTCACAAACCTTCATTGACTATCTCCTAAGCTAGACTCCATGAGTAGATTCTGGGGCTACAGAGGTACACCTTGGCCGAGGGAGCAGAACTGGGAAAAAAAAGCCAGAGAAGGAATATTCCAAGAGGTAGGAAGAGAACCTATAGTCATCAGTGTCAGAGAGCCAAGGAAGGGGGTACATTGCACAAAAGGCCAGTGGTGTCACATGAGCAGAGGATGTCTGAGGGGAAGACTTTGAGTTTGATAACCAAGTATATAGTTGAAGAAGCAATGTCATTAAACCAGAGGGGATGGAAGGTAGATCACAGGTGTTTTATAAGGACAAAGTGGGGTTAAAATCAAGAAATAGAAAAGGTATATTTCTTCAAGAAGATTACTGGTGGGAGACAAAGATGTCATATGGTTAAGAGGGCATCAGGATCAAAAGAAGGTGAGAATAGTGGCTTCTGTTTCATTTTAGGCTGTCAGTAAACATAATTAACTGAGTATGATTTTAAGTGAATAAGGTCAATTAATGTCTTTCAAATGACAGTGAGCATTTGAATCACCTGGAGGGCCACTGGAATCCCGCCCACAGAGCTTCTAATTCCATACATCAGGGATGGGGCCTGAGAATTTGCATTTATAACAAGTTCCCAGCTGACTCTGATGCTGCTAGTCCAGGAAACCACCCTTTGAGAACCAGTGAGATAGGTTGAGAAGGAAAAATTAGTAAAAGAGAACCAATGGAGCTGAATTTTAAGAAGAAACAGAAGAATATGGGCTGCAAGGAATAAGTGGATTAAGCCTTAGAAATTTCATTTGCTATGAGATGAGAATGACAGAATAGGTAAATCAGAGTGCCTGACTGGCTCAGTCAGTAAAGCATGCAACTCTTGAACTTGGAGTTGTGAGTTCATGCCCCACATTGGATGTGAAGCCTACTTAAGAAAAAATATAATATTTTTTTAAAAAGAAGGAATAGGTGAAGATACAGCAATATGTTGAGAAGGAAAAAGACACTGAGACAATAGGGCTTGTATCAGATGGCTCTCTGCTCAGCAGGAGTCTGCTTCTCCTTCTCTCTCTGCCTCCCCCGACCTCTGCTCAGGCACTCGCTCACTCGCTCCCTCTCTCTCTCCATCCCTCCTCCTCAAATAAATAAACAGAATCTTAAAAAGAAGAAAGAGGCAAGATCACCTGCAGGGAAAGTGGGCTAGTAAGGATTAGGCACTGCATAAAGTTTGGAATAAGCATCATTCTCAGACTTAGAAGAGAATCAGCTTTCCTATGATAGATGATGTATTTAACTTCAGAAATGGGGAGTTTGAGATGGTACTGAGCCATTCAGGTAGATTTTGTCAGTGGGCTGTTGTCTTCAAGAAATGCATACTTTCTGCAGCTCCCCCCAGGCTGTAGGACATCCTCCACAAGGGTAAGGAGTTTTGTCTACTTTGTCTATCTTGCTCACTGCTTCATCCCCAGCACCAAGAGTAGTACTTGTCACAGAATAGGCACTCAAATATGCACTGGAGTAAATCCGAGAGGAGTTGATTATCATACATTAAAACAGTGTATAATAGAAACCTGCACATATCTATGGAGTTAGGGCACTGTGGTGGTTAAGAGCATGAGTTCTAGCAGCATTATCAACAATAGCCAAATTATGGAAAGAGCCCAAATGTCCATTGACTAATGAATGGATAAGGAATATATATAATGGAATATTACTCAGCAATAAAAAAGAATGAAATCTTGCCATATGCAACAACATGGATGGAGCTACAGTGTATTGTGCTAAGCAAAATAAGTCAGTTAAAGAAAGATAAATACCATATAGTTTCACTCATGTGGAATTCAAAAAACAAAACAGGAATATAAGGGAAGGACTAAAACAAAAAGATGGAGACAAGCCATAAGGGACTCTTAACTATAGAGAACAAACTGAGGGCTGATGCAGGGAGATGGGTGGGGGATGGGGTAAATGAGTGATGGGCATTAAGGAGGGCATTTGTTGTGATGAGCACTGGGTGTTACATGTAAGTGATGAATCACTAGATCCTATTTCCTGAAACCAATATTACACTATATGTTATCTAGATTTTAAATAAAAACGTGAAAGAAAAAAGGCATGTGAGTTCTGAAATCTGAAGACCAGGGTTCTAATCCCAGGCCTGTTTCTCCTTCTTTAACATAGGAATGATTGTGTGCCAACCTTAAGTTTGCTGTGAGAATTAAATAAGATAATATATATGAGATGCTTACACACAGTGAAGGCACTGAATAAATGTTAGCTGGCTGTTTATTATCTTCATTTCCCTTTAAATTAATTAAGATCTGTTTTTGAATCAGTTGGAGTAACCATATGGGACTAAGGATAGTGAAACATTTCTTTGAAAACATCCTCTGTCTCAGACTTCATCATTCTTCCTCCACTTCTCCCCACTGATAAGGATATTGAGGTATAAAAAACAACTATCAAAATTGGTCCTTTTGTTTTTAGTTTTTATTTTGAGAGAGAGAGAGAGTGCGCATGTAGGAGCAAACAGGGAAAGGGGCAGAGGGAGAGGCAGAGAGAGAATCTTATGCAGCCTCCACACCCAGCATGAAGTCGATGTGGGGCTCAATCTCACAACCCTGGGATCATGACCTGAGCCAAAATCAAGAGTCAGACGCTTAACTGACTGAGCTACCCAGGCACCCCAAAATTGGTGTTTTTACTTCATATCTGATACATCCAAAAGGCTTTCCTTAGGAGCATTTTTCAGGTGTGTATTTTAACGCCTAGCTCTAGACTAAAGCCTACTAAACCTACTACTATTGTAGAGAAACAGTTGTGGAAGACCAAATAAGTAAATGTAGAAATTCCTATTGCCAAAAAGAAAAGAAATTCCTAGTGCCTTTTTCCATGGGATTAATATGAAAACACTGCCTGACTTTGCCTGAGCCCATTATGCAGGGCATTACTGACAATTATTTTATTGATCCAATATGCATGAGTACTACACTGATATTTATCCCTAGACATGCTGGCTTCCTATAGAAATTAATATGTATTCTAATAACTGCTTTACCCTTGTTATTGCCCATGTGGAATTCTTTCATGTTTGCATAGATTATTTTCAATAGTCAACAACTTATTTTCTGGACATCCATAGTTTCTTTAGTTTAGGATGTGCTGCAGTGATAGATTAAAAAAAAAACTACAACAAAATATTGAGAGATTAAGTCCCTGCCTTTAAAGAACCTATGTTTTAACAGACATGCTCTGAAAAAATGGTTCAAGAATAATAGCAAACACTGAAGTATTACACTGAAGCCTGTAGTCCTGTGTTGCATCTCATGGTGGGGAGAGAGGCACATATAAGGAGTCTAAACTATATGCTTGCTCCTCAAGAATTCCCAGTACATGAGAGAGTTAAGACATAAGAGCATGAGAATTAAAACCTAAAAAACATGAGTTGGGGCACCTGGGTGAGTCAATGGATTAAGCGTCCAACTCTTGGTTTCAGCTCAGGTCATGATCTCAGGGTCATGGGATCAAGCCCTGTGTAGGGCACCATGCTCAGCACAGAGTCTGCTTGAGATTCTGTCTCTCCCTCTCCCTTTACCCCTTCTCTCTCTCTCTTTCTTTCTCTCCCTCTCTCAAAAATAAATAAATAAGACTTAAAAACAAAACAATAGTTAAACACTGATAGGGGCACCTAGCTGGCTTAGTCCATAGAGCATGTGACTCTCGATCTCATGATCATGAGTTCAAGCCCCACATTGAGCATAGCACTTACTTTTAAAAAGAGTTAAGCAGGGATCCCTGGGTGGCGCAGCGGTTTGGCGCCTGCCTTTGGCCCAGGGCGCGATCCTGGAGACCCAGGATCGAATCCCACATCAGGCTCCCGGTGCATGGAGCCTGCTTCTCCCTCCGCCTGTGTCTCTGCCTCTCTCTCTCTCTCTCTCTGTGACTATCATAAATAAATAAAAATAAAAAAATAAAAAAAATTTAAAAAGAGTTAAGCAGTGATATGTCACAAGGGGTTACAAGCTGAGTTGCAAGAGAGCAAAAAAATTCTAAGAAAAATTGAGTCGGTTGCCCTAAGCCAGTAGGTCACAAAGGACAAAAGGCCAGCCAGTGTCTTTTCCTTACCTTACCTTCAAGTTAAAGCATTATAGAACCCATTGAATGCTACTTTTCTGACCAAAGCATTGACAAATCAATTGGTTATAATGATCTAAGAGTTTATATTTCCACCAAAGAGGTATAGTAAGTGGCAAATGACTAATGGAAATACTATCTCTAAAAGTCAATTTTTTTTTCCAGAGGGCTGATATAGCTGTTGCTCCACTTACTATAACCCTGGTCCGTGAAGAAGTCATAGATTTCTCAAAGCCGTTTATGAGCCTGGGCATCTCCATCATGATAAAAAAGCCTCAGAAGTCAAAACCAGGCGTATTCTCATTTCTGGATCCCTTGGCTTATGAAATCTGGATGTGCATCGTCTTTGCTTACATTGGAGTCAGCGTAGTTCTTTTCCTAGTCAGCAGATTCAGCCCCTATGAATGGCACTTGGAAGACAACAATGAAGAACCTCGTGATCCACAAAGCCCTCCTGATCCTCCAAATGAATTTGGAATATTTAACAGTCTTTGGTTTTCCTTGGGTGCCTTTATGCAGCAAGGATGTGATATTTCTCCAAGGTTTGTTTCCATGTCATACCTAATGCCTCCTTTCATTCTGTGGCCATGATCCATTCATGTACACCCATCTCAAGTCCAGATTTCTTTCATTTAACATTCCATCCAATGACAAATTATCATCAAGCCATTTTGTTTGCTTGCGTCCATGAAGTGAGTGTGTTATTGGTGTTATTCTGAATGTCCTTCATGCATTTCTATGGTATTGTACATATTATAACAAACATTTGGACTCTGGATAAAGGTGACATTGTCAGCTAATATTAATATTATTATTCAGATAAAGCTAATACTAAATCTTGATCAGATCAGTCAGGCATGGTTTCTTCAATTGAGCTAAAATAGTTTCTTATTTGTCTAGAGATAGGATCTAGAAAAAAAATTTGAAAGAATATAGAACTCTTCTTAAAAGCCCTCCTGCTTTCCCCTTTCAGCATCCTACCTTTTCTATTTCACTCTGAGACTGCCTAGAACTATTCATTATAGTATCTTCCCCAAGTTTTATAACTAAAACTTAAAACTACTAAAAGAAAACATAAGATGGGGGGAAAAAGAACACCTAAGAGGAAGTCTATATGATCTTGGATTGGACAAAGAATTTTCAAAACACAAAAAGAACTATCCATTTTTTAAAAATTGATAAACTGGGCTTCATTAAAATTCAAAACTTTGACATTTCAAAAGACATCATTAAGAAAATGAAAAGACAAGCCACAGACTGGGAGAAAATATTAGCAAATCATACATCTGATAAGGAACTTAAATCCAGAATATATAAAGATCACTTGCATTACTATTCAATATAAAGAAGACAACCTAATTTTTAAGATGGACAAAATATTTTAATAGACCTTTCCCCAAAGAAGATATACAAATGGCTAATAATCACATGTAAAGATGCTCAACATAATTAGTCATTAGGGAAACAAATTAAAATCGCAATGAGATACCTCTATATATCGTCTAGAACAGCTATAATAAAAAAGACAATACCAAGTGGTGGTGAGAACGTAGAATGACTATAGCTCTCATCCATTAAATAGCATGAATGCAAAATGCTATGGCCGAATTGGAAGACGGACTGGCACTCTCTTATAGTTAGACATGTGCTTAAAACATGACACAGTAATTCCACCTAGTTGTTTACTGAAGAGAAAAGAAAACCTATATCTACACAAAGACTTATAAATGTTCATAGGCACTTTATAAAAAACAAAAAGTGGAGACAACCCAAATGTCCATCAACAAGTGAATGGATGAACAAAATGTGGCATATCCATCTGATGGAATACTATTCGTCAATTTAAAAGAGCAAGCTACTGATATGCTACGACATGGATGAACTTTGAAAACATCATGCTACGTGAAAAAAGCCATACACAAAAGGCCACATATTATATTCTTCTATCTATTGAATTCTAGTTATTCAATGTCCCTTATTGCATTGTTCCATTTGTTCAGGATAGGCAAATCCATAGAGACAGAAAGTACACTAATGGTTTCTGGGGACTTGGAGTAGAGCAAAGCTAAAAAGGATGAGGATTAGGCTGAGGCAGGTGAGGTTGAGTACAGCAAGCAAAAGGGGCAAATTCAGTCTTTATTTAAAATGTTAATATTTGTTCATCATGGGTTTCTTGAATTAATCTTGATTTTTTAAAATATTGCACTAAAATGTTATTTATCTTGATTAATGAGATTTTGGTACTCTCTAAATTTTGTGCATGGGGTAAATGCCTCACTTGTCTCACCCTAGTCCTAGCCCTGTCAGGATTAAGCACAAATGAGCAGGAAGGAGTTTTTCAGGGTGATAGCACTGTTCCAAAACTGGATTGTGGTGATGGCCGCAAAACTCTTAAGTTGACTAAAATCATTCATTGTACATTTACATTGGTGAATTTGATGATATGCAAATTTTATCTCAGTGAAGCTATTAAAAATATTGAATGTGAATGTCCTAGACCTTGCCCACTTATTTTAAATGTTAACTCACCTAAACAAAAACAGTGTTGAATTCATAATCATAAAATATTATAAGCAAATGTAGCATCTTTAAAATCAGGGCAGGGGGAAGTGGTTTTTTTTCTGAAATAAAAAGTTTTAGTTTTGGTAAAATTGAACATTAATCCAAATACTGACCAGAGTCCATTATACAAACATATGGGGACTTTCATTTAGAATATAAGGACTCAGAAGGTCAACTACTATGGTTTTACAGCCTACTTCATTTTAAGATTATCCACTTGGAGCACAAAACATTTCAAATGAAGATTTGCAGCATAACTCATGGGTAACCATCTTCAAGTTTCTAATGTAATGTATATGGGACAAGCCTCTTTTGTCTAAGTCATATCTTTTGCCACTCTCAATCTGCTTGGTCAGATTCTCCAAAGTATTTCACTCCCTGTTCCTTTTGTGCTCACAATGTGTGTCATCTCCCATGTGGTACCACTGGGAGTTCATTTATTTTGCTAGTTTCTTTCTTTTCTTATTTTTTAAAATGTTCACTTGGAGACTAGGGTTTCTGAATGATCCCGTAATTGAGTGATTTTTAACATGGCTGGTAATCTGTGTTGAGGCAATGCTAAAGAGTCATTAAGGCTGGAGATTTTATTGGTTTCTGTAAGTGAATTTTCAAAACTAAATTTGTGTTATCCCCACTGGAGTGCTGCATACTACTCTATATACTCAAACAGGACTCTTCAAAAGCTATTTGTTTTTGGAAGTATTTATGCATATTGCTTCATTAAGTACTAACTTAAAGATGATGACCTGAACATGACGAGCTGGATAGATTTTTTTTTTTTGTAGCAGAATTTAAGCTGTGGCTCTTCTATGGCATATGAAATGTGTGTCTTGGAGAAAAAAGGATTTGAGATTATATATATATATTTTTAAACAGAAGCATTATATGTAACTTTTATTTTACACGTCCACAAATGCTTGTACAACATACAGTGACTACTTCTAACGTTTATAGCATTTTTTCCCATAGCACAAAAAGAAAGGTTAGTGACACACAGGTGTGCTACAGTGATGCTGGTGGAGCCCTCAGGAGCCCACTCTGCAGAGGAGGGCTGAGTGTTGTTGACATTTGGGTCCTGAGCACCTGCTGGGAGGTGCAGGCGATCCCACCGAAGCAAAGGGTGGGGTCCCTGCACCTCAGCCAGGCAGCTCATCTGCAACCTATCATAGGGGGGCGGGGACGATGACAGAAGAGGCTACTCCAGGATTGTCTTGGGCACAGGCCCCCAGTCACCACAAACAAGGACCTCTTTGAAAAAACAGCTTGACAAGGGACCAAAAGCTGTTCTCCAACTGTAAGCTCTTACAATGTAATAAAACTTAACTCTTTACCAAATCTTAGGCCAGTGTTTTACTTACATGGCTCTTAAGTACAAATACTGACCTTTGTTTGCCCTTCATACTATCATAAAATTCAGTTCCTTGTAGAATACATTTGCTAACAGAGCTTGGACCAGCCAACACTGCTGTCAGCTCAAGGCTATGCAGCTAACGGTGTATCATTCACCACGGAATGTTTCAGGAATACTATATATATATATAATCCTTTTTTCTCCAAGACACACATTTCATTATACTGCACTAGATACTGTCATATAGAGCAATGGCTTTCAAACTTTTTGAGCATGTCCCTCAATACGAACTACATTTTCCATCATGACTCAGTGCATATATATGTATATAACATGTATATGACACAAGTTTTACCAAACATCACTCTTACAGTGTGCCATGCTGTTTTAAACACTAATTGCAACTCAACCCAGCAATGGTGCGCATAGCCTATGGAATAACACTGGTCTAGAGTAACATCCTCCTTTTTGTGCTTTTGAGTAATAAATTATTACTATGTATACTTCTACCACATGGGTGATCCCTCTTTCAATACTGTCTTTTGTGTCCTTCAAAGAAAATTACATCTTTAAGCCTCTTGATAAAATTTTATACTTTGTAGCACACTTTTTTCTCCTTGACTTGAGAGCTCTACTGGTTATATATTTGTGCTCAATCATATAACAGAAAATTCCACTGAAATGTGCTCTTCTATTAACAGATTTTGAAATTCCTGATAATGACATAGTTGTACTCTAAGATTCATGGTTGCCTTGGCTCCAAATGTCAATGTTATACTTGGTTTAATGGCCACACTTAGAATGTAGACTCTCCAGAAAGCCCCAAATGTGAACATACATTGTACACTCTGACTTTTCCCAAAATTGAAGCAATTCAAGGAATTATAAGAGACCACATTTTAAAGTAAAACTACCAACTATTATAGCAGACATCAGGTAAATTGACCCAACTGCTTCTGTTTCCTGAAGGCAGAGTGACAACAGCCCTCACTGAGCTCCTGCCGTGTAGTGTATGGGTACTTTTCCTGTATTATCATACAAATTTTAATCCTCAAAACACTGCCACCTTGTACTTATTTTTAAGTGGAAGAAGGTGACGGTCAGTGTAAATAATTTGCCCAGTCACACGCTGATGGCAGAGCCAGTATTCAAACCTAACTCCAAGTCCACAACCTAGGCTGTTCCACTTCATGCTGCTTTTTTTTCACAGCATAGACAAAAGAACAGTACCCAGAGAGAGACTGTGGTGGAGGCCAGGGTCATAGGGGTTTTAAGAGCCAGCAGCAGTACAACTGTTTCCACTACCACCCACTGCCTCACCACTACGGATCTGAAGGTGCATTGCCTGTTCCATTCTTTTCCTCAGATTTGTCCACAGGAGTATTTTCTAGTCTCCCAACCTCCGATGAAACTCTGTCTTTGCCCCGGTTGTTAAAGAGAGGAGGCAGTGGGCACTTAAAATGCTGCCAAGCACGTGCCCACTCAGAGTAAAAGTGTGGGAAATCAACAATGAGACAACATGAGGAATGCCGAGCATCATTCTGTTTCCATCAAATAAAGGTATTGACAGGGGCTTGGAAGCTTAAAGAGCCCATGTCAATATTAGGTTTGGTATTTTCAACTACTCCAGTTGTTTGGAGTGAACAATTCAGCTGGAGGCTGAATTGCCTTTAGAGAGGCTAATCAATGTGATAAGCTGAGGTTATATCCATATACAAACTGATCTGTGTAGGGCAGTGTGGAGAGGAAAGTATGAGGAGATTCCATTCAACCCTCTTCCCCTGGAGGGGATTGGGAAGATTGGCAGTGGGTGTAGCCAGATGGAGGTAGCCTACTGGTTAAGGATGCAGGTGGAGTTAGTTTCACTAGATCCCCAATCTGCTTAGGAGTTGTATAACTTCCGGGGCATGTTACTAAATCTGGCTAAGCCACAGTTTCTCATCCATAAAATGTAAAGCACAGTACCTGGTGGATAGTAAGTTCCCAGTAAAGGGTAGCTATCCTCATTAAACTGGCTGCTCTTCACCACTCTAATTTCACAAATACTAGCAGTTAATATCTTACCTGCTTTTTAGTCCCTAAAACTCCTTAGGAATACAGTTGAAACTGTAGTCAGTGCCACATAGCCCATTTCTGATGAGAAATAACCAACAACTTTCCTTCTTGAATCCATATAGTGCTCTCCTTAAGGATCACACCTCGTGCAAATGTCTTGATTGTATATTCTATAATGATTTACTAATATTGACAGAAATGTTACAATTTTTTTTTAATCTGTAATTTATTTCCTTCGTAAAACTTGGATAGAACCTTGCCGAGCAGTCCAAAGTCTGAGTCCTTCCAGACAAATGCTCCCCCTGCTGACTTTCTTTGAAGCTGCAGGGACATCTGAGGTCTAGCCAGGGTGAAGGTGGGAGGATTGGGGGAATTCTAACGGAGAAACTGGAGGGAGCACGCTAACTTGAATCTGATTACCATGTACATATTATTCCAAAGGCATTACTCTTCTCTAGTTCTGCAAAATATCAGATACTTTAGAGGAGGAGGCAGGGCATCTGTCCAGGTTAGCTGACCTTTTGTAAAATGGAAAATGTGTGCAAAATAATAAAAGACATGAAGAGTATGAAATGAATGGGACCAAAGACAGCAGGATTTGGGGGCTCCATTTTAAACAATAGCTTTTCCTTTGCTGATGTCTGACCAGGGTCTTATCCTACTGCAAATTCTCTTCCAAGTAGTAGTGATGTGGTGATCAATTAATGATGTAATAGCAGGTTTTTTATTGCAACCATTTTATGACTTTTCTGGCTGAACGCCATAGTTCTCAGTCTGGGAGATGGTTACTTATTCCCATCAGAAAATACTATATGAGCCAAAGATTGATTCTGCACATTTTTTAAAAACCTGTCATAGAATGAGCATTGAATAGGGTGTAGAAAAGATACATACTTTGGAAGAAAGAAGAGGGGGAGAAAAGAGCATGATGAAGAGTTTGTGCACAGAAGTGGTTACAGTTTCAGCTCTTGGTCTTGTGAAGCTAGTAAAGTGCAGATTTCAAAATTTACTTACAGGATGAAGGTTACAGCACATAGCTCACTTTTACTAGCATTTCAGAGGTCATAAAATACATTTTATTATTAACTCAGAAACTCCGGTATGATTACAGATAACAAGAACATTATATATTATTTTGCAGTGTTTTTACATCTGTTTTCCTTATTGCTAATCCACTTTCATTCACTCCCTCTTACATTTCTTCAAAAGGTATGCAATATGCTCCTTATAATGCATTTTTATAAATACTAAATGTGCAGCATTTTATACCCATTTCATTATGCCAACCTCAAAATCTGTCTTGTGCAACAAAACTATTTGAAATGACTGTTAAACATTTTGAAGCTGCATTAATGGAGGGAAAAAAACTGGAAAATGACAGGTCTTTTTAACTCAACTATAAAGTCTTGTCTTGTTTTAATAGATCCTTTTAAAAATGTCATGGGGCTGACCCATCAGTCACTTTTTATATAGCCTCCATGTGAAATGTGGGTTATTAAATGGCTATAGTTTCATTAATGAGAAAAGGGAAATGTAAAAATTCTTACAGAGCATCTTCCCTGTGAGTTTCCACTGTACCTTTTTTCAGTGAAATGATTTAGGTGTTCATGCCATAAAGGAAAGAAAGTGGTAGAAATTCCACTAAGATTCTTGTCAAAGCTACTGCTGCCTTGAGGGGAGAATGTTGAATGCAAGCTTGTGCATTTAACATAGTTTCCAAGGAAGCTCCTTTTCCATCTCTGCTGAGGCTTATGGACACTATTATACCATTTCTATATGAATATTCACCAAAATTTTCCATGCTCATAGGTATATATATCTATCATCATATTAACCACGTAGTTGCCAAAGTCAATAGCCATGTATACAAGAGGCCACAAAAATGACCATTTTGCATTTAGGTTTATTTTCAGTTACTTCAACAGCCAATCTCAGCTAAGTGCTATAGATCAACCACATGATTATCTGAGTCCCCTATTATGGTGGCCAAAATAACCAGATTAGCATGTGCAGGCTTGATTTTAGATCATACAGACACAATCCATTAGCCTCACTAGAATGGCACAAATATAATTTCCATAAATTACTGTATTTTTCTCTGTTTCAAGGAGACAATGCATAAACTACCATTGGTATTCGCAGCAGCTTAATACACCCCTTTCCATACCAAACCATAAATCTGGAAATACTCCAAAGTCAGTTCTCCCCTTGGTCTCAGGAAAACCCCATCATTCCAAATAAGGATGGCATTCCCAGTTCCATTTCGAATGAACAACAAATAATAAACAATAATTATCCAAACATGTTTGCTTTTCCTGCAACTATAATTCTCAGTTATTGTCAGAAAATTGCACCTTCTGTGATTTATACACCATTCTGGATTTTCTTACACAAACTATGACTATTTTGTAGCACAAATATGTGGGCATTTCTTTCCTATTGTGTAAGAATAGATCATTTCCTATTTCTCCTCCCTGTGCCTCAGTTTCTTTATCTGTAAGATGCCTCTGTTTCCTAATCTGTATAAATAGTGCCTAACCATAGGGAAGGAGGGTTGAAAGAGTTGACCCATGTCAACCTAAAGCAATCAGAACAGTCTGGAAGTGCTCTGTAAGGGTTAGCTATTATCATTATCGTTTTTATTACCCTATTACTACAGATGCTACTTTGAAACATTAATCTTTTATATGGTAAAATTATTTCCAGAGTCAGATCAGTCGAGGATAAGTTAAATATATATGGCAACAATGAAGAAAGACTTTAAAGGTCCAAATTTGTAACTGAAATATCCTAGAAACTTTTAGCATTTGGAAGGGTAACACATTCTTTCCGCCTCATCTGGATGTTTTCACCTCTTCTGATTAAAAGGGACATGTTCCCAGATGAGATCCTGGGAGAATAGAACCATTAGAGAAATCTGTTGCAAAGCAGATTTTCACATCTGAAAGGCTACAGGTGATTGTGTTCAAAAATAAAGAAAGCAGGGTTGTTTTAAGCATCCTGCAACCAACAGGAATCACAAACTTTAAAAAAAAAAATCAAGTAGTTTTGTTTTAGTTCATCAATAAAGAACACCATTTTCAAACACCTGCCAAAATTATTTGACCGGAGTGTAAAATCAGAAACAACTGAATTTTCCAGAGGCCAATAAAAGTTTATCTTGGGACACAGGAATTTAAATTAGCTTCCAAGTGGTAAAATGCAAATACAAACAGAGAAGAGCTTGATTTGCCAGGTTTCAGCCCAGAACTGCCCTCTTCCCACAGAACCTGGAATTGTGCCAGGCTCCTACGCCTATTCTTCACTTTATGACAGAGTGGGTTCTTTGCCTGCGAGCTTTTCTGGGCATGAGAGAACAGAGCCTAATCAGGATGGAGCTCTGCCACGGAGAGAACTATCCTAGAGATAAGGGGGCAACGTTTTATAAAACCTAGGGACCAGATTTTCATTTCTGCAGCCAGAGCAGCCGTCAGCAACACTGTGAAGGAGACGAAAGTGCCTCCGTACAAGCCGCCTCCCATCGCCGAGCTTCCAGTGCCCTCTAACACCCCCCCCACCCTCTCCCTGAGCGGCATTCACAGTGAAGGCCCCGCCGTGCCCCCCAGTCCCGGCTGCACCAGAGCTTTATAAAAATGCTGCTCCTGGGGATCCCCGGGGGGCTCAGCGGTTCAGCGCCTGCCTTCGGCCCAGGGCGTGATCCTGGAGTCCCAGGATCGAGTCCTACATCGGGCTCCCTGCGAGGAGCCTGCTTCTCCCTCTGCCTGTCTCTCTACGTCTCTCTCTACGTCTATCATGAATTAAAAAAAAAAAAAAATGCTGCTCCTTCGGCCTAACCCCCAAAGAGTCTGATTTCACTGGCCTGCGGTGGAGCCGGGGCATGTTTTGTGTGTCGTCGTGTTTTGTTGTCTTTTGTCTCATGCTTCCCAGATGATATTGATGTTCAGGCAGAGTTGAGAATCGGTGATGCAGAAGAAGAACGAGATTTCTCAGTCTGGTCTGCAGACCCCTGCGATCACCCGTGACGCGGCCGAGGCGCAGCTTCTTGAGCGCTCGGATATTCTGAACCTGCGTTTTCACAAACACCCGGCGTGCAGCCACAGGCTAGTCCTGTTGAAGAGCAAAATTGCCCCTTAGTAAACCTTACCCGCCTTCTGCCCCATCCGCTCCTAAGTAGATGGACTAATCCAAGATAAAGTGATAATAGGTCCTTCTGAAGTTACCTTGTTAACCCTTTGACCGAGTCTCCTAAAGAAAACGCAGAGGGTGATTCCACTCTGAAGCAGTTCTTTGGCGGCTGGTGAGGATGGTTTGGTTTTGATTGTTTGGGGGGCTGGGAGGTAGGCGTGGAAACCAGGCTTTTGGTGCCTGGCAAATTCTAGTACACAGGTAGTGCCCTACCTTTAGGCCCGTCCTATGTCTTAGTAAAACAGGAAAGTTTTGATCCCTAGAGCTGAGCTCCTGAGCCCCACTAGCCATTTCTATTAAGATGCTAATAAATATGGTCTTAATGGCTCCTTGCCCCATGGGAGACCAACTCCACAAAATGGCATGGTCTTTATTAAATTTACTAAACTCAGAGTGAAGAGTATGCCTCCACTTACCCATTTCTCTTCAGATAAGTGAGGGGTTTTGATTCTGTGTTTCTACCATGACATCACCTTCCATCAGTGGTTCTCAACCTTGGCTGTACCCCGTAATCCCCTGGGGAGCTTTAAAAAATGTTATGTGTGGGTCCCACTTCCCAGGCTCTGACTGACCTGGTGTTGGGCTAGGCCTGAGCATGAGATTTTTTTTTTTTTTTACAGTGCAGGCTGGGCACCACCAGCCTTAAAGGAAGGGAGCCGTCTTCCACAGGCATGCCCATCAGGGCTCCCACAGGAAGAGAATCTGATAAGTACAGTTCTTACGTGTAAGCAGAAGCTGCTAGAGATGTTTTTCCTAGGATTAAAAAAAAATCCCGCTTTGCAAGCTATATAGGCCCAAAGAGCATTATGCATGTATCATCATCTGCCATCCTGACACGGGATGTTGTGAACGTGTTACTTTCGTTTGGTGTTATAATTCCCTGACATCATCTACTTCAACTCTCCTGAAACCACTTCCCTTTCCAGAAATAAAGACAAGGATTTTTTTAAACTGAAATCCGGCCCCTCTGGGTCTGGCTTGGTCTCTGTTTGTCTTGCAGATCGCTGTCCGGGCGCATTGTCGGAGGGGTTTGGTGGTTCTTCACCTTGATCATAATTTCCTCCTATACTGCCAATCTTGCTGCTTTTCTGACTGTGGAGAGGATGGTTTCTCCCATAGAGAGTGCCGAAGACTTAGCTAAGCAGACTGAAATTGCATATGGGACCCTGGACTCCGGTTCAACAAAAGAATTTTTCCGAGTAAGTGCCTTGCGGTGAATCGGGCCTGCTGGTTTTTATCGTCCAGTCTTCTCACAAAGGCTCCTTAAGGGAGGGTGGGGAACATGTGGGATTGTTATCAAAGCAGAGCATCTTGGCTGGGCTTAGTTGGTGACCTAATTCATTGTTGACAACTAAGAGCGTGTAGCCTAACAAGTGGCCTATGGAGAGCACAAGGCCTGAACTCCCAGGTTGGAAGCCCAGCCCTGGTGTGGAGTGCTCGTTTGTCCTTGGGCAAGTCATTTAACTTCTGTCAGCCTTGATCACCTTGCTTGAGAAATGAGGGAACTAAACTAAGTAATGCGCGTTCTTCTTTCTAGCTTTTAAAAAAGCAGTGACTTAATGTCTCAGTTCAGAGAAGGTAGGTACTTTACTCGAAGATTCTGAGGAGTGATAGACTATAAAATTGCATATTCTATTTTAGACAATGGTTTCTTATTGAAATGTTTTACACTTGTTTCAAGTGTTCATGCTGATAGTTCCATTTTCAGAGAAGCCGGTAATTGTTTTAATTTCTTGAGTACACTTATTCCACCCCCGCCGCCCCATCATCGACCAAAAAACCTTAGTGGGGAAACAGCAAGCTGTTCACGAGCAAAAGTTAGTCAGGCTGCATAAACACTGTCAAGAGAAAGGATGAAAGGAGATTGAAGCAGAAAATTGATGGACATGCCACTTTTACATAAACTTTCAAGATCTTTTTTCTGTACCAATTGAACTCTAAGAAAGACCACCAGTGGAGTGGTTAAGAATTCAAATGTTTCTTCAGTTGCCCCAACCACAAAAGTATGGTGATTAGAAAATGGGCCCATTCTATACATTATCCACTGCCTGCCACTGTCACCACTATAACTGGTTGTAGTAATGATCCAGAAGCCACTTGTATAGTAGGTAAAAGGGAAACATTTAGTCTTTACAACCAATAATCAAGTTATTGGATGGCAGGTATAATTACTGACCTTTCCTCCAAGTCCAGGGTAAAAGCATATTGGTTCTAAACCGGCTTATTTTAAGAAATCAGTAAGAAATATATTTCTACATGTATTATCATGAGATTTGTTCAATTATTTCCTGGGAAAACGGGCATATGTTTCTTAAAATTATAGCAATTAGCTAAAAGCTGCTTTCATTCCCTGAAAGAGAAAGCATTAGTTATGGGACCCTTTCAAGAATTCTCATTGGCTCTGCATATCCCTTTCTCGCTTCTACCACTATTTATCGAGCAGATCAAAATCCCCAACCAGGGAGAAGGGCTCAGTATTGGAACCCATCACTGAAGACCTCCTGGAACTAACCTGGCCTTGACCTTGACCACTGTGACAATCCCAGAAATTTATCTTGAAATAATCCCCTGCCTGCATGAAACCACTCACATGTTTCAGGGCAGCAAGCCAGGGATTTCCATCTGCTGAGTAGTCAGCACATAATCAGCTCCATGGAAAGCTGGTTTGGTATGAACCTCCAGCAGCATCCCAATAGGCATCATGTTGCCCTATGAAGTAATTGATCACTTAGCCTATCGAGACAAAGGACTTAGACTGTCTGATAAGAGATACTTGTTCCATTGGAAAGCATTTTACCTTCAAAGACGATTAGAAATTAGGAAGGTGTGTTTTAAATGGTAATCGATAGATGGCATCAATTCCCATTAAGCTTTCAAAGGCCATTCATCCATACTGCCAGCAAAGGACCCTCTCGAGGGATATTGATTAGCACAAAGACTTGAAAGCGTGACCAAATAGTCATTGTCCCCACACCCAGACCCCATCCCCCATGCCTTTTGTGTCGTTCTCAAAAACCAGGAAAGTGTCTGCTAATCTATTCAATGATGGTTTCATTAAAAAGCATCATATTACCAGAGCCAATTTGAATCAACATCCAATTCTGAGTGAAGCTATTGCCGCGTTCTAATTGGTTTGCGGTTTCTAATGCTCACCAATTCCTAGTGACCTTTACAGCCAATGAGTAATTCGTATGGAAATGGAGCTCTTATGAAAATCTGATTAGAGAGGGAGCTGGATATTTCTAGGTATAGGGAAATGCAAATCATTTTCTAATTCTCATGCACCACTTTTCTTTTTCCTCAAATGGTCGCTGATGACAGCGTTAGGATTCTGTGGGGAAGTTCTTCAGGCAGCACACAAAGGTTGATGATCTAAGAATGGAACTGAGCAATCTAGAAAGATCAACTTTTTTAGCCTGCTTGTACTGAAAATGTCATGCAAACCTAACAAAGGGTAAGGTTGGTATTCATCTAATACAGGGGGGCCCAACCAATTGGTCTTGAAGCCATGTGTCCTCTCCATGCTCTCCACTCCACCCGCCTTGAACCACATAGATCAGAGAAGACAATGAGCCAGAACACATTATCTCTCACTCAGGGATTTCACGAACTAGCTTGTCACCCCCCGCCCCACAACCCTCAATGACCTCAAGGCAGTTTTAAGATGAGTCACTCCACTACACACAGAAAAAAGTGAAGGCCTCTGATGGCAAGCCTCTGAACTTTAGAGAATAAAACGAGATCACATGCAACATTTACAAACATAACATGAGCTCATTTCTTCCCATTCTCACTGCATACCAAAACCACAGGGACCAAGTAGTAATACCATAAAACAGCCTGGGGCCAGCCCTCTAGTTCTTCCACTAGGAGAGAGAAATAAATAAAATACAATTCCTTTCCAGTTGCCCTGCAGACATTTTTACTCATCCTGGATAAGGCTGCCATTAAAATGATGGTATTTTAAAATGATTCCTTTGTTTCTCTTATTTTCAAGCTATCCTTAACTGTTATCTGACAACCACGTAAAGTCATAGGCACAGAGGGACCTGCTCCATCAGGAAAGGCAGCGGTGGGGGGGGGGGGGGAGGGAATGATACCAAGCAAAATGTATGCAGCTGGAAGAGACTTCTGAAATATTACAGTCAGCCCTCTTGACTTTCAAACTGATTTCCTTAGACAGTAGCTCCAAAACGAAATGTCCCAACTACAGTGGAAGCACCCATGCTAAAAAACAAGTCGACAGCTTTATTGTCATTGCCCAGAGAAATGCCACTATGATTTGGAAAGCTGCACCGAAATGATCATTCCCCACTAAGTTTTGGAAATTTAACCTGATACAGATTCATGTTAAAAGAAAAAGTAGCAATGGGGAAAAAAGCAATTCCAAAATTCTCTCAGCCTTCAGACCCCTAGAAATATTAGGAGATAATTATGATGCTTGATGTCTTTTCCAGAGACTTGACCATATCCCCGTTGAAGGTAGTTCAGGGGATTAAAGGAGGTTTTCTTTTTTTTAATGAAATATTTAATATGAATTTTTTAAATAAATTTATTTTTTATTGGTGTTCAATTTGCCAACATATAGAATAACACCCAGTGCTCATCCTGTCAAGTGCCCACCTCAGTGCCCGTCACCCAGTCACCCCCACCCCCTGCCCACCTCCCCTTCCACCACCCCTAGTTCGTTTCCCAGAGTTAGGAGTCTTTCATGTTCTGTCTCCCTTTCTGATATTTCCCACTCATTTTTTCTCCTTAAACCCTTTAAGAGGGGCACTTGGGTGGTCCAGTCAGTTAAGCATCTGCTTTCAGCTCAGGTCATGATCCCAGGCTCCTTGGATCAAGCCCCGAACCTGGCTCCCTGCTCAGGGGGAGTCTGCTTCCCCTCTCCCTCGGCCCCTCCTCCTGCTCATGAGTGTGTGCACTCGCTCACTCTCTCTTTCTCAAATAAATAAATAAAATCCTAAAAAAATAAACCCCTTTAAAAAATTAAATATAAAAGGAGAGGAGTGGAGAGAGAGTGAGTTGCTCTAGGGCCCTGAGTAGGACAGAGGAATTGAACTTTATCTGGAGACCACTGAGGAGACTGTTCTGTCTTCTGACTTGGAGACATGGTACCCCCCATGTAGCACAGCTGAATTACTCATGGAAATTATTTTATTTGAACACAAGACTCTGCCTAATTGTTGTCATCGGTCATTTATGTTTTTTTAAATTTAGGCTATAAACGAAGAGCCCTCCAAACTGATTTGGAAAGCAGTCCCTACTAATAGTATTTGGATCCTGCTTACACATTCAGAATCTCTCTCTCTCTCTCTCTCTCTCTCTCTCTCTCTCTCTCAGACACACACACACACACACACACACACAAGCATTTTTAATTGGAGCCCACATTTCAACATTTCACAGTTATCTCTTATAGGGCTTTTGAAGTATATAAGGGGAAGGGGAAAGTCTCCCCACAGATGCCCCTATGCTGAGTATGTTGACCTTTTGGCATGATCAAGAAAACTAACCATTAATTTTTATGCTTTGTTACAACTGACCTATGTACACAATAGACCCCATAACGCATCCCCCAGGCCTAGGATACACATCAAATTATAAAGTCTTTTTGTTAAAAATTTTCTCACCAGGTAACTATGATGAATTTGCAATTTTGAAAGACAATATACTTGGACAACTGCAACCAGATTTAATTAGTTTGAAGACACATATGATGTGACCAAATGTTTGAGGACACAGCCAAACCACACACTAGGGAACACATAATAGCAACAACAAGAGATGAGTTGACATCAAGGGATGGCAGGTCAGAGACATCTGTTGTATATACCACTTGACAGTTTTTAAAAAGAAAAATTTGTTTTTTAACTTTGACATGGCTGTTGGGATGCCACCTTGTCAAAAACAATCTTATTTTCCTATGTCATATGATACATTACACAACAAGACTCCTTCCTATACCTCATAGGTCAAGACTGGAGGTAGAGGGGATCCCTGGGTGGCTCAGTGGTTTAGCACCTGCCTTTGACTCAGGGCGTGATCCTGAGTCCCAGGATCGAGTCCCACGTCGGGCTTCCTGCATGGAGCCTGCTTCTCCCTCTGCCTATGTCTCTGCTTCTCTCTCTCTCTCTCTCTCTCTCTGTGTGTGTGTGTGTGTGTGTGTGTGTGTGTGTGTGTGATGAATAAACACAAAAAATCTTTAAAAAATAAAAAGTCTGGAGGTGGAACAGGAACCACAAGGTGAGGATGCTGAGACCTGGCCACACAGGCCTTGGGAAAAGGGCAAGGTACACCCAGACAGCTGTTGGTTTTTCCCATCCTTCAGCAGCTGGGGATCTGTGGTTCCATTAGGTCTTCCTTGCAGACAGGTCTTGAGGTGGGTGGAAAGGACACTCTCCAAGGGAGTAGAAGACAGTTAACCTGCCAACTGTGCACAAGTGACAACATACCTAATATCTGTCTCCAAGAGAAAGGAGAAAATGTAGCAATGAAGACAGGCTAATAATAATGCCCTAGATTCTATGATGTATTCATCACTCTTTCAATAATAACTCTTTTCTTTGAGCACACTCCATGTGCCAAGTTCTAGGCTAAGCACTGAAGCTCCATCTCTGTACACAAAATTAAATTTCTGTCTTTTGCCAAATCACATGAAAACACCTCGACAGGGTTTTCCACCATATTTGGAGGTTATTTTTGGGGACAGACAGACTTGAAATACAGGCATGTCAAGAAACTAGATGATCACACCTCCAGGGCAGCTGACAGTGTTCATTTTTACATTGCTCCTTCCCCGCACATGCTAATCTACAGATACAACCCATGGTGAACAACAGTAGGGTTAATGATTCTCCACAAGCCCAACATGAAGGTCAGGTAGGTAATGAATAAAACAGAAATGGCCTCTAGCCTCTGGGAGCTCACAATCTAGCAGGCTGTCAATTTTCAACACATATTCACATAACATTACCACATTCGATTCACTCGACAATCCTGCAATGCAGCCAGAACAGGCACAATTGCACCTACTTTGTGGAGGAGACACAGGGGGCAAAATGACATTGTGACTTGCCAAATGTCACTCAGCTCAATGGGGGAGAGTAGAACTCTGAGTCCAGATTGAATCCTCTTTCCATTTCATCTCAATACCTTTCTGGCCTGAGCATTCACAGAAACAGGGGCTGTTATGCATGAATCAAGCATGCTAAGGCGTCTGTATTATCTCCTGGTTGATCTTTGTTTTTATATCCCTTGATGGATCAATCAGAAAAGAAAACCTATCCAGACTTTTAAATGACATTCTCCCATGCTCTGGTAACCTCAAAAGGATCCAAGATAAGATGGCAAAGAAAAGGAAGACATCCATAAAACTAGAGTGAATGCCACAAACACAGCAAACCTCTATTATTCACAGCTAATTATACTTTCTGATATGCCAAGGGTTATGTCATGGCTGGATAAAACTGGAAAGAAAAAGAGAGAGGATGAAAATGATTTCTAGTTCCACATCCACTGGTGACTTTTTTTTCCTTTAGTAAGAAGCATTTGGTCTGTTTCCTCATCTATCAAGGGGAATATTCCCTGCTCTACCCTCCTTATAGGGTTAGTAAGAGGATAATATCACAAAAAGATCTCTAAAAGTACGAAGAATTTTACAAATCCCAGGAGAATTTTTTTTAAGATTTTATTTATTTGAAAGAGAGAGCAAGAGGAGGAGCAGAGGGAGAGGGACAAACAGACTCAGAGCTAATCGCGGAGCCTGATGTGGGGCTCAGTCTCACGACCCCGAGATCATGACCTGAGCTGAAACCAAGAGTCATATGCTCAACCGACTGAGCCACCCAGATGCCCCAAATCCTAGGAGACTTCAGGAAAAGGGCCCAACACTGGAGCAACTAAAGCATAAAGACTCCAGACAAGGCTCTATGGATACATAAGGGAAGGGTATTTCCCAAGAAGAAAATAAGAGAAAATAAAATCATCTCTGCTCGCTCAGTGGAAGAGACGTGGGTTTTTTCGTGTCTTTGGGAGGAGAGAGAAACCTCATTGTATCCTCCTGCCATCCTCCTGATCCCATCCCTACCCCTGCCATAAAATACTACTCCTGACTTCATCTCTTAGTCCTTCTTTAGCCATTCCTTTGGGGCCTGCAGATTCAACAACTTCCCCATGCACGATTTAGAGCTGCCCTTGAAGACCACCTAGAAATTTCAGCTGCTTCCAAGGGGGCATGCAGGCCATCTGCCCAAAGTAACCAACCATATGGATTTCATTAGCCTTTCTCTGTTAGTCCTCCCAGGTAACCTACTTGCTTATGAGAGCATTTCACAGCCTAGAAACCCTAAGGGAGTTAAGTCTTCCTTTTCTTTGAGGTTGCAAACTCTCTCGGACAATGCCAGAGTAATTCATGCCACACAGAATCCCCAAATCTTTGGAGAACTCTGAAATTCACTTCCCTAGAGTAATTCACCTCAGGATCTCACTGTCTTTTCTTAGCTGACAAAATCAAATCACCTTAGCACTTCTAGTTGGAGGAGTTGGGTCCATCTGTTCAATTAAACATTCCTTGAGTCCACCTAGCAAGCCAGCACAGGTTAATTATTTAAACTCTCCTTCATCACCATGCAGAAGTCTAAGAATTTGACCATAGGATCAAGTAAAATTTCAACTTCCTGAAACCCAGCTAACAAAAACATTTGGTTAACTGGAATGGTTTGTTCAAAAATGGTTTGTTCAAAAAACTCCACTTTTGAAAGGAAAGGCAACTCACACAAGACCTTGATATGAATTTTGTTTTCAAAAAACTACTAGGTGATGTCCTGTGGTCATGTTGATTCCAATCTTCAACATATTCTACATTTTTAATCAGTGAGCAAGTAAATATTGAGGGTCTATCATCAAGTTAGGCACCAGGGGGAGAGTAGTTTTGTTTTTTTGTTTTTGTTTTTGTTTTTTTTGTTTTTTTGCAAACTGAAGTTAGTCACCTGTGAAAATAGGCTTCTACCATAAATCCACCTTCTAAGAAGAAAGCAGTAAGACACAGTAAAGGCATGAAACATAAGGGCTTCTGGACTTTAAATTTTTTTTGAGGATTAACCCTATCCAAGTAATAATGCTGCAATGAACATTGGTGAACAAACAGCTCTTCAAATCCCTATTTTCAGTTCCTTTTGGTATATATCTAGGAGTAGAATTGCTGGATTATATGACAATTCTTTGTTTCTCTGTTTTAAGGTCTATTTTGAAACAAAGGATGAGGGCATTTCTGTTCCATTTTCCTCCCATTGCTGCTCAAATAATCCTAATCTTCCCCTAGGCAATAGATGCCTCTCTCCCAATAGGAAGAGGGTGGCTGGGTAGCTGATGCTGGGACAGAACTTTAGCTAATATCACAAAGTTTCATCTTGGTACAGGACTGCAGCTGAGGAGGAGGTATGTGTATGTATGTCAAGTGTTGAAAAAAACACAAAGTCCTGTCTACAACACACATATGTACAGAGCGTCCTGGATATTTTAGCTACTGATTCCAGCTTGTAACAAAAATTTGAGGGAACATGCTTTCTCTTTCTGTGTTTGGGCTGCAATTCTGATGCCCTAGCAAGATTGTACCAGAACACAGGCGATGGATGATAGAGTGAAACCCATCTTCTTTCTGTTCTAAATGGTTTAGAATGTTACCTGTTCGATGGAAGGACTTGGATAGTGATGATCTACTGCATTTCTTTCCAGTTCTGATAGTGGGTATCTGTCTGTACATTTTTCCCAAAACTCATCTCCTGTCTGCACACTCCCTGGTGCCCTAATGAAGAGGTTTCTGAAGGTGGTTAGCTGCTATGCCTAAAGAAACCTGCATTTCAGAACTGAGTCTTACTTCCCAGTTTTATAAAAATTCTTGTTATAATCAGGTGTTCACACCTGATTTATTTGACTCTCAATTTATCTCCTTTGAGTATCTGGTCTGAGTTACAGACTATTTCTTTTTTTTAAGATTTTATTTATTTATTTGAGAGAAAGCGAGAAAGAGGACATGCACTAGTGGTGGTGGGGGGGGAGGGCAGAGAGAGAAGGAGAAACAGGCTCCCTGTGATGCAGGGCTCAATTCCAGGACCTCAGGACATGACCTGAGCCAAAGGGAGATGCTTAAACAACTGAGCCAGGTGCCCACAGACTATTTCTTTTTTTAAAAAAAAAGGATTTTATTTATTTATTCATGAGAGACACACAGAGAGAAAGGCAGAGACATAGGCAGAGGGAGAAGCAGACTTCTCGAAGGAGCCCGATGTGGGACTCGATCCCAGAACTCCTGGGTCACACCCTGAGCCAAAGGCAGATGTTCAACCACTGAGCCACCAACGCATCCAGCCCACAGACTATTGTATCAATAGTACAATGATACTATTGTATCCTTCAGTAGCATTGATTTTCCAACCTACTGGGTAAAGAATCCTGTCCTCAACACACTGGAATGAATAGGAGATGCCACGCAGACCCCTGAGTCCAATATACAGACAATAGGGGAGTCAGGTGAATTAGTCAGAAAAGGTTATTGGAGAAAGGGGCATCTTAAAATGTCTGGATATATAAAATATCTGGAAAGAAAACAGAATTTTAAGACAGTTCAAAGGGAACATGAGAACATATGTGTGACAAAAAAAAAAAAAAAACAAGACCATGACTTCGTATTATGTTAGCCAATGGCTCCTCTTGACTAAGGAACTGTTAGTTTTCTGTAGGGTTCACACTAAGATTTGTTTGCACAAGACAGTGTATGTATATATGTTTGGGGAGGGATTTTAAGATGGAAAAAAAGGTTTCCAGAAAAAGTATTGCTTTGAAATAATAGTATCATGGTAGAAATTAATCTATAGACTGCCACGGCTATATTGAAAATCATTGCTTGGGACCAGGGTGCTCTGAGCCCTGTCTTATTTCTAATTTCATCATTCATATTTGGCATGTGAAGATGAGGTTCATTAAAAAAGGACTCTCCAAAGAATACTTTGCTTTCTTTTAAGTGAGTTTGAGGAACCTAAGTTGAAAAGCAAGATCCATCTCTGCTTTGGCAAACAATATCAAATGAAATATTTCATAACCAACCCTTCATATTTAAAAATAACCCCACTGCAATAGACATTATTTCATCTAAAATGAACAGCCCCTTTTCCTGAATGTAGTAGTTTTAATGGGGTAATCATGAAGAGAATCCTATTAAAGCCCCTTTGCACAGAATTTTGAAGTTTGATTTCCAAATATTTGTACCCTGCCCCCTTTCTTCCAGACAGACACACATACACATGTGTGTGCATGCACACACACACACATACACACCATTTGGGTAATTGTGACAAATACCTGACATTTGTTATATATGAAAACAGCAGGGAGCAAACGGACCCACTGGCCAAATCCTGAAGAACATTTTTTGTTCTCTTTTCTCAGCCTGGGGTTTCAGCCAATTGTATAAGCAAGAAGGTTGATAATAGCATGGTCAGTGATTGAGGAGAAATAGAAGTACATTCAAGGAGGCTTGGATACATTCATGCAATACAGATACATAGAAAGTTGTCAAAGGTAAAAGATAGGTGCTTGGAGGACACCTTCAGATTTTTTAGAGTTGACATCAAGAGGACAACCATGGCTTCTCATAGTTCTTTGTTGATCTTGTCTTAAAACACTCCCAGATGCAATTGCCCAATGAGCTGACCTACAGGGACTGGTCTACAATTTTTTACAAGATTGTTTTTCACATCACAAGAATTGAGACTATTTAGCCTGAAGAAAATATGCAGCAGTAGAATGTATTAGGATTGTCTTAAAATATTTGAAGGGTAGACATTTCAAAAATGAATTATACTTGTTTTGTGAAGCCCTAAGGGACAGAACAAAACTAAAGGGTGGATATAACAGGGATAGAGATTTTTGGCTCATTGTAAAAAGAACATTCTCATAGAGCAATCCAAAAATAGAACAGGCTGTCTCCATAGATAGTGAGCTGTTCATCTTTGAAGGGATTCAAGAATAGGCTAATGGCCACTTGTCAGGGATGTTGAATAGGGGACTCAATAATCTGATGAATGACTGCACTACAGCAATGTTTTCCAACACTAGTTGCATATAAAATGATTTGGGGAGCTATATTAAAACACAGATGATTGGGTCTCACGCTTCCTCCTACCACGTTGATCCCATAGATGCTATTGATCTGCATTTTAAAACTAGCACTCCAAGTGATTCCAACACAAATGACTAAGAGCCACTCTTTGAAGAACATTTAACTATATCACATAGAAGAGAATTTCTACTTTGATTATTTGGATTTGCTGTTTTTCTATTAATCCTATGTGATGGATACTGGGAGAAGGCTGGACACTGGGCCTATAGGACAGAGACAAGCCTGATTAGAAGTAGCTAGAGCCTTTCTGGCAGGAAGAGGTATCTCGAGAGAACACAACTGACTTGCTGAGTGGTAGCCTCCTCCTCCCAGTGTTCCTGTTAGGAAGGGAAAGGAAAGAGTTTCCTCTGATCAACAAGGACCAATGGGAGATGATTGTTTCAGGGACTAGAATCTGAAGCTTTAGGGTGCCCCAAATGCAGACAGTAATCTACAGGGAAGCTCAAACAATGGTATCTGACTGGAGACTATGGACAATAAAAGTCCTAAAAGTGAGGAAGAAATGACACTATGGGCGAATAACATCCAGAGGCCTCGAAATGTTTATAAGTTCTTCTCCTATGACCCCTATGACACCCTTCCTTTTCCATTGCTTATTTACTGCATGGGTCTTGAGTGACCAGGACTGTTGTATTAGTGTCTTTATGGACCCTTCAGTAAGCCCCTGATTCAAACTTCCCATCCTAGAGGACTGCAGGTGGCCAGATCCAGGCATTGGTTTTCGGTGGAGATTTCGATCAGTATGATCTAGGTAAAGGCTGAGAATAGCAGAATTTCTTAGGAAAAAACAGGGCAGAAGTAGAAGATAGCTCTCTCCTACTTCCTTTTAACTGCCCCTTACCTCCCTCTCTCTTTCTTTCTCTTATCTGCTGGGTCTCAGGTGGTCAGGGCTACTATCTTAGCACTTTCATAGAGGCTTCAGAGAACCTCTTACTTCAAATGGCCCTACCTGGAAGAATTTAGATGAACATCCCTAGGTGCTAGTCAGCAGGGAAAAACAAAAGCAGTAGAACCTGAAAAGAAGCAGGGGCACAAAAAATTTCATAAAGAGAAAGAAAACAATGGGACAGAGGATAGAGATTGCTCAGGACCTTGAAATCTCCTGCCAGCATGACAGAAGCTACCAGCCCTGCCTCCATGTTTTTCCCCATGTCACCTGCAGGGTCTCAAGGGAACAGGGCTGCTGTGTTGGTGTTTTTATGGAGGCTTCAGGCAATCCCAAGCTCCGAAATTCCCCAGGCCAAAGGGCAGTAGATAGACAAACAGAACAGCTGGCCTTCACTCGGGGAAGTTCAAGTATCAAAATATCATTGGAAACTATGGGCAAGAGAAATGGCCTTAAAAATGAAAAGGGGCAGAATGAGAAATTGCAACAAGAGCTTTGAACTCTTGGCCATCAGCCAAAGCTCTCTCTATCACATGACCTCTCACCTCCCTGGTCTGGGTCCTTCTGCATGCCTTTTATGATGAGGTGGCTGTGCTGTGTTACTGCTTCTCAAACGCTTCAGGGAGCCTCATGCCTCAAAGTTCGCAACCCAGAGGAACTTTGCTGTGTAGACATGAACTCCAGTCACTAGGAAGAGCTCAGAATTAGGAGAATGTAAACTCTATCTGGAAGAGGAGTGTATTTTAAAACTGGTCCAGAAGGGAAAGACAGGCCAGGAGCTGGGAAATGCCTGCCCTTCGGATGGACATGCTTTTTTTTTTTCTTCTTCAAATTTTTATTCAATTTCTAATTAGTTAACATATATTGCAATATTGGTTTCAGGAGTAGAATTCAGTGATTCATCACTTACATATAACACCCAGTGCTCATCACAACAAATGCCCTCCTTAATACCCATCCCCCATCTAACCCCTCCCCCACCACCTCCCCTCCATCAATCCTTGGTTTCTTCTCTATCATTAAGAGTCTCTTATAGTTTGTTCCCTCCTGCTTTTTTTTCCCTTCCCATATGTTCATCTGTTTTGTTTCTTAAATTCCACATGAGTAAAACCATGTGGTATTTGTCTTTCTCTGCCTGACTTCTTTCGCTTAACACAATACACTGTAGCTCCATCCACGTCATTGCAAACGGCAAGATTTCATTCTTTTTGATGGCTGAGTAATATTCCATTGTATATAGGTACCACCTCTTCTTTATCCATTCATTAGTCAATGGACATCTGAGCCCTTTCCATAGTTTGGCTATGTGGATAATGCTGCTATAAACATTGGGATGCAGGTAATCCTTCAAATCAGTATCTTTGTATCCTTTGAGTAAACAACTAGTAGTGCAATTGCTGGATCTTAGTAGTTCTATTTTTAGCTTTTTGGGGAACCTCCATACTGTTTCCCAGAGTGGCTACACCAGTTTGCATTCCCACCAACAGTGCAAGAGGGTTCCCCTTTCTCTGCATCCTTGCAACACCTGCTGTTTCCTGTGCTGTTAATTGTAGCCATTCTGACAGGTGTGAGATGGTAGCTCATCTTGGTTTTGATTTGTATCAGAAGCACTTTTCTTTTTTTTAAGATCTTATGTATTTATTCATGAGAGACAGAGAGAGAGAGAGAGAGAGAGGCAGAGACACAGGTAGAGGGAGAAGCAAGCTCCACGCAGGGAGCCGACACGGGACTCGATCCCAGGTCTCCAGGATCACGCCCTGGGCCCAAGGCGGCGCTAAACCACTGAGCCACCCAGGCTGCCCCAGAAGCACTTTTCTAATGCACTGTCCCCTGCTCCTTATCCCATTCCCTTTTCCTATTTTACCTCCTGGGTCTGGGCATTGGGCAACAAACGCAATTACATTTGTTTCTTACAGAGGCATTAGGGAGGCCAGAGGTTCAATCTTCTCCACATAGCCGACCTGTGGAGTGGGCAGCCCCAAGTATCCACATGGCAAAGTACAGCCTCCTAGGAATCAGCACAGGTGACTGGTGAGGGGAACTTGAGCTGGCCCCCTCTTCCTGGTATATCTGCTAAGAAGAGTTACTGAGGGCTCATGTTTATAGGAAAGAATGGTATGGTGGTTTTTTTATAGCCAGATTGAAGTGCTGGCTCTTTGGGCCTTCAAGAAAGAAGTGGTATTGCTGTGCTCTTTCTTCCTCCCTCCCTTTTGTTAATTCTGCACTGTCACTGCCATTTCTCCATGCTATGAGCATTAGGTCAACAGGGCTGTGATGCACCAGGGCGGTAGTAGGAGCATTCTGATTCCCAAGCAGGAGAGAAATGCTTTCCAGCCCAGAGACCAGACTGCAGCCTTCACCCACACCGTCAGTTAGGGCCAGTTGGTCATATTTCCAGTTAGTGCAAGCTATGGGCCTTGCTAAGACTCAGGCAGGGTTAAGCCATCAAGGGGAAATGTTAACAAGGTAGTAGAGTATTCTCACCCCAAATTCTTTGTGATGCTGATAAGTACTCAAGAGGAAGCGTTCATTCTTTCTAACTCCCTTGGGGTGCCACCATCACCATCTCCCAAACAGAAGTGTGTATGCTGATTACGACAGTTAAGACACCTCCATCCTCCCCCTCACTGAAAAGGAATTTCTCTCTTCTGTGGAAACCAGATCAGCTTTTGTCAGTCTAGCATCCTATCTTTTCCCCCTCTGTTCCACTGAGACCCTTGCTGTGACCACAGATACCTCTTCTGGTGGCCAGTGGCACTTCGGGGGTGCAGCACAATATCCAGTGTATCCGCATCTCCCACCTTGAATTGCTTTGTATCGGCTTTTTTGTCTTCCCAGGCAATTATTGGGATAGCCCTTCTGTCAGTCCAGAGATTAACAGGCTCCAGTTAAAGCCATTTATTATCTTTAAAGCTCCCCTTTTCTTCCCAAACCTTGGGCTACACAACACAGCCAGACCCTTAAGTAATCCTTATATCAGAAATTTCACAACTGATAAAAGCAATAAATAGCAATTACTCACATTAGAAATACATTCTTCCCTGGAAAATGAAGATCCCCTAGTGCATTTTGGTGTTTACAGATCATTAACTGCTTGTCAGAAAAACCTAAGAGGAGGGCTGTCAGAAATAAACATAAAACAGCCCATGCATCGAAAGAGAAATAAAATTTGATTTTCAAAAATGACTCTAATTCATGGCACAGCTTTTTCTAGGAATTCATCTGTTACATGATGGAAGGCATACTCTTATCTAGGCATAGCAGCACAAACCAGGGAAAAGCAAGTTTGAAGGTATTGAAAACCTTACTTACTGAGGTTGAGCCAATCTACATGGATATGTATTACAGCATTCCAGAAGTCTGGCAGCTATTCTTGGAGTCCCCCTTACAAATATAAGTTATTTTTTCAATGCTTCGGATTCATGTCTTCCCAACGCTGTACTATATATTCAGCATGGCCCATGTTGCCAAGACTGAAACTTAAAAAGTTCTGTATTCCCTGATTTTGTATTTAAATTTGTAACCTTAATGTTGCATTAATGGCTTATTTTGCATATCTGTTTGATTGTACCATCTTAAAGATTCATTTAAACCTGGGGAGGACAGCATGACTCCTACCTGCTTCTCATTAATAACATGCTTTTCAGTGAGTGGATAATGAATGACCTGGATAGAAATTAGCAGAAAATGCAGATTGCCATTAGGTGTAGAAGTGGGGAGGGAGTCCACTTTTTCCACCATACTGACAAACAATTTCAAGTCAGAAGATATTGAAAGCAAGCCTCAAAGAGCCATAACTGTCTAGGAGGATTTTTAATTAAATATCCTGTTGTCTTTACATGTAGAACTGTGAAGGAAAATGCATCCTAATAAAAATCAAAATTTGCAAGTGATTTAAAAAAATCTTGGGTTAATAGAAACAAGCTATCTAATTATGAAAAAGAAAACCAGATAACTCTTAGTAACAGAGTATCCTACTGGGCTCTGAAAAACATACAGGTCTGCATAAGCATTCTTTAATTTGTTCAGTTCACTACTGTTAGTGGCACACTGGCAGAGATGGAGGGTGGGACATAGTGAGTAATAAGCATTTGGGCTGATAAACTTCTGCCATTGGTTGACAGAGTTGGAATAGAAGGCAAGCAACAGAGTCTTAAAGGGAAAATACATAACTTAAAAAAAAGTATTATTGCCCTATTCCATTTTTCGGGAATAGCACCAGATAATAATGGTCTTGCTTAGTTAGAGATAGAGGGCCTGTTTTTTTTAAGTTACTATATTTCTTTGGTAATAAGGTGCTAGCACCAAAATGGGGACTTTGAACCAATGACTCCTAATAAATTATCCCACAGGTCACAGGTTTCACAGGTACTAGAAAATATATGAAATTTTGAAATGCAATTTGGACTTGCAGGTTCCCTTTACTTTTCTAAATCCTTTAGGATTCAACATGGCTTCCTTCTGCAGTTTGACTATTGAGCCTTACTGAGCAGAGGTGATAACTGTTATCTATCAGAAACTCAAGACAAATGAAATAATAGTTTGATTAGGTTTACTCTGGAGAGTTTCCATACTTTGGTTTTGTTTCTGTTCAATGGTTGCAATAAATACCCAGGCCTGAATATGAAACAACCTAGTTTTCTAGATGATTCTTTACAAACAACAATTTTGCTTCAGCTTATGAATCTGTTTCTATTTCTAATGGGGTTTGATTTGCAAATTTGCGATTTGGCAGCATTCATTTCAGTGTGGGACTTTTATTTTTTTTAACAAAAGATGTCATTTCTTTCTTTTTTTTTTTTCTATTTGAGAGTCAGACCAGAATAGAGGGAGAGGGAGAGGGGCAAGCAGACTCCCCACTGAGCACAGAGCCAGTTGCAGGGCTTGATCCTAGGACCCTGAGATCATGACCTGAGCCGAAGTCAGACGTTTAACTGACTGAGCCACCCAGGGGCCCCTCAGTGTGGGACTCAGTGTAGGGCTCGTTTCAACACCATGGTCACTGTATGACAGGTAACCCAGCCGAATGGCTCTAACATTCAACCTGTCTAATTCCCCCAGTCTTAACTCCATATGAAATGCTGGTCCCATACTCCCTTTGGTGACTCAGAAAAAGCAAATTTACAGCTGTGACCTTAATGTAATTGTAACACAGTTTGAAAATGCTAGGCAAAGGCATTTGGAATGAGTACTTGACAAAGTTATTTGGAATTTTTAGTGGAAAACGTCTCTGGAGATTTTACCACTTTCCATTTTGATTATACTCGATCCTTCAGCCCATCTATCTGAGCTGATAAAGGGAAGTACTGTTTTTTAAAAACTGGGGGAAATTGTGAATGTTGTTACCTGCCTGCCCACCTCTGTTGGAATTCTTCTCTAAGAGAGGGCATCCAAACAACTTGATATAGCAACTCACAGAGCCAGAAAGAGAGAATCAGGCTGGATGGAAACTTAGGGAACATACTCTATTTTGGGGGCACAAATATTTCCTCGTATAATGCTCTGCTCTTCCAAAGGAAAGGATAGTTCTCAGACAACAGTAATGAGAATAATCTTTCATGGCATACCTAGACCCAGGAGTTCATTTATTTTCAATTTTATATGAAGAGAATAAATTTAAAGGAAATAGTTCCTGTGTATGCCCAAAGGATTTTTTTCCATGCAAATAATACAGCTCACCTTTCTCTAGAGTGGCCTTTCATAAACAGAGGATGGGTAAGCGATCCAGAGCTACAGATCAGACCCGAATGGAGCAGGAGTTATGCTTTCTCTTCCCCTGCCCCGCAACCTAGGCTATAGCTAATCCCTCCCTCCCTGCTGCAGGCAGGACTCGGATGCAGCCATCGCTTCCACCATCAGAGCAAACAAGAAAAATATTGTGAAGTAGACAGTCATTCTTGGTTCCCATTTTGTGCCTTTCTAATCCCTTTGCCTTCTGCTTCACTTAAGCTGTAGACCCACACTATCCAATATGGTACCCAATAACCTCATGTGACTAGTTAAATTTAAGTAAATTAAAATTAAGAATTCAGTTGCTCTGTGGCACTAGCCACATTTCAATTGTCCAATAGGCATGTGTGGCTAGAGGCTACCATATTGGACAGCACAGATATGGAACATTTCAGAAAGTTCTATTGGACCATGCTTCTGTTCGTTCTTTTAGCTTCTAGATAGTAAGGACCCTATATCTTCCACATCTCCGTGCCCTGTAGCATTCCACCACAGTGCCTGACACAACCATTGAAAGGGGGAGAAGCTTAACTCAGTTTCCTAACTGAATAACTAAGTGCTTACTATGTTGTCAAGAGCTGTGCTAAATTCATTATAAGCCATCTCTCACTGCATCATTGCAAGAGCACTGTGAGGTAGGTCCTATCACCATTCCCATTTTTCAGATGAGAAAACTGAGATTCAGTGAGATTACATGATTTACCCAAAGTCACTCAGCTAATAAATACCAAAGCTGGGTCTTTATAACTTTAGAACCTATGTTCTTAACCTCTGCTCTATGCACCAAAAGAAAACACTTAACTGCACATTTCACCATGGATAGGCCAGCATCTTGCAGAACATTGGTGACTGGGTGGCTTCTTCACAGCACTCTTGCTGGCCAAGGAAGAATACAAACAGGCTGGGATCAAGGGCCTAAGCATGAAGAATGAGGTTATAAAGAAGTATGTTGATTTGTAGTTTTGTGTGGGTATCAAACTAAGTGGCTGACTACTTCTCTAAAGGAGATAACAACAAAGTAGTAGCCTTATCTGCCATTTTGCATATGGAGGCCATTGCTGCTGGCCTCCAGTGATGAAGATTAGTGAAACCTAATTATTTTTTGAAGTCACCCCCACATGCTGCACTTACCAGAAGGTTCTGTAACTTGAGCTTCCATGCTGCAGAATTTGTGCCAGGACACGCGAATGCCAGAAAATCAATTTTCCTGCAGCTTTCACAGTCAGTGTGTTTGCCAGACAAAACCCCAGCCAGCCACTTTTTTTAATCAGCATAGCACCTTTAGTAATAATACTTACTGGAACACTCCTAACAGCAAGAAGGAAAAGACTTAAATCTAAACCCCACTGTTCAATATTTAGAGCCACCAGAGAAGGTGAAATGTGAATATATTGAAATAGAACATTTTAGTGGCCCCCATTTGGACTTATAAGGTATTCTCTGCTAAGCATCTAATGAATTAGTTTTGGTTCCAGTCTCTGCCCCAGTAGCATTGATAACACATAACCTGGCATCATCCTTCCCACCCACATTGCCCATGCCCTCAATGTGGCCCTGACGTATCATCCCACGGCATCCCATCTTGCCCTCCCTCTCCAAGACCTATCTTGATTCTCCATCCATCCCATATTCCTCTGGCACAAATTCCCGAATAAACCAAATCATACAAAGGTGGTGGACAGGAGTTTTGATGCCCTCCCATTTACTGTAATCACATAATCTAATTTTTTGAGGATTTACTACATTCCAGGCACTGTGCTGGGTGCTTTACATAACTTACCTCATTTCATATTCTATCTCCATTTCAGAGATAATTATTAGAGCCTTAGAGGAATTTAAGTAATTTGTCCAAGTGAAACAGAAGGCATGATCTATAATGGTAGGATTTAGGGCCTTGTGACAAGCTAGCGGAGTATTATATTGGTGCCTTTTACCTCATAGCATATTGCACAGGCTTCAAAGCCGAACCAAGGAAGACGAAGGCTATATAAAATCATGTTGAAATGACAGCTCCAAGAAGTAAGCCTCAATGAATTCACTGGCATTTTGGTCAATGTAGTCACTAGCAATTTCTCCACTTGGAGGCAATGTGGAGTAGTAGGAAAAAAACAGGTTTTGGAAACCAACAGGCCTAGATTTGAGTACTAATTCTACCATTTCGCATCTATGCAAATATCACCTTGCTTCTCTACGCTTTGGAAGATGGTGGGGGAGACAAATGATGACAATGTAATTAAGAATATAGACTTCCATGTCAAATGATCTGGGTTTAAATCTCAGCTACTTCACTCATTTATTGATTCAGTTAATATTGATTGAGGACCTTCTAGGTGATAGTCCTTGTTCTAAGTGCTCAAATGTTACAAAGTCCTTTCAGATTTCATCTTAGTGGATGAGACAAAAAAGATGAACAAATATGAAAACAACATGTATGTTTCGGCTGGTGTTAAGTGAAATGAAAACAAATAAGCAGGTAAGGAGACAACATGTCAGGAGTGCTATTTCATCTCAGCGGATGGAAGAAGGCCTCTCTGCTGAGTGACATTTGCCCAGGCACCTGAATGAAGCAAGGGGCAGGCCATGCAAACATGAGGTAGAGTGAGGTAGGAAGAGATTCATTCTAGATGTAACGGCATGAGCAAAGACTCTGACGTGGGAACGTACTTGGTGGGTTTGAGAATGAGGGCCCACGTGGTTGAAGTGAAGTGAGTGAAGGAAGGCACAGTAAGAGATGAGACAAGACAAACCAGAGCCTATTGTGCTGGGCTTCCTAAGCCCTGGGAAGGACTTTGGATTTTATTCTGTGTTCGACAGGAAGTCATTTTGAGGGCTCTGAGCAGAATGATGTGATCCAATTTATGCACAAAAGGACCATGCAGACTGCTAGGGGAGGGTAAAGGTTGAGGAGCAGGGAAACCACTTAAGAAGCGAGTATAGCATCAGATGAAAAATGACTGGCTTAGACTGGGGCAAAGGTGGAAAGAAGTGGTTGGATTTTGAATATATTGTGGAGCCAACAGGGAATGGAATATGAGAGCCAAGAAAGAAGTCAAGGATGACTGCAAGGGATTGGTCTGAATAACTGGAGGAACTTGATGGTGGTGCCATTTTCTTTGATGGAGAACACTGGAGGAGTAGCAAGTGGGGGTGAGGAGAATTGAGAGGGACATTTTGACCCTGCCAAGTTGGAGAGGCCCATGAGCTATCCAAGTGGAGATGTCAGGTAGGCAGTTAGATAAATGAGTCCAGGGTTTAGAGACGTCAGGGTTAGAAATTTTGCCAGCTGTATCATCTTAAACCGGTAAATGAACCAGTAAATAAGTATTAGTTACCTCATCAATAAAATGGAGGTAATGTTTGTTTCATGAAGCCATTTCAAGGATTCACAATAGTGTTTGTAAAGTATAAAGAGCCATTCTTGGTACACCCAAGTGCTTAATAAATGGTAGCCTTCGGATTGTCAGTATTCACTGCAATCACTGGTGGCTAGCTGTTGCAGGATCATCGTTGATTGTTCTAAACCCAGACTGAATATCAGAATCACCTAGGAAGCTTTTTTTTTAAAGATTCATGAGAGACACAGACTGAGAGAGAAAGAGAGAGGCAGAGACACAGGCAGAGGGAGAAGCAGGCTCCTCGCAAGGAGCCCAATGCGGGACTCGATCCTGGATCCCAGGATCACACCCTTGGCTGAAGGCAGGTGACCAACCGCTGAGCCACCCAGGCGTCCCTAGGAAGCTTTTTAAAAAAAAAAATCGTCGGCCCTGCTTCAGGCCAATTACATCAGGATCACAGGAGCAGCGATCAGTAGCTGCCCAGGTATATATTACTTACAGATAGAGAGCAGATGGGCTGGCTTTAAGAGAACTTTTCCTCGAATTAGTTCCAGCTCACCTTTTAGAAAACTAACTCTCCCCAAAAAACCATTAAGTGAAAAATTTAGGCTCTTCCCGATCTTCCTGAACAAATAACTTCTTTTTTTCTTTTACTTTTTTCCCCCTTAGTATGAAAATAATTCTTGCTCTAAGGGCCTGGAAGAAATAGCCACTGCGGAAACTCAGAATATTACAATTCCAGGATAGATTTTTCTCCTTAATAGAATAATGTTTGTTCTTCTCACTTCCTAGGCCCTGGGTTGTCAGGCTTGGCCTCTGCATTACAATTATAACTGAGTCAAGAAGAGTAAGAGTATTGAACTTCTCTTTTAAATGCCTTAGTTATAAAAAATAAAAATACAGCTTGAAGGTGAAATCCAATTGGCCAAGGGTTATAGGCTCTGGATTGCTGAAGATGAAATTTCATTGAAAAATAGAACTCCAGCAGGATGAGGGAAGTGACCCTAGAGTGTTCAATGGCGATGGCAAGGCCTAGAGGCAATCCATTGCTTGGGAGTCCAGGAATTGGAGGCTTTGCTTTAGCTAGTAGTTAAAAGGTGCAACAGGCACACCCATTCTCTGTCCTGAAAATAGATTCTACAATCTAAAGGTGACGGTATATAGTTAGAAAAGTCAGCTTTTTAATACCTACACACACCTCTCCCTTAATCAGTTGATGTGTCCACCATTAGGCTATCATTCCTTTAACTGTGTTTTGATCTTTGCTGAAATGCAAGTTCTCTTGCAAGGGGATCACACTTTGAGCTTTTTTTCATCATTTATTGCTCAGTTGGGAATGTCTCCAATCCTTTTCTGTGAGCAGGATGAAGTGGGGAGGGCATCTTGTATCTGGTAAGGCAAATGGGGAAGAGGTGTTATGGCCCAGGTGGGGGAGTAAAACATGAGAATATCAGAAACAATAAAAGTTGATTCAGTCTTGCTTGATGACAGCCCTAGTAGTCCATATTTATATGCTTTCATTCTCAAAATAAAGGAAAGAAATAATTTGTTGACTTCTGGTTTAAAAAGTGAGGATTTCATGTGGGTTAAGGGTAAAAACATCTTAGTCTTCAATCTCACATTTCAAGGAGGGAATAATAGAAATATCATGCCCCTTGATGTCATACTAAAGTATAAGCACCATTTCGAGCTGAATTTATGTCAACTTTGTCCAGCCCCAGAGTATAATTTACAGCCATCCTTTAACCCACCTGGGCACAGTGTACTGTTGGAGAGCACAGACTCTGGAGGCTGTAGGAGTGAGCTCTCAGCTCCACTACCTGCTGGCTGTACAGCCTTAGGCATGTTAGTTAATTTCTCTATCCTTCTGTCTGTGCGCTTTTAAAATGGGATCATAATATAATCTATTTCACAGAGTTGCTGTATTACATGAATTAATTCAGGTAAAACACCTAAAACAGAGTCTGAATGTATGGGCTCAATGAAATGTTAATTAGTGTTGTTTTGCCCATTTAAGGGTGGCTCCATCAAAGCCCATAAAGCAGGGCTTCTCAGCTGTGGTACTATTGATATTTCAGGTCAGGTTGTTGTTGGTCATGGGGGTGTTGTGAGCACTGTAGGATATTTAGCAGCATCTCTGGCTTCTATCCAATAGCACTCCTCTCCCCAAGTTGTAATAATAATAATAATAATAAAAAGTCTCCAGATGTTGCCAAATGTCTTCTGGGAGGCAAAATCATTGCTGATTGAGAGTCACAGAGGTGGGGGATACTGGGTCCCTTCCTCTAGTGCCCCAGAATAGAGTAATAGGACTTCAGAACCATTTTATCCAAGAGTTTGTTGACTCTGGGTTTCAAAGTCCTACAGCCACTGATGCTACTTTCAACCCACTATAATATTCTTAGTCTAGGTTGGCAAGAGAAGCAGAAAACAGGGCCACCTGGGTAGCTCAGTTGTTGAGCATCTGCCTCTGGCTCAGGCCATGATCCAGGTGTCCTGGGATCAAGTCCTGCATCAGGCTCCTTGCAGGGAGCCTGCTTCTCCCTCTTCCTGTGTCTCTGCCTCTGTGTCTCTCGTGAATAAATAAAATATTTTGAAAGACAGAAGCAGAACAGTGATCTGACTTTGCAGGCTAGGGAGGGACACCAGAAAGGTCACTGGAACCTGATCTGGATTGTCACCTGCACCTTTGGAAAGGAGACACTGGAAACTCCTTGATGTAAAAGTAAACCTGTCCCTGGACTTGAGAGCACAGTGTGAAACTATTAGTCAACGGCACGTGGAACAAGTACCTGACGCTTGAGGGCAAAACTCAATGTCTGGGCAAAAGGTGACCTCCAACTCCACTGAAGTTATCTAAAAGCCCAGCCCCCAAAATAATTCGGGCAGGATCATAGCACACCAGTTGAAAAACTAAGAATAGAAACCAGTATTTCTTTCCCCTTCCCCCAGCTTTCACCAATACCTAGTCACATGGCAGTTGCTCACTGAGCAGAAGGAAACTGACAAGCAGGACTTGTCTGAATGCTTACAAATGTGCAAATTTGAAGTGAAGGAAAGAAAGACAGTGAAACTAGGGTTTGGGCCATGCTTTAGAAATGAAGCAATTTCCTGTGCGCCTTGCTCCAATGGAAACTATTGCCTTTGCTTTAGGGAAAGAAAGTGTAAAATTCAATGATTCCTTTTTCCATATGCACCTCATCAGAGCTACTGGCTTCTTCAAAACAGGTGTGGAAGAAAAACATGTGTCAGATGCATTTGGCAAGCCAGATGTGCTCTTCTGCTGCTGCTCCAAATTGCTCTGATCCCTTCACGTGGTGAGGTGTGAACACTAGGGGCCCATAGCAGGGTTACAGTGTGTGACAAGAACATACACTTACTCCAGTGCCTTACTGGGAAACGATTGGGGTTAGATTGCAGTTTATCCCAATTTGGTGTGGGGGGAGGAAGCTTGAACAAGAAATTAAAAATGTTTTTGAAGATGAGTTGCTCTCTTTCACCAAAAGGTATATTGTCAGTGTTAGAGCCAAAGAGGCTGGGCTTGTAGTGGGAAAACAATCTGTAGTCATGAGTTTAACAGACTTGGAGGGTGTCTTGGCTTTGTTCCTCATTAGCTGTGTCGCCTGGAACAAGTCACTGAGCCAGCAGCAACTCCTGAATCTCTGTATCAGAAGCCCTTCGGGGTTGGGGGGAGGTGTATAAAATGTATAAAATCACCTTGGCAACATGGAAGCCCTATACAGATATAAAGCTTACAGAAATTCAACTATCTCCTGTTTCTGGTCATGATGAATCTAAGATGAATCTAAGATGTCTCTGAATAAGAAAGGGAAATACTTGAAAAGTGATGTGATGGGCAACATTGAAACTCACTCTCCTTTTGGGGACACCAATCCCCTCTATTCAAATAAAAATGATCCCTTGCCCAAGGGTAACAGAAATCCTTGGGGGGTTTTGTTTGTTTTTTAAAGATTTTATTTATTTTTTTCATTTGAGAGAGAGAGAGAGAGAGCATGAGAGTGAGAGAGCATGAGTAGGGGAAGAGGCAGAGGGAGACGGAGAATCCCAAGCAGACACAACCCTGAGATTCCTACCTGAGCCATAATTAAGAGTCAGACACTTTAACCAACTGAGCCACCCAGGTGCCCCAAGGGTAACAGAAACCCTTGTAATATCAGTGAGCACCTCCATGAAGACCAAGACTACTGATGCCAGAGAAGGGGACAGAATGGATCCCTGAGTAAAGAAGACAATGAAATTGGGGGAGAGAGGTACAGAGTGAGAACACAGCTTCTTTGTGACATGTACAAAGCTAGTCTTATGCTTCCAGTGGTAGAATTGGATGATATAGGCATGATGGCAAAAGTGTCCAAAAAATAAATGCATAAAGCTAGCCCATTCCACTTTGGGGAATGCTGAGGTACATAGTATTTAAAACTGGGGGTACCTGGCTGGCTTGGCTGGTGAAGTGTAGGACTCTTGATCTCGGCTTGTGAGTTTGAGCCCCACACTGAATGTAGAGATTACTTAAAAATAAAATCTTAAAAAAAGAAGGTATCTAAAACCATCTTCCCCTGACCTCTCAAATTAATCACTTGGAACACACAGTACATGTTTGGGGCATAGAGATGTCACAAACACCAATACTCTTGGAAAATTATGTAATACTTTGTCAGCATGAGGACAGCAAATTAATACCATAAGTGAATTAGCAGATTATTCATGCTCCTGTTGACAATCATGCTTCCAATCTGTTCTGTTAGTGCAGTTAATTCTCAACTATCAGCATGTCGGAAAGTGCCCGTTGAATCCCGTCAAAATGAAAAATTGTGCTGATGTCCAGATCATGAGAAGAGATTGTGTCATCATCATTTGTGCTAGTGCCACTATATCAAGCATATTATCATCAATTCTTGGGGCCACATTTTAGGAGGGACTCTGAAAAATTAAAAAGTGCCTAGAAGATGGGAGGATCCCAGAAAGGAGACGGGAACAACTGGAATTCATGTCATAAGAATAATAAACAAAGGCCCTTACAATGTTTAGCCTGCGAAAGGGACAATTAATGGGTAACATAGTGGTAGTAATCTTCAGGCTGCACACCATGTGGAAAAGAACTTATTTATTCTGTATTGCTACAGAGTGCAGAATTAGGACCAGTAGGTAGAACTGTTGTAATATTCATTCATTCCACAGATACATAATGAGAGTTTCCTACATGCCAGGCATTATGCTGGTCAGTGGGAATGCAGAAACAAAGAGAGAGAGAGAGAGAGAGAGAGAGAGAGAGAGAGAATTCCTACTCCCAAGGAGCTCAGATGGCATTCAAATGGCACTGGAGATGACCATTAACAAAGCAATATAACCAGTGCTACCTACAATGGAGAAATGGAAGCAGAAAGGAGAGAGACTGCCCAATTCAAACAGAAGGCAGAATTAGGACTGGAGAAGAGAGAGACTCTCATAAAGGATGTCAGCCCAGCAAAAAGAATTTTCCATCAGCTTTTACTGGTGTAAGCTACGAGCCTCTCTTGAGCTCAGGAGTTCCTCACCACCACCGACATTTGAACAGAGAAGCCAGTGCACTGAGTGAGAGGCTGGACCAGGTGGTTTTTAAAGTCTTCTATTTCTTAAAATCTGTTACTCTACCGATTTCAATTGGATGTTCTGTGACCAAGTGGATATTTTAATTGAACTCTTAGGGAAGCAGAAAGCTTCATTCACCGGGTCTCCCCAGTAGCATGTTCTGGTTAATGGGGATTTTAATGTATGAACCCCAAATAAACTACCAAACATGAATTTTAAAGGGAAATTTGACATCCTAACCATTATTTTTCCAACAAATTTTTTAAAACCAAATCCAATGATAATGACTTTTATTGATAGCAGACCTTGGCCATTCACCAGGAATATATCTGTAGACCCAAATACACGAATAACACTTGAACATATCATTCTCTCCATAAAATCAAGTAATGATTCTGTGATTATGGGACTAAAGTAATTTATAATGCTATGAAATTCTGCCACTAAAACAAATTATGAAAAAAATAAAAATAAATAAAACAAATTACGCTTTCTATACTATAAAAACATGTAATGTTTTCAGCCCTGCCTGTGTACCAGGCACTGTTCTAAGTGAGATGCTTGTATTAACTCATTCAATTTCTCCCAAGAATCCCTTGAATTAGGTACTTAAAAAAAAGTATCCCATTTGATGGATGAGGAAATTGAGAAACATAGGGGCTAGACAACTCATGCACCTAGCAAATGAGCTTCAAACCAAGCAATGTGACTCCACATTCCCAACCACTGTACTATACAGTTACTTTGTATTACCTGTGTCTCCAGAGGAAGAGTTATGCACAGTGACGAGGAGCAACCAGCACCACTGCAAAGATATACGAGAAGTCTGAGTCTCAGTAGCAGGCTAAGTGCGGTCACTGATTACTTGTTTCCACGCATCAACCTCACTGGACCCAAGATTCAAATTTCCACTCAACAACAGGGCAAATTTCTCCATATGGTTGATCTTCATGACTTATTACAAATAGTTGGAACAGTGACTTTTGAATCCATGAATGCTAGAGCTCTGCTTTATCTGCTATTTTGGATTAATCTGTTCCTCCTCCATTCATGGATATCTCCTTTTGGATCTCATATGCTAATTATCTAGCAGTGCTAAGAGAATTTCGAGTGGTCTCTGGTCACGCCCATTGTTACGTACCCTTCTTACATACAATATGGTGCTCTGTGGCATGAAATAAATGAATCGCGGCAGGTTTGAGGAAAAAGAACTTGCCATTACACATCTTACCCATAATTTTTTAAATTTCTCCCAGATGACTGAGCTAAGATTCAGTTCCTTTTATTGCCTTCAGTATTTCAGCCAAAATAAGGTAGACTGAAAAAAATGCTAGTGATTTTTTTTTTCTTCTTTTTGGTCTACATGTTAGATTGCCACTTAAGTACTGGTTAGGAAGATAAACGTTTCAGCTTAATTTTTCTCACTTATGAGCCATTGCATTTTCGCTTTCTTAACCTCCTTCAGAATTCACTCATCAACCAGGACCCAGTCATTTCTACCACTAACTAACTTTTCATTTACAGGGTTCATTAATATCTGCTGCATGTACATCATGCACATTTAAAATGCCCACTTCAAGCACTGCCATTTATTCTCCTATAAATGCATCATTACCTAAAGGAATAAACCTTTTAACCTGTATCAGCAATCAAAGAGCTCAAGTAAATGATGAAGTAAATGAATCCAAATTACAGTACATTCAGATCAGAATTCACAGACCCCTTTGCCCTTGTCTTATAAATTTATCTTTGGAAGCCATAGCCTGTTTACAAATAGCATAAGAGACAAATTGGTCCACCCTCTCTCCCCCTTTCACTCAGGTTTGATGGGGCAAGATGAACACAAAAGATCTCCTTTCAAGTGCACAAAGATATGCACCTACTACAGTATTGCCTCTAATGCCAAAAAAAAATGGAATTAATCTAAAATTCCTTCAATGGGAGGTTGGGTAGATAAAGTACAGTATAGCCATAGATCGAAATGCTCTGCAGCCATCACAAAGGAGATGTGTTTATTCTCATAAGATATAAAGAGATGCAAGGGAATGATAAAGACCAAATTCAGAGGCACCTGGGTGGCTCAGTAGTTGAGCATCTGCCTTTGGCTCAGGTCATGATCCTGGGGTCCTGGGATCGAGTCCTGCATCAGGCTTCCCGCAGGGAGCCTGCTTCTCCCTCTGCCTATGTCTCTGCTCTCTCTGTGTGTGTCTCTCATGAATAAATAAATAAAATCTTTAAAAAAATAAAAGACTCAATTCAGTGTAATGTTTACTTTTGGTCTGGAGGAAGGATATGCAGTTAGGGAGGGGAATATAGTCAGACTTCAACTAACTTCATAAAGTTTTATTGAGTTTTGTGGCAAGTACAAGGTATTCTTACATTATTTTTTTATTTTTCAGTACATCTGAATTATTTACTATTTTTAAAAATTCTTGGAACCACTGACTAGGAAATTCCTACTGAGATAAAATTCAGTCATTGAGAATGCATTTCATTGTGATGTTTAGAAATTGTTTTATGTGTCAGATGAGGATAATGTTATATGGAAGGCGCATAAATATCGATGGGTGAGATTTCAATCTTAGAAGGCCTGATTATTGAGGTAGAAAATTACTGGTGTGGACAACAAAGGTAGGCCATGTGACAAAAACAAAAACAAAACAAAATGGATTACAAAACATATATCCTGATCGGCTTAGCTGGGAATTGGATCCAATGATCTTGAGAGTAACTTCATTTCTAGAATTCTACAGTGTTCTAAAACTAGTGCTGGTAGCCATTTTTCATCAACTTTCTGATAACTTTGACTAATAATCTAGATGTCACCCTGATCAGGCTAAGCTTCAGTCATTAAGCAAATATATCTTGAATGCCTACTATGTGCATTGTGCTGACTGCCAAGAGGCCACCAAAATGAAGCAGGCAAGGACTTTGTCCTCAAGAACACCCAGTAACATAAGACAGTCACATTGTCAACTCACCAAAATGCATTCCAGTAAGCTCTGTAGCAAAGGTATGAGCAAAAGTGCTTTAGGAGCACCCAAGAAAGCACTTCTGCGCAAGCAGGAGAGAGTCAGGAAAGATTTCACAGAAGACATGATATTTGCTCTTGACCTTGTAGGATGAATAGGGATAATTCAGGCAGAAGCAAAAGCATAATCAAAGGCATAAGACATGAAGGGGTGTGGCATATTTTGGTGAATAGTCAATAGTCCAATGTGACTAGATCATAGGAGACTGTAGTCAAGACCATAAAGACTCTTGAATATCATACATAAGAGTCTGAATTTTGTCCTGGGTCTTAGGGAACTATCAGAAGATTTTAAAGAATTATCAGGTTTACATTTTGGAAGGATCACTGGAAGATAAATTGGAGATATGAAGCTGGGAAAGCAATTAGGAGGCAATGTAGTTCAGATCAAAAAAGTGATGGGAGCCTGCTCCAGGGCAATGGTAATGAGAAACTTTAATCTCAAAGTGTCTATAGGACCATCAGGTGGAGATGTCCATCAGCGAGGCTTGTTCGCTGTCTCCCCAAAACACATCTTGAACTCAACCTCTTCTTTCTACCTCCATTGCTCCCAACCTAGTTGAAGCTACCACCATCTCTCCCCTGGACTACTAGAGTAGCCTCCTAACCAGTCCCCTTGCTTCCACTCTGGCCCTCCTTAGAGTGTATTCATATAGCAACTGGAGTAATGTCTTAAAACTTTAAATCAGACCTTATCACACCCATCCTCAAAATTATCCAATAATTTCCCATCAAAATAAATCCAAACTTTTTACCATGACCCATAGGTTCTTATAAGATCTGACCTCTGATTATCCTTCCAAACTCCTTTCCTACTATTCTTCTTTTTGCTCATTTGGCTTCAGTCATAATGGCTTTTTTCCCCATTCTGTTTGCAAACCAAATGTGGAAACCATACTTCCAATCTCAGTGAACAATTTCAGTGGGGGATCTGATTGCCATAAACACAGTGCTTACTTTCCAGGGCAATAGCTCTGGGAGCTCCAGCCCTCTGGAATTGTTTAAGCAGGCCTCTAGAATGTAGCCAGTCAAAATCCAGAGAAGAGCAACTAAACTAACAATCAAAAAGTCTGAGGTAGGGGCCAGAAAAGCTCGTTAAAGGACACTTGAAGTCATGGCATATGTTTATAGTTTCTACCATGCTACCTCACCTCTAGTAAAATAGCACTTTAGAATTTTTCCACAGGGTTTTCATTCCTAAGGACCTAGCTCCCAACTCAATTGGTAGTCATGGGGTCATTGGGACCACACTTCTTTATATTCTCCAGAATGCCTAACATAGAGCTATAAGAATTTAGTACATGTTCTAAGGACCACCCGATTTGAGATGAAATTTAATGGCATTAAATTCAAAATCCAACACGGTAAAGATGAGGGAAACTTGGCTTGGTAGGAAGAAGTAACAGTTTGGGTTTGGCCTCTACGTGAGGCCTTCACACCCCTAGTAGAGTGCTTTAGCTATAGCACGTGTTCAATAAATATTTGTTAAAAGGATGGATGAAAGGCTAAATACATGAATGCAAATTCAGGCAGTGTCGTGCTAGAAAATAATTCTCCATTGACAAGAAGCAAGCAGTGTTTCTTTTCATCCTCTTTGTTGGATATCTGGGGTACCATGTCTATTTCTAGGCAATCTAATTGAAGAGAAGCATTGCTAGCTAGTATCCTATGGAAGATAGACCAAAATTGTGAGTGTTCTAGAAATAGTTTTAGACATCAGTGGAGTTTAGCCAGGTGAAGAGATGAAGGGGAGAATAACAATGGCCTTGCAACATTTGGGGGGCCATCATGCAGAAGAAGGGACACGATTGCTTTGCATGACTCTAGCAGATAGTGCTAATAGTGCTAATGGTTGGGAGTGACAGAGAAACAAATTTCAGCTCAGAATAAGAAAGTACTTTCTTAAGATAATTGATGCCCCGTGCCAAGTGGGCTAACTAAAATGGTTGTACGCCTCCCTCCAATGGCATTTTTTTTTCCAGGCAAGTAAAAGGTAATCACATAGCAGGATATTAGAGGGGAGATTTCTGAGTTGGGAGGAAGATTGAACTAGGAAAGTGTTTTTCAAACTCGACTGCAAACCCATTAGTGGAGCCATGAAATCACTTTAGTGGGTCCTAACTGGCACATTTTGGTTTTTTTGTTTTTTTCAGGGAATTAGAATAGAATAGAAAATATTAGGAAGCACCACACATCGCAAAAATGAGTATGGTTTTAAGGAACCTATTTTGGAACCATGTTTACATATGTATGAATGTACCTGCTGGGTTACAGCGTGGCGCGCTTTTCTTCCCGTGGGTTGCCATCAGAAATGTTTGAACACCACTGCACCAAGGTCTTTTCCAGTTTTAATATCTGGTAGCTCTAAGAATTCTTCTCTCTGTTGCAGAGGTCCAAAATCGCTGTCTATGAGAAAATGTGGTCTTACATGAAATCAGCAGAGCCATCTGTGTTTACCAAAACAACCGCAGACGGAGTGGCCCGAGTGCGCAAGTCCAAGGGAAAGTTCGCCTTCCTGCTGGAGTCAACCATGAATGAGTACATTGAGCAGAGAAAGCCGTGTGATACCATGAAAGTTGGTGGAAATCTGGATTCCAAAGGCTATGGTGTGGCAACCCCTAAAGGCTCAGCATTAAGGTGGGTGGAATAATATAACAATATCCGTGTTGTTATAGTATTCCACCTACCCTGATGCATTTTGTTGTCATTTTCTTTCTTGTGGATTTTGAGGTAACTTTTAAAAGTTTAAAACCTACAATATTCCATGGAGTTAAATAAGACGGTAAATTATGGTTTCATCTATTTAATGCATCCATTTTTTTTAATGTTCTCTCTCTGTGTTGTCCTCTCTGACTGTTTGTTGCTGTTTTAATTTTACAGTTCAACGGCTTTTTCAATTTAAATGGTAAAAGCCAAGTTATGGTGCCATATGTGACGAATGTTAATTGCATGGATGTGGTGTTCTTGTTACTTTTTTTCTCAAAGACAATTTCCCCATCCCGCACACTTCAGTTTTGAGCAAATGTTATCCTCCATGCCACCTTCCAATATTTAACCCTGTATTTGCTGTACAGACATTTTTATAGCTCCACGTTCTGTGAAATTTAGCCAATTTGTCCTCTTGTGCTCCTTTTTATACGTTAACGATTTCCTAAGCATTTGTGCATTTTCTTACAAGTTATGTTTTATCGTTTCAAGAAATGCTGTTAACCTGGCAGTATTAAAACTGAATGAGCAAGGCCTCTTGGACAAATTGAAAAACAAATGGTGGTACGACAAAGGAGAGTGCGGCAGCGGGGGCGGTGACTCCAAGGTCAGCCTCAATGTCACCACAACCGGGTACCCTTAGTGACGAGTAATCGGCAAGACTGTTATCTTATTATTGAGGAGAGAGCACAAGACTCACACATAAGGTGGAATGACCAGGTCATTCCCCTGCCTGGCAGCTTTGGGAACCAGAAAGACTCCAGGGCACTGCCCTCATTTTTGATCTAACTTGGGTCCCTTCTTAAACTCCCAGACAGAGGCTACCCCTCCACACCCCCTCCTTCCCCTCACACACCAGACTGGTTGCCTTATGAAGGCCATGGTGTGGGTGCCAATGGCCTAGGCTTTCAAGAGCCCAAGGCTTTCCTTAAGACTGTCCCCGTCTGCCTCACATGAGTGGTGTGAGAACCAAATCAATCTACTGAAAAGTCAGGTTACAGCCTTTTGTTCCCCCCCACTAAGGCATGATGGTTGCTCACAAAGATTGGTTGGTTGATTAGAGTTGGCTTCTTCAATTATGTGTATGAGTGATGAGATGTTGTTCTTGATATGTGATGGCCTATTCAAGCTGGCCCCGCTTAACTTGAAAGCCAAAGAACAAGCTCGGTTTCAAGTTAAATGGGGTCTTTCTTCAATAGGCCACCCCATATACAGACTTGGCAAAGACATTTTGTATATTTAAACAAGTGCGTCGCCTAACTGTGATACTCCATGTGTATAAATTCCTGATTTGGCTTCTTCTTAGCCATGTTCTTGGTTCAGGTAGGTCTAATTGTTATCCAGGCTGCCTTCATGAGAAAATCCATCTCACTTGACACTCCTTTGGCTCCTTAATGCTCTTCGGGGCTAGAAAGAACGAATAGCCTTCATCCAAGCAACAAGAAATAGGGGCAAGCTCAGAAGCCATGATACCAAGTAATGGAAGGACACACTGGGTAAGTACAGGAGAGGACCTGAAAACAGAATCCTCCATGACCCAAAGGGCATGCGAATTATATTGAAGCATGTATGATCAACTCTTGTACAACCAAGATACCATGGGCATCTTAAGGTGAAGAACAGTGTTTCCCATACACAGGCCAACAGACAGGCAAGCCAAACCTTTTCTCCTTCAGAGACAATGGTTACACCTCTGCTCTTCTCTTTCTCTCTCCATTCCTCAGGATCCTGATGGAAAAGTTAGTTGGCCAGTCTGCAGTATAATAGGAGTTTGGAAACACTGATACAGAGCACTTTCCAAGAGATAAATTCAAATACAACTCTCTTCAGCACATAATCTATCCAGGCAATGGCGAGGTCTTTTATTGTAAAACCTTGATTAACCAGAACTCACCTAACCAGTACCCCAACTAACCGAATTCATGCCCCTCCTCAGTACTCCACATTGATGAGAAAGCAGCAATAGTACCAAAAGAGAAGAATTCTGCAAGGAATTGATTTTTCTTAAATCACTTGCCAAGAGATGACCTGTGGTTAGGTCACATTCAGCTTTGTCTCCTATATCTTCTCTCCATCTGGATTGACCCTCAAACATTAGAGGCTGCTTCCCGGAGGCGAGAAAGTGGATACAAGCATTTTGAGGAAAAACAAAACAAAACATATTATTAGCCAAGAATGAAACAAAATGAGTATTCTTATTGAAAATTCCATTCATCCCTTATGGATTCCAATTAATCAAGGTTTTACTATGTGTGTCAGAAAGCAGTAACTTCCTTTCCCACCAGTGTGAACCGATGACATTGACAGTTTAGCCAGCCAAGCTTTCGGCTCAGTTGAGTTTTGCAGTGGCTAACCTGATGCCTAGAGTATTTAGCACCTTCTTCCTGGTCTTTTTCTCATGTTCTTAGCAGGCCACGGAGAACCTAATTTTCTCATTCAAGTGAGTTGCAGAATGAAAATTGAGCTGGATTGGATACATTGCTCTCATGAATTCATCATTCACACTCATCATGGTTACAAAGGAGCCATGGACTGTGTCAAGATGACTCTAAAACATCCACATGATGCCAAGTGTCCAGAAGTTTTCAAATAACCAGATGTTTGATGTCACATAAACCAAAAAAAAAATCTGCATGTATTTGGCTGAATTTTTACTTTTGACCCAGATGTTTTGGTTATCATGAAGACCCCTAAAACTTTAGACCAGCTCTTTGCTAATTACAACCAGCAATCAAGCCTTTCTTTTTTCCTCAGCTGATACTGCTGCAAAGTTATCAAGTAACCTTATTGCCAGCCCACGATTTCCAGATTATCTGATTTTCGATATTCAGATAGAGTCTAAATGTGTCCAAGTTCTCTGACATTAGTGCTACCGGCCAGGCATCTCTCAAATCACTTGTTTTGGTCATTCCTCCAGCCAGCCTTTTGAAATAAGTCAACCCCTTTTCTCAGCTATGGATAATAGTATGATGAGTGCTGCATCTCCAACGATTGCTTTTTCTGTTTCCGGATTACCAAGGAGCTTGCCTTTATCCTCTCCCTTCTTACTACCTGCTGTTTTCTGAGAGTGAGCAAGAGAAGGGGCGAGAGATGAACTTGAATCCATTTTACCACTATTTGGTGGTGACGCCAAAAATCAATGGAGAAGAAGGTAGAAAAGGCAGCAAAACCCCATTAATCTGGAGCCCTCATATTTATAATTTGTGACAAACCACAAAGGGACCAGTCGATGAACTACCCAAATAGTATCAGGAAAGGGGCCAAGAGAGGTTTGTTAAGCAAATGAAGAGTTTAGATTGTCAGTTGAATTTTTTCCTTAAGAGAACAAATTTTTCTCAAATGTTGCAAGCATTTGTGAGATACATTCATATTCATTACAAAGCTATCCGCTAACGTAGCTCTCTCAAGGACCTCCACTATGGCAATGTATTATAGTGAGTTTGAATTACAAAACAGACTTAAAGTAATAAAACTGTCATTCTTTAAACCTGTTTTGTAATTCGGGACTTTCTCATTCAGACAGTCCCTATGTTAGTCCAAGTCAGGGAGGTTTGACTGTATTGGTAAAATGGCTTGAAAATTACACTTCTTTATTGTAACCCATCCCCAGTTAACATGACAATTGGCTGTTGAATATGCCATCATTTCACAGAGAGTGAGACCCAGAGATGGTGGTGACTTTGAGAAGGTCACACAGCTAATGTTGTCACAAATCTCTGAGTTTCAGGGTCACCTCTTGTGATAATATTGCAGACAGCGATTGATCACATATACCCATCCAACGGGCAATGTGAATCTGATTGCACGTGATATATTTCCATGAAAATCAGGTTCATTCTCAACTACCTCGGTTACAAGGCAAATGGCATATTTAAGCCATTTCAGCCCTCAGTACTGATTACTAAAAATGACAATAATCACAAAGCCTGACATTTATGAGTGCTTTTATTTTTTCAAAAACACTCCCACACCTATTATCTCTGAAACCAGGAGAGAGAGAAAAATCTACAATACTTATCTCTCTCTCTTCCGCAACCTTAAAATAATGATAAATGGGTAATTATGTTAAATTGTTGACTTTTTCCCCCTGGCATGAGACATCATCCATTTTCAGCCTACTCTCAAAAAGTTACCCTTCTACAGAAGGAACCAGTAATTTTTCAGGCTGCTTTAAATGTGCATGTTTAAACTAGCGCAATAGATATTTAATTTCACTTTGTTATTTTATTTCATTTTCTGAATACAAGGAATTAAGACAAGGTCAGTCACTGAGGTGGCCTCTGAACCAGACCTACAGGCCAGAACTGAAAAACTGCTTGCTTTTAGCAATTTCCTGAACCTCAACTAATAGGACCCAAACAAATCAGACCTGATCCTTCCTTGATGGACTATAAATGTACAGGCAAGGATCATGAAAATTAGAGCTGTGGTTTGGGAATTTTTAACCTGCAAATCACCCTTTTGTGTTAGTGTGCTATTACAATGTGTGCCTAAATGGGGTAATTAAGAGCCAGTAGGTTGTTCCAGCGATAAACCCCTATCACCAGGGGTTTGTGACACAGCCAGTGAAAGTCTGTCACTGTAAATCACAACAGAATGGGGATTTAGCTGCTGAATTACCACATAAGCACATCAGCCTCCCTCCACAGCTGCCTGTCACTTCAAACTTTCGAATTCTTCTGACCCACCCCCACTTGCCCTGCTTCACTCTGTTAATCTTGGGGAAAGGGCACCAATTTAGCCTTACCTTCCTAGAAGGGGTCTGGTCTATGAAACAAGCTCTCTGCGCCTTGAGGGACAAGGCTTTATAAACCCTACCCCACCTCGCCCTAAAATTGTCTTGGCTTTAGTTCTATCCAGGGATGTAGGCTTCCAATGTCTGTATTTTCCAAGCTGAAAATCAGCACTCTTTGTGTGCTTTAGGAGAACATTGGAACAGAATGTTTAAACGGAACCATTCTGAACCCCTTGACTAGAATGAGAGTTGTATGACAGATACCTTAACTTGCAAAGCACATCAGGAAGCAAGGGATGACAATGGGACATGCAGTTAAACTTTAATAAAGTAAATAAACACTTGTATAATCATTATGATTTATAGAATCTTGATAGAGAAATGCAGCTTTGTCATCTTTAAAAACATATAGCGACTAGAATAACCAATGTGACGCTAGGAGAGCATTTAGGGAACTTGTTTTCACAAATTCAAAAAGTGGCTTGCAATTAAAATTAGTTGTTTCTTTTTATGTGGGTGCTTTCAAAGGACCTAAAAAGAGTTTGTTCTCTTAAGAAATTCAAACACGTCCTTCCTTCCTATCACTAGCAATCATTTTTTTTATCTCATGCATTTGCTTACCAAGTCTTGTATTCAAAGACAGTAAAAAGTTATACTTTAGAACTTCCTACCTCCAAATGCCCTCTGCTTCCTATGTGGTGGTCCTTAGATGAATGAGGTAATACTATGTTCCCCATATGTATAAACGAGATCCTCGGTTTTGTGTGTATTTCTTCTTCCGTGTATGTCTACAAACCTCCTCTCCTATGCCACCGTCTCTTAACCACTTCTCTTCCACACCCAGAATTCTTTGACATTCTTGGGCCTTGGGTAACGGATGTGAAATCTGCATCTGCCTTTTACCAGCAACAAGATGGACCTTTTATTGGCAGGAGCCATCCCTAAGGTAGACATTTTGGATGCCCAGGGTTAAGATGGATCCCAATGACTCTTTATTGACACTGTTATGTGTGTAGGCAAGAATCATTACAGATCGATGGCACTTCCTGGGTCTTAGAAGAAGTTCCTGTGAATCACCGAGACTGGTTTGGGATCAAGGAGTAGGGTGAGTATATTATGCTCTTCGTTGGTTTGCATGTCTCTGTGCTGGTGCTGCCTCCCGGAAGTATGAAGAACTGACAGTTTTCTTTCCTGGTAGTGACTAAATTTGCTCCTTGAACTTTACTCAGGTCTTCTTCCCAAGAGCAAACCCTCACTTTCTCTCAAGTGGCTGCTGCAAGCAAGGGACCTTTTTGCCTTAAGAACTGAACCAGTCCAGTGACTGCCAAAACCGTTGATTTTGCCAGATGGTGTTAAAGAATAAATTCTACCACCGGAAAAAAATTGTAATCCAGAAAAAAGTTGTTTTAATTAATCCACTCTAGTGATTTTTTAAAATTGACTGTGTGGCCTTAACCATGATTTCTATGATTAAGACATGATTATTTACCTTTGGTGTTATCCTGATAACTTGAATGTGTTTCTAATTGACAAATAATGACTAAATATTCAACACCAGAGCAGAAAGAGCAGCAGGAGTGGAAAGGCTGAAGGTAAGAATGCTGTTACACAATAATTGCCAAGAGGAGAGACATCGCTACAGAGGCAGAGTGAAATGGTGTGTGTCTATACTCTTTCTGCCCCACTAAGACCAAATCATTTGGTTTCTGTTCATTTGGAGAGAAGGTTATAGAACCACACTCTCTGAAAGGCACGACAGCCATGGAAAAGAGACATGAAAGATTTGAAATGATTGGAAAAAATGTAATGAGGGTGGGAGTTGAAGTTGGTGGAGTAGGGTGGGGGCAAATATTTGGAGAACAATTAAAATCCATTCTCTTTTGACTTTCTAGAGAGCGGTACAGCATTTGGCCCTTGGCACGTGAGGCAAATCCCCATTGGTCACAGGTGGCAAAAGTGTGCTCCAAGCACTAAATCACCTTAAAGCCTAATTTCATCTGGCCTTGAAGCAAATACTTCTCAAAATACAAAACTAAGGCAATAGCATACTTACATTTGAGAGAGAGAGAGAGAGAGAGAGAGAGAGAGAGAGAATGAGAGGGAGAGACCGACTCTGCTGGTGTGTCCTATCTAGCATCACTGCTGGAAAGGGCAGATAAGTGGATGCTAGAATGCATGCTAGGAGAGAGTGGTATGTGCCCTGGCATGGCAACCAGTAGTCAGCTGCTTTCAGATCTGATACATAGACCCCATTTGCTGCAATCTAATGGAGTGTAAGCTAAGACTGATTATTTTTCTATGGGTCATGCTCAAGAGAGGGCTATTCAGGAGAAAGGATGTTGGCACCCATCAGGTTTAACTCTCAATGAACATTTTGCCTAGAGTCAGGGGCATGAACTCGATGTCTTCAGAAACACATGTCATGTGAGTTTCTGATGTAATGTGAGACCAGTTTCTGTCTGTCTTCTCCATCTATGCTTTTCTTTCTTGGTGCCATTGGGATGAACTAAAGAAAACACATTTATACGTTAAAAAAAAAAAGCCCAACCAAATTTGATAGTTTGAGTTTTTAATGGATCTTAAAACAGAGTTTTCAAGTGCATCATATCAATTATGACCTGGGGAAGTATCTGTGGCCATGTTTTAGCCAAAATTGGCTTCTCCAGATGCTTAGCATCTTCCCTGAGGCCCTTCTCTCTATCAGGGACAAATTGAGTAAGAAGTCCTTCCAGACAAATTGGGTAGTGTGAGATAGTACACAACCAATAATGGTTTTGAATTCCTGTTCTAAAGGGAGAGGTTGGACAAAGGCCCGGTTTGGCAGAAATCCATCAGTGAAATTCACAACTTGTGGAATCAAGGGGTCTATCACTTTTAATTTGAGAGATGATCATCTGGAAGAGCACTAGCTTTACTCACATATCCACAAGTGACTTCTGGAGCTGCTTCTCTAGCATAGATGCTCATCAATAGGTTTCAGTCACTAGCATTGTTAGGCCCTTAGTAAAATGACTCACGGCTTTCAACTCCTCATGTTATGTGCATGCATTATTGAATTTGCTCTCTGCACTTGCATTAAATTATGATCTCATTAGCAAGGAGTTAAATAGGTTTGAGCTGCATTTGTGAACTACATAGATATAAATTCTCACTCAGAGGGAGCTTCTAGCAGCTAAGCTCTGCATAACTCTGCAAATCATTGTAGCTGCCCCTGGGGACTGAGGGTTGCTTGGGTGGCCAGGGTGCAGTAATACCTGCAGTCATATGTACATGTTCCCAGGTTGTGGAGAAAGCTCAGGCTGATCCAAGGGTAGAAAGATTGAAATAACTTAAACCCTCATTCTCCTAGAATCCTGCATCCAGAAATCTCTATGAAAAGAATTGGATAGAGATTTTTCTAAGGGCTCCAGATTCCAGTGTAGTCTAGGGCATATTTTGAACTGCCATGATCCCTAACAGCTACTGTATGGAGAGGTCACATATCCCAAGGAAACCATCAGGAAAGAATATAAAGGACCTTAGAGTAAATCTTTTTATCTAGCAAAGAATCTTCTCTTGCTTGGTCATCAATTCAATTGGCTTCAAGTGAATAAATCAAGACCTACCTGGGCAGAGATGTCTCTAGTCGCACATGTCTGCACATGTCTGTGATTTCCTGAGTGATGTTAGGAGTTTTTCAGAAATGGCTAGGGAAGCATGTGAGCAATTCAGAAAGGTGACTTGTCCCCATGAAAGCCTGAAATATCTTCAGTAGAAAAGCCAGTGAAAGAGAGGATGGCTATCCTCCCTCCACTGGGCTGAAGATAATTCTAAAAAGTCATTCAAAAAAAAATCACCAGGTTCCAAGAAGCAAGTGTCAGTAAGTTGGAGTGAGGTTGAGATGAGGCATGGGGTGAGGGGAGGGCTTCCAGATTAGGTTGTGATAAGCTTCCATTGTCATCACCCAGATCCAGATGTTAGGCTGAGTTCTTCATCACCTATGCAAATACACTACCCTTCCTCGTATATTTCTTTTACTTCTCTGTGATCTCCTTGTCTTTCTCTGTAACCTATGTATTTACACATATATCTATCCCTCCTCAGGGCAACATTGAAGATCTTCTGGCATCATTAATTAAACAGACATTTACTCTTTAGGTGTCCACCCTCAGAAAGGAGAAGTGAAGCCATTCAGAGCAGAAATCTATCCCACAGTCTCTTGGGCCGATAAATAGTACTGCCCCAGGGTTCCTGTATTTTTCAGGCTCAGAGACATAGCCACAGTACAGACTTTTATATCAACCCTTCCAGGATCACTATTTGGAGGAATCAACTTGGTCATTAATTCACCAGGCCATTTTTTTTTCTTCTTTCCCACTCTGGGGAACTCAGCACCCTCACATCTCTCTCCCCACATTTTTCCTCTTTGTTTGTGGCTCCAAACTACCTATTTTGGGGATATTTCCTGAACTCAAAATTGAAAAAGAAATTGGACACTTCCTTTGAAAGATATCAAAAGTTTTAGTTACTTTGGGGTTTTTTTAATAAACAGTTTCTACTTTCACAGTAAAGAAAATAGCCTTCTTATCCTAAAACTGTCTCCATATGTAACACTGGCCATCACTAAGATAACACTGAACTGGCTGGCACATCCCAGGAATGAGCTGGGAATCTGGACAACCGCCACCGAGGGCTGGATGCCTCGGATTAGTGAGCACAGTCCTTTGTAGCTGAGGTACTGCCAGGTGTGGATGGCAGAGATAAGCAAAAATTTGTATCAGCTAGTTATGGTTTCTTTTATTCAAAAGTAGAACTCATTTTCAAAGCATTATGCATTACATTACTACCTCTATTTAAAAAGAAAAATAGATGCCACTCCAAGACTGTTCCCCACACTCAGTATTCATTATCCTGCCACCAGTCCGCACTGCCTTCACATACTTTTAAATGACGTGATTCACCTTTGCTCCTACCCTCTTCATCTGATCAACAATCCATACACATTTCTATGAATACTCTTAGGGGAGTTTTACACTCTTCTTCCTTGAACATTTTTTAAACAAAATATAACAAAGAGTTGGAGTCTGTAAATAGTTGCTCTGGTCCATTTCCCATTTCCCAAAGGAGCTTTGTATTTTAACAAGGAATATTGCTCAAACTTAAAGGTGGGCAATTCTCAGGACGGAATTTCAGGTACCCGTGAGGAAAATAGTTTTGGACAGGGGGACATACCCAGACCTCCTGAAATTACATCACGAAACTCTCCTGTTCTCTCCCTAAGCCTCTGGATGCCTTTTTCTTGGGAGGGCTGTACCCAGCAAAGGGTTCATAGCAAGCCTGTCAGAGGTGAGAATGCCTAATTTCCATGATAGGAATCTGACCTACTTTGTTTAATTCTTTCTGTTCTCTATTGAGGTGAGTACAATAAATATTTCTGACTTATAATTCTCTTAGGTACCAGTTAAGGGCCTGCAGTAATTGCTCTGAAGCCTCCCCTGGAGACATATTGCTGCCACACAGTGAAAGGCCCCAGCTGCAAGATATGCCCTTGCTAGGTTGATAGTTACTTGGAGTGTGGTAGTCCCTAAAGACAAACTTCATTATGAACATCCAAGCACGAAGAATAGAAATAAAGAGGACTGCACCCTTTCGTGTGTTCCACTAGAGAGTGCACAGTACAGAGTTAAATATATATTCATTTGCCCTCTGGCCTGCCCCATAACTTGCTGTGCAGGCTTGAGCAGATTGCTTAACCTATCTGTGCCTCAATTTCTTGACTTACAATGTAGAGGCCATAAATCTACCTTCTTAGGGTGATCATTAAATTCAAACAATAGTAAGAAGTGTGATAACTTGGGGAAATATTAGGCTGAAAAGCAATGCTAAAAGAGAGTTAGCTATGCAACAAGCATTTGTTGAGAGAATGGGTCTAAGCAGGGATACAAATACGTAAGCCACAGTCCCTGCACTTGAAAAGCACACAGTCTAGTGGGAGTAAGAGACACATGTGTAAATAGGAAGGAGGGAGAAAATACTGAGGCAGGGAGCAAAAACTGCTTCACGGAGACAGTGACATTTAAAATGACAGAATGCCCATGTGATTCCTCTTCCTTTAAAATCCCAGATTGTGTGTGCATGTGTGTGGGTGTGCGGGTGCGTCAGGGGAGTGTCAATACATTTGGTTGAATTGGAATGAGCTGGGCAATACATCCAGGAAGGTGCAGTAAAAAAGAAAATCCTGGCAGCATTTCTCTGCCATCTCAGGCATTTCTTCCACCCCACAGCAACAAACAGTTCTAGGAGATTTGGGCCTTGTATTTTCTTTTCTTGGCAGCTATCCTAAACCTTGTTAAGTGGCATTATCTGTGATTCCTGATTACAGCTTTTATGCTCCTTGGCTGTGCTGCTGCTTGAAATGTTTGTTTTTCTCCTTTATTTTTATTTAGAAGTTCCCAAACGCACATTGGTTCCCTGCCAGATTTCATAAGCCCTGTGATTTTTTTTTTTTCCAATCGAAGACTAAACTTCTTCAAGGTAGTGTCTCTCCCACCTCCCGCCCAGTTGTGACCATGAGAAGTGACTCTAGACATTGCCAAATAGCCCCTGGAGGACAAAAGGACCCCTGATTGAGAACCATGACAGTAAGGTAACCTCCACAGTAACCGCGGAGGCCGTAGAAGCGGAGAGCAGTTAGCAGCCATTCTGCAGAGGTCACCGGATGTCCTCCGGCAGTGACAGGCCATTTGTCAGAAGTAGGTTTCCAAACTGCCGACCTACTGAGCCTGGGTTTTAGCAAGGGTGGATGGTAGCAACCTAGAATAGGCCGCAGCACAGAAAAAGCATTCCTTCTCCAACACCAGTGCTTCTCAAACTTCTCTTTATCCCAGGACCCTTTTACACGCTTAAAAATTAAAGGGAACTCCCAAAAGATTTTGTTTATGTGTGGCATATCTACTAATATTTACTGTATCAGAAATTAAAATGGAATTCTAAAAGGATGTATTCCTTAATTTATCTTAAAACTAATAAACCCAAAATAACAATAATAATATACCCAATATATGTTAACATAAATAACATACTTTTTATGAAAACTAAATTTTTCCAAAACAAAATTAGTAAGGAGTATATGGTCCTATGATTTTGCAAATCTCTTTAATATCTGGCTCCATAGAAGAGAAAAGGATTTTCATTTCTGCTTTTTCATTCAATTTGTGGCAAGATCACATGTAACGAAGCCTCCAGGTAACTCCACTGTACTTCATGAGGCAATAAGAGGGAGAAGGACAAGGAAGGTCTTAGTATTATTAAAAATAGTGTTGACTATGCAGATCTTCTGATGAAAAGGTTTCAGGGGTCCTCCGGGGTTCTTGGACAACACTTTAAGAACTATTGCTCTAAACCCACATGTAACACTATGAACAACATAGCTCACTTAATGGTTGACAAGCTTCTTTAAAACCCAGGTTCTCTAGGAAGAGATCTCTATTTAGACCACAGTGTGAGTGCCTTTAATCAGACTGCTCTATTCCTGAGATCTAGTAAGAGCCACTAGAAAAGAGTTACTAAGGAAATTGAATAGTCATTTGAAGAATATAGGACCTTGAATGAGGATGGGGACCGGTAAAGGCTCAGAGAGCCACGAGAGGACACTGCACCCTTTGCAATAAGAAAAGGGAAAGCATAGAAAGGAGAAAGGAAATTCTTTGTGCTTTTTCCTGGGATCCTGATGGAATTGGGCACTCAGGTGCCACTGGGAAGCATCTCCCCTGCCTTTGGAGCCTGGGCACCAGTGTCTGGCTTAAGGCATAGCACTGAGGGAGAGGTAGTGATAAAACAAAAACTAATAAGTGAAAAGGAGAGGCAGAAAGGGGCCAAACAGTGGGAAGTAAGGGAGAAGGAAGTTTGAACACTGATCTCAGGGTCATAGATGGCCTGTCTGCCCTTTAAAAGTCTTAGACTTGGGGCATCTGGCTGGCTAGGTGGGTAGAGTGTGCGACTCTTGATCTCAAAGTTGTAAATTCAAGCCCCACGTTGGGTGTAGAAATTACTTAAAAATAAAATCGTTAAAAATAAATAAGTGAATGAAACTAAAAACCTAAGACTTAACTTTCACTGCCAATGATATCTTAAAGAGGCTCAAAGTTTTGAGTATCTTTTGTTGCTTTGTATCCCAAGCCAAACCGGTTGGCATTTGAGAAGGCTAAGGTTCTGAGCATTGAAAGAACTTGTTTAAAACATAAAAAGAAAAAAAAAGAAAGAAAAAAAACACAAAAAGATCTCAATTTCCTGGTGAGATACAAAATGCAGATATTCTGGCTGCCATGCCCAGAACCAACTGAGAAAGTGTCACCTCCCTGACACTCCAGGTTTATAGTTTTTCAAATCTCAAGTACTCTGAAATTGCATATTGTTTTTAAATGATTATACATTTCTCAGAATAGCTCAGGATGAGATGGTCCCTCTGCTCTCAACAGCAAAGGGGGAGAGAAAGGAACTAGGCTTTGGGAACTTGGTCTGATAGAGGGCACATCTCTGTGACTAGAGGAAGTCTTCCCAATGACTGAATATGTTGGTGGGTCCAACTTACCCAGAATAAGCTAAGAAATTCTATGGCATGTTCATAGTAACATAAACGTGTCTGCTTTCCTCCTTGTGAATTGGTGGCATTCAGAATAACATGCACTAATATTCGCAACATCGTTCGTGTGAATATGAACACACAGTAATTTATTATCTTATAATAGAATTATGCCACCCTCTAAACATAATGCATTTTTATCTGAAGTTATGGGAGATATTTTATTTAAAATTCATTAGCTCTAGCAAGAAGACAGGGTAAAGGCCATTATTCCCATTCTACAGCTGAAGAAATTTCTAAGGGAGGAAATATTAACCTCAGACCAGTAGGGTTTCCTGCGTTTGCCCAGGGGCTCAGACTGCAGGCCTGATGCTTTAAAAGGTGGAGGGCTAGGGAGCACTGGCCTGGCCTCCTGGGGCTGTAGGATAGTCTCAGTTGAGGAAGACTTACCTTACTGGAACAGTAAACTGTTCCTCTACAGTACTATGCACAGTGGCAGAATCAGTTTGCTATTTTAGATGGAGCCATATTAATAATCCATTTTTAAACAATCTGGTTCACCCTCTGGTCATCTGAGTTGACCAAAGACATAGGGCCATATCAGAGAGACAGCCAGTTAGCAAGAGGAACAAGCCACAGGCCGGTTTTCTTCTTGTGGAAAGTCCTCTCATCTAAAACTCAGAGGTCCACGTTCTATCAATTCTAAGACCAGTACGTGTGTAAAGAATTCAGAGCTTGCGGAGTGAAGACATGTTTGTAGTAGAGTTCTTTCTGAGATCATCTTCATCTGGGCTAAAGGTTTGTGTGATAAAGGACAACTAATCAGAAGGCATGTCATGCCCGTAGAGTCGACTTTCTCTTCTGGCCCCATCCCCTCCCCTGCTCCTCCATAGAGCTTGCTTTCTGTCTGGAAGTACAACAAGACACCCGGTTAGATCAAACCTAACACATGTCCGTCATAAAGCTACCTCGAGCTGCCGCCGATGATTGTCACTTGAGGGGAGACCCCCTCCTCACCACACACAGCCTATCCAAGAGTGCCTGTTTTTCTATCCTCATTATTTAACAGTGTGTGCCGATTACTCAAAGCGATATGGGCAGGCCCTGGTAAATATAGCGTTGCTGTAGTGTTAACTTTTTATAAGGTAATGCTCAGGTTGCCTGCAGTGTTCTAAAATTACTCTGTGGCCAGGGCCCCCTGCTTTATCGCTTTCTATAGTTTTAAAGTAGTTTGAAGCTTGAATAACATAAAATAACATAATATAATGTTATTTATGTTATTTCCCACGTGAAGAACGCCTGTAAACCTTGCAGTATTGAAACTCAGTGAACAAGGCATCTTAGACAAGCTGAAAAACAAATGGTGGTACGATAAGGGGGAGTGTGGAGCCAAGGACTCCGGGAGTAAGGTCAGTCGCTGAAGGTCTTTTTGTACTGATTAGCAATCACATTTTGAACCACTGTTTATTTTCTACCCCAAAACGGCTTTCCTTCCCAACACACCCCCCCCAACACAGTGGGACCCCTTTATAACAGCAGCGCTAAAGTCACAAGGCAGGCGGCCCACCAAGGAGACCTGCCGCCAAGCACCAACCATTGACCTTGACCTTCAGGATGGAGCTAGTGTTGAGATTGGAACCCAATCTGGCCCACCGCACTTCCAAAGCTGTGAAAAACTGAGCTGTGTTATAAGGGGGTTTTACTGTATTTCACATTTCGAAAGTTCAAAGAGAAAACCTAACAACAACCACAACCAAAAAAAAAAAAAAAATCCAGTTGTGACAGTACTTTCTCTTAACCTCTTACAGTGTCAGAGACTTTGTAGTTGTAAATACCTTTGGTTATTCATACATTATATCAATCTCATGTGAAAACAGTCAAAGAAATAAATAACAAAGACTGGTCTCTGTAAGCGGAATGATTAGCCTCCTCCCAGCTGCTGTCGTATTGAGTTCAGCATCTATTTAGATCTCGAATATCATTAAGTCTGTCACACTTCTCTCTTCCAAAGGTGTCATTTGAATCTCGGTACATAATACTTTTGAAATTTAGTCGCATGCTCCTTAAGGGTATACATTGTCAGGATAACATCACATTGATAAGCATGAAACACTCTTCCCCGCCTCCTTCCTGCCCCCCTTTGCTCCCCTAAGAAAGTTCTTTTTAGTTTCAATTTTTGCCTTGCCTTTTTTTGAACTAATATTGTGGTATCAGTTAATTCATTTCATGAAATGTCACTCATTTCCCCTGTGCAGTGAACCATTTTGCTACTGGTTTTCCACATCCCATGACAAGGAATTCTGTGAAACTTAAATACCTGGAACTTGAAACTATTCTTGTTGCCACAACTTAACGTGGGTTATGTCCAAGGACACTTTTCCCTCATGAAATGCCACATACATATAATAACTTCACGGCAGAGGGAGGGTTGCCGGAACCGGTCCATTTCCTAGTGGATCGTGGAGCATCCTTGCAGGTAGCCTCACCAGCCTCCTTAATAAGGAAATGATCCATTGTTTCATAGGGGACAGAAATTCCCACTTCTCTAGTTTCCTGTCACTGGCCCTAGAAGAGTGACTATTTACAAGGTTGTGTAAACATGAGGCTCACACATACCCTCCTCCCCAACCATGCAATTCAATTCTAATTGGCCTTTTTATTAAGGTAAACCAGTATAGCGCGGTCTCCTATAACAATAGAATCAAGACATGGCCGTATCCTCTCTCCATTTAATTCTTTAAATGACACCAGGACTAGCTGAGCCACAGAGTGTTGAGTGTCAGCCATGGCCATTACCTGCTCACTGTGTTACCATTTCAGTAAGATATTCAATTCCCTGACTTAACAATTTGGGTATTCCATTCAATGGCATTCAGCAGCAAAATGGTTACATTCCCTCTAAAAAGACTACAAAATGCTATTTTTTTTTTTTTTCAAAGAAAGGCTCCGGGCCCTTGGTGTGTCCTACCTCAAGGTAGGGCTCAAGGCACCAACTTTTTTTCTTTCCATTGTTCAGCAGTTCAGTTTTTGCTTTTTCATACAGGCAGATAACTTAGTCAGATTTGCAGTTTGACCTGAAAGTCACTGACCGGCTTCCTCGATTTCCCCCCGCCCCTGTTTTAAATAGAAAACAGATAAGTGTAGTATTTTTTTTTAATTATTTGCCACATTCCCTGAGTAAAGCTGAAAATGAGCTGGATTTTTTTTAAATCATCAGCCTCCTGGAAAAGCTTTCTGATTTATATGGAGCCAATTCAGGACCCAATAGGTCCTCCTGACAGTTTTCCTTCAACTCTCAGGAAGATGGGAGGGAACCAATTCTTTGTGCTATGCCCTTGTTGCAGAAGCACAAAGACTTGCTGCCCTGAGGATGCAAACTTAGCAACCAGTCCCCAAAGGGAGCAATTTCTCAGCCACCGGGGGGAAAGGGGAGAGTTAATCCCTTTTAAACAAACCCTCGTGAAGGAACTCTCCAGATAGGAATATCAGGAACCTCTAATATTCTCACCTGGTATCTTCAAGACAAGTTGTTGACAAGTTTGTCACAGGGACAACAAGGGAAAAAGGGGTGTTGCGGGCCAGAGAGGGGAAAGAGTGCTTCAAGTTCCCAAATGAAAAGAGTGTTACATTTCTAGAGATTATGTCACAGCTCAACTCTGGCAAATGGCACTTTGAGGCTGGCAGAAGAATAAATTGTGCTTGTGTTTACACTTTTGCTCCTGTGGCCAAGCGCTGTTATATTTAGCTGCTGACACCATTTTGAGGTACCAAAGGAATTAAGGAGTCAAAGTAACTGAACGTCTAGGTGAGGACCACAACTGTCAACAGAAGCACAATCTACCATCTTGCGGGCCACTTGTGAAACATCAGTCAGTTGCCAGAGTCGAGTCATAACACTTACTGACATCAATGTTTAGTTCTTTTGCAACTTAGAACTATCCTATATTGTTGTCATGCATTATGATGTCCTATTGCTTGTGTTTTCCCCAAGAACTAATAGCGTTGTTCATTTCTCTTAGGACAAGACCAGCGCTCTGAGCCTGAGCAATGTGGCAGGCGTTTTCTATATACTTGTCGGAGGTCTGGGGCTGGCCATGATGGTGGCTTTGATAGAATTCTGTTACAAATCACGGGCAGAGTCCAAACGCATGAAACTCACAAAGAACACCCAAAACTTTAAGCCTGCTCCTGCCACCAACACTCAAAATTACGCTACATACAGAGAAGGCTACAACGTGTATGGAACAGAAAGTGTTAAGATCTAGGGGTACGGTCAAGGTCTAGTAAACTAATCAGCTTTACCTTACTATGTGTTAATTTCTCCTCTCTCTCTCTCTCTCTCTCTCTCTCTCTGTCTCTCTCTGTCTCTCACTTTGGTTTATTGTTTCGAGTATTGTCTATTCTTTGCAACCATTTGATTCTTTGAAAACAATGGTTGTGCTTTCTTGTCGGGCAGTGCTGCTTTTCTAATAGCACCATCGTAATTGTACTATGGTGTGTGACCCAAAAGGAGAAGAAATTCTCTAGAGCAGCACTGTTCAATGGGAATGTTTGTGAGCCACCTACGTGAACCACATGTGTAATCTGAAGTGCTCTAGGAGCTACACCTTGAAAAGTAACACAAGTGAAATTAGTTTAAGGCTACATTTTATTTAACTCAATATATCCAAGATATCATTTCAACATGTTCTCAATATCAAAAGTGAATGGGCATTTGACGGGATGAGCACTGGGTGTTATTCTATATGCTGGCAAATTGAACACCAATAAAAAATAAAATTTATTTTTAAAAAAGTGAATGGGATATTTTACATTATTCCCTTCATGCTAAGTCTTAGAAATCTGGCGTGTATTTTGTACCCATACTACATTTCAACTGGTACTAGCCCCCTACAGAGTGTTCGATGGTCACATGTGGCTACTGTATTGGACAGTGCAGTTCTACAGAAAACAGCTGCTCTGGATCCGATGGTAAAATGAGGAATGGAAGTGGGCCACTACCACCTTGAGAAATGCAGTGCTTCTGTAAGGGCATGGTGGTTCTCTTAAGTGTAAATCTGAGACCATTTCTTTCATTTTTGAGTTTCTTTGTTGTCCCTTTCTTGGAACTGATATTCAGGTAAGTGTCTCCCAAAGAACAGTCTAGGCTCCCTGCTGTTGGCTGCCCTAAATCCATACTTAGATGAACCTGACTGATGCCACCTTGAGTCTAGCAGCTACAGCCAAACCCCCACCCCTACCCCAACCAATAACTCAAACGTGTTCAAAGACAAGCTTGAAGTGAGATAGCCTGTCCATTCTGGAAGTGTTTAAAAGAATATAGTCCTGTCACCTTCAGTGCATCTGTCATCACTAACACACCCATCTGAAGGGGAACAGAACAATTAGCAACTTCATAGCCCTTATTCTAGGTGGGAGATATCTTACCTCATGAGTCTACATCAATATGAATTTCTTGAATGCACTCAACTTTCTACAAATGCAGTATTTGCGTTTTGATCTCCTTGTATTTCACATTGTGGAACTAAATTCAGCCCACTTTTAATTAATATTTCATCCAAATAAATCGTGTGTCTTCACCATGGAAAGCATGATCTCATTTGATGAAGTTGCTGGTTGTTCTTTCCTGCGGCCGACTGCAACCCTTTGCCACAACATACTCAGTACACTGAACTAACCCACTAACTGAGTTTTCCCATTGCATTGCTGAATGTACAATATGTGGATTCATCTGTAATTAGCATTGTTTGCATGCAAGCATTTAATGTTCTAGTGTGCTTACAATATTTTACTCTTGAGTAGGTTATATAGGCCCATTACAATTTGGGGCACATTATTTGTTTTTTCGTAGGATAGTACATGGGTGATTTCAGCTTACCTTCATTATCCCGAATTCTGAGATACTGGCATCCAAAAAAAGAATACATCTGAAATTTGCCTAACAGTTTTCCAAGTGCTTTCACATCTATTGCCTCATTTGAGGTAGTGGGTCACAAAGTGTTTTCCCTTTCAGGTAACAGACCCAGTCACACCCAGTGACTTGCTCAAGGCAACACAACTAGGTAGTGGCCATTCTGGGACTAGAACCCAGCCTTCCTTCCTCTCATATCTGTATTCTCCTTGCCAAACCATCCTGCCTCTAGCCTCCAGTGGCCTGGTGGTCTCCAGAAACCTTGAAATCCCAACAGGATCCTGTTAAATGGAAAGCAGATCCTAAGTCTATGTCCACTTGTTTACCAAAAAAGACATATGCCTCATTTCTTACACATTCCACATGAGGTTGTATAGTCAATATCTCCTGCTTTCCCCACAAAGAATCTTTCTGAGACAAGTATCAGGTCATACAGTCTCCAGAACCTCCTTATTATCAGCCATTCCATCTGAGAAGCTATGTCTCTACTTCTCAGCTACTATAGCTTCAATCTCTTGTTAACGCCCCAGAGCAGTGCTTCTTAGGCCTCAGAGTGTGTTGTGAATCACCTGGGGAATTTATAAAAACGTGGATTAGGATTGAGTAGGTCTGGGATGCTACCTGAGAGTCTACATTTCTCACAATCTCCCAGGCCATGTTGATGCTGCTGGTCCAAGGAGTTGTAAGATTCTAGAGAAAATGATCTCAGGGCATGTAACTTAAGGAAGGAAAGAAAGAAGGGGGGAGGGAAGGAAGGACAGAGGGAAGGGCAGAGGGGAAAGGAAAGACAAAAAAAGAAACAGAAAGAGAGGAAGGGAAAGAAAGAAAAGCTGGGGTCAGCAAACCTCTGGGCAGAATGTTGCAGTCCTCAAGTGGAGGCCCAGAAATGAAATTTCCACAGCTTCTGGCTCTCTGACCTTCCTTTAGTCATCTTGGTTGATCCTCTGAGTCTATGTGAAGTCTCCAGACAAGAAGGAAAAGCCTCTGAGGATACCAGAAAAATCCTTCCATGTATCAGTTCAAGAGGCACAAAGCAAGCTGAGCAGGAAACATAAACCTCTTTGCTGTCCTCAGCCAGCTCAGTCACATAATGGTAGGGGAATGTTGATTAAGTGAAGGGTGAACCCTTTATCCATTCATCTTTTAATTCCCATGAAGTTCTGGAAGATCTCCTAATGACTTCTAATTTGTTACCTAGTTATTAGGCTTCCAGTTATGTGAATTGGCCTAGATCTATCATGGTCTATGTGGAGGCACAGAGATCAAGCAGCACCCTGAGATTTTTACTTTTATTGCTAATCATCGAGTCAGCCTTAGGAGTTTGGAGTACCAGTAATTCTTCAGGAAAAATGACCCCAGGGCAATTACTTGCAAAAATATGATCCAGGTAAGACCTGGATAATAAAAAGCATCCTCAAAAGAAGAGGGAGTCATCGCTCATGTTGTATGGGTGAGAATAGTCAGGATTATTGAACTTGTTGTGGGAACACACACCTCAGCCTCAGATTCAGCACCCACCAGGGAGCAGACAGCTCCGGGGCTGTCTGCTGCCTCTCTGGGTTACTGACCAACTACTGAAAGTGTGCCCCCCCCCACCCCCCACAATCATGCCTTGGCAGTGACTGACTGCCAGATGTTCCAGATTCACTGCACCCTCGGGTTGGCTCTGCTGTTTTAAGAGATTCTCCCCAATTTCCTCACTGCCGTCAAGAACTACTTCTTGTGCACCTGTCATCACTAACACACCTACCTGAAGGGGAACAAAACAATTAGCAACTTCATAGCCCTGATTCTAGGTGGGAGATGTCTTACTAGACATCTACTAGAGCTACTTCTAGCTTCTTTGGTTTCTTCAACTATATTTTTGAAATGCTTCTCATTTTCAAAACCTCAAGATACTTGAAGTTAAGGGAAAAGATTTCTATTTTTCCTCTAAGATGGTTCCGTTTAGTCCTCCCAGAAAATGTTATTAACTTTGCTCATGCCACCCATTTTCAAAATGATCGATTTTCCTTTCTGCAGCCCATGCATAGACATTCTTCCTGGGGAAATTGTTGGCTCAGGAGAAAAACAAGGGTTCCCTTGGTACAGAAGGAAAGGATGGAGAAGAGGGGTGTGCACCTGAAAAGGAGGCAGAAAAATGCCCTGCAGTCTTCAGAGTCAGGGGCAAATGAATCCCCTGCACTAGTTAATACCTCCTACAGGAGGGCAGCCTCAGCATCCCAACAGGCCTATAACATCTGGGGCAAGGACCCCTGCCAAGCCCCTTCATGGGTATCACCGTTCTGGCCTCTTTCTGGAATGTGCTTTAAAGTCCATATGCTATGTTCAGATTGGAATAACTAAGGTCGTAGGTATTAAGAGGGACAAGCTGTCACCTTTCCAGTAATGAACAGCAAATTTTCTTCTCGCAGTCAAATGGATTTCAATCGAACAAGCCACACAGAACATCGCTTATCCTCTGTCTTAGGTAAACAGTCCCTTGTCACAGGCTCTGCAATCAGAATTACACTCCACAGATTAGTTGCCCTGAATATCTCTATATGAATGCTACTAAGACTTCCTAGTATACTTGCATCCTAAGTGATCAATGCCTTGAGTTAGACTTCACGCAACATCCGTGACGTCTTAGTACAATGCACAGTAGTGAAGGAACCTAATTTAACCTCATTGCAAAGCATTTGCATCAGGTGAGAGAAGTGAAACAGACTTGTTGCCTAAAGCCAGTCAAACCGAGTGCGGCCCCAGAGATGCCAGTTTGAGAAAACATTCATGGTTCTCGTCCCACATAGATGGAACCATAAGAAACTTTGCAATTCCTAAGAGAAAGCCCGTTCAAATGGAAGTTTCCCCCTTGCCTTTGCAGATCCCATCCCACTGGCGGCATGTGATGAGAGGAATCACCGAAAACGTGGCTGCTTCAAGGATCCTGAGCCAGATTTCACTTTCCTTGGTGTCGGGCATGACACGAATATTGCTGATGGTGCAATGACCTTTCAATAGGAAAAACTGATTTTTTTTTCCTTCAGTGCCTTATGGAACACTCTGAGACTCGCGACAATGCAAACCATCATTGAAATTTTTTGCTTTGCTTGAAAAAAATTAAAATAAAACCAACAAAAAAATGGACATGCAAGATTCCAGTATGCGAAAAAAAAATCTTATTAAAAAAAAGTCAATTGAACAAAAGCCATTCTTTGATACCACTGCTCAGTATATGAACACCATGTTCTTTAATACACACACACGCACACGCACACACGCACGCACACGCACACACACATGCACACACAAATTTAAAATTCCAGTTCAGCAAATAGGCCCATCTCAGCTAAAATAATTAATTCCTCCTGATTTAAAAAAAAAAATCTCTGACTCCCTGTGTTTGGGAAGACAGACTGGCATTTCTTCTAGGATCTGCTGACCAGATGTTTTTGGTAGTTCCTGTTGGTAGTGATGTTCTGTGCACCCTATTTCCTTTCCACGTTGCTGAAATGTGTATATCTTTAGAATGTAAATGCGACACTTAAGAAAATTCAAACACTTTGGAAAAGGGACTAAACCGTGACTTCTCTGTGTTCTGGAAATGGTTTTGTGAAAATGCTTTGATAACTTCCCACTCGGTGAGGGGATGAACAGAGCTTTCGAAATTGACTTTTGTGTGTAGCAAGGGACGGCGCACTATCCGGCATACCTCTCGGTGCTTTCCCAAAACGGATCCCGGGGCTTTCCAAGAAGCCTAGAATTGCAGCTCACAGATCTGTTTTTCTTGCTTCAGTGTGCATTTTCAGTCAATATAGTTGAGTATTTAGCATTGAGGTGAGGGAAATGCTGCCTACACTCCCCAATGTGTTTAGAAGATCTTTCTCAGAAACAACACTGTGTTTAGCTCTGCTTTCTCCGCTAAGTATGCCTTTCAAGTGTACACCTCGGAGACAGGACCGCGTCGCAAGGCAGGCCAGTGGGTTCAGACCCCAGTTCTCAGTGTGACTTTACTCTTGCTAGGTCTGTCTTCCCAGCTGTCGCCTGTTACTGCCCATGGCTCTGCGTCAGACTGCATGTGTCCTTTTCTAGTTTGCAAAGACTAAAATGCATTCCCAAACCTACTGCTAAACCGAGGGCCTCAGCATCACTCCTAGGTCCTTGCTTGGGGCAGCCTCTCTCCTGGCTCTCTCGGAAGATCGCTCCACTGCTCCACAGGCTATCAAGTCACTAATTGCGTACCTGCCGTTGGCATTATCAGAACAGTCAGAGGAAATAGTCTCCGCTCACTAATTACCTCCTATATAATGACGTATGCTTTCTGTAGTTCAGTAGTTTGCTCTCATCAGTGACGTGCATTGGGAAGTTTCCAGACTGTAAAAACTAGGAGCTCGAATTCATTTCCCAAGTGTGACCTTTAGATGCTTAGCCGACTTGCTGCCCATTTGCTCTTGTCTTCAGCAAAGGAAGGAAGAAGTCTCGTTCCAATGAAACGTTTCCAGAAAAGTGTAATATAAACTTTCATTCCAAAAATTGTGTCGTAAGCGAATAACTCACCTGTCAAATTTTAAATGGTATTGAACAAACAAAAAGAAAGCTGTTGTGTTTTTGTTTTGTTTTGTTTTCATGAAACTGTGATTTTCAACTTCTGAATGCTATGATGTCCAGAGCAGGAAGCAAACGCCGTGCAAATGTGAAGTTCTATAAAACAAATCAACCGACCTACACACAAATGTTTTCATAGGCACTGTATAAAGAGAAATATATGTTTATTGACTCAAATCAGTTTTTCAGAGGAAACTTCACTGGGAATGAAGAGGCGGGTAAATTGGTTTGTTATTTTTTAAAAACCTGCATGTTTAAAAAAAAAAAACATTGATTGCTTCAAATTTCTGCTACTAACTTCAAGCTATGGGAGTTTGGCAGTAGTCACTTGAGGATTTTTTTTCCAATTCTTTTCTTTTTGTTGTTAAAGCTGTACTTCAGTGAACAGAAAAATTGCCAAGCAAACTAATGGCTGTAAAAGCGTAAATTGCATGTGTGGGCATAAATTACGGAGCCTCATTGCCATGAGGTATTGTACAAAGTTTTAATACATTTTGTAAATAAAATTGTAAAGAAAGAATTCCATTTCTGTGCTTTGACTCTTTAAAATTTACTTGGATGCAGGTGCCAAGAAGTTATTGTTCACTAATTTACTTCCCATCAGAAGCTTTGCCAATGACGTCACAGTCACCTTGCTGGTGATTCTCATAAAGGATTACACCATGCCCGACCAACACTCAGCTGCAACCACACGCAAGCTCAGAGCCCTTGTCCTAAATAGAAGTGTGCCATCGAGACCTTAGGTTAGGTTTGCCAGGATCTCCAACAGCGAGACGGTGCCCATAAACAGCAAGAAGCAGGACTTCAGTTGATAGGGAAAGTTTAACTCCAAAGCCTTCCATTTCCATTCTTTGTCTCCTCCACCCTTTGAGACCCTCTCCCCAGGGGCTTTGACCCTAACCTTGGTTTCCCATCCTCCTATTTCCAGATCTGACCTCCCAGCAAAATGTCCAAACTAAGGATCGATGTTCTTCAATAACACTCCCAACTGCCTGCCCCACATCACCACAAAGTATGTGTCTTAGTAGTCTTAGTTAAGTAGCTAAGTTTTGTTCTGCTGTCTAAATTCCTAATAGTAACTTCATGTTCTATTAGAAAAACTTTAGTTCCACCTGGGGTCACTGATCTAGTGTGCAGAGAAAAATAATGAAATCAGGACTGTACTGATTTTATGTTTCTGAGGGAGAAACGAAGGCCACTGATCTAATCTGATTTGTAGATTGTGAACATGGAATACAGTTTTATCCAATACATAAAGCAAGTGTTTAAATATAGGCCAGTTTTATATCCTGATCACCATAGAAAACAGAGAATAATGACAGGAGGGAAGGAAAGGATTGTTTGCAGCTGAGCCAGGAAAGAAGAAAAGGGCAGTTGAGATGCTAGAGAGAGAAAGGAAGGAAGCTATCTGGGGTCACAGAGTTTCAAACAAGGAGCACAAGGCCTTGGAGACAAAGAAAACTCAGAGTGGGAAAGGAAAACTCTCAGAAGATTCTGAAGTGCAGGCTGATGGAAACACACTGAGGTTAATTTGGCCCACATGCCTCTGCAGATTACTCCCATCTTCACTGTCCCCGGAAATGCTGTCAGATGGGCTGGCCAAACATCATGCTTTATTACTCTTCAACTGCTTTCCTTGTCTTCAATTAGGACACCTACAGCAGTCCCACCAGTAGAGAACTGATTCTCTAGGGAGGAGATTCAGTGACCAGATTAGAGTGGTGCTTCCCTAGGTGACTGATAAAATCGGTTCAAGCTCCAAATGATGCCCCTGGATCTTCCAAAATAACGAGAACTTCCAATTCCTTACCCCGAAGGAAAAGCCACTCTCAGGTGTTGTGGCAGACGATGATAGAGTTCAATTTAGGTTCAGATGGAGTTTGGGTTGTTTTTTTTCTCCTTGATGGGAGGGAGAAGCAAAAGGAATATGTGTAGTCTTTCTCAAATCAGACTGCAGGTAGCTATATATCTTGCTTACACATTGGGTCAGACTTGCCAACCAGGTCTGCAAAGAGGTCTTGAGCATCAAATGTCACACACACACACACACACACACACACACACACACACACACACACACCCCTCCATGCACAAAAGGAAAATGTCCCTTGGTCCCCACATTGGTTTCCTTGCCTGTCAATAACCACATCCCATCACACTGTATAGTAAAATCTTCAAATGGGAAGGGCAAATATACTCAAGGAAACCTAGGTAGGCTCAGGCAAGAACCGTGCTGCAAATTGGGTGGGGAGAGAGGGTTGGCTGTGACTTGGGGAGATGAACCTAGAGGAGAACACATTGAGAAGCAAGAAGAAGTACCATTATTCCTCAGAATGCAGACTATGTGAAGCAGAAGAGTGAGTAACAAGCTGTCGTGGAAGGGCCATATGCCAGTTATACCACTAAAACCTACCATCAGTTAGAGCCAGAGCCAGCTATTCAGCTACTCTGTCCCCTACCACTCCCCTCTTATCCTCACCCTGTTGGACTGGGCTTTGAGGTACCAGTTTATTACCAGATCACTTTCCAGATATGACACTCAGTAGCAATATATCTGCATTCAATTGTGGACACACACAGAACTTGGCATCCCAACAGGACATGGGCCACTGGAGAGACTTACCATTTTGACCCCTATCATCTCTGGACTGAAAGCAAGGCAAGGTCTTGGAAGAGTGAAGAATGGCACTGAGAATTAATGAAATTTGCCTCTAGAACTGAAAGCCAAAGAATGAGGTGCTAGGAGACTTCTCGTACATCTAAGACTAAAGTCATAGACAAGACATTCATATTCAGTGAAGACACAGGACACACTTTTGGGCGTTCTCAAAAGGTTCCCCGCGAGGCTTTTTGTCACTGTTGTCAGGAGAGGATGGAAGGAGGTATTAGGGAGGGTCTGCCATTCTCTCAAACCTACTGCCATTTCCTTAGCATCCTCAAAACTGAGCGTTCACAAACTCATTTGAGTGGGCAATATGCCCAAGCTCTTTGACAGTCATTGTCCTTGTAGCAAACTTGGCTCCTGCCCTCAGGGGGCCTGCAGGCTTGGTGGCAAGGTAGATGATGAGTCTATATCCATTCATGCTCAGTGCTTTGCTCAGGGAAATAACTATAAGGAGCCCAACATGAAGACTTTCCTTCTGCCTCTTCATTTGAATGTATGCTTCCTAATGTAATTGGGTGGAACCTGACTGATTTCTAATACAATCAGGTGGAATTTTTGTGCCTCCAAAGCTGTGGACCTTTTCAACTAAGTCACACCTGGCCCTTGTAGGCCCCTAGCTGGGGAGAACCTCAGAATGACTATTTTTCTGCCACCCTCGGAGCAGGAGATATTTGTTTATTTATTGCCCCATAATGCCCTCACGATAAAAGTATAAAAGAACTGAGGTTCCTAGGTGGCTCAGTTGGTTAAGCAAGCAACTTGATTTTGGCTCAGGTCATGATCTCAGGATTTTGAGATTAAGCCCTGCATCGAGCACCACACTCAGCATAGAGCCTGCTTAAGATTTTCTCCCTCTCCCTCTGCCCCCATCTCTTTCTCTCTCTCTCTCTCTCTCTCTCTCTCTCTCTCTCTCTCTGTCTGTCTGTCAAAAAATACAAAAAAAATTAAAATTAAAATTAAAAAGAACCTGCAATGTCAGCCTAAGGAATAATCTTCTCCCCATGTTAGTAGATTTGGCAAAATTGGCCTTTTAGTGGTTTCACTGAGTTTCAATCCTGTAGCAAAATGGTTGATTTAAATTTTTCCTAATAAATATTCATTAAGCCTTAGCAAGTCAAAGCTCTAGCAATAGCTCACAAGAAGCTTGAATGTAAGCCAATGGGGGAAACAATTTCACAAATATTTCCAAACAACATTGCCATCTTCCCCATGAGTGTGCAAATTTTTCTGAAAGACTAGAGACCCACTCTCAACCTGGTAATGGCCTTTAAATCCTATGTTTTCCCCCACTTACAACAGAGCTTTGGAAAAGCTTGTTACTCCCCATCTCCTCTTCCTTGATAACTGTACTATGGCTTCCACCCCATCACTCTACAAGAAATGCTCTTGACAAGGTCATCAGTAGACTGTAATCCTGCATTATAGCAAGGGATGGCAAACTTTGACCCACAGGCTAAATGTGGCCCACCACCTGGTTTTGTTAATAAAGTTTTATTGGAACACAGTCATGCCCATTCATTTACATATTATCTGTGGCTGCTTTTACCCTACAATGGCAGAATTGAGTAGTTGCAACAGTACTGCCCACAAAGTCTTAAGTATTTACTAACTTGCTCTTTACATAAAAAGCTTACTAACCCCTACTTTACCCTACTTGATAGTCATTATCTTAATTGGCCTCTTTCCAGAATTTGATGCTATTAACTTGTCCCACCTTGAAAATCTCTATTCCTTTGACTTCTGTAACAGCACTCTCTCCTGGTATTCCTCCTACATTGCTGCTGCTCATTTCTTTCCTGCTTGCTGGTCTCCTCTTCTATCTCTTTTTTTAAGATTTTATTTATTTATTCATGAGAGACACAGAGAAAGAGGCAGAGACATAAGCAGAGGAGGAAGCAGGCTCCCTGGCAGGGAGCCCAATGTGGGACTCCATCCCAGGACCCTGGGATCACAACCTGAGCCAAAGGCTCAACCACTGAGCCACCCAGGTGCCCCTGCTCTTCTATCTCTTAATGTCAATGTTTTCCTGGGTTACACCATATTTCTTCCTCTCTTCTCACTTTGTACACTCTCACCCATAGTTTCCATTGATACCTATATTATGAGTACCATCCCATAGTTTCTGTTTCCACCTATATCATCCTGTCTCTCAAGTCCTCATTTCCATCTCAAAACTTTCTCCTGAGCACCAAACCAGTATATCCCAATGTCTATGGTATCTCCTCTCTTGTACTGTCCCATAAGTACATCAAACTCAGCATGTCCAACACAGAAACTATTGCTCTTACCCTCACCCCACTGCTAACCCAGAGTTCCCTCTAAGAGTCTCCATCCTTATTTAAAACTATTGACAGACAATGGAACTATTGACAGCCATTAGAAATGACGAATACCCACCATTTGCTTCAACATGGATGGAACTGGAGGGTATTATGCTGAGTGAAGTAAGTCAATTGGAGAAGGACAAACATTATATGGTCTCATTCATTCAGGAAATATAAAAAAATAGTGAAAGGGAATAAAGGGGAAAGGAGAGAAAATGAGTGGGAAATATCAGTGAGGGTGACAGAACATGAGAGACACCTAACTCTGGGAAATGAACAAGGGGTAGTGGAAAGGAAGGTGGGCCAGGGGATGGGGTGACTGGATGATGAGCACTGAGGGGGGCACTTGACGGGATTAAACTAAATCCCTTAGTTTACCATGAGCACTGGGTGTTATACTATATGTTGGAAAATCCAACTCCAATAAAAAAATACAAAAAAATAAAAATAAAAATAAAATAAAACCTTTGATAGAGAGTAAAGTAAAATATAAGAATAAACCTAATAAACTTTAAAATTGATATATGTGACAATCCAAGAAAAATGGGCTTGCACTCAGAAGCAGAATTCATAGTACGATGACAATAAAAAAACAAATAGGTCAGTTTAACATCTACTTGTACAGCTATAAGATGCGTTGGAAAGTATGTGTATGATTCTTTTCACCTTTTGGATCTCAGAATCATAATATGATTTGCACTCACATGGAAGAAAACCAACTAGAGTTGTCATCAGTGAAGGAATGTGCAGATTCCAAACAAGCTACACAAATTAATTTGGAAGCATAATGCAAAAAGATGGTTCTGATAACTCTCTGGGAGATACGAGGTGGAACCTTGATGGAATCAAAGAAAGAATAAGGAAAGAACAGGGGTGAGGGGTGCATCCATTTTATATAAAGCTAAGCATGTGTATTTAAGTGTTCTGAGTTATCTAAGCAGCCCACTCTTTAGCTCTCCTTCCTTACTCTTGCCACCACCATAGAGGGTTGGGCCATGCAGAGAGGACAGTAAGACAGGTGTTAATCACTACCATAAAACCAAAAAACCCAATCCAGAAACTGAAACCTGGTTATCAACCTCGTGTGCCGCCTCCCTCATTTTACCCTCAGTCAACTCCTGACTCTGAAATCCATCTCTGTGAATCCCTATCTTAGTTTGAGCTTGTAACACTTTCCATATGGCCTAATGCAAAAGCCTCAACTGTTCCTCTTGTTTCTGGCTTTAGTTCCCCCAATTCACCCCTCCACACTGCAGCCAGAATGATTCTATGGATCTCATCACTTTTCATTGCCCTTTGGCATAAGAGTAAATCCATTAGGGCCATAAGATCAATTCCTAGTCAGGCTCCATGGTGTATGCAGAGTCTGCTTGAGATTCTCTCTCCCTCTCTCTTGCCCCTTCCCCTGCTCTCTTTCTCCCTTTCCCTCTCTCTCTCTCCTTCTTTCTCACAAATGAATAAATAAAATCTTTTTTAAAAAAATATTAAATCCCTTAGTTTACCTTAAAAGGCCTTTCACAACCTGCCTCCTGCCCATTTCTTCAGCTTTGTTGTTTACCACCCCCTTCACCTCCATTCTCTACTCCACTAAAACTTCCTCATATTCAACTATATAAATTCCTGGCTCTGCCATGTCTTTCCATGCTTCCGTGGCTTTGCACGTGCTTCTCCACCTACCTGGAATTCCCTTCTCCTCATTTTTATGCCTAACTCAGTTTGTCTTTAAGACTAAATTGGCTTCATTTCCTCTGAGAAACCTTCCCTGACTGTCCTCTCCCCCTAGGATGGGGCTAGAGACCCTTTCTCAGAATTCTATCCCACAGGATGGAGCCCACCATCTTCTCTTCTCCCCAAAGAAGCCCCACCTCATCACCAACTACCCAGGCAGCCAAGCCCTCAACTTCCTTTGGATGCAGAATATCTCCTGCACTAGGCACCATCACCAACCCATATGGGGTGCCTTCCCTGGCCAATGCCCCAAGCTGCTACATTCTATCAACGTCATGTATTCACTCATGGGACACTCAGATGTGCAAATCTAATCTCCTTTGTGAGACTCATCCACTGGATGGATAGTGGATGGGCCACATAAATTTTAGTCAGAGCAGATAAATTTAGCTCATATACAGTGGTATTAGGCTTAGTCCATGTGGCAGACATAGTTATGCACCTGTCATATTCCCCTTTAAGAAATGACTTGCTGCCCAGATGCAGGTGGTATGGGTACCTGACAGCCTCCAGTTGTTAACACCTCAGCTTTTGAACTGAGATCACACTCTTATTGGGGCAGCATGTAGCCAGTGACTGAGCAAAATGGTGATAAAGTCACACCCTCTTGGGGTGACCCCCAGCTAATGACTAAGCAAAGCAATTGTATGAAAACCTAGTCATGTCCACCCAACATAGGACTTCTCTAATGAGAAATCTTGGCTCCAGAAAGCCCCTTAGGGCTGACAGAGACTTTATCAGATCCACATCACAGTCTGATGACTACCCCCCTGCTCAATTTTGCTTCTTTGTCCCTATTCCTTCACATTAACTTTTTGCATTCCTAACTCCTCAACACCTCCTTCTCTGAGAGTCTGACCCATAACATTTGGTGCCAGAAGTGATCCCAAGAAAGCAGGCCATAGATGGGGTTTGGGGACTGGATCCTTCACCACGAGGGTAGTAATGAGGACCCTATTCCCAGTGGGAAGTTGTGCGTAGACAGTCCCTGGCACAAGGTGGCAGTCCAATCATTAAAGCTGTCACTGTGGTGTTTTAGAAGAATGGGCCAGTGGAGAAAAGGCACTAGCTGGTGAGATGACTCAAGCATTTGAAATGTATGGGAGAATTATAAATACAAAGAAAATGGAACCTGATGTTTGTTATTCAGTTACATTGATGCCCTAAAAACAGATAAGAAAAAGCTGAGTGCAAATAATAATTAAAAACTAAATGTGAGGGGCACCTAGGTGGCTCAGTCGGTTGAGTGTCCGACTCTTGATTTCGGCTCAGGTCATGATCTTGGAGTCCTAAGATAGAGCCTGTAACAGGCACCACACTCAATGGGGAGTCTGCTTAAGGATTTTCTCCCTCCACCCCTCCCCCCTTCTCTCTCTCTCTCTCTCTCTCAAACAAATAAATAAATCTTTAAAAAGAAAACTAAATGTGAGAACCCAACACTCTCTTTAGCTTTCAGTTACACTCATTTCATGCAATAGTTAGTGAGCATAAAAAGGTGAAGATCAAACCCAGGATTTAATCATTAGAGTAGCTGAATTGCAAGGATAGTTGAATGCTCAGCTGAGGCAGGTATGTTATGTCAAAGCCAGGGTCCTTAATTGGGAAAACCCAGCACCCTGACACAAGGGGTGGGGACACTAAATGGATGCTTCTAAAGATTTTAACTCCTCAGTCTTCTCTGAAACTTCTGAGCCCACTCCGCCCAAATAAGAATCACTACTTCCTCTGTATGAGGAGATAATACAGAGGTCTTTCCTGCACAAAACAACAGGACTGTAAGCAGCACAGCCCTCCACAAAACAAGCTAAACCTGACAGGGGATAAAAGGGACTCTACACTGAAGGACTAGAAGATCTAGCTAGCACGTGCTGGCAGGAGTCAAGGGAGTACCCATGGGAATAGATTCTGGAGGTGCTTGATCAAGAGGTGTTTTATGTTAAGACTAGATAAGGGAGAGTTTGTCAATTTGGAGGCACTTTCTTGGGATGCAGGACTTAACATCCAAGCAGGGCTCCCAGAGGTTGGTATAAACCTGCTCTTTATAGGTGGTTCCTCTACAAGCCTAGAAAAAACAATGACCCACACTGAGTGGTATTGAAATTCCTGAATTATTGTGGCACATGGTAGAAGAGGGGATTAAAAGGCTGAGGGAAGTGGACATACCGGAATAGATATATCATATGAAGCTAGAGGACCCACTGGAAGACTATATTCCATGTAAGAGTGAAGGGAACACAGTATTCACCAAGGCCATGAGGAATGTTGGTGAGCAGGACAGCAGCATCACCAAGAAGTTCAGTGGTGGCTCTCCCTATAGGCCAGGGCAGATGATAGTGGACATTGTCCCTGAATTTTTTGAAAGAAAAAATGGAAACGATAAGCAATCCTCTCTATCCACCAGGAGTAAAGTCCAGGTAATAATGCTTAGCCACCAGCGGCCAGGGATTTATAATTATTGGAACAGCAGACAAGATTAGAGTGGCAACCAAGCAGGCCTGATATGTAGGGAGTTAAAGAGATGATTAATAAAGCACAGCATCCCTAGATTCAAGTCGATAGGGAAACAGCTTATTGCTTAATATATATGATAAAATTAAAAGAGTAAGAATAAATGATCCAACATTTGAAGCTAGTCTTCCCAATTTAAAAAATATCATGATTCCTAGTCAAGTTTCCAGATATAAGCTAATTTTCAGGTCCAGAACCCACTGACGAAAGAGATGGCCCCAGGGGAAGAATCCTGCAACGCCATTCCTTCCCCAGTGCTTACCAAAGGGACCCACAGACATTTATGTGGGTAAATTTACTGTATATACTATACATTTACTGTATGCTGTGGAAAGAGAAATATCCAGACATTAAAAGGACTATTAGACCGAGGGTCTGAGTTGACCCTGACACTTGGAGACATGAAACATCATCATGTCCCCTTATTAGAGTGGAGTCACATGGGGGTCAGGTAATAAGTGGAGTCCTGGCCAAAGCCTCACTTGCAGTGGACGCACTGGGTCTGCTGACTCACCTGCTGGTCATTTTCACGATACCTGAATATGTAGTTGGGATTGACATATTCGGCAGTTGGAGTCATCCCTACATGGAGTCCTTGGCTATATGAAGAAAGCCAAATGGAAGTTTCTGAAGTTGCCTCCCTCCCCACAATGACTAAATAGTACATCAAAAGTAATATCATATCCTGAGGGGGATGGTGGAAATCACTGTCACTTGTAAAGATTTAGACAATGCAAGGGTGGCGATTCCTACAATATCCTTTTCTTTTGTATATATATTTTTTTATTGGAGTTAGATTTGCCAACACAGAGCATAACACCCAGTGCTCATCCCATCAAGTGCCCCCCTCAGTGCCTGTCACCTAGTCATCCAACCCCTGCCCACCTTCCTTTCCACCACCCCTTGTTCGTTTCCCAGAGTTAGGAGTCTCTCATGCTCTGTCACCCTCACTGATATTTCCTACTCATTTTCTCTCTTTTCCCCTTCATTCCCTTTCACTATTTTTTATATTCTCCAAATGAATGAGACCATAGAATGTTTGTCCTTCTCTGATTGACTTATTTCACTCAGCATAATACCCACCATTTGCTTCAACATGGATGGAACTGGAGGGTTCCTACAATATCCTGCTTAATTAAAAAATCTAGTCCTGGGGTTCTTGGGTGGCTCAGTTGGTTAAGTGGCTGCCTTCAGTTCAGGTCATGATCCTGGGGTCCTAGGATCTAGCCCCACCTGGGCTCCCCGCTCAGCAGGGAGTCTGCTTCTCCCTCTCTCTCTCTCTGCTCCTCTCCCCTGCTCATGCTCTCTCTCTCTCCCTCAAATAAATAAAATCTTTTTAGAAAATGCAGTCCCTAAATTAATGAGATGGATCCTAGAGAATGACTGTATACTACCACAAACTCAACCAAGAAGTAGTCCCATGGCTTCAGGTACATAACATGCAGCTATTGGTTTCATAAATGCCTTCTTTCCTATCTCAATCAGGAAAGAGGACAGGAAACAGGGAGCATTCATATGAAAAAGACAACAAGTACATGTGCAATTCTGTCCAAGGGCTATGTTAATTTTCATACCCTCTGTCATAATGGAGTCCAGAGTGATATGGGCCATTTGGACTTCTGTCTGGTCATGATCACATTGACCTCTTACATCAATCAACATAATCATGTTGCTCAAAGAATAAGCAGGAGATAACCAGCATGATGATGGCCCTGGTAAGATACATGCACCAGAAGGTGAGAAAAAAACACTTTAAAGATTCAAGGACCTAATCATTCAGTACAGCTATCAGGAGGTCTAACATCAGAGGCATGCAAGGATCTTCTCTCCCAAGAGTCAAATTGCTGAATATTGTAAACCCTACTACAAAGAAGTAAACACAATGCCTAATAGGTCTGTTTGGGTTCTGGATGCAATATATTTCATATATGGGAATACATGTTCATACTCTGGTCTATATAATGGGTGAAACAAAAGGTTACCAGGGTGTTTTTTAAGATTTTATTTATTTATCTATGAGAGAGACACACACACACAGAGGCAGAGACATAGGCAGAGGGAGAAGCACGTTCCCTGTGGGGAGCTTGATGTGGGACTCAATCCCAGGACCCTGGGATCCACGACCTGAGCCAAAGACAGATGCTCAACCACTGAGCCACCCAGGCACCCAAAAGATTACCAGTTTTGAGCAGAGTCTACAGAAAGAAAAGACCCCATAGTAGATCCAAGCCATGGTGCAAACAACCATGCTACTTGGGCCATATCACCTGGCAGACCCTGTGTTGTTGGAGGTTTTGGTATTGAAAAAAAATACAATGTTGAATTTATGGGAGAGCTATGGGAGAAACACAATGCAGGCTTCTAGAGTTCTAGGGAAAGGCAATGCCAGAGAACATACACACCTTTTGGAAAATAGATCCTGGCAAGCTATAGGCCATGAGAGAAATAGAATGCTTGACCATGAAACAGTGACCATGCATCTAGAAATGCCCATGATGTTCTGGGTCTTGTCATACCTACCAAGTCTTAACATCAAGTAGGCCTAGCAGCAATCCATGACAATATAGAAATGGCACATCCAGGACCTAGCACAAGCTGAACCAGTAGACACCAGCAAGCTGCATGAGAAGGTTTCCCAAACTCTCATGTCAGCCACCCCAGCTACACCAGCACCTGTCCTTTGTCTCACATTCATGACCATATTGAAGGAGTCCTATATGACCAACTGAAAGAAGAAAAATTCTGAATTTGCTTTAGAGATGGGTTATCTTGATATACAAGGCAAATCCAAAATAGAAAGTGACTACATTACAGCCTCACTCAGGGGTAACCCTGAAAGATGGTGCAGAGGAAAAAATACCCAATGGATAGAACCACAGGATGTGCACCTGATCATCTACTTTGTGTGGGAGGAGACATGCCCCAAGATTACAATAAATCCTGACAGGCAGTAGTGAATGGCTGGGTCAGGACCCTGGAAGGAGAGAGATAGGAAAATCAGTTTTAAAAAAACATACACATATTCCGGAATGGAGGTGCATGGATTGATATAAGGGAGTGGGCACGAATGGTGAAGATTTTTGTATCAAATGTTATTGTCCATCAAAAGGGATCTACCATGGAAGAGCTACTATATATATCAAGTAAACTAAATGATGCCTACCACCCTTCTTCATCATCTACCCAAACATAGGCAAAATGTGCTCCCAAAAGGTGTAGCATAGTGGCAGGCACTGGGCAATGCACAGGCCCAAAAATATAGATGCACTCTCACTCAGGGTGATCTATTTGGATATTACACTTCTAAATGTTTAAATTACCAGTAACAGTAACCAAAACTGAAGCTCTGGTATAGTACCATTTTCCAAGGAGACCAATCAGTCACCTGGTAGTAAGTTTACTGTAGTCAGCCACATCTATCCTGAAAGAACCAGCAGTTCATTTCCACATGAATAGTTATATATTTGGGGTATGGGTTTGTTTTCCCTACCTGCAGAACCTCAGCTATAAACACTATCCAGGTACTTAGCAAATGCATGATCCACAAGCATGGAATCCACCAAGGATGACCCCTTTCACAACAAAGAAGGTACGGGAGTGAGCCCATGACCATGGGACCCATTGGTCATGTCACATACCACGACATCCAGAAGTAGCTGGCCTCGCAGAAAACTAGAATGCAGGAAAGAGGGGTTATTCAAGAAGCAGAGGTTGAGATTTATTGGGGAGTGACACCTGTGAGGAAAAAGAAGGAAGCAGGTCTGGGGTAGAAGGTGCTATCAGACTTGGTGCAGACATGAGAAAGAGTCTGGCAGCCCAATGGGGGATTTCTGGAGCAAAGATTCCCATTGGAGGAGTTTCATGTTGGACAGAAACAGCTGGATTGAATCTTGTATCACTGCCTTGCTCAGTCATTGGCCAGAGGCTTCTTAAAGAAGAGTAGAATATTGGCTCAAAAGCTGAAGCCAACCCTCAAGGTGCTAACAGCTGGTGGCTGCCAAATACTCTTCTTGTAGCTAGGGAGAAACTCCTTTCTTGAAGAAGGATCTGAGTGACATACCTGGTAGGTCTACACTGATCTACTTCTCTATGCATTTTCAGGGAGAAGCCCAGCCAGGGCTCTTGTGGGCCTTACAAGAGGGGCACAGGTGGGATAAAGTCCAACCTCCCAAACACGCTTCACTGGGTCTTGGGCTTAACTGTACTCATTGCCTTTCTCTTCCACTATCCATTCTAAATTCCCCTCAGCCATCACCTTGGCAGGTTTTGGCAGTTCATCTGATAGTTTGAGCCAAACCCTCATTCCTGAAAGATCAGAGTCTCCAGTAAACCACACCCTTCTCAGAGTGGGGTTCATGCACATGCTGCTTATTCAGTTACAGCAGACTAGGGGACTCTCAGGGTGGGAGGTCATCCCCATTCTACATGTATTCCTCTCTAGTCTCATGGTGGAATGTTATTCTTATCCCCTGCCGACTAGAGTCAATTATACCCGATAGGATGGCAAGTCCTGTTCTTGGCTACTGGTCATTGGACACAAGGAACGCAAAGGGTCCAAGTCCCAGTTGTAGTTTACAGGTCAATAGGATCCTTGTGTCCCCCAGGGAAGACTTGTTTTTACACTGTAAAGCAGAGAGTTGCAGAGACAGGAAACACAAAATCCTCCAGCGGGTCACTGGGAGTGATGGCTAGTGCTGCCATTACTGTTTCCACTCTTTGATTCCTGAACCCTCTCTTTTTCCCATAAGGGAGACAGCACCATATAGAAGCCTCCAATTTAATTTGTTCTGAGTGTCGTCCCTGAAATTACACCTTTAGGGGAGAGACTTGACAATATGATAAATCAGCCACGCCTTGATGTGAGAGTCATATTTACTACTGAATCATCACAAGCCTGTGATGCAGGTACTCTTATTTTCTCCATTTTACAAATAAGGAAACTGAGGCACAGTCAGATTAAGAAACTTGCTAACCCCAACTTGTAAGTGGCAGGATATTTTAATTGGGCCATCCTGTGGAGGCAATACTACAAACCAAAGGAATGAGTATCTAATAGTAAAATTTCAAGCCTGCTGATTGGCTAATTTCTAGAAGCAGTGGAGCCAACAACATTCCACCCAAAATTTTTTGACATGCTTTCCAAAATGAATTGCCATTCCAGGATCTTCCAAGGTCTTGATTAGAAGCTCTAGCCTTGACAAATATCCTGATGAAATGCAAGGCTCCTCTGAGATGTTTCACGTAATGAATGCCATGCCATGGGCCTTCCCTTGTCCATTTCTCCTGGCCTATACCTGACCCTCAGTAGGGACCATGCCAAAATGCTGATCATTTCACTGTGGAAACAGAAAGCCCTAAAACCATCTGAGAGAAGCAGTTTGCAGATTTTTTTTTTTTTTTTTTTTTTTTTTTTTTTTTAAATTTTATTTATTTATGATAGGCACACAGTGAGAGAGAGAGAAGCAGAGACACAGGCAGAGGGAGAAGCAGGCTCCATGCACCGGAAGCCCGACGTGGGATTTGATCCTGGGTCTCCAGGATCGCGCCCTGGGCCAAAGGCAGGCGCTAAACCGCTGCGCCACCCAGGGATCCCTAGTTTGCAGATTTTAATGTGGCTTCCCTCTATTCTATTTTCTCTGGTGGGATTTACTTACAGGCATAAATATGAAAAATAAATATCACATATGATGATTTACAATTATTAAAATTAAATAAGAGAAAATCTTTGGCATTCACGTTCATTTTCTTATTCGGAAGAGACATCCCATTCTACTGATTGCAATATAAATAAGTTTGGAATAATGATTGTGATATTCCATTAAACTAATGGATTCAATCTCATAAGTCATTTTTATGGATAAAATTTAAAATACTGTATTAATTCCAAACAGAATACATTTGCAGTTTGTTCCAGGAAAACAGATTACTACATGTAATGTCAACAGTCATTACTTCCTGGTGTTATTTACCTGATCCCAATTTCCTAGCTAATACCACCGTGTATGTAATGAATAATGCACGGTGTGAAATGTACACTGTGCAAAACACATCATATATAGTAGTTATTGGGATGTGCATTGCCTAATAAGATAATTTGTATTTCTTCCCTGCCTCCCACTATTTTTTTGTCTAACATACACCTAGAAGAAACATTTGGCAGGAAGGGGACAGGATGTTCAAAGTGAGCACATTTTTATGATTATTTATTTATTATTGAGATCTAAATGAACATGCATAATCACTACGCAGATCAAGATACGAAAAGTTTTCAGCACCCCAGAATGCTACCCTGTGCTCCCTCCACATCTATACCCAGAACGCAACCACTATTCTGATTTGTATCCCCATATATGAGTTTCAAAGTGAATAACTTCTTAAAAATGAAAAATTGGTCTTAAAAAAAAGGCAGGATGCCTGCGTGGCTCAGTCAGTGAAGCCTCTGCCTTCAGATCGGGCCAGGATCTTGGCGTCCTGGGATCCAGCCCCACATCAGGCTCCCTGCTCAGGGGGGAGTCTGCTTCTCCCACTCCCCCTGCTGCTACCCCGACCCTGCTCATGCTCTCTCTCACTCGCTCACTCTCTCAAATAAATAAAATCTTTTTTTTAAAATGCAAAATGGTTACTTAGAAATCTCCCAAAGTGAAGACTGACATTATTTGTCACCACTGTCAAGGCAGCTCAAGCGCCTTAGCAGTACAGCTTAACAAGATTTTGCTTTCTCCGGAAGCCAATAAAGTACACTTGACCCTTGAACAACGCAGGGGTTAGGGGCGCCAATCCCTGCACAGTCAAAAACCTGCATATAATTTTTGACTCCTCCAAAAGTTAACTATTAATAGCCTACCAGTAACAGAAACCGTCGAAGTAACACGCACTTCGTGTTATATGTATGTCATACTGTACTCTTACAATAAAGTAAGCTAGAGAAAAGAAAATGTTATTAAGAAACTGGTAAGGAGGGATGCCTGGATGGCTTAGCAGTTAAGCTCTGCTTTCGGCTCAGGGCCTGATCCTGGAGTTCAGGGATCAAGTCCCCATTGGGGTCCCTGCATGGAGCCTACTTCTCCCTCTGTCTCTCTCTCTGTGTCCCTCATGAATAAATAAAATCTTTTTTTTAAAAAAAGAAAGAAACTCATAAGGAAAAGAAAATACATTTACAGTCCTGTGTTGTATTTATTGGAAAACATCCACATAGAAGTGGACCAGCCCAGTTCAAACCTGTATTGTTCCAGGGTCTGAGTTCAAAATTATCCAAACCTCTGGCCTTGCTTCTTCCTTTAGGGTCTTTAAAGCAGTTCCTTTGCTTGTTTATATCCCTGCCTATCCTCACCACTCAGTCTGCCTTTCTCCTTCCACCCACCCCCTCACCGAGTGGTGTATTGGAGCCTGCTTGCAGGGGCTTTTGAGAGCTAACCATATTCCTCTCTTCCCAACTCCAGAGTCAATGTTCAATTGGCGGTTTTACAACTGGCCATGGTGGGAGTATTGACACAAAAGAAAGAGGCAAATGTTATAAATCAGGGCCCTATCCTCCCTGGGATAAAGGTGAAACATTTATCACCACTACACAACACACACACACACACACACACACACACACACACACACACACCATTCAAATCATGTCAAATTGCTTCAAAGAGCTTTGGAGATTAAAAATGCTATCCAGTCACACAGAATAGAATCAATCACAGAAATCTGAGTGGAAGCAAGTTCCAACTCAGCCAATATTTTCACATCCACAACAGCTTGCCATTGGTCATGGTTTGGATTTGCAACAATCCCAATTTTGTGAATTGCCCTTCTCCCTGAATTTAAATGAATGGCAATTTGTTTAATTGAGGTATACTGTGGCTAACCTTGCTTGAAAGTTTTTGTAATAGCCTTAGACATACAATAGCATATTGCAGAAATACTTGAAAATCCACTGTCTGGGACCAGATTTTTGTAACTGAAGTCTATACTATAATCTCCATCTGTTTTATATAGCTTCATGCATATAATGTTTTGTCACCAAACCAGACAATAAGTTCATGGAGTCAAGAGTAGTGTCCTCTTCCTAGAAATTTTTCACAGTGTTAGGGTTTAGGCAGATGCCAGGTAACTATTCATGCACTTCACCATTCCCTTCCGCTTTTCCTTTTCCATCCCATCCCCCTAATCAGTTCCCTACACTTCCTCAGGGCTACCCTCTGCCCCACCCAGTGACATGAAACAAACTCTACCATTATTCACAATAGCCAAGATATGGAATCAACCTGAATGTCCATTGACAGATGAATGGAGAAGGAAAATGTGGTGTATACATATAATGGAATATTATTCGGCCCATATTCCAATCATTTGTGGCAACATGGATGAACCTTGAGGACATGCTGCTAAGTGAAATAAATCAGTCTCAGGAGCACATATACCATATGACTCCATTTATATGAGGTATATAAAATAGTCAAACTCATAGAAGCAGAGAATAGAATGGTGGTTACCAACAGCTGGGAGGAGAGGGAAATGGGGCATGGTTGTTCAATGGCTATCAAGTCTCAGTTATGCAAGGTGAAAGAGTTCTGGAAATCTGCTCAACATAGTTCCTAAAGTTAACAACGTGGTATTGTGCACCTAAAATTGTATGAAGAGGGGAAATCTCATATTAAGTGTTCTTACCATGACAAAAAAGGGGAGGTTTTGCAAGGAAACTTTTAGAGGTGATGGATTCTTTCATTACCTTGATTATAGCGATAGTATCAACAGTATATGCATATATCCAAACCTATCAATTGCATACATTAAATATGTGCAGCTTTTTGTATATCAATTATACCTTGATAAAGCTATTTTTTACATTTAAAAAACCCTACTGTGAAAATTAAGATGATTGGGGTGCCTGGGTGGCTCAGTGGTTAAATGTCTGCCTTTGGCTCAGGTTGTGATCCTTGGGTCCTGGAATGGAGTCCCGTATCAGGCTCCCTGCAGGAAGCCTGCTTCTCCCTCTGCCTATGTCTCTGCCTCTCTGTGTGTGTCTTTCATGAATAAATAAATAAAATACTTTTAAAAAATAAAAATAAAAAATTAAGATGATTATTACAATTATTCTGTTTTACAGGAACAGAGTACACCCATTTGACCAATATTTAAGCACTAAAATGATCAAGGGCATTGATCTAAATAGGTAGATGCGTACAAAGATGATTTAGACACAAACCCTGGCATGCAGGAGATTCCAGGAAAACAGAGTAGATAAAACTCATGTATAAGAAACTCTGATACAAATAGAAAAATGACCCAGGTAAGACGCTATCAAGGGTAAAGGGGGAGAGATGGTTTTTGGACATGCTGAGTTAGAAGCACAGGGCAAACAGCAAATAACCAAAGCAGGAAAGCACAAGAGTGCATACCAGGAATAGTAATTTGTCTAGAACGTAGGATGTGAGAAGAGAAACAGTATAAAATGAGACTGGAAGGTGGAAGTCAGACTATAAAGGATATCAATATTTTGCTGAGGAGTTTGAGCTTTACTTTAGTCTTTGTATTATTCAAAGTATGCCAGATTATGCCAGAGTAAAAACCAAAACCCCAAATCAGTTATTTCAAACAACAAGGTTTGTTTCTTACTAATATCTATTGTGGGTAGTCTGGAGGCCTCTTTCTTGTGGATGCAGACTATCAGAACAGCCACCACCAGAAGCCAAAGAGAAAATAGGGCAAATTGTACACTGGCTCTTAAAAATTGCTGCCCCAAGACGTCATTCAGTGCCTCTGCTCATATTTCATTGGCTAAAGCAGGTCATACGATCATACCTAACTTCAAGGGGTGCCAAAGAAGTGTGATCCTACCATGTGCCTAGAAGAGTGGAGAGCGAAGTATAGTAGACAGCACCAATGATCATCACTGTCTTTCATAAGGGGGAGGATATGGTCATATTTAGATATCAGAAAGATCCTTTTAGCTGCATACTTTGGAAGGATTGGAAAGAGGCTAACCTGGTCACAGGGAGCCTAGTCAGGAGGCTGATGCAGTATTCCAGGGAAGAAATGATGATGGTTTGATCCAGAACAAGGTAGAATTAGGGAGAAGAGAACTGATGCATGGGACATTTAATGAGATATTAAGGAGAATTAACAGGACTAAGCTGAAGGGTTGGGAAGTAGGAGGAGTAATTGGGCAACTGCTGGTAGATATATCTGGTGGGCCGAGATCGTGGTGGTAGCCAGGGCTGTTGCGTATGGCTGGAGGTGGAGAGTCCTAATGTACAGACGTAGTAAGCAGGACTTACTGGGCATGGGCAGGGTTAGTGAGCAGTCAGTAGTTGTTGATTATTGGTGGTGAACTGTGGCTGGGTGTGGGTGATGAAATTCAGTATAGCTGGAGTATAACCTATGAGGTGAGGAGTAGCAGGAGTTTAGATCAGATGGGAAAGTAGCCAACATCAAAACAGGAAAGGCCTTGGCTACCATGGTAAGAGGTGTGAATTTTATTATAAAAACAATAGGAAACACTTAATTATTTTAGATACCTGCCTGATACATTGGCAGGTAGGTATAAAGGTATCAAGTATATGGACAGGTATAAATGGAACAATCACGCAGTAGAGGAAGGCCAAGGGGAGCTGACCAGCCAATGTTAGGTATATATTTGACAGAGCATAAGAGCAGAGGAGTGGATTATCTAACGCAGACCGTGCTGTCATAACTCGTATCAACTTGCCAACTCTCTAGACGAAGATGAGGTGGAATGCTTCCTGGTTTCTCACAGCCATTTTTTTTTTACCCATTTTTTCATTTCATTTACTTTTCCCAACCATTTCCTGCCGCTCAGTGAAAGTATTCCACTGTTGAGCCTGCCCAGAGGAACACCAAGTTCAAAGAAGTGTCTACCAGGCAGAAACTGCCTTAGTGGATGGACCTCAAAATCTGGCCTTAGGAGAAAAATTGTCTGAGTTCTGGGAAATGGGAGACCATTTGATGATGGCTGCAAAGAAAACTGAGAAATTAGCCAAGATTGGCAGGATGAAAAGCTCAGATCTGCAGTTGTTTTCATGAAGAAATTTCAATTCTACTGTCATCTCCAAGGTCTGTGTTAATGCAAAATTCATCACACTTTAAAGCTCCAAAATTTAAGCAACCAAATGCAAAGAAACCAGAGAAATGAAAGGAAAATTAGTCACGGGGATACTCCTAATTGGTGGAGTTCAACAACTAACTTATAGACAAGTGTTAACCCACAACTATAGCCCCTTAACTGAAGCAAAGTGAAATATGTTAGAAGCTGCTAACATGCTACATTTATATTTCTAGAATACTTTTTAGAAGAAAAGTTTTTTTAAATTTTTTTAAAGATTTTATTTATTTATTCATGAGAGACACAGAAAGTGAGGCAGAGACACAGACAGAGGGAGGAGAAGCAGGCCCCATGCAAGGAGCCCGATATGGGACTCAATCCCAGGACTCTGGGATCACGCCCTGAGCCAAAGGCAGATGTTCAACCGCTGAGCCACCCAGGCGTCCCTGGAAGAAAAGTTTTAAAATCTACTTCTAACAGCTAAATATTTTGAAATAAATAAGAAAATGTTTTATATGGAGCCCTTAATATAGTCTAAGAAACCATAGGGAGGGGAAAAAAGAGAAAAACATTTTAGTTTGTGAAAAACTATTTAGCATAAGCAAGGTAGATACATTTACAATGACTATTATGTATGTGTATTTATACCCACAACTACACAGAGCATTACCACTTTGCTATGTGCCAAGGCACCATATTATACAACTTGTATATACTGTCTCATTAACCCTTTCAACCTCCTTTGAAGCAGGTGGTTACATCAGATATTGTCTGTGGGTACTTAAGGTTCACACCTGACCTTCTTCCTTAAGGTTCAATCTTCCCTTTACTACTGAAAGCCAGAAAACCTACATTTCCAAGACTCTCTTTGCAAGTGAGGCTCTGCTTAGCTTTTGCCAGCAGAAGACCCTTCCATGAAATGACAAAGTAGGAGGGAAGGGTGAAGCCATTCTGCATGTGGCTTTGTCCTTCCCTCCTGCTTCACCTGCATAAGTGACCAACAGAACTGTGAGCAAATAAACTAATTATGGCCTTAAGCCACTAAATTTGGGGATGATTGGTTATGAAGCCAAGCTGAGTCATCACTTAGCTCCGAACGGACATTGCTTCTCCAAGCTCCAAAGATGTGAAATAACAAAAAGTTCATGGCATGCAAATACTGATTACTCATACCTGAGAGAATAGCATTTACTCTCAAGAAAAATACCACAAACATTCCCCAACCAATTCCAAATACATTCTCCCTATTTGAAAAACATAAATCAACTACTAATATCACCCAGTGCTAACCAGGTGATAGATTCCCCCCCAACCCCGAAAGAGATGAAAAGTTATTTTTAAAGACTTTTTTCGAAGCAATTTTTATGATTTCTTGCTTCAATCTTTTTTAGAAGGCAAATAAGTATTTAATTCTTACATGGGCTTAATTCTTGGTCCAGGTTCACCTCATATCCCCCCAATTATAAAGAGTAAATCTTATTTGCCAAAGAATTATGTTTCTAAGGCCACCCTTTAAACTTGCAGCTAAAATAATTCACACTCTACTTCTTTCATGTTTAAAGGGTGCGCATTTCTTAGTGTCTTCAAGGAGGTGACAATGCTAACGTTTCTTAAACCCACAATTCTGCTTTCATGAAATCAACAAAGGCCTTCCATGGCTTTCTAGGAAGACAAAAGATTCCATTTCTAGCCACCTAAAGAAAGGATAGCTTATCCTAACCATAAAGATTCAGAATACCTTGTATCCAGTGTCTTTGAGGTTTGGCAACTCTTTGACAACCCTACTTTTCTTTGCTCTAGAAAATCTGAAGCTCTAATCATTCAAGTGAAATTTCCCACAGAATACAATCTTTAGTAACCGTGGAATCAAGTCAGAATGACAAAAAATGTGACTTTTCTCTTCCATGTCTAGGAGTCTTTATTAGAATTGTAAAGGTTTTCTTTCACTATTATTTTTCAAGAACGCAACTTCTCATGTGCTTAGGCTTTTTTCTCCTGGGATCATTAACTCAATTGAGCTGTTCGTATTGTTAATGAAGCTCAGATTTTAGTGGACTCAGTCCCTGCATGGGCCAGTTGAACTTTCCATAGATTGCACCTTTGTTTCCACCTTGAGTGTGACCTCTGATTTTGGCCAGGTCACCCTCCATCCTGGAAGGACAAGTGACTGTATCACTATGCCTGTGCAAACATTCCCACCAGGGGAAAAACTCAGTCTCCATTCGCAGGTGTAATAAGGCTTTTGCAATCACCTGCACACGATTTAACTGCAGCAAAGAGGTACTAACTTGAATTTGGGGCTCTGTTCATATAGAGCCCATTTACAGTGTTTTAGGGCAAAATGGTGAGCTGCTTTAATAGTACTAACAATACAGGGATTTTTTAAAAAAGAAGTTGATAGGGCAGCCCGGGTGGTTCAGTGGTTTAGCGCCGCCTTCGGCCCAGGGCGTGATCCTGGAGACCCGGGATCGAGTCCCACGTTGGGCTCCCTGCATGGAGCCTGCTTCTCCCTCTGCCTGTGTCTCTGCCTCTCTCTCTCTCTCTGTGTCTCTCATGAATAAGTAAATAAAAATCTTTTTTTAAAAAAAGCAGTTGATATATATGTCTCTTACACTATTTGTGATGTAAGTACGTAAGTCCTAGTAAGTAAGGCAGTTCTGTCTGACCTGTGATCATTTAAGGATCTAGTTTCCTTTGGTGGGGCTGCTCCTCATCCCTTCATTCATGGATGTCATCTGTTTGGTTCAAGTGAGGTGTCGTAGGTTGTAGTACAGAGGAGGCATATTTGCTTTCTTAAGGCCTGGAAGCAGCACATACCACATTCATTCACATTTCACTGGGGAGAATGTAGTCAAATAGCTAAACCTACTGCAAAGGAGAAGGCATAACCATGCACCATGTTCCTAGGGAGAAGGGAAGAACATATTTTGGTAATCAACTGGCAGTCTTTGCCACAGATGGAAAGTCAAGACTGCAGCTATTTTACTGTTTGCATACTCACAACAAGCACTGGGAGGAAGAGCTGTCCCCAGCAAAGGTCTGTGATAGGCATGTCACTGTTCACATCAGCACCCATCAACCAACCACAGCCACATACTAGAGGAAGAAAGGTAACAGTTCAGATTCACAAACATGAAAAAGAATAAGAATGAGAAACTCCATTGTTCATTCCCCATGTATTGATGCCATGACCCCAGGAAGGTACAGATTGTGCTAAGAAGTGCCTGCACCATTCCCTAGCTCCTTTGGAAAAGGGAAAAGAGCCATGGAGGAACAAAGAATTAGTAACGTTGGCAAGAATTCTTTCTCTGATCTTCCCAGAATGAGAGGCCCTGCATTTTCACTTTGCACTGGATCCTACAAATTATGTAGTTGGTCCTGCATGGGGGATAGAGAACTGATGGATAAATGCCTTTCCCTTTCTAACCCCCAGAAAATGGTGCTGAAACACATGGCAAATATCCTCTCAGACATCCAGCAGGACTGAGAAAACACTCACCCATAGTTGTGGCCAACTCCATAACCGATCTTTATATTGGCCCTTGCTTCATCCCTATTTCAATTTCCTTGCCCCTCACTCCTGCTTCCTTAGGTCACATTCCTGAAGAAACAATTTGCACAAAAGCTATTGTGGTCAGCATTTAAGCAAAGACATTTAGGTGATGAATGATTTCTGTAGATATCTAGGAGAGGATCATTGCATGCAGTGGGAATAAAAGTAAGCAAAGACCCTAAAGTGGGAGCATGCCTGGTATGCTTGCGAAGCAGCAAGAAGGCACTGTAGCTAGACTGCAGTGAGCCGTCATAGGTGAGAGTAATAGGAGATGAAGTCAGTGAGGTCATGGATTCCCACAAGGACTTTGGCTTTTACCAGAAGAAATGAAAGCTGTTAAGGCATGTGATCACAGAGCTTAATGATTGGACTTCAGTTTTGAAAAGGTTACCTGGCAATGTTAAGAACAGACTATCCAAGGCAAGGGTAAGAGCAAGGAGAATATTTATGAGACTATTGCAATAATCCCAGTAAGATAGAAGATGATGGCTTGGACCAGGGTGGTAGCAGTAGAGGTGGTGAGAAGAGGCCAGATTCTGGGTGTATTTCAAAGTAGAGCCAAAGGATTTACTGATGAATTGGATGAAGGATAAAAGAGAAAAAGAGGAGTCAAGGATATCTACAAGGTCCTTGGCCTCAGAAAAAGATGTGGCCTAGAAACTTAACAGAGAACAGATCTCCAAGGGAATGGGAGAGAGGTTCAGATAGAAAACAGGATGATCTGGAGAATAGACAAGGGAATATCCAAGGAAGGGGACAATGGGACTCACAGTTCAGGGTAAACCTCTATTTCCCCCTTTTCTTTGCCCAAAAACCAATGACTAATGAGTAAGGTAATTGGCTATATGCAAATCACATATCTGATAAGGGATTAATATTTAAAATATATAAAAAACTCATACAACTCAATATAGTAAAAAGTGGATAACCCAATTTAAAAATGGGCAAAGGACCTGAATAGACTGTTTTCCAAAGAAGATATATGAATAGCCAGCAGGTACATGAAAAGATGCTCACCATTACTAGTCATCAGGAAATGCAAGTCAAAACCACAATAAGACATCACTTCACACCTGTTAGAATAGTTATTATCAAAACAATAAGAAAGTGGCACCTGGGTGGCTGTCAGTTAAGTGTCTGCCTTCAGCTCAGGTCATGATCCCAGGAATCAAGCCCTACACTAGGCTCACTGCTCAGTGGAAAGCCTGCTTCTCCCTCTCCCTCTGCTGCTTCCCCTGCTTGTTCCCCCCCCCCCTCTCTCTTAGATAAAATATTTTTAAAAAAACGATAAGAAATAAAAAGTGTTGGCAAGGATGTAAAGGGAAGCCTACTGCACTGTTGATGAGAATACAAACTGGTGCAGTCACCATGGAAAACAGTATGGGGGGTCCTCAAAAAGTTAAAAATAGAACTACCATATGATCCAGCAATCTCACTGCTGGGTATTTATCCAAAGAAAACAAAACACTAATTCAAAAAGATACATGCACCCCTATGTTTATTGCAGCATTATTCACAATAACCAAAACATGAAAAACAGCCCAAGTGTTCATCAATGGATGAATTGATAACAAAAATGTGGTGTTACACACCACATTCTACACACACACACACACACACATATATATGTGTATATATATATGCAATTGAATATTATTTAATCATAAAAAAGAATGACATCCTACCATTTGTGACAACATGGAAGGACCTTAGGGCCTTTATGCTAAGTCAGACAGAAAAAAAATAAATACTGTATGATCTCACTTATATGTGGATTATAAAACAACAACAACACAAACAAAAAGCCAAGTCATAGATACAGAGAACAGATTGGTGGCTGCCTGAGGTTGGGGATGGGGGGAGTGGGTAAAATGGATGGAAAGGTATCAAAAGGTACAAATTTCCAGCAATGAATAAGTCTAATTTGATTTGGTAGTATTTTGTTGGAGATTCTTGCATCTATGTTCAACAGGATATTGGCCTGTAATTTTTTGTGGTGTCTTTGTCTGGTTTTGTATCATTATGTACAATAGCCAAGGAAGCAACCTAAGTGTCCATCAATAGATGAGTGGATTAAAAAGATGTGGCATATATACACACACACAATGGAATATTAGCCATTCAAAAGAATGAAATCATGCCATTTGTGACAACATGGATGGACCTAGAGGGTATTACAGTCAGTGAAAGAAGCCAGACAGAAAAAAATAAATATTGGAAGGTCTCACTTATATGTGGAATTTAAAAAATGAAACAAAGAAACAAAACAGAAACAGACTCAAAAATACAGAGAAGAAACCAGTGGTTGCCAGAGGGAAGAAGGGGTAAAATAGGTGAAGGGGATTAATAAGTACAAGCTTCCAGTTACAAAATAAATATGTCATGGGGATGGAAAGTACAGCATAGGGAATATAGTCAATAATATTTTAATAACTTTGTACGATGACAGATGGTAACTACACTTAACATGGTGAGCATTGCATAATGCATATAAATGTAGAATCACTATGTTATACACCTGAAACTAATACAAGCCAACTGTACTTTAATTTTTAGAAAATTATAATAACAAATTTAAAATAAAGTGAGTAAGTCATAAGGATGTAATGTACAGCGTGGTGACCATGGTTAATAGAAAAAAAAAATTTGTGACCATGTATGATGATGATTATTAGCTGGACTTATGGTGGTGATCACTTGTACTTGGACTTATGGTGGTGATCATTTTGCACTACACACAAATATCAAATTACTACATTGTATATCTGAAACTAATATAATGTTACATCAATTATACCTCAGTAAAAAAAACGAAAATAAAAAAGAGGGAAAGAAATCAGTACCAGTACCACAGAGGTAGTAGTTGCCTGTACACCTGGGATTCACTTTACACAGAGTTGCATTTGGTCTCTGAGGCTCTTAGATCAGGACAGCCAATTATAGCAGGCCTATGTAAATAAGATAAATCAGTTCTGGAAAGAGCATGGAACTGAAAGACATGTATGCTGGTCTACTATAATGCATAGATTAGTTTTTCCTGGGGGACAGTCATCTGTTTTTGCCCACCAATGTTGACAGTTCTTTACACACACACCCAAAAATCTACTGACAAAGCACTGAAGATTATACTGAAGATTTCCCAGAGTTATAAAAGAAACATTTATATCATACACAACTTCACCGGCCCCCTTTTGACATGTCTCCCAGTCTCAATCTCTCTCTCCAAGCATCCCAGCAATGGGATATTTTTTCCACTTATAGCTGCCTAGCCTCACTAACCTTCTCTACCCCTGGACCTCTTATTCCTACCCCTAATCCAACTCCAGCTTCTCCAAACTTGTAAGCCCATTTGGCAGGAGAGGGAGGATTTTCTAATTACCACGATCCACCATCTTGGGTGGATGGTGCATAGGGGAGAGCAGGGAAAGATTATAAAAACTTATTTTCTCTTTTGCACTAAGTGCAGAGGATTGTATCAAAAGACACAGTCCCTAGCCTCAAGCAACCAGCCAACAGGTAAATGGATCATTGTAACTTGGTGCCGTGTGTTATGAGAGAAGGAAGCACAAGTACTATGGCACCACTTGGGAGGAGCACCTAACCCAGGCTCAGGGATGCCATTCCAACTTTTCTGAGCACCTACTATATGCAGACTCTGTACTGCACACCAGTGTATGGAGATGAATGCTACATGTACTCTGCCTCCAGGAAAGGCATCACTATTTGGTCCTTTTGCTTCTTGCAGGCTAAAGCAGGTGTTTAGCCTGTCTTTTGGGGAACCCCTTTCTGCCTCCTGAGGCTGTTCTCCATCTCTGAGCTCAATGTCTCCACCTATCCATTGAAGGAATTGAAGGAATCTGGACAGGGTTTAGTAGAACCAGGATCACAATCTGGGGCTTTTGGTTCTTTTTATAGGGGACCTATAAAATATTAGAGCCTGGGAAGTGTTGAGTCAAACACTTTGTTCTCATTGCTCATTTATCAGCCCCAATGTATTGTTAGTAGAAATAAGAAGCTGTAGGCATTGTGCGGGCTTCTAGAGAATTCTGGCGCTGCTTTGCCTACCCCAACCTCCATAGTCATTACTAGGACCAAAAAGTCTTAACTTTACTGCATTTCCTTGGAACCACAGTGACATTCAGTGGCTACTGGAGGTTGAAAAGCAAGTGTCAGAGAAAGCACTTGTCTTTGTGCTGCAGGATAGGGTAAGGTGAGTTTCCCAGCAATTTTCCCATTTAAACTACCCACAATCTGATCCACCCTTGTTATTGCTTGTAGAAATTTAGCATAGGCCTAACAGGCTGGACTTGGCCCAAGACCACTCTTAACACAAATGATTTATCCTCAGTCAGTTGCCTTCATAGACAAAAGAACAAATCAAAAGAGTTTACACTGGAATAGTGATTTCTATTCTTTTCCCTAGAGAATGCTTCTTAAATGCATAAAAAATGGGAATAAAGATCTGAAAAGCACAAACATTAAAAATCATCCATAATCTTACCACCCATAAATAACCCTCATTAATATCTTATTTCCCTCCTGTCTTTCTATGAATATAAAATGTTGCCACTCAATACACGTAGATACAGTGCCTGGTTTTTCCATTTAGTGGCATATCATGGACATTTTCCATGTCATTCTTATATAACATTATTTTTAATGGCCAAATACTATTCCAACATATGGATATACTATGATTCACTTATGGATGTACCATAATTCGTTAACCAATTCTATATTGTTAAAGCATTCAGATGGTTTCTAAATTTTCAACATTGTAAGATTATGTTGTAGGAGTTTCTTTACAAATAACATATCTGATTATTTCCTTAGGACCAATTCCTGTGATTGTGACAACTCAGTTAAAGAACATGCACATTTAATACTTTTGAAACATACTGCAAATTACCCTCCAGAAAGACTATACTAATACTAATTTATTTTCCCAACAGCTATATTTGAAAGTGCTTATTTCCTCACACCCCAGTCAACACTGGTATTATCATTACTTTCATTCTTTGCTACTGATAGGCAAAATGGCATGGCATTTTTGTTTCATTTTCATTTTTTATTATCAGTGAATTTGAATTGCTTTCATTTTTACATTGGTTGTTTGTTTTTTTATTATTTTTTAATAATAAATTTATTTTTATTGGTGTTCAATTTGCCAACATACAGAATAACACCCAGTGCTCATCCCGTCAAGTGCCCCCCTCAGTGCCCGTCACCCACTCACTCCCACCTTCCACCCTCCTCCCCTTCCACCACCCCTAGTTCATTTCCCAGAGTTAGGAGTCTTTATGTTCTGTCTCCCTTTCTGATACTTCCTACCCATTTCCTCTCCCTTCCCTTCTATTCCCTTTCACTATTATTTATATTCCCCAAATGAGTGAGACCATATAATGTTTGTCCTTCTCCGATTGACTTATTTCACTCAGCATAATACCCTCCAGTTCCATCCACCTCAAAGCCAATGGTGGGTATTCGTCGTTTCTAATGGCTGAGTAATATTCCATTGTATACATAGACCACATCTTCTTTATCCATTCATCTTTCGATGGACACCGATTTGTTCCTCTGTAAATTGACTGTCCTTGTCTTTTACCTATTTTTTTTCCTGTTGGAATGTTTATCTTCTTTATTGATTTATAAACACTTTACAGGTTAACCCTTTATCATATGTCACAAGTTTTCTCAGCATGTTATTGTCTATTTCTTTGGCATAGAGAAGTTTGATTTTTATACATTCAAATCTATCCTTTCCTTTATGGTTTCTGACTTTGATGCCATGTTTTAAAAGGCCTTCCCTTCTCATAAATTATATTTATATTTTTTCCTCTAGATCTCTGGTTTTGTTATTTACATTTAACTATTTAATCCATATGGAATTTATTTTGAAGTGTAAGGTCAGATTATAGCTTTATTGAATAATGATGCTACAATCATTAACTAGAAGAAATAACAGGGTGGAGGTTGGAATGACTGGGTGACGGGCACTGAGGGGGCACTTGACAGGATGAGCACTGGGTGTTATGCTATATGTTGGCAAGTTGAACTCCAATAAAAAAATTAAAAGAAAAAAAGAAGAAATAACAATTTCTCCTTAACTTTTTTTTGCTGCCTTATTAAGTGGTCATTAACCATTGATTTATGATAGTGTCTGTTTCTAGGCTTCTTATTCTGTTCCACTGGTGCACCTCTTCCCTCACTTGTAGCAGTTAGGCATTTCACAAAAGAGGGGAACCATGCTATCTGACACAGCCAATGTATACACTCACGTGCTTACAAATTCACATCAGCAGGCACATGAGTGAGAAATGTGAGCCTTTCCAAAGATGCAAAGGTACAGACCTGGAGCCAAGGAAAAGAATGAGGACCTCCAGGCTGTGTTACTTCTATGAGGCTCACTCAGGCAGTGGCTTTCTTTCTACCTGTGCTGGATGTCTTCCATTTGCCCATCAACTCCACCTCCAACTTTCTCTACCGTGCTCTGTGCCCCAGAAAACTGACTTGTATGGACTTAGTCAATGGGCTCCCTTGCCTTCTGGCTTCTGCTTGGGTTTGGCCAGTGGGAGCACTAGTAGGAGTTTGGAGGATGGTAAGAGAGTATTCTCTCCCAGCTCTCTCCCTTTGGGACCTAATGAAGGCAACAAGCTGCTATCAAGAGGATCTTTCCACATAGCTACCTTCCTGATGATCTGGTGACCACTCACAGCCTCCTCTACTCACCCCTTTAGGCAGCAGATGTAATCATTCCTCCACTGTTACTAGCCCTCAAGTCCTGTACTCTCCTTTGCTGATTCCTTAAGTCTACCTATATCTTTAAATTCTTGTCAAATTACTCACATTGCGCCAACTATTCCTAGCTGGGACCTTCACTGATACATGCCCCTTTAGATGGGCACTATATCCTTAAGGATGTGTGCTTGCACTGCGGTCCTGCCAAAGATAAAGATCTTAAACCCAGGTCCTGCTCCTCCCCCCATTTATATGCACCGAAAGCATTCAAACCCCAAACTATACTAAAGACTTCTACGAAGAAAATACAACCAAGAAGCAAGTATAGAACAGTTTCTAAAAAGCTATAAGTGGAGTCAAAAACTTCAATCGCATAAAATGCAGGGTCATAGCATTGCAGAGTTAACAGAGATGTATTTTTCAGTTGGCCTCCACTGTCTCAAAAAGCACCAAAGTAAAGATCTGTTAAACTTACTGTACCCAGGAGTCCTTACACTGAACTGAGAAAGTCCTCAAGGATCATGAGTCATTCCTATATCCCTCCCCGACTCACCCCAAACGGTGCAGAAAATACAGAACCTAAGTGAGCTGGAGACAGGTAAAAGGCACAAAATGATGAATGTGTTTTATCAGAATTATCAATATAATCAGGATTTACTGTAGATTAGAATTTAGATGGTACCGGGTGACAGGCCCAGTACGAGGGGATCCTGAGAGCCTTCACTGACTAATATGGTAGGACAGTGTTGTAGACACTGTGCATTGGCTCATGCATCCTTTATTCCCACTTGCTTCTAGTGTGCCTTCTGTGCTGCAAAGCATGGAAAACTGAAAACTGCATTTCATACTCTTTTTTTCCCCACTATAAATGTGTATTTTCCTACTATGTTTTTCTCTTTTAAATTTTTAATTCCACTGTAGTTAACATACAGTTATATTAGTTCAGGTATACAATATAGCTCTTGATTAACAGCTCCATATATTACTCAGTGCTCATCAAGGTAAGTATACTCTTCACCAGGTGATACATGGAATTGTCGAATCACTATATTGTACACCTGAAACTAATATAACCCTGCAAAAACATAAGTTAGGTTTACACAAAGATGAGTGTACCCTTAATCCTCTTCACCCAGTTCACCCATCTCTCATCCATCTCCCCTCTGATAACCATCAGTTTGTTTTCTATGGTTAAGAGTCTGCTTTTAGTTTGTCTCTTTTGTTTTCCTTTGTTCATTTATTTCTTAAATTCCACATATGAGTGAAATCATGATATTTGTCCTTCTCTTAACAGGGTTATTTTGCTTAGCATTATATTCTCTAGATTTATCCAGGTTGTTGCAAATGGTAAGATGTCATTCTTTTTTATAGCTGAATAATAATATAGTATATATACCACATCTTCTTTATCCATTCATCTATTGATGGACACAGGCTGCTTCTATAGTTTGGCTCTTATAAATAATGCTGCAATAAACAGAGGTTCATATATCCCTTTGAATTAGTGTTTTCATATTCTTTGGGTAAATACCCAGTGCAATTATTGGATCATACTGTAGTTCTATTTTTAATTTTTTGAGGAACCTCCATACTGTCTTCCACAGTGGCTGCACAAGTTTGCATCCCCACCAGTACTGCATAAGTTTTCCTTTTTTCCACATCCTTGCCAACACTGGTTTCTTGAGTTTTTTGATTTTAGCCATTCTGACAGGTATGAGGTGATATCTCATCATGGTTTTGATTAGCATTTGCCTGATGACGAGTGAGGTTGAGCATCTTTTCATGTGTCTGTTAGCCACCTGTATGCTGTCTTTGGAGAAATGTCTGTTCATAGCTTCTGCCCATTTTTTAATTGGATTATTTGGGTTTTTTTGGTATAGAGTTGTATAAGTTCTTTATATATTTTGGATACTAACACTTTACTATATATGTCATTTGCAAATATCTTCTCCCACTCAATAGGTTGTCTTATAGTTTTTTTAGTTGTTTCCTTTGTTGTGCGAGGCTTTTAATTTTCAGTAGCTCCCATAGTTTGTTTTTGCTTCTGTTTCCCTTGCTTCAGGAGACATATCTAAAAAGATGTTGTTATGGCCAATGTCAGAGAAATTCCCACACTGTCTTCTAGGGTTTTTATGGTTCCAGATCTCACATTTACATCCTTAATCCATTTTATTTTTGTGTGTGGTGTAAGAAAGTGGTGCAGTTTCATTCTTCTGCACATTGCTGTCCAGTTTTCCCAACATTGTGTGTTGAAAAGACTGTCTTTTTCCCATTGCATATCCTTGCCTCCTTTGTCAAAGATTAATTAACCATATAATTGTGGGTTTGTTTCTGGGCTTTCTATTCTGTTTCATTGATTCATGTGTCTATTTTTGTGCCAGCACCATACTGTTTTGATTACTACAGCTTTGTAATGTAACTTGAAGTCCAAAATTGTGATGCCTCCAGTATGGTTTTTCTTTTTCAAGATTGCTTTGGCTATTCAGGGTCTTTCAGGTTCCATACAAATTTTAGGATTGTTCTAACTCTGTGAAAAATGCTGTTGGTATTTTGATAGTGATTATATTACATATTTCACAAACTCTTTTTTTTTTTTTACAAACTCTTTTCTAGCTAGTTTTGAGTAGTGCAATAGTTTCTACCAGTTATGTGTACTTATGTGAGATTTAGAAAACAGAAGTAAAGCCAAGGCCACCTTCCCTGCCTTTTTGGGTTCCTTTACCCTCATAATCATGAGAATGTTCTACAGCAGTGTACCAGCATCTAGTGTCCATCTTGGTGTCAAGAGGCCGTTCCCATTAGTGACAGAGCATTTCCTAATTCCAGCTTCTGTTCTGTGGGCCATAGCCATGGTGCTGTGTTCTAGAACTGAGCCTTCCAGTGGTGGTATCAGAGGTAGTAGCTAACTGGCGGATCTGTTCTATAAGTTTCTGGGAGCCATTCCTTCAGGCCTAATCTAGAGCCCACTCTTCCAATCTTTCCAAGGATGTTTCTTTAATCTAATTTCCTTATTAAATCCTTTTCTACTAAAAATAGAGTGGCTTCTGACAGATATAGGCAGCCAGGGTCAGGATCTTTTACCAAGTCCCCTCAAGACCTGAGTCTGGAAAAATATGAGTTATAGATAGGGGCCTTTCAGGTAACATCTGGCTAAAAGGAAAAAACTCTTTATCCATCATTGGCCTGAGTCACAGCTACTGGTATCCTGCCCTTGACTGAGGCCAGCAACATATCCATACACAGGTGATGGGAGAGGAGAGAAGAAGGGAGCCAGGAAGGTAGACTAAGTACCTACTGTGTGTTGGGTACTAATGCAGACCCTTTCACATGTTCTCATTTAATTCTTGGAGTGGCTCTTATCCCCAGTTAACCCAGTGCTGCAACCTACACATTCCCCAATACAGTATGTCCATTTCCCTTAGGCTTAGATCACTGTTAAAATAAAATACATTACCTAGCATGGGGGCATAGAAGGTGGGTAGGTTTAGATTCTAAGTAGGTCTAAGGACCTCAGCTGTGGAAGTGTGTGACCCTGTGTCAAGAATTCTGCAATTAACATGACTTGGCTCCAGTCTCCATGTCTGCTTCTTTCTATTCTGCTACCAAATGGTAAATTTCCTTTGTGTCATGAATCAAACTTTCTGAGGTAAAAATCTGCCCCTGTCCATCTTAAGCCTGGGCCACAAAAGTTGGCTGCCAGATTATGGGTGAGCAGTATCCCTCAAAGACAGGCATCTATTCTTGGTCCAATCAGCTGTGACTAAGAGGAGGGGTCTGACGTCCTGGTAACGACACAGCAAGAGAATGAAAAGGGAAAACCAGTTTTGGGCAGCCTTTGAAAAATCAGAATATTTAGATACACTGAGCCCACATTTCCACAATCAACAAAGAGAGGAGGGCCCCCCTTTATATTGCAGTTTGTTGCACATTGCTCATTTATGTTAATTGCCTGGACCTTTTAGTTATTTGAGTTTGAGAAATCCTAAGTTCTTTCCAACTCTAACAGTCATTAGTTCTGAAATTCTATACTCTTCTGGATTCCTTTACACAGAAAACACTGTGGATTGACATGGGCCTCATTGAACAGATAATTTGGAAACAAGCTGGGAATGTATTTCATTTATCCACCGATTTGATTTTCTAAATAGGGACTCTACATTTCCACACTATAAAGCCATTATTCTCCTCTATTCTAGTTGCTGTAATTCTCAATGTGCCATGTATTATCATCATCCTGTCAAAATGAAAATCTTACAGAGAGCCTGTGAGGGCCTTATCAAATCAAGTGGAAGTGATTAAGGACAGTAGAAAAAATTAGAACAATTATATATACACTATTAAATAATGCAACGGATGAAAATCCAACTAGACTTCAGATTTTCATAAGTAAGGTTTGCAATTTGATATTTTGTTGACTCAATAGCAAATTATCAATTCATTAAATGATTAAACCATTTATCAAAACTGTGAATGACAAAGCAATCAGAGACTGGGATAATCAGACTCTGAGTCTGTTCTTTGTGTAAAATTCAAATGCACCCAGCACAATACAATTTTGTACTTAATGTCATTCATCTAATCAGCATATTTCTGCTCCAATGTGAGATCTTTGTTTGAACACGAGATGCAACAGATATGGAAGCCACAAAATCTCATTTATATAATCATAACAAGCATGTTATCATGGTTGTCAAATTTAATTAAACCTAATTCGCTCTATTTTCTAAGCTTAAAATTGACATGAAATGTTCTTGAGAAAGGCAAAAATGCTAAAGGATCACAGAAATAGGTATAAAGTAAGTATTTTTAGATGCTTGTATTTTGTTTTAGATCTAGCTAATATTGATAATAACAGATTAGCTTCCCCCCATTTTTTTAAAATTTTTAATCCCAGTTAACATACAGTGTTATATTAGTTTCAGGTGTACAATATAGTGATTCAGGATCCCCCAAATGTTTTAAAATATCAATTGAATGTGAACATTCACTATGAAAGTCTAAACCTTTGGCCTCCTTTGAGTGATAATGAGTCCCACTAGTGCAATTACAATACATGTAAAAGTAGAAAACGTCTATTAACACATAACTTCTCAGGAAGACATTCTTTCCTAAGGCAAGGGACATCTTTATTTCAAACTGCATTGTCATCTTAACCATCCTCCATTTAGAACCAAAGTTCTGCTCATACCAGAGTGTCTCAAACTTCAGTATACATAAAAACACTTGGAGAGCCTGCTAAACATGCAGATTCCAGGGCTCCCCCACTGGTCTTGATTCAAAAGATCTTGGTAGGGCCTGAAAACTCTGTATTTTTTTTAAAAATCACCCAGATAGTAGTTTTGTAAATGATTAAATGATGACATTGTGAGAAACACTGACCCATGCAATGTTTTCTTTCTCCCTTTGCATTGTTTTGAATCCTTGCATTATAAATCTTTCTACTATCTCTCTTGAGAGCCTTTCTGTATGCCCTAAACAACTTACACTAATATTCCCTAAGCTCCATTTCACCTCATTAGCATGAACTGGAAAAAGTTACATATTCTACATTTTCCTTCTCTAGACTCATACCTATCAGGCCCTCAGACATGTGCATTCCCCTTTGAAAGAACCATTTAGCTGCACCCATCTGGAAGACTACAGTCTTCCCTAAGCCAATCAGATTCCCATGTGTTTCAGAGCAAGAGCTCTTCAAGTAAATACATAAGCTTTGTTTCCTGCAAACATCCCTGTTACCAAAGAAAGACTTATCTAAGCCTTTCCTTTCCTTAATACTACTCCACAGAGTGGACAAGATAAAACAAAGAAATAGGCTTCAAACTCACCCATTTAGCATCTTATTAGCAGCTCAAGCAAAAAAAAGTTGTCAGTGCAGAGCTAGAATCATATTTTCTTGAAAATTCACAATCATCTGTTAATATGAATTATCCAAGTTATCATGGAGCCTTCATACCACAGATAGAGAATGGATAACAAGTCTTTCAAATAGATCAATGACTGGGCCTTGCCCAAGACCAGGGTTTCTCAACTTTGGCACTATTGACATTTTTATCTGATAATTCTTTCCAGTGAAGGGCTGTTCTGTGCATTGTAGGATGTTTCTTTTTTATTTTATTTTATTACATTTTTAAAAATTTAAATTCAATTTACCAACATATAGTATAACACCCAGTGCTCATCCCATCAATTGCCCCTCTCAGTGCCCGTCACCCAGTCACCCAATCCCCCCACCCACCTCCCCTTCCACTATCCCTTGTTTGTTTCCCAGAGTTAGGAGTCTCTCATGTTTTGTCACCCTAATTTTTCCCACTCATTTTCTGATCACTGGACTCTACCCACTACATACCAGCTCACCTCTCCCTCAGTCATTACAAACAAAATTATCTCTAGACATTGGCAAATGTCTTTTGGCAGAGGGGGAGCATGATTGCCCCCACTTGAGAGTCATGGTCTTAGACCAATTAAATCAGAATTTCTAGGGATGGAGCCTGATATTCTTTAAAAGCCCCCTAGATAATTCCAACATGCAGTCAGGGTGGAGAGCCACTGCTTTAGACTGATCTTTGAGCCTCGATTGTCTCATCTATAAAATGAGAAGATGAAAATATGTATTGCATAGAATTGTTCAAAAATCAAATGAAATAATATGTGTGAAAATGTTTGTGAATTGTTAAATAAATGTGATATTTCTCCCATCTCTTCTGAAACACGAATCCAAAGGTCATCAAATTGTAGCCCAGCACAGATCTAGCTCATCACTTGTTTTTGTATGACCTGTGAGCTGAGTGGTTTGTGCATTTTTTTAATGGTCGAATAGAAATCAGAAAAAGAAGACTAATTTGTGACCCATGAAAAGTATATGAAATTCAGATTTCAATATTTATTAATAGACTTTTATTGGAACTTACAGAGTCTCTGGCTGCTTTTGCATGTTAAGTTTAGTAGTTACAATAGAGACCTTACAGCCCACAAAACCTAAAATATTTATTATCTGGCCCTTTACAGAAGAAGTTTAAGGATCCCTGCACTAACTGGATTAGTCACTTACTCTAGCTCTCAGAGAGACTAAAAGAAGGGAAGAAAGGCAAAAATGAGACAGTGAACTTCAGTTCCTTGCTTCAAACCACATAAATGAAGTTGAGGTAGCTTAAAGACACTGCCAACCACTGAAAGATGAAACACAATTTCTTTCTCTAAATTAAAATTCTTTTTGGAAAAAAAACACACAAAATTCTATGTCCATTTCACTGGCAAGGCCTTTTTGACCCCTTGTCTTGGAAATTAAAATGCTTCATATTTGTTCATGTTTGCTGGAATTCTGTTTTCCAGGAGATTATCAAAAGCTCTGAGCTTTCCTTCCTCTATCTTAGCTACTACACTGGAAAAAGAGACTCTAAAGCTGATTTTCCTAAGCCTATCTCAATTTTCCTGATCTGGAGACAATCCCTTCTACCTGGGAATATAGGCTGAGAAATTATAATGAGTGTCATAGTAAGGCTGTGCAGAGCTGATTAAGACAACTGCTTCTATGCACTGAACTAGTTACAGATGAAATAATATGATGTCTGGGAGTCACTTCAAAATAATGGAGGAGGAGTGCCTAACTGGCTCAGTTGGTTGGAGCATGCAACACTTGATCTCGGAATCATGAGTTCAAGACCCATGTTAGGTATAGAGATTACTTAAAAATAAAATCTAAAAAACAAAAAACAGGTACTCCCTAGGTGGCTCAGTTGGTTAAGCATCTGACTCTTGGTTTCTGCTCAGGCCATGATCTCAGGGCCCTGGGATTGAGCCCCATGTCAGGCTCTGCACTCAGTGCAGAGTCTGCTTGGGATTCTCTCCCTTTCCTGCTCCCTCCTCCCTGCCCCTCTCCCTACTTGAGAGCTCGCTCGCTCGCGCTCTCTCTCTCTCTCTCTCTCTCTCTCAAATAAATAAATACATAAATAATCTTAAAAAACAACAAACCCAAAATAATGGGAGAGGGTAGTGGAGATACATATGAAACAAGAGTGGATATGCAGTGATAATTGTTGAAGCTAAACAAACAAGAGGCACATGAGTGTTCATTACATTATTTTCTCTATACTTGAGAATTTTAAATATAGCTAGAAATAAAGAAAATATTTTAGAATTTCAGTAACAGTTTTTTAAATTAAAAGCAAAATCTGCTTCAAGTGTCAGATGAAGAAGAAAATCCTCAATTTTATTCTGAAGCAGCACTTTTAACATTTTGATTTCTTAGAACTTGGGCCAAGAGGAGATGGTTCCCGAAAATTCTTTACCCCTAGTTCTTAGCACATTGCCTAGCATGACATAAGGACAAAATAAATAAATATTTGTTCAGTGGATAAACAAATCTAGTTCCTTTATGCCACAAGATCCTCCAGGAGAATAGTAAGAATCATGTTAACAGCAAGTAGTAACAATTATTGAGTATTTATTATGTGCCGGGTACTGTGTCAAACACTGAAGACCATTATCTCTCTTAATATTTACTACAACTGTATGAATTCCATGAGAGCATGGATTTTTACTTTTTTTATTCACTGGTATGCCCCCAGTGCTTAAAACATGACTGACTCAATCAACATTTATTCAATAAATGAATCTAAAGTGCATATTATTATAGCCTATATGCAGATGAGGAATCTGAGGCTTAAACATGTTAATTGGTTAATTGACTTGCCCAGCTAGTAAATAACAGATTTGGATTCAAATCCAGATAAGTCAAAAACCTCTCTCAATCACTAGCTATACTGACACTAACTCACACTTTAAAGTATTGTCTATTATTATAACTGCAAACCAGTGACTTTCAAAGGCCCTACAAATACAATATATGATGGATATGTTTTAATGGCAACTGGAACTGAAGAGACTTTAGAGCATGAGGTACTGTTTGGAACAGGAATAGAAGGGAACTTAAACACAAATGAGTCTCTCCCAAATACCTACATCAAAGATCATTGTGAAATTTTAGAACCATTCTCATCAAAATTAGGATGAAGGCAAAGATAATTTTAACAAGGATATTCTATCACCACTGTTATTTATTACTGTATTGGAGGTCATGAACAAAGCAATAAGACAGGGAAATAACTAATATCTGTTAGAATTGGAAAGGAAGAGGCAATATAATTATTGTTTTCAGGCCAAATAACCCATTAAAAATTCCACAAAGAGCTAAAAACTACTAAAACTAAAAGAGTTTAGTAAGATTGGATACAAATATCATGTTCTTATTCAATAATAACAACCAATTTTAAAATGCAAAATTAATTCTTAGATTTTTAAAAATTAATTCACTATAAATTTTAAAACTCCATGGTAGCTAGGAGGAGATATAATAAAAGTTACGTAAGATCTTTATGAAGACAAAAAAACTCTATCAAGGGACGTAAAAGAAAACCTGGATAAATGAATATGTCATATTCATGGATGGAAATTATATTTATATGTCAATTCTCCTCAAATTGACTTGCTAATTCATTGCAATTCCAATCAAAATTCCAACTGGAATTAAGAATAAAGAGTCAAGAATAGACTAAATGATCTTGAATAAGAAGAAGGAACCTTGCACTACCAGATTTTAAGACTTAAAAGGAAGAATATATTTTAAATGGGGGATTGGTATAGCAACATACAAGCAGACAACCAGAACAAATTAGAAAGTCAAGAAGCTGTCTCTTGTATATATAGAAACTTGGCATATAAAGGAGATGGAGTTACAATTCAGTGGTGAAAAAAAAACAGATTATTCAAAAAGTTGTGCTGGGATAAATGTCTTTACAGGTTAAAAATTAGAAAACTACACCACACATCACACACATAAATTCCAGGGGTTTAAAAATGTAAAGGGAGGGGTTGTAAAACTTTTTAGAAACAAACACAACATGACTCTAGGAGACATAGGAAAGAACTTCTTAAATTCAATACTAAAAGCATAAACTGTGAAGAGAAACGTTGATATTTCATTATATTTGAATTTAAAACTTCCATATGGACAATGGAATATTATATAGCCATAAAAAAGGATGGGCTCTTAACCATTTGTGACAATATGGATGGACCTAGAGGGTATTATGCTAAGTGAAATAAGTCAGACTGAGAAAAACAAATATCATATGTTTTCAGTCATATCTGGAATTTAAAAACCAAATGAATAAACAAACAAAGAGGAAAATCAGACTTAGAAATACAGAGGATAAACTGATGATTGCCAGAGGTAAGGGGATGGGAGGATGGGCAAAATGGGTGAAGGGAAGTGAGAGATACAGGCTTCCAGTTATGGAATGAATAAGTCAAGGGAGTAAAAGGCACAGAATAGGGAATATAGTCAATGATATTGTAATAGTGTTGTATGGTGAACGACCATAACTAGTCTCCTTTCCTTGCTTTCTCAAGTCATTTTCAGACCTGCTTGTGAGGTTTGCACTCCTCTCCCCAGAATACCCTCAGTCATGTAAATAATCAAACTTTTCATATTCTTTGTGTATGGGTGGCACCATCAGTCGATATCCAGACCAATTTTAAGGGTGGGAGTCCATCGTGTTTCTTTAGGATGTCACTATTGGTTTGCAAACTGGCCTTCATAAAAAGAGGGCAAGTCGAGGCTAAAGAAAGAGGCCAGCCACTCCAGATTGGTAAGTAGTAGGTTTAATAAGCAAGGAATTTACACACAAAGTTTGTCCTGGCTGCAAGATGAGTAGATCCGCCCACCAGAATCTTAAAAGTTTATATAGAGGCCTTAGTAGGACTATGTCATCTATTCAGTCCTGATGGTCTCAACAATCCCATGCTCTCTCAAGACTGTGTCCTTGAAAACAGCTCCCACTGGGGGAACAGTGTGCAGAGCGTACATTTCAATGACAGAGGAGGGGATCAGGAGCCTCCAATTGCCCCAGGCTGGCTTGAGGGCCAACCAGTGATCATTTCTTCTCCATGACCTCCTCCAACAGTCACAACAAAGACAAAGAGATTTGAACAGAAGACAACATAACGACTTAAACAAAATGCTATGCTGCTGGTTTTGAAAATGGAGGAAGGGTTTATGAGCCAAGGAATGAAGGAAGCAATGTGGTTCATGATGCTGAAAAATAATAGCAAGCCAATGAATTCTCCCCTAGAGCCACCGGAGGGAGTACAGCCCTACCAACACCTTCATTTCAGCCTCCGTGAAACCGATTTCAGACCTCTAACCCCTAGAATTGCGAGAGAATGTGTGTTGTTTTGAAACCACAAATTTGTAGGAATTTGTTATAGCAGCCCTAAGAAACTGGGGACTAGAACCAAATGGAACTAGTGGTCATAGTTTTCATCACCACCATATGCAGTGTTATTAAAAAAGAACAAGTCAGTTGCACTTAAGAATGTCTTCAAGGAAAAAAAAAGAATGCCTTCCAGGGAGTAGTGAAAAATTTTAATATTATAAATATTAATCATTGAATACACACTTTCTTAATATTTTGTATGACAAAATGGGAAGTATGTATAAAGCACTTCTGCATCCTGAAGTATAATAATTGCCTCAAAGACAAACACTTGTGCAATTTTAAAGCAACTTTTTTCTCACAAAACACAATTTTAACTTGGAAGAATAACTGAGAGAGAAACTTCAGTTATTCAGCCTTGGGTTCTTGGCAGCCATTTTCTCTAAAATTAACAAACTGAGGCTGTCACTTCAAGGAAAACAACTGACGGCATTTTTTGCCAATTATAAAATTCAAGTTTTCAAGTAAAAATTAGAGGCTTAGAAAACTTGCATCTGTCACCATGAGCTTGACAGCTTTCCAAAACACACTTTCTTGATGAGATCAATGGCTATAGTAACAAATGTGATGTTTTTATATTGTATCATGAAATATGTCAATATTTGAAAGATCTGCATAACTTCAGTGAAGCAATATTTTTCAAATGATCAATGCATTATGTTATGAAATAATGCGTGGGTAAAAAAATCTATTCAAAATGAGGAAAGAGGCAGGACTAGATCCCAGGACCCTGGGATCATGACCTGAGCTGAAGGTAGATGCATAACTGACTGAGGTTAAGCTTTACTATTTCTCAGAGAAGGAAAATAAAGCTTAGAGAGGTGGCAAAAGCCACTGGCTGAGCAAGCCCCAGAGCCAGGACCAAGCAAAGGTTTGTGTGATTGGAAGTCTGTTCTTCGAAGGGGGCGGAGGGGCAAGATGGCGGAGGAGTAGGGTCTCCAAATCATCTGTCCTCAACAAATTACCTAGAAAACCATCCAATCATCCTGAAAATCTACCAATTCGGCCTGAGATTTAAAGAGAATAGCCAGGGGAATTTTAAAAAACCATAGCTGGGGCATCACAATGCCAGATTTCAGGTTGTACTACAAAGCTGTGGTCATCAAGACAGTGTGGTACTGGCACAAAAACAGACACATAGATCAATGGAACAGAATAGAGAACCCAGAAGTGGACCCTGAAATGTACGGTCATCTAATATTCGATAAAGGAGGAAAGACTATCCATTGGAAGAAAGACAGTCTCTTCAATAAATGGTGCTGGGAAATTTGGACATCCACATGCAGAAGAATGAAACTGGACCACTCTCTTTCACCATACACAAAGATAAACTCAAAATGGATGAGAGATCTAAATGTGAGACAAGATTCCATCAAAATCCTAGAGGAGAACACAGGCAACACCCTCTTTGAACTCGGCCACAGTAACCTCTTGCAAGATACATCCACAAAGGCAAAAGAAACAAAAGCAAAAATGAACTATTGGGACTTCATCAAGATAAGAAGCTTTTGCACAGCAAAGGATACAGTCAACAAAACTAAAAGACAACCTACAGAATGGGAGAAGATATTTGCAAATGACATATCAGATAAAGGGCTAGTTTCCAAAATCTATAAAGAACTTATTAAACTCAACACTAAAGAAACAAACAATCCAATCATGAAATGGGCAAAAGACATGAAGAGAAATCTCACAGAGGAAGACATAGACATGGCCAACACGCACATGAGAAAATGCTCTGCATCACTTGCCATCAGGGAAATACAAATCCAAACCACAATGAGATACCACCTCACACCAGTGAGAATGGGGAAAATTAACAAGGCAGGGTAGCCTTGCCTTCACTATTTTTTATGTTACCCAAATTAATGAGACCCTATAATGTTTGTGCTACTCCGATTGACTTATTTCACTCAGCATAATACCCTCCAGTTCCATCCACGTTGAAGCAAATGGTGGGTATTTGTCATTTCTAATGGCTGAGTAATATTCCATTGTATACATAGACCACATCTTCTCTATCCATTCATCTTTCGATGGACACTGAGGGTCCTTCCACAGTTTGGCCATTGTGGACACTGCTGCTAGAAACATCGGGGTGCAGGTGTCCCGGCGTTTCACTGCATCTGTATCTTTGGGGTAAATCCCCAACAGTGCAATTGCTGGGTCGTAGGGCAGATCTATTTTTAACTCTTTGAGGAACCTCCACACAGTTTTCCAGAGTGACTACACCATTTCACATTCCCACCAACAGTGCAAGAGGGTTCCCCTTTCTCCACATCCTCTCCAATATTGGTTGTTTCCTGTCTTGTTAATTTTCACCATTCTCACTGGTGTGACGTGGTATCTCATTGTGGTTTTGATTTGTATTTCCCTGATGGCCAGTGATGCAGAGCATTTTCTCATGTGCATGTTGGCCATGTCTATGTCTTCGTCTGTGAGATTTCTGTTCATGTCCTTTGCCCATTTCAGGATTGGATTGTTTGTTTCTTTGCTGTGGAATTTAATAAGTTCTTTATAGATCTTGGATACTAGCCCTTTCTCTGATAGGTCATTTGCAAATATCTTCTCCCATTCTGTAGGTTGTCTTTTAGTTTTGTTGACTGTTAGTTTTGCTGTGCAGAAGCTTCTTATCTTGGTGAAGTCCCAATAGTTCATTTTTGCTTTTGTTTCCCTTGCCTTCATAGATATATCTTGCAAGAAGTTGCTGTGGCCAAGTTCAAAAAGGGTGTTGCCTGTGTTCTCCTCTAGGATTTTGATGGATTCTTGTCTCACATTTAGAACTTGCATCCATTTGGAGTTTATCTTTGTGTATGGTGTAAGAGAGTGGTCCAGTTTCATTCTTCTGCACGTGCCTGTCCAATTTCCCAGCACCATTTATTGAAGAGACTGTCCTTTTTCCAGTGGATAGTCTTTCCTGCTTTGTTGATGTTAGTTGACCATAGAGTTGAGGGCCCATTTCTGGCTTCTCTATTCTGTTCCATTGATCTATGTGTCTGTTTTTGTGCCAGTACCACACTGTCTTGATGATCACAGCTTTGTAGTACAACTTGAAATCTGGCATTGTGATGCCCCCAGAAATGGTTTTCTTTTTCAATATTCCCCTGGCTATTTGGGGTCTTTTCTGATTCCACACAAATCTTAAGATGATTTGTTCCAACTCTCTGAAGAAAGTCCATGGTATTTTGATAGGGATTGCATTCAATGTGTAAATTTCCCTGGGTAGCATTGACATTTCCACAATATTAATTCTTCCAATCCATGAGCTTGGAATATTTTTCCATCTCTTTGTGTCTTCCTCCATTTCTTTCAGAAGTGTTCTGTAGTTTTTAGGGTATAGATCCTTTACCTCTTTGGTTAGGTTTATTCCTAGGTATCTTTTGCTTTTGGGTGGCATTGTCAATGGGATTGACTCCTTAATTTCTCTTTCTTCAGTCTCATTGTTAGTGTATAGAAATGCCACTGATTTCTGGACACTGATTTTGTATCCTGCCACACTGCTGAACTGCTGTATGAGTCCTAGCAATCTTGGGGTGGAGTCTTTTGGGTTGTCTATGTACAGTATCATGTCATCTGCAAAGAGGGAGAGTTTGACTTCTTCTTTGCCAATTTGAATGCCTTTTATTTCTTTTAGTTGCCTGATTGCTGAGGCGAGGACTTCCAGTACTATGTTGAATAGCAGAGGTGAGAGGGGACATCCCTGTCTCGTTCCTGATCTTAGGGGAAAGGCTCCCAGTGTTTCCCCATTGAGAATGATATTTGCTGGGGGCTTTTCGTAGATGGCTTTTAAGATGCTGAGGAATGTTCCCTCTGTCCCTACACTTTGAAGAGTTTTGATCAGGAATGGATGCTGTATTTGGTCAAATGCTTTCTCTGCATCTATTGAGAGGATCATATGGTTCTTGTTCTTTCTCTTGTTGATAGGATCTATCACATTGTTTGCTTTACGAGTGTTGAACCAGCCTTGCGTCCCGGGGATAAATCCTACTTGGTCATGATGAATAATCTTCTTAAGGTACTGTTGGATCCTATTTGCTAGTATCTTGTTGAGAATTTTTCCATCTGTGTTCCTCAGGGATATTGGTCTATAATTCTCCTTTTTGGTGGGGTCTTTGTCTGGTTTTGGAATTAAGGTGATGCTGGCCTCATAGAACGAGTTTGGAAGTACTCCATCTCTTTCTATCTTTCCAAACAGCTTTAGTAGAATAGGTATGGTTTCTTCTTTAAACGTTTGATAGGATTCCCCTGGGAAGCCACCTGGCCCTGGACTTTTGTGTCTTGGGAGGTTTGGGATGACTGCTTCAATTTCTATCCTGGTTATAAGCCTGTTCAGGTTTTCTATTTCTTCCTGTTGCAGTTCTGGTAGTTTGTGGTTTTCCAGAAATGTGTCCATTTCTTCTAGATTGCCTAATTTATTGGTGTATAGCTGCTCACGATATGTTTTTAAAATCCTTTGTATTTCCTTGGTATTGGTTGTGATGTCTCCTTTTTCATTCGTGATTTTATTAATTTGAGTCTTTTCTCTCTTCTTTTTAATAAGGCTGGCTAATGGTTTATCTATCTTATTAATTCTTTCAAAGAACCAACTCCTGGGGGGATCCCTGGGTGGCGCAGTGGTTTGGCACCTGCCTTTGGCCCAGGGCGCGATCCTGGAGACCCGGGATCGAATCCCACATCAGGCTCCCGGTGCATGGAGCCTGCTTCTCCCTCCGCCTGTATCTCTGCCTCTCTCTCTCTCTCTCTGTGACTATCATAAATAAATAAATAAATAAATAAAATTTAAAAAAAAAAAAAAAAAAAGAACCAACTCCTGGTTTTGTTGATCTGTTCTACAGTTCTTCTGGTCTCTATGTCACTGAGTTCTGCTCGAATCTTTATTAACTCTCTTCTTCTGCTTGCTGTAGGTTTTATTTGCTGTTCTTTCTCCAGTTCCTTTGGTGCAAGGTTAGCTTGTGTATTTGAGTTTTTTCCAATTTTTTGAGGGATGCTTGTATTGCAATGTCTTTACCTCTCAGGACTGCTTTTGTTGTATCCCAAAGATTTTGAACAGTTGTTTCTTCATTCTCATCAGTTTCCACGAATCTCTTTAATTCTTCTCTAATTTCCTGGTTGACCCTTTCATCTTTTATCAGGATACTCTTTAGCCTCCACGTGTTTGAGTTTCTTCCAAATTTCTTCTTGTGACTTAGTTCAAGTTTCAAAGCATTATGGTCTGAGAATATACAGGACACAATCCCAATCTTTTGGTATCGGTTCAGACCTGATTTGTGACCCAGTATGTGGTCTATCCTGGAGAAAGTTCCATGTGCACTTGAGAAGAATGTGTACTCAGTTGCGTTTGGATGTAAAGTTCCATAAATATATGTGAAATCCATCTGGTCCAGTGTATCATTTAAAGCTCTTGTTTCTTGGGAGATGTTGTGCTTAGAAGATCTGTCATTTATAACAAGCACCGTGTTGAAGACTCCCAGTTTAAGTGTATTAGTAACTAAGTATGTCTTAACTTTGGTTACTAATTGATTGATATGCTTGGCAGCTCCCACATTAGGGGCATAAATATTCATGATTGTTAGGTCCTCTTGTTGGATACATCCTTTCAGTATATGATATAGTGTCCCTCTTCATCTCTTACTACAGTCTTTGGGATAAACTTTAATTTATCTGATATGAGGATGGCTACCGCAGCTTTCTTTTGAGGACCATTGGAATGGTATATGGTTCTCCAACCTTCCGTTTTCAGGCTGTAGGTGTCCTTAGGCCTAAAATGAGACTCTTGTAGACAGCAAATAGATGGGTCTTGCTTTTTTATCCAGTCTGAAACCCTGCGCCTTTTGATGGGATCATTAAGCCCATTCACGTTCAGAGTTACTACTGAAAGATATGAATTTAGTGTCATCATAATACCTATTCAGTCCCTGTTTTTGTGGATTGTTTCTTTGGACCTCCTCTTTCTTTTACAGAGTCCCCCTCAATATTTCTTGCAGAGCTGGTTTGGTGGTCACATATTCTTTCAGTGTCTGCCTATCTTGGAAGCTCTTTACCCCTCCTTCAATTCTGAACGAGAGCCTTGCTGGATAGAGTATTCTTGGCTGCATGTTCTTCTCATTTAGGACCCTGAATATATCCTTCCAGCCCTTTCTGGCCTGCCAGGTCTCTGTGGAGAGGTCTGCTGTTAACCTAATACTTCTCCCCATAAAGGTTAGGGATCTCTTGTCTCTTGTCTCTTTCTGCTTTGAGGATCTTCTCTTTTTTAAGGATCGTTGGAAATTCCAAGTTTCACTATTAAATGTTGGGGTGTTGAACGGTTTTTATTGATTTTAGGGGGGCATCTCTCTATCTCCTGGATCTGAATGCCTGTCTCCCTCCCCAAGTTAGGGAAGTTGTCAGCTATGATTTATTTAAATATGCTTTCTGGTCCCTCTCAGCGCTCTCTGGAACCCCAACTGAACGTAGATTTTTCCTTCGGAGGCTGTCATTTATTTCCCTTAACCTTTCCTCATGGTCTTTTTTCTCTTTTTTCCTCAGCTTCCTTCCTTGCCATCAACTTGTCTTCTATGTCACTCACTCGTTCTTCTACCTCATTAACCCTTGTTGTTAGGATCTCCAGTTTGGATTGCATCTCATTTAATTGATTTTTAATTTCAGCCTGATTCGATCTAAATTCTGCAGTCATGAAGTCTCTTGAATCCTTTATGCTTTTTTCCAGAGCTACCAGTGGCTTTATAATTGTGCTTCTGAATTGGCTTTCTGACATCAAATTGTAAGCCAAATTCTGTAACTCTGTGGGAGAGAGTACTGTTTCTGATTCTTTCTTTTGTAGTGAGTTTTTCCTTCTAGTCATTTTCCTCAGTGCAGAGTGGCTAAAAACAAGTTGTACTGGGAAAAGGAAGGGAAAAAAGAGAAAAAAGGATAAAACAAAACAACAAATCAAAGAACAAAAAAGTAGACCAAAAAGAAAACAAAAGAAAACAAAAAAACAAGGGGCATATCCTCTGATTCTATATACTATAAATCCCTCGAGTTTCCCTAGAACTTTCCAGTGCTGCTTGGTCAAGAACTTGCTCTTCCCCTGCCCTTCCAGCTGGTCTTCTGGGGGAGGGGCTGCTGTGCTGATTCTCAGGTGTGTGCACCTGGGGGAGATGCCCCACCCCCCCCTGCCAGGGGCCAGGCTCAGTGGGAGCTGTTTATCCTGTGAGGCCCCTGCTCAGTCCCAGGTACAAGGCGACACCAGGAGGAGCAACAGCAGTGGCGGCGGCCAGCTCCCCAGCTCCCACAGTAACTCCCGCAGCTCCCCGTCCTCAGGGGCCTGGATGCTCTGGGCCCAGGGGGCGCTGACCCGCACAGCTTGGGGGCGCCCGGCAGCGGGAGCGTCCTCGCTGTTCTGGGCCCTCCCGGCCTCTGCTTGTCCCAGCGAGAGCTCCAAATCCTGGGCTGTGTCCCCCGCCGCCTGAGCTGCTCCCGGGGCCCTGAGGGGCGCGCTCCGGCCCTTTACCACACTAGCCCGCAGGGTGTGGGGCGCTCTCCCCCAGGCACCCCTCCTCTTTTAGTGACCCCGGCAGCCTGAGGGCATCACTGCCCCTCCTGGAATCCTGCCCGAATTCCCTGCTGAGCACTTCTGTCCGGGAAGAATCGGGTGTGGATTTTTTTTAAAAACATTTCTTTTTTTTTTTTCTCTAAAGACTTCACCTATTCATTCATGAGAGACACAGAGAGAGGCAGAGACGCAGGCAGAGGGAGAAGCAGGCTCCACGCAGGGAGCCCGACATGGGACTCGATCCCGGGACCCCAGGATCACGACCTGGGCCAAAGGCAGACACTCAACCGCTGAGCCACCCAGGTGTCCCTTCGTTCTTTAAAAAAAAAAAAAAAAAAGATTTTATTTATTTATTCATGAGAGACACACACACAGAGAGAGAGAGAGAGGCAGAGACACAGGCAGAGGGAGAAGCAGGCTCCCTGAGGAGAGCCCGTCACGGACTCGATCCCAGGACTCCAGGATCAGGCTCTGGACCAAAGGCAGGCGCCAAACCACTGAGCCACCCAGGGATCCCCCGGCGCGGATTTTTAAAGTTCCTGCCTCTCCGGGGCTGGGCTTTGCTGTCCTGGAGGCTCTAGCTGCTCGACCTTAGCCCGCTCCTCGCGGGGCCCCTCCTCCACTGGATGCTTTTTTATTTCTTTATTTTTTCCATCTTCCTACCTTGTTAGAAGCGCAAACCCTTCTCACTGTAGCATTCCAGCTGTTTTCTCTTTAAATCTCAGGCCTAATTCGTAGGTTCAGGATGATCTGAAAGTTACCTAGGTGAGTTGGTGGGGACAGGTGACTTGGGGACCCTACTCTTCCGCCAGCTTGCCCCGCCCCCTGAAATTTGGATTTTGAAGAATGCCACTTTTCTTTGTAACCTCTGAAGAGAATATCTCTTTCACTTAAAAATTTAATTGTGGCAACTCTACTGAATGTCTTCACTTATCTGTTTTTCAAGACATTGGTTTAGTACATTTTCATTTGGTTTTCAGGTGTTCCAAGTAAACCATAGCCTGCTGGTGCTCTGAGAAGTCTTTGTGAATTAATATATTTATCTAGTCTGTTTTGTTGAAAAGAGTTTATAAGCAAAATAATAATCCTCAGTCTTGGAATAGGCTAATGAGCCTCTCATAACAATTTAAGTATTTATAAGATCCATTTTATATTATGCATGATTCTGTGTAAATATATGTGGGATAATGACATAGGGAAAATATTCATTAAACAATGTTGAATGGAATTATTCTCTTTGATAAAGAGCACAAGGAAAGTTCACAGTTCTTACTAAAGTCAACGAAGCCTACCCTTCGTTATGTGCTCTGTTGACCCTACAAATTGTGTTTTATTTTATTACCTTCATCTTCCACTTTTCAGTTCCTTTGATGCTTACAATCTTTTCTTTTCTTCTGTTATCATCTTCATTATCAGTATTTCCTTGATTTTGGTGTTTTTTCCTTAATTCTACAATTTTTATTTTTAGAGTGTTTAGTTTCTATCGTAATATAAGAGCTTCTAACATGTTGAAGCTTCTGTCAGTCTTCTTCCATTTTTTGTCTTTGGCTTTCACTACAATACTTTCCTTCTTATAATATTTGAATTTGGGCCAGTCAACATTTCTGAATAAAAATGGGATACATATTGGATACGTATTTTCCATTATTTATCACATTACTCTTATGCTCCATTCACTGACATACTGGATACTATGTGTAGGCATTTTGCCACTGGACCATTCATTTCTTCAAGCCATTTTGTTGTATTACTGGTAATTTTACATGCTGTTCCATGCAAAACTGCCAGAGTTTCTCTGGAAAGCATGGAATATATATAAGAAAACCCATCCAATATGTTGGGATGTATAAAACATGAGACTTCATACACATACTCCTTACTTATAGTAGTGCTATAGGTTTGGGCTTATAAACATAGAAATTCTGATAAGTTCTCTTTAATTAGATTTCCATCAAAAAGAAAGAAAAAAGTTTATGGTATACTTACAATAATTTATGCTGCATTACTTATGTATTCCTGTCAGTCTAAAACTTGTCTTGATTAGGTATTGATAAGAAACAAACCCTCCAAAAAAAACAAAAACAAAAAAAAAAAAGAAACAAACCCTCCACATAAAATATTACAAATATGGTAATATGAAGAACTTTCTATAGACTAGCTTCTGGTTCTGTACATTTCAAATCTTGTTTCTACTCCAGTAAGCACAAACTCTCTATGCCAGCCACCAGAAACGCATTTGTTACTACAGCACAACCCGTGGTCTCACACTTTGGGCAGATTGGGAAGTAGGACTGTTCCTGGAAAACATTCCTACATTATTAATAACCTAACTACACACAATGCATTTCCATCAACTGCCCAGTAGCCAGATCCCAGAAATTCCCATAGCCGGTCCAAAGCCAACCAACAATAGCAAAGGAAATATGATGGAAGGTAAGCCTCAATGGAAAGAGATGGCACTTATAACCAATTGTTAAAATATCTTACTTCTGCAAATATTATACAAATATATGGCCATGGACACCCATTACAGCTCCCCATAGGCCCTTAGAAGGGACCCATTATAAGTAAATTCATTCACCTCTGGTTCACACAGAAGCCAGTGGTTTGTTTTTATTTTTTTAATGATAAATCAGTTGTATCACTCCCCTGCCTAATATGCTCTGATGATTTACCACTGCATTTAGAATAAAATACTAAATCCTTACCAGAGCCTACAAGAGTCTGCATGATCAGGTCCCTATCTGTCTCTCCAACCCCACTGACCACTCTCCCCCTTGCTCACTATACTTCTTCCACAAGACATATTCTGGTGTCTGGAAGAGACCAAATTCTTTTCTAGCTCAGGGGCTTTGCACTTTGCACTTGTATCTGGAAGGACTCTTTCACAACAATTGTCCTTTATTGGCTACTTACTATCCTTCAGGTATCAGTTTCAATGTCACCTCCTTAGAAATGACTGATTATTCAAATCTGGTAACCATGTATCACACTACCTTACTTTAGTTCCCCACATAATCCCTTTAGCTAATAGTTTCTTTATTTATACATGTTTCTATTTATTAACTGTCTCCCCAAATTCCAAAAGAGCAGGGACCTTGTCTGTCCCATGAATTGCTGAATCACCATGATTTAAAACAGTGCCTGGCATCTATGAGGTCTCATTCACTGAAACACAGGAAGAAAAAGAACAAGTATGATAAGGGAAACTAATGAGTTCAATTTTAGACACTTTTCACTTTAGATGCCGGTAGAACACCCAAATGGAGATATCTAGTAGATTCCAATGTTAGGCGAGAGACCTTGTGAAAGACAAAAAGCCTAGAAGTTGTCGGTGCCTGGGATAATAATCATGGATGTGACTAGGAGACATATACAGTTCTGAACCTAGGCTCTGGAGCAAAACCAGCTGAGAGGTTTTTATTCCTCACTCAAATGTGGTTCTTCTTGAAATAGACAAAATTTTGAAAGTCAAAACTAATTTTGCATATGAACTGATTCATGATAGACATTCCAGAGAACAGACTCAAATCTCATAGAATCACCCAGATTTTCTGCCTACCCAAAAGAAAGAATACTAATTGGACAGGGATATATTTTGATGAATAAATCAGCCTTTGGGTGTTTGTTAACCTATAACCTCAATATTTCCCCTCTCCTAAATATCACAGAGGGACTCCCTGTGGAAAGCACAAGGAAATTTTAAGAACGAGCAGTACCCAGACTTGTAAGTGTTCCTTCTAGGATATTTTCACCAAATAATATATGAAAGCTTGCTAGACAGTGAATAGTAATTTGCAAATTTACCAACCAACAAATAAAAGTAACCAGGGTTTCTTGGAGAAATGGTTGCTTCCAGGCATGGGGCAGATAATGTACAAAATAAGCCTAGGAACTCTTGTCATACTAGAAAGCAAAGAAGTCATCAAAGACATAGAGGTTCACTATATCACTCGTTCTACCTTTTTATTTGAGATTTTCCATTAAATTTCATTTCAATGATCAAAATAACACTATCCCAAAGGGACTGATGTTGGGTCATTGTCTTCTTTCATCCTTTTACTTTCAACCTATTTGTGTTGTTGAATCTAAAGTATGTTTCTTGTAAACAGTATCTAGTTGGATGTATTCTTAATCCATTTTGACAATTTCTGCCTTATAATTGGAGTGTTTTATCCACTTATATTTAATGTAATTGCTAATTAATAAAGCATCATTTATGTCCATCATTTTGGGGTTTTTTTAAAGATTTTATTTATTTATTCATGAGAGACACACACAGAGAGACAGAGACACAGGCAGAGAGAGAAGCAGGCTCCGTGCAGGGAGCCCAATGTGGGACTCGATCCCGGGTCTCCAGGATCACACCCTGGGCTGAAGGCAGCGCTAAACCACCAGAGCTGCTCAGGCAGCTGAGCCACCAGAGCTGCCCAATCATTTTGTTTTCTATATGACTTATGTCCTCTTTATCTTCCTCCATTACTACCTCTTGTGTGTTAAATAGATGTTTTCTACTGTACCATTGTATTCCCTTATCATTTCTTTTTTTAAAGATTTTATTTATTTATTCATGAAAGACACAGAGAGAGGCAGAAACATAGGCAGAGGGAGAAGCAGGCTCCATGCAGGGAGCCCAATGTAGGACTCAATCTCGGGATGGGGATAATGCCCTGAGCCGAAGACAGACGCTCAACTGCTGGGCCATCCAGGTGTCCCTCCTTATCATTTCTTATACTACATATTTTTAGTCAGTTTCTTATTGTTCTGCAGATTATTATTTACGACTTAATTTTTTTTAAGATTTTATTTATTTGGGGTATAGAGAGAAAGAGAGAGAGGGAGAGAGAGAGAGAGAGAGAATGAGCCAGGGGAGGTCCGGAGGGCGAGGGACAAGCAGACTCCATGCTGAGCGCCAAGCCTGACAGAGGGTTCAATCTCACAACCCTGAGACCATGACCCAAGCTGAAATCAAGAGTTGGACACCCAGACAACTGAACCACCCAGGTGTCCCTTAACAACTTAATTTTTAAAGATCAGTTTGGATTTATAAAAATCAAGTTTTTAATTTCAATAGCGTACAAAAACTTTACTCTTATATACAGTCCTTGTCCACCCCCCTTTGTGCTAATATGAGTTACATTTTTATATGGTTGATGTCCATCAACATTATGCATATGCTGGTATGCTTGATGGGGTCCCACAGGTCTCTGAGGTTATGTTCATTTTTCTTCACCTTTTTCTTTCTGCTCCCCAGACTGGATAATCTCAATTGACCTACCTTCAAGTTTGCTGCTTCTTTATTCTGCCACTTAAAGTCTTCAGTTGTACCCCACTTAAGAATTTTTCACTCAATTATTGTACTTTTCAACTACAGAATTTCTACTTAGCTCCTTTTTATAAATTCTTTTTATCAATATTCTGTATTTGGGGAGATTTTGTTCTCATATTTTCCTTTAGTTCCTTAGAGTTTCCTTTAGTTCTTTGAACATATTTTTAATAGCTAATTTAAAGCCTTTATCTATGAAGTTTAGAGACTGGGCTTCTTCGAGGGCAGTTTGTATTGGTTCCTTTTTTCCCTTCAGTATGAACCACATTTTTCTTTGCTTGTCCCATAACTTTTTTGAAAACTGGACATGTTAAATAATACAATGTGTCAACTCTAACAGTCAGTTTTTTCCTTTTCTCCAGGGTTTGCTGTTTTTGTTGTTGCTGCTTCTGTTCGTTTGGTGACTTTACTGGACTAATTCCTCAAAGTTTGTATTCCTTGGCGGGGCGCCGGGGTGGCTCAGTGGTTGAGTGTGATCCTGGAGTCCGGGGATCAAGTCCCACATCAGGCTCCCTGCATGGAACCGGCTTCTTCCTCTGCCTAGGTCTCTGACTCTCTCTCTCTCTCTCTCTCCCTCTCTCTCTCTCTCCCTCTCTCTCTCTCTCTCTCTCTCCCTCTCTCCCTCTCTCCCTCTCTCTCTCATGAATAAATAAATGAAATCTTAAAAAAATATTTGTATTCCTTGGCAAATATGGTCCCCTGCTTGGTTAGATTAGCAATCAGCTAATTACTGAACAGAGATTTCCTCAAATGCCATGAAGCCTCATAAAGCCATGAGGCTTTTCCAAGATGCTGCAGGGCAGGGAGCATGTCTTCAACATTCTGGCAGGCAGTTTACAACTCAGCATTAGCCTTGAATACATGAAGCCCCAAACATGCATGTGGCCTCCAAGATCCCCAGGAATATGTCAGAGCTTTTCAAACTTCTCTATGGATGTCTCATTCCTGCTTTTCTGTTTAAGTTTTTTGGACAGCTTCCTATTAGCCCCTTATTTACAGCCCTCTTGCTAAAAGGTACCACCTCAGACAGCTGTGATTTTAGATAATTGTCACTGTTTTAAGAAGTAACCTGGGGATAGAGCTCTTTATACACTGCCACCTGAGTCAGATCAAACAAATTAAAGCCCAGGGAAATGATCTTGTCACAGAGCTTCCCAACAGGTCAAATAGTGGTAATTCTCTGGAGATAGAACTTTGCAGGAAACTCCTAACTCCTCCAGTGGCTTCTAGGCTTCCTGGATTTTATAGCTACCATAGGTTTAATAACTGTAGGCTTTCAAGAGTATCACAGAAATGGGGAGAAGGGAATGGGATTAGGGCAAGTTAAAATGGCACAAAACTCACTGTTCTTAGTGGAGTTCAGATTTTTTTAAATAAATACTCCTCAGACCATTGCAAGCTTTGGTTAATTTCTGGAGTTCCAAAAAAGTTGATTTTGACAATTTTTGCCAGTGCTCTTTTTTTTATGATGGTGCAAATTTCCAAAAGTCATTAATCCACCATCCTGAGAATGCTTTTCCTATTGCTTGTTTTTTGAGCCACCATATGGACTTATATTGGATTTAAAATTAGATTTTTAAAAGGATAATAAATGTTTATGTTTATAAAAAGAGAGGCAGGACGTGAATTTTAACAAACATGAATTTTAATAAACGAGGCATGGAGGGTTTCCAGATGTTTTTAGACTCTAAAAGAGTGGATTATTTTTTCACTTTGTGAATCCGGTGACTCCTCAGGAAGTGGAATGTCAAATAATTTTTAATATAAAGTTTAAGTATCCTTAGGCTTTCCTTCAATGAAGCAATTTTAGGGATATCCTGCCACCCAAAACCAAAATCAAAGCATGGTTCTTCCTTTGCTGCTGATTGCCTGTAGCCTTTGTCTTAACCATTTCAGGTTGAAGCTCACATCTCCTATCTAGTTTCTTTGATTGAAACTTGACAATTCCTATCCTTTGTCAATAGGCTACTTTTTATATTTAACTTATGATCTGAATTTTAATTGCCTAAGGAGCTCATGTTTTGTTTGTAAGGCAAGATTTCCTAATTCTCTTCAAGCAAACTTCTCAAGTATTAATCTTTCCTAAACTTAAAAAGACTTCTTATAAAACTATTTTTCTGATTTTTTTGCTATTTTCCCTAACAGCAAGATAATTAAAAAGTAGCATCATTAACTACTTACTACAGTTCAGGCATTGTGCTAGGCTCTTTTTTTTTAATCTTTATTTTTTTTTAAGATTTTTTATTTACTTATTCATAAAGACAGAGAGAGAGAGAGGCAGAGACACAGGCAGAGGGAGAAGTAGGTTCCATGCAGGGAGCCCGACGCAGGACTCTATCCAGAGTCTCCAGGATCACGCCCTGGGCTGCAGGCGGCGCTAAACCGCTGAGCCACTGGGGCTGCCCCTGTGCTAGGCTCTTTATATTGATTGCTGAATCTGATGATAATGGTCATATAATTTGCTGTCAGGACACTTTGAGGTTTAAGATTCATTAGAGAGAGAGAGAGAAAGCACAAGGGGGGGGGGGGCAGAGAGGGAGAAGAAGCAGACTCCCCGCTGAGCAATGCAGGGCTCAATCCCAGGACCCTGGGATCATGCCCTGAGCCAAAGGCAGACACCCAACCAACTGAGCCACCTAGGCACCCACAAATCAGGCCACTTTGAAGAGAAAGAGGGCACTATTAATAATTATGACTGGATAAAAGACAAAACCAGGACTATCCCAGGCAAACTGAGATGCAGAATCATCGTACCTATGAGACAGGTAGTATTATGCTTCTCATTTTATAGGTAAGACAACTGAAGCTCAGAAAGGTAAAATAACTTTCCTAAGATAACACAGCAAGTTAAGCAACAAAAATTGCTTAAAGCCCAGGTCTGTCTGTTCCTAAAGCTTATGTTGTTTTGATACCACATGCTGCAAACGTACATTCATTGAATGCATTGAATAAAATGGGTTCAGTTGCTAAATATATATATATAACCCTTGATGCTCCAAAGTAGGTTCCCAGTACCCCCCACCCCCAGAAAATCTTCTGGAAAAAAATGCATTGACAACTTCCTGTGGTTGTCCTACTATATTGACTTTGAGTCCTAGGATGCTGGTTTTCAGGGGCAGAAATCCATTCTCTCCCAAGAGGCTTTTGAGAATGAAAACAAGTATAAACTGCCCTGGCATGCAGTTGCTACTCAGTACTCAATGTTTGTGGAAAGGTGAACTATCTTCCCACAATATCACCTGTGTGGTCTTTGCTATCTTGAAAGATGCTGATCTTGGTAAACTTGCTCCAACATGCACTTCATAATCTTGGACCTTTTCAGGTTTTGTTTAAATTATATAATAGGTATCAATCTAAATTGACTTCATTCTGGGGTGCCTAGGTGGTTCTGTCAGTTAAGCATCTGCCTTCGACTTAGGTCATGATCCTGGAGTCCTGGGATCAAGCCCTGCATTGGGCTCCCTGATTAGCAGGGAGTTTGCTTCTCCCTCTGCCTCTCCTTCTAGCTGCCCCCCTACATGTGCTGTTCTCTCTCTCAAATAAATAAAATCTTCTAAAAAAAATTAAAAAGTAAAATTGACTTCATTCTTTCCATACATCTGCCTGAAAATGAGGACAATTGCAATATTACAAAGCATCGTGTCAGACCCCTCTCTGGGTCTGCAATATTATGTGCAAAAATGAAGACTATCCAATGCTAAGTGATGGGTATCCTGGGACAGTTCTTGTATTTTAAACAGCATAAACTTCCTCTGCCAGGCTTTGTTGCTCACCATGTTGAATGTGGAAGCAAAGTGCAAGGTACTGTCCTCAGTTTGGACGAGACTGAGAAGTCTGCAATGACCTTGAAGTAATATGCAATGATTGCAAAATGCATGTTCTTTTGCTCTAGGCAAGTACCACATTTTCCATCTTGATTATGTCAAGACAGAACAAAAGTCTTGATGCAGATGCTACCAGGAAACAGGCCAGCTACCAGCAAATTTATCAACATGATTCACAGCAGCCATGTTAGCATACAGTCTATTGGCATTTTAGGCTGAAGCCTGCACTTGATTGTTTCTCAAGAGCCATTGAAAGTGGATTGTCAGAGCAAGCTGTTGACCAACTTCCTAGATTTCTGTAAGAGAATCCTGTCATTATTAATACCATAGCAGGCAGAAGCCAAGGCAAAATGAACAGAACCTTTTTTAAACACTGAGGTAACTTACTCCAGCCTACTTCCTCTAGCTGTAGTTACCATATAAATGCCAGTATTTAAAAGGGTCAAAATCAAACAGGAAATTAGCCCCTTTTACCCATAATGCTCCCAAACAGCCACAACATCCCCCTTTACAGCTTTCAAAGATGCTTCTGAATAAAGGGTACCAAGAATCCCTCCATCTACACCCTCCACTGGGGCATGGTCTATCAGTTGGCCTAGGATTATGGTAATTGTAGGTCAAATAACTGATCTTCTTGGATATGAAGAAGAAATACTGTGAGAAAACATGGCATTGGAATCAGAGGTTCTTCAAACCACATTCTCTGTGAAGTAGGAGGTTTCTTAATAAATGCCTAGAAATGAAAATTTAAAAACACACCAACAAAAGTATAAACAATTAAATGCCTAACCAAGAAATGCTGCATGAAGCTAGGAGCTTCATCTTATTTCTAGACAATGTGCACTCATCTCACTTAAGGGACAGTATCATAATCCAACCCCACATGCTAGGACAAGAGCAGTGACAGGCAAAAATGATGATCCAGGCTCCAGAGGGACCCACTGATCTCATAACAATAAAGGAAAATAAACTCCCCCACAGTCTTGCAGCATCCAATTCTCCCCTCTCTCATCTGGAGAGAAGATTTGGATTTGTTAAATCATGATTGCCGTTTAGGAGCTCATGAGACCTATTTTTTTTAAAGAGTTTGAAAAACCTTCTCTAGTTTTTCAACCGGAGGTCATGGAGGCAACCACATTTTCAGGGTGAAACCTGCCGGATATGATCAGACACCTGTCTTTTTAAATTTTTTTAAAAAATTTTATTTATTTATTCATGAGAGACACAGGGAGAGAGAGAGGCAGAGAGGTCAAGGGAGAAGCAGGATCTCTATGGGGAGCCCGATGCAGACCCCATCCTGGAATCCCAGGATCACACCCTGAGCTGAAGGAACGCTCAACCACTGAGCCACCCAGGAGTCCCATGGATACCTGTTTTTCCATTTGAAACTAACAGTCTGGATATATCATCCTGGCTATGGTAAAACTGTATCTGAAAGTCTGTACAAGTTTTAAAAAGTTCAAGTTATGGACTTATAGGGGTTTTGTCCGTGTTTCTTCTATTCAAGTAATTCCATGGGTTGGGGTTGATAAATCCCAAGATCAAATAGAAACTAATGGTCTACAGCAGTGTGTCATATGGGTGAAGAATGGTGACTATCTCATTAAAAAATTAGAAGGATGGGCATTTTTTTCCCTATAGTGAATTTCACATATGTATTTGTCTCTGTATTTCCTTTTGTTCCCTGACTAAAGACAATTATGTGTATGTTTAAGTGGGAAAAACCTTTACTCCCTCCTCACAGAAGAAATTAGCCATGTACAATAATCTACTTGTAATTGTAACCCTTTGTGTCTGGCTTTTGGGAGGAGCATTTTCAGAGATTGATACAGGCATCTGTCATTTATGCACACTATATAAATATCTAATCCAAAAAGACAGATTTATCATCAAAGTCAAAGAATAGACTTGAAACAGGCTTTCCATAGCTTAGAAAGCAGAGTTTTCACCTCTGGCTTGTATAACAATAATATGAATGGGTTTGTATAAGTATTTAAATATTATATTACACATGGAATGAGAAAACAAGAAATGGGGTGTGTCCATCTGCTTTGGGCTTGTCTAGACACTTTATGACCTCTAATTATCTGAGAAGTCTGAATAATTCTTGAGTGCATTCATTTTCCTTTTCTCTCCCTTGTAAAAAGTGAGCAAATCGTATAGACATACATGAATAAACCAAGTCAAGATGTAATAAAAAAAAAACTGTGTGCTGACATTGAACCTCTAGCCCAACTTACACATTAAATGGATAAGTCCTACAGAAAACAGCATACAACAAAATAGAGGGGAAAAAACTTCAACCATAAACTCCAACTTGGGCAAATTCTAACTTGTCCAAGAGTGTGATAGGATTCTTCCACTAGATGAATGTGTGAAGTATTTTCTAGAGAAATAATTTAAACACTTCCTCCTACCTCCAGAGACGTAATAAATTTGATTATAAAGTCTTAAAATTAAAAGACATTCTGCCCTGTTTAGCTTACTGAAACTAACAAGTGCTTATATAAACCTAGAATAACTTAGGAATTCTCATAGAAGAAAAAAATTAGACTTCTGATGCTTTAAATGTACTGACCCTTTAGGAAAACCTCTTCACACACAGAAACTGCCAATTCAGAAATTGACAAGTTGAGACAAATAGTTGGATGTTGAAAGAGAGAGAGGAGAGAAAGAACTGAAAATACATATCAAGCTAGGATCTAGTAATCATTAAAAAGCACTACTGAAAAGTTCCATGAAGCATTTTTCATATTTTTAAATGAATATTAAAATTAACATACATTTCCAAGTTCATCTAATATTCTCTATCAAAGTGAATCCTCCCACAAATCAGTGATTTGGTAAACTTGGTTTTTAAAAAGCTAAATGTCAAAAAAATAAAAAAATAAAAAATAAATAAAAAGCTAAATGTCTTCTCCCTGATTTTATTACATTGAAGAACATAATGCAAGTGTAATATTGCATTATATAAGTGCAAAAATTTTTAAAGAAACTAAAATAAAGAGAACCAGAAAAAGTGAAAATATTTGGTCACCATAAAAGTTCATTTTTAGGGCAGCCCGGGTGGCTCAAGCGGTTTAGCACAGCCTTCAGCCCAAGGAGTGATCCTGGAGTCAGGGGATCGAGTCCCATGTCAGGCTCCCTGCATGGAGCCTGCTTCTCTGCCTCTGTCTCTCTCTCTCTGTCGGTCATGAATAAATAAAAAATCTTAAAAAATAATAAAAAAGTTCATTTTTAATTGACTCAATAATATATAAATTTATTTGTTCTTCATAACATTTAGATTACAAGGGGAAATCAGACAATAAAAAGTCTTACAATATGCTTGTAAGATTAACTTCTAAGCTAAAGTTTAAAGCTTTAGTGTGGTCATGTATCATTGTTTAGTACATACATTTAGATATGTACATATTGAAGTCTATTAAAACTATTTGATTTTAACGAACTAGGGGTGGTGGAAGGGGAGGTGGGTGGGGGGCACTGAGGTGGGCACTTGACGGGATGAGCACTGGGTGTTATTCTGTATGTTGACAAATTGAACACCAATAAAAATAAATTTATTAAAAAAATAGAAGCTATGTATAGTAGAGGACTGGTACTCAAAAAGAAAAGTGGTCTCTGAGTATATGGTTTATTCTCAACCATGAGGGTGTAAAAGGTTATTTGCTTTCTACATGTTCTACGCAGATGGCAAAAGTTTGTTTTTCTTACCCTACTCAAATACAATTGTTCAAAAGGGTCTGTTGTTTTTGTCCTGACTTTGCATACTTTAAAACTATAAATCATTGTAATTAAATAGAGTATAGGTTTCCAGTTATAAAGTAGCTGAAATTATTATTTTTTAGTTATTACAAAGTATTTTTTTCCTGATTAATAACACAGACAAGACTGTGGCCATTTCCTTTTTGGGGCATCAGTGTTAACTGGAAACTCTTGTTGATGTTGCCCTTCTCTGAGACAAGCCACAAATTCAGAGATTCAAGGAATTCAAATTATAAAGGTGTTTTTAATAGCCAAATTATTGTTGTCATTTCCAAGTGGCCACTAGGTAGCACCAAAGGCTTGCTCCTCCACCCTGTAACCTATTGCAAAGCACTCAAAACAAAGATGCTAGAAAGAATTAGGTGTGTTTGAGATCCTTTAAACTTTTCAGCTAGTATTTTCTCAAACATTTTTCCTGTCCTTTTTTCTCTTCTCTTTCTGGGATATCAATTACACATACATTGGACTATTGTCTCTTCATTTTTCTTCAGTCTTTTCTCTCTGGTCTTCAAATTTATATATGTAATATATATAAAATTAAGTCCACTAATTCTTCTGCCATCTCCAATGTGTTGTTGAGCCCCTCTAGTAAATTTATTTGTTACTGTGTTTTTCAGCTCTAGAATATCTGTTTTTGTGGTAGCTTCAGTATCTTTATTGTCATGTTCTCATTCATTAATAACACATTTTCCTTTAATTCTTTGAATGTTCAGATAGATTCATAATAGATAAGTCTGTCTGCTAAGTCTGATATTTGGACCCACTCAGAGTTAGTTTCTATTGACTGCCTTTTCCCTTAGGCCTGAGTCTCATTCTTCTGTTTCTGTCAATGTCCAGTATTTTTGGTTGAAAATTAGACTTATAGAAAATATGTTGTAGTGATTCTGGATTCTGATGTATTCTTATAATTACTGGGTTTTTATTCTACTAGACAGTTAACTTACTGAATTCTAACTGAAAAATTTTGTGTCCTTTGTGGTATGCAGGAAATGATGTATTTGTTTTGTTCTTATAGCTCCCTGCTTTGATTTTTAGCCTGGTTCCTTGTGTTGTCTCCCATGGGCCCATGTAATCTGACAATCAGCCAAGAATTTGGACAGAGATGAGGCTCAGCCTCATCCATCCTCATCCATGGCTTCCTTGCCTCGAAGGCTTTACACCTAATCATCAGCTGCCCCGCTAGCTTTATGTTCTGTCTACTGGCAATGCAAATCCATAGGCTTCAGTCTTCTGCTGCTCTAAGCATAGATGGGAATGCATTCAGTTAAAAAAAAAAAAGGCACTTCTAGATATATAGATATATACCCAAAAGAATTGAAAACAGGTACTCATATAAGTATATGTGCTTGCATGTTCAAAGCAGCACTATTCACAATAGCAAAAAGGTTGAAACAACTCAAATGTCCATCAATGGATAAACAAATTGTGGTATATATAGACAGCGGGCTATTCTTTGGCCACAACCACGGAATGAAGTACTGATCTCTGCCACAACATGGATGATTTTAAGTGCAACATTATACTAAATGAAAGAAACTAGACAGTAAGGTTACATATTATATGAATCCATTTATATGAAATATCTGGAATAGGTAAATACATAAAGACAGAATGCAGATTGGCGACTGCCAGGAGGACTGAGAGGAGGGGGACTGAGGAGAAACCACTTAATGGGTAAGAATATTTACTTCAGAATGATGGAAATATTTTGGAATGAGATAGAGGTAGTGATTTCACAATGACATGTATGTATTAAATGTCACAAAATTGTCACCCTTAAAATAATCAATGTGTGAATTTCACTTCAATAAGTTATTTTTTAAAATTATTTTCAACATCACTAGCCATTAAAGAAATGCAAATTAAGACTTCAATGAGATATAAATACATACCTATTAGAACAGCTAAAATAAAAAACAGTGACAATACCAAATGCTGGCAAGTATATGGAAAAACAGGATCTCTCATACATTACTGGTGGGAATGTGAAATCAATGGTCATAGTTTGGCAGTTTCTTATATAACTAAATATTCAACTACCATACAACCCAACAATTATAATCCTGGGCATTTATTCCAGAAAAGTAAAAATTTATGTCTACACAAAAACCTGTACACAAACCTTCATAGCAGATTTGTAATAGCCAAAAACTGGAAACCACCAAAATATTCCTTAATAGGTAAATCGTATTTATATTTATATTTCCATGAAATATTAATCATAAATTTAAAAGCATAAAATACTGAAAACATGTGGATCTCAGGGGAATTATGCCAGTCTCATAGGGTGAAAAAAATTCACATACTATATGACTCCATTTATATAACATTCTCCTGTAACAAAATTGCAGTGATGGAAAACAGATTAGTGGTTATCAAAGGTTTGGGATGGTGGGGAGGGGAGGGGTGAATGTGACTAAATAAAGGGTTGCACAAGGGAGATCTTTGTGAGCAGGATAGTTCTGCATTTTGATTGTGCTAGTAGTTACCCTAACCTACACATATGACAAAATGGCACAGAACTACAGACACACATTCTATCAATGTCAATTCCATGGTATTGATGCTGTACCATTGTTATGTAAGATGTAACCATTGGGGGAAATTGGAAGAAGGGTACACAGACCTCTCTATACTACTTCTTGAAACCTCCTGTGGATTTATAATTGTTTCCAAATAAAAAAGTAAAAAAAAAAAATGTAAAAGAAACCTCAATAAAGTTGATTTTTTAAATAAAAATAATCTTCTAAAAGTTAAACCAAACAGGGGCACCTGGGGGGCACAGCTGGTTAAGCATCCAACTCTTGGTTTTGGCTCAGGTCATAATCTCAGGGTCCTGAGATCAAGCCTCACATCTGGCTCTGTGCTCGGCAGAGTCTGCTTAAGATCCTCTCCCTTTGCCTCTCCCACTTGCGCTCTTGCTCTCTCTTAAATAAATAAGTCATTGTAAAAAAAAAAAAATAGTTAAACCAAAAACCTACCCAAAAAAGGAGAGCAAATACACAGATATTGCTCTATGTAGTTCCATATTTCAAGTATGTATTTCTCTCTGGTCTTTACCTATTTTGGGTTGGGTCTCATGAATTCTCTCTTGCACATGCATAGTTCAGCTGTTAAAAAGAATCTGGGCAGAATTTATATTTGGAATTTGGGTCTCATTCTTTCTATACTTCTCTTGCTGCTAGAATTTCCCTCTTTAAATTTCCAGCTGATTTTCCAGCCCTGAAAGGTACCTTGAGCCAATAGGGCTTTGTTTTTCCACTGCTATTTCCTCCAGCTATAGCCATGGGGATCAGGAAATGTCTTCAGATCAGAAAGCCACAAACTCACAATTCACTCCTTGCAGATGTGCTGTTTTTCTTCTGATTCTCTGCACTTTCCAGTGTCTTTAACAAGTTTTTAAAATCAATTTTTATAATTGTTATCTGTAAGAAGTTACATATGAACACTTCATTCCTCCACAATTACTGGAAGCCTCTTTTATAATCGAAAATTATATCAACATTAGTATAAGAGCTTTCTTGTCATCAAACCCACAATATGAGAAAAGTTTCCAAATAAAAAGAAGTTTCAACTCCACCAGTAATTTTTGTAGGTCAGATCTTCTTAATACGAATATCTCAGCTACTATATCCCTCAGGATGGATAGAAGCATAATCCAGCTCATTTGCACTGCCCAAAAGCTGACCTTTTGGGGATAACAATTTTATTGAAATATCATTCACATATGACAAAATACACACTTAAACTGTACAGATCTATGGTTTTCAGTATACAGAAAGAATTTTGTAATCAGTACCATAATCAACTTTAGAATATTTCATCACCCTAAGATAAAATCCAATACCCTTTGGCTACATGATTCCCCTTAATTCCCCCAGAATTAGAAAACCACTTTCAATATCTATAGATCTGCCTGTTCTGGACATTTCATATCACATGAATCATAAATATGTAGTCTTTTGAGATTAGATTTTGTCACTCTGCATAACATTTTCAAGGTTCATTCATGTTATACCTTCATTCCTTTTAATGACCAAATAATATCACATAGTATGAATACACCCTATTTTGTCTCCCCATTTATCAACTGATGATCAATTAAACTTTTTTACTATTATGAATAATGCTGCTATAAGCATCTGAATACAAATTTTTGTGTGGAAAAATGTTTTCAATTCTCCTGGGTATAAACCTAGGAATAGAATTGGTAGATCATATTCTAACTCTGTTTCACCATTTGAGGAACAGCCAGTCTTTTCCTTTTTTTGTTTTTTTGTATATATTTTTTTATTGGAGTTCAATTTGCCAACATAGAGCATAACACTCAGTACTCATCCCATGAAGTGCCCCCTTCAATGCCCGTCACCCAGTCATCCCAGCCCCTCACCCACATCCCTTTCCACCACTCCTTGTTCTTAACCCAGAGTTAGGTGTCTCTCATCTTCAGTCACCCTCACTATATTTCCCACTTATTTTCTCTCCTTTCCCCTATAAACCCTTTCACTATTTTTTCATATTCCCCAAATGAATGAAACCATATAACGTTTGTCCTTCTCTGATTCACTTGCTTCACTCAGCATAATACCTTCCAGCTCCATCCACGTCGAAGCAAATGGTGGGTATTTGTCATTTCTAATGGCTGAGTAATATTCCATTGTATACATAGACCACATCTTCTCTATCCATTCATCTTTCGATGGACACTGAGGGTCCTTCCACAGTTTGGCTACTGTGGACATTGCTGTTAGAAACATCGGGGTGCAGGTGTCCTGCCATTTAACTGCATCTGTATCTTTGGGGTAAATCCCCAGCAGTGCAATTGCTGGGTCTAGGGCAGATCTATTTTTAACTCTTTGAGGAACCTCCACACAGTTTTCCAGAGTGACTACACCAGTTCACATTCCCACCAACAGTGCAAGAGGGTTCCCCTTTCTCCACATCCTCTCCAATATTGGTTGTTTCCTGTCTTGTTAATTTTCACCATTCTCACTGGTGTGACGTGGTATCTCATTGTGGTTTTGATTTGTACTTCCCTGATGGTCAGTGATGCAGAGCATTTTCTCATGTGCATGTTGGCCATGTCTATTCTATGTCTTCCTCTGTGAGATTTCTCTTCATGTCCTTTGCCCATTTCAGGATTGGATTGTTTGTTTCTTTGCTGTGGAATTTAATAAGTTCTTTATAGATCTTGGATACTAGCCCTTTATCTGATAGGTCATTTGCAAATATCTTCTCCCATTCTGTAGGTTGTCTTTTAGTTTTGTTGACTGTTTCTTTTGCTGTGCAGAAGCTTCTTATCTTGGTGAAGTCCCAATAGTTCATTTTTGCTTTTGTTTCCCTTGCCTTCATAGATATATCTTGCAAGAAGTTGCTGTGGCCAAGTTCAAAAAGGGTGTTGCCTGTGTTCTCCTCTAGGATTTTGATGGATTCTTGTCTCACATTTAGAACTTGCATCCATTTGGAGTTTATCTTTGTGTATGGTGAAAGAGAGTGGTCCAGTTTCATTCTTCTGCACGTGCCTGTCCAATTTCCCAGCACCATTTATTGAAGAGACTGTCCTTTTTCCAGTGGATAGTCTTTCCTGCTTTGTTGATGTTAGTTGACCATAGAGTTGAGGGCCCATTTCTGGCTTCTCTATTCTGTTCCATTGATCTATGTGTCTGTTTTTGTGCCAGTACCACACTGTCTTGATGATCACAGCTTTGTAGTACAACCTGAAATCTGGCATTGTGATGCCCCCAGAAATGGTTTTCTTTTTCAATATTCCCCTGGCTATTTGGGGTCTTTTCTGATTCCACACAAATCTTAAGATGATTTGTTCCAACTCTCTGAAGAAAGTCCATGGTATTTTGATAGGGATTGCATTCAATGTGTAAATTTCCCTGGGTAGCATTGACATTTCCACAATATTAATTCTTCCAATCCATGAGCTTGGAATATTTTTCCATCTCTTTGTGTCTTCCTCCATTTCTTTCAGAAGTGTTCTGTAGTTTTTAGGGTATAGATCCTTTACCTCTTTGGTTAGGTTTATTCCTAGGTATCTTTTGCTTTTGGGTGGCATTGTCAATGGGATTGACTCCTTAATTTCTCTTTCTTCAGTCTCATTGTTAGTGTATAGAAGTGCCACTGATTTCTGGACACTGATTTTGTATCCTGCCACACTGCTGAACTGCTGTATGAGTCCTAGCAATCTTGGGGTGGAGTCTTTTGGGTTGTCTATGTACAGTATCATGTCATCTGCAAAGAGGGAGAGTTTGACTTCTTCTTTGCCAATTTGAATGCCTTTTATTTCTTTTTGTTGCCTGATTGCTGAGGCGAGGACTTCCAGTACTATGTTGAATAGCAGAGGTGAGAGGGGACATCCCTGTCTCGTTCCTGATCTTAGGGGAAAGGCTCCCAGTGTTTCCCCATTGAGAATGATATTTGCTGGGGGCTTTTCGTAGATGGCTTTTAAGATGCTGAGGAATGTTCCCTCTGTCCCTACACTCTGAAGAGTTTTGATCAGGAATGGATGCTGTATTTGGTCAAATGCTTTCTCTGCATCTATTGAGAGGATCATATGGTTCTTGTTCTTTCTCTTGTTGATAGGATCTATCACATTGTTTGCTTTACGAGTGTTGAACCAGCCTTGCGTCCCGGGGATAAATCCTACTTGGTCATGGTGAATAATCTTCTTAAGGTACTGTTGGATCCTATTTGCTAGTATCTTGTTGAGAATTTTTCCATCTGTGTTCCTCGGGGATATTGGTCTATAATTCTCCTTTTTGGTGGGGTCTTTGTCTGGTTTTGGAATTAAGGTGATGCTGGCCTCATAGAACGAATTTGGAAGTACTCCATCTCTTTCTATCTTTCCAAACAGCTTTAGTAGAATAGGTATGGTTTCTTCTTTAAACGTTTGATAGGATTCCCCTGGGAAGCCACCTGGCCCTGGACTTTTGTGTCTTGGGAGGTTTGGGATGACTGCTTCAATTTCCTTCCTGGTTATCGGCCTGTTCGGGTTTTCTATTTCTTCCTGTTGCAGTTCTGGTAGTTTGTGGTTTTCCAGAAATGTGTCCATTTCTTCTGGATTGCCTAATTTATTGGCGTATAGCTGCTCACGATATGTTTTTAAAATGCTTTGTATTTCCTTGGTATTGGTTGTGATGTCTCCTTTTTCATTCGTGATTTTATTAATTTGAGTCTTTTCTCTCTTCTTTTTAATAAGGCTGGCTAATGGTTTATCTATCTTATTAATTCTTTCAAAGAACCAACTCCTGGTTTTGTTGATCTGTTCTACAGTTCTTCTGGTCTCTATGTCACTGAGTTCTGCTCGAATCTCTATTAACTCTCTTCTTCTGCTTGGTGTAGGTTTTATTTGCTGTTCTTTCTCCAGTTCCTTTGGTGCAAGGTTAGCTTGTGTATTTGAGTTTTTTCCAATTTTTTGAGGGATGCTTGTATTGCAATGTCTTTACCTCTCAGGACTGCTTTTGCTGTATCCCAAAGATTTTGAATGGTTGTTTCTTCATTCTCATCAGTTTCCACGAATCTCTTTAATTCTTCTCTAATTTCCTGGTTGACCCTTTCATCTTTTATCAGGATGCTCTTTAGCCTCCACGTGTTTGAGTTTCTTCCAAATTTCTTCTTGTGACTTAGTTCAAGTTTCAAAGCATTATGGTCTGAGAATATACAGGGCACAATCCCAATCTTTTGGTATCAGTTCAGACCTGATTTGTGACCCAGTATGTGGTCTATCCTGGAGAAAGTTCCATGTGCACTTGAGAAGAATGTGTACTCAGTTGCGTTTGGATGTAAAGTTCCATAAATATATGTGAAATCCATCTGGTCCAGTGTATCATTTAAAGCTCTTGTTTCTTGGGAGATGTTGTGCTTAGAAGATCTGTCATTTATAACAAGCACCGTGTTGAAGACTCCCAGTTTAAGTGTATTAGTAACTAAGTATGTCTTAACTTTGGTTACTAATTGATTGATATGCTTGGCAGCTCCCACATTAGGGGCATAAATATTCATGATTGTTAGGTCCTCTTGTTGGATACATCCTTTCAGTATATGATATAGTGTCCCTCTTCATCTCTTACTACAGTCTTTGGGATAAACTTTAATTTATCTGATATGAGGATGGCTACCGCAGCTTTCTTTTGAGGACCATTGGAATGGTATATGGTTCTCCAACCTTCCGTTTTCAGGCTGTAGGTGTCCTTAGGCCTAAAATGAGACTCTTGTAGACAGCAAATAGATGGGTCCTGCTTTTTTATCAAGTCTGAAACCCTGCGCCTTTTGATGGGATCATTAAGCCCATTCACGTTCAGAGTTACTACTGAAAGATATGAATTTAGTGTCATCATAATACCTATTCAGTCCCTGTTTTTGTGGATTGTTTCTTTGGACCTCCTCTTTCTTTTGCAGAGTCCCCCTCAATATTTCTTGCAGAGCTGGTTTGGTGGTCACATATTCTTTCAGTGTCTGTCTATCTTGGAAGCTCTTTACCCCTCCTTCAATTCTGAACGAGAGCCTTGCTGGATAGAGTATTCTTGGCTGCATGTTCTTCTCATTTAGGACCCTGAATATATCCTTCCAGCCCTTTCTGGCCTGCCAGGTCTCTGTGGAGAGGTCTGCTGTTAACCTAATACTTCTCCCCATAAAGGTTAGGGATCTCTTATCTCTTGTCTCTTTCTGCTTTAAGGATCTTCTCTTTTTTAAGGATCGTTGGAAATTCCAAGTTTCACTATTAAATGTTGGGTGTTGAACGGTTTTTATTGATTTTAGGGGGGCATCTCTCTATCTCCTGGATCTGAATGCCTGTCTCCCTCCCCAAGTTAGGGAAGTTGTCAGCTATGATTTATTTAAATATGCTTTCTGGTCCCTCTCAGCGCTCTCTGGAACCCCAACTGAACGTAGATTTTTCCTTCTGAGGCTGTCATTTATTTCCCTTAACCTTTCCTCATGGTCTTCTCTCTCTTTTTTCCTCAGCTTCCTTCCTTGCCATCAACTTGTCTTCTATGTCACTCACTCGTTCTTCTACCTCATTAACCCTTGTTGTTAGGATCTCCAGTTTGGATTGCATCTCATTTAATTGATTTTTAATTTCGGCCTGATTCGATCTAAATTCTGCAGTCATGAAGTCTCTTGAATCCTTTATGCTTTTTTCCAGAGCTACCAGTGGCTTTATAATTGTGCTTTTGAATTGGCTTTCTGACATCAAATTGTAAGCCAAATTCTGTAACTCTGTGGGAGAGAGTACTGTTTCTGATTCTTTTGAGGTGAGTTCTTCGTTCTAGTCATTTTGCTCAGTGCAAATCGGCTAAAAACGAGTTATACTTGTTAGCAGTGCAAACTCTTCTCTCTTTAGCATTCCAGCTGTTCTCTCTTAAATCTCAGGTTGAATTCGTAGGTTTTCAGAACGTTGAAAGTTATCTAGGTAAGTTGGTGGGGACAGGTGACTTAAGGACCCTACTTCTCCACCATCTTGCCTCGCCCACACACCCCCAGCCACTCTTTCCAAAGTGGCTGCACCATTTTATATTCCCACCAACAGCATATGGAAGTTCTCATTTCTCAACATCCTGGTCAACATTTGTTATTATCTATCTGTCTTTCTTATTATAGCTATTCTACTGAGGGTGAAGTGGTGTCTTGTTTTTATTTGCATTTGCCTGATAGCTAATGTTGTTGAGCATCTTTTTGAGTTCTTATTGGCCATTTCTGTATCTTCTTTGGAAAAATTTCAGATCATTTGCCCATTTTTTAATTGGAATTCTGTTAAGGATTGGGTTGAATCTATAGATCAATCAGGGAAGTATTGCCATCTTAATGATACAGGATATTTATTTACTTCATGTTTAATTTCGTTCAATAATATTTATACTCCTAAAAATATAAGGCTTCCACTTCTCCTGTTTAATTTATTCCTACATATTTTAATCTTTTTTGAAGCTATTATAAATGGTATTGTTTTCTTAATTTCATTTTCAGGTTGCTCAGTGCTATTGTATAAAAATATAATTGATTTTTATATATTCTATATCCTCCAACTTTGTGGAACTATTTTATTAGTTCTAATAGTTATTAGTGGATTCCTTAGGATTTTCTATATACTACATCATGTCACCCGTAAATAAAGTATTAGTTCTTCCTTCACAATTAAGATACCTTTATTTTTACTATTTTGTCTACTTGTTCTGGCTAGAACTCTAATACAGTATTGAATAGAAGCAGAGAGAGTGGACATTCTTGTCTTGTTCCTGACCTTAGGGGGAAGTCTCAGGGGTTTGTAATCTTTATTTTTGCTCATATTACATATAAGCTGGGGCCTTATGGCAGATCATTTGCAACTGTGCTGAGATGTAAATATCTCCTCATTCTAGGACCCAGCCTCGGGCCTTCCCTGGGCTATACTATTGTCTTTACAAAGGGCTAAGACAGGAGCTTAAGCCAAACCATATAATCACCTTAAACCTGTACTTGGATGTGGCATATGACATATCCCCTCACACTCTATTGCAAAAGCATGTCAGTTGTGCCCAAAGTCAAATATGTACTCCTCCTATAGGAGACATGGCAAGTTATCTGGCAATGGGAAGGGATACATAATCCTCTTACAAGAAAGGTGGGGAGTAAAAATAACTATGAACAATATCACTGAGCCTATTGAATCTATATCTAATTTCTGTTACCTCTAAGAATTATAGAAAATGACTAACTAAGCAGTAAATCCAACTAATTATCTTGACACAAAATCACAATGAGATCAGCTTTGTTGTGTCTACCCAAGAACACTCTTAAGAAACTGTCCAAGGTCACATAAGACTCCATAAGAAGGGACGCCTGGGTGGCTCAGTGGTTAAGCATCTGCCTTTGGCTCAGGGTGTGATCCTGGGGTCCCGGAATCGAGTCCTGCATCGGGCTCCCTGCATGGAGCCTGCTTCTCCTCCCTCTGCCTATGTCTCTGCCTCTCTCTGTGTGTCTCTCATGAATAAATAAATAAAATATTTTTTAAAAAGACTCTATAAGAAAATTTATCTAAAACTTGAAAATAAGGAAAAATGATACTTGCAGAATTTATTAAATATCATGGCAGACATTTTCTAATAAGCCTGCCAGTTACCTGACTCTAAGTTTGTAATTTTGACTAACTATCCACAACTAATTAGGTTCCAGAGAATTTTAGTCTTATAAAGTTAGAGTTAATGTGCAGAAAACTACCAAGATGTGACTTAATTTTTGGAGGGTGGTTGGTTCAGTAAATAACTCTGACAGTTTCAGTTTATTGCACTATAAAACATTAGTCAGGTTTGAATCTAACTTTGTCATCTTGTTTTGGCATTCTCTTCCCAATTTATTAGATGAATCCCAGTTCGTCAAATGCTCCCTGAAGAAGCAATCTTGTGTATATGCTGCTGATTCTTTCATTAATTGGTTGAATAAAAAACTCTGGCATGTGCTAACAAATTACTTTGAGGCTTGCACTTTTATAGACATCGCCTACCCCAAGCAATTTTCCCTGAACCCCTCTTTCTCCAACCTCTCATCCTATGTTCCCATATTCCACATCCTATGTGATCAATCAACATTTATAGAATGAATGATTACTCTGTAATTGTTATAAGGTGACAACAAATAACCAAAATGAAAAAATGAAGCAAGAAAATTTGGTTTCTAGTATTCAGGGGGAATATCATAATAGCCATGGAAAAAAATTAGAGAAAATATAGCCAGTTCTCATTTTTAGGACACAAGAGTACACATTTTCCTAAAGCTTGTTTCATGAAATAATTCACTAGAGATCCCTAAAACAAAAGAATCTCCTTCTGTGTTTATGTACCTCATATTAACTATCTGGGTTAGTTTCATAATCTGTTGATAAGTGAAGATCAGAAGTGAAAATGTGAACTGCTGAGAAAAATTATTTCTATGTGCACTCTAAAGTGCTTTCCAGGAACATATTTATTGTGTAAAGTGAACCAGGGGTACCTAGGATAGTGAAGGTTAGCTTACAGGCTACTAGCTCTCTGACTTCTAAAGGTCTCTGGGGGGTGGGGTCTCAGAAAGGTCTCAGAAAATGTATGATGTTTCTATGCTTCATTTTAGCACCTATAAAAATGTTTGCCACTTTGGGGCACCTGGCTGGCTCAGCTGGAAGAGCATCTGACTCTTGATCTCAGGGTTGTGGGGTTGTATGCCCCACCTTGGGTGTAGAGATTACTAAAAAATAAACTTTTAAAAAATGCTTGCCATCTTACTTCACTCTCTCCATCCAAGCCCTTGCTCCCTCCTCCCTAAAACAGTGTACTACCATCCTTCTTCAAAAGAAAACATATTGTCAATAATACTACATTTACCTAAGCTACATGAATCAGAATTTTAATAAAAATTCGTTTGCCACTTTAATTTTAGCATGTCTCTCAGTTAAGCCACTGAATATGTTCAAATGCTGTTGGTAAGTAGGACTTTTGTTAGCTGAACTATGGTTTAAAAATACCCTAAGGACGTTTTCTGCATAACGTAAAAGCAAATCAATTATTTCATACCTCAGCAAATGTAATCTTTCGTCAAAACAAAAAACACAAAGTATTTCTTACTTTGAGAAAGAGTTTAAACTCTATTTGGGCCAGTAGGCAGAGTCAGAATTTCCTGGACATATCCCACTGTGAACAGTGAGATGTGGCTCTTAAAATATTCCTAATGACTTCATCTTTCAACATACCAGCTCTAAAATAATTGGGAGTTGACAGCATGAAAGGTCCCTTTGGCTGATATCTTCTATTACCCATAATGTTCTTTCTTCAAAGGTTACTCTGTTCTCGTTCTTAGGACATTAGACGTCTACATTTTATGTCTGCCAATGAAGTTGAACAATGAAAGAGACCCTGGGAGGGGATCCCTGGGTGGCGCAGCGGTTTGGCGCCTGTCTTTGGCCCAGGGCGCGATCCTGGAGACCTGGGATCGAATCGGGCTCCCGGTGCATGCAGCCTGCTTCTCCCTCTGCCTATGTCTCTGCCTCTCTTTCTCTGTGTGTGACTATCATAAATAATAATAAAAAAAAAAGAGAGACCCTGGGAAATCTGTCAAATAAATTGCCTCGATGAGTGTTATTTTGATTATAAAGAGAAAAAAATGTATTCAAATAAATCTGAACTCCAGTATTTTCAAATTGCTCTAAACTAATATCCTTCCCAAAATAATGGCCACTACCACCAAAATAAAGTAATCAGAAAGAATTTTCTTTAGCCAATCACCCTCCATCAAAAACAATTGTATCAGCCTTGGGGCATTTGGGTGGCTCAGTCAGTTAAGTGTCTGACTCTTGATTTCAGTAAGGTCATGATCTCAGGGTTGTGAGATCGAGCCCCATGTCAGGCTCATGTGCTGGGCATGGAGCCTGCTTAAGATTCTCTCTCTCCCTCTCCCTCTGCCTCTCTCTCTAAAATAATAATAAAAATAATTATATCAACCTTGAAAAGAAAAACCTTCTCTTCTCTATTTGTCCAGAGTTAGGGAAAAGGAGTGGTACACATTATTAATACAGACCAATCTGGAAATCTATTTACTTGGGTTTCCTGGTTTAAAAAAATGGATGAATTAGCCTACCAATCATCTCCAATTTTTTAATGGGTTGTGTTCCAAAATTTATTTGTATGCCAACTGTTGGGATTTCATAACATATTTTCCCATAACAAAGGGTGATTAGGGTCTCAGACCAGCTTGCAAAAACCTATATATAGACTGTGAATTTACCTCAACCATAGAACTACTCGTACCAGTCTACTGATTGAACCAGCCAGGTACACCTGGGTCAAATACTTATTGAGTACTCTGTGCCATGTACTAGGTGCTGGCATTAAACAACAGTCTTGCATTTGTGAAGCTTATAGTCTAGATGAATGTTGAAGAATTCACAGAAACCAAACAAATCCTCCGTAAAGAAGCAAAAGATGGCAAAGCACAACTGTCCTCAATCCACTACCAATTAAAGATTTCCAAACCAGCCACCTCATCTTTTGGAGGTAAATAAAATATAAAGTATGACCAAGTCAACTATTGCAAAAGTCAATCAATTGTGACATATTCCCTTTACAGCAAAACTGGAGGAAAGCAGCAAATACTAAAACCAGAAGCTTAACTTCACAAACCAGTGCAAGATAAAACTACCAACTGTCCATTTGGGCAACTTTTCCAACATTCCTTTTACCATCTGAGCTACCCACTGTGGCACTTTCCTAGCATCGGGCTGTGCCCCTTTCTCAGACTTTTGCCTAAGCAAAACCTCTCAATGCTTTCCTAGGAAATATGGGAGCATGACGGGTCATCAAAAATCATTAGTGCTTCAGTGCTTGTGAGAAAATTGACCCCTCCCATAATGCCTTATTTAATGGATATGCAAATCTCCAGAAGTTCCTATAAAATCCTTAGTTGTGAGAATTTCACATCTACAGCTGGCCATTAGAGAAGATATTTTGGAAGAGCCATTCAGTGCCCAAACTACTCCTATAGACAACTACTTAATTCATCTATGTACATAACAGCTCTAGAACTGAAAACCTTTGAAGAGTTGACATCCTAAGGAGTTCCCTAACTTAAAAAAAATTATTGAGCTCTATATAAATGTGTCAGGCACCAATGTACGTTGTCTCATTTGGGGCACCTGAGTTGCTCAGTTGGTTGAACTTTTTTTTAAGATTTTATTTATTTATTCATGGAGACAGAGAGAGAGAGAGAGGCAGAGACACAGGCAGAGAGAAGCAGGATCCATGCAGGGAGCCGGACGTGGGACTTGAGTCCCGGACTCCAGGATCACGCCCTGGGCTGAAGGCGGTGCTAAACCACTGAGCCACCAGGGCTGCCCCTCACCAACATCTTAAAATGTAACAGGAAAAAAAAAAAATGTAACAGGACCCCAGATGTATGTGGTATAGAATAGCTTACTTGTTTTACACTTCATTTCCTGCTTGTAAGTATGATCTTTTGTCTCTATTACTGATGTCCTGGAACAATTATTCCTGGAACACAAAAAGGTGTCTGCATAATAGTAACTAGCAGTGGTTTATCTAATTACAATTCATAAATGTTCTTTAATAATGATGATACACGTAACCCTAGGAGATAAGTATCACAACAAACTGCATGAAATTAGGATCATGAAGGCCTTGAATACAGTACATTATCATTCCAGTTAAAATGTTGTGGGAACATGGTGATGGTAGCTCTTTATCCGTTTGATATTCAAATCCAAGGCCATCTTGACTGGCATATGACAAAAACCAAAGGTCAGACTAAGCTATAATTAATTACCAGGTCATTTTCTAGTTCTTATCCCTTAAATGAAGGCTACTTCTGATTTGCAATGATGCATTTATGTGCCCTGTGTTCAAAATCTCCTTTTCTTCTTCCACTAAACACCCCCATTTAATAATACATCAAAGGAATTAAATTTTGTTATTAGCCTGACTGATGTGGATGGAACGGACCATTAGAGCTTAAAACAGTATCTAAGAAATAAAAAGCAATTATTCTTACAATATAGACCTCAGGTTTTCACACCTCCTTTAGTCACACTTTGAATATCTGTTCTATTGCTATTCTTAGCATTTATAAATACAACAAAATCTGTATGCAACTTGCATGAATTAGCATCTCTTAAGCAGTTTCTCTTTCTGTTCTCAACTCTAGGCCCAATAAAATCTCTTTGGCCCTGATAGTGTCTCTAGAAATGCCACTTCAATCAAAAAAATTAGGGACACCTGGGTGGCTCAGTGGCTGAGCGGCTGCTTTCTGCTCAGGGTGTGATCTCAGATCCAGGATCCAGGATTGAGTCGCACATTGGGCTCCTTGTGGGGAGCCCGCTTCTCCCTCTGCCCGTGTCTCTGCCTCTGTCTCTCATGAATAAATAAATAAAATCTTTTTTAAAAAATTAAACGTCTAAACCATGCTTCTGGTAAGTTTTAAGATAGAATATTAAGTGGCAAAAAAAAAAAAAGAATATTAAGTGGCTATAAGCGCCATTCTAACTAAAAGGCAGCCTTAGACATGAGTACCCATAAAAACGAACAAAAAAATCAAAGGCCAAGCACAGCTTTTAAACTAATGAGATCGTTTATCTTACTTTTATCATGGAAACCAATGATCACTGACTTTTCCTGATCTTTACAAACATGCTTATGAAAAGTAAGGCCATCATAAATCCCAGTTTAGAAAACCTGTTGTTAATATTCAAAAATATTTTCCTGGACTGAATCAAATCATCAGAGACCTTGGCGACAGGACCATGTATTTTGGTGTTATTTTAGAAATATATTCACCAGAATGACTTGAGGTGTTGGCCATGAGCTAATATTCCGGGCCACTATAAGAAACACTTGTTTACTGAAAAGATAGGACTTGGTTTTTTTTTTTTCTTTTTTGGACTTGTTCTTTATGAGAATGCGAAGAAGTTTCTTTCGGGCTTCATTGCCAGAAAATGTTCTTCTCCATGACTGCCTTTTTATTTAATGGACACTGTAATACCTGTAACTGACACATCTTCTCTGTGTGGCCTGCCAGGTTTCTCAGAACTGATTCATGGCCCAGTTGTACATGACATTTTGGGGTGTTAATTTCATTTTAGCTATTAATTTCACCCAGAAATCAAATTTTCTCCTTTATTTCTTAAATGCTGTACTCTTTTTTTGTAAATCCTTTTTAGAATATGGTGGGGTAGAAATAAACAACTACACAATTGCTGGGAAAAAATAAGGCTGCTAGGATTCTCCACCCGTATTTGGCTAAGGTGCTTCCAGGAAATAGAAAATGGTCCTATACCATAGCTCGGTGACTTTCCAACAATAAACTGCAAATCACTTGTACACTGACAAGGAAAGATATTCTAACTTTTACCCCTACCATTTAAGACAACGTAGATGAATGGACAATTGTCTTCCAACTTGTCACCAGCTCAAGACAGACAGGTTCAGGGTTACTTGTATGTGTTTATATACAGTTCTTTGGATCAAGACCCAGAAAAACAAAACTGCCACCTTAAAATCTTTTGAGAACTAAAAGCTAGAAAAATGCACATACCATAAAAATTTCGGGGGGGGGCCGTAGATACTCTCCAAATCCATTTATGAGCCTAAAGGCAAGAACTCTTCTAAAAGACGGCAAGCTTAAGACACCAGTCACAACAGCTCACAGCCTAGTTCCTAAAAGAGAAATCCTGCATATTACGTGATTTTCATGTAAAAGGTTCAAAGATTGGTGTGAGGGCTGAGGGGGGTGCTGGTTAGGGATAACTACTGCTCATGTTACTTAGTAATAAAATATTCATAGTGTGATAACTGCCTCACTCACATTATCCCCCTATATAGAAAGCAGTAAGCCCTGTATCACTCAGGTTTAGATTTCCTCAGAGGACCTCCCTCTACCTAACATTGTTTGCCTCCATTGACTAGAATGGAAGTCATTACATGAGGTTAGCAGGAGCTATTTTGCTTCTTACATACCTCTGGTGCATAAGCACTCAGATTTTTTAAATGAATCTATAGGAGGCTCTATTGCAGGTTTTTGTAAACGAAATTCTACTAGAACTCAGCCATGTCTATTTATTTATATATCATCTACAGCTGCGTTCATGCTATAATGGCAGAGCCAAGGAGTGGCAACAGGTTATACACAGCCATAAAGTCTCAAGTATTTATTATCTGGCCCTTTACAGAAACTGTTTGCTGACCCCTAATTACACTCATTTGGCCTACATTTCTCAAGCTAGATTGGAAGCATCGTAGGTACGGAAGTTAGCTCTTAATACTCCTTTGTACCTAGAACAGAGTGGATGCTTAAAAATAGCTATCACTACACAAATACAGACTTCCTACTTCCAACAAATTATTTTTGCACAGTTAAATCCAAAGTTAGTATTTTCCATCCTCAAGGCATTTCTAGCAAAGATACAACCAAAGCTCACCTGTGTTCAACAATTTGGGGGACAAGGAGACAAGATCTTGATGCTAAACAAGTGGCAAACTCTAGTACAAACTCACAATCATGTATTCTTTAAAATGTGAATGCAACATAACTGGAGAGCTCCTCCCTATGTTTCAGACAAATGATTTTGAGGTGAACCCTAGCTATTTTCTCAATGTCAAAATCATTTTAACAACGTACAAATTCTTTTTATGCTAGACACATTATGGGTGCTCAAGTCACTGAATGTATCATTCTCCCTAATTATTGTACTTACCAATTTTTGCAAATTAAAATTACCTGAAAAGGGGTATCAAGATTTATATCCCTTTGCCAATTCTCAAATATGCTCACCATTTCTCAATCCTTTATTTTTTTAAGATTTTATTTATTTATTCATGAGAGAGGCAGAGACATAGGCAGAGGGAGAAGCAGGCTCCCTGCAGGGAGCCCAATGTGGGACTCAATCCCAGAATCATGACCTGAGCCACACACAGAAGCTCAACCACTGAGCCACCCAAAAAGCATCCCTCTCAATCCTTCAAATAAAAAATTATAGCCTTGTCATTCTCTTAAAAAATTTATTTGCATAGGTATCATTGGTTCCAAAGAATTGAAGAGTATATGGATAACTTTAGGTATGTTTTCAGCGCACTGGGTGAGCAAATAAGATCTTTTCATATTATTGGATGAGATATCATTTGAAAACACTGTAGACCATGGACTAGGACAGAAATGGAAAAGAAAGGACTAGGAGCCTCAATGAATTATCTTTGATAAATTATTATGAATAAGCAACAATATACACAATGATATACAATCATTTGAGAAAACTATTGTTTATTTAGAAAAAAGGTTACACTGGTAGAATTCAGTTGATAAAAAATTTTTCTTTTAAAAATGTCACTGTGAAACTTTTCCAGATGAAAGTTCAGCAATACAAAGCTCCTGTAGCTGCAGAATTAAAACATAATTAACTTTTTATTCCCCCCCTCATGATTTGTCTAACATAATTACAAGGAAAAATGGCAAGGGACAAGTGAGTGCTGGTACCTTTTTCTTTTTTAAACAGGTTTTAATGTTGTACACATACTATATAAAATGATTTCTAAGCGTTGCATAAGACACTGCTCCCACTTTTAGTGACTAGTATTAAAAACAGGCCAAATAATGAATTAAAACTGAGTTTGAAAATGAGGTAAATTCAAAATGGTTCAATAATTGTTTATTTTCAGTTTCAAACAATAAAAAGGAAGCATTTCATATTGAAAAAAAAACAAAACAAAAAAACAAAAAACTAAACCCAGGCAATATTTAGTTAACCTAAAGTGAAATTCTGTACACATGTAACCTTATTTGCTTGTTGGGAACTGTATGCAGCACATTGTGCTAAAAATATGGAAAAGTTAACACTTTCAGCCATTTACTGAAAATAAACATGTAGAAACTAAGCAACAAGTTAAATATAGTAATGCACAACTCAACAATTTTAAGTTTTCAGCATAGAGCAATAAAGCAGATAACTGAATAACTTAAGAAGATGCAAATGGGCCCTCTTGATTCATAATTCTTGGCAATCTATTCAGGAAAATAAATTTCTGGTCACAGCTGAACAATTTCATTCCAATCTCACCTGAAAGAAACAAAGTGATTATATTGATAGATAAGGAAGGAAGAGAAAGAAGGAGGGAGAAGAAAGGGAAGGTGGATGGATGGAAAAAAGGGACAGAGAGAGGGAAGTTTCAAAACAAAGGAGAGAGGAAAGGAATGAAGGAGGAGGAAAGAAGGAAGGAAGGAAGAAGGAAGATTTAAGAAACAAAGAAAAATCAATGAATTCTCTCAACAAAGGCTTGAATTAAGTCCCTATTAGAGAAGAATAAAGTATTTGTGTATTTCTCATCACTGCTCACTCTCAGAAACCATTAAAGATAGGTACACTATGAGGAATTAAAAAAAAAACACTAAATATTTTGTCTGTGAGAGAAGGAGAAGGGAGGGGGAGGGGAGAAAAGATAAATGAAATAGAAACAAGTAAAATTTTCCACAGGGGCAAGCAATAGCTTGTCAAAAGTAAACAGAACACATAGCAATGAAAAGGAACCAATTTTACATGATCAACAAAAAAAGAGAAAAATGACATCACATTTTTCACAAGGACATGATTTTAATAGTGACTTATATTAAGATGCAATGTCTGCTAAATTATAAAAATTGCTTTAAAAATATATTGACTTAATTATACTCATTTCCTTTCCTTTATGTACTGACATTTTCAAATACTGCATATTGAAATAAATTCAAAACATGATCATTACAACATGTGGCAAATAACTTCATATCTGCCTAACATTGTTCTCATTCAAATTTTAAACTAATGCTTAAAGCATTAAACTTTATTGACGAAAATACTACATTCACATATTTCATAAAACCAGAGCTAGAAGGACCTTGGAAAGTAATCACACTTGCATGAAATGCTGACAAATAATTTACACATTATTTCTATACAGCATTCTGTTCACACCATGTATAACCTTGACATTACCAATTATAACTGTGGATACACTAATGTTGAACTTACAATTTTAATACTTAAACTCATTGTTCCTGTCCATCGCTGATGAATGGATAAACAAAATGTGGTACACATTCATACAATGGAGTATTATTCAGTTATAAAAAGAAATGAAGTTCTGATATATGCTACAACATGGATGAACCTTGAAAACATGATAAGTGAAAGAAGCCAGACACAAAAGGCCACACATTACATGATTCCATTTTTATGAAATGTCCAAAACAGGGAAATCAATAAAGACAGAAAGTTACATTAGTTATTCCCAGGGGCAGGAAGGGGAGAACTGGGTGTGATTGCTAATAGGTATGGGTTTTCTTTTGGGGGCAATGGAAATGTTCTGGAATTAGTGGTGATGGCTACAACATAGTGTATATACTAAAAACCACTTTAAAATGGCAAATTTTGTTATGTAAATTTTATCTAATTTTTTAAATTGCAAAAAAAAAAGTGTTGTAATAAAGAGTATTATGGTATCAGTATGGCCATAACTAGAGTAAGAAATAGGGGTCTCATTCATGATGATGTCACAGTAGAATTACTGAGCAAGGGAACTTTTGCTGACATTATTTAAGGGCACATTAAAGGATAAAACTGCTATTGCCATTAAAACATGTAAAGATGATCTTTCCCAGGAGCTGAAATTAAAATTTTTACAAGAAGCCAAAATCCTCAAGCAATATAATCATCCTGATATTGTCAAACTTATAGGAGTTCGCACACAAATACAGCCTATCTATATCATTAAGGAACTGGGTCCAGGAGGCGATTTCCTCTCCTTTCTGAGAAAGAAGGATGAACTAAAACAGTTATTGAATTTTTCATTAGATGCTGCTTCTGGATGGCGAAATCTCGAGTAAAAATTGTATACACAGGGACCTTGCTGCAAGAAACTGCCTGGAGGTGAAAATAATGTTCTGAAAATCAGTGACTTTGGAATGTCTCGTCAAGAGGATGGTGGTGTGTATTCATCTTCTGACTTAAAGCAGATTCCCATTAAATGGACAGCACCAGAAGCTCTTAATTATGGGAGATACCGTTCTGAGAGTGACGCATGGAGCTTTGGCATCCTCCTCTGGGAGACCTTCAGCTTAGGGGTCTGTCCATACCCTGGAATGACAAATCAGCAAGCACAAGAGCAAGTGGAAAGAAGATAGTGGATGTCAGTCTCTCAGCAGTGTCCAGAGCGTATTATCAATACAATGCTGAAGTGTTGGGATTACAAACTTGAAAACCACCCCGAGTTCAGTGAACTTCAGAAAGAACTGCCATCAAGAAGAAAGTCATATAGTGATGACACAGTGCCAAACTCAGCCTTCAGGACTCTATCTTCCAGCAGAGTAATATTTTCTTGTCATTAACAATGTGTTTATACCACATTACCTGGAACAATCTCCTGAGATTATTTTTTTTAACTATTTTTTAAAAAAATTATGTGCCACTTTAACGATTGTAAGTAAGAAAGCACAGGCGCTAAATCCAAGAGATAACACAGATCGATCTTTATCACACCTAGGACTGCTGATGTTTCTCACAGGGTTTCTACTTCAGGCTTGGTCCAGAGCTGGCTGTCCTCCATCCTAGACACCTCTACCGGTACTATCAACTGCACTGGTAATACTGTGTTTTCAGACAAGATTAAGATTACATCTGTAAACATCACTTCCTACTGAATGAATATTAGCTGGACAGGACATCCTGAGGTTTTTTTCTTCCTTCTCCCCAAAACCCCCTGAAGTAGGCCATGCTATATTAGTAAGGTTGCAATTTCCCTAGGTTCACCATACTCTCTCCCCTCCTGGGTATTAGACAACTATGCATGAAATGCCCTCAAAGAGCATGCTCTCACAGCTGAGGCAGCTGGTTTAAATGTTACTTTATAGAGAGTTGTGACAGCAAGAGGCAAGTCTGAAAAGTAGGGTGGTCTGGAGAAAAGAACAACTAGACTGGTGATCAAAGTAGAGAAGAAAGGCAAATATAAATTCAGCCTTTTCATCCAAGGTAATGCCTTTATAAACACACGCGTGCTCTCTCTCTCTCTAATCTTATGATTAAATTCACCAAAAAGGTCTTAAGAAATGTTTCAACAGTACACAGATTCCTCATAAAGGAGCCTTCTTGATGGCAACAGAATTTTTTTAGAGAAACTATAAAACACAGGCCCACAGAATAGATTGTTTTGGGTTAAGTGTCTTCACCTCAAAGGAGGCATCTGAGAATTTGGTTCCCTTCATTTTCACCAGTTTCTGAAACTGTCAGGATTTTGTGATCCTATTTCTCTCTCACACACACAGAGTAGAAAGGCATATATGGATGAAGCTGACAGTTAAAAAGCCAAATTAACATTTATGAGGAAAAGAAGATATAGAAGACAGAGATAGCCATCTTAATTCTACTTTACTCCTTCATTTACTCTTATACTGCTACCTAGGAATTATCAGAGCAAACATACTTCCTGAGATGTTCCACATAGATAAATGTAACACAGAATTAAAACTGAGATTCTGACCTGAATCTTAGCACACCCAGAGGTGCCTCTCAGAATAAAGGCATGTATAGGGATAGTCATACTCAGGGTAAATGTGGCATTGGATTCCTTTTCTAAGTGCTCATGCTGTGCCCCAATAAAAATAGCACAATGCCTAGTGAATATTTGGTCTACCTTACATGGGAAAAAGGAAATAGAAAATTCTTCCTATTGTGTCCTACCAATTTTTTGGTACCTATGAATATCAGTGCAAAGAACACATACTAAAGAGTATAAATGATGGTAATGAAGAGAAAAATAGTTTGTATCTATCATTTCAATCTCCTAACAAAACTTTCAAACACATTTAACAATTCCTACATACAGACCCAAAGGAAAGCATAATAAACCTGCCCTCAAAAAATATGTTGTAGGGCAGCCCAGGTAGCTCAGCGGTTTAGCACTGCCTTCAGCCCAGGGCATGATCCTGGAGACCAGGGATCGAGTCCCACGTCAGGCTCCCTGCATGGAGCCTGCTTCTCCCTCGGCCTGTATCTCTGTCTTTCTCTCTGTCACTCATGAATAAATAAATAAAGTAAAAAAATATATATTGTAGCACACAAAAAGCAATTTCTTCTTAAACAGGATACTACCAAATGCTACAAAGTGAACCTTCTTTTGAGGGCAAAAAAAAAAGTCAATGCTCTTTTCCTCATCAATAACAAACAGATATACATAATACTTCTGCACAGAGCCCTCCCTGTAGAGTTAACAGAGTATCTGAAACACAGCAGGCAATAAAGAAAACTACCTGGTTGATTAGAAGGAAAGGATGAAGCCACTGCCTTCAACAAGATCACAATCTAAGGAGAGGGATATGCTATATACTCATATATTACATAGGAATCTAGGACTAGGACTCTGTAGGGAAGCTGACATGCCCGCATGTAAGCAATGGGAAACTGAGAAAGAAACTTAACTGAACATTCCCCACTCCAACACATATTACCAGGACCTAGTACTGTGCTTCACCATGGTGACAGATTCCTAAAATAAGCTATCTTTGAGCCCTTAGGAGGTCAGTTTGCAATTACGGAATGAAGAAAAGAGGCTCAGAAAAGGAAATACAAAATCAATTTTTTACAGAGGCTAGTATATAATGGAAACAAATAAAGTGGGTGGGGACTGATTGAGGTAAACTATTTAAAAAAAAAGACCCATTCTCAACATAAGGGGGGTGGACAGCACCCTAGGCCAGCCTAGCTGATTGTTGCCATGCAAAAATCAGGACACAATGTTGCCAGATGGTCCAATTCTTTAGGAGAAACTGAAATTTGGATTTTGTCATATCACTTAAATATTGTGTGAGGCCAGGTATACATAATAAGCCACATTCTGTGGAGGATTGGAATAGGAATGTAGTATACTACAACTACAGATGGACTGGATAGAGCTAAACTATTAATGTCCTTTGAAATCAAGAATCAAAGTCCGAGACTGAGTTTCTCAAAGTCTGGGAGCAAGTCTCAGCACAACATCTGGTTCTCAAAAGTTAGCTAAACTTGACACTCATGAACTGAGGACCACGCATATCAAACTAAAATTGAGAAGCTAAAATAACCTGGTTCTGAGAGAAAAATTTTAATACACAGGAGTTTTTTAGATATTAAACTAGGGGGAAAAGTTAAAGGCAAAGCAGCCAGTACTGTTCAAGAGACTAAATCAAGGAGAGATAAGATGAATTTGGACAAAAACACTAGCAATAACAAGTAATAGAAGATACATAGAACAAGAAGAAAGGATTTTACAACTAAAAATCACAAGATAGGAAAAGACAACAGAAGACTTTGGAAGGAATTTAATCTGGGTCATATTTATATATTGTATTTTCTTACCTCTAATGTGATCATTTTAATTTTCCTGAAATCAGGACAACATTTGCAAATCAGTGTCATTTCTCTATCCACTCTGCTCAAAAAATAGTTCTAGAAACCAACAATGATTCTTACAATCAGTAACTTGTTTGAATCATGGAAATGTGACATTATGTAGCAGCTCTCTTTTCTGCAGAATGTAAAATTAATTAAAAAAAAAAAAAAAAAAGGAGGGCATCCGGGTGGCTCAGTGGTTTAGTGCCACCTTCAGCCCAGAGTGTGATCCTGGGGACCCGGGATCGAGTCCCATGTCAGACTCCCTCCATGGAGCCTGCTTCTCCCTCTGCTTTTCTGTCTTTCTCTGTCTCTCGTGAATAAATAAATAAAATCTTTAAAATAAAAAAAAAAGGAGCAGGGAGCAGCAGATTTGAAGTAGCTTAAAGGCAAATGGTGCCAATCAGAAATGATGAGACTTATAATAAAGGAAAAGGAAGAACAACAGAAAGACTTGACCAATCCTAGAATATATCCAAATAAGAGGCAGCCAGAATAGCATGAAGGAAAAATCAACCAGAGCCTCACAAAATTAAGAGTCTACCCAAGGGGAAAGTACAGGACATGGCTGTCAAGAAGAAATTGAATAGAATGAACATCATGACAGATGTATCTTTAAAGGTTATCTGAATTGGTAAGGTTTGCTACAAGACCACCAACCTAACATCTTTTCATGCCAAACCAGTCTTTTCATGCCTTTGGTTCTGAACATTTATAGAAAGAGGTAGAGTACAAATCCATGGCCCATATGAATAAGAACTCAAATCTATAGTAAAACCTTCACATACCAAAGAATAATATTTATGTACTGAGTAAAGAGAGATTATACAAAAATCACAGTGAATGAAAGTGGTCAGTCACAATGACTGGCCCATTTGTAATGAATATATAAGTGGTAGGTTTTTTTTGTTTTCTTTAATAAGGAGACCATGCAAAAGTAAGAAGTAAAAAAGCAAAATGCCAAAATAAAAAAGTTAAAAATAAAAAAAAATGACTAAAGAGTTTATAGTTCACTAGGGAAGACAGACAGTTGTTGGGGCAAGAAATGAATAGAACTGAGGAATGGGCAATCTTTCTTAAGGTTTTAAAGATAATCTACTGAATTCTAAATGCTCTCACCTAACTCTCATTTACCCTATTCTATCACTAGATAACAAGCAGAGAATAAAAAAACTGAAAAGGCACACACTACTTGTCAGGATATTAGCCATCGGGCAAACTCCAGTCCCTGCCCTGCAGCCAAAATATATTCAACAAATTACATACCCTAAAATTCATACCCCTATATAGATGGGGCTCTCATACATTTCTGACTCTTAATTTAAACTGTGAACAGCCTTGGTTATCTCTCTGGTTTCATAAAAGCACCAGCAAATAATATTGGGGGAGGGTATAGATAGCAAGTATACTTGATATCATTAAGAAATGACAGCTAATATGGAAGAAAATGGGCTACAAAAGAGTTGACAACTTCAAATACGGCCATCTCAAACCATTAAATGTAGAGGGCAAATCATCCTACATATTTCACTAATTCTAAGGCATCACAAATAAGAGCTATTCAGATGATGACCTGAGTGCTCAAAAAAAAAAAAAAAAACTATTTTAAGTTCTGAATACTCTCTTCACTAAGAGTGAACTACTGTACACATACAATTTATTTAAGATGGTTAAACACTTTTTAAGTCTCATACAAGGCATTATTACCTTGAAAATGAAATTGCATATTTTAAATTCCAGAACTAAAAGCAGACCACATTTTCTGGCCTTGCAAAACATGTGCTGTGGCAGCAAATGAGGCATAAAAACTTAGAACAAAAATTTCTGTGTAACACGTCTGCATGAAAAGGCAAAAAGAACAGACAACACTAACGGGCACAAAAACCTATTCTGTGAATTCTGGCTCTGTCAGCTAATATCTCTGCTAGCCTCTTCAACTTAACCTCTCAGAATCTCAGTTTCTTCACCTATAAAAGTGCAGATACCAGAACCACCTATAAGGCTACAGGTATTTTTAAAAAGGTGATTAATTACCCAGAGAAGATGGGAATGAGTGGTGAAAAGAAAGCCAGATGTTTTTAAATACATCTTGGTGCTTAAAAAAAAACAAAACCTTGTGGCTAATCAGCAAGCTTAAGATGAAAGCAGCTTGAAAATAACCATGAATCTTGTTTTGCATCTGTACCCAAAGACCTGGTCATTAGAGTTAGGTGCAAAATTCAAGTTGTATCTTGCAAAATGTATCTAGTTTCTTCAACATTATCATACCTCGTTTCATATTTCTATATTTAAATGAAAGGAGGTGAGAAAACACTCACCTTGATTGAAAGTCTTCATTATCTGTGCTTGTCCGAGGACTTATGAGTAGATGACAAATTAAGGGAAAACAACTTTGGAGAAAAAAAAAAAGGAATGGTGTCTCAACTTTTAGTGCAGTCCTTCAGCTTGCAGGCCTAATTGGCTCTGATGAGCCTGGTAACCTCAACTTCTACCAGCTCTGCTCATCTGCTGCATCATCTTGCCCTTCTATTCCCCATATCCCCAGCCCAAAGAACTCTGTTCCCTTTCTTCCTCTCAGTGGTAATACAGCCAGCGAGAATCTAAATCCTTTGATGGCATAAAACAACCTCAGGCACCACAGAAGTTAAAAAAAAATATATATATATATATATACACATATATATACACATCAAGTCTCCCACTTCTGCATTTCATACAATTAAGAGTTAACTGAAGAGACTATTTCAGACCACGTACTACAAGGGTACAATTCTAAACATGACCAGTATCAAAGCTTTCCATTACACTGATTAAAAACTCCAATAAGATGAAAAGGATATTGTTTCTTCTCTTCCTTTCCTCCTGAACTGTCCCGTTTCTCTTTTTTTTCTATCTTTTCTTTATCATGCCTGGACTCCTATAAGGAATGGTGGAATTAGTTTGGGAAGGGAAAACCAAATATAAAAATCAGCTCAAAATCCCTTTTTATCACCCATCAGTCATACATTTTTCTTCAACAACATATTTAATGATGCCAAAAGCACAAGCAACAAAGGAAAAAATGTGGAATTCATCAAAAACAAAACTTTCATGCATCAAAGAACACTAGCAAGAGAATGAAAATACAATGTACAAAATGGGGGGAAATATTTGCAAATCATACATCTCATATAGATCTAGTATCTAGGCTATATAAAGAAGTCTTACAACGGAGCAACAAAAAGACAAACAATCCAATTTAAAAATGGTCACAGCATCTGAAGAGATTTCTCCAAAGAAGGTATACGAATGGTCAACAAACACATAAAAAGATGCTCAACATCATTAGTCATTAAGGAAATGCGAAATCAAAACCACAATGAGATACCACTTCATACCAACTAGGATGGCTATAATAAAAAAATTTTTTTAATTAAAATAAAAAAAATAAAACAGAAAAGAACTGTCGGCAATGATGTAGAGAAGTTGGCACCCTCATACATTGCTGGTAAAACATAAGCTGTCCAGCCACTGTGGAAAACGGTCTGTCAGTTCCTCAAAAAGTTAAACATAGCATTACCATATATAACCCAGAAATTCCACTCCTGGGTATACGCACAAAAGAACTAAAAACAGGTCTTCAAACAAACACTTCAGAGCAGCACACAAACATTCATAGCAACACCATTCACAATAGCCAAAGGGAAACAACAAAAAAGTCCATCAATTAACAAATGGATGAACAAATGTGGTACATTCGTACAATGGAATATTATTCAGCCATAAAAAGAAATGGAAGTAGTGATACATGCTACAGCATATAAGAATCTCAAAAATGTTATGCTAAGTGAAAGAAGTCAGACACAAAAGGCCACATTATTATACGATTCCATTTATATAAAATATCCCAAACTGGTAAACCCATAGAGACAGAAAGCAGATTAGTAGTTGATAGGGGATAAAAGGGGAGGGAAATGGGGAATGACTGCTTAATGGGTATGGGGTTTCTCTCTGGGATGATGAAAATGTTCTGGAACTAGATAGACATGATGATCATACAACATTGTAAATATACTAAATGCCACTGAACTGTACATTTTAAAATGGTTATTTTTATGTTATGTGAATTTTACCTCAATTAAAGAAAAACACTTTTAAATATAGGAGCAGCATGACTTTTAAAACATATAGAATTTTTTTTTTTTTGAGTAGCTTTCACACCCAGCATGGAGCCCAACTCAGGGCTTGAACTCATGGCCCTGAGATCAAGACCTGAGCTGACGGCAACCCCCGTGGCCCAGCGGTTTGGCGCCCGCCTTTGGCCCAGGGCATGATCCTGGAGACCCGGGATCAAGTCCCACGTCGGGCTCCCTGCATGGAGCCTGCTCCTCCCTCTGCCTGTGTCTCTGCCTGTGTGTGTGTGTGCCTGCCTCTCATGAATAAATAGATAAAATCTTTAAAAAAAAAAAAAAAAAACCTGAGCTGAGACCAAGAGTCGGCCGGCCACTTAACTGAGCCACCAAGGTGCCCCAAAGCACAGAGAAATTTTAAAACAATCACCTTGCAATTTTTGAAAAATGCGTTTAAGAACTATGACTATATGTACCATAATAATGCTTTTGAAACACTTTATACCTTAGTAATGACTTGCCTACTTTATGGCAGATGCATGAAATGTATTGTGAGTATCATCCATGAGTAAGAGAATACACACTATACTTAGTTTGAAAATCAAATACAAAGTTGCAAACACATAAGTTTATTAGGAGAAATGTTATAAAAATGTTTTTTATAAATCACAATTAATAAGGACTTTATGACAATGTAATGATCAGGGAGAAAAAATACACATGACCATATTTTAATCTCACGAACGTAAAGAAACCAAAAAACACTGTCGGCGAGAGGAAATAAAAGAAAACAAAAAGAGAAAAACTCAATGAATACAAGTAGGTGGGCGTGAAATGGAGACAAAAGAAATTTCAAAGGTAAACTAATTCTACTCTCCCAGTAAGTTGGGACCCAACTGGCTGGAATTCCCCCAGATAACCTGCCCTCCCCAACTGCCTCCTCTTCCCACCCTCAAATAATTAACCAAAGACTACCTAATTACCAAAAAACTCAATATTTGCTAAATAGTTAATTTTTTTTTAAAGAAAAGGCCTTTTGTTCCTTTGTTTCCCTAATTTACCTTTTTGCCACCGGAGGAGATTTTATCCATCTTTTCAGATTTAAACGAATCACCACCTTTTTCTTTGCCTGAAGATTTTGACTTATTTTTTTCCTTGTCTTTCTCATTTGGATAAGGAGACTCACACGGACTTTCACTTTTGTGTTTTGAAACCCCCACTAAAAGCATAAAAGAGAATCATGAAAGCCTTTTCCAATTCAGTTTGATGACTGCAGCGAAAGTATTAATAAATCCACCTACTTGTTCCATTTTCCTCTTTTCGCCTCTTGGCTAAGTCCGGCGGCACTTCACGGTCATTGTTTGAATGATCCTAGAACCAAGAATTGTGAACTACATTGATCAAGAGTTTATGTTATTTTTTTAAATTACTTTTATATAAGGGCACAGCTAACTAGCACTGGAGAATATTGGCAGTGGTTTTACATACTTGGTAAAATGATATGAAAGACAAGCAGAGCTGGTAGAGATTATTAGGCTGAAGATCCTTATTACTGTAGAAGATTCAATTCAAACACACTTTAGGGTGAAAATACCAGTTAAAATATTTAATAACAGCCTGACATGCAACAAGCTAGTACTTAAAAAAAAAAAGGCAACAAACACACTACCATACATGATACAATGACTTTCCAAACTATTTTTCAAAAAGTTACAAACCCTTTTCCGTTCTTTCCTGTCCTTTTCATCTTTTTTCTCTCTTTCTCTGGATCTTTCCCTTGACTTGTCCAAATCTTTCTTGTCCATTTCTCTCTCCTTACTCTTGGACAGTGGTGGAGGAGTATGATTAATGTAGAGCTGTTAAATTAAGGCAATATTACTAAAGATTATTAGTTTTCCAGTATCAGCATCATCTGCTTGATTGTTTATTTAATGAAAGACAATTGGTAGTTAGACCCAAAGTCAAAACTGGTCTGCTGTCTGGATTACAAGAGGTGAAATAAAAGAGCAAGGCACAAATTATGCAGACTTCCATTCTTGGCCTTACAAAAATTTTCATTTAAACTCAATTGGTTCATTCCTGTCTTAACTAAGACTCATTAGTAAATCTATAAGCTACAGTTCCCTTTATAGCTCTATTGTGAAGATCTATAATCACCACTACAGGAGTCCATATGTGAAAAATAATGACTGGACTTTCTCTAAAAAACAATCTCTACAGAATCACAAAATTTTAAATGGTTTTACCATCCACTTACAAGGCATTTGATGACAGCAAAAAGTACAAAATAAAACCTAGCCATGACTTTACTACTACTAAGTCTTTTTTTGCCTCAGCATAATGCATATGTTATCTAAACTTATTTTTATAAATATAAAGGCTGCATATTCTCTACTTCTGAAAGCACTACAATTTCTACCAAATAATCATAACTGACTGTGAAATTTGTCTTACTGGTTCTAAATAGCTCAGAAAACCATCTGGTCAGCTGAGGATGATAAAACAACTCAAAGACTGAAAAATGATGAACTGATGTCTGCCTATTGTTTCTCCAGCAAAAGGCTCACAGGCAATAAACAGCCAAAGATGAAGGATGTGCTACCTAAATAATTAAGAAATAACCTTAGTAACTTATACAAGTTGTAAATATGGAAATCTAGTATAAAAGAAAACATTAAGTAAGTAATCAGATACCTATCCTTACAGCATTTATAACTGTGCTACAAGCTTATGTTCAATTTAAGACAAGAATTAGGCGAAATATGAAATATAACTCATTACATAACTACACAATCCTAGATATACCTTAGGAATGAAAAGAATAGTGAGTCAAAAGTCAAATAGTTTTACGTGAGGAAATCCTTTGGTATTCAAAGGAATACACCAAAAAAAGACCATCAGTCTGAAAATTAAAGAAACACTTATTTTTTAACACCACCAAATATTTTCGATTCAGTTGGCTCAGAAATACTGCCATAGCAATGCAGAAGTAGATTCTTTAAAATGTCAATGATTAAAAGTTGATCATCAACTGAAATAGACAAAATGTTTATTAATAACAAAGAGCAAGAGAATAAGAAACAGTCATAAAAGTGCTAGTCCAAATGGTACTCTTGCTGGGTTAATGCCCTATTCGACACTTTTCTAATTACGAGGTTTCTTCATATCTTAAGTTAATATTACTTATGAAACTGTTAAGACAAAAGAAATAATATATTCCAGCAATACTCAAAGAAGATTCCTCTAAGGGAAGTATTGCTTAATTCTCCTGATAAAAAGAAAAAAAGGGGGAGTTGTGATTACAGATAAGTATACAAAGTACACAGATAAGTGTGTGTGTGTGTGCGCGCACGCGCGCGCGCACACACACACACACACACACACACACCTCTTCCACAAGAATGAGGTTTTTAATTGTGCCTAACTTAAATTCTGTATTGCAAGGAACTGAGAAACCTATATATTCTTAATTTAGAAATATACCTAATTCTATTCCTTCTTCGTACCCTTCTAAGAATAGTTCTGATCACAATACTCTTTTCCACAGTAACATGTAGTCTCTCACTGCCTACAGAATAAAATGCATAATCCTTGGCTTAGGTTATGTCCAATCTCTTCACAATCTTTGCACAATTATATCATACTGTGAAGTGACCCAATGCACTCTATGCTGTGGCTACCACTGGCTCCCTAACACCCTGTCCTTCCCAGCAGTTGTCTTCACCATAATGGTTGCTCACTTTTATCTTAATCTCTTAAAATCTTACTAGCCTTCAAAGACAGCTCAAAAGCCATCATCACTTCAATCGTCCCTCAACTCTGCAACTCGCTTTCAACTCACTTTCTGGTGAACTCGTTATTTATTATTTTATATTAACCTTTTTTTGTGACAGGTATTCCTTATTAATTTCAAATCATTTATTATTGTCCATAACATAGTTTCCAGTCTGGTATGGAAACTAATGTGTCTTTTCTATTTTTACACATATCCTAGTGCCTGGTACACACCAAGTACTCAACACATGTTTGCCAAACAAAAGGAATGATTTGATAAATTGATCTGCATATAGTATTGATGGATTTTGCTTTTGATTTGCTTTTATTCTTGACATTGGGATCAACAGGTCCAAAAAACAATACAACTGGTTTTCAAAATCTGTTAACACTGCTACACTGACTTTTTTAAGGCTACCATGTATAAAGATGGCCTCAGTTGCAGGCTTCCATTTGATTATAAATCCTTGTTTTAAGATGATTAACAGAATTAAAACCTGTTTTGAGGAGTCACTGCTGCCCTCCTCAATTACAGAGAAGCTTGGGTAAAGGAAAATGCTTTTCACACTTTCTTCATCAACTGTAGCTGCTAAGACTGCTAGGTGAAAACACAAGTGACCAAACTGGAAATATGCCAATTGGAAATTGGGAGTGGAAGGTAAACAAACAAAAAGATTTGGATATTTTAAGCTAGATTTTTCTCCCTTTAATCCCACTTGAAAAGCCAAATCCATGTATTACTTTTACCATGGATTAGAAAGGGAAAAAGTAATTTAATAAAAAAAGAGGATCTCAGGGAAAAAGCATAACTAAAAAAATTAAAGCATAGAAACAATTTTCAATGTACAAGTGACAAGATAACATGAAAAAAATAGACACACATCATTAGAATCCTCTAAAAAATAAAAGCTATCCCAGAAACAATGAGTTGATATAGATTGTCAATTTTAGAGATCAAAGTCAGGTAACGTTTTTTTCCCTAAAACTTTCATATGCTATTGAACTTTCCTAGACATATAAAATTGCAGACCAGTAATCTTTGGATGCTTTACCAAAGTCCAAAGGCATTAAGGTTCATTTCAAATAGTTATTGAATACCTAATCATATCCCCAAGTTATCATACTAAGCACTAAGGCCCTGAAAAGTGGTATGAGTCACACGATTTTGACAGTACATTTAGATGCCATTTTCAAATTTTTCTGGTTGAACGTGGAATAAACCTATTGAATTTTTAATGCCCAGAAAATCACTATTTTTTTAAAGGGGGCTAGGGAGACTAACTTGAAGCACTATAATTTTAAAAACAAGGCAAACACACTAAAGAAGTTAGGAACCCCTTTTGACTACTGTTGAAATAGGTGCTAAGAATCAAGGGACCATACTTTTTTTTGCAATTTTTTTTTACATTGTGGTAAGAATACTTGAGGAACCTTAATTTTAGTATAAGTTTTGGTACTAACAAGTTATATGCCACTGGGAAAAAAATCAAGAACTTTTTCAATCTCTTATTTGTCAAAAAGAGACTACCCTCCTGTCCTATCTACCTTACAGCACTGTTATGGGCATGAAATGAGATAACATGTGTATCTCACCTGTTTTTTGTTTTCAAAAGGCTTTCACAAATGTAAGGAACCATAATTTTCATCACGGATGAGAAATTCCAGTTAACTATAACAGCAGGTTTCAAACTGCTTCAAAGTATATTTCAGGAAATAAATACTTACAAGGTAACATTGTTAACCCATGAATTTAAAATAGCCCACACAAACTACTGATGGTTAAGACTGACATACACAATCCCAAACTGGCTATGAAAACCAACTGTATTGCAATACATACTTCATTTAGCCAATAAAGAGTTTTACCTTAAAAGAAAGCATTCACACAGTACAGCTAATACTCTTGATTAATACAGTATACTCTAAAAACAATGCTACAATTTCAGGACAAAGGCACATTGGCTAACCTAAACTATTAAATTAGTGCTTATTTGCCCAATATCCACAGACATTTCATTATAAAGCTATAAACCTAAAAGCAGTAATGTCAACTGGCTTTGTTTCAAAATTTCATTTTGTATTGGTCCACCAGGAAGAGATAATACTTAGCAGATATAAGAGGAGGCAAAGTTGAAAATCAAAGTGAAAGAGGGTACAAATTTTATAATAAGTAGACAAAATAACATGAACAATGGACAATTCAACTACAATAATGAAATGAACTCTGTAATAAGATACACAAAAATTGCACATTATTTTTAGTAGAAGAATACTCAAGAAAGCAGAGTAATAGGCAAGAATCAATACTGACATGCAAACATGACCATCCAGTTGAGTATTCCCCTCCAAGAGAATGATCAGTTGACATTAACCATACTTCTTGATATTATGCTACAACTACCAAATAGGTAGCTCAGCAGAGACAACAGAAAGTTTTAGGGATTGAGATGGGCTCAGTTTTTAGAATAGTTACGTGAATGCATCAAATTTATTTTCTGGTCTTTGGGGTTGTCTAAAAAAGTCCGAAAATAACCTAACGGATTTGTTTTGAGAAATTGAGCAAGCCTACTCCCCAAAATAAATCAATAACCTCTTGCCCAAATCTTAAACTTATTTCCAGATTTTGAAGCATAAAAGGATAATGCACAACACAGCAAGCAGAGAGAGATTATAGAAATGTTGCCACATTACACGCATTTCATAACAAGCTCATTAAAAGGGACCGTTGTCATCCACTGTTTCAGTTTGTGACACGTATTTTTAAAGGTTATTCACTAGCTTACTGAATTTACTAGGGTGAAGGTATCTACTAAATAAATGAAGAATTTTTTTCTGTTTTACTTAGGCATGATGATTTTAAAAGACTCAAACCTTTGCTGAAGACTCCTTGAGTTCGATGAGACTGTCCTGTAGAAAATGAATGGAGATGACAGGTGAGCTGGCATAGTTCTCAGAACCCAGAGGAACTTTGGGAAGTATGGCTGTAACCTGGAAATAAACCAGCTACTTCTTGTGAGGATAAATCTTGTGATGTCAATTATTATATGAATATCAACAATAAAAAAAAAAAGCAAAACCATGTAATGGAATTGTAATGTTAAACAAAAAACTAAATCATATGTACTCAATGTAACAAATAATCTTTCTCTGCTCATAATTTAAAAATAAATTTCAATGCCACATTTTTCATAACACTGTACTTAATGTTAAGAAGCTTAAGAAAGCAAAACATTTCTTTCCCTCCACAAAAAGGTTAAAACAGTGGAGGTCACTGTGGAAGAAGATTATCTTACATTTTCACAGTTTTTCTTTAATTGGGAGGTTTCTTTTTTTTTTTAATTGGGAGGTTTCAAATCTTACTTTACTTATGACTCTACCATAAATATACACATTTTTAATCCTAGCCAAAAAAACTCAGTGGCATTATATTAACAAGAAAACAAAATGTATGTATTCTCTAAAAGAGTAGTCACTTTTTTGCAAAGTGCCTCTGATGGTGAATCTTATGCCTCCCACAAAAATAAGCACTTAAAAAAAAAGTAAGAAAGAAAAAGAAATAAATTACGGTATTCCACCACAGTGCTCTTTATGAGGAATTAGTTAACTTACAGTTTTAAAAGTTCAACGTACTGCAAATTCAAAGATTCCATGAAATTAGATGACTTTAGAATTAAAATTAAATATGGAGCAAGGAATGGCTACCCTGAGTCTTCAAGAAGGCTACACCCACGATTTTGTGCTGCAGTTGAATGCCTGGGGTTTCTCTTTGCTGGGTGGTAGGATTGGATGCCACATCTGCTTTTATCGTAACGCAAGGTTCAACTTGTTGGGAACCCAATGGGTATAAACAAACCTCCAAGGGAAGATACAACAGAAGCTGCATGCTCACTGAATATACACAACTACAGGAGAACTGATCACCAAGGAGACTTTAAAATGGAACTCCTTTCAAGATTCCTTCTTAGAAGGCACACATCGGTATGATGCTCATCAAGAAGCTTGATGAATTCAGAGGTATCTTGTTTATCCTGTATCATCCAGGAAGTCTTCAGTGCTATATATTCTTCAATATTTATGCTGAAAAATAGGCTTCATTCTGCTGAAAAGATTCATTTGCTTGTAGCTACCATTGCACTCCAAAAAAGACTGCTTAAAGCAGTGAGGCACTTCTGGGTAAAATTTCTCTTGCACTTTGAAACACTACAAAATTAGTGCTAGGTCCTTGAAGTTTTAATATTTTTATAATAAAAATACTCAATAGGAAAAAAATATCAGTCCACCAATATGTAAAAAATTCATTTTCTAATGCAATATAAAACCTCCAGTGGCTCCAGTGAATACTTGGCACAAGACTTGAAGGAAGTCAGGACACGTATTCCAACCAGGTGAGCCTAACATGGACGCTGCCTTCCTCAGGCTATACTAACCTTTACTGTTGAGGAATGTGATGGAGAAGGGTGGGTATCAATTTTGCGGCGTTTTTGTTCTGTTGGTACAAAAAGAAATGGTCACCATAAGATAGATTTCTACTTTTTCCAAACACTTTAAAAAAAACATCACTTTTAAGGCCATCAAGTATTAGCAGCAGTCCCCCGCCCTCCGCCGCTGCCCAATGAAGTCCCGAGATAACTTGCCAAAACAAGGAGACAAGAACCAATTATATATTAACAAGAGCCAAAAGTAAACAAATACAAATAAAGAAAGGCAAACTTGCCCCTTTCAGGCTCTGCAACATCTGATCGGGGAACAGGAGACTTCAAGGACCCAGAAACTGGTGTTTTTTCTCCTCCTTTAACATTTTCCTTTGATTTCATTTCCTTTGCTATATCTCTTTCTCTGGATGGCTCCTTCTCTCTTTCCTTTTCTTGAGTCGATTTTGATTCTACGTTGGGGACAGTGGTTTTGAATTTCTCATCTTTAGCTTTTTCTTCCTTCTTGAATTTTTCTTTCTCTTTGTCAGACTTGGGTGTTCTTTCCTTCGTCTCTCTTGCTTTTTCATCTTTATTTGGCCGCTCTTCCTTCGGTTTTTCTTTACCATCTTTACCAAGTACCCTGGCCTCTGGAGTAGTAGCTGGAGTCTTTTCTTTTTTCTCTTTTTCTTTCTCTTTCCCTTTTTCTTTGTCATTTTCTTTAACAGCTTTGCTGCTTAAGAATAAAAACATGAAATTTTAAGACAAAGTCATAAAACATTCCATATTATAAACCATAAAGGGTTTCTGACTTCAAAAATACTAGAACTAAGAGTACTCCTTTGAAAACTCAAGGACCTTAAGACAAGTAAATAGGAAGTACTTCTTTATTCAGCAAATAATGAATAACCAGATTCATGAACACCAGATTAAAAAAGAATGATTAAAGTGACATCAGGCCCTTTTTATGTGTATGCTCATAATCTCTGAGGATTACAAGGTAACAACCAAAAATTATCCCATAAGCCAACCAAGGGTGCTAATATCAGGAACTGGATTACTTGGCTGGATGGATCACTGGTCTAAATCAGGGTAGGCTTCTATTATGTTCATTATCCTTACCTAGAATGTCCACAGCAAGCACTAAATCCTAAAATGTTTTTCTAACTTCACCACCTACCTTCACCTGCATAACTCAGCAGGGAAACAAAGTTGGTCTCAGCATTATACAAAACATAATGAGGACGGTTAAGCACATCATCAAATTAGGGATACGTATAAAATTCCAAGGTCCAACATAAATGACTTTCATAGTCTTTACCACCCTCTCATTCATGTCCAATGAGGTTAAAATATAATATAAGAATTCAGAATCCTGACATACAGCACAATGTTCCTACCTGTTAGAGCTACTGTTTCCATTGCTTGAATTCCCTTTCGGTGCGGCACTAGAAGCTTTATTAACAGCTTTCACACCACACTGAGATCTCTCCCTTGATTTATCTGAAATAAAGGTAAGGTTTTATTTGACAAGCCCCTAATTGTAAATAAACTACAATTTCACAGCAAAATGATCAGAAATTAAATAGAAAGGGCTAATTATTTAATAGTTAAATACTCCTACCTAAGATAGAAACTATAATATCAAGCCAGCATTTTTACTTGTCATGTGATATAAAAGATCTAAGTTGGTGGAAACAAAACTATTACTTATAAATTTCTAGAAATAAGCATACCAGTCTCCTCAGTACTGCTTTCATCCGATTTAGATGCACTTCCTATCGACGATGAAGAAGGCCCACCACCAGGCCCATTTTGTACACTGGCAACTGCATTCCTCGGAGGGGGATCTTTGTGATGAAACTCATTTTCAGGTATCATGTATGACTTTCTACTTTTCAACTGCCCAGAGTAGCTGAAAGTCGCACAAAGTGTTTAAATATACAAATACAAATCAAAAGCACAAACATGGAGCTTAAAAGAATAAAATTGGCAAGTTATTCACTTTGCTACTTGGTTTCAGAGAATAAAAAATATTAATTTTCAATAAGTTCCTGAAGGTCTTTATAGAGAGCCCCAGATGCTTTCTTTTTTTTTTTTTCAGATGCTTCCTTAAAAATAAAAATTTCAATGTAAACTAATCCTTAAACTAAGATGCCTTTTTTTCCACTAGTGAAGATCCAAAACTCAACTGATGATAAAATTACATTTCCTCCAAATCAAGACATATTATATATGACTTTTGAAACTATCATCCAGTATAGACCGGAAGCTGATAATCAGAAGTGACAACTCTCACCAGCCTGTGGGAACATGATCGCATAATCTCCCATAATCTCCTGAAGTAAGGCAGAAGATAAACTTCAACACTGTAAAACATTTTAAAGTCTTCAGAATCCTTCTGTCATCTAGTCTCATAAATCACATTAAAGTATAATTGTGTTACCCCATAGCCAATGCATATAGATCTGGCCTCTTCTCTTTTTCTTCTTGGCAGATTTTATGTACTCTTCTTTCCAAAGCCTGACCCAGATTCAAAACTTTGGGGTACCAAGGAAGTATTTTTGTTAGCACAATCAAGATATTCCTGATGTGAGTATATTCGCCTGTTTCAAGGCAATGTACGGATGCCTACAACAAACATTTTAAGATCTATTATTATAAAAGTTTAAGTATAAAGAGAAAAAAACCACCTTTGAGAAACATATTTTTTTTTACCTTGGTTAGTTTGTAATGCCATTTATGTACAACATGTCGAAAATTTTCATAGTCTAATTGATCTGCTTTATTTCCACCATCAAATCCAGTTGCCCGTAATATAGTAAGGAATCCTGGATAATTTCCACATTCCTTAAAAAAAAAAAAAAAAAAAAAAGGTTGTTAAAGAGAAATTCTGCCCCCAAAATAGCAGAAGCTGAAAACTTAAGTGGACCAGATTAATGATTCCATGCAAAAACAAGATGTGTATTTGAAAGACAGGTAGTTCTCAAAGAAAGGTTCAGCTTATTCAATGGTATTAATTTGGAATGTCAGTTTGAGATAGGATTTTTTTAAAAAGCACTTTTTAATAATGAATGAATGATGTTTAAATTTTAAACACTGTTTTATAACTCAATCTTAGAACTCAGCTTCCCTTTTAGAACTAAACAACCTAAGGATTACTGAAAGTGGTTGTTATTATATACATGAGTAAAATGTAAGGGTGTTTATTAGTCATACCTTTTCATATGTGGCTCTATCACTGTGCCACCTGGTTACAGTCTCTAACATGCAGCAAAGAAATCTCCCATATCGACTAGCTTCATTTTCAGTACAGCTTGCAACTGTGTAAATTATATCAGAGAAAACCTATAGGAAAGATGTTTGAAAAATGAAAAATCAAGGTCAAAATTAGTTCAAAATATTAAAAGGTTATGTTATAGCAAATAATAACAAACTAAACAGGTTAGTCAAAATGTATCTTGTCCTTTTAGAGTCACAATTCCAGAAACCAAAGATTTTAGCATTTGTGAGGAAACAGCACATTCATAGAGCAACAAACTTTTATTTGAAAAACTGATTTATAACAGATGAAAAAACTCATTATTATTACAACATAACTTCTTCAACAAAGACTTAACCATAGATATTACTGGGGTTAGGAGGACAGTAAGCAGAGGTAAGGCTGATAGAAACCAGAAATAGGCAGCTGACATGCTATGACATATACATTTTTAAACCACAAATGCAGTAATTTACTATTAAGAAAAAAGCCAGATCCAAATATACATAAATGTGACTATACTGAAAAGCATCCCTGCTTTTATGTATGTGTGAAGGTGTAAGCTGTTTTGTTGTTTCTTGAGGGAGTGAAGGTTAAGAAAAGAGTTCTACCTATTATGACAAACGTATAAACCCATATTACGAGTTAACAGATTTACCAGGGGTGCTTATTATATGTCAGGCACTATTCAGAGCACTTTTGTGTGCAGTGACTTGTTTAATCCACAACAATCTTATGAAGCGAGTACTATCATTCCATTTTACAGATGAGAAAACTGAGGCACAGAGAGTTAAAAAAAAAAAAAAAACCTGCCAAAGATCATATAGCTAGAAAGTAGCAGAGCTAGGATTCAAGTTCAGGCACTTGGCTCTTGAGTTCATGCTTTTAACCATACACACAATAAAACCTCTACAGATTATAATTTTAGTTATCTTTGTGAGACTTTTTTTTTAAAGGTTGCAATAAAAAGAACTTACTCGATCATAGCAAAGAAGTGTGGAAAAATTTGGAGTTTTCTGTTGATGTACCAATTCAACAAAACGAGCACAGTAAACAGCATCAATTGCTGAAAAAATACATCGAGGAAATATACACAGCTGTAGAAATTTTGTGATGGTCTCATTTTTGGTAGATTCTAAAAATAAGGGAAGAATATATTAAGTGGTAAACTTCTTCCTCAAGTGCCTCAAGGCCATTAAACATGACAACATATTAATTTTAGTGTAGAGAATGTTATAAAAAAAAACCCACAAACTCTTTGTAGTTTGTAACCAAAAGGTCATGCCTGGGATAAAACTTTCATTTGCACTCTGTGGACATTTCTCTCTATATATTTCTCCAGAAACATGATTTCATACAGAAAAGTTGAATGATAAGATGCCAATATTGTAACTGTAAATTAATTAATTTCACCAGCAAACTACATCAGTTCCTTCAGTGAACATGTGAGGTTGACTCTGCCTTAATGAATAACCAAAGAATGGGATAGTGAACACTGAGCTGAAATACAAACATAATACACTTCAACACATCTGAAGTTACAGAGGTCTGCTTTTGTAATTTGGCAGTAGCAGGAATGTAACAATTCCAACAACTTACTTGCTAAAAGCCAGTTGTCCTTTTCCAGTTTCAGTCTTTGTAGAACTCTCTGTACGTGTTCCATCTGTTTCTTTTCTTCTTCAAGAAGCTTGTCCTGAAGGGCAGTACAACGCTCCTTCTCTTTTTTCTTTTTATTTGGAGGCTACAAAGTATAAGTTAGATACTTTTCTAACTACAAGCACATTACCTCCCCTTCTTTTAATTAAAAGATTCAAAAAGAGATCAATGCTGATATTTCATATTAATTATTTCACAGGGATACTGAGGAGTCTACTTGGATGTGCTTTCACCTCCATTCAACAAATCCAAAATCTGGTCTTCCCCTCAAAACAAGCCATCTTCCTAGCACTGATACTTTTAATCTCAGGCATGAAGTCATCTTTGACTCTTCTTTCTCCATCATTCCAGTATCCCAACTGCTTACCAAGTCTCATGCATTCCCACTACCTCTACCAATAATCCATGTTCTCAGTACTTGACAATGAATTACCCAAAGAGCCACCTAGCTGGACTCAGGCCTGATGCCAGTCCCTTCCCCTAACAAATGTATTCTTCATACCACTGTTAAGAGTAATCTTTTCAATTATCATTTTTACCATTATCACTTCCCTGCTAAGGAATCTAACTCAGCTCTCAATTTTATCAAGTCCTCTAACTTTCACTGTTCTGCATAATCTGGTCCATCCTAACCATTCACAAATTTATCACTAAACCCATTCACGACAGTAAAAGTAGTCTCTTTAAACCTTAAATTACTTCACACCTTTGCTGAAGCTTTTGAGTGACCAATCTGCCTCCCTATCTCCAAACAATCTATCTTCAAAGCCTACCCAGCTCAAGACTCACCTCTTCAATAAAGCCTTCTCCTAAAGAGTTCTCTTTTGGGGAATTCCTAATGCTCTTACATTTGAAGTCACACAGATCATTTTAAGTTGCTAACACAGTCTTCAGTTAAAAAAAAAAAAGGCAAGCTCAAATACCTTTTGTGTGAACATAACCGTCATGTATTAATTCACCAAGCCCTGCCCCCACCACAAACTCACTTAGAAAAATATTATATAGCAGTAAGATCATAGATTTAAGGAACCTGAGCTAATACAAAGTATAGGTAATTGAATTAATACCATAAAATTGCTGTACTTGACCTACTAGAACAAAGACCTACCATTTCCTGATTGTCATCAATTGCTTTCATCTGGACTTTAAGTTTATTGACTTCCCGTTCATAGCTGGTGTGTGGAACTGCAAGGTCATACATTGTCAATGACCAAAATGTGGCATAGAATTGAGGGCTGATGTCATCCCAGACTTTGGAAACATGTAAGGAGACCACTGCTTCATGGACAGGAGCCATCACCATTTCACATGATGTAATGTACTTGTGAACTTTATGTTGCTGTTTACTTCCCTTTTCTGATTTTTTAAGTTCATCATACTTGGACTGGAGATAAAAAGTAAAAACAAACACAATACAATTTATAGTACTGACTTTCATAGTATAAAAACCAATGTTTCCTTCTCAAGAATCAGAGGACAGCCAATCAAAACTGTTGTAGGAATTCTAAGTTCTTACCAATGGCATTTATTTTAAGATAAATCATCCCTGGAAACTGTTCTAATCTTTTTTTTTTTTTTTTGATGTTCTAATCTTTAGTCCTTTGTGCTCACCAGGAGCTTTTCAGAAGATTCTTATTAAACCTGACCTGTTATGTAAATAAATAGGGTATATATATCCCCTCCACCATCCATATCCCCCACCCTACTCTCTCTTACTCTACATTAAGGACTGAACATATAGGATTTCCACTCCTGCTTTAAGATCTTCAAGAGAACCAAGTAAAGGGTCTTAACACTAGTAAAGAAGCATAATGGAACTAGTAATAAGCCAACCAGCACAGAATGTTTTATTACTACACATAGCCCCTATTCGCCATTACAATTTATTAATTAAGAAAGTAGATTAGAGGGAAGAAAAAAGAAAAAAGAAAAAAGTGGATTGGGATGCCTGGCTGGCTTAAGTCAGTGGGGCATGCAACTTTTGATCTCAGGGTTGTGATTTTGAACCCCATGTTGGGTATAGAGATTATTTTTAAAAAAAGAAAGAAATTGGATCAACATTAAGAAAGGCTATAAGAAAGTTACCATGAGACTGCTGCTAAGTAGAGTGATGAGGGGATTCCCAGGATGCAAGAGTATAGTGCCAAAACTGGCAAAGTCCCAAGCAAACAAGGACAAGCTGGTCACCCTACTACTAAGCTAAATAAGACTTTTTTTTTAAGATTTTATTTATTTGAGAGAGAGAGAACATGCACGAGAGAGAGAGAGAGAGAGAGAGAGAGCACGAGCAGCAGGAAAGCCAGAGGGAGAGAGAGAAGCAGAATCCCTACTGAGCAGGGAGCCCAACATGGGGCTCGATTCCAGGACACTGGGATCATGACCTGAGCAGAATGCAGATCCTCAACTGACTGAGCCACCCAGGTGCCCCTAAATAAGACTTTCTATGAATGGATATGGTGTATTAGAGTTTAAAACATGTGGGAATGGACACTGCAGCTTTTTTAGGCCAGACTGGTTAATCCTAATTTAGAAGAGAGTCTGAGGAAGGCCAAACTTTTAAGAGTATGAGGAAAAGAATCTGTTAGTACAGTGGGAGGGAACTACATTATTAGATCATAGAGTATAATACCAAATGTAAAAAAGAAAATAACACAAAGTATTGTTGCTATTATCTCATGTCCTTCAGTCTCTTTAGGATGAAAATTTTGTTTGGGTTAGGCATCATTCCTGAAGGTGAACCTCAATGAAGATCTAAAACTCACTTCTTTTTTGTTAGAAAAGCATTTAAATCATCACAGTTTGTACTAAACACAGAACCCAGAACTAGAAGATCAGAGGTCAAAGGTTCCACTTTCAGTTCTACATTGTGATAGGCAAGAGTCTTGGCTCCTTACACTCCAGCTGTCTTCCCTCCTGAGTGCCTCTATACACCAGGCTAACTGGACTGAAGACAAACCAAGTACTTTGTTCCAGAGGGTATCTCAAGCAGCAACTTACAATTATTAAAATATAATTACAACTGAGAATCTTACAGTTTTTCTCTAAGTGGGAAGATTTATCTTCTGTTAACCCCATTTAAGAAAGCATGCTGATAATTATTGAGACCACAATACTACAAACTACAAACAATATTACTTATGAGAGAGAAGTCCCAATTACATCACAGACCTGAGAGAATAGTAGCAGGAATAAAAGAAAGGGTTTTAAAACTTTGAGAGCTGGTCCTGTCCATGGTAACTAGTATCAATCTATGTGAAGCAGAATGACATCTGCTAAAGTTCTAACAAAACATAGGATAAGTAGTGCTGAAACTCCCTACATAGGATAGCTTAACTACTTGATTTGGACAAGATCTAGAACATAAACTGAGAGAAAGCCTTTCTTTCAGAACTGAGTTACAAGGTGAGTCTCAATAATTATAACTTAAAATTAGGTTTTTAGGTATGAGAAAGTAATGATGGGGTATGGACAACCCCCATCTCCCCAGTCCTCGGGTTCTGAATCTGTCACTTCTATTACTAGGTGCCCACTTAGTTCCTATCTAGTTTTAAAAAAAAAAACAGGCTTGATCAGAAAAGACAGCTATATTTCATATTTAACTAAGATGAATATTTCCTTGTCTGAAGTTAAACTTCCTCTCCAAGCTTACACCTTTAGTCAAATGGAGAGACATGACAGCTCTACATCTCAAGTCATCCAGTGCACTAAACCTATGGCATAGAACTGATATCCACAGTTAGTGCTATACTTCTAATTCCTGTTCAAAAAGCTCTTGTTGCCATAACCTGAACAGTGTTTGGTTGGCTGAATTATTCCCATGAGAGCCTGCTAATTTATGGAAGGGTCCTAGCAGTCCTCCAATACTCCTACCCTCTCATCAAAAGTTCTTCAAAATGGGCTCTCATCCAAGAAGCAAGAGCAAGGATCCCCAGGGAAGTTTGGATGTCCATCCAGTGCAACCAAGGTTTCCAAAGAACTCCTTTTCCAGAGGATGTTACGTGGCCTATCAGTTACAGACTCATCCCTGATTTAGCTGTATAGTCACCTCTATATAGTTCTTTGTTTCCCTCTGCAACCCAGAGACAGAAATGGCATTTCTTTGTTTAGATTTTTGTACACAGGCTATGGAAAAGGTAGCTACTGGCATGAATGACCTGCTCCATTTCTGACCTGGAAAAGTTCAGCCAACCTCAGGAAACCAGGTGTTCCTGTTTGCTAGGGTTCAATATCACTGATTAGTGTGTTCACTTCTCAGTATAGCACAGGGCAGGTCAGAATTCCTGAGATGAAGCAATTCTCCCACCTCAGTCCTTCAAGAAATCAGGTCCCCTATTGTATAGCTGAAACTGATCTACTGTGGGGTGGGGAGACAACACGAGACATAACTATGCAAAGAGAGCACACAATTTTCTAGATTGAGAGATTCTAAAGGGGGGGAAGAGACCTAATCCTACTCCTGTCCCCTTTTCCCTTCTGAAGAATATAGCACAGTATTACTGCATAATGCTAATAAAGTGATAAATCAATTAACAGGTAGTTGTTAGAGGGAAGTAGGACACTTAGCAGCTGATATGTAAACACTAACAGCTGATGGTCGATCGATTAAATGATCAATTAGACCCCAAATTTCTCAGCATCTTTTCTCCACACCTCTACTACACAACCCTACATTCCTACTGGGAACAAAGAAGGGATCATAGTTTAAGACCAAGACCTTCCCCAAAATCTATAGTGAAAACTTTTCTTACACAGTACAAGATTAAAACCAACAACAAATAAACAGAAGGGCCAGAATTCAAGCCTACACAAAGGTGAAGAATATGCTGGGGCTCCAGTCAGAGTAGAGAAGTACCATAGTTTCCAAACAGAGGCTTGACCATGGTCTGAAGGAAAAGGAAGTCAATTCCCATTAGAGGTCACTGCTCGGCAGGCAAAAGTACAGGTGGCAGATAGAGAAGAGGGAGGAGGGATCCCTGGGTGGCGCAGTGGTTTGGTGCCTGCCTTTGGCCCAGGGCGCGATCCTGGAGACCTGGGATCGAATCCCACGTCGGGCTCCCGGTGCATGGAGCCTGCTTCTCCCTCTGCCTATGTCTCTGCCTCTCTTCTCTCTCTCTCTCTCTCTCTCTCTCTCTCTCTCTCTCTGTGTGTGTGACTATCATAAATAAATAAAAATTAAAGAAAAAAAAAAAGAGAAGAGGGAGGAGGGCGGTCTCCTCTTCCCCCTACCATCCTTTCAGTCACTATGCGGATGTCCTGCTTGGGAAGGTTTGCTTTGTAGTTTTCTCTTTTTAGTTGTCTCATTTAGGTGGAGAGAAATAAAACAAGAACTATGAATACACCTTTCTGAGAAGTTATATAACACAGCCTATAAACGTTTTTAGAGTATCTGGGGGTGGTTAAGTCTGTCTGTAAGTCTGTCTTTATTTCTCTCAAGGCAGTATGACTAGCAAGTAAACTGACAGGGATATTGTTACTAAGGAAAGGAGCATTTTGCAGAAGGACATACCATATTTTCCTGTTATCAGAATCAACTAGCACTTGTTAAAAAAACAAAAACAAAAACAAAACAAATTCCCAGGTCTAAATTAGAATATGGGGACATGGGATTGCGTTTTGAAGACGCTTTGCTGGGGACTCTCATTTACATTAATGTTTGAGCACTAAGTTCTAAAGGACCCATAAGACATCAACCTGGACAACTGGTGGTATAGTAACAGTAAAATTATAGTACTATTAAGACTTACTTTTAAAGGGAGCATTTTCATTGTACACTGCTGAGAGATGAGTATTAAGAGTAAATCCCCAAGAACATAATCTATTATGTGTCAAACTGAAATATATTTACAGTTAAGAAATAATTTGGAATCATTCTTGAATGGCAGCAAAGACACTTACACTTACCGAAATATGGTGTGCATACATTGGCCTAGACAGGAAAAATGCTGCATCGTGGGGTGTATGAAATTCATTACAGAGCACATCAATTGAAGGCACTCGCTTTATATAATCTTCTGTGCTTAGATTAGATGCTAAAAAACCACCAAACTGTACCAGGGTATCATGACACTAAATTTAAAAAATAAGACAAAAAACACAAATGTGCTACCATTTTATGAAACCAACATAAAAATATTCTAAAATTATTATGTCATTTTAACAATATTTTGATTGACATTTAAGAATTCAAAATTTTACAACTTAAAAGAACTTCAGAGATAACCTATAATATCATCACGTAATCATATTACCAAAAAAGATGCCAAGGTCCTGAAAAGTTGATCAGTCTAAGGCTTTAAATAGTCAACCAGGTCTCAAGTTCCAAGGTATTGTTCATCAGTTTAAGTAGCAGAATAATTTACCCTACATCACATGTAACAATTTTATGTATACAGAATCTCCTTGCCTTTTTTTTCTCACCTTACCCTTACGAAAACTTCATGTATAAAATACATGTGATCTTTTTTCCCTTATAATATAGTAGGTAATAAACACATTTTGTAGGCTAATCACAGGTTTTGCCGCTTCATATTTATAGATATATTTTATAAAGCTCACATCAACTTTGTTCTGATTGAAATTCCAGATTTCCAGAGATGAGTAAAGATATGAGCAAACAACTTGAAGTTAACTACTTAACTGAGAACCTTATTACATATTATTACATCTCCTGGAGCCTTCTCTTAAATTGTATAATTTGCACAGAATGTTTATTTTACATTAGAGCTGATGTGCGAAATGACATTTTAAAAATTTTATCACAGTCCATATTTTCAATTATCAGGATAAAAAAACTCTACATAAACACAAAAGCCACTTTAACTTGCCTGATCATAGAGTTTTCCCACAAGTTTCAAATGTTTCTCTCCACCTTCCTGGAAGATTACCCCATTCCTCTGTTGAGCCATAAGCAAACAGAGAGGAAGGGCAAGATCATGGTCCAATAGTGCATCCTTTAATCTCTGGGAGGATTTTTTAGTGTTTCTGATCTGGCCAAAATAACCACCCTGCATAAGGGAAGACATAAATTTACCAGTGTACAATGTATTAACACATGCTACCTGATTTGAAGAAAAAAAAAAACACAAAAAAGGTTCAGTTATAGTTCTGAAGATAAAAAAAACTTTACATTCCTTCCCTTTCTTCACAAATTTATTTTGGAGACACTATTGCCAATTACAGTCACTGGCTTAAAGATAACTGTCAATTGTCTTTAAATTTCTGCATATTTTCCATTTTCTACCTTGTAGTCCCTTAAAAAGAATTACTCTTTATTCAATGTGGAAAAGATTAAAAAACAGAGTAACTATGTTCAGATTTACACCAGCTAGGCTATCAGGTACTATAGAAGACTAGATATTTATTTCTCTTATAGATCTATTACTGTCTTTTATACTTTGTTTCAGCTTTTTCAAAGGGTTAAAATAACTAGTATATCTCAATTTTTAAAAGGTAGGTGAGGACAGTCATGAGGGAAAGGTATGTATGGCTTTGACATTTGGTTTCATGCATTTATGTGTTGTTTGGATTCTTTAGTATGAGTATGCATATATTTTGAACTTAAAAAGTCAACTTAAAAAATTAGCAACTCTCACCTCAGCTTTTAGTTGCTCTCCACCAGTCATGGCCTCTAGTTGCTCCATTGTCATTTCCTCTGTAATTTCTATTCCTGCCATTTTTTGTACCACTTCTTTCAATATAAGCAGGTCAAAACTATTCACAAAAAATAAGAAAGTCTACAGTTGAAACTTCAAACATAAAAGTGACTATATATATTATAATTAATATGCTGAGAATCCCTAAATTATTTGTATATAAATATGGAGGAGGAGGGGCTGGAGCGGTATTTAAGGGAAAACTGCATTCCTAGAACTATACTGGAAAATATTTGGGGCATGTAATAGGTTTAGCTTTTTCCCTTGCAAATAATTTCAAACTTACAGATAGAATATAAAGATATAAAATAGTACAAAGAACACCAATATAACCTTTACCCCGACTTCACCTATTATTAATATTAAAACATTCTTACTCCCGGTCTTATCATTTGTTTTCTCTCTCCCTCCCTTTCTTCACATACACGCACACACATACAGTTTTTTTGAACCATCTGAGAGTTAACTTATTTAGTAAGCAACATCATTTTAAGGGCACATTTTGCCCCCGAAATTCCTAGTATATTTCCTAAGAGTACATTTTCTAGGAATATAGCTATTCTCTTAACACAACCACAGCATAGTTATCAATTTTAATAAATCTAACATTGATTTAATACTTTATAGTGCATATTTCATTTTTATCAGTTCACCCAGTAGCACTTCATAGCATATTTTAATGTTTATTTTTTTAATTCAAGCACAATTAACAGTTTATATTAGTTTTAGTCACGTACAATATAGTGATTTACATTCCATACATTATTCAGTGCTCATCATTGTTTAAGTGTACTCTCAATCCCCTTCACTTCTTCACAGCATTTTTTTTATCTTCCAGTACAAGGTGGCCAATACATAGATTTGGTGGTATAGAGCCATCTCTCTAAGCAATCACACACACTTGGAAGTAATGGAGGGAGTGAGGAAGAGAAGAAAAAAGGGAAGGGAATGGAAGTTCCAAGTTGTGGTGTATGAGCCTAAGATGACAGCCTCAAGAACATGTTATTGTGCCAATAGTTATGAATTTTAATTCTCAAAGTTTAGGACTGTCAATGGAAATAACAACTTATAACTTTCAAGATCTTCTTTAATTAGTTAAGTAATGAAGATAAAGTGGAAACCTCCTTTCCTACAAAACAAATACAGATGTTTTTCCAAAGGTAAAGCCAGACATACTCAAAACACAAGTTAATAACAGACAAAAAGCACAGGTTTTGAGGATTCTTAAGTGCTTACTCTCTGAACTTGTCTTGCCTTCCCTAAACATAGTTTATGAAAACAAGAGAGCCCTCATGCAAATTAGTATGCAACAAGTACCAATAAAATGTTTTAATTTTTCTTTAAGCTATCTTTTAATTAAAAACTATATTCACAGCACAGAAAACTGACTTAGATTTTAAAATAATGTTATATTCTCCTGGCCCATAGACACAGAAGAGCAAAGTATATAGGAATGGTGGACAGATGTGCATAGTGAGTGAAATACTGATAAAATCCTAAATCTAAATTTTTTTTAAGTTTTCCCTAATCCAAAATAATAATCTGTCAAGAATTACTTAGGTAATACTTGGGTGGAACACTAGATAGCTTTACAAGTTTTGGTTTGCCTTCTACCAGAAAGTTTTTTGGAATAATTTCTAGTTCTTTGATTCTAGTCAGTGTACTGCTGATGAGGTTTAATAGACATACTAATTCAAACTCTAAATAGTAATATTGTTCCAGAATAAAATAATAATATGAATAGTATTCATAAAGAAAAGAGGACACTGCCCAAAAGGTATATAAACTGTACGTATCTCCAAGGTTCAAATTTCTAAAAAATTTATTTTTAAAAAATTCTGTGTACACCCTCAAAATAAATGTTCCTACCAATTACTGTCCAGCAGCAAAATCAATAATGTAATACGTTTTCTCATAAGAGGATTTATAACATACCATATAAACCATTTACTCAAGAGCCTAACAGGCAGTCAAAATGAATTGTCTTTTTAATAAGTTACATATATAGCCAAAAATTACATTTCTTTCTGCAAAAAAGTGTTTATGTATGAAATTACAATTTCTTTTATTAAAGAATTCCATATAAATAAGTGAGCAACTATTCTACTTAAGCCTACAAAACAGTTTTTCCAAATAATAGCAATCTCAATATCCCAATACCACCAGAAGTAGTCTACTTATTGAATTTCATTTACATATAATTTGCTATGAATACCTTTTGCCTGCCTTTAGCTGATTAGCCACATATTGAAGAAGACCAGCAAGATCAATTGGATATTTACGAAAAACTGCACCACAGAAACTAGCCAGACCTATATGAAATAAAAAAATAGGGCTTTTAAAAAACAGTTCATAAAACAAAAAAACACAATATTAAGTGGCATTTCTCAACTAACTCAATTTCTAAAACAAAATGAGGTAGGAATAATTGTACTGCTGATGCCATTGAAAGGAGCTTTACAATTAATAATAGCTAATATTTATTGAGCATACATATGCTAAGCACTGTACTATGTAAGCACTTTATGTTAATTAATTCATTTAATTTTTGCAATAATCATCTCAGGTTGGTATAAACCAATCAAATGAAGAAAATTTGGAACAGATATATCATGCAACTTGTTCATGTCACATAGTTGGTATGAGGTAGAGCAGTGATTCAAACCAATACGGCCTGATTCCAGAGCCTGTTAGGCCACAACAAAATCTTGCAGCTCACTCAGTAAATTTGAATCATCAACAAAACACCTGCCCCACTGTTTGAGTCACAAAAACAAAAACAAACAAAAACAATCAAACAAACAAACAAACAAAAAACCCTATCTTCCTCTAGAAATATGCTACTAGTTGTGGAGAGGCAAGCAAACAGGTAAAGAATTGCCAGACCTAGAAGCAAACAAAAGACCAATTTTAACCAATAGTCCTTACCACATCATTAGGAGGGAGCAAACCTCAGAAAGACAAGAGAAAATCCTAGTAAAATCAAGTGACCTGTAGCCTTTTCGACAATTATTCGCTGAGCACCTTAAAGGATATGGACAAAACACAGGTCCTGCCCTCAAGGAGCTTAGAGTCAAGTGAGGGATACAGAAAAGTAAACTGAAATAACTATGATGAATAAAAGGTTCCATGGGAGTACAGAGAGGAGCATGTAATTCTAACTTTTGGGCAGGAGCACTAATAGGGAAAGTTTTCTGAAGAAAAGTGACCCCTAAGCTGAAATCTGTAAGTAGAAGATGTGGTGGAGAAAATAAGTAAGCATAGAAGGGTATTCCAAGTAGAGGCAATAACATGTGCAAAAAGGCCACAGAAAGTACAAGTTCAGTATTACTGGAACCTAGAATATTAGGGAAGGGCAAAAGATGACCCTAATACACCAAGCAAGGACCTGATCCCAAAAGAACTTACTTGTATGACTTTAATGCAGATTTCAGACTTTATTTTTTTTAATAATTTTTTTTTATTTATTTATGATAGTCACACATTGAGAGAGAGAGAGAGGCGGAGACACAGGCAGAGGGAGAAGCAGGCTCCATGCACCGGGAGCCCGACGTGGGATTTGATCCCGAGTCTGCAGGATCGCGCCCTAGGCCAAAGGCAGGCGCTAAACCGCTGCGCCACCCAGGGATCCCAGATTTCAGACTTTAAAGGGCAATGGGGAGCTACTACAAGATTCAGCTATCAGAAACAATAGGTCAAAAGAAAAGAGAACTCACTGCTAGAAATCAAAAGCACAAGAAATTTAAAACAAAACTAGGGTTTCTGTTAACAACCAAGTTTTTGTTCTTTTAAGATGACTGAAACCTCAGGATGGAAATGAGAAGAGTTCCCCTAAGATCAATTCCCCTAAAATAATAGAAGGGAATTTTCAACTCCCCAGTAATGCTTGCACAAATTCTATCATAGCCAATAGCAGACTCTTGAGTTGGAAAATGAGTACTATATGAACCGCCTTACACAACCGAAGACTTAGACACTCCAAGAGCAAGCTGAGTGGCTAGGTATTCTCAAGACCTCTTGACAAACAGGCTCTTAACACTGGTAATAGAATACATAACACAGCAATTACAAAAGACGGAAATCTCATTCTTGGAAAAATAAAAATACTTACTCTGAAGCCAGCTTGAGATGGTTGTGTCATCATGTTTCATTCTCTCCTTTTCTGGATTAGCTAAAGCTTCAATAATACAATCTTTCACACATTAAGGAAAAATTTTAAGTCACTACATCTCTAACAAAGACCCAAAACAACAAAATGCCACATCTTGGGGGAAAAATAAATTGTTAGCCTCAAGTTATTAAGAATTATTGAAAATTCCACTCACTGTAGTACCGACTTTTCTTCTTTAGCCGCTTTTCCATCTTTCAGCAAGGCAGATTCCACCTATATTACCCCATTTAGTAAACTGAACATTCTCTCCCTACACACAACACAGACACACGTACAAACTCACTCCTGACTGGCCAACCTTTACATCAGTCAATGGAAGTAACCTCATATGGTTACTAATGGAACTTAGAATGAAAAAGAAAAAAAAAAAGAAAGTAAATGTTCATCATTAAGATCTATGAAATGTGAAATTTATGTATTACTTCACTTGAAAGGATACAGGCCAAAACATCATAATTCAATGAAGTGAGGTATTTCAATGAATCTACTACAGGTGTTATTAAGTTATCATACTTCTGTATTTGTGACAAGATCTGAAAGACAGCAACAATGAATAGATGGCATTAACTCAAAAGAGAACTTCGGTGCTAAATAATGGCTATACTTTTTTTCAAAAGAAATAATGCTTAAAATTAAAGCAGCTTCCTTCTACTTTGTATTTATGCAAAAACTACTATTCTATCATTTCTTTAGAAAATATTTTCTGCGGCTACATTTTCCAATTAGAAAATAATTCCAGGACATATTAACTTGAACTTTGGAATGATAAATGTAAAATGTCTTTTATAAATCTCATTCTAAATATGAAAGTATTATACCTGAATCATAAAGAAATGCTATTCAACTGTTTCTAACAACTAAAATAAAAAATAATGCATCTCTTTATTGATATTTTTATAAATCAACAAGGGGTAAACAAGACAATGTTAGACTGTTAACAGTAGTAGCAGTTACATATGACCAGAAGAGTAGATGAATGTGTTAAATATATTGTATGCTGTTTTATTTTTAGAGTAATTATATGATGTTTCATTTGCTAAAGATTTTTTCCCCTAAAACTACCATTTTTAGAATTTTATCATTCCATTTCCGCTTGTGCTGATTTAAAGACAACAAAAAGAAAAATCCCTTAAAATAATATTAACCTCAAAACATACATAATCAAACAAAATGGTTGGATTGCTGTGGCTCAATTTCCCAATTTGTCTTCCAGAAGGCTTCACATTTTCCTTGGTTAAACGCCTACAAGGGGAGAAAAAGGTGGCAGGGATCATCTTAAGTCATTTCCCTCAAAACATTGATAGCTTTGTTATATTATAAAAAACAAACTCAAAAAAAAACAAAAACCAATTCTTTCCCAAGTATCCAAAATGGATTCATGTAAAACCACCACATTCTTCTTTTACGTTACTATAGGCCTTAAGTTACTTTGATTAGGTGTTCTCACAAAGGGTTTTAAGATTTTGCAATACTTAACATTTTTAATACATACATTTCCATTTTATAGGAAGTCTAATAATCAAAAACTTTTAATATACTCTACAAATACATCAAACTCTTCTTGAAGAAAACCGTAATTGTTTTAGATTTAGAAGTGCTCATTTATCAGCTTAAGGATTAAGATATCAAATTCAGTGTAATGCAATGAAATACCTAATGTATTGAAATATCATCTGTCTCAGTTACCCTAATAGAGTAATAGCTAATGCTGCACTCCTTGATATAGGAAGTTCTCTGGTTTTCATATAAACAATTTTTAAAAGTAAAGATTTTTTTAAAAATCAATTCTACTCCTTTCCTTCCTCTAATTCTTCCTCTGCTCAGTATTTCTTTTACTAACATTCTGGAAAATACATCTATGAATGCTTACAGCTCAAAATTACTATACAGCATCTTAAACTCTTCTGGTATTACATAATAAATCTAAAAACTTAAAAAATCCTGATGATTGAAAGCTTTCTAGAAGGAAAATACAATCCAATGAAGGAAATAATGAATTGACAGTTCAAGGAATGGGATCATTCTGGAAGTAACAAACTTGATATTCTCTGATGTTTCTTATGACAAAACTGACCCATCAATCAAAATTATTTCATCATCAACTGCTTCCCTTTCCCATTCTCCATGGCCCCGTTTCCTTTTTTCCCCCACAGAAGAGAGAGACCTATCAAGTTTGAAACTTTGACTCTACTCTGTTCCACCTTCAAACTTACTACCACCTGTCCTTACTTCTGTTCCTACTATTTCAGGAGGTCCCCCTACTCACCAAAGCAAACCTTTCCTCCTCTCTATGCCTTTTATCCCCTTCCCTTTCTGCCTCTACTGTGGAAGGGGGGTGGAAATCAAAGGAATACTTTCTTGATTAAGTCTTCCCCTCTAGCTACTGCGATGTCTGGCATATGGAACACAATCAATGACCATCTGTGGAATGAACTACCGAATGCCTTACAGCAAATTCATTTTTTAAACAGTAATCAAAACTTGTGAAATTCTCCTAGTAATAAATTAATACATTCCATTCCCAACATACAAAATTCAATCAACACCAAAATCACATTGTTCAAGCCTGGTGAAACAGTTACAACTAACAAATACAACAAAAATCCAAGTACATAAAAAATTCTACAGATATCCTTCTGTGACATACATTTTTATTAACTCATATTAATGTCTTCTATAACAGGCAAAGAGCTAAACACTAGGAATACAAGTATGAACAATAGCTCCTCATCTCAAGCTTAGTCCAGCTGGGGAGATGGACTTAACCTATTTTTTTAAATTTACATTCTCAAATCCAGCAAATTACAGAATAGTACATATTATATGCTATCAGTAGTATGAAAGGGGGGAATAATATATTTGTATCCATCTGTATATACATAAAAATCTCTAGGACAATAAATAAACAGTAGCTACTTATTTTCCTTCAGGAAGACTGAGTGAATAAGGAATGGGATTACAGACTTTCTATTATCTACCTCTTTATATTTATTAAAATTTAAACCACGTGAATGTATAAACTATTCAAAAGATTAATTAGATAAAAATAATCATAGCAATGTATCTAAATGGTATGATAGCATCATTTGCATATGGGACAATGACGGCACAAATAAAGAATAGTCAATTGTGCTTGACAGTATGTGCTACAAAAGGGTTCATTAGGAGCCAACACTGGAACCCACCCTCCAAGGATGAGGAGGTTACCAGATGGAGAGAGGAAAAAGAGAGAAGGAGAAACCTTGTACAAAGAGAAGAAATGAAAAATACAAAGAAAAAGGAGACCACAGCACATTCAGGGAAAACTTAACTGAGCTCAGTATAGCTGGAGGTAGAATTAGCAGGCAAAGAGGTTGGAAATGGGGAGGGACATCACGAAAGATGTCTTACATCACCATGCCATAAAGGCTGACACATAATCTGTAGGCAATGGTTAGTCATCTCACAAAAGGATCTTGAACAAAGAATACAAGGCACCATAATACTCCAGATAGAAGAAATAAGTTAGTGGCAGTAGACAGTGAAAGAGACAGGGTCAAGATATTCGATACTACTTAATATACAGTTAACCCTTGAACAGCATAGAGACTGGGGCAACAACGCCCCCATACGGTCAAAAATCTGTGTTTAATTTTTGACTCCCCAAAAGCTTAACTATTAATAGCCTACTAATGACCAGAAGCCTTACTAATAACATAAACAGCCAATTAACACATATTCCACATATGTATTATATATTCTTACAATAAACTAAAGAAAATATTAAGAAAATCATAAGGAAAATACATCTACAGTACTGTACTCTATTTGTCAATACTGTTAAGTTTACATCATCTATTTACAAGATGAACAGTTTGTCAGTACCTACATCAATATTATATGATACAAAACACTGGATGTTATATGCATCACTAACACTAGACATCAAAAATGAAAAGATAATGTGAAAAAGAAAGTCATATTTATTTACAGGTATGATGATTCATGCACTGACAACGAAGCAGCAACATTATGATTGCTTTATGGAAGCCTAGTATAATCGATACGATTGTTTCATGGTAGCCTAGGCTATACACTAATGAATGAGTTGTCCTAATATTTTATGGCAATATAGCTTTACAGTCATATTCATAGTACAGTATTAGAAATACTGTTACTTTTTTTAAAAAAACCACTTACCTGTGATGATAGGCTGATAATGCAGTTTGTCCAATTATGAGAAAGGCATACTGTACAGTAATACAATTCTTTGAAAGCAAAGTTATAAAACAGTAAGAAAATAAATATATTCTTAATTTTGTAAAATACTATTCACTTTATGCCTATGTAAGGATAGGCTATCCACTTCTATACATGTCTTGCATGATGAGGAGGAGGACACAAAAAATGTCTCCTACAGTTCTTGCCATTGGGTTAGACTTTCACACAAAGACACACAAAAACAACAGATAAGTTTATTAACTATATAGCATAATGATTATTTACATTCATTAACTGGAAGTGGATCATCATAAAGGTCTTCATTCTCATTGCCTTCACATTTAGTAGGCTGAAAAGGAGAAGGAAGAGGAATGGTTGTTTATCTTCTATCAGGGATGGCAGAGTGGAAGAGGCAGAGGAGGTGGAAGGAAGGCAGATGAGGCAGGCATATTCAGTGTAACTTCATGGAAGTACATGGTAATTTCTGTCTGACGTTTTTTGCTTTTCCACTTCTTTAAAAATGTTTCTAAATGGTACCCATACTTCTTCCACCACTTGCTTTAGTTTCATTGCCCGTATCATAGAAAGGTCCATGTCATAAAAGAAGTCAAAAGCAGTTTAGAATAATCAGAACTTTCTGTCAGATGGTCTAGTGTCAATATGTTTGCTGGCACTGTTTCTACACCTTCTTCATCATCTGGCACTGGTTCAGAAGCACTCATCTCCATTAAATCGTCTTCTATGTGGGTCTATTAGTTCTTGAACTTCTCCAAACTCCATACCCTTGACACCTTTCAGCCCTCCAACTTTTTTTTCCCATATCCACAATCTTTTTCATGATTTCCTTGATTGGTTCTGTTATAAATCCTACGAAGTCATATGCAACATCTGGACAGTTTTCTCCAGCAGAATTTGTTTTGGGCTTAAAAGCTTTTATACCGTTTTCTATAACAATGATGGCAATCTTCAATGTTGTAATTCTTCCAGACTTTCATGATGCTCTTGAAATTGGGGTTCTCTTTGATAGTATTCACAATCCTTTCCATAAAGTATGGCATGTAATGCGTCTTAAAGCCCCTGATCTAGAGGCTGAATTGAAATTGTATTTGAGGGCAAGAAGACCATTTTGCCATCTCTGGTGCTGAACTCTTGGGGTTCTGGGTGGCCAAGGGCATTGTCCAATATCAAAAGAACTTTAAAAGGCAGTCCCTTACTGACAAGGTACTTCCTGACTTCAGGGACAAAGCATTGATGGAACCAATCCAGAAAAAGGGTTCTTGTTGTCTGGCTCTTCTTGTTGTACAACCAAAAGACTGGCACTTGATGTTTATCTCTTCCTTCAAGGCTCAGAGGTTAGCAGTTTTATATATAAGGGCAATCTGGATCATAAACCTGACTGTATTTGCACAAAACAGCAGAGCTAGCTTATCCTTTCCTGCCTTAAATCCTGGTAGTTGTTCTTTCTTCCTTACTAGTAAATATCCTTTGTGGCTTTATTTTCTAGAATAGGGTAACTTTTGTCTGCATTAAAAACCTGTTCAGGCAGACATCCCTTCTCCTCAATGACTGTCTTAATGGCACCTGGAAACTCATCTATTTTCTGCCTCTTGGTGAGCATAAACTCACTGTTTCTCCTGTCACGTTGACATTTTTTAAGCCAAACCTCTCTAAAATTATCAAACCATCCTTTGCTGGCATTAAATTCTCTGGCTTCTGATCCTTCACTTTCCATTTGCTCTAAGTTGTCATATAATGACTTGGTATATTCTCAAATCATATTAGAATCAATAAATATTTCTTTCTTACAGCAATCTTGCACCCACACAACAGTTGGATTTTCAATACAAGATAAAAAGTATTTCACACAAAAAAATAAAAGGTATTTCACAAAAAAGTACCAGGTTTTCACATCTGCTCATAGAGCTACAGCAATGATTTCATTATTTTCCTTTAAAAAAAAAAAAAAAGACAGTCCTTACACTGAATTCATTTATCCTAAAATGGCTAAGAGCTGTAGCTGCAGACCTCAATCTAAGGTACATATTAAGCAATTCAACTTTTTCTTGTAACTTCATGATCTTTCTTTGCTTTGGAGCACTTCCGGCCACACCAGAGGCACTTCATATGGGTCCCAGGGTGTTATGCAAGGTTTACAATACCCAGTAAACACGAAAAATACATAAGAACCGTGAGAGATCACTTTCTACTGCAATACACAATTTACTGGAGATGTGAACTGCTCAGAGATTAGCATCACGCAGTGTTTTAAGAGGATATTCCCAATACTTGAGCTCACTGCACAGCAACAGGAGGTGGCTACGAAATTATTACAGCAGTACAGTATTAGTTTTATGCAGTTATGACTTAATACTAAATTTTTACATTTGTTTACATCTCTCTGGACTATGAACGTCACCACGTAAGTGTACATATAAGTTCTGGTAAATTTTAACTTTTTAGAATAGATCGTTGTATGTTTTATGGTAGCAAATGATAAAATAGACTTATCTACATATATTTTATGCATTCGTGACATACCTCTTTCTTGATTTTTTCAATATTTTTAGGTTATGTGATTTGCATGAAGATTTTTCAAATTTGTTCCATATCTCCAGAAATTTTCCAATACTTTTATTTTTTTTTAAGATTTTGTTTATTTATTCATGAGAGACACACAGAGAGGCAGCGTATACACAGGCAGAGGGAGCCTGCTGTGAACTCCATCCCAGGACCCCAGGATCATGCCCTGGGCCAAAAGATGCTTGGCCACTGAGCCACCCAGGTGTCCCTCCAATACATTTATTGAAAGAAACCCATATATAAGTGTATCCATATAGTTCAAACCCATGTTGTTCAAAGGTCAACTGTATTATTAAATAATCCACCTAAAGCACTTAGTCCAGGGCCTGGCACATATAAATATTAATGGCTCCATAAATATTAGCTGCTATTGTTACGCTAGATACTCCACTTGAGGAATTCTTAAGACCAGAACTCTTTTTGGAAGGATCAATTCTAATATCATCTCCTTCCATGACTTCACCAACGTTCACATGGTGAAACAATTCACTCTCTTCTCTATCCTCCCAAAGAACGTTAAATATGCTGTATAACAACAACTACTGAACCAGACTGTGCACCTGTTTCCCCAGGAAACTGTGGCCAGGGACAGGATCACTAGGCAGACAGTATCACTGCATACTGTTAAATCTAGTTAAACTACAGAATGGACTATTTTAATTTAGAATAACCATACCACTGCACAAATATAAAAGAAACAACAATCAATAGCCTTGCTGAAAACACTTGTAAGATAGCAGTGTAATCAGCATATAAACTGACTCCAATCTGAAGTATACAATTTTCATAATTAAATTTCAGTTTACCAGGAAGTAAAATAACATCACTCTTATGTTTTTAATAACATGAAAGTAAAGCACACAAATGAAAATAGAAATTTTTCAAAAGTTGACTCAAGGAGGTAGTTCTGCATAATCCCATTAGATCCTCCAAAAAAGAAAAATCTTTTAAAGATTTTACTTATTTGAGAAAGAGAGAGAGAGAAAGCACACGTGCAAGCAGAGGAAGGGGCAGAGGGAGAGGATAAAGCAGAAAATCCCAAGCAGACTCCATGCTGAGTACAGAGCCCAACACAGGGGTCAATACTCAACCCATGAGATCACACCCTGGGCCAAAACCATGAGTCGGGCACTTAGCCAACTGAGCCAAGAGCAACCCAAGAAAAACCTTTATTACAATAACTTCTGGTAGAGAAAATCTCGAGAACTTTGACCACCATGTATAAGCCATTAAATGTATCTTGCAAACTGAGCAAAGGCTATCCTAAAAAAAAAAAAAAAAAAAAAAAAACAACCTTCATCCTAGAATATGACATATTTAAATAAGATTAGATTTTACAGCTATGCAAGCATGACAACTACAAAAACTAATTTGGTAGTCTAAATGAGCTTTAAAAAAATTGACAGTCGTTCTATCTTCAGTATATAATCAGCTATACCATTAAGCAAATATTCCTGGGCTTCCTCAGAACTGAGACTCAGATAGCAGAAGTTGGCTGAAAGAAAGTAAATTAGATCCAGATATACTTTCCGCTAATACAAAGAAAAATAAATTAAGACTTACTTCATGATATATTTGGCTCTGTCTATTGTTTGGGCTTTAACTTTTACTAAAAGTGGGTGACTGTTATAAGTTTCATTCTTCCACTGGCCATAGAGACGGTATCTTAAAAAACGATGAGATGAAGAATTAGAAAAAGTTAAACACTTAGAGGTTAATGCACTAGAACAGTAGTTAAAAATACAAAAATATTATGTATTTACCTATGCTGATATGGAAATGTTTTAAACATTCCCCATAGTTCCTCAGACATACAAGCATTGCAGTCCATCAAAGAAAGAGATGGAAGTAGTACCTGGTCAGTAATGCTAAGTAAACAGCTAAGGATAACTTCCTAAGAAGAAGGGAGGAAAAATTATTTTAGTAAAAGATCCATATTAATCCCCCCAAAATAAATTTATATCAGCCTTTGAGAAAATTCCATTCCTGGATCTCATACCACCCACATCTAATTTCCCACACTATCACTGTTCTTTTCACAATGGATATTTGTGCTTCTCCCATCTAAGAAAGCAATAAGGTGAGGTAAGGAAAGGGGTAGCAGGAGAATGAGGGACTCTAATTATCCTTCTTCCTTTTTCAACATGATAATCCTCAAAACCAGGGGTTGTCAATCTTAAAAGATAACTGTATGATATGCCAAAAGCTAGATTCAGCATGTAGAATACAAAATATTTGCACAGTAAAATTAAGCTTGTTCACAGTAAAATTTACATATGCTGTATATAGACAAATCAGACACGTTAGATTTTTCTAGTCTCTTACCGTTTTCTCTTTATCTTCTTGTTTGCTTCCATCAGACTGAAACTAAAATTAAAAAAAACTATAAATAAAATGCAAAAAGGTTAAGATTATGATGTCACAATTTAGCGTCTTATTTGAAAATTAACTTGTACAAGGTTGTGAATTATTTCCTTACTTTTTAAACAAATGTAGATTTTAAATATAGCCAGTATTACCAATTAACATTTTAAAATTTCACCTATATCTCTAACTTCCAAATCAGTTGCAACATTCATGAATTTTAAATGTCAATTTTATAAGCCAATTCTTTTCTCAACCTCATTATCATAAACCAAAGCATCCTAAAACTGATCTAAGTATTTATTATAAGATTGTATCAAGCATAATTTAGTTATAATGCATTTCCATTTTTTTCATCCAGAAGCTCTGGTTTTCTGCTACAGAATTTGTAAAATCTAAAACTAAAGCAATAGCAAAAGAATTAAACCCAAAGAAATTTAAATTGTTTTTATTCATCATTAAACTCTCAATGAGAAATAAACCCAAAATATTAGTAACATTGCTGACAAAGACCAGACCACTGTGTAAGTTGGACTGAATGAAAAAATCTAGGTCATTTTGTATCAATGATTTGCAGGTGGACCGCTGAAGTGCCATGTTTGATGCTGATGTTGTTCATTCAAAGTGAAATAGTAATACTTGTGTGTATATAAGCAGGTGGAGAGTTAAAGGAGTGTGCAAAGGCCAAAATGACAACTGAAGCACTGACAGTCAAGGACAATCTAGATTTCTGGGAAAGATTTAACTCAATACCAAGTGAGGGAAGGGGGAAAGCTAACATGCAGCTAATGAGCTTATTATTTTCTTGGCAGAACTGAGTATTTTGTGCACGTATGTTTTCATGCTTGAATAATTTAATGGGTACTACTACAGAGAAGTCTAACTTCTGTACAATACTTTCATATAAGACTAATTCCAGGATTGCTGTCACGCTGATGGGAAAACACAAACAACCCCCCACCCTTTTTTTTTTACCCCCCACCCTTTTAATCAGCAGGTTAAAAAGATATGGTTCCCCTTCACAGAAACAAATGTTACATAAACATGTATCTTGGTCAGCAAATAATGCTGAGGTTATGAAGGAGTAACCTGACAAAAAACAAAGTAGATAGCCACTTTTTTGTTTTGTTTGGTTGGGCGGGGGGGTAATTCTGGTGGCATACTAGGAAGAACTAGATTTACAGTATATTTATGTTGGGTATAAAGGCAGTTAAGCCACTCCTTTTCTACTATACTATGATTCTAATAAAGCTACACAAAGTTTTCTCAATAGAAATAAAACATTTTCTTACCTACTAAGCTGTCCTAATTCCCATACTAAATACTTATTTAAGTTTGCAGTCTCTGTCAATTCTCTACATTTCATAACCAGGAAAATTTGAAAAAGAAAAATACAGAAAGCACAATGAAACTAGAAGAGCAGTAAGGAACATTTCTATCAAAGGCTAACTATAACGAAGATGAACAAAAAGTAGATGGAGAGGTACAGGCAAGTAATTTTCTTTTCTTTGGTAAGAATATAAAGACACATTCTACTCCCTTGATGCTTTTTAATTTAGTTTAATTTGCTTTTTAATTCAGAGTAAATATAAAACTCTCCATTCCCATACTATTTTATTGAATGGCCAGTCCAGGAAAAAATGGGAGGAAAAATGGAAGGGGACGAACAAAGACATCCACTTCATTCATTCATTTACTATGTGCCAGACACTAGGATTTCAAAGATAAAGAGACTTCCTATCTTTGAGGAACTAACAAAGACAGTTCCTATCTTTGAGGATTTCTTGAAGATCAAAACTACACTTGCCAATGTACTATTAGGAACTGAATTTTTAAGTCTCAATAAAATTAAGTATTCATAATTATTCCTAGACAAACCATCAGCTATGAATGGCCCCAAGCAGGTTCCACTTCTGCCCTATAAAGAGGGATCAGATGACAAGGCTGCATAACAGTAGTGGGTACAAAAAGAATGTAGGTCCTCCACCAAGAGAGGGGCTTCTGGGGAGTCGAGAAATAAACCTTGGGGGAAAGTTGTAGATTTAACTAGATAACTCGTTACCAATGTCCTATTTTTTATCTCTAACCCATAAATATCTGAAATGTTACTTTAGACTATATTTCAGAAAAGAAACAAAAAAGAAAAATACTTAAAATTTATGACTAGATTTGAACCTGAAGCTATATCTAAGTAAATTACAGCACTATTTTCACTTTATTTTTCTCATTCTGATTAACTACTATCTATTGAGTACTATGTGCCATACACTAGGCTAAGAACTTCACGTTTAGATCTTAAAACTCTAAGGAAAATCTTTTTGCTAGAAAGGATCCAGCTAAAACCCATCAAAATAACTCAGAAATAGGAAAATATAACCTGTAACAGGTTAAGTTACAGGACTATGAGTTTACCGAGCCTAAAGAATAGAAAAATGAATTACCCTTCAATGTTTCGTTTGAAAGTTTTGTTTTTATCTTTTAATCAGAGACTCTTAAATTTTTATAAAATACCTAGAAACAATCAGTAATATTAATACTGCACCATTTCCGAAAAGAGCTACTAAATGAAAAAGCACGATCATCCAACACATTTCATCTTTAATCACTACAAATCTGTATGAAAAATAAAAATCTGTACCGAAGAGTTAATAATATGGCCATCTATATATACACAGGATGACCATTATGTGCTGGTTCTCACTTTTTATCCCAGTATTAAGTACCAGCACAGCCTTTCCATCTTGAGTGTCCTGGTTTAGACAATAAAAGTACATGGTCTCCCTACCACATGGTAGCATTCAAACTGCAGTAAATAGACTTGTGGGGAGTGGTTTAAACATTAAAATAGAGCAAACAAAACAAAATGCTAAGTAGCTATACTTAGTTTCATAAAATTCACCACCCAAAAGTAATTACTTTGTTTAAAACATTGATTATGATATGAGACTGTGCTGTTTTACACAAGCATAGTTCTAACGAGCTGTGTGTAAAAACAGGTATTTCTGGTGCACTTAATGAATATGAATATGTAATCTATTTAAATGAATTCTCTGTATAAATGGACCTCATAAAAGAAGTCTTCTGTAAAACAAAAAATTGCCCTGTAAATCTATCTTTAGGGATAATTAAGGTTTTCATATGGAATTCATTTAAAGGAATATGCCCCTGTGTTTTCCTTTACATTCCCCAAAAGCAGACTCTATTCAAGTGCAGGCATAGTTTATTTGGCAAGTAATCCTAGGAACCACCAGTAGGAAATTATTCCTATGGGTTAACTGGAGCTTAATCCCACTGGGGACTCTGAGGGTCTGTGGAGAAATACATCTCAGGATTATTATTCCATCTTAAGGCATGGTAGTTAAACACTAACTCCTATCATTTCCCTGGTTGAGGGCTGAGGAGAGGGGGCAAGGTGAGTTACTTCTCCAGCAATTCCAGGATACACTTACTATGCAGGCTTCCAGGGCCAGAAAAGCCCTCAGAAAATGAGATAGAGGTGCCAGCAGCTGAAAACCTTTGGCTGTGTAAGAGCCAAAGGAATACAGATGGAATCTAATTGCATCTGCTACGCCCTGCATGGACAAATGGCCAAACCTCTAAGAGAGGAGAGTTTTTCACAAATATTTTTTCATGTTTATACTTTCTGAATTTTTTTCCTGAAACTGAACACTGAGGTTCAATTTCAGGAAACAGTCTTTGAGAAGAGGAACAGAATCATTTGCTTATAGTGTGCATCTAGTACACAGTAAAAATTCTACTTTTCTTTTTTGTATGAAATATACTTCTTAAAATTATACTGTTTGTACATAAAGTCGACATTTGCCTATTAGGGCTTAATATCTATGTCTGTATGTCTCTCTTAAGTAAAAAGCATAGCTAATGGTAAAAATTAAGATCCTCCTATTTGTAATTTATTACTTTAACTATGATTCTACATCTTGATTAGAATTGTCACATGAAGATATTCAGTAATATCTAAGGTGACTTTAGTTCAAATCAATTATTACAGGTGACAATATAAGTACAAATATAAACATGCTAACAGTTCTTCCCTGCTCAGGCTCATTAAATAGCAAGGATGTTGTAGATTAAAATTTGCCTTGTATGAGACTTATAATAGCAAAAGTACATAGAGGAGCTTAACATACAGTGCCAATGAGAGCAGTGTCTATCTCCTGGACAATTAAGAATTATAATGCAAGGTTCTGATTGTCTTAAAAATATTCTTACATATCCACTTAAAATTGGAAACTGACATGTCCATAGCTACCCCTAACTAGTTTACTCACAAAACCCCAGCAATAAAAATTTCCTTTATTTCGGGCAGCCCCGGTAGCCCAGTGGTTTAGCGCCGCCTTCAGCCCAGGGTGTGATCCTGGAGACCAAGGATAGAGTCCCACGTCAGGCTCCCTGCATGGAGCCTGCTTCTCCCTCTGCCTGTGTCTCTGCCTCTCTCTCTCTCTCTCTGTGTGTGTGTGTGTGTGTGTGTGTGTGTGTGTCTGTCTGTCATGAATAAATAAATCTTTTTTTAAATTTCCTTTATTTGATAAAAATGTTGATTTGTCACCAATTTATAACAACAATTTCCACAATAAAAGGGGGGGGGGAACATCTAATTACCACTACACTGAAAGAAGCCAAAGGCATTCATATATAAAAATCAAATCTGCTCCTATGGGAAATGAAGCTGCTACTTTAAAGTAGTATCTATTACTTACAAACAGAGATAGATGAAAGTATATTAACACTTTAAATCATCATCAAAAGCTAGTGTTGTGACAACTTACAAAAGTAAAGCTGTTAACTTACTATGATCTAAAGAATTCATGACAACTTTAACTCTCTAAAGTTTAGTGCCTAATTAACGTTAGTATCTAATTAATGTTGAGACATTAATTTGATTCTCATTGCAACCCCAGGAACTAGATAAGGCAAATATTCTTACCACTCATTTCTGGCCTAGAAAAGTGTCCAGACAGATTAAAAGTCACAGAACTACCAAGCAGCTAGCATCTCAGCTAGCAACTCATCCTGATGAAACCAGTTGACTCTTCGTAGGCAAGTTAGGTTCTAAAGTCAATATATACAATGGAAATGACATATACTTACAATTATCCTTAAAAGTCCCTTAAATTATCTATAGAGTAACAGACACATTATCTTTCATTTCATTCCAACACAAGACTGGTCTTTCCCCCTATAGTATTAGAAGAAATCACTGTTAAGTGAACCTGAGATAGGAACATGAAGTCATGTGAACATGAAATGAAGTAACTGGCTTGCATTTAGTGGCCAAGTCACATGAAAACACATTACTTTAAAAACCAGACTCATGGGACACCTGGGTGGCTCAGCGGTTAAACGTCTGTCTGCCTTTGGCTCAAGAGGTGATCCTGGTCCCGGGATCAAATCACACATCGGGCTCCCTGCGAGGAGCCTACTTCTCCCTCTGTCTGTGTCTCTGCCCCTCTCTCTGTGTCTCTCACGAATAAATAAATAAAATCTTATAAAAAAAAAACTAGACTCCTGCTGAATGTGGTAAAGGACCTGAGAAACTGAACCAAACTGAGAGGAAAAAATTATCCAACTTCACCCTTACTCCTAGGCATACACACTTGAGTGTCCTGATGGAACAAGTCTGGCCACATTCACAAAAATTAAGCACAAGTAATGGTATAATTCCACTGTACTTGTCCCTGCATTCAAAAAGAATATTAAGGGATCCCTGGGTGGCGCAGCGGTTTGGCACCTGCCTTTGGCCCAGGGCGCGATCCTGGAGACCCGGGATCGAATCCCACATCGGGCTCCCGGTGCATGGAGCCTGCTTCTCCCTCTGCCTGTGTCTCTGCCTCTCTCTCTCTCTGTGACTATCATAAATAAATAAAAATTAAAAAAAAATATTAAAAAAAAAAAAAAGAATATTAATTCTGAGCTCTAACCTACACAACTAGGGTAGATCTTCAGTTTGGAAAGAAAAAAAAAGTAAACATCAAGCCAAAATTCTAAAGTAACTGTTTCATAAACCAGAGCTTTGGAATCAATGGTCTAATATAGATTCTGTCCCTAGCAACTGCAATTTTTATTATGAAAAATTTCAAGTTTCCATAAAAGTGCAGTGGATAGTGCACTATCAATAAACACAGATCTACTTTGCAAATTCAACAATTAACATTTTGCCTTTTTGATTCACAAAAAAACATAGCAGATATATTTCATCTCAAAATAATTCTGTATGCATCTCCTAAAAAGAACATTCTTCCACATTACCACAATATCATTATCCCAGCTAGCTATTCCTAATATCATCTAATGCCCAGTCTAAGAAATATTCTGACCCTCTGACTCTAGGTTTCTAAGCTTCATCTGTGAATCAATATAAAACACTTTGGCTTTTACGAAAGGCCAACACAAGAAACAGCCTGACCAGACAAATGAATTAAGATGACAGAGTGAAGCATATACACAGAATTTCTGTCCCCTATCCCTAATGCAATTAACAAGATATGCCTTGCTGTTGTTTTAATGTTGCAAATCCACCACCAACCAAATAAGAGGAAACTCTGCTATTTAACTTCAAAGGGACGGGGACATGGGGACATGGGGACACGGACACACACACACACACATGATTCTGGTCCCACAGTGTGGTATGGCACCTGCCCTTAACCCAATCCCAGAAGTAGTACAAAGGAAAATAAGTCAACAAAATCCTTTAGGCAAAAAAAAAAAAAATTCCTTTAGGCAATAAGACCTGCAAGGTAAGTGAGTAGACTGAGGAAAAACTTGCTCAGCAGGACTCGGGAAAAGGAAGAACCAGCTGCTAAAACCTGCTATCTTTCAAAGGAACTGTGCACAGATGGCTGAGGGAATCAAAGTCCAAGGGAGCTGGGATACCCACTTGGCTAGACATGCCTAGTACAGGATAGGTAATAGTATCTCAGAAGAGAAAGCAGAGGTACTCCAAATGAGGACTACACTCAGCCTCACTGAGCTCATTCACTCCCCTATCAGAGACTACATAAAAGATTGAAAGGAGAACCCAATACTCAGACTGCAGCTTGGAGAGAGAAGTGGTCATAAATAAGGTAGGAAAGGTAAAAGGATTTACTCTCACTCTATCAGAAAGAAGTTGTGAACAGAACTATACGTATTAAGATAAAATGAAATGCTGTGACTACAATGGAAACATAAATAGCATGCCCCCCCCCCCAAGCATATAAAAGATAATGAACTTAGTGTGGACAAAAGTAGAACACAAAGGACAGAGGCAGATTCTCCACAAGTATCTACATATAGTCATAGAAAAAAGCATTAAGAATGAACCTAATAAAACAAGAAAAGCTTGGAGATGAGATACAGAGACCAAGATGAACACAGATTGCAGAGATAAACAAAATACCACTAACAGATTTCATTTAAAATAGCAAGGAATTTCAAGAATTGCAAAATTCAGATAACCTATCATTTCTTCCATTTCACACTCACTACATTTGTATAGGCAGGAGAGCATGATGATTTTGAACTTGGCCTCTGAATCCAAATTGCCTGGATTGAAATCTCAGCCCTGCTGCATATTAACAGTGTGACCTGGGACAATTAACCTAAAGCATAAAGGGTATGGTAAAGATTAAATTAGCTGATCCACATAAAGTACTTAGAATAGAACCTGGCACACAGTAAGAGCTCAATATTAGCTGCCACTATCATAAACAACTTAACCCATTAACATCAGCTGGATGCAAAAAAGCACCAAGGAATTCATCTTTAGGTGTGCAGGTGTCAAAGCCATTTAAGTATGTCAGGTGAGTGTGTTTAAGCTATGTTCTATAATTAAAGAAAATTAACAATAGCAAAATCTGTCCATTCATATAGAAATATTCTTTAGGGCTTCCCCCTCTTTTGAGGCTAAAATAAAGACCAATATTGGTTAATATACTAAAACAACAGTTCTCAAAGTTTGGTCTTTCAATCAGTAGCATCAGCATCATCTGGTAAGTTGTTAGAAATGCAGATTCCCTTCAGTAGGTTCCACCCCAGACCTATTGAATCAAAAATTCTGAGGATGGGACCCAACAATGTGTTTTACGATGAGCTCCAGGTGATTCTTATATATGCTCAAGTTTGAAGATCCCTGTACTAGATGGTTCTATGTTATGTACCTCAAATTTAAAAAATACAGAAATAAATGATTATAAATAAATGTAAGCTAGAAGACCATTAAGTGACAGCTGGCATAAGTACATAAGCAACATTTTCAAAATATGCATAAGTTATGTATACAAGCAACCCCAAGCTTATAAATGAATTGTTCAAGAAATTTAATTATATTTTTGGAACAAAGTTCACATTCTCCCTTTAGAAACAGTCTTATAAACCCTAGTTAAATTCCTAGCTACACAACAAAAGCCTTTTAAACCTATAAACACAGGACAAATGATCTGTTACAGTGAAATATCTTTATGGGTAAAAAATAAACGAAAATTCTAATTCAGATCATTTGAAAGATTCACTTTTCCTACCACAACCTTAGCAATGAGAGAAGACAGATTTCTTCTCACACTGTGATCAAAATAAACATTTTCTTCTTCCTTTCTGCCCTTCTACCTCTGCAAAAATAGAGACTGGAGTTAGGGGCAGGCACCAGGCACAACTGTAATAGAACAGAGGTACAGGAGAGCTGCGATGGAGATGGCAGAGGGGAAGGGTGACAGCTCTAGAACCTACGCATCTTGGTAACAATACTGTCTATGTTTAGGCATATGTTCATGCATATGTCTACGTACAGGACTTCCACAAGTTGAATGTTTGGTCTCCTGCTTACAGGTTTATAATACAGCCAAAGAAAGAATTTCAGAACAAGAGATCTGAACATTAAGATGTTCAATTAAAAAGAACTGCATTAGCGGGTGAAGGTAAGATAAGAAAGAGGCTATTTACATTGTCAGAAAAGTATCTCCCCGGAAGGTCTATATTAACAATAAAGGAAAAAAATAGTTGTACCCTAGAGAAACCTGGTAGTCCATCACCTTAACCAAGTGATCAATGTTAACATCATCAGTAATGGGATAAATTGACTTCATATGCTTCCCAATATGGGGGCACTGGGAAAGACATTGACCCTTTTGTTCTTTGAACAGGCACTAGTTAACATGACCCATCCCTTTCAGACTATAAGAATTAAGATAATGAAAAAAGAAAAAAGAATTAAGATAATGAAACATCACTATACTTTCTTTATATATGTTATATAATAAATGATTTCTATAGTAATAAACCTAGTAGATTTCTTTAGAGTACCTTTACACAACGTAAATTTGTGAGCATCAAAAAAATCTATCAGTTAAGTATTAAAAGCCAAATCAAATACTTCAGGTATCAAAGGATTAATATACAACAGCTGATAAATTACTGTTGTCAAAAATTAAAATTAGATGCAAGCACCAAACACTAGAGAAAACTGTTTTGTGCTTAACAATTTGCAGATTAACTTTTGGTAGCCTTGTTTTACAATTGAAAAGAAATTATGTATTCTTTTCTGCTTTAAGACCTTGAGTTAGGCAAAGATCTCTTAGAACACAAGAGAAAACCATAAAAGAAAAGTACTGCTAAATTGGAATTAATCAAAATTTAAAATTTTGCGTTTCAAAAGACAACATAATAAAAAGGCAAATCAGAAAAATAATAATAAAAGACAACCCAATTAAAATGAGTAGAGATTTGAATAGACATTTCAATATATGATGATTACAAATGGCAAAGAAGAATATGAGAAGATGCTCAAAACCACCCATCATCAGGGAAACGTATATTAAAAGCACAACAGGTACCACTACATACCCACCAGAATGACTAAAATTTAAGAGTGACAATAACAAATGCTGATGAGGATGTGGAACAAACTGGAAGTCATATACAGGGATGCAAAATGATACACACATGTTGGAACAGTTTGGCAAAAAGTTATACACTTACCCATATGGCCCAGCAATCCCATTCCTGGGGAAACAAAAACATACGCCCCCCCAAAAAAAAGACTTGTACAGGTATATTCATAGCAGCTTTATTTATTAATAGCCCCCAACTAGAAACAACCCAAATGCCCATCAACCGGTGAATGCATAAACTCTGCTATATCTATATAATATTGGTCAGCAATAAAGGAACTACTGACACGTGCAACAACTTGGATGAATCTCAAAAGCATTACGTGAAAGAAACCCGACAGAGAAGAGTACATTCTATACAATTCCATTTATATAAGGTTCTAGACAAAGCAAAACTATAGTGACAGAAAGCCTATCAGTGGTTGCCAGGAACCAGCAACAAAGGGACAGAATTGAAGGCAAAGGTGTAAGAGAGAACTTTCTGGGGTGATAAAAATATTCTCTACTATGATTGTGGTGGTGGACACACAACTGTATACATCTGTCAAAACTCCTCAAATTGTACACTTCAAATTGTAAGTTTACTCTATATAAATTATAACTCAAAGCTGATATAAAATTTTTAAAATAGCATAAATGGTTACCCTTAGAATAGTAACTAGAAGGGAGTACAAGGGAAACTTGGAGTAGTGTTCTATTTTTTGATCCAGGTGGAGGATACCTGGGTGTTCGGTTTGGAAAAAGTCACTGAGGTGTACAATTATGATGTGTTACTTTCTGTACATTTTATTTCAATAAAAAGTTTACTAGAAAAGAACGGATCCTCAACAGTCTGACTTCATACAAATAATCACAATGATTCAAAATTGCAGCCAAGAAAATAACAGAGTAGAAGAAAAGTAAGGGGAAAGAAAGCTGAGTTGACCACTAAAATTATAAAGGCATTCAAAAAGGAATCCTTGTATAATTTATATTTTCCTAAGCGGGGGTGTGTGTTGGGGGGGTGGGTTAGGACACAATGGACTCTGTGTGTGTGTGTGTGTGTGTGTGTGTGTGTGTGTGTGGTTATGACACAATGGACTTTCCCCAAGCTTTACTCAACATATCCTTTCTGTAAATTCAATTTGTAAATTCAACTTTCTTTTTATTTCTAGAGATACACATAAGACAAATATACCTAGAACACTTTCGTTTCAAAATTTAGTTTTCTGCTTGGAAGAAAAAAAATCTTACCTCTTTCATAAATGATTTGCCTATGCGCACCACTTTTGCAAATAAAATGGGATCGTGGGAAAGGTGAGGACCAAGGTAACAAAACATATTGAAGACATCTCTCCTCAAATCTTCAAAGCTCTCTGCTTGTTTTGGTGCCCTCTTATTTTGCAAAGCATTAACAGGTGAACCTTTAGCACCTTTAGGAACGCCAACTCTATAAAAAGAAGTAAAATTTCTATGTATACAATACTTCATTTTAAGTTAACACAGTTATATTTAATCAGTAAGTAAAGCTTTTCTTGCTCAAATTTGCTTTCTATATTTCACTTGTGCCTAACTTTATTAGTACCAGATAATTTAACTTGTAGAAAAAGACAAAAACAATACTCATTTGGAAAAACTCAGAGCTCATAGAATGTTTCAAACTAATTACATAAGGAAATCAGAGAAACGCAGATTTCAAGTAACATTTAACATACATCATATGAATTTGTTTTTAGTTTAACTTGGCCAGTATCAGGAATTTGGATATGGGAATGGGGAACAAGAGATGGACCTCAGAGACACTGGAAGATGAAACAGAAAAATATGGATATAACAACAGTGATTCAAGTCAATAAACACTTCTCAATCTGGGTTCCACTATCTAAGACTGAGTATGAGGTAGGTGGTGGTAGGGAAGGTGAGCAGCATAATGAAAGAGGGTGTCACACTAAAAAGGACAGCATGCCCAGAGTTCTCACCTACTGAGCAGGTGTCCCGCTGTGGAGTCACAGGGGTCACTCTCTGAGAAGAAGCCTTCATGGTCCACAGCCCAGGTGGCACTGAAGGCAGCAGCCAGCAGCTATACACGAGTCACAAGGCTGGGGCTTTTGAGGCAGGCTCTGATCTGTGGGGCTGAAGCCAGAGCTGCTGCCAATACTGCTCCTAAGTATCCTGCAAGTAGGCTGAGGGCTAAAGGACCGGTTGACACAATAACTAGGGATGATGAGAAAGGCTGCACTAGCAAATTCCAGAATAGCAGCCTATATGCCAGAAGAGATAAGGCAAGCAGAGAGGCAATGTCCTCACTCAGAGCCACTGAACCCCAGGACAGAGGAAAATTACACCAAGTAAAAACCTTAAGAATTCTCTGCCCTCCCCCAAGAGAGGAGGCAAAGTCAAAAACAGAAGAATGGAGTTTTCACTCTCAATGGAGCAACCCAACCTAGATGTCTAATCTACAGTTTTTAGACTACACTGCAGCACACATTCTGCATCACCTGCTCTAGACATTAGGGGACAAGTCACTGATTAATACGTATAAAACTGATACACTCTGTGAATATTATCTTCTAATAAAATATACTTAAATATTTGCTTGGTTGGAGGAAACAAGATAAATGTGCAGATTTTTTTGTAGTCCTAAACTGCATCTACCTCAATGATTAGAAAAGCATACAGTAACATACCTTCGGTAGAGAGGCTCAATAGTTATGTGAATAAGCTTGCAAATAGCAAGGGCTATTAGCTTATGTGAAGCTGCATAGTATGGAGGCATCTGATCCATAATGTTCTGTGCGTGCTGCCAATCACCAATCTTTAACAAGGCTTCCAACAAACCAAGTTTTTGGTTGTCAGGTGGCTAAAATGAACAATTACAGTGAAGATACTCAGAATACAGATTCTGATAAAGGTCAGTATTATTTTATTTTAAAAAATTGAGTTAAACACCATAATAATGTATATCAGCAACAGCTGCCACTCATGGGAAATGCAATATTTCCCTGAAAGTACAATCAAGTTTTTTAGCTATCGAAAAAAACAACAGGATATGCTTTTTAGGAGACACAGCATGAAAGTTTTTTAGGCCTGAAATTAAGTTCTATTTAATGTTTAACTGTGCCATAGGGAACTAGAATTCATTCATCTTTGAGAATCCCCTTAGGACTTGAAGACATTAATACACAGAGCGCAAATATAGCCATATATTTTACTTAGAATACATTTTGAAATTTAAGTAAGAAAAAAATATGGCAGCCTCTTTTGGGAAGGTATCAGATTAAAAATAAAACCATCTCTTCAAATTAGTATTCCAAAAACCAGATTTCACCACAATCAAAATTAATAAATTATTCTCCCATAATTCTAAATCCAGAAGGCAATGTTAATTTTACAAAAAGGAACCATATATACCTTCTCTACTTTCTCCTCTTCTTTTTCCTTTTCTTTCTCTCGCTCATCAATTTTTTCAGAAGACAATACAACCATTGTAAGTTTTCTAACAATTTGCTTAGCTTCCACAATTTCTCGTTTGTGTTCATCCATAATGCAATTATCAGCTGGAAGAAGCTAAAAATGGTTCATTAAAGTTTCATAGAACAGCTAATACTATTTGTATACATAAAAAGCAACACTGTCTACTCTCAATTGATAAAACTATAAATAAGGTCTAGCCTATTAATGACCATGATTTGCCTTTAAAATAAGTTTCTCTCCATTATTTTCTTATAATCTAACAGAGTTAAGTACTTGAATTTTATACACCTTTTAAAATCAGGTAGTAGTTTTAAGTTCCATCTCTTCTTTATGTTAGAGTTCCTATACTAAACCAATAATACAACAGTTTATCATTGAATTTATTAGTTTACCCAAGAAAATGTGTACCTGTTCCATTAAAAATATCACAGATTTCCCCTTTAAAGGTCAAACTCCAAATTAAATAAAGTACTGTATATGGATCCATTTTGGGAGAGCTGAGCTACTGAATTACATGAAGGGGCAAATTTAATTCCTCTAGGTGAAAAATCTCAAGTAAAAAAATTACGAGCAATCTGACATCTCACTTTTCATTTTCTAATACCTATTTGATGACTTAAATCACAAACTAGTTTCTAGCTTATTACAAAAGAGAAAGTAATATGTATTATGTATAGTCGACCTTCCACTATGAAAAAAGAATCAATTATCTCCAGTACAGCCATCTTGTATGAGTGGAAGATGGTTAATGTAGATATTTCATAAAATAAATGAAACACCCAACACGAAAATATAGCCAACAAATTATTTAGTAGTTTCTGCTAGGCACAATGGTGGGCTATAAAAGCATTCCTGCCTCTAGAAATACATAATCTACTTCAGTAACTAAGTCTAATGCAAAGTAAATAAACACTAAACAATAAAAGGAAACATAGTGAAATATTAAACTACATATTGTAGACTTCATCCCATCAGTCAAAAATGGGGGCAGAAGAAAAGTCACCAGGCACTGATGGCAAGGATGTAAGCAAGACTTTTTCTCATTCTTCCTGCTTTCCAACTGTCCATCAGACCTATTTTTATTGCTTTACTTATGTACCTGCCATACGTCTTCATCTTTTACCCAGATTAATGCAATTGCCTCTAAAAATCTCCCATTATAATGAATAAACTGTAAATTTCTTCTTTTATTTTTTTAAGTAATCTCTATATTCAACATGGGGCTCAAACTCACAACCCTGAGATCAAGAGTTGCATGCTCTACCTACTGAGCCAGCCAAGCATCCCTGTAAGTTTCTTCTTATAGTTCCTCTCAGTTTCTAGTTTTTTGTACTTGGAGAATATGTAATTAAGTGCATATAAAGTTATAAATGTTTTATTTTCCTAGTGAACACAACTTTATTTATTATGAAGTGACTATCTCTTTTTGCCAAAAAGTCCATTTTGTCTAACAATAATAACTTCCCTGATATATTTTTCCCACCGTTTTACCTTCAACGTTCCTTTTTCCTTAGGTTTTAGAAGTCTCATGTGAAAAATAAACAATAAATGGGTTTTTAATCCCATCTGAAAATCTTTGACAACTTAACAGGAACACTTAGGCCACTTGCATTTATTGTTAAACTCAAACAATTCAGTAATAAATCTATCATCATCTATCATCTTTCCATTTGTCCTACCAGTCTACACTTGCCCATAAACTTATACCTGTCTTTGAATTCCCCTTTTTCTGACCAACATTCCATTCCATTCTCAGTTTGTATATCACTTTTCTCCTTTAAATCTTGAATGGCTCTCTACTTGCAATAAGAAAAAATCCAAACTCCTAACATTACTAGTTTGGAAAAGCCTTCCAAAATCCCCCCCGACAAACATGGTTACTATCTATTCTGAGCCCCCACAACACTTGGTGAATACCTCCAATATAGTAGTTATTACATAATGCAAAGTGTTTCCTCCATTGCTAGACTATGACTGCTTCCAAGGTAGAGACTGAGTTTCGTTCAAGTCTGTAACCACAGTACGAGAGACCAGAAAGTGACAAAGTGATTACAAAGACAGTGAAGATGATGTCAGCTTTAGACAGGTTTAAGTCCATTGGTATCCTAATGTACAGCCAAATAAAACAAAAATTTCTATACCAAACCTAGTTTTTTCAAACTGACAGGCTAAACTGTTGTTAAACTGGAGGTCATCAATCACAATCACATACACACTCTTCTAGATCCTGGATCCAGCAATAAAAGCACAATACTATTTATTTACTACCCAGTAAAAACACAAGAAAAGCCATTAAAGAATATAAAGAGTTCTCCATTCATCTTGAATGCCTAAAATTAACAGCTGGGGAGAAGGAAAAAGTATCTAGATAATCTCATATTTCTGATAATTTGCATATAAGACAGAAGTCTAAAGCCACATTGGTTAGAACTTGGCCTCTCTTCCCATGAGACATACTCTGCTAACAATTAAGAACTTCATATCCAACCTGGAACTAAGAGTGACAGAAGGTATTTAATTTCCATAGTTTGTCGAAGAATTATATTAATTTACTTCATAAAGTTAACACAAAGCAATAATGTGCATTATGGCTTCAAAACTTAAAACTTGAGACCCTAGAACCAACCTTGAAGTGCTATATGGCTGCCTACTCCTCTTCCCACCCCTGGGATGGACAACCAAATATTCTTAGCAGCCCATTTGACTTACATGTACATAAAGATCATCTAAATCAATAAGATTAAACTGTAGAAGTACTGCTGCAACTCTGTATAAAGATGAAGGAGTCTCTCCATTTGGTTCCTTGAAAAACAAACAAAAAAGTTTGTTTAGCGCATAAAGTGCAACTAAAATCATATCCTTTACCTATCAATAATTAAGAACAATTACACCAAATAACTAGATCAATAAATGATAAGCTTCATTGTTCTTCCTGAACATACATCTGAATTGAGGACAAAGATAATTAGGTCAACATCCCTTTTCACAGTCAAACATCTTCTGATGAACACAAATAAAGGTTTCAAAAATGGACACATTTTACAATGCATGCTAATATTTCAACAAAATCTGAAAACGAAGTGAGATTTTATATTGCATAATACTTAGTTTTAGGTTTTGTTTATACGTGTGTTTTCTTAACTTGCTTTTCAAGTTTTTCTCAGTGGAGATGCAAATAGACAAGAATGCAAATTTGGAAGTGCTGAACTGTGTCTACTTTACACTTTTCTCCCTATTTTACTTCTTGGGTTTTGTGTTAAATATATCTGCTTGTCAACTGATTTCCCCTTCAAAACAGGTGTCTATACATATTACATATGGATAAATCAACATTTCAAAATATAGAATGTCCAATTCCAGGCCAGCCCTGTGGACCCTGCACAGAAACAGAAGGATATTTGAATGTTATCAAGAAGAATTTTCCCCTATTCTTAAACTGCTTGTGGTCAGCTGAATGGAAGAAGTCGCGACAACTAGCAATTACTAAATGGCCAGATGCAAATAAAAAGCAAACAATGACAGTACATTATGTTCTGCTTCTACTCAACACTAAAAGCAAAATCTTTGCAAGGCTCCTCACAATTGTGGTAAGTGTTATGGATATAACATAGGAAGCTAACCAAACTAATGGATATCATATAAAAAAGGCACTGTTCACTGTATTTTTTAAGACAGGTAAGTCTTCAACTTCACAAAAGTTTAATTCTAAATGTATATAAATGGTTATTTAGTATCAAAACATTTCACTTTCCCATAAAAACAAATGGTAGTCAGGGTTTCAGAGCAAACCCACAAAAGCTTATTATCTGACTTGAATCCATCAAAAACACCCTCATTACTCCCCTTATTTCTGTGTTTCAATGAGTTCAACACAAGAAGCCCGACTCCTGGGCCAAACATCAACTCCCATACTATCTTCATATTGCTCTGTACAATCCCTGTTCTGTCCTAATCTGTCATTCTGTATTCTTGAAAACCTTCCATGGAATCCTCTGGAATTCATAATCCGTCCTCAGCAAAACCCTCTATATATATATCCTGAGCCTATCCTCTAACTGTTCCTTCTACCGTCCTGCTCAAAGAGAGCCTAAGACGCCCCAGGAACACTACTCTCACTGTAATCCAGTCAAGCAGTGGCTCTTTTCTCCAGACCCCTCACACCTACTAGGCCTGGAGGTAGGGTATGATTCATCTTCGCTTTTTATAGTTGTTTTCAGATTATTCTCCCTCTACCCTCCCTTTAAGCCCACCCAATTTTGAATTTCCAGTCACTCATAATCCCTTACTATTGCTGTGGTCTAGTTCCATTCCACTGTGGTCAAAGAAGATATTTTGTAGGATTTCAAAGTATTAAACTTATTGAGATGTGTTTTGTGACCAGAGTCTATCATGGAGAACATCCCATGCACACTTGAAAAAATATGTAATCTACTGTTGCTAGGTAGTGTTCTATGTATATTAAGTCTAATTGGTTTATGTGGCTGTTTAAGTCCTCTATTTCCTTTTGTCTAGTTGTTCTATCCATTAATGAGAGTGGGGTGGGGTATGGAAATGTCTAACAACTGTTGCAGAAATATTTCTCCTTGCAATTCTGTTAATGTATGCTTCATAAATTTTGAGGCTCTGTTTAGTGCAAATGTGTTTACAACTGTTTTATCTTCTTAATGGGCTGACTCTTTTATCAATATATAATGTCCTTTGCTGTGTATTGTAAAATTCTTAAATAGACTTTAACATATATCTAATATACAATAGCCACCCCAGCTCTCTCGTGGATACTATTTGCATAGGATATCTATTTTCATACTTCCACTTTGAATATATTTCTATCTTTGAATTTCAAGTGAGTTGCTTATAGAGAGCATATAGTTGAATCATGTTTTATACATTCTGCCAAACTGCCTTTTGATCACAAATTTTAATCCATTTACATTTAAAGTAATTACTGAAAAGGAAGGACATTTGCCATTTTTCTATTTGTTTTCTACAGGTATTATATTATTTATTCCTCATTTATTCCTAATTTATTCCTCATTTCTTCCATTATTGCCTTCTTTTATGTTTTTGTTTTTTTTTGTTTTTTGTTTTTCTGTAGTGAAGTCTTTTCATTCCCTTCTTTCCTTTTCTGTTTTTTATTTTCCTAGTGGTTACCATGGGTATTGCAAGTGATATTTTAAACTTAATCTAGTTTGAACCAATACTAACTTAGCTTCAGTAGTATACAAAAACTCTGTACCTATACATCTCAATCCCTCCCCCTTCTATATTTATTGTTTGCCAATTAAATTTATAACTACTGTCTTATTCTTTTATCTTTTAAATCATGTAAAATGAGCTACAAATAAAAAATACAATAATACTGGCTTTTATGTTTACCTATGTAAATACCTTTACCAGTGTTATTTCTTCATATGGCTTCAAATTATTATCTAGTGTCCTTTAATTTCAGCTCAAAGGACTCTAGCATTTCTTGTAAGGCAGTCAACTAGCAACAAATTCCCCCAACTTTTGTTTATCTTGGAATGTCATAATCTCTTTGAAGGATAGTTTTACTGAATACAGAATTCTTTATTGACAATTTTGTTCTTTCAGCACTTTATATATGCCACCCCACTATCTTCTGAAGAGAAATCAGCTGTTAATCTTATTGAAGATCTTTTGTACATAATGGGTCATATCTGTTTTATCGCTTTCAAAATTCTCTGTCTCTGGCTTTCAACAATTTGAGTATAATTATAATATGTCTTGGTGTGGCTCTCTTTGAATTCATCTGCTTGGTGTTTGTAGTTTCTTAGATGTGTAGATTCATAGCTTTTATCAAATTTGGGAAGTTTTCAGCCATTATTTTTTTTCAAACATGCGTTCTTGTCCCTTTCTCTCTCCTCTGCTTCTGGTACTCCAATGTAAATATTGGTACTGGATGGTAACCTATTGTCTTAGACTCTTCATTTTTCTTCATTCTTTTCTCTTTCTGCTCCTCATACTGGATAACCTCAACTGGCTCATCAAGTTGGCTGATTGTTTCTTCAGTCTGCTGTTGTACTCCACTAGTGCAATTTTCATTTCAATTATCATGATTTTTGACTCCAGAATCTGTTTGGTTCCCTTTTTTATATATAATTTCTCTTTTTTTATATTGCTTGGTCTCCTTTAGCTCTTTGCTCCTGGTTTCCTATAAATCATAAGCATATTTAGGACTGTGATTTAAATGATCTAATAAGTAATCACCTGGACTTGCTCAGGGATAGTGTCTATTTTTTTTCCCTTATGAATGAGCCAGAGTTTGTTTCACTGCATACTTCATTATTTCTTGTTGAAAACTAAAACCCAGAATTCGTAAAAGCTGATTGACAGTTTTTACCAGCTCATTAGTTGCTTTCATGGAGGGACAGAGCTCTGGAGTTCCCTACTCTTCCATTTTCAGTTATGTCCTACTCTTGCCATCTATGGACTCCTGGGTCACTGTCCTTCATTTAGCAATGATCTTATAGCTTCTGACTCACTGTCACTCTGTCCAATTCTATTCCTTAATTTTTGGAGACTTTCATATATATGTAAGTGATATTTCCATCATGCCGGCCTCTTGGCTCCTGGAACTTCTCTCTTCCAAAGATCTTCTCTTCTACCCCATCTCAGCCATTCATTCTATATCCTAAACTTTAATATTACCAATACCTACATTCCTTCCAAAATGTCAGTTTCACATCTCTACCCTCAAATGGATCCTTAATGCTGCTGGACAGTCACACTCTATTTCTCTCATTCATTCATTCATTCATTCATTCATTCATTCATTCATTCATTCTCCTCTCTCCTATATAATTATTTCCTACCTTCTCTCCTAACCTCCAATACCTCCTCTCCCTCATCCTCTCTCAGCTGATGACCTTATTTTCTATTTTAGTAAGAAAACTGGAACAATGAGTGAAATTTCTACAAACTCTCACCACCATATCCATCCACCTACATATGCTGCTTTTCTAGATGAATTCTCTATGCTCCCAAAGTTAATCCATCCACTGATGCCCTAAACTCCATTCTCTCTATCCAAGAACATTACTCCAATAACTCTCTCCTCCTTTCCTACAGTTTTCTTCCTTTCTACTCAATCATTCCCATTAGCATAAATATGTGTTCTCTCATCTTCAAAGAATAATCTCTTGAGCTCACTTCCCCTGGCAGCTACCTTTATGCCTCTTTGTATTAACTGCTTTAGAGTTGTCTACTCTCACGATCTCCAATTCTACTCTCCCCATTCTCTAACACCAATCCAACTTTACCAAAATGGCTAGTTTTGCCCTCCCCAATGATAAATCCAATGAACAAATTTTAGTCCTCATCTTAAATGACCTATCAGGGCATTAAACAAAGTTCATCATTGCTTCTTTCATTTAGTTTCCAAGATGCTATATTCTCTTTGTTTTCCTCTTACCTTATATATTATTTCTCTATCTCCTTTGCTGATTCCTCCTCTTCCCCAGGCCCTTTAACATCGGAGTGCCAAGGCTCAGCACTGGTTCTCTTCTCTGTCTCTCTATACCCAACTCTTGGTGATTTCATCCAGTATCACAACTTTATAGATCATCTACATTTCTATTTCTGACCCAGTCCTTTCTCCTGAACAGCAGATCTGTACATCAAATTATTTAATCAAAGTCTCACCTAGATATCTAAGACATCTCAAACTCAGCATTATGCAAAACTGAAATTCCTGATTCCCACCCCAGGTACACCAAACCCATTCCACCTGAAATTTACCCTATCTCAATTGATATAACACCATCCTTTTTGCTGCTCAGTCCAAAAAAGAGGTTAGAAATAGCCTTAACTCTACTTCTTCACATTCTGTATTTAATGAACCAACAAATACTATTGGCTCTACCTTCGAAATCTATTCGGAAGATCAACTTCCACTGCACATTAACCATATCAATTCACTGAAAACCTAAGTCAAAATACACATGCACACAATGTCTTCTGTCTCTTATCTCTCTCTCTCATATCCATACCACTCATATCACCATTAGAGGCCACTACTGAAAAAAACCCTTTACTCTGATAGCTAGTAATTAATAGTGGGGGGAGGAAGTGAAGGAATCATCCTGCCATTCCAGTAGGAACTGTATTTCAGTGTAACCACGCAACCCAAGTTGATAAAGGACAATTCTTCTGTACAGAAAAATGATAGCTAATAAATGTGGAAGGCATGATAACATTAGTAAATCAACAATTCGGAACCCCTAAGGTAACAATTGACTCAGGAAAGGATCATCCATGTATTCTAAGCCACGTAATGTAAGGTTAATGAAAAACTGGATATTCACGTGGTGCCAAAGTATCAACATACAGATAACTTCCTATTAATATGAGGGAAAATGTCATTGTTGAATGGAGGGATAAGACTGTCATCAGCTTACTAGGACATTAAAAGTCAGACAGGTATGAGATGTTACATGATATGAAACATATAGCACAACCTGTGAAGTCTTGTGGAATTAAATATTTTACCTGAACATGGTCAAGCTCTGAGATCTAAGTACAAAAGACAAGACTGGTGACAAAGAACAAATTTAACCAACCACGAAAAAGCAATCAGATAAATCTAATAATACTTGGAAGACTAATGGAGTCTTCTATGGTAATGTTCTTTTCAACAAGTCAATGCCATTAAAGGAATGGGAGGATACACTATTCTAAATTAAGAGACTGAATAATCCTAACAAATAAAACACATGGCCTCTGACCTGATCATTGTTTGAACAAAACAGTTTGAACAAAACAGTTTTGAACAAAACAGTTTGAACAAAACAGTTTGAACAAAAAAGTCAGATCACATCACTCTCCTACTCAAAATCCTCCAACAGCTTCACCCCACCATCAAAGTCCAAAATCTTGCAACACTAGCTTTATGTGATGTGTTCTCTCATCTTTGACCTCATCTCCTACCACTCTTCCCATCAGTCTAATCCAGCCACACTGGTCACCTTATTCTCTTTTTGGCTGTTCTCTTTGCCTAGTACCTCTTCCCCAGATATCTGCACAGTTTAAACCTCACATCCTTTGTTTCATTGTTTAAATTTACCTTTTCAATGAGGTATATGCTCACTATTCTATGTAACATTGCAACCTACCACTCTATCACTCGCACTCTTCCTCTACTCTGCTCTACATTTTGTTTGCCTCATCTCATTGATCACCTTCTAACATACCATATAATTTACCTCAAAAGTAAGCATCATGAAGGGAAGAATTTGTTTACAGATGTAGCCCCAGCACTTAGAACATTATTACCTGGCACATAAGAAGTACTCAATCAATGTTTCCTTTTTTATCAAATATTTTATTTTGTTTAAAGATTTATTTATTCATAGAGACACAGAGAGAGGCAGAGACAGGCAGAGGGAGAAGCAGGCTCCATGCAGGGAGCCTGACGTGGGACTCGATCCCGGGTCTCTAGGATCACGCCCTGGACTGAAGGCAGTGCTAAACCACCCAGGCAGCCCTTATTTTTTTTTTTTAAGTAATCTCTATACCCAACTCACAACCTCAAGATCAAGAGTCTCATGCTCCACCAACCAAGTCAGCCAGGTGCTCCAAAGATCAATATTTTTTTAAGTGGGCTCCACACGTGGAGCCCAACGCAGGGCTTGAACTCATGACCCTGAGATCAAGACCTGAGCTGAGACCAAGAGTTGGACACTTAACTGACTGAACCCAGATACCCCCAATCAATATCTCTTATGTGAGTGAATTTAGGTTATAACAATGCCTAGCCATTATACCACTATTACTCCTATTGTTGTGTTTTGAATCCAGAAACCAAGGGACTGTGATATGGGTAAGAGTCCTCATCTCCTTCCTCTTTCCTGTGGCAAGACAACACCAGCCAAGTTTATCTTTTGGTACCCTCGCACTTTCTAGTACTCCTTTCTGTCCTTTGTGCTGATCCCTCATGCTGTCCCTAAGCCCTCTATTATAACCATCTCTGTTAGGGAATCAAGCAAATGTGTCTGCCAAATTTTCCAAAGTGTGCTCTCAACCTGCTTACATTCCACGCCACCCTTCTAAATCAAAACATCCAGTATAGCTGATCCTGGGTTGAAACTAGGATAAAATCACTCTCACTGACTTCATAGCATATAATGAGCTTTGCCTAGAAGTTCTAGCATTAAGGGGAAAAAAAAAGCTTATTCATCCAAGTAATTCCCAATTGATAAAAATATGGGTTGTGGGCAACAAGAATGAACATTTTCAGGTAGTGATAGGAAAAGGGATGGTGGAGTAAGGCGAGGGACCAATACACAAGGCTGACCATATATGCCTAGGAGCCAATTCCTAGGCTTTTATGCTCTTCATTTTCACGGCTGTCCTTACTTTACCTCCCAGACCACAAATTATCTAAAACCTTTGACATTTCTTCCTCCACCTTCAGTGGTCCTTCAGTCTGTGGATTTGTATAAGATAGTTCAAGTAGCAGAAACAAAGGAATGGTATTACACAGAGCAATATGAGGGTTACACTTTCCAATAATAGGTTATTTCTAAGTCAAATGTTTCTTGACTGGGTACTTCTTATATAAGAAAAGGGCCCATCATCTATTAAAAAAAATTATTCCAACAATGTCAAACCCCCAAGGATATTTTAAATTCAGCTCAAAAGTATTACCATTATAAGGAATATTTTCATGTAAAAATTTTAAGATTCTAAAACTCACATTCAACTAACAATACTTGATGTTATACAGTAGGACATCATTATTCACTGTAATATACTCTGAAACCTACAGTCTCCAAAGCCCTCACCTATATTCTAATTAATTAAGCTCAAGTTAAATTTCAGCTACCCTGTCACTTCAGCAGTTGGCTTCATGTTCTCAAACTCAAAGCAAACACAGTACCTCTTAAGATGTGATAAATACTTCAACTTTTCTTTCCCTGTACTAAGAGTGGACTCCCCAGCTGCTAGTAGAAACAGGGAAAGCTGAGATCACTAATTTTTGAACAAAGATAATCTTGCCTAAAAACCCTGCCATGTGTCTTATTTGTATCAAAATGCTATATGAAGTTCTGAACTGATTTCTCTTCTGGAGCATCCCAAAAACTGGAAAATAAAAGATAACCAGAGACATTAAGTGGTGTTATCATTTGAGAATCCTAAAAGAAATCCTCTTACTATCCTGAATTTGAGCTCCAGTGGACAGGAATAGACCGTCTTTACCCGAATATCGTCAGTGCCTAGCAAAGCAACAGCGTATGATAAACATTCCATAAATGAAAAAAAAAACATTCCATAAATGAGTATTTCTTGACTGAGTATCCCAGGCAGGTAGACAAATTAGGAAAGCTATACCAAAGGGACAATAAAGCCTTATTAAATTAAAATCTTCCATACGATCATGAAAGTCCTCTTCCTAAAAACATAGATCAGTCATTTACAATTAGTGAGCGTTTACTATAGGCTAAGCAGTATATTAATCCAGAAAAATTAGTAAAATATAGACACAGATGTAGTTTATGCTAATATAAGATTTTTTTTTATTAGAGATAAACAGAGAGAGAGAGAGAGAGAGGCAGGCAGAGGGAGAAGCAGGCTCCATGCTGGGAGCCTGATGTGGGACTCGATCCCGGGTCTCCAGGATCACGCCCTGGGCTGAAGGCAGCGCTAAACCACTAAGCCACCAGGGCTGCCTGTTTATGCTAATATAACCTGATAAGTGCCAGAAGTCTGTGTCAAGTTTTGTGAAAATAGAGATTAAGAAATTACCAATTCCAAAGGGGTGAAGGTCCAGCAAGACTTTACAGAACAAGCAGCACTTGAACTTAAAGAACAGAAGTGTCCTTGGGGGATCCCTGAGTGGCTCAGCGGTATAGTGCCTGCCTTTGGCCGAGGGCGTGATCCTGGAGTCCCGGGATCAAGTCCCACATCGGGCTCCCTGCATGGAGCCTGCTTCTCCCTCTGCCTATGTCTCTGCCTCTCTCTCTGTATGTCTCTCAGGAATAAATAAATAAAATCTAAAAAAAAAAAAAAAAAAGAATAGAAGCGTCCTCAAGACAAAGAAAAGACAGGTGAGAGGGCTAAGTAAGAGTTTCTAGTTATAAGGAACTGCATATAAATAAAGGCCTAAATAAAACAATATCTATACCTAAGTTCAAAAAAATGGCTAGTAATTTAATATGACTAGAATATTAAGATTTGAGTGGGGGGGGGACTATTAAAGATGAGGCTGGAAAGAAAGAATGGGGCTAAATTGTAAAGAGCCTTTTCTGCCACGTTTAGAAGTTTGAATTTTATCCTACAAAGGTTTTGGAGCAATTTGATCTCTTCTAGAATGTAACAGTAGAGGGACACCTGGGTGGCTCAGCTGTTGAACGTCTGCCTTTGACTCAGGGTGTGATCCTGGGGTCCATGATTGAATTCCACACCGGGCTTCTGCAGAGGGCCTGCTTATTCCTCTGCCTATGTCTCTGCCTCTCTCTCTCTCTCATGAATAAATAAAATCTTTAATTAAAAAAAGAATGTAATAGTAGTAATAATATGAAAAATGGATTGAAAGAGAAATAATCAGAGGCACAGATTTATTAGATATAATTATTATAGTAGTTTAAATGAAAAATAATGTAAAATGCCTCAATAATTTATCCACGTCCATAAAAGAATTCCCACGGTCACCATCTGTGTAATAAAATTCTAACTCAACACAGTAGTCAAGGCCCTTGACAATCTAAAGTGTGCCTACCTTTCCGATTTCACTTCCTGTCCCTTCTTTCCCCTGTATCTTACAATCCAGCCACATCAGACTATGTACCGTTTTTTCAATCAGTTATATACATTTATACTGCCTTGTCTTCACTCACAGTATTTGTTATTTCTGAACAGACAACTCTCAATCAACTCCTACTCATCCTTCAAGGACCAGATTTAAAAAGGGTTATATCTATAAAGTCTTCTCTAATCTCTCCCAAGGCTAAAATTTATTATGTTTTCCTCTAGGCTTTCACATCACATCATTCATACTACTAATACAGTACTTATCATATGGCATTGTAGCTATCCATTTATCTACCTCCTTAGCTAGAATGGCCAAGCTGAAACAAATCATTTACAAATAAAATTCAAATTAAGTTGTACATATAAAACAATGAGATTTATCACTCTCTGTAACACACACATACACATGCATATGTACACACATACACTTACATATTTTTTTTACCTGGTAAAATTTGAATTTGAACCCAAGAATATGACACAGTGTTTGCGGTTCACACATACTCATGTAAGATTCTAATAAAGATATAAAGAAGTCATCATGTTCTGGCCTGCATTCAAATACTTCTAAAATGACATCCAAAACTCTATTGGGATCCAGATTAAAGCATCCTGCAACAGAGGAGATATACACAAATTCAAAAGTGATTATACATCATTTCTAATAAAACCATTAACTTTCAGGGAAAACATATAATAAGATAAAAATGTTTTTAAAAACAACTTCTTTTACAAGTTTGCTTCCCCCGCACCAGAGGATAATCTTAATAATTTTTAAGATGATCAAGTCCACTCCCCATATTTTACAGATGAGAAATATGACTTGCCCAGGATTACCAAGGGGTTAATGACAGAATTGGGGCTGGAGCCCAGGACCTACGATGCACAATCAAGTAAACTTTCTTGTATTCCACACTCTCTTGATTACTCAGGCTAGTTAAACAGCTCCGCATTTTTAATTCTCAGGAAAATATGACAATCAATGCATTTACAAGTTAGGCAACTAAAGGAAAGAGTTTTCTTTCATGTTTTAAAAAGCAATTAGAATGTTGGTAAACAGTTAAAAGTTCAGGTTCATAAAAGCAGAACATCATTTTTAGAATCAATTCTTAGTTCATCCTACATACAACAGAACTATAAACCATAACCATACCACTGATTTATATCTATGGTTTGGGGCAGACATTCGAAGAGGAAAACGAGTATACTACTGATACTGAAGAGATTGAAGAATACCAAGGAGTTGGAGAAATAACCAAAGAGTGTAGCTAACACAGGCAAGAGAGGAGAAAAACAATCTAGGCAGAGCCAGAAAAGAAAGCAAAAGAAGCACTAACTAGGTTCCATTGGTTACTTATCCTTCCTAATCTCTTGGGGGTAAGCTAAAAAGGGCCAATAAACACGGATTTAATACATTCCTATCAGCCACCCTATTCTTAATACATTATTAATTCCACTTGCATTCAGCTTCACCTGTACCATAATTATATTATAGTGCAGTCATATTATATGCACAACCATTTGCACACAACAAAAAGAAATAAATGTAAACAATACAAGCGATTCCACCCACCATTTCCTCTCAATAAAATGTATGCTTATGACCCAGAGTGAGCATAAAATATCAATCTGCTGTTCCCTCAGTTTATATCAATTCCCATATGTCTTGTACATCAAGCTGAATGGAATTCTACAATTTTGAATTACCTATTTTTCAGTAGATATAACTCCTAAATGCAAGCTAACCACTTCATTGAGGCAAACAAATAAATACTCATTTCTTCTAACGCTGGAGGAAGAAAGAACAACTGTGTTGTTATAGTTATAGATAGATGACTTAGGAGATTTTTCAAAGAAAATTCTTATATAAGGTATTTTATGAGAGGAGATTTCCAGAGTTACTTCTATTAACTCCACACTCAGAGTCACATTGAATGCTATAAAACTAATACCTGATTCACAGTATCTTAGCAATCACTTGGAAAACCAAACTCTCCAAATATAAAAAGTATTTCTTTCCTCTTTTTATGAAATCCAAAGAATACATTTTCTTCTACTTCTCATTCTAAGGGGGAAAAAGACTAACACAGTGATCATGTCTTACTGAAAAGAGCTCCAGATTTTGATAAATTCTCCAAAGAAATATTTACCAAAAGTTCTGAGAAGAAAACTTCTAAATATTTTTGTCTCGCCCTGTGCCCCCAAAAAGTATAGCCTATGAATGTAAAAATGAATCCAAAATAGCAAATGGGGCAGCCTGGGTGGCTCAGCACTTTAGCACCATCTTCAGCCCAGGGTATGATCCTGGGGACCCGGGATCAAGTCCCACACCAGGCTTCCTGCAGAGAACCTGCTTCTCCCTCTGCTTGTGTCTCTGCCTCTCTCTCTCTCTCTCTCTCTCTCTCTCTCTCTCTCTCATAAAAAAAATAAAATCTTTTTTAAAAAAATAGCAAATGGAATTTTTAAAGGCTACTAGTGGAAATATAAAATGTAAAATGGTACAACTACTTTGCAAAACTAGCAGTTTCGGGATCCCTGGGTGGCGCAGCGGTTTGGCACCTGCCTTTGGCCCAGGGCGCGATCCTGGAGACCCGGGATCAAATCCCACATCGGGCTCCCGGTGCATGGAGCCTGCTTCTCCTTCTGCCTATGTCTCTGCCTCTCTCTCTCTCTCTCTCTCTCTGTGACTATCATAAATTAAAAAAAAAAAAACTAGCAGTTTCCTTAAGAATTAAACTTATAACTACCCTGATCTAGGCAATTCATTCCTAAGTATTTATCCAAGAGAAATAAATGTCTATGTTCATACAAAGACTTGTACACATCTTTGATAGCAGCTTTACTTGTAATAGTACAATCTCAAATGTCTATCAGCACATAAATGGACCAACGATAGAACAGTGTAACTGAGATAAAAACAGCAGAATACTACTCAGAAAAAACAAGGAAAGAACTAATAATACAAGCAACATGGATGAATCACAAAATAATTATGCTGAATGAAGTAAGCCAGACAAAAAAAGAATACTCACTATATGATTCCATTTATAAAAGAATTCTAGAAAATGCAAACTAATCTATAGTGACAGAAAAGATATCAGTGGTTGCCTGGAGAGGGGGAAACAGAATGAATAAGGATGAAACAAAAGGGGCATGAGGAAATCTGGGGGGACAAGGCAGTGGTAAATGTGCATTATCTAGACTGCAGTGATATTTTCACAGATGCATACACGTTATAACTCAAACTGTACACTTAAAATATACAGTTTATGTCAAGTATGCCTCAATAAAACTGAAAAAAATGCTTCTAAACTATTCTAACACTGACAGTAAACACTGAAAGTAAGACCTAGCAAATTCTCCAGCCTTATATCTGCTCCTAATTTACTAAATATGAAAATCCAATCACTAAATAAAAATGAATACTCTGTCATAGATGACAAAAGATACATTAAATATAATTTAATTTTGAAAAATTGCTGGTTGATAATTACCCATCAAGCTACATACACAAAACTTGTGAAATGACTAGAACAACATGGCACATGGGAATATTGTGCTTCATTCACACTGTTTTCAAGTTTATATTTTCAATGTGCTACAATGTGAACCACCCTCATTATTGCTTTTTTTTTTAACAGTGCTACTGTATCAAGGCTATCCTATCAGTGATCTGTACTGTCAAGTAACTACCAGTTTCTTTGTAGGTGCAATTTAAGGCAGTAATCTAAAAGAGAAAATATGTACTTTTATTTATGACAGATATTAACCTTTGCATCTTTCACAAAAGAAAAACTGGCTTATGAATTTTCTATTAAATGTCTCAAATTTACTGCAACTAAATAGAGTGACCTCTGCTCCATAAGATGGAAAAAGTAACCAAACCACAGATTTATAAAGATGATTTTTAAAACCTTAAAGATTTGCTAGGTGGGCAGTCCTGGTGGCTCAGCGGTCTGGCACCGCCTTCGGCCCAGGGTGTGATCCTGGAGACCCCGGATCGAGTCCCACGTCAGGCTCCCTGCATTGGAGCCTGCTTCTCCCTCTGCCTGTGTCTCTGCCTCTCTCTCTCTCATAAATAAATAAAATATTAAAAAAAGATTTGCTAGATAACAGTTATTTCATATAGAATAAGACTCTAGTAACAATCAGCAAGCTTGGAATGTCCAAAATAATTTTTGTTCTAATGGCAGCTGTGGTAAAACATAAGCACTCTTGTGCTCAACCATCTTAGAAAGGCTTTTGTGTAGCCCAAGAATCAAGTCAGGTGATCTTGAAAGAGATCATATGCTTAGCTCCCTACCTCTATCACCAGCTACACTAGGGATATATGCACACATATAATGCCTTTATGTCTTCTGAGGAACAAGCAGGGAACAAGTAGAAAAATAAAGCAGTAACAGTAACAGACCTGTAATGGCCATGGATGCAGTCCTTCATTTAAATAAACATTCATTAACCACCTGCTATGTGCCAGGTACTTGTGATATGGAGATTAATAAAATGTCTAAAAACAGAGTTTACACCTTTTGAATGTATCTTTTTAGAAATGCACTGAAAAGTAACTGAAATTTTCCCAAAGACAGACAAGATGGCAATAGTCATTATTAGAGAAAGTGATTGCAACTAGAGGCAAAAAAAAAATTATAGGTTAAACTTACAATGGCTGTGTGAGGAATATGCCAAATTGAGATACCTAACAGGAAAGAAATCCCAAGGTAATATTGTAAACATGACTGGGAGAAATGTCCAGCCTGTACACTTGAGATGAGAAAACAGAATAGCTTCAATTATCACGTTCCACACAGAAAGGACCTTATGAGACAGAGAAAAACCACGTCTTGAATAAAAGGACATGATCTGGCATCTAGAATTACTTTAGAAACAGGCTATGCTGTAGTTTGAGTGCTTGGACCCTCCCACCAAAAATTCCTTTAAAAAAAAAGATTTTATTTATTTATGAGAGAGAGAAAGAGAGAGAGGCAGAGACACAGGCAGAGGGAGAAGCAACAGGCTCCATGCAGGGAGCCGGATGTGGGACTCGATCTGGAGTCTCCAGAATCATGCCCTGGGCTGAAGGCAGATGCTTAACCGCTGAGCCACCCAGGCTGCCCCCAAAAATTCGTATGTGGAAATTCTAATCCCCTATGTGATGGTATTTAGGAGGTGGGGGCTTTGAGGGGTGATTAGGTTATTCACTAGAGCAGAGCTCTCATGAATGAGATTAATGCCCTTAAAAAAATAGAGCTTCCCTGCCCCTTCCACCATGTGAGGATACAGCAAGAACTCAGAAGTCTGCAACCTAAAGGAGGCCTTCACTAAAAATCCTGATTTTGGACTTCCAGCTTCCAGAACTCTGAGAGATACATTTCTATTGTTTATAAACCACCCAATCTGTGGTAACTTTGTTATAGCAGTCCAAACGGACTAAAACAGGCTAATAAAAACCTAATTTCTAAGAAATAATATTTGCAAAAAACTGTACATCTCAAGGAAAGAACCAGAGAACCAAGATGCAGAGAAATGCACCTAACAAAGTACAATTTTAAGGAAAAAAAAAATCTATGCTTGAGAACTCCAATAGCTGTCTTTTTCCTTTTTTAAAGTTTTTTATTATTTATTTGAGACAGAATGAAGGAGAGAGTACGAGGAGGGGGCGGGCCAGGGGTAGAGGCAGAGGGAGAGGGAGAAGCAAGCTCCCATCTGATCAGGGAGGGCTCTATCCCAGGACCCTGAGATCATGACCCGAGCCAAAGGCAGATGCTTAACTGACTGAGCCACCCAGGTAGCCCAGCAGTCATCTTTTTCATAGCAGAAAAAAACTTTATAACTAGTATACAGTAAAGAAACTTCAATAAAGCAAAAACACAAAGGAGGCAGTCAACTGGGCTTCCCTTTTCAAGGGACAGCAGAAAGCTCAAACAGATAAGATGCTTCTAGGCTAAAAAGCTCTTACATCCAGAATGGTCCAAAAAAAAAATACAAAGTGCACTCAAGATAACTTAGTCAAAGGGGTTAAATGTCCCATAATATACACAAGAATCATTCGACTTGGGGTCTTATTTTAATCTCTTATTTAATCTCTCTCTGGTCACCTGCCAAGCAGCTAAGAGAACTTGTGAGATTAAATGTGCAGAGATTCTCACCCTATCTTTCCCCACCCACAGCCAAATCTACAATCTTGGAAACCAGGCAACAAATTAAGGTCCTGAGGTTTGGTGAAGAGGGCTTGGGTTCTGAGTGAGAAGGAAAGGGTTAGAGCCTAGGCCAAAAAAGATCCTGGACCACTAAACCCAAAACTAGGAAAAACTATTTCCACTCCCTAAAACTACATTCAAGTTAGTCCAGGACTAATTTTTAGCCAGAACTTTTTATTTAGAGCAGAAATCAGCATTGTGTGGCCTATGGGTCAAGTCCATTCAGTTTCTATAAAAGTTGTACTAGAACACATTTATTTACATATTATCTATGGTTGCTTTAAAACTACAAAGGCAAAGTTGAATAGTTGCAACAGACACCACATGGCCCACAAAGCAAACAAATATTTACTACCTCATCCCTTATAGAAAAAGTTTCCTGAGTCCTAATTTAAAAGAAAGAAAAGGAATACCTATTACTCTTTTTTAAGGGCATTCAGAAGAATAATGCTTATAGTTTAGTTCAACAATCAAAGATGTCCATCTCTGGTATCTTTCTTTGAATTTCTAAAAGATGCATTTTGCCATCCTGATGCAGGGTTCATTTGTGTGGGGTCTAGGACTTGGTAGCTAAAGACCCTACTAATAACTATCCATTCTCGTTTAATAAGTTTTTTAAAATTAGCGTCAGACTTGAGATCACAACCACCAGATTCATGATTCTTCTTTGCTTACTCATGCAGTAAACAGTCCTATCTGACAGGATATAAACATTTTTATTACATTTAGGATACAAACATTTTGATGTGTCAGAATCTTTTAGGGAGCAATTTATTAGCTTTTAATTAAGGATGATAAGGATTTCTCCTGATCAGGCCAAGTGCCCTGAAACATAAGTGCATTTAAATGCATACCTCCCAAATTAGGTATCAGTTCTGCCAATGGCTAGTGAAGGAGATCAGACCCAAGATAGCTTTGTATGAGGTATTACGTCTAGATTGCTCTACAGAGAAAATGATGGGAATAAACAAGGGGAAGCTTGTTTAAAGATGTCTTGAAAATAAGATGCTAGGTCAGTGAACTGCTCTGGCCAGATGAGACAAGGCCTGTGTAGAATCTGCATCCAATAAATTTTAACACTGAAAAAGTACTCATTGGAATTGGGAGTCTTAACCTCAATCTCCATGTTGATGAAAAACTCTTTCCTCAGACAATAGGGGAGAGGATAGACTCAGCTAGCCAGAGAGAAACCAACACTGAGTCAGGGAGATGAGCTTACTAAAATCTTCCACATTGGGGCACTTGGGTGGCTCAGTTGGTTAAGCATTTGCCTTTGGCTTAGGTCATGATCCTGTCCTGGGATTGGGTCCCACACTGGGCTCCCTGTTCAGCGGAGAGCCTGCTCCTCCCTCTGTCCTTCCCCCCTGTTCATGATCTCTTTCTCAAATAAATAAAATCTTTAAAAATTAAAAAAAACCCTCCATGTCAAGGAAAAGAGGCTAAGAATTACTGTAAACTCTACAAGAAAGAGAGAAATACTCATTCATTTTTCAACAAATATTTACTTGGTACCTTCATACCAGGTTCTGAAGTACTGAACAAAACAAAAACCACTGTTTTCATAAAGCTGATGTTCGGGCGGGGGGGTAAGAAAATAAAATGCATTTCATATTATATGGTGATAAGTGTTCAGAAGAAAATACAGTGAATGAAAGGGAGTGTTGAGGGGGATGGTCAGGGAAGACTATACTGAGGAGGTAACATGTGAGTGCTTCTGGCCTAGTCTGCTTGGAGGTCCACTTGGTATATTGTGAGACTGCAGTTGTGACTACCACACCGTTCTTCAGAGACAGTAACATAACCTGTTCTATATGAGAGCCAAGTTCAAGGTAAGAAAGTAGTGTATATTTTCCCAGTTAGGTAAAAGCATACCTTCAAGAAAATCCCTCTTTGAAATGTCCTAAAATAACAAAGAACTAAAAAGGTATAAACCCACAAAGACAAAACTTAGAAGAAACAAGGACAAGAATTATCAACAAATAGATAAAACAGAAACACAAGAATAATTGAGGAGCTTACACAGCATAAGAATTTTTAATGTGAGGGGCACCTGGGTGGCTCAATTGGTTAAGCATCTGCCCTCAGCTCAGGTCATGATCCTAGAGTCCTGGGATGGAACCCTGCATTGGGCTCCCTGCTCAGCAGGGAATCTGCCTCTCCCGCTTCCCCCACTTGTGTGTTCATTCTCTCTCTCAAATAAATAAATCTCTTTAAAAAAATTTTTTTTATCTGAGAAATATCATCTTAAAAGAGTACATGGAAGGATGTAAGGAATGACAAAGCTATAGGAAAGCAATACTACAAAGCAAGCATCTCAAGCTAGATCAAAATGCTGTAGGAAAAATGTAGAGCCTACCCTGAAAAAAATAGAAAGGAAATCCTTTGGAGGCTTTTTAAAAATAGGTCATGCCACACAGATAAGAGCCCTGCAGCCCACAGCCCACTAGTCTTAGTGGTAAATTGATAACAGGAGGAAGTAGCAAAGAGAATAAATCAGCTGCCAGAACTACACTCACTTCAAAGGTGGGAGAGGGATGGGTGAAACAGGTGATGGGGATTGAAGAGAACACCTGTGATGAACACTGGGTTTTGTATGGAAGTGGTGAATCACTATATTATACACCTGAAACTAATACTGCACTGCGTTAATAGGAATTTAAATAAAAACTTTTTTAAAAAGATAAATTTAAAGTAAAAGTTCTTTATCTGCTACACCTGCTGATCACCGAAAGCCTAAGGTAAAAACAAAGGTAACTGTAGTAAATCTAGTTTTATCTGGGTTTCTATACATAGGAATGGAGGAAGGGAATGAGGATTGGGACACTTCCTCTCTCTTACTCATACATAAATTTCAAAAGCAGAGAAAAAAAATTGAGAAGTCGAGCATAAGCATCCCCTAAAATATAACCAGTAATGCAGGGAACATGACTTCTCCAACAGGTCTCAAAATCTAAGACCTCTAGGTGTTGTGAAATCTTCCCTAAGATAGCACACCTAACAAGTAATAGCAAAATCTCTTTCCATTCTGAAAAATCAGGACTACCATAGTTTTCTACCATTCATTCCTCCTTTCTACAGAAGCCAACTATTTCCTCCAAATGCTCAATGCAAATAAAAAAGATTAATGCTAAAGAAATTCTATTTAAAAGGTAGGGAAAGTAACACTTCCCTATCTTTTACAATATCTGCCACACTTATTTTAAATAGGCTGTTAAATAGGCTGTTGTACAAATGTTGGAGAGGAGTGGAGAAAGGGGAACCCTTTTGCACTGTCGGTGGGAATGTGAACTAGTGCAGCCACTCTGCAAAACTGTGTGGAGGTTCCTCAAAGAGTTAAAAATAAAGCTACCCTATGACCCAGCAATTGCACTACTGAGGATTTACCCCAAAGATACAAATACAGATGCAGTGAAACAGCAGGACACCTGCACCCCAATGTTTATAGCAGCAATGTCCACAACAGCCAAACTGTGGAAGGAGCCTCGGTGTCCATCGAAAGATGACTGGATAAAGAAGATGTGGTCTATGTATACAATGGAATATTACTCAGGCATTAGAAAGGACATATACCCACCATTTGCTTCAACATGGATGGAACTGGAGGGTATTATGCTGAGTGAAGTAAGTCAATTGGAGTACAAACATTATATGGTCTCATTCATTTGGGGAATATAAAAAATAGTGAAAGGGAATAAAGGGGAAAGGAGAGAAAATGAACGGGAAATATCAGTGAGGGTGACAGAACCATGAGAGACTCCTAACTCTGGGAAACGAACAAGGGGTGGTGGAGGGGGAGGTGGGCAGGGGGATGGGGTGACTGGGTGACGGGCACTGAGGGGGGCACTTGACAGGATGAGCACTGGGTGTTATGCTCTATGGTGGCAAATCGAACCCCAATAAAAAATATGCATAAATAAATAAGCTGTTGTAATGATAAAACAAGATATGTATCAAAGTCTCTTGTAAAGGTATTTTTAAAGTCAAGCTCAAAAGAACTAAACATCACCATGTTTCGAGAGTTCAATGAAGATTTTATTAAAGTTTCACATGTTTTTATTTTCCGCCCTCTATAAAATTACTGAGAAATACTTAAAAATTAAAGGTAGAAATACTAGAGAGAAAAGAAACTAATACACACAGGTAACAGTGACAAAAAAAGATTTCTCATAAATATCATCCCAAATTTTATTAGTACTGATAAAATCTTAAAAGTACAAGCTAGACATTTCTTTTTTTAAGATTTCATTTAATTATTCATGAAAGAGAGAGAGAGGCAGAGGGAGAAGCAAGCACCCTTCGAGGGGCCTGATGCAGGACTCGATCCCAAGACCCTGAATCATGCCTTCAGCCAAAGGCAGATGCTCAACCACTGAGCCACCCAGGCGTCCCATCATTTCTTAATTAAAAAAAGAAACCTATTGGGTGAAATGTGCTTTTTGTCTTTATGGTTATTCTCCAACAGTTTAGAAAAACTTACTATCACATAGATATGTCTTACCTATTAAAGATTTGATATTTTCTAAGATTAAATCACTAGTAATATTTCCAGATAAATCTTGCCCCAATTCAGCGATCAGCTTGGCATAACCTTCATTCTCTTCTCTTAACAAATTGAATTTTTGCTGCTTATAACTGAAATTAGATAAACATCATAAAGGGAATAAAATTAATTCAATTAACAAGCTTACATACAAGTACTGTATTCTCACTGAATTTTCATATCTACTATTAGAACAATTATAAGAATAGTTGTTGAAAGTTTACTTGTCTATTTTTTAAAATAGAACATAACAATGATTCATAAGGAACATCTCAATGTTAATTACACAGGGAAAACCAGTAACACAAAGAATACTACTAATCCAAAGGAACAATAACATACCACTATTTCCACTGTTGACTAAGAATGTACCCTAGGGTATAACCATACTTGTAAACTATTTTATTAGTAATAATAAAAGCACTGAATATTATTTTAACTTCTAATATAGAAAAAAATTAACATTGGTTTCACACAGGTAAAGTTCACTGCTGACTCAATAATCCTAGGCTTCTTTCAAAGGAAAAATCATAAGACATTCCAACAGCAGCAACAAAAAAGAAAACTTCAAACTGCCTTTAAAAACTTCTAGTATTCAAAATGAGAACTAAGAAAACATACTCAGATATTTGATCTGCAACACAAAGATATATGTACTTACAAGAGTTTTGTCTTGATTTTAACGGACTTTTGATTAAACTGCTGTGATTGTTTGATAAGCCCTAATGATTCCAAGGTTTCTGGATCCAGGCGTTCCTTTAGAACTGTGTCTGAAACTAAATACTGTATTAAAAAATATTAAAGGCCATTTATTCATTAGCATATCCACAATTTAAGTACATTCAAAATAACTTTTCCCAAATAAGAATATTAAAATCACATTTAAATATATATCAACAACTTTCAATTTATTTTTTTAAAAAAGCTTGGAACTTCAATTTAACAAAAATGATGACTCTTCAAATACTGAAAAGTGTGACATACAGCTCTTTAAATAAAACTCACTAAAAAATTATATGCATGCTGTACACAGCATACAAATGACAAGAACTACAGATGAAATTCTGATTAAAATTGATTTTTTCTTTAAGATTAACACAGCACTTCAGCCTTCATTAGTTTCTACTGTTTAAGTCAAATTCTAGTAGACCAAAGACAAGGACATCTTCCAGGTCTGAGTAATAGCATTTCTCCTTGGTTCTAAATGTATGAACATAAAATAGTTTACTAGACAATGATTATGACAAGTTCTAGAATTTATTATTTTTAAACTACCTCCATTCTTGTTCTCCTTGCCTAATAAAGAGTTTATGAAAAACTCTTCAGTTTAAAAGCTGTCCACATCACTTCTACTGATTTAATAGATTCTTACCTTTTCCTTATTTAGGAACTTACTAGGTCAGGAATATCACCAAATTTTGATATATACAGATAGTTTATGTGATATGAGGCCTGCATATTTCATAAAAGTAATTATCATGTCTAATTTTACAAAGCATTCCATTTCAAAATCCAAATCTCACCTTATAATGAATAGCCAACTGAATGTCAATATCGTCCTCCATTAACATGATTAGCTGTGATTACAACTGTTAAATGTAAAAATCTAGAAAGGGAAAGTATTTTTTATAACTTACCAAACATGCTAATACCAATTGTGTAAAATAGTCTCTCTTGCTTTTTTCTTCTAAACAATTCGTCTCAATATCTATAATGATGGAAGAAAAAAAGACAAAAGTTTGATTTTTCTAGACTGTCTTCAGCACTAAGTAAGCGCTAAGATACTTATTTTCTTTAAAGCTACCTAATTTTAAAATGTCTCATTCTGAATTTGGAAAAAAATTTGCAACTATAGTAAGCACGAGCTGTCCTTCATATGCATACGAATGTTTAGGATTAATTTTTCCTGATACTGGAGATTGACCCTGTGACCTATAGCATATCCATAAAATGATATGTTGATTACACAGGAGCTATATGCTATGGTACTGGAAGCAACAAAACTTTGAAACAATAATGTTTGTAAAAATGGAAATATTCAAGCAAAGTTTAAATGACAACACGTTAGAGATGCTGAAGAAGAGATTTCTTCCTTAGGTGGAAAGCTGAACTAGGTGACAAAAAAGACCTCCTAACACTAAAGATCTTATTACCTATGAAGATTAAACCTCTGACCTTGGCCACCTTGGTACCATGTACCATGTTCTAACCAAGCTATCTGGCATCAACTCTATGAAAAGACAGTATTAAAAGAATATTTTTAACATCCTATTTTGAATTACCATTCGAGTCAGCAAACAAAAATTTATTCATGATTTTTATTTTCTTCCTATTGAAATATTAAAAAAACTGAGGGGCAGCCCTGGTGGCTCAGCGGTTTAGCACCGCCTTCAGCCCGGGGCATGATCCTGGAGAGCCAGGATCGAGTCCCATGTCGGGCTCCCTGCATGGATCCTGCATCTCCCTCTGCCTGTGTCTCTGCCTCTCTCTCTCTCTCTCTGTCTCTCATGAATAAATAAATAAAATCTTTAAAAAAAATAAAGCATGGGGCCCAGGGAAGAGACCCCTCTTAAAAAAAGAGAAAAGAAACTGAGACCTCCCTGAGTTTCAGTAGATTATTCAGAAAATCTGTCAAACAAATTTTATGATTATGGAGGACATAAAATAATTAGCTCTTAATGCCAAGCATCAAAAAAATTCAACCAGGATTGACAGGATTACAAAGTTGATCTCAGGATTATTGCTTTAATGATTACATACTATTATATTAAGCTCAACTCATAATTTACAAGAGACACCAATTTTGGTGATGTAATAAAATTGTCTTCTAAGGGTTCTACAGTTTTCCCCAGATGTCATAGCACTGATTGACTTCAGTTTACTTTCTATTGCCATCACTGAGAATCAAGAGAAAGGAATTTATCATCAAACGTGTTCACATTTTCCTGGCCCTTCTCCCCTTTCCAGTCTTAGTGCCATTTCCCAATATCCTGGCCACTGGAGCTAAACACATGGTCAGCTCAAACATATTAAGAGAATTATAGGGTACAATTTATACAATGTAAACTGCAATACAATCTCATTCTCTCAGTAAGAATTTTAATCCATGTGTATCTCATCAATCCCTTCCAGGGATTCCTAGTTGTCTATTTTCTGGTCTTCTTTTCCCTCCTCGGCCTAGAACTTCAAGGACACTGATCTTGAGGGCTCAGGACTAAACTGGGCCTATCCTTTTAACCAATATCTATCTACCCAGGCCCAAAAGTCCCTGAGATCTACCCCCAAAGTCCCTAAGATCAGAGCACCTGGGTAGCAGGTTCATCCTCTTCAAGCCAAGTCTGCTCTCCTTTTAGCCATCTGACCTGATCAAGATACTACTCTCTGGGTTCTGACCATGTTAGGAAATGCTTAATAGAACCTCAGTAAATTTCTTTGTTGAGCTATCTCAACAACCAATACAGGACTCTTATAATCACAGTTATGCTTTCCCTGTTCCTTCCTTCTTTTTGTCCTAACTCATGAACTATTACTAATAAATTCATTATCCCTGACTCATCAATCCTGAATCAGTACCTAGTAAATTCTCTTTAATTTCCCCTATGAGGGGCTCTGGATGGCTCCGTCTGTTAAGCCTCTGCCAGCTCAGGTCATGATCCCAGGGTCCTGGGATCAAGCCCTGCATTGGACTGCGCTCTCTGCTCAGTGGGGAGTCTGTTTCTCCCTCTCCCACTCCTGCTCCTCCTGCTTGTGTTCTGTGTGTGTGTGTGTGTGTGTGTCAAATAAATAAATAAAATATTCTTAAAAACTAATTTCCCCTATGCTACTAAAAGCCCTCAGTCATTTCCAACTGTAGGTTCCAGTGTCATCAAACCACCCACTCCAGCTCAGAGATCCTATCAGTGCATCAAGTTATACCAGACTTCCCTCTCCAGGTCAATATAGCTTTCAGAAACTCTCATCCTTACATAATCAGTCTTTTAAAGAAAACTGTTATCTTAACCAGGGAAGTACAACACTGATTTCTCTTAGAACTCTTAAAATATTAGAAAGACAACATGATATAGTAAAAAAAAAAAAAATTACGAGCTCTGGAACAAAAAAGACCCAGGTTCAAACTCTGCTTTACTGGCTATGTGCCTTGAAAAATCCCTTCTCTGAGCTTCAATTTTCTGATCTATACATCTACCTTACAGAAGTTGCTATAAGGATTAAAATGAAACTAAATGCATAACATAATGCTTAGAACATAGAAAGTGCTCCAAAAATAGCATCTACATTATTATTGCCATTATTTTTACAGGTAGCTCCCATTCTCACTCCTACTCCCCTAGTTTGGCCTGGGGTCATCCTTGGATCATTTTTTCTTCTGCTAACAGTAGGGGTGGGTGAGCGAGGGGACAGGTGACGGAAATTCTCTTTCCAAGTTTGCCACTCAAATCTTGCTTGTAAAAATTGACTGAATAGGCTGAAAGAAATTTCCCAAGAGCAACCAAACATCCTCATAAATTCATATTAGTAGTAAAAAAGCAGTGACTTGTAGTAATACTTCATATTACTAAATACAAAGGGGCAATATATCCTAATAGAATAAATGAATAAAAAAATTATTAAGACGTACTATTAAGCTGATAGTTGATGATTACCCAAAAAAAGATATAAATTATACTAACACACACAAAAAAAATAAATAAATAAATAAATAAATAAATAAATAAATAAATTATACTAACACTATCAAGGACAACATCTTCCACAAAACTTAACCTACAAATCACTTTTAATCCTACAAATATATAATAAATAATTTTTTTAATTTTTTAAACTTGTTTCAAGCTATACTTATATGTCACGTTATGTAATAACTTTAAAGCCTGCTTTAAAAAATTAAGCTTAAAAGGTTTATTGTTGCTGGCATAAATCAATTCAATAGACAGAATGAACTTATACTTTATGATCCAAACCAGGACAGTTTTAAGGTTGAAATAAGGCACTATTAATTATGCCAGGGAAAACAAAACAAGAATGGGACATATGGTCACCCCATCAGTGATGTGCTCTTTTCATTTATCACTCACAGTCCACATACATTTTGACCTGTTCCTGACATTACTGCTATTATGAAATTTTAGACATCCTGAAAGATCAAGATCAAGCACCAGGCATTCAGATTTGCTAAGATCAAATTCCCAGATTCTCGGTAACACATTTAAGTAACCTATCTATTCTAGGAATTAAGATTAATGAGCTAAATTAATTCACTTCAGTTTGACAAACTCTCAGAGGATGTCTTATTTTAAAGTGAATATTATAATGTCTGGTAAAGGTTTCTATTAGAGCAAAGTTATAGAAAGCATAACACTGATGGGGAAAACTGTGTTCAAAGTTATTTTAATTCAAATCTAAAATTAAGAGAAATAAATTTATAATATATATTATCTTTTTAAATCCATGCTTCCCATGGAGGGATACTACCTTTTGTTATAATTCAAAGAAATATTCCTTTTAAATCTTGCATAAATTCTTATTTATTCTGGACAAATAGAGAAGTTGCTATTTCCAAAGCTGGTTTCTCATCCTCAAAACAAAAGTACTTTTGATTACTTTGGCTCTTCCTGCTCTTTCTAAAATTAAGAATCAAAAGAGTGGGCAGCCCAAGTGGCTCAGCGGTGGTTTAGCGCCGCCTTCTGCCCAGGGCATGATCCTGGAGATCCAGGATCGAGTCCCACTTGGGCTCCCTGCAGGGAGCCTGCTTCTCCTTCTGCCTGTGTCTCTTATAAATAAATAAATAAAATCTTTTAAAAAAAAGAATCAAAAGAGTATAACAACAAAGTAAATATCTCAAGTGCCCTTAAGTTTGAGATTCTGACATTCACTGATAACCTGCATTAAGATTAATTATGCAGTACTAAAATCTGAGTAACTCAGACTAACTGAACTTAAAAAAACTTGGCTTTTTTTACTTGAAATGATTTAATTTAGTCGAATTTTAGATAAAAATACATTCTATAAATTCAAACTAAATTATAAACTATATCTAAAGCTAGTTTATAAACAGTAATTATACTCATATTTGACTTAAACACTATAAAGTAAAAAAATATAGTCTAGTTCCTACAAATGGTTTGAAAGAAAACATTTTATTTAACACAGTACATTAATTTACCAAACAGCATTTTTACAGGTAAAATAAAGGCTTGATACCTACCTAATATGCAGAATACATCAGCAAGAATGGAGGGCATATCCTCACGAAATTCCTAATTATAAAAATATAATTATTTACACAGTAAATACAAGAATAGCACACCATCAAGTATGCTTTCAGAATTAACACTCTGCAGTAAAACTTAAAACCTAACAAAACCCCAATACCCTTATGGTGACAAATAATAAAATGCAAGTTTCATAATACAGAGAAAACGGAAAGAGACAACAGCTGGAAAAAAGTGTTTAAATGTCTACCATGAAACAACTTGATAAAAAACCTAACCAAGTACCTCCTGAAATATTAAAGAGCACAAATGAGGGAGACTTTTCCCTCATGTTAGAAACCACTGGAATTTGAGAACCTTACACCTACCCAAAGCAAGACTGTTTAAAATGGCACATTTTTTCATCTACAACTTTAAATGTTGTGCTTATGCCTGCATCAACACTGACCTATGCAAAAGTCCTAGTGGTGTCAGAACAGACATCTAAAAAAGACAAATAAAATTACAAACTGTTGTTCCATTACTCAAGATTCTCTGAAAATGAAAATAATTACCAAAAATATATCTTTATTTTCTTTATGCACTAATATTTGTAGCCTTTGGAAAAACTAATGCAAAATTCTCCCTTCATTTCTGGATGAAAACTTCAACATGTATTCTAGATTTGTCTCCTGACTTCCCACTCCCATGCCCAATTTTAGAGCCATTTTCCATTAGTAAAGATCATAGTTCTATCACTGCAATTAGTTTGCTGGCACTATAGCAACCCTTAAACTAGACTATTTTCAGAGTAAAAGAAAGAAATATAATCCTAACGAAAAAACTAGCAGCTGTAAGAGACATACAAGATATATTTCTATGACTAAGATATAAGATAGTGAGATATGGGACTATGAGAAAGCCATGACAAAGACAATCCAGCTGCAAAAGTATGTATAAGGACTCAAAGGAAAGGGGAAGCCAAGTAAAAACAAAATACATATTAAGTCCATTTGGACTTTTCATTTTCAAAAAATGGGAAAAGTATTAGAATCAAATCCATAAACAGACTATACCAATAGCCAATTCACAGAATGAAAGAACCTTAACTGCACACCAGATTTCATTCTCAAAAGTTTCTTAGAGGCTATGGACTTTTGCTATGTCTACTTGAATACAAGTACTCAAGCTACCTGAAGACCAGAAAGAAAAGAGGAAGACCAGAGTTTTCAACATCGAATATTAGTTGTTGAAAAAATAGCCTACTCCAACATGAATTAATACTGCTAAAGTCAGATAGAGACAGTTTAAGGACAAAGAGAAACTCATATTGAACCTCTACTACTTAAATACATTTCAATCAATATGTAGGGGGGGGGGGAATCACAACAGCTGAACATAGAAGTTTCTTACAACTATCTTCACAAAAGCACAAAAAGCATACTAAGATTACCTATCCTAATGGAAAAAGGTTACAAAAGTTAAAGCAACACAGCGGAAATTCATCCTGGTGTCAAGAAGCTCCAGGTCCCTTACCTTAGTAATACTCATTTTGAAAGCTGTTCTCAACTGAATAGATAATTTCATTTATACAGGGTTAAAATCCAGCCTAATAATAATTGAATAATACACCACTTAACTACTTAAGAAACTTAACTACTGGTTTACAATCAACACCCTTACAATTTAAGAGTTCAGGAATGCCTGAGGGGCTCTGGTTGAGCGTCTGCCTTTGGTTCAGGGCGTGATCCTGGTCCTGGGATCGAGTCCCACATCCGGCTCCCTGCGTGGAGCCTGCTTCTCCCTCTGCCTGTGTCTCTGCCTCTCTCGATGTCTCTCATGAATAAATAAATAAAATCTTTAAAAAAAAAATTTAAGAGCTCATCTTACAATTCAAATACCAAAAACCCATGAAAAGTATCTGGTCTGAATCTATCCTAAATTCTCTAATAAATAAGAATGAAACAGAATAATCGTATAAAGGTCAGGAAAATATCTAATTATTAATATTTCCTAACACAACAAACACCTGAAAATTGATAGCAGGTGAACATTAGTTAGAACTATGCAATCTCAATATAAAATAATCCTAAAGTTTTAAAATATATTTAATTTCTGAACATAAGTGCAAACAAAAGCAAATGTTTTGATATGCTACAATAAGAGAAAAATATTCTAGCCATATTATTTTATAGTTGCATTTTTAATTAAGTATATCTTGATTTCATTACAAGGCAGGCTTTTTTTTCTCCCTCTCAGCTTATCTAATGTTTTCTGCCTTACAAACAGATAAAAATCTGGCCATAAAGATAAAATATCTTTATTTCTGTCTAGCAACAAAGAATTACCAATATTGCCTTAAAACATTCACTACTATAACTTTCAACAAAATGAAATGCAAGTTATATACTTTAGGGATCTTTGTATCAAAGGTTAAAAAGAAATACGTAACAATTATTAAATTAAAAAACGTGTGTATAAATATACTTACACTAATGTCATTAAGAACATTAGATGCCTGTTCATGCTTTAGATTTCCTTTAATGACATGGTATGATAACTCATAAAGAGCCTGTTGGAAATCTGTTGAACATAAAAGAAAGAATATAAGAACACAATTTCTTAAACATGAAAGGTAGACCTTCTGAGGGAAGACCTCTATATTTCCTACTTTTCAGAATTGTAAGTATCTAAAATGGTAAGAAAAATATACTTCTAATGCTTTTCCCTAGCAGATTTTTCCCTTTTATTTTCACAAAAATGCAATACTAAAAGTAGAAAATAGTTAACCTTGACTCCACTACTATAACATAACTACTGTTTAAACATTTCCTTCCAATCTCTATGTATCCACATATTTTACGTATTTTCATTCACAGTACACATGATTTGGTATTCTGATTCCCCCACAAACACTTTTTAAAGTATTTTCTCACACTACCAAAGTCCCCAAAATTATTTTCAATGACTGCAGAGAATTCTAGCAGGTGGATATAAACTAATTTAACCATTTCTCTCACCAGCAAATTTCACAGACTTTTCTAAATAAATTCAGAATACAGTCAATTCAATCTCAGGGCTACACTGACAACAGGTAAAGAATACTAGTCTATATAAAATCAAGTTTTATCCATATCCTACTCTCAGAGAAATTTCTCCCCAAATCTAGATCTTTTCTCCTCTATCAGAACTCAAACTAAAATAATTACATACATACATACATACATACATACACAAAATTGCAGTTCTATGAGAACTGTCAACCACAAATGGTCTCATTTGCTATTACTATCACTTCCTTTGCTGGAGAAGGAATTTGGGTGAGAGGGAGTTAATGGTCACATGAATACCTCCTTCTAGCCATATTTTTCTTTAGTCGTATACACTGAAAACTTTACCTCCTTCTTCTCATTAAAAGTAGAAAAACAGGGATCCCTGAGTGGCTCAGCGGTTTGGCGCCTGCCTTTGGCCTAGGGCGTGATCCTGGAGTCCCGGGATCAAGTCCCACATCGGGCTCCCTGCATGGAGCCTGCTTCTCCCTCTGCCCGTGTCTCTTTGTCTCTGTGCCCCTCCTTCCCTCCCTCCCTCTCTCTCTCTCTCTCTCTCTCTCTCTCTCTCTCTCATGAATAAACAAAATCTTTAAAAAAAAAAAAAAGGTAGAAAAACAACTGTATGGTGACAGATGGTAGCTACACTTGTGGTAAGCATAGCATAATACAGGATCACAGAGTTGTTGAACTAATTTATTACATGTCAACTATACTTCAGTAATAAAGAAAGGGGGCACATGGATGGCTCAGTTAAGTGACTGCCTTCAACTCAGGTCATGATCCCAGAGTTCTGGGATTGAACCCCACATGGGTCTCTCTGCTCAGCAGGGAGCCTGCTTTTCCCTCTGCCTCTCTCCCTACTCATTCTCTCTTTCTCTCTCAAATAAAATCTTTTTAAAAATACAATAAAATACAATTTTAAACATAGAAAAACAGCTGTAGCTCTAAAAGCAGCTGTAAAATAGTCAATTTATAATATCCTTCTGAAGGGAATCAAAAATCTTTCAGGGCAAAATAGCAAGTAAAACATCAAATATTTAAAAATCTTCTCACAAGGCACGCCTGGGTGGCTCAGTGGTTGAGCGTCTGCCTTTGGTTCAGGGCGTGATCCTGGTTCTGGGATAGAGTCCCACATCCGGCTCCCTGAGAGAAGCCTGCTTCTCCCTCCGCCTGTGTCTCTGCCTGTGTCTCTGTGTCTCTGCCTCTCTGCCTCTCTCTCTCTCTCTCTCTCTCTCCCCCTCTCTCATGAATAAATAAATAAATCTTAAAAATCTTCTCCTGGGACCGCCCAGGTGGCTCAAGGTTGGGCGTCTGCCTTTGGCTCAGGGCGTGATCCCCAGAGTCCTGGGATCAAGTCTCACACCGGGCTTCCTGCATGGAGCCTGCTTCTCCCTTTGCCTGTGTTTCTGTGTCTCTCATAAAACCTTTAAAAAAAAATCTCCTTTAGTTTGACTACTTGTCACAAAAAGGGAACAGCATAGAAATCAAAACTTATATCAATACCCCTTTAAAAATCCTTATTGAGGGCAGCCCCAGTGGTGCAGCGGTTTAGCGCCGCCTGCAGCCCAGGGCGTGATCCTGGAGACCCTGGATCGAGGCTCTTAGCATGGAGCCTGCTTCTCCCTCTGCCTGTGTCTCTGCCTCTGTGTGTGTGTGTGTCTCTATGAATAAATAAATAAAATCTTTAAAAAAAATAAAAATAAAAAAATAAAAAATCCTTATTGACAATTTTATTAATTTGCTATTATTTTGCAATGAAATTTGTCCATTAAAGTATTTTCTAAAGAAATATAGTCAGAGTATCCAAATTCCTTATGAATTCATTATTAAACATATTCTATACCTTTTTAATAAATATGCCTTCATTACACTCATAATAAACTATATAAAAGCTAAGATGCAAAGGAAAAAATTCTATTTGTTAGTATGGTAGAAATATGAGGTCAATTTCATGCTTTGAATTTCCATTAATAAAATGCTTTTACAACAAATACTACTCAGTTTTGAAGTTACCCAGGGACATCTGGCTGCCTCAGTCAGTGGAGCATGCAACTCTTGACCTCAGTGTTGTGGGTTCAAGCCCACGTTAGATGTAGAGATAACTTAAAAATAAAATCTTTAAAAAAACTAAAGGGGTACCTGGGTGGTTCAGCTAAGTGTCTGCTTTCAGCTCAGGTCATGATCCCAGGGTCCTGGGAATGAACCCCACATCAGTCTCCCTGCTCAGTGAGGAGGCTGCTTCTCCCTCTCCCTCTGCCACCCCCCTTGCTTGTGCTTTCTCACACTCCCACTCACTCTCTCAAATAAATTATTTTTTAATTTTTTTTTTTTTAAATCTGAGCCACCTGGATGGATCAGTCGGTTAAGCATTCAACTCTTGATTTTGGCTCAGATCATGATCTCAGGTACATGGAATTGAGCCCTACATTGGGCTCCACACTCAGCAGGGAGTCTGCTTCTCCCCCTCTCTCCACCCTTCCCTTCTGTCACATGCGGGCTCTCTCTTATTAAAATTAGTAAGTAAATAAAATTAAAGTTATCCAGATAACTAAGTTTTTAAAAAAGCAATCACTCTTAGAAGGACAAAACAGCTGAACAACAAATTAAATTCCCAGAAGAATATGGGCTCATAGGCACTGAGGAAATTCTGGTATTAATCAGACAAGGTAATCCCCTTGAGAACAAAAAGCCCAGGTCATTTTGCTGACACTAAGTGACATGAAAATAATCACAATGTTATCCACAAATTAGCAAAGGCAGTTCCCAATTCACATGTTTTTAATGCCCATTTAAGTGGTTAGGAACGTCTATTGTTTTTCAGCCACAAAAACAAGAAGTGGTACTCTAAGATTACCAAGAATAACCCCACAAAATCCTGTAAAATCTATACTAAAGTTGAAAAACATTACATTTACAACATGGAGAGAAACTTAATAACCTTTATAATTATACACAAAAATAAATAAATAAAAGATTTTATCTTAATGCTAACATCTCAGAAAAAGCAGGGCTTTTTTGTTTGTTTGTTTGTTTGTTTGTTTGTTTGTTTTTAGTATTCTCTACACCCAACAAGGGTTCAACTCATGACCTGGAGATCAAGAGTTACATGTTCTTCTGACTAAGCCAGCCAGGCACCCCACAGAAACAGTATTTTTAAGGAGAGCCACAAGTAAAAGGGACTTCTAGAGATTCTTAGACATTCCTTGTGGGATCTGAACACTAAAGGCACTAGTTCTTGGTTATGTCAGGACTACTCATGTTTATCAGCCATCATTACAGTATCATTTTACTGGGGAAAAGGCAACTTATAAAAAAAAAAGAGTATGTGCAAGGGAAAGAATTCAGGGAACACTACCCAAACTCAATTCCCCTGAGACAGAACAAAGGACATTCTGAAGAAATGACATTCCATTAGTTTCCTGCATGGACTACCAACTGGGGCCGAGACCAAAGCTTGATTGTTGGCAGATACCAGCCAAAGAATGTGTGCATTGAGGAAGTAGGCAAGGGCAGGTCTAGCAATTCAGTAACTGAAGCCATGCTCATAACTATTTTGGGTTTCATATGTGAATCAGAACAGCCATGCAAATTAACAATAATCTGGTAGTTATTAATGATGCATACAGTGCCATTTAAAACTGACGAGTAATCATCCTATGTTACACTATTTACAGTTTTCTGAAAATTCTCTTATTTTACCCAATAAGATTTCAATCACAAACAAGATCAAAATTAAATGAGAAGTTATACACTTGTTTTAAAGATAGGGAAGGAGGGACACCTGGGTGGCTCAGCAGTTGAGCATCTGCCTTTGGACCAGGGCGTGATCCTGGAGTCCCGGCATGGAGTCCCACATTGGGCTCCCTGCATGGGGCCTGCTTCTCCCTCTGCCTATGTCTCTGCCTCTCTCTGTCTCTCAAGAATAAACAAATAAAATCTTTTAAAAAACAAAAATAAAGATAGGGAAGGAAAAAAGTAAAGTATCCAAATGCTTTTAGAAAAGAGTCTTTCTTTACTTTCTTACAATTCTGGCAGTCAATGGACTTATACAAAAGAAAAGGCATTAAAGCAACCTCAGAAATCTTTTATGATCGATCATGCAACTTTATAAGAAGGATAAATTGGAAAACAACTAGGGGTGCAGGCTAGGAATGTTAAGTCTTAAAACAGGTCTTACCCAAATGACAGAAAAAAATGGCTCATTTATTTGTTTAAAAATGCTTTCCACTCAAAAATTCAAATGTTCTTTAAGAAGTATACACTTTCGGGGATCCCTGGGTGGCGCAGCGGTTTGGCGCCTGCCTTTGGCCCAGGGCGCGATCCTGGAGACCCAGGATCGAATCCCACATCGGACTCCTGGTGCATGGAGCCTGCTTCTCCCTCTGCCTGTGTCTCTGCCTCTCTCTCTCTCTCTCTCTGTGACTATCATAAATAAAAATTTAAAAAAATAAAAATTAAAAAAAAGAAGTATACACTTTCATATTACTATTTAATTTTTGATAAAACCAAAGTAAATTATCTTTAGAAAAGCATTTTCAATCTTTTATTCACAAAAGCATAATAACTATAATGAATTGTATTTAATCACTTTTTATTTAAAATAGATCTATTGGTTATAAGTTTTTTCCAGAAAAAACTGTTGAGTTCCACCCTCAGTGAAAGTTACACATGAAAATGCTTTAAATTTACCAGCCGTATTTGCTTTTGTTTTTGCCCCCTCTTTTTCTAAATCCAAATGACTAATTTTAAATAAATGTTAAATAGTAAAATCCTTTAAAATTAAAATTTACATCCTGTTTAACTACATCATACTTAATAAACCATACTTGTGATATGCAGTAAACAACTCCTTTGCTTTTAATGTTTTCCATGACAACTGCCTTTAATAAGATCCCCAGATACTACCTAAACATAACCAGCTTTAGTAAAACACAACCTCAGTTTCTGGAAATTTCCTAGTGCAAACAAGATCAGAATAGTTATTTCGTGCTAGCTTTTCTCTTCTGTTTACAACTGATAGCTAGCCTGTGTAATTTTTAATACAGATAGCAACTGCTGGTATTTGGCTAAATATACTATGTCACAATTATAAAAGCCAAGCAACATATGACTATTATGCAGATAAAGTATCTATACAGAGAGAGATATAGTCTTACTGTAACTATAGTTTTATTTATTTTTTATAACTATAGTTTTAATCCTAACTGTAATGAGCTCATATAAAAGCTTTATATAATGTGAACTATCTCATACCTTTTGCTTTTCATTCATAACAATTTAACAGAAAACAGAACATCTATTAATTTTGACAAAGCCAAAAATAATAGCTATGATACTTTTAAAAGTCTTACCTCTGTAAGTTGAACTATCATGGCTTTTATTTTCACTGAGGATCCGGCATAAATGCAAACTAGAATAAAATAGAAATAATCTGCATTCATTTCCAATCCTAATATAGACAATCCTTATAGAGCAAATTATATCAACTAAAAATATTTGGAAACATATCAGATGTGTTAAATCCATTAGTTTATAATGAGAATAAAACCAACCTAAAAACCCTAGTTGTCAGGACTGGAGGAAGCTAGTTATTTTTGAAAACTGGTAACTAAAAGAATAAAAATCAAGTACTTATTCTGCCTTTCACATATGAACCAATAATTGATAAGAAAAAAGTCTCTGTACTGAAGAGACTAATAAATAATGACAAAAGAACATCACCATTTAAAAATGCCTAATAAATTAAAGGATCTAAGTATCTATCAATAGCTCTTACATCACAAGAAGAGACAAACATTAAGCATGTCCTGATCGTAATGAAAGAATACACCAGCCACCTATGAAGCTGTCAGAAAGAAAGAAGAAAGAAAGAAAGAAAGAAAGAAAGAAAGAAAGAAAGAAAGAAAGAAAGAAAAAAGAAAGGAAGGAAAGAAAGAAAGAAAAGCCAGCCATGAACCTGAATTCAAACTGTGGAAACTCTACAATGACCCTGTCTCTTCAACAAACACATTGCAAGGAAAAATTAACAATGCTGGGGAATCCTCACGGTTAAAAAAGGCTTGAGAGATGTCAATCACAGTGTTTGGATCCTATTTCAAATAAGTATTTTTAAAATTATTATTTCTGAGTCAACTGGAATATTTTTATAAAGATTTTATAAATTTTAGGGGCACCTGTGTGGTGCAGTCAGATAAAGAATCCAGCTCTTAGGTTTCAGCTCAGGTCTGATGTCAGGGTCATGAGATCAAGCCCCATGTGCGGCTCTGCACTCAGCATGGAGTCTGCTTGAGTTTCTCTCTCCCTCTCTCTCTCTACTCTGCGCCCCCCCTCCCAATTCCAGCTCGCTCTTTTCTGCTCTCTCTCAAATAAATCAATCTTCAGAAAAAAAAAGATTTTTTTATAAGAGATTCTTTTTTTAAAAAGATTTTATTTATTTATTCATGAGAGACACAGAGAGAGAGGCAGAGACACAGGGAGAGGGAGAAGCAGGCTCCATGCAGGGAGCCCGATGCGGGACTTGATCCCATGACTCCAGGGTCTTGCCCTGGGCCAAAGGCAGGTGCCAAATCACTGAGCCACCCAGGAATCCAGAAAAAAAAAAAGATTTCCATAAAAATTTATCTTTAAAAGATAATACAGAAATAGTCATGGATAAAATGATATTTACTTCAATAGAATGAGAAAATGGGTAGGGTAACAAGTGAAACAAGACTGGCCAGCAGTTGACAATTACTGAAGCTGATTGCTAATTTCACTGGTATTCTACTTTCTCATCTGAGATTTTTTTCCAATAATAAAATTTAGAAACAAAAAAAAAAAGAAAATTGGGGAAAAAAACTTGTATTTTAAATACCTCTTCATTAGATTAATTTAAATATTGCAAGGAAGGGCAGATATACAGAATATAGTGAGAAGAGGTATCCTTAATTAGAATTCCAGAGATGAGAGAACAGGGATGGGGAACCTGGGTGGCTCAGTTGGTTAAGTGTGTCTGCCTTCGGCTCAGGTCATCATCCCAGGGTCCTGAGACCCAGCCCTACATCAGGCTCCCTGTTCAGCTACTCTGTCTCTCCCCCATCTCTCAAATAAATTCTTAAAAAAAAAAAAAAAAGATGAGAGAAGACGGCAAAATCAGTATTTAAAGAAATAATAGCCAAGAATTCAGTTTTCTAGAACTGAAGTGAAATCCACGACTCGGCACATCATAATAAAGCTAGAGAAAACCAAAGACAAAATCAGTTAAGCACCTAAAGGGAAAAAAAGACAGTATCTTAAGGACTTCTAGACAAGAACTCTGAATGCTGAAAGATACATCCAAAGTGCTAAAACAAAGTATTTGCCCACCTAATTTTATACCCAAAATATTTAGTTGCAAGAAAAGGAAAAATAAGGACTGGAGCTCAGACAAACAATAACTGATTGACACGCTAAAATAAACACTTAAGGACGTTTTCTAGGTAGGATAAAAATTATTACAGAAAGAGTTGCAGCAGGAAATGAGAAAAAAGTAGCAAGTACATGGGTAATTCTAAATGAATATTAACTGATAATAATAATAGTGTCTTGTATTTAAACATGTACAGTATTAAATATACAGATAAATGGAAAAATACTGAAATACATCAGGACTAATGTGGGTTTGGGACGTATGGGTGGCTCAGCGGTTGAGTGTCTACCTTCGGCTCAGGGCATGACCTCGGGATCTGGGATCGAGTCCTGCATCAGACTCCCTGTGCGGAGCCTGCTTCTCCCTCTGTCTGTGTCTGCCTCTTTCTCTTTCTGTGTCTTTCATGAATAAATAAATAAATCTTTTTAAAAAAAACTGATGTGGGTTTATCCCAAACACACAAAGTTGATTCAAATTAATTCACATTAAACTGACTTTTAAAAAATCACGAGTTCAACAGATACATAAAAGACATTTGACAAAATTCAACATCCATTCACTATTTTTTTTAAAAGACTTAAAAAAAGGAATAGAAGGAACCATTATAATTTGGTAAAGTAGCAGTTCCAATAGTGTGGTTCACGAAACTCTGACCCCAAGACACTTTCTAGAGTTCTGCAAGATCAAAACAGTATTCATAATAATACTAAGACTTCATTTCCCTTTTTTGCAGTATTAACATTTACACTAACAGTTCATTTCTTTTTTTTTAAATTTTTATTTATTTATGATAGTCACAGAGAGAGAGAGAGAGGCAGAGACATAGGCAGAGGGAGAAGCAGGCTCCATGCACCGGGAGCCTGATGTGGGATTCGATCCCGGGTCTCCAGGATCGCGCCCTGGGCCAAAGGCAGGCGCCAAACCGCTGCGCCACCCAGGGATCCCAGTTCATTTCTTTTTTTTCTCAGAGGGAAGAGAGGCAGAGGAAGAAGGAGAGAAAGAATCTTAAGCAGGCTCCGTGCCCAGCACAAAGCCCAACACAGGGCTGGATCTCACAACCCTGAGATCATGATCTGAGCCAGAGTCCAACGCTTAACCAACTGAGCCACTCAGGTGCCCCTGAACTAACAGTTCAAAAGAAAAGGAAGGAAAAAGACTGCTGGCATCTTAGCATGTATCAAGGCATTTGCACCAAACTGCTTCATTGATTCTTCATGATCAAGAAATCAAAAGAAAGAGGGACGCCTGGGTAGCTCAGTTGGTTGAGCATCCGACTCGATTTTGGCTCAAGTCATGATCTCATAGGTCCTGAGATGGAGCTCCACATTGGACTCCCTGGTGGGTGAAGCAGCAGCTTGGGATTCTCCCTCTCTGCCCCTCCCTTCACTTGCATGTGAGGGCCCACACTCTCTCTCAAATAAATCTTTAAAAAAAAAATCAAAGAAAAGAATAAAGCCAGTCCCATGTAAGATGTTACCAAACTACCTTTTCATGATCATTCATAAAACAAGCCAGTTTCACTTAAGAAGGTACTTGATGGAAGTGGCATCAACAAGATGGCAGAACAGGAAACCCCAGGTTTTCCTTCCTCCCAATGAAACATCAACTCATCAACAATACACATACCAATTCCCTTTATGAGAAATTAAGAAACCAGTTAAGAGGCTCCTGCACCCCATGTAAGCCTAAACTAACTGCATCAAGCAGGAAAATTCATGCCACCCTTTTACCACAGTCCCTCCTCCTGGCACAATACCACACAACTAGAAAAAAACTTCCAGCCCCCAAATTCTCCCTGAGGATTGAAATAGAAGACTGGACTTTACATCTAACATTCTGACTTGGGGTATGGCCTGTCTGAGGGGCTGGTTTCTTTCCTGAACATCTTGGAGCACAGACAGGACTCTGTATACACTTGGTGCCTGAGGCCTGCTAACAACGACAAAAAATATCTGGGTGGCAAGATGTAGATTCAGAGAATCCACAGTACAGCAAACAGAAATCAATACACCTCAACAGCCTCTCCCTCAGGGGAGAAAGAGTATCCAACATTCCAGCTTTGGGGGATACTGCCTGAAGGAACAGTTTCTGTTTAGCCTGACCTAGGGCCGTGACAGCACCCAGCCTCCTCTAGCTGCCGGGACCACCAAAAACAAAAAAGAGCTGAGTGGTATGTTGCTACTTCATAGGACCCACAGTACAACAGATGGACACCAAAGGATACAAAGAAACAAAGGTTTCTAAAGCCCCCAGAATCCATAGCCAGGCTGACTGGTAATGGAAGGCTGTACATTAATAAGCCAGTCCATAAAGACTGGAAAAGAGGAGTGTTTTTTCAAATACAATCATACGAACACAACATTAAAAAGAACGTAAAGAAACAAGGAAGATGGCCCAATAAAAGGAATAAAGCAAGTCTCCAAAAACTGACCCTAAAGAATTAGAGGTATATGAGTTACCTGACAATTTAAAATAACCAACATAGTAACGCTTGGGTGGCTCAATGATCATCTGCCTTCAGCTCAGGGCATGATCCTGGAATACCAGGGCCAAGTCCCACATCGGGCTCCCTGCATGGAGCCTGCTTCTCTCTCTGCCTATGTTTCTGCCTTTCACTCTCTACGCCTCTCATGAATAAATAAAAATCTTCAAAATAATAAAATAACCACCGTAAAGTTGCTCAATGAGCTCAGGAAAATGATGCATGTATAAAAGATTTTCAACAAAAGGATAGAAAATATTTTAAAAAGAACCAAACAAATTTTGGAACTAAAGAATGTAGTAACTGGGGCCCCTGGCTGGCTCGGTCACAGTAAAGCATACAACTCTTGATCTCAGAGTTGTGAGTTTGAGCCCCTTACTGGGCATGGAGCCTACTTAAAAAAAAAAAAGAATGTAGTAACTGAACCTAAAAATTCACAGAGGTTCAACAGCATTTATAGATAATCACATGCAAAAAATGAAATTGGACACTTATCTTACATCATACAAAAACCAACTCAAAATGGATTAAATAATAAATTTAAGATCCAAAACTGCGAAATCCCTAGGAAAAGCTATATGACATTGGTCTTGGCAATGACTGCTTGGATAGAACAACGAAAACAAATAGACAAGTAGGACATCAAGCAAAAAATTGTGTACACAGCAAAGGAAACAATGAGCAGAATGAAAAGGCAACCTATGGAATGGAAGAAAATATCTGCAAACCATGTATCTGATAAGGGTTAATATCCAAAATATATAAGGAACACCTATAATTCAATAGCAAAAAATCCAATTAAAAAATGGGCAAAGAACTTGAACACATTTCTCCAAAGCAGACATACAAATGGCCAAAAGTTATATGAAAAGATGTTCAACATCACTTACCAGAGAAATGCAAATCAAAACCACAGATATCGCCTTCACACTTGTAAGGATGGCCATTATCAAAAAAACAGAAATAGAAACACTTGATAAAAGGAGTTATCCAAAATATACAAAGAACTTACAATTCAATAAAAAAAACAACTCAATTTGAAAATGGGCAAAAGACCTCACACCAAAGATATACAGATGGCAAAATAAGCATATGAAAAGATGCCCTACATCATGTCATCAGGAAAATGCAAATTAAAACAACAATGAAATACCACTACACACCTATTAGAATAGCCAAAATCTGGAACACTGCCAACACCAAATGCTATTAAGGATGTGGCACAACAGGAACTCTCAATCATTACTGGTGGAAATGAAAAATGGTACAGCCACATTAGAATAGTTTGATGGTTTCTTATAAAACTAAACATACTCTTACCTCATGATCCAGTAATCCCACTCCTTGTTATTTACCCAAAAGAAGTGAGAAATGTCCACACAAAAACCTACACATAGATGTTTACAGCAGCTTTATTCATAACTGCCAAAACCCGGAAGCAACCAAGATGTCCTTCAGTAGGTGAATGGATAAATAAACTGGTACATCCACACTATGGAATTACTCAGTTCTGAACAGATATTAGCTATCAAGCCATGAAAAGGCATGAGGAAACCTTAAATGCAAATTACTAAGCGAAAGAAACCAATCTGAAAAGGCTATATAATGTGTATTTCCAACTATATGACATTTTGGAAAAGGCAAAACTATGGGGAGTAAAAAGATCAGTGGTTGCCAGGGGTTGGGGGTAGCCAGAGAGATGAACAAACAGAACACAGAGAGGATACTTAGGGCAGGGGAAATACTCTGATACCAAAATGGAGGATACATATCAGTACACATTTATACAAACCCATAGAATATACAACACCAAGAGTGAAGTCAAAGGTAAACTATGAATTCTGGGTGACTGTGATGTGTCAATATAGATCACCAATGGTAACAAAGGTACCACTGTGGTGGGGAATGTTGAAAATAAGGGAGATGGCTATGCATGTGTGGGTGCAATGGGAAATCTCTGTACCTTTCTCTCAATTATTCTGTGAACTTAAAACTGCTGTAAAAAATTTCTTAAAAAAAAGGGCAGCCCCAGTGGCTCAGCGGGTTTAGCACCGCCTTCAGCCCAGGGTGGGATCCTGGAGACCTGGGATTGAGTCCCATGTGGGGCTCCCTACATGGAGCCTGCTTCTCCCTCTGCCTGTGTCTCCGCCTCTCTCTCTCTCTCTGTCTCTCATGAATAAATAAATAAAATCTTTAAAAAAAAAAAAACAGAAAATAACAAGTGTTGGGGAGGATGTGGAGAAACCAGAACCCTTGTGAATTGTTGGTGGGAATGTAAAGTGGTGCAGCACCTGTGAGAAACAGTTTGAAAGTTCCTCAAAAAGTTAAAAATAGAACTACAATCCAGCAATCCCACTGAGTATTTATTCACAAGAGGTGAAATCAGGATTTCAAAAAGGTATTTGCATTCCCATGTTCACTGCAGCATTATCCACATAGCCAAAAGGTAGAAACAATCTAAATATACATCAACAGATGAATGTATAAAGAAAATGTGGCATATACATACAATTGACTATTATTCAGCTATAAGGAACTCCTGTCATATACTACAACATAGATAATCCTTGAGGACAGTATATAAAATGAAATGTCACAGAAGCATAAATACTGCACGATTCTGCTTATATTGAAATATATCTAAGAGAGTCAAACTCACAGAAGCAAAAGTATAATTTCAGTGGTTGCCAGGGACTAGAGAGAAAGAGAAATGGGGAGTTGCTATTCAACGGGTATAAAACATCAGTTATACAAGATGAAAAACATCCAGAGATCTACTGTACAACATTGTGCTTATCTTTAACACAGTACCATTCACTTAAAAATTTATTAAGGCTAATCTCGTTATGTGCTTTTACCTACAATGAAAAAATGTGCTTGATGAAGTAGTGAAAAATATTTAATTAAATCCTGAGCCCTGATAACACGTCTTTTTAAGAACATGTATTTTAATATTCTATGTGACAAAATGGAAAGTACACATAAAGCATTTCTACCACACACCAAAATACTATGGTTGTCTCCAGAAAATCACTTAAGCAATTGTTTAAATTGTGAGTTGAGTTAGCTGCTTTTACATAGAATGCCATTTTTACTTGAAAGAACTGATAATGGTTATTCAGACTTGGGTTTTTGGCAGGCATTTTCTCAAAAATGAACCAACTGAGCCAGTCACTTCAAGGAAAACAACTGAGAGTATTTGCTGCCAATGATAAAATATAAGGTTTCAAGCAAAAATTCAAGTATTGAAAAACTTATAGCTACCACCTTGGACTTGACTAGTTCCCAATTCACAAAAACTTTCCGGATTAGTTCAGTGATGATATTAAAGAACGCGGGGGTGGGGGACTTTTATTTAACACAATGTATTGTGTCAATACTTTGAAAAGGTGCATTCTTCAGTGAACCAGTATTTTCCAATTGACCAATGCATGATACTGCAAAATAATGCATGGGTAAAAGATCCCAAGTAAAAGGCAAATGCATTTTAATTTAAAAAGTACAAAAAGTTCACTGATGTTGTTTTGGATTTGACATTGCAACAAATCACTAAGATACTACCACTTCACGGGATGCCTGGGTGGTTCAGCGGTTGAGCATCTGCCTTTGGCTCAGGGCGTGATCCCAGAGTCCCAGGATTGAGTTCCACATCAGGCTTCCTGCATGAAGCCTGCTTCTTCCTCTGCCTGTGTGTCTCTGTCTCTCTCTCATGAATAAAATCTTCCAAAAATAAAAACTACCACTTCACAAATTTTGTCATGATAATCAAAGAATACTATCTTCAATTATCTGAAAAGACTATTAAAATTCTCCTCCTTTTGCCAACTATTTACCTGTGTGAGGCTAGATTTTCTTCATATACATCATCAACAACAATATATTGCAAATTCTACTTCTATAAAACTCTATTTTATGCACACACAAAAATCAACTCCATTCAGGTAAGGCTTAAAAAATTAAAAGCAAAATAAGATGTTTCCAGGGGCGCCTGGGTGACCCAGCCTGTTAAGTGCTGCCTCTGGCTCAGGTCATGATCCCAGGATCCTGGGACTGAACCTCACATTGGGCTCTCTGCTCAACAGGGAGCCTGCTCTTCTCCCTCTCCCTCTGCCTGCCACTCCCCTTGCTTGTGCTCACTCATCAGAGCACGCACACACACGCTGTGTCAAATAAATAAATAAATAAATAAAATATTTTTAAAATAATCATAAATCATAGGAGGATAAGTTCATTTGCCTTGGAATGGGGAAAATCATAGGAGGATAAGTTCATTTGCCTTGGAATGGGGAAAGATTGCTTAAGCACAAAAAAAAACTACTAATCAGGGCAGCCCGAGGGGCTCAATGGTTTAGCTCTGCCTTCGGCCCAGGTTGTAATCCTGGAGACCCTGGATTGAGTCCCACTTCGGGCTCCCTGCATGGAGCCTGCTTCTCTCTCTGCCTCTCTCTCACTCTGTGTCTCTCACGAATAAATAAAATCTTTTAAAATAAAAAAAACTACTAATCATAGAGCAAAGGATCAAAAATGACATTAAGGGACGCCTGGGTGGCTCAGCGGTTGAGCCCCAAATCGGGCTCCCTGCATGGAGCCTGCTTCTCTATGTCTCTATGTCTCTCTAATGAATAAAATCTTTTAAAAATAATAAAATAAATGACATTAAAATAAATAACTTCTGTTCATCATTTTAAGAGCGGAAATACAAACCAAATAGTAACAAAAGATATCTGCCACATATACGGTATAATGCACAAAGGACACAAATACAGGCTATATAAAGAACTCCTACAAGTCAATGAAAGAAATGCTAACAATCCAATAGAAAAATGGGAGAAAAAATATAAAGAGGCCCTTCACAAGAAATCAAAATTTCAAATGGCCAAAAACACATAAAAAGATGCCCATGAAAACATAAGCCCCTGCAACAGGAATTCCATTTTTAAAATCATAGGAAACAGACTGAGGGTCGCTGGAGGGGCAGGGGTGTGAGGGCAGGGTAACTGGGTGATGAATATTAAGGAGGGCATGTGATGAGAAAAAAAAAAAAGGAGGGCATGTGATGTAATGAGCACTGGGTATTATATAAGACTGATAAATCACTGACCTCTACCTCTGAAACCAGTAATACATTATATGTTAATTAACTGAATTTAAATAAATTTTTAAAAAAGAAAAAAGAAAAGCCCCAATAAAACATCATTACATACATACCATATTGACAAAAAATTTAAAGTCTGAAAATATTAACTGTTAGTGAGGATGTGAAGCAAGGTGAACTCTCACACAAGTGTTGTTGGGAATGTATTTTGAAATAGTTTCACAGTTTTTAAGATTTTATTTACTTATTCATGAAAATACACAGAGAGGAGGGAGAGGCAGAGACACAGGCAGAGGGAGAAGCAGGCTCCATGCAGGGAGCCCAACGTGGGTCTCCAGGATCACGACCCGGGCTGAAGGCGGTGCTAAACCGGGCTGAAGGCGGCGCTAAACCGCTAAGCCACCCGGGCTGCCCCAGTTTCACAGTTGAAAGGAGAGCTAAAGTTAGTCACAATCTAGAACCCAGTGATTTCTTATACTTATACATTCCACAAAAACACGTGCTTGTGTACACCAAGATACTCATTTAAGAATGTTTCTATTGGCGCTGTTGGTAATAGCTGAAAATTCAAAACAGCAAAACTGTTAATAGCATAAGAGATAAATTATGGTACAGCTATGGAATGAAGCATCCTATAACTATGAAAATCAAAGAATGGCTAATACTTCCAAAATTATCGATGAATCTTAAAAATATAATAATGAGCAAAAGCAGCCAGTCAGAGAATACATTCTCTATGATTCCATTTATAGGAAATTCAAGAACAAACTTAAGCTTATAGGGTAATAAAACTGCAAATAAAAACAAGGAAGAGAAAGCCATAAACGTCAGGATAATGGTTACCATGGAGAGGTAAAAAAAAATGGGCAATCTGGAAGGGCAGTTGTCTTGACCTGGGTGTGAGTTACACAGGCGTGCATCTTACACTGATTCTTTAAACTCTACGTTTATGTTTTATGCACTTTTCTATATTTAATTGTACAACTTACAAAAAGAAATATTCCTATTACAAGCTTCACAAGGCTCTAACAACAAAAAAATTAATGCATATTTTCTTTACTTTTATGTCTAGCAATCTTTTTCCCATAAATCCATAAAATAACTTATAAGACTTATAGAGTATGTTTCTATATCACACCTAAAGTTGAAATATGCCACATAAATCACCCACAGAGAGATTATCTACTTTGCAGATTATCTATGCTGTTGCAGCTGGCCATTCTGTCTTCTGATTATTTCAATACCCCATCATCCTGATGAGCAGAGAGTAAGGTTTTTTAAAGTCAATAAAGTAAACTTTTGTTTTAAAGATTTTATTTATTTATTCATGAGAGACAGAGATAGATAGATAGAGAGAGAGAGAGAGAGAGAGAGAGAGAGAGAGAGGCAGAGACACAGGCAGAGGGAGAAGCAGGCTCCATGCAGGGAGCCTGATGTGGGACTCGATCCCTGGACTCCAGGATCACGCCCTGGGCCGAAGGCAGGCGCTAAACCAATGAGCCACCCAGGCATCCCCAAGTAAACTTTTTCTGGTCAACAATTCACTTGTGAGTCTCACAAAATTATCTTCAAAATCAAAGAATAAAAAAGCCTTGTCAAAGGAGACTAATTAAATCTGCATAGTTTGAAAATCTCATTTAGTTATTTTTTTTTATTTATTTTTATTTATTTATGATAGGCACACAGTGAGAGAGAGAGAGAGAGAGGCAGAGACATAGGCAGAGGGAGAAGCAGGCTCCATGCACCAGGAGCCCGATGTGGGATTCGATCCCGAGTCTCCAGGATCGCGCCCTGGGCCAAAGGCAGGCGCCAAACCGCTGCGCCACCCAGGGATCCCTCATTTAGTTATTAGTTTTTAACCAACTTCTATTTAAAAAAACGTTCAGAGCACATTATAAATGGTGAAATAAACTGATTAAAGTTTGACCCAGAACTTTCAACTACTTCCCTGAAGAACTAGACAGATCTTCCAATACACTGAGAACAGTGGTTAAGCTTTTAATTTCTCAAAATGTTAAACCTACCACAAGCTTATCTGAAATATAAAACAGAATCAATCTTCCTTCCAACAAGCAACACAGAAATATCTGATTCAGACTAGCATCAGAAAATGTAATCTAAAAACGTCTACATCCAGCTCCTTTTTAAGAGGAAATATATGAGAAAGTATATCAAGATCACTTCAATATTTGCTTTAAATAAAACAATTCCTTGTGGTTCTCACAGCCCCCAAAGGTTCAATTCCCTGTAGACAGTAGTAGTAGGAAACACTGGTTTTTGACAGAATGGAATGGAATCAAGTAACTCACCTTTCCCTTTGTATCCCGGCTACTAAAAAGCAAGATCAAATATTCCTTCTTATGGTGAATGTATTTGCTTATTCACATTTTAAATAGCTTCATTTTCTATTTGTGCTAATAAGCTTAAAGCCTGTCTTTCACAATAATCCTTCCAGTAGGGAAGAGGGAATGTCAGTGTTCCTACCTCATCCCACCTCATCTAATGGTACAGCCATTGTTACATAATTTTAAGAAGTAATTAAAACATAATTCCATCTTGTCAGTCACAAGGCCACAAACATATTCGTTAAAATGCAGGTAATAATGTCATCACAAAGTATCAATTAGCATCTCAAAGATTTGCTCAAATTGTGTAAGGAATCACTGATGGTTTATTATGATAAGGCAATTCACTTGCATAAGATACTTTTATTTCCCTAGTATAAAAGTTCTTCCTTAGTTGTAGGAGGAAACTAAACCAATTGCTAAGAATGTTCCCCCAATCAGTCCATGCTCTTCTCCCTAAGTAATTCACTAAAAGAACATAAAGTATCCTTAAAAAAAATTCTGGTTCTGAATGCTGCATGTCTTACCACAACTGTTAAACAGTTTTAGTACTCTACCCTAAATTATAAAGGAAGAAAAAAACAAAACTACCTCCAACAGTGCTCATTTCAATGTGGCTTAAAAATAATCAAATATTATGCCTTAGTCTATATTATTTTATTCCTCTCATAATCTTCAAATAATTGAGTTTGCCAGTTTTTCCACTTTTAAAACAATATGGTGCTATTGTGGAGATGCTGTCTCAGATCCCTGAAAACAAAGACAGAATCTACATTCTGTCAAAGATCTGTGAAACTTAAACTGAATGTCTTAAATTCTTCCAAGGCCCCACATATTTTGTGAATACTTCTGGAGTATTTAGCTTTCCACCTTACTTGAACCCATTTTCCAGTAAAAAAAAGGAAGCACACCACAAGCCTGAGCTATTTGATTATGGCCAGCATCTCAAAGTTGGCTTCACACATAAAACGCTGATGTCAATCTGTGCTTCAATTAAGTCTTCAAAGCAAAACAACAAAAAAGGCTAAATTTGGTGAAGCAAAGTACTGCCTCTACTATCATTATCAGAACAGAAATATGACACAAAAATGAGATATTTGACATGCAGTTTTATCTTGAAACATGCATTTATGAAAATGAAAATATTCACTTATGCGGAGGAAAGGGAACAGGAAATGTTTAAAAAGCAAAGGTTCCTGCATACAAGTACATTAAGAGCATTCTCTCTACCTTAATATTTAAGCATTGGAGAATAATTTTTCTAACAAAGAAAGCAATAGCCTAGAAAATCTCCTGATACTGCTACATTTTTTTTTTTTTTTGAAAAACACATCTCTTACCAGGAAAATGGACCAAGACTTATTCTTAGCTTGTGAATACAGGTCAAAATGAGAAAATAAATGTCAATGAAAACTAAAATATGAAGCAGCTGAATTTAAAGTATCTTTTGAAGAAAAAAAAAAGACTCAACAACCAAGACAAATCTCTTTGAATGATTATTTGCCATAAACTCCCTCCTCCTGCCTCCCTCCAAAAAATTCAGGTCAGACAACATTTAATGAACATCCAAATGCACTTAGATAAGTTCTGTAAGATGTAAAATCATTTAGTAGCAGAAGAAGAAAAAGAATGGCAACCAAAACTCTGCCAATTAAATTTTAAAAGTTTATTTTAACTACCAATAATAAGACCTAACAAAAATTTCAAATTGAGATGTAATTTTTTAAAAACTAAAATAATTAAGTTCTTCTAACAAATAGATAATACTCAACAAATATAAATATCTCAAAATTAGACCAGGTATGGACATGAGGCTAACATCTTTAGATTAACACCTTGGAACATAAATCCATTAAGGTTGCTTGTGACACAAAGAAATGCTAAGTTCCCCGTGTTAACGATTTTTCTAAAAACAAACTTCACCACTGGATCTACCAGTACATGAAAGTTTATTAGTATAATCATAGCAAGTCCTATGCTAGAATGAAGTTGTCAAGAAACTAAAACTCTATTCCCAAAATTAAAGTGATTAAATCCGTATCTTTCATATGTGGCAGAATTAAAATGTTTGCATTTATTTTTTTTAAGATTTTAATTTATTTATTCATGAGACAGAGAGAGAGGCAGAGCAATAGGCTGAGGGAGCCCCATACGGGACTTGATCTCAAGACCCCAGGGTCACAACCCCAGCCAAAGGCAAACACTCAACCACTGAGCCACCCAGGTGCCTTGATTTGTTTTAAATTAATATTCAGGGAATATGTCTGCAAGTGAAACCATTCAGAGTTCTCTGTTCTCTAATTCTTTGGAATGTTCACCTTTCTTGTGTATTTTACAATATTGGTCATATTCTAAAAGCCAAATCTATAAATGGATTTGCTAATTATCTGTTGGCACATTAACTTCATTTTTTAACATTTCTAGTTGCTAGTTTATATTTAAGAAGCTCTGTTTTCAGACAAAGGAAAAGATTTTTGGTAATATATTTACAACCCCATTCATTCTAATAAAATGAAATGCTAGACACAAGAACTCTGAAGTTAGACTATATGCAACCAAGTTTTCAAAGAGGGGAAAGGAGTCAAATAAATGAAGCCTAAGTACTGGATGATGATGTATTTGTCTATTTAAAATATCTGATTATGTCATACAACTGACCATTTTATGCTCTCTTCATGTAACAGAATACAATTATAAAACTACACTGATTTGGATCTACTATAATTCAAACAACATTCCTCACGTCATGGAGTAACTACATACAAATAAGCCCTAACAGTTTTGAAAAAGCTCTTCAGGAACAATACACATAGCATGGATCATGCAAATATACATACAGCGTATCCAAAATCTCATTTTGACAACGTATTTCAACCTCCTACATCACTATTTTTCTCCAACCAATGCCAAGAAGCCAATCAGAATTCAGATTTTCACCTCCTAGCCCTAATACCACTCATTGTAAGGTAAAAGCAATAATAAAACTGTCAAAAACAGATGGAACAAGGAAGCTGAGCAATCTATGAAGATGACAGGCCCTAAATAAGTAAACAAAATAGTGACTGATTTATCAGTTTGGGGAGGTTATCCTAATCTAATATAGATGAAAACGATGGTTTAGGTAACCTCCCGTTCTGCTTTCCCTGCACACAAGGAACTTAATAGCTTAATTTGTTAAATGGCATGTACAAGGATCTGGAAAATGTTCCTAACAGTTAAAAATGAATGTTTATCAAATAGACATCTCATGTAATAAACCAAAAAGCTCTCACTCCAAGCATATGCTAGAAAGGCGAGGGGGAGTGAGGCGGGAGCTGGGGCCTGCAGTGGGGGGACGGCGTGGGAGGGGGGACCAAACTAAATTTGAAACATAGTCCCCACTCTTCAAGGGTCTCTCAATTCGTTAGAGTACAAGAGTACGCAGCAGTAAGTCAAAGACCAACTAATTGCTAACCTGAGTGGTACAGACTTTAAGAGCAAGAGCTGTCCAGAGAAGTTTAAATATCTAAAGATTGGAATAATAATATTACTTTTAATAGCTATCACTTGAGCACTTACTATAAGCCAAGTGCTTTACAGGTATTATTAATCTTCACAACAATCCTTTGAGTAGAGTACTTATTAATCCCAATTTACTCAAGGGGAAACGGTCAAAGTGGTTAAGGAACTTACCCAAGGTCACTCAGCTAGTTAAGTGGCTAAGACCGCCGCTTATCCAGGAAATACAATTCTAGAGCTCACACAGTTAAGACTTGGTAAAGCAGCGCGAGTGCGAGTGCGCGTGGAGCGGGGGGGAGGGGGGCGCGGGAGGGGAGGAGGAGGAGTCCATACAAGCTGGCAATATCACACGCGCAAGATCGGGCAACGCATTCCCCGGGTTTCGTTCGAAGTAACGAAGTTCCAAAGATTCGTTATCTTTCGCGCGAGCAACCGTAAACTGACTATGGGGGAAGGGGGCGGCCGACCGCAAAAATGGCTAACGAGAGTTAGCTCATACAGCGTTGAGCTTTGGTTAATAAAGCGATTCAGAGAACGAAATTAGAAATAAATTCTTTGTTTTTGAATCTGGGGTTTTACTGCTTAAACGATTTCTTTCTTTCCGAGGGAGCGCGAACTGAAATTTGGGGCGAGGAAACCGCGGGTATGGCAAATTACTGTTTTCTGTATTACCAGGGAAAAAAACAAGTTTTATGACTAAAGGAAACGCGTTATTCCAGGTACTTGAGAACCCTGAGAGTCGCCAAAATTAGTTGCAGTCCCAGGACAAAATGGGGTTTAAGAAACATTTAATGACGAAAGTTGAATCAAAACCGAAATGGCTCTAAAGTGAAAAGCCGGAGCAAAGAAATGCCGGTAGGTCTTCGTGGGAAAGCGGCAATCCCAGCTACACTTCTCCCACGGCCAGCGGCGCCGCGCGAGGCCGGGACAATCCGAAAGACCGCTCCCCGGGAGGACGAGACGTGCCAACCGGGGCTCTTCGCGACGCCCCGGGCATCGCGGCGGCGGGCGGAGAGGAGGGGAGGGAGTCGGGACGGTTCGCCCTCCTCGGACTTCGGGCAAAGGAGGCGTCGGGCTCCAAACTGCAGAGTCGAACGGGTGCAGAGTGAAGAAATGGGACACAAAGATGTAAAGTCCGAACCCCCCCTCCCGGCGCGGCCCCGTAAAGAGAAAGGAGCCAAGTGAGCTCAAGCGAAGAGGGGGACAAAAAGACGGAGCGGGAGCACGTAGACCCGCAGGGGCGAAACGGGAGTTCTGCTGAGACACTAAAGGAAGACAGCCTACGGCGGGCAACGGGGATTTTGGAGAGGCCAGAGAAGGAAGGAGGTCGGCGGCGGTTACCAGCACCTCTCCTCCCCGAGTTCGAAACTCCTAGCCAACCCTCCACACCCGCCGCCCCGATGGGGGAGGGGGCACATCTTCCCCCCACAACCTCTCCCCACAAGGGAGAGCACGGCTGACGCCCGGGCCCGGCCCGGCCGTGCGCCCGCCTCCAGCCCGGACACTCACAATTCGCCTCTCCCTGATTTCTCCCAGTTCTTTATCCACTCTACGGGAACCACCACAGTTGCGGCCGCCATCTTCCCCTCACTAGTAGCAGAGGCCCGGATGTGTAGCACGCGAGCGAGGGGTCAAAGGGGAGCACCGCCCACGGGGAATGCCGGGAGCTGCGAGTTCGGTTTTCGGTTTCCCGCCCCACTTTCTTCCCCACCCGCGGAAACCCGAGGCCTGGCCTCCAACCAGGTGGCTGAGACCCGTGGGTCCTTGGCAGTGACTACGCCGACCGCGCCCTCTACAACCCTTGCTCTGGCTTCCCTTGAGAACAGGAAGAATGCCATCCCCAGACCGACACATAGCCCTTGTCCTCTTCGGTAGTATCTACTCCAGGCCACTAATTCAAACATGTATTTTTCAAGCACCTAGTGTGTGCTAGACACTGGGGACAGAGAAGCACTAAGTCATTGTGCCTACCCTCAAGGAGCTCACAGTCTGTGGGAAAAACTAACATAAGATCAATTTACAATACACGCTACTAACTGCTGAGATCAAAGAAATTCATCAGAAAATAAGCAGCCATTTACTATGTGCTAGACATGCTAATACAAGGGATACAAGCAGAAACTGACCCCTGGAAACACTTGCCGCCATCAGCGCTGCCACCCTACTGTAATCAGCCTCTGTCTCCGTAACCTTAGACAAAACTAGGGGGCGCAATTACCATAAGAAACAACTTGTTTACATTACAGAGTCTCAAAGTATCTCCTGACAAATACTATTTCAAAGGCGAAATAGGAACTATGGTGGGAAAATATGGCGGACACCGTCCCAATTATGATGAAAAATCAGCACGCCCGGGAATGAGCATCATTTGCCTCCTGATAAGGTGATAAGAAAAGCACTAACCAATTTTGTAGCATTCATGACACGGAAATTCGCAGAACCTGAATTCAATCGTGAGGGAACATCAAACAAACCCATAGAGGGACAGTCTACAAAATTACTGGCTTGCACTCTTCAAAATCATCAAAGTCACTAAAGACAATCTAGACATATTGAGGAACTCCTCCGGATGAGTAGAAACAACAGACAGGACAACGGATCCCCAGCCAGAAAAAGATCATTTTTCTTTTGCTAAGGGCATTATTGGGACAATTGACAAAATTTGAATATCTGTAGATTAACAATATTCTACCAATGTAAATTTCCTGATTTTTTTTTTTTTTATACTTGTACTATGGTTAATGTGAAAGTCCTTGTTTAAGAAAATACTCGCTGGAGCACTGAGAGGTAATAGGACATTATGTTGCAACTTACTCTAAAATGTCTCAGAAGAAAACCTAGGATGATTAAGCAAATGTAAAATATTAACATGCTAGGAGTCTAAGTGAAGGACATGCAGGGACTTTCTGTTCTATTTGTGCAACTTTTCAAAATAAAAGTTTTTTTAAAATACGGGTTTGGCAGAAATTTTAGAAAGCCTAGGCAAACCAAAGAAATAAACCTTATCACACATATATTAAGGTATGAACTTTAGAACTAGTATCTTCTAAATTTGGCAGTTTTCACCAAATGGATCAGGTTCATTTGCATTGAAAAGATGTTGAGAGGGATAGGCTGTATTCAGAATAAGTTCTGGGAAAATACTACATTGTTCATGATTGTTTTTCATCAGCTATTTCTAGTCTCCTAACGTCCTGATTTTGAAGCCCTAAAGCCACTAATTAGAAAATACACACCGTTTAGTTTCAGTGAAATCTGTTCATAAAAACCCTTTGCCATTTCAAGGAGGTTCAAAGATATGCTCGCTGATTTTTTTCATTTTTCATTATTATGGATTCTTCAAAAATGAACAGAAAGGCACAGTGAATCCTCATTGCACCATCATCCTCCCTTAAAAACATGTGAAACCTTTATTACAGAATGGCTTTTGTGATACAAGAAACATTCTCCTGCTGCTTATGGATACTTTACTGTGTAACCTATAGCAGTGGGCATTATTTACATTTGAGTCCAAATAGATCTTTGCAGAGGACAGGGAGGATGGTGTGCAGTTTATAACCCCCCAACACACACCAGTTGTTACAAAAGGCTCTCTAGACATTGCAAAATGTCTCTTTCAGTGCAAATAACCCTGTTGAGAGCCAATGACCATATTCTGCTGTATTGTGGTTTACCTTGCCACTTTATCACAGTGATTTCTCCTTCCAAACACTGAACTATGTGCAGTATGCATACTACTCAGTATGCCACAAATGTGGTATGACCTGACTGCAGTGATGTCCTTTGAAGCCTTGATTTTCCCTTCTCCCAGAGCCTGCAGAACTATTTTTACATGTTATTATGACTCCTTTAGGAATTCCTCAGAGCTAATTGGCTTTTCACTCAGGCCCTGAGAGTACTGTTCCCTGGTGATCTCACTGGCTCCGGGGTACCAATGGACTAGGCAGGGACTGAGGTCTGTGGTGAAGGCTAAGGATTGGGTGTTCAATGTTGACAGTCTGATGCATGAAGTGATAGGTTAATTTTAGGTCGTGTAAGGTCAAGCAAAACAAGACAAAATAAATAATCGAAGGATGAATGCAAAAACTGTATCCGTTGTGGAATTGTGCCCTAGAATGCTGACTATTGGTAATGGATTTCTATTAACTAAAGACTTAATTATGTTAAATATACATATCAAAATTTCTAGAATAACCACTATCATAAAAGGATATTATATCTCCTCCAAACTACCAAGAGGGGAGAAATTTAAAGAGAGAAAGAGAAAAAAAAATCAACCAATCCAAAAAAGGCAAAGGAAAAACTTTTTGGAAAAGTGGGACAAAGAATAGAGGAAGATGGTAGATTTAAACTTAAATATATCAATAATTGCATAAAATGTAAGTGAACCAAATGCTCCAGTTAAAAGTAAAGATTTATCAGTCTGGATTTAAAGAAGTCTAGCTATTTTTAAGAGATAGCCCCAAAACACACATACACAGTAAATTTGAGAGTAAAAATGATAGAAAGAAATACACCAGGAAATAGTATGATCAACAAAACTTAAGCTGTTACAGCTAAATTAATATCACACAAAACAAACTTCAAGGGAAAAATAATTACTAGATTTAAAGAAGGTTACAAGGGGTGCCTGGCTAGCTCAGTTGATAGCGCATGCAACTCTTGATATTGGGGATGTAGGTTCAACCCCCATGTTGGGTGTAGAGATTACTTAAATATAAAATCTTTTAGGGGTGCCTGGGTGGTTGGGTTGGTTAAATGTCTGCCTTTGGCTCAGGTCATGATCCCAGGGTCCTGGGATCCAGCCCCACATCCCAGGATCAAGCCCCACATCAGGCTCTCTGCTCAGCAAAGTCGGCTTCTCCCTCTCCCTCTGCCCCCCTCAGCTCGTGCTGTCTTTCACTCTGTCTCGCTCTCTGTCAAATAAATAAATAAATAAATAAATAAATAAATAAATAAATATTTTAAAAATAATTTTTAAAAAATAAAGAAGGTTACAATATATTGATAAAATTTCAATTCAACAGAAAAAATATAATACTAACCTTGGATGTATTCAACTGCTTTGACTATGTGAAACAAAAATTAACACAAATTCAAGGAGAAATAGACAAATCCACCAGCACAGTGAGTCTTTAATTCGTCTCTCTCATAAATTCATAGATGAAGCAGACAAAAAAAAATCAGTAAAGATGTAGAAAATTTGAACATCAAATGAACAAGCTAGTTCTAGTAGATACACAAAGAACACTGTACCTAGCAACTGGAAAATAAACATTCTTTACAAGAACACATGAACAAGCCACCATGTACAGACTGTTCACTGATCAAAAGCACTTAGCCAAGGGTACAAACGGGGGTCAAAATCCATCCCATGCTCCACTTGCCAAACCACGTGCTCAGGTATGGTGCTATATCCATCTAGAAGAAAGAGCACATTTTCCTAATTCATACAAAAGCAATATGTCATCCAGTAGTGGTCCAGCACATGGAACATTTATGAAAGTTAATCATATACTAGGTTAAAAAAAAGTCAACAAATTCCAAAGAATCAGTTTCATACAGTTCACATTTTCTGACCACACTGCAATTAAAGTAGAAATTAGTAACAAGAAGATAAAGAAAACATTTATGTTTGGAAATTTCAAAACATACTTTGAAATCATACATCAAAGAAAAAAGTCATACTAAAAATTAGAAAATACTTAGAACAGAACAATAATCAAAATATTATATATCAAAACTAATAGGGGCACCTGGATGGGTCAGTTGGTAGAGCAAGCAACTCTTGATCTCGGAGTCATGAATTCAAGCCCCATATTGGGCATAAAGCCTATTTAAAAAAAAAAAAAGAAAACTAATAAAAAATTATGGGTTGCCACCAAAGTGGTATTTAGAAAGATATTTATGTCATGAAACCTTTGTATTTTTAAAGAAGGCTAGAAATTAAAAAGCTAAGCATTCAATTTAAGAAGTTACAATAACAGTAAATGAAAGAAAGCAAAAATAAGGATGTTTCAAAATAACAAATATTAATAAAAAAAAATATCCGATACAAAAGATCAATAAAACCAAAAATTGGTTGGTTGAAAAGTCTAATAAAACAGATAAACCTAAAAAAAACCCAGATAAACCTGTGGAAAGACTGATAACAAAAATGGGAGAAGGTATGTATAAACAAGTATTAGGAATTGTATCAGTTGGGTTCATGACAGGAAATAGATGACATACACAAAGTGGATAATTATTTTTTTAAAGATTTTATTTACTTATTTGAGAGAGAGATCATGCTTGCAGAGGAGCAGGGGGGAGGGGCAGAGGGAGAGGGAGAAGCAGGCTGTAGGGAGCCCAACGTGGGGCTCAATCCCCGGATCATGACTTGAGCCCAAGGCAGATGCACAACCAGCTGAGGAACCCAGGCACCTCTCAAAGTGGATAATTAAAGACAGGTGGGTTGGGTTTTTTTTAGATTTTTTCAAAAGATTTTGTTTATTTATTCATGAAAGAGAGAGACAGAGACATAGGCAGAGGGAGAAGCAGGCTCCTGCAGTGAGCCTGATGCAGGACTTGATCCCAGGACCCCAGGATCACGACCTGAGCCAAAGGCAGACATTCAACCACTGAGCAACCCAGGTGCCCCTCAGATTTTATTTTTAAGGAATCTCTACACCCAATGTGGAACTCAAACTTACAATCCCAACATCAAGAGTCACATGCTCCATGGACTGAGCCAGCCAGGCTCTCCTAAAGAGGGTTTAATGAAGGAACCATGCACAACGATGTGAGTGGGCCAGATTAAGGGAAATCAGCAATGGATGGTGAAGCACCTCAGGGCTGGCAACACTGAAAGACGTTACCATCTGTAAGCCTGAAGAGGCAAGGAGAGGGAATGGTTACCAAAAACTGAGGAAATAAGGAAAAATAAAATAAAAAGGAAAGAAACATTCAACAGGAAATGTGGCCTTCTGTAGAGGAATCACTGCCAACTCACATCCCTGCAGGGAGGGAATGTGGGGAATACATGTCCTGACTTTTCCTCCTTCTACCATCTGATCTCCTGTGGCTGATACCTCCCATTGGCTGATGGCTACTGAAAGCCATAAGGGGGGAGGGCGGGGGAAGCCAAATGCAGTTAATATGGGTCAGGGAACAGAGCAGGGTGGAGAAGGATGTAAAGTGAATCTTGAAAGGGAACAAAAAAAAAAAAACAAAAACAAAAACGGGACGCTTGGGTGGCTCAGCGATTGAGCATCTGCGTCCGGCTCAGGGCATGATCCTGGAGTACCGGGATCGAGTCCCACATTGGGCTCCCTGCATGGAGCCTGCTTCTCCCTCTGCCTATGTCTCTGCCTCTCTCTCTCTGCGTGTCTCTCATGAATAAATAAATAAAATCTTTAACAAAAAAAAAAAAAGGAAAACAGAATTCCCAGCACTGACTGTTCCTTTTGCCCCTCCAAACCACTCTTGCCCTTCGTCCAGATGAAAAACCCATGCCCTCCAACAGAATGTACAAATTGCCATCAGCTACTGTATTATTGCAGGGGGATGTCAATTCATTCATAATTCCACATGAAATCTAAAAATATTCACCACCACCAGTGCTTTTCATATACAGTAGAAGGGAATGGGGGCTCTAAACATAAAGCATAGTTGCTATAGGGGCACTTGTGTGGCTCAGCTGGTTAAGTGTCCAACTCTAGATTTCGGCTCAGGTCATCAGGGCTGTGGGATCAAGCCCTGCATTAGGCTTCATGCTGGGAGTAGAGATTGCTTGAGATTCTTTCTCTCCCTCTTCCCCTGCCCCTCTCCCAGTGTGTGCCCTCTCTGCCCCCTCAAACCCCCCCACTTTCAAATAAATATTTTAATTTTTTTAAAAACATAGTTGCTACAGTCCCTCCTTCTTGCCTTCAAGCAGGCCCAATGTTGATAATCATAGCTTCAATTTTTCTGCCACCCACTCCATGCTTCCCTTGCCCTCTGTCAGCATCTCAGTAGGACAGGATATGTTCCCTGGTGGAGTGACATAAACCTTCATCCTCATGGATGTGAATCCTTATAATCTTACCTTGACTGGGTTACCAGTTTTCACTGACCAGTACTATTGAACAAGAGAGTGATAGGAGGCACCTCAGTGAGGCCCCTGAGTTCTAGAGATAGTTCTCCTTGCCTCCATTGTGTAGGAGCAACCTAATCTGCCTTTGGTAATCAGGATAGACCACCCTGGTCTGTACAGTGACCCCTTGCCTGCCTGTTAAACAGCATGGAGAACACAAAATGGCCAGAGGGCAATGTCAGTTCCCAAAACAGGATCCTGACATGTTCCCTGGTGGAAGCATTTCTCCCTTGGGCATTAGAACCTCTTAATCCACTGAGTCCAAGATGTAGGGATGGGAAGCAAACATTTCTTGAGGGAGAAGGGTCAATCCCACCTCTACCTCTCAAATCCTGGACCCACACATTCTGACAACAAGGGAGATGATATGATATATTAGCCCTTGGTTTAAAGTATATACTAGGTTCTGTAGGACAGTACCCCAAATTTGCAGGTTATGGTGCCATAATTGAGCCTTTGGCAGGAAATTTCACCATTCTATCAAGCCAGTTGCTTCTAGGTGATGAGACATGTGCTAAGACCAAAGAATTCCATGGGAACAAGCCCATCGCCACACTTACTTCACGCTAAACTGAGTTCCTTTGTTGAAAGCAATGTTGAGTAGGATACCATGGTGATGAATCAGGCATTCTGTGAGTCCACATGGTAGTGCTGGCAGAAGCTTTGCAAGCATGAAAATCAAATCCGTATTCAGAATATGTATCTATTCCTGTGAAGACAGTCAGTGCCTCCTCCGTGATGAAGGGGTTCAGTGTAACCAATCTGCCACCAGATGACTATCTGGTCCCCCCAAGGAATGGTACCATATTGGTGCCTCAGCATTTGGTCTCTGCTGATAAGCAGGTTGCCAATTCAAAGTGGTAGCAGACAGATCAGCTTCAGTGAGAGAAGACCCCGTATATATACCTCATCCCAGCTGGCACAACTATTTTGTATATGGGTCTACTGAGCAAGCACTAGGGTAGCTGAAGAGGCTGACACCAACAGAATAGGTTATCTTATCCACCTGATTACTGAGAGCCTCTTCCATGGTGGATGTCCTCTAGATGCAATTGTATGGAACACAAATATCTTCACACTTCTGGCCCATTCTAGGAGGCCTATACATATACCTTTTTCCCAGGTCCCCTTATCACCAAATTCCTATCTTGTTCTTTCCACATTCTTCTCTGTCCAGCCAACATGTTAGCCTCTGTCCCTGAATCAGTCTACATCAGTGTATTAGGCCATTTGTCCATCCACCAAAGTAAATAATTAGATATACTACTTGGTAGGATTTTCCTTTCCTTCTGTCTTTAAGGGCCATCCCTGAGTGGAGCTGTCAGCCACCTGTGACCTACTTCTGCCAGGTGCCAGCCTACCATGCAGATCCATCTATAAAGCCATAGGAATACATTTTCTTGTTCTGTTCAATGATTATAGAGAACTCTCCTTGAGGTCATATGTAGGGGCTGATGGAGAGGCAGTGATGTAATAGGACCAAGTACCATGTGAGTCTGAGTCATTTCCTCATTCACTTTTACCTTCCCAACTTTCTCAGATCTGATTTCATATACAGTGTCGATTTAACAATGGAATGCTGCTGCACATGGCCATTTGATAATTGAGTGAATTAAATAATACCCATTTCCTAATGGCCAGTTCAAGTCACATAGTCTCTTGGTGTCTCATGGTCAGAATTCAATCACTATCAGGGCCTGGTAGCCATTGCCTTTCAAATGGAGAATAACTGTCAGTTAAGGAAAGTATGGCCTGGGATCCCTGGGTGGTGCAGCGGTTTGGCGCCTGCCTTTGGCCCAGGGCGCGATCCTGGAGACCCGGGATCAAATCCCACATCAGGCTCCCGGTGCATGGAGCCTGCTTCTCCCCCTGCCTGTGTCTCTGCCTCTTTCTCTCTCTGTGTGACTATCATAAATAAATAAAAATTTTAAAAAATTATTAAAAAAGGAAAGTATGGCCTTACTTCAGCACCCTAAGAGTCTGCACTACGAGGCTTCATAGAACATGCACCACAGACTCGTATTTGTTGCTGAGACTTTTCTTGCTTCAGATCCGACTCAAAACTGGCAGCCTCAGAGATTACTCAGTAAATGGGTTAGAGCAGCATATCCAAATACGGTATATGTTGCCTCCTAAATCCAGAGAGGTCCAAGTATTGGTTTCTTTCTTTGTGGTGGGCAGTACAAGGAAAAACAACTTATCTCTTACTTCAGAAGAGATATTCTGACATTCTCCTATACCACTGGACCCCTAGAAATGTCATCCATGTAGCAGGCTCCTGAACTTTCACAAGGCTTATCTCCTATCCTCTGGTCATAAGGCATCTAAAATACTTGATTCTTCCTGCCCCTTAGACTCATTAGCATAATGCTATCAATGTCATGGACCAGCATTATATCTATAGAGTAAAAAGAGAAGTTCCTTCTGGTAGATTATGACAGAAAATGGCATAGTTTGAGATAGCCCTAAGGTAAGAAAGCGAGTGCAAACTATTTCTGATTATCTCTGCTGATGATAGTTGTTAGGTCAATAGGTGCCAGAGGCTGGGTTCATTTGCTCCAGTAAAGATACCACATTAAGGGATCCCTGGGTGGCGCAGCGGTTTGGCGCCTGCCTTTGGCCCAGGGCGCGATCCTGGAGACCCGGGATCGAATCCCACATCGGGCTCCCGGTGCATGGAGCCTGCTTCTCCCTCTGCCTGTGTCTCTGCCTCTCTCTCTCTCTCTCTGTGACTATCATAAATAAATAAAAATTAAAAAAAAAAAAAGATACCACATTAAGAGACAGAGTTGTGACTGGTGTCACAGCCTGATTAAATTAACAATAATTCAAAAGCATTCCCCAAAACTTAAATGCCTTTTCCTACAGGCCAAATGGGGCATGTGGTTGGAGTCATCACAATTCCATTGTTCAAGTCTTTGGTGGTGGCTCTTATCTCTTCAACTTCCCCAGGAATTTGGTGTTGCTTTGGTTTACTTTCTTGGCAGTAGAGGTGAAAGGGAAAGGGTTGCAGTTCCAGGTGAAACTACTTGACCTTTCCCTATAATAAGAACCCTCCCTCCGTGGATCATTAAGTCAGAAAAATAACGTGTGGTGAGTATGCCAAGATGGGTCCAAGTTCCCACTGAAATGAACTCAGACCAAGACCTAATTTATCACCTGACTCCCTAAGTCCCCACCCTGGATATGAACCACAGTGGCACACTATCCAATAATTAGCATCAATTCATAGCTGGAATGTTATAACCCTCAAAAGTTTCCAGATATTTTCTTTACCCTGGTCATGGCCTCCTAGTAAATGACCACAGGTCTCAGTGTGAGGAAGGAAGACTTGGAAAAAGATTTTCAGTATCCATCTGTAATAGCATTGTGGTAAGGTCCTTTCTCAAAGAGATCTGCCCTCCCCCTTAACCAAAGAGCTCCAAAAAAAAAAAAAATCACAGAGCTCCAGATCTGGGAACTGGCCTAGTAGATCTGGGAATAGAGTAAGAGTTCAAGAGCCTGCAAAATTTTTGCCCACTTGACCTAGAATTTTTCTGCTTCTCTGTATCACATCTATTTCACTTCTAGGAAATTCCATAATCATCCTCTGCAACAGATGGAAGTCAAAACACTCTATCCTTGTGCTTTATGTCAATTGCACCCACATCAATTATGACAGCTAGGCACCATCACCTGGACTCTACCTTTTAGGGCTCCATTATCCTATTGAAATCAGGGTGTCCAATTCCACTGAAGCATCTCCCACTATCATTTGTGGCCTACAGAGACTATTCGGTGGAGATTTTCAGTCATACTGGTGCTCCTCTCAGCAATATATTTCTTAATGCTTTAGTGAAGAGTGTCCTCCCAGCAGGGTGACCAACTGGTCCAGATTTTCCTGGGACTGTCACAGTTTTAAAACTGAAAATCCAAAAAAAAAAAAAAATAAAAAAAAAAAAAAAAAAAAAAAAAAATAAAACTGAAAATCCCACAGCCCAGGAAACCCTACTGCAGTCTTTCTACAAGTAGAGTTAGAGGCAGGCACTGAGCAGATTGCACATCATAGATCCACTTCAACATGCCCTTCTCCTTGGGCATTAGAACATATAGGCTCTACTGAAATCCAATAACACTTATGGGAGTGGAGACAATGAACTGTTGTGGGGTTTGGTCCTGAGGAGAATCAGTATTTCTTGTGAGGCAAACACCCCCATGAAAGTCATCAAAAGGTTTTTATGCAGAGGAAGGCTGGTACCATTAGACAAAAGATGTATGACTCCTTCTACTGGCAAGGAAGGTTCCGGGGAACATGAAGGTTAAATTTTTCTCAGCTTCATCTGTTTATATCCAAATATTTCCACCCAATGTGTCAGGGTTCTATTATTTCCCCAGGAGAGCCTGTCAGTTAACCTAAGAGCTCCAACAAGGCCGTACCTTTAATCAGTGCTGCACCTTTGCAAAGTTTATGATCAGTCCCTGAGCATGATTGCCAGGCATATCTGTCCTCCAGTTCCAGGAGAATAAAAACTACTTAAATGGTGACAGTGAGGCTCTTTGATTTTCCACTCTGATCTGTGTTGTGCATTCAAGGCTTTCCATTTGTCCTCTTTTCTGTATAAGCTCTCTACGGTCATCAGAAGCAGTTAGCCCTAGCCACATCCTTTGCAATCATCACTGTCACCATAGGGATAAGTGCTCTAGCCACTTGATTTCCCAAAGCTTTGCCCTCCACTTGTATTCCATTTCAAGCCGCCATCGCTGATAATTTGAGTAATCATCATTCAGCGCATACCACGCATTACAAGTGTCTCATTTCCCCCTAGAAAAGAGGTTGTCACAGAATGCATTCTTTAGGAAGCCAAAGCTGAAATTGAGTTTGGATGCAAAGCATTTACTGGAGAGAAAAACCTGTGAAGCAAATGAGGAGGAGGCGGCACTGGGCAGAGGCAGTACAGGCAGGCAAAACAAACCCAAATCCAAAGTATATGTCGATTCCATCAAAGACAACTCGCCATCCCTTCCAAGGTAGAAAGGGTCTAATGGAATTAAGACCATAAGGTGGTTGGCTAGTGTCCCTTTAGCCATCCACTGAATAAAGGACTCACCATTGGTCTCTGCTGTTGGCTTCTTAGGCACTCAGCAGTGGCAGTAGCTAAACCAGGCTTGGAGAGGTGAAGCCCACGCTGCTAGGCCCACTCATTGCCTCCCTCTCTGCCTGTCAGCATAACAACCTATTTGGGGCCCACTGCACAAGTATTGTGGTGGCCAAGGAGAAAGTTTGGCTTATATACCTGGTTGGTTTTGAATCTACTCTGCAGTGGATGCTTTTTGGTGAATATTAATGAGACAAAAATATGCACACTTGGAGCCAGCCCCAGTGGCCCATATACATACCTCTTTCCCAGACAGCCTTGCCACTGGTATGGCAGTGTTGTTCCTTTCATGCCTCCAATGAGGCAATATACTAGCCACTTTTCAGGATCTACTGTCCTTATATCAGGCTTCATCTTCCTCCATACAAAAGGAATGCCCAAGGGTACTGCCCACCGGAATGAGCTCCATTTAGCAAATAAGAAAGGGAGCAAAAGAAATGGGCAAGTATTTCACAGAAAAGGCCAAATGAATGTAATCAAAGAAATGCAGAATAACATCATATTATATACACATTATGCCACCAGATTGCTGACAATTCAAATTTCAGTGTCCATTTATGAAGTTTTATTGGCACACAGCCATGCTCATTCATTTACATATTGTCTCTGGCTGCTTTCCCACTACAGTGGCAGAGTTGTGTAGTTGCATTAGACTGTGTGGCCCACAAAGCCAAAAATGCTTACTGTCAGACCCTTTTCTAGGCAGTAAAGTTCAAGAAAAATTTAAGTTACATTAAGGTAAGTTAAACACAGAATCTCAACATTTCTATCTTATTCAGAATCTTCTTAGGAGCATGCAAAGGAAAGAATAGGGAAGAGAGTTAACCTCCTTCTACCTGGAAAAGATCCCTGAGTAAAGAGCCAAGGAATGCTGCCTAAAAAAGAAAAAGTAAAGTCAGTGGTTCTCAGACTTGAGTGAGCATCAGAATCAACTGGAAGGCTTGTTAACAAAAGACTGCTGGGCCCTACTCCCAGAGGTTTTGACTCAGTAGGTCTGGGGTGAGGCTGGAGAATTTGCCTTTCTAACAAATTCCCAGGTGATGCTGATGTTGCTGGTCTGGAGACTGCACTTTGAGAACTGCTGCCCTAAGAGTTAGAAGTGATTCCTAAACTGCGGTGCTTCAGCAACCTGCAACAGAATCACCTAGATCTCTGGCCCATGGTATTTACATTCTAGTGAAGAAGTGATATAATAAACAGTTAAGCAAGGAGCACCTGGCTGGTTCCATCAGTAGAGCATGTGACTCTTGATCTGGGGATTGTGAGTTCGAGCCCCACGTGGCAGGGAGAGATTACTTAAATACACTTAAAAAGGGCAGCCCTGGTGGCTCAGCGGTTTAGCGTAGCCTTCAGCCCAGGGCCTGATCCTGGAGACCTAGGATCGAGTCCCACATCAGGCTCCCTGCATAGTACCTGCTTCTCCCTCTGCCTGTGTCTCTGCCTCTCTCTCTCTCTCTCTCTCTCTCTCTCTCTGTGTGTGTGTGTCGCTCATGAATAAATAAAATCTTTTTAAAAATAAACAATTAAACACATATATAATGTCATATAAAATAAAGTGGATCATAGGAATAAAGAGTGACAAGGCATGCTAGTTAAGACAGGGAGGTCAAGTCAGGCCCTCTTTAAGAAGATGACATTGGATAGAGACAATGTCACGGGGAGAGCAAGCTATTAATAAGTTAACATTAATGTTAATTAATATCAATATGTTAATATGTGAGGAAGGAGTATTTGAGTCAGAAAGAACAATCAGTGCAAAGACCATGAGACAAGAATGTGCTTGGTGTGGGTTTCCAGAACAATTTAAGGCTAAGAATTTGACTCTTTGTTCTTTCTGGTTCCTTGTGTTCTTCCTTCCCCAGGGCAAGAAGCTTCAGTTTATTCTCTATCACACAAATAGGGTCATACAATACGTTCTGTTCTGCAACTTGCATAATCCCTTAGTGATAAATAATGAACAATCTTTCATGTCCCTACATTTAAGATTCATCTCATTGTTTGCAAAGGCTGAATATTCCTTTGTAGACATGTACCAGGGGTTTACTTTTTAAAAATCAATTATTTGTATGATGAGTTTCCTATAGATGAACAGTTAGATTGCTTCCATTTCTTGGCTATGATCCAGAAAATGCTATAGTATGCTTTTTCAAATGTGTGTGTGTGTGTGTGTGTTTGTGTCTGTGTACTTGTTCATACATTCCTTTATACACTAAAAGTTTACCAAGCTGCTACTACATGTTAGGTACCGCGTTACATGCTGAAAATACAACGTTCAGCAAAATGGACATGGGTTCTTGCTCTCATGGAATACAGGATCTACTAGGGGGAGAAAATCACACAAGAAATACGTAATTACAAACTTTGAGAAGTGCTAGCAAGGTATGGCTGTTGTTCAGCTTACCCAACTTTCACTCTCAAGCCTCCTTCCAGCTAGAATTCTGGCCAATGAGACAAAAGTGGGTCGTGGTAGACAGATCACTGTCCCCTCAGTCATATCCTTTAAAAAAAAAAAAAAGACTTTTTTTATTCATAGAGACACAGAGGGGGAGCAGAGAGAGAAGCAGGCCCCATACAGGAAGCCTGACATGGGACTCAATCCCAGGTCTCCAGGATCACACCCCAGGCTGCAGGCAGAGCTAAACCGCTGCGCCACCGGGGCTGCCCTCCTCAGTCATATCCTAATCCTCAGAACTTGTGCATATGTTAGGTTACATGGCAAAGAATTAAGTTTGCAGATGGAATTAAGCTTACTAATCAGTTAACCTTAGAAGAGGGAATGTAAGCACTGGGTGTTATAAGGAAATGATGAATCACTAAATTCTACTCCTGAAACCAATATTAGACTATATGTTAACTAAAGTTTAAATAAAAAATATGAAACAAAAAAAAGAAGAGAGAATGTAGCCTGGATTATCCAGGTAGACTCAGTGTAATCACAAGGATCCTTAAATGTGGCAGACGGAGGGCCAAAAAGTCAGAGAAGATGTGATGACAAAAAGCAGAAGTCACAGCAATGTGATTGCTGGCTATGAAGATGGAAGGGTGGGCACCAGTCAAGGAATACAGGCACCCTCTGGAAGCTGGAAAAGGTAAGGAAATCGACATTCCCTTAGAGACCCCAGAAGGAAGGCAACCCTACCAAAACTGTGATTTTAGCCTAGCAATACCCATTTCAGACTTCTAACATCCAGAACTATAAGATGATAAGCTTGTGTTGCTTTAAGCCACTACATTTACAGAGCTTTGTTAGAGCAGGCATAGGAAACTCATGCATGGATTACTTGGGAAAACTTTTGCTATCCTGATAAAAGTATCGTCCCTTCCTCTTCTTCCTTATTCTTGCCTTGAATGTGCAGCCATAGAAGTCATCCAGTGACCCTGAGGGAAAGGCCAAGACAACTGCGGAGCCATCAGCCCTGATATTGTTGAGCTGCTAAAGAAATGCCAGCAGCCCCTGACATCTAGTCTTCTAGTTCCCCTCTGTGAGCGGGGAAAAAAAAAAAAACCCTATAGACCCATACTTTTCAGCTCTTGTAGTTATTCAGTTACATGCAGACAAAAACATCTCTCAGTGACAAGTGGGTATAAACGGCAATGAGGGAATATCATGAAATATGCGCACAGTGGAATTTTTTTATGTCCAACATCCAATTCCCTTCCTATTTGGGGGGAAATCCCCAGTGTGCACAGCATTCGTGGACTACACTGCCCACTTCAAAGTCTAAAGGAGGAAATCTTTCATCTTCCTGCCCCTTGGCAGCCAGTACACAGGGCACATGCTCGCCTCAACTAGAAAAAGGACACGAGTGTATATAAAAGAAAAGGTTAACATCCTGTGCTTGATGCCCCTCCCAATATTCCCTAGGCACTCGTTTCTGTTTCAATGACTTCTTACTGCAGGCACCTGTGACTCTGCCTGAGGACTTTCTGGCTCAGGATTGTGCTTAGCCAGCAGTGTGGCAGGGAGTTAAGGTCCAAAGGAGCAAACCTATCAGTGATGAAAATGAATATAAGAAAAATGTGCCAGCTTCCTTGTTTCCTGGATGGAAAACCCAAGGCAGGGATCCCTGGGTGGCGCAGCGGTTTGGCGCCTGCCTTTGGCCCAGGGCGCGATCCTGGAGACCCGGGATTGAATCCCACGTCGGGCTCCCGGTGCATGGAGCCTGCTTCTCCCTCTGCCTGTGTCTCTGCCTCTCTCTCTCTCTCTGTGACTATCATAAATAAAAAAATAAAAAAAAAGGAAAACCCAAGGCATATTTTGTCTTCCTGAAGTCCCAGTAGAGTCAAGTCCCAGTTGCCCACAGCACTAACCTGCTCATTAAAAGGTTGTATTGTTTTTCAGATCTTCCCTGTCTCACTTCCGCACTCCCCTCCATGGCTTCCTGGGATTACCTTCCAAATAAATCACTTGGTCTCAAATACTCATCTGAAAGTCTTTTTCACCCAAAGTAAGAAATTTGATACCAGAAGTGGTCTTTTGAAGTAGACCTTCAGTATGGGGTTCTGGAATTGGATTACTCATATAACACATGAACACAAAGACCTCATTACTACTGGTAAGTAAAGTGTGGTGGCAATCCCTGGCATGCTGTAGAATTACAATTGAGAGACTCTTACCTATGCTGGATTGGGATAGGATAAAAATGGAAGAAAATGCACGGATTCATCCAATAGCTCTAGCGCTTGAAAGATGAAAACTGAGAATCAGGGAATTGGTTTGCTCTTGTCCAACAAGACATGACCTGTCTCAATGATCATAAAAATCCTAAAGAAAGCAAATGACAGGGACGCTTGGGTGGCTCAGTGGTTCAGTATCTGCCTTTGGTTCAGGTCATGACCCTGAGTTCCTGGGATTGAGTCCCACATCGGGCTCCCTGCAGGGAGCCTGCTTCTCCCTTTACCTACGTCTCTGCCTCTCTCTCTATCTCTCGTGAATAAAAAAATAAATAAATTTTTTTTAAAAAAGAAAGCAAATGACAGATGTGGTCAACCAGTTATTTTTTTTTTAATTTTATTTAATTTATGATAGGCACACAGTGAGAGAGAGAGAAGCAGAGACATAGGCAGAGGGAGAAGCAGGCTCCATGCACCGGGAGCACGACGTGGGATTCGATCCCGGGTCTCCAGGATCGCGCCCCGGGCCAAAGGCAGGCGCCAAACCGCTGCGCCACCCAGGGATCCCGTCAACCAGTTATTAAGTCAAGGAACAGAATGGAAGTAGAAGGCCTTCACGTGAACTTTTATCTTTTTTCATCTCTTCCAGAAAGGGGCAGTCTAGGCTAAAAATCAGGCCCAGATTTGATTGTGAGAGTGGTAGAGTTACAAGGAGGATGATGCTCATCTTTCTTAAGATCTGCCCCTGCCTCAGCATATTTGTTTTAGGGACAATTCTTAGTATGGCCCAAGCAGAGAAATACCATTTCTAGCAGAAGATAAAAGAGATTATTCACTGAATAGTTGTAGGACTTGGTAAATATATACTTGATGGAATTGAGAGAATAAACCTGGGAATGGATTTTGGGGGTACTGGACCAGGGAAGAATATAAAACTGGATACGGAAGAGTTTTTGATATTGGAACACTCTCCCATGACTCAGGATTTCACATCTTGGCAGGGATACCTGGAGTCAGTCCTAGTATGCTGCTGGAATGGCTCCTTGAAACTTGGAAACAACAAAGCCTATATAGTAAATGAAGTGGAGTTTATTTCCTCACAGCTCTCAAAACTAGAAGTCCCAAACCAAATTGTTGGCAGAGTCAGTTTCTTCTGAGGCCTCTCTCCTTGGCTTGAAGATGGCTGCCTTCTCCCTGTTGCCCCTCAGTCTGTGTGTTGTCTGTGTCCTAATTTATTCTTCTTATAAGGACACCAGTCATATTGGATTAAGACCTACTCATTCTGCCTTAATTACTTCTTTAAAAGCCCTATCTCTACATACATCACACTGTAAGATACTGAGAGTAGGACTTCAACATATGAATGTTGGGAGGAGGGGACATAATTGAGCTCATAACAGAAACCAGCAAGAGTATTGCTTATAAAACTAAAAAAAATGAAGATCAAATCAAGAATACTTACTCAGTAGCCTGTCAGTTGCCACAGTGGAAAAATCATTTTCCTTTTTCTGATTTCCACCCCTGAGCAGGTTCTCAGACCCAGAACTGATCAAATGAAGAGAGGCCAAGTCCCCATGAGGAAGGATTCTGCAAAGCAACAGCAAATATACACAGTTATGATTCCAGCAAGTCTGCCTTAGCAGGACCTAGCCCATTTATCAGTGTGACTGTGAAGCAGAGGGAAAAGGAATACCCGATACCCATATTTTGTGGAGGTGATGTCAGAGAACCTAAAGCACTGTCATAGGGCCCTCTGTTAGAGTGGGATGTGTGGAGGTTCAGTAAGAAATGGAGTCCTAGCCCAAGTCTTACAGTGAATCCAATGGATCCACACCAGAGAAATTTCTCTGGTCCCTGACTATATTCTTGGAAGAGACATATTCAGCAGTTAGAAGAACTCTCAAATTGTTCCCTCACATAACAGGCAAAAGCCATCATGATAGAAATGGCTAAGTGGAAACTCCCCGAAGCCAGCGAAAATAAGAAGCAATGCCATACCCTGATGGGACTGGCAGGGAATAGTGCCAGCTTCCTTACCTCCTGCCCAGGTGAGACAACTTTGAGGTGTATTCCACAGTCACCCCATGAGGACTGAGACCTAACTTCCCAGAGCCATACCTGCTCACTAATGCAATTTGCATTGGTTTCCTTCCTTCCCTGCCTCGCTTTTTTATTTCCCTACCGATGCTTATCACCTCCCAAGTAGACTACTTATACTCAAAGCCTTACCTCAGTGACTCACGGTGGGAAAACCCAACCTAACACACCTCCTCTCTGGCCTTTGTTCATACTGAAAAATACACATATGGAAGGTTTTTGTTGCCATTGTTGTTGGTTGTTACCTCCCAAAAACTCATACCATATGCACTGTTCTGCAATAAACTTTTTTCATTTTATAAGGCTTTATGGAAATTCTTTAGGCCAATAAATTATATATCTAATTCATATCTTAATAGCTGTGTCAAATTCCATAATATGGATATCCATATCCATCCTCCTACAGCTAAACATTTAGGTAGTTTCCAGACTTGCCTCCACAAACAATGCTGCCCTGCCATAAGCATTCTTAGACATACAGCCTAAGGAACCAGTACTTCTATTTATATAGGATAGACTCTGAAATTAAGGATTGCTAATCAAAAGTTATGCGGGTATGTGTATTTTCACTGACAAAAATCTGCCTTCTGGGGCAACTGTGGCACAGTCGGTTAAGCATCCGACTCTCACTTTCAGCTCAGGTCACGATCTCAGGGTTGTGAGATCGAGCCCCAAGATGGGCTCGTGCTCGTAGGAAGTCTGCTTGAGATTCTGTCTCCCTTTCCCTTTATCCCCTCCCTCTGCTTGCTCTAAATAAATAAAATCTTAAAAACAAGCCCACAATGATGGAGGTATGTCAAAGGGACACAGGAGTCAAACTGAAAGAGCTCCTGATAACCCAAGCTGGAACAACTTAAGTAACAACAAAAAAGTAGTGTTAGATTAAAGTATAAAATACATATTCACAGATTCATACTCTTATAAATAAACGATTATATAAAGACATAGGGAAAAGAGAAAAATCTCCCACTCAGAAGAATTCCAAATAAGTTTATGTAAACACTCTGCCCTCAAGGAGGTATGTCATAACCCCCCACTACTTATGTGGACTATGTGGGACACTTGGGTGGCCCAGTCAGTTAAGTGTCTGCTAGGGTCATGGTCTCAAGTCCCACTCAGTGGGGAACCTGCTTCTCCCTCTCCTCCCCCTCTCCTCCCTGCTTGTGCTCTCTGTCGCTATCTCTGTCTCTCTCAAATAAATAAATAAAATCATTTTAAAAACTTATTTTAAAAAGTGCAGACTGTGCATGATGGCATCCCTCCAAAGAGTACAGTATAGGTGATGGGGGGAGCAATTTTCCAGTGGACAAAACTGACAAACGCTACCTCAACAGGTGATCAAGGTTAATAAGAACAAAGATGCTATTTTGATAATATGTCCTCTTTGCTAATATGTGATGACATAGCATGTTACCTCCATGGTGATATTCAAAACCCGTAACACTAGTCTAATATTGAGAAAACAAACTTCAACTGAGGAACATACTGCGAAATACCTAACGAGTATTCCTCAAAGCGGTCAAGGTAATGGAAACCAAGGAAAGTCTAAGAAACTGTCACAGTCAAAAAGAACCCAGTGAAATATGACTGCTAAATGTAATGTAGTATCCTGGATGGGATCCTGGAATAGAAAAAGGACATTAGGGTAAAACTCAGGAAACCTAAATAAAGTATAGAGCTTAGTTGATAAAAATGAATCAATATTGCTGTATGGTGAACAAATTATGACAAATGTACCGTCTATATTAATGTAAGATGTTAATAAGAGAAACTGGGTGTGAGATTTATGGAAACTCCATACTATCTTTGCTATTTTTCTGTAAGTCTAAAATTGTCTTAAAATAATTTCATTAAAAATTGTTCATTCATCTAAGTTATACTTTTGATGTGGTATGATGTAGGGGCATGGCTGTTTTCTTTCATGTGGGATAGCCAATTGTGCCAACATCAGTTTATCAAACAATTGGATTAAAGTGCTGCTTTTGTTATCTATTACTTTACAATGCATAGTTGGATTTTGGTTCTGGACAATTATATTTCGTTGACCAAATGTTTATTCCTGGATAGGTATCATACAACAATCAATATGTTTTGATTATGGTGATTTTATGGTACCTTTTATATCTGGTAAAATATACTTGCAGCTAATCTCACAAAGGATCAATTTCTGTAACATGTAAAGAGTCACAATAAAATCAACAATAAAATGAGTGACAACCCAGTAGAATAATGGCAAACAATATGAGCATACAGTTCACAAAACATAAATATAAATGGCTCTTTGACATATGAAAACATGTTCAATCGGAGAAGGACAAACATTATATGGTCTCATTCATTTGGGGAATATAAAAAATAGTGAAAGGGAATAAAGGGGAAAGGAGAAAAATGAGTGAAAATATCAGGGAAGGAGACAGAACATGAGAGACTCCTAACTCTTGGAAACGAACTAGGGGTGGTGGAAGGGGAGGTGGGCGGGGGGTGGGGGTGACTAGGTGACAGGTACTGAGGGGGGCACTTGATGGGATGAGCACTGGGTGTTATTCTATATGTTGGCAAATTGAACACCAATAAAAAATAAATTTATAAAAAAAAGAAAAGAAAAGAAAAGAAAAGAAAAGAAAAGAAAAGAAAAGAAAAGAAAAGAAAAGAAAAGAAAAGAAAAGAAAAGAAACTAAGTCCGCAGGCACTGTGGAACTGCGAGGGACAAGACGTGTGCTCAACTCGCAGAAATAAATACGCCTTGAAGAAAAAAAAAAGTAAACATGCTCAAACTTTATCATAAATAGGAAAACATAAAATGAAACCACAGTTCACAGATAAACAAAGACCAAAAAGTCTAATATAATGCTATTTTTGTGAGAATGCAGGGAAACACCCACTTTCATACATTGTTGGTAGAAATATAAATTGATACAACTTACATGGAGAGCAGTTTTGGCACCTTATACAAGCATTTAAAATATACATGCTGCTTGACTCAGAAATCTTATGTGCTCTACAGAAGCACTAGAAATCCTATGCTATATATGTATATTCCCATATATATATATGTATAGTTGGGAATATACATATTGTATATATGATGCTATTCATTGAAAGACTGTTTATTATAGAAGGAGATCTGTGAGGTATTTTAAATATTAAAGTCCATCAACAGAGAACTCGTTAAACACTGGTAAATCCCTAAAATGAAATTCTATATGCACAAAGGAACAAGAAGCAAGCTCTTCAGGAACAAGAAGCAAGCTCTTCAGGAACATCTCAGAGTTACATTGGTAAGACAAAGCAATATGGGGACACCTGGGTGGTTGAGTGTCTGCCTTTGGTTGAGTGTCTGCCTTTGGCTCAGGTCTTGATCCCGGGGTCCTGGGATCGAGTCCTGCATCGGGCTCCCTGCATGGAGCCTGCTTCTCCCTCTGCCTCTGTCTCAGCCTCTCTCTCACTGTCTCTCATGAATAAATAAAATCTTTAAAAAAAATAAAAAAGGGAAAGTAATATGAAGAACAATGTGAATACTGTGTTAAAAAATGATTCAAATATAGGGGATCCCTGGGTGGCTCAGTGGTTTAGCACCTGCCTTTGGCCCAGGATGTGATCCTGGAGTCCTGGGATCGAGTCCCACATTGGGCTCCCTGCAAGGAGCCTGCTTTTCCCTCTGCCTGTGTCTCTCTCTCTCTCTCTCTTTCTCTCTGTGTCTCTCATGAATAAATAAATAAAATCTTAAAAAAAGGGATCCCTGGGTGGCGCAGTGGTTTGGTGCCTGCCTTTGGCCCAGGGCGCGATCCTGGAGACCCGGGATCGAATCCCACGTCGGGCTCCCGGTGCATGGAGCCTGCTTCTCCCTCTGCCTGTGTCTCTGTCTCTCTCTCTCTCTCTCTCTCCGTGACTATCATAAATAAAAAAAAAAAAATCTTAAAAAAAAAAGAATCAAATATCTCTGAAAGTATATGGGAGAAACTTATGACCTAAATTATCTATGCAGAAGATAAGTGGCTGTGGGAGGGGTGACGAGAGCTGCATGCTTCTTGGTAACTTTTGATCTTGAACAATATGAATATTTAACTCATTTAAAAGAATAAATAAAATATTAATTTTTTGATTAATTAAATAATGAGACTTTTATAAGCGTCATATTTGAATTTTGAATTGCACTATATTTGTCATTTGGGGAAGATTACTGTTCGTATTGTATTATGTCTTTCTATATCTTCAGATCTTTTCTTTTAAGTAATCTCTCCACCCAGTGTGGAACTCAAACTCACGACTCTGAGATCAAGAGTTGTAGGTTCCATCAACTGAGCCAGCCAGGCAACCCCCTTCAGATCTTATATTATGGTCTTCAGTAAGAAGCTATAATGTTCTTCATATACATTCTGTATATTTCCTCTTCCACTCATTCCTAAGTATTTTTTTTAAGTTTTATTTATTTAAGTAATCTCTATCTCCAATGTGGGGCTCAAACTCAGAGCCCTGAGATCAAGAGTTGCACACTCCCCTTACTGAGCCAGCCAGGAGCCCCTCATTCCTAAGTATCTTAAATTTTTGTCAGTATTGTGAATGGAATTCTTTCCCACTACTATTTCTAGCTGGTTATTGATAATATTAAGAAGTATTTTTGGAAAAAAAAGTATTATTGGTTTTTGCCTATTTTCATATAGTTAACCATCTCACCAAAAACTTATATTACTTCTGGTAGTTTTTGTAAAACTAGAATCTAGTAAGCTTTCTACAAATATAATTTTTTTAAGATTTTATTTTATTTATTCATGAGAGGCACAAAGAGAGAGAGAGGCAGAGAGACAGGCAGAGGGAAAAGCAGGCTCCATGCAGGGAGCCCGACGCGGGACTTGATCCCGGGTCTCCAGGATCACGCCCCGGGCTGAAGGTGGCACTAAACCACTGGGCCACCAGGGCTGCCCAAATATAATTTTTTAAATAGGATAATCTGGGGGTGCCTGGCTGGCTCACTCAGTGAAGCATGTGACTGTCCATCTCGAGGTTGGAAGTTCAAGCCCCACACTGGGTGTAGAGATTACTTTAAAAAAAAATAAAATCTTAAAAAAAATAAAAATAATAATAAAAAATAAATAGGAAAATTTTTGCATATTCTTTCTAATGCAGATTCCTATCATTCTAGTTGTAGTAAAAGCTGAATACACCTAAGAGAGAGAGAGAAAAAGAGAGAGAGAAATACAGTGATGAAAATAAGATCGAAGTTTCTTTCTTTCATACATAATTGTTGACCAGTTCAGGCTGGCAGAACAAATATCCTTGCTCCTCCAGGTTATTCAGTGACCCGTGTTCCTATCATCTTGTTGTCCTGCCATCTACTGGAGCGTTGTACTCATCTGCATGGTTGAAGTGGAGTTACAGTTACATCTATGTTCCAGCCCCAGAGGAACAAGGTGGGAGGAAAGTCTAGAATAAACAATTTCCTTTTAAGCAATTGTGGGATATGTTGACCTCATCACATCTGTTCATATGCCACTGGTGCAAACAGTCATATGGCTGCACTTAGCTTCAGGAGAAACTGGGAAATGTAGTCTCTCAGCCATGCCCTTAGTTAAAACAATATTTCTAAGGAAGATGGGGAGAACAGAATTTCGAAGACAACAGTAGGCTACACATAATACTTCACTGTCTTGTCTGACTAGATTAGTTAGAACATCCAAAACAATGTTGAATAATGCTGACAGCAGCCTTCTCTCATTCATGACTTTAATGAAATGAGTTTACTATTTTATCATTTGGTATAATGTTTGCTGTAGAGTTTTGGTAAGCAATCTTTATCATATTTAAGTAGTTTCTTTTAAATGTCTACTTTAGTAAGTTAATAAATTTCTATTTTACTTGAAGTACTTATTAAGAATGGCTCCTGAAGGGGTACCTGAATGGCTCAGCTGGTTAAGCATCTGACTCTTGATCTCAGCTCAGGTCTGAATTTCAAGGTTGTGAGTTGAGGTCCACACCCTGAGTGTGGAGCCTACATTAAAAAAAAAAATTTAAAGGATGGGATGCTGAATTTTTAAATGCTTTTTAAGTTTCTGTTAACATAATACTATGGGGTTTCTCATTTATTTGTTTTGTCATAAATTATGTTGATTAACTTCCTTTTTTTGTTTTGTTTTTTTTTTGTTGATAAACTTCCTAATGCTGAATCATTTTTGCATTTCTGAAATAAACCCTACTTGATCATGGTGTATTATTCTTTTGCTACACTGCAAGGTTTTGTTTATTAAGATTTTATTTGGAATTTCTATGTGTATATTTTGTACAAATATTTTGATATCATATAAGCATATGTAAGGCTATAGTAGCTCTAAAAAATGAATTTGGGATCTTTCCATCTGTTTCCGTGGACTGAGAACTGGTGCCAGTCCCTGAACTGTTTGTTACCAACCCATGGTGGTTAAGGACAGAAATGGAGAGGGTTTAGAAACCTTTATAGCGATCTGACATCACTATGACATCCAAGCAGTGACCGCTGGGTTCATCAATGAACAGTGCATGCTGTTTTTGTAATTACTTTTTTGTCCATATGTTAAATTGGTTTTGGTCATATTTAATAAAATGTCATTTATTTCCGATGAATCTTAACATTTAAAAATTGTGCTCGCACTTTGCTTACTTCATTTCTCTAATATTCTTATTAAATATTACAAAAGTATCTCTCCACAATAATCACACTTTTTTTTTTAAACGGATCCTTCACAGGTAAAAGAAATGTGTGGGAAATATCAGGAAGGGAGACAGAACATAAAGACTCCTAACTCTGGGAAACGAACTAGGGGTGGTGGAAGGGGAGGTGGGCGGGGGGTGGGGGGGAATGGGTGACGGGCACTGAGGTGGACACTTGACGGGATGAGCACTGGGTGTTTCTCTGTATGTTGGTAAATTGAACACCAATAAAAATTAATTTATAAAAAAAAAGGGATCCCTGGGTGGCGCAGCGGTTTGACGCCTGCCTTTGGCCCAGGGCGCGATCCTGGAGACCCAGGATCGAGTCCCACGTCGGGCTCCCGGTGCATGGAGCCTGCTTCTCCCTCTGCCTGTGTCTCTGCCTCTCTCTCTCTCTCTCTCTCTCTCTGTGACTATCACAAATAAATTTAAAAAAATTTTTAAAAAGAAAAAAAAGAAAACGGATCCTTCACTACAGATGTTTTGAAAAACACTGGTCCAAAAGGGACCACATGATATTCAAATTATTTCTTTTATTAAATTTGATTTATTATTCTCTAGAACTTCGCTATGAAAGCAACTGGACCTGCCGCCTTTCCATTCTCGGCTACAGTTACCGCTCTTTTCCGGTTTTCTACTTCTTGGGTCAATTCTGGTAGTTTATAGTCTGCCAGGAAATCCACCCTTCCGTCCGCACATTCACATTTGTCGCACACGAGATTGGTTCTCTTTAAAGGTTGTTAATATATGTCTGTTTTTATCTCCATCGTCCTTTCTAATATTTTGCCTCCACTTCCTCCTTTTCTTCCTTCCTACCTTAGTCTGGGGGCCAAGAGTGCGTCTATTTTATTGGTCCCTTCCAAACAACCCGGCTTCGGGAGCGGGCGCCGGGCGGCCGGGCGGGGAAGCCCAGCCCGGGGTCAGGCGGGGGCGCCCGGGCGCGGGGCCCGGGGCCCGGCCACTCCGAGCGGACGCAGCAGGACCGCGGAACCAGCGGAACCAGAGCCGCGGCGCAGGAGCGGCAACTCGGGGGTTTTCCGGGCTTCGGGAAGTGGCCGCCCGCCCCATCTTCCGGCGTCGCGGCCCCGGATGCTATCACTTCCGCCCCCGCCCCCGCCCCCGCCGGGCTCGCGGTGCCTGGTCCCTCCCGGAGCCGCTCCGGCCGCGCCGCCGCCTCCGCTCGCTTTGTCCCCCGCACCGGGTGTCGCGCCGAGCGCCGGGCGGGAGCGAGGGGCGCACAGCCGCGGGGGCTCCGCTGAACGCGCCCGGAGCAGGTCGGCCTTCACAGGCCGGTCAACCGAAGGACTCGCTGGAGCCATTGTCGCTCGCGGTGCCGGAGAACTTACTGAGCCTTTCGTTGGGTTTGCGCCCCTGCTCGTGACCTTCCCATCGTGTTCCCCGCCCTCGATGTGCACTTTTCAGTGTGGACAGACGCCGGATATCTTCACGTCACCTCCCCATTGACCAGAAGATTGTGGCGAATTGGAAATGAACACAGTAGTGACATACCTCAGCCTTTATCCGGTTCAAGGCATAGCAAGCCGTAAGGATGCGTTTACCAGCATTCCTGTGCTGGCTGGAACGCCGAGTGAGTTCAAAGAACGGGAATTCAAACTCTATGTTAATTATGCTGGAATTGAAAAAATAAGCAATTTTTTTTAAAGAACGGGGATTCGGGAAACTTCGCAGTAAATATCTAGTGCAGCGCTGTACAATGGAAATATGATGCAAGTCACAACTGTGACCTACATGTGTGGCTTTTTTTTTAAGTTCATTTATTTAGTAATCTCTACACCCAATGTGGGGCTCGAACTCAGGACCAGGAGATCAAGAGTCCCATGTCCTTCGGACTCAGCCAGCCAAGGCACCCCTAAGTGTGTGATTTTAAATGCTAGTAGCTACATTTAAAAAGTTAAACAGGTCAAATAAACCTTAATTTATTTGCTCTAATACATCCAAAATACATCCATATTCATCAGTATGAAAATCATGAGACATTTCACATTCCTTTTGCTTTTCCTTTTTTTAAAATATTCTTTTAATAAGAAGTGAAACAGTTGGGTTACAAGGTATGTATAATTTTTTTTCATTTGGAAAAATTATTTTATTTTATTTTTTATATACATTTTTATTGGTGTTCAATTTGCCAACATATAGAATAACACCCAGTGCTCATCCCCTCAAGTGCCCCCCTCAGTGCCCGTCACCCAGTCACCCTCATCCCCCACCCACCTCCCCTAACACCACCCCTAGTTTGCTTTTTCATACCAAGTCTTTGACATCTTGCATGTATTAACACCTCTAGCACATTTCCAATCGGATTACCAACATTTTGAGTGCTCAACAGCCACATGTGGTTAGTGATCAGCATACTGGACAATGCCGTTTCTTACATTTCTGCCATTAAGGCCAAATGTTCTGAAGAGTTGTGCTAAATCTGCAGAGCCAATTAATGAATCTATTGACAATCTAGAATCTCATCTAGATAAAACTTATAGGAGTACTACAAAATAATTAAGCCCCATATATTTTAGCAATTCCTTGAAGAAATTCCATAATGCAATGTGTGGAATACATCCTACCAGTTGTTACTAAATGTTATCAGGGAGCTCCAGAAAATTTGAATGACTGTGAGTTTTTCCCATTTGAATTATGCTGTCAAATCAGTGTAGAAACTGGCAGGAAATCCCAGTGAGTTGGGCACTTGGGGCAATCTGGGTCCATCAAATCTCTGAATCCTCAGGGGTCCAGTGCAAGTCACAGACCCTGTCAGGTTCTAGCCCAGCCCTTCCTGATCTTGGGAGATAATGAAACCTCAAACCGGTAACAATGTTCCTCTCTTGTTTTCTACTAGGGGTAGCCTTTTCTTAATGTCAGGTCATTAAAAATCAGTTCCTTATTTACAGAGCAGTGGAAGGAAGGCTAGCACCAAAAATCTGGTTTAAAAAGATGAGGGACTTAAAGGCCCCACCATGAAAGGCAGGTCTTTGAATGCTACCTGTTTTTACCTCATACCATTCAACATATCCTAAATGTCCACTCTTTGCGGATTTGTGCATACATATTACACTTGCAGAACAATTTTGCAAATTGTGTGCACACACACAAAAGGACCAAGCTTTAATAAATTGAATTAATTTTTGTAAAGCCACCTTTTGGTTTTATTGAGGTTTTATTAACTTTTATACCACTTTTTATTGTTTTTGTGGCAGAGAGGCAACACGCAGACCCCACTTCAAGAAAGGACTAATCATCCAGCTGCAAGGAGTGCCAGCAGCTGTTAGTACCTTCAGAGTCCACCTCTGATTTTGAGCTGAGGGTCACACTGCTCTTGGGATGTCCACGGCTAATGACTGAGCAAGATGGTAGGACTGGGGTATAGCCTTTTCTGCCCAACACGGGATCCTTCTAATAGGTAATCTTTGCTATGCAGCTCCCCAGTGAGCTAGCAGAAACTTTGTGGGTCTGCATTACTGACAACATGCCCTGCCTCTTCTGTTTCACAGATGTTACTCCTCAATAAACCAATAAACCTTTTGGATCCTTTAGTCCTCAGCATCTGTTTCCCAGGGAACCCAACTTGTGACAATTTTCTACTTCACTAATTTGAGCTTTATTTTTATTAATTCCGTTTATGTTTTCTTTTAGATAATTTTGCAGCTTTGTAACTGTGTTCTTAGTAGATTCCTTTATGTTTTCCTTTTTTTCTTAAGATTTTATTTATTAATTCATGAGAAACACACACAGAAAGAGAGGCAGAGACACGGGCAGAGGGAGAAGCAGGCTCCATGCAGGGAGCCGGACTAGGGACTCAATCTTGGGTCTTCAGGACTAGGCCCTGGGCCAAAGGCGGCGCTAAACCGCTGAGCCACCCGGGCTACCCCCATTTTTTTCTTTTAATGCTAAAAGCATTTATTTTTTTAGAGAGATTTAATTTATTCATGATAGACATAGAGAGAGAGAGAGGCAGAGACACAGGCAGAGGGAGAAGCAGGCTCCATGCAGGGAGCCCGATGTGGGACTCGATCCCAGGTCTCCAGGACCACGCCCTGGGCCGAAGGCAGACGCTCAACTGCTGAGCCACCCAGGGATCACCTACTAAAAGCATTTAAATGGAATATAACAAACTGGTGGACTTCAGTGCTTTCAGGGCAGTCATGTACCTTCTAATTCTCCACAGGCCCCCTCCCTCTACTTTTACATCTAGCCACTTCCTACATGTCCACCACCCACCTAGACTTTTGTGATTCCTGTTTTAAAGCTGTAAATTTTCTTCTAAATAAAGATTCAGGTGATCCCAGAGGTTTTGGTATATCCACATTTTGTTACTTCCTAAAATGTTTGAGTTTTGTTTTTATTTTCTCTTTAATCTAGGATTAAATTGGCATTCCTCAATTTCCAAGTAGTAAAGATATTTTGACCATCTTTTATTATTTATTTCTAATTTCACTGGATTATCATGAGAAAATGTAGCCTCTAAAATCTCCTCTCTTAGGGGTGCCTGGTTGGCTCAGACAGTAGAACATGTGACTCTTGATCTCAGGGTTGTGAGTTCAAGCCCCACATTGGGTGTAGAGTTTACTTAAGAAAAAGAAATTCTCTTCTCTTAAATTTATCAACTTTTTCGTCTGTGATGAAACACATGGTTAATGAACATTAGAAAATAATTCATACTGTTGGATGCATATAGATATATACATATAGTCATACATTGAGTTTGTTGATTGTATTAATCAAATCATCTATTTTCCTTTTTTAAAAATATTTCATTCATTTATTTATTTAGCAAGTGTCAGCTGGTGGGGGGGGCAGGGCAGAGCAGAGAGGGAGAGAGAGAGAATCCCAAGCAGACTCATTGTTGAGTGTGGAGCTCGACAGGGGGCTCAATCCCATGACTCTGAGATCATGACCTGAGCCAAAACCAACGGTTGCTCAACCAACTGAGCTACCCAGGTACCCCCCAAATCATCTATTTTCCAGCTTATTTTTTGTGTACTTGATCAGTTAAGTTCTGAAGGAGGTATATTATAGCCTCCCATTATGGTTGTGTTTTTTATCAAAATCTTCTTGTGTTTCTAAGAGTTTTGCTTTAGATCTTAAGCTGCTATCACAATTTAGTCCATAAAGGTTTTTGGCTCATCTCATCATTAAGGATCATATAATTTATGTCCCCTTTTGTATTGTTTATTGCTTTTAATCTTGAATTCCATCTTAAAAAATAAAACTTAAAAAAAGACTTAGCTTAAGCAACACACATGTATGATCTCATCATTTCTACGGGTCAGGAATAGCATGGCCTAATGAGTCATCTACTTCACAATCTCTCAGAAGATTTCCACCAAGGTGTCCACTCAAGGTCTCTCACAGGCTGCCATCAAAGTGTCAGCTGGGGCTGCAATCTCATGTCAAGGCTCAGCTGGGGCAGAATCCATTGCCAAGTTCAGTCACATGGTTTTTTTGGCAGGATTCAGTCCCTTGCTGGCTGTTGGACTGGAGTCCTCAGTTTTTGGCCAGGTGGCTCTCTATGTCAGAGTATAAGAACAGCCAGAGAGGGAATGTAAGCAGAACAGGAGCCACAGTTTTTCATAACCTAATTATGAAAGTGACATCCCATCATTTTTGCCATAGTCTGTGATAAGTAAGTCACTAGGACCAACACACTCAAGAAGAGGGAATTACACAGGGAGTGAACACCAGGAGGTAAGGATTATTAGGAGCCATTTTAGAAGCAGCCTGTCACAGCTCAGTATAGGATTGTCAGCCAGCAGTTCTCTTCTCCCAATATTCTATAGGTGGTATTCCAGTATTTTCTAGCTTTCTGTGTCATATTAAAAAATTCTAATCCTGAAACACCTGGGTGGCTCAGTCAGTTAAGCATCTGCCTTGGGCTCAGGTCATGATCTCAGGGTCCTGGGATTGAGCCTGGAGTCAGGCTCCCTGCTCAGCAGTGAGTCTGCTTCTCCCTCTCCCTCTAACATCCCCTGCCCTGCTGCTCGTGCTCACTCACTTGCTCTCTCTCAAATAAATAAATAAAATCTTTTTCTAAAGCCCCAGCCTTATAAGGAAAAGAAAACCCCTCTAATCCTGGTTTATTTTCCTTTGTAAGAGTGTCAGTCAGAGTCCAGCCAGAAAATATAAACAGCTCGGAGTATTTAAAATAGAGGGAGGTGCACCTAGGTGGCTCAGTCAGTCAAGCATTTGACTCTTGATTTTGGCTCAGGTCATGATCTTGGAGTCCTGGGATCAAGCTCAGCACAGCAGGCTCCATGTTCAGCAGAGAGTCTGCTTTAGGATTCTCTCTCCCTCTTGCTTTGCCCCTCTACCTGCTTGCACTCTCTCTCTCTCTCCCTGTCTCTCAAATAAATAAATAAATCTTAAAAAATAAAATAGAGGGAATATCCAGGGCACCTGGCTGGCTGAGTTGGACAAGCATGCGACTCTTAATCTTGGGGTCATGAATTCGAGCCCCGTGTTGGATATAGGGATCACTAAAGAAATAAATGAATAAATGAATAAAATTGAATGTAAACATACAGGGAGTGGAATACACAGATAATGGAAGAATTGATAAACTAAACAGGGGAAGATAAGGTATAGCCCAGAGATTAAGAACAGCAGGGAGCAACTACTGCCCTGAGGCTGGGGTAGGGGCCAAAGGCAGGAAGTAGTTTTCCTGGAGCCCAGGGGCCCAGATTACCCAGCGGAAGCCTGTCTGGGGCTCCAGAGGATGTATAATCACTACTAGAGATGCTATCTGAGGCAGAGAGGAAGATGAAGAAATACTCAGGCATCTCCCTATTCCCTGCCTCCAGCCATCCACCAATGCCTCCTGTGGTCCAAACCAGCTGGAAGCCAGAATGTGTTCTTTCTGCTTGGAAGCTTGCAAGATTTCCTCTTTATCTTTGGAATGCAAGGCTTTCACAAGGATAGGTTTCAATGTGTGTTTTTTCATAATCATTCATGAGACTTGGTGAACCCCTGCAATCTGCAAAACATAAGTTTTCTTCAACTCAGGGAAATTTTCTTCTAATATTTATTCACTTCTTCCCTGCTGTGTGTTCACTTTATCCTTCTGAGCTCCTACTATTTTCGTGGTAGATCTCCTGGATGTTTTCTAAGTCTCTTACACCTCATGATTTCTACCTCTTTATATTTTTGTTCTCTGTTGAAAGATGTATCTTCTGGTTGATCTTCCAGACTAGTAATCTGGCTCTTAGTGGCCGTCCTTTTCTTCAGTTTGTGTACCGAGTTTTTAAATTCTAAGACCACACTTCCTAGTCCTACGGTGTCTTTTTTTTAAGATTTTATTTATTTATTCATGAGAGACACAAAGAGAGAGAGGCAGAGATACAGGCAGAGAGAGAAGCAGGCTCCATGCAGGGAGCCCAACGCAGGACTCTATCTCCAGTCTCCAGGATCACACCCCGGGCTGCAGGTGGTACTAAACCGCTGCGCCACCAGGGCTGCCCTATAGTGTCTTTTCTATGTTCCAATTCTACATCCTTGGGAGTTCTCATTACTTCTTGTTATTTAACGAACATGCATATGACATGAATCGTTCTAAACCTTGTGCAAACATTAATTTATTTAATAACTATCTTCTGGCTCTAATTTTCTACATTAATGGGAGCTTCCTGTCTAATTGTTCTAGTCAGTCTTCCTCCCCTAAATTAATCATTTTTCTTAAATGGGTTCTTTTTCTTTGCCTTCTTGTGATTTTGACCCCTTAGCAATCAGGTCAGCCAATTAGGGTCTCCTGAGCAGTGGTAAACCAGTGAATGGTAGAAGGTTAAGCAGGTTTTGTTTTTGTGGGTCAGAAATAAACTAGATGAAGAGCCGTTATGCCTTTGTGAGGCACAGGGAGGAGGCTGCTCTGTCCCCTGTTTCCCTGAATACAAGTGGAAATCTCTTCCAACCATAGAACTAAAGGCAATTCAGACCAACAAAATAGTTTTCCTGGAGGTCCACCATGGTCAGCTGAATCAGGCCCCTGTAGAACCTCAGGAAAGCCTGCAGGCAGGCCCAGTCTTCACAGGGCGGCTGAACTTCCTCAGAAAACTACAAAATCACTGTCATCCCAATTTTCAACAGATATCCCTTGTCATCTACCATTATCCCTTGACTCTCACCCAGCTCTAAGGTGATCAAACAGTCTCAGCCAACCAAAGGAGTAACTCCAGAGCCAAGATCTCCTATTCAAAGTGTCCCACTTTGGGCAAAAATGGTCAGGCACTAGCACTCTTGCCATGCTTAGTCATTAGCTGGAGGGTGCCCAAGAAGAGCATGACCTTGACTTGAATCTGTTCTTCATCCCCACTAGAGGATCCTAAAAGAAATATGGCTTTAGCTGCAGCTTCCATGCTCTATCACCTTTCCTACTCTGGCTACTGTGTTAGTCTCAAGCAGAATTGGGTAGGAAGAGTGTGCCAGGAACATTTGTTCAAGCTTCCATCTTCCCAGATTTTGAAAACAAACATTTGAACAACCACTAAAAAAAAAAAACCCTCAAAAAATATAGAGAATGAATTAATTTTACTATGATGTGTGTATCTGTGGCTCTCCTTATGTTTATCTTTTTTTAAAAGATTTTATTTATTCATGACATACACAAAGAGAGGCAGAGACATAGGCAGAGGGAGAAGCAGACCCCATGCAGGGAGCCTGATGTGGGACTCTATCCCGGGACTCCAGGATCATGCCCTGGGCTGAAGGCAGATGCCCAACCGCTGAGCCACCCAGGTGTCCCTCCTTATGTTTATCTCACTTGAGATCCACAGAGCTTCATAAATGTATATAATAAATCAATTCTCAATCAAATATTTTTAGTCAGTTTATTTGAAACAACTTGTTTTATTTAACTTACTTTTCTCTTTTTTCTTTTTTTAAAGATTGTATTTATTCATGAGAGACAGAGAGAGAGGCAGAGACACAGGCAGAGGGAGAAGGAGGATCCCTGCAGGGAGCCCGATGTGGTACTTGATCCCAGAAACCGGGGATCATGACCTGAGCCAAAGGCAGGCAGATGCTCAACCACTGAGCCACCCAGGCATCCCTTAACTTACTTTTCCTAATTTTAAAACTAATTAGTGCTTGATGAAACAAAATTCATACAGAAGCAGAAGCATATAAAGTAAAAAATAAAATTGTGCCCCACCCTTTCCTTCCCCTAAATCCCTAGTAATTACCATGAACAACAGTTTGGTATGTGTCTTTCCAAACTTTTTCCAATGTATATTCAGAGCTATAGATATATGATTGATTTATTGAACATTTTTAATTTGGTGGAGTGTAAATACAAAAAAGTTTTGTCTCAGGGACGCCTGGGTGGTTCAGTCAGTTAAGCATCTGCATATGGCCCAGCACATGATCCTCAAGTCCTGGGATCGAGTCCCACATCAGGCTCCCTGCATGGAGTCTGCTTCTCCCTCTGCCTCTCTGTGTGTCTCTCATGAATAAATAAATAAAATCTTTAAAACAAAACAAAATAAAAAAAGTTTTATCTCTAACCACTCAGCTCAAACAGTATGCTTTGCCACCCCCCACCTCGACGGCTCTTTCATTCCCCTTCCCCTCCCTCAGCTGCTTCTGGGTCCTCTGGGGCAAAGGGGGTGGGGTGGGGGGGCTTTACAGGAAAGGAGCCACATGTTTTGTTTTTGATATTTCATTTTTGTGTTTATTTTTACTTATCTGGTCTTTCTTTGGTCGCTCTCTCCCGGCTAACACAGGCTGGCCTTGATGTCTTCGGCCTGGCAGATATATTCTTTTCTTTCTTTCTTTCTTTCTTTCTTTCTTTCTTTCTTTCTTTCTTTCTTTCTTTTTTTATTTTGGCAGATATATTCTTAATGCTTGCTTTGGGGAGGCAGAGGTTAGGAGGACACATATACGGATTCTTGAGATGCCAAAAAATTCTCCGCACTGCCCAATTCCCTGATTTTTTTAAAATTTATTTATGATAGTCACACACAGAGAGAGAGGCAGAGACACAGGCAGAGGGAGAAGCAGGCTCCACGCACCGGGAGCCCGACGTGGGATTCGATCCCGGGTCTCCAGGATCGCGCCCTGGGCCAAAGGCAGGCGCTAAACCGCTGCGCCACCCAGGGATCCCCCAATTCCCTAATTTGAACAATGGGCTCTCTTGCTGATTTACTTGCAACCTTCCTTCAGTTCCTTTCCCTGATAGGGTACCTCATGGCCTCTTACTACTAGGGGCCCCTCATCTCAATAGGCTGCCTGCTGGAAGCAGGATAACTTCACAACAGCTTGAGTCTAGCTTCATTCTGAGGCACCTACTTGTTCCTTGGGAAACTCAAACATCCTCCTCAGGCCTACCAATGGGAGAACAAGCTCCCCCACTTTCGCGTCTCTCCTTACCTGGCTGTCATAGATTATTTTATTCCACCTGCAGCATTCTCTGGGGGAGAAGTGGGAATCATTCTCTATGTTCACAGATGCCCCCCAATTCCAGGAGGCACGTGTCAAGTTCTCAGAAATTCTTTCACCACCCTCCACTCTAGTGGCACTCCCAGGGCAGTCCTCTGTGGCATGCGTGGAAGATCACTGTGAGGCTCTCCCTTCGAGAAAGAATTTGCCATTTAGTTGCAAGGAGTAGCTTAGTTGCAAGGAGTAGCTGACAGCCTCAAGCTGCATGCAGCCCTTTCAGGATTTACTGCAGTGTTTAACCAAGATGCTCTCTTTCTGGGCATCCTCCAGCCAATGACTGAGCATGGCAGGGGTACCAGGATCTGTCCATTTTCTGCCCAACACGTGATTCCTCTAACAGGCAATCGTTGCTCCAGAGCTCACCATTGGGTTGGCTGAAACTTTATCAGATCTGCATTGTGGTGTCAGGTTCTTTCCTCCCAATCCTACTCTCTACCCCTTTACAGATGTGATATCTGCATCACTATCTGTACGCTCCCCCTGCTTAATTCTGCACCCCCCACCTCCTGCCATTTCTTTTCACAGGTGTGAAATGTGTATCATCATCAGAACTTTTCCCTGTCTGATCCTCCTTCCCTCCCTTTACATTTCCCAGGAGTTTATCTACCCAATAAGTTTAACTCACTCTCAGCATCTGCTTCCCAGAGGACCCAAATTAACAGTCTCCAAATTTCTGCAGCTCAGCAGCCACCCTAGCTTCAAAGGGTTCTCTTGGAGCCCCCACATTTAAACAGGAAAACCACAGCATTCATCACCTTAGTCTATCAACTCCTGGATCTGATGTCTGGTTTGTCTGTCAATGAATTTGCCTCAGATTTCTGGTCTTCTCTTCATATGGACGTGGTAAGGATGATGGCTGAAGAATCAATTCCATATTTTTGTGCATGTTGGAGGGGGTGCCTGGCAGGTCCTTGGTCCATTCTTTAGAAAGAGGACCTCAGGTTGCTAAATGGGAGGTGGGGTTGGATAACTGGGTGATGGGCATTAAGGAGGGCAAGTGATGTGATGAGCACTGGGTGTTACACTGTATGTTGGCAAATTGAATTTAAATTTAAAAAATAAAAAAAGAAAGTGGACCTTACACTTGTGGGCCACAGACTGGTGGCTGATTCTGGACTGGGTGCTCTACATCAATAGCAAGTTTAAAGACAATTTAACTGGGATGCTGGGGTGGCACAGTGGTTGAGCGTCTGCCTTAGGCTCAGGGTGTGATCGAGTCTGGGGATCGAGTCCTGCATCAGGCTCCCTGTGAGGAGCCTGCTTCTCCCTCTGCCTATGCCTCTGCCTCTCTCTGTGTCTCTCCTGAATAAATAAATAAAAATCTTTAAAAAAAAAAAAGAGGATTAAACTGACCTTCCTTGGACTCCTCTGGTGTCTACTGGTATTGTCTCCTTCTGTTAGCTCCTGCCTTGCCTGGAACAGCCCACGCCCTCAGGATGCACGGCAGGGAAATTGACAGCATGACTTAGAACTCTCTGTTTCTGAAAATAGCTTTCATGTTTGAATGCACACAGAACTAGACCTTGCTCTTAAACCTGGAAAGAAAGAAAGAAAGAAAGAGGAAAGAAAGAAAGAAAGAAAGAAAGAAAGAAAGAAAGAAAGAAAGAAAGAAAGAAAGAGAAAGAAAGAAAGAAAAAGAAAGAAAGAAAGAAAGAAAGAAAGAAAGAAAGAAAGAAAGAAACAGGACCTCAGCTTTGCATTTTAGCAAGATTCCAAAACAGGACAATTCTCATTTGAATTTTATATGCACACGCCTGTGCGCATGCACACATGGATTATATGCACACAGATATATTTATGTATTAATGTTGTTTATAAAAGTGAGATCATGCTATTTATTTCTACACTTGCTTTTAAAAACCCATACAATACATAGACTGTCCAACACCAAGAATGAACCCTAATGTAAACTATGAACTTTGAGTGATAATGATGTGTCAATTTAGCTTCATCAATTGTAACAGATGTACCACTGTGTTATAGGATGTCAATTGTGGGGAGGTTGTGCATGTGTGGGGGCAGGGAATATAGGAGAATGCTCTGTACTTTCTGCTCAATTTTGCAGTGAACCTAAAACTGCTGTAAAAATAAAGCATATTAGTTTTTTAAAAGGTTTAAAAATGTAACAATAGCAACTTATATCTAATTCCTTTAATTATTAGATAGAATTCTACTACATGGGTTACTATTATTTATTTAACCAGCCCCCTACATTTCAGAATTTTTCATCTTTACAAATAATTCCATTATGATCAACACTATATATCCAGCTTTAAGTATTTCTACGCAATAGAGTCACCAAAGTGTAGTGGCTAGATCAAAGAGTCTGGATCTTTAAAATATTTATAGAAATACAATGTTTATAGATATACAAAATGCTTTCCAACAATACTGACCCACTGTATAATCCCACTACAGTGTTGAGTGGCTGTTTCTCTGCACTCTTGCCCACCCTGTAAATTGTCAATATTTTAAAACTACCAATCTGATAGGTCAAATGAAATATTTTATTTGTATTTCTTTGGTTATTAATGAGGCTAAGTATCTTTCATACATTTATTAATCATTTGTACATTCTCATATCCTTTGTTCATTTTTCTAATGTGTTGTTGGTCTTACTGATTTATAGGAATTCTTTTTCTGTACTAAGTAAAGTCCTATATGTCACATCTGTTGCAAATATATCTTCCCAATTAGTTTTTTTTAAGATTTATTTATGTATTTATTTATTTTAGAGAGATAGCAAGTGAATGGGTGGAGGGGCAGAGGTAGGGAGAGGGAAAGAATCTTAAGCAGACTTCCTGCAGAGGGCAGAGCTCAACTGGGGGCTCCACACAGGGCTTGATACAATGACCCTGAGATCAGGACCTGAGCCAAAACGAAGAGTTGGACAGGACCAACTGCATCATCTGGGCACCTCTGTTTTATCTTCATTTATGGTGTTTTATGCTTTGCAGGTTTTAAACTTTTTTATGTAGTTGAATTTATGTCTTTTTGCTCTTAGAGCTTCTTGTTTTTGTGTCACTCTTACAAAAGCCTCATCCATTTTTTCTTATACTATTTTTATGATTCTTTTATATCTTTGGTACATTTCAATGTATTTTGTAATAAGGAATGAAATAGTACATCATTTTTATTTTTCCAAATAGCTAGCTAGTTCTCCAGACATCTTTACTAGTCAATGTTATCTTTACTGATTTCAAAATGCTGCCTTTACCAAAATCTAAACTGTTGTATGCACTTGGTTTATTTCCAAACCTTTTATTCTGCTTTTTTTTTTTTTTTTTTTTTTTTTTTTTTAATTTTATTTATTTATGATAGTCATACAGAGAGAAAGAGAGAGAGGCAGAGACACAGGCAGAGGGAGAAGCAGGCTCCATGCGCCGGGAGCCTGATGTGGGATTCGATCCCGGGTCTCCAGGATCGCGCCCTGGGCCAAAGGCAGGCGCCAAACCGCTGCGCCACCCAGGGATCCCCTATTCTGCTTCTTTTTTTAAAGTAGGTTCCACACTCAACTTGGGGCTCAAATTCATGACCCTAAGATTAAGAGTTGCATGTTCTACTACCAGCCAGATGCCCCTGCTTCTTACTATTTTAATTACCATATCATACTTTAAAAATTGTCACCTTCCAATTACTTTAATATCTAGTAGAGCTAGATTTCCCTCTAACCTATTTTTTATAATTTTCCTAGATATTCTTGCATATTTTTACTTAGGTAAATCTTTAAGATCATTTTTTCAACTATCTGAGTTAGGGTCAAATGGGGCTAGGCAAGGCTACATAGGAGGCCATTGAAGCAGGCTCACAAAAATCCCCAAAATTCTGAGGTGTAAGGAAACTAGAGATAATGGAACAAGCCAGACCACCCTGCCCTACCTAAATTGTGGGTGGGAAGGGTGTCTTCTTATAATAGCTACTTATGACCAACAAAGAATAACCAGACCCCAAAGAAGAAGTAAGCCATTAAAGATGTTATCAATAGTCCTAACTCAAAGGTGATGTCAATAGATAATGTTAAAGGATTTAGGATCCCTGGTTGGCTTCTAATAAAAGACCAACCCTACAAGCTCTCAGTGGCAACCCTGGTGGGACCCTTCTCACTTCTGAGAACTTTCTCTGTATCCTCAGTTAATGAAACTTCTATCCCTTTAATCACTCTCCTGTGTCCGTGAGATTCATTCTTCAACTCCGTGAGACAAGAACCAAGCTCTCCCATATCATATCCATAAAGTACTATGGTGTTTTAAAATCAGGATTGCTATTGGAGCACCCGGCTGGCTCAGTTGGTAGAACGTGTAGTTCTTGATCTCAGGGTTGTAAGTTCAAGCCCCATGTTGGGTGTAGAGTTTACTTAAAAATAAAATCTTAGGGGAGCCTGGGTGGCTCAGTTGGTTAGGTTTCTGCCTTCAGCTCAGGTCATGATCCCAGCATCCTGGGATCAAGCCCTGCATCGGGCTCCCTGCTCAGTGGAAAGGCTGCTTCTCCCTCTGACCCTCCCCTCACCCCCTGCTTGGGCTGGTGCTCTCTCTATTTCAAATAAATAAAATCTAAAAAAATTTTTTTTAATTTAAAAATCTTAAAAAAATAAAATCAGAATTGCTATAAATTCATAAATCAATTTAGGAGTGATCAATACCTTCACAAAATCCAATCACTTGATGACTCTCTGGAAAAAATTAGCTTCCTTTATATAGGTTTTACACAATTTCTTCATTAATATAGTATTTATGGAGCCCTTTAATGTGCTATGCACTATTTTAAGATGCTGGACATAAAAAATAAAGTTTCTGTTTTTGTGGAGCTTACAATCTTGTAGGAAAAAAAATCAGTACTTTAAAAAACAAAAATATAATATGACAATTGGTGACAAGTACTCTAAAGAAAATAAAGCTAGGGGTGCCTGGGTGCCTCAGTCAGTTAAGCATCCAACTCTTTTTTTTTAAAGATTTTATCTATTTATTCATGAAAGACAAGAGAGAGAGGCAGAGACACACACAGAGGGAGGAGAAGCAGGCTCTATGCACGGAGCCCGATGTGGGACTCAATCCTGGGAATCTGGGATCAGGCCTTGAGCCAAAGGTAGAAGCTCAACCACTGAGCCAGTCAGGCGTCCTGAAATCAAGCCCTGCCTCAGGCTCCATGCTCAGCAGGGAATCTGCTTGAGATTCTCTCTCTCTTCCCCTCCTCCACTCCTCCCACCCTGTGTGTGTGCACCTCTCTCTCTCTCTCAAATAAATAAATCTTAAAAAAAGAAAAGGAAAGAAAACTGGATAAGAGGATAGAGAATAAAGGGAAAGGAATGTTATTTTATATAGAGTGGTCAGGAAAGGCCTATCTGATAGGTGAAACTTGATCAGAAACTTTTTTTTCTTATGATAGTCACAGAGGGAGAGAGAGAGAGAGAGAGGCAGAGACATAGGCAGAGGGAGAAGCAGGCTCCATGCACCGGGAGCCCGAAGTGGGACTCGATCCCGGGTCTCCAGGATCGTGCCCTGGGCCAAAGGCAGGCGCTAAACCGCTGCGCCACCCAGGGATACCCCAGAAACTTTTTTTTTTATCAGAAACTTAACAGAGGTGAACAAACCAGCCATGTGAATATCAAGGCATTACAGAAGTAAGTACAAAGCCCTAAGGCATAAGCATGATTGGTTTGTTGAGGAACAGCAAGGAAGCTGATGTGACTGAAGTGCAGGTTTTAAGATCTGAGTGGTAACTAAGGGTCAGGTTATGTAAATTCTTACAGGTCATGGGAAGGACTTTGCATTTTATTCTGAGTGGAATTAAAAGCCACTGGGAGGTTTTATTTTTATTTTGATTCTTAGAAAAGATTTTATTTATTTTAAATATATATATATAGAGAGAGAGAGCAAGAAAGAGAGAGAGTGCCCATATGGGGAGGAGCAGAGGGCTATGGAAAGAAGTAGACTCTCTGCTACTACTCTCTCCTCTGGTAGGGAGCCCAACTTGGGGCTTAATCCAGGACACTGGGATCATGACCTGAGCTGAAGGCAGACGTTTAACTGAACCGCCCAGGTGCACTTTGACTTCAAATTATCTTTATAAATAATTTTCAAATGTGACACCCAACATATAATTAAAGGTAATCAGATCCATAGTGAGAGGCAACACACAATGAACAAGAACCATCAGAAACAATAGACAATAGAAACAGACTCACTAGGATGCTAGATAGTGAGAAAAGCCTTACTCAAACATTTCTCAAGGAACTAGAAATTAGAAAAGCTATAGTACAGTTTTGAAAACAAACCAACTAGAAATTATAGAAGTGAAAATTATAACCAAAATTAAGATCTTGGTAGATAGTTTTCAGAATAGACTAAACACAGGTAAAAACAATCAATTATCCAGAAGAGAAACTAAAAGGAAATTGTTCAAATGGATCTATTTATCTCAACTGCAGACCAAGGAGCCAGAAGATAATGGAAAGAAATCTTTAAAGTATTAAAATAAAGTGACTGTCATGAAATCCAAAAAAGAAAAGAAAAAGAAAGTGACTGCTAACTTAGTTGTACCAATTCTATACAGGTGAAAATATCTTTCAAAATTGAAGCAAAGGGTGGCCCAGGTGGCTCAGTGGTGTGATCCTGGAGTCCCGGGATCAAGTCCCACGTCGGGCTCCCTGCATGGAGCCTGCTTCTCCCTCTGCCTGTGTCTCTGCCTCTCTCTCTCTCTGTGTGTCTCTCATGAATAAATAAATAAAATCTTTTAAAAAAAATTGAAGCAAAATATGGGGAACAGAAAAAGAGCAACGCAGCTTTGTTTATAATTGCCAAACCTTGGAAGCAACCGAGATATCCTTCAAAAAGTGAACAGAAAAATAAACCGTGGTATATGCAGACAATGGAATATTATTCAGTGCTAAAAAATGAAATGAGCTATCAAGTCATAGAAAAGACATGGAAGAATCTTTTTATTATTATTATTTTTAAAATATTTTATTTATTTATTCATGAGAGAGAGAGAGACAGACAGACAGACACAGGCAGAGGGAGAAGCAGGTTCTATGCAGGGAGCCCGACGTGGGACCCGATCCTGGGACTCAAGGATCACACCCTGGGCTGAAGGTGGCGCTAAACCACCGAGCCACCCGGGCTGCCCTGGAAGAATCTTAAATATATATTATTAAGTGAGGGGATCCCTGGGTGGCGCAGCGGTTTGGCGCCTGCCTTTGGCCCAGGGCGCGATCCTGGAGACCCGGGATCGAATCCCACGTCAGGCTCCCGGTGCATGGAGCCTGCTTCTCCCTCTGTCTGTGTCTCTGCCTCTCTCCCTCTCTCTGTGACTATCATAAAAAATAAATTTAAAAAAAATTTATATTATTAAGTGAAAGAAACCAATCTGAAAAGGCTACATACTGTATGAACCTAACTATATATATGACATTCTGGAAAAGGCAATACTACGGAGATAGTAAAAAGATCAGTGGTTGCCAGGGTGCTTGAGGGAGGGAGGGATGAATAGGTGGAACACAGGATTTTTAGGGCAGTGAACTATTCTTTTGTCTGTGTGTGTGAGTGAGTGTGTGTGATCTCTACACCCAACGTGGGGCTTGAATTCCTGACCCCAAGATCAAGAGTTGCATGCTCTTCCAAATGAGCCAGCCACATCTCCCTAGGGCAGTGAACTATTCTATATAATATATAATGGAGGATACGTGTCATTCATTACACATTTGTCAAAAACCATAGAATACACAACACAAAGGGAAACCCTAACATAAACTATGGCCTGCTACAACATAGGTGAGCCCTGAAGACACTATGCCAAGAGAAAGAAGCCAGTCACAAAGGGCCACATGTTATATGGTTCCATTTTAATGAAATGTCAGACAGGAATTGTGAAGAAGAGGGGCACCTGGGTGGCTTAGTCAGTTAGGCATCTGACTCTTGGTTTCAGCTCAGGTCACAATCTCAGGGTCATGAGATTGAGCCACACATCAGGCTCTACACTCGGCAGGGAGTCTGCTTGAGATTCTCTCTCTCTCTCTCTCTCTCTCTCTTTCCCTCTGCCCCTTCCCCTACTCATGCACGCACTCTCTCTCTCTCTCTCTCTCTCTCAAATAAATAAATAAATAAATAAATAAATAAATAAAGTATTTAAAAAGGAATTGTGGGGCAGCTCCAGTGGCTCAGCGGTTTAGCGCCACCTTCAGCCTGGGGTGTGATCCTGGAGACCCGGGATCGAGTCCCATGTTGGGTTCCCTTCACGGAGTCTACTTTTCCCTCTGCCTCTCTCTCTCTCTCTGTCTGTCTGTCTGCCATGAATAAATAAATAAAATATTTTAAAAATAAAAAGGAATTGTGAGGAAAAGAGGAGTCTTATTCGGGGTACCAGCAATGGTAAAATATAACATTACTTACAGTTCATTTTCAGGAGAAAGTCACAGTCTGACTAAATAAATACTAAGAACAGGTTTGAGACCTGGTAGATCTGAACACTAAGAGTCAAAAGGAAGGCGCCTCAAAACTGCACTGAACAAAAGGCTTAAGAAAGAAAAAGGCAGTAACTTGGAAGGGAGAAGTATCTATTGGAGAAATGGCATCACAGAATCACAAGTTCAAATGACCCCCCCACCAGCACCATTTATTAAAGATATTAAAGAAACTGTACTTCATCATATCAACAGAAGAGGGTGCTCTTGAACCAATAAACCAAATAAGGCCTTCAAACTCCTTTCCGCCTATGGCATCAACTATTATTGCTGAACCAGGAACTTCCAGCACAGTTTATAATGATTTAAAAAAAGGAATCTAACATCTGCACAAAGCTACTATAAGAAAAATCATGGGTTTAATATATTAAACAAGCAATTACAGATATGAAAGAATACTATGAATCAGAAATTCAAAAACTCAAAATAGACACAAACAGGAACATGTGAAGTGCGTGCTGACTGAACTCAAGGGGAAAAAAATGAAGAAAAAGACAAAATCATCTCAGAAGACCAAATTACAAAGTAGCCAAAGGAGAATGGATATGATTGACTAATACAGGAAAGAAAGAATGACAATGGAAAAGAGCCTATCGAACCAAAACAAAATAAAGGTAAAGAGGAAACTGCTAGATATATCTGGAATCTCTTGAAAAGAAAAATCAAATAATGAAGAGAACTAATATTATTAAATTAAAATCTTAACACAACTTTCTAGAATAAAAGAGCACCTGATACATATTTAAAGAGCACATTTTAGGGGCACCTGGCGGGCTCAGTCAGTAGAATGTGTGACTGTTGCTCTTGGGTTGTAAGTTCGAGCCCCACAATGGGTGTAGAGATTACTTAAAAATAAAATCTTTAAAAAAAAATAAAAGATAAAGAGCCCATTCTATAATTGGAAAAATTGACCATCAACTCAGAGATGCAATCTAATAAAATGGACATTAGTGATAAAAAAAAAATCCTTTAGATCTACAGGCAAAAGGAAGAAAAAACTGAAAACAAGTGACCTACAAAAAAGAAAATTGAGTGGCATCAAACTACTTGATAGGATCATATAAAGTAATAATACTTTGAAGAATGCTCTCTGACAAAGTAGAAATACAACCCAAAAAGGGAATGAAGGAGAAACGTAGAAGTAACTCAACGATCGCAATATATGCCATAGGTGAAAGTCAAAGGATATCATTTTTAAGATGTTTTTTTTTTAATTTGAGAGAGAGACAGAGAGAGAGCAAGCACACAAGGAGGCAGGGAGAGGGAGAGGGAGAATCTCAAGGAGGCTCCACGCCCAACTCCATGCAGGGCTCAACTTGGGGCTCAGTCTCACTACTCTGAGATCATGACCTGAGCCAAAACCAAGAGTTGGACACTCAACCAACTGAGCCACACAGGCACTCCTCAAAGAATATCATTTGAAGCCAGCAAACCAAATAGCAGAAACCTAAGTGTGAGGGAAATAGGGACTAAGAGTTGAGATCCTTAGCGATTCCAATATAGACTACCTCATCTATCTTGGTTGATGGCTTCACCTAAGCCTCCTTATGCTCTGACCCTTGAGGTAGCTCTTAAAGTATTTCAAGTATCCAGTAGGTTCCATGCTAGACAGCCACTCTCTCCCTTCTCTCCCACCAGCCCAGGCCATTCATTACATAACACTCCTCAATTCTGTTTTGTAATCTTATGGTGACACTCCCTCTCTCTCACATTCTCAGCCCACAAAAAAAGAATTTTTACCTTCCTGCTTGCCAGCTGCCCCACTTCTAGCCAGAAAATCCAGCTTCCTTTCAGTCTGCCAAAGGGCTTCCAGCTCAGCTTTATTTACACAGATTTGCACAACACATTTGTCTGTAGGGGCAGCATCCGACTTCCATCAGAGCCAGATATTGAAAGGTTACTCTCTATTCCAGAAGACTGTTGAAATGTAAAGTTGTTTTTTAAAAAATTCCAAGCTGAGGGACGCCTGGGTGGCTCAGTGGTTGGGTGTCTGCCTTTGGCTCAGGTCATGATCCCGGGGTCCTGGGATTGAGTCCTGCATCGGGCTCCCTGCATGGAGCCTGCTTCTCCCTCTGCCTATGTCTCTGCCTCTCTCTGTGTGTGTCTCTCATGAATAAATAAATAAAATCTTTAAGAAAAATTACAAGCTGTAGCCATTTTCTTTAAGGCAAACCCAGTTGCTTGTTAATCAAGGCATCAAAGAGAAGACAGGAGGTAGGTCAGAAAAGAAAAAAACATGAAATGATGCTCGTTTTTTGAGGTCAATTTTTCTTGTCATATTAAGGCAATATCCATTAATTCCTGCTTCAGTAAGGTTTTATAACATAATATCCTAAGGATACATGGAATTCTCTCAGATGTCTTTTTGAGCATATATCAAGAGGATCATTTGTTTTCTACTTTTCCCCTATTAATATAATAAATATTATAATATTAATATATTTCATCATACTGAAGCATCTTTGCATTTCTTTTTTAAAAACCTTTTATTTGCTCGGGGATCCCTGGGTGGCTCAGTGGTTTGGCGCCTTTGGCCCAAGGCGCGATCCTGGAGTCCCGGGATCGAGTCCCACGTCAGGCTCCCGGCATGGAGCCTGCTTCTCCCTCCTCCTGTGTCTCTGCCTCTCTCTCTCTCTCTCTCTCTCTCTCTCTCTCTCTCTCTCTCTCTCTATGTCTATCATAAATAAATAAATAAATCTTAAAAAAAATAAAAAATAAAAGCCTTTTATTTGCTTATTTGAAAAAGAGTGAGAGAGAGAGAGAACATGAGAGAAGGGAGGGTCAGAAGGAGAAGCAGACTCCTTGTTGAGCGGGGAACCCGATGCAGGGCTCAATCCTGGCTCTCTGGCATCATGACCTGAACTGAAGGCAGACACTTAACAGTCTGAGCCATCCAGGTGCTCCAATCTTCACATTTCTTTTTTTAAAAAAAATTATTTATTTATTTACTTACTTATTTTTTTTTTAATTTTTTAAATTTATTTATGATAGTCACAGAGAGAGAGAGAGGCAGAGACACAGGCGGAGGGAGAAGCAGGCTCCATGCACCAGGAGCCTGATATGGGATTCGATCCCGGGTCTCCAGGATCGCGCCCTGGGCCAAAGGCAGGCACCAAACCGCTGCGCCACCCAGGGATCCCACTTACTTATTTATTTATTCCTGAGAGATACACAGAGAGAGGCAGAGATACAGGCAGATACAGGCTCTCCTTGCGGGAAGCCCGATGCGGGACTTGATCCCAGGACCCCGGGATCACGACCTGAGCCAAAGGCAGACGCTCAACCACTGAGCTACCCAGGCATCCCAATCTTCACATTTCTAAGGTAAATTCCATGTGGTCATGGTAAATATGTGATGGCATTCTTTTGTTAGTATCAGAGTTCTTTCAGCAGTATTTTAAGTGATATTTCATCAAATTTATTTTGAACCATCCCTTTTTCTTTTTTTTTTAATTAATTTTTATTGGTGTTCAATTTACCAACATACAGAAAAACACCCAGTGCTCATCCCGTCAAGTGTCCACCTCAGTGCCCGTCACCCATTCCCCTCCAACACCCGCCCTCCTCCCCTTCCACCACCCCTAGTTCGTTTCCCCGAGTTAGGAGTCTTTATGTTCTGTCTCCCTTCCTGATATTTCCCAACATTTCTTTTCCCTTCCTTTATATTCCCTTTCACTATTATTTATATTCCCCAAATGAATGAGAACATACACTGTTTGTCCTTCTCCGATTGACTTATTTCACTCAGCATAATACCCTCCAGTTCCATCCACGTTGAAGCAAATGAACCATCCCTTTTTCTTGATCAATTTTTTTTCCTTCTAAATCATCTTCTTTCAAGAGCAGCACTCATATACATACCACAGCCCAGCAACCATATATGGTTCCTGCCCAGTCCAGGATTCCTTCATATACTGTGTCTTAGCCTAACATAAAGGAGCCCTCATATAGCCCACAGTCCTTAACCATAGTAGTCATTGAGGTGAGGGATGGAGCCCTCTGTCTAGTTCACAATCCTTATACAGACCTCCACTTCCAAAATCATTGAGCAGACAATCTTCTAACACATATCAGACCAGTAGGATTTCTCCTGTGCATATAAGTACTACTTTTAGCATAAATAGGGCCTGCTTAATATTCTCTCTCCCTTGCCTTCTCTCTCTCTCTCTCTCACTCTCTCTCTCTCTCTCTCTCTCCCTTTCAAAAAATAAAAGAAATTCTCCTTGTCAGAAAATACAGGGCAGCCCAGGTGGCTCAGCTTTAGCTCCGCCTTCAGCCCGGGGTATGATCCTAGAGACCCAGGATCAGGTCCCACATCGGGCTCCCTGCATGGAGCCTGTGTCTGTGTCTCTGTGTGTGTCTCTCATGAGTAAATAAATAAAATCTTAAAAAAAATAAAAGAAAATACAATAAGGTGAAAAGACAAGTCACAGAATGGAGTAGATATTTGCAATAAATCCAGTAGAAAAAAATGGCTGTTTTCCAAAATGAATAAAGAATTCCTACAAATCAAAGACAGCAGAATAGGAAAATAGGCTAGAGACTTGGGTAGTCACTCCACAAAATTGTAAATCCAACTAGATAATAAACATATGAAAATTTGCTTAACCTCATCAGTAATCAGAGAAATGCAAATTAAAACCACAATATGACGCTATTGCATACCTACTTGATTGGTGAAGATTAAAAGCCTAACACTAACAATGGCTGACAAGAACATGAGACTGTAAATTGTTGCAATCATTTTTGAAAATTATCTGATATTATTTACTAAATTTGAAGATATACTATTTCATGAGTGAGCAATTCCATACAGGTATATATTTGGCAGGAATACCTTACCATGTACCCTATAATATACAATATAATATATGTATGTATATGTTTAATAGAAGCTATCCTTCAAAAGTAGAATAAAACATGCTATGTTCATTCAATGTACTATTATAAAAGAATGAAAACAAACTATAGATACAAACAGAAACAGTGTAAAAAAAACTTATGGTGTAGAATTGAGTTGTTGGTTCTGGTTTGGTCACCTACACAAGTGAGATTTGTATCACGGCTTACAGGGGCAGGAATAAAGTTAAGGTGCCTTTCTTCTTTTTAAGATTTATTTATCGGGTTGCCTGGGTGGCTCAGCAGTTGAGCACCTGCCTTTGGTTCAGGGCGTGATCCCGGAGTCCCATGATCAAGTCCCACATCGGGCTCCCTGCATGGAGCCTTCTTCTCCCTGTGCCTGTGTCTCTGCCTCTTTCTCTCTCTCTCATGAATAAATAAATAAAATCTATAAATAAATAAATCGGTAAGTAAAATCTAAAAAAAAGAAAAAAATAAGATTTGTTTATTTATTCTAGAGAGACAGAGAGAGAACACGAGAGAGAGAGTTGGGGGAGGAGCAGAGAGAGAGAATCTACAAGCTGACTCTCTGCTGAGCACAGAGTCCAATGTGGGGCTCAGTTCACAACCCAGGAGATTATGATTAAACTGAATGATGCTTAACCGGCTGAGCCACCCAGACAGCCCAAGAGAATTTCTTAATTTTAATGCACTTAAAATTATAGTTTGTTCCTGGACTCTCTGTTCTGTTCCACTGGCTTACTTCTCTTTGTGTTCATATCACACTGTATTAATCAATATAGTTTTACAAAATGAGTTTTTCTTGATATCTGCCAAAATAATTCCTCCCACCCTGCTCTCCAACAGTGCCTTGGCTATCCTTGGCCCTGTGGATTTCCATGTATGTTTTTGAAGCAGCTTGTCAAATTCCACAAAGAAACCTGCTGGGATTTTAGTTGTAATCTACAGATTACATTGTATCTATAGATCATTACATTGAATCTATAGATCATTTTACTTTTTTACAATTGTTAGTTCATTCTCTGCGTAAAATTTGAAACCACCCCCTCCCCACACACACAAAAAGTAGGCAGGAAGAGACCCAGGGAAGAGAGCACTCCAGATTGGTGGGTGGCAGTCTTCATAAGCAAGGGAGTTTCCATATGAGGCTTGTTTTGGGTAGTCATGTCCTTTCAATGACTTTCTTCTGACAACAATATTTAGTCTTCTATTCCTTGAACACAGTATATCTCTTCATTTGTTTAGGTCTTATTTTTTAATTATCCACCTACTTATTTTGGAGAGAGAGAAAGAGAAAGAGAGAGTGGGTATGGGACTGGGGAGGGGCAGAGGAAAGAGAGAGAGAATCTCAAGCAGAGTCCCTGCCAAGCGCAGAGCCTCATTATGGGCTTGATCCCACAACCCTGAGTTCACTATCTGAGCCAAAAATCAAGAGTTGGATGTCCAATTGACTGAGCCACCCAGGCACCTTTGTTTAGGTCTTCTTTAAATTTTTTTTTTTTTGCTTTGTTTTTTTACAGAGAGAAAGACTGACAAAGCACAAGCAGGGAGAACGGCACAGGGAGAGGGAGAAGCAGGCTCCCCTTTGGGCAGGGAGCCTAGTGTAGGCAGGGGTAGGCAGAAGGAGAGAGAGAAGCAGACTCCCTGCTGAGCTGGGAGCCCGACATGGGGCTCGATCCCAGGACCCTGGGGTCATGACCTGAGCCGAAGACAGCCACTTAACCAACTGAGCCACCCAGGCACCCCTTCTTTAATGTTTTAAAATAAGGTTTTATATTTTTATTCATAGAGTATGTAAACTTCCTCTATTTGTTTCAAGACTTTTCCAACATTTTATTATGAAATTTTTCAAAAGTACAGAAAAGGTGAGAGAATATTACAGTGAACACCCCATATACCCACCACCTTGATTTTTACCATTAACATTTCACTATACTTGCTTTATTATGTATAATTCATCTCCCTAACCCTCTATCCATCCATTAATCCATGTCATTCTTGGTGTATTTCAAACTAAATTGTAGGCATCAGTGTAGAGGCAACTTTTAGGCAACAGGCTTGAGAAATGGAAACATAATCGAGGAAAAAGGGCCCACAGTGACCACTGAGCTGAATGCAAACGGGCTCATTAAGCCACCCACCTCAAGATAGTCATAGGCCTTAACTGACCAATTACAACCAGGCACAATTCCTGAAATTACCAAAAAAAAAAGGGGGGGGGGATTTCATATCTGCCCATACTCCCTCCATCAGCCCTATAACCACAGTCCCTCACCAAAGCCTTGCAGTTTCTGCTTTGCTGTCCTGCCCATCATTCCCTTGTGGTGTATTCAATAAACTTCTATCTCTTTTGTTCTGCCCTGGGTGAATTATTTCACCATTATGCCCTGGCCTCCACCCTGTTGGGTTGCCCCATGTTTGGTGTCCCCCTGCCATCTGATCAGAAGACTCCACATTTGGTGACCTCCATGGTTGGTACACTTAATACTAAATTCCTTAACATGATATTTCAAGTTTTTTTAAATGACACTGCTGGCATATTGTATCCTTTTTCGTTTTATTTCCATTTTTCTATTTGTTGTCATTATGTGGGAAAAAATTAAATTTTATATATGGATCTTTTATCCAGCATCCTTGCTGAACAGTCCCATTAATTCTCATCATTGATCTATTATGTACTTTTAGAACATTTACATACATAGTCAGGTCATGTGCAAATAATAAAAATTCTGCTTTATCCTCTCGAAACCTTATATCATTTTCCCCTTGCTGCACTGCACAGGACTTCCACCATAATGTTAAAGAAAAATGGTGATGATACTGGCGTCTCTGTTATGTTCATGATCGCAAAAGAAAAGCTTTCGATTATTCACTATTAAATATAATGCTGGCTTTAAATTTTTTCAAGATCTTTATCAAATTAAGAACATTCTCATCTATTCTTTTTTTTAAAAAAAAAAGATCTTATTTATTTATTCATGAAAGACACATAGAGAGAGAGGCAGAGACATAGGCAGAGGGAGAAGCAAGCTCCATGCAGGGAGCCCGATGTGGGACTCAATCCCAGGACCCCAGGATCATGCCCTGAGCCAAAGGCAGACACTTAACTGCTGAGCCACCCAGGCATCCCTATTCTCATCTATTCTTGTTTTGCCATTAGTTTTTATGAATGGATATTAATTTTTTAAAAAAAATATTTTATTTTTACTTAATCTCTACACCTGATGTGGAGCTCAAACAACCCTGAGACCAAGAGTCACATGTTCCACTGAGTGAGCCAGCTAGGCACCCCTGAATGGATACTGAAATTTTTATGTTTTTTCTGCTTCTTCTGAGGTTACAAGATTTTCCATTTTAATATGTTGATATGGGATAGCCAAAGCAAACCTAAAAAAGAAAGCAAAACGGAGGCAACACAGTTCCAAATTTCAAGCTCTATTACAAAGCTGCAGTCATCAAGACAGTGTGGTACTGGCACCAACACAGACACATAGATCAATGGAACAGAATAGAAAACCCAGAAATGGACCTACAACCATATAGTCAACTAATCTTCGACAAAGCAGGGAAGAATATCCAGTGGAAAAAAGACAGTCTCGTCAACAAATGCTGTTGGGAAAAGTGAACAGCAACATGTGGAAGAATGAAACTGGACCACTTTCTTACACCATACACAAAAACAGATTCAAAATGGATAAAAGATCTAAACATGAGACAGGAATCCATCAAAATCCTAGAGGACAACACAGGCAGCAACCTCTTTGACCTCGGCCACAGCAACTTCTTGCTAGACACGTCACCAGAGGCAAGGGAAACAAAAGCAAAAATGAACTACTGGGACTTCATCAAGATAAAAAGCTTCTGCACAGCAAAGGAAACAATCAACAAACTAAAGGGCAGCCTAGGGCATGGGAGAAAATATTTGCAAATGGCCTATCTGATAAAGGGTTAGTATACAAAAATCTATGAAGCATTTATCAAGCTCAACAGCCAAAATACAAATAATCCAGTTAAGAAATGGGCAGAAGACATAAATAGACATTTTTCCAGAGAAGATATCCAGATGGCTAACAGACACACGAAAAGATGCTCGACATCACTCATTATCAGGGAAATACAAATCAAAACCATGATGACATACCACCTCACAACTGTCAGAATGGCTAAAATTAACAACACAAGAAACAACAAATGTTAATGAGGATGAGGAGAAAGGGGAATCCTCTTGTACTGTTAGTGGGAATGCAAACGGGTGCAGCCACTCTGGGAAACAATATGGAGGTTCCTCAAGAAGTTAAAAATACAACTACTCTCTGATCCAGCAATTACACTACTAGGTACTTACACAAAGGATACAAAAATACAGATTCAAAGGAGTACATGTACCTGGATGTTTATAGCAGCATTATCAACAATAGCCAAACTATGAAAAGAGCCCAAATGTCCATCGACTGATGAATGGATAAAGAATAAGTGGTATATGTATACAGTCGAATATTATTCAGTCATCAAAAGGAATGAAAACTTGCCATTTGCAACAATGTGGGTGGAGTTAGAGTGGATTATGCTAAGCAAAATAAGTCAGAGACAGACAAATACCATATGATTTCACCCATATGTGGAATTTAAGAAACAAAATAGATGAACATATGGCAAGTGGTGGGGAAAGAGAGGGAGGGAACAAGCCATAAGAGACTTTTAAGGATAGAGAACAAACTGAGGGTTGATAGAGGGACTTGGGTGGGATGGGCTAAATGGGCGATGGGTATTTTTTTTTAAGATTTTATTTATTTATTCATGAGAGACACACAGAGAGAGGCAGAGACATAGGCAGAGGGAGAAGCAGGCTCCATGCAGAGAGCTCAATCCGGGACTCGATCCTGGGACTATGGGATCACACCCAGAGCCAAAGGCAGATGCTCAACTGCTGAGCCACCCAGGTGTCCTTGGGTGATGGGTATTAAGGAGGGCACTTGTCATATTGAGCACTGGGATGAATCACTAACCTGTGTTCCTGGAAAAATATTATACTATATGTTAACTAACTAGAATTTAAATAAAAATTGGAAAAAGAAAAAAATATGTCAATATGGCCAACTAAAACAATTGCTTCTTTAATGTCAAAATATCTTTGCATTTCTGGGCAAAGACTCAACCTATTGAAGATATATGATCCTTTCCTCCATATATTGCTGGACTTGGTTTCCTAAAATTTGGTTTAGGAGTTTTGCATCTATGTTGATGAATGGAAATGGCCTATCATTTTGCCTCTCTCAAACTCCTTGTTGTGCTGGTACCAAGGTTATCGGAGCCTCATAAAATAAGTTGGGCAATATTCTATTTCTAATCTCTGGAAGAGATTGGAGCTATTCTTCAAATGTTTAGTAGAACTCAATTGTGAAGCACTCTAGGCCTAAAACTTTAATATTATTTGAGCTTTCTATTTTCTTTCTGCATTAACTTTGATAATTTGTACTTTCAGAGAATTAATCCATTTTATTTAAATGTTAAAATGTCTGACATATGGGGTACCTGGGTGGCTGTCAGTTCAGCATCTAACTCTTGGTTTCGACTCAGGTTCTGATCTCAGGGTCAAGAGACTGAGCCTCTTTTCTGGTTCCACACTCAGCGTGGAGTCTGCTTGAGATTCTCCCTCTCCCTCTGCCCCTCCTGCTCTCTCTCTCTCTCTCAAATCTTTAAAAAATGTCTGACACAAAGCTGGTCATGAAAATTCTCATTACCTAAATACCTCCTCGATCTTCAGCTAACAAAATGCCTACAACGTTAGTAGCTCTTTTGATGGTTTAAAACATTTTTTTCATAGACTTTGTCCACCTTTTTTACTTGCCTTTAGAAGGAGGGTTGTTCTGAATTACCTGGTCTATTACCTGATATAGAAGACCTTAGGCAGTTCTTGGTTTAGGGTTTCACACGTGCATTTCAAAGCTATCCATACAGTCAGGTTGATGGGAAGATCAAGAGTGGTACCCTGGGTACTCCTTATTTCCTAATTTGGTGCTTCCCAGACTTGTCGTGGTACAGTTGCAGCAAAATTTAACTGAGTAAATTTGAAGAGCAAATTGGCTTTATTCAACAATTCATGAATCAGGCAGCAACACGTCAAACAAGTAGAAAGGCACTATACAACGGAGTTGAACAAAACAGGCTTTTAGGGGCAGAAACAAGGAAGTTATTAAGAAAAGAAAAGAAAGGATCATCTCAGGCAAGATCACATTCCCTTAGGAAGAAGTGCAGGGGGGTCTTATCATGAAGATTACTTCACTTGTGCTGATTAGGAAATTCCAGATTGACTGGTTAAAGGTCACGTTAAGTCCTGCAGTTAGTTCTTGGTTTGCAAGTGACTCCATTTTAGACCTTTTTTTTTTAACAGTCCTTCTAGAAACTGATTTTTTAGGGCACACTGTGGCTCATGACAGATGATTAGCTTAGGGGCTAGTCCTTGCTTGGCTGTCCTGAGGACTGAGGAGGGCAACACCTCAGGATCCCTAGAACCCACAAAGGGGCATACCTGTGTGAAGTTGTAAATAATTAGGAAACTCTTCCCGAATTCTTCCCTCCTTTCTCCTCCGCAGTTCACAGTTCTCCCTCTTTTTTTTTAAGATTTTATTTATTCATGAGACACAGAGCGCTAGAGAGAAAGCACAAGCTAAGGAGGGGCAGAGGGAGAAACAGATTCCCCACTGAGCAGAAAGCCCAATGCAGGGCTCCATCCCAGGACCCCGGGATCATGACCTGAGTGGAAGGCAGATGCTTAACCGACTGAGCCATTGAGGAGCCCCGGTTCTCCCCTTTTAAATTGTTTCCCATTCAGAGGTCAATCCTTTACACCCATCCTCATACCCCCATCTTTGTGATATATGTTCTCTCTTCACAGGATAATGAAGTCCCTGCTCCCCCAAGCTCTTCTTTAGCCCTGAAAAATCAGGCCTCTGGCTTCCACTGGTTATTAGTGGGTGTAATGAATAAGATCACTACATTTCCTTACTACTTACAGCCCATTGACAAGTCCTTAAAACAGGAAGAGTGACATTCCTCTAGGGACTCAACTGCCTGGATGTTGACACTTTGCTAAGGGCAACAGCCAATCTTAAATATTAGCCCAACCCTCCAGGATCCTGTGAGTCTACTTTAAACATATAGACATTCCTTTGGAGCTCCCTTTGTCTCCCCCCCTTCCCACGTTAGGAATCATCCTCCAAGCATATGGTCCACTGATACACATCTGAAGGGTCTCATGACTAAGGGTTTACTAAACAATAATACATGACCTTTCTTAAGATAGCTAACCCCCTCAGGATCCTGGAAACTTTGTTTCCAAAATACCTTGGAGGCTTGTTCTGTCCCTAACCACCTCCCAACTTGAAAGTATATAATCAGCCACTCCTCATAACTCCAGTGCAGCTCTTTCTGCGCAAGGGTCCTGTCCTTGTGCTTTAATAAAATCACCTTTTTGCACCAAAAACGTCTCAAGAATACTTTCTTGGCTGTCGGCTTTGAACTCTAATATCTTTCCTACACGTCAGTTGGGACAAATCGTATGGCCCACAAAACCTCAAATGTTTGTTATGTGGCCTTTTACAGAAAAAGTTCGCCAACCCCTGTGCTAGAGGACTGTTCTCATTAGTTTGGCTTGTCTAGGAGAATAACAGCCTAAAAGTAACATTAAATTTAGTCTGTGGCCTGAATCCTCTCAACAACCCTTTGACACAGGTTGACACTCTCATCACATCTTGCAGATGTGGAGGGACACTTACACACACAGGTGGAGGGACACAGCGAGTGGGTGCCCCAACCACGATGTGACCTGGGTGGGCTGGCCCTGGGGACTGGCTCCGAACTACTACAGAGGACTGTGTCCTTTGTAGAGCAGAGCTAGGAATGCAAACTTTATCTGGTCTCCAAACTGCTATATCCTGATTCTAGAGCCCCATGAGGCAGTTAGCCTGTGGCTAGACTGAAGAAACTCCCAGAACACCACTGGGAGCCTAGTAGACAGATAATTGCACTATTCTTGGCATCGTCTGCTTTCCTGGATCATGTGTAGCTCTGCCCCCACCGGAACCGTACCCTCCACACAGAGCAAAGGACAAAGACTTTCATAGGTAGCTTCCTACCATTCAGGAACAAATTCAGCATTTTCTTACATATGTTTCAACATTTCAGTTACTAAGTAATAAAATATAGCCCCAGCTGGAGCTCCCTCTGTACTTCTCTTGGATCTCTACCTTCCCTCTCTGCAGGTAGCTGCAGTACTGATATTGGGAGTTTTTCTCTTCCATGCATGCCAGAACTCTTGACTAGCCTGCCTTTTTAAGAATTTCATCATCCAGCCTGGGCAAGAAATACTAGTTCTTCGGGTTCACAGACTCCAACCATTTTCATCCCTCCTCTGATGAGGTAGGTATCTTTGAACCTGGTTGTTTGGAGTCCAGTGTCTTTGTTCTCAGTGATCCTAATCATGGGTGTGGTTGCCTGGCAAGGGGTAGGGGTGGAGGTAAACAGACGTGGAGTGATGACTGAGTTATTAGTCTGACATAAATAAGGGCTTCCCATCTCATTCTGTTACATCCCCTTGCCCAAACTCACAGGGCTAAGACAAGAAATTCTTGCTATGAGGGCCTTTGCTGAAATAGTGTTCCAGAATGTGTCCTGAACTGGGCAAGGTTACCCAGAGGAGATGAAAACATCTTTGCCAAAGGGATGAGGGAGGGAGGAGGGAGGCTAGAAGTCACAACTATGGTGTCTCTCCCAATCGGATGGGGGCCCCACAATGGGGCAACCCGATGGGGTAGAAGCCATTGGCACCAAGGCTGAACAAGAGATAGAAGTTTATTGACTACACCGCAAGGGAACAAAGCAGAGATTGCCTACATGGAGGCAGTGGGTGGGGGCTGTATTTAAAGGAAGAAGGTGAAGACGTAGGAGGATGTTTGGGATTTTCCCTTTTTGGTAACTGCATCTGTTCGTTCGTAGCCCATTGGTCAGTTAGGGCCTATGGATATTTTGAGGTGGATGGGCCTGTCCAGATTCAGCCAGGGGGTTGGAGACCCATGGGCCCTTTTGCCTTGATCGAGTTTCCGTGGCTCAAGCCTGTTGTCTAAAAGCAGCCTCTACAACAACTAGGAAAAGGTGACAAGCATTAGCTTCCAAAGATGAGCTTCAGTTTTGCATTAGAAAGGCAGATCATGAGATGGTAAGATTAGGAAATAAAATGTAAGAGAGGTGGAGTCAAACACTTCAAGACCCAGGCTGTGATGAGAAGAGAGTATTAAGGACCTTGCTCCTGTGGCACCTGGGCAGCTCAATTGGTTAAGTGTCTGTCTTTGGTTCAGGTCATGAGCCCAGGGTCCTGGGATGGAACTCCATATCGGGCTCCCTGCTCAGCAGGGAACCTGCTTCTCCCCACCCCCCACCCCCGGAGAGGCCCCCTGCTTGTGCATTCTTGCTCTCTTTCTCCCTCAAATAAAAAAAATAAAATCTTAAAAAAAAAAAGAATGGGATGTGCACTGGGTGTTATACTATATATTGGCAAATTGAATTTAAATAAAATATTAAAAAATAAAACTTCAAAAAAAAAAAAAAGGACCTGTGCTCCTTATGCCTTATTGATTTGCTCCTCCAGATCCACTCCCCTCTCTGTTCCGCACTCACCTATATACATTCATCAGTGAGCTCTTCTGCCCTGGATTCCAGTTGGCTTTGGCCAATGGGGATGACTGGCAAGAAATTGCAGGAATGAAGAACAAAGTTGAGATACCTACTTCTATGACTTGTTCCCTGGGAGGTTTCTGTAGGCTGTCCGGTTGTTTCCCTCACCTGAAGGACATAGTTCCTCCCATCAGGTAACCCTTGCCACAAGGCCCTAGTGCTCTCCCCAACACAGGCTCAAGAAATCACTCTCTCTCTCTCTGCTGCTTTAGGTATAAGAATGTTAACAATCTTGCTAACCGCAGGTTTTGGAAAATCACTTGTGGATTCTTGACATACTACCCAAATTTTGCAAATAGTTACTTTATTAAATACTTCTTTCAAAAAATTTGAGTGTGCCATCTGTTCCCGCTGGTCAGTGATACAGGGCTCATTTCTTATGTTACTGAGAAAATTGCTGACAAGTTACTTCTATTACTTCTATTAATGACAAACCAACAGCTTTAACTTTCAATCTAAGGAGGAGATATAGAGAAAGAGTCTAACCAATACTTTTGTAAAACCACAAAAGGTATACACCCAAACTTCCTAAAGAAATAATTTCTAGGAACATTGAGTCTTAAGCCTGGGAAATCTGTTTTTTTTTTTTAAAGATTTTATTTACTTATTCATGAGAGACAGACAGAGAGAGAGAAAAGCAGAGACACAGGCAGAGGGAGAAGCAGGCTCCATGCAGGGAGCCCTATGTGGGACTTGATCCCAGGACTCCAGGATCAGGCCCTGGGCTGAAGGTGGCACTAAACCGCTGCACCACCCAGGCTGCCCCATATCTCTTTTTCAATGTTGAGTTTTACAAGGGTAATCTTTGATATACTTGTCTAATATCTATCTTCCCTACTACATTGTAAACTCCATGACACCAGAGACATACTTGTTTTGTTCACTACTGTGTCCTCAGTGACCAGGTCAATATCCCTCAAACAATAGATATTCAATACATTTTTTCAATTGAATGAATGAGTGAATTATGCTTAAAAAGGTTTTTTTGAATTATGTTTTTTTTTGAAGATAGTCAAAAAGCAGTAGTAAAAACAATTAACCATCGTGGAATACTGATGAGTCATTCCCTTAATTAGAGGCAGATATAATGAGGCAGGCACTTGTTTGGATAGTTTCTTCAGTGAATCATGTGACTTCTTTGTGTGTTATAATCATATCTTATGAAGGTGGTGTGGGAATGTTCATACATTTTTCAGGGTGTCTGCTCAATTACAGAGATAACAGGAAATGATAAATTTCAACATAGCCCGCACAAAAATGTTTGGGCATTGCTTTCAGAAAGCCTTAACATATTCAGAACTGAGGAATCCATAACACACGCTTTAAGGAGATATGCTTGTGATATCAAATGAGTCCCAGAAAGAAAGAGGCAATTACATCAAGAGATCTACACCACTGTGGGAAACAGTATGGAGGTTCCTCAAAAAATTAAAAATAGAACTATCCTATGATCCAGCAATCCCATTTCTGGGTATTTATCCAAAGAAAATGAAAACATGAATTCAAAAAGATATATGCACTCCCTATATTCACTGCAGCATTATTTACAATAGATAAGATGTGGAAACAACCTAAGTGTCCATAGATGGATAAATGGATAAAAAAGATGTGATACAGGGACCCCTGAGTGGCTCAGCAGTTGGGCATCTGCCTTCGGCTCAGGGAGTGATCCGGATCTGGGGATCAAGTCCTGCATCGGGCTCCCTGAGGGGGGCCTACTTCTCCCTCTGCCTATGTCTCTGGCTGTCTCTGTGTGTCTCTCATGAATAAATAAATAAAATCTTGAAAAAAGAAAAAGGTGTGATACCTATATATAATGGAATAGTACTCAACCATAAAAAAAGAATGAGATCTTGTCATTTGCAACAACATGGATGGACCTCAAGGGTATTATGCTAAGTGAAATAAGTCAGACAAAGAAAGACAAATACTGTAATGATTTCACTTACATATGGAATCTAAGAAACAAAACAAATGAGGAAAACAAAACACTCTGAAACAGAGGACAGATTGGTGATGGCCAGAAGGGAGGGGAGAGGAGGGTAGATAAAAAGGGTGAAGTAGATTGAGAGGTACAAACTTCCGGTTATGATGAAATAAATGTCACAGGAATGTAATATACAACATGATGATTATAGTCAATAATATTGTATTGCATATTTGAAACTTGTCAAGAGAGTGAATCTTGAAAGTTTTCATCATTAAAAAAAAAGTTTGTATGACTATGTAAGGTAACCAGACTTAGGCAGTGATCATTTTGCAATGTATACAAATATCAAATCATATTGTACACTTGAAACTAACATGTTATATGTCAATTTTACTATAAAAAAAAGAAATACGGGGGATCCCTGGGTGGCTCAGCGGTTTAGCGCCTGCCTTTGGCCCGGGGCACAATCCTGGAGACCTGGGATCGAGTCCCGCATAGGGCTCCCGGTATGGAGCCTGCTTCTCCCTCTGCCTGTGTCTCTGCCTCTCTCTCTCTCTCTATGTCTATCATGAATAAATAAATAAATAAATCTTTAAAAACAAAACAAAACAAAACCAAAAAGATCATGAATAAAGCCATACAAATTATTAAAAAAATAAAAATAAATAAAAAAAGAAATACCACAAAAAAATATATTAACTGCAAGAAAAAGAAGCCTATAAGTGCTTTGATAGGAGAACCAGCAGACTTCTTTTTTTAATTTTTATTTTTCTTTAATATTTATTTATTTATTTATTTATTTATTTATTTATTTATTTATTCATAAGAGACATAGAGAGAGAGGCAGAGACACAGGCAGAGGGAGAAGCAGGCTCCCTGTGGGGAGCCCGATGCAGGACTCGATCCCAGGATGCCAGGATCATAACCTGAGCCAAAGGCGGACGCTCAACCACTGAGCCACCCAGGTGCCCCCAGCAGGGACTTCTTAACTTGCCTGAACTCTTAACCTAAATATCACCCAGGAAACAACCCTCATCAGCACAACCTTTGTGGGGCATTCATTTGCAAATACTTATGTTCAATCATCAAACATGCATTGCATACCTGTGAAGGTACCCACTCACTACCAGGCCCTGGCAATGGTGATTAAGTCTGGGGCACTTGACTGGCTCAGTCCATGAAACATGTGGCTCTTGATCTCGGGTCATGAGTTCAAGCCCGACGATGGGGGCAGATTACTTAAAAAAGAAAAAGACATAGTCCAGGTCTGTGATTACTCACAGACCAGTGGAGCCACAATCACAATATAATATGACACATACTCTAATAAAAGTACTATTGTTTTGTTTTTTAAACTTTTTATTTGGAGATTTCAAGCTTAGGGCAAGGTGCTAGAGTAAGAATAGTATCAAGGACACCTTTTGTTGGTTTGAAACCTTGGGAGTTTTCTGGGTGAAATCTAAAACTGGCCCCTGGACACAGAGGGCTATAAGACACCAAAGAAAAAGGCAGATCACTCTAGATTGGTAGATGGCAGGTTTACTAAGCAAGAGAGCTTACATGCAAGCTATATGTTGGATGGCTATGAGATGAATAAATCTCTGTACCCACCCACTAAATCTTAAAAGTTAAGAGGCCTTGGGGTTATCAGGTCATGAGCTCAGGATCGTGGGATTGAGCCCTGCCTTGGGCTCTACACTCAGTGCAGTGCAGTATTCTTGTCCCTCTCCTTTTGCTCCTCCCCCCACTTGTGCTCTCTCTCTCTCTCTCTCTCTCTCTCTCTCTCAAATAAACAAATAAAATCCTTTTTAAAAAGTATGTATAGGGGCCTTAATGGGGTTCAGTTGCATATATACTTTAGATGGTCTCAACAACACCTTATTCTCTCAAGGCTATGTCCTTGGAACAGCTTCCTCTATGAGAACTGTGGGCAGAACATAAATTCCAAGGACAGGAGAGAGGTAATGAGCTTCCAATTGCCTGATTCTAGCTCATTCTAGCTCAGGGTTCATCAATCAGGTCATACCTTCTCAAAGACCTCCTCCAGCACCTTTACTCAGATTCATGTATGTTAATTTTCCCCCAAGTGCTTTATAATTTCCATGCTTTATCTACCTATATTTTCCCCAGAACTATTTAAGAGTATTATATATCATTGCCCTTCACCCCTGTATACTTCAGTTTGTGAACCAACATCTTGTCTCTTTAGCTTCCTTTAGTCTGGAACATTTCCCCAGACTTTGTCTTTTTTTTAAGATTTTATTTATTTATTCATGAGAGACACACAGAGAGAAGCAGAGACATAGGCAGAGGAAGCAGGCTCCATGCAGGGAGCCTGATGCGGGACTCAATCCTGGGATTCTGGGATCATGCCCCGAGCCAAAGGCAGATGCTCAACCACCGAGCCACCCAGGCGTCCCACATCCCCTCCTTTAAAAAAAATATTTCACGGGGTGCCTGGGTGGCTCAATCAGTTGGGCACCTGACTTCAGTTTGGGTCATAATCCCAGGGTCCCGAGATTGAGACCTGCATCAGACTCTGCTCAGCAGGGAGTCTATCTCTTCCTTTCTATTTCCCTCTCCCTCCCGCTCATGCTCTCTCTCACTTTGTATCTCAAATAAATAAATAAAATATTTTTTAAAAAAATATTTCTCATTTTGTGTTTGTCTAATATTTCCTCATGACTACATTGAAATTATGTGTTTTGTTTTAAACCTCTATACCCAATATGGGGTTAGAACTCATAATCCTGAGATCAAGAGTCCCTTGCTCTACTGACTGAGCTAGCCAGGCACCCTCCAGTTTAATTATTTTTAAGTATAGAGTTCAGTGGCATTAAATACATTCACATTGTACAACTAACACCATCATCCACTCTCCAGAACTTTTGCATCTTCCCAAACCGAAACACTGTACCCATTAAACAGTAACTCTTCATTCCTCCTTTTTCCTAGTCCCTGATAACTACTGTTCAGTTTTCTTTCTCTGTGAATTGGAATACTCTAGGTACCTCATAGAAGTGGAATCATTCAATATTTGTCCTTTCTGTGTCTGGGTTATTTTACTTAGCATACATATTCGGGGTTCATCCATGTAAGTAGCATGTGTCTTTCCTTTTATGGCTGAACAATATTCCATTGTAAGTATTCTTGACTGGAATCTTCCATAGGCAGTGTCTCTTTCTCAGGCTTTTACCACTGGAGGTACATGATGTTCATCTGTCCTTCATCAGTGATGTTAATGTTTCTTTAAAAAGAGAGAGAGCACGTGCAAGTTGGGTGGGGAGTGCAGAGGGAGAGGGAGACAGAGAGAATCTTAAGCAGGCTCTGTGTCTATCGCAGAGCCTGACACTGAGCTCTGTCTCATGACCCTGAGATCATGACCTGAGCTGAAATCAAGAGTCAGATGCTTAACTGACTGAGCTACCCAGGTGCCCCAATGATGTTAATTTTAATCACCTAGTTAAGGGTTTGTCACATTTCTCTGCTGTATAATTCTTTTTTTCTTCCTTGAAACTAATAAGCAATTCTATAGGGGGGACATCTTAAAACAATGAAAAGACCCTGCTCCCCATAAAAAAATTATCCTGGAATTATTTATTTATTTATTTATTTATTTATTTATTTATTTATTTATGTATTTATTTATTTATTTATTTATTTATAAGTAAGTAAGCTCTATGTCCAGCATGGTGCTTCAACTCACAAACCTAAGATCAAGAGTTCATTTTCTACTGACTGAGCCAACCAGGTGCCCCAAAAAACTCCTTCTGGATTTAGCACCTTTGAGGATTCTTGCCTGATCCAAACTTTACTAAGGTAGTTACAAAACACTGACTTTCTACTCCAGAATTCTTTTTACATTAATCAGTGGGCACCTGGTTGACATTCTACTTTAAACAAGAGCCTACCCTCCTCCCTTATTGATGGATGGATGGATGGATGGATGGATGGATGGATGGATAATAACCCATCTATCCAGGTAGATGGAGAAGCAGGCTCCATGCAGGGAGCCTGATGCGGAACTCCATCCCGGATCCTGGGATCACGCCCTGAGCCAAAGGCAAATGCCCAACCGCTGAGCCACACAGGCATCCCAGTCTTGTTGTTTTCTGGTTTGTCTTGTGTGTCTTTTTAAAAAGATGAATAGGTATATGAATGCTTGTGAAATTTTTCCTTCTTTCCAGAACAAATGGGAGACTACTATACATACTCTATTTCACTTTGCTTCATATTATGTAATAGGGTTATTTTCAAGGGCTACCAATGTCAGGACTAGGGTGAGGTAAGTAAGGCATGTAGGACGTAAAATTTAAGGAGATGCCAGTGACTTCCACCTAGAGGAGTTTGACAGGTAACTAGGAATAAAGCCATAAATGATGAATGAACTCATTTGGGACAAGGGGAAGAGAAAGCACAAAAACAAGGAAGCTCAAAAGATCATGGCAACAAGTACAATGTACCTGCAGTATAGGGTGTTTGCTAGGGAGGGCCTGGATATGGGACAATGCTGATAAAACAGGTTGAGATCGGGTTATAAAATGCCTTAGTGCTAAGAGCCTGGACTGGACTTTACCCTATAGGCAACAAGAAACCCATGAAGATTTTATTTCATGCTCTTGATTGCTTTATCCATTCCATCATTAAATTCCATGTACTCCTGCACTGGCTTCCTTTAAAGGGTTTTATTTAATTTATTTAATTTTTTTTAATTTTTTTATCTTTATTTTTTTATTTATCTACGATAGTCACACACACAGAGAGAGAGGCAGAGACACAGGCAGAGGGAGAAGCAGGCTCCTATGCAGGGAGCCCGATGTGGGACTCGATCCCTGGACTCCAGGATCATGCCCTGGGCCGAAGGCAGGCGCTCAACCGCTGAGGCACCCAGGCGTCCCAATAAATAAAATCTTAAAAAAAAAATAACATCTTTTTAAAAATATGACTTATACTAAATACAAAGTTAGCACCTATGCCAATTTTATTTAATTCATTAACAAAGAAACAGCAGTATGGTAAATTGGTTCAAAGGAGAATTTGAAGAAAAGTGCATATGGGCACTGAAAGAGAGAATTCTAGAATAAGATTACTAAATTAGATACAAAACTAGTTAATGGACTGTAGGGAAATACAATCGTTACCATCAGTGCTGTTTTTTTCTACTAGACAGAATTACTTGCATCTCTACAAACAAAAATCCGCAAGTTCACAGAGACTTCACAAACACTTGGCCTTAATCAGTAGTCAATAGCAGGGGAAACAAAATGCATTTTCCTAGAGAGTTAAATCATCTTCAGGCAGACCTGTTAGACAAGGTTTCAGTATGACATGGAAAGGACACCCTTTGCCTTATTTCCAGATTTCACATAATTTTTCTTACCACCACCTGTGGTAAGAATTTTTCTTCACCATCTGTGAAGATTGTAGCCTAAACTGCTGAAATTGCAAATCATCGAGGCATCAGGGGAGTGCTCCCTCCCATGCTATCACACTTCATTTGGGAACCAGACCCATCAGCTTTTGCCATTAGCCTCTCTCTGTATATAGGGCTCAAATCTGTGTCTCTGAGGCTGGGCAGGAAAACCAACACCCAAGAAAAAAGAGGCACCATCTTCTTTATTTTCATATTTCCCCCGGTGCCCATGAAAACCTCCTTTACACAGGTGCCCTGTGCAATTTGATACTGATGCAAATAAATAGCTCTGTGTTGCCTCCCCTCCAAGTTATGAGACATGCACGGACATGGTTGAACTCCAGCCATGGGAACAATTAACACAAACTAGGAGACCCACTATAGTCACTGTAGATGATTACTGTCATTCCCGAGGTCGTAGAGGATGCCATATAGCTGGCTGGGGACCAATGTAGGCAGAGGAAATACCCAGTACTCACACTGCCCCGCTAAGGACTAAAATGACATCCTGATGTATCACACTCCCTCTGATTCCGATAAGATCGGTCATGCCCATGAAGTCTGTACTTGAGAGCACCCGATCCACCGTGACACAAACCAGAAAGTCAGGAGTGAATGATAACTCTGCACCATCCTCTTTGTTTAGGGTCTGGGAGTCCCAGCAAAGCCTGGCCTCCATACCTCACTTCTTCACTCAAAGCCCAAGAGCCTGGTATGAAAGAATATCTTTTGCACCCCTACTTCAGATTTGTATTCGCCTTTTTTTCTAGTACCCAGGCCCATGGCCCTGACAACATGTGCTCTCACTTAATGGGGAGGAGAACCCCAGGCTGATGGAAATGGCACTATCTTGGCCCCAGGTCCAGGGTGGCTCCTTGCCCAGCTTGGATGAGGCAGGGTCGTGGTAAGAAACATTTGGCACACTCAAAGGATTTATCCGACATGAGTTGAAGGAAGATGTAGGCAGGAATAAGGGAAGCCACAAGGGATGGCAAGGTGTTCTGGAACTAGCAACAGAGAGGAATCATTACTACCCCTTGACCAGAAGAGGCAAAGAGAGGGAAGTAATACCAGAGCCTCATGAGGAAAAGAGCTGTGGAAGAGGGTGGTCTCATAGCAGTTGTGGCCATTGAGGAATGCTGCCCTTTCCAGAACCATGGCTGGACAGGAAGGGAACAGAAAGAAGAAACACTCTGACTTCTCTCTCTTCCTACCCTATAATCTCATGTCAGTGTCTGCCGCTGGCCAAATCCAACTAGAAGCCGGAGGGTAAGAAGGCCCATGTGACACAAACCATGGAAGGGTTAGCCTCCTGGGGCATAGGACACAGCAGGAAAAGGTGGAGAATGGATTTGGGGAGCGGGTAAGAAGATCCATGGAAAATACCCAGCACTTCTCTCTTGTAGGCAGAGCTCTTGGTATGCTAGTTCACCCTGTCTGTCACATACTTATAGGGTGGGCTAGGGACTGTCCTCCATGCTCTTCCAGCAATGGTGCTGGCAGGAAGCTAAGATGAATCTTAGGGTCCAGTTTTTATTTTTATTTTATTTATTTTTTAAAAAGATTTTATTTATTTATTCACGATAGACAGAGAGAGAGAAAGGGAGAGACACAGGCAGAGGGAGAAGCAGGCTCCATGCAGGGAGCCTGACGCGGGACTCGATCCCGGGACTCCAGGATCGTGCCCTGGGCCGAAGGCAGGTGCTAAACCGCTGAGCCACCCAGGGATCCCCAGGGCCCAGTTTTTAGAAGATATTGTGAAGTAGTGGGTTAAGTGAAGTATATACTCAGGGTTGCAAGGTGACAGCAGAGACAATGGGAGAATCCCAATGGTAAACGAGGAGGGAGGGAGGGATGGAGGGAAGGAAGGAAGGAAAGAAGGAAGGAAGGAAGGAAGGAAGGAAGGAAGGAAGGAAGGAAGGAAGAGAAATTTTAAAAGGAAGGAAAGAAAGAAGCAAAATGGAGGAAAGGAAGAAAGGGAGGAAGAAGGACTAAGAGTAGATAGGGAATCAAGAGAGGGAGGCAAGGGGAGAGGGAAGGTAGGAAGAACATGCCGAGCGTCAGTTCTGAGAAGAGAGACAGGCTATGACATGGGAAGGCTTCCTTTGTGACAGGAATCCTAATGAAGACATAAAGGGCAGTACAGAGAAGTAATCAAAAGCACCGGCTTTGGAATTAGACAGATCTTGGGTCTCTCCCATAGGTCTAGATGTCGCAGTGCCTCGTGTTGAGACCAATGCGATGCAGCAGCAAGTAAGCGTGAGCGTCGCCGGCAAAGGCTGTCTCACAGAAAGCAGTCTGCAGAGGCCAGGTGACAGCTCCAGTCATCCCCTGAAGGGCCAGGGCAGGACGCACTTTCTCTCCCGGATCAGGAACCACGGAATTTCGACCCCAGAGCCCTGGATGGGAGTAAAGTGTGTAGCATGAAGCCCGCATGCAAATCATACATCTCACTATTTTTTAAAAAAAGATTTTATTTATCTATTCATGAGAGACACACAGAGAGGGGCAGAGACACAGGCAGAGGGAGAAGCAGGCTCCATGCAGGGAGCCCGATGTGGGACTCAATCCTGGGACTCCAGGATCACTACCTGAGCCAAAGGCAGAGGCTCAACTACTGAGCCACCCAGGCACCCCTTGCATCTCACTATTATTAAAAAAATAAATGCTCTGGGGCACCTGGGTGGCTCAGTTAGGTAAGCATCTGCCTTGTGCTCAGGTCATGATCCTGGGGTCCTGGGCTGGAGCCCCACATCAGGCTCTCTGCTCTGCGGGGAGTCTGCTTCTCCCTCTCCCTCTGCCTGTGCCCCTCCCTGCCATTCATGCTCTTTCTCAAATAAATAATCTTTAAAAATAAAATAAGATGGCAAACTACATGTGATATGAACTTATTCTCAATTAAAAATAAATAAGCAAACACTGACACTGTAGTCAAAACTGCCCGGAAATTCCTGGGACCCGTGGTCGCAGAGCTACACTAGTAATCATCGTGTTTTATACTGTGGCAAAACAGTTCAGGACCATTTCAAGCTTGTTGCATGTCTCATATGCAGCTTGCACATAAGGCTTGGCCCTTATAGAACGTCAATACGTGCATTCACCCTCACAGCACCGCTGCCAAACACAGTGACCCCAGACCAGAGCTGACATCAACTCCTTTTGGATAAGCCCTCCAGAAGCGGGCCCAACCCGTGCCCCCTCCAGGCAGCCCTCCCCTGGCAAACTCAATACAGGCCCATAGTCCTACAGGCACATCCTCACGGGGCTGCAGCTTAGACCTCTGCCCCCTTCATTTCCTGCGCTCTAAAGAGCAGGGGGGAAGGAGCCCTACTTGAGATTGGCTCCTTCCAATGCCACCAAGGGTGAGTAACTGTCCCAGTTTGCCTGGGGCTCTGTCCTGGTTTGCAAACTCAAAGTGTCACTTCTTTGGAAATCTCCAGTCCCAGGAAAGTTGAGACAGCTGGTCACCTGGATGCTACCCCCCTCCCCTTGTGTCCATGATGGCATCACCGTCATAGTGTGGTTGTGTGCCTCCATTACTATGGAAAGTGCTCTGGCTCTGCATACAGGAAGGGGTCTGGCTCTCCTCACTCCCAGAAGCCATCAGAGCCCTGCACTTGACCTGAAACTGTAGGGCCACTACTTCTTGTTCTGTTGCAGCTGGGTTCTCTCTACAAGCTGCTCATGCAACCTCCCTCTCTTCTGCCTGCCAAATTATCTTTACTAACAGCAGGAATTCAAGGGCTCTTCATGCCTCTTATGATGGCTAAGTCTGCACAGACGCCTCTCAGCTGATTCAACACACATTTACTGAGCCCTTATGGGGGTTATTAGAGGTGGCCCTTGCTGCCACTTGCTGGGAGCAGGCCTGATTTGACGGCCCCTCCCACCTTCTGCAACAGCTGCCCCCCCACCGCCCGGCAACATGCAGGCTTCCTGCCTGTTCCTGGGAGCTAAGGATTCTGTGCACAGGCCCTAGCTGCCCCCTTGCTTCCAAACACACAGCTTTCCAGCTCCAGAGGCACACAGTTTTCTCAAGTGCTAGTTCAGAACCAGGTTCTGCACCTCCAACAGGAGACCCAGATGGGAGTGACAGAGGGTTTCTGCCTGTGAGGACCTAAGCTCTACAAGGGGAGGGATGCTCCCCCGCAGAATGTAAGGTTGCACTGTGCTAGAGAGTCAAGTCCAGGTACTATGGGTGGGATCAGCCAGGGTTTCTTGGAGAGGGGACACCCAAAGGAGACTCACAGGTCGCCTGGAAGTTGTGCAAAGAAGTGGGCATTTGAGGGGATCTACAGGGGTCTAGAGATCAGCATCCATGGGGACATGGGATGGCACGAGGAGTGTGTGGAAAGGTAGGGAGATGCAGGAATAAAATCCAGGGACCTGAGAGAGGAGAGACTTTCACTGAGGAAGCTAGAATCCAGTATCTGATCTCCCAACCAGGTCCAGGAGGTGAGGGCTCGACAAGCAACCCTTGGGTGTGGTAATTGAGCCATGATGGCAGAGGCCAGCTTACAGGGGTGGAGGAATGAATGGGAAGTGAGGAGTAGAGACAGGGCTACAGAATGCTCCTGTAAAAGCTCAGCTCTGGGGAGCCTGGGTGGTTCAGTGATTGAGCGTCTAACTCTTGGTTTCAGCTCAGGTCTTGATCTCAGGATCTTGACATTGAGCCCTGCGTGGGGCTCTGCACTGAGCACAGAGTCTACTTGAGATTCTCTCTCCCTCTGCCCCTCCTACTCATGCTCACTCACTCTCTCAAATAAATAAATCTTTAAAAGATAAATAAATAAATAACAGCTCAGCTCTGACATGAATAGAAAGAGAAGTAGAAAGAGCTGGCTTGGGGCAGCCCGGGTGGCTCAGTGGTTTAGCGCCGCCTTCAGCCCAGGGCCTGATACTGGAGACCGGGTATGGAGTCCCACGTTGGGTTCCCTGCATGGAGCCTGCTTCTCCCTCTGCCTGTGTCTCTGCCTCTCTCTCTCTCTCTCTCTCTGTGTGTGTGTCTCATGAATAAATGAATAAAATCTTTAAAAAACGGGGGGAGCTGGCTTTGGTGTTGAGGATGGAAGAGAGCGATACAGTGGGTTATAAGAGGGACTTTGGGGAAGGGCCCAGTAGAAAAGGAGTGAATGAAGAATGAAGAGATAGAAGAGACGGTTCTGGATGGGGGCTGGGTCCAGGCATGCTGCAAGGGGGTAAGGGTGAGGTCTCAGGTTGAATGAAGTCTCTCATTCATTATCTTGAGCAACTAAGGACACTGTTTCCCTGTCCTGAGGGTGGCAAGTGTACAGATCCTCAGGAAAGATTGTCCTGTGCCTTGCTGGGTATGGGGACAGGGAAGATACTGTCCTGAAGGCAGTTGTTTCAGCTGGTGCTGGAACCAGTATCACAGTTTATTCTGCTGAGCCAGTGAGGGCATGGGATATGGCTTGGGGCTGTGTCATGGTTTGTGAGCACTGGGCAAGGATCTATGTCCAGGTCTGACTGGGGAGGCCCTTCCTGTAGTATCCTGAGCAATGGTTCAGGTATGACCCATGTTCTGATGCTTCCTGGTGTGTCAAATTGGGGAGGTCTGGACTTAGTCCTATACTCTCCGAGATTGCATTGTCTGTACCAAGCAGTCACCTATCCAGGCCCTAACCTAGGCAGGAGACTATGCTCGGTATGCAGATCAGTGGTCTGATCATCCCATCTGTCCAGTGGCTCGTTGAGCAGAGATGTGTTCACAAGCTCTGTTTTTGGCTGAGGCTGTCTGTTGGTTCACCAAGGTGGAATAGGTCCCAGTTTGGTCTGAGCTATCTCCTCTTGTGTGAGGCACTGATGCAGGGAGAAAGAAATGGCCTTTCCCTGGGCAGTGGAGTGATCTAGTGGAGTGGTTGGTACTGGGAGGATGAAAGTATGTGTCCTAGACCTGGTGGTAGCTGAGGAGTGGGGTTCTTCATGTGGGCAGAGTGATGATCTAAGTTTAAGTGTTTATCTTTGTGGGAGCTTTGTCCAGGTGTGCCAAGTCCTGGTGTAACCACAAAGCGTGGTTTGGGAAGAGACTGTCTTCTGGTCTTCTGGCATATGGAGGAGTGGCGTGGGCAAAGGCTCTGTTCTGGGTTGGCGCTACCTCATGGTGGGCCATGTGGTTTGGTATGACTATCTGCACCCATCTGAGATGGGCTGTATGGTGGTGTGGTGGGGTAGAGCCATGTAATGGCTCAGTTCTTCACAGGGGCTCATTCCTTCTTTGGTGAATAGATACATAGTCCCCTCCCATATGAATCCTCCTACTATGCTAAGTAATGATATGGGAGTTTGATGGTCTAGATCAGATTGTGGTTTTGATATTTATAATGGTACAGGTATAGGATCTTATCCAAGTGAGGGCTATTCCCTGATGAGCTAAGTGTGAACATAGTCCTCAGTCTTGATCAACAAGGACTTTCTGGTATGGTGTTCAATGGTGGTATATATTACCCCTTTTCTGTGCAAGGCTTTTTCTCTCGGTTTGCTGAGAAGCATTTGCAATATAGACCCTAGTCTTTTTGGGGAAAGCCTCGTAGTGCGATGAGTGATGGAATGACTCTGGATTATTACCCTGGGTGTGGAGCTCCTGATGGCCGAATGAATGATGGGATAAGTGTGTTCCCTGGTCTTTGCTTTGTACACTGTAGAATACTGAGATCCGGGGGAAGGTACAGATAAGTCTTGGTCTTTGTGCTGTCCTTCCCATAATGTGCTAAAGCAAGTATGTGTATGGACTTGCTAATGAGCTGTGTGGCTCTTATTCTTGCTTGGGTTTGAATCTGTTCACTGCTGTGCTACACACCAGTATGAGTATGGGTTCTGGCCTGATACAGGACTATTTCATGGAAAACTTTAAAGATGTGTGGGTTCTCAGATAAGAGCTATCTCCTGACTTACCAAGGACTGTGTGGGTATGAGCCAAGAGCAGTGATCTGAGCAGGACACTGTCAACGCATGTGGAAGATTGGAATGGCCTTAGGAGATATGGCTGTCTCCATGTGTTTAGAGGTCAGATGTGCACAAACAGCAGCCCATGTGTGAGCTTTCACTTAGGCTTTATGAGTATTGCTAGGGATATTTACTACATGAGCTGTCTGGCAATGTATTGACTAGTGGTGAGACAGAGGGTAAGGTTGGTTCTAAAGAGCGTTTTTTAAAGATATTTATTTATTCATGAGAGACAGAGAGAGAGAGGCAGAGACACAGGCAGAGGGAGAAGCAGGTTCCCCGCAGGGAGCCCGACGTGGGGCTTGATCCCAGGACCCCAGGATCCCGCCCTGAGCCGAAGGCAGACGCTCAACCGCTGAGCCACCCAAGGAGTTTAAACCCAAAGAGTTTAAACGGCGTTCTATGTGTCAGCCTTGGTTTCAGTTTGAGTAAGGGTAGACTGTTTTTTAAGCAGTGGTGTAGCTATGGACCCAGCTCCGGGAAAGGACTATACTCTAATACACTGAATGGTGGCAGGATATGCGTCCCTGTCTGGGTGGGTGCCACACATCCCATCAGCGTACAACTGAGCTGCCCATTTCCGTGCTCTGAACTTATGCTGAAATAGCATAACCCTCTCCTCCATAGAGAAGGCTCATTCTGAAGCAGCTCTGGTTTCTAGACACAATACTGTACTCTGACCACATAGGTCACATCAGTAACTTCAAGTTGCAGGATAGGGAGCCCTCCCAGAAATCATTCTACCCTGATACTAAGAAATCTGGGTAACAACAAATAGTAAAGACCTTTCACCATTATTATTCTTAATTCTGCCTTTCTTCCTGAGGTTCTCTACCAGTCACCCCTTGCCATCCCCAGTGGTAGTCTCAGAAACCCAGAATACATTTGCTGTCCTGGTAATAACAGCACAGCCTTGAGAGAGTACATTTCCCCTTTGTACTAGGTTGAACAGTGTCCCCCAAATTCATGACCATTCAAAACCTGTGCATGTGACCTTATTTGGAAATAGGGTCTTTGCAGATGTCATCAAATTCAGATAAAGTCATACTGGATTAGAGTAGGCACTACATCCAACATGACTGGTGTCTTTATAAGAAGAGGAAATCTGGGGCAAAGACACACAGAGACACACAGAAAGGAGAGTGCCATGTGAAGACAGAGATTGAAATGATGTGTCTATAAGCCAGGGAACGCCAAGGATTGCTGGCAACCCACAAAAGCTAAGAAGGGGCAAGGAAGGCATCTTGCCTACAGCCTTTGGAGGGAGCAAGGCCCTGCTGACACCTTGATTTCAGGCTTCCAGCCTCCAGAATTGTGAGAGAATAAACTTCTATAGTTTTAAGTGACCCAGTTCATGGTAATTTGTTAGAGCAGCCATAGGAAACTCATATACCTTGCTTCTACTTCCTTTCTTTTTGCACAGGCCCTGCTTAAATGCTGAGGATTTCTTTTTATTTCTCTGGAATGTTCCTCTTTGGGGGCATGTGGGTGGCTCAGTCAGTTAAGCATCTGACTGAGTTTTGGCTCAGGTCATGATCTCAGGTCTGGTTGGACTCCACGCTCAGCGGGAAGTCAATTTGGGAGATTCTCTCTCCCTCTCCTTCCCTCTCTGCCCCTCCCCACACTCAAGTATGCACACCTTCTCTCTCTCAAATACATACATACATAAAATCTTAAAAAAAAAGAATGCACCTCTTTGGACAAGTGAGTATAATTTAGCCAACTGGATTTCATCAAACATCCATATTTATCAAGCAACTGTAACTATTAAAATACTACCAGTGTACGTTGGCAATATCTATTACCTATTGAAAATAGGACTAAGATTTTTTTCTTAGTTATGCTTTTTCTCACAGCATAACAAGTGAATTTAAAAATTTCCCACTGATTTAAAGCACAGTAACAGGGCTGCCTGCTGGCTCACTTAGTAGAACATGCAATTCTTGATCTTGAGGTTGTAAGTTCAAGCCCCACGTTGGGTGTAGAGATTACTTAAAAATAAAGTCTTTAAAGTAAAAAATAAAGGGGCACCTGTGTGGCTCAGTGGCTGAGCATCTGCCTCTGGCTCAGGTCGTGATCCTGGGGTCCTGGGATCGAGTCCCATATCAGGCTCTCTACAGGGATCCCGCAGGGAGCCTGCTTCTACCTCTGTCTACGTCTGCCTCTCTGTGTGTCTCTCATGAATAAATAAATAAAATCTTTAAAAAATAAAATAAATGAATAAAATAAATTACAGCAACATCTTTTATTCTGAGAGACAGAGAAATAAAAATAACCAGGGGAATGTTTTGTGTCAATCCTGCTTACTCAGTTTTTTCATCTTATTAGTTTTGTGAGTACTGTTTTAATCCAATTCTTAAAAAATATTTCATTCATATATTCATGAGAGACACACAGAGAGAGAGGCAGAGAGAGACACAGGCAGAGGGAGAAGCAGGCTCCATGTAGGGAGCCTGACGAGGGACTCGATCCCGGGTCTCCAGGATCAGGCCCTGGGCTGAAGGCAGCACTACACCGCTGAGCCACCCGGGCTGCCCTAATTCACCTTTTATAAATAAGTTCACTTCATATTTTAGAGATTTATTTTGTTATTATTTAGAATTAAGTTTCTAGCACTCACATATTTGGACTCTAGATACTATATTTGATGGAGGGAAACCAAATATACTGCATTATTGTTCCATTGCCTCCCCTTCTTTTTTAGAGTTGTCTGCTATCCAACCCAACACTTTCCCTCTTTTTGTTTCATCCCATCATCAAATACTCCAAAAACATGGCTTTTACTATCCTCAGCTCCCCCATTCATCTCCTTTTTCGGTCTCCTTCCCATCCCAATTTCGCTATTCTTTCTTCCTACCTACTAAGTATTATTAAAGAAAATCTAAATCATACTGGCTGGTGGTTGCAGAGATAAAAATACAAAGTCGAGTTCTCTAGCCTCCATAGTGGGTCATAATGAATGGCCCTTAAAGTCCAACTCAGGAAAGGTATAATCTGGGCACCTGGGTGGCTCAGTGGTTGAGCATCTCCCTTTGGCTCAGGTCATGATCCCAGAGTCCTGGGATGGAGTCCCACATCGGGCTCCCTGCATGGAGCCTGCTTCTCCCTCTGCCTGTGTCTCTGCCTCTATCTCTGTGTCTCTCATGAATAAATAAATTTAAAAAAAAATTTTTAATAAAATAAATTTTTAAAAAAGGAAAGGTATAACCTCTGGGTCTAACGCAATGCCCTAGCTAGCAAATAGTTTTCCAAGATCTGTGCCACTTAAACCCTACTGGTTAAGGTTACACCATGTGATGACCTTTAGTAGCCTGCTGCTCTCTCCTTGCTTAGATCCCAGCTCCTATCTGTGCACTCATCCATTGCTGAGTGCAGCCTCATTGCACACCACCTACCCAATTCTATGCCATGTCCCCAGTTAAAACTCTGCCCAACTCCTGTCAGTTACCTTGACTACTTCTAGTGCCCAACCAGGACTTTGACTTCTCCACAAGGAGCTCTTTAAAACTCCAATTTAGGGGGTGCGTGGGTGGCTCAGTCAGGGGTAAGCATATGTCTTTGGCTCAGGTCATGATCCCGGGGTCCTGGGATTGAGCCCCACTGTGCAGGGAGCCTGCTTCTCCCTCTCCCTGCCACTCCCCCTGCTTTTGCTCTCTCTCTTTGTCAAATAAATAAATAAAATCTTTAAAAAAGAAAAGAAAAAGAAAAAGATAAGACTCCAATTTAGGGGCACCTGGCTGGCTCAGTTGGAAGAACATACAACAACTCTTGATCTCGGGTTTATGAGTTTGAGCCCCACATTGGGTGTAGAGGTTACTAAAAAATAAATAAGTAAACTTTTAAAAATTAAAAATAAAACTCCAATTTATTGAGCCACATATGCTAAATGCTTCACATCCACTATCTCGTTTAATGCTCACAACCATATGAGATAGGAATTACCCCCTCACCTTCAGCCAATGACCATGGTTTCTGCTGTACTGGAAATAATGAGTACATCAACATACACTTCCTTAATTACCTTCTTCACCTCAAAATGTATCTGGATCTTCAGATGCTTCACTTCCTTTATTCCCATTATGGAAACATGTCAATTGGGCATAGACAGAAATAGAAGGGCATCTGAGAGACAGACACGGTTGATCCATGGTCTCAAGGAACACAGACCTTAATGAATTCCATGAGGATCAAGAACTGTCTAAAAGGAAATACCAAGAGGGGCACCTGGGTGGTTGGTTAAAGGTCTAGCTATTGATTTCAGTTCAGGTCATAATCTCGGGGTTGTGAGATTGAGCCCCACACTCAGCAGGGTTTGTTCCTCTCCCTCTGCCCCCCACCCCCATTCTCTCTCTCTCTCTCTCAAATAAATAATTAATCTTGAAAAAAGAAAGGAAGTCCCCAGAGCTGCCAAACATTTTAGAAAGCTGTCATCCAAAAAGATGTTGAAATCAGAAGACAAGGAACCTACTCAAGTTTGGGGCCTAAGAGTATAGCATTTCTTGTGGGGCAGCTTACTGACTGGATTTCTTTTTTATAAGATTTCATTTATTTATTCATGAGAGACAGAGAAAGAGAAAGAGAAAGAGAAAGAGAAAGAGAAAGAGAAAGAGAGGGGCAGAGACATAGGCAGAGGGAGAAGCAGGCTCCACATGGGACTCCATCCTGGGACTTCAGGATCACACCCTGGGCCAAAGGCAGGCACCAAACTGCTGAGCCACCCAGGGATCCCCCTGGATTTCTTTTTTACGTGGGGTCAGCCAATGTGTGGAGGCTTTCATTTTCAGCTTTTTCAAGGCACTACTCACCTTCTGCTCCCTGTCTTTTCTACCTGCCAAGGTTAATTACTCAGATGGTTTTGGTTTTATCTCTGCAACCACCATGTCTATTCTGAATGCTCCCTGATGAGTTTCAAAATAATGACTCCAAATGTTCCAGTCTCCCACCAAAACCAAGGGTCCCAGCTTGCCTTAGTTTAGAGGATAGCTACTACTAGTCCTCTTTACATTCTATCATATCTGGCCACTACCGAAGATGAAGCCCCTCTGATCATTTATCGTGTCCCTTTGTCTCTACACTTTTCTGTGCTTTCTCACCCACCCAAATTCCCACTGTGCCTCTCCGTCCCAGACCTTTCCACTTGGCCCTAGAGAATTCTCATTCAAAGATAGACAAACTCTCTTCCATGGAAACTCTCCTATTTTCTGGCCTTAAATGAAACATGGTTCTCCCCTGAAGACAACACTTCCCCTGCATCTCCACATATCACAGGACCTAGAGACAGGGTTGGCATTCTCCTACTACTTCACCACTACTTCTAAGCCATAACTCTTTCAACATTGCTTCCTTGGGGTTCATATCATCCATTCATTTTTTCTTCTTCATTGTGGTCATCTAACAACCTACTGGTCAGTCTCTCTCTTTCTCTATCTGTCATTCAGTGAGGTTTGCCACTTGATTCACAGTCTTCCTCTCTAACAAATTGGCCATCATCCTAGACATCTTCAGTGTTCCTATCAACAAACATCCATCTTGGGACCCTAATGTCCAGGTAAAGAAGTCGAAGAAGGCAGCATTTGAACAGCCTCAGCTGAATGAAACTTATGGGTTTTTTCTGGTGCTTTCTCAATATGAAATGGCTGCATTTGAAAAGGAACTCAGCCTTGTGGTGTCCAGGATAGAGTCTAGGATGATTGTAGGTGAGTAGAGTTTCAATAGATTTGAATTTTTCCCAGAATTAGATATGGTCTCCAAGTATCTGAGATGGGGAGATTTCTGGGTAAGAGCATTTAAGCAAGAGTTGCAGCAGACTGAGTCTAGGCTTATCTGGCTGGTGGCACTGCCTTCACATCAATTCTTCTTCTTTTTTTTTTAAGTAGGCTCCACACCCAGGATGGAGCCCAGCATGGAGCTTGAATACATGATCCTGAGATCAAGACCTGAGCTGAAATCAAGAGTTGGATGCTTAACCAACTAAGCCACCTAGGCACCCCTACATCAATTCTAGTACAAAGATACTGCCTTCTGAATTAATGTTTCATGATGTTGATAAGTATAAAATATTATTTTAAGAAATATTTCCTGAATCAGAAAGGGAGACAGAACATGAAAGACTCCTAACTCTGGGAAATGAACTAGGGGTGGGGAAAGGGGAGGTGGGTGGGGTTGGGGGCGACTGGGTGACAGGCACTGAGGTGGGCACTTGACCGGATGAGCACTGGGTGTTATTCTATATGTTGGCAAATTGAACACCAATAAAAAATAAAAAAAAATTTTAAAAAGAAATATTTCCTGAGAACCTACTATGTGGCAAGCACTGTCCCAGGAGCTGAGTAAAGAAAAAAAAATCCCTTACCTATTGCTTAAATCAGTTCACAGCCATTTAACATAAATAATCCATATGTCAAGTCAAAATAATGATATTTCAAGAGGGTTGTTTTGTGTATTAAATGAGATGATTCATACCATGCTAATAGCTCAATAAATGTAAGTAAATGGTAAAGGGGTGGGGCTATTAAAAACTCCTCTGCACCTCCCAAATGTAACCACCAGGTGTCAGGCTCCCCTAGCTAAACCCTACTAGGTCAAGGGTGACCAGGTCATCTACCCTCTCCAAACACCAGAAGAGGAAGAAGAGGACCTGGAGGCACTCTTTGCCTCTCCCCATACTCCTGATCTGAGCTACTTGGCGCAGAAATCTCTTAGTACTGATTGTAGGTGAGAACGTGTGTTCCTACAGAGTGAGCCCAGTCCAAAGCATTCTGCTGTCTCATTAGGCACCACAATTTGGAAATGACCATGAACCGGTCAAGGAGAAGCAGAAAAGGGACATTCAAGGCAAAGAGGAGCAAAGCAAGGCCAGGGAGAGAATGAAGTAGGAATAGGAAAGAAGACACTGAAAGAGAGAGAAAGATAAAACTTCTCTTTCTCAGCCACCTCTCCAGGGCCTCACCCAAAGCTTTGCGAGAGCCCTCTCATTTAAGCCTTGAGCAACCTGAAACCCCCACCTCCCGGGCTCCTGCCACACGTCAAATCCCTTTGTAATCCTTGTAATCCCACTGATTCTCTAGCTGGCTTTCTCTCGGATACATTTCAGAGAGGAGCTTTAGAGTCCCTGGCAAAGAACTCCTCATTTTTTTTTTTTTAGCCCATGTAATTTCTACTTTGTATCTGAGCTGCCATATTTTCCCAGACTTCCTTTTTCTCCTCATTAGAAACTATATTTCCATTTTTTGAAAGATGCCTTTTTCCCCCCCTTACAATAGCCTCTTTGACTTTGCCAACTAACCCAGCTGCATATTTTATTTCCCAAGTGCCTAGTATTTTTGATCATTGGCATACATTTTTCTCAGGCTTCCAATACGTTATGTTGAAAATAGTCCACAGGCTTCCTGTGGGTTATTGAGTTTTTGAATGTTAGTCTTAATTTTTCCTAATGTCTTGTAACATGTGGCATACCCAAACAGGAATGGGCCTTGTTCAGACACCATCCTGAAGTAGAAGTGTTGACTTAGTGTGCTCTCTCTGGACAGAAACCTCGCTGCAATCATTATTTAGACCCAACTACCAGTTAAGAGTTCTTTCCTTAACACAGAGATCTTTGCTCAGGAATTTCTAAAGAAAGCCCAAAGAATTAATTGAGAAAATGTGGCCTACGCTCCAGAAAGAACCAAGTAATAAAAAGTAAAGTATACTGCAATTAACATAGAAGCCAAACTTGTAAACTACCACTAATATCTTCTCTCCCTTGGCAAAGTGTGGCAAAGGGAAGTGAATCTATTCCTAGGACAACATATAGATTCTAGGAACTAACCTAAGATATCCAGTTATCTAAAAAATCTGAACTTGGATTTCTTCCAAATCATGATCAATCCAGGTCAGTGCCAGATCATGCAAGAGGGGCCTGAGTCCTTTTTTTTTTTTTTTTTTTAATTTTTTTTTTAATTTTTTTATTTATTTATGATAGTCACAGAGAGAGAGAGAGAGGCAGAGACACAGGCGGAGGGAGAAGCAGGCTCCATGCACCGGGAGCCTGATGTGGGATTCGATCCAGGGTCTCCAGGATCGCGCCCTGGGCCAAAGGCAGGCGCCAAACCGCTGCGCCACCCAGGGATCCCAGGGGCCTGAGTCCTTGCATTCACCCACGGCCACCGCTACTGTTTCTATCCATTGTTGGTAGAGAAATAGCCTTATGTGGATGGCTCTTCCGTGGTGACATTGCACACATCCACACAGCCAAAGGCTTGAACTACCTGAGTTTTGGCGGAATGCCTTGTGATCCTCCTGAAACACAAGAGCACAGGAGGTCTCTAAGGAGGTCATCTCCCACTCACATCGCTATCTTCCCTGGGAGGCTACCATGAGACAGTTTCTCATCACCTTGCTGGTTCTGATGGGATATGAAGCTCTCTGTCCTATGCCTTCGGAATAGAGCTGCAGAATATAAAACCCCTTAGTGGCAGACTAGAATGGACTCCCTGGCAATGTTGGAACACCGTTGTTTCCTTGTCCTTTTTAGTGTGTGGAACAAGGATCGTGGGGAGCAGGCACCTTAGGCTTGTTCTTTTTTTTTTTTTTTGCTGTCTACTTAAGTAATCAAATGTCTAAGTCTAGAAATGACTTGCTGTCTCTTTAACCAGCCAAAGCAGTCAGGCCTTGGCCTTGCCTTTCTCATGTGTAAGCTTGACAGTCCTTGAACCCTCCTACACAACCAGCTGTGATTACATCCAAAGCATGAGGCTACAGGTGATTCCATTGACAAGGTCTGCATTGCATTCTTTTACCCAGTGGAAGCTGCTGCTGTTTATGATACTAAGTGAGGAGGGGAGAAACTAATTGCCTCCCCTTCTTTAAAATGTTGCGAATCCAGAGGCGCCTGGGTGGCTCAGTTGGTTAAGCATCTGCTTTTGGCTCAGCTTGGATCATGATCCCAGAAAACCCACAGCATGCTCCCTGCTCAGTGGGGCGTCTGCTTCTCCCTCTGCCCCTCCCCCTGCTCATGCTTGCACTCTCTCTTTCTCTCTCTCTCTCTCTCTCTCTCTCACTGTCTCTCAAATAAATAAAATATTTTAAAAAGATGTTGCAAATCCAAATTTAAGGACATTCTACAAAGCAATTTGCCTAGGCTCCTCAAAAGCCAATGTTCCGAAAGGCACAAAGAAAGGCTATGGAACTTTACCAGAGACTAAATGAAGTGACAACTAAATACAATCTGTGACATTTGAGCAGATTCTAAATGGAGTTTTAAACACCTCTTTAAGACATTATTACAATAATTAGAGATATTTGAATATGGATTATAAATCAGATAATAACGTTATAATAAATGTTACAATGTCTTGAGTGGAATCATTGTATTGTGGTTATGTAGAAGGATGCTTTTGCTTTAGGAAACACTTGCTGTGCTCCTTCGGCAGTACACATGTTAAAATTGGAATGATACAGAGAAGATTAGCATGGCCCCTGCACAAGGATGACATGCAAGTTCATGAAGCGTTCCATATTTCTCAAGGTCTTTATGTAGGAAGTACATGAAGTATTCAGAGATTATGTGCAATTTACTCTCAAATGATTCAGGAAGAAAAGAACGTATATTTACAAGAGATAAAGCAAATGTGGCAACATGCTTACAATTAATAAAGGGTATATAGATATTTATTGTATTATTCTTAAACTTATTATTTTAAATATTTCAAAAAAATTAGGGAGGAACTATGTTGCAAAGAACATTCTTGCACATATTTTCTTGGGCACACAAAACTCTAGGTTATATACTAGAATTAGAATTTCTAAGTCATAAAATATGAACATCTTTAGCTCTACTAGATATTGCTAAATTACTAAGGTGGTCGTACCAGTTTATACTTCCACCACGTCTCACCACATCTTCACAGAACACTGTCAGTTCTCATTTCTGCCAATCTGGGGGGTGCAAGGTAGTATCTCATTACTGCTTTTTTTCCTGACATTTTATTATGAAAAATTTAAACACAAAGTTTAAAAAATTATGCAGTGAATTCAGGTAGTGGTTACATGAGCATTTTGTCATATTTGCTTTATCACATATCTACCCATCCCTTCATCCATAATTTAATTCATCATATTGTTAAATATTTTGAAGTAAATTGAAAACATCTTTACACTTCACTTATAAACACTTCAGCATGTATATCATTAAGAAGAGTTCAACATTTGCTTACAGATTTTTTAAAAGATTTTTATTTGTTTATTTATTTATTTGACAGAGAACACAAGCAGGGGGAGCCGCAAGCAGAGGGAGAAGCAGACTCCCCACTGAGCCAGAAGCCCCATGTACTGTTGGATCCCAGGGCCCTCGGATTATGACTTGAACCAAGGCAGATGCTTAACGGACTGAGCTGCCCAGGTGCCCCTGCTTACAGATTTTTTTAAAAAAGATTTTATTTATTTATTCATGAGAGACACAGAGAGAGAGAGAGAGACAGAGACAGAGACACAGGCAGAGGGAGAAGCAGGCCCCATCAGGGTCTCCAGGATCACGCCCTGAGCTGAAGGCGGCACTAAACCGCTGAGCCACCCAGGCTGACCTGCTTACAGATATTTAAGGTAAAATGTATACACAGTGGAATGCCCAAACCTTGAGTATATATTCGCTGAGTTTTAACAAATGCATACACCCATGTAACCCAAACCTCTACAAAAATATAGAACAATACCATAAGCCCCCTAGAAAGTTCCATAATTACCCTCCAGGTCAAGCCCTGCTCCAACTTCCACCAGGTAACCACTGCTCTGATTTGTTTTTCCATGATAGATTTTTCCATGATAGATTAGTTTTGTCTCTTCTAGATATAATATGTACTTTTTTGGGGGACAATTTCACTCAGCACGTTTTTGAGATTAATACAGATGGTTGCTGGTTGCCTCTATCACTAGTTTGTTCCTTTTTATCACTGAGTAGAATTCCATTGTATGAACATGGCACAGTTTGTTTATCCATTTTTCTGGTGATAGACATCTAGTCTCTTTTCAGTTTGCGGCTATTATGAATAAGGCTGTTATGAACATTCTTGTCCCAATGTTTTTGTGGATATGTTTTCATCTCTCTTGGGTTTTTATTGTTTTAACTGCATGTCTCTGATTACTAGTGAAATTGAACATATTTTTTTAAGTTTATTTAAGTAATCTCTACACTCAATGTGGGTCTCGAACTCACCACCCCGAGATCAAGAATCGTATGCTTTTGACTGAGCCAGCCAGGCACCCCAAACATATTTTCCTATTAGCCATATTTTACTGTATATATTATCTACTTTTATCTTTTGTTCATTTTTCTGTTAAGCTGTCTTTAATCTTTTTTTCCTTAACAAACAGCTTTCAGGACACCTGGGTGGTTCAGTCAGTTGAGCATCTGACTTTTGGTTTTGGCCCAGGTTGTGATCTCATGAATCAAGAGATAGAGCACCGCATCAGGCTCTCCACACAGTGGGGAGTCAGCGTGAGATTCTATCTCTCCTTGTCCTTCACCCCTCCCCCTCCCCCCAAGCACACACTTTCTCTCAAATAAATAAATAAATCTTTTTTGGAAAAAGCAGCTTTTGGGATACCTGGGTGGTTCTGCAGTGGAGTGTCTGCCTTTGGCCCAGGGCATGATCCTGGAGTCCTGGGATTGAGTCCCACATCAGGCTCCCTGCATGGAGCCTGCTTCTCCCTCTGCCTATGTCTCTGCCTCTCTCTCTCGTGTGTCTCTCATGAATAAATACATAAAATCTTAAAAAAATAAATAAAAATGTAAAAGCAGCTCTTTTTTTTTAGAGTTTTATTTAAGTCACCTCTACACCCAATGTGGGGCTCTAACTCATAACCCCAAGATCAAGAATCACATGCTCTTCTGAAGGGGCCAGCCACCCACCCCAAGAAGTACCTCTTTTTATTCTGGATGCTAATTATATATCTCTTATGTGTTGTAAATATCTTGTCTCTCCTGTTTATGGTGTCTATTCTTATATAGAAGTATTAATTTTTGACTCAAATTAACTAATTTTTTTCTTTTAGAGTTGTACTTTATGCCTTGTCTAGGACAGTGATCATTGGTTTAGGGTACATATTCCCTGAAGGTATGTGAAGATTTTCAAGGTGTTTAAGAGTATGGATGGCTTTATTTTTTTTATTTTTTATTTTTTTATGGATGGCTTTAAAGGAATTGATTTCTAGATCCTCAATTGCCATATAGATTCTTTCCTGAAAGTGAAATATTTCAGTATGCCTGTGTGGTGGCCTCATTCTGGGTCTACTTTTCCTTTCATAAATGCCTGTATCCTTTTTCCCCAGTCTGAATCTTAGTGTTGTTCGTACCCCTAAGTATAAAACCTCTGGTGAGCCAAATAAAGGGCAAATCAAAATATTTGTGTTAACAGTGTACACACTGTATTTATATGGAATTATAGAACAGGGAAAATGAATTCCCAGTGAAAATAGAACAGTGGTTGCTTCTGGGGTGGGAATGAAGAATGACTACTTCAAACAAAGAAATACAAGAGCAAATAACATGCATATTGAAGTTTTCAGGAGTGAAGTATACTAATGTCTGAAACTTATTTTAAAATGCATAAGAACATTAAGATGGATTAATGGATGGTATGGCGGCCCAGGGCAAGTTGCCCCAAGATGGGCCACTTTGGCAAAGATTATTTCGAGTTAAAAGAAATCAAAACCTAGGAGATACAGGAAAAGCTCTCTGCCTCCCCCACAATAGCCTAAATTTACATTGGAAAGCAGAGCCTGTACCAGGAAGAGAGCTATGAACAGAGACTCCCCTTTACATAAGGAACTTACCTGCATACTAGGACAACCTTGTTTTTCCAAGCATCCCCTTTCACCTTCCTGCTAATGGCCTTCTTTGTAGCCTCAGACCTCTCCTTAGTTCCTATAAGCTTCACATTGCCTCACTGTCTTTGGAGCCTCAGACCTCACTGTCTTTGGAATTTCCAGGTCTGTAGATTTATTATATGTATGCCTATACATTTTGGTTTTCTCCTGTCAGGTTGTCTCATGACAATCTAAGTTCATTTAGAAGGATCACAGTGGGGCAGCCCGGTGGCTCAGCGGTTTAGCTCAGCCCAGGGCCTGATCCTGGAGACCTGGGATGGAGTCCCATGTCGGGGTCCCTGCATGGAGCCTGCTTCTCCCTCTGCCTGTGTCTCTGCCTCTCTCTCTCTCTCTCCCTCTCTCTCTCTCTCTCTCTGTCTCTCATGAATAAATAGGTAAAATCCTTTAAAAATTTTTTTAAAAAAATAGAAGGATCATAGGGCAAAGGTAGGTCTTGCACCTCAACAATGAATAGAGGGATGGGTAAATGGAAAAAGAGGTATTAAAATGAACATAGCAAAATGCTCATTGTAGAATCTAGGTGTCAAGGACATGGACATTTATGTACAATTCTATCAATTTATTTACTTGTTTAAAACAAGTAGATGGGGCAGCCTGAGTGGCTCAGTGGTTTAAGCACCTGCCTTTGGCCCAGGGTGTGATCCTGGGGTCCCAGGATCGAGTCCCATGTCAGGCTCCCCGCATGGAGCCTGCTTCTGCCTCTCTCTCTCTCTCTCATGATAAATAAATAAAATATTTTATTTTATTTATTTTTTTTTTAAATAAAATATTTTAAAAAAATAAAACAAGTAGATGCTGAGGAAGATTCCTCTAGTCAGTCTTGTGTCTTTTTCTGCTTCTGAGAGACAGGTCCATGAGAACAAAGCAATGAGAGCTGTGGTAAATACTGAAGGTGTCAGTGCCTTGTTTCATCCAGGCAACAAATTCATGGCAGGGCTCTGCCTATCTAGCTTAGAATTCAGAATTGAGATCATTGTTACAAGGAATGCATTAACACATTTTTATTTGAATTGAAAAATAAAAAAGTCAGACTTTAAAAAACAAAGTAAGAGACGCCTGGGTGGCTCAGTGGTTGACTGTCTGCCTTTGGCCCAGGGCGTGATTCCGGCCGGGATCCTGGGATTGAGTCCTGCATTGGGCTCCCTGCATGGAGCCTGCTTCTCCCTCTGCCTGTGTCCCTGCCTCTCTCTCTGTGTCTCTCATGAATAAATGAATTAAAAAATATTTTTAAAAAGTCTCATTTGACTTTCTTATTTTTTTTGTATGAATAGGACTGACTGGCAGTTAGATTATGTAGTGGGCATTTCTATTAATTGAATAAACTGAGGCTCCTGAGTGGCTCAGTCAGGGGTAAGCATCTGCCTTTGACTCAAGTCATGATCCCAGGGTCCTGAGATAGAGTCCCACATTTGGCTCCCTGCTCATCAAGGAGTCTGCTTCTCCTTCTGCCTGCCACTCCCCCTACTTGTGCATTCTCTTCTGTTAAATAAATAAGATCTTTAAAATATATACATATACATATATTAATTGAATAAACTAAGATCAGTAGCTCCAAAAACATATGATGAAAATATAGTTAAAGCTCAAGATAAAATAGAAATGTTTATTTTATTTTTTTATTTTTATTTTTATTTTTTTTTTTAATTTTTATTTATTTATGATAGTCACACAGAGAGAGAGAGAGAGAGGCAGGGACACAGGCAGAAGGAGAAGCAGGCTCCATGCACCGGGAGCCCGATGTGGGATTCGATCCCGGGTCTCCAGGATCGCGCCCTGGGCCAAAGGCAGGCGCCAAACCGCTGCGCCACCCAGGGATCCCAGAAATGTTTATTTTAAAATACTGTATTAAAAAAAATAAAATAAAATACTATATTGACAAATATTTATTCAAATTAATAATATTTTAACTTTTCCAACCCTTTCCAAGTATATCAGGTTAAATAAGTGAAAAAGTATAGAGGTCTAGTTACTAGTCATCTAAAAAGCCTTTTTGGTATACTCCCTAGAAGGTAAGAAAGTGAATGACTCTAGTGAATGAGTAACAACTCCTTTTCTGAGTCAGACGGTTTGCAATTCTTTGCTTTCAACAAATTTGAAGGAAAATTTAATCAGGTAGCCAGACAACAGATCATAAAAAGACATTTCTGATAGATCACTATGTGATTTTTGGTAAACAACTCAGAGCTCATAAATAAATTTGCTATTACAATACTATTTATATTTTCAGATTCTTACATGTTTGAACAATTTTCTCAGTGTATCTATAAAAATAAAAACAGAAATAGAACTGAAACTGAACTCTTTTTTTTCTAAGATTTTATTTATTTATTCATGAGAGACACAGAGAGAGAGGCAAAGACATAGGCAGAGGGAAAAGCAGGCTCCATGCAGAGAGCCCGATGTGGGACTCGATCCCGGAACTCCGGGATCACACCTTGAGCTGAAGGCAGATGCTCAACCGCTGAGCCACCCAGGCGTCCCAAAACTGAACTCTCATTCCAGCAACAGGTTGTATTTATCCATCCATACATGGGGAGGGGAAAAAAAATCCAGTTCATTCAAGGGTGAATTTACAATAAAATTGGACTTTTAGGTTTTCCATTCATTTATCAAGATGTATAAAAAATTTATGTTTTGAGCAATTTTATACCAATAATAACAGTTACAAATAACTCCAGCCAGAGGAATTTTTTAATAGCTAAAAATATGTTTATAGGACACTTGCTAACAAATTGTTTTATATTCCTATTTCTGCTGCAAAGAAATATGATAGGGTGATCAATAAAGTACTTTTAAGCATAAAATATATCACATTAAGATAAAATTCTATGGGGGAAGTAGAAGTGAAAAATGAATTAAAGACAAAAATAGATATAAATTTTCTGGCTATTAAAGTTTATTCCTTTAATTTTCAAATGGATGACAGTGGATATCAAATCACTATGGTATTTAGATTTCACTTAAAATAATGATAGATTTGGTTTTTATGCCACCATTTATAATATATTGGAAATTACATCCTTTGTAATTATTTTAACTTATAATGAAAACATTTTTATGTCACATTAAACATGTAAAAGTGGATCCATAACTTTTCAAGATTCTTTGAGGGATATGAGAGCAAACAGCATGAAAACCACTGGTCTACAACATCATTTCCTACCCTATGATGAAATTATACTGTCTTGTATTTCTTTTTCTTTTAAACATTTTTTTTTCTTACATCAATTAACCCATTTATTATAGGTTAGCAATGTTTCAGTTGGTGGAGCTTCTACTGGTCTTTCAACAACTTCAGTCCTCTGATGGCTGACTTTACCATGACTGCAGAAGTGGTGTGATACGCTCAGGTGCCACCAGCTACGGTTTTCATGCTGGAACCACAGTGCAAGATCCCTATAGCTTGTCTTCTCATCTTGGTTTTGCCACAGAAGGAGCAAGTGTACTTGGCTTGCTGCCTTATTTCAATCTTCTTCACCATTTTCCTGAGGGAGGAGCTATAACGGGTCCTGCATTTACTCACAATTCCCACCTTTTTGGTGTTTAGCCATGTTGCCGCAAACTACATCTGAGTCCAGAGAGGAAGAGACTCTCTTGTATTTTCTTTTTTTTATTTTTAATTTATTAATTAAAATATTTATTTATTTTAGAGAGAGAGGAGAAGCAGGACTGTGGGATGGGGAGGCGGACTCCCCAGGACTCTAAGGTCATGACCTGAGCCAAAAATCGAGTCAGACACCCAACTGACTGAGCCACCTAGGTGCCCCTAATTTTTTATTATTTTATTATTATTATTTATTTGTGAGAGAGCAGGAGCAGGGGAAAAGGGAGAGGGAGAAGCAGACTCTCCTGCTGAGCAGGGAGCCCAACGTGGGGCTTGATCCCAGAACCCTGAGATCATGACCTGAGTCGAAGGCATACAACTCTTTTTTTTATTATTATTTTATTTTTTTTAATTTTTATTTATTTATGATAGTCACACACACACACACACAGAGAGAGAGAGAGAGAGAGAGAGGCACAGAGACATAGGCAGAGGGAGAAGCAGGCTCCATGCACCAGGAGCCCGATGTGGGATTCGATCCCGGGTCTCCAGGATCGCACCCTGGGCCAAAGGCAGGGGCTAAACCGCTGTGCCACCCAGGGTTCCCGAAGGCACACAACTCTTAAGTGACTGAGCCATCCAGGCACCCTCTCTTGTATTTTTTTAAAAGATTTTATTTATTCATGAGAGACAAAGAAAGGCAGAGACATAGGCAGAGGGAGAAGCAGGCTCCCTGTGGGGAGCCAATGTGGGACTGGATCCCAGGTCTCCAGGATCACACCCCAGGCTGCAGGCAGCACTAAACCGCTGCACCACCAGGGCTGCCCTGTATTTTCTTTAAAAATAAAGTTTGGGTGCACCTGGGTGGCTAATCGGCTGAGCATCTGACTTGGTTTCAGCTCAGGTTGTGAGGTCAGGGTCCGCTTCCCTCTCCTTCTGCCCTTCCCCGCTCCCCTGTGCATTCTCTCTCTCTCTCTCTCTCTCTCTCTCTCTCTCTCTCTCTCTCTCTTTTGTTAAAAAAAAATAATAAAAAACTTAAAATGTCCGTTTTGCCTTTTACATTTCCTGTCTCTAATCAGCCTGGAATTGGTTTCCTCAAAACATAGCCCAGATAGACACAGCACCGGAATCAGCTGGAGACTGCGCAGAAGCTTTACATTTCCCTCAAACATGGCCTAGCTTTACTGACTGAATCACCTGAGTGGGGATTATCCAAGAATTAGCAGTGTCAAAAAGCTGTTCAGGTGATTCTGGTTCACCATGAGGTGTGGGAACCACTGGTTTATGGGGCCAAATAATTTAATGTGCCATGCAAGCTGTCAGGGACTGGACTGTATTCCCCCCCAAATTCATGTTGGGGTCCTAACCCATGGGACCTCAGAATGTGACTGCATTTGGAGATAAGGCTTTTGAAGAGGTAATTAAGTTAAAATGAGGTGATTAGGGTGTGCTCTAATCCAATATGACAGATGTCTTTATTGAGGAGGGATTAGGACACAGAACCAAGAGGGAAGACCATGTAAAGACAGAGAGAAGACAGCCATCGGCAAGCCTAGAGGACAGATCTTAGACATGAACCTGCCAACACCCTGATCTCAGACTTTAAGCCTCCAGAACTGGGACAGCCCGGGTGGCTCGGCGGTTTAACGCTGCCTTCAGCCCAGAGCCTGATCCTGGAGACCTGGGATCGAGTCCCACGTTGGGCAACTTGCATGGCGCCTGTTTCTCCCTCTGCCTGTGTCTCTGCCTCTCTCTCTCTGTCTCTCATGAATAAATAAAGTCTTAAAAAAGAAAAAGTTTTAAAAAAGCCTCCAGAACTATGAGAAAATCAATTTCCATCATGTAGGCCACCCAGCCTGTGGTATCCTGTCATAGCAGCTCGAGTAGACTGGATTTTATCTGGGCTACCTCCCTAGAGCCTCAGGTCTCTTCTCAGGCTCCATCCAACCACCCCCCCCCCCATCACCACATATCTACACCTCTGCCTTACTAGTTTTGAGACCTTGGGCAACCCAACCTATCTGTCCTCAGTTTTCTTACTTGTAAAATGGGGATAATAACATTACCTCCCTAGAGCTGCAGGATGATTAAAAGCGATCATCTATGTAACGCACTGAACACAATGTGAACATAAAAAACAATAAATGATAGCGGCTCCGCCCGGACCATAAGGCATTAACTGCCATTCTCCAACTGCATATTGTGTTGTTCCCCCTCCATGAGTCAGCACATCTGCTCACATGTCTGCTTAGAATGTCTTTCTCCCACTGCGTCAGCTAGCTAACTCTTGGTTGTCCTTCAAGACTGAAATCCCTGTAGAGCCAGCTCTGATTCACTCTTCTCCCTCCCCCTCTTCTGGAGCTCTCCTCTAGATTCCCACTGCACCCTGTGCTTGCCCCTACCAAGTGAGATGCCATTGCAGGGGTTTAGGCAGAGGAGTGACCTGATCTGGCTTGAGTACCTACCATATGCCAGGCATCATTTTAGGTTCTGAGTCAAGACGAGAATTAAAAGAACACTTAACTTATAGGGTGACTGAGAGGATTAGGAGAGACAAAATATGCCAAGCACTGAAGACAGTGCGGCTTATGGTAAACTCTTTGTAAATGCCAACAATTATTATCTATCTCCATCCAGGACACTTGCTCGCATCTATTGACATCTGTGGCCTTGGGCTCATAGTCTTCCTCCCTAAACACAAATCCCACTAGCATCCTGGGTGATGACCCCTCCAACATGCTAGCACCTCTCCTGGACCTCAATTCCTTTTTTTTTCTTTTTTTTTTAATTTTTTTTTTTAATTTATGATAGTCACACACACACAGAGAGAGAGGGGTAGAGACACAGGCAGAGGGAGAAGCAGGCTCCATGCACCAGGAGCCCGATGTGGGATTCGATCCCGGGTCTCCAGGATCACGCCCTGGGCCAAAGGCAGGCGCCAAACCGCTGCGCCACCCAGGGATCCCTGGACCTCAATTCCTGTAGCTTTTACCTCCACCTTACTCTAGACACACCATGACCTCGATATTGTTGTTGGACTTTTGCAGACTGAATACATGGTGTACAACCATAGGAATAGATTAAAAATCCCAGGTCGAATTTTCTGTTAGCTCGAGAGTGCGCTCTTCGGTCCCTACCCCAAACAGGCAACAAGTCTCTTCTGTATGACTGAGTCCTGGAAGATAAAGAAAAAGGAGAAAGGGAAGGCTGGCTGGAGGTGCTAATTTTATGGGCACCAGATAAGGGCAAGCACCTTTATGACTGCTCAAAGAGAGGAAATTATAATTGCAGTCTTTCTGGCAGCAAGGAGGGAGAGGTTAGCAATCAAGACACCCAAGCAAAAGTCAGGAGACTGAGGAGCAGGTGCTGCTGATAGACACTATTCAGCATGAACGACCTTCACAGAGGCTGTTCTCAGTTGATGAGTCAAGAGTAATCCTATGCAGGCGTGTACCCCTTCCTGCCAGAAGGTATATAGCTCTGAGGGCAATGTCTGGAAGTCAGGGCTCACCCCGCCTTCCTTCACCCAAAACAACTCTGCTCTTAACTTAGTTGGGCTTTCACTTTACAACTGTATTTGCATAAGGTGTTACAGTGTTAAACCTTGGCTGTTCTTCTCAGCAGATATCTACATGTTACTTCCCACAGAATCCACCTGCCATCGAGGTGTAGCAACCATTCTCAAAATTCTTCTCTCCTTATCTACATCTCATCACTTTTAGCCTCTACAGATTTGTTCTTTTTCCTATCCAAGGTTAATGCCACTACTCATGCTTGATTCCATCTCTTATTTCTGCTGGGTCTTTATGCTATCAGGTTTCCTTTCTCCACATTAAATTGCCGTTTGGAGTATTTGGCAATGGCTTGACATTGGCAATTCCATATAGTTCAAGCTAACATGCCTTTATTCTTTTCCTCTCTAAATAATCCTTCTCCTCAACCAAAAACAATTACAACAGAGCATCCTTATACAGACAAGAGTAACCTCTTTGTAGATTGTGTTTTTCTAACTTCAAACTTCCGTGTATCCAGTCATATAAAACCTAAATATCATACCCCAGCTATGTCTGCTTTTGCTGTTCACATTTCCCAACTGACAATTCACCTAACAAGTATTTAGCAAGGGTCTGGCATGTTTATGAAATTTTAAAAAAGATTTTTGTTTATTTATTCATGAGAGACACAGAGAGAGAGGCAGAGGCAAAGGGAGAAGCAGGCTCCATGCAGGGAGCCTGATGTGGGACTCAATCCCAGGACTGAGGGATCATGACCAGAGCCGAAGGCAGATGCTCAACTGCTGAGCCACCCAGGAGTCCCTGTTTATGAAATTTTTATTCACTCATTCAACAAATATCTTCTGAGTATCTACACTGCCAGACATTGTTCTAAGTACTTGGGACAGATCAGTGAACGAAATAAAAATTCCTGTCCTCTTGGAGCTTATAGTCTAGTACAGGTTGGAAGGAGGAGACATATAATAAACAAACACGGGGCACCTGGGCGGCTCAGTGGCTGAGCATCTTCCTTTGGCTCAGGTCATGATCCCGGGGTCCTGGGATCGAGTCCTGCATCAGGCTCTCCACAGGGAGCCTGCTTCTCCATCTGCCTATGTCTCTGCCTTTCTCTCTGTGTCTTTTGTGAATAAAGAAATAAAATCTTGGGATGCCTGGGTGGCTTAGTGGTTTAGCGCCTGCCTTCAGCCCAGGGCATGATCTTGGAGTCCCAGGATCGAGTCCCATGTCAGGCTCCCTGCATGGAGCCTACTTCTCCCTCTGCTTGTGTCTCTGCCTCTCCTTCTCTGTGTCTCTCTCATAAATAAATAAATAAAATCTTAAAAAGGGAAAAGGATACTCCTTAAAAAAAAAGAAATAAAATCTTCAAAAATAAACAAACACGATAAAGAAAATAACCATATAGCATGCTACAAAGTAATAGATACCATGGCGGGGTGGGAGAGGCAGAGCAGGGAAGGGAGATTGAGAGTGTTATGAGAGAAGTTGTAATTTCAAATATGGTAGTCATGGTATGCCTTATTGAGAAGGTGACGATTAAGCAAAGACTTGAAGGAGCTGAAGGACAAGCCATGGATATATTTGGGGGAAGTGTTCCAGGCAGAGTGAACAGCAAGTGCAAAGGCCCTGAGGCAGGAAAGCTAAAGGAACAAGGGGTAAGAATAGTAAGAGATGAAGACATTGAGGTATGGAGGACTCTGATTGTGTAGAGCCCTTGTATTAGTTATTTACTGTTGGGTAACAAATTGTCCTAAAATTTAGCTACTTAATGGGAACCTGGCTGGCTCAGTTGGTGGAACATATGACTCTTGATCTCAGGGTCATGAGTTTGAGTCTCACAATGGGTGTGGAAATTACATATAAAAATAAAAACAAGTAGGGCACCTCCAGTGGCACAGTGGTTTAGCTCCGCCTGCAGCCCGGGGTCTGATCCTGGAGACCTAGGATCGAGTCCCACATCAGGCTCCCTGCATGGAGCCCGCTTCTCCCTCTGCCTGTGTCTCTGCCTCTCAGTCTCTCTCTCTCTCTGAATAAATAAATTTTAAAAAATGCTTATTAAAAAAATAAATAAAAAATAAAAAATAAAAAATAAATAAAAACAAGTAAGTAAAATTTAGCTATCTAAAACAGCAATACACAGGAATTCAAGAGGGTTTTGGCTGGGTGTTCCTGGCTTTGGGTTTCAAGAGGTTGCAGTCATTGGAAGTGTGGGTCTGAAGAATCCTCTTCCAAGGTGGCTCACTCACGTGGTTGACAAGTTGGTGTTTGGTGGTGGGAGGGGAGGAGGAGATGTGAAGAAGGGGCAGCCTCAATTTTTCCCTTTGTGGGCCTCTCATGATGCTTGAGTATCCCCATGACATACCAGCTGGCTTCCTACAGAGCAACCAATCCAAGACAGAGCAAGGCAGAAATCACAATGCCTTTTAGGACCTAGGCTTTTAAATCATATGCTATCACTTCCACAGCATTCTATTAGCTTACAGAGGTCAGCTCTAGTTCATTGTAGCCAAGGGCATGAAGAGCAAGAGGTGAAGATCACTAGAGATCGTGTTGGTGGCTGGCCACGAAAGCCTTTGTAGGCCATTATACATCTGTGGCTTTTTTCTGAGTGAAATGGAGAGCCACTGAAGGGATTTGAGCAGATAAATGACAATGATCTGGCTTATTAGGACAAGTCTGGCTGCTGTGTAAATACACTGGAGACAGGCAAGGAGGTAAGCTGGAAGACCAGAGAGGAAGCTAAAGTATAAGAGAGAGACAGACTAGGGTCATAGTGGTGTTATTGAGAATTGGTGATACTGTGGATATATTTTGAAAATTGAGATGGACAGGATTTGCTGAGAATTGGATAAGGGATGGAGGGGGTGGATTAAAGATGACTCCAAGAGTTTTGGAGGAATTACAAAAAAGAGTTAAGACACACATTTTACCATAAATGAACTTAAAATATAGGTGAGATAAGACATGTACACAAACAGCTATACAACATGGCAGAAAGCACTATGTTCCATAACAAAGGCATAAATTCAAGTGCCAAGTGAGATGAAAAAGTTCTGGAGGTGGATGTTGAAGGTACTCAATGCCACTGATCTGTATACTTAAAAAATGGCTCAAATGGTAAATTGTATGTAATATACTCTCTTTTTTCTAATGATCTGTATGCCCAACAACAGGGCTGGAACTCACCACCTGAGATCAAGAGTCGCATTTTCCACTGAGCCAGCCAAACACCCCTATGTTATACACATTTAATTACAGCTTTTAAAAGGTGCTAACAAAACTAAAAACAAAAATTCAAGTGCCAAGAGAGTTCAGAGGAGGAAGAAGGAATCAGAGAAGGCTTTGAGTAAGGGCAGTCCTTCTTCCTAGGCACAGGGAGCTATTTGAGTAAGTGAATGGAAGGCGGGAAAGCTGGGAAAGGGCAGTAACTGTACTTCTATGGTTAGCAGTTCTGTTTTGTTAGAAGATAGGTCGTGTGTACTAAAACTGCAGTTGATGACTGATGTCAGCCTTCAGTGACCGGCTCAAGTGACCTCAAGGAAGAATCAAAAACAGGAAGAACCGGAAAACCAATTAAGCAGAGACACGCAAGCAATATTTTTAAACAATTAGATATGATAGAAACGTAACGTATTAGGATGACCCCAGGGTCTTTCTCGTCTCTATGTGGAAATCAATAAACTGTAACTTTTACAACCGTAACAAATTATACCTTTTGATGCGCAAGTATTTGGACAGCTGCTTGCAAGCAGGCATACCCTTTGCCCCTTTTGTATATATAATCCCGGGGAGCTAGCGAAGCCCTGGAGCCAGTCTTTAGAGCAATCCGGAAGCCTGTTTTCCCAGGCTATCATTCTCAGTAAGGCAACGAATAAAGCATTTACTAACCTACTTTAAGGATACTTTTCTTTCAGTTGACAGTACGGAGCCCAAGGGAAAAGTGAACAGAAAGCTAAGGAGTTTTAACATAATCCGGGAAAGTAGTGTTGAAGGGTTTAGGTCACATTGCCTTGTGCAGTCGGTACTGCAGGGTACCACCAGTCCTAGGGATAGAGAGGCAAGTCAGGAGACCAAGTAATGGTCAGGCACATCTGGAATCGGAAGATCTAGGTTTGAATCACTGTTCCAGCTCCCACACATACCAGCAGTGTGACTCTGGGCAAGCCATCTAAACTCTCTAAACCTCAGTTTCTTCATTTGTAAAATGGAAATAATGGTAGTTACATATTTCATAAGATTGCTGTGAGAATTATTTTTTTAAAGATCATTATTTATTCATGAGAGACACAGAGAGAGAGACAGGCTGTCTGCGAGGAGCCCGATGTAGGACTCAATCCCAGGACCCCAGGATCACGACCTGAGCCAAAGGCAGATGCTCAACCACTGAACGACGCAGGTGTCCCAATTTTTTTTTAAGATTTTTATTTATTTATTAATGAGACACACAGAGTAGTGAGAGGCAGAGACATAGGCAGAGGGAGAAGCAGGCTCCATGCAGGAAGCCTGATGCGGGACTCAATCCCAGGACTCCGGGATCACGCCCTGAGCCAAAGGCAGACGCTCAACTGCTGAGCCACCCAGGTGTCCCTGCTGTGAGAATTAAATAACTGTTTGCTTGCAATTACTATTACCCAATGTCAGATGGGAGATTCTCAGAGCTATGACAATAAAGAGGATCGGAGGCGTAATATTTAGCAAAAGCCTAAAAACGAAAGAGAAGTCTCTTCTCTCCTCTCTCCAAATTCCCTTCTCAAGAAGGGAAGCATCATTTGAGGATGCAGGTGATACTTAGAATCTTCCTCTTGATATGAAACACTCTCATTCAGAATCTCTCATGTCACTACACTAGCGTATAAGGGAGCCTAAGTCTGTGAAACAAAATTCATTTGGCAACCTTACAGCATATTTGAAATAAATCCAGGATATGATCAGCATATTATGTCCCAGATTTCCGGTTTCCCTGCCTCCTGCCCTCTTTCCTATTCATTTTCCCTTTATCTCTCAATCCCCATCCTGTTCCAACTGAATGTCCTTTTCCTTTTATCCATTCCATCTAGGGCACGGACCGTATTCTAATCTCAGTTCCTTCCCTCATTTATTAGCTGCATGCTAATGGAGGGCCTTTTTTTTTTGTATATATATATTTTTTTTTTTTTGAGTTCGATTTGCCAACATATAGCATAATACCCAGTGCTCATCCCGTCAAGTGCCCCGTCACCCCAACCCCCCGCCCACCTCCCTTTCCACTACCTCTTGTTCGTTCCCAGAGTTGGGAGTCTCTCATGTTCTCTCACCCATGGAGGGACTTTTCTTCTCTGGGCCTCAATTTCCTCCGTAAAATGGGTTTAATGAGACAGGGCCTATCTTACAGGGTTGTCAAAATTACAACAAAGAACGCATCCTATGCCTCACACAGTGCTTGGTCGGTAGTGAGAACTCAACTTGTTCGCTCTCTTTCCATCCGTAACTTTACCTCTACCCCCCTGCTGCTCAACACCAAAGCCCAGCAGGTAAAAGCCGTGGGAAAAAACACCTCGCGGTTGACGAGGAAACCTTCGAGCTGGGGGCGGGGACTGCGAGGTACCCACTGCGCAGGCGCGCCCGCTGGGTCAGGTTCTGGCTTCCAGCCGGGGGGTGGGGGTTGGGGGGAGAGGGCTTCGATTGTCCGGGCTGCCCCCTTCCGGCCCAGGGAAGTGGCGGGACCTTGGCTGCGCCCTGGGAGGGCTCAGCACTAATCCGGGGCGCCGGGGCCCAAGGGTAAGTTCGAAAATGGCGGAGGGGGAAGAAGGAGGGGCCTTACAGGGCGGGAGGCTGGCCCCGGGCGGGGACGGTAGAAAGGAGCTTGCGGCGGCGCGGGGGGGCCCTTGGCGCGGCCGGGGCCTGAGACTGACCGACCGCGGCCGGAGTCTGTGTGAGGCCCTGTCGTGGACGCACCTCGGGTTCCCCGGCTCGGGGCTCCTGCGGGCGACGGGCGGGCTGGTGGGTGCGCCTGAGGGAGACGGAGAGACTTCCGTTTCCTTCTAGGCTGGGGCCCGGCCGCAAAGCGGAGTTGGCATTTCCAGATTGGGGCTCGGGCCGCCCCTCCTCCAGGACCCTCCCCTCCGGACCGCGCAGGGCGCCGCGGGCGATCCGGGCTGGCTCTCCTGGCGCGGTGGGTACTGCCTGTACGGGCTTCCTCCTCCTCCTCCTCCCCCCCCCCCGCCGCGGGCCCCGGCGCTGCGGGAAGGGGCGGGAAGGCCGCCCCTGTGCGGCGCGGGTGGCCCCTTGCCGGGGTTCCCGGGAGCACCGAAAGAAGGCGTGGGTGGGGGCGTGGGTGGCTGGCTGGCTTCGGGCTTGCCCGGTGCCTTCTTAAACCCGGTAACCTCTAAGGTAAATCGAGTCAACTTTTTTTTTTTTTTAATGATCAAAGGGACCGCCCCCTCCCACCCCCCAGTTTGGTGCGTGTGGCAGGTATGGAGCTGGGTGGAGTGTGCCTGGCGAGGGCACGTGAAGCAGAAAGAATAGGAGCCAAAGAGCTTCCGGAAGAGGAAATTAGCTAGTAATTCTTTCCAATCTTTGCTGTCCTAGTCACTTCCCCAGCATATTCTGTGAGTAAAACAAAATTCAGTCTAACTTTCAGTTTCATTATTTTAACTCCATAATACACTTAATTGTTTTTGATAGGAAGGGGGTGGTTATTGCTGAAACTAAACAGCCCCTTCCACCTCCAAAAAAAGAAAAAGGTCAATCAGAGCTTCATAAAAATCTGTCCGATTTTAATAATCTGCTACTTTGCCTTCAAATGTAATTATATCACTAGGCCTGTCACCCTATGCCTTATACTCATTGATGCATAGAAATATACTTTTGTAAGACTAGAGGTTGCTGTACTGTTCTTTTTTTCCCTTTTTTTACTTAGAATTTCTTACAGCCAGTTCAAGAGAACACGATTACAGCCAGCCATCTTAGTTAGAACTCTTAACATTTTAGAGTTGGAAGAGATCTTAGTCCAATCCTCTTATTTTGCAAAAGCAGAAACTAAGGCACAAGAAGATTCGTGGCTTGCCTAAGACTACTCAACTACTTACATTAGTACCCGGCTTGTCTGGCTCTTCGCTCACTGCTCTTTCTGAGCTATTGCTGTGCATAGCCTCCAAGCAAGAAAATTAAATGTTCAACTCACCACACACTTGAAGCCTATACTACTTTGTATCATACAACTGCAACTACCTTCCATGTATTTAACATGTTTATTGAAACCAATGCTTGAGATATTTTCCCCTGTCATTCAAGAAGTGGCAACAGTTTAGGTTAATAAGATTTATGCACACATGCACATATGCATATTTGAATATACTCAGAGAATTTCTGGAAGGATACACCAGAAAAGTGTGAACAGTGCCTACTTAATAGAGGGATGGAGAGGAATATGATGCTTTTTAATTTGCACTTCACATATGGCCTAATGTACTGTTTGAATTTTTACCATAAACAAGTATTGATTTTAGAATTAAAAATAGCTTTTAAAATTCACACACCTACATGTATATCAACATAAGTATTTATCAATGGTATGTAAATACATATATGCATTTACATATCAGTGGTTTGTATTGTAAAATCCACTGTGGCTTCTGTCAGCCCAGCTGGCAAAGCAGGCCTGATTATCAGATGCTCACATTTCTTGTTTTCTCTTATGGCACCTAGTATAAGATGGTAAAAAGAATATATGTTATTAATCTTTATAGAATTTTAGAAAATGTGCTAAATTTTTTATTATCAAATAATATAGCAAGCCATAACATTCAAGATACACAGTTTGATGCAATGAAAAAATCTGAATGTAGAATCTTTGTGGATAAGAATTATTTTAAAAAATTAAGATTGGAAGGGTCCCTGGTGATAAGTACTTCAACTCTTTTCTTTTTATGAATAGGCTAACTAGGACTCAAAAGAGAAAAAGTGAATTACCCAAGATTATATATCTAATTATTAGCAGAGCTTGGACTAAGGTCTAGGTCCTGGTCCAGTACCCTTTGTGCTACATTTGTACTTTATTGCTTTATAGTGCATTCAGTGACTCCCAACTAGGCAGGAAAAGTAATCCTGGCTAAAGGTTAGGACCATTTCAGTAGATAAGAATATTGTTAGTAACATCCCAATTAATTTGTATACTGCTTGAAATATTTGACTAACATAAATATTCCCCTTACATTTGGCCATAAACATTAATTTGTTTAATAAATTCTTTGTTTATATTGTAAATGCCTACCCCAAGTATGAGATTATGATATTTTACTGTTTTTGTTTGTTCTAATACTTAAGTCTGGTAGCTAGTGCTAAGGTGAGGGGGGGAAAGTTATGCTTTATGAAAGAGACATTTTATTGAGTGCCTACTATATGGCAGAGATTATACTATGTGGTGTAGGGTTTGAAAGATAAATATGGCAAAGTAGATGTCCTTGTTCTCCTGAGGCTGGGAGATTATCATGAGCTGTCAAATCTCAAGCTTTATCTGTGTTCTAATCTGGTAATAGTATTATAAAATGTAATCTGTAGCACTGTTTAAGGTCATCGTGAATAAATTTAAGGAGACAAAAACAGTAGTGGTAAAATAAATTGATATTTATTAATAAGAACACAGTCTTTTTTTTTTTTTTTGACTTAAGGGAAAACAGGTATTTATTGCTCACAAAATTTAAGTCTCAGGCTTCCAGCTCTTTACCAGTTCTTCCAGTGCAATTCCTGGTGAACAGATACTATTTTTGTCTTAGAGGTCATGTGGTACAGTGGGAAGAGCCCTGGATTTGATGCCTGGGTTCTTGTCTTGGCTTCGTTTCCAATTAGCTCTGAGATTGTGAGCAAGTCATTTAAACACCTCAATGCCTACATATTTCTATTTTTTCATGACTTTTTATGAATTAAATATCCCATTTAATTCAAAACATTATTTTGGAGTATTTTAAGTTACAAAATAAATATGTTTTTTAGAAGGTTATGAAATTCAGAATACTGTAACAGAATAAGTATAATTCACATTCTTTTAGATTTACTTTTATCATTTAGGTTCATATTGTACATAGATTGCTGTAATCCTTTTTTCTCATTCATTCTATATTGAACATTTCCTATGTCATGAAAAGTCTTTTAAAATGTAGGTTTTATTTATCTTGCATATTCTTTTTTTAAAGATTTATTTATTTGAGAGGGACAGAGAAAGCATGACTGAGGGGAGAGACAGAAAGAGAAAGAGACAAAGAGACTCCGTGCTGAGTGATTACCTGGATGTGGGAGCTCAATTCCAGGACCCCTGAGATATGACCCGAGTAGAAGTCAGGTGCCCTGGAAGAGGGAGTCTTTTTTTTTTTTTTTTTTGGAAGAGGGAGTCTTAAGCAGACTCTGTGCTGAGCAGGGAGCCTGGTGTGCCCGATCTCACAACCCTGAGATCACAACCTGAACCAAGAGTTGGACACTTCTCTCACTGCCACCCAAGCGCCCCATATGCTGCATATTATTCTATGCCCTGGTTCCTTCATTTTATAAAGTAACAGGCTTGGGTTAGTTGATTCCAAAGATTCAAAATCCATTGTGATAGTTTTTTTATAACTGGTTATCTCAGATTCTATCAAGGAAAAAATTCCCACATGACAATCCAAAATCTGTTTGGAATAAATGTTGCAAACAAAATGATAAAAAGAATAAGGTGGAGATATAAACCTTAATTTGTGGATTATACTTACATTTATTTTTTTCTGCCTTTATGATTTGAATGCTTGATTTTAAAATTTCACATGCTAAGTACTTGAATTTCATTTTTTGTTGGTGATGTGAATGAGATCTGTGTCACTACTGTGTTGAAAGCTAGCCTGTTTTATTTGTAGGGTGGGTGTAGAATAAATTGAAGAGGGAAAAACTGGGCTTCTGGGGTTTAACATTCTGGGATTACCATAGCATAGAAGAGAAAAATTAGTGGAAGCTAAGAAGGGTTCAATAACTTGCTCAAGGTCCAAATAGCTAATAAGTTGCAGGGGTAGGATTTGAATTCAGATTTCTTTGATTGCAGTAGTCCTGCTTTTCTTTCATTGCGTGCTATTTTTCAGAAGATCTCTTAGACGGGTTTTTGATGGTATTGCTTTGATCAAAATTGATTAAGGAGCTAAGTTGAGAAATACTGAGATAGCACTTAGAAATACAGTTTTCAGTTTGAGACAATCCAAACAACACACCTTGAGCACCTTCTGCTTTAAGCCAAGTTCTTTTTTTGTTTTTAAGATTTTATTTATTTATTCATGAGAGACACAGAGAGAGAGAGAGGCAGAGACACAGGCAGAGGGAGAAGCAGTCTCCATGCAGGGAGCCTGATGTGGGACTCCATCCCAGGACCCCGGGATCACGCCCTGGGCCAAAGGCAGATGATCAACTGCTGAGCCACCCAGGCGTCCTGAGCCAAGTTCTAACATAACTGTATTAACAGTGGCTGGCATGTATAAATAGGTGCCTGGTAAAAAAAAAAAATTATTGACTGAGGGGCACCTGGGTGGTGCAGTTGGTTGAGCATCCAACTTTTGGTTTTGGTTCAGGTCGTGGGATTGAGCCCCACGTTGGGCTCTATGCTCATGTGGAGTCTGCTTAAGTTTCTCTTTCCCTCTCCCTTTGCCCCTCTTCCCCCGCCCCCCACCTGTCTCTCTCAAATAAATCTTTTAAGAAAATTGTTGACTGAATGCTTCTACTTGTTATAGAGGAATGTATTAGACGAAGAAGGAAAAACTAAAATTTCTAAGGCCTTCCAGATAATTCCAAATAAAGGACTTCCTCTACTCTGAGAAATTAACCAAAGCAGTTGTTGATTACTGTATTTACCATAAAAACTTGAGGCCAAACATATGAGTTAATGTTTTATGTGCTCTTATTATACTTAATAGTAGGTTGTCCTTTTTGTGATAAAAGGATATTTTATGTAATTTTGTAGGACTTGGCATGGACTTTTATTGTTAACTATGGTATCATTGTAGCTCTAATATTTTGATACGTTTTGGAATTTAATTTGGTATATTGGTATCCAATCTTTGTTAAGTATACACGTGATTCACTTACCGCGTGATCTGCTTTAAAAAAATTTTTTTTTAAGATTTATTCATGAGAGAGAGAGAGGCAAAGACACAGGCAGAGGGAGAAGCAGGCTCCCCACAGGGAGCCGGATGTGAGACCTGGGATCAAGCCCTGAGCTGAAGTCAGACACTCAATCACTGAGCCACCCAGGCTCCCCCCCACCCCCCAAAAAAAGTCTGTCTCTTTGAGAGACAGACTCGAGTGGGGAGGAGGGGCAGACGCAGAGGGAGGGGGAGAAGTAGTCTCCCTGCTGAGCAGGAAGCCTGTGGGCTCGAGATCACAGAACCATGAGATCATGACCTGAGCCAACCAGGTGCCCCCATGATCTGCTTTTATAATGTATTTATAAGGATATGGTTTGTGGTGAAAACTGAGGTTTACCTGTACAAACTGGGAATAGCTTGAACTCAGATGATCAGAGGTTGAATTGCATGAGTTAAGGCTGATTTCCTAAACTGGGCAAAGTTGGTACCACTGTACATTCCCTGGAATCTATAAATACTGACATGTGGTTTGAACTTTTATATTTACCCTTATGACAATTTTGTTGGCCTCACAACACAGGCCTTTCATATATATAATCACATACTGGTATGTGATTTTACTTTTCAATGGCTCCTGCTAATTTTTCAAGCCTTGAAAGGGCAAGGAGCTGACATTTTTTGCTACCTCACCAGACTAACTCTTCTGCCAGTAATTCTTAGAGTAATTTCCTTAGACCTATATTGGTCATAATCACCGGGTTTGACTTTTGACTGTCATTTACCGTATGATCTTTGATGAGTAACAGAAAACCACAGTTTCCCCGTATTTCAAATAGGGGCTATGATATGTTGCTTAGGTTAAATTAAATACCACATGTGAAAACATCCTAATTGTAAATCACATATGTATTTTAGTTATTAGAGGTAACATGGTGAAAAAAAGGGATAGGCTGTGGAATCACGCAAGCTCATGTTGAATTTTTGACCTACTACTAAATGGGATGACATTTTTTAGTTTCAATTCAGCATGTTGTAGTAGGTTAGAATATTTATGTGTAGCTAAAATGATTGCATGGAGGAAAATTAAAATTAGTTTGTAGATAGTTTAGAACACGGGGGCACTCATTAAATATGTGGTACTGTTTTAATTTGGCTCGGAGTCACTTATTATGGCAATTTCCTTTACTTGGTGTCATTTTTATTCAAACCCAGACAGAAGACAAACCTAAATGTATATATGCAGCAGAGTGGCTTTCAGGTAGAACTACCTATTTTTACTAGAGAAAAAGAAAAGTTGTTGGCTTTTATCAAGAACTTGTTTCAGCACTTGAGATCTCAACATGATCATGGAAGACTACTTAATTCTGAGAAATATCTAGGGTAGATATTACCCATTCACTGAGTCATCTATTAAAGAACTTTGGTTGGGGATCCCTGGGTGGCTCAGCGGTTTAGCATCTGCCTTCAGCTCAGGGCCTGATCCTGGAGACAAATTTTTTTTTTTTTTTAAAGAAAGTACTTTGGCATGGCACTTGGAGAACCATCTGATTTTTAAGTACTGCAACCCCCATCACTCTGTCAGGATAAGTTATCTGGGTAAGTATCAAATAGAATAAGTTCCAGTTCTGTGCTACTCATTAACTCTATGGTCTTAGTCAAATCATTTAACATCCTTATGCTTTCGTTTCCTTATCTTCAAAATGGAAGAGTGATTTCTATTATTCTGTCAGCATAAATACAGTCAGTTATGGTGAACACGTTTTGCTTGTGTCTACAAAATATAATGATTCTACTTTACGTGTACTTGATTCAAAACTGCCCTTTTGTAAAAATTAGGGAAATTTAAAAAAATATTTATTTATTCATGAGAGACACAGAGAAAGAGGCAGAGACATAGGCAGAGGGCGAAGCAGGCTCCATGCAGAAAGCCCGATGTGGGACTTGAACCCAGGACCCCGGGGTTACACCCTGAGCTGAAGGCAGATGCTCAACCTCTGAGCCACCCACGCATCCCTAAATATGGAAATTTTAAAGTAAAGATTACAGGCAACTCTTCTTCTTACCAGGCCCCAAATTAATTGATTATTTTTATAAGGCAGTAAGTGAATAGTTCAGAACTCCAGCAATAGGCATCCCTCAGAAGATTCAACATAGTCCTTTCACTTTAAAGTCAAGTCAACAATAAGTAGCAATCAGATATTACCTGTGTTTCTCAGCCCTCTCTGCTGGTGATTTACTGCCACTGAGCAGAGGACCAAAAGACATATATTCATGGCCATCCACTGTGGACATGACTTGATTACTGCTTTTATTTCTGGGAGTTGACCTGTATCTCTTTTTCTTAACCTAATGATTGAGTGTTGACATCAATTTACAATTTCGTCTTTCTCGTTGTGGTGGCTAGGAGTTAGTAATCTAACAGTAATATTACAAATCAGCAAGCTGGCAAAAATTCTCACCATAGGTAAAAACATAAGGACCAAGAATATATCCTTTCCTCTGCAAGTTATAAGAATGATCTTTTGTGAATTAAAAGTCAAAACCTTGCAATACCTGGCCTTGCTATTGATAGTTTACTGTGCTAATGTGTTCACAGATGAAAAAAGAATTGTCACCTGGCATATAGCCAAATAAAACCCCCAATCTGCTGGGCAGGATTGTACAAGGGACCTGACTAATCAAGAGCCCAACTGCTTTTTTTCTTTTGATTAGAATCTAATATATTTACTGGATAAAATTTAGAAAATTAAGAAAAGCACAAAGAAGAAAATAAAACTCCATAATCCTACTGCCGGGAGATAACCACAGTAGAATTTTGATGTATAATTTAGCCTGTCTTTGTATATCTGTATTTTTCGTAATTAGGATTTTACTGCACAGTATTTTATTTTATTTTTTATTTTTTTAAAGATTTTATTGGGGCAGCCCCGGTGGCGCAGTGGTTTGGCGCCGCCTGCAGCCCAGGGCGTGATTCTGGAGACCTGGGATCCAGTCCCACATCAGGCTCCCTGCATGGAGCCTGCTTCTCCCTCTGCCTTTGTCTCTGCCTCTCTCTCTCTAGCTGTGTCTCTATGAATAAATAAATAAAATCTTAAAAAATAAATAAATAAAGATTTTATTTATTCATTAGAGACACAGAGAGAGATACAGGTAGGTGGGAGACACGGGTAGAGGGAGAAACGGGCTCCATGCAGGGAGCCCGACATGGGACTTGATCCCAGGACTCCAGGATCACGCCCTGGGCAGAAGGTGGCACTAAACCGCTGAGCCACCCGGGCTGCCCAACTTCACAGTATTTTATAATCAGCTTTTTTCATTTAATACAATAGCATGAACATATGTCTATGTCCTTTAGTATTCTTCTACAACCTGAGTTTGTAATGAATGCCTGGTATCCACATTACCAAAGTGTTGTCCTCATTTGTTAGACATTGAATTTTTTTGTTTATAAATACCACTGTATTGAATATCCTTATATACATTTTTTTAAAATCCCTAATCATTTCCTTAAAGTTAATGCTTACAACTAGAATAAGTGGTTCAAAAAGTAATCATATATTTAAGTTTTTATTTATTTATCTTTAAGATTTTAGAACATATTGCCACATTATCCTCTAGGAAAGGTGTACTAATTTTTTTTTAATTTTAATTCCAGGGTAGTTAACACACAGTGTTGTATTTGTTTCAGATGTACTCTATAGTGATCCAACAATTCCATATATTATTCATTGCTCATCAAGATAAGTGTACTTTTTTTTTAAAGATTTTATTTATTTAAGAGAGCACAAGTGGGGGGTGGGGGTGGGGCAGAAAGAGAAGCAGACTCCCCACTGAGCAGGGAGACCAACATGGGGCTCCATCCCAGGACTCCGAGATCATGACATGAGCCAAAGGCAGGTGCCCCAAGATAAGTGTACTCTTAATCCCCTTTACTTGTTTCACCCATCCCCCCACCACAAAATGTATACCAATTTGTAGTTTCACCAGCAAGAGTGTCTGTTACCCCATACCTTCCCTACTGCTAAATTTTTGTTATTGGCATCTTTGTTTTCTGAATATGTAAGTGCATTCAAGCTTTTTCTTAACACTATTACTGGTCAAAACCAAGATAGGTAATAGGAGGTGGTGAAGGACACACTCCTGTTCAAATCATTCAATGTTGCCACTAAAAGCAAATAATGACATAAATAGATTTTAGAGAGAAGGACTTTTCGCTCTTACATAATGATTAAAAAAAATTTATAGTAGTAAAAAATTGTTAGCTTTCTAAATGTCCATAGATGAAGGTGCATAGCTGTGTATAGACTATGTTAACACTTATATTTTTAAAAATACTCATACATGCTTGTATATTCATAGACCATCTCTGGAGGAATACACAAACTGATAAGAGTGATTGCTACTTGGAATATGTTGGGAGGGGATTTTTTTTTAATTTTCTAGGTTCCTTGGCTGGTAAACGTTAAAAGACAGATTTAATAGAATAATTACGTACATAGAAGAGCCCCATAAGAACATGAGACCCACAGGCAGACAGGCAGTTGAGGTTTATATGCCATCCTAAGCTAAGGAGAAAGGGAGTGGGGGTCTGAGTCTTCAAAGGGAAGGAAGAGTTTACAGGAAGATGAGCAAATGTTTGATAAATATTTGCCAGGCCATACAGAGACAATGGAAAGCAAAGGAATTTGATCTCCAGGCCCTACAGAGCTTCCCCTAGCTTACCACACCTAGCTCATATTCTTTGTAGTTATCTCAGGTGATAGTTTTCTTCCCAGACAGGCCCTCCATCTAAATTCTTTAGGCAGTTAAGGAGAAGATAAAAGCTTTTCCTGAGTTTTTGACTCATTTCAGTTTAAAGTAATCCATGTGCCCTGGGTGCCTGGCCAACTCAGTTGGTAGAGCATGCAACTTTTGATTTGTGGGTCATGAGTTCAAGCCCCACATTGGTGGTAGAGTTTACTTAAAAAAAAAAAAAATAATAAGGGGCACCTGACCAGCTCATTCAGAAGAGCATGCAACTTGATCTTGGAGTCATGAGTTGGAGCCTCCAGTTGGATGTAGAGGTTATAATCAATCAGTAATAATAGCAATAAAATTTTTGAAAAGTAATTTTCATTCCAAAGTGACTCACTTTGGGGAGGCTTATTCTGAAACCCTTTAGTCCTGCCTTTGAAACTTGTGCATGAAGTTTCACAGCCCAGAGGTTGAGTTGGTACATTGCTCCATCTCACTCAACCGTCTCTTAGTCCTGAGAATAGGCCAGTTCTGTTACATAGTTGTGTCTCATTTCAGGAGATGGTCATGCACTTGTGCTCCCAAAGTTAGGGCTATGGTGCAAACAATCTGGTATTTAATAAGAAATTTCTATGGAAATGAAAGAAAAAGGTTAATTAGAGCAGATTATAGTCCTAGTTTCTTAGTTCTGAAGGTAGCCAGGTGAGAGGATTTCTAGATGTCCTGCTTGAAGCAACTTCAGATGGAGTGAGGGCAGGCAGTGGCATTCTCAAAGATTTTCCTGGTTTGTAGTGGGATATATTTGGAAATGTTAGTTTGGAAAGTTGTAGCTAAATATTGGAGGAAACTTCTGAATTCAGGATCAGCCGTTTATAGGTAGAACCTCAAAGATAATAGCACTAGAATTTGAGACTTTTCTTAAAAAGATTTATTTAGAGAAAGAACATGAGTTTGGGGAGGGACAGAGGGAGAAAATCTCCAAGCTGACTCCCTGCTGAGCACCCAGCCCAACTCAGGGCTCAGTCCCACGACCCATGAGATAATGACCTGAGCCAAAACCAAGAGTCTGATGTTTAACCTGACTGAGCTACCTAGGTGCCCCAATAGCACTAGAATTTGATATTCATAATGGTTGTTACTGAAACATCCTTTTTCTCTCTACAATCACCCCCGATTTTATCAAAGATAATCACAGTATAACCAATTTATTTGCAAATCCAGTCTAGTTTCGATAAACTTGGCCTGATTGATTATACAAGTGTAACAAGAATACTGATTCATCATATAGGCTCTTTTAATCTGCTTTGTTGGAACTTTATTTTATTTTTTATATTATTTGTGATTATTTATACAAGTGTAACAAGAATACTGATTCATCATATAGGCTCTTTTAATCTGCTTTGTTGGAACTTTATTTTATTTTTTAAAGATTTTATTTATTTATTCATGAGAGACAGAGAGAGAGGCAGAGACACAGGCAGAGGGAGAAGCAGGCTCCATGCAGGGAGCCCGACGTGGGACTCAATCCCCGGTCTCCAGGATCACGCCCTGGGCTGAAGGCAAGCGCTAAACCGCTGAGCCACCCAGGCTGCCTTGTTGGAACTTTAAATAAGGAATCTCAGGTTGGACTTTTTAAAAGCCTCTTGAGGCTAGAAAGCCAAGCCAAAGACTGGCCATCAGGCTTAACTTGTAATACTTCTAGATTTGGGTTAATTCCTCTTTTCAAGGTTCACAGAATATCCTAAGGTTCCTGTACCTGCCAGAAGGTGGCCTTCCTTATTTACCTGGTAAGGCTACCAGGAACCTGTTAATAAGCAAGTTACCAGGCTGATTATTCCAAGGGGCTTTATTGCCTCTGTAAAGTCAACCTTCGGTTCTTAAAGCTGTCTAGGCATATCTGAGTGTATGTATGTCTCTCTCAGGCATAGCATTCTAGTCAAAGTCTTGGTACTATAACTAGTGTTTCCATTTGTATCCTGTTACAAGGAAAACATTATTTTTTTTAAAGATTTTACTTATTTGAGAGAGCACAAGCAGGTGAGGGGAGGAACAGAGGGAGAGAGAGAGAGAAGCAGGCTCCCCACTGAGCAGGGAGCCTGATGTAGGGCTCCATCCCAGGACTCTGAGATCATGACGAGCTGAAGGCAGATGCTTGACTGAGCCACCCAGGTGCCCCAAGGAGAACAGATTCTTACAGAACCTATGCAAATAACTGTATTGCCACGAAAATAAGAATACTTACTATGTATCCAAATTCTGGATGGATCAGGTAGAAAAAGATGTATGTTTCAATTCTGCTCACAAAGGTATAATTTACCAAATTGCTTTTAGTCATAGTTAGCTTAAGAAAGGTTTCCTCAGGTGCCTGGGTAGCTTAGTTGGTTAAGCGTCCAACTCTTGGTTTCAGTTCAGGTCATGATCTCAGGGTCCTGAGATCAAGCCCCATGTCAGGCTCTGTGCTCAGCATAGAGTCCACTTGAGATTCTTTCCCTCTCCCTCTCCCAGCTCGTGCATGAGCACTCTCCTTGGAATAAATAAATAAAATAAAACCTTAAAAAAATGTTTCCATATATTTTAGAAAATAAAATGTGAAAGAACTACTGATATAAACAAAAAGTTATAAAGAATTCTAATCATTCTCTTTAGTTCTTTACAGTACTATGTAATTAATACTTGTTCTGCTTAGATCCAGGTTTTACATTCATTATGAAAATTTTTTTTAAAGATTTTTAAATTTATGGGCAGCCCGGGTGACTCAGTGATTTAGCGCCGCCTTCAGCTCAGGGCCTGCCTGATCCTGGAGACTCGGGATTGAGTCCCATGTCAGGCTCCCTGCATGGAGCCTGCTTCTCCCTCTGCCTGTGTCTCTGCCTGTGTCTCTGCCTCTCTCTCTGTGTGTGTCTCTCATGAATAAATAAAATCTTTAAAAAAAGATTTTTTTATTTATCAGCATATGAGCGCAAGGGGGGGGGCAAAGGGAGAGGGAGAAGCAGACTCCCCACTGAGCAGGGAGTCTGAAGCAGGATCCTGAGATCATGACCTGAGCCAAAAGCAGATGCTTAACTCACTGAGCCACCCAGGTGCCCCCCCCCCGCCGTTCTGAAAATTCTTACCCAGTTTAGCTTTATAATCTTAGTTCTCAGAAACCTTTATTCTAGAGTACCTGTCAAGAGTCCTTTCTATAAGGCTCCATTCCAGGTGTGGAACCTACTTAAAAAGGAAAAAAAAAAAAGAGTCCTTTTCATTAATTTCTCTGAAGATGAAACACTTTTGCAGGAACATTTGCAAAAGTATCAGAGTAAGTAAATGTAAATAAATAGCAAAAGACTTTAAAATGGCAATTGTTAATGGTTGAAGATTTGATGAGAGTTTGTTATAATGCAGTTGACAAGAAAATGTAGTTGTTTTGTGAGATACATTTTAAAATGGCAAAGATTATACCAGGACATAACAGATTTTTAGAATTTTTTTCTTAAGATCTTATTTTATTTACTATTTAAAATATTTTATTATTTATCCATGAGAGACACAGGCAGAGGGAGAAGCAGGCTCCACGCAGGGAGCCTGATGCTGACTCAACCCCAGGACTCCAAGACCACACCCTGGGCTGAAGGCAGGTGCTAAACCGCTGAGCTACCCAGGAATCCCTTAAAATTTTATTTTTAAGTAATCTTTGTACCCAACTTGGGAGATCAAGATTTGTGTGCTCCACTGACTTAGCCAGCCACACCCCCCCCCAGATTTTTAGAAATTTCATGTAATTTCTGGAACACTTAGGTTTAAGAAAGTTTATCAGTTGACAGTGCTTCCTGTGTAATTTAACATACCAGATAAGCCTAATTAGTTAACATCTCTTTTTATAAGGAGAGGGCAAAACCTTTGAGAGGTTCAAGGAACCCTTTGGAAAAATCTCCAAACTGGTTTGAGGTAAAAAAGACTTTGTAATTTGATTTTTGAGAGCTTTGTCAAAAATACCAAAATATCTGATTAAATAGGATCAGAGATCATTGTGAAACATTACTTATCTGTTTAATCAGAGTGACAAAAGATTTTAAGAGCAAATACAAAAGGCTATAGTTGTGAGCATAACCAAAGGGCTGATAAGAACAGAAAATTATTTTAATAAAACACAATCTTTGCGTCCTAGGACAATTAAAAGATAAAAACTTTTCAGTCTCTTACCTTAGCAGACCAATTGTCCAAGAAAACATTGTCCTTTTAGTAAATGAAAAAAAATTAAGTTTTAATTTTACATAGGTATACTATCAGTATTCAAGTTTATTTAAAAAACCCTTTAATAACAACTCAGTTTAAACCAGCTTGATTACACAAGGTGGAATTTTTCTTTCTCTGTTCTCAACTTTTTATTTGTCCTTTCTTTTTACCTTTCCCATTTTGAAATAACCAGTTTTATTTCAGAACAAATTTGCTTTCTTTTCCTGTAACACAAATGCATCTCCATATCTCATGAACTTTTTTAGCCAAAAAACACAACCTGCTTTTTTTCCAGTTAAAGTAGTAAGCAACTGTGAACTGTTATGCTAGTATTCTTTTAAGATTTTATTTGAAAGAGGGGCCGAGAGAGAAAGAGAGAGAGAGAGAGAGAGAGAGAGAAACAAGTGAGGGGAGGAGCAAAGGAAGAGGGAGAAGCAGACTTCCTGCTGAGCAGGGAGCCTGACTGGAGCTCCATTCCAGCACCTTGAGATCATGACCTGAGCCAAAGGCAGATGCTTAACCAACTGATCACCCACCTTCTTTAGACTGGCAAATTTATGAGTATGTTCATAATTCCTAGAAGCATATGCTTCTTCATTTTATAATCTTTTAATGTGGCATAAGACGTTTACTAATAGCCCATATTTATCTTTAGTCTATCTGTAATAGGAAACCAAAGTTAGATAAAAATCTATGTTCTGTAATGTTTTATTATTTTGTCTTATTTGGAAATTAGATAGTCAATAAATTTCCATCACTTAACTTTGCAAATCTCTAAAGTTACCAAAAAGATTTTAGAAGCTATTTTTAAGTAGATGTACCATAAATTATAGTTATTGCTAAAAAATTAACCTAGAAGCTCTTATCCCAGTTATATCTCACCTCTATTTAAATCATTTGCTCTTGACAATTATGTTTAGACTACTCACAAAAGCTTCATGAAACATTAGCCATCATCTCAAGCTATTTTTCTTGCTGACAAATTTTGTAAGAGATAGAAACTTACTTGACTAAGTAAACCCAGGCAGAATAGAAGTTGAATGATTACATTATATTCAGTGTTGATAATTCTAAAGACCTGCCTATTTAATTTTTTAAAGATTTATTAGAGAGTGCATGCACATGAGGGAAGGGGGAGGAAGAGAGTCTCAAGCAGACTCCTATTTTAAACTCATGAACTTCAATTGGCTTCAGTACTGAATATTTTTCCAAGTAAATGAACCTGAAAAGCATTGAAGTTAGTTTCTGTTATATTTCTAAGAACTCTAGGGGTACTTAGTTTATAAGCACTTAAAATTAAGCCAGTTGAATAGAGCTCTTTTACAAACTAACTTTAGTAATACCATTTAGAGATGGAAAATGCCACCCATCTGCAATACATTCATAAACATACAGACAGATGCAAGTAGAGACCTTGTAGTTCTAAATTTTAACCATGAGCGGGGTGTCTGGCTGGCTCAGTCAATAGAGCATGTGACTCCTGATTTTGGGATTGTGAGTTCAAGACCCACATTGGGCATTTTAGCCATGAGATGAGTATGATAATGCAAAACTCACTAGTTTATAGAACAGTTAGGGAGTGCCTGGGTGGCTCAGTCAGTTAAGTGTCAACTTTTTGGTTTTGGCTCAGGTAACGTTCTGTCATGAGATCAAGCCCAGCACCAGGCTCTGCTCAGAGCAGAGTCTGCCTGAGTTTCTTTCCCCTCCTCCCTTTCCCCATGCTTGCACGCACGTACCCTTTCTCTCTTAAAAAGACAAAAAAGATCAGATAAGTTGAGTTCACTTGAATAGAAACTTTTTTGCTGATATTTATGGAGAAGACTTAAAGATTTGTATTTGTCCTTGACAAGTAATATTCCAGGAGGCTGTAGTCTAGAGTTTGGGCACGAAAGCCTTTTTAGCAGTTTGTATTTTAAAAATGCCTTGTCCCCCCCCCTTTTTTTCATACCACTCTTAGGAATTGGGGATAGTGTAGGTAAGAGTTAACACTTACATCTCAAGGGCCCAGGGAAAGAGTGCAGGCTCCTTCAAGAAAGATTTTGGTTTCTTGAGGCCGATATTTACACGCCTTGTGAGATAAATAGGGGAGGTTTGGGGAATGGTAAATAGGAAGAGAGGAACTTTGAATTGCCTCTAGAGTTGCATATCTAGTTTTGCAAAGATTTGTAAGGACAGGTGCTCAAAGAATTGGGTTGCAACTTTAATGGCCTCACAGTTTGATCCACTCATCAATCCTTTTACAAGGGCTTTAGAGGATTTTTCTTTTCCTCTGGGTACATAGTTTTATTTTAACTTAGGGGAGGAGGCCATAAAAAAACGTTCCTGTCAGGCTCTGAATATTAGCTTCCAATCTGGCCAATCTCCCACCGCAGAGCTACCTAAGCTCTTCGCCCATCATAGGGCTTTATCTCGTGACCCTGAGATCAAGAGTCATGCTCTACCAACTAAACCAGCCAGGCATCCCAGAAAAAATATTTTAAATATCTTGTCAGTTTTTAGCCAAATAAACAGCAAGCATTTTCGGAGTTGAATTCAGTAAAGTTTCTATAAGGCCTTTTAATAAGGGCCTCCTTTCTGAGTGTACAGTTCAATCTTGAATTCACCTTAAGGGGAAAAACCTCCCTATCAGACCCTGAACATTGCCTTCAATTGATATTAGTAGGAGGGCCTTGGAGAAATTCCAGGTGGTAGGGAGGTTTCCAGGGGGTGGCCTGGCTTGTCTGATAACCTAATCATGGGTGGAAAGAATACCACTTAGCAGCCAAACAGGATCCCTCTGAGTGGGGTTATAAATGGCCATTCATCTTTATAATTTCTCTTTAAATTTGGTAGGCTCCTTTGAAAGTAGAGGTAAAAGGGCTTTATAATTTAAAAGATCTGCTGCCTTCCAGAGGACATGAATTCTTTGGTACATTGCATAGCAAGGCTGGAAGCTGGAGAAGCCTGATTATAGAACCTAGCAAAATAAGCCTTATGTCTAAGACTAACTGTCCATCCTGGGTGCTTCTGTTAAATTTATTTTCTGACTTTACATGAGTAACTTGTCTACCCTGGGGCTTAGAGATCATGCTGGCATGCTCCCTGTAAATCTTGTAGGGAAAGGGAAACTGAAAAAAGCAACTAGGTATTTTAAGGGATTTTCTGGGGAAGGTGAAGGAGCTTTGGGGGCTAAAGGAATTTGCTGAGGAGATGGGCTAGATTTTAAGGGGAACTCATATTGGGGACTTTAACTTTTCTTCTAATTTCTATTCTTACATCTTGTTAAGGGAGTCTAAGACTACTTCTGTGTCTTTGTGTCTACTTTTTAGTTTGGTCTTCCCACAGGTACCATTAAGATAATTGTTTAGGATGAGAGCTTTCTAAAATTTTTTTTTCAAATATAGAACTTTTTCATTTCAGAAAAAGAGCTATCATCTGGCCATTGACAGGTAGCATCTGTTTTTTTAAAAAAACTTACTTCTTTGGGAGAGAGCATCCACACGTGAGGGAGGAAGGGGCAGAGGGAGAGGAGAGAAAATCTTGAGCAGACTCCCTGCTGCTCACCGAACCCAACAGGTGCTCCATCTCATGACCCTGAGATCATGACCTGAACCGAAATCAAGAGCCAGATGCTTAACTGACTCAATCACCCAGGCGCCCCAACAAGTAGTATCTATTAATGTCAATAGCAGTTCAAATCAAGAAGCTTTTTATGGCTTAACCAACCATGCAAGAGACATCCCACAAGAGTGCAAAAAGATGCAGTCCTTATAAGATCCTGAAAGTTCACTCCCAAAGATAGTCTAAGAAAGTAAAGCGCTTTGTTGTTACAGGCTGTAAGAATGGTGTAGTAAAACAGTGTCTCTGGGATGCCTGGGTGGCTCAGCGGTTGAGTGTCCGCCTTTGACTCAGGGCGTGATGCTGAGGTCCTGGGATTGAGTCCCACATGGGGCTCCCTGCAGGGAGCCTGCTTCTCCCTCTGCCTGTGTCTCTCAAGAATAAATAAATGAAATCTTAAAAAAAAATAAAATAAAATAAAATAAAACAGTGTCTCTATTTTCCCACAAGAAGACCTCCAGTCCCAGACCCACTAATCTGATACCTGCCAGGCACTACTAGAATGGTTTTTTTTCCAGCACTGACAAAACAATGAAGGTTGAGATGACAAAAGCCTCTTATGGACTGGGGCCCTTTATGACGGACTCCCCTGACAGCTGGTACAGTTGGATGAAAAGCTTGCTGCTTGTGACTTCATGTCTCAGAAGCCCAGTCTATTTAGCCAACAAGATAAACACTGGTATGGCAGAGACAAGAAAGAGTATTCTCATTGGTCACGCAACCATGTTGTCAAGACAGAACAAGACAAAGGAAAACCTCATCCAACTTTTTGTATATGGATGTTAACAGCTTGAGCTAAGCCTTGGGTCTCTTGGAGCCAGACTAATACCTAAGAGGGATATGCCATTGGGTGGGGATCATGTGATGGTTTACAGAGGAACTTGCATGGAAATTTTTTTGAGTTTGGCAGGTGACCTAGTATATATCTAACTTGTTCTGTGACCAACTTATTCTAATACAGGGGTCTTTGGATTAGGTGGCCAGTGCTCTAATAGCACTTAAATGCTTGACCCATGCCTTCCAATCTTGTGGCTTTGGCTTCCAAGATGTTTCTTAGCAACAGCCTTTACCTCATGTGTTCATTAACCCACAGCAAAGTTTGTCTAAACGGACACCAGTCTGGTGAGAACCATGAACTCACCAATCAGTGAGGCTGGCTTGAACAGCAGGCTCATAGAGCCTATGCCTGTGTTCTACGCTATGGTCTTCCTTTTTATGACAACACAACAGAGACAGAAAGAGTAACCGTCCCTGGGAGGACAAGGATCAATAAAAATCAAGAGTACTTTAAAAAAAAATCAAGTACTCAGATCTTTACCAGAGGTGTTATATCTAAGGAATTAGTTTCACAAATATTTTTTCCTGCTAATCTAAATTTAGAAAAGAAAAAAAAGGACTCTCACCACTCATTTCTGCTGGACCCTTCAGGCAGAGATCCAGAAGATGGACATGGTAAGAATTCTTACCTTCTGCCAAGGCCTATCAGAGGTGTACCAAGATTATCTCAGCTCCAGTAGTCCTGGAGCAGGCAGTGATCAGCCAGTAAAGTTGCTCCTGCCTGGCTCACCAACTGTTGGAGAGAAAACCTTTTTACTCTACTCTTTTGGATTCTTTGGCTGGTAAATTGATATAAGACAGATTAACAGGGGAAAAACAAATTTACCTAAGTACATACAGACACCATGTAAGAATGTGAGAGCCACAGGCAGTCAGGTGGTTGAGGCTTATTTGTCATCCTGAGCTAAGGAGAAGGGCGGTAGGTGTCTGAGGAATACCATTTATGAGAAGATGGGAAGAGCAAATGTTTGATAAACAAATGTTTGCCAGGCCATACAGAGACAGTGGGACACAGAGAGGAATTTGATCTCTAGGCCCTGCAGAGCTTCCCCTGGTTGGCGTAAGCACACCAAGTCCATATCTTTGTAGTTATTTCTGATGTTGGTTCTCTTCCTGGACCAGGCTCTCTATCTAAATTCCTTTAGGCAGTTAAGGAGAAGGTAGAAACTTAAACCAGAGGTTTAAGGTACAAGGTGGCATGAATGAGGTGACTTCTTGAATTGTTTGATCATGTGTGTTTCTCTCTTTTTAAAAATATACATCTAAAATTAGTGTCCAGAAATATGTGAGGCTATGATATATTTGTATAGTCATGTTCTAGTCCTCCATTTAAAAAAATGTTCTGATCTTGATAAAGATTGATGTGGGAAGGTGCGTTTATGATATATTATTAAATGGAAAAAAGCAAGTTATAAAATACCATGTTTAATAAATCCCCTCTAGAAATATTTATAATGTGCATGTGCACATGCACATAGAAAAGGTTCTGAAAGAATAAATAGACTAAAGGACACAGCCTGGGTAGTAAGATTTTTTTTTAATTCTTCTCTTAAAAAGGGAAACATTTGGGGCTCAGTCGGTTAAGCATCTGCCTTGGGATCAGGTCATGATGTCTGGGTCCTGGGATGGGGCCCACTTCCCCTCTCCACACTCAGGAGGGAGTGTACTCCTCTCTTTCCCTCCCTCTGCCTTTCCCCCTGCCTGTGCTTCCCCCCCCTCAAATAAATTAATAAAATCTTTAAAAAAATAAAAAGGAAAACATTTGTTTGTATATACATCTTGAGATTTTTTTTCCTGCCCTGATTTTAGCAAAGGTTTTGATCTAGGCTCTAAATAAGTATAAATAGTATTAATTATGTCATGGATCTACAGTTTGGACTGTAGATGGTTTATTTTTTAATCAAAGGCTACTGATTAGCAAGCTCTTAAATTGCTTAAGTTCTGAACAGTTTCCAATGAAATTAAAGAGGGAGTAATAGTAATAGTGATCTTGAACCTTTTTATTACCTTCAGTGAATTATTGAGCCCCAGACCTGTATATTCCTCATGCAAAACATTCTTTTGGGGAACACAGCTGCATAATTTGTTAAAAGATGAGGGAATACCTTGCCGTGTGTCCATTCTGAATAACTGTACCTGTGGAGTTAATTATTATAAATAATTAGGCAAAGACTGGAGATATGTGCTCAAAATTTAAGTATTACTATGATTTTATAAATCAAGTATAGAACATGTAATTGATACTCTCTTTGTTGAGTCTCAGTCTGCCCTTACAGGTGTTTACAGAAGCAGGTTTCATGATCAAGCATATATTATATATATAGCAGTGTTCATAAGTTTATGTTATCGACTGAGCTTATGAACTAAGGGCTCATTAATGCCGTTTAATTATTTGAATGGCTCTAAGAGTGCTTGGTTTTAGGGAATAAACTTTTGATTTGATTGAATATAATTAGCCTCAAAAATGTTTTGTTGACCATTTAATTTAAAGTTAAAAGAGGAGTACCTGGCTGGCTCAGTCAGAAGAGCATGTGACTCTTGATCCCAGGGTCGTGAGTTCAAGCCCCATATTGGGTGTAGAGATTACTTAATTAAAAATTAAATTAAAGGGGATCCCTGGGTGGCGCAGCGGTTTGGCGCCTGCCTTTGGCCCAGGGCGCGATCCTGGAGACCCGGGATCGAATCCCACGTCGGGCTCCCGGTGCATGGAGCCTGCTTCTCCCTCTGCCTGTGTGTGTCTCTGCCTCTCTCTCTCTCTCTCTGTGTGGCTATCATAAATAAAAAAAAAAATTAAAAAAAAATTAAATTAAAATATGCTTCATGGTTTGAATAACCCCACTAGTATAAACAAAAAATTTGACCAAAATTTGAATTTTTATGTAAATATAGCATAAAGACTTAACTTTAAAAATGATATACCCTTTTTGTTCAGGGCATATCATTTTTAGAAGTTAAGCTTCTTAATATTATGATAAATTTACATAGATACTACAGTTTTGTAAATCAAAATGCTATTTCTAAACAGGGAACTAACTGGCTGATACTTGAAGGTAATTAAAAAGAGGGATTGGCCTCCTTTGGGTCAGTGAGAATGTTCCTTATTTTAAAAGATCTCTGAGCGGGATCTTCTGTAGGGAGAGAAGGTGACTAATGAAATAAATTTAAAATTATGATGGTGTTTTATGGTGAACACATAAAAATTTTTATTGTTACTATGAAAAATTTTATGAATCCTGTAATATTTTTGAAATGTGATTTTAAAAAAGTTTTTATTTAAGTAATCTCTATACCAGAGATGGGGCTCGAACTCATCACCCCGAGATCAAGATTAAGATGCTTCTACTAAGCCAGCCAGGTTCTTCTAAAATGTGATTTTAGGATAAGTTTTATCACTGAAGAATTACACTGTTTGCATAGTGTGTATGTGTTTCTTGTATTGTTCATATTTCCTAGGCATATATTTTTTTTAAAAAGATTTTATTTATTCATTAGAGATACAGAGAGAGGCAGAGACACAGGCAGAGGGAGAAGCAGGCTCCATGCAGGGAGCCCGACGCAGGACCCAATCCCAGGTCTCCAGGATCCCGCCCTGGACCGAAGGTGGCGCTAAACCACTGAGCCACCTGGGCTGCCCCTCCTAGGCATGTATTAACAATTTTTAGTGCTTATGGTGATCTCAAATGTCCAGGGGAGACAGTGGGTGGGATGTGGCATAACAACAACAGTAACCTAATGGAGGTGGTTCAGCATGTGTTCTTTTACCCAACATTTATTAAGCACTACTGCATGTCATGCATTGCCTTTGGCATTGGGAATACAGATGTGATAAGACACAGTCCTTGCCAAAAAGACTTTCATTCTAGCAATGTACTACGTATATACACACATACAAACATGCATGCAGAAATTATTAAATCTTGTTCTAGCACAACTTGGGTCATCAGCCAATTGTGTATAATATATAATGGTGGCACAAAGAGTAATCATTCTGGGGTATAAATTTGTATTAATTTGCAGAGTTTCATCACTGTGGCACACATATGAAACTGCTTACTTACATTTATTTATTTAAGAGAGAAAAAGAGAGCGTGAGTGGGGGGCAGGGAGAGGAAGAAGCAGGCTCCTCGCTGAGCAGGGAGCCCGTCACAGGGCTGTATCCCAGGATGCTAGGACGCTAGGACCATACTTAAATACATTTCTGAATAGTGTTCTGATATTAAATCTCACAGAAGAATACTTCTCTGCATGGGATTTTTTCTACTGCTTTAACATTAGAGGTTCTTTGTTTTATTTTTTTTTTTTAATTTTTATTTATTTATGATAGTCACAGAGAGAGAGAGAGAGAGGCAGAGACACAGGCAGAGGGAGAAGCAGGCTCCATGCACCGGGAGCCCGACGTGGGATTCGATCCCGGGTCTCCAGGATCGCGCCCTGGGCCAAAGGCAGGCGCCAAACCGCTGCGCCACCCAGGGATCCCGAGGTTCTTTGTTTTAAATTAATCAGACCTTATTTCATTTTTTTTCTTTTGCCATTTAGGGAATATGTCCTTCAGAATGTAGTCATTTGATTCTTCCATTGTTGTAATAGCACACAGTAGTTTCTAAAGGCATATTTAGGGGTGCCTCAGTGGTACAGTTGGTTAAATGGGTTGTGAACTCGGGGTTGTAAGGTCCAGCCTGGTGTTGAGCCTGCATCAGGATCTGCACTGAGCAAAGAGTCTGCTTAAGACTCTGTGTCACCCCCGCCCCCTCAAATAAAGAAATAAATCTTTTAAATAAATAAATAATTGAAGGTGCTCATAGTATACCTACCATAAAATTAATTAATAGGGGTGCCTGGCTGGCTCAATCAGAAGAGCATGTGACTCTTGGAGTCCTGAGTTTGAGCCCCACGTTGGGCATAGAAATTACTTAATAAATAGCTTTGGGGGGGAATTATCCATAAATTATAGGGAACTTATGTGCTTCACAATATTCTTAATTTCTATATACATGAATACTGTAGTGCTTGTGCACAGTGTACAATGATAAATACCAGAGAAGTCAGGCAAAGAATGAAACTTGGCAGCTTTACTCTTATTTGTTCTAAGTGGATATTAAAAAAATAATCTAATGAAAATAATATAGATAGCCTTTGTCAGTAATAAATATCATGACTTTCTCCCAAAGTGTAGTCAATGATCCTAGAATATTATTATCCTACTGTAGAAGATCCAAAATCTTTGTATAAAAAAAGTACACAAATCTGTCCTATGTGTAAAGATCTGTAAGTATTCAAAATAATTCACACTACTTGCATACATTAAGAGTTCAAAAGCACACTAACATACATATATGTAGACATGTATAACATGTATAACAAAAGGAATGCTTTGCAATGAGAGAATGAAGAATTGAGAGAGTCTCCTGTTACCAGAGCCAGTACAGTTTAACTGAACTTCATAACAAATTATGCCTATTTGGAACTAGTTTATAAATACTTAAGCTATGAGATGAACAAAGTGAATGTTAAAAACACAGAATTTTGTAATTTAGAAACATAGCTTCAGTGCTTCATAATATGGAATGAAGTTCCTAAAGATAGCCAGTTGGTTTGATTTCTTAGAAGTTAGGAAAAAATGAATTTCAGAAAATTATTTGTAATGATTAGGAACGGTAGAACATTAAGAAATATAATATTGAGAATATAAGAACTGAGGTCCTCAGTATCAAAAGCGATAGGAATCAGACTTCACATTAGAATTTAAAGAATGTAGTTGAAAGAAAAGTTAACTAGAATCTTTGTAACAGGTTAAATAACCACTTCCAATAGAAGTGATTTAGTCCTCTCAGTAACCAATTGCAGTTACTCCCCCATTCCCCTCCTGCGCCAGCTGTAGGCATCCATCTATTTTCTGTTTCTATTTATTTTGATAAAATTTTAAACTTGCAACACTGTTGTTTCTCAGGCTTATTCTAGGTCATGGACTCTGGGCTTTTAAAATTCTTCAACTAGCCATATTTACAAGTCCTGTCACATCTTCATTCAGAAAACATTCGAATGAGGATTCCATGATAGGGTTGTTCCATATTCTGAGAGTTTTTGATCTGGTACATGTGTTTCAAGTTCTTTTTGTGCCACTTGCTACTTAAACTCACTTCATTAGAAGGAATAAAACCATTTGTCCAGACTCAAAACTTTAGTTTGTTCTATGTGTGTTAACCATTCCAGCCTTTCTGGTAGTGAGAATAGCTTTAAGAATTTTTTGTAGCATACTATTATATTCAGTAATAATGTCATCTTCATCACTGTCTTCATCCTTTGGTCAGTATTTGGTTTAATTTGCTTTGGATAGCCAAGAAAACTATCATCAGTAGATTTGCTAGAGCTACAGGAAGTCCTACTGTTTCCTAACATTCTGGTTTATTGGTCTCACTGTGATGATGAGATTTGCAACTGTTTACAATCATCATGTCTATTACTTGACTGAAACTCTTTCTGAAGTTTCTATGCCATTAACTTCTAAAACTTCATTACATGTGTCTGGGTGACTCAGTTGGTTAAGCGTCTGCCTTTGGCTCAGGTCATGATCCCAGGGTCCTGGGATCGAGTCCCACTTCGGGCTCCCTGCTCAGCGGGGAGCCTGCTTCTCCCTCTCCCTCTGCCCTTCCTCTCTGCTCGTCCCCCCTCCCAATAAATAAATAAATGAAACCTTTTTAAAAATAAAACTTCATCATTAATATCTGGCAACCCTGTGTGTGAACCAGATCTCCTAGAATAAGCCAGGATGTAAAGATTCCTGGGACTTACCTAAGCCATGTGGTGTCTCCCTTGGGCTTTCTGAAACCATCCTGGCTATAGAGTCCAAGAGAATTTTCAGTGCTGTGTTTGTAAAGATAAACTAACCCTATGGTGCGTTTCTGGGAGAATATTCATGTCTGTAATAGAAGATGCAGGTTTAAAGTCTCGGGACATACCAATGACTGGATGTGGCTTTTTCCTATGGTTGACAACACAGTGCATTGACTAAAACATTTTCCTTCTTTGTTAGCATGTCTGTACCAAAGACACTGTTATCTGCTTCTTCCTTCTTTTGTATAAAAATCATAAGCAATGGGTTGTCTGTTGAAACACCTTTGTGATAATTATCATTATTTTTAGGAAGTAAGTCTCCCTAGAAGTCTGTATAGCCTAATAAATTGTCAACAATGGGTATCTTATGAACATGTAGTAATCCATAAAAATCCTCAGAATGTCCAAATTTTGCTCTTTCTAGCAAAAACCAGTGAGAATCCTGCTCTTCACCCCCAGGATGCCCTGGTAGGCAGTCATTGAGTGCCGGGTTCCTCTCTGGAATGCCAGGTGGGCGCATGTACACTCTCAGCTGCAGCCCAGGAATCCATAGCTCCCCAAACACACCTATAGAGGTAGCTTGGATCTCAGTACTCAGCTCCACTGAGCTCCATAGGACTCCACAGGGCAGCAAGGAGTGGTCTGGCAGTGCAGCAGGTAGAGGCACAGTTCCCTCCCTCCTCTCTGCAGGGCTCCAGTGGAGGAGGTTGAGGTGGGGCAGTTATTAGTCCATCTACCTCCCCATAATTGGGCCCCTGACCTGGGCCTGGTCTCCTGATCCAGGCTGACACTTCCAACCCAAGAGACTGTAAGTGAAAATATTAAAGACATTTTGGAGGAAAAAAAGACATTTGGGAGAAAAGGATCACCTGTATTCCTGCCACCCTAAATAATTTATCCATTTAATAAAAATTACCTTCCAGTAAATAAGAGGGGATGTGCCTGGCCAGCTCCGTTGGTGGAGCATGCAGTTCTTGACCTCGGGGTCAGGAGTTCAAGCCCCACATTGGGGGTAGAGTTTACTTTAAAAAAATTACAGGTCTTATTGACGAGTATATGTTTTCATGCAGTGGCAGTCTAATGTACATCTTCTGTCCTTTTCCCCATTAAAATAACTTTTATTCTGTTTATTTGACAACTTAAGTAATAAAAGCCTGGGAGAAATAGAAGCTTTTGTATTGTGTGCAGATGCCAGTAGGTGGGTTTTATGTGTATGTTTTACACCCCACATTTCTACATTATCGCTAGATTAGTAATCAGTCTATCTTTGGCACTTGCTCATGGCTATCTTTGCCTAGTTGACTATACTAAATACATATGTATGCTGTGTATCTATGTATATGTACATGTATGTGTATTTTTTTGGTATGCGTATATTTGAAACACATCTTACTACTTTGAAATCTTCCATGCCCCTCATATAAACATGTAGGGCTGCTCACAGATTCTTTCTGTGCCAGTGTTGGCTTCCATAGTACCATTTTTCCCAACCACTGTTCCCCTCAAGATTACTGACTACCTAGCTCCTTTAATGTCAAAGCTTTCTTTGACATCTTTCTCTGTGTGCTTTCTTACCTTTCTGCTTACCCAATACAAAACCCGAGTATGCTTTCACAAAGAAGCCTTAAATTATCTCAGCATACTTTATTGCACTTTGACCTTTTCATATCCAAAGCCTTTTCATCACCCTTCTCCAATATCTGTACCCCATTTTCTTCTCTATTCACAAATCCTGTGCTCCATGTATAGTTATTTTCTAAATATCATCTCTCCCACCTTCATTTCACTTAAATCCTTTTTTAAAAAGAATTCTCTCTCATGCCTTTCATTTGGTGCCTTCCACCAATCCCAAGGTTTCTATCTATTGTCATTTTTCTCCCTTTCACCCTTAACCTCTGTGGTAATTCTGCTTTCACATCCTTTGACAAAAACTCACACTCTGATAATGTATATGTAGTGTTCAGTTGAGTGCTTCTGAATAAATACCTGCTTTTCAAAACAGTGAAATCTAAACTATTAGCATGGAAATAACCCCTGGGAAGATGAGGTCTCCACTTGAAAGCTTCAGATAGAGATTCTCCTGCCATTATTGAATGATGGAGTTTTATGTAATATTATCTGAAATGGGGTGACTACTTGAACCATACAAAATGTCCACTATTGTGAAATGAGAATAGATCCTTGATTTTATACTTCTATTTTGATTCACCTGAGAAATAAAACTTACCACCTCAGAGAAGGTAATTTCCATATGTTTTGGATTATATTGAGCATTAATTCTGCAGGGTCATTATAGACTTAGAAATGTTTTGTCCTGGGGTGACCTGGATGGCTCAGTGGTTTAGCGTCGCCTTCAGCCCAGGATGTGATCCTGGAGTCCTGGGATTGAGTCCCACATCGGGCTCCCTGCATGAAGCCTGCTTCTCCTTCTGCCTGTGTCTCTCTGTCTCTCTCTGTCTCTGTCTCTGTCTCTGTCTCTCTGTCCCTCATTCATAAATAAAATCTTTAAAAAAGAAATAAAATCTTTAAAAAAGAAATCCTGGGCGTCTGGGTGGCTCAGTTGGTTAAGTGTCTACCTTCAGCTCAGATCATGATCCCAGGGTTCTGGGATCGAGTCCCGCATCAGGTTCCCTGCTCAGCAGGGAGTCTGCTTCTCCCTCCACCTTTCCCCCCTCCTCCGCTCATGCTCTTTCTCTCTCAAATTAATTTAATTTAATTTAAAAATCTTTTTTTAAAAAACTGTTTTGTCCTGCCTTCTTGTTCATGCCCAAGTGCCTTCCCATGGTGGGAAGAATCTACAAGGCACCCCAACCCCAACTGCACTGCTGTTGATTGTTGTAACTGTTCATCCTTGTATTGGGTTAAAATCCACTGGCTATAGTTATATTCATTGACTCAGCTTCACTCAAGCTACACTGAATTTGGATCCCTTTTCTATATAATGGCCTTTTAGATAACTAAAGGTAATTATTCTGTCTGCTACAGCTACAGATCTCTACCCACAATTTTTTCCCTTTGAGATAAACACTCAGCTCTTCTACCTGTTCCTCATTGGACACCATTTTCGTCATCCCGGATTGCTCTCTATAGATAGGATGCTTTGTTAATGTTCTTTCTGAAGTGTTTTCAGTACTGAAGATAGTATTCAATGTGTAACTGAATTGGATCTGGGCCTTGTACATCTGGACATTAATGCAGCCTGGAGTTGCTTTAAGTTTCTTTTTTAGTAGCCATGTAATGTTGGCTCATAATGAAATTTTTTTTAAGATTTTTATTTATTTATTTATTTAAGAGAGATCACCGGTGGGTGGAGGAAGAAAGGGGCAGAGGAAGAAGCAAACTCCCAGCAGAGCAGGAAGCCCAAAGCAGGGCTCAATCCCAGGACCCTGGGATCATGACCTGAGCTGAAGGCAGATGCTCAACCGACTGAGCCACCCAGGCGCTCCATGAATTTTTTTAAGTAAGCTCTGTGCTGAACACGGGGCTTGAACTCAAGACCCCAAGATCAAGAGTCTCATGCTCTACCAACTGAGCCAGCCAGGTACCCCTCATAATGGAATTTTTAATTAACTAAAATCCCAAGATTTTAATCTAGAGGTTTTGGCTTCACATGACTTCTTTCCAAACCAAGTTTCCATTTTCCTTTAGTTGTGCCACAGGTTTCTAAAGTCAGAATGTAATGTTTAATATCCCTATTAAATTTCATCTCAGCCTGTGAGACAGCCTTGGTTATTATCATCCGGCTTATGCTCATTGAACAAGGGGTCTTGAAGCTACTGTCAAAATGTTTTCAGACATCTGGGAAACAATAATGAAAAGTCATGGAGACTATCTTCCAAAAATTGTTCTATGCAGATATATCTCCGCTCTTGCGTTACATATGAATTACTACCATTGTAAATTGACAAGACCAGGAAAGACTGAAGTTTATTGCCAGCCTGCAAGACTTGTGTTGAACATTACACTGAAATGATGTTCCAAGACATATTGTGTCAACATAATGCCAGGGCTGCTAATTCTTCCCAAGAAATCAATTAATTGACACATGAAGTAGAGGCAGAATTATCATGACCATTCTTTTTCTTTTTTTTTTCTTTTTTGCCAAACATATACTGAGCACAGTATTAGGAATAGTGCGAGATTCTGGAGAATCATGTTTGCTTGGGGCAACCCTGATTTATCCCTGTTGTCCTAGTGTAATTATTAGTAGCATCATTTTTCACTTTCCGAAGTGTCCAGGTTTGGAGGATAAATTATCTGGCCACCCTTCTCATAACCCACCCAGTTTCTTTAGTATTTTATTTCGGTTATAATGTGGCAACTTTAATGAGGCTGCAGTAGTACTTCTCTTCCATTTGAACAGATCATTTTTCGACCATGGGAAGTTGATAGCAAAACTTACTGCAATTAAGGTCTATACATACTTACTATCTTTCCTGAGCTACCCTCTAGAGGGCAGTAATATATACATCCGAAAAGATCCATTTCCCACAGAAAATGGACTACAGGAGTCCCATTTTCATATGCATGAAAATCAGAAACACTCAAGTGCTCTTAAACACTCGATGCTCATATTGGAACCAGTGTTGTGAGTAAAACTCAAATACCTTTTGCCAAGCAGAAAAGTAAAGAAATAATAAAAATTAATTCATTAACATTCTGAACATTTTTTTTTAAATTGAAAAACTGAACTTTGATGCCTTGAATATATAATGATCTATTATAACAATTATACATAGAGTTTAATAATCTGCATAATTTATGCTTTTGTTTTTCCTAATTAATAATTTTACATGGTTAATAATTTTAATATATTCTGTATCACAGTTTCCATATTTATGTAAAGTAATCAATTAAAGAACAGTTTTATTCTACCTGCTTGAATATTACTTTCCTCCAGAAAATAAAAATGCTGATTTTTACTTTATAAAGCTTGAATCATGTAATGCAGAGCTCTAGTATTTGGAATTAGAATGTTTTTTTTAAGAGATTGTGTAATTAATTTTATGTCATCAGGTAATTTGTTAGCTCCTAATATCAAAATTATATTGCCTGTGTTTCAGATTTTGAATTTCCTAATGTAATGTTCTCTTTTCAGAAAAGGTGGACAAGTCCTATTTTCAAGAGAAGATGACTTTTAACAGTTTTGAAGGAGCTAAAACTTGTGTACCTGCAGGCATCAATAAGGATGAAGAATTTGTAGAAGAGTTTAATAGATTAAAAACTTTTGCTAATTTTCCAAGTAGCAGTCCTGTTTCAGCATCAACGTTAGCACGAGCTGGTTTTCTGTATACTGGTGAAGGAGATACCGTGCGGTGCTTTAGTTGTCATGCATCAATAGATAGATGGCAATATGGAGACTCAGCAGTTGGAAGACACAGGAAAGTATCCCCAAATTGCAGATTTATCAATGGCTTTTATTTTGAAAACACTGCTGCACAACCTACAAATCCAGGTATCCAAAATGGTCAATATAATGTAGAAAACTATCTGAGAAACAGAGATCATTTTGTTTTAGACAGACCATCTGAGACTCATGCAGATTATCTTTTGAGAACTGGACAGGTCGTAGATATATCAGACACCACATACCCGGAGAACCCTGCCATGTATAGTGAAGAAGCTAGATTAAACTCATTTCAGAACTGGCCAGACTACGTCCACTTGACCCCAAGAGAGTTAGCTAGTGCTGGATTCTACTACACAGGTATTGACGATCAAGTGCAGTGCTTTTGTTGTGGTGGAAAACTGAAAAATTGGGAACCGTGTGATAATGCATGGTCAGAACACAGGCGACACTTTCCTAATTGCTTCTTTGTTCTGGGCCGGAATGTTAATATTCGAAGTGAATCTGATGTTGCGAGTACTGATAGGAACGTCCCAAATTCAACAAGTATTCCAGAAAATCCAGCCATGGCAGATTATGAAGCACGGATCGTTACTTTTCGGATGTGGATATGTTCAATTAACAAGGAGCAACTTGCGAGAGCTGGATTTTATTCTTTAGGTAAACTTTATTATAAAACCAGGCTAATAAATAACTTTCCAACTATCCCAGTCCTCCTAAAAAGTGGATTCCTTTAGCCCCCTGAACTGGTAAATATAGGCTGGCATGATTAATCTGTGAACCTTTATGTTGAATTTGCTGCAGTGTAACTACTACATTTATGTGAAAAAAAGACTACTATATTGTGAGTTATATTTATCTTTGTTTTTTTGGAGAAGGATGACATGCAAAAGATGATAGATCTCCCAGATAGAAGAATGGGTCTGACAGTAATATAAACTATAATTTATTGAGCACCTACTATATGTGCTCAGTACATGTATCACATGCATTCTTTCTATACCTCATAAAAAGAGTTAACATTAGAGAGTTTAGTTTGGCTGATATTAAAATTGGTACCTGCCCTTTGTACATAGACTTTATATTTGAAAGCTGCCCTGCATGCCTTTTTGCTTCAAATAAACACTTCTCAAATGGACTACTGTAAACTTGTCAGGAAGGGCCCTTAGTGTGATGACTTCCAGGAATATTCAGAAAAGTTATATCATTATATATCTGACCCATTTGCTTTAGGATTGAGTAGTGCCAAAATACAAAATATTAGTTATTTCAATATTTTATTCACATAGTATCCTGTAGCAATTTTGAAGGTTTGTTTAGTGTCATGTAGCTATAACCCTAGAGAAACTTACTTTGTAATTTTGTTAGCCTGAGCCTTATTGTTAAAGTTTCACAGTTTGAAAAAGTGTAGTATTGGTAGACCCAAATGATAACAATTTTAATTTTTCACATAAAAATTGGTCAATTTTATTTTGTCTTCTATTAAATACCTCAAATTGAATCAGTGAATTTAGTGTGTATTCCCTCCTCAAACAGTCATGGCTATTATTTAGATGTGAATTTGAATGTCATCTTTGAAGCTGAGATTTTCATGTAATTTAAAATGGTTAATTTCATGGTGTTAAAGGGGCATTTTTGCATGGGCTTCTAATTGCACAAATACATGTATTTTTACTTGTGTCTCTTCTTAGGGGATGGTGATAAAGTAAAATGCTTTCACTGTGGAGGAGGGCTAACTGATTGGAAGCCCAGTGAAGACCCTTGGGAACAACATGCTAAGTGGTTTCCAGGGTAAGGTATTTAAATGTTTATTTAGGAACAGGCAAGTTAGACACTTTGCAGTCGGAAAATCTTGAATAACTTTTCACCTCAACTATTTTTGCCTTCACTATGGCTTGCAATTCACACCAAGTTTATAAAAATGGGGTCACCTACTTTATAGAAAAAAAAAAAAGGCCCTAAGCCTTCTCTGGTGACCAAAGCATTCATTGCTTATATGTTATATCTATGACATTCAAATGATTCTATTTCTAAACACTAATTAGGAATATATAGTTTTGTTGTTAGAAGTAGGCTCTTTCACGATGACCACGGGAGAGCCCTTGTTGCCAAGGATTTTTCCTTGGAACCCATCACATCCCCTAGCAAATTTTACTGTATCTCTCTGATTATAAGACACACAATTGTTCACATTTTCAAATTTTTGAAATGACACATCTGATGGTGGGTCATAATTTAATTGGCAGCGGTGGTACATAAAGTAATCATCCTTCTTATAATCAGTGGCATCTTAGAATGATAATAACATACTCTGTCTCTTTGCCATCTTGTTTCTTTAAAAATAAAGTATTCATACATATAAGTGATGTAAAATTTTTGACCTACAAACTAGTACAATTTAAAACTTCAGAGCGATTGTTTGAAAATAAATCTTAAGCTTAAAAAGCCTTAAAAGGAAAGGTTGAAAGCCTAAGGAGTTCCTTCAGAGTGTGTAGTTGGTTAATCCTCTAAACAAAATTAAACTATTTAAAAAAATTAAATCTTAAATTTAATAACTTGGTTTAAAGTTGGAAGTTCTCAAGTTGGTATTTTTTGCCTAAGATTACCAAAGAGTAGTATAACAAAGGAACGTATTTCTTTAACTTTGAAATGACAGTTGGTAGAGATTAAATAACATTTCATTTTGCAGCTTCTTAGAAATACCAAAAAGGAAGTAAATGGAATTAAGATAATGGAGATATCTGTATTTATACTTTACTGATTTATCAGCTACCAAAGTTTAACCTTCTTTTAATTGTTTAGGTGTAAATATCTGTTAGAAGAGAAGGGACAAGAATATATAAACAATATTCATTTAACCCATTCAATGGTAAGTCACATATTGTAGAATATAAAATATTATTTAATTTGTTTTACAATGATTTCTTGGTGTAAAATTCACAGTATAGTATCTTAAATTAATAATGTATGGTGGGCTTTAAAGGGGAGATCTTGAAAAATGCTTGTTATTTCTTAACCTGAAGTAGTTTTGTGAAAGGGGAATCCCTATAAGCTGATTGATTTAACTCACCGTAACTAAAAATGGGTTTGAAGAACTAAAATACTTAATCCCTCAACTTTCTGAAATTAGACTTTTGTATAATGTGTTTTATACTCATAAATAATTGTGAACTTTCCAAAGGCAGTATTTTAAAACTCAGAAGCGTGTCTAAATTGATGGTGCAGCCTGGGATGGCTAAGGTATTGGTACCATGTGGGAAGAGCCATGGACTAGAATGGGAAGCCAGAGTTGTCATTATGGCTCTACCATGAGCTCCCTTGCCTCAATCGAGTTGTTTAAACTCCCTGAGACTCAGTGTCCTGTCTATAGAGTGAGTGGATTGTGTTAGATGATCTTTTAACTTCCTTCTAGTGGGGATCCCTGAGTGGCTCAGTGGTTTAGCACCTGCCTTCAGCCCAGGGCGTGATCCTGGAGTCCTGGGATCGAGTCCCACATCGGGCTCCCTGCATGGAGCCTGCTTCTCTCTCTGTGCCTGTGTCTCTGCCTCTCTCTCTTTCTGTGTCTCTCATGTATAAATTTTAAAAATCTAAAAAAAAAAAACTTCCTTCTAGCTTCATCAGGTTATGCCTCTTGCAAACATTCATATGTTGAATTGGAATAAAGCCAATTTATAAATTCATGATTAGTGTAACTTTGCAAATTGAGATAATCGTCTTCTGCCAAAAAGAATTCTAACTTATAATCCATATTTCTATTTCAGCTAAGAACTGCTGAAAGAACACGGTCATTAACTGAAAGAATTGGTAAGTATGTACATTAAAATAAGTATACTTTTAATTTCATTAGCAGTTTATTACATTTGTTTTTTATAGGGTGGAGCCATAAGCTTATTCTTTCAAGATAATCAGGGTAGATTTATTTGAGATGAGATTGCTATAAATTTAAGGATTAGGAAGTGCCTATAAATTTAAGTCAGTTATAGGTAGCTGAGTGGCTCAGTGGTTGAGCATCTGCCTTTGGCTCGGGTAGTGATCCCAGGGTCCTGGGATCGAGTCCCATATTAGGCTCCCTACAGGGAACCTTCTTCTCCCTCTGCCTATGTCTCTGCCCCTTTCTCTGTCTCTCATGAATGAATAAATAAAATCTTTTAAATTTTAAGTCAGGGCAGCCCAGGTGGCTCAGCGGTTTAGCATGGCCTTCAGCCCAGGGCGTGATCCTGGAGACCCAGGATCGAGTCCCATGTCAGGCTCCCTGCATGGAGCCTGCTTCTCCCTCTGCCTGTGTCTCTGCCTCTGTCTCTCTTCTCTCTCTCTGTGTCTCTCATGAATAAATAAATAAAGTCTTTTAAAAAATTTTTAAGTCAGATATTTATATAGTAAGAACATTCATGTGACTCATGTAACACTGGACATTAATTGTACTGGAAAAATTTAAATTATACTAAATTATGTTATAAGTTATATAATTATATACATTACATAAAATGATACTAATTATAGTAAAGTAAAAATAAAATAAAATTTTAAGAAAGGACATTCCTATGGCGGTTGTGCAGTTAGCTTTTCCAAGCTTAAGAGGAGCAGCTATAGGCTGTCCATTGCCATTTCTGTTAAAATCCCCAAAGGAAGAGAGATAAGTGTATTTTTGTCCCAGGTACTTTTTGAGTTAGCCAGGACCATGAATCCAGTGCTGTACTAATGTGCCATCACCATGGTCGGCCCTACCTGCTTCCTTATCCCATGCCATTCTTGAGCCTCTCCCAGTTTCTTCACAGAGGGGCATGGTTCGGTTTATCTCCTCTTACCTTATAGAAAGGTAGAGATTTTTATCCCAAAGATTATCTACTCATCATAAACATCTTTAAAAGCCAGAAAGAGGGATCCCTGGGTGGCGCAGCGGTTTGGCGCCTGCCTTTGGCCCAGGGCGTGATCCTGGAGACGCGGGATCGAATCCCACATCGGGCTCCCGGTGCATGGAGCCTGCTTCTCCCTCTGCCTATGTCTCTGCCTCTCTCTCTCTCTCTGTGTGTGACTATCATAAATAAATAAAATTAAAAAAAAAAAAAAGCCAGAAAGATACCAGGATGCCTGGGTGGCTCAGCGGTTGAGCATCTGCCTTCAGCTTAGGGTATGATCCCGGAGTTCCGGGATGGAGTCACACATCAGGCTCTTTGCATGGAGCCTGCTTCTCCCTCTCCCTATGTCTCTGCCTTCTCTCTGTGTCTCTCATGAATAAGTAAATAAAATCTTTTTTTAAAAAAGCCAGAAAGATACTATGTTAAGCAAAGATGATATTGTTATCTCCACTTTTCAGATGCAGAACCAGAGACAAGGAGGTTAAGTGACCCGCCCACAGTTACATTTACAAATCATTAGTGGAACTGGGACTATAAACAGGGTCTTCTGAAATCTGCATCACACTGTGGATCTCGTTTTCCGCTTAGGCATCATGTTTCAAAAATAGTAGAAAGTGTAATTTAGAATATGTCTGCTGATTCCCCATTCCTTATACCATCATCTTTTTGGTATCTTAAGGGTTACAAGACAAGAGAAAACTATAAGTACTCATAAATATACTTAAGAAGGAGAGCCACTTTGATAATATTTGATACAGATTTTGAAATGGGCATAAATAATAAAGTTTAAGAAATCATTTATTGGGATGCCTGGGTTACTCAGTGGTTGAGCGTTTGCCTTCAGCTCAGGGCGTGATCCTGGGTTCTGGGATTGAGTCCACATTGGGCTCCTTGCAGGGAACCTGCTTCCCCCTCTGCCTATGTCTCTGCCCCCCCCCCCCGTCTCTCATGAATAAATAAATAAGTCTTTAAAAAAATGGAGATATGAAAAGAAACAATAATAAAATAAAATTGAGATGTGTAATTCACGTAGCAAAAATTTCACCCTTATAAACTGTACATTTTAGTGGTTTTTAGTAAATTCACAAGGTTGTGGAACAAACCATCACTGCCATTTAATTCCAGAACATTATTATAATCCCAAAAAAGAAACCCTGTATCCATTAGCAGCCACTCCCCATTGCTGCCCCTTCCCCCTCAGCCCCCAGACAACTACTCATCTACCTCTATCTCTCTGGATGTACCTATTCTAGACATTTCATATGAATGGAATCATAATATGTGGCTTTGAAGTTCATCCATGTTGTGGTACTTATACATGATTACTTCATTCTTTTTTATGGTAGAAAAAGTTTCCTTAGTGTAGATAATACCATGTTCTGTTTATCTACTCATCAGTTGGTAGACATTTGGGTCTCCAGTTTTTGGCTCTTATGAATGATACTGATGCTGCTATTTACATTTGTGTGCAAATTTTTGCGTGGACATAGGTTTTTAAGTTGCCTGAGTATATATTTCAGCATGGAATTGCTGGGTCATGTAGTAACTCTACATTTAACCTTTGATAAATGGCCAGTTTTCCAATGCGGCTGTACTATTTTACGTTCCCACTAGCAGTATATAAGGATTCCAGTTTGTTTTTCCATATCCTTGTTAACACTTGTTATTGTATATGTTTTTTAAAGATTTTATTTCTTTATTTGAGAGAGAGTGCGCATGCAGAGGGAGAGGGAGAAGCAGGCTCCTGGCTGAGCAGGGAGCCCAATGGCGGGTCTCAATTCCAGGACCCCGGGATCATGACCTGAGCCTAAGGCAGATGCTCAGCCAACTGAGCCACGTAGGCACCCCTTGTATGTCTTTTTTTTATAGCCATCCTAGTGGATGTGAAGTGGTATCCTACTATGGTTTTGATTTGCATTTTCCTGATGGTTAATGATGTCGGGCATCCTTTCATGTGCTTATTGGCCATTTGTATGTCTTTGGAGAAATGTCTGTTCATCGCCTTTGCCCATTTTTTAGTTGGGTTATTCATTTTTTTTGTTATTGAGTTGTAAGAGTTCTTTATATATTCTAATATTTTTACAGTTACGTACCTTGTCGGATATATGATTTGTAAATATTTTCACTCGTTCTTTTCACTTTCTTGCTGATATACTTTGAAGTATATAAATTTTTAATTTTGATGAAATTCAATTTATCTTATTTTTTGTTGCTTATTCTTTCAGGGCTATATCTAAGAAACCATTGCCTAATCCAAGGTCATCTATGTTTTCTTCTAAGAATTTTATTACTTTTTTTTTTTTAATTTTTTATTTATTTATGATAGTCACAGAGAGAGAGAGAGAGGCAGAGACACAGGCAGAGGGAGAAGCAGGCTCCATGCACCGGGAGCCTGATGTGGGATTCGATCCCGGGTCTCCAGGATCGCGCCCTGGGCCAAAGGCAGGCGCTAAACCGCTGCGCCACCCAGGGATCCCTAAGAATTTTATTACTTTTTAATCTTTTTTTAAAAATTTTATTTATTTGACAGGGAGATAGCGAGAGAACACAGACAGGGGGAGCAGGCAGAGGGAGAGTGAGACACAGGCTCCCTGCCAAACAGGGAGCCCAATGTGGGGCCTGATCCCAGGACCCTAAGATCATGACCTGAGCCAAAGACAGGTGCTTACCCAACTGAGCCACCCAGGCGCCCCAAGTTTTATGGTTTTATCTCTTACATTCAGGTCTTTGATCCATTTCAAGTTCATTTTTGTATGTGTGTAAAGTGGGGGCCCTTCTAATTATTTTTATATGGATATCCTGTTGCCCATGCTTTTGGTTTTCAGCAAAGTAAGCTTGAGATACCTGCAGGGTATCCAAGTAGGTGGGTCTTAAAACCTGGAACTCATAAATAAGGGTAAAATTGTGGTAGTGGGGCAAGTATCCAGAGAGATTATTAAAAGGGGATCATTGAGGTAATGGAAGGGAACCACCAGTGTCTAATCAGGTGAGCAGAAGGAGCCAGCAAAACAAGCTGGGAAAAAAAACAAGTAAAACCACGAAAGAGTGATGTCCAGCTGACCTCTGGACATCTCCACCTGGAAATCTTAAAAGCAGCTCAAATTCAGCATTTCTAAAAATCACTCAGACTGAATCCAGGCTTGTTCTTTGCACGTGCCCCCCCCCCACATTCGTTAATAGTTTAATAGTTCACAAGGTCACCCAGTAATTTGAGCCATTTTAAGCTCTTTGCTTTCCTTAATCCCTCTACATTTAATTAACCACCAGGTCTGATGAATTCAGCCTTTTTAATATTGTCTAAAATCCAGTGGTTCTGCCCTAGATTCTGCCCTTATTTCTCATTCAGATGCTTTAGTAGTCTCATAAATGGTCTTTTATCTGTATTATAACCATACAACAGTGTTCTCTTTATCAAACAGAAATCTTAAGGTACACTTTCCTACTTTTGTTACTTACTATGTAATATTTCTTATAATCAAATCCCTTTCCAGCTCCTCTTTTTAAAAAAAAAAATTATTGAAGTATAATACACATACAATAAAATGCTTAAAATAGACTTATTTATTCAACTCAATGAATTTTTACATGCGTTTATTTGTGTAGTCATCAGCCAAATCAAGATATAGAACAGGGGCATCTGGGTGGCTCAGTTGGCCAAGCATCTGCCTTCAACTCCTGTCATGATCCTGGGATTGAGCCCCACCCCCTCCCTGCTCAGCTGGGAGTCTGATTCTCCCTTTGCCCCTCCCCTGCTAGTGTGCTTTCTCTCTCTCTCTCTCTCTCTCTCTCTCTCTCAAATAAATAAATAAAATCTTTAAAAAAAAATAACATTTCTGCCAGGCCAGAAACTCCTTCAGGCCCTTTTCCCAATCAATATCTGTCCCTGATTTATGTTCTGATTAACCATAGATTAGATTTGAACATCTTAGAAATGTAATCATACAGTGTATTCTTTTGTCTCTGGTCCATCATTACGATGACATTTTGTTCATCAGATCTGTGAGACTTATCTATGTTTCTGTGGCAATAGTTCGTTTTTCTGCTTGCTCTGTAGTGTTTCAATATCGCAATTTACTTATCCATTCCCCTGGTGATAGATGTTTGAATTGTTTCCTATTTGAGGCTGTTATACGTGACACTGCTGTGAATATTCTTGTGCATGTTTTTGGTGGACCTTGTCCTTATTTTTGATACTTGAGAATAGAATTGATGAATCAGAGAATGTAAGTCTCCTCTTTATCAGTTCCCTACATAACCTGTATTTCTACTTTGAGTACCATTAAAGTGAGTTTCTATTCATTTTATTGTCACTCCCCTGGGCTGCAGAAACTAAGTCTCAGAGATGGGAAACTCACATATTCAGGGTCAGAGACTTTGACTTCCCCCTATTTCCTGTGATTTTTCCAGAATAATTGCTAGTGACTTGGGAAAGACATCCACTCTTTACATACTTAGGTTAGTTGTGAATACAACTGATTTGAAAAAAAGTTCTGGGTTTTGAAGTGCTTAACTTTTTCTTACTAGTTTTACCTAATCTTGCACTATTTCTTCAGCCTTTAGAGCAACTAATCTCAATTAATAGTACTATAAAATAGGGGTGCCTGGGTGGCTCAGTGGTTGAGTATCTGCCTTTGGCTCAGGGCCTGATCCCAGGCTCCTGAGATCGAGTCCCATATCAGGCTCCAAGGAGCCTGCTTCTCCCTCTGCCTGTGTTTCTGCCTCTCTCTCTGTACCTTGTGAATAAATAAATAAAATCTTTTAAAAAAAATAGTACTATAAAATAATACTGTATTTGCGATGATTAAGATTCTGAAAGATTCTTCAGTGCTTAAATATTTCAAAATCTTCTTCCCAAAGTGGCTTTCATTTGCTGGTTTGTTTTTTGTTTTTCTACTTGCTGTTCACCTTTTTCTTTTTAACTGTACTTTGCTGTTGAGTTGTGTTAATGAAAATAATTGTTTAAACTCTCTGTTCTTTTTCTTCACCAATTTTCATTTCAGAGGATGCCATCTTCCAAAATCCTATGTTACAAGAAGCTATACGAATGGGATTCAGTTTCAAGGACATTAAGAAAATAATGGAGGAAAAAATTCAGACATCTGGGAGCAACTATGTTTCACTTGAGGCTCTGGTTTCAGATCTAGTGAGTGCTCAGAAAGACCATACACAAGATGAATCAAGCCAGACTTCATTGCAAAAAGGTATGCATGGCTATTTTTAAAAAGCAAGAAACACTTAACGGTACTTCATTACAGATAGTATTTTATATGACTTGGTGGCGCATTCACTTTTTCCTTCTCACATGTCTCTTAGAATAAACATTTTTAAAAAGTTTTTGTTAAGGGCAACCCTCTCGGGTGCCTTCCCTCTTTGGGAGCTTTGTGTTCTATCATTAAGTAAACTTTATTATTGCTCAATAAACCTTGCTTTGCTGCCCACCAAAAAGAAACAAAACTTTTTGTTAATAGGGGTGCCTGGGTGGCTCAGTTGGTTAAGCGTCTGCCTTTGGCTCAGGTTGTGATCTCAGGGTCCTTGAGTTGAGCCCCACTTTGGGCTCCCTGCTCAGTTGGAAGTCTGCTTCTCCTTCAACCTCTCCCACTCATGCTCACGCTCTCTCTCTCTCCCTCTTAAGTAAATAAATAAAATCTTCATTTAAAAAAACAATTTTTGTGGGGGATCCCTGGGTGGATCAGTAGTTTGGTGCCTGCCTTCGGCCTAGGGCATGATCCTGGAGTCCTGGGATCAAGTCCCACATTGGGTTCCTTGCATGGAGCCTGCTTCTCCCTCTGCCTGTGTCTCTGCCTCTCTGTCTCTCTCTGTGTCTCTCATAAATAAATGAATAAAATTTAAAAAAAACAATTGTTAATAAAAAATTCAAAAATACTCAAAAGTGAAGAAAACAGTACAATGAACCCTCATGATAAACCAGATTCAATAATGATCAACAATTTTCCAATCTAATTTCATTTCTTTCCCCAACTTTTTTTGCTATGGTATTTAAAAGAAAATTCCAGGCATCCTGTATATCATTTACCTCTAAATAATATGTATCTAACAGATAAGGATTTTTCTTAACATAATCTAACACACATACTGTGTGTTAAGCAGTTACTTAAACTGTGCTCAGACTACTCTAACAGAATACCATAGACTTATTAAACAACAGACATTTATTTCTCACATTTCTGGGGGCCAAAAAGTCCAGGATCAAGGTGCCGGCAGGTATGGTTCCTAATGAAAACTCTTCCAGGCTAGCAGATAGCTGCCTTCTCTTTGTGTCCTCACATGGCCGAGAGAGAGAGAGAGAGAGCGCACTCTGGTCTCTCTTCCCCTTATAAATACATGGATTCCATTGGACATCTGGCTGGCTCAGTCAGTAGAGCATGTGACTCTTGATCTTGGGGTCGCAAGTTTGAGCCTCACATTGGGGATAGAATTTACTTTAAAAATAAATACGGGGGCACCTTGCTGGCTCAGTCGGTAAAGCATGCAACTCTTGATCTTGGAGTTACGAGTTTGAGCTCCACGTTGGGTGTAAATAAAAAATATATACATACGTACATAAATAGAAATAAAAAAGATACTGATTCCATAATGAGCAATTCTACCCTTATGACCTCATCTAAATTTAATTACCTCCCAAATGGCCCATCTGTGAGCACCATCACATTGGGAGTTTAGGACTTCAATATGAATTTGGGGGGGATATATTTATTCTATAACATACCTAACATGTATAACATACATACACTTGTGTTAAGTGTTACCACACTTAACAGAATTTCCAGTAATACCATAATATCATTTTAAAATAGTTGGTTTTAAATTTCCCCATTGTCTTAAAGCATTCTTAACAGTTGATTTGTTCTAAATGGGATCTAAGTAAGATCCACTGGTTTATTGATTTAATTTTATTTTTGTCATGATTTATTTGTTTATTTTAGAGAGCACGCAGTGGGGAAGGGACAGAGGAAGAGGAGAGAGAGCAAATCTCAAGCAGACTTCCCATTGAGCAGAGTCCATCGCAGGGCTTGATCCCATGACCCTGAATCATGACCTAAGCCAAAATCAAGGATCGGATGGGTGCCTGGGTGGCTCAGTCGGTTGAGCCTCCAGCTCTTGGTTTAGGCTCAGGTCATCATCTCACGGGGGATCAGGCTCCTGCATTGGGCTCTGTGCTCAATGGGGAGTCTGCTTGAGGATTCGCTCCCTCTGCCCCTCCTCCCTCTGTTTCTCTTTAAAATAAATCTTTTTTAAAAAGAAAAAAAAAGAATCACTTAACTAAGTCACCCAGGCACCCCTGATTTATTTATTTAACATGTGGGTTTGTATTTTAATTTAGATAAAGAACAATGAAGGCTGTTACCATTTTGTGTGGAATCTATAAGTTTTGTAGCTGAAACAAATTTTAGAGTGTTCTGTAACTTTTCATGTGATGTAAACCTGTAAGAGCACCATATTACTAAATAGAGCTTGGATGAGTGGAACCCTGATATACTTTAAATCATATGTAGAAACCGTATTAAACTTTTTCTTTAAGTAGGCTCCATGCCCAAGGGGGGGTTTGGACTCACAACCCTGAGATGAGGAGTCCCATGGTCTACCGACTAAGCCAGCCAGGTACCCCTAAAAAGTGTATTAAATAATGTGCAAGAGAAGCATATAAAGTCCTTTTAGGAAAAAAAGATTAAAAATACAAGTTCCTTCTTTAGGGATGAAAGCAACTATAGTATTTGATGGCAACACAGAAGGTTAAAGAAAAGGTTTCAAACTGTGAATACATTTTGGGTACTAAGGTACGTTGTTATAGTCGTTCTCTGAGCTCTTGACCACCTCTCCCAAAAGTTGAAAATTCTCCCTGTGCTAATAAACCTAGAAGTTTACTATTTATTTTTACATTAAAGACCCTTTTGGGGCACCTGGCTAGCTCACTTGGAGAAGCATGCAACTCTTGGTCTTGGGGTTGTGAGTTCAAGCCCCCATGTTGAGCATAGAGCTTACTTAAAAAAAATTAAAAGATGAATAGACCCTTTTGATCTTTGTTATTTCAAACACTTCTAAAACACTCAGTTAATCACATCAGTCACAAAACAATATAACATTCATGATTCTTAAATTACGTCAGTTGATGTAAAGCATTCAGCAGAAAGCTTACTACTCTTTTCCTATGTGTACATTTATTTAAAACCTGTTAATAGCTTCTCTTGTCTTAGTGATGGTAAAATGCACCACTGACTTGGTCATCTTTCTACTGCAATAGAAATACAAGTGATTGTATCATTTTTCCCCTGCATCTTAACCATGACTCAAGTTTGACAAATATAGGTGTTAGTTTTTATACCTGAAGGTGTTGTTAGCAACAGGATGATTTAGTGAGTTGCAATAGGGAGAGAACAAGGGACAGAGTGCTTTAGGGAATGCATGTTTTCTATCCAGCAGGAGTCGATGAAGGTTCTTATTATCACTGAGACTACAAGCTAGGATGGTGTGGAATGAAGGGCCTAAGCAAAGGGCAGCTCTCAGAAGCAGGAGTTGCAATTCATCAGTTGACCTCTCCTTGGTCTCACTAAATTGAGAGGAAAGTTAATTGATACAGGTTATCTTCTTACACAGGGCTGCTTCCTATGCCTCTTCCTCTTCCCAAGGGCTGATGAGTAAAGATTGGCACTAAGACTCTTTTAATTCTATACAAAATAGAAGGTGGGCCTAATTGAGGTAAACCAGGTGGAAATTATTAGAAACACTACAGTGTTATTGTTGCTTACTGAGAAATCCTAGGTTCAGTACTAGCTTCAATCCCAATGCTTATTTGACAGAATACCCCAGTAAATCATCTTCTAAAAGTAGTACCAAATATTATCTTTCTTTTTAAATATCACATAATATGCTGCAGCACCTACATGGCTCAGTCAGTTAAGCATCTGACTCTTGATTTCAACTCAGGTTGTGGTCTCAGGGTAATGGGATCGAGCCCCGCAATGGTCTTTATGCTCAGTGGGGAGCCTGCTTGAGTTTCTCTTTCCCTCTCCCTTTGCCTCCCACCTTTCACATGCTATCTCTCACAAATAAATAAATATTTAAAAAAAAAAAAGATGAGGTGCATAGGTGGCATAGTTGGTTAAGCACTCAACTCTTGATTTCAGCTCAGGTCATGATCTTAGGGTCATGGGATTGAGCCCTGTGTTGATCTCCATGCTCAGTGTGGGGTCTGCTTGTCCTTCTACCTCTGCTCCTCCGCCTACTTGCATGCTCTCTCTCTTTCTCTCTAATTAATTAATTAATTAGTAGAAAGGGAAAGGTGCCATAGTAAAGGATGTAGAATCCAGTATTTGCCCTAAGGTTTGAGTGAAATAATTGTCAGAGGTAAACTGTTGGTCTCAGGGGGTAAAATATAATTCCACAGCCTCACCATGTCAAATAAGTGGCTGTACATAAGGCTGAAATAAGGTTGAAAAACTTGATAACATTTGTTTGGTAGGCCTGACATTTCATTCCACTGTGGTCTGTAAAATGGAATCACAAACCATCAGAACCAAAATGAACCTGAAAGATCATATAAGAACTTTCATTACTTCAGTAAGAAAACTGAAGTATAGATTTGCTGTAGGCAAAGATTACTCAGATAGTTGGGAAGAAAAATCAGGTTTCCTGACATGTGGTCCAGTGTTCCTCTTTAAAAATGTTTTATGTGTACAGTTTTATGTGTACAGTAGTGTTAAGTACATTTACATTGTTGTGCAACCAGTCTCCACAACTTTCTTTATCTTCAGAACTGAAACTGTCCCCATTAAACACCTCGTTGCCCCTCCCCCCAGCCCCTGACAACCACCATTCTTTCTCTCTATAAATTTCAACTTTTCTAGGTAACTGGTCAGTCTAGTGTTCGTTTTTATTCATTGGAGTGTCACATCCACAAGTAATGTGTAAATTTCTTAATTGTTTTCCTCTTTTTTTGGGGGGGGGAATGAATATGTACTTGAGTCTGACTTTTTGGTTACATGCTTTCCTATAATTTAAATCAGTTTACAGTGCCATCCCTTTACTTCCATTGTTACCTCTGCCCCAACTGCCTTTTCCCTGTCTGTGTACCTAGTCTCATTCCCCATTCCACTCCCAGTTCCCTAAATCCATCTTGTGAACTCATCCTTCAAGGCTCCACATAGAATTCATTCTTTCTAGCTTTCCCCAGTACCCATAGCTGAGTTCGGAGCTCTCTATTCTTTACTTGCCCTGCTGTTAGAGCATTCGTAACATTATTTTAGAATGGTTCTTTTCTGTCCCGCACATCAGACCAAGCTTGAGGACAGATAGATGCATTATCTTATCTCTGATGCATTCCATGTTTGAGCTTACAGTTTTGACTATGCCCATGAGGTTGCTTTTTAAGAAGAAAGAGATTAAATAATACTTTCTCTCCACCCTTGGTCAGGCATACCTCTCCAGAGCACAAATCTCTTCTCTCTCTCCAGGTTAATACCCTACTGGCCACCAGTGCCTCAGGATCAAGTCCAAACTCCTTTACATGGGTTGCCAAATCCTCATGGTCAGAACCCTGCTAACCTTCTGTCGCCTCCCGTCCTGCTGTGTCCCTCCCCAAGCCTTACCCTTGCACTCATAGGCCTGCTTCTGCCTCTCCCCTTAGAGCCTGCTTATGCTATTTTCTCTTCTCCCACTGCCTCTGTCCCCCAGGGACCCCTCTCCATCTTTCCTGGTTAACTCCTCCTCACCCTTAAGGACCCAGTTTAAGTATAATTTCCTTCTGTTTCTGTGTGCATGCACAACTCACACCCTTCCTGTGTTCTCCATAACACACTAAATTACCTTTATCATTCCACTCTAATATAATTTCCTGTCTACTTGTGTTTCCTACTTGTTTATGCACGATTAGGGACCTGGGGCCTATATATTTGTTAATTGTATCTCCAGTTCCTAGAACTTAGTTAAGTATTCAGTAAATATTTGTTGAATAAAAGTCAACCACTGTTCCCAAACTTGTTTTGAAAACAGTGTTCCCCAGATGTTAAAAGGGATGCCATGAAAAAGGACCAAAAAAAAAAAAAAGAAAGAAAGAAAGAAAGAAAGAAAGAAAGAAAAAGAGGAACTCTGTAGTTAAATAGGGACATGCATTGTGACTTTCTAAGAGGGGACATACACTGTACTGTATTGATCTGTATTTCACAGCACTGGTTGCCAAATACCAGTGTGTGCCATCTCAGAAATTGTTGCTGTTGTTGCTGTATAAAACCATATCTTCTTTATTTTGCATACTGTAATTTCAGAACAACAACAACAACAACAACAAAAAACAACCCTAGAAATTTTAGATTTAGTGAGTGGGACCTAGCCATCTATCATTTAAAAGAATTCCTCAATTGCACCTGAGTTGCTCAATCATTTAAGCACCTGTCTCCTGGTTTAGGCTCCGGTCATGATCTCATGGCTCAGCAGTTAGTCTGCTGGAAGATTTTCTTCTGGGATCCCTGGGTGACTCAAGCAGTTGAGCATCTGCCTTCAGCTCAAGGCGTGATCCTGGAGTCCCGGGATCGAGTCCCGTGTCGGGCTCCCTGCATGGAGCTTGCTTCTCCCTCTGCCTGTGTCTCTCATGAATAAATAGATAAAATCTTAAAAAAAAAAAAGATTCTCTTCTGCTGCCCCTCTTTCTTACATAGATAAATAAAGAAATCTGGAGATCCCTGGGTGGCTCAGTGGTTTAGCGCCTGCCTTTGGCCCAGGGCGTGATCCTGGGGTCCCGGGATCAAGTCCCGCGTCGGACTCCCTGCATGGAGCCTGTTTCTCCCTCTGCCTGTGTCTTTGCCTCTCTCTCTCTCTCTGTGTCTCTCATGAATGAATAAATAAAATCTTTTAAAAAAAAAGAAATCTTTTTTAAAAATGCCCCAAGTGATTCCCATGTGAGACCAGATTTGGAAACCACTGGCCTACAAAGATTGTTAAAATATGTAATGCCTCTGGAATAGTGCCTGGCACGTAGTAGTAAGTGCTGTGTTACTGTTAACTGCTGCCATTGTTGATGATGTTGTCATTATAGTTTTGTTTTTTTAAGCAGGCTCCACACCCAGAGTGGAGCCCAACACAGGGCTTGAACTCACAACCCTGAGATCAAGAGTCAGATGCTTAACTGACTGAACCACCCAGGCGCCCTTGTTATTAGAGTTCTCTTTCACCATGAAACACATTTCTGTGATATGTTTGTTAACACATCACAAAGCCTAGTTTGAGAAAGGCTGAATTAAGCAAGTGCTTTAGTGCCACCTATATGCTAATGTCACCCAAATCTCTGTCTCTAGCCCTAATTTCTTCTGACCTCAAGACGTGACTGTCCAATGACATTTACATATGGATGCCCTGCAAACACCTCAAAAACAACTTGAGGGCAGCCCAGGTGGCTCAGCAGTTTAGTGCCATCATCAGCCTAGGCTAGGGTGTGATCCTGGAGACTCAGGATCGAGTCCCACGTCAGGCTCCCTGCATGGAGCTTGCTTCTCCCTCTACCTGTGTCTCTCCCTCTCTTTTTCTCTGTGTCTCTCATGAATAAATAAATAAAATCTTTTAAAAAAAAAAACTTGAAAATGCCAAACCAGTACCTCCTATATTTCTTTTTGGCATCACCATCCTCTTGTCAGCCACTAGAAATCTTAAAATCAGCTCTTGTTTTCCTCACCTCTCACATCTAATCAGTCCCCAAATCCTAGTAGTCCTGCTTCAGAAGTGTCCCTCAGATCCATCCCTCTGTTTCTGGAGTAAGCCATGCCCTTCCCGTATGTCAGTTCTTTTACCTAATCCTTGCTTCTCAGCCTGGTAAATTGCTGGCCATGTTTGTTTACTTATCTATTTGTTTTAAAGATTATTTACTTATTCATGAGAGAGGCAGAGGGAGAAGCAGGCTCCATGCAGGGAGCCCGATGTGAGACTCGATCCCTGGAGTCCAGGATCACACCCTGAGCTGAAGGCAGTTGCGCAACCACTTGAGCCACCCAGGCTGCCCAGAAGAGAATCTTCAAGCAGACTAACCACTGAGCCATCCAGGCGTCCCCTGTTGGCCATGTTTAAATGTCACTCCTAGGGATGCCTGGGTGGCTCAGCGGTTGTGCGACTGCCTTCGGCCCAGGGTGACATCCTGGGATCCCGGGATTGAGTCCCACATCGGGCTCCCTGCATGGAGCCTGCTTCTCCCTCTGCCTGTGTCTCTGCCTCTTTCTCTGTGTCTCTCTCATGAATAATTAAATAAAATCTTATAAATAAATGTCACTCCTCCACTTCCCCTGTCCCTCCGGCCCCCTGCCCCGCAGCTGCCAGCCTGTGAAGCCTTCCCCAACTCATCTGAACAGAAGAACTTGTTCTCTCAGCTCATCCCCGACCACTTTATATGTAACTTTATGATAACACTTATCACTTTGTACTTTGTGCTTCCCCCACAGCCTCAGCTCACGCCCTCCTCTCCTCTAGCCTGCAAGCTATTGAAGAGCAGGTGTCACGTGTGACTCATCCTGTCTCCCAGGCCTTGATTAGCACCTGGCACATAGTAGGGGTTTTCGTTGTTTCAATGCATTTCAACAACTAAGAAAGTCTAAAATTAACACATTTCTTTTCTCTTTGTGCAGAGATTAGTGCCGAAGAGCAGCTCAGACTCCTGCAAGAGGAGAAGCTTTGCAAAATCTGTATGGATAGAAATATTGCTGTGGTTTTCATTCCTTGCGGACATCTGGTCACTTGTAAACAATGTGCTGAAGCAGTTGACAAATGTCCCATGTGCTATACAGTCATTACTTTCAAGCAAAAAATTTTTATGTCTTAATCTCACTCTACAGTTAGGCGCATTATGTTCTTCTCGTTACCCTGATTGAGTGTGTGATGTGAACCGACTTTAATTAGCATCGAATGCCATTAGCATTTGCTACCAAGTAGACAAAATGTAAACTACAGTGCTCTAGTTTGTAATCTAAAATTTGAATTTCTGGATTTGGGGGGACATTAGCTATGTTATATATCTTTTTTTTACTCAATTGAAATCTAGACTAAGAAGCATCATATTGTAATTGATCACAATGTGTATTTGTATTTGTACTACACTAACTTAGTTTCTAAGTGTGAGTTAACTGAATTTTTCATTCTTTTCATATAGGCTTAACAAATGGAGCATTCTGTGTAAACGTGGAGATTAGAATTAATCTCCCCAATCTCATAATTTGTTTTGTGTGAAAAGGAATGAACTGTTCCACACTGGTGGAAAGATACCGATTATTTTTAGATGTTTGTTTTTGTGTTTTAGGATTTTGTCCATTCTCTTTTAAAATTATACACATGTGCTTCGGTGGGTGATTTTTAAAAATGATTTTGCCATTGTTAAAAGGGTATTTAAGAATAGAGTACCATCTAGCTAACATGTACTGACATGGAAAGATGTCAAAGATACATTGAGTATAAACTGAAGTGGCAAAACACTGTGTATAGAATGAGCCAGATGAAGGTGTGTGTATTTTCTGTATGTATAGAACAAAAGATTTGGAAAAATAAAGCATCAGACTGTTAAATGTGGTTTCTCTTGAGGGGGGTGGGGGGGGCCAGTCCCAAAGGGGATTTGCAGGGGCCTTTCACTTTCTACTTTTTTCATTTTGTTCTGTTTGGATTTTTTATAAGTATATATTACTTTTGTAATCAGAATTTTTAGAAAATATTTTACTGATTTAAAGGCTTAGGCATGTTCAAACGCCTGCAAAACTACTTATTGCTCAGCTTTAGTTTTTCTAGTCCAAGAAGGCAGAGCAGTTAACCTTTTTGGTGCCAATGTGAAATTTAAATGTTTTTATGTATTTCCTGCTTTGTGGATGAAAAGTATTTCTGAGTGGTAGTTTTCTGACAGGTAGACCATGTCTTCTTCTCTTGTTTCAAAATAAATATTCCTGATTTTGTAAAATGAAATATAAAATATGTCTCAGATCTTCCAATTAATTAGTAAGGATTCATCCTTAATCCTTGCTAGTTTAAGCCTGCCTAAGTCACTTTACTAAAAGATCTTTGTTAACCCAGTATTTTAAACATCTGTCAGCTTATGTAGGAAAAAGTTAGAAGCATGTTTGTATACTGCTTGTAGTTATAGTGACAGCTTTCCATGTTAAGATTCTCATATCTTGTACCTTAAAGTTTCATGTGCGTTTTTACTGTTAGGATAATTAAGATGTACATAGGACAAAATGTCAAGTCTTTACCTAAATCGTTTCCTTGACTAGTAATAGTAGTAGATACTTCTTAAATAAATGTTCTCTCAAGATCCTTAAAATCTCTTGGAAATTATAAAATACTGACAAAACGAGAATACTTGTTTAAGTATTAAAAAGAAAATAAAACTTGAATAAGAGTCAATATAGATTTTTAAAAAAACCAAAACAGTTTAAAAGTGCTTCGTAGAACACCCAGGGTTTACTTACAAGATTCTTAAAACGACCCATTATAGAGGTGAGTGAGGCATTGTACTGTGGAGAAATATTTGAGAGTGAAACTAAAAATTCTATTTTCATTGTATTTTCTAAGAGAGTATTGTCATGTTCTCCTCACCTCTGTTGATGATATTTTAAGTGATAGTCATTTAAAGCATTGCAAATTTAAATGAGAATTTTTGAAATTAAATGACTGCCCAGTTTTTTGTGTAAACTCTCAGTTTTTTACCTTTGCACTTCCACTAAATGTTCATTAAATTAAATTTTACATAGTCTAAGCTTTGGGTTTAAATTACAAGGGGAGAAAAGTGTTAAAGGTTTTTATTTTTATTTTAATTGTTTTTTTGTTGTTGTTAAAGGTTTTTAAATGTGTTCTCCAGAACATGTCAGCTCCCAGTCAGGTAGTTAGTTCAATCTAGTTGTTGGCCAAGGACTGAATTGTTTTAACATAAGGCTTTTCCTGTTCTGGGAGCTTCAGTTCATTAAAACTCTTCTTTTAAAACTTGTATGTTTGGAGTTAAGAAAGACCTTTTTTCTCCCCATGAGTTGTGAAATGTAATGCATGAAGCTGATGTGGCTAACAAGTTTATTTTAAGAATTGTTTAGAAATGCTGTTGCTTCAGGTTCTGAAATCACTCAGCACTCCAACTTCTAATCACATTTTTTTTTTAAGACTTACCAATGTTTGTCTGTGTTCTCACTATAAAAAGCACTGGATCCTTTCCATTTAGTTGTGCAAAAAATGATTACTTGCAAGGTCAAAAATATAACGAGATCCAAATCTGTGCCTCCCTCTTTCCCAAAATAGTTCTCCGTATCTACATGTAGACATTCCTTTTCTGTTAGAAAGTTCACTCTAAAGATTTTGAAGTCACCGCCTATCTTATACTACATTTTAGTCATGCAATGAGTCAAGTTGTTTGGTAATAAGTAGTCATCTTTATTCATAATAATTTGGTGTGTTGATCAAAAGCCTAGTTTTAATTTTTTTTGAAAAATAGGTTTCATGTTTATAAAGCATAAACTCCCAATTTATTAATCAATGGCTTTGTATTGCCTTTCCTGCTAGGTTTGGGTTTTTGGTTTTGTTTTTTTCCCCCTTTGGTTAGGAGCTAAGACGGGGTAGGGCAGGTGTAATGGGTGTATATAATGTGATTTGGCCCTGCTTTGATCTTTTTTGTTGTTATATTATTTAAATTTTGTTAGGGTTTTTTTTTTCCCCCGTTTTCATTTTAGTGGATAAAATTGGTGTTTTGAACTCTCTGAATGGAGACTACCACCACAGCATTAGGTGCACGTATTGTACTCTTTAGGCCCAAATCATAATTTCCTGATCACCCAGGTGTTGAATATGAGGGGAAAGTGTGGCGGAGTGGGAGGAACGGGGTAGGCTTTTCATTCCCATTAGAGAAATTAAGAAAACAAGAGGGGATATTTGACAGATGTAGTTATTTTTAGCCAAGTCTGCTTTAAAAAAGAGCTGTTTCTTCATCTCTAAAATAAGAATAATACCTATGTTATGAAATCATGAGAGTTCAGGGAGAACCCCGTATATAAAATACCATTCCTGGGACACCTGGGTGGCTCAGTTAAGCAACTGCCTTCGGCCCAGGGTGTGACCCTGGAGACCTGAGATCGAGTCCCACATCGGGCTCCCTGCATGGAGCCTGCTTCTCCCTCTGCCTGTGTCTCTGCCTCTCTCTGTGTGTTTCTCATGAATAAATAAATAAAATCTTAAAAAAATACCATTCCCTTCCCAGCACTCTCTCACCCTTCATGGGTTTGCCTTGACTGGAAATTTGGGCAAAAATTTAGATGATGACTCTTTCAGTGACCCTTACTCATCTTTTTTGGTGTTTCTCATAGTTAAGATGTAAACTATAAGAAATAGGTCAGGTCTTTGAAAATATTTAAGTTCCTTTTTTAAAACTTTGAGAAAAAAAAACCCTATTCTTATCAAATTCAGGTGAGCTTTCCTAATAGAAACAGTTGGCTTATTCCCACTTTCATAATCAGTGTCAATTTGACTCTTACTTAGCACAATGTGAATTTCACTAGCGGCATACTAGAATCCTAGAGTGTCAGAGCTAGGAGTGACCTTAGAGAGTATCTGATTCTTTTCCCTCGTTCTACAGGTGAAACAACTGTGGCTCAAAGGTGAAGTGATTTATTCAAAGCTGTCTAGCTAATTAGTGGCAGCCCAGACTGGGACATAGTTTGAAGGTGAAAAACTTCGAGTTACCTCCCCTGGGAGGTCTCAAATGTTTATTTTTTCAACTCTTCTCTTTTATACCATAACTTTCACTACATATTAAATGACACTTTATGACTAATACAGTAGGACAATCTTAAATACATATATCTTCAAATTGTACAATACTACGTTAATGTTTTGGGTGGTAAGATTCTGTTTTGAAGACTAAAGTTTGCAGATGTGCATATAGATTTTTTTTGACATTTCCTACGTTATTGTGTATCATTAATGCAACATTTAAAATTACTGTGTAAGTATATTTTGTCATTTTCTCTATGCTTAGTAAAAAATTTGAGTTTTCAAGTTGATGTAATAAAGGCTTTAATGTAATTTTTGTTAGATTTTGCATTTTTTTCATTACTGTTATAGTTTATCTAACCTGACAGAATGACGGATACTATGTCATTGTATTAGTGTTGTGAATAATCATGTGAAATGTTTTGAGATAGAGTGCTATATTTGTGAATATAATTTTATGACTTTTTTTGTTTAGTAGAAACCTTTCCATCAGTATGGAAAACAAAGAAAATTGCTTTCCACCGTATAATCTGGCAGTCATCATAGATTAAAGCTTATTTTTCTGTGAATAAAACTTATTCAATAAAGTACTATTCTTTAAAATGATATCTTACTATTTGTTTTTATTGTACTTTCTCAGAAAAAAACAAAATAGCCCTCTGAAAAATACTAAAGCAAAACCTAAATATATTTTCTGCCATTGGGCCAGACATGAGGGAACACATCATGAGGGAACAATATCCTGTTACAAAAGACAGTGGGACCCCTGGGTAGTTAAGCATCTGCCATGGGCTCAGGTCATGATCCCAGAGTACTGGGATGGAGGCCCACATTGGGCTCCTTGATCAGCGGGGAGTCTGCTTCTCCCTCTGCCCCTGCCCCTGCTCCTCGAGCTCTCTCCCTCTAGTCACTCTCTCTCTTAAATAAATCTTTTAAAAAACAAAAGACATCTGTTTTCATATTAATTTATAGAATTCTGTACATGCAAAAAATTATATAAGTGCCTGTTTTTAAAATGTACGAAAAGATGAACCATAATAACACCCTCTCCCCACAAAGATTGGCCTGTTTCTCCTAAGAGAGAATACGGTTACCATAACAAATCTTGAGCAAGCAATTTAAATGCAGTCTACCTTTCTTCTTACATGTCAACTACACTTTCAATGAATATTGATAAAGATGTGAATATTCAAAGCTTTCTCTTAGAGTTCAAGCCCCAGAGAAGGCACCAAAAAATTTTTTTAAAACATTTTATTTATTCGTAAAACATAACAGAGGCAGAGGGAGAAGCAGGACTGAATCCCAGGATGGGCAGGGGGGGAACCTGAGCAGAAGGCAGATATGCTCAACCACTGAGCCACCCAGATGCCCCTCCCCCAAATTTGTTTTAATAGCTTTCTCATGGGGCACCTGGGTGGCTTAGTCGGTTAAGCATCTGCCTTCTGCTCAGGTCATGATGCTGGAGTCCCAGGATCAAGCCAGGCATCAGGCACCCCACTCAGCGGTGAGCCTGCTTTTCCCTCTGAGCCTCCCTGACTCATACACTCTTGCTCACTCTCTCAAATAAATAAAATCTTAAGGAAAAAAAAAAAAAAGCTTTCCCTTACAGAAAATCTCAAACTGACACCATAGCTAACCCTATGGTGTTCTACATTCAGCTTCAATAAATAATATTTTGCCCATCTTGTTTGATCTGGCATCTCCCCCCTTCCCTCCCCTTTTTTGCTTGATTATTCTAGAACAAGTCCTAGACATTGTGTCATTTCTCCTGTAATTACCTTGTTATGTTCCTATACCAGATTAGAACATTTTTTACAAAAATTGGATTTTGGGGACGCCTGAGTGGCTCAGCAGTTGAGGGCGTGATACTGGAGACCCAGGATCGAGTCCTACGTCGGGCTCCCTGCATGGAGCCAGATTCTCCCTCTGCCTGTGTCTCTAACTCTGTGTGTCTCTCATGAATAAAGTCTTTTAAAAAAATTGAATTTTTAACTCCCCACTAAATTTTAATGGACATCTAAGAATTAAAGTCAACTTTATTCCCCTTCTCCCCCATTTGAAGATTAGGGTAAATAAACCCCTTCAGAACTGGTATTTAAAAATACTTTCAAACTATGTTCTTGGGTGGCTCAATCAGTGAAGCATGTGACTCCTGATTTTGAGCTTGTGAGTTTGAGCCCCATGTTGGGTGTAGAGATTACTTAAAATCTTTACCAAAAGAACCCCAAAGCATAAAAAAAAAGTATGTTCTCACTGTGTCATTTGTAGTTGGCTTATAGATTATATAATAAATGTGGCACTTATTAGAAGTTAGTAGGCTAGGGGCACCTGGCTGGGTCAGTCAGTAGAGCATGTGACTCTTGATCCTGAGGTCATGAATTCAAGCTTCGTATTGGGCATAGAGTTTACGTAATTAAAAAAATGGGGGCACCTGGGTGGTCATTTGGTTAAGCATCTGACTTTGGCTTGGGTCATGATCTCATGGTTCTGGGATCAAGCCCCAAGTAGGGCTCTGTGCCCAGGTAGGCGTCTGCTTCTCCCTCTCCCTTTGCCCCTCCTCCCTGCTCACACTCTCTCAAATATATAAAATCTAAAAAAAAATTATATACATATATACATGAGTAGGCTAACTGCATGGTGAATGGATACTTTGTTCTCAAAGTGTGGTCCTGGGGTCAGCCACATCTGCATCATGTAGGAACTTGTTGGAAATGCAAATTATTGCGCGCCATCTCAAACCTACTGAATCAGAAACTCTGGGGCTTGACCCAGCAATCTGTAATAGGCCTTCTTAGTGGTTTCAATGCAGGCAAAAGCTTGAAAACCCCTGGAGTATGGTAAGGGGTCTGAATCCAGAAAGAGCTAAATAGCTGAAACCTATAAATCAAATTGATACAGCTCTCTGCAAATGACTGTCCTCACTTTTCTTTTCCTTATAACTTACTGCTGATCCAGTCCTGTATTTTCTCCTGCTACCAAAACATGAAGACCTAAAATACAACATCCTGAAAATCTCTTCTGATTCTACTTTTCAACAAAATTTTCATAGAGCACTCTTTGAATTTTATGAGTATAAATCTTAAGCCTTTCACTGCTAAATTCAGAATAGCCTCACATTGCCCAGGACGTTAAACTATCCTCCAACCAAGCAGTGAAGGCGTTAAATATTTGAAGATGCACTCATAAGCATTGTGACAGCAATCAGTTGAAATTGTACAGAACAGACTTGCACTTCTAGAAAGAGCCAAAAGCTTCAGTGAAATGTGAGCAGTTAATCTACAATGATAGAATGTAAGAGTTGGAAGCCTCTCTAATTCATAATAACTAGCAATTCTGATTTTTTTTCTGCAGTGGTGTCATGTCTCTAAAGGCCTTCAGAGTGGCATAAATCCACACTTATAGGTCGCCGTTGGTCTCAAACTGTAACCAAAAGTAAAATCTTTTTTTTTTTATTAATGATAGTCACAGAGAGAGAGAGAGAGAGAGAGAGAGGCAGAGACACAGGCAGAGGGAGAAGCAGGCTCCACACACCGGGAGCCGGACGTGGGATTCGATCCCAGGTCTCCAGGATCCCGCCCTGGGCCAAAGGCAGGCGCCAAACTGCTGCGCCACCCAGGGATCCCCAAAAGTAAAATCTTAAGGCTAGATGAAAGTCCATGATTTTCTTTTCTGTTCTATTCCTGCAAACTGCTAATTTGCTTATAACAAATACATAAACTGGCCATTTGGCTTTGTATAGATTTGGTATGCTCAGATGCTTTTCCCCCAATCTTATTCTGTTTAATTTGAGATTTTCAGGGCCCTATATGCACCATGACAACAGCATAAAAAATCTTTTGCATGGGCCTATGCTTCTTAACTTTAGCTTGTGAGTAAACATTGGAAGGATACTGGTTCAAAACAAGGAATAAAAATCCGATAGAAACCAAACTTTGATCATTATTTCCCCCCATCATTTTTCCAGAGGAATTTAAATTTGAAATAAAAACCCCACACAACTAGAGTAGAATTAATTGAGGTAATAGTATTTAAACAATGATCCTGCTTCAAAGTCTAATTTTTGTTTCAATAAACTTTACCATTCTAAAGGTATATTTTACAGGGGTGCCTGGCTGGCTCAGTCGGAAGAACATGTGACTCTTGATCAGGACTTTGAGTTTGAGCCCCATGTTTGTGTAGAGGTCAATTAGATAAATAAACAAAAAGATATATAATATATATATATATATATTAAGATATATTTTACAGTAGCCTTCCCTTATCTAGTTCCCTTTCCATGGTTTCAGTTACCTGTTGTCAAAAGTGGTCTGGAAACAAAGGATTCTCTTTCTGATGATTGTTCTCAGAAAGTGAGTAGTAGCCTAACGCTGCGTCACCATGTCATTCCCCTCACTTCACCTCATCACGTAGATATGCAATCATCTCACATCTTCACAAGAAGGGTGAGCACAGTACAGTAAGATATTTTGAGTGACGGACCACATTCACATCACTTTCATTACAGTGTATTGTTACAGTTATTGTTAATCTTTCACTGTGCCTAAATTATAAATTAAACTTTATCATAGATATGTAGCTATAGGAAAAAAAAAACATAGTATATATAGGGTTTGGTACTATCCACGTTCTGAAGCTGCCTCTGGGGGTCTTGGAACATATCCCACGCAGATAAGGGGGGGCTGCTGTACGGACAAAATGATCGATGTCTGTTACATAAACTTTTGAGAGTGATTTTTCTTTAAGTCTGTGCATTGTATTTCTTTGACTTTATTCCATTACCGGGTACTAGAGATTTCTTTTTAATTCCATTAGCTTATATAAGGGGCTTTGCATTTTTGGCTAAAGCATCAAAAATGTATTTTCTCATTAAATATTGGAATTTTGTTTGGCAGTGATTAGGCTCTGCTTCTGCCAGATTACTGACAACTGTATTGAGAAAAAAAGAACATACGAGTATGTTCATGAACACTTGCTAATGTTTCCAGAGGAATTTCTTAATTTTTTCCCCCAGAGGAACTTCTATTAAAAACAAAAGACTCCAATTCTCCCTCCATTAAATTAAATCTGAAATGGAGAAAAACTTAACATCATTTTCTTTTTTCGTTAAATAAACATTGTGCATAGATTTCCTAGTAGAAATTTAACAAAGGCCTGTGTTAATCATTAAGAGAATGACCTAACTTGTCTGGAAAAACCTGTTTTTCTTTCAACTAGGTTTTTTGTTTGTTTGTTTGTTTGTCATTTGATTACTAAAGAGACTGTACTGATTCCTTTCTTTCTGTTTTTTTGGTACTTATTCCTTTCTTGGTTTCCTAATATAAACTTTTTGTATACGTTATATTCTTATGTGATATATAAGAATAAAGTAAAAAGACCTATGCTAAATATGGATTATAAAGCAAGATTTGGTTACTTATACAAAATAAAATGTAACAAAAATATTAACACTCCACCAACCTCAGAGGGTTGTTGCAAGTGTCATATGAGTAAATGTACATAAAAGAGCTTCAAAAAGTATAAACCCTCTCTATAAGCCCAAGGAATCATTCCTCTAATTAGAGTTTACTAGACTAATTATGGGTTAGTTTCACACAAAATGAAACAGTTCTGGACCAGTATCTGATTAATCAAGGGATATACAGTGATGAAATTCATTTATATAGTTTCTTGGCCATTTCCACGACTCTCAAAAACCTTTATCTACATTATCTCTATGTCTTTCACTCTCTACATGGTTACTCCTTGTGTTTAAATCAGAAGTGTATGGGAAATGGCACAGAGATAATTGGAGAAATTGCTCCTGTGTACAATTGTGGAAATTGTACTCATAAACGCTGCCATTCAAGTGGCTCTCAAATAGATCCACTTGGGCAGTCAGGTCAGCTCTATTTTCTAACACGTGAAAACGAGGATACATAAAACAGATTAAGTTTAGGAACAATAAAATAATTGGGCTGGTATTCTTGGACTATGCCATTGTGTCTCTCATTCATCATATTCCTAGCATCTCTGTAATTTACAGCGGAGAAACCCCAGACATAAAGGTTATGTGACTCACCTAAATCATACGGTGAATCACCAGTCAAGCTGTTCTTATAGGCAGTGAGAATGTTTTTAGCTAATTTTTGGCATGAATTAGCTAGATTGGCTGCCTCACTGTCTGAACTTAGAGTATATATGTCCAAATCCAGGCTCTATTTTGGATGGCAAGACCTGGCTGGCCATATGATACCAAACCACAAGACCAAATAGAAGCAATAAAAGGATGTATGTGGTTCTTAGTATGTCTACTCAACTAGAATTACAAAATTAATTCTAGAAAATACAAATTTATGTTTCTTTCTTTTTAATTTTAATTTTTAATTTCCCACATTGTGGAGCTCGAACTCACGAACCTGAGATCAAGAGTCACATGCTCTACCAACTGAACCAGCCAGGAGCATACAAAATTTATGTTTCTCGCTCAGCGGTTTAGTGCTGCCTTCAGCCCGGGGCGTGATCCTGGAGACCCGGGATCGAGTCCTGTGTCGGGCTCCCTGCATGGAGCCTGCTTCTCCCTCTGCCTATGTCTCTGCCTCTGTCTCTGTGTGTCTCTCATGAATAAATGAATAAAATCTTTAAAAAAAATTTATGTTTCTGATCTCAAGAATTTGGAAGTGGGAAAGAGAACTTTTCACTCATTGCCAAGGCAAACCTTGGAGGTCAGGAACCATGTCTTCCTAATCACTATGTTTGCAATGACTACAATGCTATCTAGTCCATTAATAAGCACAGAATTAATTTTTTCAGGACACAGATGTATGAGTAGAGGAATGAATGAAGAAATTAATAAATGAATGGAATGGGAAAACCTCCTCTTCTAAAAGTTGTACATTGGGACGCCTGGGTGGCTCAGTCGGCTAAGCATCTGCCTTCAGCTCAGGTCATAATCCCAGGGTCCTGGAATCGAGTTCAGCACCAGGCCCCCTGCTCAACAGGAAGACTGCTTTTCCCTCTGCCTGCAGCTCTCCCTGCTACTGCACTCTCTGTCTCTGACAAATACAAAAAAAAAAAATTTTAAGTGCATTGACAAATACAATACGATTTAGAATCCATGCCTATTTTCTATGAATGTCATTCCTTCTTATGAAAAACATCGAATACCTGCTATGTGCTGGGCTCTGTGCTAGATGCTCTGGGGTCCATTCTGTCATAGAGCACTGAAGGGCAATAGGAAGTGTCTCTAATTCAGACTGTTGTGGGAAGCGTCTCAGGGCAAGTGTTCTGAAGGAGGGGACCCTTGAAGTAGTCAAGGAGGTGGAGAAAGGGAGTTCTGCCTAGGAGAGAAGCATGTGAGCTCCGAATCAACAAAGTGTGACACGTCTGAAGAACTGAAAATGGGTTTTTTTTTTTCACAGCTTTTTTTTAATGGTTTTTTTAAAAGACAATTTATTCATGAGAGACACAGAGAGAGAGGCAGAGACATAGGCAGAGGGAGAAGCAGGCTCCCTTCAGGGAGCCGAATGCAGGACTCCATCCGATGACCCGGGATCACGACCTGAGCCAAAGGCAGATGCTCAACCCACTGAGCCACCCAGGGGCCCCGAAAATAGAGGTTTTGAATGAGAGGTTCGAGGGCAAGTAATGCAAATTCTCAAGGGCTCTTGATGTGCCCTAGGTCTCCTTGGGTACATATTTCATCTCTCCCCCTACAGGTGAGAGAAATTCAAGCTGGCATATGATGGGTTTTGTATTTCTGAGCAGGAGATTGTAAGTTATTTTCTTTTTTTTTCTTTTAAAAGATCTTATTTATTTATTCATGAGAGACACAGAGGCAGAGAGAGAAGCAGGCTCCATGCAGGAGCCTGATGCAGGACTCGATCCTGGGACTCTAGGATCACGCCCTGGACCAAAGGCAGGTGCTAAACCGCTGAGCCACCCAGGGATCCCCTGTAAGTTCTTTTCTTTTTTTTTTTTTTTTTTTTGTGTGTGTGTGTGTGTGTGTGTTTTGTAAGTTATTTTCTAAAGCAGATTTTGTGACGTGTGTTGGGGGATAACAGGAAAGATACTGACTTACCAGGCAACCATCACGTGTCCTAGCCTTTGCTGGGGCTGGATAGAATATATGAGTTTCACATAGGCACCTTTTTATTTAAATATATATTCAAATTAAGCCACCTTGTTGGGATCCCTGGGTGGCGCAGCGGTTTGGCGCCTGCCTTTGGCCCAGGGCACGATCCTGGAGACCCGGGATCAAATCCCACGTCGGGCTTCCCGTGCATGGAGCCTGCTTCTCCCTCTGCCTGTGTCTCTGCCTCTCTCTCTCTCTCTCTCTCTGTGACTATAATAAATAAATAAAAATTTAAAAAAAAAAGCCACCTTGTTTAATGAGTTCACTGAAACCTTGTTTCACTTCATTGCTGGCCTCCACCACCGTGTCTTAATCTTGTTAAAATCGCACCGACAGTGTATTTGAGTACTTGCAGTATACTCAAATTCTGGGAGGTAGTGATAGGAGAAAATAAGACCCAGGTTTGGCCCTCCTGGAGTTTACTGTCTTGTTGGCAAAAAAGAGATCTACATTCATCATTCACAAGATAGGCCCCGACTGCAAACTTAATACATAGGTCTTTGATAACCACTGTGTTGTTTAACTCAAAATATCAAAGGAACGTAAGAGGGTAAATACAGTGTGATACGGTGCTAGATTGTATGGTACAGATTATTATTATTGTAGGAACACGGAAGGACAAATGAGGGTGTGAACCAATAATTAGAGTGGGTTTCATGAAGTTGGTGCGACCAAAGCTAAAAGATCTGAGATTGTTGAAGGCCGTTCCAGATACTAAAACTTTATGATTGTATATGATACCTTTGTGGTTTTGTTCTGTTTTGTTTTGTATGCAAGGGTGATGATGGAGGACAAAAGGACCCACTTGGACTGTTACGCTATATAGGCTTATACCTGTGTGTTGTGGCATATGTCTTGAATAATATCTTAATATATTTCCATACATCCCATTCACTAATAACTCTTTGAGCAGCATTCTATCTTAAAAGGAATTCAGCCTCCCTTGCATCCAAACAAACAAAAAAAGAAGCCAAAATTCACTCGAAGCACTGCTAAAGTGTTCCCTCTTCCTTTGGAGCTGGCCAATTAATTCAAATGACAAATTGGAAATAGGAGCAACCCAACAGGTGATTCATGGTGTGATTGAAGGGGCCTGGTCACCCTTACTGACTCAGTTGCTTCATCTGTCTGTAGGAAATAATGGTCCCACAGAGGTGTCATGAAAAATAATTGAAGTCGGTAATGTGCTTTGAGATCCACAGATGAACCGTGGTTTCAACGTGCATAATTACACCCTGTGGTGAGTCTCTCAGACTGGCTCCCTTTACTCATTCTTTAATAGGTATTCAAAATGACACAGCTCAGGTAGATTTCTCCTTGTTCTCGTGTTACTACTACATGATTTAGCCCTGATACCAGTTGCCTGTGAAATCGAACGCAGCGCACAGTAGTAAGGGCCACTAATCCTTTGGCTTTAGGATTCTTAAAGTCTTTCCTTCTGGGGAGTTTAGTTTTCCAGATCCCTCTCTACCTACATTTCTCAATTTTCCCATTTCAATCCACTCACTCATCTCTCCTCTGATAATAATCCCCAAAGATTCTAAGAGATCAACTCAATGGCTTCCCTGAAACCTAACAGGAGGCCCTTCTTTCTTTGCTTAATACTTGCTAATTTCTTCTTTGCTGTTCTCGCTCCTATTCCTCCCCTCCTCCCTCTCCCCCATTTTAATTGGCCTGTTGGAAACACACAGCAGGTGAAATTCTTTAGATGACTCCACAGCAGGAGTAGAAAAGAGATGCTAAAATCCAAATGTTGCGTTGTTGAATGGGGGTTGGGGGTGGTGGGAAGAGGGCTGGGATTGGCCAAGCAGAAAACTAGAGGGGAGGTGTGAGCAAGGAGTTGTGACAACATCCGAGTCTGTCTGGGTAGTAAGGGGAAACCTAGAAAAACAAAGCTAACTGAGAACATGGGAAAACAGACCCATTGACCCCTAACCTGGGCCGCCTTCCACGAACTCCTTTTGCCATGTGGCCATTTGACAGAAGGAAGCAAGAAAATATGGTGCCCCTCCCCGTCACAGGAAAGGCAGGTCAAACTTATCTACCCTAATGACCTTGAATCCATAGTGACATCTTTATGTTCAAACGAAAGCACACTTTTTCTGAATATTTGGTTCTTTTTTTTTTTTTTTAAAAAGATGTTATTTATTTATTTTTGAGAGAGAGAGAGAGAACATGCACAAGCCGGGGCGGGGGGTTAGGAGGAGAAGCAGACTCTCCGCTGAGCAGGGAGTGGATTTGGGGCTCCATCCCAGGACCCCAGGATCATGATCTGAGCCGAAGGCAGATGCCCAAGGGACTGAGCCACCCAGGCGTCCCTCAGACAAAAAGCTTTCTTTCATTCCCTCCAACCTGAGACTTCTGTCTGTACTACCTGGGTGACAGAGTTGTTTTTCATAGAAATCACTACTCAAAGCAGTGCCCATTGCTGAATGGCTTCAGTTCATAACAAAACCAGAAATTTAACAGACTAAGATATCCAGAGAGTGGGACAATTTTACTTTTACTTTGCTGGTAGGAAATATTTTCCTTCAAATGGAGTGGAAAATACCACGAGGGCTTGGCTTTTACCCTTCTTGATCTACTATAGCACTGCATATATTTCTCACTCTAAGTGCAGAAGCCTCTTATTTTTTTTAAAGATTTTATTTATTTATTCATGAGACACACACACACACACACACAGAGAGAGAGAGAGAGAGAGAGAGAGGCAGAGACACAGGCAGAGGGAGAAGCAGGCCCCATGCAGGGAGCCCATGTGGGACTCGATCCCAGGACTCTGGATCAAACCCTGGGCCGAAGGCGGCGCTAAACTGCTGAGCCACCCAGGCTGCCCAGTGCAGAAGCCTTTTAAAAAATAATCCTGCTGTGGAGTCATCTAAAGAATTCTTTATGTAACATTTTTGAAATGACAAAATTTAAAAAATGGTGACCTTAAGCCCGGGTGGCTTTAAGTTGCTAAGGCTTGGGGAGGGGAGGGCAGAGGGAGATGAGTGTGGTTACAAAAGAGCAACTGGAGGAATCCTTGTGGTATTGGAACTGTTTTGTATCTTGACTGTGGTGGTCGATACATGAATCTATATGGGTGATAAAATTGTATACAAATTAATACACACATGCACATGTGTGCACACACACACAAATTAGTACAGTTAAAACTGGGGAAATCCAAGTAAGACCAGTGAATTGTATTAACGTCAAAATTCTGGTCGGGATAAAATACTGTAGGGGCCAAGGGCAGGCTGTCCCAAGATGGGCCACTTTGGAATGATTATTTTGAGTTACCGGTGAGAATGGCTGAAATTAACAAGACAGGAAACAACAAATGTTGGGGAGGATGTGGAGAACGGGGAGCCCTCTTGCACTGTTGGTGGGAATGTGAACTGGTGCAGTCACTCTGGAAAACTGTGTGGAGGTTCCTCAAAGAGTTAAAAATAGACCTGCCCTACAACCCAGCAATTGCACTGTTGGGGATTTACCCCAAAGATACAGATGCAGTGAAACGGCAGGACACCTGCACCCCGATGTTTCTAGCAGCAATGTCCACAATAGCCAAACTGTGGAAGGACCCTCAGTGTCCATCAAAAGATGAATGGATAAAGAAGATGTGGTCTGTGTATACAATGGAATATTACTCAGCCATTAGAAATGACAAATACAAAAAAAAAAAAAAAGAAAAAAGAAACGACAAATACCCACCATTTGCTTCAACGTGGATGGACCTGGTGGGTATTATGCTGAGTGAATAAGTCAATCGGAGAAGGACAATCATCATATGGTTTCACTCATATGTGGAATATAAGAAATAGTGAAAGGGATCATAAGGGAAGAGAGGAAACTTAGTGGGGAAAAATTAGAGAGAAAGACAAACCATGAGAGACTCCTAACTCTAGGAAACAAACGGTTGCAGAAAGGGAGGTGGGCGGGGAGATGGGGTAACTGGGTGACAGGCACTAAGGAGGGCACTTGATGGTAGGAGCACTGGTATTATACTCTATGTTGGCAAATTGAATTTAAATAAAATATTAAAAAATTAAAAAACAAAAAAAAAGTAATCAAACCTGGGGCACCTGGGTGGCTCAGTCAGTTAAGTGTCTGCCTTCAGTTCAGGTCATGATTCTGAGGTCTTGGGACCAAGCTCTGCGTCGGGCTCCCTGCTGAGCAGGGAGTCTGCTTCTCACTCTCTCTCTCTCTGCCACCCCCCAACCCCTGTTCTCTCTCTCACTCTATCTCTCACTCTTTCAAATAAATAAATAAAATCTTTTTTTAAAAAAAGAGAAAACCCAACAAATCCAGGAAAAACTCTTTACCTCAACTGCCTACTACATATACCAGGAAGAAAGGTACTAACAGAGATTCCTCATACCTAAGAAACTTGTCTGCATAACAGGGCAACATTTGTCTTCCAAACTTCTCCTCTCACCTTCCTGCTAATTGTCCTCCTCCCCTTTGTAGCCCCACATCCTACTCCTCTTCTTAGCTCAGGATGTTCTTTATGCCTCATGTTGCCTGTCTTTGAAATTTCATGTCTGTGTGGATGCCTCATATATTGAAACTAAATTTAATTTTCCCATTCTGTCTCATGCCAATGTGATTCTTAGTCCAGTCAGTCCTTAGTCCAGAAGGACTTTGAAGGGAAGAGTAAATTTCTTCCTCCCCAACAATACTGTACTTTTTGCAAGATGTTACTGATGAGGGATAGAAGCAGAAAAATGTTCCCCTTTATCCCAGAAGGCTGACCTGCATAGTTCAATGAGGATCAAATATGTGCTGGTTGCTACATTCTTAAAAGGTCTCATGACTGCCTGTATATCTCACTGATGGTTGATGTCAAAATGAATGAGAAGTACAGAGAAATCTTACAAAAATAGTTTTAGGAGTAAAAATTTGAAGAAGACATTTATGATCTAATACTCCCTCCCCATCCCTTCACCCTTGAGCACTAACCATATAACCACCAGCTTCATACAGTAAAAGTGAAGCCCTTTCTGCTCTTGGGTCCTGTCTCCGTGATACTCAAATAAAATTACTAAGTTGCACCGTATAATGTCTCAAGAATTCTTGATCATTTGCTGGATGACCCCACAACACTACCACTGGGGGAACCCGGACAAACTGCACGAAGGCTCTCTCTGCATTATTTTTTACAACTATATGCAAATCTACAATTATCTCAATAAGAATTTTAACTTAAAAAAGTTAACCAGGACTTTTCTAGGCCCCACTCAAACAGCATAGGCAGGGGATCCCTGGGTGGCTCAGCGGTTTGGCGCCTGCCTTTGGCCCAGGGCGCGATCCTGGAGTCCCGGGATGGAGTCCCACGTCAGGCTCCCTGCATGGAGCCTGCTTCTCCCTCTGCCTGTGTCTCTGCCCCCCTCCCTCTCTCTCACTATGTCTATCATAAATAAATAAATAAATCTTAAAAAAAAAACAGCATAGGCAAGGAGACTAACTACCCATGGCTGAGACAAAAAGAAGAAAGCTTGCTCCTGAGAGGTAAGCTGCCTTCTGAGCAGATTGAGTGATTCAGAACTAAAGTTTGATACATCAGAAAAGCAGACAATGTTTGTGTTTTTTTAAGATTTATTCATTTATTTTATTTTTTAAAAATTTTATTTATTTATTCATGAGAGACAGAGAGAGAGAGAGAGAGAGAGAGGCAGAGACATAGGCAGAGGGAGAAGCAGGCTTCATGCAGGGAGCCGGTCGCGGGATCTGATCCTGGGTCTCCAGCATCACGCCCTGGACTAAAGGCATTGACAAACTGCTGAGCCACCGGGGCTGCCCTCATTTACTTTATTTTAAAAATATTTTGTTTATTTATTTGATACAGCAAGAGAGAACACAAGCAAGCATAGCAGCAGGCAGAGGAAGAGGGAGAGGCAGGCTGAGCAGAGAGCCTGATGTGGGACTTGATCCCAGGACCTGAGGCTCAATGCCAGGACTCTGGGTTCATGACCTGAGCTGAAAGCAGATGCTTAACTGAGCCACCCAGGCACCCCAAGAGTGACTGATTTATTTTAAAGAGAGAGAGCCCGTGTTGGATGGGGAGGGGCAGAGGGAGAGGGAGAGAATCTCAAGCAGACTCCCCACTGAGCATAGGGCCAACAAAGAACTCCATCCCACCGCCCTGAGATCATCACCCAAGCTGAAATCAAGAGTCAGATTCTTAACCCACTGAGCCACCCCAGAAATGATTTTTGATTACAACTTAATATTCCATGGAAAAGATTTAGGTTTCAAATCAGAAAAAAAAAAAACTGCTGAATTATACAATTTTTGCTTATTTCTTTTAAAAGTTGGTCTGAGATATCAACTTTAAAAAACAAATTAATGATACTTCCTAATATCTATTTTATTACAGAATTGTATTTTTATGAATAAGAATGGGGAGTCATGCTGAGGTTCCATCACTGCAAAATGACTGGTTCAGATTTGTTTTGAGAAATGACTAAATCTTATAAAGGTTAAATCTTCATACTCAAAGTATCAAGTGTAGCAAATGTTGTAGATATAGGCTTCTTTTTGCAAATGAAGAGATATTAAGTCTAGGTTTTGAGTATATATTTGAACCAAAAAGGTAGCAGTAGGTAGGACCAAAGTGAGATGGGAAAGACTCTAGTTGACATTCTTTGTTAGATAATTATTGTCCTGAGGGAATAAAAGAGGAAAAACTGGCTCAGCCCATCTGTTTAAGTATTAAAACCTTCTCCAATTAAATTATTCTGTGCAAGTCAATAATGAGGTAATCCAGATAGAATCAAACTAACAAATACCTTGATATAGGACTGAAAAGAATTCCAGGTCAAAGCCAAATCTCTGCCTAGTAGCCTATTGGTATAATGCAAGACTAGGTGTGGCTGAATAATAATAAATAATGCATATACTGAAAGTCCAACTACTGCGCAGATATATTCTTGGCAAATTACAGCATTCTTTCAAACAACATCCTGAAGGCTCAGCAGGATGATATTTTCCATCCCCAGGAAGACTTGAAGGATATCATCCAAGCAAGGAGGAAAATAATTTCCTGAAGGCTGAGTTAGGGATCTCAGTGCCAGTGTGGAATAGGAGACAGCTCATCACTTAGCAGATGCAGGATCAAGATTACCATGTTGGGGAAAACATGGGAGAAAGGGAAGGGCTGTGTCCTAGAGATCCTCAAAGGCATGTGGGCAAAATGGAACTGACAGCTAGGTACACTATAAAAGAATTAAAATGGCTATACAGTAATGTCTAAGGAGCCAGGAGAAACACTGGGGGAAGGGAATTGAAAAAAAAATATGATTGAAAGCAAAAAGGGGAAAAGAAGCAGTGAAAATCTCCAGATGCAGAGGCTGTAAGCGTTAGCCCAGAACTGATTCCAAAACCTCCAAATGGTTGAGAAATTATACATGAATGAGAAATGTATAAAACATAGAACTGATCCTAGGCTGTAAGAAGAACATGAAAGGAAAATAATTAATAAGTACTTTAAAAATGAGGGTTTCAGAAAGGTGTTACATAGGAACTGAAAAGGGAGTCTGGCTATATGTAATTTGGCTTTTAAAAAAAAGATTTATTTATTTATTTTAGAGAGTGAGAGAGTATGAGGGGAAGGGCAGTGGGAGAGGGAGAGAGAATCTCAAGCAGACTTTGAGCTGAGTGCAGAGCCCGACGTAGGGCTCCATCCCAGGACCCCGAGATCATGACCTAAGCTGAAACCAAGAGTCAGGCACCCTTATTTCGGCTTTTTTTTGAGCAAAGTTTACATTGACGTTCAAGTATTCCAGGTGGTCTTTAAACAAAGCTGGTGGCATCATGCCAATCACCGTTTTGTGGCCATTTAAGGGACACCTGGGTGGCTCAGCGGTTGAGTGACTGCCTTCAGCTCAGGGCATGATCCCAGAGTCCCGGGATCGAGTCCCACATTGGGCTCCCTGCGTGGAGTCTGCTTCTCCCTCTGCCCAGGTCTCTGCCTCTCTCTCTGTGCATCTCTCATGAATAAATAGATAACATCTTTAAAAAAAATACTTACAGGGGATCCCTGGATGGCTCAGCGGTTTAGTGCCTGCCTTTGGCCCAGGGCATGGTCCTGGGGACTTGGGATCGAGTCCGGTGTCCGGGTCCCTGCATGGAGCCTGCTTCTCCCTCTGCCTCTCTCTCTCTCTCTCTCTCTCTCTCTCTCTCTCTGTGTCTCTCATGAATAAATAAATAAAATCTTAAAAATAAAATAAAAAACTTACAGTCTCTTACTTCAGAAACAAATAATGGCTCTTGATGGTAATTCTGTATATATAATATTGTCTTAGATAATACTAATTATATGGATGCTTCTTCTTCCTTTCTGGGGCTAAGCATGCTGTTTTGTAATTTGCTATTGCCTATCAATTTTACCAGAAAGATTATAAATTTCTAGGGGCCCCTGGGTGGCTTAGCCGGTTAAGCATCTGCCTTCGGCCCAGGTCATGATCCCAGGGTACTGGGATGGAGCCCCGCGTTGGGCTCCCTGATCAACAGAATCATTTTCTCTCTCTCCTCCTTCCTTGTGCTCTCTCTTGCCCTCTCTCTCTCAAATAAATAAGATCTTTTTAAAAAGGAAAAGACTATAAATTTCTAGAAGGCAAAAACTGTAGCTTACTTTTTCTGAATCCCAAGTGCCTGGCATATGCTAGGAACTCAATAAATGTCTGCTTCTTTAATAAATGAACAGCAAAGAAAGAAAACTTAAGAAAAATGAAAGCAGGGGAAGCCGGGGTGAGGCCTGACTGGCTCAGTTGGCAGAGTGAGCGACTCTTGATCTTGGGGTTGTGAGTTCGAGCCTCCACATTGGGCAAGGAGCCTACTTCAACAAAAAAATGAAAGAAAAATGAAAGGCAACATTAACTCACCCACTGGGTGGGCAGCTAAATTCTGACAGTGCTTCCTAGTAATCTTTACACGATGGCATTGAAGGAAACTAGATGGTGACCTAGTAATTTCTTCGAGGAAGTTTGGGAGAGAACTGTTCACAAAGCAGCAAGGAACAATATCAGAGAAACACAATTCCTGTATGACCTGCTAAGATGTGATGTAGTCAAAGCTCAGCATTAAATGACAACTGGTAACAGCAACACTTTGCCCTTCCAGACTTAGACCCAGCTGCCCCTTTCATCAGCTACTGCCTGCTGTGCACCTTCTGGGTTTTGTTTTGTTTTTGTTTTTGTTTTTAACCACACAAGGCCATTTGCCCTTCCTGAGATAGGCTGTGCCCTTTCCATCCACTGTGCCTTTGTCCATAGCATTCACTCTGACTGGAAAGTTCTTTCCTCCATTATCTTCCTCAAAAATTCCCATTCACCTTTCTGGTGCCAGTTTGTCTCATTTACCTATTGCTGCATAACAAACTCTCCCCAGAGTGAGTGGCTTAAAGCAACCTGATTTATTATTTCCCAAGATTCTGTGGGTGGCTGGGCAGGTGTGCTGGGCTTGCCCGGGCTCCTTAGCTGGTGGGTCATCTAAGGGCTGGCTCGGCTAGAACACTATCACCCTGGTCCTCTCTCCATGCGGTCTCTCATCTTCCAGGGCCTCTGTCTCCACACAGCCTCTTCCCAGCAGGATAGCCTGGACTTTTTGTCATGGCAACTGGGTTCCGGGAGCAAAAGCAAGAAGAACCTGCTAGTTCTCTTAAGACCTGCCTAGGGTCTGAAATCCCGGAATGTCATTTCTATTGCATTTTATTGGTCAAAGCAAGTAAGGTGTTCAGCCCAGATTCAAGGGGAAGGGAAATAGACTCCACCTCTTGATAAGAGAAGCTACAAGATCACATTGCAAAGGGACATGGAACACAGGAGGCAGAATTCATTGGGAGCCATTTTTAACAACCACACAGCTGATATGTCACCTCTTTGTTCATCATTTGTGATACAGAGAGAGAGCGAGACAGTGGGAGGACTGTCACATTATCGCATTACCTCATGGCCATTATATTGTTCTTCTATGGGTCTGTTTCCCCTTTTATACTCTGGCCTGCTCCTGGCACACTTGAAGGAGGCAAAGGACTTAGGAAAAGTCTGAAAGAACAGCTTTGGGTCATGTGGTTGGAAAAGCTATACTGACAAGATGCACTTGGAAATAGTTTAGGGCCAGATCATAGAGGACCTTGAATGCCATGCTAAGGAATTTGGATTTTATCTTGCAAGCACTCAGAACTGAAGTCGAGAACATCTCTTCCCAGTCTGTTTCTCCTATATTCCCTACCCTAGTGAATGGCAGAAATAGGGATCCACATCTTTTACCCACCTGATCCAAATGACCTCCAAGTGCTACTTATCGCAATTCTTAACCCTCTGTCTCTAATTAAAAATTTTATTTATTCATTTGAGACAGAGAGATAGAGAGAGAATGAGCAGGAGGAGAGGCAGACGCAGACGCAGAGGGAGAAGCAGCGTCCCCACTGATCTGGGAGCTTAACGTGCAGCTCAATCCCAGGACCTGGAGATCATGACCTGAGCTGAAGGCAGACGCTCAACCAACTGAGTCACCCAGGGGCGCCCTTAAGTATCTCCTGACTGTCCCATCCTCCCATCTGCCCAGCCATAGCTTTAGTCTGGAGTCTACCTCATCATCTCTCCTCTGACCTAATGTCACATCCTGTTAGCAGGTTTCTCTGATACTAGTCTTGCCCTATTGTCCATCCTCCACACTTCCACCCGAATCATCTGCTGATGTTAGCCTCCGATCATAAGCTTTCATGGATTTCTAGCACTCTTGAGAGTTCAGTCTTTAGCACTGAATACAAGGGCCCTCCATGATTTGGCCCCTACCTAATCTCACTCTGCTGCCCGCCTTGCACTCGCCCTTCGTATATCAGCAACTCAAACTTCTTGCAGCTCCTCAACTCATTCTGTGCCTATGTCTTGGGGCTTTACCCATGGTAGACTCTGTGTCAAAGACTATGTTCCCCTTCTCTTGGATAATCCCCAGTTTTCTTTCAAGACTCTCTAGAAATACTGGCTTGACCTCTACCCCCGCCCCAATTCTGTATTAGGCCAGCCTCTTCTGTGCTGTGATAGCACCTAGTTCTTTTCTTTCTTTTTTTTTTAATATTTTATTTATTTATTCATGAGAGACAGAGAGAGAGGCAGAGACACAGGCAGAGGGAGAAGCAGGCTCCATGCAGGGAGCCCGACGTGGGACTCAATCCCGGGTCTCCAGGATCATGCCCTGGGCCGAAGGCAGGCACTCAACCACTGAGCCACCCGGGCTAGCACCTAATTCTTATTGCTATCATAATAATAATACTTAGCGATGACTCACATGAATAACTCAATCCTCATACCAACTGTATGAAGGAGATTCTCACAGTGGCAGCTGCTCCATGACAGAGCTGGGATTTGGAGCCAAGTGTCTGGCTCAAGGACCCACCGTTGAAACCACTGTGCTACTTTCCTGCTCAGGTAGAGCACACATCACACGGTATTTAAGTGTCAATTTGCCTATAGTTCCCCCCCACCATCTACTGTGAGTTTCTTGAGAATAGAAATCACGTCACATTCATCCTTTTATTCTCAGAAACTAACATAATGCCTGTCACATAATATGTGTTCTATAAATGTGTGTTGAATGGATGGATGGACAAATGAATGAATGACTCCTGAAATTTACAAATGATTCTTCTTGGTCTGTTGTTTTAGCCATTTTTAAAAGATAAAAATGCCTATAGAACTGGACACATACTTCGATAAAGACCCAAATTATATTAAGGGAAGGAATAGAGGACTGCTCATAGGAGATACCTTTTCTGTTTACTGATGTTCTGGCAGCCATTTAAAAATGCAAGCAGGGACGCCTGGGTGGCTCAGCGGTTGAGCCTTCAGCTCAGGGCGTGATCCTGAGGTCTGGGATCAAGTCCTGCATCGGGCTCCCTGTGAGGAGCCTGCTTCTCCCTCTGCCTGTGTCTCTGCCTCTCTCTTTGTGTCTCTCGTGAATAAATAAATAAAATCTTTAAAAAAGAAAATAAAAAGTGCAAGCAAAATCATTTTATTAAGAAAATATACATCCGTGGAATGAAGAAGGTACTAGAACAGGAAGAGTTTCACTCTTCCTTCAACTCCTCCCCTTTAAGGTAACAAATGAAATGAAGCCCACTATTAAGGTAAGCCAGAGTGGGACACAAAGGCTTTCTAAAAAAGATATGTTTGGGGCACCTGGGTGGTTCAATTGGTTAAGCATCTGCCTTCAGCTCAGGTCATGATCTTAGGGTCCTGGGATTGAGCTTTTTGTTTTTTTAAGATTTTATTCATTTATCATGAGAGACATAGAGAGAGAGGCAGACACACAGGCAGAGGGAGAAGCAGGCTCTCCGCAGGGAGCCTGATGTGGGACTCGATCTCAGAACCCCGAGATTAGGACCTGAGCCAAAGGCAGATGCTCAACCGCTGAGTCACCCAGGCGTCCCTGAGATTAATGTTTGAATCAGTAGACTGGGTCAAGCAGATTGCCTTCCCTAATTTGGGTAGCCCTCATCCAATCAGTTGAAGGCCTGAATAGAACAAAAAAATCACTAACCATTCCTCCTGCTTCTTTGCTTATGCTGCTCAAACTGAAACATCAGCTCTTCTTGGGTCTCCAGTCTGTCAGTTATCCTGAATCTCCAGCTTGCCAACTGCAGATCTTGGGACTTCTCAGCTTCCATACTTGTGTTGAGCCATTCATTCACTCATTCATTCATTCACTGATTCATTTTAAAGTAATTTCTACACACAACCTGGGGTTCAAACTCATAACCCTAAGATCAAGAGTCACACATTCCACCAACTGAGCCAGCCAGGCGTCCTTTGTTGAGTCCATTCTTAATAATAAGCCCAATTTTTCTTCCTCTCTTTTTGTCTATCTCTCCACATGTACACAGGCACATACATAGGTATCAGTATAGATACAGGTATAGATATATAGATATGATGCAGGCCCTGTTTCTCTGAAGAACCCTAACCAATAGAGATTTTAGCTTTGTCTTTTTTTAAAGATCTTATTTATTTATTTGTGAGAGACACACAGAGAGAAGTACAGACATAGGCAGAGGGAGAAGCAGGCTCCCTGCAGGGAGCCCAATGTGGGACTCGATCCCAGGACCCCGGGATCAAGACCTGAGCCAAAGGCAGACGCTCAACCACTGAGCCATCCAGGTGCCCCAGCTTTGTCCTTTTTAATGTTTTTTTTTTCAAAGGAGAATGGATTCATGTGTTTTAGTAAAGACTATTTATTTATTCATGAGAGACACACACACACACAGAGGCAGAGACACAGGCAGAGGGAGAAGCAAGCTCCATGCAGGGAGCTCAACGTGGGACTCGATCCCGGGTCTCCAGGATCAGGCCCTGGGCTGGAGGCAGCGCTAAACCACTGAGCCCCCCGGGCTGCCTGGATTCATGTATTATTTGTTAACTTTATTTTCAAAGAAGCAAAGTGTGTCAAGCCTGTCTTATTATTCCCAGTTAACAGAAAATTAAACTGGAAGGGTAAGTGATTGACTCAGTCCTCTTAGCTCTCACATACACAGTTGCAAGGGAAGTTGCAAAGGTAATGTAGCATTAGAAAAGTACTTGGAGCTCCTTGTTAGGACATAGAAATTAAAGGTATCATTTTCAAAATTTTTTTCCTTCTCACCTTCTTTTCTCAGATCTTTCACACCAAAGGGGTGAACTCACACACATGGAGAAAGAGAGAGGAGGCAACAAATGTCTCATAAACATGGTAATTGACTCCATGTTACTTTCAAGAATTGAGAATGTGCCAAAAGCTGACCCCTCCACTGTGGCCGTGAATACTACTTTGGAAATCATGGAGAATAAGTGCTTCAGAAACATAATTTACGGACACAGAAGCTGGCCAGCAACATTTGCAGTGGAAAATTCCTCTCCCTCCCAGGTTAAAGGATGGGGAGAATTCTTCAGGACAGGAAAAAAATGTGCTTGGAAGTATGGAAATAAGAGGGAGGGAGAAAAAAATTAAAAGGTGGGGGGAAACTACATGAATATTTACAGAATCCTGAGCTCTCTTGATTATTTCTAGGGAAAGATATATTGACATGAAATCTAGTTAGGGGATTTTCTGTTTTACTTAAAAGGGGAAAATAGTAATAAAAGTGTTTATCTTGTCAACAGAAGCAGAAACCCCCCTTTCTGCCAAATGAAGTAAAGTCTACTACATCTTAGATTTTGGGAGGTCTTGTGTGACTACTTGAATGTCTGTAATCAAGAAAATAGAAGAGGCTTTCTTCTCTGCCACATTTCAAGTCAATGGATTGATCTTTAAATTAAAAACATTGTGTTAGTTGTTACACAAATAAAATACCCTATTATCCAAATAGAATCATACATTTTTTTTCTTTTTTTAAAGATTTTAATTTATTTATTCATGAGGGACAGAGAGAGAGAGAGAGAGAGAGAGAGAGAGAGGCAGTGACACAGGCAGAGGGAGAAGGAAGCTCCATGCAGGGAGCCCGATGTGGGACTCAATCCCAGGACTCCAGGATCACACCCTGAACTGAAGGCAGACGCTCAACCGCTGAGCCACCCAGGCGTCCCTCTTTCCTTTTTTGAATCATACAGTTTTTCAAATCTAGTCATTTATCAGGATACTTCTGAAAGCTGATTTCAGAATTCTTCTTTCCCTTGATTAAATATAACTTTAAAATTTTTATTTTATTTATTTTTTTCTAAAGATTTCATTTATTTATTCATGAGAGACACAAAGAGAGAGGCAGAGACACAGGCAGAGGGAGAAGCAGGCTCCATGCAGGGAGCCCGATGTAGGATTCGATCCTGGGACTCCGGGATCACGCCCTGAGCTGAAGGCAGATGCTCAACTGCTGAGCCACCCGGGCATCCCCAGTGTTATTAATCTTAAAAGTTTCCCATATTTACTGGAGATTCTTAAAAAAAAAAAAAGAAAGTAAAGAAATACGACTTTATAGATACAGTTGAAATTTCCTGCTTCCATTCAATTCCTGTCTCCCTTTCTCAGAAGTAACCACAGTTATGGATTTGATAACTTTCATTTCTATGCATATTATCTCATTTTTACCACATAGATATTTATCTATAAACTGTATAGGATGTTGTTTTGCATATTTTAAGTTTTATTAAATGGCATCATATAATCAATAGTAGAGGCAGTGCATAAGGGCACCAACATTGGAGCCACAGGTGGTCTGGAATATCTGCTATACATGTTACTAGCTGTGTGACCTTGGATAAATTACTTAATCTCTCTGTGCCTCTTTTTTCTCATCTATAAAATGGAAATTCAGGGACATCTGGGTGGCTCAGCAGTTGAACGTCTGTCTTTGGCTCAGGTCATGATCCTGGGGTTGTGGGAGCAAGTCCCACATCAGGCTCCCCAAGGGGAGCCTACTTCTTTCTCTGCCTACGTCCCTCTTTCTCTTTGTCTCTCATGAATAAACAAAATGTTAAAAATAAATAAAGATCGAAAATGGAAATTCATGAAAATACCTTGTAATGTTTTCAGGACTAAATGAGTTGATACATGTAAAGCACTTAGAACATGAACTAAGCACAATGTGTTAAGTATTATTCTGTACCTTGCTCTTCTTTATATAACAATTTTGAGATTTACTCATGTTGATACATGTAGCATTAGTTCATTTTCACTACTACATAGCATTCTGTCATACAGCGATATTATCTCCTCTTCTGTGATGGACATTAAGATTGTTTCTGTTATAAAAAGTACTGCAATGAACATCCTTGTACATTTTTTTGTGCACATCTATATGAGAATTTTTCTAGAGTTCTTCATCCTTAGCTTTTTCTTAAGTTTAAATTTTTTTTTTTTAGTAATCCCTACACCCAATGTGGGGGTTGAATTCACAACCCCAAGATCAAGAGTTGCATGCTCTAGGGGTGCCTGCGTGGCTCAGTCAGTTGAGTGTCCAACTCTTGATTTTGGCTCAGGTCATGACCTCAGAATCCTGAGATTAAGCTTTAAGAGGGGCTCTCTCCTCTCTTTAAGAGGGGAGTCTGCTTGAGATTCTCTCCCTCTCCTTTGGCCCCTCCCCCTGCTTGTGCACCTGCCCCCTAAAATAAATAAATACATGAATAAATAAATAAATAAATCTTAAATAAAAGAGTTACATGCTCTTTTGACTAAGCCAGCCAGGTACCCATCATCTTTAACTTTCTAGAAAGGTATATTTTTAGAAAATATGCCTTTGGTTTCTTTTTCAAGGGCAAAGGAACTATGTGTTTCATCCATTTCAAAGACCTCATAATCAATAGTCATATTGTACACCTGAAACTAATATAATACTGTATTTTAATTATACTTGAAGGGGATGCCTGCGCGGCTCAGCAGCTGAGTGTCTGCCTTTGGCTCAGGTGAGATCCTGGGATCTGGGATTGAGTCCCACATCAGGCTCCTTGCAGGGAGCCTGATTCTCCCTCTGCCTATGTCTCTGCCTCTCTCTCTCTCTCTCTCTCTCTCTCTCTCTCTCTGTGTGTGTTTCTCATGAATAAATAAATAAAATCTTAAAAAAAAATAAAAATCAGTAGCGTTTGTGACTTTCTAAACATTTGCAGCTACCCTCTTAAGCATCAAAATCACAATTTGGCTGAAGTTATGATGTCATGACAGCAAATGCTGGTCTTATTATTTTATTTACTTATTTTTAAAAGATTTTATTTATTTATTCATGAGAGACACAGAGAGGCAGAGATACAGGCAGAGGGAGAAATAGGTTTGCTGTAGGGAGTCCAATGTGGGACTCGATCCCAAAATTCTGGGATCACGCCTGGAGCTGGAGGCAGTCAACAGCTGAGCCACCCAGGCGTCCCTGGTCTTATTAGTTTTTGATTGTCTTTTAATTTTTACATACTACTATCTTTAAACTGAGGTATAGAACCTAATCTCCAAACACCATGCCACTTCTTATGCTTTGTATAAAATCATATTTTTGTTATATATAGTGACTGATCATTGTACTTGAAAGGTCATTATACTTCAAAGGTTTCTGAGGTCTGTGTCACAACAGCTGTAACTAATGAATGTCTTTTCAAACTATTTTGTTATTTCTTCTTGGGAAGAGACTGAATTGGCCAAGTGGGTGTCGTATTGGTCTTAACTTGCTGAATGGTAGGCTGTAAACCTTAAGAACTTTTTAACAACTCATAAAGGAATAAAGATCCCAGCTGAAATGTCTCTGATGATTGAGATCTCAGCTACTAACCTCATTAAGTTTCATCTGGTAGTCCTTTTGAAATTTTATTCAAACTTTTATCATTTTCTCATCCTGAGATTGTAGGCAAGTGTTATTTTTTTTTTAAGTAGGGACAGAACTTTTTTTTCTTTTTTTAAAAATAAATTTATTTATTCATGAGAGACACACAGAGAGAGGCAGAGACACAGGCAGAGGGAGAAGCAGGCTCCATGCCAGGAGCCTGACGTGGGACTTGATCCCGGGTCTCCAGGATCACGCCCTGGTTCGAAGACAGCGCTAAACCGCTGAGCCACCCGGGCTGCCCAAAACTTTTTTTTCCATATAACTTTTGATTGCCATTAGTTTTTGCATTTTCTTGGGCCAGTAATTGATATACTTCTCTTTTAAGGATATCTAAGTGGCTATAATGTTTTGCCTTGTGAAGTGACTTTAAATTGATTCTCAAAGTGTTCTATAAACCATATTTAAATCTGAAAAAAATAAAACCTCAGTAGAGATTCCAAAGCTGATCTCATTTTATGATTTGGCATCTAGACATTTGGATGTCCCACCCTCTGTGAAACAAGTCATCTACTTTCATTGTTGCTAGCCAGCTCTTCATTTACAGCTCTAAGAAAATATATGTCAAGTTTTATGGCTTCGTAAATAAATCTAAAAGCATCTTTGAAAAAAAAAAAAGAAGTCTCTATGAAAGGCATTCCAAACTAATGGATATATCAAATGTCTATGGAGCACCAAATTTTACTTATCTACTGTGCTGGATAGATATTCCTATTCTCAAAATGAGTAAGCATACTAAGTTTGGCCATGAAGCAGAAGACTGTGATCCAGTATCTAAATGTGGTCTGGAAAGTGTGTTCCCTAGTGGTATAGAGAAATAGCCCAGGGCTTGGAGATGAAAGGACTAGGGTGTTGTTCCTAGCAAGTAGATTGCAGTATTCAAGAGAGATGTTAAAGAGAACATAAAGCTTCACAAAGTCTGGTGAAGGATTCAAATGCTTGGGAGGCGAGCAATGTTTGGGCATAACTAAATTGGTTCCTACTGCTAGATATGATTGCTTTTAGTTTATAGTGTACAATGAATAACTGCAAAACTAGAACAATGTATATATTTACCTGCTTTCTTGGGTGGGTAAATTTGAAACGTATTTTCAGCTGATTAGAGGATGGCATATTAAAATATTATTACTATAATTGTTGAGTATTTAACATCACTAGGTTATTTTGAATGTATCAACTCAGATTATTAGTTTTTTTTAAAGATTTTATTTATTCATGAGAGACACACAGAGAGAGGCAGAGACATAGGCAGAGGAAGAAGCAGGCTCCATGCAGAGAGCCCGATGTGGGACTCAATCCCAGAACTCCAGGATTACGCCCTGAGCCGAAGGCAGACACTCAACCGCTGAGCCACCCAGGCGCCCCTCAACTCAGATTAAAAGCAAAATAGAATTGTATTAGGTCTATCAATTACAACACAAAAAATTTCATGACTCTGGACATTATCTTTGATTTTGATCCATGGCAAATGTTTTAAGATTTTATTTATTTATTTGAGAGATAGAGGGAAAGAGAGAGAAAAAGAGTGCACAAGCCAGGGGGAGAGGCAAAGGGAGAAGCTGGCTGAACAAGGAGCTCGATGTGGGGCTCAATCCCAGGACCCGAGCTGAAGACAGATGCTTAACTGCACCACCCAGGTTCTCCTATGGCAAATATGTTTTAACAACCGGCTCTCCATGGGGGAAAAAATAGCCCTGATCTCTTGCATTTGCGGATTTTCATGGTGTAAATGCTCTGACCATGTCTGATTTCAAGTTCCCAGTGTGAGGTCACTAACTGAAGTTGGGAAGGTATATGCACACTCAGCTCTAGCGAGTCAGTGTTAGCAGGCTCTAGCATACCACCATAGTATATAACATGTATATAAGGAATATATTTACCTTTCTTTCTGACCCATCTGAGTATAAGTTGCTGACATAATGCCCCTTTTATCCTTAAATACTTCAGGGTGTATCTCTTAAGAGTAGAGACATCTGGGGTACCTGGCTGGCTCAGAGATCATGGAACTCTTGATCTCCGGGTCATGAGTTTGAGCACCACATTGGGTGTAGGGATTACTTAAAAAGAAAGAAAAATGAAGACAACCTCCTATAACTACAATAGGACTATCAAAATCAGGAAATTAACATTGCTATAATATTATTATATTATTTATTAGACTTTATTCAAATTTTGCCAATTGTCCCAATAATACCCCTTATAGCTTTTTTCTTTTTTTGTTTTTTTAGATTTTATTTATTTATTTGAGAGAGAGAGAATGAAAGAGCATGAGTGAGGGACAGAGGCAGAGGGGAGGGAAAAGCAGACTCCCTGATAAGTAGGGAACCTGATACAGGGCTCCATCCCAGGATCTGAGATCATGACCTGAGTTCAAGGCAGATGCTGAACCAACTGAGCCACCCAGGCACCCCTACACTTTGTAGCTTAAAAAAAGGTTTTGGTCCAGAATCTAATCCGGTGTTGTCTATATTTTGGGGATAAAATGTATTTTCTCAGAAGTTTCTCCTTCCACTTTGCAATTCTCTCTTTATATTTTCTTCACACCTCATAATCATTCCACAAGCAGTTCTAGCATTAATTTCTAGTGTCTAGGGACGCCTGGGTGGCTCAGTTTAGCACCTGCCTTTGACTCAGGGCGTGATCCTGAGTCCCAGGATTGAGTCCCACATCGGGCTTCCCGCATGGAGCCTGCTTCTCCCTCTGCCTATGTCTCTGCCTCTCTCTCTCTGTGTCTCTCATGAATAAATAAACAAAATCTTTTAAAAAAATTTCTAGTGTCTAACATTAGAAGTGCTATCAGCATATAACAGTAAACTTGCTCTAATGATAGACATCAAATGCTTACATTGGTTCAAGTGTTTGAGTTTTACCTAATGTTGGTAGTTACTAATAACAAATGCACTTAAATTTAAGGAATAGCCTTTGTTATTAATGTTAGTGTCCTTCCTAGTCATTAATTAATATGATCTTGGCTTTTTTTTAAAGATTTATTTGAGAGGGATCCCTGGGTGGCTCAGTGGTTCAGCGCCTGCCTTTGGCCCAGGGTGTGATTCTGGAGTCCCAGGATCGAGTCCCGTGTCAGGCTCCCGGCATGGAGCCTGCTTCTCCCTCTGCCTGTGTCCCTGCCTTTCTCTCTCTCTCTATCATGAATAAATAAATAAAATCTTCTAAAAAAACAAAGATTTATTTGAGAGAGAGGAGGGGAAGGGCAGAGAGAGAGGCTGACAGTCTTCAGCAGACTCCACACTCAGCTTGAAGTCTGACGTGGGGCTTGATCTCATGACACTGAGACCATGACCTGAGCTGAAACCACAGTAGGACGCCCAACCAACTGCACCATCCAGGCACCTCTGATCTTGGATTTATGAACTTGCATGAGTGCCAATAAAAGAGGACCTTGGGATGCCTGGGTGGCTCAGCAGTTGAGCATCTGCCTTTGGCTCAGGGCGTGATCCTGGGATCTGGGATCGAGTACCTCATCGGGCTCCCTGAGAGAAGCCTGCTTCTCCCTCTGCCTATGTCTCTGCCTCTCTCTCTTATGAATAAATAAATAAATCTTTAAAAATAAAATAAGAGAGGGTCTTAAAAAGAGAGAGACAGTCTTACTGGAGATCCTGGGCAATGTTAATTTAAAGCAAATCACTTTCAGTCATATAGGGAAATAGATTAAAAAGGTCTATTTTGGAGTGTGTGCATGTCTATTATTTTGTTAACAATGTTTCTGCTTGCAAAAATTAGTGTTATTTCTTTGTGTGTTTTTTTTTAAAGATTTTATTTTCTCATTTGAGACAGAGAGAGAATGAACAGGAAGAGAGGCAGAGGGAGAAGTAAACTCCTCACTGGGCTGAGAGTCTGATGAATGGCTGGATCTCAGGACTCTGAGATCCTGACCTGAGCCAAAGTCAGACGCTTAACCGAAAGAGCCACCCAGGCACCCCCAAAATTAATGTTATTTCTATAGTAAATAACACCCACCAAAGGAGTTCTACAACAGCAACAAAAAGAATAATGTAATAATTAAATGTTCATAGGTTTAAACTGATGTCTTCTGAACACATTGAAAAATCCTGCATCAAAATAGGACCTTTAAAAAATCCATAAGGGGCTCCTGTGTGGCTCAGTGGGTTAAAGGTCTGCCTTTGGCTCAGGTTTTGATCCTGGGGTCCTGGGATTGAGCCCCACGTGAGGCTCCCTGCTCAGCAGGGGAGCCTGCTTCTCCCTCTCCCTCTGCTTGCTGCTCCCCCTGCTTATGCTTTCTCTCTCTGCCAAATAAATAAAATCTTTAAAAAAATAATCCATAAATCTGAGTTGATAGGTCTGCTTATGCATTGTTAAGTCTTTTTTATTGTTTATTAAATATTGGCACTCAAAAAATAATGCAAATGTCATCTGTCTCCACAACAAATCCTATGTCATGTTTAACTACTTAATACAAATAACTAGGACCAGTGCCAGCATTAAGTGATGAAAAGAATTAGCTACTGATAGGAATGGATTATTTTGGCTAGTGTTTCTCAAATGATTTAAGCAGAAGGCAGAAGATAGTTTTTTCCTTGAAATTTCCAGATATTCATACTAAGTTTCTACTTTGCTTCCATGGAGATCTGGCCAGTAAAAAGCTATGTCTCTATATAAAAAAAAAAAAAGAAAAAGAAAAAAAGAGAATTGAATGGATTATCAAAGACAAAACAAAGATACTCACTGTAAGTATCTTATTTCAGGCCAAAAAGCACAGGTACCCTATCCAGACCCTAACTACATTTTTACTTTCACCGTTTAGTTAAAGCCCCATTACCTTGAAAGAGGATTTCAGCTGCCTCCATTTTGACCTTAAACTTTCTAATTGATTAAGCTCCTTTCCAGCTTATCTCTTAATTTGGGCAAAAGACCCGGTGGGCAAAGCATCCCCGGATGGGCACTGAAAGTACCCCCTTAAGCAATGAGGGCTGCCCTGAGCCAGCAAGAGCCCAGTGACTGACCCCAACACAATGATCGACCTGACCTTTCCTGCCCCCCTGCCTGTACCCACCGACCTTTGTCCCACATTTTCCTTATATGAACCTGGACCGGTCTTCAGCGCTTAGAGACAGTCTTTGAGATGTTAGCTCCCTGTCTTCCCAGTGTTGGCCTCTCTGAAATAAATCCCTTTCTTTTTTTTTAAAAGATTTTATTTATTCATGAGAGAGAGAGAGAGAGGCAGAGACACAGGCAGAGGGAGGGGCAGGCTCCATGCAGGGAGCCCGACGTGGGACTCGATCCCTGGAATCCAGGATCAGGCCCTGGGCTGAAGACCGGGCTAAACTGCTGAGCCACCTGGGCTGCCCAATAAATCCCTTTCTTGTTTCATCATCGCCTCTTTCTCTGCCTTTGGATTTTGTTAGTGGCAAGTGGCTGAACCTGATCTTTTTGGGATCCTTGGAGCCAGGTGCTCTTGCACCCTTGTGCCCTGGCTACAATTTCTCAGATTGTCCATCCCTTTCCAATTCGTCATCCAGAGACGTCTTTCTAAAATGTCAAACTGAGCACGTTGTTTCCATGGCATCCCATTGCCTATAGGTACTAAGCTCTTTCCCTAGCATGGGCATTCAGAGGGCCCCCTGCAATTGGGATCCTGCATATGTCTTCAGCAAAAACTTCTCCAGCTCTCCTTTTCATAGAGCTACTTCCTAGCTGTTAGCCAAACTATTTGTGGTTCCAGGAGGAGAGGGGCTCTCCGTTTTGACTTTCCATGCCTTTGTTCACACTCCTCCCAGAGCAAAGCTCTTTATCTTTTGTTTGCCTAATGAACACTATGTAATTTCAACTCTTACCGCCCCCTCCCTTATAAAGCCTTTTCTGACTCAGGCCCACGTTCACCTTTGTACACACATTCTATTTTGTCAATCTTCTATAATAGCACCTATAACATTTGATTGGATTTATTTGATCCTGGCTATCTCTTCTTAATAGGTTGCAAGCTCTTTGAGGTCAAGCACCATGAATTATTCATCTTTGTATCACCAGCCTCTAGCCTATTCTGTATCTGGCACCTAGGAAGTATACTCAGTAAATACTATAGAAAGATGAACAATTGTAACTAAAATTGTCTTGGTAGCTACTGTACAGTTACATGGCCACTAGCCACATGTAGCTATTTACATTTAAATTTTAATTGATTAGGGATGCCCGGGTGGCTCAGCAGTTGAGTGCATTCGGCTCAGGGCATGGTCCTGGGATCCAGGATCGAGTCCCACATCGGGATCCTTGTGGGGAGCCTGCTTCTCCCTCTGCCTATGTCTCCACCTCTCTCTGTGTCTCTCATAAATAAATAAAATCTTAAAAAAAAAAAAAATAAATAAATAAATAAAATCTTAAAAAAATAAATTTTAATCAATTAAAATTAAAAATGCAGTTCCTCAGTCACACTAGCCACATTTCAAGTGCTCAATAGCTACTCATGTATATCATACTGGACAGCACAGGTTACAGAAATTTCCATCATCACAAAAAGTTCTAATACATAGTGCTGATCTGGAAAATTCTTTATTTTCCCGTTTCAATTCAATAAATATTGACTTTCTGCTATATGCTAACATTTGTGCTAGGCATGGTGGTTATAGCCAATGTGAACAAAGTATGAATACTATTATGATTATTACTTGCAAGGCATTTGAAATCTGATAGGGAGAAGCCTCATAAGATTAAATTATTTCCATATTGGGACATCAGGAAAGGCTTCATGGAGATTTTCTCATTTAAACTGGGCATTTAGGGATCCCTGGGTGGTGCAGCGGTTTGGCGCCTGCCTTTGGCCCAGGGCGCGATCCTGGAGACCGGAGATCGAATCCCACGTCGGGCTCCCGGTGCATGGAGCCTGCTTCTCCCTCTGCCTGTGTCTCTGCCTCTCTCTCTCTCTCAATCTGTGACTATCATAAATAAATTTAAAAAAAAATAAAAAAACAAACTGGGCATTTAGGGCAGCCCCAGTGGCGCAGCGGTTTGGCGCAGCCTGGGGTGTGATCCTGGAGACCTGGGATCGAGACCCACCTCGGGCTCCCTGCATGGAGCCTGCTTCTCCCTCTCCCTCTGCCTGTGTCTCTGCCTCTCTCTCTGTGTCTATGAATAAATAAATAAAATCTTAAAAAAAATAAATAAACTGGACATTTAACAATGGGGAGAATTTGAATAGGGCAAATCTTGGGAAAGGAGAGAAAATAGTGTGAATACATGTACAGAGGGTGGAAAAGTACTAGGAAACTGGGAAGTAATTTAGTTTGTGCAGAAATTATGATATGTGAGCTGGTAGTAGTTGTCTATTCATTCATTCCTTTAATCATTCAACAAATATTTTTTGAGCACCTATCCTGTATCAGGCTCTATACTGAGTGCTGGGGAAAAACAGTGACCTATACAGACATTACCCCAGTGGAGATCAGAGTTATAAGTGATGAGATTTCGAGAGGACTGTGGAAGGCACTGGAAGCTACCCTAAAGAGTTTGTACTTTGTTCCCTTGGCCCTCATATTCAAAGTGTGGACTTTAGACCAGCAGCGTGGGCTGGGCATAACCTGGGAGTTTTTTTTTTTTAAATAATAAATTTTATTTTTTATTGGTGTTCAATTTGCCAACATACAGAATAACACCCGGTGCTCATCCGGTCAAGTGCCCACCTCAGTGCCTGCCACCCAGTCACCCCCACCCCCCACCCTCCTCCCCTTCCACTACCCCTAGTTCGTTTCACAGAGTTAGGAGTCTTTCATGTTCTGTCTCCCTATTATTTATACTCCCCAAATGAATGAGACCATATAATGTTTGTCTTTCTCCGATTGACTTACTGCACTCAGCATAATACCCTCCAGGTCCCTCCACAACGAAGCAAATGGTGGGTATTTGTCGTTTCTAATGGCTGAGTAATATTCCATTGTATACATAGACCACATCTTCTTTATCCATTCATCTTTCGATGGATGGACACCGAGGTGACCTGGGAGTTTGTTAGAAATGTAGATTCTCAGGTCCCGCCCAAACCTCAAACCCACTGAATCACAATTTGCACTTTAGTGAGATCTCCAGATTATCCTTAAGCACATTAATGTTCGAGGAGCATTGTTGTAGGCCAACTGAACCAATAAGAGAGTATGCAAGTGAATGAGTTAAAGTAAGGGGGTAAGAATGTAGTAAGCAGAGCAGTAGGAAGTAAGGTGGTATTCTAATCATTACTGGGTTGGATGCAAAAGAAACTGGACTTGGGTCTATTACTGTAGCTCGAGAAATGGGAGGGGTTGAATGGGAGAGACAAACAATCTTTTGTATACAGATACAGCTTCAGTTCCATTAACTCTTATTGGAAATACTGTATGTTGTTCAAAGTGAAAAAATATTAGCAAATTCAATAATTTGGTATTTGAGATGTCTTAGAGGAGGTGCCAGCTATTCATTTTGGATAAGGCTTATTGGTATGTCTACTTCCTGTTGACTCCACAGGACCAAAGTGTACTCTGGAGTGTCAAAGTATCAGGCCCTTAATCATACAAGTTCATACACGGGTTATGATAAGGATTTCAGAAATTAAATAATTATATCAAAGTTCACAAAAAGCTGAGTTATAAACTAGAAATTCAGTTTATTAATTTACAATGGAGTAATTACCTTTCCACTAACCAGAGATTTTTTCTTTTATTACCAGCATTAAATTTTTTCAAGTTTTATTTATTCATTTAAGTGATCTCTCTACCCAAAGTGGGGCTCGAACTCATGATTCTGAGATCAAGAGTCACATGTTCCTTTGACTGAGCCAGCCAGAAGCTTCCAGCATTAAATTTTTTATGACAACTTTTTTATTTTGAAATAGTTTAGGACTCACAAAAAAGTTGCAAAAATAATACAGAGAATTTCCATGTACCCTTCTTCACATAGGTTTTCCCAATGATAATAGTTTATATAACCATAGTACGTTGTCAATTCCAGGAAATTGACATAGTACAGTAGTCAAGTACAGACCTTTTCCGATTTCACATTTTTTCATGCACTTGTGTGTGCGTGTTTGTAGTTCAATGAAATTTAATAACATACTGATTTAAGTAAACATCACAATCAGAATACACAACTGTTTCACCATTTCAAAGAAACTCTTTCCTGTTACCCCTTAATAGTCACACCCTTTCCTCAACCCTAGCCTTTGGCAAACACTGATCTGTTCTCTATCACTGTTATTTTGTCATTTTGAGAATATTACATAATGGAATCATACGATGTGTAATTGAGATTGGCTTTTTCCAATAAGCATAATGCCCTCGAGGTCCATCCAAGTTGTCACATGTCAATCCTTTTGATAGCTAAGTAGTATTCTATTGTATGACCATACCACAGTTTGTTTAACCATCTTCCGGTTGATGGACATTTGCGTTGTTTCTTGCCTTTGGCTATCACAAGTAAATCTGCTATGAGCATTTGTATGCAGGTTTTTGGGTAAACATACATTTTCATATCTCTAAGATAAATGCTCAGGACTAAGAGACTAACATTGCTGGGTCATATGGTAAGTATATATTTAATTTTATAAGAAAGTGCCAAATTGTTTTCCAAAGTAACCAGTATAAGATCTTAAAAATTACCTAAGTAATATCCACTTACTGTAACAAAATTCACATAAATGAATTTTGTGTATAATGTGAAAGTAAAATGACAAATCCTGGAAGCCTGCACAACTTCTTTCCTGAGAGGTAACTGTTGTTAGGTTTTCTCTATATTCTTCAACAATGTTATATGCATATATAAGTATATATATATTCACAAATGGGATCGCACTATACAAGCTATTTGTAAATTGTTTTTTTCATTTAACAACATATCTTAGCCATATATGGGTGTCAGTAGATAAAAATGTACTTGCTAACTAACATTTCTTAAAAAGATTTTATTTATTTATTTATTGGAGACACACAGAGAGGCAGAGACATGGGCAGAGGGAGAAGCGGGCTCCCTAGGGGGACCCTGATGTGGGACTGGATCCCAAGACCCCAGGATCACGACCTGAGCCAAAGGCAGATACTTAACCACTGAGCCACACAGGTGCCCTTTGTTTTTAAAATTTTAAGTTGGCACCATACCTGATGTGGGATTCTAACTCATGACTTCAAGATCAAGAATTGCATGCTATACCAGCCTTGTGCCCCTGTACTTGATGCTTTAATGGAAACAGGACCCCATTGTATGTATTTCTTTTTTAATTTTTTAGGATTTTATTTATTCATGACAGAGAGAGACAGAGAGAGGCAGAGACACAGGCAGAGGGAGAAGCAGGTCCCACGATGTGGGACTGGATCCCAGGTCTCCAGGATCACACCCTGTATCCTGGGTGGAAGGCGGCGCTAAACCACTGAGCCACCCGGGCTACCTGAATATTATAATTTCTTTAACCAATTACCTAAATGATGCTATTTCTATTTTCAGTTTCTCTTTATTACAAAGCTACAACGAAAGTTTTACTACATAGATCTTTGCTTAATTTGTACAAGCATATTTGTATGATAGATTCCTAGAAATAGAAGTGTTAATTTTACATTTTGTATGTTAAGACATACTTTGTTTTTAAAAAATTCCCACAAGTGGTATATGAGAATTCTTAGTTCTTCACTGACACTGAGTGTTATCAAAATTTTTCATCTCTGCCAATGTGGTAGGTAGGCAAAGTGTATTTAACTTGCAGGCTTTAGTGGTGAATGAAGTTGAGCACTGTTTTATGTATTTATTAGCCATCTGGATTTTAAAAAAAGAAGTTCATTTTAGAGAGATAGAGTGCGTATGTGAGAGGGGAGGGGCTAGGGAGAGGTAAGAGGGAGAAAGAATCTGAAGCAGCCTCTGCACTGAGCATGGGAGACCCATGTGGGGCTCCATCCCACAATCCTGAGATCCTGACCTGAGCTGAAACCAAGAGTCAGAAGCTCAACTGACTGAGCCACCCTGATGCCCCTAGCAATCTGCATTTTTTATCCAAGAAGTTGACTCTTTATATCCTTTCTCTATTTTTCTATTGGAGTATTTTTATCTTATTGATTTGTGAGAGTTCTTCATATGTATATGCCTTTTTCATTCCTGTAGCAAATATATTCTGCTTATACTTTATCTTCTGACTTTGTTTATGGTATTTAGATATACATAATTTTAAATTTCTGTGGACTCAAATTTATCCATCTTCAGGCTTCTGGATTTTAGGTCACGTTTAGAATGGTGTTAGAAAATACAGAATATATATACATGCTGCTTAGAGAAGGAGGCTATTTAGGTAACTTAATTTATAATCAGAAGCCTGTTCCATTTGTATAGATGGAGTTAAAGAGAACTGTGGGACGCTTTATTCAGATTATGGTAAGATTATCTCTGCTACACTGTGGGGTGTGCATTTCTAGTGACCAGAATATTTTTGCATCAAATAGTGTCTTGTCCCTTAAATAGCATCACATGTTCTAAGTATTCAACTGTCTTTTTTTCTTATTTCTCATCAGGCACCAAAAGCTTCTGCCATTACAGTATTATCTCATGAAGGAATTTTTTTCCATGAAGGATGTTACAAATAATTAGATTAAAGCTTATTTTATATCAGTTACGTGTTTCATTTGATGGCATTTTCTCACTTTGTTCTCATATTCCAAGGGTTTATTTACTCTTTGGTCTTTCAGTACCCTATGAAATAAATTTCACTTCTTAGGACTGGGCACATCACACTGTGATCTCCACACACAGAAGGCTCTAGAGAGGCTGCTGTGAACATACTTAAATATCAATATAAATTTGCTATAAATCTTTTTTCTGATGTTATACCAGTTACAGTTATTAATTTTGTTCAATGGTATTTTTCTCAAGATGGAAATAAGTTTACTAAACAGAGGAACTTTTTGATGTTTTTTTTCAGAGTATAAGATTATTTAAAGTCTCCGTTGCTACACAGATAAGAATATGAATTTATAAAATAGATAAAAAACTGTTTGCACCATGTACTATAAATGTGATGTTTGGAGCAGAAAACCAGTAGTTTTCAGCTAATACTAAGACAGGAAATCATTTAATATCAATTGATATTAAATTGGCACAATTGAACTAAATTAATGTAAAATGATTTGGTACAGAGCCCAATTTTTCTATTACTTTAAGTGGAATTTTGCATTAACTTATGTAACTGTAAATTTTCCACTACTCCCTATTTAATGTTCTAGCTGCATCATTCTGTAACTTGAATCTATTAAAAACCGTATAACATTCTACCAAAGATGGTCTATGAAAGAAATGGAAATTTATTTTGAATAGTATTCCACTCCCCAAAGCTTTAGAGGTAAGTAAAAATGTCTTGGATTTTATTTCTTATTATTGATATTTAGATGTTTCTGTTTAACTTTTATTGTTCCGCTGATTAAATATGCCGTAACTCTTTTTTAAAGTTGCAGGGAAAAAACCTAGTAAGCACAGAGAATGAGAGAAACTAAAGCAGGCGTGGAAGGAATATAATTTGAGGACCGAGATTAATCATTGTATTGCGTTGGGAATACTTTAGAGGTGATATCGGGTGAAATCTCCACGATTTACACGGGGCTTTCGTTTCTCCTCATTTGGAAAATTTGTCTTGTTACTAAATACATTTATTCCTGTTCCTGTAATTAAAAGTTAATTTAATATTAAAGGAATATTCGAACCAAAATTTTTTAAAAAGAGGAACAGAGAGCTCTTAACTAAACAATTTCGTATGAGTCTAGGAACTTCTATAACAGCAATGGAGACACTGTAAAAGGTCACTCCTTCCTGTCCTAGGAAAAGCGGCGCTTCGGAGGGGACAGGCCCTCCCCGAGTTTTTCTTCCCCGCGTAGAGAGCTCTTGGTCAAAGGTCCTCGAGGCTGGATTCGAAACAGACAAACAAACAAACACAAAAATAAAATAAAAAGGGTGATAAAGACTGGAGTTAACTGGGGGTCAAAGGAGCGTAAAGGGTCCTTTCGCACTTCAAACACCTTGGGGGAGGGGTGAAGAGGGAGGATAAGAAGGAACCAAAATTCTTAAGAAAGTCGCAAGGCCGCCGGATCCCACGTTTCCAGGAAGACGGTGGAAAATCGGGGAAGGTGAGCAAAGACGGGGGAAAACGGGGTAAGTCCCCCTCGACTCCTTCAGCCCAAATTTCGATTTCCCTCCACTTCGCTCTGTCCCGCTTCCTCCCCCACCCCCGCCCCGGGAGTCGAGAATAAATTGGTCGAGCGCCCGGCCTAGCCTAGTAGCCCAGTTCCTTAAGTCCTAGACCCGAGAGAGAGAGAGAGAGAGAGATTGAGAGAGAGAGAGAGAGAGAGAGAGAGAGACCACGTTTTCTGGGAGACGGGGATAGTGGGCTGTAAAGAAAAAAAAAATTTTTTCCCCTCCAGTGTCAGGTCTTCTGGTAGAGAATTGGCTTGCTTCCTCTTCACAGCCGAAGCCAAAAGGAAACAAAACAAAACAGAAACTCCAGAAGCAACCCCCGTCAATCACTTAGGATCAGGTGCCAGTTCCACGAGTTGAGTTCCGTTGGGGGCAAGGAGTAGGGACGGCGGGGGAGCGAGGGTCCGGGCACTAGGGCAGAAGGCCCCTCGCCGGGGCGTGTCGGAGGAGGGGACGGGGAAGGGTGATGCCCGACGGGGCTGCCAACCTCGGGCTTCGCGCGGGGTGCAGGGGCCCGGGGACGAGTCCCGAGCGAGCCCGGCTTCCGATTTCCCACGGCCCCGGGCTCCGCCGGACACTGCTAACGACCTCCTTTCGGCCCCCCACCCCCCATAAAGAAAGAGGAAGCGCGGCCCGCTCCGGTCCTCGGCGGAAGCGCTGCCAAACGAATGAGTAAGTCAGGCGCGGGCACGGCACCTTGTTTACCCCACTCGGCGGCGCGCCCCTGCGGGCGCCTCGTTCGCAGGCGGCGTCGGAGACGCTGAACCCGGGAGGCAGTCGGCCGCGATTGGTCGGCGATCGGGAGGAGGACGCTGGGAGACGAGCGCTGCAGTGCCAGCGCTGTGCCGCTAGATGCCGCTCCCTCCCAACAGGAGCCGGGCGCGGGTTCGTGGCCGACAGATGGCGCCTGCGCGTTCCATTCGCCTCCAAGTCGCCGAAGAGCGAACACCCCAAACAATCCCGAAGCGCCACCAAAAAAAAAAAAAAAAAAAAAAAAAAAAGAAAAAAAAAAAAGAAAAAAAAAAACCCGCCGGATCCGACCGCCACTTTCAAAACCCCCCACCGCTCTAGAACCGCGGGAGCTTCCGTCCCTGAGTAGAATTCGAGGGTGTAAAGAAGAGGAAGGGGAAAATATCTTGTACCAGCCCAGGGGTGAAGAAGCCCCCGGCCTGAGAAAGAAGGAAGGAGGAGTGGGGGAGGCGAACAGTCTCGTTGCTGCCTCTGTGTACGCTGAGGGGGGAGGTAAGTTATAAAATGGCGGAGGCGAAGCTTCTAGAAGTTTGGAGGGGCACCCGGAGGGCGCGGGGCCCACTGTGAGGTGTGTATGGTTGAAATAGGGCGCGAGAGAGGAGTTGGGAGGGAAAGAGAATGGGCACTCTGTTGCCATTTAATTTCCCCCCTACTCCCTTTGCCCCCACCGGGGCCAGCCGTGGAGCGGGTGGCTAAGTCAAGACCGGGAGAAGCCTCCCCGTCCCCGCGTAACCCCCACCCCTTGTTTCTGCCTTCTCCCCCCAAGTGGCTACCTCAACACTACCAAGGAACTTCCAGCCCCCCTTCCTCCCTACCTCCTACTCCTAGAGTGGCTTTCTACTGCACGACTCTTCTTTTCGACTACCCTCGCTGAAGATTTTCTCTTCCTTCCCTCGCCCAACTCTCCCTCGGGGCCTCCACGGAGACCCCCCCCCCATGGGTGGCCCAAAATGGAGAACGCGGAGCAGCGCAAGATGGAGGCTCCGCTTCTCTGTGTAGCATTAGATTTAGGTGCCTTTTCTCCGGCAGGCTCTTAAGCCTGGGAGAGCCCAAGCTGGAGGTGGGGTGGGGTGCGAGCCGTAGTCGGGGGAGGAAAGCCGGGGAGGCCGTGGCTGGGGTGGGGGAGAGCGCGGTATCGTGGTGAGGGGAAGGAAGAGAGCAAAATGGTGGTGCTGGGAACCTAGGGGGGAGGGGAGAAGCGGAGGCTCAGTTGTGTATATTTGGGCCTCGGACCGAGGGAGGCGAGGGAAAATCTACTCTGATCACACCCCTCCCTCGTGCCCCCTCCCTTCTCCCTTCCCCTCTTTCCTTTCCTCCCTCCCTTCGCTCCCTCCCTCTCTTCCTCCCTTCCTAGAGAGGGAACAACATTCATGTGACGGGCCCCTCTGCTTCTCCCCCGCCCCATCATCTCCAGCGCGTGGTGGGGGAACTGCTTGGGAAAGCGATTGGCATCGATCTCTCCATCCCTTCCGAGGCCCGACTTCGGTCAGTTTTCTTCGGGCAACAATTTTATAAATAGGCTGGGGTCTGGCGGTATTGGCCCCCGCGTGCAGACCTTGCCCCGAAGGGGGCCCTGCCTGCCTGGCATGGGAGGAGGGGGGGAAGGGCGGGAGTGGAAGGCTGTTTGTTGGGGGGTTTTGGCGCCACTTTTGTTTTAGTTTTAGTGCTGCTTTTCGTTCCCACCCCCACCCGCACTGTCTTTCTCAAGGCACGAACTGAGCTGATCCTTGCCCCAGGTAGGCAGCTTCTGCTTTTTCCCTCCACACTTTTATTCTTGCTTGGGGTTGACTTTCTTTTTTCTTCTCTCGCGTACCCGGTGATCTGTGGACGGCAATTTTAGCACGAAAAGGGTCTGATGGGCCATGGGAGAGAGAAGGTGTGGGAAACAGCATCAAGTAGTTCCGCAAAACTTTGAGCCCCGTTCCCATTTTCTTCTGGCCTACATTCGTAAACGTATTGTTGATTTCTGCCTCTTTTTTTTTTTTTCGTCGCCAGAAGGTCTTGTTTTGCCTTTAGTTTTTTATAAGCCACTGTACTTTCGACATTTAGTTTCCGCTCTCCCTTGGTGTATATGTCATTTTATTTTTAATCCTGAACTGTAATGGTTTTTATCGTGAGATTTTTCGTGCTGCAGTGTTCACCTTTAATTTTTAATATTGCATTAGTAGTTTCATCCGGTTTGTGAGACTTTCTCCTCCGTGGCCTAGAAATGTTTTATATGTTGTTGCCTACCACCCCTCCCTTCCCTCTCCCTCCTCCTTTCTCTTGGATGTAGTTTCTTAATTGAGGGTCACGGCGTTTGATTAAATGGTTATTTACAGTTTACACGATATATCTATTAGAAACTTTTGATCTGTGGGATTAGGTTTAAGTAAACGAAAAGCTTGTGTTGCTTTGAAATGGTTCCTTAAAATGCGCGGGCCGTCCCCCCTCCCCCGGTAAAGCCCCATCTTCCCCTCGTACTGGAGTGTAAATTCCATACCCCTTTTCTCCCACGGATCGCCGTATTTCACGGCAGCCACACCCTGTATTTGTCTCTGTGGATTGGACTCATTATCAGCTTAATTTAGTGACTCTTAAACCACCATGATGGGACTTGCTTAAGCACGAAGCTTCTTTTCCTGTTTAGTCCTAGTGGTTAGTGTCGAAAGAGGAATAATCGAGGTTTCTTGATGAAACCTGGTGCGGTCCAACCTCTGCCTTTTTTCTGTTGTCTTTTTTCCTACTCCGGGCTGTTGGCGGTGTCAGCACCGCTGCTGGGGGCGGGGGTGGAGGGGAGAAAGAGTCGGGTTACCGAAGTGCGTCATTCCTGGCTCTAGCAGGGCCTGCTCGGGAGCTGCTGGTGTTTGTTACTGTCCTCGCAGCACTTTCCTGCCAACCTTCTCTCTCTGCGTATTGGTTAGGAGCAAGAGCAGGAGGCGGTCTTCTAATTCTATCTGTAGCCTAGCGCGTTGCGTTTCAGGGTATATGTGAACTTATTAAAAAAAAAAAAAAACCGGCCCCGGAAAGTGGATACATTTCTGTTTAATGACATACAATTCAGGTAGTTTGGACTTGCTTTCATATATTTTCCAATGAGCGGTGGGGTTAATTTTGAACATTTTAAACCACTTACGTTAAAATGCCTGGTTTTCTTGTTACATTGATATCAATCTATAATTAGGGATCAGAAGGACCAGTTAAGGCATTAAGTGTTCAGCGGTTTTTCAAGTGGTTGAATTGTAATTTTATGATACATTATGTTAAATAGTCTGTTTTTTTTTTCGTTTTGAGCCTAGGTGCTATATCCAAGCTAATCGCAGATATTTAAGTTCATTTTTATCACATATTCCTTTTTATCCTTGTAGATATTTTAAATGTGCCCTTTGGATCTTATGGACGCTCTTCAAATTCTTAAAGATGGCTATCTCATTGTTTTTTTAACTGAATTCTTAAATTTCCCACCTAACAAGTAGTTGTATAGGGTGCCAGTTACATTGCTAAATTCTTGACTTCTTGTTAGTCTTTGATACTTTCATATCTTCAGATTTTTCTCAGTGTACTTAGTAATTACTAATTATTTTCTTAAGATAATTAGAGGAGGGAGAGGTGGGTGGTAGAGATGAAACAAAAGTGGCCTTGAGTTGATTGTAGATGGATGATGACTAGAGGAGAGCTCATTGTACCATTATTCTACTTTTTTGTGTGTACTTGAAAATTTCCATAATTAAAAAAATTTAAAGATTTCAAATTGTCTTGGAATTCTGGCTGATGACATAAGTTTGTATTTACATGTCAGTTATCAGTGTGGAAAACTTGGCCTTGTGTATAAGTACTTACACAATGCCGGATACACAAACTTCAAAAAAAATATTTGAATTGAACCAATATAGAATAAGCAATGTAAGTTCTTACAAATTGGTTGAACTTTAAATGTTTGTAACTTAGTCTGAATGTGGTCAACTTTTAGTTTCTTTTTTAAGCCTTTGAAAACAGGAAAATTCCATTCTCAAATTTTGTTAATTCTGCTTGTTGTCTATTTCATTAAGTTGGAGTTACAGTGAGTCAGTATGAAAGGGATTTACTATTAATAGGAGGGGCTTTGGCAGTTGCAGTAAGTGACAGTGGAAGGGATTCGGGTGCCCTAGGGCGCATTCCTGGTAGGAAGATAGAGGTAGGAGTTGAATTCAGTTTCAGTATTTGGTGTTTAATGAATGGGTAGAGACTAGGGTTGGAAAAAGAAATGTACTTATTAGCCATTCTTTCCAACTGTGAAATAACTAGCATTCTAAGGTATCAGAGACTGGCAGTGGGGGTGGGGTGGGTTCTTTTTTTTTTTTGACTGATATGAAAATGAATGTTTTTTTAAAATGAGTTAAGTCCCATTCCTTACTTTTAAGGATTTGGTGCTGTAGTTAAAGACCAATACGTAAAATATTCTGATGTTTTCTATAAAGGACATTCTGTTACCCATCAACAGTAAAAGTGCATTGCAATTAAAATCCTCAGTTTCCTTAATTAGTATATTTGTGAATTGCTCCTACATTCTTTGAAGGTAAGTGCCTTATTTTCTGCAGTTTTGTGTTGCTCAGTGTCAGGCTTTTTTACCCCTGTGAATGTATTTTTTGAATATATGTCAGAGTCCTAAAGGGAATCCAAAATAATGGATATTTTAAATATTTGGTGAAGTGTGTTCCCTCATCATTATTAAAACAAAATTCCACAGTAGTCTAGGAACAGATATTTTGTAATTGTTAATATTAGTCTGTATATTCATACTCAACATTTTGGCTTTAGAAGAATGTTATGAGAAGACAGATTACAAATTTTGATTTTTTTATTTGTATGCAAATAATCTGAAATAGATGATGAGGATTGTGGCTTCAAATTTATTCTGCAAGGCAACAGCTAAACTGCTAAGCCAACAAATTATGAGTTTGGTAACTTGTAGTCTATTTAGTTAGGATTTTTTTTAAAAGCTCAAACATTCACAATTTTAATGAAATTAAATACTACATTTCTTTTTCATGATTTTCTTTTTTCTATTTTACCTTATTAGCTGGTAATTATCTGAGGACCTATGTAATAAAATGGGTGGGGAGGGGTGGGGAGCAGGCTCAGGCTCAAATAAATTATCTTTTGGGAATATAGTGTTAGATGTGAAAATATGCCTTGGACGGTTTAGTAGTGCTTAATATTCTGCATGTTTAACTGATGCCACCCACAGTCATGTGTGGGAAGGGAGTAAACAGTGAATAGCGTTTTCTTTTTGCTTTGGGTTCTTTATAATACATGGAAGACTCCAGTTTTTGATGCTGCAAGTTAACTTCTGAGTTTAAAATTTACATTAAATTTAGGGCACAGTAATCTATTCAGTATATCTTAGGATAAGGTTCACATCTCTTTAATGTTGTGACTTTTGTGCCTCACATGTTGAAAAACAGCAATCTGGTCTTGTATTAGCACTTTGAAATTGCTATTAGATTATTCAAATAATTGAGGTGACAGTTCATTGTACAGTGGAGCACTATTATATACCTATTTTGGAAGTTGGGGAGTTTAGCAAAGGAAAGAGTCCCATCTAGCTATGGGTATCAGTATATACTGAAATATGATTAATCTTTGGAGAATAAAGAAACTTTAAGGGTCTAGGCTATTTTTAAAATTCTTTACATTTTCCTTTTGTAGTTTTCTACATTTGATACATGCATAGGACTTTTAATTTGTGGTTCAGTACTGTCCCTGTATAATATTTCCTCTGTATCTTCGGCTGTCATGAGCGGTGGTTATTGCATGTTCTTTCTGTTTGGCAAAGATAATGTGAGAAAAAAAATTGTCAGATTTTTTTTACATCTCCTGAGGTGCCTGCTTTGCATTTAATCGAACCAAATTTTATATTTCTTGAGTGTAAGCGGTGTTGCTTGTGGAGTCTTCATTTTTGAATATGTGCATTAAAAAAAAATCTCTTTAGCAGCTGTGGTAATCTGCTACCTGAACTGTGTTCCTAATGTATGCTTGCTATAGTTAGGTCTTTGATACTAGCCAGAAGAAAACAAGAAGTCTTCGCATATGGTTAGTCAAGAGATTATTGAAATTATTTTACACTCCCCATTCCTCCAAAGGGAAGAATAGTGAATAATGTTAATGCTGTTCTTTTTTATTTAATTGAAAAATACATTATTAGGATTGATGACACCAACTAGAGAGATTTCTATAATCTCTGGATAATCTAATAAACTCAAAGGTAAATTTCCTTTTTAATGTTGTCAGACTGTTAGAAGGGGTAAAGTAAGTCCTGTTTACACTTTTTTTGTGTGCGTAACATTGGTTTGACCTATAACTTGTTGAATCCTGAGGTATTCTAAGAAACAAACTGTTAATTTAGTTTGAGTTACTTTTGAATGGCAGTAACTGTGTTTTAACATTTATTGTTTAATCTTCTCTGCTACCTTGCAGGATAGGTGGTTATCATCATTTTACAGATGGGGAAATTGTGGCTCTCAGAGAATAAATGACTTGTCACATGATAATAATTGACAGTCTGAATCACACTCTAATTTGGACTCAAAACTTTGGCACTTTTCTTTTTGTTAAAGCTCACTAGTTTCCCTCAACTAAACAGTTTAGGTCTTGGGTTATCTGTCACCAGAAAGCATACATCGTTTTAATATTACAAAGTAAAGTTTTTTTCATATGTAGTACAAGGTAAATGCAGATTTTTACACAGGGTTAGAGGAGTTGCTGCCTGATGAAAGGTCTAAATTGTGTTTTACACTAAAATGTAGTTGAAATAAATTGGAGCTTTAGTTTTCTGTGTGCTCATTATCCAAAAGTTTGTGCAATAATATGTTGAATTGTATTCTTGATTTTTTTTTTTTTTTGGGGCGGGTGGGTCATACTATGGTAGAGTGGTTTCACTGAATTTTTTCCCTTGCGTTCTATGTAGGCTAAGTGTCTAAGAATAGTTCCCCAGTCATTCAGCTTGTTTATTGAGTGGTTAGATTTGAAATAAAAATTTCGGAGAATTTTCTAATTCACTGCTCTGGCTGATTCTGTAAGGGGATTTAGTTATTTCTTTTAGGATTATTTATTCATTTATTCATGAGAGAGAGAGAGGGAGAAGCAGGCTCCATGCAGTGAGCCTGATGTGGGACTCGATTCTGATCCCGATCCCGATCCTGGGTCTCCAGGGTCATGCTCTGGGCTGAAGGCGGCACTAAACCGCTGAGCCACCCAGGCGTCCCTTTGTTGTTATTTAGTGGTACCTTAAAAATATTCTGTTTCCTTGTAAGTGTTAATATCTGTTTGCTTCTAATTTCTATTCTAGTTCATCTTTTGACTTCATTAAATTTTCTTGTTCTAATTGTGTAATAGTTAATATGGTGTCCTGGATTATTAGTAGGTTCATTATTGATCATTGGTTAGAATCTTGGTCTCCGCTTTCTTTGGTTTTCCTCTTTTTCCTTCCTACTTTTCATAAACAATAACTAGAACTTCTCTTATCTGAACGACTGCTAGATGTTGGATAGCTGGCCTATGATAAATTAGTGGAGATGAGGATGTATAATGCTTTTCATAGCCACGAGTCAAATTTATGTATTTTATGTTAATTATTCCCTTAAGCTTCAGTCTGTGGGAAATAATTTTTCCAGTGATGCAGTCTTCTACCCAGATTCTTTGTTCAATATTGAGTCTTTTCATCCATATTTCCCCATTTGTACTCCCAAGAATAACAAGACCCTGGTGTTCTACAACAGAATTATGCCCCAAGGCATCCATTGTATGTAGTGAGTTAGTTTCTCTCCTGTGTATCTAGAAAGATACTAATTTTGTACCATTCTTGAAGAGGGGAGAATTCAGGAAATTGTCACTCAAATAATTTTGAGTTCTCTGGTTAACATTGTGGAACCCTGGATTAGAAAGGCTGCTAGACTATTAAGGGACTTGGTTTGGTGTTAAGCAGTTTTACTTTTCAGTTACTTTCCTGTCAGTAACCTTAATATCGCCTCTCCTAAAACTTACTCATGATAAAATGTGAATGCAATTGGTAATGTTGCCATCTTGGGATAAATTGGTTAGTGTTGATTTCAAGCAGTTAGTGATACTTAGTTTCAAAAACTTGAATGTATGAATTTAAATGTATACTTTTAATTGTAAAAAGGAATATTGTAGGAACTCATTATATGATTAAAAAGTTTTTATTAAAAGTACTTGACAGTGACTAACATTAGCAATAGTTAACACTAACTGAACTCTTACTCTCAGACACTGTTACAAATGCTTTACACATATTACCTCAATCTTCATAACCCTATTACCCGTTACCATTTGATTTGTTGCTCAAACCAGGATACTTTTTTTTTAAAAGATTTTATTTATTTATTCATGAGAGACACACAGAGAGAGGCAGAGACACAGGCAGAGGGAGAAGCAAGCAGGCTCCCCACAGGGAGCCCGACTTGGGACTTGATCCCTGGACTCCAGGATCAGGCCCTAGGCTGCAGGCGGCGCTAAACCGCTGGTTTGGGCTGCCCCAGACCAGGATACTTTTGAGAATGAAAGGGGATACTAACTAACTGGATGGCATTCTCGGATAGCAGTATAAACTCGGACTGTCCAGAGAGATAAGGATTTATGATGTCCCTAATTAATATCCTATTTTTCAGGAGGAAACCAAGGCATAGGGAAGCCGAGCACCTTGCCGAATTAGTAAGTGGTAGGAAGGGATTTGCAACCCCTACAGTTTATTTGGATGTGAAAATGATTTAAATGACTTTAAATGGCCATATTCCGAGAGGTTATTTTTACTCTTGGAGGAATTTCTCTTGGTGTGGGGTTGATAGTAAGATAAAAGAGACAGTGTATTTTACTAAAATTAATTAATTAGTTTATTAAAATATTTTATTTATTTATGATAGAGAGAGAGGCAAAGACACAGGCAGAGGGAGAGACAGGCTCCGTGCCGGGAGTCCGACGTGGGACGCGATCCTGGGGATTGCGCCCTGGGCCAAAGACAGGTGCTAAACTAAACCGCTGAGCCACCCAGGGATCCCGACAGTGTGTTTTAAATTCCACCTAGTAGAAATTCCAGTTGGCTTTTTCAAGTGACTGGACTTTTGAGATACTGTTGAAAAACTACTGAGGTCCACTGAAATAAAAGAAAAAAACCAAGATAACTTACTTTTACTATTTACATCCACATCTGTGTTTTCCTTAGTATTATTCAGACTCTCCTTACTGTTTTCTTGGGAAGAAATGTTAACTGTATGCTCTTTTTTGGGGGGCTCTTTTGTGGAAAATCTCTTCTGATAAGAAAACTGAAAATAATTTTGTGGTGTTAGGAAGAAAAAGGTATGGTTTAGATATTTACTTGAAGTTAAACTGAAGAATTAAGTCTTGAAGAGATTGAAATGTCTTTTCATAAAATTAATAGTTCTCTTTTATTTTTGGTGACTTATGTAGCTGCCTTATATTCCCACCCATTTATTTGTGGTACATCCCACTCCCCAAAAATGATTACTGTAGATGAATTCAAACATTTGGAGAAATGATTTTGTCATAATCTCAGATACTGTAAACTAAAGATCCCTTCCTTTTTAAAATTTATTTTATTAAAAAATTAAAGATTTTATTTATTCATGAGAGAGAAAGAGAGAGAGAGAGAGACACACACACACACACAGGTAGAGGGAGAAGCAGGCTTCATGCAGGGAGCCCGACATGGGACTAGATCCCGGGTCCCCAGGATCATGTCCTGGGCTGAAGGCGGTGCTAAACCGCTGAGCCATCCATGCGTCCCCCCTTGCTTTTTTTTATTGGGGGTGTTAGAGAGCTGACCTTTTTAAAAATATAATAATTTTTAAGATTATTTATATGAGCGCACAAACGGGGAGTGGCAGAGGGCGAGGGAGAAGCAGGACCCTGGGATCCTGATCTGAGCCTAAGGCAGATGTTTAACAAATGAAGCCACCCAGGTGCCCCATTAGAGAGCTGATCTTAAGAGGACTTTAAGTTTTTTCATACTTGGTTGTTTTTTGGCTATTTTAATACTCCCTTGAGGAATTTGTGTGTGTTCTTTTTTCATCCCCTAGCTAGTTCACTTTTGGAGGTTTTGTTGGTGTCAGTATTTTATAAACAACTGTGAGGTTATTAAGTAGGTCTGCTTAATTTTTAAAGCCTTTTCGTTAGTTCATTAAAGCCATCATGAAATTGGAAGTGGGGGGTTTGCATTTCTGACCAGATTTGTGGGCCACATAGTCCCTGGTAGACAAAAGATTATTTTTTGTGGATTTGGTTTATTATATGAGATTAATAACAGTTGGCATTTTAAAAAGCTATAGCTAATTTTTAATCTAGGGCTCATAGGGTAAGGATGTGAGAATCCTATCAAATTATGCACAAAATGTGTGTTTCTTCAGGTTCTCAAAAGGATTCATTGTTACTGGCTGGTACTTAAAGTGCCTACAGAGATAGGGTATATAATGGTCAACTAGATTACATAGTCCCTGTCCTCAGGTAACATTGACAGTTGGGCTTTATCACCCCAAAGGGGTTAAAAAAAAACCACTTAAAACACACTACATACTGGGATTACTATATATAAAGACTGTTAGGGTAGAATCAGTAGCCATTAGTGCAGTTGTTTTTGATACGGTGTCCTTAATTTGAGAATAGTGACAAGTATTTTAAGATTTTATTTTTTTAAAGATTTTATTTATTCATGAGAGAGAGAGAGAAAGAGAGAGGCAGAGACACAGGCAGAGAGAGAAGCAGGCTCCATGCAGGGAGCCCAATGTGGGACTCGATCCTAGGACTCTAGGATCATGCCCTGAGCCAAAGGCAGATGCTCAACTGGTGAGCCATCCAGGCGTCCCTAAGATTTTATTTTTAAGTAATTTCCACACCCAACGTGGGGCTTGAACGCAATAACACGGAGATCAAGAGTCACATGCTCTACTGACTGAGCCAGCCAGGTGCCCCTGGTAACCGGTATTTTTAAGGACTGCATTGAAAATCTTTTGGGGGAAGTAACAATTGAAGACTATAAGTGTAGTCTTGGAATGTTTGGTGGTTATTAATGAAATTAAAAGAGCCCATGATCGTCCCCTAAAACCAGTTACTATTATCTAAAAGTTAAGATCTTTTAAATGCTGTTATGATTTTGTGTAAAAGCAAAAGAGGCAATTGACAATTACTGTTAAATGGCAATCCTGTATGTCTTTATTTCACATTCTAAATGCTTGCTTTTAGGGATGCCTGGGTGGCTCAGTGGTTTAGCGCGTCTGCCTTCAGCTCAGAGCGAAATCCTGGGGACCCGGGATTGAGTCCCATGTTGGGCTCCCTGCATGGAGCCTGCTTCTCCTTCTGTCTGTCTGTCTCTCTCTCTCTCTTTTCTCTGCATTTATTTTCTTAAAAGATATTACTTATTCATGAGAGACAGAGAAAAAGAGAGAGAGAGAGAGAGAGAGAGAGAGAGAGAGAGAGGCAGAGGGAGAAGCAGGCTCCATGCAGGGAGCCCCACATGAGACTCGACCCTGGGTCTCCAGGATCAGGCCCTGGGCCGAAGGCAGTGTTAAACCGCTGAGCCACCCGGGCTGCCCAAATGCTTGCTTTTAAATAGGAATTTTGGGGTGCCTGACTGGCTCAGTTGGAAGAGCATGCAACTTTTGATCTCAGGGTTGTGAGTTTGAGCCCCATGTTGGGTGTAGAGATTGCTTAAAGATAAGTAAACTTTAAAAATAGGTATTTAAAGTAATACATGTTTGTATTTAACTTTTTGACTTTGAATTCTTTGTTAGAGTATTACCTTGAAATGTCTTTGTAGCAGCATATGATACTCATCAAATTCATTCTCTATATGTTATATATATAATGATCATGTTTGATATATTTGAAGTATTCTCATTTCAGGAGGGTGTTGTACAATATCCTCTTTTCTTGGATCTCTAATCTTTTCCCCCTTATTCAAAAGCAAGAATTTTTCCACACTCACCTATGTGTCTACTGTCTTGTATCTAATTTGCAAACTTTGTGGCAACTAGAATGTTACTACAAAGAAGAACATGGTTAATATCCTCTTACTAGAAAAGGCCTTTTTTGTGGTTTAAAGAAATAGTATTAAAGATAGTTAGGAACGTGAACCTTTGAGAATTTCCCTTTTACACTAAAGAAATAAGAGAAAATGTAGGAAATATTAGCAAAGCCATAATATTTTTCCTTTGGGATATATCCCTCCCTGTTTCCACTACTCTTTCAGGCCAAAAGACATTCCTCAGACTTTATTCCTGGCAGGAGAATTGAGGAAGTGGTGGTAGCCATGGTTGGCAGGGAAGCTGAAGCATGAAGGTATGTTTTTGAAAAGCAAATTTGTCATTTGTCAATGACAAATGGATTTTTCCAGCTCTGTGTATATGTACTTTTTGAGTTTTGATTAAATATCAATGCATAAAGTGCTACTATTCACTGAGGAATATTCAGTACTTGCATTCATATTTGAATGTTCTAAGTGTACTTGAAAAATGCAGAGGGATTATTTGGACAATATGGGTTGTATTAAAAAAAGATTCTTTAGTGGGAAATTATTTCCTAAACTTTTGAAGTTACACCGAAACACAGGTATCCAGGTTGCTGTATAAAAATAGCAAATCTAACATGAAAGGTAATTATTTGTGTGTTTGTAAATATAGTGTTTAATGTACAATATTGGTGAATATCCCATTTGTCTCTTATAAGTAGATTATTAATTTTTTCAGACCAGTGTTTATGATTTTGAATCCTTGTGCCATGTAGTATGTTAAACAGATTCTCAAATGATAATTGAATTAAAACCTTAGGTTTTCTAGAAATTTAATCCTGCATTATAATTACATTGTTAATATTCATATTAAAGAGTGTGTTAGAAAAGAAGTAATTAATTTCCTCTAGTTGGCTTTGCAATAATGATAAACTTTAAGTTTGTATCTATATCATTTACAGCATCTACTACAGGGCAAGTTGTAGTATGTTCCCTAACACTGACTTTTTTATTTCTTAAATAATCCTGTATGGAGTTGATAGTATTTTCATTTACTGTGATTGCAGAATAGTTAAGTGACTTGCCCAAGTTCACTCAGCTAGTAAGTGGCAGAGCCTACTTTTGATTCCAATTCCATCCAATTCTAGCTACTTCTTTACATAGAGATACACTGCCTCCCAGTGGGGTGATTTATAGATTTTGTAGTGATAACTTTTTTTGGGAAAGAGAATAAAAGGAGACAATAATTGGGATGTCTGGCTGGATTAGATGAGGGATTGTGACTCCATTTCAGGGTCATGAGTTCAAGCCCCACATTAGGCATAGAGTTTTTAAAATAAAGGAGTGGGATGTCACGCTGGTTCAGTCTGTGGAGCATGTGACTTTTGATCTTGAGGTCGTGTATTCAAGCTCCAGGTTGGGCATGGAGCCCACTTCAAATATAAATAAAAAAATTTTTTTAAACTTTTTTTTTAAAAGGAGACAATAATCCTAAATTATTGAGACTGAGAGAAAGTTAAACTTCTCAAAGTAGTCACAGGACTTTTGGAACTTCAGTAGGAGAAAGGCTTTTTCTACTTTGAGAATTAAAAGGACACTGAAATTCTTTTTTATTTTTTTAAAGGTCTTATTTCTTTTAGAGACAGAGACAGAGCGTGAGCAGAGGTAGGAACAGAGAGACAAGCAGACTCCACTGTGAGTGCAAAGCCTGATGAGGGGCTTGATTTCATGACTCTGACATCATGACCTGAGCCAAAATCAAGAGTGAGAAGCTTAACTGACAGCCACCCAGGTGGCCATAAGTTTATTTTTTAATTTCAACATAATTAACATGCAGTGTTATGTTAGTTTCAGGTGTATAATATAATGAGTCAACAATTTTATACATTACTCAGTGCGCATCACAATAAATGTACTCTTAAGTCCCTTCATCTATTTAACCCAACCCCTCACCCACCTCCCCTCTGGTAACCATATGTTTGTTCTCTATATTTAAAAAGTCTTTTTTTTTGTTTCTCTTTTTTTCTTCATTTGTTTTGTTTCTTAAGTTTTACATATGAGTGAACTTACGGTATTTGTCTTTTCTGAATGACTTCACTTAGCATTATACGCTCTAGATCCATCCATGTTGCAAATGGTAAGATTTCATTCCTTTTTTTTCTCCTCCAAAGATTGATTGATTGATTGATTTGATAGAGAGAGAGCAGCGCGCAGTGAGTAGGCAAAGCCACAGGCAAAGCCACAGGCAGAGGGAGAGGGAGAAGCAGGCTCCCTGCTGAGCAGAGAGCTGGATGTGGGGCTTGATCCCAGGACCTGGAGTTTGATCCCAGGACCCAGGGATCATGACCTGAACCAAAGGCAGACACTTAACCAGCTGAGCCACCCAGGTGCCCCAGCAAGATTTCATTCTTTATGACTAATGTTTCATTATATATATACACTATATATTTTTTTAAATTAATTTTTTTAAAAAAAGATTTTATTTATTTATTCATGAGAGACACACACAGAAAGGCAGAGACACAGGCAGAGGGAGAAGCAGGCTCCATGCAGGGAGCCTGACATGGGACTCTATCCTGGGTCTCCAGGGTCATGCCCTGGGATGAAGGTGGCGCTAAACCACTGGGCCACCCAGGCTGCCCTAAATTTAATTTAATTTTTAAGTAATCTCTACACGCATCATGGAGCTCAAACTCAACCCCAAGATCAAGAGTCACACAGCTCCACTCACTGAACCAGCCATGTGCCCCTCCACCACATACTTTATCCATTCATCTATTGATGGACACTTGGTTGCTTCCTTATCTTGGCTATTGGAAATAATGCTGCAGTAAACATAGAGGTGCATATATCTTTTCCAATTAGTGTTTTTGTATTCTTTGGGTAAATACCCAGTAGTGGAATTACTGGATCATATGGCAATTCTATTTTTAGTGTTTTGAGGAACCTCTATACTATTTTCTACAGTGGCTGCACCGGTTTCCATTCCTACCAACAATTAAGGACTTCTTTTTCTTCACATCCTTGCTAACACGTTGTTTCTTGTTTTTCTTTTTCTTTTTTTAATATTTATTTGAGAAAGAGGGAGCAAGCACGGGAGCATGAGTGGGAGGGAGGGGCAGAGGGAGAGGGAGACGCAGACTCACTGCTGAGCAGGGAGCCTAATGTGGGGCTCCTTGTAGGTCTCAATCCCAGGACCCCCAAGATCATGACCTGAGCCAAAGGCAGACGCTTAACCCACTGAGCCACCCAGGCACCCCTATGTGTGTGTGTTTTTTTAAGTAAATTCTACTGATGTGGGGCTTGAACTCATGACCCCTAAGATCAAGAGTTGCTTGCTCTACCAACTGAGCCAGCCAAATACTCTGTTTCTTGTGCTTTTGATTTTAGGAGAAAGTTTTTTTAAAGAAAGATTTTATTTATTAGAGAGAAAGTGTGGGCCCCCACAAGCAGGGGGAGTGGCAGAGGGAGAAGCAGATCCTCCATTGAGCAGGGAGCCTGATGGGGGACAGGGGAGAGGGGCGCTCAATCCCCAGACCTTGAGATCATGTCCTAAGCTGAAGGCAGATACTTAATCAACTGAGCCACCCAGGTGCCCCTCTTTTTTTATTTTTATTTTTTTAAGATTTTTTTGAGAGACGGAGTGGGAGGAGGGGCAGAGGGATAGGGAGAGAGAAAATATCTGAAGCCGACTCCTCGGTGAGCATGGAGACCAACTCACAGCCACTCTATCCCACAACCCTGAGATCATGACCTGAGCCAAAATCAAGAGTCAGACAGTTAACCCACTGATTTACCCAGGTGCCCAAAGAGGTTTATTTTCTACCAGTAGCTGATAGAGGATAAATCATTCTCAGTTGAAGTTACGTGTGATGTTTCATATTTTGTAGTAAGCATCAAGTAACACCTACAAGAGGGTTGGATGGGAGAAAGATGATAAAGTTTGTTATATTCTACTTGTTTTAAGCCTCAGTAATATGACATCTGAATTCATTTTTAGCGATTAAACTTGTTATAACCTGTGAAATAACATTTTATAACATTTTATCCAAAGCATTGTTGGCATATGTCTCCCTACTAGTGTTCTTATTCAAGGACAATAATACTGGGGCACCTGGGTGTCTTGGTGGTTAAGCGGCTGCCTTTGGCTCAGGTCATGATCCTGGGGTCGTGGGATTGAGTCCTGCATTGGGGTCCCTGTGGGGAGCCTGCTTCTCCCTCTGCCTGTGTCTGCCTCTCCGTGTCCCTCATGGAGTAAATAAAATCTTACAAAAAAGGGACAATAATACTAATAGGAACAATCTGTTCAGGTAAATTGGTGTAAGTCCAGGCAACATTATGATGCCATTTTGTGGTGGTGTGTTTGTTTTTCATTTTCTCCTGTCTCCCATTTTTTTTGCTGCTTTTCCACTTCCAGTATCTTTATGATTTTTAGAATTTTCCGTAGGAATTAGAAACGTTTTCATGATTTCCTTTTTAAATCTTTTTTTTTTAAAGATTTTATTTATTTGACAGAGAGGGGGAGAGAGCACACAAGTAGGCGGAGTGGCAGGCAGTGAGAAGCAGGCTCCCTCGCTGAGCAGAGGTTTTTGTGGGGTTCAAAAGCCCTGTGAAGTAGGTACTATTATTATTTCCTGTTAACAGTTGAGGAAACAGAGGTGCAGAGCAAAAATGTAAATTTGCCCAAGGACTATTTTAGGACCATTTGATGTGAACCCAGGCAGTCTGACTATAGAGTTCATGTTCTTGACACTACATGTAGCACCATACTGCTAATTAGTTGACAGTAATATGAATAGTTTCCTCATCTTAGAAGTGTATTATTTTAAGTCCTCTCTTCAATTGTAGAGTGTGTTTGTTTATCCCTATAGGAATTTTAGGGGTCAACAGAGGATTGGGCAAATTTCTGATTCTCAGGTTTCCCAACTGTAAAATAGGTATAATCCCATCTGCTTTATGTTGTTAGGGGGATTATATAAACTATTTTTTTCTGAGTGTTTTCTGTGTGCTGAACAATATGTTGAGGTTTCTGCTGGCAGGATAGGCGCCCAGATAACTGTAATATTCTCATTTATTGAGTACATTCCACATGTCAGATCCTTGATGTAATATATGTTACTACCTTTACTTCTTTTGTGGTGTAGGGGATGTTATATATTCAGTTTAGAGATTGGAAAACCGAGTCCTAAAGAAATTAAGTAGTTTGCCTGAATAATTTGCTTCCTACCTCAGGGCCTTTGTATTTGCTAGTCCCTCTGCCTGGCTTGGTTCCTCGTGTCTTCAGGATATTTTTTCAAGTAATTAGCCTTTCAGCGAAGCATTCCTTGGTCAGGTTATATAAAATAATATCCTTTGCCTCCAGCATTCACTTTCCTCCTTACTCTGGTATTATGAGACTCACTAGACTATTTGGAAGCTGATCTTGAATTACATGGATTTTTTTAAAAAAGATTTTATTTATTGGAGAGAGAGAGAGAGATCGAGATCATGAGCAAGGGGGAGGGCAGAAGAAGGAGAAGCAGACTCCCCAAGAGTAGGGTGCCTGAAGTGGGACTCCATCCCAGGACCCTGGGATCATGACCTGAGCTGAAGGCAGATGCTTAAGCGACTCAGCCACCCAGGCTCCCTAAACTGATTTACTCTTGATGGAACAAGATGGAAATTCCGTGGAATAGAGAAATGCTGTGGCATGTGCTTGGGCCTGTTTTGGGGTGAGAGGGAGGTAGCAAAGCCTTGTGTTACAATTTTTAGCCTTTTTTCTCATGAATTGCTTTCAATTCCAGGAGGAGTATGTGCACTCAGCTAAGTTTCTAGGTTCTGTGAAGCCTTTTGTCTATCCATAGGGGTCGGCTTTCCAGCTTCTTCGTACTGTCTTAACTTTCAATCCCCTCATTTTGCCTAAAGATTTGTTCATTGAGCTTTTATAGTGTATTTGTAATGAGTATAGTATGGAGCTAGATGTGAAGTAGGGAGTTGGCTTCAGACAGGAGGATTCCTAGCTTTGTCACTTATGATTTAGTAGGAAATAACATACATACAACATATGTATATTACAGATATACATGTGTGTTTTAAAAACTGCTATGTATTGAAACTTTTAATAAAGATGTTTTCGTTTAATATTTTGATAGTACATACATAAGTCATTATTTTATGATCTGGAATGCATACCTCTTTCTTTCTACTTGAAAAATTTCTTGCAATAATTTATGTAGTTGGAACACAGTAGCCATAATATTGTACTATGCTCTTGCATTTAAATGGTAGCTGATTTTGGAGAGAGAAACAAATTAGATTTTATTTTATTTTTAAAAAATATTTTATTTAAAAAATATTTATTTATTCATGAGGGACACACAGAGAGAGGCAGAGACATAGGCAGAGGGAGAAACAGGCTCCATGCAGGGAGCCCAATGTGGGATTCTATCCTAGGACTCCAGGATCACGCCTTGAGCCAAAGGCAGACACTTAACCACTGAGCCACCCAGGTGTCCCAAAAATTAGATTTTAGATACTTCAACCTTAAGCTGATATTATGCAACCAGAGTTCAACAGATAGAAAAGCAGGAGATACATGTTAGAGATTCCTATGCATAGAGTAAATTGGCTTTTAAAGGGGAGAACTTATAAAGTGGATCAGAGGGTCAAGGGTGAAAACTTCATTGTTGGACAGGAGGAAGAAGTAGGACCATTTATAGAGAGTGGTCAGGCAGATAGGAGAAAATCTCCAAAAATGTAGAATAAAACCCCTAAGTGTCTGAATTTGAAAAGAAGCCAGATGGCATGTTCTCTTCTCTGGGAGATGCTTTATTGTATACAATATAAAAATATGTTCGAATTTATGTCAAGTTGAAATTATCTTTAAAGCTGATATAATCAATGATTATCCTTATGTAGATTGTTTTCTTTGTGGCATCTCTTGGGAGTTGGGTTCTTCTTCTAGGTTACCAAGAATAAGACTAAGCTGGGAAGTGGTCTAGGACAAGAAGGGAGGGCATATCTTGCTTACTGCTTTCTAAAAGGTCAACCAAAAAATTCCTTGGAATTATTTTTTATGAAACATTTATGTTAGTGTGGATAATCGAAAGAATTAATTGTCCTTAAATATGTGAATGGTATTAGTACACTGCAATTTGATGTCCTCTGCAAAGCACTTATGATAATTATGATTGGATTTGTTGGAGTCTGTTTTTTCTATCTTCCCTCTGTACTTCTATGTGAAATAAAGTGTGTAGGTAACCACTTCAGTTTTCTTTAGGTTTTGTGGAAAAGTTATCTTGGGTAGAAATAATGCCAAACATGAGTATTTTATAAAATCTCACTTTTCTGCTTCTTGGGATAATATTACAAAGATTAATTGTTATCGATCTTGAAAACTACCAGTAATTCTAGTGCTTTCTTCTAAAAATATTTAATTTTTAAAATTTTGGTAAACTTTTACCATTTCAAGTGTACAGTTCAGTGGTATTATTCATTGTTGTGCAAACATTACCACCATCTATCTCCAGCATTGTTTCATCATCTCATAATGAAACTCTGTACCCATTAAACAACTTCCTATCTCACCTCTGTCCTCAAACAGTCCCCGATAAACCAGTGTTCTCCTTTGTGTCTATGTATTTGACTATTTCTAGGGCTATTTCTAGGGACCTTATAAAAGAGGAAGCATAGAATATATGTCCCTTTGTGACTGACTTATTTCACTTGACATAATGTTTTCAAGGTTCATCTGTTTTAGTATGTGTCAGAATTTCCTTCCCTTTGAAGGCTGAATGATATTCCATTGTATGTATATAACACAAAGTTCATTCATCCATGATGGACATTTGGGTTGCTTCCACCTTTTGGCTATTGTGAATACTGCTATGAATATGGGTATACAAATATTTTTTGAGCCCCTACTTTCAGTTCTTTTTTGTATATACCCAGAAGTACAATTGCTCCACAAATATTTGAGTGTCTAGTATGTGGCAGGCACTGTACTAATAAGCACTGGTGATAAAGCAATGAGCTGGGCCCTTGCCCTCAAAGAATTTGGTGTACTGGGGATGAAAGGTACTAAATAAGCAGCTCTAATGGGTATGTTAAGTGGTAAAAAGGGCAAGTACAGAGTACCATGTGTATTTTTTATATGGTTGTAATGTATATATTGTTAGAAGAATACAGAACATCAAATGCTTTTCCATATTCCGATATAATCCCCTTCAGCACCCCACTCCCCACGCCACCACATGGAAATATTTTCTGCCTTTTTTCAAATTAAGAAAGTTAATGCCTGGAATTTATTTTTAACTACAATATGAGGTAGGGGTATTGTGATACTGTGATTTATAAGAAATATGTAAATTTGGTTTTTGACCCCATTCCTGGCACAAAGCTTCTTAAAACCCTTGGAATTTCCTGTTGAGAGATTAAGGTGACTTTAATTATGTTAACAAGGTTACTGTTGGAAAGCATTTGAGGATGGGGATGGTTGGTTGCCAGTGGTGCCAACCCTGTGGGGAGTGGAGAGAGGGGCTGGATATGGAATTCAGTCACCCGTGGCTGGTGATTTAATCAATAATGCCTCTGTAATGAAGCCCTCATAAAGACACAAAAGCCGGGGTTCTGAGAGCTTTCAGGTTGTGAACACCTGGAGGTTTGGGGAGTGGTGAGCTCTGGGTGGGCAGGTAAACTTTCTCTGTATATTGCTTTATGTGTCTCTTCCATCTAGCTGTTCCTGGGAATTTGTATCATTTTATAATAAATGGGTGATCTAGGAAGTAAAAGATTTCTCTGAGTTCTGTGAACTGCTCCAGCAAATTAATTGAGCCTGAGGGGAGGGTCTTAGGAACCTCTTGATTTATAGCCAGTTAGAAGGTGACAACCTGAACTTGCAACTGTCCTCTGAAGTCTAAGGAGGCAGTCATGGAAATCTCCAGTATGTAGCCCATTGTCAGAAGCACAAGTGACCTGGGCTTGCAATTGGTGGCAGAAGGTGGTGGTGGTGACGACGGCAGTCTTGTAGAACTGAACCCTTAACCTGTGGAATCTGATGCTATCTCGAGGTAGATAAGTGTCAGAATTGAGTTGAATTGTAGGACACCCAGCTGGTGTCTGGAGAATTTCTTAGTGCTCTGTGGGAAGAAACACATTAGAATTGGGGCTCAGAACCAATTTATCTATATATACTTTCATCTTTTTATCTTTTTTAATAAATTCTTTTAAAAATATTTTATTTATTCATGAGAGAGAGAGAGAGAGAGAGAGAGGCAGAGACACAGGCAGAGGGAGAAGCAGGCTCCATGCAGGGAGCCCGACGTGGGACTCGATCCTGGGTCTCCAGGATCATGCCCTGGGGGGCTAAAGGTGGCGCTAAACCGCTGAGCCACCCAGGCTGCCCTACTTTTTAAAAGAATTAGAGTTATATTTGACATACAATACTATATTTGTTTTAGGTATACAACATGATGAACTTTTGCCTTTTTTGTGCCATACCATGAACTACCTAATAATTTTCTTGCTGACATTTGTGTGTCTTTTCCCCCTCTATTTTAGAATGAAGGCACTGCTTCTATGAGTAGTTTTGTGGGTTTTTTTCCTAATTATGTCCAGCAGTGGGATCATGCTGTTAATCAGTGTGAACTTTTAAAATCTCTAAGTAACTGAAGATTGTTTACCAGTAGGGTTGTATCCACCTAACAGTGCTTCTGTTGCTGTGATGTATGGTAATAACTATGTTATCCCTGGTTTGGAGATACCGTTTTAAGCAGTTTTGCCATTGATGTCTCAGATGCCTTTAATTTGTGTTTCTTTATTAGCTAGAAGGAACATTTCCTCTTATTTTTGAGCAAGGTATTTTGAATGTGACAGATAACACTTAGTTTTATCTGAGGGCTTTTTAATTACAAGTATATAGTTTCTGGTTAATTACTGGTAGTGATGGTTCTTAGTATTAAGTAGATGTATCTAATTATTTTAAATTCTATCGGTGTATTCTTTTGTAATGTTTGCTTTGTGTTTTTAGTTCATTTCAGTATACAAGCAGCAATTACTTAGGAAATCTGCAATAATCTATCCATCCTCTTGTTCAATAGTACTAAGTTGTATTCAGTGGACAGTTTGTAGATGAACTGTATTAAAGTAGCTGTGTTGTAGAGGAGCTGTATGTAAATAGAGTATGAGAACCAAGGGGAAAAGCCCAGATTTTTTTCTTACTGCCGTGTAATCTTTTTAACAGTGAAACATACAGTGAAATTAAGTTTTTATTAGTTCTGCCTGCTTTTTGATAGTAATGCTTATTTTTAGTCATGAGCAGGGTAAATAAACTAAAATTGGCTTTTAGACATTCTTATAAAAAGTGACATGATTGAAAAAATAATTACATGATTGCATTTATGGTTATGTCAGGTGGTAGTCCATAGACTACTTCCTGGAGGAAAGTCCATAGACTTCCCTATTGAGAATTTGTCAGTGCTGAGGCATTGTGAAACCAATGTAAAAACATACCCTTCTTTCTTTAGGATACCTGAGAATGTTCTGGACCATCTAACTTTGAAGTAATTAAAGATGCACTGGCAACTTAAAAAAAATCTTTAGAGAGAATGTGAGTATGGGGAGAGGGAGAGAGAAACTGAAGCAGATGCCACGCTGAGTGCAGAGCCTGTTGTGGGCTCCATCTCAGGACCCTGAGACCATGACCTGAGCCAAAATCAAGAGTTGTGTGCTCAACCAACTGAACCACCCAGGTGCCCGCAATTTTTTTTTTTTTTTTGAGTAAGCTCTATACCCAATGTAGGGCTTAAACTCAGGACCCTGAGTCAAGGGTTGCATGCTCTATGTATGGACTGAGCCAGCCAGGTGCCCCTGTGCTAGCAACTTTGTAGTGAAAATTTTAAGGTCTGGGGCAAATGGAAATATAGAAGGGTTAATTTTCTTTTTTTTCTTTTTAAAGATTTTATTTATTCATGAGAGACACACAGAGAGGGGCAGAGACATAGAGGGAGAAAAAGCAGGTTCCTCACAGGAAGCCTGATTCGGGACTCGATCCCTGGACCGGGACCACACCCTGAGCCGAAGGCAGACACTCAACCACTGAGCTATCCAGGTGTCCCTCGAATAGTTAATTTTTTTAAAGATTTTATTTATTTATAAAAGACACACAGAGAGAGAGAGAGGCAGAGACACAGGCAGAGGGAGAAGCAGGCTCCGTGCAGGAAGCCTGACGTGGGATCCCGGGTCTCCAGGATCACACCCTGGACTGAAGGTGGCACTAAACCGCTGAGCCACCCGGGTTGCCCGAATAGTTAATTTTCAAACATTCTATAGATTTATTTTAGTTAGGAACATAAATTGTATTTATAGTTTTAGTTAAAATGATCATACATGTACATGTTACCTTATGCTTAAATGTAGTGAATGGAGCCATGCTCCCCTCTCAACACAATCACTTTGTTTTCATGGTATCTTTTACCACTGCTTGGTATTTTCTTTCTTTGTGGTCTCTTCCTCCTATTAGAATTTAAACACCATGGAACAGGGACTTTGTAGTTTAATGCTGTAACCTTGGTGGCTCTGACAGTGCCTGGTGCATAGTAGATACTCAAGGAATATTTATTGAGGGGTGCCTGGGTGGCTCAGTCAGTTAAGTGGGTGCCTTTGGGTCAGGTCCTGATCCCAGATTCCTGGGATCAAGTCCTACATTGGGCTCCCTGCTCAGCGGGGGTCCTGCTTCTGCCTTTCCCTGGTCCCTGCTTGGTCTCTCTCTCTCTCTTTCTCTCTCTCTCTCTCTCTCTCTCTCCCCCCTTCCCCCTCCCTCCCCCTCTTCCTCTCTCTTTCAAATAAATAAAATCTTAAAAAACTAGTTGTTGAATGAATAACTTATTTAGTAATTTATCTAGATACTTGGGGCTCAATTGGTAGGATATGTGACACTTGATCTCAGGATTGTGAGTTTGAGCCCCACATTGGGCCTGGAACCTACTTAAAAAAATAATGGTAATTTATCCGGATACTGGTAAGTTATTTAGAAATAAATTCAGGTCTAGTTGTGAATGTAACTTCTGAACTTTTACTTTTATTTATTTATTTATTTATTTATTTATTTATTTATTTTTTATAATAAATTTTTTATTGGTGTTCAATTTGCCAACAACTTCTGAACTCTTAGAAATCACTCAGGGTTTTTTGCTTTTTGTTTAAATCAGTTTGAGAAGTGGAAGAAGTTTTGAGATCTGAGGGGCTTCTTAGTATTACTATAGAATACAAGAAATTAGAAGTAAGGCTAGGAAAGTCTCCAAAGTTCATCAATAAATGTTGTGCTGTATGTAACTATGTCTGAGTCCATTATCTGAGTTATGGCTATTAGCATATTTTTTTCTGATCAGTTTTATCTTCACAAGTTATGACAAGCTTTTGCTCTTAAGTATTTGATTTGGTGTATTTCCAAACTTTGTTTCTTTTGCAAGTTGTGGAAAAGAAATCTGAAGCAGTTAACAAAAGAGTAGTTAGAAACTATATTGCTTTTTTGCCACCATCTTGTAGGAGGATTGAGGGGAGGGGAGGTGTTTGCTTGTTTTGTATTCTCCAATGTTGAACATATTACCTAATAACAAATTCCAAAGCGCTGCTCATTATGTGTGTTAATCAAGTGTAACAGTAGTGATGAGTCCACCATAGTTTTAGTGCATTGTAGAGTTTACATAGCACTTGCACTCTGTCATAATAATCCTTTAGGGAGATGGAAGTCTTGTGGTATTTAGGCTGCTTTATGAAGGAGGAGTTAGCCTTTCAGAGGTGCCAAACGTGGCTCAAGGTCACACAACTAAATTTGGTAAAATAAACTCTAGAACGTGTGTCTTGTTTCCTGGTTCTGTGTTCTTTAGAACTGTAGAATTTTAGGTCAGGAAGAAGCTTTAAGGACTCTTAATCTCATATATATAAATTATGAAATAATTTAACATTATAAAGCTAATGTGCCAGAATTGCAATCCAGTTCTCCTGATTTTTTCTATATTGTTTGTAATCATCTATGTCTTTGATCTTGGAGATATATATGCTACTGAATGAATTGGCTGGCTGATTAACAAAGGTATTTGGTTTTCTTAATAGTTTTCTGGTTCTTGTGTATACTTGTAATGGAGAATGGCTTCCCAAAATATTTGTGTGTATTTTGAGGTATCTTGGCATAGTGGAAAAAACATAAGCCTTAGAGCCAAGCAAATTTAAGTTGGAATCTTACGATTCCTTTCCTCAACTGTGTGACCTTTGGAAATTACCTAACTTCTTTGTTTTCTTATCTGTAAAATAGGATATCACCTACCTTAAAATAATTAAAGATAGTGTATTATGTTAAGTTTCTGACACATGGAACATGCTCAGTAATATTAATATTATTTTACAAAATGTCACATACGAAACTCACTTTTTGCAATACAGAAAGGAACAACTAAGTTGAAAACAAATTTTGGGGCACCTAGCTGGTTCAGTTGGCAGAGCATGTGATGCTTGATCTTGGGGTTGTGGGGTCAAGCCCCACATTGGGTATAGAGATTAATTAAGGAAATAAAAATTTGGGAAAGCATTTGTAACAAATAGGACCAAAGGTTTTATATTATTTAACAGTCATACAAATTGATATAAACAACTATTCTGATCTTAAATGTTAGTAGACTAGAAGGTTTTAATATTACTACCACTTAACTGAGTTTTACTTAGTGCCAGGCACTAAGCAAAGTGCTTGACTGCTGTTATTTTAAATCCTTTAGGCAGGGTAGCCTGAGTGGCTCAGCGGTTTAGCGGTTTAGCGCCGCCTTCAGCCCAGGGCCTGATCTTGGAATCCCGAAATCCAGTCCCATGTCGAGTCCCATGTCGGGCTCCCTGCATGGAGCCTGCTTCTCCGTCTTTCTGTGTCTCTGCCTCTCTTTCTCTCTCTCTCCCTCTCTTGCTTGCTCATGAATAAATAAATAAAAAATCTTTATTAAAAAAAATAAATCCTTTAGGCAGTAACCATGCACAGAATAGGTGCATATTTCCCATTTCACAAATAGCCAAAAATTGTAGAAATGTACCTTGTCTCTAATCAAGAGCCCTAAAATAAATACTGATCTACTTGGACCAAATGATGAAGAAATCCAGAATAATTCAACATAAAATCTATATACAGAAAGCAGTGTTAGTTATAGTGAAATATTGGGGTCAGTCTTAATGTCTAACAATAAATAAGGTATATTTTACATTATGTCTGGTAGAATTTCATGAAACCCTTAGTATTTTTTATTATGAATATTATAGAAATGGTAGATATGCATATACCAGTGAAAAATTATGTACTATTATCCATTCTGTGTTTATAGTTATAAAGATTTTTACTTATTTAGAGTTTAGAGAGAGAGAGAGAGAGAGAGAGAGCAGGGGGGAGGGGCAGAAGGAAAGGGAGAGAGAGAAGCAGATTCCTCTGACCTGGGGCTCCCTCCCACAAACCTAAGACCTGACCTGAAATAAAGTCAGACACAGATGCTCCATCAGCTGAGTCACTCAGGCGCCCCCTATTTTGTGTTTATATTATTGAAAAAATTTACATCTAGGCATTTAGGCACACTTACAAAGCCTGGGAAGAAAAATGAAAAGTGATTTATCAGAGTAATGAATGCTATGTGATTGTTCTGAGTTTCTTAAAGCTAATTTTGCATATAATTTTGTGGAAACCAAGGTCATAATGCTTCCTATGTAGTGTGCGTTGAAGAACTTTGCCCTTAAGATATTCAGGAATTTTGACTTAGATGACATGGTCCAATATATTGTATCTTATACTTTGAGGGGACTTTAATACTCTCAACTACTGGCGTTTTACTTTATTCTTCGAGTGGACTCTCAGCACACATTATCAGTCAGCCTGTTGCATTTTACCGTTAGTCTTGTTCTTGAAAATTACAGCCACAATAAGTAGACCTATATTATATAACTATTTTTTTTCCTTAATGGATCTGAGAATCTTCAACTTCTTGGTGACATGAAGGAAGCATGCTTTACGCCCCAGATACATAGCCCAATGCAGCATTATGAGGGAAACCATCCACTATAATCTTCTATGCCCATTGCTTTTTGTGTAGCTTGTCTTGTCAATCAGCAAAGCAAATACTTTACTGCCCTCTGCCTTTCAAATTACTTCATATATTTTATGGTTGATATATTTTATGGTATTTGTGTTCTTTTCTGTTTCATTGCTTCATAAAAAAGACTCGTTGAAGTGTTAGTTTTGATTTCTTCTTTTCCATTCATCTGTACTATAAGACACACTCCACCATTGATTCTTATATTTCTCATTTATACTGATTTTAAAATAAGATTGTTAAAATAAAATAAAATAAAATAAAATAAAATAAAATAAAATAAAATAAGATTGTTAGACTTTGCCTGTGTAAATAATATGATGGTCTTGGTGGTTTGAAAACTTACCAGAATACTTTTTCAGTTCCTAGTTGTGTTCCAATTAAGGGTATTGTTAAAATGATATCCCCCACTGCTGTGTGTGTGTGCTCATGTATATACCCCTCTGATTTGCTTTATTTATTTATTTTTTTAAAAATTTATTTATGATAGTCACACACAGAGAGAGAGAGAGGCAGAGACACAGGCAGAGGGAGAAGCAGGCTCCATGCACCGGGAGCCCGACGTGGGATTCGATCCCGGGTCTCCAGAATCGCGCCCTGGGCCAAAGGCAGGCGCCAAACCGCTGCGCCACCCAGGGATCCCTGATTTGCTTTATTTAAAAAAACAATTTAGGGATGCCTGGGTGGCTCAGCGGCTAAGCGTCTGCCTTTGGCTCAGGGTGTGATCCTGGAATCCTGGGATCGAGTCCCCCATCAGTCCCACATTGGGCTCCCTGCATGGAGCCTCCTTCTCCCTCTGCCTGTGTCTCTGCTTTTGTCTTTGTGTCTCTTATGAATATATAAATAAAATCTTAAAAAAAATAAAAAATAAATTTAAAAAGATTTATCCCTTTGAGAGAGTGCTAATGTGCTGCATTAATGTGAGGGGTAGTGAGGGAGAAGGGGCAGAGGGAGAGAATCTCCAAGGAGGCTCCTCACTGAGCTTTGAGCCTAAAGTGGGGCTAGTCTCCCAACCTGGGAGGTCACAACCTGAGTGGAAACCAAGAGTTGAGTGCTCAACTGACTGAGCCATCCAGGCAGTCTGATTTTATTTATTTTGTATATTTATTTATTTTATTTATTCATGAGAGACACACAGAGAGGCAGAGACATAGGGAGAGGGAGAAGCACGCTCCCTGCTGGAAGCCTGACGCTCCCTGCTGGAAGCCTGACGTACAGGACTCGGTCCCTGGCTCTGGGGTCATGACCTGAGCCAAAGGCAGATTCTTAACCACTGAGCCACCTAGGTGCCCTGATTTGTTTTAAATTAATATTCAGGGAATATGTCTGAAAGTGAAACTTTTGAGAGTTCTCCGTACTGTAATTCTTTGGAATGTTCACCTTGTGTATTTTACACAAACATTGTCTGGAAACTTATGGGTTGTATAGCATAGTTTTCATGTCTTCAAATAATTTTTATTTATTTTTAAATGTTTTATTTATTTATTCATGAGAGACCTAGGTAGAGGGAGAAGCAGGCTCCCCACGGGGAGCCTGATGTGGGACTCCATCCCCAGACCTGGGATCACACCCTGAGCTGAAAGCAGACGTTCAACTGCTGAGCCATCCAGGCATCCCTTCAAATAATTTTTAAAATGTTTAGCAAAAATTACTTTGTTTTTTGTTTTTTAAAATTTTTTGTTTATTTTGGGGCGGAGAGAGAGGGAGAGAGAGAGAGAGAGAGAGACTAAAGAGCACAAACAGGGGGAGGGGCAGAAGGAGAGGGAGAAACAGACTCTACGCTAAGCAGGGAGCCTGACATGGGACTCCATCCCAGAATCCTGGGATCATAATCTGAGCTGAAGGCAGATGTTTAACATACTGAGCCACCCAGGTGCTCTTAGAGCAAGCTACTTTGAAAGAAGGAGTAACTGTATTATTACTTGTATAAAAATAATGATCTCTACCCATGATAAAAATTTAATACAGAAAGGTGTAAGGTGAGAAATTCCAATCCCTCCATTCTCAGTTTCAGAAGTAACCACTGCTAATAGTTTCTTTCTATCCTAGAAATTTTGTAAGCATAAACAAATTGAATCATATTTATATGTATTGGTTGAGATTGCTTGAGATTCTCTCTCCTCTTCCTTTGTCCCTTCCCTCCAGTCGCATGTGTGTGTGTGCAAGCATTTTGGCACTGTCACAAATAAATAAATCTTTATAAAAAATTTTTTTAAAAAGCTTATATGTATTGGTCTGTAATTTGTTCTTTCCACCTGATGACACTGCCTTGTATTTTGTAAAATCACATTTTTTTAGTAGTGTATACTTAATATTTATGAATCTAATTCTCCCCCATAGCTTTTAAGAATGCAGATTTTTTTTTTCTGGGAATACATGTAATTTAGTGTTTTTTCTTCTAGAAAAAGTAGTTTTATTCTTTTTTTAAAAAAGATTTTAATTGACACAGCACAAGCAGGGGGAGTGGCAAGCAGGAGAGGGAGAAGCACACTCCCAACTGAGCAGGGAGCTCCAACAGGGAGCGCCAACGTGGGGCTTGATTCCAGGACTCTGGGATCATGATATGGGCCAAAGGCAGCTGCTTAACTGACTGAGCCACCTGGGCACCACTGTATTATTTTTTTAAAGATTTTATTTATTTATTCATGAGAGACAGAGAGAGAGAGAGAGAGAGAGAGAGAAGCAGGCTCCATGCAGAGAGCCTGATGAGCCTGATGATGTGGGACTTGATCCCTGGTCTCCAGCATCAGGCCCTGGGCTGAAGGCAGCGCTAAACCACTGAGCCACCTGAGCTGCCCTGTATTATTCTTTATACTAAGTTAGCCTAGACAATTTTTGTTGTGTGGGAAGTTCATGGGCATGTGATTTAGGGCATACTTTATGTCAAAAAAACTTTGTGTATCTATTATAATGTCTTTTCAGAGTGAATTGTATATAAAATGCAGTTTTTGTCCTCAAAAGAGTCCACAGTCTTAATATAGAAGGTAGCTAAGGAAACAAAAAATTAAAATACAGGTTCATTATTGTAATGATGGAAACTTGTGTAAAGTATAGGACTGGAAAGAAGTAGTGATTATCTGGAAGACTACAAGGAATATGCCTTACGGGGGGTGGGGAGGGCAGCGAGTAGTGATTGAGATTCAGTAAAAGTTTATCAGGGCATTCCAAATCAACCAGCCTACTCCCTCCCTGTCTCCCTCTTCTCATACATTGTAGTAGTATCCAACTGTTCTTAGTTCTCTTAACATACCATGCTGTTTGATGCCTACATGTTTCTTTGCTTGAGCTTTCTAATGCCTGGAATATTCCTGCACCAACGTTCCAGCATAACTGAATGTGTCCTTCCAGATTTAGATTGGGGTCACATGGAAACCATATCTAAGCTCCTCTTTCCCATTTAAGAGCCACTTCTCTGTGCCCTGGGGCTTCTTAATGCATATTTATGCCAGTGTACTTTCACTGTACTCAATTGTGTAATTGCTTGTGTGACACCTTCACTGTATTGTAAGCTCATTTGGGGGGTGTGCATGACTGTGTTTTATGCATTTCCCCCAATATTTTATTATGAAAAGTTTACAACATACATAATTGTACAGTGATCACCCATATATCCATCACCTAGATTCTATCTTTAACATTTTGCTATACTTGCTTTGTCAAATATCTATCCATTTAGCCATTGCTCCCTTCTCACCATCATTGACCTTTTTTTTTGATGTATTTCAAAGTAAGTTGCAGACATTAGTACCTTTCTACCCCTAAAAATGTCAGCATTATGATCGTTAAGTGGAGTTCATGTTTTATTCATTTTTATCCTTTTTTTACATTTTGAAAATTATGCCTCTTATTTTTATCATCAGGGCTATCACAGTGCTAGTTTAGAGGTCTTTAGTATTTCAGTTGAAATCCTTTATTTTATGCATTTAACTAGAAGTGTATTGCGCTTCAAAGAAGCGATTCATTAAGGGCTGGAGTAGAGAGAATTTTATAGAACAGGATAATTATTTTGGTTATTAGAATTTATTGTTTAAAGGCTGAAATAAATGCTAGGTAAACAGAAACAGGTAGTCAGGCAATTGATTTGGGGATAGGGTGGGGGAGGAATAGCTAGGTTGAGAGGATACCAGGAACCAGTGTTAGAAGCTAGGGTTTTTATTTGGCTTTAAAGAATGGTTCTAGGTTGAGTAGAAGGGAGTGGTTAGGGTTACAGGCTGGAAAAAGAGATTGAAGTCAGTACATTTTGTGGAATAATGACAAGCATTGTAATTGGAGCCATAGGTTCAGTTTCATTAATCAAAACATTAGTTTTTGGTCTTTGCAGGATCTCCTCAGGATTGGGAAGTGGCTTGATGGTGTTAAAATATGATCAGTGCTGAAAAGAGGTTATCTTGTGGTTTTCTTAAACTCAGCAATTTAAAAAATAAACTTTTTATCTGATATTTGTTTTCAAATAAGTAAACTTTTGTTTTGGGTTACTCAGACTTCCTAAAAAACAGTAGCTCCTGGTGTTTCTGTAGAATATAGAAATTGGAAAGAGGAAGATTCCAGTGGCAAATTGAAGTCCATGTGGAATAAAGTTCCTGGGTATTTTCAGTCTTGGTTAACCTAAACATGGGCAATATCTTCTAGAAAAGACCCATTTCCTTCTTGTGGGAAGAAGAGTGGTATGGTGACCACTGATGGCTTAGACTCTGGGAAGCTTCTTAAGGACGTTTTGGGGGAAATGCATTGAGCTCTGGGTTTCTGGCATTTGAGTGAATAAGGTTCAGACAATTAAAGTGGCCCAAAACAGGAAAGGGGAAGTGTTTTGCTTCTCTTCTCAACTACTTATGCATTCTGTCTCTAAAACTGAGTCAGTGTGTGCATCAGAAGTTGCATATTTCTATGGTTTACCTCAGCTTTTCTTAAAGTGTAGTATGGACCTACCTATGTGGGGGATTTATGAATAATACAGATATCTGAGACTTCTGTAGATTACTGAAGAAGTCCTAGGTGTGGGTCCTGTGACATTCATTGCATTTTAATAAGCATTTTTTGATTTTTATGCAGTTGGAATTTAAGAGAACCACTCTTTTGTACATAGTCATTTCCATTATTAAGTGATCAATTGTAGGTTTCATGGTGGAGCTACTGCTCCCTTTCAGAAAAGTACAATTAAAGGTGGCAGATGCCTATTTGCTTTAGAGTAAGATTGATGGTAAAATGCAGCTGTTGGGGATTTTCTGCTACTCAGGATTTTGTTAGAGATCGTTTTGTGTACACAACTGTAAGGAAACAATTGTTATTGCATGTATTGAACAAGGTGTATAAGACATTTCAGGGGGTTTTTCTGTGTAATTGTTTTAGATATTTAAATACAGATGAAGGAAATCCAGCACCTTTCTTATATTTGAAATGGACTGATTCAGAAGACTTTAAGAGTATAATCTCATTTATGTTCTGAAGAGATGGTATGTGGATTAGCCTAACAAGATACCTATTTGTGAACTAAATATGCAGAAGGCAGGTTCAAGCCCAGATTCTTTCCTCTTACCAGCGGTGTGACCTTGGGCAAAACTCTTAACCTTTTAAAAAATATTTATTGTTGATTAGTGTTCAGTAGAAGTTGTTGATGTGTTATAGAAACCATTTTATGACATTACTTAAGCATTTTGATAAGACTTCTGGTTTTACCATGATGTAAGAGCATTTTTCTTTTTGGGTATGATACATACGTAATGAGATGAATAGAAGAAATATCCTTTGCAAACTTTAAAGCATACTTGGAGAGAGGTAACGTGCCGATTACAAAAAAATACGTAGGGGTTGTAGGTAGTGCATCAGAGAAGTTTGGAGAGTAGTGAGCTAGTTTAAGAGGAGATGGCTGATCTCACATCTCAAGTGCAAATATAATATCCTTTGTATGTGGCAATGGCAGCAGATAAAGAGGGGTGAGCAGGCTGGAAGATAAAGCCTTGGTGGACAAAGTTTAGTCAGACTAGGAGAGATGATGGGGCTGTATGCAACAACTATTGTATTGCACAAGGACACCATTTTAGCAGGAAGTGATCTGTCTGTGGAAACAATGGAGAGAATCTGTCTTACCAAGCTTGAAAGACTATCCTGGGCAGCCCTGGTGGCTCAGCGGTTTAGCGCCACCTTCAGTCCAGGGTGTGAGCCTGGAGACCCAGGATCTAGTCCCATGTCAGGCCCCCTGCATGGAGCCTGCTTCTCCCTCTGCCTGTGTCTCTACCTCTCTCTCTGTGTCTCTCATGAATAAATAAATAAAATCTTATAAAAAAGCCTATCCTAACACTTGAAGAACTTTTTGAAGTTGGCAAAAAGAGATCATCAGCTTGCTTGGAAAATGGGCAAATGACATGAGCAGAGAGTTTCTGGAAAAGACCATAAGAATGGCTCTTAAATAAACATAAAGAAATTAGAGAAGTGCAGATTAAAACTACAAGTACCCCTCTTTAGCCAGACCTATTTGGTTCCTGTTGTTCATTAGCAGGAATTCAGATAATGATGAATAATACTACATTATCTAAATCTTTTAGTTTATCAATTTTGAGCAACAGGGGATTTATTAAAGTATGTTTGGTTCCTAAGTTTGTGAAGTGGAATCTCATTTAAGGGAGATTCTCCTGTACCCTGAGTTTTTAACCATAGCAGATGGGCAAAATTCTTTTTAAATTTATTTATTTATTTATTTATTTATTTATTTATTTATTTATTTATTTATTTATTTATTTATTATAGTCAGAGAGAGAGAGAGAGAGAGAGGCAGAGACACAGGCAGAGGGAGAAGCAGGTTCCATGCACTGGGAGCCTGACGTGGGGTTCGATCCCGGGTCTCCAGGATCGCGCCCTGGGCCAAAGGCAGGCGCCAAACCGCTGCGCCACCCAGGGATCCCTGGGCAAAATTTTAAAGTCCTTTTTTTGTAAAGTTTTAAAAAATATTTATTTATTTGAGAAAGAAGCGTGTACGTGAGGGAGCAAAGGGAGGGGCAGAGGGGGCGGAAGAGGGACAAGCAGACTCTGTGCTAAGTGAGGAGCCCACACAGGGCTCTAGCTCATGACCATGATGCTGAGATCACAACATGAGCCGAAACCAAGAGTGGGACATTTTTAACTGACTGTACCACTCAGGTGTCCCAAAATTCAAAAGTCTTGACAGTGCTGTTAGTAAATGTGCAGAAACAGACCCACACATAGGTTGCTGGTGGAAGTACAGATTGGTATAACCTTTGTCTGTGGAGGCCAATTTTGGTATTATCTGTGAAAATTACAAATGCTTTTATGGCCTTTGGATAAAATCTTTAATTGTGTCAGTTGGTATGAGGGACAGTTTATGTGTTAATTGATTAAAATGACCAAAGCAACGATGAATTAAATATTGTTCAAGTGGCTAAAACATATTTTGGGGTTCCAGTATAGATGTTGAAGAAATTAATTAGAAGAAAGCATTTGAGTGGTAGTGGGAGACAGCACTTGATGGACACAGATTTAAAAATTTTTTATTAGGATATCATTTACATAAAATCCTATTCACTCTTTTTAGTGTACAGTTCTGTGAGTTTTGGCATATATATATATAGTTGCATAAGTATCTTCATAATAAAGATATTATTACAGTTCCAGTACCTTCACCCCCAGATCCCCCAGTAATCCTTGGTGTAGTCAGTCTTCCTCCCCAGCCTGAGCCCCTGGCAACCACTGATCTGTTCTCTGTCCATAGGTGGGTTTTTTTTTCTTTTGCCTTTTCTAGACTTTGATATAATTGGAATCCTACAATAAGTAGCTTATTGAGCCTGGCTCCTTTTACTTAGGATAATGCATTTGAGATTCAGCTGAGTCATATATTAGAAGTTTGTTCCTTTTTATTATTTGGTAGTATTCCACTGTATGCATATAATATCTGCTTAAATGATAATTGGGTTTTTTTTTTATCTTTTAGTGATCACAAGTAAAGCCATCTACTTTTAGGTTTTTACATTGAGTTTAGCATTCATTCTGAGTTCATTTTTGCGTTTGGTATGAGATGTGGATTAAGTAACATTTTTTTGGCACATGGGTATCCTTTTGAAAAAGACTATCTTTATTCATTGAAATGCCTTGGTACTTTCGTCAAAGTCCAAGTGACCATGTGTATGTGGGTCTATTTCAGGTCTCTAGTTCTGTTGGTTTGTCTTGATCACTATTTGTACTGTCTTGATAACTAGCTTTATAGTAATTTGTGATACAGTGTATAGTGTGGGTCCTCTAAATTTGTTCTCTTTCACAATTGTTTTGGCAGTTGTAATTCCTTTGCCTTTTCATTTGGGGGGGCGGAGCTTGCTAGCATTCTTTAAAAAATATGTATGTACGTATTTATTATTTTTAAAGATTTATTTATTTATTCAGAGAGACACACAGAAAGAGGCAGAGACATAGGCAGAGGGAGAAGCAGGCTCCATGCAGGGAGTCTGATGTGGGACTTGATCCCGGGTCTCCAGGATAACACCCTGGGCCAAAGGCAGGTGCTAAACTGCTGAGCCACCCAGGGATCCCCCTGTATGTATTTATGAGAGAGAGAGAGAGAGAGAGAGAGAGAGAGAGAGAGAGAGAGAGATGGAGGGGAGGGAGAAAATCCTAAGAAGACTCCAGGCTCCATTCCCATGACCCTGAGATCACGAGCTGAAGCCAAGAGTTGGAGGTTCAACCGATACAGCCACCCAGGTGCCTAAAACTTTGCTTAGGAATTTGATTAGACATTTAAAGTTTTATTTTCGTATAATACTACATTTTATAAGAAGTTGCCAAAACAGGAGAGAATTTTCCATGTATTCTTCATTCAATTTCTTTTTTTAAAGATTTATTTATTTATTCATGAGACACACACACAGAGAGAGAGAGAGAGAGAGAGAGGCAGAGACATAGGCAGAGGGAGAAGCAGGCTCTTTGCAGGCTCTTCGCAGGACCCCGATGTGGGGCTGGATCCCAGGCTCCGAGATCACGAGATCACGACCTGAGCTGAAGGCAGCCGCCCAACCGCAGAGCCACCCTGGGGTCCCCTGCATTCAATTTCAACCAGTGAAAACATTTTGCATAACTATAGTCCAATAGCAAGAGCAAGAAATTGGCATTGGTGTAATACACAGTCTGTTTAGATTTTTACAGTTGTATGTGTACTCATTTGTGTGACTGTGTTTATGATTGTTTAATTTTTTTAAAAAGATTTTATTCATTTTAGAGAGAGAAAGAACACAGAGCTGAGGAGAGAGGCAGAGGAAGAGGGAGATCCCAGAAACTGGAAATCATGACCTGAGCTGAAGGCAGATGCTTAACTATCTGAGCTGCCCAGGCACCCCTTATTCTGTCCAATTTTATCACGGGTGTAGATGATTGTAACGACTACCACCAAGATCTAGAACTGCTCCATCATCACAAAGATCCCTTGTACTACTTGTTTATAGTTATATTCATCTCCGTCCCTCACCTTCCTCAGTTCTGTCCCTATTCCCTGGCAACCACTAATTTGTTCTCCATAATTGTGTCATTTTGGAGGCTCTTAAATAAATGGATATCATACAGTATATAACATGTTGAGATTAGCTTTTTTTCACTCAACATAATTGTCTTGAAATCTACCCAAGTTGTTGGATTCCATCAGTTAATTCCTTTATATTGCTGAGTCATATTCCACAGTATGAATGTACCACATCGACCCATTGAAGGATATTTGAAATTAGTGTTTATATTAGTTTGCATTACTTCGCTAGAGTTCCCATTAAAAAGTACCAGAAAATGGATGGCTTGAATGATAATAATCTATTGTTTTGCAGTTTGGAGGCTAGATATCCTAGATCATGGTGTTAGCAAGGTTGGTTCCTTCTGAGAGCTGTGGGAGAGAGCCTGTTCTGTCTCTTGCCGGGCTTCCTGTGCTTTGCTGACAATCTAATCTTTGGTGTTCTTTAGTTTATAAAAGCATCACCTTGGTCTCTGCCTCTGTCTTCACATGATGTTCTCACTGTGTGCATGTCTCTCCAAATGCCCCCACCCATTTTTAAAAGGATTTTTAACTTTTAACCCAACATGGACTCCAAACCTACAACCCCAAGATTAAGAGTTTAATGCTCCACTAACTGAATTTCCCCTTTATATAAAGATACCAAACAGGATTAGGGCCCACACTGAAGTCCCCAATTTAACTTGATAACTTCTGTAAACACCTTAACTCCAAATAAAGTCACATTCCAAGGTATGGGGGGGGGGTTTAGGATTTCAAAATATAAATTTTGGGGGGACACAATTCAACCTAGAACCAAATAGTTTCCCATTTTAGGCTATTACATAAAACTGTTGTGAACATTTACATACATATTTTTGTGGACATAGGTTTCCGTTTCTCTGGGATAATGCTTGGGAATAAGTGCTGGTTCTTATAGTAAATGTTTATATGGTTTTTAAGTTCTAGAATTTTTTATGTATAACAATACAATTTATAACACGGTGTAAGTTTAAGGTGTACAGTATGTTGATGTTATATTTATATGTTGCAGTGTTATTACCACCATAGCTTTTAGCTAACACTTCTGTCTGGTCACAAAGATCATTTCTTGGGGCACCTGGGTGACTCAGTCAGTTAAGCATCTGACTTCTGCTCAGGTCATAATCTCAGGGTTCTGGGATCCCTGCTTAGCTGGGAGTCTACTTCTCCCTCTCTTTCTGCCTCTCCCCCTACTTGTGCAGTGTGCACTCTTTTTCTTTTTCAAATAAAAATCTTGAATAAAAAAGATCTTTTCTTTTTTATGGCAAGCATGTATGGCTTTTATAAGTGACTTCTAAACATTTTACCAGAGTGGCTTGTGTCATTTTACATTTCTACCAGCAATATATGAGAATCAGTTTCTTTACTGTTGTTTGGTTTTGTCACTACTTTTTATCTTGGCCATTCTGATAGGAATAGTGATACCTCATTGTGGTTTTTATTTGTTTATTTGTTTATTATTTGTTTATTTGATATCTCATTGTGGTTTTTATTTGTACTTCCTCCAATTCAATTTTAGCATGTGTTATTAAAAGATTTTTTTAATTATCTTTTTTCTCTTACACTCAAACTGTTGATTTTTAGTACCATTAACATGATTACTTATTTGCTGTCCTATAGTGAAAAGAAAATAGCTTCAGAAGAACAGAATTGGTATTAACAACAAATAAACTTATTAAGTAGAGTCTAAATTTTCTTTATATTTTTGTCTTTGGAATTCATCTCACAACAGATGTTGTGTTTACAATCTTACTATAGGTAAGATTTCTCTGTATACTCACAATTTATTTGATGTACATGATTAGGTTTATTTTTCTAAATTTTTTTCAACTTTAGGGATTTCAGAAGTTTCATTTCATGTCTTCCATAGGTAATTCGTTTTCCTCAATCAAAAGTTAAAATTTGGGATACCTGGGTGGCTCAGCAGCTGAGTATCTGCCTTCGGTTCACGTCGTGATCCTGGGGTCCTGGGATCGAGTCTGCATTGGACTCCCCACAGGGAGCCTGTTTCTGCCTATGTCTCTGTGTCATAAATAAATAAGTAAATGCTTTAAAAAAACGTTAAAATTTGATATAGGAAGGTATGCATAGAAGTCTCCAGAGACTTCTGCCTTCTCTATTTTGTTTCATCCCTTCCCTCTCATAGGCAGCTTAAAAAAATGTTTTTTGTCAATCCTTCCAGTATTTCTTTTTGCACAAATAAGCTTTACACAGTGGCAGTATTGTAGCCAATGAGGTTTATCCAAGGCGCGATTATTGCTAATTGAAAATTTTTTGCACAAATATATCCATATATACGTTCTTTTTTTTTTAAGATTTTATTTATTCATGAGAGTGAGAGAGAGAGGGGGCAGAGGGATAAGCAAGCTCCATGCAGGGAGCCCGATGTGGGACTCGATCCCAGGACTCCAGTATCCACGCCCTGGGCTGAAGGCAGGTGCTAAACTGCTGAGCCTCCCGGAAATCCCCTATACATTCTTATTTTACTGTCCTTTCTTGGAAGTAGTATACTGGCCAAAACAGTTTGTTATAGACATTGATATTAAGTGCCAGACCTAATAGAAGATGTTAGGAGGTGTGTTGATGTCTTCCATGGAGTGAGAGTTGAATCTGCCGTACTAACCTGAACCATTTTTTTTTAAGATTTTATTTATTCATGAGAGACAGAGAGAGAGAGATGCAGAGACACAGGCATTGGGAGAAGCAGGCTCCATGCAGGAGACCTGATGTGGGACCTGTTCCCGGGTCTCCAGGACCAGGCCCTGGGCTGAAGGGAGTGCTAAACCGCTGAGCTACCCGGGCTGCCCCTGAACCATTTTTTGATCTATCTGCAAGTTAGAATCAATATGAATTAGATGGGTTCACTAGTAATTATGCTGATGATTATTACATCATTGGAGAAATCTGCTTGTTACTCTGTAATTTTAGTCAGAAAAAGAGACAGGTGAAACAGTTGAGAAACTGCTTGTTACTCTAATTTTAGAAAAAGAGGTGAAATATAGTTGAATACTTAGTTGTTATTGCTAACCAAAGCAGGTAATAACAGGACCAACCTGTGTGTGGGTGGGGGGGACATAATAAAGTAAAACTTTCAGGTAAAATGACATGAGTGGGATATTTGGCAAACATGAACAGAATTAATAAGCAAGAAGCAGTTGAATTTTTTTCTTGTTTGGAATTTATTAATCAGGAAGTCTGAGCATAATTTCTGATGGTAGAGATTGCTTTTCATAATGAAAAGAGCATTTTGAGCACTTTGCCAATGCCAAAGTAATAATCATAGAATAAAATGCAGATACTTGCATATGAAGAATCTCCTTATGCATGTTGTTCTTAGATTTTGCTAAATTATTTGACAAACTTTTTTGTGAAGTCGATCATTAGAACACATGTTTTTCTATAGAAAGTTTTCTAATTGAGAAGTTTCTTTTCTATTGACTTAGCACATAAATCATTAGTACAAGTTAAGTCTTTTGTTTAAAAATTTTATTTATTCATGAGACACACACACACACACACACACACACACACACACGCAGAGGCACAGGCAGAGGGAGAATTCAGGCTTCATTCAGGGAGCCTGATGTGGAACTTGGATCCTAAGGACTCCAGGATCATGCCCTGGGCCGAAGGCAGGTGCTAAACAGCTGAGCTACCCAGGGATCCCTACAACAAGTTATGTCTTAAAAGTAAGGTTGCAATAATTGTAAACCTCTCCAATTTAAGATAGTTTTGAGTTTTCTGAAGTATAGTACACTTTCAGGTGTACCCATTACTTAAAACATTAGTTCTAGTATATATTTTCCTTTAATAGCATATCATTCTTAATATTAAATGTGTGCAGAATCATTATTTTGCTTCCTTTTTTAGCATTTAGATAATCCTTTGAAGGGATGTTTTGCAGGATGCTTTAATATATTTATAGTGGTTTAGTAATAAGGTAGTCTTTTGGTCTCAATTGCTCTAGGACTTAAATTCCCATCATCTTAGAGCTCAAGTTGAGAGTTGGTTTTCGTCTTCCTTTTTTTCATCATTGGATGGTATACCAAGGTGGATGAAATGCACTTGTGAGTGTTAGGCACTAAAAATGGAATAGGTTAATGGGCAAAATAGGGGGCCCCCTGTAATACCTAGCGCCAGTAATCTAACAATATATTTTAATATTTGGATATCTCTTCTTGCTGGGACATCTTTATGTATTATATGCTCCCTCCCTCAAATGTAATGGAACCACCTGCTATATTTTACGGATCAGTAACTTAATTCCTAGTACCATCACATTATGAAATTCTAGCATGCTAACCCTTGATTGCAGTTTGCTTGATTTCTGCTTGAAGGTTCTTGTCCCTTTTTTCCAGCTTTAAGTAATGTGCTGATCTCTTGTTAAACTATGAAACTTGTACCATCAAATTTTGAACAACAGAGAAAAATGTTGAACATTTTTATTTAATTTTTTTGAATATTTTAAAAATGGGTTTCAATGATCGTTTTCATACTCTGTAGTGAGTAACTGAAAATGTAGGTGGGACTACCTTGCATGGTTCAACCAAGTGCTTCCATTTTTTTTAAAACTAGATATTTCTTTGGATCCTTTGTAATAAGGTTACACTAGCTTTGGTTCCTTTTTACCATATCAAATAGATTAAAAATCTGTTTGTCAAAACAAAGTACTTTGAGTGTAGATATCAATTGTTAGTGTTTTTATAAAATTATATTTCTGGGGCACCAGGTGGTTCAGTTGATTAAGTGTCTGAATTTTGATTTCTTTTTTGAGATTTTATTTATTTATTTATTTATTCATTCATTCATTCATTCATTCATTCATTCGAGAGAGAGAGAGAGAGAGAGAGAGAGAGAGCAGATTACATGCCCAGTGTGAAGCCTGATGCAGGGATCAATGTGAAATCATGACCTGAGCCAAAATCAAGAGTCCTGCCCTTAACCATCTGAGCCTACCAGGTGTCCCCCATCTTAACCATTTTAAGTGGACAGTTCACCAATTAAATTGACATTGTTGTGTAATATCTTCAGAACTTTTCATCTTGAAGAACTGAAACTCTATACCCATTAAAAAATTCCCCTTTTTCCACTCCTTTTACCCCCGGGTAACCACCATTCTATTTTCTGTTTCTATGAATTTGACTACTGTAGGTACCTCATGTCAGTGGAGTCATATAGTTTTTGTCCTTTTTGTGACTGACTGGCTTATTTCATGTAGTATAATATCTTGGAGGTTCATGCATGTTGTAGCATGTGACAGGATTTCCTTCCTTATTAAAGATGAATAATCCATTATATATATATATATATATAAAATATTTTGTTTATCCACTCAGCTGTTGATGGACATGTGGGCTGCTTCCACCTCTTGGCTATTGTGAACACTGCTGCTATGAACGTGGGAAGTACAAATATCTCTTGAGAACCAGCTTTCAGTTGTTTTGGAAATATACCCAGAAGTGGGGATTGCTGGATCATATGGCAGTTCCATTTAAAGATTTTTGAGGAACCTCCATACTGTTTTGCATAGCAGACACACAGTTTTGCAATCCTAACAATAGTGCACAGGTGTTCAGTTTTTTACACATCTTTGCAGACACTTGTTGTGTGTATTTTGATTTCTAGCCATCTCAGAAGATATGAAGTGGTATCTCATTGTGGTTTTGATTTGATTCTGATTCAAATCCTTTGCCCATATTTTATTTGTATTAATTGGTTTTTTTGTTGTTGAGTTGTAGAAATTCTTTATATATTCTGGATATTAACCTCTTATCAGATAAATTATTTGCAAATATTTTCTCCTATTCTGTAGTTTGCCTTTTCACTCTGTGTCCTTTGATGTGTAAAATTTTTTATGTAGTTTCAGTTGTCTAGTTTTGCTTTTTTTTTTAAATTTTTTTAAAAAAATTTTCATTTATTTATGATAGTCACACAGAGAGAGAGAGAGAGGCAGAGACATAGGCAGAGGGAGAAGCAGGCTCCATGCACTGGGAGCCCGACGTGGGATTCGATCCCGGGTCTCCAGGATCGCGCCCTGGGCCAAAGGCAGGCGCTAAACCGCTGCGCCACCCAGGGATCCCTAGTTTTGCTTTTATTACCTTTTGATGTCATATCCAGGAAATCATTGCCAACTCCAATGTTCTGAAGCTTTTCCTCTACGTTTTCCTGGAGGACTTTTATAGTTTTTGGTCTTACATTTAGGCCTTCAACCCATTTTTATTTATTTTTTTCCCCATTCTCTTTAACCCATTTTTAATTAATTTTTGTATATGGTGTGAGATAATGAATGGTTCATCTTTACCTTTTGTGAAGATTTCCTAGCACCAATTTTTGAAGAGACTGTCCTTTCCCTATTGAGTGGTCTTGGCACTCTTGTCAAAAATAATTTGAATGTGTATGCAAGGGTTTATTTCTGCCCTCTCCATTCTATTCTATTGGTCTGTATGTCTGTCTTTATGTAGTTTTGTGGTACGTTTTGAAATCAGGAAGTGTGATTCTTCCAACTTTGTTTCTTTTTTTCCAAATTGTTTGGGTTGTTTGTAGTACCTTGGATTTTATGATGAATTTTTCTGTTTCTGCAAAAAAAGAATGCTCTTGTTTTTTGTTTTTAGATTTTATTTATTCATGAGAGACACATAGAGAGAGGCAGAGATATAGGCAAAGGGAGAAGTAGGCTCTCTGTGGGGAGCCTGATAGGGGACTGGATTCCAGGACCCTGGGTTCATGACCTGAGCCAAAGGCAGATGCTCAACCACTGAGCACACCCAGTTGGCCCGCTCTTGGGGTTTTTGATAGGGGTTGCACTGAATCTGTAGATTGTTTTGGGTAGTATGGACATCTTAATAACAGTCATCCAATCAATTTCCATAGGGTGTATTTTGACTTATTTGTGTCATTTTAATTTTTCTTCTCTAAGATGTTATTTATTTGCACGAGTGGGGTGGAGGGTGGGGAGAGAGAAGAAGCAGGCTCCCTCCCTGCTGAGCAGGGAGCCCACCATGGGGCTCTATTCCAGGACTCTGGGATCATGACCTGTGTGGAAGGCAGATGCTTAACTGAGCCACTGAGGTGTCCCTAAGATTTTCTTTTTTAAGATTTTTATTTATTTATTCTTGACACACACACACACACACACACACACACACACAGAGAGAGAAAGAGAGAGAGAGAGAGAGAGAGAGAGAGAGAGGCAGAGACACAGGCAGAGGGAGAAGCAGGTTCCATGCAGGGAGCCTGACGTGGGACTTGTTCTGAACTTGGGGATAACACCCTGAGCCAAATGCAGAGGCTCAACCACTGAGCCACCCAGGTGTCCCCGGCCCTAAGATTTTAAGTAATCTCTACACCCAGTGTGGGGCTCAAACTCCCTACCCCAAGACCAAGAGTTGCATGCTCCACTGACTGAGCCAACCAGGTACCCCAAGTGTCCTCTTTAATTTTATCCGGTGATACTTTGTAATTTGCGGTGTATAAGTCTTCCACCTCCTTTGGCTAGGTTTATTTCTAAGGTTTTTTTTTTCTTTTGGTGCTATTGTAAATAGAATTATTTTCTTAGTTTTCTTTTTTGGATTGTTCATTGTTAGTGTTTAGAAGCACAGCTGATTTTTGTGTATTGACTTTGTATCCTGCAACTTGGCTGAATTTATTCATTCTAATAGGGTTTTTTTAGTGTGTGTGAATGTGAAATGTTTAGGGTTTTCTATGTACAAGATCTTATTACCTGCAAATAGGTAATTTTTCTTCTTTCTTTACAATAGTGGTTGTCTTTTATATATTTTTCTTGCTTTTAGTTGTTTTAGGTAGGGGTCCTAATACTACGTTGAATAGAAGTAGTGAGAGCAGGCATCCCTGCCTTATTTCTGATCTTAAAAGGGAAAGTTTCAACCTTTTACCATTCAATATGGTACTAGTTGTGGGCTTTTCATAACTGCCTTTGTTATGTTGAGGTACAACTTTCCTTGTATTCCTACTTTGTTGAGTATTTTTGTCATGAAAAAGTGTTTTCTGTCATGAAAAAATGCCTTTTCTGCATCAGTTGATGATTATGAAATATTCTGTCCTTCATTCTCTTAAATGGTGCATTGCAGTGATCGATTTTTGTGCATTGCACCAGCCTTGCATTCTGGAAATAAATCCCACTTGGTCATGGTGTATATTTTTATTTATTTATTTTTTAAAATTTTATTTATTTATATGAGAGAGAGAGAGAGAGGGAGAGAGAGAGAGAGGCAGGCACAGACACAGGCAGAGGGAGAAGCAGGCTCCATGCAGGGAGCCTGACCTGGGACTTGATCCCAGGTCTTCAGGATCACTCCCTGGGCTGAAGGCGGCGCTAAACCGCTGAGCCACCCGGGCTGCCCGGTCATGGTGTATAATACTTAAAATGTGCTATTGATTTTGGTTTGCTAGTATATTTTTGAGGATTTCTGTGTTGGTGTTCATCAGGGATATTTGAGGTTTTTCATAGTGTCCATCTGGCTTAAACTTAACTTTTAAAAAGTCATTTACATGTTTTAATTTTTAGGAAAACTAAAGGTTAGAATTTAAATAAATTTAGAGTACAACATACATATGACCCTTCTGTCATTGTTATTGTGTAGAATTACCAAATGAAAAACCAACCTCTTAGATCTAAAATAAGAAATAGGGACGCTTAGGTGGCTCAGCGGTTGGGGGTCTGCCTTCAGCTCAGGACGTGGTCCCGGAGACCCGAGACCCAGGATTGTGTCTCAGTCAGGCTCCCTGCATGGAGCCTGCTTCTCCCTCTGCCTGTGTCTCAATCTCTCTCTCTCTCTCTCTGTCTCTCACGAATAAATAAATACAATCTTTAACAAAAATAAAATAAGAAATGAAGAGTATCCATACTTCTTTATAAACTTCATTGTGAAAGCATATTGGATTTCCAAACTTCAATATGATTATAATTTAAGTCTATGAATTGTATACTCTGGATGTTTGTAGAAAAGGTTAGCAGTTTGTATCAAGTGGATGCTAATGCTATTTTAATAGGGTATTATCTAACCAGAAATCGAGGGGATCCCTGGGTGGCTCAGCGGTTTGGTGCCGGCCTTTGGCCCAGGGCACCATCCTGGAATCCCGGGATCGAGTCCCACGTCGGGCTCCCAGCACGGAGCCTGCTTCTCCCTCTGCCTGTGTCTCTGCCTCTCTCTCTCATTCATAGATAGATAGATAGATAAATAAATCAATCTTAAAAAAAAGAAATATCTAACCAGAAATCGAGGGTACAAAAAATATTAAATATGTAGCATGTATGTTGTGTTTCATGTTCATACTAAAATTACAAAAAATTTGTGCTTACTAGTAGTAACTGCAATTCTAAATTTTAGATTAGAATTTCCTATTATCCTTCATAAAGTGGTTTAGCTTGTTTACTCTTTGCTTTTATTAGCTGAATTGTACCTTAGTTATAATGGTATCTCTATCCTCCTGTGAATTAGTAATAAACGATATTTCATTTAGATACTTTTTGTAACCTTGAATAAATAAAATTTTGATGCAATCAGTCTGAGAATATGTGAAATAAAAATTTGGATTTCTCTTGAAATCCAGGTAAGATCAGCATGTTTTCATCTACTTTCCTATGAAATCTGTCTTGATATCTGTTACTGCTTGAAATCTGCCAGTGAGCCAGTGGTCCCCAATGTGAAGTGGGTTTGATGGTAATAATGGGTGGTGCTTATATCATCCTGTATACCATTTACAAGTGTTCACTCATGAATTTGGCTCATGGCTGTATCTTTGATTTTCAGGTCTAGATATTCATTAATACCAGCTAATTGGGTCTCACCACTGAAATGTTGATAGCCACTACACCCAGTTGTAATTATCACTGTTTATACATGATATCTTAACATACAGAAAGTTATGTCAGTGGGGGCAAATACATTTTTAAAATTAGTGCAAAAAGCTGAATATGGTATTCTGGTATAAGTGATCATTGGACAGTATTTTTCAAAATTATTCTTGATTTAGTTATTGAACTTGGCAGACTGATATAAGATTTTAAGGTGATAATATATGATAAAACAAGTACTTTATCTCTTTATTTAGCTTGATATTTATTTGATATTAATTTGTTTTGATATTTATAAAAATCAACTGAAGCTTGTTAGGGCAAACTTGGAATTAGATACTTGATATATGTCCAGTATATCAGGTATGATATGATATCCAGTGTCTCGCAGAAGCCAGTGCCAGTATGGTAGACAGATGAGAGGAGGTTGTGGCATTCAGATTAGGGCAACTGGAGAGGCACAGAGAGACTGTTTTTAGAGTGGGTTTAGGGGCAGGAATCCAGTTCCTGGGATGGGATTGGTAGATAATTTATAGCAAGAACAAAGCAGGGTATTTATCCTGGGATGACTCAGACACAGGGTACAACTGAGTATAGGTTGAATAAGGCAGAAGCTTTTTCTTATCCCCTCTTCCCAACCACAACTAGTAGTACTCGTTTGTTGCCAAGTTCAGGAGTGGCGTGCTGGATTTTCTACAGAAATCAGAACTGATGGTCGAGATCTGGGCCAAGCTGAGTATGTAGGTTGGGCCAGGTGATTCTGTGTTTAGAATTAGAGTCCTATTTGGAAAGTATTGGGAATGTGGGTAGACAAGGAAACGAGGAAGATTGCTGAGCACCTACTAACACATACTTAAAAATAGGAGGGGAACAGGTGGATGTTTCCAGTTCTGTCTGGCTTTAGTATCTGTGCCCCAGCTTGCTCCTTCCCTTCTTCCTGAGAGTAGAAATTGTTTCAGAAGTGTTGTGGCATTAGTTGTGTTCAATTTGTCTATTTAGTTATTTGAGAAAGTCTTTTTGCTTTTGGTCTCCTGCCTGCCTTCTGTATATTATTTTTTAAAAGATTTTATTTTTTATTTATTCATGAGAGACAGAAAGGCAGAGACATAGAGGGAGAAGCAGGCTCCCTGCAAGGAATCTGATGCGGCACTCGATCCTAGAACGCCGGGATCACGAACTGAGCCAAAGGCAGATGCTCAACTACTGAGCCACCCAGGTGTCCCTGTATATTATGTTTTAAGTTTATAAGAGCAGATACTTGACCTGTCACTCAGAAAATGTAGACACTGTCATTAATTCTCTTAAGTATGTAGTTTTCTTCTAGTACCATTTCTACATTACCTTTTCCTGTGCTAGAGCACGTGCTACCATTAGAAATTCTTAAATATCTGTCTAGGCTCATGGAAATGAAAATATATTTGCAAATGATATACATGGGTAGCTATGATATGAGTATACAATCAAGAAATGTTCTGGTTAAGGGCAGCTGTGTGGCTTAGTCCGTTGAATGTCTGACTCTTGATCTTTTTTGGCTCAGGTCTTGATTTCAGGGTCGCGAGTTCAAGCCTCCAGGGGCTTTAAAAAACATTTTTTAAAAAGATTTTATTTATTTATTCATGAGAGAGAGAGAGAGAGAGGCAGAGACACAGGGGGAGAAGCAGGCTCCCTTTGGGGAGCCTGATGTGGGACTCAATCCCAGGACCCTGAGATCATGCCTTGGGCTAAAGGCAGACGCTCAACTGCTGAGCCACCCAGGCATCCCTAAAAAACATTTTGGTTGAAATTTTGTTACTGGTCTGTGTATACATGATCATTGCTTGATTTGTCATTCTTTTCACCTTGTCATCTCCTCAGAAGACTTATAGCAGAAATCGGGGAGATTAACACAGGGAGGAAAAATGCCTCTTTGAGCAAGGAGAAATCTTTTAAAAAATTCATATTCATCATTAAAAGGGCAGTAGATTTTCTTCTTTTGAAGGTATGTATTTACATCTAACAATTTTTTGGTGAGCTTTTCATTTCTTGACCTATGTATTCAAAGTTGCCACCTATCATTTGATGTAAGAAATTATAATAACTTGCCTGTTTTGATTGAAATGTACTATTGCAGGAACTAAATTTACCTTTTAGCATTTCACAATCTCAGCCTAAATGACAGACTTCTGTGCGTTGTCTTCTAAGTAGATAGGCCAGTAAAAGGATCATGCCTATGGGTCTCGTCAGGAGTTCATAAAAAATTTTTCTTCCCTGCTCAGCTTGAGTAGATAAACATGATAAAGATCGTTTTATTGGGGGTTCCTGGATGGCTCTGTTGGTAGAGCATGTGACTCTTGAACTCAGGGTCAGGAGTTCGAGCTCCATGTTAGGTGTAGAGATTACTTTTTAAAAAAGATAATATTATGATAGAACGCAAGTTTTTGTAGATACTTTATGAGATTATGGACCTGACATATGAATAAATCTAGTTTTACCAGCAGAGATAGTTTTGTAATTCCTCAGGTAGTTGAAGTTTTAAAAGAGGATATTAAAAAATATGTTTCTACCCTTATAGTTGACTTTTTCCATACAAACAATAAAATTGTAAGTTAGGGGATGCTGGGTGGCTCAGCGGTTGAGCCTCTGCCTTTGGCTCAGGGCATGATCCCAGAAGTCCCGCATTGGGCCCCAGCGAAAGGTGCCTGCTTCTCCCTCTGCCTGTGTCTCTGCCTCTCTCCCTGTGTCTTTCATGAATAAATAAATAAAATCCTAAAAACATTTAAATTGTAAGTTAAAAATGTAGGAATCACCTACATTGTCACCACCCTGATATGCTGTTACATTTGCTGCTGCTTTTTTGTTGTTGGTAATATTGCATCTTAATATTGGCCTTTGATGTATCAAACTTGATCCCTGTTGCCACTACAGTCATCGTAAATATTTTCCATGTATTAGTTTTATATAATTGCATTTTAAATTATCAGCTGGACATTTAGGTAGTTCCTACTTTAAAGTGTTTAGTATTAGTAATGGTGGCATTACAGAAAGTTAATATGTATTTCTTAGATGTGATTCTCATAGATAGAAGGATGTAATCCGTTTAGGAGGAGTGTTAAGATAATAGGTTGGCATGTTTGTGCTAATTTTGCTGGCTGTTAGCAGCTGAATATTTCTTTTCTTTCTTTTTTTTAAAAAAAGATTTATTTATTAATTTATTCCTGAGGGTTGGGTGGGCAGAGACACAGGCAGAGGGAGAAGCAGGCTCCATGCAGGGAGCCCGATGTGGGACTCGATCCCGGGTCTCCAGGGTCAGGCCCTGGGCTGAAGGCAGCGCTAAACTGCTGAGCCACCCGGGGTGCCCTCTTTTTTTCTTTTTAAAAAATTTTATTATCTGGGAGAAAGAGTGTGCGCGAGTGCCTGTACAACCAGGGGGAAGGAGAGGGAGAAGCAGACTCCCCACTGAGCAGGGAGCAGGCTCAATACCAGGAATCTGGAGATCATGACCTGAGCCAAAGGCACACAGTTAATCTACTGGCTACCCAGGTGCTCCAGCAGCTATTTCTTGCATTTTTAGGGATATAACACACCTAGCTACTTTAAGTGTTCCTCTTACTCCCCAATAATATGTGGATTCTGAGGAACCTTGTTAGTGTGGCTCTCTCTTTTGCACCTTTTTACTTTTTTGATACCACTTGGGATTGAATTAAAAGAACTTTGAAACAGTTACTCTTTTACCAAAAAATCAAAATTACTTTAAGATTTTTAAACAATAACCTAGAAAAACAGGTTTTTATGTATTTTTAATTTTTCAAGCAGGGTAATTTTAATGAATTTAAGTCATTTGAATATAAAGATGTGTAATTATATAATTTTTTATACATTTGTGTTTATGCTATAGTAATTGGTGTCCAATATGTTTTCAGAAGTGAGAGAAGAAAACATTTTTATTATTGAATTAATTTAACATGGAATGTAAACTTTGAGTAATAGGCCATAAACATATTTATTATAGATGACTTGAAAAAGTTATGGTGATCAAGTTTTAGCTTTTAGATCTCTGTTTATATCAAAAACAGTGTTGCTGAGAGCATTTACTTGAATTTAATGTATAGAATTAAAAATATATAATCACTTGTTTTATTCATCCATCTGAAAGAGTTCTAGAGTTTTAGAGAACAAGCAGGGGGAGCAGCAGGCAGAGGGGAGGGAGAAGCAAGCTCCCACTGAGCAGGGAGCCTGATGTGGAGCTCAATCCCAGGACCCTGACTTGAGCTGAGCCAAGGTGCCACCCAGGTGCCCCTATAATAATCTATTTTTCATTCAGTAATTTATACGAATGTGTCAACAAACCTTTAATGGCAGTATACTGTACAGTTAAGCCTAAGGAAGTGGTTTTTAAAATATATTTAACGTATCTACAAGTGTGTTTGCTTAGTTTTCAGTGAGGAGAAACAAGCTAATTGCTGGATATATTTTTTCTCAAAGGAACATAGTGATAGGAATTTAAAAGCAAATTTCATTTCTATGATTTATCTTTCAAAGTTTTTTGGAATGTTAATTCTTTTTATAGTAGTTACAGAGAATTGGTATAAGTGATAAAAAAAAAAAATCTCCGTTTTTCCTTGACACTAGGTGAGAGCTCCACCTTGTGATCTTTGAGTATATTTTTCTAAAAAAATTAGTAAGCTACAGTAGGCCAGAAATGGTGTGGTGAGTTTGATCATTCAATTCATACTTTTATTTGAACATTACATATTGTTACAGTTTTGGGTTTCCCAACTAAGGACAAATGGTATTAAGTATATTTAAAGACCTTGTTTGTAAGTTTTTTAATGTAAATCTTTGGGGGGAATCAAATTATATTTATATACAACTGTAGACATTTAAAATAAAAAGAAAAAATTCATAGTCCTTCCTGCAGATAAAGTTCTTAAAAAAACCTAATACTAATTTACCCATTGTTTCCCCTCCTTTGAAGTAGAAAGCAACTTATATTCAGAGCTATGAAAAAATGTTTTGGTGGCAAATTGATTATTTAGACAATGATTAAAATAGTGAAAACTCAGATACAAGTAGTTTAGTATTTGTTTATTAATATTAGGTGGCAATAGAGGTAGGTCCCTTCCTGTAGCAACATTTTCATGTTTATTGGTACAAGTAGTTCCGTAAGGGCAAGGGTCTCTCCTGTTCACCACTCTATGCCCCAGTGCCCAACACTGCGTTTGGCACATGGTAGATAGTTTAATTGGTTGGATGGATTCTTAATATTTAAAAACTTCTTAAACACGTATTTAACTGGGATAAGGAGTTGGCCAGTTTAATAATTCTTCTAAATCTATTAGACCATGCTGGGATATCTCTTTGTAAAATAAAGACACCTTGTTTGGGAGACTTACATTTTTATAAATTCCATTTTTCTTTTGTGTTTACTTTGGTTTCTGATTACCAGATGCATGTTATATAGCCCTATATGCTGAACAAAATAATCTGACCTGGCAAAACTTGTACACTAGAAATTTGTGCTATTTAGAGGAATGTGGTAAGTGTATCACATAATACTTATTTTATTTGGTGTTCTCTGCTTTTCAGAGTTGATGCATTCTTTATATCCCATTGGAGAATATATTTATGAACTACTTAAAACTGTATATTTAAGGAATGCAGCAAGTTTGGTTTTATAAAATGCTTGAGGGGTGTGTAGAGGGCATTGCAGATAGGCAGCAAAACAAGCCCTTTATTTCCAACTTGCCATCTAGATCTCCTGACATGTTGGTTAGAGATTTTTAGCTCCCCATACTCCTCTATACTTCTCCAGCTCCTTTGTAAAACACTGAATTGTTTTTTTAAGAAGTTATTTATTTTTTTTAATGAGTTGGGATTTTAAGGAAGCTAGAGTGTTTCCTACATGTGATGGCAAGCTTCAGAACTCTGGTGTGCTTCTTAGATAATTCCTTAGGTTATAATAAGATTATAAACAGATTAACAATTAGTGGTTTAAGGGAGAACAATCTTGGGACCATGTTTTAGTGCAAGAAGATCATTCTAACAGTCATATATAAATAAAAATTTTATGATATGAGTGGTTTTCAAAAAAAAAAAAACCTCAGTGATGGTACAGACAATTCTTGATTATTCATGGCTTGATTTCTGGATTATTCATTCTTGTTTCTCCTATTACCTCATTATTTTGTTGTTCATAGTAGCTTAATTAGTGTGAGATAGGAAATGCAGTGTTTTGAATTTCTATTAATTGAATATTACTAGCCATTTATGATGTTTTTTAGGGATTTAAAATTAATCGGAAAAAATGAGGCGCCTGGCTGGTTCAGTTGGTAGAGCATGCGACTCCTGATCTTGGGGTTGTGAGTTTGAGCCCCACCTTGGGTGTAGAGGTTACTTTTAAAAAATCTTAAGGGGATCCCTGGGTGGCGCAGCAGTTTGGCGCCTGCCTTTGGCCCAGGGTGCGATCCTGGAGACCCGGGATCGAATCCCACATCAGGCTCCCGGTGCATGGAGCCTGCTTCTCCCTCTGCCTGTGTCTCTGCCTTTCTCTCTCTCTCTCTCTGTATGACTATCATAAATAAATAATAAAAAAAATAAAAAAATAAAAAAATAAAAAAAATCTTAAAATTAATGGAAAGGTTGAATTGTCAGTTTCTTGTATAATGTCTTTATTGGAAGAGATTGGAAGTTAATCAGTATATAGTATTTTAACATTTATTATTAATTGGATATATTTTGTCTTACTCCTTTTTCTTTAGGCAGCCATCAAGTACCAGATTAGCATGGAAATATAACAAGAAAATTATATAAGAAAGTTATACACAGGATTAAGAGCCTCAGACTCAGCCTATTTTCTCTTTTTTTTGTTACAGACATGTCATTTGGTTTTATATAATTCTCTCAGTTACGAACTACATCTTTGACTTTCAAAACCAGAAATAATATCCCTCCTAAGGCCAAACTAAACTTATTTTGGTCACAAATGGTATTCATCTGTTGTCCATATGACGTTATTGGTATTTAAATTGATTGTAAGTTCCTTGAGGGAATAGATCAGAGGTACTATTTTTTCCCCTTCGCTGTTCAACACAGTGTGGTATTATTACGAAGTGGTTATTTATTAATGAGGAAGACTTTGGGATGTAGGTTTCTTTTATTGTAGAAGAGCCTTTTTTTTTTTTTAAAAAAAAAAAAAGTAGGTTCTGTGCCCAAAGTGGTGCTTGAACTTATGACCCCAAGATCAAGAGTTGCATTGTTTTACGGACTAAGCAAACCAGGTGCCCCTAGCTAACTCCTTTTAACTATACTGTACATCATTAGCAAAAAGCTGTAGAATTTTCAGGCATCTTGTATTATGGTTTAAACTTGTCATAAGGATTTTAGGACCAGTACAAGAGTCACATCCTATTCCTAGTTAGGGCATAGGTCTTCTTAAGCCAAAGTAGAGAATCATAACATTTTATTTTTTTTAATTAAAATTGGAACATTTATTTATTTTATTTTTTTTTAAATTGGAACATTTATTGTGTGACTAATCGTTGAAATCCTTAAGATGAGCTGGATGTTGCAATAGCTGCCCTCTTAAATTTAGGTGGTGTTCTTCATGGAATCCATGCCCGAATCTGCATTAATACAATTTTTGGGTGCCTCATTTGGCCAGTCCCAGTGATATTTTTTCTCTTAGCCTTGGCATCTCAGTTATACTGTCTCTTCCGCTTGGCAAGTTAGCCACATTTGCCACATGTCGACTTCTGAATGTGGTAGGCCTTATAGCCATAGCTACTACACAATGTGTGTGTCTTACTGCAATGCTTTCCAGTGATTATGTTCCCCTTCATCATCTTGTTTCTGTGGCTAAGACCAAAGCGAGACTCATAACAAAATTTAAAAATAATTGTCTGTAATGTAAGCTTTTTCTTTGTATCTGTTGTTACTGTTGTGGGACCACAGCAGTTTATAACGAATCCATTTCTAGAGAAGGCAATCATGGTGTCTGGGTGGCTCAGTCAGTTAAACGTCTGATTCTTGATTTCCGGTTAGGTCATGATCTCAGGGTCCTGGGATCAAGCCCCTTATTGGGCTCCCTACTCAATGGGGAGTCTGTTTGCCTCCTCCTCCCTCTGCCCCTTCCCCTGCTCAGGCACACATGCTCTCTTTCTCAAATAAATAAATAAATCATAAAAATAAAAGAAAAAGCAGTCAAATGCAAGGGAAAAAAATCCTTATTTATTAAAGGACAGAAGCAGACCTTGGGAAATTTAGTTTTTGAGTATACATAGCCTTCCCAATATTTTTCATTTGTTTGTAATAAATATGGCATCCCTTCCCTTAAAGGAATTGTTTGTCTTAGAAGAAAGAAGCAAACCATTGTTTTACCCACGTAAATCTATGAATATATTTCTGACATTGGAGTGTTCCAGAAGATGATAAAGAAATGATAGCAGCTCCAGAAATACCAACTGATTTTAATCTACTACAGTAAGTATATTATGAAAAATTTTAAATACTTTTTCCACAAAATGGGAAATAGTTTAACTTCAGTTAAAATTACTTCTACAGAAGACCTAATAAATTATATATAACTTGAAACAGTTTATATCAGTGCTTATTGGTCTCTGTAATAGTAATTTCGTGTATTTTTGTACTAAGTTTTAAATTTATTTTTTAATTTAGATATAGTACAGTTATTTTGCTGTGCAGTTCTTTTTTTTTTTAAATTGCAGTTCTTTGAATCCATATTTGATTTTACAATAGCAACTGTTTTGAGGGAGTGCCATTAAATTCTTCAAGTTAGTAAGTATTCTTATTGGTAAGGAATATATATACACACACACACACACACCACATCGTAGTATTTAGTATGTAATGTTAGATTTCTTTTATAAAATCCACTGGTAATATAGGCTTAACCAAATCTGGGAAGGTAGGATATGCTTTCCATATATTTTTTTCAGAAAGAAATTGCATGCTTAATGGCATGGTATTTAAATATTGCATATTTAAAGTGACTTCAACATAGATATTTTCTTTACTTTGGTCTTAAGAGCTACCTATACTCTTTATTCAACTTTTATTCTAATTACTCTTTAGTATTTGATGTAGGAAGAAATTTGAGCTGCTGTATGTAATAGTAGTTTTCCTTCTAAGCTGCAGTTTTCATGAGATGCCTCCGTGAAAAGGGAACCTTTAAACTGCCTTTGGATCCCTTTAACTTTACACACATATACACCATATATACTATATGCTGTTGGAATCTTGATATCACTTGATACGAAAATAGTTTTGATTGCTAAAAATTTGAAAACATCAGATAGATACCTTTGTACATAAAGGTAGCTGGTGTCTACTTTTGACTTTATAGATTTTCATTTTTAAAATAATTTTATTATCTTCAGTGCAGACTAATAACGTCCACTGGGATATTGCTAGTATTTCAAAGTATGCTTTTAATGGGATTTTAACCCCGTTATATAATGAATCTATTTTAAGATTCTTGAGGAAAATTTGTGTTTGAGGCAGGATATGGGATAGTCTAAGAAAAAAATAATTTTTGGTTGGACTTTTATGAACTTTCTTAAATATGTTAATTAAGATTGGAGACAATTAAGAATATTTGTATTATAAACTAGACTACTGACTATTACACTACCTCAAGTAATTAAGTCCTGAGATAGGATAACGAATAAGAGGGAATTGATGTTGTAGTAGAGGTAGAATAGACAGTATTTGGTTGGGTATGTGAGATGGGGAGCATGGTAAAGAGAAAGGAGTAGAAGAGTCATATGATAGATGACTCATGAAATTTCAAGCCACTGAAAAGTTAACTTAGTATGCTCCATAAACATACCAGCATGGGTTATTTTACTTAGGAAAGGTGGTGCTGGTGTTCTTTGGATTTTAAAGCAGAGGAAAACATTCGAGAAAGACAGATTTTCAAGAATAATTTCTCTGGTTAGGGATATTTTAGATTCCTATCCTGATTACTCACTTCAGCTTTCTTCATAAGGTTTTCCAGTTAGTAATCAAACCTCTAGTGGCTCATTCTTTTAGTTGGGATAGCCTGGAGATGAGGATTAAGAGCGTAATTGAGCCTGTGATTACTCTGTGGCCATTGGAATATTGCGGAGAATAGTAATTGTTTGCAAACTTATAGCAGATACTGAGCTAAGAGAGCTGGTATCCCACAAATGTCTTGGGAGGAAAGAGGTATTACTTACATATACAGCAAGATACTTAAAAATTTTTTCTTTCTTTCTTGCTTTTTTTTTTTTTGCAAGGCCATATAGGCATGTGGGAAGAATATTGATGACAACAATCTTCTTAAAGATGTAACAGGCATGAGTTTCAGGGTTAATATTATGGTAGTCATTCAGCTTTTGGTGCATTTATTCTGGGAAATGATATTTATTATAGTCCCTTTCCTCACAACTTCTAGGACACAGTTAGGATTGTCTCTATACATTGTTTAAATTACTTTGTAGGGTAAGTGCTATAAATAGTGATTTTTTTTTCCTTGCTAGCACCTTAACCACTAGTGTAGATAAATAAAGTATTCCTACCTCAGAGCCTCTGGACAACTGGTTATTGTGGCAGTAAAAGAGGAAATAGAAGAAATCTAGTTAGAGAAGACTAGCTTTAGAAAGAATAGCTTTGCAAAAAAAAAAAAAAAAAAAAAAAAAAAAAAAAAAAAAAAAAAAAGAAAGAATAGCTTTGCATTTTGATTCCATTTGTTTTAAGCAAAACTGGTAGTAAGATTACATATTTGAAGTGGTAAAACTTTTACCTTTTATGGGTGTGGCTCGATTCTAAAATCTATTATGACCCAAATTCCAAGTGTGCCTTGCCTTAAGCATTTAAATGAGGGTATGTTACTACTATTAAGGTAGTTCAACCCATGTTTGCATATATAGGAAGCATTACACATGTGTATTTAAACTAGTCTTCTTCCTTATATGTGAGAAAATCCAGATTATATAAAACACTCCACCTATTCTAAAATAAGGGAGAATTTTTAGAATTACAGATTTACATCTTGGAGGATATTGAAGCAACTTTAGAGATTTCATTCTTTCTTGCATATACATTGTTTATAGGTGAAAAGATTGAGGGGTTGTCACTTGTCTAGGGTCACACAGTTTCTTAGTACTAGACCCAGTTCTCCTGAATGTAGTTTACCACCTCTTTACTTCGTAAAGGATTTTGATCAGTTACCACTTCCCTATTGTATTTCAAATGATTTAGTTTGTAAAAATGTTTTATATATATCCTTTCAGAAATACATACTTTGTATAGTTATTCTTAGATTTACAAATATTTTTTGAGTGAGAGAGGATTGGTCAGAGGATCCTTTAATATTACTAAAAATTCCCTAATAAAGGTCATCCAGTTCCTAGTGTTAAAATACAGTCTTATCTGAACTCCATAGTCTTGAATCAGAAAATGAAACTAGCCATTACAATAGAATACTGTAGTTCCTAGAGTTAAAAGATGTTTAGATATTTTTGTTTTAGTTTATTGTTTTATAGTTGGTTATATAATTTTATGTTTGGTAATATGCTATGGTATGATGTTTTGGGAAAGCATCTTAATTATATTTAATGCTTATAAGGAGTTTTGTAAAGAGTTAACCAAGCCTTTCTTTTAGAAAATATGGCAAAAATTAGAAACTCCCTATATTTCTAAGGAAAGTTTTAAATAATTGCTTATCTTTCTGTCACAGGGAGTCAGAAACACATTTTTCTTCTGACACAGATTTTGAAGACATTGAAGGAAAAAATCAAAAGCAAGGCAAAGGAAAAGTATGTACAGAATATATGACTTTATTTTGGTTCTTAAGGTCATTTGTATACATATATGCATATACATATAAGAAGATATATGTAGTTGTTTTAGTTATGTTTCAGACATTATCTTTTAAAAGTGCCTTTTCCCCACTAGTAAGCCTTCTGAATACATATGGTTTCTTTGGCTTTTAGGTCAAATATCTTTTGATTATCTAGTTCCAGTACTGTAAAGTTGAAATTAATAATACGTCATTGTTTGTTTTTAAAAAAACTTTATTACGTTTTTAATTTTTATTTCCAGTATAGTTGATATAGAGTATAATACTAGTTTTAGGTGTACAATATAGTGATTCAGTAATTCTATACATTACTCAGTGCTCATTATGATAAGTATACTGTTTAATACCCTTCACTTATTTCACCCATTTCCCCCACCCCATAACCATCTGTTTATTTTCTGTAGTCTGTTCTCTTAAGAGTCTGTTTCTTGGTTTCTCTCTTTTTTTCCTTTGTTAAATTCCACATGAGTGAAATCATACGGTATTTGTCTTTCTCTGACTTATTTTGTTTTTTGTTTTTTCCATGAAAGTAATTTTATTTTGTTTAAAATTTTTTTTTTTACTGGAGTTCAATTTGCCAACATTTAGCGTAACACACAGTGCTCATCCCACCAAGTGCTCCCCCTCAGTGCCTATCACCCAGTCACCCCAACTCCCCGCCCATCTCCCCTTCTATTACCCCCTGTTCATTTCCAGTGAGGGTGAGTTATTTTGATTAACATTATACTCTGTAGCTTCATCCATGTTTTTGCAAATGGCAAGATTTCATTCTTTTTTTGTGGCTGAATAATTTTCATATATATATATATATTGCTGATGGACATTTGCACTGCTGCCATAATTTGGCTATTGTAAATAGTGCTGCAGTAAACATAGGGGTGCATATATTCTTCCGAATTAGTGTTGTGGTATTCTTTGGGTCAATACCCACTAGTGTAATTTGTGAATCATAAGGTAGTTCTATTTTTAATGTTTTAAGGACCTTCCATACTGTTTTCCACTGTGGCTGCATCAGTTTGCATTCCCACCAACAGTGCATGAGGGTTCCTTTTCTACACATCCTCACTAACACTTGTTGTTTCTATTTCTAATAGTTTATTTTGTAAAGCATAGTATGCTAAGCACAATGTGATATTCTGTTGGCTTTATTTTTTTTTCCTGTTGGCTTTATTCACACATGAGTAGTCAAATATAAAGCAAAGCAATCAATAAAACTTTTTATTCTAAAGCATCCTAAAAATGTAACCTATAACCAGTTTAAATCTAACAGGTTACAATTGACAAGAATTTTACTTTTTATAAGTAATGCCAAGGATAAAAACTAACAAAGTGAGGGGGCACCTGGCTGGCTCAGTCAGAAGAACATTTGACTCTTCACTTCTGGTTCATGAGTTCGAGTCTTACATTGGGTGTAGGGATCACTTAAATATAAAGAAAACTAAAAGAAGAAAAACTAACAAAGTGAGGTTCTGAGTAAATAGAGTGCAAATTTAGAATATGAGTGTGTAGCTTGAGGGCTCTGGATAACTTGGTGAATGGATGAATTATTTTGCTCTTTTGGAAAGTATATTTGATTCTGTGCATGTGTGTAAATACATTGTGCAAAAGATGACTTGTTTCTGTTTACCATTTTCTTTCCCAAAATGAAGTTTGGATTTATATTTTCTTATGACACACTTATATTTTTTAAAATTTTGTTTAAATGAACAAGTAGATAAAGAATAAATTATTTATTTAAAGAGAACATGAACAGGCCTAAGGGCAGAGAGAGGGAGAGAGAGAATCTCAAGCAGACTCCATGCTGAGCATGGAGCCAGCCCTACTTGGGGCTCGATCTCCTGACCCTGAGATCATGACCTAAGTTGAAATCAAGAGACAGACACTTAACTGAGTCACCCAGGTGCCCTGACAGATTTAAAAAATCTAAATAATACAAAAATGCACAATGAACAAAGTAAATTTCCCTATAAACCTTTCACACAGAGGTAATGTATTCTTTAAACATTTTGATGAACATTCTTTTATTCGTATAACTGCTTATAAACATGCACACAGAATTTTATTTAAATGGATTCATACTATGCAAACTGTTTTCATTTGCTTTTAAAAGTCAGTAGTATGTTGTGTGCAGCTTTCCTATCAATGAATTTTTCTTGTCATTTCTAATGATGTTAGAGCATCCCATTTGATGTATGGAATATAATTTATTTAACTAGTACTTGGCATATATTTTTAGAGTTCACATAATCCATGTTTCATAATTTCAAATGCTTTTTTAGTTCTTAAAAAGAAGTTTTGAAGCAGAAAAAGTGTGAATGAATAAAATGTTAACTCATGACTATTAAAGATAGCCATAATTCTAGTGGGTAGTATATGGTTATTCATTAGAAAACCATTTTTTTTTTTGGTTTTGCAACCATCTTGCAAAACTGAAATCTACTTTTGACTTTGTTTTTTTAAAAGATTTTATTTGTTTATTCATGAGAGACATGGAAAGAAAGGCAGAGACACAGGGAGAGGGAGAAGCAGGCTCCTCCCAGGGAGCCCGATGTGGGACTCAATCCCAGGACCAGGATCACACCCTGAGCCAAAGGCAGATGCTCAACTGCTGAGCCACCCAGGTGTCCCCTACTTTTGACTTTGATTTAATTTGCAGATTAGGACAAGATGCACAGTGGTATCTGAATAGAGAGCTCTCCAAAGTTTTTGTGCCACAGTTTATTATTTTTAAAATTTTTTTTATTTTTTAAAGATTTTATTTATTTATTCATGAGACACACACACACACACACACACACACACACACGCAGAGACACAGGCAGAGGGAGAAGCACGCTCCATGCAGAGAGCCTGACGTGGGACTCAATCCCCGGCCTCCAGGATCAGGCTCTGGGCTGAAGGCGGTGCTAAACCGCTGAGCCACCGGGGTGCCCTGTGCCACAGTTTAACTTTAGATAGTCACTGCTATGAGTAAGGTGTTTAGGGCTCACATTAACATATTATTATAGTGATAATAATAATTGCATTTTGACAGTATGCTATGTATGTTCCAACCACTGTGCTAATATATGTTATCTTATTTAAAATTTGAACCACCCAGAGGATTAGAAAACGTCCTTATTTTATAGATAGGAAACTGGTCCAGAGAAGCTCAGTGGTTAAAGGATTTGAGCCCATATCTGTTAAAAGGTACTCTTAATCCACTGTATGTACTATGCTACCTCATAGTCTTTTTTTTTTTTTAAAGATTTTATTTATATGAGAGAGCAGAGGAGAGAGAGAGAGCGAGAGCGAGCGTGCATGTGTGTGAACTAGGGGCAAGGGGAGAGGGAGAGGGAGAAGCAGACACCCTGCTGAGTAGGGAGTCCCATGTGGGTCTCCATTCCAGGACCCTGGGATCATGATGACGTGAGCTGAAGGCAGACGCTGAACTGACTCAGCCACCTAGCCACCCCTGTAGTCTTTCTTTTTCTTTTCTTTTTTTAAGATTTTATTTATTTATTCATGAGAGAGACAGAGAGAGGCAGGCTCCTGTGGGGACCCTGATGTGGATCTCAATCCCAGGACCCTGGGATCACTATCTGAGCCAAAGGCAGATGCTCAACTACTGAGCTACCCAGGCACCCTATCCTATAGTCTTTCTTTAGAGATGTTTTTCATCCACAAGATTGTACCCAGGTTAGTATGTTGATTTCTTGTACATCCCTGTATTATGATTCCTTGCACGTTGTTTTTTTCTAGCATAGCATATTCATTGAGCCATTTTAATTATACTAGTTTTCCATACCAACAGGGAATATTGAAGCATATGATAGATAAATTGCAAATATATAGTTCCATTTAATTAACATTAACATTTTATTCTTTCCTAGTGTACTCTCTGTAGTTGATCTTTTCTTTCACCCTTATCTCTGAAATTCCTTTTGCTGGGGACAATAACCTTTCATTCTACAATTAGGAATTAATGACTTAGGTTCACAAAGACTGACTCTTATTAGCAAAATAATGTAAATTAACAAGTAATAGATTTCAGTTCTTAGGAGGGACTTTGAAGTAGTTGTTAAAAGAGTAGGGTGATTTTGGACTCTTGAGGAAGGAGGAAGGACCCTCCATGGAACAAAGTATAGAAACGTACAGGCTGTCAGTAGAAATATGTTTGTAGACCTGGCGGTAGATCAGGGGTCTGCCAAACTACAGCCTGTTTTTATACTGCCTATGAGCTTAGAATGGTTTTTATATTTATAAAGGGTTATAAAAATAAACAAAGAATATGTGACAGAGATGGAATGTGGTGGCCCGCGAAGCCTGAAATATTTACTGTCTGGTATTTTATAGAAAGTTTGCCGATCCTTACTCTAGATCATAGAAATGTGTAGGTTGATAAGAGACCTGGAAATAATCTAATCTGTAAAGATTTAATACAACTCTATGACCTTTTAGAAATGAGGACTCTGAGTTAGGAAAGACTTGCTTTTCTATAACAAGGTATAAAGGCTATGGGAGGTATTTTATAACTGAGGCATGTAGGCAACCTTTTCACTGATTTATGAAGTCCCCACTACCCAATATTGACAATTTCCTTATAAAGGGGCTTCATTTCCATAGTGTTCATTAACTGAATTATCATGATAAGTGTTATCACCAGTTGTACAGAGGAACATGATTTTTAAAATTTGAATTTGCCTTCATTTATCCAGAATAAAAATGAGGTTGATATACCTATTCATACTTGTAAAAATTCCCTTGTCAGTGTACTGCAATAATTTATAAGACTAACATTAGATAGGATTTAAAAATTTGAACTAAGTTTGAGTTATGTATTTGATAAAGTGTTTTGCTATTCTTGCTGCCCACTGCGGTCTGTACCTTAAAGAAGCAACCCTATGAGATAGGCACAGTTTTATCTTTACTTTACAAATTAGAAAATCTGAAGCACAGTATGGTTAAGTAACTTGCCTAACATCACTCAGTTAATAGGAATAAAAATTTGGACCATGAAGTCTGTCAGTTTTCAGTGTCACATGAGGTGGCTGATAGTATAAATAAAAAAGTTGATACCATAAAGAGGCTGTCTCAACCATATCATTTTATTATGGCATATGTGTATGGCACTCTTCTTTAGGTCAGGGTTAGGCATGTTATAATTATGTATCCTTTTAACTGCTTCAGCTGTATCTTCATTTTGAATTTTCAAGGATAATAATATAACTTAACTAACTTGTATTTTTATGCAGACTTGTAAAAAAGGCAAAAAGGGCCCAGGAGAAAAGGGCAAGGGTGGAAATGGAGGAGGAAAACCTCCTTCTGGTCCAAACCGAATGAATGGTCATCACCAACAGAATGGAGTTGAAAACATGATGTTGTTTGAAGTTGTTAAAATGGGCAAGAGTGCTATGCAGGTAATGTTTATTGTGTTCTTCCCAGTTTATTTGTACATTTTAAACTTCAGTGAGTTATATGAAATCCCGGAATTTTCTAATTGCATTAAAAAATTCTAACATTGCTTATTAGAAAACAACAAAATCATCAGAAATAACAAAGTCATCTGTCTGTTCAGACCATATGACCTTTTAAATTGTGTCTTGAATGATTTTCTACTGCATTATTTTCTTTTAATGGCATATAATAAAAAATCATTTGCTCAAAAAATATGCTGATGTAAATTATGAGTTTTCAATTTCCTCTGAATTTGTATGTCTGCCATTAAAATACGAAATCCTTGGCCCATATAGAATTCTTGGTTGAGTGACCTAATACAATCACTACCCACTTTATTGAATTGAGTTATGTTGATCACTATTGTCTGTTAAAGTTTATTACTTGTGCTATTTCTTAGGAAAAGAGTAAAAAGTAAGAGTCATGTCCATGTCAAATCATCCTAATTTTGTTTCTTCTGCATAATTTTATGACAATAGAAGCATTTAGGGTTTACAATGGAAGCTAAACCCACATGGTTTCTAAAAAATTGGATAAACCCTATACTCAAAAGAATATACATGCTCAATAAAGTTATTTTTTAATTTATAAAAGCTACAGGGAATTGCTTTCAGAGAATTAATTTTAATCAAAAAAGGTGCACATGGATGGTTTATGGAGAGCTAGCCATTTAAGCTTTCTGTTATTAAAGAGTAACACCTTCAAATCTTGTTTATAAATATGGACTTACCTGAATATGTATGGTTTTGTAAATAAATTTTAAGTATCAAATGGGACTGATAATAGCATTCTGACATGTAATATAAAAATTGTTAGTTGTTTTGAGCTATCCCCAGTTGTATAGAGGAATATGATTTTTAAAATTTGAATTTGCCTTCATTTATTCATGTATGGTTTGCTTTTTCTATAGTTGTCATGTGGGTATGGATTTTATTTCTTTAATGTTTTAAATGATTATTTCATATATACATTTGATATTTTTAAAAACAATATCTCATTATATTATAGTGCTATGGTTTAGTCATTACCTAATTTAAAAAAAGTTATCCCCTTTTCTCTAGTTCGCATTTGGGTTAATTTTATCAAAGCAATACATTATCTCAATTATATATAGCATTTCATTACTTTCCTTTTTATTTTTATATAATACTTTTTTCTATAGTGTTTTATTGTAAGTTGTTAAATGCATTGGTCTTTTTTCTGGATGTCTTTCATTTTTGTTAACATCAGAAATTTCAACTTGTATCCACAGCTAATTAGGCTGTTCTATTTTTTTTTCTAGTCTATGGGGTTTTTAACTTTTTGACTCATCAAGAAAATTTTAATATAAAATGTTGAGGATTAAATTTTATATTTAATTTTTTTGTTATTGGTATCTCCATGTTTAAAGAGTGAACATTTTCCTTATTTTTGTGTTTATTATGGTTTGTCATATATTAAGGTTGTATCTCTGCTTTTTTCTGTTTCTAAATGTGCTTTCACCCTTAAAGTGGGATGTCAACAGTCTCTCTCCATTGATTTCCCTGAATCTACTCTACACTTCCAGTTTGTTTTGTATACTCCCACTTGTGTTGGTAATACAAAATTAGATCAAGGAAGTTTCCTGTGTACAAGCTTCCAGCAGTTGTTCCTTATCTAAAAGTTCCAGCCCAGATTTCTTTTTATGGTTTGCTTGTTATTCCCCAGCCACAGTATGTACCTCCACTCCCATACCTTTCTTTTTGTTTTTCCCTTTGCCTGGAATAGTCTTCTTTCCTTCTTTCCACGTCACATAAAATTAACTTAAGTCACATGTTACTCTTTTGAGTAGCATTCTTAGGCTCTTTCTCCCCTTGAATATGGGTGTTTCTTACTCTTCTCTTTATATTGTAGCACTTAATATAAATATATTAGCATATTGTATTATAGGTATGCATATGTCTGAATTTGCTTCTTATTAATTTCTTGATCAGGGACTGTATATTATTCATTTTTTTGTATTCCAGGATATACCTATTTCAGTCATTATAGGTGAGAGTAAGTATAAGACTGGTTGTGGTTTTAAAGTAGTTCTTACATTTAAAAAAAAAGGAGGGATCATGCATACATATGCCCCTAGTTTATTAGATAATACATGTTGAATTTTATTGAATGAATTCTTAGCATATTATCTGATAATTAAAATTTTTAAAGAGTTACCTTGTATTTTTATTACATCAGCCTTGTATTCCTAGTAGAGATTCTATTTGATCTGTCTGAATAACTTTTTAATGTGATGTGATATTTTGGGGGTAAGATTTCATTAAATATTTTTGTATCTTTATTGATGAAATAGCCTTTCTTCCAGTTATCTATTGCTGTATAACAAATCACTCGAAGCTTAATGATGTAAAGGAATGATCATTTTACTAGGCTTAATGATTATGTTGGTATAGAATTCAGACAGAACTAACCAGGTATGAAATTGTCTATGATGCCATCCACGATGGTTACAGCCTTACCTGAGACAGCTTTAATGCTCAGCAATTGCATAAACAGTTAAGATCTGTAATATCTGGAGGCACCTTTATTCATGTTTGGTACCTAGCCTGGACTGACTTGAAGGCTGGGTACAACTGGGACTGTTACCTGGAGTACCTGCAAATGGTTCTTGAATGTGGCTTAGGTTTCTTACGGTATGGCTTCTAGGTTTGGAGTTTGTCCTGAGCAGGAGTGCCTAGTTTTCTAGTGCTCCAAGAACCCAGTACAAAAGTTGAATGTTGTTCAATAACTTAATCTTGGAGGCATCATTTCTACTGCCTTCAGTCCTAGATAAGGTAATGTTAACCCCACTTCTTATTGAAGAACATTGGCAGACATTTTGGGCCATCTTTTATTTTATTTTATTTTTTAAAAAGATTTTATTTATTTGAGAGAGAGGACATGAACAGGGGGGAGGAAGATTGGGAGTGAGAGAAGTAGACTCCTGAGCAGGGATCCTGACATGGGGCTTGATGTGGGGCTCGATCCCAGGACCCTGGGGTCACAACCCGAGCTGGAGGCAGATGCTTAACCGACTGAGCCACCCAGGTACCCCTGGGCCTTGTTTTAAAACTCTCACAGTCCCATAATATATTCTCTTAATATTTATTACCCGTATCATATTTGGGAATAATCTTAAACATGTCTCTTTTATAAATTGATTTAGTTTACATACATAAGCTATTGTAAAATATAGAAAAGGACTGAAATCTAGAAATTAGGTAAAATTTTAGAAGATCTCCAGTCAATGTCTTTGAGCCAGGTAATTTTTAGATAATATTTCCTTTTTATTTTCTTTAATTTACACCAAATTTTACATAATTTGTTCATTTATTTTATAACCACATTTCATATTTATTGGTACATAACTTAAAACTTTTTTCCTCCTGATGATACTTAAAAAAATATTTATTTATTTATTAGAGAATGTGTGTGTGCACACTGAAACTTAGGGGAAGGACAGAGAAAAGAATCTTGAGCAGACTCCCCTGAGTGTGGAGCCCAACTCAGGGCTTCATCTTATAACCCTGAGAGACCCTGAGGTTGTGGCCTGAAGTGAAATCGAGTCGGATGCTCAACCAGTGGAGCCACTCTGATACCCCTATCATCCTAATTTTTAAAACTTGGCTCATTTAAAAATAGTTTTCATCTGCTTTATGGTTTCCTCTTCGATCCCCCAAGGAATAACTTGTTGCTTTTTATTTTTTTAGCTGTTTTATTTAAAAAAAAAAATACTATGTTGAAACACTCCACATAACACAAAATTCAGCCTTTTTTTTTTTTAAATTCACCCTTTCAAAATGTAAATTCAGTGGTGTTTTAGTTTACATAGAGTTGTGTAGCCATCACCACAGTCTAATTTTAAAACTTTTTTAATACCCCAGAAGGAAATATTGTGCTAAGATTCTTAACAGTCACTTTCTTTTCACCTGTCCCGGGTCTAGGCAACCACTAATGTACTTTTTATAAATTTGCCTTTTCTGGACATTTCATATATATGATTCGTTCAATATGTGGTCCTTTTTGAATGGTTTCTTTGACTTAGCATAATGTTTTCAAGGCTCATCTATTTTGTGGTATGATAACTTCATTCTTTTTTATTGCCAAATAATACTCCATCTTGTTTATCCATTCATCTTTTGATGCACACATTTGGTTGGTTTCCACTTTTTGGCTATTGTGAATACTGTTATATGTATTCTTGTACAAGTTTTAGTTTGGTCATAAGTCCTCATTTCTCTTGAGTAATATATACCTCGGAGTTGAGTTGCTGGATCATATGGTAACTGTTTACTTTTTGACAAGCTGCCAAACTTTTTCCAAAGTGGCAGCACCATTTTGTATTCTTACCATCAGTGTTTTAGCATTTGATTTCTCATATCTTTGCCAACATTTGTTACTGTCTGTAATTTTGATTAAAGCCACCCTAGTTGGTGTGAAGTGGTACCTTATTTTAATTTTGAATGCCATTTCCTTGGTAGTCAGTTACATTGAGCATCTTTTGATGAGCTAATGGCCATTTGTATATCTTATATAGAGAGAGCTATTTTCATAATCTTCATCTATATTTTTAATTAGATTACTTGGCTTTTAAAAACTATTGAATTGTGAGAGTTCTTTATATAGGCATACCTCAGGGGTATTGTCGCTTGGGTTCCAGATCACTGCAGTAAAGCAAATACCACAATAAAGCAAGTCAGATGAATTTTTTTTTGTATCCCAGTGCCTATAAAAGTTATGTCTATACTATACTGTAATCTGTTAAATATGCAACAGCATTATGTCCAAAATGTATCTATCTTAATTAACAAGTACTTCATTGCTAAAAAATTCTAACCATTATCTGAGCTTTCATTGAGTTGTAATCTTTTTGCTGGTAGAAGATCTTGCCTCAGTGTTGATGGCTACTGTGACTGATCGAGTGTTTGCTGAAGGTTTGGGTGGCCATGGCAGTTTCTTGGAATAAGACAACAATGAAGTTTGCCACATTGATAGACTTCCTTTCACAAATAATTTCTTTGTAGTAGTATGTGATACTGTTTGATTGCATTTTACCCACAGTAGAACTTTTTTCAGAATTGAGGTTAGTCTTCTCAAACCCTGCTGCTACTTTATTAAACATCTAAGCTGATGTAATATTCTAAATCCTTTGTTGTCATTTCAACAATCTTCATGGCATCTTCACCTGGAGTAGATCCCACCTCAGGAAATCACTTTCTTTGATCATTAAAAAGCAGTTCCTCATCCGTTAAAAGTTTTATCTTGAGATTTCAGCAATTCAGTCACATATTTAGATTCCATTTCTAATTGTAGTTCTTTTGCTATTTTCTACCACATCCTCAGTGAAATTTCTACCACATCCACTCTAAGTCATGAAAGCCCTCAGAGCCATCTTTGAGGGTTACAATCAGCTTCTAAAGTCCTGTTAATGTTCATAATTTGACTTTTTCTCATAGATCATGAGTGTTCTAAATGGCATCTAGGATGATGAATTATTTACAGAAGGTTTTCAGTTGACTTTGCACATATCCAACAGAGGACTCACCATGTATGGCAGCTATAACCTTGTGGAAATGTATTTCTTAAATAAGATTTGAAAGTTGAACTTACTCCCTGATCCATGGGCTGCAGAATGGATTTTTTGTTAGTAGGCATGAAAACAACATGAATGTCATTGTACATCTCCATCAGAACTCTTGGGTGACCCAGGTGCAGTGTGAATAAACAGTGATATTTTGAAAGGAATCTTTTTTCTGAGTAGTTGGGTCAAAAGTAGGCTTCAGATATTCGGTAAACCATGTTGTAAACAGATATGCTCTTATCCAGTCTTTCTTGTTTCATTTGCAGAGCATAGGCAGAGTAGCTTAAGCATAATTCTTAAGGGCCCTAGGATTTTTGGAATGGTGAATGAGTCCTGGCTTCAATTTAAAGTAGTCAGTTGCATTAGTTCCTGACAAGAGAGTCCATCTCTCCTTTGAAGCTTTGTAAATAGGAATTGACTGCTTTCTAGCTATCAAAGTCCTAGATGGCATGTACTTCCAATATAAACCTATTCTGTCTGCATTGAAAATTTATTGTTGTGTAGCTACCCTGGTTAATTATCTTAGCTAGTTTTCTGGATAGCTTACTGCAGTTTTTACATCAGCATTTACTTTTTCACCTTGCACTTTGATGTGAAGGAGACCCCTTCTTTCCTTAAACTTCATGAACCTACCTCTGCTCTCTTCAGTCTTTCCTTCTGCATTTTCTTTACCTCTCCCTTCAGAGAGTTGAGAGTTGGAGCCTTGCTATAGATTAGGCTTTGGCTTAAGGCAGTGTTGTGGCTGGTTTGATTCTTTTATCTATACTTCTAAAATTTTCCCCATATCAGCAATAAGGCTGTTTTACTTTGTTATCATCATGTGTTCACTGAACAACACTTTATTTTCTGCAAGAATTTTTCCTTTGCATTTATAACTTGGCTGTTTGGCTCGAGGCTTATCTTTTGGCCTATCTTGGCTTTCGACGTGCCTTCCTCAGTAAGCTTAATCACTTCTAGCTTTTGATTTAAAGCGAGAGATGTGCAGCTCTTCCTTTTACTTAAGCACTGGGGGTCATTATAGGGTTATTAATTGACCTAATTTTAATATTGTGTCTCAGGGAATACAGAATCTGAGGAAAGGAGAGAGATAGGGGAATCAGAACATATGCAGCATTTATTAAGTTTGCTGTCTTACATGGGCATGACTCATGGTGCCCCAAAACAACTATGATAGTGACATCAAAGAACTCTGGTCTCAGATTATCATTAACAAATATAATAATAATGAAAGAGTTTAAAATGCTGAATAGAATTAGCAAAATGTGACAGATGCAAAGTGAGCACCTGCTGCTGGAAAAAATGGCTTTGATAGACTTCGCTGACACAGGGTTGCCACAAACCTTTGGTTCATAAAACGTGCACACACATACAAACACAAATACAGCAGTATCAGAAGTGCAGTAAAATGAGATATGATACTATAATTTTTAAATACTATATAGTATATACAAGTATATATTCTTTTATATACTATAAAAGCACTGTGGGTGCTTTTCTCATACTTGATGGATGGAGTCTATTGAAACACAAAACTTAATTATGGTTAAGTGAAATTCATTTTTTTTCTTTAGTCTCATGCTTTTAGTCTAATATCTAAGAATACTTTGCTTAATGTGTCTATGAAGATTTACTTATGTGTTTTATACTGTTAGCTGTTTTTTTTAAAAAAAGATTTTATTTATTTATTCATGAGAGGCAGAGGGAGAGGGAGAAGCAGGCTCCATGCAGGGAGACTCTATTGATCCTGGGATAGCAGGATCATGCCCCGAGCCAAAGGCATACGCCACACCACTGAGCCACCCAGACATCCCTATGGTGTTCTTACATTTCAGTCTTTGATCCATTTTAAGTATTGTGTATGATCTGAGTTGGGTCCAGCTTCAGTGTTTTTTTTTAATTTTTAAAAATATTTATTTGAGAGAGGGAGAGAGAATCTTAAGCAGGCTCCACACCCAGTGCAGAGCCTGATGTGGGGCTTTAACTCACAACGTGAATCATCAAGCTGAAATCAAGTGCCCAGGCACTCCCAACTTCATTCTTTTGCATGTAGATATCCAGTTGTCCCAGTACCATTTGTTGAAAAGACTAGGCTTTCTTCATTGAATTGTCTTGGCATCCTCGTCAAAAATCAAGTAATCATCAATAAGAGGTTTTCTTTTTGATTCGCATTTTTATTCCATTGATCTACAGTTTTTGTCCTTAATCCAGTACTGTGTTTTTTTTTTAATTTTTTTTTAAATTTTTTATTTATTTATGATAGTCACAGAGAGAGAGAGAGAGGCAGAGACACAGGCGGAGGGAGAAGCAGGCTCCATGCACCGGGAGCCCGATGTGGGATTCGATCCCGGGTCTCCAGGATCGCGCCCTGGGCCAAAGGCAGGCGCCAAACCGCTGCGCCACCCAGGGATCCCCCAGTACTGTGTTGATTGCTGTGGCTTTGTAGTAAGTTTTGGAAATAGTGAAGTATGAGTTCTCCAACTTTATGCTTCTTTTTCAAGATTGTTTTGACTATTGTAGATCTCTTGCATTACCATAAGGATTTTAGGATCAGCTTTCTAGTTTCTGCTAAGAAGCCAGCTGGATTTTTAATAGGGATTGCATTGAATCTGTAGATCTCTTTAGAGAGTATTGTCATCTAACAATATTAAGTCTTTAGATTGGGGGAAGCCCAGGTGGCTCAGCTGTTTAGCGGTGCCTTTAGCCCGGGGTGTGATCCTGGAGACCTGGGATCAAGTCCCACGTCAGGCTCCCTGCATGGAGCCTGCTTCTCCCTCTGCCTGTGTCTCTGCCTCTCTCTGTGTGTCTCTCATGGATAAATAAATAAAATCTTTAAAAGTCTCTAGATTGGTAAACTGTCCTACTTATATTTAGTCATCAATTTGTTTTTGTTATTAATATGGGACTATGAGTGCTCACTTTTGAAAAAAATTATTTGGTTCTGCATTTTCTCACTGACCCAGCCCTTTACATCTTTTTAAAGATTTATTTATTTATTCATTCATTCATTCATTCATATGAGAGAGAGAGAGAGAGAGAGAGAGAGAGAGAGGAGAGGCAGAGACACAGGCAGAGGGAGAAGCAGGCTCCACGCAGGGAGACCGATGCGGGACTCGATCCCGGGTCTTCAGGATCACGCCCTGGGCCGAAGGAGGTGCCAAACCACTGAGCAACCCGGGCTGTTCCCTTTACATCTTTTAAAAAGATTTTTGTTTTCATTCCATTGCAGTGTTAATATTTTAAGTGTTATTTGTATTTAGTATAGTATCTTAGTCAAAAAGAAATATGGGGGTGATTTTTTTTTTTTTTTTAAATTTTTTATTCACCTATGATAGTCACAGAGAGAGAGAGAGAGGCAGAGACACAGGCAGAGGGAGAAGCAGGCTCCATGCACCGGGAGCCCGACGTGGGACTCGATCCCGGGTCTCCAGGATCGCGCCCCGGGCCAAAGGCAGGCGCCAAACCGCTGCGCCACCCAGGGATCCCCATGGGGGTGATTTTTTAAAATAATTTCTAGGATATCCTTAATGTCACTAGAAAAAATAAGTAATTTCACTTTATAGAATTGGGTCCCCTAATTATTTTTCACATTCTTTTTAATGCAAAGTAAACTGAAGACTGATCATTATGTGCTGTCAGGTGATTATTTTCCTGAATTTGGTTCTCTTTTGTTGTTAAAATTTAACATTAAGTTTTAGTATACAAATATGTATATATTAATTTGAAGTAATGAGATACTACTTAATGTTGGAATTTAATGACTAATCAAACTTAATTCTTAGAACATTAGCAAAAGCTAATGGTTTTTTTTTTCCCCCTCCTCTGCTTGTAGTCGGTGGTAGATGATTGGATAGAATCATACAAGCATGACCGAGATATAGCACTTCTTGACCTCATCAACTTTTTTATTCAGTGTTCAGGCTGTAAAGGTAAGATACATTTATTTTGGAAGCAGAATGTTCTTAAATGGTCTCTTTTTTTTCCACCTAAATATATATTAGCACTTTATGTGGAAAATAATGCCAAGATACGGAATTGTTAGCATTATAATCATATAAAATGTTTATGGAAAAAAGAGCAAAGAACAAAGTTAGGAACTCTGTTGAGGCAGTTGTATTCATGTGCGAAAGTTAACTAAAAACTTGGCAATTTATAATTGTTATATTACTTTTATTAGATATATTTCCCACTTTCAGCATCTGGTTTTAGGAACAAAGAAATGGATTAAGAAGGGAGGAGGAAGATAATGAAGAGATACAGGTTCAAGTGGCAGGGAATTGTAAAGTGTAGGGAGTTTAAAAGTGCCATGAATAACAGTAAGTAAATAAGTAAGTAGGTAAGTAAGTAACTAAGTTAAGTAAGGTATTGGTGAAATTTCTAGGTGTTTTTTTTAAAGTAGAGAAGTTTTGGAGTGGGGTCTTGTTGCAAATGTTTTCACTTTATTTAAAAAGCTTTTGAAATAGGAGTAGGGAAAATATAAAATATAGTAGTGTGGTCCCTGGGGCAAAAATATTTACTGCAGACATTTGGCAGGGGGACAAAATTATGTAAGTTGTGGTGTGTCATACATCTTGATCTGGATCAGTAAATGATTCAGACAAAATCCTGGACAGGTTATGATCTATTCTGTTTCTCCCTAATACTTGGCCTGTTCTTGAAATTTTAGAAGTTGTCCAGGAAAATAAATGTTACAAAGTTTTCCATGAGTATTACATTTTTTTATGGAAGTGTCACCAAACACATGTGAAGTTAGGAGGAGGGAAATTTGCTTAAAAATAGATCCAAGAAGTTAAGATCCTAAAGAATGATGTAAGCAAATCTGTTAAATAAATTCCAAGAAGCAATTTATTTATATCTACTCTTATAATTCTACACTAATACTCTAAAAATACTGTTATTGGAATTGTAAAACAAGTAACATTTTTTTTTTTTTTTGTTTTTTGTTTTTTTTTTACAAGTAACATTTTTAATTGAATTTTTATTATTTTGATTTTAACTTTGAAGGTGACATTTTAGTAAAAATAAAGTTAAATAGTTACATTCTTTTCACATTACTTTTCCTTTAATTAGCATAGGATTAAATCCTAATTCTCAAAATTATACTGTTTGGTGGAAAATTTAGATACCTGACTGTATATAAGGATTTTATTTCCAGTTAGGTTTTTAAAAATTTTATTTTAATTCCAGTATAGTTAATATACAGTGTTTTAGTAGTTTCAGGTGTACAATATAGTGATTTAATAATTCCATATAAACAAGTAACATTTTATAAACTGATGCATTTTATTGGAGGTTGATCACAACATTCAGTGCAGCATGCATACTAGATATTATGTATGTGAGGCCAGATAGACAAATATTAACTTCTTGAGTCTAATCTGCATAATACTGTTATCAGTTTTGAGAAATTTAAAAACTGTCTTTTTAGAGAATTTAAAATCTTAGAGCACAGAGAGTTATCAAGTTTACTTCTTAGCTAGAGGAAGTTGCAAATCAATATAGAAAATTCTACTGACTCTGCTCAAAGGAAATGTAATAATGACAATATGATGAATCAGATTATACTTAAAAAAATAGGACAAATTAGTATTATTTATATTTTGTCTGTGTCCAGTCCATCTTTCTGGAGTAGAAGGAATCGGGTACCTGTTTGTTGTATTGTGTAATCAAGGACCGTGTCCTTTCTCTTCAGATTCTTTCAAAGTGGAACGTTGATTGCAGAACGACTGAACAGGTGCCAGAAATAACTTGATGAGTTGAAATTCTGAATTTTATCTTTAGTCTTCCCTGTTACACTGTAGTTTGGTCAGTTTCAGTTTCCTAGTTAGGCTTCTGAATTGTAATTTTAAAACACGGCTATAGTCAGCATTTTCCCTTAATCAGCTTCATTCCTTTTCTGGCACCATTGTGTTTTATGAATCAGGAGCTTGCCAACGGAACCTTTGGATATACTTTGCTGTATGCTAGATTGTCCAGATTTTTAAAAACTGAAGGTGTTAAAAAACTTATCAGGTAGATTTAAACACTGCTATAGTGTTTATTTTAGAATCAAGAAAGCTCCATAAAGGACAATTTGTTTTGTAATCAAAGATAAGATCATTAAGTACTTTCAAAACACACTTAGGATTATTTTGACTCAATTCTAAGTGAGTTAGAAACATTTTTTAAAAGATTTTATTTATTTATTCATGAGAGACACACAGAAAGAGGCAGAGACACAGGCAGAGGGAGCCCAATGTGGGACTTGATCCCAGAACCCTGGGATCACGCCCTTAGCTTAAGACAGATGCCCAACCACTGAGCCACCTAGGTGTCCCAGAAACATGTTTATATGTACTGTACTTTAGCCTTTTTCCTTTGGACTGAGGATTGTGATTATGAGCATCAGTTATTTTACCATAGTTTTGCCTTCAGTATCTGTTGAGGTGTGGAGGGATATTTGACTCTATGCTGAATGGCTCCAGACTGTTGGGGTTGCCAAAATTGTGGCCAATGTTTCCTTCTTTCTTTCCTGGTCAGCTGTCCTTTTCATTTTACTAGTTTTTAGCAGTGTCTCTGCATATCTCTTACAGTCCACCCAGTAGGCTCAGACATTGTGTCCTAGTGGCACCTTCACACCTGCCCCAGGAGTGATGTGCATGGATTCTGTGACAGCTATTTTTTTCTGCTTATTTTTGGGTTTCGGGCTGTTTGTTATATGGAGAGAGGAACTTCAGAAATGGGGCAGTTGTCAAAATGTATGCTGTATGTTTGCTTTGAGATTTATTTATATATACATGTTTATTTTGTAGAAATAGTTTCAGGGATTGAGTAACTTATTCTCCTATAGCTTTGCCAAGTTTATAGCACCTGGGTATAAAATACAGGAAGGTTCTGAAGATAGATATATCCATGGCTTAATTAAAATTTAAAAACTCTTCAAAAGGTTTTTGAGAATGTGCTTCCTTAAGCAAGAGAAATGGTGCCTTCTTCCAGATTTGTTAATATTTTAAAGCAATCATGTAGTTCTTTAGTGTTGTGGTAAGTAAGGGCTCTTCACAGGACCACTAGAAGCTGATCTTTCTTGGGGGTGTCAGCATGATGTAGATGAATAATCTCAAGGTATTTAACTTCTTTGTTTTGTTCTTTACTTCCTCCTCTGTAAGGCCAGTATATAGTGCCTGCCTCATATTTACGGTATTCATAGTGATATGACTGGCAAGGAATAAGTAATCTAGCAATAGAAGTATGGTTTTTGATAATCTAGTTTTTATATTTGTTCCTTTTTAAATAATCTGATACCCCATCAGTGGAAATTCATGTATGTCTTCTTCCTACACATTTTTTCCTAGAAATCCCTTTTCTGGTATTTGATCTCTACTTGGCTTTTACTACTTCTTGTAATATGCATCCTTTTTCCTCCCCTCTCCTATCTTCCTTTGAAATTATAAATGTCCTTATCAGATTCTTTCTCTCTGAAACACCTGATTTATGCTATTTTTTTTTTTTTTGGTCTGACTGATAGCTTTTATTGTCATTGTCACTCATTAGGGCATTTCTTATGTACTACCTTCAATAGTTTTTTTTTTTATAAATTTATTTTTTATTGGTGTTCAATTTACCAACATACAGAATAACACCCAGTGCTCATCCCGTCAAGTGCCCCCCTTCAATAGTTTTTATTTTTCCTCCCTCCTTCTCTCCCTCTTTTTCTTCCTACCTTCCTGTTTTTGTTATTCTTTATTTAAACTTCCAACTAGATGACAGATGGGCAGAAACTACAACTTAACTTTTTGTGTTTATTGGAAGCCCTTTTAGAGGATGATGAGATGTAGTTGCTATATAGTGCTTAATAAAGAAACCTGGCTAACGTGGACTCTACCTATCACTCATTTTCTTATTCAGGTTTATCCTTAAAGTTTTAGTTGTTACCCTGGGTGCTGCCTCACCTTTGATGACATATATTAAAAGGGATTAAGCCAGTATATATATTGTAGGCAAGAGTAGATTAAGGAGAGTAGAAATGTGATAGAGACTGACAGTGTAAGCGACTGACTTAGAAGTTCTCTATTTTATTCATTCTACAATGTATATTAACTTCTTACACTTGGAAATTTCAGGAGTTGTCACAGCAGAAATGTTTAGACATATGCAGAACTCTGAAATAATTCGAAAAATGACTGAAGAGTTTGACGAGGTAACTTACTACCCTAAATGCTTTGATAATTTTATGCATGTTAATCTTGATTTACCCTTGAAAGGATTGTGAAATTCTGAGTATTATTGTTATGGATAATAGCTTTGTCTATCACATTTAATCAAATGATAGAAGTGACCTTGGGCAAGTTGTTTTCTTAACATTGGTTTCATCATCTGTGAATAATACTCTTTGGTAATAATACTTCTCTTATAAGCCTGTTATGGATTTAATTCAGTAATGGTTGAAAAATTTCTTAGCATTTTATAGTGCCTGGTGTATAATAAGAACTTAATAAATGGTAGCTATCATTATTGTCAAAAAATGAAAACTTCAAGAAAGAATATAATTTAGTGCCTAAGAACATGTCTTGAAATATTGTTAAAGATACATTTGGTCAATATTTGGGGAACCAGGTAGCTTAGGCAAAGGATTGTATAGTTGACCCTTGAATGGAATGAGGGTTAGGGATGGTGACACCCCCCTGCCAAACATGGTAAAAAAAATATATAACTTTGGCTCCCCTGAAACTTGTATAATAGCCTAATTTTCACTAGAAGCTTTACTGATAGTCGAGTAACAAACATTTTGTATGGTATATGTATTATATACTATGTTCTTATAATAAAGTAAACTAGAACAAAGAAAATGTTATTAAGAAAACCATAAAGAATGGGATGCCTGGGTGGCTCAGTGGTTGAGCATCTGCCTTTGGCCCAGGGCGTGATCCTGGAGTCCCAGGATGGAGTCCCACATCAGGCTCCCTGCATGGAGCCTGCTTCTCCCTCTGCCTGTGTCTCTGCCTCTCTGTGTATCTCTCATGAATAAATAAATAAAATCTTAAAAAAAGAAAACCATAAAGAAGGGAAAATAAATTTACAGTACTGTAGGTGTATTTATTGAAGAAAATCTGTGTAGAAATCAACCTGTATAGTTCAAATCCATGTTATTTAAGGGTCCACTCTTTATATGGTTATTATTTAAAATATCCTTTATGGGGATGTCTGGCTCCCTCAGTAAGTGGAGCACACAACTTTTGATCTTGGGGTTATGAGTCCGAGCCCCATGTTGGGTATTGAGATAATTTTTTTTGTATTGAGATAATTTAAAAACAAAATCTTTATGTTTCAAATATGAGTAATAATAATACAAATAAAAAGATACTACCTTAGACTTGAGTGAATCCTGTATCACAGTGATGCTTTTGAAGTATTGTTACCAACAAAGACATATTTAGATTTACTATAATGTAAGCTCCTGCATGGCAGGGATTTTTGTTTTGTTTACAGCTGCATTCCAGCACCAGCAGCTTTACTCTTCAAAACTTGTCACTGAATTTTCAGGTAGAAAGTCTTGTCCCATTTGAGTTTTACTTGACCATTTTTTCCTTGCTTACTCTGATGAAGGAGCTTTCAACTATCATTCTAAAAGACAGACAATAGTTGTTTAAAAAGGTTTGATGATCACTAAGTGCTATTAATCAATCTCCAAGTATTTACGAGGTAATTATGAGTAATGGTATTATAGTAGTCTTCCCTCTTATCCCCGAGGGATACATTTTAAGACCTCCAGTGGATGACTGAAACCACACATAGTACCAAACCCTATATATATCGTTTTTTCCAATAGGTACATAACCTGTGATAAAGCTTATTATATAAATTAGATCCAGTAAGAGATTAACACTAATAATAAAATGTAACAATTATATAATAAAAATTATGTGACTGTAGTTTCTGTCAAAATATCTTTTGTACTCACCATTGTGATGATGTAAGATGATAAAATACCTACATGATGAGATACAGTAAGGTAAATGACATAGGCCTTGTGACATAGACATAGTGTTAGGCTCCTTCTGACAATACCTTAGAAGGAGGATCATCTGCTCTGGGACAGATTGGGTAACTAAAATGTGGAAAGTGAAACTATGAACAAAGGACAATGGAGGGGGGGGCATGACTACTTTATTTTAACTTAGTAATATTAGATGTTTTAGTGAAATCCTTCTTACTAAAAGGAAACAGCTATTTAAGAATCCTAAAATCTGATTTGTGTCACAAATCAAGTTGCTGACAGCAATTAAGATGATACATTTCAATGTAGTCACTAAATGATTAATTCAGAGATTATGGAAGAAAACCTTTTTGTGTAATATTAGGATCTTATATTTTTTAACGATTTTATTTATTTATTTATTCATGAGAGACACAGAGAGGAAGAGAGGCAGAGACAGAGGCAGAGGGAGAAGCAGGCCCCCTGCAAGGGGCCCGATGCAGGACTCCATCCCGGACCCTGGGATTATGCCCTGAGCCAAAGGCAGATGCTCAACCGCTGAGCCACCCAGGTGTCCCCAATATTAGGATATTATTCTCAGATGAGAAATAATAGTTCAGCTTATATATGGCATGACTTAAAATTAAAACATATATTGTTCTAATGACAAAATAATAAGAGGGGTGCCTCGCTGGCTCAGTTGGTAGAGCATGCAACTCTTTATCTTGGGGTCATGAATTCAAGCCCCACATTGGGCATAGACTTCATTTTATTTATCTTTTAAAAAGATTTTATTTATTAGAGAGGGAGGGAGAGAGGGAGAGGAGAGAGAGAGAGAGAGAGAGAGAACACACACACGCATAAGTGTGGGGGAGGGGCACAGAGAGAAGGGGAAGCAGCCTCCCCTCTGAGGAGGGAACCTGACATGGGGCTCAATCCCAGGACCCTGAGATCATGACCTGAGACAAAACCAACAGTCAGACGCTTAACTGACTGAGCCGCCCAGGTGCCCCTAGAGTTTACTTAAAGAATACACACACACACACACACACACACACAGTTTTATATATATATATATATATAGAGTTTTTATATAAAGTTTATATATACAGTTTTTTATCTATATAAAGCTTATATATAATATATATGTAAAATGGTTAAAATGGTAAAAAAATATATGTATATATAATGGTTTAAAAATGGTTAAACTGTACTAATAAAATGGTCTTAAGTCTCTAGAATACTCTTAAAAGTAACTCTTTTAGAAGTTCTGTGTAGTATTGGCCTGTGTTTTTAAGGATTTTTTTTAAGAGAATTCATTTATTTAGATAGAGAGCAAGCTACGGGGCCGGGCGGGGGAGAGGGAGAAAATCTCAAGTGGACTCCCTGCTGAGCACGTAGCCTGACTTGGGGCTCCATCCTACAACCAATGAGATCATGATGTGAGCCGAAGCCAAAACCAAACGTCAGATGCTCAATTGACTAAGCCACCCAGGTTCCCCGTTTAAGGATTTGTTTTTAATGATTTATGGAGATTCTCAGTATAACTTCATTGGAGAATGCCCCATCTTTATATATAAAACTTGAGTACTAGTGTTTCCAGGCTGTACTAGCTACATTTCCATTTCTTTTTAAAATTATGTCATTGTGTAAAAAAAAAAATGTCATTGTTGACCATTTGATGTTCTTGAAACTAATGAAAATATACATTGTAATCTTTTGATTATAAATCATACATCACTTAGACTGGTTGAAAGTATGATTTTATTGTTTTGAGTCTGTTTAAAAATATAACATTGGTATGCTTTTGTATTAAGGAAATTTAGTAAGTGTATCTTTGTTTATAATGTTTTGCTTTGATGAAAGCTGCTTTTTAACTTGGAGTAATTGGTATATATTTTTATTTGTTAGATTGAATTCAGAATATCCATTTTGGTCTTAAAGAGCAGAAGTGTTCAAGGGTACCTCCCACCTACTTTAAGGATTTATTGGAGAAGAAAAGTGGGGTAAAAGGCTTTTTTTAGCTTCTGCCTAGGTAGGGTATTTCATAAACAAGTGAAATTTTATTAAATCATTGTTTTAAATGAAATTGCTGTTTAAAATTTTTGTTTTAGGATAGTGGAGACTACCCACTTACCATGGCTGGTCCTCAGTGGAAGAAGTTCAAATCCAGCTTTTGTGAATTCATTGGCGTATTAGTACGGCAATGTCAATATAGTATCATATATGATGAGTACATGATGGATACAGTTATTTCACTTCTTACAGGATTGTCTGACTCACAAGTCAGAGCATTTCGACATACGAGCACCCTGGCAGGTCAGTATTTAGAAATTTTTTATTTGCATATTTCCTTAGATTAGAGACGAAAATGATTTTCACTAAAAGAAATGAAATAATCATTACTCACTAATTAATTTTGCTTATGGAGTAATGACTAACAGGACACTATCCCCTGTCCCCCTGTGAATTACTGGGATTGGAATGATACTATCAGTTTTGATTCTGTGAAGGTATACTATAGTTAGTATATGGTGATTTTCTTATGTTATCTCCATTTGATTACTATGCCACAGAAAGGGAAAGAGGTGGATAGTAATGCATTGCATCTTGAAAGATGTTTTACCAAGGAGGATATTGATAGCAATTTAGGGGAAATCTTCAGTCATTTTGGATATGTAGTCCTCATGACCTTATTTTATCTCTAATATGAGCTGTCCCTCCTGGTTTGATGGTCCCTGCAGGATGATGTTTACTCTTTAACCACACCATAAAAATGGATTTTTCTGAATGTTTCTGAGTAACCTTAGACTGAGCTAAATTCTTTACTTTTTGAAATGAATTATGTTTTTAAGCCTCATATAGTTCTAGGACAGTGATTTTTGGTGTTGGTGTTTATAAAATCTTTTGGTTTCTCTTCTGTGCTAAAGGTAAAATTGTTGATACGTGATTACTGAATATGTACTGTTTGGTTTCAGCTTGATAAAATCAACTAGGCACTCAGTATTACAGTAGTATTATAAGCCTTAATGGTAGAATATATTGGTTTATAAAAAAAATTTTCATTCTCTAAGTGTGGGGATGTTTTTTCCTTGAGAATATTTTCCTTAAGAATTAAAGCTGTACTTTTGCTAAGTCCTCCATTTTCATAAAATAGATTATAGGTAATCTGGGGGAAGTGATTGGAGGAAAAAGTGCAGGCAGTCTTACTATAGGATTTTTGTTTTTAGATTGGAAGTCACAAAATATAAATGTGATCTTGTTCTATGAACTTACCATTTAATGTTAACTTGGTGGCTTAAAGTAAATTAAAATAAGTATGATGGCATAAGGTGAATAATTTTAGATCAGAATTACAAACTGGTTTGCTGAGGGAATGAAATAGCTCTGAAGAGAAAGTTGAGAAGCCCTTTTAAAGGGACCCAATAGCCACAAATTAAGATTTGGTTTTGTGTTGTTCTCTTATGCAATGAACCAGATCTGACATATAGTCTGGAGTAAACTAAAAAGGCGTAAAATGGTGAGATGTTTCAATTAGTTAAGTTTTAAATCACAGACAGTTTTGTCTCAGGATCAGGGGTTCGGTAACAGAAGGTCGGGATCTGGAGGAAGTGTAATAAAACGTACTTTATTGAGTGATACTTTTCTTTGTACGTTGACTTTTCATTTAGATCTATACTACATAATTTCACCATTGTCTTTATGCTGGCAATATAATAGAATAAAATTAAAGGAAATCAGTAACTGATGAAATTCATTTTTACATATTGTAGTTTGATATGAAACACTCAAGTTCCCTGTCCTTTTGGTAACCAAGATAGCTATGTGACTGCCGTAGGAACCAAAATTTACTGAGAAGGTGAATTATGATTTCTGACAAAGATCATTGTAGGGGACACATTTTAGAATAGTGGGATTTGAGCATAGTCAGAAGTCACATCAGTTTTGAATACTGCTTTAACTACTTATATGAACTGTGTAATCTCAAGGAAATTATTTACTTTTTTCTTTTTTTTCTTTAAGATTTTATTTATTCATTCATTAGAGACAGAGATGGGGGGTGGGGTGGGCAGAGGCCTAGGCAGAGGGAGAAGCTGACTCCGTGCAAGGAGCCTAATGTGGGACTCAGTCCCAGGATCACCCCTGAGCAAACACTCAACTGCTAAGCCACCCAGGCTTACCTCCCTTTTTTTAAAAAAAGATTTTATTTATATTAGCATGAATGAGGAGGAGGGGCAGAGGGAGAAGGAAGATTCCCCACTGAGCAGGGAGCCTGATGCAGGGCTCAATCCCAGACCCTGAGATCTTGACCCTAGCTGAAGGCAGGTGGTTAACCCACTGAGCCATCCAGGCTTCCCCTGAGGGAAATTTCTTAATCTCCATGAGTTTGTTTCCTCATGAATGGAGTGGAGATGATACATAACTTTGAGGGCTCTTTGTAAGGATTAGGAGGAGATAATCCACGAAAAATACTTAACATAGGTAACTGACAAAGTGAGTATTCGGTACACATTTGCTGTCATTTATTGTCATTTGTAGCAGCTGTATTTTTTTCTGTTAGAAGCAGAACAGCTCATCTTATTTCTCTTAATTTGAGATTAAATTGTAAATTTTTGCATCTGTGAGACTAATTTCAAAATTTTCCATTTAAAAATAGCTATGAAGTTGATGACTGCTTTGGTGAATGTGGCACTAAATCTTAGCATTAATATGGATAATACACAAAGACAGTATGAGGCAGAACGGAATAAAATGATTGGAAAACGAGCCAATGAGAGGCTAGAACTCCTGCTACAGAAGCGGAAAGAGGTAAACTTTTGTATTGAATATTTGAGCTGTTAATCCATGACCAATTTTGACCTTAGTTACATGTTTGCTAGTTCACCAGATAAATTTTTTGGAAAGATTTAAATTTACTATTTCAAGTTGTTTAAATATCTAGTTTTGTTGAGTATCCATGCCCACAATACCTTTTGTGAATATTTTCTTTCTGTGTAGACTAGGATTAAGAGTTCAGGGTTTTTGATAATGTCCTGGGCCAGTCAGAGAAGTTGTTTTAAGCCTTAGTATTATTCATCTCTGCCATGAAAATGTCTCTCCTAACTTCTTCCTTGAGCTTGGTGTCACAATGAATTCAGGTTTCACTTATGTGACACCACTTTGAAAAATAACTTATAGGCTATTTATGGTGTCTCAATTACTGCCCTTTTTTTGGTAGTATGGTGGCAGTTGATTAACATGACTGACCGCCAGATTTAACTTTGAATGAGGAAGACAGTTTTCATCCTTATGCTAAATAATACTAAATAAAAACATCTTTTTTAGAGGGGGGAGGGGCAGAGAGAATCTTTTCTAGTTTTTTAATTATTATTATTATTATTATTGGAGGGAAGAGAGCGAATCTTAAGCCGGTTCCACACTCAGCATGGAGCCTGATGCCGAACTCCCATCTAACAACCCTGAGATCATGACCTGAGCTGTAATTAGGAGTTGGAAGCTTAACCAACTGAGCCACTCGGGCAACCCCTAAAAAAAAAAATCTTCCAATGTTGTGTTTGTGACAAATTCCTTCATTAGTGACACAGTATTTTGCTGATATTGGTGATATTCATGTTTACTTCTAAAAGGTAGAATCTGATGTTTCAAAAATGTTAATAATGCATTTAAGGTAGTATTTGCCATGGTAATCCAGAAATTACTACTTGATTTTTGACATATTTGGGGTTGATAATAGCCATAATTTTTAGTTGGTTATTTCTGAGATAGTTTTTTAAATGCTCTGACTCAGCAAAAGCCTAAAAAATCTGTTCCATATTTCCCCCCTACCTAAATTCCTCATCTTTTTGATACAGTTTGAACTGAAGAATTGACCTTTTTTGCCTTTTAACTTAGTTAATAAATTTAATCGGATGATTTATTAGGTAAACATAATGCATGTCTTACACCTTGAAGTTATGGCGCAATTCTTACATATAAATTTAAGATTGTGAGCATAGAATGAGTGGATAAAGGTAAAAGGATTTTGAGATTAAAATTCCTGTGTAAATACAAGATATTGATACTTCTTTCTGGGTTAGAGTTAACTTTTTGATCACCTTGTACTTTGACTATTTGTGCTAATGAATATAAGAAGTGCATGCCCTTGTTAGCAATAATATACTCATGAAAAGAAAACATTTTTACAAAATTGCAGAATATAATCTAAGAGCTGTTTGATACTTTGTGAAAGATTTTTCTCCTAACTCTCAAACTCTGAAACAATTTTGTCTTAATTATCAAACTCTGAGTTGAAAATAATGGGAGTAGATAAGTAAGCCAAGATTTTGGAATGTTTACTTGATTATTTAAGGTGAGCCTTGTTTCCTTCAAAAGAATTTAGCAAGGGTAACTTTTAACCAAGTTACTTTACTAAAACCTCTTTTGTTCTTGAGCAGGCACAAAAGTTAACATTACTTTTCTTTTTCAGATGATAATGACCAAGATAATGAAGTATTGTTATGCTTTTATGATGAACATATATGTTATATAATAGATGAAATGTGTTGTAATAAATAACAGATTTTTATGTCCCTTTTTACATGGAAATTTGTGAGCCTTAGAAAAGGCTAATCTACCAGCTAAACGTTAAAAGCCAAGTCAAATATTCCAGGTATCAAGGAACTTTAGCTACCTGACCTACAACAGCTGTTAATATTTCTGTGTGGTTACTGTTGTCTAGTAGAATTAAGAATTAGACGTAATCACCAAAATACTGGAGAAACCTGTATTTGTACTTGTAATAACCTTTTGTATTACGTTATAATTGAAAAGAAATAATGTATTCTTTTCAGCTTCAGGAAAATCAAGATGAAATAGAAAATATGATGAATGCAATATTTAAGGGAGTGTTTGTACATAGATACCGGTAAGTCAGGACATTTTCCTATGTCATTCTTAATTCTAATCCGTTTTGGATACTTAATGGTTTAGGCAGGATAAAATAGTGGAAAGAGCACTGGAATAAGATCAGTGTTACAAGATAAGGTCTTCCACTGATTGAGATACTTTTGTCAGGTTATTTAACTGCTCTGAACTTGATGTTTCCTCTCTGAAAAATAGGGTAATATGCTTGACTTGCTGCCCAGCAGATGGAATCTACTGTAATTAGGAGCTAGGGCACAGAGTACTTAATTGCTTTTGGATGTACTATGTTAGAAAAACTATACATGATGGTTCTGGATTCTTCTCTGTCGTTTGCATGTTAGTGGGAAAGTTTGGATACATTTAAGTATTTTACTGTTTTGAATAAGCAGAGGAAAGAATTAGATAATCTTATCATTTCTGCTGTAACCGATTCTTTGAATGTCAGTGGTGGCATTTTTATTTCAACTTCTCCCTCACTTCTCAACTTGGCAGTTACTGAACTGAATCACTTCCTTTGTAATGTTCTTTGTTCCATTCTTACCTTTTTGTTTTCTATTATCACCATTTACCTTAGTCTATCCTCTCTCATTATCATACCTAGAGATTATTGAAGTTTTCCTAAAACATTCTTTTGTTGTGTTACCCTCTGCTTAAAAGTCTTAAATGATTTATCATTACCTACAAGATGAATTAAAAATAATTTAGTCTGATACTTTAAACCCAAATGAAGCTTGGCCTCAATGTTATGTGTGACGAATTCTCTTCTGGAAAATTATATTCTAACCAAATAATGTGCCTGCTGTCTTCTGAACACGGCTGCCCAGCAGGTGTGAGCAGAGGCTGAAATATGGCATAGTCTAAAAGATGGGGATCTCATTCTCTTCGTAATTTTATGTAATTTTAAATATTTATGTGATGATAATTATGCTTTACCAAGTTATCTGTAAGCATTCAGAGGTCATGCCTCAGTTCTACCTTTCAATCCCCAGTAATCTTGAAGATAGCTATGTTCATACTAGGTATGAAGTATTTGGCGTCTCTTGGATAAATCATTAATCCTGTTGTTATAGTGGGACTAATATACATAATTTTTCCTTCCTCCATACAGTGATGCAATAGCTGAAATTCGAGCTATTTGCATTGAAGAAATTGGCATTTGGATGAAAATGTATAGTGATGCTTTTCTAAATGACAGTTATTTAAAATATGTTGGCTGGACTATGCATGATAAGGTAAGATATGCCATTAAAGAATGTTACTATAGGTACATAGTCATGGCTATCTACAACTCTCATTCCTAATGAATTATCTGTGTATAGGTATACCTGGGACCACATTCCTATAGGCCTTACTCCTTTATTATTTTTTATCTGTTCCGTGAAAACATGATCTCCATCACATAAAGTCCCTAGATTTTTAAAAATCTTGGTAACTGATTTAGACTTGAGTCTTGAATTATTTTTTGTAGTGAAACAAACATTAGAATCATGCTGGTGTTAGTGGTTAGGCATTTTATTAGAGCAGTAAGAGGAGTGTTCTTAAAGTGTGAGTGCTATACACTTTTTTAAATGTTTCTATCTTTTCTTCTCTATTTATAAACATGTATCTTAGCCAGATTATAAATTACAACTTGGCCTCTGACATTTAAAAAAATTTTTTTGTTATTCTACCTTTTTCTTAGGCTGTCTCTTCACTAGCATTGAAGTTCTTTGCATATATCTTTTACAAATATTACTTTCTGTAAAGGAAAACGTAATGTGAACTATGCTACTGTCATTCACAATAGTATTGCTCTGAACAAATTTTCAAAAAATTTTCATTTGACCTACAGAATTAGTAACCCCAAAGGTATTTAGTATTAAATGTATGTATTGATTCCTATTTTTGTGTTATCCAAGATGAGAGGTTTTGAAAATGAGAGTTTTGAAGAGTTGTATATAGAACATTTAAAAATTTAAAGTAGAAGATATTATATATGTCTTGAATATTCAGGTTGAAAATATGTAGAGTTTTAATGAATTTTTCTTCTTTTGCTTCATTTAGCAAGGTGAGGTAAGACTCAAATGTCTCACTGCTCTACAAGGGCTTTATTATAACAAAGAACTTAATTCCAAACTGGAGCTTTTTACCAGTCGGTTCAAGGTTAGTATTAATTACTTTAAGTTTAAAATTTATCTGTTGTTTGTAAATATTTTTCTCTTACTTTTACTTTAAAAATCCTTTTTTTTGTCCTTAGGATAGAATTGTGTCTATGACCCTTGACAAAGAATATGATGTTGCAGTACAAGCAATAAAATTACTTACTCTTGTTTTACAGTAAGTATATACTTATTGCATATTGCTAATGTCCAAATATTTAAATAATACATTAGACTACATGGTTTAAATTTATCTGGTTCTAAATTTTAATAACTTAAGTCATGGAATTTGTACAGCTAGAAGTTTAATTTTCTCATGTAAGGTTGAGAAAATGGAAAGAGGGAACCATTAGAGTCAAGAATTTTAAGTGAGCTAGGAATTCATGTGTTCCCATTCTAATGGTCAGTTTCCTTTCCATCTCACTAACTTAGCTGCCTTTGAAATGAAATTAAGCACTTGAGTATATTAAATGCACTTATTATATTTTATCACACTTTTAGAAATTAGTATTTGCTGAAAATTTTCTGTAAACTGAATTCAAAACATTTTGTTAAATTAAAATGTAATGACGCAATTTTCTTTTTCCTTTTTAAAAAACTTACCATTTTAATTTTTTAAACTTTAAAAAATTTTTAAATTGAAATATAGTTGGCAAATAATAGTAAATTCATTTCAGGTGTACAACAGTGAATCAGTAATTATCTACATTATGAAATGCACACCACAATATGTATATAACAGTATTACTGACTATATTCCATATGATGTACTTTTCATTCTTGCTATTTAATTATTTTATAACTGGAAGTTTGTACCTCTTTACCTCTTAATTGCTTTACTCATTCCCCTACTCCCCTCCCCTTTGGTAATAGTGCATGAGACTTCCCTTTTCTCCACATTCTCGCCAACACTGTTATTTCTTGTAGTTTTGATACTAGCCATTCTGACTGGTGTGAAGTGATATCTCATTGTGGTTTTGATTTGCATTTTCTTAATGATTAGTGATGATCATCTTTTCATTTTTCTGTTGGTCATCTGTATGTCTTTGGGAAAATGTCTGTTCAAGTCCTCTGCTCAGTTTTTAACCAGATTTTTCTTTTTGATGTTGAGTTGTATGAGTTCTTTATAAATGAAAATAGTACAGAGGTTCCTCAAAAAACTAAATATAGAAATATCTTAGGATTCAGTAATTCCACTTCTGAGTATTTACCTGAAGACAATGGAGACACTAATTCGAACAGATACATGCACCCCCGTATTTATTGGAGCATTATTTACTATAGCCAAGACATAGAAGCAACATGAGTGCCCCATCAACAGATGGATAAAGATGTGCCATATGTATATTAATGGAATATTAGAAAAATTTAGTTTTAAATATATTTTAAGTGTAAAGTTTAGTGGCAATTTAGTGTGTTCACCTTCTTGTGAAGCCATCACCATTATCCATATCCAGAACTTTTTATCATCCCATACTAAACTTTTGTACCCATTAAACACTAACTCTCCATTCCTTCCTTCCTGATCAGCCTCTGATGACCACTGTTGTACTTTTTATCTCTATGAATCTGACAATTTTAGGTAATTTATATAAGTGTAATTTTATAGTATTCATCCTTTTGTATCAGGCTTATTTTACTTAGTATGTTCAGAGTTCATTTATGTTGTAGTATATGTATCACGTTTTCATTTACTTTTGAGGCTCACTAATATTCCATTGTATGTTTATACCACATTTTATTTACCCATTGATCTGTCAGTGGACATTGAGATTGTTAGCATGATCCAAATGACAATTTTGCCAAAGGATATTTTTTAAAACATAGCATGCTACTTTCTGACACTCGTGGAAAAATGCATCATGTAATAATAGCCAGTGAAGTTGTGATAAAAACTAATGAGTGATGGCTGTCCAGTATCATTTTAAGTTGTATTGTAAAACCATAGTAATTTTTAAATTTTGGTACTGGTGTGTGAATAGACTGTGATTACTAGCAGAGAATAAAGAATAGAGACAAATGCAAACCAATCCAGGAACCTAGTATAGGGTGAGGGTAGCATTTCCTATAAGAAAATAAATGGTTTTTTGACAGCTAGGTTCTATTTGGAGAAAAATTATTTTTTATTATTTTTTAAGATATTTATTTATGAGAGACAGAGAGAGGCAGAGACATAGGCAGAGGGAGAAGCAGGCTCCATGCAGGGAGCCCGATGTGGGACTTGAAGCTGGGACTCCAGGATCACGCCCTGAGCCGAAGGTAGACTCTCAAACGCTGAGCCACCCAGGCGTCCCATATTTGGGGAAAAATTAAATTGAATTCCCATTTCATCCCTTATACAAAAATAATTTCCAGATGGGTGACATATTTAAATGCAAGTAAATGAAACCATTAAAGTACTGGTGAAAACTTGGGGAAGATTAAACATTTTCATTTTATATGTAAAATGAGCAAGATCTCTCTGAACATGACATAAACCCTAGACATTAAAAATTTTTTTAACTACATAAAAATGAAAAATTTATAACATGAAATACCATAAACTCAAAAAACCAATGACAGATTGGTCAAAATATTTTTATCATAGGAGACAGTTTCAGTAAATCAATTTGAAGAATGGAAACCCAATACTAGTCAAAAGTTAGGGAACCAGGGATGCCTGGGTGGCTCAGTGGTTGAGCGTCTGCCTTTGGCTCAGGTGTTGATCCTAGGGTCCTGGACTCAAATCCTGCATCGGGAGCCTGCTTCTCCCGCTACCAATGTCTCTGCCTCTCTTTCTGTGTCTCTCATGAGTAAATGAATAAAATCTTAAAAATAATTTAGGAAACCAGAACATGGACAGGAAGAAAATAAAAACTGAGGGCAGTCCGGATGGCTCAGCGGTTTAGCGCTGCCTTCTGCCCAGGTTACAGGGCGTGATCTTGGAGTCCTATGTTAGGCTCCCTGCATGAAACCTGCTTCTCCCTCTGCTTGTGTCTCTGCCGATCTCTCTTTCTCTCTCTCTCTCTCTCTCTCTCTCTCTCTCTCTCTCTCTGTCTCTCATGAATAAATAAAATTAAAAAAACCCCTGAAACATGAAAAGATGTTTAGCTGCACTTTGAGACAGGTAGATTAAAATGAGATCTTTTTTTAATCTGTTGCTTGATAAAGATACAAAAGTGGCAATACACTGTGCTGTTGAAGCTGTACAAAAGCAAGTCATTAAGCACTGTGATGGGGAATTATAAATTGGTTATAACTTCTTTGGAGAAAAGTTTGGCAGTGTCTACATTCAAAATTTTAAATGCTCAACATTCTCTAACACAGCATTATTTTTGAAATAGAATTTTTAAAATAATCTAAATGATTATCTGTAGAGGAAGAAGCAAAATAATATGTAAGATAATAGGTATTTTGAGCAGTCTGAATTATTGGATTTTCTTTTTTAGTTAGGCCTAAAAATTATATATATATGTTATGAAAGTATTTAAAGAATTCTGAAATAAATAAGAACGTTATAATGTTCTACATGTATTTCTGTAGCTTCTTTTTCCTCCATAATACCCTGTGGACATCATTCCTTGTTCCTAATATTTTTGAAGGATAATAGACTCATTTATGTTGATTCAGCCATTATAAATACCTAATAAATGAAACTTGTCAAGAATATTCCTTCTCAGATAATTAAAATGAGTGAACTACTACACAAATAACTAGCTATACTTTAACTGATTTGATTTAGTATATGTATTTTCATTATAAAATGACACAAGTGGTTTTTCCAGTAACAATTCAGTATTGTACATAGTGTAATTTAAGTCAAAATGCTTTAGGAACTTGAAGTTTAACATTTTGGTTTTGTTTCTCTCAAAAAGAAGTAATATTTCCTTAGGCATCAGACTTTAGAGACCGTGAGCACAGCAGAAAACCAGAAAGGATCTGAGCTCCTCAACGAACCATCTAATATACTTCAGACTCTTTTTTCTGATGGTAGTCCTGTGGTTCTCAACTTATATATATTGCTAAAAATCTAGATTGTTTATTTCATAGCAGACTAAAAGCAAATCAGCAGGTAAAGAGGTGCCAGAGGGCAGGACCCTGAAAGCAGAGTCTATAAGGGAAGAACTCGACAAGGTTTACCCTGGGGTACTGCGGCTGATGAGCCTTAAAAATGACTTACTTACCAAGAACCTTTTATTTATTTTCTTTTTAAAAAATAAGATCGGGAAAATGAGCACTACATTTTAGGAAGATTTTTCCAGTGGTAGATCGTAATTAAAGGTCTTTGGCACTTAAATCTTAATTATTTCAAAAATCTATTTGCATTTCCTCATATGGTGTTGAGTACATGGTGAATGAAATATTCATCATTGTGAAATAATTGGGCTATTACCACAACATTAAAATGTACCATCTTCTTAATATTACTATGAAGTATATAGAGTGTTTTCTGTGATTATTAACTCTAAGCTCTCAGAATGCTACCACTTAATTTTTTTTACATTAGTTTATGTTGTTTTGTCTTCCTTTTTTTCTTTACCATCCTTGTCACATTATCACTTTTCTTCACCATGTATTTCTGTACATTTGTATTCACTCTAATTTTACCTCCCATTGATCTTAGGTGTTAATAAAATATTCAGCTCTTTTGTCAGGGCATGGTTTTAATGACAGATGATAATCAAATAAGGTCGATTTTTTTTCTTTTTTTAAAACACAAATTAGTATAAAGTGTACTATTTTTTTTAATGTATGAGCATGGATCATTGTATTCAATATCCTTAAAATTGAGTTGTCATTGAAACTGTTACTGTTTGTTTTTTTTTTTTTTTGTTTTTTTTTGTTTTTTTTTTAGGAGTAGTGAAGAAGTTCTTACTGCAGAAGATTGTGAAAATGTCTACCATTTGGTTTATTCAGCTCACCGGCCGGTAGCAGTAGCAGCTGGGGAATTTCTCTACAAAAAGTAAACCTATATTTTTGTTATTTTCTCTTTTTTTTTGGTTATTTTCTAAAGTATACTTTTATGACAGTAATTTATTATACCAAATTCAATACTAAAATATATATAGTTCATTTAAAAAAATTATTCAGTTCTGGTCAAATACAAACTTTCATATTATACTTATTTCCTTTAAAGGTTCAAATTCTCTAATTTTCTTGATCTGTAGAAGTTAAATATTTAATGGGAAATGTCTTTTAATAGTTAAAATATATAAAAACAAAATATATAAAACTATCTGTATATGATGTTGACTTTTTCCTAATTTTTCATTCTTTTCTCTAATGTCAGCTTCCAGTTATTGCCCCATTATATTATTTAGTCTTACGCCTGTTATTGCTTTGCTTTAGAAAATACTAAGATGTTTTGCTTCAAGTGTTTGATACAGTTTGACCTAAGAATCCCCAAAGTCCTACAGTCATTTTTACGTTGCTATAACACCTCAGATTAAGTAGTGTGGATAGCGGTGTGAATATCTGACCATAGAAAACATTCAACAAATGTTATGTAATGGCTTTTAAGAAGACTAGCTTGAGCCATGTGGACTAAACTATATCTTTGTAAGATTTTATTAAAATGCCTGTTTGAGAGGGGAAAGCATTTATTAGAAAAAGTACATGCTGTACAATGTTCATACTCCAGTTTTCTATTCACTGCTATCCAATGATAGTTTTTTGTTATTTATTAGGAAAAACCACCATGATACCCATAGAAAGAGGCTACTAAATTCAGACTTTGAGATAATTGTGCAAGGAGGATAGAAGAAAAATACATGTTCAGTTTTAAAGAGCTGAATATTTATGTAGATTTATGTGCATAAATGGTATGGGCTAGTGTGATACCTTTATAAAAGGAAATGGCCACCTAAGATGTGGTAATTTTTAAAAGAAGAATCCATAACTTCATAAAATTAACCTGAGAAGTTAATTTAAGAGGTCTTAGAAGTACCATTAAGTATAAAATAAAAAATGTTTATAGCAATTATTTACTTGGGTATCATGTTAGAGCATACTCTACCTACTCAGGTCCCATTTACTCTCCTTTGTTAGAAGCTTAAATAATGAATCCAAACAGTTTTTAAAATTAGGAAATATGATTTTTTTTGTTTTAAAAGTAATTATTTTCATTGATCATAGGCTCTTCAGTCGTAGAGATCCAGAGGAGGATGGAATGATGAAAAGAAGGGGACGACAAGGTCCAAATGCCAACCTTGTTAAGACATTGGTTTTTTTCTTTCTGGAAAGTGAGGTTAGTTGATGTTGTACATTTTATACTTAATGTTAAAAACAAATTGGAGAAGGAGTTGAAATGATGTATATCTGAAAATCTTCCATGTATCACAGTAAATCTTGGATATAGAATAGAGTTGTGCCCATTGCACAAAATAAAAAAAAAACTTCCTACTTTTAGTAAGATGTTCAAATAAAGGATTTATGTATAGTACCAAGAGTATGAATTTTGGAGTCAGAAAGACCTGGTTACCAACTGGGCTTCTCTAATTTATTATTTGTGTAACTGGTTTAGTTACTTAATTTTTCTAAGCCTCATTTTCCTTGTGGGTATTAATTTTTTAGGTAATACTGAGCTAATCCATGTAAAAATTCTTTTTATTTATTCATGTAAAACTCTTAATACTGACCTCGCACTTTTTTTCTTAGTATTTGGTACCAGCTTTATTATTTTTGTTATAGAAAGGGATTTAGATTTAGCATCTGCTCTTTTAGGTCTCCCTCAGATTGATAATCTGCCTGTTACCAGAATTTCAGAGGATATAACATACATTTTTGGCGTTCATATTATGTATTATTCAATTACATTTTAGGGTCTTTAGATTTTCTAATTTTTTCTGTATTAAGAAATACATTTGGTTTTTGCATATTGACTTCATCTTTAACTTTACTAAACTCCCTTATTTTAGTAAATTTTAAATAGATTCCTTGGGATTCTCTGTTATTTGCAGATAACAATAGGTTTACTTCTTCCTTTACTACATTTATGCCATTTTTCCCCTGGCCTTATTGAACTAGTTAGGATATCCAGTAAGATGTTGAATAGAAGTGGTGAGAGTAGACATCTTGGGATTGTTCCTGATCTTAAGGGGAAAAAATATCCAGTATTTATATATTCTGTTATTAGTTATAGGTTACATGTAGTTGTTTATGTTTAGGATGCTTCCTTCTACCCCTTTTGCTGAGTTTTATCATCCATCCAACAAGAATGGATGTTGAATTCTCTCCAGTGCTTTTTCTGAAATGATTATTTTATTGTATCTTTCATTATGTTACTGTTTGAATTATGTTGATTGGTTTTTTGAATGTTGAACCAACCTTGAATTCCTAGCATAAAACCTAATTAGTCATGATCTATTTATTTTCCTTTTTATATATTGCTGGTATCACTTTGCTAGTTTTTTGAGGATATTCCCTATTCCCTCTATGTTCATGTTAGATGTTGGCCTATGTATTTTTTTTATTTGTAATGTCTTTGATAGGTTTTGGTATCATTGTAATGATAGTCCCCTCAAGTTGGGAAGCTGTAGGGTCTGTTAAGCTTCACAAAGCGAAGAGAAATAATATGCTTTATGTTGAACTGATAAGTAAACATTTTTTATGTTAAAGTACCCATTATCATTCCCATTATATTAAATTCATAGTATATGAATTGGTTAACTGAATGTGGTTAACTTATATAATATTACATCCAAATAGGTACTAAATATACATGCATATACTCTTTTCAGAATTAATTTTATTAGCTTTTGTAACTGTTATGACAACTGTTTAATGATACTACCTAACTAGGTTTACTTAGCAAGCTCAGGCAGATTCTTTGTCCTTTTGTTTATTTGACTTCATAAACCAGATAGCTGTTTGAGTTTGTACATGGTGCCAACAAAGCTTCCATTCTTTTGAGTTTAGACTAGTAAGCTATTTGTCTAAGAGTACATTGCTCTTTTTAAACTTTAGTTGCATGAGCATGCAGCATACCTTGTGGATAGCATGTGGGACTGTGCTACCGAGCTACTGAAAGACTGGGAATGTATGAATAGCTTGTTGCTGGAGGAGCCACTTAGTGGAGAAGAAGGTAAGTGGGTGTTTAATTACGGTATTTTTTGTTGTCTAGTCGGTTTTGAAAATAGATTTTACTTATTCCATTTGTTTAACTTTATTATTTTTTTATAAATTTTTTTTTAAATTTTATTTATTTATGATAGTCACACACAGAGAGAGAGAGAGGCAGAGACACAGGCAGAGGGAGAAGCAGGCTCCATGCACCGGGAGCCCAATGTGGGATTCGATCCCGGGTCTCCAGGATCGCGCCCTGGGCCAAAGACAGGCGCTAAACCGCTGCGCCACCCAGGGATCCCCATTTGTTTAACTTTAATAGTAAAATGTAATTGAGTGCTTGCTTCAGCAGCACATATACTAAAAAGTAATTGAGAGGCACCCGGGTGGCTCACTCGGGCGTCTGACTCTTGATTTTAGCTTGGGTCATGATCTCAGGGTCATGAGATTGGGCACTGCGCTGGGCACAGAATCTGCTTGAGATTCTCACCCGCTCCCTTTCTCTCTGCCCCTCCCCTGCTTGGGTGTTCTCTCTCTAAATAAATAAATCTTTTAAAAAAGTAATTGAAAATCTTTGTGAATAATTGTGTTTTCAAATTTTGTACATGAATATTATAAAGAAAGATGTAGTTGCTATCAACATCGAATTAAATTTTTTTTTCGATATATGTGTTCATACTTTCTTTGGGTAAATGGAGGACCAATGGTACACAGATTTGTACTGTTGAGTAAAGTTTAACTAGTTCTCATCCTTTCTGTGATACAGTAATGGGATTTTCTTTATTACATTTGGTCAGTTTCTATCAAAGACAAAAGGATTGTTATGTAATACTTACAAGTGGCGTATAGGGAAAAGATAGGTTAATTCTTTATGATTTTTTTTCAGCACTAACAGACAGACAAGAGAGTGCTCTGATTGAAATAATGCTTTGTACCATTAGACAAGCAGCTGAATGTCATCCTCCTGTGGGAAGAGGGACAGGAAAAAGGGTATGTTGGTATAGTTTCAGTATTCTAAAATATGTTTCTCCTTTTTTGATACCATTTAAAATATTCTTGGTTGTTAACTATAGAGCCAAGTATTTGAATCTTATGTTTTGATTTTCAAAACAAAATCTTTACTAATACATATGTGTTAGAAGTAAATTTTAAAGCATTAGCAATTTGGGAAATATGAGTTCCTTCTATGAGATACTTTGTTACTACAGGAGATAAAGTGACTGTCTTGTATTTTGCTTTATAGATTTGATTTTTTTCTTTTAATAAAAATTAGACATTAAAACAATCTTTCATTAAAATGAAGAAATCCATATTTCTTTGGATTATATTGTAGTGCATCACTGCAAAGTTCACATATAATTGCATTATAGACTAAAAATCCACAGCCTTTTAAACTTTTTTGATCACGAGGCCCAAAAATACATGTTTTGTTACATATATAACATGTATAACTGAGACAAAACTTGTTCAAACAATACAGTATGTGACAATTCTGTTTTCTGTTTTTTTTTCTTCTTTTTCTAATTGATGGTAGAATTCATGCTATCATGAGTGAATTCGTGTTGAATTCATAACCCATGGATCATGGCCCACACTTAAGAGTAGGCTGAAATGCTACTTAATCCCATTATTATATAAGCTTCTAAACTACACTTCCTAACTGCTCTTTGTCTAATGGTAGATTTGATTAGTCTAATTGAGTATTGATCTTGCCTCTAGAAATATTCATAGTTTTTTGTTATTATTTTAGGTGGTTTTTAAAAAAATATTGTGCAAGTTACTCTCTGTCATTCTTGGGTTTCAAGTTTTATAGTAAAAATTTTAGTATCTACCATTTAAAATGTAGTTTCATTACTTACTTTGTATGTCTTAGCTTAAACTTGGAGCACCTACCAATGTTAATAGGTTTAATAAATACTTGAAAGCATTCTTGTGTTACTTCAGGTGCTGACAGCAAAGGAGAAGAAGACCCAGTTGGATGACAGGACAAAAATCACTGAACTTTTTGCTGTGGCCCTTCCTCAGTTATTAGCTAAGGTAAGTTTGTATAATAGAGTATTTGCAAGAAATTGCAGGTTTTGTTTGGAAATGTCAAACGTTTTTATCATGTTTACTTAACATTATTGTGATTTTTTTTCAGTATTGTGATATTTTGACATGATTTTTTTTTTTTATTTCAAAGTACTCCGTAGATGCAGAAAAGGTGACTAACTTGTTGCAGTTGCCTCAGTATTTTGATTTGGAAATATATACCACTGGACGATTAGAAAAGGTACAGTGTTTTCTCTGTATAAAAACACCTTGAAGAAAAACTAACAGTTTAGTTCATCTTATAACCCTGTTTGTGTATATTTTTGGAACTTCTAATGTTAAAGGAAACTACTACATTTTATATATCTTCTTCATTTTTTATAAGTTGGATTTGTAGTGAGGCTTCCCTCTGATTCATGGTATAGCCATGCTCTCATTCCTAGCCAGTATGTGACTATATCTGAGAGATTTATGGAGATTGAAGTTAGATAACTGGCTAATAACAGTTAAAAAACAAAAACAGGTAATGTTTATTGAGTACTTTTACTATGTTCCAGCAACTATTATAAGTTCTTTGTATTAACATTCTCAACAAAGCCCTATGAGGTAGGTAATATTATTCCCATTAAAGCTGAGAATATAAGTATGGGTGGGTCAGTTTATTTATGACAAGTAGGAAAACACATCAAAATATATGCCCTACTTGTTGTAGAGTTACTATTTTTTAAGCTTTTCGCTGCAATAGTGTAGTCTTTCTGTCCCTATCATGTAGCTTAGTTTTTTTAATGAAAAATAACTTTGATTTTGCAGCATTTGGATGCCTTATTACGACAGATCCGGAATATCGTAGAGAAGCACACAGATACAGATGTTTTGGAAGCATGTTCTAAAACTTACCATGCACTCTGTAATGAAGAGTTCACAATCTTCAACAGGGTAGATATTTCAAGAAGTCAACTGATAGATGAGTTGGCAGATAAATTTAACCGGCTTCTTGAAGATTTTCTGCAAGAGGTATATATTACAAGTATTTTGTCAGTTGGGTCCCTCTCCTTCAGTAACTGAATTAGTCACACCAGTCCTGGTGATAGTCCCAGCAGTATGTTGAAAAATTTCAGACTTTGTCTTTGATTCATCATGCTACTGTTAATCCTCCACCAAAATGGTAAGGTGGTAAGAATCTGTGACTTGGAGAAGTTGAAAGGGAAACTGATACCCGTTTCCCTCTGTCTTTTTCAATTTTAAAGAAATTTCAGAAGTTACCAGGGTTTAGCTGGACTAGAGACTGTTAGGCAACATGGTATAAATGGAACAGAAAAGGAGAGCTCGACTATAACCATATAGCTTCAAAAAGTAGGCTGTTTCCTAGTGTTTTGGCAGTGTTAGTAAGGAAAGGTAATTAATGATCTTTCATACTGTAAAGCCTTGATAAATTGCTGTTATAGTCCCTGTTGATTTTGGGGTTTCCGATGTTCTATTTCCAAAGAAAGTATAGCATTCAAAAACGCTTCTAGGATTCTTTTAAACTTTTATCTTTTCTGGAAATATGTACTAAAAACAATTTAATTGACGTGTATAAAGTCAAATCATAATTCTCATATCACTGCATTTACCCTTTTCCACATCAATTTTGTCATTAATGTTGCAGAAGTCATATGGGCTTTGTAATTTTTCAGTTTTCTTGTTTAACACCTATTTCTGTAGCTTTCTTCTTTTTTCTTTTTTTTTCTTTCTTTTGTGTGTGTAACATTCCATGCTTAATAAGTTTTGCTTAACTGGAGGTTTGTGCAAATAAGTTAATGGACAGCGATCACTTTCTTAAAAAATTTAATGGCCCTACTCTTGGCTATATATGATTTTGATTAGTATAAGTTAATTTAAAATCAAGCGATGGCTTAAGTTTAATTATGTTGAAAAATCAAAGTTTAGAAATAAGCATTTTTTGGGAGACTTGGGGTTTAGTACAGTATGTTTGATAGTGTTTAAAAAATTTATGTTTCATGCAGTAAGACTCATAGAATTTTCAAAAATCTAAGTTACTCTCAATTGGAAAATCGATACCTGGGGATCGGTGGCTCAGCGGTTCAGCTCCTGCCTTCGGCCTAGGGCATGATGCTGGAGTCCCAGGATTGAGTCCCACATCAGGCTACGTGCATGGAACTCTGCCTGTGTCTCTGCCTGCACCTCTGCGTGCGTGCGTGCGTGTGTGTGCGCGTGTGTGTGTCATGAATAAATAAATAAAATCTTAAAAAAAGAAAATTGATACCCAGAAAGGACTACCACATATCTAGTCTTTATTCAAAAGGTTTTTTCCAGATTGTTATTGGTCTGGTATATCTTTGTTGAGCACTATTTTGTTCATTTAGGTTTTATCTTTTAGGTCTTTATGATCTCTCACTTGTCCTTTACTATGTTTTTCTGTATTGTCCTAATGCATTTTTTACTATGAAAGAGTAAATGTCTTCATAGGTTAGTGTCAGGATTACTTACCTTAAGGGAGAGAGGAGATTGTCATTCAGTGTTTCTCTCTTGGGAATAATGTACCCTTGATAACAACTCTGTTGACTCATTACTTGGGCCATATTGCTTTAAATTTGGACAGATCTAGGTATTGAATGGCAAAGTTAATTTGTGGTGTTAAGTGATTCTTCTCAAGGTGGTATCATCAATGTGATAGCCTAAGATTTTTCACTTTGGTGGTTATTGAGATTTAATATTGTATATAATTAATTTTCATAGGGCGAAGAACCTGATGAAGATGATGCATATCAGGTATTGTCAACATTGAAGAGAATCACTGCTTTTCATAAGTAAGTTCAATTTTAATGTTTCTGATTCATTGCATGTTTTAGGGTTATAATATTATCAGATTCTGGTAGATTTCTTGTGCTTTTATGTAAAAAGTAGTTGATGGAGTCATTTTTGAATTGGGGAATAATTGACAAATTATCAACCAGCATACTTTTTTAAAAATACAATTTTGTTGTTATGGGTGCATGTTAGAGTTTGCTGTATTTACTTTGATAGCATTTTGTTGACATTCAAGTCCAGAATAAAAGTGATTAAGCTTAACTTTTAAATATAACTTATTCTTTTTTTTACAGTGCCCATGATCTTTCAAAGTGGGATTTGTTTGCTTGTAATTACAAACTTCTGAAAACCGGAATTGAAAATGGAGACATGCCTGAGCAGGTTTTTATTTATTTTCAAGTTACATATTTAACTTTGAGAATGAAGACTTGTGACTTTTTAATTTTAACTGCATTCTCTTGCTTCTTTTTACAGATTGTTATTCATGCACTGCAGTGTACTCACTATGTAATCCTTTGGCAGCTTGCAAAGATCACTGAAAGCAGCTCTACGAAGGTTTGTGGTGGTCCTGTGGAGTTCTTTTTACATTAAATATCATTAACATTTTTCTGCAAACTCTTAATAAGATCGATTATTTCAGTAAAGTCTTGCTTATTTCTAAATTACCATTTAGACATGTGTACCATTAGAAAGTTTTGTTTGTAGTTTGATGTATATTCAATGAAAGAACATTAATGTATATTTCAAGGTATGATTTTAAATTTAAAAAATTTCGCATTTTAAGGTGGCATAATTAATGTATTTCCATATACTGAAAAGTATTGAGAACATAATAGAAATATAGATTTTGTAAATTATGATGAAGGGCTTTTGAAACGAGCATACAAGGGATGCCTGGGTGGCTCAATGGTTGAGCGTCTGCTGTTGTCTCAGGACATGATCCCAGGGTATTAGGATCGAGTCCGCATTGGGCTCCCTTCAGGGAGCCTGTGTCTCTGCCTCTTTTCCTGTCTCTCATGAATAAATAAATAAAATATTAAAAAAATAAGGATATAGCTATTGGATTATATAAATGGATGATAACAAGACAGCTACCTCTAGATCTGCATATGCCCAGTTTGTTTTAGAATCAGTTTTCATACCCAGGATCTTTCTATTGATGTTCCAGATTAACTGTAAATCATTTTCTAGTTGAATATAATATGCCAGCTCTTAGGTAATAGAATTTTCAGAATTTTGTCCATAATGGTAGTCTTTAATGTTTTTAGTAATTGAACTAAACAGTACTGCCCTTTTCATTTGTAACTGAGCCACCCACGTGTCCCTTGCCTTTTTCATTTGGAAACTGGAAACTTAAACATTGTATTTGTAGTAGATGTAGCCTTAAGTATTATTTGGGTACATTTTTGTAAATATTATGCAATATATAGGAGATAGAGAATTAGTTCATACCTTTTTTCCTCAAAAACAATTGTTTTGATAAATTTTCTTTTGTGTAAAAATCACAGAATAATTTTAAATGCTTAGAATTTCCCTGAGCTTTTAAAGTGGAAGATACCATTATATCCACAAATGGGTATTTTCCCTTGAAAAAGTAATTCAGTATAGTTGTTAGTGTTTTTTTTCCTTGTCAAACACCCAAGAAATTTATTTGACTCAATATCAAGCTTATAGTAGGAACAACAACCATATTAGCATATATGATTGCTCATCTAAGTCAGAAGCATTGAATTAATTAAAATAGGAAAAAAGATTAAATTTTGAGTAGAGGGAAAGGGGTAAAAATGTCACTAAATACAAAATTATTCTCAAGCTTGTTTGTTTTCTTTACCAAATAAATCAAGTTAAACTTATTTTTAGGAAAAGATTTATCTTTTTAATATAAGTTTACAAGACATTAAAATTTTTAACTGCGAGTAATACCACCAAACTGACTTTTGTCCATCTCTATTTTCAAAAAGTACAACTGGTATTCTTTAAGAAATGAAAGATGCTATCTCTTTTATTAATTAATTTCTTCCGTTCATCAATTGGCTACCCTTCACATTACAAAATGAGGATGGAGCATTAATCTTTACTCTTTAAGCATTCTGAGCTAGTAGATCTATTAAAGATAGCCATATGCAATCATATAGGGTTTCTTATTCTAAAGGACCCAGACCACTTAGGATATTATCCATTAATATACCTGGTATTTTTAAGGCTACAGTCTGTTGCAATTTTTAAGACAAATGCTAATTTGTTCTTTTTCCTTTCTGATAAGTAATAAAGAAGAATTTAAGTCTAATGTAGAAGCAGAGTAAAGTTAAATATATGATATTTTATGTAATTTTAAGTATCTTAAGTACTAAATGAGGTTTTTACAATTGTTCTTGTTTTTATACAATTGTTCTTGTTATATTTTTCAAGGAGGACTTGCTGCGTTTAAAGAAACAGATGAGGGTATTCTGTCAGATATGTCAGCATTACCTGACCAATGTGAATACTACTGTTAAGGAACAGGTTAGTAATGACCCTAGATAGCCATCTTTTGTAAGCAATCTTTAATAAATATCTAAACTAATACAGAAAATTTAAGTAATACTGAGATTGAGCAAAGTAGAAACATCTGTCCATGTGTATTAGACAAAGCTCAAAAAATAGATTAATTTCATATGGAGTTTATAAAATAGATTGCCCTCATTGTGGTTATTCTCTGTTGTTATTTCTTTATGACTCACTTGACAAACAGACCATATATACAAATTAGATGTATGAAATTATGTAAATTATTCTTGGAAATTAACAAGTACAAGTATGCCTTCAGGGAGGGAAACTGGTCTATATATATGGTTTTGTCATCTCTGAGAATATTATCAGATAGATTCTGACATTCCTGCCCATTCTGATTGTGTATGTTATTTTTTCTTTTGTGGACTTTGAGATAAAAATTTTAATCATTTCCCTGCTTTCAAAGTGTTACCTTCCCAGTTCATATGCCCTCATGCCATTACTGTTAACCTCCTGATTCTGGAAATAACATTGTTAACTGCTACCATCAGTGGTTTTCGCATCTGTAAAATCAATTTTGATCCTGGGACTGAGAGTCTATTTAGTTTTAATTCTCTAATAGAGAATTAAGCTTTTTTGGACATATGCTTTTTTAAATGCTTCTGTGGAGAAGGCAGTTTTATAATCATAAGAAATTAATAATGATACAAAATGGTTTTGGTGATTTCAAGGTTTTTTGGCCATTTTATTCTCCTTAACCTTTGCATATTGGGATAGAGCCCCATCCGTCATCACATGTGCTATTTTCAGCAATTTGTGTTATGTTGGGTACTGTTTATTTTTTATTTTGGGGAGATACTATTTAATAAGGGTGTATTTACTTCTTAAAGGCTGTGAAAGTAGTTCAGGTATAGTCATCCAAGTATAAAGAGATCAGTAAAGTCATTCAACCTTTATGATTGTCACTTGTCTTCATTTTATTTTAAAATATCGAAACTAATTTTACTGTATAAATACATTTGGAGTTTTATAGTTTAAAAATTCACATTCAATATCCAGCCATTAATTTATTTTTCTTCTTACTTCCAACTCCCTTTTATCCCTCCTATACATATATGGTTGGGCATAAATAAATTAGAAGTTAATAAATGGGCAAGATACAGTTATTGACTTAGACATTTTTCTTGCGAAAGTATGAAGTTTATAATTATTACATTGCTGAATTCTGCAGTTTTAAGTATGTAGTTTTGAATTATAGCAATAAAGGGTTTGGAAATTTAATTTTTGTCTGTACAATTCACATGAAAGGAACAAAAGTTTCTGTAGGTGGTAAATTGAATTTGGAGTTACACTCAGGATATGATTTTAATGAGGTTTACATAAATCCAAAGTTAGTAGCATGAAATATTCCTTTATGTTTTCATATGCCACCAAGATACTCAGCTTAATATTCCCAAATTCTTACAGTGTTAACACAATTCCTTATGGGTTATCTTAACGTAACCTCCTATATAATCTGTTGTTCAGGCCTTGGCAATTATTTGGTCATGAAATATCTTGTATGTCAGTCTTCCTAACAGCTTCCAGAAATATGTCCTGGTCAGTTCACTTGACCTGCCAGTTCACCTTGTTAGTAAATATCAGCGTGCTTATCCCTTTTGTTTTCTTACTGTGTATGTTGCACAATTTTTTGTAAACTCAGCTATCCTGATGGGTATAAATGACTATCGTAGTAGTAAAATGAGGAAAGCCTGAAAGAAGAATTAAAGGCATAAAGTAAAGAGAAAAAAGTTAAATGTGGTTAGTTCCAAAAAGGTAAAGACCTCATTGAGATATGCTTTGTGCTCTGTATTATGAATCTGTCTAGCAGTAATCTTCCTTTAAGTGTAATTTGCTATTGACTTTGCGACCCCCAAATTCTATTTCTGTTACCTTTTCCCAACAGATAAATTTCCAGTTTTCTTCTGAATATTTTTTACCAGTGTTTGACTCCATTTACAAACTCCTGACAGAATAAATAAATAAATAAAACTCCTGACAGTTTTTATAAAGCTCCCTAAGATCTAACTTTGACTTTATTATGATATTATCAGATTTGTCTGATGAATAATAAGCAGGCACATAATTCGTTGTGTTTGTACTTAATCACCACACATATTGAATGAGAGTGCTTAAAATGTATCAAGGACTTTGTGATCCCTCTTCTAGGAGATAATTGATCTCCTTTGTAGAAGTTTTTGTCTTCCATAGAGAAAACAAATGGGACCAGGTTTATATGTTATTTTATATTTAGGAATGTATACCACGAGACATTGTCAAACAGTGTAGAGTGGGATTTGGATTCAGAAAACTTAGGGCTGAGTCCTGACAACATGTTCTGATAGTATTAACATACTGTACAAGTCACTTAAAGTTGCTGAAAATAATATTTGTGGAATTATCTTGTAGTTAGTGAAGCATGATTATATCTACTAGTAATCATTATTACTAAAATTACCTTCCTCAGCCTTAAAAACTTAGGAAAATACTACACACTGATTTTTCTTAAGAGTTGGATTCTCTTTCTGTGTAAATATATGTTACTTGTAACAGTTGGTGAGAAACTTTGGATTATAACATGCTGTACTGTTTTTATTTTTTTAAAGGCTTTCACTATTCTCTGTGATATTCTGATGATCTTCAGCCATCAAATTATGTCAGGAGGGCGTGACATGTTAGAACCATTAGTTTACACCCCCGATTCTTCATTGCAGTCTGAGTTGCTCAGCTTTATTCTGGATCATGTCTTCATTGAACAGGATGATGATAATAACAGTGCAGGTAATTTTATTGGCATCTTTTTGTTAAGTCTTTGCATCCACCATAAATTTAAGTAACAGTGATGTAAAGTGTTACAATACTATTTGATATTTTATTCTGAAAACATAAAAAACAAAGATCCATTTTCCAGCACATTTGTATTAATTTTTTGTAATACTGTAAAAACACATTGAGGAATGTGACTTGCGTAGTGCCTGGTACGTACTCAATAAAATTTACTCCCTTTTCCCCTGGGTCATTGCTAATACCAGTTTTCAGGTAGTTTGAGCAGAATAAAGTATTTATTTAAGTGACATTAATGTTGTATACATTTATAACATGTTTTCATATTTTGAGGTGGTATTAAACTCTGAAATTTCTCAATGTTAAAAGATGTTTGAAATTGTTCTGTAAATGTCTGGGGCAGTACAGAATGTTCACAGGAAAATAATTGTACCAACCTTGCCTAGTGTTAAGTTACTCTTTCTACCCTAATTACATACAAGATGACTTACTTGAGCAAGAGGTCATGAAAAAACAGTATTGGGTACCTTCTTTCTGAGTTTTGTTTTAATTTGGAGTTATACTTGAAGGACAATATAATATCAATATATGTGAATCTCCATACATATACTGATACATCACTGTAAATTAGATTCTAAATACATGTAATTCTAGACCTGGCTTGTAGCTTATTTTCAGTAAAGAACTTTGTTATCAAGTATTTAAAACTTAGAAGAGAATTGAGAAACCTAGAGTAGCAAAAAACAGTTGTCAAAAATCCATGTAATAAAGTTTATGTACTTAAGATTTTTTATCTTTGAATTGATAGTTTACTTACACTATGTATTTATTTACTTATTTATTTTTAAAGATTTTATTTATTTATTCATGAGAGACACAGAGAGGGAGAGAGGCAGAGACACAGGCAGAGGGAGAAGCCGGCTCCAAGCAAGGAGCCTGATGTGGGACTTGATCCCGGGTCTCCAGGATCATGCCATGGGCTGAAGGTGGTGCTAAACCACTGAACCACCTGGGCTGCCCTACACTTTTATTTTTAACGTTTATTGGACATTTATTGGTCAGCAGGTAGTATATGGGGTGCTATGGGTATCCAAAAATGAGACAAGGGCTTTTCCTTTAAAAATTCAATTCAATGGGCGCCTGGGTGGCTCACTCAGTTAAGCATCTGCCTTGGGCTCAGGTTATGATCACAATGTCCTGGGATTCTGGGATTATCCTGGTATTGAGCTCCACATTGGGCTCCCTTCTCAGTGGGGAGCCTCTTTCTTTCTCCTTCTGCTGTTCCTCCTGCTTTGCGCTCTGTCAAATAAATAAATTTTTTTTAAAAAAGAATTCAAGTGGAAAAGACATCTAAAAACAATGCGATTTGATAATAGAAGCATGTGTACATTGTTGTGGGCATGTAGAGGAAGTTTTAAGCAGTCTGGGAGTCAAAACACCATTGAAATAAGCTAACATCTGAGTTGGATTCTAAAACATGAGTAGGAGTTTTTAAAACTTCTATGGGAAAGCATAGTTGTATTCTAAACATTGATACAAAATCAGTTTTGGTTCATAACCCTGTTGTAGTTTGAGGGACTGCCTCTCTGCTTCATTTATACCATGGCACTAGAATGAGAATAAGCTTGCCAATACTTCTAAATTTTCTAGGAGCTTTTTGAAATTATGCTCAGTCTTACCTCCTTAGATTCCCCCCTCCCCCATTTATACTTTAAAAATGAAATGTATTCCAGTATTGGGGGAAAATGTAAAATATGACATACTTGTCCATACCTACCACCGGTATTTGTCAAATTTTGCTGTTCATTACTGATTTTTTTTTAAGGGAATAAAGTATAGATACAAAAGAAGCCCTCATTTATATCCCTGCCCAATCCTAATTATTCTTTTTCCCTGGAGATAACTGCTATCCTGAATTTGTTGCTATTATGCCTTTGCATTTTAATTTTGTTATACCAAAAAAAAGAAAAAAAATTTTGTTATACCAGGAGTTTATCTGTTAACAATGTATCATTTATTTTCTGTGCTAGCTTCCATATAAATGGTATTATGTTGAACATTTTATTTTGCATCTTGCTTTTTTGCATTAACATTTTTGAAATTTTTCAGTGTTGACATATGGTTATAGCTTATTCATCTTGACTGCTGAATATTATATAATATGAATTAACCCTACTTTATCCTTTCTTTAAAAAATTTTATTTATTCATTTTAGAGAGTGTGCAAGCGGGAAGAGGTAGAGGGGGAGAGTGAAAGAATCTGAAGCTGACTGTGCACTGAGCACTGAGCCCAATGCAGGGCTTAATCCCATGACTGTGAGACCATGACCTGACCCAAAACCAAGAGTTAGACATTTAACCGACTGAACCATCCAAGCACCCCTACTTTATCATTTTTTATATTGATGAACATTTGTTTTTAGTGTTTTCCCTATTATAGTGTTAAAAGGAATGTTCTTTTTTTTATTTTTTACAAGGAATGTTCTTATATTTACCTCCTTGAGCACGTGTGCAAATGCTTTTCTAGTGCCTACTTAAGAGTGGAATTGTCAGATTATATAGTCTATGTGCATCTTAAAATTGACCACATGTTGTAGTAATGTCCTCCAAAAACAGTTGTATTGTTTTATTCTCCCACCAGCAGCATGAGATTCAATTGCTTTTCTTTCTCCTCTAACCCCTGGTGTTGTAGAACCATGGTTATTTGGTTTGTTGGCCCACATTAGGTGAGAAGGAGATAGTAAAAGAGAATGCTTCTAGAGGCCCTGGCACAGGCAGCCTGGGTGGCTCAGTGGTTTAGCGCTGCCTTCAGCCCAGGGCCTGATCCTGGAGACCCAGGATCGAGTCCCACATTGGGCTCCCTGCATGGAGCCTGCTTCTCCCTCTGCCTGTGTCTCTGACTCTCTCTCTCTCTGTCTCTCATGAATAAATAAAATCTTTAAAAAAAAATAGAGGCACTGGCAACACAGAATAATAATGGCACTTGATATCTATGAAAGGCCTAGTGTGTTAGATACTTTTCTAACATTCTTCAATCCCCACACAAAGAAAAGGTGGCTAGTTTTGGACAAAGAGGTAAAAAAAAACTCAAGGCTTCTTACTGGTTCAGTCAGAAGAACATGTGACTTGATTTCAGGGTCATGAATTCAAGCCCTATGTTGGGTTGTAAAGATTACCCCCCCCCACACACACACACCTTAGAAAAACAAGGTGAAAACTCCCCAAAATCAGAGGTCAAAAACTCTCTGGGTGATTTAGTCTGTAGCGGGAAAACATCTATATAAGAGTACTTCCTAAGAGTAGTATTGAACAGTGATTGGAAGCAGTATTGTATAGAAATCCATTATAATCATGGAGACATTTAGAAAAAGCATACACATTCACTGTAATCTTTCAAAAGAGTAAACAAAACATTTTAGATTTCTAAGCAAATGGCTTTGGAATTCTGAAATATGCACTTGAGATAACAAAACTTTTTCTGATGGTCTGTCTTAAACTACCATTCTCAAAATTTCGCTTTAACTTACTAGCAGTTATTGAGGATCATTAGAGATAGGGTAACTTAAACGTTTGTTTTATATTTTTATTTTCTCCTTTTTAGAGGTTTTATTAGAATGAGGCAGATTACCCTTATGTAGGGAACCCATTGTATCTGTGCCTAGGTGAAATGTGCCTATTTTCAGTCTTTTAGAGAGAATTTCAACTCCTAATTTACTGGTATGTTTACAGACATCAGTTATATATCAGCTTTGAGACCAAATGATAAACATTTGTTTTAAAGAACATTCTTACTTTACACAAATTATTTTTTTGATATTGGGAATCTTATATTGACGACCTGACAGGAAAGAACACCTAGCAGTTCTCAAAGGAGATAATATAATTAGCTAAAAATGCATGGAAAAACTTGGACTTTACTGCTAACCAAAGAAATGTAAATCAAAATAAGATAGTTTTTAATAAGTAATTTTGTTTGAAATTTTGCTCAGAGGAGAATTCTTTACATAGGTTCTTATGTAAAGGCTTCATCACAATTTTATTTGCAACATCAAATAGTTAGAAACAATCTTTTGGCAGGACTTGGAGGCTATAGTCTGGCTTCCTTGACTACAAAGTTGGAAATAAGTCTATTTCCTTGATAACTCTAAATCTGAACATCTCACATAGTGTATGAGAGCAGAAATATGTGAAGTTTTCTTAAAAAGAATAGTCCCTAGATCAGACTTAGTGAATATATGTCATATGTATAAAATAAGTACATGTTAATAAGAGTTGGAGTTAAGGTGGGATGGGGTTATCCTTGGAAGGGATAGGATAATTTCTGAGGTTGGCTGCCTTTCCTGTGAAGAGCCTTAAACAACAGACATTGAATATGCAGATCTCATCGGCATGCTATCCTATTAGGGAAGTGGGTGCATGCATTAGGCAAGCTCAGCCTGACTTCACTAAACATCAATTCATCTCTGACTCACTCCACTTGTTCTTGTTACATGTTTAGTAAACAGCCTTATGATTACTATTTGAGTTCTCAAAAATTTTGTCTATTGGGATTAATGGACTGATCATTCACTGAGATATTGAGTTATGATTATATGATTATGATTATAATTTGGATTTTATTTAAGTGCGTGTACCGTATTTTTCAAATTCTCCCAAATAAAGGTATTTTATAGTGAGAATTAAAAAATACATATGGCTGAAGTAAAATACAGATGGCTTAATGTTTGTAACTTTTTTCCCCCAGATGGTCAGCAGGAGGATGAAGCCAGTAAAATTGAAGCTTTGCACAAGAGGAGAAATTTACTTGCAGCGTTTTGTAAGCTAATTGTATATACTGTGGTGGAGATGAATACAGCTGCAGATATCTTCAAGCAGTATATGAAGGTAAAGTTGAAAAATGGATAGCAACTTATTTTTATAATGCTTAAAGGAAAATGAATGTAACACTTGCTTTTATGCTTGATTGCCATTAAATTTTTTAAATAGTAAATTACTTTTCTAGCATAAAATAAATTTCTTTTAAAATTTAATGTTTTGGGTAGTATTACCTCATACTTCTAGTCTTGGGTTTATTGAGTTTATTTCATTTAGAATATTGGGACCATCTTGTCTTGGGTTAACTATCACTATTAGAAATTAATTTGGGTTTAGTTTAAGATAACAGGATGGTGTTCCTCCTCTGCTTTATAATAGCATAGAAAGGGTATTGTTCTAGGAGTCAGGAGACCTAGCTGCTATAGTTTTGGCTTGGTTATAATGCATTCATGACCTTGAGTAATTCAACACTTTTTGTGTCCTGCCTTTCTTCATCTGTTCCACTATGATAACTAAGGTTCCTTTAGTTTGATAATCTGATTTGATTCACAGTGGGTTATTCACAATTTTCATAAGTACCTGTGAGATTCTCTAATTTTTAAGTGGTAGTAGAAAGGATATTAATTGTACTAATGAAATATAACAAAATATGGTAAGATAGTTTTTCTTTAATCTTTCTCATGTAAAATCTAATTATAAATATAAACTTTAAAAGCCTTTGCTGTCACCAAATAAAATATGTAATAAATTTGTCAAAACCAAATTAATTAATTCTCTCTTTGAAATATTTTGCTATGTGATAGAATTCTAGCACCATTGTAAATTACTTTGGAACTTAAAGTTGTTTGGCATTATCATTTTTACCTTTTTTTTTTTCATTTTTACATTTTTTTAAGAAACTAAGGTTTGTGAAGTCGTTTTGCAAATTTAAACTTTTTCGACAGGTATTATAGATTAAAGTCAATTTTATTAGTTATAAGGGTATGGTTATCCTGTTATAACCATCTGGTAGTTATATATTCATTTTGAAACAAGGTTTTACATTAGAAAAATATTTCATGTTCATTAAATGCATAAGATAAATGTCACACACAATGAGTTTTCTTTTAAGTGTTAATATGCTGTAGTTTCTATGACCCAAATTAATAAAGTTGGAAACTGCATGAGACCTACATGCCAGTAACAACGAATAAGTTATAAAAGTAACTGATTATATCCAACGTTCTGATAGTTCACAGAACACAAGAACTTTGTTTATATCCTTTGTGCTATTTCAGAAAGTGTGCATAGGCATTGTTTTACCCCACACCTCCTTAAAACCAGTCTGGAGCATAAGGTGATTGGATCTCAACTGCTGTTTTGGAATTTACTAGTGTTAGGGATTAATATGCTTGAAAATTATCTAAAGTTTCAGTAACATTCTGTCTTTGAATGCATAATTTCAGCCAATTACATATTTGTGACATACTCACATGACTAACATAAAATTAGTCTTATTGTCCAGGAGTTTTAAGAGATAACGCTCTAATTTATACAAATTTCTTTTCTAGTATTATAATGACTATGGAGATATCATCAAGGAAACCATGAGTAAAACAAGGCAGATAGACAAAATTCAATGTGCAAAGACCCTTATTCTCAGTTTGCAACAGGTAAGATACAGAGTACCAACTTCAGGCAAACATAATAATACCTAATAGTTTTCAATGTAACAAGTAGAAAACTGGGCAAAGGATGCAATAGACAGTTCATAAAAGTAGAAATACAAGATTTTCAATCTCACAAATAGACACTCTGCAAGTGGGATCATTTTTTGCTTTCGGACTGGCAAGATGGCAGAACTTACAGCTATCTAAGCTATGGGGGAAATAGGTACTGTCAGCAGTATATATTGGCAAAGCCTTCCTGGTAGGCAATTTGGCAATATATGTCAATATTTACAATGGTATATGCCATTTGTGGCAGCAATTCTACTTTAAAATTTTATCCAAGGTGATAATAGGACAAGTTTGCAAATTACACATGGCAACATTGTTTATAATAGCAAGAAATTAGAAATAATCCAAATGCCCTTCAATAGGACATTAGGTGAATATATTTTATAGTGCATATAAAATATATAAAAAAAATAAATAAAATTAGTGTAGATTTGTATTCACTAATATGTGAAGATAATATATAGTTTGAGAATAAAATTTAAAAGATTATAGTATAGCATCCCTGTAAAATTGTACTCACCTATATATCTATCTGGAAAAATAGTTACGAAAATTTTAGCTTTGGTAGGTTTAGAGTGAATTTACTTTTTCATTTTCTTATTTTAGTGAGCATTTACCAATCTTTTAACCAAACTACAGTATTCATTTACATTTTGACAGTGGTGAGGCAGGTATAATTGGATAGAAATAATTTACTTAGTATACTTTTGTTTCTGGAGACCAAGTGCATGCAGAACATAACCCAGCCTATCTCAATTTCATAAGGTTTCTTGCTTTTAAGAAATCTAGGTGTTAAATTTCTTAATTCCATTTGCATATTTGGATATTTATTAAAGTTAATAGAATATAAAAGGTATTGAAAGGTTAACATTAACTTTTCTTTTCCTATAAAATAATGTTCACTGTAGAAATTTTAGAAGATATAGAAACTAGACAAAAAAACAACAAAAAAAAAAAGAAGATATAGAAACTAGAAAAAATACAGCTTATCCTTGTTATTCACTTAAATACATTTTTAGGTTTTTTTTTTAAAAGATTTTATTTTTTTATTTATTCATGAGAGACACAGAGCGAGAGAGAGGCAGAGGCAGAGGGAGAAGCAGGCCCCATGCAGGAAGCCCGACGTGGGACTCGATCCCGGGTCTCCAAGATCACACCCTGGGCTGCAGGCGGCGCTAAACCGCTGCGCCACTGGGGCTGCCCACATTTTTAGTTTTTAATAGCCTTCTTAGTCTTTTTATGCCTGTATGAAATCTTAAGTTTTATAAAAACCGAAGCATATTGTGCATTCTATTTTGCAAGCCTGAATTTTTTATGTTAATAAAAGCATAACACTTTCATACCATTAAATACTAGTGTTGCATTTTGCATACAGGGACCATAATTAACCAAGATCTCTTCTTGTTTAATGCCGAGGACTTTTGTAATCCTTGCCATTACAGATAGCACTAAAACATTTTTGTACCTGTGTATCATGTACAAATATTATTATACCTTTGGATAAAGGGCAGTAATTAGAATTGCTTAGTCAAAGGACATCAGAATTTTACAGCTTTCAATACAGATTCTTCTATAGAAAGGTTATCTCAGTTTGTTTCTAGCAGGTCAGAGTACTCATTGCACGATACTCTTATCAGTAGTAGCCATTATCTGTTAAAAACCTTGGCCATTTGGTAGTTGAAAAATTGTTTTGTTGTGCTTACTTAGGATGAAAGATCTTGATGTGAAGATTTATCATGTAAATGTAAAATAATAGCATAGTTGCCTAATAATTGAGTGGATTTCTTTTTTTTCTTTATATTTTTATATGCTGTTTTAATATTCAGTTAACACCAGCAGAATAGATTGTGCCATAACTAACCTTAAGAGTTTCTGATGTCAGTAACTACCTCTGGTCTGAATATATGAAGTACTATATTTTTGGTCATTTGTATCATGTTTTTAAAAAAATCCGTGCTTTAGAATAAAATGCAAAGCTTCATTTATGGAACATCTAGTATATTTTAAATAGAGAATATGTGATCTTAAAAGATATTAGTAATCCATAATTATAACAAAAGTTTAATATCCTTTCTTTCTTTCCAAACAGCTTTTTAATGAAATGATACAGGAAAACGGCTATAATTTTGATAGATCATCCTCAACATTTAGCGGCATAAAAGAGCTTGCTCGACGTTTTGCTTTAACTTTTGGACTTGATCAATTGAAAACAAGAGAGGCCATTGCTATGCTACACAAGTAATCTCCAAATATTTTATTCAGCTCTCCTGTTTTTTAGTCATGAAATTTTTTTATTTATCCCTTATTTAGAATAACCAAACTCAATAGATGCTTTATTGTCTTTTTGAGAACAGTAATAATGATATCTCCATTAACACATGTGTTAGGGTTCAAACTCCTTTTATAGAAAATCTTTGCTTTAATTAAAACAATACAGAATCTTTATACATTATGTGAAGAAAAGCAACATATATTCATCAGGTATTATAAACTCTCTTAACAGCTTTTATTATAATCTCACTGCTAGGTAGAGAAATTTTTGAGATTTGATTCAGTTTTTCTCTTGTTCTGTTTTCTATTTTGTCATGACCTTTTCCTTTGTTTTGAGCTGCAACCTTCTTTCTCTCTGCATATATTCTTTGCCTTATCAAAATTGGAAATGATCTGATTTAATTTGGGGCATGTAATTTAGTTGATCAATCATACTTTCAAATATGAGTATATTTTAGAGTTTTAACATATCCAATACATGGTCAGTAATCTCTTTATTTCTTAATTCTAGATGAAGAGCCTGGCCTTTGGGAAAACTAAAACTCTTTTATGAAATTTCTCTGTTTGATTTGTGTCTCTTTTAGTCCTTGCTTACTTAGTTATAAAAATGTTAAATGTCTCCCTACAGATATTTTTCTGCTCTTTAAGTTAGTCCCATGCTTTCCCCAGCTTTAATTCACTCTCTCCTTTCACTTTGCTGTAGAGGCTCAAATTCCTTTTTATGCCTTTTAATAATACATTGGATGATAATTGTAGGTAGTATTTAAGGACCACACATGTGATTAGTGATTATCCTGAGAAGGTAATATATTACTTCTTCATGTAGTAGCCTGCCTTCTTTTCTCCCCAATTTAATTTGGATTGTTTTTTACACAGTTACATTTTTGATAAGAGTATATGATTATAATGTTGAGGTGTTATCTTGATTTGAAGTATTTATTATTAAGTAAATATAGTTAAAATAGGCCGTGAGTAAAGTTTAATTCTTAAAACATACTCTTAAATGGGTCATTATGAAGAGTTTTCAATAATTATTTTTAAGTTTGTTCTATATGTTATGATAGGTCTCCTTTATGTCCTGAAAAATACAGAAAATGTACTGATCATTACATGAGAGAATTTGGGCTATTTTCTATGGAGAAGAGACCTGAGGAAAGAATGTAGATAAACCAAACCACAATCAAAGTAAATGATAGCTATATTTGTGGGGTTTTGTTGTTTTGTTTGTTTTAAAGTAACAGTGACATAAAATGTAAATTTGCTCATTCTTACACTATAGCCTCCTTATTCTCTTTATTCCTCAGATTAAATGCATGGCAGAGAAAACATCTTAGTAGTGGAATGAAACTAGAGAGAGAAATTGCCTAAGTTACCAAATTTTGTATTGTACTCCTTTAAATGTTTCTTTATTGTTGCAGAGATGGCATAGAATTTGCTTTTAAAGAGCCTAACCCACAAGGAGAGAGCCATCCACCTTTAAATTTGGCATTTCTTGATATCCTGAGTGAATTTTCTTCTAAACTACTCCGACAAGACAAAAGAACGGTGTATGTATTTGTTAAAAATATTCTATTTAATTTTGTTTTGAAATTCTTAAGGATGAATTGTTATACTTGATTTTTATCCTTTTTGCACACACACACAGATTAGAACCGTAGGATTACATTAATGCACAAAAAACTTTATACTTTAGAAAATTTATAATTTAAGGATTATAACTATATTTTATGCATTATACTCCATTTTAATTCTGTATGTTCTCCTCACAGTGTAGTTGTGGCTTTAGAGGTGTAACTTAAATGCTTTATGTATCTTCATCTGCATTCTTCACTTAGTGTAACCAAGAAGGGAACATTTAACAGACAATAATATTGGTAATTCATCCAAGAGCATCTTAGCCTGTGTACTAAGCTGTGACTATACTGGAAAGTAGGTTTCCTTTTTATCTTTTTTTGTTTTAACTACTAGTCATATCCTTAGTAGGCCAGTTAGACAATATTTTTTCTAGTGTAGTCTCCTAAAATGGCGACTTATGTTCTAAAAGAGCCCAATGAATGCAGTTAAATTCTCAAAATTCATCCCCTCTTTGAGGTATAAAAGGGCAGAGGAATATGAATAAGTCAGTATATGTAAGTCTTCTGAAAGTCTACCAGTATTTTGCATTTAAAGATGTATACATTTTACATGTAATTCTAAAGCAGACCAAACTAATCCCTGGTGATACAAGTCACAGTAGTGGACACTTTTAGTGTTGGGGTTTTTGAATGGGAAACGGGACAAAAGGTACTTTATAGGAATGTTCTTTATCTTGATGTATGTTACATGACTGCATTTATTTGCAAAATGGTCTGACAGTACTCTTTAAGTTCTGTGCATTTTATTATATATAAATTTATCCCAGTTAATAATTAACACTATTAATCAGAGAAATACAACTTTTAAAAAAGATTTTAGTTATTCATGGGAGATAGAGAGAGAGAGGCAAAGACATAGACAGATGGAGAAGCAGGCTTCATGCAGGGAGCCCGATGTGGGACTCGATCCCAGGACCCCAGGATCATGCCCTGAGCCAAAGGCAGACGCTCAAACTCTGAGCCACCCAGGTGTCCCAAGAAATACAAATTAAAGCAATGAAAAACCATTTTTTGCTTAGCAGATTAGCAAAAATTAAGAAGTCTTTATAGTCCATAGCATTGCCAAAGATACGGAGCAAGAAACTTTTATACATCGTTGACGACTATAAATTGGTATAAGACCACTTTGTGGAGCCATATGGCAATGTCTAGTAAAGTTTAAGATCTCTCTACCTCATGATCCATTAATTCTATTCATAGGTAGATAACCTACAGAATCTGTCGCATGTGTGTACATGGAGTACCATAAAAGAATTTGACCATCACATTGTCTGAATAGAGGAAAGCTCAAAGGAACTTAACATCCATCAGTTAGAAAATGAGATCAGTAGATTTTTATACAAGGGAATATCATAAGCAGTCAAAATGGTTAGATTTTTTCAAAGTAAATATTAATTCCTTAATTTTATTAAACCATCCATTCTTCAAATTTCTGATAGTCTCATGTCATAAAAGGCTTTTTTACAGTTCGATTGAATTGGGATTAAAATAAGATTCACACATCCGAATTAATTTTTTTAAATTTTTGTCTGTTTATTGTGGTATAATAGACAAAACTGTAATATATTTAAAGTGTACAACATGATGACTTTATATATATATATAGGTTCCCTCTGGTCAAGTTAATTAACACATACTAAATCTCATATATTTACCCTGTTGTTTTTTAAAAAAATTTTAGAACACTTAAGTGTTCCTCTGTTAGCAAATTTCAGTTTTACAGTGTTACAATAATATAGCATCATCAGTTATCATCACATTAATAATAAGTTAGATCCTCAGATCTCACTCATCTTTAAAATTTTTTATCCTAACTTACTGAGATATAGTTGACATATAACCTTGTGTAATTTTTTAAAAGATTTTATTTATTTATGTGAGAGATTGAGAGCGAGCACAAGTGGGCGATAGAGGCAGAGAGAGAGGGGAGAAGCAGGCTCCCCACTGAATGAGGAGCCTGCTATGGAGGTCGATCCCAGGATCCTGGGACCATGACCTGAGCGAAAGGCAGATGCTTAACCGACTGAGCCACCTAGGTGCCCCTAACATTGTGTAATTTTAAGGTGTACAATATGTTGATTTGATATACTTAGATATTGGAAAATGATTAACACCATAGCATTAGGTGATGCCACTTTTCCAAAAATGGTTATTTAAAACATAATGTCGAGTACAAAAGGCAAAGTATAAAACTGTTCTATAATGTTTACAAATATATATTAAAAGTATATTATGACTTCACTCATGTGGAATTTAAGAAAGAAACCAACATGGTGATTGGGATGGGGAAAGGAGAAATAAACCAAGAAACAGACTCTTAACTATAGAGAGCAAACTGATGGTTTCCAGAGGGAAGGTGGGTGAGGGGATGGGTGGAATAGGTGATGAATACTAAGGAGAGCACTTGTGATGAGCACTGGGTGTTGTATGGAAGTGTTGAATCGCTAAATTCTAAACCTGAAACTAAACACTGTATGTAAACTAACTGAAATTGTAATCAAAACTTGAGGAAAAAAATATATATTAAAAATATAAAAGTATGTGTCAGGATGTAAGATCAGGTCAGTAGCCTTTGTGAACTGGGAAGAGAACAAAGAAAAATAGCACCAGCGGGGGCTCCTTATCTGGAATGTTCAGTTAAGCTATGTGGTAGATACATATTTGTAAATCTTTCTACCCGTGAGTATATTTTGGCTCAAGCTCCATATATTGTCACAGATCGGTACCGGTTTTTAGACTGACAGCCAGTATTATAATCCATACTTTGAGGAGTACTGTACTACTGTGTATAGCTGAAATATAATTAAGAAATACCAAGCGAACACCATGCAGTATCTTTGTAACTGATTCTTCCTATCCTTTCTCTTTAATGGTGTTCAATACTTGTGATTTTGAATTGATTGGAATTAGTTATTATGAAGACAGCAGATTATTTGCGTTGCACTTTAAAGTTAGTTGATGAAATTTGTGTTCATGTATTTGAAGAATCGATAATAAAGCACTGAACTCTTAGTGTCAAAAATCTGAGATTTGAATCATGGTTATATTGCTTTCTCATTCTTATCCTTTGCTTCCTCATCTGTCAAATGAGAATATCTCCCTCCCAGGATTATAAGAATAAAATTGAAGAACCCAAGAGAAAAATGCCTAACACAAAAGTAGTGACACAAATGTTAGTTGAATTTTGATTGCTATATTACATATCAGCCATAGAATCCTTGTGATACTTGAATCCAAGGGTAAATGTATGACTTCCATCAGGCTGAAACTTTTTTTCAGATAGGAGCCATATCTTACTCATTTTTGTACCAATCCCCAGTGCTGGGGCCTAGTGACATAGTGGTTGCTTGACAAATACTAAGCTGTAATGCTCTGGATTATTTCATTTAATGAAGAATCTTGACGGATACAAAATTGCTCATCAGTGTACTGATGAGGCCAAGATTGAATTGTGAAGTAAAGTGCCCATGCTTATACAGCTGTGTGTGGTAGAACTGGGATTAGAACCCAAATTGCATGGTTTTAAATCTAATCCTCTTTCCAGAAATATGCCTTGGGTTTGTTCTTCTTGCAAAAGACCTGTAAAGTTAGAATAGAACAGAAACATATTAGAAAACACTAACATCCTTCAGTTGTTACTGTATGCTTTGAGGAAATGTTTGTTTTGTTTCACTCTAATTTACTTTTCATTTAATTATAATAAAATCATTGAATGTTCCTTATGGTATGTGAACATTAAGATTATTTTAGAGAGGAATTAAATAAAAAGGGGGAAAATAACTATGGCAGTTTTATGCGTTAAAGCCTAATGGTTTCTACTTGTTTTTAAGGTATGTTTATTTGGAAAAGTTCATGACCTTTCAGATGTCACTCCGAAGAGAAGATGTGTGGCTTCCACTGATGTCTTACCGAAATTCTTTGCTAGCTGGTGGTGATGATGACACCATGTCAGTCATTAGTGGAATCAGCAGTCGGGGGTCAACTGTGCGGAGTAAAAAATCAAAACCATCTACAGGAAAACGGAAAGTAGTTGAGGGCATGCAACTTGCACTCAGTAAGAACATAGTTCATTCTCTTTATACTTACCCCTTATGTTTGTTTAACAACTGAATTGTCATTAAGTTCACCTTAGTTTTAAATTTGAGATACGTGTTGTTAAATAGTATCCTGTACAGTGTGTCCAGTTATGTGTTGAATGTTTTAAGCATTTTATATACATAAACTCAGTTCTTAAAGCTCTTTAGGTATATCCTCATTTTTCAGATGAGAAAACTAGTACAGAGAGGTTAAGTAACTTACCTAAGGTCACACGGCTATTCACTGGCCAGACAGTCTCAGGCTGGAACTTCTGCTTTTTAATCACGATGCTATATTTTATATGTATAGGAATATGGGCTCAGCATTATAGAGCTAGTTGTTACCTAAGAGATCAGATTATCTAGTTTAAGTGTGGAACAGCAGATTCAGAGAGGTTCTCACTTACGAATTTCTGTGAAGAGGTCATTTATCATGAAGAACTTGATAGAGATATAAATTCTGTCTGTAATCTTAGAAGTAGGAATGCAGTATGACACTTGAATCTCTTGGATTCCTAGCACTATTATAGGGTTGATTTGTAATGGGCCTGGGGATTTTTTTCCTCTCCTTTGGAACCTTTAAACAGATTAGCATAGTTGCCAACATTTGTTTCATTTATTGCTGAATAACAAACTACCCCAAAACTTAGGACATATCAGGGACATGATGTCTGATGTTTCAGCCAGGAGAGAAGACTCAAAGGCTGGTGATGAATTCTGTGGAGGCACCTTCAGTTAAATATATATCTGCTGCTAGCTCCTCCCTGGATTTAAGCTGGATTATCTGTTAGAACACCTACATGTGGTCTCTCCATGTGGCTGTTTGGCTTTCTCACAGCATGTGACTGGGCTCCAAGAGCAAATACCTGAAGAGAAGAAGTAGAAGCTACCAGTTTTTTAAGGCCAGAAACTGGCACAGCATAATTTCTACCATATTCTCTTGACCAAGCAATCAGGGCCCAGCTTTAAGGGGATAGGACATAATCCCCCACCTCTTATTGTGAGGAACGTCAAAGATTTAGGGGCCATATATTCTAATTGCCATATAATTCTTCAGCCAACATCAGGTATATAGAGTTCAATACTTCATTGTCCCGTGGTTGTCTTTTGTCCAGTAATATAAATGCATAAACTTATAACTGGTACAACTTTAGATTTAGACTTGATTATGTAATCCCAACATCTCCAGTCTGTGGGGAAATCTCTTTTATAGTATCCCTGACCAGTTAAAATAGTTAGGGCTAATGATCTATAGGAAGTTAAGATAAGTTGTTGTTTTGTTTTGTTTTGTTTTTAAGTTGAAAAGCTACCTGATTAAAAGATGATGTTTCCTGCACATCACTTTTAAGTTTTTCTCATCTGAACAAATAGTTGATTGTTAATGGATTTATGCTGGGCCATCAAATCTCTCCTTTTAATTAGACTACATGGAGAACAAATGAATTGGTATTTATATAACATCCTTTTTTTTTAAGATTTTATTTATTTGGATGAGAGAAAGAGCGAGCACAAGTAGGGGTAGGGGCAGAGGGAGCGAGAGAAGCAAACTCCCCACTGATCAGGGAGCCCTATATAGGGCTCAGTCTCAGGACCCTGGGGTCATGACCTGAGCTAAAGGCAGATGCTTATTAACTTGAGCCACCCAGTTTATATGACATCTTGAAGATAAATCTAACTTTTATAGAAAGAGTCAATACTCTTTGTTTAGGTTTTTGAAAAAAGACATAGAAATTGGGGCATTAGTAAGTTAAAAGAAGAAAGGATGGCTACTGATAGATTGGCCAGATCAGTGTAATTTTGAAGGCAAAATTAGAGCCTAAACACTGTAGAACTTAATGGCTGATGTAATTATATTTCAGATTATGAAATTTATGTCTGTCTAAGGCATTAGCTACTAGTACATATTCCTTTTTCCTCTTTTCTTAAAAACACATCTGTATGCACATGTGTAATCTTCTAATAAAGTAGTTTTCCTGAAAGTCATCAGGTGCTATCAGTTTCACCTCCCAAATCAGTGGTTTTAAAAAATTTACTATGAATTCAGTAACACTTGCATGTGAATTTGTCTTTTATTAATCATGGCAGCATCTACAGATTTGAAAACAAATAGCTTTGGCAGGTGTGAAATCTGTTTTTGGTCCAGTGCTTAATACGTATATGGATTTGTGCTCCCCTTGGAGTTGGTGAGCATCCTCTAAACTAGGAGTCGTTCTTCCATCATATCCATTCCTGTTTCCACCTCTCACTCACCTGGGCTATACAGTTAGCCTCCTAACTGTCCTGTTTGCTCACTAATCTTTGTTCTTAAGTCCACCTTCTACACTGCCACCACATACTTTGACTAAAATATGTAGCTTCCACATTGCTTCCCTTCCATAAAACCTTTGGCAGTAGTTCCCGCCACCTTAGCACAGCTTAGACTTTCCATAAATTGATTCATGCCTCTTTATTCAGCCTTACCTTTTGCCGTTTACCCTAGGAGCATCAAACTCTTAGTTTGAACCATATGAAATTGCCATTTTTTGCAGGTCAAGAATTGCTGAATATCAGCAAATTGGTATGGTTCAGTTGTCATGGTTTTGTGTCTCAGTGTTTTTGTTTATGTTCTTCCCCCTGCCTGGAAATTGTCACAGTGTACACAGCATCTACTCTAACTAGAAGGCACTTTTGGGTAGCTGACTCTGATCCTTTTCATTGCTCCCATTCCACCTGTGCTGCCCTCTCTTATAGCACTACTACACTGTTGTCATTGTGTGTGTTTTCTTTGTCTCCAAGGACAGGGATTGCACCTTACATATCTTGGTATCCCCATTTCAAGCACTAGCATGTGGAAAGCAACCAGGTGTTTGTTGACCTGAACAGGTTATATTAGATATTTTGGATAGTCAAAATTAGTGACTGAACTTAATTGCTATTAATTTTCTCTTTTAGCTGAAGAAAGCAGTAGTAGTGACAGTATGTGGTTAAGCAGAGAACAAACACTGCACACCCCAGTTATGATGCAGACGCCACAACTCACCTCAACGATTATGAGAGAGCCCAAAAGATTACGACCTGAGGATAGCTTCATGAGTGTCTATCCAATGCAGACTGAACATCATCAAACTCCTCTTGATTATAAGTAAGTACATTTGATCATTTTCTGTACTATAACTTTATTAATTACATAGAAAAAAGTTAAGTTAAAAGAAGAATAAAATTCTCCTTGAAGCACGCAGGTAACATGGATGTTAGCTCAAAGACAACACGAGGAAGCAAGGCAACAGCAGGAGAGAGCAGCATTGAGCTATGTTAAACTGCGAACTAATCTTCAGCATGCCATGTAAGTGAGAGTGCCTTATTGTCTGAGTCTAGGAAGTTCACTAATTCATTTTAACATATTTTAATGTGTGCCTTACCTAAAAATTTCAGCAAACTCTTTAGAGTAAGCTGAAATAATCAAGGAATTAAAATTTGGTCTTTCCAACAGAAGAAAACATTCAAAGTTAAATATTCACTAGTTAGCTAAAGGACCAATCTTAGGTTGATCTGTTGGAAAAGTTTAAATTTGAATCCTTGTTTATTTTGGTACACAGAATTATAGCTAAAAATCCAGTTTTGTTACACCTTAATTGATTCCCCAGCTTAGTCCAGGCCCTCATCCCTCATCTGAACCATTGTATTAGCTTGCTAACTTGTTTTCTTCCCTCAAATCTCACATTTATCCTCTCACCAAACTCCTCCCCTCACTCCCCATCACCGCTCCATCATTCACACTGCCATCAGAAATTACTATTGTTGAATAAAATCTGGTCATGTAACTCTTTGACTTAAACCTTCCCATGGCTCCCCATTCTCTACAGGATAAAGTGCAAACTCCTTAGCTCATGGCATGCAAGATCTTTCAAAATATGGCTCCTGCCTACATTTTAGTATCCTATCCCCCATTGCTTGGCAACCGGTAAAATTATTGTAAAAGAATAAGCTCAGGTGTCACCTTAAGTGAAGCTGTGGTCATCTATGCTCCCATAACACTATGTATATTCATATTTCTTATAGCACCACATTGTACTGTAATTATTTTTTTTATGAACTTATCCCTTTCTCTAGACTGTGAGCTCCTCAAGGGCAGGGACCACTTTCATTGCCTGTTAGTACTTGGCATGTAAAAATGCTAAGTAAATGTTCATTGAATAAATAAATGTCCAATGCAAAGAAATTGTAGTTTAACTTTTAAATACTTTGTTCTTTCTTGGAATCTGTATGAAACTTTTATGAATCTTTACTAGCTTTGAGCTCTAGAAGACATGGCAGAAAAGCACTCTTTAGATGATTGGTACAAAAAGGGGATGATAATGATTCTGATTAAGTTTTGAGTTTGAAAACGTTGTAACATAATGTGGTATATGTTTTAATATTAGGAGATAGTAATTGTTACCTTTTTAAATTTAAGTTTCATTTTGTTGGTTTTTAAATGATGAGGATTGCACCTGTTTTTCTTAACAAATGATCATTTACCACGTGAGTGGTAACCTATTAAAATTTGCTTTAGTTATTTCTATAGTGATCTTATCAACCTCTACAGATAGAATACACTCTATTGCATATATAGATTCTGATCCTAACTTGTCTAATACGGTCATCATCTATATGACCTGGTTCTACCTCCTGTTTTCTGTTTCTGTGGCCACATGCCCCATAATACATTATTTCATGCATAATTCAACAAGCTGATTTCTTAGCTTCCAACCAGTTACCAGTTCAAACAATCTGGAATTCTACCATACAGTCATTTGGTCTGTATCTCTCCCCTGAAAATTTTCCTCTAGTCCCTAAGATCTTCCATAGCATCTCATTACTCAGTACCATTTATCATTATTCTTTTGTTTGTAGTTTGCTTTAATTCTACAAGTTTAAGAGATAAACTTCCCCAGGTGACTATAAGAGATTATTCCGTTTAAATAATTATTACCATTAGATTCTTTTGGTGGTTGTGCCATAAGTGGTCTGTTGCCTGAGACTTTAAAATATTTTTGTTTTACAGTGATTTTTCTGTAATGGTATCTGCTCTATATCTGAAAATACTTCCAAGTTATCTCTTCATTTTTTTATAGTTTATATCATACATATCTTCTACTCCAAATGAGATGCAGAATGGATTTCTGGTTTTCTGTAACATGGTCCACAAAGCACACATAACTTCCTTCATACTTGCCTCTACCGAATATAGTAAAATTGTCATTTACTGTCTAAAACTCTTAGAAAATAGGGACCATTGTCAACATATTTGTCCAGGTAGCCTGGATTAGCCATCATGTTTTATTTTCATATTATTTTTTAAAACTCAACATAGTGTTGTGTAAGTTGTAAGTAAATAATTGATTTTGATAGTGGTGGGAATTGATAAATGAGTGAGAAAAGAAAGCTATATTAGCCAAAATGGGCAGCTAGTTAGTTACCTTCAATTTCACTGTTATGTTGACTCCTTCATGCTGATCTGGGCTAATTTATGAACTTGAAATTTGAGTTTATTCCTTTTAATTATGTGATAACATACAGAATCTTTTTTACATTCTATATATGTCTTAGTTTTGAGTTTCATAGGACAAAATCAGTATAAATGTTACTCATTTCTTCCTGAAGCAGAATTAATCTCTTACAAATTTTTTTTTTAGCACTTGATACATACTTCTCTTGTGATATTTCTCATATTCCATTACAATTAATTATCTCTTTCTCCCCATAGTAGACTGTGAGCTCCTTGAGGGCAGGAACTATGTCTTATTTATCTTTTTTTTTTTTTTTTTGCATCCATAGGACATAAAAGAAGCCTGGCACATAGTAGGCACTGTGTGAATGAATGAGTGAGTGAGTGCCTGGCACAAATTAGGGACTGAGTGAAGGAGTGAGTGATAGGTAAAATTAATATATATTAGTGAAAATATATGTATTCTGAAAATGTCATTTCTTTGGTCTCTGTTTTATATTTGTTTATTAATTTGTACCCTGCCTACTTTCAAAAAGGATTTGAGGTATCTTGTCTGTTCCCATGTGGGAAATTCTCATTGAACTTTTATATGGGATATCAGAACTATCAAGCTAAATGTATCAAAGTAATGTAGAATAAACAACTCCTTCGCATTTTTAGACAAGTGAACATTGGGGTTTTGACATCATTGATGACATGATCAATGCCTAATCATTTTCCCTGACCTTTAATTCCATCATTTTCCATTACACTTCAATATAGAGAGCTACATAGTTGCTGCCAGTATATTAATAGTCACAACATTGGTTCAGATCTTGACCTTGTTTTATATTTCTTTAGTCGACGTGGTACAAGCCTAATGGAAGATGATGAAGAGCCGATTGTTGAAGATGTTATGATGTCCTCAGAAGGGAGGATTGAAGATCTTAACGAAGGAATGGATTTTGACACCATGGATATAGACTTGGTAAGAACTTAATGATTTCTGTCAGATTTTCATTTAAGATCTTTTGGAAATAAGTTGGGATTAGAGGAAATACCTTCCATGAGAAGTAAGTTTTGCAAAAAGAGTAAGTAAAATAGTCGCCACGTATTTTGATATATGAGAAGGATTGAGGAGAGGGTAAAGTTGAAGAAGGTGTTAACTCTTAGTTTAAGATGGTAAATTTTCAGATTAATTTAGGAATATATCAATTTAAAGAAAACCTTTTCCTTACTATTATATCAGGTATGATAGCTACCGTATTTTCCATTTATTTGCCATTATCAAAACAATGCATTAGTTCCTTGATACTACCTATTATTGACACAAATTTCCATGTTAAATAATAAAATTACTTAAACTTGGAAATTTAACAACTATATATGAGGGTAGATTCTTTATTATCATATCACATAATAGGAGTAGGACTTTATCATATATAAAATGCTTCTGTGCATTTCATCTTGCTACATATATCATTCAACTTTATGAGGTAGGTTTGGAGGATGGAAGATACTGAAACTTAAGACAATTAGCCCATCCAAGGAGACAAAACTAAGAAGCAGTAAAGCTGAGACTTTTACTATAAGCTAGTCTTCTGATTCTACTTCTTGGAATACCATACTGTATTCTCCTTAAAAGGAAGAAATAATTAAATATGGCTTCTCTTCAGAATACTGTAATTTGGTACCTTTAAAAGAAAATGATATGAGAATGGCATTTTTAAAGTAAAACAGAAATGAGTTTTCTAGTTTTCATCTTTGAGAATAATTTTCTGTGAATTACTTGCTTTTTTATTTTTATTTTTTCAATGGTTTGCTTTTGTATTTTTATGCATTCTGTTGTTTAAATACATAGTATTTAAGATACTGTAAGGTACACTTGCAATTACATATGCCATGTGAACACTTAACAATAATTTTATTTTATTTTTATTTATTTTTTTTTTAACAATAATTTTAATATCTTTAGCTGCTACCTGGTTTATAGATAGAGCAATTGTCAACTCTTCCTTTTCTTTTTCTTTAGCCACCATCAAAGAACAGACGAGAAAGAACAGAACTGAAACCTGATTTCTTTGATCCAGCTTCAATTATGGATGAATCAGTACGTTCAGTTTAAATGTACCCCAGGATTGCAAAATCAAAAGTACAAGCAAATCCCTAAGTTGGAGATTAAAGAGCTGGGACAGCCCATTGAGAATGGATAAAAACAACTGGACAGGAGAAAAAGAGGCAGGCAGGAGGGATTTCAGGAAGAGAGGAGGGGTGATTCAGTGGTGGTGACAGATTATAAGTACCTTTGAATCCCTGGCCAACTGGGACTTGAGTGTTATGTTAATGAATTTAGACTTTTCCTGTAGGCTTGATTTACCCATTGAAAGATTTTGAATGAGAGAGTGGCATGATCAGAATTGTGTTTCAGAAAGATTTCCTTGGCATTTATGGATGGATAGAATGAGTGATAAATCATAATCATAATATGAAGACATGGTAAAAAATAGAAATTGAATAAAAGTTTGATAATAAAGAGAAGGGAGTTGAGGTTGCTGGTTATTATTAGGTACTGTCAGTTCTGTTTCTTAAGTACATCTCCTATCTGTCTCCACTGCCATATTATCCCTGACAGTGTCTTGGTTCAAGTCATCTTCAGTTTTTACTTGGCCAATTGCAGTAGCCAGGCAGTGATGATTTTATTCATTTTGAGTTTTGCCTAGCATAATAGGTGCTTAGTTTTATTTGTTAGACTAATCTCACTGCCACAGCACTCCTTTATAGCTCTTTTGGGGTCATCTTTCTAAAATGCAAATCTGCTTCTCTTCCTCATAGTTTAGGTCTTTTATGGATTTTTTCCCCCCTCATTACCATTAAGAAAAAAGTTTGAATTCTCGGTGTGGCAAACAGACTTTGTGTTCTTGCTCCTTTGCCGTCTTAACCTTAGCTTTTTCCTTACTTGCATCCTGCTCTCCAGCCATACCAAGTCTTATTGTTCCTCTTGGACATACTATACTCTGTCTTGACACCATCACTATGTATAGGCTTTTCTCTCTGCCAGAATTGTCCTTTTTCTTTTCTTCTCAGGGAATTCATCCTTTAATAGTTCTGACATTTCCTATGAAGTTTTTGATGACCCCTCCAGATAGATTCTTGGCTCTCAACACTTTGTGTACACTTTTATTTTGATAATTATCAGATTTGTGTAGTGAAATAGGATATTACATTTCGCTCAATAGGCTGAACGCCAAGCAGTGATGATTTTATTCATTTGAGTTCTGTCTAGCGTAATCGGTGTTTAATTTTATTTGTTAAATGAATAAATGAACTAGTTAAGTTCCCTTCCATCTCAGCTTTCAGTTTTTAGTGTCTACCCATTTGTGCTCCTTCCTCCCAACACCTGCTACCTCGGGTGACCATTGGCTGAGGCTTGCCTTCCATGCCCTAATTTCTACTATTCTCTCCTTGCCCTTCCTCACCTTATAATCTGCTTTCAGATAGTTCTTGGAAAAATGTTGACCCACTAACACACATCAACATATTCTATTAATAAGGCCAGTTACTTAGTCAGAAGTTACCGTTTCATAGAACAGCAAGTATAGAAATCTTTAGATAAGCTAAGTTACTAAGCTAAGTTCCTGAGATCCTTTAAGTTGATGTGTCTCAGTCTCTCATGTAGCCATGAATCATCTGGAGATCTTATTAAAATGTAGATTCTGCTTCAGTAGGTCTGGAGTATGGCCTCTGATTCTCCATCTAACTAGTGCTCTTGAAGTTTCAGATCTGTAGATCATACTTTTGCAGTAGCATAAGTGAGTTAGGCCTACTCATAAGTCTATAGTTGATGTGCATATTGAAGTATATAGTTCCCTGATCATCTAAGATTATGTATCTTCCAGTTACAGAAAATGTGAAGACGGTGACTGATAGGGAGTAAAAGAATCTTTTCAAGTAGATAGAATGAAATGTAATAATTCAACAATTTTTATTGAGCTGGAATTTGGTGCTAAAATGAGTTTGATGCTCTCCCTGCCCTCCAGGAGTTTGTATTCTAGTTCACCTTGACTATCGCCTTGAAATGAAAGAGATGTTAGCTAGTATTTGAGAACTTAATGTGCCTGAAGCTGTGCTAGGCATGATTTAGTTGGATCCTCTTAGCAACCCTGTGAGAAAGGTGGTGGGATCTCACTATTACACTCAAGCACACTTGGGACTAAAGAAGTGGTTCATTGACTGGTTCAGAGTTTTACAACTCTAAGTGTCAGAGTAGTAATTTGATCCGAGTTCCTTTGATTTAAAAATTTCATGCTGTCTCTGCTGTGTACTTTCCAGAACTAAAATCAGACCTCATTTAAAAGAAAAACCAAGAAAAGTAATTTAGGAATTGACATGATTAACTGTAGTCAGAATTATAAGGGCAGTTAGAGATCTTTGTTTTCATGTGTTCACCTAAAATTAGAAGAACTTGAGGCATTTGTTTCCTTAGTCATTTAATAGATTTGCAGAAACGTGTTCTTTACTAAAATAATGAAATAGCAATGTAAATTATGTGTGTATATTTTTGACAACATTTAGAGAAAACTACAATCTGAGTGAGGCCACAGATAGGGACCTAATAATTATTTATAGAATTTTTGGCATTTTCTTGCTTTTTGAATATGTTATGTTATAACTAAAAGGATAGTAGTTTAGCTGCTTCTACTAAAATTAGGAAATTGAGCACACATATCTATTCTTGTAGTTTTGTAGTATTACCACATGATGGCAGCAGTCACATAACTGAGTGCCCAATAATCTTGAAAGGTTCAGATGGCTAAAGAACATTTTGACCAAAAAAATTAAAAAAAATAATAATAATAATAAAAAGGAACGCCTGCGTGGCTCAGCAGGTTTAGCGCCTGCGTTTGGCCCAGGGTGTGATCCTGGAGTCCCAGGATCGGGTCCCACATCAGGCTCCCTGTGTGGAGCCTGTTTCTCCCTCTGCCTCTCTCTCTCTCTCTCATATGAATAAATAAATAAAAATCTTTAAAAAAAACCCTTTTGACCATATATATGTATGTATATTTATATGTATTTATATAGATGTTTAGGATAATATATATTTAAATTAATACTAATTTAAAAATTATACATCAAACTTTACCTTCCGTCTGAACAATGACTTAAAGAAATAGAATAACAGAAATTTTTAAATGTAAAAATCTGTGTTTGCCTTTATACAGTAGCCTACATCTGTTTTTACTCAAGCTTGTGATAAGTGAGTCATCAAAACAATAGTAAAATTGGGACTTAAACCCTTTTATACCCAGTTCTAAGTGGAATAACCCAAAACATCCTAGTATAGATGTTTTAAGTTATTACTAAATTTAAATATATCCTTTGTAACACAATATCCACATGATTCAGAAGTGGTAGTATAAAAACTCTGAGCAGCTCAGTTTTGGGTTGCATATACCCAGATTGAAGATTTACGGTTTATTAAGTTCATTAAAACAATATTGATTTATTTCTGCTATTAGTAGGCCAGTATTGCTACAACATACTAAAGCTTCCTATTTATACTTTTTAAATATATGCTTATGTGTTTATTAATGTTAACACCAGAAACGGGTAGTTTGTTAGTACAGAGAGAGTGTCATTGATGTCATTCTTCTATGTTGAGATTCTCATGTTAGAACTATCTGTATTATAAACTTGGTTAAAGAAAGGTTTAGTCTAATGGAGCTAACTTTATATTCTAGTAGAAGAATCTACTTATAACCTAGTCTGTACAGAGGAAAAAAACCCATTCACATGATTTCTAGTTAGATACTCTACACTAGGAATTGCTAACTAAGATTTTATTCTTTCATTCATCATCAGACTTTCCTTACCCAGAGTCACAGGATATTATGGCTAGGCAGGACCTTTAAAACATCATCTAGGCTTCTTTGGTGGAAATATTTTCTAACCACCCAATCTCTGACTCTAACCAGAAAGGGAGAACCCTGAACTTTATTGGAGAGTTGAAGAGAACAAGGGGTGAGTAGTGGTGGTAGTTTTGATGAATGACAGATAAGAAGTGGGGTTCATCAATCCTCTTATTTTTGGAGATTCCAAAAACTTTGCAGCCTCCTTGTAATGAATTATTAAGTAATCAGATAGATAGTTGTTTCCTGGTCTGAAAATACTTCCTTCAGATCAGAATGATTCCTGAGTTCTGTGACTTCTGTTAAAATGAGACCTCATTTACAAATAAAAACCCTTTGCAAATCCCAATCTTAGCTCATTACCTCTGGCTTTAAAATCAGTTCTCACTAACTCATGGTTTTAAAATATTACTTAATTGTTATAATGAGTGCTGGAATTTTTAATTGAATAGCCTAACTTTTAGTATATATAGCTAAAAGTTATATCTTGTTTTTGTCTGATGAACGAAGGAGAGTTTCTCCATTCATTATCTGCTTTTACTTTTTAGTTATTAGCGACAGGTAATTATTAAGATTTTACCCTTCTTTTACCAACTTGAATGGTATAAAAAAGCATCAATATAAGTTACTTTGCCTAAATTTCACCTTACTTATTTAATTTCTTAAGATTTGTAGTTTCTTTACTCATTCTGGCTAGATTTCCTAAATTTTCTACATATTTGTATTGACTTCTTGGGTATTTTTGGTTAGCATGTTCAAATGCCTTTTTAAAAGCTATACCCACTCCACAGTGCAAATGACCAAGTGTGCAAGACATTCCTAAGCTTTTTCCATTGAGCCTGTGCCAGGAGTATATGTCAAGAAGCACATACATTTGTTGATTCAACAAATGAGTGGCTATGTTTAGGGATTATTTAGGCATCAGGGTTGTGAATAAACATATATAAATGTTATGTGGTCCCTGCACTTATATTTGTGAGGTAAGTAGCATCTTGATTAGGCCTGATGTTACTTCATTACATAGTAGTCATGGTCGTTTAATTTTAGAATTCTATATCTGAAGGGGAGGGTGATTTTTCAGAGTGGTTTTATTAGCATATTATTAAACTTCGTGTTAACAAATTAATGTAACATTTACAGATACATTTTACAAAGAAATGAATGACAATTTTAACAAGATTTTTTCTTCTCTCTCATTAGGTTCTTGGGGTGTCAATGTTTTAATACCAGTACACAAATCTGTGGTGAAGTCATTTTCTAAGTGGAAGAGGAAGTTTTAAAATAAAGTTGTGGTAGATACAGTGAAATTCTGTACAGATTTTTCTCTAAGGAGAATATGACATGCTTATGCTTACCAAGATCAAGTGCATTGAGGGGCAGTTTTGTTTGCCTGAAAAAAGTAAAGGACAAGTAAACAATTTGATGATAAGCTACAGTTTTTCTTAGAAAGTAAATATTTTATTTATGCGCTGTTAGTTGGCTTTTGAATCAATTATTTCATGCTTTTTTTAAAGAAAATATAACAATCTAAAGAGGCATTTGGTACAGACATGAATCCTCTCACATTTATTTACTGGGTGTACTAAGTAATGATGACCTCTGCTGGATTTCTGTTTACATCCAAGAAACAAAGTTAAGGATGAATTTATTCCCGTGCCCTGAAATTATAGGATAGAATTGTTTTTAGCATTCTAAATTTAAATGCTTAAAACATCAATCAACAAAGCTTTCTTTTAAATATTGTAATTGTGGAGAAAAGTAAACTTATAAGCAGAACTTTTACAATTTTTTCATCTAAAATGTATTTTAAGATATTTTTAAAATCCAAGAGCTTCTCTATACTTTTCAGAAATAATCCAGATGCAGTGAACTGCCAGAAGGTAACCAGTCTCAAACATGCTTATCCCATTATCAACCCTGAAAGTTTGCTTGTCCTTTAAGATAAAAATGTAATGTTGTGATATTCCTTCCAGTAGTGCCACTGTATTTTGTCTCCAAATAAAAGAAGCTTATTGTAGTATGTTTGCAGAAAAATTCTAAACAAAAATTATACAGCTTATTAGAGTGTGGGAATAGGGATCTAAATTTTAAATAAAATTATATATATATATAAATTGGTGCTGATTTTATAATTGCGCAGTTTGTTTAGTTTTTTCTTACTTTTAAATTCCAACTTAAAATTATGAGGTTTCAGAAATATATTGAAAGTTTAACAATGTTTAAAAATAGAAAAAGCATGAGTGTTCATGCTTTAAAATGATTTTTAAATTTGTATTTTATATTGTTTTATCTATCTGTCTTTGCAAGCAGTCTTCAGGTTAAAGATACTTCTAACAGGTTACAGTACATTTCCTCTGTATGTAAATTAGATGGGATAATAGAATTCATAACCCATAATATTCTTTGAAAGCTAAGCTTTAAACTTCATTTTATGTCCTTTCACAAATAAATTAGTTTAAAAACAGAAAGTGGCTACTTGCCATTTTGACATCAACTCATTTTGCGAGGCTTAGGCAGCTAGACATCGTTTAAAACAAAATATTAACTTATATTACATGTATATCTATCTTTTGTCAGTCGTCTCTCAGTTCTTGAGGTATATTATTTTAATCATTCCATGCCTTAATATGCTTGCAATACAAGAATATCTTCAGATGGGTGAATACCAAAAGGCTTTCAGTTCTTGGAATCAGAAATCAACAAGCATTGGGCTGTGGTAGCCAAAAACCATAGGTTAGCTAAAAGATCATGATACAATACAATTGTTTTATTAAATCATGGTTAATAACAAATGAAACCAGACTTGTCTAACAGATTTTCCATCTACAAATATTGTTATGTGCAAAAAGTACTGCCTATGTTGTTTTTCACACCACTGCATTTACTAGAACTGCTGAGAGGACTGTATATATGATTTTAAACCTAAGTTGATTTTTTTTCTCACTCTTGAAAGGAGTACTTCTTTGTGAAAGCAGTTCTTACAGCTTTGTTTTCAACCAGCTAAAAATGTTTTATATATTACTCTAACCTGTTGTCCTCCACATTCTATTGTCCTAATTGTACTGTTTTCTGATTTGTATTTATGTCTTGAGACAGTAACTTTTTGAATAAAAATAAACCTACAGTATGTTGTATGTTTTATCTTTTATAATTAAAGGAGGAAGATGGCTATGAATGGCTTAGAAAAACATGTATTATCACAGCTTTTAACATGTTTGGGTGGGGATAATTTATAGAAAACATTGCCATTTCATATTTTTAATAAATCATGTGTTTTTAAATGAGACTAAATCCCTAATTGGGTTATTAGTTTAAAATAGAAACCTGCAACCATTATTACTTCAATTTGTATCTGGCATGGGTTAAACACTTTAAAATGTTTGCATTGTTCATCCAGGATACATTTGAGTGCCTAGTATATGCTAGGCATGTGTTAGAGATTTAACAGTGAACCAGATAAGGTTTCTCCCTCATAGATCTAGTGGGGTAAACAAATAAAATAGTGAAACTTGTAAGGAGTGTTAAGGAAATTAGCAGTATGTGCTGAGCTAGAGAATAAGCATGTGTGTTTATAAAACCTCCCTTAGACAAGGGGCTCATGCTTGGAGGTGAGTGAAAGCCAACTTTTGAAAAAGAACTTACTAATTCACTTAAAACAACCACTGCCTTCAATGTGTCAAGATTTGCATTGTACTCTTTTAAAATCCTTATCATTGTAGCACTAGAACATTGGTTATGCTAATTTGTAGATATTATAAGACCAGTGTTCTGTCATTGGTGATTCAGAAGTAAGCATATTAAATGATAGCTAATAGCTGGGGCACTGTTTAAAGTGGTTTACATGCAGTAACCTATGATCCCCCATCCCATTACCCACCCACCCCACGCCCTGCCCCGCCCTGCCGCACCCCTCACCTTCTAAATCAGGAGGTAGTCGGGAAAGTGAATACAGAGAATTTAAAATCCCTTAGGCAAGGTTATATGGCTAGTAAGTGATGGGAGTTGGCATTTAAGTACAGGTGGTCTGGCTAAGGTAAATCCCAAGAGCATTGAAACTATTTGATACATAAGGATAACAGTTGCATAAAGATAGACTGGCATATTATTCATTGTGCCATGGTGAGGAAGTGGAACATCTTTAAGGAGTCCAGCTGGCTGTAGAACTGAATGGTATGAAGCAACATTGTCCTTTATATGCTACCCACCTGGCTTCTGTAAAGAGTATAAATTAAATCTGAGCCCTGAACCCATAAATAGTTACTAGTTGATAGCTTTTAAAATTGAGAGACTGGGAAAGAAGACGATAACCCAGAGGGGAGGTCTTCAATACTCTGCCTTAGAGGGGACTTGTAAGGATTCCCATGGGTGAGTTCCACGTCAGATAGATTATTCTAGTAGCTATAATGATTCAGCCAAAGAAAATGAGCCAATAAAGTACAAGTTCACTAAATATTTCAGCACTGTCTAGTATGTGTCTGGTTTTGTGTTAGTTGCTAAGCAAAGACCAATAAGACTTTGTTTTCAAGTTGTTACAGTTCTGGAGTGGGGGGTTCTGGGACCCCAGAGGAGGGGCACTGGGTGTGCTCTGGAAGGAATCTTCATATAACGTCAGTTAAGGTTTTTTTCCCCCCAACGTTTTATATTATGTATGTTTTCACACAGCAATGCTGAATTTTACAATGAATGTATTTTACTATACTTGCTTTACCATATATCCATCTATCAATACATCTCATTTTAAACATTTATTTCAAAGTAGGGGCACCTAGGTGGCTCAGTCCAGTAAGTGTCCAACTCTGATTTCAGCTCAGGTTGTGAGTTCAAGACCTGCATTAAGCTTCACACTAGGCCTGGAGGCTACCTAAACTTTATTTCAAACCTAATTGCAAACATGGGTCCATTATTTAAATATTTAGCATGCCAATCATAGGAGTTTAATACTTGTTTACCATTTTTTTCTTTTGGTGTAAAATTCGTATTTGATGAAATACTCTGAGTATATATTTGCCAAGTTTTAACAAGTGCTTAACAGCTGTTAAACGCAAATCCCTAAGATAATGAAAATTACCATTAATCCAGAAAGTTCCTCTGTAAGTCTTACCAGTCAATCCCTGCTTCCATCCCTTCTAGAGACAACAACGGTTTTCTTTCCACCAGAGATGAAGTTTGGTCATTCTAGAACTTGACATGAATCGAATGATACAATATGTATTTTTGTGCAAAGTCTCAGTATGTTTTTGAGATTTATTGTATGTGCTAACAGTTTATGTCCATTAGCTGATGGACATCTGGATTGTTTCCACCTTTTGTTTATTATGAATAAAGCTACTACTTGAGTTGAATTTTAAAGGCTGGGAGGTGGGCTAGGTGAAAGGGGATGGCGAGACCAAGGCTGAGAATTCTAGGCAAAGGCTACAGCATAAACAACTGTCATGGATGTAAGAAGTATTTAGTAACTGTTCAGAGTGGGTAGGGCAAGACTGGAAGATAGTTGGCCACCCACTACCTCACATCAGCCTTAAAAATGAAAAAGCATGTTTGCAACCTACACCTTTGGTAACTGACGTGTTACATGCAATGTTCTCAGAATTGACAAATATCCAAGGTAGTTGTAGTAGGGTGCCTTTATGAGTTATGATAAATTGATAGGTTACATTTGTCTTATTCTACCATTGAGAAATATAGTACTTTTCCTACAGTTTATCAATTGTGTAGTTGTATTAAAAAACGAGTTGTAAATTCTTGAAAAGTAGGTTGCTCAACTGAAGTCCGTTTTGGGGCTGAGAGTGCAAACTTAAATAGCTACAGGGTGTCTGGGTGGTTCGGTTGGTAAAGCGTCCAACCCTTCATTTCGGCTCAGGTTATGACCTCAGCTGGTGAGGTCGAGCCCCAACTTGGGCTCAGCACTGGGTGTGGAGCCTGCTTAAGATTCTCTTTCTTCCTCTCTGCCCCTCCTGCTCCTCCCTGTGTGCTCACTTGCTCTCAAAGGAAAAAAAGTCAGCTATAGTAAGATTACTTATTTTTGAATTTACCCTCTGTCATCTTAGACATGAGGAGTTTATTCTAGTGAACCTTGAGCAAGCTAGCTTTTAAATAGTTTTATAGTACTTACAGCAAAATTGTAAGTAATTTTGAAGAAATAGCCAGTATTTGTTGGGTGTTTACTATGTGCTGAACACTACAAGGTACTTCTCTGATAGTTAATTGTTGCTCTGAATTTATAGTTGATAATATATACATAACTCATAGTGATGGAGTCTAGATTTGAACCCAGGTCATCGGACTTCACAGTCCATACTCTTAACCACCTCCCTTCATCTTTGTGCTATTAAATATACCCACTTACTTGCCTCTGTATTATTATATACTACATTTCATTTTGGTCGCTGGATACACTGTCCCTGTCTTTGAGATACCAGATTTCCCTCTTGCCTCCCCTGCGTTATTAATTTTCCCCACAACTGGATCATTCCTAACAACGTAAAAACATCTTCCATCTTCAAAACTAGGGGGGAGGGAACCATTCCCTTGACTAAACCTCTCCCTCTAGCCACTGCTCCTTTTCTTTCCCTTTGCTGTCTGGATTCTTCCTTCTGTTCTCTCTGTATACACTCCAGTTCTGGCCTTCATTCCTACCACTCCACTGAAACTCTTCAGTGTCCCAGTGACCTGCATTTTGTCAAATTTTCTTACCAGTATTATTCTCTCTAACCTATCTATAGTACTAGTTTCCTCCTCCTAATCAGTCTTTCCCCCTCTTCCCCAGGCTAACCCATTGTTGGCAGGTTGAATGTTGTGCCATTTTGGTGGTGTTCTGGGGATACCTTGTTTTTGGCTGCCATCACAGAAAACTGACAGAGGGGTGTTTCTATGGGGCTTTCCCAAAGCCTGCGCAAGAGTAATTGAACTTGTAGCTGCTCTTTTTAGTCCCTAACCTCCATATCTTTCAGAGTCTGGCTTACGCCACAATGAAATTTCCCTGTGATTTCCTGGCTTTCTGTGTTAGTGGACCAACCAATTTCATCATCTTCCCCTCCTTTGCAAATGGTCTTGGTAGGAAGTTGAGAGAAGATTGGATGGGGTGTTAAAATTAAGCTTGGAGCAGAGCATAGCACTCAATTTCATGCCTGCCAAAACCTATTTGGGTCAGATTCACGTTTTCCAACTCTAAATCTCTTGGTCTTTTGTACCAAGTCTCAGTATTTAGCATAGACACATTTTTACCTGCCCTTCCATGGTGTTTAAAGATTTGTCCGACATGTTCTTAGGATTCTAGCACCTTCAAAGTCCTTTCATTAAGAATTGGCTGCTTTGAGAGCCTCAGGGCCTCTGTATGCAAAAGGCTAAACTGTTGTTAAGGAGACTTAATTCAGTGACTTACTACGTTTATTTCTCCCTCTGGTAGAAATTCAGGACAGCTTTTCCAAATTGGCAGGTGTCTTTTCTCTCTATAGTTGTTGAGAGACACTAGCTAATGGAAAGCAGCTCTGCCATGTCTTAACACATGTCTTCGAAGTTTATTTGGTCATCACCATTCTAGCTCACAGCAGGTGGGGAAAGATCATGGAGGAGTGCATGTGGGGGGTTTTCATGGGCCAAGCCTGAAAGTGGCACCCATCACTCTTGTTCACATTCCTTTGGAGTGAATTTAGGTATGTGACCACGCCTAACTTGCAGGGGTTCTGGAAAACATAGCTTAGTCATATGCCCAGGACGAAGGGAAGAATGGATTTTGGCAGCAGACCACTGGTAGTCTCTGCCTCAGTCTCTCTCCTTTGGTATCCATGTATATCCATCTTGCCATTCTTGGGACATACTTGCCCCCTCCCCCAAGGGAAACAAGCTGAAGTCCTATCCCAGTTACTACATGTTGCTCAAAGTCCAGGTTCTCTGGGTTATGGTCAGTCTTCTCCATCAGGTCCAAATACAGATATCTTCTGACACCCAGTATAGAAATGTGAAGCACATACAGAATGACCACAATGACTCACATTCACAAAAGAGAAGGATGGGAAATGTAGCAGTCACTTGGTCTATAGAAAACCAGCTAGACAGAAACTGTGAAGACTTCTTGCTCAAGCAGTGGAAGTCCTTTGGTCAGATCCTGGTTCTGCTCTCTGGATGGGATTTCCTTACCTTTTTTCTTATCCTCCTTCTGGCAGTTTTTTCTTGTCCATTATCCTCCATGGCCACTTCTGAATTGGGCAATGACAAATAGTTTATTTTGTTCGGAAGCATCCCTCTTTCAGGTACTTGATCTGTATTAGTTGATGTAGAATTTGCTGCTGTTACAAGACCTGACAATGGTTTATATATAGTGGCTTATGTGAGAGAGGCTTTTTTCTGCCCTTCTGCAGTCCAGGGTAACTGTTCTAGGTTCTAGAGTGTTGCTCCTCTTCTGTGTGGTTATCTGGGCTGCCGGTGGGAACTTCTGTCATTTTTTACAACTATTTTTTTCAGGAAGCATATCACTCGAGTTCAATATTTATAGTTTTCTCCTTTTGTATAGGTTTTATATATTAAATGTTTTATTTTGAAGTAATGTCAGACTTACAGAAATGTTGCAAGAATCAGTACAAAGAAGTCTACCCTGTATCCATTTCTTAAGAGTTAACATTTTACCATATTTTATCATTCTCTTTCAATGTACGCACATTTTTTTCTGAAAAGTTTAATAATGTTGCAGACATGATGCCTCTTTAGCTCTAAGTAATATACATTTCCTAAAATACAAGGATATTCACTTACATAACCACACTACAATTAACAAAATCAAGAAACCAGCATTGACACATCACTATTATTTCATCTGCAGATTTATTTAAATTTTTCATACTGTCCAACTAATGTTCTTCATATTGATAGAAGAAAAATATCTGGTCCAGAAAGCAACTCATGATGACATATTGCACTTAATTGTCATGTTTCTTGATCTCTTTTAATCCAGAAACATTGCTAGTCTTTGTCTTTTATAACATGGACATTTTTGAAGAGTACAGGCCATTTTATGAAATGTCCTTCAGTTTGGGCTTGTCTAATATTTCCTCATGATTAGATAGATTCAGGCTTATACACTTTTAGCAGGAATACTTCAGAAATAATGTGTCCTCAGTGCATGATATCAGGAAACATAAGATGTTGATTTGTCCCACTACTGGTGATTTTTTGCTTTGGTTAGTTGGTTGAGATGATGCTGGGTTTTTACACTGTGAAGTTATTATTTTTGCTTTGTAGTTAAGTATTTTATGGGGAGATACTTTGAGCCTATGTAAATATTCTGTAACTCATCAACTTTCTTGCCTTAACTATTACTATCAGTATGGACTCAGGAATATTTGCTTTAATCTGTGGTTATAATTAATAGCATTATTTATTTCATTGATCAAATTGCCCCAGATTTGACCAATGGAGTCCTTTCAAGCTGGGTCCTGTGTCATTTGATGTTTTTTCTTTTTATTTTAAAGATTTATTCATTTATTAGAGCACAAGCGGGAGGGGCAGAGGGAGAGGGAGAGAGAATCTCACACAGACTTTGCGCTAAGCATGGAGCCTATTGCAGGGCTCAATGCCAGGAATCCTAGATCACGACCCAACTGAAACCAAGAGTCAGAGGCTCAACTGACTGCACCACCCAGGCTCCCCTATTCTTTTTTTATTTATCCTTCGATATGTTCTCATAATTCTTTCATTACTTTTTGGCGCCACAAGATATTCTGGGTTCCTTTTGTATTTTCCCTGCTCAGCCTTGGAATCAGCCATTTCTCCAAGAAGCCCCAGCTCCTTTTATTGGAGAGTGGTATTTAGATATCAGGATATGGGTTCATTGGTATTGGTTGTGATTGCTTCTAGAGGCCATCTTAGATGATAGAGTTGGGAAATACCTGTAGGTATATACTTATATATGCACACTTCTATATCTATCTGTATGTTCTGTGTCACTGTCCTCCTCTACCACTGCCACCACAATGGGGTTATGTTATTCATTTGACATACAGTTAGGTTCATTTGCTTCTGTTTATATCAAATTTCAGGGTCCTCCTCAATCCTTATTGATTTTATTCATTTTTGAATATATGTGAAACACAACATGATTCCAAAAGCCAAAGCTATACAAAAATAGATATTTAGAGAAGTCTCACTCCCACCCCTGATTTCTCCCATCCCATTCTCATCCACCATTATTTCCATTTTGTTTCCACTCACCCCCTGTAGATATCCAGCCTTTTTAGTTTCTGGTTTATAGTTCTTGTGTTTCCTTTTACAGAATAAGCAGATATATGGATATTTTCTTATTTTCCCTTCTTTATTACTCTTTTGCATTCTTCTTTTTTTTCTTAATATTTCACTGTATGTGAACTATGCTGGAATTTTAAAAAATAGACAAAAAACCACAATATTTCCTAGAAGTCACTCCATTTATAGATATTCTTTCTTGTGGTTACATAATATTCCATTGTGTGTGTATACTACAGTTTAACCACCTTCCTATGTATGGGCATTCAGGTTGTTTCCATCATTTTGCACTCACAAAAAATGGTACAATGAATAACTGTGTGTATATGTATTTTTGTATTGTTGAAGGTATATCTTCAGAGTAAATTTCTAGCAGTGGAAATACTGGGTAAAATGGTAAATGCCTGTGTATTTATGTTAAATATTGCCAAATTCCCCCTCCGTAAGGTTTGTATCAATTTGCATTCCCACCAGCATATGGTACCGAATGTACAAGTACTTGTTTCTCCACAGCCTCACCAATCATCTTGTCTTACTTTTTAAATTTTGCCAATCTGATAGCTGAGAAATGGTATCTCAGTGTAGTTTCAACTTGCATTTCTATTTTTAAATTTTTTTATTTATTTTAGAGAGAGAGCATATGCACACAAGTGGTGGGAGGGACAGAGGGAGAGGGAGAGAATCCCAAACAGACTTCCTGCTGAGTGCAGAGCCCCAGTGGGGACTGGATTCCATGACCCCAAGATTATGACCCAAGCCAAAATCAAGTGTTGGATGCCTAACCGAGTCATCCAGGTGCTCCATCAATTTGCATTTCTATTATTTAAGTAAAGTTGAACATTTTTATTAAGGGCCATTTTTACATCTTTTTTGTGAATGATCTATTTATATCTTTTGCTTATGTTTTATCAGGTTTGTGTTTCCCACTTAATTTTAAAGAGTTCTTTAGATTTTAGAGTTATTTGTCCTTTATCTGTGACACATGTTGCAAATATTTTCTCCCAGTTTGTCTTTTGTTTTTTTTTTAAGATTTTATTTATTTAGGGGCACCTGGGTGGCTCAGTGGTTTAGCGGCTCAGGTCATGATCTCTCTACGTGTCTCTCATGAATAAATAAATAAAATCTTTTTTAAAAAAAGACACTATTCATGAGAGACACACAGAGAGAGGCAGAGACATAGGCAGAGGGAGAAGCAGGCTCCCTGCAGGGAGCGTGATGCAGGACTCCATCCCTGAACCCCAGGATCACAACCTGAGCCAAAGGCAGATGCTGAACCACTGAACCACCTAGGTGCCTCTCGTCTTTTTTAAAGTAACCTCTTTGCCCAATGTGGGGCTTGAATATACAACCCGGAGATCAAGATTGGTATGCTCTACCAACTGAGCCAGCCAGGTACCCTTGTCATTAGTCTTTGACTTTGCTTATGAGATTGATAGATTTTTTTGCCATGCAAGCTTTTACAATTTATACGTGTTCAAATGTATCAATTTTTGTTGCATCTGGATATTGAGTTATAGTTCAAAAAAAAAAAAAAAAACCTTTCCTTACACCCAGCATTGATAGGAATTCAGCAAAATTTTCTTCTCGGACTGATATGGTTCAGTGTATTTATTCAGCTCTCTGATCCATTTGAAATTTATTCTTATGTATGGTGTGAGGTATGACTCTAATTTTATCTTTTCCCAAATGGCTACCCTGCACTGTTAAAAGTTCATCTTTGCCCTAGTGATTTTATTTCATTTTACTTTTTCCTAGTGATTTTAGATGCCACTTTTGTCATACACTAAATTTCTCTGTGTCCTTTACTTATTTATTTATTTAAATTCTAAGAGTATGAAGGGTTTTTTTCTTTTAAGATTTTATTTATTTATTCATGAGAGACACACACAGAGAGAGAGAGGCAGAGACACAGGCAGAGGGAGAAGCAGACTCCATGCATGGAGCCCAACATGGGACTCAATCCCTGGTCTCCAGGATCAGGCCCTGGGCTGAAGGTGGTGCTAAGCCATTGAGCCACCCAGGCTGCCCGTGTCCTTTGTTTATACTTCTGGGCTTCCTATTCTGTTTCACCGGTCTGTATTTATGTGAGCAGTACCACACTGTTTTATTTATAAAGGCTTTATAGTACGCTTTAACATCCCATATGTGATTTCCTTTTCAGTGTTTTCCTAGCTATTGTTGCATATTTATTTTTCCCTAGATAGTATCAACATGTCTAGCTCCATTTAAAAATTTTTAAGTTTTTTTTATTGGACTTGTGTTAAGTTTAAAAACTAGCTTGAGGATAACTGATATCTTTATGATGCTAAGTTGTTCTATTCAAGAATAGGGGCAATCTTTCCATTTGTTCAACTCTACTTTGTGTATTTCTGGAGTATTTAAAATTTCCCTCACAGATGATTGGCACATTTCTTGTTAGGTCTGTTTCTAAGTACTTTATCTTTATTATTGTGGTTTGGATGGACTTTTTCTCTACCATTATCTTCTCTGATTATTTTTTGTACATATGTAGGCTATTGATTTCTGTATCTTAATTTTATATGCTGATTCCTTCTTGGGTAAGATGATGTTGGAACAACTGGATGACCATATGAAAAAAAAAAGAACCTCAGCCCCTACCTCATGCTATGCAAAAAATCTGAGATGGATTATAGATCTAAAGTTTATATAAGAAAACATAGGGGGGTGAGGCACCTGGTTGGCTTGGTTAGTTAAGCATCTACCTTTGGCTCAGGTCAAGATCCCAGACTCCCAGGATCGTGCCTCATGTCAGGCTCCCTGCTGAGCAGGGAGTTTGCTTCTCCCTCTCCCCTCCTCCTCACTCTCTCTCTCACATTCATTCTCAAATAAAACAAAACAAAACAAAACATATGAGGAATATCTTCATGATTTGGCAGTAAGCAAAGGTTTCTTAAAGCATAGATAACAATATCTATAAAAGACAAAATTGATAAAATAGGCCCTTGAAATTTAAAACTTCTGCTAATGAAATGACACCATTAAGAAAATATATAGGCAAACCATAGATTGGGGGAAAGTATTCACAAAACATATATCTGAGAAAAGACTGCTACCCAGGATAAGTAAAAATCTCCAGGAGTGCCTGGCTGGTTCAGTCCATAGAGAATACAACTCTTAATCTTGGGGTTGTGAGTTCGAGCCCCCTGTTGGGTGTAGAGATACTTAAAAAAAAAACCCTGATAACTCAATGAAATAAGTACCTAATAAAAATGGGCAAAATATTTGAACACACTTTGCAATGGAAGATATGCAGAAAATAAACATGAGAAACATGTTCTATACTACTTCATCATGAGGGAAATGTAAATTGAAATAACAATGAGATACTGCTACATACCTACCAGAATGGCTAAAATCAAAAAGGCTGATGACACAAAATCCTGGCAAGGATGTGGAGCAAGTGAGACTCTAATATTTTGTTTTGGATAAAGGTCCAGCAGTTTCTTAGTAAACTAACATACATATACCCTTTGATCCAGCAATTGAACCCTTAGCTACTCACCCAAGAGAAGTAAAAGCACATGTTTATAAAAACACTTGTTACAAGCATGTTCACAGCAGCTTTATTGATATTAGCCCCAAATTGGAAATCGCCCAAGTTCCATCAACAGGAGAATGGGTACATAAACTGAGGTATATTTATAAAATGGAATATGACTCAGCAATAAAAAGGAATAGTGAAAAAAATCCTAACTGTTGCCTCTGGTGTGTAGAAGCTTGTAGAAGCTAGAATTGACTGGAAAGTGACACAAGCTTTTTCCTGTGTAACTCAAACCCTTAGACTTAAGATTTGTGCACTTCATATTATTTATATTTTACCTAATAATAAAAACCATAAACAAATATTCACTTCTAGTTAATATTTATACTGAAGTCTTTTGGTGTAAAATGCATTGCTATCTTTAACTGATTTCAAAATGTATAAAAAATAGAATCAATTCATAGATGAGATGTATAGATGAATGTATATGTGTAGTTAAAATACTAGTTGTAGATGCCAGGTGGTGGGTATATGAGTGTTCACTCTGCAAAACTTTCTTCTATGTTTGAAAATCTCCAGGACAAAATGTTGAAAAGTGAAGGAATGAGGAGAGAGGAAGAGAGAGAAAGGAAAGAATCACTTATCCCTAGCTTCTAAGAAGGAAGGATGTTTAACAACCTGTTGCTAGTACCAAATTGACCAAGGTAGTTAACTGATCATACACAGACAGTATATGCTTTTGGAAAACAATTTACCATTCTTTAAAAAGTATGCACAGTTATGGGGCACCTGGGTGGCTCAGTTGGTTAAGTGGCTGACTCTTGGTTTCGGCTCAGGTCATAATCCCAGGGTCGTGGAATCAAGCTCCATGCTCAGTACGATGTCTGCTTGAGATTCTCTCCCTCTGCTCCTTCCTGTCCCTGCCCCCTGCTTGTGCATGCTTTCTCTCTCTGAAAAAATAAGTAAAACCTTTTTTTAAAAAAAGTATATACAGTTGTAATTAAAGAGCTTAGCTAACAAGAGCAAGAAGAGCACCACTCCTGGCTTATTCACTTCCCCTATGGCAGAACTCCTCACTTAAATCAGCACAATCTGTTTAAATAAGATTTTGCCTTGTTAAATAATTGGTCGTGTGGCTGCTTTCAGAAAGCTGTTTAATTTTTGTGAACTGAAGGAACCTCAGAAATTTCTAGTCCAATTTACTTCATTCTGCACAGACAGAAGCATACCCAAGGACTAACAAAGCAGGTTAAAGGCGAACCCACGTGTTTTGACTGCCTGTCTCTAATTTTCCTCGCTCCCAGGGGTTTTTCAACATTGTAGCAGAACTATCTCATGAGATAGTACACAAAACTCCTATAAGCAAAACAAACAAACAAACAAACAAACAAACAAACAAAAACAAAAAAACCCCAAATGAGTTCCATAGGTAGTGTAAATCTCCACTGTTTGGTAGAAAATATTTAAGACCTCTAATATTTCTAGGAGCTAATTTTGGAAAATATGGATAAAGGTAAAAAGATTTTTTGTGTCTTGGTAACATAATTTTATACCTTGGCCTTGAGTTATTGAAATTTAGAGGAAGCACGTATGGTCCTCTTTTGCCCATCTGACTCTGATATGCTTTCTCTCAATATTCAAGGCTTTGTTTCTATTCAGCCAAGACTTTTGAGCAGGCTAAATGGCCACTAATATTTATACCCTATTTTGTTCAAAATAGGACCATACAACAATATAAAAATAAGCCAGTAATCAGGACAAAAGATAAAAGTAAAAAAATCAGTCAGGTGTGAGGTCCTGTATACCTGCTAGAAGTGGGCCATAAATTTGTTTCTGAGCTTTCTAAAGGTGAACACCAAAAGTAAAAAAAAAATGATTACAGGATTCAGAGTATATCCAAACACATAAAACAAAATCAGTTTTTCAGGCTAAGCCTAACTCTTATGAATTCTCATGCATAGGATCCTGAGCAATGGAAAGAACAGTAGGGAAAACCTCCCATTTCTAGTATATTTCTTAGGCCATTCCTAAGAGCAGGCTATTAGTTTAATACCAAAATGCGACTCATTAAAAACAATTGAACAGCAGCATTATTCACAATAGCCCAAATGTGGAAGTCCATCAGTTGAACAAATGAATCAGATGAATGAATAAACTGTATATCCATGGATGGAATATTATTTGTCTATGAAAAAAGAATGAAATACTGATACATGCTACAACATGGATGAGCCTTATAAATATTGTGCCTAGTTAACTCTACAAAAAAGACCACATATGTGATAATTCCATTTATTAACTGTTCAAAATGGGGAAATCTATGAGAGACAAGAGATTAATGGTTTCCAGTGGATGAGGGTGGTGGAAAGGGGAAAGGCGGTATGATAGCTAGTGGGCATGGGATTTTTTGGGGGGGGGGTTGATAAAAACATCTCAAAGCATAATTATGGTGACTGTTGCACAACTCAATATACTCAAAAACATTGTACATTATTTTATTTTTAAAGATTTTTCATTTGAGACAGAGAGATACTTAGAGAGATAGAAAGAGAGAAAAAGAGAGAGAACATGAGTGGGGGAGGGGCACAGGCAGAGGGAGAAGCAGACTCCCCTGCTGAGCAGGGAGCCTGACGTGGGGCTCAATCTCAGGACCCCAGGATCATGACCTGAGCCAAAGGCAGACACCAAACCATCTGAGGCATCCAGATGCCCCTGAACTATACACTTTAAATAGGTGAATTTTATGGTATGTAAATTATATCTCAAATTTTAAAAAGCAGCTATGTTGAGCCAAATAAATTGAGTCCAAGGATTCACTTTTCTTGTATTCAGGGATACGCTTTTATCCAGGGATAAGTTTTACTCATTTATTTATATTTTTAATTGTTTAAAAGTAGGCTCCATGCCCAATGTGGGGCTTGAACTCATGACCCTGAGATCAAGAGTCTCATGCTGTATTGACTGAGACAGCCAGGTGCCCCCTGGGATAAATTTTAGACTAGAGAAATGGATAGACTTCATAGTCTTCAGGCAATCCTCCATAAATTTGATTGATTTCTCTTAGCTGAGCTTTTGATAAGTTGACCAGCTGGGTTTGAGGGTATGCTATCTGACAAGTCCTTGGCGCACAACTATTCTGTTTGCCAAAGTGCAAAGCTATGTGTTTTAAAAGTCAACCCAAGTGAAAGATGAGCCAATGAAGAACCCATCCTGGAATAGAAAGCCACTGCCCTTCTGTGTGGAGACAGGTCAAAGGAATACTAACTGTCATGGCCAGTAAAACTCTTGAGAAGGAAGTTGTGATCTGCTTTAGGACATAGATGAACCAGACCCCCAAATTCCAAACTAGAGAGCATCACTATAGTAATTTTAGGTTGGAAAAAACTTAAAGCAGTAACCAAATCTCAGTCCTAAAAATGAATTTCAGGAAGGATTTAGCTTTGAACAATAATTCCTGGTGAACCAGCCACCAAAGAGAAACTAGTTGTACAATGTATGCCTAGGTAACCAAATGAAGTGACTTGCTGAATAGGATTATAGTGCTGAAATTGATAAATGTTGAGGAATGTCTACCAAAAATGGCAACTTTGATTTTCAAAGGGTTGGTTTGAAACCTTTTATTTCCACTCCTAGTCTGTGATAATAAAACCTGCATGTGGGAGTAGATAAAGCATTCATCTTCTTATTTCAAACTGATATTAAGTTATGACAATACACCTAAAATTGAGGAAGAACCAGTCATATGCCTGTTGGATGAATCAGAAAACTTACAGAAGGGTTGGGACACCTGGATGGCTCAGCGGTTGAGTGATTGCCTTTGCCTCAGGTTATGATCCTGGTGTCCTGGGATCGAGTCCCACATCGGGCTCCCTGCAGGGAGCCTGCCTCTCCCTCTGCCTGTGTCTCTGCCCCTCTCTGTGTCTCTCATAAATAAATAAATAGAATCTTTTAAAAAAAGGAAAATTTACAGAAGGCTAAATGAGATACTCCTAGTGATTCTGATGTTCTTGTTTAATTGGTGACTAGAGTTGCACTGGATATACACTTAAGAGCAAAATGCTAAATGACCAAGTGTTAAAATCAATATTTACCTGAAGCCAAGGCCAAAACTAAGTAACACTATCATAGAAAAAAGTTCTGGAATATAAGAATAAATCCAAAATCCTATTCAATAAATATTAATATTTTTGTTAAGAAATGAGGTTTTCGGGACGCCTGGATGGCTCAGCGGTTGAGCTCCTGCCTTTGGCTCAGGGCGTGATCCTGGAGTCCCAGGATCGAGTCCCACGTTGGGCTCCCTGCATGGAGCCTGCTTCTCCCTCTGCCTGTGTCTCTGCCGCATGCTCTCTCTCTCTCTCTTTCTTTCATGAATAAATAAAATCTTTTTTAAAAATGGAAATCTTAAAAAAAAGAAATGAGGTTTTCACATCAAAAATTTTTTTCACATTTAAAATTTTGATGTTATGTTGCAGAAACACTCATTTCTCAGCACTGTTTGGTGTGCTACTTAAAGAAAATGCTTTCTGAATATTTTTTAAGTAGACTTTCGTTTTTAGAGCAGCTTCCGATTCATAACAAAACTGACTGGAAGGTACAGAGATTGCATATATACCTCCAGTCCCAGCACATGCATAGTGTCCCCCTTTAGCCACACCCTGCATCACAGTGATACATTTGCTACAAAGAATCTATATTGGTACATCATTATCATCCAAAGTCTGTAGTTTACATTAGAGGTCACTCTTGGTGTTGTACATTCTGTGGGTTTGGACAAATATTTAATGACATGTATTCATCAATATATTATCATAAAGAGTAGCATCATTGCCCCAAAAATCCTCTGTGCTCTTCCTATTCATCCCTTCCCCTTACCTCCAAGCCATGGCATCACTGAACATTTTTTTTAAGATTTATTTATTTATTTGAGAAATAGAGAGAGTGCAAGCAGGGGGAGGGGCAGAGGGAGAGAGCGAATCCCCAAGCAGAGTCCTCACCAAGCATGGGGCTCGATCACAGGACCCCGAGATCATGACCTGAGCCCAAATCAAGGGTCAGACGCCCAACTGACTGAGCCACCCAGGAGCCCTGCAATCACTGAACTTTTTACTGTCCCCATAGTTTTGTTTTTTCCTGAATGTCATGTGGTTGGAAACATACACTGTGTAGCTTTTTCAGATTGGCTGCTTTCACTAGTAATATGCATTGAAGATTCCTCCATGTCTTTTCTTGGCTTGACAGCTCATTTATTTAATTTAAATTCAATCAATTAACATAAACTATTATTCATTTCATAGGAAGAGTTCAGTGATTTATCAGTTGTGTACAACACCCAGTGCTCATTACATCAGCTTCCCTCCTTAATGCCCAGCACCCAGTTACCCCAGCCCCCAGCCCCTCCCTCAGCAACTCTTTGTTTCCTAAGGTTAAGAGTCTCTCATGGTTTGTTTTCCTATATGATTACATCTTGTTTTATTTTTCCCTCCCTCCTCTTTGCTCTTCTGTTTTGTTTCTTAAATTCCACACAAGTGAAATCATATATTTGCCTTTTTCTCATTGACTTATTTCACTAAGCATAATACCCTCTAGTTACATCCATGTCATTGCAAATGTCAAGATTTCATAGTTTTTTTGATGACTGAGTAATATTCCACCAAATATCTATCTATCTATCTATCTATCTATCTATATCTCACATCTTCTTTATCATTCATCTGTTTTTTAAAAAGATTTTATTTATTCATGAGAGACACACAGAGAGAGGCAGAGACATAGGCAGAGAGAGAAACAGGCTCTCTGTAAGGAGCCTGATTTGAGACTTGATCCCAGGACCCTGGGATCATGACCTGAGCCAAAGGCAGATGCTCACCCACTAAGCCATCCTGGGGCCCCTCCATTTATCTATTGATGGGCATCTGGGCTCTTTCCATAGTTTGACTATGGTGGACATTGCTGCTATAAATATTGGGGTGCAGGGGCCCCCTTAGATCACTACATTTGTATCTTTGGGATAAATACCTAGTAGTGCAAATGCTGGGTCATAGAGTAGCTCTATTTTCAACTTTTTGAGGAACCTCCATACTGTTTTCCAGAGTGGCTGCACCAGCTTGCATTCCCACCAGCAGTATAAAAGAATTTCCCTTTCTGTGCATCCTCACCAATAAAGGTTTCCTGACTTGTTAATTTTGACTGCTTGGTTTTTAGTGCTGAATAATATTCCATTATTCCATTGTCTAGATGTACCAGTTTATTTATTCATTCATCTACTAAAGAATATCTTGGTTGCTTCCAAATTTTGGCAATTATGAGTAAAGCTGCTATAAACATGTATGTGAAGGGTTTTGTGTGGGCAAAAGTGTTCCTCTCCTTTGGGTAAGTACCAAGGAGCATGATTGCTGAATTGTATGGTAAGAGTGTATTTAATTTTCTAAGAAACCACCAAACTGGGGATCCCTGGGTGGCTCAGTGGTTTAGCACCTGCCTTCAGCCCAGGGTGTGATCCTGGAGTCCCAGGATCGAGTCCCACATCAGGCTCCCTGCATGGAGCCTGCTTCTCCCTCTGCCTGTGTCTCTGCCTCTCTCTCTGTGTGTGTCTCTCATGAATAAATAAATAAAATCTTAAAAAAAAAAAAAGAAACCACCAAACTGTGTTCAAAGTGGCTGTACCATTTTGCATTCCCATCCAGCAAGGAATACGATTTCCTGTTTCCTGTTTCCACATGTTCACCAGCATTTGGTATTATTGGTGCTCTAGATTTGGCCTACTAATAGATTTGTAGTGGTATCTCATTGTTATTTTAGCTTGCATTACCCTGTGACACATGGTGTGGAGCATTTTTTCATATGTTTATTTACCATCTATATATCTTCTTTGGTGAGATGTCTGTTAAGGTCTTTGGCCCATTTTTTAAAAAAGATTTTATTATTTGAGAGATAGAGAGAAAGAGAGAAAGCATGAATCGGGATCAGAGGGACAGAGGGAAAGAGACAAGCAGACTCTGCTGACCACGGAGCCTGATGTGGGGCTCAACATAGAGCTCGTGAGGCTCGTGGGGCTCAGTCTCAGGATCCTGAGATCACAACCTGAGCTGAAGTCAGACACTTAACTGACTGAGCCACGCAGGCACCCCTTTGGCCCAGTTTTTATTCATTTGTTTGGTCTCTTATTATTGAGTTTTAAGAGGTCTTTGTGTATTTTGGATAATGGTTCATCAAATATGTCTTTTGTAAATATTTTTCCCAGTCTGTGGCTTGTCTTTTCTTCCCTTGAAAGTGTCTTTTTCAGAGAAGAAAAATTTATTTATTTTTTTTATTTTTTATTTTTTTAAATTTTTTATTTATTTATGATAGTCACAGAGAGAGAGAGAGAGGCAGAGACACAGGCGGAGGGAGAAGCAGGCTCCATGCACCGGGAGCCTGATGTGGGATTCGATCCCGGGTCTCCAGGATCGCGCCCTGGGCCAAAGGCAGGCGCCAAACCGCTGCGCCACCCAGGGATCCCCGAGAAGAAAAATTTATTTATTTATTTTTTTTTTTAAATTTTATTTATTTATGATAGGCACACAGTGAGAGAGAGAGAAGCAGAGACATAGGCAGAGGGAGAAGCAGGCTCCATGCACCGGGAGCCCGACATGGGATTCGATCCCGGGTCTCCAGGATCGCGCCCCGGGCCAAAGGCAGGCGCCAAACCGCTGCGCCACCCAGGGATCCCGAAAAATTTAATTTTAATGAAGTCCAGCTTAGTTTTTAAAAAGATTTTATTTATTTATTCATGAAAGACACACAGAGAGAGGCAGAGACAGAGGCAGGGAGCCCGACATGGGACTTGATCCCAGGACTCCAGGATCACACCCTGGGCCAAAGGCAGACACTTAACTGCTGAGCCACCCAGGCATCCCTGAAGTCCAGCTTATTAATTCTTCCTTTCATGGATCTTACCTTTGGTGTTGTATCTAAAAAGTCATCTTCAGATCCAAGGTCATCTAGATTTTCTCCTATGTTACATTATAGGAGTTCCATACTTTTACATTCTACATTTAGATCTGTGATCCATTTTGAGCTAATCTTCTGAAGGTCTATATCTAGATTTATTTTGCACATGGATGTCCATTTGTTTCAGCACCATTTGTTGAAAAGACTATTTTTGCTCCATTGTATTGCTTTTGCTCCCTTGTCACAGACCAGCTGACTATATTTATGTGTATCTATTTTTGGGCTCTCTATTCTATTCCATTGATCTATTTGTCTATTCTTTCACCAATACCACACTGTCTTGATTGCTGTAACTTTATAATAAGTCTGGAAGCCGAGTAAGGTCAGTCCTCCAACTTTGTTCTTCTCTTTCAATACCGTGTTGGCAATTCTGGGTCTTTCACTCCTCCATGTAAACTTTAGAATCAATTTTGTTGACATAAAATAACATGCTAGGATTTTAATTTGGATTACATTGAATCTATAGATCAAGTTGGGAAGAACTGACATCTTGATAATACAGTCTTCCTATCTGTGAACATGGCATATATATTTATTTAATTATTTTGTAGCTTTTTAAAAAATTTTTAAATTTTATTTATTTATGATAGTCACAGAGAGAGAGAGAGAGAGAGGCAGAGACACAGGCAGAGGGAGAAGCAGGCTCCATGCACTGGGAGCCTGATGTGGGATTCGATCCTGGGTCTCCAGGATCGTGCCCTGGGCCAAAGGCAGGCGCCAAACCGCTATGCCACCCAGGGATCCCTATTTTGTAGCTTTAATCAGACTTTTGTAGTTTACCTCACAAATATCTTGTTCATATGTTAGTAGGTGAATGAGGAACAGTAAAAGTATTCTCCCGACTGAGAAGGCACTTTGAAACTGAAAAATGATGCAAGCCACTCCATATTGTTTAAACAGAGTTCTATTCAGGGTAACTTAACTAGCAGAGGGGATTGGGCAGACCAACAATCCAGGTACCATACAGCTATTCTCCACACAGTCTGAAGCTTAATCCATGGTTTTTACAGAGCAAAGGACATTGTAATGAGTCAAAGGATAATTATCTACAGTGGTGCCATCTGTGTCCCACTTTAGGGTAGATCAGAACAAGCCTTCTCGCATTCCAGTCAGGGCATACATTAACTTCCAAGGGTCCTGGAACACGTTGCCTTTAGAGAGGTAATTGCATGGGCATAAACAAGATTGAAGGCCCAAAGATGGAATCAGTGTTGTTAGCACTCCTTCATACACATATTGTTAGACTTGTACCTTAGTTTTTCATTTTTGGATGTGTTACTGTAAATGTTATTTTTTACGTCAAATTCCATTTATTCACTGCTGGTATATAGCCAAGTAATTGAGTTGTATCATTGCTTATTAGATCCAATTCTTTTTTTGTCTATTCATTTGGATTTTCTACATAGATGAGTATATCATCTGCAAACAAAGACATTTTATTTCTTCTTTCATAATCTATATACCTATTTTTTCCTTTTCTTGTCTTATTGCATTTTCTAGAACTTCCAGTATGATATTAAAAAGCAAAGATGAGAAAGGACATGTGCCTTAATGTTCTTAGTGGGAAAGCTTTTTCTCCCAATTTTTTTAAAATACTAGAAACATTGAAATGACCTGAGTTCTTTTTTTTTTTTTAAGTTTTTATTTATTTATTCATGAGAGACAGAGACAGGGAGAGAGAGAGAGAGAGAGAGAGAGAGAGAGAGAGAGAGGCAGAGACACAGGCAGAGGTAGAAGCAGGCTCCGTGCAGGGAGCCTGATGTGGGACTCAATCCTGGGTCTCCAAGATCAGGCCCTGGGCTAAAGGCAGCACTAAACCGCTGAGCCACCCAGGCTGCCCGAGTTTCTCCCTTTTAAGTATGATATTAGCTATTGTTTATCTGTAGAAATTATTTCTTAAGTTGAGAAGGTTCCTCTCTATTCTCAGTTTACTGAGAGGTTTTTAAAAAAATCATAAATGGGTGTTGAATTTTGTGAAATGCTTTTTCTGCATCTGTTGGTATGATCTTGTCATTTTTCTTCTTTAGCCTATTGATGTGATGAATTAAATAATCAATTTTCAAATGTTGAACTAGCTTTACATACCTGGGGTAAACCCCACTTGGTTGTGGTGTATAATTCTTTTTCTGCATTATTAGATTAAATTTGCTAATATTTTGTTGAGGATTTTTGCATCTATGCTCATGAGAGATACTAGTCTGTAATCTTCTTGTAATGCCTTTTGTCTGATTTTAGTATTAGGGTACGCTGGCCTCAATGAATGAGTTAGGAAGTATTACTTCTGCTTCTATCTTTCAAAGGAGATTGTGGGGAAAAAAAACAAAAACAAAAAACAAAAGAGATTGTGGAGAATTGGTATAATTTCTTCCTTAAATGTTTGGTAAAATTTATCTGGGCCTGTTGTTTTCTTTTGAAAGGTTATTTTATTTTTTTTGAAAGATTTTATTTATTTATTCATGAGAGACAAACAGAGAGAGGCAGAGACACAGGCAGAAGGAGAAGTAGGCTCCCTGTAGGGAGCCTGATGTGGAACTCGATCTCAGGACCCTGGGTCATGCCCTGAGCCAAAGGCAGAAGCTCAACCACTGAGCCACCCAGGCATCCTTTTGAAAGGTTATTAATTATTGTTTCTATTTTACTGATAGATATAGACCTATTCACAGATTGTCTATTTTTTCTTGTGTGAGTTTTGGCAGACTTTATATTTCAAGGAATTGATCCATCTCATCTAGATTATCAAATCTGAGGGCATAGAGTTATTGATAGTATGCCTTTATTATCCTTTCAATGTCTATGGGACCTGAAGTGATGTCTCTTCATTTATTTCACATATAAGCATACCTTGGAGATATTGAGGGTTCGTTTCCAGAACAAACAGTTATCTGTTAGGTCAATTAAAAATAAGAAGATTTAAAACTTTAATTTACCTCCAATTATTCTTTTTCCAGTGCTCTTCTTTTCTCTATGTAGACTGAATTTCTGACCTATATACTTTTCCTTCTCTTTAAATAATTTTTAAAAACATTTCTTGCAAGTCAAGTGTTTTGGCAACAAATTCCTTCAGGTTTTTTTTTTTTTTTTTTTTTTTTTTTTTTTTTTTTTTTTTTTTTGGTCTGGGAAACGCTCTATTTTTATTTTGCTTTTGAAGGATTATTTTCTGGTCAGAATTTTAGGTTGGTAGTGTTTTTTCTCCCAATACTAAATATTTAACCCCACTCTCTTTTTGCTTGCATGGTTTATGAGAAGTTGGATATAAATCTTATCTTTGTTCCTCTGTAGGTAAGGTTGCCTTTTCCTTTGATTTCTTTCAGGAATTCTTCTTTAATTTGAAAATGGTGTGCTTAGGTGTAGCTTTTTGGGGTATTTCTTTTGTTTGATATCGTCTAAGTTTCTTGAGTCTAGTTCGGTGTTTGTGATTAGTTTGGGGACATTTTCAGTAAGTATTGTTTTGAATATTTCTTCTGTTACTTTCTTTCTTCTTTTGGCATTCCCATTATGCATGTTACACCTTTTATAGTTGTCCTACAACTCTTGGATATTGTGGGGTTTTTTTCCGGTCTTTTTTTCTGCTTACTTCTCAGTTTTGGAGATTCCTATTGAGATATCCTCAAGCTCAGAGGTTCTTTCCTCAGCCAGGTCCAGTCTACTAATAAGCACATCAAAGGCATTCTTCATTCTTGTTATAATGTTTTTGATCTGTAGCATTTCTTTTTGATTCTTTTAAAGAATTTCTATGTTATTGTTTACATTGCCTATCTTTTCTTGCATGCTGTCTACTTATCCATTAGAACACTTAGCATATTAATCAGTTGTTTTAAATTACTGGTCTGATAATTCCTATATTCCTAAAATATTGAAGTTTGATTCAGATTCTTGCTCTATCTCTTCAAACTATGTTTTTGCCGTTTAGTATATCTTGTAATTTTTTCTTCATAGGCAGGTATGATGTTCTGGGTAAAAAGGAACTGCTGAGGGGCAGCCCGGGTGGCTTAGCGGTTTAGCGCCGCCTTCAGCCCGGGGTGTGATCCTGGAGATCCCGGATCGAGTCCCACGTCGGGCTCCCCGCATGGAGCCTGCTTCTCCCTCTGCTGTGTCTCTGCTTCTCTCTCGCTCTCTCTCTGTGTCTCTAATGAATAAATAAAATCTTAAAAAAAAAAAAAGAACTGCTGTAAATAGGCCTTAGTGACATGGTAATAAGATGTCAGGGAAGGGGAAGCATTCTATAGTCCTAAATTAGGTCTTAGATTTTAGTGAGCTTGTCCCTCTGGACTGTGAACTTCACATGTGCTTTTTAGGTTTTTTCTCCCTCCTCAGGTGGAATACGAAGGCTTGAGTGAGTTTGTTTTGGTTATTTTCCTTATGCCGGGGGAAGGCTACAACTGGTTGGATTTGAGTATTTCCCTTCCTCAGGTCAGTCACACTCTGATGAATCCCCAGCAGGCTAGGTTCTGGTTAAATAGTTTCTCCCGAGGGCAGACCTTGTTAAGAACAGAATGTTCTGGCATATTTTAAAATAGTTCCTTTTCCCCTCCCCTTGCCAGAAGCAGGAGGGGATTTTCTGTGATACTCACTGTGAGAACCTGGTAGAAATCTAGGAGGTAAAACTCACAAAAGTGTGGGGAACCCTTGATGGCTGGGGACTCTCAGACTTGTCCACCCTGAGCCTTCAGCAAGTCACCAATTACAGTTCAGGTTTCCCTATGCCAGCACTGGTTTCCCCAGAGGTTTCTGCTTGGCTAAGTTATGATTCTCTGTATTCACCTGTTAGTTTCTTCTATTCTGTGAGCACTGATTTGCCCTTTGACCTCACTTTTTTTTTTAACCTCACATCTTTTATAGATCTAAGAAGAGTTGCTGATTTCTCAATTTGTTGAGCCTTTTACATGTTAGCCTGGAGAAGCAACTTCCAAGCTCTTTACATGTTAGACTAGAAACCAGACCTGTATTGTTTAGTAATCTTTGAAATCTTTGAAGTCAGAAACTGTGTCTTGAACTTTGTCATAAACCCAGCAACTTACATAATGCCTAGCACATAACAGGTGCTTGACTAATATTTAGTAAGTGAGAGAATAAGCAAATGAAGAATGAGTGTTGGCAAAACAACTTACAGATTTGAAAAAAAAGATTTTATTTATTTATTTGAGAGGGGGGCATGAGCAGGTGGGGAGGGGCAGAGGGAGAGGGAGAAGCAGACTACCCACCGAGCTGGGAGCTAGATGGGGGTGGGGTGGGGCTCAGTTGTGGAGTGGGGAGGTGGCTTGACCGCAGGACTGAGAGATCATGACCTAAGCCAAAGGTAGATGCTTAACAGATGGAGGCACCCAGGTGCCCCACAATTTACAGATGTTTTCAGCAAGACCAACAGCTTTAGAGCTTCCTCCTGAATGCCCTAGGTTCTTTGCTCAAATACAAATATCAAATTTGTATTTGATACAAATACAAATATGTGGAAATAGCTATTTTCTCTCATAGTAGTGACTTACAAGCTTCTTTCATGCTGGGCTGGAAACTGGAAATCTTCCTTACTGAATATTTTCAGTTTTAAGATTGTTGCCCTCATTTATGTCTGTATTTCAGATATCTTGCATGCCCTTGGTGGTTTTTTTCTTTTGGTTAATTTTGAATTGTATTTATCTTATTTTTATTCTATTTCTTAATTTAATATACAGTAAAATTGACTTTTTGGGGGGTGTACAGTTCTATAAGGAATTCATGAACTACTTTATTGAGCCATTTTCCTGAGCTCTTCTCCAGCATTTCTCTGATACTTTCTGATTTCTGGGGCTTCCCTCCTTTACCCAGAAAGCTGGGACCTCAGTACTCTGTCCTGCCATGTGCTTTTGTGACTGTGCTCATGTCTGAACAAAAAGAGAGAGAAAAAAAAGCAATGGTGGTATGCTCTATCCTCTTGGTATTATGTTTTCCTGAAAAAGAGGGTTCCCCTTGCTCAGAGTTTTAGGCCCTGGGGGTCCCTGCTGCTGATGCTGTCAGTGCTGCTGCCCCTGCCACATGGGTTGCTTAGGGGTGCCAATTTGTTGCTACTTTGAAATCTTGTCTTCTTTTCCAAGATGTCTGCTACCACTTAGTTTATAAAATCCTCAAACTCCCTGCATTCTATCCAGGTTTTACAGTTGTGTTCACTGAGGAAGACAAAATGGAATGTGTTTCTACATCTTAGCAGGAAAAGAAATGAGCCCTTGCTGTTTTATAAAATAATTTGTGAAAAATCTGCCTTTAAATTATGGATCTAGAAATGTGACAATGGAACAATGTAATTGACTCAAATTTTTAAAAAAAATTGTATTTATTTATTCATGAGACACACAGAGAGGGGCAGAGACATAGGCAGAGGGAGAGGCAGGCTCTCTGCAGGGAGCCCGATGCAGGACTAGATCTGGATCTCAGGGTTCATACCCTGAGCTGAAGGCAGATGCTCAACTGCTGAGCTACCCAGGTGTCCCTGACTCAAAAATTTTAAATTATCTTTGAATTTTCACCTGTATCTTAGTATCTATTGCATGTGTACGTATTCAGTCAACCCTTAGAAGCAAATTTACCTAGCTGACAGACATGGCTGCCCATAGACACATTAAGAAGCCCAGCTGACCCCATACCAAACTGCCAACCTGAAGAATTTTAAGCCAGATAAATGGTTGCTACATTAATCCATGAATTTTTTGATACTTGTTTTTTCATAGCAATAGCTAAGTGAATCTGTAAGCAAGTAAAAGCATTAATCTACTGTGATGTCTAATTTAAAAAAAGATTTCTGGGTTTTTCTGCATGTCCAAGTGTACAATGCACAAAATAAAAAAGTAGCACATCTCATGGTATCACTAATCATTTTTGCACAGTAGATTATAATTCACAAAAAACATTTTCCCATAATTTATTTTCTAGATGGAACTTTGTAGCTGGGAGTCATAGCTTGAGCAAATCTCAAAATTCCTTCAATTTCAGCTACTGACACTGGTTGGCAGTCTATAAGCATCACTTAAATAAATAAATTTTGTTTAGTTTTTAACTCCATAGACCTAAAACAATAAGGAAGTTCCTTAAAACATTTCTGTAAAGTCTGTTTTAAAGTTTGTTTAGTGAGACTCAAACGAACTTTGGCTACCTCACTTGTGTCTAACACTTTCTTCCCCTTATACTCATTATAACCTTTATTATTATATTTGGATGGAGCATAATTTATCATAGATATACATGATTTTGGAATTTTTCTTTCTTATGAAATTTTAAGATGGAAAAGTTGACATTTAGGTTTTATTTCATCCTTATAAGCTATGGAAAGATTTTCATTTTCTTTTCATTTGCTTATTCATTCAGGGAGCACCAGAAGGGGTGGGGTGGGGCAGAGGGAGAAGGGGAGAGACAATCTGAAGCAGACTCCATGCCTAGCCCTGAGCCACTGCAGGGTTTACTCTCAGGACCCAGTTTACTTTCATTTGACTTGAGTAGAAATGAAGAGTCAGACGCTTAACTGACTGAGCCACTCCGGCACCCTGGAAAGATTTTCAAATAAGACTTTTTCTTAAAACACGCATAGCCTCATTGTAATCAATAATTAAAAATTAAATATAGTTCTTTAAGGCTATTTTGTTTGTTTTGGCTCCTAATACAAAAAACTATACAAAGGTTAGAATTCTACGTACTTTTTATTCTTATCTTACATTTAAATAAAAAATTATTGGTTCAAAAGAATGCTCTTTTAAAAAGTATTTCACTTATTTATTTGAGAGAGAGATAGCAAGAAAGAGGATGAGTGGGGAGGAGAGAGAGAGAAGCAGGCTCCCTACTGAGTAGGGGACCAAAACAAGGCTGGATCCCAGGACTGTGAGATCATGATCTGAGCCAAAGGCAGACTGAGCCACCCAGGCATCCCTCAAAAGAATGCTTTTAAATGTAGTTGGTCATTGCATATTTTCTTTTAAGTAGACTCCATACCCAATGTGGGTCCCAAACTAATAACCCTGAGATCACGAGTTGCATGCTTGGGGCTGCTGGGTGGCTCAGTTGGTTAAGCAGCCAATTTTTAATTTTGGCTCAAGTCATGATCTCAGGGTCCTGGAATAGAGCCCTGAAGCATCAGGCTGCATGCTCAATGGGGAGACTACTTCAGGATTCTCTCTCCCTCTGCCCTTCCCCCTGCTCACTGTCTCTCTCTCTCTCTCTCTCTCTCTCTCAAATAAATAAATCTTAAGAAAAATGAGTCCCATTCTCTACAGCCAGGCACCCCACTGCATATTTTCTTAATATTTGTATTGAATTTATCTATTTTCCTATTTAACTGTAAGTTCATGATAATTATGTTTGTACATAAAATAAAAAACTTTCATAATCAAGAATCATATCATTTTACTTCTGCCATAATAAATATGTATTTATATGTCAAATGACTGAAAGATTTCAACATATAAAGAACACAGTAAGATTTTCAGTCCTATTGACATCTACAATGCTTACCTGTATCTGAAAACAAATGTTCAGATATTAAAAATAAATCTAAATGATATTCCTTGTTTATATTACTCACACTTTGATACTGATTATATATCATGGTAACATACATGACTACATCCTGCACACATTCTGTGATAGCAGAAATGTTGTTGAGGCAGACATTTGGCCTTTAAAAGGGTGAGGCCATACCTGAGAGAAGACTTTGGCCAAATACTTCAGTGTATCCCTACAGCTGACGCTTACTTATTTCCCTGCTCCAGAACTTGCCTGGATAATGTGACTTGGTAAAGCGCAGGGATGGTTATAATCCATAGCAGTGCAAGGAGGAACATCATAAACTTCTGCTTCATTCTGCTTCGTTTCCACAGAGTGTCATGTGTTTTCACTGACACCACACACCTGCCCCAAGAGACATAAAATTCTTCTATTTGTCCTTTTAAGACAAATAGGGTGGATAAGTGGAAAGTGCATTTGCAGTGGGGAAGACATACCAGTGAAAAAGACAGAAGAACTTGACCAGGAGATGAGTTATTAGAACTAAAGAGGACTGTGGCTTTCTTTAGGAAAGGCTGTAGAGGTAGAACGTAGTTTCAATGCTTGCTGGAAGCTACTTGTTTTTAACTCCTCCTAGGTATGGGTGTGATAATTGTAAGTTTTAAGGAAAACACTCTTTGATGAAAGGAGCCGCGTTAAATGTTGGAGAAAGTTGCGAGGCAGGATCTCAGGAGCAGAGAGGAAGAACAATGAGTGGAGTGATGATATTCTCTGAAACCAGCAAACATACTTACAAGGTAGACTTTCCAGGTTGATGTCTTTATGGTTTTGTAAAATGTGAGACTCAAAGTGTATCCTGACCGAGAGATGGATTTCCCTCAAGCTCCTGGTTGTCTATTGAAGATTAAAAGGAAAGCCTGCTAAATGCAGCGCAGTATCCTGGATTGGATCCTGGAATAGTTAAAACAACAACAACAACAACAACAAAACAAACAAACAAAAAAACAGTTTTCCCTAGTGGAAAAACTGCTGAAATCTCAGCCTGGAGTTTAGTCAATAGTAATGTATCAATGTTGGTTTCTTGGTTTTTAAATTTTATTTGTATTTATTTATTTATTTTTAAAAGATTTTATTTATTTATTCATGAGAGACACAGAGAGAGGCAGAGACACAGGCAGAGGGAGAAGCAGGCTCCATGCGGGGAGCCCAATGCAGGACTTGATCCTGGGAATCCAGGCATGAAAAGCAGGTGCTCAATCACTGAGCCACCCAGGCGTCCCAGTTTTTTTTTTTTTTTTTTTTTGAGAGAGGGAGAGGGAGAGAGAGAGAGAGAGAGAGAGCGCACACACATGCGAGTGAGTGATTGGGAGTGAGTGCAAGTGAGGGGAGGTGTAGATGGAGAGGGAGAGAGAGAATCCCAAGCAGGCTCCACACCACCATGGAGCCCATGCAGGGTTTGATCTCAAGATCTTGAGATCATGACCCCAGCTGAAATCAAGGGTCCCACGCTTAACCAACTGAACCACCCAGGTGCCCCTCTTGATTTTGACAAATATATCATGGTTATATAAGGTGTTGGCATTGGTGAACATAGGGAGGAAATATATGGGAACTTCCTTTACTATTCTTTGTAAATTTATGTAAATCTAAAATTACTCCCAAAATATTTTATTGTTTTAAAATACTTTATTTAAAAAAATAAATAAAAGACTTTATTTATTTGAGAGAGAGAAAGAGAGCATGAGAGAGATAAGAGGTGAAGAGGGAGAAGCAGGCTGCCCATTGAACAGGGAGCCTGATGCAGGGCTTGATCCCAGGACCCTGGGATCACGACCAGAGCCAAAGGCACTGACTGAGCCACCCAGATGCACTACTCTCAAATATTTTAAAATAACTAAAGTTATGGGAAGCCAGATATATTTCTTTCCTATAGACATGAGCTGCAGTTAAACCCTAGTTTTTGAGTGAGATGGCCCCATTTTTTTCTTGTTAGCATGTTGTTTTATTGTGTCAAATTCTGCATTTAAAAAACTAAACAGGAAACGAGCCTGGGAAATCCCTTTCACGAAGATGGCAAAGCAAAGGCTTTGAAAGCTAAGAAAGTGGTGCTGAAAGGCGTACACAGTCACAAAAAAAAAGATCTGCACATCACCTACATTCCGACGACCCAAGCCCCTACATCTCCGAAGGCAGCCCAAATATCCTCGAAAGAGCGCCCCCAGGAGAAACAAGCTTGATCACTATGGCATCATCAAGTTCCCCTTAACTACTGAGTCAGCCATGAAGAAAATAGAAGACAACAACACACTTGTGTTCATTGTGGATGTCAAGGCCAATAAGCACCAGATCAAACAGGCTGTGAAGAAGCTCTATGACATTGATGTGGCCAAGATCAACACCTTGATCAGGTCTGATGGAGAGAAGAAAGCCTATGTTCGACTGGCTCCTGACTATGATGCTTTGGATGTTGCCAACAAAATTGGGATCATCTAAACTGAGTCCAGCCGGCTATAAATCTAAATAAAATTTTTTCACCATAAAAAAATAAAATAAAATAAAATAAAAACTAAAGAGCTTTAAAAGTTATTATATACCACATCTACTTTATTTTTATTTATCTATTTTTTAAAGATTTATTTATTTATGATAGACATAGAGAGAGAGAGAGAGGCAGAGACACAGGAGGAGGGAGAAGCAGACTCCATGTGGTAGCTGGACGTGGGATTCGATCCCGGGACTCCAGGATCGTGCCCTGGACCAAAGGCAGGCGCTAAGAAGCATGCTTTGGTAATGATACTAGTATTCTTCGTGTCCCTTGAGTCTGTACATGATGGTTGGGCCCTAGATCAGAACTTTTTGGATTTCCGAATGGTTACTATGTGTGTAATAAGCCACAGGCCATCCCATCACCCAGCTCACTCAACAGTGCCCGGTGTGCTTGTGGTGTCAGCCAACCAATCTCATAGCTTCACTCTTCTCTGGTAGACTTCTGGATAATGGAAAGTGCATTAGGCAAGATTCTGGTTTAGAGTAGTCAACCGTAGGAGCTGCTGGTGTTGCCTGGTGTGGATGCCTGAGGCCTACAAAGCCAAGGGCACAGCCACCCCACCACCATGGCTGCCTCTGCCCGCCCCAGAAAAAGAAGTTAAACTCGGAGAGAAATCTAATGGACAATCTTTGCAACAGATGGTGACAAAAAATAATCCAGAGGGGGTGCAGGTGCTGTAAAGTGATACAAAGGGATCTCTGGTGGAGTTCAAGTGCCCTCCCCTGGGTATGTCAACGAGGTGAATAGCTGCACGGTGGATGAAGGTGACCCTGGTAAATTGAAAGGCAAACACGGTGCATAAACTGAGCCGCAGAGCGAGGGCCTGAGGAGGACGGCCAGCAGAGGCAGAGCCCCCCTGGCCTCCTCCAGGACCACCCCCTCAGGGGGACCCAGCGGGGGGCCAGGCTGGCAGTGCCATCCGCGGCCGCCCCGCAGCCCACCGGGGATCATGGGCCCCACCAGGGTGACAGAGGCTCCTGTGTCAGGACCCGAACTGCGCCCCGCCCCTCCACTCAACCCTTCTGGGAGGGAGGGGACCCCAGAAAGCAGGACAGCTGCTGCCGGCCTCGCAGGAGACCCAGCGCCTCTGAAATGGGGATTTCACAGCTGCTTCAGGGCGGGAGGTCCTGCCTTGCAAGTACAGGACACGGCCTGCTCCCGTGGCCCTGGGGCGCGCTCCTCCTGGGGGGCTCCTCCCGGGGCTCAGCTGCCGACAACGCTGACCGGAGGAGAAGGAGGTCTTGCTCGAGCCAGCCTGAGGAGCAGTCGCCCCGGGGGCGGGCACAGTCTGAGTGTGCCCTTCTCCTTGAGGAGAAGCTGGGGTTCCTTCCACGAGGCCGTGGCAACCGAAGTCCTAACTGTCTGCTTCAGAAGAGGAGGAGGATGCAGGCTGCGCCCGGGGGGATCCCGAGCCCCGCCAGGAGGGTGCCCAGGGCTGCGCCCGGAGGAGGGGCCCAAGCGCCTGCGGCCTGCGAAGCAGCTGCTGCGGAGGAGACGGGCCCCAGCTGGGCAGCTCGGTCCCCGGCTCCCGCCAGAGCCCCGCCCCCCGCGCCCCGGGCGTTGGCATCAGGACCCTTTTTTTTTTTTTTTAAGATTTTATTTATTTATTCATGAGAGAGAGGCAGAGACACAGGCAGAGGGAGAAGCAGGCTCCATGCAGGGAGCCTGACGTGGGATTCGATCCCAGTTCTCCAGGATCGCGCCCTGGGCCAAAGGCAGGCGCCAAACCGCTGCGCCACCCAGGGATCCCTAGGACCCTTCTGATGATGGCTAGCGCCTCTGCCAGGCCGCTCGGGCTTTTTTAAATTTTTTAATTTTTTTTTATTGGAGTTCAATTTGCCAACATCTAGCATAACACCCAGTGCTCATCCCATCAAGTGCCCCCTCAGTGCCCGCCACCCACTCACCCCCACCCCCCGCCCACCTCCCTTTCCGCTTGTGCTTAAGGACTGAAAGCACCCCACGCAGAGGAGCTAGCACCCAGGGCGCCAGAACAGAAATCAGAGTGGGCCAAGTGTCCGCACCCGTGGCATATGCAGGGGGCAAACAGCCCGCTCATCAACCCACAAATCTCCCTCCAGAACATCCGAGACAGATGTTCTTGAGAATGCTCTGAAATCCCAGGGCTTAATTCCAAGGGTGCAGAACAGAACATTCTGTGCGTAAATTCTTTGTCTTGCCTTTTTTTTTTTTGTCTTGCTTTTGAGAGCCAGACGTTGTACCCAACCTGGAAAAGGTAACCACCTCCACTGAAAGTGCCTAGTGTGCCCCCAGAGCATGACCTTCAGGGACAGTCACCCCAGGGAACTAACAACTAACCACTTGCTTGACCTCGAGCTCTGCTCAGCAGCTCTCAGGATGGAACAGAAGCCACCAGTAAGCAAATGGTTAATCATTAGCTGTGATATTAAGACCCCTGGACCTTAACTTTTGTACATTACTTTTTAATCTCTTTTGGGACTGGGAGGCAGGTCAAAATAATTCTGAAAACTGCTTGTGTCATATTTGAGTTTTAAATTTATGAGATTGGCATGAAATGGGCAAAAGACATGAAGAGAAATCTCACAGAGGAAGATATGGACATGGCCAACACGCACATGAGAAAATGCTCCGCATCACTGGCCATCAGGGAAATACAAATCAAAAGCACAATGAGATACCACCTCACACCAGTGAGAATGGGGAGAATTAACAAGACAGGAAACAACAAATGTTGGGGAGGATGTGGAGAAAGGGGAACCCTCTTGCACTGTTGGTGGGAATGTGAACTGGTGCAGCCACTCTGGAAAACTGTGTGGAGGTTCCTCAAAGAGTTAAAAATAGACCTGCCCTACGACCCAGCAATTGCACTGTTGGGGATTTACGCCAAAGATACAGATGCAGTGAAACGCCGGGACACCTGCACCCCCATGTTCATAAGCAGCAATGTCCACCATAGCCAAACTGTGGAAGGAGCCTCGGTGTCCATCGAAAGATGAATGGATAGAGAAGCTGTGGTCTATGTATACAATGGAATATTAGCAATTAGAAATGACGTGGATGGACCTGGAGGGTATTATGCTGAGTGAAGTGAGTCAATCGGACAAGGACAAACATTATATGGTCTCATTCATTTGGGAAATATAAAAAATAGTGAAAGGGATTAGAGGGGGAAGGAGAGAAAATGAGTGGGAAAAATCAGAGAGGGTGACAGAGCATGATAAACTCCTAACTCTGGGAAACGAACAAGGGGTAGTGGAAAGGGAGGTGGGCAAGTGGATGCGGTGACTGGGTGACAGGCACTGGGGGGGGGGCACTCGCTGGGATGAGCACTGAGTGTTATACCATATGTTGGCAAATCAAACTCCAATAAAAAATATACAAAATTAAAAATAAAAATAAAATAAAATAAATTCATGACTTTGAGAACAGAAAAGAGATGGAGTGTTTTAGGCCACTTAATGTCTGATTCTGATAAAAACGTAATGATATAAAAAATATGGTAGCAAACTATCTCAGGCCAGCTTAAGCAAAAATACATAAATGGTCACTTACAAAAAGGGAAATGGTGGACATCTCATGATATCTGCAGGCAGGAATGTAGCTGGACCTCAAGAGGAAACCAGAACCAGGAACCGAAAGTCAGCACAGGAGCCCAGAACACACAGTCTCTTTGGGTGTCTCATCATTGCTTTACTCTCTTGGCAAAAGAACATTCTTGGCTTCTCTGTTGAAATAGAGACTGATGGGGGGATCCCTGGGTGGCGCAGTGGTTTGGCGCTTGCCTTTGGCCCAGGGCGCGATCCTGGAGACCCGGGATCGAGTCCCACATCGGGCTCCCGGTGCATGGAGCCTGTTTCTCCCTCTGCCTGTGTCTCTGCCTCTCTCTCTGTCTCTCTGTGACTATCATAAATAAATAAATAAATAAATTAATTAATTAATTAATTAATTAAAAAAAGAAATAGAGACTGACGGGATCCCTGGGTGGCTCAGCGGTTGAGCACCTGCCTTCAGCCCAGGGCATGATCCTGGAGTCCAGGGATCGAGTCCCACATCAGGCTCCCTGCATGGAGCCTGCTTCTCCCTCTGCCTCTCTCTCTGTATCTCTCATGAATAAATAAATAAAATAAAAAGAAATAGAGACTGACTGGCTGACTCTAGGCCCCATAAAAAGTTCTCAGGAGAAAGAACCTGATTGATTAACTTTTTGGCAGGTGCTGCCCCTAATCTAATCAACTGCAATCTTGGGGGCAGGGTCACATGGTGTAAACATGACTTCCTCACCACAAAGGTAGAAGAGTAGTACTGAGAGAAGAAGTACCGTGAGCTGTGAAGACACCTGAAAGGTTATTTACTTTAAGAAATGGTGGTGAGGGATCCCTGGGTGGCGCAGCAGTTTAGCGCCTGCCTTTGGCCCAGGGCGCGATCCTGGAGACCCGGGATCGAATCCCACGTAGGGCTCCCGGTGCATGGAGCCTGCTTCTCCCTCTGCCTATGTCTCGTCTCTGCCTCTCTCTCTCTCTCTCTCTCTGACTATCATAAATAAAAAAAAAAAGAAAAAAAAGAAATGGTGGTGACCATGACCGAGAGAAGAAAAAGTTCTGATCGTTGTATGAAACATGGACAAATACACAAACCATGTGACATTGAACATTCTCTCAGGGTACTCAGGTACTGCTTCAATTCCCCCAAAAATATTGAACATTTACTGTGTGGATGAGTTTGGCTAAGTACCATGGGTGCAAATTATCAGATGGGGTCTCATGTCCTCATTTGAGTTAGGGAGAAGTATCTAGGAGAAAATAAACCCACAGTACAAGACAGTATTAGATATCAAGGAGTACAGATGTTAAGTTCTACCCGAGTGTATGTCTATAATTAAAATTTACCGTTTACCTTTTTATTTAAGGTCCAGTTTACTAAAGGTGTAAGTGCATGCCGATGTTCATTTTACTCTGTAGAACATGAAGACCAGAGGTGCTACATAAGGGCGTATAGTTAAAAGTCCAGTTGCTGTGTCTCAACAAGGAAGTTGTTGGAGAAATTTGTGCACCAGTGATCTAATTAAGCCCAACACTTCTGAAGCTTGCCCCACCCACGGGGAGCCAACATACACACTCTCATCTCTCCCAGGCATTTCTGGACATGGCCCCACGGATTTCCTGTTTGTAAAGCCATAGGTCTTTTAGAGTACACTATTTGAGTGCAACTGCACTTTGGAATACTGTGAGAGCAAGCATTAATAACCGCAGGATTGGCTTAGAGACCGGTAAACTTAGATGAGAAATCAGAAAAGCCCTCGAGTACAGAGTGTGGGCCCTAGGCCCTGTGGGGACTGTGGAAGTGAATGATGAGGCGTAGACCGAGAGGGCAGAGGCCACTGCAGATTTCCTCACTTAGTCCTCGTGGTTGCCAAGCGTGATGAAGGCGGCCTTAGAAACTTCAGTTCCTATAAAGCCACCATAAAAATCTTCATGGCAAAGATTCGATGTTCTGTTTTCTCTTTATAAATATAAAGAAAATCTATATAGAAGTTTATAAACTTCTATAGATGGGCAGAAAGGGTGGCTCAGCGGTTTAGCGCCACCTTCAGCCCAGGGTGTGATCGAGTCCCACATCAGGCTTCCTGCGTGGAGCCTGCTTCTCCCTCTGCCTGTGTCTCTGCCTTTCTCTCTCTCATGAATAAATAAAAATAAAAAAATATCTTTAAAAAAATAAAATAAACTTCTATAAAGGTTTTACTCATACTGAGTTGCCTTATTCTTGTAGAATCCTGTAAATAAATCCTCAGCTGACTGAAGGATCAGGATTAGGGAATATAGTGAGGATAACAGGAGCCTCAAGACTCTTTCTCCACCAGAAGAGCCAGCCATCTGTGTAGCCTCTTCCCACTCCAAATAGCTCTCTGGTTGAACTGAAGCCAGGAAACCTCCTAATAGAGTCCTTGCTTATAGGTCCTTTGGATATTATTAACCAAGCCTGATATGTAGATGCTGTTCGGTAGTATTTGTTGTAAGATATGGCGATGACATCAGGGATTAGCATGAATGTCTTTCAGTCTAATGAGATCAGATTATACATATTAAAGCTGTTGGGTGGAGGAAGGCTGATAAAACATAAATCATGGTTCTATTTATTCTGTGACAGTACAAACAGAGCATATTTTAAAAGACCGAGATACAAAACAAAAACAGACTGTGAGCACCATGTCATAGGTTTACCTCCACCACATCACACTGCCTCCCCTCTTCCATGACATCCTAGCCATCTGCCGATTGGTGTCTGCTGATAAGGCCTGTGCTGTGGGCCCAAGTGCTCTGCCAAAGTGAAATATACAAAGCTCCGGCTCATCCCTCCGCCACTGCTCCAAACAAATCGTAGGAGGGTGAAAATAACTCAGTGGCTAGATTTCCTGGGTTGACTTTGTTCAGGGCAATTTATCCAGATAAGCCTTCCTTTTTTTCTCCATTATTCTGGGGAAATACCATCAGAAAAGATCATGCAAAGTAAACACACTAGGTTTTAAGGAGAATGTATATATTCCACTTCTAAGAAATATGTTTAAGGGAAACAAAAGAAATTATGGAGTTTTGTTGCTGGTTTTAACACAAATCAAATGCATCTTCATCATCCGGTGACAACCTCACCCTTTCTGTTTCCATAAAATTCAATAGTGATTGGAAATGGTGGAAAGCATGCTGGTAAATCAAGAGGAAAAATTTTAAAGTGAAGAACTAAGATTTAAAAATTGCACCAAGAACTCAGAGAACAATTTGACGGAATTCAAGCCAACTTGTGTCATTTATAATACAATTGACTTCAAGGACTGTGTGTATAAAACATTTTAAAATGACTAGTCTCTGGAGAAAAGGGATTTGAATGCATAAGTACTTTTCTATGTCAGCCACGTTTTTAGTAAAATGTTGAGCACAGTTTAAAAGCTCACATTTGGTACTAAAACTTTTCCATTTCTAGAAATGTAGTTCATGCAAATAAAGGTTTCTTTGGACCCAAAGGAGAATTACTTTATGAGAGAAACTGTCTCCAGTTTTAAAAGTACACCATAGAGTGCCGATCAGAGTAAGAAAACAGTTCAATTATTTTTTTAATATTTGTCCAATCAAAGCATTGCTATATCTGACTAATTCCATTACTATAATTTGAATATTCTATCACAGTATCGATATCCTGCTGCTTTTATGGTATGCCTTGTTTTACACAAGCAATGAATTCAGACAAATACATATGGAAATAGAATCCTATTACCCTCCACTGTGTGTAATATGGTTCTGCTGTTTTTTTTTTAAAGATATATTTATTTATTTTAGAGAGAGCTCGTGGGTGGATGCGTTTGTGAGCTGGGGAGGAGCAGAGAGAAAGAATGTCAAGCAGACTCCCTACTGAGCCCCGACCCTGATGTGGGGCTCGATGTGGGGCTGGATCAGGAAGAGAAGGGGTTCTAGGCAAAAGGAATAGTATGTGCAAGGCAAGAAGATGTGAAATGACTAGATGTTTTGGGAACACCTAAGCATATAGTGGAGGAGGAGAGGATGGAAAATGGCTAGAGATGATGTTGGAAAGGGGCAAGAGCTAGATCACAAAGGGCTTTGTATACCATGGATTATTAGAGAGGCATTCTCTCCTGTAGGGTAGAGGTAGTATATACAGCCTCAGTGAAATATCCCCAAACCACGTATTTCTTTGGATTCTCATTTCATGCTTACTAAGTTGTGTTCTGGCTTGATTGTAGAGATACCTTGGTATCAGGGAAGGGACACTCAGAGCAGTAAGCAGAAATAAAATGGGAAGGCGAAAAATAGAACTGCATTTCAAATGTACAAAGAAGATAGAACAGAAAGTTCAGAAACAGACCCAAATCTCTTTGGAAATTAATTATATGATAAAAGCAGCATTTCAAACCAATTCAGAAAGGAAGGACTTTTCAGGAAAAGATGATGGAACCATTGGTTAGCCTTTTGGGAAAAAAATAAAGCTTGATTCTCTCTCCCCCCCCAAAAGACAACTTCATCCTTACCTCATTCCTTATACCAGATAAATTCCAAATGAAGCAAAGATTTAAATGTTAAGGCAAAAATATTAGGAAAGAATAAAGGTAAGCATTTTTTTAAAAAATAGAATTGCATCTTTTTATTTTTGGGAAATGATTTCTTTTTAAGTAATCTCTACACCCAACGTGTGGCTGGAACTCACAACCCTGAGATCAAGAATCATATACTCTACCCACTGAGCCATCCAAGCACCTCCCCAGGTAAACATTTCAATTATCCTAAGGTGGGGAAGATATTTTAAAGTATGATCCTAAATTCAGAAATCACAGAAAGATTGAGATATTTGGCTACAAAAAATGTATAGTTTCCTAATAGCACATGAAAATTGAAAATAAAGGGATGCCTGGGTGGCTCAGCAGTTGAGCATCTGCCTTAGGTTCAGGGCGTGATCCTGGGGTCCTGGGATCGAGTCCTGCATTGGGCTCCCTGCAGGAAGTCTGCTTCTCCCTCTGCCTATATCTCTACCTCTCTCTCTGTGTCTCTCACAAATAAATAAAATCTTTAAAAAAAAAACAAAAGAAAATTGAAAATAAAAACAATGAGCTGTGGAAAAATATTTACATTTATCATAAATGGCAAATTAATATATAAACTATATTAATATATATAGAAATAAACTAAATTAATATAGAAACTTTTGAATCAGTAAAAAAAGCTGAACATCAGAATTAGGAAAATGGCCAATGGATGCTGATAATCTATCAGTCTCTTCATAATCAAAGTCACTAAAATATGTATTATAAATATTTAAAAATTCAACTAAAAGTTCTTTTTTTACTATACGTGCTGCTGAAGCAAGCACAACTAAAAATTCTTTAATGTCTTATTTCTTTCATCTTTGTTTCTCTGGACACAGACAGACTCTCTTTCTTCTCAAATAGGTATATCTCATGAATATTTTACCTTCTTTATTTTGACTGCCCCTGTTTTCCAAATGTATACTTGAGGGGCACCTGGGTGGCTCAGTCAGTTGGGCATCTGCCTTTGGCTCAGGTCATGATCCTGGAGTCCTGGGATGGAGCCCCACCTCTGTCTCCCTGCTCAGCAGAGAGCCTGCTTCTCTCTCTCCCTCTGTCTTTCACCCCCACCTCTGCTCATTTTCTCTCTCTTCTCTCACTCACTCACTCACTCTCAAATAAATAAAATCTTTAAAAACACCCAAACACAAACAAAATGTAGACTTGAAACAGCTTTTCAAATGTATATAACCCTTTGAAATAGGTTTATTTGTGATCCTCCCTGTCTGGTGAATCCTAAAACAATACCTGAAAAGATATGGGGGTTGATCTTTGTAGCCATTTGAAAAGAAATGTATGACTGGTGTGCTAAGAGCTGAGGGTATAATAGTCTCTGGATTCTGGCTGGGACTCAGTCCGTCTCATTTCTTCCTGCATACTGATGTTTTGTAGTTTTTAGTATACAATTCTTTGACCTCCTTTGTTTAATTTGTTCTTAGGTATTTTATTCTTTTGGATGTTATGGTAAATGCAAATGTTTTCTTAATTTCCTTTTTGGATTGTTCACTGCTAGCGTATAAAAATACAATTGATTTTCGTATGTTGATCTTGTATTCTGCAACTTTGCTGCATTCATTTATTAGCTTAAGTAGATTTTTCTGGAGTCTTTATAATTTTCTTTATAGGATCATGTCATCTGTGAATAAATTTCAGTTCTTCCTTTCCAATTTGGATGTCTTATATTTCTTTTTCTTGCCTAATTGACCTGGCTAGAACATCCAGTACGATGTTTAATAGCGGTGAAGAAAAAGACATCCTTGTGTTGTTCCTGAACTTGGGAGGAAAGCTTTCATTCTTTCACCATTGAATATGATGTCAGCTATAGATTTTTCAAAAATGCCTTTTATCAGGTTGAGAAAGTTCTCTTCTATTCCTGGTTTTCTGAATATTTTATCCTGAAAAGATGTTAGATTTTGTCTAGTGCTTTTTCTGCATCAATGGAGATGATCATGTGAATTTTTTTCTGTCATTCTATTAATGTGGAGTATTGCTACACTGACTGATTTTCTTGTGGTGAACTACCCTTGCACTTGTGGGATAAAGCCCACTTGATCATGGTTTATAATCCTCTTAACATGCTGCAGAGTTTGGTTTGCTAGTATTTTCTGGAGGAGTTTTGCATCTATATTCATTAATGATATTGGTCTGTAGTTTTTCTTGTTATATTTTGTCTGGCTTTGGTGTCAGGGTAATGCAGCCTCAAGAATGAGTTAGGAAGTGCTTTTTCCATTTCTTTTGTTTGGAAGAGTTTGAGAAGGGTTAGTGTTAATTATTATTATTTTTTAAAAGATTTTATTTTCAAGTAATCTCTACACAGTGTAGGGCTCAAACCCATAACCCTCAGATCAAGAGTTGTATGCTCTACCAACTCAGCCAGCCAAGCACCCCTAGTATTAATTATTATTATTTTTTAAAGTATTTATTTATTTGAGAGAGAGAGAGAGAGAGCGCGCACAAAGGGAGAGAGAGGGATAAGCAGACTCTCCATTGAGCAGGGAGCCCAATGTGGGGCTTGATCTCACAACCCTGAGATCATGACCTGAGCTGAAACCAAGAGTTGAATGCTCCACTGACTGAGCTACCCAGGCACCCCAGTGTTAATTATTTTTTAAATGTTTGGTAGAAATTGCCAGTATAGACATCTGGTCCTGTGCTTTTCTGTTTGATTACTGATTCAGTCCCTTGTTATAGATCTGGTCACATTTTTTATTTCTTCTTGAGTCAGCTTCAGTAATTTTTTGCCATTTGTTTTAAAAAAAAATGTTTCCAACATATGCATGCAATCGGCTTTTTGTCCCTGATCCTATCTTGATTATTTATGTTTTCTCTCTTTTTTCTTAAATAATTTCACCAACAGTTTGACAATTTTATTAAATAAGTCTTTTCAAAAAATTTGGACTTGTTGATTTTTTTCTACTTTACATATGGTTTCCACATCATTAGTCTCTATTTGTTTTTTCTTTTTTGTTGTTTAAGGATTTTTAAAACGTATTTATTTGAGAAAGTGAGCGACAGAGAGAGAGCAAGCATGAGCAAGGGGGAGAGGGAGAGGGAGAGGGAGAAGCAGGGCTGCAGAGCAGGGAGCCCAATGTGGAACTTGATCCCAGAATTCCAAGATCGTGACCTGAGTCAAAGTCAGACGCTAACCACCTGAGCCACCCAGGTGCCCCTGTTTTTGTTTTCATCTGCGCTTTGATTTTTGTCTTAATTCATTCTTTTTCAGCCTTTCATATGTATACATGAAATATTAGTCTGGGGTATATAAAATAATCTTTTTATAGGAAAATAATGATCAATAACAGCATTTAATGCAATTTATTTTAATATTTAAAGCTAAAGAAATTTTCTGTAAGCAATATTTTTTACTAGTTAGAAAAAATATTACAGAGTCATTTACCATTTATGAGTGCATTTATTTGTAGTAAAAGTGTGAATCATATGTGGGAAAGACATACACCAATGTCAGAGTAGTAGTTACCTTAGGGAAGGAAAGGAGGTGAAGGGATATATGTGTAATACTTTATTTCTTACAAAGAAAACATGAAAAATATAAATAAGGATGTAAAGCAAATAAGGCACAATATCAATAACTGTTTAATTTTGTTAGCAGGGAGATCCCACAAGATTTGATAATTAGAATTTTTTGTTATCATTCTGTTTAAATGCTAACAATTAGTTAATCCAGGTAAATAATATCAAAAAACTTATACAAACAAGAGCAATAAAATCTTATAAATGATATGTTTCACCAATGATTTCTCTGTTTAAAATGCAGTATTGATTTTGTTGGTTATTTCTACTGGTTCTTGCTCTTGGAGTGTAATTTCCTTTGTCCTTGATCACCTTTGCATGTTCCTCATTGTACTTACATTTTTTTGTAAGAATGATTTGAGATTAGGCCCCTGGAGGGCTCAGTCGGTTAAGTCTGCCTTCAGCTCAGGTCATCCAGGGTCCTAGGATGGAGCCCCACGTTGGGCTCCCTGCTCAGCAGGGAGCCTGTTTCTCTCTCTGCCCCTCCCTTGCTAGTGTGCTCTCTCTCAAATAAATAAATAAAATCTTTAAAAAAGAATAATTTGAAATCAAAGATGAAGTATCTTCCTCCAAAGAGGCTATGTGTTTCTGTCAGGCACTTGGGACATCAGCAATATGGCACTGCTTTAAGTTTAGTTGAAGGCTTGAGGTTCTCTGAATAACCCAGAGAATCAGACGTTGGCTGTAATCCCGTGTAAGGATTGTCTCAATTCTGGCTCACCCTTTCCTTGAGGGTGTCGCACTCTGAAGTCTTGACTTATCATGGGGAAGTTCTGTCTGTGAGGGCTCTGGGCTCTGACTTCTTTCCTGCTGCCACTCGTGTGAGTTGTCAAAATGGAAATTCAGAAATTTGGGGGATTGTCAAAAAACCCCAAAAAGAGAAAGTTGCCTTTGTTCTTATTCATCTCCATGATGAATTATTTTCCTCTTAATTTTGGTCTCATAATTCCGTACTGTTACATTGGGTCTTTTATGCTTTTAAGACTTTTATATTTTCTCCGGCTTTTGCACTTGTTTCCGGTAGGAATGTTGTCCAAATAATCTAGCCCTCAATTACCAGGATTAGGATGCTAGCATTTAATTCAGACCCATGTTTTCTCTCTCTTCTGCTTAACGTGAAGGCTCTTCCTATATGTCCTTTCAGCCCTAATGCCTCATCTGTGTGTGATCGCTCAAATAGGAGGAGATGCATTTCCATAGGAATAAGCGGTAATCATATGGCCAAGGACAGGTCTCTAGGGCAAAAAGAAAAAAATCTACAGAAACATAACTTGATCCCAGCTCAACACCCAACAATTCTCACAACCATTTAGATCACCAGATGGAACTCAGTTTATCAGTCTAAAAATGTCTTCATTCGGGTTGCTTCAGAGATCCCTTCAAGAACAAAGCATCATTACTTACTTTGCATGTTTGGAACTGAAGGGCCCATTCAAGGGTTCTCCCCAGCTCCTGTTCCCCAAAACAAGCAGCTTGAACTAAAGACAAATTCACATTTCCACTTTACAAGTTCTGTCCTCGTATTTTTTAAGTAACAGCTGTCTCCAGTTTTATCCAATATTTTAAGAAAATTCCTAGGCCTCACAATTCATTCTAGGTACCTTGTTAACTTAACATCATAACAAGCAGATTCCAAATGATTCCTTCCTCCACCTTTCCCCTTCTCAACCTTGGATGGTTTAAGTGGAACGAGGGTGATAACCTACAACGCTGTTTTTCATAAAAGCTGCCTGCTGCTAAATTGGTTTTGCCAATGTATTTGCTTATAAAAACAGGCACCTCTGTGGCAATATTTTATTCCAATGATGCTTTTTCCATCTACCAGTATATGCCAGAAATGCAATCAATTTGGTTGATGGCCCTTAATACAATGGAGCCAACTGTGCTGCTTACATTTTTTTGGTCCTGTGTTTTGACTGGCTAAGAACCCCAAGCGGAGGTATTTTAACACATCAAAGAGACATTGAATTTTATGAATAAAGAAGAGGGTAGTACATGCGGGGACTCTTTATTGGTTTTTAAATTTGAAAATTAGTGCTTATTGCTTAGCCAGTTTTCATTTATTATTTGATTGAAGTACAGGCTGTTTCAAAGAGGCATCTTGAAATACTGCATTTTAAAACAATTTGTTTTGGGTGGCTCAGCGGTTTGGTGCCTGCCTTTGGCCCAGAGCATGATCCTGGAGTCCTGGGATCGAGTCCAACATCAGGCTCCCTGCATGGAGCTTGCTTCTCCCTCTGCCTATGTCTCTGCCTCTTTCTGTGTCTCTCATGAATGAATCAATAAATTCTTTAAAAAAATAAAACAATTTGTTTTAACGCAAGGAAATTTGTATATTGGGTGTAGATGGGAAATGGAGTGAGACTGTGTATAATGGAAAGTACATCAGAAAAAAGGATGGGGGTGGCTGGCTGGCTCAGTCGGGTGAGCACGTGACTTTTGGTTTTGGCTCAGGTCATGATCTCAGAGTGGTGGGATTGATCCCCAAGTCAGGCTCCATGCTCAGGAGAGTCTGCCTGAGATTCTCTCTTTCCTCCTCTGTCCCTCCCTCCTCTCTCTCTCTCTCTCAAATAAATGAATAGAAATATTGAAAAAAGGATGAGAGGAGGGAGATCTTAGGCAGAGGAGGAGAATGGATGATTTGGTTAAAGCTGGCTATCTGCCTCCTCCTGTCCTTCCAAGTTTGTAGGGACAGTTAGTTGAAGATATACCAGTTATGATATAGTAACAAATAGTAACAAAGTACTGCCTTAAGGCAGCAAAGATTTATTTGTCTCTCTTATTCACCGTGTGTCTGAGGGACTTTCTAGCACAACTGTACCCCTATTTGGCAATTATACCATCCAGGCTGATGGGGGCTTCCCCATCTAATAATTGCATCATCTTAAATATATGATTGTTTTAAACTTGACTGACATAAAACGGGAAGAAAGAGAATCTGCGGATCTTGCACAAGCAATTAAATACTCCATTCTAGAAATGGTACATGCCACTTTGGCCCACAACCCACTGGCCAAACTTGCCACATGGCCCTAACCAACTTCATGATGGATGGAGAAGTTTAATTCCTTGTGTGCTTGGAAGGAGAGGAGAACTGGGATGCCTGGCTGGTTTAGTTGGAAGACCTTGTGACTCTTGATCTTGGGGTCATGAGTTCAAGCCCCATGTTGGGTGTAGAGATCACTAAAAAATAAATAAGCAAAAAAAAAAAAAAAAAAAAAAGGAAGGTAAATAAATAAAATCTTAAAAAAAAAAAAGGGCAGCCCTGGTGGCACAGCAGTTTGGTGCCGCCTGCAGCCTGGGGTGTGATCCTGGAGACCCGGGATCAAGTCCCATGTCGGGCTCCCTGCATGGAGCCTGCTTCTCCCTCTGCCTGTATCTCTGCCTCTCTCTCTCTCTGTGTCTATGAATAAATAAATAAAATATTTTTTAAAAAGGGAAGGAGAAGAAAACAAGACATTAATGAACACTAGAAGTTGCTACCACAGAGGTACATGCCTGAGGTTCTTTCCATTTAGCAAGTTGTGTCATAAAAAATAAGTGAAAAACGTATGGTTCTTAGCCACAGTATACAAGCCCCAAACATATAGCTGTGGTATACTGTGGAGAGAAAGGAGCCATTTGTCTTTAGAAAAAGTCACTCCCATGCCTGAAAGAAGTACATGTAGAATAACACTCCATTCTTTTTCTCACAGACCACCACAACAATGTAGTAAAGTGAAAAACAGTTTTGACAGTTAATTTTATGTGTTAACTTGCCAGACTAAAGTACCTAGTTGTTTGGTCAAACACTAATCTAGATGTTGTTATGAAGATATTTTTTAGATGTGATCAGCATTTGCAATCAGTTGACTTTAAGTAAAGCAGATTACTTTCTATAATAGTGGTGGGCCTCATCCAATCAGTTGAAGGCCTTAAGAGCAAAGACTGAAGTTTCCTGAAGAAGTAAATTCTGCCTCAAGACTATAACATAGAAATTCTGCCTGAGTTTCCAGCCTGCTGGCCTGCCCTATACAGTTCAGACTCAAGACTGCAATAAGTCTTAACCTCAATTTCCAAACTGTCAGCCAGCCCTACAGGTTTCAAATTTGTTGGCCCCCACAATCATGTAAGCCAATTCCTTAAAATAAATCTTTCTCTCTCTCTCCCTGTACACACACACATACACTCCCTCCCCCCCCTCCACTGTCTCTTGGGAAGGCCCCAATACAAATGGTATCTATTAAGTTTTCATTTACACAAGGGACCAAGAAAATCCTGTAACTGATAACCATGCTTTGATGGAATTAAACAAATTGGTAAAATTCATTCTTAGCTGAGGTTCTCTGGAATAGCTCAAGCAGTCACAGGAAGAAATTATTAAAATCTTAGTAGAAAAAAAAAATCTTAGTAGAGATTCCTTGGTAGGGAGATGGAGTGTATGAAATATAGTTAAGACACTTCAAAAAGCTATTTGTAATGGGTGTTGATCGCGTGAATTTAAGTGGAGTCACAAAATTTGTCTAGTGAAAGATTAAGGGTCTGCTACTTTGCTGAGACTGACTTTCTTTCTCTAACAGATTATGTGACATGTGATTCTATCATAGGAGCTGATTTCTACATCAAAATGCATCTCTGAAGGTGCCTGACTGGCTCAGTTGGAAGAGCATGCAATTCTTGGGGCACCTGGGTGGCCCAGTGGTTTGGTGCCTGCCTTCGGCCCAGGGTGTGATCCTGGAGACCCAGGATCAAGTCCCACACTGGGCTCCCTGTAAGGAGCCTGCTTCTCCCTCTGCCTCTCTCTCTCTCTCTCTCTCTCTGTGTCTCTCATGAATAAATAAAAAAATCTTTAAAAAAAGAAAAGCATGCAATTCTTGATCTCGAGGTCATAACTTCGAGCCCCGTGTTGCATGTAGAGATTACTTAAATAAATAAATCTTCTAAAACAACGCATCTGTCTTCTTCTTAGTAAGGCACACATATTTTGTGAGATCCCATGGCCTGAGTCTCTTTACACATAAGTTCATATGTGAAAGTGATTTTGTCTTAAAAGCTTTTGTTTGCTGCAAATAAACAGCTTCATTTGAGGGAAGGGGAAAAAGTGTCTCACAGGCAGTCTTCATATAAGAGTCCAGGTTGAGAAATTTATATGCCTCCTAGATCGGAGCTTCTCAGACTTTAATGTGCATACAGAGCGCTGGGGAGCTTGCTAAAGTGCAGATTTGCTTTCAGTAGGTCTGGGGTGGGACTGGAGATTCTGCATTTCTAAAAAGCTCCCAAGTGATGTCCGTGCTGCTGGTCACCACTGCACTGTGAGTAGTGAGGCCAGGTGGTTTCATCTATGACTAGGGTTCCAGTCACTACTTAATGCTGATAAGCCCCGATCTCTTTCACTGAGGTGTCTCTCATCTTTAACACCTTGCCTCCCCTAGCACAGCAGATGGCAGCACTCATAGCTGAAGGCAGAGACCTGAAAATCCTCCGTGACCTTTCTTCCCCTCTCCTTATCTAACCCATGACCAAATCCTGCCAAGTCTACGTTCAAAACATCTCTCAAATTCAACTTCTCTTATTCTCCACTATGACATCTATTATCCTCTCCTGGGCCACCATCATTTCTTGCTTGGGGCACCAAACGGTGCCCTCTAACTGGCTTCCCTTTTTGTCCTCTTGCCCTCTTCTTTGCAATCCCTCTCCTCTTCGCATTCTCCCTAATGCAAACCTGTTCATGCTACTCTCCTGCTTAAAACCCCTACTGCCATTGGGATAAAGTCCAAATTCTGATCCCATGGTTTATGTGGCTCTGCAATACCCGTACTTTGAATATTTCTCTAGCTTCCCTTCCTGCCAGTCTCCCATTCCTCTCCTGCACTCTAAGACGCTGCTCTACAGTCTTTTTCTAGATCTCCATTTGAGTCTTTTACCTCCGTGCTTTTGCATGCTCCTTTTACTCTGCCCAGACCTCACTTTCTCCACCTCTTCACCAGGCTTTAGCTTAGATGTCACCAGAATCTCTCCTTGAGTCACCTAAGTTGTGCTGAGGGCACAAGTCTCTGTATTCCCCTGTCATCCTGCATAATTAACAATTTGCAGTTGACCTCTGAATAATATAGGTCTGAACTGTGTGGATCTACTTACATGTGGATTTTTTTTTTAATAACTACAGTAGAGTACTGTAAATGTGTTTTTTCTTCCTTTTGATTTTCTCGGTGACATTTCTCTTCTCTAGCTTACTTGACTGTAAGAATACAGTATATAATACATATAACGTGCAAAATATGTATTTACTGTTTGTTATTGGTAAGGCTTTTGGTCAACAGTAGGCTACTAGTAGCTATGTTTCTGGGAAGTGAAAAGTTATTTGTAGAGTTTTGACTACACAGGGGGTTGGTGCCCCTAAGGTTGTTCAAGGTCAACTGTACTAGTCTCCCTCACCAGGATGTGAGCTCTATAAGGCAGGGACCATGTCCATCTTGTCCAATGCCTAGCATGCAGCTTAGCAATTAATGGATGTTCATAAACATTTGCAGATGAATGACTAAGGGAATGAATGAATGTCAGACATTCTGTATCTCCTGGTGTCAAGATTCTATTGGCAGCTCAGGTTTCAATAAATTTGCTATTTTTTCCCAGGGAAGGAGCTCCTACCAATTTTCTTATTTGATTTGCTGCAGGTATGCAATGCAATCTTTTTTTTAAAGATTTTATTTATTTATTCATGAGAGACACATAGAGAGGCAGAGACACAGGCAGAGGGAGAAGCAGGCTCCATGCAGGGAGCCCGATATGGTACTCAATCCCGGGGCTCCCGGATCATGCCCTGGGCCAAAGGCAGTGCTAAACCGCTGAGCCACCCGGGCTGCCCGCAGTGTAATCTTCCAGATACATTCAGGTCAAAGCACCCAAGCTCATGGAGTTGGAGGATGGGGCAATAAGGTAGTGGTGGTGCTCATGCTTCTGGTGAGTTAGTAGTATTGCTTGTATAGCTGATGACTATTTTTTCATGCCTGCAGTTATAACTTTTTTCTTTTCTTTTCTTTCTTTCTTTCTTTCTTTCTTTCTTTCTTTCTTTCTTTCTTTCTTTTTTCTTTCTTTCTTTCTTTTTTTTACAACTTCTCTTAGTATCAGGTCTGTCTCTTTCAATGAAATGTCAAGTCTATGAGGACTGGTGCCAAGTTTTCTTTTCTTTTTTTTTTAATATTTTATTTATTTATTCATGAGAGACACAGAGAGAGAGGAGGAGACATAGGCAGAGGGAGAAGCAGGCTCCATGTGGGGAGCCGCACACGGGACTCGATCCCAGGACCCTGAGATCATGACCTGAGCCAAAGGCAGATGCTCAAACACTGAGCCACCCAGGTGCTCCTGGTGTTAAGTTTTCTACCACTTTTGAAGGCCTCCAGCTTAGCTGGCCCAGTGCCTAACACTTGATAAGCAGCATCCGCAAGGCCTGATTGAAAGTTTGTATGCAGGGAGATTGAATGTTTTTGTTTAGTTCACCTTGCCAGTGGTGGCAAAGTTTGGCTGTGCATTGTTGCTGATGATTTTGAGGCTCACTGGCAAGGATAAGAAGACTAGAAGTGTGTTTTTGTCCTTGTTTTACAGAAGTGTGGGGTGTCCTCTTGAGTGAAGGCATTGCCATATGTTAATATTGGGTTATTGTTATAACAACTTTGCTGTGGGAATAAGGTGTCTTCCCAGGTCTTAGTTATTCATTTTAATGTGTAAACATGTCAACTACTGAGTCTCCTTGGAAAATCCCACCAGCCACTTCTGAAAAGAAAAAGTTTTACATGGGGGCAAAGAGATTACTCTCATCCTACCCATGTGAATTTCTTATTCTGCATAATTAATGTCATAATTTTTATTTCATTGTGCCCTTTAGTCTTCTCTTTGGGTTTGACTAATAACAACTCACCCTGGAGAACCTGTGGATTAATTTATATGTTGTGTCAGAATCACTGAGATAGGCAACTCAACATACCGTCAAAATTCAAACATGTGTGAAAACAATTAACCTAAGGTTCAACAAAAGAGTTATAGAATTCTTTAGTAAATGATCTGTAAATAAAATTTAGATGTGTTAGATTCTAAGCTGGACCCTTTTGTGTCCTATAATTTAGGCACTGTGAATATGTAACCCACACTTGGTCTAGTTTAATAATTTGCATTTTTCATATTGTATTCTTTTGATATCAGGTACAATAATACTGAGAGATCAGCTACCTGTGTCATTTCTTTGTCAGCCTCAACCACCCATTCTCCAATATGCTGTAAACATTAGTGCCACTAACCCTATTGTTCTGGTTCTTCTTAGGTACATAGTAGAATTTCACTTCCTGATCTCTTCGAGGTTGGGTGGGGCCTGTGACTTGTGAGGATTTACTATGTACTGAATGTTCATGTGCCCTCAGAGTTCATATACTGAAGTCCATGTGATAGTATCCGGAGGTAATTAGATCATGAAGGGTAGAGCCCTCAGGAATGGGAGTGCCCTTACAGGAAGAGACACAAAAAATAATAAAGAGTAAAGAACAACCAAAGGAGAAGAAGAAAGAAGAAAAAGGAGGAAGAAAAAGAAGAAGGAGGAGGAGAAATAAGAAGAAAAAGAAGATGAAGGAGAAGAAGGAGAAGGAAGAAGGAGAAAATAAGAGACATGAGAGACACTCTCTCTGCCGTGTAAGTTTACAACAAGAAGATACCCATCTAACCAGGAAGAGGGCTCTCACCAGGAACCAATTTGTCTAGCACCTTGATCTTGCACTTCCCAATGAGAAATAAATTTCTGTTAAGACACACAGTCTATGGTATTTTGTTATAGCAGCCCAAGCTGATAGGACAGTAGTAGTGATATGTTACTTTTAAACCAGAGCACTTAGTTACCAATGATAGACTCTCTGGAGCATTCTCTTTCTTTCAGACTAGGTTCATGAGTGATCACAAAGAGCAGAGGCCTCTGCCAGCTTATGCCAGACATGAAGAATGAATGAGATATAAATATTGGTTATTTTAAGCCACTGAGATTTGAGGATAGTTACTTCAGCAGATCCTAGCCCATCCTGATTGATATACCCTGGTGTGGCATGGGGCTTGCTTCCACACAGAGGAGAAATCAGGGTTGTTAATCTTGCAATCTGTCATGCTAGAGGAGCCATCTTACCATCTGTAGTATCCCTCTAAAGCTATTTGGTGGCTTTACTTCATAATCTACCCGGGAAAGACTGTGTCCCCTCAGCCCTGTAACAACTGCAATCCTGGAAGGTAATCTGGAAGCTGATAGGATTCCTTTCCAGAAATCCTCCAAGCTTGTTCCTTCTAGGTTGCAGATACACAGAACTACAATGCAGATTTTGGGAAACAAAAATGTGATGCTATCAAGAGTCATTAATTCCTCAGCGACTATTCTGCTAACAGATCCTGTACCGTTGGTCAAGGGGTGGCCACCTGACCCAAAGTGGGCTAGTCAGAATTGTTCCCCAAAATTTTTCTACTAATACAGTACACAAGTTATAAAGATATAAACTCAGGCAGATTTCTTTAAAACCTTCTTCCCTGCCTCATGTAGAAAATCTGACAGGAAGAGGTAGAAAAGGAAACATTCCAAGAAAAGCAACAATGAGAAATAGAGAAATGGAAATCTAGAGATAGTGAGAGCAAGCTAACAGTATTTGCATTCCTTCAAGCAGTCATCACTGAGGCCAGCTCCCTCTCTGCCATTGATACATTTTTGGTTCTTGGGTCAATAAATGTACTCTTCTACCCCTGCTACTTATTCAGCTTAAACTAATTATAGTTGAGCCACTTACAACTAAATAAGTCTTGATTAGTAAATTGCTTTAAGCAACTCTCTTTCTCTTCTTATCTTAATATGATTCCTGACTCCTTTATATCACAACACAAATGGAAAGTGATAACATCTGTATGACACCTGGGGGAAAATAAAAGATGTGCATATGAGACTCACTGACAACATCCATTACTTTTTCATGTCATATAATTATAAGAAAAATAAATACAAAAGGTTAAAGAAAATATTAAACGTGTGTCAAACATATACATAAAATATTTTCAAAAATGTTTCATGAAAAACATTAGCTTCCTTTTTTTTTTTAGAGAGACAGAAAGAGTGGGGGCAGGCAAAGGGAGGCAGGACAAGAATCTTTTTTCTATTATTATTTTTTAATTGGAGTTCAATTTGCCAACATATATCACCCAGTGCTCATCCCGACAAGTGTCCCCCTCAGTGCCCGTCACCCAGTCTCCCCAACCCCCTGCCCACCTCCCTTTCCTTTGTTTGTTTCCCAGAATTAGGAGTCTCTCATATTCTGTCTCCCTTTCTGATATTTCCCACTCATTTTTTTCTCCTTTCCCCTTTATTCCCTTTCATTATTTTTTACATTCCCCAAATGAATGAGACCATATAACAATGAATGAGAAGGTTTGTCCTTCTCCGATTGACTTACTTCACTCAGCATAATACCCTCCAGTTCCATCCACGTGAAGCAAATGGTGGGTATTTGTCGTTTCTAATGGCTGAGTAATATTCCATTGTATACATAGACCACATCTTCTCTATCCATTCATCTTTCGATGGACACCGAGGCTCCTTCCACAGTTTGGCTATGGTGGACATTGCTGCTTATGAACATGGGGGTGCAGGTGTCCCGGCGTTTCACTGCATCTGTATCTTTGGGGTAAATCCCCAACAGTGCAATTGCTGGGTCATAGGGCAGGTCTATTTTTAACTCTTTGAGGAACCTCCACACAGTTTTCCAGAGTGGCTGCACCAGTTCACATTCCCACCAACAGTGCAAGAGGGTTCCCCTTTCTCCACATCCTCTCCAACATTTGTTGTTTCCTGTCTTGTTAATTTTCCCCATTCTCCCCGTTGTGAGGTGGTATCTCATTGAGGTTTTGATTTGTGTTTCAGGGCAAGAATCTTAAGCAGGCTACATGCCCAATGTGTGACCCAGATTGTGGGGCTCCATTTTACAATCCTCAAATCATGACCTGAGCAAAAATCAAGAGTTGGTGCTTAACTGATTGAGCCATCCAGGCATTCCCCTTCCATATAACTTTTTATATCAGATGTTGTGCTTGAAGTGATTATACACCATTCCTTATCAGGATTTTGGTGATGACTCTTTGCATTCTTCATGGTCAACATTGACAAGAAACTTTGTTCCCACAAGTAGACGATAAAGAGAATAAAGACGATTTAAACCTGGGGGCACCCAGCTGACTCAGTCAATAGAGCATGTGATTCTAAATCTCAATGGTTGAACTTCACGTTGGGCATAGAGTTTACTTTAAAAAATTGTTGGGCAGCCCTGGTGGCTCGGAGGTTTGGCACTGCCTTCAGCCCCAGGGTGTGATCCTAGAGACCCGGGATCGAGTCTCACGTGGGGCTCCCTGCATAGAGCCTGCTTCTCCCTCTGCCAGTGTCTCTGCCTCTCTCTCTCCTTGTCTCTCATGAATGAATGAATAAAATCTTTAAAAAAATTTTAAAAAATAAATAAATAAATAAATAAATAATTGTTTAGGGACACCTGGGTGGCCCGGCAGTTAAGCATCTGCCTTTGGCTCAGGGTGTGATCCCGGGTCTGGGGATCAAATCCTGCATCGGGCTCCCTGCATGGAGCCTGCTTCTCCCTCTGCCTATGTCTCTGCCTCTCTCTCGCTCTGTGTCTCTCATGAATAGATAAATAAAATTTAAAAAATAAATAAATAAATAAAATTTGTTTTAAAAAGACAATTTAAGCCTTGTTTTACAATCATTTCAAAATTTGCAAGAGTTGAAGTGTATTCAAAGAGTCATTTTCTCTTATTGATTATGATGAAGTATCTTGTGATGACACAAACAGATTTCAAATCCAGTCAAATTTTTTTATGTCAAGCACAGTATTTCAAAATAATGATGATGCTACAATTTGCAGAATACACATGTAGTCACCTTGTGGTAAATTGTGTGCAACTGAAAGGGCACAGCAAACAGATGCTAAGTATGTGATATGTGAATTTGAGTCTGTTACTTGGAGCTGCACCCCCTATCCCAGCAGTCCTCCTCCTCACTCTCTCCCCTTGTCTCCTCCAAATTGACGTTCTGGTGGTGGAGCACCTCCTCGGTATGTTCAGCATGAAGCAGTGGAGCAGTGAGTGCGGAAGTGCCCTTCGTGCTGGCTGGCTGTGAAGAACTGTAGGGCAGATTCCAGATTCTGATCTATAGGGTCTGTCTTTTGAAAAGAAGAAAACCCACTTCAGCTGCTAGCAGCTGGTGGTGACTGGTCTGAGGTCTCTGGCTCCCCTAAGTCCTGCCTGATTGCCCCAAACACCAAGAAGATCAATAACTCGTGCCCACTTCTAATGTACTGACAGCACCCCAGCGTGTCAGGGCCATCAGTTGGGAAGTTCTGCTTTATCTATTAAATCTTTCACTAGAATTGCACAAGGAGATGGTAGGAAATCTTGTCATTTTAGGCCTTCAGAAGAGGGATGTCTCACTAGCACTCTTGCTCTCTCTCTCCACCTCCCTCTCTCCAGTCCCCCCAGTATTTGTTCTGCAGCCTCTCTAGCATTCCCACTCTTTTCTTTGGGAAACTGTACTCATGTCCTCAAGAGAAAGAGTTCCAGAGTGTTTTGGTTTCTTCATCTGAGTGCAAATGGAGGCTTGGTGCTATCCAGGTCTGCCAGGCTTTGAGAGTGAGGCCTACCGTAGGTGGTGTGACCCGCCCACAGCTGAGTTCAACATTCCTTCTGTTACTACCCCCAATACTTAGAGAAGCTTCTGTGCCAATGCATGCCTCAACCACCATGGCACCCAGGATGGGGTTAGACTGCTGGACTCCTAGCAATGCTGTGTTTTAGCAACAGGGACAACAGCTGAGGAAAACATTTCCTCGGTGGACTGAGCAGGCTTCCAACTTTCTTTCCTCAAGGCAAGAGAAGCCAGTACTGACCTTTTGAAATGAGTATGCACCCCCTGAGATTCATAGGATCCTTGTGAGTGGAGGCAACCTAAAAAGTGAAGAAGCATATTCTAATGATAGGTAAGCTGAAGGGCTAGGGATCGTTTAATTAGAAAATTAATGGAAATGTAATTATTTGACTTCAAGGTAAAAAGTGGTATATATATTTTTGTACACTTGAAATGTGTTCTTTGCCAAAACATAATTGCCTTAAGCTATTATTGGCTTCTAGCACAACTGACCCTAACAGAGATGTGATGGCACATTCAAATAGTGAAACAAAGTGGGCTGACCAATCTCTTGATTGCGTCGATTGTGAACTTGAAGTCTCATTGTAAACCTCACCTTCACACAATTAATCCCTGCTCTGTCAGCTTCTTCAATCCTGGGCATCCTTGGAAAAGTAGAGCTAAATTTCTGAGTTTTTCTCTTATTTGTTAGTGTGTTCAGATTTATAGGATTTAATCCCCCCAGTTGATCACTTGACTCATTGAAGTGCTCCTCCCATGGTCTGGCCTGTCTGGGGAACATGAGGGAAAGAGCCAAGTACAAAGGAATGTTGGAACCAGAGTCAAGTCCTGGGAGTTGCCTTCTTTTCTTCTCCCTGGAATTATAAATACCACTTAGGTCATGAAAATGGTACTTGGGTCAATGGCCAAGTCACTGTCTGCCCTCAGCTGGGCTGGAATATCAGCTCACCAATCTTGCTATTCATTTCTTGTTACCTCACATGCTTCTTCCTCTATGCTTTCCCTAAGCAATTTAAGCTCTTCCCACCACAATACTTACCACTCTGCTTACTTCTGTGTCTTTGCCACTGTACTAAAACCTCACTGAAGTCCTATGTCTTCCTTGTTTTTCACTGTATTTCTATCACCTAGAATAAGGTCTGCTTGGCATAAAGTCAACATTCAATGAATATATCTTGCATGAATTGAACCAAACTCTATTTACTTTGGTAATCTGAGCAAATGTATTCCTTTCTTGAATCCCCCGTTTTCTTATCTGTAAAATGAGGGCAATGGGCTACTCTACAACATCCTTTTCAGTTCTGACATTTTATGATTTACTTTCCTCAAATCTCAATCTCACTCTCAATAACATTCCTCACTGATGATTTCACCTTCCATTTTGATAATATGGGGTGGTCCAAAGTGAGATCTTACAACATATCATGTTCATTTCAAAATTATTTTGCATAAACGCCTTTCTCCTGTTTATTACCTCTTGTTTTTAAAGAGGGAGACTTTCTCCTCCCATCCAAACTCTACTCCTCCGTACTCTCTACCCCACCCTGCTGTTCTCCTCTGGGATCTTATAGCCTAATCCCTGCAGCCTGTGGGTGGTACATTATATGGTAAAGGGACTTTGCAGATGTGATTAAGAATATTGAAATAGGATAACTCAATACATACACACACAATCCAATTAAAAAATGGGAAGAAGAAAAAAAATGGGAAGACATAAAGACATTTTTCCAAAGAAGACATATGGATGGCCAACCAACACATGAAAAGACACTCAATATCACTAATCATCAGGGAAATGCAAATCAAAACCACAATGAGATATCACCTCATATCTGTCAGAATGACTAAAATCCAAACAAGTGTTGGTGAGAATGTGGAGAAAACTTATGTACTGTTGGTGAGAATGCAAACTGGTACAGCCACTGTGGAAAACAATATGGATGCTCCTCAAAAAATTAAAAATAGAATTACCATATGATCCAGCAATTCCACTACTGGGTATTTACCCAAAGAACATGAAAACACTAATTTGAAAAGATATATGGACTCCTAGGTTTGTTGCAGCATGATTTACAATGAGCCAAGATATGGAGGCAACCCAAATGTTCATCCGTAAATGAGTGGATAAAGAAGATGTAAAAAAAAAAAAAAAAGATGTGATATAGATATACAATGGATTATTAGCCATAAAAAAGAATGAAATCTTATTTGCAACAACATGGATAAATCTAGAGGATATAATGCCAAGTGAAGTAAGTCAGTCAGGGAAAGACAAATACTGTATGATTTCACTCATATGTGGAATTTAAGAAACAAAGAAAAAAAGGAAATAAGAAACAGACTCTTCAATACAGAGAACAAACTGGTGGTTGCCAAGGGGGAGGAGAGTGGCAGAATGGGTGAAACAGGTAAAGGGGATTGAGTACATTTATTGTTATGAGCACTGAGTAATGGGGACACCTGGGTGGCTCAGTCAGTTAAGCATCTGCCTTCGGCTCAGGTGAGGATCCCAGGGTCCTGGGATCAAGTCCTGTGCTGGGTTCCTTGCTCAGCAGGGGGCCTGCTTCTCCCTCTGCCTCCCCCCTGCTTGTACTCTCTCTGGCTCTCTGACAAATACATACATAAAATATTTTTTTAAAAAGTATGACCAAAAAAATAATAAAAATAAACAAATAAAAAATAAATTAAAAAGTATGACCACTGAGTAATGTACAGAATTATTGACTCATTATATTGTACATCTGAAACTAATATAACACTATATGTTAATTTTAGTTTAATAAAAAATAACTTAAGGAAAAAAAAGACTTCCTTCCCCAATGTGCAGCCTATTTTTTGAGCTTTGATCAACTTTTGATCAAATATATATATGAATATATTCAAATATAGGTAGTGAATGTGTTTCATAAGTGATTTTTGAAATAACCCTATTTTTTTAATTATTAAAAAAAGTTTAAGTAATTTCTACATTCAAAGTGGGACTCAAATTCACGACCCCAAGATCAAGAGTAACATGGTCTCTGAGCCAGCCAGGTGCCCCAAAAGAACCTTATTATTTAAAAATATTAATCAAGCCTGATATATATTTTTTAAAAATGTTGATATTCTTTTCTATTCCATGAAGGTATGGAGCCTTGGATGACTGTGTCTATAACACGAGTAAGTTGTTTAACTGTCTTCACAAGAAAGTTGTGAGAATTAACAATCAAATGTTTATAAACTTGTTTCTTGATCAAAAAAAAAAAGGAATCTTGAAATAGGAAGATTATCCTCAATTATGTGGGTGAGTCTGATATAACTCTAAGTGTCCTTAAAAAGCTGAAGGATATTTAACATGGAAGAGGAGAAGGCATTGGAACCATGGAGGCAGAGATTGGGGTAATACAGCCACAAGGCAAGGAATGCCAGCAGCCACCAAGAAGCTGAAACAGACAAGGAACAGATTCTCCTCTGGAATCTCCAGAAAGAACCAGCCCTGCTAATGTCTTGATTTTTGTCCCATAAGATTCATTTTGGACTTCTGGCTTCCAGAACTGTAAGAGACTAAATTTCTGTGGTTTCCAGCCACTAAGTTGGTGGCAGTTTGTTAAGGCCACCATTGGCATCGAATACACTGCCCCAGCTCAAATCAGCTGCTAAGTTCTCTCCAGTTTTCCTCCACCTGTCTCTCAAATTCATTCTTCCTGTGCTACCTCTACCACCATTGTCCTTATTCCTGTTCTCATTATATTTACCCCATGTTCCTGAAAAAGCTTTCTAGCTAGTCTTCATTTCAGTCTTGCCTCTTCCAATTCATCTACTGGAGTGACTGTTCTAAAAACACAGTGTGGATCCTCACTGGTATTTAAGATCTTCCACAGTCTGGCCATTAGTCTCTGCCTGAACACATCCAGAGCTGAGGCGCTTCCTGGTTTATGATGTATGACTGAGGATTACAATGATTAGATAACTCAGGTTGTTTGAAAATTATTCCCATAACTTCTAGGCTTTTTTCTACCCATCACACTGTTCCTAGTTCCCAGCCTCTACCTCTGTCCTCTCTGAGCAGTTAACTTGGCTAGACTGAACTACATTCCCGAGAATCTCCTTTCCTGTCTATTTCCCATTGGGGTGAGCCACAGGAAAGGCTCTTGAGCCTTGAAAGGTGGAAATGAAGCAGCTGTCATTTTGTAGCTCATACATATTGCTGATCCATTGACTCACCTCATTCCTATGAAGCAATGGCTGGGGCTGCAATGGCTCCACCTGCCCCTGGATCTCTCTTCAGCTTCCCCAAGTCCCAGGACAGGTATGTGTGGAGGCATCATGGAGACCCAGAGACTACTTTACCAGCTCCCACAATTCTTAATTCTTTCTCTTTCTTTCTTTCTTTCTTTCTTTCTTTCTTTCTTTCTTTCTTTCTTTCTTTCTTTCTTTCTTTCTTTCTTCTTTCTTTTTTTTGTAGGCTCCATGGCCAGCATGGAGCCCAAAGTGGGGCCTGAACTCATGACTCTGAGATCAAAGCCTGAGCTGAGACTAAGAGTCAGATGCCTAACCAGCTGAGCCCCTCGGGCAACCCCCAGCTCCCACAATTTTATATAGGCACAGCTTGGAAATATTGCAGGTTCAGCTCCAGACCACCGCAAAAAGTGAATTATCACAAAAAAGAGAGTCAAATCTTTTGGTTTCCCAGTGTATATAAAAGTTGTGTTTATACTATACTGTAATCTGTTAAGTGTGCAATAGCATAATGTCTAAGAAAACAATGTGTATACCTTTTTTAAAAGATTTTATTTATTTATTCATGAGAGACACAGAGACAGAGAGGCAGAGACACAGGCAGAGGGAGAAGCAGGCTGCATGCAGGGAGCCTGATGCGGGCCTCAATCCCAGGTCTCCAGGATCACCCCCTGGGCTGAGGGCAGCGCTAAACTGCTGAGCCACCTGGGCTGCCCCACAATGTCTATACCCTAATTAAAAATACTTGATTGCTAAAAAATGCTAGCCATCATCTGAGATTTTGTAAGTCACTGCAATAAATATAATAATAATGAAAAACTTTGAAATATTGCAAGAATTACCAAAATGTGACACAGGGACACAAAATGAGCAAATGCTGTTGGAAAACTGTCACCAGTAGATTGCTCCGTGCAGGGTTACCACAAACTTTTATTTTGTAAAAGAAAAGCAATATCGGCAGAGCACCATAAAGAGAAGCACAATAAAACGAGGTATGGCTGTAATGTCAAATCTCTGTAACAAACTCATGTAACATATATATAGTTTCTAATGCCACTCCTAGTGGCTCTGCTTCTTGAATTAAACCCTGACCCATGCACTCCCTAAGTTGGGACCATTTATTAGGGGATCACCCAGTCCCTTATTTACAAACTTAACTCTACACCAGGCTCTAAGGATCTATCCTAACCACAGGCCAGAGGCAAATCAGTGGTTGTAGCCGGTACTCTGAGACTCTTCCTGAGGTCACTCTTGTTGCTGGGCCAGCCCTGAGCTCTGGTTCCTGGGTCACCTACCCACCCTTGTGTTTAAGGAAATGGGGGCTAGTGATTGGCAGTACAAGAGGATCATATGAAGTGCAGGGGAAGCAGATGCCGCATGGACAAAGGTGAGATGTTCACCACATGCCTTCCAGCCTAGTTGGTCCCCAGTACCATCATCTCAATCCAGTTCACTTTTCCTCAATTATTTCTATCCCATCACAGGAGGCCTAGAAAATTCCCCATGATAGCCCTTCACATTGCCTTTTTGTGGACCTTGTTTGCTACATTCTCAAGGTATGAATTTACTCTGCCTCTTGGAAGAGTGTAGAACAAGTCAATTTCTCTCCTATACAACATTCCTTTCAAGAGTTTAAAACAAGCCTTAGTCTCTACTTGACCTCTTCTCTCCCCTCTACCTTGTAGCTATCTCTTTTTCAGGCTAAACATACTTCCCAGTTCCTTCAGCTGTTCTATGGTTCGCTGGAGTCATCTTTTTGAGAGCAGGAACTGTGTCTTCAGGTCCAGCACAAAGTAGGTATATAGTAATTGACTGATTAATATGGTTTTATACTAATGATTCTACTGGTCAGTATTCTGGATGCAGTCAAATTGGGTTCAGTTGTGTACACAGACTGGTGCAGAAGAGTGGGGGGTGGGTGATTACTTCTTTGCCTGGGATGTACTGTTTATTTGAATGAAGTTTAATGAGCTCAGGCCACATTTGGGAACATGGTAGCAATTGCTCTATGATAACTGTTGGGCTCACTTCTACTCCACGCCTCAAAGGCACCACAAAGTCTGGAAGCTTGTTTAATTGGGTCTTCTCGAAGCTACTTCGGGGGGCGGGGGGGTGTGTTGGCAGCAAACCAGTTGAGCCTGTGGAGAAAAAAATTCCAAGCCCCCATTGGCATATCTGCATTGATATGCTACCTAGGAATTTTAGTTATAGAGAAATAAGGAAAATGAACAGAAAAAGAAGAGAATAAAGACTCATGATTCTACTATTCAGAGGCAACCACTGTTAGCATTTTGAGTACAACACAGTTTATATCCTTCCAAGTTTACATTATGACTCTGCCAAGGCTTTTGGACTTTGGCCAAGTTTTCAACATTTCCTGGCCTCAATTTCCTCATCTGAAAAGTAGATAATAATGCCAATTTAGCAGAGCTGTTGTGAAGATCTGATGAGACAATTTATGTAAAGAACCCTACCCATAGTTACTCTTAAAATCTTAACTATTAATTATTTTACTAGGTTAGTCCAATTCCAAATAGCTGTCTTAACCACTCTTCTAATCTTCCTTGTGATGCTTTTCTTCCAAAATAAAAAAGGGAATATATAGATGGAACAAAATTGGCCACAAGTTGATGATTATTGAGAATGTGAGCTCATCACCCTATTCTCTATACCTCTGTACGTATGTGTGAATTTCCCATAATGAAGGGTTTTTAAAGACAAAAAAAAGTAAGAAGCTGTGAATTCAGCCATTGCCTCAAACTAGTACAAACACATTTTGTATAGATTAGGAGCCAGTAGGAAGAAAGCTTGCAAGTTGGGGCTTATTGGTATGAACTAGGGCCCATAGCTAAGGGTATTTTGAGATGTAGCAGTATGGTCAGGGGCATTAATTTTGGATTACATAGTTTGTGGATCTTGAGGTGAATGAGTGACTTTTCCCCTAAAGGTCATAAAACCTATGACAAGTGGCTAAAGCAATACAGAGAACTGTATAGAGAGGCTAATGTGGTGGTGATCTGACTATATCTTTGAGTAGTTTTTGCCATGGAGATGGTACCACCTGGTTGCTGACCTTCTGCTTCCCTTCTATCCTATGAACTTCTCCCTATCAGCTCTGAGGGCCACACTAATTTTTTAGAGATTTTGTGAGCCAGATGATGTCACACTGGTAGCTTGCAATAGGCTATAGTTGGGAGTATTTGATGGGAAAATCAGATTTTTTATTGTTGTTGCTGTTCTGAAGGATCAGTTAGTTGTTAAACATTTTAGCAGTATACCACTGACCATACTGTTCTAGTAAATTATTACTATTTTTTTACTCAGATTAGCCAAAGTTGGATTCTGCTACCTCTCCCTAGCTTCTCCATGTAAAGAAATTAGTAAAAAAAAAAAAAAAGTATACCTTGAAGAGTGAGAAAAGCTTATTACTGCTGCTTCTAAGTGCTAAACATGGCACGGGACTCTCTTAAAGTCAAGGACTCCACAGATACTGATAAAGTACTTAATTTCCTCTTATGATTGTCAAACAGCTTCCTGGGGAATTCTAAGTGACAGGTACAAGCACTAGAGGCCTCACTGAAGGCAAAGTTGCCACAACCTCTTTCTGAACACCTCCAACTCAATACATTCCATGGTCTACAACAAGCCTCTGGTCTTTTTTCCACATTCACTGAGATGGAGAACACCATAAGCTGCAACTGACCTCTGGCACATTTCTCACATTCAGTAGTTCATTGATTCCCACTGTCATTTCAGGTTTTCTCTCTGGTTTGGGAATCCAGTTTTCCTATTGCATTAAGGAGACCTGGGTTGTACGTGTTAACTGTCACTAACTCACTCTGTCGACTTGGGCAACTCTCATCTCTTGAGATTGTAATCTATATGTTTACTCGGAGCTGTGGCATTTGCTAACTGTGCTTGTTGTTGCTAGAGAAATGGGACTGCTACCAATGCCCCTTCCCAGTCTGCTTTCATGTTGTTTATAAACTTATCTTAAACAAGGTTTCAACTTAGATGGTTTTTTTTGGAAATTCACTCCTGTTCTAAAGGGTCAAATAACAGAGTTACATATAGTAAAATGTGAGACTTCTTTATTCCTTCCCCATTCCCCCTTTCACTTCCTAGAGGTAGTTATGGTTATTAGTTTGTGGGTTTCCGTCTAGTTCTTTTATTCATTTTTTACCTTTTTATTTTTTAAAGATTTTTAAATTTATTCATTCATGAGAGAGAGAGAGAGAGAGAGACAGAGACAGAGACAGAGACACAGGCAGAGGGAGAAGCAGGCTCCATGCAGGGAGCCCGATGTGGGATTTGATTCCTGGTCTGCAGGATCACGTCCTGGGCCGAAGGCGGCACTAAACCACTGAGCCACTCGGGGTGCCCCCATCTAGTTCTTTTAAAGTGCACTTACATACATCCATACATAAATGTGTATGTGTGTGTCTGTGTGTGTGTGTGTGTGTGTGTGTGTGTGTATGCAATTCACACACACATTCACTTAGGTAAATGGGGTCATACTACATATCTTGGTTTATCATTTGCTTTCATGGACTGAATCTGAGAGGACTGATCGAATACTGGAGACAAGAAATTTACCTCCAGCTCCTTGCTTCCCTCTCTATGGCTGCCTGCAGTTTTGCTGTCTGATTCTGTGCTTCCCTCCAAGTCCCAAACTCCTTCCCCTACTACCCATACAAGCTAAGAACATTAGTCCTCCCCATCCAAGACTTGGGAAGGGGAAGAAGCCAATTGACAATGATGTTAAGATGGCATTTCTGTTACCATAGGGTATATATTGCAGGGTTGTTTAGTGCCATAATTTACTTAACCTCTCCCTTTTAGGCACCCCTGTTGGTCTTCAGATTTTTACTTATATTGTGCAAAAACTATCCCTGTAAATATATCTTCATACATGTGTGTGTGTCCATAAGTTAAATTCCTTGGAGTGGAATTATTGTATCTAAAGGCATGCATATTGAAAAATTTAAGAGACATTACCAATTGCATTTAAAAGTTATACCACCAATAGCATGTGAGTGCTTCTTTTCTTATATATTGTTGTCAATACTAGATATTCTCAGTCTTTTTGATTTTTAATAACTGATAGACCATGAAAAGAAACCTAATTTTAAGCAGTGATTCACTAGTAACTAGAGAGGTGACAGTCACCTATTTTTCATTTTTTAAAAAGGTTTTATTAATTTATTTTAGAGAGAGAGAGAGAAAGCACATGAGCACACAAGTGTGGGAGGAAGAAGGACAAGCAGATTCCACACTGAGTGCAGAGCCTGATGCAGGGTTCGATCCCAGGACACTGAGATCATGACCTAAGCTGAAATCAAGAGTCAGACGCTCAGATGCCCCACATCTATTTTTCAACTTAAGAATTGCCGGGGGCCACTGGCTGGTTCAGTCAGTGGAGCTTGTAACTCTTGATCTCAAAGTTGTAAGTTTGAGTTCCACGTTGGATATAGAGATTACTTAAAAAATAAAATAAAATCTTTAAAAAACCCCAATTGCCTGAAACATCAGTGAAATGACAGAATAGAGAACTCCAAAAGTCCATCTCTCCACAAAAGCAAAGGATAAACTGTCAGTACAAAGTTTTTCAGAACTCTAGAAATAATCCAAATGTTTACAACAACCAGGGAAATGCTCAATCAAGAAACTATATCTATGGGGATCCCTGGGTGGCTCAGCAGTTTAGGGTCTGCTTTCAGCCCAGGGTGTGATCCTGAGTCCCAGGATCGAGTCCCACATCGGGCTCCCTGCATGGAGCCTGCTTCTCCCTCTGCCTCTCCGCCTCTCTGCCTCTCTCTCTCTCATGCATAAATAAATAACATCTTTAAAAAAAAACCTATATCTCTGAAATCAATATCACACTATATATCAACTAATTAGAATTTATTTTTTTCTAACTAGAATTTAAATAAAAATTTGAAAAAGAAAAAAAAAAAGAAACTATCTAAACCTCAGTAAGAGAGCTTCGTACCATTTAAACTTACCCTGGTAGCCATCCACATTTCCAAGCTTGACAAAGGCAACAGACCACATTCCTGGTATAAGTACCCAGTGCTGAAGGGAGTAGAAAAGACTTTATTCTCAAAGAATTGTGGCTAATTTTGACCTGATATCACCCCTAAAGGATTAGCTCAAAAGGCTTAAGTTTATTTTACCTAACTTGGAACTCCCTCAGAGCTGAGGTGGGGCTATTTGCTGAAAATATTGAAAGACAAATGTTTTAGCTTTAGCTGCTGCTGCCTGGAGCAAGAGATAACAGTAGGGCAAACAATGGAAAACTGAAAGGCTTTGGAGGAGAGGCTGGAAAATGAGTTAATTTGGGGGAAAAAACGGCTATATATTCCTGGAAATCTAGAAGGCCACATGTATGCCCAAGACAGTGCACATGCTCAAGAAAGTCCTGAGAAGGCCATAAGCTCTCACATATGGCTCATCTCCAGGCTCTGTGCAAGTAAGCTCAGGCTGACTTGTCAACTACCTAAGTGTTGATGGCATACTACAACACACACAGAGCCCTCCACAAGGACTCAGAGATTGGGGGTTTTGTTGTGGTTATTCCAGGCATTTAAGGAATTCTCTGTGAAAGGACAAGCTGGGATGCCTGGGTGGCTCAGTGGTTGAGCGTCTGCCCCAGCCCAGGTCATGATCCCGGGGTCCGGGGATCGAGTTCCGCATCGGGCTCCCTGCATGGAGCCTGCTTCTCTCTCTGCCTATGTCTCTGTCTCTCTCTGTCTCTCATGGATAAATAAAATCTTTAAAAAAAAGGACAAACAGACCACTATGTGTATGGAATGAGGAATTCAGTGACCATCAGGAATATAGACCTTAAAAATTAGTTCAGAAAGGTCACGAAAGAAAAGAGACAATCCTTCTCAAACTAGTCAAGATATGAAACAGTAAGGAATACTTCCTAACTACTTCAAGGAGGCAAGTATTATTCTGACACCAAAGCCAGACACAGACAAAGACACTTTAGAAAAGAATAGAACAATATCTTGTAGGAATATAGATGCAAAAATCATCAACAAAGTACTAGCAAACTGAATCCCGCAGCATATTAAAAGGATTATACACCATGACCACGTGGGATTTATCCAAGAGATACAAGGATGGTTTTAACATATAAATGTTATACAATGCCATACACTATATTAGAGAATATTCATTGATTAATACTCTCATATTAATAGAATGAAGGATAAAACCCCACAAACTTATCTCAACTGATGCAGTAAAAAGCATTTGACCAAATCCAATATCCTTTCATGAGAAAAACGCTCAAAAAACAAGGAATAAAAAGAAACTTTCTCAATATGATAAAAAGTATCAATGAAAAACCTACAGCTAACATAATACTCAAGAGTGAAAGGCTTAAAACTTGTCCCCTAAGATCAGACAGAAGACAAGGATGTTTGCTTTCTCCACTGCTACTCAACGTTGTGCTGGAAGCTCTAGCCAGAGCAATGAAGTGAGAAAAAAGCCATCCAAATTGAATAAGTAAAACTAGTTTTATTTGTAGATGACATGATCTTATATGTGATAACTTTGAAGAATGCACAAAATAATTATTAGAACTAATACATTTCAACAAATTTGCAGAGTATAAGATCAACATACAAAAATCAACTTTACGGGGGCACCTGGGTGGCTCAGTCAAGCGCCCAACTCTTTATTTTTGAATTTTATTTATTTATTCATGAGAGACAGAGACAGAGAGAGAGACAGATAGAGACACAGGCAGAGGGAGAAGCAGGCTCCATGCAGGGATCCCAATGTGGGACTCGATCCTGGGACTCCAGGATCACGCCCTGGGCTGAAGGGAGTAGAAAAGACTCAACCGCTGAGCCACCCAGGCATCCCAAGTATTCAACTCTTGATCTCTGCTCAGGTCTTGATCTTAGGGTCATGAATTCACCCCTGCACCCAGCATAGAGCCTGTTTAAGAAGAAAAAGAAAATCAACTTTGCTTCTATATACTAGTAAAGAACAATCTGAGAATGAAATTAAGAAAACAATTCCTTTACACTACCAACAAGAAAAAAACTTATGAATAAATTTAACCAAGGATGTTCAAAACATACTGGAAACTAAAAAAGGTTGCTGAAGGAAATTAAAGAAGACCTAATGGAAAGACATCCTGTATTCATGGATTGAAAGATTTAATACTGTTAGGATAGCAATGCTACCCACAGTGATCTATAGTTTCAATGCAATCTCTATCAGAATCCCAATGACATTTTTTTGCAGAAATAGAGAAATCAATTTTAAAATTCATATGGAATTACAAGGGACCCCAAATAGCAGAAACAGTTTTGAAAAGGAAGAATAATTTTGGAGGATACATTTTCCAATTTCAAAACTTAATACAAAGCTACAGTAACCATAGCAATGTGGTACTGGCATAAGTATACACATAGAGACCCAAAGAATAGATTTGAGAATCCAGAAATAAACCCATACATTATGGTCAATTGATTTTTGACAAGGGCACCAAGAGCATTCAATGGGAAATAAATAATCTTCAATAAATGGTGCTGGGACAACTGGACATCCACACACAAAAGAATGAAGTTGCATTCACCCTACCATATATCATGTACAAAAATTAACTTAAAATGGATCAAAGAACTGAATGTAAGAGCTATAAAACTCTTAGGGAGAAATATAGGTATAAATCTTTGTAACTTTGAATTAAGCAACAATTATTTAAATATGATACCAAAAGCATCTGCAAAAAAGAGAAAAAATAGAAAAGTTAGACTTCATTAAAATTAAAGACTTTTGGGGGCACCGCAGTGGCTCAGTCAGTTAAACATCTGACTTTGGCTCAGGTTGTGATCCCAGGGTCCTGGGATCAAGCCCTGTGTTGGGCTCTCTGCTCAGCGGGGAGTCTGCTTCTTTCTCTTCCTCTTCCCGGGCTTTTGGACTCTCTCTCTCATGCTCTCTCTTTCAAATAAATAGATAAAAAATCTTTTAAAAAGTTAAAAACTTTGTGCTTCAATGAATACAATCAAGAAAGTGAAAAGAAAACCAATAGAATGGAGAAAATACTTGGAAAACATATGTCTGAAAAGGGTCTACTATCCAGAATATGTAAAACCTCTTACAACTCAACAACGAAAAGAGAAACAATCCAGTTCAAATGGGCTAAGGAATAGACATTTTCCAAAGAATATATACAAATAGCCAATAAGCACATGAACAGATGCTAAACATCATTAGTTACTGGGAGAATGGAAATCAAAACCACAAAGAAGTACTACTTCATATCTACTAGGATGGCTACAATAAACAACAGAAAATAACAAGATGTAGCAAGGATGTGGAGAAATAGGAAGCCTCAAACATTGCTGGTGGGAATGTAAAATGGTGCAGCTGCTCTTGAAAACAGTTTTCCAGCTCCTCAATAAATTAAACATAGAATTGCCATATGACCCAGCAATTCCATTCCTAGGTAAATTCCTAGGTAAATTTATACTTAAAAAAATTAGAAATATATGTTCACATAAAAACCTGTACACCAATAGCAGCATTGGAAATATATGTTCACATAAAAACCTGTACACAATAGCAGCATTATTCATGGTACCTGTAAAGTAGAAACAACCTGAATGTCCAAGTTATGAATGGGTAAAAAATGTGGTATATCCATGCCATGAAATATTATTCAGCTATAAAAATGAATGATGTACTGATACATGACACAATGTGAATGAACCTTAAAAATATTATACTAAGTGAAAGTAGCTAGATACAAGTCACATATTATATGATTCCATTTACATGAAATGTAATGTCCAGAATAGGTAAATTCATTGATTTATATAGATCATAGATTTATGTAGAATGTAGATTAATGATTACTAGGGACTTCAGGAAGGAGGGAATGATTGCTTAATATGTATGGGTTCATTTTGGGGATAATGAAATGTTCTATAATTTATGTAGTGGTGATGGTTGCACAACATTGTGAATGTATTAACCATTTAACAAAAAGAATTGCCTGTTTATATTTGGTTATATTTCTATCGTATAATTGGTGTTGCATTAATTTGGTAACTCTTTCTATCTGGTGGCTATTAATCCTTCGTTTTATATGCTGCAAATTTTTTCTCCCAGTCTGTTGCTTATCCATTAAATTTGTTTGTGTTGTCTTTTGCTATACAGAATTTGAAAATTTTTACATAGTGTTGTTTCAGGATTTCTTTTCTTTTAGTGCCCATCATTCTTGGTCATGCCACTTTGAAGAATGAAGAAAGAGGTAGACCAGATGAAGAGTGGTGAGCAGCAAAGCAAAGTTTATTGGGCAATAGTACAAAGCTCCTGAAGAGGGAGGGGACCCAAGAGGGTTGCCATTGGAATTTCTAAGTCTGAGGGTTTTTATGAGATAGTTGGTGGGCTGTTTTAATCTGATTAATCCTCCCTGCACCTGTCACCCAATCAGGTTTTGTCCACATGCTTATCTACCTATCAGGTAGTTGCTCCCGTGGGAAAGGGTAGAGGGCTCCTTCCAGGGTGGTGTAGAATAACAGGATGGAGGCTTTTTCCTTTAAAGGGTAGTTTCTCCTTAGGACGGGATGGGGGAGGCTCTTGCCCCTGCTTATCTTTCTTCTGACTATCCTCCATTAGTATGATCGTTAATCTTTTCCATTATGGTTACTGAATTTGAAACTTAAGATATTTTCTATCCCCAAATTATAAAAACATTTTCAACATATCCCTCTAATACTGTTAAGCTATTTTTTAAATGTAGGGTTTAAAAGAGTCTGGAATTTTTATACATTTGGCATCAAGTGGGAGTTTAACTTATTTTTTTCCAAATGGCTCCTATACAACTCATTGAATAATTCATGCTTTCCCCACTAATTTGAAATGTTCCCTATACATATTTTGATAATAACATTGAAAATGTAGTAGTCTTTCACACTTAGGTCTTTCAGACATTCCTATGTAACAATTGATAGTTTAGTTTATTTGAATTATATCTAGAAAAATAATATTTATACCTATGCAGTTATTTTAATTATTTCTCCCTAAAAGGTACTTTTGTATCTCTTAAATTATTTGACTATCTCAACAGTTTTTTCATAGTGGATATATTTGTCTGCTTGGGCTGCCAAAACAAAAATACCATAGACTTGGTGGTTTAAACAACAGAAGTTTGTTTAATCACAGTAATGGAGACTGGAACTCCCAGATCAAGGTGCCAGTGGGGTTGGTGGCTGATGTAGACTCTTCTTTTGGGTTGTAGATAGCTACCTTCTCACTGTGTGCTCACATGGCCTTTCTTTGATGTGTATGCATGAAGAGAGAGAAAGAGGAGTGGGGAAGGAAAGACCCTGGTGCCTCTTCTTATAAGGATACTAATCCTGTCAGATCAAGGCCCCATCTTTATGACTTAACTTTAGTTATTTCCTTAGAGACTCTATCTGGACATACAACCACACTGGGGTGGCCTCAACATAGGAATTTGGAGACACAAACATTCAGTCTGTAATATTCCACTCCTGATCTCCACAAATGCATGTCCTTCTCACATGAAAAACACATACATTTCATCCCAACAGCCTCAAAGTCTTAATTTATTCCAGCATCAACTTGTGAAACCAGACAAGTTATCCTGCTTCCAAAATACAATGGTGGGACAGGCATAGGATAGACATTCCCATTCCAAAAGGAAGAAATCAGAAGTAAACAGAGACATGTCTAAGAAGAAAGAGAAATTAAAGAATCGATTCCATTTACAAGTGTACCAAAAACCATAAGATACCTAGGAAAAAGCCTAACCAAGAGGCAAAGGATTTGTACTCAGAGAACTATAGAATACTCATGAAAGAAATTGAGGAAGACACAAAGAAATGGAAAAACATTCCATGCTCATGGATTGGAAGAACAAATATTGTTAAAATGTCTATGCTACCTGGAGCAATCTATACATTCAATGCAATCCCTATCAAAATACCACCAGCATTTTTCACAGAGCTGGAACAAATAACCCTAACATCTGTATGTAACTAGAAAAGACCCCAAATAGCCAAAGAAATGTTGAAAAAGAAAACCAAAGGTGGAGGTATCACAATTCTGGATTTTAAGCTGTATTACAAAGCTGTAATCATCAAGACTGTATGGTACTAGCACAAAAACAGACACATAGATCAATGGAACAGAAGAGAGAACCCATAAGTGGACCCTCAACTCTATGGTCAACTAATCTTTGACAGAGCAGGAAAGAGTATCCAATGGAAAAAAAGACAGTTTCTTCAACAAATGGTGCTGGGAATACTGGACAGCAACATTCAGAAGAATGAAACTAGACCACTTCCTTACAGCATACACAAAAATAAATTCAAAATGGATGAAATACCTAAATGTGAGAAAGGAATCCATCAAAATCCTAGAGGAGAACACAGGCAGTAACTTATTTGACCGTGGCCACAGCAAGTTCTTGCTAGACATGTCTCCAAAGGCAAGGGAAACAAAGGCAAAAATGAACTCAAAAAATTGAGACGTCATCAAGATAAAAAGCTTTTGCACAGCAAAGGAAACAGTTGACAAAAAACAAAAGACAACCTACAGGATGGGAGAAGGTACTTGCAAATGTCTTATCAGATAAAGGGCTAGTATCCAAAATCTATAAAGAACTCATCAAACTCAACACCCAAAGAACAAATAATCCAATCAAGAAATGGGCAGAAGACATGAACAGACATTTCTCCAAAGAAAACATATAAATGGCCAACAGACATAAAGAAATGCCCCACATCACTTGGCATCAGGGAAATGCAAATCAAAACTATAATGAGATACCACCTCACACCAGTCAGAATGGCTACAATTAACAAATCAGGAAATGACAGATGTTGGCGAGGATGTGGAGAAAAGGAAACCCTTGTATGCTATTGGTGGGAATGCAAGCTGGTACAGCCACTCTAGAAAACAGTATGGAGGGTCCTCGAAAAATTGAAAATAGAGCTACTTTATGATCCAGCAATTGCACTACTAGGTGCTTACCCCAAAGTTACAAATGTAGTGATCCAAAGGGGCACCTGCATCCCAATGTTTATAGCAGGAATGTCCACAATAGCCAAAATACAGAAAGAGTCTAGATGTCTACTGACAGATGAATGCATAAAGAACATGTGGTATGTATATACAGTGGAATATTACTCAGTGATTAAAAAAAGAAATCTTTCCATTTGCAACCATGTGGATGGAACTAGTGGGTTTTAGACTAAGTGAAGTAAGTCAATCAGAGAAATAAAATTATCATATGATTTCATTCATATATGGAATTTAAGAAAAAAACAGAGGAGCATAGAGGAAGGGAGGGAAAAATAAAACAAGATGAAATCAGAGAGGAAGACAAACCATAAGAGATTCTTAACTATAGGAAACTAACTGAGGTTTGCTGGAGGGGAGGGTTGGGGAGATGGGGTAACCAGGTGATGGATTTTAAGGAGGGCATAATAAGCACTGGGTGTTATACAAGACTGATGAGTCCCTGAACTCTACCTCTAAAGCTAATAATACACTGTATGCTAATTAATTGAATTTAAATTTTAAAAGAATGACATGTCTATTATATTGAGGGAAATATGTCAGTCAGAGAAAGGCAAATACCATATGATATCACTCATATGTGGAATTTAAGAAACAAAACAAATGAAGATGGGGGAAGAAAGAGAGAAACAAACCAGAAAACAGACTCTTAACTATAGAAACAGACTGAGGGTGCTGGAGGGGTGTTGGGTGGGAGGATGGGCTAACTGGGTGATAGGGAATAGGAGGGCACTTGTGATAAACACTGGGTGTTGTATCTAAGTGCTGAATCACTCAATTCTACCCTTGAAACTAATATGACACCGTGTGTTAACTAACTGGAATTTAAACAAAGACTTGAAACTATGAAAAAAAAAAAAAAAACCCTAGCCAGGCAAACTCCATTAGACCTTAAGTCTTAAGAACAATCCTTTCTGGAAAAAAAAAAAAAAAAGAACAATCCTTTCTGGCTTGGTGCTCTGCCTTCCAGACCAAGGGGGGGCTTGCAGTGCTGTCCCCACGTCCCTAGGCTGTGCTCTTGCCCCTGACGTTCTGTCCTGTCAGGTGGTGTTCCAGTCCCTGTGGCTCTGCAGGTTGGGGGCTCATCCTCAAGACCCCGCTGTGTGGTCCTGGCCCCAAGGGCTTTAGGTTGTAGCAGCCTGATCTGTTGCAGCTTTAGAGGTGGGCCTACCTTCTAAAACCAAAGAGGAATCAATTTTGTTCCCTGGGCTTGTGGTGGGAATTGTGGCCCCCCATGATCTTTCAGTCACCTTCAGAGTTTTTTTTTTTTTTTTAAAAAAAAGGTTTTATTTATTTATTCATGAGAGACACACAGAGAGAGAGAGGCAGAGACACAGGCAGAGGGAGAAGCAGGCTCCCTGCAGAAAGCCCAACATGGGACTCGATCCCAGAACCCCAGGATCATGCCCTGAGCCAAAGGCAGACGCTCAACCACTGAGCCATCCAGGCGTCCCTGAGTCCTTTCCTTTTCTTGAAGGGATAACCCAATGTGCAGCTGGATAGCGCTAGGGCACCTTCCTGTAGAATCCTAGAAGTTCAACAGCCTTTCATTTTGTGGTTTCCATCCACACTTTAGTGGGAACTGGCCGTGTTTCTGCTTATTAATTCCAGAACAAGCGACACCCTTCATGTTCTCTTCAAAATGTGCTTTCCCATTTTTTGCCTTATGGACAGGGTGAGAATTCTTCAAATCAATTCTGCTTCATTTTTGCTTAATGACTTCTTAAATTTATCTCTCTCCTCTTGCATTTTTCTATAAGCAGCCAGGAAGACCCAGGCCACAGGCCACAGGCCACACCTTCAACACCGTGCTTAGAAATCTCATCGGTTAAATACCCAGTTTCATTGTCCATACATTCTATCACAATTCAGCCAAATTCTTTGCTGCTTTATAACAGAGGTCACGTTTCTTCCTGTTTCTAATTGCCTGCTCCTCGTTTCTGTCTCAGACCTCAACAAAATGGACTTTAATATTGATATTTCTACCAACATTCTGTTCACTGTTATGTATATATTCTATAAAAATATAGAGACTTTGTCTACAGCTCTCCTCTTTTCTTACTGAGCTCTCACCAGAATCACCTCTAACATTCATACTTCTACCATCAGTCTCACTATGGCAAGCTAGGCTTTTTCTAGCCTGTAACTCAAAACTGCTCCAGTCTTTGCCCATTATGCAGTTTCAATACCATTTCCACATTTTTAGTTAGTTGCTATAGTAGCACTCCTTTTCTCAGTACCAAAATTGGTGTTAGCCAGGGTTCTCCAGACAGAAACAAATTGCCCTCCCCGATGTGGGTGGGCCTTGCCCAATCAGTTGAAGGCTTGAATAGCACAAAAAAGTTGCTCTTCCTGTAAGATGGAGCTTCTCCTGCCTGACTGCCTTTAAGCTGGGACATCTGTTTCTTCCTGCCTTTGAAGTCAAACTGAAGTGTTGGTTCTTTCTGGGTTTTGAGCCTACTGACATTCAGACTAAAACTATACCTTTGACTCTCCTGGGGATCTAGCTGGCCAACTGTACATGTTGGCACTTTTTAGCTTCCATAAGTGTGTGAACCAATTTCTTATAATAAAACTCTCTCTCCCTCCCCCTCCCTTTCTCTCTCTTCTACACACACACACACACACACACACACACACACCCTGTTAGTTCTTTTCTGTTTCTCTGGAGCACCCTAAAACATTGGGTGAAGCAAGTGTTATTAACTCCATTTTGTTGATGAGTTAGTTTAAGCCCAAGAGTGGTTAGTGTTGTTAAATATATAGATCATTAAGTAAATTTCAGACCATGACTGGGTCTTTCAGATTGCAGCCTCTTGTCTACTCTGCATCTCTACTGAAAATGCACATGGTGAGGATCACTGTTACCTGCCCACTTTTTATACTTTATCAACTCTTCTGAAAAAACTAGGCCTCCTCTCAGTTCTTTACATTAGATTAATAGTGAATAGCAAAGGCCTTCTCACTTTAATACCCCCTTGAAAGTAATTTCTGTGTTCTGGAGTCTATGACTTGTGCCCTGTGGGGAGTCCCAGGAGCCCAACCTCTAAGGAAATATTATTTAGTGGATTTTTGGGGGGTACTTGGGTGGCTCATTCAGTTGGGTGTTCGACTCTTGATTTCAGCTCAGGTCATGATCTCAGGGTCATGAGGTTGAGCCTCACAATGGGCTCTGTGCTTAGCAGGGAGTCTGCTTGAGATTCTCTCTCTCCCTCTGCTCCTCTCCCTGCTCTCTCTAAAAATAAATAAATCTTAAAAATAAAATCAAATATTACTTAGTGATTTTTTTATACTAAGTCCTTTCTTCCTAAGTATTTCCTTATGTAGCTTTTAGAAAAATACTTTCTTCCTTTCTCCTTCCTTCCTTCCTTCCCTACTTCCATTCTACCTTCTGTCGGCAACAGCACCCCAATTTCATTTTGGGAAATTCTCTCTCTCTCTCTCTCTATACACACACACACACACACACACACACACACACACACACACACACACTGGATAAAGAGGCAGGAATATTAATTAAGACACCCTTTCCTCTCTTAGCTCAGGAGCAGTGTTGTGGACCCAATCTAGGTCAATTAGAAGCTTCCTTTTAAATTTGATTCATGAGTGGAATGGTAAAAAGGCTGGATGAAGCTTCAAATGGTTATTGCTCAATACTTTCTGGATGCCTGGTTTCTGAAGATCTGGGTTCTCCAGGCTTTTTTTTTTTTTTTCAAAGTCTCCAGGCTTTTCTTAAACCTTTTCGCTCCCCTGTATCCTTCAAATAATTCTTCTTTTTTTCCAGTTAGCAAGAATTGAATTTTGCTATTCACAACCAAAAACCCCAGTTCATAAAGGTTTTTCATTCATTTAGCAAATATTAAGTCTTTACTATTTGTTGAGCAATGTGCACTGTACTAGTCACTGAGGAAGTTTCTAACTGCTTTATAGGCTAGTCTCTTTGTCAGTAAGAAAGAAAACTGGGGGATGCCTGGGTGGTTCAGTGGTTTAGCGCCTGCTTTCGGCCCAGGGCATGATCCTGGAGTCCTGGGATTGAGTCCCACATCGGGCTCCCTGCATGGAGCCTGCTTCTCCCTCTGCCTGTGTCTCTGCCTCTCTCTCTGTGTCTCTTATGAATAAATAAATAAAATTTATAAAAAGAAAAAACTGGGAGCTAAATCTACAGGCTCAGTGCCTGGAAAAAAAATGAGACTCTAGGAAGCAACAAAAAAAATTAACTATCATTAAATAAAGTTTAATAAAAACATGAATGTTGGAATTGTAATAATTTTCTCTAATGGAAATAATTAATTCAGAGCTGTAAAAATTTTCAACTTTGTAGTAAGTTTCTTTAGAGATCATATGTAGTGTTATATTCTGGAGCACGTTTGAGTAGATCCCTGTCACTAATCACTCAGGAACACATTACATGGTGTTGCCCATATGAGAAACAGCCCCATCACAGAACAACGCAGATTATTTGAGGCATCTGTGCTTATGATTTATTAATAGCTGTGGGGGTGGGTAAGATAAGTGGCATTTCAGGCATTTAAAAGATGAAGGGGTAGTTTGAGGGGACAAGTGGTTTGGCAGAGTTAAATACTGATTCCTCACTACTGCACACTGTTGAAATACACAGTTTAAGCTCTGATATTATCTTAAAGATCTTGGAATTCTGGGTGCTGTTCCATTAATAATGATTTTAGCAACTTCAGGAGCTTAGTAATTGGCTCCAACATGACCTTTTCGTTGGAACATTCAGGCTCTCCTTTCAGATTCCAGACAGAGAACTGGTGTAGATTCTTTGGCGTCATTGATTTGGAGCTCAAATTTAAAAGCACTATTTTCTCTTGCAGAAGCATCTGAATTCATAGCTCACATATCTCCTAACCCGCAGCCAAATGTCTCTTTGAACTGGACTTTGGTTTCAACTGCCTGTGAAAGAACATCAGTCTCTTGATCTTCCACCAAACATTCTTCTCGTCGCACGTTCATGTTCATTTGCCCTTAAAAGAGCCAGTCTTTCCAACTGGCCCTCACATGGGTGTGTCTTGCAAAAATTCTTATTTAATAATGTTCTTGGTGATGTGAAACTAATATTTATTTAAAGCCTTTGAGATAAATTTTGTGGTATTTAATTTCTTTGTGTTCAAAGACAAGGAAAAATAAAAATTAATAATTTTGAAAAAGAATGAATTTATTCATTCAAAAATTTTGAATGTCTACTTCATCCACGACAGTTAAGCACAATAATAAAATGTAAATTTCTTTAAAAAAAAAAACGATTTGGGTATCCCTGGGTGGCTTAGCGGTTTGGCGCCTGCCTTTGCCCCGGGGAGTGGTCCTGGAGTCCCGGGATCGAGTCCCGTGTCGGGCTCCTGGCATGGAGCCTGCTTCTCCCTCTGCCTGTGTCTCTGCCTCTCTCTCTCTCTCTCTCTGTGTCTCTCATGAATAAATAAATAAAATCTTTAAAAAAATAAAAAATGAAAAATATTTTATTTATTTGAGAGAGAGTTAGCACGTGTGAGAGAGCGAGAGCAGAGGAAGGAGAAGCAGAACTCCCCGCTGAGCAGGGAGCCCAAAGCCGGGCTCCATCCCCAACACTGGGATCATGTCCCGACCCAAAGGCAGACGCTTAGCCAACTGAGCCACCCAGGTGCCCCATAAAGTGTAAATTTCTTAACTCCTACATGTCTTGAAAGTGATGGGCCACACAATTCAATACGAAGGGAAAAAATAAATAACCGAGGTGCCCTATAGAGTGCCCAAAGTTAATTTTGTCGATATAATGTATTCTAAGTCATACCACCTCAAATGTAGCCTCCAGATTTGGTGAAAACCTGAGCAGCTGTTTCCATATCATGGAGAAACTGACAAAATTGGTTGTTAGTCTCATACAGATAAGCCATAGGTAATCTGTCCAGGCAGCAATGATCCTGGCCTTCTTCCTACCTCCTGCTACTCATCAGAACCTCCACCAGAGGGCAGGCAGTAAAAGAGAAAGGAAAGGAGTGGAAAGGCTGGGAGGCCCTCACAACACAATAAAGAACTCAGAAGCTACCCAAACCCATCTTACAACCCATTTCCCCAATGGTGCTGGTGGGTCTACCTTATTTGAATGAAGATATTTTCTCAGACAGGTGCACTGGGTCCAAATCATGGTTAGGTCACTTCAGGCAGTCAAGACCTATTTATTGAGTGTCTGCTCTATGTGAGGTGCTGTTCTAGATGCCGGGTATACAGCAGTAAACAAGACAGACAGAACATTAACTTGTGGAACCAACATTCTAATATTGTATTTTCATAATCCCCATGAGCCTCAGTTTCCCTATCTGTACCATGGGGGCAATAATATTAGAGTTTCTGTGAGTATTTAAATGAGATACTTAGGCATCTAATGACATTTCTGGATTTATTATAATTTACAGTTCATACATAGTTTTACATAGTGTATATAAAATTGGGTGCTCTAGTTTACATAATTTCATAAACGTTTTCCTGTATTTCTACTTAGTGGTTTAGCAGTTATGTAACATTTCATTTTGTCAATGTATTGTAAAACCTAAACATTACTCTGTTCTATTATATACTTGGTTCATAGTAGGTTCTCAGTAAATATTTGTTGAAAGAATGTATGAATATCTCACATTTATATAGGTACATCTCTTTGATATTGCAAATAACACACTTTATCTTTCAAATGATCTTTTTAAGAAAAATATTTATTTATTCATGAGAGACACAGAAAGAGAAGCAGAGACATAGGCAGAGGGAGAAGCAGGCTCCCTGTGGGGAGCCCCACGTGGAGACTCTATCCTGGACCCCGGGATCACAACCTGAGCCAAAGGCAGACACTCAACCACTGAGCCACCCAGGTGCCCCTTGAATAATCTTTCTGGGAAACATTCTAAAAGTAGGATAATTGTATCAAAATGCATGACTCAAGGCACGAGTATTTTCATGATCATTAATATATATTTCCATCAGGCAGGTGCTCTGGGTGGCTCAGTCAGCTGGACATCTGCCTTTGGCTCAGGTCTTAATCCCAGGTTCTTGGGATCAAGTCCTACATCGGGCTTTCTGCTTGATGGGGAGCCTGCTTCTCCCTCTCCCTCTGCCTGCCACTCTCCCTGCTTGTTCTTTCTTTCTCTCTCTCTCTCTCTCGGTAAAATACATAAATAAAATCTTTCAGAAATATATACATATATGTGTATATATTTTATATATATTACCATTATGCTGCATAAAGACTGGCACTAATTTAAGCCTACCACATTGTAATCTAATTTGTATCCTCTAATTATTAGTTTCTATCTAATTATTTGTATTCTCTAATTATTTGTGGTTAATTTCTTTCATATGGTTACTTACTATTTGGATATCGTAATGCTAAAACTCACATGTTGAGGGGCAGGACACTTTGGGGAAAGACAGGGAAGGCTTTCCATGTAGGATGCTAACCAAGGAGGGTAAGACTCAAAATACCCCCCATAGCCATCAGGGCATCAAGAGCAGAGAACAAGGTGACAAAAGGAGGAATGAGGCAGACAATGAATTAGAAGGATATCGAAGAGAGAGGTTACAGTATTGCCAGAGACTCACAGATGACAGATAAAGACTATTACCACAAAGGAATACCTCTGTTGCATCACATCAGGGGTGGGGCTGCTTCGTGCAATGAGCACCTGCAGCATTGGAAGCACAGGCCTCAACCCTGCCTTCTTGGTTGGACTTGACGAGCTGATGCAGTACTGGGCATGGAAATATTGGTGAATCAGTATGAATCAGGGCCTGGCTGGCAATGTGATTTGCATACCTGTGGTTTGGGGTTAGGCATGAATGGCTTTACCTCTTTGCCTTGAAGAATAGACTTGGTTGAGTGGTTGAAATTAAGCAATGAGATTTTGATCTGAAATAGTTTGGTAATAATATAAGCAACCGTGTGGTTTTGAAAAATAATGTATTTTGAAATCGTTTCAAACTTACAGAAAAGCCAAGTGTGGCACAGAGAATGTCCATATCCCTTTCACCTAATTTCCTCACTGTTAACAGTTCACTGCATTTGTGCTCGCTGACCAATTTTTCCTCCAGTCCCCAGACCTCATTAAAATTGTGCCAACTGTCCCAGCGATGCTTCTTTTCCCTTCCCGGTCCAGGATTCCATCTGGGTTGCATACAGTTGTTTAATCTCTTCTGGCTCCTCCAATCTGAAATAGTTCTGTGGTCTTTCTCGATCTTTCGGATCCTCGGCAGTTTTACAAACCCCAGACTTTACATTTTGTAGGATGACCCACATGTGTTTCCTCAGCACTAGACTCAGGTCACATTCTCCTAGCAGGAATATCCCAGAGATGGTGCTATGCTCCCCTTGGTACCTCACATCAGAGGGCACACAGTGCCAACCCGTCCTCTCACTGGTGAGGTCAACCTTGATCACCTGGTCATGTTGGTGTCTGCAGGTTTCCCCCCCCCTAAAGACACCATGTTTTTTCTTTGTAATTAATTAGTATTTTGTGGGGAGATATTCTCAGATTATGCCAACGTCCTGTTCCTCATCAATCCTCCAGCCACCACCCTTGGCTTCCTCAATCAACCACTACTGTCATGGTGCCCAGGGTGATTTTCTGTTTCCATCAGTCTGCCTATATTTACAGTTGGCATTGTCCTATAATGAAGAGAAGGGATTCTCCCCTGCTCCAGCTATCTATGGCTGTGTATCAAACTATTCTTAAACTTAGTGGATTAAAACAACAACATTTATCTGGCTTATGAATCTGCAGCTGGGCAAGGTGATATATCAGCTTCCAAGGTGGTTCACTCACATGGCTGACAAGTTGGTGCTGGCTTTTGGCTGGGACCTCAGCTAGGGCTGTCAGCCACACACCCTACAGGAGGCCTCTCCATGTGGCTGCTTGATTCCGTTCTAGAATTGTGGCTGAGATTCAATAGCAGGCATCCTGAGAGACTGAGGTGGGAAATGCATGGCCCTTTCCTGATACCATCTCAGAGGTCATGTGGCTTCACTTTCATTGTACTCTGTGGTTGAAGGGGTGGCAAGTATCCACCCAGCTTCAGGGGGAAGGGACATAGCCCTCACCCCTAGTGGGAAAATTACATTGTTAACATCGTATTGTAAGAACACCATGTAGCATAGAATATATTGTGGTGGGTATCTTTGTAAAATACAGTCTGGCCATCCCTCATTTATTTATTCATTGATTTGTTTATATCGATGTGGACTCATGGATTCCTGTTTTATATAAGTGGTTATAATCCATCATTTTTTTTTTTTTTTATTTTTTTTTTTTAATCCATCATTTTTTAAAAAAAATTTTATTTATTTATGATAGTCACACACACACACAGAGAGAGAGAGAGAGAGAGAGAGAGAGGCAGAGACATATGCAGAGGGAGAAGCAGGCTCCATGCACTGGGAGCCTGATGTGGGATTCGATCCCAGGTCTCCAGGATCGTGCCCTGGACCAAAGGCAGGCGCTAAACCGCTGTGCCACCCAAGGATCGCCTAATCCATCGTTATTTATTTTGATGTTCACATTGTCTCTGATTTGACCATTGGGAATCCCTTTCAAGGTGATATCTGCGTTCTTTTGGCATGTTCCTATTACTCTTTGAGCATTTCCTTTAGTGGAGGGTGGTATAAGAAAACCATGATTTGAGCACTTGGTGTTTTCATTGCCAATGGGTTGTCATTACTTCTAGCCCCTCTTGTAGCCAGAGCTGGTCTGTGAGAGGGCCTAAAACACACACACACACACACACACACACACACACACACACACACACACCTATAACTATTTCTCTATTTCTCTGAATATATATATTTTAAAAGCATGTGTTCATATCAAAAACCTCCAGTTTCAACTCAGAATCTTGGGATTCAGCCTGGACTTGCTCCTTTCCATGTTTTTGGTATCTTTTCCAACACTGAGAAACCTGGCACTTATTATAATCCTCACTTATCTGTTCAGTTCATTAACCAATCTTCAAACCACATTAGCTTTCTCTTCCACCTGCCACCCCGAGACCTTGCCACTAGCACACTGTATCGTCAGGTATCAGCAGGCACCTTGCCAATGCTCTGCCCTGTGGCATCTCACAGTGCTTCAGTACCCCGTGTCTCTGGGCACCAATAGACATACCTCCAATTTGTCTCTATGCAGCTTTCCTCTTCTCCTCTCCATCCACGTCCTTGGGTGCTAGTGGGCAGGCTACTGACATCTTTCTATATAGCACCTCTTGTCCCCCTCCATAGCACTCCACACCCTCCAGCACCAGCAGGAATATCACTGATGTGTCTCCATGTTGCAGCCCTCTTCACTGCCACTGACTCCTCCAAGTTTTGGCGGGAAGATGAAGAAGGAAGGTAAGCAGTTGTGTCTTAACACGATCAAACCTCCGTCTGTGAACATCCACATCTTTTAAAAAATGCAAACTTGATCTTGATTTTCTCCAACTGAAAACCCTTGGATGACTTCCTAAAATCCCCAAACCCTACAGGACCCCACAATTGACACCCTGCCTACTTCTCCAGTATCATCCCTGTTTTATTTCTCTGGGTTCAGTCAGTTTCCTAGAGCAGAATCTTCCAACCTCTTGCTCGGAGAGTGTAAACCTGGCTGTCAGTATTTTGGGAACCGAGCCAAGGGAAGGGACTGGAGGTCTCAATGTCCAGAATGCAGATTTCAACTTAATCCCAGTTTTCTGCATGGCATCTCAGTGGGCCCTCAGCTGTGCATGGTTTAAGTGTCCTATCTTTGGCCAGGACGGAGGAAGGGATCTGGGGACTAATTGTTCCTTCTAAAAATGTTCAATCAATCATCCTGAATACAACTGCATACCAAAACTACTTTCAGAGATGCCTGGTACCTTCAATTCCTGAGCCTTTTGGGGTTTGTAGTATAAACATCTTCCTTAGGTTTCAGCTTTCTCTACTCTGCTAAGTCACTTACCCTTATCCAGTTTATAGTTTCCACATTTTGTGGGAGGTGGGTGGGGGTGCGCTGTCTTGCCTATTGTAGCCTCTCCTCCTGTTTCCTTTGTCTTCATGTTGTTTGGTCTTTTAATTCCTTTACTGTCTTTTTCGTGGTGTCTCAGAAAGGAGCTAAGTGCATGTGTGCCATTTGCCAGAATTAACTGGAAGTGGGGGTTTTTTTTTCAAACAGCAAACAGCCTGGTTCCTTTTATTTTATTAAGATTTTATTTATTCTTTATTCATGAGAGACAGAGAGAGAGAGAGAGAGAGAGAGAGAGAGAGAGGCAGAGACACAGGCAGAGGGAGAAGCAGGCTCCATGCAGGGGGCCTGACATGGGACTCGATCCCAAGTCTCCAGGATCAAGCCCAGGGCTGAAGGGGCGCTAAACCGCTGAGCCACCGGGACTGCCCCCACCCTGGTTCCTTTTAAAGCAGATCCCATGAACAAAAATTGGACTTTATAGGATCGTGAAATATAATTAGAAACAGTCATCCAGTCCAGTGGTTCTTGTCTTTTTCTTTTAAAGACTTTATTTGATAGAGTAGTTTTAGGTTTACAACACAACTGAGAGGAAGATACAGAGGTTTCTGCCATACTCCCTGCTCTGACACATGTATAACTTCCTCCAGTATCAACACCCGCCCCACACCAGAGTGGTTCATTTGTTACAACTGATGACTTTACATTGACGTATCATCACCCAGAGTCCATAGTTTATGTTGGGCAAATACTCATACAGAGTATTTTTGCTGCCCTAAGAATCCTTTGTTCTCTTCCTATTCATCTGTCTCCCCAACACGCACACCCGTGAACCACTGATCTTTTTACTGTCTCCATAGTTTTGCCTTTTCCAGAATGCCATGTAGTTGGAATCCTACAGCACGCAGCCTTTTCAGATTGGCTTCTTTCACTTAGTAATAAGCATTTATTTTTAAAATTTTTTTAATTTAATTTTTTTAGTAATATGCATTTAAAATTCCTCCATGTCGTTTCATGGTTTCCTAGCTCATTTTGAGGGGCACTGAATAGCATTCCATTGTCTGAATGTATTACTGGTCCTTGTCTTTTCACCACCAGGTACTCAGTCCTCACTCCCTCATATCCCCATATTTGAAAAGATTTCGACTTCCAACCCTCAGTTTAGGAAACTGGTCTAGTCAGTGCCTCATTTTACAGATGAGGAGATTGAGGCTCAGGGAAGAGAGGGGACTTGCCAGGATCTCACAACTAATGAGGGGCCAAGTGAGCATATAGACCTGTCTCCCGCCTTCTGCTCTAGTGCTCCTTTTAGATCTAGGATGTGAGATGTCAGATCCCTAAAACTGATGGGCAGGTGAGGGAAATCGGTCCCGATTTTCATGCTGTGCTTTTACTCAGTAATATCATCAGTGGCATTGAAATAGGACTTTTTTTGATGCCTAGGAGGAAAATGCCTCCCTCTCATCTTGAGGGCCACAGAGGGCTAACCATACTGGGAATCACTGGTGCTTTCTCAGGGCCCCAGAGGAAGTATTTGAAATGTAATAAAGGTTCCTCTGTATGAAACATGGAGAAAAAGCGATGCTGGGCAAACTTCAGAGTCCGTGCAGGAGGTCTTATCCTAGCCGACCAACCAATCGGCAAGGAGAGAGTAGACCCTACTGTGAGCTTTTCTCAGCCAGAAGTTACCAAGGATACCCGGGCTTTGCCCTGAAGGGGTTTATGATCAAATTGCAGAGACAAAACTTCCTATCGACCAGCTTGTAACGTCTCTAAAGGCATGGCCTTTGTCTTTCCCATTTCTTGTGGACCTCCCTGCACCTGGCTTCCTTCTGGATACGCGGGACTTATCTACCGTTTGAGTAAAGCTTCTTTGTTGCATTATTTCCTCTCCCCAAAGGGGAAATAATGAGCGCCGAGTTGACGCAACCATGTAGCCCCATTCCCGGAGGTAAAGGGACTACATACATTTTGTCTGGAAAGTCACTGCTCTCTGCAGAATCCTTTCACAGTGCTAAAGGTTAAATTTTGCTATTCTCCTGGATCTTTTGAAAAGATCTCCTACAAACGAGGAGGCTAACAATAAAGCCCCTACTGTTTGCATAGGCTTTGTAGTTTACCGTGATCTCATTTAATCTCCTCTCTTGTGTCTTTCCTCAGTGCTTTGTACACAAATGTTATTCATTCCCTCCAGAGGCACCTTGTGTGGTGGGATGCAGGGCATGAGGCTGGAGTTTCCGCACCCACCTCTTCGGGGAGCTGGTATCAAGCAAGTTGCTTGCCCACCCTGGGCCTCGATCTCCCTCCGTGCAGAGGGGACACGTTTGGATCCCCAGAACCCGAGGCTCCGCGGGCTCCGGTTGGCGCGCAGACCTTTGTGCGGTTTGTGCGGTGGGCGTGGCCGTTCCAAACCAAAGGGCCGGGACAGGATGCAGTCTGCTGCTCGGGGACAGAGGAGTGGCGGGGCGGCTCTGCGCTCGCTCTCGCTCGGTGGGTGCCTCCCGCCCGGTCCCTAGGTTTCCCAGGCCGTTGCAGTCCAGGAGCCCAGGGCGCCGCCCGTCCGCCCCCCGTCACACACCCCAAGCCATTCGGGGTCTCTTTCCCAGGGTCGGCTTTAAAGGCAGCGGAGGATTTTCAGAGGTGTCCGATCTTCTTCCTTCTTGCCCTCTTGACATCTGAGGCCTGAAAAGAGCTTGGGTTGCCTCTGCCTAGGCAGGTTTCCGGAGGCCACGGCCTCCTGTGCCTTCCGCGCCGGGGGCGGGGGGCGGGGGGCGGGGGGGGCCCCCGAAGCGGCGCAGGCGGCCATTGTCTGCGTATTGACTCAAAGGAGCAGGAGCCACAATGCACAGGAAAGAGGATGAGCTCATGACTGCTAAATGAAAAGATTCTTATCTTGGAAACAGCGGTTTCTTATGCAAAACAGGGGGCGGCAATGTGATTGTGCCTTACGGAGTACATTCAACAACAGGGATTTCAAATGAAGAAGCTATTTTGCATACCTACGGGAGCAGCAATGGGCCAGATTGTTCATTAATTAAAAAGGGGGGGGGGCGCCGGAAAAACCCACGCTGGCGCTTGCTGCGGAACCGAAATAATTCATTTGCCTTCCTCTCAGTGCCAGTTGATCAGCTGGGAGACCAATGTTTTTTCAACCCCAGCCCCCTGCCGAGAGGAGAAGGGGAGGGCGAGGGGGAGGGATGAGGCAGCGAGGCGGGGAACGGAGGCGGATCGCCGGAACGCAGATAACGGTGATCTCTCAACCATTTCTGTTTGGCGTCCAGATGTGTCGCGCAGAGGTGGCGGGTTTTGTTGCCTCCCTTCCCCCACCCAGGAGGTTTGCCATCTAGTTCCGTTTGATTTCATATGAAAGAAGTGGGAGCAAATCCGCGGGGATGGGGAGGCGAAAGGAGAGAGACGGAGACGCGTGGCCCCCCGAAGGGACGGGCTGGGACTGCGGCTGTCCTGGAAATTCCAGAATGTAGGTCGCCCACGGAATGGGTAATGCCACAAGTGGAGAGGTGAATGTGGTTGCGGGTGGGAGGCACCAACGCCTCCCACGCATCTTTCCTACCAGCCAGGCTGCTCCCCTTCTACCACCCCACACGATCTTTTGATTAGGAATAAGACTGGTTATCATGTAGCAAGCACTTCCAGGCGCAGTACCTCCTAGGTTATCTCTCATCGCTGGGTTGTACATGTGTGCCAGGCACCTTCAGCTGTGTTTGTGTATGGGAACTTTGCAGGTAGCCTGCGAAATAACTGAGTATTGTTGTTGCTCCTGTCTTAGAAAGGAGGGAACTGAGGCTCAGAGACATTAATTGGGTTAGCCGAGGTCACATAACTTGGATACAGCAGAGCTCGGACTTGAGCTCACGTTGGTCTGATGTCAAAACCTGTGCCCTAAAACTAATCTAACACTGTATGTTAACTATACTGGGATTAAAATTAAAAATTTAATTACAAAAACAAAACCCAAACCTGTGCCCTAAACTACTGTGCAATGCTCACTACCCCCCCCCCCCCCCCCATTCTTCCCTAAACTGTATTTGCCCAACTGCTACCAAATTGCAGAAGTTGGCTTTCTGGCAAGCAAGGCAATGAGGGGAGCTCCTTCCTGAATGAGAGACACTCCCCCCCCACCCAAGCACACATACCCTTCTGTGTGGAAGACAAGCTTAAGTCAGCATCCATCTCACCAGCTCAGACGGAAAAATGAACACATCACCCAAGGCCCAGATGGACTGCCCAAGGAACACAGAGGCCTAGGCTCAAGAGATAGTAATGCTTGTTTATCATTCAAAGGAACCTGTAGGACAAGTAGTTAATCAGCACTACCCTAGAGATATAATCACCAGATGTACCTAATGAAATCTCTAACATAAAAATTAAAGATATTTTTCAGATTCCAATTCTCACAAAGTGGCTCCAGAACACCCACTAGCATGACCTCATGGGCTTCCAATCAACTGTCCACCTTCTCAAATTTGACCTTAAAGACCCTCATTTGCAAGCCACTGGGGAGTTTGGGACTTTTAAGCATTAGCTCCCCGCTCTCTTGGGTTATACCACACCAATAAATCACCTATCTTTCTTCACAAAAGATCTGTGTTGGTTTTTATTGGTTTGCTATGCATCGAGTGGATGAACTTTCCTTTGGTTCACTTAGAAAGCTAAGGAAGCAAGCCTGGTAGATCCCTTCTCTACCACAGGGTCATTAGTATGAGTCCTGGTTTTTTTGAATATGTTTTTTAAAGCTTTATTTATTATTCTTTTTTTTTTAAAGATTTTATTTATTTATTCATGAGAGAGAGAAAGAGAGAGGCAGAGACACAGGCAGAGGGAGAAGCAGGCTCCATGCAGGGAGCCTGAGGTGGGACTCCATCCCCGGACTCCAGGATAACACCCTGGGCCGAAGGCAGGCGCTCAACTGCTGAGCCACCCAGGTATCCCTGATTCCTATTTTTTATTTTTTTAATTTATTTTTTATTATTTTTATTTTTTTGATTCCTATTTTTTAAAGTCAGGTTTATTGAGGTATAATTTTCATGCTGTAAAATTCTCCTTTTTCAAGAAAACAGGTTAACGAATTTCAACAAATGTACATTGTTGTGTCACCACAAACCCAATATGGAAGATTTTCATTACTTCAGAAAGTTCTTTTATGCCCCTTTGCAGTCAGTCCTTTCCCCCTATATCCAACCTCTGGCAACCATTGATCTATTTTCTATTCCCACAGTTTTGACTTTTCTAGGAGGCTATGTAAATGAAATCATACAATATATAGACTTTTGGGTTTGACTTCTTTTATTTAGCATAATGCCTTTGAGATTCATCTATATTTTAGTTCATTCCTTTTTAATTGCCACATAATAGTCCATTGTACGGATGTACTATATAAATTTGTTTGTACATTCACTGGTTCATAGACACTTGGGTTGTTTCCAGCTTTGAGTGATAATAAACCTATGAATATTTATGTACAGTTTTTGCATGGACATAAATCTTAATTTCTCTTGGGTAAATACCTAGGTATTGGATTGTTGGCTCATAGGATAAGTGTATATCTAACTTTATAAAAAAAGAATCTGCCAAACTGTTTCCAAAATGGCTGTACCATTTTGAATTCCCAACAGCAATGCATAAAAGTTCTAGTTGTTCTGCATGCTTGCTAATACTTGCATAAGGTCAATTTAAATATTTTATGATACTAATAGATGTGTATTTTATCTCATTGTGGTTTGACTTTGCATTTTCCTAATAACTACTAATGTTGAATGTCCTTTCATGTTATTGGGGAGGAAAAAATTTTCTTCTACCTTTCTAAGTTTTTCAGCTGGTCTAATAATTATATTGACAAAAGACAGATTAACAGGAGAAAAAAATTTAATTTCATATGTACAGGAGCCCAACAGACACAAGAGGCTCAAAGACAGGCATTTGAGGCTTGTGTGCCATCTTGAGCTAAGAGATGGGATAGGTGCCTTAGGCTTCAAAGGGAGGGAGGGTAATTCACAGGACAATAAGAGGAGCAGATGTTTGGTTATTAAATGTTTGTCCTGCCATACAGATAGGTCATTTGGATAAAAATTATCTCTGGTAATAAATAGCTCTCTCTCTGAGCCAGGCCCCATATCTAAATTCCTTTAGATAGTTAAGGGAAAAGGGAAAGTTTTTCTTTTTCTTTTTTTCTTAAAGAATTTTATTTATTTATTCATGAGAGACACACACAGAGAGAGAGGCAGAGACACAGGCAGAGGGAGAAGCAGGCTACTGGCAGGGAGCCCGACGCGGAACTCGATCCCGGGTCTCCAGGATCACACCCTGGGCTTCAGGCGGCGCTAAACTGCTGCGCCACCGGGGCTGCCCAGGAAAAGTTTTTCTTGACTCTGCTAGGTCTTGATTGCCTTCAGATCAAAATAATCCAAGTGACATATTTTGGGGTCATGTAATTTGCGCCCATTCAGTGTGCTCATTTGCCACCTATATCTATCTCTTCTTTGGTTAAGTGTCTATGCAAATATTTTGCCCAATTTTTAGGTGGGTTTGTTTTCTTATGATTGAGTTTTCACTTATATAGTTATGTAGTCTGGAGACATGTCCTCTATTATATATGTGTTTTGCAAATATTTTCTCCCGGTGTGTGGCTTACCTTTTCATTTTCTAACCCTTTCTTTCTGTTTTTTAAAGATTTATGTAAGAGAAAGAGAGCAGGCAGGGGAAGGAGCAGAAGAAGAAAGATAATTCCAAGCTGACTCCCCACAGAGCCCAGAGCCTGATGCAGGGCTTGATCCCATGAGCTGAAACCAAGAGTCAGACACTCAACCAGCTGAGCCACCCAGGTGCCTCTAACACTGTCTTTCAAAGAACAGAAGTTTGTAATTTTGATTAAAGTCAATCTGTTGATTTTTTCTTCCAATATTCATTCTTTCTTTGATCATATTTTTGTCTTCAAATTTTATTTGAATTCTAGTTAGTTGACATACAGTGCAATATTAATTTCAGGAGAATTCAGTGATCTGGAATTTACATACAATATCCAGTGCTTAATATGATTAGTGCCCTCCTTAATACTCATCACCCACCCACCTCCCTCTATCAAGCCTCAGTTTGTTCTCTATCTTTAAGAGTCTTTTATGTTTTTTTTCCTCTGCTTTTTCCCCCTCCCATATGTTCATCTGTATTGTTTTTTAAATTCCACATATGGCTGGAAGCATATGGTATTTGTCTTTCTCTGACTTATTTTGCTTAGCATAATACACTGTTGCTCCATCCATGGTGACACGAATGGCAAGATTTCACTCTTTTTGATGGCTGAGTAATATTCCATTGCATATATACCTTTGGTCATATATTAAAAAAAATCTTCACCTAACCAGAGGTCACAAAGAGTTTTCTCTTATATTTTATTCTAGGAGTTTTCTATTTCAGCTTTTACACTTATGTCTATGATCCATTTTGAGTTAATTTTTATATACGATATAAGGTAAGGGTCGAGGTTTTTTTCTTTTTTCTTTTTTTTTTTTGCATACAGGTATCAAATTGTCCCCCTACCATTTGTTGAAAAGACTATCCTATTACATTTTGTTGTCTTTGCCTTTCTGTCAAAAATCAACTGACCATATATGTGTGGGATTACTTATAGATTTTCCGTTCTGTTCTATTGATCTATATATGCAGCCTTATGCCAATACCACACTGCTTTGTTTACTATAGATTTATAGTCTTGAAATCAGAGAGGGTAGGTGCTCCAGATTTCTTCCTTTAAATTATGGTTTGGCCTTTTTATATCCTTTGCTTTTCTATAAAAATTTTAGAATCAGCTTGTCAATTCCTACAAAGAAGCCTGCTGGGATTGTGATTGAGATTGTGTTGACTCTATAGACTAATCTGAGGAGAACTGACTTCTTAACTCTATTAAGTCTTCTGATCCATGAATGCGGTATGCTTCTCCACTTATTTAGATCTCTTTTAATTATTTCATCAGTGTTTTATAGTTTTCAACATACAAATCTTGCATATATTTTGTTAGATGTATCCCTAAGTATTTCATTTTTATTATGCTGTTGTAAATTGTCCTTTTTGTTAAATTTCGATTTTCAGGGCGCCTGGGTGGTTCAGTTGGTTAAGTATCTGACTCTTGATTTCAGCTCAGGTCGTGATCTCAGGGTCCTGAGATCAAGCCCTGTGTTGGGCTCTGCACTCAGCAGGAAGTCTGCTGGAGATTCTCTCTCCCTCTCCCTCTGCCCCTCCCCCCACTCACACATGCTCTCTCTCTCTCAAATAAATAAATCTTTTCAATTGATATACAGTTAATTTTTGTATGTTGACCCCGTGTCCTATAATTTTGCTATACTCTCATGCATTCTATAACTTTTTGGTACACTCTGAGATTCTCTGGGTAGATGATCATGATGTCTGTAAATAAATTTGGTTTTTTTCTTTTTCAATTTTTGTGTCTTTCATTTCTTTATCCTTGCTTAACTGCCCTGGCTAGAACCTCCAATGCAGCGTTGAATAGAAATGGCAAGAGCAGACATCTTTGTCTTGTTTCTGCTATTAGGGGAAAAGAGGTCAGTCTTTTACCATTAAGTGTGATGTTAGGTGTAGGATTTTTATAGATTCCATTTATCAGATTGAGGATGTTGCCTTCTATTTCTGGTTTCCTGTAGTTTTCATCATGAATGGATTTGCATTTTTGTCAAATGCCTTTTCTGCATGAATTGATGTATGGTTTTTATTTTTCATCCTCTTGATAAATTACGCTGATTGATTTTCAAATGTTTAACTACTCTTGCATTCCTGGGATAATCCTTACTTAGTCATGAGGTATTATCCTTTTTATGTGTTGCTGAATTCGATTTTCTGATATTTTGTTGAGGATTTTTTTTTGTCTATGTTCATGAGGATACTGGGCTGTAGTTCTCTTATAATGTCTTTGTCACATTTAGTATTTATTCAGTTTTGAATTGGAGTTATTTTTCAAGTAGAGAGGCTGAGTTTAGAGTCGGTCTGAGGCAACAGCGTTATAAGAAGGGCAGATTTCTCTGAGGTATTCACTGCGCCTTCCTCTGCTCTGCTAAACCACACTACTGACAACTGCAGATGGCGCTGGACTCTCAAATAGTCTGCTGCTCAGAGCTCTGAAATTTTCTGTATCCCTTCTCTGCTTCACTTCCAAACCAATGGCACAATGTACAAAACAACAGGGATCTGCTCCCTGTATATATTAGTTACTTAATCAGACACACTAAACGTCAGGGATCTAAGAGACCTGTAGTCATATCTCTGTCTATGCTTAAGGTGATTTGAATGAGCTCAAGAGGCACCTGCGCACACGGTCACCAGGGTGCAAGGGATGCTGAGGGGAGATTGCATCCAGCTTGAGAATGGGAGTACTTTCAAATCGTCACCTGTACTTAGCAAAGGTTTGAGAGTTCTCTGTAGTACCCTGGGTATTTAACAAGCATTGTGATGCTGAGTAATGATTACAGCTGTACATAAAATAGAAAGATTAGAGTCTCAGTTGCCTGCTTAATATGTAAATGTATCCAGTTATGTGTGAGTGCTTCTAATGAAGTAACTTTTACTTCTGTTCCCTACATTGAGAGTGATTGATGAAAAAAAAAACGCTTTATAACCCCATCAGAAATTAGCAGTCAGCAGGCCATTTGAAGGGACTCTGTGGTGCTGCCTGGCTTGGGGCTAGGAGGCAGTGGGACTGGGTTTTAGCCTGGGCTTTACAATTGATGTCCACCTCTCTGGGCAATAGGAAGTAGACTTCCTTATCTCCAGCTGTGCTCAGAGAGTTGTTGATGATGGATTGTGAAATAACTTCACTTACCTATTTGCTTTGGGTTGGTTCTCATTCAACATACAGGTATGGAATCGATAGAAATAGCAGCTACCAGGCACTGTGCTGGTCAAATCTAGCAGATCTGTGTTGGCTAATCTGGTGCTTTTGTTTATATTATTTTCTTCAATCATCACACTAATCTTGGAAGATAGTAATTAATATACCTCCATTTTATAGATGGAGAAACTGATGCTCACAGAGAGTAAGTTCTTGACCTAATCTCACCCTGTAAATTAATGACTGGGCTGAGACTCAAATTCAGATCACCATGGCTACCCCTCCCTGTCTTTCCCACTGCTGGGGATGGTAACATCAGCCAGAATTCTCACATATCTGTAACTGGATGTGCTTGGAACAAGGAGTATTCTGTGTGTCTGTGATGAGGAACTAGATCCAGACAGTGACTAGGGTTGAGCATGGCCTCTTGCACCTTACATCATACACACTGTTCTCAGCATTTCACGAGGAGGGCAATGATTTGAATTGCATCTCTTGTAATGTCTGGCTTAGGAAGAGTGCAAGATTCCACTTGCTGTCTCTGTAGCAATAAAGGGTCTCTCTCCTTTATTCTCTTCTTCTCTTAGAAGGCAGAGGCATTCTATGGAGTGTCTCCAACTGGAAAAAAATTATAGCAATTATAGCCCTTATTATACACTAGACACTCTCTAATCACTTTCCACACATTAACTCATATAATCCTCACAACAGTTCTGTGAGAACCTTTATTATTCCCATTTCACAGATGAATAAACTGAGCCACAGAGAGGTTAAGTAGTTTTCCAAAGTCTCCCAGCCAACAAGAGGCAGAGCTAGGATTTGATCCCAGAGTGTGTAGTAATTCTAAGGCCTGTGCGGTCCTTATGGTAGCCACTAGCCACATGTGGCTATTTTCAGTTAAATGAATTAAAATTAAATAAAAGTAAAAATTAAGTTTCTCAGTCATACCAGCCATATTTCAAGGGCTTAATAGCCATGTGTGACTAGTGGCTACCATATGGAATGGTGCATTTATAGGATGTTCCCATCCTCACAGAGAGTTATATTGCATAGCATTGGGTGAGATTCTGTGCATTTAAGAGGTTAAAAGGCATTGAGATGGTATGGCTGTCTCAGAGGACAATCTGAGTACATCTCCCTGTGTTCTTGGGTTGGTCTCCATTTATCTTTGTTTCCAATTTTCTGTCCATTCCCCTTTTTAGCTTGATCTGTGAACAGGATAGCATGTTCAGCCCTTTCTAAGTCTGGCTTTAAACTCTGACCTAAGCCATTCTGCTAACCACCATCTCCGCCCACTCCACCCCCACCCCTTGCCACCAGCCTCCCCCAGTCCCACCTGACCTCGGGCTCCTATTGATGCTTGGATTTTCGAAGAGCCCCAGATTCTGCTCAGGACTTTGTGTTAGGCCTGCAGACCACCGGGAGCCCCAAGCCATGGCAGGGAAAGAAAAGATACCAAGGGGGTATTTAGCTTTTAGCCCCTTGCTACTTCTGTCTCTAGACCTTGGCCCTTACCATATCAGTCTGAGTTGTTTACCAGAGGAGAAAAAAATAAAGGAGCTTCCAAATAAGAGCCATAGAATAGAACTCTGCAGCAGTTCTCTGCTACACTGATTTATAGGCATTCCCACAAAATTCCCCAGGGCTGGGGCCAGCTGCCAACTGATTGACAGTGATTACCCTAGGAGATTTTTGTGGGTTTTCAGAGGCCTAACAAAGTAGGGTCCTCCTTGCTAGCAGATGGCTATCTATAGGGAAGTTGACAAGGCTCTATGCCCTGCCACCCCTAAAATAAATTTCCCTCTGGAACTCGCAGGGAGTCTGTGATGCCTCCTCCCCTTCAGAGGGAGTGTGCTGTTTATTTGTTGGCCCATATGTCACATCAGCAGGGCAGTGTTGCCCATTCTCCCCCCAGGGTACTGAGATAAGTGTGGGCGGGGACATTTTGATGGGTGGAGTAGTTTGTTGAAAAGTTGCAGACCTGCCAGACACACTTAGTCCTCTCTGTAGCCTGTGGCCGTTTCTCATAGGTTCAGATTCAGGAAGGAAGGGAGGTTTGCAAAGACTCCTTGTAGGCATGTTGCCTCTCGGAAATGGAGGTTTCTCAGGGCATGCCAGGACCAGGATTTTGAGAATACTGATAAGCTTTTAAAAAGAAAGGGGAGGCCACTGAGTGGTTATGTGTGGTTAGGTCTTGGCATCTGTGATCAATACAGCAGGTGCATTGTTGCCATATTGATAGGGGGTAGAGGAGGGTGGTGGCAGAGGCTCTTTACCCCACCAAGTGTCTGGGTGAGAGGTGACTTGGAGAGCCCATGTCTGAGTCAGTGTTATCTTCTCTTTTTGTTCCTATTCCTGGAAGCAACCTGCTGCCCTCATGTGTATTGCTATAAACCTTTTCAATATGCCCTACAGGGCCCATCAGAATAGTAATAACAAGCCCTCATACCAGAATGGCCACCTACAGTTTACAGAACATTCTCAAGTCTTTTGTCTCTCCTGTTGTCTCTGAGGAGGGAGGACTGGCTTATCATCTCCATTTTAATGGTGAGGAGATGGAGGCAGAAGCCTCAAGCTTTCTTTGCAAGGTAGTGTTTCAGTGGCACCTGACTGAAATCCCACATATCTGGCCACCCTTCTATTTCTCAAAGCTTCTAGTTGCTTATCCTGCTGTGTCTTTTATTGGGTCTTTGGGAGATGGTGGAGAAGTTTGGTTTCTAGGAAGGGCAGGCATCACAGCTGCCTTGATGTGCTTCATGGGCTTTCTTTTGCCTCACATTTGTTCTTTAGCTCTCCCCTTCTAAGCTTGATCCCTCTCATTTTTCTGGAGTCAGAAAACCCATTCAGCATTATTATTTTTTGCCACTGGTCAACGTCCATCGATGACAGTGTAGACACAGGAATCAAGGGAATGTTCTGCACTACCCTGTCTTATGACATTCAAGATGTCCAGCATGTCTTGATGACTGACCATGCTCATGGGGACAGAACCATTCTTTGAGGACCATGGAGTGCTTGAAATGGCACATTAATAAGTTTGGGCTTATCTTGTAGGTAGAGGTTAGCCATGAAAGGGTCAGTGTGCTGGGGGTTAGAAGGCAACTCTTGGAAAAAGATTTGCTCTGGGATGTTGTTAGACAAGCAGGAGGCAGGAGCAACTCTGCAGGGGTAAACAAGGTGAAGGGATCACTTCAGAAGTGTGATCCAAGGAAGACTTCGTGCCAATTAATTGCAATTGCTGGCTTCTCACCTTCCAGCAAATGGTTACAATAAGCTGGTCACAGCCTTCAAGTGTGTTGTAATTGTCTGTTTACCTGTCTGCCTTCCCTGCTTTTGTATGAGCTTTGAGAGCAAAGGGGCCTAGTCTTATTCCCCAGTTCCTAGCGCAGGGCAAGACCTAGAGTAAATGCTCAGTAAATATTTGTTTGAATGATGAGAATCTCACACCTTTGTTCTCAGGTACTGCCAACAAATTCCCATCAAGAACTGCCAATCCTTAGCAGAGTCTTTCCTGCTTATATATTAGGCACCTGCTTGGAGCCACTGGGGTCCTGCCTAATGGACTGAAGCAGGTCTTGACTAACTAGAGAGTAGTTGGCTAAAGGGAGCCCTAGTGTCTGGTGGAGGCAGTTTTTTCCCTTAAGGGCCTGTTAAAGAAAAATTATCCTGACACCTGTTAAAATGGCAAAGAAGACTTTCTTTAAGACTATTGCAATAGGGGAGAGAGATAGAGGCTGGACTCAACTCCTAACAAGGACAAGTGGGGATTATTAGCCAATGAGCAGAGTGATGAGGTCAGTGGATGCAAAATTAGGCGAATTTGATTAGATGTTGTTTGGGAGTGAATGTTTGTGTCTGCTCCCCCATTCATATGTTGGCATTTGGAGATGGGGATTTTGGGAGGTGATTATTTAGATGAGGTCATGAGGGTGAGCTCCCATGATGGGATTAGTGTTCCTATGAGAAGAAGAGAGACCAGCGTTCTCTTCCTTCCCTTCTCTTCTATATGATGATGCAGTGGGAAGGTGGCTAGCAGCCAGCCAGGATGAGAATTCTTACCGGGGATTGAACCTGCCAACTTTTTGATCTTGGATGTGCCAGCCTCCAGAGGTGTGGGAAATTTGTTTAAGCCATCCAATCTATCGTAGTTTGTTATAACAGCCCAAGCTAACTAAGACAGGCATCAAGGGTGAGGGAATTTTTGCTAAGCTGGCATAACAGGATTTTTGCTAAAGGCAAGCCAAGGATTTAGGAAACAGGGCTGGAGGAAGCCAGGGTGGCTGAGTCCATTAAGGAGCTGCCTTCAGCTCAGGTCATGATCTCAGGGTCCTGGGATCAAGCCCCAGTCTGAGTCCTGTGGAGCCCTGCTCAGAGGGGAGTCTCCTCCCACTCTGCCACCCCCTACTCATCCTTTCTCAAATAAATAAAATCTCAAAAAAAAAAAATCAAGGATGGGGAACTTGATCAGATATCAAGTGTGATAAGGTATCTCTGGTGGGGGGGATTTTTGCTAAACTGACTTCGCAGGATTCTTTGCTAAAGATAGACCAAGGGTAGGGCCTAGTTGAAATGAGGGCTTGGAAGAGCCTGACTAAATTTCAATGGAAGAGAGAATCTTTCTCAGGCTTAATCGGCCGGGGCCCAGTTTTGCCCATTAAGTCTGCCATTTGCTGTGCCACTAACCTCCAGTTGCCTAGGTGGACATACTTGCTGGGAAACCTGTGCTGATGCCTGTGGTTGCCCCATGCAGCAGTCCACTACAATTTCCTGGGGAGCAGCATGAAAAAGACCTATGCCTGGACCCTATCCCATACCTACTAAATCCAAACTGATGAGTATATATTTAACAAGCTCTCTTGGTGATTCTCATTATCAGCCAGGTCAGGGACCCGCAGCTTTACCCTATGGATTGACCAAGAGGGAGAAAGAACATGAGAACTGGTTGCTGGGGAGGGTCTCCCATATCTACTTTGCTCATTTTTTCCCATAGGCATGGGTACCTTGCACCCCTGGAGAGTGCCAGGACTTGTATACTCAGCAAAATGGCAAAGTAAGTGAATATTGTTCATAATATCTGCCACCTTGGCCTTTCAGGTTTTTTAAAAGATATTTTTAAAGTTTATATATATATTTTTAAGTAGGCTCTGATGTAGGAAAGATGTTAGGGTTCGAAATCAAGAAAGAATCTTGAGACATCTTTGGTGTGAAAAGGTGGTTTCATTAAAGCACAGGGACAAGACTCCAGGGCAGAAAGAGCTGCACCAGGGTCATGAGGAGTGGCCCATTACAGACTTGTGAGTTGGGAGGGGTGGGGTTGAGAGCATAAGTCTCTAAGGAATTTTGGAAGCAAGGTTTCTAGGACCTTGAGGGGGCTAGCTATTGTTAGGAAAAGGTCATTTGTTACTGTCTAGTAAAACCCTTAGTCATGAGACCCTTCAGATGGGTATCAGTGGGTGCTATGCTTGGGGTGGGGCTTAGAGATTAAAAAATTTCCAAAGAGATTTTTAGATGTTAAAGTAGATTTAGAGGATCCTGGGGGTCAGGCTAAGATTGCCTTTTGCCCTTAGCGAAGAATTAACATCGAGGCAGCTGAGCTCCCGGAGAAAGGTCACTCTGTTTCGAGGACTTGTCAATGGGCTGTAGGTAGCAAGGAGATTTTTCTTTTGCCTTTGTTTCCCACATCAGGCTGCCTGACCAATGTAGGACTTGAACTCACAACCCTGAGATGAGGAATCACATGCTTTACCTACTGAGCCAGCCAAGCTCCCCTAAAATTTAAGTAAACTCTACCCGCAATGTGGGGCTTGAATTTAACAACCCCAAGATCAAAAGTAGCATGCTCCACCAACTGAGCCAGGGCCTTTGTTGCCCCTCCAGACATCTGGTGCTTTTCTTCCTTCTGAAAGAGGCTGGTTAGGTACTGCTTTCTAAGGTTTTTATTTTTGATGAGGCAGTCTGACCTTTTTAAAAAGGGGACAAATCCAGAAGTTAAAGGACTGGATGTCCCCAAAGTAGGAGATTCAGATATTGGGGGTCAGGCGGGGGTAGGGAGGAGGGCAGCAAGGGTACGTGCGTATATGTGTGTGTCTGAAGGTGTTAGGAGGTAAGGTTTTCTAGTATCCCTACAAATTACACAGACATAGCTGCTTTCTTTGCCTGTGCCTAAAAGCGGCTCAGATATTTGTCTATGCCCCAGATTCCTAGGACTTTCTGGGAGATATTAGGCAGAGTCCTATCTTTTTCCTAAAAGGATAGAAAAATGAAAGGCTTAAAGCTAAACCCAGACCCTCAGGTAAGATGCAACCCTTACTGAAATAGCACTGTGTCAGCAGAACACGGTCCTATTGCCTCATTATCAGGTGAGGTCAGGACATTATTTCTGGCAGCTTCTGAAAGCCACAGCCTCTTAGAAAAAAAGTCTTCCTGAAGGTTTAATACAGCCTGCTCTCGCTCTTTCTCAGGAGCTCAGCACGCTTGCGCGTGCTCTTTCTTTCTCTCTTTTCTTGGGCCTCCTTTTAAAATGCTAATTAAATTTGCTTGATCCACTGGCCCCCCAGCCCCAGCTAATTTGGGAGATCAAGAAAGGGAGCTTGATATCTATAAAAGATGTGTCTGTCTTTCCACCTGAGCTACCTTTGTATTTCATTCTGTTTTATTACAGGAAATTGTGTCAGGGGCTCTAAACACTAACATACATAACATTGATTGTATTCTGCATAACAAATTGGATTAGGATAATTACCACACAGATGTTAAAAAACCCAGAATGCAAATCAATGCAATTAGTCATGACTTAATATACTATAATTCACACACTGGAATGTCTTATTGTGATTATACTATTTTAGAACAAAACGCTTTAACAAAAAAGGAAGAAAAGAATTCTTTTACTCTGGAGCTGCACGTGCTCTGAACAAGAAATTGTTTTATGCTAATTTGGAATTTGACTACTCAGAATTCTTATTAACTAATCAGATCCTTCAATTTCTCTTGCCCCCTTTTATATGGAGAAAGCTGCTTCTTTAGCAAGACAATTTCATGCACAATTCAACTTGAATGCCACCATTATGAACAAAGGAATTTGCACACGGATGCTTTTGACAAACATGGCTTTAGAAAACCGAGCTTCGGGTGGTGGTGGGGGTAGGGGCCGCCCTCATTGATGGCCAGGACCCTAAAACAAAGCAGACAAGTGTAAGCAATTGGAAGGGGCCCAAGTTAGCCAGCAAATAGGCAGACTTGTCACGAGGGCAGTAGGCTCAGGGCTGCCACAAAGCATTGCATAGCTTGTGCCTAGCTGAGAGGGCTGAACTCCAGCCCGGGATCCATGCTCCAAGTTCTGCTCCCAGGTGACCCAAGGAAAGAGCACTTCTTTTCTAATTCACACAAATGTGACTTATGGCTACAAGGCAGGAGTTTGGTCAGAGAGAAGAAAACAGAAACCAAGTCTCATTGCCAGAAATTACAGCAGCTAGGACCCCTGGAGTCTAAACTGTGAACTCAAATCCAATTCCTAGATTCTTTTCTGGTTTATCCTGCAGCCCACCCCTTTGCTCTGCACTTACTTAGAATTCCTCTGAGATCTAAGTTTTAACTCTCAAGTACACGCTCTTTGTAATTGTTCTCTATGTCAAAGCTTTGCTCACCCAAATGATCTGGGAAAAATTATTTTCCCTCTATCCTTCTAGGTTCTTGGCTGAGGCCCCCTGTAATACAAAGACAAATTAACAGGAGAAAACAAACAGATTTAATAACATATATGCTTCCTGTATACGTGGGAGACCCAGGAAAACAGTAACTCCCAGCAATGGCTCAAACCAAGACCTTAAATATCATCTCCAGCACATGACAAAAGATGTTGGGGGTAGGGGGAGCCAGTTAATGGGAAGCTCTCAGGAAAAGCACAGTAAACCAGAGTATGATTTGTTATGCAGGCCTATGTCCTTGCCTCCTCCATTGATAAGTTTCTAGAGATTTAGAGTCCTCCTTCTCTTCCCATACTGAGAGGGAGACACCCTTTACAAATGGAGATTTCTCTTATAGACGTAAATATCTCTTACAAAAGGGAAACTTCTTATTTTTCAGAGCTTTCCATGCATCTGTAGTTCTTGAAAATAATTAGCCTGAAAGAATCCTTATGCTGAAGGGCATGGTTTGGGGATGACAAATTCTGTGGCCCTCAAGTCCTAAGATTGTGGCATCATCATCATCCTCTCTGGGGTCTCCTCCCCCACCTAGGGTTGCTAGATTTAGCAAACAGAAATACGGAATTACCAGTTAATTTTTTCCTAGTTTTTTTTAAAAGATTTTATTTATTTATTCATGAGAGACACACACACAGAGCGGCAGAGACGTAGGCAGAGGGAGACGCAAGCTCCCTGCAAGGAGCCCAATGTGGGACTCGATTCCAGACCCCGGGATCACGCTCTGAGCCAAAGGCCCATGCTCAAACACTGAGTCATCCAGGCGTCCCTGCCTGGTTAATTTGAATTCCACATACACAACAAATGCTTTTATAAATACCTAAAAAATGAGTAATATATCATATGCAATATTTTGGACATAGTTACATTACAATTAGCGTTGTTTATCTGAAATTCAAGTTTAACTTGGCATTCTGTGTTTTATCTGGCAACCCCAGCACAAAGCACAGAGCTTGTTGATTCAAATAGATCTAGACTATTTGAAGTGGTAATCACATTTGAGCCTGTATCAGGATCACCTGGAGGTGATTAAGACACAGATGGCTGGTTGCCACCCCCAGAGTTTCTGATTCAGCACGTCTGGGGAGGTGCCTGAAAATTTGCATTTCTAACCAGTTCCCAGGTGATGCTGCTGCTGGTCTGGGGACCGCGCATTGGGAACAACTGCTCTAGCACAACTTCAATAAATAGATCCAATGGGAATGAAGTTCTTGTTGCCAAATTGATAATAAGCAGGCTGAGAGCTTCACTGACCTCTTGCAGCTGGTTCTGTGGGCTCCCTCCAGGTGCTCCTTCAAGGAATGTGTATTCACTTGTTCTGCTTTCAGCTTGCTAGGGTGAAATCCCTAGAAATAATCCCTCTTGACTGCCTTAGGTTGGTGATAAGCAAAATTGTGTGGTTTTGCTGCTTCTAGCCTTGTTTGTGATTCCATCAACTTTGACTACTCTGCCTTCCTCCCTTCTAGGTGCCAATGTCTTTCCATTCTCTAGCCAGGGATGGTAAATCTGTGTTGTGGGTCCCAGTGAAGAAGGACTCCATTTATTTATTTCTTAAGCAGGGAAGCTACCATTTGGAGGTTACTGGCGGTTTTTAGTGAAGGCATAGATTTCCTTTGAGGCTTTCTCCCTTTCCTCTGGGCAAGTTATGGAAATGGCCCTTTAGTTACAAAAATATAAAGCATTATATTCCCATAGGACACTGACAGCTGTCAGGAGGGAATGAGGGGAATTTGCATAAGGTGTACCAGGACTTGTCTTTGAGATCCAGGTCTTAGATTTGTTCTTTCTTTCTTTCTTTCTTTCTTTCTTTCTTTCTTTCAAGATTTTAATTTATTTGACAGAAAGAATGAATATAAACAGGAGCAGGGGTAGAGGGAGAAGCAGACTCCCTGCTGAGTAGGGAGTCCAATGCGGGACTCAATGCAGGACTCAGCCTAGGACCCAGCGATCATGACCTAAGGTGAAGGCAGCTGTTTAACCAACTAAGCCACCCAGGCACCCTGAGTTCATGAATTTCTGACTGAGATCCTGACCCTTTCTATTCAACATTCAAAGTTATTGTAACATGTTGGGGTGGATAGGGTGATCCTGGCCCATTCTAGGGATTGGGAAAGGGCAACAAAGTTCCTGAGATAAAAAATACTATGAGGATAGAAGGAGACAGGACCTGGTGGCTGGCCTGGGCACTGCAGGTCTGTGATGCAGGGTATTAGGATACGCTGCTGCCAAATCTTTGAAGCCACTGCTACAGAATTTGCATCAACACAGTCCCTCCTGGGGCCAACTTTAAGCCACAAGCAAAGATCCATTGTGCATGTAATAGTTGGAAGAGCCTGGGTCTATTTTATTTTGAAACATTTGTTTGGGGACAAGTATGTTCCATTGTCCTTGCGGGACATAATCCAGCCTAGCAGTGAAGCATATATAGTGGTCTCAGGGATAGTCCCTGCCTGATACCCTGTATTCCTTTTTTTAAAAAGATTTTATTTATTTGTTCATGAGAGACAGAGAGAGAGAGAGAGAGAGAGAGAGAGAATGAGAGAGAGAGAGAGGCAGAGACTCAGGCAGAGGGAGAAGCAGGCTCCATGCAGGGAGCCCGACGTGGGTCTCAATCCGGGGTCTCCAGGATCAAGCCCTGGGCCGAAGGTGGTGCTGAACCGCTGAGCCACCCGGGTTGCCCAGAGATTTATTTATTTGAGAGAGAGCACAAGTGGGAGGAGGAGCAGAGGGAGAGGGACAAGCAGAGTCCATGCTGAGCATGGAGCCTGATTGTTGTGCCCAAGATTGAGAATCCGAGAAACCACCAAGGAGCCGACACCGATGCAAACACACGAGGGTTTATTACAAGCTTGAGCTTGGGTCCAAGTACACCCGACACAGCGGAGCAGGGACTTGGACCCCGAGACTAAGAGGCTTAGCAACTTTATAGTGGCCAGTGGCCAATGGGATACGCAGAAAGTTGCACACTCATGTTGGTCCACTCACAGGTGGCCGATTGAATTACATTTTACCCTAAAGTATCCATTGAACTGGTCTATCACTGAGCCAGATTTCCGGTTAGGGTGTGCCCTGGTCTTGACTAGGGTGGGGCAGTGCCCTAAGCAATAAGCAGGTCAGCACAAGGCAGGTGCAGCACAAAATGGAGTCAGTCCTGCTCTGCTTGTCCAGGGGTAGGGGGTTTTTGTTAAATTTCCTGGGTCCCACACTGATGTTGGGCTCCGATCCCACAACCCTGAGATCATGACCTGAGCTGAAATCAAGAGTCCGTTGCTTAACCGACTAAGTGACTAAGCCACCCAGGTGCCTCAGATGCCCTGTATTCTAAGGGACCTCAAGATAAAGGCTTAATTTCCTGTCAGTGTGGACATAGAAAAACTCAGTCATGGTAATTTAAACAGTAAAAGCAATTTAAATTTGTACTTGGAGCTGGTGAAGTGGGATGTACTTCTTATGCATTATATATATGTTGCTGCCTTCCCCTTTTGCTCTCATGGTAGACACTGTTATTTGATCATAGCCTTCTTTCCCATTGATCCTGGGGGTGTCCTTTGTGCCCCCTCAATTATTAATTAGGGCATTCTTGGTTGCAAGTAACAAAAAAAACTTTTAAATCTTTATGTAGCACTTCTTATATGCCAGGTAGCATTTTAAAGGTTTTATAAATTTACAAATTTACAGACTCTTTTAATTCAACCATAGAAGGTAGAGATATAATCCCAATTTTACAGATTTTTTTTAAAAAAAGATTTATAATTTCAGGGAGAGAGCATGAGCAGGGGGAGGAGCAGAGGGAGAGGGACCAGCAGACTCTGCTGAGCAGGGAGCCAGTCGACTCAGGGCTTGATCCCAGGACTCTGGGATCATGACCTGAGCCAAAGGCAGATGCTTAACTGACCGAGCCACCCAGGGGCACCCCAATTTTACAGATTAAACAAAAAGGAGATTTTGTTTTTTTAGTACAGATTCAGAGATGTCTTACAAAACCCAGGTTCCTGAATGTAAGTGATCTTCAGAGATGAACTGGGACCCTGGGATATGTCCTGAGTCCTCTACCACTTGCTCATGTACCTCTTTGTATCTGTGTTTCACTCTTCTTTCTTCCATTAGATCAGCTTTCTCTTTCTAGACCATATGGAGGAAAATATAGTGTCTAATACCACCCAAGTTTCACATTTGATGAAACTGACCATCCAGAGAGAGAAACTGATCTCTCTTTTAATTAAAAAAAAAATCCCATTGGAATGAATTTATTAGCTCAGTTTGGATTAGGTGTCCAAGCCTGGACTCAGTCTCCTGGGGAATCAACATTTGCTAACCAAATGTAACTCATAAATGAGGGATTTACAAAACCACGGACAGAGGGCAGCAAGTCACATTGCAGGAACACAGAGTTCCCACTGATACCAGGCAGATGGAGGAAGGGAAAGGAAAAGTCCTAGAAATGAAGCATTGGGAAGACAATAGCTGTCTGCAAAACCTTAACTCCTCATTCCACCTGGCTTCTCCCGAGTGATAAGAACTGGCACATGGTGCTATTTGTTATCTCTGTTCTGACCTCCACCCTCTCATTATGGGTAATGGATGTGTTAGCTTCATTTATACTCGTTGCATCAGTCTGAAGGGAGGATCTTCACATCTGTCCCAGATTGTCCCCTGTTCTCTGCCCTGGTAGCCCTTTTTTGCTCTTATGCAATACTGTTTGACCTCATCTTGCGGGTGAGCTCTATCAACTGAACACATTTTCAGTGACCTTTTCCTAAGTGTGGTGACAGAGCTGTTACAGAGAAAGAAATTGCCACTGAGAGGATGTGGAAATTGGAGGAATGAGGCAGGCTAGAGGTGTCAGTAAGAAAGTTTGTCTATCTGGCAATTTAGTCAGCTACTAGTTAGGCTCAGAGACTGAGTTTTGTCAAAGAAATTTAGAGGTCAGTAATCTCATGGGGATGGACTCATGCTAACCAAATCGAAATCACAAGGGATTAAGATACAAAGCCAGAGTTCCATTTTTTATTCATTTTCTAGAGGTACAGAGAACTATTCATCAGATTGGACTTGGCATGGCCAGACTCAAAAGGGAAGCTTTATAATAGAAGGTTGTTTGGGGAGCAAGGAATGAGAACTAGGGGACCTCCTTGGATTTTCTTTAAAATAATTTTTTTGAATATAGTTACACACTATTACATTAGTTTCAAGTGTACAACATAGGGATTCAAATCTCTATACGTTATGCTATGCTCACCACAAGCAGAGCTACCATCTGTCACCATACAACACTATTACAATACCATTGTCTATTTCCCATGTTGTACATTTCAGTCTTGTGATTTGTTCATTCCATTCTGGTATTATCTTAATGGCATCTGCCATCCACCTATGATAGCCCCATCCTAGAGATAGATCATACAAATACTCATATTTGTATGTGAGAATGAGCTTTCCTGGGCCAGTTGGGCAACATATTTAGAGTTTCTTGTTCTTTGACTCACTGCCGTGTAGATCTCAACACTAACCTCTTCTTTGGTTAACACGTCTATCTTCAGCTTCAGTCAAGTTACTATGCAATCAGTTACCAGCAGCCTTACCTCAAACCGGTGAGAAAGGAACATGGCTCTGCAATATGATAATTGATGGTTGCAGCTAACCATTTTTTCAATACTGAGTTAAACTTAAATAGGCTTCTTTTCCATAGGACTTCTCGGAGCCTTTACTGAACTAAGCAATGTGCCCTGTGAATTTCCAAAAGAAGGCTAGAGACTGTATTTATCTGACTGCCTACTTGTATTATTCAGAGGAAGCCATGATGGCAAGTGTATTAGTTTCCTATTGTTGCTGTGGCAAATTAGCGTAAATTATGTGGCTTAAAAACAATCCAAATGTGTTATCTTATAGTTTCATAGTCCAGAAGTCCTAAAATCAAGGTGTCAGCAGGACCACGTTCCTTCTTTAGAGGAGGATCTGTCTCCTTGCTTTTTTTTTTTTTTTTTTTAGCTTCTTGAGCCCATCCGTATTCCTCTTCCATTTTCCAAGCCAGCAGCTAGTATCTTTAAATCCCTCTTCCTCTCCTTCTCCGCACTCCTGTCATCACATCTTCTGACTCTGACATTCCTGCCTCACTCTTACAAGGATTCTTGTGATTATATTGGACCCAACCATATGATGCAGGGTGATCTTTCCTTTTTTTTCTGTTCAGGAAGCATTTTATTGTTGTTCCAAGTTTTAGGGATTTTCACTGACAGAAAATCAATACTTTCAGAAAACCTCCCGCATGGCCCTGCTCAGCTTCTGAATCTTGGTTATTGCAGACATATCGGCATACTTCTCTCCAATACGGACAATCATTCCCCCCAAGATTGACGGATCAACCTTAACTTCCAATTCCAATACTTGGCCTTTGCTTAGGAGCTCTTCAGGACCGGTTTTAGTTCAGCAAGAGTGGCTTCATCCAAAGGAGACGCGGTGGTCACTGTGCACGGTACTTCTCCACGGTGGACACTCATCATGGCGGAAAAGGCAGAAATGACTCCAGGGGTATTGTTCAAGCGACCTTTCTCAGCAAGCAAATTGATCGGGTTGGATGTGCTAGGAGAGAACCTCTCTCCTGCTGTCATGTCATTTAGGCTTTTCACTTTCACAGAACATTTTACGTAGGGATTCATAATGGAAGCAGCCATTTTAGGTTCCTTCAAGATTTGTGCTACTCTCAACGATTCCTTTTCTACTTGTTCCAGTTTATTCTGTTTAGATGCAGCAGAATAAAGAGCAGTGGCATAGCGACCTTCGATACCATATACCTGAACAGGTAGCCTCACGAGCTTGGAAAACGGCCGACCACAGACGTGCTAAAGCACCGCACCTGCCGGGACAGCGCGGACACCGCTGGGGTGGCCATCTTCTCCGGGTGGCTGTAGGGCAAACCCGAGTCAGAGGGAGCCGGGGTAACCTTTTCATCTCAAGATATTTAACTTAGTCACATCTGCAAAGTCCTTTTTGCTGTGTGATGTAACATGTCCCCTAGACTTTGGGGATTAGGATGTGGACATCTTTGGTGGGGGGTGTGTGTGTCATTTTACCTCCCACAGAGAACAGTGGGAAACACTGGGCTGTGGTATTAAACATGCTCATACAATCCTACTATTCTGAGGTTAAACTTCATTGGGTTTGGAGAGCTCCTGACCTTTCTCAGCTACATTTTTAGAGGTTAGAATGGGCTCCCACAGATCTCACAGAGTTCTCAGAGGGTACTTAGTACCTACAAGATCTACTGGTTTCTACTTGGGCAGTGGCAAAAGCTCCTGGCTGGAAGAAGAGAAAGGGCTTGTGTACTGAAGAAAGGGACTTTCCCCAAGACTCCTTCCCAGAAACATATCATTCTCAGACACCAAAATAATGCAGAAGGAGTCCATGTCAACGGGTTAAAGTTACTTGTTTAATCAAAAGTAGAGATAACGTATCATTTGAAATGGAAATTAGGGCTCCAGAATATCTTAAATGAGAGTGTTGCCACCCTGGGAAACCCCCTGTCTACTAGTGAGCAGGAAAGTAAGGCTGCAAGCAGTTGACCTTTTCATATCACCCAATGTATTTGTGACAGGTGCTATGCTGTGTTTGAAGAAATTGACACCCAAAGTTCTTCACTTTCCTGCAGAGAAAACTTGATACCTTCTTTCTCTAAGGCTATTTTAGCCTTGTTTCATGGATGATGGTAATAACTCTTGACCTTGACGGAGTTTCCATTGGGTATGAGGGTCCCCAAAGCCAATGACCTTACCAGAAACCAAACTGAACAGAGTTATTGAGATTCCATTAATGCTGCATTGACTAAGAATAGTAATTTCAGCTGAAGCACCTGATTATAAGCCAGAGATTCCATTGCAGAAGATGAGTAATTTAGATTATTGAGAGATAATTCCTCCTGAGGGTTTGGGTCTGCTTGGGAAAATACATAGAAGAGGTTCCCAGGTATCTTTTTCTCACCAAATCTCAGGAGCCTTTTCTTCACTCCTATTTTTTTTTTCTTGTCCCCACTGACACTGACTACCTTCACTTATTAAAATTTTTTAACATTTTGGCTTCTGTGACCCAGTCTTAGGCTAGTTTTTCTTCTATCCCTTTGACCACATCTCTCCTATATTTTATGGTTTCTTGTTTTCTTCATCCTAACTGTCGTTTCCCTTGAAGACACAGTCATTGATACTCTCCTTTTCTTTATGTACTCTTTCATTCATCTGTCAAACATTTTTTTAATGTTTAGGTATTCATGTTTGGACACTTATATTGTGTTCTGGGGATACAGAAATGTATTAGACACAATCCTTGTCTTCTGGGAACTCAAAAACTAGAGAGGGAGACAATCGATGAATGAATACTTCATATCTGAAGTGTATATGAAATATTTTTATGGAAAGTCATAGCAGAGACATCTATATATATTTCCAGTTGGGATGCTTTCAGCAGCAAGTAACAGAAAACTCAGGATGATTTAAACAAGAACAAATATTATTTCTTATAACAAGATATCTAACGGTAGAGAGACCCAGAATTGGTCAGTTCAGCGGCTCAAGAAGTGCATTAACAACTCAGGTGTTTTCTATCTCTTTGCTTGTTATCTTTAGCATATTCCTTTTAGAACTGCAAATTGGTTTCCTGCAGTGCATTTATGAAAGAAAAATCTACTTTCCATGCCCCCTCCCAACTTCCCTTCAGGACCATTGCCTAAGTTTACCTAAATCAATTACTGACAAGGGGAATGAAACTGCCATGATTGGCTTAGACCAGGGGATCTTAGTTTTGGCCCCACAGGAGAATCATCTGGAGGACTTTTAAAAAGCCAGTGCCCAGGCATATCCTAGAGCAATTAAGTCAGAATCTCTGCCTGTGGGACCCAGGCATCAATGTCTTTAAAGTTCCCCAGTTGATTCCTCTATGCCACCAAAGTTGAGAACCACTGGCCTACACCAGTGCCTCTGATTCTTCCCTCTGGAGCACAGGAGCTCCTGGCTTCCCTTCAAAACATGTGTGTCTGCTCTAGGAAAAAAATTAGGATTCTGTAAGCAAGGAAGAAATGAGGAATAGCTTTTTTTGGTAGGCAAATCACAATGCTTGCCACAGTAACTAATCAACATTCATGATTTCAACTAGCCCTTCTATGTGGAGACTGCCGCTTCTGGCTCTGACCTCATGTGAGCTCCTGACCTATTTCTTCAACTGTCTCCTGGCATCTCTACTTGGATTTTTTTGTCCACACCTCAATCTCAGTTTGTTCCAAACCAAGTGTTCAGCCTGCTTCCTTTCCCAATGACATTATTTCCATCACGTGGTACCAGCATTTCTCAGGGTATTTCAGGCTCAAATTCTTGGGATCTTTTTTTATCCATGTCCTTTAACCCCAATTTTAAAGTCACCTCACCCTGGTTTTTTTTTTCCTGAGATATTTTAATTCTACTCCACTATATCCCCTTCTATCCTGGTTTAGGCTGCCCTACAGCATTACATGCGTGCATTCTGTAACAGCTCACAGCTGGTTTCGACTCCAGTCGTTCACTCTTTTAGGTCATTCTGCATATCACCGTAGACTCATATTCCTAACATACTGCCTTCATTATGTAACTCCACAGGATGCCTTTTGATGGTTGCCAAATTTTTGCCTGTTTTCAAGGTCCTTCAAATTTCAACCCCTTCTCATCTTTTAAGGTCTGGTTCACCTCCAGGAGGTTTTCTCTGCTTACTCTAATCCTCTTGAATTCAGACAGAACTTCCTTGAACTCCTGACGCCACTACTTACCACCTGTTTCCTTGGCAATTTGTGTAACCTTTCTCTTCCTTCCTTTCTTTTCATAACCTTTCTGAATTTCGGTTTCCTCATCTGTAAAGTGGGAAAAGTATTAGTTTCTAACTCAGGGTTATTGATTAGGATTTAAAAATTTCCTTATCTCCCTGCCTCTTTTCTGACCACCTACATTGCCTCCTCGTTAACTACAGAACTTAGCCTTTTATTATCTAATGCCCTCTACTCTGGCCTGTTTCATGAATATAGTTATCTTTTCTCCCCACCTTGATTATAAAGCTCTTTTAAGTGCAGGCACTGTACTTGCCGTTTTTCTCTCTCATGCCCTTCTGAATTCTTATTGTACACTGAGCTAATATAGAAGGTATTGCAGAGACGCTTGCCAATTTTGTAAGTATTAAGTAGCACAAGCTAAAAGTACTACAGAAGGAACTATTACAGCTTAAAGAGATGGAACATCTGTGCGGAGTTCCTTCCTTTTTGCTCCATTCCAGTCAGCAGCTTCCATGCTTGGTTTTTGGAGCAGAGTTGCAGGTGATCTTACTTGGATAGAAATTCTCTCCATACTAGTTTCTTTGACTCTAGGGGCAAAGTAGAAGCCTGACTTGCTGTAGCTCTGAGCTTGCATTCAGTGGCCTGTTCATCACATTGGTAAAGGCCAATGGCTCTGGCTTCCGGTAGGGTGGGGTGATTTTCTCATTTGAATCTCTATTTGGCTGTTTTCTGAATGCTACCAAAGTTGTTGCAAGGTGATTTTGCAAATGGGGATGAAGAAAAGTGTGAAAAATGGAGAAATATGTTATCATGTATTTTGCTCTGTGGCTTCACACTGTTTGGGTTTGTTTTTTTTCTGTTTTAATTGTTTGGTTCTTTGTCTCAAATTGTGATACTCTCCTTGCCTGGAACACATTTGAACCTGCATCTATATAACTGAAAATTCATTTGAAAAAAAAAAAAATCTTGGGCAGAGAATTAGAAGACCTCAGTCAGTACCTTTAGCTAAGTTACTCTCTTGCATGGTGCCTCAGTTTCCTCATCTCTTAAATAGGAATAATGCCTGCCCTACCTAAGATTAAGATAATTAGCTACGTGAGCATGCTTTGGAAAGTGAAAAGCCTTCACAAATGTAAGGATGTTTTATTTTATTTTACTTTATTTATTTTAAAGATTTTATTTATTCATGAGAGACAGAAAGAGAGAGAGAGAGAGAGAGAGAGAGAGAGAGAGAGAGAGGGGCAGAGACACAGGCAGTGAGAGAAGCAGGCTCCATGCATGGAGCCCGATGTGGGACTCAATCCCGGGACTCCAGGATCACACCTCGGACTGAAGGCAGGCACCAAACCGCTAAGCCACCCAGGGATCCCCGGATGTATTATTTTAAATGGAATTTAAACACAATCTGGCTTCAAGGGATCATTCTTTAACCAGTGGGAATTGGCAAATTTGCCTTTATGATTAAGCATAAGCCTTATATTATTACCTAAAGATATTTGATGGCTTCCCAACCATTTTCCTGGCAGTGTTTGTAGTATGGCATGTGTGGTGATGATAGTGGGCTTCTGAAAGTTGTACTCCATATGATTTTACTTTGTCTGGTGATACATATGTGATTTATTTGGAGATTCTCTTGATTGATTAGCTCCTCCCTTTCTCCTGTCCTTGTGTATGCTAATGAGCTATCATTAAATTCATTTTGAATTTAATAACCACATTCTTTGAACACATACCATGTATTATAAACTGGCCTTAATGAATTTGATTTTATCTATGTTTATTTGTTTGGAGATAATGGTAGTTGGCAAAGGAGTAGAAGCTTGAGATGAGTGAGGGTTATTTGCTTTTTCACAATATGCCTAATGGGGTTACAATGAAAGCAAGATCTTGGACTAAATTTTGTCATACACATTGATGGTTATTACATGAACATTCATTAATGGCAGTGACAAAACAGTTGATACTATCTATACTGTAAGCTTGATAATGCCTCAGCAATCTGCCATTTAAAAGGTTTGACCACAATATGCCACGTTTCAGAAGCAGAGTTTTAAAAAATTATTGTTTATTAAGGTAAAGTTCATATAAAATGAACTATGAATCATTTAAAAGTGTACAATTTGGTCCATTTAGTACATTTACAATTTTGTGTAAGCATCACCACTCTTTAATTCCAGAACATTTCATCATGCTCAAAGAGAACCCTATACCCATGAGGCAGTCATTCCCCACTCATTTTCTCCCCTACCCACTCTTCCAGTCCCTGAAACCCACTAATCTACTTACATTATGTATATACCTATTCTGGAAGATTCATATGAATGGAATCATGCGATAATGGCCTTTTTGTGTCTGGCTTCTTTCCTTAGTATAATGTTTTCAAGGTTCATCCACGTTGTAGCATGGATCAATATGTCATTCCTTTTTGTGTGTTTGTGTGTGTCATTCCTTTTTATAACTGAGTAATATTCTACTGAATAGGTATACCACATTTTTATCCATTGATGGCCATTTGGGTTGTTTCTACATTTAACTATTATGAATAGTGCTTCTGTGAACATTCATGTGTATGTATTTGATTGAGTACCTGTTTTCAGTTCTTTGGGGTGTATACCTAGGAGTGGAATTTTGGGGTCACATGGTAATTCTGTTTAACTTTTGAGGAACTGCCAAACTGCTTTCCACTGGGCGCGACATTTTACGTGCCCACCAGTGATATATGGGGGTTCTTATTTCTCTACATTTTTGCCAACACTTGCCAGTTTCTTTTTCTTTTTTTGCTTTCAAGATTTTATTTAAATTCAAGTTAGTTAACACTATATGTTAACTATTAGTTTCACGGGTAGAATTTAGTGATTTATCAGTTACATACAACACCCAGTGCCCATTACAACAAGTGCCCTCCTTAATACCCATCACCCATTTATCCCATCCCCCACCCCTCCAGCAATCCTTAGTTTGTTCTCCATAGTTAAAAGTCTCTTATGGTTTGCCTCCCTCTGTTTTTATCTTATTTCATTTTTCCTTCCCTTCTCCTATGTTCATCTGTTTTGTTTCTTAAATTTCACATATGAGTGAAATCATATGGTATTTGTCTTTTTCTAACTTATTTTGCTTAGCATAATAAACTGTCACTCCATCAATGGTGTCACGAATGGTAAGGTTTCATTCTTTTTGATGGCTGAGTAATATTCCTGTGTGTGTGTGTGTGTGTGTGTGTGTATGCCACATCTTTATCGGATATTCATCTGTCGATGGACATACAGCCATCTTGTGGGTATGAAGTAGTATCTCATTGTGGTTTTATTTTTTTTTTTTTTTTTTTTTTTTTTTTTTTTTTTTCATTTTTTTTTCATTGTGGTTTTAATTGCATTTCCCTAATGTTAAATGATGTTGAACATCTTCTCATGTGCTGTTGGCCATTTGCATATCTTCTTTGGGGAAATGTCTATTTAGATCCGTTGCCCATTTTTTTTCATGTTTTTTTTCCTCCTTTGGTTGTTGAGGTAGACCTTTTTTTGTTCCTTGATTCCTCCATTACTGCCTTCTTTTATGATTAATTGACTTTTTTTATAGTGTATGATTTTTATTCATTTCTCAGGGGTTTTTTGGGGGGTGTTTTTCTTTTTATTTATTTATTTATTTATTTATTTTTATTTTTTTGTTTTTCTTTTTAAAGTTTTTATTTATTTATTCATGAGAGACAGAGAGAGAGAGGCAGAGACACAGGCAGAGGGAGAAGCAGGCTCCATGCAGGAGCCCAATGTGGGACTCGATCCTGGGTCTCCAGGATCACGCCCTGGGCCAAAGGTGGTACTAAACTGCTGAGCCACCCGGGCTGATCTTGTGTGTGTTTTAAAATTATTTTCCTTAGTGGTTACTGGAGGTTACAATTAACATCCTAACTTTATACTAATCAAGTTTGGATTAATACTAATTAAATTTCAGTAGTATAAAAATATTGCTCTTGAGTGCCTGGCTGATTCAGTTGGTAGCACATGCAAGTTTTGATCTTGAAGTCATGAGTTTGAGCCCCACATTGGGTATAGAGATTACATAAGAAAAGTATTTTAAAAATTCCCTCTTTACTGCTCTCTTTGTCTTTTGACAATTTGACTATTTTGTCTTGGTGTGGAGATCTTTTGATTTATCATGACTTGGATGTGCAGGTTCATATTTTTATCCAATTGGAAAGTTTTTGGCCAATACTTCTTCCAGTATTTTTTTGGTGCTTCTTTCTGTCTTTCCTCTTCCTCTAGGAATCTGTTTATGTATACGTTGGCAGGCATTGAATGGTCCACACAAGTCTCTTAGGCTCTCTGTTCACTTTTCTTCATGCTTTTCTCTTTCTTCTCCTCTGACTGAGTAGTCTCAACTGATCTGTCTTTAAATTTACTGATTCTTTCTTCTGCTGGTTCTTGTGCTTCAGTTGATAAACCCTACTAGTAAAGTTTTCATTTCAGCTTCTATTTTCTCTATAATTTCTGTCCCTTCATGGATATTCTTTATTTGTTGAGATATTGTTCTGCTTGTTTCCTTTAGTTCTCTGCCCATGGTTTCCTTTAGGTTTTAAGCATATTTTTTTTTTTATTTATGATAGTCACAGAGAGAGAGAGAGAGAGGCAGAGACACAGGCGGAGGGAGAAGCAGGCTCCATGCACCGGGAGCCCGACGTGGGACTCTATCCCGGGTCTCCAGGATCGCGCCCTGGGCCAAAGGCAGGCGCCAAACCGCTGCGCCACCCAGGGATCCCGGTTTTAAGCATATTTGATGATTAGTTCACTTAAAGTCTTTGTCTACTTAGTCCAACACCTGGTCTTCCTAAGGCATAGTTTCAATTAATTTTTTTCTCTATAGATAGATCTTACTTTCTTGTATCTTTGCATTCCTGGTAATTTTTTTGTTGTTGTAGAAAACTGGATATTTTGAGTATTACAATGTGGCAATTCTAGAAATCAGATTCTTTACCCTTCCCTAAATTTGTTGTTGTTACCTGTTGTGGTTTTTTCTAAACTATTTTTGTAGCCTCTATATTCTTTATCATCTGTGGCTCCTCAAGTCTCTGTTTTGTTAGCTTAGTGGTCAGCCGGTGTTTTGACAGAGTCACCTTAAATGCCTATAGCCAACAAAAGGTAGTAAGGAGAGAAAATAAAGAAAAAGGACTAATTTCCTAGTCTTTGCAGATTGGTTGTGTGTTGAGGTACTCCTTCAGTGTTAAGCCATTTACAACTCTTAGTCTTTATTTTCAACTTGTGCAGAGCCTGAAGGCTAGCCAGAGGTTAAAGCTTAGGGCCTTCTCAGTCCTTTTCTGAATATGCATCCCACAAAGGGCATGTGTGTGCATTCTTGGATTCCTGATATGCACAGGAGCTTTTAAAAGCCCTTATTTCCACATGTAGCTCCTTTTCTAATCTCTTCCTTTCCAGGCTTTTTGGCCTCCCAAGTATTCCTTTTCCCAGACTGCTACAAAGGTATGTGTACCTTTTTGAGTGCTTTTGCCTGGGAAATTCCCTGAGCACTGGGAATTCTAAGTTGGACAAAACAAAGGGTAGCTTTTGCTTTGGTCCTTAAGGGAAATGCCAGATGGGTTAATACCCCGTGTTTTGAGAATGAGGTCCATATTGTTCTCCTTGGCACTAGCAATCTGCATCAAGGGTGCAGGCTGTGGTTAATACAGCCACTGCCAATCTGTGGGGTGGAGTGGTGGATAGGCAATTTAGAATAACACAGTGTTCTCTTACTACAAAGCAGCCTCTTCCTTCTTCAAGTCTTTCCCTGGCTATTGTCAGTTTTTTATTTTATATTAAAGAGTTCTTCAAAAGTTGGTTTGGGCAGTTTTTACAAAGTCATTACTTACTTTTAGGGGGGGAGCCCTCTAGTTTCTAGTGACATCCCTCCTACAAGCAGGATGTTTGTGCCTTATAGCAGACATTAGACAACCAAAAGAAATTTTTAAGCAATGGCTGGAATAGGACTCTTTAGGTATTAATTTTCAAGTCTTTCTCTAGGGGTACAGACAGGCTACAGGATTCCCTAGATTCTCATGCCCTGTTCATGCAAAGGAGAGAATATGTCTAAAATATTTTTTTAACCAGTTATAGCCTCGTTATAAGTTAACAAGCCACTATTTTTCATCAATGAAAGCCATTTTTTGACATTTTTTATGATAATTAACAAAGTAGAGGTGGTTCTGTGTTTGAGATATAGGTAACAGAAGCACTTGTGGTTATCACTTCTGGAATGTGACCCTTTCTGGCATAACTCTGGCTCCCTGCTCCCATCTATATATCCTGATGAGGGCAAGTGACTGACCCTAGAAGTAAAACTGAATCCCAGTGTCACATAACCAATATCACAGTCTCTACTGAAGTATTATGGTATTATGACGTAAATGGTACGCATTGTAACATTATGTTGTTTAACACAATAGTCTCATGAAGTAGTAGTGTAATTATCTCTATGCTATAGGTGAAGAAACTGAAATTTAGGGAGATTAAGTTATTTGTTTAAGGATGCTCAGCTAGAAAATGATAGAATTTGGATTCCAACCCAGCTTTTTGAGATTCCACAGCTCTTATGTATTATGACCAAAAGAATCTATTTTATGGTATTTTTTTGTCATGTGAAGAATGCTTTAAAAAGATATTTCTGAAAACCAAATGTTCTTAATAATTGGAGGCTGGCCCATAGGTAGAATGTGGTTGGTGGGCTTGATTATCTGTCTTTAGTTCTCTTGGATGCTTGTCACATAGCAAGTTTTGAGTCCAAAGAGAATTATGGAAAAGAGCAGCAGTGGTTCCTTTTAGGGGTGTCTGGGAAGATCTAGTGATGGCTTGTATGATCATGGTATGGCCCGGGAATTGGATTTGAGCCTCACTTTTTTTTCCTTCTGCTCTGCCACTGGAGTGCAGCAGTGCCTGCTCAGAATTTGAGTTCCCTTTGCCAGTCAAGACCCTAGAAAGAAACACAAGATGAAAAGCACTTATGTTTGATAGATGTGGAGAAGGACAGTCTTTTGGGACAGACTGCTAGTGATTGATGACTGGAAATAGGAACATGAATTCAGTCTTGCCCTTAAAGTATAAGATAGGCATCTGCTCTTACCATGGTTTTCTGGACAGACTTCACTGATTGCAGAGAGCATATTCAGCTTTCTAGCAACATCTTCAAGATAACTCCAAAAGAGTTAGCTTTAAAAAATGGCTGAAGATGTATTCATCTACAGAATGATATTTGAGGAAACGGCTGGTGGTGTATTATTACCCCCACCTCGAAATTCTACTGCGATCGCTCCTTCATTCCTCATTTAATTTATTTCTGTCTTCAGGAATCTCCTAGCAAAATGCTGTATTTAGTAGAGATTCTACTAAAGTCTTTTCAGAGTAGAACTCCCCTCTGAAAAGTGACTTCCTTTTCATCAACTTTTGGAGGGCAGACAACAGCATGGGGACCATCAAACTTACACTGGGGGAAATGAGGATGTAGGGAATTTTCCAGATGGCTTGAAATGAATGCAGGTGTGCCTGGAACTCTGCCATTGCTCCTCATCCTGAAGTGGTAGTCAGTAAATGCACTTTTGGTAAACAATTCCAATTTTAAATGTGCCAGTGGAATATGCTCCTTAAAGAAACCCAGCTATGAATCTATTTGTTCAGCAAATAAGTGTCCTGTTTCTGAAGTTTACATTTTTATTGGGGTTCCTTAGATTCTTAGAGTGTTTCCAGAATCATCATCACAAAAGATAGTTAAAATAAGTAGCAAAGCTTTAGATGATGTGAGTTATGTGTATATAGTCAAAGGAGGAGGAAAGAGGAAAGATTATATTGATAGGTTATGGTGTGTGTGTGTGTGTGTGTGTGTGTGTGTTATGATGTGGTATATATATGTGTTTCTGGCAGGGAGAGTTCACTAATGTGTGTACTACGTGCCAGGTACTGTGTTGTGTTTTTCATGGATTATTTCATTTAATTCTCATGTCAATTCTTTTTTAAAAAATATTTTATTTATTTATTTGGGAGGGAGGGGAGATAGAGACGGAGAGAAGGGAGGAGGGGCAGAGAGAGGGGGAGAGGGACAAGCAGACTCCCTGCTGAGCAGGGAGCCTAACTTGGGCTCAGTCCCAGGACCCCAAGATCCTGACCGAGCCACCCAAGCACGAGGTAAATACTATTATTCTCCTTTTATTGCTTACAGAAGTCACAGTAGAGATTTGATTCTAGCTAGCAGGAGACTCAGATCTAGATCTAGCTGTATGACCGTAGGGAAGTCCTTTCTCTCTGGGCTTTTGTCTCCTCACCTATAAAATGAAAGATTATTTTTGAAGTACTTCTACCTATGATGGTCTATAATTTGGTATCTGTGCTTCTTCCTACTGTCCTCTAAGTGTTGTTTCCTCAGGAGATAAAGGCTAGAAGTCAACAATGACTGGTTTACAAGTAGGGATATTTACAAATGTAGCTACACTATGTAGGTGAACTAGTGTCAGAAGTGACAGGTTATCATAGACAATACATTTGTTTAGGTTCTTGTCATTATTAGTGGTGGTTTTTTATTATGTTGATAAGTTCTCAATACCATGAACACCCTTTGTTCTCACCACTAACTTTTAAGAGATCAATACTCAGAAAATTTATAATTTTTAAATTAAATTTGGATTCTTTCAGTGTTTCTTATTACCTCAAAGTGCTGTCCCTGTTGGGTGGTATGACAATTCCATTCATTCTACTATCCATATTTATTGCACATCTGCTATGTGCAAAATCTTTTTGTGGGTATGGGAGATGTATCAATGAATCAAAGAAACACACATTTCTGTCCTCATGGAGCTCATATTTTAGTGGACTGGGCAGACAATGAACAAAATATAGTAGTTCAATACATATATAGTATGTTAAATGATGATAAATTCTATGGCAGGAAATAAAGCAAGAAGAGAGCTTGGAATTGTGAGTATATTTGCTTACAGTCTCCCTCAAAAATTAGTGGTAGTTCTCATCAGAGCTTAGGTAACAGCAAATTCCTTACCTCAGCAATTAAGCATGGGCTTTGGAGTCAGATAAACCTATTTTAATTTACAACTCTGCTCCCATCTTTGTGACCTTGGGCACATGATGTTACTTCACTGAGCCTTGTATCAGTCAGAGGAGCAGAGCCATTAGGAATAAATAAAACAAAAAATTTATTTGGGGATTTGACCTTGTACAACTGTGGGAACTGATAAAATAGTTCACATCAGACTGTTGCTTCTGCATCTGATGCTGGACTTGAAGTCAGCAGGACATAGAGTCAGGAAAGATGAACATGAAGTAGGAGAGAGCAAGGTCAAACTAGAACTTATGTGGAGGACCAACTGGAGTGCATGAGAACAAGCTCATAACCTCTAAGGTTCCAGTTTCAAAGATGGGAGTGTCCTGCAGGAGAAGGTAGTATACTTCATTATGGAGCTAAATACACACCTGGGCTCTGAGTCAGAGAAGCTGAAGAAGGGGATCCCATTGGAAAGGAGGAGTTGTGGCCTATATGTGTTACCCTTAAATTCAGATGAGCTGAAGGAAGAGGCTTAGTGGCTGCTGGGGGGCTCAGACATTGTCAAAACACCAAAAACAAGAGCCAGGATGTTTTTTAGACAATATGTCTAAGTTGCCATGGCATCTGGTGCCCTGCCCTTACCATCTGGCTATAAGAAAATGATGACCACTGCTTAACTTCTACTTCTCACATTTCATACAAAATCTCTCTCATGGCCCATGCTAAATCTGAACTATTTGGAATAGAGAAGGGGATTTTAGAAACCCTAGTTCCAGCTTAGCTAAATTAACAGAATATAAATCTACCACAAGCCAGTTTATTAATGGGGATAATACCTAACCCATAGGGTTCTTGCAAATAATATACATGGGATAAAATCCATGTAAAAGTATCTAGCACTTAGTGGATAGTCAATTTTTTTTCTTCCTTTCTCCTACTCTTTGGCCAAGGAAGAACATACTTTCTGGCATCAAGGCCTACAGAGAAGGTTGTATTGTTTTTAATTTTTTGAGGGGGTTGTCTGGAGGTTGTGTGGAGCCCTTTTTTAAAAAAAATTATTTATCCACGAGAGACACAGGCAGAGGGAGAAGCAGGCTCCATGCAGGGAGCCTGATGTGGGACTCGATCCCGGGTCTCCAGGATCACGCCCTGGGCCAAAGGCAGGCGCTCAACTGCTGAGCCACCCAGGGCACCCAGGGATCCCCTTATCATAAATAACTATATCAGATTGCAAGCTACCAGTTATATCTCCATCTGAGGTTGGCTTTGTTTGAGGATGGAGAAGAGAAACTGAATTCCCTAGAACACTGAAGATATATCCAGCATACATAGATACAATGTAAACAGATTGGAAAGGATCACATAAGTTGGTGGAAAAACAAAATGTACTAAGTCACAGGGTCAAAGAATGTTCGTGCTGATAGGGAATTAAGAGGTCAACTAACACCTAATTTTCACAGATAGGGAAACTGAGTCTCAGAGTAGGGCAGTTAATTTACTTAAGTCACAACTTGTTTGACCCAGGAACATTTTTTACAGAATGTTTTTAGAATCCTGCAGAACTAATTAAATATAATAAGGCTGTTGTTGAAGACTTAATTCATTTTATTGTCCAGTGTCCACTATATGACATCCCCATGTGAGAAATTTCAGAACTAAGTACTAGGAAAAACTGTTTATCCTGAGGAACTGGTATGCTTTTATTCCTCATGGACAATACAAATCTGGTAAATGATCATGTGGAAACATGATCATTTTGCTTTGGTTGTCGGGATGTTCAGAGCGAGATTTGCAGCTCTTTTATTAACCAAGTAGGACTCTCTGGCTTGAATACATTTGTCTTACTCTTCCCTCTGGCTTTATTGCTTTTTTTCCTTGGTCTTGGTTTTTAGTTAATACTATTTCTGTATGTAATTTATTATATATTTTATTATAAGTTGTCTCAAATCCTTGGTGGTATGAGGAAAAGCTGTAAACATATACAGAGAAGAATCCTATATTATTTGACCTTCATGGTACATTGAAAAAAGTACTGGGTTTGGAATAGTTTCTAGTCCATGCTCTGTCATTTTTAATAGATTTCTTAGACCTCCAGTTTTCTTTGATCTGCTTGGATATTGTAACATCTGGCATGATTCAGAAGATAGCCTTTATCCAAGAACAGAGGTATCTGAAAACTATGTGATGATTGTCCTAGATTTCTAAACTGTGTTTCAGGGAACTTGACTCTAAGAAATTCAGGCTGATTGGAAAGAAACAACTTACTCAATTCTGGATAGGAAACAAGGGTTAGAGTAAGTTTTAGTATTAATGAAAAAATAGTATGCAAAGAAATTTATTCACTTCTTTGATTAATTTTTAAAAATTTTAAAATTAGCTACAGGGGACGCCTGGGTGGCTCAGTGGTTGAGTGTCTGCCTTCGGCTCAGGGTATGATCCCGGAGTCCCAGGATCGAGTCCCACATCAGGCTCCCCACCTGCAAGGGAAAAGCCTCTCTCTCTGTCACTCATGAGGAAATAAAGTCTTAAATTAGCTACAGGAAAATTGTCTTTGGGGGAAGTGTACAGTTCTATGAATTTTAATACACGTATTGATTCATGTAATCATCTCCCCAGAAAACTCTCGCATGCTATCACGCTTTCCTCCCAACCATATGCCTGATTTTATTTTAAAATGCCCTCCCTAATATTTAAAGAGAATAGATTAAGAAGACTAATATGATTCACCCATTCCCTTTAGTGTTCTTACCGTATGCTCCCCAGTGTGGTAGGTTCTGTGGGCTATGTAAGGAAGAGCTTCAGGGATGCTACAATATGGTTGGTAAGATTGGCTTAATACATCGGAAGCAATTAGAAGACCATATAAGACACTGTACAAGCAAGTGCTAAATTGGCACAGAGCAGGAGATGGAGAAGCATCTGTCTGGGCTAGAATATAGGCGTTTGTAACTGAAAGACACACTACTTGTATGTGTATATATTTTTCTGTGTGAGGACAGATTGGAATGTGTGTTTAGAAATGTAAAGAGTTAAGTTTCACCTCTGAAAGTGATATATTAGCCTAAACAGATGAAAGGGAATCACATGCTTGTGAGAATATTTACAAAAGTCTTCAGAATCTATAGTCAAGGAGGTCTACTTAAGTACAAAAAATTATTTTACTTTTTATAAGATGTGGGGAGACATATGACTGCCAAATGGCTTTGCTCTATGTTCAGAGAAATGTAACGAAGTTGACATCCAGATATCTATTGCAGAAATCTGACTAGATTTTTCCATTGTGAATACAGTACATGTAAATTCTGAACATATGGCTCCCATCAGTGATCTATGAGGAGGTGATGGAATGTAGGTTGGGGAAGACAAGAGGAAGGCCAAGTCTCTGACTCTGAAGTGAGAGGCAGCTGGACACCATATGTGTGTGTTTAGACTTGGAGCCAGCTTTATGTCGAGGGAGTAGGCATTTGCCCAAGCCTCGTGATTTGTAGGGTGTGGGGAAAGGATCTTCCTTTGCCAAATTCTTCCCCTACAGGCCGGCCGCAAGGCCTGAACTTTCTTTAGAAAAAGGCTCCAGAACACATAATATTTTGTTTCTATCTTTAAAATATAGGGAGCTGGATGCGAACGGACACCAACACAGTAAGCTGGAAATAGTTATCAGAGCCTTGCTTTGAAACAGTTTATCTAATTAGCCTAGCATAACTGGAGGGAAGCATGGGACCCGTGGGATAATTTAGGTGTGTGTGTGTGTGTGTGTGTGTGTATCCGTGTGTGCATTCTGGGAGTCACGTGTTTCTGCAAACCTGGCCCCATATAGGTTAGAATAGCAGTATTTAGTGCACATATACATATCAGTTTATTGGTTATATGTTTGGTGTCTGCTGTGGTTTATTTTCCAATGTGTTAAACTTCTCATATCACTCAATGTGCAGGTTGACCACAGAGATTTGTTGAGAATCAATCAACAGTATGACCCTCTGAGGCATTCTTGGCCTGAACATCTCAAAAGGCTTTCTTAATCAACCTCTAGCTAGTCCCCATAGAAAGTGGGGGCAAAGTTATGAGTGTGAAGTCCATGACATGAATGGAGAGATTAGCCGTTAGAGAAGTTGTCACTTCTCTAGACATAACCCAGATATTTAGGTTAGAAGCAGAACTGTCTAGTGTGTTCATGATGAGAGCTGGAAGCACCACCCTTTGCAAGCAAATAAAGTGAAATGAAAAGCAAAGCTTCCTGATTGTGTCCTCTGTACTCTCCACCCCAGGTATGGTACTGTCTTGCATCCTGAAAACTGACTTTACTTCTCAAAAAACAAAATTGCCTCTTGAGTCCCTTTTCCAAGCTATTTTTAGCAATTTATCCAATATCTCACTAAGTTGGGAAAACACACACAGTTCTTTTTTCTTTTGAAATTGAGAGAAATGTACTCTAAGAAGCTGCAAAGATGGGTAGGGTCTCAATAAATGTTGGATTCCACTATTTGAAATGCAGAAGTAAAATCAGTCCAGAAGCTCATCTAACCTCCAGAATATAGAAGGAGCATTGGACCTACAGAGGAGTGTCACAGAGCTCAAAATCTAGGGCCAGAACTAATGGCACATACACTGATACCTCTTTGACATAAAATTGTTAATTTTATGTCACAACCCCATCTCCCTTTGATAATTTCTACAATTGAGCCTTTTGTGTTCAGAAAGAAATGTACTTTTCAGATTGGTTTGGGGTAAAGAAAATTAACAAAACCCCATGTGGGTGTGGGTGTTGGCTTTTCTGAGTTCAGTGTTGGCTGGAAAATTCAGATTATTTCTCAGCTTGAGTCATCTGAAAAAATTGGATTTGCTCATTTGCAGGTGGAAATTTTAATGTGCCCATTAATCTCTTCAGATGACATTTAAAGGTGAAAGTGATAATGGTGCTGGGAAGATGTACCTGGGGATCATGATCTTTATGGTGCCAGGGCAGAGCACTACTGTTGTGGTCGTGTGAATTAGCTTTGTCAAAGGCAGAAGCCAGGGTTTTGGTATGGTTTCCCTGGAGATTGATGATGGAAATTTCTCACTACTGCTGGTAGGTATATGATGTATTTAAGATTCATATAGAATACTTAGGACCAGAGACCTGCTTTCTGCTGGACAAGTGGGTATTTTATAACTTTTGGTTGGTATCTAGGGTTGGAGACTCCACCATCTTTCTCAGTAGCTTGTTCCATGTCCTCAGAAGTCAAGAAACTTTCTCATTTCCAGCCCTGTCTCTCCTACTTCAATATTGCCCATTTTCCCCTTGGTCAGTGTTCCACTTACATTGAAAAGAACTTTCAGCATTGTCCTCTTGAAATCCCTTCATAGACCATTGGACCACACTCTTCAAGTCTTCTCCAGGTGAAAAAGCTTTTTGTAGTCACAATGTAGGCTTTTGTCAATTCACTCCAGAAGAAATGAGTTTTTAGTCTTCTTTTTTTCTTTAAAAAGTTCTGTTTATTTATTTGAGAGAGAGAACGAGCATGAGTTGGGGGAGGGGCAGAGGGAAAGGGTGAAGCAGGCTCCCTGCTAAGCCGGGAGCCCATGTGGGGCTCCATTCTAGGACCCTGGATTCATGACCCAAGCCAAAGGCAGGAGCTTAACCAACTGTGCCACCCAGGCGCCCCAAGTTTTTAGGCTTCTTGCTCTTTGAATAATGATAATAGTAGCTTATCATCATTTTTTTTAAAGCCAACATTTTTTGAGTGCCTAGTAATTACCAGGCAGTGTGCTAAGGTTTTACAAGTATTAGTTATTTTGTCTTGCTGATAATCCAATGGGGGTAGAAGTTATTTTGCCATTTTAAAGATTAAGAAACTGGGATCCCTGGGTGGCGCAGCGGTTTGGCGCCTGCCTTTGGCCCAGGGCGCGATCCTGGAGACCCGGGATCGAATCCCACGTCAGGCTCCCGGTGCATGGAGCCTGCTTCTCCCTCTGCCTGTGTCTCTGCCTCTCTCTCTCTCTCTGTGACTATCATAAATAAAGATTAGGAAACTGACACAGAGTTGATTTGCCCAGATTTGCACTGTTAGTTTAACCCGTAGTTTTCTTTGATGCTCTATAGCTTCTCTAATCATTATAATTACTCTGGTTTTTCCATGTTATTTTTCAAATATATATACATATGTGTATATATATATACACATTTACATGCATATACATATATACATACATGTACACACATGCATATATATAATCTACACATATGTATATATCCATCCATATATATGAAAATGATGTGGGTAAATATGCTAAATGTGTGCCATGCTACTTTGTGCCATGTTGAGCTATTAACACTTTTTAAAGGAAAGACTAACTGACCTTCATCTCTACTGAAATTATTCTCTAAGGAATATTCCATTTCTCTTTTCCATTAATAAGCTGCCTTGAAGAACAAATTAGTTCTATGAAGGATGCTACATTAAGTTTCAAAGTGCTAAAGCCAAAGGAATTTTAATATTTTCACCTTTATTCTATCCACATATGTCATAGTTGATAAAATTTTGCTGTAGTTCCTACTCTGTGCATTGCCTCCCAGTCTTAGGGGCTTTTGGGGGGTAACTAAGAGGAGCCATTGCATACCTGCAATGCATGGACCATAGACCACATTGCAGCCCTTTATGGTCTGGTAGGAGGAATAAGCACAGGTGTACACTGTAGGTGAAAACACACCATGTTGCACATGGTGGTATGCACTAAGTACATTTCCAGAGTTGCTCCCAGTCCTTGGAGGATTGAGGATTACAGACTGCAAAGCCTACATTTTCAGGGGATTTATTAGTGTCTGGGAAGTCAGGGAACCAGAATAGGACATTTGGTTTAAAATTTGAAGGCTGGGACCCAAGGAGGAATAGAGGAGTTCCTGAAGTGGGATTCAATAGTTTTGTGTCAGAATTGAACTGCCGGTCCCAGGATGGCACTGTTATGTGCCATGATAGGCTGGGGGCCAAAATGAGCAGCAATACTTCTATCCCAAGCCTGGCTTTGCCACTTTGTAGGTGTGCACCTTGGACAAGTGAAGTCTTTCCTCTGGGCCTCAGTTTCCTCATGTAGAAAGTGGAGATGAGACTCTATTTACTTCCTGGGTAAGCAGCTTAGGAAGTAGGAGACTGCTTTAAATCTCCAGAAAGCATTAGAAATGCTAGCAATTACTCATATGTTTTAAGTGTGTTGTATTCTACATGAAATTTTTTTGTTTATCAGCTTTCCTCAGAAATAAATCTATTACTTTCCCAAGTATGTCTTAGTATGGAATTGAAAACATTGTTTTAAGCACTTAATAGTATTAAGTGTAGCCACTGATCCTATTTTGTCTTAGCTACTCCTTCAGCCCACTTCTGAGCAGACCTAGGATGGCCTTCCCCTGGTTGATACACTGTGGGAGCTTCTGAACTCTTAATGAAATGCTTTCCCTACTACACACCTACTCACTTGGCTTCAGAGTTCATGGTTTGCACTTAATCAGTAACCTAGACCAGTGGTCTCTAAAGTGGTAGATGTATAGACCTGCAGGGGGTATACAAGATGATCTCTTTGGGTATGGGGAAAACGTTAAAATTTACATTTATTTTTTATCTAAAAAAGAAAGTAAGCCTTACTAATGGTTAATCGGTCAATTGACACTGCCAACTCATTTGGATCTCTGGGTTAGATGTGTCACATATGTCCATTAACACCATGAAGGAAGAATGAGTGTTTCACAATTCCTTGTGATTCTCAGTAGTGGCCTCACTTGTTTTGCTTTCAATATATTGCAACAAACTGTGGTTTACCTGTGCAGGGAGAAGGTGATGGCTTGTATCTCAAATAACAGAATTTTCTTGAATATTCTTGAATACTTTGTAAGGAGGGTGACCATGGAAATCTTTTGTACCACCCAGAGGGTTCACTAGTTATCTTGAGGAAAAGATTTTGAGAGTTGTTGAATTTAAAGATAACTCTTTTCTTTCAAACAAAGATTATTCCAAATTTGCTGGCTTTTACTTGCTAAGTAATTGGCAATAGTATGATACCCAGAAGATTAGTTAAAAAAAAAAAGACTTAATCTATCCCTTCAAGGTGAATTTTAATGAGTGAAAAGTACTGTTTTAAAAAAGTGTATTTTAAATATGGATACTGTATGTTAACTAACTGGAATTAAAAATAAAAACTTTTAGTGAGTTAAAAAATAATAGAAACATTTTTCAGTATCCATTTTTTTTATCATTTATATGACTTTTTTGCTTTGTCACTTAAAAACTGCTATCTGTATAATTTTTAAAAATTGGAAAAAATATCTCTAACCTCTTTAAAACTTTTTCAATTGAAGACTTTTAGTAAAATTTGAACCCATTTGTTCAAACTATTAAGCTATCCACCTGCTGATTAGTTTGCAGGTGTAACTGATGGACATTGGGAAATATAGGGGATTTACCAGGCAAATTACAACAAAATTGTTGAATGATTGGAGTATGAAATTAAAAAAAAATTCTTGATGATATATTAAGCACAATGATATACTTCTTCTGTTTGGATCTATGTGCCTTTGTCACCTCTTTTTTTCAACCAAGATATCCATTAAAACCTAGTATCAAAATCACCTAAATTTAAAACCAGTTCTTCAATTGGATGTATCATAAGATTTAAAAAATTAAGGAACCATGTTAAGTCATATTATTCTCATTAATAAATCATGCTGAATAATACTTTCAAGTGAGGGAAAAATTATTTTTGTGCCATTAATAAAAAAATAGTTTAATTTTAAATACTACTGATTTAATCTTTTCTCATCTTCTAAAATTCATGTTTTTATCATAATGTAAGCAATATATTGGTATAATTGTATGCATGTATGATTTTAAAATATATTTGGGATACGTGGGTGGCTCAGTGGTTGAGCATCTGCCTTTGGCTCAGGGCATGATCCTGGAATCCCAGGATCGAGTCCTGCGTCAGGCTCCCCATGGGGAACCTGCTTCTCCCTGTCTATGTCTCTGCCTCTTTCTCTCTGTGTCTCATGAATAAATAATAAAATCTTTAAAAAATTTATATTTACTTTTATTTAGAGTATGTACTTTTCTGTGCTTTAACTGATTGAGTTAAAACTGTGGAGGCTGGGCTACCTGGATGGCTTAGTTGGTTAACTGCCTGACTCTTGGATTTGGCTGGGGTCATTATCTCAGTGTTGTGGGAATAAGACCCATGTTGGGCTCCCCACTCAGTGGGGAGTCTGCTTGAGGTTCTCTCCCTCTGCCCTTCCCCCTGCTTGTATTCTGTCTCTCGCTAAAATAAATCTTTTAAAAAAATTGGAGGCCACTGAACTAGACCACCTACTTGCTTCAGTTGCTTGATAGTGAATATAACCTTGATTTATCTGCCCCGAGTCTTTTTTTTTTAAAGATTTTATTTATTCATGAGAGACAGAGAGAGAGAGAGAGAGAGAGGCAGAGACACAGGCAGAGGGAGAAGCAGGCTTCATGCTGGGAGCCCGACAGGGGACTCAATCCCAGGACTGGGCTGAAGGCTGTGCTAAACTGCTAAGCCACCCAGGCTGCCCTGCCCCAAGTCTTATCAAAAGCCTGGCCGAGAGAACAGATATTTAGGTAAAGGACATGTTACCCTCGTGCCCCACTTCTGTGAGTATTATATGTTCTATCCTTGGCCCAAAGTAGATAGACCACTGAAAGACTACATATCTAGGAGGTCTAAAGATAGGTCACGGTGAAAGAGTAGAGATGGAAATGCACTAGAGAATGACTATAGGTCAATAATCAGAGAGGGAGAAATGAATCGTGGTGTGGAGGGATTGAAATTTTGTGCATTCTCTATTTCCAGCTTGACCCAGCTTTAGTTCCCAAAAAGACTGTCTCAAGATAATACTCTATAGCACATTTCATTCCCCTTATGAACCTGCTTTCAGTCACACAAAGCGCACAGGACCACAGAGAAGAATGAGAAGTGCCGAGTGGTTTGATCTGGTATTGTTCCTTAATTGTTTTATGCATGTAAGCCCTAGATAATGGGGCAGTAGTTACAAGCAAAGACAACACACAGACCTTAATTTGAATCCTGTTTCCACTGGTTGCTTGCTGACTCTGTAACCCAGGGCAAATAATTTTAGCATTTTTTTGATAATCTTTTTTGAATCTTAGTTTCTTCATCCACAAAATGAAGACACTAATACCTACCTCTCAGGGTGGTTGAGAGGATTAAATTTATGTGTATTCATGGAAAGCATTTAGCAAGAAATCTAGCATTTGGCAGGCACTCAATAATGACAGCAGTATCTATCTGATTGTTAATTCCTGATGATTGGGACAGTGCTAGGTGCTCTGTGCTTCTTTCCTATACCCACGGTGCCTGACAGATAAGTATATACTAGGTGCTCAGTATTTGTTGAACTGAATATAATTAGTGGGAAAGACCTGACAGGACAAGGCTGATTTAGGAATCTAGTTGCAACCTGTTATTAGATACTTTCAACTAATTTATTTCCTTCTCCCTGCTAACATAATTTATTTTGGAAAGACATTCTGATTTTTTTCTAACCTCAAATCTCTCTTTTCATATATTAAAATAAGTTTCATCTTCCCCTTTCTATCAGTGGTATCCTTTTTGTCTTTATCGGTGGAGTTTGAAATATTGACTCTGTCCTTTCCTTCAACCCCTACCAGGACCATGGTAGTGATGTCATTATGCTTCTCTCTGCATAAACACCAATCAAAAATGACTCCTCCCTGTTTGCCACTGAAGCTCAAACTTTTTTAAAATTTTAATTTCAGTATAGTTAACATACAGTGTTATATTAGTTTCAGGTGCACAATATAGTGATTCAACACTTCCATACATCACCCAGTGCTCATCATGACAAGTGCACTCCTTAATCCCCATTTTGAACCTGGCACTGAAGGCTTGGCATTTAACCTGGTTCCATCTGACCTATCTAAATCTGTTTCCTTCCATGCCTTCTGCTTCAGCCAGATGGGTCTTACCATTGGGCTCTAAGCACGATGTACAACTCCCAGCTCTCATCTTTTCCTTTTGCTAAGTTAGGATTTCCTATTACCATTGCCTAGGTACTAAATGCCCCGTTGAATTCTTCTGCAATTCTCACTAGCCATATTGCTCATTTGGATTCTTAGCTGTCATATGTATATATTTGTTTTCCTCAGATGAGATTTGAACCACTTGAAGTCAGGGAGAGTTATCCCCTATAGTGTCATGTATTCTACAGTGTGCATATTAAGTGATTAATTAAGGTGAAAGAACCATGAAGTGCTTTGTAAACCTAAATATAAAGGATTATCATAATTCATTCACTCATACAATTTACTGAATACCTGCTGTATTGGATAACTAGGATGGGTATAAGGAACATGTAAGTATTCTTTAGGGACTCTCAAAAGTCCCAGGGAGGGGAATTTGGTAGAAGACTAGATTTTCTGTGGTTAAGTAGGATGAATGCTCAGATTAGGTCACTAAAAGTTATGTGATCTCATGGACCAGTGAAATCAGATAATAGGGTTGTAGCGTACTGACATAATTGAAGAAAGAATGCACCCATCAAAAGGGCGTTGTTAATATCTGTACTGCTCACCATTACATATTAGTGCCTAGAACACAGAGTCTGGCACATAGAAGGTTCTTACTAAACATTGTTGAAAGAACAATGGGGAGACTTTTGGAAATTGAGTTACTCTGGGTATGCTGACAAAGTAAGCCTCCTGGGATCAGACAATGGGAAATTCACTAGGTTGCTGTTGCCCCAAAAGGGTTCTTGGAAAACACCCAGCCAGTCTTCTGAAGAGCCCCCAATCTCTTCTCTTCTATTCGAAACTTCCCTAAAAGTACCTTTTAGCAGTCTTAACACCTTTTCCTCTTATCTGAAAGCTAAAGTAACTTTATGCATACATCATTAACATGCAGAATCTTAGTTTATCTTTTCCATATCTGGCCTACATTCGCTGTGTTACACTTGGTAAATACCACTCTGAAACAACCTGCATTAGTCAGTCTACATCTCTTACTTGTGGTATTTGACACTCAAGTTTTCAGTTGGCCGCTGCCTTCACTTTTAGCAACTTCATAGTAAACCACACCAAACTACGAGAAAACAGTTGATCATTCTGTTACCTCAGAAAGCAGGTAATTTGGGAGTCTTTTTGAAATAAATGTGAAAAGATCAAACCCAAGATGAGCCTAAAAGCAATTTGAGGACTAATCGCTGTTGCTGTTTTCGCTATCCAGTCTAGGGAGGGAAAGTTCCCCAAATGATTTGAGAATAATTTTTATTCCATTCCTCAGAGCCAAATCATCTGGTTTGTGTGCTGAGTCCAAAAAACACTGCTGCATATTTTCCCCAAGGAGCAAGCCAGGGAGAGGCAATCTGAAAGATCACAGTAGGTTTGAGGTGAGAACTTCCAGAACTTCCTTGAAAATAAAGGCTGTATGTGATAAAAGAACTGTTCTCCAGCCATTGCCTCTGTGTTTTCTCTCTTGTATTAAATGGCAGTAGAGGTCAAATGCCATTTGCTTTTCTGCTCCTTCAGGACCTATTTTTGGTACTATTTCCTTTACTTTAGCCTTTGAGGTTACTGTTCTTCAGTGGAAAGAGCAATGGGGTGAGAATTGACATCTTGGGGGTTATGGGGCTCTTTTATCAGGCTGTGCCAGCATTGGTCCTATTACTGACTCTGGGCCTGTTTGTGGCCTGTGTTCTGCCTGGATTGCTCCTCCATTGGCTCTTGGCATGTTGAATTTGTGGTTTTTCATTCTTCAGCTTATATAGTACTTCTTCAGAGAAGCCTACCTTGACTGTCCCACCTAATGTAACCAGCATCCCCCCCAGCCTACTCACTGTCTGGGTCATATTCCTCTGATGTCTTTCACAGCAACTCACCACTATGTGAGATAATCTAGTTTATTTACTTGTTTAATTTTTTCTCCCTCTTCTCTCCACACTAGAATGTAACCTCTATGCAGACAGAGACCATGTCTGCCTTGTTCAGCTATTGTATATACCCAATGCTTAGCACAGGGCCTGGTACATTCTGGGTGGTTGGGAGCTGTGTGTTCAATAAATGAATGAAGAGGACAGAGGGCAATGCAGGACCGACATAATGTTCCTTTTTGGAGTGTACAGCCACAAAACAGATTCAGCCAAGATTTGTTGAGCTCACTGAACTCTATCCACATCTGCTGATTCATACGGGAATAAATGATATCATCAAACGAGACTGAACTAGCTCTTTAGTGATTCTAAAGTTAGATGTAAAACTTGAAGGACTTGGAGTACAGGTAACATTTTATTTTCTTTCATAGGGTAAAAGGGATGACTTGGGCAGAGAATGGAAATTAACAATTGACCACATTCATAATGTTGAGAAGGATCTGGACTATGGCTCATGGTTAAGAATGGAATGCACTGGGGCTCCTGGGTGGCTCAATCAGTTAAGTGTCCAACTCTTGAGCTCAGTTCTTGATCTCAGGGCTGTGAGTTCAAGCCTCGCATTGGGCTCTATGCTGGGAGTGGAGCCTACTTTAAAAAAAAAAAAAAAAAGAGAATGAAATGCATCTTGTAAAGACAGAAAAAAACATGTTTGTCAGGAGACTCATGAGCCTCATCAGGAGTGTAGGGTTGCTGGATTTAACAGAAACAAACAGACAAAAATCCCAGGATGCCTATTTAAATTTGAATTTTGTATAAACAATGAAGAATTTTCAATCTATGTATGTCCCATGCAATATTTGGTATCCTGGATTTTTATCTAGCAGTCCTACAAGTTTTTATCCAGTTCTTATTACTCTGCATTATTCACAAGGATATTATAGGAACATTATCAGATGCCTTGCTGATTTCCGGATATATATGCCTGTGGCAACATTTCCTAAACTCTGTTCTAGGAGACCATAGGGTCTCACAGGATATGAATATATTTTGATAAATGGTCAAATAATGTTTGCAGAATAAATTATCTTCTTTCTTAGTCACAGTACATCTTAGGATATTAAAGATGCTGAGAAGTCCTATAGTAAAGACATGCACACACATACTCTCTGACTAATTTGCTTTCATTTTGAGGTTCCACAGGATCTAGCTGAATGACCTTTCCTTGGGATGTCCACCTTCACCTCATGTGACTGGCCTTGTTGAATGGTTTGGCTTTATCACTGGGCCAGGCTCTGTACTGGCTGACTTTCACCTTTCCCTCTGGGAGGGGAAAAAAAAAGGAATACAGAAACTTGAGATTTGGGCTTTGAAGAACAATATTGTTTTGCTGAGAACCTCACTGATAGTCTCAGCTGTGTGAGCCAGCTGGAGCTCTTCAGGAGCCTACTGAGGTTTTGTGGCCCTGCCTACATATATACCCAGCTTAGAAGAAACCCCATATTAGGACTCTGTATCGTTTTAGATGTATTTTGTTGTGATGGTTTTTAAGTACACAATCTAGAATCTGTTAGTTGACACTAACAACCTTAGTGGGGAAAAACTAGTTTATCATAGGAATTAGTTTTTGCATAGTTTTCTAGGTAAAGTCAAGAATCCATCTTCTTCAAAGGTAAACCTAATGACATTTGTTTTATAAATACCATCATTCTTCATTGTCAGTCCTCTGTGAATGTTCTAGCCTCTGACATTCAATAGAGCCATAAAGAAATCAAACATGCCTACCTAACCTTTATGAAAATATTTAATATTATGATTTAATTTTTAATCTCCCATGGCAACAGTAAAATAAATCTCAATAGGACCAACTACCTGTTTCACCATAACACCAAAGCCTAGACAATCAAGATTTCCTCTTAATCACAAACCAATGTGGTATGTATGGGGTGGGAGGTGGTAGATGTTGACATTTTGTATTTCACAGGGACCCATTTACATAATTGCCTTGCACAGTGGGTGGAGAGTGGAGAGGCAGTTTTGACATGTCCTGTGTTAACAGTTTAGGGTTTTTTAAAAGATTTAATTCTTAAGTAATCTCCACCCTCCATGTGGAGCTTGAACTCACAACCCCAAGATCAAGAGTTGCAAGCTCTACTGACTGAGCCAACCAGGTTCCCCTACAGTGTAGGTTTTCATATAATGCCTTCTTCCTTGCCATTGAATTTCTTCCTTTTGTCATTGAACAAGCAAACAAAGACTCAAAACACAAGTCAGCTACCACAACAAAAATAAACAAAAGTGGTGCGCCTCGATGGCCCAGTTGGTTAAGCTTTAGCTCTGGTCATGATCCTGGAGTCCTGAGACCAGCATAGGGCTTCCTGCTCAGCAGGGAGTCTGCTTCTCCCTCTGCTCCTCACCCAGCTCATGCAAGCATGCTCTCTCTGTCTCAGATAAATATGTGAAATCTTAAACAAAAAATAAGTGTAAGAGAAGGCAAGAAAGAACATGACTTTTTAATTTTTATTTACTTATTTTTAAAAAAGATTTTATTTATTCATGAGACACACACACACACACACACACACACACACACACACACACACACACGCAGAGACACAGGCAGGGGGAGAAGCAGGCTCCATGCAGGGAGCCTGACCTGGGACTGGATCCCGGGACTCCAGGATCAGGCCCTGGGCTGAAGGCGGTGCTAAACCGCTGAGCCACCCGGTTGCCCGAATTTTTAGTTTTTAAAAAGAAATGAAAGAATCAGCCTAAAAAGATGAGATTTAAAATTTGTAAAGCCCATTGTGAAACCTTACACAATTAGCTGAGGCCCAGGGCATTAAGCCACAGAAGTATGAATGCATAAGTTGAGGCATGCCAAATTAAATAAGATGGTTTATTGTGTTGAAATGATATTAACACAATATACTATAGATGTAGTAACTGGTTTCTTAGTGTTTACACAATTTGAAAGACTAGCACCAAAAACCTCATACTCCTAAGAAGCAAATTTGTTAGCTTTATGACATCTCATGTAGAAGATATATAAATAATGGTTTCATATGAAACTTGGGTTGTGAATATTTTGAGACAAGCCAGAGTCTGTCTGATAAATAGGTGCTCAGTACATGTATGTCAAATCCATGAAACTAGTTTTATACATAACTGTAGTTTCAAGAGAGTCAAAGTGATCAGATCTATGAACAGTTGTCCATTCTATCAAATCACTCTGGAACATCTGGCAAGTCAGCTGATCTCAGATTAAATTGACAGAGTTTTCTCAACTTTGTCATTAACATCTTGGGCCAGATAATTCCTTTTTAAAAAAATCTTTTTCATTCATCCTTTCTTTTTCCCCTTGGGCCAGACAAATCTTTACTGTGGGTTCTGTCCTTTGAACTATAGATTGTTTGAATGCATTTCTGGTCTCTACCCACTGTATGCTAACACACCCCCAGTTGTGAGAACCAAAAATACTTCCAGACAATGCCAAATGTCCCTAGGGTGGCAGAGGGTGTGTGGTGAAATTGCCCCCACTTGAAAAACCACTGGTTTAAAAGATGGTACAAGCTCAGGTCCAGAGTTCCCATAAGTTGACTCTCGCTTTTTTACAGATTGCATGGTTCTGCTACACTTGCTTTGACAGATGGGACCCAAAGACTTTTATGACTGTAAGAAGAGGAGACTGAAGAAGTGAGGCCAGCCCAAAATTCCATTAATGGATGAATGGATAAACAAAATATGATACATCCATATGATGAAATAGTATTCATCCTTAAAAAGGAATGAAGTAGTAATACATGCTAGAATGTGGATAAATCTCAAAACCATGCTATGTGAAAACAAGCCAGACACAAATTCACATATTGTATATCCCACTTATATGAAGTATCCAGAATAGATAAATCCATAGAGACAGAATGCAGATTAGTGGTTGTCAGGGGCTGGGGGAGATGAGGGAACTGCTTAATGGTTATGGGGTTTCTTTTTGGAGTGATGGAAATGTTTTGGAACTAGATAGAGAAGGTGGTGGTACAACATTATGAATGTACTCATTGCCACTGAACTGTTCTCTTTGAAATGTTTAATTTTATGTTATATGAATTTCAACTTAATAAATAAAAAAGAGAGGCTAAGCAGACCCAACAGGACTCAACCAAAGGAGAAAAGAGCAGAATGGGGGAAGTATAATTGTCCAGTTTTAAAAATGGTATTTCTGGGCACTTGAGTGGCTCAGTGGGTTAAGCATCTGCCTTTGGCTCAGGTCATGATCTTAGGGTTGTGGGATTGAGCCCAGTGTCTGGGCTGCCTGCTCAGCGGAGTCTGCTTCTCTCTCTTCTTCTGCTTCTCCTCCCACTCATGCTCTCTCTGTCTCTCTCAAATAAATAAATAAAATCTTTAAAAAAATCCTGTGTCTCTTGGAGTGCTGAGAGTTCTGAGGAGCTTTGCTGGGGCCATGGGAGAAGGGATGGAAAGCAGATGGGGCCCAGGTCTCCCATCCTCTCCTGCATTAATCAAAGTTAGCTATAACTAGTGATCATTGGGGACGTTTGGAACTCTTTGGGCTGGGCAGCAGGCCTGGGAGGAGTGCTCAAAGACTGAGAAAACATGGTTCTTGCCTCAAAAAATGAGCTGTGTGTGACCTGAGTGAATTATTTAATGTTTTATTTCCTCAGTTTTCTCATCTGTAAAATGAGGGGCTAAAAGTTCAGTTTCTTTCATAGGATTGCTCTAAAAATCAGATGAGATGATGTATTCAAAGTTGCTAGCACATAGAAAGTGTTCATTAAATGGTGGCAATTATTTAAGATTGATTGATTTTGGAGAGAGTGCTGCGTGAGCAGGGGGAGGGGCAGAGGGAGAGGGAAAGAGAATCCTCAAGTAGACGTCCCACAGAGTACAGAGCCTAATGCAGGGCTCAATCCCAGGATCCTCAGACCATGACCTGAGCCCAAATCAAGAGTCGGATGCTTAACTGACTGAGCCACCCAGGAGCCCCTAAATGGTGGCAATTACTAGTTTTAGCTCTCCACAGGCAGGCATCTTCTATTGGATTGTCCTTCTGCCTTTCCCATGTAAAGACAGGGGCTAATTTAGGCTCTGCCAGGGATGTCTCCTCTTCTTTCACTGGGTAAGTTAGAATCTATTCTTTAGTTTTTAGGTTTATATCAAAAGCTGTCATGCCTCTGGCCATAGGACATGAGGATGGTTCACCTTCAAGGCCAGCTGAAGGTCAGACCTGAGTGATGACACCCAGTGTTACAATCACGTGTGACTAGCTGGCATGAGGAAGTGACTAGTCAAATGAAGAAGTGCTTCAGCACCCTGGGCCTGGGAGAGACTTTTAAAGAATGAGTTGTTCCTCTTTTAGTGAGGATTTAGAAGGGACCTGGAAGTAAGTGAAAGACCTAAGTAGCTCAGAGTTAAAATTTAGTTGTCTCTCTCTACTCCTTTATAATACAATCTTGACAAGTTTTCTCTTTAGGATACGTTTTCTTAGAAGGAATTATGACAAATACTGCATGTATCACTTATATGTGGAATCTAAAAAAAAAAATTTATAGGAACAGAGTAGAAAAGTGGTTGGTTGCCAAGAACTGGGGGAAACAGGGAGAGATGAGGAAAAGAAGAAGACAAACTTTCAGCTATAAGATGAATAAGGTCTGAGAATCTAGTGTACAACATGGTGACTATAGTTGATAACATTGTATTGTATAATTGAAATTTGCTGACATTAGAAATTAAATGTTTATATAGGTATAATGTGCATATATACATGTATATAAATATTAGTGATATGTTAATTAACATAAATGGGAAGAATCCTTTCACAATGTACCCATATATCAAATCATCACGATGAGCATTTTGAATATCTTTTAATTTTATTTGTCAATTATAACTCAATAAAGCTGGAAAAAGATACAATCTTGATAACTTTTCTCTATCATGACACATTTCTTAGAGGGAACTATGAGAATGTGTGGGTGTATAAAGGGACATGAAGAAATGTGCCTGTGAAGAGAAAAACAAGTTGAAGGTGATGTAGAAAAATGTTGGGGTTCAGAGTCGATGGCCAAGAAAGAATTCTTGAGATGTCCTTGGTGCAAAAAGGTGGTTTTATTAAAGCATGGGAACAGGATGCGTGGGCAGAAAGGGCTGCATTGGGGTCGTGAAGAGTGGCCGACTATATACTTACAAGTTGAGAAGGGGATAGGTAGAGCATAAGTCTCTAAGGAATTTTGGAAACAAGGGCTCCAGGATTATGAGGGGGCTAGCTATTTTTAGGAATAGGTCATTTATTACTGTTTAGTTAAAACTCAGTCGTAAGACCCTTTAGATGTAAATCAGTGGACCATATGCTTGGAGGATGATTCCTAACATGTATGGGGGAGGGTGGAGATAAAGGGAGCTTCCAAAGGAATTATGTTTTTTAAAAGTATTTTATTATTTTTATTTTTTATTATTATCATTTTTAAAGATTTTATTTATTTATTCATGAGAGACACAGAGAAAGAGGCAGGCATGGGCAGAGAGAGAGCAAGCCCCATGCAGGGAGCTTGATGTGGGACTCGATCCCAGGTCTCCAGGATCACACCCTGGGCTGAAGGCAGATGCTCAACCGCTGAGCCACCCAGGCATCCCTTAAAAGTATTTTATTAATTTATTTGAGAGAAAGAGAGAAAGAGATGGTGCACATGAGCAGGGGGAGGGGCAGAGGGACAAGCACACTCCCTGCTGAGCAGGGAGCCCAACATAGGGCTCCATCCCAGGACCCTGAGATTATGACCTGAGCCAAAATTAGATGCTTAACTGACTGAGCCTCTCAGGCACCCCAGGAATTTTTATATGTTAAAGAAGACTCACAGGATCCTGGTGGGTCGGGCTAATATTGCCTGTTGCCCTTGGCAAAGTGTCAACATCCAGGCAGTGGAGTCCCTAGAGGAATGTCACTCTACCTGTTTCAAGGACTTGTCAATGGACTGTAAGTAGTAAGGGAATTTAATTCTTTCTTTTGCTTTGGTTTTCCATATTGAAGGGGCTTTGAAATGAAACCTCTTTTGCATGATCTCAAATTTCATGCTGGGGATTTTGTTGGCTTTTCAGCTCTTTATGGAAAGAAGGCTTTGGTGTACAGGTAGCATTTCCATTAGAATTGGACCAAGTTATTTTATATAAGTAAGAAAGAGAAAGGCAAATGGGTCATTTATGCTTTGGGGATACAGCTATATTTTTCTCCTCCTAGTGCCTGTCTTCCCAGCAGATGGGGTGGTTAGAGGCAGAGGTGAGGTAGAATTTTAGATCTATAGAATCACACACAACTGCATACTTGACCCACTTCTGTCCCTCAGGCTTCCTCTTTATTTTTCCCAAGAAGTATTGAAAAGTATTGGCTTCATATCAGATCCAGAAAGAGTTGGAGGGAGCTACATAGAGACTTAAAAAAATGACCTGATGAAATATAATCCTGTCTATGTTAGGAGATCTAAAATTGAATATAGATAAACATCTTTTATTGTTTGAGTTGAACATCACATTTCATTGGTAAATAGTGTGAGCTTGGTTATTCCAGTGATGGATGTCAGCTAGAAATAAACCCCTAGAGACTGGTTTTGCCTTTTTTTCAGTTCAGAGGAGGTCTCAGAGAGGTTTCTGGCACATTTTCTCACAGCCAAGCCCCAGCTCCTTTTGAGAGAAGGGTTGTTTCTTCTTTTTTTTTTTAAGATTTTATTTTTCCATGAGAGACACAGAGAGAGGCAGACACATAGGCAGAGGGAGAAGCAGGCTCCCCACAGTGAGTCCCATGCGGGACTCGATCCCAGGACTCCAGGATCATGATCTGAGCCAAAGGCAGGTGCCCAACCACTGAGCCACCCAGGTGTCCCAAGAGGAGGGTTGGTTCTTTGGGCTGTTCAACCTGGGGTACTTCACCTTGCTGTTGGGCCTGTCTTGGTCTACTGGAGAGTTCAGCTGGCTACAAAACATGGCCACCCGTGACATAGGCTCCCAAATCTCTAAATAGACCAGAGATCAGGAAATCAGGTCCTGAGCAAGGAACCTGTTTTCAAGCAAACAGCAGGCTTTGTGAGCACAGTAGAGTCATAAGCCAAGTTCCTTTTTTTTTTTTTTATAAGCCAAGTTCTGACAGAATTTCTGGTCCCAGAGTGAAGAGACGTTCCCTCTGTTTCTGACACCTTTGTGGTGTCAGAGGCCTTAAGAGTTGAGAGGCACAGCCTGGAAGGGAAAGGGTCAGACCTTCCAACTCTTCTCTAGTTTCAGGAAAATAAGTAAGAATGATTTTTCAGGAAGGATACCATGTGCAAAAGAAGATTCCTGGACCCCAGAAGGAGGCAAGGGGAGAAGAGAGGAAACAGATGTTTGAATAGAAAAAGGACCCAGGAGGCTGTTACGCTGTGTCGATGATGTAATGCTCCATTGAAATGCCTCCTAATGAGAGATGTGCGGGCTGTCCCTTGCCCTGGGAGTGCAGAGTGTTCCCCTGCAGGTGTGCACACCTGAGTCCCAGACAGCAACTCACAAAGAAACTTGTGCTTGCTCCAATCTGTGTATGTCACTTTGGCCCAATCTGGGCCTCAATGCCTGGATGCTGATTACTCTGGGGATAGAGACTGGAATAAGCTCTGCCAAGTGGTTCAGGAAGAGCTGATGAACCAGGGTCAGAGAGAGAGGATGACAGAGCTTGAGCAGCCTGTCCCTCAGTCTCCTCATCTCGGGCTTTCTAACGCTGCTTTCCTTAGACTGCTGTCTTCCTTTGACCATCCCCTAGAATTTTATTTTCTATGGGCTTCTCCTGGAAATCCCCAACTGTGCACAGGCCCTCCCTAAGGATATAGATCCTCCCTAAGGACTAGGTGACACACTTTATTCAACCCCACCTTTATGGGGAGAACTGATAGATGCCATAGAAGTGTTTTTTTTTTAAGTAGTGGAAAACCTATCAAGTCCTTACTTTAAACCTGCCAGTGGCATTCTCTTGCCCATCCCTATAGCATCATCTTGTACTACTCTACCATCACTTATTATTCTCTGGCTTTCTATCAATTTCTAGAGCATTCCAGACTTTATCTCACCATGAGGATTTGGCACTAGCTCTTTTCTCTGCTTGGAAAGCTCTTCCCTGAGATTCTTGATGTCTGACTTCTACTTATTCTTCAGTTCTCAGGGCATAGTCAGTGCCTAGTACATACTTGCCACCAAGGAAACACGGAAAGGGAACAGATCGTAGTGGGGCAACTGTGTTCATTTTAGCCTGGAGGCAAGAGAGGGCTGCAGAGGGTTGGTGGAGAGTCCAGGTTTGGGGGTGAGGACGAGAATTTCCTCTGTTACTCAAGGAGCAAAGCCGAGGTGCATGGCTGGGTACATACTAGGAATTCCCTCATAGGTACTGCTGTAACCTGGACCCAGGGGGAAAAAAACACCACCTGGTCAAACTAATTTATTGACATACTCTAAGAAAACCAAATAGAAAGCCCTGGGATTGCTGGAGAGGATTTCATTTACACTTTAATTAAAGGACTAATTATTAAATAATCATCTCTTCTTGGCTTATTGCCATTTTTGAGAGAGATATTTTTCCAAACTCCTTCCCACTTGCTGGCTGGAATACGTGTACCTCCTCCGCATGTTCACACTACTTTGCCTCTCTCCATTAGGACACTTAGGTTGGTGGACTGTGCTTGGCAGTTATAAGTCTTTTTCAACTGGTTGTGAGCTTGGTGAGGGGAGCATCCATATCACTAACAGGACTCTGCAAGTGCTAGACGGTTGTCGTTGGGTGAATAAATGAAACATTTTCTGACCTTCAATATAGCTGCCCCTGTCTTACTGTAGTCACTCACTCATTTATTCAACAAACTTCTTTTTAGCAATGACTTGATAGCCTTCCACTGGGTGCTGGGGTTACAAAGGCAGAAAAAAACCCCTTCTTTTCTCACACAGCATTCACTGTCTAGTGGAGGATACAGATGAGCTAACAGGTTACTGCAGTGCAGTGTGGTAAGTGCTAATTGAGAGAAAGTAGAAGGTGTTCTGGGGACACACATGTGAGACTGCAGAGCATTCCACAGCATGTGAAAGGGCCTAGAGGGAAGAAAATGAGGAGCAATTGAAAAAAACCTTCAGTTTGGCTGGAGCAGATAGTAAGTCTATAGTTTCTAGATCTGCTAGCCAGAAGTTCTGGCCTTGGAAACTATGTCTTTTGGGTTAGCTATCACCCTGGGCAAGCAAAACACGTTCTCTGACCACCAGGCCCACAGACTACATCCTGAAAAAGCCCACAGAGACTAAATGTACCTGCCTCTCACCCCGTCCAACACCAAAAAACAAAAAGACAAAAACTTACCATAAACAAAGTGAAAAGACAAGTATTAGTATCCAGAGTGTGTTGAGAACTCCTATAAATCAATAAGAAGGCAAGCAATCCAAAAGAAAAATGAGCAAAGGAAAGGGAATTTATAGAGTAGGAAACACAAATGGCCGACAAATTGGAAAAAAGAATGTGGCAGCTGCATTAGTAGTCAAGGAAGCAAAAATTAATCACAATGAGATGTCATTTGACACCTACCAGACTGACAGAAATTAAAGTCTGACAGTACCAAATGTTGGCTAGAATGTAGAGCAAAGAGGATTCACATTCCCTCCTGTTAAGTAGGAGCATAAACCGGCTTTGCATACTTGAGAAAGCAATTTGGCAATATCTCATAAACTTGACAACATGCATACGACCCAGCAATTATACTGCTGTACATAAGCCCAGGGAAACTTTACATGTGTATGTGTAAACAAGGACCATTCATTTTAGCATCGTTTCTAATGGCAAAACATTGGAAACCACCTAGGTGTCCACTAACAGAATCACGTATAGATAACATCAGGTATGTTTAGATGGTTGACTTCTAAATAGTAGATAAAAAGAATGATCTAGATCCATTTGCAACAAAATGTCAAGAGAAGATGTGAATTGCAGTATATGTACATTTTAAAATACACCAAAACTATACTCTGTTGTTCATGGATGCATGTGAATACATTTAAAGTATAGACCAGGAATCCTTGGGTGGCTCAGTGGTTTAGTGCCTGCCTTTGGCCCAGGGCGTGATCCTGGAGTCTCAGGATCGAGTCCCACATCAGGCTCCTGCATGGAGCCTGCTTCTCCCTCTGCCTGTGTCTCTGCCTCTCTCTCTCTGTGTCTATCATGAATAAATAAATAAAATCTTAAAAAAAATAAACTATAGACCATGTTCTGGAATAATGCACCAAATTTATGATGGTGATTGCCTCTGAGGAGGGGGAAGGATAATGGGATTGTGAGTGTGGGCCAAGATGAACTAAATTTACCTGTAAGCTTTTCTCTCTTTTATTTATTTATTTATTTATTTGTTATAATTTTAAAAAAATATTTTAATTTTATTTATTCATGAGAGACACAGAGAGAGAGAGAGAGGCAGAGACACAGGCAGAGGGAGAAGCAGGCTTCATGCAGGGAGCCTGCTTTTCTCTCTTTTATATATGAGCACTAGTGTGCTGATAAATGTTTAACAGCTCTCCAGGAATCAAAAAAACCTTGATTTATGGCATTGGTGGATTTCCAAGGAATGATACTCCCACCATCGCCAATTTTAAGCTACCAAAGATTTAGCAATCAGCTCTCAAAATTGCTGAAAATTTAACAAACAGCTTTTGACACTAAATGTGAAGTGGCTGCAGTGCAACATTCTGTGCATGTGTGTGTGTAAAAACTTGAAGCATGATGACAATATTAATGGCCTCAGTTCTGTATAATGGAAATATATATATTTGTTATCTTCTGAAGTTTTATGGACATTTTGAATTTCTTGAAAAAATAAAGGAGACAATTCTATAAGAATCAGAGTGGGTAAAAATACCTGCCAGTTTAAATTATAATTGGAAGTAGAGTGAAGCAAGGCTTTCTTTATCCTAGATGTCTTTCTCCATAGCTCCCATTTAAATAACTTGATAATTGTTGACTATATTGAATAAACACCCAGCAAGTCAAGCACCTGTGCTGGTGACCTGGTCTGATGAACTAGAAGGAGCCTTCATAAATAGCAAATGTTTATGGTCAATTAAAAAAAAAAAACTTATAAGAAAATAAACCTGGCCAACTGAACAGAATGGTTTAAATAATTCCCAAGTATCCTTCACAAGGCCTGACACTTGGTTGACATGCTATCAGAATATGTCTCACTCTATGGATGCACCACAAAAATAATTGCTGGATAATTTGGACAATATATTTTTTTAATGAGCTTCAAAATTTTAGAGAAGTGATGAGATATTATCCTGCCTTATGTGTGTCGGTATTGCTTCTGTTACTGCAAATTGAAAAAGGCTCAACTATTAGAACCTGTGCAAGGAACAGAGCAGTTAAATATAGTAACAGGTGCCTCAGTTTCACTCTGTTATTTAGTGAGTCTCTACAGTGAATCTAGTTTTGATGGCTTTAAAACTTTTGTGAGCTCATCAGGTGTGCACTTCACTGAAGCATACACAATGAGGAGGCTCTTCTTTTCTTAGTGATCAAAACTTTCATTTCTGGAGATCAAAATGGGAAACCACGTATCCAAAAAGAAATGCCTCAAAATAATCTCCTTTCTCCCTCTTCTAGTAACCATTTATAAAATAATTTATTTTAGAAATTATATTCAGAAATTTATTCTAAAAATAAGCTATTTGCTATCTATATTGTGAAATACATTTATATTTGCAAAATTCATACTTTATAAAAAAACTGTTTATATTACAAATCATATTTATAAAAGTTACAAATTTATAAAATAAGAATAAATCTATATAAAATATACACTTTATAAGTTATTTGTAGATCTATAATGTGTATATGAATTTTCTATATTCTCTAAACAAATTTCTATTTTACAAATAAACACTGGAATACATAGAGCATTAATAAAAACATTTATATTTTGGAACTAGATACAAAGAGAATTATTATTTGCTATGACAGTTGCATATAATAAAAATCCTGTTATATTAAACATTTATGTATACAAATACCATAGGTAAAACCTGCCCATGGAGATGCTACACATAGATTGTATATTCTTGACCATTTCTAGCCTGTATAGCACGCTTTTTAGACAGATGATACTTCTATAGAACTAGGATCATTGTTTTGTTGCCTAACAAAAACAAAAACAAAAACAAAAAAACCTGCAGTCTCAATACTCAGGAATTATCTTTCTTAACTGTTTGATGTATTTTTCTTCCAACGTTATATATATACCTAATATGTATATTGTATAATACATTCATAGTCTTTGACCTTCACTGCATGTTAAAATCACCAGGGGAAGGTTTAAAAAAAATACCAGTGCCAGGATCCCACACCCAGAACATTTGAGTCAATCTCTGGGTATGAGATCTAGGCATGGGTATTCTTAGAAGCTCCCTAGGTGAGTTTAATGTACAGTTCAGGTTGAAGACTACTATGATGTATTTATGTCATTTTGGAGTTTTTGGTTGCAAGTAACAGAAACATCACTGAAAACTGGCTTTAAAAATGTCTTTTGGTTCCTGTTAATTGAAAAGTCTAGATACAATGAAGGCTTCTAGCATCATGTGATCAGATTCTAGCTAAAATTCTCTGAAAGTCTCTTGGCTGCTCTCTTTAAGGGGCCAGCTTCACTCATGGCTCAAATCTTGAAGGAAAAGGCACATAGCTTCTGGGGACTCACAGCAGGCTTTGAAGTTTTCCTCCAACTGGACCAATATGAGGTAATAACTGCTGCTGGGTGACTGCCTTGGGCTCTTGACTTAGGCTTAATACTATCCATCCATGCACAGATACTGCCAAGAGGAGAGGGGGAAATGGGGATGCTTTTAGGAAGAGGACAAGGGGGTGAGATGTTGGATAGGTAATTAAGGAATGTTTACATTCTACACCATAAAGGTATTTAGCCACTTTTTACAAAAGGTTTTATTTATTTAAGTAACTTCTACACTCAGTGTGGCGCTTGAACTCATGACCCTGAGACAGAGCCACACAGAGTCTTCTGACTCAGCCAGCCAGGTGCCCCAAGGAACTAAACTACTTTTTTTTTTAAGATTCTATTTTTAAGTGACCTCTATACCCAATGGCTAGAACTCCCAATCTCAAGATCAAGAGTCGCATACTGAGCCAGTGAGGCACTCCTAGACACTTGGAATCACACTAGATAGGGTTTGTTATCTTAATTTAAAAATACACACAGCATTATATTTAAATGTATTTTGAAACATGATTTTTAATTAATTCCAGACTAGTTTATCATATGGATGCACTATTATTTAACCTTTGCACTTTCTTTGTACGTTTTAAGCTTCTTCTAATGCAGCAATCCCTGGCTTTAAACTATTTATGACCATATGACCCAATTTCCCTGGGACTAGCACTGTTAAACATCTGTTGTCCTGGAATAATTATTAACATTGCCTTATTTAACTCTCAAAAGTATTCTGGTTTGGAAGAAAAATTACAATGTCATCCTAATTTAAACATAAATATCTAATATCTGTCCATTTATCTGATCATTTCCTTAAGACAGATTCTTGGAAAAGGAATTTCTGGGTAAAAGAACAGAAACATTTTTAAAGGTTCTTGATACATATTGATAAGTTGTTTTACAGAAGTTATACCATATTATACTCCAACCAGCAGTGCATGAGATAGATTATTATTCTTTTTTCTCCTTTCAAACTGGCAAATGTTTAAAAAAAAAAAAGGAGAGGAAATAGGTAATATTCAGTGCTGACAAGAGTTTTAGGAGATGATCTGATTAGTTCTTAGATCATGATAAGCCTCAATATTATTTTCACATACTGAGTGACCATTTGTGTATCTTATTTTGTGACTTATCTGTTTATGTTCTTTGTTCAGTAAGAGTCCTTCTATATGAATGCTTTATCCATCGTATTTGTTGAAATCTTTCCTGTTTTCATTTTGTTTATTATCTTTCTTGTGGCCTTTATGTATTTAACTGTCAGTACTTTCCTTTTCTCCCCCATTGCTTTTATGCTGGAAAGTCCTTTATTATCCTGACAGTAGATTGATATTCCACCTTATATTTACAATGCTTTAAATATTCTTACAGGTTTTTTTTAAACAAAGGAAATTAACTCTTGAATACATTTGGAGTTCATTTTGATATCAACTTTGAAAAAATGTTCTTACTTTATTTTCTTTTTCCAATAGAAAAATTAATTTCTCCTCTATCAATTTGATTGAAATTGTCTTACAGATATAATTTAGGGAAGAACCAACATCTTTTTTTAAAAAAAAATTTAATTAATTAATTATATTTATATTTATTTGACAGAGAGAAGGAGAGTAGCAGAGGGAGAGGGAGAAGCAGGCTTCCTGCAGGGAGCCTAACATGGAGCTCAATCCCAGGACCCTAGGATCCTGAACTGAGCTGTAGGCAGATGCTTTCACTGACTGAGCCACTGAGGCATCCCAAGAACCAACATCTTTATGATGATCAGCCTTATGCTTATTATTGAGGCACTTTGTACATCTCTCCATTTATTCTAATTTTTAAAATCTCTCAGCTTATTCATGGAGTTTTCTTTGAATAGGTCTTTTGTACTTCTTAGTGAGATTATTTCTGATTATTTCATATATCATATTTTCTCATGGGTTATTGCTGTTACCTGGGAAGGCTGTGGATTTTTTTTTGTATACAGCCACTTTCTTAGATTTTCAGTTGATTGATTATATTGGCATTTCTAAGAAGACAAGCATATAATTAATAAGAATTATAATTATGTATCCTTTCTAATCATTTTTCTAATTAATTTTTTGTATTTTATTGATAGCATTCCTAGAAAATGTTAATAATGCTGATTGTAGGGGGAGTTCTTGTTTTACCTCCGACTTTAAAGGAAATGCTCTCAGTGTCTTATCCTTAAGTAAGATATTGGCATTTGAATTAAGAAACTTTTTTTGATATTCCATTTATTTTTTTATTTGAATTATTTTTATTTTATTTTTAAAAGGTTTTATTTATTTATTTATTCATGAGAGACACAGAGAGAGGCAGAGACACAGGCAGAGGGAGAAGCAGGCTCCCCGTGGGGAGCCAGATGTGGGACTCGATCCAAGGACTCTGGGATCACACCCTGAGCCAAACACAGACGGGCTCAACGGCTGAGCCACTCAGGCTCCCTGAATGTTTTATTTCAGTCCTTCAGTGCTCATCAGGACAAGGGCACTCCTTAATCTCCATCACCTATTTCACCCATCCTGCCACCTAGCCCCCCTCTGGTAACCATCAGTTTGTTCTCTGTGGTTAAGAGTCTGTTTCTCTCTCTCTCTTCCCCCCCTTTATTCCTTTGTTTTGTTTCTTAAATTCTACATATGAGTGAAATTGTGTTGTTATTGTCTTTGACTTATTTTGCTTAGCATTACACTCTCTGGCCCCCACTGGCTGCTCTGAAAAGCCGTCTTTGCATTGTTCCCAGTTCACCGCAACCACCTCTGCCCCGTGGCCTCCCGCAGCTTTCTCGCTGGAGTCCTTGGACTCTTGCTCTTTTCAATCCGCTGCAACGGATCACCAGCGTGCCCCAGCCAAGGACACCAGCTCCGAGATCACCACCAAGGACTTCAAGGAAAAGAAGGCATTTGCGGAGGAGGCAGAGAATGGAAGAGACACACCTGCTAATGGGAATGCTAATGAGGAAAATGGGGAACAGGAGGCTGACAATGAGGTAGTTGAAGAAGAGGAGGAAGGAGGGGAGGAAGAGGAGGAGGAAGGGGATGGAGAGGAAGAGGATGGAGATGAAGATGAGGAGGCCGAGGCAGCTACGGGCAAATGGTCCACTGAAGATGATGAGGATGACAACGTCGACACCAAGAAGCAGAAGACTGATGAGGATGACTAGACAGCAAAAAAAGAAAAGTTAAACGTAACAACAAAAAATAGACCACCGTGACCTATTCACCCTCTACTTCCCATCTCAGAATCTAAACGTGGTCGCCTTCGAGTAGAATCCCGCCTGCCTGCCCAACAAGGGCAGCGCCACCCACAGATGACACACACTCTCGCCACCCAACCAAAAACCACAATGTGAATTTGCAACAGGGGAGGAAAAAAGAACCAAAAGCTTCCAAGGCCCTGCTTTTTTTTTCTTAAAAGTACTTTAAAAAAGGAAATTTGTTTGTATTTTTTATTTACATTTTATATTTTTGTACATATTGTTGGGGACCAGCCATTTTTAATGATCTTGGATGATCAAACCAGCCTTCAGAGCATTCTCTGTCCTACTTCTGACTTTACTTGTGGTGTGACCATGTTCATTATAATCTCAAAGGAGAAAAAAGACCTTGTAAAAAAAGCAAAACCAACAACAAAAAGCCTTATTCCGAGCATTCTAGTAACTTTTTTTGTGTATGTACTTAGCTGTACTCTAAGTAGTTGGTTTGTATGAGATGGTTAAAAAGGCCAAAGATAAAAGGTTTCTTTTTTTCCTTTTTTGTCTGTGAAGTTGCTGTTTATTTTTTTTGGCCTGTTTGATATATGTGTGAAACAATGTTGTCCAACAATAAACCGGAATTTTATTTTGCAGAGTTGTTCTAACAACAACAACAAAAAGCATTACACTCTCCAGCTCCATCCATGTCATTACAAATGGCAAGATTTCATTCTTTTTTATGGCTGAGTAATATTCCATTGCATATAAATGCCACATCTTCTTGATCCATTCATCCATTAATGGACACTGGGCTGTTTCCATAATTTGGCTATTGTAAATAATGCCAGTATAAACATAGGGATGCATGTATCCCTTTGAATTAGTGTTTTCATATTTTTGGAGTAAATATCCAGTGGTATAGTGGTATGATTACTGGATCATAGAATGGTCCTATTTTTTTTTAAAGATTTTATTTATTTATTTATTCATGAGAGACACACACAGAGAGAGGGCAGAGACACAGCAGAGGGAGAAGGAGGCTCCATGCAAGGAGCCTAATGTGGGACTTAATCCCGGGACTCCAGTATCACGCCCTAAGCCAAAGGCAGGTGCTTAGCCACTGAGCCGCCCAGGAGTCCCAGAATAGTTCTATTTTTAATGTTTTGAGGAACTGCCATACTGTTTTTCACAGTGGCTGCATCAGTTTGCATTCCCACCATAAATGCAAGAGGGTTCCTTTTTCTCCACATCCTCTCCAACACTTGTTTCTTGCGTTTTCAGTTTTAACCGTAAGTGTGAAATGATATCTCATTGTAGTTTTGGTTTGCATTTCCCTGATGATCAGTAATGTTGAGCATCTTTTCATGTGTCTGTTAGACATCCAGATGTCTTCTTTGGAAAATGTCTGTTCATGTCTTCTGTCCATTTTTAAATTGGATTATTTGTGTTTTGGGTGTTGAGTTGTATCAGTTATTTATATATTTTGGATATTAGCCCTTTATTGGGTATGTCATTTGCAAGTATCTTCTCCCATTCAGTAGGTTGCCTTTTAGTTTTGTTGATGTTTTCTTCAGGTGAGCAGAAGCTTTTTATTTTTATTTTTATTTTATCCCCATAGTTTATTTTTGCTTTTGTTTCCCTTGCGTCGGGGACCTAGCTAGAAAAAAGTTGCTATGACTAGTGTCAGACAGATTACTGCCTGTACTTTCCTTAAAGATTTTTATGGTTTCATAGCTCACATTTAGGTTTTTTATCCATTTTGAATTCATTTTTGTGTATGCTGCCAAAAGGGGTCCAGTTTCATTCTTTTGCATGTTGCTGTCCAGTATTCCCAACACCATTTATTGAAGAGAGTTTTCTCCCCATTGGATATTCTTTCCTTCTCTGTCAAAGATTAATTGACCATATAATAGTGGGCTTATTTCTGCGGTTTCTATTCTGTTCTATTGATCTATGTGTCTATTTTTGTGTCAGAACCATACTGTTTTGATTACTATAACCTTAACAACCTAACTTAAGTTCTGGAATTGTGATGCCTCCAGCTTTGCTTTTGTTTTTCAAGATTGCTTTGGCTATTTGGGGTCTTTAGTGGTTCCATACAAATTTTATAATTGTTTGTTCTAGTTCTGTGAAAAATATTCTTGGTATTTTGATAAAGATTGCATTAAATGGGTAGATTGATTTGAGCAGTATAGACATTTTTACAATATTTATTTTTCCAAACCATGAGTATGGGATGTCTTTCCATTTCTTTGTCATCTTCAATTTATTTCATCAGTGTTTTATAGTTTTCAGAGTACAAGTCTTTCACCTATTTGGCTAGATTTATTCCTAGGTATCTTATTATTTTGGGATAATTAATCAATTATTAATTGTAAATGGGATTGTTGCCTTAATTTCATTTTCTGCACATCATTATTGGTATATCGAAATGTAACAGATTTCTTTTTTTTTTAAAGATTTATTTATTCATGAGAGACACAGAGAGAGAGGCAGAGACACAGGCACAGGGAGAAGGAGGCTCCATGCAGGGAGCCCGATGTGGGACCTGATCCCGGGATCCTGGGATCATGATCTGGGCTGAAGGCAGAAGCTCAACCACTGAGCCACCCAGGCGTCCCTGAAATAGATTTCTGTACAATGATTTTGTATTCTGTGACTTTACTGCATTTATTTATCAGTTCTAGTAGTTTCTTGGTGGAGTCTTTAGAGTCTCAATTGTGTCATCTTCAAATAGTGAAAGTTCTACTTCTTCCTTACTGATCTGGATGCCTTTTATTTCTTTTTGTTGTCTGATCACTGTGGCTAGTACTTCCAGTATGTTGAATGCTTTTTTTTCATCTATTGAAATGATCATATGATACTTATCCTTTCTCTTATTGATGTGATGTGTCATGTTGCTTTGTGAATATTGAACCACCCTTGCAAGTTAGGAATAAATCCTACTTCATTGTGGTGAATGGTTTTTTAAAACGAAATGTTGGATTTGGTCTGGTAGTATTTTTTAAAATATTTTATTTATTTATTCACAAGAGACACAGAGAGATGCAGAGAGAGAGAGAGGCAGAGACACAGGCAGAGGGAGAAGCAGGCTCCACGCAGGGAGCTCAACACGGGACTCAATCCCGGGTCTCCAGGATCAGGCCCTGGGCTGAAGGCGGTGCTAAACCGCTGAACCACCCTGGCTGCCTGGTCTGGTAGTATTTTGTTGAGGATTTTTGCATCTACGTTCATCAGGGATATTGGCCTGTAGTTCTCTTTTTTTTGTGTTGTCTGGTTTTGGTTTCAAGATAATGCGGCCTCATAGAATAAGTTTGGGTTTTCCTTCCTTTTCTACTTTTTTAGAAAGGTTTGAGAAGAATAGATATTAACTCTTCTTTAAATGTTTGCTAGAATTTGCCTGTGAAGCCATCTGGCTCTGGACTTTTGTTTTTTGGGATTTTTAAAAAAAGATTTTATTTATTTATTTGAGATAGAGATAGAGAGAATATACAAGTGAGGGGAGGGGCAGAGGGAGAGGGAGAAGCAGACTCCCCAGTGAGCAGGGAGCCTGGGGCCATCCTGGGACTCTAGGATCACAATGTGAGCTAAAAGCAGATGCTTAACCAACTGAGCCATCCAGGCACCCCAGCAGTTTTTTGATTGTTGATTCAATTTCTTTGCTGGTATTTGGTCTGTTCAAATTTTCTGTTTATTCCTGCAGCAGTTTTGGTAGGTTATATGTTTCTAGGAATTTATCCACTTCTATGTTGTCCAATTTGTTGGCATATAGTTTTTCATAATATTCTCTTATAATTGTATTTCTGTGGTGTTGGTTATTATTTTTCTTCTCTCATTTGTGATTTTATTTACTTGAGTCCTTTCTCTTTTTTTTCTTGGTAAGTCTGGCTAGAGGCTTATTAATTTTCTTGATTATTTGCAAGGAGCCAGCTCCTGGTTTCATTGATCTATTCTACTGGTTTTTTTTAGTTTTTATATCATTTATTTCTGCTCTAATCTTTATTTCCTTCATTCTCCTGGCTTTAGGTTTTGCTTGTTGTTCTTTTTCTAGCTCCTTTAGGTATAAGGTTAGGTTGTTTATTTAACATTTTTTCTTTCTTCATGAGGTAGATCTGTATTGCTATAAATTTCCCTGGATTAAGTAACTTTTTTTTTTATCTTAATGAAGAAACATCCTTCTATTTCAAGTTTATTAAAAGATTTTTCATTTTGTTTTTAAAAATTGAATTTACTCAAAAGTATTTTTGCTGTTTGTTAATAAACACAATATTTTCTTCCTTTACTGCTCTGATGTGATGAATAATGTGGTTAGGTTTAATTATATTGAAATATCTTTATATTCCTGTAATAAACCATATTTCATATTATTCATATTGTTATTTTTATGTACTGTTGGATTCACTTTGCTGGTACTTTATATGCAAGTTTTGCGCATATACTCATAAATAAAATGGTCTTATGTTTGTGTGTGTGTGTATGTGTTTGTACACGTTTTATCTTTATCAGCTTGGAATAAGGATCATGATTAAAAAATAACTGGGAAGGTTTCCATTTTTTTCCTTGTTTTTTAATTTTATAACTGTCTTTTTTATTTCCTTTTTCTTCTTTTTCTTAACCTTTTGCTTTGGATTTCTGTTTTATCTTACCTTCAAAGTAGGTGTACCATCTCACTTGACGGTGAGCTCTAAGAGAGTAGGGACAGGGTCTATATTTTCTCCTCATTCTGTCCCCAGCTCCTTGGAGCAGAGATGTAAGGAGATGGATGTGGAAATGAAGTATTCTATAGCCCAAAGAATTTTGGTGATGGGCTTTAGATATTAGGATTGTTTCTTCCTTTAGGTTCCATCATCCCCTCTCACTTGCTTCTCCTATTTATTAACCACCCCTTTACTCCTTAACCTCTTCTAGTCTTATCTCCATTCTCAGCACTCTACTGAAACCATTCAAGTCTGTTCTCACCAGCGACCTTTTAATTGCCCAAATGACCTTTCCTTGTTTCTCATTTTCCTTGTTCTCTATGTAATAATTGCATTGTTATCTTTAAATTCTCTCCTCTCGGGATCCCTGGGTGGCACAGCGGTTTAGCGCCTACCTTTGGCCCAGGGCGCAATCCTGGAGACCCGGGATCGAATCCCACGTCGGGCTCCCGGTGCATGGAGCCTGCTTCTCCCTCTGCCTATGTCTCTGCCTCTCTCTCTCTCTCTCTCTCTGTGACTATCATAAATAAATAAAAATTAAAAAAAACTTTAAATTCTCTCTTCTCTTGGCATCTGGCACTGTGCACTGCTTTTTCTTGCTCTTCCATCTCTAACCACTACTGTCTAATGTTCCCTCAATTCTCATCTTTTCTAAAACCCTTTACATTTGAACATTCCTTCCACCAGATTCTGTTTTCAGCCTTTGCTCATTTCTGTGTCCATTCTTAGTAATTGAGTTCACTTCTGTGTCTTGAACTATGTAGGTGACATCTGTGAAAGTTCCTGGTACAGTAACTATGACATGATAGGTGCTCAAGAAATGTTACTTCAATTTGAACTTCAAGTCCCTATGTCTAGGCTTGACCACTCCTGAACCCCAGTTTTGAGTTTCCAACTGGCTATCAAATCTTTTCATTGAGGCATCCTTTTAACACTACAAATACACTATGTGTACTCCCCAATTTCCCTACTCCCATTTCCTTCTCTTCAATTTCCTTATTTCTATTTCTTGTAATAATTTGCTTGGCCATAACTTAGTAGTTTCATTCCAGAGAAACGTCATGCTATAAAAAAAGGTCTCATTGCACAAAACAGGTTTTCCTTTTTTTAAAAAAGATTCTATTTATTTATTCATGAAAGACGCGGAGAGAGAAAGGCAGAGATGTAGGCAGAGGGAGAAGCAGGCTCCAGGCAGGGAGCCTGATGTGGGACTCGATCCTGAGACCGCGGATCACGCCCTGAGCCAGGGGCAGGTGCTCAACCGCTGAGCCACCCAGGCATCCCCAAAACAGGTTTTCCAATGGTAAAATGGAAGTAGAGTGGGGCTAGAGCAGAGGTACCTAACTTAAATGTGCATAGGCACTAGGCAGATAATACAGATTGAATGAAATTGGCCTAATGTAAGACAATGTCCACTTGTGGGAGTGGTGGAGAATGGAGAGTACATGCTTTGTATAATGTGGACAGTGTACCAGCAAACTATGGTCATACAAAAATGTTGGTCTAATATTGAAAGATGTCAAGGTTTTTCAGGAGAAGCTGGACCGTAATGTCAACTTCCAAAGGTTGGCAGCTAATTCAGTTAAAAAATAATTGAGTCTAAACAAAACACATCTGTGGGCTGGCAGTTTGTGATCTTGGCACTAAAGACTTTTCAGACTCGTAATTACAATGCTATTTTCCTGTAGAGATTTTTAATAAAATTGGCTTTATTGAAGTATAATTTCCATACAATAAAATGCATCTGGTTTAAATGTATACACTGGTGTAACCACTACCTCAATCAAAATGAATAACATTTCTTTGCAACTTTCTAGTAAATCCTTCCTGGCCCACAGCTGCTGCTCTAATTTATGCTACCATAGTTTAGTTTTGCCTGTTATGGAACTTCATTTAAATGGAATCAAACAGTATGTACTCTTCTATGTCTGGATTCTTTCACTGGGCATAATGTTTTTGAGATTCATTCATGTTTTTTGCATATCAATAGTGTATTCTTTTTATTGGCATGTGGTATTTCATTTTATAAATAAATGGCAATTTGTTTATCCATTTTCCTGTTATCTATCTATTTTCCTGGATGTTTTGGGGTTGTTTCCTATAGGAATTTTAAGTAAAAGTGGAGTTTAAAAAATGATAAATGTTTAGTTATAAAACCTAGAAATCACTGAGCCAATCCAGCTTTTGATTATAGTTAGCTGTTGTTTAAGAGTAAGTTGCCTCTCTGTTCCACTCACTTTATTATCTTTAGCTTGGATTTCTTCCACATCCCTATCACCTTTATCATTTATCATCCATTGTCACCATAGACAAATCATCAGCCTACAATGGATGCAGAACAGATACGACCCTAGCAATACTTGCTTCCTCATTTGAGGTACTAGTTCCTAATGACAGTGTTCACTATTTAGTTATAGATTTTATAGGTCTATATGATGCAAATCATATATCCTAATTAGTTGATTGTACTTGGAAGCCTTATTAGTAGGAGAAATGCCTGTTTGCCATTCCTGGACATTCAGGTTAGAAATTTTGATGAATAAACAGAACATGACTGAAGATAACCTTGAATAATTAGCCGTGAAATCTTTGTGACTATAAACCTCAAGATAAAACTCAAAATATACCAAATATCAGCATATTGGATGTGCACATTTATGAATTCATGCAACAGACATTTAATTTTGTTTGTTCTAATTTTTTCAAAAAATAACTACCGTTGAAGCATCTTCTATAACCTTCCAAGGTCTTATTGCCCTCCCTCCTTCTCTCCCAGTGATAACTGCTATCCTGAACTTGAACTTGATATTTAACGTTCCATGCATATATATATACTTTTACATATATTTAACATTTCCATGCATATATTAAAAAAGATTTATTTATTTTAGAGTGGGGGGGGCAGAGAGAGAGGGAGAGAGAGAATCTTAAGCAGACTCCATGCTGGGCATGTATGGGGCTCGATCTCAAGATCCTGAGATCATGACCTGAGTCAAAACCAAGAGTTACATGCCCCTATATATAGGGGCACATGGGTAGCACAGTCAGTTAGCATGTAACTCTCTCTCTCTTTTCCTTTTTAAAATGATGCAAGCAGCATCTTGTATTTATTATTTTGCAATTTGCTTGCTTTGCTCAATGTTGTTTGTGACATTTTCCATTTTGATACATGTAGCTCTAGTAATAACTTCTCTGTAGTATTCAACTGAATGAATGTACCACAATTTATTCACCCATTCTCCTGCTGGTGGTCACTTAGGTGGCTCTTAAATTTTATTATTTTTAAAAAAGATTTTATTTATTTGATAGAGAACACAAGCAGGCAGAACAGCAGGCAGAGGGAGAGGGAGAAGTAGGCTCCTCACTGAGAAGGGAGCCTGATATGGGATATGGGGCTCAATCCCAGGACCATGGAACCATGATCTGAGATGAAAGCAGATGTTTAACTGACTGAGCCACCCAGGTGCCCCTTAAATTTTGTTATTATAAGAAGTAGAGCAATGAGCATTCTTTTTTAAAAGATGTTATTTGTTTATTTGAGAGAGAGAGAGAGAGAGAGAGAGAGAGAGAGAGAGAGAGAGAGAATATGTGCATGATGGGGTGTACAGAGGAAGAGAGAGAACCAGGATCCCCCTTCCTGATGAGGAGGAAGCCCTGGGGTGGGCTCCAGTCCCACGACCCAGAGATCATGACAGCTGAAGGCAGACAGTTAACTGACTGAGCCACCTAGGCACTCCAGCAATGAAATACTAGTCTCCTTGTGTGCAAATGCAAGAGATTCCCTAGGTTTTTTTTTAATTTATTGATTTATTTACTTATTCATGAGGGACACGAAGAGAGAGAGGCAGAGACACAGGCAGAGGGAGAAGCAGGCTCCGTCGGGCAGGGAGCCCGACGTGGGACTTGATCCCGGGTCTCCAGGATCACACCCTGGGCTGAAGGGGGCGCTAAACTGCTGAGCCACCCTGGCTGCCCTGATTATCTAGGGTTTTTAAACTAAAAATGGTATTGCTAGGTTACAGGTTGTGCTTTCTCCAGTCCATCTCATCAAGTGCTTTAGCAGCTCATTCACAATTACTAAATTCACTTTCTCTTTTATTTTTATTTGAGATTTTTCAACTTCATGATGCTACAAAAGCAATATGCGTTCAGTAGTAATTGTACTTCAAGATTTGACTTTTGATCCTTCCCTGGGCTAGTGATATGCAGTATTATACTCTCCTGATGCTGGGCAGTGGTAGCAAGCTGCAGCTGCCAGTCAGCCTCATGATCATGAGGATCAACAAATGAAACAATGACAACCATTCCATACCCATACCATCATTCTGTTTTTCACTTCTAGTACAGTATTTGGTCAATTACATGATATTCAATACTTTATTCTAAAATAAGCTTTGTGTTAGATGATTTTGCCCAACTGTAGGCAGGCTACTGTAAGTGTTCTGAGCACATTTAAGGTATGCTAGGCTAAAGTATGATGTTTGGTAGGTTATATGTATTACATGCATTTCAACTTACAATACTTTAAAAAATATTTTTATTTATTTATTTGAGAGAGAGTGGGAACATGAGCAGGGGGAGGGGCAGAAGGAGAAGCAGGCTGCCTGCTGAGTGCAGAGCCCTATGTGGGGGCTTGATCCTAAGACCCAGAGATCATGACCCAAGCGGAAGGCAGATGCTTAACCAACTGAGCCACGCAGGTGCCCCTCAACTTACAGTACTTTCAACTTATGATGGGTTTATCAAGACCCAAACCCCATCATAAACTGAGGAAGATATATGTTAGAACATTTATGCAGACTTAATTAAGATTCACCCATATTAATACATTTCATTTCTTCTATTTACTAGAATTGTTTAAGTACTGTTTTAATTAACTTGTTTGATTGTTTAGTGCTTGCTAGGGATATTTAAAATATTTTAAAAGAAAATTAAATACACTTGAAAATGCAATTTAAATGTTTAAGGGCATTTAGTTAATTAAGTTATAAATTGCACTGATTAATAAATAGAATAACTTTGTAAATTGAAATGAAAAAATCAAGAGAAACCTGTTCTAAAATTTCTAACTGTAATCAATTGAAATTAAACCCATTTAATAATAGCTTTTTTTTTGCATAAAAGTCACCTTCAATTACACCAAGAAAGTAGCATTGCAATTTTCTTTTAATTCTATTTACCTTTTTAACAATTTTTTTCCAAATTTTTCATTATGCCATTTGTTAAATTGAGGCCACATTTTTTCCTGCCATGCCTGTTTTTCTGCTCTGATCTAGACTAGTTGTTCCCAAGGCCTGCTGCACAGCCATAATACTAAACTTTTTTTCCAGCTCTCATAAGATAAGTGCACTATTTTCTGGATCAGGCCATGACCAAGACGGCTAGTTGCCCTTCAATTTCCATTCACCTCTACTAAAACAGTAATAAGCCCCCTAAGTTTTAGATGGGCAATTAAGGATATTCCACGGCCCTTTTGCAGGTAGCTGTGACTATATAGCTAAGTTCTAGTCAATGAGAAATAAGTGAAAGTGATACCTGGAAGTTCCAGTTTGCACCCTTCATACCCTTCCTTTCTCCATCTTTACACCCACCCATTCCAGTGCCTGCAACATGGATGTATGTGATAGGGCACCAACTTGGAATATGAGATAAGCACCCAGGAAAGGATGAGGCAACAAGATAAAAGAAGCCTAGATTCCTGACTAGGATTCTTGGTTGCTTTTTCATATTGTTTAATTTGAAAATTTTTAAAGCACTTCTTTTTAAAATAATTTCTAACTTAAAAAATGTAACAATAGTACAATAAATTTTTGTATATTTGTAATTGTCTTGCATATCAATAGTACAATGATCAAAATCAGGGAATTAATATTGATAAAATAATCTCATTGACATAATTCATTCAAATTTCATCAATTGCTCATTAATGTCATTTTCCATGTCCAGGATATAATCCTGGAGCTAAATGAAGTATTTAGTTGTCAAGTGTCCTTAGTTTCCTGTAATCCATGATAGTTCCTCAGTCTTTTTTTTTTTTTTTTGCCTTTTATGAGCTGACACTTTTTAAAATTGAGATATAATTGACATATAACATTATATGAGTTTCAGGTGTACAACATAATGATTTGGTATTTGTATATATTGTGCAATGATCACAATAAGTCTAGTTAACACCCATCACACATAGTTATAAACCTTTTGTTTTGATGAGAACTTGTAAGATTTACTCTCAGCAATTTTCAAATATATAATACAATATTACTAAATATAGTTACCATGCTGTAAATTACATCCCATGACTTTCCTTAAAAACAGACACTTAAAAATTACATAAATAAGCATATACTTTATACTTATAACTTGTGATCAATGCTGTGATGGAATAATTGCTATTATTTGCAGTAGTTATACTGTATAAAATCACTGTGAACACTGAATTAGTGACTCCTGAACCATTGCTCTTGGGAAATACAGGGGTAAGTTCCCGTGAGCCTCTGGCCACAGTATTTTCATCAACTGATCAATACATAACCTTGTTTTATGTGTGTCTCTGTTCAAAGGCACTTTAAATATATATTATTGATTCATTAACATTGAATTCACAGCCAACGGTAATATAACTCATGCCTGAATAAAGCTTATCTAACATACATATGATTTATTTAAAATTGGAAATTTGTACCTTTTGACTTCTTTCACCCATTTTGCCTACCCCCGCCCAACTCCTTGCCTCTGGCAACTACCAATTTATTCTCTGTATATATGAGTTTGGATTTTTTTTTCTTAGATTCCTCATATAAGTGAGATCATACAGTATTTGTCTTTCTTTGTCAGTTATTTTATGTAGTGAAATACCCACAAGGTCCATCTTTGTTGTCCCAAATGGCAAGATTTCCTTCTTTTTATGCCTGAATTCGTGTGTGTGCGTGTGCATGCATATGCGCATGTGTACACATACCACATCCATTCCATTGATGGACACTTAGGGTGGTGCTTCCATATCTTGGATAGTATAAATAATTCTGAAATAAACACGGTTCGTGTTTTTCTAAAAAGATTTATTTATTTCAGACAGAGAAAGTGAATGGGGGGAGTGGCAGAGGGAGATAATTGTTTTAAAAAGATTTTATTTATTTATTCATCAGAGGCAGAGAGAGAGAGAGAGAGAGAGAGAGAGGCAGAGACACAGGCAGAGGGAGAAGCAGGCTCCATGCAGAGAGCCCGATGTGGGACTCGATCCCGGGTCTCCAGGATCATGCCCTGGGCCAAAGGCAGGCGTTAAACTGCTGAGCCACCCAGGGGTCCCCAAGGGAGAGAATTTTTAAGCAGATTCTCCAATGAGAACAGAGTCCCTCACAGGGCTCCATTCCATTACCCATGAGATAATGACTTGAGCATGAGTTGGATGCTTAACTAACTGACTGAGACACCCAGGTGCCCTTCAAGTTAGTGTTTTAATTGCCTTTGGATAAACACCCAGAAATGGAATTGCTGGATCATATGACAGTTCATTTTTTAAGAGTATCAACCAGGTATTTTACAGAATTTCTCTCAATTTTGGTTTGTCTGTTATTTCCTTACGATTGAATTCAAGTTACGCATTTTTTTGTGGAAATTACATAGAAATGATGTGTCCTCAGTGCATTATATCAGGGGGCACATGATGTCTTGTCCCATTACTAGTAATGTTGATTTTTTAAAAAAGATTTTATTTATTCGTGAGAGACACACAAAGAGAGGCAGAGACATAGGCAGAGGGAGAAACAGGCTCCCTATGGGGAACCTGATGCAGGACTCGATCCCAGGACCCTAGGATCACAACCTGAACCAAAGGCAGACACTCAACCACTGAGCCACCCAGGTGCCCCAGTAATGTTAGGTTTTAAAATTTTTTAAAGACTTATTAAAATATAGCAGACAGAAAAAAAGTAAAATGATTATAAATTTGTCACAAAATTGACATACCCACGTAACTACCACCAGGTCAAAAAATAAGACATTACTAGCATTCCAAATGTTTCCATCATATCTCTTTCCAATTCCCACTCTTCATCTTCCTTCAAAATTATCAGTCCTGACTTCCAACATTGAAGTTATTTTGCTTCTTCTTGGACTTTATATAAAATAAATCATACAGAATGTATTCTTTTGTGTCTGGTTTCTTTTATTTCAAATGATGTTTGTGCAGTTCATCAAATGGCTGTGAATACCATAGTTTCTTTTTATTTCTATATTGTATCCATGGTAATATTAGTTTTGCTCATTTGATTTAGTTGCCCATTTTTTTTATTGTGGTAAGAATACACTTGACATAAAATTTACCATTCGATTATATAATCCATTGATATTTAGTACATTTAAAATGTGCAACTATCACTTCTATCTAGTTCTAGAACATTTTTGTTACCCAAAAGGAAAACTCATACCATTATCCAGTAACTACCTATTTCCCCTCTCCCAAGCTTCAGGCAAATACTAATCTGTTTTCTGTCTCTATGGATTTGCCTATTCCAGATATTTCATATAACTGGAATCATATAATATGGGGCCTTATGTATCGGGCTTCTTTCTCTCAGCATTTGATTCCCAAGTTCATCTACGTTGTAGCAGGTATCATGACTCCATTTCTATTTATGGTTGAACAATATTCCATTGTGTGGTTATTCCATATCTTGTTTATCCATTCATCAGTTGATGGACATTTAAGTTGTTTCCACTTTTTAGCTATTTTGAATAATGCTGCTATGAAGATTTGTTATAAGTTTCTATGTGAACATACATTTTCAGTTTTTCAGGGTATATTTCTAGGAGGAGAGTTACTGGGTCATAGAGTAATTCCATGTTTAATATCATTGAGGACTTACCAAACTGTTTTCTATACTGGTTGCACAATTTTCAGTCCCATCAGAAATGTGTGAGGATGCTAATCTCTGTACATCTTTGCTACAACTTGCTATTTTCTCTCTTGATTGCAGCCGTCCTAGTGTGAAGTGGTATCTCATGGTTTTGATTTGCATTTCCCTAATGACTTCTGATGTTGAGCATCTTTTCTGTAGGGTTGGTAGTAATGTTCCTACTCTCACTTCTGATTTTAGTAATTTCCATCTTCTCTCTTTTTCCTTAGTCTAGTTAAAGGTTTATCCATTTTTAAAATGATATATTTATTTTTTTGAAAGAGAGAGAGAGCAGGGGGAGGGGCAGTGGGAGAGGGAGAGAGAAACCTAAGCAGACTCCATGCTGAGTGTGGAGCCTGATGTGGGACTCAATCCCATGACCACGAGATTATTACCCAAGCTGAAATCAAGAGTCAGGTGCTCAGCTGACTGCACCACCTGGGCACTCCAGGTTTATCCATTTTGTTGATCTTTTCAAAGAACCAACTTTGATTTCATCAATTTACTCCATTGTTTTTATATTCTCTAATTTATATCTGCTGTAAAATTTATTATTTTCTTCTGGCTTTGGGTTTAGTTTGTTCTTTTTCCCCCTTATTCCTTAAGGTGGAAAGCTTTGTTATTAATTTGAGATCTTCCTTCTTTTTTTTTTTTTTTTTTTTAATGTAGGTATTTACATATATAAATTTCCCACTGAACACTCCTTTCACTGCATCTCCTAAGTTGTGGTATGTTGTTTTTTCATCTTCATTCATCTTAAAATATTTTCCAATTTTTCCTTAGATTTCTTCTCTGACCCATGGATTATTTGAGGGCATAGTGTTTAATTTCCACAGCTGTGTACATTTCCCTATGTTCCTTCTGTTGCTAATCTCTACGTTCATTTCATTATAGTCAGAGAGGATACTTTGTATGATTTTAATCTTTTTTTTTTTTTAATTTTTATTTATTTATGATAGTCACAGAGAGAGAGAGAGAGAGGCAGAGACACAGGCGGAGGAAGAAGCAGGCTCCATGCACCGGGAGCCTGACGTGGGATTCGATCCCGGGTCTCCAGGATCGCGCCCTGGGCCAAAGGCAGGCGCCAAACCGCTGCGCCACCCAGGGATCCCTGTATGATTTTAATCTTTTCAAATTTATTGAGACTTATTTTTGTGGCCCAACATATGGTTTATCTGGGAGAATATTCATGTGTACTTGGGAAGACTATATATTCTGTTCTTTTTGCATGGAATGTTCTGTATGCATCTGTTAGGTCTAGTTGGTTTTTAGTGTTTCTTTATTGATATTTTGTTTAGTTTTTCTATCCATTATTGAAAGGGATATTGAAGATTTCAACTATCATTGTAGCACTAGTTCTCACTTAATTCCTGTCAGTTTTTGCTTCTTATATTTTGGGTCTCTGATGTTAGATGTGTCTATGTTTATAATAATTATATCTTCTTGATGTATTGACTCTTTTATCAATGTATAGAGTACTTCTTTGTCTCATAAATATTTTTGACTTAAAGACTATTTTGGCCACCCCAGCATTCTTGGTTAATATTTACAAGGAGTATCTTTTCCCAACCTCTCAATTTCAAATCAATTGTGTCTTTGGATACAAAGTAAGTCTTTTATAGATTGCATATTGCTAGACCATGTGTTTTAATCCATTATGCCAATCTCCATTTTTAATTGCTGAGTTTAATTCTTTTATATCTAATGCAATTATTGAATAAGAAGGACTTCTGCCATTTTACTACTTGTTTTCTATATGTCTTATATCTTTTTCTCCCTAGTTCCTCCATTACTGCTTTCTTTTGTGTTTAATTGATTTTTTTAGTGTACCATTTTGATTCCTTTCTCATTTTTTTCTGTATATTTTTTAGTTATTTTCTTAGTGGTTACATGTTAAACACATAACAAACCAGTATGAATTAATACTAACTTGGCTTCAATTATGTACAAAAATTGTATATATGGGGTATATAGTGGGTTTATTTCTGGGTTTTCTGTTCTATTCCATTAATCTAGGTGTCTATTATCTACGAATACCATACTGTTTTAATTGCTACTGCTTTGTAATATAACTTGAAATCTGGAATTGTGATACCTCCAGTTTTGTTTTTCTTTTTTAGGATTGCTTTGGCTAGTCAAGGTCTGTTGTGGTTCCATATAAATTCTAGGATTGTTTGTTCTAGTTTTGTGAAAAATGCTATTGGTATTTTGATAAGGATTTCACTAAATGGGTAGATTGTTTTGGGTAGTATAGACATTTTAACAATATTTGCTCTTCCAATCCATGAGTATGAAATGTTTCCATTTCTTTATGTCATTTTTAATTTTTTCAGCAGTGTTTTATAGTTTTCAGAGGACAAGTCTTTCTCCTCTTTGGTTAAGTTTATTCCTAGATATTTTATTGTTTTTGGCATAATTGTCATTGGGATTGTTTTCTTAATTTCACTTTCTGCTGCTTCATTATTTGTGTATAGGAACGGAACAGATTTCTGTGAATTGATTTTGTATTTTGTGACTTTACTGAATTCATTTATGAGTTCTAGTAGTTTTTATTTTTTAAAATCATATAGGAAAAAAGAGGAATTGCTCACTCAAAATACTAGATTTTATATTTACCTCTGTATGTAAAGAACATTTACCAGTGTTGTTTATTTCTTCATAGGGCTTCAAGTTACTGTCTAGTGTGCTTTCATTTCAGCCTGTGGGACACCTTTTAGTATTTCTTGTAGGGCAGATGTACTATCAATGAACTCCTTCAGCGGGATCCCTGGGTGGCGCAGCGGTTTGGCGCCTGCCTTTGGTCCAGGGCGCGATCCTGGAGACCCGGGATCGAATCCCATGTCAGGCTCCCGGTGCATGGAGCCTGCTTCTCCCTCTACCTATGTCTCTGCCTCTCTCTCTCTCTCTCTCTGTATGACTCTCATAAATAAATTAAAAAAAAATTAAAAAAAAATGAACTCCTTCAGCTTTTATCTGTGAATATCTTAATTTTGACTTCATTTTTGAAGGATGGTTTTGCCAAATATATAATTCTTGATTGAAAAGTTTTTCCTTTTTCAGCACTTTAAATATTTTATAGCACTGCCTTCTGGTCTCCATAGATTCTGATGAGAAATTGGCTGTTGATCTTATGAGGATCCCTTATACATAAGTCACTTCTCTCTTTCTGATTCAAGATTCTCTTTTTGTGTGTCTTTCAACAATTTGATCTTACGTTTTAGTGTGAGTCTCTTTTGAGTTTATCCTACTTGTGTTTGTTGAATTTCTTAGATGTTCAGATTCATGTATTTTATCTAATTTGGGAGTTTAAAAAATTTGTTTTAAGTAAGATCTATGCCTAATATGGGACTTGAACCCATGACCTCAGATCAAGAGTTGCATTGTTCAGTGACTAAGACAGCCAGGCACCCATAATTTGGGAATTTTGGGGCCATTATTTCTTCAAATATTCGTTCTGTTCATTTCTCTCTCTTTTCTTTTTCTGGGACTCTTGTTGTCCCTATGTTGGTATACTTAATGGTATACTACATGTCCCTTAGTCTGTGTTCATTTTTCTTTATTCCTTTTCTTTCTGCTCCTCAGGCTGGATCATTTCAATTCACTTATCTTCAAGTTCTGTCATTTGTTCTGATGCCTGCTGAAATCTATTGTTGAATTGCTCTAGTGAAGTTGTTTTTGTTTTTTACTAATTGTACCTTTAAGTTCCAGATTTTCTATTTTGTTTCTTTTTAATCCTTTTTTTTGCTTTATTTTATATTCTCTATTTGATAATACAGTGATTTTTTGGTTTCATTTAGTTCTTTGTTCATGATTTTTCTTTAGCTTTTTGAGCACATTTAAGATACTTGATTTAAAGTCTTTGTTTAGTAAGTCCAAATCTCAGCTTCCTTAGGACAATTTCTATTGATTTTATCTTTTCCCGGGATTGGGCCATACTTCTTTTCATGCTTTGAAATTTTTTGCTGAAAACTTTGAAAACATTTTGAATATTAATGTGGTACATGTGAAGATCTGATCCCCCCTCTCCTTCCCCTGCCCATATCTTGTTACTACTGAAGTTTTAAGTTATAGTTGTTTGTTAAGTGATTTTTCTAAACAATTTTTGTAAGTACTCTATTCCTTGTTGTGTGTGGCCAATGAAGTCCAAGGGTCAGTTAGTGTTTTGACAGTTTCTTTAACCGCCTGTAGCCAGAGAAAGAAAAAAAAAATCCTTGCCATTCTTGATACACTGGCTTTGTCCTGGGCACTCCTTTAAAGCTTAGCCACATTGTTTACAATTCTGCCTTAGTCTTCACTTCATACTTATGCAGGACCTGAAGGTGAGTCAGAAGTGAAAGTTTATGGTCTTCAATAATATTTTCTGTGCATGTACTCAGGACTGGGAATGTGTGTGACTTTCTCAATTTCCTGGAATATTTGGGAGCTTTAAAAAATCCATTATACCCACATATAGCCCTTTTTATAACCTCTTCCTTCCCATATGTCTTGGCATGTCTATTACTTGTCTTACCTGTTGTCCCTTGACACAGTCTGCTGTGACAATACTTGTGCCTATAGATATTTTTGGTAAATGCTGCCTAAACAGTTGTTCCAGTCCTGAGAATACAATGAATCATGTGAAACAAAGGCAAGTCCTTGTGTCTGTTCTTCAGGGAGCCATCAGACAGGTAGAAATGGCCAATAACAAGTCTTTGAGAGTAAGTTTTGTTGCTCCTTCTGTTATTAACAATTTGCTGCAGTAGTGTGGGCTACCAGTCTCAGAGCTGCTGCCAATCTGGAGGTAGGGGATGATAGGCAGGCAATTTAAAATGCTACATCTATCTCTTACCGTATAGCAGCTACTTCTTTTTTGCCAAGCCTTCCCTGGATGTTTTATGTTTTTGAGTAGATTCCAGAGTTCTGCAAAAGTTGATTCTGTTTTTGCCAGCTCATTAATTGCTTTTGTGGAGGGATGGAGTGCTGTAGTTCCCTATTGTAGTTCACCATTTTTGGTGATGTCACTATCCTGTTCATTTGTTTTTAAAGAAAAATTATTAAGTAGCAGATGTGAGTTTTTCCTTTGCTGTTTTGGAACGCAGATCTACTTTCTGTATAAAGGAGGTCTGTTTTCTAGGTAGCTTTCCTCTAATGGCTGACTGGGAATTCTGACAGGGAAGTCTTTATGATGACAGGAAGGACTGGTTGCTCGGCAAGGCTTGTTTTACAGTGGGTAAGCTGAGAACTGGCTATCTGGCAATGGGCCCTCTAAATGCCCAGTGAGAAAGGATATTTCTTTGAGAAGCCAATATCCAAACTAAAAGTCTTAACTCTTTCCATGGCATTCAATTTTTTTTCAGTTAAAAGCCCTCTATTTCATTTTTTAAAGATTTTTATTTATTCATTTGAGAGACTGAACAAGAGAGAGTGCGTGTGTATCTTCTACACATTTTAAAAAAAGATTTTATTTATTTATTTGAGAGAAAGAGAGAGAGCACACAAGCTGGGTGGAGAGGCGGAGGCAGAGGGAGAAGTAGACTCCCTACTGAGCAGGGAGCTGGATGTGGAGCTCAATCCCAGGACTCTGGGATCATGACCTGAACTGAAGGCAGATGATTAACCGACTGAGCCACCCAGGTGCCCCTAAAAACCCTCTAATTTTAAAAAAATGTTATTTTGCTTATTGGCAAATGCTAGTAACTACTACTCTGGGCAAAGGATTTGGGGAGGAAGATAGTGGTGGAGACTGATGCAGCTGTTTTGTCTTACAAATATTCAATTAATTCCCCAGTTTAAATCCCCACCTCTCATTTTTGCTCCCTTCTGTACTTGCTGACTCAGAGCCCAGAGTATCTCCAGGGTTCTGCCTGGCAGACTGGCTTCCATTTCCTCCATAGCTTCCTCATAACATATTCTAGACTGTGGTTTTATCCATCTGTTTCACCTGCCAACTTACTCACATCCACTTTTCTTCTCCCAGAAATGTGTTGGGATCTCTTATTGGCAATATCTTCACCTTTATCTCATTTTTTTTCCTGTTAGAGGTTTATTCCTTTATATACTGCTGTGCTTTTATTTTAATGGACTCTAGGAGGGATTGTGAGGATGTACCTTGTCTAACATCTTGAACTGGAGTCAACAAATAGTTTTGAACACATTTCCTGTCCCAGGTACTATGCTAGGTGCTAATGGTGGAAATATGAATGAAACTTACTTCCTGGTGTCAAGAAACTCATAGTGTAGTAATGGATGCAGTCTTATGCAATAGATATTAAAAACAGGACTTTTCCTGTTTCAGTTTTATTTTATTTTTTTTAATGATTTTATTATTTACTTATTTTTATTCATTTATGATAGTCATACGGAGAGAGAGAGAGGCAGAGACACAGGCAGAGGGAGGAGCAGGCTCCATGCACCGGGAGCCCGACGTGGGACTCGATCCCGAGTCTCCAGGATCGCGCCCTGGGCCAAAGGCAGGCGCTAAACCGCTGCGCCACCCAGGGATCCCTCCTGTTTCAGTTTTAGATAAGAATTCAAAGCTGAAAACAAAGGAGTCACATTTTCTAAAGAGAGGTGATACACCATCTTTATAGAATTTGCTAAAGGACAACTTCCAAAATATGATGTCACCCCTTAGGCTACTACTTACTCCAAAGACATGTAAAGAGAAGCTAGGATATTGATTGGGAGGAAGGTGGTAGAGAGGATGGTTTTGAAGAGAGTTGTGAGAATGCCTTGGAGTTTCTTATGCTCTTGGGAGCGTGAAGGAGACACTTCCCACTCCCTTAATTGAAAATGAAGCTACAAGAGAACCACTAAAGGCTTGATGTATATCTCCTGGAGACTGACCTTTGCATGAATTGGCAACTGACTTACATCTGAAAACAAAGTCTTAAGAGAGAGGTCATGGCTAAATCAGCCTGTGACAATAGAGGAAAGAGAGTACTGCATTTGCAGGAAGCTGTACTTCTCCAACATATGGGCAAAGCTGTCTGTTTCCCAGGGGCCATAAAGAGTCAGCATGGTAGGAATTTAGAGTTGGGTCATGTTATAAGGGATATCCTCTAGGAAGGTTACTCAGAGGTATGAAATGACCCCAACAGAAGAAGGGACTGATAGAAACCAGGGACAGAGGTGTTGAAAGAGGCCAGCCAGAGTAGATGTTACCCACATCAAGGGAACTGCAGGTGAGAGAACCTCAGTGACAGGGGAGTTCCCAGTAACTGTCCAGAGAAAATATCAGCTTTGGACATCTGTGGCACTCTCCAATGCCAGGTGAAAACAGAACCAGTGACGGAAAGCTTGTTTTGGCTCGTCCTTATAGTCCTTCCCTGTTCTCCAACCCTAGAGGCAGGGTTTGAAGCAGCGCAGTGATTGGTGGAGAAAGGATAGAAGAGAAAATGGATGAGGGGGGGAAGCCACCCATGCTCGTTATCCTTTCCCCACTACAAGTTTCCTGGTAGAACTGAGAGAGGAGAGAAACTTGAAAATAAGTGATGGATTAAAGCTGTGATATATCAGACTGGACTGGAATTTTTAATGCCTAAAAAACAAAACTATTTTTTAATATCTGAGAGTGACTGAAAAAGGTATGAGCTCTGTCTGAAATTTCATGCAGGGGTGGGGAAAAATGATTCCACAGAGCTTGTGGTGTGAAGCAGTGGTGTGAAAGAATTATATTGCTTTCTGCTTACACCCTACTGTGTCTAGCTCATTCAATAAACTAGTTTATATAAGTGCCACACTATATGTATAGTCAAGGTTCAGTGAGTGGTACCACATAGGAGAAAGCAATAAACTCTTCCCAGGGAGGCCAGGAAAGGCCTGACACCTTTTCTCAGAGGAGTTAGTGCTTGAACTGGATTTTAAAAACCAAGAAGGAATTTGCCAGGTAAGGATGGGGTGAAAGGACATTCCAGGAAAAGGGAATAGTGTGTACAAATGTAGGTGTATATGCATAAGTACATGTAGTTCAGTGATTCTGAATCACTGTAGTATAAATCACAGCTGGATAAGGGAGGGAGATAGGGTAACATTTAGGAATCTGCTTATGAAATGCCTTTTTTTTTTTTTGAAAGTGACAGGGCCAGAAGAGCCTAGTATTTTAAGCAGGAGAGTCACAGGATCATATTTGCATTTTAAAATATCACTCTTGTCACAGTGTGGTAGGTGGATTGGTGGGGATTGTGGGGCCTGGGAAGCAATGCCAGGTTGAAATTGAGTCAATAAGATCTCTTGATTATCTAGAAATATCCTAATAATAGACTCATCTATTTTATTTTTTTAAAAGATTTTATTTATTTATTCATTCATGAGAGACACAGAGAGAGAGAGGCAGAGACACAGGCGAAGGGAGAAGCAGGCGCCATGCAAGGAGCCTGATGTGGGACTCGATCCTGGGTCTCCAAGATCACACCCTGGTCTGCAGGCAGCGCCAAACTGCTGCGCCACCGGGGCTGCCCCTAGACTCATCTATTTTATTTTATTTTATTTTATTTTATTTTATTTTATTTTATTTTATTTTATTTATTTATTTATTTATTTATTTATTTATTTATTTTTTAGACTCATCTATTTTAAAAAACATTTTGTCTACATAGAGTAGGTTCCCAGCTTGAAATCTGAATTTGTCTGGGCTTATGCAATGAGCTGCAGGGATGGGTAGCTATAAGTCTTTTAGTATGGGGCCCTGTAAGGACTTGTAGGGGCCAAGACAGGCAGCCCCCAGATGGACCACTTTGGCATATTGATTATTTTAAATAAAAATTACTTAATGTTAGAGGCAGTTAGTTATCTAACAGGATACCTGGAAGCCAGCAAAGATGAAGTCATGGCCAGCTATTGCGAAAGTCAAAGGCCTGTCCTGGCAGCACACTGTAAGAAGCCAGATCAAACCAGACAGGCTCAAGATGTCAGGTACCCTGACAGGAAATCCCTGACCAAATAAGGAAGAAAAGGTGTGAAACCCTGCTTCCAAGAAATCCATGCCCCGAGTAATGAATATTCCACCTTCTAGTTAACAACTATCAAGACATAGAAACCAAAACCCCAGGGCTCACTCCTCTCTCGAGTTCACCAACTTTCACATCTCAAGAGTGTACTTTTGCTTTAACAAACTTTCCCACTTGTGTTGCTCATCCATTGTGTTATATCCATCCTTGAATTCTTTCTCATGACAAAACCAAGAACCTTCAGCAACATCTTTGAGATGGGCTGTGTCGAGAGGTCCCAGGGCCCAGGGAATCCCCAGTTCACCTGGCAACATTAACAGACAACCTGTGCAAGAAGGACACACAGACCCTCCTCTGTCCCCCTGAAAGCAGGAAATAAATCTCTCATGTGAAAGGTACCCTTCCTATACCAGGAGGTAGAGACATCCTTATCACCAGAAATGGGAAATTTAGAGCCAAGGAGGCTATATAAAGAACCCTTGTTGCTTTTTACTAATTTACTACCCCAGCCCAGATTCTATTTAGAAGTCCTTCCTAATTGAAGCTTCCACAGTTTTCTTTGTCCTGTCAATTCCTCACAGATGTATGATTACTTCATCTAGAAAGGATAAAAACTGTCTGCCTTGGTCATTTCTTTAGGTCTCAGTTTCATGATTGGATCTCTGTACACATGTAATAAAACTTTGGGTTTTTTTCTCCTGTTAATCTGTCTCGTGTTAATTGAATTCTTATTCCGGTTGGAAGACCTTGAGGGTACAGAAGAATTTTTCCTTCCCTTCAGACTCCATAAAGAGAACTTACTCTAAGGCAGTGATTTTTTTTTCTTGTAGTAAGTTTTATGCCCATGTGGGGCCTGAACTCACGACCCTGAGATCAAGAGTGGCATGTTCTACTGACTGAAGAAGCCAGGTGCCCCAAGGCTATGATTCTGAACCTGGGGTTCAGGAATAGAATTCACAGGGTCTGTGAACTTGGAAAGGAAAACAGTTACATCTTTGAAATTTAACATTTCTCCCAATTATGAGCATAGGCAACAAACCACCATGGTAGTAGCAGTATCTGTGACTCTGTCATGGATAGGCATCACAGATATTTTTATATCACATTGCAATTTTATTCAGATGTCTCAAAATATTATTTACTCATGCACTATTTTGAATTATTGTGCTGTTACACTTGCTGCTAGATCATCTATTTAATGTGTTAATAAAAAGCTGCATTACCATATAAAATTTGTGTTAAAATAGTTTTATAGCAATTTCAATGTAATTGGTTTCCTTTGTAATCTGATGCATTTTATTTGATACATTTAAGAATATTATTCTGAGAAAGAGTTCATGGAGTTCAATAGACCACCAAAGGTGTGCATGGCACACAGAAAGGTCAGGAACTCCTGTTTAAGGAAAAATCACCCAAATTTGTGTTCCTGTCCATTTACACGTGAGACTGAGTAGTGTAGGGGTAGAAAAAGAACCTTTCTAGGTTCCTGGCTAACACACCACTGTAATAAAAGACAGATTAACAGGAGAAAAACAAACATAAGTTTAATAATATGTATACCTCTTGTGCACATGGTACATACTCAGGTATATTGAACAACTCCCCAAAATGGCCCAAGCCAACATTTTATTTTTTATTTTTTAAAAGATTTTATTTATTTATTCATGAGAGATGCAGAGAGAGAGGAGAGGCAGAGACACGGGCAGAGGGAGAAGCCGGCTTCATGCAGGGAGCCTGACGCGGGACTCAATTCCGGGACCCAAGGACCATGCCCTGGGACAAAGGCCGGCGCTAAACCACTGGGCCACCCAGGGATCCCCCCAAGCCAACATTTTAAATACCATCACCAGCTAAAGACAAAAGTAGATTTTGGGGTTGTTGAGGAGACCAGTTTTGGGAGGTTACCAGGAAAATCACAGTAAATGAGAATGTGGTTGTTATGCCAATTTAACTCCTTGCCTTCTCCACTGTTAAGAGTTTCTAGAGATTGAGTAACTCTCCTCTTCTTGGGACAGAAGGAGATATTCTTACAAAGAATGATTTCCTTTATAAATGTAAATTTCCCTCACAAAAGGGTAACTTCTACTCCATTTGTCCAGCTTTTCCTGTGTCTGCTGTTTCTTAAAAATAACCAGGAGAAAATAATCCTTATGCCAAAGAGGCATATTTTGGAGTGGCAAAATCTGCTCCCATTCAGGAGTCTATGATGAAAGTGATATCTGCATGCTTCCAATAAGAATAAAGAAGCTTTGGGATGCCTGGGTGGCTCAGTGGTTGAGCGTTTGTCTTCAGCTCAGGGTGTGATCCTGGGATCTGGGATCGAGTCCCACATTGGGCTCCTTGCGGGAAGCCTGCCTGTGTCTCTGCCTCTCTCTCTGTCTTTCATGAATAAATAAATAAAATCTTTAAAAAAAGAATAATGAAGATTTAGTTCACCTACACTACCCACTCTTCCTCCTTTCACTAAAAAAGATTATAGAGCAAAAGCAGCCTCCTTCCCCATTTGTCCTCAGAACATCCTATAGAGGTGACATTTCTAGATTCCAGTGCTTCAGCTTCAGTGAGACATCAAGGAGCCTGGTGGTGTGATTGGGGCTCAGGGGTGCAAAAGCACCTGGCTCTGGGAGTCCTAAATAAACCAGGCCCAGCCATTCCAAAATCCAAAGGCAGAGAAACGAATGGTGGTGAAACAAGAAAGGGATTTATTTCAGAGAGGCCACCACCAGGAAGGCAGTGGACTAAAGTCTCAAAGACTGTCTCCAAAGCGATGAAAATCCTTCCAGGTTTACATAAAGAAAATGTGGGACAAAGATTGATGGATACGTGCAGGGGGGGGGGGCAGGAAAGGTCAGGTCGATCATTGTCTTGGGATCAGTCACTAAGGGTCTTGCTGGCTCAGGGCCATCCTTATTGCTTGAGGGAGCAATTTTAGTTCCTATTATGGGATGCTTTTCTGCAGGGTCTTTTGCCTGAGTTAAGAGATAAGCTGGAATGAACTTAATCGATTAGAAAGTTTAAGATCAAAATAGAAGTAGTTGAAGTCCTCTTTCAGTAAGAAATGGCAGATGCTACCTGGTAAAGGACAGTGGTGCCTGGCTGATGCCATGATGCCCAGCAGAGAGAGTGAGCAGGGGAGGTGGAAACAGAGTAGCAGAAACCACTTGGTAGCTGATTAGACAGCTGGTTAGAGTTGTTGGTGCTAATAGATGATACCTACTCCTCAGGCACATCTAGAAACACTCTGGAGGGCCCTTAAACCAAAGAAACTGGGGTGTTGGGTGCACTGAATGGAAGAACCAGCAAAGTTTGGTGATTATGTTTAATAGGACCTCTAGTATCCACAGGCTTAAAGAGGCCTGAAGAAATTTGGTTTCTGAAGCAATTTATGTGGGAGTGAGAGCAATCATATTGGCTTTTATTATTACTTTTTTAGCTAAGAGATAAAAAACTTAGTGAACTCCCCTTTTTTTTTTCAGTGTTCCATTACTTGAAGATCCTCTACATGTGTTTACAGAAATATTTTATGACCTGAGAATAACTTCAAAGGCTGAGAGCATACTTCCCCCAGCATTTGCTTTAGAGCTCACTCGAGCAATCAGTTCCTAGCTTCTAGAACAAATCTTAGTTTTCTTGAACAGCAGTATCATCAGTCACTTGCTGACGTATATTTGAATGGAAAAAGTGCCAGGTGTTTCAACTTCATCCCCAACAGGTTTACAATGAAGCTGTCAATAGCTCATTGTTGGTTTAGAAAGGTGGTTTTTTTTTTTTGGGGGGTTGTTTGTTATGTGTATAAAAGGAATTCTTTAATCCCTTGGGTGGAGATGTGCCACTGTAAATGCTGCTAGCCTGTGACAAAAAATGCCAAGTTTACCATCAGCTGTGTCCACTGAGATTTATCAACTATAAATTGAGAATCCTTGCATTACAAATGCCAGGTATTCTTTAAAGTAGCCATTGTATTAAATAAAATGATACGTGACAAGTGCTTAGAACAGTGCTTATTGGCACAGAGTAAGTGTTTGATAAATGTTAGCTATCATCATCGTCATCACCATCATCGTCCCTCCCCATGAGCATGGATTTGAATAGTACTCCCTAGGTTCCTGTCCTTCTGTATAGAGCATGTATGTGAGCAGAGGAAGGGAAGAATTAGACAACGGAAGTCTTGTCACCTAGGTGTGTGCTTGCTTGTATGGTTACATTTCAATGGAAAAGGAGATAAACTCAAGGTTCAGCTTGGTATGGGATTCATTGGTTTAGGAGAACAGCTTCCAAAACTTTCTGTCGAAAATTAGTCCTGCAAGATCCCTAGGAGAAAAGAGGTCCCTTGTCAAATAGGTTTGTGAAGTACTGTATACTTTACCTTTTCTTCAGCCCCCACCTTGGAGAGTCGTAATGTCCTTTAGCACATTAAGTGAGTTAAGAAATCCCTCAGAAAAAAAATTTAATTTTTTAAACTCAGTTTGACAAAGATCCTTGGCTATATAACTCCTCTTTCTTGTAACACTTATTAATATCCCCAGGCACTAGTGTTCTATATGTAGTAGGGTGTTCTGAGATAATTATATTTTTTCCTCTTCAGAGAAATGATGTGTCAGTCACTCTCCATGCAGGCAGTCAGAAAGGTATCCTGCAGCAGGTCTTCAAGTGGCCATGTCAGTTATGAAGACGTTCATGACAGATGTACAGAAGTCTGGAGCAGAAGTCCAAGGATGGAATAGACTTACATGACCAACCCCTCTCTCCTGAGATTTAGAGGTAGGAGGATCTATCAAGGTAGAGAAGAGTGGCCCTCTTCAAGGCCTAATGCCAGGAAAGGATAATTGGACTCATGAAATAGTTACCAACAATTTAAAGAGAGGCTGGTCTGGTGCTCTGGCCCTGGTGCTGAATGGAGAAGAATGAATGGGATGGTGGCAGGACTAACAATGAGTTTGTAGCAGCCAGTATAGAATGAGCGTGCAGGGACTAGGACTGTCTTACCACCTGAGGAAGTCATTGGCTGTGAAATGAAATTGCTGGTCCCTAAGAGCTGTAAGGAGATCCAGATTAGCTTCTTTACTTTCTATGGCTACTGTTACAAATTGCCACGAATTTAGTGGCTTAAAACAACACAAATTTGTTATCAGAGGTTTGAAATGGCTCTCACAGGGCTAAAATCAAGGTATTGGCAGGGCTTGTTTCTTCTAAACCCTGTAGGGGAGAATCTATTTCCTTGCTTTTCCCAGCTTCTAGAGGTTGCCTGCCTTCCTTACCTTGTGGTTCCCTTTGTCCATCTTCAATGCCAGAGATATTGCATTTTTCTGATCATTCCTCTGTAGTCACCTTTCCCACTGACTCTAATTTTTTGCCTCCCACTTCCACTCATCATAAGGATGTGGGGCCCACCTGGATAATCCAGGATAATCTCCCTGTTTGCTGATTAGTAATGTTAATTTCACCTGCAACATTAATTGTCCCTTTCCAGGTGACCTATCATATTCCATATTAGGTTCCAAGGATTAGGACTTCTTTGGTGGATGTGATGAAGGCTGTCATATGCTCTTTCTGTCAATACCCACCCACCAAAGATAACCAGTAATCTGACTTCAAACACTGTATCAGTTTTTATCTATTACAAACCACTCTAAAATTTAGTGCCTTAACATAACAACCATTTTATTTGCTCATAATTTTGTGGGTCAGAAATTTAGGCTGAGCTCAGCTGGGCAATTCTGCTTGTCTCACCTGTGGTCACTCACGTGATTGCAGTCATTTGGCAGCTTGACGAGGGCTGGATACTCCAAAATGGTTTCATACACATGTCTTGTGCTTGGTGCTGGCTGTCAGCTGGGCCCCTCTCTCTCCATATGGATATTTAATCCTCTAAGAGGTTAGACTGGGCTGCTTTTCATGGACATCTCAGGGCAGTTAGAAGGCAACAGCAAATTGCTCAGAAACTGTATAATGTTACCTCCACTATATTCTTTGGGTCAAAACAAGTCACAAGGCCATCCCAGATTCCATGGGTGGAGAAATAAACTCTACCTCCTGATGGTAGGAGCTACAAATTTTCACCACATTACCATAAGTTAATTTTGCTTGTTCTTGAACTTCATGTAAATGGAATCATTTATAGAAAAGTACTCTGGCTTCTTTTGTTCAGCATTATGTGTTTGAAATTCAACTATTTGTTTAAAGATTAATTAATTTATTTGAGAGAGAGACACACATGGAGTAGAGGAAGAAGGAGAGAATCTTTAAGCTGACTCCGCACTAAGCATGGAGCCTGACATGGGGCTTGATCTCAGCACCATGACAGCATGACCTGAACTGAAATCAGGGGCTGGACACTTAACTGACTGAGCCACTGAAGTGCCTCCAATCATGCTTTCTCCAATCAGTAGATTGTTCTTTTAATATATATATTATTCAACCATATATATATCTCATCTTCATTATCCATTCATCTGTTGATGGACATCTGGGCTCTTTCCATATTTTGGCTATTGTGGATGTTGCTGCTATAAACACTGGAGAGCATGTGCCCCTTTGGATCACTATTTTTGTATATTTTGGATAAATACCTAGTAGTTCAATTGCTGGGTCATAGGATAGTTCTATTTTTAACTTTTTGAGGAACCACCATACTGATTCCAGAGTGGCTGCACCAGAAAAGTATAGGACACTTATGAAAAAAATTGAGGAAGACACCAAGAAATGGAAAAACATGCTATGCTAATGAAATGGAAGAACAAATATTGTTAAAATGTCTATGCTATCCAGAGCAATCTACACATTCAGTGTAATCCCTATCAAAATGCCACCAGCATTTTTCACAGAGCTGGAACAAATAACCCTAACATCTGTATGTAACTAGAAAAGACCCCAAATAGCCAAAGAAATGTTGAAAAAGAAAACCAAAGGTGGAGGTATCACAAGTCCAGACTTCAAGTTGTATTACAAAGCTGTAATCATCAAGACAGTAGGGTATTGGCACAAAAACAGACACATAGACAGACACAATGGAACAGAATAGAGAACCCAGAAATGGACCCTCAACTCTATGGTCAACTAATATTTGACAGAGCAGGAAAGAATATCCAATGGAAGAAAGACAGTCTCTTCAACAAATGGTGCTGGGAATACTGGACAGCAACATTCAGAAGAATGAAACTAGACCACTTCCTTACAGCATACACAAAAATAAATTCAAAATGGATGAAATACCTAAATGTGAGAAAGGAATCCATCAAAATCCTAGAGGAGAACACAGGCAGTAACCTCTTTGACTGTGGCCACAGCAAGTTCTTGCTAGACATGTCTCCAAAGGCAAAAATGAACTATTGGTTCTTCATCAAGATAAAAAGCTTTTGTACAGCAAAGGAAACAGTCGACAAAGCCAAAAGGCAACCTAAAGAATGGAAGATGTTTGCAATGACACATCAGATAAAGGGCTAGTATCCAAAATCTATAAAGAACTCAACACCCAAAGAACAAATAATCCAATCAAGAAATGGGCAGAAGACATGAACAGACATTTCTCCAAAGAAGACATAGAAATAGCTAACAGACATGGGAAAAAATGCTCAATATCACTTTTCATCAGGGAAATGCAAATCAAAACCACAATGAGATAATACCTCACATCAGTCAGAATGGCTAAAATTAACAAATCAGGAAATGACAGATGTTGGCGAGGATGCGGAGAAAAGGAAACCCTTGTACGCTATTGGTGGGAATGCAAGCTGGTACAGCCACTCTAGAAAACAGTATGGAGGGTCCTCAAAAAATTGGAAATAAAGTTACTTTATGACCCAACAATTGCACTATTAGGTACCTACCCCAAAGTTACAAATGTAGTGATCCAAAGGGGCACCTGCATCCCAATGTTTATAGCAGGAATGTCCAGAATGGCCAAAATATGGAAAGAATCCAGATGTCTCTCAACAGATGAATGGATAAAGAAGACATGGTATGATATACAATGTATTACTACCAGCCATCAAAAAAAAAAAAAAAAGAAATCTTGCCATTTGCAATGATGTGGATGGAACCAGAGGATATCATGCTAAGCAAAATAAGTCAATCAGAGAAAGACAATTTTATGATTCCACTCATATGTGGAATTTAAGAAACAGAACAGAGGATCATAGGGAAAGAGAGGAAAAAATAAAACAAGACAAAATCAGAGAGGGAGACAAACCATAAGAGACTCTTAATCATAGGAAATAAACTGAGGGTCGCTGGAGAGAAGGGGGTGGGGGGACGGCGTAACTGGGTGATGAACAACTGGGTGATGATATGTGATGTAATGAGCACTGAGTATTATATAAGACTGATGAATTGCTGACCTCTACCTCTGAAACCAATAATACATTATATGTTAATTAATTGAATTAAACAAAATTTTAAAATAAAGGGAAGAGACACCTGAGTGGCTCAGCGGTTGAGTGTCTGCCTTCAGCTCAGGGCCTGATCCCAGGATCTGGGATCGAGTCCCACATCAGGCTCCCTGCGAGGAGCCTGCTTTTCCCTCTGCCTATGTCTCTGCCTCTCTCTCTCATGAATAAATAAGTAAATCTTTAAAAAAATGAAGGGAAAAATGGTGAAGAGCATGGAAGCTAACTATTATTAATAGACAATATAGAATTTAAGGTAAAAATAATTACTAGAGATAAAAAGGGAAACTTCTTACAAATAAATGTTTCAATTCACCAAGAGATTTAACAATTAAAAATGTTTATGTTCACAATAACACAGCCTCATAATTTAAAAGCAAATATTGAGAGTACCAATATTGAGAGTACCAATAAGGAGAACCAAACCTACAATCATAGTGGTAGATTTCAACATACTTCTCTCAATAATTGACAATATAGGCAGAACAAAAACTCTGTCTCTCTGTCCATGTGTATGTATATGCATAAATATAATTTAGACAACAAAGAATAAGTGTGTTTTTAGTAAATTTCAATTCTGGAATCACTTTAAATATATAAAAAAGTTGCAAAGATAGGATAGAGAGTTCTCATGTCCTCCTCACCAAGGTACCCCAAATATGAACATCTTAACTAACCATAGTACATTTGTAAGAACTTAGAAATTAACATTGGTACATTGACTGTTAATTAATGTACAGAACTTATACACATTTCACCAAGTTTTCCACGAATGTTCTTTTTTGTTTGCAGTATCCAATCTAGAATAACACGTTCATTTGTCATGTCTCCTTAGTTTCCTTCAAAATGTCACAATTTGTCAGTCTTCCTTTGTATTTCATGACCTTGCTAATTTTAAATGGCCAAGTATTTTGTAGAATATCCCTCAGTTTGGATTTTTTTGATGTGATGTTTTCTCATGATTGAAATCTCAATTTCCCTGAGGTTCTGGGTTTTTGGAAAGAATTCCATAGGAGTGAAGTACCCATCTCATTGCATCATAATAAAGGTTATGTGATTTCAATATGACTTACCTCTGGTGATGTTAATTCTAATTGCTTGGGTAAGTTAGTGTCTGCCAGGTTTTTTCACTGTCAAGGTACTATTTTCCCCTTTCTACACTCTATTCTTTGGAGTTGAGCCATTAAGTCAAAGTCCACACTCAAGAAGTGGGGACTTATGCTCCCCTTCCTTTAGGGTGGAATATTTACATAATTTATTTCAAAATCTTTTGCATGTGAGATTTGTTCCTTCTCCCCCATTTATATATTTATTCAATCATTTATTCATATCAGTATGTACTCATGTGTATTTATTTTATTCTCTGAGTTATAATCTAATGTTATCTATTTTTTCAAATTGTACAGTGAACAAATTTCAGCAAATGAAATATCTATAGTACTATATCAAAAACTGCAGAAAAAATTGTTTTCAAGTATACAGGAAACATTTATCAGATATCATCATGAGCTGGGCCATAATGATACTCCTAACACATTTCAAATAATTGAAATCATAAAGAATGTAGTTTCCAACCTTGATGCAACTAGATTAGATATCAATAATAAAAATACATCTAGAAAATCCCCATATTTGGGCAATTAAGAGTTAGATTTTAGAATAATCCTTGGATCAAAGAAGATATCATAATGGAAGTTAGGAGATACTTTGAACTTCACAGCTATTATATATAGCTGATTATATATATATATGTTTTAATATACAACTGTGTATATATACAACTCTATCTCTCCATATATAGTCATATCAAAACTTATGAGATGCAGCTAAAGTGGTACCTGGAAGGAAAGTTAGTCTTTTTTTTTTGGAAGGAAAGTTAGTCTCAAATGTCTATATTAAGAAGAAAGATTGAAATTTAAAGAGTTAGGCTCATTACATTAAAAAAATAGTCCAGGAACACCTGGGTGGCTCAGTGATTGAGTGTCTGCCTTCAGCTCAGGGTGTGATCCTGGAGTCCTGAGATTAAGTCCCACATCGGGCTCCCTGCATGGAACCTGCTTCTCCCCCTGCCTATGTCTCTGCCTCTTCTCTGTGTCTGTCATGAATAAATAAATAAAATCTTTAAAAAATTCTTAAAAAATTAAAAAATAGTCTAAATATTTTAAAAGGAAGAAAACAATAAAGCTGATGTGAAAGACAAAACATGTTGGACAATTAAGAGATAATTTTATTCATGCTATTGCAATCAGGTGAGTGTCCCTTAATGAAGAATGTCTCTAAGAAAAGGAAGAGGGTCTGGAGTTTTGTAGAGTCAAGTAAACAAGGGAAATGTGGGTAAATCTTATGGGAGTCATGAGGAAGGATGGAAATGAATCTTTTCTGAGGCATTGAGGAAGGGTAGAGGTGGGTCTACTCTTGGCATACAAGAGGCAGAGTGGTCCACAAGTGAGAGAGAAAGTACAGGGTTCAGATGTTTAACATTGTCAATAAGAACATAAGTTATTGAAATAGAATAAAAATAGTAATACAAAAGTGGACCAACAACATCAAAGTTGCTCCTTCAAAAAGACTAATAAAACTGACAAATCTCTAGCAAGACTGATCAAGAAAAAAAGAAAATATCTAAATAATCCATGTTAGAAATGAAAAATGATACATCATACATATGCTGCAGCCATTAAAGAGATATATTATAAATACCCAAATAGGCACCTTTGATCAAGTTGGAAAATTCTTAGAAAAATATGACTTATTAAAAGTGATTCAAGAAAAATTAAGCAATTTTATTCCTACTCACCCTTGTAGGCCTTGTCTTTACAAATTGAAGAAAATTTGTGGAAGCTGTAAGGTTTTTGTAAACACTCCTCCTTTCTACAGTATTAGGTATAGGAAGGGAGGTAGGTTTGGGAGCACCAGAATTCTTTTTCTTTGGTTCTTTCTTTTGAAAGGTTACAGTGTAAGGTTGTTCCTCTTTCCTTGTCTGGTTGCTGTTTACCAACCAGCAATTTCGGGTAACTAAAACAAGACTATTTTTTTTCTTAATTTAGTTACAGATCTTAGCACAGAATATAGCAGAATAAAACAGAATTACATAATTTCAACCCTCCTTCCTCCCAGTTCTTTTTTTTAAAGTTTATTTATTTATTTAAGTAATCTCTACACCCAACATGGGGCTCAAACTCATGACCTAAGATCAAGAGCCACATGTTCCTCTGACTGAGCCAGCCCAATCTTATACAGTTCTTCTATGATATACCTTATAAAAGCCAAACCTATTTTATGGTAACATACAAAGAGGAGCAGCCAGTGCAGCCATGTGTGTTGCTTTCTAATAGTCTAATGCGTAGGTTAAAGATGAAAAGAATCTGGAATAGTATGTGGTCAGAATGTAGCTGAGACCAGTGATCTACAAATGCTTGTTCGCAGATCAGCCTCATCAGGATCACCCAGAGAGCATTTGGTCTGGGGCCAGTCCTGGAAATATGCATTTTATAAGTCTATTGGGTGATTTTGTAGGATATTTAGGCTTGGGAATGCTATCTTATCCTATCTCTTAAGCATTGATTATTTCAACTATGCTATTATTTTTAAGATGACTCTTCAGTAAATTCTGGAATGCAGGAATTCTGTACTTGTAATAAGACTGAAATGTAAACTGGTAAATAAGACCATTCTAGAGAACAATTTAGCAATATATAATAAGGCTGGAGGTGCATGCATGGGGAAAATTCTACTTCAAAGCACATACAGATAAATACCAGCAGACTCTTTAACTATTAAAATGGATGAACTGGTTTATAGTTATTAACATGGAAAGATATAGAAAACATCATGGAAAGTGGAAAATGCAAGTTTGAAAAAAGTTGATACTATTTACTGCAGATAATACTATCTTGTTTATAAATAAATATATATTCATAAAAGCATACACAGGAGTATATACACAAACTTGGAAAGAGAAGGAGGAAGCAAAAGAGGGAGAAAAGGTGATATAGGGGAGCTTTAGTTGTATCACTAACATTAAATTTCTTAAAAGGATCTAAAGCAAGTGTGCAAAGTGTTGATAAAAATTTTAAATCTACCACTTCCTAGCTGTGTGAGCTTGGACAAATTACTTAACCTTTATGAGCCCCAATTTCTTTATTTGTAAAAGGAGATAATAATTGTACCTATAATTTGTGGAGTTATTTTGAGGATTAAATGAGGTGATACATACATTTTTTTTGCATAGTCACCATGTAAGCACTCCTTAAATCATAGCTGTTACTATGAGTGACCATCAAGAAAGTATCAACAGCATTGGAAACAGGTGCATTCCAGAGAGAGATGACATGTGGTGTTTCAGAGCAGAAGCACCCGTAGGGGCCCAGGGCAGGCTGCCCCCAAATGTACCACAGTGACATAATAATTATTTTGAATTAAGTTTACTTTAGAAATAGCCTATGCAAGAAACACTCAGAACCTCCTCTGTCTCCCTGAAAGCAGGACATAAATCTCTCATGTGAAAGGTACCCCCCTCCCTGCACCAGGAGGCAGAGAGACATTTTTATCACCAGAGAGGGGGAATCTAGAGCCAAGATGTCTGTATAAACAAACCTTGTTACTTTTTACTAATTTATTACCTTATCCCAAATTTTGCTTAAAATTCATTACTAATTGAAGAAAACACAAGTTTTCTTTGTCCTGTCAATTCCTCACAAATTTATTGTCTCTTTGTCTAAAATGTATAAAACCTGCCTGCCTTGGTCATTTCTTTGGGTCTCAATTCCTTGGGTCTCAATTTCATTATTGGGTCTCCATGTGCAGGTAATGAAACTTTGGGTTTTTTCTTTCCCCTGTAACTATTGCATATCGATTTACTTCTTCAGCCAGCCAAAAGAATCCTGGACAGAGGAAATTTTCTTCCTCTCCTTCACATCTCTGGTGAGGGCCCAGTGCTGAGTGTGCACTTGGGCAGAGAGAACAGGGCAGAAATGTGGCCTTTACAGCTGCTCTGAGGGGTATGGGGTCCGTCTCCCCTGCAGAGTTTGTGTGAGTTTGTGCTTATTAGGTTAGTGGGTAATGAGTGCTGTCACCTGGCACAAAGCACTGTATGATCTGAGTTCTTCTAAACTCTAGTCCCAAATTTCCAGAGAATGGGGTGACATCTCCAGAAAGTAGTCAGTTGTCTTCCTTGCCACTACCTTGTGGGAAACAGGACAGCAGTGGGGTGTGGAATCCAGGCATTGGCAGAGTTTGTGAAGAAGTCACCACCCTCTCTTCTCAGACTTGAGGCAAGTCTGGAAGGATAACTTATTTCTTCTATCAATCTCTTTATGGGCCTGTCCTTTTCAAATTAGGAAGATTTGGAAAAAGTCCTACTAGCTCTCCTTGTCGCCCATTCTTTTTTTTTTTCTTTTTAAGATTTATTTATTCACGAGAGACACACACACAGAGATGCAGAGACACAGGCAGAAGGAGAAACAGGTTTCCCATGGGGAGCCCGATGTGGGATTCAATCCCGGATCCCGGGATCACAACCTGAGCTGAAGGCAGATGCTCTACTGCTGAGCCACCCAGGTGTCCCCCCATTCCTTTCTAATAGCAAAATGTAGTTCACTTGAGCAAGGCTAACAAAGGTTGTGGAAAACGGATACCTTAAGTGGCATTTCAAAAGAGGCTGTGAGATGGTGTGGGGTTGGGCTCATCCATCTCGCCCTCACTGGTGAAAAACAGAATATGACCTTACCTCTTCCTGTGTATTCCATCGTTAGCTATCACCTATTGACCTTTAGGTACCCAGTGTCCTCAAAAGTCTCCTCCCTGCCATCAGATCAAAACTGTGGAAGGAGCCTCGGTGTCCATCGAAAGATGAATGGATAAAGAAGATGTGGTTTATGTATACAATGGAATATTACTCAGCAATTAGAATGACAAATACCCACCATTTGCTTCAACGTGGATGGAACTGGAGGGTATTATGCTGAGTGAAGTAAGTCAATCGGAGAAGGACAAACTTTATACGGTCTCATTCATTTGGGGAATATAAAAATGGTGGAAGGGAATAAAGAGGAAAGGAGAGAAAATGAGTGGGAAATATCAGTGAGGGTGACAGAGAATGAGAAACTCCTAACTCTGGGAAACGAACAAGTGTAGTGGAAGGGGAGGTGGGCTGGGGATTGGGGTGACTGGGTGACGGGCACTGAGGGAGGCACTTGATGGGATGAGCACTGGGTGTTATGCTATATGTTGGCAAATTGAACTCCAATAAAAAATATACAAAAAAACCCCAAAAACAAAACCAACAACAACAGCAAAAAAAAAAAAAAAAACAGAACAGTAGTCCTTTTACATGATAGTATACATTAATTTATATTAATGATATAAATGTATTTCAGAGGTGGCACTATTGGTAAGCTATTTCTAAGAATGGCTGGGGCAAAAGGATCATTCTGTTTCTTCCAAGTCTAGCCCAGTGATTTTTCTCAAAGACTGTGCCCCCAGTTTTTCTGGACTATTCAGCTTGTGCTTGGCCTGAAAGAAACAGCTGCTCACAGATCTGCCACCCAGTTGGTTCCTGCCCTTCTGCTTCAGCCCCAACTTTCTGACTCTCACATCCTAGGGGATTCTTTTACATGTGGATCTCCAGTTATATTAGAGCAATCCGTTGGAGACTATTGCCTCCCCATTGAATGGTTTTGGCACCTTGTGGAAAATCAATTGACCATAGTCCATTCCTCTTTGTTTCACACCAAGACACTTGGCCAATGACTCGTCCGTCCTTGCACTCCCTGCCAAGTGCAGCAATCCAAGCATGACTTGCCAGTCTGCTGGAGCTCAATGTCCCAGTCTCCACTTCACTTCCTCAAGTTCTCCAGGGCATCCTGGAATGTGAGCAGATGTAAGAGATTGTGAGTACGAGTGTGTTTGTGGCGGAAGTGGGGCTGGAAAGACTTAGAGTTGTGAATGACTCCAGTGAAAATGTTCAGTGGTGATGTTGCTTACAGATACTTGAGAACTAACAAGGGGAAAGGAAATACAAAAATCCAGTTTGTCTGCATAAAATGAATTTATGAGATCCACTTTCTCTTCATGGCTAATTTTACCATATGCCCAATAATAACTGTGTGTTGTCAATATGGGTTGGATGAAATCGATTGTAAGTTATATTTACTTACAATGTGACATTGTGTTCAGCTATGCTCACACTGTGTTTATTATCTACTATGGTTTCCGACTGGTGTATTCTGCTCACGTGGGGGAAAAAATTCAGGGAATGTGACTGTAGTATTTCTGAGATTAACTGCCCAGGTGCCTCCTTTTTTTTTCTTTTGGCATCTGCTGGGCAGCTATATTGCTGAGGTCACTGTGGGTGCATAGTACCAGAAAAGAAAGCAAATGTAATAAAAGGTGTAAATTTTCCTAAAGCAGTATAAAACTGTTCCTCAGTACTCAGCATATATAGCTTATATTTACTGTATATGCTTTTTCTCTTTTCTATTTACCACCTTTGATTCTTGGGAGATTAAATCTCCACAAGCGTAGATACATACTAAAATGATGAATTTTAAAATGTTATTTTCCTTCCTTTATCATCAATGATTATCATTTAAAGTTGTTATGAAACCTTTGTGACAGAGGTTATACTAAAATTGAAAGTATATGAACTTACTGAAAATCATGTAAAAATTAGCTATGTTTTTAATGTGGTTTCTCAGATTGATTAATTTATGCAATTGAATTGTTCTGCTCTCTTGTAAACATATATTCACACTTTGCAAACTTGCACACCTGCAAAGTAAAATGTGGTGGTATTTGCGTATTATCATTGTTTCATCAAGAATGATAACTCAGGTTACTTTTAAAATCTCACTTTATAGGTCATTGTATATCACCTTCCTGTTTTAACAATGGAAAGTGATTCCACAAAGGTCTTGAAGGTCAAAAGTATCTTAAATTTAATAATTTTAAAACATCTTGGCATTTATGAAATGTTGCATTAATTTAGGAATAGCTTGAAGTTGTTATAAAGTTTAACATTGTATGAGAGCACTTCCCCTAAAAATAGATGCATTGGTTTGGATATGGTGATTTTTTTTTCTTTTGGGATGTGTGTGTCTCTTTAAAAAAATTACTTTTCTTTGGATTAAAAGCATGACAAGGATATTGCCTTATGGGTTTTAGTCTGAATTTTAACCAGGATTATAAGAATAATGGAATAGTTTCCATTTCTCCCCCTTTCTCTCCCTTTCCCCTATCTTTCATGATTCCGTTGTCCCCTCTCTTTGGCATTTATAAGCACTGGCATGTACCTGGAACTGTGTTAAGTGCTAGGGATCCAGAAATGGAAGTATACAGTGTTTGTTCTCAAGGGATTAAGTCTAGTTGATGAGAAAGAAGAATTAAAAAAACTAACTATGGTATTAGTTGTGGAGTGGTCAGGAAAGTCTTCCTGGAGGAGGTGACAGCTGAGCAGCAAGGATGTGTGAGAGATGACAAGGAGATAAAATTCATCTTATTTGGAATATTGATGGCTTTTTTGGGCTATGATAACTTTCTTTATACAAAAATGGTAAAATCAGAAACCCCAGGGCTCCATCCCTCCATCAATGATGTGGCAAAACCTGTCAGAGTCAACTTTTACAGAACTCTGGAGTCCAGTTGAAAATTTACGACAACCAGTACAAAGCTTAATGAAAGAAGCAGGTGCTTTGCAGCAAGAGAGGTTTCTGAGGTTTTAGTTAAAAAAATCATTTTTCCTGATTTTTTAAATAATTTGCTTACCCTTGTCCACATACCAGATTGGAGGTGGCCATGAACCCAACAGCCTGTACCCCTAGAGGTTGCAAAGTACCCAAGGGAGCAATACCGACCTCATTCTCAAAGAACCATGATTGTGCATTTCCATCTGTCTGGTGGCTCTCTGAAGGACTGGTGTACAAGGGCTTGCCTTTGTTTTGCTCAGCACAGAGTGTTTCCAGGTCTGGGGCAGCTGCCCAGATGGCATTTGCCAAAAAACACTTAAAAGCAAAAGAATTGGCCATAGCAGCCTGGGGAAAGGGCTAACAGGACAAACAAGAGACAGATAAAAAAGGCTGGGAAGAGAGAGTGAGAAAGAAGGCATGTGGGGGATAGGAGGGCTTTTTTATAAAAGAGAAATTATGTATGTATGTATGTATGTATGCATTTATTTATTTATTTATTTTTACTTGAGAGGGAGGTGGGGAGCAGAGAGAGAGAGGGACAAGCAGACTCCACGCTGAGTGCAGAGCCCAATGCAGAACACGATCTCGCAACCCTGAGCTCATGACCTGTGCCGAGATAGAGTCCCGTACTTAACCGACTGAGCCACCCAGATGCCCCAGAAATGACGGCTTTTAAGAACATGTACCCAAGACTGGAGGCATGGTCAGAAAAGGCCTAATCTTCAGAGAAGATCCCAAACTTTCACCACTAGCTGACCCTCAGGCTCTGCACAAGCAGGAAGTAAAGGTGAAATCAGTGTCGTAAAGGGCCTGTCTATGCATTGCAGGAGTGTCCCAACATAGAGACAAATTTCAAAGAGTGGGGAGCTTTTAAAATTTAAAATTTAAAATAATTTAAAAAAATTATTTAAAAAATATTTGGGGGCTTCAGGTGTTTATAGATACCCTGTCAATACATTAGCTGACCACTGAGCTAATGAAACACAGACTTCAGTGGCCATATATGATAAAAAAATTAGAAACTTTACAAAAATCATTTAGAGAAGTAACTAAAGCAATGACTTCAAACAAGCAGCAACAACAAGCAAAACAAACACTGAGCTAATTTTTGTATAGGGGGTGAGGTAATAGTCTACCTTCATTTTTTTTTTTTTTTTTTACATGTGGATCTCCAGTTATATCAGAGCAATTCGTTGGAGACTATTGCCTCCTCATTGAAAGGTTTGGGCACCTTGTGGGAAATCAATTGACCATAGATGCATGGGTTTATTCATGGACTCTCAATTCTATCACATTGATCTGCTCGTCTTTATGCTAGTACCACTCTGCTTTGATCCTGTAGCCTTGTGTAGTTAGTTTTGAAATCAGAAAGTGTGAATTCTCCAACTTTATTTTTTTTTCAAAGATTATCTTGCCTATTAGGGTCCCTTGCTCATGTTATTTTGGGATCAGCTTTTACATTTCTGCAAAAGCAAAAGGCTACTGGGGTTTTAATGGAGATTTCATAGAATCTGTGGATCACTTTTGGTGAGTGTTGCCATCTTAATAATATATCTTCCAATTCATGAGCACAGGATGTCTATTTTTTAGATTTCCTTTAACTACTTTCAACAGTGTTTTGTAGTTTTCAGTGTGTAAGTCTTGTACCTCTTTGGTTAAGTGTATTCCTAAATGTTTTAGTCTTTTGATGCTATTGAAAATGGACTTATTTTCTTAATTTTTCTGGAGATGGAATTGCTAGTATAATTTTGACATGTTGGTCCTGTATGTCACTACTTTGCTGGATTTATTAGTTTTAGTAACTTTCTTGTGGATTCCTGGCAAAATTTTATATATAGGATCATGTCCTCTCATGTATCTCTATACAGAGATAGATAGAGAGTTTTACTTACTCCTTTCCAATATGGATGTCTTTTTTTTTTAATTTTTATTTATTTATGATAGTCAGAGAGAGAGAGAGAGAGAGAGAGAGAGACAAGCAGAGACACAGGCAGAGGGAGAAGCAGGCTCCATGCACCGGGAGCCCGACGTGGGATTCGATCCCGGGTCTCCAGGATCGCGCCCCGAGCCAAAGGCAGGCGCTAAACCACTGCGCCATCCAGGGATCCCCAATATGGATGTCTTTTATTCCTTTTCTTGACTAACTGCTCTGGCCAGAAGTTCCAGGACACTGTTGAACAGCAACGGTGAAACTGGAATTCTTGTCTGTACCTGTTTAGTGGGGAAAACTTTGAGTCTTTTACCCTTGATCATAATGTTAGCTGTTGGATTTTCATAAATGCTTGTTTCCAGGTTGAGAAAGTTCCTTTCTATTTTAATTTTTGAGATATTTTTCTCATGAACATGTGTTGCATTTTTTTGGATGCTTTTTTTTTTCTTTTTTGGTATCTACTAGATGATCACATGGGTTTTTTCCTTCATTCTAGTAATGTGGTATATTATATTAATTGATTTTCATTTATTGAGCCACTTTTGTTTTCCTAAGATAAATTCCATCTGGGGAATCGACCTTTTTTAAACATTATATGATCTATCCCTTTTTTCATTTTATTTTTTAAAGAATTGAAAGCAAGATCTTTTTTTTAAAAGATATTATCCATTTATTCATGAGAGACAGAGAGAGAGGCAGAGACACAGGCAGAGGGAGAAGCAGGCTCCACGCAGGGAACTGGATGTAGGACTTGATCCCAGGACTCCAGGATCACGCCCTGGGCTGAAGGCAGGCCCCAAACTGCTGAGCCACCCAGGGATTCCCCTCCTTTTTACATTTTAAATCTTTGTCTGATATTTGAAGAAAGAGCCACTCTAGCTCTCAGTTGGCTACTGTTTGCATCAAATAATAGTCTTTTCCATCTTTTTACTTTCAACCAGTGCAACATATATTTGGATTACGTCTTTAAAAAATTATCTATTCTATTCATTTCTGCCTATAAATTGTAATCTATTTGCATTTAATATAAGTAGTGATAGCAAAGGACTTCTGGCATTTTACCATTTGTTTTCTAAAAAAATGTCTTATATCAGGGGGGCCTGGATGGCTCACTTCATTAAGTGTCTGATTCTTGATTTCTGCTGAGGTCATGATGTCATGTTCATGAGATCAAACCCCAAGGCTGACCCTGCTCAACAGGAAGTGGGCTTGAGATTCTCTCTCTCCCTCTCCTTCTGCCCCTCCCCCCTCAGTCTCTCTCTCAAATAAATAAATAAATATTTCAAAAAATAAAATCAATTATATTATATCTCCCTCTACCCCAATTCCTCCACTACTGCCTTCTTTTATGTTTCATTGATTCCTTTTTTTGGTAACAATTTTTATTTCTTTCTCCTTTCCTTTTCTGCATATTTTTTAGTTATTTTCTTAGTGTTTGTTCTAGGGATTACAAGTAACATGTTATTTCATACAGCAAATTTTAGATTAATACAAACTTAATTTCAATTAATATACAAAAATCTTTCATCCTATACAGTTTACATTGTTATTGCCACAAAATACATCTTTATACATTGTGTACCCATGAAGACAGATTTGTATTGTTTTATGTAGTCATCCTTTAAATCATATATTACAAAAAGAGGAGTTATAAAATGCACAAGTACTATTTTTTTGTATTCATCTATGTAGTTACCTTTAGTATGTAGCTTTATTCCTTCATGTAGATACCAATTATTATTTAGTGCAGTTTAAAGCACTTTTCCAGCATTTCTTACAGGGAAAACCCAGATTATTAGGGGAACATCTACTCTAAAAGAAGAAAAGAAACACCTTCTGAGAATAATTGATCAAGTAAACATGAGAGTGAATTTATAAGGAGAGTTCAGGGCATTCATGGCTCAATCACTGGATTTCTTTTCTTTTTTTTTAAGATTTTATTTATTTATTCATAAGAGACACAGAGAGAGGCAGGGACATAGGCAGAGGGAGAAGCAGGCTCCATGTAGGGAGCCCAATGTGGGACTTGCTCTCGGGATCCCGGGGATCACGACCTGAGCCAAAGGTAGACCCTCAACCACTGAGCCACCCAGGTCCCCCTGGATTTTCTTAATGAAAGGGACTCCAAGATCATCTGTACAGGATGACAAGGTAGGTGTATAGACAGTGTGACTGAGTGTATTGAAGGTTTGAAGTTGTACCTAAGAGTTACGGGAGAGGGAATTGAGATAAGAATAGAACTGTACCCATGTATGCAACTCTACCACCCAACTAGGAATTCATTTCACGATGCTGGGTATTGTCCTTCTGAAGTTCTTAGAAACAAATTCTTCTGTAAGCTCACGGCAGTGCCCACAGTGCAGCCATCCAGCCTATTCGCTCTGTAGGGGGCGCTCTGCAGAAGGAAGTAAATCCCAGCAGGCCTTGCATGGTGACTCAGAGGTTGTCTCTGTGACGTCTAACACTGTTGCCTGGTAGGGGTTGGTGTGGTGAGGGCGTGTGCTTTACTCTTTGTGAGGAAAGCAAGGTGGTCAGAGGAAAGAGGCTCAAAGGGAGGCCAGGACTGGAAAAGGGCTTTAGTAGGACTGAGTGTGGAGGTGAGGGGTGGACCTTTACTGGCGGCGGCAGAGGTGGCATTTCCTATGAAACAGTTGGTTAACTAGCCGCAGCAGCCATGGCAGTTGACTTTGGGGACCATGCCAGTGGGTTCCGTCATGCTGAGGTGGTCAGGTTCATCAACAATGAAGTCCTCATGAACGGCGGTGGCCCAGATTTCTACATGGCCTTCCGCTCACGGCCCTGGAACGAGGTAGAGGACCGGCTTCGAAGTGTCCTGGCCGACCCGCAGGTGCCGCGCACCTACCAGAGAGCCTGTGCCTGGAGCGCGCTGGCCTTGAGCGTGCGCGTGGGCGCGAGGCAGCGGGAGCAGCAGGGGCGCCGGATCCGGAGGTTGCAGGAACAGATAGAAGAGCGAGAGACCGCCGCCTGGGCCTTGGCCTCCGAGCTACAGCGGATGCGTGAGGCTCGAGAGGAGGTGGCCACACAGTTGCGCTTCACACGCATCACCCTGCAACAGGCACTCATGGACTGTGATGTGCTTCGCGGGCGGCTGCTCCAGGTGGAGAGGTCAGCCCAGTTCATCCCATTGGCCCATGAAATAGTAACTGGACCTCAAGCCGAGCAGCTTGGTGCTATGACATGGCCCCTGAATGCAGAGCCACAGAGAGATATGGTTGCCATGGGATTGCCTGGTAGGCGATATTTTGAGGCCCAAGTACCAGCCCCAGCTGTTCTTTACATGCCAGGACCTCCAAGTCCCTGGGCTCAGACCATACAACCCCCTCTACCAATGCCGGTGCCATACCCAATCCCATTCCATGCACCACTCCCAGTTGGGGTCCCTTTCTTGCCACCTCTGCCATCAGCAGTAGCCATGGATGCAGAAGCTACAGTAGTCCCACTTCAGATGCCTCCTCTGGGGATCTACCCACCTGTTCCGTGTGCTACAGTGGGTTTCCAGGAGGAAGTGGCCCCGCTGTGGAACCAAAGAAGTTACAGCCAGGAGGGAGGTCCTCCGATCCTCCAGAGTACAGTCCCCCTGGGGAACATCGGAAACCTTAGCCAGGAAGGTCTAGAGAGGCCTCAGGGGACGGTTCCCCTTGGGGATATCTGGACCCACAGCCATGAAGGAGATCCACAGAGGCACCAGGGGGAGGTACCACTCAGAGATAGCTGGACCCAGAGTCAGGAAGAAGGTCAAGAGAATCCCCAGTGGGTCGTCCCCCTTGAGGATAGCTGGAGCATCCACCAAGAAGAAGGTTCAGAGAGATCCCAGGAGGTGGTTACCCTTGGTCCCACCCTGGAAGAAGATCAGGAGAGTCCCCAGGAGATGGTACACCTAGGGGCCAGTGGGAGCCACAGGCAGGAAGAAAGTCCAAAAAGACCCCAAGGTATGGCCCCCCTTGATGCCAGCAGGAGCAACAGCCAGCAAAAAGATCCAGAGAGGGCCCAGGAAATGGTACTCCTGGGGACCAGTGGGGGCCCCAGGCAGAAAGAAAGTCGAAAAAGATCCCAAAGGATGGCCCCCCTCGATGCCAACAGGAGAAACAGCCAGGGAGAAGATCTAGAGGGGCCCAAGGAAATGGTACCCCTGGTGGCCAGTGGGAGCCCCAGCAAAGGAGGTCCAGAAACACCCCAAGGCATGGCCCCTTTAGGGGACAACAGTAGCCAAAGCCAGGAGGAAGATCTGGAGAGGCCCCAGGGGACAGGTCCCCTGGGGGACAGCAGAAGTGAGAGCCAAGTAAAAGGTCAAAAGAGGCCCCAGGTGATGCCCCTCCTGGAGTTTGGCAGGAGCCACAGCCAGGAAGAAGGTCTACAGAAGCCCCAGAGGATGCTCTCCCTGGCATTTGGCAGGAGCCACAGCCAAGAAGGTCCAAAGAGGACCCAGGCGACCCCCATGTGGGACAGCAGGAGCCAAAGTATGAGGGAAAATCCAAAGAAAAAGCAGCCTCAGGGGCAGAAGGCCAAGCAACCAAAAGGAAAAAAAACATTGGATTCCCAGCACCAGAAGCCTGCCTCAGGATGCAGTCCAGTGAATTGGGACTGCCCATGGTGTAAAGCCATGAATTTTCCATGGCGCAAGGCCTGCTATAAATGCAAGAAAGTCTGTGAGGCAGGTGGGAGTAGAGGCCCAGACCCAGGACAGACTCACTGATTTCAAGCAGGTAAGAAGGAAAACACTCCAAGGAAAAACCAATTTCCCAAGACCCTTTTCTGATCAAAAAGTAACTTACTTCACAGGAAATTTGAAAACCAAAACTATTGTAGATAAAATTAACTAAAACAATCTATTATTCCATTACTGAAACTAACAACTTTTTATCATACGTAAATATACTCTTTTTTGTTCCTTTATTAACCTCCTTTTCCTGAAAATGCCATGTCTTTGGCTGGGAATAGCCATATGTTTTTCATGTTATAACTATATTGAATTTTAGGAGCACTACTCTTCCTTCAAAATGCTATTGTTTCTTTAGTAAACTACGATGTTCATGTTTGCTTCTTGTTTTTGTTTCAAGTTTATAGGTGAGGGCCGGTTTTTGTATCTCTGAGCCCCACAGAACTTGCTGTTTGTTTGTTCCTGAAGAAGCTGAACTCGTCCCATTAGAAGATCTTCCAAGAGTCCAAAGAAATCACACCTTGATTCCAGCTGACCCACACCTCCTGGAGACCACCCCCCCACTGGCTGGAGCTGAGAAGAGTGAGAGGAAGTAGGGGAAGAGGAGATGGTATTCATCAGTGGGGAAAGGAGAGCAAAACAATTTTGTTAGATAAAAAAATAAATAAAAAAAAATCAAAAAACAAACAAACAAAAAACAATTTTGTTAGGATATAGTTTCTCCATTGGGACAAGGGATTAATTTGGGAGAGCTGGAGAGGTGTTACAGTATTAAATTCTATAGATGATAACAAATTTGATGGGTTACATTTAATTCATTAAACAAATAGTTATTGCCTAGTAGGTGTTAGGAGCTAGCCTTATATGTTAATATTTGGTGCAGACATTATAACTTGATTTGGTGAGTTTGGTTAGATAACAGGGGAAAGCTTAATTTGGGATACATATTATATTAGGAGGACATTTTTGCCTGGCATATAGCATGATTTTCTGGTAAGCCCAATTGAAATAACATCTAGATATTTTTGCAATTCTAAGAGTAACAACAGGGACTTTCATTAAAGGACTTGTGTCACTGAATTGCTCATCTCACTGTTCCCAAGTGGGACAAATGAGCAGTGGCAGAGATCAGGAAAGTGGCTTCATGAAAGTGCGGGCAGGACTTTTTCTGATACTCTAAGGATTTCCTCCTTTGAGAGGGACAGCTATCTTCCTGGTTGCCTAAAATACCGCTGGGTGACTTAAAGAAAGATCATGCTTGAGGGAGTGTTGGCTGTATACCTGAACCCTTAGCTTCGGGTCACTACCATCCCAAGCTACTTTCCAGGCAAGAGTGGAAGCAGACATGCTATGGGTAGTATTTCCCTTGGGAAGACTAATAAGATAAAGAAAAAAGAACCAGACTTCTCTTCCACTTGGTGTGTTCTCTGCAGGCTCTCCACTCCCCCCAAGGCAGGTGGAGTCCAGGGGGTGGAAAGTTAGATGGTCTCCAGCCTGAACGAAAGTTGTTCCTGAGTTCCCCCGTGAAATCCCAGCTCACCAAGCTCAGCATCTGTCACAGGTTCCTGATTCTAATGATAAAGGGTGTGCACTTGCCTGCTGTGTCTTCTGTGAGGTGTGCACCTCGGGGCAGGTTTGCTCCGAGGCGGAGGTTTAAACCCACACCTTCCCACCGTCTCTCTCTCTTTTTTTTTTTTTTTTTAAAGATTTTTTATTTATTTAAATACACAGAGAGGAGAGAGAGAGAGAGAGAGAGAGAGAGAGAGGCAGAGACACAGGCAGAGGGAGAAGCAGGCTCCATGCAGGGAGCCCCACTCGGGACTTGATCCCGGGTCTCCAGGGTCACACCCCGGGCCGAAGGCGGCGCTAAACCGCTCAGCCCCCTCCCCCCCCCCCCCCGGGGCTGCCCATCCTTCCCAGCATCCCACCGAAGTGAAGGAAAGTTCTCTCATTCACTATTCGAGGGCCTCTCCTCTTCCAGCGAGCTCCCCAAGAAGGGCAGGGGGAGGAGCTTCTATGGAATCTTCGGCCCATTCTGATTGTCCCTGCGCCCCTCAATGTCCACGCGGTCCCTGCTGCTCCTGGGCCCACGGGGCACGAGAGGTGGGGGGGGGGCAGGGGGCTTCTGTCTAGGCTGGGAGCCCGACCGCCCGGTGTCCAGCCCCCCCTCTGTGCACCAAGAAGCCATTTCCCAGAGGCCCTGTCTCCCAGAGGTCCAGTGAGCAGGAATGTCCCTCCGGCATTTCTGCCCCACAATGCACACTCCCCTCCTTCCTATACAGAACCCCATCACGGGGCTCAGGATTCTGGAAAACAGCCAGGTTTATTATTTATTTTATTTTTTAAAAATAGCACCTGTTTTCCCTTCCTGTGGGCAGTTGCTATGTATTTTTTTAAAGATTTTATTTATTTATTCATGAGAGAGAGAGAGAGGCAGAGACATCGGCAGGGGGAAGAGCAGGCTCCCTGTGGGAAGCAGGATGCAGGACCTGATCCTGGACCCCAGGATCACGCCCTGGGCCGAAGGGAGGCACTCAACCGCTGAGCCACCCAGGTGTCCCACAACAACCAGATTTTTAAAAATATTTTATTTATTTATTAATGACAGACACAGAGAAAGAGGCAGAGACATGGGCAGAGGGAGAGGCAGAGGGCAGCCCGGGGGGCTCAGCGGTTTAGTGCCGCCTTCAGTCCAAGGTGTGATCCATGGCCTGGGATCGAGTCCCACATCGGGCTCCCTGCATGGAGCCTGCTTCTCCCTCTGCTTGTGTCTCTGCCTCTGTCTCTCGCTCTCTGTCTCTAAAAAAAAAAAAAATCTTTAAAACACTAAAAAAAAAAAAAAAAAGAAAGAAAAGAAAAAGAGGGAGAGGCAGAGTGGGACTCGATCTCGAGATCCCAGGATCATGCTCTGGACCGAAGGGAGGCACTCAACCCTGAGCCACCCAGGCAACAGCCAGGTTTAATTTTTTTTTTTTAATTTTTTATTTATTTATGATAGTCACAGAGAGAGAGAGAGGCAGAGACACAGGCGGAGGGAGAAGCAGGCTCCATGCACCGGGAGCCCGATGTGGGACTCGATACCGGGTCTCCAGGATCGCGCCCCGGGCCAAAGGCAGGCGCCAAACCACTGCGCCACCCAGGGATCCCAACAGCCAGGTTTAGATGGTCTACTAATAAAACAAATGTTCCCCTAGGCAACAAGGGGTGGAGCCTGGCTGCCTGCTGTATGGGACAAGGGATGGGGCAGGGAACTGACCCTGCCTCGCCAGCTTCCTCCCTCAGGCCTGGTAACCAGGAGGCCTTGCTTACCAGAGAGGAGCTCTGGGGAGGAAGAGGACCATCCGGGACATCAACCTAAAGCTAGGTTTTCTGGGCTAGGGGCTGGTTTTGTGATACTCTCATGTGTGCCGATAGCTCCCTGGAATTTTGGGAAGATGATGCAAAGATGGGACTCAGGAATTTTCCAGCATAATCCACTTTGATGTACTAGTGGGTCACTCTAGATCTCACTATGGTTGCTTTATTTATGGTTTCGAATGAACTCTGCTGTTTGTTGGCATGCCTTTAGGTCTGCATGAAAGCAGACTCACCCTGTGCATAGCTTTTTATATAGTTTAATATTATTACAGTCTTTCTGGGTTGACTTTTTCTAAAAACAACCTGGATCATTAAGGTGGTCAAATCACTACTTTTTTCTGGGCTGGGTACAAACAAAAAATGGTAGCGGTTTTTGAGGTAAGAACTTGGGCTTTGGGGTTAGAAAGACACCTGAGTTCAGATACTTGCTGTGCTAGTCACTAGCTGTGTGGGCTTCAACAAGCAACTGAACTTCCCTGAGCCCCCAGCAAGTGGTAGTTCCTTTCCCTACCCTCAGGGTTCTGCTCTGGGTGCTGTGGTAATGAGAATAAGGGATTATTAATGATGGCAAGAGCTACCACTGAATGTTTACTATGTGCCAGGCACTCTAAGCACATTGCCCCTTTTGGTGACTGTAAGGCATGAATATAGGTATATTAATATACGTTAATGTATATTAATAGGTTTTTTTAAAGATTCTATTCATTTATTCATGAGAGACACACACAGAGAGAAGCAAGGACACAGACAGAGGTAGAAGCAGGCTCCTAAGCGGGGAGCTGGATGTGGGACTGGATCCTGGATCCTGGATCCCAGGATCACAACCTGAGCTGAAGGCAGAGGCTCAACTGCTGAGCCATCCAGGTGCCCCTATATTAATAGTTATTCAAAGTGAGTATTATTACCCCCATTTTGGTAATGCAATACCCAAATTTGGGAATTGGTGAAGCCTTACTTCAAAATGAAATTGTAGGGATGCCTGGGTGGCTCAGTGGTTTGAGCATCTGGCTTTGGCCCAGGGCATGATCCTGGAGTCCCAGGATCGAGTCCCACATCGGGCTCCCTGCATGGAGCCTGCTTCTCCCTCTGCCTATGTCTCTGCCTCTCTCTGTGTCTCTCATGAATAAATAAATAAAATCTTTAAAAAAAACCAAAATGAAATTGTACAGGTTCTAATGTCTGTTCTCTTTCTGTTATATTACTGCACCTTAACCTTTAACCCCTACTGAGTGATACATTTGCATGTTAGCATAGATCATCAATGCCTAGAACCTAGTGACATGATTGTAATGGAGAGACTTGGAAGCGCAGTGACAGCCCGGTGGTCATGGTGATGCTGCTCTTTTAGAATTTCTCAAGCTTTGTGACATATGACCACCTTGGCTGCCAGTGAGTAGGACCACTTATTATCTCCAGACTGCAAAACAAAGAGGGGTGCTGGCGGTAATTTAGGCAGTGGAAGCAATTTGTATTTGATTCAGCAGACTGGCCTTATGAAAAGTTTATATATAGCTGAGTTCAATACTGTTAAGACAGAGCCCATCTTGACTGCTTATCTGAAGTCTGTCTGAATTACTCAGTTTTTGTTTTAAGTGCATAAGGTGCCAGCTGTAACAGCCTAATATATATGCATGCGTACTTTTCAGCAAGGAAGTAGGGCGAAAGGAGACTTCAAAAGCTTCAGATTTTGTTGCAAAATGGGGAATAGAATTGATGTTTTCTAAATCATGGTACTACATCTATGACAGAGTGGCAAAGAAATACATAATTTCCTTATCGTATGCTTTGTAAAGTCTCAACACCAAATAAATAGTAGCAGATCCTTATTATGTGGTGCAAGCACTGTGCATAGTACCTGTGAGTGTTCTTCTCACTTCTAGCACATGATAGAGTGAGTGCATACACTGGAACTAAGCCTCACATAAACTTAAGGATCCTGGCCTATGACCTTATGAGGTTGCTGTTGAACAGATTTTTCTCATTGACGGTGTTTGTTTTTTGGCACTTAAGACAAGTGTTCAAGACCACAATGAAATAGGTATAGGAAGTGCTGCCACATGGGGTATCTGTACCCCCCCGAGGGACCTGGTACAGCTCCTTGAGTACAACTTCCTATTCGGCTCACGCTGAAAGCACTCTATTCAGTGAGCACAAGAATCCCTGCAGTAGGTCAGATCCTGGCCTATCTAGCTCAGCTTCTCTGGGGCATAAAACAGTTGTAAAAAGGATCATATTCTCCCTGGTGTTAATTTTATGAGGGAAGAAATGCCAGTAGGAATCCCTAGCTTCTCTTTGTTACTTTATAGATCAGGCAAAGAGCACACGTCTAGAGAAGGTTCAGATGTGCCAGGCACTGTGTTTGACAACCTGGAAGTCATTAGCATTGCCCTCCATAATTTCCTGTTCTGTTAGAAAAAATAAGACAAATATACACCAAGCAACAGTTATTACCTTTTCATCAATTATTCGACCATATTTTCTGGCCTGCAGATGTCAGTTTTCAAAAGATTCTGTGTATCAAACAGCATTATTTAATATATGACTATTTTCTCATTTAAAATTACAAAAGCATCTCTAAGGTTCCCTCACAAAAACTTGATATAATTCCAACTGAAAGCAGTCATTTGTCATTTCAGTTTAGGATTTTTGTGGGGATTCAGTGAATAGTATTACCACTATTATTATTATTACATGCAGCCTAATTACAGGCGAATGAACCATTCTACTAGGCTCTTTGTAATACGGACAACACCTCAGAATCCATCATTACTGTCTTCTCAAACTTCAGTGAACTTCGGGAGCGCAAATTAGGAACAATTTTTGTAGAAAGCTGGTAGTTTTAATGCATGTTAAATACCAGTAAGTGTTAAAGGATTAAAAAAATACAAGTTCAGTATGTACCATATGGGGTTGCAAAACTTCCGTGGTAGCCAAATGGTTTCAAATTGTGCCCCCAAGTCAACAGAAAAAGTTACTGAGAAAGTTAACTTTGTTTTATTTTGAAATAATATGCAGTATTACAGCTTCACTTGTGACATTCTCTAACTCTTTTCTTTTTATGTTTATATCTACTATTTTAGGTTTGGTTCTTCATTCTACACTACCTTACAAAAATAATTGTGCACAAGGCAGAAGCCTATGATTACTTTTGCGGTAGGCAGCATTTAACCTTACCTCAGTGTTTATAAAATGATGACAAAGAGCTCTCTGCGGGTTTCGTCTGTAAGTAAAAGTTTTAGGATATTTAACCTCATTTATTTTTTGCTTGATATATTTTTACTTTGATAATTTTGTGACCATATTGGTTTCAGGCAAGAAAAGGATTGAGCAAGTATTGAAAATTTCATACCTTTATCGCTACAATTCCTGATATTGTCTAGACAGTGTTTGAAACTTCAGAACGTATATGACCTGCCTTGTAAAAGACTCATACTACTGAACTCCCCACTGATCCATGTTTCTAGCATTTTTTCATGAAATATTTATTACTGAGAAGGAAAAGAAAAACGATGCCAATGCCACATCTGTAACTACAAAATGCATTCAGAAATCCACCATTAGCTGTTTTGTTTCCTGGGTTATAATATTTCCTATGTATCTACAAAACTGCTCAGGGAAACATATTTATATAGTCCATTTCATGCTGTTGCTTTGCCAAATTTTGGTGTTCTTGGTGTATAGATCAAAGTGGCCATCCATGTTTCAAAACATCAGAGGTTTCTTAAAACAATGTTCAGGCAAAAACAAAAAAACAAAAAAAACAAAACAGAACAAAACAAAACACCCTGTAGACAAAATAACTGACTCTTGGACTTTAATCTTTTAGTTTAAGCTCTTTATTTTTGAACTTCCAAGAAAGAGAACAGGTTTTAGAAAGAAAGATGGAGCCTCTTTTACAATGAAATGATATTTTCTTGCATGGCTATCATACCCTGAGTGCTCCTACCCAGGATGATGGAGGCAGAAAGAAGGTTCAGTCATGATTTCTGAGTTGATGAAATCAGAAGGGTGATGTGTTGTCAGGTGCCAAGGTGTGGGATGTGAAGAGTTGTTTCTATAAACCAAAATGAGGCGGACCACAGGATAGACGTTGATAAACAATGAATATGAAAGAAGGCAGTGTCAGAAATTATATACTCCTTGAAGTAAATAAGAAGCCACATTCTCTGCAGAGGGTTCCTTGATGAAGGGAAAGAGGACAGGGGGAACAAAGAATCTGACTAGGTCAGGTACTGTGTTAAGATCTGGATGTGTTAAGAGGATTACATCGTAGGTTCCAGTCACATCACATATGTTAATCCATTTTATCTTCATGGAGAAAGATAAGTAAAAACTGGCCAAGAGTGGCCTTCATTTGGTTGAGTAAAAGGAGAAAGAGAAAAATTGGGCAGTAAGACCTCATATGTGCATCCAGGCCTGCCCAGCACAGAAGATGCCCAGGCCACTCGCTGTCCTATTACTTTTGTCTTTTTTAAAGTTTTAATTTTCATTCTAGTATAGTTAACATACAGTGCTATGTTAGTTTCAGGTGTACAATATTGTGATTCAGTGTTGTTTTACTTTAGATGGATAAGCTGATGATCCAGATTCCGGACCTGTGAGCCGGAGTGAATAGACCTTGACTCTGTAGGAGCTTCTAAGAAGTACTAATCAATGAGGCCCAGGCTAAAATGGTAAATCTGATCTCACAAGGCATATAAATAGAGACATGCTATATGGGTATGAGAACAGCTGACACTTGAGAACTGTAAGAATATTCTAGAAGTCAAAATTACAGTTGCTAGACAGGAGACTGAAGCCCAGCCAATTCAGTGCAGTGAACTCAGAATTAAGGTTGGAAGTCAGAAGAGGCTATTGGTGAAACGCACAGGCTCAGAAGTCAGCAGCCTGTATTCAACTCCTGGGCGGCACACTGACCAGTTGTGCCACATTGAGCAGGCTACCTAGACTCTCTGGGTTTTGGCTTCCGCATTGGCAAAATGGAGGCAATAATTAATAATAATGATGATGAAAATAACAAATTTGCTTCATAGGATTGTTGATACAAATCAACGAGATAATACATGCATAATGCTTAGCAGGAATGCCTGGAATAAAATATGTGGTTAGCAAATCTTAGCTATTATTCCAGAACAAACTCTCAGAAACAGGCGAGAGTTTCAGCCCGAATGAGGAAGCACCTTCTAAGTCATGAAGGAGGTAAAACTAGGACAAGTACAAGGAACCATACAGAGCAGACAGAAAGATCAAGAACTTGCTATCTTGAGTATGTGGTGCAGATTTAGAGTTAGATGCTAAGCTGAGTTAGATGCCCCTCTACCGTTCCCCCAGAACCTCATCCTTTCCTCTGTCACAGCTCTTCTCTCTAACCTGAATATCTGCTACACTGTCTGTATTACAATAGATGCCCATGATGTTGGCTTAAAGACTAAACATATTTAAAATAGCCTTAAACACGCACAACCTTCTCGCTGACAAAATAAAAGGGCATTAGAAAAATTAGCCTCATAGATCAACCTGTATGTTATCAAAAGGAGGTGCTCTTTTCAAGACATTTTTTTCTTTTTCTCATTTTTGTAAAGGAAGTGAATTTTAGTAAGTGCCGAGAGAATGTGTAAACTCACCACAGGTGTCAAATCATAACACTGTCACAGGAGAATTCACACCTATAGATGAGCTAGTTGAAGAACAAAGTTAGTTTTGAAAGGTTAGGGAAAAAGATTTTGAAATGTCAGATCCACTCTATAAAACTGACCACCCTTGGCATCATCCTTTTAATCTACCTGAGTTGGAGAAAAGCCCAGGGCACTTGAAATGAAGACAATTAGCACCTCAGACAGGGCATCCACATGCAAAATTCTGTCACCTCTCAGAGACCTCAGGAGGTGACAAGTCTAGATAAGAAGACACTTTCAACCTGGGCTGACAGTTTGTCAATGCTTTTATATTTGACTTAAATGGCATCTATATTTTAAAAGGTTGTAGTTTGCTTTAAACTGTGAAGCTCTCTTCCTCTACCTCATGATTTTTATTTTTTAGGTCGTTTAAAAAACAACAAGAACAAAAATCTTTCCTCTGTTGGGTGAGATCTGAGGAAACAGCTCTTGCTTCTTGCACACAAATGAGCTCAGTCCGTTTCCCCTCTGTTTCTCTGGAAAGTACTCTTGGCTTTTGTTTAAAGCACAGTATGTTAAAGTTGGAAGTGGCCTTATGGGTCACCTGGTTCAAGTCCACTTGGCAAATGGAGAAAGTAAGACTCAGAAAGAGAAAGTGATTTCATGGTAAGACATGGAGTATAATTTGACTCTCATAATTGCTGGATTAATCCTTTCCAATTTATTTGCCATTCCAAAGGTGGGCCAGAGGCATGTACAACTCTGTGTGTGCGCGCGTGTGTGTGTATTTTTCTATTTTCTTTATTTTTTTAAAAAGAGACTCTTTTTTTAAAAAGATTTTATTTATTTATTTATTTATTTATTTATTTATTTATTTATTTATTTATGATAGACATATATATATATATAGAGAGAGGCAGAGACACAGGAGGAGGGAGAAGCAGGCTCCATGCTGGGAGCCCGACGTGGGACTGGATCCTGGGACTCCAGGATTGCGCCCTGGGCCAAAGGCAGGTGCTAAACCGCTGAGCCACCCAGGGATCCCCTTCTATTTTCTTTAGAGCAGTAATTTCATTCATCCAATCACACAACAAATATATTCAAACATCTAAAATCTGCGGGATGGGGGCACCTGGCTGGCTCAGTCCATAGAGTATGCCATTCTTGATCTTGGGATTGTGAATTTGAGCCCCATGTTGGCTGTAGAGTTAATAAAAAATCAAAAATAAAAACAGATGGAAAAATAAAATGAAAAATAAAATGTGCCATATGGAGGATACAGTGGTGGTGAATAAGGCACACAAAACCCTGCCATCATGGATTCTACATTCTAGCGCAGGAGATAGGCAATAAGGGATTCATCAGATAACTCTGCTTCTAAGTGGATTTTACTTGTATTGGGGGCCCATTCTTCCTAACTCTTTCTCTGTTGGTGCTTCCATTATGTCCACTGTTTTTACCCTTTCCTCTCTTGTGGGTATGGCCAGAGAGAGAAGGGAGAGAGCCATTTCATTTTTTTAAAATTTCTTTTTATTGGAGTTCAATTTGCCAACATATAGCATAACACCCAGTGCTCATCCCATCAAGTGCTCCCCTCAGTGCCTGTCACCCAGTTACCCCAACCCCCCGCCCACCTCCCTTTCCACCACCCCTTGTTCATTTCCCAGATAAAGAGAGCCATTTCAAACCTTGTTTCTCTACCCTTCAAGTTCTGAATTTGCTAAAAAGTCAGGTTCAGTACTGGTGTTGCACTAGGGTGAAGATGTTGGTATTTTTCATCAACACTGCAATAGTGGGCCGGCCTAGATGTCAACTTGCTTGTGAGATGACAATGACGTGCTAGATGTGAGAGTTGGACTACTACCTTATAATTTATCTGTTCTTTTTTTATACGAGTTTAGTTGTGCTGAACCCCCTTGTACCTGGCTGCTTTGACAGGTATGCTATTTTAGCAACACAGAACCAAACAGAACGAAAAGAAGAATGCATGGTACACTTTCGCTGTTAGATCCAGGTTGCTCTGTTCCTCAGTTTGGGAGTAATTTGTTCAGGGTTGTTCAGAGACAAAACAAAACAAAACAAAACAAAACAAAACAAAACAAAACAAAACAACAACAAAAAAGACCCCACAAAACCAATCAAAACTTAGGTTTCCTTTTTACCCATGTGACACAATGTTGTCACGTTCGCCTTGCAGGTGGGCTGTTGTCCATATGGACTGAATGAGGACCTGGATCCCCTTCCCCATCTTCCCCTTTCATCTCTGAAATTCCACCATTGTGATGAACTTCTCGGGGCTAATCATTTGCCAGCTCAAAATATAGAGAGCTCAGGGCAGACTGACTTCTCAAGACCTTAACGTTGACATATGCGTTCACTTATTAGAATGATTTCTTCCTTGACCCAAAGCATGAAGGGTGAAAGGTGGACTTGGCCATAAACAAGTGAGATAGAAAGATGATGAGACAATCTTGGCTCAATTCCCCAGAGCGACCCCCAAATATCATCTTGAATGCTGTTTTATTTTCTTTGTTTATTCTTGGTGTCGTAAGAAGCTTATGTTTACACTTCATCTACTAAGGTTGATAGATTCTAGGGCTGGGCATAGTTCAATCAAGAAGGAGAGACACAGGGAGCCTGGTGGGCTCAGTCAGTAGAGCATGGGACTCTTGACCTCAGGTCATGAGTTTGAGCCCCACGTCGGGGGTAGAGTTTACTAAAAAAAAAAGAAAAAAAGGCGAGTCACTACTAGCTGCCATGGAAACCTTAGAGGATTGTTCTCAACCCTAGTGGGTGGCAAACAAATATCTGGCTGTGGTGCAAGGTAGCTCTGTGCACCCGATCCATTAGTAGGGCATGTGAGGATTTAGAAATTGTTCTCCCAGTCTTGAGCTCCCAGCCTCACCATGCCCTCAAGGAACTAGGTGTTGAAGTTGTGGAAGAGATGCAACAGACACCTGGCTTCAGTTATTTAAATTTCAGTTTCACAAGTATTTTACATAATTGAAAGGAAAAATGTAGAAGACCATCCAGCTTCAAGCATTACAGTCTTATTCCAGTGAAAAAGGGGGAAGTTTGGGGGAAATATTACTTAACAGCACATTTTAAAATGGAAGCAATGCTTTATTTCAGAGAAGAAAATAAAAATTGAAAGGCTTTAAAAAATTAATGATAGTTTAGCATCAACTGGAGGAAAAACACTCTATTAACGACAGAGGATAAAATTATTGACGCTTGTGATGTGATTTAAAGCAACTTTTATGCCCCAAATGCTGAAAGGTAGGTCCTGTACATCAAAGGGCATAAACAAGTCCACATAAAGACAAAGCACCAATGAAATGATGCTTTCTCTCATCGAAAGCTCATCAAATAAAAAAAAAATGGAACGTCTTCACACATAGACTGATTTTTGTTCCTCAATCAGCACTCTGGGATCTTGGCCAAGAAAGTAGGAAAAATCAGTGTTTACTCAGGATCAAGATTGCTCAAGATGACAAGGAAGGGTAGAAAAGGAGACTTGCCCCATGTTGGTTTTTCACTGACTACTTCTGATTGTGTAGGAGCCTCGGGCTGTGCTCAGGAATGACTGCACACTGATAGTTCTGGTAGTTTCTGTGTTTTGGTCTCAGAGCTTTTGGTTCTTTCATTCTCTGTCAGCATGTTTCTGCCCCACAAGAAGGCCATGTACACCTTGCCTCTATCATCAACCCCTTTGGGAACTTAGTTAAGCTAAGTCATCTCTGGTGGCCCCTGGGAAAACTGTAAGAACGGAAGCATTAGCCAGCATCCCTGTCTGTGTGCCAGAGTCTGCCCTGGTAGTACAAGCCATATCTTGCCAGGACATTCTTCCAATTGACCTCCCTTCTCCTTCCGAACCCTGTGTGTGGGGTGGGGTAGGGTAGGGCGGGGAGGGGGATTGAACCTTGTGGCAATAACCAAGCTTCTAAATTGCTGAGCTGGTTTTAATTGAAGTGTGAGAAGGAGGTTTTAAGGCAGAGAGACAACATCCTGTTGTTCGGGTTCGGGTGCTCCTCTCTCTTTTTCTGCACATCTGGCTGAACTGGGAGTCAGGTGGCTGACTCCGGGCCGGGTTGCAGCAGCAGTGGCATCTGCCCTCCACTGTCCCACGCCTCAGCGGCCCAAGAGTCCACCAGGCCATGGACGCGGTAGCCGTGTACCATGGCAAAATCAGCCGGGAGACCGGGGAGAAGCTCCTGCTTGCCACGGGGCTGGATGGCAGCTATTTGCTGAGAGACAGCGAGAGCGTCCCTGGCGTGTACTGCCTGTGTGTGCTGTGAGTATGTCGCGGTGGCCGCAGGCTCCAGGCCCACTGAGGGCACCGGCTGGGGGTGCAGGTGGAGGCAGGCGAGGTCGAGGCCTCCTCCACGGCTCATGTGACCCACCAAGGCCTTCCCGGGGTCCAGCTTAGGGGGTCATGCTTTGAGGCCCCTCATGGGGCTTTCACTCCCAGGGCCTTCACTGTCCAGAAGGGCCTCCCTGGGTCTTTTGTGGCAGCTGCAGAGAATGCCCTTTGGGGTGGGGAAATGCAGCCTAGAATCTACCTTTGCTCTGAGAAAGATCCAGGCTCCCAACTTCCACTTTTGACCTTTAGTCGAGGCCAGCTAGGTGGAGCCTTGGCATGGTGGACTGGCCAAAACTGGGGCCACCAGCTCCTGAGGAAAGGAAAGGCCTCTCTCCAGATCCCTTTAAATGGAATTGGAGGTGTCCTCCCAAAGGAAACCATCAAATTCTGGGAGAGGAAGAAGACTAAGAAACGGAATCCATGACTTCAGGAGTGCAATGCTGGTTAGGTCGGGGTGCCAATCAGGGGATATTTGTAAGTGAAACTGCCTCTCGGCATCTGCTTACTTCGCTTCTTTGAGAGAAGCTGTGTGTGGGGGCAGAGGGTTTCAGAGGTAGGACCCTTCTTGATAAAAAGCTAAGACTGACAGTAGTGGTAAAGGGCATGGAGGGAAAACACCCTTGTTATGATTCAGCTTTGCCGCTTGCCTAGGCATGCCTTAGTCTAACACCCATTTTAAATCAGATGTACCTTCATCTTTGCCTCAAGGGCTCCGAGTCAGGGAGATCTGAGACCTAATCTTGTGCTAGTCTGATGGTAGGCTTGTGACCTTGGCAAGTTAAACTCTCAGTCCTTCAGTTTTCTTGTCCATAAAATGAGTATAATAATACGACCTACCTCATAGGATGGCGAGGATCAAATGCAGGTAAAGAATTTAACACTGGACTTGACACATCATAAATGTCCAGTAAATGTAAGCTATTATCATTATTATTGTATTTTTCTCCAGTCGAGTTCTTTCAGTACTCATGGCACATTTCTAAGGAAGGACCTAGCTTGATCACTTTTTGTCACATGTGAAACACCTGTGCTGTGTAGTTGGTTCTAGTCAGAAACAAAATGAAGGAAAATGCTTGGTAGTAATTTTGATACCTAATGATACACTGCAAGATTGTGAAGTACTTTTTGGGTCTGTGAAGAAAGATCATGCTGAGGCTGTTATTAGATGATTTTCGTTTATTTTGTTTGTTTATTGTTTGTTTTTTAACACAGTCAAGCCAAGTTTGTGGCAATTCTCAGGCCTTGCTAAGTTTATCATATCAAGTTTATCTTTATTTATCATAAAGACTTCAAGAGAACATGTGGAAGCACTTGAGTCTCTTGGGCTCAGATCTCTTTTTTCCTTTTGCAGTACAGTTGTCATACAATGTTATATTAGTTTCAAGTGTACAGCATAGTGATTTGACAGTTCTACACACTACAAAATGCTCACCACGACAAGTGTAGTCACCATTTGTCACCATACAAAGTTATTACAGTATTGTTGACTATATCCCCTAGGTTATACCCTTCATCTTTGTGACTTCTTTATTTTATAATCAGGGGTGGGGTGAGGTGGGGCGGCGGGGGACAGATTGAACCTGTGTCAATAACCAAGCTTCTAAATTGCTGAGCTTGTTTTAATTGAAGTGTGAGAAGGTACTAGAAATTTGGACCTCTTAATTCCCTTCACCTGTTTTGCCCATCCCCTCACCATCCCTCTCCCCTCTGGCAACCACCAGTTTGTTCTCTCTCTGTATTTAAGAGTATGTTTGTTTATTTTTCTTTTTTAGATTCTGCATGTAAGTGAAATCATAAGATATGATATCATATGGTATTTGTCTTTCTCTGACTGACTTATTTCACTAGTCTCTAGCTTCATCCATGTCATTGCAAATGGCAGGATTTCATTTTTATGGCTGAGTAATATTCCTTTCTATATATTATACCACCTCTTCTTTATCCATTCATCTGTTTTTTTAAATAACTTGTGTTTTTTTGTTTTTGTTTTTAAAGATTTTTATTTATTTATTCATGAGAGACAGAGAGAGAGAGAGAGAGGCAGAAACACAGGCAGAGGGAGAAGCAGGCTCCTCGCAGGGAGCCTGATGTGGGACTCGATCCCAGGACTCCAGGATCACATCCTGAGCTGAAGGCAGGCCCTAAACCACTGAGCCACCCAGGGATCCCTCCATTCATCTGTTGATGGACACTTGGATTGCTTCCATATCTTGGCTATTGTAAATAATAGTGCAATAAACATAGGGTGCATGTATTTTTTTGAGTTAGTGTTTTTGTTTTCTTTGTTTCAATGCCCAGTAGTAGAATTACTGGATCATGGTATTTCTATTCCAATTTTTTTAAGGAACCTCCACATTGTTTTTTTTAAAGATTTTATTTATTCATGAGAGACACAGACAAAGAGAGAGACAGAGACACAGGCAGAGGGAGAAGCGGGCTCCATGCAGGGAGCCTGATGTGGGGACTCGATCCCGGGACTCCAGGATCACGCCCTGAGCCGAAGGCAGGCACTAAACCGCTGAGCTACCCAGGGATCCCTCCACACTGTTTTCCATAGTTGTTGCACCAATTTACATTCCTACCAAAAGTGCAAGAGGGTTCCCTTTTCTCCACATCCTTGCTGACACTTGTTATTTACTGTCTTTTTGATACGAGTCTTGGGCTCAGATCTTTATGATTTGCTTACATTATTTTTTTCCCAAGTGGAAACTTGGGAAGGTCAGTGAAAGCCACCTAGTATTCTTTCATTAAAAAGAATGTGGTGGAAGGAGTGGGCAAGTGAAAGGGGCTTCTTTAGAGAGGCTGACAAAGGAGGTAATCAGCCCCTTAGCCTAGAGGAAAAAAAAAAAAAAAAGAAGAAGCCTGAACTGGGGAGTAAGATGAGACAGTATGGCAAGATGACCTAAAGACTCAGTCATGCTGGCCCCTTTGTTGTTTCTCAAACCTGCCAGCTGTGCTCTCTTCCCAGCATCTTTAGACTTTATTACTTTTGCCTCTTGCCTCAGAGACCACTTCCTTGACCACCCTATCTAAATTAAGTACCTTCTCCCTGTGCCTGTTATACTCTATGGCTTTATTTTTCTTCAAGGAGCTCTAAACTGTCTGATATTTGATTGTTTACTTATGTGTTGCTGTGTTTCTCAGCAAAATTGAAACTCAGTGAAGGCAGGGACATCGTCTCCTGTACAAGGAACACAGGCTAGCACATAATAGCCGTGATGAGGCATGTTACCAGGTACATGGTAGGCATTCAATAAATATTTTTGAACTAACCAATGAATTGCCAAGGCAAATACTCTTCTTCACTGCAAAGAGCTTTTTTTATTATTTTTAAAAAGATTTTATTTATTTGTTTATTTATTTATTTATTTTAAAGATTTTATTTATTTATTCATGAGAGACACAGAGAGAGAGAGGCAGAGACATCAGCAGAGGGAGAAGCAGCTCCTTGTGGGGAGCCCGATGTGGGGCTCTATCCCAGATTCTAGAATCATACCCTGAGCCAAAGGCAGATGCTCAATGCCAAGCCACCCTGGCATTCCTGCAAAGAGCTTTAGACTGATAATCAGGCCAGGGTGTGGGCTCTGGGGAAGTCATTCAACTTCCCTGGGTCTTGGTCTTCATACCTGTTAAATAAGGATTGTAATGTGTGCCTACCTTCTGCTGAAGATCACTATTGGAAAAATATGCAAAAGAAAAGGACTACCAGGATGCCTGGGTGGCTCAGTGGTTGAGCATCTGCCTTTGGCTCAGGTTGTGATCCTGGGATCGGGGATCGAGCCCCGCATCGGGCTCCCCACAAGGAGCTGCTTCTCCCTCTGCCTATGTCTCTGCCTCTCTGAGTCTCTCATGAATAAACAAATAAAATCTTTAAAAAAAGAAAAGAAAAGGATAACCTTTTGCCTATGTAGGCCAAGACCACATAAGGAATTAACTTAGGCAGAGTGGGGATTTCTTAAACATTTAAGTTTTTACCCAAAGTGAATCTTGCATAAATGCAGTTTTTATGACTCTAAGTTCTCCACCCAAACCTTGTGAAGTAGCAGATGGTAGTAGGCAAACTGGGAGTCTCCTAGCATGTCTTTTGACGGGCACACTGGGGCCTCAAGTCTTAGAGTGTGATTGCCAGACTGTGCTACAGAGGAAAGAGACAAAGATACATTGTCCTTTATGAGAGTTTCTCAATCTTTTTGAGCCACGGGTCCCTTTTGATAAACGTAAATATTTCATGCCCCCATTTTAGTACTACGATGTAGTAACAAAAATCAAATTTTATTTTGAAATAAAATATGTACTCATTTCAACCCCAAATTTGTATGCTTATGATATGCAGTAGAAATGACAATGTGAATGGTGTCATATGCATAAGAACAATAAGATACAGCTAACGAACATGAATTGATTGTAGAGTTCACTCAGAGTAGTTTCTCATTCTATCTTTTATTTTCTCCCATTATCCAAGAAAGTTTGGTTGAGCTTTAGTTTCTGCATTTGTATTATAGAAATAATACATTATGTATTATTTCAAACTTTTATCTGTTTTTATTATTTTTATTTGTTTAAATTCTGTTAGCCAAAATATAGTAAGTACATCATTAGTTTCAGATGTTGAGTTCAATAATTCATCTGTTGCATATAACAGCCAGTGCTCATCACGTCATGTGTCCTCCTTAATGCCCATCACCCAATTACCCCATGGATGAATGGATAAAGAAGATGTAATACACACACACACACACACACACACACACACACACACACGCACAATGGAATATTACTCAGCCATCAGAAAGAATGTATACCCACCATTTACATCAAAGTGAATGGAACTGGAGGGAATTATGCTGAGCGAAATAAGTCAATTGGAGAAAGACAATTATCATATAGCTTCACTCAAATGTGGAATATAAGAAACAGCACAGAGGATCATAGGGGAAGGGAGGGAAAACTGAATGGGAAGTCGTCAAACTTTATTTTAAACTCTACTTTCAAACTGTGCTTGCTCCTTTCCCTGGTTCTGAGCCCCCAATAACGGCCTTTAGATATGGCTTTTCCCTCTGTTCAGTTTGGGAACATTGGATCTCATAAAGTACTCAAGAAGTTTTTCATTTACAGATTTGTTCACTTTCCTTTAAAGTGAATTTTCCTTTCAGTTATTTTCAATACATAAATGCAGATTTTTGTATAATGAGTCTTTAAAAATAGTTCCTAATGCCTATTCTTCTATAGAAAATTTAAAAATGTAAGAATGGAAATGAGAGAAATCATCTACAGTTTTATAACCTAAAGACAATTATTGTTGAAAATTAAGTGAATTTTCTTCCATATTTTAATAAAATAAATTTCTTTCTGAGCACACAAGTGTGTATTGTATTCAACTGCATTTTCCATTTAATATGAAAAAAACGCCATTCATATATAATATTCTTACAAATGATTTTAAGACATCATTTTTTAATGGTTACGTGATAGTTCAGCCAGTGAGTGTACTATATTTTCCTTAGCCAATCACCTATTTTTAGACATTTAAATAATTTCATTTTTCTTTGCAGTTACAAATGTCATCATGTTTCTTATTTTAGTCCATAAAGATTTCCTTGTATTTATGATTACTTTCTTATAATGAATTTCAAGATGTGCAATTTCCAGGTTAGAAAACATTGAGAGCTTAGGATTCTTGATATATATATGATCACCAAATATTTTTCCTAATGGTTATGCCAGTTTACTTATATGTTCATCAGTAATGCATGAGACTGTCCATTTCACTATAGCTTCCCAAGAAATGGGTATACTGTACAAAAGTTCTCCTTGAAATTTGGTGTCTCACTCTTCATTTCATATTTCTTTGATTAGTGAGCGAGTGTCTTTTATATGGTTGGTAAGCTGTTGTATTTCCTTGCTCATAAACTGGCTCTTTGTGCATTTTGCCATTTAACCATTTGGATCCTACTATTATTCTTTTTTTTTTTTTTTTTTAATTTTTTTTTTTAATTTTTATTTATTTATGATAGTCAGAGAGAGAGAGAGAGAGAGAGAGAGAGGCAGAGACATAGGCAGAGGGAGAAGCAGGCTCCATGCACCGGGAGCCTGATGTGGGATTCGATCCCGGGTCTCCAGGATCGCGCCCTGGGCCAAAGGCAGGCGCCAAACCGCTGCGCCACCCAGGGATCCCCCTACTATTATTCTTAATACATTATGAATTTTTATATACTAATCCTTCGTCGGTTGCAAGTACCTTTTCTCAGTTTGATGTTTACCATTACTTCTCTCTGATACACAAAAAATTAACATTTTTGGTAGTCAGATCTGTCTCTTATTTCCTTTGTGCATAATTTCCTCCTTTGCTTCCCAGCTTAGAAAGTTCTCCAGAGATGTCATACAACTTCACTTTAGTTTTTGTTTTCAATTTACAGTTTGGTTAGTTTACACTTAACTCTTCAATTCTGTTTGGAATTTCATTTTGATGTAGAGAAGGGATCTATTTGATTTTGATTTGATTTTAGCTAACAATTGTCCCAGTATGATTTACAAATAGAACGCCATTCCTCATTGATTTCCTAGCCTCCTTTACCATATATTAAACTCTAACAATAACAGTTATTCTTTCCCATCTATTTGGCTCAACTGATCTATTTATTCTTGTATTACTAGTATTATAGTATGATAATGTTTAATACATTTAAATACTTTGCTATTCTTTTTTATCCAAAGATTTTATTTTTAAGTAATCTCCACACCCAGCATGAGACTCGAACTCACAACCCTGAGCTCAAGAGTCACACACTCCACTGACTGAGCCAGCCAGGCGCCCCAATTATTTGCAATTCTTACTTATTGGTTCTTTGAGATGAAATATAGAATAATTTTGTCAAATTAAAAAAAATCCCATTGGGACTACATTAAACTCATTAATAAATTAAGAATTGTCATCTTTAAAGAACGTAGTTTCTCATAAAAAAACCGGATATATCTCTCCATTTATTAATTTTAAAAATTTATGTCTATCAATAAAGTTTTATAGTTTTCTTCCTATAGGTTTTGCACAGTTTTTAAGTTAATTTCTAATCATTGTGTGTATGAATGTGTGTGTCGATTTTTTTTGTTTCTATTGTAAATAGAGTTTTCTTCTTCCACCATATTTTCTGTTGCTTAAGAAAGCTACTAAATTTACCTATTTTTCTTGTATTCATCTTGTGTACCAAAGGCTCTTATTAATTCAAATAGTTTTATTTTATTTTATTTTAGTGTAGTTTATTCTTTTTGGTTTTCTAGGTATATTAAGTTTCTTCTAAGTTATACTTGGACTCTCACATTTCTTCCCTTCTCACTCTCAATGTAGATAGCCATTGGGAAAGTCCTACATGTCCACTGGGATAGTTTGATGATGATAGGAGGAGAAAAACCTATTTAAAATATTTAAAACAATTAGTTTGCAGAAATAGTTTATTTCCATAATTAGCATCCTCCTATACAGCTCTGACTTTGTTTGCTACCTATCCAATGGAAGATTTGGAAGCAGGAATGCTATTAGATTCTTTAGTTGCAAGGACACCTAATGAAGTCATTTGACATATATGTCTTTAGATAAAAAGATAATTATCTTTTTGTCCTCTGAGATTTAAGGGATGACTGGGAATAAAGTGCCTATCAAACCATTGAACTGGAGAAATGGGGGAAGGAGCAGTGACGAAATAAAGTTCCAGTTTATCAGTTGAAATAGAGGAGAACGTTGTAGCAAAGAACTCAAAAGAATGAGAAATTATGACTTAATTTACAGTTAGTTTTTGATTACAATTGGATATGTGTGTGTTGGTGCCGCATTTATCTCCATGGTAATTTAGGTCAACAGAATTATTTTGGATTTTCTGAGTACCATCCCTTAATGGCAGAACAAACCTGAAAGCCAGCCTAAGATTAAAGTTGCATCACATAAACCCCCAAATGGACAATTCACAAGCAGTAAATCAAAGTCAAGTGCTGATTCTGGCTGGCCATGTGAAATTAAAGTTGCGAGATTAATTTGAGGATGTCATTTGCGTATGTGAAGGGGAAGTCTGAGTTGATCTTTTTTGGGCTCTCCTCAGCTGGCCTCTTTCAGCCAGCCTCTTCTTTCCCTCGCCCCCTCATTGGATACTTCCAGCCCTGAGGCCAAGCAGACTCCCTCCCTTTTTGAGAACCATGCTTTTGGAATCACCTTAAGACCAATTTATTACCGGTGGTATAAGAGAGAGGCAGCATGGAAAGATGGTTAAGAGCCTAGCTCTTTCATCCAAACTCTCTGGGTGCATACCAATTCGACTCTAAACTAGCTATTTTACTTCTGGCAAGTTACTTAAACTTTCTGTACCTCGGGTCCCTTATCTGTGAAAAGGGAAATGGTAGTAAAAAATAGTACTTACCGCATAGGGTTAATAATCCTCAGAGGATTATTAGCTAATTTATAAAGCTAACATGTAGGAGGCATTTGTTAATGTAAATAAAAGATCTACAAATAATTGCAATACTAAGCCAGAGCATCATAGGAGTACATGAATACTCAGGGGAAGAAGAGATTATATTTATTGTCATGACTCATCGAAACTGGTTTACATAGTTTTCCCATCAGACTTGAAGGTGAATGACTTGATGGTTCTGAAAATTCAAGTTCAGTCTGAAAAAATGAAGATACTGCCATAGAAAATTCAGAAATCTCTTGACTCAGAATCTTGACTCAGAATCTTGACTCAATAATGATAGCTTTGTACAGGATACCATTATTCTGGGTATAAAAGTTCTGAAATATTTGTTTTAAAATCAGTCACATTTTAATTGTGCCTTGAATTTTGTGCATAGCATTGCTTTGTATAGACAAGACTGGGCACTAGCTTGTTTTTATTTGCAGTGTCATGAAGAAGGCAAGTGTAACTAAACTTTTGTGTAGTCCTTGAAGTGGTATAAAGAAGGAACTGATGTGGTTTTGTTAGTTCTAAACCAAGATCTGTCCCTAACACTGACCCCTTGAGAAAATAAGAACTAAATCAGGTTGCTTTCTTCTGGTTCATTTCTAACCAGAGAACTTTTTAAAGAGTTGGGACAGCTTTTGAAAAAATGAAGGCAAATTTTAATATTAGCAGGGCCTGAATCAACACATGCTTTGTAGTCATTAAAATGCAAAATTCTAGTTAAAATTAATGTCAGTAACAACAACAGCAACAAAAAAGCCTCTGTTTTCTACCAATTATTGATTTACTAGATTTTTCTTCCAGGATAAATTTTAAATTCCAAGCTAATTGACAAGTCTGACAAAAGATTTGATGGAGGAAGGAATTTAAAATTACATAGCATTCTTGGTTTGTCTGTATTAATGGAAGGAGCCAGAGGAAAGATAATCCTGAAAGGGATGTAATGGTTTTTAAACATAAATTATATTTTTCTGATTTGTGACTTGGCTAGAATAGATTTGTAAAGCACCAAATTGTAATTTTATTTCCTTTTCTTTAAAAAAGTTAGTAGTTACTTATATAACTTTATAGGAAAAATTAATATGCAAGGATGCATTTATATTAGTTTAAACTTACATCTAGTTTGTATACATACAAGTATGGTTCTGAATAGTTGTAATCAGAGTGGTGTCTCTGTGTGTTCACTTCTTTCACATATCATAATTTATTTTAACATAACCCATGTGCTTAACATTTTTTGAAAAATACTTCGGTATTATTTTGAATGGTTCTTTCTACTGCCATTTTCTTATTTTGAATGACATTCCTTATTTAGGGGTACTCAGGTTAATTCTATTTTTTTCACCACTGAAATAGAACTAGTATGAAAATCTCTGTGAAATTGCTTTATCCATTGATTCCTTGGAGTGTAGTGAAGATAAGCAAGGTCATTCATTAGGTTAAAAATATGCACAATTTTATAGCTCTTTTTATAACTTTATTTCCAATTTTTTTCTAGAACAGTGATTTTTCAGTGGATGAGGAGAGAGCATGTGTAGTTTGAGAAAACATATTCAATATTTTAGTTTAATTTTATATTTTAAAATGATTATTTCATAACTCAAGCAACAGAAAACAAAACAATGAAATTCTGTTGGAGAAGAGGAAGTACATGGTTCAGAAACACTGCTCTCTGAAGACTGAAACAATTGAAAAAGCTTCAGCTTATATTTATTTTTTCCTTAAAGATTTTTACTTATTTTGAAATTAAAAAAAATCTTTATAGGTATATAGTTAACATACAGAGTTATATTGCTTTTGGGTGTACCATAGAATGATTCAACACTTCTGTACATTACTCAGTGCTCCTCACAATCAGTGTACTTTTAGTTCCTAAGGGAGAGACTGAATGACTATGGAGGAGGTGGCCCAGAAGTGCCCTTGGTGAGTGAAAGAAGCCAGCTTGACTTGGCTGAATTGCCATCAATACTCCCAATAAGGTGTGGGCATTCTTTCTGCGTTTGAATCAGCACATCCATAACTTGACTTACAAAGCACCTGGAGATGTTGTAAAACTACACATTCTGATTCAGCACTTCTGGGCCAGGGCCCGAGATCCTACATTTGTAACAAGTTCCCAGGTGATGATGAGGACATTACCCTTGCAGTGTAATTTGGATGGTACTGTTTTGGATCTTTCCATCCAGGCCATCGGGAAATGAGAGTTGACTTCAAGGGATCCTGGGTCAGTTACTTCAGTGACCTGAAAGTGGAAGAGATGAACTACTGGCTTAGTTGAGGGGTGAAATGATTCTGCTCATTCAGAAATCTGAGGGGCGGGGGAGTAGGAAATTCTTAATATTAGATGGGTTAATTGCAAGAAGTTTTAGGTGCCACTGACACCAGGTGGTTCAGAGACTGAAGGAGGTAAGGGCTTTTGAAGTGGTACTCAGGTTCCTGCTGCTTAACTGAAAGTGAGATAAGATCAGATTCGTTAGGAAACAATTTTCAAAACAGACTCATTTATTTTGACTAAATGAGGCTGAATGATAGTAGGGAGATAGATTCTTTGTATTTTTTAGAGACTCGCTGTTTTAGAAAGTGAAAACTAGTCGCTGACGATTTGGCTTGCATCACTGCTGAGATTTTAAATAATGCATTTCCACATCACCTTTAATGATACTGAATTACTGCCATTAATCACCTCCCATAGGCAAAATGGGACTAAGGACCTATGCTAGTTGTCCAATTCTATCTCCATTTTGCTATATGACCTTAAGAAAATCACTTAAAGCCTTATGTTTTAAGTTCCCATGGTGAAAAATGGAAAACAAAGCCCTCCCTTGTTCCCTATAGAGTACTTACTTGATCAGTGGACTTTGAGGTAGAATTTATAGTTTCAAAAACAAAAGTCTTTAACAATGTAATATTTTATATTTCTTTTGCATATGTTATATATGTGCATATATCAAGCTATTTTCTATATGATCTAAGTGTGCTGGCAAACCTTCATAACAAAAATGAAACATTTCCTATAATGACACCAGCAATTAAATCGAATTTTTTTTGATTTCTCAAATGGAATGAACTTGATTATAGTGTTTTAGATGTATGATTTTTGTCCTTTAGGTAATCGGTACTGATGGATATTGATTAAAGATATAATAATTAAAACCACATTTTTAAAAAGATTTATTTATTCATTTGGGGGGGCAGGGGCAAAGGGAGAGGGAGAGAGAGATCAGGAGTTCTTTTTTTTTTTTAAATTTATTTCTTTATTTTTGAGAGAGCAAGAGGGAGAGATAGAGAGAGCAAGTGGTGGGCGGTGGGGGTGTGGGGGGAGTGGCAGAGGGAGAGGGACAAGTAGACTGTCCTGAGTGCAAGGCCAGACAGAAGACTCCATCCCATGATCCCAAGATCATAACTTGAACTGAAACCAAGAGTTGGATGGTTAACTGACTGAGCCACCCAGGTGCCTCAGGAGTCTTTTTTTTTTAATTCAAATTTGTTTTCTTACTCTATTATACTGTAAAGTAACCATAATAGTTGTGTTATAGAAACATAGTATTATTTTTATTATATTTATAATTAATATTATTACTACTATGAAGTGCACCTGATAGTACTTTATCCCAGTGAAATATTTTTCAGCTTAAAGCTCTATATGTACTTAAAAGTAACATGACTACACTTTGTTCAATCTATTCAATAATCCATGATTTTTACCAATTATAACAGGTCTCTATTTTCTTTCTGTCCAGTCTCTCAACTAGACAAACCCTTAGGAGTGTGAGTTCCCTTATTTTAAAAAAGGGAAAAGATAAAGAACACTCTAACAATTGTGATTACCCAGATAATAATATGCAAGCAAGTTAGATCCCCCAAGACTTTCTTCCTATGAATGCAATGGTGCCATATATGTGTCCCAATATATGTAACATTTATGTGGAATAGTTAAGCTCAAATTTAGAGCAGCTGTTATTCTTTTGGAATTTTTCAGTAATGGAAGTTTCTTCTTTCACAGGTATCAAGGTTATATTTATACATACCGAGTGTCCCAGACAGAAACAGGTTCTTGGAGTGCTGAGGTACAGCTCTTTAATTTATTTTTTGTTTCTGGGGGTAATGGGAAGGTGTTTGAAGTTTAGGTTGGTTTTATAAAAGAGTTGTCAAATCCTACATTCCCCAAATATTCATCAAATTCAAATCACTGAAGCTCCAACCCAAAATTGTTCATGGATCATTAAGAAGGCTTTAGAGGATTTTTGTTCCAGTTCTGTTCAGCCACCATTGTATAGAACAGTCTCACTTTGGGTGAAATATACAAAAGTTGAAGGATTGTGTCAAACTTTTAGTGCCTATGCAAAATTTTAGAAAGCGTATACAAAATGTGTAAAATGGTTAAATAAGCAATTATTTACCAGATGATACCAATATGAGCGTTGGTTCTATGGTGGATTAAACAACATGACTCCTGTTTTCTAAGAGCCTGTAATACCCTCGGGGAGATACAACATGAATTAAACAGTGATGTGAGAGCTGAGTTTGTCCTCACATAGATCTGGATTCCAGGTCTGATACCTCCTCCTCCCTGACAGGTGTATAACCTTGGGCAGGTTACTTAACTTTGAACAAATTTCTTCATCTGTAAAATTAGCCTAAAAATAGTTCTTCACTCATAGGGCTCATTTTAAAAAAGATTTTATTTACTTATTTGACAGAGAGAGAGAGAGAGAGAGAGAGAGAGAGAGAGAACAAGTTGGGGGGAGTGTCAGACAGAGGGAGAGGAAGAGCAAGAAGCAAGCTCCCTGCTGAGCAGGAAGCCCAATTCGGGCCTGGATCCCAGGACCCCAGGATCATGACCTGAGCCGAAGGCAGATGCTTAACCGACTGAGCCACCCAAGTGCCCCATAGGGCTCATTTTGGAGATTAAATGAGATAATGCATATAAAAAAAAGCTCTTAGCCACAGGACCTGGTACATAGTAAGCCCTCAAAAATGTGAACTCACCCAGACTCTGGACAACATGATTATTGTCTAGCATAACAATGTTATGCTATGTTATCTAGCATAGGAGTTCAAAGAAGGGAGGATTTTCCAAATACTAGTAATCAAGATTGCTCTTTGTGTGGAGGCAAGACTCCCAGCTGGGCCATGTGGAAAGGACATGGGTAGGCAGATAAAATTAGAGGAAGCATTACAGTGGTTTTGAAGGTATGCTCTGCAAAATCTTAAGGTTCTTCTACCTGGGTGCCTTGGGGTTGCCAGGGGTGGTGCACAGAGGGAGAGGAGGACAAAAGTGGGTATGCTTTTGGGTCCCCAATTCATCTTTGATCTGAGTGATTCACTTTTGCTTATCAACTGGGGCTCAAATAAGATTTCATTAGAAAAATGGGTTCTGATGGCTTTGAAAACATTTGAGAGTCACTATACCATTACACATAATGCCTGCAGAGTGAATCTATTTCCACATAACAGGGTAGTATATCGCATGTTACCAATGTACAGGTCTCTACAACTGAAATTTTGACCTCAAATTTTTTCTTTGATTTCTGAGAAAGAAACAGCCTGTCTTTGTAATGAAAGCACTTCATTATGAGTTGTTTGAAAACATAAATGCAAATATCAACCTCTGTTAATAACTCAATCTATGAGTTTAAGAAATTCTAAAGTCTAGACTTCAAAAAAATTAAAATAGCTCTAACCTTTACAAATTCATCAGTAAATTAGAAAGCCCAAGTTGTAGACTACAAATGTTTTGAACTACAGAGATGAATTAGGGCATGTTTTCAAACATGTTGTTGCTTTATATAATAAATAAATAAATAAGTAAGTAATAATAATAATTAATTTATAATCATCACAGATAATTAATACTGTAATACTAATTACAGGCAAAGCAGTAACACTTCTAATCAAAATGACTTTTACCCATTTATATTTTAAAATTCTCTGCAGCACTGCAGAGATGACTGAATAAGAAATTAAATTTCATTTATTATGAAGAATAGTTGTGTGTGATATAGACGTATATATTTGTATATACTTTGATTAGAAATAGCCCTTCTCCCCAGAGAAGTAGCCTTAAGCTGCTGAAGAGTATTCTTTATGGAAAATGTCTTAATTTATTAGGGTTTAGCTAATCTTGTCTTTAAATTTGTTTTCTTCTAGTTCAAATATAACATCATATGCAGATTGTTACATGATTGTGATCATGTTAAGGAAGAAAGGGCTTATTGAACATAAATGTCCTTTCATCCTGTTGTCTGGTCTGACCCCGTTTATATAATGATATTGTAATTATCTGCACCAAGAGAGCAGAAGATTGGCATGTTTTTTCCAAAGGGAAAACAGTTTTTTTAAAAAAATGCTTTATATTTATTTTTGTAATGCATATTGCATTTTTTCTATCTACTAAATTTGCTTTCTTAGTTATGTTTTTGCTAAGGGAATATTAAACTAGTGTGTGTTCTCAGAGCTCATATCACCTGACTGTAAGAAATTTCTCTAGAGCATATTGAAGACCAGCTGTGATCCAAAACATGTTTCCATGGATAACTAAGAGATGGCAGTATGAGAAATGTGCAAATATGAACAATAGCTGAGTTCAGTAGCAGAATGGGAGTTGTCAGTGGTACAATTCTTGTGGTAAATATATTCTCAAAACTGGTTAAATGACAGATATTTATACTGCCTTTTGGAACAATGCTTTAGTTTGCCACCCTACAGGAAAAATCATGGCAGTAACATTCTATCCTCTGTGCAAAGATTGTGCTAGAAATCTAAGTAGATCTGAGATTTGTTTCAAAAAGTGGGATGAAATTTGAACGCTGGATCCACCAAATTATGAAAGACAAATATTATATGAATTTATACACTAAAAAAAGATTTTATTTATTTGACAAAGAGATAGTAAAAGAGGACAGGCAGGGGGAGTGGCAGGCAGAGGGAGAGGGAGAAGCAAGCTCCCTGCTGAGCAGAGAGCCCAACATGGGACTAGATCCCAGCACCCCCGGATCATGGGCCGAAGGCAGGCATGTAACAGACTGAGCCACCCAGGCACCCCCATGTGAATTTCTACTTTTAGATAGACTTTTAGGTTTTATCATTGCCTAGTGTATTAACTTATCTCCTGTGACTCAGTAGAATTTTGCTAAATTGTTAATTTAGAGAATTTTACACCCAATCAACTATCCTTTACTAATATGTGCATTGTCATCAGTGTATTGTAAAGAAGATGTACTAACCTCCCCTTATTGACTTCAGTGCCTTTGGGCTTTTCTGGATGTTTGATCATCGGTAGATGCTAAATAATTTTACTTATTAATCTAAGGAAAACTCTATAAATTAGGACAGTCATTTGCCAGTGAAACATTATATCCCAAATTCAGATTGTACATCTAGTGCTATTATTCCTTCTGTTTGTGTGGATAATCAAGTGTTAACTGCATGTAAGTCCCCATAAAAAAGATGCTTCTGTTGATAAATGGTTTTATAAGCCACAAGAACAGCTAAAAAGATGTGTGGTTTGAAATATTTCCACACTGGGGGAGTGAGCAGTTTCTCTTCTGGTTGGTGACTCTAACTTCTCTAGAAACTGTTTGGTCTTATCCCCTCTGTTGGTGAATTCATTGTGGATATTGGCCTGAAAGACAAAAGACTGGGTCCTGCGATCTAGAAATTGAAAAAGTGCCATAAGGAAAGAAAATATAAGGAGGCATTTTGTGCCTATGACCTGCCTGTGCAATTTAGAGATTCTCTTGGAGCCAAAGAACTGTTTGGAGCTCTGTAAGAATAGCCATGGTATTTTGGATGAGGTCTCAAGTTGAGTCCTGGAAAGGTGCTTTTTAAAATTTTTTTAAAGATTTATTTATTTATTTTAGAGTGCAGGTGGAGAGGGGCAGAGGGAGAGAGAAAGAGAGAATCTCAAGCAGACTACCTGCTGAGCACAGAGCCCGATGTGGGGCACGATGCAGGGCTCCATCCCACAACCCCGAGATTGTGAGCTGGGCTGAAATCAAGAGTCGACTGTTCAACAGACTGAGCCACTCAGGTGCCCCAAATTCTGGGAAGGTGTTTTTGACTATAGGAGTGGCACTGAGAGAATGTTCTACATCTACTGAGGCTCCAAGCTGTGTGAGCCTATGAGTGGGCACTAATTTAAAGCTAAAAAGAATTTTTTCGGTGCTTTCAAAGAAAAATGACTTGCCCCAGTGTGGGAAATGACTGAGTTACTATGGACGGCATGCTGTCTTCAGCTTTTAGTCGAGTTGGCTAAAGTTTGCATGCCAGCCTTCACGTTTTCTCATTAACTGCTAACAAACAAACAGCTCCCACCTCAAAAATCTTCCAGATGGAAGAGCTGAAAAACAGCTTTCAAAAAAAAAAAAAAACTAGTCATTGTTCAATTGCTTATAGCAATACTATTTTATTTTATGTAAAATGACAGTTTTGAGTTGATGCCTAAAGCTGAGCTCACAAGCTTTTGCAGGAAATTGTCGTTTTCAGCAGTTCCTTTGCAAGAGAATTGATGTCAGGAAAGGAATACATTTTAATAGTCACTTGCAAATAATGATCTCTTCAAAAGAAAACAAACAAATAAATAAAGGTGACCTTATATAGTCTTTCATTTTCGTGTCATAGAGAAAACCTTGTCACGGTGAAGTGTTGGCAGAGAGCAATTTGGGGGAGGATAGGGAAGTGTCCCAAGGAGGAACAAATTTAATGAAGGATGAGGCAGGACACATTGTGAGGTGAGAGTCTAGGGACTAACTAGCGATATGTTGTGTGTCCCGTAACGGTCAATTTTTAATTTCCTGTGGAGCATTTTTATTGTGGAATGATGACAGGGAGGATGGGTTGTTGTTGTTGTTGGTTTGGTTTTTCAGGCTTTTTATTAATGACCTGTATGATCTGTGCTTTTTTCTGTGTTTAACTGCATTCTCTCTGTTGGTGCATTCATTGTGGGTAATGGCCTGTATACCCTCAGAGGCTCGGGATGTATGATGGGTAGCAGGCAGGAAGGGCAGGGCGAGGAGCAAGAGCTTGTACAAACTAATACCACCCTTGGGAGAACTGAAATGACAGCTCATTAGCTCCTCTTGCAGGGAAATTCAGCCAACCAAAGTAAGCTCTTCTAGAACTGTTGTTTTTCCTTCTTCCTTATGTTTTCAAATATTTGAACAAGTTACACAAATGTTACCTCTCTATGCATCCCTCCCACATTTTGTATGCTTATTTGTGTCATTATTAGGAGGTAGGTGAATAATTTGCTTGGCCTTTTATTTTCCAGACAGCACCTGGGGTTCATAAAAGATTTTTCCGGAAAATAAAAAATCTCATTTCAGCATTTCAGAAGCCAGATCAAGGTATTGTAATACCTCTGCAGTATCCAGTTGAGAAGAAGTGCTCAGTTAGAAGTGCACAAGGTACTCCAGGTATGGTTTACCGTTGATTTTCGACAGGGCTTGCTTGGCAGCTCGGGGTTATGAGTCAACCTGTTCATAAATATATGGTTATGGGAAATTCTTTAGAAACATGCAGTGGGGAAGTTAGGTGTTGCCAGCCAACCGAGCGAGAGGGGACTCTTCACAGGCTATGATTTCAATATGCTATACTGTGAGCTTTTAACAAAACTCCGGGAAAATGTAAGAAATTCGATGAGCCCACAACATGTAAACCTCTCTTTTCCCGTCATGTTCTCTCTCGACCCTTTTGTCAAGGCAGAAGTACCATTTCACTTCACTAATTTGGGCACAAAACATTTGAAAGACGGGACAGTTTGGAAAACACCTGGGCTGTCCCTTACCTGTGATTGGTAGACTATTTTCTCCTTCAGGCTTGGAAAGGCTAATGTTAAACATGCGTGGTCCACGTGATCCTGCTTTCTGAATTTGTGGTGCTTGAATTAATGACACTTTATTGTAGAGGAGGAAACTAAATTAGTACACTTTATTATTCTACAGGCACACATTGTTACATCTCCTGAGCAAAGGTACTTTAGTGTATGGATCAAGCTAGCGACAGAATACTGGTCAATGTCTGCAGATATGTGATTGCCTATTCATCTACTGAAAGGGGTTAATCACTTGTTTGGAGTAAGAGGATATGCCTTGATTGAAACAATAAATATTTATGATTAGAAAAATGAGCTGTCAGGTCCTTTTTTGACAGGGACCCAGGCTCAGGCATAAATTGACAATTAGACTTAAGTGCTGAATTAAATTAATGAGTAGTTAGCCTTTATAATAGGGATGTAAATAGAACTCCAATTTACAGATTACCCGTTATGATTGCAAACTGTTCTATTCTTTAGAACTCAGTTTTAAGTACTCAGGTTGCTTGAGCTGTATCACTGGGTTATATCTTTGTGAGCTTTATGCCGTTGGAAATTTTATGGTTACAAGTTTGAGTTAACCTGTAATTTTAATAGCTTGTGAGTTTATCTTTTCTTGATTTTCACGATTATTTTTCTTTAGGGAGAAGAGAAGATCCTGATGTCTTCCTGAAAGCACCATGAAGAAAAATCAAATATTTTGTACTTTATTTTCTATAATTTAAATATATGCTAAGTCTTATATATTGTAGATAATACAGTTCAGTGAGCTGCAAATATATTTCTAAAGCCATCATAGTCCTGTAATGGAAGTATCTAGCATGATGTAAAAGCTGAAATGGACTTTGCCAATAATGAGGAGCTTCGAAATGAGGTTATTTTCAGTTATATTTTCAAATGGGAAAATGATTCAAAACATAACGATACTTTATAAAAGATAAATGTCAATTCTTGCCAAATATAAATAAAAATAATCCTCAGTTTTTCTCAAAAGCACCATTTTTAGTGAAATATTATTTGACAGCTACTGCTTTTAAAATGTCTTGCTTGGTTAGATGGCAGGAAGCCGATTTGTGTCCCTTGTCTTTGTCCTGTGTGGTTCTAATTAGGTATTACGCTCTCCACTAGCTCTGGTGGTGTAGGGTCTTCGGGGATTTATGAGTTGTGCCCTGTGTGTTAAAAAGAGTACTGGATAAAGTGTGAAGAATTGCTCTTTAATTCTGAAAGCAACCTTTTCGCCTAGTGTTCTGATGCCGGATAGAGGACCCCATAGCCCAATCTGGAATTTAAAAATCCCGTCATTTAAAATATGTTCTCAACGTCTAGTATATTTGATATTGTAGGATTTTTCATCTACCTCTGCCCCAGTTGTCAGTACTCCATGTAAAACCTTGATTTGAAAGGAAGCTCCTGCCCACGGCTATGCAAGCGGTCTCCCTATTTGGTAGCCCAAGAACACTGGAAACCTTACGGTTACGTTGTTTTTTTAACAGTTCAAGTGATGGCAACCTAAGGGAGAGTCAAGATTTTACACAGTGACAGATATTTATATTTTTTCTCACATTTATATTTTCATGACTTTTGTGATTTGATTCTGTATCGTTTCGGGGCTCCTAGAATTTATTCACCAAACACAATATAGGCACTGGGGTACAGAGATAAATGCACCCAGCCACTGTGCTCAGGCGGCTTGCTGTCTAGTTGGACAAGAAAACAGTAACAATTAAAAAAAGGTAACAGGGAAAGACCAAAAGATGTCAATAAAAGGTGAGAAGCACGGTCTATGTGAGGTTCCGCTGTGTAGGTAGATCTGTTGTCGGAGGCAGAATGAGTCAAGACAAATACTCTGGTCCATGGTCCATAGGAAAATGTGAAGTTCTATTATAAACTAATACATTGGAATTCTGGGTTGTACATGAGTGGGGGGCGGGCTTGATGAGCTGCCAAGAGACAGAGCTACTCTCCGTGCACTGGCAAGATTTGGTGTATGAGCATTTGACATGGATGCAATGAGAGTGCAAAGGTGGAATCGGGCTATAATAATGTATTGTGGGCCATTTACCGTTTCTAGAAGTAAAAGCACCACTTTAACTTGTGAAGGAATTTGGAAAGCCGACTTTCAAATCAAAATGCGTATGTTTAGATAATTTATTTGTCGTTTGGGTTTAAATTTTAATAGGTGTATCTAATTTTCACTCTAACTTGTTCATTCTGGAATAATCCTAAATATATATGAATTATGTATGCATGTTTCTTTATCAGAGTCTTTTTTGAAAAAGCTTTTTTGAATCATTAATGGCCTTTCATATTTCAATAAAGTATTTGAAAGCTCTATTTACCGAATTTGTCTTAAAATAGTTGAAAATAATATTCAGAGTTAAGTGCTATTAATATATTAAACAAAGCATTGATGAAGGCCATTGTATCTTATCGGACACATTCTCTGAAAAAGGTAAGTGCTTTTCTGAGTTTACTATCAAACTTTCCAGTTGAAGTGTCTGCCCACTGTTTTCTTTTGCTGGTCTTTTACTCATAAAGTTTTTTCACTTTTTCTCTCCCAGCATAAGCATTCTTGCTATTTCCAAGTACATAATAGCTTGCGGCTTTACAGAAAGGTCATATCCTTGCCATATCTAAAATATTGCCATGCTAACATACCTGTAAGATGCTGAGTCAAGATAGAAAAATGCACGTATATTTCCAAGTGTACACCTTTCTTCAGAAAAAAAAAAAGTGTGTCAGCAAGCCCACAAGGAACATGACAGTTTGTCAAACACTCATTCATTTCCTCTGAAGTTTGTTCTTAAGAGATCAGGTCAGTAAGGGAGACAAGCTTAGGTAATTGTCAGTTTGGCTATTACAAGCAAGTAAGCTTCGTGGTAGTACGTAGATAGAATAAGGCTACAGAGGATGCCTCTGATGAAGACTTCTAGTATAAATGGAGGGCTGGATTTAAGATATTATTCGTGATAGAATGAATAGATAATTAAAAATGTGAGAAATAGCTTTAAAAATCTGTTAAGAAGGTTTAGACATCAGCTCATGTTTTATTTGATTCACTTTATTGAGTTCAGCATCCAGAGTCTATTAATCATAAAATCCAGGTTTGCCCTTGAGCATTTCAAGGTTACAGCATGCCTAGTCTTCCTATTAGAGAGCTGTAAATTCAATGTGGTCGCCTGTGTTTGTCCTTGCAGTAAATGGGATACCATTAGTTTGGAGTTTGCAGCTAGGGGTGAAGTTAAACTACTCAGTTTGGATACTTTCATAACGCGCAATCGTTGGCCAAACTTGTGGTAAAATGCAGAATGTTCATCGTTAGCCTCTTTTTTTTTTTTAAAAAAAATTATTTATTCATGAGAGACACACACACACACACACAGAGAGAGAGAGAGAGAAGCAGAGACACAGGCAGAGGGAGAAGCAGGCTCCATGCAGGAAGCCTGATGCGGGACTCGATCCTAGGACTCCAGGATCAGACCCTGGGCCTAAAGCAGCGCTAAACCATTGAGCCACCCAGGCTGCCCGGTCATTGGTCTCTTAAACGAATAGTTTTATGTAGAAAGATACAAGAAAACCGATTGACTGGAGAGAGCCCATAGGCATAACATTTGAGATTTGAATTTTTTCAGCTTTGTCAGATTATCCCTGAGACCTTAGTTAGGTAAGTCGGTCTGTTACTATTACTGCATTTGCCAAGTAGGAACAATGAACTCTTGCTTGCCTCCTTAGAATTACTGAGGTACTAGAATCATATAAATTTAAGGAAGTAATATGCTAAAAATTTAAATAGCACTGATATTCAAAGATCTCTAACAGGGTGAATGGGGAAGGATATGGAGAAATCTCTTCTCTCGTTTAATAATTCTCTCCATGTAGGCGCTCTGGCCTCTTTCGTTTTGCACACTGCAGGAGGGGTGGGATGCAGAGTTGAAAAAAATGGGCAGGTGATACTAATGCTTCCCCCCCACCCGCACCCCCACCCTCCTGACCCCGTTGCTTTTCGCTGATTGGTTGTGTTGGACCGATCAAGATTGTCTTCTGCTCCAGGAATCTTCTCCCTGCATCTGTGTTCCAGTGATCTCCCTTCCTCTGTGGGGGATGCGTTCCAAGACTCCCACGGATGCCTGAAGCCATGGGTAGTACCGGATCTTAGCCATACTGTGTTTTTTCCCATGTGTACATATGTGTGAGAAAGTTCAATCTATAGATTAGGCACAGCAAGGGACTAACACCACCACCTAATAAGAAAATAGAACAATTATAACAATATACTGAAATGAAAGTTACACGGATGTGGACTCTTTGTTTCTCAAGACATCCTGCTGTACTGTACTCACCCTTCTTGCGATGATGTGAGGTGATAAAATGCCTGCGTGATGGGAGGAAGTGAGGGGGATGACGCGCGCACCCGCACCCGGGCAGCGTTAGGCTATTACTGACCTTCTGACAACAGCAGGAGGAGATCAAGGGCCTCCGGGCCGTGGTTGACGGCGGGACTGCGGGCAGCTGAAGCCGTGAACCGGGAAACTGCAGATAAGGGGAGACTACCGTGTATATCACCGAGTAAAAAGGCAGCAGGGCATTTAAGAGTGATGTAAATTCCAGGATTCCAAGCAAGTTTCAGAAACAAACAGGTTGTTTGGACTCTGGGTGCCCCATTACCATCAAGCTGGATTTTGCAAGATCTATCGGCCGCTTTCCCAGTGTCACTCGTAAATACCTTCTTGTGAAAAATAAGTGCCAAATGGCCACTGTGATTGCCCAGGACGTGCCAGCTGTTGTTTTTTAGTCTTTCCTGACTGCCTTTCTCCCCCACTTTGCTTTTTTGCCAATGCATCTGCGTGCTCTGCTCTCCTAGCTCTACCCCACCCCTTCTGCAATTCTTCATTTTCTTTCCATTGCTCAGAGAGGCATCAACAAGAGAAAGAAGCTTTTTTAAAGTAATAGCCTAGAGGCATTTAAATTTGCCACAGCTACTCTTCTTCTTCTTCCCTTTTTTTTTTTTTTTTTTTTTTATTAAATGGTCACTTGTGTCAGAGGTCCTATTTGGACAAAAAATAAAAATGAAGAGACATCTGCTTAGGATTAGTGCCTTTTTTATTTCTGCACCTTCATTTTCAAGATGATGTGGTTTTATTGTTCCCTGTTAGTGAGCTACTTTTCAAGTCTCAGGTGACCAGACAGACTTGAGAGTGCAGTTTGGCGCATGAATAAAATGGGACGCGGTGTTCATTTGCAATTTTATTTTTTAAAAATGAAATATTCAAAGTACTTTTTTCTTTCAAATATCGACACATAATGTTTTACTTTAAATATTTACAGCATGTTGTTGTGATGCTCTTGTAGAAAAATGCATGCTTCTGGCCTGAAAGCCAGAGCAAAATGCAAAAGACCATTTAACTGCAGCCAGAGAACATGAACCTGTACAGTATCCAGTCACTTTTCAGCACAGGAGTGAGAGCAGGAATACAAAATTGGAACCTATTGTTTCCTAGCAACATGGCTCAGGCCATTATAACACAATTTTCAGTATGATTAGAACCTCTAACTGTTGTTATATAGAAACTGAAAATCTTGGCATACACTGTAAACATCTTTACTTTTCATGAGAAAGTAAGCAGCTAAAAAGAATATTTTTCTGACGTAAAGGCTATACTTCTCTTTTTCACCTTCTTTCTTACCGATGCTTTTGCCAGAAGAATAGTAAAGATCTAGACATTGTCATGATTCATACAAGTAAAATATTTTTCAAGGACACAATCTGATATACTAACATTTATTTAAGAGGTTAAAGTCCACCACTAAATCTAAGGAAAGATTTTTAACTGCCAAACACATTTCCTTTGACAAATAATGTAAGATGACAACTGCCAAGACAAAATCCACAGCAAGTTTAACTAACTATTTTCAGTTACTGTTTAGGAAGTAATTTCTTCTTACACACAGTAGTAGGTTTGGTCCTTAAGAGCTTTCACATGAAGGACACACTGAAATAACAGTCACTATTTTGTGGTTGAATTCTTTTTGTTGTTTGTTGTTTTCTGTTTTTTTTTTTTTGTTTTGCTTTTTAAGTTTTTTTGTTTTTTTTTTTTATTTTTAATGTTTTTAATTTTTTTTTTGTTTTTTTTGTTTTTGTTGTTTTTTTTCTTTTGCAGAATAAAGAACCTTACAAAAGGCTGTGGAAGAGCAGTCTGAGATCTGAAGTACTAGTCAGGTCAGCTATGTGTATGTGAGTTTCTCCAAGAAAACAAGAATGTTGCATCCAATCTGTAGCCTTCTGTCTCTCCACAAGCTAGAATACACTCCAATCTCCCCTAAAATGTCTTTCAATAGTTGATTCCTGCACTCTTGCTTTCATTATAATCGCCCTTACAGGAACGTATCTTTATAAATGCAAAAACTTCACCCTGACTCTCTCAGGTGATATTACAGTGGGGTCTAGTCTGGTTAAAAATGAATTTTTAAAAAAGGAAAGAAAAGAAAAAAAGAGTAGGAGCAACATGATAGAATGTTTGAAACTGTGTCAACAGAGATGAAAAAGAAAAATCTTAGAAAAATTATCATTCAATTTTATACTTCTCTATGTAGTTAGCATGTGAATTCCAAATTATACATTGTCAAGTTTTTATACATTTGGCTATGTTGTATATATATATATTATATATATAGTCTATATATTATAGATCTTCTAGATAAATTGACAGTAAAGGACACACTTATTTTATACAGTATTTTGCTGGGTTAAAAATAAAACATATGCCTATTTGTATGGTGAGTGTTTTGCTAGAAATTAGTATGAATTGGGCTTTATTTCCCTTTCCTTCAGGAGTCATGCTTCTAATCAATAAGATTAGAATGACAACTAAAAATATACGTTTTTAAATGTCTGTTAAACTGTCAACTTTGCAGTTCATTTGGATCTCTAGACCGTAGTGCAAGAGTAAAAACAAAACAAAACAAAACAAAACAGCACAAATAAAATGGGCCTAACTAGGAAAAAGAAACAACCACAGAGTATTCCCTGCCTCCAGCCCAGAATGTTCTTCATGAGAGCCCAACTAGCATGCTCTCATTTGAACTTACTTGAATAGTGTGCGGCTGTGCAGTGTCAGCTGCCTGTGCTCTGGGTTTGAGAAATTCATATCTTTCTCTTTAGGATGCATTTACTTTCATCAGGAAATGCAAACAAATTGTTCTTTCATTAAGTTAAACTTCAGAACTACAAATCGATGAAGGCATTCTTTGTATTCAGCTGAACTATGTACCCAATATCTCCGTGTTCTTATTAAGAAATGCCAAAATGTTTCTCTTAGATTTACTGTTCATTGGTGCTAACCTTTTGGGTTTTTCCTCTTTCCTTCCAAAAACTTTGGAAGTTGTAAAGAGAGTAATAATAGTTCAAGGCAGTATTAAAACCACAGCTGTAAGTGATAAAAAGTGCATTTCCTGAATATAATACAAATATAACTTTAAGAAACTAAAGGCACAAACTAAATAAATATGTATTACAAACTAGAAATGCACAGTTCAAGGTAATTACTATTAAGTAAAAGCTTCAAATATTTGTTTCTAATGGATATTTAAAGCAGTTTGAAAATGATACATCAGTGAATTGCAAAAAAGTATAATAATCGCTTAAAATATAAGCAAAATAGACTCTAATATTGACATCTTGGATTAGTGATAAAATACATCATCACATTTATGAATGCACTCTCTATATACAGTTCGCAAATTATTTTTCCATTGATTTAAAAGAAAATCAGAGGTTCTAGGAATTTAAGGTCCATTTTTAGGTTGGTGTGGAGGTATTCAAATTTTCAACAAGTTTGTTCATAATTTTAGAATCCCATCTTAAATAAATACTGTACCACTAATGCAGGCCTGATTCAGAAAAAAGAAAAGCAATAATATGATTGTAGTCTATATTAGTAATCTCTTGAGCTGGTGTGCTTCCAATTAAAAAGAGAGAGGAGGGGCACCTGGGTGGTTCAGTTGGTTAAGCATCTGCCCCGAGCTCAGGTCATGATCTCCTGGTCCCGGTCCTGGTCCCGGTCTTAGGATCAAGCCCAGCATTGGGATCTGTGCTCAGCGGGGAGTCTGCTTCTCCTTCTCCCCCTCCCTCTGCCCCTCTCTCCCCTCATGCTCTCTGTCTCTCTCTCAAATGAATAAATAAAACCTTTAAAAAAAGAGAGAGAGGAGCTCATCATGAATTCTCTCTCTTTCTCTCAGAATACATGTGTAACAATGTGGTAATCTCAACCTGATGTTTTTGAAAATGAAATGTCTGGATATACCTTCCCCTGCTGTGCAGATCCTTGCCTTTCCCTTATTCTACTTGGTGGAGTAAGGAGTCAGACTCTTTAAAAACCTTAACCTGAGCCTGAATTCTGACTTTGCATATTTTCAAAAAAACTGCCATCCAAAGCAGGGCAATGACCCCCACACTGCATTTAGGTAGTAGCTGGAAAGAATCCAAACTGTAACATTCCATCATAAATTTTCCTTCAGACATAGTAAATGTGCAGACCCAGTGATGAAAGTGCTGAAGCTGGCTCAGGGGAATTTTCAACAGGCCACATTGTGCTGTCGTGTATTTTCATTTGTGGTAACGTACAATTACACAGCGTTTTACAAACTGTCTCTTTGTCACTGGGCAAAAATCTCACAGCTAACAAAGGGGCTTCTTTTTACTACAGGGTTCATAAAGATTGAGAAACTGCAGCTGATATTAACACTAATCCTGATCTTTTTCCAAAGTTTAACTGATCACGGAACAAAATTACCCTTCCTGGAAAATAGTTATTTTCCTAGGCAGGACAGATGATTAAATCAAAATAAATGGGTGAAGACAGAGATCTAAAGTAAATAACTGCATAAATTATTTTAGTAAAAGACAGTCTGCCTCTCTATAATTAGTTGAAATGTCTGAGATCGGAAAGGGTTCACTTAATTAAATTTCCTTACTGTGGCTGGGAGATGGTCAATGCAGAATTGTACAGTTGAAAGATAAATCCAAGGGGGATGAATCAATGTGGCAGCAACTACTGTGATGTTTGGTTTGGTCTTTCCTTTGGTACTTTCCTTTCGTCTTAGTACTAGGTCTGTCTGTTTGTTTGTTTTGAAAGGTTTTGGCTCTTGTGAATTTCTGCAGTAGTAGTGAACATATTTATTGGCACGTCAGGCATGTATGCCTGCTGACGCCCCTTTTTTCTTTTTTCTTTTTTGTACCAGAATCATTTGTAGTAAATTACCTTTCGTGTGCACAAAACCATTGGATTAGTGTATAAATATGGAATCACTAACGTGAAACTATGACCAAAACACACCCTATATATAAATGAGAAATTCCTACCCAGGTTAATGAAAGCTATGCTTACATGATGCCAATACAGCTGGACAATTTGGTAAAAAAAATGTAGTCAGAACAGGTTGTGTGGGAGAAGTTAACACTGGCCAGCTGCCCTGGTATCATGTACACACAAGCAGATAGTGGCAATTCAGTCTGGTTACCACACCCGCAGGGAAGCGTGGTAGGCAGAACCCAGCCACCACACGCCAAAACACAGCACAACAACATGGCATTTACTTTCACAAGCAAGGAGGAATAATCAGGGAGGAAGGGCAAATGGGTCCTGACTCTGGGAGATGGTGGCTGAGGACATTTTACACTTCTTTTTACGTTTCCTATTACACATCTGGAAAATGTGAGAGGGCTGGCAGTCTTTCGAAATGCAAGGTTCAGAATATTGCACCACATTTTCAAATAGCCCACAAGCTCTGCCGACGGTTAAATGTGAAATTTTGTGTCACGATAGAGATATAGAACCTTGACTTCTTTATATTTGAACATGTGCATGGCTTGACAAATTTGAAGTGGTGCTTTCTGAATACTTTTGTTTTAGCTGTTTTACTTGTGTTATTTTGAATACTGCCACACAAGAACTAAAAATCTGTCATTTCTTAAAGAGTTTAAACAAACAATATTAAAATACCATCTTCCGTCACATTGAAAGGCAGTTGGATATGTTTTTCCTCCATATTTACATATACAGAGTTCTGATCTAGAAAACCAATACAATAAACCATTTTATGTTTTTAAAAACAGGCAGTCTTTGGTGACGCAAAGGCAGAGATTTTTTTTGTTACCTCCTGCCTATTTCGCTCTGTCTCATAAAGTGAATATTGTTGGCACTGTCAGAAAGTTCTAGATACTGCTCAACAGACAAAACAAAATACCCATCATAACCTTGTACCCTCCCAGTGCTCAAAAGTTGCTGCTTCTCCCCCTCTGTCCATGCTCGAATACCCTCCTCCCCTTCTTGCAGCCTTCTTTGCTCCTTAGTCCAGGCCTGGGCCACAGCACGCTGTCTGGCAATCTCCAACACGTGATTCTTCTCCTCTTCGACAGTTGTCCCATACCGGATGTTGAAGCACAGAGCCCCGTGCTGGAGCTGGATATCTGCAAACCGTCTAGTCCTCCCATTCAACACGGAAGTCATCTGGGACACAGTGACATTGACACCATTCTCTAGAATCCGCCTCCCCCCTGTGTTACCAATGAGCACCAGGTCTTCCTCCAGAGACCCGAGCTTAATGAAGTAGTGAGTGTCCCTCCCCTCTATGGTAAAATGTAGGTTTTCCAGGTAATGAGCATTATTGAGAATGGCAGCAAGCCGCCTGCTATCTTCATTCGCTACTCCTATGATATCGGCTGTTACTATGCCATCCTTGATGGCGAATTTTATACCTTTTCCAAAGACAGAAGGAACAGCAGCAAACCTTGGTTGCTTCCCTCCTTCAAGGCACCGTCCATCATTGTATCGAGGGGTCATAGGAAGTTGGTCCAAGGAAATGAAATTCCTGAGCTGTTTCTGGAGCTCGCACTGAATACCTAGAATGGTCTAGGAAAGAAGAAAGGTACAGTGCAAATGCTTGATGATTGTGAAAAGCACCTTCTTGCCTTACCGTTCCGGTGAGCGATTTCACAACAAATTTCACTCCAAATTTGGAATCTCTTCATCAGAGATTTGGCAAAGACACGACTAACAGGTTACTGGGTCACCTTGCATATACTTCTTGTGGCCTCGGTGAGTTAAACATAGGGTGATTTGTTCAAGCTTGGTATCATAGAATCTCAGAGCTAGGAGCCACTTCAGAGTAAGTGGGTCCAGCTCCTCCCGAAGAAAGACATTTTAATTTCACCAGTGTAACTAATACTGACTAGCTGTTTGTTACTCTATGTGGTGTGATACAGTAGCCACAGTGAGGGGTAGAGATGGCTTAAGGCATTATTCTTGCTTTTTTTTTTTTTTTACAGATTTTATTTATTTATTCATGAGAGACAGAGAGAGAGAGAAAGAGAGAGAGAGAGAGAGAGGCACAGGCACAGGCAGAGGGAGAAGCAGGTTCCATGCAGGGAGCCCGACGCGGGACTCGACCCCGGGTCTCCAGGATCAGGCCCTGGGCTGAAGAAGGCGCTAAACTGCTGAGCCACCCAGGCTGCCCTATTCTTGCTTTTAGAGATTGTAACCAGGGCATCCCTGGGTGGCTCAGCAGTTAGTGTCTGCCTTCGGCTCAGGGCCTGATCCTGGAGACCCGGGATCCAGTCCCTCATCAGGCTCCCTGCATGGAGCCTGCTTCTCCCTCTGCCTGTGTGTCTATGTCTCTGCCTCTCTCTCTCTCTCTCTCTCTCTGTGTCTCTCATAAATAAATAAATAAATAAATAAATAAATAAATAAATAAATAAGATCTTTAAAAAAATTAAGAGATTGTGACCTTATAAGTGACTACAGCAAATCAGCAAGAAGTTCACTGATCTTCTTACATGTACTTAAAAAAACAACCTTTTTTATTTTTAAAAAAATTTTTAAATTTTTATTTATTTATTTATTCATAGAGACACAGAGAGAGAGAGAGAGAGAGAGGCAGAGGCACAGGCAGAGGCAGAGGGAGAAGCAGGCTCCATGCAGGCAGCCCAAAGTGGGACTCAATCCAGGGTCTCCAGGATCACGCCCTGGGCTGCAGGCAGTGCTAAACCGCTGCGCCACCTGGGCTGCCCAACAACCTTTTTTATTATGAGCATTTTCAAATATACTAGGAAATCAAGAGAATAGTGAACCTCCAAGTATCCATAACAAAGCTTCAGCAATTTCAACATTTTGATTAACTTTTTAAAGGACTTTTAATTATAAAAAAGACTTAATTACTTTTTAATTACAAATATTACTTTTACATATTACATGACTTTACAAAACAGGATAAGCCTATAGTACCTATTTAGAATTCCCTTTCCCTTATAATTTTTAAAAAGATTTTATTTATTTATTTAAGAGAGAGCAAAAGCGAGAGTGAGAGAGCATGAGCTGGGGTGGGGGTAGGACAGAGGGAGAAGCAGACTCCCTGCTGAGCAGGGAGCCTAATCCAGGGCTCAATCCCAGGACCCTGAGATCATGACCTGAGCCGAAGGCAGATGCTCAACTGACTGAGGCAGCCAGGTGCCCCTAATTTTTTACACTTAAATTTCAAGCCCTCCCATCCATATTTGTTTTATTTTGCTGAAGTAAATTTTTTTTTTTTTTTGCAAAGAGACACTCCTCCATTTCTTTCAATTGTAGGGAAAAGTTACTTCTTGTTTTCATTTGTACCTCATACTCTTGATGAAATTATCTGCTTAACCGTGAATAGTTTGGTATTCCTATTTTCCCAGAGACTTTATCCCTATAATGTTTATTATTTTTACTTCAATGCTCTTACATATTTTTTCTTTGTCAGAATAATTTAATTCTGTTCTTCCCATGCTTTCAATGCACTATGCCTTAAATTATTTTGCTGTTGGAAATTTTTATGTCTGTCAGTGAACAGTTTTCTCTATACAGAATCCATAATTGCCCTTGGCAGCCCGTTCCAGAATTTTAAAAGTTTAGTTTCTCTTGTTTGTTTACCGCAGCAAGTCATCAAATCCCATGTTAGTCTTGTCTTTTCTAAAAGCTCCAATTCTCTGATCCTTTCTTCATGGAAACTTTTTTCCTACCTCCTCATTAATTGTGGATATTTCAGTGAATATTCAAGACAACTCAAAAATAAGTAAATGAATATATGTTAATGGCATGTCATGGTGTTGGATGATCTGCTTTTTCAGACAAATAGAGATGGTAAAATTTTAACTAACCTTTCCAGGATCCCACTCTTGAGTTTTTGTCTGAAGCTGTAGAAGTTCATAAGTTAATTCCAAATTTTCTAATTCTGGTTTGGGAAATCCAGGTAGAACATTGTGTAACTGGAAACCAAACAGCTCCAACCAACTTCCAATGTCTGTGAGGCACAAAATATAAAAGAAAAAAATGATGAAGCCCATACTTTACAACCTTTGAGGAAAGCCTGAACTGTACCTCTCCTGCCTTCAAAGTGTTCAGCCAATGGGAAGTTAGGGATAAAATTCCCCCTACTATCACCTGCTCTAAAATATATGATCCTCTCTCTACAGGGAAACCTTTTGATTCATGGATAATCACAGAGATAGGTTCAGTTTACAGCACTGAAACTCTTAATGTGATACTAGCACTGAGGTCACACAGTCCACAATATTAGATTTATTTGATAGAACATAATCCTGAATTTTTCTTTTATGAAATTATTCATATAAGCTTTTTAAAAAAGATTTTATTTATTTGAAAGAAAGCAAACGAGAGAGACAGCAAACACAAGCGGGGGGGGGGGGGTAGAGCAAGAGAAATAAGCAGACTCCCCACTGAGCAGGGAGCCCGACGCTGGGGCTCCATCCTAGAACCCTGAGATCCTGACCCTAGCTGAAGGCAGATGCTCAACCAACTGAGCCACCCAGGCACCCTTCGTATAAGCTTTTAAGAGTGAGAACTATAAACATAATGCTTAAAAGGGAAGAAAAGGTGTCCTGGGATGCAAAAGTATCATGTGTTCTGCCACATGCACAGTTCTGCTCACTCTAGCAGACTAAGGAAGAGAGTGACTGCACAATAACTTGTGGCCTAACTGGCAGGAAGAGGAAGCATATTTACAGAGGCACTGAGATTATATGATAAACACTATAAAGTTATATCAAGTTTAGTCTAAAGTTTTATACCTGTGGTATACTTTGCAACGTCTTGAATTTTGCCAACTGGGTAGTTATTTTCAAAGGAGTAGAGGTTGAATGGTTTAGGAAGGAGGTTCAACTGTTTCCATATGTGATGATTAGGTGTCGTCCACCTACCAGCAACAACATCATAATCCCGTTGCCCCAGGTGCACTAATTTAGTAAGCAAATCATACAGTCCTCCATGAAAACCAATGATGACCTGAAAGTCAGGGTAAGTGTCATGATATATATCTCCATAAGGTGTGTACAATATCTCTTTTATCACCTGACCTCGACTGCTAAACACAGCCAGTGGGGTGCCTGTATTATCACAGGCTACATAATATTCTTCACCACTGCTTAGCTCCATGGCAATAAGGTGACCTTGGAGATCATAATACAGGGATGTGATCTCTGAGCTCGTGTGGTTGTACAAATGAGTGACTCTTATGGGGTTGGCAAGGTCTGCATAAAAGAACTGAAGGTGTTGCCCTAGGCTGGACTTACTGGCGACACGTCGCCCAAGCCCATCATAATAATACTGCACAGTCCAGCCAGAAGCCTTATTGTAGGCTTTCTGCAGCAGACCATTAGAATTATATTCAAAGATATCATTTCCCCTCTGCCTCAGAAAGCCATCTTCATCCATTTTATACTGAATTTCTCCTAGTCTGGTGATGCGGTCTCGGAGGTCATATCGGAGAGGAGTAAGACGAGCACTGTTCCCATGGCTTAGGAGGTTGATGTTTCCATTCAGATCATAACTATAACGCCACTGCGTTTTGTCATTTACAGAAACAGTTTGAAGTTGCCCATCAGCATCGTATTCATAGAAGTATCTTGTTATGTTGGCATCTACTCCTACTCTTATATCACATATTACCATACGCCCCATATTATCATATTGAATAGTCATCCAGTAGGCAATTGCCTTTAGGATTTCATATTGAACTTCAATAACTTGTCCGTTGGCACTGAAGATTTTGGTGTGCTTCATCACCGTAGTAGTTATGACCTGATTTAAATCGTAATTAATGACACTAAATTTTCCAAACTGCTCTGTTCTACCAGAAACATCAACATATCGGTACAGATCTATGGGCAAAGGGGTCTCATTGATCACAGCTTGCATGCTGGTGACGCGGAAGTTGTTGTAGCTGTAGTCAAACCGAGCATTCACCAGACCTTCTTCACTGAATCTGAAGATTTGGCGTCCAATAAGAGGTCCTGAAAAATCAAAATAAAAATAATGAGAACAGAACTAGATGCATAATTTTGAGCAGTCAGAAAGATCTAGTGTCACTGACTTTAGTAGTGATGCTTTTACATTCACACCTGGGCATATCATCTCATAGATACATACTCTTATAGTTGTGGTCGTTAAATATGAAAAAAATACCAGATGCTATAGTTATAGAATAATTTAATTACAGGAACTATTTAACTAATAACTCATTCAGTGGCTTGGGGTGGTGAGACTGATATTATAAACATGTTTTCTTGTTATAATAACTGACAAAAGTACTTTTAATTTGTTTAACCTATGTGACAAAGTCAGTAGGTCAGGTGTTGACAAAGTCCAGCATTAAGGTAACTGACTTTGGGCATTTTATAAGCCCAAAGGATGAAATATATTCAAAAGTCCTGACTTTTGAACATGTTTTGTCATCAACTGAGGCTTATAAAGGTCACACGGGGCTTAGGCCCTTGCCAGGGAGGCTCAACTCTTGCAGCTGCGTCTCTGGAAAGATCTGGTGGTGAGTTAGGAAGGAGGACACAGTTAGACCAGGTTCTTGGATCTCAACTTTTCCAAGAGCTGAGACACAGAAAGAGAAATGCCCAGTAGGTTTTTAAGGAATCAGCTTTCATGCAGCCTATAACAGGGGTTTTAAATTTTCAATGGAAGATAATTTAGTAAGTAAAGTGAATGTTTATTGGATTGGATGACTACAGGTTAATGCTTCTGTTTCACACTGTGGCCAGTAAAAATTTCATAAAACAATACTGACCCATATGGTTGTACACATCACCACCCTTTCACAACAAACCTGTTTGCCTGTATCTGATTGTGCAAATGAAGCCGTCGTGCATCAGGTGTATTGTCTTAATCACCCCAGAAGACTCTTCATATGTTAATGTGATCTGAGTGGTATCATAGAGAATCTCAGACAGCCTTGCTTGCTTGGTGTATTTGTATAAAACTCTGCGCCCTGTTCCCAGATGCAGGGTCTGTAGTAGTCGGCCATCTCGACTATAGTCTTGGATAAAAGAAGTGCTACTGTCTGGTGGGGTGTAGATGTTCCGGTAGTAGCCAACTGAAAGCATGGTTTGTAGGCTGTGGCGCACCATACTAGGCATGGTGACGGAGAGCAGACAATCTGATTGGTCGTATTCAAAGATGTAACGTCGCTGGCTATGTAAGAGAAGCATCACGGACTGAAATGAGACAAAGGCAAAATAGCATAATATGTACCACGAAGTTGAGGAGACTAAATAAACACATTCATCCATTCAACACAGATTTATTGAGCACTTGCTATGTGTCAGGTACTGAGGTGGACCTTAGTGGATATAGCAATGGGCAGGAATGGTGTCTATCCTCGTAGATCTTATAGCTTAATGGAGGAGAAAGATAAGCAACCAAGCAACTGCAATATAGTGTGCAATGTGTTATGATGGAAGAAGGACAGGGTGCTTCTGCGAGTAGAGGAAGAATAGCTAAGCTAGACTTAAGAAGTCAGGAAAGGCTGCCCAGAGAAAGTGACATCCGAGTTGAGACCTAAAGAATGACTAGGGTTTGGCCAGGTGAAGGTAAAGAGGTGGGGGAGCAGGGTAGGGAGGGAGTACTCCTGACAGGGGGCACAGCATTGTGAAGGTCTGGATAAGAAAGAGGACATGGGTTTTCAGAGAATGAGAGGAATTTTGTGTGGCCAGAGCATGGGTGTGTTGGGGGGTGCTGGTGAATGGCAAGAGATGAGGCCAGTTAAGCAGGCTGGGTCCAGATTGTGCTGGGCTTTCTAAGCCATGCTAAGGAGGCCGGACTTAAGCATGTTGGCAACAGGGAACCAATCACTGAAAGACAAGTTGAAAGAGAGGGTGCTTGCAAAGCTGGGAGAAACAATCAAGTCATAGATAACCCCAGAAAGGTTATTGTTTGTGTAGTACCACCCATGTGGAGATGGACTGGAGGGAGGTAAGTGGAGGGGAGGGCATGCCACATACTGAGTTATAGCCACCAAAAAGTATTTATTGACTTCACATAGTTGTAACGTCTCCTCAAAAGTTGTATATAAAATATAACAATTATTCTTTTGCAATTCATGTTTTATTTATTTTTTGAATATAGTTGACATTTTAAAAAGATTTTATTCTTAAGTAATCTCTATACACAACATGGGGCTGGAACTCAATAACCCCAAGATCAAGAGTTGCACCTTCTACTGGCTGGGCTGGTCAGGAGTCCCTATAGTTGACATTAAAAAAAAAAATCTGAGTGTAGTTGACAAGTAATTCATGTTTTAAATTATATTGGGGGAACATGCCATTAAAAAGTGAGGAATTCTCTGGATATGCAACCCCTTTCCTCAAAACTGATCTGTATTTCAGAAAGTTATTTGTGGAGGTATAATGCCTCACTTGTATTTAGGTATTTCACTGATATTGGTTTACCTTATTTTAACTTTTTTTGTTATTATTTTAACCTTAAATCTAAACATAAAAGGAGCACTGTTTTACAGAGGCCTCAATCCTATTTCTAATTGAGAAACATTTAAATCTCATCTTTTAATAATAAAAAAAATGCTCACCCCTGGAGACTCTGATATAACTCTCTAAGGAAGCTTTACCCCTCCCTCCTTGAGAATTACCTTATCAAGCAAAAGGATTTAATTGAGCTTTATTTTCTGAAGTTTGTGTCATGAAAACAATAGGTATCTCTTCATTTGCTAAACATAAAATACATTAATATTTATGAATATGAATTATGTAAGCCTATATAATATACACTTCAGCCTTCTAAATATGCAATTATATTCTGGTATTAAATATATTTCTTGAAAATGCATATCCTCCCTGCCCTTTTGAGAATTATTGATTTTGAATCGCGTGTCAGAACCATGAAGTCAAAGTCTGCAATTATTTGCTCATTTGTTCCTCCTTTCTGTTTCTTCCCACCAAGTACTCTGTCTTGTGGACACAAAGCTGCGTACAGAAAGCCTGTCACCTCATCACCCGTGGAAGGCCCGAAGGTCCCCAAAATCCTGCTGAACAGAGGCAGGAGACTTGGCATGAGGACATGAAGGGAGAACTACCTCCCCGACCAAGGCAGAACCAACAGAAGCTGGGGGGAGCTGGTGAAAAATGCCTTTGCATTACCTCTATGCTTAAAGTCAGGTTTCTCAGCTCCTTTCCAGTCTCTCCTGTCAGTTTGCCATGAACAAATGACATCTGTCACCTGTGATGCGGGCCAGGGACAATCACCATATGGCTCCCACACATTATCTAGTACCAGCCTGCCTGGGCTATGCCTTTTCCAGTCACTGTGCGTGCCTTGCCAAACATTGACAACACATCGCCATTGTGTTCTCTCCCCTGTCTAGTCCATTGTGCTGCAGTAAGCCACTGCCTGACCCCTGTCCTAGGTGGTGCTGATGCTGTGCTGTCTCAAAAGCTCCCTGGTCTGTTTTAAAGCTTTCTGCCTACGGCAAGGATGTGGATGACGTGATGAGAAAGCTCGTGAATGTAACTGTTGTGTTGCCGGAATGCCATTTAGCTCTTACTTGGCTGCTTTTTCACTTTGGGTGGGCACTATTCTCAGTTTGTTCAAAAACAATGCGTATGAGTCCATCCAGTGCCCACAGGGCTGCTACAACAGGATAAAAGGCCATTTCTTATGAGCCCAAACAATAGAGTGGGAGACTTTGTATTTTTTAATTGGTTGTGAGATCCTAAAAGAGATCATTGTAAAGAAGAAAAAAAGAGCAAGCCTGTAGATTCATTTGAACAAGAATAGAAATGAGCAAAGGTAGAAATTTGAAAAGGTAAAGCACTTGAAGAACCACCAGATGGCAGTGTGGGGCCACCTGGAAGCTCAAGGCACCCAGCATTGTATCCCTTCAGGCAGCCTTTGGAAATTTCAGCCCCAAAGAGACCATTTTGTGTGAATGTATCAGACTAAAGCATCTTATTAAATGATTATAAAATATCTTTAAATGCATTTTAAAAATGAAGTCCTTAAGAACGATTTTAGGAAACCGAAAGATTTACATTTTACTGTAATGCAAAATTTTAGCCCCACAAGTCTTCAAAATATAATTAACTCAGAGAAGCCTCATAAATCAAGATAGAGAATTAATGACCACAAAGAGAAAATTTAAGAAACAATAATTGATTTTTTTAATAGAGAAGAGATCATTAAGCAACCGCAGCTATTACCCAAATAATTATTTTTCTCCTAATGGCTACAGACCATTGTGCATGAAAATGATACACATAACTTGCACTTGTTCTAGAGGAAGTCACACAATTTCTACAAAATTTCTGCACGCTGAGGTGAAATATTTGCTGTTGCTTTTTAATATATCATGGTATAGGGATAGCAAGCAAATTTACAGAGGTAATATCCAAAGTATTTTGAGCTTGAGAATTCCTACTTTAAAATATATTACAAGAGCCAGTCTCTGTCTTTGTTTTGTCCCAGGAATAGTGAAAGAATGTGCCAGCAAAGGCCATGTTGAAGAGAGGACTGAAAAGAGCACAGGAAGACAATCCCATTACCTCACCACAAAAGTTAAATCTAAATTGGATTTTGGAGTTGCCTGTGTGGCTCAGTGGTTGAGCGTCTGCCTTTGGCTCAGGTCATGATCCTGGGTCCTGGGATGGAGTCCCGCATTGGGCTCCCTGTGGGGATCCTGCTTCTCCCTCTGCCTATGTGTCTGCCTCTCTCTCTCTGTGTCTCTCATGAAAAAATAAATAAAGTCTTTAAAAAAATAAATTGGATTTTGGTAAATTCATTATTCCTTCCCTTTTTATTTTCTAGAATCACAATTTCAAACATGTTTTAATTTTGTTCTTTTTTCCTTCTTTCATTTTCCTTCCTCTTTTCCTTCCTTCTGTTCTTTCTTATTTTAACTTCCCTTCAAGTAGAGGTAAGTAAGTAGCATTTGTTAGTGATTGGAAAATAAATCCTATAATGCACTATGTAAACTGAAAGAAACTAACTTTTGTTTTTTGATAAGATGTTCTGGGCAGTTTATATTATTTCATTTAATCATCATATCTATTCAGTGAATTAGTTATTACTACTGGTAATTATAATGTTGATAAAATCAATCTCATGATAAATGGTTTTTTTTTTTTTTTATGATAGTCACAGAGAGAGAGAGAGAGGCAGAGACACAGGCGGAGGGAGAAGCAGGCTCCATACACCGGGAGCCCGACGTGGGATTCGATCCCGGGTCTCCAGGATCGCGCCCTGGGCCAAAGGCAGGCGCCAAACCGCTGCGCCACTCAGGGATCCCCGATAAATGGTTTTTGGAAAGTAGAGAACCATTTCATAGTTGTTTGTTTTGCAGGATCTGAGTTTTGCATAATACAATTGTTTAGGTCAAGGGATAATTTTTTTTTTTTTAAACGTAGGCTCCACATCCAGCATAGAGCACAAGTCGGAGCTTAGACTCACAACCTGGAAATCAAGACCTGAGCTGAGATCAAGAGTCAGATCTTAACCGACTGAGCAACCCAGGTGCCCCGAGGCTACCTTTTAATTAGAGAACAAATTAAATATGAACTCAAGAAAGGGACAAAAGTCAACTAAAAGGCACAAGTGATTCCACTTGTCTCACTGGTCAGTAAACTAGTCTTTGGAAGTCACTAGGGCTTCTCTTAGAACATGAGACAACAGTCTGGTCTTGTGTCCACTGCAGACACTGGCAGTCTCATAGAGGTTTTTTTTGTTTGTTTGTTTGTTTGTTTTTAGAGTTATTGCCAACTAAGTTTCTGTAGCAAAGAGAACATAGGTGAAGTTTCCTTCACATGATTCTTTTCTCAGGAAAGTTTGAGGAAACAATCAGCTAATTCAGAAAAGAGAAAAAGTAAAATAGCTTCTTTGGTGTCAAAGAGGCTGCACGAAGGGCTAATATTCAAGTTTTCAGTAGGCTCTTCTGCTATTGTATAGGCAGTCTAAATGAAAAGTCTTAGAGACTCAGATGGAACTGTCTACAGGCAGTTATAGTTCAGCAGCCAAACTGTGGTGCTAATGAAGTTGGGGTTATGAGTTCAAACCCATGCATACTCCTAGGGAGCGATGGTTACTTCAAGCTACATGTATGACCTGTGAAAGGGTCAGCGCAAACCCATCCTCATTCCTCAAAAAACAAATCAGCCTATAGTCTAATAATCAGCGGTACCTTTTTTTCATATGAAGGCCATCATTACATGCATTGTCCCTGTAAACATACCACCAAATACCTGGATGTACAGAATTTTGTACCGAGTTCAGCACTTTATGCACATGAGCCATAGGATTTTTCAAATCATTCTTGTTACCAAAATTCAAGAGGAGAGATCCACTCTGTATAAGATTCAGGTGTTCCCAGTGTAGAGTACAGATTATAGATTGGATCTATTTCTTCAGCAGACAAGGGGTGGATACAGCAGAGGACTCTCTTCTTTACCCTGGCTCCCAAGTGGAATTCTGCTTTATCTCCTAGGCATTTGCAACTTGGCAATTTCCCCAGCAACTGCCTCTGGGAAGTAGTATTATAGTTTTATAATGACATACAACCACTGGCACGCTATTTTCCCCCCAAAACTTTGGGGAGCGTATCAGAAAAGCTTGGTGTTATTTGGTGCAAAGAGTGAAATTTTGTCATATGAGCTCTGAGCTCCTGTGATTTCTGTAAGAACTTCTAGGGGTTAACTTGCACTCATTACCCTTGAATCCTCAAGGGGAAGCATTTTTCAATTTTCCCAGAAATTAATTCAGGACTGATGAATTCAGTTGAATGGATAGATTTGGGAAACAAAAGACACCATCTTATGACATCAGAAATTGAGATGGTGGATGGAAATCACTTTCTCTTATGGTTCTCTGCTACTGATCTGGCCAGAAACCATTTTGCCACTTGGAGGCTGTCTGACAAACGGTTCCGGTGGTGGGATTAAAACCCTTGTCTATTTCCATCAGACAGGAGCCCATGAGCTCCCATTACGGGTGCTGCTGGAGACTCACCGTACACAAAGGACTATTACCAATGAGGCCCCACTGCCACCATTTGCTCAGACTGATTACTTGTGAAAATCAGTCCTAAAATGTATGCTACTAAAACTTGACTGATTATCCCAACAAAATTAGAATTCCTTATCCTCTGTGTAAGAGGCTTTTTTCCAGAGCTGAGACACATTAACACACAATTTCATAATTTTCTACCTATTTTACCTCAGTGTGAGCTTTCATAATAATAAAGATACCTTTTCAAGAGCGTGAGCAAATATGCTCAAATGAGGAGAAAGCTAAGCCATTATCCTGACTTAGGTTTGAAAGAGTACCTGGCAGAGAGTGGGGTTGGGGAAAGTTTTTAGCAGAAAAACAGCTTATCCTTATAGATACATTTTGTTGTTGTTACTTCTACAGAGCAGAATTGCCAGGACATACTTTTCTCCTGTAGCTCTCTTCACCAAGCTTGGTAATTAGGGCCATTTTCAATATTCTCATTCAGAAACTCAGACCTAGTTTATTTTCCCGGACATACTTACCTTTTCTAAGTAGGTATAGCTCCAAATTTTCCCATCAGCCCAAGTTCTTGAAATTATTTTCCCACTCTGGTCATATTCCATTTTTTCATTCCATGTCCCTCTTTGAATAAATGTCACCAATCCCGAAGGTGAATATGTGATGTTCACTTCATTATATCTGCTTACAGGGGACCACAGAATAGGTCGTCCAGTCTGGTCATAAAGAATTCGAAGGGTGAATTTCCGGTGGTCATCATAGATCTTTCCCGTGCGAGTCATGTGATCAAAATCTATGGAGAGCAGGTTTCGGTTGTGGGCCTAGAAAACAGATATGAGATACATTTTAAGCACTGCTTTGGTTCCTCTCATGAAATGCATTCACAGTCATGAAGCCACCACCTTGAATCCACCTCAAGCTAAAGAGGAAAGAAGATGTTCGGTGGTGGTGGTGGTGGTGGGGGGTGTCGGGAGGACGGAAGGCCAGTTATGGGAGGTTTGCAGGTTTTCAGGCAAAGCACAGTAAACTGGGATATAGTTTTTATGCAGATTTAAGTCCTCACCTTTCCCACTGATAAGAGTTTCTAGAGATTTAGAGCCATCTTCCCCTTCCGGGTACAGAGAGGGAGACACCCTTACAAACGGAGATTTCCCTTATAAACATAGATGCCTCTTACAAAAGGGCGACTTCTACTCAGTTTTCAGAGCTTCTGTGTCTGCTGCTTCTTTTTATTTTATTTTACTTTATTTTTTTTAATTTGAGTTCAATTTGCCAACATATAGCATAACACCCAGTGCTCATCCCGCCAAGTGCCCCCCTCTTAATATCAGCCTGAGTACCTGGGTGGCTCAGTCCCTTGAGCGTCTACTCCTGGTTTCCTCTTGGGCCATGATCCCAGGATCCTGGGATCAAGCCCTGCATGGGGCTCCTTGCCCAGCCTGGAGCTTGCTGGGAGTCTCTCTTTCTTCTGCCCTTCCCTAACCTTGCATGCACTCATGTGTGTGCCCGCTTGCATGCTCTCTCTCTCTCTCTCTCTGAAAAGAAAAATCCGCCTAAAATAAACTTTACACCAAAAAGGCATATTTTAGGGTGGCAAATTCTGCTCTCCTTCAAACAAGAAAGGAGAGACTTTGAGAAGTGTCAACAGCAGGAGTCAGGAACCATTTCATTAGCAGCTTGTCTGTGCACCAGTCATTTCTTCTATCAGGGGTTTAGTTTTCTTATCTGTGATATGGGAGTGATATTACCACCTCATGCCACAGAGTTGTGCTAAGAATTAAATAAAATTACATTTACAGCTAACTGGTGAAATGTAAAAATAACATTAGTAATTGTTATTTTAAAAATAAAATGATTAAAAAAAAAAAATAAAAAAATAAAAATAAAATGATTACTTTATTCATTTAGGTTAAGCTTTGAATGGGCTCATGTGTCAGATTACAAGGTGACTGTGGTTTGGTATGCTAGATTTATATCTGTAGAATTGTTAACATGATCCGGAACAGAATGTTAAATATCTAGCTAATGACTAAGGCAGAAAAAAAAACAACATTAGGGTTTGACTATATTAATCATAGTTGAACTAAACCGATTCACTCGGTACTCAACTAAACTTTATGGTCGTTTTTAATTTTTGTGGTCAGGGATCCTTTTAAACATCTGAAAGCTTCATAGTGTCCCCAGAAAAAATGCACATAAACACATACATGAACATTATAAATAAAGTCGCAAAGGGGCTTGGAAACCCAATTGTGAAACCTCTAGGGGGTCTCAAGAGTCCAAATTTAAAATCTTGGTTCAGAGTTTTTTAAAAAATTTTTTATTGAAAAATTTTTATTGGGGAAGTGGGCAGGGGCTTGGGGTGACTGGGTGATGGGCACTGAGGTGGGCACTTGGGATGAGCACTGGGTGTCATGCTAAATGTTGGCAAATTGAACTCCAATAAAAAAATATAAAAAAGAAAAATTTTTATTTTTAAAATTGAGATATAATTGACATATAACATTATATTAGTGTCAGGTGTACAACACAATAATTCAATATTTGTATGTATTGTGAAATGATCACCACAGTAAGTCTAACATCCATCACCACACAGAGTTACATATTTTTTTTCTTGTGATGAGAGCTTTTAAGATCTATTCTCTTGGCACCTTTCAAATATATGATACAGTTTTATTAACTATAGTCTCCATGCTGCCCATTACATCCCCAGGACTTCTTTTTTAAAATATTTTATTTATTTATTCATGAGAGACATACAGAGAGAGGCAGGGACATAGGCAGAGGGAGAAGCAGGCTCCTTGAGTGGAGCCTGATGTGGACTCCATCCCAAGATCTCGGGATCACCACCTGAGGCAAAGGCAGATGCTCCACACAGAGCCACTCAGGTGCTCAACACGGAGCCACTCAGGTGCCCTCATCTGCTCTTATTCTTGTCCTGGGAATCACCCTCCTTCCCTTTGAAGCCTTAAGACCCTCTCCCATTCCTTAGTTTAGGATGGCATATAAACCTTATATTTCCTTGACTGTATTTGAGCCTTTTGTATTTTTGTGGAGCCTCCATAAGTACAAAATTGAATTTGTTTTTTTCTCATTAATCTGTCTCATGTGAATTTTATTAGACCAACCGAAGAACCTAAAAGGAAGATGAGAAAAATTTTCCACCCCTACAATTGCAAAGCCCACATTCTCATTTTAAAGTCCAGTCTTCCCTTGTTCACTTTGGTTTTCAAAACAATTTCCTCAAACACCACCCTCAATCATAAAAGTGATGTTTTATCATTGCAGAAAAATTGGAAAATAAAGAAATAGAAAAAGAAAATAATTACTTGTAATCTCATCCTACAATGCTAATCACTGCTAATACTTGGCTGCATTCCATTCATCTCTTTTTTTTTTGCATAATCTGTTTATACATTCAAGAAATACAACTAGGATTGTACTTAAAAGTTCTATGTCCTACTTTTTAGCTAATGTTTATCTTGAGCATTCCTCGTATTATTAAATATTCTTAAAATGTGGATTTTAATGGTTGCATAGTATCTTCTTACATGAATATTATTTATCCTTCTTCCTATTGTTGGAAATTAGAGTTTTTGATCCATTATTCTTTCATATTTAATATTTTGTTGAACATTTTCCCTTAATACAGAACTCAACAAGTGAAATTACCAGGTGAAATGATAAGAATATATTAAAGACTCCTGATGCAACATGAGTTATTACTTTCTAGTGTAGGAAGCTTCTATAAATTTATACTCCCCACCTTATTCCATCCTTACCAGCATCAAGTAAATGTTAGCACTGTCAGTAAACTTTTCTCAATATGAGAGTGGGAAAATGGTATGTTACTATGGTTTAAATTTGCATTTATTTGATAACTAGTGAGGTTGAACCTTTTTAAAGGTCTATTGGTGACATGTATGTTACCTACTCGTGAAGGTTTTTTTTTTTTCATTTTTTTTGTTGGGGTATGGCACTTTGCTTTAAGATAAAATACCTTTGGTTCAGTTTCTTCATCAGCCAGCTGTGGCTAATAATATTTGCCCTTAATTTTTTTTTTAAAAAAGGACCTATCAAATGTTCCATGCTATGAATTCTGTCCAGAAGACTAGAGATTAGATACTTAAAATTATTTGAAAGGAAATGCTGTTAGTCTCAGGGGTAGGTTTAATTCAGGGAATAGAGCCACACACAGATTGGGAATCATGACTCTTTAAACCATCTGTGTAGCCAATGTGTGCAGTGTTGTAGTGCATAAATATACAGTAACCTGCTGTTACTACCTAAAAGGTGATAGTGAAGCACATATTTTTTGTCTTTTGATACACAGGGCTTGGAAACCTATACATAACCAGGTGTTCTTTCTTCAACTACCTTTCCTGTGGTTTTATAGCCACGTATCTCCAACTGTAATAACGCTCATTTACAATAGCTGTAAAATATCCATGTACTCCCAGAGACGGTTGTAACTGTTACAATTTATGTTATAATGATAGTTAAAGAGCCAAAGTAACAAGTGATTTCCAGTTCAACTAAATTTGTGGTTTTATTTGTCTGATAGATTAAGTTTACTACTCAAGAACACATTTCTTAATAAAGTCATTACAGTTACACAAGCAGGGATCACTGTTAAGTGGTACAAAGCAAGCAGAGGAAGGCCGCCTAATGTTCCTTCTCTGCTTGTCAATATGTCCGCAACCAGGCTTCTCTTTTTCTGGATAATGTACTCTGATACTCAGATGGTGTTGAAAAACTATTTTCAAAGCTTCGGAAAGTGTGACATTGTGATTTATAAGAAATGTATATTTGGTCTTGGACCCTGTTCCTGGCACAAAGCTCCTAAAACCCTTGGAATCTCCTCTGATAAGAGTGATAAAGCTGCCTTTTGTCATGTTAGTGAGGTGACTTTTGGAAGGCCCTCAAGTAACCTAAGAATGGGGGCTGATTGCCAGGGAAACCAACCACATGATAGAGGATTAGGACTTTTAGTATCTCCATCCAAACCTCCAGGGAAGGGCGGGAGTTGCAGGAGGTTGAATCCATTGCCAGTGGCCAATGATATAATCTATCATTCCTAAGTAATGAAACCTGCATAAAAACCCAAAGGACAGGCTGGAGTGCTTCTGGGTTGGTGAACAAGTGGAGACCCTGGGAGAGTGGCACATGTGGAGGGCATGGAAGCTCCGCACCCTCTCCCCATACTTCGCCTTCGGCATCTCTTCCATCTCTTCCATCTCTTCCTGAGAAGAACTTTTATAATAAATTGGTAATCTTCTAAGCAAAATGTTTCTAAGTTCTGTGAGCTGCTCTAGCAAATGAATCAAACCCAAGGAAAGGGTTGTGGGAACATCTCATGTATAGCCTGTCCATCAGAAGCACTGGCAACAACTTGAACATGGTGACTGGCATCTGAAGTAGCAGGCAGGAGACAGTTTTGTAGGACTGAAAACCCATGGAATCTGATGTTATTTATTGGTAAATAGTGTCAGAATTGAATTGAATTGTAGGACAGCCGGCTCATGTTCCAAGACTTGCTTGTTGATGTGGGGAACTCCACTTTCCACACTGGAATTGGGTCCAGGAACCCAAAAGAGAAGGTAATGTAAAATTTGGCTAAGAGCTGAAAGGCGGGTGAAGGAATAGAAGATGTCACACAGTACCCCCAAATCTCCTGTGGAAACTATGTGTGAGAAGGCTGGGAAGGAGTATGCTTGTCCAGGTGGGCTGCTCCATTCTTATCCTTGAGTGCTTATGTACTCCAGCCATTTTGTCAGGAATCCAAACTTAAGCTGACTGCCTATGGCTATTGGGGTCATAAGCAAGGTTGGGAAAGCTCCACATTCATAGGAACACTAGTTTGCCTGAAAGGCAACAATCGCCTTTGACCCAAGTGTGGGCCATGGTCTTTATTTCCACTTGCACGGGAGCAGAATTTGCCATTCCAAAATATGCCTCTTTGGCATAAGGATTATTTTAGGCTGATTATTTTTTAAGAAACAGCTACAAGGAGAAGCTCTTTAAAAAGCTGTGAAGTTACCCATTTGTATTTATAAGGGGAATTTCTATTTGTAAGGGTGTCTCTCTGTACCAGAAAGTGGGGAATGACTAAATCTCTAGAAACTTTTAGCAACAGAGAAGGTGAGAATTTAAAACTGCACAACAACTGCATCCTTTTTTATTGTCACTTTCCTGGTAACCTCCCATAACTGACTCCGCACCTCCCACATCTTTTGTCTTTAGCTGGAGATGTTACTTAAGGTATTGGCTTTAGCTAATTGGGGAACTACTCAGTTTCCCTGGGTCTCTCATATACACAGTAGGTATACATGTTGTTAGACTTATGTTTGTTTTTCTCCTCCTCAATCTATTCTATGTCAGTTTATTATACCAGCCAAAGAACTTAAAAGGGTAGAAGGAAATTGTTTATCTTCCCAACACACTCTTCCTCCAAACAGTCTATACCAATTCTTGTGTTGGAAAAGAGGGGACAAAGAAAGAGGTGAAATTTGGTAATAGCCCCAAGTTAAAAGGGGTCTCTTGTTTCTTTGGATAAGGATGCACATTGAATGAGACCTCTGAACTTGGCAACTTATGAGCTGTATGTTGGGGTAAGAAAGTTGGACTTGGTAACAATTTTTCATAGGGGAAAAAGTATCTGTGCTTTAATTCATCCTTTGGTTCCCTTATATTTTTTTTTCAGCTTTGCTAAGGAGAAGTAAGGAGGAGAGCTTGCTTTTTGTTCATACTTGGACCAGAAAGGAAAGAGGGAAGTGAGTGCCCTGGGGAGCCATGGGTTGTGTTTCTAGCAGAAATCAAAAGTGCTTGGAAAGGGTGGGTACAAGCAGAAGCTCCAAAGAAAAGTGCCTTTGTCTCCACTCAGAGCCTTTTCTTGCTTCTTCCTAGGAATTCATGTTTTAATTGTTTAAGAAAAAGTCCTTTCAACCCTTCCAATACAAGACTCATTCAATTAGTAGGATACAGATATATTAAGTTGTTTACTGATATTTGACTGTTTTTAGCCTATAGGAAGGTCAATTCGCTATGGTTCAACTTAATATCTTTTATATATTTTATTATTATATAAATATATATAAACATACACAAAATGTGTTGAATTCTAAGCTAGGATTATGTTCACTTTGGTTTTCAAAACAATTTCCTCAAACACCACCCTCAATCATAAAAGTGATGTTTTATCATTGCAGAAAAATTGGAAAATAAAGAAATAGAAAAAGAAAATAATTACTTGTAATCTCATCCTACAATGCTAATCACTGCTAATACTTGGCTGCATTCCATTCATCTCTTTTTTTTTTGCATAATCTGTTTATACATTCAAGAAATACAACTAGGATTGTACTTAAAAGTTCTATGTCCTACTTTTTAGCTAATGTTTATCTTGAGCATTCCTCGTATTATTAAATATTCTTAAAATGTGGATTTTAATGGTTGCATAGTATCTTCTTACATGAATATTATTTATCCTTCTTCCTATTGTTGGAAATTAGAGTTTTTGATCCATTATTCTTTCATATTTAATATTTTGTTGAACATTTTCCCTTAATACAGAACTCAACAAGTGAAATTACCAGGTGAAATGATAAGAATATATTAAAGACTCCTGATGCAACATGAGTTATTACTTTCTAGTGTAGGAAGCTTCTATAAATTTATACTCCCCACCTTATTCCATCCTTACCAGCATCAAGTAAATGTTAGCACTGTCAGTAAACTTTTCTCAATATGAGAGTGGGAAAATGGTATGTTACTATGGTTTAAATTTGCATTTATTTGATAACTAGTGAGGTTGAACCTTTTTAAAGGTCTATTGGTGACATGTATGTTACCTACTCGTGAAGGTTTTTTTTTTTTCATTTTTTTTGTTGGGGTATGGCACTTTGCTTTAAGATAAAATACCTTTGGTTCAGTTTCTTCATCAGCCAGCTGTGGCTAATAATATTTGCCCTTAATTTTTTTTTTAAAAAAGGACCTATCAAATGTTCCATGCTATGAATTCTGTCCAGAAGACTAGAGATTAGATACTTAAAATTATTTGAAAGGAAATGCTGTTAGTCTCAGGGGTAGGTTTAATTCAGGGAATAGAGCCACACACAGATTGGGAATCATGACTCTTTAAACCATCTGTGTAGCCAATGTGTGCAGTGTTGTAGTGCATAAATATACAGTAACCTGCTGTTACTACCTAAAAGGTGATAGTGAAGCACATATTTTTTGTCTTTTGATACACAGGGCTTGGAAACCTATACATAACCAGGTGTTCTTTCTTCAACTACCTTTCCTGTGGTTTTATAGCCACGTATCTCCAACTGTAATAACGCTCATTTACAATAGCTGTAAAATATCCATGTACTCCCAGAGACGGTTGTAACTGTTACAATTTATGTTATAATGATAGTTAAAGAGCCAAAGTAACAAGTGATTTCCAGTTCAACTAAATTTGTGGTTTTATTTGTCTGATAGATTAAGTTTACTACTCAAGAACACATTTCTTAATAAAGTCATTACAGTTACACAAGCAGGGATCACTGTTAAGTGGTACAAAGCAAGCAGAGGAAGGCCGCCTAATGTTCCTTCTCTGCTTGTCAATATGTCCGCAACCAGGCTTCTCTTTTTCTGGATAATGTACTCTGATACTCAGATGGTGTTGAAAAACTATTTTCAAAGCTTCGGAAAGTGTGACATTGTGATTTATAAGAAATGTATATTTGGTCTTGGACCCTGTTCCTGGCACAAAGCTCCTAAAACCCTTGGAATCTCCTCTGATAAGAGTGATAAAGCTGCCTTTTGTCATGTTAGTGAGGTGACTTTTGGAAGGCCCTCAAGTAACCTAAGAATGGGGGCTGATTGCCAGGGAAACCAACCACATGATAGAGGATTAGGACTTTTAGTATCTCCATCCAAACCTCCAGGGAAGGGCGGGAGTTGCAGGAGGTTGAATCCATTGCCAGTGGCCAATGATATAATCTATCATTCCTAAGTAATGAAACCTGCATAAAAACCCAAAGGACAGGCTGGAGTGCTTCTGGGTTGGTGAACAAGTGGAGACCCTGGGAGAGTGGCACATGTGGAGGGCATGGAAGCTCCGCACCCTCTCCCCATACTTCGCCTTCGGCATCTCTTCCATCTCTTCCATCTCTTCCTGAGAAGAACTTTTATAATAAATTGGTAATCTTCTAAGCAAAATGTTTCTAAGTTCTGTGAGCTGCTCTAGCAAATGAATCAAACCCAAGGAAAGGGTTGTGGGAACATCTCATGTATAGCCTGTCCATCAGAAGCACTGGCAACAACTTGAACATGGTGACTGGCATCTGAAGTAGCAGGCAGGAGACAGTTTTGTAGGACTGAAAACCCATGGAATCTGATGTTATTTATTGGTAAATAGTGTCAGAATTGAATTGAATTGTAGGACAGCCGGCTCATGTTCCAAGACTTGCTTGTTGATGTGGGGAACTCCACTTTCCACACTGGAATTGGGTCCAGGAACCCAAAAGAGAAGGTAATGTAAAATTTGGCTAAGAGCTGAAAGGCGGGTGAAGGAATAGAAGATGTCACACAGTACCCCCAAATCTCCTGTGGAAACTATGTGTGAGAAGGCTGGGAAGGAGTATGCTTGTCCAGGTGGGCTGCTCCATTCTTATCCTTGAGTGCTTATGTACTCCAGCCATTTTGTCAGGAATCCAAACTTAAGCTGACTGCCTATGGCTATTGGGGTCATAAGCAAGGTTGGGAAAGCTCCACATTCATAGGAACACTAGTTTGCCTGAAAGGCAACAATCGCCTTTGACCCAAGTGTGGGCCATGGTCTTTATTTCCACTTGCACGGGAGCAGAATTTGCCATTCCAAAATATGCCTCTTTGGCATAAGGATTATTTTAGGCTGATTATTTTTTAAGAAACAGCTACAAGGAGAAGCTCTTTAAAAAGCTGTGAAGTTACCCATTTGTATTTATAAGGGGAATTTCTATTTGTAAGGGTGTCTCTCTGTACCAGAAAGTGGGGAATGACTAAATCTCTAGAAACTTTTAGCAACAGAGAAGGTGAGAATTTAAAACTGCACAACAACTGCATCCTTTTTTATTGTCACTTTCCTGGTAACCTCCCATAACTGACTCCGCACCTCCCACATCTTTTGTCTTTAGCTGGAGATGTTACTTAAGGTATTGGCTTTAGCTAATTGGGGAACTACTCAGTTTCCCTGGGTCTCTCATATACACAGTAGGTATACATGTTGTTAGACTTATGTTTGTTTTTCTCCTCCTCAATCTATTCTATGTCAGTTTATTATACCAGCCAAAGAACTTAAAAGGGTAGAAGGAAATTGTTTATCTTCCCAACACACTCTTCCTCCAAACAGTCTATACCAATTCTTGTGTTGGAAAAGAGGGGACAAAGAAAGAGGTGAAATTTGGTAATAGCCCCAAGTTAAAAGGGGTCTCTTGTTTCTTTGGATAAGGATGCACATTGAATGAGACCTCTGAACTTGGCAACTTATGAGCTGTATGTTGGGGTAAGAAAGTTGGACTTGGTAACAATTTTTCATAGGGGAAAAAGTATCTGTGCTTTAATTCATCCTTTGGTTCCCTTATATTTTTTTTTCAGCTTTGCTAAGGAGAAGTAAGGAGGAGAGCTTGCTTTTTGTTCATACTTGGACCAGAAAGGAAAGAGGGAAGTGAGTGCCCTGGGGAGCCATGGGTTGTGTTTCTAGCAGAAATCAAAAGTGCTTGGAAAGGGTGGGTACAAGCAGAAGCTCCAAAGAAAAGTGCCTTTGTCTCCACTCAGAGCCTTTTCTTGCTTCTTCCTAGGAATTCATGTTTTAATTGTTTAAGAAAAAGTCCTTTCAACCCTTCCAATACAAGACTCATTCAATTAGTAGGATACAGATATATTAAGTTGTTTACTGATATTTGACTGTTTTTAGCCTATAGGAAGGTCAATTCGCTATGGTTCAACTTAATATCTTTTATATATTTTATTATTATATAAATATATATAAACATACACAAAATGTGTTGAATTCTAAGCTAGGATTATGTCAATTAATTTTTTAAAAAATATTTATTTATTTATTTTAGACAGAGAGAGCAGGGGGAGGAGCAGAGGAAGAGAGAATCCTCAAGCAGACTCCCCACTGAGCATGGAGGCTCACATGGGGCTGGATCCCAGGACCCTGAGATCATGACCTGAGTCAAAATCAACAGCTGGCCACTTAACTGACTGAGCCACTCAAGTGCCCCACGATTTCTTCTACAAAGAAGAGAAGGCTGAATTTTCAAGGATGCTGTCTAGCATTTCACCTCACAATGCCACTGAATTACCCTGTTAATTTTTGCTGAAAAAATCAGAAGATGAATAAGTGAGATGGGCCAAATAATCACATCACTGGGAGGTACACTGTATTTAATTTCCTTGAATTTATGAGAATGGATAGAAAAGTCACAGTCTATTTTAAATTAGTACATGCTACTCTACGCTCACTGGTTTTAAGGTAATTAGTACTTGATTTTTAGAAATTAATCAGTACAATGCTACAGATTTTATTTTTAATTGATAATTGTTAGGCTGACAATCAAAACTATACTTAGCCTTGCTTTTATTTCACAGATTTGCCTATAAACTAATAAGACTAATGTATTTCGTGTTAGCATCAGCTGCTACTACCCCATCTGGATTTTCCTTTTACCTCTTTTTTCTTATTGACTCCCAAGACAACTTCCTTACCTTGCCAGTCCACAAGATCTTAGTGCTAGTAGGGATCTTGAGACATGGGCTATTGAGTTGACCTGCCCGGGTTCAAATCCTGCTATCGCCACATACTAGCTATGTGTGACCTCTCCCTCCCTCCCTCCCTCCCTCCCTCCCTCCCTCCCTCCCTCCCTCCTTTCTTTCTTTCTTTCTTTCTTTCTTTCTTTCTTTCTTTCTTTCTTTCTTTCTTTCTTTCTTTTTCTTTCTTCTCTCTCCTCTTTCTTTTTCTTGAGAAGGGGTTGCAGAGGGAGAGGGAAAGAGAGACTCTTAAGCAGGGCCCATGCCTAGAGCTAAGACCAATGCAGGGCTTGACATGGGGCTTGATCTAACAACCCTGAGCTTATGGCCCAAGCTGAAATCAAGAGTTGGATGCTTAACTGACTGAGGCAACCAGGCACCCTGTCTCTGTGCCAGTTTCTTAATCTGTAAAATGAGAATGGTAATAATAGAACCCACCGGATAAAATGTTATGAGTACTAAATGAGCTAATACATGGCCATATACATAGTAAGACCTCAGTGAATGTTAGCTGCTGTAATTATGCTCAATTGTGATAAGGCTACTAAGGATAGAGATTGCATAGCCCATATCCTCACTTCATAGATGCGAAAAGTGGCACAAAAGTATGGGCATACCAGTTCTTCCTCAAAATCTTGTTCATTTTGCCCACCTGACTTCTGCTATATCATTTAACTTGGAGGCTTTCTGCATTATATTAATTTGCTCTTGTTTAAATACTTTCCTGTTGGTGAATTCATTTGTGTAATCATACAGCAGACACTTGAAATTTTTTATACCAAATTATTAATGTTTATATGCATGTGGAATAATATGTGAAATAATACTTTCTTTCTAGTTGTCTTAGTGGAGTTGACTCAAGATTAACAAGTAGAGTAGCTTCTAGTATTTGAAGGCCCCAAGAATTCGTTGACCCCCCCCCCCAAAAAAAAAACCAATTCTGCCCAGTTGCCTAAAATCTCCTGTCTCCAGGTGACTCCTTAGGGGTAAGATGCACTGTTACTTGGGACTGAGAACCACAGATATATTTTTTAAATAGATTAATCTATCTGCAAGCAGACTCCTTATCTAAATTTTCACAAAATAAATCCCTCCAGCTAACCTGGGGAGAAGGAAGTTAAAATAGCATGAAGCAAATGTGAACTGCAGCTCTGAGCAGCCAGCAGCTGAGTGCCCTGTCAGCAAAGGCATTTTCTGAGAATGGAGGGAGATGCTGGAACCCTCTTGGCTGCCTCCCAAACTCCCCATCATTTGTCAGCCTGGGACCCTGTGTTGCATCTGGGCTTGTTTGCCCTTTCAGAGCGCAGATCACGTATGAACATTCACATGTTGCATTGAAAAACCAATCTACCCCGTTCTCAGATATCTTTGAGTGAAGAGGGGACAAAAATCAATTGTGAGGCTTTTAGATTAGTCTTTGCTTCATTTTGCTTGTAAACACATAATCATCTTACTTTATTTTATGACTTTGGTTTGAAGTGCTAAGCTTCCTGGATTTTTTTTTTTCCTTTTCATAAAGGAGGCTGCAGTGCAGGGGTTTGGCTGTAACCTCACATCTCAGTCTGTGAAATCTTGTGAAGAGCTCTGGGATCCAGTGCTGGGATCTGTCTCCTATAACGGTGTTATTATCTGTGGATGTGGCTAGGTGCAATCTGGGTGAAGTTCCTAAACTGGTTTGCTGTTGGTGAATGTCCAATTCCTTTACAACTGCTTCCATTGTTATCTGTGCTCTAATTTCTCCATTGTCCAGGGAAATGTATTTATGGGGACAGGCTGATGCAGCAGATAAGATACATGGACTGGATGTAAAAGTACTTTGCAAGGAAGATGATTCAAACACAACTCAGGTTGGGGGGAAATGGATTTTTAAAATAAAGGAAATCTCAGGATGTTAATGTGATTTATTTCACTTAATGGAGCTGGTGCAGGATGGCCCAGAGGTAACAAATCCCTTGCTTGCCGATGCTGAGCAGGAAATCACGTTTTTCAGCAGTCTGCCTTGCTCACCTTGAAGGGGATCCTGACTTTGTATGAAAACCCCCCACCAGTCATTGGAGAAGAGCAATCCTTGTTGCTTTCTCTCCAAGAGAGATGTCTATCCTTTTCTGCTTTTTCTTCGAGCTAGAAGGTCTAGAGTGGATGTGATGGGTAGCTTTATGGAATGTCCATCATCTTAACCAAATGTGCCTTTAAATGAACCTGTCATTTTGTGTCCGAACAATTAATGTTTTATGACCTGCTGCCCAAGCACAATTAAAAATCACAATCATACCTTTGTTTGTTTGTTTTTTAAGAAGAGTCCTATTTCCTACAGTACAGCATGAGGTTTCGATGTTGTGTGACTATCTAAACCTGGTATTCTGTCTCAAGAGCTCTGGGACCCCGACTTGTTCTCCCTCTGAAATGGCTGTTCCACCAGGAGAAATAAATGATGCAGTCCAATGCCTTGAGGTACTTGAGGGTGTCAGAGAGGCTTATTCTTTACATGTATGCTTACAAATGGGTCACTGTATATCTGGCCCAGGAAGAGGGAACGTTACATCTCGTGCCATCTGCTTGCCCCTTGAAAAGCTTCCAGAAACGAAGGGGCACCATCTCTGAAATAATAAACTCAGCAGGGAAAGACAATTTGCTTTGCCTAAATTGGATTCACACCTACACGAGGGGAGCATGTTCCCTCCGTTAAATTAGATTTGCCTAATCTGGGGAAACTGAGGCAGCAGTATAAAAAAATGCAGAAGGATGGGGAGAGAAGGTAAGAATTAGCCAGTTAAACAGTTTCCCTTCGCTTGCCTCTTCCACATTTTCCCTGCCTGGAGGCTAGCCAGTTGTCCTGTACCACCCACACTTGCCAGTACATTAGAGTCGATTATTTGTCTCTTTTTGTCAGCATTGAAATGAGGAGTCAGGCCCTGCCAAGGTGGCTCCACTGAGTGGGGCAATGATTTATAGATTAATTATTTTAAGGAACAAGGCAGCACAGCATGATGTAGTGGAAAGAGTGCTGTGCTAGGTGAAGACCTGCATTGTAGTGCTGGCTCTGATCCTTAATAGCTGTTTGACTTTGGGCAAATCACTTAACCTCTCTGGGCCTTAGTCTCCTTATCTGTAAATTGGGAATAAAAACAATTGATGGTTGTGGTGATCAAATAAAATCCTGGCTATGAAAGCATTTTGTTAACTCTAAAGCACTAAACATACGTAAAGGATTGCTGTTAGGTTTCTAGGGACATGCATGGTTACACTGCTCAGCTGATAAGGGGCTCCATTCTGTGGTGGGACCTCAGGAAGTACCCTAGAAGTCACGTAGCAGAGAAGGTCCTGCTTCTAAGCAGTTCCACAGATCTGCTCAACTATACCACAGGAAGGGAAATGGGTCAATTGTAAGTAGAATTAACTAAATAACACTTAACTCCTTAACACTACAGAGCCCCTAGATGTTTTATGACCATTAGCTTTTCAACATGAAGGACACTCTGGGATATGAGGTGTAAATTATAGTTTATAATTTCTTCATTATCTGTGCACATGGAGGGGAGAGAATGGTGGGTTATCTTAGAAAGTGGAGAATCCCAAAGTCATATAGTACAGGATGGGTTATCCTAAAGAATAGGAAAACCCAAAGGCACACAGTGTATGATCTGCTTCATAATGTTTTATTGAGGCTATAAACTAGGGGAGGCACTAAGAGTTCATTTCTTTGATGCAAATATTCTGTGGTGAATCCATGAAGTTGATAAGCCTTATGTAGATGGTTCTTACTTCAGGATGATATTTTCATTTCACAGGTGAAGAAAATAAAGGCATTTCTTTTTTGTTGTTGTTGTTTTGTTTTTTATTAAGTAGGCTCCACACCCGGCATGGAGCCTAACTTGGGGCTCGAACTCACAACCCTGAGATTGAGACCTGACCCGAGATCATGAGTCAGACACTTAACTGACTGAGCCACCCAGCCACCCCAATAAAGACATTTCTTAAGCCACGTCAAAGGGATCCTACCCAGGAGATCCCATTTCTAGACTTCTGACAGAAACCCTGACTGCCTCCACACAGAGATGTGCATGTGACTATGTGGACTGGTTTTACATCTCAGTTCAGTGGCACATCAGCAGTAAATGCTTGGATAGAGACTAGCAATAGGATAGAATCAAAACATACAAATTGACTTCTGCATATAGAAAACTTTAGTGGCATTACAAAGACCACTGAAGTCGGATCGGAGTCTATGTGTTCCCAACAGAACTGATTGTAAAGGAATACTGTCGTGGATTATTTTGTCCTTATCACGCCTTTGGACTGGTTGGACCGTTTTTTGTTGGAACTGGGTGGTTATCTGGCGTCATATTTCCACAGCATAGGTTACCAAAACCTTTTCCACAGCAAAAGGTTACCACATTTTCACCGTGAGCAAGTTTGTACCGTGAGTGAAGAAAATGCAAGCTTCTCGGGTGTCCCGGCATGACACAGGTGCTGAAAGCAGGCCTGGCCTCAATTGTGAGCGATTGTTTCCCTCGGGCTGGCAGTTGCTCTGGGGCTGATATTGAATGTTACTATATTTGGAGAGTTGGTCACATCATCCTAACATTGCTTAATGTTTGAGAAGGGACAGGTAGACAGTGCTGTGGTGGTTGTAGGCTTTGTGTGTGGCAGAAAGGCAGGCCTGATGGAGATCTCTGGCTGACGGCAGTCAACTGTGCCTGGTAAGGACGAGAAAGCCCCCAAACCTTTGATTTCCTCCGGGAAGCCCTCTCTGAGCACCGACCGGCTAGTCCAATCTCAGGACTAGTCCTTCACCCTCTGGCCTTAGTAACGTATTCACGGTAATGATATCATTCACCGAGTTTTCCTTTTAATTTGCCTCGGTCCAAATGTTGCCTCATGTCCTGCAACCTTGTGTTTGCGCCCACCTGGTCTTGCCACATAAAGTATAAAGTACCCCCAGAGTAGGGAGCTGGGTCCATGTAGGGATCCCGATAACCATCTCCCGGGCACGCTGTGAGCGATTCTGGAGGGCCTCCTGACTAAACACATTTCTCCACCCAGACTTTCTTTGGTGCCTGAAATTGCTACTATTAGAGCACTTTAGCTGGCTAATGACAAAGAAAGCTCCTATTAGAATGTTCATTTAAGGATACTGAACCATTATCAGCCATTAGCACCCTCTCTTGAATTAGTATATCATATAAGCTAGTCAGTCACCTAGAAACGCTGGGTTGCAATGGGACTTCCGATTAGGGCAGCTCTGCAGTTTTCCAACAGCAAACAAAAGTTTTGTGTCTCGCCTCAGGTCAAGCCTTACCCTCAGTCGCCTTTCAAAAGCTGAAATGTTGCCTCTGTTTTGCTCCTTGCGCTGCCGCCACTCGATGAGGTTGGCGTTGTGCTCTCCGGGCAGGGAGATGTTGCATTTGCCCAGGGTGGGGTTCACGGCCCCGGCCAAGATGTGGGGCTCGGAGCTGAGGCTGATCTCCATCCCGCTGGCAAAGGTGACGCGTAGGGAGCCGTCTGGACTCACCCGATAGGTGCTCTGGGTATTTTCTGTAGGCGGAGGGGCAGAGGAGGAAGAGGGGAGGAAAGGGAAGTGCAGGAAGCAGAGAAGAGAAAGTTTAGTTTCCGGAGGCAAGCGCAGGAAGGCTGAGCAGGTGGCTCGTCTGGGGACCTAACTGCCCTCTCGGCCGGGCAGCCGCTCTCACAGGCACATGTGCTCTCTGTCCATTTGGGCCTTGTTATTTTCATAGCTGGGGTATCTTGTTTCTTGGATAAAAGATTCCTGCCGAATGCTGCAGGCTGTTTTTGGCTTGTCTCTTTCACTTTTAAAGAATTCCCTCACAAAATCCTTCTCTGACTTGGTGGATTGGCCTCCTCGGTTTGCTATGCTGGGAGCCAGAAGGAGAAGAGGAAGTTCACCTCCACATCCTGACCGCCTGGGGACACGCGCATGGCTATTGCACCCCGCAAAGTGAGTACACTGACAAAGGCTGCTACCGATTCTTTCAGTGAGCCTGAACTCTGGGCAGTTCTGTGTCTGGCCCCACAACCTAACAACAGAATTGGTCCTTAATGACCAGGCAGAGAGAGAGAAAACAATTTCTCTGTCCATGTCCCTTTAGCTTCTGAGACATTACTTCCAAATGCAACCTTCCCTCCCTTTCTGTTTTCTTCTCTCTCCCTCCCTTCCTTTTTCTTCCATTCTTCCTTTCCTTTTGACTAGAATGGGATTTTAATTCTCTCATTTCACTTACTTTCCCGCTTGGTGCGTATCCCAATTCATCCTTTTTATTCACCCACGTCAGCATTGATCTAGAATGCTAATCTCAGGTGGGGCACAGGCTTCATTTCTTTAATATAACCCAATCAGAGCCTAAAAGAGCTTCATAAACAGCTGGGTGTTGGGAAATGACTTGAAGGGAGAGAAGATTTGGCAGTGATTGAACCTCACAGCTCCCTCAGAGATGTGGCCCAATGTTGCTACACGAACTTTGTGAAAGGTGTGATTTTATTTGGATTTCAGCCTCCATAGCTGGAAAATAAGAAGAAGCCACCTTCTCAGCCAGAAATGAATTCTATTGATTAATGGTGTGCAGAGGTTTGATGGTAAAAGTTCAGAAAGGTGCTATTACAGTCAGGTGAAGTGGGAAGTATCCTTACCTTGTTTTAAAATATATATGGTACTAGTTGCTGTCAAGTTGGTTGACATGAGGACATTTTCACGGTTGGAAGTATCTAATTCCACTTTTGTCAGCTTCTCCAGGTCACTGTGAAAGCTGCTGACCTCTCCAGTGGGAAATGTTGCATTGGTCAGATGTCCCTCGGGGTCATACCTGAGGAATGTAACCAATCCCAACTTTGAAGCCTCTTGGCAGTGATAACAGGCCTTTGCAAATAAAAATCACTTGGCAGCTAATACAGTTTAACTTTGAGTGATAACAAGTATTATTAACCTTGTTCAATAAGAAGAAAAAGGTCAGAGAGATGATTAATCAAACGAAGGTATTTCTTGCAGCTTCTGAATTCTTGATGACTTCCTTGAGCTGTGCTGTTTTACAGAAAAAATATATCTGGTAATGAATCACCAGGGTGGAAAACTGATTTATGAATCATGTCCTGCTGTGTGTAATGTTGCAGGGAGGCCTCCGTTTGCAATTTGGGTCGATCCCACTAGATGTGATGGATAACAAAACCCAGCAGAGGGTGCTATTGGCAAAGGAAAAGGAGGCACAGCCGGCCCCCCCAGTGTCTGGAAGGGCAATAAACTGATTTTGCATTGTGATAGGAAGATTATATTTGCTGCTGTTTAAGTTGCCAAATTTGAAATGAATGAATCATTCTTCCAACAAAATGAACAAGCACAGAGGATAATGGAAACATGTTCATTAAAACATTCTGGAGCCCCCTGATCTCTGTGTCACTTAATTTTTCTAAAAAAAATCGTTTTAGAGTACAGTACATAATGCGTTGTAATTTGCCTATATGAGTAAGAGACAAAAAAATAATTACCTGGGATAATAGGCAATAACCTATATCTGGAAATATAGTCTAGTGAGTTTACTTTTTTAAAAAAAAAATCAGAATGATTGGCAATCTCACTGTCCTCCAAATGGAAACTGCTTCCCTGAAGGCTTTTGATGTGGAGCTGTTCTTTTATTGCCAATAGAACCATGAAAAATAAACACTTCATTAAAAGTAAAGACATGCACTTGGAAACCCATTACTGTTTTCTTTTCAAGTTGCAAATTACAAAATATTTAAGCACTTTTATTTGCTTTTAAAATGTTAAACAATTAAATTCTTTTTACCCAAAGTGAGTAGGATACAGCCTGGACACAATGGCAAAGTCTGGCTCTACTATTTCCTCCCCCGACAATTATGCAAAATGGCATAGTGATTCAGTGTTAGTTCACTAGGTTTTAAAGAACTAAGCCTGGATAGTTGCTCAAATTTTAAAACCTAGACCAGCGTTTGGTAGGCTTGGGCAAAGGGGCTGGACCTTATTTTATCAGACAGAACTGAACTTGGGGCTATACGCAACGCCACCTCAAGTTCGGTGCAATGGGTATACGAGCGTGTGCACGTACGCACATGTGCTATCAGTTTAAACAGGCATGCATGCAAATGAAAACAATCAAGTAGGTCAGTTGATATCACAGACATGCCACGCCCAATTGTTTAATTGGATGCATCTTCTGTGTAAATGGATTTTCATCAAAAAAGTTGTTGGTGTGTTGCTACTGTGCCGCCCCAGCCTCGTTATCAAGGAAAAGACTGAAGGGTGCTGTTTGTGCCTGAGGTTAATGGCACAGCCCTGACCCTGGCTCAGCTCATTTGCCACTGGTCTGCTCTGGGGCTCTGTGACTGCAAAAGGCAGGCCCCTGATGAGAAAGGGCCATGGAAAGGCTGGAATGCCCAGCCCAGCCTCAACCTTGTCTGCGTGGTCTTCCTTCCAGGAGAGGAATACGTCTACCTTTAATTATCCCAAGGTACCAAGCTGCTTTTCCTGGTAGGGAAGTATTTCCAGGCAGCAGATAGAAGGAAACTGCCTTCCTCACCAGGGAGCCTGGGGCCCCACAGCCTAGATTATGCAGGCAGTTCCTTTCTGCTTGACATCCATCAACAGCAACTTTGCCTCATTGGATTACCCTTCCTGATTTCCAAGTGGTTTCCTCAAATCGTGGCAAGGTCAACCATCATCATTCCTCAGGTAATCTGACCTAAATTGCTATGCATGTAAGTGCCCGATGGGCTTTCCAGCTTGGGGGCAGTTTCCTTCTTTTTCACTCACAGAACCTCTTGTTTTAAAAGCAAAATTTCATCTTAAAGTGAAGGTAGTGGTTGTGTCACTCCTCAGGGCAAGATGACAAAATCAGATGTCATTTGAGCCATCCATGAGCAGAGGGACCAGGGCCAAATATTCAATGAAATTTAGCAGTGCCCTGTGGATAAATCTGGTTTCCAAACCCTCCCACCCCCCACCAAATACTTTTAAACTTAGTCACTGGTGCTGTTTGTCTGAGATTATATGTTTCAAAGCTTAGTCCCTAGAGCACAGCCATGATCCTATATACTCTGTTCCCATTCCGACTTCCCAAATTGACAGGAGTACATTTGGAGAGGAAAGATGAATAGTCCTGGATAAGATTGTAATTACATGGATAGATCTAGCTTGGGGGGTGGCTGCCTGAATCTTTCCTGGTGGGGATTGGGTAGAATTTTCCACGGCCCTGTCCAGTTGCTGGGTAGCTGGAAAGTCATATTGCCTGATTTCCTTTCTGTGGCTGGACACGCATCTTTGTTTTGAAAGTGTGTATCTGACTTTAACTCTATCATAAACAAAGCACTTGACCTGGAGGGCATAACGCTAAGTGAAAGATGTCAGACAATGACAAATAGTGTGTGATCTCACCTACATGTAGAATCTAAAAAATAAAAATAAAAAAAAAGCCCCACATGTACCAACATCAGAAGAGATCAGATTTGTGGTTACCAGACATGGGGTGGGTGGGGAAATTGAAGGAAGGTAGTCAAAAGACACAAAAGTTCCAGCTTCAAGATCCATAAGTACTGGGGAGGTGATGTACAACACGATGACTACAGCTAACGCTGATGTATGGTACACAGGACAGTCACTAAGAGGGTAGACCCCCAAAGTTCTCATCAGAAGGAAAAAACCATTTCTCTCTTTTTTTGTATCTATGAGATGATGGATATTAACTAAACCTGTTTTGGTAATCATTTCTCAGTATTATATGTAAGTCAGGGAATTAGGCTGTACACCTTAAATTTCTGCAGTGCTATGGGTCAATTATATCTCAATAAAAATGAAGGGGAACCCCCCCAAACTATCCCTGAAGCACGTTACCCAACACAAAGACCCCAATTCTGGCAGTCAGTCATAACAATCACATTTGGTGGTATCTTAAGTGTGGTGTCTCTGTCATTTATTTGGATGGCCCTCGGTCTAAACATACAGGCCCACTTCTTTTTTGTGAAGTCATTTCCAAAGCGAGAGTGACAGGCGAAAGAACTCATCGGTGGCTAATTCCTACAACTTTGGAAAGATTGCTCAAAAATGGCTAAGAAATAAAGGGAGCCTTTGATTTCGTATGGCTTGCTTGAGTTTTTTTCTCTCCATCACAGGGGAATGCATGTTTCCAGACTGAATGTCAAAGATACAAGTTTAATCAAAACCTCTTATGCTGTGTGTTTCCCTTTGGTGCCTGCATCCTTTGGTGCAGAGTACAAGCCAATATGCTGCAACTGATACCCTCAGGCCACAACATGGCAGCAAGCCCCTCCTTCCCAGGGCTGGCAGTAGCACTCGCTTAACCAGGCCTGCAAATTCTGGCTGGTGAATTGTGTGGTCAGGTGATGACCGTTGCCTTCATATTCATTAGAAGTGGGTCTGGTAAGAGGAGATTTGCCATCAGATTGTCCCTTCCTGTCCTGATTTTACAGAATTCCATAATGAGGGTCTCACAGGACACTGATCAGTGAAGTATTAAGTATAACTAGTGTTTTGCTCAGCACCTCAATAGGCTGTGTGCACGTGTGTATATGTGCACGCGTGCATGCATGTGCATGTGCATGTGCATGTCACGCAGACATGCCCCGTTAGAGAAAAGAAAACATTTATAAAGGAAGTTCAGAATTCATTCTTGTCCTTGAGGAGCATATAGTTTAGTTAGGGTAGGGTGATATTTACACATTATTAAAAATACATTTGGTCTGATATTTTCTCATAAGGGATAGCCTGCCCTTTTCCCTTGAGGACAATTTAAGCCAGAGCTAAGCCATGCAGAGTAAAAACTAGAAGCTCCCCTACCTTTGCTTTTTAAAAGATATTCAAGATTACAGAAGGGAAATTCATTACTTATTTTTTTAAAGGGAAACAGACCGTTTTTACCCACTCATGTCAGAAACCTGACCAACCTAATAATCATTCTCTAGGAAATACTGGATTCCCCTTCCTCACCAATAACTTCATTTGGCTTCCTTTGATTCAGCTCCAAGTCCATAATGCCCTTCTATCTCCACTTGTTCTTTATTCAATAAGTATCAGTCTTGTGCTGGGTACCAGAGATACAGTGCCGAATGAAATTCAAAGTCTAGTGGGGCAGATAAGACATTCACACAAATCACTCTAATGCCAGAATATTGCCATGTGCTTCTGCAAACAAGCTGTTGAAGCTCAGAGGAGGCAGAAGTCATTTCCAGCTGGGCCAAGCAGAGAGGAAGGAAGAGAAGGAGGTGGTATGGGAATTCTGGAAGGGAGGTAGAGCTCAATCCTTTGCTAGGTAGAGATGGGGGTGGAGAAGAAGGCATTCCAAAGAGAGGTGACAGCATGAAGAAAAGCATGCAGGTGGATGGGATGTCCATGAAAAGGACTGGGTTGCTGGGGCACAAGGTTCCCCCAGAAGGGTAGTGGGAGATAAGGCTGGGAGGCATGTTGTAACCAGAGCATAGGGGAAGTGGGGCACCAGCTTCTGGAGGAAAGCAGGCAGTCAGTCGAGAATGAAGGGGCACAGAGGACGTTCCAAGGAGAGAACAGTATGATTAAAGCAGTACTTTGGTGGCAGCAAATCTTGAAAGAGGATATGTGGAGCAGGGAGGCCAGTTGGAAGGCTACAGCTTTCATTTGTCTAAGAACATGGGGGCTTCTTGCCTTTCTTAAATGTATTATGATTGTAATCATTGGAACGTGTCTAACTTACTAGGCTGTAAACTTGTATCCGCAGAGGACAGGCACCTATGTGACATCCATGCCCGTAGTCTTGGTATCTGGCAAGAGCAAGTTCTCGCTACGTCTACTTGTTGAGTGAGTGAAATAAGGTGATACCAGTGGAAATGGAAGCGATGGGTGGACACGAGAGCCAATATGCTTAGAGAAGAGACAGAGCCAGCGGTGGTGGTGTGGGGAGGCCATGCTCAGCTTCTGTACATGTCCTGTGCGCTCAGCTAATCTTCCCTACCAGCCCCCGAAAATTTTTCTGCCAGGAGACTCGCTTCCTTCTGTTTACTCCCTGTCTCTACTGTAGGTATCCCCAGCATGACCCATGACAGTTCTGTCTGTCCAGTCTTGATCCTTATCAAGGCCATAAAGCACATACATGGAGAGGTGACTGAGCAAAGGTGTGGAGACTCTCTGTCTCTGGAGACCTGAAGGAACAGTTGACAGTTCTCTGTTTTTGCTTAACTGAAATCCTTTGCCTGCCTGAAGACTGGAGGCTGGACCTCATGGTGCCTTAGCTCCCTCTTTACTCTGAGATTCCAGAAAACACTGGAAACATTTTGATTTGATGTGTTTGGACTATTTACATAACCAGGTCTACATGGGAATCACATCCTACACCCAGGCAACTATCTCACCCAGAGACGTGGCTTGTTTACCTTGCTCCTCCCCCTACTTCCAATCTTTTTTGGGGGGTCGGTGGGATGGTGGTTGTGGGGATGTGCTAACAAAGTCTAGAAAGAGAGAGAATATGGAAGACCAGTGATCAAAAAATCATGTTAGGGCAGCTTGGGTGGCTCAGTGGTTGGGCGCCTGCCTTCAGCCCAGGGCGTGATCCTGGAGTCCCGGGATTGAGTCCCATGTTGGGCTCCCTGCATGGAGCCTGCTTCTCCCTCAGCTTGTGTCTCTACCTCTTTCTCTCTCTCTATGTCTCCCGTGAATAAATAAATAAAATCTTTTAAAAAAAATCATGTTAAATGCACAGTGTCTTCAAGTGGCTGGCTTTTGCAGAGTGCAAGGGCCTGTGGAAACGCTCAGCCTGGACCAGCAGCAGCGATGCACTGACGCTTTGGCCTCAGTGTGGGACCTTTCCATTTAGTATAGCGGAAGCCTTGCCAGGGGGATGCTTGGGAAACAAGCAAGGGCATCCTGGCTACTCTTGCAGCCTCCTGGGCAAAGACAGCTTGCCCGCTATGTGAGTTGCTGGGCCCCTCCCTTGGGCCCTCGCTGTGGCAGGGTCATTGCAATTAGGAACCTGCCAGCCCCCTTGGGCCCAAAACCTTGCCTCATTTGGTCGGTATTCCTGCCTTGACAGTCACCTCTCTGTTAGCCATTTCTCCGCGGTCAGCTTTCCCCGTGACATTCAGGACGCTTAGGGGCAGTCAAGCATCAAGTACTAATACTTGGGGTGTGCAATTTTGATTCTGGTCCAAGTCAAACGGAATTATGAAAATCAATGAACTATTTAAACAACATCACATTACACGATACAAGCCCACATACCAGCACCGCACAAGATGCATTTTAAAATCCCATTTGGATGATACACTGTTCAGGGTCATCTGTGTCATTTCTCCTGCCCATCGCCACAGATAATCAAAAGCAGGATGGATTACTGGCTTAGCTACCTGTACGTGGCAGCCCTCCCTCCTGCTAAATTTTGCTTCTGTCTCTGATTCTCTGTGTCTCAACTCAGAACAGAATTTCTGTTTCTACCTTGGCAAACAATTTGTCCCCTTTGGCCACAGAAGGCAGCTTCTTCACCTCAGGGAAATGCTCGAGTTCTTTCAGGAGGGCCTGGTGGCAGTGGCATGGCCATACTTTACTGACCTCGGCAGGGCTCTGACCCTGACTAGAATAGCAGGTCCAGTTCTGTGTTCCCCAGCTTCAGGAGGACCAAGAAAAACTCAAAGGAGTGTTCAGAACTGGCTAATGCATTGGAGGATAAAAGCGAAAGAAGTCAGATTTTGTACAGAGAAGACTGTAAGAAGGAATGGTTGCACTATGTAGACTGGGAAATTGCTCATTCTTTTCTGTGCAGTTAAGAAGGGACAGGGGCATGTCTCACTGGGGACTGCTGTTTGGCACTAGAATGGATGGCTGCAGGAGGAAGAGGGACTTTCTCTCCATAGATACTTTTTGGTCAGGAGGGTTTCAGCATAACCCTGGTTGGAGTTAAGGGGGAAGAAGGAAGAAATGGCTGGTTAGCCTCTCTTTCTACCACCTTTCCTGCTACTGGAGAGAAAATCTCACTTCCCAGACTTCCCACGGTCACTCTTGTGATCCCACAGCCTCCTTCTTTTTTCCAGACTAGACACTAACATTGGACTAGACACTCAAAGACCTGACTTGAGACCCAGACAACTAGCAATGCGTATAGGCAAGGTATGTCCCTATCTGAGCCTCAGTAAAATAACTTCTAGTGTCTCTTTGTGGCTTCAAAATTCCATACTTGTCCCCATGTGAAGGCCTGTGTTGCTCAGCTCTTAAGAGGCACAGAATTCACTATTTGGCAATAATGATGTTGATCTTTTTCACTCACTGCCAGCCCAGTCTGGTCACTGGAAGTATCCTGCTCGCCACACAGTTCCTGCATTGATGGGCTGCCAGTGGCAACCAGGCATACAGCCTGATCTGACTACAACCATATTCTATTCTATTCTCTATCTAGTATCATCAACTTTTCCTTCTCTATGGGTCATTTTCATCAGTATACAAATATACTGTTATTTCTGTCATTAAAAAAAAAAACTTCTGTTTACTTCATTCCCCTTGCCCCCAGCCCCAATTTCTCTGCTCCTCTTTACAGCAAACCTCCTCAGAAGGGCTCTTTTCTTCTTACATTCATCACATAACTTATTTTACCATGTCAATATTATCATTTATCCTTGAAATCAAATCTAGAAAACAGTTACCACAGGTCTGTAAGTGATGCCAATAGTTTTGACCCAAAGTTTGGTTAAATAACTTGCTATTGCATTTGAAGCTTCTCCCAACACAGTTGAATATTTTTTTTAGTTTTTAATAATTTTATTTTTTATCATGATGATTGTACTTTTTAATCTTCATCCACTATTTTTCCCATGCCGCCACCCACCGCCCCCTTGAAATTACCAGTTTGTCCTGTATAGTTAAGAGTCTGTTTCCTGGTTTGTCTCTCTCTCTCTCTCTCTCTCATTTGTTTTGTTTTTTAAATTCCATATATGAATGAGATCCTATGGTATTTGTCTTTCTCTGACTGACTTATTTTGCTTAGCACTATACTCTCTAGCTCCATACATGTTGTTGCAATTGGCAAGATTTCATTCTTTTTTGTGAGTGATATTCCATTGTATGTATGTATATGTGTGCGCATACACACACACACACACCTTCTTTATCTATTCATCCATTGATGGATACTTGATACTTGGTCTGTTTCGTATCTTGGCTATTGTAAACAATGCTGCTATATCCCTTTGAATTAGTGTTTTTGTATTCTTTGGGTAAATACTCAGTAGTGTGATTCCTGGATCATAGGATAGTTCTATTTTTAATTTTTGGAGGAACCTCCATACTGTTTTCTGGAGTGGTTGCACTCCTAAGAATTCTTTACTCCTTGTTTCCAATCTCTCTCTTTATTATTATTATTATTATTATTATTATTATTATTATTGAGATATAATTCATATACCATAAAAGTCACCATTTCAAAGTATATAATTCAGTGGCTTTTAGTGCATCCACAGTGTGTGCAGTCATTGCTACCACTTCTAGAACATTCCATCATCTGTCCCAAATAAACTCCATCCTCATTAGCAGCCAACCTCCATTCCTTCTCAGCCCCAGGTGACCACCAAGCTACTTTCTGCCTTTACGAATTTGCCTTTGTGGACATTTCATTTAAGTGGAATTATTCAATATTTGTCCTTTGTGACTGGCTTCTTTCACTTCACGTAATGTATTAGGGGATCCTCCATGTTGTAGCATGTGTCAGAACTTCATTCCTTTTTACGGATGAATGATACTCCATGGTATGGAAGTACCCCATTTTGTTTGCCTATTCCTGTCCTGATGGACATTGGTTCTTCACACTTCTTGGCTATTATGAGCAACACTGCTATGAACATGTGTATATCCATTCTCTCTGAAATCAGCTCTGCTCAGGCTTTTGTCCCCCATGGTGCCACAGCACCTGCTCTTCTCAAGGTAAACAATGATGTCCACAGTGCTGAATTGAATAGTCAATTCTTAGTCCTTGTCTTACTTGACTTATCTGGAATATCTGACATGGCTGATCACTCCTTCCTGTTTTACTTGGTTCCCAGAACATCCTACTCTCCTACTTTTCTTCCCACTTCACTGGATTGTCCTTTTTGGTCCCTTGCTGGTTTTCACTTGGATGTCTAACTTAACTGATTATATCCAGAATTGAACTCCTGATCTCCCACCAGTATAATGCACTCCTTGCACATTCTTTCTTATATTGATACATAGAAAGTCTATCATCCAGTTGCTCAGGCCAAACCTTTGGAGTTATCTCCAAACCTCTTTCTCTTCACTCCATATCCAATCTATTGGTAAGTCCTGATAGGTCGATTGTCAAAATATACTTAGAATATAACCACTTATTACTGCCCCCACTCTCTGGTCTAAGTCACCATCTTCTGCCTGGAGCATTGCAAACCTTTCCCCTCTCCATCACTGGGCTCTCCTGTTTCCGTAATACAGTCTGATGTCCTCAAAATAGACTGATTCTTTAAAAATGTAACTCAGATTATATCTTTCCTTTACTTAAAGCTCTCTAGTGGTTCTACATCTTACTTCAGAGTAAAAGTCAAAGTCTTTGTGGAGGACTGCAAGGCCTTACATGAAGTAGCCCTGGCCACTTCATTGATTTTATCTTCCTACTATTCTTTTTTTTTTCTTCCCACTATTCTTACTCCATTCCAGTCATAGTGGCTGCCTTAATATTCCTTGAACACATACAGGTTGGCTCCTGCTGCAGGGCCTTTGCATTTGCTGTTCACTGCCAGAAATGTTCTCTTTCTTCTTCTTCTCTCCCTGTAGATTGCCATATGGCTTACTACCTCACCTACTACAGGTATTTACTCAAATGTCACCTTCTTAATGAGGCCTTCTCCAACCACACACCCAAAAGAAAAACCTCTTTTGCCTCACACTCTTGATCTCCCTTACCCTGCTTCATTTTTCCATAGAACTTATCACCATCAGAAGGTCTGTACATTTTACTCGTCTCCCTCCAGTATAATGTAAGCTCTATGAAGGTAGATATTTTTTAAAAACTTCTTTTAAAATTTTAAGTAGGTACCACAACCAATGTGAGACTTGAACTCATGACCCCGAGATCAAGAGTCTCATGCTGTACTGCCTGAGCCAGCCAGGTGACCCAAAGGTATGAATTTTTATCTGTTTTGTTCACAGCTGTATCCCCAGTATCCGAATACTGCCTAGCACAGAGTAAGTGCTCAGTAAGTATCTGTTGACTAAATAAATGAACTAGTTACTTTTGCTTTTTTCCCCTCTAGTTTTGTTGAAGTATAATTGACAAATAAATTGTATCTCTGTCAAGTATACAGTATGATGAATTGATGACTAAATGAATGAATGAATTGGTTATTCTGAAAACTAGTTAATACTTCAGCCATTTCTTGTTGCTTGACTGAAGTCAACTGTTAGCTTTCAAAATAGTTGCCTAATTTTAGCTGTGGTATGATGTTGCATGAATTTCTGAAAAATATATTCTCATTAGAAACTTGATCTTTCTTCAGGGTGGTATATTTAAAAATTGGAGCTCTTGAGTCAGACTTGGGAGTTTGAATCCTGGACATCTGTGTGAATCAGAACAAATTAACCATTCTGTGCCTCAGTTTCCTCATCCACAAAATGGCATACCAGGAGCACCTATCCCATGTTGTTATTTGGGGGAATCTAATAAAATAATGTATGTAAATCACTTAGCCTGCTACTTGGCACGTAGTAAAGCTTCAGTGAACAGTGGCTTTTATTACTGTTATTAAGATGTAAGAAATTTTTCAAAAAATAGAGTAAGGCTTGTAATAGAAACAACTGAATACATGTTTCTAAGTGAAACTAAAATAGCTGTCCAGCTTTTTTGTGTAAGTGGCATTTCTTTGGGAAATGATCCAAAATGTGAAGGCCAATTGTTTTGTCCCTTTCCTCAGGAGGCTTTCATGAGATTGGACATACCCTCTTCATATTCTCTGCATCCTCACAGAATAGTCACACTGGGAACCCTTCATACTTAACATTTCCACTTGTCACACTTTTCCACTTTAATGCCATTTCAAACTCTGGGTTCAGATTCCATAGATTATCTTCCCTCAGTAAACTGGTTAAAAATTCAGCAATTCCCTTTTGTGGAAAGGATGCTTGCCAAGTGTTGGCAGACTAGCTTTCTAAATGAGTTGACCTGCAAACAAGGTTGTCCATGCTTGAAAAGGCAAGGACAATGGTCTCTTTCCGTGTCATGACACTTCCTAGTAGCTTGCTGTCAGACACACCCTGTGTTAATTCCCAGTTAAACAAAGTCATTACAGATCCAGTCTGTGAATGCCAGTGTGTGCCAGATTCTTTGACTTATGCAGGGAAACTGAGGAAGCCCAAGCCTGTATGGGAGTGTCCGGCTCTATGTTTAATGGAAGCAGCCAATGGAGTGCAGCCTCTCCCGTTCACACTTGCTTTCCAGGGTCCACTTCTTATATTCTAACTTCTATTATCTCCCACAGCAACTTATACTGAGTTGGGCTGAGCTAGGCTGGGCACACATTCATTTATTCATTCATTAAAAACCACAGGGATCAATAAATACTAGTTAAGCTACACTGCCTCTTTGTTGCTTTAGAACCATTTTCTTAGTTTTGTTATTTAAATGAAATTTTACCTTGTTTTCCCAGCTATGCTGTAAATTTCCTGAGTACTTGGGCTTCTAGATCATTCCTGTCTCCCACAGTGCCACACCTGATTCTTCATTCGGTCTATGTTTTTATTATTATGCTCTGCAAAACTGCTCTGGAGGAATGGGTTTGAACCCTAGGAGTTGGGTAAAATTTTCTCCTTGCCTCTTTATTTTTTTTTAATTGTGTTTCTTAGGAGAAAATAGCATGCAATACCCAGCAATTACTAAGCCATTTTCCCACCATTATACAATGTCAAATAAAAGCCTAACAAAGCCTATGTTGAGAATGAGAAACTTACTCGTAAACAGTTGTCCATCCATTTTCATTACTTTTGGTAGCCAGAAGCCCCGTGTTTCCTGGATAGGTCATCAAGGCCAGATTATAGCCTTGGGCTGACACTCTTTTCAGAACTCCGTTGCTGCTTATGGTCAGCCAGTACACCTGCCCGCCAGGCACCACAAGCCACAGGGGCATCCCACCTGCATCACGGCGAATGTGCACAGAGTTGCCATTGCTGCTGGTAACTGCACCTAAGTCACCTTCGGCATTGTAGGTGAAGTTATATACGTAGTCCCTTGTTATCAAGTTCAAGGTGTGCAGGTGGGTTCCATTGACAGTGAACTGATAGAGCTCCTGGTCAGCAGGTGAAGCAATCTCATAAAGGTTCATGTCATTCAGGTGGGCTTGGTTTCTGCTAATGGTACGAATTCGAACGTTCCCAAGGTCTGCGACATATAGGGTACCATCAGGTGACACTGCTAAAGAGGAAGGGGCCTTCATCTTTGCATCTTTGGCATAGCCACCATCACCTATGAAAGAAAGACCATGATTTTAATAATTGTCATCACAAGCATTTATAAGCATATAACCATATACAGAAATCACTGTGCATCAAGAATCATTTTAGGAGTGCCTGGCTGGCTTGGTCAGTGGAGCATGTGACTTTTGATCTCAGGTTGTGGGTCTGAGCCCCACATTGGGTACAGAGATTACTTAAAAATAAAATCTCTAAAAGAAAAAAATCATTTGAAAAGGAACAATTGGTGAACCAATATCCTCTGTATACTCTTCCCTTTACAAATTTGAAACTTATTCAGAATTCTTGAGTCAGTACCAGGGAAGACAAACAGTGAGATGCAATTATCTCGGTTAACACCAATTTTGAGAAATCCTCAATCCTGCTGTTCAGTATCTATTACATCACAAGATATAAAAACAGCAAATAATGGAAGCCACACAAAATGTGGCCAAGAGTTCCTGGGATTTATGCCTGTCAGTGCTGTGGGTCTACCTTAGGACTTTCTGATGATACTGTGCCTAGAGGACTTTCTTTGGCTAATTCCCATTGTCACATTATCAAAGTACACTAAGTCTATAAGTGCAACAATGATTCAGAACATCAAATTTGATAACTGGAATAAACATTAGATTTGCTTTGAATGAAAGATATAAATTAGCAAAATAAGTATAAAACTAATTGTCCAGGAAAACATTGGAAATATTGATCAAAAGTCATATCGACCAATTTGCTCATTCTTGATTCCTCCGGCCTGAGAAAAGGCAAAGGTTAAGAGAATCTTTTGGGCCTGGATGAGCAGTTTAATAGGACTGCAGTTAGCATGGAGGGATTTCCACATCCCAGCAATAAATGTTATCTATTGACATTTAGAGGAGTGTTTGCTATCTGGAATATCTACTCCATGTTTTGGGGAGAAGACTCTTTTTTAAATATATATATTTCAGTTGGAAGTAAAGGGTACTCTTTGCTAGGAAGAAAATTTTGGATATATTTTAAACAGTGTAGCACACTGATGCCCTGAGAACCCTCCACTGTGGGATTTTATTTTGCCTGTGTATCTTCAACGCAGTCTGCTATAGTCTCTTTGGTTTTTTTTTTTATTTTTTTTTTATTTTTATTTTTTTTTAAATTTTTATTTATTTATGATAGTCACAGAGAGAGAGAAAGAGAGGCAGAGACATAGGCAGAGGGAGAAGCAGGCTCCATGCACCGGGAGCCTGATGTGGGATTCGATCCCGGGTCTCCAGGATCGCGCCCTGGGCCAAAGGCAAGCGCCAAACCACTGCGCCACCCAGGGATCCCCTCTTTGGTTTTTTTTAAATTTTTTTTCTTTCTTTTTTTTTTTCTTAGTAGGCTCCATGCCCAACGTGGAGCCCAATGCAGAACTTGAACTCAAGACCTGAGCTGATATCAAGAGTTGAACACTTAACAGACTGAGCCACCCATGCATCGCTCTTTGGGTTTCAAATAGCAAGCACTATTAATTTGGAAACAAGTCACTTAGGGGAAGTCATTTTTCCCTTAGCTAAATCTGTAAAGGCAGGTTTTATTGTGTTTCCTTTTCTCCAAGGTAGAAATAGTATCATGATCTTACATTCATATAGTGATTTTAACTTCTTTTTTTTTTTAAAAAAAGAATTTATTTATTCATGAGAGACACAGAGAGGCAGAGACATAGGCAGAGGGAGAAACAGGCTCCCTGCAGGGAGCCTGATGTGGGACTCGATTCCAGGACCCCAGGATCATGACCTGAGCTGAACACTTGACCACTGAGCGTGCCCCTGATTTTAACTTCTTAGGAGTATCAAACTTTTATGATAGTAGCTTATCCTCAATACAACAAGGTGATATAACTGAGACAAGTGACATTTCTACCAGATGAGGTAAGCAAGGCATGAGGAGGTTTTGTGGCTTTCCCTGGGTCACTTGGTCAGTTGGTTGCAGAACAATCACCAGATACTAAGCCATGTGGCCTCAACCCATCGGTTTCTCCACTCGCTCATACTAATGCTCACAAATAACACTTTGGTTTTCCTTTTGACTTTTCTGATATGCGTTTTTCTTTTGGAAACAGAGAGAGGGAGCTGCTGAATCGCTAAAAAGGTCATACCTGAAAAACAGTCACAGTTGGGATCAATTTTGCAGTCACAGTCAGTAGGGGCACCAGCTATGATGGAGATCTCTCCGTTGGTGGTGACTTGCTGAATGCGGTTTACTTTCCTCTCATCTGTTTCAGCTATGAAGAGCAGCCCGCTGTGGGAGATGCTGATGGCCCTAGCTGACTCCAGAGTGGAGTGAATTGCCACCTTGCTGACCAAGAAATGATCGATGCCTGGAACCTGGCAGTGAATGGGGCGCCCTGCAATGATCCGCACGCGCCTGTTCTCAGAAATTTGCAGCACAATGTTGTTATCCAAGACATACAATGAATTGTCCATGGGATTGACTGCAAGGTCTGTTGGCCACTCTAATCGCACCTGCAAAAAGAGCAGAACACACACCATTAGGTTACAATATCTTTCCAGGGGCAGTTTTAACTTGAAAGAAAAATCGGCTTATTGGTTCCCTCGTCTCATGAATTTCAGCAACATTGGTGTGGTGTGGCCAAGTTGGAGGTGGTGGTTGATCGAATGTTCTGGGAAACACATTTATCATTCATACCATTTCCAACATAATGTCAAGTCATTTTCCATAATTCCAGAAGGACTAGAGCAGTGTTTTTCGGAGTGTGGTCTCCAGATGAGCAGCAACAGCATCGCCTGGGAACTTGTTAGAAATGCAAATTCTCAGACCCCAACATAGACCTATTGAATTAGAACCTCTGGGAGTGGGCAACCAGTCATCTGTGTGTGTGTGTGTGTGTGTGTGTGTGTGTGTGTGTTTTAAATATTTTATTTATTTATTCTTGAGAGACAGAGAGAGAGAGACAGACAGACAGAGAGAGATAGAGACAGAGGCAGAGAGACAGAGAGAGGCAGAGACACAGGCAGAGGGAGGAACAGGCTCCATGCAGGGAGCCTGATGTGGGACTCGATCCCGGGACTCCAGGATTACGCCCTGGGCTGAAGGCAGGTGCTAAACTGCTGAGCCACCAGGGCTGCCCCTAATCTGTGTTTTAGTGAGCCTTCCATCATCTTCTGATGCACACTCAAGTTTGGGGACCAATGCTCTAGGACTTCCGTGTCACTAGGACATACAGATCTCTGTCACTCTCCTGTAGATACATGGAAGAGAAAGTCATAAAGACTTCTGGAAAACACAGTGCCAGAGAAACTGGATTTTACTCTAACAGCAACCTTTTGGGACAGGATCTTCCATTAACACAGACCTAACGTCCATCTTGTGGAACACTCAGGCACAATTTATCAGCTGGTGATGTAGGATCCTAAGTTGCAATGCCCTGCCCCCTAGCCTGACCTGGTTCACTCCACATCTCCTTTTTCTGGCATAGAGAAAAAGCCCACATGAGCACACAGTAAGAAGATAGTCATCTGCAAGCCAAGGAAAGAGGCCTCAGGAGAAACCAAAGCTACGAACACCTTGATTTTGAGCTTGTAGCCTCCAGAACTGCGAGAAAATACATTTCTTTTGTAGTGTATCCAGTCTGTGGTATTTTTTAAATACTTATTTATTTATTTTAGAGAGAGAGAGGGAGAGAACGAGTGGGAGGGGCAGAGGGGGGTGGAGAGAATCTCAAGCAGACTCCACACTAAGTGGGGAGCTGGATACAGGGCTTGATCTCATGACCCCAAGATCACCACCTGAGCCAAAACCAAGAGTCAGACGCTCAACTGACTGCTCCACTCAGGTGGCCCTGTGGTGTTTTGTTACAGAAGCCCTAGCACACTAATACATCAGGTAAGGGAGGGATGCGCATGTCCAGCTTTATTCGGATGGCTGTGAGAAACCACTAAAGGGCTTGAAGTAGGAGTGTGACACAGAGGAATCACATTGGCTGCTGTTGAGACGATACTGAAAAAGGGGAAGGGAGAAGAGGCAGGCCCACATTAGGAGGCTCGAGCAGTGGTCCATGTGGGGGATGATAGTGCCTGAATTAGGATGGTAGCAGTGGGGATGGAGAGAAGAAGATGGATTTAAGACGTGTTAAGGGCAGTTAGAAGAAAAAGGACTGGCGTGTGTGTGTGTGTGTGTGTGTGTGTGTGTGTGTGTATTGTATCTTGTGCCACATGCTGTGCTAGGCACCTGGGGACGAACACACAGGCCAACCATACACGGCCCCATTCTAGTTCCTTCCTGAACACAGTGGTCAGCCCAATATCTGCCTTGACATCCCCTCATAGCTATTTATCACTGGGCACTTTCTCAGAAAACTGTGTTCCATGTACTCTTCACCCCACCACTCCGTTATCCTATACTTTATTGCTCTTCTCTTAGGTTGGACAAAGGCAGTCCAATCTGGCCCATTCCTGGCCAAAATAGTAGCAGTAATGTGGCTACTCTTCTTTCCTTGAGTGAAAGCCCAAGGAAACTTTCGTTTTTCTCACTGAGTCCAAAAGTCTGAAAACAAGATCTGGTCTGCCATTGCACTGGGAAGCCCACTCCATCCCTAGCTGGCAGAGGCCTTCCACTCCATCAGTAATGAAGCGGACAAAGGCCAGTCTGAGGTAGGCCTTCCCTCTCATGTCGCCTCATAATGGAGGGCAGCTGGTGATGTTGTAACATGGGCAAAGGTTGTCTTTGGCCTTCCCTCTCGTACCACTTGGGGCTCTTTGTCCCTGTTTCTGAGAGTGTCTCCCAGACACCCAGCAACCTCATTCTGCCCCCGTGTCTCTCTGCGTGCCCTCGACCTCCACAAAGGCTGGCCTTCCCTGGTCAGTACCATATGCCTCTGGGCAGCTAGGAATTTGAATGCTAATGGAGTATAAAGCGGAGCTGTGTTATGCATGTTCTACAGAGCCTTTCAGACTGAGGCCATTGGATAAACATTAAACACCAGCTTTAACAGCTCCCCGAGCAGTTTGCTGTGATGTGTTCCTCGGCACGTCTGTCTGAGGCCTGTGCCTGTCAGGGCCCTGCCACCGAGAGGGAGAGTGCGGGCCTGCTGCTGCGGAGGGTGCCAACTCCTCGCTTTGGCCCTCCACACACTCTATCGCTCCTATACAGCAGCTGGCTGCGTGCACTGGTCCTATGGAGCACAGTCCCCCAGGAAATAACTTGGGGCTGGCTGAGGAAGAGGAAATGAATTTATTTCAGTACAGCACTCCTATTTTGATCAAGTCTGAAGTCAGTGACCCAGAAAAAACAAAGCTGGCAGAAATGACATTCTAATTATCTCCACTCTGAGAGCTGAGGCCAGGGCAGAGGCCAGGGACAGCACACACCTGGCAGGAGTCAGAGAAGGACATGTTTTGGACTCTGTTCTCCGCTGTCAAAGCTGCCTCTGAGATAAAGGCTGGTGGTTGGAAGATAAGCTGTTAAATTCTCCAACTCCCCCAACCCGACTTAAGTCAATACTATTGGTGTCATGTTTATTAGATTTAATATTGCCTCAAAAATACACCAGCTATTGTGTCTGTTTGTTTTCTTTTCCATCAAATAAGTCACCCTCTGGCAGTTTCCTGTGACTAAAGTGGCCTTTGTGCTTCTGAAACACTTTCTATACTAGCTACACAGAATCCCTTTAATTCCCATTTGATTTGGCTGGGCAGCTTGTCTATGAAATCTGCTCAAATGAAAGATGTGTGGCTACTTAGTAGTCCAAGGTCTGCCTTTTCAGAACCTGGACCTTTTCACCTCTCTTAGGTTGTCAGTTCCTTTTATATCCTTCTCACGTTAAATACTCCCATTTCCAGGTAATTTTTCAAGGAACTGGTGCTTTATACCCACACAATAGAAACACTATATTTACTACCAAGGCATTTCCATAACACACAACATAACATATGGAACCGGGTCCTTGAGCTGACTCTGGCAGTCAGAATTAGCATCTGTTGGTTGCAGTGAGACCCTAGGATTGTATGTTACCAAGGTAGGGCTAAGGTTAATCCCTGAGGGTTGCTGGCATTTGCCCAAGTGGTTTCTGGGGAAAAATAAACATTTCTTTTGGAGGTGGGAGCAGAAAGAGATGTAGGATCAGCAGGGAAGCTCTGGAATCTCTGCCTGGTGACCTGGCCTACAGGCAAACCATTTGGCCTAATTTGTGGTGGTTGCCCCACCTTGTAAAAATACATTAATTTGTTTGAAATGTCAAAATATATTTATGCTAAACCAGTATTAAAGGTCATTGGTGTAGCTGCCAGCTCGGGGAATGTGCCCCTCTCCCAACAACATTCCCTGAGAAATAACCCTGAGCAGGAAGGAGAGCTTGGTCTGGATGTCAAGCCTTGACAGCACTATGTCTTCCTCTGCTAATTGAAAATCTGCCTTGAAGGGACTTGACTCTCAGGTCAGCCAGTTCCATGGTTGGTTTAAAGATCCAGCTAATTTTGACCGAAGGTAACAGTATATAAAGCAGCAGAGTCCTATGGGGGAAAATCCATGTGTAAAAGCAGTATTTAAATATGAGCCCTCAGTTTGACTTAAGCTAGAATTTCCTCAGTCAAAACTTAACCCCACACTGTAGATGCAGACCATACACTGGATACTTGGGCTCTTTCTAACAGTTTGAAGGCCAATTCCTTCCTGTACTGTGTGTCACCCTAGGCAAATGAGGTATCTTCTATGAGCGTCTGGTTTCCTCAGCTGCATCAAGGAAGAGAGGCTAGCATTAGTCTCTCTGTTAGAGTTACTGCGTGGATTGAGACAGTGATACTACTTGTCCACATAACATCCTTATGAATTTTGCCCTGCCCGTCCACCACGTGCACTACCATTGACTTAATATTTTTCATTAAATTGACTTATTGTATAAATAAGTGCTTCCCCTTCCTTTGAACTGATTCTAATCAATAACATCTATAAAATTACAGGCTCGCTCATCTGAGCCTTTAATAAAAGTAACTACTGTTTATTGAGTGCTTCCTATGTGTCAGGCTCTTTGCATGGATTATGACTTTATATACTTAGAGCAATCACTCGAGAAAGAAACGACTGACATCCCCATTTTTAGATATGTGCTCATAGCCCCAATGCCATTTGATTCTTCAGCTGGAAGGGTGGATGCATTTCTTCATGTTCTCCTCACCAATTCTGGCATCCCCTTTACCTCATTTGAATCCCTCTAAGGGTTATTCTCTTTGGATGAGAAGGTCAAAGCTTATTAGAACTTGAGTGATTCCTCGTTGTCTCTGTCACTTGTCATCTTTTGGTTCAGTGCATTGTGGGTGCCTACTCTGTATCACATACTATTATCAAGGAAAAGAAAATAGGTCTCTGCCCTTGATTAGCTCACAGTCAAGTGGGGGACGGCAGATCCAGAAGCAGCTCATTTCAATATAATGTGGCTAAAGTGCTATGACAGACTGACATAGGAACACGGAGAGGGAGTTTGGGGGCAATAACTTCCAGAAGGTAAACGTCAGCTTCATCTTGAAGGATGAAGCTAAGGCACTGAGATGAAGTCAAGTGGAAGGAGTGATTTCAGCAGAGGGAAAAGAGCAAATGAAAATAGGAAGATGAAACCACATGGGATGGGGGGAAATAACATGGGTCTGGGTTCCTAGAGCATAAAGTCAAAGTAAGGCATATAGTGCTGGTAAAGGAAGTTTAAATGTTTGCCAGGGGCTAGGTATAAGTTTCTGCATTGAGGCATGATTGTCATCTGGGCCAGATCACTCTTTTTTGTGGGGGCTGTCCTGTGTACCATGAGCTATTTAGCAGTGTCTCTGGCTTTGAGTCACAAGATGTCAGTAGCACCTCCCTGTGAACTGTGACAACTCAAAATGTCCTAGCCGAATGTGCCCTGAGGGCCAAAACTGTCCATTGTGGGGAACCACTGGACTAAATCATGGAGGGCTGTGTGTGCTAAGGATTGAGGACTTAAACTCTGGTTGAGGAGTCTGTGAATATACTCACAGCTGGGGGGGCTGACATGGTCAGATTAGTATTTTAGAAACATCACCTAGGCTGAAGTTTGGGGGCAGGCTAGGGGGAGACCAGACGAATGCAGGAGAGCCAACTGGGAGGCCAGCTAGTCACAGACATTCACGTATCAATATAGCCATCCAGCCAAGCAGCTGACAACTATCTGAGGGCCGATCTAGACAAGTCTAGTGCTTGCCTCCATGGTGCTCAGAGTCTGGAACACTGCTTCTCATACCTTTTGTTTTTTTTTAAAGCCCTTTGAGAATCTGATGAAAGCTACGTACTCTCTCCATAAGAAAAGGTTCAGATGTAGAAGAACGAAGGGGTTGGGAGCTCAGGCTCTGGAGTTAAGACTTCCTGAGTTAAATTTTGTCTCTTATTTGCTAGCTCTGTGATGTTGGCGCAAGTCAGTTAACCTGTCTGAGCCTTGGTTTCCTCATCTAGAAATTGAGTACGGGAACAATATTTTCTCTCAAACATTTATTATAGGAATTGAAAAAATCCACATAGAGCACTTAGCTTAGTGCCTGGTACATAAAAAGAGCTCTATAAAGGGTTGCTACTTATTTTTTATTATGGAACATGCTTGTATGTCTTCTGGTCCCTGACTATTGCAGTGTCCTGCTTCTTTGTTATCTCATGAACTTTGGAGTGCAATTATATAGTAGTCATGGTCTTTCAAAGTTCCTCCTGCTTCTATGCCATCAGCCATTTTCCCTCTGTTCATTTATTCCATTCCTTAGGAATCCTTCTAAGCTATGTGTCCTCCAAGAAATGTGGCTTATATGGGGGTATATTATTTCACATACATCTGTCAGCCAATTTCACAGCTAATATTTTAGCTTATTACTTGGATTCCCCGCTGTTATTTGTAACAGGATTCTTGGTACAATTCCAAGGGCAGAACATGCTACTTTAATTATTTTCCTGTCTTCTGCCAATAAATATCGATTTATCCCATTTTTAGGCACTATGCTAGGCACTAGGGAGCCAGTCTAACCAAGACAGACTGGGTCCTGCCTCCACAGGGCTTACACTCTTGTGCTGACTTCATTTCCTTCATTTCCCAGCATCCACAAGGGGTTGCTGGTGACACAGAGTGGTAGACTATTTCTGTTTCATTCTATCCATTTCAAGAAATCAACTGTCATGAAAAAGCCTCAAAAACATATAGCATGCCTGCTACTATGCTTTACAATTGCCACCAAGTGCTAATAATTTCTTTTCCCGAAGTTTATGCTGCAGAAACCAGTGGTTTCCCAAAAGGCCCTGTCTTCCCATCCCAAACATGACACTTCTAATCTCCGTTCTTTACATTTTCAGCCTTATGGCTCATTTGAAAAACGACTGTTTGATTGTGATCTCTGAGGCCTCTTCAGTAGGAATTTCCAGGAAATGTATGATTATCTGTTCTGTAGTATGCCAGCCCTGGGGAAGATCCAGTGACGGGACTGAGTGCTCTGTGCCAGGTGTCCTGCCAACTCCACGTTAGGTTTCCCCATGCTTCTAAAACCTGACAACTCCAGATTGTTAGCATCACTTTTTGTCAGTTTTCAAATGGCCTTCTCATTTCTTGACACTGATACTGTCTGAGCTTCTTCAAATTTATAAAAGAGGGAAAAAGCCGTCTGGAGAAAGTTTGCTTTTCTGCAGTTGGAAAGCAGGATGACACCTTTGAGAGTGACGGCTCTTATTGATCTTCCTTTTAAAAAGTGGAAATTATTAGAAGATGAAATACACCAGGATTACATGGACTTGTCAACCAGCAAATTATTTCCCATTTTCTCAGATCCACACTCTTGTGTTTCTCTGAATAGCAGCTGGAGAGTTTGAGGAACCTCTCAACCTTTGGTCAAATGCATCAGCACAGTCTGTCTTCATAGCTGCCCAATCAAAAAAACGGGCATTTAAGTCACATTATTCACTGCAGATGAATAGTCAGGATCATTCTAATCAAGAGTTACAGTGGGACTGATCTTTAGAATCATTGTGCTGCAGAACCCACAGATTAAAATTACAGCTAGTCCAATGTTCTTAAAACATTTTGGTAGTAGGGGAACAAAGCAAAGCAAAAAACAAACAGCAAAAAGCTTCAAGGCACTCCTGGTGTATTTCATGTGCTAATAATTTCTACTTTTTAAAAGCAAGATCAATAGGGGCCATCATTCTGAGAGGTGTCATTTTGCTTTCCTACTGCAGAAAACCAAACTTTCTCTAGATGGCTTTTATAAATTTGAAGCAGCTTAGACAGTATCAGGGTCAAAACAAAATGTTAAATTTATGGTTACTAAGATCCCTGTGGCAGAGACTACTAGTTCTAGGCCTACTCGATCATCCATTTACTCTTTCTTCCTTAGTAGTAAATCCCCAATTTTTAAAGGAGGATTATTTATTTATTTATTTGACAGGGATTGAGAGAGAGAGAGAGAGAGAGAGAGAGAGAGAGAACACAAGCTGAGGGAATGGGAGAGGGAGAAGCAGGCTCCCCACTGAGCAGGGAGCCAGATGTGGGGCTGAGTCCCAGGACCCTGGGATCATGACCTGAGCCAAAGGCAGATGCTTAACTGACTGAGCTACCCAGGCACCTCCTCCTATTTTATTTTTTTAAAATCTGAACACATTGATATCTACAACAGAAGATGTTCCAGTCTTATTTGCAATTCTCTGTAGCTATGTGATATAGTTCAAGGCAATAAGATGTTAAAGAAGTATGGAAGTATCCACATTTGTATTCATTTATTTTTATTATTTTTTTTGAGAGAGAGAGAGAGAGAGAGAGAGAGAGAAGCAGAGGAGGGGCAGAGGGAGAGGGAAAGAGAGAATCTTCAGCAGGCTCCAAGCCCAGTGTGGAGCCAGACAGGGGCCTCGATCTCACAACTCTGAGATCATGGCCTGAGCTGAAATCAAAAGTCAGATGCTTAACTCACTGAGCCACCTAGGCAACCCCCCTTTTTTTTTTTTAATAATCCAAACTTTTAAATTGATGCTTTCAATGGCTGCATGAGGAGAGCTGACCCAACTGGAAGAAGCCTCTTTGCCCTTCCTTCTGTTCTGCAATATGAATATATTGGTTGAGAATTTTAGCAGATGTCTTGGACCATGAAGTGTCCACGAAAACAGAAGCTATGTGTTGGGATGGCAGACGCCTGGGTCCCAGATGATCTCATGGAGCTGCCATCGTAGTCCTGCACTATACATCTAGTCTGGCTGCTAGTTGTGCTTATGTCACCGTTATGTTGGGAGGTTGGGTTTCTGTTTCTCTCAGCTTAATCTAATCGCAATGACAAAAATGTTCTGTTAGGTTTTGTTCCTGACCAGTGTTACTGACTATACCATTACGGTCAAACTGTTCTAACAAATTTCTAGTTCTATGTCTCTGGATAGATCACCAGTGTTTGCAAAATTAAATTAAATTGAAATAATGTCTGAAAGTGACTGACACATATGGCAAAGTCCACTAGGGCAGCCCTTTGTGAAGAGGATGACCACTTACTTAAACTTAGTGGTTAACCTCAAGCATTCTTGAATACCCAGTGCCCCATTTTTGGGTACTTCAAGCTGCTTCCAGCTTCATGACTCATTCAGATCCAATGCGTCTTTTTTATACTATAAATATTTGTTTGCCTTCCTATGTCTTGTACTAGGTCTGTGAGTCCTCAAGGGCAGGGATGAGGTCTCTTTCATTTTTGTATTCCTACTATCTGGTATTACAGTTGGCAAATTTGTTTGTTGAATGAAAACATTAGTGTCTCATTGATTGTAACATTTTCAGTTCATGAAAGCATTTAAAAATTATGAAATACAAATAGGCTGTAAGAAAAACTATTTTTCATCAACATGTGTGAGTCAGTAAATCTGGGTTTCCAGAGATCCACTGAGGTTAGTGGGGATTGCCATATTTCCTCAATCTTAAGAAGTGTATTTGCTATTTCTTTCATATTTTAACTTCTCTGGAGTGAGGATGTGTCTTATTAATCACTGCATACAGGGGCACCTGGGTGGCTCAGTGGTTGAGTGCCTTCGGCTCAGGTTGTGATCTCAGGGTCGTGGGATTGAGTCCCATATCGGACTCCCTACAGGGAGCCTACTTATCCCTCTGCCTGGGTCTCTGCCTCTCTGTGTCTCTCATGAATAAATAAAATCTTTAAAAAAATCACTGCTTATATTTAATGGAGCATTTCTCCCCTACCACCTAAAGTTGTCAAACTGATGCTATGTCTTATGACCCATGGTATCTTAGGGTTGAGGAACATATGGTATTCCCCTTTTGGTTCGTGCACTTTGGGGATCCCTGGGACTCTTTCAAGGAGGTGTGTGAGGTCAAACTATTTTTTTTAATAATACTATTTGCCTTTTATACTTTCTTTTCTTTTTTTTTAAGATTTTATTTATTTATTCATGAGAGACACAGGGAGAGAGAGAGAGGCAGAGACACAGGCAGAGGGAGAAGCAGGCCCCATGCAGGGAGCCCGACATGGGACTCAATCCCGGGACTCCAGGACCACATCCTGGGCCAAAGGCAGGCGCTAAACCACTAAGCCACCCAGGGATCCCCCCTTTTATACTTTCTCATGAGTGTACAGTGTAGTTGTTTAGAGGGTAGCTGTGGCTAGCATATCTTTGTGTTAAAAAAAGATCGGGGGGGGAGGGTCTCTGGGTGACTCAGTGGTTGACTGCCTGCCTTTGGCCCAGGGTGTAATCCTGGAGACCAGGGATCGAGTCCCATGTCGGGATCCCTGCATGGAGCTTGCTTCTCCCTCTGCCTGTGTCTCATGAATAAATAAACAAAATAAAAAATTTTAAAAAGTTCAAAATTTTAATTTCTTTTTTTAAGGATTTTATTTTTAAGTAATCTCTACACCCATTGTGGGGCTCGAACTCACAACCCCGAGATCAAGAGTCACCTACTCTACCGGCTGAGTGAGCCAGCCAGACACCTCCACCGTTTGAATTTCCAATAAGGCAAATATTTATAGATAAAGCCCACAGACAGAAAAGTTCTTTGAGGTCCCTGACAATTTTTAGGAGTGCAAAGGGGTCCTGACACCAAGAAGCTTGAAAATGGTTATCCTAGAGGAAAGAAACAGCGAATGAAGCCATTCTGTTATATAAGAGTTTCCTTCAAGCTCATCAAGAAAACAAGCATGTATCCCTTCCAAGATGGTTCCTGGGGCCATAAGCTCTGTCCAAAAGCACACTGACAGAGTGGCTGAAAATCTGTATGGCCTCTAGAGGCCCAAGGCCTGATGGGTGCTATAAAAGTTTGTTCTTGCAGGCTCCCTCCAAGCAATCAGCACGTACACACTCTCTCTGAGTCTGCTGTGTAATTGCCACTACCTCATCTTAATAACAGGCATAATTGCTCTGAGTTTCCGTCGACCCTTTCTTGCATCTCCTCTCTGAAGCCTCAATTTTGGAAATGGCACTTGTGAATACACAGAATGTTTAACCACTTCCAGGTTTCAATTTCCAGTCAAAGTCATCTATCAGCGGGAGATGAAGGCCCAGTGTGAGAACTACAAAATGTCCTTCAGACTCCACAGCTAATTTGTTTGTAAATTTGATTGTTATTGTAAGAAGAACATATTGTACATGACGCTACTTGCCGATTGACTGTTTGTGTCTGTCTGTATCTTGGGTTTCATCATTAGAGTCAAAAAACTTAACCCTTTCAGCACTTCCCTGGGTGGGGAGAGGAACATGAAAGCTTTACTGTTTTTTTTTTTTCCTTTCGAGTCTCTGTTTCCTTTTTATTTTACATGTATTTAGGAAGTATCTCCTGTGTATCCAGTACTGTGGGAGACATGCACACAGAAGGCAAGACAACTAGAGAACAGACCAGGGTATCCTTAAAAAAAAATTTGAGGACATACATTCTGAGTGAATTCGGGAAGGAGAGGACCACTGTCGGTCTTCAGCAGGGGGAAGCGGGGCTCCTGTGCTCCTGAGAGCCAAGGCTTTGCCCGTAAAGGAGCCAAGGTCTTAGAAGAAGCTCCTGGAATCATTCTGCAGTTTCTTCCCACTGAGAAGTTGCAGAAACTTGTCTGTTGCAGGTTGTTAATATTATAGTATTGGCTTCACAGAACAGACCAAGCTTCCAATTCCCTTTGGCATCTAAAGCAATTTACAGGCCAGAAGTATGACTGCACAGCTTTTATGAAATGGTCTGATTTCATTGATCAGCCACTCCAAGATTATGTTTTCATTTCGGTAGCTATCACTAAGCCTCCTTTCTGGTATAATATTCAGGAAGGAACTATTAAAAAATTGCACCATGGAGATGTTGAGATATAAGTGGGCAGGGTTCTGAATGGCAGGAGAAAATATCACAACTCATGATGGCTCGGCTCAAAAGTTCATTTCAAGTTAGACCAGCATTCCACAAATTGTCTCTCTTATCTTAACTCTGTAATGTTTCCAAATGATAAGGATACTAATAAGAGCAGATGGCCTAATGAACATTTAGAGGAAAGATTTAACTGGTCCTATTTTCATTAGGCCTCCAGTGTGCTTCTGGGTTTTGCCCACCACTTCCCTGTGTGTGATACAAAACAGCACGCACTCAACAGATGGCCCAGCTCAGGCTTCATGCTTCCAGAACTCTGGAGACTGGCCACCTGACCACTTACCATGTGTACAGAATCATTTAAGGAAGCAAGCAGGCTGCAGACTTGAGCCTGAACAAAAGCAAAAAATGGTGATGAATATTGAGTACCCGAGCTTCAACAAGAGGGGAGTCAGAATCACTCTCGAAAACACGCCGTGCGGCTCCGGTTGAGGTTTCCCAATAACACCTTCTTTATGGATTCACGAATGATGAAATCCTCTGTGGCAAACAGTCCACTCCAATTAACGTTTCATCCAAACCGTAAGCACAGCCGAGTGGCTCCGGCAACAAGGACGCGGAAATCAAACACCCATTGCACGGCGGACTCGGTACTAAGCCACCGCCTCGCTGCTCCAAACTCACCCCTTTGGACGTTGCTTCGTGGGGCTGGGGTGGGGACTCTGCTAACCGCCTTTCTCTTTTGCCAGCTGCATTTCTGATAGGTCTCGACAAAATGGGAAACCAAGCGATTCTGGAAGGCTGGCGGGGGGCGGGGGGCCTCGTTCCCTGCTGCTCGCCTTCTGTTCCCGCCGGGGCTCTCCGCCCGGGCAGCCCGGTACGGCGCAGCCCACTGTGCTTTCCAGCTCCCGTCTGTGCTCCGAGCATCAGGCCCGTCATGCCACCTCCGAGGCACCAGAGGCAGCTGCAGGAGTGGGTGCCACGTCCGTGGATGGAATCCTCCAGTTTTCTAGGTCCGGTTCCTGCAGGTATTATTTCAACCTGTTCTTCCAATCCTCTAAAACCCGGGCAGCCCATTCCCGAGATTAAATTCTCTCTCTGTTAAAAACACTACTGTGATTTCTGGGGTTTTTTCCCCCCTCTGGCTGGAGTTTGAGACAGCGCCAAGCCTCTTACAAGGACAGAGGAAGAGCAACACCCCTCGTGAGCCGGTGGTGATCGAAAACTGGTAAAGGCGAACAAGAACTGGCAGAGAACCAGAGGAGTTCTTAGTCACCAGCATCTTCTGCATTACCTGCTGGCCTGTGAAGCTGCCATGTCCAGAAAACATGCATGTGACATAAATCCACTGCGCCTGGACTCTAGGGAGTTGGTTGTGACTGGCTTTATCCAGAGCTTCTCTGGCTGTCTGGAACTGCCATATTGATGTCATTATTCTCTAGAAACTTTTCACTCTTGTGATTTCTGAGGAAGTTTTCACGATGGATCATGCCACTCTCCCACATGCCTTCTTTGGGAGTCAGAATTCTGCACTAAATGGTCTAGAAGGTTGGCCCATGACAACATTCCCTATGTGCTCAGAGTTTACTTATAAATAATAACACTTGCTTATAAGTAAAAATACATTTATTACTAAATGCCTTTTATATTCCCTCTTGCTTGTCTCCCTGTCAGACATTGGCATTGCTCCTTCAGAATCCTCTTATGTAGCTCAAGGTAAACACCTCTCAACAGGTGTGGCCTCTTAGTAAATGTTTTATATGTTCCTGTGCTCACTTTCCCGAATATACTAACCTTTGCGTGGAAAGATGACACTCCTGATGACAGCCAACAGAACTTTTTCTGAATTGTGTTTCCATTTAACAAAGATGGGTTGGCAATGATTCATATACTCTCCCTTCCCATAGTTAATAGAGAGTGCAGCTGTGTTCAAAGGTATGGTCTGAAATATAGTTAGGCCAACTGGCTTATGTTAGGACTTAGCCCAGGATGTTGGCTGTATCAGCCCTAGATGCTAACCACTGAATTTACCAACCAGATATTTCCGTATCTTAGAGAGTTTCAGGTTTATTTCAGGTCATGGCGCCTGCCGAGCAAAATGTGTGGAAGACAGAGTGGTTCAAAAGTAGTTTGCAAGCTTTGCATCTTGTGACTCTCCCTGAACTTTGAAGATGCTTTTCCTCTGGTGCTTAATAGTTTTAATAAGAGCTAACGTGCCATTGTCCTTTGTGTGGAAAGAGGACACTGCTGAGGAGTTTTATTTATGTGATAAATTATGTTTTCGATATAGCATTGAGCACGGTACTTGACTTTTATTTTAAGGCCCCTGACAACTCTGGCAATTTGCTTGTGTGCAGACATTTCAGCAGAATTTGGATATGCTGGAGTTGAAGATGTTGGCCTGCTGTTCTCCACTTCTTATATAAACAACCCGAGCTGTCGCTTTGGAGGGAGCAATGCAAATATCTTTGATAATAGGTTATTATTCTCTGATTGTGATTTTTCCTTAGAGGTGCAGGCCTGAAAAATGCAGTTATAAAAAAAGAGTATATAAATGAATTTGGAGAAGGGAAATGATATTTAAGGGAACTCTGTGTACCATCTTATTGCAATGGTTTCCCCAGTTTATTATTTTGTTAAATTTGGGTTTTTACGTATTAGAATCTTTAAAAACTGGTTGACATGCTTGGCACCTGAATATCTTCGTAAAACAGAAGGGGCACAGGATAGACATAGCCACTCATATGCTAGACTTGCTTCAAAAATCCTAGGATATACTGCTTTTTTCTTATGAATATGTCAGCCTTATAACTTCTTTCCTTTTGATTTCTCACGTAGCTGGGAGCCTCTTGTTTTGTCTTGGGAGAGTCATATTCTCCATATTGACCTAGATAAACTCTGTCTCCTTACTTATCTACTCTCATATTTATTTTTTTGTGAAGTTGACCTACCTAGGATGGCTGCAGGCCACTATACAGAATGAGCTGCTCTTTTACCTTTTGATTTCAAAGAGATGGAAGATGATCTAAAATCTATACACATCAAAATCATAGACATATGAAACTCACACTACATTCCAGCCTTAGCTTCATAGTCAGCATGACACTTTTTGGAAGTTGAAAGAAAATGAAGGATTTGGGGCACCACTCAATGACTACAGTGAGCATCCTGTAGGTGATCTAGATTTGTGCCACATCAGCATTAGGCAGATGAAGTGTTCTGTGAAGGTTACAGCAGGCTAAGACCAGTGTCTGGAGCACATGCTTGGTTACAACCCATCAAACTCATCTATAGGTATGTGCATGCCTCTTTTGCAGAAGGCACACTTATGTACAAGGGACAGAAGGGAAGATTTCAACGATTTCTATAGCAGTTCCAAACTTCTTGGTCCTTTTGATCTTGGTTTTGTAAATAAGCAGTTCAATTTTCTGTTATGTGGATGGAGGGTCAAATACTACTGCTACTCGTTTACTGAGCATTATGAACCAGGTACTTTGCTAAGTGATTTATATACATTTTCTCTCATTTAATCCTCACAACTTCCCTATAGAGGAATATAACATCATCATTGCCATTTATAGATAAAGAATTTTTCCTGGGGGCACACATCTAGCAAGTGGTGGATCTAGGATCCAAACCCAGGTAGTCTGTGTTCCCAACCACTACGCTTTATTGACTTTTTATATTGGTATAACTATGAAGGAGAGTCTACCCTAGAGGCCTGAATTTGTCTCCTGCACTCTCTGTGAAAGGCTTAGAGAAAAGTTTGGCTCTCCCTTCCAATTCCAGAAAGTATTCTCCTACATTTCACAGGGCGAGGAGAGTAGCTTTGAACTGAACGAGCAATAAATAACATTATCCAGGAATGCATTTAAATTAGAGACTGATAACCACAGATATTACAAAATCAGAATAACCACCTTGCAGACTTATTTTGTTTTGTGTCCTCCCATTTTAGCAAGTGCATGATGAATCAACAGAAAATATTTCCTGAAGATGCCAATTAACATCTTACATCATCCTTTATATTTGTAAAGCAGCTCATACTTTTCCAAGTGCTTTCACATGAAAAAAAGCGAGGACACTTAATCAACAATTGGGTCATTTATTGAATTAGCCTTCATAAGGAGGAATAATTAACCAGCTCTAAAATTCTAGTGTTTGTTTTCCAAGTGTAGTGCTGAATCTGAAATTATAGAGAAACCTCTTTTGGGTCAACAAGTAGACGAAAATGATTTATTTTTTTCTATACTGCCGTATTTCAGAGGAGGACAGAATAAATGATTCAAAAATAGATGTTCTTTTTCTGGAATATAGAAATGGCAATGAAAAGTAGTGTTTATTTAGCATCATTATGCAATTTCAGGCATAAACTCAAACGGATCACTCATTTACAGGTGAGTAATGTGGAGAGCCTCTAGGGACTCTTAAAGAAAATTTTTTTTCAATGATTCTTGGTGCTGCTATCAAATCTGAACAACATCACCTGCCATCTCAAGCTCTGTGACAGAATAATTTGATTGCTATTTATATTGAGGTTTCTGCCACCTTCTTTCCATATACCACCCCCCTAACTGGTGTGGCAGATGAACACATAAAAGCCACGGTTACCTGTAAGGCCACATGACCTCTCTCTTCAGTTCTGATCAGCACCAATGATTTGCAGTGGCAAGTGGCTTTCAAAAGCCAAAGTTCTTTCACATTTGTTTTCTTGTTTCACTATCACAACAGCCTTAGGAGACAATGTGTGTTTTTATCCTATTTGATACTGTTCGGGAAGCTCAGACTCTGAGACCTTTAGGAATGTGCCTGAGGACACACTGCTAATAAGTGGCAGAATCTGGACTCACACTCAGGATCATCTGTGCTTTTTCTACTAGACATGCTTCCTTGGTCAAAAGGAAATAGGTGATTAGAGAACATTAGTAAAATATGCCCCAGTAATCCCAAAGAAAAGAAAATGTTCCAAGATTATAAACACATCTGTTAGGAAGTTTGCTCATTTTTAGTAGCCATCACTTTCTATTTTCAATGCTTTCACACTTAGAATTACTGATATATTGAGGTCTTTGAGAAGAGTGTGGCTACGTTAGCAGTGCCTTCCTGCTGTGGTTGATGTAGACTGAGCTCCCTTTTTACCCTGTAGAGACTAGCACTTCCCCCACTCTCATTTCTACATTTAGAGTATGAGCCTTCGGATCTGCAGGAGGGACTGGCTGTGACTGATGGGGATTGACTGCGTGCACGTGGCTCAATGAGTAGAGCAGAACATTGCTGATTTAGGATGCTTACGTTTGGACTGCTGCAACAACCAATTGCTGAGTAGGTAGATTGCTGCACAATTGATGGTGTCCAGGCGTGAGAACAGTGAAAGAAAATGGGAAAATCCATCGGAAGTTTGGGCTCTGAATTTTTTATCATAATTGCTGTGGAAAAACCTCATATGGTTAAATTTATCATCACGACCATTTTTAAGTGTACAGTTCAGTAGTGTTAAATGTATTCATGTTGTTTGCAACAGATCGTTAGAACTTTTTCATCTTGCAACACTGAAACTCTACCCGTGAAACACGAATTCCCTCTCCCCACCTTCCTTTGGCAATCACCTTTCGACTTCCTATTTAAATGATTTTGATTACTTTGGATGCTTCCTATGAATGGAATCATGAAATATTTCTCGTTTTGTGATTGGCTTCTTTCACTTTGCATAATGTCCTTGAGGTTCATCTATGTTGTAGTATGTGACAAGATTTCCTTGTTTGAGGCTGTGTAATGTTCTGCTGAACACACGCACCAGATTTCGTCTATCTTGGTGCGAGTTTTAATGGCATCCGACCCTTTAGTTGGTGGTCACTATAGAAGCGGGTGTTTCAGTTGGTCAAACTAGCAATGACCAAACAGAATAAAGTAAGTGGTTGGCACAAGGGCTACCACATAATTTTTTTGGTTTCATTTTACTACTCCCTGGGCCTCGTTAATCCACTGTTTGAACCATTCTCCACTCCTAATCTCTTATCCCTTCTGTCACCTTTCTTTTACTCCCATCCAGCTGTGCCTGCTATCCAGTGGTATTGCTGGCTCCTGGCAGAGGTGTTTACAGGTATCTCAGAGAAGTTGCTTTTACCTTCTCTGTCTTGCTGTTTACCAGCAACTCACTCCTCCCAGGATTCTACCACATATCCCTCTGTCTGAATTATCCGGAATGTGGTCACAGACTTCTTCTCTGCTTTGACAGTGAGACAGGTTCCATAGTCACTGAAGCATTGAGAGAGTGTGGTTGGGGGTGGAAGTGGTGAGATTTTCATCTCTGGTGGCAAGAACTTTTAAAATAAACTTTCTTTTTTTTTCACTGGGAGATCCCTTTATTCAAGCAAACTTATTATAATTCAGATTTTCTTGATTCCCTACAGAGCTTCACAAAATTTAGAAGTCTGTCTCTGCAGGGAATTTTACTTATAATGGCCTTCATTTGAAAGATCTAATTCTGTTCCCTTTCAGTATGCACGTGGGAGAGTGATGGAACTGCACAAAGAAAGGCAGGTAACCCCTGAAGAACTTGAGTTTCAATATCATCTGTATCACTCAGGGTGATGGAGGACATTCTGTAGACATGAAAGGGTTGGCAAGGAAGAGAGGAAGAGACAATGAGAAACATCAGGCAAGAGTTGAAGAAGGGAAAAGAAGGTGCCTTTACTGTTCAAAAACGACTATTTTTGGTTTTTTTCCCCCTTTTTTCTCCCCTGATTGCTGTAATTTTTCATGCCTGGATGTTATTATATATGTATTTTCCAAAACAACAGAAAATGCTAAATCCACTTGTATAAAGTTGAATTGACATGTAGATTTTGAGAAAGAGGCTTTATATTTCCCTTTATATCCAGTTGTGGTTAGTTTATCTGAAGCTTGCAAAAAAGTCTAAGGACACTAGAAAATGGCTTTTTCAGTTATGCAGAATGTGGAAGACAAGCAGGGAAGGTAGAGGTCTATTGCCTTGTGGTGGGGCGGGGCAGAATGTAATGCTGCTGGTGGACAAGAGAGGGAAAAGTTTTGTTTTCTCTGTTAAGGAGAATGACCACAGAGAACACCGATTCAAAGTTACTAGAGTCCAGATGAGTGAAGGGACTGTAACATGGCACCTAACTTCTTTAAATTGAGTTCAAGTTTTCTGGCAAGGAAGAATGACCTCTTAGAACTTGCAAATGGGTTTTTAGAACAATTTTTTTTTTGGTGATTGTTGAGAAATAGCGGGCAGTAGAAGATGGGCCGTAAGATTACAGATGGGTAAGCACAATTCTGACTTCAAGAAGAATCAGGAGATGTGCCTTACAAATTGCCTGGAGGAAACCTGATGTCCATTAGGAAAAGCCCCTCAAATGTGTTATTAAGTCACTGTTTTTTAGTTCTTAGAGGAGAAAGTGAGGTGTATGGATACTATGACTGGAAACAAATTATGTCCAGGGATTCTTATCGCCTTTTAAATAGTGTTACCAGCTTGCTAAGGTTTCTTTGTGGATAAGTTGAAGAAAATATAGATGAAGGTGGTGGCTTTCAAACTTGTTTTGACTGTGACCCTCAGTAAGAATTATATTTTACACCATTATCCAGGATATACAATTGAAATAAAAGTTTAATGAAACAATACTTATTCACCCTCACTACACATGATGCACTCTTAGGTTTTGTGTTCTGATTCTTTTCTTCTTAAAGCTGGTCATAGGCCAATATATTTATTTCCTGATCCATTATGAATCACAACCCATACATACTAGTTCAAACAGATGCGTTCACAATCTAACAGATAACTAGTCTAGTGGTGCCACAATTTCATCTTGGCCTATCTATCCATCAATATTATCATGAAAGAGATGACATAGAAGGCATTCATCAGATCCATGGGTGACACAAGGTTGGGAAGGATAATGAAGATATTAGATAATGGCAGAAGAATACCAAGATATGGACCGAACTTAATGAGATGGAATTGAATACAGACTAATGTAAGATCCTGCACTATGATGCAAATAACCAACTGTACAAGTACAAGATGAGGAGATGGGGATGAGAGACACATGAATTTTTAGCCCTCTGTAACCATATCATAGGTCAAAAGTGTCCAAAAACCCAATTTAACTTCAGCTGTGGCTTCTTAATCCATGTGCTTTATTTCCTTAGCATTTTGCAAAAATGCCTTGGGGATCGCCATGTGAACTACCATTGGGTGGGCATGAGCCTGAATAGGGAAGGTTCTGGGATATTACATCTTGTTTGAATCTGCTGTTTGCATCAGTTTTATAAATGGGGACTTATTTTATTTGAAGTAAATGTCCTTTGGCAAAAGTCTTCTGAAAACCACCAGGCAAAATGAACAGAAACAGAGAATACAGAAAGAGGGTTGTGATGGTCCCCATTCTACCTCTGAGCTAGAGCACATTTGGATTATTTGATTCACTTCTGGAAACCTCACTTTCAAAGAGATATTAAATAAATTAGAATATGGTCAGAGAAGAGTAAGGGGAATGGCAAAAGAACTCAAAACCATGCCAAGTGAGGGGCAATTCAATGAATCAAGGATGTGACCTAGGAGGCCTGAGAGAGTTGTTCACATATATTGAGAAGGCCATCATGTATAAAAGGCAGTTTGATATAGCAGTTTGGTGAAAATAATGTGGACTTGGGCATCAGATTAACCAGGTTCAAATTTCAATTCTGTCACTTACTGGTTTTGTGAGCTCGACCAAGTTACTCAACTTCTTTGAACGTTGTTTTTCACATTTGTTAAAAATAGGCAAACATAATACTTACTTGACTGTCATGAAGATAAGCAAGATAACATATATGAAAGTGCCCAGTATAGTAGTCCTTCGTTCACTAATACATTTATTCCATAGAAAACAGATTAGATTAATAACACAGAGCCTCAAGAGTTGCAGTAAGACTAGATGGTGAAAGTTAAAGGAACACTAAAAAGTTGAAGTTAAAGGTATCCCAGAGGAGTTTTCTACTTAGTCAGAGACATTGAAAGATCGAGTGAGCAGCCTAGAAGAGATAGTGAGTTTCCTGTCACAAGAGGCATTTGGAGAGAGGTTGGTTACTACATGGTTAGAATATTCTGGAGCAAAGTCCAGCATCAAATGATTGGGAGAAAGAGTAGGATTCCTAGTGGACTGGCTGAACAGATTAAATGCATGGGGCCAAAGTTTCCTCCTTCAAAGAACCTGTTACTATCCTTCCTTCATAACCATGGATGATGCTTCCCTCCACCTGTTAGGACCATTTGACAAATGGATGCTTTTGGGAACCGCTGGGAAGTATACAGAAGATCCAGTGAACATTTAGAAAGGACTGGTTACATCAAAAACCTCCCAAGACACAAAAGTCCAGGGCCAGATGGCTTCCCTGGGGAATTCTATCAAACGTTTAAAGGAGAAACCATACCTATTCTACTAAAGCTGTTCGGAAAGATAGAAAGAGATAGAGTACTTCCAAACTTGTTGTATGAGTCCAGCATCACCTTAATTCCAAAACCAGACAAGGACCCCAAGAAAAGGAGAATTATTATAGACCAATATCCCAGATGAACATGGATGCAAAAAATTCTCAACAAGATACTAGCCAATAGGATCTAACAGTACATTAAGAAGATTATTCACCATGACAAAGTGGGATTTATCTCCGGGATGCAAGGCTGGTTCAACACTCGTAAAAGAATCAATGTGATTCATCATATCAGCAAGAGAAAAAACAAGAACCATAGGATCCTCTCAATAGATGCATAGAAAGTATTTGACAAAATACAGCATCCATTCCCGATCAAAACTCTTCAGAGTGTAGGGATAGAGGGAACATTCCTTAGCATCTTCAAAGCCATCTATGAAAAGCCACAGCAAATATAATTCTCAATGGGGAAGCACTGGGAGCCTTTCCCCTAAGATCAGGATCACCACAGGGATGTCCACTGTCACCACTGCTATTCAACATAGTGATAAAAGTCCTCGCCTCAGCAATGAGGCAACAAAAAGAAATAAAAGGCATTCAAATTGGCAAAGAAGAAGTCAAACTCTCCCTCTTTGCCGATGACATGATACTCTACATAGAAAACCCAAAAGACTCCACCCCAAGATTGCTAGAACTCATACAGCAATTCAGCAGTGTGGCAGGATACCAAATCAATGCCCAGAAGTCAGTGGCATTTCTATACACAAACAATGAGACTGAAGAAAGAGAAATTAAGGAGTCAATCCCATTTACAATTGCACCCAAAAGCATAAGATACCTAGGAATAAACCTAACCGAAGAGGTAAAGGATCTATACCCTAAAAACTACACAACACTTCTGAAAGAAATTGAGGAAGACACAAAGATATGGAAAAATATTCCATGCTCATGGATTGGAAGAACTATCATTGTGAAAATGTCAATGTTACCCAGGGCAATTTACACGTTTAATGCAATCCCTATTAAAATACCAGGGACTTTCTTCAGAGAGTTGGAACAAATCATCTTAAGATTTGTGTGGAATCAGAAAAGACCCCGAATAGCCAAGGGAATTTTAAAAGAGAAAACCAGAGCTGCGGGCATCACAATGCCAGATTTCAGGTTGTACTACAAAGCTGTGGTCATCAAGACAGTGTGGTACTGGCACAAAAACAGACACATAGATCAATGGAACAGAATAGAGAACCCAGAAGTGGACCCTCAACTTTATGGTCAACCAATATTCGACAAAGGAGGAAAGACTATCCCCTGGAAAAAGGACATTCTCTTCACTAAGTGGTGCTGGGAACATTGGACATCCACATGCAGAAGAATGAAACTAGACCACTCTCTTACACCATACACAAAGATAAACTCAAAATGGATGAAAGATCTTAATGTGAGACAAGATTCCATCAAAATCCTAGAGGAAAACACAGGCAACACCCTTTTTGAACTTGGCCACAGTAACTTCTTGCAAGATATATCCATGAAGGCAAGAGAAACAAAAGCAAAAATGAACTATTGGGACTTCATCAAGATAAGAAGCTTCTGCACAGCAAAAGAAACAGTCAACAAAACTACAAGTCAACCTACAGAATGGGAGAAGATATTTGCAAATGACGTATCAGATAAAGGGCTAGTATCCAAGATCTATAAAGAACTTATTAACTCAACAGCAAAGAAACAAAGAATCCAATCATGAAATGGGCAAAAGACATGAACAGAAATCTCAGAGGAAGACATAGACATGACCAACAAGCACATGTTGGAGGAAATGCTCTTCATCACTGGCCATCAGGGAAATACAAATCAAAACCACAATGAGATACCACCTCACACCAGTGAGAATGGGGAACATTAACAAGGCAGGAAACCACAAATGTTGGAGAGGATGTGGAGAAAGGGGAACCCTCTTGCACTGTTGGTGGGAATGTGAACTGGTGCAGCCACTCTGGAAAACTGTGTGGAAGTTCCTCAAAGAGGTAAAAATAGACCTGCTCTACGACCCAGCAATTGCATTGCTGGGGATTACCCCAAAGATACAGATGCAGTGAAATGCCGGGACACCTGCACCCGATGTTTCTAGCAGCAATGTCCACAACAGCCAAACTGTGGAAGGAGCCTCAGTGTCCATCGAAAGATGAATGGATAAAGAATATGTGGTCTATATACACAACGGAATATTACTCAGCCATTAGAAATGACAAATACCCACCATTTGCTTTGACGTGGATGGAACTGGAGGGTATTATGCTGAGTGAAATAAGTCAATCGGAGAAGGACAAACATTATATGGTCTCATTCATTTGGGGAATATAAAAAATAGTGAAAGGGAATAAAGGGGAAAGGAGAAAAAATGAGTGGGAAATATCAGAGAGGGAGACAGAACATGAGAGACTCCTAACTCTGGGAAATGAACAAGGGGTGGTGGAAAGGGAGGTGGGCGGGGGGTGGGGGTGACTGGGTGACAGGCACTGAGGGGGCACTTGATGGGATGAGCACTGGGTGTTATTCTATATGTTGGCAAATTGAACACCAATAAAAAATAAATTAAAAAATTTAGAAAGGACTGGTTATATATTGGAAACTGTAGACAAACACCTGAAAGTGTATGTCTTATGGACATTGGGTCAACTGCATTGTCTATGCATACAAAATGTCCATGTTCCTTGTGTATCTGCTATTGGGCTAATTTTGGGAGAGCATTAGGTGGGCTCTAGGGAGTAAGTCAGCTCTCAAATTTGCTATCACACCAAGACACTTTGTCTAACTCCCAGTTCCATTCTAGTCAGGCATGAGATGGAAGTGAGTTACCAGAGCAGGATGATTCAAAAGCAGCAACGGAAATAAAGAGCCCAATCTCTTCATAATCAACTCATCTTCTGAAGTGAAGGGCCTAGTTGTTTATAGCAGTGCTTACAAAGGGCAGTTATGCTTCAGTTATACTGAGAATTCAGTTTCACATTTCAGTAAATCAAAAAAGGATATTGATTTTGAACAAATGGCTGATTTTATTGTCAAAGCAAATTTCATTTCTTGAGATGATTAGGTTTTATTAAACTATTTCCTAAGTGCCACTAAACACACATTCTGTGAATAAACAGCATATCCTTCAACCAAACGACATTTGTCACCCACTAACTACAATGATATTTGGTCATCTCCGATTGTCACCAAAAATGTAGAAGTTGGAAAAATGCACACTGGGGGTCAGAAAGCTTGTGCTTGAATCTTGGCTGTATCCCTTCATAACTCCATGGTCATAGCACAATCCATAATTTTGACTACCAGTTTTCTCCTCTGTAGCTGGAGATGATTATACCTACTTCTCAAGGGTGGTTGGGTTGTGGAGATAAAATGGAACAAAATGGAACAATGTGAATAAGATGCTTAGCATAGTTCTTGGCACATAGTAAGCTCTTAATAAATGGTAGCTAATAAATATTAGCTTAATAAATGGTAGTAATTACTATAGGGAGGACATCATGATTTACTGAAGTTTAGGGAAGGCTATTGAGGATTAATTCTTCCCAGGGTTCAGATTTGCCTCAGAAAAGTGCAGAAGTCAAAAGCGAGGAAGAGAAAGAATGTTCTCCACATCCCTTCTCAGTTTCCAAAGGTACTATGTTACCATGGATGAGCCTTCCCCTGCTGAGGACCTTTTGGTTTTGAAATGCAGGAAAGTAACAAGGAACTTGAGGAGTTGGGTTACATTTCTGTAGAGCAACCTTCAGAGTTGGAGGGGACTTGGAGACAACAGTTGGTTCATTTCCCTGAGTCTAGAGAGGCTTATATTTCAAGTTGTCATAGATTGTTGCTATCCAACATTTGCTTTAAAAGTTTCAACAAGTGGGGACTCTGTAAGGCCTTTTGATAATGTATGATGCTGCCACACAGTCTTAGAGTCAGTAAGCTCCACATAAGGTCTGATTCAAATCTTCGTGTCATGCTGCAAGGCCTCTGTTTTCTCTCCTGTTTCTGTCAGCAGACTCTGTGTGCTCTCATGTAGACATTTGTCTCCACCCCCACCCATCAATATATTTTGATGTACTGAAATATGAAACTGAGCACTGTGTAAGCTCAGCTGGATCACTGTAAGTATGACTAGAAACAACTGGGGCTTTGCTCTTGGAAGGTGTTATGAAGCTCCCGACTCAGCTTTCTTCCTTCTGGCTGAAGACAGCCCATGTTCTTAAGTATGGTCATGGAAAACACAGGTCCCCCATCTGCCACAGCTGTCTAAACAGATGGGACAAACTCTGGCCATCGAGGCTGAGCATCTGGGCAGCTGTGCCACACACTGGCTGCCTCCTGGTCGACACTCTGTGCACTCACTCAGCTCAGTTGACTCGGCATTCGCCATCTTTGTCCACTTCTGCCACATCTGGGTGCTGATTTGCACACACCTGGTAGCTGATCTGCTTTAGTGCCAGAGCCTCCCCTTCCCAGCCAAGTATCTCAAAAAAGTGATCTATTTTCACTTTCCCCATTTCCTCACCTCCCACTCTACCACTGCAATCCTACTCCAATTAATTAGCACTCTACCACAGGCACTCCTATCAAAGTCACGAATGCTGTCAAACCAAATGGCTTAAAAAAAAAAAAAAACTCAGCTTCTTTTATGTGACCTCTAAAGCAGCAGTTGTTATTAACCATTCCCTTCCTTTTGAAAAGCTTATTTCCCTTGGCTTTTTGACTGCCCACATTTCTGGTTTTCCTCCTACTGGTCAGGTCTTTCCATCTAGTGTCCTTTGTGGCCTCCCACTCCTCAGCCTTCTCTTGAGCCTTCTGAGTCTGGTCTTACACTTTTTTTTGATGCCATCTCTGTACCCTTCCTGGAAGATCTCATGCACTGCCCTATTTGATGTTACCATGTGTGGATTGATAATCCCAAATCATCCTCCATTTCAGGCCTTGAACTTTAGACCCATTTCCAGTTGCCTGCAAGATATATTTGCCTGCATCGGCACCACATGTCCCGAACTGGGCCCATCATTCAACTCTTGCTTCTTCTCTTCCTATATTCCTTATATCTCAGAGAATGGTACTATCATACCTATACTTCCATAATTCAAAAATTAAGTCCAATATAAAAAATAGTGAAAGGGAATAAATGGGAAAGGAGAAAAAATGAGTGGGAAATATCAGAAAGGGAGACAGAACATGAGAGACTCCTAACTCTGGGAAATGAACAAGGGGTGGTAGAAAGGGAGGTGGGTGGGGGGTGGGGGTGACTGGGTGACAGGCACTGAGGGGGGCACTTGATGGGATGAGCACTGGGTATTATTCTATATGTTGGCAAATTGAACACCAATAAGAAATAAAAAATAAAAAAATGAAAAAAATTTTTGGGTAAAAATCCAAACGAAAACAAACAAACAAAAAAACAAAAAACAAAAATTAAGTCCATTCAACAAATTCTTTGATTTCAGCATCAAAGTTTCACTAATCTGTCTAGGTTTCTTAATCCATACTGCTGATACTTTAAGTTTGGCCATTATCCTTGCTTGCCTCTGTAACCTGCATAAAGCTGAGCAGCTTCATGGTCAGTGTCAGCAGAGATGTGTCCCAAAGAAACATCATCTGAACATCCAAAAAACATTGCAAAGCCATTTAATTTGTACAGAAGTCTTGACAAGGTGCTGATCATTTATATGTATGTTTTGTCCCCATCACACCAATATTACTTTAACAGCCTCTGAAGCGGTCTCCCTGCCTGTTAACACCATTTCCCTCCACTCAATTCTCTGTGCAATAGCTAGAATGATATTTTTAAAAAGTACTTTTCTGCTTAATGTTATTATTGACTCCCCATTGTCCACTGGATAAAACTTTGCCCTGCCGTCCCCACTTACCTATAGCTTCATCTCTCACTACTTTTCCATATACTTTGCACCACACTATCCTTTTGGGATTGGTAGACTTGTTAACTGTGCCTGCTGAGCATTATGCTAAGCATGCCCAAAGAACATATAGTCCACCTTGGCAGACTAGTTGGATACAGTTTGACAAGAGAACAGATTACATATTGAATGTGGTGACACTAAATTTTAGCAAGAGAATCAAACAACAGTGAGGATTAGAACCATCAGGGAAGTGTGCCCTGAAGAAGGTGAGGTGTGAGGAGGATGGGGAATGGGATTTGAAGCAGCAGAGATAATTCCAGACTAAGGGAATGGGATTATGAGAAGCAGACCCCTAATAAAGGTGGAGGGTCATAATCTGGACACTGAGGTAGAGATCATTACTGACTCATTGTTTTGTGCCAGCCTAAGAGGAAAAATTCTAATTACTCTTTAGGGTGCTTTAAGAACAGAACAGGAAATAAGCTGCAAAGAAAGCTGCCAAATAATTTGGACACGAAGCCTGCTTTCTCTCCCAGTCAGCCTTGCTAATTTCTAATACCCACCTCCCACCCTGCCTCACTCAACTCCCTATCCATCCCCAAAACTACTGTTTTTTTTTTCTTTTTAAAAGATTTTGTTTATTTACTTTTTTGAGAGAGCCAGGATGGGCTGCAGAGAGGGGCAGAGGGAGAAGGACAAGCAGCCTCCTTGCTGAGCAAGGAGCCAGACTCGGGGCTCGATCTCAGGACCCTGAGACCATGACTTGAGCCATAGTCAGATGCTTAACTGACTGAGCCACCCAGGTGCCCCAAAACTATTGTTTATCCAAAGCCGAAGTTGTGTAAAGGGAAGGGAGGACATCAGGGAAACTGAGGCTTGGAATGAAATGCCATAGGGAAAATGTGATTCGGTTTCTTGGTTACCAGGGCTCCTTTTCAATGGGCTACACCCTACATCTCAGCCTGAAAGGGATAGGTAGCATTTATTGTGGCAATTATGGCTAGCAAATGCCATGTGAGAGAGAACCCTTCTTATGGTGATGAGGATCATATGTTTGCTCTATTTAGACAAAGAATTCTCTTTTGAGCATAAATTTTCCACACAGAAACAGAGAAGTTGTTTAGACTTGACTGATTGCAATACTAAGTGTCCTATTTTAAGTTAAAAATATCCCACAAGTGAATCATATATGTGCATCTTCTCTCTTTCGTCCCCCTCCTCCACAGAAACACATTCACACCCTTCCTTACTGCCATAAATAATGCTCCTTTTCCTTGCCTTCTGTGGGATTTTTGCATCATGGAAAGTTAGCCTGCTCTACAACTTGACAGCCTGATCCACTCAAATCTCTCTGAAGAATGGTTCATTCATTGGGCCAGTTTTCCAGGCCTTCCCAGTTCCATTTTATTTTTGTAGTTGACTATAATTGACCACTTTCTGCATTTCTGGGGTGAGGTGGGGGCACGGAAAGAAAAAGAAGCCCCCTAAATAGGCACATTTCTAGTATTTTATAGCCGTGTGTATGTTTGGGGGATGGAGATAAGAGGGGAAAATAGAGCTAATGACTAAAGCAAGGTTTCTGGATGATGTGTTTATGTAATTTACCTTGTGATCCTAGGTTTCGGGCGGTACAAGGAATGAAACAACAGGAATGTCCTGAGTGTGGAGGGTGTATCACCGGTTGCCTGCCCATGCAGCAATCCTCCATTCCTTGCCAAGAGAAGCCTATTTTGGTTCAAGAATTAGGTGGCAATATGCTTAGGGAAGGTGACCCAATTCCAGAGGGTCTGAATCCATTCTGGTGATCCCATTTCCCCTTTTGCCAGTGACTGGTGGAGGCAAGGGCAGTGGACCCCATTCTTCTCCGTGTGACACAAGAAGGAAATCCACTGGCATCTTTCTTACCTCTGATCATCTCACTGTGTGAGATCAGGAGACTCTATTGTTGAAACTATTTAGATACGTTTAATTTTTTTGTATTTTTTTTTATTGGAGTTCGATTTGTCAACATATAGCGTAACACCCAGTGCTCATCCCGATACGTTTCATTATTTGAAGCCAAAACCACCCTCTCTGATACACTCACTAACCAATCCTAAAATTCTCAACTTCTACTCTAATTCATTTAAAAAGATGATCTAATAATCTTTTTCACCAGAGTCACAGATTCATGGACTAGTAGAGCGCGAAAGCCCCTTAGAGGACTGTCTAGTCTATTTCTCTCGTTTTACATACCAACCTCTTGTGTCTGCAGACTAAGGAAGATGCCCACAGGGTGCTGGAATTGTGCTGGATGCTCTGTAATCTCTCTACATGTCTAATCCTGATTTTCTACAATTGTGGTAAAATCAGAATTTTCAACTCAGCTGAATTTTCCCCTTTGTTCTGACAAAGAGCTTTCCTAAATGTAAAATAGATCTCAGAGGGGATGTTGCTTCTACTTAAGACTTCCAAATGCCCTAAAGATAGCTGTTTACATACACATGAATAACAAATCATGCTCACATGTGCATTACAAACGATTTCTAAGGACTTCCGTCAGTGCTTTTCTGAATGTGAGTTACCATACGTAATATTTAAAAATAATGAAATTATATATCTCAGAAAATACACAATAAAGACCGGCCTTGCCCTCCAATTGATTCAAATTTCAGAGCCTTCACTCCTGTTCTAATTCCAATATTCCATCAGCATTACTCCCAAGTGAGTTTTTCTGAGGAAAAAAAAAAGTAACTTACAGAAAGAGAAACTTCAGCTATCTGATGTTAGAACAGATACACCAGGCTTCCTTTCTACCTAATTTCTGTATGAGAAAATTGTTATCCATTTCTATGATGCCAAATGGTGATAGCACTTGAAAAGCAGCGGTGCCTACCTGAGTGATGTCCATTCCTGAGTCACAGCTCAGGGGCTGTGTGGAAGTCAGACCATTTGAGCCGATTACAGTTGTGATCACAGCTTTCTCATCAATTCTCCGAATCATGGTCCCATCCACAAAGTAAATGAATCCATGCCTATCAACTGTGATGCCTGTTGGGAAAGAGCAAATGAGCATTAGTAGTCTAGTGGGCCACATTTGCACCAAGATCAGTATTTTGAAAGAAGCCACAGAAATGGAAAAACATTTTAAAGACATATGGATTCAATTTTGCTCAGCACAGACAAGACAGTAATGGGAGAGGTTTGTTCGGACACACATTCACTTCTTTGTGTATTGAGAAGAAATGATAAAATGTAGCATGAGGAAATAAAGCCAGGTCTAATTATTTTGTGTTGTCTAGTTTTACATTGCTACCCCCCCATTACCCCCCCACACATAGAAAAAAATCTTCTTTAAGACAAATGAGAAAAGACAGGGGAGGCAGGGTATTTTACATTTCTTTTAGGGTGCAGATGCATAGGTCACCGCTTATTTTCATAGTTGCATTAGAAATAACTGACTTGGAAAGCATTAAAGTTATTTTCATCAATTCACACTCAACTCACAGAGACTCTGTAATAATTCTGATAAACTGGACTGAGTTTTTTTCTCTGTATTACCTATTAAGAGGAGTTTGGAGAGCAAAATTATAGTGTCACAAAGGGAATGGTTAAACTTCTAGAAAAAAATGAAAGCCAATAAAATTCTCACAGTAGTTTTTACACATTATGCTAATTACAGCCTAGTGTTTTGGAAAATATATAATAGCAGTTACAAGGCTTGGGTTCTAATACTGAACACATCATTTACAACTCCTATGTGATTTTGAGTCATTCGTGTCTCTAAATTTTAGCCTCCTCTTCAGTAAAATATGGAAAAGATTATCTGCTTGTGATATTGTGATTTATAATAAGAAATATATATTTGGCCTTCGTCCCTGTTTTTAGCACAAAGCTGCTAAAACTCTGGAAATTTCCAAAATGCCAAGAGAGATAAAGGTGTCTTTTATTATGCTAATGAGGTGGTTTTTGGACTGCATCTAAAGATGGGTTGGTTGCCAGGAGAACCATTTATGAACAGAGGGTTGGAACTTTGAGTCCCGCCCCCAGACTCCCCTGTGAAGAGGAGAGGGGCTGGAGACTGAGTTCAATTACCAATGGCTAATGATTTAGTCAATCATATATATGTAATAAAGCCTCTAGTAAAAATCTAAAAGGACAGGCTTTGGAGAGCTTCCAGGTTGGCGAACACATGGAGATCTGGGGAGAGCAGTGTGCCTGGAGAGGGCAGGGAAGCTTCATACCTTCTCTCACATACTTTGCCCTGTGTGTATCTTCCATCTGGCTGTTCCTGACTTACATCCTTTTATAATAAATCAGTGATCTAGATAGTAAAAGGCTTCTCTGGGTTCTGTGAGCCCCTCTAGCTCATTAATTGAACCCAAGGAAGAGGCTGTTGGGACCTCCAGTCTATAGCTGGTCATCCAGAAGCACAGGTGACAACCTGGACTTGAGATTGGCATCTGGAGTGTTTGTGTGTGTGTGTGTGTGGGGGGGCAGTTTTGTGGGACTGAGCCCTTAGTCTGTAGGATCTGACACTTTCTCTGGGTAGATAGCATCAGAATTTAGTGAAACTATAGATTACACAGCTGGTATCAGAGAACTTCTTGCAAGTGGTGTGGGGTGATCCTCCATCCATGCTGGAAATTGGTCTCAGAACATTATCTACTGCCTTATCTGAGCTAAGGTGACCAACTGTCTCCGTTTGGGACTGAGGCAGGGTTCAGTTTTAAAACTGGGACAGTTCTGGACAAACTGGGATGAGTTGGTTACTCTTTGCCTAAGTTGTTATAAATATCATATGAAATAATACATTTAAAAGTGTCAGACACATATAAAGAACATATGGCTAAGCTCCTGCTTCCCTCAGTGCTTTTGATAGTGCTCTTGAAAATAACCACATGGCATTACTTTAAAACCTGTCTACAATTTAGTCTTTTCCTCTCTCTCCTTTATCCAGACCTTGTGCAACACTGAATGTATATTAAAGTTAGGAACATCTGTGATAACAAGCATGTCCTTTTGGCGTGTGCACACATACATTCACACACACAATCATTTTCTGGGTAAAGAGTAAACTTAAAGCCAATTTATAAACCCAACTTAATAAACTGCTTTTAGATGAACTAATTTATTGGCAGGAGGTTAATATTAAGACTTGGTTTTACAGTGCATTTTGATTAATCCTGATGTTCTTCATGAAGTATTAATCCTTAATATCTGGAAAAGTAACAGATTCATTTTAATTTTTCCTGAATACCTCTAAATTCATCTATGTTCTGGAGAGTTCTTCAAGGAAACCAGCATGTCTGCACAAGGGGAAGTTCATGTCATTAAGTCCCTTTTTCATTTGTAGATGCATAAGGACCTTTAGGGAGGTTTTTAAAAAGACTTTTAAAATTGAGCAGGTCAAAGGATGGTGGCACATGAGCATTTCTTACAACTTCAGAACATTTGGACTGAGGATGAATCAAGAGGGACCTCTGATTTTCATTATTTTTTTTGGGGGGGGGCAAATCAGTTTCTCGAATGCCTAGTATTTGGTCTGCTTTGTGGCAGGCCTATGATTACCTTCTCTGATCTCTTTATTAAATATCAGTGAGGGCAGCCCGGATGGCTCAGCGGTTTAGCGCCACCTTTGGCCCAGGGTGTGATCCTGGAGTCCCAGGATAGAGTCCCACATCAGGCTCCCGGCATGGAGGCTGCTTCTCCCTCTGCCTGTGTCTCTGCCTCTCTCTTTGTGTGTCTCTCATGAATAAATAAATAAAATCTTTAAAAAAATATCAGTGAGTGTGAAATTTAAAATTTCGTTGTGATAAGAGGATGGACAAAAAATCAAGACTCAAGTCTGGAGAGAGCAAGGCTGAGAGTAGTTCCACTTGAAGTGTTTAAAATCATGGATTATTTGCCAAATACATACTGCATGTCACTGTGCCAAGTCCTGTGAAGGCCAAAGTACAAAAAATCTAAGTGCACAGAAACTAAGAGGAGTATACCAGGAAAGTGTTGCTCTAAGTAGGAGGCAGGACATTTAGAGATTCTAATCCCTTGACAATTGGATCAGATTTACAACAGGTATAAATAAATGTGTCCCAACAAACTAGTATGTTTGGGGAAGTCCTTACATCTTTATATGGACACTAGGGAGGAAAATTCTGTTGCTCTGACCATTACATTTCTCATCTCTATCAGAGGGTGAAGTGTGTACTAATCTAGGGAGGATAATCCTGGACTTTACATGAATTTTCACCTTTTCCAAAAAAAGATTATTTATTTATTTATTCATGAGAGACATACAAAGAGAGGCAGAGACACAGGCAGAGGGAGAAGCAGGTTCTCTGTGGGGAGCCTGATGTGAGACTGGATTCTAGGACCCCGGGATCACGACCTGAACCAAAGGCAAACGCTCAACCACTGAGCCACCCAGGTGCCCTGGCTTTCCACTTTTAATTTTTGTTCACTTCTAAATACTGTGAACTGCTCTCTCTCTCTCTCTCTCTCTCTCTCTGTTCATGTCAGTTGAATTCCACAGATGAGGCTTATTAAATACTCACTGTTGGCCTTCAGGGCTTATTTCACCGATGGTAGGATATTCACCTTTCATATATTTGTGTAGTGATTTCTTTTATTGTGGCCAAAATTCCAGCAGTTTCTGTTTTTCTTGAGACTCTTTAATTAAATTTGATTGGGTTATACTTATGTTTGGAGTGGAAAAGGAAATAGTAGAAAAGTCTTTGAGGGGCCGTGTGACAGATGTTTTATTAGTGCATCTAGGTATATTTTATATGTACATATTTTCATTTCTTCTCATTTTCCTTCCCCAACCAACCAACCAATACACACATGAATAGATTCCCCAAACAATTAGTTTCACAAACTCTTCACTGGTGAGGTTTAAGAGGTGTGTGATTTTCACTGAGGTTAAAAACCAAATTGGAAATCCCAGGCAGGAAAAAGAGAATTATTTTTGCCATTACTTGGAAGGCGGTGGTCTCCCCTCCCATAATGAGTATTGCTGTAGCCCAAGGATGTCGATGATGCAGTCAGCGTGATCTATTACCGTTTGTTGGGCTGAGTGGGAGAAGGTGGCACATGCCCTGTATATTTTAAGCTTTATTTTCCAGAGATTGGGACGTGAGTGAGTGATTTCGGAGCACATAAAGCCATCTGGGGCTAGCAAGATCTGCAGATGCAACTGACTTTTATATTTTGATATTGTTGTACCCAGATTTTCAAAATTTGGTACCTAATGCTATGGGCATAATTTTTTCCAATGGCCACATCCATTCATATGCTTACTGATAAGCATTTTCATTACCACTTAAAACACATTGGAAGGCACAGTCTTTGGTAAGAAAGGAATTAAATAGCACTGAGAAGACCACTTCCAGGGTTTCAAATTTTGACCAGTATTCATTTTGAGAGCAAGCAAAAATATATAGATCTCTGATGTTAGCACAAGGTTAGGCTGTGGGTGGAGGTGGAGGTAGGAAAAACAACACAGCTTGAGCCCCCACACCACCCCACCTCCAGTAAGGAAAACACTGGGCTCAGACGCCCAGACAGCATGTATAGCTTGGAGCACATTTTTACATTTGTGAGAAAATAAATAAATCCTTGTAAATTAGTGCATATAATGAAAGCACTGACAGACCATAACCTGGAAGTGTGAATGGTGCTGTCTCCATTCATCAGCATTAAGCCCTAACAAGCTCTTTCTATGGAGGGACCTGCTCATAAATAAAGTGCATATTGTAAAAAAGATTATTCACAATGTCTTATGCAAAGTAGGGGACATTATATAATATCTGAACTGTAGGCTCTTCTCTGTGAAGCATAGCTCTGTATGAAACAGCTGCAAATTACAGGCAAAATTATTTGACTTCTTCCCTTGTCTTATTATCCTCCAATGAATAAATACTATAATTCTGAAGAAGACAATTGCCTAAAGCTGGGGCAGCCCAGATAGTTACTAATAAATGTATCACCTGTTGGGGAAGAGAACTGATCAATACCAAAGCAGCAGGGATTTCCTGATGTGAGGTCACTGCGAGTCCAGATGTGGAGGTTAATAGCACAGAAATGGTAGCTAAAATCTCAAATTAGGTAGCAGTGAAGATCAGAGTATTTGGCTGTGCAGAATGCCAATTTCAAATGTTGGCAGAAGGCATCTTTGTATTGAATTTATAAAAATTACAGCTGTTGAGGCCACCTACATTTTTATTATTTCTATATTAAAAATGAACTTCTTTCTGAATATAGGCTTTGGAAAGTAGTCATAAAATTCTCTGCATCTACAGCCCTAGCAACCAGAAAACTGAAATACTGGTTTCTCCTGCCTGCCATGATGTGCTCTTTAATTTTATGATACAGAGATAAATGGTTAAAATAAACTTTCAGGAAATGTCCGAAGTGCAATATGGTGTCAGCTCAATCTCCAATACTGAGCGTACTGAATTGTGTAACTGACATTAGCTGTTGATCATAAAGTGCCCTCTAAATCAGAGAGAGATTAAAATATTTTGCTTTGTTTATGTGTAATCCATTTCTCTGAAAATTGGTATCATATGTTGGTCTATATGGAAATTCTCCAAGGGGCAGAAAAGTCCATTCTCCAACTGATCCGACTACTGTCTACTTAATTACCCACTGGGATCAGAAAGGGTCAAGTTACTTCTGCACAGTAAGCCTGTTAAATTCCCTTGCTAGGCAGCCCCTAAATGGAGCTTCTAGAACTTGGAGGAATTACAAATATCTGTGTGTCACTAGGGTTGGAAGGAGGCAGGGCTTAATGACCAGCTGAAATGATTTCACTGTGTCCTTAACAATGAGAACAGGGTTTCTTCAGTAAGAGACTCTAATAAACTCACTGTAATATTGCATGACTAGTGAATGGTGTAACTTATTTGATCCGATATTGGTTAATAAAAAAGTTACAGTATATTCTAAACAGTAAAGGTCAATTTCCAAAGAATTTAAATACAAATTAAAAATGATAAGCACTCAAATGAATATTCTACTGACTGGAATGTTCTTTCTTTCATGACTCACAAGATACCTTAAAGGGCTTCAGAGATATCATAAAGAACAAAAGATGTTTGGGCTAGTTAACCAAGAATTCCGGTTGAAAGAAAGGCCAGTTTTTAGCATTTGTCTTCTCTTCAGCTCCCTCTGATCCTCTCAAGCTTTAACCTTCAGGGCAAGGCAGGGTGAATGAAGAGCTCTCCTACCTCCACCAACCACTATTTTTCTAAAAGCTTACTGAGGAAGCTCTTTCTCCTGATTTATTATTAGATTTGTTTTTATCTGTTATATGTCAGGTACAGTGCTAGGCGTGAGGAGTACAGCAGAGTAGTATAAAAACAGAGCTCAGAAACTGGTGGGGGAGATGAAGCAATGACCAGACAATTATAGCGCCTCAAGATACACTAGTTTAGAAGTCCAGGATGCCATGGCAGCAACCTTGGGGAATGGGCTGGGGAAATGAAGGTCACACTCAAAGTAAGTGACACATAAGTAGAATCTGAATGACCATGTCGAATTCCTGATGAGCCTAGTGTGAAATCCAGGTAAGCACTACTGAAAACCCATGAAGGCTGACTAATATCACTCAGTAATAATCATTTTCATTTGCTGGGACTACTATGATATTCCAGGTATGGTGCTGGATTCTCTCCATCCATTTTTTCATTTAATCCTCATTGCAGCTTTGTGGAGTAGGTATTGTTGTCATTTTTCAGATGGGGAAGTAGAGGTTCAGAGGTTGAGTTAACTCCAGGTTAACTACCTAGAAAATGCTAGACTTAGATCATTTGTCTGAGTTCAATGCCCTTTCTCTTCATCTCTATTCCATGTAGCCTACAAGGGGCTATCTATCCCTTCACCATGGGAGTGGGGTACAGACTGGTCTCAGAAACTCCATGAAATTAACTGCAAGGTATTATGTGTATAGGGAGATGGTCCATTGTTTTAAATTGTCAGAGTGACTAATGATCCCTCTCAAAATATTGTTAAGAGTTCTTATATTCCTATAGATCACTTGGACTTCTTCAGAATTATTCTTCAAAGATACTCCGTGGCTTCATCCCCATAAAGTTGGTGAGTTTTGAGAAAGTACTCGGTTTCTATGCGTTGGGGATTTTGGTACCTACCACACCAAAAGAAGACCCCAGAAACAAGAGTGACCAACTCCTGTGTTGGCAGGGGTCAGGCAGGTGACATAAATCTGTAAGTTAGTGCCGGGTGTTAGACTCTATAGGTTCTGGGGGAAACTAAGGTTAACCAAAGAGAGCAGGTGCCACCTGAATGCATTCAATCTTGTCTTTCTTCAATAAATAGAGTGTGGGTCAAAGGAATTATATTTTTGAACTGGATTTATTCCTTGAGTTGCCGATTTATGATGCTTGCTAGAGGATAATCAGGAGGAATATATTGTCAGTGAAGAGGCTGCTGTGGGCAGAGAAGATCCATGAACTTGGACTAAATCTAATAACCAGTGTAGTGCTGCTGTGAAAAGTTATGTCTTGCTACAGAGATGTCCCATATATCCCCTGCCCCAGAGATGCATAGCCTCCCCCGCTATCAGCATCCCCTACCAGAGTGGTACATTTGTTACAATTGATGAACCTAACACTGACATATCATTATTACCCAAAGTCCACAGTTTACATTAGAGTTCACTCTTGGTGTTGGACATTGTATGGGTCTGGACAAATGTATACTGACATGTATTTACCATTAGAGTAACATACAGAGTAGTTTCAGTGTATGAAGGTTCTGCTCAATTTTTCTGTGAACCTAAAATTGCTCTAAAAATATAAAGTCTGTTAAAAATTATGTCTCGGTATTAGCACTATAAAACCAGAGATAATCAAATGTACTTTTGATTTCCATCATTGGAAAATGAAATAATCTGGATGGCTGACATACAATACTTGTTAAGAATGTGGCCTCTTTTGTCCCCACCAAGATCAAAGCTCAGAATTGGTGACAGATTCATCAAATTTAGTCAAATCAAACCAGAAAAGTAGGCGTCCAAGCTGAACTCAACTCTGCTTTTGCTCTGCTACTTTTCTCTTCCTCATCCTTCCTTCGGAAAGCCCTCTCTCTTTAGTATGGCAGAGACAATGCTATGTATTCAGGTCATCCTATCTATTTTTATTTCTGAGAATAGAGCTAGGTTACATTTCCCAACTTCCTCTGTAGTTAGGTGTGGGCAGAAATGATGTACGCTACTTCTAGGCTTGGCCCCCTTAACAAAACCTCTGTTGAGCTCTTCCATGGATCACCCTCTTCCCCTGCAGGCTAGCCAGATACAGAGGGACTGAGTAGCTATTTACCAGATAGAAGGAACCTGGTTCCCTGAATTACCACTTGAAGCAGAGGTTTCTCCCACATCCCCAGGGCAACCCATTTGGACTATGAGCAAGAAACAAAGTATTATTTTGTTAAGCCCTTGAGAGTGCATGTTTTTTTTTTCCCCTCTGTTTTCTATATATTTGTTAGGTTGGCCTGACTATCACATTTACCAACTCAAATCCTATTCGCCTTTTAAAGCTTCTACAACATGTTTCTCTTCTGGAAAGCCTTCCCTGCAAATTCCAGTTCATTCTGGTGTCTTTGTTTTCTAACCTACAGAAGCTGGTTTTTGTTTTTGTTTTTGCTTCTTTAAGTGTGAATTTTCCAATCATGTTCTGTCCAGGCAATAACTCCTTGAGGGGGAAAAAAAACTAGATTTTATTGTGCTTTACTTTTACATCTCAACAAATCCAGTAGCCCTGGACACAGATGTTCAATAAAACATGCTGAATTATAGACTTAATTGTCACATGTTTACAGATTTCCCTCAACTTATGATGAGGTTATGTCCTGATAAACTCATTGTAAGCTGAAAATATCATTAAGTCTAAAATCGTTTAATATGTATTACCTACTGGACAACATAGCTTAACCTAGCCTACTCTAAATGTGCTCAGAATACTTATGGTAGCCTACAGTTGGGTAAAATCATCTAACACAAAGCCCATTGTATCATGAAGTGTTGAATATAGCATACAATTTATCACATACTATATGGAAAGTGGAAAATAGAATGGTTGTATTTTGTGATCATGTGGCTGGGTGGTGCGGCTTGCAGCTGCTGCCCAGCATCATGAGAGTATTGTACTGCATCTTGATAGCCTGGGAAAATATCAAAGTTCAAAATTCAAAGTATGGTTTCTACTGAATGCGTATTGTTTCTGTACCATGGTGAAGTAAAAAAAATTGTAACTTGGGGACTGTCTGTACATTGAAATGCACCTAAGTTAAATCAAATAAAGCATGTCGTGAGGTCAAGAGCGTCACATAAATTTCTCTAACAGTGAGTTTAGAAAGAAGATAATGATACATGCTCTCTCTAAAGACTTTTAAGAGGAGTACAGTCCCCTATCAATTAGTGATGATTAGCATATGGGGGGGAAGTGGGTTACCAACCAAAAGCAAATAGAATGAGAACCACAGATCAAATGAACTGCAAATAAATTTGATGCATGTAGCTTCCTACAATGAATAGCTCAGACTCCCTCAAATCCACTTTGCTCTGTCAAAGCTTTGTGTTATGATCTTGTGATGTCTTTCAATCTTACCATCTCAGGAGTACTAAAGAAACAGAAATGCCTCAAGATTTTGCCTTAATTTGCTTCACTTCTTTGCCTTCCCATAAGAAAAAGCAGAGAAACCACTGGCTCCAGGGTCACATCAGGGGATCTGGGTTCCAGGCTGACTTCTGTCACAGATTAGCTGTAGGGCTTTGAGTAAGGCACTGAACTACTCAGTGTCTTGATTTCCTAACCCATATCCTACCTACTATACAGGGTGAAATGGTGTGAGGCTCACAAGAGCCAATGAAATGGAAGTACTTTGAAAAGGATTCAGTGGTGCTAAGTAGTGTCCCAATTGCTCAGTAATTGCTATGATTCTTTCTGAAAGGGACTTTCCTGAGCCTAGAATCATGGATGAACATTTCCTCATAGGCCCTGCTCTAACATTTTAGGCTTTTCTATGTTGGACAGGCATAGTATACGATTTAAGTCCATAAAACATTATGTAACCCTTGTCAGTAGCAGAGTTGCCCTATGTTAGATTCACCATAGACAAGGCAGCGGTTGAAAACAATTTTGTTAGCTTAGGGGAAATACTGCACTATTGAATGGTTGGTATAAAAACCTTCAAGCTAAAAAACAAAAAACAAAAAACAAAAAACAAACCCTTCAAGCTTTTATGAGATGGCTAAAGTTTTTATCCAGAGAATCAAATAAATGAGGCTCCATGCTATGCAACTGGCTCAGGGAGTTCCTGGGCCAGAGGTGGTGGTGGTGGTGGTGTCTCAATATATAACAATGATATCAGATACTAGTAAAGGTATGAATTCTTTTTCCTTGTTTTAAAGATGTAGGTGTGTGTGTGTGTGTGTGTAAGAGAGATTGGGGTAAATAGATGGTTCTAGTTCAAGTTGAAATGCACATCTCTCATTTTATTTTTGTGTTAGAGTTCTTGTTTAAAAGATGCCTGCAGGCTGAGATTTAAGGGGACTCAGTACATATGGGCTAAGATAAATGAGGTTTACCAAATGTAAGCTGAATATTTTATATTCCTTCCCCCCTTAAAAATTCTTAAAACATCAAGCAACCATATCTGGGACACTACTCAGATACATTTTGAAGAAATGCCTCTGTCATCCTAAGGAAACAAACTGCCTCGCTAGAACATTATGTGAACAATTAGCCTGAGGAGGGAAAGTTCATTTATTGCCCATGGACCAGCAAAAAACTAATTGCAGTTGTTACACTCTAGGGAAAATGAGTCTCTCTCAAGGTATGTGAACGACTGAGAGGTCCTAATAAAAAAGCAAACTAAGTACAATACCTTGGCCTGAATACTCAATAAAAGCAGGATATGAGGAATTAAGCCTGACAGTGCTTACTATTTACAAAAGTGGGCTAACTCAAGAAGAATTAAAATTTCTGTAGGATAATTATTTGCATGTAGTGCCCATTCAAAAACAACACAGAAGGCCCTTTTAAAATTCTTCCAACATCTGTACATCTTGATTAACGAAGCTAACATTAAAAGAGAGGTTCCCAAAGTCAGAAATGGTAGACAGTCATTGGCAAAAGGTAAGGAAGTGTAACAAATACTGCATGAATATAATTTTTAAACCTCTTAATGGAAGTTTAAGAGACATTTAGGAGGACCAATGTGGGCTCAATCAATATATGAGTATAACACGCACACACACACAAACACACACAAATACACAAATATGACAGCTGAGTAAAAAAAAAATAGTCAAAGCAGTTGCTTTATGAGACAAACAACTCTTTTCTTTTCTACATCCTCACGTACAAGCTCGACATTCGGGAGGCCTAAGGTTTTCTTGAAAGGCATTGAAAACTACTGGGGTGCCTTGTTCATAAGGGGCTGGACTCTTCCCTACCCTTGTCTTGACTGCGATTGGGGTTTCCACAGCCATCCCCACCTTTTTTCTCTAAATTCAATCACTCAGACATGTTCATGGGAGATATGGGAGGAGGAGGAAGAATCTGGGTAGAAGCTGGGTGATCCCGTTGAGACTAACTGTCAGAACTTCCCATAATCTCCCCAGTGCTCAGGTGTGTGCCTTTGTCTACTGGTGAGAATAAAGGCTGAGCTGCCCATGTCAGTGGATTACTGTAAAGACCAAATAAAATAGCATCTATTTTGCATGCAAAATCTTTCTGAAAAGTTAACACAAGTGATATTCATATTTATGTTTTCGATTAACTGTTAGCTTTCTGGCATCATCCTGGGGTTGATTGGCTACATGATTACCTGCTTCAGCATGGCTTGACTCAGGGCTCAGGAACCTGATGTGTAGTCCTGTCAGCATCTCTGCCATGCTGGCGATGATGATGAGTCTGTACAGGGTCCTGTGTTACTTTTCCAGTCAATTGGTCTATGTCATGGCTCTAAAACATACTTTTCCCTTTGCCATCACCACATATTTGCTTTCCCTGTGCGTGGAGGGCCCTTTCTTTCTCCTAGCATCCCAATCCTGCTCATCTTTCAGGACACAGCACAAGTCTAGCCTCAATAATTGGAATATATGAACTGAAGTGACGACTTTCAAACTCTTGATGGAGGTCTTCCCTTGTCAATTAAATCAAACAATTTCATCATTCTTTTCTGATGGTAGAAATCTTCTGAATGTATTAGAAATCATGTTTTACCAATCCCAGTGGGTAGGAATAAGGATCACAAAGAGGTATAGTGTTGTTAGGTTGCAGATCTAAAGTCGGGCCTGTGACTACGAGAACAGGGTATCTTGGCTGGACTCACTCAAGAATGCACTTTAGATACGAGTTTGGACCATTTTAACAAATTCATTTCAGGACCATCCTAACCTTCACAGGAAGGGCTGAGTTATTCATTTCCCATTTAGTGTTAGCTTTTTGCTCTCCACTGTCCTACTTTCTCTTCTTTGATCTTATTCCTTTTTGAGTTCACTTAACCTAACCTATCAAGAATGGAGGTTAGAATCTAGCTTCTAGTTTTCTTTCCCCACGTGTCCAGCTCTTTTTCAGACTCCTTTCCTTTCTTCCACCTCTATTCCCCCTTCTCATTTTTCTCTCCCCTTTTGCCCAAATGACTGCTCTCCATTCTCTGAACCCTAGGAAAGTTTACAGTTTATATCACACAACCTAATGCTAGATTATAGTCTTCTCTGAGGATTCCTCTCTTTTCTCCTCAACCAGAACATATTCCACTCATGGGCAGGGACCATGTCTTTTTAGTCCACTTATAATTTCCAAATTTTCCCATGCACACCAGATTATTTGCTGCTTGAAAAGCTTAACAGAACGGTGGAGTTCAGTGAACATGGTTCTTTTTCTAACAAGATCTACTGGGAGTGTGATGAGGGTCTGACAGAGTAGTGAAAATCAGTGGGAGTCTTATAAGTAGTATAGTGGGGTCACTGACACTGGTGTCTTATCGACACCAGTTAAATATGTTGAAAGTCTTAATTAAGATGATGGCATTTCTGGATACCTGTTTGATAACTGGGAGGTCTTTGTTGTCACAAGAGATCACCGCAGTGTTTGGAGACAGCATTTAGCTGTGTGCTCCTGCCACACAGGAGTGCTTTCTATGTTAATGGAATAAAGTACTAAGATCTATAGTAGAAAGAGAACAATTTGAGCAATTAGAAAAAAACCCAAATTAATAACAGCCAGTCTAAATTAATAACCGTGAATCTAAGAAAGGAGGTAAAACACAAGGAAATGGAGGCATTTAAAAATACAGCCAGATACCATTTTTTGTGCAACTGCAGTGGTTCCTTAATTCAAAAATCTCTAGCATTTCCAGGAACTAGGAAGGTATCAATTTAGGGCCACTTCAGAAGGCAGCAGTTTTGGTTTTTAGTTAATTGACAATTTTTTTTAAACATCCAAGGAGATAATTGGAATCAAGTCATGCTGTTAAAACTAGACCAGATATCCCTGGAAAATAAGGGAGGGCCCAGCATTAGTAAACAAAACAAAACAAAACAAAACAAAACAAAACAAAGCAAAACACCCATCTCATAACAGAGATCTTGAAGGTGCTAAGTGTTGATCTGTGGTTTTTCAAAAATTTCAAGCCTAACAGGCTAAAATCAGGAGTTTTAAAAGTAGTCCTCTTCCAGACCACTCTCCCCAGAAATGCCCCCAGTTTTACTATTCTGAGAAAGGTGGACAGGTGCCTTTTGAGAGACAAGTGTGCAGGGCTAGTAGTCTGTCTACAGTTTTGATTTTACTTTGTTCAAGAGAACACAGGGAAAAGATTATAGAAACCAAAGTAGGTAGTTTTGGCAGAAGCCATTCTGATGGGTTTTGGCTTGGGGAGGGGCAAAGCAGACCTATCAATCTATTACTCCAGCTTCAGTTTCCTTGGGTTAGAGATGCCTTCCAAAATGGGGAATGATTCCTGAGCTCTAAGGGAAACTACGCTGTAATCAGCTTTATTTCCTGAGTAAATACTGGTAAAATCAAGCACCTCCCCACCTTCCTTTTCCCAAAAACTTATTACACAGTCTAACAAACTTTTTGAAAAAACAAATGGAATAGCTAGTAAATGAAACTGGAAGAAAAATAGAGCAAATAACATTGGGGCTTCCTGGCCAGGCTTTGATAGTTGGGGCTTGAAGATAACTTTACATTTGAGTTATTAAGCCTTTGATTCCTCAGGGAGAAACTTTAAATGGGCCAGGACTCACTCCCAAGGAAACAGTGACTTTCTTTGGGCAACAATAAAGCTGACTCATTCTATTGAGACTTTTTTTTAATATTGAGGAAGTTCACTGTCAGGTATTCAGGGAAACCCACCTATGGACACACACTAGAGGTGCTAGAAGGCTCTACAGCCTCAAATCCAATCAGAACGAAAAGAATGGATGTATGCTGGCCACTGTAGGAGGCCTTAAAGACCCTACTCCAGGGCCAAATACATCGGTGTGCTCCAATACATCGGTACTCGTGCCTTACAGGTTGTTAAGTATTTTGAATATCATCTTTGCATGCATGAATGCCTTATTTAAAACAAACAGTGGAATTATAGAAAGGGAATTGTTAGGTATAAACTTGCAAGTAGCTTTCTAAACCCTACTTTTGATTTAAGATTTTTTTTAATTATGAAATATTTCAAATGGTAGACAACTCAGAAAATAGCATTACACGCTGCCTTGCATCTACCACCTGAATTTAACAGATGTTAACATTCACTTCACATGGGCTCATAAAAAAATAGAAAGAAAATGTTATGAATACAGACAAAGCCCCATGTCCTTATCCCTATTCCCTGTTCCCTTCTCTCCCCAGAGGTAACTACAGCCCTGCGGTTAGCGTGCGTCACTCCCATGCACCTTTTCACACAGTTTCTACATCTGTATGTGTCTACAAATAATCTGGTAGTGTTTATGTGCTTCAAAAACTTATGTCAGAGATGGATCATGGTGATGACAGTACAACCATGTGAAAATGCTTAATGCTTCAGAATTGTTCACTTGCAAATGTTGAAAATGGTAAATTTTTATATTTTATATATTTAAAATGGTAAAATTCAAAATTCAAGTTTCGTATATTTTACCACTATAATATGCTGATATTATGCCATATATTTCTTTTGCAATTTTCTTTAATTCATGTAACTTTGTTTTGTGACCACTAATGTTTTTACTTGTAGATGTAGTTAATTCAGTTTTACTGTTATGCAAGATTTTTCCATGTGACTAAGCTGCTATTGATGGATTGTTAAACTGTTTCCTTTTTTTTAACCACAGTGACATCCTAGCACATGTCTCCATTAGCACATATGTACTTATGACTTCCCATAGCTTTTCCTTCAGTTAAGTATTTTAAATACATGGTTGCAATTTTTTCCCTTTAGTTGGACAATGTATTTTGCAAGCAAACAGAATTCAACTAGGGCTGTGAATATTCAATCTATAAAGTTTGACAGAAAAGAATTTGAATATAGTCAAACAATTTTGAAACCAAAATGATTATTACTGGTCTTGAAAACAATCCAGTTAATAAGTTATTGGTTTTAAAACTTATTTACTCATCCTTGTTCTCCTCTTCATACTTTATTTAGTACTTAATCTGTGCCAGGAACTGGCTTAGCCCATAGTGTGTCATTTCATTCTCGAGAACCCTGTAAGGAAGGTAGGTGCACCATCTCCATTTTACCGATGAGAAAACAGTGGCTCGAGGAAGTGACTAATCAATTTGAACTCAATTTTTTCTGCCTGACCTTAAAGTCTCTAGTTTTAAACTACCCCAAATGCTTCCTGAGTTTTGCAAATGTCACAGGGCCCAAGGGAGAAGAACACATAGTACAATTCAAGGGTTACTGAAAGGGCTGTCCATTTGCCTTAAAAATACCTTCACTTCAGGAAGGCTTTTCTGGGAAGGCACAAACCTTAGAGACTTTAAGGAAATATATTGCTAAATCTGACCACATAGAGTTAGAAAACTTATGTATGGCTAAAAAAAGGAGAAATTACAAACTTGGAAAATATCTGTGACACATATTAGGGACAAAGAGCTGCTTTTCTAACTGACAAAACACAAAGATCAACAGCTCAGTAGAAAAGCTGGCAGAATGAGTTTACTGAAAAACACGAATGGTCACAAGAGATATGAAAGGACACTCAGCTTCGTTTACAATTAAAGAAATTCAAATTAAAGCTACAGGGTACAAGACACTATTTCCCACTGGTCACATGGGCATACACTAAAAGGCTTAATGATACTCAGAGCAGCTAAGCGTATGGCAAAATGGGCATATTTCCATACTGTTGGTGAAAATGTGCTCAATCTTTCAGGAGGACAATTTGGTAATATCGAATACCGCTAAAAATGAACCCTATGTATATATTTACAAAACTGCTCCAGTATTATAGGACCTAGGTTGTTCAGCACAGTACTTTAGTGGTTAAAAAAAAAAAAGCAACAACATGTCCATCTAGAAGCAAATGGCTCAATCAATTATGGGATACCCATATGCTGTAATATTATACAGCTCTTCAAAACAAAGAGGTAGGTATACACATGTTTTTATAGAAAAGTCTTCAAGATATTTTATTAAATGAAAGAAGCAGGCTGAAGAGTAATCCATATGCTGTGATTCCTTTCACGTCAGGGGAGAAATATATAAAGGTCTCTAAGGAATCAGAAGGAACTGTTAACCTTGGTTATTTTTAAAAAGAGGGACTAAGTTGTGTGAGTTTGTGGTGAAGAAGCGGGAATCTGCTTTTTGTACCTTTCTATAGAGTTCAAACTTTCTAATCATACTCACATGTTACTTCTCTATTTTTATGTTTCAATATCAACAGGGCTTAGCTAGATGGTGAGATTATAGGCCATTTTAATTAGTATTTTTCTACTTCTTTTTCTTATAGGATAACAAATGTAATTGAAATATGTTTACAGTTGGCCTCCTAGGATGCCTTCAAAGACTTTCATTTAGGTTTCTTCCTTGACTTACAGTGTTAGCCCTTTCAGCAGGTCTCCAGTAACATGCTCAGATCAGAGGAACCCACTGTCAGTCATCAGTACTGTGACACCCTAGCTGGAGAGCAGTCATGTAGGCAAGCAAGGAAACCTGAAACCTCAGAGATTGGCCATAGGACAGGGTAGTGTGTGTGTGTGTGTGTGTGTGTGTGCGCGCGCATGCGTGCATGTGCGTGAATATTTATTTTAAAATGTTTTCTCTTTTGTGCAGTTATAAAAATAATAAATGCTCAGAAAAATGAGAAGAAAATAAAGTCACTCAATATTCCTTATGCAGCAATGATCACTGCTAACATTTAAACTTCCTCTTTTAAATTTTTATTTATTTACTTTAGAGAGAGAGTACACACAAGTGGAGAGGAGCAGATGGAGAGGGAGAAGGAGAATGAATCTGAAGCAGACTTCCTGCTGAGCATGAAGTCCAGAGGGGCCTGACCCCACCATCCTTGAAATCATGACCTGAGCCAAAACCAAGGGCCGGATGGTTAACCAACGGAGCCATCCAGGTGCCCGTAGATAAACTTCCTTTTGCACTTTATCTCTTAAGTACACAGTACCCCTACACCCTTACAGAGGTAGCAGCATGTGGTTTATACAGTTGTATTCTGAACTTTCCATTGAGTAATATTTTGTGAATATTTTCCTTACACCTGCAAGGGTGTGCCAAGGTTTGGGGACTGTGGGAGTGGTCTGTCTTGAGTGCTGACAGCAAGGGGAGTGAATTTTCACTAGAAATAGTAAAAACAATAATAAAACTGATGAATAGCAGGTCTGTGTTTACTACCACCATTCACGGGAAAGTCTAAACAATGTCACTGATGAAACAGTTCTCTCACTGTCATCCCCTTTTAAGTATACCACCGTGTCTGCCCAGTTCTGAAAAGAGTGGGAAGAGAATAGGGTGCATTTCTATATAGGGGTGACAGGTTGAGGGCTGGGCAAGGGCTCAGTTAGTCAGGGGAATCACTGAACCAGGGAAGAAATAGGAGCCATTTCCAACATGTCCTACTTGATCAGTTTACTGCTTAGATTCATCCAGCTTAGATAACTTCAGAGAATCCATTGGACTTAAAAAAAAAACAAACAAACCCTAGGAGCTGTCTTTTTTTATGTGCATATAACTTAAGTCATTAGTGCCTTCAAAACACTGATCTAAATGCTCTGTGTGGTGCCATCTATAATATTTGGGCTGAAATGGCCCAAACTGCAATCAACTGATCAATTACAAAAATAAAAATGGTCCTTCTGGTTCCATTTCCAGCTGTGTTTTAGCTCGTGATGATGTTAAAATCATGGATTTCCAAAGACGTATGAGTTTGCTGCATGTTGCTTGAGTTTTACACTGTACATGTGCTAATTCACCCAGTATTGCTGGAGGATCAATGAAGCTAAAAACATCTGATGACTTCTCTGCTGTGGAGTGAATGTTCTGGATTCTCTGGGAAGTCAAGGCACTGTAGATTTCAGATTCCTTCAATAATCAGCAAAGCATGCTAGACTCACCAGGAAATAACTTCCTCTTTGTTTTGATAGCTCCATGCATTTGGTAAACTTGAAATTATTAGGCCATCATGTATTGATGGTAGAGCAATATGGGACCATGATCAAAGGTGTAGCTCTAATACAGTTTCATGTTTTAGAACCTTAAAAACAAACATTTTGCATTGAAAGAAATTTCCTAATTAACTTCCGCAGAATTTGTACATTATAACATCTTACCCTGCTGGAGAAGACTGATAAAGCAAACGTACTACCTTCTGCTGAAGAGAAACTGTATTTAGAAGGAACTTGCTATTCTCATAAAACTTTTAATAGGAAGAAGTGAATCAAATTCCTTAATTACCATTTTATGGTTGGTAAAAGGGCAAATTACATGCCATCCATTTCTAAACTTCTAAATGTCTCTGGTGCTTTTAATTAAAGCTGCCATCTAGAAACTACTAAAGCAATTTTATGCAATTAGTTATTTATAGGTTACCATAATACACCACTCAAAATATGATTTCAGTGATTTGCAGTCTGTTTGTGTGTGATCTCTGTCATTTTTGTTTAGTGGGGAGGGAGTTCTTTTTATCAGCTGAGGTGATTCTTCAGGGGACAGATAAAGCTGTGACACTGCGGAGCTGTGATAAGGAGGCAAAGTTATCTTGGCTAGTGATCTAAATAAAAAGAGGAAGAATCATAATTCCATACTGTTTGTCTTGATATGTAGGGGTCTATGTTTTATCTTAGACAAAACTTCAGAGGAGAAGTATTATTACAGTTACTCCCCCATTTCTCCCCACTTTGCCACCATTGTGCTAGGTACCTAGCATCTCATTTCCTCATGCTACCCTAGGGTTAGCTCCCACCTTGGCTTGTATCCGTCAGGTGATCTCATTGGTCCAAACACACCCAGCCTGTGCTTCATATGCCCTCAAGGCCCCCATAAAGTGTTTTAATGAGGAATTCAGGTTTTGCTCTCTCACGCAATACCCTGCACTAAACACTGAAGTTCATATCTGAAGAAAACCCTTATGAAGTGACTTTAATGGCAAAACGGTGGGCTGCTAAGGAAATTACTTTGGTTAGCTGGGCCTTCGTGGGCTCCCCAAAGTACAACATGCACAAGGAGACAGCACTGGCATTATTGAGTTTCAACATTGAGAGGGATAAACTAGTCAGTCACATACAACTCTTGAATCCCATTCTACCTTGACTCTTGCTTCTTTTGTGTCACTGTTCCTTTTTGGAAATGATCAAGTCTCAGACGGACTTACAAGGACACGGAACTTGCCTCCCTCCAAAGTCACTTATTCTGTGTTTGGGTTACTATTATAAGTAGTGTTGTTATTGGCAACAAAACGGTAAGCCTGATCCTAATGGTGGGTAACATTTCACGTGTCCACACTACTGCTGGGCAGTGCGCTTTGCAATGCACTTTACGTGTACTACCGAACACCATTGTGTAGGCACTATTAACTAGTATTCTATCTTCACAAATGGGGCAGCCACAGCTCAGGGAACTTAGGCGACTTATTCAGGGTCACACATTTAGTGAGTGGTGAATCTGCGATATGCATCCAGTTCTGTTTGATTCCAGAATCTGGGAACTTATTTCTCATGGTATTTGGCCTCTTAAATACTATCTCTGTGTTTGTTAGAATATTATGCATGTATGAAAATTAAAATAAATGCAGAAGAAAAAGTCATTTAATAGTGCATTTGTAGCTTTATAAAACTTAAATTAACTCAATCCAGGTTCCTCTGTATTAACTATTGATGTTTCCTGGACCTTATTGCCAAAGCTAAACCTCTGTGCCTTCCTTTGTCTGACCTCACACCAACAGTTTGATGGCTTTAGGATTCTGACAGAACAGCAAGAAAGGTTTTCAAGTTCCAGCTGCTGACATAATATAAGGTCAAAATCATTTGGCTATCATAGGCAGAGGCATTGGAACAACTGCGAAGAACACGTTAAACTCTGATTCTGGTCGCATAAGAGACACTTAGTCCTCTGGCATAGCTACCATAAGCTAAGAGATCAAAACTGTAGTTTCAGAAAGAAATCTCTAGTAGTGTACACAGCACAGGATCACTGAGCAGTAAAAAACAAATATTTTTCCTGAATTTTAAGTCTTTGTCAAACACATTTTTCTCAAGGCCCCTCTGATTCTAGGACAAGGATGTCAGAGGAAAGTTCTCATGGAAAATGCCTTGAAGCTGAGCTGGGAATTTGGCCATGGGCGGTAGAATGTTGATATTACCCAGAAAGCCTTTTTCACCAATTGGCTCTCCCAAATCTTTCCTAACCTTACTTTCTCATTTTTATCAGAATAGATCTAATTCTTGGAGAACACCAAGGTTACCAGAACGGAGTACCATCAACCTTCTGGCTCCTTCTACCTACAAACTTGTCTTTATCACTATACCTACCATTATTTGAGGATGGTCTCTCCAATGTCCCTTCCCTTTCAAGGCCTACTCCCTCCCAGTTTCCTCCAGATCTGGTTTCATCATTTGTTCTCTGTTTTCTGTATCTTTTCATTTACTTATAACCAATACCATATCTCCTATTGATGAAACCTCCCCTGAGTGCCCTGTCCTCTCACTACGTTTTGCTTTATCTCTTGCATCAAAACTTCTCAGAAGAGTGACCTTCTCTAGAGGTATTTATTTTCTTTCCTCCTATTGGCTAATTAAATTACTGAAATTTGGCTTCCATCCCTACTGCTTTTCAAACCACCAACAGCAGGTCACCAATGAACTCTTCATTGCCTAATCCAATGGCTACAAGTGTGAAATATTTCATATGACTTTCCATATCTTCTTGAAACAAATGATTCTTTTGGCTTCCTGGATACCAATCTCTTTGTTCACTTCCTTCTGAAGCCCTCTTCTCTGTCTCTTTCCTTAGATTCCCTTCCATTGCATCTCCTATACATATCAGTACTCCCTATGATTTCTTTGCCCCAGCCTCACTCTAGTGCATGTAGTAACCCGTCACCAAAACAGTTTATAAAAAATGCATGCATTAAATGGTTACATCACTCTCCCTTCAACTCCTTTGCCTATAGGATAAAATCCAAACTTCCTATTCTTGCCCCTGCTCTTCCTATAACCCTTAAATATTTTTACTTCAACACTACTGATTTATTTGTAGGTTCCTAAATGTATCACTCATTTTACTCATGTTGCAGCTTGCTTGTAATTTTGGTGAGCACTGCCTTAGTGTCAATCCCAATGGTTATGCCACTGTGATGGATCATGTATATAAGGAGTTTGGGGAAAACCTGACTGTTCTCCATTGCATAGGAGAACCGAAGGAACATTCTCATACCTGTTTGTGCACCATACTCTCTCTCTTAGACAATGGCGACATCAGCAAGATGTTACCACTTTGAGTTTTAGCATCTTTCCATTTGCCTCAAATTTAGCATTTCAGAATAGCATGTAGATGCCAGGGGAGTCAGTAGAGCTTCAGGATGTACCTCAGCTATATCTGTGTAAGGTCAAAACCAGATTATTTTGTCTAGACTTTATCTTACCTAGATTTCTTAATTGTTAATAAAAAAGTGATGTCTGTATGATTAGTGTCATGAATACCCTAAAAACACTTCTGGAAATTGTCAAGATTTAAGGATCATTTCCCTCCTAAGGAATGGGTCAGGAGCTGTTTGCACTCATCTGGGTATTGCCTAAGTCCTGCTGAGATCTGAGGTCAGTTTGCTTAAAGATGCACAAGAAAATAGAGATATAATCCTTGATGAGGTCCAAGAGAACCAAATTAAGTCATCGATTAATTTCATCTTGTCCAGTCACTCCTTCACCCTCTGTATCTACTTATAAAAAATAAATGTATTCAGCTTGTCACAAATTTTATTTTATATTTCCACCTAGTACCATTTCACATTCTGCTTAAGTACTTGGTCATCTATTACATGACTCATTAGTTTGAGTTCTCTGTAGAATTAAAGAAAGTTGCAGTAAAAATAATAAATGGAACCTAAGTTTCAACTACATCATCCATGCATGTTTTAAAAGCATCTTTCAAAGTCAATTCAAACTCAAATACAATGCCAGGGATTAGCAGGCCATCAACTTCTTTCCTAAACTTTTTGCCTTGCCCCATTACATTGAGGTATTGATGAGTAAAATGGCAAGTGTTTCTCTTTATTGGGATTCAACTCAAAGTGCATAAAACTGGATCAGATAAAGACATTTCCAGGAGAAGTACCCAGGGGCTATCTTATATGAAATTCTATTCTGAGAAGCTTCCACTTTTCCTTTAAAAAAATCTGTAATTACCAGTTGTAATCAAGAAATTTAATAAAGTTAGGGTTTCCTGCCTGCATCACTTAAGAAAAATTTGGTGAAGGTCTTAACTGCAGAGTCTTCCGAAGAGATGTGACAAGGTTTCCTGAAGATGTATTTGAATAATTATAGTTATAGACTATGTAAGTGCTGTGTAGTGCACTAGGAGTATACCACTAGGTCAGAAAAACCAGAAAAATAGTTTTATGAGGAAGAGGAAACTTGACTGAAAGTCATTTTTCTTGCAAATAAAAATATTTTGCTCCTTTTGAATATGTGTCATCAGATAAAAAGCATTTTCCAATATTTCCTACCCTCCCAGAAAAACCAGAGATCATGGATTTTAGCTGAAAGACAGTGGGGTAGAGTGGAGACATCACAGGCCTTTTTTTCACCCCTATCATGGTTTTGAATTCCAGTGTTACCTGTAAACTGTGAACTTGGATAAATTTCTTAGCCTATCTGAGTCTCTGTTTCCTTATCTATAGAACTAGGGGAGATGCAATTTACCTTGTGCATCCTTGTGAAGATTAGACATAACATATTGTAAAATAGGTAGCACAGCCTAAGTTACAGCTATGGTTATTGCAATACACTGGAGCTGGGAGGGAGAGCATCCCACAGCCTCAAGTTTACAACTGATGCATCTCGGGATCCAGTGTTTAAATGACTAGTCCAGTGTAACAAAACTAGTCAATGACACCATTAAAGCGATTTTAGTGTTCTGGGAAATGAAACCTCAGCAAGGTCCAGTGACTTACACAGGGTCATCCAGAGAAACACTGGCTTTACATGGATTGAACAAAAAAGTTTAGGTTCTCTAACCTGGCATTCGTCACAATTTGCTGCCATTTAAAAAAAAAATCCCGTGGCTTCTGACCTTTTACCTTTTGCTGACTGGTTTTTAATTCCATTTGATAATTTATTCTGACTTTAGGACGAATGATCTCAAAAGCAAATTTCATTTCATCCTATTTTTAGAATAGATTCAGAAAATAAATGAGCTGTCTTGCAGATTAACATTTATTTGACTTACCTTGCATAATTAAGGACATGTTGGAGAGCCTGCCTATAATTGCAATATGTTGCTTGTTAAAGTCTTAGAGCAAGCTCTCTTTCCTAACCTAGAAATTGTACTCCCTAGATGTACATTTCCATTTTCTAGTGAACTACAGCTTTTCTTTATTAGCTTCTAGGTGGAGAGAAAAATCAAACTTCTCCTTAAAGAAATCCATTAAACATTTGCTGTCTTCTATGGGGGAAGGAAGAAGGAGCTGACATGCATGATAGTTGTAAAGCAAAAAACAAACAAATTGGTCTTTCTTGTGAGATAAAGAACCTGCAGGAGAACCTCAAAGACATCATTAGCAATTAGCAATACTCTCCCCTCAATTTGCACACTGTGCTTTAATGACTTCTTGCATGATTTTTCCTTCTTCTACAGAAGTCTATGAAATTGCCCTGCAGCATTCCATATAATGAGAATCTCACTTCTGATTGACTGCCAAGGGTGAGTGCTGTCTATATTCAGCATGAAGATGGGTGCCCTAGCTAGGCATCTAAGAGTTCTGACCTGCCAATTTCAAGAGCAGCTGATGTCTGGACGCAGGGTCTGCCATCTGAGTGATTTTGAAGATCCGTAACAGGGTCTTCAAATACTGTTAACATGGTTGAAGAAGATGTGATGGATACTTAGTGTGAGCCACATGTTTCCCTCCTTTAAACATCCTTGTTCACTCACTGGATCAGAGCAGATGTTGCTAACATCAGCTTCAATACGTTGTGTGAAAGCGTCTTGGATGGATTAGACATTCAGCTCTCTGAAGCCTGGGCCAGATGTTCTTAGGGCCCCTGCCCACTTTGGGATGAATAAAGTATACTGGATTATTATCAAGGCCACTCTTGGATAGAAAGAGGAGTAAATTAAGCCAAAGGAAAATGTACTAGTAGCCATGACAAGAAGAAAAACTTAGTTTAATATTAGCTTTAATAGATATATAAATTTTGGCACTCTCATTACTGATGCTTTAAGAGTGCATGTAAATCCTGTTCATCAGGACTCTATTATTGCTGCTTTCTAAGCAAAAGAAAAAAGGGAAGAAAGCTGCAGTGAACCAATTATTTGCTCTATTTGGAAAAGCTGAGATATTCACCCTTTATGTGGCAGGTTGAATGTGGTAGGTGAGATGAGTGGTTTTCATACAAGTAGCAACTCAAGAGGATGTCAATTTCAGGCACAATACAAGCTTGATTCCTCCCTATTTCTTATGCAGAAATCCTTATAATACCTGCAAGAATTTTAAACCTGTGTTAAAGGTGGGATCTAGCCTGATACATTCCCTTGAAAGATGAGTTGATTATATGTTGCACCTGAGTTGTGCATTCACTCATCAAATATTTGTTGTGAACCTACTATGTGTAAGATATGAGAGCTGGCACAAGAGAAGAAACATTTTGAAACATTATATCATGATACCTGGGGGGCTTATATTCCTTTAGGGGGAAAAGGCCATATTTTTTAAGCACAATTGAAACTCCTTTTAGGAACACTTGATGTAGCTAAGAGTTACCTAACCGATCAATTATAGTGGATCCCACACTGTATAAGATATTGCTGGGGAGGTGCAGAAGATTCAAAAGAAATAGTAGATGTAGTTTTTCAGCTCAAGTAGCTTGCTGTGGTAATAAAAAACCACCTATTCGTGAAAGAACTGGAAAGTAAGATGAGGCAAAATATAATCTAGTAGTAATTAGGTGGTGTAGGCCCTGTTAGAGAAATTCAGATTTAATGGGCTGGGGTTATCCAGAGGGGCTTTACAGAAGACATGGTGCTTGAATATGGCCTTGAAGAAAGGGAAGGCTTTAAACTCTGATTATAGTTGGAATTTAATCCCCATATGGCAAATGTCAAATGGCTAAAGAGTAACCTCTTAATATTTGAAATAATAAGTGACCATCTAACAAATGAAACGCATTGACCTCACTATATTTTTTGGCATGAAAAGATGTTCTTAATATAAAGTGTGAAAAGCAGATTATAGAACAGCATTCTATACTATGATTCCATTATTAGAAAATAAAATATATGACATACACAGAAAAAAGTCTAGAAGAATATATGCTAAAATATTAACAGTTGCTTTCTATATGTGGTAGGATTATGGGTGACTTTAATTAAAAATACTTCCACCCCCTTTTTTCTAATTTTTCTCCAACCAATGTGTTTTATCTGTGTAATAGTTTAAAAAGACCACGTTGGCTTCTTAAAACCAACCAAAACGAACAGTTCATAAAATCTACTAAAATAAATGTATGTGTGCACACGCACACGCACACGCACACACACACACACACACACACACCATCATGGAGAAGGAACAGAGAATAATGATTAAATAATTATGGAGATAGGGTGGACAATATATGATAAGAGACTTAAAGTTGACCGTCCTTTTGCTTAGTGGCCTAAGGTGGGAATATGATCTCAGTCTATAAAATCATGAAGCTGATTGAGAGAACACAGATTTATTCACAAATCCCAGGCAATAAAATTGAGGACTGGCTCTTGAAGATTGAGGAGTAAATTTAGGACAGATGAAAGTAAGGCCAAGTTCCCACAGAAGGCAACTCCGTTCCCCCCCAGGAATTTGTTATCCTAGGGAGGATACAAATTGAAAGTACAAATAGCTTTAAGAATAATTTAGATAAATTAATAGAAGAAAGGCTCATTAATTCTTAGTTAAGCAAGAGCCAGGAATGTCTAGAGTCTATGCGATATTCAACATATTTAACAGTGGTAGAAGGTGAGCACAGACCTGACCCCAACCAGTGCAGGCCACAGTACTGAAGCCTTATCTTTGAGGCTCTTTGCTGGATCAGGCGTTAACATTTTAGTTGCTGGACTGCTGGGAGTTTCCAGGTACTAGTCTTGGGGGAGGATGGGGTGTCAAGGAGGGCATTCAGAGGGTTCTGGGAAATAATTATCACCCAGGAAAGAAGCATTTCAACATTTTAGTAACACTTATGACTACATGAATGCATATTATCTAAAAATTAGTCCTGACCATGCTTATCTTCTGGGATGGACTTCATCGACAATGTGTGTCAGAGGCAATATTGAGATAGATGCACTAGAGTGTGGCAACGATCTTAGGAGTTTGTGTAGTCAAATGAAATCTTTAAATGACCAAAGGATTTTTTTTTTTTTTTTACCTCGGGGGCTGTTCAGCGAAGCTTCCGATGCTCTCCCGCCATCTCCACAGTGACTCTGGTCAAAGGGAAGGCACTGATCACCTGTCCCTGCCACCACTTCAAAATTTTTGGACAGATCTTTTGTTTCCACAAGAGATTTCAACCTGTAGACTTTTCGAGTGTTGGTGTCTGATAGATAAAGTGATTCAGACACAGGGTCCATAGCCAGATAGTATTTGTGAGCAGGACTTGTGCTAAGAAAGAGAAAAGTAAAGTTATTCAAAGCAGTTTTTTCAATATACATCCCCTGGGATCTGCCTTTTGTCACAAATGGAAGGTTCTCTTAAGAGATGGAAAAAATAAATATATCTTTCTCATGTACTAAAGAGATGGACACTACTTTGTTTTTCTAGTGATGGGTCTGGGTCTAAAAAAAACCTCAGTGTGTACTGCTAATCTATAATGAAGCTAGGATTTCAATACCATCCATCTGGAAGGCAGAGAAAGAAGCAGAAAAGAGAAAATTTCAAAAAAAAAGAGAAAATTTCAGGAAATATATTTTTTTCATCAATACCTTTCATATCCAGTTCTCTAATTACATACCAGATGCCTGCTTGGATAGCTTTCAGTCACCTCAAATTCAAAAAATCTCAAACAGAAGTTCACCTCTTCCTGCCTACCCCATCCTTCAGAACCCTACTTCTCCTCCTCCAGCCTTCCTGCCTACTGGGGGGCCCTACCCTCCTCCAGGCTCCTGTTGTAAATTGAAAGACATAGATACAAAGATGGAGGCATGTTGTGTAGGGAGGATTGTGCTAGAGACACATTGCCAAACCTTTCATCTCCAAGCTTCCTTTTTTTAGCTGACCATCACACTTTTCTAATCCATTTTGTCTTGTTTCAGGACATAATAGAACTGACTCTATAGGACCTTTTTGGGGGGCTCATAATCACAATCAGCTGTACCTTTTAAAGGTGATGCTAAAGTTACCTTGATTAGATTTTGGTATTCCTTAAACTCTTCAATTACATATTCACATGGAATCTCTTGTGATATTTTTACCTGCATACATGGCTGAGCTCATTCATTCATTTTGATTCTTCCTAATTCCATTTTTACAATGGTTGTAGTAATGTTGGTTTGGGAGATATTTTGCTTGATCCTAAGGTTGGATCCCCATCTTTAAAAACCCTAAAAACCTTTTAACATTTCTTGGTGTGGTAGACAAGCCTTTCTTCACTTAATAAATCCTCACTGCCTTTTAAGGCTTTACTCAGGCATCTTCTCCTGGAGAAAGCCTTCCCTAAATCTCCAGTCTGGGTTATTTACACTATATTTACCTCTATTTGGGGGATTACATATTGTATTATTTTTTAAAAATTTGTATCCCCCAATAAACCATGCGAACCTGGAGGAAATTAACCTTGGTTATCTTTGATACGCTCACAGCCCAGCACTCTGCCCCACGCCCAGTTGTCAAAGCCAAGAGCTATTCTTCACTCCCTCTTCTATCATTCTCCATATCCAGTAAAGCAGGATGCTTTTAAAGATTCTACCTCCTAAACTCTTTTCCAATCTGCCCACTTCACTTTATCTCCATGGTCATTAGTCTAAGCCTCTCATCTGAGTTCCTTCCTCAGTACGATTTCTGTATCATGTAATTGTTCATTAATTAAGAAATATTTACTAAGTGCACTAATGTGCCTAGGAACTGTGCTATGGGCCAGAGACCTACTTGTGTGTGTGATACAGCCCCTTTCTTCATGAAATTCATGGTCCAAGGGGTGAGTCAGATCAGCAAACAGGCTATGACTGTCAAGTGTGACAACAGAAGAAGAGGAGGAAGGATATGAGCAGAGAGGAGGTATAAGTGACCTACCAGCACCTATCATATTGTATTAACATTGTTTTTAAAGATAAACTGAAGTCCATATTTTATTCAGATTTCCTTAGTTTTTACCTATCATCCTTTCCCTGCTCCAGATTCCATCTAGGATACCAAATTATATTTAGTCATCATGTCTCCTTAGGCTCCTCTGGGCTATGACAGTTTCTCAGACTTTTCTTGTTTCCGATGACCTTAACAGTTTTAAAGACTATTGGTCAGGTATTTTGTAGGATGCCCTCTACTGGAATGTGTCTAATTCTCTTCTCCTGGTTAGACAGGGGTTATAGGTTTTGGGGAGGAAGACCACCGGGGTGAAGTGCCATTCTCATCAGATCAAATCAAGAGTACATAGCAATCAACATGACTTATCACTGTTGATGTTGACTTTGATCACCTGACTGGGGTAGAGTTGGTCAGGTTTCTCCAGCATAAAGTTACCATTTCTTTCCCACTTTCCATATTGTACTCTTTGGAAGGGAGTCTCTCTGTGAAGCCAACACTTGGAGAGTAGGGAATTAGATTCCACCTCCTTGAGGGTAGAATGTCTACATCAACAATTTGGAATTCTTCTGCATGAGAGCTTTATCTCTTCTCCCCCATTAATTTATGAATTCAAGAATTCATTTATATCAGTAGGGATTCATGGATATTTCTTGTATACTTTGCATTAAAACCCAATGCTACTTTATTTTGTTGCTCAAATTGTCTGGCATTAGTCACTGGGAACTCCTCCTGTTGGCCTGTGAGACCTTACCATACATCCATTAATGTGGAGTTCTTGTTTTTTGTTTTCTTTTAGCCCCTGTCTACTTTTTGGCACTACAAGATGCTCCAAGCTCATCTTTTATAGTCCTTGCCCCAGTAATGGAATGAATCATTTTGCTAGAGACCCCTGGTTCCTTATTTTGGAGAATGGTATTAGAAACCAAGATGTGAACGTGTGCTGGGGGAAAGATTCACTTTTTTTCCACATCTCTCCAATCACAGTGTAAGCTCTTTGCAGGCAGGAACCATACTCATCTATCTTGAGCACCAATAGAGTGTTTGACAGGGTCAATGTTCAGTTACTACTAACCTAAACTGTAGGACATGAAACTAGCTAATACATGGAAGTTTTCAGGTCTTGGCTACCCGGCCCAGCAAAATGGCAGGGAGAGGGTCATCAGAGTAAGTATGTTGCCCTTAAGGACTGGTATGTTTCTGATTGCATTTGTAATTATATTTGCCCTCTAAGCATATCTGTGTATGTTAATAAGAGTAAAGGCTAGCAGATACTGATTTGAGACCCAGTTTATAGTGCTAATTGGAAAAAAGTCAGATCCAACTGGAATACTTGATTTTTTTTCTACTTACCTTCACTTCATCAAATAAGAGAATTCAGTAGATTCCAGGGACATCTTCAACCCTGGAACCACCAGCTGCCGTAAATAAACTGTAAAGGGCCCCAACAGACTCCAGAATTGATTTGGCAGTCATATCAGACAAGGCATCTCTGTAGCAAAGACTGCTTAAATAGGGGTTTGAGTAAAACTTTTTTTTTTTTTACATATATAGTTGAATTTTTGCCTTTAGAATAAAATTTCTCCAGTGCCCCTAGATCTTTCTAGAATAAGAAGGGGATCACAACCCTTCCCTGAAACAACTTTCAATATTTTGGTAGCCAGTCTGTGGAAGTTTCAACTGAGCCAGATTAATCATGCTTTGTTTAGGAAAAGTCCATAGGCTATTTTTCCAAGAGAAATGTTATTCGCACAAAAGCACTTTGGAATGCATTACATTCATTTATTATTGAATATCCCCAATGTGCCTGTGAGGGAAGTTAAAATTATCATTCTCCTCAAATCTCAGCTGGGGAAACCCAGACACATAGAGGGCTTGCCCAGGGTCACTAACAAGCCTGTGCCCTGACCAACACTAGATTAGATCATATGTAACTGTGTGTACAAAGTACCTTCAGAATACTTTAGTTCTGAAGGTGATAAAGAAAAAAAATCGGTGTTCCTGCTTTCTTTTAACTGAGCAACATATCCTATTCTGCTCAACTAGGTTGTTCTAAAATTCTGTGCACTGGCCTTTAGAAAATAGAATAGTCTAACATACAAAATTCAAATCTGATTAATGTTATTTTCCTGACAGCTAACAGTCAGGAAGGTCTCCTATATTGATATGTAATTTCTTGCCATTTCATGCCATTTCCCAAGTGCACTTCAGCTCTTTTGAGATTGGTTTCTTTTCACTTTTTAAAAACATGCCATACCCGAGAAAGAAAACCGCTGGACTACATTTCAATTTGTTCTAATCCCTTGTGTCTACATGCATATTGCAATTTGAGATATGTGAAAGATTTCTTTTGTAACTTCAGTGTTAGACTTATTGTCACCTTTCTGGTTAGCTTTACATTCGAGCAATGCCCTTCAACTTAGCAAAGATCACTCCATTCATGCTAGTTAAAATCACATAGATTGTTAAATGGACAATTAATGCCTATAATTAATACTATGCAACACTTAACCAGTAAGCAATTTGACAACCAACTTAATTTGCTTAAGGAATCAGTTATGCCAAAGTAGCAAGGCTGATCTTGTGCACTGGCATTTAAGAAGTGGCATCTCCCAAACGAAATCCAAATTAAAAGCCCTATCAGTGCCATTTTGATGACAATTGGCATTCAGAAGTGAACAAATTCAATTTTCTCCTATGCAATTTCAGGTAATTTAGAACAGTTTTGACAAGTGTAATGCATAAACAAATTGAATAGAAATACTCATTATGATTAATTTCAGAGCTTTGTGCCGTTGTCGGTAAATGGTTGGTTTAAAGCTTTTCTATTATTTCTTTTTGGTGGGAAGAAATAGAAACCATGAGGTCACACAAAAGGAAAAAGGAAAAATCTTATTCAAGAGGGTCATCGTGGTCACTGTCTCTTAATACACTCGTCAACTATATTTCTGGATCTGGGAAGATTGCCGTATCACCTCTTTTTCTACTGCAACTTGAAAACATTGAATCTATTTGAACTTACAGACTCATTTGTGGTATCACCTAAGGAAAACATAATGAGACTCAATGCTTTGCTTTCCCATGAAGTACTGAACTGCCAGCTCTCACTTATCTTGTTTTCTTTTCGATATAGTCTGATCTTCCAGCAAATTCCCATTAGTGGAGCTCTCTTCTTTTTTCAGACACTTACCTGAATCCTAACTCCTAAATGCACTTTCACATCATTCCTTTCACCTTATTTCAGAAGTAAAATCTCCCTGTTAGCCCGTTATTAGGAGATGGGCTGTTAGGCAAGAAGGGTCATTAGGTAGCTGCCCGGGTGGTTTGCTTACCTATGTCTGGTATCTCTGTTTCTAGGGTGCACAAGGTTATCCACGAGTGGCAAGTAAAAACAAATAGAGAGTCATCAGTATCATTCAAGAAGCCAAATCTAACCAGACACACCTAGTCCTAACTCAGTTTGCAGCTATTAGAGACTCCATAGGGATCATTTTGTCAGATGTACAAGCCAAAATGGACCCGATCCCTCCTGGCTTCTCCTCCTAAGATGGTGTCAAAGTGATTGAATACCCTGCCTGGTGGGTGGGCAAAACTCTCAGGCAGTTTTTTCTCTCTGGACTGTCTTCATTAGAACCACCTGGGTTCCTGCCACATGTGCAGTTTCCTGGGGTTCTCCCCAGTCATACTGAATTGGAACCTCCAGGTGGAAGTGGGGCATGGGAATTCTGTTTTTAACAAACTCAGCTGGGAATTCTGATACAGAATAAGGTTTAAGAACCACTGGGCTAGGCTTTGAAGAAGTAGCCACTGCAAAGGTTCTGACCATTCCAGACTCTGTTTTGAAAGCCACTTTATCAAAATATAAAATCAAGCCTTGTGTGTAATGGACATCCCAAATCTAGCCCAATGCCACTTACATGCTCTCAGAAATAAGATAGTGGACATCTCTCGTGTACATTAGCACATTACTTGTGAATATTAAAAAAAAAACACTTAACAGATTAAAAGTATAAAGGTTTTCTCTTAGTCCACGGCAGAATGTCCCTGGTGTCAAAACTGCTGCATCAAAATAGCTTCAATAAAACGTCATGTACATCAACTACTAGGGCCTTGAGTCTTTCAATTATCTTATGCTCTAAGCGGGCAATGGGGGGGGGTAGGCAAAACAGGTATGTCAGGTCAGAAGAAGCAGAACACTTTGGGGGCCCCTCTTTGGTAAACCCCTTGGCACAGGGTACTCCAGGACCTGGGATGAGGCTTCTCACATCGGGCACACAGTCTGCGTGCAGGCCCGACTTTGGGTCAAATCTGCCCCGAATCAAAAGGCTATAATCATCTGTGAAATCTAGTCATTTTAATTTTAAAATCCTTTTAAACCTGGCCCTTTATGTCATTTTAAAAAACATGAAGGTAACAAATCTTTTCATCTAAACTAGAAAATGTTCTTATTCTTCGGAATGTCAGGAAAGAAGAGAAGATACAAAATGGTTTCATCTGAAGCTATCTGCTCCTACTGATTCAACTCTTTTTAAAGAAAATCTTTCTGGGATTTGACTAGTTGGGCCATGGGTCAGGATCCACTGACTTTCTCTCTTTCCCTAGCCTGCCTCAAAAGGGTAGGTATCCTGTGGGTTGACACAAAAGGTCAAAAGGTAAGGCTGGGAGCTCTGATTAGAAACCTGGCCTCGGGCATTTGGACCTCTCTGAGTTTCTTTATCTCTAGACACTTGCTTGTTTTCCTGGCCTCTAAATTAGCAGGTGAGTGCGCTCGAGGCTGGCTCTAATCATTTCCTGAAGGAAGTTTAGTTGTGGAAGTACTAGAAGGACCTCATTAAAACGTGGCTTCGTTTACAGCAGATTCTCATGGTACAGAACCCTTTGTGTGGCTACAAAGGGTTTTGAAGTGGTGATGGCAAGGGATGGGGAGGAGAGTGGTTTGACTTTCTTGCAGCTGCTTCTGATCCTGCCAGTAATGTCACTGTGAATTTGGAAAGATGTCCCGTATTATGCAGAACAGCTTCTCTCATTAACATCTCAGAAGGAGGAAGTGAAAATGACGGAATTTATTTCCAGTGTGTGACCTTGTTCTGTCTCAGAATTACTTTTAGTGAAGGATTTAGGATTGAGCCACCACCAAAGTCAGTTTGCTGTCTAGCTAGCAACTGACTACATGCTGGGGTGCCAGTGTGGGCTCTTCACAAGTGCCTGGGCCCATCGGTAGGCACTGCCACCTGGCAACCAAGTGACTTGAAGCTTGCCATGAGTCAGGAGGAGAAAGGAGTGGAACTGCAAATCTTTATTTAGAGTTAAGAAATGCTCCCATGGTAGGGTCTTTAAGTTGATCTTGGATTTTCTCAGGATCAAGATGATTAAAAGGGCCATCTACTCCTTTTTAATTAAAAAAAATTACTGAGATATAATTCACATACCATAAAATTCACCCTTCTCAAAAGTACAATTCAGCAGTTTCTAGTACACTCAGAGAGTTGTGCCACCATCACCATCATCCAATTTCAGAACATTTTCATCATCTCAGGAAGAAAGCCCATACCCATTAGCAGTCAGTCCCCATGCGTGACCTGCCCCAGGCCCAGGCAGTGACTAATCTTTCTGTCTCTATGGATTTGGCTATTGTAGGTGGTTCCTATATATGGACTCCTATAACAGGTGCCCTTTTGTGTCTGGCTTCTTTCACTTAGCATAATGTTCAACCTATCCCTTTTATACTTTTGTGAGGTGGGAGATGGAGAAAGAGAGAATACACCGGCTGTGGAGTTGCTGCCTGGTGACCTGGCTTCATGAGTTTGCCTGGCCTGCTCTGTGGTGGCTGTAGCACTTCACTTTTTTCACATGCTGTTCTCAGCTTCTTTCCTTATGCTTAGCCAGAAATATTTGATGTCCAAAAGCGGTCTTCCCTCCCTACTCATCTTTCCGTGGTATTCTTCCTTTGAAGATTGAGTTCCCACTCCTGCCAATCACTGACTTCTTAGAGCTTCCAACTCCAGCAACCCTCACCTAAGACTACCCTCCCTCACGTTCTGGTTCTGTCCCTTGCCCTTCTCACTTCTTACCTATCTTGCATTTTAGGGCCCTGCTTTCAGTTAGCAGTTCCTTGGAAAACAATCCAATAAAAGAATCCATGCCCAAGGATTAATGATGATTTTAGCTTGATGGGTCATTCTAACAGGAGTTCCTGTGCTGGGGACTCTTTGGGATAGCAGTGTCTCAACTCAAAGGAACACATTTCTTAGAGTGGGAATGTGGGCACTTGGAAGACCAGCAGAGATGTTTTTGGGTCAGGTGGAGGGGGCCGTTGAGTGCTACCCCTCATATAGAGTTCACCCTGGAAAGGTAATCACCTATTTCATCTATATGGAATGTTTCTCTATTTGCAGCTCCAGTGCTGCTGACAAAGGGATGATTCTTGGTCATTTATCAGGTATTTTCAGAGCTCTCAAAGTCCAGGTTCCACTGCCCCTCTGCATGCTAACTGCCCCTAAGTGGGTGCTATTCCAGCTCTACTTGATCTCTAGTCAGTGACAAGAGTCAAGTCCTGAGAACAATGGAGGAAATATTAACCAGTCGCTGTAAAAGAAACAGTAGAATCTCAAGATAACTTTTTTTTTATGTCACGTTGACATTTGTCGAGTCCAAATTACTCAAGATACCAAGAAGCATTTGCCAGGCTCTTATTTTCTTCTTTCTTTCATTTTAAGGGAAGGAGAAAATAAATATCTGGAGAATCTCAGCATCTTGAAGAATATCAGCATGAGGTTTTTATAAAGAATAAATCATTTGAAAAAAAATCATTTGCATTGATGCTTAATAAATGTTATAATAGATTTGTGAAATTAGAAGATGAGAGGGAAGCAAGGAGGATATTCATATTTGAGTTCTTGCAAAGCATTTGATGTGGTACCTCCTATTTTTACTTATATAATTATCCCTGTTAGTTTTAGAGAACTGAAAAGTGACCCTGAGGCTATAATCCAAGGAAAAAGCAATGAAGTCATAATTGATGAGAAATAGTTGGAGGACTTGGGGATATTTAGACTGAAGAGGAGGAAGCTCAGGAACCTATGATGTCTGTCTTCACACACATGGAAATGTGTCAGGTAAAAGAAGAAAGTGTCTTCCGTGCTGCTTCAGATGCTAACATTTGCTGCTACCGAGTGGATGGTTTAGATTTCAGTTCAGTGTAAGAAAGAATTTTCTAAAAGAGCACTCCAAAGATGCAATGGGCTGTCTAGAAGGGTATTTAAGTTTCCTGTTACTGAAAGGGATCAAACAAAGTAGATGTGATCAAGTGTCAGGCATGTCGTAGGCACCATGTTACACCAGATACCTCCATGGACTTTTCTAACACTAATCTCACAAATCTGTGATGTCACTTTTGTGTTACTGATATGTGTGTGTGTGTGTGTGTGTGTGTGTGTGTGTGTATGAACTTTTAACATGAGAAGCAAATCCACAGGGATAATTAGACCTAAACTATCTCACACAGAAATGAATGTATCTTTTAAAAAAATCTTCAGAGAATATATTTTTGAGATTCCCTTAGGTTTAATTACTTATGTAATGATCTTATAAGCTTCCCTTCTTTATTATCTTACCTCAATTTCCCACCAGAAGAAAGCACTAAGATGATATGTGTGGATGAAATCTGCAGTAAACAGGCAGAGGGCTACTATATACTTAAATAACAAGAAATAATATTGTTGCTCTTGCCATATTGCTAATGATAATGACAGAACTGGCTTTTCCTTACCAACCCTATTTGGCCAATGGGGGGCCAGCTAGAGGAAATAAATGATTGGCAACCAATGAAAATGAAATTACTTTGGAGTTCAGATGAAAGAAATTCAATTAGGGACAGTTTGGATCAGCAGAGCTAAGGAAGGAAAAATCTATAGTCTTCCAATCTTTGAAATATCAAGGGGCACCTGGAATTTATCAATGTGGCTCACTATGAAACAAGAGGGTAGAAGAGAAGGAAATCTAGAAGGGCATCCAGTAGGAGCAAGCTTTATGTCAGAGCACAAAATGCCATCAAACTTTGGGCTTGCAACTATACATCTGTGGATCTTAAAACAAGTTAAACTGTATGAGACATGTAAGAAGATGCTCAAATATTAACTTGAAATCAATTTTATAGATAGAGAAGTAGAGAGCAGAGTGGTTAAATTACATAATGAATAACCTTGACAGAGGGTCAAGATCTAGAATGTTCTCTATCCTTTTCTGTAATAACCTATTGACAACATTGCTCTTCCATTCACAGCTTTAAATGCAACCAATAACATAATGACTATATTAGTCTGTGTTTCCAAGGAAACAGATGACTCAACCAAGTAAAATGACTAATACACACTGAGAGGGGGGATGGCAGCAGCAATTAAATTAACTGACTTTAACAACAATGAAAAAAACTGGTACAAACGAAGTTTCTATCTATATGCAATAGAAGCAACTGAACATTATGGTTCTTAACATAGTGAAGGCTTATTGTATCAACTTATTTCTCCCCAGGAAGTTTAAATCTGGAATTTATAAAGCAAATGTATAAAATCACCAGTTCTATGCCCAAGATACAACATACACAGTATAGGCTACTGATGAAACACTTTTTTTCAAAAAAGGTGAATCTAATAAGAACTATTATTAGTTTCTGAGTAAACATGACAGATAATGTTTGCTGACATACACTGGTTTTATGGTTTTAACTATAGTAAAACAGGGAGTTACCTATAAATTGGGTCAAAATGATCATGTAAATTCAATCAGTTTACTTCTCTGATGGCCAATAACAGGAGGGTTAGAGTAGAGAAGGGAAAACTATTTTTTTTCTCCTTGAACTTAATGCAAGAGAGAACTACGTTTTTCCTGCTTGAACCTAATCCAGGGAATTGTAACCATGAGCCTATGAAAAGTGTGGGTTGCTGGCAGGTGGGGACATGTAGGGAGAAAGGGAAACACATGTACAATTTTGTGTGAATGTGTTTTTTTTTTCCCTGGGGAGATGGCCCACAGCCCTCCATATATTCTGAAAGGGGCCTGAGAATTAAAAAAAAAAAAAGTTAAGAAGAACTGCTCTAAAGGATGTGAGTTCAGAAGAGCCAACTAGAGAGACTCAGGCTAAGTGAGAGAGCCTGGGTGTGTGAGCTCATGGTGTATGCATGCCTATGTGTTTGAAGAGCTGTGACAATGTGAGAGAATAGTATTGTGGAGTAAGAATGAATAGAGGGATTGGACAATACTTCGCACTGCCAGAAATGGATTCTTCTTTATCCTGAGAAAATTACTTTGCAATTGGGGTCCAAGTTATGCTGTTTTATTCTTCAAATGACTTTGTGTAGAAGGTCATAAGATACTTTGGACCAAAATGCAAATTTGTGAACTGTTAAGGATCCGTGAGCAAAGGAGAATCTCATCAGTGAATGAAAATTGTTCCTCCTTAGGTAAATTTGCATTTAAATCACAAAGGAAAGGACCAAACTTAACTGGGTTTTCTTTAACAGTAATATTATTAGTATTAGTATTTGTTTTTATAGCTAATCTTATGGTTTTTCCTTTCATGAGTTAGTTACACAGGGCTAGCTATATAGGCTTTCTAGGGTTAGCTATATAGATAGGCTCAGTAAGACAAGGTCTTTGTCTACCTGACAGCTAGTATCTGCATGACTGGAAACATTCAGATGGTGAATTAATCATTCAGTGCTCCATCAATGTTTGGCATCATGTATACAGAGCATCCCCAGGATGTTGAAAACAGTGTTGAATGTTGTATAAATCATTTCTAAATCTAGGTATACAATTGTCTCAGCCTTCCTCATTGACTTTCCAGTAAGTAGGTGCCCAAAGAGATATACTGCTGGAAATGACAAGTCACCACGAGGTGTGAGATCCTAAGGTACACGAACATTTGATTAAGGCAAGATGCTATGACTTAGTACCTCTCTAGACTCTCTAGATGTGCTCTATCTTTATAAAATCTTAATTTTACAGTCTATTTTTTTTATCAGTCAAGGGATTTAACAGCTTTCTTCTCTATGATGATGTTTGCAATTATAATTAAGAAACATATTAAAATTGGAATGAATTAATGTGAAAAACGGATGGGTGCTTGGGGCTGGAAGATGTCCCCAGCTAAGCACGAAGGACTAACTCAGTCTGAGAAAAAAGGAGATAGATTCCAGAGCAAGCATGAGAATCTGAACAATTTCAAGGAATGTCTTCATATATTCAAATTTCCATGCTTGTGTGAACATAATGTTAAATGGAAATGACCCAAGACTTTTCAGATGTTTTGACTGGCCTCGATGGTGCTTTGTATGTAGAAGTTGCTCCATCAGTGTCTCTGCTCTCTCAGTCACTATTTCTGGTCACTATCTTTCAGGTCAATGAGGTGATGCTTGAGGCAACAACTGTTTTATGGACTAGTTTATGGGATGGCATCAAAATCTTCTCGAACAGAGAGAAACTTTCAGCCTACAGTTCTAAAGGTATGTGTCAGGGATAAAGCTGTCATAACTAATTGGAGGGAAGATTCTATCAATTTACCCAGGAGAGAGGAACACGTTTGACTTATCCTCACTGGAATGGGAGGGGGTGCTTCCCTTTTCTAGGACTCCAGAGGGCATATATTTGTATCTTATAGCCTCAGAAAAGGAGAAATAAAGCTGATTAAGCCATAGTCTATTTCGTTGTAGTCTGTGTAACTTCAGAACATGGAATACCAGAAGGTACAGATTCCTTTCAAAAGGTGTCAAAATACTTTGTACTCTCAAGAAAATTCCTAGAACAGAGTGAGAAAGTCTTAACGATGAAGATTTTAATCCCCCCCCCCCCATGGAATAGATCTTTTAAGTGTAAAAAACTAGTTCTTCCTTATCAGGGCACACAAACACAGACTTCCATTTTCTTTTTTATGAAGTGACCACTTCAAAAGATTGAACCTGGGGAACTTATAAAATGTAGACTTTACCTCTGCCTGCTAGAATGAATTAGAGATTTTCGATCAGTCTTTGTAGTGACCAGCAGAGGTTGAGTGACTCTTCTGAGCGCTCGGAAGTACTGGGATCCATGTCAGTGATGGCAATGCCCACAGGGAAGCCACATGTACAGGGATGTCAACACTTCCTGGTTCTCCAAAGGAGCGCTCAAAGGTCGATTAAGCAGGAAGAACTGGCATGTTGACCTGCGTCCTTTGTGCCTATTCCTGCATCTTAGCTCAGGGCTTCAATACAGGCAACTGCACTTTCTGCTCTTTCTGGCAATGTCTTTCTCTTCGTGTTATTGCAGTCTTGTTTTTTCCTTATCCGCTAAGCAAACATAGATTAGGGGAGACTTACCTTAATTCCAAAATACTAACGGAGTTTCCCGAGGGAAATATTCGTCTTACAAAATTAAAGTCGCCAACATACACACTACCATCAGGGCCAGAAGCTAAGGCAACAGGAGCAAAGAGTTTGTTGTTGTGAGCTGGGCCATTGCAGTTGGTACAGGCTACACTCCGTTGGTGTCCGTTACCCATTATGGTTGATATGACTGGGGGCTGCTGGGAAATGAACATATTTTCTCCATTCCCTTTATGTATGATTCCTAGATCCAAGAAAAAAAAAACAGAATATAAAAAAAAGACAATTACCACACAATATTCTCAGCAACATTTGAATCTCTCTCATTGTTCAAAGCAGCATGGAGCTTTGGCCTGGCATAAAAAAACTTGGGAGTGAAGCACATTGCCTATAGTTTTATTTAACAGCACAGCCACACCGTACAGTAGCCTAACACTTTGCCTCAGTTTATCTATCTGTGATATGGGTTAATACATCCAGGCCCTTTGGTGCTGATTCTAAATGCCTCAATAAAACATTTGATGAAAAACTTTTAATGATCTCCTGTTCACTTTGGGCTCTGTGAATCATCTGTGGCTAATTTTTCATCTCTGGCTGACTTTCTCCTGATGGCTGCACACACTTGTCTGACTTCAAATTACCCTCACTATGCAACTGACTGGTTCCTGAATAGGAAATATCAGTCAATTTTAATATTAACCTTAGCAAAACACCATCGGGAAGGTAATCTACTTCTGTGAAAAGAAAAAAAAATCATACTGCTAGAATGTACTTCAGAGATATAAGAAAGGACTTGAATTTTCCACTCTTTTGGACCATATCTCACTATCATCAGCGCAGGAAATAGAGATACTGACTTATGAAAATGCTGGAAAATACTGTGCAGGCATTCTCTTTGGGCAATCTCATCCATTCTCACAGTTTTAACTCATATCTCTATATGCTGAAATTTTCTCCTACCCAGAGTTGTCACCTGCCATGCAATTTCCTGCTCCATCACTCCACTTGGATGCCCCACAGGTACCTCAAATGCAACAGGTGTAAAACTGAACTCATTATTTTTCCTGCTCTTCCTCTTGTGTTCCCCACTCATGAATGGTATCACTATGCATGAATTTACCCAAGTTGGAAATATGGACATGACCACGGCTGCTCTTTTCCGCATTCTCTCAACCTAATTCTTTCCGAAACCCACTTTGAGTCTATCTCTTAAAATATGTTGAACCAGTTTTGTCGCCTCCATTATGACCATGACTGCTTTAGTCCAGCGTTTCTTAACTTCTTGGTCTCCCGGTCTCCATGCATACCTCTCTCCCAAGCACTGCTCCCACTCTTGCCATTGAGACTGTTTCAGTGTGTGGCTTAGAATCTTTCAACAGCTCCAAATCCTCTATGGGATAAAGGGCACATTCCCTATTACTAAGGCATACAAAGTCCTTCATGACTTGATTGTTGTCTACTCTTTTGTTGTCTCCCCTCTCATCATCCTCTTATTTGTATCTTAAATTCCAGCGATAGTGAACTATTTGCAATTGCTTTCAACCTTCTTCCGTTCTGTTCTGCTTTTGTATACGCCATTCTCTCTATCCTGCAAGCCCTCCTCATCTTGTCTGCTTGGGGAACTCTTACCTATCCTTCAAAGCTCAACTTAAGTTTTCCTCAGTGCTCTGTCCAGGCAGAATGAGTTACTCTCTCTTCTTTGAGCACGTGGTTTGTTGCCCATAGCTCCGTGATAACACCAACTACGCTGTATAATGCAGTTTTCATTACCTTCTCTATCTTTTCCATTAGAACCTGGGCTCCATGAACGTAAACCCTCTGTCTTACTCTTTTCTGCATTTGAGTGCCAGTGCCAGTGGCCAAGTCATTATAAGAGCTCAGTAAATGTTCAAAATAGGCTTTGAGTCTCTTGTAGTTTCCTTGTCCAAATCCCAGTGATTTTGCAGACCTGCTGAACCTGGGCAGAAAATCCAAGGAACAAGTACTGCTGTGCTCAAGCTGGCTCAGAATGAGCCTGGGCAGGTAAAACATCCATGGTGCGAGAAGGCATGCCAGCGCATCAGGCTGAAGTAACTGATGGCAAATGAATGAATGCAGTAATCCTATAGAGTCTTATTTTTTCTTCCTATGACCCCTGCTATCTATCTCCTTGGATTGCCTGTTATTCTCCCTAAACATTTCCTGAAATGTCTTCCTCAGTTCTTTCAACTTCTGGTCCCACAGTCCTACAATAGAAACCATTGATCACTCTGAAATAGGAACATTGCTGGAAAAATAAATAAGAGGATAAAACATGCACAATACCATGACACCAAATATGTACTTAGAAGGCGCCTTTCAGGAAACAAATCCCATTCATCATATAGCTTTTGGGTTTCAAGTCTAGGTATTTTGATTCTCCCTCCCAAGGTGATTTCTGGCTATTTTTTCAACATATGATCTGCAGGAGCAGCTATGAGTTTATGCCCCAACAAATTGGTCTTTTATTGCAGAACTGTGAGAAATCTCGAGGATCACTACTTTCTTATTAATTTTATTAATAACTTTATTAGGCAGTAAAAAAAATTCTTAAGATTTAGAACAGTTAATTAAGTAAGATTAATAGGAGTGAATTTCATTTCCCAAAAAACAGTTAATTGCAGTGCAATCAACACCACAGTTTAAATGAAGGGAGGAAGTGAATAAGAATTGGGATGATGGCCACACAACATCATTGAAAAGAAACCTCCTGATGATCCCTAACCAAATATCCTACCAATGAGACTATGATATGTTCTTGAACAAATGAGGAAACCAACTGTTTAGCATGTCTATATTTCAGCAATACATTATAGGGTATATCATTCAAAAATATGTCCAATTATTGGCGTGGAAATACCAGATTTGCCATTAACATCTATTTTCACAGGTAGATCTCCATCTTTTTTATATCAATATAACGGTATAGTTAACAATTACCTTCAAAATGACATGTTATTACCAGGCTCCTGGCAATTTAAAAACTAAAGATGGCTATTCTAAACCATTCTTCTAAGCCTGCAATTCTAAAACTCCCCTTTTCTATTAGAAAGCCCAGCACTCCATCAAAGAAGAAGAATGATTAAAGGAAATAAAACATAAGGCAATGTACTTTCTGATTACATCTCAACAATTGATGTCTTGCTTTCATGCAAGGTACTAAAGTGCCCGTGTACTGAAATTACCATTCCTGTTTAAAGCTGAAGCAATCAAAACAAAAATGGGCAAACCCCTTTTGTATTGCCCTGGAAAAATAGATCATTTTGAAGGGTGTTTTTGTTGTTTCAAGAATCTGTTTAACCTTCCATTACATAGAACCGGGGCATACCATCTAGCAACAATGATTTAACACCAATTCTTCTGCAAAAGGTTGCTTTGAAAATATTTTGTTTATGTTCCTGGAAATCTTGATCAATTACTGCTGCCTCCCTTCCAGTTTATTCTGCCACACATGCTCATTTTGAAAACAGAATCAAATGATCCTAGGACAACACACATTATTTATGTGAAGGCCAACTTCCTGCTAAGGATTGGGTGTCTGGTTGACAGTCAACAAAGAAACCCCACTGAAAGGGGCCTACTGTGACTTTTCTCCCTTCAGTCTTCGTTTTCTCTGCCAAAAAGCCAGGTCTGTTGTTTAATAAGTTAAGTACACTTTTAAATGCACTACTCATACCCTCCTGCTACCTTGCTTAGAACTTCTTTTGAAGCTTATAAATAAGTTTGAAATGAAAATTCCCCTCGGAAGCCAGTGGGTGGTGCTTTATGCTGATTTCAAAGAAGAAACCATTTTTCAGACTTATGAACAACGAGGGACACAATACATATTTCTCTTAGGACTTGACTGAGAGGATATAAACACAAACTGGGAGATATGCCAGTGTGATCAATGGAAATTTACTTCCCCTCCCAGTAAAACCATTTGTTGACAAGCTACTGGCCTATTTTGGAGGCTAAGCTAAAAGAAATTCTTTATCCATTTCAGACAGATGACAGTATCCAATTAGTACCCTGGATTGTTTTGTCTAATAATTTTTTAACACTCAATTGGGAGGACACACTGGGAGATATGTTTGATATCATGATATACTCTAACAAATAGCTTACCTCTGTAATAGATGATTGACATACACATTTTTATTACTCATAATTTTTTTTTTATTTTAAAAAAATTTTAAAAGATTTTATTTATTCATTCATGAGAGACACACAGAGATAGAGAGAGAGAGAGAGAGAGAGAGGGACACAGGCAGAGGGAGAAGCAGGCTCCATGCACGGAGCCTGACGTGGGACTCGATCCCGGGTCTCTAGGATCACACCCTGGGCTGAAGGCAGCACTAAACCACTGAGCCACCCAGGCTGCCCTATTACTCATAATTTTAAAGAACTGATTTATCTTAAGAGATACGGATATGTACTCCCTGTAATCACTAAGAGGATGTATTTTGAAGGAATAATATTGAAAACCACAAGCTCCTGGTGTTTTTTTTTTTTTTTTATCTCGGTGAAAGTAGAAACCATCTATATATATCAGGCATAATATTTGGAAACAATTCTCCACAACCAATGGTTAATTGTCAGGTAAATATAATTGCTGCAGCTAAAATGACAAATGGTCTGAAAACACTGCCTTCTAGAAACTACCCACTGCATAATGATTTGGGAACCAAAGAAAAACTGAAGAAATGAATGGCAGCAGACATCCAATCTAATTACAGGTGTCTTTTTAACCAGTGAGAGGAAATTGGGGGAAGATAGATTCTTGTTTCTAATCTGCCATCTGTCTCAGATCAAAAAAGCAGGGTGCCTAAAGAGTTAGGCTTTTTCCAGAAAGAAGTGGAGTGGGGGAATTTGGAAAGACGGTCGTTCTTGCCTTAATCAGTCAGAAAAGACTGTCTGACCTGAGGGGGAAAGAGCATTGCTTTCTAAATTGGTCTTCTCAAAGCTGCTGCTTCACACTTATCATTCCTACTTCTAAAACTGCCTTGGTGGGTGGGATTTAGACTTCGAAAACATCCCAAGAGACGTGTTCATGTCCAAGGTCAGGCTGAAAGGCAGTGGCAGAGCTGGCTTCAGATCTGTTTCCTGGCAAGTGTGACAAGTTCTTGGTTAGAAATACAATGTGCCTACAAATGAGATGATACAATGGACAAATGTTCCTTTAAAAAAAACTATCTAAAATAAGGTTTCTTTCTCAGAATAAAATTCTCAGAATAAAATTCTGAGAAAGAGATAGGATTGAGTGGGGCTGGGGTGAGCACGAGGAATCTTTTGGGGGTGACAATATTTTAAAACAGTTGTGTTGTGGTGCTGGCTGCCCAACTTTACAATTTACTAAAAATCACTGAAGTGTACATTTAAAGCGGGTGAGTCGTATGGAGTATAGATTATACTTCAAAAAAAGGTGTTAAAAAAAGATTTTTAGAGAGAACTCTGTACCTATTGCCTAAAACCTAGTTGCTGGTGAGGTGGTGGTGGAGGGAACACATCTGAGGAAATCGGAGGGGGGGTGACAAAGCCAACTTTCTCAATGGCTCCCCTCTGCTCTGAATTTCTAACCCGGTGTGAAGCACGTGGTAAGAGGACACAGGACTGGGAGCGCACAGCTGGGGGCTGCTTCGACTGAGGTCATTTCCCACTTTGTGCTTAATGTCAATGACAGGCATTTGAAAAAGACAATCCATACAAGCCAATAAAAGTGAGTGGAAAAGAAACGGCTGCTTAAAATGTCAAACTCTTTCAAATCAAAACAAAAAACCTCATAATTTAATAAGTGGCATCTGCCCTTTCGTTTTTGTACTTCTAAAACTGTGATTCTCCTTTGGACAACAGAAAAAAGTTGACATTTTATATCTGTGCCTGAATCTTTGCTCTTAAGTAAACAAATAATTTGAAATGGAATTTAGAATATTCCTTGAAAGAGGGGAAGGAGGTCTAATGAATGCATACAGTAAGGGGCTCATTTACCTTCAGGGTCCCACATGGGGGCAATGGTAGGTGGTGCCATGCTATGGTTGAAGCAAACCTGGTTGGCTTTGCCAGTCAAAATTTCCCAGCCCCTGTGGCTGGTTGACTCAGCTGACTCAACTGTGGTGCAAACAAAGTAAGATCATGGGTGTGATTATAAAATGGATCTCTTAGCCTTGGTCAGTTCATGGCCTTACAAGATAACCTGACTTTAGCTAGCTGTTTTATAAAGGTAAGATGCATACAGGGATGGCTGGAGGGAAGACTGTAACTGTCTCAAGACATTCACATCCCCAGTCCTGGAGAAATAACCCAAAGTCCATGTTCTACTGAAGGTTGCTCAGAATCTGCCTCTTTGGATGAAAAAGAATGTGATTTTGCAATGAAAACTTTCCAGGACATGTTCAAGTGAAAGCTGGATGGGAATACAAATGACTGACTTCCCAATAGGGTGCAAAACAAGGTAAGGGAACTGGGATGGAACATTGACAAGTGGGGGCGGGGTGCGGGTGAGATCAGTTTATCCGAGAGATGCATGGGCTCAAGGGCCATCTGTGGTGTCGTCTTCTGATTTAGTTAACATATAAATTACAAACTAGGAGAAAGTGACAGAAGGAACAGCGGTTCAAAGAAGGCAAAGATGGAAGATGACAGTGTCCTGCTTCTCTGTCTTTTCCTCTTTTCCTAAGTCCAGGAGTTAGGAGACTTAAAACTCAGTGAAGTCAAGGCTGCCCTCTTTCCCTAGATTCTTTCACTTCTTCTGTCTTCCTCCTACCTCTTCTTTTTATCCTCCTACCTCTTCTTTTTAACTCATTACTGTTCCTGGACTCAGTTCCTAGCTTCTCACTGGATCTACTGACATTTATGTGGACCCATGATAGTGGTGGAGAGAAAGAAGCACATGGCTCTAGCCACTTGTGAATGGTGCACCACGGGGGTGCAAGCCTCAGATGCTTGACCTTTTCAATGGGATTAATGCCACACTGCAGGGTTGTTGTATTTAAAATGGGACAGAGTTCACCAAAGCCTTTTGAAAACCGATGATTCTTGGTTTGGATGGATGATTCTTCAATCCTATGGTGCACATTTTGCCTCACATTTTAACATCTCCGAAATAAGTACATATCTTGCAATCACTTCATGCCAGAGTGCAATTGGCAGCATTTTCCATAAAGTAATGGTATAACTGATGGAGTCTTAGATTATGTGAAACATTATATTTTACTTTTTAAAAAAGTTGGTTATAGTGGCAGATACACTGGTCAATTAGTTGGGATAGAGCAATGATGATAGATGATTCTTAAAACCCAGTCTCACAGAACTTTGGGGTGAAGAGGTCTCACTATACTAGCACTAATTTGAAATCAGACTGTTGTATTTGAAAAGAAATATGCTAAATGGCCATCTCTATCTAGGTGGTGGACTTAAAGGTAATTTTTTTCCTTGTACTTTACGAGGTTGTCTGCATCAAATATGTGTTGCATATGTGCAATACATATAAATAGCACTATGGATGTGTGTATATATATTGCATTAAGAAGACAGTATTAATAAATATTTTAAAAACTCCTTAAGTGCAAAGAAATGGGCACTCTTGACCATGAAATGGACAATTATTCTTGAGGGAAACTTGGCAATATGTATGAAAATCCTTAAAAGCACGTACATCTTTCCCTTTACATGAGATACCTAAGCTACACAAATTCATAGAGACAGAAAGTAGAATAGGGGCTGGGGGAGGAGGAATGGGAAGTTACTGTATAATGGGTATAGATTTTCTCTTTGGGATGATGAAATATTCTGGAAATGGGCAATGGTGACAGTCGCACAACACTGTGAATGTACTTAGTGCCACTGAATTGTACATTTAAAAATTGTCAAAGTGGTAAACTTCGTTATGCATCTTTTACCAGAATTAAAAAAAAATTCCACTGTGGAGTCCTGGGTGGCTCAGTCGGTTAAGCATGATCCAGGTCATGATCTTAGGGTCATGAGATCGAGGCCCATGATGGGCTACATGCTCATGGAGCCTGCTTAAGATTATCTCTCCCTCTCCTTCTGCCCTTTGCCCCTGCTCTACTGTGCACCCATACTCTCCCTCTCTCTCTCTCTCTCTCTCAAAAAAAAATTCTACTGCATGACTATCAGCATTTATTAAACCATTCCCCTTCCAATTGGACATTTCAGTTTCCCCAAATTCTTAAAAAATAAAATAAGAGTATGATTTAAAAACTGTATATCCTTGGGGCATCTGGGGGGCTCTGTTGGTTGAGTGTCAGATTCTTGGTTTTGGCTCAGGTCATGATCTCAGGGTTGCGAGATTAAGCCCCGCCACCCCACAACGGGTTCCATGCTCTGCGCTCAGCATCGAGTCTGCTTGAGGTTTTTTTCTCCCTCTCCCTCTGTTCCTCCTACCCCCCTCTCTAAAATAAATAAACAGAATCTTTAAATATTAAAAATATAAAATTGTATATCCTTCGAAAATAAAATAAAAAGCTGCTTACCACTTTGAGGATTCAAAATATGATGCTTATTCAGTGACCAGCCTCCTAGGTTAGAAGCATCCATCTCAAAACCTTGTAAGATGACTGTCCTTTTCTCCCAGAGAATAAAGTCAGGGCATGTTTCATATTCATATCCCACAGATACTGCAAACAAAGAGTTAATACATTAGAGAATTTTAAAGTATTGGCTTCATGTTTACACTGGTTGATAATTCTGTGGGTATTGCATTTGCTATTGAATTCTGATCTGGGTTGAAATTTGACTGCAAATGCCTTTCCCCTCACACGGTACAGCAGAGCACCTAGCATAGCATTGGCATCCAAAAGTGAACATCAGCCAGTGCATAGCGGATACATACATGTGTGAGTGATTGAGTGTGTGCTGTCATTAGGTGTGTACCATATGTTTATGGATATTAAGCTTTGGGCTTTTTGGGTTGGAGACTGTACTGTAAAGCTCTCTGAAGGCGTAAGCTATGCTGATATAATTTCTTTCTTTACCTTTCTAGGAGAGGCGCAGGGAGGGCTGGTTTCTTATCTCTCTAGAGTGCAAAATGCACTTAGGAAGCTGGTTTTGGAGTCACTGGGTCACTTATACAACACACGAGACTAATAAAAATCGATTTGCCCATTTTATATTTTCTTTTGTGCTAACTGGCCTTCAGTTTGCCAAGAAGTCTGAGTTCGCTTAGAGCACTGTAAGTGTAAATTCCACCTTGTGCACATTATATTTTGGTTTCTGCATATAGCTAACCAATGGGATATCACCCACCATTTGGCTTCAACTCTTATGGAGCACAGATGTTGTGCATTAAACTTGGAACCCTGGAATGCCACTAAAATGGGAAGTGCTTCTGCTCTACAGAAATATGTCTAGCTCATGTATACCAAATACCAGGCATTTCCTCAGTTGGTAAATCTGCTTACCTGTTCAGGAACCCCAGATTTCTGGTTCTTGAATTTACAATGCTTTCTGTCCTCATAATGATCTAAGCCTGAGAGTTCTGGCTCACGATGCTGCACACCCTGAAGCTGCTTCTCCCCTTTCTGGCAGCTTACAATATCCCTAGCTAGAAGTTGGCCATTGCTTTCCAGCATCTGTCTCTACCTGACTCTTTACATGCCCCTGGAGGAATCATTCCTTCTTTTGGCATTTGGTTATGAAAACTGGTAATAAGAATGTGTGCTTAAACAATGCTGGAACAATAGGTCCTAAGATGAAAAATCAAAGCAAACTGGTTTTGGTATTTGGCAGTGTGTGAAGGGAAAAGATGGTAATTTTAGTCAAACTGATTTATATGTTCGTGTGTGTGTATGTGTGTGTGTGTGTGTGTGTGTGTGTGTGTGTGTGTGAGAGAGAGAGAGAGAGAGAGAGAGAGAGAGAGAGCATATATGCACAGAGAAGCCAAAAAGTCCTTATGATCATGAATATACAACTCTCTAATGTTGTGGATCATCTGTGGCCAATTTTAAATAATAGGTTGGCTTCTTTCTGTCCTGTGCTATATCAAAGCTTTAATTAAGATCTTATAGGGCCACCTTCACTGGGTGTGTGACCTGAGCAGTTGCACAGGGGCCCATGCTTGGAAGGGTCCCCTGCTTTGTTTAATGCTCTGCTGCCACTGCCTTGAAATCCTTAATAATTTTTAACACGAGACTCTGTTATTTCCATTTAACACTGGGCCCTGCAAATTATGGGGATGCCCTTGCACCCTGCCATCAGCTGCCATGCCATCAGCATGAAGACTCATGGAATGCAAACTCATTTTATTACTGGCCCTAACCAAGCATTATTAGCAAAGGAGATCAATGAGGGGCTGGAAAGACTAATAGCAAAATGGAAATAATTTCTAAATAGAAATTAGTTCGGGATCATCCCGTGTTAATGCTGTTGTCTATTAAGTTGGATGGAAACAGAATTTCAGTGATGAAAAGGATCTCAAAAGTGTTCTAGTTTAGGTTACAGTCATGGCACAAATCATTGCTGTCTACAATCTCCTCGATATCTTATCATGGGCCCTGATGCTTGCTAAACAACTCTGGGAGTGTGGAAAGAGTTGGTTTTAGAGCTAGAGTCAGAAAAGACTTCAACTTTTGGGTCTGCCATCAACTAGCTGTTCCATCTCAGACAAATTATTCTGCATCTCTGAGAATCATGTTCTTCACTGGTAAGAAAGTCAGAGTGGGGCACGATGGACTAGAATTAATGATTTTTAGACCCTTTTGGGTCAGGGAAACTTTTATGAATTTGATAAAAGTTAAGAGTCTTCTTCCTAGATTTCTTCCTAGAAATATGCAGATGAGGGGCATTTGGGTGGCTCAGTCAGTTAAGCACAGCTTTCAGCTCAGGGTCCTGGGATTAAGCCCTGCATCTTGCTTCCCTGCTCAGCAGGGAGTCTGCTTCTCCTGCTCCATATTCCTCTGTCCCTCCCCTGCTCGTGCTCTCTATCTCTATTGAGAGATAAAATCTTAAAAAAAAAAAGAAAAAAATGCGGATGCACACAAAACTTTGTATGTAATTCTAGGATGTTCACTGACCTCCTGAAATCCAAATAGAGATCTCAGATCAAAGACTTTTGCATAAAAAAAAAAAAAAAAAAAAAAAAAAAAAAACAAAGACTTTTGCATTAGATAATTTTAATAGTGCCCCTTGAGCACTAACACTCTATGATTCCAAAGTATATTTTTTCAGGATTCTTTCTGATCGATTCTAGTTGGGGATTAAACCCAAAAGCTAAGGAGAACACCGTATCTCATGTTGGCAAAATCAGGTGGTGAGAACGCATACTTAGGGCCATGTTGGTATGTAGAATAACACAGTTTCTGCTCCTCTTGCCAACATTTAAAAGTTTAAAATAATCACAGTGACAATTACAAGTTCCCTGAAAGCCATCATCTCCTTCCCTACCATTGTCAGGGTCTGCTTTTTGTACATTGTAAGCCTTGTGAGCTCCCCTAGAATCCCTTCTCTGGAAGGTGATTATGCAGTTTTGCAAATAAGTAGTGTGCCCTGGTGACCTCCAATGGTGGTTTGGAGCCAGATTTTTTCCCTCTGAGTAACAGTTAAAGATCCTCCTCACTCTGTGGCAGGAAATGTTTTTATAAAGTATCAATTAAAGAGTTCTCAATGCAATGGTAATGAGACATACTCTTTTCACCTCATATCTGCTCTCTGAATTGCTCTCTAGTCCACAACAAAAAAGTGCATTGGCTGCAAACCTCACAATGATATTACTTTTTTCCCCTAGTCATAGCAAATAGCAACAAGGCAGCCACTTAATAAGTTCCCTCTAATTTTTATTAGGTTTACTTTCTTGGGAGAAAGCTCTATGAGCTAATAAAGTTATAATTTATACTTAAGACTTGTCCAAAGTTTCAACTAACTTTAATGAGAATGGTTGTGTGTCGGGATATTTTTGCATGTGGCTTCTTGCTCGGAGTAACAAGGCAAGGTTTCTTTCTGACAGCAGCCCACTTTAACATAATCTTGGAACTTGCAACTGGCTTATGAGAAGGCAGACTTTTCACCCCACAGAGCTGAGCTACTCTCCAAGTGCAGAGGAAACTGGCAAATACAGAAGCAACCAATCCTAGACTTCTCTTATGGAAGCAGACTGTAATGCACTAAATGCCTAGTCTTTTTCCTATAATTAAATATAGGGGGAAAGGGGCTATTCGGGGGCTGGCAATGAAAATGCTGAGCCCCCACATTATACTCTGGTACTGTGACAGCTGAGTCTCAGCTATAAGCAGAACAGACCACTACCGTCTCTCAGGGCAGCCTGTTGCCTATCACATCTGGTCATCAACATAGCACGGTTCAGGCTGCAGATTCAGCATCTGGTGCTCTGGAGTGGGGATTAGGAAGAACAGTGTAAGAGGAAGGAAAAAATAATTATTCATCAACATTATAGAGGAGCTGCAGAAGACACACTGGTCTGGCAGTGGGCCGAGATAAGTAAGGAAGGGGAGTCCCAGACTATCCTTCCCAGGAGCTGGTATAGTGTGGTCCCATGCTGGAATGTATTCTTTTGGGAAGGCAGGTGAGAAAAGAGCAGAATATGTTCTCTGAATGATGTGACTGCCTTCCTTGCGATACCCTTCATTCTGCCTGGATTTCTGTCTTCCTATGCTTTTCCCTCACCCCTGTACAGAGATATTAATGGGACGTTTCTTAACCAAGAGTCATTGATGGTCAGGGTAGGACTGTTACATTTACAGAGGCCTCAGCCTGGTCACAGGATTGCAGCTTTGACTTCATTGTCAGTCATCTTGCAAATACTAACACTGGCTTATGAAGAAGACTTCCTTATACTGGTTTATGAATAAAGATTGCAGCTTGTTTCCCCAAAGTCATTGGACATTGGAAAACAGAACTGAATGACCATTCTACTTCTCTGGGCAGCATCATTTGTATAATGTGGGGACTGTAAGAAGGCGGAGGACCACCGTGCCCCTTACATCCAATTCAGTGACTGTTGAATCATCTATAAGCGCTTGGATAGATTGACACTAAAAATAGCCAAGGTAAAGACGCTATGCAAGGAAGCTAATGTGCAAAATATGACAAGATCAAGCGGATGATTTTCAACAGCTTCAGGCTAAGGCTTCAGAAATCATAATGGTTGCATTTATGAAGGCAATACATAATTAAAAGTAGTCTGATAGTGTGAGAAACTGACATGTTACCTCACGAACTCAAGGAACATCTAAAAATAATTTCATGACATTTAGGAGGTAACTAACAACAAGACGAAAACTTTTTTATCCAAAAGGAATCATTAAATAGAACAATAAACATTTCCCATTCTTTAAAAATCATAGATCAATGCAAAACAACAACAAACAAGAACAACAAAGGACAAGAGACCTAAGGAACCAAGTGAAGGCCATGGCCACAGCAGACCAAGACTCTATAGATACAATGCTATCTATTGAGAATGGGCATGTGCTCTTAGAACTTCTACCTTTTCCTATTCTCTGCTGATTTATCATAGGATAGGATGACTCCAGAGGCTCCTCAGTTTGACACATTGCCCAGTGGCCTGAAATGCTTTGTTGATTTATCTATTATTCCTGGCTCACTAGGAGTGTCAGAATCAGCTGCTGAATTTTTATCAAGTGCTTTTTCAGCACTTATGGAAATATTCACATAGTTTTCTTTTTTAATCTATTAAGGTGGTGAATTATGGCAATAGGCTTCCTAAGGTTGAACCATCTTTGTGATCCTAAAGTAATTTTAACTCTATTTGGAGCACTTGGGTGGCTCAGTCGTCTAAGTCTTTGACCCTTGGTTTCAGCTCAGGTCGTGATCTCAGGGTCATGCAGTCAAGCCCTATGCTAGGCTCCACACCTGGGAGGTGTGGGTGGGGGAGTCTGCTGGAGTCTCTTCCTCTCCCTTTGCCCCTCCCCCACCATCAAATAAACAAATAAATAAATCTTTAAAAACTCTTTGGTTATAATATATTATTTTTTAATGAAGCACTGGATTTGATTTGGTAATACTTAGGATCTACACCCTTGCAGTTTATAAAAATAAGGTTCAGACATGATAGCGCAAAAAGTAAGGTAGTTAAATGAAGAAAAAGTATAGTAAGAAGACTAAAAAGTGTCTAGCAGTGAGGTAGCCACACAATACTTTTGCCAAGAGGTCCTGTACACTGAAATCTAATATAATGAGATTTTTTTTTTCCTGGCTTCTTTGTTCGAGCCCAGCTGCATAGAAGTGGACCTGGAACCTGGATGACCTAGGTGCCATGAAGGCAGGACAATGTGGCTCACACTCATATTTGTGAGTGCCTTCATGTACCTGGGCACAGCTCTCCTCTCCCTTGGCAGGCACATCATCCCATTATATAGGCAAGGTTAAGGGGTCCGCTCTAGCCTCTGCCCTTGTTCATTTGTTCACCCTGTATGTGTTCAACAAATATGCAATATTTAATGGGTCTTTCTTGTTGTCAGGAACTGGAGATATGAGGATAAAGAAGACAGAACAATACAGCACTTCCCCCTACCACTGCCACCCCTACCCCTCACCCATGCAGCTCACATTCTAGTGAGAGGAAAAAACATAAAACAAAACCAACACACATACAGAGTGATAAATGTTATGATGGGAAAATGAAGTGTATTAGTGGCGAGTGTAACAAGAGAATTTAAGGTAGAATGGAGAAATAAGGAAAAGCTTATTTGTGCAGAGGGGGATTTATCTTATGAAGTACAGGGAGGAGCATTCTAGAGAGAGGACAGCATGTGTGCAAGGTCTTGAGGCTTGGTATCTTTGGGAGATTTAAAAAAGGTCAGGGTGGCTAGAGGTTGGTTTCTCTCTAGAGTGTCAAAAATAAATGAAGAAAAACCCTTTCCCCCCTCCCAGTATGAAGTAAAACAAAAGATTACTATTCTCTAGCTGTACTGACGCCTTTTTTCTTAGGAGAGGTTTTAGGAAATAGATTCACCTTGAATATGGACTGCTTATCTTTTAAAACATTGTGATTGATTAAAAGGTATACAATGTTATAATGGAAATAAGGGGGCTGTTATTTAATGACTCAGCAAACCTTTACTGAGCTGCTCTATGTGCCATGCAGGTGATCCGCTGAGCACTGCAGATATGGGGGATATTACACAGAGCAGGATAATTTGTCATGTGAAAGAAGCCAGACCCTGGAGGGTTACCTACCTTTTGGAACTTTCATCCATGGCCTCCTTAATACTATCACAAAAATAATATCACCTTACATTTGTCTGATGCACAACAGTTAAATACATTTTTGTGTCTCAACTAATTTGAAGACTCACAAAAACCTACTAGGAAGATATATTTACTCCCACTTGATAGATGAGATGATAGAGTCAGGGAGGTAGAGTGACTAGTTCAAGGTCATCTGGCTAGTAAATGGCAGAACCAGAGCTAAATCCAGTGACTCATAAGCAAAAGCTTCTTCCTGTGATGCTAGATCACAGCTAGTAAGGGCAAGACCCACAATTCAGAAGCGCTAAATAAATAACGTTTCATTTGCTCTGAATTAAAGAGATTAAGGATTGGAAGGAGGCCAGGGTTAGCCTTGAAGAAGTACCGTGTATTCTGGTTGGCCAAAAACAGCACCCGGTTATGCTGTTGTTTTGATGTTATTATGAACAACATCCTCTTTTACTCTCAAAAGTCTCTTGGTTTGAATGATAAATTATATGGTCACCCAGTCTTCGAGAAATATCTCCATATAGCTCTGGTAAGGGTTGGTAGAGGGGACCAGGAGGCAAGAACAATCATAAATACGGACTTGGAAAATAGGACATGTGGTCTGGAAAACCATTTAAATTGTCTGTCTCTTGACTATGTCATCTTACCAATGGCTTTCAGATTGTTATGCCTGAAAGCCATTTGTGATGCAGCACACACACGGGGAGAGACACACATACACATACACACACGTATAATTGAAACCAAGTTTTCCAAAACAATACTCTCTTAATAGCTTTACATTCTGGTATTTTTAATTCTATTCATTTTTGTTCTACTCCACTCTATTCTATTCTACTCCATTAAAAAAAATACTGGTTGACTCCCCAAATGGATTTTTGGTCACACACTAATGGGTGTGACCAGTAGTTTGAAACGGGCATGGACCACTTGCTTACCAGGATATCAGGGTCATTTAAAAACCCTGGTAGGCTCTAGGCACTCTCATTTTGGAGGTTCTATCTCACATCTTGTCAAACATACTAAAATGGATATAACCCACAATTCATACCCTGCATTAAACATAGTTCATATGTAAGCGTAAAAATCTAGAAGTAGTTGATGAGCTGACATAATGCTTCATTTTGTAGACATTTATTTAAATTTTTATTAACGTTGATTTTCTGGTTTTCTTTTCATATTTTGGTGCCAATATACTTATTTTTCAGATTGCAAACATTTTCTCAGGCCCTTGAAAAACTCATATCCTTGGTGCTACGCCTATAAAGCTGAATGGATAAAACAGCCCTGCTCTCAGTTAACGATTATGAATTCATGAGTGGAGAGAAATGATGAAAGATTATTATCTCTGCTAGCTTCTTTGACAGAAAGCCACTGGGGCGTTGAATTGGGTGCTCGGTAAGGTGGGTTGGTCAATTTAGTGAAAAGAAGCAGCAGTGAAAGGCATGCAGAACTCAGGACCCGGAGATCTGAATTTGAATTCTCACTCTGTAGAGGACTTTAGGCAAGTCACTTGCTCTTTCTGAACCTCAGTTTCCCCCTCTGTAAAATGAAGATCATATTCACCGCCCTATGCCTACCAGGCAGGAATGTTATAAGGATTAAAATGAGATAATGTACATGAGAGTACTTTGCAAACTGTAAAGCACTACCCATTTATTATTAAAATATTCAGTGGCTGCGAGTTTTGTGGCTGCCCAGCCTGCGTAGGTTTTACTGAAGGGAAATTTATGAACACTGAAGCATCATTCTCGGCGATGTTTTGTGTGCACAAAGCAATCGTAGCTTAGCACCTATTACTATTAATATTCCCTTGTTTCTCTCAAACACAATTTAGACAGACTCCTATGCACTGCGAACCTTTAGGAAGTCTAGTTCTCCCTGCAACACCACTCTTTCTTGCCAAACTACTGTACTAAATAATTATGCAATTGTTGTTGCCAATAACCTTGAAAAAAAATAGAATTGTTTATAGCAGTGCTACTACAGGCAATGGCTGATTTCCTGAACTTCCAGGACTCCGAACTGCTGTGATTTAATTTAATTAAAACGAAGACTGGGTAGAATGCATTATTACATATTGATAATGTATGCAGGCCCAGGCGGACATGGGGAATTATTTTGACAAAATTCATATAATGGATGCAGATCAGAGCCCCCGAACAAGCCAGTTTGTCCAATTAAATAAGCCATCTCTAGAATTTTAACAGGACTCTGAACTTAACAATGATTTTTTTTTACATTGTTTTGCAAGCAGCAGAGTTGGGAAAGAAGCTAAGTAATATACAATGATTTCCACACATCATACCTCATTTAGAGCTAGAGAATCAAGTACTAGGGCCAAATTATTTCAAATGCACAGATGGAGTTTTTTTTAGCAGGGGAGTCTTGTCTGTGTATCAGACAGCAAAATCTTTAAGCCGGATGAGCTAGTGATTCTGGTTTTTGTACTGCAACCCTGGGGGTGATTTTCCTCTTCTTCTACTTGATCAATATTGTACTTGGATTAATCAATCTTATCAGTTGCCATTGATACTTCGCCAAAGAAGTAGTTCACACAATCTCTGTTGGTAATTTATTCACTCTGGTATTGTCCTTCCACTTGCGAAATCTGTTGCAGTTCCAAAAAAAAAAAAAAAAAAAAAGATGGGATACTCTAGGATCTCAAGCACTCCTTTCTCACTGTGGCTGCCCCTCAACCCTCTATTCTTCTTTTGAGACCCTTAGGGATGACATCAATTCCCTACAGCTGAGCTACATGCGAAACAAGGTTCACATTTCAAACTAAGTGGGCATTGCAATTTAGATATTCACCATCACTTCGAATTCAGCTTGTTTAATAGCTGATCTCCTCTTTCTCTATCACCCAGAAATGGGTGTAACAGGGGTTCATATTTACCTGGCATGAAAAGTAAGAAGAGTGGGAGAACTTTCTAGTCATAGTTTTTACCAAAATTCTTGCTATAACTGGGACAGTATGAGTATTGGTCAAGGTTTGTTTCCTATTATTGCAACAAATTACCACAAGCAAAGGCTTCAAATGAGCCAGATTTGTCATCTTGCTGTTAAGGAGGTTAAGAAGTCTGAAATGGAAAAAAAAAAAAAAAAAAAAAAAAAAGAAGTCTGAAATGGGTCTCACTGAGCTAAAATCAGGTTTTAGCTCATCTTAGCAGGCTGCATTCCTCCTGGAGGCTCGAAGGAGACTCCGTCTTCTTGCCTTTTCCAGCTTCTAGCAGCCACCAACAACCTTGTTTCTTGGTTCCCTTCCCTCATCTTCAAGGCCAGCAATATTTCACCCTGCTGTGCCTTTCTGCTATAGTTATACCTTCCTCTAACTCTGGCCTCCCCTTCTGACTCCATCTTCCACTTTCAAGGACACTTGTGGTGACATGGGGCCCACCTGGATAGTCCAGGATAATCATCCCATCTCAAAGTCAGCTGATCAGCAACCTTAATTCTCTTTTGCCACATAACATAATATATTCACAGATTCTGGGGATGAACATCTTTGGTGGCTGGTGGTCATCATTCTTCCTACCAGAGGGCCATCCTAGGACCTCTAAATCTGAAGCAAACCTGCGAAGTGTTATATAGAGCACCATTGTCACTATCTGGTGCAAAATGTAGTCTGTTTTTTCTTGCATTAGTTAAGAGATTATAAAATATGGGCAGGAGTACAACTAAATATTTTCTTCATTTTTGGTGAGATTCACTCATCTCTAAGGTATGAGCTCATACCAGTGGTCACACACTTGATCCCTTTGTCTTCACTCATTTATGACTTGAACTATTTATTGTCTCTTGTATTCTTTAAGATGCTCACAGTCCATCTGCAGAGAATTAGAATCTCTGACTTCATTCTACGACCTGCTCTAATGTTTTACCACTGTCAAGAAATTCTCTTAGTCTCCATGCATATGGAAATGCAGACAAGGTAGTAAATAAAATCTCTTTAACCATGATGATCAGGGACATTCCCTGCAAGGCAAATAATCCATATTCCATCTTAGGCACCACGCTTGAAATTATTTTGACTATTTTGCTTGAGACCTTTGCCAGCATTCTTTCTCTACCCTAAGAAAATATGTCTTTTAAGTGCACATAAAATACCATGAATAATACTTTTGTTTCCTCTCTCTTTGGATATATCTGAGTAGATCAATTTTCGTTTGCTTTTGTTACTGTTATTAGCCTTAAAAATGAACCAACAGCATATATTTTAGCATTTTAATTAGGGCCATTTTATAGTCAGAAGGCTTCAGGATGTTTTGATAAGGAATATGATCGTAGAAATAGAATGCAAACCAATACCTATAGGCAAAAGTAGGAATGGGGGCTTCATCACTTGTGTATATACTAGAAAATCTTTGTTTTTCTTTGTGTTTATTCAATAATCAATGGGCATATTAGAAGCTAAGTCATTTAGAGTGATTAACTACAATATGGAAGAAAATTTTAGAATCTTTAGCACTGGAGGTATTTAAAAGAAAGAGAAGTAACACTTTTATGCATAAAGTAAGGTTGATAAAATGGTGCAGACACTGTGGAAAACAGTTTGGTGGTTTCTCAACAAGTCAAACACAGAATTCCCATAGGATCCAACTGTTCTACTCCTAGGTATATTTCCCCAAGAACTGAAAACAGATATTCAAAATGTTTGTATGTGAATGTTCATAGCAGCACTCCTCATAATATCCAAAAGGTGTAAAACAGCCCAAATGTCCATCAGTTGATGAACGAATAAACAAAATGTGGTGTCTATGCAATGGAATATTATCCAGTCATAGAAAGGGATGAAGCACTGACACATGTATGGCATGGATGAGCTCTGGAAACATTATGCCAAGAGAAAGAAGCCAGACATAAAAGACTACATATTGTATGATTCTATTTGTTTGAAATACTCAGAAGAGGTAGACCCAGAAAGTAGATTGGTGGTCATCAGGGAGGGAGGAGTGGTGAGTGACTGCTGGTGTGTGCGGGGGTGCTACTTTGTAGGGTGATGATGAAAATGTTCCAGAATCTGATACTGGTAATAGTTGTACAACGCTGTAAAAATACAAAAAATCACTCAGTTGTACACTTTAAATGGGTGAACTTTGTGGTATGTGAATTATGTCCCAATGAGGCCATTATTTAAAAAAGTAAGGTTGCACTGCATTTATGTGAACCCTGGCAAGAAATGGCTCCTAGACATTGTCTCGGTGAGCTCTTCATGAGAGTACTGGGTAAACTGCTAAGTGTCATAACTTAAGAAAAAAGTAAAAACAAATGAACAAAAAAGGCAATGACCCCACAGGGGTTCTAGGAAGGGTAATAGGGAATTGGAAAACAAAGACCTATGGAGAAAAGTTAGAGGATCTTGATTTATCCCAGGGCAGCAAAGGTGTTAGGCTAATATTCTGGAGAAAACATCCTGGAGAGAGGTTTGAGTATTCACCAGTCAAGGTCATGGCAGGAAACACACATCACACTCAAGTGTTCATGCATAAAGTCAGTTGAAGGGGCTATTTACAACAGTACGAGCAGAGTTAAGGGAATCGATGAAGGATGGTGACCCACTCAGGGACTGGCAACAGTGAGCAGCCTCCTGGGTTTGCAGGGGCAAAGGGAGGGAATGATGATACAGAAGACCAGACAGCTTGGGGACGTAGAAGAGGATCTCCAGGATAGGAGCCACCATCTTCTAATGTAGTTGTTGCTAGACCTGCAATGAGGCAGGGAGAGGGGTAAATACTCTGACTTCCTTCTCCTTCCACCCTGCAGTCTCTAGATGGTGTCATACATTGACCTCATCAAATAGGAAGCCAGAGAGTAAAGGAGTCTAGGCAATGAGGTCCCTAGAATCCCATCTCTCATAGCACAGAGAAGGGCAGAGAAGAGATTGTATGTGTGTGTGTGTGTGTGTGTGTGTGTGTGTGTGTGTGTGGCAAGGAGGGAAATGGAGAATAACTGAGTGCTTGTCTGTCTTTTTTTTAAAGATTTTATTTATTCATTCATGAGAGACAAACAGAGAGAGGCAGAGACATAGGCAGAGGGAGAAGCAGGCTCCCTGTGGGGAGCCTGATATGGGACTCGATCCCAGGACCCCAGAATCATGACCTGAGGCAAAGGCAGATGCTCAAACACTGAGCCACCCAGACGTCCCTGAGTGCTTGCCTGTTACACCCAGTTCCCTACTAAAAGAAGCTGAGACAACAAATACCTGGGCAGCCTCCATGCTTTATACCTTGTGATCCCAATACACTGGTCACCAGCAGAAATGCCAAGATGATACCAGTGCTGAACGTCTGTTGAGTGCTTACCATGTGTGAAGCATTTTACATTACTTATCCTGTTTAATCCTCATATTATAATAACCTATGAATGCTATGAGTAGCATTCTCTTTATGATACCCATTTTATAGATGGAGAAACTATGGCTGCTGGGGATTAACTAATGGACCCAATGTTTCATAGTAAGTAGATGAGTGATGATGTGAATCCAGGAAGGGAGTCTGGCTCCAGAGCTGTTCTCTTAACCACTATACTCACTGAAACGGGTCAAGTAGGAGTCCATAGGCTGGCCAACAACCTTGATGGTAGTCAGCTCAATGGTAGAGCTCTGTTTAGGGTGTTTACTCTATAGCTGACACAATCTGATATTCTCTCTAAGAGTAATCTGGATGCAAGATACAAAGCAAGTCACCAGACTGTGGGGTTTGAAAAGCCAAGAGAAAGGGAGGGTAGTTAATGTCAGAGGAGACGTGAGGAATTCTGGCATCAGTAGAGCCAAGTCACCACGGAGGGAGGCAGTGGCCTCTTGCTGCAGAGAGGACAACAAGAGCTGTTGCTAAGTTGACAAAGCAGGTTCAGGCTTTCTAGAACCATAAGGTATCTTCAGGAAGGCTGCAGTTTGCTGATGCCTTTTCCTGATCTTTCTTACTTCCCCATGTCTTTACAATAACTCCTCACTAACTGAGGACATCTGAACCATTCTATGGTTCTTGCATTCTAATAAAGTCCAACAGAGATGAATTAATTATTTAAATATATGAGAATCTCTTGGGCAAAGAAGAGTTACTGGTCTTTTTCTCCCACCTCTATTAGTTTTCCTCTGGAAAGAAAGAGAGGAAATTGACACACCACAGTCTAAAAGTAAATGTCAGTTATATGGGAATTATTCCATGATAGACACTTCCAAGGGAGGATATGAAAACATCTCCTCTGGAGAAGTTTAAAAATAGTCTTCTCATCTGTCCAAGGGTGTTTTCCATGAGATATTGCCTGAAGGCACAAGAATCAATGGCTCCCAACTGTGGCTCCACCGACCTGTGTCAGGTCCCTTAGGAAGTTTTCACTGTCTTCTACAAGGTGAGAGAAAAAAAGACCTTGCTGTCTGTCTGTCTGTCTGTCTCTCTCTCTAAGCATCAGTATTAGATTGCTTACTGTCATTTTTAAAAGACAGAATATTCTTTTTTTTGATGTTAAGATACCCCCTCCTTGACAAAATTATGGTAGCAGTGAGTAGTAGATTGTAGTAGGTTTTTTTCTTCTTTCTTTTTAAGATATTCTTACTTGGCAAAATAAAAAGTTGGCAAATCTGTTTCAGTCTAATTTTTTTAAATGTCATTTGTCTGACAGAATTAAATATCTGAAAACTGTAGGCCCAGAGGACTTCTAAAGGTCCGTACTATCTGGAAGATCCTAGGTTTTAAAGTCTTGAAATAAAAGAAAATTAAAAGGACAAGGAAGGTGAGATGATTTCTTTTTGCATTTAACCTACTGAAGTAACAAGTTAATGGAGTCTAACTATCTTAGACAGAAGAGATAATAAGTGGAGATGCCTATAAGTTAAAATTTTGTAGTTTCTAAGTGGAAATGACAGTCTAAATGTCAAACCCAAAAACATGACCAAAAGAACGCCACACCAAAGGTCACAGTTAGAAGGCAATATTCAGCGCTGGAGACAGTTACAAGTCAGAGTGTGTGATGCCACTGGTACGCAGCCATCCTGAAAGGAGAACTAAACTAGCTTTGAAGCAAAAATGTGTCAAAAGGGAACACTAAGTAGGTCCAAGGATAGTGGTTTGAGTGAAAAAAGGCTTTTGATCCTTTAAATAAAAGAAAACCGTTATTTTGCCATACATAATGTTTCCACATACAAATTAATATGCAACCAGTATTTTCTGTTTTGTGAACATAATGCTGCTATTTACACAGAATTAGTTCAACATACCCAAAGCCTCCGCCAGGCCCCAAACCTTCTGTCCATAGATGTCGGTCTTGTTCCAAGCAAACGTGTAGATGAGATTAACTGCAGCAGGAAACCACTTCTGTGTGAGTCGCCCTTCCACAGCTACCGTGAGGTGTACTTTTATCATTCCTATAGGAATGGTTGAGTGTGTCAGAAGGATCCGGAGCAAGGTTTTATATCCAGGGGTGCGGCTGCTCAGGTAACTCAGCCTCACAAAGCTGGAAGGAATGGGGATCTCCTCTTGTACCACCTGAAAGACAGAAAAGCCCAGGTGGCTCGATAGGTGGTCACAGGTAGATAAGGCTATTGCATACTTTCTTGTCTTAGAAACACACCAAAGGAGAGAGGTTAAAGGGATCCTGTGGATGCCAAGGCAAGAATCTTTGTGAGGTTGTGTGACCATAGGTTTCGAATTTTGCACTGAAGCTGCATGAGGACAAGACATCCAACCAACCTTGAGGATTGTGCTCATTTTTTCCCTGCCAGGAAAGACAGCGAAAAGAACAATTTTAGTTTTTTAACAGTGTTCCAAAAATTGCTTAGTAGGAGTTGGAAAAGATCACACTACTGAATGTCAAGCATTTCAGTGCTATGGGCTCCATTGAGAGGTCTTTTTCTTATATACACATACACAAAATCTTGTTTGGTGTGTTAAGTCATATATCATAAAACCATTGCTGTAATCCTTATTCAGGACAGGCTCTCTAAGAGGAAGGACTCCAGGCTCAGCGAGGTGATGTTTTATGACAGAGATTATGGTTTCCCTAGAATTAATCTTTACTGATGCCATCAAACTTGTCTTCTTTGGACCTTTGGAGTGACCTCGAGGGTCAATTTTTTTAATCAAATTTTGCTTACATATTTCTCTGTGCTTTGATGTACCAATAGCTCAGAACAGGTTTTTCTAAGTTGGCACCTGTGACTGAGAAGTAAATAACTCCCATTAACTCCTGTGCACATTTTATACTAAATGTGAATCCCAGAATGAAGCTACCACTTGGCTTCTTTAACTGCTATCACTTATTTGTTTATTAGCACAGATGGAGTTAAGCAAAAGTGGTCACTAAAACTGAATCTTGTGTTCCATAACTTTCAACTTTCAAAACCCAGCTGAAGAAAGAGCCTAGTCAATACTTTTAAGGTGACATGAATGGTGTGGATATTTTTGTTCCGCCACTCATTTTTAGCTCAGAACCATATTGTTTCGCCCTTTCCCAAGTGAGTGCATGTAGTAGAACTGGTTGTTAACCACATGGTATCTCATATTGTCCAAGATTTCTGGTCATTCTTTTTCTGGGGACACAAATTGCTTTTGTCTACTCTGCCTGATTTTTCTTCCTCTACATTAGCTGTTTGACACCAGAGCTGTCCAATGGCTTTGTCTCCTTAGATGGTGGTAGAAATACAATAGTGAAGGACAGTGGGACACTTACCACCTTAATATTTCATTTCTCTACGGAAACACGCAGTCCTAGATCAGTTTGAAAACTTTTGCCCTGAAAAAGACTTGCGCTTCTTAGTGACAAGTATACAGAGACTGGTGTACCCATTCAATAAGCATGGTCTTGTTTTTTGCTCATTTCTAAGGAAAAAGAATGGAAAAGACAGGAGGGGCAACTCATTGGGGACTCCTTTTCCTGTAGAGCACTATTTTTTGTGAGTCTTTCACCAGTGGTATCCTCTGGTTATTACTAACAGCTGCTGGGAATGTTGTGGTGGAAGAAAAACCAACTCAGTCTTGGAGTGTCCATTTAGTTCCTCTTGAGTATACTTCTTGAAATCTTGATGTGTGTGACTGGGGTCCATTTTGGTGAATTCTACACTTACCTATCATTAAAATGTATAATGTGATGGGAAAATTATACTATAGACGTTTGAATGGCTTAGTACTGAAATGAACATGTTGGAGTCTCAAAAAATTTTTTAGGGACTATAAAATACCAAGGTTCAAAAATACATCTTCCTCTGACTATAAAGCTTGAACACTCAAAAGCAAAGCTTTAAACAAAACCCATATGCTTGAAAATTGCCTTTACCAAACACAGCTAAACAAGAGGCATTGTCATGACTTCTAAGAACAATGACAATGGATACAAACTAGACAATGGGAGAAAACTAGATTTCTTAAGGAGCTTTAATTTCAGAACCACAAACGTCCCACCTCATTGATTATACTGTTATCACTATTGAGCTAGCTAGCAAGCTTTGTTCTTTAGAGCACAGTGTTCATTAGGTCAAGGTTTGGGGTTTAATTCTCATGACAGCTAGTTCATCTTGCTTTGTTCTATGGCTATAGATAGCACCCTATAGCCTTGGCCAATCACCTTGCAAACGTGTGCCATAGAGATTACATTTGAAGGCTTCTCTTGATAAATGAAGGGCAGCCCATTATAGGGCTGGCAGAAGTACTAGGAAAGGGATTCCAGCCATTATACATTGTTGACCAGCCCCGCCATACTATGATTTTATACAGTCAAAGGCCAATGTACCCACCTGCAGCTCAGGAACAATAGTTCCTCTGTCTGGACAGGACCCTCCAAATGATGTGAGTGGTGAAGGAAGCACAATAGGGTTTGGGCTGATAAAGTTGGAGATGTCGCAAGATGGTGGGTCTGATACCACTCTTTGCATGGTTACTTTCTCTACCACAATGAACTGATTCCAAGGCAACCAGAGTGTTCTCTTCTCAGACAGGAAAGGTGATCGGTCAAAGATCAAGATGACAGAAATACCACCAATGGCTACAAGGTCAAAGCTGAGGAGGAAAAATATAAGACAGTTTCACCAAATGAACAACCAAAATAATGTGCAAGTTAAAAAATCGGTGATTTTTGTACACTTTCCTTCCTCTGGGACTCAACTATATCCATTTGTATTTCTTTTTTATAAATTTCCTCTAGCTAAACGTATGGATGACTTCTTTTCACTATCTAGTAGACTTCTGAGAAAAAAAAAACTCTGCATCACCAGTTGATATGCACCCCGAATTTGTAAACCAATTTTAATATTACCTTAAACAAAATCACTGCATGTATTTCTGCAAAGCCGTATCTTACCATTTAACATTCAACAGTGTCTTTACTATAATACATTATTCATCCTCAAAAAAAAAAAGACTCCTAAAATGTAACTGAAGAAAAGTAAAGAGCCGAAAGGTTAACTATCTTGTTCGGAGTCACAAACAGTGTCAGAAATCTGGTGGTGTCTTTGAGATGGCTTTTGGAAAAGGTAACAGCAGAGGAAGGTTGTTCAGTGAAATTTGAACAGTACCATGCCTGAACCCTCCACATTTGCCCGTCCACTTCAGCTGCTGATTCTACTTGAAGTCTACATTTAGGATTTCTGGTTCCATCTAGGATGCCTCTTGGTTTCCTTTTGTAAGACAGCCTGTAATGGACCCTATCCATCTCTGCTGACAACACCTTCCATATCTCTGACAAAGCAAGACTACCTCTCCTATAAGCCAATTCTGTCCATCACTTGATGTGGTATCTGACATTACTCTTGCTTTGGAGCATAACACACTTAGATTTCAGTTCATTCTGCACTAGATGATTGTACCTTACTTCTCCTGTAAGCATAATGATGTCTTTGAGATAATGGACTTGAAAGCATTCAAAAAGCATAAAATACTATGTAAAAGTAAGATAATGATAAATTATTACTATTATAACATAAAAGTGGATAAAGGACAATATGATGCTCCATAATATTCAAAGCAACTAAAATCCACAGAAGAGAGATGTAAGCAATTCCCTGCATTAAAAGAAATATTTCTGTAAAACACTTTTTCAATGATAGAATGCCATGATAGGAAATCAGACTTAATTATGGATATCTCACCACTCCCTTCATATAACATTTATTATATTTACTATAGTATTGCCAATCATGTCTTGTTGCAGAAATCTTCCAGATAAAGATAAATGGACAGTAACAAAGGATGGCTAATGCTGTGTTTTTTATTGTTCCTTTTTTCAGTCAAGTAACTGTAATATTAAGGCAGTTTCCAAAAAGAGGATTTGAAGAACTACAATAGCTATAGAAAATAATCTAGGTTTGAACTAAAAAAGAAAGTCCACGTGGCTTATGATTTAAGACAGAGAAGATGAATTCATGATAATACTGAAGCAGTTTAAGGCAAGTGTAGGGGAGAAAATCCTACACTCCTTGCCAAGAGACCTTTCCTCTAGTTCACAGTCTATGCTGATTTACCTCCATGTCCTTGGGCAAGTTTGCTTTGCCCAAACCTTGGCTCTTGCCTCCTTAAAATTGAAGTGCTTATTTATTTGAAAACAAAAACAAATGCACACACACACATACACACATAAACTATCCAAACAAAAACATATGTACCTGTGAATTATTCTCTACTTCTAGAAAGATTAAGCAGACAGGGCAGGTTTTGGCTTCATACACACCTGGGTTCGAAACCCAGCTCTGCCATGTTAACTTTGTGTCTTTGGGCTAGTTATTTAACCCCCATGAATTTCTGTTTCATTGTTAGTAAAATGGAGCTAATATGATCTATCACTCACCTAATATTGCTAATTAGTAAATAAGAAAGACTTAGGGTCAAGGACTCAGCAAATGTTAACTCTCTTCTCAAATCGGATCCATTGCCTTATTATATTCACAGATGTATCTTCTTGTAGTTCAAATGAGCTGTAGGCCAGCTTTTGATTATCTCCATAAGCAGATACTGATTTTTAAATTCTTCTGGGAACTTCTCCTAGGTATCCTGTGATAGTTTAGTTTTATATGTCAATTTGGTGGGGTTATAGTACCCAGTTATTTAGACATGAATCTAGATGTTGCTGTGGAGGCATTTTGTAGATGTGGTTAATATCTACAATTAGTTGACCTTAAGTGAAGGAGGTTACCCTTGGTAATGTGGGAGGGCCCGAACCAATTAGTTGAAAGACCTAAACTGAAGTTTCTTTGAGGAAGAAGGAATTCTGTTTCAAGAGTACAAAGGTAGCATCAACTCCTTCCCTAAGAGATTCTAGTTTACCAGCCACTATAGGTTTGAACCTAATAGTTCCCACAATCACATAAGCCAATTCCTTGAAATCTCTCGTTCTCTCACTGTCATATATACTATGTACACACACACACACACACACACACACACACACACACACACACATCTTCTCTTTCTCTGGAGAACCCTGACTGATTTTTCCTCTTCCCACCTAGCTGATATATAGTCAGACTGACTCAATTGCCATAGAGGTGGAAGGTATATCTGTGGCCAAAATTCCATCTACATATTCCAATGCCAGGCTGCATGTTCCCTGAATAATTAATTCTTTGGGATTTCCCCCACCACAAATGATTTTCATTGGCATGGGTCATTAAGAACAGGTTATCAAGTCATTTGATAGTGAGTATAAAAGACCCAAGGGAGAGGACATATTTGTTTGAAGACCTACCTATCAATCTATAATAAGTCAGAGCAGTCCTACCCATAGATGGACGACTATTAAGGCCAATGCAAAATGCTCATTTGTGCCTTATGGCATCCATAAATCCACAAACTCTGGACTTGAACAGGGAGGGAACTCCCTGTTCCTTTTCCAAAGTCTTCCAAAGTTCTTGAGACCTTTAACGCTTCTCAAGAATCTTCTAAGGTCAGCGCTTCACCTATTGTTCTTATCACAGGCTAAACTATAACATAAAAAGTTCTCTTTCAAAGCTTTCCTGAGCACTTGTTATATAATCTAAGTTGAAGGTGGGTAATTATAGAAGATAAGAGCCAGATTACTTGGGTTCAAATTTTGGGCTCGACCCTTATTAGCTGTGTTAATTTGGATACGTTTTCTCACCTGCCAGAGGGGGAGGATGATAATAATGCTTCCTATCTTATAAACTTGTCGTGAGGATGACACAGATCAACACTTATGAAAATGCCTGGCATACAGTAGATACTCATACATATTCATTTTCCTTTAGAATTGCCTATTTTCTTCTATTCTGATACTTCGGCCTCTTCCAATCTGCATGTCTAATCTCTTCTTACTTTTAGAGGTCTCCTTCTTCCATTCCCATCATTCCTTTTGCCTTTTATACATCACTTTGGTCCTGTGACCTAGACTTTTCCTGGTTCTCTAGGGGAAGTTGTCAATTAACTTGTGCAAATGGATGATAATGGGAGTAATTAGTTCTACATCCCACATAACATATTTGCATTTAACGGGAACTTTTAGAGTCAACAGCTTAACCCAAAGCAGTGATTCCATTGGTGGGAACTACAGGCAAGGTGGCAGAGAGGTTCGACTGAGACTTGGAGACAGAGGGCCCCTTACAGCATCTTACATATCACACTCTGTCTACTGGGTATTTAAATGCTAATCTCAGCCTTTCTGTAATCCTTTTGCTCTCAGATATAGTTTCCTTATGATACTCTGCTTTCGAAATGTACTCAGTCTGAGAGAGCAACAAGCAGAAACATATAAATGGAAACTCCCATCACACTGTCACTTTATGTCCAGGAGATGACAGTGGGACAGTCTGCTTGGCATTTGGGGCACAGATTTTGAACGCTTACACCCTTTGTGGAGCCTGAGGGGAGAGTTATTGCCAGAGGGGACTCTGGCTGTATCTGTCATCTACATAAACGTAGTTCTTACAGAGAGCTCAGCAGATGAGGGTCCTGGCATTTTACTTAAAACAAAAAACACAAAAATGACGACAAAAATTGTTCTTTTTTTAATGTTTTCGGTAAACTGGAAACAAATTTTTAGATTTTTTTAGATATTGTTTCTTTTAAGCTCTTTTGTAAATATCAAATAATTCACTCAAACCTTTCTACAGATGCTAAAAAAAAAAGCTAAAGGCCCATGAGTTCTCCAAGTGAAGTCAAATGTCTATGAGGGCATATTCTATTTAAAGAAACAATCCATTTCTCAATTTCTGGCACATAGTTAAACATGCTGGCAAAGGGAGAGGCCACTTCTGTGTACCAGTTACTGGTGAGGGAACTACTAAAATTTCATCATTCAATCAAGCTGGGAGAAAGGTCCATTTGAATTAGTGGAGACCTCCAACTATGGACTATTTGAAATGAAATGTGCTTTTTATTGCATATATACACATATATTCAATGGATGTGTGTGTGTGTGTATGTGTATTCAGACTACCTGTACCCAGAGTAGTTTTTGCTGAGCTTATTCTAATAAATAGGTGGCTAGTTAATAATTTGCAATATAATTTACATACAAATCATTTATATGATTTACTAAAGTCTTAAAAACTGTTTTTCTTACTTATGTTAAAACTTTTCCTTTTAGCTTCTTTAATTTTTGTAAGCATTTTCTTGATAGGCAGTTGAAAAAAAATTCAGCATAGCCCAGGTTGAACAATTAACAATTCTGAAGTGGTTAGGACTAATAAGGTTTGATTGTAGGTTCTTGAAATAAGACAGTCTCACACTGTGATAAAGCTCCAAGCCAACATCTCTTTATGTGACTACTGAAGCAGCTTATTGTGAGTAGTTCATTTTAAGGGTAGACATCTGGAGACTAGGGCACCTCAAGGCCATTATTACAGTGTTCCTGAGGGTCATAAATGGGTACCTTTAAGCTGGACACATGGGCCTATTGACGCAAATATTTTGAACAAATGTCTATCTAAATGGTAGACAAAATGTCTACCTAAATGATAAACAAAAATGTTTTCATGAGCAAATCCTTTTCTGGGGTGGAAAGATTTTACTTAGTGGTCTTGCTTCCTGGGTCTCAGAGAGCCTGAGAAGCCCTTAGAGAGAAGCCTGGTGGTTGGTATTGAGGTTAAATCACTACAGTCATTAAAGACACTTAAGGGAATTGGTTAGGCTGGCCATGCTTGTCAATCAGTTGCAGCCACTACAAAAATAAGCAGTCTAGAGTGCACACATTAAAAAATAAATATCTTAATGAGGTTGAATTTTGTACTTTTGGGAGAAATCTTTTGGACATCTTCATTTCTGAAATATTTTAAGGCTGCCATGGAAGAACAGCCTAAGTGTTCCTGGCTCCCTCTTTAGTACCTGCATCATCTCACTGAATTTTGAAGCTGGATTGATAAATGGAATTGGATGTAGGCTAGGAAACTTTCCAGGTGGCCAGGGTTTCCAGAAGACTTGAGTAATAGTGCATGGTTAGAAGAGAAATTTGGTTTGATTTAGTTGGGGAATAGAGGAAATAAACATCACCAATGACTTTCTGAAATACAGGCTAGAAGGAAGATGGGCATACAAACACTGTATCATCTAAGCCCTGGTTTGGCTCATAGCTAGAAGTCACTATTTGGCCCCCCAATGATTAGAAGCAATACTGACATACCTTCCATCTTGCCGGCTGATGGTAAACCCATAATCACTGTGATGCAAGAAACTAACATTCACCCCTACTAGAGGAGTTCCATCTACAGCCACCACTTGGCCTCGAATCACACAAGCACGCCTGCAACACAAGATCAAAGGCAAATATAAAAGTATGTTGAAACTAGATTCTAGAAGCCAAGATGGAAAAACTTTGGAAAAAACAGTCAAGTATAACAAAAAACACAATAATTTCACCAACCAGTAGTAACTACTAACAACATTTCGAGGATGGCATGTGTATCTTTTTTACCCATGAAAACTGGGATTATACTCAGTATAGATCTGTGTCCTGATATTTTTATGTTAACAGTGTATTATTAACATTGTCCAATGTAATCAGAAATTCCTTCTGCTTTGTTATTATACAATATAGCCTTAAAACAGCATTCCTTAACTGGTTTAATCCATTCATTTTTTTAGGACATATAGTAGTTTCTTAACTTTTCCTGCATTGAGTATCTTATACTTCCTTGGGAGATAGTCCTAGTTGTGGAAGAATAATTTTCTTTTATTAAAATTCATCACATTAATTAATACATAAATACATTGTACATATGACTAAAGTCTCTGCTCAAGACCTCCCCCCCAGTTCTTGGTCTTCTCCTCAGAGGTAATCAGTAATGTCATTTTGTTGTGTGCATTCTCTATGCATTTACATACATAGGTGTGAATATTTTTAAGGCTCTTGATTCATATGGCCAAATTGCCTTTTCCTGGAAAATCAATATTATAAGAAAGCAAACTTATTTGGACAAATTTTAAGAGTGAGTCTGCAAATAAGACATGGTCCTTAGTTATAGTATTCTGTTTCTCTTGCCTAATTGAAATAAAATATTTCAGGCGATTTTTTCCTTTAAACAAAAGAGTTTCACCCTTGCCCAAAAAAATGAGATTCTATTATACTAGCTCTCAAATAGGGCTGTCTCCCAGACATAGTCCACTAAAATGTGCATACTTTCAGCTCTAGCCTGACCAAGTTATAACAAATTTCAGGAGCTTGACAGTTAAGAAGAGGACCCAGGAGTAAATTCCAAGCAAAAATTTTTTTCACTGATCTGCCATTATTGGGGGCAGCAGGGGTTGGGGGGAAGTTTTTTCACCACTTGTGGAGGGGGGGGAGTCCAAACCTAGTTTTGGCAGCCCTGAGCTCTAGCATGTGCATTTTGTAGCTGGAGCTGGAGGTGTTGAGGAAGGTTGAGCAAGGTCAGTGATTTTTTTTCCTGGGGAGTTAATGTCATTTTTTTTCACCAAGTGGGATTCGGTAGATCCAGGGGATCTCAGTCTTGGATTAAAGAGGGCCATGCTATTTGGGCAAACATGACTTTCCAAAGTAACCATGATAATTCCTCCCTGGCATTATATCTTCCTCAAACAGAATTAGCAAGTTGAGGCAATATATCTGAAGGCTCATGGCCACAAAAATCTTTTGAGAGAAAAAAAATCTCTGAAAAATCAAAAGACAGTTACCAGCCAAAGTTTGTTTTATACATCATAGCCAATAGACTCCACACTCCATGGATTTATCTTGCATTACCTAAGGCCTTCCCCGAAAACAAACTACAAGCCATTAAGTACTAACCAAAAGTAAGCTGGTATAACTGTTGCTATTGCTGTATTGAAGTCTCAGACCAACATTCCTAATTTTGACATAGATCAGTGGCTTTCTTTTTTCCAAGGAACGGTACATTTTTATGAGTTCTATAAATCATGGCTCTGAATGGTACGCAAATGGCATAGTGGCACTTGCTTTGTCTTGTCTGATTCTCCCAGTTTCTTTTGGGGAGATTTCGAAAGTTTGAGATTCTGAAATCGCATTTAATAGAGGAGACGTTTATTTAAAGTCATTGAGTTCTGGATTTTGAACTAACCCTGACAGATGTGGTTCCAGGTTCTAAGTCCAATGTAACAAGAAATGAAAATGAAAGGATGTCTCTAGTTTTATACAGCAACCTTTTGAAGGTCTTCATAAAACAAAGTTTGACAAGCAAGCTTCTACAGATGAAGTAGAAGCAAGCTGAGAAAATCTGCAAACTATGTAGGGATTGGAGCTAGAAGGGCTGAGAAGAGGCACTGGAAAATCCCTTGAACATAGCTTCCCAAGCACTAAGTGCTGATGGCTTTTTTGGGGGTGGGGGTAACTCCAAACTTGCTAAGGCTCTACCAGTTAACAAGGCGGCCTTTGCAACAATAAAGCCTACCTAGGTGGTCGCTGATTCCCTTTTGGCAAGACAATTCTACACTTACTCATTTCATTTGTTCATATTACTCTAGACATTGTGTCTTCCCACAGCTATACTAGGCTCAATTATTTTTGTTTTTATTTTGTCAAGCCTAGTTGGCATTATTTGCTCATATTTTATGACAGACACAGACCTGTCTCTTCTCTTTGCTGCTCTTTTATTTTCTATACAGTTTATATTTATGAAGGATCCAGGCTGGTGAGTGAAAATCTCATAAAAGTTATCATTATTCTGTGCATTTCCCTTGTATTCCTCTCTTCCTTCATTCTGTATCTCATTCTGAGTAGACTTGTCTTTTGACTCTTCTGCTCTTTAGTATTCCTCATATTTTATGAAGCACACAGATTTTGTGTGATAACGACTCATCAAAGTCATCATTATTCAAGACATTGTCTACCTGTTCTTCTCATTCATTTCACTCTGCATCATTCATAAATAATGTGCAGACTTGTCTTTCAACTACTTTATTTTTTTATTTCTCATATTTTATGATGCACACCAACTTATAGCATATGATAAAGCCCCATAAAACTCATTATTCTACGTTTATCAGCATTGAGGTCTCTTTGTAATGTATTAGACTTTAAATGTTCTAAGAGTCCCTGTATCTTGCTGCATTTGCTCCCATTATTTACACACTCCATGTCATCTATTTTTCACAAGAATAACTCTTAGCTCCTTTTATTCCTGGATTACTAGTACTTACTGCAATCTTTGACCAACATCAGTCATCCTGTGTCAGTGGAAGCTGTCTAAATTTCAGGACAGTATTAAAGTATTCTTTCTTAATTTGCAGTAATCTTGATTGGCACTGCATGCAGAAACCTAGAGAAAACATGTTCCCAGGCAAATTTTCCATTTCAAAAAGAAAGCTCTTGAATCTACTTGCTTCCCCAGGCTACTCCTGCTCCAGATGGCCCTTAGGGAGCCTACATATATACTCTTGCAAGTATGGTGTACTCTCTACTTTGCTTAGCTCAACTGCTATTTTGTGCAATCTGGGGTTCTGAATTCAATTATTCATAATTGTGGATGGTAACCTTGTATTTACTTATTTCCTGAGTCACACAGTCACCGAAATGTAGTGTCTCTTCACTTCACATTGTCTATTTGGATTGTGCTTCTCTTATCCAAGGCAGCCTGTATAATTAATCTTTTTTTCAATTTTGGGTGCTTGTTGAAGTAATGAGCTGGATATGGCAGCGAGTCTGTCTTTGGTAGTACCACCACGATCCTACTTTCTGTGCTATTCATCATTCCCACTGTGGTACCTCCCTGTTTCCTTGCCCAGAGAGTCTCCGGCATCTTCAAATCACCACCTAAAAAAGTATTTATACCTGGCCTGTTCTTGGCCTGTCTTGGGGAAACATCTGGAATTCTTAAATTATTGCCCCATCAAACTATCCTCAACGTGCGTCCTAATCTTTCAAGCACCTGTCTTTTTCTGAAACTTTTCCCCACTAGGTATACGGAAGTCCTCTGAGTCTTTTGAACCATCTGGACTGTCATAAAGCTGGCCCTGTGCATGTGTACAGCAGGTATGTGCCTAGTGTGACTGTCTTTGGTGTTGGTTTTGTGTGTGTGTTTTCGTGTACTCTCAATGGCAGGGACTGCACACTTTCCTTGGGGCTCACTATCCTTTGATTCACAGACATGGTTGGGATGCTTTCCTTTCTTGAATCTTTAAAAACCAGAGCTTCTCCCTGCTGTTCTGGGTTAGAGTGAGATAACTTGAACTCAGATGGACATGACGAATGCGACTTTAGAAACACGTATGGGGATAGATCACCCCTCACAAGTGTCTCTCTTCCCGTTCTTTGGAGAATACAGGCTGCTGCCAAGCTGTCTACTTGCTGTCACTATGCTAAAGCAGCAACCCCCAAGGAATTGCTTCTTCCTTTAACAAATGCTGAATCCTGTAGGTGTTTGGAGCTTGGTCTGAAGAGCAGGGCATCCTGGGAAATGCAAGTCAGAATACACTTTACTCAGAGCCTTATTTAACTAACGAGCTGCTTGTTAGACCATTCTGATGCAAAATGGTCTAATTCATTCTGTATTTTCTATTTCCATGGCATAGTCAAATTATCCCTAGCCTCCAATAAACTCTTGGTTCCTTTCTCCTCTTTTCTTATTTGTTGTCTTTTGTCTTCAGTGTCAAATTTCCAATATTCATTCAACACCTCAGGCAAAAACATTAACCTCAAGCACAAGATTTGGTTTGAAAAACAACACTGAAAACTAAATTGCTGAAAGAAGATATAATTTACTGCATTGTGTTTCTGATTAAAATCTTTCGCAAGGAAAATGAGGCTCAGAGTAGGGAAGTTATAACCATTTGCTTTTGTTGCTAACATGAGCATAAGCAACCTTTGAAGAGTAACATTCAAAATCAAGGTCCTGGCCAGCAGGGGATCTAGCAGCAGTTGGGCAGGTTAGGTTGTTTTCTCCATAGGAACAGATGAAATCCTTTCCAGAGCTCACAGCTCTGGTCAAGAGACAGCACTGAGAAGGACTGAGCTGGGAGAGGCCACGTGAATGCTCCGCTCACTGGAGCTGGAATTCTGCTCTGTAAATTCCTCTAGGAGTCGTTATTTGGTTCACGTCTCCAAGGGATGGAAACCTGCTGCCTGTGAGGCATGGTGCAATGGTTCTCCCGACATCTCCGCAGGCTCATTATACCGTCAAGTTTCACAGCTTGTAGATTGCGTCACTTGGACTAAAGCATCTTATCGGCTGCCATCATGCAATGAATAAAGGATCTTCTCTTTAGAGTGTCATCTGTGCTATTGGTCCTCAGTCCTTCCTGGTAATATTTCTTGCATACAGATCAGTGGTTCTCAGACTTGATCACACACCAGAATCACCTGGAGGGCTTGGTAAAACAGTCCGCTGGGCCCCAACTCCAGAGTTTCTGATTCACAGGTCTGGAATGGGGCCCGAGAATGTGCATTCCTAGCAAGTTCCTGAGTGATGCTGATGCTGCCAGTCTAAAGGCTGAACTTTGAGAACCACTGTTTCAGTGAAAGCAAGACCAGAACACAGTCAGCCAATTAAGATGTATGAACCCCTCAAGAGGGAGGCACAGGACAGAAACTATAAAGGCAGGCAAGTCACTCACTGGTTCCCAATCGGACCGTTAGGAAGTTAATCTGTGAGGTATGAATTTGTAACTCCTCCCTACAGACCTCTGGAAGAGAGTTCGCCACATTGTGGTTTGGGGAATCACGTTGAAACCGTCATGCCAAAGCGTAGGGTCCCTTCAAATCCAGTGATTGTGCGATGAAAAAATCTTTTATCCTGATTTATCGGTCTCAAATAAGTGTCAAGTTTGTCTCCATCCTCATTAGTCTCCTTAGCACTCAGATACAGGTTACTGCACTTGATGTAGCCCGTCTTGGATGAGAGTTATATATGTGTCTGTCTTTACCCTTAGATAGTCTACACCAGGGCAAAGACTGACTTTCCTCTTTGCATCCTTCCCAGTGCCTGGGGTACACAGCCCATGCTCGAGAAAGCTTTACAGAATTTCAGTTCAAATATTTGTTTATATGGAAATGTAAGATACTTACAACCCACCCTCATGGCACTGCTTCAAAGGTTTCAGAGACTACTTTGAGGTTCCCGCACGACAGATGCCTTACAGTTCACTTATGAGAGGCCAGCATTCTGGAATGTGCATTATAACTTTCTCATCATGAGAGTGTTGTTTGATAATTGACAACTTCAGGGAATTAAATAGTACCCCTGTGATTGGGAAGAATGAATGAATAGTCCTCCTCAAATGCTTAATTTATGAACACTAACCCCATTATTCCTTTATATATTACCATATAATTATGATGTGGTATTTCATAATTTAAATATATTTGAGGGTTCTAATATTCAGATATTTGGGGGGGTTTCCACACAACACATGCTGGGTTTTTGATATATGTTATCTAAGCTGGTACAGCACCATGAAAACATTTAATGTTATAGCATAAGCCCGTTTTCATGTTCTGAAAATGTGAATGCAGTGAATGTTCATATGCAAACCCAATAAAATCTCATTAGTTTTTACTTAAATAGAGCAGGCTGATTTAATCCTACTCAGTTGGTCACTAGCCCAAATAAATAATACCTACTAAATGGGCAACATTAAAAGCAGCTGGAAGCATTACCCATCAACATTCTAGGACTCTGGGAAAGGTGGTGCTATTGAAAATGCAGATAGCTTTTTAAGCAGAATTATTTTCCTCATGGCTAGTGATGTTTCAAGTAAAACAAAATGGGGGCACTCACCCTGAGGACGGTGGCTATTTTCCCATCTGCCCTGGTAATTGCTTGTCAAAAGCAGGCTTGCTTTGGATGCCTGAGATCCCCAAAGTAATGGGAAAAAGATCAAGTGTTTTGAAGCAATAAGAAAACTGACGACACAGTCACATTTTCAGGACCGCGTAAGTGCCAGTTTGCTTCATTTAGACACATGATTATTTTTGTCCGGAATTTGAATCCTGAAATATTTGTCCTGTAAGCCCTTGCAACTCTTGAATAGTCTCAAGTTTGTTTTTATTTGGGTTGATTTGTTGTTGTTGTTTTTTTTGCCTGGTTTACACTTTACTCAAATGGTTTCTTTGTCATCAGCCCTATGGGGTTTTATTAACCTCATTAACCTTTCCCGTCACTTCTCTGCGAATCTGCCCTTTAAATAATGGATAGTCATTAAATATTGGGGAAATCTGTCTAGTTGGCTATAGCCTGGCCGTGGATTACTCTTTCTTCCACAAAGGAAAACGTGTGGCCTAGCTCCACCCACTCCAGTTCTAGCACTGGCTTGGTAGTCCTCCATTGTGACTTTTCCCTGTCCTATCCTCAGCCACCTCACAAAGGTGCCACAACAAAAAAATAACCCAGTAAAATGATTGTCTTTTGAGTTGTACCTTTCTAATTACATTCTATTAGGTACCCTGGTATTCATTAAATATATAAAATGTATATAAATGCATATACAAGTTCATATAAATAAAGCATTTATGAAGCACTTACTATGGGTCATGTACTACGTCGAGCACTTTCCTTATCTTATTTCATTTAATATCACTACCACTCTGGGTGGGTACAACTACTAGCCCTGTTTTAAAAGCAAAGAAACGGATCCAGAGAGGTTAAAAACAAAACAAAACAAAACAAAACAACACCTTGCTGAAGATAACACAGCTAGAAAGTGGTGGCGTGGTGGAGGCCTTCTGACCTGGATTCCAAGGGGCCTGGGCTATACTGCAGATCTTTCTTAAGATGGAAAAAAAATGTGGCTGCAAATGAAAAGAAAGTTAGAGCTCACCTACACAGGTGGTGCTTTCACTACCCATGGACATCAGTTCCTGTGGACACTGACCAGCTGCTGAGTACCTTCTACGTGCAGAGTGTTTAGTGGAGATGTGCTTCATTCATTCCTCCTCCCCAAACCTGCATTTACTCTGCCCTCTCTAGGAACAAATTTTGATGATAGAACCAGCTCGAGACACTGCAAGCGAACAGTATGGCTAAGAAGCAAGTAAGAAGGATTTGAGCCTTTTGAATTTCTTAATGGAGCAGTAAGATAGATAAAATATTAGAAAATACCTATCCATACTGAGATAAGCTGTAGATAGATGGCTACTGGTATTACTAATCACAGTTATTAAGCATCTCAGAACATCCGAGTTTCAAAATACCACACATAATCAACTGAAAAGCGTTTTGAAGATCTGTGCTCTGATTTTTTTTATTCTTCTTTGCCCAAGAGCATTTGCAAGGAAGTGAAAGTCACACATTCTTTCTTTTTGGTACCTTTAGGTGTTGACTGCTGATTTCAGGAGCTAGTCAGCACTATAAATCTTGGAACCTTCAGCACTTTGTAATTTTTATAGTATGTTTCCTAAACTTTAGCATCAGACAAAAGAGTTGTCGGAAAAATCAGGAGATCCCATCTTCACATACGTAACACCTTTCATATAAATGCGATCAAAGTGCTTTATTAGTAAGTAGCAACGATCTTCCTTTCCACTTAGGACAACTGCAGAAGTGATAAGCATAGGAGGTTGCTCAGGAAAAGCATCATGGTAAGATAAATAGAATTGTAGGGAACCATGGCTGAGCCAAATCACCCTCGGGACTCCTTTTGCAAATGTGGGCAGGTCTGTGCAATGCCTCCTTTCAGAAAGAAAGGTGAACGAGAGATAGATATGTGGATGCTGATGCTGTAGAAAGAGCTTCCCCCTGTCCTCAACGTATTCAATTTATTCAGTAATGGTTGCATTGTGTGTTTATCAGCCCCTAGCTGTGTATCTCGTATAGTGTTTTTCATGCTCGTATATTAAAACTACACAAGCACCTGCCATTAGCAAATAGACTTGGAGATCCTTAACCAACAGATTCGTGAGAAAGTCAAACACCAAATATATGGATTCAGATTTGTACCTCAGCAAAATTACAAATGATTATGTAACAGACCTTCTGGGGATTACCTGTGCTCAGACTAAATTGTGTGTTACTTCCATTGATGCTTGAATACTGTAATAACATAGGATTTCCTTAACAAATATTCTAAAATATAAGCTTCTCTTGCTTCTTCTTTTTCCTCATTCCAAATTGGCAAGTGGTTTCTATATATGCAATCCCTTTTGGGTTCAATACTAATTGATGAAGATCTGTTACTTTTTTTTTTCATGACTAAACTGTCTAGTGCTATTGCTCATTTGTGTTTCCAGAGGCTACTCCGTTTGTCTGAGGAATTCATATTTTCTCAATGTGCTTGTAGAAGACAGGTACCCTATCCCCTTATCAGTAAAACCTTTCACAGTAACCAGTATGTAATAATTCTTTGAGAAAGGTTTGTTTTACCTCTTCATATGGTGTCACAGAATCTTGATTTATTGGGCCTCTAAAAGTCACCACCAGGCCCTGGCTTGTGTGACAATCTGTTGCATAAAGGTCCAAGATCATCTGAGGTATAGATGAATGCCACGAGGTCTTTGCTCCAGTATCACTTCCCCAGAGAGGCTTTCCTGGACCACTCTCTAAAATGGTCACCTTCCATTCCTAACCTTTCTTTGTGTTACTTGAAAGTGCTTATACCTACCTGACATTTACTTTTTCTGGAATCGTTCTTCCTCACTAGACTGTATGGGAAAGGCCCTTTGTCTACTGTAGACCAGAGCCTAGGACAGTGCCCATCACCAAATGAATAAATAAACCAAGTAAACGTTGTAATGTTCATCGATCTCCTGAGTGAAATGATGAATCTTCTTCAATGTGGATTTTCTTGAAACCGTAGGATCCATCATTATAAATGATGCCAAAATGTTGTTAATGGGAATTTTTTCATTGGGGTAAATGAGAATTTTTGCGATGATTGATTTTTTCCCCATTGAATTCATCTGTTTAATACAAACATTTTAAATTGTAGAAAAAAAATTACATACAGCCCCACATTTCAAAGGACAGAACTTGCAAACTGTTAAGTTGCTCACAGTCCAAATAAGCTTTATGTGGTTTTTTTTTTTTTGGCAAATTATCAATAGTCTCCTGTTTGTGTCAATTTTAGCAGGTCTTCGTGCTCACCTGAGCTAATGAGTACCATCTCTGAGCTACTGCTGCAAACTTCCAGGTCAGTCCCACTTCTGTCATTGTTTAATGACTTTGTTTCACTTGCTAGAGTCCCTCTTGTCTTACATTGACTTAGGTTCAAAGCAGGTGGATTTGAGAACCCTGAGTTGATGAACTCCAAGTTTCCTCAAAAACCTGATGTTTCATAATCTGCAGAATTTACTGCAGTCTGCAGTTAATTTCATTATTTATGCATTTATTTGATGTTCTGACTGCCTCTACTGCTAGACTGTTAAGGGGAGTTCTGTGAATAAAGGGATGCTGTTTCTTTTGTTTCCTTCCATTCACATAGTTTTTGGCACAAAGTGGTACTCAAGGAATATCTGCTGAATAAATGAGTGATACATATCCTCAGCTCTTTTTTCAAAAATGAGCTGACATCAGGATCTGATATTACATTAGGGACAGCAGAGGAATTTGATATCTCTTCTAAAAGAATTTAAAGTTCTTGGTTACTCTGGAAATACTAATATGTCAATAAAACACAAATTTTAAAAAGCAGCAGTTAGTGTCTATCAAGTGTGCTTATTCTTAAGTCCCAGTCTCTATTCAGGATCGACAGTTTCTGTAGCAATGACCCATCTTCCTGCAACCTTCCCCCCTTAACCTCACTCTTGATTCAATAACTCACTTTACCATTCACAGGATTTCAAATGGTATAAATTACCAGCTCAACTAAGTACAGAAAAGCATGTTTTATTAAACAAGTTAGGATAAGTAATTATGGCTGTTACCAGGTATCATGAATAATCAGGAGCATGAATCAAGGTTTTATTATTGAGTGGGGTGTAGTAAAGGAGGGGGAAGGCTTGTGTAAGTAAAGAGTTTGCCAAGAATGCCATGCTCAAGGCACTGTAGTACCTCGATTTGTTCTGGGGCACTTGTCTTTGTTTTTCTCATGAGATGGAATAATGACACATACCAAAATGAGCCAGTTAACAGCAGCCTTCACACTGGCTTCCTTATTCTCTCATTTTTTTCTTGGTTCTAAATTTTGATTATCTAACCCATTGAAGGCAGAGAGAATTATTGATGCTTATACAAAGTTATAAATGATGTCAATTATGGGCAGGCTCTGACAGTGGTGGAATGTTTCATAAGGTAAAAAAAAAAGAGTAATTACTTTGCTACTGTTAGATAATCACTTCATCTTTTATGAATTTGTTCCTGTGCTATTTGGAGAACAGTAATCTTACCTTTAGGCTGGTTCTACATTTGGGAATTGACTTATTTGAGGTCCTAATATCATCTGTGTGTTCTAGGCAACAAAAATGAGTTTTTCATTAGCAAATATGAGAAGAACACTTCAATATTACCACAACTAAGTCACTCACTCATTCTTTACTTGCTTTTTGCTAGGTGCTATGTTAGAATCTGGAGATACAGTGGTATGGTAGATTAAAGATGGCCACAAATTCTTTGATACTTCTTTCATCAAGAGGGGGGCATCTAGGTCTCCCCCACTTCAAATCTGGACAAGCTCTGTGGCTGCTATAACTAATAGTATGTAATGTAAGTGACACTATGAAAATGTTTGGACACGAGCCTTAAGAGACCGGCATCTTCCATTTTTTATCTCTTGAAATGCTCTGTCTTGGAGCCATGAGCCACCATATGTGAGGTCGAACAAACTCAAGACTAGCTGCCATGCCAATAGGAAGCCCAAGTAGAAAGGCTATATGTACAAAGAGAGATTCCTGGCTGCAGCTCAGCTTTTCCAGCTCCCAGGTATTTGAGATATCCTGGCTGAGAGGCCAAACCTCATGGAGAAAAGACAAGCCATCCTGGCCACATACTCTGTGTGAATTTCTGACCCACAGAATCCTGAGATATAATAATAAAATTTATTTTATTCCATTATGCTTTGGAGTAGTTTTCTACACAGCAACAGATAATCAAAACAAGGAACAAATCAGACTTGGTCCCTGTCCTCCTAGAACTTAAGATTTAGCAATTATGACAATCCAGAGCTGTTGTGTACATCCCAGAGTAGAGCAAGAAATTGAAGTACAGCAACTTCATAGAAACCAGAAAAAAACCTATCATTTTGTTTAACCTCTGTACTTTGTATCCTGTTAACAGTGCTGTTATGTGCTTAATGCTGTATTACATTTGGGCACAACTCTAGAACTTTCCAACTAAGGGTAGGCATTCTTGACTGGAGTGGGCAAGAGAGGCTGCCATAACTGCACCTAGCAGCACTGTTGCAAATTTTTAGATCTTTAAATTGTTCTTAAAACTTTTCAAAGCGATAAATGCAATAGTCAAATGCCTCTCAACAGACACATCCTTCTCATAGGAAGTGGACATTTTGCTTCTACTATGGTGGGCTCTGGATTATCTGATGTCATGACTGATGACTGCCTCAAGGGAGCCTAAGGCAGACTGTAGACCAACTACTCAAAAAAGTACATACAGGTACCCTAGTGAAGTAAGGGTGGAAATATTCCATTAATGTCATTTCCAGTTCATGTTCAGTTACCTTTTTTCTCTTTGTAAACCAACATAGTTAAGGCCTCAAATTAAGTAAAATGATACAATTAGATTTTTAAGGACCCTCAGGGAAATAGATCAGAAAGAACAAGCCAAACACTTGAGGTCTTTCCAAGGAAGGCTCTAGAAGCTGTTTAGTCCATCAGGGCCAGGCATGTCACTGAAAGTGAGGGAAGTGAGCCAGGTGGAAGGGGAGGGAGGAGCGTGAGCTAGAAAGCCATGTCATATGCCCTCTACACGGACAGTGGCCCTCAGCTCTATACCACCTATGTCGTGGGACTGGGTGCAGAGATACCAAGCTTTGTAAATGTTATAAAGAAGGAAGACATTCCAATTTTTATATTAGATCTTTAATTCCTAAATGTTGGGCCAAACAAAATACATCTGTGGGCTGATATTAAGCAACCTCTGAAGTAGATGTCTGACATGGATTGATGTGGGGTCAGCCTCTCACAGCTACAAAACAGACAAATGAGTTTGGCCAGACCTTGCTGTCAGCGGTTGCACTAACCCTGGTAGGATTTTGTTTTTTAAATGCACTTCTCCATTAGTGATGGCGAGTGAAATGTCTGGCTTTGCAAATTACTGCTGTCGTTTAGTTTAATGTACTCTTGTTTTTACATATTTATAAAAACCTTTTACATTATTAATAGTGATTAAATGCTTAGACACTGAAGATCAATAATGCTTCTGTTCACCTATTTACATTATTAAAAAGTAATAAGTCATACAGAGCACGTATAATATGTGGTTTACTTTGTAGTCATGTTTGGAGTAGATTGGAAAAAAAATGAAAGAAGCTCAGGCTCCAGGGTAAAATGTATTTGAGAGAAAACCGGTAACTGAGCTGGGCTTGCCAGAGGTGTTACTGTGTGCAGGTTACATGTTCAGAGTGACATTGTGCTCTCATGGGGCACAGGAGGTACACATTTCATGGTGCTCACGTGCCCGTGTAGCAAACCTGAGACAACAAAAGCTAGTCTCACTTGGATGCACAAAGATGAACAGATACTTAACCTTTGTGTGTCCTTGCAACAATTAGTCACCTGCATGCCACTGTCTTTAGCTCCAAAGGCTTCTGATGGTGGCAACACCCAGCAGTGAGTCATCTGGGGGGCTACATCTTGCCAATAGGCAAATGAGCCCCTTGACAATGTTTTCTTCATCTGCTTATCCAGTTCTCTCTCAGTTATGTGACAAAAGCAAAAAAGCAGACTGGTTCCCATGATTTTGGCACAGAAATGTTCTAGATCTGTCTGAAGAGTATAACTCTTCAGCCAGGGATGTATAAGGGTCCTAAGTCTTTTCAGGGTTAGCTAGCCCAGTCTTCTAAATCGCCAAAGTGGCTCAGCATAGCGGTTTAGAGGTCAGGCTCTCAGGACCTGTCTGCTTGGGTTCAAATCCTGATTCTGACACTCGTGGGTTGTGACCTTGGGCAAGTCATTACTTGACACCTCAGTTCTGGTTTCCTCACCTGGAACATAGGCATAAAAACAGTGTCTATCGTGCAGAGTTTTGGTAAGGATTAAATGAGATAGCACATATAAAAGCTTACTATGAGACCTGACACAGAATAAATGCTCAAGAACAATTCACGTAGAGCGAAGGGCCCATTTTGCCAGCCATTCAGTGGTGTTCTCCTACCAACAGGAAGTTAATTAGCACTGGTTTGAAGTTCGCAAATAATGCCATTGAGATGTATGAAATGGAACTGGATTTTTAAACATCACTTGGTTTTTTCCTTGTGTTGACCCAGATGCAACTTCTCAAGCAGAAATTAGGTCCAAGTCACCAGGTTTATTTACGGACGAGTTGAAATGGCTCAGCTGTGCTGTAACAGAAAGGTTACAAGAGTTGCTTCGCTGCAAACTTGGTGGCTATGTGATGCTGGGCAAGTCATTTGTCTCTCTGAACCTGTTTCCTCATATGTAAAACGTGCTAATACACATCCGTACTTCATAGGGATACCGTGAGGACAAAATGAAATTAGGCATGTGTGAGGGCTTTGCAAATGAAGAGGTCCTATTTACATGTAAGAGCCAGTAACGATTATTTATTTATTTATTTATTTAATTTATTTTCTATTACGATTATTATTTATATATGCAATTGGAGTCGGATTTATTTTACCCAGAGAGACCCAGAGGGACACTGCGTGTGCTGATCTTCTAGAGGAAGTATAGTTAGATTGCTTGTCCTTAACTATATCCCTTGGAAAAGGCCTCCACCTTTTCTGACAGATGCCATAGGTCTCTAATAGCTGAGCCCCCAGGCTGAAGGGGGACCTGTGGTTCTGAATTCAAATGTGACTTGCAGAGCCAAATGGTAACTTGGAGCGTTTTACAAAAGAATGAGGACATGGGATGCCTGGGTGGCTGGGGACATGGGATGCCTGGGATGCCTGGGATGCCTGAGGACATGGGATGCCTGGGATGCCTGGGATCGAATCCCACATCGGGCAACCCTGCAGGAAGCCTGCTTCTCCCTCTGCCTGTGTCTCTGCCTCTCTCTCTCTCTCTCTGGGTCTCTCATGAATAAATAAATAAAATCTTAAAAAAAGAAGAAGAAGAAGAAGAAGGACAACGCACTCAAACCAGGAGAAGGAGAAGGGCATGAGCTACCATGAGTGTGATCAGCTTGTTCACTCTGCCGGCGCTGGAAGCGCTGCTGGAGCCGGGCTCTGACCACCGGGCTGTGAGCCTCTCTCGGCTTTGCCAAGTTCATCGTCCCGCGTCCTGCTCTGGGTCACAACGACTTGTCCCCTTGCCTCCCTGAGGTCTTGACCTTCTCCCTTTCCTTGAGGTCAGTGAGTCATTGAACATACCTCCGTGTCATGGAGGTTGTATTTCTTCTGCTTGCTTCTTTTTTCTGATTTGGACTCACTTTTCCCAGAGCATGGAGAAAGCTGCAGAGTGACCACTTTTCTCCCGCTTCAATAGGAGAATGAGGGTAATGGCTGCCTTTGGTTCCTTTTGTTTCTCTGTGGTACAATCTCCACCAGCTAAATAATGGCTTTGACTGCAGTCCATCCGAAAGTTACTCCGGGGTTGTTACTGAGCTGAGTGAAGCTCTTCAGAATGGGGATGACGGAGTCTCTTGGGAGAACTCAAACCCTGACTAGATCCCCTGGCAGAACAGGCCTTTCTCGTGATGCGCTGGTGTTTGGGTTTTGGGTTCCATCAGACCCCTGAAAGGTCACAACTGAACAATAATAAAAAACACTGAGGAAAATTTGACGTTTCAATATCAGTTCTTGTCTACAATCCATGGAGAGGATGCTGAATGTTTTAAATTTCCACGCCCATCTGGGTTTTTTCTTTTTCTACTTTGTATAGGTCCAGGTGGAGTTGTCATTTTCTTAGATTGTTACTCATATTAATATAAACTCTTGACTGAGTTATCTCTGGGGGACTGATAACACCCACCAGGATGCACCAAACTGTGTGGGATGTAGACAGGGGCTCCTGGACAAATATTTCGCCTGCTTTTTTGAATTCCGATTTGTAATAGTCTAGAAGGTAGTGAAACATCTGCTTATAGAATGAACAAAGAAGGACATTTTTAAGAGACCAGAAATGTTGACTTCAGTGACTTATTTATGTCTAGTGCTAATTAGTAAAATATATCATTGCTGAAGATGAAGCAGAGAATAACAATGAGCAAATTCATGTGATTACACTTCAAATGAGTAAGTTAATTTAAAAAATTTCTCTACCTATGGGCTTGGCCTTTGGTCTCAGGTCTTTAGTAGACAATTCATGCATTTGAGCTTTCCTAGAAGATAGATTTTCACAAGTCTTGCATTTCACATTAGGATGTCAAATTCACCCAACTCTTTCATATAGAAACGTTTTACATCATGGAATAAAACTTGAAATTTAGCTTTTGAAATTCAAGGGCTTTCAAGGGATCAATCCAGAAGCTAAATTATAAATCCACAAATCATACCTGCATTCTGTTTTTGTCATTTAAAGCGCCACCTATACTTTACTATAAATAATACACATTGTGAGTGTGTATGTGTGTGTGTGTGTGTGTGCATGTGTACACAGTTGACTCTTGAACAACACAGGGGTTAGGGGTGCCAACCCCCAATGCAGTTGGAAATCCACACATAACTTTTGACTCCTCTGTTGACCAGAAGCCTTACTGATAACATTAAAAGTTGATTAATGCATATTTTGTATAGGTATTGTATACTGTATTCTTATAGTAAAGTGAGCTAGAGAAAAAAATGTTATCAAGAAAATCATAAGGAAAATACATTTACAGTACTGTACTGCAAAAAAAATCTGCATATAAGTGGATCTATGCAACTCAAATCTGTTGTTCAAGGGTCAACTGTATACAAACACACACACACACACACACACACACACACACACACATTCATCCTTCATGATAAAGAATCTCTAGAAACGTCTTCTCTCTGTTAACTAATCAGTAAGGTCTTGGGCATTCCAGAGAAGCCTAAAAAAGAAATCGACATATACTGTGTGGAATGGAAAGTAGCCTAAAAAAGAAAAGAAAAGAAAGTAGCCTGATCTTTAGAAAATATCTTTCTTTCACAGTTAAGGAAAAACATGACCACTGTTTTTTAAGGAATAAAAAAATACATGTATACCTGCTGTCAAATGAGATCTCTGAAGGAATGACGTGAGTACTGTCCTTGCCAATGAGGAATTTGATTCGATCATAAAAGAGTCTCGAAGTATGCTGAGAGAAGAGGGGTTGGCTTTGCTGAATGAGGTCAAGAGGATCTGGTGAGCCCTGACAGAGAGGACTTACATAACAGTTGCTTTGTTGACAACAATCAGGGTCCACACAGTCGGTCAAACCATCTGAAAGAAAATTTTTTTTGGAAATTTAGCTTCAAGAGAAACAACATTGTTTAAAATATGCACAAATGGTGGAAAAAAATCTAGAATACAGTCAAAGGTAACCATCCATGTTTTGAGTTTAGAATCTATTAAATTCACATGTTTCTCATGAAAACTTACTGAGTTTATTTATTTTTTATTTTTTTAAAAGATTTTATTTATTTATTCATGAGAGACAAACAGAGAGAGGCAGAGACACAGGCAGAGGGAGAAGCAGGCTCCATGCAGGGAGCATGACGTGGGACTCAATCCCAGGTCTACCAGGATCACACCCTGGGCTGCAGGTGGCGCTAAACCGCTGCGCCACCGGGGCTGCCCTTACTCTGAGTTTGGATGGCACAAACTATTTTGCTCACAAATCTTTCTTCCCTGAATTCTCAAGCGTTTATGATCTGTGCCACATTGTTTACATCTGGACAGAGTATTCCATGAGGTATCACTCTCTTTAGAAGTTTTCTTCTCCATCAGCAAAACCATTCCTCCAGGATAGCAATGATTCTTCTAATTTTTTTTTAAATTTCTCACACAATGTGCATTTATGAGCACACAATTAACAAATGCTTGCCAACCTGAATTTATATTTTTTAAAACATCTCCTAATATTCTTGTGTAGTGGTGATTCTCAAAACAGAGGTTGGTATTGTCACAGTGAAAAAGTGTCAGGAGCAGGGCAATGATCTCAAATGTGCAGTCGATTATCTGAGGGAACTTATTAAATATGCATATTCTTGAGCCCCACCTATTAAATCAGAATTTCTTTGAGTCCAGGATTATGCATACTTAATCTGGGTGATTCTGGATTATGCTGAAGCACACTAATGTTTCAGAACATTTTTTTTCCTTTTTGGAATTTGTAGAAGCAACTAGAGCTTACTTGTGCGACTATTTGATGAAAATACTAAATCATCTCCGGCATATGAATGTGATGAACTGCTCTCTTTCATGTTCTAGGCCTTTACTGTTTAGACTGCTGAATCCACAGTTGTACCAATAAAAAAAATCACATAAATGGTTCATTCTTTGGTGGAGGAACTGATGAGGGGCACAGGGGTTACAGGAGGAGGGGTTATGTTGAGGATCTAGTAGATGCAAAACACTGTGTTAGGTGATTGGGGAAGTAAAGAGATTAAAAGACCCTTTTCCTGTTTTCAGGAGCTTGGAGCTTAGCAGGAGAAATAGGTGTATACACAGCTGGCTTTTACCCTAGTTAAAAGTGCAGTAAGTGTTATAGGAGACTACATGCAGAGAGGAGGGGCTGGAGTGATTAACTGAGCATATAGATACTTCATTCCACACCCAATAAGCTAAATAAATAAATAAATAAATAAATAAATAAATAAATAAATAAATAAATAAAATTAAAGTCTTTCCAAGGTTCTTAGAGCAGACAAGTGGCTCTAATTTAGATGCTTAACAAGGGTAAATCTAAAGATGCTAATCTTGGCTGGCAGTGGAATAGGGAGGTTCAAATGGATCACCACCTCCTGAAGGCTGATGATGAAAGTTACTGGCATTGGTTTCACGTGGCTCCTTTGCTTGCTCCCTCTCCCTTCCGTGGCTGCTCCCGCAGAGCTGGAGGGGGCATACTACAGCTGGGGGCAATGCAAGCCAGGAACACCAAGGGAGTAGACGTTTTCAACAGTAGCCCTAGGGCACCCGGGAAATATTTTTCCCCACATGAGGTCCTTTCAAATTCCCTGTACCATAGACACTACTTTGATTTAAAATGCAGTTTGCTGTTTTCTTGCCTTCCCTCATTGTTCAGTGCATTTCTGCCCCGATTTCTACTTCTCTGTAGACATATTTCTTTTTCACTGATGACTAACTTTTAAGTGTGGATTCATTCCAGTAAGAAGGCCCCTTCTGCTCTCCTTTCTCCCCTCATTCAGTAAATCATATTAACAGATTTTCTATAGATTTTTAGATGCTGCCGCCACCTCTCTCTCCAATACGTTGCTGTCAGTCTCCTATTAGCACATTATCTCTTTACTCTGCTAATTAAACATCTGGATGCTCTGAAAAGCTGGCAAAAATATCAGGCTGATTAAAAAAGGTTCTCTGATGTCTGGAATTGGTGCATAATACACTGAACAATGAAAAACTGCTTTTCAAATGGGCAGTCACCTTTATCTTTCAATTGGTAACAAATGCACTAGTAATAATCAGATCGGGCATTCACGGGCTTCAACCTGTCAGCCACACAATTTGAACTTAGTTTTGAAAAGAAACAGATTTTAAATAAATAGAAATGCCAAATGATCTTAAAAACTGAACTCTAAAGCCAAACACAGAACCAATTCAAAACTGGTACTCACATTCTCAACCAGTTATGTGCTATAAATTCCATGATAATTCTTCATATTTAATAATTGCCTATTATATAGGGCTGACCCTCTAAGACCTCTGTTTTCTGAGAGAACAGAGAGACTTCTGTTGAATCTAGAAAGGCTGCAGGCAGGCATGCCAATAATGGTATGCAACGCCCAAATTATAATTCATAGGTAAGCCCAATACGTGGGCAAAGATCTACTTACCAATTATCACATTGAATAACACTCCATACAGTATGTCTAGACTGTTACAAAGAAGTGCAAATGACAGTCACACTGCATGTGTGGGTTTCTTTCTTTCTTTCTTTTCTTTTCTTTTTTTTTTTTTTTGGACTATTACTGGTTCTTTTATTATTCTGAAGTGGAAGCTGTGGCACCCTCCTGACAGCCAGGCTCAGAGTATCAGATATGAACACATCAAATGTTAACTGATTTTACTTTTAGGGCCTGTTCATTTTTTAAGAGAATAAAAATAAAAGCCAGCAAAAAAGAAGGAGGTTAAATTATCTTGAAGGACTAAATGCAGCTTCGCTGATCCCGGCTTTGCCAACCAGTTAGGGACTATGCCAGTAGGTTCAACTGGGGCTGATAAAGATCAAGGTCACTGGTTTCTTTTGTATCTGAGCAAGTAATTTACTATTAAACTTCTACTTATTAGATGTAGGCCCTTGGATGAAAGAATGATTGGACAAGGGAATGTGAATGATATAGGGAAAACTCATATTCTTCTAATCTTAAAATGACTTTGTAAAAATATATATTTTTAGGGACAACATCCATATTACCACCTTGAAAGAAATGGACAGCTAATTCATGATAGGGTATCCCAAAGGGTTTGGAAACATGTATAATCAGTTAATATGGCAGGTATGGCAGGAGGCACTTCCATATCTATGATTTCAGCTAATCCCTACAACAACCCTCTTAGGTAGACACTCTCATTTTCATTTACATATGAAGGAGGGGAGGCCAAATGTGGTTGCACAGTTGGAAGAAATATGAGAATCATATCACATCCTGCGTTCTGACTACAAATCACATGTTCAGCAGCATCATCTAAGTGGTATTACTAGAATGACCTAGGCTGTAAGAATTTCAAGTACTTGACTACTATAGGTATTTAGAACACACAGAGTGGTTAAGGTCAAAGAACCAGACTACAATTCTCATCTTACTTTGCCACTTACAATCTAAACGATCCTGGACAAATCATTTCATCTCTTGGATTCTCAACGTCCTTACCTACAAGATAGGGATTACAAAAATACCTACCCCACAGACCGTGTGCTGTAAGGATCACACGGTATAATAATCATAAAAAGTTTGCCACTAACCAAGCTCTACACTGTACAGACTGCAAAGAGTCTAGGGATAGAGTCCTAAGGGTAGATGCCAATGGTGTGCAGTGCCAGCTAAAAATGTTCAGAGCCACTTCTATTGATGGTGCCTTATCACTGGCCAGAGGGCAATTAACTTCTGTGTAGCATATTCAGTTCACTGGAATGTGTTCATTTTGTGAACCCTGTTTGGTTAGGTTGTCAGATAGGTAGGATCCTGTGTAGCTCTAAATAGACACTAATGCTACAGTAAATCTTTATTCATTGAATTTCACAAATTCACAATTTGTTATCATTTAGACAGAAGCTTAACCTTTTCAGCATCTATAGAATAGAGAGTCTGCCAAGCAAATTAATAGTGAAAAAGAAATTGAAGGACTGATCATTCCAATGACTCAGTTAAACAAAATCTTCTCAGGCATTTTAGAAACCCATAGAAATGGACTAATTATAAATCACTCAAATTTTCACTAAAGCAGGCCCCCTACTAGGCATTCCTGGTAGCTTAATTGTTGCTGTTACCTGCATTGAAGGTAACAGAACTATATTTTTTGGGAAGTAGTCTATAATTCGCTTGATTTTTCATTTATCCAGGCTGACTTTCACCCCAGCATTTTGCTGTATTAGTAAGAAGAAAATGGGAGAGGCTCAAGTGCACTGAGGATTTGACCTGCTCCAATCACTGTTATTGCTATCACCTCATACAATTGACTTTGTCTGGGTCAGGAGAGTAAATTGTTTAGATGCCACTAATGTTCATGTCCTCCGGTCCCCACCTGCCATTAATGTTTTCTCAAATCACTCCGAGTAGAAGCGTATGTCCTGACAATGACTTAACCTCCCCACAGTCTCTCTCTCTCACCTCTCTGACCTTACCTCCTATTATCCCATAACCCCTTTCCCCATTATTCCTATGCCTGGAATGTTCTTTACTCCAATATCAAGATGGCTCACCCCCTCACTTCCTTTAGATCCTAGATCACCACCTTCTCAGTGAGGCTTTCTCTGATCACCTTATTTAAAACTGCACCCTTGTTCCACGGTCCTATCTTTTTGCCTGCTTTTTTAAAAAAAAATTTCTGGGTGTTATTCTATATGTTGGCAAATTGAACACCAATAAAAAATAAATTTATAAAAAAAATTTCTCCATCACACTGACCATCTTCTACCATACCATTTCTTTTCAACTTTTGGTTTATTGTCTGCCTCTTACGGTGACAGTGTAAGCTCCACAGAAGCAAGGACTTAAGTCTTTTTTATTCATGGCTATTTCTTCACTAGAACAGCACTGGGCTCAAAGTAAGCATTTGATGAAAATGTACAGAATGAATAAATGGATGTCCTGAAAGTCCTATTTCTGTGACATCTGTAAATTTATCTAGAGATTAATAAACGTTCAACTAATGCATCAAAAAACCCAAGTTATAAATAGATACTTCATTGATACCACACTTTTATTAACAGCTTAAATGACTGTATTTCAAACACTAGCTCATTCATTTTCACCATGGCAAAGTCGGCAGATGTCAAGTATGACTACCCTTAGTTGACAGATAATGTGACAGATGTAGTCACAGAGTGCCTAGGTGGGTTACAGAGTGTAGATTTTCCAATTTTGTACCTGGGAGATTTTGTATCTGGCATCACTTGGTAGTTTAAGCTCTCATAACTAAGTAATGATGATCCTTTAATAAATGAGTTGTTTGGAAATGAGGGGGGGTAATGGTCAGAGGATAATAATTAGGGCTATTTCTGATGCTAGTCTTTGTCCCAGCTGAACCTTAAAAGTAAACGTGGAGAGAGTGTATAGCCCTTAAACAGAGCAAATGTTACCAATTCATTGCTCCTTCTATTTCATTTTCCTATTTATTAAACACTGCAGCACGCTGGTGACATTCAAAACACAAGGCTTATTGATCCATGAGCTTATGTGTTCATAATTCACCCATGGTGCTGATTTCTAGATCTAGAAACACTATATCATAAAACAGCCTTGCAAATAGCTATTGTTCTTAATGAATGGTGACTTGTTATGAAGAATGATTCCTGGAAGATCACACTCTTTTAGGCAATTAACTTATTGATTTTACCAATGAATATGAATATAGACCACTGGAAGAGTTTGTGTAAGAGAAGCTTGGAAAACATATGACAAATACTTAAAAGATCAGGGGTAAAAGGCCGTTCTGATTAAACATTCTTTTTCCACATCTTTTAAACCTCCTTGATAATCGTTTCACAGCATCAGAAACCACTTGCCTTCCTCTATAACTAGAGTGAATAAAATGTAATTTTTGTTTGATAATGAAGATCATATGAACTTCACACTATTGTGTATGATCTGACTAATGCCTACCTTCATATTCTCATCTCCTACCAATCTCTTCTTGGTTCATATTCCAGCCACAATGATTTTCCTTTCACTTCCTAGAAGAGCATAGTACATATCCACCACAGGGCATTTGTAAATACTATTTCCTTGGCCTGGAACATTCTGCTCCTGACTTAGGTGAGGCCTCCCTTACCACATAGACTTGGTTAGATCCCCTTATACATTTTTATAGCACTCTAAAAATTTTATAGTACTCTTTACAGTTGTAAATATGTAGTTATTTGTGTCATTTCTTATTTATTATCTGTCTCCCTTCCAAGACCATAAGTTCCATGAAGGCAGAAACTTGTCATTTTCTTTCTAATACCAAGCACAATACTTGGCACAAAGTAGTAATGAATGAATGGAAAATTGGGTATACTCAATATGAAATGTCTTGCTGAAAGGTACACATTTGGGTCAAACATTTAGATTAGCACTATCCAATAAAATTTCTTCCCGATGATGGGAATGTTTTAGATCTGTGCTAATATAGTAGTCACTAGGCTCATGTGGCTATTGAGCCCTTGAGAAGTGCCTAGTACAGCTGACAACAGAATTTTGAAGATATATTTATTTACTTTGGAGAGAGAGAGAGCGAGTATGGGGAGGAGGGGCAGAGGGAGAGGGAGAGAGAGAATCCTCAAGCAGACTCCCTACTGAGCACGGAGCCAGCTTGATCTCACAACCCTGAGATCATAACCTGAGCTGAAACCAAGAGTTGGATGCTTAACTGACTGAGCCACTTAGGTGCCCCAAGAAACAGGTTTTTAAATGTCATTTAAGTTAAATTGAAATAAGCACATGTGATTAGTAGCTATCATATCAGACAGAACAGATTCTGATATCTCCAACTGGTTAGATGTTGGATGGCCTATAAACTTAGCTGAACAACATAGAGAATTTTGAAATTTTTATGAGGTCTTATTTATCATTTTTTTCCTATTAAGGTTTCTTTTCTTGCTTTTATTTCTAAGAAGTCCTTTCTTGTCTTGAGATCTGTCATCTAAACTTTCTTCTAATTGTGTTTGAGGTTTTCCTACCTTTAACATTAATCAGCTGGAGTGTTATTATCTTATTCTTTTAGAATATGCTAGAAATTGAAAACCTAAGGTTTTTTTCTTAGTAGTTGTTTCAGCACCGTTTATTTCATAGTGTTTCTTTTCTCTACTGATTTTTGATGCTGGTTTTATAATCTACTAAATTTTTATTTGTACTGGGGTGTGTTACAGAGCTTTTATTTGGTTGTACTGATCTGTCTACTCCTCCACCAGTACCACTTTGTTTTAATTACCATAGCTTTAAAACATTCTTTAAGGTCTGATAGTTCTAGCTTGTTTTATTTGTTTTAGCTATTCTGATTCAGTTAGTGTGATGTCTAAACTTGTTTTCTCGTATCAATTTATATGTGCATGTAATATATGGTGATCACATTTTCTAAACCCCAAATCAGTACATACGATTAACACATGAAACTGAGGTCATCATTCACATTCATATTAAGTCTCATCCTCCAAGCACAGGGCTGTGCACATGGTAGGTGCTTTTCGGCTAAAAGGATATGAGGTCAAGGCATTTGATAGGTTTGTAATTTCTATGGTAATTAGTTCTTTTTTTTTTTTTTTTGGTAATTAGTTCTTATAGGCACAATGCATAAGATAGCTTTCCTTGTTTTGTGTGTTATGAAAAAATCCAAAGGTTATTTGTTCTCTGTTCTGTTCTTACTGTTCAAGGAGCTTTTAGGTAGCTCTTAGCCCAGCCGTGTCACCTACATATTCAATGCAGCCCAATTAGTTAGTAAGAGTCACAATGCATTGAATCAGAGTGTAACTAAAGTCAAAGCTGCAGGAAACAGCAGCAATACTAATGAGTATTCAAAGCTGATTAGAATGCAAAAAAATCCAGCCATTCTTTAAGTATCAGCTATAATATGGAGCAATCAGGTAGCAGCTACTTGAAGCAATTGCTTGAAAGTGATTTTTTCTGATTGGGAAGATTTCTTAAGAATTACATTTAAAAATGAGGACCATTTTTTCCCCAAAAGGTTCAATTGGCACTTTCTGATTTAATTAAAACACACACACACACACACACACACACACATATACCACATGCACAAACAAGTATGCAAATATTAATCATTAGTCATATTCAACTAAGTGAATCCAGTCATTCTGGATAACTGGAAAGCTGAAACTACCAAACGAAGGGCATTTAATATATTCTTAGGGATAAAATTTAAACAGCATAAGAGTAAAATTATTGTCCAAAATCTCAGTCATGGGTCTTACAGAGTTTATTTAATCCATCTTTCCATCTCAGGGAAGGACCAAATCTATATTTATCATCAATATCATCTTAATCCTACTAAAGGAAAAAAAAATGGTAATTGGAACTCTCAAGGAGCCTTCCCCTGCTACTCCCTAAAGAAACAATCATAAAAATACAGTGAACTCAAATCAGGGTCATTGATTTTTGATTCCCACATAGATACACAGTTTTAAAGGAATGTTCAGAGGTCAATACATATTTAGCAAAATCTTCTATACCTTTTGTGTCTATATATACCACAAATATTAAGAATTGGTAATCCATTAATTCATTAATATTTAATTGATTCATTCATTAAACATTTTTGGCTGCCTCAAGGTGACCTTGAGGCCATAAAAATGCTTGATAATTAAGTATTCAATTATTTTTATCAAGCTGTACTTTATTAAGGCAGAAAACCTATTTTGGCTCAACCCTCAGAAATTATAATCATAAAGGTTGTTAAAGTATTTTCTGAGCATAAACCTTTTAATCAATGTATCAACTGAGAAATCTCTATCACAACTTCAAATCCTTTTTGGAATGAGGCAGACCACCAAGGTTTATACCCTGGTTCTATCATTTCCTGGTTATATGATCTTGAACAACTTATTCAACTTCTCCTTGCCTTGGTTTCCTAATTTGTAAAGTAGTATATTAGTAGTAGTTCCTGCCTCATGGGGATAAAATGAAATAATTCACACAAAGGACTCAGCACTGTGCCTTGTACATAGTAAATCCTAAATACAAGTAAGCTAATATTATTAGTGATTATATTAGGCTTATAATTATGGATTCTGGGTCATGCTTAACATGTAACAAGAATTAAATCCTTGGTGATGTGGTACATATGATAAACACTATGGAAGACAGGGGTGGTGGATGTCAGAGGTTTCGTGGGAGATATATAGCTTGAATTGGGATTTAAGTGATAGAGAACGACAGGTGTCGAAGAGAAGGCACACAACGTAAAGGGGCATATAATGAAAAGGAAGTAAAGGAAAGTGAGGATGAATGTTGGAGGGCCATAAGAGTCCAGTAAATAGTTGATCAGTACACCATTTAATTGAAAATCTCACTCTGGCTTCCCAAATAAAAATTTTAATTTAAATAGGTAGTAGGTAGTCTCTTCCGAAAATGGGCTGTTATCCTAAGTCTAATGTATGTGTATGTGTACCTGCATGTGGAGGGGATGAAGCAGAGAGTCTATCATCTTTTAAAGAATTCACATGAACCGTCTCATTTAATGTGTACAATAATCCTATTAGAGATTTAATATTATTAACAGCTCCATTCTAGAAATAAGGAAATTAAAGCACAGAGATATCAAGAAACTTTCCCTAAATCATACAGCAACCAGTAAGTAGATAGCAGCCAGAAAGTCTAACTTCAAAGGCATGTGCACTGAATCACAAAGTTGCTTCCACTTAAAATTCATAAGGTCATGTAACTTTTTAGGTAAATTGCTGGCCAGAACTAGTAAAGGAGGAAAATCTTACATCCAGTGTTCCTTAAACTAAAATTGCTACCTTATTGATTTAAGCCTCAAGTTTGTATTCAAATGACAAGGAATATAATCGTCCAAGTGAATACAGAAACCAGAGGAATAAAATTTCATGACCTACTTCATTTTAAATCTAATATATAAGATTAGAAGGAAAACTTTTTTTTATTAACTTCATGTTTCCTTGAGTAGAAAGAGAAAAGTAAGGATTTGTTGTTTTAGGTTTCATTCAGAGGTGATTTGGGATGTTTTGAGGCCTGACTGAACAGTATATTAGATGCTTTTGTTTGCTTGACTAAAAAGGAGTGGTTACCCTGAGGCCTCGGAGCCAATATGGCTTTTGAAAACATCATGTGCAACTCTTGAATTAAATATAAAAATTCTACTGTGAATTGTCTTGATGCTGTGTCCTTTGAAAGATACAAAGCATTTCTAAAAGGTAGAGACACAAGAGGTTGCTCTAAATAACTAAGAACAAAGAAAACAATTTCACAGTGTGTATAGTGCAAGCTATACTAGCATTTGACAGTTTGAACAGGGGTACATGGATACAATAAATGCTATAATAAATGCCACAGATATGGGAGGCAGCATGGCTGTTGTAGTAAGGAAAACAGACTTTGAGGTCATATAGACCTCAACTGGAATCTGGGTGCTGTGACTTTCTAGTTGTGTGACTTTGGAAAAGTCACATGTTATCCCCACTCCAAGCATTAGCTTTCCCATCTCCAAGTAGGGAAAGTAGTGCCTATACCTCATAGTGTTGTTGTGAGAATTAAATGAGACATAATGCATGCAGAATCTGCAATATTGCCTGATGATAGTAAATACCCAATAAACTGAGATTTAAAAAGTAGTGTAGCCTTATATAATTCAATATCGTTTATATGAAGGAGACTCAATTTTCACCTTTTGCCAGATAGATTGGCCATCACTGTGCAGGCTATTCCTTTCTTATATTTATTTATGTTTTATAAATAACTCACCTCCATCATTGTCCAAGTTATCTCCACAAAGCATTTCCATGACAACGTTGCAGCCTATTCCACTCCAACCCACCTGACACACACAGTGCCAACCATTTTGGTCCAGGGTACATCGCCCATTTCCAAAGCAGAGCCCTGGGCAGCCATCTGTAAAGACAGCAGAAAATAACAATCATGGAGACATCAGAATGCGATTGGCTAACAATGATGTATCTACCTATAGGAAAGCATCTAATCACTTGGGCTCCATTCAGATGAGGTATTGAATAAATGGAAGAGGAACTTGCTTGCTTACAAAACCTTCCCAGGGAACTTGTTATCCCTTTCTTGGCTGTGCTTTTCCTTAGAGAGCCAATTAAGCATTACTAATGCTAACCCCAATTCCCAATCTCTGGTTTAGATAGGATGGAAACTATGATGGGGACAAAAAATGTTTTTTGTTTCTTTTAGAAAAAAAAACGAATCTTCTCAGCTCAATCAAACCCAGATGGACGGTATTGTATCTAGTTATGACCAATAAGCTGGGAAAAGACAGAAGTTTCTATGAAAAGAAACTTCCTCTAACTACTTCCAGTCTGTACTGATTTTTCCCTTGTGATGCACTGCTTCAGGACTTAGGTATGTTGGTACACATTTCAGAGCATACCATTAAATATTTGTCCATATAAATGCCTTAGAAATGTGCTTCAGTTGCTTTATATTTATTTGGCTTTTTAATTTAAGATTATCAATGATCTGAGAGCTAAGGATTAAATCTTTAACTTATCTGGCATCTCACTCAGAAGCTAGCATAATACTATTAAACCCATAGTAGGTGCTCAACAAATGTTTATGGAACTAATGCATGCCAGACTGAGACTTTCAGAATTCTAGAGAATGACTGGATAAATGCAGTCAAGAGGAAATTGTTGTGCTTAAATGACTTCTATCCATTGATAAACCACAAAGACTAACAATGGTCTCTATTTGGACTTTTAATTTCTCTGGGATGCCCTACTCTTTCTACCAATAGTTCAGAGTTTGGCCATTCCAAAGGGCAACTGTGTATGCGCTAAGTGCTCAGTGGACAGATGAACAGAGATGGCAATATGGCATATATCTTCTGGAATTTTCCCAGTAGTAGCATAAGACCAGATCTGAATTTTACTGGAGAGAGTCCAATCAACATATTTTTTTTTCATTTGCTGTCTTTGAAAGAAAAGTCCAGAAGTATAAAAAGCAAAATAATTTTTAAAAAATCTGTAGACATAACCCAGTGTTCCTTCCAAATGGTTTTCTAAGTAACTATCAACAGACCAGACGAAGAAAAAACTTTAAAATAAAATGACAGATGGCTGTTAGAAAATACAAAGACTCTCTCTCATTATATATATTCATATAAATATATATGTATTCCTCAAGAAGTGATATAAGATGAATACAGATAGGTTTAAGAAAAGAGTTTATCTAGCTCCATTCATCTACTTCCATTATCATGGATATACAATGGCTAAAAAGAAATTAGGGATAACTTGGAACATAGTCAACTTTCGGAGGCTGAGGTAATGAAAGGCACAGGTTATCTGACAGAAAAACCCTTACCGTCTCTTGGGGATGCATGATGGGTTACTTATAAAGGGAGAATTATTCTGTCCTTGAAAGTATACTATACATGGACTTAGAGCCATATTGCTGTATTAAAGAAAATGTTCAGCCATCTATCTAAATCAAGTTCATATAATAATTACTTGTACACATAGACACCTGCACAAACACACACCCACGCACATAAAACTCCATAGAAAGACAAAGAAAAACAGTTCTTAAAGCTGCTTGTCAATCCATTATACACTATGGCAAAAAAATAAAATGACTCTTTGATGTTGGAAAAACAAATTATTTTTTAGTTGGACTATTACGGCATGAACCTGACAATATCACACATAAGGAAGCCTGCCAGAAGTAAAAACACAAACCCAAAACACAAACACACACAAAACCCCCCACCAACCCTTCCTTTCCCATAGGCATATTTTCCATTTACAATATTTTTCTGTTATAAAACGAGTGAGAAAAATCTTACCTCGGACGGCATCTAAGTAGTGAGCTAAAAGGGAGGGGGGGAAAGAGTGATTGAATGAATTTCTGGGAGACCACAGCTATCCAACATGTATTAATGCTTTACCATCTGTTGCCTGGGAGGAGAACAGCAAACTGTGAACTGCCGAAATGCCTGCAGCTCAAAAGTTGGTACACGGGCCTGTGTAGTTTGTGAATAATATTTTCTGTGGGAAAGATATTAATGGCTTTTCTGCAAGAAACTCTATTAGGCTTCCTAAAAAAGTGTCATATTTCATTAAAAGTATAAGAACTGCGTTTTTACATTTCAGTAATAACTTTAGTGAAAGAGCACTAGCTTCAACTTCTTATTAGTAATATCTTTAGAAGGGAGTTCTGGAGTAACCACCTTCGGTAATCATCACAATATTTAAATCCTCTTATGTGAAGGCAATAAACTTACTGTACTGCAGGAATGTAATTACTTACGCCGCATAGGAATCTCACCCCTTACCACCTTTTTAATGAATCTTAAATATTTTCCACAGTCACAGAACAAGACTTACTGTACCTTTAGTAGAGTAGTAATGCAGTTTATTAAGATTATATGTTATATATGTTATATATATTATACATTACTTTGGCAGGGCCCAACCATTATAACAAAATACTTTCACCTAAAAATAAAAGTGGTGCTACAGTCTGGTGGGAAAAAAAAGCCCACAAACAATGTGTTGGGTATCCAGAGGCCCATGCTGGCCTTTGCTCTGCATGAAATTTCTGTGTGCTCACGGAATGCCACTGGAACATTCTGTGAACCACTTTCCTTAGCTGAACAATGGGAATCGTACTTGTCCGTCTGTACATGCAGGAGGCCTCTGTGATAGATATATGCATGTGTCAAGGACTTGGATTTATTTTCAGACAAAAGTATTTTGAAGTTGAAACCCTAGTTATTATTACTGTTTTTTTCTAGTGTGAAGACCTCCTGATAGATTTATTACATAGGCTCCTCTCATACCCAAAAGCTGTTCTCCCAGGCAGCATCCTCAAAATTAGTGAAAGTTGTGACAAGGGATGGGAGAGGGTGGGTGCCTCAGTACATATTCTCTATACTAACCAATAAGCAATTCAACACAGATGTTCTACCGAAGGTAGGTCAGGAGTGCCCTCCTCACATACATTAAAGACAGCTCCTAATGATATTGAATGGCCTCTGTTAAAGTAGTCCTGCTTAATGAAATTGCCTCTAAGTGCTTTCGAGTGAAACAACCTATACTTTTCAAAAGGAAAAATGGGCAGTGAATGTTATGTTCACAACAAAAGCACTTCTCTTATTAACTAATGACACTTCATTCCAATGTATCATCTTTCATTTGAGTAACTCAAAGCATGAGAAAACAAAATATAAGGAATACTGAAGTAGTGAGAAAATAAATGACACAAGGAAGAAGTAAGATACTATCAACAAAAGAGGAAGACTCCCAGTTAACCAAACTTTCAAACTTATGCCTAACCCCCCTTCCTTTTCCTCAAATTCTATGAAAAGCTTGGTGATTGATTGCTAACATGCTTTTCCTTCTTCAATTAATTCAATTTATTTTGTTCAAAGTATGCTGGTACTTACCAATAGTGCAGTGGTCGCCCTCCCATCCAGGGCTACACTCACATTTTCCATCTTTGCACTGGCCATGCTCGGCACAGTGAGAATGACAGGAGCGTTCTTCACATGTTGGTCCTACCCAACCTTCTTCACACTGGCAAATTCCTCGTGAGCAGACTCCATGGCTACCACACTCCATGGTACAAAGCTCTGTGGGAAATTCAAAGAAGATACATTTACCTATTTTATTAAAACCAGAGTCTGTTCTTTCCAAAAGACATTAGAATTACCAAAAATCCCACTCTATATTTATATTTTAAATATATAAACCAAATATCACAAAGACCTCTAGCATTTGAGTAAATGTACAAGGAACTCTATAAAAAAGATAGTTAAGTCCCGAAGTATAAAATAAACCCTAAGTCAAATTGATTTTGAAAAGTCCATAAAATGATAATGGCATTCAAGGCTTAGAAATGAAGTCAGTGCCAAACAAATGTCAAGTGGGCTTTACTAAAAATTCATTAAGATCACAAATAATGTTACAAAGATTTTACAATGCTACAAGCAATCATTGGGGGTAAAAACACACACGCATAGTAAAATGGTGCTCTAACTTCATTCAGGAGGAGAGGTTCTACAATTGGAAAGATAGCTTTCTAATAAAATTTATAATATACAAAAGTAAAGCTGCCAATGATGGTAATCAGCTGGTTTCCCTGAACATAAAAACAATATCTGCATTTACTTTAAGCATTTAAAATGAATCCTGGTTGATTAAAATACAATCTTATCTTTAAATGTCATTCATTATTTGGCCAATATAATCAAGTTGTATACTGGCTCTGCTGAGGTTCTCTCCTCTGTCCTCTTGACTTTTTGTTGAGACATGCTGAATATTAATAAAGTTATGACAGGAGAGAAGCTAAAATAAAAGTTTGGCAAGCCTTTTTCTTGACTGGATACCCTTTCTGGAGGAGGAGATGGGGGATAAAAGTCTACAGAAAGAATGCAAAAGAAATAATGCAATAGGTTTTGGGTACAACTGGCCATATACCCTTCAAAGAAACAGTGTTCTGGATGCCAAGTCATCTATCTTTCATAATCTCAAATTCTGAAACTGGTTTTATATAGTTAGAGGTATTGACATGTCATGATATCAGTATTACTCTACATTACCTTTAACAAGGGCCTTTCTGGGGGATCCCTGGGTGGCGCAGCAGTTTGGCGCCTGCCTTTGGCCCAGGGCGCGATCCTGGAGACCCGGGATCGAATCCCACGTCAGGCTCCCGGTGCATGGAGCCTGCTTCTCCCTCTGTCTGTGTCTCTGCCTCTCTCTCTCTCTCTGTGACTATCATAAAAAATAAATTAAAAAAAAATAAAAAAAAAACAAGGGCCTTTCTGTGTAACAAAGGTTTCTAGTCTACAGATAGCAGTTATTTTTCAGTGGGTGAAAATATTCTTCTGATAAAGCCATGGGTATAGATTTTATTACTATCTAAATCAATTTGTTCACTAATTCAGTCACAAGTATTCTCTGTAGGCCAAGGTATGATAGAAAGAACAGTGGATATGAAATAAGGATTCCTCTGCATAAAAGCTGTGTACCCATAGGAAAATTACTAACATGTTCTCTTAATCTCTGCTCATGTAACCACATAATGGAAATAATAATATTTACATCTCAAAGGGTCATTGGACAGATCTGGGATATATTCTGGAGGCAGGGCCAAAAGGAGTTCCTCAAGATGGGATGCGGGGATTGAAGGAAGGAGAAAAATAAAAGTTTTGGCTTAAACAAGTGGGTGGATACTGCTGCCATTAATTAAATGGGAAAGGCTAAGGGAAGAATAAGGGTAGAAGATCAAACATTAACTTTGAGATAAATGTGTAGATAGCCAAGTGAATTTGAGAGGCCAGGGCTAGAGATATGAAATTGGCAAGTATTAGCACATAGGTGGTATTTAAAGGCATGGGACTAGATGATATCCCTAAGGAGAGATTATAGACAACTGTTGGAATCAGCCCTGAGGTATCCCATGATTTGAAGGTAAGGTATAAAACAAGGAACCATGAGGGTGCCTGGTGGCTCAGTCAGGAGAGCAAGGAACTCTTAAACTTGGGGTCATGAGTTCAAGCCTCATGTTCATTGTAGAGATTACTTAAATAATAATTTTTTTTTTAAAGAGGAACCATTAAAAAGAGACTGGGAAGGAGAAGCAGTGAGTGATAGGAGGAAATCCAGGAGATTGTGGTCTAACTAAAGCCAGAAGAAGATGCTTTTTCAAGAAGAAGAAGAGAGTAGCAGTATAATAGTACTGAGAGGTCAAGTGAGATCTGGGCAGAGAAGTGTCCATTGAATTTATCAATATGAAAACTGTTGGTGGCTTTAGGAAGAGCTGTATTGATATGGTAGCAGTTGTAAATTCAGATTTGAATGAGTGGAAGAGTGAATGGAAAAACATGTGTGGGGTCATCAGATTGTAAGAAAAGTATAGAACCCAGAAAATACAAAAAAGGGGGGGCTTTGCCTAGTAAATGGTAGTTCAAGTAGGTTGATCTTGAAACAGCATCTACTTTCTATATCTTGCTTCTGAATCTCTAATTGATAATCTGGATTTATAATGTCAGCTCTTGTAGTGAATCTGAGGTTGTAATTATGCTCCCCTAATGGCTTTCCCCAAGGCTGGACTGAAAGGGCCTTTCAAAAATTAGGGAGCTTAACAGGTCAAAACCGATCAAGTCAGAGCTAACAGAAACAATTAGGAGGCAAATTTTTGTGTATATTGCTTTATACAACTATAAACTTTAGGCACTGAAAAAATGTATCATTCTGATAATTTCCTGAAATGTAGCAGGACTAGATGAACAGTAACAGCAAAATGGCAGACTAGGCTATCCTTAAACCATCTCAATATAAGCTGTAGACATGTTAAATATAATTTAATAATTTTAAAAATTGCATGTCTTGGCTCACAAGAAACAGAATTATCAAATGCCAGAAACAAAGATGATGTTAACAGCCAAAGAAGTAAGCATATAAGTCAACCTTCTGGCAGCTTTAAGTGGTTATCGTACCCAGTAATGACTAGGGGATTGGGTATATATGTCCACAGAGGAAAAAAGGATGAGATTTTTGGTCCATTAAGATGAGGCGTTGGACTGAAACTCCTGCAGAAAGTAAGGACTCTTGAAGGGTTGCAATCTCAATGAGATGGGGACTAGTAAAACTCTATCCACTAGCCCAGAGAGATGGCAAGGAAGCATTAACCATAATAATGATAATAACTATCATTAATAATAATAGATTTGGGAGCTAGAAAACAATATTAAAATAAAATACTACCGAATAATATGCGCAGTAGAATGCCCTGAATGAAATATTTCTAAAATTTGTACTATTCAGGAGTTAAGTAAGATATTTTGTCAAGTATGCATATAAAATTTAAAAGTGAAATTATTTCTAGTAATTGTGACCTAAGTAATTTTTACTATTCTCTCCTGATGGAAACTGGAAAATCTAGACAAAATATATTTTAAAACTGTTGGACATTGCTGGAGTTCACAAAAGAGTTAAGCATTACTGGGCCACGTTCCAGGAGTAAAAGAAAAGCCAGAGAGGTGAGTTTGGCATATATGTATGCTTTTCCTCTGGAAGTATCTGTCAGTTCTGGTAGAGTCAACTGGAAGACTCAGAAGCTGGGTAGAACTTTTGTCACTCTCACAGGTGCAGAAAAAAATATTTGACCACATAATGGCTAAGAAATTTCTAATACTGAAGAAAATATCAAGCCAAATATATGAAGCAAAATTGAAGGAACAAAAAAAAAGAGAAAAGGACAAATTTACAACATAGTAAGAGACTTTAATGCCCCCTTTCTCATTAACTGATGATAGAACAAACAGACAAGAAATCAGAAAGGATATAAAATATTTGAGTAACATGATTATCAAATTTGATCTAATTGACACATATAGAGCAGTACAATAAATGACTACAAAGTGCACATAATTCTCAAGTGTACATAGAACATTTATAAATATTGACCATATGCTGGGCTATATAAAGCAAGTCTCAATGTATCTCAAGTATTGAAATTATTTATAGCATGTTGTCTGCCCACTGTGGACTTAAACTTGAAATAAAAAGATAAGCAAAAAGTAACTTTAAAATACACATAAGTTTGGAAATTACAAAATATACCTCTGAAAAAACTATGGAACAAAAAGAAAATCATCATGGAAACTAGAAAATACTTTAAATGAATGAAAATACAATGAACATATCAAAATTTGTATAACTCAATTCATGTATACAGGAAAATTTATAAGGCAGAGAGGAAAATCAGCTGACAACAATGACCCATGCATCCATTCTAAGAAATTAGAAAAGCAAGGTAGACTCAAAGAGGGTAGAAGAAAGAAAATAGTAGTTATTAAAGCTGAAATTAATTAAATAGGAACAAATATGCAATAGAAAGGGTCAAGAAAGCCAATGACTGCAATTTTCATAGCCCAATAAAATTGATAAACTTCTGATGGGAACTGATCAAGAAGAAAATACAGAAGATCCAAATTACCAATACCATGAATGGAAAAGATGACATCACTATTGAGTGTACAGACATAAAACATCATAAAATAACATTACAAACAACTTTTCATCAATACTTTTGAAAATTTCAATGAAATGGACAAATTCCTAGTAAACACAATATACAATAATGAACATAGACACACACACAAAAGAAACTGAATAGTTTCTATGAAGAACCTCAATCCACAATGCAAAATGTTCCCACAAAGAAAATCACAGTCTCAGATCAGTACTTGTAAATATACCAAACTTTTAAGGAAGAAAAACTGCCAGTCTTGAACAATCTTTTTCAAAGAAGAGAAAAAGAAGAAACACCACAATGTGAGTTATGAGGCCAGCACAACCTTGATATAAAATTCTGACAAGAATATTTCAAGAAAAAATACAGGTCAATCTCACTTATGAATATGAATGCAAAAATCTTAAACAAAACACTCAACAACAAACCTAGCATTATATAACATGAAACACTATAATGATCAATTTATCCTTACTCTAGGAATACACGATTATGTTAATATCTGAAAATCAATGTAATTCATTAGATATATGGAATAAAAGAAAAAAATCATATGATCATCTAAATAGACATATAATAAGTACTTAGTAAAATACTAAATAAACATCTATTCAGGATAAAGGCTTATAGCAAATGAACACTAAGAACTTTAATCTGATAAAGATTAGCGGCAAAAAAAGCCTACAGCAAACATAATATTTAATAGTGAGACGCTGAAATATTTTTTCTATTATTGAGAACTGAGAAAAGTTGCTTATGATCATCACTTCTATATGCCATAATTTTAGAAGTCCTAGGCAGTGCAATAATATAAGAAAAAGAAAAAAATGTATAAAAATTGAAAAGGAAGAAAGAAAGCCATCGTTACTCAAAGATAGTATGATTGGGGATCCCTGGGTGGCGCAGCGGTTTGGCGCCTGCCTTTGGCCCAGGGCGCGATCCTGGAGACCCGGGATCGAATCCCACGTCAGGCTCCCGGTACATAGAGCCTGCTTCTCCCTCTGCCTGTGTCTCTGCCTCTCTCTCTCTCTGACTATCATAAAAAAAAAAAAAGATAGTATGATTGTGCATATACAAACTGGTAAAAGAACCTGTATAGAGGGACACCTGGGTGGCTCAGCGGTTGACCATCTGCCTTTGGCCCAGGACGTGATCCCAGGATCCAGGGTTGCGACCCACGTAGGGGATCCTTGCGGGGAGCCTCTTTCTCCCTCAGCCTGTGTCTCTGCCTCTCTCTCTCTGTGTCTCTCATGAATAAATAAATAAAACCTTAAAAAATCTATATAGACGAATTATTAGAATACATGAATTTAGCAAGTTCTCTAGGCATGAGGCTAACATATAAAAATGTTCTCTTGGGGATCCCTGGGTGGCGCAGCGGTTTGGCGCCTGCCTTTGGCCCAGGGCGCGATCCCGGAGACCCGGGATCGAGTCCCACGTCGGGCTCCCTGCATGGAGCCTGCTTCTCCCTCTGCCTGTGTCTCTGCCTCTCTCTCTCTCTCTCTGTGTGACTATCATAAATAAATAAAAATTTAAAAAAAAAAAAAACCTATTAAAAATGTTCTCTTTATATTGACAACAAACAATGAGAAAAATAAACCATTTATAATAGCATCACAACATCATATACCTAGCAATAAATTGAAAAAAATATTTGCAGGATCTATGATGAAAACTATAAAACTTTATGAAAGAATATTAGAGAAGGATAAATGGAAAGCTACGGCAAACTCTAACTGAAAAATAAAATTAAAGATGTCAAATTCCCCCAAATTATTCTGTAGATTCAATGTAGCCTCACTCAGTATCTTGGCAGTTTGTGTATGTGTGTGTTTTTGTACATGTGTGTAAATATTGACCAGATAAAGAAAGAAGCAGAATAAGGTGAGAAGAGGTACTCTAGCTAATAGCAAGACTTAGTGTAAAGTTATGTTAATTTAGACAGTCGGTATTGACAGAATGGCAAATAGACCAATCAGATTGAATAAAGTCTTAAAACATACAAGGATACTTGATTTACAGTTAAGATGTCTCTGCAGGCAACTGTCAAATGACTGCTGTTTTAAGTTAAATCTCTCTGGGAAACTGAATATCCACTAGGAAAAAAAAAACCTCACTCCATATACAAAATCAATTCCAGATAGAATTTAGTAAATGTAAACTATCAAAACTTCTAGAACACTATGTAAGAAAACAATTTTATGATCTAGGGTAAAAAAATTATCTTAAACAGTACCCAAAAATGCTAACCATAAGGGCAAAAAATAATAAATTGGGCTGTATCAAAATTAAAAGTTTGTAATCAAAAGACAAAGAAAAAGCATGCTATAAGTGGTAGAATATATTCATAGAACATAAAATTGAAAAAGAGCTTGTGTCCAGAATATACAAAGAACTTCTTAAGATCAATAATAACAAGGCACATAACTCAACAGGAGAATAGGCAAGAGATCTTGGGATATCCGAGTGGCTCAGTCAGTTAGCATCTGACTCTTGGTTTTGGCTCAAGTTTTGATCTATCTCAGGGTCATGAGTTTGAGCCCCATATTGGGCTCTGTGCTCAGCGTGGAGTCTGGTTGCAATTCACTGCCTCTCCATCTTCCTCTGCCCCTCCCCTTATGTGCTTTCTTTCTCAAATAAATAAAATCTTAATAATAGAAAAAAATGGGCAAGAGATCTGAAGAAGTCCTTTATAAAAGAGGATATCCAAGTCTACAAAAGCATATGGAAATATGCTCAGCATCATCACTTATCAGGGAGATACAAAATAACATAACAATGAAATACCACTGCACACCCACAGAGATGGTTAAAATCTATAGGATTGACAGTGAGAAGTGTTGGTGTCAGTGTGAAGTAATAAAAAGTTTCATGTATTACAGGTGATTGTGTAAATTGGTATGACCACTTTGGGAAACTCTTTGACATTATCTGCTAAAGTTTGATATATGTATACCATGTGGCTTAGCAATTCCACTTCTTACTATTTACTCAACAGAAGTATGAGCAAACAAATATTCACTGAAATATATGTATAAAAGTGTTCATAGGATTATATGTGTTGGCAAGAAATGGAAATGCTTTAAATATCCATCAACAGTAGAAGATATAATTGTGGTAATTTTGCAAAAAAGTAATACATCACAATGAAAATGGGTGATCTACAGCTACGTACCATAAGATAGATGAATCCCACCAAAACTAATTTTGAGTGAAATAAATGAAATGCAACATCATATATACTGTAAGATTCCATTAATAAAATTTTTGGAAAGCAGGCAAATATTAGAAGTCAGAGCAGTTATGTTGGGGAGGAAGGAAGAAGGAGGTAATAATTGGGGGGGGGGACACAAAGGAGGCTTCTAGGGACAGTATCCTATAGTTTGACTTGGGTGGCAGTTAGCAAGTGTTTCATACTCAGATAATTCAGTAGGCTGTATACTTATGACCTTTGTACTTTTCTGTATATGTGTTATATTTTAATAAAATGTTAAGAAATTAATTATAATGACCAAAAGAACAGAAACATACAGAAATTTACAACTTTCAAGGTGGGAAAAGAATGAAGATAACTCAAAGAAAAAGCCAAAAAGGGAAAAGACAAAGAAAAATAAATATTATAAGTAGGAGACACAAAAGAAGATTCTGAGCTATAAATCCAAACATGTCAGTAATCCCAGTAAATAAAAGCAAACTGAACTTGAAATTTAAAAGAGAGACTTTGGAACTGAGTGGAAAAGGAAAGCTAGTTATGTTCTTTCTATTAAAAAGATATGTGCTGAAACATACTAACACAAATTTAGTAATAATAGGAAAAAGGCATTCTAGAAAAGTACCATCCAAGAGCAATCTAGTGTAACTCTAACATTATCAAACAAAATGGATTTCAAGATATAAAGCATTATTATGGATAAAGAGAGTCATTATGTAATGATAAAAGGGATAATTCATCAGGGAGATGTAACAATCCAGACTGAATAAGAAAATATAGCTTCTAGATATATTAAAGCAAAAACTGATAGACTGATAATAAGACAAATTGAAAATTTCATAATCAGTAATAAGAAGATAAAAAATTAGTGAGGAGGTAGAATGTTTGAATAGTACAATTAACAACTTTAATATACTGGACATATATGGAACCCAAAGCTATGACTATATGATACATATTCTTTTCAAGCACATAGAGAATACCTACAAAAACTGAAAAACAGTAGTTCACAAGGCAAAGCTCAATAAATGGCAAAGATTTTACATCATACGATGTTTCAACAAAATGCACTAAAGTTAGAAATCAATAAACAAAAAGCAAAAAAAAAAACCCACAGAAAAGTGTTAAGAACACACTTTAAAATAATTCATGAATTACATAAAAATTATATTGGAAATTAGGAACTGAATAACAACGAAAATACTATTTATAAAAATTTGTGGGATACAGTTTAGACAGTTACCCAAAGGAAATTTACAGCCCTACATACATTTAATAGAAAAGAACAATCGAAAATTAATGAACAAAGTGTCTAACTCAAAAAGTAAGAAAAAAGACTGCATATAAGTAGAAAGAAGGAAACAAAAAAAAAGGTAAGAGCAGAAGTTAATGAAACCAGAAACAAAGAAACAATAGAGAAGATCAACAAACCCCAAATCTGTGCCTTTTGATGTGAATAATTAAATAGAGAACCCTCTGGCAACAGAGAGCAAGGAAAATAAGAAAAGAAATGATACAAATAAACGTTAAAGACTAAAATATAAAAGTAAAGGAGAGTGCTATGAAGAACCTTATGCCAGTAAGTTTGAAATCTTAGATGAAGTACACATTTTTGAAGGAAACAAAATGGACTAGAGAAGAAATACAAAGCCTGAAAACACATTAAAGACATTGAAAATGGCCTACATGGTTTTGTATGTGTATTTTGCTAAACTCCAAGGAACAGATAATCTATAAGCTATACCAGAGAACAGGAAAAGAGAGAAGTCTTCCTGAATGATTTTGTGAGACTATTATAATCTAGTTCCAAAATGGGGTTAGAAAGGAAGGGACTTTTCTACAGGCCAATCTCACTTATAAACATGGCTGCAAAAATCTCCAATAAAACATCTGGAAATCAAGTCAGCACATATACATAGATACACACAAATATAGAAATTACAACCGGAGCACCTGAGTGGCTCAGTTGGTTAAGCCTATGACTTTGGCTCTCAGGTCATGACCTCAGGGTCCTGGGATCCAGCCCTTAGTCAGGCTTCATGCACAGTGGGGAGAATGCTTCTCCCTCTCCTTCTCCAACTGCCCTTCCCCCTACTCATGTGCATGAGTGCTCTCTCGCTCTCAAATAAATAAATAAATAAATAAATAAATAAATAAATAAAATCCTTTTAAAAACTCCAGAAATTACAACCAGGTAGGCATGAATGCTAGAATGGTTTAACTTTTGAAAATGTAGTCATGTAATTCATCATTGAATTAATCCATTTCACTTTAAGTTCACTTCATAATGGATTATCTTAAATAAAATTATCTTATCTGAAATACAGAAAGAGCATTATATAAAATTTAGTCCCTATTTATGATAGAATCTCTCAGCAAAACAGGATTAGAAGGGGACTTACTGAATATTATAAAAGTGATTTACCACAATCCCAAAGTAAGGATCACACTTAGTAATAATAGAGACATTCCTCTTAAAGTCAAAAGTACTACAATTAATCATTGCTTCTAATTCAACGTTGTACTAGAGATGTTGGCTAGCATGATAAGACAACCAAAACTATATAATGTGTAATACCTGAAAAGGAAGAGACAAAATGGAATGTATAGGTAAACTAAGAAAATTAGAAGAGGATAGCAATGTTGTTGGATACAAGATCAACAGAAAAAAAAAAGATCAACATCATGTCTATATATAGAAGCCAAATTAAAATATGTACTTAAAAAATCTCACAATAATAAATCTAGCAAAAAAAGTTCAACATTATTTTATATAAGATTTTTAGAACTTTTCTAGCAGCTTGGGAAGATGGCAGAGTATGAGGACCCTGAGCTCATCCTGTCCCATGTTTACAACTGGATATCATCCACATCCAAGTCAATAAACCAGAGAGTGATTCAAAGACCGGCAGAACAAATTAAATATTGAGAAGAAGCTGCATCTGAAAGGTTAGGAAGGTCAGAAGGGGGAAGGGAGGCTGCTTGCAGGAGGGATGGAGCTGCATGGAGGGGAAAGGGCAGAGAAACAGGCCCTTACACCAGGGATTTCACATGAGGAAGACTAATCCCTGTAACATTTGGCTTAGAAAACCAGAGGGGCTGAATTCTGTGTGTTTGTATAACCAGTGGGACTTGGGAGCCTGGAGTTTTAACTCAGGTGAGCTGTGAGGGCGGGTGATAGATAGTTGGGTCACTGCCCTTAAAGAGACAGCAGCCTGTGCAGAGGTGACATAAAAATGGCAGTTTACACAATGCCAGAGGCAAATGGGAGACAGATTTGTTCATACTGAGTTTTGAAGTATTGGGGGGACTTCTGTGAAAATGAGGGAGTTGGCAGGTGCTATTTTTCTCTCCCATACCCCAATATAAACACAGAGCCCCCTGTGGGAGGTGGGGTGGCAGACACTTGTAGCATTGGCTCAGGGCTCAGGGCAAATTTCATTACAGCTGAGTGAGCACCCAGCACAGCTGTGGGGTGGCACAGACACTTGTAGCATTGGCTCAGGGCTCAGGGCAAATTTCATTACAGCTGAGTGAGCACCCAGCACAGCTGAGTGAGCACCCAGCCACACATGTCCAGGTACCCATGTACACCACACCCACACACCAGGTGCACAGCTGCTGCCTCACACCATGCTTAGCCACCACATGGTGCCCCCTGCTGCCCTGGTGCAGGCCCCTCAGTCACTGCAGCATTTTAGGGGATCTGGCATAGTACTAGTGGCCCAGTGCAAATTTTGGTAACACTGCCAACCTGCTCCCAAGTTCCCCAATGGGCACCCCCCCTCTCAGAGCTGGTCTGCCTGGGTGCCACTAACACCACAGAGAGTAAGCACAGCCCACAACAGGCAGAATCAGGGCAGATGACTGCACTGAAAGGAAAAGTGACTCGGGCACAGCAGCAAAGCCTAAGCAACACACATAGGACATTCTCCTGAAGTGCCAGGTTCTGGTGAACAGGTGACATTGCATAGCAGGGCACTCCAGGACCTCCTCTTCATAAAGTCACTGCTTTCAGGAGCAGAAGACATAGCTGACTTTCTTAATACACACAAATGGACACAGAGAGGCAGACAAAATGATGAGACAGATAAATTTATTCCAAATGAAAGAAAAGGACAGGTCATGGCCAGAGAGTTAGTGAAATGGATACAAGTCACATGCCTGATAGAGAGGATTGAAAGCAATGATCATAAAGATACTCACTAAACTTGAGAAAGGAGGAAGGCATGAGCGAGACCTTTAATACATAGGAGAAACTCAATAAACAAATTGAGAAACACATCTGATAGAATGTAGCGGATTGGAAGAAACAGATGAATGAATTAGTGACCTAGAAGACAGAGTAATGGAAAGTAATCAAGCTGAACAAAAGAGAGAAAAAAGAATTACATAAATGAGAATAGATTTGGGGAGCTCAGTGATTCCAACAAACATAATAGCATTCTTATAATAGGAGTCCTAGAAGAAGAAGAGAGAAAAGGGGGTAGGAAATTTATTTGAAGAAATAATAGCTGAAAACTTCCCCAATCTGAGGAAGAAACCAGATATCCAGATCCAGGGAGCACAGAGAACTCCTGTCAAAATCAATAAAAGCAGACCCACATCAAGGCATATTATAATTAAATTTGAAAAATATAGCGATAAAGAAAAAAATCTTAAAAGCACCAAAACAAAAGAAGTAACTTACAAAGGAAAGTCCATAAGGCTAGCAGGAGATTTCTCAACAGATACTTGGGAAGCCAGAAGGGAGGGGCGTGATATATTCAACATGCTCAATGGGAAACATCTGCAGCAAAGAATATTCTATGCAGCAAGGCTATAATTCAGAATAGATGGAGAGATAGTTTCTCAGACAAATAAAAACTAAAGGAGTTCATAAACACTAAATCAGCACTGAAAGAAACATTAAAGGGGACTCTTTGAGTGGAGGAGAGACCAAAAGTGACAGTATGCAACACAAAATCAGTAAAAATGAATATTTCTGTAAAAATCAGTCAAGGAACTCACAAAAAAGGATATCAAATATAACATATACCTAAGACATAGGGAGGAAAGGAGAAAAGACTGGGTTCAACCTTAAATGACCATCAACTTAATACAGACTATTGGGTTCAACCTTAATTGACCATCAGATTGCTATATGCAGAAGAGGTTATATACAAACCTAATGGTAACCATATATCAGAAACCACTAATAAACATGCAAAGAAGGAGAAATAAATCCAAATATATCACTAAAGAAAACCAGCAAAACATGAGAGAAAGCCTGGAAAGGATCAGAGAAAATCTTCAGAAACAACCACAAGTAATAAAATGGTAATAAATACATATCAATAATTATTTTGAATGTAAATGGACTAAACCCTCCAATTAAAACATACAGGGTGATAGAATGGATAAAAAAGACCCATCTGTATGTTGCCTACAAGACACTCATTTTAGACATAAAGACACCTGCAGATTAAAAGTGTGGAGATGGAGAAACATTTATCACACAAATGGATGTCAAAAGAAAACTGGAGTATCAACACTTATATTAGACAAAATAGACTTTAGAACAATGACTGTAACAAGTGTCAAAGAAGGACACTATATAATAAGAAAGGGGATAATCCAAAAAGAAGATACAACAATTATAAAAGTATACGCACCCAAGATGGGAGCACCCAAATATATAAAACATTTAATAACAAACATAAAGGAACTGATAATTATAATACTAGGGGACTTTAACACCCCACCTACATTAATGGACAGACCATCTAAGCAGAAAATCAACAAGAAAACAACAGCTTTGAATGACAGGAACAGAGAGACTTTATTCGGAACATTCCATCCCCAAACAACAGAATACACATTCTTTTCAAGTGCACATGGAAGAGTCTCCAGAATAGATCACATATTAGCCCACAAATCCAGCCTGAACAAATCCACGAATATTGAAGTCATATATCATGCATCTTTTCTGACTGCAATGCTATGAAACTAGAAGTCAAGCACACACACACACACACACACACACACACAATCTGGAAAGACCACAAGTACATGGAGGTTAAATAACATGCTACTAAACAATGAATGGGTTAACCAGGAAATAAAAGAAGAAATAAAAAAGTACATGGAAACTAATGAAATTGAACACATAACAGTCCAAAACCTCTGTGAGGCAGCAAAAGTGGTTCTAAAAGGAAGTTTATAGCAATATACTCGATCTCAAGAAGCAAAAAAAAAATCACAAATACACAACTTAACCTTACACCTAAAGGAGGTGGGAAAAGAACAATAAACAAAACCCAAAAACAGCAGAAGGAGGGAAATAAATAAAGATTAGAGCAGAAATAAATGATATAGAAGCTAAAATAACCCCAATAGAACAGATCTATGAAAGCAGGAGCTGGTTCTTTGAAAAAGCTAATAAAATTGATAAACCCTAGCCAGACTTACCAAGAAAAAAAGAGAAAGGACTCAAATAAATAAAATTACAAATGAGAAAGGAGAAATAACAACCAACATCACAGAAATACAAACAATTATAAGAAAACATTATGAAAAACTGTATGTTGATTAGACAACCTAGAAGAAATGGATAATCTCTCTAGGCATATATGAATTACCAAAACTGAGTCAGGAAGAAATAAAAAATTTGAACACACTGATAACAAGCAAAGAAATTGTATCAATAATCAAAAAACAAAAGTCCAGGGCCAGATGGCTTCACAGGTGAATTCTACCAAACATTTAAAGAAGAGTTAACACCTATTCTTCTCAAATTGTTCCAAAAAATAGAATAGGAAAGAAAATTTCCAAATTCATTCTATGAAGCCAGCATTACCTTGATACCAAAACCAAATAAAAACCTCACAAAAAAGAGAACTACAGGCCAATAACCATGATAAGCATAGATGCAAAAATCCTTAACAAAATATTAACAAACCAAATTCAACAACACATTAAAAAAATCACTCACCATGATCAAGTGGGTTTATTTTTTTTAAAGATTTCATTTATTTATTCATGAAAGACAGAGAGAGAGAGGCAGAGGCATAGGCAGAGGGAGAGGCAGGCTCCCTGTGGGGAGCCTGATGCAGGACTTGATCCCAGAATCCCGGGATCATGACCTGAGCCAAAGGCAGGTGCTCAACCATTGAGCCACCCAGGTGCCCTTCAAGTGAGATTTATTCCTGGGTTGCAAGGGTAGTTCAATATTCACAAATCAATATATGTGATACACCACATCAATAACAGAAAGGATAAGAGCCATATGATCATTTCAATAGATGCTGAAAAAGCATTCAGTAAAGTACAATATCCATTCATTATAAAAACTCACAAGAAAGTAAGTTTCGGGGGGGAGGGGCAAGATGGCGGAAGAGTAGGGTCCCCAAATCATCTGTCCCCAACAAATTACCTAGAAAACCTTCAAATCATCCTGAAAATCTACAAATTCGGCCTGAGATTTAAAGAGAGACCAGCTGGAACGCTACAGTGAGAAGAGTTCGCACTTCCATCAAGGTAGGAAGACGGGGAAAAAGGAATAAAGACACAAAAGGCCTCCAAGGGGGAGGGGCCCCGCGAGGAGCCGGGCTGAGGCCGGGGCGAGTGTCCCCAGGACAGGAGAGCCCCGGCCCGGAGGAGCAGGAGCTGCACCGACCTTCCCGGGGGAAAGGCGCCCGCAGGGAGTTGGAGCAGGACCCAGGAGGGCGGGGATGCCCTCGGGCTCCCTGGGACAGTAACAGAGGAACTGCGCCCCGGGAGATGCGCCGAGCTCCCTAAGGGCTGCAGCGCTCGGCGGGACCCGGAGCAGCTCGGAGGGGCTCGGGCGGCGGCTCCGCGGAGGGGGCTGCGGGGCGGGAGCGCGAATCCAACAGCGCAGGCCCCGGAGCACAGGGTGCCGGGACACAGCCCAGGATCCGGCCTCCCCCAGGGACAGGCAGAGGCCACGAGGGCCCAGGACAGCAAGGACGCTCCTGCCCGGAGCTGAGCAGATACAGCGGCCCCGCCCGGGAGCCCCCAGGCCCTGCAGACGGAGAGCCCCGGAGCTACTGCGGGAGCTGACTCCAGGGTTCCAGAGCTGCCGCCCTGCCACTGTGGCTTCCCGGGGCCTCACGGGGTAAACAACCCCCACTGAGCCCTGCATCAGGCAGGGGGCAGAGCAGCTCCCCCAAGTGCTAACACCTGAAAATCAGCACAACAGGATCCTGCCCAGAAGACCAGCTAAGACGGACCAGTTCCAGGGGAAGTCAAGGGACTTAAAGTATACAGAATCAGAAGATACTCCCCCGTGTTTTTTTTGTTTTTGTTTTTTTGTTTTTGTTTTGTTTTGTGTTTTTTTTTCTTTCTCCTTGATTTCTGATTGCTTCCCCCACCCCACCCCCCTTTTTTCTCCTTTCTTTCTTTTTCTTTCTCTTTTTCTTCTCCCCCGCTTTTTTTTCTTCTTTCTCTTTTTTCTTTTTCTCTTTTCTTTCCTTCTCTCTCTTTTTCTCCTTTTCCCAATACAACTTGTTTTTGGCCACTCTGCACTGAGCAAAATGACTAGAAGGAAAATCTCACCTCAAAAAAAGAATCAGAAACAGTCCTCTCTCCCACAGAGTTACAAAATCTGGATTACAATTCAATGTCAGAAAGCCAATTCAGAAGCACTATTATACAGCTACTGGTGGCTCTAGAAAGAACCATAAAGGACTCAAGAGACTTCATGACTGCAGAATTTAGATCCAATCAGGCAGAAATTAAAAATCAATTAAATGAGATGCAATCCAAGCTAGAAGTCCTAACGACGGGATGAGGCTTAACGAGGTGGAAGAACGAGTGAGTGACATAGAAGACAAGTTGATGGCAAAGAGGGAAACTGAGGAAAAAAGAGACAGGCAATTAAAAGACCATGAGGATAGATTAAGGGAAATAAATGACAGCCTGAGGAAGAAAAACCTACATTTAATTGGGGTTCCCAAGGGCGCCGAAAGGGACAGAGGGCCAGAATATGTATTTGAACAAATCCTAGCTGAAAACTTTCCGAATCTGGGAAGGGAAACAGGCATTCAGATCCAGGAAATAGAGAGATCCCCCCCTAAAATCAACAAAAACCGTTCAACACCTCGACATTTAATAGTGAAGCTTGCAAATTCCAAAGATAAGGAGAAGATCCTTAAAGCAGCAAGAGAAAAAAAGTCCCTGACTTTTATGGGGAGGAATATTAGGGTAACAGCAGACCTCTCCACAGAGATCTGGCAGGCCAGGAAGGGCTGGCAGGATATATTCAGGGTCCTAAATGAGAAGAACATGCAACCAAGAATACTTGATCCAGCAAGGCTCTCATTCAGAATGGAAGGAGAGATAAAGAGCTTCCAAGACAGGCAGGAACTGAAAGAATATGTGACCTCCAAACCAGCTCTGCAAGAAATTTTAAGGGGGACTCTTAAAATTCCCCTTTAAGAAGAAGTCCAGTGGAACAATCCACAAAAACAAGGACTGAATAGATATCATGATGACACTAAACTCATATCTGTCAATAGTAACTCTGAATGTGAACGGGCTTAATGACCCCATCAAAAGGCACAGGGTTTCAGACTGGATTAAAAAGCAGGACCCATCTATTTGCTGTCTACAAGAGACTCATTTTAGACAGAAGGACACCTACAGCCTGAAAATAAAAGGTTGGAGAACCATTTACCATTCGAATGGTCCTCAAAAGAAAGCAGAGGTAGCCATCCTCATATCAGATAAACTAAAATTTACCCCGAAGACTGTAGTGAGAAATGAAGAGGGACACTATCTCATACTCAAAGGATCTATCCAACAAGAGGACTTAACAATCCTCAATATATATGCCCCGAATGTGGGAGCTGCCAAATATTTAAACCAATTAATAACCAAACTGAAGAAATGGTTTGATAATAACACACTTATACTTGGTGACTTCAATCTAGCTCTTTCTACCCTCGATAGGTCTTCTAAGCATAACATCTCCAAAGAAATGAGAGCTTTAAATGATACACTGAACCAGATGGATTTCACAGATATCTACAGAACTTTACATCCAAACTCAACTGAATACACATTCTTCTCAAGGGCACATGGAACTTTCTCCAGAATAGACCACATACTGGGTCACAAATTGGGTCTGAACCGATACCAAAAGATCGGGATAGTCCCCTGTGTATGCTCAGACCATAATGCCTTGAAATTAGAACTTAATCACAACAAGAAGTTTGGAAGGACCACAAACACGTGGAGGTTAAGGACCATCCTGCTAAAGGATGAAAAGGTCAACCAGGTAATTAAGGAAGAATTAAAAAGATTCATGGAAACTAATGAGAATGAAGATACAACCGTTCAAAATCTTTGGGATGCAGCAAAAGCAGTCCTGAGGGGGAAATGCATTGCAATACAAGCATCCATTCAAAAACTGGAAAGAACTCAAATTCAAAAGCTCACCTTACACATAAAGGAACTAGAGAAAAAGCAACAAATGGACCCCACCCCCAGCAGAAGAAGAGAGTTAATTAAAATTCGAGCAGAACTCAATGAAATCGAGACCAAAAGAACTGTGGAACAGATCAACAGAACCAGGAGTTGGTTCTTTGAATGAATTAATAAGATAGATAAACCATTAGCCAACATTATTAAAAAGAAGACAGAGGACTCAAATTAATAAAATCATGAATGAGAAAGGAGAGATCACTACCAACACCAAGGAAATACAAAGGATTTTAAAAACATATTATGAACAGCTCTACGCCAATAAATTAGGCAATCTAGAAGAAATGGACGCATTCCTGGAAAGCCACAAACTAACAAAACTGGAGCAGGAAGAAATAGAAAACCTGAACAGGCCAATACCAGGAAGGAAATTGAAGCAGTCATCAAAAACCTCCCAAGACACAAGAGTCCAGGGCCAGATGGCTTCCCAGGGGAATTCTATCAAACGTTTAAAGAAGAAACCATACCTATTCTACTAAAGCTGTTTGGAAAGATAGAAAGAGATGGAGTACTTCCAAATTCATTCTATGAGGCCAGCATCACCTTAATTCCAAAACCAGACAAAGACCCCACAAAAAAGGAGAATTACAGACCATATCCTGATGAACATGGATCAAAAATTCTCAACAAGATACTAGCCAATAGGATCCAACAACACATTAAGAAAATTATTCACCATGACCAAGTAGGATTTATCCCCGGGACACAAGGCTGGGTCAACACTCGTAAAACCATCAATGTGATTCATCATATCAGCAAGAGAAATACCAAGAACCATATGATCCTCTCATTAGATGCAGAGAAAGCATTTGACAAAATACAGCATCCATTCCTGATGAAAACCCTTCAGAGTGTTGGGAAAGAGGGAACTTTCCTCGACATCTTAAAAGCCATCTACGAAAAGCCCACAGCAAATATCATTCTCAATGGGGAAGCACTGGGAGCCTTTCCCGTAAGATCAGGAACAAGACAGGGATGTCCACTCTCACCACTGCTGTTCAACATAGTTCTGGAAGTCCTCGCCTCAGCAATCAGACAACAAAAAGACATTAAAGGCATTCAAATTGGCAAAGAAGAAGTCAAACTCTCCCTCTTCACTGATGACATGATACTCTACATAGAAAACCCAAAAGCCTCCACCCCAAGATTGCTAGAACTCATACAGCAATTTGGTAGCGTGGCAGGATACAAAATCAATGCCCAGAAGTCAGTGGCATTTCTATACACTAACAATGAGACTGAAGAAAGAGAAATTAAGGAGTCAATCCCATTTACAATTGCACCCAAAAGCATAAGATACCTAGGAATAAACCTAACCAAAGAGGTAAAGGATCTATACCCTAAAAACTATAGAACACTTCTGAAAGAAATTGAGGAAGACACAAAGAGATGGAAAAATATTCCATGCTCATGGATTGGCAGAATTAATATTGTAAAAATGTCAATGTTACCCAGGGCAATTTACACGTTCAATGCAATCCCTATCAAAATACCATGGACTTTCTTCAGAGAGTTAGAACAAATTATTTAAAGATTTGTGTGGAATCAGAAAAGACCCCGAATAGCCAGGGGAATTTTAAAAAAGAAAACCATAGCTGGGGGCATCACAATGCCAGATTTCAGGCTGTACTACAAAGCTGTGGTCATCAAGACAGTGTGGTACTGGCACAAAAACAGACACATAGATCAATGGAAGAGAATAGAGAACCCAGAAATGGACCGTGAAATGTATGGTCAACTAATATTCGATAAAGGAGGAAAGGCTATCCATTGGAAGAAAGACAGTCTCTTCAATAAATGGTGCTGGGAAAATTGGACAGCCACATGCAGAAGAATGAAACTAGACCATTCTCTTACACCAGACAGAAAGATAAACTCAAAATGGATGAGAGATCTAAGTGTGAGACAAGAGTCCATCAAAATCCTAGAGGAGAACACAGGCAACACCCTTTTTGAACTTGGCCACAGTAACTTCTTGCAAGATACATCCACAAAGGCAAAAGAAACAAAAGGAAAAATGAACTATTGGGACTTCATCAAGAGAAGAAGCTTTTGCACAGCAAAGGATATAGTCAACAAAACTAAAAGACAACCTACAGAATGGGAGAAGATATTTGCAAATGACATATCAGATAAAGGGCTAGTTTCCAAAATCTATAAAGAACTTATTAAACTCAACACCAAAGAAACAAACAATCCAATCATGAAATGGGCAAAAGACATGAAGAGAAATCTCACAGAGGAAGACATGGACATGGCCAACATGCACATGAGAAAATGCTCTGCATCACTTGCCATCAGGGAAATACAACTCAAAACCACAATGAGCTACCACCTCACACCAGTGAGAATGGGGAAAATTAACAAGGCAGGAAACCACAAATGTTGGAGAGGATGCGGAGAAAAGGGAACCCTCTTACACTGTTGGTGGGAATGTGAACTGGTGCAGCCACTCTGGAAAACTGTGTGGAGGTTCCTCAAAGAGGTAAAAATAGACCTACCCTACGACCTAGCAATTGCACTGTTGGGGATTTACCCCAAAGATTCAGATGCAATGAAACGTCGGGACACCTGCACCCCGATGTTTCTAGCAGCAATGGCCACAATAGCCAAACTGTGGAAGGAGCCTCGGTGTCCATCGAAAGATGAATGGATAAAGAAGATGTGGTCTATGTATACAATGGAATATTACTCAGCAATTAGAAACGACAAATACTCAGCATTTGCTTCAACGTGGATGGAACTGGAGGGTATTATGCTGAGTGAAATAAGTCAATTGGAGAAGGACAAACAGTGTATGTTCTCATTCATTTGGGGAATATAAATAATAGTGAAAGGGAATATAAAGGAAGGGAAAAGAAATGTTGGGAAATATCAGGAAGGGAGACAGAACATAAAGACTCCTAACTCTGGGAAACGAACTAGGGGTGGTGGAAGGGGAGGAGGGCGGGTGTTGGAGGGGAATGGGTGACGGGCACTGAGGCAGACACTTGACGGGATGAGCACTGGGTGTTTTTCTGTATGTTGGTAAATTGAACACCAATAAAAATTAATTTAAAAAAAAAAAAGAAAGTTTCGAGGAAACATACCTCAACATATGGTCAACATATAAAGACCATATATGGAAAAGCCCAGAGCTAACATCATCCTCAATGGGGAAAAACAGAGTTTTTTCCTTAAGGTCAGGAACAAGACCGGGATGTCCACTCTCACCACTGTTACTTAACAAATTACTGGAAGTCCTAGCCACAGCAGACAACAAAAAGAAATAAAAGCACCCAAATTGGCAAGGAAGAAATAAAATTTTCACTCTTTGCAGAATAACATGATACTCTATATAAGAAAACCCAAAAGACTACCAAAAAATTGCTAGAATTGATACATGAATTCAGCAAAGTTTCAGGATAGAAAATCACTGTACAGAAATCTGTTGCTCTCTTGAAATCAGATGTATCACCTCACACCTGTCAGACTAGCTAAAATCAACAACACAAGAAACAACAGATGTTGGCAATGATGTGGAGAAAAGGGAACCCTCTTGCACTGTTGGTGGGAATGCAAACTGGTTTGCAGCTACTGTGGAAAAGAGTATGGAAGTTCCTCAAAAAGTTAATTCAAAGGGATACATGAAAGCCTGTGTTTATAATGGCATTATTTATAATAGCTAAGATATAGAAGCAGCCCACGTGACCACTGATTGCTGAATGCATAAAGATGTGGTATATATACCATATCTATCTATCTATCTATCTATCTATCTATCATTTATCTAATTATCTATCTCTATAATATTATTTAGCTATGAAAAAGAATGAAACCTTGTCATTTGCAATGACATGGATGGAGCTAGAGAGTATAATGCTAAGCAAAATGAGTCAAAGAGAGAAAAATACCATATGATTTCACTCATATTTGGAATTTAAGAAACAAAACAAATGAGCAAAGGGAAAAAAAGAGAGAAAGAAATTAAGAAACAGACTCTTAACTATAGAGAACAAACTGATGGTTACCGGAGAGATGGGGGTGGGGGATGGGAGAAATAGGTGATGGGGATTAAGGAGTGTATTTGTGATGAACACTAGGTGATATATGGAATTGTTGACTATATTGTACCCTGAAACTAACACAACACTGTATGATAACTAACTGAACATGAAAATAAAACCTGAAAAAAATAAAACAAAACACAAAAGAAAATGTTAAACTTTTTGAACTGAAGAAGATATACAAAGACTCAATCAATGGAGAGATATACTGTGTTCATATGAGGCCCACAAGCCTCAATGTCATTAGGATGCCAATTTTCCTCTATAAGTTCTATAAGTTCAATGTAATTCCAGTCAATATCCCAACAACATTTTTCATAGAGTTTGAAAACCTTATCCCAAAATCTATATGGAACAGAAAAGACTAAGACTCCCAAGAACATTTTGAAGAAGCATATTCATTGATGTGTGTGTCCTAACCTAAATGTGCATCAATAGGAAAATGGATATATAAGTTTTGCTGCATTCATACAGTATAAAAAACACAGAGGCTAATCTGAATGAAGTGGAAGTACATGCCTTAATATGGATAAACCTTTAAACATAATGATGAAGGAAGAAAACAAGCTATTCATATGAAATGTAAGCACATGGAGAAAAAAATATTTTCTAGGTATGCATGTATTTATAAAAGCTTACAGATATGTACAAGGATGATGAAATTTAGGATTGTCATTTCCCCTGTAGGGAAGGGAGAGGAATGGGACACACAGGACACACAGGGACTTCACTAGTATTTGTTAATTTGTATTTATTTATTTTTTAAGTATTTGTTAATTTTTAAAGCTAAGTTGTGAGTTGATAGCTGTTCATTATGTTATTTATACCCCTGAAATATTTAATAATGATTTACAAAAGAATATAAAGAATCAGTGAGAAAAAACTTTCTTTAGGGACTGCTCTATTGAATAAATAAGTGGAGCTATGACTTATCCTAACTCTTGCACTCCTCAACACAAAACCCTTCATGGATATAAGCCACAACCACTAACTTGATTTATAGTTTCAGCACCGCAAGTATCCAGGTGGGAAGCAATATCCTCATGAGTGCAGGAATCCTCTAAGAAATAAATTACTACAAATGGAGAAGCAGATCTTAAACAATAAGCATTCCTCATTTTGAACTACATCAACATCCCTGCAATTGCATCCAGTTCCAAATGGAGTTTCTGGACCGATTCTAAGATGTTTTTCCATCCCAATCTTTTTATAATCAGCAGTAGGGTAGGCATGGGGCAAGGACTAACAGAAAATAGATGCTGGCAATTGTATAATTTATAAACATGATAGAAATAATATTTGCTCTAATATATTTGTCTCATGAGTAGTTCTATTCTATGTGTAATATTTTCTATCTGGTTGAAAATACATTAACATTACGGGCTACAAAATATGACAAAAGAATGCTAAAATATAAACATTCTTCTGTGCAAATGTATTGGAAAAGAACATGAAAAATACAGGCAGACACTTTAAAGTTCTATTGAGACATTTCATTTTTAATAAGTTTCTTTATGCATGTCGACAATGAACAACACTTGTATAAATTGAACTAGGATACAACTGGAACACTTCTTTGTTGCATGCTGACAAAGAACAATTTGATTAAACAGTAAATCCTTCACAGCCTCCCTCAGAACCATTTCTCTGAGATTTACTTTTTAGACAAAAGTTCCCAGTAAATTCTGTTACTCTTAGAACTTGGCTGTGCCCAATATTAGACAATGTTAATACTGGTCACCCTAAAATATCAAATCTGGGCATCTATACGTGCCAATATATATATTTTATGCACTTCTGTAATATTTTCAATAATACAATGTGACATTTAAACAAGGAGAGGACACTTTCAATGTAAAAATTCTTAAAAATTAAGAAATTATTATGTGTCTACTTGTTCAGCATCAAGTAGAATCAGTTAAAGATCAAAGGAAATCAGGCTGGGACCATAAGGAAAATCAAGAATTGGGAATGAATGATCCTGAATGGAAACTTTTCTTTTGTTAGATTACAATACAATATTTTTTTGGGGAGAAATTATGAGGATTTTCTCACTGTCTTGTGTGATTAACGTGGGAAATAAGACTAAGGGAAAAAAAGTAAGTTGATTTGGGATGTGTGGGCAGTGTGAACTCACACAGCCTGAGGGCTGAAAAGTTTTTACAGTGTATACAAGTTCCTCGCTAAAATCAAGCAGTGAATCAATCACAAATAATAAGTATTATTCAGAAGAAAAGTTTGTGTACTTGGTTTCATTTTCTCAAATACTGGAATCATTTTTATTTTACTGCTTTCAGCTCCTTTCATTCCTCAGTGGTAGACATTCTAGCTGAGAGTGGGACTACTATAAGTATTAATAGAACACATGCTCATGGATGCAGGCATGCACATACACATGCACACACATTTTTTTGGTCTCTATTTCTCTGAAAAGCAATTGGAAAAATGTTTGTTAATAATGCACTTATTTTACTGCATAGAGCTAACTTCAATACCACGTCCATATGATCTTGACAAGTACCTAGCTATGACAAAGACTTGGTGTCATCTTGGGCTATAGATTACATTTTTGGGGGTATTTGTTATATAATAGGGAATGCTTCTTTAGGTATAGAAACCCTAGGACATACGCATAACCCTTGTCCCTCCACCCCAGCATTACAATGGGTTTCAATATATGTTAGTAATCTTAACACTATCTTACATTTGAACAAGAATCTGATTGAAGAGATTACAAAATGTCAGCTAGTGCCTTCTGTACAAATAGCAATATACAAGCAGCGGTAACAACAACAACAACAACAACAACAACAACAACACACTCCAGCCTATAAAAATCGTGAGATGATTCTCAAATTCTTGATGGATAAGAATAAGAATGTGAAAGAATCTAGTATTCAAAGATCAAGAGTAGAATTACTTTCAGCTTAATGTTTCATAGATTATGGTTATCACATGACTTTGGATTTCCTTTATAAAATGGTGAACTGTTCTTTGGTAAATCTGAAAAACCTGGTAAGACAGAAAGAAATCATGCCTGGCTTACAACTTTTGAATTCAATAAAACCGCTGGCCTTTTTTTCAATATCTAGATTCTTTCCTTTGGAATAAATCCTGTTTCCTTTTTGGCCAAATAAAATATTCTCCCATATGTCTAGAGGTCATATTTTGCCTATCTCAGTGATCAGAGGCTGGAATAACTGAGGCTGGGGTGAACCACTATTCATTCATGGCTATGGGATGCAAGGGATGCAAGATTGTGTGCCAATCTTTTGATTATGAACACAATGCACTCGCCCATCCTATAGTAATCCCCAACTGCCAAAGAATGTTGAAATCTGGATACTTGTCTCACAATTACTTTTCACTTGACCCAATAGGTATTAGATTGTCAGGGTAAACCATTACCCTTAAGACAAACTAAGAACTTCGGGAACTCCCAACCTATCAGTAGTAGTGGGCCATGTGCTCTGGACTGTGTTCAGCTGAGGAAAATTTGTGTGGTCTATCCACAGCTTTTTACCAAGATATTCTTAACATCTTTGCTACCTATTTGCAGTCTGTGACCATCTAAAAGGTCAGGCCTAACTGGCTATCAGGGTATCAAACACATTATCACTGGCCTCAATAAAATAGTGTTCTCACAAAACAATATACAACTACTATTGTGATAATTATGCTACATCCTGGCTCAGAGTGGCTACTTAAGAAGTAGTTATTAGAAAGTCAGAAAGCTATTCTTTATAAAGTTTTGCACTCTTTTTGGCATGATTTGACATAATGTTAAGATTTCAATAGGGAGAATTTTATCCCCCTTCTCTGACTGGTATTAGACCTGTTTTCCCTTCTTGAAAAAATTTTGGCATCACCTCTTTTGTCCTCCAAATGACTGTCATTAATCCCCTTGATGTACATCTAAAATTCCTGCATGGTGTTTTGCTAAGGCAGTAAGCCTCCCAATTTAACACAGAAAGGTCTGTGTCCCCTGAAGCTCTGCCAATAATGGACTGAGGGATCTTCAAAGACACACTCAAGTTCCCAAACACACCTGAAAGTATATTTCAATGGTGAAGCCAAAGCTGTCTGGTGGAAGGACACTTCATGCAGACTGACAAATTTATTCTGAATTTGAAAGGGCTTAGAGAGTTGGGTTTTCCCCCATTTCAACACGCTTGTGAAGGGCTCCCTAGCTTTACAAAATGAAGTCTAATTGCAGTCCTCCAGAGAGACAGTGCTAGCAGTCATAAGGCCACCGGTGCAACTGTCGTAAGCTCCTGCATCCTAAATGCAGGAGTGTTCAAGGTATTACAGAGGCATGGAAAGCAGCTTTCTGTCAAAGACCCGGGGAAGGGCAGCATACATATTTACAAAGCTGCCATCATTGCCCAGCAGACCATGCACCTACAGTTTATTTTTACCCCTATAAATAAATATGACAAGGAGAAAAGAAATGTAAAGAATCCAGAGTCAACAAAATCCTCTGCATGAAGAAAACAAAGGCATATAAATGTCCTTATACATTATTTGAATACACAGCTCAGTGCCACTTAATATATTCAGTTTTTTTAACTTATAATTTTATTCTATGGCAATCACTAAAATGTTTAAAAGGCTCTATGGTGATTAGTGTCATTTGAACTTTGAGGGAAATATTTTATATGTGTCATAAGAGCCGTATCCATTCTTCTAAGGATTAGTAATGGAATAAAGAAGTTGATTTCATGTCTATCCTTGTCCCAACAAAACCAATATTCCAGTGACATTACACTATACTGCAAGCAAGCTATGAGTAGGTAGTATATTAACTTAGCTGTATTTAGACAAAGTTACAGTCCTTGACTTTCAATTTCACAAATAGCATGCTACATAGTTCTACCTGGCTAGTCCACCAGCACCCTAAAATCAGTATGGGTATAACCTATCTTTTAATTTCTGCTCATAATCCAATTTCTTACCCTGTTTTTGCTATTTTTGTCAATACCATGATAATGTTCCTGGTTTCTAAAACTAGGAACCTTCGCATTATGTTTTCATCTTCTTTTGCCTCATGCTCTAGTCAGGTCTTTCTTCTGTTTTCAATTCCACTTCTATTTCTCTCTCTCTGGAGAGCCAATATAGCATGGTAGTTAGGAGTCTGGACTCTGAAGCCTGATTTCTTGGGCTGGAATACTAATTAGCTCAGTTATGTGGTCATGGGCAAGTCACTAAATCTTTCTGTGCTTTAGTTTCCCATCTAGAAAATGGGGTTGTAAGATTCAAGTGAGTCAATATGTGCAAAGTGCTTACAACAGTGCTGGGTATATAATAAGTGCTATGTAAGTATTAGCTAATATGATTATGTCTGTTTCCAATACACATATCAGGGCCTTTATCATCTTGTGTCTTGAGTCTCACTGAAGTCTTGCTATTGGTTTCTCAAATGCTCTGTTCTCTCTTTAAACATCCCACAACCAACTATAAGCTAGAATACTAGAATCTCAAGAATTGGGAGAAGTGTAAAATTTATTCGGTTCAACCCCTCTCTTTGATATACAAGCCTCCTACTTTTCTGTTTTTTTCCTTAAAGTTTAGCTATTGCTTCACAAAACCAATTCCAAGTCTATTTTTATTTTGCCATATTAGAAAGTAATTTGTTCATGTGAACTGAGATCTGCTGTCTTCCTCTTTCACCAACTTATTTTATTTCTGTCCTTTTGATCTACCAAAAATTGACATGTTTTCTCTTCCACTGGCCAGTCTCTTGGATAATCAATAATAGCTATTTGATCTCAAAGTTGTTCCTCTTCTAACCATCGCTGAGTTTTTCAAAAATTCATCATATTACATATTACAAGCCATTCCATGCTTTGTTTACCCTTAACATCTTGGTTTCTCTTCGTTGGACAAAGCACAGCTCTGGTCACACACTGTATGTAAAAATATTTCAGAGTTTCTCAAAGCACACTAATGTCCAAAATCTTTAGCTTAGAAATCTAAACTCTTCTCAACCAAACCACGATTGTTACATTTCTTATTTTAGCTTTCATTATTTCACTATTTGCATCCTTTGCTACAGACAAATTTGACTACTAGCCATGTCCTGAATCCCCTTCTTTTTCATGCATCTGGGGCTACATCATATGTTTCTGTTCTTCTTCAATGCCTTTCACACAGCCTATCTCAATCCTCCCAAATGATCCTTCAACTTGCAGCTTGAATGACACTTTCATTAGGTAACAGTCCATGGTTCATGATGCTCCAAGGCCAGAATGGTATTACCTTCTTTTGTTCTCTTACAGAACTTTGTTTACATACCTCTTATAGCTGTTACTGCATATAATCTGTTTCTGTAGCTTTTTATACATATGTATTATTCTCTCTATCATTGTATAAGGTGATGAAGGCAGTAGCAGGGTCTCAATCTTTTTTCTTATACATCCTGACACATGATAAGCACTAAGTAAATACATGTGAAATTATTTCATTAATTCATTTAGCAAACATTTATTAAATACCCCATATAGTTCAGGGCATAATAAGACCTTAATGAATGTTGAATAAATAAATAAATAACTGATCAACATAAAAGCATCTGGCTGAAATTTTCAGGCTGGGTGACTAGAAAAACACTGGCACCATTGAGGAGGTCTGGAAAAAGCAGTGATTGATTGGGATGAGAGTTGTGTTTGGTGTTGGATGTGCTGAATTTAAAATGCTGGCAAAAGATGCAGGATGATAGATATTTACTAAGCTACACATTGAAAGTTCCATGCTAGGTACTGTTGTGAATATAAAAAGAAGGCAGGAAAGGGGACAGTGTTAATTCTTAGGCATTTGACTGAGAATAACATTAAATCGAAGCAACAAGATGAAATTAGTGGCTATAAACAGGATTGCCTTTTCTCATGTGTGTTTGATAAACTCCTTTTCTAAATTTCTCTGATGGATACTCAAAAGTAAACACTCGAATCTCTATTTTCATTCTTATCTTCATTTAGTGAAGACTTCATTCTATACAATCATTGGTTTGAAAGCCCTAGATTGTGAGGATAGTTAACTCTTGTGAAGACTTCAAAAGTCAGTTCTCATCAGTTACCACTTCCCAGCTACTTGTAAACTGCTAATAAACACACTAGACAAATGCCTTTGCTCTTTTGGAGGAGGAAAGTGTTGTATTCCTTTGACATTTGGTTTCCAACTTTGAAGAGCACCAAGAGCAATCCAAATTCAAAGGAGAGAGGCAGCTTCCTCCTACTCTCTTGTCAGCCATTTCCTGGAGAAAATAACACTTTTATACACCTCTGAGTAAATCACCCTCAAAATCCAAAGTGTCCTTTAAATTGAAACAACATGAAATGGAAATGATCAGCTAATAAATTACAATTATATGAAATATTGTTTTATAAAAGTAGAAAATACTGGCTAACTTGAAAATTATAGAATGTATTTTCAAATAAAAATTAAATATTTTGATCACTTACATTATAAGTGAAAATATCCCCTTAATCTTTTTCATTTTAGCATCTACATCCAGGCTGAGATTTGTTTGGTTGGCCCTTATAAATAGAAATGGAAGTCAAAACTTTTATTTAGGTTTTAATATATTCAACCACATTTCAGATTTTCCTTAACAAGCCTAAATATTAAAACAGCTTTTAAAAATGAGCATATAAAATAAACAAATCATCTTTATCATGAAAGCACTCTGATTTTACTTTCCCTGCATATTTAAATGATGACCCTTTTAGAATTATCCAAGCCCTGTAACTGTCAAATTCTTAACTTTCCACTTTTTAATAAAAATGATTTCCATAAAGATTAGAAATTAATCTAACCTGACTCTCAAATCTAATATATTTTAGTGCTGGAAGCTGTAAAAATTCATCTATCTAGGTTTAATAAAGAAAGTTTTTTCAATTTAAATATACATTGCATTTAATAAGCTTGCATGATAATTTCAACAATGTTCATGGGTTCTTTAAATTACCTTCCTGCTGTGTCCAGGATACAATCCAATTTCATTTTTGAGCAACTGAGTTAAAAAAAGGTTTCCACATCAAAGTGATTTCTGAATGACACAAAGTGAAATGATTAGAAGCCACCCAATCAGATTGGCTCTTATGCCTGACTTAAAAGAGAAAAATATTTGTTTATATTTATGTAACCCTAAAGCATGTAACCATTTGGATATATCTAAATGTTTGACTGAAATGATTATCTTTTACCCAAATGTTTGTCATTGTGACGATTAGCATTCTGTCGTATTTTATTTCCTTTCAACTTTTCCACCATTTTCTATCTCATAAATATTTGTTGAGTGTGCGCCCTGAGTTAAGTATTGTGCTAACTGGTAGAAATACAACAAAGACAGATATGGCCTCTGCCTTCAATGAGCAAATCTACTGCATAAATACTCAAAGAAATATGTAGCTACAAAATGTAATAACTACTATGGAGGGGGCAAGACAAAGTGCAATGAGAGAATACAACAGGGTGACCTAATTTAATTTGAGGGTGTCAAGATTCTGATCTCATTCAGGCATTGGCATTTACGTTGAAACCTATGGGACGTGTGGGTGTATGTGTGTGGGGATAAGGGAGATAAAATGGATAATATGTGCCTGAGGTACAGAAAAATAGAGGAATAGAATGGTACAAGATAAGTCTGGAGAATCAGAGGTCAGAGAACTCAGGGCCTTTTAAAATTTACTAAAAACTTCGGACTTTATTATAGTAGAAATGGAAAAATATTGAAAAGTAGCAAGGGAGTGAAAAAAATCAGATTTTAAAAGGTCTCTTTGGATGCAATATAGAGAATGGGGTGGAAGGAAGAAGAGACTCAAGAAGACCATTTAGGTGACTATTATGGGATTCCAGGTGAGAGAAAATGGTTGCTAGGGCTAGAGTAAATGCAGTGGAGACAGGGAGAAATTGATGCATTAGAAATATTTTTAGGAGGTAGAAGCAACAAGACTTGGTAACTGATTAGATAAGACAGAGGTAAAGGATATGGAGGGGCCACGGGTGGCATTGAGGTTTAGCATGGACAACTGTGTGGGTAGTTATGCTATTTTTTAATCAATATATGGAATAGTGAAGGAAGAACAAGTTTTAGGGGGAAGATCATGAAGATCAGCTTTAGACATGTTAACCAGAGGTGCCTGTGAGGAATCCAAGTAAAGATGTCAAGCAGTAGATGGATGGATATATGGGTCTGGGATTAAGCAGGGAAGTCAGGGTTAGAGATTAAATTTGTGAGTCACTAATAAAATGGATAATTAAAGCCAAGGGAGGAGATGTCAACTAAGATGGTAAATGAGTGGGGCCAAAGACAGACAAATTTTAACATGTAAATGTCAAGTACAAGTGAAAGATCCAGTAAAGAAAAGTGAGAGGGATATAAGAAAAACAGAAGCATGTAGTATCATAGAAATTGATGGAAGAGGTTTTATATATATATATATATATATATATATATATATATATATATATATATATAGAGAGAGAGAGAGAGAGAGAGAGAGAGAGAGCAGTTAGCTATGCCAAATGCTACTAAAGTCGAGTAACATTAAGATTCAAAAGTGTTCAACATATTTAGTAAAACAATGATCATTGATAATTTGTTGGTAGCTATTCCGGTGGAGTGACGAGGGGTAGAAGCTAGAATGGAATTGACTGATGTGTGACTAGGGTACATGTACGAAGGATAAGGGAATCATGAGATGCCTGGGTGGCTCAGCGGTTGAGTGTCTGCCTTTGGCTCAAGGCATGATCCTGGAGTCCTGGGATCGAGTGCCACATCGGGCTTCCTGCATGGAGCCTGCTTCTCCCTCTGCCTGTGTCTCTGCCTCTCTCTCTGTGTCTCTCATGAATAAATAAATAAATAAAATCTTTTTAAAAAAAGAATAAGGGAATTAAAGAGAAGCTCTGTCAAAGAAGAGAGTTTTAAGTATGAAAAGGGAGAAAACTAGAATGAATGCTGTGGTGTTGGATTGCACCTGGAGATATTAATAGAAATCCATGGTCTTCTACAGATAAATAAGTTAATATAGATAGAAATGAGTATCTTATGCATGTAAATGTATGTGTATATTCCCTAACTCTGTTCACTTTGAGGGCCTGTGAATAGAAACATCCTAATAGCAACAAAACACACTTAGTGCCTAGAACTTGACTTCTAAATACCATTACACCAAAAGGAATCAGGCTCCTTGGAGAAAGCCTGATTCTAGGGATAGAATAAGAAAAGTACAAATGAGACTGGAACACCTTACTGTGCCAGAAAGTAAGGAAGTACCCAAAGAATGATGATGATGACATGTCAAAAAGGACACAGAAGCCAGCTTGAAGGGCTACCACTGGCCAAAACAAAAAAATCTGAGTATCAAAACAAACAGAAATAGTAATGAATATGATCTACCAAGTTACTGGGAAAGCCTGAGTTCACACAGATATAAATAAATGAACAAATAAATTGAAAGTCTGATGAGTAATGGAACATTTACATAGCTTCAAAGTACCTCCCCCCTAAACATTTGTTAATTACAAGTGGAGAAAGAGAGAGAGAGAGAGAGAGAGAGAGAGAGAGAGAGAGAGAGAGAGAACAGTAAAGAAGCCTTGCAGATACCATCTTTTGTTTTAATGCCATCTTAATTAAGCGTTCAAAGTTAACTTCACCAGTAGTAAGGCAAATCAATAATGAACACAATCTGATGAGATACAATGAGAAGAACACAGCTTTAATTCTGTGGTTTTCTTGCCTAAGATGTATATCCTAAATCTACTTATGAGGAAATATCAGAAAACCTAAAATTGAGAATCATTCTCCAAAATAAGTGGTGTACAATCTTCAGGAATGTCAGTCACAAAAGTCAAGGAAAGACTGAGGCACTGTTCCAAGCTGAAGGAGAATGAAGGGCCATGACAACTAAAATGCAACACTTGATTTTGAGCCATTTTTGTTGCTATAAGGGACATTACTGGGACAACAATAAAACATGAACGGCCTTTGAGCATTAGATGATTGTAATATATGAATGTTAATTTCCTGATTTTAATGTATATTGTGATTATGTAGAAAAATACAGGGGCACTTGGTGGCTCAGTCGGTTAAGTGTCTGCTTTCACCTCAGGTCATCATCTCAAGGTCCTGGGATTGAGTCCTGCATCAGGCTCCCTGCTCAGTGGGGAGTCTGCTTCTCCCTCTCCCTCTGTTCCTCTCCCTACCCATCCCTCCCACTGGCTCGTGCTCTCTTTCTTGCTCTCAAATAAATAAAATCTTTAAAAAAAAAAGAAAAGATTTTTTTCCCACTCATTTTCTCTAGAAGATGACAGAACATGAGAGACTCCTAACTCTGGGACACAAACAGGGGTTGTGGAAAGGGAGGTGAGTGGGGGGATGGGGTGACTGGGTGACGGGCACTGAGGGGGGCACTTGACGGGATGAGCACTGGGTGTTATACTATATGTTGTTAAATCGAACTCCAATAAAAAAATATACAAAAGAAAAAAAAGAAAAGAAAAATACCCTTGTTTTTAGGAGATATGCAATAAATTTCTTGGGAAATGGGTCAGCAGCTTATTCTTCAATGTTTCCAGGGAAAATTCTTACTAATGTACTTAAATTTTTCTGTAAGCTTGTAATTGTTTCAAAATGAAAAGAAAAGCTGAATGGAAGGTAAGAAAGTGGAGAAATGAAGCTGAATCATTAAAGAAGGCAAGAGATGATTAGTTAGCTGAGAATGTGAGATTTAAAAAAATATTTTTTTTCAAGTGAGAGAGACAAGATCATGTTTAAAAGCTTTTGAGAAAGATCTAATAGGAACTTTGGAGTTAAACTTACATGCGAGAGAAAGTGGGAGAGGGGTGGGATCCAGAGGTCAAATGGAAGGATTGATCTTTGACAGGACACTTCCTGCATTATAGCAGCAGGAAGAAAGAGGATATGGGCACAGACACAATCTGATTTTTCAGATTTGATGCTAGAAAACGGAGGGAGTTTTCATGTGATGGTTATTTTTTTGTGAAGCAAGAGGAAGGCCATCCACTAAGAAGGGACGGACAGTGGGGAAATTGGAAGTTTGAAAAAAGTAGAGAAATTCTGAAAAAAAAAAAAAAAGAATTGCAGGGGACGACAGAATGAGGTAACCTGAGGAATGTGGTAATATTGCTGGGCAGTCTTGAAGGCCCAAGAGAGGTTGGTAACCATGAATTTTTCTTGGTAGCAATCTACCCAAACTCTGATTTTTCTTCAACAGAGTTTGGTTTCTGGGTATAGACAGGGAAAACGCTAACAATTGCCATCATTCATTGTTTGAGTTTTGTCAGGGAGGCCCAGTGAAGCAGGGGATTTTAGGGTATTTGCAAGAGAGACTGGAATGATAGGCCATTTGTATCACAACTAGGGAGATATAAGTTTTCCTTTATTCTCCCTTAAATGAACTTCTATATATATATAGAAATTCTGTAACCTTTTAGTGATGGAAAAAAAAAAAAACACTGAGACTATAACTTAGTAAACTTCTGAGGTGTTAGGATAAATCCAAAGTTGAATACTCTCCAAGCTGAAAATCTTACTCTTCCCAATAAATCACAATAATGTTCTCTAGTTTGCTTATCACTTGGAATTATTAATCAGAACTTTAGAGAGCTAGCACATAATTACAGATTTTAGGTTGTGAAGGTCCTATCTGTTCAGCATCATTAGAAATGGGTTAAATATATTGATTCTGGAGTCAAAGGATAGATGGCTCACAGTACCTGAAATCTCAACAACTAAGGTATTATACCATTATAATTCAGATACCTTCATGTCCACATGACCAACTTCAATTTTGGTTTTAACTGGGGAAGATTTAACTGGAAGTTTCTGTTGCCAAAAAATGGAGTTCAAAAACCTGACTGGTCTAGTGAAAAGAACTCAGCCAGTGTGTCAATTTTCTCACAAATTTTAAATTATAATGCCTGTATTATTTTTCTCACCAGATTTTTGGGATAATGCACTAACAAAATATTGTTAACATAAATGATAATAGGGGTGCCTAGATGGCTTAGTCAGATAAAGGTCCGACTCATGGTTTTGGCTCAGGTCATGGTCTCAGGGTCCTGGGATCGAGCCCTGCATCGGGCTCCCTGCTCAGCAGGGAGACTGCTTCAGGATTCTTTCTCTTCATCTGCACCTCCCTCCCTCAATAAATAAGTAAATAAATCTTTAAAAAAAATAAATGATAATAAAATTATTGGGAAGTTAAACGGGAAAAAATAAGTCCAGAGTCTGAGATACTGCTCAGGGTAAAGAAGACTTGAGTGGGTGGCAGGTGGGGATCCCAGGTAGAATGAGTATGCTATGTATACAGGAGAGATCATGTCTTCGACATGGTAAAATCTGAGATAAAGTGACAACTCAGCTCTATAGATTGAATGTCTGTGTACCCCTCAGATTCGTGTGTTAAAACCCTAATCCCATATGTGATGGTATTTGGAGGTAGGGCCTTTGGGAGGCGATTAGGTTATGATGGTGGAGTCTGCATGTATGGGATTAAAGTCCTTATCAAAGAGGCTCAGAGGGCTAGCTTGCCCCTTCTGCTACTTGAGAACGCAGTGAGAAGGCACTATGAACCAGAAAGCAGGCCCCTCACCAGACACTGAATCTGCCAGTGTCTTTTTGTGGACTTCTCAGCCTCCAGAAATGTGAGAAAGAAATTTCTGTTGTTTGTAAGCCACCCAATCTGTGGGATTTTTGCTACTGCAGCCCAAGCAGAATACAACAAACCCTCTTCCTGGATGTATCAATCTGAGAGGTGATGAAGATAGAGGAAATGAAACTAAACTTGTTGTACCGAGTGTGGTGGGTTGAATGATACACCCTTGTCATAACCCCTGGAACCTGTGAATGTGACCTTATTTTGAAAAAGGGCCTTTGCAGATGTAATTAAGGATCTGGAGATGAGATCATCCTGGATTAACCTGGTGGCTCTAAATCCAATGATAAATGTCCTTACAAGAGACAGAAAAGGAGAAGAGAAAAGGAAATGGCCATGTAGAGATGGAAGCTGAAAGTCTCCAGAAACTGGAGGAGGCAAGGAGTGCTTCCCTGTTGATACTTTTTATTTTAGACTTCTAACCTCCAGAACTGTGAGAGAATATATTTCTCTTGTTATTTAAACAAATAGTGATTTCACTGTAGTTTTCAAGAGCACATAATGTATTCTCAACCTACAGATCTCTGGCACTAAGCAATACTAATGATAATGATAGTGACAGCCATTGCTAACATTTAGTGGGAATTTTAGATACTAGGCATTGCACTAAGTGATTTAAATGAATTCTATTCCTTAGTCCTCACAAGAGTTCTGTGATTGAGGTACCATTATTAACCCTACCCTTCAGAGGCAGGGATTTGAGGTTTATCAATTTGCCTAAGGTCATATATAATCTATGAGGCAGTACAGCAGGAATTTGAACCCACTGTCTGACTCTAGATCCCACACTTCAAAGCCCTACACAGGATCATAGTCAACAGTAGTTTGGATGACCTACACCAGTTGGTAGGAGTTTATATTCTAAGCAAGTCTGACTGGCTGAACAACAAAGGGAATTTCATTTTTAAGTACAACCTAAATCCAGACAGCTCATTGCTATATAATAAGTACAAGTGTACATCACAATGAAATGGAAGCTTTATCAAGACATCCCATTACTTACTTTGAGAGACCAGAGATGAGTAAAGCAGAAAAATGCTAACTTCTACAATACCATACTTACCCCAGCCAGCATTAAATTCTAATAAAAATGTCCAATTTTTCTTTTTTTCATTTAAGCTATTTGCTCTCTAATACATGCAAATGACACTTTAATAAAATCATTACATTATCACAATAACATTTCACCCTTTAATTTGACTATATTCCTCAGTTATTCTCACACCTTTGCGCTAACTTCTGTGGTAAATTTATTTAATCTACATAAATTATTCAGCATAATGGAAAAAAGACATAGTAATATGGTGCCATCTCAAAATCAGCAGCTCCGCCTCAAAAATGAAGGCACTTTGCTCTGCCTTGACATTTGGATTGCTGAGCTGTCATAGGAAATTCTCCTACTAAGATACCTTCTATTCCCTTAACATTATCTCTTAATTATATTTTTATTTCAGAAGCTAACAATGATACGAAAGAGTACTAATGTGTAGTAGGTTCAATCCCATATTTTTAATAATTCTCTATATAGGAGATGCCTTAAAAGCATTGGCTTCCTCAAACAGAATCACATTGCTTTTTTCCAAAATTCCTATTCCTTCAAGGGATAGGGTTCTTTACTTTTCTGAATAAAAATGCCTCAGATTATCAGTTTGAAGTTGTTCGGGTAGAAACTCATCTTTAAATACAAAGTCATTGATGTGTAAGGTAGAATCAAGGGACTCAACTGGAAGCCCTGGATATGCTAATAAGCCATGTAAACCTGGATATATGGTTTGTTTTGTCTTTATCTTCTTTTGCAAAAAGTATTATGCAATCACCCACCCTTACTTATAGGAACATTGAAAATATGTGTAAATATGAAAAAACACTTTGACAACTTAATAAGCCAAAGTAATTTTGATATATATAGGAATAACATGAGTGGGACACCTGGGTGGCTCAGTTGGTTGAGTGTCTGCCTTTGGCTCAGGGTGCGTACCTGGAGTCTCAGGATCGAGTCCCCCTTGGGGCTCCCCACAGGGAGCCTGCTTCTCCCTCAGCCTATATCTCTGCCTCTCTCTCTGTGTCTCTCACGAATAAATTAATAAAGTCTTTTTTAGAAAAAAGGAATAGCATGAACTTTCTTGATTGACAGACTTGGATTTGAATCCTGGATCTGCCATCTACTAGCCATATGGACTTGGAGAGATATTTTAATTTAACCTTAATTTCCTAATCTGTCAAATGAGATAAAAAAACATCTACTTAAAAGGGTTGTTTGAAATAGGTGATGTTTATGAAAGTATTTAGTACATCAACTGGCAGATATTATTTCCCTTCCCTATCCCTCCCCTTGATGCTCTTTCTATTCCAGAAGGACACCTCTAGACCCAGGACATATACGATAACCCATTTAGGGTGGATGGTAGGTTTCCTCTATATGGAGCTCACAGAAAAAAAAAAAAGCCCTAAGCCCTAAGACAGAGCCCCAGGAAATTTAATGAAGTCAAAGTGTCAGGCTCTGAATTTTCTTGAAAAAGTCAATTTGAGTTCAACCAAAAAGGAGGCTGTATTTTGGAAAATTGGCCTTTAATATCTAGAGTACGAGTTTTCAAAGTGTTCTCTATAGTTCAATACCACTTTCACCATACTAGATAGGCTTTTCTTTCAGTAAAGATAATAAAAGAGGTGAATTTTACTACTTTGACCAGGTGGCTTTATGTGTCTAAGAACAGTTTTGTCCTTTCGTAGGTCCAACAGAAAGTTTTGCCTTAAAAATCACACATAAAACAACTTTTTTTCCTCCATTGCTCTATTCCTCAAATAACTCCAGGTGTGATCTATGGGACCTTCTGTTCTATATGGAGTCAAGGGGCAAGAGAATTGTTGGTGAACTTTGGGAGCAAATTCCATTTTTGAATCTCCAGTATTTTTTTCCAATATTGAAAGTGCAGCTAGATAACATTTACAAATACCCTTCTGGTTTTGGTTTTGCCAATTTCATCTTTGGTAATATTTGCTTTGCTCAGTGTTGTCTGTATTTTCAGCTTCTGAGGCTGATGTCACTTGTCCAGTAACCTAACAATGATTTTAAACTTGATTTTCCCATAATGAAACATTATTAATCCTTGGGGTATTTACTGTAATACACTGCATTGGATAATATGGAACATTATCTACTGTTCTACTAGAATGCCAATGTCATGCATCATTAATAAATGCATAGTTCCCATTAGCTGAGAGGCTTTTAATTAGCATACATTTTTTTTTGTCATCATATATCAAACTAAGCAGACTTTTTTCTCATCTTGTGTTACTTTGCCTACTTGAAAAGTTGAATTCTTATTGTGGAAATGTGTATTAAAGCCTGAAATTTATAAACCACTCCAAGTTATTTTCAGTATTGAAATGACAATTCGATTTCCTCCAAGTTTCTAAATGCAGCAATGTGATGTTTTTCTTCTGAAAAATAATTTTTATGGCACCCTTGCAACAAGACTATATATTTGTCACCCTAAACCTCATGTGTTTGGATTATATGGTTTTAGCCAAGTATGGCCCACAGATCACCTGCTGGGGATCCAGTTAAGTATGTAGATTCTTGGGCCTCACTCTAGATCTACTGAATCAAAATGTGGGGGTGGGGGTGGGGCCTGGGAATTTGCCTTTTAACAATATTCTAGGTAATTTTCATGCATTCTAATATTTTAGAACCACTGGTTTGGTGGTTTTAGGCACTCTTCCATTTCTTTTTTCCTTCCCTAAGAACTTTCATCATCCTTTTAATCTGAATCCCTTCTCAGCAACCTCATGCTGTCCTGTTGGCTGTTAAAAGATGTGTAGGTGTTCTACTGAGAATACAAGATTGGAAATAAGAAGGTTCTAGTCCTCATTTTATTATCCATTTAATCTTGGTCAAGTCTTAATGTTTTCGAGCTTTAATTTCACCAACTGCAAAATGGGGAAAAGTAGGAAAGGAATGAGAGGAAGCCAGATTATTAGATAAATTAACATTTAAGATTTTATTTGGATCCAACATTCTTGGATTTTATTAATGTACCAGTTGTTGCAGGGAGAACAGCAGAGGGAAAAAGAAGATAAGCTGAAGAAGTCACTAGTTATACAGGAATAGAATGAGCATGAGTTTTGGAATCAGACAGATAAGGGTTTAGATCAATGCTCTGATATATTATTGAGTAATCTGAAGCAAATTACACTACTCTTTGGGCTTTAATTTCTTAGGATAATATGTATCTTATAGACTTCTTGTCATAATTCAAAGAGATAGAACAATATCTGCAACAGTACCCAGAAACATGTTCTTAAGAAGTAATAGATATGATGAAGAAGAGAAAGAAGGGGAACAGGAGGGGGAAAAGGAAGAAGGAAACGACAGGGAATGAGACATTGTGGTGGGTGGTTTGGTACTTTGCTAGATTTATTTGACAACAAATAATTGGTTGGGAACTTATGATGTGCCAGGTACTGTTCCAGGCACTGGAGATACAGCAAAGTCAAAACAGGTAATTTCTACCTTGTGGAGCTTATATTCTGATGTGTATGTGTGTAGAAGGGAGTGTGGGTGTGGTAGATAGTAAATGAGTACAAGATATTTCAGATGGTGATAACTGCTATGATGAAAATTAAAACAGGGTTAGAGAGATCCAGAGAGATGGAGGGTGGGAAGTTGCTATTTTACATAGGGTGATTTCTCTAATAATTTATCAATTATTAATATTGTACCAGGTGAACAGATACCTGATGTGAGTGAGAGAGCCTTGCACCTAGCTAGGGGGAAGACAAAGGGATACCAAGGAGAAAGGTTCTGAGGTGAGACCATGCCCGGAGTGTTGAGGAACAAAAAGGAGGCCTGATTTCAAAATATGTAGTTGGAGCAGAGTGGATGAAAGTGGAAGATGGTAGTAGTAGTTGGTATGAAAGAGGTCATGGGAGTGGGCGGGAACAGATGGTGGAGGCCTTATAGACCATGGGAAGGAAGTCAGCTTTTACTCTGAGCTAAATGGGAAGACAATGGAAGGTTCTCAGCAGAAGAGTGACATGATCTGATATACAAATGATCATTCTATAGGGGGATAAAGTGAACAAAGAGAAGCCAGTTAGAAGGCCATTGCACTAATCCAGGCGAGAGAAGATGGTGGCCTGGGACCAGGATAGTACCAGTGTAGGTTGTGAGAAGTGGTCAGTTTCTGTATACATTTTGAGAATGGAACCAATTAAGATTTGTTGATGGGCTGGATGTGGATGTGAGGGATAATGATGACTAAAGGTGTTGAGCTGAGCAACTGAAAGAATGGGATTGCATTTCCTGAGATGGGGAGACTACAGGAGTGGCAGATATGGGGAAGATGAAGTATATGTGCCAAACAGCTGATATAGTGAAAAGTGTCAGTCAACAACATTAGTGAGCACTTCCTGTGTGAGGAACCCAGCGACAGGTGCTCTGGGTTTTTATTAGAAAAGTGCTGTTGTTAGTATTACAAAGGAACTGGAGAACACTGTCTTTAGTTTTAGTTGAGTGCTTATAAAATTATTTTGGGAATAAGCTACCGTCTTCCTCATGCATGGGAAGTCCGCATTCAGAGTTAATATACATCACTTCTCAGCTTTCCAAAGCCATATTCATTATCTCTGAACTTCAGCTTTAACCAAATCAAATGAAAACTAGTACAAGTTGAGGGGTTGCAACTTTGCTATTTGCTTACTCACAGTGATGCCTTACCATCGCTCCAGTAACTGCCTTAATTGCTTTCTGGAAATAATCCTACCCCATCTGGTGGGATGTTTCTGAAGCGTTAAGTGCTCCAAGAAAAAGAGCTTCTGTGCTTTACAGTAAGCACACTGCCATCAGGAGCCTCACTGGCTGTTTTATACTTCAGTCTGTGCTGCTTCCCAAAGAGCTGAATGGACCGCTATTGTGTCATTTAAATCTAAAGAAGGCATTTGCACGCTGATGATGTTATCTCAAGTCCTAATTTGTGCAAATATTGATCTGCTTTGAGCAGAAAAGAAATCTCCGCTCAGACAGCAAGGACTGAGCTCAGATTAATAGTCAGGGGAAAGGACTAAAGCACCAGGAAGGGTAAACTTTTTTTTCTTTTTCATTTTAGGATGCTTTATCAGATTTTCTTTCCAGATTTATTTCTGCTCCAACGAAGAATATTCTTTTTGAGCTAAATCCAATTTGTATATAAAAAATACACACCCATATTGATTTCACTCTGGTTTAAAATGGTATTTTTGCAGTGCAAAAATCTAATCAATACAATCTTATGAGTTGGACTGGTAATGGTAAACATACTAACAGATATTTCATTTCATGGGGCCAAAGCTCTGGAAATTGATACTACTGAAAAGGATTACTCATTCACCATTGGGTATAACTTTGTTTACCCAACCATGATATAGGTGTAAAGCAGAAATACAATTATGCTGTGGCCAACACTCAGGGGGTTTCTGAATAGTAGAACTTGCCTTCCCCATTTACCCTGAAGGCCCATAGATCGTACAAGTTGGCAGATCAAATAAGGATATTGTGGGAAATCGTTTACAATAAATGAATAAAAGCTTAATCTGAGAGGGTGGAAGACTAGACTGACATAGTCATTGAAGAAATAAAAGTCTCCCAAGCCAAGATCAACTTTTTAAAAATTAAGCTTTTAGAGGAGATGAAATTTGCAGATTCTTGGATAAGGGCTGTTATTTCTTCTCTCACATGTATCTAAAGCGTTTGGTTTTGAGCAAGGCATGCTACAAGTGAAACCGTAAGACAGGTGTTGCCAGGGGTTCAAACTGCAGCCAACAAGATTTTTTTAACATGCTTAATCAAAACTGTGGCAATACCAGAGGAACTGTGTTTCATCATTGCTAGTGGACTTGTAGTGGGGAAATGCAATTCATCAAAAGATATAATAACCCTGACTTGCCTCTGTCTCCTCTCATATAACCCTCGGTTACCCTCACTGGAGTTAAGTGTCGTGGAAACCTACAGTGCAGAAGCACACAAAGGGTTGACTGGGAGAAATAATTCAGGTGGAGTACAAGAAAGAGCAACATTGTCCCTAAGGATTATGACCCTTAAATATAGGATTGATGCCTAAAGCCAAGGAAGCATGAAGGGACAGAAAATGTATGGCTATGGCTGTAAATATACAGTCACCAGATGAGGTGGATATTAAAAATTCACATACAGATTTTTACCCTGGAGTCCCTCAAGGGCAGTCTAGGGAATAAAGATAATGCTGGTAAGTGCCATGTAATGTTTGCTGTGGATGATTAGAAGATAATAATTGATATTACCTATAATCAATTTCTAAGTGGGGGCTTTCTCAATGGCTCATGATGCTTTCTAATTCACTAGCCCAAGTTAACAGGCACTTAATCACCTCTCTATAGAAGAGATAGGTAGCTATTTTTGTTTTGATAATTGGGAAAAAGAGGCCCAGAATAACCTGTCCAAAATCCTACAGTAGTTTGATTATATTGCTCTAAATTCCTTCACTTAAATTTTTTTTTAATTTAAATAATTTTAAAAATTTAAAATCAATTAACTAACACATAATATATTACTAGTTTCAGAGGTAGAGTTCAGTGATTCATCAGTCTTATATAATACCCAGTGGTCATTACATCATGTGTCCTCCTTAATGTCCATCTTAAACTCCTTCAGAAAATTGACAATATATAAGCTCAAAATATTATGATTCTACCCATAGTGCAATAATAGAAGCTAACAGCTCAGCAATGAAGGAAAATATCTTCCATGACATACAAATTTATACATTTTGCTTAATAGATATTCACTCTTTACCTTTGAACATTTGAAGTCACCGTAAGAGGAACATGAATTTCAAATATCCAAATTTTGCTGCCTTTGGAAACTATTTTATAGTAATCAAGTGCTATAATGCAGAAAAGCTATGAATTCTACCTTAGTTTTTTGGTCTTTAACAAGCTTTGTTAAATTTGTTGACACCTAAATTCTTTAATTATAACGTGTCTTGAATTTCTGTGTGTGCAGTCAAATCTCAACAGGAAATACTATTTCTTGGTGGATCCTTAGTAAAATGAATCTGCCAAATTTAGGTATACTAGTTGCTTGTAAAGGGGATGATACTGCCTTCACATGAGATCTTTTCTACCAGGGAGGTATGTAGGCACTTGGGAGAAAACATTTAGGAATTTGGTCTTTTGGTCCTTGCCTTTCTAGAAATTTTCAGCATTATATTGATTTGCAAACATTTACACTCATAGTTTATACAATAATAATGATAATTAAATAAGTACTCTTTCATATCTCCTAAACATTTGGTGAAGCATGCAGCTTCTTATTTCTGCTTTTTTAAGTAAGAGAAAACCGAGACTTAAGAAATGAGTTAACCTAACTGAGGTCACACTGCTGGTCAGGAGAGGAGCTGGAACTAGATTTAGGACTCCGGCATTTTGCTTTTTCTATTACAGCAGTGGCCTTGAAAGGACATTTGCACTAGTCAGTATAGGTTAGATTAGGTAGCAGATGAGCCCCCCAGATCTCAGTGGCTTGAAACAACGGAAGCTCACTTCTCATTCATGCTACATATGAAATGTAATTCAGAAGGTGGTGCTCTGATCACCATTTAAAACACTACCATCACCACAAGGCTTTTACAGTCCTCCAAGGCAGGATAAAAGAACATGAAGAATCATGCAATGGCTCTTGAACACTACTGCTTAGAAATGCTGCATATAACATCTACTCACATTTCATAGGTCAAAGAAAGTCATATGGTCACATGTAACTACAAAGAAGCCCTATGGCCTATAGGAGAAAACAATTAGATTCTGGGTGAACATGAATATATCTACCACAACACCCTCTGTTTACATGAAATCTTACTTAGAACCCCTGTTTATAGAAAAACAGATACAAAATGGTGAAGAGATCAAAACCAATTTCACTCTCCCTTGCTCCTTTGGAAGATACTAAGGCACTTTTAAGGAACTTCAGGATTTAGTGAACACAATTCAAAATCACTGCCCCAAAATACATAGAAAGCAGACATACAGAATAAGTACCTTTATATTAAAGATAAGAAGACCAATAATCTCTTTCAGGGTCATAAGATAAAATAGAAGCTAGAATGAGAACAGATCACAGAATGATCCATTCTGTGTCTCTTGTTCTACTCACTAGACTTTGGTCCTCCCACTGTGATACAGAAAATCCTCAGGAATATTGTGACTTTTAATGTCACAATGTATGAGGTGCACACAATGTTACCCATAATGAATGCTAAGTCTCAAGTGCACAGCATGGTTTAGAAACTAATTTCTAAAGGAGGTACACATTTTTAGATTCATTTTGAACTCCACAGCTGCCTCTTACCACTAAGCAACTTGCCTTACATGCAAGAGTAAACGTTTTAATATAATATGCCTGTAAGTTTTCATCCTTGTTGAATTTTAAAATATGATTTGTTCAGAAAACCAAAATTCTTTTATTGGATTGTGGCTGGAAGGAAAATGATTGTTTTGAATATGAGAAAGGTCATTCCGTGTCACTAGTTTTTATGAAGAACAGTTTTTAATCAAGACAGAAAAATCAAAGTGTATATATATTTCAGAGATGCTTGTTTAGGCATAGAACAAAACCATTTAGGGATGCTTGGGTGGCTCAGGGGTTGAACGCTTGCCTTTGGCTCAGGGCATGATCCCAGATTCCTGGGTTCAAGTCCCACATCGGGATCCCTGCATGGAGCCTGCTTCTCCCTCTGCCTGTGTCTCTGCCTCTCTCTGTATCTCTCATGAATAAATAAATAAAATTAAAAAAAAACCCGTTTAGAACAGTGCTCTAAGGTGCACGCTTCAAGGTGTGTGCTTGTGCATGCATATGTGTGTTGGGGGGCAAACCACCTGGGGGGAAGTATACACACTTTATCACACCCATTCTCATAATTATCCCCAACTAAGAATCTATACTGCAAAAAATTGCCCCTACCAAGAGGAGAAGGCTGCTATAGCCTTTTGGTAGGTTAGGTAGAAATCAAAAGCTGAAAGCTACAAAGTTGAAACAGTATTCTCTCCTGAAAACATATCTGTCAATGTTTTTCCTGGGAGTTAAACCCTGAATTCTCTTCCTTCCAGCAATGTCATCCATCCCCAACTGTGGTGATAAAAAGAATGCCAGCATTTTTCACCCAACTGCGAATCCCCAAAAGAGAAGAGATTTCCTATTGTGCTATGCACTTGAAATGACAACTGATTATAACTATACACACAATAAAGATATTTTTGTTCCAGGTCTATATTTCCCAAATTGGCAAGGTGGAGAGAAGAGGAGGGCTTGTAATCTGAGTGTTCTTGGTTCCTTCCCTTCCTTCTTCCTGCCTATCTCTCCCTCCCGTCCATCTATTCACTACTTATCCATCTTCTTTTCGATCTATCATCTATCTACCTGCCTGCCTACCAGAGCACATTCCCACATCAATTTTGTGTTTACATATGAAGGCACAGACTTTTCACATATAAAACCTATGCAGCTGATCATACTGGAGGTGAATAAATCAATTTACTAGCCCTCCAATTCATTTTCTTTCCAGAACAAGAAAAGAAAATCCATGTTCCGTCCTATTGACTGGATGTTACCTTCATTTACCTTCTCCATTCTATAAAGCCAAGTGAATACCCTAGCTCAAATTTCCCTATTGGTGTTGTGGGAGAGGTACTCTTTGAAATAAGGCTGCTACTGAAAGTTGCTGCCTGCTGAAATGATCAACAACTGACATTTGTATAGAACTTTACCCTTTACAAAGCACTTTCTGATCCATTATCATAATGTCTTAAGTCATGTACATCACCTTAAACTTTCCCTGCTCCCCAGGCCTGAGGCAATATGAGAAAAAAAACAGAAATTACCAGGGCAAGAAATGAGTTGAGAAAATCCAGGAAAGAGACACCTGCTGATCCCAGTGTACTTGATTTTAATGTCTGTATATGTCAACCTTATTCTGAAAATAAGACAAGGAGGAACAGAGTAATACCCTAGTTTCAACAAACCATTAAAAAAGTATCCTTGAAAATGCAGATAGAATCTAGCACAGAGTGAAGAGACAGTGGGAGATGGGAAATCCAACTATACTATAGGTCAGTGGCCATAAAGTATTTCATTCTTCAAATTATTCTTGTAACCTTTAAATCTGCCCATCTCCTCGATTTCATTGCTTTCACTGCCTGATAATATGTGACCTGGTAATATCAGAGGAATCTTTTCCCCAATGTATTTTCTATAGCTTTAGATGGTTGGGCCTTAATATTAAAAGCTCCAAGATACTATGCTATTTCACCCTTAGACCCATGCAATTAGGGTCTCCTTTGAGCCCATTTTAAATGCCCCATGTGGCTAACCTGCAGCCACACTCCTCTCCTGGGGCAAGAAGGTCAATGAACCAGTGGTATAGCTTGACCTGGAGTTTGCATCTCCAACCCCCATTAGACCACTCCCTGAGAGTCTGAAATTCTCTGTTTATATGGCCTGAGCCATGTGGGACTATGTCAGCTATGCGGGACTCTGCCTGGTATGGAATGTGTTGTCAATGTATGCAGCTCCTACGCTGGAGAGACGGCCAAAGGACAATTGTTTTCTGGGGATGGGAGTGCATGGTGTGTGGATAGAGTTTGGCTGATATGGCTAGGTACATATGTACAAAGCTCCTCATGATGGGGAACAGAGTCAAGGCTGGGAAGAGAAGAGGACCTGGACACAGGCAAAAGAGGATCATTTGTATCCTTGCCCTAAGCTCCATCAATGTTAGCACAAATCTTAGGGGTGGCCATGCTTGTCCCTATGATACTAATAAAGAGTGCAGTCTTCATTCAAGATTCTTTCTTGACAACCTGGTGAATGGAACCTCAAGGTAATCTAAAAAATTAGCCATGGTATAGAACATTGCACCTAAGAAGTTAATATATCTGCCTTCCAAGAAACTCCATGCTATGGTTGCTGGCCCATGAAAACAATGTCCAATTCTTCTACTTCTAGGTCATGTACATAAAACAAGACTGGACTGACATGGGGTGGCTGTGCATGGGATAGCACAAGGGAGGAAAGGAGCCAGAGTTTATTTAAGCTAGAAGGGAGGTTACCCAGAGAGCAGTTTAGAAGTACTGAACAGTAACTACAAGGCAGAACTAAACAAAGATAAAGATTGGGGGGGGGATGAAAATTCCTCAAGCTGGAGGGGATCTGGTTGAAGATATAAATGTAGAAGGAGTTTAAACATCATAATTAAAGAAGGTTAAAGAAAAAAAAACCAAGAATTGATGTATGGATGGTCAAAGCCAAAGGTTCAGGATCTAAATCTATAAAATCTGGGCATGGAGCAGGTACATTTCTTGTGTGTGTGTGTCCTGGTTTGCTCAGTGCATTGGACAAAATGCCCCTATTTGGGAAATTATGATAAAGGTATTTTCAAGAGCAAAGGGTCTCTTTGCCAGGAATAGGCCCAAGATTTAATATCTGGCCAGTAACAATCTTCTCTCTAGCATTCTTAGTTCCTGTTTTTTTTTCCACAAAAGGAGGAAGCAAGCAATGTGTTTTGATGATAATACAAAGATTTATGCTTTTTGAAAAAATGTGTAGCTCTGGGAATAGAAGGACAAGCAAAGCAGCTGAGTCATTGTTGGTTAAGGTAACGTTTTATGCCTAGATCAGAGATGTTTCTGTATGAAAGTGTCTTGGCTTCAAACTGTGAATTGGAAGTCTGTTGAAATTTAAGCACACTTTATTGACAGTCAAGCTTGATCTCAGTTATGAAATGGTTTGTGAAAGAAGAAGTGCACTCAGTCAAGAAACAGTATTTACTCTAGGCACTTCAAGAACTGAGTGGATGTGGGCAAATCACTTATTTTCTATGGGCCTTTGTTTCCTCATCTGTCAAATGGTAATAATTTCTTTTCCTCACAGGGTTATTTTGAGTATCAAGTAAAATAATGATGGGGAGAGATCTTTGAGAAGTGCAATGCCACACAAAAGAAAGGTAGCATTATTTTTAGCCATAATTTCTCATAGAAAACTAACAACTTCTAAGAAATAAATTGAAAAAAGAATGATAATTCATGAATTGCCTAAGGGTTTTCTCTTAGTCTCTCTTTTTATTTTGGTTTTTAGTAGTGTCAGATATACTATAATCATAACTACTTAATGACTTTTTAATACAGATTAACTTCTGCGAAGTCTGGATCATTGTGTAGGAAAAAGATGTTTACTGAGCACCTACCAGAGCTATGTAATAAGCATTTTTAAATGTTATGTCATTTAATCTTCAGATAAGTTGGTATTGTTACGTTCCTTTTGGGATGAGGACATAAATGTTTCCTACAGTCATTAATTGCCAACGCTCAGATCTGAACGAAATTAAACCGTTTTAATGGAAATTACTTAGGGTATTTTTCATTTTTTTTGTCATCATGATTAGAAAGGAATTTAAAAAATTGTCTTTGCTGTGATTTGCTAGACTTTGGACATGTCTAAATGTTAGCATGGCATCATTAGCTCAGTTACTTTGTTGGCCATCTTAATGGTTGAAACGACCACATATCTGTTCTGATCGATTGCAGAGCAACTGGCTATTAATATGGCCAAAAGCCCCAAATCAACCACAAAATGATCAATCCTGGGCTGTGTCTAGACTTCTTATATGAAGAAGATGCTGGGCATCTGTTTCTGTGTCCAGAAAAGACTGAACCAAAAGTTAATTGTCTTAAATAGAAATGTGTGAATTACTAATTAGCTATAAGCAAGGGCGGAGGCAGTGTTCTCAATGTGTTGCCCTTGTAGTCACCTGCATCGCAATCATCTGGAAAACTTGTTAAACATGCTGATACCTGATTCCCATCCCAGACTTCCCATATTAGAATCTTGGGGAGGAGGCAGAAATCTGCATGCTCAATAAGCACTCTGGGTTGCTTCTGATGCACGTTGAAGTTTAAGAAATACTACTGCAGAGTCTGTCCCCTTGTAGAGCTTTAAGAAACATATTTAACAAGGGAATGCATCCTTATTCTTCATGAGGATTCTCTAACAGAAATGGAATACATACATGATTTCTATGTCTTGGACCACCTCAAGTGAGAGTTCTATGAAGGGAGGGATGGACTTTGGATTTTTTCACCACTCTATCTGCATCATGTAAGCATAGTGCCTGGCAAAGAGTAGTGGGAAACATCCACAGAATGAATTGGTGGAAGATTTTACGTAAGAATTCAAAAAAAGAGAAAACCACTCGCCCGAGATGTTTGTATCTGAAGGGGGGAAACTCTACCATATTGAGAATCCTCCCTACTTGTGGCTCTGGTGCTAAGAAAAAAAAAAATCTAACATGGAAAACTTTTTAAAAAAAATATTTTATTAATTTATGAGAGAGAGAGAGAGAGAGAGAGAGAGTGAGCGCACAAGCAGGGGGGAGTGGCAGGCAGAGGGAGAGGGAGAAGCAGGCTCCCTGCTGAGCAGAGAGCCCATGGGAAGCTGGATCCCAGGACCCTGGGATCACAACCAGAGCTGCAGGCAGACACTTAACCGACTGAGCCACCCAGGCGCTCTGGTGGTTGTTAAAGAGTCCTCAGAGACTCCCCAGTATATGAAGTTTGGTCATTAGTCTTAGGCTATTCTTACCATTTTTACACTTCTTTGTGATCACGCCAAAGTTTTGACTGTCATTACTACTGACGTTAATTAGGTTCTTCTCTTTTAAGTAGAAATTAAGGTTTTAGTATCTTTCCATATGCCCTGAGAGGTGTCACTGAATAGGTGTCACTAAATACGAATCACAAAGGGTGGCTTGAGACAAAAGGATACTAAGGGACTTCTAATCGTCCCTCCCTAATTTTCACACCTGACTAGATTGAACAGTGCCAAGTACAAGGACAATGATATATGTGGAGTAAAGGTCGGCTTTCTGGAGAAGGTTTATTTTTGAGGTAACTGGAGCTGAAGCAGAGGGGAATTAAGAATTGACTTGATATCACGCAAAGAGGAAAGGGGGCAGGGAAGAGGTAATATTTCTGACCCTCCTGCCAGTAATATCAAGCAGCGAATGATCAAGTAAAGGTTGGCAGGCTAGCTTCTGCCTTATAGCTTGCCTCGTTGTAACTCTAATACCTTTGACATATCCTATCTCTCAAATCAATGAATGACTGCATTAGGCCCTTCTGGTTCAGCTTGGACTGGTTCCAATAACCTAGGGGTTTCCATCTTGCTGCCCTATGATTTTTACTTTAGATTCCTCAGGGACTTGAATTAAGCTTTTCTTCCTGTTATGATGATGATGTTTTTTTTTTTTTTTTCCCAGAAAGGAAATCAGTTCACCAGTTAGTTCCCCACCCCCACCAGCTCCCAGAGTTTGTTTAGAGTCTATAAGAAATACTGAGATTTCCTGGACAATAAGACCTTCTTAATAAGTTCTCTAGAGGAGGAGAGAGGCTGTTAATGAAATCAAAGCGAGAGTTAAATATTAAAGGGGAAATAATACCTGGATTCCATTCACAAACATCACTGGTCCTTCAGAACTTCCCCTCCCCATTCTTGTGTCATCATCTTCCTTTGCAAGATTTTATTTTTAAGTAATCTCTATACCCAACGTGGGGCTCGAACTCACAATCCTGAGATTAAGAGATGCACGGTCTGCCGACTGACCCAGCCAGGTGCTCCAGGAAAGTAAAATCTTTAAGTAAAAATATAGAATCTAAAAACCATGAAAAATGAGTAAATTTAAACCAGTAGCATTCAAACTCACTACTACTCTGGGGAATTCTGTGACTTTCCCAGTCCGCCCATCATTTTCCTACTTCCTCAGAGAGGTGTAGTCAAACTTTCAGGCTGTTTGGGCTGGGACCTAACATTTTGGAATTCATTGGTTTAACTATCCTATCTTTACTGATTTATCATACTCCAAATTCTTCTGTGTACTCGGTTGCTTCCTAGACTCTGTCCTGTTCCATGAGGTGTCTATTCAGGCATCGGTACCAACTTGCTTTATTTACTTACATTTTAGAACATATTTTGAAACCTAGTGGGGCAAGTCTTCACTCCTTACTCAGTAGAATTTTATAGCTTTCTTTACAGTTCTGGACATTTTGTGTTTTTTAATCTTAAGAATTTTTTTTTGCTTTTATAAGTATGATTTTTTCCATCATGTTTTTCAGTCTCCCCCTGCAACCTGTGTTGCCACCATCCTTTCTGGGTTTAGCCTAATTTTGCCAGTTTTTTTCCCTTGTCAAATGCCACAAACATCTATTTTAAATACTTGTCTTCATTTCTGCATTATATACTCGTTCCTAATTTTTCTTTACCTTGATCTTTAATTAAAGACTATATTTTCATTATAAAACTTCAGACTACAGGTTAAACAATAATCTAGCTTGAGCAACCAGTCATTGTTCCTTCTCAAGAGGGTAGCCACCAATAACTCCTTGCTAAAATTCTTTCTGGGGCAGCCCCGGTAGCACAGCGGTTTAGCGCCGCCTGCAGCCCAGGGCATGATCCTGGAGACCCTGGATGGAGTCCCACGTCAGGCTCTCTGTATGATGCCTGCTTCTCCCTCTGCCTGTGTCTCTGCCTCTCTCTCTGTCTCTATGAATAAATAAATAAAATCTTAAAAAAAATAAAATAAATAAAAATTCTTTCTGGACGTCTTTCTATGCATTAAATTAACATAGGTACATATAGATACACTACTGTTCTGTATATATATAATATTTTATTTATTTATTCATGAGAGATACACAGAGAGAGGCAGAGACACAGGCAGAGGGAGAAGCAGGCTCCCTGCAAGGAACCTGATGTGGGACTCGATCCCGGGACCCCAGGATCACGACCTGAGCCAAAGGCAGATGCTCAACCACTGAGCCACCCAGGTGCCCCAGTATATTTTTTAGCACGAATGGTATAATATTGTATATATTTTTCATGGACTGGGAAATAGTTCCAAGACATACTGTTAAGTCTATTTAGAACTAACTTGTTCTTTTGTTATATAGCATACTATAGTCTGGATGTTCTATACTTTAATTCTTTACAAACAGACATTTAGATAGTTTCTAAACTTTTTTCTATTATAAGCAATGTCTCTGTGCACATGTGCCAGCATCTCTCTAGGGGATTTCTTCAAAATGGAATTACTGGGATGAAGCTATGTGTATTTTAAATTTTGGTAGATACTGACAAAAAGGTTGTACCAATTAACACACCAACAAGCAGAGCAAGAGAATACTTGTTTCCCGACACTCCTGACCAATCTGCCAATATGAGGAGTGAGAAAAAAAAATCGCTTTTTGATTTGTATTACTCTGGTTACTAGTGAATTGAGAATCTTTTCCATTTGCTTTCCTAAAGACTATCAAGGCAGGTCTGAACAGATTTCAGAATGGCACATAATAAAGGGTATAATGTCAAGAGGCCAGAGTTGTACCGTGTGCTCTGAGGGCAAAGGGCTTGACATATCTTTGAGAAAGCAATCAGCTAACCCTTCTACCTTCAGGAGAGTGCTTGAATTGTTCTTGAATCTTCATAAGCAGATGAAAAATTTACTGTTCAAACTTCCTAAAAAGAAAATGCCATGGTTTGCCATTATAAGCAATTCTGATTTTTAAGCTATCCCCTCCTGCACTGCAATTCTCCCATATAGCTAAAACCTTACTTCTCTTGCTATATTTTACATATGTCTTTTTAGTCTATTTTTTAAAAATGGTGTTGGAGAAGATTTGGTCACCATGCCCTGTCTGAAAGCTTTTCAAGTACTTGAAGTCTTTTAGGAAGTCTTCTCTGAATGAATAACGGCCTTAACTTGTCTTCAAGGATCTTTTTGCCAGGATTTTAAGTTATGTTGCTTTCTATAATCCTAAATCCCTGAGTCTCTAATACAGAGAGGAATAAAGAAGGGAAGAGCATCCCCCAAGCTAGCAAAAAAGCGTTGTCAATATTTTGGCCTCTTTCCTTCTCTTATGCACTTTATGTACTTTGTTTAGATATTAAATTTTTTTTTAATTTTATTTATTTATGATAGGCACACAGTGAGAGAGAGAGAAGCAGAGACATAGGTAGAGGGAGAAGCAGGCTCCATGCACCGGGAGCCCGACGTGGGATTCGATCCCGGGTCTCCAGGATTGCGCCCCGGGCCAAAGGCAGGCGCCAAACCGCTGCGCCACCCAGGGATCCCTGTTTAGATATTAAACACACATTTTTTAAAAGAGGGGATTGGGGCAGAGGGAGAGGGAGAGAGAGAATCTTAAGCAGGCTCCATGCCCAGTGTAGAGCTGGATGCAAGGCTCCATCTCACAACCTTGAGACTATGACCTGAGCTGAAATCAAGAGTCAGATGCTTAACCGACTGAGCCACCCAGATGCCCCTAGATACACATTTTTTTTTAGCTTGCCTTTGTACTTCCTACATGTTAAGAACTTTCTAATATAAATGAAAAATTCTTTGTAAACATTTCAATGGCAATATAATATTCCAAAATACATCATAATTTATTTAACCATTCAGATCCTACTGCATATTTAAGTTGTAGCTGATTTATTTTTTTGAATAATCACTGAACAACATTGCACACTTGCCAAATTCCTGTCAAGAAAGGCTGTTTGGATTGGTATGTGCTGGTCCCATAACACATAGGATCCAGCACACAGTAGGTGCTTAATTATGTCTGTTGCCTTACAGAGTACCCATGTAAAGTTCTTTCCAGGCCTGAAATCATACCACTTGTCTTATGGAAATAATTATTAGAAATGATTAAGGTCACAAAGAACAAAATATCACTAATATGTCCATGAAGAATAAATAATAAAAGGAGTTATCTAAAAGGAGGGGGCAGATTGCATCTTGTCACTCCATTTGATAAGAAGTTGTCAAAATCCCAAGGAGATAGGAGAAGAAGAAGGGAATAGAACAAAACTATAGGCATCTTTATTAGCAAGAGACTGGGTTCAATCTATATAATAGAGAAACCCACATAATGTTGAAAAAGATTTCTTAAATCCTCTCATGCAGCTGAAGATGGATACTTTTGGCATGGAGATATTTCAAATTGATAAGTATTTGGCCCTGACACTAAAAATGGAGAAAGCCTTCATGCAAGCTACCTTACATCTGAGAATAGTCTGAACAAATGAAAGATCCAGACAGGTGAGGATGCACTTAAGTTTATTTGTACCATAATTTGTACTATTTAAAAACATACCTGCTATTTAATTTTATCTTACTAACTCTGGAGGAATGTGTGGCAGGCTGGTTTTATTCCCATTTTTTTTAAGTGAATGGGGCTGATAGCAATGAAATAACTAGCTACATGCCTCAGAAATGATTTTTAGATCAGTTTTATTTTATGTATATCTGCTGGGACCAGAACAAGAAGGCCATTTCCCAGATCATTACAACTTTTCCTCCCAGATATAGTTATATTGAAAATATTAGGTTGTGTCATATGAAAATGTCACGTTTATAGATCGAATATCAGTAATTGCAGGCGGTTCAATCTAATTTTCAGAGGGGGGGGGGAAGAGATGAATAGCCTGACCCTTTACTCCAGTCTCGTGCCACCTGCTTCCTTTGCAATGGGCTCACAGGGTCAAGTCTTCTATTGATAGAAGGTTTGCAAGCCCTTCTACTGATAAAAGGTTTGCAAGCCCTTCTACTGATAAAAGGTTTCCACCCCTAACCACCCTTAAAGTTGTAGAAGGTGCCAGGTACATTTTTGGGACCTCTGTTGACCGACGCTCTCACACTGATATCCAATATAGGCAAAAGAAAGCCCAACATCAGCAACCAAAGGAGAGTAGCAAACCTTGGGCACGGTTCAGTTTTCAAGAATATTTTAAGTAGGCATATGTTTTCTGTTCATTGACAATCCTTGCCCTTGCCAAATCAGGATGACTGACACCCTTAATTTGCAATTTCCTAAATTTCAAGAGTTTTTTTTTCCTTTTTGATTGCTATATAATGGTTTACCCTAATTATTTTTTTCAAGTTGCAGTTTTTGATGTTTAATTTCAAAATCAATTTAAGATGTCTCGAGCTCCATTAATATACTGTGATACTGCTTCACTCATTTTCTTGTGAAGCACTTACTTTAAAAAATGCATCATTCTAATGATTTTAAATTACTCTACAGTGCACATACCAATTTACGACTATTACAAAATTTTACATTTTTTTCCCAAAGCACTTCAGTTTTAAAGATGTTCTGTATTTGAAGACAGAATGAGAGAGAGTTAACTTCTGAAAAGGCATGAATACAATTTATAGCCTTTAAAATTCTCTACCATCTCTGATGCAGAATGTAACCTAAGTAAATAAAATCTTAAGTGTTCAATGGGGGTACAAAATAAGCCTCAGGTAGGATATTATTATAGAATAATTTTCTTCGTATTTATTTTTTATTTTTTATTTTTAAATTTTTTATTTATTTATGATAGTCACAGAGAGAGAGAGAGAGGCAGAGACACAGGCGGAAGGAGAAGCAGGCTCCATGCACCGGGAGCCCGATGTGGGATTCGATCCCGGGTCTCCAGGATCGCGCCCTGGGCCAAAGGCAGGCGCCAAACCGCTGCGCCACCCAGGGATCCCTTTTCTTCGTATTTAAACTAATGATGCTGTTCTTTATAAATGGACACAAACTCGTGTGTATGTGTGTAAGGACAGGAACATGTATGTGAATGTGTGCAAATGTGCATAGGTGTTCATGAGTAGGCAAGCACATGGTTGACTGCAGGCATAAGTGTACAATAGTGTCTTTGTGTATGTGTGATTATATGAGTGTGTGAGTATATGTGTGTGCACATGTGAGGATTGTTTATGTGCATGAGTGTACATGTATGTATGACTGTATAAGTATATGCGTGTTTGTGCATTTGTGTGACTTGCATGTGATACTGTCCTTGATTGCGTGACTGTACAATTGTGTGACTTTCTGGTTTAAGTGCATGCTTGGAGATTAAATGCCACATGCACTTTTATTTAGGCACTCATTAGAGCATACTCCAGGATTATTTTACTAGCCTCTGCATAGAATGAGGGAAATGCCCTCCCCAACTGTATCTATAACATATCTATAAGATATTTACATAAACATGAACACAATTTACACCTCGCTTGAAATTTTCAGGAAAAAAATAGCTATGTTCAAATTTTGCCCGAAGATTTTGCACCTGGTTATATTAGTTAAATAGATGTAAATCAGCTGCCAAAGTTGGGAAATCTTCCTTTCCCATTGCTTTTTAATTTTTTTTGATTACTTTATTCTCTCAGGATTCCTCATTCACAGTGACACATGTCACTCTTGCAGCGATTAAGGACACTTTGGGATTAATATTTAAAAGACAGTAATTAACGTCAGTTTCCACTCCAGACCACCCTTAAAGTTGTAGAAGGTGCCAGGTACATTTCTGGGACCAGGCCAATGCCCATTCATTGATCCATTTCCCTTTTGTTGGTTGAAGCATGCTGCTCTAGGAGGGAGAAGTCAAAGCCCTAGGAGCCAAAGTTATCATGTACTGAGTGCCAGGTTCAGTGCTAGATCTTTACATACATTATCTCATTTAATCTTCACCACAACCTTGCAAGGCAGTGTTAATTCCATTTCTTCAGATGGCTGGTGTGGCTCAGAGAGGTTAAATGAGTTGCTTAAGGTCATGTGACTAATTAGGGGTGAAGGTGGTTTCCCATTCAGATCTTTCTGACTCCAAACTGTGTTCTTTGCTCTACACTGTGTTGAACCTTTTTGATTGATTCTGAAAGTATGACCTTTACAGAATTTATATCTTCCCTCACAGGGCATGGGGTTTACTTGGCTGCCTGCTACTTTCTAGCCCTCAATTGCCCTCTCTAATGATGCCTAAAAACTTGGCTGTTATCAATTTCCCATCTACCTTAGGGGCAATGAATAAATTCATGAACTATACTTCTACTGTTAAGCCTCACTATGTAGGTATGTATTTTTTCTCACTACGTATTTATTTTACAGTATACTGGCTTGATTAAACTTATTACTGACTGTGTAATACAGTGTACAGAATAACTGTTGTGTGCCAGAGGTATTATACCCATTTTACAGATGTGGACATTGGCACCTCAAGAAGTTGGGTAATTTGCTTAAGACTACATGACCAGAACCAGGCAACTCTATATCCCTGCTGACAAACCTGGATAAGCTTCTTTGTTTAGCAAGGTTTGAGTAAGTCATTGGATCTAATTGAGCCTCGGTTTCTTCATTTATAAAATGGGGATCACAGTGCTTTCACTGCAAGACTGTTACAAGGATGAGATACAATATACATAAAGCACCTTGAAAAAAAAAATAAAGCACCTTGAACATAATGGACAGATAATACCATGATAGTGATTATCTGAGTCATTATAGTTCATGATGAGTATGGGCTTTGGGAACAGATGGACCTGCTGAATTTCTCAAAGTTTTCATTTCCTTATCTATAAAACAGCAGTAGCATTTTATAGCAACTTTTCCCAAAGTGTGTTCCAAAGAAGACTATTAGCTCCGTGGGATCTGAAGAAATGCTAAGCAAAACCTGGGTTTCCTGATCAAAGTTTTGTGGAAAGCTCTGGTAGATAGCTTTCCTTATGCAGGGGTATTTTAGAATCTGTAATATGAGAATGTACTTTGTGAATTTCCAAGTGAAAGTTGTTACTACATGTAGTATTTTTCTTTTTATTTTCTCACCACATACTTTTTTTTTTTGGTCTATAACATCTTTTTTAAAAAATATTTTATTTATTTATGAGAGAGAGAGAGGCAGAGGGAGAAGCAGGCTCCATGCAGGGAGCCCGATGCGGGACTCGATCCTGGGTCTCCAGGATCACACCCTGGGCCGCAGGTAGACGCTTAACCACTAAGCCAACCAGGCGTCCTGGTCTATAACATCTTGCAGAAAACAGCTATATACAAAAAAATTTTGGAAGCACTGACTTGTCATGAAGATTAAATGAATAATACATGTAAGGCAGGTATATAGTAAGAGCTCAAAAAATGTAGCATCATAATTATTACCATACTCATAATTATAGTCATCAATTAGCTCCTTGGTACAGGTTATCTGGGCCAGAAAAGGGATGTCTAGTATATTCCTAGAAACAGAGGTTTGCAAACTGCAGCCAGAGGTTCTGTCTGCCAGATTAGTCCAGTAGTGGTAGAAACTTCAGCAGACGATATATTAATTACATGGGGTGCATTTATTTGTATAAAATAGATTCCTTAGAGTTATCAATGGGCTCTTTGATGACTAAAATTTTCCTGGAACATCACAGGCTGGATTTCCATAGGTAGAGACCCTGTTGTTGCATTGCCTTTTTTGGTTGGTTTTAGTATTTCATGAAACCTGTTTTTTTTTTTTTTAAACACAAGTATCTTCCCATATATGAGAGTTTTGCCTCTTTTCCTCTTCACTTAGCTAAGAAACAATTAACTGTGAAACTTGGCAGAGGTAGGGTGAACTGTTATTGAATATCTGACTTATGTAACTGGACTATCTTCTCTTTGATTCAGTTCTTCGGCAATCTGGAAATAATTTGCCTTTACTCTTGTATATCTCCTGTCAAGGTGCACACAATTTGCTTAGATATATGGTTCTCTTAAAATCATCTTTAAACTTTTATCCATTCTCTGCTCCTTATGGTAGAGTTAAATCATATCTCAGGAGCTGAATTCTAGGATAGTGGTGGATCCTATTGCTTTCTACCAGAAGTCTTTAGGGACTATGTGGGTTGCTCCTCCACGAACTAATCTTTTAGACAGATATATATTTTTAGAGAGAGATGTATTAACCCAAAAGGATATTTCCTCACACATAAAAAATGTATTTATGCACCAAACCTGCTGGTACTGAAGGGTAAGATGTGGGATAAATCTACAAGAAACTTTGCATCTAGCCTGGAGGCCAACGTTATAGATTTTATTTGTATAGGATTCATGAATAGGATTAGCTTCTCTTTTCTCACTATGATGCTTAAGATGGACATTGTGAGAAAGTAAGAAGTTAGTCATTTCTTCACTATTTTAACCATTGGTATAGCTAGCTGTTCAGGAGGTTGTTTGCATTTAGATTATGGACTCACAGTGTAAGGAGGTGGAGAGGAACGAGGTGGACTGAGGGGCTTTCCCAAGGACCCTTGCAATTCTTCCCTCAGGTCCCTCAAGTGAGGGACAGTTCCTATTATGTATGAATGGATTGCTGATAATTAAAATGGATATTATCTCTGTCTCTACTGTCCTGGTATCTGGTTTGACAAGAATGTCGGACAGAGAAAAACAACTCTGGCCAAGTTAATGTGGTGGCCTTCCTAAATAAAAAGAAGTCATTTGGATTTTTATCAGAGTCAAGTTCTGTTTATGAAAAGCCTCTTGCTAAGTAAAAAGTCAGATTTAACATGACCTTGTGGAAAGATCTGAGTTCTGTTGTTCCACCCCATAAAGAAGCCAGATTCTGGGAGTTACACAAGGTACAAATATGGACAACGAGGTCATGGCAGCTCAGATGCCAAATGATAACTTGGTGACCCTGGGGAACCTGTCACCATCCTAGTAATTCTCCTTTATATAGCATACAATTTGGTAAATAATAAACCTAAATAAAACACCTGAGGAAGATTTCATGGCCTATGAACCATCCAAGAACTACTCTGAATGACAAGGTCTAATCTTAGCCAGTTGGTTTCTTATCTCTATAGGTTTTCTGGCTGGACCCAGAGTGTTCTAACTCGTTTGATTACATAAAACCTCTTTATGCCAACCAAGTTATAGATCTATTACTTTTTTAGATATTTTATTAGATATTTTATCTGAAAGATACGCTGGTTTTCTTCTTGGGAGACTGAAAGCCTGGGCTTCACAGGCTCATGTTCTACAAGAGAAGTAGGTTATCATTAGGCATTTAATAATTCTACTTTTGTCCCACATTCATATTCTTTATCATATTTTAAAGAACTCTATTAATGAGTCAGTGCTTCTCCTATCTTAGGAAATACAGATACATTCTTTTATGCTTACTTATTATAGTTTTATTGTCATAAATTAGAGGTGGATTTAGTAATGTTTACCACTGTTGTCTTATTATTGATAAGAAGGATTCTTGGTCAATTATACTAAAACCAAAATCATCATTTTTGATAGGCCTCCACCTGTAACTGATTTTGCCAACAATCCTATATGATAAGTTTACTTGTTCAGGTACCTTGGTATCTGAATATGATCATTTTAATTTGGAAGATACATTTGGTTATATTTTGCAGTCCTACCTTAATATACTGCCATATGCTAGATGCTACAGCAGTGCTGTCCAATAGAGATATAATGTGAGCTTCCAATAAAATTCACCATGAATAATTTTAAATTTTCCAGTAGTTACCCTAAAATTTTTTTAAAATGCAGGTGAAATTATTTTAAGCAAATAATAATTTGTATATTTATTTAACCCAATGTATCCAAAATATCATTTCAACATGAAGGAAGTATAAAAACTAAGGAGATACTTAAATTCATTTTCCAGACCAAATCTTTTTTTTTTAATTTTATTTATTTATTCATGAGAGACACACAGAGAGAGAGGCAGAGACACAGGCAGAGGGAGAAGCAGCCTCCATGCTGGGAGCCTGACGTGGGATTTGATCCCGGGTCTCCAGGATCACGCCCTGGGCTGAAGGTGGTACTAAACTGCTGAGCCACCCGGACTGCCCATCAGACCAAATCTTGAAGAAGTTACACAGGTGAAGTATTTCAGTGCTCTTAATACAAAGAAAGGTTTTCTTTCTGTTGAGCCATGCATTTGTCTTTCTGTTGGGGGGACACAGTGAATCAGAGAACTGATCATGCTACTCTGTTGTTTTGGTCAGGAGATAGAAAACTACAGTGAAATTTGATGGTATTTACTTGTGCACATAGCTTCTTTGTTTAAAGATTTTATTTGTTTATTCATGAGAGGCAGAGAGAGAGAGAGAGAGAGAGAGAGAGAGAGAGAGAGAGAGGCAGAGACACAGGCAGAGGGAGAAGCAGGCTTCCTAGGGGAAGCCCAATGTGGTACTCGATCCCAGGATTCCAGGATCACACTCTGAGCCAAAGGCAGACGCTCAACCACTGAGCTACCCAGGCACCCTGCCTATAGCTTCCTTAAATAAATAACACATTTCTCAGCTTCCTTTGCATCTAGGTGCAGTCATGTGGCTTTAGTTATTGGTCAATGTGATATAAATGAGTGTTTCCAGCAGTAGCTTCAATAAAGTCTTAAAAGAGTGGGGACAGAAAGGCCTGAGTGGCTTAGTTAGTTAAGCATCTGACTTCAGCTCAGGCTGTGATCTTGGGGTCCTAGTATCAAGCCCCTTGTGGAGCCCTATGCTCAGTGGGGAGTCTGCTCGTCCCTCTCCTTCTGTCTCTTCCCCTGCTCATACTCTGTCTCTCTCTCAAATAAATAAATAAAATCTTTTAAAAAAAGAAATAGGGGACAGACCCTCTCCTCACTCCCTAGTCTTTCATTTTGCCTAGAACACAGATGTGGTAGCTTGAACACTAGCTGCCATTGCATACTATGAGAGTAAGGGTCCTGGGGATAGTAGAGGCATGAGTGGGAAGAAGCTTTCTTTCTGGAGTCATCACACAAGCTTCAGACTGCTTACCTCTAGATTTCTTTTGTGTAAGAGAAAATCACACTTATATCTTGTTTAAGCTACTCTTTTTTTTCCCTTAAAGGAAGTATTTCCTGTCACTGAACTCTAATCTTATCTGACATACCAGGAATATAAATTTCCTTTGTGATTTTATAATGAATAGCAGAACTTAAAGGGAGGGAAAAGACAGAACAACTACTTCTTAGCCAACTTTTCAGTAAAACCTCTATCCTACAGAGGAAACAACACCATTTAGGTAGGAACAAAAGCATGCAATGGTTTGGAGTAGAGAGAATTTTCATACTCTTTTAAACTATTTCAACTTTACAGCATCTGAAAATGAATTTCTTTGAGACAGCTACTAATTTATCTTCTACTTATAAGATTTGTCTTTGAAATGTGTCTTTATAGTGAGAATTGAAATATAATGACAATAATAGCTGCCATCTATTATTATAATTTAATGTCTATGATGGGAGAAACACTATGCTAGGTGTTTCACACGTATTCTCTCATTTAACCCTTATAACTACCCTACAGAGTAAGAATTATTTCCCCCATTTCACAGGAAAAGCTCAGAAAAACCAAGTAACTTAGAAGCTGAGCTCGGATTTGAGTTCACTTCTATCTGAATCTTTCTGTCCCGAATCTCTGACAATTTTCCTAACTTTCTGACAATCAAGGAAGAGGTACCGGGATGCTGCCCTGTATATGCTCATTGCCAATTTTCTAGCTATTCAGTTCAAGTGCTGACAATGGAAAGGTGATATCTGAATTTGAACAAGCTTCTCTGAATGATATATTGAACAAAAGGTCTAAACCTGAGATTCCGAGACTTGTCTATTAACTATGGGCCTAATTAGCTGCACGACCCCGCATAAGTCATTCGACCTTTCTAGGCCTCAGTTTTCTCTTCTACAAGAGAAGGGGCAGAACAAGGTGATCTCTAAGATCTGATCTAGTAAAAACATTCCACGATTATGTCAGTAAGTCTGTCAACAAAGAAATGAACAAAGGGGAGACTGTTTGAAATGAAAGTAGGCAGCAGTGTTTAGAGTGCTTTAAAAACTCATTGCTTGACATGCAGAATAAGATTTAAAAAATAAATGGACTTAGCAGAGAAGTGTGGGAAGCTCTCTTTCATTGGTCAAACTGTTTCTTCTTAACACCACTGTTAATTTGACCACTATGGTTTCAGAAATATCTTTTGAATAATACTTCTCAAAATGTTCTTCTAATGTATATTAACCAAACGATTACTTGCATGGAATGAACTCATTTCAGTTTGTTGGACTCTAATGTGTTTACTCATACTTCAGTAGAAAGAATTCTTGATTTACCTGGAACTTAAAATTTTTTCTTCATTTAAGAGTAAAAAAAAGTAACTTACTAAAATATAGATTGAAATGTGAACTTAGCTGAAAAACACATTTTACAGAGGTGTAAATTGAGACCCTGAGTGGCTGATTTGCCTAAGATTACACTGGAAGTCAGACCTCTGCCAGAACACTGGAGGATCTGCTGTATGTAGAGTTTTCGTGAGGGTCCAGAGTGGGGAACAGATTATTAACTCAACTTTGAGCTGACACGGGATGGGAGATCAATATTTGACACCGATCTAGAAGAAAATGTGCCTTGCAAAAGACAGACTAGAAGAAAATGATCTGTCTGAGGCTTATGTCTAAAGATATTAAGTAATAAGCTTCCTCTGAGATTTCATGATCACTAGCCAAGTTTCATGTGGGCATTGGGCCCGAATTTATACTATCTGTATGGTCAAAAAAAACTGTAACCTGAGATCTTCTAATTTAAAGTTTACCTTGATTTTTCCCCATTCAGTGAAACCCTATGATAGTTGTCTTTCTCTGATTGACTTATTTCGTTTAGCATACTACCCTTCAGTTCCATCCATGTTGATGTAAATAGTAGGTATTCATCCTTTCTGATGGCTGAGTAATATTCTACTGTGTATATATATATACCATATCTCCTTTATCCATTCATCTGTCGAAGGACATCTTGGCTCCTTCCACAGTTTGGCTATTGTGGACAGTGCTGCTATGAACATTGGGGTATAGGTGTGCATTAAGGATGGCATGTGATGTGATAAGCACTGGGTGTTATATTGTTTGTTGGCAAACTGAATTTAAATAACAATAAAAATTTTATTCTGATACGTAGGAGACTGGTTCCTGACAGAAGCAAACATAAATCCTCCCCAGAGGAAAACTTTCTTCACATGGGACTTACAGAGAATCTCAATATATTTGAACTCACAATAAAAAATAATGGAAACAAGAAAGCAAGCCATCATATGCAAGAGTTGATAGAAACAACAAACCATAGACCCAGACCCATAGACCCTTGATATGCTACACTTATCTGCATATAAAATAACTATGTTTCATATGTTTAAAGAAAAGAGAGTAACCAGAAACAGGATTAAAGAGTAAGAAATTCCCCAAAATTAATGAAGGATATGTGAAAAAAAAACTAAGTTAAAATTTTATAAATAAAAAGTAATCACTGAAATTAGAAATTCAGTGGAAGGGTTAAACATCATAATAAACAGGGCTGGAGAGATATTTAGTGAGCCAGAAGACAAATTTGAAGAAATCATGACAAAGAAAAAGAAATGGAAAATAGGGAAAAGAAGTAAATGACAGAGAGGGCAGAGTGGGAGAGTCTCATGGAACTTCCAAAAGGAGGTAATAGAGAACGTGGGAACATCAAGATTTAGAGAAATAAAGATTAAACATTTTCTATGATTAATGAAAGACAAATGTTTCTACATTCAAGAAACTCAGCAAGTCACAAGCAAGATTAAAAAGAAAAACTAATTTGCAGTGATCTTTAGGACAGGACATTGGGCCACGAATTCTATTGCCAGCCACAACTCTGAAACATACAAAATAAAGTAAGTTGTCCTGGGTCTCAAAGCAAATTAGTTCCTTCAACTATCAAATGAGGAGACCACGACCTACTCTACTCATACCTTATGGCAGTATGAGAGTAATAGAAACCCTTTTGCTAGATTACTGAGAATTTGGAAGCTTAGGTACAAGTCAAGTTTTTTATAGTAGATGCAAAAACCCATTCAGAATTTCTCTGGGCTTCAGCTAACGTGAAGCTCAGCTTCTCTTAAGCTTCCTATCCCTCTTCTCCTTCTCTCCAATTACTCAGAATATTTGGAATAGTCCTTCAGGTATTTTGCAGGCATTTTGTATCATCACAGATCAATGTGCAATCTAAGATTGGATAATGACCCCATATTGTGTCCATAACGATGAAATGAAGAAAGTGAGTATGTATTTGGAGAAAAAACTTAAAGCCATCATATAAATGCAGGGTATTTATATTTTAGGAATGAAAGAATATTTCAATTTATTGGTGAGGGTAAATATATGGGATACTCTTCAGTAATTCCAATCATCTGATTTTGACATACAGAATTAGAACTTATTTTGATCCGTTCCGATGTCCTGGCCACTGGTTTTGCACAACTGAATTCTGGCTTCCTTTAATCTCTCATGCTATGTCCACTATAAAACCTTTCTACCTCTTTCTGCCCTGTCAGAGGACGGCTAAGCATCAGGTCACCCTATAGAGGTGGGCACCCCGGTCTCTACAGGATCCCACCTACAGGACCAAATACATCTTTTAGCTAGACTCTTTGCGGGTCTGTTTTCACTTCATGTAGATAAATAACAACTGAGAAAAAATGCCAAATAGCAAATGAACCCAAGATTCAGAAAAAGAGTTTGAATAAATGAGAGGAATGAATTTAAAGTGAAACAAAATTTGTCTACTGTCTTTAGATGCTATTGATCTGTACAAATGCAATCCTTATTAGCAACTGGACTTTAACCATGTAAATAAGCACACATCCTGACATTCATGATTACTTATATTTTCTTACCTCACAATTGCCACCTTATTTCAATATATGTCTTTGGTTTGAAAAACAATTTTCAAGCTTTAATGGCCTGGGATAGTCAGTAGAGTTAGCTCAGATTTACAGGGAGGCAGTTGCAAGTTTACCTCTCTGTTCCAACTTGTCAAATTGTCAAAAGTTCCACTGGATTTTGCATTGCTGCCTGCTAATGCTGGCATTACAGGTGTGGCTTTCATTATCTCAGAACAAAATGTAAAAGATGTATCTTGAAAACATTTGATATTTGATGTGCTTTGAATCACCTGACTAGATATACAATCTAATGGTCATTAAATGAATTCTCTTTTATAAAGATAATGGATTTTGAGTAGGAGAATATTTTGGGGCTCAATTTCTATTTTCACTTGAGACAAAAAAGGCTTAGGGGGTGACAAACTGTCTCTGAGTGGGATGTGTTGCTAGGAAATGATGATAATAGTGTGATTTTTTCCACTTCATACCTACCTCCCAAAGATATATCTGTGGATTTAGTCTTACACACTTAATTTGACTTGTAATTCTCTTAAGGATGGTCTTGGGTTGTATTCTAGTGCCACCAATGAACTTCATTTATTGATTCAATAATCTAGAGTTAATGTTTTGGCTTCACTGTAATGTTAATGGTGTAGCCACTGTATTAAGCAGGGTTTTTTTTTTTATTAAATCAATCAAATCAGAGTCACCTGAAGGTTTATTCTTTACTCTTTTAACTGAATAGAAAAAAATTTGCTTTACAATAAATTTGATCAGAGATGTTATACTTTGAATAGCAAGTTAATGAAGCCCATACAGGGATTAGTCACAAGCTTTTGGTCCCTGTATGCTAAAAAGCACTATCATGTTTCAGTGACTAGCTGTCTATATTTTAGCTTTTCTTTAAGTACAGGGAATTTGTCGCATATTGCTAACATTTTTGCTAAGAGAAACATTTCTTCTGAGAGCTCAGTTACCGTTCCTAAGAAATTCAGGTGTGTGTCCAAAACCGAATGGGGAAAAAGTACCTGCACCACTAGGCTCATATCTTGTTTCAATTTGGTAACTATCACTTTTCTATTGAAGATGAAAAATTCTAATTATTCGAGTAGATGTTTCTCCTCACTGGCCTGATGAATGGCTACACAGTTGTGCCTGTAGCATGTGCGCTACATTTGGAACAAAGCTTCTTTATCAAACGGCATTTATGACTCTCCTGTTACTGTAATATCTGTAGGAAAAATACAGTGTACACACTCATCATGTCAAATGGTCTGATCAATACCTGGAAATTGCGGGAAAGTGATACATTGTATGTGGTAGATATGTACAGTCAGATGAAGATCCTTTGATTATTGGCACTTTCAATAAAGGGGAAAACTCATAATGTTTTTTAAAGCATATGGTACTTGTATAATCAAGGAAAGTTTCCCTGGCAAAAATAATTATATGAGCCTCTTACAACTTCCTCTTCTAATTATCTGTTTTATTATTATATGCATATCACCATCCATTAGGGAATACTTAAAAACATAATGAGACATTGTTATAATGAAGATATATATATATATATATATATATATATATATATACATACATACACACACACACGTGTGTGTACGTGTACCTCTATAAACAGAGGTAAACTCTCAAATGACATGGTCTATATATCAAAGTGTGGATGTCTTTAAAATGAAAACAAAACTATTTACAATTAATATTTTTTCACTATGAACAATACAGAGTTAAGAGAGGTTATGGACTGTATCCATGAACCATTCATAATCAATGTCAAAAGCTCAATGTACAGGATCAAGAATCATAGATCTCAGTGTTAGAAGGGGCCTCAAGGGCCATTTGGCTAATCTACCATCTCACAAATGGGGCAGCTGAGATTCGAAGAAGTGAGTTACTCAAGATCACTGTGCTGTGAATACACACACACACACACACACACACACCTTTACTGTCATCTCTCAGAATGGACAAGATGGTCACATGTCACAGGCTAGCCTGAAAACAAATATCCTTATAACAAAGCCTTATGGGATCTTTGGGAACTAACCCTGCTTGGTACATGATGATAGTACCTCATATGGTTTCTGCTGTATAGCAAATAGAATTTTCAGAAATATCTAGGGCTGAATGTTCCATCTCTCTTTAGTTGATTAATCTACTTCTAAGACATAGTATAATGAGAGAGGATCACAGAAGAGAAGAGCAAGAGTTGTCCTCTCTACATGAATGCTTACCTTCTATGAATTTCACTGTCAGTTATCTAGGAGTAACAATAGGGTGGCTCAGAGGAAGTTTCATCAAGGAGAGAGGACTACAAAGCTCTGAACTCTGCTTTTATGTTCCCCCTCAAAGACTATGGGACCAGGAGAAGCCAGATTTTATGAAAGAAATATAGTAGATGCATTTTGAAATGACAATAGCTTTGGTTAGGGCTAATATTCCTCAGTATAGGTTTAATGTATTACCGAGATTTCAGGGCAAGGAGCTCCATTTTAAGGGAGCGTGATTTGACTTGTGGTATATCCAAATCTCAACCATGTTATAACAAGCTTCAAATATGTTCCTCTTGAGGTTTTTTTAAAAGACTAATGAGTTAACCTTTGTGAAGTACCATGAGACACTCAGGTGAAAGAAACCTATATCTAGTATCAATCCAGTGATGCTAACAATACTCAATGCGCCTGCAAAACAGACGAGAAATAATCAGTAAACCATTCATTGCAGTCCTCTCAGTATCAGAGCGGCACAGTTCACACGCTAACAGCTAAGCTTCATGTGCTTAGAGGAAGAAAATGATCAATGGCAAAGAGCATATCCACCTTTGAAATGACATGATCCATTATAAGAATCAGATGTTAAATTGCTTCCTGTACTGAGCACACTCAATTAAAAGTCTGCACAGTGAGATCATCTTGATGGTTAAATATGCTCTGTGGGAACAACCTTTATGGAGCTTAAAAATCACAGAAGGACTATTCCTACTGTGACACTAGAGATTTGGAAGGCATTTCCTTCCCCTATTTTTCAATTTGGTAGTTTTATTAGGAAGGCTTTTGCCAGAGAGGCTGCTGAGTTTTGGGTCATACCTACCCACCCTTTTGCTTCTTTGAGCAAGAGATGTTTCTAAGTGTTCTTTTTCTATTGGGTCCAAAATGGATGAATGTGGCTTTCATCCAGGATCTCCAGACAAGAATGTGTCATTCATGCACTTGATATTTGATGCCCTTCATCTCCTTGAACTTTCTCTTTTCTGTAAGCTCATCTATTCACTGGACTCCCAGCTCCTGTCTAACTCTTCCTTCTTCCTTTGGCAGGGGTGACGATGGAGGGCTGAAAACAATGCCAGACATGGAATGAAATCAAACAGAACTGGCTTCTATTTACAGGTTTCTAACTAGCCAAGCCTTTGGTCTTGGACGAGTTACTTAACCTCTCTGGCCTCAGGTTCCTCATGTTTCAAAAACTTGAAACATATTCATTGTTGTTGTTTTTTTTCTAGTTTTCTTTATTTAAGTAATCTCTCCATCCCATGCGCAGCTCAAACTCACAACCCTGAGATCAAGAGTTGCATGGTCTTCCCACTGAACTAGCCAGGTGTCCCCATTGTTCATTGTTTACCACTTGTCTCACCCTGCCAGACTGCAAGCTTCAGTAGTGCAGGAATCTGTTCTCCTCACTGAGGAATCTCAAGATCCTAGCACACAACACATAGTAGTTGCTTGATGAAAATTTGTTTAATAGATAAATAATTCATTTCTCCATTAATGGTGTTGCCATTCATCCAGTCTCCCACTGCAGACATCACAGAGTCAGTGAAAATTCCTGCCCCCCCCCTTACACATTTCCGGTAACCAAGTCCTTTTTCCTAGCTTCTCTCGTATCCCATATCCATCCTTTTGTCTACATCTGTGCTTAAATTCCCTTATACCAAGTTTTCAACATTTTTTACTATATTCTCCAATACAAATATGGTTGGGGTGCCTGGTTAGCTAGGTGGATAAAGCATCTGCCTTCGGCCTCAGGTCATGATCTCGGGGTCCTGCAAATGAGCCCCGCATCAGGCTCTCTGCTCAGCAAGGAGTCTGCTTCTCCCTCCCCCCTATTCTTTTCCCCCACTGGTTCCCTCTCTCTCTCTCTGAAATAAATAAATAATAAATAAATAAATAAATAAATAGATAGTAAATAAATAAATAAAATATCAAAAAAATACAAAATACACGGTCATGATATTAACCTCCCTAAACCCCTTCAATGGCTTTGCCATTGTCCTCAGGACCAAGTCCAAACTCCTAGGTGTGGCCCCTTCCTGATACGCAAAGTCTTTTGCGACCACTTCCTAGACCTTGAAGTAACACAAAATATACCTTGCACATTGCATCTCACTTAGGGAGAGACATTTTAAATCTTTGTTCACGATTGTCTCCCAACTGTGGATATGTTTCATCGCCTCACATGCTGACAGGGACATAGTAGGGACTCGATAACTGTTTGGCAAATGAGCAATTAAGATGAGGAGATTAGAGCACTGTGGTAACTTTCACCTATGGGCACACCATTTAACCTCTCTGTGCCTCTGAGTATTAGAATCCTTAGTGATGCTGGGCAGGGGGACTAGAGACCACCACATCTCTGAACCATTGAAGCAGGTATCTCTGCACTCTCTTCCACACCTAGTCTTCTATGGGACTATCACTTGTCCTCATCATTTGATTCATTTGGGTGGGTAAGGGTGATTTGACGTGAGGGAGGAGTAGGGTAGGGTTTAGGGTACTTCATCTGGAAGTGAGGAGGGGCGAGTGTAGAGACACAATGGTAATTAGCCTTTTCTTCCCCTTCTGAGTGATTTCTGCTGACAGGATTGGTGCATGTCTTTGTGTATTAGGTGGAAGGGGTGGGCTGAGGAAAGAGAAACTCTCCGCACAATGAATTTTATGTTGATTCGTGGGAAATACAAATATTTGAATTTGTACAACTGGTGACTGGTATATTGCCAAAGGTTTTGGCCAATTCTGAGGCATCAGGAAGGACACAGAGAGATGTGAGTGGCCTTAGGGAGAAATCATATGATACAGAATCACTATTCAATCAAGAAATGTTTATTAGGTCATATATAAAGAGGTAAGTTTTTGAGTAAATGTTAAGAAACTTCTCATGTTAAAGATATCTCCATGAGATACTGGTGTTCTCTAGGGTCTTGACTTTCTTCATTCCCATTTTCTGCGCTCTTCTTGGACCATAATGTGCATTCCTAAGGTCTGAACTATATCCCAAATATGTGTGTCCAGTTCAGGATTCTCCCATAAGCTCCATTCTTGACTATCAATCCCTCACTGGGCACAGCCACCTGGATCTTTTGCAGATACCTCTAACTCAGCATATCCACAGCTGACCTCACCAAGTCCAGTCTCTATGCCCACACCCATTTTTCTGCCTGGGCTTTTTTGGTCTCAGTTGGTGATGCTTTCTTTTACCTAGCCACCCAGGATAGTTATCCCTGGCTCCTCTCTGCCCCTCATCTGCTATGGTAACTCCCTCCTGGTCTGTTTCCACCTTGCTATTTTCATGGCGGCAATTTTAGCTAGGCCCTCTCTAACACTTCACTCCTGGTCTACTCTAATAATCACACTGCACTTGTCCCTTACGTCCCCACATCATGCATCTCCAATACATCCTCTCACTTGCTGTCAGAGCGGTGGATCCACATGCGGCTTATTATAAACCACTCAGTGGCTTCCTATTGTGTCAAGGGGAAATGCAAATCCTTTAGCATGGTGTGTAAACAAAACTGCCTGCGTTCTAGCTCCTGCCCATGTCTCCTCTGGACTCCTAGGCTGCAGCTATACCCAATGACAACTGTGTCATTTGAATTCACATCTCTATTTCTTTAAGTTAGTGCTTCTGCCTGGAATGTTCTTTCCCCTCTTGTCCACATGATAAACATGTAATCATCTTTCCAATGTTGATTCAAGTGTTGACTTTTTCAAAGTCTTGCCTGACTACAGGGCCTCTTCTCATAGAAATACCCGATGGCTCCCTCTGTGTTCTGCGGCACCTGACTCTGCACATAGTCCGATGATAAGATTTTTTTTTTATATGGTGAATTAGGTGATGGGCTCCTAGAGAAGGGGATAGTATAGTACAGTACAATGGTTGAATGTATGGAATGTGAAACCAGAACACCCTAATCCAGATTTAGACTCTGATACTTATTATCTGGCTGACTTTGAACAGGTTATTTAACCTCTATGTGCTTCAGCTGTCTCGTTTGCAAAGTGGACACAATTATAGAACTTATCTCACAGGGCTGTTGTAAAGACCAAAAAAAAAAAAACCATGTATAACACTTAGAATAGTGCTTATTACATAATAATTATTTGTGTGCTTTAATAATAATACATATGTAAATATTCTTATTTTAAACTTGAAGCTCTGGATATACTGTATCTAAAACATGAAAGGATGTTCAATAACATTTAGCAAGTAAATCAGTAATCAAGTTAGAGTCATCCTATACAGTCCCATCATACCCAGCTACCTTCTTTCTCTAACCATTTTCTAGCTTGTTCTATGTATCTCTTCCACTAGACTATAAGGTTCTTTTGTGCAAGAGCCACAGCCATCTTGTCTGCCGCTATATCTCCAGCACCAAGCACCATGCCAAGCACATATATTTGCTCAGTAAATAAACGAATAATTTTTAAGGTTTGCATTTTAGTTACTATTACACTGTCTTTATCATTTTATCCATTTCTGAAACTGTAAAATGCAATCATCTCTCCCATATTATTTCTACATGAGGCAACAAAATTTTGTACAGTAAAGTATTATGTTAGAATTAATGCTCTTAACAGAGGGATATTCTTGTTTCTTTACAGCACAGAACTGCTGATTTTTTGGTTCATAAACTAATTCAGTGTACAGGAAGTCTCAGAGAGCTTCTAATCTTTTCTGTTTAGCACATGGCATTTTATATCCTCAACAAAATTCATAGGCAGAGGTTCTGTAGGAGTTATTATTTATTAATTCTACTCATTTCATGAGCACATAGCCTGAGGATAAGAAAAAAAAGTATAAAGAATGACCCGTTATCTTTAGTTTAGATGGAAAAACAAGTCATGCACACAAATACCTATATCATGATGCCATTTTTACTCTCTAGCAATGAGTACAGTATGATTTCAGAGGATCCTCTCGCTGTGATCAGGAGAGGTTTTAGAGAATAGCTAAAACTGTAGTTGATCTTAGTGGAAGGAATGGATTTTCATAGGTGGAAAGGCACCAGCATTCCATGCTGAGGAAAGGGCATAGAGAAAAGTGTGAACATGTGATATCCTGGGAGTGAGCAAAGCATATAAGTGTCCTTTTGCAGAAGGAGGGATTTATGCAGGAAGTGGAAGCAGAAGACAGGCTGGAGATAGAGCTTTGGAACAGTTTGTGGTGGGCTTTTTAATAACAGAGTAGGATATCTGAAGCTTATCTCTAGACAGTGTAGATCTATAGCTAATTTTAAGGTAGGGAATAGGAAAAGGAAAGCCAAGTTGTGGGAATAGCAATTGGGCGGCAATATGGCAACGTATAAACAGAGTTCCCGAGCTAAGTTCCATTTTTTAAGTGATGGAACACCCAGTGGAAATACTCAGCAGATGACTGACAATGAAAGATAATTCGAGTTTAGGGGAGATACATATTTGAAATAACCTGTATAGAAATGACTGCAGGAAGTCCCTTTTGACCCATGAAGGCATACAAATCAGACTTTGAGGAGTACTACCTGAAGGCAAAGACCAGTGAGAATTTGGGAGTGGAGGAAGGGAGAGAAAGAAGTAACTCCAGTGTACCTGTTGAACAGTCAGATCCTGTCCACTTGGGATCACAGCTGCACACTCCAGCGTCCAGAAGAAAAGTCCCGTGTCCTGAGCACTGCTCTTGACATATAGGAAGTGGGGTTTCACAGTTGACTCCTCCCCAGCCAGTAGAGCAGTGACATTCTCCTTTTACACAGATGCCATGGCTGGAACACATTGGGTCTAAGCAGTCCTCTGAAGGCCCAAAAAGGAGAAAAAGGTTAAAAGTGAACAGATGTGGCCTGCATACCTTAGGATAATGAAACTGAGACAGGCACACTGATTTCCTAATATGTCATGAATACTGTTTTAATCAGGTAATAAAATGTCTCATTCAAAGGTATTCAAACCAGAAGATTATTAACACTTAAAAATATGGTAGAGTTTCATAAAGGTTGCATCCTAAAATTAGAAGACTAAGGAAACCACAAATATGTTGTATAATATTGTGATCAGTGTGTAGTCTCCCACACATATGGGTAGGTGCACCAGTGTGGGCCTTTGATAGGAATTCCTCAGCTTTGTGAAAAAGCCCAAGAATTTTTGGGAAGTCATTCCTTGTCTTTTTTGAAATTGGAATCAGCTCTGAGAAATGGCTTTCACTTGATGTGACTAGAGAAGAAGATATACTTAGTAAACATATACAGAATATAAAATAAATAAATGAATATATAAAATACACAAATATACTACATATATAAAATGCCTAGAAATATAAAAATATTTATATATAAATATATAAAATATTAAAATGCACATATCTTTTTTTAAGCTTAGATTATTAGGTATTAGGTGAGCTGATTACTGTTGCATGAAATCATACAATGTAATGAATTTATTATAATCTTTCATTAATTTCTTAGGAGCACTGAAAATACAACATTTGTAAACCTAATTTTAAAAATTATTAAAGTTTTTTTTTCCCATGCCTTCTTCCATCAGGATGCTGTGATATAGTTGTCAATGTTTTAGAATATCACAGATGCAATTCTATTTGTCTCTGATTCTGTGAGTTTGGAAATTTTTGGACACATTCTAACAAAGCTATAAACTCTTAAGAGTAGATCTCTGTGCTTGCTTTGAGGAAAACTGTTTTGTGCTTTTAACTGAATGACCATTCCATGGGAAATGGAAAAGTTGATTTCCAAACTTCTACCTTCCCAATACAAGTAAGATGAGACTAAAATAACTCCCCATTATGAGGATGTATGTTTTGAATTACTTTTCCAGCAGTGGAATCAAACTGATAAAACCTGCCTTCATTTGCAAGACCAGTCTGGTCTTGGGTGTGGCCTATGGTCATGGAACATAGTAAGGCTAACTAAGCATTATTATAATTAGCGTTATTGTCATTATAATTAACCTCAAATCTCAAGGTCATTAGCACAAGGCTTTACTACTGAGCTAATCAGCAAATAAATACTAAAAGGTACGCCTAATTTTATTTCATTCATTATTTGGAGCGAGAGGGAAAGTCTAAAAGTACAAAATATTGTTTTAAAAGGAGGCCATTTTGTTATATTAAAACACAGCAACTACTTTAACAAATAAAATGTTTAATTTAGTATAGTTTATTTTATTAAAAGGCCACCTTCAATGAGTAGGTAAGTCACTTAAATCAGAAGCACGAGATCATATGGCTGAATGGGCCAGCAGGCAGCATACATGAATGAGATGAACTGGATATAAGAATCCGGTGTGTTCGGAGTGAACTGAGAGGAGTATCCAGTTTAATAGAAACTGCTGTTTCTTGGTCCCAGGTGATTGTCACCATGTAGGAACATGGGCCCAGGGTTATCAGATTTTCCAGTTGTTCCAGAGATCAGAAAGAGAGAGAGGTTTTTATAGGACACTTCTCTATTTTTATATTTGGCAAATAGATCACATTAAAACAACAACAACAACAACAACAAAAATACTACCACCATCACCACTGTGTGAACCAGAAAAAACCCATCCATAAGCCCAGTTCAGCCTGTGAGTTTCTGGTCTGTAGTGTTTGACTGAAAATATATTTTTTTTCTGTTGTATTTGACAAGTTCATACTGTTAAATATGGTGAGCATTCTTTCTTGCTATCTTGGTTATTCTACAAATTTTCTTAGCGATCCCTAAAAGGGAAATGTAAGCTAAGCTATTTCTTCAACTGCTCCCAAGTTTTAATTAGAAGGGTCCAAATTAATTAGGTTAAACATTTTCATGGCGAACTATAGGTATTGTGAGAGATACCATGTTCTGGTGAACATGCATATGTCCACATCACATCAGAATTTATAGCTTAAATATGATGATTGTGGTTGGATGACCATAAAAATTTCCAGAGGTACTCTGGTGCCCTGTCTAGGCCCAATGCCATTCGTTGGAACAGATATAATCTTCACACCAAAATTCTATTGCTAACGGGAGGTGGAAAGCTAAACTCTTGGAGCAGAATGAGATTAAACCCTTTAAAATGCTGTGTAATAGTCTTAATGAGCCATCTTTAAAAGGCAATTATAGTGCATTTTCAGCAGCCTCTTTCCTGAACAACGGTTGTGATGAGACCATCTCCCATGGTAATGGTTTAATATTATTTCTAAAATCAGTCTTATTTGAGGAATGTGGCATGAAAAAGATCTGATTACTAGTAAAGTTATTTTTCAATGTGTCTCTTTAAATGATAAAACTATTGCCATTTCAAACTACATTTGTGCGTGTGTGCGTAAAGGTTCCTTTGGGGTTAATTGTAATATAAAGGCACTGCCTTGAAACTCATTAGTAGTAACTTGGATTCCTTAGGCACGGAGGTCAAGTTTCAGCATGAGGTATGTAAAAATAAATAATATAAAGCAATGATAATAATAGTAATTACAAATCGCTCCCAAAGAAAACATTCAACAAAATGGTTCCAAATGTGCATATATTATTATTTTTATATGTGCTTTAAAGATGTAGCCTAATGTACTATGTAATAACAGAAGCACACGAATTAACACCTAATATCATCAACATGGAAATGCTCAAGTTATATAAGTTAAAAATAGAGGGGAAAATGCCATTTTTCCTTAGCACTCTGCAAGTGTCACAGATACAGCCTCGTGTTAATATTAGAGACTGTCAGAAGAGACATGAACTCCCCCGACTCCAGCCCTTTGCTCCACGTACTAAAGACATATTGAACATTTACAGCTTGCAAAGACGACTTGCATCTCTACTAGAAGCACAGAATGACACTTGGACAGTTCGGTGAGAGAAAAGCCTGAAGCAATAGATGAAAATGGGGCTCTGACCTTCCTCGCATATTTCTCCTTTGTATCCTGGCACACAGATGCAGACTCCCATGATGCAGGTGCCGTGACCGAAGCATGTTGGGTCAATGCATTGCTCTTCTGGAACGTCGCACTCTGGCCCCTTCCAGCCATTTCGGCAGACACAGTGTCCTTTCTCGTATTCTCCATTCCCGCCACATAGCACAGGGCACGAATCTGAAGGTTGGCAAATGAACTTGTAGTGTTCTCAGAATGCTTTTAAAATCTCCAAAGGGGCATTACTCTATTGATTCTTGTATAATATTTAGGCAAAAATTTGTTCTATTTCTGTCTTAGCCTTTATTAAATAGGCACATATTTGTGATTGCAGACAGAATTTTCCTCTTTTATGGGAGTGGGGTAAGGATAAGATATAAAAGTATCCTGAGTGGAAAAATTATGTCAAGTATTTGTTTTTGATCCCACCATACTCTTAAATAGCTATTATTATTATTATTTCAAGCTAGGTTTTTTTTTTTCCTCTTATGGCTTTTCTACCTCAAACAGATATATGTTACTTTTATTTATTTATTTTTTTTTTAAATTTTTTTTTTTTTTTTTTTTTATGATAGTCACAGAGAGAGAGAGAGAGAGAGGCAGAGACACAGGCTGAGGGAGAAGCAGGCTCCATGCACCGGGAGCCCGACGTGGGACTCGATCCCGGGTCTCCAGGATCGCGCCCTGGGCCAAAGGCAGGCGCCAAACCGCTGCGCCACCCAGGGATCCCTATATGTTACTTTTAAAAAGAAAAACTTAAAAAATGTAAAAACTGATAAATAGGGGAGTTATTCATGTTATAAAACGTTATCTTTAAAAAGCTGTATATTTAAAAAGATTTATGCTGGGCAGATGTCTATTCCCATGACACTTCATGCAGATCTTTATTAGAATACTTACTCTGCATTGTCATTGTTCGCTCCCTATTAAAACTATGGGCTCCTTGAGGACAGGACCTGTATCTTCTGTCCTATTCAATTTATAATACCAGCCACCATCTTCACTCCTAATCCCTACATTTGCTAGATTTATCATGCTCCTAGGAAGCCAGCAAGTGCCACAGAATTGTCAACTGAGCAGAATTTAATCTAAGGAAACTGAGTGGCTGGGAAACCTGAGATTAAAGCATTAGCAGACTGAGAACTCTAAGAATATATTGAAAATGACTGGAAAGCACCTCTATGGTAATAACTGTAAGCCTATGGGGAAACACGGTGTGATTTACCTAAAGCTTTTCAAGAATTAAACTATGGGCAAATCTAGGAAACAGTAAAGTTTGCCAGGCTTAACTTCTGACTTGCCAGCCTTTACTTTCTAAGGCTACTTACCCATTCTGTGACTACCTATCCTTTCCAGTCTATATGGGTATGTATAGCAGTTACAGATTATCTAGGTACAAATTCCACCCTATTTCATCTCTCTGAGGTTGTTTCTTTGCCCACTAAACTGGTATAACAGTAGATCTACTTCATTGGGCTATCACAGTAAGTATGAATCAGAAGAGGTAACAAAGTGTTTAGAACAGTGTCTGGCAGTATAAGTGTTCAACTTTTGGTTACGGTGGTGGTGGTGGTGGTGGTGGGGTGGATGCTGCTGCTGTTGCTGTCACTTCTACTGCCACTTCTCCTCCTCCTCCTATTGCTACTGATCCTGAGTTCTCAAATAACATGTATTTCCCTACACCAATTGGAGTAACAGAGCAACATTACCTCTCGCACAGTCAGGCCCAAGGAATCCTGGAAAACAATGACAATGGCCAGAGATACACTCTCCATTTCCATTGCAATTGGTTGAACAGTCATCCATTATTTCTAGTAACAGAGAGAAAAAGAAAAACAAATGAGCAAACTTCCAGGCTGTAGAGTCCTTAATTTTTTTTAATTGCAATAGTCTGGGCTTATAACAATCTTGTCCTCTGCTTTCTTGGAGCACTTACTGTTTCAAATCAGATGCCAAAGATTTTTGTAAGATGTCACATGCAGCACCAAATTATTAAAAGGGCCCTGGATTTGCTGAATTGGCTATTCAAGGATGAAACTAAAAACCAATCTCATCTCTAAAGTGCATAAAGGGTCTAGATGAATTGTATTCTTATGAGATGTTCATGACAAAGCTTAAAATGTCCTAAGATTATAGGACATTTCTCAAAAGCAAAATGGGCTTAAAGATCCAACCCAAAAGACTAAGTCTACTGTTTACTTTTAAAATTTAGGTTGTAGCAAATAAAAAATTTCTTCTCTAGCATCTTAAAATGTGTAATATACTACCTTGACAGCTTAAATATGATAATCAGTATTTCATTTTCATTAATAAGTGACAATGGAAGGCTTTTAAAGTAAGTGTTCATATTAAATTCACCACCACTAAAAGCATTAGAACCTAAGTATTTTGTTGAGAAATGCTTTCTTGACTGTAAATGCTTATCAGTTCTCTGCCACTAATTTCCCTTCAATCCATTCTTAGAAAAGAATAGGTTTCAGGGGAATTGAGAAGGCTTTGAAGGTGCCCATAGGTAGTTCTAGTGACATAAAGATGTGCAGTGCTACAGAACTTTGATAAGTCTTGTGGTAAGTAACTTGGTTGAAGAGGTATGAAGTTATACAAAAGCCAGACTCTGACAATGAAAAAAAATGATTTCTAGTTTAAAATTGTATTTGAGTATAATAAAATCAAATTCCAAGTCCATGAACTATTATGGTATGTGTGCTTTCTTCTTTCAGTTTTTTTTTTTTTTAATCGTCTTCTCATTACTCTTTCTGGAAGTTTTCTATACTTAGCATTCTTGGATTCAGAGTTTTATGTTCTGGCCCATTTAACTCATACTTCTCGTATGTACCAGTTTTTCCTTTTCAATCCAAATTATCTACTTCATCTAGTTTCACTTGCATAAGCTATTTCCAATTAGAAGGAGATATTCTAGGAAGTGGTCTTGGCATCTTCCACTCAACTATGAGAATTTATAATGAGGGTCGAGAAATAGCATTTCTTCAAATGTGGCCTTTTGACCACCTGTATCAGGAGGATCACCTGAGGCACTTAAAATGCAGATGTCTAGTCTTCATTCCAGATCTACTGAATCTGAAGAATGCAGCCCAGTGATTCACATCCTAAAAAGAACCACCTGTGACCCTGCAGATGCTCACCACATTGAAGCATTGAGGACCAATGCTTCCAATAGTAAACCTCCATAGTTAGACAACTTCTGATCTAGACTTGGAGTTCAGTCTTGGGTAGAATAAAAGTGAGAGGAAGAAAAATGGTATCTAGTTTATTCAGGGAATTCTTAGAAGGCTGAGAATAAATCCAGTCACTGTGTGGATAGCCACCCTATTATCACTCAGAGAAGTTTCTTTTTCTCACCCCCGTGTGAAATACATCAGATAGCTTTTTGCAGGTTTACAGTAAGTTATTCTCTGATTCCTGTGTTAGAAAACTGAACTGGGTAAGAAATTTATACATGGCATTTGCTGAACTACAACTGGTCTGCCAGAAATGGAGCATTTGACAAAGAGCTACCCATTTTTAACTTATTAAAACATTAGTTATTTTCATAAAATCATTAATTTATTTAAAAGATCATTATGAAGAGGCACAGAGAGTTATTTCCATTCAAAGATGGAACAATCATTTCTTTATTTTCTATTTAATCTATCTTTCTTGTACTAAGCAACAGTGGCAGTTCTTAGATCTACATTTGGATTTTCCCTGCTTATTAATAAGAGGCCATGGAGGAAGCTTTCAAAGGTAAACATAGTTGAATTTAATTTCACACCAGCTCCTATTGACAACTTTATGGAAGCAGCATTGTGGGAATGTAGCCATTGTAGAAAAATGTTTAATAAAGTTTGTTATCAAAATAAATAAAAATCCCTACATCTTATTGACTTATCTAAGATCTGTCCCTGGGCCCCCACTGCCACACAGAGCTTAACACCAGCAATGCAAATGACAAGGGAAGGCAATATAGGGAGGGAGGTTCTGGAAGCTGCTCCCTCTACCAGGTATGACAGAGACACTGGGACAGCCTAGGGAATCTAGAAGGAGGATGGCTATAGCAGGAGCACATAAGTAACCAGTCATAAAAAACAATGTGTTTGCCTATGTTGGTTGGCCTCCATGAAATTTGGCCTTCTATCTTTTTAATCTTACTTCAGAATCACTTCCTTGACTGCGGTTCATTAGAGTTGAGAAGGATTTTAAAGTTCTCTTCATAAAACTCTGTTCTTATTCTAGAGTCTAAAGCCCTTCGGTAATCTGCATCTGCACTGATGATGGGTTTTGCTTCTGGCAGGTTTTCTTATGGGAGAAACTAAAGGTAATGATTAGTCTGATGGAATAATTTCAGTATAAAGGGCATGGGCTTTGGAATCAGACATACTGGGTGTCTCAAACCTCAATTTTGCCACTTGCTGGCTGTGAGAGTCTATCAGATTATTTACTCATTCCAAGCTTCCATTTCCTTATTTATTAAATAAATATCACAACACCTGTGCTATCAGGGCTGTGATGAGAATCTAACAAGATAACTGAATGTAAAGCATCTGGTACAGTGCTTGGGGCAGAATGGCACTCCATAAATGGTATATATTATGTTACAGAGCAAGTTGGCTGAGATTAGGGGATATTGACAACTCTGTCTATATTACTGGAAAATAATATATATTAATACATCAGTGGTTAGCCTATATTAGTCATTCAATAAATGTTGGTTGTTAATACTGTCTTGGTCCTTATTAGCAGTGGACTAAATATAGTTAAGATCAATCAACTGCTTCTAACAGTATCATGAAAGAGAGAATGAGCAGCATTTAGCGTAAATTCATACAAAGCTTAAACTGTTTAATCAAATATATTAGCTTCTTTTTACTATAATTAAGATAAATTATAAAAACATAAACAAATAATGGGGAGAATTTAGAGTAAATAATTTAATACCTTTGATTTTTTTCAGAAATTTACTCGGATTCTTTTTAAGTGGAAATTGCAGGAGAAGTGTGTCTGTTGCTTCCAGAAAAGTAAACAAACAAACCAAACCTGACTAGCATTAAGGAAAAAGCAAATACTTTGTTGCATATGAAACTGACAGCTTGATATCTGGATAATAGGTATTCTATCTCAAAGGTTAGCTTCTTTTTGGGAGGAAATAAGGGAGGGAAAAAACTTCAAGCATGTTTCTGGGTCTATTGATTTTTGAAAGGTTAATAGTTGGGTTAGTGTTTTAACTTCAGCTTACTGGTAAGGATAACAGGAGGGAGAAAATCTTCACAAATATTTTAGATCTTCTAACTGCTCGATTTCTTAGAAGAAACTCAACCTCTCATAACTCATTGGCATTTGCATTAACAAAATTGGGACTTGACAGAAAAATATCATGAAAGGTACATCTGAGAAATCTGCTCCATTGAGTTTATGAGTGTTGCAAAACAGTGTCATGGCTTAAAATATTTTTTTCTAGTTTAACAAATATGTTGTCTTTTGAAGATGTAAAATCAGTGTAGTTTTTCTCCAGGGGGAAAAATCATCAGTGCATTTTTATAGCCTTTCTGATTACTTTAGAGGGAAGTTTTTGATAATCTTATGGCTGGAATACCATTTTCTACTGACTCAAGGTCTTTGACATCAAGTAAAAGTAGAACATAATTGTTATAAAGAGCAGATGGTATATCTATTAACAGTCAACACATCTTCCTAAACATATGGTTGAACAGGTTAACTAAAGGATAAAGTGGTGAGAGTTGTATAGAAAACTGACAGCTGTAAAGTATTTTCCTTTCTTTTAAAAGACATGTGTTTTAGGAAAATTCACACAATAAAAATACTGAGTCTATGAGATGTTTCCCTTCAAGGCTAACAAATTCTAAGAAAAAAAAAAGGCTTTGAGTGACCCAAGTTATTGTCCTTAAGACTCTGGTCTAAATACTCTTAGGTTGTATTTTGAAGCCTTAATGGTTCTAGAATCAGCTGTTCAAAAGAAGAACTGGACTGATGCTAGTTCTTCCATTTTAAAAGGTATTTATTTGCCTTTTATTTTCTAATAGCTCTTGAATTAATTGAGATTATTTTGCTTATTCCCTACTTCATTGAAGTTGTTGATCTATGCAGCCTTGGTAATGTTATTATCCAGGTAATTATTCCCATTGAAAACATAAAAATGGTACAAGGCAAATATCCTACAATAGCAGCAAATAATGGAGCATTTAAAGAATCTTAATCAGCATTTAAACAACACTAATGACAACAATAATATAAGCCTTTCTCATAGTGACCTATCTTGAATAAGGACTTTAAGGCAGAATGAGCAATGAGTTTAAACAACATCTGTATCACTTTAATCACTGATCTCTTTCTAGAACCATACTGTTAATTCAAAATAATAGTCAAGACAGCTTACCAATTGCTGTAGTTAACACGAAAACTTGCTCCATCTTTTTTCCATCATTGTAAAATGCCAGATACCAAGGCCCTTGGTCCATATACTCTATGAAACCTGTCTCCTGCAGTGAGGTTAAGATCAGGTTCCGAGGGGAGTGTTGGGTATCATCAGAGACCTTGGAGTCCTGCTTCACCAATTGTTTTCCATCCATCAATTTTACAAAATCAAACTGGAACAAATACACATGCAAATATGAGCTACTACTTTTACTTCTAGACTAATGAAAAACTTTAACTTCAATTGCCCTATTTCATACTTCATACTTCTTTCAGGTAGGCAAAGTGAAAAAAGAAGTTATTTGTTCTTAAGTATACTTAAACACAGAAGTATATTATTAATTCTGAAGAAAAGCCCCACTATATAAGTGTCATAAACCCTTGAGTTTGGAGTATTCAAAATAATGGTCTAAAAATAAATAAAACAAGAAAGAGAAAAAAATCTTATTTAGTATTTGGCAAGAGAATCTTGATATTTTACTAAAGTATCAAATAAAAGATATTCAAAACTATGCATTCTCCTCAAAAATATGATCATGATCTTCTCTACAAATACAAGAGTTTTGCAGTTTTTAAAACAAATAGTAAAAAATTTGAGAATATTCATAATAATTTACTACATTTTTGGTAACATAATTAAAAATCTAAAGGACCCCCTCCTTTTTTCCCCTAATCAGTGGACAAGTACACTTTTCCCTTGGTATTTTTTTAAGTCACATTTGAATGGCATTCTAATTCCCAGCTTATTCCCATCCAGAAGGTAAGGTTTGGACTACAGTCGTATCTGTTGAAAAAAAAGCAATCCCCTGATAGTTATGATCCTTATGCTACTTCTTAGATGGAGTAGGGCCCCAAATGGGTTCATGTAGAGAAGAGATAAGGAAAAAAATGAGAGAAATCAGGTGGCTAATATTTATGAAGGGCTTTGTAAATCACAGAGGTTTTACATATTTGAGTTATTATTAACAATAACAAGAAAAAATTTCTACCTGTAAGATAAAACCTGCCTTTTGGGCTCATTTCACTAATAGATTTGCATTCTTCATTGGGACAAGGGTTCAAGGCCATATGGAGCCAGCTAAGGTGGTGTGGGCCCAAAAGCTAAGTAAGATGAGGGTGTGGGGAAAGCTCACAATTATCCTATTCCAGGAAATGAAAGAATTCAAGTTTCAAGAATATTTTCTTAAACTTTCTTTTCTGAATCTGCTCTGCTAAATGCTATTGCTTATTTCTCAATGTCATTTTTTTCCTCTTCACTTGAGTGTGATTATTCTGGATATTTGCCCATTACAAACATGGTCTGCCTTCACCTTTGACTCCCACATACTTTATACGAGTCCCAAACCCTGAAACAATTCATCCCACCACCCTCTAAGAGGACCAAGAAATTCCTATAACATCAAATACCTGAGTGTGTGTAGGTGGAATGTTTCTTCTGCCATAAATCCCCAGCAGAGAGTCCTTGGCTAAAGAAATATTGAATTTCAGATATATAGGATGGTGGATAGTAATCTGGAAACGCCAGAATAAGCCAGGTGGAATGGTCTGCATGACCTGTGCACCAATGTCAACTTCTCCAGTGTCTATCGCCCGTCCCTTCTGAAACACTGGTTTTAGAGGTAAAGAAAATTGCACATAATATTAATCTCAATCTTTATAAAGCAATGGTTTTTAGTTTTTCAGAACAAATATATCAAAATGACTTAGCTCTTTTTTCCTCCCCACTCTAACTCATAATTCAAGGCTTTACTCAAATTAAGTATCTTCCAAGGAGTCTTCCCCTTCTCTTGAACAACTATTGCATTTATTTCCATCATTTGATTCATTTTAACCATTATTTACTGAGTGTGGTCTGGGGAGCTATAGGAGATACAACAATGAACAAGATGCAGTTCTTGCTCTCATGGAGCTTTTTATATAAGAAAGGAAATAGGACAAGTGCACAGATAGCCACATTGTAAAGGAAAATAAGTGTTCTGGGTAAGGGCATTTGGTTGGAGGATATTCCTCATTCCTAGCTGTCTCTATGCCCTTTATCTTCCTTTATTTTTTTCTTAATACTCATCACCTTCTAACATACCCTCTAAAACATGTTTTACTTATTTATTGCCAATTTTCTACCAAGAGAATATAAACTCCACGAGGCTGTGGCTGTTTTGTTCCTTGATTTATCCCCAGTAACTAGAATAATGTACACAAATAGTATGTGCTCCATACATATTTATTCAATGAATGAATGAATGAATGAATGAGAAAAGGGTATTTATGGGAGGTAGTATGGAAGATGGGCCTGAAAAAAGGGAGAAAATTTCAACAGAGCTGTTGAGAAGAATGTTCCTTGGGGAAGGAACATTTTTGTAACAAAACAAAGAGGAGAGAAACTTGTAAAGCTATGGGGTAGGGTATGTGTCTATACAGAGGAGCAGTTGGAGATAGGGCTGGAGGAAGAGAATGGCATCATAGGACCTTGAGTACTGATCCTAAAGGTTTATTGCGTAAAGGATGGAAAGCCATTAAAGGTTTTGAAGAAGAGGGGAGATGTTTGGGTACATTAGAAAGACTCTTCTTGAGGCAGAAGGTAGGATGATTTAGAGCAAAGAAACACAAGAATGATAGAGAATTACTGAGCAATAACTCAGGTGAAATGACATAAAGATCTAAATTTAGGGTAGGCTCAATAGTTCACATGGGATAAATCCATTCCAGTCAACTGTAAAATAAACTAGTGGGACTACACCAAACTAAGGAGCCCTGCACAGCAAAAGAAACAATCAATAAATTGAAAAGACAACCTACAGAATGAGAGAAAATTATTTGCAAGCCATATATCTGATAAGAGGTTAATATCCAAAATATTTGAAAAACTGGGTGCCTGGTGGCTCAGTGGTTGAACGTCTGCCTTCAGCTCAGGGCATGATCCCAGAGTCCCAGGATCGAGTCCCACATCGGGCTCCCTGCATGGAGCCTGCTTCTCCCTCTGCCTGTGTCTCTGCCTCTTTCTCTCTCTGTGTCTCTCATGAATAAATAAATAAAATCTTTAAAAAACAAAACAAAATATATGAAGAATTCATACAATTCAATAGTAAAAAAGCAAATAATCCAACTCAATAGCAAAAAAGCAAATAATCTAATTTAAAAATTGGCAAAGGACTTGAACATTTTTCCAAAAAAAAAAAGACATACAGATGGCCAATAGACACATGAAAAGGGGCTCAACATCACTAATCATTAGGGAAGGGCAAATCAAACCCATAAGGAGATATCACCTCATACCCTGTTAGGTTGGCCATTAGGAAAAGGAAAGAACAAATGTTGGTAAGTGTGTGAAGAAAAGGGAACCATTATACACTGTTAGTGGGTATGCAAAATGGTACCGTTGTTTTGGAAAACGTATGGTGGGTCCTCAAAAAATAGAACTATCATATGATCCAGCAATCCCATTCCTGGGTATATACCCAAAGGAACTGAAATCAAGATCCTGAAGAGATATCTACACATCCACATTCACTGCAGCAATATTCACAATAGCCAAGATATGGAAACAACCTAAATATCCTCTCATGGAAGAATGGATAAAAAATGTGATATACACACAGGCAATGAAATATGTAGCCACCAAAAAAAGGGAATCCTGCCATTTGCAACAACATGGATGATTCTGGAGGGCATTATGTTCAGTAAACTAAGCCAGACAGAGAAAGACAAATAATGTATGATATCGCTTATATGTGGAATCTATAAAAGAATAAAAGCTAGTTTCATAGAAACAGAAACTAGAATGGTTGCTAGGGCTGGAGGGAGGGGGAAATGGGGTGATGTAGGTCAAAGGGCACACTTTTTAGTTATAGTAGAGAGTTCTGACAATCTAACATAGAACAGAGTGACTATAGTTAATAATACAGTATCATATACTTGAAAGTTGTTGAAAGTAGATCTTAAGCATTATTATCACACCAAAAAAGTTAACTATGTGAGGTGATGGATGTGTTAATTATCTTGACCTTTTTAATCATATGACATCATCATGTAGTATACTTTAAATATATACAATTACAGTTGTCAATTTTTCCTCAATAAAGTTAAAAAAATCACATATTAAGGAAGTATAAAACTGAGTTATCCTAAAGAATGATATAAATATCTATGAACTTCAGATTATTATAAATTTTAAAAATCTTATTGTACTTTCAAGCAAAAATACTAAAAAATAAAAATTTATTTTTCAAGCTAGTACAGAGAAAATAATACTGAGATAAAAATAATTTATCTAAACTAAGGCAAGAAAGAGAAGGCACAGACTAGATGGATCAGTTAGAAAACATGAAGATGGACAATAAATTAAATTATAATAAAATAAAGAGCAACGAACTAATTTTTTTTTTTATTTATTTATGATAGTCACACAGAGAGAGCGAGAGAGGCAGAGACACAGGCAGAGGGAGAAGCAGGCTCCATGCACCGGGAGCCCGGCGTGGGATTCGATCCCGGGTCTCCAGGATCGCGCCCTGGGCCAAAGGCAGGCGCTAAACCACTGCGCCACCCAGGGATCCCAAGAGCAACGAACTAAATGCTTATGTTAAAAGCTAAGCTTCCTCACTCTGAATTAAAAAGTAAAATCTAAAAGACATATATTTTACAAATATATACTTAAAACATAAAGAGACTGATTTGTAATAACAAGCTATTTTCTTGAGAAGAAAAAAAAAGAAAGAAGACAGTGTAAAGAAGATTCTAGAGCAGCGTTTCTCAAACTTGAATGTGCTTAAGGAAGGGCATCTTGTTAACATGCAGATTATGATTCAGTAGGTCTAGGGTTGGATATTTCTCACAAGCTCCCAAGTAATGCCCATGTTGCATGGTCCACAGCCTACACATTGAGAAGCCAGGTTCTTAGGACACTGGGATGCTAGGTATGGGGGCTACAGAAGGGTCAAAACTGACCCTGTGGTCGTGAGTTTGGGTGACTCACACAATGCCAGTAGCAAAAACAAGAAACCTAGAAGGAGCTGGTTAGTGGGAGAGGATGCTGAGTTTGGACAAGCAGATCTTTGTTATTTCTTGCTATATTTTCGAATTATTTTCAATGTGCCAGTTTACTATGTTTCTGTGGAATTCTCTGTTAAGTGGTGGCGGTGAATAGAAGAGGAGGGGCAAGAATGAGTTTGTCTTGGGTTTAAGCCACAAGGATCACTCTTCAAGAGGGAAAATTCAATTTGGCCTCATTTCACACTGTCTTTATATTTTTCAGTCATCAACTCTTTCTTCACACCAAACACAGTTTAAAAACACACATGGTCTCTGTCCTTTGTGTTCACTTGCTATAAAATTAACAGCCCATTAAGAAACACACCTGCGGTGGCTTTATTCAGAGGCCAATGCCTTGCAGCTTTTAACTCCCTAAAATACCTCCATTATTGCTTTTTGTGTTAAGGCCAAGAGTAATAACTATTTTAAGAATGTTCGCTGTTAACTGTTAATAATAGATTTCAAATGCAATTTTGAACATAATTATGTATTACAGGACACATAATTTTGTGGAATTGACATTTATAATAAAATATGCCCTTTGAGATGATAAATGACCAACTGAGGACCTTACTTTTCACTGAAAGTTACTTTTTCCCATGTGAGACAGACTGGTCTTGTCCCCAAAGGGTTGATTATACATTTAACTCTTTAGGTCCTGGAGCTGACAAATGTCTTCAAAGAGCAGACAATTAATAGACCGTGTTTATGCGGATACTTCTGTCCTCAACTTAATGTTCAGTTTGTTCAACTGCTATCCTCATCAGGGGCTTTTATCACTTCTTAAAATGCATCATTTGGTTGTTCAAACACTATTATAAATATAAAATAATTTAAAATTAGGTTCAACAAACACTATTTTAAAGGTGCTGTGAACAGCCTTTAATGAATGCAGACACTGTCATTTTAAAAAATCAGGGCAAAACTGGCTGATGGACATTAACCTTTATATACGAGCCTTACCAAATGCTACACCATGTCTTCCTTCTGCACTTTATAGCATCATATACTGCATAATGAGGCTACTTAAATGTTATTCACTAAATCAAAAGAAACTCGTGAAGTTGTGTTATTGGAGCTTCCTGGTTACTAGCATTAGTAAATATCTGAAGCATATATACTCAGTCATTTATAAAAATGTTTTCAAAAGACAATCTTACCCTTTGAGAGCCTGCATCACAGTTAAAACAAGACAGATGAAGAGACATGACAACATGAATGAACATGTGGACTATAATTTAAATAAAAATAGCAAAGCAAGCTAGTTGCAGCAATTTGGTATTAAAGAGAATTTCTCACAGCTTGCAGATGGAAAATTTCTCAGCCTCTAACCTTTAGAGTTGAGTGCATCAGAAAGGGAGACATCTCCCTGTTAGCAATCTACATCACTAAATAGCCTGCTCCATTTTATCTTCTCTCAAAATTTGTTATAGGTTACAATGTAGTGGTTCTCAGTTAATTTACTATTTAATTTTTTTTTCTTAATGCAGCTCAAAGTGGAAAACTAAAGAGAAGAAAATGACACACAGAAAAACAATACATAATGTGATTTCAGGAAGGCATTCTGCACCTATATAAGTAAGTGGAATAATTTTTGTCAAACTTAGCATTGACTCTGATCCTTCATTTGCAAGGTGTCAACAGCAGGGTTAAAATATAGCACGAAGGTACGGATTTTGTAGCATTCAAGTTTTAATTGTCATATAATCACTTCAATTGCTATAGCACATCTGAAGGTGCAGGGAGACCATATTCTCTAGTAGTAGAACACTCCCTTGCACAAATGCCAGAGAAAGTGCAGACAGCCCTGGATCATATCAAACTGTGCAGTAAGTACTATGGTTATTACAGTCCCACCAATATCCAACAATTTAGTTTGCACTAAACACTCTCTTTATAGCTTACAACACAGGCATAAACTGCTGAGTGGTAAAAAAAACAAAAAAAAAAAACACAAAAAAAAACCAGCAGATAGGCTGTGTTGAAGGATGGCAAGCTAACTCACGGTTGCTTAGTTCAAAAGGAAAAGGTCAAGCTACCTGGATGGTAAATACAGAGGACTGGAATTGGTGACAGAAACTGTGAGCAGTGGTTGTCTTGACTAAACTAAGGCTTCATTATCTCTAGACTCAGCCACATACCTGAATACTAAAAACATAATTACTAAAAAGATTGTCCTTCTAAGATAGGGGTAAATAACTCTATTCTGGACACATACATGTATTTATTTTTCCTACTTAATGTAGCTAGGCTGGATTTAATGATTCTGCACAAAACTCAGTGAAACATGAGTAGAAGATACTGACATGTAGCTATTAAAAAGATTCCAGTATCATGTCCTTGTGTAAAAATGATTATGGCATTGTCCATAACAGCACTCTTAGCAGTCCTTTAAAGGCATTTGCCAGTTCCATAAAATGTATCTAAGCTAAGAAGGTTCCCGTTTTATTAACTGAAGGGAATATTGTCCAAAGGGATGAAAAAGAAATATGCCTTAAGATCGTATTTGCCTTCACTTCATCATATAGCACGTTCAAAATCTTCAAAAGACTTCAACAAATACCTTTGGTATGGTCTTTCACCTGAATCAGTCCTAGTGTATGTCTCATGGCTTAAGTACCATCTCCCTTTTGTTCCTTCAAACATAATAATTGTTTCATAGTAATAAATCATTATGAAATTTAGAGTATCAGTGCTTAGAACAAAATGGGGAGGTGAAATGAACCCCTAATCCCTGTGATCAAAAGCTGTGAAGAGATATAAAGGGCACAGTGAAAACCTATCCTACCCTTCACATCTAAGTAGCCATGTATAATTTTCCTTATACAAAATGTTGAAGGAAAAATATGTATTCAACTCTCAGTTCTTCAGGGACAGATTTTCCAGATTGTGTATTACACATGCTTTTTATTTTGGTTCTATAGCCCAGGACCATGTAGAAGAAAGAAAAGGAAGAATGAACCTTGTACATAATAGGTACTTGGTAAATATTGTTTGGATGAATTAATAAAATAGTAATATTGATAATTTATTTCATAATGTTGATAATTTATTTTGACATTTTGATACAAGGTTTAGTGGGAGGAAGAACTGACTCATCTTTACATGGAGACTTTTAGGAATTAACTGTGAATAAAATATATTTAGAAATAAAATACCCCTGCCATCCTGACACTGATAACAGATAGCTAATTGTGTGGAAAAGTCCATTAGCAAATATTACACTTGAGAAATACATTAGTATGTAAGTGTAAACAATTACGTCGAGACACTGACAGACTTCAGAGTCCAGTACAGAAGCTCATCTAGTATTATAAACATCTTCTCAGACAGAAGTGAAATGGTATAGTCAAAATCTCACCATTAATTAAAACACTAATTTTGAATTGTATCTGACCCTGTATTATCTGATTGTTGAACATATTATTGTTTAAAAGACATAATTCTTGTTGTAGAAGTCTTTCTTTAAGGTTTGCCATAAGGATTTCCACTTTCTCTAAACATTTTTAAAAATCTCACAGTTCTTACGGTGTGTTATAATGACCACTAAGTAGTATTCACAAACATTAGTTTCCAAATTTCACACTCTCCTGACTTGACATACAATCTCACACAGCGAAACACAAATTATGTTTGTAGAATATCAGTCTGTTAATACTACCAATGGTACATGATGTAGTCAATCTCTTTAAACTTTTTTGGTGAAAACTTGAATCGATATAAAACTCAAATTAATCATCATCACATTTTTACATATTTAAACATTGACTCAGAGTCATGGGTCAACATGGTATAAAACACCTCCTTAAAAAAAAAAAAAAAAAACACCTCCTTAAAAGAAAATAATATTGCCACTAGCAAAAAAAAAAAAACCATATTCAAAGGTTAATGAATAAATATGGAAACATGCAATGAAAAGTCAAAAAAGGAAATTAAAAAATGATTTCCATATCAGAAAGGGTGACAGAACATGAAAGACTCCTAACTCTGGGAAACGAACTAGGGGTGGTGGAAGGGGAGGTGGGCAGGGGGTGGGGGTGACTGGGTAACGGGCACTGAGGAGGGCACTTGATGGGATGAGCACTGGGTGTTATTCTATATGTTGACAAATTGAACACCAATAAAAAATAAATTAAAAAAACTATTTCCACTTATAATATCATCAAAAAGAATTAAAAACTTAGGGATAAATTTAACAAAGAAAGTTGTAAGTTGGGGCACCTAAGTGGCTCAGTTGGTTGAGTGTTGAACTCTTGGTTTCAGCTCAGGTCATGATCTTGGGGGGGGGGCGGTCTGCTTGAAGATACTTTCCCTTTCCCTCTGCCCCTCCCCCCACTCACACTGGCTTGCATACTCTCTCTCCATCTCTAAAATAAATAAATAAATCTTTAAAAAAAGTTGCAAGACTTGTACACTGAGAAATACAAAACATCACTGAAAGAAATTAAAGGAGACCTAAATAAATGGAAATATCCATATTCATAGATTACAAGATTTATTATAAAAATGGCAATACTTCCTAAACTGATCTACAGACTCAATGCATTCTTATCAGAATTCAAACTCCCATTTTCCAGAAATACATGAGCTGAGCTAAAATTCATATGGAAATTCAAGAAACTCAGAATAACTAAAGCAATCTTAAAAAGAAAAAAAGGAAAACACTGGAGGCCTCACACTTCCTGATTTCAAAACCCATTAAAAAGCTACAGTAATGGTGTTGGTATTCCGATAGTTATATAGATCAATGGAATAGAATTGAGAGTCAAGAAATAAAATATCACATTTATGGTCAACCGAATTTCAAACACGGGCACCAAGACAATTCAATGGGGGAAAGAATAGGCTTTTCAATCAGTGGTGATGGGCAAGTGGATATCCATAAGCAAAAGAGTGAAGCTTGAGCCACTCCCTCATACCATATACAAAAATTAATTCAAAATGGATCAAATATCTACATTTAAGAGCTAACCTATAAAATTCTTAGATGAGAACACAGGCATAAATCGTTGTGACCTGGGATTTGGCAATAGTTTCTTAGATATGATATCAAAAGCACAAACAACAAAAGAAAAAAGAGATACATCTGACTTCATCAAAATTAAAAACTTTTGTGTCTCAAAGGACACCATCAAGAAAGTGAAGAGACTGCCGACAGAATGGGAGAAAATATTTAAAAATCATGTATTGGATAAGAGGCTTATATCTAGAATACATTAAGAAGACTTACAAACTCACCAAGAAAAATACAAATAAACCAATTGAAAAATGAGCAAAGGATGCAAATAGACATTTCTTCAAAGAAGAAATACAAATGGCCAATAAGCACAGAAAAAGAGGCTCAAAGTCAATAGTCATCAAGGACATGCAAATTAAAACCACAATGAGAAACCACTTCATATCCACTAAGATAGCTAAAATAAAAATGATAGACAATAACAAATGTTGACAAAAATGTGGAGAAATTGGCACCTTTTTATCCTTGGGTTCTCAAAAAAGCTGAGCACAGGTGTTCCAATAAAAACTTGTATGTGAATGCTTATAGCAGCATTACTCATAATGTTCCAAAAAAGATGAAAAATCCACAAAAGGTCCATCAATTGATGAGTGGATCAACAAAATACAGTATACTCACATGGTGGAATATTATTCAATCATAAAAAGGAATGAAGTATTGGTACATGCTACAACATGGACAAACTTTGAAAACATTATGTTAACTGAAAGAAGCCAGACACAAAAGAATACACATTACATGATTCCATTTCCATTTATATAAAATGTACACATAGGCAAATCTGTAAATACAGGAAATAGATTAGCGGTTGCCAGGGCCTGGGGAAAAGTGGGGATATGGAGTAACTGCCAATGCCTATTGAGGTTTCTTTTCAGTGTGATGAAAATGCTCTGGAATTAAACAGTGATGATGGCTACACAACTCTGAATATGCTAAGAATCATTGAACTGTACTCTTTAAATCAGTGAATTATATAGTATGTAAATTATAGCTCAACAAAGCTGTTCCAAAAGATATGGTTATAAGTTAAAAACTGGCATGCATAGCCTGCACACACACATACATACAAACTGTATGAACTGTAATAAGAGTTTTGATGTTTTTCCAAGTAGTTTTAGATGGTCATCTGCTACCTGGAAGCCAAACTGTCTTCTGGCCAGTATTTAGAACATATAATTGGTAGTACACAGCAGGGATGCCTATTTTCTATATTTTTATACATGTTAGATGTTAGTAATATGTAGGTTATTATGATCACATCCTTCTGGGCTTTGGGAGGGTGGCAGGGGGGCTGGTCATGGCTCAATTTATCTAGCACTCCGTTTTGTATCTTAGAATGTAAAGTCCCCAGAGGATAGGGCAGTCATGGCTGTCTAAAATCTTGACATCTACCTGCTAGGCATTTAATAAAGGCAATTATATTATGACCCATCTATCCCACAGTTAAGAGTGATAAGGGGGTTGTACATCCTCTTGTGCCAGGCCTCAGGAAAAAGAAACAGCCAGCAGAGGGACCAGTTCTTGTGGGTTTTCATATTTGCTATCACCTTCAATTTCTATCTTTAAGGAACCCAGGAAATCTTCAGTAATATCAAATTAAAACTCCTTCTTGCAAGCAACACTCACTCTAGATAGTAACAATAGTAACAACAATAGTAATACAAAATGGGGATAGACAGTACCATCTATGGAACACTTACTGGGTACTCTTTTGGAAACCCTACCTCTCGTTTATTTCTGCGATAGCAAAATGCCTCTCTCATACTCGGTGTGCCATAAAATTCTGTGTCCCACTTTCTTCCCGAGGCTCCTCCCTCCTCTTTTCTCCTGTCCAGACTTTGGTCCCTTCACACTCTCTTTTCTTACTGGCATCTTCAATGCCTCCCTCTCTACTGGTTTCCTGTTCTTCATCTTCAAATAAGCACAAGTCTCTCTTTAAAAAAAAAAACAACTAAAATGACCCAACTGCCCCTTCATCTAGTTATCATACTATTTCTCTCCTTGCTTTTCTTGCCAAGCTGTCTCCATCTGCTGCCTCTATCGCTTCATTATCCCTTTACCACTTAGGCTAGTACCATCTGCATTTCCCCCCACTCCTCTATTCGTCCATTCTCCTAAATACACACTCTGTAAGGTCAATTGGGATTGATTTTTCTGGTTTCTCAAGGCCCAGCTCAAACTACTCCTCTAATAAACAATCATCTTTTCATCTTTTGTCTTTTAAGCCTCTTAGTCACCTGACCATCTTATTTCTATTGCTGTGCACCAGTTGGTTGCAGGTTATTTTGCATTGTGCATGCATATGTGCCTGCTTGCCCCAGGTCTTCTATTGAATGGGGCCTTACCTGAGGGCAAAAGCTATGTCCTCTGCTTCATTTGTGAGCTTTCCACAGTCCTTCATACAGTTAAAATAGCGTCTCAACTCACATAGCACTAAAAATCATGAACTTCTATGCTCGTGAATTCTAAGATTTCATTTTTCTTCCCTTGATATTATCTTCACAGAGAGTTTGGGGTGGTCAAGAGTCATTTTTCCTACAATATGACTTTTTGCTTTTATGCTTCCCTTTCTCTGAACGACACTGGCAATGGGAATATGGTATCTGTGTACAGTTCTGATCAAGATACCTTCGGTGGGATATATAATGGACACAGCAAAAGGCTAATAAAATGACTAAGGGAAAATACAGTTACAAGATGAGTTCTGAACTAAGACCAAAGGCTCATAGTATTAGAAAATTGGAGACTAAGAAAGGATATGTTATTACTTTCTACAGGATCGCCAAAGTTATACAAAGGGAAATGCAGACAGGTGCATTAAATCCTGGAACTCTGAGATTTTGTTTTCAAAAGTAAATCTTACCTATGAGAATTACCTATGACTTCAGGCAAAAGCTAGTGAGTGTTTGAACTTCCTCCAAAAATAATATATAGCAGAAAGATATGAACAGATACTCCACAGAATTAGAAACACACGTGGCTGGTAAATTTCCACACTGTACTCCCCCATCCACCAAAAAATACTATCATGTTATAAAGATGTTATGAGAGGATCCCCTAGCTATTGAAGGACTACTCCAGAAGGATCAATATGCCATTCCATAGCACACCACTCAGGGGCCCTTTCATATACGTACCATTAGGCTAGAGGGACCACAAGGTAGCTACATTCTACGGGAAAGGTGGTATATTAGTCAGACAAACAAACAAAAGTAAAATGAGGATTAAAATGAAACCAAGAATGAAACATTAAACATATATGACCAAGGACATTTAACATGAATTTTTTATACCATAAATAAGTTTGCCTTTTAGCATGGTGAACCCTTTCCATAAATCTGTTTTAGAAGTCAGGTCTCCAGTATGCTTTAGAAAAGCCTTTGTTAAAACTGAAGTATATTGATAAAGTGATTTAATATAGTAGAAAACAAGCTGCAGCACTCTAGTGGGGCCCCCTGAAACCTTGTATTAGAGAAACATCTATACAGCATTATAGGAAACATTTACCGTAATTTGCCATCAATCTTTAAAAATAATACTGTTACGCTCCCAACATTGTTGTCTTTGTTAGTGCATTACTACTATTTTATTTATGTGGTTTGTTGTGCTTATATGAATTATTCCCAATCCTACTACCATGTCCTGGGTTCTAATATTCTTTAAGTAAAAGATACTGAAACTATGGGTTGACTCAAAGGGCAGTTGAGTGCATTTTCATATCCACACGTCCTATGAACCGATATTGAAAAGCCACAGAATTATACTGCAGGACTGTGTTCTATCTGAATGAATGCACAATGATTACCACAAAATGAATCTACCTACTGGCCAGGTCTGTGAAATAAATATCAGTGAAAGTATAAGTAAATCTGGAATTCAAGCTTTCATTTAAAGTCCACAATTGTCACTAAATAAATTGCCTTCAATATAAATATGCAGCAGGTAAAACAAAACAAAACAAAACACCCCAACAACAACATGGCCAAAAAAAAAAAAAAAAAAAAAGCAGTGCACACACACACACACACACACACACACACACACACACACACACACACACACACACACCTTCCAGCTAGGTTTACAATGAAAGGAGGTCATGAAAGGTACATTTAGGCTGTTAACTTTCAATTGCCAAAATGTGTGTGTTCTGCTTCAAGGAGGAGGGAGAGTCTTGCTAAACCTAGATCTTTGGAAGGAAATGCAAGATTTGCAAAGTACTCTTAGAGAAAAGATATACATTTGACCATATGCATTCAGATTTTTAATCAAGACAGCTGTTACTTAAACAACTGGCCTTGAGAAAAGAAGTTTAAAAAGAAGAAAGAAAAGGCTCAAAGAAGGGTATTGAGCTGACACTAAGGAAAGTCTGGATCCTCATTTCAGCTGTGCCTGTTATGCAAGTCAAGTCTCTTAACCTTCTTGTGTTTTCCTTTTCAAGTGTAAAACAAGGGTAACAATAGCTGCTACAGCATAAAACTGTTATGTGGATAAAAGACATTAAAGTATTTTGAAATTGTAAATGCTCTCTAAGTGTAGGCTGTTATTGTTACATACATGTCAAAAATCCAAACTTATAAGGCAGAAAACTGGGAATTAATTATTTGAATTATAACAGAATCCTCTGCAAGTAATTTAAATGGCAAAGTGGCTTATAAATTTTACAGACATACATTTCAACCATTTTCCAGGAGCATGCATGCCTTTTGCAAAAATAGGTCCACTTTTATTTGGAGTGGCTAATTGTTCTTCCTTAACTGCGGAATTCAAATCCACTGACTCATAATGTACACAGCTGGAGGGGACCTCAGAGATAAGCCAGTCCCACTGAGCATCACCCCTTATTTGTCAAAGCTTTAACAGCTGGGAGGAAAATGGAAAGCAAAGAAAGGCAAGGGGGAAGGCAGGGCGAGGTGTGCCAGGAATCTGACCCTCTTTCCATTTTACCTGCAGAGTGGTGGCTTTTATCTGTTTTTTATTTGTGCTTTCTGGGTAAGATTTAATTTGCAAAATGTGTTTCACTGCCCACTATCCCTCCTCCACTCTCCCAAAAGTTTTAAAGCTGAAGGAGAGCAGAATTTGCCACCCCACAATATTATTCTTCGACATAAGGATCATCTTGAAGAAACAGCAGACATAGAACAACTATGCAGAAGTTCCCCTTTTGTAAGGGGACATTTACATCTCTCAGGGAACTCGCCATCCCTAAGGGTGTCTCCCTCTCTGGACCAGGAAAAAGAGGTGTCTAGATCTCTAGAAACTCTTAGCAATGGAGAAGGAGAGGACTTAAATCTGCCTACCAACCATACTCCAGCTCACAGTGCTTTGCCTGACAGCCACCCATGACTGGCTCCCCACACTCCCAACATCTTTTGTCTTCAGCCAGAGAGGGTATTTAAGGAGGTGGCTTGGGCCATTCCAGGAGTTACTCAGCTTTCTTGGGTCTCTCCTGTGTATGTGGGGGGGCATATGTTATTAAACTTGTTTGTTTTTCTCCTTCCTGTTATTTATTTATTTTTATTACAGCAGGGGTGGGTGGGGGCCTTGGCTAAGAACCTAGAAGGTTACAGGAAAAATTATTTTTCAACCCTTACAAAGCCAACTGCCTTTTTTTTTTTTTCAGATAAGAAACAGGAGGCCAGGGAGGTGAAGCTCTAGTCATTGCTTGGTCTGGGCTAAAGCATCTTCACGACAGACTGTGAGCTGTGTCATATCAATCAGCTATATGTTGTTTCTATGGTCATATATTCAGCAGACATTGAACTAGAAAATATATTTTTCCCCCCTTCAACAACTTTGTGGGGACAGACCTTGTAGAATGAATTTAAGAGAAATGCTACTTTCCCCCCAAGGCCAGACTTTTGCCAAATTATAAAGGAGAAAAAGGCTGACTTGAGTATCCATTAGCTCTGTCTCTCCACCCACCCCTTTTGTTCCCGTGCTCTATTTTGGCATCCACCCTGCAGGAATTCAGTCCTGTCAACTAACCGATAAACTTCCTCATTCAGATAACCGATGACAATGTTGGTCTTGACCTGAGCCCTATGTTCCTGGACAACTGCTGGTTAAGAAATCCTCCCAACCTTTTGCTTTTCAAAACCCTCTCATTCTTTTATGTTTTAGAAAATGGCTTATTGCAAAGCAGACGAAAAACCAAAAATAACCCCATTAAAAACCTGTTTTCATATGATTATTAGATATGGCTCTCTGCCCACCCTTTCTCATGGCTCCCGTAAGAACTGTAGAAGACTCCTTTGTTGACCTGTAATGAGGCCAAACATGTACCTTTCCCCTTTTGCTGGAACCTGCTGTAAGCCCAGATATAGACCCTCCAATGGCCTCTTCTTGGTCTCATAAATAATTATCTGACATTACAACTATTTGTTTCCTTTCAACCAGCTAGACACGGACAGAAACATTTCCTGCTTAGTTGACTGACTGAGACTTCCCAGGAGTACAAAACAATCCCAACTGTAAATCATTCCACGTATTTCTTATCCACTCCTCCTATAAAAGTCTAAGACAAAATCCACTTTGCTCAGACACCCTGATCTTCCAATCTGCAATGCTTTCTATATTGCAATAGCCTGAATAGAATCAATTTTCCTACCTATTCAGTCTTTGCCTTTGATACTTCCTTAGAAAATCTCTTGAGCAATTTATATGTTTAGTTTGTGTTATATTATTTCAGTAATAGATGAGGGAACAGAAGAGTTGGAATCAAATGTCCTCTGTTCTAGTTCAGATCTTTCTGTGTGTTCTCGACCCTTCTGGATCCCCATTTCTTCATCTTTAAAAAAAGACATTGGATTTGATAATGTTCAAGATTTTAACATTCCATGTTAGTTGATAAATTACACCGTAATTGTTTTTAGTTCAATTTATGTATGTGACATGACTCAGGCCTGTGACTAAGTCTTTTACTTTTTTCTACTGCCTGCTCTGTTTAAAGTAGTCGTTACATAATGTTTATTAGTTAAGAGAAAGAGTTATGAGTAGTCTGTAAGCCTCTAAGGTAGTAGGGGATGTTTTACTATAATGCCTTCAATTCTATAAATGTTTATCGAACAACCGACAGCTGGTTTTCCTCGTAGGTTCCAATATGTGATTGTGACTTATGTCTTCTTTTCGAAATTAAATTCAAATTATTCAAATAAGTTTCAAAAATAAAATGTTAGCATATGAGATGTCTATAATCAAATATTCTGTTTTCTTTCATTTGGAAAACTAAGTGGTGAGAAAGTTCTTTAATCTCCTAAGGAGAAGCAGATATATATAACTACTGTTAATGGGGAACCAATGCCAGTAGAAATTGATTTTTTTTTACAGTGCCATTCTATTTATCCATCACTTAGATGATAAAGATGATAATTACAAAATAATAGATATTGAATTGTTAAGGAAAGAGAGATCAAACTTTAAAAAGAGAAAATATCTAAATTCCAAGGAGGCCATCATTTGTGGAAAAGTTGATAGTTCAAGAGCAGGATCTACAGTACCTACTGGGATGTCACTAAACTAATGGGATGTACCCTCTCAAGGTAATTTTCCAACAATTTGGTCCAATTAAAATTACTGCTAAATTAAACAACATGCCTGGCATTGTGCTTTACAAACATTATCTCACTTGTTCCTTACAACCAGCTTATGAGACAGGTACTATTATTATCATCTCCCTGTTGCAGATAAGGATATTACTTCAGCAGGGCTATATCAATTCATTGCCTGAGGTTGGAGAGTCAGGAAATGACACAGTATTCAAAGCCAGATCTGTCTGACTCCAGAGTCCAGGCTCTTAACCACAGTGCTACATTGCCCAATCCTCTAGGAGAGTGAGGAAAATAATGTAAAAAGGATTATCTGGTTTTTAGTTTTATATTTTAATGCATACAGCATCATTAAGACAAGCTTCTACAACTGTATTTATGGGGTATGTGATGTCCAAAAAATCATAAAAGGATACAGCTGACCAGTTGAAAATATCCTTCTAGGTATATTACATCTTCTGCAACATTTGGTTTAGTATACACATGGCATTATAAAACAGGAACTATGTTTTTACTTGGTGAGTGATATGCAGTAAAGACCTAATACAGCAGAACTATGATGTGCAGTTACAGTTAGGGTTTTGTTCTGACTGACATAAAAAGTCAGTCTAAGATAACAACTTGGTATATATGGCACCAGCCCTGAATGATTTTTCTTAATAAAGTATTAAATTGAAATTGAACTTGGTTTGGCCTGTTTGTTGTTATAATTGAGCAGAAACTTAAAAACATTTTTTCATTTATGAAACTTGTTATAACACATGAAAAGATAGCTGTCTAGAATTTTTCTAAAATCTATCACAAATAGACCCTGGTGCTTTGCTATCATTGTGTAAAGTGTCTTTTGTGGTTTTCATATATCTTTCATGTGTAGATTTCAGTACAGTGTAGAGACAAGGCTCCAAAATCAGACCACCAGTTTCTAGCTCTGTGGCCTTGGGCAAGTTGCTTAAACTCTCTGCGCCTCTGTTTTCTTATTTGGAAAATGAGGGCCATAATGTTACCTTCATAATATAAGACACATCAAGTGTCTGGAGCAATTCTTGGCACATGGCTAATTATGCAATAACTTTCAGTTATCATCATCAAACTACTACTAACCCTTGAACAACGATGGAGTTAGGTGTGCTGATGCCCTCCCTCTCAACCCCATACTGTCAAAAATCCTTGTATAACTTGTGACTCCCCCCAGATTTAACTACTAATAGACTACTGTTAGCCAGAAGCCTTATCAATAACATAAACAGTGGATTAATACATATTTTGTATGTTACATGTAATATATACTAGATTCATACAATAAAGTAAGCTAGAGAAAAGAAATGTTATTAAGAAAATCATAAAGAAGAGAAAATACATTTACAGTCCTGTGCTGTATTTATTGGAAAAAGTCTGTAGAGAAGAGGACCTGTGCAATTCAAACCCGTGTTGTTCAAGGGTCAACTGTACTTTGTGGCTTTGTGGAAGGGAATTACAGATATCTGAATAAGAGTAAACAAATGAATATGCTCTGGTGATGACTATGTGATCACCTTCTGTCTAGCATGCTTCATTTTCCTCAAACAGATAATTCAGGATTTTCCAGTGTGAATGGCAAGAAACCCCTAGGCACCAAATGGTGGCTCTTGTACTTACAGAAATAAAGGAATCAAAGAGTAGGAAAGAAGGTAAGAGAGAAAAAGCCCATGTCCAAGTGCACGTAGACCCTTCTCTCTTGTTATTTCTGACCCTCCACCCCTCTCAGCAGCAACAATGGAATTGCTGGGAAAGGTCAGCCAAGGCTAGAGACAGTATTTCTAAACGAGGATGTAAAGCAAACTGCATTGTGAACCAAAAAACTAGGACAAATCATAATGTTTTCCTGAAACCTAAGCATGAATTTTTACTGAAGCATAGTCCAAAATAGAATTACATCTTCAAAATCAAACAAAAACAAAACAGCAAACCCTACCAATAACCCCGCAAAGAAACTTAAAACACAAGTAAAGATTAGTAATTCAAACAACTACAAAACAAAATAGCTTGTTTTGGCAACTAATCAGCCAAAATAAGACTGTCTTATCACCCTTATAAAATTGTAAGTTTCTTGAGGGCAAGGTTTGGGTCATTCATTCATTCATCTGTTTTTATGTGATCTCCTAAAAATATTTAGGACTGTACCGGCTCTATATCGTGTTTTCAATTTCTGCTTTTGGAATTGACATCCTGAAATTTTACATTGTTTGAGTCCCTGTGTGCTGAATCCTATTTCAAGAGAAATAATAATACAAACTTTCAGCTATTTTCAATACCTGTATATCGAGACTAAGATCATTCAATGTGAATAAGATGTTGGGAGTGCTGGTACTGTGACATTTATTGTAAATAAGTCAGGTAGTTCAAGCTTATGTTGGTTAAATTGAACAATTCAGTACTCAAAGTATTTTTTCCTTTTCTCCAACTGGGAAGAATTCATGTTTCCCAACTAGAAAAAACTTCATGTTTCCCCACTTTGACATAAACATTCACCCTTATATTAAGCATAAAAGGCTTTTTCTTATTATAAACAGAAGAAATTTCCATATACCCTTTTTAAAATGTTATATATAAATGCTGGGCTTGGACACAGAGAACTTAATCAAAATCCCATGTTGCTTCAGGGTAGTTATATGCGAAATGCAATTTCCATTGTATTGAAACCTCCATCCTGTAAATATTTATCTATTTTCAAAATTGCCTACATATTTGAAAAGTTTAATTGGTTTATACTCAAGGCACTAGAGAAAGGAAAATTTGCTTTCATAAGACATTTACATGTATTTATTCTGTCCACGTAGAGTACTTCTTTTGAGTGATCATGAAATCTAATGTGAAGTGAAACCATCCCAGCTTTGGTTCTAATGACCAAATTAGAAGAAAAGTAATCAATAATCAATAAATCAATCATTTTGATCACTGTACCTTTTTTCTCTGATTTATCGGAAACTTTTCCTCCAATTGGAGAGTAAGTAGTATCCATGGATTCGGTCCCTCTGTTCCCTTTGCTAACTCCATTTTCATAGAGCTGTCCTTCAACTGGTTGCAACTGCCAAGTCAGGCCGAACAAATGTACTGCTGCAAGAAAACAAGCCATACATGAACTTATTCCAGACTTGCTGAGAAGGTCTCTAAACCAGCTGTTCCTTTTCACCTACAAATGCCATGACCAGTTTTCTTTTAGTTAGGCCAAGCAGCTTAGAGTTTATACCTACATCATACATGTAGTTACTTTTCTAAGGAGCCATTGTTAAAATGTTGAGGCTATAGCTATCCCAGTGATAGCTGTTGGGGCATTAAGGAAGCAACTGCAATGGGATTAGATGCTACTCCTCAACACTGTCAGCCCTTCCTTTCCCATTTCCCTTAGCTGTGGAACTCCACTTTGTATATGGAAACTGCAGAGTAATGGTGGACAGGCTATGGCGAGAACACAGGAGGCCTTTGCTATGGCTTTGTCTGATTCAATTCAATGCAGCCAACACTTTCTGAGTGCCTCGTGTGTGTAAGGTCCTATGACAGCCGCTACAGATGTTAAAATAAAGATGCCCATTAGGGTAGGATTTGGAAATCATACTAGTATAAAATAACTATAATATAATGCAGAGTAATTGACATGATACAGGTTCAATTGCTATCAGAGGATTAAAAAATATCTGGGTTGATCAGAGTGCAGGAAAATGGGCACTCTCATATACCCTTCATGACAGTATTTAAAAAATCATCTTTGTGGAGGGTAATGTGGCACCACTTATCAAAAAACCTTAAAATTTGGCTTACCCTTTTAGCTCACAATTCCATTTTTATGAATTAATTATGAATGTGTACAAACTACAAGGCTATCCATTGTAACATTTAAAAACTAGTAGAAAGTTATGATCAATCTAAATATTTATCAAAAGGAGATTAATGAAATAACTGATGATATTATAAATAATACAAGATTACATTGCTATTAAATCATGTTACAGAAGACTATGAACTGGCATGGGAATAACTATGATGCATCAAATGAAAAACATCAGGCTACTAAACAGTATGAATAGCATGATCTATAATGTGTGTGTATAGATGTGTTGATGTCTGGAGAGAGAAAGGGTTGGGACGATATGTAGCAGCATCTTCACAACATGAGGGCTTATGAAGGGTTTTAATTTTCTTCTTTAGGATTTATGTATGGTCCATCCTTTTTATAATGAACATGGGCAATGTTTGCCAACTGGGGGAAAAGGAATTTTTGTTTGTTTTTTTTAAATGGTTTAGTCTCTCATTTCAAATAAAATAATCCTTACTGATTATTATTATTTTTTAACGATTTTATCTATTTATTCATGGAGACACACACACACACACACACAGAGAGAGAGAGAGAGAGAGAGAGAGAGAGAATGGCAGAGACACAAGCAGGCTCCATGCAGGGAGCCTGATGCAGGACCCGATTCTGGGTCTCGAGGATCACTCCCAGGGCCAAAGGTGGCACTAAACCATTAAGCCACTGGGGCTGCCCTTTACAAATTATTTTTAAAAATAAAAGAAGTGATTTATTTTCTGATGATTGTGGCTAGGACTTTCAGTACTATGTTAAATAACAGTGGTGAGAATGGAATCCGGGTCTGGGTCCTGATTGTAGAGGAAAAGCTGTTTTTCCTCACTGAGGATGATATTACCTGTGGGTTTCTGTATATGGCCTTTACTATGTTGAGGTATGCTCCCTCTAAACCTACATTGTTGAGGGCTTTTATCATGAATGGATGTTGTACTTTGTCAGATGCTTTTTCTGCATCTATTGACATGGTCATATGGTTCTTATCCTTTTATTAATGTGGTATATCATGTTGATTAATTAATCAATTTACAAATTTGTAAATGTTGAATCACCCTTGCAACCCAGGAATAAAATATCACCTAACACCTGTCAGAATGGCTAAAATCAACAACATAAGAAACAACAAATGTTGGAGAGGATGTGGAGAAAGGGAAACCCTCCAAACTGCTAGTGAGAATGCAAACTGGGGCAGCCACTCGGGAAGACAGTATGGAGTTTCCTCAACAAGTTAAAAATAGAACCCTACAATCCAGCAATTGCATACTGAGTATTTACCCCCAAAATACAAAAACACTAATTCAAAGGGATACATGCAATCCCATGTTTAAATTATTTACATTATTCACAACAGCCAAATCATGGAAATAGCCCATGTCCAGCAACTGATGAATGGATAAAGGAGATGTGATATAGATATAGATATGACGGAATACTACCTAGTCATAAAAAGAATGAAATCTCGCATTTGCCAAGACATGGATGGAGCTAGAGAGTATAATGCTAAACAAAATAAGTTGGTCAGCGAAATAAATATCATGATTTCACTCATATGTGGAATTTAAGAAAAAGAACAAATGAGCAAAGGGAAAAGATGAGAGGGAGGCAAACCAAGAAACGGACTCTTAAGCACAGAGAACAAACTGAAGACTACCAGAGAAGAGGTAAGGGGTGTGGGTCAAATAGGTGATGGAGATTAAGGAGGGTACTTGTGATGATCACCAGGTGTTGTGTGGACGTATTGAATCACAATATTGCACACCTGAAACTAATACTACACTGTATGTTAACTACCTGGAATTACAATAAAAACTTAAAAAAATAAGTGGTTTAAAAGAACAGATTAAAATTGGCTTGGCTGATCAGGGATGTTAATGAAATAGGATTAGAGATGTACCTCGAAAAATGTGTAGGGTTTTGACAGGTGACAGCAATGGGTAGAGTGAGGGGGCAGGCTGAATAAAACACGAAGTTGAAAAGCACAGCATGTATTTGGGGCAAAGGAAGTGGCTGGGGTTGGCTGGAGTATAATTATGTATAGATGGTAGTGGAAGTCAGGGCTCAAAGGGAGGATTAGGACCATATTGTGGAGAACGTTGAATGCCACACTTACATATTTGAATTCAATTTATTAGGCAGCAGGGAGGCATTGCTATTTTCTGAGCAAATGAGTGTTATGATCAGTTTTCTTTAGGAAGATTAATTTGATAGCAATGGGGAGCACTGACGATTTCTAGGTAAAGAAATGATATCATCAGAGCACCCTTTGCGGAAAGATAAATCCAATACTAGTGTGGAGAACGATGAATTGGAGGCCCAAAGAGTTGGCAAGAACACAAATTGGGATGGCACTGCAATAATCTAGGTGAGAAATAATGAGCGTCTCAATTAGGGCAGTGGCAGTGGGAATGCAAAGAAGGCAATTCCTTAAGGAGAAATTGCATAAATATCTTCTCAGGGTTTGCCAACTAGTTGTGTGTGTGTGTGTGTGTGCGCGTGTGCACATGTGTGAGTACCTGCATGCACACATGTAAGTGTGCTGGGGCAAGAGTAGAAAAAAATTAGGGAAAAGGAGAACTCTAAGGTTTAGGTTTTGAGCCTGAGTACCTGAAAGCACAGTGCAAGGATTAACAGAGTTAAGGGATTCTGCACTTAGCCAGCACTAGCTACAGATAACTGGTGCAGCAGATGTGTTTGTTGAATGACTAGTTGGTTTGGGGCAGGATGGGGTGATGGGAGAAATATAATGAGTTCACCTTTGGAGGTGCTGGGTTCCACACACCAATGGGCTATCCAGATAGTCGTGTTCAACATAGGAGTTTTGGAGATTTGAAGTTCTGGTGAAGTATAAAGGCTAGAACCAGACTGTGGAATCATGGAAGCACAGAGACAACAGCTGACACTGAGAGTAAATGAGGTGACTGAGGGCAGATAATGTTGGAAGAAAACAATAACTAGGACAGGATCTGGGGAAATCCTTTAATCTGTTTTCTCATTGCAATTTTAAACATCAACCAAATCTTACCGAAAGGAAAAAAAAACGTGGATCTGTTCATAATCTATCTAACATTTTCCTTTATGTTCCTTAGGCAGAGTGAAAGGGGCTAATTTGTATGTCTAATACTCATATATAGTATATGGATTAGCAACCGAGAACAGGAAAGCTAGCCAGATAGCCTATTTAAAAATCATTCATCCACTTTTAGTTGGAGCTAGAGATTTCTAACACCTACCTCCTAATTTATCCTTAAAACTTTTAAGCATTTAATTGGTTTCTACCCTTTTCTTTGGATTAAGGCCAGTACTGCCTGATGAATTTCTCTTGCAATTATTGGAAACCACTGAAACTCAAATGATCATTATTCTGAGTAAGGTACAGTATGGCAAAAGACATAAAGTATGGTTGGTTTAACATACTCCAATTAAAGGGGTTTATTAGTTTTTAAAGAAAATTTTGTCTACTCTGTTCCCCAAATAATGTGAATATGATGGATGTTAAAAGCCATATTGAAAATGTGTTGGATTCCCTTGGTTCCGTTACTGTTGTGAAATTAGATTGGCCGTAAGGAACAAAAGGCATAGTAGTTTTGATTTTGAAGATCAAGGAGGATAGTTTATATACTTTAAGTTAAATCCATGTCTTGAGGACAGTCAAAAATGACAGAGAAAATGCTTGTGCTGAGAATCACTTCAAAATAATAAGGCAAGGATTAATTTTTCACCATCAAGTGAAATGGACTACTTCCAACCAATCAAGACAGACAAAGAGGTGTGGGCACATTTAGTAGAATATCCTTTGAGGGTAGTGAAGCTTTATCATTTTTTGAATTTACTTTGTCTTTTCCAGGCAATAATCATTTTGTGATATATATTTGTATGAATACATATTGCAAGTTAATTTACTTGCTACAGGTTATGGGTACCAAAGCAAGGCTACTTGGTCTTTTTTTCTCCTCCAAACTGAACTTCCATATGCTGATTTGAGAAAGGAAGTCAGAAAGTATGTGGAGGGTAGACTAAGGTAACTAAGCCCAGTCTTTGAGTTCTGTTAGAAATAAGTAATATTTTGTTTGTACTAAGACCAATAGATAAAATTATGTTGGCCTTTGGGACATACCAATACTAGAAAGATATGGTGGTACTTCCTATGGGGATGTTATTAATTCATTCAACAAATATCTACAAAGTATATGCTGGGCACATTGGGAACGTTGGGAAGACAGACAAAGGTAACAAAAATATTTAACAGTCAGGACACCAGAGGCTGACCAATATGGAATGGGATACAAACAACCAATATAGCCTCACCAGGACACACTGATTGCATATCAACCTTGGATGCAGGATGAAGATACAGAATCTTGAGCTTCTAGAGGATGCCCATCCAGATCTATGCCACATATTTTCGGCCAGTTTTGAGGCAAATCTCACAAATCCAAGTATAAACATTATAAGCCAACTGCTAGAATTAAGGGTATAACTAGTAATGAACACACTGGCAGTATTAAATTATATTCATAGCTTGATTCAACAAATATTTTTTGCATGTCTACTTGTGCCAGGCACTGTTTTTCTAAGTTTACAGCAGTGCATAATCTCTACTTTCCCAGAACTCATATGAAAGGGTGGTGGGTTAAGACATGCAGGCAATGAATAAATACATGATATAATTAATATAATGTAGCTGTGTGGAAACAAAGAAGCAAATAAATGAAATAATGTCATGTAGTTATAAGTGCTATGAAGAAAAAAGTAAGTAAGACTGGTCAGGGAAGGCTTCTCAGAGGAGGTAATATTTGAACCCAGGTTTGAATGAAGTGAAGCCATATGAATATTTAATTGAACAGCCTTTCAGGAGGAAGGAACAGCAATTACACAAAACTCTTAAGTTTTGTGTGTAATGTGTGAGGAACACTAAGGGCCCAGTAGGAGTGAAGCTCAGTGAGGAAGACGAGTGAGTGGTATGAAGACTTTTAAAGTGAAGGACTGTACCCATGATTCTGCTGTCTCTGTGCTCTAACCAACTTCACAAACTGGTCATTAATAAACATTACAAGGGAACAAAAGTAACAAAACTAAATCACACATACTGGAACATACACCTCCAAAAGAGCAATGCTAGTTCTAATACGTCTTATATAAGTACTCCTGATGCAAAGTCAAAGCTGTTTCTCCTAAAGACATATATAAAAACAGACATCCTCAATGAGTAGGGGGACATCCCAGATCTGGGATGGAGAGATTCTAGATCTCTCCAGGAGTACCAGTCCCATATAATACTTCACTGAAATTCAATGGCTGGACAGAACGTGTATGCCTATTCACATAGTCCAGGAATAATGCCTTTTCAGCTTATTAAAAATGGCAGTCCCTAAATGCTCTAGCAAATATTCCTTAGAACAGAGTCCTGTACATTCGATAATTATTATCCTTCTTGGTTCATCCCATTGCAAAAAGCTATGCTCTGAAATTATAAATTTATTACAAAGGCAACAAATGGAATACCTCACCGTCCCCAATTGCCAAACTGGATCAACCACATTGGATCTCAAGGCAGGCTAACTTTAGGAGAATAAGCTCTTCTTAACTTGCACATTTCTTGAGGCTGAAAGCTCTGAATCTTTTTGCAGTTACTTCTCTGCATTCTCTGTTAGGATGTTGGGTTTTTTTCTCTTAAATAAGATTGAAGGCCTCTATTAATATTTATAATTGATGCTGCTTCCTCATTCCATTCCCCTTCAAAAGGCAAAAATATTCACTTATAAGAGAGACCATAGGAAATGTTCCAGAAGTAGATGCAGGAAATACATGCCAAATAACCTAGGTTTGTACTGTCCAACGCTGTAGCCACTTGCCACAAGCATTTGAAATGTGGTTAGTCATTAGTAGTTGAACACTTAATATGAAAGAAAAAATAGAATATATCAAATTAATTTTTATACTGACTACATATTGAAATGACAATATTTCAGTTATCTATCAATTAAATAAAAATTTTAACTAATCCCAACTGTTTTTTTTTTACATTTTTTAATGTGGCTACTATGAAATTTTAAATTACATATGTGGTTTGTTCTGTATTCGTATTGGCCAGTGCTGATCTTGACTATCTAGAACATGCCACAAAGAGATAGGATGTTTCTCTTTCAGCACCCTATCATAGGACCTACCATGTTATATTGAAGGTATCTATGTGTCTGCTTCATCACTATTAACGTATTCAAAAGGTATGGCCCACATCTTCTTAATTTTTCTATCCCTGGTATCTAACTCAGTGCCTGGTAGTTAGGAAATACTCTACTTATACACTGCTGATGGGACTATAAAGTGGTAAGGGAGCTTTAGAAAGCAATTTTGTGATATAGGTAAAAATGTAAATTGGGAATGTCCCTTGGCCAAGGAATTCATAGTGGGTTTCCACGAATCTACTAAAGAAAAAATCATATATAAGGGAAGCCTGGGTGGCTTAGTAGCTTAAGCATCGGCCTTTGACTCAGGTAATGATCCCAGGACAAGCCCCACATTGGGCTCTCTGCTCAGTGAAGAGCCTGCTTCTCCCTCTCCCTCTGCCTTCCCCCCCCCACCACTTGTGTGTGTGCTCTCTCTCTCTCTCTCTTCCTCTACTCAAATAAATAAAATCTTTTTTTAAAAAAAGAACTAATCACGTAGGTGCATGAACAAGGAAATTCAACACAACATTGTCAATATAATGACTGTTAATATTGTAAAAAATATTAACATCTCTGAGAGTGGTATACCCGTACTATGAAATCTTATGTAAGAATGAAAAGGACTGATATCAAGAGACTGTCAGATTGAAGGACGCTAAGGAGACATGACAATTAAATACAATGTGGGATCCTAGATAGGATCCTAGAACAGAGAAAAAAGGAAAAACTGGAGAAAGCAGTATTAAACTCTGAGTTAATAGCATCATACCAATGTTCATTTCTTACTTTAATAATTGTACTATGGTTATGCAAGATGTTAATATTGGGAGCTGAGTGACAGGTACACAGAAATTCAGAGCTGCATCTGCCCACTTTTCTGTAAGTCTCAATTTATTTCAAAATAAAAACCCTAAAAAGAAAAAGAATAGATTCAGTGGCATAGTAGTTAATACTGATTTACAAGAGCCAATTGTGCACACATCTTCCTAATTCCACCTTCAGTGACTTCATGTGGGTAGTTGAAATCACCCATAGTGGGTTTATTAACAGTCCAGGAACCAGCAAACGTTGCAAATCTTTTTTTTTTTTTTTTTTTTGCACAGAGAGCTGGTTGTTAAACATTTATCAGCATACCACTGGTTGACCTACACGTACTGACATGAAAAGAGCTCTAAGATTTGTATAAAAAAACATTGCAGAACAATGTATATCCAATGATCCTATTTTAGTAAAAAAATATGTATCTCTTCATATATAAATACATACAAAGAGAACGGAAAGGATTATATACCAAACCATTGATCTTTAGAGTGGGGAGCTGGAACTTAACATTTTCATAATAATGTTAGAGTCTTTTACAATGATAATGTATTCATGTATTGTTATATAATAAAAAAATAGTAGGTGCTCAAAAAACCTTTTTTATTTTTTATAATTTTTTTAAAGATTATTTATTTGAGAGAGAGAGAGCAGGTAGTGAGGAGGGGCACAGGGAGAGGGAGAATCTCAAGCAGACTCTGATCAGCCACATACAGGGCTTGATCTCAGGATAGTGAGATCATGACCTGAGCCGAAACCAAGAGTTGGACACTTTACCAACTACACCACTCACGTGCCCCATGCACAAACCTTTTGTTAAATCTGAATGAATAGATGCATTGTTTTGTTCATTCTCTTGTGTTACTATTCTTTCTAAAATAAAGCTTTTCTAAACAATTTAAAGCAGCAGAGCAATCCAGCAATTAAATAGGAAAAAAAATCCAAACACATAAAACATAAAACAGAACTCTTGATTAAAAGGGATTGGAGTTAGAAAACAGTTGCCCCCAAACTCCAAAGACATGGTTTGAAATCTACTAGTCTCAAAAATTATCCTCAAAATATCTGAACAGGAAAAATTTGGGTGCTTTTTTAAAAAAATATTTTATTTATTTATTAGAGACACACACAGAGAGAGGCAAAGACATAGGCTGAGGGAGAAGCAGGCTGTCTGCAGGGAGCCCGATGTGGGACTCGATCCCGGGTCCCCAGGATCATGCCCTGAGCCAAAGGCAGACGTTCAACCACTGAGCCACGCAGGCGTCCCAATTTGGGTGCTTTTAAGAACTTTTTTTTGGCAGTTCAATGCACTGTAACACCTTTATTGCTATTGTCAGGACATATGAAACCTTTCATATTATTCTGCATCTTTCGGTATTTTGTGCCCATTCTCTTATAGATAATGTTAAAACCCACTTAACAACAAGATAAATTGGGCTTTGATATCAAATACACCAGCAAACCTTGGATTCGCACTATGTGTAAGGCAAGCAGAACTTTGCTTTCAGGGAATTTATCTTGCACATTGGAATGTACACACATATTCCGCTAAGGATGGTGTATCTATTTGTTGCAAGAATTTTTTGATGTTACTTTGTAATTCTACTAAATAAACCTATTTGGAAAGTTTGAAACCTGTCTCACAAACAAAATCCTGCCCATAACAGATGATGTCATAAGTTTCAAGTCCTGCCAAGATAAAAGCACGTGATATTTTCAAGATAATTTGCTTTTCCTGTCAGCAACCCCCCCCCCCCCCCCCCAGGCATAGCTTGCTTCATGTCCCTTCAGGCTGGGAATGCTACTGCTTTTGCACTCTACTTCCAAAGCTTGTCAGAGCTACAGATCGACTTGTATGTTGAACAGTTCCCTTCCTGAAAAATATGCCAAGTACATTACTCAGATGGTGACCCCTGATGACTTTCAGGCTTTCAAGTTAACTCCTATGGGAAGCCATCTCACCAGACCGATAGTTCAGTGGACACCGTGTGAAGCTAGATGCTTCTGCAGTAAGGAACATCACTGCAGAAATAAATGCTATTTGACTTAAATGCTGTGACTGCTAACATTACAGAAACCAGGTTACCTTTCTACCTTAAAATAAATCCCATTTTCATTATATTAAACATCAAATTGGTATATGAGTGAACTATAGCTCTTTGATAAATTACCTTCAGATCTTGGTTTTATCCAGGTAATAACCAGATTACATGCAAGATTGAAAACCATTAGTTTTCAGAGAAGCATTTTTCAAGAACTAAATAAAGTAAGCAATGCATGTTTATTTATGGCATCTTACTTTTGCCTCAGCCCATTTCATTCACGTTTTCTCTCTTCTTTTCCCCCTTAGGGTTATACGTATACATTTTCTACTAAAAATATTATCTGTGCTTGCACTACCTCATGAACATAAATAAAACATACTTAACTGTTCCTTTTCAAAGTAATTTGAATGGAGTCAATATGGCTTTGAGGTCCCTCTCACACATTTTTGAAAGCCTGAAAAGCTGTCATGGTGGGGCTGGGTAAAAGTTCCTTAGAAAGAAAGGACTTCACTAATTTAAATAAAAGAAGCAAAAAAAAAAAAAAACAGGTCAGGTTTCCTTGATCTGGTGTACATAACACATATTGCAAGTCTGCCATGGTGAAACAGTAAATTTCAATGCCAAATGAAGAAAAGCTTGAGGTGGTAAAACAGAGGAACCGAGGACACCTTTCTTGTTGAGCCTCATGGCTTGAAACCCTACCTTTACTTTCCTAAATGAAATGAATTATTCTGTATTGCAGCATACGATTTTTTTTCTTTTTAGCCTTAGTATGGTCCTAGTTTTATATCCAGTATCAAGGCTAGAAAAGATTCTATCAAGGTAATAAATCATTTTAATATCCCAGTTCTATATTATAGTATCTTAAAACTTTCATTTACTATGTATTTTATATTTTCCATTCCCAGGCTCCAGCAATATTTATAAATAACATGTCTATTTGGGTATCTTATCACAGGTGTAATATATGATCTCCATTTGCAGTTGCATAACGGGCCCATCTGTGTATTCCTTATCAGACAGACACAATTATTTAGTGTTTTCATCTCAAGTCACAGCACCAATAAGTGCTCTCCATAACTCAAATTGTACTTACTTTTGTATTATTATTTGCTTTGTGGAGTCAGGGGGAATCAGCGGCATAATGATGGGATAAATTTTTTTCAAAAAAACCCATTTAATTAATAATGCAGCAAAAATAGCCACTTGGCCAGGAATCAGCACTTTTTCATTCTTCTTTAAAATTTTTCTTTTTCTTTCCATTTTACTTCATTTCCTGCTCAGCAAATTCTCCTTTTTGCTATGGTCCAAATTACTGCCTATTACTTTATTATTATTGATGGCTGGTTTGAGTGCTATTCGTAATAATATCCATATTCTTTTAAAAGATCCAGATAAAACTGGTGAATATACAGAATGAGACACAGACCTATATGAAAGCCCTCTCCTGTTACCCATTTGCCCTGGATGTATTTAAATTATAAAAATGGAAATATATTCATTGATTTATGTCATCAACTCGTGGTAGCTGGTGTTTTAAAACTCACTTTTATGATTTAGCATCAAGTCATGATATCCACAGATACATGGTATCTGTTCTACAAACTTTTAGATGTTGAGATTTTTAGGACTTGAATTTCTATTACCTGATTATTCACAGTTAGCAATGAAGAGCAGGCCTTATATGAGGCTGAGGAATCAGGAGATAAAAATGTTCTCATTTCTATTATCTTATTTAGATGGAAGACAGATGAGTGGTAGAAAACCATAGCTGCCTTACCCAATTTGATAAGATTGGGGAGAAAACAGAGAACAGAGTGATTATAATGACGCAGTTTGTTCTGGGTTTCCTGAGGTGGCACCAGAACAATGTGCTTCTGGAAAAGTCACTGATGTTTGGGCTTGATTCATTACCAGGATCTTTCAAGCTTTCCCTTCCTTTCATGCAATAGTTATTTGTTGCCAATTACTATGTATTACACACTATTGTAGGTTCTAAGAATACAACAGTAATTGCTTGGTTATAACAAGCCTTGCCCTCCTGGAGCTTATAGTTTATCTAAAGGGAGGCAGTTATCATGGGGTAGTTAAGGGCAAGGACTCTGAAGCCAAGGTGTCTTGTTTCAAATCCCAGCTCTGCTACAGTTAGCAGAGTGACCTTGGGCAAATTACTTAATCCCTGTGTCTCAGTATTCTCACCATTAGATTTGCATGATAGTAGTATCTTCCCCATAGGGTTCTTGTGAGGACCTTGTAGATCAGTACATGTAAGGTACATAGAAAAATGCCTGGCACATAATAAATGCTCAATAAATGTTATGACTAAAGTTTTATTATTTAAAACATCATTATTTATTATTTATTATTTATTATTTATTATTTATTATTATCCCTGGCTAAGTCTCCCCTCAAGCTAGCCTTTCCAAAACCATGTTGGAACTGGAGAGAGGCCAGGTCATTTGCCTATTGGACTTTCTACTTTCCTGCCCTAGAAAAGGTTTGCCTTCTTCTAGTGAGAGCAATGTAGAGGGACTGAGGTCTCTAAGAGAATTTTAGCAGCCATCTTCACACAGCTGCATAGCAGAATAAAATGAAAGCAAAAAACCTCATGTAATTTCCTAATTCTAGACCTTGGACTTAATTTAGAACAGACATTCATTTCTCTCCTTTCCCCACTAACATTCCCCAAAGCTGCTCATTTCCTTTTCTCCACCATCATGATCACTGAGGTTTGGAAGATATATAGATTTTGGGTTCTCTTGGTAAAATGTTTCCAGAAACGAGAGCATTCTTAAGATCTGTAAAGTTGTCATCATTCTTTAAGTAGAGTGTACTTTCTACAAAGATTAGCAGAAAGTGGTTAGAGTCTCATTTTATGAAACAGACCTGAGAGTTTTCACAGGGCATGAAATGGGTCTCAAGGACATTTTCAGCTGAGTTACCTAGTGAAATATGCATTTCTGGTGATGGATCAACTCCAGTAAATTGATCTGTGCAGGTAAGGAGATCTGTCTGGAACATCATAAAGTCATGGTATGTTAGAGCTCAAAAGGACCACAGACTACTATAGTTTGGAAGAGAGGGAGGTAGTAACTTTATAGTGGAGAAACCTAACACTACCTCAGCCAAGTGACGAAGGTTAACATCATCAGTGACAGCATGCACATGATAGCATGTATCCCTGATATGATGTGATGATAATGACAATTCTGTGGTCTTCTTCCATAACCCCAGTCTCAACATGAGAATATCAGCAGAACTCAAATTGAGGGCCAATCTGCAAAAAAGCTAACCAGTGCTACTCAAAACTGTTAAGGTCCTCTAGAATAGGAAACTGTCACATATCAGAGGAGGCTAGGGAAACATAACACTGAATGTAATATCCTGCCCTGGATGAGATCCTGGAACTGAAAAAGGATACTGAGGAAGAACTGGTAAAATCCAGATTAAGTATCAATTTCAATTAATAGTAATTATCAATGTTGATTTCTTTGTAACAAATGTGCCATGGTGATGCAGGAAGTTAGTAATAGGAGAAACCAGATGAAGAGTACATGGTTATCTTAGGCCACCTGGGTGGCTCAGTGGTTGAGCATCTGCCTTTGGCTTGGGTTGAGATCCTAGGGTCCTGAGATCGAGTCCCCCATCAGGCTCCTTGCAGGGAGCCTGTTTCTCCTTCTGCCTATGTCTCTGCCTATGTCGCTGCCTCTTTCTGTCTCTCATGAATAAATAAATAAAATCTTTAAAAGAGAGAGAGAGAGAGAGAGAAAGAGAGAGAGAGAGAGAGAGAGAGAGAGAGAGAGAGAGAGAGGAAATGCTTGCCCAAGGACATGCAGAGACTAGCTTCTCTCTTATTCAGGACCAGGAGAAGATGTGATCCATTTTTCCTATCCAACTACATTTAATACTGAAGTAATTTAGGTGGAATATTGGGCTAATGAGGTCAAAGTTATAGGTTAAATTTTTATGCCAACCAGGTGCTTTTGCATAGAGGAAAACTCTGCTCTTTGCCCACACACTGATTATTGAAACTAATTTTGCCTATCCATCTTAGGTAAGTGCATAGAAAAGAACTGGAACTCTGTAACAACCCTCCATCACTTCAAAATACATGATCAATGGAATCATCTTTTTATATGGATGCTACTTTACTGGATTAGTGGATCACATGTAACTGAAGTCATATATATGCTATTATTTTATATTGATTTTACAATCTCTTCTCGTTTTCATCCCAACCTTCTTAGCATTTGTGTTAAACCTGATCACTTTGTTGTCTAAAACCTTCTTTTCTATCTTTGAAATAGATTCAAGTTTTGCTTTAAAGAAAACATAGACAGTGGGAAGCTTATTGAACTTCATATAACCCCTGAAAATAGGTCTAAAATTTTTCTTAATATTTCTTGAAATGTCTTGCCAGGATATCAGGAGATGTGGGAATATGGCAGTCTCTCAGTTTTAATTCGTTTCCCCATGGTTTAAAATTGTAATTTTGATTCTTTATTCATTGTTAAGATATGCAGTTTATGTTAAAATCTTTAACATATGAAAATTTTCATAAATCAATAAACATCAGGTGAACCCTCTAGGAGAAACATGGGCAAAAGACATCAATAGGTAATTCACAAAAGAAGAAATGCAAATTAGCACTGACATTTTAAAATGTTCAACCCTAGTGGTAATTTAAAAATGTAAGCTAAAACATTGAAATATAACCTTGCCAATCAAAATGGCTTTTTTCTTTCCTTTTTTTTTTTAAATAAATGATGACATCAGAAGTATTCAAGGGTTCAGGGAAATGAGCACTTTGTATACTGCTGCTAGGAGTATAAATTGTTGCAAAACGTTTGGACAAAGTGGTAATATATATCTAAAGTATTGGAAATGTTTTTAAACATTTTGATCTAGCACTCCATGTTTAAAAATTTATACTAAGAAAAGGATCCAAAAAGATTTGAGAACAACCATGTTCAATATGATGTTGCATATACTACTAAGATATTGAAAAGTATTTAAATGTCCAGCAAATAGGGGTCGATTAAATCAGTAACTATAACCTATATAATAGATACTGTTACCATTAAAATACTGTTGTAGAAAAATATTAAATAATAAATATATTCATAGGTTATACAACTGTATTTATTATATGAGCTCTTTTTTTAGATGCCATTTAGTGTAATAAGTGAGGGCATAGGCTCTTTTTGAAAAGTTAGATCTGAAGAGTGATGGCTCTCCCACTAACTTCCTGTGCAGTTTGGCACAAGCTACTTGACCTCTCTGAGTGTCAGTTCTCTCATATGTTAATTAAAAATAACAATATTTAATTTGAAAAATATGACTATGCATAAAGGGACCTATGTGAGTTAAAGTACAAATCATGTCCATTTCTAGAAAGTATGTGCCCACTTATTTTTTAGTATTACTAATAGATTCACAGATTCTTTTGTTGTTGTTGTTCAATGTTTAATCCATTACCATCACTGTTCTTTTTGAAGCTCAAATTTGGCCAGTGGGAGCCCCTTCAAATTGGTTTCTGTGTCATTTTGACATGTCTTGCTTTTGAACACAATGTTTCAGACTTACCTTGCACTTCCTTTCACTGCCACAGACCTAGAAACAGCCATTTCTTCAAAAAGCTTTTAAGAGAAAATGTACTTAGAAACCTAAGTCTGGGCATTGCTCATTGCAATGGGGTGTCATTGTTTTTAAGTCCTTTAAGGGGACAAAGCAGAGATATATACACATAGAACAAAATTTTTAGCTTTTATTACCTCGTTTGTTAACATATATGCATACATATACATGTATTTATGTATATTCACACATACATGTATATACACACATATCTATCTGTATGTTTTTTAAAGAATGAGTTATTTATGTCCCTAATATTAATCCAATATCGCAGAGTTCTTTCCTTCCCCCATTCCATATTTTTATCTTGTTTTCCACACAGTGAACACTGTTCTCAGTAACATCAATCTTTACTCATTTATCGTACAAGACACACAAAACAGTATTAGAATCAATATACCAAGACCACTACCAGAACTAAACCTACTAAGTAAAATTAAAAGTTTGTTTTTGTCATTAGAATATGTCCTTCTTGGAGTGTACAGTTATGTATTCAAGAGGATGAATCTTTCTAATACATAAAGAACTCTTAAAATTTGAGACAAAGAAGACCAAAAAATAAAAAAAACCCAACAGAAAAATGGACAAAAGACATGAACTGTATACAGTTCACAAAAAGATCTTTAAACATATGAAAGGATGTTCAGCTTCATTCATAATACAAAATTAAACTACAATGAGATATGCTTTCTAACCTATCTCACTGACAAATATTCAAAAGCTTGCAACACACTCCTGTGGTAGGTCCACAGGGACACTGGCACTCTTGCCTATTGCTGGTTGGTATTCTGAATAGTATACAACTCCTGTAAAGCAGATTCATGCAGAGGAACTACTTACCTTTTTTTTGTTTTAATATTTTATTTTATTTTATTTTTAAGTAGGCTCCATGCCTAACATGGGGCTTGAACTTATGACCCTGAGATCAAGAGTCGTACGCTCTAGTCACTTGAGCTAGCCAGGCATGCCAATTTTATTTTTTAAGCTGCTTACTATTTTTTAAACTTTCCTCTGTTTCAATGGTTAATTCCTCTTACCTATTTTGCATGCTTGCCCTGACTTCTTTCTTTAAAATTTTTTTTGAGCATAGCAGATACAATGTTACATTAGTTTCAGGTGTTCACCATAGTGACCTCTCTCTATGTTGTTAAGCCATGCTTACTGCAAGTATAGCTCCCATCTGTCACCATACAATGAGATTACAATATCACAGACTATATTCTGTATCTTGATTTAAGGTGGCTTGTGGTCTGCCTATTGATTTTTAACCACACTTTATTTTTCTATTATTTTTCTGTTTTCTACACCATTAATTTGTGCTTTATCTTTATTACTTCCTTTCTTGTGCTTTCTTTAGTTTATTTTATTGCTTTTTAAAGCTTTATTTCCATTTTTATTGATACAAATTTTCCTCATAAATGGTTTAATTGTATCACATACATCTTGACACATGGCGTGTTTATCATTTCTAAGAAATTTTGTAATTTTAGGTTTTATTTCTCCTTTTACACAAGAGGTGTTTTTTTATTTTAAAAATTTCCAGGTGAATGAATTTTTCTTTTTTAAAAAACTTTCTTATTAAAATCTAGTTTCACTTCACTGTGATCTGGGAGTGTCTGTATTATTTCTACTTTATGAAATTCACTGAGGTTCCTATTGTGACCTAATATAAGATCAAATTTTGTGAATGTTTTGTGAGCACTTATGAAGTAAGTTATATTCTCTATCAAGATGTTAAGTTCAATACATAGCCATAAGATCTTATTGATTTTGCTTTTTCATTTACTAAGTTTCTGTCCATGTGACCTAAGACTGGTAGGTTAAAATTTCTTATTACTAGTTTTTTGTTTATTCCTTTTTGCATCTTTTGCAGTTTCTGCTTTATAAAGGCAGCTATTGGGTTATTGTGCACAGATAGTCATGGGACTTCATAGAGTAGGCTCTTTGTTGTGATTTATGGTTTTTGGCTTGAGTTCTACTTTGCCTGAAATGAAGATTATAAGACTTGTTTTCTTACTGTTTCCATTTACCTGGTAAATTCTTTAATTTTTAGCTATTTCTGACTCCTTTATTTCAGGTGTGTCTCTTGTAAACAGCATAGAATTAGGTTTTACTTTGTGGCCTATTTTGAAAATCTCTTCCTTGTAGTAGGTGAGTTAAACCCATTTACGTTTATTGATATGACACAACTGTACCATATTATTTATGTTATACAGTATTATGTTAATTCTACTGTATTTCTTCATGTAGCTTGTTTTATTTGGTTTCTAAATTTTTCTTTTGGTACTTAGGGAGGTTTTTATTTTTGTTCTATTCATTACCTTTATGCTGTTACCTTTTATAATGCCCACATTCCCCTTCTGCTTGCTTGATCTACTATTTGGTTTGACAGCTTGAAATTATATTTTGATCCTCTATGTGTCAATCAATGAGCTTATTTTACTCTTCCCTTTTCTCCTTTCAGTTTTATCTGAATTATTATTACTTTATTAAAATATGTAACATCTACATACTATTTTTCCATACCGTTTTCCCATCTTTGTCCCCATATTTGTTATAATCATCTTAAATCCACAATGAAATAGATCTAATTTTCACCATCTGTCCTTTTGCCAAAGATCCCTTCATCATCTCTTAGTTGGATAAAGTTTATTCTCTAAATCATAAGTCAATAAACTTTAACCCTTAGCCTAATCTGGTGTGTTGCTCATTTTTGTATGGCCCATGAGCTAAAAATTACTTTTACATTTTTAATAGTTGAAAAAAATAGAAAGAATACCAATATTTTAGGATATGTGAATATTTTATCAAATACAAATTTCAGGTGTCCATAAAATTTTATTGGAACACTGTCTCTCATTCATTTACATATTGTCTATGGCTACTTTTGGTTTTAAGTTGAATACTTGTGACAGACACCATGGGGCCTGCAAAACTTGACGTATTTACTGTCTGATCCTTCACAGAAGAAGTTTGCTGACTCCAAATCTAGTATGGTTTGCAAGCACAGCATTCATGAAATTCTGGCATGCTTAAAACTGTTCTTCTATACCCGTAATAATTGAAAGACGGCTTGTTTGAATAAAACCCGTGGCTCATATTCCCTTTTTGGAGTTTATCTGAAAATGTTGCTCTGTACTTACTTTGCTTTGTCTGTTGTCAAGATGTCTGATGCCAAACCTGACTTTTCTTTCATTCCTCTGTAAATGACTTATCCTGCTCTAAGGCCCAGGAGGTTATTATTTTTTTCTTTATCATTAGAGGCTACTATTTTTACTAAGCTATGACTTGGAGTTGGCTGTTTTGAATCAGATTTCCAGAGTCCTTTTGGTTTTTCTATTAAATGCTCGCAGTCAGGTCTTTTATTTCCCAAAAGTTTCCTTTGATTACAGTTTTAAATATTAGTTCTCTGTCATTGTTTAGTTTTGCTTCATTGGGAATGACAATTATATGTAGTCTGGATTGCTTTGCCTATCTTCTATAGCAATCACTTTCTCTGATCTCTTTTACCTCATCATTTCTATGCTGCTGTCTTCACTATTCTAGTGCCTTCCATCACTGCATCTCATTTATTTTCAAATCTTTTCTCTCCTGGTCACCATTCTATATAGTTTTCTTTTTCAAGATGATTTTTGTCTTTTCCTGAAATTTATTTTCCGAGTTAAGTCAACTCTGATTTTGCATCTTCCTTTTGCGCATTTCTGTTCTGGGTTTTAAAATTTATCGTTTGAGTGAGGTTTTTTTTTTCATATCTTCAAATATTTGTTTAAGGATACTGAAGATTGATGCATTTGGTTGCAGTTTTTCTTCTGCTTTGGGGTGGTTATTTGGAGAGGTTCTTCATCAGCTGACAGGATTCTTATTTTTTCTTCTTATAGAAAACTTTGTGTGTATGTTGTTTGCCTTTTTAATGTTCATTCTGAAATATTTTCCTAGGTCAGCAAGAACAGTTGTATGCAGCTAGACGAGTCAGGAGTTTGGGTGACTTAGCAGGTTACTACGTTTCTTAGTTCTTATTAAAGTGCAGTTTTAAAAAACAGTGCCTTTTGGATAGGGGCTTTGGTATACCCCTGAATTTTGTGGTTCACTTTCATTTCTTCAGGATCCTGAAACTCTACCTTTTGCTTCCTCCTTTCCCTTCACCATCAAGCCTTAGAGGGACATTCTTCGCAAGTCAGTTCCCCTAAGCCTTCAGCAGTTGTACTTGCCAACTTACCAACCCTAGTTCTTTTTTTTTTTTTTTTTTTACCAACCCTAGTTGTATGCTTTAAGGAACATTCCGCATTTCAATTTTCAGTAGCCAGTGTTTTCAAATGCCAGGTCTGAGATCTGTTCTTAGTAGCTGTCTACCAAAGGTGGGACTTCTTGTTAATGGGAGTTTTATTTTATTGATTGTGCCACTGCTAGGCGTCAGCTCTCATATCTTTTCTATTTAGTCTCTGCCTGACTCTGGGCTCTGATAGGGGCTACAGAGCTAGCTCTGCTTCATTCATGTGTTTATTTCTCTACTTACGTGTAATCTGAAGTGTGTAGAACTTGCAATCTCCTACACACACTATTGAACTGGCTCATGTGTGGCTTTATTTGCTCTATTTGTTGATTTGCATTTCTTTTTGGAGGATGAAGTGGATAGATTTAGATTTAAGGGACCAATATTATTCTACAGAAACTCAGAACTCACTATGAATAATCTACTCTTATCTTTATACTATATATATATATATATATATATATATATATATATACACACACACACACATACACTTGAACATTGTGTACCCAGTACTGATAGAACATTCTTTTGAAATGAATACCTAATAGTGCAGATGTGTTATAATTTTACCTGCCCAGTGTTCTTTATGTTCAATTCTATGTATATATGAGATAGTTGACCATGCTCAGGGCTATCATGTGTAGCTGTGAAGAGGGCAGATGTACTAATAGGGTGATTGTGTTGTGTCTTCAGGTTTGTTTTCTGGCCCTACGTAATTCTTCCTCCTGAACTTCTAATGATAATAAATTCATAATGAGTATCTCATTTCTTTAAGTCAAAGTAGTGATAGCAATATATTTCAACTTCTGAGTAAACTGTGACTACAGAATCTAGACTCAGCAGGAAAGGATGTCTGTTGCATTTGATGGGCTTCGGACAGGGAAGTGATGACATTAATGTCAGGGATTTGCCATTCTTGGCTTCCAACTCTGTCTTCTCTGTTAAAATGCAAATAAATCTTAGGGAGATAATACATTTTCTTTATCACAGCCATTTTTACTTCAGTGTGAATTATCTTATTATATGGGCTACAAGCTTAAATACAAAAGAATAAAGAGGGCAGGATGGGTACTCTGATGTACTGGAGAGTGATCCAGTACATCATGGTCCTTTTAGGAGGAGTCCCTATTTGGCTCTAGTCAATGGATGTCATATTATTTTTGCCACACAAAAGGCTAGAATAATGCCTGACATAGAGCTACTCAATAAATGTGTGGGCAAATTGGTGAATGCAGGCTTCAGTAAGCCAGATCTTTTTATTTTTCAAGAGAGATTAGAAATGTTATGTAAGCCAAAGATTTTATGTAAAATCTCTAGACAAATTTTTAAATTAGTTGATAATATTTAACAAATTTTGTTAAAATTTGTTAAAATTAATTTGTTAAGTTAACGTGTCCAAGAAAAACCTGTCTAGCTCATCAGATTCATTTCTGGTTCAGGTTTTATTAGGGAGTACAAGGCAAAACTAGGTTCCTGATTTGGAGGATGGAAAACAACAGGAGATTGAAAATGGAGGCTTTCATAATGAAACAGAACAGAATTGAACGATGGAAGCAGTGACTGAGCTCATGACCTTGGCCTCATTAGCAAGAATGCTTCTGAGACAGTCATAGAGAAATCTAAATATTTTTGTTTCTTTTCTGCCTACTGAAGTCACAAAAGACACATAAACTATAATTTCTTATAAAAATAGGACTATATTCACCAGTCAGCTGTGTATACTAATAATTAAGTCTGTTTTGTTTGGGCCAAAAGACATACCCATTACTGGACTCTATAAACTCTTTTTATCATTTTTTGGGAGAAGTATATTTATGTATTTAAACTTGATTGCCCTTTGAATCTCTTATTTTTAAAATTTAGCTTCCCTGCCCCTCCTCTTTTTTTTCCCTGTCCCTCCTCTTAATGAGTTCTTATCTCTAAATTTTATACAAACTTCACTAATTTAAAAGACTAGATTAGTGCCTATCAGCAAGGAGAATAATGCTGGCTAATCCAAGGGCAGGATTTGGTCAGGGAAATTTAACTAAAAATATACAGCAGTCAGGAACAGAAACCAAAGATACTAATGGTTTGTTTGGGCTTTATTCAATCTTGAGCAGGCTGTGTTTTAGGCATGACAGAGAAAGGTTCTATTTGTACCAGCTGGCTTTCAAATACTCCCACGGCATTCTATGTTGGTAAATCTTAACTAGTGCCATCTCTGCAATAACCTCTATGACAATCCTTGAGCATGTGCTATTATAGCCTGGAGTCACAATGAGCATGTGCAGTGCTTTACCACATTTTTTCACTGGCATAAAAATTTTCACTTTTGAAAAGACCAAATAGTTTACCTAGGTTCTAAATCCATCTGACCTTTCAACTGCTTATGGACTGATTGAAGTGAGATTTGCCACCAAGGTCAAAGATAGTAAGAACTTCATGGCTCTTTGATAGGTGGTGGGGAAACCATTGAATGATTTGATAACTTCAGAAGATTTGGATTCATTTGTATTCTGTGTCTGGAGGTAGCACATGATCTTTAACAAAACCACTCCATTTAAAAAAATTTCCACTTTCTTTCATAGCACAGTATGCTTGTTTCTAATTTCTTGACAGTTGATAATCTATGTCTTGCACTGTACAACTGGTATTAGCTTGGTTGCTTGTTATGAGTAAAATTCAAAATCTTATATCTACCATCTTCAGTTTAATATTATTTTCATTTAACTCCATAATTTTATTGGTTAATTCTACAAAGTATCTGGAGATATGGTATACACGAAGGATATTATGTGGTATCATTGTGTCCCATATTTAATATTTATGTCTAGTTACAAGAAAATTCAAGATCAAAGGGAATCTAGATGTTTCCTTCAGTGAATAAAGGGCGAAACTGAACTAAAGTTGAAATAAGGTTGTCTATGACATAAACAATGGGGCTGGGTGATTGAGGGAAATCTTTGAATATCAAAAAGCAAAATCTGCCCCTTCTGTACTAGGTGGTAGAATAGCACAGATTGCCTGCTGTCAAAATCACATTTGCATTCAGTTTTGGCCACAGCCACAACTAGTTTAGCTAAGAGTTCAGTAACCTCTTCTCATGTCCTTGGAACAATATGATAGCCTTTGGTTTCCTATTTATTTATTTATTTATTTATGATTTTTATTTATTTATTTGAGACAGAGACAGACAGACCGACAGACAGACAGAGACAGAGACACAGGCAGAGGGAGAAGCAGGATCCACGCTGGGAGCACGACGTGGGACTCTACCCCGTGGGACTCTACCTCGGGTCTCCAGGATCACACCCTAAGCTGAAGGTGGCGCTAAATTGCTGAGTCACCGGGGCTGCCCGGTTTCCTAATCATTTAAATAGGAGACCAAACTTGTTTAATATAAAAGAAATGGAATCAAGAGTTGCTTTTTTGTTTTTTACAAAGCGCATGTCCTATGTCTTTTCTTCCATTTAAGGATTTCCTATTATCAATTCAACCTGATAGACATTTGTGAGGCCCTTCCTTAGCAACTCTCATGGTAAGCAGTTACTCTAGAGGTTAACTATAATGTGTTACATAAGGCCTACATTTCACTAGATTGGCAATGCTATGATGAGGTTTTGATCAGCAGAAAATTACACTGGGTCATCTTGGACCCTCTTAATTTGTTCACTGTTGTTCCATAAAGATCAATAGAAAGCCCAAGGAAGGAGCTCTTGAGGAGTCATACTGTGATCTAGAATTCCGTATGAGTCTTGCCTATCCTGGGGGTTCCAATATAATGCAGTGCTCTTATTTAAATATTATCCAGGGAAGCCTGGGTGGCTCAGCAGTTGAGCACCTGCCTTTGGCCCAGGGCATGATCCTGGAGTCCCAGGATCAAGTCCCACATCGGGCTCCCTGCATGGAGCCTGCTTCTCCCTCTGCCTATATCTCTGCCTCTCTCTCTCTCTCTCTCTCTCTCTCTCATATATAAATAAAATCTTTAAAAAAAATAAACATTATCCATATTTTGGTGGGCATATGAGTCTACCCAGGGACCTTGTGAGATTATACTTAACCCAGAATCTAGCCTTCCCTGAGAAAATTTCATCTGGAAGAAGTTCTTCACATATGTTTCTTAACTTGGTCTAAAATATATAGGGGAATCATATTTTGTGTTCTAAAATATATCGGGGATCCACATTTTCGTGAGTCTGAAATCTAAAATTTGGATGCACTACCTTCTGGTCATCTCATTTTAGCTATTAAGCCTACTCACAGCCATAACTACCTTACAATATCCTCAAGATGTCTAGACATTGGGACCCATCTCTTCCTCAGCATGCCATTAGGTTCTATCTCCTATTTTCCTTCCTTACTGAGTTTGATCCTTTGGCTGATGACTTCAAAAACTTTATCACCAGCAACTATAATTTCCTTATCCCTTTATTCTCTTGCTGCACTTCACCTGCCAGCCTTTTCCTTAGTGGAAACAATAAACAGTCCTTATTTCACTTAATTGTTTTTCATGAATCATTAGCTCTTTGGTCTTCCTATCTCAACCCTTTACATATATTTTATTTTATTTTATTTATTTATTTATTTATTTTAAATTTTTATTCATTCATGATAGTCACACACAGAGAGAGAGAGAGAGAGAGAGGCAGAGACACAGGCAGAGGGAGAAGCAGGCTCCATGCACCGGGAGCCCGACGTGGGATTCGATCCGGGGTCTCCAGGATCGCGCCCTGGGCCAAAGACAGGCGCCAAACCGCTGCGCCACCCAGGGATCCCCCTTTACATATATTTTAGTGTCAGAACCTCTTTATGTTCTTAAAAATTACTCAGGACACCAAAGAGACTTGTTGATGTAGGTTATATCTAATCAATACTTACTATATTAGAAACTGATAACTTTTTACAGGTATTTATTTATTAATTTATTGAATAATAACAATAAACCTTTACATTTTAGTATAAATAATGTTATGATAAATAAGTATATTTTACAAACCAAAAAAATGACTGAGACAAATAATGTCTTTGTGCTATTATGAACACAGTTTTACTCTGTGAACCCTCAACCTGGTCTTGGGGTCCCTAGTGGTCCCCAGACCACACACTGAGGACTTCTGTTCTGTTACCACCATTTAAGTTTTTCTCCAACCTCTTTAGTTGGTCCTTCCTAGTCTGCTTACCAGATCCTTTGTGGTTGGCCTTCTAGAATATCAGCATTCCCCTGAGTTCTAGCCTTCACACTTTTCTCCTTGTTCTACTCCCATGATTTTGGTGTTCTCATGGATAAACACCTCTAAACATTCAGTACCAGGTATTTCATAATGTATGAGGTTATCTTAACCTGAATGTCTATTTTCATCCTTAAAACCTCTTTCTTCTAATGTTCTATCATGGCTCACAGCATTACCACCTACCAAGTCTGTAAGCCAAACAACTCTTCTCTCCTGTCTCATCTAAACAGTCACTAAGTCAAGTGTGTTTTACCCTCTAAATACTTCTTGACTCCATCTTCTCCTTATCCATTCCTGGAAGTTTATGGTCTCACTCTCACTCACCTGGATTACTATGATAGTCTCCTAATTTATCTTCATCCCTTCAATTCTTTGATTTCACAACCCTCACCATCCTGCCTGCCAAGCTAACTTCCATTCTGCCACCAGGCACTTTTCTAAACGTTAAATCTGAGCAAATAATTTTCCTGCTTTAATGAAAAACCATAAAAACATCCCATTTGCTCTCGGAATAAATTAGAAGCTCCTTTACATGGCTTAAAATGCCTTTCATGATCTGCTCCTGCTTACTATCTTCATTCCCTGCCACCTTCCCATATCCTCCATTTGTCCTTCCTTCCCTAGGTTTTCCAATATACTTGTATTTAATAAAACATATTGTGCTTTTTCACCTCTCTGTAACAGGAATATTGTTAAGCCCCAAATGAATGCGTCTCCACCCTGTAAGATGCCACCTCTTAGTTTTGACTGTGATGAATAAAATATTCTGTTGCTGAGACTGGCCTTCCACACTCTGGCTGTTCTATATGAGAATTCAGCCACATTTCTGAAGTTTAAAATGGGTTAACCCACCATCTGTTTCAAAGCCATTGCTCTAATTTAGTATATTCTTATTCACTTCAGAGTAAGTATAGCTTAACGACTTATGCAATGTGGGTCTAAAAATATTCCCATAACATATAATATATATGTATTATATATATATATATATATATATATATATATATATATATATATATATAATTTGGATGAGGAGAAAGTAAGTTAAACAAGAGTGAAATTTCCTTTATGCAACAGAGTTCACATTATTTACTTTGAAATCAGATGTTTCTTGAGAGAGTTTTTTCAGAATTTGCAAGACTGATTCTTGGTATTCTAAAATCTCTTAAGCATGTAAAACTCCAAAATTATTAAAATGCTGTCCAGTCCTCTTTTATTATGCCTTCTGGTGGATCTTTATTTCACAATGCCTCATTTTAATTTCTCTGCCTAGGCTAAGAAAGTGCTGTAGAGGAGGTACTTAGTAGGATGACTTCCTCTACTTGAGACAACAAAATAATCTCTGTGGGTTTTTTTTTAAGATTTTATTTTTAAGTAATCTCCATACCTAACATGGGGCTCAAACCTACAACCCCAAGATCAAGAGTCTCCTCCACCAACTGAGCCAGCCAGGCGCTCCCCCTTTTTTAACAAAATAATCTCTTGATGCAAGCCATATGGTTAGTACTCACTACTCATTCACCCAAGAAATTATCTCTTACTCTATGTTTTAAACCCACAGCATGTTAGATAGAGTTCCAAGACAAAAATAAGTACAATATTTGCCTTTCATTAAAATGCCTTCATTTTGAGCAATAGATGCTAACTGTTGTTCTGGAGATTAGTTGTATGTGACAGAGGTTCTTCCTGTCATTATAGTATGTTTGATTTGGATTGAATTTATACTTTTATTTATGACAGGTAAAAGTACCATTTAACATAGTGAGGATAAAACTTATGGAACATATTACACCAAAAGGTGATGTCAGGTGAAAATATAAATTTTTTTTGAAGAAGAGTTCTGATAAATGCATGGATGGCAGATTTATAATTAGACTGAAGTTATACCACCATTTCCCACATCCCTTCTTAGAGAGGTTGCTAGAAAGCTAGTAGATTCATGGGTAGGAGGCAAAGTTAATGCTAATGCAGAAACTGCCATCATTATCATGAATGGGTCCACGAGAGTGAACTGGAAGTAGTAATAAGTACTAAACAGGACACCAAAAGGATTGATAATGGTCTATAAGGATAAAGTAAAATGCTTTTTAGCATTTTATGCTGAGTCATTTCTTGAATGTTATAAGCTATAATATATTTTAATGAAAATGTGTTTCAACCCAGATATGGCCTCCAGATAGAAATACAAAACCATTTGAAGGGTCAAAACACCAAGGAAAAGGGAAATTGCTAAAATAAAGGCAAAGTTACAGATATTTTAGGCCAGGCAGAAGGAAACAACAAACCTATTAGATGATTCTTATGAAACGGACATTCCAGTTCTGAAAAAACTGTTTTAGATGTCTTTGGCAAGAAGAGAAGTAAAAGTGGTTTATGTGAGGATAAATTATATGCTCATTATTCTTATCTTGGCTCAAATTAATAATCCTAATAATAATCCTATTCCACTGATAACAATCATTAATTTTGATTTAGATCTGCTAAGCAATGTCCTAGGCATTTTACATGCTTCATTTTGTTTAATTAAAAAGAAAATCCATGGGCAAGGTATTGTCAACATTCCCATTTTATAGACGAGGTGACTGAGGCACAGAGGCATTAATGAAGTGGCTAGAAAGTGAAAGAGATGGCTTTTGCTAGGTGTATTTACCTATATTTAGTAAAATGTGTGAAGGGGCATTATGTATCGAGATTTAATGGGGGAAAACCTTCCATATCTATTCTTTACATTAAAAGAAAATCTAATTCCTGAATTTTCTGAAATCAAAATTTGCCATATTCTGCTTTATTTCTTCACTGTATTATTCACTGTATTGTGAGGTATTTACAGTCTCTTTGTGAAGAAAGCAACAAAGGCCACTCCTCTCATTCTATCACTTTCAGCACTTTCTTACTCCACTGTAACAGCCCCAGAAAGCAGGACAATTTGGATGCGTATAAAGGAGGCACAAGAAAGCACTTAATCAATGTCATTCAATTTTGGTTCAGAGAGCAAAGTAAAGTAGGCCCTTTGCCCTCTTGAATAGTTTCACCCCTAAACTTTTGATCAGAGAACTGGGCTCAATATTCTCTCTCCCCTAATTCTTTATTAATATCCATTCTGGTCAACTTTCCACATGTGGGCTATATAGTCTGTCATGGCAAGGAGAATTATGGACTTAAAGTATTTCATCTATAGAGTTTGGACACTCCCTACATACCCTGAGGGTGGTGCGAATCGTTTCTAATTTCCTGGCAAAGGAAAGGGAACATCCATGTCATTAAGTGATGGTATTGGTTTTGAGAGCCCGAAATCCCTACTCTCCTCCACCTCATTCAGTGCAGCAGCCCATTTGACCCCAGGCACAATGTATTCCTGGGAGTGTCTACTGCCTCTTATAGAAAGTGCTGACTGTGGAGAAACTTGATCAAAACATCCAAGATTACCAGAGAAGCTGTATTTGTGCCCTTCACAACCACTGATGAAGTACCTTAACCTCGCCTTCTCTTGATGCCTAACATCTGGTCGTCTGTCTTCCTGACTACTACTTCATATGGCTTATTTGTAAATGCAAGCAAATGTGCTTCTGACTGGCAATGATACATCACTGATGCCAAAACATCAGAGAAGATGAAACAGAGGACATATTTTTTGATTCATAGGGAAAATATTACAGATTTATGGGGAAGTGATAACAATAGCCATTCCATGATATGTTCATATAATCAGTATCTTTCCATGCCTCCCTTTACCATATTGGTATGACCTCAAAACTTACTTAAAGGAATTACTCTCTTGCTGACCCAAAAGACACAGTGAGTAGGTGTGGGGATGGGGCTGGTTGCCTGACTTTTCATGTGCTGAATTTCCACAGTTTTCCAATGACCACTTACAAAGCCATAATGCACAGAACGTCTACTGATGTCCCACTGATATCGATGTGATTTCCCCCAGTGGATTGAGGGCAGCACAGCATACAGCCATTAGTATCTAAAGGTTATGTATAATGGATAATAGAGGAAAATGAAAGAGCAGAAAGGAATTTGCAAGGAAACAGAAGCAATAAATAGTTTCAGTGTAAGATTTTACTTGGGTTATACAGCAACTGAAAAAAAAAAAAAAAACAATGACTCTTACAGACTCCGTGAGAGTGGAAAGTAAAATAGTTTCATATTTTGAAATGTAATACTTTCTTTATTTTAACCACAGAAAGCCATTTAGAAATAATCTTGTATGTTAGTTACAGTTCTTATGTGACATCTTTCACCTGCATACCTACTGATGAATTTGTACTCTGCCCTCCTGAGGTGGTTAACAATATGTCACCGACGGGGTAAATCGAGGAAGCAATTTTAACGGACTTATCCAAAGTCACAGAATATCAAGTTCATAACAGAACTTGGAAAAAAGTTACGGTGTTTGCCATTAACATCTCATTTAGAACCCATTCAACCTACTGATATATAGCATTTAGCCTGATATTTCTACATCTACACAAATCTCACAGTAAATGATTTCAATGGATATCTCTCACCAAACAATAAAGCTTATTTGCACATACCTTACAATGGATGACCTGGTAAATGTAATTCACTTTGTAATTTAATAAGGAAAAAATTGTCTGGTTGATTTATTTAGTAGACCAAGAAGTCAGAGAGCTGTGGAGTTTCCTGCAGGGCTAGAGTGCCGGGTAGCAAGATCTAGGGCCGAAGAGCATGTGTTCTGGAGTCAGTCTACTCTGGCTTAAAGCTAAGAATCCCTACTTCTCAGTGATATGCGCTCTTAATTTCAGTATGACCTCTATAGGAACTATCTTTGCCATGCCTCAGTTTACTCATTTCTATACTATATATAATACTGATACCTGCCCGTAAGAATTGTTGTCAGAATTAAATGAGCTAATACAAGCAAAATGCTTAGCATTAGTCAGATTTTTTTAAAAAAAGATTTTATTTATTTATTTGAAAGAGAGAAGGAGAGAGTGAGTGAGAGAGCAAAAAGCAGGGGGAGTGGCAGAGGCAGAGGAGAAGCAGACTCCCTGCTGAGCAGGGAGTCCTATGTGAGGTCCATCCCAGGACCCTGGGATCATGATCTGAGCAGAAAGCAGATGCTTAATCAACTGAGCCACACAGGTGGCCCAGCCATTAGTCATTTTTGTCGACAAGTTTTCCTGATAGGATTGCTATGTGCCACTGAACTTGGCGCTTGGATACAGCTATGAACAAAATGGTTAATTCTGAGAACCACTGAGTTTTAATAGTGAATAATAGTTATAAAGAGAATGAAGATAACAATAACAGGAATAATATTTAACATTTATAGTATACTTACTATGTTTTGGGTACTATTCCAAGTTCTTTATATTAACTCATTTAATTCTCATAACAACTCTACGTTATAGTCCCATTTAACATATGAGGAAATGGAGGCCTTAAAAGGTTAGATAATTTCCCCCAGGTACCATGCCTAATAAGGGGCAGAGGTCTAAAAATCTATGTTCATAACAACCACATCATATTGCCTTACTCTCCTGTCTAAATCATATGCCAATGTTCACCCTACAAAAAAGGCCAAACTTTTAAATGACTGAAATGTTCTATTTTTACTTATAAAATGAATATATAAACTAATTAAACAAGGCTTAGAGTACGTAATATAATTTTTGATACCAGAGTGGCCATTATAATAAATTTAAATGGGAACATAGGCCTAAACATCATATAAACCTATTAATAAAGAGCTTGCTATTATGTAGCTTTGTTTATACCGGGACTTAAGTCTTTTATATAAAACATTATCTCTCTATATGGTAAAAGTTAGCAGAAGAATTATTCCTTGTTTTGAATGATTCCATATCAAAACTGTATTTGTATTGCAGTACTTTCTCAGGCCCTACCTTTGTTCCTTCAGCATTATTTATCATTAGAGGCTCTTACAAACCAAATAAACATACATGTTGTGTTATCCTAAAATGTCTGAGATGAAAGACATATTTTCGATATTATAGGTAATGTTATCCACATTTAATAGAAGCATTGTTCAAATGTATTCAGATTGTACAATAAAAATATAAAAGAGATAATCATGAACACCAATATAGGCTATGATCCTATACTGTTGACATTATCAGTGACTTCCCTACAAAATAAATCTATTAACTTAGCATCCCCTATTCTATGACTCCCATAAAACTGGTTATGGAAACTTTCTTGTTGTTCATAATTTGAATAAATCAGAATACACTAAAGTTCCCTTATTATTTATAATTATAAGAACATTTAAATCAGTTTTAATCTATTTCTCAGAATCATATTCATTGTATCTTCATGGGTGATTCTGCTTCAATTAGGAAACAGGGTTAAATCTGAAAAGAAGTTACAAGTGCCATATCTGGATAGAATTTTTTTTCTACCATGATATTCTATTCATTCTAGAATAGTGCTTCCACAAAGTACATGTTTCTTAAGTTAATTTACATTTTAGACTGCAGAACCACTCGAGCAAGGAAATTAATGTTCAGTCAAAATAAAATGCCATCCAGAAAAATCAATACAATTTGCTATCAAGTGAGGGTGACTTTAATCAGAGTGACTCCAGAACAATATTTTTCTTTAATGTGTGTAAAGAGTGCTTCACAACTGTTTTCTCCTTTACCTCCCCAAACATAGTATCCATACAATTACACAGCCATTTACCTTGTAAAAAAAAAAATATATATATATGTATATATATATATATATATTATATTTTAAAATCCCAGTATAAAACTGAATCCTTGGGGAGAAATTATACACTGGATTTTCTGATAGCTTCCAAATAACTACTACTTTAATGAAATTGCTACCTGAAAATCTGGTAGTAGTATTATTGTTTAACTATAATTTAAGAAGCTATTGTAGATTGGTACTTATGACTTCTAATGAGAAAACCATAACAACCTTTTAATTGAAGGGAAAATGGTTAACTACAGTAATTGCAATCAATAAGACTGCGTTGGTAGTAAAAATATTTCTTCTCAAAGAGCATTCCTTACTCTCTTTAGCAGTATTTAAGGTTACGAAGTGAAAAAAAAACTTCATTAGGAATTTATCATACTAAGCCTCGGTTCAAATTTTAGGTCCCAGAGTTAAGACAGAACCGCCACCCCCCCACCAGAAGCAAAACAAGACTTTGATTAAGAAGACAACAGGCATGAAATAAAGGGCTTACCGATCACATAGGCTAGTAACAAGGCCAGAGTCACGGTGATTGCAGTGGCACTCAAGGCTGTGCACTTCCAGTTGCAGCACCTGTAAGGTTTGTTAAAGGTAAAGGCAGGTCTGGAAAAGGTGCTCCGAGGAAGCGGCCGTGGAGGCGGCGAGTACACGGTGTTGGATGTCAGAGGGTAGTTCTGGCTGGCCGCACTGAAGATAGCCGAGGAACCAGATCCATGTTTAAACAGGAAATGCCTGCGAAAAGGACACCAAGGTTCGAGCTATAAAAACCAAAGCCAGTTGGTACAAAAAACACATATCCCACTTATTTCCAACAATCTCACTTTGATGAAGCTCAGGAAAACTGGCAGAGTCTCAGCAAAATTTTCCTATACCTAAGGTTCAACTCCAAATTACCTTTGATGGCCTCCTTTTGTTTTCTCACTCAGGCCTCCAGGAGGCAGAAAGAGGTCTTATGTTCCCTAGCTTGCTGGCTAGTGAGTTGTGCACACTCTTGTGTGGTGACATTCCACCTTTGATGTTATTCGCTACAGGCTCCTTTTTCGTTAAATATGACACTCGAGCATTGATTCAAAAACCGAAACGAGAGAAGTATCATCAAGCATTTTTAAAATCTGAATGGCCTAGAAACCACTGTTTTTATTTAGAGATTCACTTTCACAGACATATTTTCAAGCAATATTCTATTATAAAAGTTGTCAAACATATAGTCAAGTTGAAATAATTTTATATAAACACACATATAGTTGGTAAATACAAACTAGACACTACAGGTAACACACCACCACTATACTAAGTTCATCACATATTTCTCCATCTTTCCATTCCTGTCTTGGTCCATCACTCCATCTTAGTTTTCAAGCATTTCAAAGTAAATTGCATATATCACTATACTTCCCTTCATACATACAGTTCAACTTGCATGTTCTCTAGAGTTCAATACTTTTTTATAGATGTTTAAATGTAAAATTTATACATGATGAGTTGAACTCTCTTAGATTCCACATATAAGTGGTATCATACTGTATTTGTCTTTCTCTGTCTGGCATATCTCCCTTAGCATAATGCCCTCAAGATCCACCCATGAACTCATAAAAACAGAGAACATAATAGCACTAACCAGGGCCTGAGAGGCCAGAGAATAGGAGAAATGTTTAAGGGTATAAACTTGCAACTAGTAGATAAGTAAGTTCTGAAGATCTAATGTACAGTATAGTCATTATAGACAACAGTATGGTATTATAATCTTCAAGCTTGCTAATAGAGATCTTATTCCCACCACAAAAAAGAAATGATAATTATGTGACATCGTAAAGGTGTTAACTAATGCTACAATGGCAATCATATTGTCATATATAAATGTATCAAATCAACATTGTACACCTTAAATTTATGCAATGTTATATATATGTATATTTCAATAAAAATTATACATGATGAAATGCACAAATTTGAATATACATTTACTGAGATTTGACAAATGCAATCATCTGTGCAACATAAACCCTTATCAAGATACAGAACATTCCCATAACCCCAGGAAGGTTCCTCCTGCCTAAGTAAATCCCTACCCCACTTGCCCCAGGTTACCGGGATTTAGCATTTTTTTCTACCATGCATTAGTTTTGCCTGTTCTAGAATTTCATGCTGTTGTCATGTTTGAATCACTATAGTAGGATGATTATTGATTGCTCATGACTATTGTAATATGGATAGTTCCTAAACAGTACTGATTTATCAACATGGAGGGACCCACCAAAGCCAAATACATTAAAGTATGCTTTTGTGCATATGCTTTACACTCCTGAGTGCTATGTGCCACGCATTGTGTTGAAAAAATAATCTTAGCTAGTTTTTACTCATATGAACTGGATATATTATTATTCTCATTGTGCATTTAAGGAAACAGATGCCTAAAGACATTTAAAAAACTTGTTTACATTCTCCTAGTATGTGAATGACAGAGCGAGAATAGGAACCCGGGTCCCTCTGGGTCCAAAATCCTTAATCTTAGCCTCTCTACAGTGCCGCCTGTAGCAGTAAAATGAACTGCTAAGCAAGACACATTCTGGTGCTACATTTTAATGTAATACAACACAAAGCCCTTTCACTAAATAGAGAGCCAACGTCACCTTGTCACATACAACCAAATGTATAAATCATTAAGACTATTTTAAGGCTGATTTCCAACTTCCACATTTAAAGAACAAAAGCATATGTGTTTAAAGGAAAAACCAACTGTCTAACCTGCCAGTTAGTGAAAAATCTCCACATTAGAGAATTTTGCTTTATTATCATGAGGGTAAAGGTTATTTAAAGGACAGGGTTGCTGAGAGTAGTACACATTCACAAGCCTTTCCAGAGGGCGATTTGGCATTAGTATCAGAAGACTTCAAATATGCATATCCTTTGCTGAATAATTATGCCTACAGAAATTTATCCTTAGGAAATGATGTGTCTGACTATTTATAACAAGTAGTTCATTGCAGTGTTACGTTTAATAGCACAAAATAAACACCCAAGTGCTCAATAATAGGTACATGGTTAACTAAATTATTTTATGAATGCATAGTAGAATACTATACAACCATTACAAATTGTACTGTAAAATACTATCTATTCACCAGGAAGTGTTTAAAGATATCACCAAGTGAAGAAAGGTAGGCTTCAGAATAGTATGGGCAATAGATTTTTAAAGATTTTTTAAAGATTTTATTTAGTTATTTATTTGAGAGAGAGTGTATGTACAGAAGGAAAGGGAGAAGCCAACTCCCTGTTGAGCAGGGGCCCTATCCCAGGACCCTGAGATCATGACTGACCTGAGCCAATTGCAGACACCTAACTGACTGAACCATGCAAGTGCACCAGGATACAATTTTTAAAATAAAAAAATATATATGGTCATGGAAAAATAGTAACTTGTGCTATCTTTGATATAGTAGGGTTTTTTTTTTTTTGAAATTTTCTGCCTTGAGCTTCTATTGCTTTTGTAACAAGTTTAAAAAAGATGGGAGGTGGGACAATTGAAAAAAATGCACTGCTTAACATCAACTGCATGCACAGTGGTTCTATTTAGGTGAACATGATCTACTGAATACCTAAAAGGCCAGGCACCAAGGTACTTTATGTGCAGCAGTTTGCTTCTCATACATCTGGGAGGTTGATACTATTATTCCAATCTTATAGATGATAACACAGAGACCAAAAGAGGTTTTTAGTTAGGAATAAAGTGGGAATCAGAGTGGTTATCATGATAATGGTAATAAGAGGTTAACATTCATTAAGTGCTTACTTGTGTTGGACATAGTCCTAAATAATGAATAACTATTATACCATTTAACCTTCACAACAAATAAGTATCTGAAATAAATATCTCCCCTGAAATAAGTATCTCCATTTACAGATCAGAAAGCCAACGCACAGAGAGGTTAAGTTGTTCGTGGTTGCACAGCTAGTACTTGGGGAAGGTGAGTTTCAGACATAAGTAGGCTGGGTCTGGAGCCACTGCTCATAACCTCTACACTACAGGGCACTGCACTAGGGTGATGCAGGTAGTGGACGCATGAAGATAGGAATGCAGACCTGGTTAGGGCACAGAAGAAGCATGTGGGTAATACTGAACTGAGCCACTTTTACCGTTTCCCTTGGCAACAGTGACCAACATGAAAATGATGGCTATAGAATCACAGAGTTGGAAGGGATCTCCATAATTATCTAACAGCCTAACACTCTGATTTTGCAGTTAGGGAAACTGAGGCCCAGAAAATGAAATGGACTACCTGAAAGTAACAGCAGTACTTAATGACATAAATGAACTTGGAATCAGGAACTTCCAAAATAGTGTCTTTCCACTGCCCTAGTCAACCTGCCAGTCAGTCGTCACCAAACTACTACCTGGTTCTAATCTCCTGGGTTAACTGGTCCAGGCTAAACAAACACAATCCATTCAAGCAGTCCTACATAATACCATGTGTATTCTTCTGTATGGCACATGTTCTTATAGTAAGTTTGAGAGACCATCTTAACTATTTTGGATGAATGGGGAAGCATTACAGTGAAGCTACCCTTTCGTTATTAAGAAGGTAAAGGAGGGGATCCCTGGGTGGCTCAGCGGTTTGGCACCTGCCTTGGGCCCAGGGCGTGATCCTGGAGTCCCAGTCGGGCTCCCTGCATGGAGCCTGCTTCTCCCTCTGCCTGTGTCTCTGCCTCTCTCTCTCTCTGTGTGTCTTTCATGAATAAATAAATAAAATCTTAAAAAAAGAAGGTAAAGGAGTTATTGCTACTTCTAAAGGCACCTAACGTATCCTCAGAATGAAGAAACAGCATATAGTAGAAATAAGAATAAATACACTGAAAAAAGGACTCACAGTGTTATGCTCCTTCCATTAAATTGTACTTGCTCTTTAGTCCCTGAAACAGTCTTTTCCATTCACAAGGAGGTAAATTTCTTCCTTACAGTCTGGTTAGCTCTCACAGCCTACATTCTCCCCTTTGGATATTTAACTTACTAGGGAGCAAGACATGTAGCACTTTATAGACAGCAGAGTGGCATAGTCTTTTCATCTCCTCACCACTACCTAGTGGTTACTCTGGAGGTGACAAAATGTCACTTATGTATATCCAGTCCTGCAGTGACACCCTGATATGTTCCTGTGGGATAAAAGGGAAACCCAGCAGTATGGGACGCTTTTTTTCCCCAGTGATTGGAGATAAAATCTTCGATCCTTTCATATTTATGAAGGAGAACAATTGGATTTTCGAGACAATGTAAGTGGCTCCATATGTTGGATATTGATTTGGTTTGGTATATCATTAAGGGCGAGAAGAAAGACAAAGAAAGACAGAGAATTGTTGGCTATTATGATGGCAATTACAAGCAATAATCAATATCCCTGAGCACTGTAATTTCATTGTGATATACACCAAAGGATTTCCAAATGCAGTTTCATAAGTAAAATATTACAGCATAATGAATAAATTCAGCAGTCGCAGCAGAGCAACATTTAAACTAATTCATATTTGAGTGGAATCCAAATCACAGTCCTCAGTGAGGGTAGATAATAAAATGAGTTCATATACTAGGTTCCTGTTTTCTTATTAACAAGCTGAGATTAAGATTCTATGCTCAAGTGATCTATACTTTGATGTGCATCATGAAAAACAGCACTGCAAATGCTATGTATTGTCAAAGGCTTTGCAGGCCATTGTTGGAAAGTGAAACTACTGCCTAAATGTGTTTTCATAGTCCCTGAAAAAAGTAGGAGCATAAAGACAAATGCGCAGTGCTAGACTTCAGCTATGTGCTCATAAAATCAGATCATCTGTCTAAGCACATTGCTTTTCCCTGGGGACCTGAGGATATACTAAAATGTTGCTATCAATTTCATACAATTGGGTTTTTTGCACAGAGAAAATGATAAAAATGCAGTTCAAGAGTTTATGTGTAAGTAGTACTCTCCTTTGCATCTGTTTTAATATTCAAGTTCAAATTTAAAAAGGAAAAGCAAGATATTGCCAAAAGGAAATGGGCATATAAGGAAATTGAAAAAAAAATATCTTGAAGACTGATGAGACCCAGTGGTGGTAAGTGGGAATATAATAAATGCTCCTGTAAGGATTTAAAAATCATCTATAAAAAAAGGGAAAATGTACTCTCTCTTTTCAAACCCCTCTTGCTACATAATTCTGAGGGTATCTGTTAGCACTAAATAATGTGATTTAATGTAGCACTTAAAATTCTATAGGAAATAGACAGAAATCTACAGCTTTCTAACAACAGATGCATAAATAACCAATGAATTTTTTTCTTTTACATCTTGTAAACATGCTTATGAGACGAATATCTAAACCTGTATTCCCTTAGCTATAAGCATTTGACTCACTTTTATACCCAGAAGAAGACATTCAACTTATTTCCAGTTCACAGCTGAGGGTGATTTAAAAAAATAAAATAAAACTGAAGACTGCAATGAGAAAGCCTTGAGTCAAAATTATTATGACCAAGTCACATTCAGATAGAATGGTGGCATTTAGGCATTTATTCTTTTTCAAAAATTATTAAATGCGTTTTTAATAGTTTGATTAAAAAACCAACAAAATATAAAATCCACCATCTTATTTATTTTTATTTTTCGTTTTTAGTGGGCTCTACACCCACCATAGGGCTTGAACTCATGACCTTGAGATCAAGAGTTGCATGCTCTACCGACTGAGCCAACCTGGTGCACCACTCCTAGCTATTTTTAAGGATACAATTCAGTAGTGTTTATTCACATTGTTCTGAAACAGATCTCCAGAAATTTTTTCATCTTGCAAATATGAAACTCTATACCCATTAAACAATCTCCTTCCCCCCCTTCCCTCAGGCCCTGGGAAACACCACATTACTTTCTCTTTCTATGAATTGGACTAGTTTATATACCTCATATATGTGGAATCATATAGTAGTTGTCTTTTTGTAGTTTATTTCACTCAGCATAGAGTCCCAAAGGTACCTCATGTGTAGCATAGGACAGGTTTTCTTTCCTTTTCAAGGCTGAATAATATTGTTATATGTATATACCACACTTTCTTTATCCATTCATCTATCCACTTATATTTGGGCTGCTTCCACTTCTTAGCTATTGTGAATAATGCTGCTATGAACATGGGTGTGCAAATATGTCTTTAGATCCTGTTTTCAATTTTTTTGAGCATATGCCCAAAAGTGGGATTGTTGGATCATACAACACGTCTATTTTTGATTTTTTTGAGAGATCTCCATACCATTTTCCATAGCAGTTGCACCATTTTACAATCCCATCAATAGTGCACAGGGGCTCCATTTTCTGTGCATCTTTGCTAACACCTGTTACTTCCTCTTTTTTGATAGTTGCCATCCTAATGGGTGTGAAGTGACATTTCATTGTGCTTTTGGTTTGCATTCCTCTGCTGACTGGTGATGCGGAGTATCTTTTCATAGGCTTGTTGGTTGTTTTTATATCATCTTTGGAGAAATGTTTATTTGTAGGTGTTTATTCTTATGCCTCCAAAATTTTTTTTAAATGCCATTCTGATTTTCTTCTCTGACAAGAATACCCAGTGTTATTTTGCAGAAAAGTGTGGTTACTAGTCAAGGTTATCAACCTCAACATCTCTAGTTTGTCTTTTGTAGCCATTCCTGATACTCCTTTTTTAGGATAAATACTTCCCCAAAGAGTGTTTATCCAAATTCTTCTTGAAACTCAATGGAATTACCAGCGTGGACAACATCCTGGGGTAACAAATTGTATTTCTCCACTAATAGCTACATAAAAGGATTTCATTTTACTTGCTCAAAGGTTCTTTCTTCCAAATTTTAAGCCACCCTGCCCATATATCCCCTCCAAATATTACATGCTAAGTATTTATTAAAAATATAAACTCTATCCATGTTGTTCATAATTTTTAGGAGCTTTTTTTCTTTTTAAAGAGTATTAGGATACTTATCTAAGCCTTAATTTTTCTAGGCTTAAGCATTGGTTCTATAATTTATACTTGAATGGCAATACTCTATGGTCTAAACTGGTAGCTAATGAGAGAGCTTTTAAAAAAATCTTTTTGTGGCTATTATTCTCACTCTTTTTTTAATAAAGATTTTATTTATGTATTCATGAGAGACAGAGAGAGAGAGAGAGAGAGAGAGAGAGGCAGAGACATAGGCAGAGGGAGAAGCAGGCTCCATGCAGGGAGCCCAATGTGGGACTGACTTGATCCTGGCACTCCAGGATCACGCCTTGGGCCAAAAGCAGGCACTAAACCGCTGAGCCACCCAGGGATACCTATGCTCACTCTTCTTATCAGAATATCCACCCTGCCTGTATTATATATTCCTTGAGAGCAGGGACTAAGTCTTAATTTCTAGGTATGTTGTCTCATACTTCAAAGGTACTCAATGAATATATATTGATTTGTATAATGCCTTTCCTTCTTCTGAAAGGTTCTTGATTCACTGTGCAGAATGAATGAGGCTTGGGAACTCTAAAATAAGTTTCACTTGTGAGCAAATATCTCTTGGTTTATTGAATGTAAAAGGACAACTATAAGGTTTCATTTTGTTTTCACATAATCTAAAAGAAACAAGTCAAAGAAATAGTTGATTCATATTTCATCTCTTTTTGTAAGACATTTGGGTAATGAAAGAATTATTGTTAATAAAAATACTAATAATTAAAAATAATTGCTGCTAATAATAATGGCAACAGCAATGACTATATACTAAAGCACATCTATGTGCTAGGCACTCTGGTGAAATACTTTGTGCTTCTTTCTCATTGAACCCTCACAATAACTGTATTAAGGAAGATGATATTATCCATATTTTATAGTTTAGGAGGCTGCGTGCGAATCAGCTATTAATGTCAAATAAATTTCCCAAGGTCACACAACTGATGAGTGACAGAGCTGGGGATCTATTTCAGTTTTGTTGATTACTAGACATAAGCTACATGAGAGTAGGAATCTCTGTCTTGTTTATGGCTGTATCCTCAGCATCTAGAACAGTACCTAGCAAATAGAAGGTGCTCAATAAATATTTTTAAATTCATACACAAACAATAAAATCCATTTACTTTACCACTGTGCACACATTAATTCATGATATCACTGATATCACTCATAATGTTAATCACTAAGATAACAAAATCTTCTTAATTCACATGATTATGTGGCATTTTCAAAGTGAGTATACATAAGTTTAATATTCCACTGAAGATGTTTTTATGGAAATATTTGTTTCAACTCTTAAAATTGCAGAAATGACAAAGTGGTATCAGAAAGGTACAGAGTGAGCTAATGAGCTAATTGCCATGTCTCCCCTATTAGAGTATAAGAGATATCAGAACATCTTTCACATAATAGTGTATTGGACTTTCCTATATAAATTAAACATTTCTATAACAGGATATGCAGAGATAAGCTGGAGGTAGGTGTACTGGCACCGATACATAAAAGCTGGAGAAAGAAAATATTACATATTCTGTTTGATCAAGTTGCTTTAGTAGACCCCGAAGTAAATTAAACAATCATCCTCTATTTTATAATAATGCCCTTTCAAGACATATTCTCATTCTCATTTTCCAAGTTAGATTCATGCTCTGTAGGTGTAACTTTAATTTAAAAAATTATTATTAAAAAACTCTACACTGGTTGAGGGGTAAATATCAAATTAATATTTTCTATTAATGTAAATGTTCCTATATTAAAAGGCTCAGACCAATACATAAAAATTATTTACTTAGATCTGTAAGCTTTACCAATTTTTCATTTTCTTTATACTTAATAATAATTTAGTTCCTAAGGTATGCTGTGAACACTGTAATCTCTCTTCAAACTAGAAAAAATTTAGAAAGCTATTGGTGGGTGAGATTTTCAATCCTTTGATGATTGTATACATCATTTCCACAAAGGAACAGTGGAATGCTGCGCCAGAGTTTTCAATAGTTCATCTCCCAACAGGGACCATTTTAAATGGGAATAAACATGTGACCCAGGCAGAATTTATGGGTCCATGTTTAAAATTAAACCAGATCCCAAATTTTCTTTGTAAAGAAATTAAATTATATTTCTCTTTACAAAAACTGAAAGTCCATTTCTAACTTTACTTATCAGAGCAACCTGCTGGTTTTATAGAATTGGTTTCACTGGTTACTTGGCTTATTTATATTTCTTTTTAGAGAAGTGGGTAGTGGGCAGAGTATTATGTATTTGTTTTTTTAATATATATTTTTAAAGATTTTATTTATTTATTCATGAGAGACACGGAGATGGGGAGAGAGAGAGAGAGAGAGAGAGAGAGAGAGAGAGAGAGAGGCAGAGACACAGGCAGAGGGAGAAGCAGGCTCCATGCAGGGAGCCTAATGTGGGACTTGATCCTGGGTCTCCAGGATCATGCCCTGGGCTGAAGGCAGCGCTAAACCACTGAGCCACCCGGGCTGCCCTAGTATTATATATTTGGATTACTTTTTTATTCATCCTCATTTTCTACAGATATGCATCTTTCTCATTTATTTTATGAGCCAGTCGACATGGCATACATTTCTGCATGATTTGTTTTAGTTGAATTGTAATTTACTAGCAAAGACACTTGATTTTAAAGAAAGAGTGTTTCAGGGGTGCCTGGGTGGCTCAGTTGGTTAAAGTGTCTGCCTTTAGCTCAGATCATGATCCTAGGGTCCTGGGATCAAGCCCTGCATCAGGCTCCCTGCTCAGTGGGGGGCCTGCATTTCCCTTTCCCTCTGCCATTCCTCCCACTTGTGCTCTCTGGCTCTCTTATCTCTCTGTCAAATAAATAAGTAAAATCATTTTAAAAAGAGAGAGTTTCAAAATACTTACAAAGGAGTACAATAAGGAGAGAACCTAAACATTTCCCAGTAAGCTCTTCAGGTTGAAAATATAGATTATCATTCTAATACACCTTTTGAAGGGTGTTGATCAATATTTGCCTTACAGTAGCTTTCACTGGTTTGTAAGTCTTACTCATACATGTACATTAAAGGCAAAAATGCTTAATAAGATCATAAAGTAAGAAATGCCACTCCAATCAGTCCTTTAACCTATCCAGTCTAACATTTCTGAGGGACTGACTGACAAAAGGCATGGCTGTCCTGTGAAATAGCAACCTCAAAATCAAAGAAGTGGTCTGAGGCAGAAGCTATCTGTTCCTCACCAGCATTCATGTTCTCCTTTTTCCTGGGCACTCAGACTACATTTTCCAGTCACCATTTCCATGGTCATGTGACTGAGTTCTGGCTAATGCAAAGTGTGAGTGAAAATGATGTTTGACACTTCCAATCTTCTCCTGTAAAAACTTCCTACCTAGGATCCTCAATTTCCTTACTCATCCACTACAAGAGCAGACTCAAATATGGAAGGAGCCTAGTATATTTATTCCATGGAATATTACGAAGTTATATTAAGAATTTTAAACCACAGGAGCATACTATGCTGATCACTGTCTCTCAGCAGAGCCTGGACAGAGCACCCTTATCCATGATTGCCCCAATCCCACTCTGGATTGCCTGCAGCCATAGTTAATTGGAGCAAAATCGAACAGTGAACCTTGGAGACAATCATATTCTCTACCTCTCTCAGAAATCTAGACACAGAAACCCACTCATCTAGGGAGCCAAGATGCAAAGTCATATTGAGCCAGAGCTGGAGTTACAACATGATGGGGGAACAGATAAACAAATCCTACTGAAAATGAAGCCTGAGAAGAGAGAATATGTGCAGAAAGAAATAGTGATGAAACATCACGTGGTTCCAGAAAGCAATAGAACAATGGAGAAAGGTCCATCTCTCTTTAGAGAGTACTCACTGCCATTTTCTTTCCCTGTGAGATTATCTTGTATCATTTTTAAACCTAATTTTTACTTAATTTAGTTTTGAAGCATTTCTGTTCCCATTAATCAAATAATTTTTAAGGCAATAAACAATTTTCCATGTTGGGGGAAAAACATAACTCATATATACAGCGCAGCCTCATTTGTGTGCTGTCCTCTCCCACACAAAAACAAAAACAACTCCAACTCTAAATCCCTACTCTACAGAGATCTGATCTAAAAGAAAACATAGAAATCTTCATAGTAACTATCTTTGGGTAGAGGAATTTGTAGTTACTTTTCTCTTTTGTGTTTTTCCTATTTTTGAAATGAAGCTGTACTACTTTATAAGGTCCTTCATGATCTGGCCTCTCTGCAGGCCTCTCCACCTTACTACTACTGCCATTGTCTCCCATGACCCCTAAGCACTTGGCCATGCTGTCATGTTTGGTTTCCCAAATGTGCCATTTTCTTTCAGGCTCCTGTGTCCTGGTAATCTTTTCAGCAAAGAACAATATTGGAAGATCTAGGAAATGCCCAAAAGTAGTATACATCTAAAGTAAATGCAGGGGAGAGAGAACAAAGAGTGAACATAGGAAGAATGAAGAATATAGAAGAAAAAGGAATAGAATAAGAAAGGAGCCTCGGTGTCCATCGAAAGATGAATGGATAAAGATGTGGTTTATGTATACAATGGAATATTACTCAGCCATTAGAAACGACAAATACCCACCATTTGCTTCAACGTGGATGGAACTGGAGGGTATTATGCTGAGTGAAGTAAGTCAATCGGAGAAGGACAAACAGTGTATGTTCTCATTCATTTGGGGAATATAAATAATAGTGAAAGGGAATAGAAGAGAAGGGAGAAGAAATGTGTGGGAAATATCAGAAAGGGAGACAGAACATAAAGACTCCTAACTCTGGGAAATGAACTAGGGGTGGTGGAAGGGGAGGAGGGCGGGGGGTGGGGGTGAATGGGTGACGGGCACTGAGGGGGGCACTTGACGGGATGAGCACTGGGTGTTATTCTGTATGTTGGTAAATTGAACACCAATAAAAAATAAATTTATTATAAAAAAAGAAAAAAAGAAAAAAAGAAAGGAAATTTTAGATATATGATAGAGATAGATGATAGATAGATAGATAGATAGATAGATAGATAGATAGGGCTATATATGCCAGGGTAAAGGATCATTTTTTAGTGGCTTTGGAGGTCACTTGGGGCTCCCTTGTCTAAAGATGATCCAAATAGCAGTGATACACTGCTTTCTTCTAGCTTTTTTGCATTCCCAGAAAATGAGCCAATTAAGTATATATACAAACTGATATATACTCAATGTGCCAAAAATATATTTCTCTTGCTTAAAACTCTCACATAGAAATGCAGGATATGATAAGTTAATTGGGGAGAAAATTATATGAGGAGTTGCCACTATATGAAAGGAAACCAATTGGCGGGGGTGAGGAGACCTTAGAGCTAAAGGGATTTAGTTTAGCGGTTGTTTTAGTCCATTAGGGCTGCTGTAATAAAATACTATATACTTCAGTTGGTTTATAAACAACAGAAATATATTTCTTACTCTCTGGTAGCTAGAAGTTCAAGATCAGGGTGCCAGCATGGTAGGGTTCTGGTAAAGGGCCTCTTCTGGGTTATAGATTGTTATCCAGTCTGCTGTGGGCATCTAGTGGGTCTTGTTGTATCCTTACATGGTGGAAAGGGGCTAGGGAGCAATCAGAGGTCTCTTTCATACGGGCACTAATTTCATTCATGAGGGCTCCACCCTCAGAACCTAATCACCTCCTAAAGCCCCCACCTTAATACCATCATCTTGGTTTTCAATATATGCATTCTGAGGAGATCAAAACATTCAATTTATAATAGTAGTCTCCAACACAAATTATACTATAAACTGGAGAATTTAAATGCAACCAACAAAGGCTTTGGAAGAAAGGAAGAGGGAAGACCGAAAGGGGAAAAAAGGAAAAAAAAAAAAAGAAACTGCTAGAATCTGAAGTGGAGTTGAGTAAAGTGTGCAGGTAAGGAAACAAAAGATTTTGCCTCACCATTAGCCTAAAACAGCATTTCTCAATTGGGGATGAAATGGCCCACAAGGGACATTTGGCATTGTCTGGAGACATGTTTGGTTGTCACAACTAGCGGGGAGAGTGTTACTGGCATCTAGTGGGTAAGAGGCTAGAGATGCGGCTAAACATTCTATTATGCATGGGACAGCCCCACAACAAGGAATCATCCAGCTTGAAATGCCAATAGCAGTGAGGTTGAGAAGCATTGGTCTAAAACTCTTCCTCTGATTTGAGCATGCAGTTCTAAAGTATTCAACATCCCTATGGAAGGGAATCTGTCATTCTTTATAAGACTCGCAGAAAAAGAGTTTCTTGCCAGTCACTCCTGATCTTATCTTCCTCCCAAGCTCACAGCTGTTCCTCCCTTGAGGCTATTTGCACTTGGGATTGGTCTATTATACAAACACCCTGAACCCTGGGGCCAGACAGCGAAAACAACTCACCCAAAATTACCTCCAACTTTTACCCCTGCTGACCAAACAAGGAAATCTTTGTAAGATATCAAGAACAGGAAACATTTTCTACTTTGAATTGTTAAAATCACTGTTCAAATTGTACCTCTCATGAACTGTCACAAGGCATAAATCCCAAACCTTAAATACTGATTAAAATATGCAGAATATACAATAATCATAGCAATGGAAATAACATTAACCCTCCTTAGGTTAGGTCACCTAAGAAACAGTCAAATTTAGCTTTGTGCCATGTTCTAAAGCCTAGAAACTATAATCCCACTTGAATACAGGAGAATTTGTGGAAACCAGGCCTTCTTTCCAGGGAAATGTTCTCTCCCTGCTTCCCTGCAGTGTGAATTCAAGAGTGCAAAAAAGAAACCCTCTGGTTTGCTTTAATTATTCAGGGACAGCACAAGGAGATAAACAAGGTCAGGTCAACTTCAAGAGCATAATGATTTCACATACTTCTCTGACCTCTAAATACACATGTAATAGTTGGCAAAAATAATATTGAACCTAAACTTATTTTCTCTCTGCATCATTGTCAGCTCAGAAAAAAAACCATCATCCTGAAGTCACATGATGGAGTATAGGAATGGCTGCTTGGAACTTAAACCCAATCCATGTTGTATTTTTATCTTTGAATAAGAAACATAAAATAAAGTTATATTTATTTCTTAATTATACAGATACTGACAAATTGAAAGAAAATACTGAAACATTGGGGACTTCACAATATGACCCAAGACAAGGTAGACTTCTTTGGAAGGTATTGCATCTTGAATCCTGTCTCTATAAGGGTTTTGTTCTTAAATCCATGTACTTAGTAAACTTTTATTGAGCACCTATGTGTATCTACTCGAGTAAAATATGTTCACAGATTAGTATTGTAGTGGCCTAAAATTGGTTTTCTAACTATGTTTATCATAGTTAATGCCCTTATCATTACCCCCTGACAGACAGGGATGTGTAGTGTCTTCCTCATTTCCTCTTGTCTACTGGAAATTTTGAAGCGATCTTGACTGCTTCACTTCAAGCAGTTAGGGGACCTCACTGAGAATCCATAATCTTACAATTCATTAGAATCCAACTAACTGGAAGGCTAAACTGAGTGGGATTCTTTCAGTGGAGGGACAAATGAAAGAATGCAAGCTAAGGAATAACAGAGAAAAAGTAAAGGCCGAAAGGACATCAAATACCATTTAGCTTTATTCCCTTACCTGACTGTTGCAGAAAATGAGGGTGGAGGGGAAAAAAGGGACATTATCAAGGTCACATAGCTATTTAGTGGCAGAATTGGACTTGGACTCAAGATTTCCAATTCTAAATCCAGTGCTTTTTCAGCTACTCACAAGAGGCCACCCAAAATTCACAAAGGATATGCTGGGACCATAAGACATTTTGTTCACTCTACAATATTTTCTATATCGAAAATGCTATACAATTAGAAACCATGTTCAGAATGGCAATCCTGACTTAACATAAGATTTTCAATTATAATAGATTAAATTATGATCATTTGGATTAAAACAGAAAATAGATTCATATTTAAGAGTGATTTTCAACAAGAATGGCAATTTTTTCAAAGTTCTATCTAACCTTAAGCTATCTACCAAATCCAATTAACCAGAACCTCCAGTTTTCTGGGCATTTAGGCTCATCAAGATTTTAATATAAATAGAATAAAACCTAGATTACGTCTCCAGGCAGGGAAATTTAACTGAACTATAAATATTCACTAAAAGACAGAAAAGGATAACTTGGGTTCTTTATATTCCAGAGACAAATAGTTATAGTGCAAAGAATACTGTATTGGCTGCATGGGGACTTGAATTCCAGCTCCAACTCTTGCTCTAAACTGTCATATAGACACATTAGTAAAATTTCCCATGACCTAGTTTCCTTATCTTTAAATTGGGCATAATTTCTGTTATGTCCATCTCTCCAGGGTTGTTTAGAGTTTAAAATTAGATAACAAGTGAAAGGTCTTTGAACAACAGAAAATTATACATACACACTTACATAAGCATGTATGCCCACATGTGCATACAGACATAATGAACATATATACAATATATATTGTCTAAAATCTGAGTCTTTTGAAGATGACAAGAAAAGTATTTAGTTGCAAGTGTATCTACTAAAAAGCAACCAGTCATGTTACCATAAAATTATCTAAGTTAGTAATACTATTCAATACAGTAAATGACAAAATGTGAAAGAATAATTCTGCTATAAATTAAAAGAAACAATTATTTTAGTTGAAATGTAGGAGACATAGCAGAAGGTGAATATTTTCTTCCAGAATAAAGTCAATTTACTTTGGAGGCTAATATTATGCCACAAAAGAAAATAATCAATTATATCTGTGTTTTTATGTTATACTTGATATTTTGATAGGTGAATTAGAAATAATCATGTTAGCTTTTATAATGTCAATGAAAGCTCTGTGTATACATAAATCACTATTAAGTATCTTCATCAGCAACAGGGGACTGCCTAGTGTTTTGTGTTATGCCAGATGGAGACAGGAGGTCTAAAGTATAATCTTGGGTTGGCCAGAGATAGCTGCTTGCCCTTGGAAATAGGACTTATATTTGAGCCAAATTTAAATAAGGGTGCAAGCGTGTAATGCTACCTTCTAGTATAAGAATAGGAAAGGCAAACTTCTTGTACCTATGGGATTTATGATTCCCCAGTGGTGGTTGCATCATCAACTGTATGCCCTTGTTGAAACCTGGCAACCTGGGAAGACTTTACCACTGTGCGGGATCATGCTGTGTTCTTCAGTATTATGTGACAATTCCTTTAAGTTCCATATTCTTTACCAGTAAGGAAACTTGATCTCCAACTTGGTCTGTTGGTTTCTTTCTGTAAACCACCCCACTCTCCTGGTAACTACTGTCTACTTCCACATTGAATTTAGTCTCCTCCCCAACTTTTTTCCCTCCTTCCAATTTATATCAAGGTTTTGTCCTAATTCGACTTCCTCTCAATTATTCCATTTCAGAAGAGTAGTCTACCTTCTGCTTCCATCTTCTTACCACTTACCAATTCTTCCAACCCAATGCAGTCTAGCTTCACTCTCATCACTTCACTGAAATTGGCTGCTTCAAAGTCAACAAGTCTATAATTGACAGAATGAATGGTCTCTTCTCATCCGCATTCTAGTTGACTCCTCTGAAGCATTTGAAAACCATGATGACAATCTCCTTGAATTTTTTTCTATTGTGTCTTTTCTTCCATGATTACTCCTCAATAACTAATGCTGGCTAGTTTTCCTTCACTAATTCTTAAGACGTAAGTATTCCAATGGTTTGGCTTATAGTCTTCTTGCACTAAACACTCTCTCAGTTTTCTTTTTCTTTAAAGATTTTACTTATTTATTCACGAGAGACAGAGAGAGAGAGAGAGAGAGGCAGAGACACAGGCAGAGGGAGAAGCAGGCTCCATGCAGGGAGCCCGACGTGGGACTCAATCCCAGGTCTCCAGGATCACGCCCTGGGCTAAAGGCAGCGCTAAACCGCTGAGCCATCCAGGCTGCCCCTGTCTCAGTTTTTCAATATCTCCTCCATCACTTCCATCTCCTCCATCCATTCAATAATAATTGAATTTTTATGTCTACCTATAAAATTCTCCATTATTCATAGCTATCATGAGCTCTGGAATCAGACATGCAACTGAACTAGCTCAGTTATATACTAACTGGTGACCTTGTAGCATATTGTTCAGCTTCTCTAAGCCAGTTTGAAAAAACATAAGTTAAGAATAAATGTACTAATGGCTTGACACAATGTTTGGCACATAGTGAGCATCTGGTAAGTGGTCAGAGAAAAACTTTCTTTCTTTCTCTCCTGGGACCCAGATCCTTATTTTCAAAAATTTATTGGATATTGATCATTTCCAATATGGATGTCCCATATAGATGTTTCAATATTTCCCATACAAAACTCATTGTCTGCTTCTACCGACTACTCTTCTTGATTTCAGAAATTTACTCCATCTGTAATACCCTACTCAGTTACTCTGTTTATATACCTTACAAAAATTTAGTTAAACAATATGAGCTAAGCACTGAGGAATAAAGTAAAAAAAAGAAGACAAGTCCTTCATTCAAGTTGCAATAGGGAATAAAGACAAGTAAATAAAATATTTGGAGAGTGCACATATACAATGGAATAAGGTCTCCATAGACGCATGCACAGAATGCTAGGACCCCACAGATCAGGGAAAGTTCTATGAAAGGTGCTGTGGGGAAGTTAAAGCAGGTAAAGACTCCTCTCCTCCTTCTCCCATACTACATCTATAGGACCCCAAGTCCTATAATATTATTAGCCTCAAATTTATCAAATTTTAGGATAAAGGCTGGATCCCCCACTAGAATGTAAACTCCATAAAGGCAGAGATTTTTTCTGTTTTGCTCTGTTGTAGCCTCAACAACTAGAACAATGGCTGGTCCATGGTGGTCACTCAACAAATATTTGTCAAAATTTGTTTAAACTTATTTATGTTAGAATTAATTTATTATAGTATTTATACTGAATTGTTTTTCATTTAAAATATTCACATTATACACATTCTTATATCCTCAGATATCACACCAAAAAAGATTAACAGAATGGAGAAGCAGATGTTACTGTTTATTTGCTTATCTGTTTGCCAAAGGGGGCGATTCTTTTTGAGCTTTTTTTGTTCTTTAAATGGAATAGTCAGTACACACTTTCACAATTCTTGCAGAGACATTTCAAAGACCTCAAGACTTAACCTGATCTTATCTTTTGCTTTTAAAGCTACAAACATTTTTGTGTTGTGGAATTAATAAAGAGCCAGCTGGATTCTCCCAGAGGGAGATGTTTAGTAGAATGTCTTTGATACACACATACGCACACACACACACACACACACATACACACACCCCTCTGTAGAAAATAAGGAGAATAATTGACAGGAAAATCATTCTTTGCTACCTCAAATACATTTCATACTTGTAGTAAAATATAACAGACAAGTGTCTATTAACTTGACATAGCAATGAAAATATTTATTACGATTAACTGGATAAGTAACTTTGTAGTCAATGAAGTTGTTAAGAACTTGTTTCTCTCTTGATCAAACCAGATATTTCTATTTTAAATATACAACCCAGTATAAGTAAGTATATATGATGGAAGGGAGGCGAAAAGGTTGATATAGAGATTTCTCTAAAATTTAATTTTGGTTTGCTGCACTCACATACTTCACCAATCAACTCATTTTAAAAATTCCCTAAAACATCTGTTTAGATTCACATTTGAATTGCTAAAAAAATCTTCTCCATATTAACACCAGATTTCATCTCACCTATGGTGAAATTTCCTTCCCTTATAAAATGAAACACATTATATTTGCCTATGGCTTGTACTTTGAAAGTGAAACTGAAAATAGTCAAATGAAAAGCATTTTAAAAAATAATACCACCACCAAAGTGACTAGAGACTGTATCACGATAATCTCCAAAATACTGCTCTTCACTGCCTAAGCACAATAGACTATTATAGATCTATTTTTACTCTCAATATGTAAAATATATTTTTTAAGGCTACAGAATTCTTCTTCATGTAAATTCAACATATTCCACATCCATCATTTGGTGTAGGCTGAAAAGCTTGGTTGATTCCTGCTCATCTGTAGTAAACAGGATTTATAGGGCATAGATTAGTTCTACGAAGTCTTTTCCTGTCTTAAAAAGAATCTTTAAATCTGTGGCTGAAGATAGATTTTGCTAACCCCAGTGCTGTTAAAGGATTAAAGCATGAGCTATTGTTGGATCTAAGCACTGAATATGTACATTCTGAGCTTTTTTTTCTCTAGTCATTATTGAAAGAAAAAATTATGTCTCTAAATCTATTTTTCCGTTGCAAATGTACTAGAGAAAAAAATCCTATTTATAAATGTTAGGTATATTTCAGCAGTACTATATAACAAAGAAATATAACTACTGCTGGAGAACTTACATTTATGGGTTAACATTTAAAGAGTATTATTCTATGGATATTTAAATCACTGCCATCACTACTAATGAATATTTCTTCTTATTTCCCCAATATAGACACTAACTCTAGAAGTCTGGTAACAAGCATGGGTCATATAGATTTAATTTCTCTTTCCATTCTTTGCCAACATCTCCTCTGTCAATGGCCCTGGCTCTTCTTTTGTAAAAATACCCTGTTGACTGTCACATTGGCCTGGAGCCAGTAAGGGCAGTTAGCCTCATACCAAGCTACAGCCATCTGTCAGAATATGCTAAAAATCAATGAAAATAGTTGCTACCTCCTATTCTGGTCAGGCATGACTCCTCCACACAATTCTAATTTGTCTTTGTGAATTGAAGTGGTTATGTTAATATCAAAACCACATTCTTAATAGTATTAAATATCACAGCAAACTCCTTAAGACTCATCATGGTGGATAGATCATGGTTGATGTCCATCATCATTACTGAGGGTTGGTCCAAGTTAGGGTCTAGAGCCAACACTTGGCCAAAAAATCTCCATGAGTAAGAGTATCAAGTAAACTTTGAGTTAGGAGTTTGAATTAGGGGACAGCAAAGAGAGTAAATAAGGGAAATTAAAATGGCTGTAATTCCATTTCAGAGTAAATCCAGATGAAGAGGTCAAGAAGCTAAGAGAACTGTCCCAGTTCCCTGCAGGGAATGGGCTATGTTTGAGATCCTGATAGAAATGAGTACTACCCCATTTAATCTTGTGTTAAAGGCAGAGCAATCTACTCACATACAAAGTGTATGGACAGAAAAGAAAGACCAATACATAAAGGAAAGTGGTAAATTGGGATATTCTGAGAAGCTAGAATGGAGCAAAAACCAATTCCAATGGAATAGAGAAAGGAGGAATATGACACAGAGGAAGAACAGAAATTGGAGACAAAACTAAAATGGGTGTGCAAATCACATGTGAGATCGCAAATAATCCCTGTAACCACCTTATGATGATGAGTGTTAGTAGCCCAGTTTTAAGGTCAGGAAAGTAAGGTTCAGAAAGTTTCAATAATTTGCCCAAGTAGAGACAGCTAATAAGGAACAGAACTGAAACTCAGACCCACCTCTGCTGGTTTCTACAATCAAAATTGTGTTAACCTCTCTTCCAACTTTTATGAAGAAGGCACAACACTGTACCACTAAAGGTACAGAATAGCTCTGGGATTGAGGCTTATCCCACAGGCAGGGGAAGGGACAGTTTCTGGAGAAGAATCAGAATAAAAGGATCTGCAAACTGAAGTACATCCAAGGATGAGTCTCTGGGTAAGGAAGGAAAATATGGCAATTTGACAGCAGGAATTTCAGAATAAAATTTTGATTTCTGGATCACAGCTTAAGAATTATGGGCTTTTGAAACTGTGGAAGGAGACTCAGTTTCCACTGAAAGATGAATGGATAAAGAAGATGTGGTCTATGTATACAATGGAATATTCCTCAGCCATTAGAAATGACAAATACCCACTATTTACTTCAACGTGGATATACCTGGAAGGTATTATGCTGAGTGAAGTAAGTCAATCGGAGAAGGACAAACATTATGTGGTCTCATTTATTTGGAGAATATGAAAAATAGTGAAAGGGAATAAAGGGGAAAGGAGAGACATGAGTGGGAAATATCAGTGAGGGTGACAGAGCATGAGAGACTCCTAACTCTGGGAAACAAACAAGGGGTAGTGGAAGGGGAGGTGGGCGGGGAGATGGGGTGACTGGGTGATGGGCACTGAGGGGGGCAGTTGATGGGATGGGCACTGGGTGTTGGCAAATCGAACTCCAATAAAAAAATTAAAAAATTAAAAAAAATAATTATGGGCTTTTGGTTCCAGAATGATTATCTCCTATTAGTATTAAAAGGAATATATTGGCTTCCAGACAAGACAACCTAATAAAAGGCCTGAAAAATTTTGTTGTTGTTGTTTAAAGATTTTTATTTATCTGAGAGAGAGAGAAAGAGAGAGAGGGGAGGAGAGAGAGAGAGAGAGAAAGAGAGAGAGAACGAACAAGCAGTGGGGAAGGGGCAGAGGGAGAGGGAGAAACACTCCCACAGAGTAGGGAGACCAATGTGGGGCTCGACCTCAGGACTGTGGGCTCACGACCTAAGCTGAAGGCAGATGCTTACCCGACTGAGTCACCTAGGCACCTCTAGTAAAGGGTTCAAATGACAAATGGAGGGGCACCTGGATGGCTTAGTTAAGTCTGACTGGTGATTTTGGCTTAGGTCATGATCTCAGGGTTGTAGGATGGAGCCCTGAATCAGGCTCTGCACTCAGCAGGCGGTCTGCTTTAGGTTCTCTCCCTCTGCCACTCCCCCCACTTGTGCACATGCTCTCTCTTTCCCTCAAGGAAATAAATCATTATTCTTTTTTAGGGAAATAAATTCTTAAAAAAAATAAATGGCAAATGGAGGAAGAAGGAGAGGAATAGTAGAAAGGATAACATCTAATATTACCGAAATGGATAACTGGTCACTATGCATGAATTTGAGTGTAAAACACTCTTCCCAGAATGCCTTTTCCTCCATTGTTCACCTACTACTACCTCATGATTTCATTATTATATTTATTACTTGTAATAAATTACTTTCAGGCCATCTTCTCAGGAAAATTTCTACTTTCCCATCTCCCAACCTCAACACTTCCTCTGGGTTAGATCTACCACCTCCAAGTGTTCCTACCTTGGAACTACTCAAATTTAATAATAGCACTTACAGTATTGTTATTTATTTCACTTTGCCTTCTTTACTACCGAGAGTGGTTGAATATAAAGACCCTGGCCCTACAGCCTGGGTTCAAAACCTGACCTGGGTCTGCTACTTCCTCCCTTGGGACTATTGTGACTCTGAATTCTCTTTGCCAGTGTGTCAGTGCCAAGCTTTTATATTGAAAATACTTTTCATTGTATGCTTTCTGTGCCCAGCTCCAAGGAGACATTTTACACAGATTATATTATTTGGTTCTCAAAACAACCACATGAGGGAGGATCTGTCATTTTCTCCACAGAACAGATGGGGAATTGAGGCCCATGGAAGTTAGGTAATGTGTCCCAATTCACAACTATACTAAGTAGCTTAGTCCAGTGTTGTTTGAGCCTATACACTTACACACATCACCCAGACTCTCCATCTCCATCTCTGACAATATGACCATCTTTCCCAGATCTGAAAGACACTCCCCTCACCCCACCACATAAAGAGATAATCCAAGAAAAGGCTTAGAGGAGGAGCTGGAAAGGCTGATCTCTGAGTAAGGGAGGGCTCAGGGCAGGCATAATCCTGAATATGCTGGTAGTGGGGGGATTATTTCTATGAATGACAGAAGGCAGGTAACCATCTAAGAGCTGTTCTGAAGCCTTATTATCACAGGGTAGTCTTGCAAAGTCTCACATACATGTGCTATCAAAACCTAAGGGAGGGAATGGTTCTAATGATTGGAATTTGGTAGTTGCTATAAACTGAATGTACACCCTCCCCCCCTCAAATCACATGTTGAAACCTAACCTCCAGTGCATTGGATCTTATGACTGGAAACCCCTGGAGAGCTCCCTTGCCTTTTTTGCCATGTGAGGACACAGAGAGAAGATAGCAGTCTATGAAATAGGAAGTAGGCTCTCACCAGATGCCAGATTTGCCAGTACCTTGATCTCAGATTTCCCAGCCTCCAGAACTGTGAGAAATAAATACCTGCTGTTTAAGTAACCCAGTCTATGGCATTTTTGTTACAGCAGCCCAATTAGACTAAGGCAGTGGTAAGAGTATATTCTATTTAAAAGCATGCTAAGAGAGGAAGTGAAATGATGTTGTGTTTACCCAGGGAAAGTATGAACATAAGGGTAGAAACATCTTTAATTAGAGGAAGATAAAAATAGGGACAAAAGTAAAGTTGTTTCTTCTATATTACTGCTGGTATTATTATTTTAACATTTACCAAGTGGTTACTATGTGCCTGACTGCTCTAAATACATTGCAGATGTTAATTCCTTTAATCCTTACAATAACTTTATTTTACTAATTTACCTATTTTACTAAAAGGTGGTACTATCATCCTTACTTTCCAGATGAGAAAACTGAGGCATGGCAATGTGAACACAGATGTCCAAGTTCATACAGCTAATAGATGGTGTATCAGAGAGTCTGCAATAAATCATTTGTCCAGATGGAGGAAATGGACACTCATTTCCAACATGGACCACAGAAGTGTCCTAAGAGTGAAGTGTAGTGGACATGAGTGATTTCAACTCCAAAGACATCTGCTGGATGTATCATTTAACTAAAGGCAGATATATGACAGGTCCCTAACCTCCCTTGTTGAAAACTCTACCTCCAAGAAGGTAGAGAAAATAAGGAAACTTGCTTCTTCTGACTAGAAAAGAGAAACTGGGGAGTTACGGTGATAGGAACCTTTGTCAAAAGCAACCATTTTAGCTTAGAGTCCAAAAGTACATTATGAAGCAAAATCCTAGACTTTAGGAAAGCAATTCTCTAAAGTGAAGTCAGTATGATTCCTTGCCCTGAGACATTTAAAAAAAGGAGATGGATTAAGAGTTGGAAAGTTTTGCTGCCTATTGAAACCAGTATGCCTGTACTGGGTGTTCTCCATTCAGTTTAGATTTCTAAAGAACATGGAACAAAAGAAAGAGATGAAGATCAAGGATAAATAAATATAAGAGGGTGTGATGAAAACGATGCCAAGAAGGTTCATACCCCAAATGAGCCTGAAGTTTGGGGAAAAAAAATCTAAAGATGACAGAAAGGGTTTTTTTTTTAGATATATATTTAGAACAAGAAAGCCATGGGTAGGATAGATGTGTAATTCATGCAATGCTATTGGATGACTGAGATTAGGGAGGCCTTCTCAATGACTTGTTTTCCTTGTGGAAAGGAATGATCAGAGATCTAAAAAGAGTAAAGTAAACATCTGTAACCATAAATTGAAGCCTAAAATAGTCAGTGTTCATAAGAAAGTACTCAACTGTTCTAAATGAATTAAAATTCTGTTCCAGAGTGGTGACAAGTCTTGTAGATTTTATTGCCTTGTCATAGTTGCTAAAGTTTCAGGACTGTGGTGTGAGATATGTGTCAGAAGACTGGAGACAGCAAATATTGGCTTTGGTTTTTAAAAGGAAGAGGAAGCACACAGCACACAGGATCCTCAGACGAGACCAAGGGAAAGCATGTTGACTGAGTGCACAATTCTAGAACATGTTATTTTTTTAATATTTATTTTTATTTATTTATGATAGACATAGAGAGAGAGAGAGAGAGAGAGGCAGAGAGAGAAGCAGGCTCCATGCCGGAAGCCGAACACGGGAACACGGGACTCGATCCCCGGATTCCAGGATAGCACCCTGCGCCAAAGGCAGGCGCGAAACCACTGAGCCACCCAGGGATCCCCTCTAGAACATGTTATTAAAATGATGATTTGTAAGTACTTTTATTTTTTTTAAGGCTTTGATTCTTTTTTTAATTTATTTATGATAGTCACAGAGAGAGAGAGAGAGAGAGAGAGAGAGAGAGAGAGAGAGGCAGAGACAGAAGCAGGCTCCATGCACCGGGAGCCCGATGTGGGATTCGATCCTGGGTCTCCAGGATTGCGCCCTGGGCCAAAGGCAGGCGCCAAACCGCTGCGCCACCCAGGGATCCCTGTAAGTACTTTTAAAAAAAGACAGTAACCATGAGAGGCAGCACAAATTCTCTAAGAACAAGTCATGTTAAATAAATCTCATTTCACTTCTACTTTTTACATGGTTATTGGATTGGCAGATCAGTGAGAAAGTAGGCATACTGTCTGGATATCAGCAAGACATTTGACAAGGTCTCTCATGATATGCCTGTAAACAAGATGGAGAAATGTGGGCTGTATCCTAGTAAAGAAAATTGCCTGATGGATAAGTGTCAACCCACAGGGAGGATTCTAGTGGTGGGCCACAGAGCTCCGACCTTGATCTTGTCCTATGTAACATTTTTATTAATGACTTACATGGAAATGAGGAGAACACATCTAACAGAAGTACAGATGACACAGGTAAGGGAGCAATACAATGCAAATACTTTGTATGGCAGAATTAGAATTCAACTCCATCTCCAGGGGCTAACAAGGTGAAATCAAATTAAGCCAAATGAAGGCTCTAAACATTTCCATCTGCACTCTTCATCCCAAACACACAATTAAAAATCTCCAACTATATAATTTTAGAGTAAAAGAAATGTGCCTTAGCCTTGGAACTTGCTAAGAAGTTCTAAGAGTTTAGTTACTAAGTGTTCTCAAGATGTATCAGCAGTGTTATATATCCACCAAAAAAGCTGATATTGGCATAGACAGCATTAATGGAAATGTTTCGTCAGAACCAAGGAGGCAACTGATTGTCAGTCACAGCACAAATTTCTGAGTGGGTCCATCAAGGTGATTGCTGAGAGTTCCGTCTAAAGTTCATCAGCTCTGCACCCCGCCCTTGTTCAAGGGGCAGCCATAGGTGGCCATGCTATAGTTTTTTTTTTTTAAATCACATGGCCCTTTCTCGCCCCTTGGCCTCATGTGACTGAAAGAATACAGTTATCTTCCCTTATCTGATGGGGAACACATTCCAAAACCCCAGAGGATGCCTGAAACCAAGAATAGTACCAAACCCCATATATACTATGTCTTCCTATACACACCTATGATAAAGTTTAATTTATAAATCAGGCACAGTAAGAGGTTAACAACAATAACTGATCGTAAAATAGAACAATTATAACAATATACTGTAATAAAAGTTCTGTGAATGTGGTCTCTCTCTCAAAATACCTTATTGAACCCACCCTTCTTGTGAGGACGTGAGATGATAAAATGCCTGTCTGATGAGATAAATTGAGGGGAATGACTTAGGCCTTGGGATGTAGCATCAGGCTACCACTTACCTTCTGATGATAAGTCAGAAGGAGGATCTGCTTCCAAACCACTGTTGACCGTAGGTAACTGAAGCTAAACTGCTTCAGTAGAAAGTAAAACTGCTAATAAGGGGGATGGGGTGGGCTACTTTATCTTGAAAATATGCTCTCAAAAAAAAGAAAAGAAAAGAAAAGAAAATAAAAGAAAAGAAAAGAAAAGAAAAGAAAAGAAAAGAAAAGAAAAGAAAAGATGCTCTCAATTATTTGAGGCAACCCAAATGGGATTCTGCTCCTGGCCACCAAGGAGCCTCATGAAAACCCCCACCTGCATTCAGCCTTGGCTAGGACACTTCAGGAGCAGTGAGGTCAGCAGTTTAGAACTGTGTTCTAAAGAAAGAGATCAGGATGGAGGATTTGAAACCAGCTGATGTGAGGAAATGGTGAAGGAAGTGCGGAAAACATTTAGGTCAAAGAAGAACAGGATCAGGGACAGTGAAGGGTTGTCAGGTGTGTGAGGAATTTTATTTATTCTGTGAGATCGGAGAACTAAATCTGGGAGAAACGGACAGAGTTAAGAGGTGGGAGATTTTGGTTCACTAAGAATCCTCTTGTGGTTGCTTGAGATGGAATGGAATGCCTTAGGAATAAATCGATTACCTATTTTGCAGCTATTTAAGTAGAGGCAGGTGACTACTTAGTAAGGATAGCAGTATATTACCTTCGGATTGTATAATGCTTTGCAATGTATGAGACACTTTCTGCCACAGTAGCTTGATCTTCCACACAACATGTTGAGACAGGCATTTTTACCTTCATATTTACAGATAAGGAAGCTGAGGCTCATGATGACACACCAGCATGTCCGCAGTTACCTTTTATTGACTATACGTGAAAAAAACATTTTAAAGGATATTTTTGGGAAATGCCAGCTCATCAAGCTGATAGGATTTCTAGGATTTTAAAAAATTTGTGTTTGTGATACTGAATATATTCCCAAATGTACTAAAAAGGTACTCTCTGCACAATCTCACATGAAAACTTATGTTCTTCTCTGCGTCTTATGAAGCTGAGACCAATTAATATATTCCTTGCATGGATACAGAAGGTCCGTGGGTGCAGTTTGTACAAACATGCCTAGATGTACACTTCAAATAAGAATAGTTTTCTCTTCCCATTTGCCTGAGCCCCATTGCCCACCTCCTTCCAGATTTCCTGTTATTTGGCTTTTTAGAAGGAAAGAGAGTGTTTTGCTTGTCATGATTGCTAGATAACCAGACTGCCCCACTCTTTCCTTAGCTCACTATCACCAAGCCCTGCAAAAGAATTAAAAGAGTGAGTAAATAAAAAAAAAAAAAGGACTGAGTAAATCACCAACATTAGCAAGAACTCCTTGAAGATACACATTGTTCTCTGCTTCTCTCACCTCATTCACCTACCTTTTTCATTTAAAAAAAATATATAAACATTATCACTAGTACAGTTCTAATTGGGTTATCTTCACCATCAGAGTTGACTTCTATACTTTCTCTTGGGAGATAACAGAAATATCAGTTTATGAATCTATTTAATCTAGTAGTGATGGATGACACAGGGTTTCCTGGATTTGAGCCATAATGCTCTCAGTTTGTTGGTAGTGACATATTCACTGATGCCATGGCTGGCATATAACTTAATCTGCTATGAAAAAAAAACTAAGCAGTCTTATAATGTAGGTTTATTAGTCCTCCCCTTTCCATTCCAATTCCCAGATATTGGGATAGAAATTGATCAGAGTTGACACCACACATTGCTTATCAAGTGATATATTATACCCATTGTTTACATACAAATGTGTTTACAAAAAGCTTTGGTAGTAGATCTAAATAAGGCATATAGAAGGCAAGGGAAGTCCTTGGATTTAAAAGATGACAAAATAGTATGTTTTATTAGGTAATGTCTTTCTATGTTAATAGGAAGTTGTAATTTCTGATTTAAGAGGGAGTGACTAGAAATGATGAATAATTTCTCATTCAATCGCATCCAGTGCTAAAGTCTATTATGCTCCAGACAGAGATCTAGAACTGTGGAGGAGTACAACTTGAATCTCATGACAAAGACCTGAAGAGTGAATCCAAAAACCTGAATATGTGAAGGGCCAGAAAAACAGAGGCAAACTCTTTTTTGTCAAAAAGCCAAACGTCACCCTCAAGGCAGAAGTGAGTCTTTAAAAGTACACACGGAAATAAATAAATAAATAAATAAATAAATAAATAAATAAATAAAGTACACACGGGTGAAGGGCACTTAGGGGGCCACTTGACGGGATGAGCACTGGGTGTTATGCTATATGTTGGCAAATTGAACTCCAATAAAAACATATACAAAAATAAATAAATAAAAGTACACATGGACCCTCCAATTTATGAAGCAAATCCTTTTTGAAAATGTTTGACGGCAATTTACTTTTTGAAAGAATCTTACAATAAAATCCAAATTATCACGGCTCCTCCCGTTGTGTTTGGATTTTCCCGCAACGTTGCAGTTTCCTAAAACAAGGGACCAGTGCCTTTGAGGATGCACCGAGAGTTTAGATTATTGCTTCGCTTCAGATGTTTTTGTGGGTGGCTGCCTGTGGGGTGTTTATGCCTCTGTGGTTTCATTTGCCATGTGAATCTGCTTTGGTCTGTGTCTGCGAGCGGGCCTGAATCTTGATGTGTGTGCCTGGGCGCGCTCCTGTGCTTGCAGAGGGGGCTGCCTTCGTGCCCCTGAATCTGGGTGTGCATTTGTGCGCCTCTGCAGATGGCTCTGGTGAGACGAGTGTCCGCGCTCGGTGAAATCGGCCCCTGCCAATATTTAGGTTATCGAGATCAATAATAGCTCAAATACCTGGTCTCCAAAGGTATGTTGCTATTCAACACCCAGCTGTTATGCAGATGAACTGAATCCTGTGTACTGGTTGGCGGAGCTGGAGCCGCGGGGCTGGGCTGGCTGCGGGTAGTCATTGATCTCCTCTGAAGAGAGTCGGCGGCAGGGGCTGGTTTCCTGGCGCAGGTGCACGCGTGCGGAGGCGGCGGGGGCGGCGGGAGGGGTCTGAAGGTGAACTGGTTGTGCGGGCTGCTTGGCATGTCTAAAGAGGAGAGAAGAAAAACACCAAATAGAGACTTCCTCTCCCACTTGGCAGTCAGGAAAACACAGCTTGTCAGACTTAGGATTTCAGAATAATATAACCTGCGGGGTGGGGGTGGGGGGCAGACTTTTAAGTTCAGTCTATCTGTAAAAATGTCACTTAACTTACAAAAACACGTGCAGCACGCTCATGAAATGTAAAACATTCACAGTTGCATTTACATGTAAATTCTTCAGGGCTCTAGCAGCTAAAAAGTAAATGAGGCTGCCTCACACAATTTGTCATAGTTTCTGCTACCGAACAAATAAATCATCAACAAGACACTAAGTTACAGAACAGAAGTGAGCCGATTTCCATCAGTTGCAAAAGTCTCACTTCGGAAAATACCGGTGAAAGGCACAAATTTGTTGCAAGAAAAATCATTCGACACTTCAAATAAAAAGTATAAGGCCACCTTCTGGCTTACCTCAGGAAAGGATGCTAGCCTGCCTACACGGGAGCAAATCCAGACTGCAGAAAAACAGCTCCCTGAGTGTGTCACTTACCTGCGTGAAATGCATCTCTTTGCCAGCCGCCCCCCCCCCCCCCCAACTACGAGTGCTGCCTGGCAAAGGTAGGCTTTTTAAAAGGAGTTTGTTCTGGTTATTACATGTATTTCTCTGGCCATGCACTGCACAGTCCGTGCCCCTCCCCCACCCGCCACACCTTTCTAGGATCTCTGCCATATTATTCGCAGCTTTGGCAGAAGGGAAACCATTTTTTCTCTGCCTGTTTGCAGTGGGGGCAGCCTGGGACAGTGGTCCGCCGACTTCTGTTGTTGCTATTGTTTGGTATTTTTCCACTGTTTTCCTGGCAGGCACATGTATAGACAGCGAGTTAGAATTTGGCCCATGAGAAATGCCCCAATTAAACCCCTTTGAAAAGGAATCACTATTGTAGCTGATAGCCACCTCTCTTCCACGGGAGAAACATAATAGATGTCAAGTGATCTCTTGTAACACCAGCACGTTCTGGATAAACTTTGTAGACAGCATGGCTTTGTCCCACCTCCCAAATGACTGAGAGTTGAAAAGCAGAAAAATGCCAGAGGCTTTCCATGCCTAGCAAAAGGGCTCAGCTGGTTTGTGCTGAGACTCACTTTGCAGCGGCTGATCACAGGGAAAAAATAACTTCTTTCCATCCTTCTACCTCAAACTTGAATTTCGAAGACACTGGCATGGTTTTCATATTTTAAAATGATACTGGTGCCCCAAGAGCATGACAAATTCTTGGCTGTGTTTTCTCCTATAGATGGCTCTCCCTTTAAATAAACTTGCTATATGAAAAAGGAAATTGTACAAAAGATAGATAGGGAAAGGAGGAGTGATCATTCATTTTATACAAAATATCCCTTTAGATAGTCAGCTACCCTTGTTTGTTTAAAAGGAACTAAAATGCTTCATGAATTTTCGAAATCAACCCTATTATTCCAGGCCCAGCCCAAATCTCTCCACTAAAAATATCATCACAAGCACTTAACATCTCATTAATTTTTTTAAACCTCTGGGCTCATATTCATAACCATAAGTACAAGCATGCTTTCCATCTTTGGACTAAAAAAAGCATTGAATGCTGGAACCCAAAAGATCTTGAAGATCCTTTCATTTTGCAGATGAGAAAACTGATGTTTAGAGAGCTGCTTGTCCAGGGATACTTGGCATGGCCCAAACTAGAAGCTCATCTCCTGACTCTGGTCAATGCTCCACTCACTGTATTGTAGATCTTTCTAATACAAGCTCTCTTTAACTCCTTAAGATTTAGAAACACAGAATCCCCCACGTCTTCTGGACTTTTCACTGATAACATACCACCTTCCATTGTGGTTGTTTATATGTCTGCTTCCCTTCTTAGATCGTATCTCCTTAAGCGTTGAAAAGGAAGGCAGTTTAGCGTAATGGTATAGGCTAATGGTGATAGTGTGCGGCACAGCATACTGGAAAGAGCATAGAATTTAGGGGTATGGCAGGCCTGGGTTTGAAGACTGCCTGTGCCACTTAGAAACATTAACTCCTCATTTGTAAAATGGACACAATAATCCTTTCTCCTAGCAATTAAATTGAATTCATGAAGAATGTGTTTGGATATAGTATGTCAGTGATGGCTTATTTATTAAATGTAGTAAAAGGGGGCAGCCCCCGTGGCTCAGTGGTTTAGCGCCGCCTTCAGCCCAGAGTGTGATCCTGGAGACCCGGGATGGAGTCCCACGTTGGGCTCCCTGCATGGAGCCTGCTTCTCCCTCTGCCTGTGTCTCTGCCTCTCTGCCTCACCCCACCCCCTCTCTCCCTCTGTGTCTCTCATGAATAATTAAATCTTTAAAAAATGTAGTAAAAGGATGAAACCTTCAGCCTGGAAATGACCATGGTGATCACTTAGTTCAGCTCTCCCTCCTCCCCTCTCCATTTTACAGATGAGGAACCCAAGACTCAGAGAGGTAAAGTGACTTGTTCAAAGTCATTCAACTTGTATGAATTTGTCTGCCTCTGTCTGATTATCCCCACCGAGCCCAGTACTTTATCCATATGCTATTTTGGAAAATAAATATGACTCTTTCCCCTGACTTTAACAGGTAGTCTTCTTATCGTAACTTTGGCTCCTGAGTTTGCAATATTATAGGATCCCCTTGTTATCCTACTTTTTGTTTTATCTACCAAAACAGACTGTATATTTCTTAGAGCAAGATCATCTTCTACTTTTCTTGCATGTCATATGAGCACAGGGCTAGGTACAGAGTAAGACCCCTAAAAGCTTTTATTTCACTCCCCCCTGGGATCTAGAGAACTACTCTCAGTGTCCCCCCTTGGCTCTTTCATTCTGATGTGGCTGCTAGGTATCTATTTGATAGCTCACAGAGCAGTAGGTTTCCCCTTGGAGGTTGTAGTGAAATCTCTTCCACAGCCACGGAGAAGGGCAATGATATTCCAAAGAGGGTGCTTAAAACCATGCCCCTCTAAGACTCGCAAAAGGCAGCAGTGACACACTCTACAGACTTGCCACCTAAATCCATGAACTTAATGATGCGAGGAAGGGAAATAAAAGGTGGGAGTCTAGAGTTAGAAGAAGAGAAGGAATCAATTGACCATGTTGTGTCCAGAACACCTCTGAATGACACGTGACATCTATTAGCTTAATCAGTAGGTATTTGTGTCAGTACAGTTGTTCAAAAGACAGAAAGGCTCTACTAAGTACAGCTGTTCAAAAGAAAGAATCACTCATTGTCATCTGGATTTATTGCTTGCTGGATTTCCTCACAATCTTTGCAACTTCCTTATTATGAAACATGATAAAAATTCTACTTCATTGAAAAGTATGATCATGGTATTATTATAACATACCATTTCTGCTGCAGGTAGAACTACTTTGTATAGTTATTTTGATTATATATATACATGTGTCTGTATTGATTTATATCTATTTTACTGTGTATCTTTGTTTCCATGTTTTAAATATGCAAAGGTTTCCCTACTTGTTAATATTGTCTTTAAAGGCTCTCACAATATTGAATTGTTGAATTGAGTGGAATACATGAAAACCTTAAGCCCTTATGAAATGCAAATGATCTCAGCTTCATTCTTTCTCTCACCTCAGGAAAAAAATGGAGAATGCACTTGTTCCCTCCCAAATGAAGTAATTTAATCCTTGGGCTCCATGAAATGGGATTTCCCAACCTTAAACACTAATGAAAAAATATACTTGGGTTCAGTGTTGGGAGCTCTAGAACACCAGTTCCAAGGGGTTAAGAGTCACATGCACTTACTTCCAAATGTATGTGGCAGCCATACATTTCTGTGCCCAAAGAGAGAGACGCAATGGCGGGGGGGCGGGGGGCGGGGGGGAGTGATTATGAAATGTGTATATCTGGACATACTTATAAAACTTTCTGAAAGTAAATTAAGATTTCAGATGGAAAGGTCTAATTCACATAACATACTTGGATAGGATCCAGTTTCAGGTTTGAGGTCCTAAAATAACTTGGTAAGAAAAGTCTCTGTGAGAGGAAAATGCCTCCCAGTTGTATACCTAAGGTATTTTAGGTGTGGGAGAACTGTTAGCAGAACTGTTTCTGAACTTCAGAAACAACTATCATCTCCAAAGGGTAAGCAGGAAAAGAAAGTTGTCGTGCATAGTTGGTTTTTTGTTTGTTTGTTTTTGTTTTTTAGTCAGAGAAACGTTTCACCAGATATCAGAATGCCTCTACTCTGAAACACTGTGTGCGGACTTATTGAAGGGCTGCATCAACATAGTGCATTTGGCTATAAGGCGATGTTTGCATTTCTTACATTCTCTGCACTATGCAAAATTGCACATTGGGAAAGGGTTTATGGGGAAAAGGGGTTGGGGACACAAGACCTGAAGCTGGCTCGTGACAGTGGGTGTCAGATGGGTTGCAAGTTATGAGTTATTGTGGCATGATGGAAGGAGGGTTGTCTGAGTCCCACAGAAAGATCTAACCCCAGGTGCAGATAGATTGCAAGGCTCCTAACACCAAATGGTGTACCAAGACAGCTGGTAGATGTTACCGTTATATGCATGTGTATACTGTGTACATTCCTCAATGGTTCACTCTGCTGTGTGCAGTTTTCTGCCTTCCCCTAGTATTTTTAACAGATGGAATCACACGTACGTAGACACAAAATTTGTCTTATGTTCGAATTGTTCTGAAAGATACCAATAGCACAAGAACAAATTAATGTTTTCAAAATAAGCATTGTAGCAGAACTGACTGTACATGCAAAATCATTTTCTCTAAGTGTTAAAAATAAATACTGTCATTAATACAGCAATGCCAAATGGATAATTTTTTTCTGAAAAATGTGACCAAAGCAGACACATGCTTTATTTTTCCCCAGATCTGTGTACTTAACCAATCAAACTTTTCTTTACTGAAATTCAGAAAATAACCCCCCAAATATGTTTCCCCCCCAAAGTTACTATGTGGTGTATGTTACCAAGAGGAGCACATATTCTCAAAGCTGTAGAAAAAGGTCACGGGAAGTCAGAAAACATATCTATACTTCCTGGCCTTAAGTCTGTGTTTCATTACCTCGTTGGCCAAAGAGAAGATGGCACGACTATACCTTGTCTGTAGCTCTGGAATAAAAAAATTCCTGAAAACCAAGGTTTTTTCTCATTCATTTGGTAGTGAAACCTGATCTAAACTGATATAACGGTATTTATGGTCTTTATTTCCTTTACAGAATTTTTATACATTTAGCTGCAGAAATATTGATGTATTATTAAAGGATGCTGGCCCACATCCCAGACTGGGTGTTACACAACACATAATATATGCATGGCATTACCTGTGTAAAATCTGAAAAATTCTCAATTTTGAAACAAAAGGACCCCAAAGATTTTTGATGCAGGATTATGGGCCTGTGTTAGTATTTAACAACCTCTCTGAACTCTTATGAGGTAATATTAATTAATGCTTATGAAAGCCTTGGTAATCTACACGAGCAAAGAACATCAGGGCACCAAGGGTTATTGCCATAACTACTTATGTCAAGTCTCTCGAGGCCAATTACAAGCCTTTGGTTCCTTAGGTTGTTTTTCTGAGCTATTCTCCCTCCTAGGCAGGAGAGGGGATAAAAAGAAAATGTTTTAAAATAAAGAAGGGAGGTTTATTATTAATATTAACTATTACGAGTAATTCTAAATGTATATTATTACTTTATAGTACTTTACTTGCCACAGGGAGCTTTCACAACCTGTGAGGAGGTGGTTTATAAATTCGCATGTTATGGCTAATATCCATTAACTTGAGAGTGCTCAGTGATCACCACATTAGTCTTAACTGTATCTGGCTGTGGACATTTTCTGTTCTCAGCCTTATAATTATTATTAGAGGCTCAAAGAATATGAAAGAAAATTGGTTTTCAGAAGAAAATTGAGTAAACAGGTATAGCTTATCTTTTTCCTGGTTCAGATAATACTGCTTTACTATTAATGTACCCACAGCTTTAATAAAAGCAGATCCATTAGTTAAATAAACCATTAGATTGAGAAGAGAAATAAAATCTATTAAATTGGTAAAGTTTAATAGATGTTTGTGTGTGTATATGGACATGTGTATGAGCGAGATGCAGACAAGAGAAAGAGGCAGAATGAGAGAGAAACAGAATTGGCAACTAAAGCACATGACTGCAGGAGAAGAGTCACAGAAGATCTCGGGGCAGGCCAACAATAAATAATGTTTTTCGGTTTAAATGGTTTCAATCTGGTTCTAGATTACTGCACTATGCATGGCTCCAGAGCCCTGCGATGCTATGTACTGTCTTTCAGACTGTAAAGTATATCCTTTGAGGACATCGAACAGGTTCTCTTACCAAGACAGCAAGTAAGAGAGTACATTCTATTAATTTCTGCCAGTTGGGTTGATCTTTGTTACAACCACTGGAAATAAAGGTCAGCACTGAAGCACCTACAATCCTTTGACATGTCTGTGCTGAAACTTGTATTTACACTAGTCTCTCCATAAACTGATGCTTGTCTACAAAGAATGTGCTGGTCTACCTACAGAAAGTGTAAACTTCCTATTTTCTAGGTCTCATTAATTTCTTTTCCTCTTCTCCTGTAAGTTGTACAAGTATAACAATGAGTCAAATATCTACAAGGCAACCCTCCCCCCAACGCACTTCTTCCTGTTCTCATGGGGAATCCAACTGTGCTGTGTATTGTATTGGCTTTACATAGTGCAATTAGCCAATCTTACGAATAACAGTCAATATTCCTGCCAATAAGTGGCTGGTTTGTTAACTCAATCAACTCTCTGACATAGATTAAGACAAACAAACTAGGACTTAACAATCAAGAAAAAAAGAAAGGACTGTGGCTAAATGCTGTTTTGCTTAAATTACTGAAGTAAATGTTCAAACTACCCAATTTTCTGGGTTGTGAAAATATAGGACGGATACATCTTTGCTTATATTTTCAGAGCTTCTGGCAACATTGCAAGAAGAGGAAAAGTGAAGTCAATACATTTGTTACCTATTCATTTTTCTAAGTAGAATGGTAAAAAGCTCTACTTTACAGTCCGATTTGGAATTTTAAATGTCAAATTCTAAATATGAATATATGGTATTAATTAACAATTAAAATTAGTGGTTGGCCAAAGCCTTTTTCACTGTGGTCTTGAAGGAAACTCTGTTATCCATTATGTGCCAGGAAATAAGAAATAGATAATTGCCCTGTTTTATCTTATGCTGACAATGATGCTGTGGCTTCCATTATTAGGCAGTGAAGTATATCAAAAAGAAAATATAAAAAAGTAATGATCCTTAAAAGTTCATATTTACTTTATCCTCAAACTAAAGTCGTATGTAGGTATTTCAATTATTTTCAATCCCCAAGTTCATTATTTATTTGCAAGTAGGTAATGGAGGGTTATGAATTAATTGACAGTGAATCATTTAATAAATTAGCTAATAACAGATATTCTGGAATTTTACAAAGTTTACATTTTCAGAGCTTTGTTTTTTTTTTATTAGACTATTACAAATGATCATCCTGTACTTGTTCAAAAAGCAATGGATGAAAATCATTTTAATGTTATTTATGAAAATAGAACTCTGAATGTTCAGAGCACAAATCAAGAAAACATTATGACTGTGTCTAAATTTCTAAGAAAAATATTTTTCATACTACCATATGTTAAATAATGAGGGCAAGCTATATTAAGAGTAATAAAACAACAAAAAGTAGAAGACACAACAATCCTACAGGATAAAAACAAAGCATGGAGGACTAAGGAAGGCTGGGGCTGTTTTAGCTGCTCCACCCAAAACTTTATTTCAGATGGAGATTAAAGAAAAAGATGATTATTAATACCATTATCTATCCAATACTGTCTGGCTATTTGGTGAGAAAGTTTCCCCATACCCTATAGTTTCTCTTCCCCAGCACAACTTTAGGAACAAAGGAGACTCGTGGACGCCTAGTGCAGTGGAGGAGAGGAGTTCTAGCATCTGTACCTGGGTACTGAACAGATACACAGCCCCCACCTGAGACAATAGGGAGAGACAGCCCTGTTACAGCAGCATGCCCAAGACGAGACAACTCTCATATTTCACCCACGTTTTGCCCAAGTTCGGCAGTTCTGAGCTACAGGATCCAAACATACCTAAGTTTTGCAATCACTCGTTACTACAGTAGAAGACTAAAATTCACAAATAATTTACTTTACAAATAATAGTTGAGAGTGGACTCAAGGTGATAGCTCTAACAGTGTCACTTTCACCGAGTTTCTTATGCATGTGCTTTCTTGGATGGGAGAGAAAGGGGTGGGGTTCAGGTAGTGCTAGACACAGATACAACTGTGATCCCACAAACCATTTTATTTTTTTAAAAGATTTTATTTATGCATGAGAGACACACAGAGAGAGGCAGAGACACAGGCAGAGGGAGAAGCAGGCTCCGTGCAGGGAACCCGATGCAGGACTCGCTCCCGGGACTCCAGGATCATGCCCTGGGCCAAAGGCAGGCGCTCAACCGCTGAGCCACCCAGGCGTCCCCCCATAAACCATTTTAATCACTAGTTCCCACATCCACTTCCTGATAAAATGATTATATGAATACTATAGGGATGATGAAAATTTGATTGTTCCTCCTCTCAAAAAAGAAAATGGGGCAGGGTGGGGATTGGGAACAAAACTCTTGGTATTCTCACAAGAGTGTATGCACATGTACATGTTATTAAAATATACTGGGGCCAACAAAATTGAGAATTGTGATCTTGATGTCTGATGGTAGAACCCTACTGGCTGCCATCAACCTCTCTGCCTGATCTTTGGATTACTGAAGGAGTCTCCTAAGAGCTATGAACTGGGAAGTGATGGGTGTGTAGGAAGAAGAGAGTTAAGTTTTATTTCCCAGCTTGCAGTCAAATTATGCATCTCCTTGTCTTAAATCAGGATCTAGGTCTGAATCATCTTTGTATCTTCCAAACGCTTAGCCCATAATTTTAGTCAACACAAGTTTAAAATTTTGTTTACTTGTGAACTTAATTAATTGGAATAAATTCAAAGTTTTAGTTGGAATTCAATTAAGTTTATTTTATTAAAAAACCATTATAACAACTACAGTGTGAGAGAATGTTTTATGAAACCAAATATCTTACTTGATTGAATTCTTCCCATTCCTACCAGTTGTTTTGGCATTGTGTGGGCACAGCTTGTATTTGAAGCTTTCTGCCTGAAATGCTCATTGATTAATTCCCTCCTTATTACAAATTTTCATTTTCTTGTTTTTCAACATGTTATTTTAGTGAGATGCTAAATAGAGCTGTTTGCTGGAGGGGTGCCAACATTAAGATATATTACTAAGCCTCCCTTATAAACTTTGCTTATGCTCAGCTATGCATATTTAACTCATTTTATTTTTCCTTCAAAATCTGATTCATTCCCTCAATTACATTACTGCTTATCTCTCTGGACTCCCTCCAATTTAACTAGGTCTTTATGTTTCCCCAAACAAAATGCAGGATTCTGGATGAACATCACCCAGAATACAAAAAAGTTATCTGACAAATTCTTTTGTAATGATGTCTTTTCACATGTAGCTTCAAATTACATATAGATTGCACTTGAGACTTCATTAACTGGAAGATGGCTAATGAAGTCACGAGAAGGCAGCTCAATTAGGAAATATACTGATATATTGATATAGATGTGTTTGCTAGTGGATCAAGTGAAAGTCCATCAAAATGAGCAAATTAGTGGAATCTACTAATATAATGTTAGAGTAGATTGAATAAGTGCTGATTTCAGACAGGTTCATCCCCATCCCACCATGTATAGATGCCTTAGGAAAACTAAAAGAAAAAAATAAGCTTGTCTCAAGGGGAAAACGGTCAGCTGGCATAAACAGGAGGAAAAACAATCAGAACATATGTTGAAGAAACTATGGATATGAGACTGTACATTAAATATAAATGGTAATCCTAGAAATTCAGAAAATATTTCATAGGTAGTGACTGATAACTCTTTAACAAAGTATCTTAAGCAACTTAATTCTTAGTTAAGGTCATTTAAATAGCTTTTTTCAATGGTTCTCAGGGAAAACATTTTTTAGATGACAGAAAGCCTACTGAGAGGGACAGAGGATCAAGCACACACTGCTTATCTGAATGAGTTTTGAAAGAAGCCACTTGTAGTGCTTGAAATCAGTGCAGAGGAGCTCATTCCTGCATATTAATACTCAAGGTCTACACCAGACCCAACTGAAGAGTGTGATCTGGGTTCATAGATGGACTTGATTCAAATTTGCTTTCACTTTGGTTTGCTCACCAACTGCAAATAAGTACTGCAAAAGATACAAATAAAATTAGAATGCAGGCATGTGTACCCAGCTCCATTTTGCGTTCCTTGTAATCCACAAAGGCAAGCCTCGATTTGGTAGTCTTGGTAGCCTGCACAGAGTGAGGTGTCTAACAGGATGAAAGAACATATTACTTTTGCTGTCTTTTGTACTCCCAGCCTCATTAGCATTTAGAAACAGCTTATGTAAAGCATAATTCTGTTACTCAGGAAGTCCTGTCACGCAGGCTTAACATGCAGCTCCTCGACATCCAAATTCTTGCTTCTAGTAGCAATCATCAAGTCAGTTGCAGGTCAAGATATAGAGATATGGTATTACTATTTATACCTTCCAAAGAAATGATAGAGAAGCCAAAGTAGAGAAGAAATTAAACCTAATTAGTTATGGAATACCATGTATTCAGAAGTAGAAGATGAACAGGAGAGTGTCTTGGTTTCATTGGTTTACATTCAATAACATGAATCAAGTGGAGTATTTTCTCGAATACTAATCTACTTATTTAGAGGAACTCATCTCTATGTGACTTGTTTAAATTAGCAAGTACATTGTGACAATTCCAAATGACACAGTGGTTAAGTTACAGACATTAGGATCAGGTCAGTCTGGGTTTAAAATCACAGATCTGCTATTTACTATCAGTTTGATAGTGATCAATAAAACCCTCTGAAGCCTCTGTTTCCTTATCTTGTAAAACAGGGATACTAATAAATATCTCTTAATGTTTTTGTGAGCATTAAATGAGGTCACATGCACAAAGCGCTTACTAGCATGCCTGACACATAGTAATCACTAAGTAGTATTATTAAATGAATGATTAATTATTGAACCCAACAAAATCTATAAAATTCAGGTACCATCTAGTAAGTAACCTAAGAGAAAATCTATCTGATCCCAACATATTTGCTTATTTAAAACTTCTCCATTATAGTTCAAAAACACTTTACAATTTTCACACGTTTCTTATTTTCTTCAAAACAGTTCTTAGAAGCTATTCTTGAAATCATGAGTCAATAGAAGAACAGTTGACTCCTTTCCTGTTCCTCCAAGCCACACCAAACACTCTCTATTGATTAGCTTGCTTATTATGCTCCCAGTCCCTTTTACTTCAGATAACAGGCTCTATTTCATGATTTTTATTTTAGTGCTCTGAGTGCATTCACTTGCATTTTCCCCTATACCAAATGATTTGGGGGTATACATGCATTTCGAAAGTACTTATTGCAATAACACCTTGGGACTTTAACATTCGAGCAAAGGATATGAAGAAAAACCATTTTCATGAATACAACATTAGTGCTTTGTATTTAGGAAGCACCTTTCATCTGCATCTCTCAAAGACCTTCACAAATATTATCTGATGCTCTATTCACTGGGCGAAGCTGCAAGCAAAACTGCCTTTCAAAGAATTCCCTCAAAGTACATAAAATCCCATGAGGGAAGGCAAATAGATAGCTGGATAAAGTGTCAGGAATATTCAGAAACATTTTAAAGTAATATTATACCAAAATGCCACTGAACAAACTGTGTCTACTACTTAGAAGTATGGTATTCCATAGGTATAACTTTCATATTAAATAAATACACAGGAACTTAGTCATCCTGGCACCAGGATCAACACCCACATTATAACCTAATGATATTTGATCAATTGTGGAACTATGTGTCAACCTAATTTGTGGTAGATGACTTGCCTTATACAATATCCAAATATATTTATTAAAGCACTGCATATTAACGATACTATAGTATAGTATATGCAAAGAGCATGGACATCAGACCAGGGTTGTATGCTAAGTACTTAGCATATTCCCTGGTAGCTGTTATAAATTCGGTTAATATTAGTTATCAATATCACTATTATTGTAATTCTTTTCATGAATTCAGATGAGAAGACAGCTGTCTTTCCAAGAATTCAGTGTTGCTGCAGCTCTACAGTACTCCCCCCTTACTCATGGGGGATACTTTCCAAGACCCCCAGTGGATGCCTGAAACCATGACTAGTACTGAACCCTAGATATACTACATTTTTCCTATACATACATGCCTATGATAGAGTTTAGTTTACAAATCAGACATAGTCAGAGATTAACAACAATAACAATAAAATGGAACAATTACAATAACATATTATAATAAAAATTATGTGAATGTGGTCTCTCTCTCTCAGGATACCTTTTTTTTAAAGATTTTATTTTATTTACTTATTCATGAGAGACACACAGAGAGAGGCAGACACAGGCAGAAGGAGAAGTAGGCTCCATGCAGGGAGCCTGATGTGGGACTCGATCCTGGGACCAGGATCATGCCCTGAGCCGAGCACAGATGCTCAACTGCTGAGCCACCCAGGCATCCCTCTCTCAAGATACCTTATTGTACTGTACTCTCCCTTTATCGTGTGATGATGTGAGATGATAAAATGTCTGTGCGATAAGATGGAGTGAGGCGAGTGATGTGGGTGTTGTGATGTAGTGTTAAGCTAATATTGACCTCTGGGCAATATATCAGAAAGAAGATCATCTGCTTCTGGACTGGGATTGGCTGGGGGTGGCTAAAACTGCAGAAAGCAGAACTGTGGATAAAGAGGGAACTACTGTAGTTCTTTTTTTTTTAATTTTATTTATTTATGAGAGACACAGAAACATAGGCAGAGGGAGAAGCAGGCTCCATGCAGGGAGACTGACGTGGGACTTGATCCCAGAATCCCAGGATCATACCATGAGCTGGAGGCAGACGCTCAGCCACTAAGCCACCGAGGCACCCTGGAACTACTGTAGTTCTTTCTCTAATTCTTGTTAAGATATGTACCTGGGAAGTAAGAAGAAAAGAAAAACACAGCCCTTTCCTTTTTAGGAGCAGCAGCTCAAGATGGAGAAAGGCATGGATATTCAGATGTTAAGACCTCTTCTGGCCTTCTGACTGAAATTATTTACACAGTGTCTTGTTGTCACAAAGATTATGACTATGGATTTGCCACGAAAACACACCATATCAGATGTGATACTTTTTATAATCCTAAAGAAATAACTGACTTCAAAGAATTTTAATCAACTGTTTTGGTGCTATGAAAACAAAACATTAGTCTACACACTCATTGTGAAGACATTACCAGCCTCATTTACCGCTTCTTAGTGTTATTATTCTTGGACCTCTCTGTTATTGTACCTTCTTGCTCACTTAATTAGTATGCAGTTAAACCGGACTATCTAACAAAATTGTAAGAAAGTGAGATTTTGAAAATATTCTGAAGAGATGAATATTTTCTACTGTTTCAGAAGAAAATGTGATGTTTTAATGTCATACACCGTGCTCATTTTAGAGATGGAGAAGTGAAGGATCTAGTCCAAGACCTTGGGTCCTATGGCATTGAACTGACTGACTGTTTGCTCCCACTCAGCCATCTCTCCTGGGATTCAAAGCAAACCACACCAACAGTGCTTCTATCACACTTGCCATTCATATTTATTGCAAACACTGAAGATAAAATTCTGTGACTGAATTAGCTATGTAACAACTTATAATAAAATCCATGTAATGGGTTACTTTATTTGTAAACCCAATTCAATATGCTCATGCATGCATCATTAATTGCTTCCTTTTAATTCTCGGTAGCAAATATCCTCATTTCAGTAGTACTTATATAATGTATATGATACTTATTAACAGTCTTTAACTTAGCTGGTTTATCATTTTATCCCATTGATCCTGAAAATATCAGAAGATATTGCTTAATGGGCTTTCTTCAAAAAGACAACTGAGCAATTTATTTATGCTATTTTTCTATCTGCACATTAAAGCCTAACCAGATTTACTAATGAAGTACTATGGATATAAAATAAATTCTCATTTTGTATAATTTGCATTCATGATGACCATCTATCTAGTCACAGAAAGTATCAAACTGGTTTTCAAATAAATGCTACTAAAATAAAATGGACTTCCTGAAACTGAGAGTCACAGATGGGGGGTTTCATTTTCTGAATACGTGCTGGAGTTTACAGCAATGGATAATAACGAGGATGGCTAAGGTTGTGGTAGTCCAAGTGTCACTCAGTAAAACAGCTCTAATGTTTCACTCTCTTATACAAATCCATAGTATAACACATCATGGTTATGCCAAAAATCTAAAGTCTCAAAACCCTAGGGATATTGGATCTGGGCTTTTTAAACAGTGAATTAAATTTTATTTTATATTTTGTGGATTTTTTTTGTGGATTTTTGTAACTTGTTTTGCACCAATTACTATGTTCTTCATAACACAAACATTCTAATGTAATTTATATAGTACCTCCATTTGAAAGACCTGAAAATGTAAAAACAAACAAAAATAAAACCCTAATGATCTAAACATTTCAACAGAAGTTTGTTTGTATAGGAGTCTAGTGACTACAAGTGTCTATCGGAACAATAGTGATTTTCTAAGTGATTTTCTGAAATGACTTTTTAAGTGATTATTCATTATGTGGGGCAAAGGCAACAATGCACAGAGTGAAAAGGCAACTCACAGAATGGGAAAAATATTTTCAAACCATATACCTGATAAGGAGTTACTATCTAGAATATACAAAGAACTCTTAAAATTCAACAAGAGATAACCTGACTAAAAAATATGTAAAGGACTTGAGGAGACATTTTTCCAAAGAAGATATACAAATGACCAATAAGCATATTGAAAAGATGCATTAATATCCTCATGAAAATGCAAATCAAAACCATAACATATTCCTGACACACATTAGGATAGCCACTATTTAAAAAAAACAAAAACAGAAAATAAGATTTGGTGAGGATGTAGAGAATTTGCAACTTTGTGCATTGCTAATAGAAATGTAAAATATTGAAGATCTTATGGAAAACCAGTATAAAGATTCTTCAAAACATTAAAAAATAGAATTATCATATAATCTGGCAGTTCTACTTCTGGGTATACATCCAAAATAACTGAAAATAAGATCTTGAATATGTGCTTGCACATCCATGTTCATGGAAGCATTATTCACACTAGCCAATGGTGGAAGCAATGTCAATGTGCATTGATGGATGAATTGAAAAGGAAAACATGGTATATACATGCTATGGAACATTACTCAGCCTTAATGAATAAGAAAATTCTGTCATATGCTGCAACATGGATTGAACATTGAGGATATTATACATGAAATAAGCCAGTCACAAAAATACCATGTAGTTCTACTTATGTGAGGTACATAATCAAACTCATAGAGGAGGTGAATGGTGGCTTCCAGGGGCTAAGAGAAGGGAAACTGGGGGAACTGTTGTTCAATGGGAATAGTATTTTGGTTTTGCAAGATGGAAATTTTCGAGAGATCCCTTGCACAACAATGGGTATATAGTTAACAGTATTCCACTGTGCACTTAAAAATGGTTACGATGGGGCCACCTGGGTGGCTCAGTGGTTGAGCATCTGGCTTTGGCTCAGAGCGTGATCCCGGGGTCCTGGGATTGAGTCCCACATCAGGCTCCTCCTGGGGAGCCTGCTTCTCCCTCTGCCTATGTCTCTGCCTCTCTTTCTATGTCTCTCATGAATGAATAAATAAAATACTTAAAAAATGGTTACGATGGCACATTTTAAGTTATGTGTTCTTTAGCCACAATAGAAAAGTCATGCAATTCCTTCACTAATTGAGTATTTTACCTCAGTCATATGGTGATTGATAGTGTGATAATGTAGGTTAGTGACCTCAAAGTGTGGTCAAATCTAAGCATTATGAAAAGGGTGGGCAAATTATAATAGATGATTACATGATTATCATCATAAATCTTACTGGTAGCAAAAGAACTGTGAGATTCTTGGTCATTTATCCCTTAATGGGTAAGCATAGTTTTAATGCACTGAATTCGGTTAACATATACAGCCTATTCCTTAATTTATATATTGAAAAGAGAAAAGTGATTGCATTTGGAAATTTGGGGCTTTACCAAATGATGATAAAAGAAAGAAATGTACTTACTACTCGCCAAAATCTGGAGGTAATAAAATGATAAAGAGCCGACTGTCTTTATCAGACCAGGCTGCCATAACAAAATCCCATAATCTGAGTGGGTTTTTTTCTCACAGTTCTAGAGGCTAGAAGCTCCAGATCAAGGTGCCAGCATGGTCAGTTTCTGATGAAGGCTTTCTTTCTCATTTGCAAATGTCTGCCTTCTCACTGTATCCTCACATGACAGGGAGAAAGTGAAAGAGCAAATTCTCTGATGCCTCTTCTTTTAAGGGTACTAATCTCATCACGAGGTCTCTGCCCTCATGACCTCAACAAACCTAATTATCTCCCAAAGGCCCATCTCCACGTACCATCACACTGGGGGTGAGTGCTTCAATAATACGAATTCAGGGGAGATACAATTCAGTACATAGCACTAGCATATGCTTCAGTTGATTGGGATAATATATTAACAGTAAATAAATATTTTCTAAGACTTGTGTTTTATTTTTACTTATTTTTTATAAATGTATTTTTTATTGGTGTTCAATTTGCCAACATATAGAATAACACCCAGTGCTCATCCCATCAAGTGCCTCCCTCAGTGCCCATGAACCAGTCACCCCCACCCCCCGCCCACCTCCCTTTCTACCACCCCTAGTTTGTTTCCCAGAGTCAGGAGTCTCTCATGTTCTGTCTTCCTTTCTGATATTTCCCACTCATTTGAATAAAGGGGAAAGACTTGTGTTTTAAAAACTGGCTTATTTTCTACCATATCTTACATTATCATGTGTCATCTTTTCTAACACAGAGATGATTTTAAACTTTTTTCTCACTACACTTTACATATCACAGTAAATGGCAAAATTTATGAACTAGCATTCCTTTAACAATTATTTTGCTCATTTGGAGTTAAAATATATAAACACTGTTATAATTAATCTTGAGAAGATCAGGTCTTAGACATTCTGAGCAAATGATTTTCTACTGTATTTAATTGCTCGCAGTTCCTGGACAGAGAGGTGCAAATATCATTTCATTAATATACCATTCCCATTATAAGATGTCATATGTTATTGTGATGATATAGTTGCTAGGGCAATCCATAAATACATTTAAATTTAAGACAAGGAAAATTAAGCATGGAAAATTTGTTATTTGCACACAATCACATGGTCTAGCAAGGGCAGCACTCGTGATGAGGATGCCTTTACTTGCTGTCATAACCACTTTCCACCTTTATGTGAAATGGTCAGCATTATAGGTCTTTCAGAAAATAAACTATAGTGTGGACTAAGCAGAGCATTTTAAAAACACATCTGTGCATATTCTTGATTGACTAACCCACATTGCAAAGATTACAGACGTCATTCTGCCTTTCAACCCTCTCTCCCCTTCCCCTAACATGCATTAACCTGGAAACTCACAAGAAACGTGGTGGTCTTCAGAGAAGGAGGTCTTACAGCTGCCATGGGGTAGCGTTAAGCACGTACATATAAATACAACTGACTGGATGAACAGGAAATAGTGAATGGTAGCAGACTTAAAAAAGAAAGAACAAGGGATCCCTTGGTGGCTCAGTGGTTTAGCAACTGCCTTTGGCCCAGGGCATGATCCCTGGGATCGAGTCCCACAACAGGCTCCTTGTATGGAGCCTGCTTCTCCCGCTGCCTGTGTCTCCGCCTTTCTCTCTCTCTGTGTCTCTCATGAGTAAATAAATAAAATCTTTAAAAAAAAAAAAGAAAAGAAAGAGAGAACAGAATAGTCCATAAGGTTTCACAGAAAAGCTGACTGACACACAGGTGGGGGGAAAGGCCCAGGTAAAGGAGATCAGCTTGTTGATGGCTTAGAGAATGATGTGTGGGAATGGCAGAGGCAAACAATGGAATAAGAGACAGAACAGAAGACAACAGACATGCTAATGTTAATTTACTACCTCCCCAACCCCAAAATGGTTATTCTCTAAACAAACATGTATAGACTGCTTATTAAGTGTTAGGGATGTTCTGTACCCAAGAATAATGGTGAAAGTGAATGTCACTGCTCTCAAAATCCCACAGTAGGGTGGGGGTGGGGTGGGGGCTAGGGCATGGGGGACAGACATGAATATAATTAAGGACTATTGCATGACCCTAGTTTTAGTTGCATTTTTCAGGCACTGAGTCCATTTTTAATTTTTTTTTAATTTTTAAAATTTAATTTAAATTCAGTTAACTAACATATAGTGTATTATTTGTTTCAGAGGTAGAATTCAGTGATTTATCAGTGATACATAGCACCCATTACACTCATTACATCATGTGTCCCCCTTAATGCCCATCACCCAGTGACCCTGTCCCTTCACCCCCCTTTCCTCCAGCAACCCTGTTCATTTCCTATGCTTAAGTCTCTTATGATTTGTCTCCTTCTCTGATTATGTCTCATTTAATTTCTCCCTCCCCTCCCTTATGATCTTGCTTTGTTCCTTAAATTCCACATATAAATGAGATAATATGATAATTGCCTTTGTCTGACTGACTTATGTCACTTAGCATAATATCCTCAAGCTATATCCACGTTGTTGCAAATAGCAAGATTTCATGTTTTGGTGGAGTAATATTCCATTGCATATATACCACATCTTCTTTATCCATCTGTTGACGGACATCTGGGCTCTTTCACAGTATGGCTATTGTGGACGTTGCTGTTATAAACACTAGGGTGCGGGTGCCCCTTTGGATCACTACATTTGTATCTTTGGGGTCAATACCTAGTAGTGTAATTGCTGGGTCATAGGGTAACTCTATTTTCAACTTTTTGAGGAACCTCCATACTGTTTTCCAGAGTGGCTGTACCAGCTTGCATTCCCACCAACAGTGTAAAAAGGTTTTCTTATCTCCACATCCTCGCCAATATCTGTTGTTTCCTGACTTGTTAATTTTAGCCATTCTGACTGGTGTGAGGTGGTGTCTCATTGTGTTTTTTTAAATATTTTATTTATTTATTCATGAGAGACACAGAAAGAGAGAAAGGCAGAGACACAGGCAGAGGGAGAAGCAGGCTCCATGCAGGGAGCCCGACGTGGGACTCGATTGAGATCTCCAGGATCACACCCTAGGCTGAAGGCAGCACTAAACCGCTAGGCCACCAGGGCTGCCCTGTCATTGTGGTTTTGATTTGTACTTCCCTGATGCCGAGTGATGTTGAACAGTTTTTCATGTGTTTGTCTGTTGGCCACTTGTATGTCGTCTTTGGAGAAATTGTTCACGTCTTCTGCCTATTTCTTGACTAGATTATTTATTCTTTGGGTGTTGAGTTTGATAAGCTTCTTTACAGACCTTGGATACTAGCCTTCTATCTGATAAGACATTTGTAACGCAAAGGAAACACTCGACAAAACCAAAAGACATCCTACAGAATGGGAGAAGGTATTTGCAAGTCTGTTTATTTTTAGAAATATTTTCTTAGTATATCAAATCATTTTCCACCATGCATCTATTATAATGTTTTATACTGAACTAGCAGTATCTTGTTTTCCCACTTTGTAAATATTCTTAATCCAAGATTCTGAAAATAAATTCAATAAAACAAAATTACATGTTAAATCTTCAGACTACATTTAAGAAAGCTTAATTTCATTATCTCTCTCTCTCTCACACACACACAAACACACACACACACACACACACACACACACACACACACCCCTTCAAAAAGCTTAGAGTCAGTTGGAAAAAATAATGAGACCTGAAGTTCTTTGTCTTCCTAGAAGGTTGCCTGCTATTCTCAGTAGACCTGCCACTACTAACTGCCACATCATTAATCTACATATAATCATTCCACAGATAGTCTAAGTTTCATGTGAAGACATGTCTTTCTAGAGTCACTTCTATGTGTGCTTTACAAGATGATTACTACTATGGCAATAACTGAATTAGGTAACAGGCACAGAGATATCTCTTCGGTTTAGAATTAGTTTGGAATATTCTTGGATGTGGCTTCTCTTTCTGGAGGGCATTCAAAAGAAGCAAGAAGGTACCTTTTTTATCCTGGATCAGACTGAGGCTTTGTTGAGTCTTACTATAATTATATCACCTTAGATTACTTAGCCTCTATTTCCTGGAGAATTAGTAAGAAAAAAAGACTCTTGCTGGCATATCTTGACTACTTAACACATAACTGTTATTTGCAGAGTTTGGTTAAGCTTTGACCCAACATTTATCAAGGAATTTATGTTTTAAGCCCTTATTCATGTTACTCTATCAAAGGCAATCAAATTTTATCAGTAATTCTTTGTTTGCTCTTCTGCCTTCTATTAAAACTCTGAGATCCTCAAGACAGTATTTTCCAATGACAAATAAGTCTGCTACCCTGGAGAGGAAAGCATAGCTAGGTAGAAATGGGAAATGAACACAGTCAGATGACTATTGGGGGTGGCCTTTAAACCCAGGACAAGTTATTTTGATTTGAGAGCCATTTAGGTGTCTCTTCGTGCTGCTGTAGGGCAGATGGAGGAGTAAGGGATCTGAGAAAAGATAAGAGGGCAAGAAAGCTAATGAGGGGGTTGGGCTGGAATACCAGCATACAGTGGTTAGGGATTACGTCAGCACTTGGTGACAGTGGCATACAAGCACCTGCCTCTGGTAATTTTATGTTTGTTTGTGCTTCTTTGTCTTGTCCCTCAACTTGATGAATTCTAAAGACAGGAAGTTTCTTATTCTATCAATCCACACAATGCCTAGTGCCATGCCTCACTAGATGATCTCGTCAATGGAGTGACAAATGTGTTCCAGTTTCTGCAAAATAAACCAAAGCAAAGGCCACTGGAAGATATTTCAAAAGTATGCTTTGAACTGTTTCTGAAATTGGAAAATTAATTATACACATATATATAATGCATACATAATATTAGTATCAAAATTGTTACATAACATTCTGTGTTATATGTTATCATATAATATATAATATTGTATATTATATTTAATGTGTACAAATATGTTGAATACATTAGAATTCATTTCAAAAGTTTGAAACTATACATTTGGTAGGTGAAAAGAACATGATTTTGCCCCAGTCTACCTTTTTATATTTCATTTTCTCCAGCCAAATTGCAATGTTTGCCGTTCAAAAGACACAACTGGTGCTTTCCATCATTGAAACTTTATTTTCATACTTGATTTTTCACTCTGAATGTCCTTCCATCCCATACTCTGTCTACATCCCATTGCTCCTCTGAGGCCCAATACCAATGCTATCTCTTCCATTAAACATTCCTTGAAATTTAAATAAAGAAGCAACATTTTTCTCTTCTGACCACCTATGACCCTGTATTCCTCTTATGCTCTCAGCACCACCTCCTGAGACATATGAAGCTAGATGGCGGCAGGAAGAGAAGCAGATGGTCACATAAAATAGCAGACATGAGGCCAGTCACTGTGTCACATGAATAGCAGAACCCTAGGCTGGAGGATATTCACAAACTTGTATGACTGAGGTTTCTAGAGCTGGATTCATTTTCAATCTTTGGATATCACATTTATCATAAACCTTTATCACCTGAGCTAGTCTAAGTCTCTGATTCACACAACCAAAACGGCTTAACATTGGTGCCTTGTATCTAAATACTTGTTTTACCTTCCCTAATAGAATATAAATTCTTTGAAAGATAGTGCCCATGGCTTCTTCTTTTTCATGACGCATATAGCACCAGCAGTGTGGCAAACAGTCAGGGCTCAATAAATGCTTGCTGGAAGAATGGAGGATACTGGAAAACTGATCATCAAATTATACTGAATTTCAGGTCATTTTTAGTGAGGCAAGAACCGAACACAGGCAGTTCATAATAATATTTTACTAAACATTGCTTTTTCAAATAAATGGCTTGCCTGTCTCCCTCTTCACTATTATAGATTTCTTCCTATTAGAGCTCTGCAAACGTGTTTATGACATATCTTTGCCAAAGGCTAACTTCAGCAGTGGCACCATGTATCATAAAAGATGTGTCATATAAGCAAATTACACAATATGAAGCCATGCGTTCCTCCCATTATTTTAACAAGCATCTTCTCAGTTTAAAGGGTGGTGATCTGTATCAGGTTCTCTTCTGAGAGGCCAAAAATGTAAACTGTACTTGAACTAGTGTCACTGCTGTCTCTTATTCAGAATGGGAAACACTTTGTCAACCTTATTTTCAGATATATCTGGTGTGACTAAACACCCTCAAGGAAATTATTTTTCAGGAATGAATTTGAAGGAGTAAAAGATTCAGCAAAGTCACATGAAACACATAACAATGAAGTATAGTTTCATTTTATGGATATCACTTCCTTATACCTATATGTGTTTTATGGTTTGCAAAGCACTTTAAAATATCTCATTTGCTCCTCATAACAGGAGTCTGTGAGATAGACATCGAAGACATCATCCTCACTTTGTATACCAAAAAATGGAGAAGTCAAGAGACATTACCAAGGTCACAGAGATTTTCAGTGATGAAAAGAAACCAGAAAAAGAACCCGTCTTTGAACTATTCTATTTATAACAAAGTTTTTTAAAACTTCTGGCTCTGACCAATTGATGGGTCATGAAATTGATTTGATTAGCATTTAAAAAACAGAATAGAATACATCTTGGAGCATCAGCTCTACGATTTCACTTTCTAGTGAGATTAAGAATTTATTTAGTAAAGGTAAGAATTGGTTCATGAAACTTGTTTCAGTTTTGTCTATTATGATGCAAAATATATTTCGAACTCTGAAATGGTGAGAAAACTAAATGGGAAGTCATTGATATATATAACATGTCACCTACTAAATTACAAAGTTGCCCAAAAGTAATTTATAATGACCAAATCTCCATGTTAATTGGTTTTAACATTAAAATAATTGTGGATACTGGGTCACAAATCAGGTCTTAACCGATACCAAAAGATTGGGATCGTACCCTGCATATTTTCAGACCATAATGCTTTGAAACTAGAACTAAACCACAAGAAGCAGTTTGGAAGGATTTCAGACACGTGGAGGTTAAGGACCATCCTGCTAAAAGATGAAAGGGTAAACCAGGAAATTAGAGAAGAATTTAAAAGATTCATGGAAACTAATGACAATGAAGATACAACCATTCAAAATCTTTGGGATACAGCAAAAGCAGTCCTGAGGGGAAAATACATCGCAATACAAGCATCCATCCACAAACTGGAAAGAACTCAAATACAAAAGCTAACCTTGCACCTAAAGGAGCTGGAGAAGGAACAGCAAATGAAACTTTCACCCAGCAGCAGAAGACAATTAATAAAGATTAGAGCAGAACTCAATGAAATAGAGACCAGAAGAACTGTAGAACAGATCAACAAAACCAGGAGTTGGTTCTCTGAAAGAATTAATAAGATAGATAAACCATTAGCCAGCCTTATTTAAAAGAAGAGAGAAAAGACTCAAAATAATAAAATCATGAATGAGAAAGGAGAGATCACCACCAACACCAAGGAAATACAAACGATTTTAAAAACATTATGAACAGCTATACGCCAATAAATTAGGCAATCTAGAAGAAATGGACACATTTCTGGAAAACCACAAACTACCAAAACTGAAACAGGAAGAAATAGAAAACCTGAACAGGCCAATAACCAGGGAGGAAATTGAAGCAGTCATCAAAAACATCCCAAGACACAAGAGTCCAGGGCCAGATGGCTTCCCAGGGGAATTCTATCAAACGTTTAAAGAAGAAACCATACCAATACTACTAAAGCTGTTCGGAAAGATAGAAAGGATGGAGTACTTCCAAACTCATTTTATGAGGCCAGCATCACCTTAATTCCAAAACCAGACAAAGACCCCACCAAAAAAGGAGAATTATAGACCAATATTCCTGATGAACATGGATGCAAAAATTCTTTTTTTTTTTTTTTTTTTTCTTTTATTTTATTTTTTTTTTTTATTAATTAACTTTTATTGGTGTTTAATTTACCAACATACAGAAAAACACCCAGTGCTCATCCCGTCAAGTGTCCACCTCAGTGCCCGTCACCCATTCCCCTCCAACACCCGCCCTCCTCCCCTTCCACCACCCCTAGTTCGTTTCCCCGAGTTAGGAGTCTTTATGTTCTGTCTCCCTTCCTGATATTTCCCAACATTTCTTTTCCCTTCCTTTATATTCCCTTTCACTATTATTCATATTCCCCAAATGAATGAGAACATACACTGTTTGTCCTTCTCCGATTGACTTATTTCACTCAGCATAATACCCTCCAGTTCCATCCACGTTGAAGCAAATGGTGGGTATTTGTCGTTTCTAATTGCTGAGTAATATTCCATTGTATACATAAACCACATCTTCTTTATCCATTCATCTTTCGATGGACACCGAGGCTCCTTCCACAGTTTGGCTATTGTGGCCATTGCTGATAGAAACATCGGGGTGCAGGTGTCCCGACGTTTCATTGTGATGCAAAAATTCTGAACAAGATACTAACTAATAGAATCCAACAGTACATTAAGAAGATTATTCACCATGACCATTTGGGATTTAACCCCAGGATGCAAGGGTGGTTCAACACTCCTAAAACAATCAGTGTGATGGATCACACCAATAAAAGAAAAAAAAAAGAACCATGTGACCTCAACAGATACAGAGAAAGCATTTGACAAAATATAGCTTCCATTCCTATACTCTTCAGAGTATAGGGATAGAGGGAACATTCCTCAGCATCTTCAAAGCCATCTACAAAAAGTCCACCACAAATATCATTCTCAATGGGGAAAAACTGAGAGCCTTTCTCCTAGGATCAGAAACACAACAGGGATGTCCACTCTCACCACTGTTATTCAACATAGTACTGGAAGTCCTAGCCTCAGCAATCAGGCAACAAAAAGAAATAAAAGGCATTCAAATTGGCAAAGAAGAGGTCAAACTCTCCCTCTTCCCAGACGACACGATACTGTACGTAGAAAACCCAAAAGACTCCACCCCAAGATTGCTAGTACTCATACAGCAATTCAGCAGTGTGGCAGGATACAAAATCAATGCCCAGAAATCAGTGGCATTTCAATACCCTAACAATGAGACTGAAGAAAGAGAGATTAAGGAGTCAATCCCATTTACAATTGCACCCAAAAGCATAAGATACCTAGGAATAAACCTAACCAAAGAGGTAAAGGACCTATACCCTAAAAAGTACAGAACACTTCTGAAAGAAATTGAGGAAGACACAAAGAGATGGAAAAATATTCCATGCTCATGGATTGGAAGAATTAATTAATATTGTGAAAATGCTACCCAGGGCAATTTACACATTGAATGCAATCCCTATCAAAATACCAGGGACTTTCTTCAGAGAGTTGGAACAAATCATCTTAAGATCTGTGTGGAATCAGAAAAGACCCCGAATAGCCAGGGGAATTTTAAAAAAGAAAACCATAGCTGGGGGCATCACAATGCCAGATTTCAGGTTGTACTACAAAGCTGTGGTCATCAAGACAGTGTGGTACTGGCACAAAAACAGACACCTAGATCAATGGAACAGAATAGAGAATCCAGAAGTGGACCCTCAACTTTATGGTCAACTAATATTCGACAAAGCAGGAAAGACTATCCACTAGAAAAAAAAAGACAGTCTTTTCAATAACTGGTGCTGGGAAAATTGGGCAGCCACATGCAGAACAATGAAACTGGGCCATTCTCTTACACCATACAAAAGATAAACTCAAAATGGATGAAAGATCTAAATGTGAGACAAGAATCCATCAAAATCCTAGAGGAGAACACAGGCAACACCCTTTTTGAACTTGACCACAGCAACTTCTTGTAAGATACATCCATGAAGGCAAGAGAAACAAAGGCAAAAATGAATTATTGGGACTTCATCAAGATAAAAAGCTTCTGCACAGCAAAAGAAACAGTCAACAAAACTACAAGACAACCTACAGAATGGGAGAAGATATTTGCAAATGCCGTATCAGATAAAGGGCTAGTATCCAAGATCTATAAAGATCCTATTAAACTCAACACCCAAGAAACAAACAATCCAATCATGAAATGGGCAAAAGACATGAACAGAAATCTCACAGAGGAAGACATAGACATGGCCAACAAGCACATGAGAAAACACTCCACATCACTGGCCATCAAGGAAATACAAATCAAAACCACAATGAGACACCACCTCACACCAGTAAGAATGGGGGAAAATAACAAGGCAGAAACCACAAATGTTGGAGAGGATGTGGATAAAGGGGTACACTCCTGCACTGTTGGTGGGAATGGGAACTGGTGCAGCCACTCTGGAAAACTGTGTGGAGGTTCCTCAAAGAGTTAAAAATAGAGCTACCCTACAACCCAGCAATTGCACTGTTGGGGATTTACCCCAAAGATACAGATGCAATGAAACGCCGGGACAACTGCACCCCGATGTTTATAGCAGCAATGTCCACAATAGCCAAACTGTGGAAGGAGCCTCAGTGTCCATCAAAAGACGAATGGATAAAGAAGCTGTGGTCTATGTATACAATGGAATATTACTCAGCCATTAGAAGCAACAAATACCCACCATTTGCTTCGACGTGGATGGAACTGGAGGGTATTATGCTGAGTGAAATAAGTCAATCGGAAAAGGACAAACATTATATGGTCTCATTCATTTGGGGAGTATAAAAATTAGTGAAAGGGAATAAAGGGAAAGGAGAGAAAATGAAAATATCAGTGAGGGTGACAAAACATGAGAAACACCTAACTCTGGAAAATGAATGAGGGGTAGTGGAAAGGGAGGTGGGCAGGGGGTTGGGGTGGCTGGGTGATGGGCACTGAGGGGGGCACTTGACAGGATGAGCACTGGGTGTTATGCTAAATGATGGCAAATTGAACTCCAATAAAAAAATTAAAAATAAATTAAATAATTGTGGATAATAAAAATATATTTTTTGGCAATTCTCGAGTTAGTTACAAATTATGTAGAGTAATTTCATTGTTTGCCCTCTCTTAAGAGTTCTACTTGAATATTATATTTAAAAATTTAGGGTTTCTACATAGGTACAACACTGGTTTTATTCTTGCTTTTATGGGGAAAAATGCTAATCATGCTTTATAATGAAATCATCTTAGAAAATATTTACCTGACTTAAATATATTCAGGGGAATATAGAAAACACTGACTATAGATAACACCTTGAAAGTCAAGCATTGGATTTTTATAAAATATATCTGATGTCTCCTGGAATTTAACAACTTATTTAATTTATATATTATCATGAATACTCAGAATAAGTAAACTGTTCTATTAATTACAATTAATGTACTGGCTATTCATTGCCAATAAGATATAGTATGAAATTCTTAAGAGGGCATATAAATGGCTGCAGCTTTATCTCCCATCCTTCCACGTCACATAGGTCATGCACTTTCATGTCTCTAAGTCATTATATGTACTTCCTTTGCTTAGATGCCATTGCCTCCCACCTTCCTCAGTGAAGCTGGGTCTTAAAGGATAAACACAAGTCTTCTAGGCAATGTTACCTCCTCTGTGATGGCTTTATCCATTTCTTTTCTGTGTTCTCACATAATTTCTTACAGTTATCAGAGATCTCACCACATTATAATTATTTTTTGTGCAAGCTTCCTTAGGTAGGCAGTGAGGTGCTTGAGAGTGAAGTCTATATATTACTCTACTTTGAATTCATGGTGCCCAACACAATGCCTGGGTGGTAACAGGTACCCAATTCTTTGCTAAATACATGAGATATATTTTTTTTAGTTGAATGGACATTGGCAAATGTAAAACATACATCAAGGAAATCACATGAGGTCACAAGAATTTCTATGTATGCATGTATCTACTCTTTTTCACACTGAAAGCTTTATTTTTTTTAAATGTCTGATTATTAAAATACTAATTTAGAATTTTGATGGATTCTTGTCTTACATTTAGATCTTTCATCCATTTGGAGTTTATCTTTGTGTATGGTGTAAGAGAATGGTTCAGTTTCATTCTTCTGCACGTGGCTGTCCAATTTCCCAGCACCATTTATTGAAGAGACTGTCCTTTTTCCAGTGGATAGTCTTTCCTCCTTTGTTGAATGTTAGTTGACCATAGAGTTGAGGGCCCATTTCTGGCTTCTCTATTCTGTTCCATTGATCTGGGTGTCTGTTTTTGTGCCAGTACCACTCTGTCTTGATGATCACAGCTTTGTAGTACAACTTGAAATCCGGCATTGTGATGCCCCGGCTTAGTTTTCTTTTTCAATATTCCTCTGGCTATTTGGGGTCTTTTCTAATTCCACACGAAGATGATTTGTTCCAACTCTCTGAAGAAAGTCCATGGTATTTTGATAGGGATTGCATTGAACGTGTAAATTGCCCTGGGTAGCATAGACATTTTCACAATATTACTTCTTCCAATCCATGAGCATGGAATATCTTTCCATCTCTTTGTGTCTTCCTCAATTTCTTTCAGAAGTGTTCTGCAGTTTTTAGGGTATAGATCCTTTACCTCTTTGGTTAGGTTTATTCCTAGGTATCTTATGCTTTGGGGTGCAATTGTAAATGGGATTGACTCCTTAATTTCTCTGTCTTCAGTCTCATTGTTAGTGTATAGAAATGCCACTGATTTCTGAACATTATATGGTTTCGCTCATTCGAGGAATATATAAAATAGTGAAAGGGATTATAGGGGAAAGGAGAGAAAATGAGTGGGAAAAGTCATAGAGGGTGACAAAACATGAGAGACTCCTAACTCTGGGAAACAAACAAGGGTTAGTGGAAGGGGAGGTGGGCAGGGGGATGGGGTGACTTGGTGACGGGGACTAAAGGGGGCACTTGATGGGATGAGCACTGGGTGTTATATGTTGGCAAATCAAACTCCCATAAAAAATACAAAAAACTAAAATAAAATACTAATTTAGGAGTAGAAAATTCTCTTTATATTTATTATTCTGTGGTCCATACATTAGCAAAAGAACTAGCTGATTTGGTCTGTTCAAGCTAATACTTAATCAAATTGCTGACATTGTCTTATCTGATTATGTGCATGATACAGACCAAGGCATTTTTATTTTCCCACAGGCTGAGATGATAGTTTAGAGATATAGTCTACATGATAGCATTTTCCCTCTATATTTTAGTCATCACTGTATTAAAGAAAAAAATACAAGATAAGGAATTTTTTATTGATAGCTGGGTCATTTCAATATTTTGTGATATGGTGCGATTAACATTTCATTTATATTCCTATAGGCTTTTCTCCTCACTGTTTCAGCTAATAGAGTTTGAAGTCCCAATGTGTCTATCACTCCTTTGAGAGAATTTTTTGTAATTGTTGTTCTGAAAACACATCACTAACTTTCTCAACAGATAAAACAGAGGAACCACAGCTGGAGAAGTATGAACATCAATTTACCCTTCATAGCACATAAAATTATACTATGATTGTAGAGGAAGGCAATATTTAATTGACAGATATTCTAATACATAAATGTATTAGGACACCATCTGTTTGAGTGCTCTACTGTGTATATCTATGCTACAAAATATTTTCAAAAAATATATGGTAGGCTAAGGAGTCCTAACTCACATGTAAATCTGGGAGAGAAGTATTTTTATTTTCTTGATTTGGATTCTTCACACATTTCTCTCTTGTATTACAGTTGACTATTTCCATGTTTAACCTTCAATTAAAAAGTAAGCTTAGGATAGCATCCAAATCTTACTCATCTCCAGATTCCAGAGTGGTCAACGCTGTGTTGACACATAAGAAGTGTTCAGCAAATGTTTATTGGGAAAAGAAATGAATATATTATTAAAACCCTGATGTTTTGAACATTTCCCCGAGGAGCCATTTGATGTTTTCTCCTGTGTTAAAATTCCACAAAGATAAAAACCTCACAACTTCTTTCTTTGCTTTTGAAGAAAACATGGCAGGAATGTCAGCAGGTGAAGTTGGATTATTTTTAAATACAAGACAATCTTTCATAGCATTCTAACACTTTGGCTTCTGTGTGTGAAACATTTAAACCAAAGGTAAAAAGTTCAGTAAAATATCTGAATTTGTATCTTCAACTAAAAATCAAAATGCAGGATAGTAGGAAACATCTAGGTGATTAATCCATTCACATGTTCAGTATTATATTGTTAGAGCCTCAAGAGTCTAAATGTTGGCTATTGCTTTCAGGTTATTTGTGCAAATCACAATCAGCTTCCCTGTCTTTTTTTTTTTTTTTTTTTGTGACCCAGTTTATTTTTTTCTTCTCTTTAAAAAAAATTTAAATTCAATTTGCCAACATACAGAATAACACCCAGTGCTCATCCCATCAAGTGCCCTCCTTAGTGCCCATTACCCAGTTACCCCATCCCCCACCCACCTCCCCTTCTGCAACCTTTTATTTGTTTCCCAGAGTCAGGAGTCTCTCAGGGTTTGTCTCCCTCTCTAATTTTTCCCACTCAGTTCCCCTCCTTTCCCTTATAATTTCTTTCACTATTTCTTATATTCCACATATGAGTGAGACCATATAATGATTGTCCTTCTCTGATTGACTTATTTCACTCAGCATAATACCCTGTCTTTTCATTTAAACTTTAGAGTAACTGAGGATTCATTGCTGTTTTATATTTTGAGATGTTAGGTCATGTATATTTTTCTTTTTCTTTTTTTTCAGAGCTTCGTCTTCTAGGTTATTAAAATGCCTCTTAAATAGCTTTTTTGATAATAATAGAAATTATACTTATCTAATATTAAATAAAACCATGACAATAACATATAAAGAAGCAATCAGCAAGACGTACTTTGTCATCTGATTCTAACAAAGTATTTTTAATGAGTGCACATCTATTAAAAGAATCCTCAAGATGCTGTAATTATTATTCATTTTCTAGAATTGTTTCACCATGAAGCTTTATGCTTCTATGGGGACTTTAATGTTTATGTTTTGTGACGGCTGCATTGACTATTAAAAAGCAATTTGGCTGACATTTTAGGTCTTTTGTTGCCAGTTTTAATTGGATTGTTCATCAAGCATCAACTCCCCCGTTAACTGCAAAAATTTCAGGCCAACGTCAGTTTACAGTAATGACTATTTAATGATTTTATCCTGTCAGTATGCAAGTTTCGTATAGATATATGCATGATTAGTTTCATATCAAGACCTGTAATTAAATAATTGAAGCTTAAACAGAATGGATATCAAACATGAACACATATTTAATAAAGACTCAGAAGCTTATCAAAATACTGATTAGCAATTAAAGTTAGTTTTAAGTTCATCTGTGTTAGTACACTTATGATATCTTTAAAAATATTTATATAATGTTTTTGCCCAAAGTTAAAAGAGAATCTCTTTAGCACAGAGGTTTTCAAAAGGAAATTTATATCTAATGTGCACCTAACTGCCTGAGTAAGAAAACCCATTTTAACTATTATTTTAATTGAAAAAAAATAGCCAAAACAGAAAACCCTAGAGTATCAATAAATACTCTTATCAATCAGATAAAATTCTAGTCCTTAAGAAGCTGACTTAATTGAATCACTATATTGTATACATGAAACTAATATAACACTATATGTTAACTACACTGGAATTAAAATAAAAAGTTGACTTATATATGCCCATACTATGTGGTCACCCAGTTCATGTCATACAATGTTAGAACTGGAAAGTACCTTGGTGACCATCTATTTTCACTTCCTTATTTTACAATATTGAAGTCCACATGAGTTAAAGGACTTGCTTAAGGTCATATAGCTGGTTTATAGTAGACTCCAGAAAAAATCTAGGTCCACCTTGTAAACTTATATATTCTTGGGGAATCAGAGGGTAAATCAGTCTTTTATGTATTGGTAAATTCCTTTTCTCTGTGTTCCATTAAATTCACATTTCAAAACTAAAAACAAGCAAGGAAAAATAAAATAAGATGAAAATAGAGAGGGAGGCAAACCCCCAGAGAAACAAACTGAGGGTTGTTGGAGGGGCGGTGGGTGGGGGATATAATAATTGGGTGATGGGCATTAAGGAAGGCACTTGGTGGAATGAACACTGGGTGTTATATGCAACTGATAAATCACTAAATTGTACTCCTGAAACTAATATTACTCCATTTGTTAACTAAATTGAATTTAAAGAATTAAAAAACCCCAAACCTGTATATAGAGTTATACACTAAGAAGCTTCATTTTCTCTTCTTTGCCCCTCTACCTCATTCCTCCTCCAACCCCTGTAGGTAAACATTTTTACGAGTTTCTTATTCATCTTTCCAATATTCTCCTTACCTATATACAACATATGAATATACACTATTATTTTCCCCCTTTCCATATGCAAAATATGGTATACCACACACACATTTTTACATCTTGCTTTTTTTCACTTAAAGATACATCTTAAGATTGTTCCACATCAGTGCATAGAAATCTTCCTTGTCATTTTTTCTTGTAAGCTACATAGTATCCCCTTGAATGGATGTAAAATTTAGTTAATGTGTTTGGCAAATTATTAACAACTATTGGTTGGCTGGGGCGCCTGGGTGTCTCAGTGGTTGAGTGTCTACCTTTGGCTCAGATTATGATCCTGGGGTCCTGGGATTGAGTCCCACATCGGGCTCCCCCAAGGGAGCCTGCTTCTCTCTCTGCCCATGTCTCTGTGTCTCTTGTGAATAAATACATAAAACCTTTAAAAAAAACCCAACTATTTGAAAATGTTTTTGATGCTAAAGATTATTTCATTCTACCTATAAAAGGCATTTATCTGTATAATGGAAATGTAAAAAATGTAGATATTAAGGTAAAGGCTAAATCTTAGTGTAGTGTGCATAGTAGTGAAGAATAACTAGAAAGACCATTACTTTCTCTTTGATTTAAAGTCCTAGTCTTAAAGCTCATTGCATAATTAAGATGTTTTCCAGGATTTACTGGTATGGGCAAGTAAAAATATATGCTATAATGAAAACGTTCATAAGGCAGCACATAAGGCAGCACGTAGAAATTTTTACTTCTATGCTTTTTCAAAATCTTTCCATCTTCAGTCTAAATCATACTACTTGCCTCCTGCTCATGGTAATCCACATTTACCTTGCATTTTAAAATAGTTGCATTTCGCATTGGAATGGAAGGCCTGCCGATGTTGCAATAGCATACTGAAAGACAATAGGGAGACAGACCAATTAAGGTAGAAGCAGATTTCTTATTAAATGACAGGTCCCAGATTCCCATTTCATGAAACATGTACTCCTGCCACATGCCAAATTCCCATTAACTTCAAGAAGGAATTATGCAGAGAAGAAATATGTAGGCTGAAGAGGGCAGGATAAATTAGTCCAGAGCAATCCTTAAATGTCAGTTTAAAATGCAGTGACTGCTTTAAATTATGTGTAGTCATGTTGTTTGGATTGAATATTATCCACTCACCCCCTGTCTCTGACCATATCTTCAAAATGAATGGGGCAAAAAATTGCTTGAAATAGAGAAGAGACATGAACAGCTCGATTTGGAATTGTAAGTTAAAATGGAATTCAAAGGTGTGAGTCATGAAAATGTAACAATTCCTTAAAGGAAACAGCTTAAGAGAAAGAAACTGTATTTTCCCTCAGCATATACAATATATACACTTAAGAAAATGACTAGAAATATTTTTTAAATTTTAGTAATTCAATCTAATTCAGAAAGTCAAATTTTATTAATTGTGAAGTCAAAGTCATACTTAAAGTATAAACATGTGATAATTACCTTCGGGTGCACTGCATGAATGTTACTACTACTAATGTCCTATAGAATCCCTTATGGTCACCAGTTTTAAAAAAAGCAATAAAAATGCCAATTGTAGTCTTATTGCTTTTAACATGTGTAAAATAGTTTATGCTCTTAAGCAGGTGAAACAAACTGTCTACAATCTTCATAGTACCCTTTTCATGGGACATCTCAGGGTAAGTTTCAGTTTAGCTCTGTCAATATGAAAATTAGTTTCAAAATTATGAAACCCTGCTTATTAAATTAACTAAAAAATTGTCCCTTAAATGGCATACAAAGATGTAAACATTTTTAAAAGCAATTCTCTAATTTAGAATAGCTACTTGGTAGATAGCCATTTGAAATATCTTTTATAGAAGCTCTAAAGGAATATTACAACATACTATAAAGAACATTTTTATTCGAAAGTTGATGTTGAAAAGTTATGCGATATATGTCATTCTCTATCAATTACATAAAAAATGAGCCTATTTTTATTTCTGTGAATTAGAGGGACATGAGTTTACATGAACATTTGCCATTAGATGGGACCTTGGATCTGTGATAATAATCTAGCAACTGACTTCCTTTCATCCAGTTTTATAGGACTCAGGAACAAAAACCTTCTTAAGAGAAGTAACTCTTGGGGTGCCTAGGTGGCTCAGTTGGTTAAGCATCCAACTCTTGATTTTTGCTCAGGTCATGATCTCAGGGTTGTGGGATCAAGCCCTATGTTGAAGCTCTATGCTAGGCTTGGAGCCTGCTTGAGGTTCTCTCTCTCTCCCACCCCCACTGCCACCTCTCTCAAAAGGAAAAAAAAAAAGGAAAAGGAAAGTAACTCTTTACTGACAAAATAAAACCATGTAACTTACACAACTAGTCAGCTGGGTCACAGCAGATTATTTCTCCTATAGTAGATGATTGAAAACAGGTAATATTTAGAGCAATTTCCTTGAAACAATGGCCTATGCTAAAAAAAAAAAAAAGAGCAACATGCCTTTCTAGTACTCTTTAAAAAAGACCTCTCCTTTTCTTTCAGTGACAGAATGGTAAGCTTGTTCAAAACATTTTCTAGCATCTTGATGCCTAGTATGTCTGCAACCTCTTGCAGCTGCCCCGGAAGCACTACAGTTTTCTCTAAAGTCGGAGATATCAACACTTTTTTCTACTACTATCATGATTTCTTAAACTATTAAGAAAAGGTATATTGATGGCAAGCTAAATTTGATGCTTGGAAATCAAACTAGAGAGACACAATATAGAGAAAGAACTAATAATTCAGCTCCTGGAAATAATAGTGGACTAGAAAACCTAAAACCTTTTACACTACAAAGTACCTAAAATGCTAGGTGAACATATCATTTATCTTTTTAAATGAAGAATGGCACTCAGAAGCTAAAAAAAAAAAAAACAAAACAAAAAACAAAAACAAAAACAAAAAAACCCCAGAAGCCAAGCAAGGTGGGAATTCTAAATAAGAATGGCATGCCCAGGAGTTGATATAGTTGCTCCTTTGCAAGTGGATAATATAAAAACACGGGTTTTTAAGGCTAAGGTGAAAGAAGCAAGACACAAGGATTTGAGTTATCCCAAGGCAGGAAGTTGCAACTGAGACCTGCCTATGTTGCCTATATATGGACCTTTAGAATACCACACTTCAGAAAAGGGTATAGTAGAAAAAAATCTGCCCACTGGCTCAAGGGGACAAAAAAAGAATTCTGTCTGTTCTGGACTGGGCTCTGGGAAAAAAACAATAAAAAAATCATTTGTTAAAATACATAAGTTTGGATGTAGCTCATACATTGAATTAGAGTTGAGTTTACACTTTCTGTGTGGTCTAGTGATTACCAATATGAGACATTCATATAGAAGTATCTGGACACCTTGGTGGAGGCACCTATTTAACAAGATCATAATCTAAAGTTAAAAATTATCTGAGGAGACAGTCCACTTTAAACAAAAGTCAACACACAGAATAAACAATAACATTAGGTCCTTGAGAATACCAGGTAATAGTGCCATTGTTTAGAGACCATAAAAAAGCATATTTAAAATGGCCAAAGGAAGAATGTAAAACATAACAATAAAACAGTATTTGTAAAGAAAAAAAAAGATCATGTAGACTTTAAAAGGAATAAGAAGTCTAAAACTGAAAAATATAAAATCAAAATGCGAAACTCAATGGAAAATAACACAAACAGCAAGTTAAGTTGCAAGTAAGGCGCAAACAAAACAAGAACTAGTGAACTTGAATGAGTATCTGGAGAAATTACCCAGAATGTAGTGCAGACAGATGAAGAAATTAAAAATCTAAAAGATAGAGTAAGGGCCACAGAAGACAGAATGACATAATACAATACAGATCCAATAAAAATTCTAGAAGCAGAAAATAAAAAAGACAGGAAGAAAGAGTGATGACTGAGAATTCTCCAAGATTGATTAAAGAATCAAAAATGAGATTGTGATAAAATTCTCAGATTCAGGGAGCACAACCCCCAAGCAAGATAAATAAAAGTAAACCCACACATTAAGAACATCTGAGGCAGCCATGAAAATATACCACTGGATCTGCTATGGGTGCATAGTTGACTATCAGCCCCAATCCCTGCCTTTCTGAATTCACTACTAGGTCCACCCTAAGGCCTAAGATTCCTTGTGGTCTACTCCCACCCAATGGCTAACCATGGTTTGGGTATTAAAATATTCTATTCCTGCATGATGAGGAAGTGTTTTAATGGTAATTTTGGTTCTAGGATTCTCCATCAGCCTCTCCATCCATACCAAAACTTTCTTGGATCTGCATAGTAGTTTGAAACTCCTCCTACCTATTTTTCCTCCCCCATAGATGTCAGAACCTAAAGATCCTGCCTGTTTTCTCCTGTTCCTTCTCTTTTATCCTTCAGACAGTCTTCCAAAACACTTGCCCATCCAATCTCATCTTGGCACATGCTTCTTGAATGATGTGAATTAGCACAACATCAAAGAGAAAGAGAGACTTAAAACAGCTAAATAGAAAGGGATTACCTATAATGGAACTATAATTAATTAGACTGACAGCAGATATCTCAATTACACCACAGGAGCTGTAAGATAATGTGTGGCAAGCACTGTTGATTGCCTATCCAATAGCCATTAACCTCTTTCACATTGCTAATAGAACCCTTAGTTGTTCAGGTATAAAAGATGTGCCCCACCCTGATATCCATTACTAGTTCAAGCAACTAGAATATTTCATTCTCCCTTGCTAGTGATTAGATTAGAAGATGGGCATGTCACCCAGTTCTGGATGAGAGGAAGTCTGAAAGACGTTTCTGACAAAGATTATTCTATCTGATGTATACAGAGAGAGATGTAAGGAAAAATCTGGGGTTTTTTTTTTTTCAAGCCTTTGGACATTGTCATTTTTAGGACATGATTTCGGAGCAGTTAGACATTTAGCAGTCATACCATAAAGAGTCACACAGAAGCTGATCCAGAGCTCTGATATATTGAGCTGCTCAACTGATCAACTCTGGTTCTGCCTAGGTCTGGATTGCATGTTATGACAGAAGAGTACATCATTGTTGTTTGAGCTATTATTTTGAATATTCTTGGTATATTTCTTGTATCAGAAAGGATTCTGATAGTTCATGAGGCAATATTTTCAAAATGCTTCGAGAAAAATGTCAATATTGGATTCCACATCTAGTGAATTTGTTAGTCAACAATGAGGGTGAAATGAAGACAGTTTCCTACAAGGATGGAGAATTTACCACCAACAGACCTTTGATGAAGAACTATGAGAGGATGCACTTAGGGAAGAATAAAACTGAATCTACAAGGAAGGACTGAACTGTAAAAAGGAATGGCGAATAAAGTAAATGACAAAAACATGCGTAAATCTAAATGAGCACTGAATGCAGAAAACATAATTTTGTGTGTTAAGAGAAAACGGAACTAAAATAATCGATAATAATGACATGTAAGTGAAGAGAGGATGATCCGTATGAAAGCATTCTAAGCTCTATTTATTGTCTTGGGAAGGGGTAGAGAAACCTATTAATTTTAGACTTCAAGCCAAATAAAGATGATAAAAATTCAAGGTATCTCCTGAAATAACAGAACTAAAATGAATAGTTTTATTAGAGGGAGAAAAAGAATAAAATAAAATCAATTCAATAGAGGGCAGTAAAAGATAAAAATTTAAAAGTAATGATTATGAGAGAACGAAAGATTGAAGGCCATAGTCACTTCAAAACCTTAACCCCAGCTCTGCTACTCACTAGCTGGGCAACCCTGAATAAGTTACTAACTACTCTGTGCTTTCATTCCTTCAACTTCAAATGAATAATAGATTCTATGTTATAGGAATTTCGTAAAGATTAATACATTAATCCACAGGAAGTATTGAGAATAGTGCCTGACACATGGTTAGCACTCAATAAGTTATAGTCATTATAGTCATTAATCACTGTTGTGAAAATACTGATTTTACCAGTGAACAGAATGTAAAAAATACGGTTTCTTTCAAAAAAGTAATAAACTTTTCCATGATTATTGGCTGAACAGCATACCAAAAATATTTGTTTATGTGCGCATTTATTGCATTAAAGTTTTACAAAATCTGATGAGTGAATATTAAACTCAACTTTTTTCATTTGTCATAAATATTTCAGAACAGGAAAATAAAAGACAAAATAAATGGGAGATGGCAACAGAGCATAAGAAACGTATCAGGACATGCTGGAAATTAGATTGGATGGACATACAAATATTCTATTTCTTTCAGTAAGTTTTCTGATTCACTTTCAGTGATATGCTGCTAATTTGAAAATATGAAGCTCCTCTGCACAAAGGAGAAAAACAGAGAGGAGAGGAATCCAACTAAATGGAACTTTAAAGTTTACCCCCCTGCAGCTTCATCATCACCTCCACTTTTTCTTTTCATATCTTGGGCTTCCTTCCCCTTGAAATTTTGTTCAAATAAAGGGTTCTGCAAATAAAGTCTGAAAACCATCCCTCCCATTAGTGTTTTCCCTAGCCTTCTTGATGCTGAACTACACATTCCAGAACTTTCTGCATCTCCCTCAAATTATGGCTGTCACAACAGCGCCCTCTATGGGATGTCTTGATATCAGTATTGGTGCTTGATGCCTTTTAGTGATCTTATGTCTGGGTTCACTAAAGCTGCGCAATAGGGAGCTTGAAGTATTCTGTTTAATTTCCAATACCTTTCCTGATAACCATTAACATTTAAAGTAAAGTGGTGTGGAATATTCTTTCTTATATTTATGAATTTTCTCATACAACCATATAATTAAATATTGAAATTCCATATAATTTAATATTGAAATACTTTAGTATTAAATTATAATTCTATATAATTTAATATTGAAATGTTTCTTAAATTATAATTTAATATTTAACTGAAACAGTTTAATATTGTATGAGTCTGTAAACTTTTCCCATGAAGGACCAGATACTAAATATTTTAGGCTTTGCAGGTTATATGGTCTCTGTCTAATTATTCAACTCTACCATGTAGCACCAAAGTAACCATAGACAATATTTAAATGAATATGTGGCTGTGTTCCAATAAAACTTCATTTATGAAAACAGGCGGTGGGCCAGATTTGGCCCAGGGGCCATAGTTTGCTGACCCGTTGTATTGGCCTTGGTTTTCATTACCCGGTGGATTAATTTCACAAAACAGTGTTTTACTACCAGGATTATTTAATCATTCTCTTAAACTGCAAAATGTTTTTGTTCCAGTAAGTGGGACTTTTGTTAAAAATTTGCTTTTGAGGACTGAAAGAAATGTTGCCTTCATTTTTCAATATTCTGAAAGTACTTCAGCATAAGAGTCAAGGGGATGCGTTTATATTTCCAATATATTTAAAACCATAAAAAAGTAAAAGAAGGAATTTCATCTGTCAATGTGTGTGAATTATATTCAACTCAATAATCTCCAGGAAGATTATTACAAATTTTGCATTTAAATTCGTAGATAGCAACTAATCTGCTTTTAATTTTGTTGACAGCTGAACTTCTGCTATTTTATCTACCTACAGAGAAGTCCTTGAAATTTGAGAATCTATGTGGTTTTACTGCTTTACTTGAACTCATTTCCTAAAGAGTCTATGAAAAAATTTAAGTAGAAATTGTATTTTTTAATTAGCTGCCATTTTTAATTACCCAAATAATTCATCTTCATTTAAAACTACAGATATTGTCAGGGTCACTGTAAAATGATATGCAGATTGCACACTACACAAGAGTTCCCCATTCTAGGGAGTGCCATTCATATTGGGGACACTGTGGATCACAGAGAATACTGAAAACCTGCAGACTTATTAAAACAGTCTATGGAAGATGTCTATACATTCTTATTCTAATAACCAATATTTTACAATAACTTTCAAATAGATTGTAACAAAGTCTTGAGGAAGGGTTCTTGTTCTTGGTCACATTTTAAAGGTTATTTGGTTGAGTTGTGGCCTTGCATTCCCTAAGATAATTAGTCCCTTCCTCTAATAATTGTAAGACCTCTAATAATTATTGTAGCTAACCTCATCTGCAAAACTTCAGCAAAGATAGAAAAACATGGGAAGTTTATATCTCTCTAGTCTAAGGACATCCATTTCTATTTGTTTCTTTTTAAAATTATAGGTCAGAAACACTAAAAAAAAAACAACCCCAAATAATCGCATTAAAAATGGGCAGAAAAAAAAAAATGGGCAGAAGACATGAACAGACATTTCTCCAAAGAAGACACAGAGATGGCCAATAGTTACATAAAGATTGCTCAACATCACTCATCAGGGAAATGCAAATCAAAGCTACAATATCACTTCACACCTGTCAGAATGATGAAAATCAAAAATACAAGAAACAAGTATTGGAAAGGATGTGGAGAAGAAAAAAAAACCTGGTGTACTGTTGGTAGGGATGCAAATTGATGTAGCCACTGTTGGAAAACAGTATTGAGGTTCCTCAAAAAGTTAAAAATAGAATTACCATATGATCTAGTAATTCTATTACTGGGTATTTACCTAAAGAATATGAAAACACTAATTTGAAACAACATAAGCACCCCTGTGTTTATTGTAGCATTATTCATAAAATTATGAAAGCAACCCAAGTTTTCATTGATAGATGAACGGATAAAGGAGGTGTGTTCTGCACAGACACACACACACACACACACACACACACACACCATAACATATTACTCAGCCATAAAAAAAGAATGAAGGGTGCCTGGGTAGCCCAGTCAGTTAAGTAACCAAGTCTTGATTTTGGCTCTGGTCATAATCTCAGGGTCCTGAAATCAAGCACTTTATTGGGCTCTGTTCAGTGGGGAGTTTGAGATTCTTTCTCCCTCTGACCCTCCCCCCACTCATGCGCTCACGTGCACTCTCTCTAAAATAAATAAATCTTTTTTTATTTTTATTTTTTAAGATTTTATTTGTTTATATGTGAGAGACACAGAGAGAAAGAGAGAGGCAGAGACACAGGCAGAGGGAGAAGCAGGCTCCATGCAGGGAGCTTGACATGGGACTCCATCGGGGTCTCCAGGATCAGTCCCTGGGCCAAAGGCGGCGCTAAACTGCTGAGCCACCCAGGCTGTCCAATAAATCTTTTTTTAAAACAAGAGAATAAAATCTTGCCATTTGCAACAACATGGATAGATCTAAGTGAAATAAGTCAGTCAGAGAAAGACAAATACCATATGATTTCAGTCATATGTGAAATTTAAGAGACAAAACAAAGAAAAAAAGAGACAAACCAAAAAAATGGACTCTTAACTATAGAGAAAAAACTGGTAGTTTTAGTTTTAAGGAGGGGAGGTAGGTGGGGAATGGATTAAATAGATGAAGGGGATTCAGAGTATACTTATGACGAGCACTAAGAAGTGTATAGAATTGTTGAATCACTATATTATACAACTGAAGCTAATATACCACCATATGTTAACTATACAGAATTAAAAATAAAGATAGGTCAGTAGACATAGTGCACACTTTTCTCATACATCTCTACTGCAGTGATTTTATCATAGTGACCATAGAATAAGTATTTAGATCATATAGGGATCTCCAAGAAACTTTTAGAGAGTTTTCCTAGCCATCTTGCTATTGTTTTCAATGTCATGTTTTAAGTTTTCCTAGTACTTTCAAATGTGTGCCACTGAGGGAATGGTTTTCATTGTTTCAGGAACATGTCTTGGGGACTAAGATGGAGATTGGAGCTTTGGAGCCCTAATTTTCACTTTTACTTGTTGTACACATTGGAGTTGCACATAATATTGGTACGAGGAGAAGAAGTTTTAAAATTGAAATATATGGAGAACAGTTCCAAACACTATTCCCTGCCCCCTTCCTCCAGGAAGTATGACTTTACTTTAAAGATGCTGACAACACCACTGGTGGCAGTAGAAGTTTCCAATCTTGAAAGACCTCATACTTGTTAATCTCTAATTCTCCCAAAAATCCTGCAAGAAAGTAGTTGTTACCATTCGCATTTTACAGATTTCATAAGTTAAAACCTAATCTCCAATGTGATGGTATTAGGTCATCAGGCCTTAAGAATACAGCCCTCATAATGGAATTAGTACTCTTAAAAAAAAAAAAAAGACTCTCTCATCCTGTCCACCATGAGAAAACACACAAGAGAGACCACCTATATGAACCAAAGAAGTGGGTTCTCACTAAACACTGGATCTGCTGGCACCCTGATCCTGGCTTCTCAGCCTCCAAAATTGCGAGAAAAAGTATTTATTCTTTTGTTGTTTGTCAGCTACCCAGTCTACAGTATTCTGTTTACTACTAGCCCAGATGGATTAAGACACAGATGAACAGTCTCAGAAAGGCCACCCTATTAGTAAGCAACAAACCTGGAAACAACTTGAATCTGTGACCCCTACTCAATTATTGTAATGTAAGGTATTTATTACAGGAAAACACTGAAGAGGTTTAGATATCCCTAATTTTAAAAGAATATCAGTGTGGATCAGGGATTTAGTTCACGGAAAATTAAACTACAGAGTCTAAATTATAATAGATACTTATTTATGCATAAATATACAAATGATGATAGATACAAAAACTCCAAGAAATAAAAGTACATTTTCAAACTCTGCCCAAGTGTTCATTTCTTGCCTTATTATCTTATTCTGAAATATTTCAGGTTAAAATTATTACCCTTCAAGGACCAAAGTGTACTTACACATTTCAAACAGTAAATTTCACTAAGAAAATATGGTTGTTAGCTTTTAAGAAATATAGTTCTGTTACAGTAAGAGATACTCAAACCATTGGTGATTCACAACACATAAAACTTTATTTGTTGCCTCCATCTGATTTTAAATTCAAGATGGTATTTGGTGATACTATTATTTCAGTTAGGATTCTCACTTGAACAGAAATTGGGACTCAGATGGCTTACATCATTGCAGGTCTGCAATTGTGATTTAAAGCAATCACATACACCTGCAAATGACTTTGTGTAGCCTTAGGGAAATACAAAGTGAGTTCACCAAGAGGGACAAGGAGAGCCTTCAACTACTGATGGAAAAATCATTATTTTACCACCTCTGTTAATTAGTTGAATGTCTGAAGTTGGAGAGAAGTAAACTAGACACACTAGCAAAGACTATGAGAATGGTCCTAGGGATACAAGCCAACATTTCTGAGGCTCTGTGAAGGGCTAAGTACCACGGTGGATAAGAGGGTAAGATATTAACATAATCTAGTCCCTACCCTCAGGGAACACTATACTTCACATCTAGCCTACTCACTTGCCATTTCTTTCTCTTTGCATTGGCATTGACCTTCCTTCTCCCATCTTTCTTCTTTGATTTGTGTGGTCTCCTGCATTTTTATTCCAAGATAAGCTCAAGGGCTTCCTCCTTTATAAACATCTTCCTGAACACTGCTTCCTTTGTGCCCTAATTAGACCATTCTATCATAGCACTTGTTGGATTTTATTGTACTAGCTTGTTTACCTGTATGTTAACCCTATTGATGCTATTACTATTTCCAATAAGTCCCTCAAAAGCAAGGCTAGTATTTTGTCTAATTCAACAGCTAATATTTCATTCAACAGATATTAATTGACCTTTTATGAGCCAGGGAATACAATTATCAAGCACACTGTACACTTAATACATAGCTTGTTAAATGAAGAAATAAAATCTGAATCCCAACCTTAGTCTAAATGATCCTATGCACTCCTGATCACAACTCCCCCCACTTAATAGCTCTAGCACTCTGGATTCAGATTGTAGTGAATCAATTTGTGTTATGGATATATATATATATAAATTCTCAAGTTAAGATTCCTTTTTTTTCTGAGAGACAGAGAGACAGAGAGACAGAGGGAGAAGCAGGCTCCATGCAGGAAGGCTGACGTGGGACTCAATCCCGGGTCTCCAGGATCAGGCCCTGGGCTGAAGGTGGTGTGAAACCGCTGAGCCACCCGGGCTGCCCAAGTTATTCTTTTTTTAAAAAAGATTTTATTTATTTATTCCTGAGAGACACAGAGAGAGAGGCAGAGACATAGACAGAGGGAGAAGCAGACTCCTTGTAGGGAGCCTGATGTGGGACTCCATCCCTGGACCTAGGGATCATGCCCTAAGCTAAAGGCAGATGCTTAACCACTGAACTACCCAGGTGTCCCTCTCAAGTTATTCTGTAAGTGTATTACAGATTAAAAACTCTTGAGTGAAAGGGATTTACCAAATATCTACTTTATTTTCCAATAGTTCTTAATAAAGGGTCCTAATCCATTAAGTACTCAATAATTGTGAGTTTAAGAAAGCAACTTTTTACTTTTGTATGAGAATTATCAGTGTGATATAGAAAAATTTACCATTCATTTAATTGATCCTGTCAACATCCTCCCCATCTCCAAAATCTCAGTCTCCAAATCCTACCTCTGCAATGTACCCCTTTACCCATGCTGCAAATGCCTAATAGACCTCATTATGTCTCACTTGAACTATTACAACAGCCTCTTATCTGTTCTTCATACCTTTAGTAGCCTTACCCCAATCAATCAACACAGCCACCAGAATATACTTCCTAAAAACTAAATCTGACTGTGTGGCATAGACTACCCAGCTGTTCACTAAATCCTTTCCCTCTTCTAAGGAACACACACCACATTGTCCAGCCTTGCTTGCAGATAGGTCTAGTTATGACTGAATCTAGAAGAGAGAAGCATTGAGTACCACACTTCCTGATCTGATCCATAAAAAAACCTCCCATTTTTGCTCTTCTCCCTTCCTCTAGCTTAATGTACAAAAACATGGCAACTCTTCAAGCCATGAGTAACAAATAGTGGAGCCATAGGATGGCAGAAGCCTGGGACATGGGTGAAACCTTAGAGAGCTGCCTACTAATCAAGAATTCCCAGGTTGGATTTAGGTGAATAACAAATAAATAGCTATTTTTGAGCCACTGTACATTTTTAAGCTAGGTTGTAACAGAAAGTGGCATTGTCTTAACTACTGCACCATGCTATTCCTCTGGTCAAAATCCTTTATCCATTAGCTACCATATGCTATGCAGATCCCTAGAATGACAGATATAAGGTCTTTCATAATCTAAATGTGAATCACTCTACTCATTCTACTTTTAATCCTCACCTCCCACCATCCCATGGTTATATTCCATACCCTCTGCTTCAACCACAAGAAATTACATGGATTCTCAGAAGAAAAAAAAATACTTTCATGCCTGTACCCATGCTGTTCCTTCATTTTAGAATCTATTCTCTTTCTTCTGCCCCATACCTAAAATTATCTTTATCATTCATAGTCCAACTCACATTTTATGATCTCTGAGACATCTTCTCTGATTGTCTTTGTCAGAATCAATTGCCCTCCCACTGCCACTTCTATAACACATTTTAAAAATCTGTATCATAGCATTAACTATATTTCTAAATTGATATGTAGTTAAGCTGTGTTCATATGCCTATTTGCAAAACTGAACTGTATCACCTTGAGGACAGGAATTGTGTCTCATTCATTCTTAAAACCCCCAGCAATTAGCACAGACTATTATATGCAGGAGTCACTCCACTCACAAAATATAGGTTGAATTGGTATTACTTGAATTCATATAGCAGTTTAAGCTTTTCAAAGTATTTTTCATATATTTCTGTTATTTCATTTTTACCCTCATAATGATTATATGGATTAAAATAAGGAGAGTTAATTAATTGTAAAGTACAGTTAACTACAGAATACAGTCTAGATCTCAATACCCTGACACTGGGCATGAACGTGATTTAACCACCTCAAAGAGGAGGAAAAGAAATTAGTCAGGTAAAGTTATTGTAACCATAAAAATTCCTTCATAAAATTGACCATGCAACTTTCTTTATGAAAGCACATAGTCTGTAAGTGTGTGCATGTTTGTGTGTGTAGGTTGCAGTAGTAGTAGCTGTTGTTGTAGTAGCCAGTTTATTTTAGATAATTCAAGATTTTTAAAAAAGATTTTATTTATTTATTCATGAGAGACAGAGAGAGATTGGCAGACAGAGACATAGGCAGAGGGAGAAGCAGGCTCCATGCAGGAAGCCCCATGTGGAACTCGATCTAAGGACTGTGGGATCATGCCCTGAGCCGAAGGCAGATGCTCAACCGCTGAGCCACCCAGGTGTCCCAATAATTCAAGATTTTAAATGACTTGGGAAAATAGGATTTATTGCATGAAAAAAGTCTATCTTAGAAAAATAAAATACAACATAATCTCATTTCTGTAAAAAATACCAGGAAGATCATGAAGAACATACATCTCTCAGGGAGTAAGAAGTAAAACTTTTTAAAAATTTATTTATTTATTTATTTATTTATTTATTTATTTATTTGAGAGAGAGAGAGCTAGAACACATGAGTTGGGGGAGACAGAGGGAGAGAATCCTCAAGTGGACTCTTTGCTCAGCACAGAGCCCAAGGTCACATGGCTCGCTCTCATGATCCATGAGATCACGACCTTAGCCAAAACTAAGAGTTAGAGGCTTAACCAAGTGACCCACCCAGGTGCCCTGAGAAAAGTATAACTTTTAAATGTACTTTACATAATTTTGCAAGTACTTCATTTCATGAACTAGCTGTTATACATAAAGTACTTAGAACAGAGTCTAGCACATATTAAGCATTATATACATGCTGTTTTTATTATGTTGTTTTATACAGTAAGCTTGTATTACTTTCATTTAAAAACAAAAAATTTATTTGTCCTATAAAGAGCAGTGGGAGTATTTAATAAATGAAGAGTATAATTGAATAAATTTCTGCCATAACTTACCCTCTTGCAGATAACAGCCACTGGACAAAATCCAATAAAAATATCAATGACCTGGGGCACCTGGGTGGCTCAGTGGTTGAGTGTCTGCCTCTGGTTCAGAGCATGATCCCTGGGTCTGGGGATGGAGTCCCACATCAGGCTCCCTGTGGGGATCCTGCTTTTCCCTCTGCCTATGTCTCTGCCTCTCTCTCTATGTCTCTCATGAATAAATAAATAAAATCTTAAGAAAATATATCAATGACCTATAGGCATTGGAGTGTAAGCAAAAGCAAATAGATTCTAGAGGAGAATCAACATGTGGAAGATGAGAAGTCATGAGTGGGTTTCAAGTTTTTATGGAGTTTTTTGGGCCTGAAAATAGAAAACTATCAGAGCTACACTAGGTGACAAAAATCTTGCCATAAAATTCTCAGAATTTCCTCAGAAAATTGGCTTAAAACCAGAGGACAGAGTTCAGGCAATTGCAGCCACAGGAGAGCCAACATTGAATCCCCAAAAGGAGATGGAAAGGTTGCATCCCACATTCTGTGCATAAATTGCCCAAATCTCCAGCTGAGCCTGGAAGCATGCATGTGTGAGTCAGACTCCAGCTAAAAATAATAGAACTTAATTGAGACTGGAGCTGCAACCCAAAAAGCAGTTTTCTATTTGAGTCAAAACAATTGAGTTGTTTCCTAAAATAAAATTTAAAAAAAAAATCAATATTCTTTAGAGGAATAGAACAGAATGCAGAGTCTCCACAAAGTAACAATCACAATGTCCAAGATACAAACCAAAATTTTTCAATATATAATACAAAAATGTGATCCATTCTTAAGAGAAAAGATAACATTATTGAGACTCACTCTAAGTTAATTCAGATGTTGGAATTAGCGGACAAGGGATTTCAAAGTATCTGTTGTAACTGTGCTCATAGATATGAAGAAAGATATGGTCACAATAAAAAGAAAGAAAACCTCACCGGAGAAAAAGAAACTATAAAAAGACAAATGTAAATCAAAAGTGAATATTACAATATTTGAAATAAAAGGTGAGGAAATTTAAGTCACAGAAGTACCTAATTCTCATTAGCCTCTACATATATAACAGTCAATCTAGGGGTATTTGCTTAGTTCATCTTCTCCTTTTTCTAAAAATTGTCCAACATTCACAGAGATAAGATCCTCATGGCACTTATGTAATTCCTCCCCTAGTATTTTTACAGTTAAATACTTTGGCAGTGAGCCTCCAGTCCAAGATTTACTAATTGGATTATCTCTTCCAGGATTTTAGAATTGAAACAGAACCTTAGTCAGTCTTGGTCAGATTTTTAAATTGAGGTGTCATGTTAATTCAAAATCAGGGGTGTGGCCCTTTCTAGCCATGTACAGAAATAAGTAAACAGGGCTCATCTGCAGAGAGAAGAAAACAAATGTACAGAGAGAAATACATGAAGAGATTGAGACCATGGGAGATATTGACTAATTCCTGGTCCGAGTCGCTCATTAGGCCTTATAATGATTTCTGAGCCACTGAGCCACCTAGGTGCCCATTGATCTTTTTGTTTTTTAAGATTTAGGGATCCCTGGGTGGCGCAGTGGTTTGGCGCCTGTCTTTGGCCCAGGGCGCGATCCTGGAGACCCGGGATCGAGTCCCACGTCGGGCTCCCGGTGCATGGAGCCTGTTTCTCCCTCTGCCTGTGTCTCTGCCTCTCTCTCTCTGACTATCATAAATAAAGTTAAAAAAAAAAATTAAAAAAAAAAAAAAAGAAAGATTTATTTATTGGATGGCTCAGTGGTTGAGCATCTGCCATCGGCTCAGGGCATGTTTCCGGGTTCAGGGATCGAATCCTTCATTGGGCTCCCTTCGAGGAGCCTGGTTCTCCCTCTGTCTATGACTCTGCCTCTCTCTGTGTGTCTCTCATAAATAAATAAATAAATAAATAAATAAATAAAATCTTTTAAAAAATAAGATTTATTTATTTATTTGAGACAGGAGGGAGGGGCAGAGGGAGAAGGAGAGAGAGAGAATCTCAAGCAGACTCCCTGCTGAGCCTGAAGCCAGATTTATGGCTCTATCCCAGAACCCCAAGATCATGACCTAAGCCAAAACCAAGAGTCAGACAATCAACTGACCTACCCAGGCACCTCAAGAGTTTGATCTTCTAAACAAATCTTTTTTCCTTCTCATATCCATTGTTGTCTAGAAACCTGGTTATTATTTGACTTCCCATGTAGCTTCCTAACATGAAATTCATGCTTGGACCATTTTTAAAAAATATTTTAAACAGCTTGAAAGTGATGTTTCATATTTTAAATTAATCACTTGACCTACTGGTTTTATACATCAGTCTCTTATAAGAGTTTGGTTAAGGTAAGACAGACCCCTGATGGTCAAATAACTCTTTGATGCTATAAAAAAATAGAATGGACTTGGGGCATCTGGATGGCTCAGTCAGTTAAGCAACCAACTCTTGGTTTCAGCTCAGGTCATAATCTCAGGGTCATGAGATCAAGCTCCGAGGGGCTCCATGCTCACTGTGGAGTCTGCTTGAGATTCTCTCCCTCCCCCTTTCCCTGCCCCTAGCTGGCATGCACTCTCTCTCCCTCTAAAATAAATAAGGAAATAAGATATTTAAAAAAATGGAATGGATTTGAAGTACCAAATAGTGGAACACAATCGGTATGTCCCAAAGAGGCCCAGATTTGCAATAGTCTTTCTAGACAGTAATTCTATCTTGTCATTCTCTGTAATTAATATCCACATAGGTGAAATTTCAAATTATTCCCAAATACTATGCTTTATTCAACAGTGTTAAAGAAGCAACAGTCCAAAAATGGACTCACTTGTGCTAAGCCCCAATTCACCAAACCAAAAGTTAATACCTAACTTCATTACAGTTTCAACCTTCCCCAGCAATATAATCTTAACTGGTCCATCTGGAATTTCCAGGTCAGCAGTAGTGAGGTAATCTGCTCTTTCTTTGTCCCTGCTCCCTTCTCCCTATCAAACTCTCCCATTTTTAATAGCTCTATAGAGCTCCTATTTATTTGCAAGATGGGATGCTGCCCAATTCATGAATCACTGAATAATTCCAATTAGATCTTCAAAACTTTTTTAAACAGAATTGGTGTCGAAAACCAAAGTGAACTTCAGAGTGAGATCCAAAGTTACACTTCTGATGGCATTCAGGGATAATGAGAAACAGAGGCATGGTACCCCATGAACTCTTCGAGTTCTCTTTCATGCCATTTCCAAGGGCTATGAATAAGTTCCTCTTGGTTCTGTCTAGCTCCTGATCTTACTGGCATTACAGTTCCCAAAGTGACTGCAAACCCCAGCCTTTGATTCTGTCACAAGATTAATATGGGAACTGTTATGGCACTCCACAGTTCCCCATTTATGTGAAGTATGGAGTCCACAGTTCTCATTTGTTGAGCTCTGCTGTTTCAATCCTTTTCCCAATCCCCAGATTTCCATAATGGGAACTGTTGATGGTTACTGGCTAGAGTTTGACTAACTCTGACTTAAGAACTGAACTGGAGGAGGAGGACAGGGGGTGGGGGTGAATGGGTGACGGGCACTGAGGGGGGCACTTGACGGGATGAGCACTGGGTGTTATTCTGTATGTTGGTAAATTAAACACCAATAAAAAATAAATTTATTAAAAAAAACTGAACTGGACCCAGGAATGGACTGGGTCAGATATAATCTGGACTGGGTCTAGTACAGGGCCTTGAGTTAACAAAAATTTAAGTAACGGCTATTGCTAATGGAAATCTTGGAAGCAAAAAAACCCTGCAAAATTGGCGGGCATGGGTTGAGGACTTAAAAGCTGTTAAAATGCTCCCCGTATAACTCAGACTCCAATATTAATATAAGTTGGTCATGGAATGGGTTGGATTGACACTCGGTTACTTGCCAACCTCAAGAAAACTTCCCTGCAATGAGACATACTATAAAACATCATACAATTCCCAACGGAGCAACACATCCTTTTTTGGTATTAGTTTAGCTCTGAGAGACCCCAAAATAGGTACATGATAGGTAGATGATAGATAGATAGATAGATAGATAGATAGATAGATAGACAGATATTAAAATAAGATCTTTATTTTTAAAAAGATTTTATCTATCCATGAGAGACAGAGAGAGAGAGAGAGAGAGAGAGAGAATGAGAGAGAGAGAAGCAGGCTCCATGCAGGAGGCCTGATGCAGGACTTGATCCCTGGACTCCAGGATCATGCCCTGGGCCGAAGGCAGGTGCCAAACCACTGAGCCACCCAGGGATCCCCTAAAATAAGATCTTTAAATTCCAAAGGGTTAAGCATGCTACCTTCTGGAAGACCTGCTTATTTTATGTCTAAGAACTATGGTCCTGGAAGCTATAAATATCTACAAAAATGGCAAAATCTTACTCAAAACAATGCAGAATTACAATGGCCACTATTGGAAGTGTTCCAGTTAGACAAGATCATTCATTTAACAAGTGCATTTGAAAGTAAGGGTTTCTGAATTAAACAAACGGGAGTGGGTCGCTTATTTTAATTGGTACGCAGATTTCAAAAGGCTTCAAGAATTCCAAAATAGCTTAATTAAAAGATGCAAGGCAAAAGACTGATAAAAAATTAAGGACATAACAAGTACCTAAAACAAATGGCTATAGGATCAACATAACTTCTACTACTTCCATCTATCCTCCTTTATTTGACTACTCATTCTAACAATCCTGCCTGAATTATCCTCCCACTCTGAAAGGACTATACAATCATAAATAAAAGTTTGCCAAATTAGTAGCCTTACAAACACCGTATTGACCTTTGAAGGATACCTCCCATATGAGCCCCTCCCAGAGCTGATGAGGAGAGTCTGAGAGATTTTCTGGTCAACTCCTATGTTATTTCCTTAAACAGCTAAGGGGAAAATAAAATGAAAAGGAGTGAAAGAACTTGTCAAATTCTAATAGATAACAAAGATACACCCTCTACTTTAAACCCCACTCAGAGGCTGCAAATAGGACCCTGGTAAGCCGGCAAAAGCCGTCTAAGGGTGAATATTCTTACCAGAGTCAGCGTGCCCAAATCTCTGTCTGTAGTACTCAATGAAGAGGTAAAGTAAAATATTTTTGTACCCTTTTTGAGAATGCCTCTTAAGTCCAGGGAGTTATTTAATACTGCCAGAATTATTTACTATTTGTCCCAGCTGAAAACTGACAAGATATTTTAAAGAATTTTTAAGTAGCTTTGTGGTAAGAAATTGGTAGCAGATATTTAGAGCCTGATAGAATTTTTTTAGGCCTTCTTCCCTAAGTTGAAATAAAACTATGTACCCAGAAGGGGAAAAAAAAAAGCCTTCTAAAGCATCTCTGGAAGGATTTACTAAAACAAACAGCTCTAAATCCAAACCATAGAAATCTTTTGATTTCTGCTTCAGCTGGACATCTTCACCCTTAAAAAAAAAAAAGGTAAATTTAGGATAATGTATAGTTTGTTGGGTAGATCAACTTATGGTGTCATTTAGGCTGCAATCCAATTCTTTGAGGAATTGAGAGCAACTGTCCTTATCTTAAAGATCTTTGTAAAACTAACAATATAGCTCTTGAGGTTCAAATTTCACCCATTACTTTTACCAATCCTAAAACTTCCCTTATTCATTTAAAAAGGCTTTTAAGTATTGTACAAATTCTGGCCTCAGGAAACAAAGTCCTTCTTGGAGGAACGTGGCATCCTATCTCTCTGCCTTTGAGATATAAATCTAGGCCATCTCTTTAAAAGTACTAACTTGAGGGAGGTAATTCTTATCAGAAGGAAATGTTTCTTGAAGCTTAGGTGCATGATGCATGATAAAAAATAATAATAAACAACTTAAATGTATTATCCATAAAAATGTCTTTACCCAGTTAAAAGTTTAGAATGAAAGCTATAAGTTTTCTGCATCTGTCCATATGTTCATGTATGTCTATATATGTATGCATTGTAAATGTGTGGCATTTTTCTACCTCTCAAAGTTATTGCCAAAACTAACTGGTTAAACAGCGCTATTTAATTGGCTTAAAGAACACTAAGAGTTAAATTCCCAAAATTTATAAGTTAAATTCCCAAAACTATAATAGAAATTCAATCAAATGAATTTCAGATTCATGTGACCTGGGAAAATATGTGATATTAAAGCTAATTTAAAATTGTTAGTTTAATTAAAATAAGCAAGTCTTTAGAGTTGTCAGTATTAAATATAAAAATTTTATTCTAACGACAAATACCCACCATTTGCTTCAACGTGGATGGAACTGGAGGGTATTATGCTGAGTGAAATAAGTCAATCGGAGAAGGACAAACAGTGTATGTTCTCATTCATTTGGGGAATATGAATAATAGTGAAAGGGAATATAAAGGAAGGGAGAAGAAATGTTGGGAAATATCAGGAAGGGAGACAGAACATAAAGACTCCTAACTTGGGGAAACGAACTAGGGGTGGTGGAAGGGGAGGAGGGCGGGTGTTGGAGGGGAATGGGTGACGGGCACTGAGGTGGACACTTGACGGGATGAGCACTGGGTGTTTTTCTGTATGTTGGTAAATTGAACACCAATAAAAATTAATTAAAAAAAATAAAAAAAAAATTTATTCTACCATGGTTTACTAATCAAATAACTTCATGTTACCAATTATAAAACTTGTCAGCCAGAAAAATAATTTAGTATGATGACCGACATTTAATGTCTAAGAAGGTTTTTGAAAGTAATGTAAACATAATTGTTAAAAAGAAGTAAATTAAGTAGATGTAATTATGATAAAAGCTTTTTAAATAGTTTTCCAAAATCTTTGGTAACCTAAATCCTTGAAGTTTTCCTAAGTTAAATGATGAGTTAAAGTCATCGAACATATGGAACATTTCCAGATAAGATAAAATACCAAAAAGTTAATTACTGAATACAGATGATCTCCTTTTTGCTTACTTTTACAGAAAAATTAAAGATATTTGTGTTTACTAGTAAACATGACGTGTGCCATACTGGAAAATTTACTATGAGAAAGTAATGCTTCTAGAAATTATTTAAAATATTTATAAATTTGCCAAGTTACAGAATGTCAATGTGAAAGATGGTTTGCAAAGATTTATTTTCACTAGAAATTAAGGTTTTTAAGGGTTAACAATTCGAATATATATAACTAAAACTACTAGAAATAATAGGGAAACATTTCCATATATGATGAAACTGGATTATATGTTTAAAAGTAAAAGAATATATAAGGAGTTGAAATACATTTTTCTGAGGGAAAAGAAAGTAATTTTGGACTAAAGAGAGGTTGGTTATTTCAGAATGTGAAAGTAAAAAAACAAAGGACAAAAATTGTAGCAACTTGTTAAAAAAAGGAATCTTGGGAAAGAAATTTAATGCATGGTCAAGTTGAGTAATATTGAATAAATTGGTTATAAGTGTTTTTAAAAATAAGCTTTAATAATGTAATAGTGTAATTACATAAATCCAATTCTTAATTTTCTGTCATGTGCTAAAAGGACAAGTTTTCTTATATTATTGATATGCTCTTAAGAAATTGTACAACTATATAACTTTCTATATTTGCCTACAAACTCTTTAATTGTCACCATGGTTAAAGGGATAATTAAGTGCTCTTTCACAGTAAGCTATGATCTTTTTTGACTGTTTTAAAACCTTTTAATATTTTTGACAAACTTCCCAAAAGCAAATGTTAAATGAATTGTTATTGACCTTGAACTAACTTTGGGATTTTTAAGAGGTATCCCAGACCATCTCATTGATTTGTTCTATCTTCTTATAAAATGGAAGATGTTAAAATAATGAGGCATATCTGATATGTTAAATTACATGGGAAGCATTGTCAAATAAGTAATGCTAAGACTTTATGTATATTCTTGTATGCATATGTTGTTAATATAAGTGTTCCAGAAATTGTATAAAATTCCTAAAAATCTCATATGTGATATCAGTCAAAATTCCAGTTATTAACTTGAATTATTATATGTTATAGAAATAGCCAAATTTCCTTGTCAATTCCATTATAATAAATATGTTTTTTATGTGTTTAACAATGGGCATTTTTAAGTCTTTTGTCATTACAGATAGTGATTGTTTTATTCTGATGCTTTGTAAAAGTGTTCCTACAAAAGACTTCATCTTCAAAGAGAGTCAAGAGAAATACTTTTGACCCATATAAGGTTCTGATAACTTCAAAATCATTAAACTAAACTGGGTAAGAATTTCCAGAACTAATGGAAAAACTAGATTCAAGCAGAATGAGAATTAGTAACATGGGACTGAATAAACTGACATTGAAGATTATAATTTTTTAAAAGATTGATCTATTTATTTTAGAGAGACAGTATGTGCAAGCAAGTGGAAGGGCAGAGGGAAAGGGAGAGAGAGAATCCTCAAGCAGACTCCCAGCTGAGTGTAGAGCCTAATACAAGCTCCATCCCAGGACCTGAGATCATGACCTGAACCGAAATCAAGAGTCAGACACTTAATAAACTGAGCTACCCAGGTACATTAATAATGTTTATGATTTCTTGTTTGAAACAATGCTTATTCCTTAATGTTTTGTTTTTTCCAGATTTGAGGAAACTTTTATCTCTTCACTTCTCTATAACTTACAACAATCTGGTAAAGTGTACCTTTGTAAACAACGATGAAACATTTAGTTTTTTCTCTCTCCTGATCCCTCCAGAATTTGGACTCTTGAGTATTTTTACCATGGAAAAATAATTATTTATGTAAGTCCTATAAGAATCTATTCTTGTTAACAGGACACAAATAGAAACACTGGTTATATTACCACTGGTTATATTATATTTGGCTGGAATATCATATTTGAGAGATTTGCAGACTCAGATATGACCAGACAGTTTAAAAGGAACTAAGGTTGATTTTATAGGGCCAATAAAGCCCCCTGGAAAAATAGATCTGGTATCTTGCTTACAAGGTTCCAACAAAGGAGTCTTAAAACAGCTTATATGGCCAGTCACTATCCTTGCTGCACTTAAGTAGATAATGAGGCCAAGTCCAATGCAAAAAAATAAGTTTTATTGTGATCATGCTTGGAAAAAAGAAAAATTATGTCTGTACCTTTGTAAATACTAAATTCTAATCATCCTAATTATCTTTTAGGTGTATACCTGTTAATTGAACTGGATCTTGAATTCTCCTAATTTCCTCAAATATCTGGCTACCATTCTCCAGATTAGTGTTTCCAATTTTTCTCCTACACTTCTGATTTAGAATCACTAAAAACAAAAGACTGCCCTTGAATCTGCTTGGAAGGGACTATACCAGGTCCTCTGCACCACCCAGTTGTCAGCCAAACTTCAGGAACTTGAACCTCGGATACACATCTTAAAGCTGAAAAAAGCTTCACTTAAAATCTGGTCCTGTGTTAATGTTGCAGACCTCTAAATCTCACTGATTAGGAAGAGAAGTAGCTGACATCAAGGTAGACTTCTTTTCCAAAAACATTGGATCAAGAATTTGTACTTCACTTAAACATGAAACCCTTTCTTCTTCTCTTTCCTTCCTTTACTCTGGCATTACCCTAGAAAGATAACAACATCAGCTGTCTCTACAGTGATTGTTAAGTAGGGTAACTTTTCAGACTGCTGGATTTGTCATCAAGAACTTCAATCTGTCCATGATGTAAGAGACTCCCTGGTCTGTTTCCCTAACTTTGCTTAACTACCCCAAACCTGGGGACTTTTGTGTCCAGGCTACATGCAAAGAAAGAGACACAAGCTAAGGACATTTATTTATAAGAAAATAAATAGCCAGTGTACTCCACAGACCCTTGAAATTTTACTGGCCGCCATGGTGGTTACTCTTTCGGTCTTGAGCCAGAGATTTAAATGGAACTACCATGAAGCATTTATGAATCAGGATCTGCTTCCTTGGCAGGGTCCTACTTCCCTGATTTGGAGTAAATATAAGTGCAAATATAATCAGAAACCTCTCCTTAACTATTAAAATATTGCAGAATCCAGTACTAAAACAATAGCTACCCTCCACCAAAAAACCCTTAGAATCCCTGGTCAAAATTATTCTTGATAATGGGATAGCCTTTGATTATCTTTTAGCTGAGCAAGAAAGTGTCTGTGCTATGGCCAATGCCACCTGCTGCATCTGGATTAACACTTCTGGAGAAGTTAAAACTCATTTATATAAGATCAATGAGCAAGCTGCTTGGCTTAAGAAGGAGTCTTCTTAAGGGTTTTTCTTTGACTTATTTGATTCTGATTGGTTTGGATCTTAGGGACCACAGCTCCAAAGGGCACTCCACACATTGAGAATTATTTTACTTATAATAATCACAGTAATCTCCCTGGTGTATTGTGTCTTCTCAAAAGCTTTGAATGCATGTTTGCAGCTACTAATCACCAAGTAAATGATCTCCCTAAAACTGGAATGTCAGAAAAGAAATAAAAGGAATGATTGACTTAAAAATTGTAAGCCTGAAGTCATGACCTATGACTACCACAAAGTCTCAGCAAAAACCATTATGATTTGTGAATATAACACAGTAGATCGATGAAAGCTGTGAGAACTATAGAGTGGTACCTGATAGTGGCACTAATGTCTTACATTTTGATTACATTTCTCAGTACGCTGAGAGTCTGATCAAGAGGGGAGATTGGTTAAAAAAAGGAACAACAGGCCCAAAATGGAGTTACCTGTGCTGCATGTCACCAAACTGAAACTGAATATCCAACCTAAGAGCAGTTTCAACCTCTCCCAGGAATGTAATCTTAACTGGTCAGTTTGGAATTTTCTGGTCAGCAACAGAGTGGTAATCCACACTTTCTCTGTCCCTGCCCCCTTCTGCCTGTAAGAGTCTCTCATTTTTTTTTAGAGCTCTTTAGAGCTCTTTCCTACTTGCTCGATGAGATGCTGCTTGATTCATGAATAGTTGAATAAAACCAATTAGATCTTCAAATTTACTCAGTTGAATTTTGTTTTTTAATAGTGTTTACTCTAGTTTTGAATAGTCCATGAATATTTGGAACATTTTATAATAGCTTCATACTGGAAATACACTTGTCTCAAGTAGGAACTATATATGGAACATATATTTTATTATCAATGTAATAGAATAATATTACTCTTGAATATAAAAAATAATCTACATAAACACAAATGTATTGGGGCATTTCCAGGTAAAGCTAGAAAATGCATATTGTAAGAATGTTAAATATAAAGCAAAAAAAATAAATATAAAGCAAAATATTCACTATGATATTATCTTATTTGGAAGCAGGAAAAAAAGCTGCACTGTATTCTCTGCCTTAACTCTGTGTTGTCAAAGTGAGAAGCAGTTGATATTTGTACAGGAAGACAAATTAATAAAGGTTATTTGCTTCTGCCACCATGTTTTCAGATCGATCTTTTCCATATCCAACATACATACTCTGGCAAATGTATATAAACAAGCGGTTATCTGTTATATTATATTTTAACCACATGATGTAAAATGAATTTGTAATAGGTCCTTCTACAAAAAAAATTTTGTCAATAGATTACCTCTTTTCATATCTATCCACACCAATTTAAGTTTATGGTATGTGAGAGAACTGTGTGTGGTCAGGTTCAAAGGATTTAGTGGACAACATCATTCAACATTCAAATTATTTTCTCAAACACTTATGAAATTCTTAAGTGAACCCTACCTACAAATTGAAGATTTCTGGAAGTCAGCTTTATCCAAATGAAAGAGCCTAAAAGAAACACACATGAGATCCCTGGGTGGCTCAGCGGTTTAGAACCTGCCTTTGGTCCAGAGTGCGATCCTCAAGTCCTGGGATCGAGTCCCACATCGGGCTCCCTACATGGAGCCTGCCTGCTTCTCCCTCTGCCTGTGTCTCTGCCTCTCTCTCTCTCTCCCTGTGTCTCTCATGAATAAATAAATAAAATCTTTAAAAAAATGAAACACACATATACACACATGTTACAAAGCAGAAATAAAAAATCAATGGAAGCTTGATGCTCCTGTAGCTGAGGTTTATTTTTTTTAAGATTTTTTTTTTAATTCATGATAGACACAGAGAGAGAGAGGTAGAGATACAGGCAGAGGGAGAAGCAGGCTCCACGCAGGGAGCCCCACGCGGGACTCGATCCCGGCACCCCAGGACCACGCCCTGGGCCAAAGGCAGGAGCTAAACCACTGAGTCACCCAGGGAACCTCTGTAGCTGGGTTTTAATGTGGAATACAATACTATGGTTCAAGTTGCTAGTTTTTCATCTGAGACACTATTTATATGGACAAAGTAAATTATTTCAGAATGCTTGCCCTTCCCCTTCCAACTGTCAAAAAGAAAACCATAGGCCCCAAATGGAGTCACTTATGCTAGCCCAAGTCACCAAAATGAGGCTTAATAGTAAACCTAATTGCAGTTTTAATCTCCCCTAGAAATGTGGTCTTAACCAGCCAGCCAGAAAATCTTGGTTCAGCACCAATGTCCTCTTCATCTCCCAAAGGAAGATGAGGTCATCTGCATGATTAGAATCCCTGCTTTACCCCTTCTAAGAGAAAGTGACTTTTTCTGAAACAATTCTTTCTTTTGCTAGTAACTTCCTTGTCTCACCCTCCTTCCTATAAAAACTTTCCATTTTGTACAACTCTTTGGAGCTCCTTTCTATTTGCTAGATGGGATACTACCCAATTCATGAATTGCTTAATAAAGCCAATTAGATCTTCAAATTTACTCAGTTGAATTTTTCCCTAACGCTATCCATGATAATGCAGAAAGCAAGGCAAAAAGAAAGCAAAGGAATGAACAGGGCCTAACAACTCAATGCAAATATGTGATAGAAAGACTATTTTCTATGTTTTTAAAAATAATGTAGCTCAATATGAAGATGTGACACTCAAGTCTTAATTCAAAAGAAGTTAAAAGTCATGTAATCGCAGAAATTATATAGCTTCCTTTTAGTGTTCAAGAAAACATTAGTAATTTTATTCAATACACTAGTCTACCATTTAAATGAAAATATTATTATTTTTAAAGATTTTATTTATTTATTCATGAGAGACACAGAGCGAGAGGCAGAGACACAGGCAGAGGGAGAAGCAGGCTCCATGCAGGGAGCCTGACCTGGGACTCAATCCCGGGTCTCCAAGATCACGCTCTGGGCCGAAGGCAGCGCTAAACCACTGAGCCACCTGGGCTGCCCTAATGGAAATATTATTGCCCACACAACACAACTCTCAATTTCAAAGTATTCTACACCATTTCATTACAGGGCTAATTGTTAACACTTCTACACAAAAGTGGATACATATTAGTTGGAACTGAAATATCTGAGGTCATCAGCTATGGTATTGATCAGGCATCAAAGTTAATATTCTGTGAAAATGTCTGGGAAGTGTAATCTTACCAACAATTAATGTCTCTCTACAAATATTTGGTGTGTACTTTCACCACATGGAATTAATTCAGTGAAAAAATTTTTACAAACTTTAGGAAAGGTTACCCTTTTAATAAATCTTGTCTTGATGTTATTGGCTATAGGCAGATTTTAGATCAGGTTTGCTTTGGGCCCCTTCCAATTCAATAATTTTCTTTTAATCCTTTAACTTCAGGCCCTGCCTTTAGTGTTAACTCTTAACGTAGCCTGATATTTATTGTTTAGTACCAGGGTCAACCTCTATCAAAAATGTACTGGAGGGTTATTAACTTCCAACAGGTTCCCTTTTGTCCCCAGAGAACATATTCAAATGACAGCATCAGGTTTTGGCTGTGTGAAGCCAAAGGAGTTCTGACAATGATGTAAACTTTCTACTATTTTGTGAAATTGGATGGAAAAAATAAGCTTTAAGGAGAGCAGAATTTGCCACCCCAAAATATGCTTCTTTGGCATGAGGATTATTTTGAGCTGGTTATTTAAACAAAAAAGGTGGATACCAGAGAAGGTCTAAAAATCATGTAGAAGCTACCCTTGTGTGAGACACATTTGAACTTATTACAAGGGAAATTCCCACTTGTAAGGATGTCTTCTTTGCTGTCCCAGAAAGAGAGAGATGACTCAATCTCTAGAAAGTCTTTTGGAGAAGGCAATGACTTAAGTCTATAACAATCATACCCTTGTTTATTGTGCTTTTTCTCATAGTCTCCCATAAGTGGCTCCTCACTACCCAGACATCTTTTGTCTTTAGCTGGAGGTGGTAATTTAAGGTGTTAGTTTGGGCCATTAGGGGAATTATTGAGTTATCCTGGGTCTCGCCCAATTATGCAGGAGGTATACATGTTATTAACATTATCTTTGTTTTTCTTGTTAATCTGTCTTATATCAATGTAATTATTGGATCAGTGGAAGAAACTAGGAGAGAAGAAGGGAAAAATTTTCAGCCCTTATATAAACTAAAATATAGGAATAACATTTAATTTTGTCTGAAAGAGTTTTATAATTTTACTATACAACAATGTATTATTTATATTATATTTATTTATACATATTGACAGGCAAAGGCCAAACAGTAGATAATGCCTGTAAAAGAGATAATAATAAGTAAATGAATGAATCAGCATTTTACTTAGGCTTTACTGTGATGAATACTAATTTGTTAATGAGTAAAACTCTGCATAAAGTGCTAGATTAGCTGTGGCCCTTGTGAAATATAGGCAAGCAGGAACGTTCAAATACAATATCACATATTAATTGCCAATAATGACTTGCATCAAGGTAACTAGTGTTATTTAAAATAAATTAACAGATACAGAAAAAATCCTAGTTAATGAATTTACCAATTATCTATCTTGCTATAAAATATAAGTTTGTGTTCTGTTTCTAGTCCTTTCCCATCCACATATGCCTATGCATTCTACTTTTAATGATTTCTCAAAATGCAAAGGTTGGCTATGCGACCTATCCAACTCCTTGTGACGAAAGTCACTGTTCATTCAACGCTTTCTCATGGAATGAAAGCATCAAAGCAAATAGCAGTCCATGTACAAAATATTTTGTTAGAGAACAGATTCTTAAAAAAAGTAACTTCATAAGGCACTGAAACAATACTAAACATAAAAGAGAAATAATTCAAGTGAGGCATTGTATGAAGAAACTTGATTTTCTTCCATTCTCTTAATATGCATGGACAAAAAAAAAAAAAAGCTTCTTTTCCATTACCTCATCTTAAGTAGTTTTTCAAATCAAACCCATACTCACACTCATGCTGTCACTGATAATGGATCTCATGTCAAAGAAAAAAAGCATAAAGGACCCGATAATAAGTGCAATTATCAAACATCAAAAATGTAGATCAAAGTGGATTTCCCGACTCTTCTATATGCAGTCACTTCACAGCATTTCACTATTCATATCATGTGGTCTTGACAGGATATATTAATTTCTCCATTATGAGAGCAATGGAATTGGCACATTTCAGTCAGAAGCTGGCAATAAGTAGAGTCATTACTTCTCTTGTTTTAGTGGTTTGTGTATGTGTGTGTGAGAGAAACAGAGAAAGATTGTGTGTGTGTGTGTGTGTGTTTGAAAAATACACTCCCCAGACACACCACACTGTGTCTCCAGAGGTGATAGAGAGCCTTCAGGGAGATGTTAACCTCCCTATGAAGAATGGATCCAGGCAAGGATTTTATTTCTTTCAGATAGTACAATATTTCCTCTCTCTGGAAAATACTCAACCTATCTTTGGGAGGACTGAATTATCTCAGAGGGAAACTGGGAGTTCTAGAAACTTGCTTCCCTGAATCATTTCAATAACTCAAGTAATCTAATTTACCCCACCCCCAGTCCCATACTCCATCCTTTCCCTAGCACTTCTTCTGATACATTTTTTCTTTGAAAGAATTTGCATTTTCTTTTCCTACTAAATGCTGAATAAAAACTTTATGCTAGGTATTCTGTAGGTGGATTTCCAAAGTCTTTACAGCCTGCAAGCTTCCATTAACTGTAGGTCATTTGTTTTCAGTCTTTGTCTATGCCTTGATTAGTGTATTAAAAAAAACATGCCAGTGACACAGGAATTACCTCTGAACCCACTTTCAACTGGAGTACTGTTGTCAGTAATCAGAAGAGAAAATTATTTTGGTTCTTTTTGCAAAGATCTATCTATAACTTTCTCAGTAATCAACTCTTTAGGGACATAAGTTTATGCCATTTCTCAGCCACAGAATAAGAGCAAACACTATTTCATATTTTCCAGGAAAATTTGAACATATTTGTTAAAAGAGACATAGACCATTTGTAAAAGTAAAAGGGCAAGCCTATATGCATAAACAAATGGGATCCAGGCATCAGGAAAAAAAAGTTTCTTTAGGATTTTTTAAAAAATTGCTTTAAAAAGTCAAGATGCTTTCAAAGTAGTACATTGAAAATCAATTGATTATAACAAAGTTTGAATGAGTTTTAAATATTTTGAGGTTAAAAATGGCAAGTCATTAATATTGTTTTAAACTCAATAAAAGATAATTTTTGTTTTGTTTATAAATTCCAGTCAATCAAGCTTTTCTCAACACTTGAGCTCTTCTTAAATGTTAATTTGAAAATAGGCAGGTTTCTAAACATGTGCTTCAACATATGGCTAAACTAACTTATATCTATCATTAAATAAATAAATATTATAACACATAGATTAGCCAATTAGCATACTTCATTTTTCTCTATGGGGTAAAATGGCTCTGAATCTGGAACATCTGCTGAAGTTGTTCACCACAACAGTAGTTAGAAGTTTCTGGAATTAACTGTGCCAGGCAAGAAGATAATTTTATAGTCTTCTCCCCATGGGAGGAAATATGGATGAAGAGTTTGAGATGGCAGCCTTCATCAATAAATCATAATCAATATAACAGTGTTGCGGAATTGGGTAGTGGTTTCTATAATGACCAGTAAATATTGCTTTTGTTACTGTTTTTAAAGGGCAAGAGCTAAGAAAAATGAGAAGAAAACAAAAATAAAATAAAAATAACAATATGTAGACCAAGAAACAGATTTCTTGGGGATCCCTGGGTGGCGCAGCGGTTTGGCGCCTGCCTTTGGCCCAGGGCGCGATCCTGGAGACCCGGGATCAAATCCCACATCAGGCTCCCGGTGCATGGAGCCTGCTTCTCCCTCCGCCTGTGTCTCTGCCTCTCTCTCTCTCTCTGTGACTATCATAAATAAATAAAAAATTAAAAAAAAAAAAAAAAAAAAAAAAAAAGAAACAGATTTCTTAATGTTACAGAACCATCATCACAATTATTCTCCATGCCATAAAACATGTGGAGCATACAGAATAAAAAATAATGAGTATTAAGATGTCAATGGTACTCAAAAGACCTACTTATTAGAGAGACAAAATGCCACTTCCAATCACATCTTATATTACATGCAAACTTAAAGGTATAGTGTAGTGGTGAGACCAGGAGTTCTGAAACTGACTACCAAAGTTCAAATTTTAGCACATCACTTAATGCCCATTGATTTAGGCATTTCAGAACCTCTCTGCATCTATTCCCTAATCTGTAAAAGTGATCAAACAACAAATATCCCACAGTTTCTGGAGAGAACTAAATGAATTAATTCACGTATTTAGAATGGTGCCAGGTATATAGTAAGTGCTCACTAAATTTTGCAATTCTTATTAATAGAAAGGAACTTAAAATAATGTATGGATAAATGTTTAGTAGCAGGCTTGGTTCTGTACAAAGTTGTGATATGACACAAAAAGGAGGGCTCTCTTCCCTCTTTCTTTAAACACCATTTCCTTTACAGCTGCCTCTTTTCTTCCCAAGCAGCTCCTCCCCTTTGACTGTGAAATCCCATCCAAATCTGCATTCTTAAACTATACAATCCAGGTTTGCTTTTTTTAACCCTCAGTAGTCTACCAAAACTCATTCATCCTGTGGTACATTCTCTCAAGTCAAGGTTACAAGATAGCATCAAGTAGGATGAATTACCATGAAGTTAGTGCTGATATTTTGTGTACAGTTCTCAATACCTGAATAAAAGGAGTGAGTGTTCAAGGACTATCAAGAGCTATGAAAACTAAAACAAAACAAAACAAAACAAAACAAAAAACAAAAAACAAAAAAACAAAACAAAACAAAACAAAAAACAAAAAACAAAACAAAATAAAAAAAAAAAACTGCAGATGCCGCTGTTTGTTGACTCCTCCCGGTTAGCTGAAGACTAACTCCAGAGTTCTGGAGTCTAGATTTGTACATCCAACTGAAATTCAATATATACTTTGACTATCTCACAGACCTGTATTTAATGTGCCTAAAATGCAACTCCTGATTCCCTCACTCTCACCACACTCCTTTCCTCATCTTACCTAGGTGACACCACAAAGTATCCAACTGCTCAAGCCACAAAATGGAATCATCTCAGATCTCTCCTTCTTGCATACCTCCTACATCCAATTCATAACCAAATTCTTTTGGCTTCCTTCAGAAATATATCTTGCATCTAGCCATTTTCTTTGTTCCCTATTCTAAGCTACCCTCATCTCTCACCTGAATAACTGCAACAGCCCTCTTCCGGGTTCCCCACTTACAATCTTACTCCCTTTGATCTATTTCCTGTATGATAATCAGGGCTAGGGTAAACTTTAAAGAACAAATTGGATATTCCCCTCCTGTGCTTACTAAATCACTCCAATGGCTTTCTACATTTAGAAAGATATTCAAACTCATTACCTGGGCCTCCAAAGCCTTCTGTGACCTGGCTGCTGTTCAGCTTATGGTTTCCTATTGAGCTGTTCTTCCCCTGGTCCACCTCATTTTTGGCATATTGGTCTTGTTGTTGTCTGTAGATAGGGTCATCTTTTCCCACCACAAGTCCTTTTTTGCCTATGCTTAAAAGATTATACCCACCCCATCCTTGCCTCATCACAATTTATATATTTCCTTCATAGTGATTATGACATTAATTCAATATTTATGTTTTCTTTACTTGATTTTCTTCTTTTCCCCACTGGAATATAAGCTCCATAAGCATCATTGTTTAGTGTTATATCTTTAGCATCTAGCTATATTAGGTACTCAACAAATATATACACTGAATGGATGAATAAGTAGTACATTTCAATACTTCTTGAATGAAAAGTTGGGAAGGAATGTTTTTTAATCTCCTCTCAAACTAAAAGAGGTAGATGGCTTCTCATTGTCATAATGTATAAACCTAACTCATCACCTAAGAATAGTCACCTCAATACAACATCTCTGTGGCATTTTGATCATACAAAAGCGAACTATCCTTCAGAAGGAGCAACAACATTTTATAGTGAAACATGACAGTAGGGGTAATATTGCTTTTTCTTCTTTGTCATACAGTGGTTCCAGTAATACCTATTATATTTGCAAAATGTCTTTGCTTTAAACCTCCCACTGAATTAGTAGGTTCAGTCATTTATATTATAATTAAAAAAATCCTAGAAAATGTAATGTCATTTTAACCTAAGGTGATAGTTTCTGAATACTCAATATGTAATATCATTCAAAAATCCTTCACAGGCCAAAAGTTGAAAAAAAATGAGTTTAAAATAAAAGGCATGAGGTAGCTCTGGACTCAAACTTCTTTTGGGGATTTTTTCCATTTATTTTTTAAAAAATGATTTTATTTATTTATTCATGAGAGATGCAGCGAGAGAGAGAGAGAGAGAGAGAGAGAGAGAGGCAAAGACATAGGCAGAGGGAGAAGCAGGCTCCTGGCAGGGAGACTGATGTGGGACTCGACCCCGGGACTCCAGGATCACGCCCTGAGTCAAAGGCAGAGGCTTAACCGCTGGGCCACCCAGGCATCCCTGGGGATTGGTTTCTAAAGATGCCCTCAACAAGCAATAGGAAGGAATAGGAATTATGACTTAATTGTAGGCATTTTCTTTTTATTTTTTTCTTTTTATTTTTTTTTAAAGATTTTATTTACTTATTCATGAGAGACACAGAGAGAGCAAGAGAGGCAGAGACACAGGCAGAGGGAGAAGCAGGCTCCATGCAGGGAGCCCGACGTGGGACTCGATCCCGGGCCTCCAGGATCAGGCCCCGGGGGGAAGGCAGGCACTAAACCGCTGAGCCACCCAGGGTTCCCCATTTTCTTTTTAAAGATTAATAAGGGTTACCTGGTACTATTTTATTCTAATAATATTCTAATGATGTCAATTAAAAGTCACTCTCATCTACTCTCAAGGACTGAGACCGTCTCTCAATCAAACTCACTTTATTAGCTTTACTTTTGACCTATGCCATGCCATTCAAAAATAATTCTTTTTATTTAAAAAAAACTTCGAAAATTCAAAAAAGAGCCAACAATGTACTTTCACCTCCAGACTTACTATTTAAGCCTAAGGAGAGTATGACAATCTTATTTGTGTTATCTTGTGGTTCTATAATTGCTCTCCGTGAGAAAGAAGTCATTTCTTACAAGGAACTCATATCCCTAACTCCTTTAAGTGCTTTTGGTATTGGATTAAATATTAATTTGAAGTACATCTGTGCTTACTCAGTTCAGCAGGTCCTGCTTATGAATAGTGGTATAACACATTTTCATTTTGCAGCACATGGCAATATGCACTACATTGCTTTTCCACCAGGGATCACTATTTTGGAACAGATAAGAGACCCCTATGACCTTCACGTTATATTTTATGCACTTTTCTATCCAAGTCAATTTATAAAATCAGGACTTCTCTACTTTAGAACACAGGATAGTCTTTCTGTTTTCTTCTTTCTAAAACAAGTACCTTGAGTACCACCATCTTGGGACCAGCGTAGAACATTATATTCAAAGAATATTGTGCTCTGCTGGGGCAAGCTCATTACTATACTAAATATAGAAGAGACAGTTTATAAGGCAGAATAAAATTTCTATATAATGTACCAACCTGTATCTTCTAGAATGCTAAATACAACCTTAGCCATTTAAGCATCAACTGTAAGATATACACTTAGGGGATCTTGACATTCATTGTTATAATTGGACTTTTTCACAGAAAAAAAAAAAAGTTTCCTGGATTTTGAAAGATAATTATATATAACTAATTTCCCTTTGGTATTTAAAATAGCTGTTTAATTACAATGACTATTTCTCAATTTCTACTAGTTTGTCTTCTATGAGAATGTGATAAGAATAAGGGCATCACTCTAATTTGAATCATTTTATCTAGGAGTTGAAAGAAATATAGCCATTTCCCAACCACAGCCACCTTACCATGTCCCCCACTCCCATTCTTACTCCTACTCTGAAATAGATTAGAATTTGTGTTTTATCTCCACAAGCAGACTGCAAACTCTTTGTGTATTCAGGTTGTATCTTACTCAGTTTTGTAGCCCATGAAGTGCCCTGTATATGGTAATGATTCAAATATTTGTTGAACTGAAATTTAGTACTAATGTGACTGAACTGGATGGGTCTGGCTCCCTGTCTTCAACCAGGAGAATAGATAAACAAGGGCAACCTCTCGTTGATTATTCTCTGAGTGGTTTTCCATATCACACAGCTTTTGGGGGCTGCTCAAGATGATTTATAGGATCTTTTTTCTTCTTGGCTTTTCAGTCACCAGGTATTTCTAGAGATTTGTCAATCCACATATAAAATCATTTTGATAAGGCAGAGAGTTTAAAATACTGCAATTCAAAAACTTTCTTTCAAGGGCCCCTTATTTACTTGATTGCAGTTTTCAGAAAGGGTGGCATAATTTATTTTTCCCTGGAAACATAATTAAAGCATTAACACAATAACTAAGCTAGCTCAGTGATAATAGCATTTGATCCGGGGTGGGCTTATTTAGATGTTCTTAATAAAGGGATTTGGTTACCTGGAAAAGTTAGCTGTGTAGGTATCTTTTGAAGTCCCACCATTTTAGCCCCAAGTGGCCTTATTACTGTAAAAACAAATTATTGCAACTTAAAGTAGGGTGCAGTAAAAGAATATGTCTGTTGTCATGTTACATCTAATGATATCAGCATTTATGTCATCACTGGATAATAGGGTTTGCAATTAAGTGTCAGGAGCAGCTAAGGGTTTTGAATACCCTCAAGTAAAATAAAGAGTATCTTTCTAAAGACTGGATTTAGGCAATAATAGATTGAAAGTTTTAAGTCTGTCTTATAACAAATGAAGCCCAGTTCACACTGCTGAAAAACATTTTCACTCCATGTTCTCACTTCTCATTTGCTTTATTCTTTCAGTGATCAAGTATTTTAATCACATAACTCAAAGTACTGAGAATAATGTAACAAACATCCATAAATCCACCACGGGAAATTAACAAACATTAACCTTTTATCATATTTGCTTTATGTCTCCTAGTAAAGAAAGAAAACATAGTTAGCTCTTGAAGTCCCATTTTTACCTCTCCTAAAGTCTATTCTGCTTCCTTCCCCTCTGCTCTCCACAAAGGCAATCACACTATTTTGAAGTGGGTCCTAAGCACTGTTCTCTCTTGCTGGCATGCCCTTTTCCCCACTCCTTTCACTAGGATACCACCTGCTCTTCTTTGGAGTTTCAGTTGAAATGTGGCTTATTCAGAGAGAGATTCCAATCTCTACCCAAATTTCTATCTCTGCTATACCCCATCACGTTTTCTGATGGCATCATTTTATATGAGTGCTTATAACAATATTGATCTATTTGCGTGTTTATTTGTATGCTTCTTGTGTGTTCCTGTGTGGAGCCCAACTAGACCGTAAACTCCCTGGGGCAGAGACCATGTCTTCCTTGTTCATCACTGAATACTTTGCACCCAACATAGGGTCTTACACACAGTAGGAACTCAGTAAATATTTTTAAAGGACAAAACACTATAACCTGACAATCAATACAACCCACAAAAAACCTCAATATTTGGCTATAATCATTAACCCAATCAATGTACTGTTACTTTCCATTCAAATCACACACAGTGACATTCTGCAAAGAAATAGCAACTTGCACTGTGTAATTAAGGGTACAAGTAATATTATATGCCTTGTAGGAACATAAAGCACTAAGATGTATATATTTTTAAAAATTTTATAGGTGATATAACTGTGTTCCCATAGACTTTAATGTTTTTAAAAATCTTAATTGGCAGTAATTGCACTATTTACATGTTAATGAACAACACCTGGCCCCAGCTGGGTATAAAGAGGCTGACAATGTTTTTCTCTCACCTCCCTGGCAAAGAACTAAGCATATGCAATTTTAAAGAGACTTGCTTGCCAGAAATAACACATTCATAATTGGTAGGACAATATGAAATTAGTTCACACGTTTTACCATTCTCAAACAAATGCATAATATTTTTCATGTTTAAAAGCTTTATGATTCAAAGAGGACCTTATTTCCTGAACTTGGTGATTATTCACAATCATTAAATTATTCCTGTCAATGAATGTGCCAGAAACTAGCTAAATGGAGGCCCAAGTGGTCTCCTGTAATAAGGGCCCAGTTCCTGGCTTAATCCTTTGAAAAAAACTGAGTTTCCTTTGAAGTCATTCAAAATCTATAATTAAATATGTTGATTTCCTAGTTCCTCTATCTTATGATACTTTAAATCACTACAATTTTGATTCCATTTCCCCTTACAAACCTAATACCAATGAAGAGGTACTGAAAAGTGACTTCTAACAGCAAAGATTTTTGTGAGTCATAAAATGGCTCTTGTTAAATTTTTGCATTCCATCATCTGTAAGATGTTAGCAGGGATTACAACAAAATGAAAAAATAAGTACTAGGTCCTCAAACTATATGTGTACCTAGAATTCTGTTTTATCAATAGAAGAAAAGTTTGACATTGCTATCTTATTTTCAAATATAGACAAACCAACTACCAATTATTTACTGAGAACCTGGTACCTTAGCATTATAATGGGTAATTTGGGGAGTGGGGTGATGGATGTGCAAGGAGTAAAGTTTCACTTAAAGATGTTTATAATTTAGTTAGGGAGAAAAGAATGACAAACAACACCACTACAAGATAGTATTGGTTTGTGTGACATAGGGAGTATCTGCAGTCCAGAAGAGAGAGTGTATATTTAGGGAAGTCTCCATGGAAAACCATGTGGACTGAGGGTGGGGAAAGAAAATTTAGTATCTTCCTTGTGCCAGGAAATATGCTAACTGCCTCATGTCATTTAACTTGCTCAAGGTTACACGGCTTTTAAGAGCTGGTAAGATCTGGGACAGGAATCCAGATATGATGTTGTATGCATTTCTCACTCAGCTACATGCTAGCCTTGAAGGATGGAGAAAATAGATAAGGTGAGAACAACATGAATAATGGGAAGAGTGATTCTGAAGTGTGCTGTGCAGAAGAGATAGTGCAAAAGCAAGTATGTGGGGAGTCATGGAAAATAACATCAAATAGATACAAAAGGAAGCAACAGATGATATTTCTAACCTTGAAAACCTGAAAGAAGAGTTTGGATTTGATGAGGTAGAAATTTAAATGAAATTAGTTACATGGTAAAAAGGAATGAACAAGGTTTTCAGAGGCTGATAGAGTACAAAGAGGTGAGAGAGGAATGGAGTCAGTACTACATAGCAGAGGTGAATGTGATGATGGTAAAGAAGGCAACTTTGCTATATGAGAGCCAGAACATAAGCTCCGTAATGGTGCTGTTATCTCTAGCCCTTAACACAGTGCCTATATATATGAAGTGCTCAATAAAATCATGTTGATTAATATAATGAATGAATAGAGGAATGAATGATTATGGGAGGTATTTGTGACATCATGGATGTAAATCAGACTGAAATTTAGCTTGGCACTAAGAAAAAGCTTTGGAAAAGGAAATTATTTGTGTTAATAACTGATGAACATTTAAATCATTTGTTAACAGTTATCAAACAGGCTTAGGATATAATAATAAAGGCTCAAGATAATATTTCAAAAACTAAAAGCAACAACTAAAACAAGATAACACATTATGTGTCATTATCAATTGTTTTTCTTAAATATTGATGTTTGGCAAGATTGAAAAGAAACAGGTAGTCTCAAGCATTGCTAAATATTAAGGTTTTATTTTACAGTCATAATAGATACACACGACTGTAATATTTACCTAACAAATGTCATGACTTTGTCAGTAGAATTAATGATAATATCAATGTCATAAAATTTCAAAGTTTTATAAATCATTTTGGGAAAAGGCTCCCAATTTGTTTCCACAAATCAAAAACAGAGATTACAACAAAAAAAAATGCTAAAAGATTTTCTTGTTCCTTCTTTTTCTATTTTTACTTTCATATGAATACATTGTGATATCAGGAAAAAATGTTCCTATACATTTTATGTGACAGTTTCCCAAGCATGCAATGAAAGCTTATATTTTAAAAAAGATTTATTTATTTGAGAGAGAAAGAGACAGAGGGAAAGGGAGCTGGAATGGGGGAGGGGCAGAGGGAGAAGGAGAGAGAATCCCAAGCAGACTTCCAGCTGAGCATGGAGACTGACATGGGCTCAGTCCCAGGACCCTAAGATCATGACCAAGAGTTGGCTGCTCAACTGATGGAGCCACTCAGGCATCCCTATACATAATCATTTTTGAATTAAAAATCCAGGATAGAAATTTTGAAATAAAAGATATAATAGTTTAGATTAAAATAAAACAAACCATTAGACCTTTGCCAATTCTATCCAAAATGAGCCAGCCATTTTTTAAAGTTTATTTATTTATTTTAGTAATCTCTACACACAACATGGGGCTCGAACTCATGACCCCCAAGATCAAGAGTTGCATCCTCCTCTGAGTCAGCCAGTTGCCCCAAGCCAATTTTGAAACTCCTTTTTTTAAGATTTATTTTTTTAGAAAAATATTTATTTATTTGAGATGGAGAGAGTGAGTGTGAGAGAGAATACGAGCAAGGGGAGAGAGAGAGGAAGAAGCAGACTCACTGATGACCAGGGAGCTGGATGTGGGGCTCAATCCCAGCAGCTGAGGATTATGACCAGAACCAAAGGCAGACACTTAACCAACTGAGTCACCCAGGTCTGCCCCCACCCCCAATTTTGAAAATCTTTTTAAAAAAGATTTTATTTATTTATTCATGAGAGACACAGAGAGACAGGCAGAGACACAGGCAGAGGGAGACACAGGCTCCCTACGGGGAGCCTGATATGGGACTTGATCCCAGGATCCCAAGATCATGCCCTGAGCCGAAGGCAGATGCTCAACCACTGAGCCACTCAGGTGTCTCTGAAACTCTTAATAACATAATTTTTTGCCTTCAGATTTCTTAAATAGGGAGTATAGTCTGCTTTTGCCAGTAACGGTATTTTTAAAGCATACAGAACATTTTCAAAAACAATTACTTTTTAAAAAAATTTTATTTATTTATCATGAGAGACACAGAGAGGGAGGCATAGGCAGAGAGAGAAGAAGGCTCCATGCAGGGAGCCCAGTGTGGGACCCGATCTCGGTGCTCCAGGATCATGCCCTGAGCTGAAAGCAGACTCTCAACTGCTGAGCCACCCAGGCATCCCTCAAAAACAATTAAACACATAAACATGCACATGCCATTAAAATGATAAAAGACAAATAACAAACTGGAAAAAGTATTCATAAATCAAGTCTCAAGTAAATAACTAATTTCCTTAATATAAAAAAAGTACCTACAAATCAATAATAAAAGACCAACAATGCAATGTGGTAAACAATATGAATAGCTTATAGAAGTGAAATGCTAATGGCCCTTAAACATGAAATATTCCCCTTCTCATTCATAATAAGAGAAATGCAAAATGAAAATATAGTATTATTGGATTTTGAGTCTATCAGAGGGCAGGATTCAAGATCATGTCCTGTGTTTGCAAGTGTTTTAGGAAATAGACATTCTCATACTTGGATAATGTAAATTCAAATAGTTCCAACTTCTATTGATGGCAATTTGACAATCTGACAAATACTGTCAATATTTATCACAATTAAAAACGCACAGATAATTTGGGATAGAAACTCTACTTCTAGTACTTTACGTGTGTAAAGTAAAACTAGTCTGTTTTTATAATAGTAAATAAATACAACTAAGTTAAATGACATTAACTCAAAGCAGTATTGGCAAATGCATTATAGTACATTGGTGCAACTGGAAACTGCAGATACTTAAAATAACAATCTTTTAGATACTTTGTTAAATGACAAAACACAAGGTTTGGAGCAGCAAGTATAGTGTGCTTCTATTGGGGCTTAAAGAGGAAATATAACTGCATATAATTGTATATTTGGATAACATCACTGAAAAGATAGAAGAAACTGGGAGTAGTAGTTTATTTCAGAGAAACTGGGGGTGGGGTTGAGGGAGGGAGATATTCATCTTTACTGGATACCCTTTCTGCATTAGGTCCAACTATAAGAAATTGCCAATGCTGGACTGTTTCTGACATAGAAAAACAGCAACTTCTTATGGTTCAAAAATACCATAGCATTTGTACTACATGCTTGTGTTACCTATTACCAAAATGGACATTTTTAAAATATTTTATTTATTTATTCATGAGAGACACAGGCAGAGGGAGAAGCAGGCTCCATGCAGTGAGCCTGATGTGGGACTGGATCTGGGGACTCCAGGATCACACCCCAGGCTGCAGGTGCAGGCTAAACCGCTGCACCACCAGGGCTGCCCTATCTTTTTTTTAAAAGCAGAATTGGTATAGTGCCATCAAATAAACTTAAGAGCTGGTCAATTGCATAGATGGCTGTGGAGAATGGAACGGCCAAGAGAGAACAGCATTGCTTATCTTTGGATAGTAGTTGTAGAGCAGAGAGCCCCATTTCTGGAGTCAGGCTGCCTGGGTCTTGGATATGTGACTTTGGACAAGCTAAATAACCCTTCTGTACCAGTCTCACCCATACAATGGAGATAAGCATAGTGTGTAACTCATTAGAATATTATTGGATAAAATAGCCTTGATGTCTAATGTGCTTGGAACAATGCCCGACACATAGTGCTCCACAGTGTTAACTATTAGCATGAGCATTATCATCATTATTCCAATAATCATTATTGATGTTATTATTATTGTTCACATGGCTTATTTACTCTTCCAGAGTTTCAAACTTAGTTTTGAATTTTTTTTCTCTTCTCATTTTCCTCCCAAAAGCCCACTACAACTCTGCTTGTTTTGGATCTGTTTGCCCTCAGATCTACTATTCATGCTTCTCCTTCTCTGTTTCTTAATTCCCGTTTCCCATTTCTAGGCTTCCAGGGCAGCTGACTCTTCCCATATCCCTTCAGCCTGGAGGCAATGGTGGCTTCATGCTGTTGCTTATACTTGGATGGCCTCAATGTCCCATATTCAGCTTTTCAGTACCTCCATGACCTGTGTATCCAAGTTCCAATATTAAATCTCTCTGACTTTTTATTTCTCTTCCTGGTTAGACCTTGACTGATACAATAGGGCCGACACAAACAGGCATGAGAAAGAATGGAGGATAGGCAGCACGTGATTGGCACTGGTGGCCAGAAATGACTCCAGTTCCTGACCAGTTTATTTAACTGAATCCTGTGGGTGTAACCTGACACTACAAGTAACCTCCAGTGCTAATATTATGGTAACCAAGACTTATACCAGGTTTTAACATTTTCACTAAATCAAACAAAAAAGTTATTTCTGTCTTGATGGCATATTTCTAATGTTTCTATCAGCAAGTGCTACAAACTATTAATTAAAGCACTAGAGTTGACCTAACCAGTACTGAAAGGGAATGTAAGCATCAGTAGTAATGCATAATCAATTGGATGTATTTATGACTGTTTCCTCATTATTTCCTAATGAGGAGTTCAAGAGGCTATGTATTGACTGTAGATGGCTGGCAGGCTACCATGTCAATTCCTTGGGTCTGTCAGAATCAGCTCAGGGTTTTAGAAATGCTTATTTATACACTCCAAGAAGTCTACGTGATAAAATAAAAGAGTCTACTTATCCTCCACCAAATTATAAGCTGTAGCCCAGCTGAAAATAAATAAATAATACAAAATAATGTAACCTATAGTGTTCTCCAATGTTCATAAAAGCAATTTTCAATTTGGTGGCATGAAACAATGCATTAAAGAAAATTTCCTAAAACCAAGACACAACTGAGTTGCTCTGCTAAAGCCAGGGATTTTTATTCCAACAGTGATTTCATTATACAGTAAATTATAATGTTCTAATTGGGACTTTGCAAAACACCAGACAATATTAAATTTTAAATGACTATTGTCTTCTGAAATAGTTGCCAGAAAAATTATGGCCAGAAGCTAAATAGATTCTATTTTTTTCTTTAAAATACCATCAGTATGTACATAGCATTTTATACTTTAGAGATAATTTCCAATAATAAAAGATTCTCTGTTAATTAAAAAAAAAGTACTTTAGGTGAATAAAGAAAATTTTATCCAAATACTGTACTTAGGGAAATAAAACTGATTTAATACATTGTGAATTGTTCAATGAAACAGAATCGTTCAATGCAACAATCTGAAGAGACTTGGCAAAGAGTTATTTGAGCAATAGACAGAATGGAAACACTGGTATGAAACAAAAGGAAGTAAAGTAGCTGAGAGACAGATTTCTCTGGATGAAAAAAGGTATGTTTCAAATTTTAAGCAATTTTATTTTTCTTTCAAATTTTAAGCAATTTTAAAGAAAATTAGTAAGGGTTTACATATATTTGAAAATTAGTAAAAGTATTTTAAAATATTGTGAAACTGGGTTAATGAAAAAGAATTGGGTCTGACATTTGAAAATGAAGATAATATCCTTTTGTTTCTTTCTGAATATTTTGGAAATCATTCTATTTGTGAATATATCAAGAGGATTATAAAGGGGAAAATCATACAGCTGTCATAAAAACAAAATTCAATTGTGGGGCATAAAATGGTAATTATACCAGCATCATAAGAAAGGACATGATAAAGCTGGTGTTGATAAAATATGACAAAATATGTCACCTCTCTTTCAGACCAACTTGTAAAAAAACTCAAGAATTAAAGTTCATTAAAAAATAAAATCCCCCCCCCAAATAATCCAAAATACATAAAGAATTTCTACAATTCAACACAGAAAATACCCAAACAGTAAGATTAAAAAATGAGCAGAGGACCTGAATATACATTTTTCCAAAGAAGACATCCAGATGGCCAACAGATACGCGAAAAGACGCTCAATATCACTCATCATCAAGGAAATGTAAATCAAAACCATAATGAGATCAATTTCATACCAGTCAGAATGGCCAGTATCAAAAAGACAGAAAATAACAATTGTTGGTGAGGATCTAGAGAAAAGAAAAGCCTCATGCACTGCCAGTGGGAATGTAAATTAGTACAATTACTGTGGAAAACAATATGGAGGTTCTTCAAAAAATTAAACATAGAAATACCACACAATCCAGTAATTCCCCTACTGGGTATTTACCCTGTAGGGCTAAAGGCAAGCAGCCCAAAGTGTGCCACTTTGGCATGGTGATTATTTTACATTTTATTTTATTTTATTTTATTTTATTTTATTTTATTATTTTTGAGAGAGAGGGGAAGGGAGGGAGGAGGGAGAGGGAGAGAATCTTAAGCAGGCCATATCCAGCACCGAGCCTCATCTGGGGCTTAATCTCATGCCCCTGAGATCATGACCTGAGCCAAAATCAAGAGTCAGATGCTTAACCCACTGAGTCACCCAGGTGCCCCATGATTATTTTAAATAAAAGTTATTTAAAAATAAGTCAGTGCAAGGGTACTTGGACCATCTTCCGTCCCTGTGAAAGCAGGAAACAAACCTCCCATATGAAAAATACCCTCCCTTTACTAAGAATTAAAAAGACAAAGACATTCTTATTACCAGAGATTGTAATGTTGAACCTGAGAAAACTATAGAAATAAACCTTGTTACCACTCTTTTACTAATCTGCTACCTCAGCCCAAATTCCACTTAGAATTCCTTACTAATCAATGTTCTCAAACATCTATTTTCTTTATCCTGTAAATTCTTTACAATTTATTGTCTCTTTGTCTAAAATGTGTAAAAATTGTCTGCCTGGGGTGCCTGGGTGGCTCAGTCATTAAGCATCTGCCTTCAGCTTAGGTCATGATCTTGAAGTCCCAGGAATGAGTCCCAGCATCAAATCCTGGGATGGAACCTCTCATTGGGCTCCCTGCTCAGTGGGGAGTCTGTTTCTTCCTTTGCTTCTCACCCTGCTCATGTGTGCACACACACACACTCTCTCTCTCAAACAAATAAATAAAAAACTTAAAATAATAACAACAACAAAACCATCTGCCTTGGTCATTTCCTTAGGTCTCAGTTTCATTATTGGGCCTCTGTATGTAGGTAATAGAGCTTTAGCTTTTTGTATTAATCTTTCTTATGTAAATTTAATTCTTAGTCTAGCTGGAGGACCTTGATGGGTTGACTAAAAATTCTTTCCTTCCCAACAACCCAAAGAAAACAAAAACACTAATTCAAAAAGATATGTGCATCCCTGTTTATTGTTGCATTACATATAATAGCCAAGAAATGGAAGCAACTCAAGTGTCCATTGATGGATAAATGGATAAATGGCTAAAGAAGATGTGATACACACACACACACACACACACACACACACACACACACACACACAGAGGAATATTATGTAGCCATAAAAAGGATGAGATACTGCCATTTATGACAACATGGATAGGTCTAGAGGGTATTATGATAAGTCATACAGAGAAAAACAAATACCATATGATTTCACTTATATGTGGAATATTAAAAGCAAAACAAATGAATAAACAAAAATACAAACAAATTCTAAATGCAGATGTTTTCAGGAGGGAGGTGGGTAGGGGGATGGGTGAAATAGATGAGGGGGATTAAGAGGTACAAACTTCCAGTTATAAAATAGATAAGCCATGAAGATGAAAAGTGTAGCATATGTAACATAGTCAATAATACCGCAATAACATTGTATAGTGACAGATGGAGACTATACTTATCATGGTAAGAATTGAGTAATGTATAGGATTGTCGAATCCCTATGTTGTATACCTGAAAGCCATATAACATTATATGTCAGTTATACCTCATCAATACATTTTTAAATGCTTAATATATGCATGTGTGTATATATGTGTGTATATGTACACACACCATATTTAAAGTACATATAACAGTTCAATATAGGCTAAAAAAATATCCCTAAGCACTTGCTTTTGGAAATATAGAGGAATGACCACAATTTGCCTATCAGTTGTTTACATGTAAATGAGTACTTATAAAGTGTTTGAAAATACTTTGGTTTCTCTAAAGTATTTTCTACTTTCTGCTACCTTACTTCAAAAGTCTGAATTTGCTTATCAATCCACAACTTAAATTAAGCAATGGAATGTAGCTTAGCTACTATACTCATAATCATAATTATAGTTTCAGAATTAATTCATTTCACTATGCTGGATTTATTAAATGGACCATTTGTTGTAAAACTTTTAAAATTATCTTAGTTATTTGGGATTACTATTTTATCACTGTCATTAGTTCTAAACAGAACAAAGTACTTTTCTAATTAATCATTTGATACATTTCATACAAGATTTTCCAATTTTCAAAGAACAGTTTCTTACCTGTGCTGTGTTTCTAAAGCAAGTTGTTTTTGACGTTACCTTCAAATTGCATGGCATTATCAGAGAAATAGCAGCAGATATGCGAGAGGAACTTTATATACACTACCTCATTCAATCTTCACAACAAAGCTACACTCAGTGGGATCTTGCCCATTTTGTAGAAGAGGACACAAGGCTCTGAAATGTTGAGATTTGCCTCAATTACACAGGAGTTAAATGACAGAGCTAGGATTGTAACAGCCTTCTCATACTCCAACATCTCTGCTTTCTCCACCATGCTCTACTGCCTTTCCAGGAGTATGTAAGAGTGAATGAGAGAACCAGCAGAGAAAAAAATGATTATAGTAAAGTTTTACCCACGCAACTCCACCCACGCCCCCAAGAAAGAAAAAAAGAAAAAATAGCTTCTAAGAGTGTTATGTAATTATGTATGCATTTAATTCAATGTATTGCACCTTCTCCATTTATGATTCTGCATAAAACAAGAGATGCATGGAGCTTCTGGGTTCACCAAAAATTTTAGAACATCCTCTAGATTTGATTTACTGAGACAGGAAAGTCACTGAATTTTTAAAAGTTTTGCAATTAAAAGGGTTAAAATAAAAAGTAATTAAAGTGAAATGCTCTGTTAACCAGAAAATTCAATTAATTAATATACTTCATTTCCTGAACATTTATATTAGTAAAAGCTTACCCTATTCCATTTGCTTTTTTCAGGTTTATGTGGAGAGTAAATGAAATAATGCATGGAAAGAGCTTAGAACAGTGCCTGACACATCAGTTACTCAAATTGTTGTGCTGTCGTTCATTGGTTTGTGCAAGAAAAACTTATGAAATGCCTATCATGGTTTAGGCACAATTCTCGGTGCTGAAGATAAAGTGGTAAATAAAACAAAGTTCCTGTCCTTATGAAATTTACCTTTTGGAGATGAAAATATGACACAGTGATATGCTTGCTACTTTTACTGTTAGTCTTTCTATCATCACCATCATTGTCACCATCGTCGTTTCTCAATGGAACAACAAACAACAATACACCATCTCTGAATTTAATACCATGGTTACCTACACCTGCTCACTTATTATATGACAAGATTAGCCCAGTAGTGAACTACTCAAAGTATTTCTTTGAGCTTACAGAACAGGTTGAATGAACTGTTTTTATATGATGAATTGCTAATAAATGTTTCAGTAATGAATGTATGTATGGCATCATTTGATTTGAGAGTTGCTTTTATTATAATCTGATAGTGAGGTTTGGGAGAGTGACCCTCAATCATTTTGAGACCTCATCAGAGGCTACTGTTATTTATGAAAAACAAAGACTAAAACTTCCACATGATCTAATTGGCTCAGGTCAGTCCACTGCAGAAAGCTGTCAGGTTGTCTGAGAATACTTTAAACACTAAAGAAGAACTAAGCAATTTGCCTAAGAGCAAGTACAGTAACCCCAATGTAAGGCTATTACAAGGGTATGCACCCCAGGCCAGTTCTGGACAAAATAAGGTAATAATGACATGATTCTGGGGAAGACTATAAATTTAATATAATCCAACAAATATTAAACAGTCCAACCACAAATTTCAGTGGCTGATCTTAAATTAGTCAGGCTATGGATTATTCTTATTTTATTATTAATAACAAAATCAAGAAGGTCTTACATGAAGATAATCAGAGAAATTCATTTGAATTTTAAAACTTTCAGGTGTTTCAACCAATCCTAAACTTCAAAATATTTTCATGGCACAGTCTTATGAACCAAGTCACTTAAAATAAAAAAAAAATACAGGGCATCTGGTTGGATCAGTTGGTAGAGCACGTCATGAACCTTGACCTCGGTTGAGAGTTCAAGCCCCATGTTGGGCATAGAGCTTACTTAAAAAGTAAAATAGGACAGCAAAGAAGGTACAGGAAATTGGTGAATTTTTATAGCACCTTAAAATCTCAAGGTGATTTACCACCTATTTAACTCTTATGATGACCCACTAAATAAGGTGGTAGTCCCTTGATTATATGAGAAAACTTTTATAAATAGGTTTAGTAATTTGACTAAAGTCATTGATGTGTCATAGACATCATTGGCAGTGTGGACTAGAATCTAGAGTTGACACCACATCACGTAGTCTCAATGATTTGACACCTAGAACGTTAAGCTATAGTTCTTCCTTTATTACAGAGTGGTATAACTGAAACTTTACCAATACAGGCAACAGGTAAGAAAACATAATGCCTGAGAAAGTAGGGGAAATGTTTCTGGCCTCTATAATTGTAAGAAACTTCTTCACTTTTTAAAATTATTTCTAACCTTAGCCTTCTCTCATGCACAAGCACCATGAAATTCTCAAGCTCCAAGTTTTTTAATTAATCTGAATGATACAGGGCCATCTGATTTTAAAATATTGCAGGCCCATTCTTTTTTCATATATCAGTCAATGGATTTTTGTCCAGGGTTCTGTCTCGATTCCACTTCGATTCCACTTCTCCGACATGTAGCCTATCATTTTCATTCTGAACTTTTGAATCTTGGGAGGTTTTTGATGACTGCTTCAATTTCCTCCCTGGTTATTGGCCTCTTCAGGTTTTCTATTTCTTCCTGTTCCAGTTTTGGTAATTTGTGGTTTTCCAGAAATGCGTCCATTTTTCTAGATTGCCTAATTTATTGGCATGTAGCTGCTCATAATGCGTTTTTAAAATCATTTGTATTTCCTTGGTATTGGTTGTGATCTCTCCTCTTTCATTCATGATTTTATTAATTTGAGTCTTTTCTCTTTTGTTTTTAATAAGACTGGGTAATGGTTTATCTATCTTATTAATTCTTTCAAAGAACCAACTCCTGTTTTTTTTTTTATCTGTTCTATAGTTCTTCTGGTCTCTATTTCATTGAGTTCTGCTTGAATCTTTATTAACTCTCTTCTTCTGGGTGTAGGTTTTATTTGATGTTCTTTCTCCAGTTCCATTAGGCGCAAGGTTAGCTTGTGTATTTGAGTTTTTTCCAATTTTTTGAGGGATGCTTGTATTGTAATGTATTTCCCTTTTATGACTGCTTTTGCTGTATCCCAAAGATTCTGAACAGTTGTATCTTCATTTTCATTAGTTTCCATGAATCTTTTTAATTCTTCTCTAATTTCCTGGTTGACCCTTTCATTTTTTAGCAGGATGCTCCTTAACCTCCAAATGTTTGAGTTTCTTCCAAATTTCTTCTTGTGATTGAGTTCTAGTTTCAAGGCATTATGGTCTGAAAATATGCAGGGGCCAATTCCAATCTTTTGGTATTGGTTGAGACCTGATTTGTGACCCAGTATGTAGTCTATTCTGGAGAAAGTTCCATGTGCACTTGAGAAGAATGTGTATTCAGTTGTGTTTGGATGCAAAGTTCTGTTTATATCTGTGAAATAATCTGGTCCAGTGTATCACTGAAGGCCCTTGTTTCTTTGGTGATGTTGTGCTTAGATCTGTCATTTGTAGAAAGTGCCGTGTTGAAATCTCCTACCATTTATATTATTATCTAAGTATGACTTTACTTTGGTTATTAATTGATTGATATACTTGGCAGCTCCCACATTCGGGGAATAAATATTCATGATTGTTAGGTCTTCTTGTTGGATAGACACGTTAAATATGATATAGTGTCCCTTTTCATCTCCTACTACAGTCTTTGGGATAAACTTTAATTTATCTGATATGAGGATTGTTACCCCAGCTTTCTTTTGAGGATCATTTGAATGGCAAATGTTTCTCCAACCTTTCATTTTCAGGCTGTAGGTGTCCTTAGGTCTAAAATGAGTCTCTTGTAGACAGCAAATAAATGGCTCTTTCTTATTTATCCAGTCTGAAACCTTGCATCTTTTGATGGGATCATTTAGCCCATTCACGTTCAGAGTTACTATTGAAATACATGAATTTAATGTCATCATAATACATATTCAGTCCCTGTTTTTGTGGATTATTTCTTTGGGTGTTCTCTTTCTTTTACAGAGTCCCCCTTAATATTTCCTGCAGAGCCGGTTTGGTGGTCACATATTCTTTCAGTTTCTGCCTGTCTTGGAAGCTTTTTATCTCTCCTTCTATTCTGAATGAGAGCCTTGCTGGATAGAGTATTCTTGGTTGCATGTTCTTCTCATTTAGGACCCTGAATATATCCTGCCAGCCCTTTCTGGCCTGCCAGGTCTCTGTGGAGAGGTCTGCTGTTAATCTGATATTTATCCCCATATAAGTTAAGAATCTCTTGTCTCTTGTTGTTTTAAGGATTTTCTCTTTATCTTTGGAATTTACAAGTTTCACTATTAAATGTCCAGGTGTTGAACGTTTTTTATTGATTCTGGGGCGGGGGGGATCTCTCTGTCTCCTGGATTTGGATAACTGTTTCCCTCCACAAATTACGGAAGTTCTCAGCTATGATTTGTTCAAATATACTTTCTGGCCCTCTGGCCCTCTCAGCATCTTCTGGAACCACAGTTTTACATAGATTCTTCCTTCTCAGGCTATAATTTATTTCCCTTTCCTTATGGTCTCTTGTTTTTTCTCTTTTTTCCTCAGCTTCCTTTCTTGCCATCACCTTATCTTCTATGCTGCTCACTCCTTCTTCCACCTCATTAACCCTAGGCATTAGGACATCCAGTTTGGATTGCATCTCACTTAATTTATTTTTAATTTCAGCCTGATTAGATCTAAATTCTGCAGTAACGAAGTCTCTAGAGTCCTTTATGCTTTTTTCCAGAGTCACCAGTAGCTTTATAATTGTGCTTCTGAATTGGCTTTCTGACATCAAATATGTAATCCATATTCTGTAACTCAGTGTCAAAGAGTACTGTTTCTGATTCTTTCTTTTGTGTTGAATTCTTCCTTGTAGTCATTTTGCTCAGTGCAGAGTGGCTGCATGAGCAGGCTGATTCAAGAATATCAACCACAACCTAAGTAAATTTCACCCTAGATGATTCTGCCAAGGTCAGTCCAGAAATTGAAAACAAAGATCAGAATGAAATAAAACAAAAGGACCACTAAATTGAAAAGCAAATTTTAAAACAAAGTAGTAAAAAACAAAAGGCCAGGAATCCTAAAGAAGAGAAAAAGAAAAAAAGGGAGAAAAAGTAAAAGGGGACTGGGTGATGGTGGTGGTGAAGAAGTTGTAGTGGAGGGCGAATGTAGTCTACCTTAGTGGTCCTACAGGGTTATCCTCTTGGTTCTGAGTGTATTAAGTTTTGTATGTTAGAAGATGCTCAATCCCAAATTTATATAAACCAGCAATACTTGTAGAGAGCCCCAACATTGACCTTCAAAAAATAAACAAGATAAAAGGGGGGCAGAATGGGAATGAAGAAAGAATATAATCTCACAGAATGAACCAGCACAGTATTCCACTTGGTTCTGGGTGTATGCTGGTCATGTTTTAGAAGGTATTAGCTTTCGCCATTGTAGAACAAAACAAGGCAAAGAAAACAAAAAAAACACAAAACAAAAACCCATATCTCGTATATCTCCCCAAATTAAATTGAATATGTTGAAGAGAATCCAGAAGTGAAAAATATATCTAACACATGTAATTGTAGAAATATGAAAGTCAAAAAGGTAGAAACTTAAAAATGAAGAGGTGGTAAAATATTGTAGTTAAGGTGGGAAAAAAATTATTGGAAATTTTTAGTCTGATATAAAAATGAATTTTAATGGAAAAAGGAAAAAAGAAAAAAAAGGAAAAAAATTTAAAAAAGAGTGGGGAGGGGACCCTCTAGTTCTATATGCTATGTTCCCTTGATCTTCCCTTGGTCCTGGAGCTTTCCAGTGCTGTTTGGTCAAGAACTTGCTCTTCCCCTGTCCTTCCAGCTGGTCTTCTGGGGGAGGGGCCTGCTGTGCTGATTCTCAGGTGTGTGCACCTGGGGGAGATGCCCCATCCCCTGCCAAGTGCCTGCTCAGTGGGAGCCGTTTACCCCATGAGGCCTTTGTTCCCTAGTGGCCCTGCCCCTCCCAGGCACAAGGTGAAACAAGGTGGAACAACAACACTGGCGGCAGCCAGCTCCCCAGCTCTGGAGCCAGCTCCCTGCTAGTAACTACCACAGTCTCCCAGTCTGCACTGGCCTAGATGCTCCCAAGCGGGTGCGGGTGCATTGATCTCCACAGCTTGGGGGCACCCAGCGGCAGGAGAGTCCTTGCTGTCCTGTGCCCTCCTCGCTTCTGCCTGTCCCAGGGGGAGTGCAGGATCCCTGGCTGCAGCTGCTCAGGTGCCCTGGGATCCAGGGCCCTGTGCTATTGGTACTGCACTCCCGGAGGCCACAGCTTCTGGAGGCAATGGGGCACAGCCACCTCCGACTGGAGCCAGCCTGCCTAACCACCTGGCTTCTCCCAAATGCCCCTAGAGCATGCACTCCAGCCCTCTACCGAGATCCGTCCTCGGTTTGCAGTGTGCTTTCCCCCGGGCGCCCTTCCTCTAATAGTGACTCCAGGAATCTGGAGGCTCCACTGCCCCTCCCGAGATTCTGCCCAATTTCCCTGCTAAGCCCTTTTCCTTTGGGGGAAAAATCCGGTGCAGATTTTTAAAGTTTCCACTTCTACAGGGCTGGGCTTTCCTGTCCCAGAGGCTTTTGCTGCTGCCTGGCCCCTGGCGGGGCCCCTCCCCCACTGTATTTTTTAATTTTTTTTCAGCCTTCCTACCTTGCTAGAAGCAAAAAGTTTTCTCTCTGTAGTGTTCTGGCTGTTCTCTTTTTAAATCTCAGGTCAAATTCATAGGTGTTCAGGATGTTGTGAAAGTCATCTAGGTGGGGCCGGGGGAGGTGGGGACTCCTACTCTGATGCCATCTTGCCCTTGCCCCCCCATGACTTTCATTCCCATTCCTCCCTGTATCAGAAAACTCATTTCTCTTTCCTGACTTGGCTTTTACCTACACTTCCCAGTAACTTATACATTATTTTCATGTCTTTCCTTATATGGATTATGTAAATTAAAGTTTTAAAAAATCTTACCCAACGTCAAAGAAACTTCCCCCACTCCCACAAATACACATAGATCTTCATTTTTTATTCATTCCATTTGGATTCTCTCCAATTCATCTGATGAGTACAGATACAGATGTGAAAATAACACCTAATTTAGATCTTTTATGGTTTTTCAAGAGAATAAAAGAGATCTCACTTTTTGCCTACCAATATTCATGAAGTCCTAGCATTAGAAGGGTCCTTGAAGGTCACTGAAAGTAATCACTTGAGAATCTTAGGTAATCTTTGTCCATTAAATATCAACATCACAGGGAATGTGAACTTCTCACACTTGAATTGTTTTCCCTCAGTGCTCTGCATTCTCTCAATATAAGTAGATCATTTATATTATATAGCTACATAAGTCAATCACATAATCTTTGGGATCATAGTCTATTTAATGCAACACCCTCATATTGTAGGTGGGGAATCTATGGCCGAGAGAGAAGGAGTAACCTCCTCAGGGTCACATATCCAGATGGTGTATATCCCAAAAGCCACATCTCCTGTCCTACAAAGCCAGTTCTTATCTTCTGTTGTAACCTATACTTGATAACTTGCCTTGCTGGTATCACTTCTGCTTTTGAAAGTATATGTTGCCTTCCATTCAGTAGAGACAAAGATCAACGAAAGTTGAGTTCACTCTTTCTATTTATATAACCTTCTGCAACATCTAGAACAATATTTGGGATATAGTAGTTACTTTATAAAATTTCATAAATATACTCATTTCTTTCTGCTAATTTTCAAATTTCACAAAACATTAAAACACATTTACCAAGGACTTGCTAACTGCTTTCCTACTTGTCATTTATCAATATCTTGTACTTATCACTTAGTTGAGTGTCTCACTAACTCCAAGACTTAATTAGCATTACAATTAAGATTCTGTGAGACAAGAGATCACTAGAGACAGGTGGATTGTCCTGCCATTTCTGAGTCACAAATAAATCACTATGTCAACAGGATATAGAATAAAAAGTTGATTAAAAATAGACATTTCGGGGATCCCTGGGTGGCTCAGTGGTTTAGTGCCTGCCTTCGGCCCAGGGCATGATCCTGGAGTCCCAGGATCGAGTCCCACATCGGGCTCCCTGCGTGGAGCCTGCTTCTCCCTCTGCCTGTGTCTCTGACTCTCTCTCTCTCTGTCTCTCATTAATAAATAAATAAAATCTTTTTAAAAAATAGACATTTCTGCACAGTACTCAAAATCCCCATTTGGTATAATTCCCAAACTTAAATAAGATGCTGTGCTACTACATTCCCAAGATGACCATGAAAAATTAGAACAGCTAGAAAAGTACATATTATGAAAGCTATAAACTTCCCACAGCATTCATTATTATCCATTTAATTTATTGCAAAATATTTCACAAAAGGAGAACTATTACTTGAAATTTCAAAATGAACCTGAAGTTTTTTTAGCAAATGGTTTTTAAAAGGCAAAAGAAGAATTTAGTATAGAATAAAACATTTCAACCAATTTTCCCTTGCCACTGTACTGTGAAATGCATTAATCAAAAAAAAAATAATAAAACCAGGGAATTCAGTGCACTGATTTTGTAGTTCACTCTATAACCCATTCCTTCACAGCTTGGGATACTTAGGGGCAAAGATACAATCCTTAAGCAGTGAGGGAAGTTTATTTAGTGAGAGCTTGAGGTAGGCCTTGGGAATGATTTGAATTCTGTTCCATAGTAATGGTGACAAGAACATCTTGGTTTCAAGCCACTTGTATAGCAGAAAACTCGCTGCTTAGGGAAGTGGACTAGGTATCTCAGATTACTCGGGTACATTTATGGCATGGTGACAGTACGTACTGTGCAATTGTAAGAATAGCTATCCACCAAAATCTGTTTTCCCGTTCTTCCTTAGTAACAGAATTATAGAAATCACATGACCACCCAGCCAGAGACCGCATTACTCGGCCCCAATTTAGTTAGGTGACTTTGCTCACCAGTGGAAACCTTAACCCACTGCAAGTGTTCCCTTCACTCTTTCCCCTTCCTGCCTGCTGGAATTAGGATGTGGATGGAGCAGTTTCAACCACCCAGATGATAACAGTGGCCTTAGGGATGATAGAATAACATAAAGTGAGGAATCTGGGTCCCTGTATGACTGTGTGCAGCCAATGTGTCTGCTCACCCACCCTGGACTGTTCAGACTGTTCCATGAAAGTACAATAATTTTGTTGTTGGGTCATTTTGTTACAGTAACTAAGCCTTTTACCCTTACAAATGTAACTAATACTTATTATATACCAGAAAATATTTAAATGGCTTCTTATTATGTGTGTCCCTTGCATCCATTTATTTGTGACAAAGCCCTCCCTGTTCATTAGGTCGTACGTGAAATGTTTAACTTCTCCACAAATTCTTTCCTGATTTACCTCCAAGCTTCCACCAGCTGAACATAACCCTCTTTGTCCCTTTCTTATAGGACTTCTCATTCTCCAAACCCATAAAGTAAGTTCCATTTCTGTATGTCTTCTCTCTTCTACCAGAACAAACTTCATGGGAGTGAGTTTCTATCTTATTCATCTGTGTAACCTCAAAAGTGTCAGTACTGTGCCTTTCTCAAGAAGTGCTTATTGACTGAATGAAGGACGGAAACATTTGAGCTTCATGCTGTTTTTCTATAATCTTCTGTTGTAGCTGAATGAGCCTGGAGCAAGTATACATTTATCATGGGCAACAGAAGCAGAATAGAATCTGCGTCCCAGAATAGACAATAAGTTGATCCTAAAACAACTTTTACCTATAACCCTGCTATCTAATGTCTTATGCTGTCTTTTTCCCCCAGCATTTCATTGCACCTACAAAGAATAGAAAAGTAATGCATGGTAGTAGTTAACCATAAAGAGTTTTTACTCATGACTGAGTCCTAACCGGAATGTGGGAAAGTGTTCCTTAGTAATAACTTTTGTCCTCTGCCAAAGGCTTAGTAGAGTCAAGTGCTGAACAGATCAAGAACCATTTTGAGCCTGAAACCTACACTGTTACATTATGCTGGATTTCTTTTACTAGTCTTCACATTTCACCATCATTTTTATAATATGGCAGAGACCTATATGTTATGTTTGGTAGTAAAGGGCAATAGCTATTGGTAAAAATGGAAATTGACCTGCAATTTTCAAAGAAATGATTTAAAAACAAATAAATATGCTTACCCATTTATGCATGAAATCTTGGGTTGAAATTTATTATTTACTGTTTATTATTTTTCCTCTACCATTCCAAATCAATGTAAAATAAGGTTTGGACAAAGCAAACTTTCTTCTAACAATATTTTTTCATCTTTGTACTTTGATATGTCATTACTCAATAACATTTTTTGACTCCTTGTGCAAACAAAGGGGGAAAATTAAAAGACAAAAGTATGAAATGCAAAAAAATAGTTTTTAAAAGAATCTGTGAGCCCTTCCTACCTGCTGGAATTAGGATGTGGCTAGTATGTGTATATACTATTCTTCTAGAGTTTATTTTTCTTCCTTTCCCTGAAAACAATATTTTAAACTTATAGAAGTATTACAGGTTGCATATGCTCATCACCCAGAAAGAACCATCATAAACAATTTAGTGGACATTTTTCTGTCTGATTTAAAACATATATAATTATGTTTTCTGAGAAATTATGATCATTACATAGACACTGTTTTATAATAAGCTTTTTTCTACTTAACATATCATGTAAAAATGTCTCATGTCATTAGTCTTCTAAAGCATTATGGTTAATGCTGCATAATGGTTCTACTCTAGAGAAATACCCTCATTTATTTAACCAGACCTCCATTATAGGACCTTCGTCCTGTCTTTTTGTCTTTTCATTTCTTCACATTTATTTCATTTATACCTAATTGCACAAAATGTAGGGATAAAACTAGTTATCAATATTTTAATAAGATATATAGAGGAATTTGTCTTTTAGTCAAAAATTTTCTTTTTTTTAAATTTTTTTTAAATTTTTATTTATTTATGATAGTCACAGAGAGAGAGAGAGAGAGAGAGTCAGAGACATAGGCAGAGGGAGAAGCAGGCTCCATGCACCGGGAGCCTGATGTGGGATTCGATCCCGGGTCTCCAGGATCGCGCCCTGGGCCAAAGACAAGCGCCAAACCGCTGCGCCACCCAGGGATCCCTAGTCAAAAAATTTCAAGAGAAAATTGATACTTCTTTAGCTAGGCTGGTTTAAAGTAAATGAGGCAAATGTCTTAGACCTGATGCTCTCTGTACCTGTCAACATTTCTTTTTCCTAGCTGCCGTATCCACTGTACACATATTTTTCATGCATTTCATGTAGAGTCACAAAAGACATACAACATTAAGTGTGGTTAATAGCCACCTGATGGAAGAAAGAACCAAACAGGTAAGTATAAGAGGGAGTGCCGCATACATGCCATTATATAAGCAGCCTGAAATGTAAGGAGTTTGTACAAGTCTGTTCAGCTTCAAAGTCCATGTTGTAAACCACTGCCAAGTTTTTTTTTAAATCAGGTCCATATAAAACAATAGCAATAGTAGAATAAAATAACAGCAGGATGTAACTTCAAAATTTAAAAATACAGTCCATTTAATGTGCAATACTACTAACGTGCAATATTACTTCCTACCTTTCATGCTTTAAGGTCAGAGTTCTATTTGTTCCTTTAAAGGCAGCATTTTTTCTTACTTGAAGGTTTCCTACTTGAAGGTAAACCAATCTCACCTCCCAACCTTTGTCTTACAAAAAATAAAATTTAATAAAATGGCAGAGATTTCTTCCCCATTACACACATTACTTCCACTGAAGTAAAAATGATGAAACAGGAAGGTGATGAGATACAGGAAAGTAAGGAAATTATTATTATCCTATGGATTGATTTTGGATTGAATGATATTCTACAAGTGGAAAATGAAGAGTTTCTCTTTCATATGTGAGTCAATTTTATCCCCCTTTTAGGTAGAAAACTGGGCAGAAAATATCAATCCAAAAAGTTCCAAACAAATCAGGCTTACTATTGCTGCACATTTTTACTTTTAAGTCTATGGGTTATTATATCCATGATTAAACATTTCAAAAGGGGGAGCACTCCTAACCACTTCCAGTTTGGCACTGCCCCATTCCAACATATTTTTGCCCAAATGAACTCTTCAAATTAAAAAAGTGAATGAATAAAGAACACAGGAAAGAATCTAGCCTTTATTATGCATGTTTTTCCTTTTGAGCTTTTCCAATCCTCAATTAACCATTCTTTGCATTTAACTGATATAAAATATGTAGATGATATACTTTCTACATCACTTCAAATATGAATCAATAGTCAAAGGCAATTCTTACTGTAAATAAAACATCTCATCTCCTGAGGAAGTGGTGTAGAATCTAGCCTTCAGGTCTGTCAACAAGTTTACATTAGTTTGAAAATTAATCAAAGGCAGAAATGGTAAAACACAAAAGCACCCTGTATTGACAAAATTACCAAAGAATAAAAAAAAAAAAACACTAAAACTCAGTGCTGGAAAAAAAACAAAAAAAATAAAACTCAGTGCTGGGAAAATGAGTAATAAGACAGGTCCTTTCATACACTGTTGCTTATAATGTAAATGAGCTAAGGTTTTCTGGAAATGAATTTGAAACCATAATAGAAATCTTAAAAACGGTTCATTCTGTTTGACCTATTATTTTATTGTTGGAAGTTCTCCTAGGGAGATAATCTGAAATGCAGGCAAAGATGCAAGCAAAAAAGTAGTCAATGTAGAATTATTTAGAATGCTGAAAAATTAGAGGCACTCTAAATATCTAGCATCAGGGGAATATTTAAGTAAATTATGGAACATGATAGAGCCATTAAAATGATTTCCCCAAAAGTCATTTACTGGTATTATAACTTACATGTGACTAATGTTAAACAAAATATGTAACATTACATAAATAATATGATTCGCATTACGTAAAAAATGAAAAGCCTGGAAGAAAATAAGCTGAAATGTTGGTGGTTGTTACTTCTGGTTTGTAGGAGAATAAGTAGTTTTCCCCTTGCATTTTTATACTTTTCCGTATTTTCAAGATTTACTGCACTGTGCTTTCTAAATTTTCTACAATGACCATCTACTTCCTCAAAAATCAGGACAAAATAAATTTTTTAAAGATTTATTTATTTATTCATGAGAGACAGAGAGAGAGGCAGAGACACAGGCAGAGAGAGAAGTAGGCTCCCAGGGAGCCTAATGTAGGACTTGATCCCGGATCCCAGGATCACGCCCTGAGCCGAAGGCAGGCACCCAACTGCTGAGCCACCCAGGCGTCTCAGGAAAAAATAAAATTAAAAAAAGTCACTTGACATCAAAATTTTGGACTCCAGGTTTTTATTGGCAACATTAGGGTTTGTGAAGGTCACATTCTTTGTCTACTGTCACATCCCTTGGTTGTTTCTTACAATTAGTGGTGTTTCGAACAATAACACCAATATTTCCAACAGCAAAAATCTGTCACTTCTCTCCAAAGCACAGATTCTTTACAAGGGTAAAGCAAAGCAAAAGAGGTGGATTTGTTAAAACTTTCAGGCGGCCTTTCCTGATTTTTATCAAGCCCACCTGGATAGCTTTCACTTTTCTAGCTGAATTTTACAGGTACTCAATATTGAAGCGCAAATACTGCCCAAACAGGCCCCTACAACATAAGGGCCTCTCACACTAAACCTGGGATCGAGTAAAAACATGTTTATTTTGCAGTGACGTGAATCTGATGGGTTCTGGTATGAAAATTTTGCTTGGAAGCCCCAAATAAAATAGATCTTTGGCTCAGATCCAAAGTCTGTGACCTTGCCAACAGCCAAGGTTCACATTATTATTTTTTATATGAAGGAAGCCTTGACTATGAGATTTACACCAAAGTCAATAAAACTATCTCCTGCTTCTGAAAGAAGTGTCAATCAGATAAGCAGCATGTGTGCCCTTATTATCCCAAGAAGAGCATGGTGGTAATGCCAAGTCAGAACTTCCTGTGACAGCATTAGAGGAAATTAACATGTAATTTAAAATATTTTTGCTATGAGTTAACTATTCACAGATCCTCCCTCTTTAGGAAAAGTCAATATAGTTAACATAGACTGAAAGAACAAGCAGAAACAGGTAAATTATTATTCCCATCGCAAGTCAATCCTTTATGTGTGTATTTCAAAAGAAGGTGACCCTTAAAATAGAAAGGACCCCAGTGCTAGCATTGTCAAATGACATAAAGAAAGCAGGAAATTAAAACTTTTGATAAAACATTAGGAGTCATGGCCAAGTTAAGAGTAATTAGAGTGGAAGGTAATAGATCTTGGAAATTTGAATATAATCAAGTCGATTTAAAAACAGGCTTTGGTTAACAGCCATTTACACACATTTTTCCAACAACATTTTGATTTCAAACAAGTTATCTTACCCTAAGTTTATTTTCTGGAATGCCACTGTCCCTCTGCTCTGCTATTAGAATCTAAGTATTTACAATGGCTAAAGGATACATTAGAGTATCATCTCTAGGAAACATAACTTTTCATAATTGTCAGATCTGTTAGAAGCAAGCATGGATAGTAGCAGGGCTTGCTATATGCTCTACTCCTAGTACACTTGCTATTGTATTGTTTTAGCCATGACTAAATAAGACATAAATTTAATTTCTCGTGAGTATTTGCAATTTATGAGTCAAGGACTCTCTGAGAAGAGGATTTGATGTACTTTCCACCTGCCCTTTTATCAACATTAAACAAACAGTATGTTTTACTACATACTCACTTCTGACATTTATCAGTTGCTTTTATTTGTTTCTCTGCCAACCTCAGCCTTGTCAGCAGGACTTCAGCGTGACAGGAACGGCAGCTCATGCCAATTAGCCCCTTTTCAAATAAACTGTTCTTTTTAGAACTGTACACATTTGAATAGACCAAAAAAAAAAAAAGAGAGTAAAGAATGATTATCACGGAGGCTGAGGCAAAGCACTAAGCCATTCTATACGTGCCCACTCCTCTCTTTTTTGAACCAACACAGACTCCCAACTAAAAATAAAAAGCAAGCAAGGAAGCAAGGAAGGAAGGAAGGAGCCGCAGAATGCATCACGAGTGTAAGCTGTTTGGTGGTTTGGAATATGCCATGATATTTATATGTTGTTTGGAAACAATATTGATGATTAGAGTATATTTCCTAGGCTTCAATTAATAACAAGTGATAGAACTCCATTTTTCATGAATTACAATGAAAGTAGTAGATGGGAAATTTTTGTCCTGAGAATTCTATCCACACTCTTCCTACATACATATGTACAAATTCTCTGGGGAAAAAAATGGTTTCAAGAAAGTCTCCTCTCTCTTTTATTTAAACAAGGCGCTATGCAGCTTGCCATCCTGGGCTAACGGCCAGAAGAAGATTATGGCAAAAATAATCACCTTTGCAACATTAAGGAAAACATGAAACTGGCACTATGATTCAGGGGCTTATTTCTTTCCCTCTAAATATGATACTACGTTTTTGTATTTTATTTGGGAAATGGGTTTCTGCAAGATGTATCTGGAAAAAAAAAAGAGTTGTTTTCTTTTCAACAAATAGCTAGAGGTGCTGAGAGATTTCCTGTTAAAACTTGTAAGGCATTCCACTACTTAAAAGGAAATTTAGTGTTGATGAAAGATGCCAGTTTGACAGCCATGGAAAATGAAGGAAGCATTCTTTATTCCCAGGGCACATCATCTCAAAACGAGGAATCATCTCTTATGGTTAAGAGGGTCACACCTTACTGGTTAATATTCATTGAGAGTACATGCGTACCAGATGATGGAAAGATACACAGGAGGCACAGTCTGTGTCCTCTAAGACATTACATTCTTCAAGCCAGTATATTCCTAGTCTCAGGGGCATAATATACAAGACTAGTGGCCTCTACTTTAAAAAGGTCCAGGGCAACAGGAGCTAGTGGGTGAGAGATTCAGAAGGAGGGGAAAAAATCGTTCCATTTGGACATCGTCACTGTTTCCTGTAAGTGTTTTCCTTCTGTAAACTTCAAAGTTGGGCCTGCCTGGCCTCAGAGTTGTATGGTAGCTGTCACACAGTTTATTATGTTACAGTCTGTGGGCAATATTCATCACAAGCGGTATCCACCTCTACCGCACCTCCAAAAAAAGAAAAAGAAAAAGAAAAAGAAAAAGAAAAAGAAAAGGAAAAAGAAAAAGAAAAAGAAAAAGAAAAAGAAAAAGAAAAAGAAAAGGAAAAAGAAAAAGAAAAAGAAAAAGAAAAAGAAAAAGAAAAAGAAAAAGAAAAGGAAAAAGAAAAAGAAAAAGAAAAAAAAACCCCAAAGCCTCCTCTTAATCATCTCTAGTGTTTCTTCAGATAGCACTTAAAACTTGGGGAAAATCATCTGGCCCCAGTACCTCAAACATAGTGAGCCTCCATGGCATGAGGAATCCCAAGTTGGTGGCTGGGTGGTCCAGGCTTAGTATGACCTTAGAGTGAGCAAGGAGCATATAACAACTCCCCGGGGAGTTCATTTGCATGAGTTATTTGGATGGGCTGAGGGAGACCTTTGAATACAAGTGTCCTATGGAAATTTGTAGTGAGGGATATATCTAGGGGCCAGAGATGGAGAACTAAAGATGGCCGGACTAAAGCATAATATGCTTTCTCTGTTTGGCTCCGTGAACCTGTTTATAAGGGTCACTGGCAAAAACCAAAGAACTGTGTTCATGAGGGACTGAGCATCCGTAGTGCTGCTTCCAGGGCCAGGTGACAAAAACTGCCACAGAAGAGGGGACACGGGCAGTTTTCTCCTTTCTACATAGAACAGATTATGGTCCTGGTGACCCAGTGAGGTACATCAAAGGAGTGGGCAACATTGGGACCCCTGAAAGGGAGACAGTCCACATAAAGAGTGCACCATTAATTGTGGCGATAGCTATAGGAAGGCCAGAGCAGAAAACTGTGGAAGGACTGCCTTTAAGCATGCGAGATACTGGGGAGCAGGTGCTGAGCCCAGAAAGAATTGGAAAGACTCAGGCAGTGAGAAGCCAGGATCCTGCAAATTGCAAGGAATACCTGCAAGTGTTTATTGGGATGCCAAGGACAAGCAAGCCTGAGTTCTGACAGTCATGTGACCATATCTGTTTCTAGACTGCTGAAAGCCCATGGTCCCTCAATAATGAAGAAAAAATTCATGGCACTTTCTAAACAGGCTGTTGAGCCTATTCATGACCACTTCTACTTCTTAAACACACAAGGCTTGTTACAAAGTCAGGGTATTGCACTCTCAGAAAGTCTTCTCAAGGAATCAAAGAGTATCACATGTATGTCAAAAGACACTGGAGGTCCATCCTGATTTTGTCTGTTTGTGTTCCAAGCTTCTGGTGTTTTCTTTTGGAGCTCCTGAGGGTACCCAAGGGTAACAGGCTGTGACAATTTAGTGTGGGGCCAGCTCCATAGTTGTCTTTGGCTCAGTGAAGGACAATTTTTTGAAGATCTGTTGTGTCCCTTGCCTTTTGCCCTTGTTCCCAACACAGCATTTACACGACTTCATTCTCTGTCCTCTGAGTGCTCTATTGCTGGAGATAGCATCTGTGGTTTTCACATTCCACTGTGGCCTACCTCCCCTCCTCCCTTAAATTTCTTCTTAGGGGCTGACTGAAAGTTTCCCTAGACAGCCTTTCTTTCCTAATCTCCTACCTCAAAGTTCTGAGCATCTGGAAGTTCTAGCTGATTTAAGGCAGAGCATTGTACCAGTAGCCCACAGGCTGCACTGAATACTGAAGTGTATGTGTGTGTGATGAGAAATGGTACTCAATGACTCTTGCAAACTTGGAAGCTGCTTCCTTTTCATTATCATATTTTATTCATCAGCAACCAGAAGGCTGAGACTTTAATGAACTTTGTACCAACAAAAATGTGTTATATAAGGAATTCACTCACTGTTTATCCAACAGTCCAGAGAAAAACCAAGTTTATAGTCTATTACGGCACGATGAAGAAGAACTTTGGAATTTTCTTTAAAACAGAGTAGTATTTCAAGGATTCTAAACCTTGAAAGTACTTTAATATAGGATCTGCTGCTGGCTTAAAACAATGAAACCCAAAGTTGCCATTCTGAGAACTAACAACCTAACACGTTAGCATCAAGCTTCAAATGGATTGGTATTTATTGCACTATGAAAATTGGGCCCTCAGTAAAGTCATCTAAGCATAGTGTGGGGGGAAAAAGAAAACATTAAAATAGGTCATGGTATGGCAGCAGTCAATGACTTTCCACCTTCTCCAAAATTTATGTTTGTCTCAGAGAAATATTTCACTGACTAGCACTTTGTCACAGGGTTCGCTTCTCATTACCATTTCAAATGCACTTTCTCTGTTCTGAGGTACCTCTCTGCTGCCCCAGGGCTTTGCCAAGACACTAAAAAGTTTAGTTGCCATGCATAATATACAACACAAGTTACTTGTATGAATTTTTAACAGTGTTTTGCTTTATCACATCCCAGAGCCCTTTGAGATCCAAGAAGTGGGGGAGGCCTTATCTATCTATCTATCTATCTATCTATCTATCTATCATCTATCTACTTTTCCAACCATCCATCAATCCATCCCTTTTCCCTTTGTTTTTTGTATAAGCCTTGCTATTGCCCTGGGCATATATTCATAATAGAGAACTTAAACAAAATCAGAACAAATGCAAACATATGCATCTTAAGGCAATTGTCAAAACAGAAATAAATACCTGGATGAAGATTTTAGGAGAGGCAAAATGAGAGAAATAAATACTATTAAGGGAATTATAATTAATTTTATCTGAAGAGACCAGTGTTATATAATGTTCAATATAGCATCTGTTTCTTAGCCAGCAAAACATATTTATTTGTCAGAACAATGAAGGGGTTAAGAGCCTGGGTTCCGGAGTCAGACTGCCACTACCTGTGTTTGAATATGGACTCTGCAATTTACTAGCTGTGTGACCTTGGACACACTACTGAAGCTCTCTGGCTTTGGTTTCCTCTCCTGTAAAATGGGAATGATAACAGTGTCTATCATATATAAGAATTATAGGAGTCTATATGTGTAAAGTACTTATTTTTAAAAATATTTTTAATTTATTTATTCATGAGACACACAGAGAGAGGCAGAGATACAGGCGGAGGGAGAAGCAGGCTCCATGCAGGGAGCCTGATGCGGGACTAGACCCCGGGTCTCCAGGATCACACCCTGGGCCGAAGGCTGCGCTAAACTGCTGAGCCACCCAGCACGGCTGCCCCGTGTAAAGTACTTAAAATGTGTCATAAACACATTATTGTTATTGTTTATCATTGTTATTATTATGTTTATTATTTGTTATTATCAGATGTTAGGAAAAAAAAACCTTGGTTACATTAGCCATCAAAGCATATCTTGATGGCAAATAGCAAAAAATAAAATAGCTGAAAGAAAGTCCAATAGCAATTATACGCCTTGTACTGATAGGTGGAAATTATCAAGAGCCTACAGCTAAAAGGGAAGGTACACATTATAGGTTAAATTGATAGGCTTATAAGAAAGAAAGATGAACTTCTAAACACAGGCTGAATAAGTTTGAGTTTTTTTACTGACACTTTTTAATGCTAGATCTATGAGTGGTTATCAAATGGTCCCTCTAGGTCTGGAGAAGCATTTTATGTAAAAATCACCATCATCCTTTCCAAAAAAAGATCTGCCCAGAAGATACTAAATCAGATGAAGCACAGGTGGCTTTGCGCAGAAATGCTTATGTGCTTAGCTGGTTCTTGGAGTCATCGGTTTGACAATTGAACTAGATGGACTCTGTAGTCCATTTCAGCTTTCGAATTCTGTGATTCTATGACTCACAATATTTCCTCATATTTTTACTACATTACTTGCCTCCTTAAAACTGTCCATTAGCTTTCAGTTAAACCCTATGAAGACTAACTTAACCTCTACATGTCTTATCTGTCTTGCTTAGTTTTTCTTTTTATCTCCAGTTCTCTACCCCACAGCCACCAGCCACTGTTCCTATTTTAAAACCACATCCCCAAATAGAAATGTACAAATAGGATTGCACACTTTTTCACTTATTATTGAAAAAAATAAGCATTTATACTGCTCTTCAACTTCTCAGGGGCTTTGCCTGCCATTGACAATTTTATCTGAAGGGAAAATTTGGGAATCGTTATAGGTTGTGTTTTATCTCTCAACTCCTACATACAACTGGTTACCAAGTCCCGTAGATCATACAATCCCAATAGTGAAATGATAGTAACCATTTACTGAGCACTCACACCAGGCACTGTGCCACACCACTGTGATCTCAAAGGAGTTAATAAGTTTCAAAAACCCATAGAGATAGTAAATATTATTGCAGGAATTAGAAGTTATTTCTGACAGACTCCAAAGCCCATGGTCACGCCATGTTGCTTTGTCAGTTGCTTTGTTTCCTCTTCCACAACTCTAGTCCCAACCATTCTTCATTCTTTCTCATTTGGATCAATGAAATAACCTCTTAATTGGCTTCCCTGTGTCCATATTTAACCATCCTTCACTCAGTCTTTATTTCAAGCTGCTGCTAGATTTAGCTTTCTGAAATGCAAATACAGTCATGCCGCTTATATGTTCCCCACTGCCTTTAGAATGAAGCCCAAATTCCACAGATGGCACAGAGGGCTGTGGGTAAAGTTCACCTCTCTCACCTCACTTTCCTACAGGTACCTTGTGCTCTGGGTAAACCACGCTAGCTTTAGTTTCTCCAATAAGTCCTTCCACGTTCTCATGGTTCTGGCTTTTTGCACGTGTGATTCCCACTGCCTGAAGAGGTCAACCCCATTTTGTGACCTAGTAAACTGCTGTGTGTCCTTCCAGGTTCCACAGCACACAGGAAATGCTCAGTAAATATCTATTGACTAAAATAACGATAATAAAGTTACTTCTTTTTCAAAATTAAGGGACAAACATGGGTAAATACAGTAATCTGGTTTGCTAAAATGCTATAAAATGTACATTTGGGGCTTATGCTTCTAAAAATTGTTTTCACAGCCATGACCTCTCATCTGTGAAATGTTGCCCAGTGAGCAGATCGTAATTATGAAATATAATGTTTGGATATTAGGCAGTAGAAAACTTGCTATGTTCATTAAATATACATTAGTTGATATTTATAAATGTTTTATATATATTACAAAATGTTAAAATACATTTCTGCTCTATGAATGAATTCATTACAACATTTGACTCAAGTTTTTATTAACCTCTTACCCTAAGTGTTAATATTTCCCATCCTCTTGGGAGCAACGGGACACATTCACTACATTAGCTTCTAAGGGGTCACTGATTTGTTTTCAGTTGGTCTGGTCACTCAGAGTTGGCACAGAGTTACCTTCATAAATGATTCAAGGTAGTGAGAATTATTAAAATTAAAGAAATAACAGCAAAAGTGAGGCTCCAAAGGGGAATCATCTCACTTATCTATCCGTTAAAAGTTACTTCAAGGACACAGGAAAGAAGCACGGCCGTTGCATGCACAAGGATGTGTTTGCAGGAGTGAAACCGGGTTTAAAATACCATGTGGACTCTGGAAAGGCACATGGTCTCTTTGCCAATAAGATAATTTTCTATAGACCACAGGTGGCTTAGCGATATTGGCTCAGGGGCTGAGAAAATGAACATTTTAAAGTTACACTTCCATGTCACACCATTAAAGTGTGTTCAGTATAATGTGATATTAAGAATGTTGTCTAAAATATGTCGTATCATTTCCTATGTCTGCATCAGTAGTTTCTATAGAAGAGTACCTATATGCATGAATGACAAATATATTTATGATTATGCAGGAAAATAAGTGCTCCTTCCCTCTAAAGTAGCATCTATCTTTTGTTTCCAGATCCTAGTCAGCCCTCTTCCATTGTTAGTGTCCGAGCCTCTCTTCCAGCTCCCTGATAACCCTTACCTCAGAAGTTTTCTGCTTTCTTCCTCTTTCTCCTACCTTCTCCCTCCTTTTCCCATTCTACTCTAGATTACTCTTTACCAGTCTGATCACTACCCTTTCTCACTATTAAGCATAATGAAGTCTTAATCCTTTTTTAGAAGGAAGATATTGTCCTTGGACTTTTCTACCTCTTGTATGTTTGAGCTCTAAAAAGCTTATAAAGATTCAAAATGCAGTATGACCAATTAAATATTATTTACTACCATCTTACTTGCCTGCCAGTTGGTATGCCCCTCTCATAAATGTGAATAGTTTGCTGGTATTTGGATTTAGCATTAGTCCTCTGTGTTTCCTTACATCCTAGATTTGGAATTAAAACATGTTAAAGCTGGAAGAGTCCTTGTCAATAATCAAATCCTTATGTTTAAAGATGATGAAAGTGAGGTTTAGAGAAATAAAATGGTTTGCTTAAGAAAACAGAGTCTGCACACTATCTCTTAGTTTGTGATTACATTATCCTTGCTTCACTCCAACTGCTTTGGCTTTCTGAGTTTGATTCTTTTTACTCTAACAGGATTTGATTTGGACACGTGGTCTCTATTTTTTTAAGATTTTATTTATTTATTCATGAGACACACACACACACACACACACACAGAGAGAGAGAGAGAGAGAGAGAGAGAGGCAGAGATATAGGCAGAGAGAGAAGCAGGCTCCATGCAGGGAGCCCGATGTGGGACTCGATCCAGGGTCTTCAGGATCACACCCTGGGCTGAAGGCAGGTGCTAAACCGCTGAGCCACCCAGGGATCCCCGTTCGTGGTCTCTATCTTGATTTGCACTCTTCCTCTACTGATGCCAGTTTACTAATCCCATGATTTGTGATGTTAATCAGGTTATGTTCCTGGGCTGCTCACCTGCCTCAATCTGGTATAATCTAGATTCAGGTTTGAGGCTTAGGTTTGCCATTCAACTATGACACACAGATCTTATTTTCTCATGTCTTGATCAGTTTGTTCAGTGACAGACTTCTATAAAATAGAGTTGGAAAAAACAACTTCCTCTACTTGAAGGCAATTATGTCTAAAGAGGTGAACATGGCTCCATCAGCGTAGCAAACAAAGGCAGACATGTTCTCTGCTTGGTAAAAATCGGTGAAGTGTAAAATGGGTTATGTTCAAACCATATAAACACTGCCTCTAAACATATCATATTACATCCATCGAGAAACCATAAACAATCACATCTGAGTGAATGTGACATGGCCTCTTCCCTCTTCTAAAACATCCACCAGACCTACGGCATAACAAAAAGGAATTGCTGAAACTCACAAGGATGATGACAGTAGAAAAACATTTTAAACACAGCATTATTTTAATTATAGGTTAGACAGGAAAACAACAGGTACAAAGAATTTTGCAACATTGCAGAGACGGATGTTAACTGCTATCTAGTTAGATGTAAAAAAAGCCACAAAAATGCACTGCCAAATCTTTTTTATTTTACAGATGTGTACTGGAAAAACATGCTCCCCAATCTTATTCACAAACAAAAGATACATTGCTCACACTTAAAGAAAATGAAATCAAACAGGATAAAACATGAGCAGAGAGACTTCAGACATGTCCCCCAGGCATACCAGCTCATATAACTTGTGAAGAACAGTTCTCTAGCTAGATAGAGAGATTCTTCCTTCAACTGGACAGATGGGCCTGGTAAATGCATAATCAATTAGCTTTTGTGCTGAAGCAGAAAGACCAAGAGGAAAAAAAATAAATGTGTACCACATCAGTATAATCCAAAATTAATCTTATTTTGCTCTGTAACCATAAAAGTGCAGTGATCTTTTGATAGAATTTGTGCTAGATTTTTAATAAGTTTGGAAGTTATGTGGAAGAAAAAAGGCCAAAAGAATTATATTTACAGAAGACATCTTTGTCTATTAATAGGATTGATAGGATATGAATCTCAGTTTCCTATCATTTATTTGTTTTCCATTTGAAAATTGAAATAAAAAAGAAAGATTAGAAAAGGTTATAAACCCTAAACAAAGTACAAAGTGAAGCCACAGACCAAGAGGAGATATTTTCAATGTAGATATATAACTAAAAAAGGATCAGTATCCAGAATATATAAAGAATTCCTACAAGTTAATTAGAAAAACATTAACTGCTCAAAATAAAACTAGGAAAAAGACAAAATGAGGCAATTCACAGAGGAAGAAACTAATGGCTTATAAATATGATAAGATATTCAACTCTACCAATAACAAGATTCTATTTCATCCATCAGAGTGAAAAAAGTTTAGGATGTCTAATAATAGTAAGTGTTAGGGTATGAGGAAATAGGAATAACTGTGTATCTCTGGTATGAGTAAAAGCAGATGAAATTACTTTGGAAGGCAGCCTAAACTATCTAGTAAATTTGAAGATGAAAACCCACTTCCACTTCTAAGTATCTATGCTAGAAAACTCTTGTATATGTATTCTAGGAGATAACCATAAGGAAGTTCATTAAAGCCTTATTCACGGTGGTAAATGAAATAGTTAATTTCAATGTCCATCAGCAGAGGAAATGGATAGTTTAAATGCAGTTTATTCAGAAAATGGAATAGTGTACAGCAATACAGAGCTATCTTTATGAACATGGACAAATCTCCAAAATAAAAGCTATTTGAAAAATATTTGTTTGTGAAAAACATATAACATTCATGCAAATCTTAGGGGCAAAAGTTTTAGTAAGTACTAGTGATGGACACTTACATATAGAGTAAAATTATGAAAACATACATAAACTTATACAAAACAAATTCAATTTCAGTAAAGTGGCTAACTGAGAAACCAAGAATGGGGTGGAACTCTACATAGGTGTTTAATATTTTGTTTCTATTTTTAAAAATATTTTATTTATTTATCATGAGAGACACAGAGAGAGGCAGAGACACAGGAAGAGAGAGGAGAAGCAGACTCCATGCAGGGAGCCTGATGTGGGACTCCATCCCGGGACTCCAGGATCACACCCTGAGCCCAAGTCAGAGGCTCAACCACTGAGCCACCCAGGTGTCCTGACATTTTGTTTCTTTAACAAAAAAAGCACCATGAATCAACTGTGGCAAGCTATAAATATAAGTATAATATTGGTTGTGGGCATATAAACGTTACATTTTCTGTACTTTTTTGGTATGTTCAAAAGGTTAAGGACAAAAAATAAAGTTTGTGTTTGTGTGAGTGGAGAAAAAACTAGGGAAAGAAAATGGATTGCTTCAGTGTACAAAAGGGTAGAGCAAAGTTGCTGATTAGACAGAAGCGAGAGCATTGTCTCTGTTTAGCTAATGAGAATGTTTATCAACTATTCAAAAAATGGTACCATATTCAGAACAGGGAAATTTTTTTTAAAAAGATTTATTTATTTATTCATGAGAGACACAGACTGAGAGAGAGAAGCAGAGACACAGGCAGAGGGAGTAGCAGGCTCTTCGCAGGGAGCCCAATGTGGGACTTGATCCCAGATCCCGGGATCACGACCTGAGCCGAAGGCAGATGCTCAACCACTGGGCCACCCAGGCATCGCCAGAACAGGGAAATTAATGAAACATTATCTTTATAACGTCTTTTCTAAGTGAAGTACTTCAATGGTCATTTTAAGCATGGACAAAAAATAGTCCTTTTAAATCATCTGGCCCATGTTCTTCAGACGCAATCAGCCTCGATCCATTCTGTCAAGTGATTGGACCTTATCTCTTTGGTACATCACAAGTAGAGGAGGTCCTGCTGTTTTTAGTTCTGCTTATAGTAAATCTTTGATGGCTTCATAGCTGAGTGACAGGAATGGATAGAGTACAGAAGTGGACCCTTGAGAATCCAATCTCTGGCAATGACTTTTTATAAGTTGGACATGTAGCTTGATCTCTCTGGACTTCTGTTCTTCCATCTTTCAAATGAAGATAATAATATTGACCACCAGAAACTAATTTTAAAATATACTTCTTTTCTTGGATGCTCATCATTAGATAAATGCAAGGTGCTACACAATAACCTTGTTATAATGATGTCACTGGAACGTATGGTATGAGATTCCCTTACAAGCAAAAGCTACCTTTATGGCACTCCTGTCAACTAATCTCTCTTGGGAGAGTTTTAAGACTAATCTGGTTCATACTGAATATTTTGAGAACATAATATGATTATAAAGTATTTGTTAAATTTCCAGACTTTTCATTACTTAACTCTGAGCCTTAGCTACTCATTTTGCAATGAGGCTTAGTAATAAAGGTGGTAGAAGTATGGAAAAAATTCAGACATTTATTTAACTTACAGAATGACCACTCAGGTATTTTTATCTATACATATTATGGTAGATGATAAGCTTTCAGAACATTTAAAGATTAACCCCTTGAGTCCATGTTTGCAGATAAATGTGCAAAAGAGAGAAGCTGCTGCCTGTAGTTTTAAAAATCACACAAACCTGCCAAAGTACATAGAACAACATCTCTGAAAGTGTCTTATGTTCCAAAAAGCTGCTGATCTATTTCCCTTAGATGAATCAGGTCATGCCTAAAATATGGGCTAATCATAATCAGCACTCAACTGCCTATGTGACCACCTCAAAAATAAAACTCTAGGCGTTCAAACTAATGGAATTTGGAAAAAAAGCCAAGCCTAAAGACCTCTCTCTATATATGATATTTACACACACACACACACACTCAGGCATTGATATGTTACAGCAAAGTTAATACACCATTTTGCTTTTATATTTCAGCTCAATTTCTCTAGCAGAACAGGAATGAAGTTAGAATATGATTCATTGTACTTATTTCAAGGTGATTTACTCTGTTTTTGTTGATCAAAATAGGGACATAGACACCATGGATAAGCTATTCCTATGCCTAAAATTACTTCTAGAGAGTTTGCACCTGAGGGCTTAGAAGAGTAAAGCCTTTCCATGTAAGTAGATACTTTTGGTAAAATGAAAAGCAACAAAAATAGAGAATAGTTAGCTATTTCTAAACATTACCCTCAGTTGGGTGGTAAAACTATTTCCCCCACGCCTTTCTACCTCAGTGGAAAGCATACACTTAGATAAACACAGCATCTTCTGTCTTTTTGGTTAAAGAAAGAAAAGGAAAACAGGAGAATAAGCAGATAAGCGATAGAGTTTAAACTAAAACTGAACCCAGACACAGTATTTAGGGGACTTGTATTCTGTAAATGAAAGCAAGGGCTCCTGCAAAGGCAAAATGACTTCCTTGGTACACAACATGTGTTCCCCATTAGTAGAAAAGAATGGACAAAACTCAGCCCAGAGGAGTACCAATCATGTACAATTGCTTCTGCATCATTCCTGGTAACCTGTGGCTTCTCAAAAGCTCCACATGTAGAGCACAGGTTGTGACCCATCTTGGCTAGCAGGTGAGTAATCTGGCTGCCTCTTTCTGAGAATGATGAAAAAAAGGGAATGAATTTAGAGAGGATTTGACAGACATGGAATCAACATGCCACCTACTGGTTCTTTTACCTGTAGTCAAGACCTACTATGTCTTTATCACCTCAGAGGCTCTCAAATCATGGTCCATGTACTGAACAGGAAGATAAATGATGCCAGCAACATTTTGATGGAAACAGAGGGGGGCTGCTGGGGATTATATAAACTCTGGAAAAACTGTAAATAAAGCCTCCAGGACATATCAAGAACATGTGGAATAACTTTGTCTTTCATGCATAATCACTCTAGGTTGGCTTATTTGTGGTCTGTTTTTCAATAGTGAATTATATTTGCCATTGAACAATTGGCCTCTAGAAACTTAATTTGGTTCCCTAGAAATATTTCATAATTTGCAGCATTTAATTTCTTACATGTTGTGTTATCAGACCTGGGTATAGATAAAATCATGATATAGGTATTTACCTTCCCTCTTCCTCAGTTTTCTATGTTTCTTCTGATATTTCTTCATCATCTCTTGGGATTTTCATGTTTGCAGTCTACTGCTTAGAACTCCATAGTACTTTGACCCAATGCCTACTGCACCCTCTGATGCAGATATGTGCTTAATGAATATTTGTGATCAATAAACAAATGAATGGAAAAAAAAAAACCCTAGGCCAGACAGAATTCCTTAGGGTTCTGCTGAATAACTGCAAAAATGGGATAATCTTATGGGCTTGAAATAATTAAGGCTGGTATACAAACATCCCCCATTCTTTGCTCATAAGCAGCATATTCCTTTGCTGATGGTTCCAGGAAAAGGAAACCAAGTTAGCAGTTGAATGACAACTACACTGTGCCTTAGTCAGCTCAAGCTACTGTAACAAAATACCATATACTGGGTGACTTAACAACAGGAATTTGTTTCTCACCGTTCTGGAAATTGGAAATCTGAGATAAGAGCATTGATTTCTGGTGAATATTCTCTTTCTGGCTTGCAGATGGTCACCTTCTTGCTGTGTCCTCGAGGGAGAGCAAATTCTCTGTGTCTTCTCTTACAAGGGCACTAATCCCATCATGAAGGCCCCACTCTGATGACCTCATCTAAACCCAATTACTTCCCAAAGGTCTCATCTCCAAATATCATGAAATTGAGGGTTGGGGCTTCAGTGTAGGGATTTTGAGGGGACACAATTCAGTCCATAGGACACTGGCTTTATTTTCAGGCTAATTACCAAGGATATCTAGTCTGAAGATCAGAATACAAGTGGACTATGTTCTTGAAAAAAGAAACCAAAAGGTTTTTTTTTTTCCTTGAGTCCATTAAACTGCACAGAATTCTTTGACAACATTACAGCCAGTCATTCTATTCAGGTTCCATTAAATCAAACAATGCCATTTTCTGCACAGGCTCACTTCTTTCAAATCTTGGGTCTTCTCATCAAGCATGAATGTACTAGGGGGTGTCTGAGTGGCTCAGTCAGTTGAGGGTATGACTCTTGGTCTCAGCTAAGGTCATGATTTCAGGGTTGTAGGACAGAACCCTGAGTTGGGCTCCACCCTCGGCAGGGAGTCTGCTTCTCTCCTTCTCCCTCTGCTCCCCCCTCACACTTCTCTTTCTCTTTCTAAAATAAATAAGTCTTAAATTTTTTTAAAAATGAACATACTCATAGTAGAAGCCTCAAACCCTGTCATGCAAGGTGTCCAAGCTCAAATGCAAGCAGTAGCAAGAAGTGATCATATGATAGATCTTACTATTGGCATACTAGCCATAGTAGGGTTGCATAGCCAACAGTGTTTCTCTTACCTATATTAAACAAATAAAATTTGTTTCCATTAACCATTGTTTCACTCTCAAAATGACCATGTTTTTATCCAAGACACATTATCTTCCATTTTCTAGACCTATGCCAATTTCATTAACTTCCTGGGCAGTTTTGGCAGACATTCTATTCATCTGGAACCCCTTGTTCTTCCTGCTATTTCCAACACCTTCAGTACCTGGGCGTCTAAGGAGTGCGGTTTGCCACTTCACTCAGAATCTCGGAGCATATTCACTAACTGCAGCCAGTTCCTGTGGCCGCGCCACTTCTCTTACCTCCATCACAACCTCCCCCATCTTAGAGATCTGCTCCTCACCTCACAATCTTCCTTAATGGTTCTTCGGGTAATTTGAACAATGCATGAACCTGAATGAAAACTAATCATTTATTTTTCACATATTTCCTAGAATGCTGGAGCAGCCCTTTGCAAGGAAATTCAGATAGCCTTTGCATTTTTCTTTCAGCAAAAATTACCTTTGTTTTAAGGGAGAGGTCCAAACTTGATTCTCTTTCTTCATTATACATCCATATAAGTCATGATGCAGAACCCAGCTGGGCTTCCCTACCTCCAAGCAGTACCACTTGAGGTTTGTAGCACCATCCATTGAGATACTTAGTTTCTATATAGTGTTTTCTTCATTTTGTGTTCTTTAACTTCCTTGGGGTTTTATGTTTTACTTTCCTCTCCTCCCGGGATGCCATGGAATGCAAAGAACAGATGCATTCAATGATTCATTACCATTAGTAGCCAGAGTAGAATCAAGAACTTTAGTAACCTTCCAGCTTCCTTGTTCTGTTCACAGGGGAGCCACATTATGCATGAGTGGCTTTCCTTACCTTGCTCTCTGGATGCACAGTTTATGTAACAGACATATTTTTTTTAAAGATTTTATTTATTTATTCATGAGAGACAGAGAGAGAGGCAGAGACACAGGCAGAGGGAGAAGCAGGCTTCATGCAGGGAGCCTGATGTGGGACTCGATCCCGGGTCTCCAGGATTAGGCCCTAGGCTGAAGGCAGCGCTAAACTGCTGACCCACCCTGGCTGCCCCGTAACAGACTTAGTTTTCTCTAGTTCCATGCTCTGCGGAATCTTTACTTAGACATAGGCAGAGCCTCTCCTTTATTGCTGAACCCAAAGTTGATGGCACTGGATCTTCCAGTCAAGCAGAAAGCAATTTTCAAGGGCATAAAATATAGAAATACTTTACTATTTATAGCACACAAACTACTGTAAAGGTGTGTTCCAGGTTATCATTTCCAATGCATCCAATTACTCAATTCTAGAATCTGTTGCCAGACAAAGAGACACATCATGACCCACGTTATTCTCCAGCTCTTATAAATTCACGGGCAATAGTTTATAATCTACATTGGATCATTAAGAGAAAGTTTTCCTTTTGCAACATTCCCTTTGGTGCTCTCAGCAGTAGTCTCTCAGTCGTGATGGACTATGTGGTCAAATGGGGTGGTAGTGATGGAGAAGGAGGGGTGATCATTTTGTAGTATGTTTTGAGTGCTTCCAGTAAAAGACTATATGCGCTCTGATAGCTAATGATAGCTAAGGCTTTTAACCACAGGCCCTGCCACAGAAGTAATATTTCATGTTGAAAAATTGTATGTCACTGACTGTGGAACTTTAGCAAACATGAATAAAAGTTGTGCTGGAGGTAAAATATGTTCTTCACTTGGTCTCTTGAAAATAAACTGTCTGCCATTTGGTGCTGTATTTTTAGGGAAGTCTCTACAATTGGATTGATGCAGATGGTGTTTATTTTAATAAATTTATATTGCATTCTTTCTCTTTATCACTTCTGACCTCCTACCATTTTTCAAAATGAGGTCCATGACCACCTACATTGGACCCACCCATGCAGCTTGTTAAAACCGCAGACTCATTATAGGTCACGTGATACAGAATCTCTGGGGCTGAGTCTAGAAATCTACATGTATAATAAGCACTGCAGGTGACTAGTAGGCCCATTACAGCTGGAGAGCCACTGAATCCTTAGAAGGGGGTTAAAAATAAAAGACATTGAATTATTTATTCTAAAAATTGAAAATTCCATTTTGCTTTATTTTTAAAACCCTGGAACTTACACTCTGATTTTTATTTGACAAGGTGGGGGAATTACGGGGTGTGATTAGGTATGTATGGGAGGGGGTAGGGAAGTGTCCTGGAGAAAGCAGTATCTAAGTTTAAATCTAAAGGATGCATAGGAGTCTGGTAGGCTGGGAAGAAGAGGGGTGAGTAGATGTGCAGAGGAGAGAGGGGAGCACAATGTTCCAGGCACAGGGAACAGATTACACAAAGGCTTATAAGTACCAAAAGTTTTGCACAAAGAAGTCACTTAGTGAAAATGTAGCCCTCACAGAACATGTAATTTATTCAGACCCAAAGGAGAGAATAATATGGACTTCCCAGCCTCGGGACAATTATATAAATACTTGTTTCTTCTTGTGGGGAGTGAGGTAGTTGGAGGGAAGTTAGGAAGAAATATGCTCAAATCATACTATGTGTAAGCCATGCCCATGATATAGTACAGGGAAAAAAAGTAACCTTTATTACTTTCGTCCTGCTAGGAAATTGCTGACCTGCTTCTTTAGATTGGGAAGAAAAACGACATCGGTGGGTGTCAAGCGGCAGGTGGTGACCACTGTTTCTTTAAAGACAACATGTGAAACACTGAAAATTTATTTCCCAATAAACTTGACTTTCTGAGATGAACCACCAAAAAAAAAAAGTGCCATACAATAAAAGCATACGGAACAAGGATATTTCCAATTGCCATTAAATATAATCCAAGTGAAGTGAGTCACTGTGGCTCAGGTGCAGGTTCCCTGTCAATACAATTTATAAGGGTACAGCTTCCAAAGCTACACTTCCATTTGACAGTAATTTCCTTTTTTATTTTGTTTTGTTTTAAGTTGACTACAATTTTCAATCACAGTTATCAGTTCATCGCTTGGATGAAGGTGACCCAGCACTCCTTCTTTATCGAATTCCTGAGGTGCCCTTAGATTATCTTTTACAAGCAAAGTCTACAATGATAACAGGAAAAATAAATTAATTCAAAGATGAGGACTTATCAAATACCATCTTCTGAGGGCTGCATTTTTTATTAAACATGAATCAAATAATCTTTTGAAATGAGGGGTGTGGTTATCCAGAATCATCTTCTTCCCCATTGCATGGCTAATTCAACAACCTTAATTAATAGGCCTTTTATGATGAGTTTTATAAACAAAAGCTGCCATCAATTTGCCAGCCAAATATATCACCTTAATATTTTAAGATGTATTTGTCTTTCTAAAGGGAATTAAAATTTTCATCAAATGAATCAAAATGAAGGACAGGAAACTAGCATGCTAAATGTTGAAATAAATAGTTTACAGCTAAATTATGCTAATACTAGTAATAATATCTCTTAAATCAGCATTTCTTAGTGTATGGGAATATTAGTGAGTATTGTATGAGAAGGAAGTTCTCAATACAAATAAACTTTGGGAACTTCGTGTTGAACACATCTGTACAGGTTTCTCTTTTACAAAATTTCTCAGTCTTTAATATACTGCTATCTATCATCAATTACCAAGAGCTAGATATGGTATTTCCAGCATTTCCTAAACACATTGACTGTTTCTCTTTTTTAGTACATACGTATAAAACTAGGATTTTACTATAACATCCTTCTGGAAGTTAGAATATATTTGAAATAATCATTGACTTCTAAACTTAAGAAATAGTATAAATTTCATTTAATTATTTCTTTAAAAATTGCTTGCACACAAAATATCTTCACATCTTTCCAAACACTATTGCTGATGCTACCCTGTAATCAGTACCTTTCAGCATTGGCAGCGTAGTATAACTTCTGTATCTGACATGTAATTCAGGGTGATTAAACCAATTGGATTAAACCAAGATTACCACTTTACACGATCGAGACACAAATTGTAGACATTATTAACCCAAAGTGTGTGCAATGCAAAACAGAAAGTATGGACAAAGAAGGTTTATTTGCTTGTTGTGTTCCTCCTATATATATTCTCTTTCAACACAGGAAAACTAAATGGGAGTAGTTATCAGAATGTAGCTGTCAGAAATTGGATAAAATTGAGTATTTCTGCAGCATTCATAATTACTTTCAGAAGATTGAACAAGAAATGAAGGTTTCAACAAACCACGGTGGTTTGGAATGAATCTTGAGAATTCTGAGTAGGCTTTGTAATCAGCAAATTGAAAAATCTCCATGTAGCCCAGCAATATTATCCTACAATATATCTTTTGGTATTATTATATATTATCAAGGCAATTGTACTTCTTTTTTGGGGGCTATGCATTGTGACACTTTTACATGATAGCTCAGCAGGCTTTTTAGTACTCTGATAGATAACCTAGTTTACAGAACTATTTTACTTGTTTTAAGAGGTCTCTAATCATGTAATCATAGGTAATTTGGAAATAGCTTTGAAGAAGGACTCTTAGAGCTGTTGAGTTAATAACATGCATTACCAACATTCCATGACATTTTTTATACTCCCAAAATGTTCACTCACTAAATGAGCCATTCTCACTCCTCTTCCCTCCTCTTCCCTTTCCATACATGTTAGGTATGTGTACATAATGCGGGCTGAATGAGAATGGGTACTCTAATTTTGTATGCCATGAGAGACAGCCATCTCTTGATTTAAGACGGCCTTGGAAGTCATTTTCAAAACTATTAGTGTGCCTAAATTTTCTGTGGCCAGCCAAATGGGTTTCTCAGATCCTACCCATCCCCATGCTCACCAACTTCTATTGGTGCTCCCCATATCAAGTTGCTAAAAGTAACACATTGCTAGTTTTAGAAAAGGCCAGTGAAAAAGAATGGGCACTCTCACATACACACTGTTGGTAGGATTCTAAATGTATTCAGTCTTTTTTGGAGGACCTTTTAGCAGTTTATAAATGTTAGATATCTCTCATTTATTTTCTATCAAAATATTAAATGTGTATATCCTTTGTTTTTTGTTTGTTTTGTTTTGTTAAAGATTTTATTTATTTATTCATGAGAGAGAGAGAGAGAGAGACAGAGACAGAGACACAGGCAGAGGGAGAAGCAGGCTCTCTGCAGGGAGCTTGACATGGGACTCTATCCTGGGTCTCCAGGATCACACCCTGGGCTGAAGGCAGCGCTAAACCACTGAGCCACCCGGGCTGCCCTCCTTTGACTCATTAATTCCACTTCTAGGGAATCTGTTCCTACAGGACAATTCCACATGTGTGCAAATATACACGTACATGGAATTCACTGTGGTGTTACTTATAAGAGTAAAAAATTGGAAATGACCTAATTGTCCATAAATACATAAAGAATATCAAGTAGCAGAGGCAGATCTGGCTATACAGACACACAAAACTCTCCAATGCACAGTGTTAGAATATAGGAAAAGCAAGCAATAGAACACATATAGCATGATCTTGTGTTTCTTTTTTAGGATTTATTTATTTGAGAGATAGAACATAAGCAAGGTAGGGGCAGAGGGAGAGGGAAAGAGAGAATCCCAAGCAGACTCCCTGTTGAGTGCAGAGCCCAACACAGGGCTCTATTTCATGACTGTGAGATCATGACCTGAGCTGAAACCGAGTCAGACATTCAACTGACTGAGCCACCCAGGTGCCCCAATCCCATGTAGGTTTTAACAAAATCACAGAGAATATCTACCAAATTACTATTACTAAATACCTCTAGATAGGGCAATGGGTTGGGACAGGGTGGGGATGAAGAATAAAGGGCTTTTCATTTTATACTTTTGTGTGGTTTATTTCATTTTACAATAAGCATAAAATCATGTGTTATTTGTCTAACTGATACATTTTTCAGGAAAATGCTACTGCAATAATCTCCGAAGCATTAGTTTCACAAGTCATACACACTCAGGGAAAACAAATGAAAAGCATTTTATATTATTTCTCACCAAGCAGATTAAAGTATTCAGGGACACACTCATTATTTCTCTTAGGTTTTGGGGCCGTGAATTACCTATTATTTCTTTGAGTACCGTGGCCCATAGATCCTAGAGTGTTCCTTATGTTCATGGCCTGTGACTTGCTTCTAACCAATGGAATATAGCAAAGGTGATGAACTATCACTACCCTAATTATATTATTATTTATACATATATGACTCATTTTACTAGCAATAAGTAAAGAGCATCTCTCTCTCTCTCTCTCTCTCTCTCTCTCTGTCAGATGCTGATTTTGAAGAAGTTGTCATGCTGTGAGTGGGCCTGTGGAAGGGGTCATGCAGCAAGGTCTACAGAGTAGCCTCTGGTAGCTGATAATGACCCCTGACAGCAAGAAAATGGGAAACTTGGCCCTAAACCACAGGAAATAAATTCTGCAACAATCACATGAGCTCAGAAGAGGATCCTCAGGTGAGACCTTATTCTCAGCTAACGTGATTTCAGCCTGGCAAAACCCTAAACAGAGGATCCAGTGGGTGTGCCCAGATTCCTGACTCATAGCAAGTATGAGACAACAACTGTTTTTTTTTTTTTAAGTCCTCAGGCTTGTGCTCATTTGCTACACAGTAATAGAAAACTAACACAATTACTTCCTTCTACAATCTGTCTGATGCCATACCAACCAGTGGAAGACAGGAGGATCTTCCCCATCAACTGTTCTACCAACTCCCTCCAGCTGAGCCACTGACAAATGTATATACTTGAACTTTATAAATCACTTTCTGTTTGTTATGCACTATCCTATGCATTTACATCTCTTATCTTACAAAATCTTCATATTACTCCTGTGAAGTGGCCATAGATAAGGATGTTGTGGTCTTAAGATGTTATAAAATTTGCCCAAGGTGTAGGTAGCTAGTCGGTAGCTACGTCAAGATTCATACCCCAAACCTGTGTTTAACAGGACATTAAAAAGAATACAAAAATCAACAAATGATCCAATATTTAAAAACCCACTTCACTTTCAGAAGATCCTTTAAAAACCAGTGATTATGGGCAGCCCAGGTGGCTCAGTGGTTTAGCATTGCCTTCGGCCCAGGGCCTGATCCTTGAGACCCGGGATCGAGTCCTGCGTCAGGGTCCCTAAATGGAGCCTGCTTCTCCCTCTGCCTGTGTCTCTGCCTCTCTCTCTCTCTCTCTCTCTCTCTCTCTCTCTCTCTCCCTCCCTAGAAAAAATAAATAAAATATCTAAAAAAAAACCCAGTGATTAAAAAAGTTAGTAGTCTAGCTATCCCCCTGCAAAGGTAGTAGATCTAATCCTACTTCTCTTCCCCCAAATCTGTTACTTTTTCCTGTACTCATTTGCAGTGATTTAAAATAAAAACTCAAGAGTTACTACAACAGAACCTCACTATAATGTGGCTCATCATCACACAGCTTTATATATTCTGCCATTCACATAATTTCCTCTTTGACTTACAGCTAACTCAGTAGTGGCTGATAACCCATGTCAGATATAGTTCTGTCCCTTAGTATCAGGAAATCGGTGACTTTTCAAGTTCACATGGGCATCCTTTTAAAGGAAGCAAACCCTACAAAACTAAAAAGCCAGAAGCACAGAGCTGCATACTAGAATACAACACAATCAATGTAATCATCAATAAGCAAGTTGAGATAAACATCACACTGACAGGATATGTAGCTGAAGAAGGCCAGAGGAAGAATGACTCAATTTTATTTTTCCCATGGGCAAAGGCAGAAGAGTGTCATCATGAACAAATTAAAGTCCCACCACAAAGCATTTCTACAGTGTGCCATGCCAGAAAGCAAAGGGCAAACCACTAATCTCAACAGATAATAATTAGAAAAAACACTGGAGAAAAAAAGCAGGAATACTAGGATGGAAGGATGTTAGGAAATATCACTATCAATGGTGATGACTCTTCTAGAATGTGCATTTGACTGATTTTATAGGTTGTGATTTTCTCACCGCAAGCATTTAGAATTGGCATTCAAACACTAGGAGAGCCAAGCTTAATTAACTTAGACTTCTGAATAAAGAGACAACCAGAGAATAAAGAGGGACACCCAATGTTATGGCTACAATTTGCTATTCAAACTGCAGAACCATACGTACGGCTGCTTTTATTGCCTTTTCACCTTATCAGCTGAAAACTGTTGCACATCAAGCAAATGATCTCTGTGATCCACATTTTATCCCATTTAGAACTTTCAGCTTTCTGCCTTCCTTCCCTAATCAGTACAATGTATAATTTGGCCCCTGAGATCAGAGACTGATCAAAATGAATGGAGTAGATTCCAGAAGGACAGCTTTGAATAAATAGGATAACGCAAGAGGATAATCAGATTCTCTGAGGACTTCAGAAAACTTTTGGTTTAGACCTGGAATGAGAATGGGAAGAAAAACAACCAATGATAGATAAATGCATGTCTTGTATCTAAGCAGCATGCATGTTTCTATGAACATACACACACGATGCAATAATAAATTCATGACATTCAGGCAACCTATAATCAAATTCAAATCTCCCTGTCTCAGTGTTACAGGAAATCGGTGAGAGTATCTCATTAATCTTCTTCTTGACCATTTTGTTCTAGTCAATCTTCTCATATTGGCTCAGAGCATAATCCTCAAGTGAAATACTGGGTCTTTCCCTCTTGATTTGTCCAAATCTATTCAACCTTCAAAATCCACTTCCTCTGTGCAGGCCTCCTAAACCAATCCTGATTGCTTCCATTTTTCTACCCTTAGCCTGTTTCCTTCATATGATGACCATCATATAATAACTTATACTATTTAATCTTTTAAGTCTATATTTCATCTCCTCAACTAGACTATCTTAATTACTTGGGAGCTAGAGGCTCACAATCCAGTAAGAGACAAAAAGCTAAACAAATTTCTAAAGCACAATGTAAACATGTTTTTAATAGAGATGTATGATGAACAGAATGCTAGATCAGACAGCAAGGTAACTTTCTTTGTGAGACTTGGACAAGATTTGCAGAGGAATTGGCAGCTGACCTGGCTTTTGAATAGTGCTTAGAAGTTTGCCAGATTTAGGGGAAAGAAACCAACATTGTAGGTAAATGAACTGCATGTGTAGGGTTGTGAAATTTCTTGGTGTATTTGAAAGAAAAGTGAATAAATGAATATGCCTGTAGAATTCTAGAGGTTGGAGAGGTAGGGTGACACTGGACTTTATGGAATAAAACAGCTTTTCTCACAATGTAATGGATAGTCATTGAATGTTTCAAGAGGAGCCTAGCCTGGGAAAATAGTATAAAAGCTGAATTGGAAAAAGGTAGGTAAAAAAAGGTAGGTTAAAAAAAATCAGATGACTTGTTACATAACATGTGAATAATTTTAAGGCTTGAATTAAGGCAGAATTGTTAGACATTGGATAAAGGGGATATTTCAGAAATGGAATTAGGAAGTAGAATTGTTGGAACATGAGGGAGAATTGGACCAAGGGGAGAAGAATGAACCTTGAATAAATTCAAAATGTACATACATACTTTGGGAGACTGGACAGATGTTGATGGCATTTATTAAAACAAGGCATTCGGGAAGAAGGGAAGGTGATGAATTGATGTTGGTTGCATTAAGTTCGAAGAACATGTGGACCATCTATAGATGCCCAATAGGAGTCAGAAATGTTTTTTGGAGCAAAATGGGGACTAGAGATGTAGACTGGTAAGCCACTGGTGGTGTCTGAATACATGGATATGAAAGGTATTTCTCAGAAAAAAGCATAAAATAGAAAAGGTCCAAGAATAGATCTTTGGGGAACATTGACAATTTTAAAGGACAGAATGATAAAGAACTATCTGTGAAGGCATCTAAAATTTTTGGAGAGCTTGGAGAAATGATTTTCCCCAAGGGAACAAATGGATAATAGTACTAACTTTTATTGAAAGTTCAAGTAGGATGAGAAGTAAAATGAAGAAATGGCCAAAATGTCAGTGACAATCTTCATGACTATAATAGAGTAGTGGAACAAAAGTCAAATTACAATTTGTTTATTCATTTCATTGAATAATTACTTATTCCATTCCTATTATGTGCCAAACATTATTATAGCCAATAAGAGGTCAAGCAAAAATCCCCACTCTGTGGAGTTTATATTCTAGCAGGGAAAGCAGAGAAATAAGATAAATAACTTAAAGTATGTTAGTGTCAAGAGCTGAAGGAAAAACTAAATCAGAGGAGGGGATAGGGAGCATATGTGTGGGTAAGGTCTCTGAAGTTGTAATTTTAGATAATATAGTTAGGTAAGGACTGCCAGAGTAGGTCATATTTAAGTAAAGACCTGAAAAAATTAAAGACCAATCCAGGAAGACTGAGGACTGAATGGTAGAGGAGGAAGTATTTACAAGACAATGGAGAAATTAATAGTGCAAGTGAGAGAGAACTAACAGTTTTAGCTCCAGGAGAAGTGAGGAGTGCATGGGATTGAAAACACACAATGAAGATGGCACTGGAAAGGGGATGGCTCCTTTTGACTGTGAAACTTCTTGTAAGATTATGTATAAATACAGATATGTTGAAAGTAGGGTGGTAGGAAGTTGGAGGGAACATGCTGGGTGGCCTCTATTTTCCCTCTGAGGTAGGAAAACATTTTCTGCTGCCTGACAGAGCATAGGAAACATAAGTAGTCCAGAGAAAATGGCATTAGAACAATAAGAATGGTGTTCTTATAAAGGGAGTTGACTTCGGCACAAAAATAAAGATGAGGTAGTCTCAAGGTTGTGGCAAAGGTTGGAGAAATATGAATTTGCTATGGCACCAATCAATAAGGTAGGATCTTCTTTGGCAGTGAGAAGCATAAAGGAAGGAAGAAAGAAAACATCAAGTAAAAACAATCCAAGAGATGCCTGGGTGGCTCAGTGGTTGAGCACCTGCCTTCGGCCCAGGGTGTGATCCTGGAGTTCTGGGATCGAGTCCCACATCTGGCTCCCTGCATGGAGCCTGCTTCCCCTTCTGCCCGTGTCTCTGCCTCTCTCTGTGTGTCCTTCATGAATAAATAAATATAATCTTTAAAAACAAAACAAAACAAAACAAAAAACAATCCAAGGTTGAGGATTGGCAAGACAGTGTCACAGGAGGATGTCCATGAGTTTGTCATTAAAAAGTGTTAGGATTAGTAAGAAAGAAAGCATCAAAAAGTCTGAAGAGAAGATAGGAAGCTAGGGAATAGAGAGGGACCTAGAGTTCTTGATGATACACCAGAGGTAATTTAGTGGGCGTGAAGAGGTGAAAGTGATTCGCCAAAGCAGAGTGGAGGTAATGAATGTTGGCTCGAGGAATGTCAGAAACTATGAAGTTATGGTTTCACATGGGTTATCTGCCCAAAGTTAGAGGCAAATTATTTCAGGTGGTTCTTATTTTTCCAACATCCCTTCATGAAATTTTAATTTAAATTTTAGGTAGTTAACATACAGTGCAACATTGCTTTCTGGAGTAGAATTCAGTGATGCATCACTTACGTACAACACCCAGTGCTCATCACAACAAGTGCCCTCCCTAATGCCCAGTACCCATCTAGCCCATCCCCCACCCTCCTCCCTCCATCAACCCTCAGTTTGTTCTCTATCACTAAGAGAATATCTTTTTTTCTGTCAAAACAGATTTATCTGTCCAAACCAAAAATAAGGAGGAGTATAAATCTAGTACGTGTAATATCATTCTAATGGGTCAAAAAACACATTAAATGCCAATTATTAAAAACTTATTACAATAGAACAACAGAAAATATGTTTTATAAATACTATTTGGGGAAAGAATCTTAAAATCTAAAGCCACACTTCAATAAAATAGATTCTCTAAACTGTTGTTAGGCAAAATAGTAGAAAATACATTTAAGTTTAAATAATGACTTTCAAAGTAGAAAAATGCATTAACTCTGGACAAGTAGGATAAACTTATTTAATAAAAGATAACACAAGTCCAACTATACTGCATTGAACCCTGCCTGGTAGGATAATAGAAAAATGTAAAATTGAATTGGGTTAAAAATGATCTTTTTTGCAAATGGACATGTAAAGAATATTTTATACTTGAAGACTGAATAATAGCCAACATGTCTAAGGAAAAATGAAACCATTTATTCAAGTCCACTTTATAGTCTTCTAACCTATGTAATTTCCATTACTGTTATTTTGAGATGTTCTGGCTTAATTGAAGTCATTATTGCCCACAAGTAAATGAAAGTATATTTGCTATTTCATATGTTTGTGAGACTTTCATATATCTTACATTTGATAACTGGTATCCAGACTTTCTTGTATTTACCTTTATAAATCATAGTTCTTAATTGAAGTCAGGATAAGCCTTAAATATAGAAGCATACACTAAACTTTCACCTATGACTTTTCTGTCTTTTCTTACCTGATTGGGACATCATCTGCTATTTAGAAAGTATATATACAAAACTGTCTTTCCTAGCCATTAGTGGGCATGACTTAAATGCACCGCTTGGTGTGCAATTCTCCACTCACGAAAATAACTCCATACAAGAAAGGACTAAAACTGAATGCTTGATGAAGCTGTTATGATGAACCATGCAGGAAATATAGATTTAAAAAAGGATAGAGTTTGAATAAGGAAAACGAGGAACATGTAACAAGCTGGAAGGGTTGAATATCTTTTTTCTTTTCTGGGGCTTCCTTGAGCCCTTCACTGTGTGTGGTTACCTCTTGATTTTAATTTTGTCATCAAAAAGTAAGTTCTCGGGATGCCTAGGTGGTTCAGTGGTTGAGGCCTGCCTTTGACTCAAGGCATGATCCCGGGGTCTAGGATCGAGTCCCACATCGGGCTCCTGCAGAGAGCCTCCCTCTCTCTCTGTCTCTCATGAATAAATAAATAAAATATTTTAAAAAGTAAGTTCTCTGAAAGATGACAGTGACAAGTGAAGAGGGAAAAAAAGAAGTTGATGTTTCTGCCCTTCCCTCTAACCCAGATTGTGTTTCCTATCAGTTTTACATTTTGGGGTCTTTTGGAAATGGTAATCACAACTACAAGATGGAAAAGGCTCTGGGAGCAGGAAAAATAAAGACAAGGGGAAAGGAAGATTTGTGCATAGGAGGTAGGAGGTACTTTGGAGGAGTTTTCCCAGCTTGAATGTGTTTGGGGGGAGGTGTGTATGTGGAAGGGAGTAAAGTCAGCAATAAAGGCATCAAAGGAAGAGAGTAAGTAGTATCCTTTCATTCAGGAAGCATGAGGTGCACAATGTAAGGTTGCGGGACTTGTAGTTTAAAAAAAAAGGTCGCTATTACATATTATCATATTGTGTCCTAGAGACACATTTTACTCACTGCCATTTCAATTCTGACTGGCAATTACCCTTCCTTCTAGAAGCTAAACTGTTAAAAAGCCAAATATAGTAAAGCAGGTCATATGAAAAATGAGCCTGAACAGTCTTTCAGGTTATTCTAGTTTCTACAGGGAACATTTTGCTTCTGCTTCCTTTGGACTTGTCACTCCAGAGACATTTTGTCACCTTAAGGCATGCTTTAAAGTACAGACAGGAAGGCCCATAAAGAGTTTGTCATGGTAAAACATTTAGATGGTAAATATTAGATTCTGAGTACAAAAATATATATATTATGGGTCATAACAGTGTAGTTAATTCCTAAGAGAAGGGGTAATATACGTAGCATAGTTACTCTAGCTGCTCCCAGCATAATAAATTATGCCAATAATTAGTCTTTTGCTTTTAAAAGTCAGTAGGTTGAGAACAGAGGTGTCAACATAGGGGCTTTCTATTATTCATCAATGTTAATGGGTATCAGACAATAAAAGATCATTCTTTAACCATCACCTCAGAAAGATGAGAAAGGATGTTTCTGGCAAATGGTTTTGAAAATTTAGGTAGCAAACCATTAGTGGGTTGTGAAATTAATGTATGGGGTCATGAAAGGTACATTGAAAACAACAGAAAAGAATATGATAGGATAGGGTCAGGTAGGATAGAACAGACTAGGATAGGATAGACTAGAACAGAATAGACAAGAATAAGGTGTCCGTGCATCGTATGTAATGTTTTGTAAACTGTGTTGTGAAATTTTTATTTAATATATATACACACATTATGTGTTTACTGGGTTGCAGTGAAAAACAAATTCTTATTTGGGTCATTGCCAAAAAAGTATGAAAGTTACTGCTTTAGGAGCTACCTCTGCATTTCACAGAGAGTACAGACAAGCTTTACTCATGACCACAGATATGACCAAAAGATTATTATCATCTGAGGGAAAACCACATTTATCTGATTTTCAGGAAAACAAATAATTCTCAACTAGGAAAAATGATATATAGATACATATGAATCTCTAGGATGATTTTATTTTATTTTTTAATATTTTGTTTATTCATGAGACACAGAGAGAGAGAGAGACAGAGAGACAGAGAGGCAGAGACACAGGCAGAGAGAGAAGCAGGCTCCATGCAGGGAGTCCAATGTGGGACTCGATCCCAGGACTCCAGGATCATGTCCTGGGCTGAAGGCAGGCGCCCAACCACTGAGCCACCCAGGGATACCCCTCTAAGATGATTTTAAAAATCAGCAAGATGAACAGTAGAAACATAAAAAGAAAAAAAGCTCTCTCTGAAAACAGACGACAAAAGAGGAAACAACCTAAATGTCTATCAACTAGTTAATAGATAAACAAAATGTGTCATATCCCTGCAATGAACCATTATTTGGCAACTAAACGGAATGAAATGCTGATGTATGGTACGCTGTGGATGAACTTTGAAAACATATGAAGTAGAAGAAGCCAGACACAAAATGCAAAATAGTCTATGATTAACTTCATATGAAATGTCCAGAACAGGCAAACCTATAGAGACAGCAAGAAGATTAGTGGTTTCTTAGAGCTGGGAGATATGGAGGTGGTGGGGTGATCACTAAAGGGTATGGGAGTTTGTTTTTGAGGTGATGAAAATGTCCTAAAATTAACCGTGGTTATGTTTGTACATAGCTGTAAATGTACAGAAGAGCACTAAATTGCACGATATGTGAACTATATCTCAATAAAACTTTTAAAAAGCAGAACAGTATGTTTTCAAAAACAAGAGGTTCATAAGCGATCTGAGTAGTAAACACAGGTCAGAATAAACAACCACTAGGCCACACTATGGTGGTGAGCTACTGTTTTTGCTAGTCAGCATTTTTAAAACTTCTTTAAAAATAAAATTGTACCTTAAGTTTTTATTTTATTTTATTCTTTATAAATTACCCTTCTCCAAGTCTCATGTTTCAAGTAGTGAGGTTGACCCCATTCTTGGCTACACATGTGAGTCTTCAATGGGCCTAAAAAATCAGCTAATCTCTTTCTTCAGGCCAAGGTGAATGGTTCGATGCTGGGCAAAAACTAAACAAAGGGAATAAGAAGCCCTTGGACACTTCTTAAAGTTTTTTGGAAAGAGGAAGATTTTAATTCCCCACTACAAGAGTTTCTGCTCCCATTACAAAGCCTGACAATATAGCTAACAACTATGGAGTAGACTTGAACTAAGAGAGAGAGATAAATGGATTTGGTGACATAAATTGAGCCCTGATCAAGCCATACCTGAATACAAATATACACCTGTAGTCAAACATTCCCCTTGTCCTTAGGCCAGATTGAATTGGGTCATGCTGCTCTCAAAAAGTAAGTGATATACATGCTAATGCATGTGTGTGCACACACTCTGTGCAAACACAGTAAAGAAAAGTACAACATGCATACGTTGTGAGGAGAATAAGTCTTGCTAAAAACTATAAGAAAAAGTAGAGTTCATTTAAAAGTATATCCATCCTCTGACAGTAGCCTCCAATACATGTCTATCATGTTATCAATTCAAGTGCAAAACCACCACCACCTAGTAATCACAGCATATGGAATTATTGCAGAAATGTATTAAAATTAACACAGAAAAATCAGAGGTGCCACTCTCAGTTTCCAACAAAATCAATATGGAAGCAAGTAGGGACTAGGGGAAAAAAAAAGAAGGCAGGGACCTAAGAGTATGGCTCATATAATATATTTAGGTTAATAAAGGCTCACTAAAGATATGTATTTATGGAATGGGCAGATGAGGCAATTATTGTCTGATTCAAAGAGGCACAATAAGGGTCCTTTTGACTAACAAATACATTACCAACTATCTTCACTGCCTGAAATCAATGAATAACTATTTAGACCTCATGTTTATATTAGACAAAGCACTGTGCTAAGTACTATGGGACTGAAAATGAAATACAAGGCATTCTCTTGGTCTCAAGAAGCTTATAGACTAGACAGGGAGATAGGAAAATACATGCACACATGTACAAATGAAAAAGTATAGATAACAGAGAGTTAAAACAATTAGAGACGGTACAAAATTAGATATGAGTACTTCAGGAGTTAAGAAAAGGATGTCATTGTGGGCTAGAATACATAGCAAAAGACTTCTGATGACTCCATAGATGAGATACACCTTGAAGAAGGGATGAGATATGGCTAAGTAAAGAAAAGATTCCATACTATTCTCATCAGAACAACCTAAGTGAAACTAAGAAGTGACAGAAGTGACTATAATAGAATTTTCACATTGGAGAGATTAAGCTGGAGAAATTAAGAAGAGTCAGATTATGAATTATTTTAAATGCCAGAAAGAAAAGTTTAAACACCTTGTAAGAGAGAAAATGGGAATTCCAAGGTTTTAGAATAAAGAAATGTGATTAAAAAAAAACAGAGTTAAACACCATGAGTTTAATATTGAATAGGCCATGGGATGGGAGAGGGAGAGCTTGTTGGAGAAGTTCACTATGATGTCGTTAGTCACTTGATCACAAAGTGATAAAGGCCTGGACTAGGTTGGTGGTCGTGTTAAAAATACTGGGAGTGGATATTGCTGGAATTTCAAAAGTACAATGTATAAAATCTTCCAGATATAAGGAATGAAGCTTGAAGCCTTAGGGTTCAGAGCCTGGAAAGAAAGAAAGAAAGAAAGAAAGAAAGAAAGAAAGAAAGAAAGAAAGAAAGAAAGAAAGAAAGAAAGAAAGAAAGAAAAAGAAAGAACAAAAGAAAGAAAGAAAGAGAGAAAAAGAAAGAAAAGAGGATACAATAAGAAAAAGTAAGATGGCTTTATGGTTGAAGTCTGCAAAATGGAGACAATAAAAGGAAACTGCAGGGCTGAAAGCAACATGTAAGCATTCTCTCCTGGAACTCAGGGGACTCGTTTGGGCTTATTTTTACTGTTGGAAGAATTCAATTCCTTGTGGGTGTAGGACTGAGGTCCTCCATTTTTATTGCTCTCTGCCACTAGACACTACTCTCAGCAATGAGTCCAGTCTCAGGTCTTTGCCCCATGGCTGCCTCTATGACAGCAACAGAGAACCTTCCTCACATCGAATCCCTCTTGCTCTGCAAATCTCTCTAACTTTCCTTTCTGCCACCAGCTACTCAATTCTTTTAAAGGACTCATGCACTTAGGTTAGACCCACCCAAGCAATCTCCCAATCTTAAAGTCAACTGATTACTAACCTTAATTACATCTACAAAATTACTTTTGACATGTAAGCAACCTAATGACAGGAGTAACAGAGTGGAGATCACAGCGGCCATCTTAGAATTCAGCCTGCCAGCTATGCTTTGTGATGACTTCTGAGAATTTCCTTCTTGTAGTGGATGAGCATATTAATTAGGGTTAAGTGCAGCTCTAAGTAAAAGAAAACTATTTCTTAAACAAGATAGAAGTTTATTTCTCCCTCATGAAAATATACTGATTGGTAGTTTAGGGTTGATATGGCAGCTTCATAGTCATTAAATATTACTGACTAAGGTTCCTTCCATTTTATTTTGCCTTCAACCTCAATACATAGATTCCCTCTGTGGCCCCTAACTACTGAGATATCACTATTTATAACATATGTATTTCAGTCAATGGAAGGGAGAAAAGAGGAGAAGGAGAGACCATTATCTTTAAAAAAAAAATCCTAGAAGTTGTGCATATCCTTTCTTCTGATATTCTGTTGGCTAGAACTTAGTCATGTGACCAAATCTAGATTTAAGAGCCCCTGGAAGATTAAACTTTGTTTATTTTGGTGGCCAGAAACCCAGGTGACATTTGTGAGTTCATCATCAAGTAAGAATGGTAAAACAGATTTTGAGGAAAAACTGTCTCTGCTCATTAATGGTTATTAATATGGCTGCTTTTTGTACTTTGTTATTTCATATTTTATTTTTTCTATACATTTTATTGTATCTTTTCTTTTAACTGACATAGTGTATATTTTCTCTGTCACGTATATTGTGTATGCACATTTCTTCTGATAATGTGCAAGTTTTGTATTCTGCTTTTAGTTTTACTGGTCCTATAATGGTTATGTTTGTAGTTATGAGTTTATAAAATATTCTCTATTTATTTATTTATATTTCTAAATCATCCTGTATTTTTGTAGCCAGTATCCAGGGCTGGTAAGGCAAGTGAGGCTCCCAGGGTACAGAATTTAAAAAGACACTCATTCTTTTGTGTAAGTGTAGTGTTGGCACCTGAGATTGCTACCTTAAATTTTGTGCCCTAGGCACCTTGCTTGTCTCAAATTTAATGAGTTCTATTTTTTACCCTGAGGACTTTGTAGGCACTGATTCATGGTCTCTTAGTGCTGAAGATTATTGTCAAGTAGTCTCTTAGCAGCCTTATATATACTTAATCATTCTTCCTGGATGTGCATAAGATTCTTGAAATCCAATTATTTTACCAGGGTGTGTCTCAATGTTCACCAACCTTTCAACACTTTTCCTGGGATATGTTATGCTTTTCAACCTAAAAATTCAAGTCTTCTTTAATTTCTAGAATGTTTCTTGAATTATATCTTTACACATTTTTTTCTTTTGTTTGCTTCTCTTTTTCAGGAATAACCTTTGCACTTAGATTCTTAGATTGGATATCCTGTGCCCATCTTACATAGATTTTCTTCCTATTTCTTTAAAGCTATTTGTTTACTCCATTAATTTTCCTGGCTTGTCTTTGTTCTTCATGCATCTTACTGTATCTTAGGCATTATCTATTCTTTGTGCTGCTTCCAACATTTACTTCATTTTCATGATTAATTTTTACTCTTTTGTTTTCCTCAGTCCTGTTTCATATTTTATTCATTTATGTTGTTTCATTATAACTTTATCACTCTCCTTTGAGCTCTCAGATTTATTTTCTATGTCTTTGGATAGCAGTATATTTTGTTCCTACTTTTTTCTCCTTGGGGGCAATATTTCTCTGGTGAGTGCTTATCTGCCATTTGTTTTTCCTATTTATTTCATTATTTTTCTTGTAGTTCCTTTGTATAGAGTATGTTCTGGTTCCATTTGGGTTACTACTCATCTTTCATGAGGTTAGTTCTTCCTAGACCAGCTATTGGCAGTAGGTCCATGTAGGAGACAGTCAAATGCATTGTTCCTGACTAATAGGAATTCTCCCTGGTTTAGAGTGAAGCTCCTTTGGGCATGGAGTGTGGTGAGTGTGTGTAGGGGTGGAGAGAGGCTCAGAGAGAGACAAAGACTCAGAGTTGTTTTCTCTTTTATTTATTTCCAGTCAATGATTACTGGAAGCTCTAGAGCTACTCAAAACTCAATCCCTCTCCTCTATCATTCCTCAAAATGATTACTGCAAAGATAATTTATGTATGTGTTTCTTGGTTAAGACTTTAATTCCCTTTGGCCCATGAAACTTCTACCAATAATCCTATTCTCCTTTTTCTAAATAAAAGTGTTGGTTTATTTCACGATGTGAGCTGATTACTTTGGGGAAGTATGTTCTGCTTTGTCTGAAAACTAGTCATCCTTAGGTATCTTCCTACATTTCTTGATCGCTGCTGCACTTGGCAGCATTTATTCATTCATGGAGTTCAGACATAAAGTTGTTCCTTTTTCCCATTCTCTTTGTTGTATGTGAGAATTGTAGAGAAAAGAAAGAGCAGGGTCAACTTTACTCTGCCATTTAAGAAATGTAAGTTACTTCTAGATTTTCTTTATGCCAAAATGTCTTTCTTCTCTGCCCATGTGACAGATTTCTACTTATCTTTTGTCTTATCTCAATTGCCAAATACTCTATGAAGCTTTATCTGACTTCCTCAGGATAACGTAAGCACTCTTTCCTCTGTGTTCTCATTGTATTTGGGGGCATAGTTTTAATACAGGACATATTATATCAAATTTTCATTGTTTGCATATCTGTTTTTCCACCAGCCTGAGTTTTCCAGGCAGGGGCCATGATTTATTGGTCTTTTAATCTCCATACTTGCTGGACAAATAGTAAGTGTTCAATAAATTGTTGAATTAGTGAATGAATTCCAATCCTTATTATGTAATGACATAAGAGTTGTCTTTCTAAAGTACAAATCTTATCACATCGACAATTAAATTGGTGGCTCCACATTTTCAGGAGAAAAATATCTGAACTCTTAAGCATAGCTTGTGAGGCTCTTGCAAAATGGCCCCAAATTATCTCCATGTATCATGTTTTATCCATCTCTGTTAACATGCTATTACTTGCCAGATTCAATTTCTTGCCATCTCTAGAATATGCCATGCCCTTTAATGCCTCTGTGCTCATGCACATTCTGTTTGCTCTGCCTGAAACGTTCTTTTTCTTTTCTACTGCGGAGGTTCATATTCATAGCTCAAATATCACCTTCTATGTGAAGCATCCCCAGATTTCCCCAGTTTGTTATTTCATGCTTTATGCTTTCACGGTATGCATTTTGCATACATCTTTCTTATAAAATGTAGTATATCACACCTCATTTATTTATTCATTTGCTTACTCCCCAACCCTGCCCAGTGATTGTGAACTTCTCAAGATGAGGGAGAATGTCTAATTGTTCCCTTCAGGGTCCCCAGTCCTTTGTACATGGCGGGTGGTTGACAAATGCTCTTTTTAAGAAAGACTTTTATTTATTTATGAGAGAGAAAGAGAGTGCAAGAGAGAGCACCTGAGCAGGGGGGAGTGGTAGAAGGAGAAGGACAAGCAGACTCTCTGCTAAGTAGGGAGACCCATGCAGGGCTGGATCCCAGGACCTGCGCTGAAGGGCAGACACTTACCCGACTGAGCCACCCAGGCGCCCTGGCAAATGGTTATTGAATAAATAAATTCTAGTGCTGAACATACTTTAAAAAATGTTAACAGATGTTTTCACTTTAAATTTTAAAAAGCATTTTTTCCTACTTCTATCTTCACAGACCCTTCAAATGACTTTATTCACGGAATCAATTCTGGACATAAATAATGACTTGCAGGAATCATTTGATGAGCTTGCTCTTATAGAACTGTTCCACTACTTGGCACTTGCCCACGAACCTGCATTTGAGTTTTTCCAAGTATTGTTTATTTCAGTAATCTTGACTAATGAATTGGATCGACCACACTGTGATCCAATCAAACCCGTGGTGATTGGCTGTCTTGACAATTGGAAAAAAATATTGATCTTATTCTGGTCAATTGGCCTAGTAGTATAAAGATAGGCTAATAATGCCATCAGAATTACTTTTATCAACACCATTAGGTCTAAGAAAGCAAGCTGCTAAGTAGAAGGCCCATGACCACATTTGTTTTTAGTCATCTGTCCCCTCACATCTCCCCAGATCTTTCCTGTAACAGGTGCCGGACTACCAAAGGGAATTTAAAACTGTTTAGTAACATAAAAAGTCTCACATAATGGTAATAATGTTTCAGACAGTATCTGAAATAAAGCAAATTCAAATATTGTAGGAAATTATGTTTAAGGCATCAAATTGATCTTTTTCTCCTTTTAATTCACTGGCATATACAGCATGTTGCTAATTATATAGGGAGATCTTGTCATAATGGCTTGGTCTATGGTAGATTAAGATTGCAACATTTATAATTGATAGTCCAATCATATATATATATATACACACACACATATATATAAAATACATTTTTCACGTTTAGAAGAAGTTTCCCAGAAGAAATTTCTTTCCCTTCTGAATCAACAAAACTAAATTTAACTGAGTTTCATATTAAAATTCATCCTTTTGCAAATAAGTTCACCATTTCTAACTTAATTGTTTAATGTTTTGGCTAGAGGCACCTGGAAATTTAAACATTTCTGGAGTGTAGATGAATAATTAAACATATGAAGGCTTCAATTTGGTATGGGATTCATTACGTAGGAAAACATTTACTATTATTTTAATATATATACAATCCCCAAAATGTATAAGAAAATTTGAGGTTCATTTCTTTATTAGTCTCATAATAACTATTGAGGTGTAATGTTAATATAATAAAACCTTAAGTTGTAGAAAATATGTGGCATAAATATAACCAGTAATTTAAATATTGTTCATAGTGCACTACTTTAAGAAACGATCCTGTTTCGAGAAAGTATTTGGTTTTCTTACATTCATATCCCTCTTGGGTTAATTAAAAATGTTATTTTATCATATCCATGTTGGAAAATGTGACATTTAACACAACTAATTTATTTAACAGAAAAAGACGAACAAATTGCTGACCTAATTTTTCTGCCACACATTTTGCATATTTGTATTTCACACCTATCACATAGAATAAGAGTTATATGATGAAACAATTAAACATTGTAAGAAATTAGAAACAACACTAAATAATTTTTCTTTCAAAAACCACAAATCTCCTCTTTCCTGTAGATGGGTGGTAAATTTTAATTGCACTAGAAATAGGGCCCACCTTAAATAAAGGCAAAAAGCAAAAGTAACCAGTTATTAAAATCATAAATTTGAGGGCATGGTAATTATTTGCATTATAATGTGACCAGATTTTCTAAGATTACTTTATCTCATGCAGAGGTAAAAGTGGGAAGTGATTTGCAGACAATGCTCTAGAAACCTGCTTCATGAATGTACTAAGAGAAACTGCAGTCTCCAACAGAGCAGTGAAAAATCTACATTCAACAAGTTTAGTAAGTACTCACATGTACCATGATAAGACAGCATCACTGTACACTCGAGTTATAAGACCTCAAAGCATATTATTGGAGAATGATTTTCTGGAGCAAAATAAAAATTGAACTGGCATGGAGAGGGAAAGAGCCAGAACAGTGAAGAACAAGCAGCAGTCTTTTCTCATCCATACCAGGACTATGTAATAAATTACCCTCTTCTCTCTCATACTGTCAAGAGAAAACGATGTTTAGATTAAACCTTGCTAAGGCCTAAAAGGATAATTTGTCAGTATTTTCTAGTTTACTACCAATGCAGTATTGATTTGCTAGGGCTCTTCTTTCTATTTTATTTACACTAATTCAATCTGGAACAACTGAAACCTAACTTCTTAGAAAGCAAGATATTTCTTTATTTTAAGTCTCATAGGCCAAAGGTATAAGGTACAAGAAAATATGTCCAAATTATCCTCTCTAGTTCTTGTGAGTAAAGACTACCATCTACGTTGGAGGCAAAGTATTTCCAAAGAAAAGCACTTTTCTGCTGAGTTTTACTTTGGGCTAATTTCTTTTTATAAAAGTATGGTTCTTAACGTGATAAAAAGAAAAAAGTCCCAAATGACTCTAGTTCTAAGCAGCTACTTAGAAACAAGAAGTAAACCAGAAAGGGAGCCCGATGCGGGACTTAATCCCGGGACTCCAGAATCACGCCCTGGGCTGAAGGCAGATGCCCAACTGCTGAGCCACCCAGAGATACCCTGTTATTTCTTAGCCTTTAAACCAACTACCCTGGGATCCCTGGGTGGCGCAGCGGTTTGGCGCCTGCCTTTGGCCCAGGGCGCGATCCTGGAGACCCGGGATCGAGTCCCACATCGGGCTCCTGGTGCATGGAGCCTGCTTCTCCCTCTGCCTGTGTCTCTGCCTCTCTCTCTCTCTCTCTCTATGACTATCATAAATAAATTTTATTTTTTTATTATTTTTTTTAATTTTATTTATGATAGTCATACAGAGAGAAAGAGAGAGAGGCAGAGACACAGGCAGAGGGAGAAGCAGGCTCCATGCACCGGGAGCCTGATGTGGGACTCGATCCCGGGTCTCCAGGATCGCGCCCTGGGCCAAAGGCAGGCGCCAAACCGCTGCGCCACCCAGGGATCCCCATAAATAAATTTTAAAAAAAAATTAAAAAAAAAGAAAGAAAATCTTTAAAAAAAATAAAATAAACCAACTATCCTGACTATAAAGTTCTCCTACAATACTTATTTGACTTGTAGTCTAATTGTGACTGAATATGGTTATGTCTACATGCATTGATTTGGCCTATCAGTTGCAGCCTTTTCTCCATGCACAAATTCATTTGAATATTCTACCTATAGCAGCCAGTACTGTCATCACAAACTGAAACTAAATGAATCTAGGAAACAGAAAATAGGTCTGACTGATTCAACTGTTAATAAAGAAGTTTTAAAATTACTGACTTTATTGAGCTGACTGACCATCTCATTCAGAAACCAAATTGCTTTACACCTATAGACATAGACCTAAAAAATCAATTGTGCAAAAAAAAAATAGTTCACATCAATTAAAAATGATTATTCGGTTCTATATAAAGGCACAGCCAAAATGTATATACCAAGAATTACATATTTATACTTATTTTTTCATTCAAAAACATTTGATGAATATCTACTAAGTGTTGAGAACTATTCTATGAGCTTTAAAGAGTTCAGTGAACAAAACAGTCAAGGATCCCAGCCCTTGTGGAACTTACAATTCTGAAGGGGGAAACAGAGAATAAGCAATAATCATAGTACCTACATAGATTATACAGAAGATGATATATGCTATGGAAAAGAAAAGGTAGGGCAGGGTAAAAGGTACTGGGACTTTGGGGGTGGGAGTTAAAGTTGCAGTATTATATAGTATGGGTCAGAATAGGCCTCTTTGAGGAGGAGACAGCTGAACAAAGTTTTGAGGACCTGTGAGAGTTAAATATGTGATAGCTGGTAGAAGAGAGTTCCAAGCACAGGAATCAGCTAGAACAAAGAACAAAGTCCCTAAGGCAGATGTGTGCTGAAAGGTTTTTTTTTTTTTAGATTTTATTTATTTATTCATGAGACACACACACACACACACACACACACACACAGAGGCAGAGACACAGGTAGAGGGAGAAACAGGCTTCATGCAGGGAGTCCAAAGCGGGATCCTATCCCAGGTCTCCAGGATCACACCCTGGGCCAAAGGCAGCGCTAAACCACTGAGCTACCCAGGGTTTTGTTTTGTTTGAGACTGACAAAGATGCCAATGTGGCTAGAACACAGCTAACAAGGGAAAATGCAGAAGGAAGTGAGGTCAGAGAGAAAGCTAGATCATGGAGGGCATTTAAGACCACTGTAAATATTTCACTCTGTGAAATGAGAAGCCCTTGCAATAGTTTTAGCAGAGTCGACTTGCATTTTAAAAGGATCACTCTGGGAAGCAGAGAGAACTGTTAGAGGCTACTGAATTAACCCAGATGACAAATGCTAGTGGCTTGGATGAAGGTGGTATAGCGCTGGAGTTGGTAGTGTTTGCTGATAGGATTTAAGGTATGAGAACAAGAGAGCTTTCAGGAGGACTCGAAGGTTTTTGTCCCAAACAAATGGCAGGATGGAGTTTCCATCAACTGAGATGGGCAAGTTTGCAAGTGGAGCAATTATTTCAGCAAATATAAACTTGCCGAATAACAATGAAACTAAAGGATATTATCTTAAATAGACTAGTTTTGCAGTTACAAACATCAAAATGAATGGAAATCTTGGACCACAAATTTTTATTTGATAGTGGCTATAAGAGAAGGAGGCAAACCATAAGAGACGCTGAACTGTAGGAAACAAACTGAGGGTTGCTGGAGGGGAGGTAGAGGCAGGGGAGGAATAATTGGGTGATAGGGATTAAAGAGGGCATTTGATGTAAGGACCACTGGGTATTATATGCAACTGATGAATCACTAAATTCTACCTCTGAAACTAATAAAAAATTTGAAAACAAAATGTCAAAAATATGGACGTTGGTGAATAAGGAAATGCTATTTAAACTCAGTCACTTGGCATAATAGCCATTTATTCATGGAAACACAATTATGTGTATGCTGTTGAAATTGTTAAATGGCAAATACGCAAGTACACGTGTTTGATTTCAAAGGAAAATAATATGGTATATATTACATGAAAGGTTTGAAATTTGCAGCTGTTTTTTTTTTTTTTTTGAAAGGCTAATTTTGTCAGACAACTTTGAAACAGAACTGCTGGCCCAGTGTATAACAATACTTCCATGTCTTGTTTCCTGTGTAAGACAGAAACTTGTTCTCCAAATACAGCTTTTTCAAGTAAACATGGTATGTCTCTTCCACATATAGAGCTCTAATTTCATGTTGACAATCAGAATGAGCAGGTGACTTAATAGTAAAGACCAAAATATTACCCTTAGTCTAATAGATTTCTCACTTTGTTTTTAGAAAGAACACACACCAAAAAAAGCTGTGTTAAAGAAAGAAATCAAGAACTAAATCTAGGGATTGCCATAAAGGGAATATTTTATAATCCTATGCTTATAAGGAAGGAGGGGTTTTTTTCATTTCTTTTAAATCATTGGAAAGAGCTCTGTAAGCAACAATTATTGGTTATTTTAAAAGGTAGTAGAGAAAGCGAGTTGGATTCAGTCCTTGCTGATATCATTCTTATTTTATTTAGTTTTTAATTATGTTAAATTAAAAATTTTAATAACACATAGTACGAAGTTCTAAGGGGACAAAAGAACGCATATGAAAACAAATCTTTCTCCAACCCCTGCCCACAGTCACCTAGTTCCCCTCCATAAACAATCAAAATTACACATTTATTGTGAATACTCCCAGAGAAATTCTACGTATATGCAAGCACATATATATGTAGCTCTATTAAAAACTACACGTCAGAGTGCCTGGGTGGCTCAGTTGGTTAAGCATCTGCCTTCGGCTCAGGTCATGATCTCAGGGTCTTGGGACCAAGCTCTACATCAGGCTTCTTGTTCAGCAGGGAGCCTGCTTCTCCTTCTCCCCCCTGCTTGTGCTGTCTCTCACTCCCTCTCTCTCCTTCAAATAAATAAATAAAATCTTTATTTTTTTGTATATATTTTTTATTGGAGTTCGATATGCCAACATATAGCATAACACCCAGTGCTCATCCCATCAACTGCCCCCCTCAGTGCCCATCACCCAGTCACCCCAACCCCCTGCCCACCTCCCCTACCACTACCCTTTGTTCGTTTCCCAGAGTTAGATGTCTCTCATGTTCTGTCACCCTCACTGATATTTCCCACTCATTTTCCCCCCTTTTTCCTTTATTCCCTTTCACTATTTTTTATATTCCCCAAATGAATGAGACCATATAATGTTTGTCCTTCTCCAACTGACTCACTTCACTCAGCATAATACCCTCCAGTCCCATTCACGTTGAAGCAAATAGTGGGTATTCGTTGTTTCTAATGGCTGAGGAATATTCCATTGTATACATATACCACATCTTCATTATCCATTCAACTTTTGATGGACACCGAGGCTCCTTCCTAAAATCTTTTTTAAAAAAACTACACATCAAGTATAGTGTGCTAGACATCAGGTTTTAAATTGGAGGTTATGACCTATTAGTGGTTATGAAATAAATTTACTGGATCACAATTAGCACTACAAAGACATGAAATAAAATGGAATAAAAAATGTCAGAGTATGTTGTTCATAGTAAGGGTAGGTATTGTCTTGTAAAATTTTTGTTGCTAATTTTTATTTTTATTTATACATTCATTATGAACTGGGTCACAATGTAAAAAGTATTTTTTTTTCTGAGTCACAAAAAAGCCACTGCTACACACAATGATTCAAACCCTGTGGCTTTTGTTTAATGATGTATGTTGAAGATCATTCTACTTCAATACACAGTTATCTCATTTTGTTCATGTTAAATTTATGAAAAATAAAAAAAATATTTCAGATATCTACAAAAGGGTATAAAAGCAATAATACTATAACACCCATGTACCCCCACCACATAGTTTAAGAAATAAAATGCTACAAATAAACAAATATGGCATCAATAGAGTTGAAATAGCTCTATGCAATTCTTCCTAAACCGTTCCACTTCTCCTCCCATCATGTATATCTCCTTCTTTGTATGGCTGCAGAGTATTCCACTGCATAACTGTACCATAAATTATTCAAGGAGCCTTCTAATCATGAACATTTTCATCGATATCCTTGAATTTTTGATATTTCAAACAATACTACTGTAAACGTCCTCATACCTATCACTGCATACTCATTCAATACCTGTAGGATAAATTCTGCCAAGTAAAACTGCTGAGTCAAAGGAGGTAGACTTTTTGCTAGATTTTGTCAAATTTCCTCTCATAGAGACTGTATCTATTTATATTTATGTTATCAACATTTCATACACACTTATCAACAAAGCATATTACCAACTTATTATTATCAATGTGATAGGTGATAAACGATAACTTATATTTCTATTAAGCATTTCTCTTAGAAGTAAGGTAAACATTTTTCATATGTTCAAGAACCATTCTCATTTATTTTCTATGGGCTCTATCAATTGTTTTTCATCTTATTGTTGGGGCTTTTTCTTATTGAGTGCAAGTCCTTTTTATATAAGAGGAAATTAACTCTTTGTTTCTGGATGCTATAAATGTAGCATGGCAACATTTTTGTTGACAGCTGTTTTCCTGTGCTATATCTAGAAAAGCGTCTCCTACTCTGAAGCCAGGAAAAAAAATTCTCCCATATTTCCTTCTAGTAACTATCTCCACTTTTAAATTTCAACTCACCTAGAATTCATTTCAGTGTAGGGAGAGGTAGAAAACCAATATTATTGTTGTATAGATAGCTACTCAATTGATCTAACACCTTTTTAAAATAATTCATGTTTTCCCTTTTAACAACATGCCATGATTAACATATTCTATATTCCTATCCGTATTTGGGTCCATTTCTTGGTTTGCTCTTCCATTCTAATACCTTCTTTATTCACCTACTAGCATCACACTAGTATAATTAAAATGAATTTAAATACATTTTAATAACTGGCAAACTTACTATCACAACATTATTTTTCCCCAAATATTTTCAGTGTTCTCAGATTTTTTTTTTGTTCTTTTCCATTTGAACATTAGAGCCAAAAAGTCAGTGTTTTTACAAGGCCAATTGATAATTTTATTGGAGGCATGTTAGAATTACAGATTTAGGGAGAATTTGATGATGCTGAGATTTACTATCCAAGAATAGGGTATAGCTTTCCGTTTATATGTTTCCATGTTCCTGGATAGCATTGTAGTGTATGTGTGTACGTGCATGTGTGTAGTCTTTACTTTTTAATAGTTTGTTCCTGCCACTTTTTTATTATTATTATTTATGATAGTCACACACACACACACACACACACAGAGAGAGAGAGAGAGAGAGAGAGGCAGAGACACAGGCAGAGGGAGAAGCAGGCTCCATGCACCGGGAGCCCGACGTGGGATTCGATCCTGTGTCTCCAGGATCGCGCCCTGGGCCAAAGGCAGGCGCCAAACCGCTGCGCCACCCAGGGATCCCTGTTCCTGGCACTTTGATTGTCACCATTACATTGTAAGTTAAACTAATTTATTCAACTATATTTTCTAATTGGTTGTGGTCTATATAGAGAAAAAAATATTAATTCGGTGTGCTAATGTTGTACCAAATTAGCTTACTGAATTCTTATTGTTTGTATTCATTTGTTTGCTTTCTTAAGGTTTTTGTAAACATAGTTATATAATCTACCAGTAATTTACTTCATTGCTTTTTTTAAAGTTTTTTAACTTTTTATTAAAAAAAGATTTTATTTATTTATTCATGAGAGACACACGCAGGGAGAGAGAGAGGCGCAGAGACAGGCAGAGAGAGAAGCAGGCTCCACACAGGGAGTCCGTTGCGGGACTCAATCCCCTGTCCCCTGGATCATGCCATTCACCAAAGGTGGCGCTAAACTGCTGAGCCACCCGAGCTGCCCTACTTCACTGCTTTTAATTGTCTTCCTCTTATAATACAATTTTCTAATGGTGACAGTTGCAACCTTCATAATAAGTTTACAGTAGTTGGTGAAAGTGGACATTCTTGTTTTGTTCTTGACTCATAGAAATCCTTCTAGTGCTTCCTCACTTAGAAAATTGGGTTTTATGATTTTGCATGACATCATGTTACAGAATTATATATATTTAATTATAAATAATTATGTTTATTTATGTATATGATTATATAGTTCTGTTATATATGCTATTATAATTATGCTTATAATGCAGTATAAATTATAATTATATAATACATAACTATAATGTAATAGTTAATTATGATAGAATATATAATAGAATTATATCTAAGAAATTAGATTTATATAAATACATGGGTATATTTAAATAAGAATATCAAAAATTGATGATCAGCAGTATAGTATAGTATTTAAATGCAAGGGTTTAGAATCAGACTGCCTGGGTTTGAGCCTGGCTTTGCCACTTACAAGCAAAGTGATTTTACTTTGTTTTACCTCAGTTTCTACATATATAAATGCAATCATTATTAGTACCTAAGTCATGGAGCAGTTGTGAGAATTAAACTCATTAATATCTGTAAAACACCTAGAATGGTGTCTGCAGAGAGTAAATATGTGTTTACTATTAAATACAACTCTGGATTTTATTAAATGTCTTTAGCATCTAAGCAATTTTTCATATGGTTTATCTATTCATATAGTAAATTATATTAACAGATTTCTTCTTTTTTTAAAGATTTTATTTATTTATTCATGAGAGACACAGAAAGAGAGAGAGAGGCAGAGAGAGAGTGAGAGCGAGAGAGAGAGAGAGAGAGAGAGGCAGAGACCTAGGTAGAGGGAAAAGCAGGCTTCATGCAAGGCCGGAGCCCGATGTGGGACTCAATCACGGATCCCGGGATCACACCCTGAGCCAAAGGCAGACACTCAACCGCTGAGCCACCCAGGTGTCCCAGAGTAACAGATTTCTTAAGAATGAACCATCCTTGCATTTCTAGTGTGAATTGCACTCAGTTATAGTGTATTATTCTTTTACTCTATCGCTGGACTTTGTTTGCCAGTATTTTATTTAAGAAGTTTGCATCAATATTCACAAGTACAATTGGTTTGTAGACATATTTCAGAATTTCTTTTTCTGCTGTAGATCTAAAAGCTTTCTTGCTTCCAATTTTTTTTTTAAAGATTTGGAAGCTTTCACTTGTGTTATGCTCTGAAAATATTTAAGGAGCATTGAAATGATATGTTCCTTAAAAGATTGGCAGATTTTGCTGATGAAACTAATTTGGCTCCTTGTTTTGGTTTGAGTAGTTCTTTGGCAATTTTATTTCTGTCATATAAATTAGAAAGTTCAGATTTTCTCTATCTTCTAGGGCCAGTTTTGGGCATTTATATTTTTCCTACAAAATCATCCCCCCCACCGAGGTTTTCAAGTGTATCTTCAAAGAGGTACACAAAGTAGTTTCTTAGGAGTTGTTCAATTTCTTCTTTATCTGTAGTTATTATGACATGCTTTTTTTATCTCCTCTCCTTTTCTTGATTATCTATTTAATTGCCCCCCATGAAATGACTTTCAGATTTATTCATTAGTTCTAGATTTTTAATAAAATATAACCAGAAAAATCAGTTCAACTAACAAATCAGGAAATATCATTAGAGAAAAAGGAGATAATAAAAGGTTCAATTCCAGAATCAATAAGTGACATGTAATTTTAAACAGTTTCATTTTTTGACTTTTCATCAAAAAATTGGGAAAATATTTTTAAGTCTTTTTTTAAAAAAATACTTTATTTATTTATTCATGAGAGACACAGAGAGAGAGAGGTAGAAACATAGTCAGAGGGAGAAGCAGGCTCCATGCAGGAAGCCTAATGTGGGACTCGATCCCGGAACTCCAGGATCATGCCCTGAGTCAAAAGCAGACGCTTAACTGCTGAGCTGCCCAGGCGTCCCTGCAAAAATATTTTAGAGGAAATCATCTAGTATGAGTGAAAGAACAATGAAACTGCTACTTTCATGCTTTGCTAATAGGGAGCATGAATTCAGAAATAATTTTATAATTTGTATCTTGGATCTTAATGTAAATGTTATCAAACCCAATTTTTTTCTTTTTTAAGGTTTTATTTATTTATTTGAGACAAAGAGAGGGCACAAGTGGTGGGAAAAGGCAGAGAGAGATGGAGAAGCAGACTCCCCAATGAGCAGGAAGTCTAATATAGGGCTCCATCCCAAGACCCAGAGATCATGACCTGAGCTGAAGGCAGATGCTTAACCAACTGAGCCATCCAGGCACCCCCAATTATTTTCTCTGTAGAAATCATAAGGAATCAGAACCAGACCATAGCTTTGATCACAAAGATATCTATTGTAACATTTTTATAGTAGTGAAATACTAGAAATGCTAATATCCAAAAATAAGGTATAGTTAACAAGGATCATTGGCTTCGATTAAATTCAGCCACTGAATTCAAATCTACTGTCAGCCTGTTCTTTTTTTTTAAGTTTTTATTTTTGTATTATTATTATTTTTAATAAATTAATTTTTATTGGTGTTCAATTTACCAACATACAGAATAACACCCAGTGCTCATCCCGTCAAGTGTCCCCCTCAGTGCCCGTCACCCATTCACTCCCACCCCCCGCCCTCCTCCCCTTCCACCACCCCTAGTTCGTTTCCCAGAGTTAGGAGTCTTTATGTTCTGTCTCCCTTCCTGATATTTCCCACACATCTCTTCTCCCTTCCTTTATATTCCCTTTCACTATTGAATGAATGAGAACAAATGAATGAGAACATACACTGTTTGTCCTTCTCCGATTGACTTACTTCACTCAGCATAATACCCTCCACTATTTGCTTCAACGTGGATGGAACTGGAGGGTATTATGTCAGCCTGTTCTTTGCAGCTTTGAAGCCAGGCACTGATTGCTCCTCTCTAGCTGTAAAAGTCCTAGATGGCATCTTCTTCCAATAGAACATTGTTTTGTCTACATTAAAAATCTGTTGTTTAGTGTAGTTGTCTTCACTGATGTTGTCAGCCAAATCTTCTGGATACCTTGCTGAGGCTTCTACATCAGCACCTGCTGCTTCCCCTTGCACTCTTATGCTATGGAGACGGCTTCTTTCCTTACCTCATGAAACACCCGCTGCTACCTCCAAACTTTTTTTTTTCAGTTTTCTTACCTCTCTCAGCCTTTATAGAATTGAAGGGAGTTAAGGCCTTCCTCTGGATTAGGTCCTGGCTTAAGGGAATGTTGTGATTGTTTTGATCTTGTATCTAGACCATTCAAACTTTCTCCCTAATAGCAATAAGGCTATTTTGCTTTCTTATCATTTATGTGTTCACTGGAGTAGCACTTTTCATTTGTTTCAAGAACTTTTCCTTTACATTCACAACTTGGCTAACTGGTGCAAGAGGCCTAGCTTTCAGCCTATCTCAGCTTTCAACATGCCTTCTTCACTAAGTCTAAACATTTCTTACTTTTCATTTAAATGAGAAACATGATACTTTACCTATCACTTAAACATTTACAGGCTGTTGTACATTATTAATTGTGCTAATTTCAGTATTGTTGTGTTTTGAGGTATAGGGTAGCTGGAAGAGAAGGAGAAAGATGGGGGACTGGGCAGTCAGTGGAGCAGTCAGAAGACACAACATTTCTTGATTAAGTTCACCATCTTATATGGGCATGGTTTGTGGTGCCCCAAAACAATTACAATCAAAGGTCGCTGATTATAGACCACTATCACAAATATAATGAAAAAGTTTGAAATTTTGCACCAAAATGTGACACAGAGATACAAAGTTAGGAATGCTATTAAAAAAAAATGGTGCTATTTGCTTCAATGTGGATGGAACTGGAGGATATTATGCTGAGTGAAATAAGTCAATCGGAAAAGGACAAACATTATATGGTCTCATTCATTTGGGGAATATAAAAATTAGTGAAAGGGAATAAAGGGAAAGGAGAGAAAATGAGTAAAAATATCCATGAGGGTGACAAAACATGAGAGACTCTTAACTCTGGGAAACGAACAAGGGGTAGTAAAAAGGGAGGTGGGCTGGGGGTTGGGGTGACTGGGTGATGGGCACCAAGAGGGGCACTTGGTGGGATGAGCACTGGGTGTTATGCTAATTGTTGGCAAATTGAACTCAAATAATAAAAGAAAGAAAGAAAGAAGAAGAAAGAAAGAAAGAAAGAAAGAAAGAAAGAAAGAAAAGAAAGAAAAAAGAAAAAAAAGAAAAAAAATGGTGCTAATAGACCTGTTCAAAGTAGGGTTGCCACAAACTTTCAATTCGTACCAAACACAGTATCTGTAAAGCACAATAAAACAAGATATGCCGGTACTGTCATTTATTCCTAGTGAGTATATGCTCAACCATATTTTTTCTTATATTTTCTAACCTCTTAAAAAATCTATTGGGGCACCTGGGTGGCTCAGTTGGTTAGTGTCCACCTCTTGATCTCACCTCAGGTATTCATCTCAGGGTCATGAGTTCAAGCCCCACATTGGGCTCCATGCTGTGCATGAAGCCTACTCAAAAATTTTTTTAAAAAAATCTATTGATAAGCTAATTCTGTAAGTACATTAACTCATTTTGGCTTCTTTCACATTATTTAATGTACTAAAGAAATAAGTGGTTAAACATATCAAGATCAATTACAAAGACTAAAAAATAATTCTAATTTATTTTAATGTCTACATTATTCATACTATATTTCACTTCTTTTATATTCAAGTTTGATTTCATGTAACTATATCCATGACGTACACCACATGTATACATTCCATACATTTAGATTTATTATTTGTATGTAGATACTCATATTCTAATTCAAAATTAAAATAAATTTTCAGGCAGTTTACTTTAGAATTGGGGACACTATAATGTTGTTGATAACTATATCTTTATCTATCTACCATCCATCCATCTTCCTACATATACTTCCATAAGTCGTAAAGTATAGATGATTGAATTTGATCACTTAAAAAAATAGAGCTCTACAACTACATACACAGACACATCCTATAAACCTATTTCAAAAGGCAAATGACAAACTAAGAAACATGCATAATATGTGACACCAAGGATTTTTAACATTCATATATGAAGTGTTCTTGAAAAATAGTAAGAAATATAAACATTCAGATAGAAAAATGGGTGAAGGATGTCAACAGACATTTCAGAGCAAAAGAAATGCAAATTGTCCATTAACATATAAAAAGATGCCCAAGATCACTCATAAATAAAATGCAAAATAATAGCACAAAAAGATACCATATTTCATCTAGCAGATTGGATATTAGAAATCTTTTTCATCATCATTGTCAGTGTTGATAAGGATATGGGAAAACTGGTGCATTAGCAGGAAGATAAATTGGTTAAGGGGTAAATTTAGTAATATCTATAAAAAATGCTAAATGTACATATCCCTGCCCCATCATTTCTGCTTCTAAGAAATTATCCAACAGGTGTGCAAAAAGATGTATACAAAGATGTTAAGTACAGCACTGTTTTTAATAAAGTGTTGGAAACCTATATATATCTGCAAATAAGGGAACTAATTAAATACAAAAATGGCACAGTAGCAGAATACTACACAACCATTCAAGAGCAAGACAGATCCATACTACAAATATAGGCGAATGTCTGAGATAGAATATTAACTAGAATAGGTTAATTAGACTTTCTATAAGATTTTCTCCCATTTGTACATATACAGAACATTTGGGAAATGATGCACAATACACTGTTAACACTGACTACCTCTCAAGAGTGGCACCTGAAGGGTGAAAGGGAGAAAGGTTTTTCACTTTAAACCTGTTTTTACTGTTTTAATTTTTAAGCCTCCAGCTGATAGTACTTCAATACAAAAAAATACTAGTGAAAATAGCCTACAAAAAAAGAAAATGTGAGCTTATTCTATTAAACTTTATAATGGCTTGAATTTCCATAAAATCAAAATTGTTTTCAATTGTAAGAGTATCACAGTTACCACAGAAGTGTCTCACCCACACATAAAGTAATCTCAATGACTTACACACTTCCTCTGATCGTGTAACATCTCCAAAGGAGCCATTACAAAGTCAACTGCACTGTCTTATACATGCCTAATGGGTCCACCAGAGCCATTAGGATGTCAGTTATATGGCAGGGCTCCTGCCAAAGCTATTACCAAGCCATTGCATTGTTTCACACACTTCCTTTGACATTCAGATGGTTCCCAAGGAACTGTTATCATTGCTATGGAAGTGTCCTGTATAACTTACATTATCAGGGGAAAACAAAAAAGCAAAGGAAAGAAATGCAAAACAAATAAACAAATTCCCTCCATTAAATGCACACGAATGGCCCCACATGGTCAAATATCAGAAGGAATGAGTCCTCATTTGGGTATAACTATTACATGTCATTCAAGAAACCCAGGTGTTAGGCTAGCTATTTTTTCCCAACTCCTGCTGTTCCAATGAAGCAATTTAGGTTCTGAGAAGAACATATGCATGGCTATGATGGTATGGTGTTTATTGGTAGCACATGGTATATTGCCAGGTTTCTGTTGTATGCAGCACAGAAACAATAGGGAACAGTACTGGCGGATTTTTTTGGCTATTACCGGGTTATATCAGATAATCCTTTACCTGTAAAGTTCCTGAGCAGCATATAGGGAGCTCCGCTGTCCAACAATCATGGAAATCAACAGGGCTTCTGGGTAATTGAAATCCCAGCTCTACTTTAAGGGGCTACTACAATGTCAACAAGGAAAACAATAGTACAAGTTAACCTTCAGCCAGGTCTGAAGTACTTCACTGAATTTCTTCTCACAGTCTTCTATTCTTGGCAGAACAAGATTGTTGACTACTGAAATGATGCACTCTTTAAGGTAAGATGAGTGTACGGCATTTTATCCAGATTGAAATGAGGAGAAAGTAGGCTGAACTCTGTTTGGCTAGAGTGTCCTGGGACAATAGAGGTTTCAGAAGTCACATGGCAGGTCTGACTAATCCTTGCTAAGAGAGCCTTTACCTGGTAGCACTTACCCCACAATACATACATAACAAATTCTTCCTGAGTGATAGATAATCACCACAAGTAACATTTACTGTGCATTTAACATATGACAGGTACACTGTGAAGAGCAATATATTCATTTTCTCATTTAATCCTCACACACACACAAACTCCATAGGTAATGTCTCCACTTGACAGACAAGTAAACTGAGGCTTAAAGAGCTTTAGTTACCTGTTCAAGGACACACAGCAGGTAAATGGCTAAACCAGGGCACAAATCTAGGTCTATCTTATACTGTAGATCATGTTCTTAACCACACACTTTACAGAGAGCATGGTTTATCTAGATTGCATTAATATAACCATTTTGCTCCAACTAATGGTTTGAGATCACTTGTGTTCCCATAGCAAGCATGCATGTCTTTATCACAGTACTAACTGGATTGTATTAAAATTAGCTCCTTCTCCTAATAGACCTCTTTGGTTATATGTGCCCACTCGACTCTGACAGCCCTGCATTAAGAACTGCTCCAAGAATCCAATGGCTGGGTTCCCACAAAGCAACATTTGTATTACTGACCTCATTCCCTGAGTGCAGCTGATGGAACCAGTAGTAGACATCTGACTCAAGCTGGGAAAATTATTCTGTTCACTTGGAATTTAGAAATGGTACTGTAAAATATTGGGTTAATTTCAACTACTTTCCTGAACAAAAGAAATATAAACTGAGCGATTGTATGAGGTTTTAGGTCTGCCTTGAAAATGGAGATTTAGAGAATGTCAACTTGCAGGGTAAGACTATAGGAACTGGATTCAGAAGCAAGAGGGCAAAGTCTAGGCAATTCTTCTGGTCTGATTCCTTCTTGCTATCTGGCCACTCTCTCGCCCTGGTCCCAAGAAGGATTCTCCTGCCCTTTTAAGGAAATGTGGTTTTTTGTTTGAGCTATCTCAAATTTATTTCTGTTAAATGCAGTAAGAGTAATAAATAATAATGAATAATCCTAATAGGGCATCAATTACTCCCTTTAAACTGTATATTCTTTGATCTTTGAGGTTGTGGATTGTATACTGGTCATCTTTTATATATCCCCAGTCTCCAGTACAGAGCCTAGTAGCAAGTAGGTGCTCAATAAATATTGTTTGCATAACAATATCATTATAAAAAAGAATATAGCTATAAATAATTTTTTTTTCAATTTACAGATCTTCCTCAACCTACAATGGGGTTATGGCCTGATAAATCCATCATAAATTGAAAACATTGAAAATAAAAATTGCATGTAATGCACCTAACCTACGGAACACCATAGCTTAGCTTAGCCTACCGTAAACACGCTCAGAACATGCTCATTAGCCTACTGTTGGGCAGAACCATCTCAAACAAAGCCTATTTTATATAATAAAGTATTGAACATCTCATGTAATTTATGGACTACTGTACTGAAAGTGAAAAATGGAATGGTTATACGGTGCAGAATGGGTGTAAGTGTATTGGTTGTTTATCTTCGTGATCATGTGGCTGACTGGGGGCTGTGGCTGCCACTGCCCAGCATCATGAAAGGATTGTACTGCATATCACTACTCCAGGCAAAGATCAAAATTCAAATTCAAAGTACAGTTTATACTGAATGAGGATTGCTTTCTCACACCATAAAGTCAAAATCATTTAAATCGAACCATGGTAAGTCAGGGACCATCTGTATACTTTATTAGCTACAGGTTCAAAATGCTTTTTCTCTGTTTCTCTCCATTTGGCTTCTTGGATATGCAATTTAATTTTCACTTTTTCTAATCCAACTGTTTCATTTAGGCCCATATGTGAAAAACACATTCTTGGAAACTGATTATCCAAATGTTGCTGCCCATGTAGTTTATTCCTCCACTCTAAGGCATAGTCAAGTGTAATTATGAAGGGCACCCTAATCAGGGAGGTTGATGCTTAAGTAGGACTGCCGAATCCTTAGAAATGGCCATTGGATCACTTCTCAGAGGCAGAGTTGTGTGTTAGATGAACGGAGGTTTGACCCACTAGCACTTCTATCCTTTGTAAGATCTACAAAAATATACTCTCAGTTTTAATTTTTTGCTCAGAGCACTGTTGGTAGTAAGGTGAAATGGGAATGATGAAGGAGTAAAATGAATAAAGCAGTATGGTTGATGTCAAAGTGTCCTCAGGATGAAGCAAACTTGAGTAAGTCTGTAGTTTTCCTAAAAGGACCATTAAAACATCAAGAGACAACAAAGGGTTTACTTAGGATACATTTAAGGGAATGGAAACAAACTCCATTAGTGTTCTGATTGCACTGGGAAAGCTAAGAAATCTGGATTCCCCTCTGTTACCCAATATTCACCCTGCCCTATACTTCAGATGGCTCAGTCCAAGAGTTTTAATGCTAACATGAATGGTTATTTATTTTAATCCTTCATAGGTTATAGCATGTCAGAAACTTAAATTCAATTAAGTGTAACCAAATAGAGTTTATGAAAAGGAGAAAAAAATAAATATTTTGAAAGGCTTAACCCACTAATGAAATGAAAGAAATGAGTCTTTTTAGGACTCATAGTTCCAATGATTTTGGAACTGTAAGTAGAAAATCCAAGTCATAATCTAGGATGGTAGAATTGAAAGCACCCTTGAAATTATGTCTCAGAATCTTTCTCAGTTGAATAACTCACCCAAATAAACATTTCCCCATTTCACTTTTCTCCCTCATTTACAGGAGTAAGGCTTAAATAAATCTTAGCTGGTCCATGGTATTGTACCCACTGCCTCATCAGTAATCTCAAAATCAGAATGTATAGAAAGACAGAAACAAAAGAGTGTGTTACTGACACTAACTGAGGCATAGGGATGGGTTGGCATAGAGTTGGAGACAGTAAAATATATAAATCCTAAAAATTTTATGCCATTTTACTCTTTTCAAATATGGTATATACAAAGTCAGACTAATGAAGTAGATGCCCTGCTAGGCCTCTTTCCATGAATGGATGAGATCAATGGGAAATAAATAGCAACATTTGCACACAAACATCAAGTTCAATTCATTGAAAATAACTGTTTCTTCAAATTAATATGCTTTTAGAAAAACCATCTAAACTCTAATCTTAACTCAAACCTCCTCTGTGAGAACCTTTGGAAATGCTAAAGATCAGTCAGGCCTGGTTATCATTGATTGAAAATTTTTAGGATCAAATTGGTGAAATCATACTATATGTCATAAATAAGACTCTAAATTTTATACTCTTTATTGAAAATTAGTAGTACGAGTCAGAGTAAAATGTACAGAACTCTCACTGAGAAGGAAAAAGTTGTTCAAGTTCATGATATATGTGACCCAGGGAAAGAAAGAAATGGCTATTTGGAAAATAATCAGTTGCACTTAGCTAGCTGGTTTCTGAATTGCTGTTTTAACTCATCCTCCTATGTAAAATGTGGATAACAATAGAATCTATTTGGCAGAGTGATTATGAGGATGATATGAGATAAAGGTATTAAAAGTGTGTTTGGAAACTGTGAAGTGCTGATCGATAATAACAGTGAACATTCAAATTGCACTTGTATGTTACAAATACTATTATAAATCTTTATATGCATTAATTTATTCAATCATCACAAAACCCTTATGGTAAACATCAATATTATCCTTATTTTACAGATGAAATTTGGGCATAGAAACTTTATATAACTTTCCCCAAGGTCACACAGCTGGGATTTAAACCTAGGTTGTCTGGCTCCGCAGTCCAAACTTTTAATCACCATGCTCTACTGCCTCAAAAAGTTGACATCATTCTTGGAGGTACATATTGGACCAATACAGTTTTGCAGTAAGGATGAGTTTTTAGCAGACTAGATAATCAGTTTTCCATGGCAGCCCAACCCAATTTTGTGATACCCTATCCAGTTCCTAAAGTAAACTATAAGGAAAATAAACCTACAAGGAAAAGAAATGATGCATGTCCTGAGTCTTCCAACTCTGTTTTAGTAAATAGTATTACATGATCGAAGTAGATAGATGGATAATTAGACTGAGGGCCAAATGAAACTGAACAGTTTCATTCCTGAAAGTCTGTAACACTTCCAAGGAATAAGGCCCAGTAATATACTATAGTGGCCCATTCTGGTAAGCAGTTCTCATGGTGGGGCAGGGTGGGATAATGTGCATTTTGATAAAGCTCACTCTGATACATCTTTCCTCTGATCCCTTCCCCCAGCAACCTTCCAATTTTGAGTCATTGCCCTGTGATCAGATGTGAAGATCCCATCCTCTAAGAGTTTCATTTTCATCAAAATCATTTATAAATATTGCTTTCAGTATGTCTCAGGGGGAAAAAAAGGCAAAGTCTAATGAGTGCAACAAAGACAAAGTAAAAAGGACATGAATGTCCCTTCACTGAAAAATGATACAATTTAAACAAAGGCTTACAGAGAAGAATGAACATTTCTGTCATTGAAGGTGTTATTTATAATTGATGACATGGATATAGTGGGATCCTAAACCCAAGTCAGAGCATCTGAAGGAAAAGACCAAAGCCATTTGCTAGGAGATGTTGTAAAATTATGACAGTATCATAATTAAATTAATGACTAGAATGATGCAAAAAATCATAGATAACATAGGAAATCATGAGGCCAAACCCAACCCAACTCGATTTAAAATCTACACCTCCATATTGAATCAGTGGTTCCGTATCCCACCTTAAATCTCGTCTTGTCCTTGTCCCCAGCCTCCTGCCTTAAGTCCTCCTCACTACCAACATACACACATGTTTTCCAGAAGGAAACAGACCAATAAGCAGCCAATGAACTAATCTTTGACAGGTCAATTTACCAGCTCTGTGTGTTGTTTGTCATGGGAGGCAGGAGGGCAGGGATCCACTTTGTGGGGTGGGTGTCAGGGATGGGGTGAGGTAAAAATAATTGGTGCTCCAATATTTGGAAACACTTACCTTGAGTAGGCCCAGCTTGAGCTTCCATGTCACAGCAAACAGGCGAGAATTTAAAACCTGTAATATCAAACATTTCACGAGTTAATCCTTATGCAACTCATCTGAGATTCCTCAATCTTTAACTCCTACCCTTCCTCCAGTAGTATTTTTTAAATAGCAGATTAAATGAAATATGATTCATCTACCACTATGTTCACTCTCTTAAAATGTGTCATTCAGTGGTTTTTAGGATTTGTACGGAGTTCTGCCACCATCATCAATGTGTAATTCCAGAGTTATTTCATCACTTCAAAAGAAACCTCATACCTAGGGTTTTGCAGGACTGGAAGGATGGTGGAAGCCCATGGAGAAACTTCTTTAATTTTAATATTTCAATGCAGTGAACTGGCTAAAACTTCGTATGTCATTGAGTGACATGAGGGACCACAAGATAGCTTGATATCATCTACCACTCCTTTTCACATAAATTTGGTTATTACTTTTTCTGTATCACAGCTGAAGCCCAGAAAACTTTAGAGACCAGTCCAAGGTCTCATAACTTCCATCCTAATGCTCTTTCACTTACATGACTATGCATACATAGATCATCTATGTTCCCTTCTCATTTTCCATAATTCACCTCTTATGCTCTTGACCAAAGCCAGCAACGTATACAAACATACATGAAAATAAATTCTAAAAAAATCAAGGATACTTGGTGATATTACAAAATGTTATAGCCTATCATTAAGGACATGATTTTCTATCTGGTAGGCAAATGGTCATTCCTGATTATATAATTGTGTTCAGGGTTCCCTGTGGACTGAACCAGGCAAAGAAGGACAGAATAGAAAAAAATATAGGTATAGGGCTGTTGGCTACCTCTCTGCCACCTGAGAAAATACTAATTAGCCACTGCTAACAGAGTAGGCCTGTTGTCACGGTGATGGGACCTATGAAATTTAGACAAACAGAATGATGAAGAGCCTAGATTAACATGTTTCATAAGCATTAATGTGCTTTCCATGAAAGGATTCCATTTTTCAGTAGGGACAGAGGAACAGAAACAAATAAATTAACCCCTTCCCAACAAATAAAAAAAGATTGTACTTTTCTGTTTCTAAAAGTTGTAAGAAAATAATATATAATTGCAATTTAATGATACTGGTATTATTACTTACTGTCTGGCAAATGGCTGAAATTAATTTATCTTCTGAGTTTTTTTTAATCATTTCAGTCTAACCTGGTTAATTTGAATCTGTACACTTGACAGGCTAATCTGAATTAAAATAGAAAGCACGTACAGAACATGCTTGTTATACAGTCATTTATCTCATTGTTCCTATATTGATAGAAAGCCAAAATACATGAAACGAGTACTTTCTATAATAAATACCACTGGTATTGTACTGGAAAATAAAGATGAAAATAAAAGGTGAGTAATAAATAAGACATGCACAATATCACTGATGACATGAGATTATTTTCCTGGAGGATCACCAGAAATAAAAAGCATTTTAACTATCATTATAAATAAATGTGTCTGTTTGCCAGATACTTCAGTACATGCCTTATCCACAGGAACCCACTAACCTGCATATCTAAGCAGCAGACTTTGGGAAGGAAAATGAATCAGAAGCTAAAAACTACATTCTCTCTAGGTTTTACTTAAACAGTAGAAATAGTTCTATTACCATTCTCCCCATCCGACTTCCTCTCGTGGTCCGTGTCAGTCAAGGACAATGCAGAGTTGGCCCGGCTGGACAAACAGGAACTGTGCTCTGATTTCATCCCTCTTATCCACATTCTCAGAGCGTGGTCTGGTGAGGCAGCACCTTCTGTCTCTGTGTCCACGTCAGACCCCATCTCTAGCTGGTAGCCATGCCGGGAAACACTGTGCATGTCTGTCTGGTAGCCAGAGCACAGAGTATGAGGGGTTTCACAGAATTCCATCTCTGAGAAGAAACAAAGTTCAGAGAAAAAGTTTAGAAATAGGAAGAAATACCCAATAAAATTCTACTTTTTTGTCCTTATGCCCCCCTCCCCCCTTGCTAGTAATTATGTGTTTTTGCAAAGTTAGAATTCTGGCCTTTTTATTTATGGTAGCTAGGATTCTGTGCTTATTTTGCACTTCTGTGGCTTAAAATTATGCTCCTGTTGATTCTTACAAGGCTCTGGAAAAAGCATGCCCAAAATAGCTTTATAGCTACAATTTTAGGTTGCACAAAATGTAATGAAATAAGTGAGTGCAGAAGAGTATAAAGTGTAGAAAGCTGTCCTTTAAAAGATATTTCTTTTCTAGGGAGAATATATATGACCTGTAGAGCACACTTATGCTTAAAATATTAAAATTATTGGCTTTCCTATGTATTTCATACACATTAGGGTTAAGAATAAATCATTCAATGTGAAAAATCTGGGGGGGGGGAACAATACATTTAAATATACTTCTGTAAAGTATGTTTCCCAAAACACATTAGTCTAACCACTGAAACTATGAGTGCTTAATATCATCATTTCCCATTGTCTCCAAAGGAGTCTGAGGCCTCCTTGATGTCAATTATTGTTTCATTCATTCTTTCAACAAATACATAAAAAAATATTCAATTATATATTACACCTCAGCAGGGCTTCATGGTTTGAATTCCCCTCACTCTTTCCCCCCAAATCTAAGATCCATATAATGTTTAGGATCTTAGAGATGATGTAATGAATCCCCTCTTTTTACAGTTGAGGAAAAAAAGGTCCAGAGAGTAGGTGTCATTTGTCTGTTGCCTTTGTCAGGTAGCAACAGATCCCGTTTTCCTAAAACAGCCATCTGGGGCATGGTTTCTGCTAGACAACAGTGAAGCTCCATCTACTCACTGCATGAATATCAGGCATTCAGTCTTATAGTCAATTTTGCATTCAATTATGGTGAGGTGTCAAAAAGGGGAAAAGATGCTATAACAGTCCCTAATAAGTTAATGAAAAATGACCACATGCCAAGATATATCATCTGAAATGTCCATGTAATACTTAGATAAGGTAATCCGGGGATGTTGTACACTATATAGGATTTTCTCAGACTGACATCAGAGACAGGGTATGTCATTTGGCCGGGAAGAAGCTTAACTGAGTGCATCTAATCCTTAGCACATATCAATAAAATGCAAACCCTGAAATGAATTTAATTCATTGAATACAGAAAGTGCTAGAATTTAGATAGATCGACCATACACTGGAAAGAATGCAGAATATGAATATGTGTTATAAAAATTACATTTTTGTGACATAAAATTGCCAAAAAAGGGTTTAACGAATCAAATCTTAATGCTTATTTAATAGCCTTTAGGTGTTCAGCATTGTGCTCTATGAAACAGATATTGTGGGAAGAGAAAGCTACTATAATGTATTAGGATAATTCAATTATAAATTAATTTTTTTCAGGGTTATAAGTCACTGCTAAGCACATTACTTATGATTTGTGATGCATGTTTCTAAGAGTAATTCTGTTTTTCTACAAAAATTTGTCTAAATTTCAAAGGAGTAATGTTTTAAAAATAGGCATGGTTTCCACCTGTCAAACAAGTAACCTCAGGAAACTGTGCTTCTCCTTGACATAAGGCTAAGGGTAAAAATCCATTTTGCCCAATATAAATCTTAGTGATCTAGAATATTGTGATCAGTTAATATTCATGCCTCTTAATTTCACAATGTTTCATTATCCAATCCTACTGTGCAATTGTTGCTACAGCAACCTGATAATGAACCTGTCAGCTTGAAGCTGCAGGAGAGGAATTTTATATAGGTCTGTATTCACAACTTCCTTCACTCCCTTAGACCAATGCTTCCCAAACTTCAGCAAGCTTCAGAATCACCTGGAAGGCTTGTTAAAACACATATTGCTGTTCCTGCCCTCCAGTTTCAGTTTCTGATTCAGCGGGTCTGGCGTAAGGCTGGAGAATCTGCATTCCTAACAAGTTCTCAGGTAAGGCCTATGTTCCTGGCCCAGGGACCACAACACCTTGAAAACTTCATCCCTGGGCATTTCCTGGAGTCAGCGGGAGCCAGGAAAAGGGGAGAAATGAGAGAGAAGAACTTTACTGTGGCATTACTAAAGATTCTGCACCAACCAGCTGTAATTCTCTTTGGAGATGCAAGAATGAAAGAATTTGAATTGGATTGCTATGAAGTATCCCTATTTATTTTCCATGGATTCAGGGCACTAATTAGGAAATTTACTTTCAAAAGCACAGACTTGCATTTATTTTCACTCATAGAATGACACTGAGAGGTTATTTTCCAAAGATTACAATATGAGCATCTGAGTCATGGTAAAGACATTAACTGGAGAAGGATGAGCAAATAAAAATACACAGCCAATTTGACATTCTGAATAATAAAATACTAGAAATAGTTAAAAAATAAAGATCACTGGCAAATATAAGAATGCCTTTCCGTGGGCAGCCCAGGTGGCTCTGTGATTTAGCGCCACCTTCAGTCCAGGGCCTGATCCTGGAGACCTGGGATGGAGTCCTACGTCAGGCTCCCTGCATGGAGACTGCTTCTTTCTCTGCCTCTCTCTCTCTCTTTCTCTGTCTCTCATGAATAAATAAATTATTTTTTAAAAAAGAATGCCTTTTCATTAGAGATGTATCTCTTATTCGGAAAGAAATCTGAACACGGATTTGTCCCCTTCTAAGGAAATGTGGTGTAATATGATCAAAAATTGCATAAGATTTCCATTGGAACCACAGTCTGATTTTCATACAAAGATTAAACCACAAATTCTCTAATTAAATACAACTAGATAAAAGTATACTTCCTTGTTGATACATAATTAGAGAAAGTAACAATCCAAGTAAGCTATCAGTAGCTTTTTTAATGTCTAAATAAACATAAAAGGAGAGAAAGAAAAGAACAAGTTTTCCTTACTTACAGTAAATGGTGTGAACACTTTCCCTTCTTGAAATCAACATTACCGCCATGAATTATCTCCTTAAATACACAAAAGTCTTGGTGGTGTTCAAAATTCCCATAGGATGTATTTTCTATAAAGCACTTACAGTGTACCATAAGTGGTTGTTTTTAGCCTTGCACATATAACCTTGTTACCTAAAATACTATACATTCCCTAGAGAAGATGAAGTTCAACTGGACTTAGTATAGGTCTATTCTTACCAAAAAGCTAGCCATAGGAGAGATGGAAGTATACTCTTAGGATATCTAAGATTGAAATGGATAGATTGGAACCATGAGAAACTACAATTCAGGAATAAACAGATACAGATGTTGCCAAGTAAATAATATATTCTAGGCTTCTCAAACATGTATTTAAATTTTATTATAAGGAAAACCTATTTTCCAGTCTTTTAAGAGACAAAATCTGAGCAAATCAATACAGTTGAAATCCAATTTTTAAGAGGGGCAAAAGATTCAAATAAACGCCTCACAAAAAAGGTATACAAATAACCAATAAGCAATTGAAAATATGCTCCATATCATTAGTTGTCAGGAAAATGTACACTAAAACTGCTGTGAGATACCACTACCGCCCTAACAAGAATGGATAAAAAAATTTGGGTCACACCAAGGATGTGGAGCAACTATCTTCACTGCTGGTGAGAAAGTGAAATGGTACGGCCATCTTGGAAAATAATTTCCCAGTTTTCTAAAAAGGTGAAGCAACACTTAATTGGAGAGCAATGCACTCCTGGATATCTATCCAAAAGAAGTGCAAACTTTGTTCAAACAAAACTATATACAAGGTTGTTCATAAGCTTTATTCATAATAGCTAAAAATAAGACACAACCCAAGTGTCCATGAATAGCTGAAAGGATAAATTACCTGTGGTAGATATATATATATACATACACAGAATGTATGGAATACTACTCAGTCCTAAAAAATGAATGAAATATTGATATACAGCAAGATGCATGGACCCCCAAATAATCATGCTGTGAGAAAGAAGACCAATAGAATGTCTATATGTATGCACTCCTTTAAATACAATTCTAGAAAATGCAAAGCCATCTATAGCAACAAAAATAGATCAGTGGTTGCCTGAGAGAGAGAATGAGGGGAAAGTATAGAACAAAGGCATGTAAGGAAACACTTGGGATGATCTAAATTTCTGTTCTCTTGATTTTGACAATAGTTTCACATATGTAATGCCAAAGTTTATCAATTGTACACTTTAAGTATGTGTAGGTTATTGTACTTGAATTATACATCTATAAATTTTTTAGTGGATTTTACACCACCAAGAAATAGGACAGTGAGGAGACTGGAGAATTATTCCAGTCCATGAAAATCAGACTGGAATTCATGCTTTGTGATTAAATTTTCATGGGTGGGGCCACAGTTTTGAGTTAGAAGCAGGCCCTAATCTTTTCTTCCTAGTGGAAGAAAGTACATGTAACATGAATGAGAAGGTGGTCAAAATGTTGTCTTGCTTTTATCTAAGCCAACAAGTAATCAACGATAACTGATGCATGATTTCTCAGTAATTCTCTAGGGAGCAGTTTTTTCATAGGAACCCTACAGTTGAAAGCTAATTTTAGGAGGGAAACTAAGAAGGACACTGATCACTGATGAACTTTCAGCATCTAAGGGAACATTTTGTAGTTAGGGATCACGAGATTAAGTTGAGTGGATCTGCAAAGGATCATTTTATGCCACTATTAATGCTAATAAATTAATATAATTTTTAAATGCTATTAAGTGCCCAGTAAAATGAACCAGTGAATTTTTTCTCTGAATCTAGGGATTGATCTTCAGGTGTTCAGCTTGGAGTAGTCATTCATCAAAACTTGAAAGGGAAAGTCATAGTTATCTATATCAGCATTTTTCCAGAAATGCCATTCCTGCGTTTGGTAAGATCAAGACTGTATTTTCCTCAAAATTCCACCAAACTTCCTCTAAAATGAAAGCTTTAAAGCATCACATGCCAAATAAATAATTGGAGGTCAAAAAGCATGATCAATCTTATCCATGACCTGAGTGATTTGTGATATAACTTCTAAAGAGTGTAGTCCATTTCTAAAGTAAGGAAGAGGGAAAGGGGATACAATTATTAGCTTTAATTACTGTCACACGCCTTATGGACTACATGCAAAAGCAGGTGTTTTTAATTTGCCATGTTGTTTTTGGATAAGTCACTTAACATCTTGGGGCCTCAGTTTCCTCACTTGGAAAATATAGGTCCACCTAGAAACAAATCTCTGGGTAACTCCCTTGTTCTAAAATTCTGTAATTATAACTTGAACCTGAAATTGCAATATGTAGAATGGGTAATATTTACAAATAAATAAAGAATTAGTGGTTTTATAAATAAAGGTGTGGTTCAGAGTTCTACTGTGAAGGGTAATCATACACGTTAGCTAAATAAGATCTTGTGTCATGATTACAAGTCTTGCAATATTAAAGTAATGACACAGCTTAAGTATCCACTGTGAACTGCAAGATTAGTGATAGCGTATGTAAAATACATAATGTAAAAAAAATCGACTGAGTAAATAGTTATTCATCAAACCTAAAATCATCAGTTTAAAAACATGGCTATTGCAAACAGTACTTGATAGCATAATGAATAAAGAGTCGTGCAATTAACAAGTATCATTGACCCACTAATAATTCATTCCTGGCTCTAGAGAAAAATATAATGAGTCATTACAATCTTAAACAAGAGAAAGAAGTCAGGAAGGAAGGGAGAGAATTGCACAACACCAGAAAGAACACAAATAATTTTCACTACTGGGTACCATTTTGTATTTCTCAGTTTAGGGGGTTGGAAAATAAAACGATACTGAATTGTCAAACATATCAGTTCATGTAAGTTTACTTAAACATAGCTCCACTGAACACCCACTCAATTTCAAGTCAAGAAAACAAAACAAAATAGACTTCTGATTTCTCTTAGTCTCGGAAAATTAGCCCAATTTAATTTCCTCTTCTCTGACTTCATGAAAAAGCTTTATCAAATGCACAAAACTGTACTAGGCACTGAGCGGAGTGAGTTAACAGGACCATGCCATGTCCTTTGGCAAGTTCCACAGAGAGCTTTGTTAAAGGTCCAAATGACAACAAAGTAATAAAGGCACACCACCCAGATGTGACCTTTATTTTTCTGCTGAGGGCTTATCAGTCTTTTCTGGGGCACAGCAGTGAGAGTCAGAGCGCTCCCACATGTACATCTGGAGCCTGTGGTTATCAGAGGACTTAAAGGAAACAGGAAAGCTTCCTAAGCCTAATCTCCCCCCTCACAGTTTCAAATGTACCCATTATCTCTGTACTCAGGACCTACCAATTACGCCTTATTTAATTTTCAAGATTTCTCCATCTGTCAGTCTAGTGACAAGCACAGCAAAAAATCTGGGCAGAGTTAAAAGCCTGAAGTATAAATGTTCATGCTTTGTGATCAATATTGGCTGACTGGAGCCATCCCAGAAAATAGTTAACAGACCATGTTCATGTCAAAAAGGATGCTCTCAGGAGTACACTAAGTTGCAAATCTGTAGAAATGGCTCAAACCAGAGAAGGGTACAGAATTGTCCCAGAAAGTCAGAAGGAAAGGAGATGAGGTAGGAACCTGGAAGAAATCAAAAGGGACTCCAATCTCATTTAGAGAGACAGGAGAATATCCATCAGCGATCTAAGAAGGAAGGAAATGTGATGTGGAAAGAAGCAACTTCTGTCTATCTTCTTGAACTCCTAGTCACCTTGGTGCAGGGCCCATTTTGAGTGTACACACAGAAGACGGGCAAATTTGCTCTGACACTAACACACAGCGGTTCCCACCGCAATGAAAAATGGGATGCTGGCTCTCCAGTCTTCATAACAAGAGTCTGGAAAAATAATCAGGGACTAGAAAAGATGGTGGGAGGTCCTGGACTTCAACAGAAATTTAGATCAATGAGAGCCTGTGCATGTTCGCTTTATTTCAACATTTCGAATGAGACAGAAACTTCCTGGCCTAAATGAGAAATTTTCAGGGCTACTGAACACTGAAAATGCATGGTGCTCAATGGCCCTCAAAATTTCTCATTTCTTACCTTTGTTGGTCCAATTTTCTGACTGCTCATAACACTTTGGAGACTGAATTCTTATTGACCACTGTGGTCTTCCAGGTATACTTTTGCATTTTCATTATGTTCACGAAGCATGTGAAGCTGTTTGTTTAATGTGTGTGTGCATGTGAATTTGAAACTGCATTAATCTGCAACACAAGTCCACCTCTAGAAGTGAGACGAGTGAGGTAAAGAGTTAAATAACTACAAAAAACACTTTTGAGTGCTTTAGACCATACTTACAAAAGCAAACAATGTGACTTCTGTAACATTCTGCACTAATCTGTAAGCATTTATTTTGTGATGAATGAGTCAAGATACCAAGATAGCACTGTATACCAGAGTCACTGTTTATTAAAAAACAAAACAAAACAAAACAAAAGAAACAAACAAACAAACTACTGAATAAACTACATTGTGCTCTGTCAGGGGATTCTTCTTACCATCTATCAGAGATGCCCCATTTAACTTTCTTTGCCTGTATATCTCTGGACCTATTGTGCCAACCTCCCCTTTCTGGTCTTTCATTAATCTAATTCCTAATATCCAGCCTGTGTTGGTACCTTCACCACATATTCTCCAAACTTTCCTCTCCCCTCTCCCAATCATCCCTCATCCATAGCCTTTCTAGTCTTTACTGTGTATTTTTATACCTGGCCATATATTTCTTTTTCCCTCTATATGTGTATCATTTGTATTACCTACTAAATTAGACCTCCGGATCCTACAGTGTTTTCTAAACTTTGTTATCTCTCAAAATCATAGAAGGTAATTTCCACAAAGTATTGTGTGATTTAGTAAGGACTACATAACTCTAAGGTAGTTCTGTCATCCCCTCAGGCCCTAGAATAATTCTAGTCAGGGACCAATCATTAAGTACGAAAGCTTTAAAGTCAGTAGTTAATAGAGAACCACTCTTGAAAGGATTAAATTCGTGAATACGATTTTGATGCATATGCGATAGTTTTGCTTACCATGAAACAATGCCTACTAATGCAAATTGAAAAATTGTTGTTTTGGTAAATTAGCTATGCATTTCAAATGATAGATGCTTCACAAACTTGCCAAGAAGAGAAAGACAGCAGCCCACTGGCTGTGGATTCAGGAAAAAAAAAACAATTTATAGCAATATCAGACTAATGGAGAACACGTTCTCTCTATTGTCCTCTGACTGAAATAGTATCACAGAGGAAGCTGCCCTCACTTTATTGTTTGGCTTAATGAATTGGGAAATGACTCCCTATTAAAATTCTTCAAAATATACCCTAGGGAATAGAACTGGGAAGCTCCTTAGAATCAGTCTAAAAGCCTTGGTAAAGACAATCTTTCAGCTAGCTTGAATGGAAACTTCTTTTGTCCTTTGCATCTATCAGTTTCATCCCATTTACCAGATGAAAGTTAGCATCTTAGTAAATCTGGAGAGTGTCCTGGAGTGAGTAGGTGGCTCCTCTGAGAGACTGTTTTCATAAAATGTGGGGTTTTTTTTTGGGGGGGATATACAAGAAGAAACTCTCCAAATGGGCAAAGGTTGTAGAAAGAATTCTTAGGGCACTCATCAGGGACTTCTGAATATGAATTCTATTTATGGGAAAATGTTACATTTTAGAGAATTTAAAACCTTAAAACACTAAATTCTTTACTTCTAGTCAAAATAGAATGACAGGGACCTACCTGAAACAAAACAACAAAATCCATAAAAAAAGACAGGAAACGATGGTTTTCAGACACTGGGTGACAAAAGACAGTGATTCCTAAGATATGGGAAACATGAGATGAGCCCTCTGGTTGCCTCAGCTTATTGTCTGCAAAGTTTCCAGGACTCGGCACAGGGAGAGAGAACATAGGTGGACCTCCACAGTCTGAGTTGAGAAGATGGACTTAGTAGTCTGGAAAATCCAAGACAGTTAGACTTTGCAGTACAGGGTACCAAACAGGAGAGAGCTGTGTAGAAAGAGAACTCCAGAGATCTGAAAAGTTCCCCCCTTTCCAGCCCCTGATAGTCAGTCACTGGAGTCCTAAATGGCACACCAGAAGTCCTGAATGGCACAGGCCTGGTAGAAAACCACCTAAGACTGGACAATGAACTGCCTGAAAGAATTAAAGGAAACAACTCTAAATCTGAAACAGGGGTGGAAATTGTCCCTGTTCTCAATAGCCAGAGTGAAAAAAAAAAATTCACAGGCACTGAGTACATTCCGATAAACCCATCATGAGTTGAAAAATATTATTTATTTATTTATTTATTTATTTATTTATTTATTATTTATTTTTTTTTTTTGAAAAATATTTTAAGTCGAAAATGCATGTAATACACCAAACCTACTGAACATCATAATTTAGACTACCTTCAGCACGTTCAGAACACTTAAAAGAGCCTACAGTCAGGCAAAATCATCTAATGCATAGTCTAGTTTATAATACAACATTGAATATCTCATGTAATTTCTTTAGTACTGTACCAAAAGTGAAAAACAGAATGGTTGCATGGGTGCAGAATGGTTGTCAGTGTACCAGTTGTTGACCTCATGATTGCATGGCTGATTGGGAGCTCTGGCTCAGCATCATGAGAAGTATCATATCCCATATCAGTAGCCTGGGAAAAGATCAAAATTCAAAATTCCAAGTACAGTTTTTACTGAATGCCTATTGCAATCACACCATCCTAAGTAGAAAAATTGTAAGTTGAGCCATGGTACGTAAATCATTTATATAAAATGCAAACTAATTTCTAGTGACAGAAAGCAGAACAGTAGGTCCCTGGGACTGGGGTGGATGGGCAGTAGTAGAGAGAAAAGCATTATAAAGGGGTAAGAAGAAACTTTTGGGAGGTGATAGATATGTTCACTATAATCGCTGTTGTGATACTTTCATAGGTCTGTACATTTATCAAAATTTGCCAAATTTCACAGTACAAATATGTAAATTTTATTGTATATACCTTGATAAGCAAGTTTTTAGAAAACAGAAGTAGGAAACAAGATCGTTTTCTGGTTGCCTAATTTAAATGTCCCAGTTGAACACTGGGAACAATGGAACAAAGTAACATGATTGATAACACTGAAAAACCAATCTGTGTTCAGAAACTACCATGAATGAAGGAAATGACAGATGAATTTCTCTTGACTTGTCTGCCATTTTGCCTTCACTCCAGTGGAATCACAAGGGCTTCAATTATGGACACTGAAATTCCAAAATGCTTAGATCATTATAAACTGATGTACACATGATCAACAGATTAGGTTGATCTTAACATGGCAGGAAGGATTCCTGGGCCCATTGGACTGAGCAATAAAGTACCATGACAGAGCAGGTGGTCTCCATATACCAGTAACACACATTTGCCATTCCCCTAGCAAGTTACTTGCCTTTGTTTTATTCTATAAATTTATAGAATCTATAAATCTATAAATTATAAATTATAATTTAAAAATTATAAATTATAATCTATAATTTATTTGTTTTATTCTATAACTACAGATTTCTCTTGTGATCCTGGCTAATCATTCCGATCAAACACATATCATTTGTTTCAAAGAAGACTAAGATGAGAGGATCTGGTTAACTTAGTGCAAATGTAGCCCTATTCTTTAGACAACCCTCAAAATCTATCTCTCAACAATGAGAGGTTAGTGATGTTCCCTTTGTTTACTACTAATTTCTGCAAAAGCTCTTTAGTAGCGTATATACATATATACATAGTCAATGGCTATATTGGTTATTATACAGAGACAGTAGCATAGTAGTCAAACACTAATAATCTGGGCCATCGTTGACCTCATTTTGAAGTATAGTTGATATGAAATAATATAATTTTTTGAGAGTGTAATAATGTTATAGACCTACCAGTATAAACTTATGTTTAGAAAGAAAGGTCATTCCCTATTTACTGTGGAAACTGGGGAATTTATCTCAGTTACTAGGAAATTCACTCATAACTGACAAAGTACTAGGTTTTAGACTAAACTACATGGACTATTAGTTTTTTTTTTTAAGATTTTATTTATTTATTTAATCATGATAGACACACACACACACAGAGAGAGAGAGAGAGAGAGAGAGAGAGAGAGAGAGATAGAGAGGCAGAGACACAGGAGGGAGAAGCAGGCTCCATGCCGGGAACCTGATGCAGGACTCGATCCCGGGACTCCAGGATTGCGCCCTGGGCCAAAGGCAGGCACTAAACCGCTGAGCCACCCAGGGATCCCTGAACTACTAGTTTTAATTTCAAAACACATGTTGTCCAGTCCAAGGGCACAAGTGCATGGAAGTCAAGCTATGAAAGAACATGTAGCTTTACACATTACAAAAAAAAGAAAGTATACCCGAATGTGAATTTAGCATCTTCTATGTGCCAGACCTGAAACATACATTATTTGATTTAATTCTCACTGTATGTCTTGTGAGAAAGGTTATTTTTTAAGACTTATTTATTTATCTATTTATTTATTTATTTATTTATTTATTTATTTATTTATTCATTTGAGAGAGACAGTGAGCAAGCAGGGGCGGGGGGTAGAGGGAGAAAGACAATCTTAAGCAGACTCCATGCTGGGTGTGGAAACCTACATGGGGCTTGATCTCGTGACCCCAAGATCAGGACTTGAGCCAAATCCAAAAGTCGGTTGGTCACTTAACTGACTGTGCCACCCAGGCACCCCAAGAAAGGTTATTGTTATCCCTGCTTTTTCAAAACAAAGCAACTAAGACTCAAAGAGGGACTAAGTAAACTGTCTGAGGCCGCACAGATACCAAGTGGCAAAGTGAACTCAAAACAATTTTAACAGAATCGTAATGCCTTATACAGCACATGAAGTTATAAGTAGCACATTCAAATTCACAGTCTAGTTCTCATTTGTGCAATGTGTATGTGGCTGGTGCAAGAACTTCCTGCTTCTTGCCTCCCAGGGCTCATTCAGCTAGCTGCTGTTTCCATTTTCACATCCAGCAGCCAAAATACTTTGAAGGATATTGGCAGCTGGGAGACAATGGGCATTTCCTTTGTCACTGACAGTATAAAAAAGGAGACCCTTCAACTGTGCATATATTAGCTCATTGTTCTTGTACGAATTTAATGTTTTTTTTTCTACCTCCTTTTTGAAGTATTATTACACTTGGTGCTAATTCTTATGGATTCACTTCACCAGCATCATGTCACTTTGACTCACTGAAAATAACAGTGATATTTTAGAGCATATTCTGTGTTTCCAGACAACACAAACAACATCTGTGTCTACAGGCGGACAAATAAAAGAAGACATTGGCCTCTCTCGTGTTTAGCTCCCTAGCTCACAGCAGCTGCCTTGAGGAGAGTTTTGAAATTATTTAACAACATTAACAAAGATGAGATGAATATTATTCATTGGGAATTGTGTGTTGTGTGTTCAGCACATTATTACCCAGCCAGAGGAGACAATCGGATCAAAATTGGGGGCACTTCCTGTTTACAAGGTAGTGCTAAGATCTCAGGCTAAATAGATTGAGCCTAAATCTGTGATCTACACAAAGAATTTTACATATATCACAGCACTCAAAGTCTTTGAGTTGAAAATACTCTGCAGTTTTTGATTAAATGTTGAGGAAGAGTTTCCTTTATTTTAAATTTATCAAGGAGGTATGAAATTAGATAAAAACATGCCTCTCTTTATCATTTATTGCAAACACCACAGGAAAGTTCTACAAATGCATTTTTCAAAACCTCTTAAAGCTAGAAAGCAAATATAAACAGCAACAATAGCATTAGTGCTTTCTAATTGGAAACTCATATGGCCCAATTCCTTATTAATGTTGCTCGAAATATTTAACCCAAGCAAGCAAATGAACATTTTAGGCACTTAAGAAACAATGGAAAATTTATATACATGAATGCAGTCATGTTCATTTTACAGATTTTGGAAAGATGTTCAGGTCAAACAGTGTATGAGGATTGCTCAAGGACATGAAGAGTATACGGCCCCAATACAACATGAGTCTACACAATGCCTGAACAGTTGTCTCCACTCAGTCCCCAAGTCAGCATCTCGGGAGATGAAGCATTCCCCCCAAACGGCCAGAGATGTGATGTTACTTTGACCAACCATTGGTTTGGTTGGACTTTCACTTTGGACAGTTACTGGCTTTCTCTAGTTCCAAGGTTTGTCCTAGACATGATTCTGAGCAAGTCCATTCCTTCTGTCCATTCATTCACTTATCCTTCAGCCTCTCCCACTCCACCCCCAGCATCCAGTATTTTAATTTCCTTAATTTCACTTTCTTATCTAGAACCCTCCCACCATTTATGTATTCTATCTTTCTTGTTCAAATGTTCCTTTTTTCAGCCAGTTGCCTCAAGGTATAGCACTGTGCTAGCAAATCTGATAAATCTAAGCTAGGTTTAGTAGACTTGCTCTTCCCAAACCCATGCCAAATTACTTAGTATCATTTTTAATAGAATACTTCTACCCTTACTTGTCACATGCTTATTTAGAAGGTACTCACTTAGCACTTGGGAAGTACCTACTGTGTCATATGCACCATGGTAGGATCTAAGCAGATGAGAACAAGAGGAAAAAAAAGACCTATTCTCTGTCCTTGAAGGACCGACAATCTAGTGCACACATAGAAATGATGACAAGACAAGGTGGTCAGTGCCATGACAAATTTGTACATAAAGGGCTATGGAATCAAAGGGAAGTGAAAGACTCATCCAGCCTGGAAGATGAGAATGGCTTCAGAGAACAGATGATACTTTGCACTGTGTCTTAAAGAATGAATATGCCTCTGGTGGTAAACATGCCTTTCACCATCTTAAAAAGGTGGTAAAAGCATTTCTGGCAGAGAGAAGGTCTGCTTTAAAAGGCAAAGATACATACAAGGGAATGGTGAATTCAAAGAATAGCAAATAATTCCCTGTGTGTCTATTCTACAGATGTATGGGTAGAGGGGCCAGTTTGCAAAGGGCCTTATTGCTATGCTAAGGAACTTACTGTTCCTATATCTAAGGACCCTAGAATCATTCATCTACACGCAACCAAATTTGAAGAATTTTTCAGAAACCTACAAAGCAGACTTGACATTCTAGAGCTCTGAGTTTTAATCCATAATATAAAGAAATTCCTTTTTAAGCAAATATTTATGAACCATATGATGTGACAAGCACTGTTCCAAGTACCAAAGAAAAATCAATAAACAAAACAAAGATCCCTGACACCATGGAGCTCATATTCTAGGTGGAATAAATTTGTAATAATGGAGCTCAGACCAAATTCAGCATCAGAATCACAGAGATTTTCATCTGTATATTAATTTGTATATTATTATCTGTGTATTAATTCAGGGTCCTGCCAGAGGCTTCCTTAAACCATGAGTATATGAAAGCAGTGAGTGACACACAGGACTTTAGTTTCTTGTAACAAGTGTAACTTACTGTGTAACAATGATGTCTCCTGTGCATCCTCCACTAGGGAAGTTGAGGACCCTGGGAAGTTATGCTAAAATCTGTTACATTTGGCCCTGATATATGGATTCACTTTCAGCTTCCCAGAAGATTTCTGGTTAAATACTTGGAAGCTGAAAATAGTCTTGAGGGTGGGGGAGGAAGGGGAAGGGCCACTTTCAGTGATCAGGTCTTGCTAGGAGGGAGGAAAAGAAAAATTGAATTACTCCACAATTTATCTATAAAATTATAAGCATATCACTGTTCCACTTCATGATATATAATCAGTAAATAAAAGTCTATTCTGAATAGTGTATCCTATATAAATGCCAAATAATATTTGCTCTAAGAATTTCAAGACTGGGCAGGGTTATTTAAAACAGTCCATTTGTGAATAGTTTAATTTTAGCATTAGGCTAAAATTATAGAAAGATAACTTTCATTCACCTAGGAAATCAGTTTTATTTCTTAACCTACATAAAATTCAAATGGGCCTTAGGAGAGGTGTGAAAAGAAAACTAACTGGAAAGGCCATTTTGAATTCTAATTATTCACATATGAAATTGAAATACATATTATCTACTGGTATATTAAAGATACCACTAGATTCCAAGGCCACATTTCAATAAAAAAAGCGCTTAACAGTAAGAAATAGTCAAATAAGTATAAAATCGGACTCATAGGTAAGGTCTGTAAAAGTTGGAAAAAAATTATCATAACTTTTTTTTCTTACTGCTATTAGTCATTTAAAAGATATACTGGATTTTTATAAGTAGAAGTAGCAACTTATATCTACTATATACTTCCCCATGTGATTCCATAAATAAATATTTCATTAATACAAAAAAGGAAAAACAGTCTGTACTCTCCCAAGGCTTTTCATGTTAAAAAAGAAATATACCAGTTCTTTTAGTGAGGTCACAGAAAGCTACTTAGCGTTCAGATACATTAGTGTAGGGTGGGTGACTAGGGTGCAATTAAAGCAACTGGATGGAATAATTTACTAAAAGTACCCCTTACTAGTTTGAAGAACTAATATGCTGCTCTCCTCAAAAATGAATGATTTCTTCTTACTTGTCAGCAACATAATGACCAATACATGGCACACACTATGAGAAATGGGTCTTTTTAATAAAAATGATGAATAGGTACCTATGTATGTAATATATCTACATGTGTACACAACTCTTACATTGTGATTTTTCAGCCACATCTTAATTTATGCTTTGTAAAACACAGGAAACAAACCAGTTCCACTAGAATGTCTCTAAAACCAGAGGCCAAAGTCCAGCCAGAGATAAAGAAGATGAGTTGATGGCCAATCTCTGAACTAGAGAAGGACAAGAAAACAAACTAGAGAAAAAGCATGAAAGAACAGGCATGTGCTTTTATGGAATTTTGTTTTCACTAATTTGTCACCTTTCCCTAGCCACTGGCTGTCATAGTAAATTATAGTACCTTCTGATCCCTATCATCATCATCATCAAATTATACTTATATATTATATATAATAATTATTCTAATGCTTATTATGTGCCATAAACTGTGCTATGTACTTCTCATGCATTATGCATTTAATCCTCACAATAACTCTCAGAAGTAGGTATTAACATTATTCTAAATCAACTGCTAAGCAAACTGACTGAAGCAGTTAAGCCACTTCACTATGGCCACCGTTGCTAGTAAGAGGTGAAGTCAAAATTCAGATCCCAGTCATCTGCATTTAATACCTTTTGTTTCTAACTACTACTTAGTAGCAGAAAGGATATGCATTCATTTTGTTACAGGTAAAATGAACTCTTACTCTATGTAGAAAAGGAGGTGATAGTGAGGGAGAGCCTAATCTAACATGGTCTCTAATTTCAAAACACTAAATTTCTGGGGCACTTGGGTGGCCCAGTCCATTAAGTGTCTGACTCTTGATCTCAGTTCAGGTCAGGATTTCAGGGTTGTGAGTTCAAGTCCTGTTTTGGGCTCTACACATGTAGAGTGCCTACACAAGTAGGCTTCGAGCCTACTTAAAAAAAAAACTAATTTCTAATTATGGAAACAAGACGGATTCACATACACATGGTGCAGTATATAGCTGGAGCCTAAGGAATAGGCCAGGCGGAGAAGTGCACAATGGGAAAACTAGCTCAGTGACATCTCATGGTGGTGGTAGATTAAGCTAGGATTTAATGAATGGGTAGGGTTTGAATGAGCGGTGGGAAGAGTTTAGACTCCAATACTGTGATCCAGACTTTTATATTCAACTGTTCATCTGGCATCTAACTTATATATTTGAAAGGCACCGCAAATAAAAAAATGTCTCAAACTAATATGATCATCATTGTCTCCAAATCTAATCCTCCTCTTGGTATCACTTTTCAGTGAATGCAACCACTGTCTACTCATTTGCATAGGCCAGAAACATAGGAGTCCTCGGACCATATTCAACACATCCAATCCTGCCATTCTTTCATATGTATATTTTTATTGGAGTTCGATTTGCCAACATATAGTATAACACCCAGGGCTCATCCCATCAAGTGCCCCCCTCAGTGCCCATCACCCAGTCACCCCCTCCCCCCACCCACCTCCCCTTCCATTACCCCTTGTTCCTTTCCCAGAGTTAGGAGTCTCTCATGTTTTATCACCCTCTCTGATTTTTCCCACTCATTTTCTCTCCTTTCCCCTATAACCACTTTCACTATTTTTATATTCCCATGGAATAAAACCATATAATGATTGTACTTCTCCAACTGACTTACTTCACTCAGCATAATACCCTCCAGTCCCATCCACGTTGAAGCAAATGGTGGGTATTCGTTGTTTCTAATGGCTGAGTAATATTCCATTGTATACATAGACCACATCTTCTTTATCCATTCATCTTTCGATGGATACCGAGGCTCCTTCCGCAGTTTGGCTATTGTGGACATTTCTGCTGTAAACATTGGGCTGCAGGTGTCTCGGCTTTTCACTGCATCTGTATCTTTGGGGTAAATTCCCAGCAGTGCAATTGCTGGGTCGTAGGGCAGATCTCTTTTTAACTCTTTGAGGAACCTCCACACAGTTTTCCAGAGGGGCTGCACCAGTTCACATTCTCACCAACAGTGCAGGAGGGTTCCCCTTTCTCCACACCCTCTCCAACATTTGTTGTTTCCTGTCTTGTTAATTTTCACCATTCTCACTGTTGTGATGTGGTATCTCATTGTGGTTTTGATTTGTATTTCCCTGATGGCCAGTGATGCGGAGCATTTTCTCATGTGCTTATTGGCCATGTCTATGTCTTCCTCTGTGAGATTTCTGTTCATGTACTTTGCCCATTTCAGGATTGGATTGTTTGTTTCTTTGCTGTGGAATTTAATAAGTTCTTTATAGATCTTGGATACTAGCCCTTTATCTGATAGGTCATTTGCAAATATCTTCTCCCATTCTGTAGGTTGACTTGTAGTTTTGTTGACTGTTTCTTTTGTTCTGCAGAAGCTTTTTATCTTGATGAAGTCCCAATAATTCATTTTTGCTTTTGTTTCCCTTGCCTTCATGGATGTATCCTGCAAGAAGTTTCTGTGGCCAAGTTCAAAAAGGGGGTTGCCTGTGTTCTCCTCTAAGATTCTGATGGATTCTTGTCTCACACTTAGATCTTTCATCAATTTTGAATTTATCTTTGTGTATGGTGTAAGAGAATGGTCTAGTTTCTTCTACTGCACATAGCTGTCTAATTTTCCCAGCACCATTTATTGAAGAGACTGTCCTTTTTCCAGTGGATAGTCTTTCCTGCTTTGTCAAATATTAGTTGACCATAGATTTGAGGGCCCATTTCTGGGTTCTCCACTCTGTTCCATTGATCTCTGTGTCTGTTTTTTTGTGCCAGTACCACACTGTGTTGATGACCACAGCTTTGTAGTACAACCTGAAATCCAGCATTGTGATGCCCCCGGTTCTGGTTTTCATTTTTAATATACCCCCAGCTATTCAGGATCTTTTCTGATTCCACACAAACCTTAAGATGACTTGTTCCAAATCTCTGAAGAAAGTCCATGGTATTTTGATAGGGATTGCATTGAACATGTAAATTGCCCTGGGTAGCATTTTCACAATATTAATTCTTCCAATCCATGAGTATGGAATATTTTTCCATCTCTTTGTGTCTTCTTCATTTTCTTTCTGAAGTGTTCTGTAGTTTTTAGGGTATGGATCCTTTACGTCTTTGGTTAAGTTTATTCCTAGGTATCTTATGCTTTTGGGTACTATATTTTGTCAAATACTTTCTCTGTATCTATTGAGAAAATATGGTCCTTCTTTTTTTTTTCTTTTGTTGGTGTGATCCATCACGTTGATTGTTTTAGGAGTGTTGAACCACCATTGCATCCTGGGGTTAAATCCTAAATGGTCATGGTGAATAATCTTCTTAATGTACTGTTTCCTATTAGTTAGTATCTTGTTCAGAATTTTTGCATCCATGCTCATCAGGGATATTGGTCTATCATTCTCCTTTTTTGGTGGGGTCTTTGTCTGTTTTTGGAATTAAGGTGATGCTGGTCTCATAAAATGAGTTTGGAAGTATTCTGGCCCTTTCTATCCTTCGGAACAGCTTCATTAGAATATGTATTGTTACTTGTTTAAATGTTTGATAGAATTCCCCTGGGAAGCCATCTGGCCCTGGACTTTTGTGTTTTGGGAGGTTTTTGACGACTGCTTCAATTTCCTCCCTGGTTTTCGGCCTGTTCAGGTTTTCTATTTCTTCCTGTTCCAGTTTTGGTAGTTATGGTTTTCATAAATGAATCCATTTCTTCTAAATTGCCTAATATTTTAGCATATAGCTGCTCATAATACGTTTTTAAAATTGTTTGTATTTCCTTGGTATTGGTTGTGATCTCTCCTCTTCATGATTTTATTAATTTGACTCTTTTTTCTTTTTAATAAGGCTGGCTAATGGTTTATCTATCTATTAATTCTTTCAAAGAACCAACCCCTGGTTTTGTTTATCTATTCTACAGTTCTTCTGGTCTCTGTTTCATTGAGTTCTGCTCCAATCTTTATTATCTCTCTTTTTCTGCTTGGTGTACATTTTATTTGCTATTCTTTCTCCAGTTCCTTTAGGTGAGAGATTAACTTGTGTAATTGAGTTTTTTCCAATTTTTTGAGGGATGTTTGTATTGCGGTGCATTTCCCTCTTAGGACTGCTTTTGTTGTACCCCAAAGATTTTGAATGGTTTTATCTTCATTTTCATTAGTTTCCATGAGTCTTTTTAATTCTTCTCTAATTTCCTGGTTGACCCATTCATCTTTTAGTAGGATGCTCTTGAACCTCCACGTGTTTGAGTTTCTTCTGAATTTCTTCTTGTGATTGAGTTCTAGTTTCAAAGCATTGTGGTCTGAAAATATGCAGGGGACAAACCCAATTTTTTGGTATCATTTGAGACCTGATTTGTGACCCAGTATGTGGTCTATTCTGGAGAAAGTTCCATATGCACTTGAGAAGAATGTGTATTCCGTTGAGTTCAGAAGGAAAGTTCTGTATATATCTATGAAATCCATCTGGTTCAGTGTATCATTTAAGGCCCTTGTTTCTTTGGTGATGTTGTGCTTAGAAGATCTATCATTTGTAGAAAGTGCCGCGTTGAAATCTCCTACTATTTATATTATTATCTAAGTATGTCTTTACTTCGGTTATTAATTGATTGATATACTTGGCAGCTCCCACATTCGGGGCATAAATATTCATGATTCTTAGGTCTTCTTGTTGGATAGATCCTTTAAGTATGATATAGTGTCCCTCTTCTTCATCTCTTACTACATCTTTGGGATAAACCTTAATTTATCTGATATGAGGATTGCTACCCCAGGTTTCTTTTGAGGATCATTTGAATGATAAATGGTTTTCCAACCTTTCATTTTCAGGCTGGAGGTATCCTTTAGTCTAAAATGAGTCTCTTATAGACAGAAAATAGATGGGTCTTGCTTTTTTTTATCCAGTCTGAAACCCTGCATCTTCTGATGGGATCATTTAGCTCATTTACATTCAGAGTTACTATTGAAATATATAAATTTAGTGTCATCATAATACCTATTCAGTCCCTGTTTTCATGGATTATTTCTTTGGGCTTCCTCTTTCTTTTACAGGGTCCCCCTTCATATTTCTTGCAGAGCCGTTTTGGTGGTCACATATTCTTTCAGTTCCTAACTATCTTGGAAGCTCTTTATCTCTCCTTCTATTCTGAATGACAGCCTTGCTGGATAAAAGTATTCTTGGCTGCATGTTGTTTCATTTAGTGTCCTGAACATATCCTGCCAGCCCTTTCTGGTCTGCCAGGTCTCTCTGAAGAGGTCTGCTGTTAATCTGATGTTTCTCCCCATATAAGTTAAGAATCTCTTGTCTCTCCTGCCTTAAGGATTTTCTCTTTATCTTTGGAATTGGCAAGTTTCACTATTACATGTCGAGGTGTTGAACAGTTTTTATTGATTGGGGGGGGGGATCTCTCTATCTCCTGGATCTGAATGCCTGCTTCCGTCCCCAAATTAGGGAAATTCTCAGCTATTTGTTCTCTGTTCTCTGTTCTCTGTTCTCTGAAAAATTCTCAGCATATTTGTTCAAATATGCTTTCTGGCCCTCTAGCCCTCTCGGCGTTTTCTGGAACCCCAATTATACATAGATTCTTCCTTCTGAGGCTATCATTTATTTCTCTTAACCTTTCCTCATGGTCTCTTGTTTTCCTTTTTCTTCAGCTTCCTTCCTTGCCATCAACTTGTCTTTTATGTCCCTCACTCTTTCTTCCACCTCATTAACACTAGCCATTAAGACATTCACTTTGGATTGCATCTCATTTAGTTATTTTTAATTTTGGCCTGATTAGATCTAAATTCTGCAGTTATGAAGTCTCTTGAATCCTTTATGCTTTTTTTCCAGAGCCACCAGTAGCTTTATAATTGTGCTTCTGAATTGGCTTTCTGACAACGAACTGCAATCCATATTCTGTAACTCTGTGACAAAGAGTACTGTTTCTGATTCTTTCTTTTGTGGTGAATTCTTCCTTCTAGTCATTTTGCTCAGTGCAGAATGGCTGTATGAGCGGGCTGAGTCAAGAAGATCATCCACAGCCTAAGTAAATTTCACCTCAGATGATTCTTGCCAGAAGTGAAAACCTTTCTCTCTGTAATGTTCTTGCTGTTCTCTCTTTAAATCTCAGGTTGAATTCATATGTGTTCAGGATATTTTTTAAGTTATCTAGGTAAGTTGGTGGGACCAGATGAGTTGAAGACCCCCTACTCTTCTGCCATCTTCCCAACAACCTCCAAATCCTGCCATGTTTATCTCATAATCATACCGCGAATCTGTCTAGTTCTTTTCTTTCCCACTTGCAATAATCTGTGGCCTACATGATTGTCATAACCAGACTGATCTCCTTGCTTCTAATACTGTCCCTCTCCAATTCATTCTCTGCATAGCCACTAAAAGTGTGATAAAACTAATCACATCACACCCTTTCAATATTTTCTAGCAACATTTAGGAAAAATATCAAAATTCTTAATATTCTGAACAAAGCCCTAGATGATCTGGCTCCCTATCTCCTTCTACTCTGGCCTCTTGCTCTCTTGCAACAGCAACACTGTGCTTCTTGTATCTCAAATGGGGCATCCTCCTTGTCACCTCATGACATTTCTATGCATGGTCCCCTCCCTTTCCTTCCTGCCCCTCCCATATCTTTACTTGGTTAATTCCTTCTTATCTTTCTGATTTTAGCTCAATCCTTCACCCTGCAGATGAGATCAGGTCTCTTTTTTTCCTCCATAGCACTTACCATAATTTTAATTTTAGGATTATTTATATAGCTATGCCATGATTGTCCAACACTATCAGAATGTAAATTCCTTGAAGGCAGAGACCATGACTCTCTTGACCATCCTAGTCAGGATCCCAAACAACTTTTTAAGACATAGAAATATCAGTATATATACAGTGAATACAGGAGTGCACCAGGAAAGCATTCTCAGTAAAGAGAGCAGCAGAAGCGCCAGAAAGGAGGACTGAGGGTAGCTTCAGCACAGGGTTCTCTGTTCAGGAGATACACTACTCTGGCTGGATTAGAGAATTCATATAGAGGGTGAAAAGAAAGATAATATTGGAAAGAAAGATTGCAAATGACCTTAACTCATAAGTATTTTAGAATTTATTCTACAGGCAACAGAGAATAACTGAAGGCTTTCAGCTGGTTCAGAACTGCCTCTCCAAACCTGCTACTATCACAAATGTTCATATACTTTCCATTTCAGCCTAGTGTTTCCAAGTATCTCTCCCTACCTCAGTATCTTTACACTGTCTGTGTGCCTGCCTAGTGGAACTGACACATGTCTGAATGACTGGATCAGTGATTCCCTCAGTGGCTTATTTGAAGAGATCATTCTTTTTATTCCCATTCTTGACTTTTGATCTCAAAAGAAGTTCCCATCTTTGGATTGCAGTATTAGCCACAGTGATTTTCAAAGGATGGACGTCTCATCAATCGAGGCCAATATCCCATACCCTCCCTGTCCAGAGAGATTGGTCCAGACATTGCTATAGGACCTAGGCCAGATTGATTCAGATATATCCTCCAGTTTTGTTTTAAATGTTTACTGCAAGGAGACAAAGGAGGATCCTTTCCCTTTTAGTCAGCTAGGCCGGCTAGAAGGTTGACAGCCCAGAGCAGTCAGCAGCAGTCAGATTTCCAACTTGTACATAATGAAGCTGACACACAGATAGCATTAGGCCTAAGAGTCTTGATAAGGGGGATCCCTGGGTGGCTCCATAGTTTAGTGCCTACGTTTGGCCCAAGGCATGATCCTGGAGTCCTGGGATCAAGTCCCACAACAGGCTCCATGCATGGAGCCTGCTTCTCCCTCTACCTGTGTCTCTGCCTCTCTCTGTGTCTCTCATGAATAAATAAATAAATAAAATCTTTAAAAAAACTGAGTCTTGAAAGTATTCAAGTCCATGGTTCCAGCCTGTGTTGCCGCTTTCCTAAGACCATGTCCATCTTGTCAATTGGTTATATGAGCTGAAAAAATTTTACTTCTCTTAAGCTAGTTGGAGTTGGGTTTCCATTATTGGAATCAGGCCTGACTACTAAACAAATCAGAGGAAAGAGCTTAGAGTTGGATTCGGAAAACATCTTCACAGTCAAGTCTCTGCTATTGGATGTTTGTACCACATTCCTTTATCTCACAGACTTCTTGGTTTTTGACTTGGATTTTACACTGTCCTTGGGTATATCACCTGTACATCTCCAGGACCAGGAGAAAAGGCTGGTCCATAACCCCTGCTTGATAACTAATTGAACTGTGATATATTCCTCTTAGGATTTTTAGTCTTCAACTCCAATATGCCCTGTTTATGTGCTTGCCCTTGCTGACTGGTCAGTCTCCATTTTGCTGGTATGACTCAACTCTGGACACCTCTGTTTAACTCATGCATGTGCTGCTTCTTCCTAGGACATTCACTGGCTCATCTGGCTTTCTCACCCTCAAGTAAAATAAAGTCTCTTGGCCATGACTTGCTCAACAATTTTCCATGTTTGCCAGGTAATATAGAGGCTCAGAAGTCTCTGCACTGACATCAGCTCTACTTCTAGGAATGAAAAAGAAAGGGAACACCTAGCTTGCTAGATTGGGACTAGATTTCAAAACCCATTTTTGATGCTGGTTTTTCAGTTCAAGTTACCCAAACAGAAACCTTGTCTACATTCTTCTCCCTTTCTATCCCAACTCCTTGGCCTGAGTTTCATATCCCAGTTTGGGCTGTCTTGGAAAGTATGGGAACTGACAGTTGCATATACAAATTAGAAAGAGAACAAATCAATGAAAATGCTAAGTAGTTGAGTCGGAGAGTAGCCAGTTTTCCAATAGAAGCAAAGTGTCATGATGGGGCTCTGAGATTGAAGAGAAATTCCACGAAAAATTTACTTGCCATTGCATATCCACTCAATTCCTTAAGAAACAAAAGTGTGGGGTTCCTTGGGTGGCTCAGCAATTTAGCACCTGCCTTTGGCCCAGGGCATGACCCTGGAGTCCCAGAATCGAGTGCCATATCAGGCTCCCTGCATGGAACCTACTTCTCCCTCTGCCTGTGCCTCTGCCTTTCTGCCTCTCTCTCTCTCTCTCTCTCTCTCTCTCTCTCTGTGTGTGTCTCTCATGAATAAATAAATATTTTAATTAAAAAAAGAAACAAAAGTATAAGAGGTCTTACTCAAGACAATTTCAAGGAAGAGAAGGGAACTGACATTCAGTAAGTGTTGACTTTGTGCCAGATCTTGTGCTTAGAGCTTTGTATATATTTTCCACTTAGAGATATAATCAGGGCAATGACTCAGGGAGGTAGGCATTATCAATTTTAATTTACAGATGCGAGAACAGGGCCAAGTCACCTGTCAAGTTAATGCTACCAGTAAAAAAAAAAAAATGGAGTTAAAATTTGATCACAGATTTGACTCCAAAGTATATTCCTGTCTAACCTTGGTAAGCCAGACCTTCAAAAAGGTCTACACCCCAGCTACGCCCATGCTAGTCATTATTGAATATTGTCCTTACAATATTCAATGTGCTTTAAGTGATTCTTTTGCATTGAAATTTGAAGCTCTCTATATGGACCTGTTGAAAGTTCTACTCATTTTTTCAAGGCCCAGTTTAAATAATCTCTTTTAATCTTTGCTCTAGTCAGTTAAATCTGACCCTCTCCAATACTTCCTGAATCTTCTATTTAGACTTTTATTTGTACAGTTATTATTTAAATGCCTTGTAGTAGTTCTTCAGTTTGTCTGTTTCTTCTATTACTAAATTGAGCAGACAGGTAACAGGCACGATACCTGCAGGTACTCAATAGTTTATGGCATCCATGATACTGTAATTTATTTAAAGCTGTTCCATGAAATTCTTCAATGGAAGATTACATGAAAAAAATGGTGATACAGATACAGATATACAAAGAAATAATAGATAACCTTGAAAATAAATGAAGTAGAGTAATACACAGCAACATGGATGAATGTCACTAAAGTAGTACTAAGTACAAAAAAGCAAGTCCCAGAAAAATACATATGACTAGATTTATAAAAGTATGATAATATGCAAAACTAAATTATATATCATTTAGGGATGTATGTATACAGGTAAAACTATAAAGAAAAGCAAGTGAATGATAAACATGTTCCAGAATGATTACCTAGTAGAGGAGAAGGGGTGAGAGTTGAGATCTGGAAGGATCACACAGGGGAATCAAAACTACAGTGGTGATGATCTATTTTTTTATAAAGAGGGGGTGGTAGTAAATACATTGAACATTAACTGCTGGAACTCAACAGACAAAAATTTCCAACGAAAAGACATTTTCCAGGTAGCCTTCCACTATGAGGAAGAGTAAGTGAATGAAAAATGAACAATTTCATTTTAGGGATTTGAACAATAAAGGCAGCTACCAGGGGTTTTTCTGTAGTGAAAAAATTTGGTGCCAGAGACATGTAGGTTTGAATCGTGGCTCTCCATATGTATTTATGGTTAACTCTAAATCAACCAAAAGTACAGATTAACTTGAATTCTTCATTCTCTAAACATTTCATTGACTGAAACTGTATTGTATTTTTATTGTTTTTATGTATTGTTGAAAACAAACATAAAAACGCATGTGTATGAACTGGATTTTTTATATATATTTTTTGTTTTTATAAGAGTGGGATATGTTATATATAATATATGATATATATATATATACATATATATATATATATAATAGTTCAGTAACTTGTCTCTCTTACCTCTCAATACTATATCATGGACATTTTTCCATGTCAGAATATATATATATACCAACTTTATTCTTTTTAACACTGCAAGGAATTCTACTGTCTGAGGTTATCATTATTTAACCAGGCTCACACATTTAGCTTGTTTCCAAGTATTTACTATTATAATCAAAGTTCAACAACCATCCTTATGCAGATATCTTTCTACACTCTTGCTATTTTTTGTAACATAAATTCCTGAAAGTCTGTTAGGTCACAGTATATGTGCTTTTTAAGATGCTAGATTCTGCCAAATTATGCTACAAAAGATTGTTCTAATTCACATTCTCACTAATAGTGTACCCAAGTGCCAGCTCCTTTATGTCCTTGCCAACAGTGGATGTCATCAAACATCTTTTTGTTCCTTTTGTCAAATTAGAAGGTGAAAATATTATTTCATTTTTTTTATTATTTCATTTTTATTTGTATTTTATTTATATATATTTATATTCCTTTGACTTGAATGTGTTTTCATATGCTCATTGGTAATATGTAATTCTTTCATTTGTACGTGGAATGTGCTATCTCATTGCATTTTATACGTCCCAAGTATTCTCTCTCAGTCTATTGCTTCTCTCTTACTATTGTTTATGGGTGTTCAATTTTTATGTTGTTAAATCTGTCAGGTTTTTTTGTCCTTTATGGGTCTGGGTTTCATGCTTGACTTAGATGAGATTGGGCATGTTCAGGATGGCATGGCCATAGATTCATGCTGGACTTAGGAATGGCCTTCTATATAACAGAATTTTTTTTTTTAAGATCATTCCTTTTTTTTTTTTTATTTATGATAGTCATATATATAGAGAGAGGCAGAGACAAGGCAGAGACAAGGCAGAGATAAAGGCAGAGAGAGAAACAGGCTCCATGCACCGGGAGCCCGACGTGGGATTCGATCCCGGGTCTCCAGGATCGCACCCTGGGCCAAAGGCAGGCGCCAAACCGCTGCGCCACCCAGGGATCCCTAACAGAATTATTTTTAAAAATACCTCCCTTCTATTGTTCGTTAATCCCACACTCCCCTGATTAATGACTTAATAATGCTCTTAATTCAGGCTTTGTCTGACTCCATCAAACTCCACTCACCAAGAGCTATTATTGCTTATTTCTCTTTCTTTCTCCCTCTTGTTCATACTATTTAAGATGTTTTAAAAATTTTCCCCTAAATCCCTCATTATAACAATTCAAACAATACAGGTCCATAGTTACGAACAGTCATAAACAGTCTTATTCATAGTTACCTATGTTCATAGATAGTTATGAATTAATAATTCCTTCTCTGCCTCCTCCAGTTCCATCAAGGCAACGGATATTCACTGTAGAGTATCTTTCCTTACTTTTCTCTACATATACATAAGAATATGCACAAATATATAGACACATATAAAGAGACTTTGATCTTATTTTTATGAAAATGGGCTATTTTATGCATTATACTATACTTGTTTATTTTACTTCAAGATATAACATGGATGTTCCTCAAGGATAGGATATGCCTGTAAATAGTTCATTATCTGGAATTATTTGATGTTATGAATGTGCCATTAATTAACTTAATAAGTAACCTGTTGTTAGACATCCAAGTTCTTGTTACTGTTAATCCTACAAACAATATTGCATTCAACATCCTTCTCCTTTATCTTCCTGACTTCATGAGATCTTCTGAATGGCTGTTACTTCCCCCTTCTTCTCATCCTCCAGTTCTATGTTTTTCTGAGAAGGTTTAGCATTATCCCACATGGTAGCTGCTAGCCACATATGACTACTGAGCACTTGAAATATGGCTAGTCCCAACTGGGATGCACTACAAATATAAAATATATGTGAGATTTCTAAGATCTAAGATGAAAAAAAAGCAAAACTGATTGATTATACACTGAAATGATAATATTTTAGATAGACTAGGTTAAAGAAAATATATTATTAGACTAATTTCATCAATTTTTTTTTATTTTTAAAATTGTGTCTACTTGGCATAATTCTTTTGGACACTCTGTTTTGGAATATTATTACATTTCCTTTATAAAATATCCTTTGTGTTTAAAGAATTCTAGTTTAGAACTTTGTACTAAGCATTTGCATTTTCATTTAGATTTAATTATTTTTCCAGAGACCCAGGTTCATTGCTCATTATTATTTCCCCTTTTATTTATCTTCTGTCACCTTGAGGTCTTGGTTCTGATTCATTTATTGTTTGGTTTGAGTTTTTCTCTAATATTTTTTTCAGTAGTGTATGATAGTGATATACTTTCTGAATTCTTGCATGTCTTCAAACATCTTTCTTTGACTCAAACAGGTGAACAATATCCTGATTGGGTAGTAGGATGCTTGGATTGTACTACTCTTTTCTTAAAAATTTCTATTTCCATGCTATTCCATTGTCTTCTAGCTTCCATGATATGGATGAGAAAACCAATAGCACTTTTTATTATTTTATTTCTTTTTTTTAAGATTTTATTTATTTATTCATGAGCGAGAGAGAGAGAGAGAGGCAGAGATACAGGCAGAGGGAGAAGCAGGCACCAAACTGCTGGGCCACTGGGGCTACCCTATTATTTTATTTCTTTGTAGATAACATGATATTTCTGCCAGGAAGCCTGCAAATTTTCTTTATCCTTGAAGTTCAAGAACTTTCTTAGTGTATGCTTAAGTGTTGAACCAAGAACCTCCTCTACTATACATCTTTTTGTGGAACCAGTTTTTGGCTTTAAGTCCACATTTATTTGACTAAAATCTTTATTAGTTTTGTCTAACTACTTTTAAGTGATACATGTATTCTTTCTTTTTCTGTTTCCCTGAGTTGGATTATTTTTTCAATATTTCCTTAACCTCATTTAATGCCATAAATCATCCCTTGTGTTGTTCCTAACCACATCTCTAGGATTTTTATGAAGTTATCTCATTTTTGCTTATTTTTTAAATGATTTTAAATTTGTTAGCTTTCTTCTGTAATCCAAACAATTATTTATCAGAACTATTTTATGGGAGTGCCTGGGTGGCTTAGTCTGTTGAGCATCCGACTTTTGGTTATGGCTCAGGTCATGATCTCAGGGTTGTGGGATTGAGCCCTGCCCTTGAGAGGCTCTGTGCTCTGTGCAGAGTCTGCTTGAGATTCTCTCCTTCTCCCTCTGCCCCTCCTCTTACTTTCTCTGTCTCTCTTTCTCTCCCTCAAAAAAAAAATAATTTTTTAAAGATGTATTTTATGGTTCCAAGATTTTTTAAAATTTATTTATTTGAGAGAGAGAAACTTCAAGCAGACTCCCTGCTGAGTACAGAGGTCCATACAAGGCTTGATCCCAGGACCCTTGAGATCATGACCTGAACTGAAGCCAAGAGTTGGACACTCAACCAACTGAACCACCCTGGTGCCCTGGTTCCGAGATTTTTGTTTGTTTGTTTACTATTTGCCATATTTTTTATTGTTGATTTCTAGCTTTATAAAATTTTCGTCAGATAATGTGACCTACCAATTCTCCACTTGTGAATTTATTAATGTTTTTCTGGTGTGTATGGCAAAGATCAATTTTTGTAAATGGTCCAGAGCACAAGATATGAATGTGCATTCTTTTGCATTAGAGTATATAATTCTATTATTTGTCAAAATACTAGATCAAGTTTTTTAGTTATATTACTCAAATCTATTGTCTTGGAACTGGGTGTTGTGTGAAAGTGATGAATCACTAAATTCTACACCTGAAACAAACATTGCATTGTATTTTAACTAGCTGGAATTTAAATAAAAACTTGGGGAAAAAATCTATTATCTTGTTACTTTTTTGCCTACTTATTTTTCAAATTCTGAGAGTTCTATTCTACAACTGTCATTGTAGTTTTATTAAATGCTTCATGTATTATTCCAAGTAGTTACATACTAAATTTTACCTGTTGAATGAATGAATACATGTAGATTCTACTTTAATGCTTTGGCCTTAAATATCACTTTATCCTATATTGGCATTCTCACTCTATTCTCTATTTATTGAGAATTTCTCACATATCTTTGTACATTCATTTATTTTGAAACATTTTCATCATTTTGTTTAATGTTTCTCTCTTTAAGGTGTAGTTACCTAAAATGTGTAAATCTGTGCATTTTTGTCTGGAAATAATGTCAACCTATTTATATTACTGTGACAAATATAATGTCTTAATTATAGTGTAACAATTTATGTTTGTTATATTTGTGGTAGGCAAAATATGTAATGGCCTCCCAAAGATGTCCATGTCCTAATCCCCAGAACCTGTGAATATGTTAGATTCCATGGCAAAGGGGAATTAAGATTGCAAATGGAATTAAGGTTGCTAATCAATCGACCTTAAGATATGGAGACTATCTGAGATTATCTGAGTACATCTAATGTAATCACAAGGGGCATTAAAAGTAGAAGATTGAGCAGAAGAAAAATAAGAAGGAGATATGTTGTTGAAAAAAGGGTCAAAGGTATAAAACATTATTGGCTTTGGAGATGTAGGGAGGTACCATATGTCAATGAATGTGGACAGCTTCTAGAAGCTGGAAAAGTCAAGAAAATAGATTCTCCCTGAGAAGCTTCAGACAGTAACACAACCTTGCCGACAGCTTGATTTTAGCCGAGTGAGATTCATTTCAAACTTCTGACTTCCAGAATTGTAAGATAACAAATTTGTGTTGTTTTAAGCCACTAGGTTTGTGGTAATTTATTATGGCAATAGAAAACTAATACAATATTTAAAATGTAGATAACAATATGCTTCCAAATTACTGGGGGTGGGGGGTGGTAGATGGATACTGTGGAAAAGTCAATTAAAAATTAAATAAGTACATTAATATTCTTCTTTGTTATTTATTCTTCTTTCCATTTTCTTATTTAATTTTTAAATTGTTTTTTTTCTCTTATCTGCCCCTTCACAGCAATTTGCAACCTCCCTGGTATCTTTATTTTACAGTATATTTCAATCTAAATTAACAAAAGCTTTCGGTTACAGAGCCCCATTCCTTAAGCACTCACACTAATTAAAGGTTTACTATCTATTTAATTTATAACCAACAGATAATAGGAGGGTTAGACCCAGGGAGGGAGTGGCAGGAAGTAGGTGAAATTTAGCCTTATTTTACTTTTACTTCCCCCTTTTTAGTTGTCCCTTTCCTTTGTCCCCAGCCCTCTCCCCCCAACCAAGTATGTACAGTTCAAGTCTCTCTCCCAAAAAGCTTCATCTCAGGCATGACCTTCCTGGTGAATACCTTCTCTTTAACCTCCAGTCCCAGAGTTTCCTTCTCTGTGTCCTGTTCTCCCAGAGACTTGACTCTATGGTCCATGACATTTTGGCATACAAATCGATGAATAATTTCATGCTGTTTATGAAGCCATTATCACTTATTTTGGGACAATGGCTTAACCTCTTCCAAGTGGTTCTGCTTTCCAGAAGGGAACAATAACTCTACCCAAAGAAATGACTCTTCAAGGATGGAAATCCTAGGCATTGTGTTAGGCTCTATAGGGAGCCGTTTGTGGCTGGGACAAGGGAAGGGGACTCCACGTCATACTTCACCTAGTACTATATAAGTGGGCTTCTACTCCACCTTTGTGAAATCAAACAAGGAACTACATGGTATGAACCACCAAACAAGCTGGATATCCTGGCCATAGAGGCTACTGTGCCTCAGGGCAGCTCTAGGACAACCACATAGACAGATAATTAGGTCTATGAGTTGACAAAACAACTTGTACCCACAGCATTAAACAACTCCAAGTCACTCTAAGCCTAGCAGAGATTCCATTGTTTACCTCTTTAAAAGAAATTCTATAAAACTTACAAATACAGAGAAAGAACTTAACATAATGCTGCAATGGTGCACCTTACACCACAGAATACAAATAAAAACTTTTATATTATAGAAATACATTTTAATAATGCTGTGCTTAAGAATAATTATACTTTGAATGATTTTCATGAAAGAGCTCTTTCCTGCACCTTCTTCAGTATTATTACTGAAATTTCACTTCTACCCAATATTAGCTTAATAAATTACTTACATTTTAAAGGCTATAGTGAATTACAGACAAAACTAAAACATGGACTTCTAAACTGGATTTCATGCTTCCACATTGGCAGAATTTAACTACCATTATGAATTACTTGTTACTTATGCTATTTATATTTTATACGCATACTTGAGGCTTTTAACATGTTTAACGTGTTTCATGTTTTTTCCTACTTTATAAAGAGTCACTGGATCATATTTTTAAATGGAAAAATAAAGGAGTTAGTGTGCAGTTTTGATTATCATTTACATGGTTGCTAAACCATAAAAAAAACAAGCAAAGCAAAGAACAAACGAAGGAAGAAAACTCACTGAAATATAGCTATGGCTGTCAAATGAACAGTTAAAAACTAAAAGGAAGGCACCCTGGGTGCCCAGGTGGCTCAGCGGTTTAGTGCTGCCTTCAGGCCAGGATGTGATCCTGGAGACCCAGGATCAAGTCCCACATCGGGCTCCCTGCATGGAGCCCGCTTCTCCCTCTGCCTGTGTTTCTGCCTCTCTCTCTCTCTCTCTCTTTGTCTCTCATGAATAAATAAATAAATAGAATCCTTAAAAAAATAATAAAAAACTAAAAGGAAAATATAAAGACTGAATTTTCAGTACTGGATCATACCTTTAAAATTGGAGGAGGCTTTTCATGCTACATGGTCTAGTGAGTCACAAATTTCAATAGCTGCATGGCCCAGGAAGATAATATAAATGAGAGGAGTGGGTCAGGGATGTCCACATGGACTGGAGAGAACCATGGAGAACCAGAGAATACATGTTCTATCTAAAAGAAGTGCTACTGTTCAGCTTCAGCTGGTATTGACATGTGAGAATGTAGGTCCAGGGCGCCAGCTTTTTAACGCTTTAAGACAATTTGGAAATCAGTAAGTATATATGAAATCTCTTACTTTTAAATACTGATAAGTCATTCAGCTTTAAAAATGTTACTCTCTTGAAACACACAAGACATACATAGTGCCTGGCACACACCAGATTTCAATTTCTGACAAAGTCCAATATTCTTACCTTGCAGAAAGGAATATAGGAACGTAGATTAAATCACATAAGGGCTGACCACATGTAGTATAAAGAACATAGGATTTAAACTCAGGATTTTAGTTCCAAGCCTAACTTTATTATGCAGCCACTATATAACCTTGGGCAAGTTTCTTAAGCTCCCTGAACCTTAGTTTCCTTCTCTTCCAAATGAAGATATAATACATCTTGCATAAGATACTTGTAAGGAGTCTATACAATTAACACATGGGAAGTACCTACAGTGGATCTTGACACATAGAAAACATCCCTTCTTTTGATCTTAATTTATTACTGTGTCTCTACCCTACTTATTGTTTCTCTTTTCTTTTTAATAAAGATTTTATTTGTTTATTTGACAGAGAGAGAGACCGAGAGCGAGAGCGAGAGAAAGAGAGAGAGAGAGAGCATACACAAGCCGGGGGAATGGGAGAGGGAGAAGCAGGCTCCCCACTGATGCAGGGCTTGATCCCAGGACCCCGGGATCATGACCTAAGCCAAAGGCAGATGCTTAACCAACTAGGCCACCCAGGTACCCTTTTATTGTTTTTCAGTAGCAATTCTTGGTACCTGGAATTATACTATGCCCAACTCCTACTAGAAAATAAGTTTCGTAAGAGTAGGGAATATATTTCTTTTTTTTACTGCTCTATTCACAGCCCTAGAATACTTCCTGACACATAATAGGTGTTTAATAAATATATGTTGATTTCATCAAATACATACATACACACACACACACACACACACACACACACACACATGATTTCAACAAATGTTAATGCCTTGACTCCTTCCCTTTAACAAATAAACAAATCCAAGCACATGTATGTATTATGTTGTCCAAGTTCATAAAGACAGTTAATATTGTACCTGGAACTTGAATTCCTATCAAGTTTCTTCTCTAGGATTATTTCCATTGCATTATTAAAGTCTGCCAAAATTATGCAATGTCCACCATGAATATAATCTTTCAGGTTTATAGACAATGCAAACTTTGACAGAAGCCTTTCAAAAGCAAACTATTTCTCACACTTCTACTGGATTTTATGGTTAAAGGCCCTTATGTATAGTCTTCTTTTTAACTCTTCTAGGCTTTTCATCCTGACAAAAAGTCTAATCATGGGCTTTATGAAATGTAATAACAATTTTGTATATATATATATATATACATATATATATATACAGCATATTGTATTTAAAAACACTGCCAAATGAACACACATAATCATAAATTTCAATTGAATCTCACATCAACTTTGTGAAGTATATGGGACTGGAACTATTTTCCTCATTTTACAAAGATCAGAGACATCTAGTAATAAATAACTTACCTAAAGTCACATTACAAATAACTAAAAGATCTAGCAATAGAATATAGTTCTAAAGTTGGTTTTTTTTATATTCACAGGACCTATCCAAGACTTTCCCACTAAAGCCACCACTACTGTATCCTACAATCTGAGTTCTTCCTTCCCCTCATGTGTTACATAGAAATTCACCTGTCCTAGGTCCTACTTCTAATCCTGGTTACTACTTATACCTTTCCCTAATATTAATTTAATGAATTTTATTGATTGAAGCCCAGTGAGTGATATGAAACGAACAAACCAAGGATTTGCCCTCAAGGGTTTTCAGTCTTAAGTGTAACATTAGTTTTTAGTTTTGTTAAAATATATGTCTTTGCAAAAAGTGTTATGCCTTAAGGGACTATATAAAGGAGGAAAGAGGGAAAGATGCTGGTACTAATCTAATATAGAGCTTCCCAACTCTGGCTACCAATAAGAATCCCTTGGAAAGCTTTGGATTGGTTCCAAAGCTTGAATTAATCTAGAGTACAGTCTTAGCAGCGAACTTTTTGCAAGTTCCCATAGAGATACTAAAGTACAGCCAGGGTTGAGAACCATTGTTCTAAAGGAAGAAGATCATACTCTAGGGAAAGAACTGAGGAAGGTAAAAGACAAATAAGTAAATATATACTTGACTTTCTTTTTCCTTAAAATGCCATTTAATTAACCCATTCTTGATATCAATTATCTTTAAATGGTTTTCATTGGAGAAGTAACTGCCCTGGGTTCTCACCTCCAATTTTTTTAAAGAAAAATATTTCCTTCTCTCAAATGTAAATCAGTTTTCCTTTGATGATGATACAAATCTAACCAAGTTTATACTTACGAAGTTGGACAGGGAAATACCAAAGTATATGAATCAAACCGGAAATAAGGAATTGTCTCAATGTTTACGTATAATTCTGGTAAAATTTGGCTCACACTTTAAGTTTCCTGCATTGCTCATCTTCTTATTCTAGATTGTAGCTATTTGTAATGGTAGTTGGTTGCTCTTCTATTTTCAGCTACATTCTGGGTTTTAGGTCATCCACCTAAATTTTCAGGTTTGCTTATATTTTCCTCTTAAAACACATTGTTTCTCCTCAAAGAAATCTCCATCTTTTTTATATGTTCCCCTTTTCCTAGAGTAGACATTGCCAAATTATTCCATCAGCTTTAGATGAAGAAAATCTGAGATGTTGCTCTAATAAAAAAAAAATAATGGTAATTCTTAAAAGAACATTTGTAGAAACTGAATCCAAACCGAAAGCTAGAGATTTTCTCCACTGAGACAAGTGCATGGTATCCCTAACAATGGTATCTAGGACTTGGTTGGGAATGGCCTGCAAAACTTCTTTGAAAAGTGAGATTAAAGTCAAATATGTTATTCTTCTATAGCTATGATAACATTTGAGTGCCATTCTCTCCTCTCTCTAATCTGTCCTGTATATCAGTATCATGTTCATCTTCTTAAAATGCTCCCTTAATGATCATTCTATATTCCTACCTTACAACTATCAATAATCCTCATTTCTCAGTATATCAAATTCAAAATATTTGATCTGGTTGTCAAGGTTCTTTGATAATCTGGCCTACCTAACTTATTTTGTACTGATCTCAGACATGTTATCCATGCCAATCATGCTTGTCTCCTTGTTGTACTATGAAAATACCAGATTTCTTCTCTTTCTTTTGACTTCTTCTCAAGGCAAACAGATCTCCTATTTTTTTCACTCTGCCTCTTTAAATTCTACCTACCTTTTGAGTTATGGGACAATTTCCAATTCCTTCATGAAGACTTCTCCAATCTATTGCTTTAATTGACCTCTTCCTTTTCTAACATCCTAAAATACCACTCTCTAACATGGCATTTGATTAAATATAGCCTTGTCACTATTTTAGTTTCTTTAAGTATGTCAGCCCCATTACTCAAACTAGACTGTTAAGTATTTCGGGGGATCGTGTATGTCTCTTTTTTCATATCCCCCTGTTTCTAGCTTGGTGCTAGGTACATGGTCAAGACATAATTAATATTTGTTTACTACTAGCTGATTGCTGATGTTGTCTGGTAACCTGGGCCTATATATATTGTCAGTTCTGTCAACAGAGTCTGTGAAATTTCTGCCAGAGATTATGTCTGCATAAAAATAAGCCTCTGGCATAAATTGTGATAACCGCCACTAGGGAATTCACCTGCAGGAAAGGGACCTCAGGCATATTACTTGGTGCTCTACGAGGCTCTTATGCCAAGTTTTCCACTGTCATAACACAGCTAAGCCATGTGCTAATGTGATGATGTGAATCTCTTAAATAATTCACTGTAAATCTACCTACTTAGTTTTCTGACATGGCCTCAGCATTCTAATTTCCAATAGGCTATGCCCTAGAATTACCATGGATTACAAGTATGTGCAAAAATTGGCCATACCCTAGAAGTCAAGAACTTAGCATATTAAAGAAACACTTTATTTTCTGTAAAAACTCTATTTTCAAATTTAAATATTCTATTTTATTATGCATGAGCAAAATAAATCCAAGGTTTCACTGAAAAATCCATTCAGAAGGTAAAGAATTTAATTCCAGATCTAGAATTATGAATCGTTCTCTAAACACAGACTCTCTTTAATTGTACTCCTTTCCTCACTTAACTTACTATTCACTTATGGTGTTCCCCCCTTATCGATGGCGGATACATTCCAAAACCCCTGGTGCCTTTAAACATAGATACTATGGAACATTATATAAGGATGTGTTTTCCTATATATACATACCTGTGACATAGTTTACTTTATAAATTAGGCATGGTTAGAGATTAGCAACAATAACTAAAAGTGAAGTAGAACAAGTACAATATATTGTAATAAAAATTACATGAATGTGCTCTCTCAAAATATCGTACTGCATTCACCCTGATCCTTGTGATGTGAAACAATAAAATGCCTATGTGATGAGGTGAAGTGAGGTGAATGATGTAGGCACTGTGATGTCATGTTAGGCTATGAAAGGAGTACATTTATTTCTGGGCCACAGTTGACTGCAGTGAACTGAAACCATGGATAAGGGGAGACCTACTGTACATTGTAACCTCTAGTTCCCATACTGAGACCTGTCCTCCAAGTTTCTCACTGTTTCTCTCTCTCTCTCCCTCCCCATCTCTCTTTTTCCCTGTCTTTGTCTCTCACACACACATATCTGCACATGCCAACTGACATGTCACATGGCACACAAATTTTACCCACCTCCATAGCTAGACTTAAACCCTTGGTCATACGCTTGACACTTCAAAAATGTATTTCTTTAGGGGCCCCTGCATGGCTGAGTTGGTTCATTGTCTGACTCGTTATCTCAGCTCAGGTCTTGATCTCAGTGTCATGAGTTCAAGCCCCACATTGGGCTCTGTGCTGGGTGTGGAGCCTACTTAAAAAAATAAATAATAAAAAATATGTCCTTCTTTAAAGCTTCTATTTTCTTGTTCGCTTTTTCCTTTTTCTTCCACTCATTTTACATTGACAGAGTAAGAAATTAAATAGCAACAGTTGTCATTATCATTGTCATGTAACTCTATGGGAAGACATGCTTGTTTCCTGCATTGTTCATTCCCTTGTCGAAGTCCCTGAGAACCCTTATGAGAAAAGCTCTCCCACTCACACCACTCCTCTGAAGCTCTCACTAAAGATGCCTATCTCCTTCCCATTTTGACAAAATATTCATTTATGTACCCCCCCCTCCCAGTATCTAATTGGTCCTCATGTCTCATTTGCTCATCTGATGCCTTCAAAAAGCACCCAAGTCTTTTATCTGTGTGCATTTTGTCTCTGTCATCAATCTTAAGTTCCAGAGCACTTGATTCTTCAAGCATTAGAATGGTATGCTGACTTCTTTTGTATCTCACCATGAAACCACTGTAAGGGTCTTACACACCATGAGAGCTCAGTAAATGTTATTATACAAACACATGCCTGAAAGTATTCTTTTAAAGCTAACCCTCAAATACCTACCAAATGCCCAAGGGAGCCCAACAGAGGAATAGGTAAATCTGAGCAGCAGAGCTTATTAAAAATCATCTGGGCCTATAATTTTTCCTGGACTGAATTTTTCCTTAGGCCTAGGACAGGTGCTAATTCTCTCAGCTGCTTTAATCATGTAGATATTAAACAATGTGGGGGAACCGAATAGCCCTTTAGAATTACGAGAAGTAGAGGCTATGAATAGAAACAATAGAGGATGAAAGCCAAGCATGTGGTGACTGGCAGTCCCAGCAGCAGGTGCTCTGATGGAGGCTGGACCCCAAGATCTATGGGAAAATGCAAAACTGGAAAGACCCAAAGCTGTCACAGAAGAAGGCTTCAAAACTCAAACCCAAATCAAAAGGGGCTGCAGACTTTCATGGAGGCTTTTGAAAGGAAAATGTTAAGTTTTGGAATCCATCCGAAGACGTATTTTCCCTTTAAAAAAAATCAATCTAAAACACGAAAGCCAAAATATCAACAATGGCAATAACATTTCGACAGAATCTAAAGTCCAACGAGGGAGGATTGACAGCCAAACCTTTTTTTTTTTTTTTTAAAGTAATGGTAGCCAGGAAAGAAGATGATGGGTTGTAAGAATTCACCACCTGGAAAAGGGAGTTACCTGGGGAGAGACAGCTGCCATAGGAAAAGTAGAACAAACACACCTGCTGTCAGGCACACCTGTTCTTTTCAGGGAAAGGAACCGCAAGGCTGAAACAGCAGATAAACACCTCAGAGCAGGCTAGGACGCCTCTTGTGAGCCTTAAATATTGTCCCTGATTCCTCTGGAGTTATTTCCTTGGCAGGAATGACTGCAGAGTTGCCACATAAGATACCATGGAAATCTCTCAAATTTCATAGTCTCTCAAGTTAACTTGCTGGAAGATAGAAGGCAATTCCTTAAAGACCTGGGCAGAGGAGGGAGGCAAACATTTTCTATGGCCTACATTGGAGAAAGAAGAGAAATTATTACGTGCTATATTAAAATATTACTTAAAGATATTGGATCTCAGGTAGCGTGAAGCCTCCCAGGACTGGTAGTGTAGATAAAGGTAAGTAGGAGAGAAAATACATCACCATGCCCCCTTCCTCTCACATACACTTGCCAAAAGGCCCTTCATCACCACAGGAGGTGCTTGGCCTTTAAGTGTAGATGGTCACTTGTGAACATGCCATAATTTCTGGTTCCACAGAGTTACTACCTGGTCACTGATGCTTGCAAAAGTTGAATTCTGAGCTTCCACAGTCATCCAGAGAATATTGCAGCCCCATGAAAATAAATCAGACCAAAAGGGCAAGATAGCTCTGTAACAGATTAGCTATACTAGCTTTGTAAACGCTCACAATGCCCTACAGGAAAGCCTGCTGCCAGCAGATAAGCCAAACTAGAGTTCAATATCAGTGGCAATATTTTGTCCTGCCTTATAAAAAAAATGATATAGTAAGGGATGGAACTAATTGAGGCAGTGGCAATAGTGAGATAGAAGGAATTTTAAATGGAACTTGTGTACAGCCCAAAAATGGACTTAAGAAATCCAGTATTTCTGGGCATCTACTAGGTATTCTATGTTAGGTATTTTAAGGAATTAGAGAGCCCTCTACATCAATATAATTAAAACTATTTGAAGTCCCTACTCTTATGAATTTACCATTTCATGAGGGAGAAAGGCTTTAAAACCAATGCTAAAGCCACTAAATAGTCAACTGCAAGACTGTGAAATATCAGACTGTAAAAACTGTAAGCGTTCACAGAAGGCGGTGAACAATATATGCTAAAGTCAGGAAGGAAGACTTTATCAAAAAAAGGAGACTTTAGTTAGGCCATGTGGGATGGATGGGATTTGTAAATGCAAGAAAGAATCCTAGAAAGAATGTTTGTAACTAAAACTCAAGGGAAATATGAGATTCCAAATATGACCTTCAGCATGAGTCACAGTTACTATGTTTACTCTGGAGTGTAAGAATCAGTGTAGGTATTCTTATTAATATGGAAATAAAAGTCCCTAGAGATTAAAGTGAAATAAATCATCACAATTCATGTGGGTTTTTCCCTAAACTTGCATATAATTCCAAACAGAAAAATAAATTTAAAATTTTTTACTTTAATTAAATTTCAGGCATCTCTGCATACTTAGGTTTAAGATCACAATCAGTGCCAGAGTAAAAAAAAAAAAATCCCAAGAGGTCCCTTTGAATGGGCTCCATAATAAAGTCCCTACACTTGGTGAATTCACCTTCAAATCAATCATAAATTCTATTTAAAAATAATCCCAAGAGTAATCTTAAAACCAAATCCTCCAACTCCATAGTTCCAACTCTTGATTATCCATGTGGTAGTATGACAGAAAATTAACCTCTGGTTTTCATACAGTCCTCCTCTGAGATTTTTGCCCTGGGGGCAGCAGTATTAACCAGTCTGTACTTGACTTTTTTCTTTCTTTTCAGTCAGCCACACTTTCATGAAGGTGTTAATAAGCAGTGAAAAGGCTAAACCCAGCTGCCAAAGAGAGAAAGGCACACACAATCTACCAACTGTGAAAATCCTCTTTCAACAATCCAAATTTGTGAGCATTTGGTTCACCCAACAGAACATGTCCATGACTTCAAAGAAGATAAATAAATCTGAAGGCTCATAAAGGTGATTAGAACAATCTTGAGTGGTTTCTCAGTTTATAGACAATATTTAGTTCAGTATTTCAAAGAGTACTTTAAAAGAAGAATGAGATATTATCCACTGTTAGTACTGAAAAGATGTTTAAAATCCTCATTAATGTTCCACAAATCCAGATTTTGTTAAAATTCCAAGAGGCTTTGTTAGAAATTTACTATTAGTGAAAAATGCATGAAAAAGAAATTAATTGTGAAATTAAAATTTGGAGAGGAAAAGCTTAAGCTATTTACAAGAAGCTTTTACAAAGCATTTTAAAGACATGCATTTACATTCCAATAATTGGTAATCATTCTTACCTGTTCATTAAAAGAGACAGCAAAGAATCTCTAATTGGCCATACTTTATTTACCCGGTTTAAGTTCCTCTGCATTTTGAAATCATTGTGGCATATTTTACTCCATAATTTTTATATGGCTCCACAGCACTATGTACACTGTTTTTTTGCACAATATATTTTTCACAGTATTTTCACATCTTATCTCATACATTTTTGTTATAAAATAAAAGAATACTCGCACATGGTAAATATTTCCAAAGGTATTAAAATATACAGCATGAAAAGTGATACTTCCTTCTCTGCCTCTTCCTAAGTGCTATTAGAGGTAATGATTAAGAATATTTGTGTATCTTGTATGCATGCACACACATATGTGTTTGTGTAAGTGTATGCCTTTGTAAATGTGGATCAAACTGCAATATGTGTGTATTCGCATAGATGTGTTTATGTATAATATATTTTAAATGAAATATGAAAGCTTTTGACATAGACAATTCTATATTTTCTTTAACAATATAGAATCTTGGAGATCTGTATACATCGTATTTAATGGCTGCATTGTATTATGTTACATGAAAGCATGGATTGTTTTAACCAGCCCTTACTGATGGAGACTTAAGGTGATTTCCCTTTTGTTTTTGTCAGATATTACCAAAACCATCCCCTAAAGAGATTGTGTGGATTTGCATTACACAAGAGCACATAACTATCTATATTTTAGAGTAATAAAACTGTGATTCTTACTAATATATTCAAACATTCAGATGAGCTTCTTTTTAACTTGTCTAAGTGAGGATCTACTCTACAATCCGTTCCTTTGATTTTGAAGACACTGCTATTATTGTGGCATAATTTGCTCTTTTTGCTAAAGGCTTCAGCTCATTTACTGTATTTGGCATTGTAGGGAGGGGAAGGAAGGGGGAATGGTTTTGTTCTCTGCTTTTTCATTCTTTTTGTTCACTGACTACAGTAAGACCCCCTTATCCCTGGGGGATACATTCCAAGACCCCAGTGGATGCCTGAAATCGCAGATAGTACCTAACCCTATATATATTGTTTTTCTTATACATACATACCTAGGATAAAGTCTAATTTGTAAATTAGGCCCAGTAAGAAACCAAAAACAATAAAGAAATAGAACAATTATAACAATATACTCTAATAAAAGCTATATGCATGTGGTCTCCCATGCATATCTCAAAATATCTTATTGTACTGTACTCATACTTCTTCTTGTGATGATGTGAGATGACAAATACCTTGTGATGTACCATTAGGCTACTACTAACCTTCTGATGGTTTGTCAGGAGGATTACCTGCTTCCTGAACACAGTGGATGATAGGTAACTGAAACCATGAAAATGATACTGCGAGTAAGGGGATACTACCATATATGGCTTGCGAGGAGCTACTTTTTCTACTGTGTACAATACTAGAAATAGTGGCAAAACAGGTAGGAAATCAGTGGTGTAGCTGAAGACAGTCAGTCTGGCAAGGATAGGAGCAAAAGAAACAGAGCTATGAGACAACCAAACATAGGTGAACTCTGAATAGTCAGCTCTTTCATCTTTGCCCTAAAACACTAGTATGTCTAATGGAAGAAAAGGGAAACTTATAAATGGTTTAGGAGATAAGGAAATGTGACCACAACTATTATTTTGAGGATTATATATTAAATGTTGCCTTATAATGTTAAACAGTTTGTTTAAATTCACATATCATTTATTTTTTAAAGACTTATTTATTGGGACGCCTGGGTGGCTCAGCAGTTGAGTGTCTGCCTTTGGCTCAGGGCGTGATCCCAGAGTTCTGGGATCGAGTCCTGCATTGGTCATCCCGCAGGGAGCCTCATTCTCCTTCTGCCTATGTTTCTGCCTCTCTCTCCGTGTCTCTCATGAATAAATAAAATCTTTTTAAAAAATCTTTTTTCTAAGGATTTATTTATTCATTTGAGAGACACAGAGAGAGAGTGTGGGGAGGGGCATAGGGAGAGGAAGAGGGAGAACGAGAATATCAAGCAGACTCCCTGCTGAGCACAGAGCCCAATGGGGGGCTCCATCCCAGGACCCTGAGATCATGATCTGAGCCAAAATCAAGAGTCAGATACAACCAACTGAGCCACCCAAGTGTCCCTGCAGATACCACTTATTGAAGGATTGCCTTACATTATTACATTGTGAATTAAGGGGGAAGTAATAACTGAGCAAAATCGTGGTGTGACTCAATCTCTCTGGGAATAAAATATTTTCTTATAATAGGCAGCAAATCAGAAGATTACATTAATGCTTTAGGGAACCATCTAGACTACATTCACGTGGGCACTTGGGTGGCTCAGTGGGTTAAGCCGTTGCCTTTGGCTGGGATCAAGCCCTGGATTGGGCTCTCTGCTCAGTAGGGAGTCTGCTTCTCCCTCTCCCTCTGCCCCTCATGCAGCTTCTGCTCTTTCTCTCTCAAATACATAAAAGATCTTCAGACTGTGCTTCACAATTTACTTACAGTATTTCAAAACAAAAAACTAACAGTGGAATTGATTATTTGGACAGGTCACATCTCTCTGAGTCTAACTCCCCATGTGTAAAATTAGGTGGCTATACAGTTCTTCCTTAACTTATAATGGGGTCACGTACCAATAAAACCATCTTAAATTGAAAATATCTTAAGTCAAGAAAAAATGTCTTTAATACACCTAGCCTGCCAAACTTTATAGCATAGCTTTGCCTACCTTAAACATGCTCAGAACACTCACATTCGACTACAGTTGGACAAATTCATCCAACACGAAGCCTACTTTATACTGAAGTATTGAACAGCTCATGTAATTTATCAAATACTGTAGTGAAAGTGAAAAACAGAATGGTGTATGGGTGCAGAATGGCTGAATGTATCAGTTGTTTACCCTCATGATCTTGTAGCTGACTGGCAGCTGTGGCTGCCACTGCCCAGAATCATGAAGAGTGTATTGGACCACATATCACTAACCCAGGAAAAGATCAAAATTCAAAATTCAAAATTCCAAGCACGGTTTCTACTAAATGCATTTGCTTTCATGCCATCTTAAAGTCAAAAAATCGTAAGTTGAGCCATTGTAAGTCATAGATTGTCTGTACTAGATGATTTCTAATAGCTCTTCCACTTCTATAATACTGACATTATGGATGTATTTGATTATCATACTGCATACAGCAATAAAAATATTTTGTGGTCAGAAAAATATGAAAATGTTCCTATTCAGATTTGCCTTAAGTCCATTAACAATACTATTTCTTTTTTCTAATCAAGATAGTCTGGAACACCTTTTGCTCTTCTGTACCTGGCTAGTCTAGATATTATTTTTGAATTGAACTCAGATGTCGTATCTTCCAGGAATCCTTCCCTGACTCTTCCAACCTTCTATTTGAGTTAGATGTTCCTCCTACTGTTCTTGTCACACTGGATTTTAAGTTATCTAGGCTTCTTTCAGTCTCCTCAGTAGGTTATAATAAACTCTTTACAGCAGCGACTATGATTATTTTGTTATTCTTTGCACTTAGCACAATACCTGCCACACAGCAGAGACTCACCACATGTTTGCTGAATTAATTAAAGCATGGCTGTCAAACCACTCATCAATTATTTTTATGGTAGAAACTTCTGAACTTGATACATCATTGGCTGGCAAATGAAACTACTTATTTATATTCTCATATATCTAATGGGTATCTCAAAATGAAAATGTTTGAAGCAGAATTTTTTATTTATAGCCTGAAATCCATTTGTTTCTTAGTCTTCCCCACATCAGTCACTCCAGCCAGAAACCTGATTCATTCTTGATCCTTCCCCTCCTTCCCCATGCAATATAACCCAGAACAGCAAACCCTATAGGTCCCCAAAATCTGTCTTGATGTATTCCACTTCCCTCTAGCTTCCCTCTTGCTTAGACCTCTGCAATAACTTTATTAATTGATCCCTCCTATTCTTTTTTATATTCCCCATTCATTATCCAAACAACAGCCAAAATTATTTTTTTTAAGATTTATTTATTTACTTTAGAGAAAGAGAGAGCATGAAGCAGGTGGGAGACACAGAAGTAGAGGGAGAGAGGCAGGCTCCCCACTGAGCGGAGAACTTGATGCAGGGCTCAATCTCAAAACCTTTGATCATGACCTGAGCTGAAACCAATAGTCTGTCACTTAACTGACTGAGCTACCCATTTGCTAAAGTTATCTTTAATTAATTAATTAATTTTTAAATGATTTTTAAAAATTTATTTGAGAGAGAGAGAGAGTGCATGAGAGCGAGCAGAGGTAAGAACAGAGGGAGAGGGAGAGGAAGAAGCAGACTCCCTGCTGAGCAGGGAGCCTGATGCAGGGCTAGATCCCAGGACCCTGAGATCACGACCTGAGCTGAAGGCAGATGCTTAACCCACTGAACCACCTAAGTACCCCCAAAAGTTATCTTTTAAATATGTAAAGCCCACTCCTACCCCTGATTAAAACTCATCAATATCTCCCCATTCATTACCCTTAAGAGAAAGACTCAAATCTTTAGCATGGTCTACAGAGCCCAGGTCTAGGTTTCTTCCTATCTGCCCAGACTCATCAAGTACTATCTTTCTTCTCCCTCTCTGCACTACAGCATTCTGGTCTCCTTAAAGTTATTGAAACATACTGAACTCTTTTACATCTTCAAGATTTTGCATATGCTGTTCCCCCGGCTTTTTGAATGCCCTGTCCGTGGTTCTTTGTGTGCTTGGCTTTTTCTCATCCTTCTCACCTCAGTTTAAAGATGGTTTCTTTAGATAGGCCTTCCCTGAACACATAAAGTAGACCTCTAGCCTTATCCTGTTATCTTCTAACAATATAATCTGTTGGTTACCTTCAGAGCACTGTTTACTACCTATCTCCCCCAGTAGATCATAAGGTCAATGAAAGCAGGGTCTAGATTTGTTTCCTTTACCACAGTACTCATAGCATTGTGGCACACAGTACAGTGCCTAGCACCTAACTGGTATTCTGCTTCTCTCTATATTTCTGATCTATAATACAAAGCAGATGCATAATAGATACTGACTGAGAGTGCTAATGATGATGATGTGGTCTTTGATGTAAAACCAAAATACGGCTTGTCATGGGGGAGGAGCTCTTAATAAATAGATCTTTAGTGGCTAGTCACAACTCTTAAAATGTTCTGTAACTATTCAGCACTTATCCATGACACCTCACCACAAGAACTGGCAACAGCTGAAAACATTCACCCATTTATTGACTCATTCATAATAATATAAATATGATATGGTAGTATGGAATCAATAAAACAATGATTATCTATCTATAGAAATACTATTATCATTAATGATTTGTTTTCAGATTTTGGTAAGTTATATTTACGTGTCATTAAACTCCTCCACAGGTATATTTGTATTCTGTCTAGACTCTATACATGGAAAATAGCATCCATAGATTTGATTTTATTTTTATTGCTCCAAGAGTGCCTATTGCACTGCTCAGCAAATAAATGATGCTCACGTCAGTGATTCTCCCTGAATTAACAGACACAAACCATGAGCTTTTCCATTATGAAACTCATCCTAAGATTCAAATGGAGAAAATCCCTGAGAAAGGACAGAGAAAATACAGATTTAAAAAATACTAATGATCACTGGAAAGTTAGTCAATAATGATGGGCATAATCACATTAGGAGAAGCACCATCATGCAGCATCAAATGCATATTCACATTTAATTTGAGGGTGGTACTAAGTTTAGCACCATACATACTAAGTTTATTTATCCCTTCTGGTAGCTTACCATCCAAGATGCTGATTGTACTCTAAGGTACATAAATAATTTGAAGGGCTATTACTCATACTGCCTCATATAGGAACTCGATGGGCTATGTCATTGCAGTATATTATTTGTTATTGAACTTCCTTATTTTCATTTGCTGAGCTGATTTTTATCAATATTATTACAGCTTCTTTTTATTTATAGCTTCTATTAATCTTGACCATGTATTGTTTGCATTAAAGAGTTGTCTGAAGTGTTTCTATTAAAATGATTAACATTTTTTTCACTGAAATCTAGCCAAAATATTAAAGAAAATATATTGTGAAATAACTCCCTATATGTTAGTACAAAGAAAATCATAATTTAATTCCAGTTATGAACAACCCATTCTCCATAATATTATAAAAATGTTTGGACTGAGGTGCCATCCCCAAAATAGCACATTAATGAGATAATACTAGGCCAGAGATAAAAAACAAAATGTGGAAGTTATCCTCCTATAGGTAATAATACCTTCATGATTCCAACTGAAGTTCAAATTATAAGGAAAAGCTGATCATTCAAACTGTTTTCAATAAGAAAAAGGAATTTAGGAGTACCCTCATTGTTTTTTCCTGCCCGTAAAATGTCAAGTATTTGGTTTACTTAAATTGTTCAACTTTCAATTGGTTGTTTCGGTATCACACAAACACTGCCTAAAACCGATCTTTACAATAAGCAAGCCTGTAATATGTGCCGATGACTACTGCAATTTTGGGTTTCACACTAGCCACAATAAATGGTTTGCCTCTAGCAACTCCATCTACTTACATGTCAGGAGGGGAACATGGTTTAATAAATTTGAATTGGTTCCGAAATGGGAATTGCATGGGGATGGCAAATAGTGAGAAATACGGTGAAATGGAAGGACCATTTTTGAAATCTCTTTTCTTCATACAAAAGACTACTGAGAGTTTGTAGAATTACCCAAAAGTGTGGAAACTACATTTGTGGATTTCTTAGTGAACATAATCTCTCCACAGATTCCTGGCTAAATTGTAAAACTGTAGCATTCTGGTAAGTAATTGTATATACATCAATGCTCAAATGAAGGCATTCTGTAGAAGTTGTATGCACAATAAATCACCATCTGCACTTGGCCCTTGGTGTCTATTTGAATGCCCATTCAGTCCAAGGCGGCTGGCTAGATATGTCATTGATTTTCTTCTTCAGTGCCATCACTGGGAAAAAAGCCAATGTTTAATAATGTAAAAGATCACAATTTAAAAAGGGAGGGAGGAAAAAGAGAAGGTATTTTGAACCCACATCAGCAAGTTCCTGGAAACTAGATATTCACAGATTTGGGGTGAATACAAATTAAATATATAAAAACAAATACTCATCTGAATGAGAAAGGGCATTATGACTAGGAGGTCTAACTCTGATAATGACATTGTACACTTCTACCTATTGGACTTTCTCACAACTATAAAATCTACTCTTCAGTTTTGACAAAGACGTGACAGCCCCCTCTTAACTTCAACCCTTTCCTATGGTGGTCATAAATCCAGGATCAGTCATTTTACCTAGTTACTCAGCAACTAGTTACTACCTTTCCTTTATCCTTCATCTTTCCACTTGACCTTCCCTGTCAATGCTGGAAGAGGTCTTACCTTGTTTTCTATTGTTTCTGCACATGGGCTTATAAGGAAACTCATGTTACTGTGCTTAGTATTCTTTTCCTACGAATACTGCCCTCCATCCAAATGGTTACTACAAGAACTGCCATTTGGTTTAACTGGACCATCCCCACAGAGCATTCCTTATTGTGGCCTACAAGGTCCTTGACCACTTCTCTGACCTCATCTCGTACTACTCTCCCCTTATAAAGATCAAGCCACAGTGGTCTCTTTTTATTAAATAAATACGTCAAGTTCATTCTCTACTCAGGGTTTTTGCACTTGTTCTTCCCTCTGCCTGAATGCTCATCACCAAACTCTTCAAATAGTTGGCTTCTTGCGATGTAAGTGTCAGCTATTCAGATTTTCCTGAAGTAGACTCCACCACCAGTTATTCTCTATTATAAACCTGTTTTATTTTTTCCAGAGACTATATAAATAACCCGAAAGATTTTATTTATTTATTATTAATCTCCCTTTACTAAAGTACAAGCTCCCCAAAGTAAGAACCATGTCTATGTTTTCACCATTATATCACCAACTGCTAGAACAAGACCTGGCACACTGTAAGCACTCGATAAGTATGGGTTGAGTGATGGAATGAATTGCCAGAGTTCATCAGTTCATATGTGAAAACCTGACCTGAATTTTATCAAAGTACATTTAACAGATCCCACTCCTGGTCATGACTGATGGATCCAGGAGTGGGCAACTGGACCAAACAGGGTTAAGAGTCCTTGCTTAGTATTTTAGGAGTGAAGCCTACAGAATAGAATTCTTCTCTATCAGGGCAGCTAGGACTGTAAGAGAATCTCATGAGGCTTTACTGACTGTATCTCTCACCATGTACATAAAAGAAAATGAAGCTTAAATATAAAGACCACTTAAAAGATTTAGAGACTATACTGATAATATTTGATTCATTAGAGCTATGTTATGAGACACCATGAACTCTTTCAATTATCCCTCTTTCGCTCATGTTTCGGAGACACCTTCCATCTGTATTCTGGATCACAGCCCTTTAAGCTGTTTCCAGGGCCTTGCTCCATCAGATACTCCCTCTTTTTCTTATAACTTAAAATTTTCTTTCTTCATTAGCCCACTTTTCTCATTCTGTAAATATTCATTCATACCTATTTATTCATTGCTACAGGAGGAAATACAGGGCTAAGCCAGCTTATATGTGCAACTTGTTTTTCATCCATTAAACAAACAAGATAACAAAAAAAAATTTTTTCCAGACCTGTTGCCCCTGTCCTTGGTCATCCCATCCCTTCTCAGCCAAGCATATTAAAAGTCTATACTTAATTTCTTCACTTATTTCCACTCGTTCCTCAACCCACTGGAATCTGTCTTCTGCCTCTATCATTATATTAAAAACTCTCTTAGTGATGTCAGCAATTGGTGCCTAACTGCCAAATCTGGTAAAGATTTCAGAGTTTTTACTAGACCTTTCTTTATATATGATATTGTTATCCCCTCTTTCTAGATTCTTTCCTTCTTTCTTGACTTTGTTTTGATTCTCCATCTAGTTCTCTTAACTACTCAGCAGTTTTTTGGACTCCTCTTCCTGCCAATGTTAAATGTTGGTATGCATCATGATTTTGCCCCTTACTTTCCTTTTTCTGTGTTTTACACTATACATACTCTTTCTACATGATCACAACCAAACTCACATATCAGGTTTGTATCAACAACTCCCAAATCCATTTTCTAGCACCATTACTCAAGTTTACATATTTAACTTCATATTAGGTATTTTTACCTTGACAACCTAAGGCCTTGCAAAGTTATGTCTAGAAGAGAATATTTTTTTCTTGAAAATTACATGTTTCTAGCTGCCTTACCTTGATTGCTAGCAATCCTCTTCACTGACTTACCATAGATGGAAACCTTCACTCCTTTCTCTCCTTCATCACTCACATCCTATCAGCCACTAAATCCTGACAATTCTACTTTCTGTCATGTAGGTCTTCTTTTCTTTATTCAAACATTCAGTGCCCAAGTTAGTGGGCATCACCTCTTTTTCTTGATTATTGCAATGTCTTCCTAACTGGTAACTTTTCAACATTTTTTTTCTTTTTACTTTTCTAATGTATCTACCACATTGCTGACAGAAATCACAAAAATTATTAAATCCTCCCTGGTGTAAAGGTACGTACTTGAAAAATACCAAACTCTATCCTGGAGATAGTATTCACCCCACTACACACACTGAGCTCACTAAATAGTTCAAACTGTACCTTGTTTTGATAAGGGTATAATTAACTAAGTAAAGTATAAGTCTATTAATATCAACAGGAAGTCACTACTGGGAATAGCATTGAACTGAGAGGAAAAAAATGGGAGAGAAAAAGAGATGGCAATGTAATTTAGAGGAGAATTAAATTCTTACCTGACTTCTTGCTAGAACTTAGATATTGCTAGAGTTCAATCAGTTCTTTTGAACCATATCTACATGCAGATCAAGCCCTATATTATATGATTAGCATATATTGGAAGTCATTTCTGTACTCTTGGACCTCAACATAGGCATCATAAAGAAATATCACCAGTTTTATTATTTTTATTTCAAATAGATGTCAGTCTTGTCATTTTCTAAGGTCTGTTCTTCAAATGAAGAATTATAAAGAAGAATCTCAGAAATGAGTATTTCGGTTTTAGGAGACTAAGAAGGATCAGACAGGCCAGTGCCAAAAAAGAAATCATCACACAGAGATATTGTTGATTATCTTAGCAAATCTCTCTTTCCATTTTACTTTTCTTCTTTGGTTCAAAGATTCTCTCCAGAGGCAGAAGGGAGGGCTGCACATTTCAAATTATTTTTAGGACTTTGATTAACTGTGCCACAAGACCCCAGGTGACTATTAATATACTAGTAAAGGCAGTTAAAAGAAGACCTAAGGTCATTCAGTGAGTGAATGAAGCAAAATTGAAAGCATAAGTCTTGACCCAGTGATGTGATCTTTCTAGTAGACAATATAGTAGAGGCAATCCGAAAGGGGGCAAACGGGAATAAGGGACACTATCTGCACAAAAGGTTGGAAGACAAGGCTTCTCAGCATGGAATTCAGTATTAAAATAAAAGAACTTACCAAGTGAACTTTCAATGCATCCATTCCATCTCAATAAAGCACAGTCCTGTTGTAACACAGCCCATGATTATAAGGCTACAGATATACTGTAGAGAAAAGCCTGTGCCTTGAAATATAAAGGCTCAGTAAGACAAAAGCCAAAATAAAAAAGCTACCAGTGATGCTTCCAAACATCAGCTTTACAAAGGGATGCTGCTGTATTTGTGTCTGTGACCAAAAGGAAATTCTTTGAATAGTAAATGCTCCATAAATACTTGTCCAATTGAATTATCTAATTGGCTACTGTCAATTTTTAAATGTTTAAGGAGCATTTGGGATTATACATTGATTAGCTACAAGTACTTCTCATCCAAAGAAAACCAGAAGCTCAAGCCATAGCTTACCAGGATTTTTGCAAGGGGAGACAAACATTCATAAGACTGCTGTTAATTATGTTTCCACTTCTCATGAATTGTTTACTTTTATTATTTACCTATGTCTTGAATGGTATTGAAGCAAGCCATGTAAGTCCCTTTGTCAACTGCCAGAAGTATAATTCTCTACAATTAATCAGTAAAAAGAGAATTAAGCGTTGCTTCTTTAGAATTAGGAAAAACCTGCTGCTGATAAATTGAATGCATTAAGAAATTAACATACCAGTAAATGATTGATCATTACAATTATCTGAATTTGCATTTCTAGAATTCTACTGAAAGAACTAAAAATCACTCTTCTAAGATATTTTTAGCCATACTCTCCAACTGGATAAAGTATACAAGAGAAGTGCTACTTGTTATTACAATTGGAAGTTCAAGCATTTTTTTTAAATGTTCACAACTGGACTTTATTTTTTTTTATTTATGATAGTCACAGAGAGAGAGAGAGAGAGAGAGAGAGGCAGAGACACAGGCAGAGGGAGAAGCAGGCTCCATGCACTGGGAGCCCGACGTGGGATTCCATCCTGGGTCTCCAGGATCGTGCCCTGGGCCAAAGGGAGACGCCAAACCACTGCGCCACCCAGGGATCCCCTGGACTTTATTTTTTAAAAATATTTTATTTTTCAGAGAGAGAGAGAGCAGAAAGAGCAGCAGAGGGAGAGGGAGGAGACTCCCTGCTGAGGAGGGAGCCCAGTGCAGGGTTCGATACCAGGACGCTGAGATCATGACCTGAGCCGAAGACAGACGCCTAACCAAATGAGCCACTCAGGCACCCCTCACAACCGGACTTTAAATAGGTTAATCCAATGTATTACAACACAAACTTCACGCAAGGTTTTACCAGCTAATATTTTTTATCTGCCCTGATGTACAAGGGAACAATTCGCCAGTATGTCATGAATCACAAACTATTCTAAGTCACCAAAATAACAGGCATCTTAAGTCAAAAAACTGGGGAAGACAATATAAAAAAAAAATTATTTGGTAGCTGCAAGCATCTCTATACAAGTAGTCCATGAAAATATTACTAAGGAGTAAGTAAAATAGAATAATGCCACTCAAGAATCATCATTCTCAGAGCTAAAAGCTATCACATCTGTTTGACAATAATTAGTATTGATAACAATAACTAATATTCATTGAGAGATAGTTATGTGCCAGGCACTATTCTAGTGGGTTTGCATTAATTCAATAAACATTTATCAGATGTCTAATATGTTCCAGGCACTAAGTACTGGGATGCAGCAGAGGACAAAACTCCCTGCTCTTATAGAACTTAATTCTCATGTGGAAGATAGAAAATAAATGAGTAAAACAAAAAAATAGTAATAAGTAAAAATATATGAACATTATAGTATAGTAAGTATATATAATACACATAGTAATATGCATAAATATATAAAATATGAATAAAAATAAGTAAGATAGTATGTTAAATGGTGATAAGTAGGATGACCATAATGTCTCCATTGTCTCAGACAGTTCTGGATTTTATCTGTGATCCTAGTGTGATTATTCCTAGTGTACCCTTTCATGCTCAAAAAATGTCTCACCCTGGGGGCACCTGGGTGGCTCAGTCAGTTAAGCATCCGATTCTTGGTTTTGGCTTAGGTCATAATCTCAGGGTCATGAGATTGAGTCCTATGTTGGGCTCTGCACTGGGTGTGGAATCTACTTATGATTCTCTTCTTCTCTCTCCCTCTGCCCCTCTTCCCCTCCCCTACTCTCTCTCTCTCTCTAAAAAAAAGTTTCAGTTTGCACAATAAATTTTATAGTCACCTAAGTGATAAGTACTATGGAGGAGAAAAAAAATTTTTTTTAAAAGTGTGGGAAGAAGGACTGTAATTTTCAATAGCTCACTGAGAAAGTGATATTTGAGGAAGGGCCTGCATCAGATGAGAGAACAAGCCTAGGAGATTTCAAGTGGAAGAACATTCTGGGCAGACAGAAGAGCAATTGCAAAGGCCCTAGGACAGAAATATGCCTGTACTATTTGAGAAACATAGAGGCAATGTGTTTTTAGCAAGACGAATAAAGGAGTCACTAGTAGGAGATAAGGTCACAATTATCAATGAAGACCACATTGTGTAGACTCCTGTATTCTGAATGAGATGTGGAGCCATTGTAGGTTCTCACTGTGGGGTGGGCACGATCTGTCTTAGGTTTGTAAAGTATCATTCTAGGGACACCTGTGTGGCTCAGTCAGTTGAATGGCCAGTTATTGATTTCAGCTCAGATCATGATCTCAGGGTCTTGGAATCAAGCCCCAAGCTGGGCTCTGTACTCAACAGAGTCTGCTTGAGGGTTTCCTCTCTCCCTCTGCCTCTGCTCCACCTCTATCTATCTATCTATCTATCTATCTATCTATCTATCTATCTTTTTTTTTTTAAGTATCATTCTAGAGATGCCTGAGTGGCTCAGTTGGTAAAGCATCTGACTCTTGATTCCGGCTCAGGTCCTGATCTCAGGGTTATGAGATCCAGTACCTCCTCCCATGTTGGGCTCCATGCTGGGCATGGAGACTGCTTGGGATTCTCTCTCTCCCTCTCCCTCTGCCTCTGTTCCTCCCCCACACTGTCTCTTTCTCTCTCTCCCCCTCTCAAAAAAAGTATCATTCTAGCTACTATATTGAGAATAAACTTTAGGGGTGCAAGCACAGAAGCAAGAGGACAGGTTAGAAGACTACTGTAAAAATCAATATGAGAAATGATAGTGGCCTGGACCAGGGTCGTAGCAGAGGAAGTGGGAAGAATTAGTCAGACTCTGAATATATTCTGAAGGTAGAGATGACAAGGCTTGTTGATAAAATGGATGAGGTGAAGGACCAAGGTTTTGGATAAGAGGACCTGGAAAGAACAGCTGTCATCATCTAAACTGGAGAAGATTAAAGGAGAAGTAAGTTTTGGAGGAAGAATCAGGAGTTTGCCTTTGAATATTTTTCTCAATCGGGTTTTCTAAGAAGCAGAACCTGAAACAAGGGGCTGTGTGCAGAGACTGAATTTTGGGAAGTGATCCCCATAACAGGAATGGAGGACCAGTAAAAGTGAAATAGAGAAGTAAGGGAAATCAATCCAAGGCTGAGTTTTTGAGCTGGCCACAGCTATGGGCAACTGAAGTTTAATCTTACTGGGGACCCTCTGAGGAGCTTATAAAATGCCTGAAAGATTGCTTGAACTCAGAAGTGGGAGGCATTCATGACTAGCTTTCTCTTATAGGTTAAGAGTTGTCCATGGTATATTAACTCTCTCACACTTCCAGCTTTGCACCTGCTTCAGAATGGTTGAGTGGGTTGCTCCAGGCATTCCACAGAAAAGTAACAGAAAAGGAGGAAATGAAAGATACCTGATTCATCTGAGAAGAGGTATTGGTAGTGTACACATGCTCGTAGCTGGTAGCTACAGCACCAGCTGGAATAAAAAGGTGGAATGAGAGAATGTGAGGTGGAGAACAAAAGGTGTTTGGTACAGATATGTTAAGTCTGAGATATTCATCAGCCATCTAAATGGAGATGAAAAATAGCCAGCTAAAAATATGAATCTGAATTTCAGGGGGAGAGGTCCAAACTGGATTTGAAAATTTTTTCAGCATATAAATGGTATTAACAACACAAGACAGGATGATATGATTGAAAGAATGAGTGTGTCTAAGAGAAGAGGTTCTCAGGATCTCCAATGTTTCATGATTGGGAAGATGAGGAAGACCACAGTATGACTCAGAGTAATGGTCCATGGCACAGGAGGAGACTCAGAAAAATACAATATCAAGTGAAAGAAGAAGTGAAAATCAAGTGAAGAAGGAGTGTCCAATGCTGCTGTAAGGTCAAGATGAGAACTAAGAATTGATCACTGAATTTAGCAATGTGGAGGCCATGGTGATCTTGACAAGGGTATTTGCTAAGAATGTCAAGGAACTCTAAGGCTTAGATACTAGAAAAACTGTTAACCTAAATGTTGCCTTCCCTGTACATATTAGTAGAGAATGAAATGAAGAAGACCATGATACAACAATAAGACATTGGAAAATGCCTCTCAATAAAATTGACTTAAGATTGATAAACCACTTTATTTTTATTATTTTATTTTGAGAGAGAGAGAGAGAATGAATGGGGGGGGCAGGTACAGAGGGAGAGAGAATTTCACAGAGTCCAATGCGGGGCTCGATCTCAGGACGCTGAGATCATGACCTGAGCTGAAATCAAGAGTCGGAAGCTTAAATGACTGAGCCAAGCAGGTGCCCTGGTAGACCACTTTAATTAGGTAGAAGAAAGGAGAAAACAAAAGTCAGATGGTATGAATTTCAAAACAAGAAAGGCTGTTAAACTAAAGGCCTTGGAATAAATTAATTATCAATAAGTAAATGAGTAAATCACCTCTGGTTCAGTTAATGCAGATAGTACATAACATTAGAAAGAGTAAGGTCGGGGATCCATGGGTGGCTCAGCAGTTTAGCGCCTGCCTTTGGCCCAGGGCGCAATCCTGGAGTCCCAGGATCGAGTCCTGCGTCGGGCTCCCTGCATGGAGCCTGCCTCTCCCTCTGCCTGTGTCTCTGCCTCTCTCTCTCTCTATGTCTATCATAAATAAATAAATAAATCTTAAAAGAAAGAAAGAGTAAGGTCAAGAATTTGATCTTCCTCCTAGACAGCTATCCTTTTTTATCATTATTATTTTTTATTGGACTTCAATTTGCTAACATATAGTATATTGCCCAGTGCTCATCCTGTCAAACGCCCCCCTCAGTGCCCATCACCCAGTCACCCCAACCCCCACCCACCTCCCCTTCCACTACCCCTTGTTCGTTTCCCAGAGTTAGGAATCTCTTGTTCTGTCACTCTCACTGATATTTCCCACTCATTTTCTCTCCTTTCCCCTTTATTCCCTTTCACTATTTTTTATATTCCCCAAATGAATGAGACCATAGAATGTTTGTCCTCCGATTGACTTACTTCACTCAGCATAATACCCTCCAGTTCCATCCACGTCGAAGCAAATGGTGGGTATTTGTCGTTTCTAATGGCTGAGGAATATTCCATTGTATACATATACTGCTATCCTAACAACACACACACACACACACACACACACACACACACACACACACACACTGTCCCATGGCCACAGTATACACTTTAGTCATGCATGGCCATCTCACAAATGTTCTTGGTCCGATGCCTGATGCTCATCACAGTGAGTTCCTGACATTAAAGTGCAGAAGGCTCAAAGTATTTCCCTACATCTAGGAAAATCATACAGATATTTCTATGGTAGGTAAAGAGGATCATCTATTTTTTTAGGATCATCTACTATAGACCCATTTGAATATCAACTACTATATCTGATGAATGATATTTTATATATATAGTGTATTAAGAGTATGACCTGTAGTGTCTAGCACACATATGTTCAAGTGCCAACTGGGCCACTTATTAGATGTGTCATCTTAGAAAAGTTAAACCTCTTTCTGTAAGTCTCAATTTTATCACCTGTAAACTGAGACTATAAAGTATCTACATGTCAATAAGGTTGTTTTAAAGGTTAAATGAGATCATGCTTAGCACCGTATCAGACACACAATAAATATTAGCTCTTATTGAAAATACTGTATGTTGGCAAATCAAACTCCAATAAAAATATACAAAAAGGAAGAAAATGTGAAAGCATGAGGATTTATATGCTGAAATATAATTGTTTACAAGGTACCACCCCTGCTGTCTCTGTTAGTCTAGAAGCATTTTTCTGCAACAGCTTTCAACTTTCTTTTAAACTTGAAAACTCACCAGAGACTGATTTTTGTTTTGTTTCAGCTGTTCAGAAGTCACCTATGAAGTTAAGCCTCTTATGTGGATTAAGTCAGTGGCAATATTGATTTGGGCTTTTTATGAGCTACCAATTCTAGTTATCATAACCTTTCAAGGAGGGGAAAAAATACCCTAGAAGATTAGAAACTCTCCCATTCTCACTTTGAGTAGACTAAATTGCAAAGTAATCCAGTGGATGCTTAGTTAGGAAGGCCATCAGGATAATAAACTAAACAGCAATGCTTTCATCTCTCCAAACAACAATGTCAGTAGAATGTATTGCCTATAGTCTACTAATGAAGGAAAGTGAACAGATGAATTTGTTCGATTTTTTAAACAGTTCTTGAGCATTCCCAACATAACAGACATATCACTATGTACAGAATTCTGAATAAATATGGGTATGCAAAGACAGTAACTGAAATGAGACTGGATCATAAAACTCTTCAAATGGGTTTGTGGTGAAGCCAATAGAAGGCGATGAAGAATCTGACAGGATGAGACTCATCTGCTGTTGAAGGGTCATGAAAACCCCACCCTTGAGGTCAATACCATCAGCAAGTATTAGAGGGAGTACATGTTCTAATGCTAACCTACTTTGGATAGAGGTTTCAGAGACCTACAGCATAACAAAAGCCACTATGGTTTTGGCAGTTTAGGGCAGATTAAGACTCTTTTAATCCAATTGGTTAATGTGCATGACTACAATACTGAAAAAGATGGATGCCAGGGATTTGATTTTCATCAATACTCTTTCAGGATTTAAAATTTTTATTATCTGGCATTAATCATATCATTTTTAGCTGAGACATTCTGGAGAAAAATTGAACTAGAAACCATTCTCTGTGTTTCACAGCAGTTTAATTGAAGGTCTTACAACTACAGTCACTATGACAGGGCTAAAAAGTTTTTTTTTTTTTTTTTTTTTTTTTTTTTTTTTTTTTTTTAGGGCTAAAAAGTTTGTGAAGCCTAATTCTGCTATTGCTCCTCCACAGAGTTAAGCTACAAGAGCAAGTACATGGGAACTTAGAATCTTCAATGTAATCAGACTGGCTAGTGTGGACATAGTGTGCTTCCTTAGTCCCATGCACAAAATTCCACTTCATTCATTTTCAAGTTATTTCCAGTGACACAATTTCCCAGATCCTAAGAATGGGAAAGAAATCACTCTCTGAAAATAGCTGTAATTGGCATTCTGTGAGTTGAAGGCACTATGAAAGGATTTGACATTTGGGAATAATATTTGTGTCCTGGCACTTTTCAGAATGATTTATGTGTACAATCTCAGTTGATCCTCTGTACCACGATAAGGCAATATTAGCTTCACTTTACATAAGAGGAAGCAAAACCTGGTAAAAGTATCCTATTAAAGGAAAAAAAAATATCGTTTGAATACTTACTGTGTGGCAGAGTTTATAAGAGCAAAAACGACACAGTCCCTGCCCTCAACAAATTTACAGTTTAGTTGGAGAAACAAACAAAGAAACAACTGACTGTTGTCAATTACAATTAAGGATGATTGGTGCTATGGCAGGAGTGTGTGCAGAGTGCTGTAGGAGAACATAGGAAGGGCATCCAGTCAAGGTCAAGATTGCACAGCATCGAGGAAGGCTTTCCAGAGCAGGCAGCGTCTAGATGGAGACTGAAAGGCTGAGAAGGACTTAGCCAGAAGAAGAGAAAGGAAAAGCAGGTTTGTAAACAATGCTTCAACCACAAATGAAAGCTGGTACAAAGGAACGGCTTATATACCAACATTTGGAGTCAACCGGTAGGATTTATTGGGTCCAAAACCTGAAAGAAATGAAAGACCATACCTGTAAGATTAGAAAAGTGGCATGGCTGGATGGCATGCACCACAAAGGAGCAGGTTTTTTGTTTTATTGAGGTTTGTTGGGATTTGACATAAGGGTAAGGAGTTTTTAGTGTTGCAGTGGGGACTGAGGTTTGTGGAGGGTGGGATAGCCAGAGTAGCACCAAAAGAGTGGCTGACGGAGAAACAGTGGCCTCGAGAGGGCAGTCATGTTTGAGGCCAGTGTCCAAGATTTCATTCATCCAATTCAACTCATTCTTTCTTCCAGGAAATATTTACTGAGTACTTACTATGTGATAACACTGTGTTAGGCTATTAAATAAAAGAGCAATTTCAACTCCAATTGCTATCAGGTCAGTATTCTTTCTATTATACTACCCTGAAAAATTCATCAACAAATATAACAATGATACTCAACCTGTTATCTTTAAGATTTATTTGTTTATTTTAGAGAAAGAGAGAGAAGGGGCAGGGGAGAGGCAGAGGGAAAGACAGAGTCTTAAGCAGACTCAATACTAAGTGAAGAACCCTACTCAGGGCTTGATCTCACAACCCTGAGATCATGACCTAAGCTGAAACCACGAGTTGGACACTTAACTGACTGTGCTGCCCAGGTGCCCCAATGATACTCAACTTTTTAATTCGTTTAATAAAGATTTGTTAAATGTGGCCCACTATGTGCAAAATACTACACTATATGAAAGTGCCCAGTTACTGGTTAATGGTGTCTGGTGTCCATAATCTCCAAAGAGTCAGGACAAGGTGAAAGGGGTTTAAAAGTGCTACCTATAGAATTTGGGTAACATATACTTAGCAGTAAACACTGTCTAACATCAGAAAAAGGTAGAAATTTCCTGATGCCTTCAAAATCATTGATTAACAAATATTTATTGAATGATTCCTCTGGAAAACATTGATTACGGAGTCTCTGGTGAGACTTAAAAGTATATAGAAAGAAAAATTAGAACCACTATGCTACCATAGCAAGGGACAAATCAATACACCATACTCTCACCAAAGCCTGGTGATAGGTCTGGGATAGAATCAGATTTGATATAATTTGTAGAGGGGTAGGTTTAGTGTGGTCCTGCCTGAAGGCATGTACTCTGAAGGTCCTTGCCAACCTTGTGATTCAATTTTAAGTGCTTTGAACTTTGGTTCAGAACCTGAGTAATAAAAACTGCTTAATTTTGTTCTTTTTACAGGTTCTATTTTTTTAAGCATTATTTTAGTAAAAGTTCAAGTGTTTTACCAAGAGAATGATTTATGAGACTCGGTTTAGTTTGTTGAAAAAGAAACTTTCTGATGGCACTCTTGCTGAATCTGGACATCACGTAAGATCGCAAATCCCAGGATGACAGGCCTCCACAATGTTCTTATGAAGGTAGAATTCTAATGACACGGGCTCCAAACTTTATATTAAAATGTAAATTTCAATCCCATAATACATAAATATGTGTCAATAAGAGTTGCAAATATATATTCTTTGCAAATATACATTTTAGATCATCTTAGTACAACATAACCGCAATTAATAAGAATCTAAATAATAGGGAGCCTCATTTAATTGGAGTACCTCCCTTTCCACTCACCACTGGCAGTTGGTCCTGATAAGAATGAGACAAATATCAACAATACAAAGCCACCTCTAAGCTTTATTTCTGCATTGAGGCCCCTACCCAATGGCTTCTACATCTATAGTCTAGTACAATCAAAGCGAAAGTAACTGATCAGAATAACACCCTCGTGCATACACATGAAATCTTAAACCAATTCCACATCTAAATTCAACTCTACAAACTAAGGCATGGGAAAAAAGGGGACTCATACATTTTAGAAAGCTGTCTGTCAATGGATTTTGGGCTAATTGTTGTTAACTGCAAAAGGTTTTGAACTTACACTTCAACTGCATAATCATTTTATCTAAGCTTGTTTTTTTTTTTATGGTATGGCAAGGACTACAAATCATTTGACAAAACATCATACTCTAAAACTATCAAATGCTTTTCTCTGAAAAGTAAAAAGGATATATAGCTATCAAGGTGGCCACTATTCAAATTTGAGCCTCTTAAAAATTTAATGTAACAGAAGAGAATGCTAAGTGCTAAACAAGTAATAAATTCACGTGTTCAATAAGTATTCATTGAACATTTATTATGTGCCAAATATTGTTCCAGGCTCTAACGTTAATCCCAAAAGTGTGATGGAAGAAAGTTGGCACAGCCAGCCTAACTATATTTTTAAGTCAAATTGATCAGATAGATATGTTCCATGATCCATTGACCAGACACACTGGCCCTGCCAAGTATAGTGCAGACTGCAAAGAACATGCTGACCGGTAGCCCTAGCTGGGTGTGACAGCTAGGATGCTTCAGAAATCAGCTTTATTGCTATCTATGCAAGAGGTAGTCTAAGGGAAACAACCGAGAAACACGTAGCTTGCCAACCACTAACACTTTCTGAGCATACATGGGGCTTCGAGCATTTGGGGTGAGAAGCTACAGAAGAGGAGGCATAAATGCCCGCGTATGAATTTCAGATGCTGCTCCATATAGCTTCTTTCTGTCTTGCCTCTCTATTATTATATACAAGTATGTCTTGCTTAAGAAAATGCAATTAATATAGAGAGCAATTCTTGTTGCTGTTCCTTTAAGTAAGATATAATTCTTTGTAAGTTATATCTATAAACATAAAATGGTAAATTATATATAATATATAAATGATGATCATCACGATATACATGACATAAACATGTATATGCAGACCTGTAAAACACACAATAAAACTCTGCATTTCTTGTGACTCTCCCATTTTTCAAAACCACAGATTACTCTTTTTCCAATTAGTGAAGGTGATTTGGGACCATATTTATTGATTAACTTCAGACATGTTAGCATTTGGCCTGGTTGTATGTCAATGTGATAATTTTTTTAAAAAGTGTTTGTGAAACTCTGGACCATTAATGAGGAGACATAATTGGACTTTACTAGTGAAGCCTTGTAAATGTCTCCGCTGAAGCTAGAGAAATGATCTTAACTCAAACCTTGAAATTCTATGAAAGGTTTGGGCGTGTCCTGATTAATTTTTTCTTGCTTTTGAGTTCATTTCTAACTGCTTTCTTACATGACATAAAAGACACAAAAGGTAGTTTGCTCAAACAGTTAAAGACTCAAGAGTAATAAAATTAACTACTTCATGTATTACAGGAATGACTGGCACCAAAATAGTTCTGCATATGGTTCAGTTTATACTGACAGGACAGCAGAATCCTCAGCTTTTCATATAAAGGCTTCAAATGAGAATATTTCCAAGGTTCCAGGGGATTCAAGATTTATCTTCTGTCACCTCTAGACCCTTTCAGAATTATAATGAGAAAGAAAAGTGCTGAAAATAAATAGAACTTATTTGTATATGGAGCTAGTTCTGCCTCACAGATGACCAAAAAAACAGAATAACAGTTTTCTGACAGGACGGTTTCCTGACAGGACATGCTGGCATACCTCAGCGTCATGCCTCTGCAGATATTTAAAACTGCTTTTGACTGTTCACATGAATAAAAAGCTCCATCTTGAAATGGCAATGCTGAATCTTGCTCAAATCTTTGTAATAAAAGAGACTCAGCATGTAATGCGGACATAGTCTCAATCAACTCTCTGAACCGAAACCCTCCAAGATGCCTCAGTTTCCCTGTCATCTATTGAACTGAATCTTCAATAGTCTCTGGGCGTCAGCCACCTTACCTCTCTCGTTTGTCATTCAAATTATCTGATTTACCCTAGTCTGGCCTTTGTGTTAACCATTTGATAGATGGGCTGTAAAGAGTTAAAAGGAAAAGAACAAAGTGCTTTTTTTGTCCCCAGTGGCCACAATCCCAGGGCTATCCATTCCCTTTGATCCTGCCCTGTAGCTGAAGCAATTCACAGAGAGGAACCAAATTATGTACCTGAAAGAGGATAGTTGCTCTGTTTCCCAGGGCATACTCATCTATGTGACACCTTGCCAGGGAGCCAGTCCTTTCCTTCTGAAATTATGCAGATCCTCAAAGGAAAGTACACAATTCCACTGAGTAAAGAGTTGTTTAAGAAGGGAACACCATTATCATTCCCCATGCTACAGCGGAGGCTTTAATAGAGACGTAAGAAGAAGCATTAGAGGGTTAAGCATAGTATTAGGCAAAGTAGACTCAGGGACAGACAGCAGAAATGGAATGGATGTGCAGAAGCAGTGGATATTTTCAGACCGAGAGAAAAAAGCCACATCGCCTCAGAAGCAGCAAGGCAAAAGAACTGAGAAACTCTCCTGCCTGTCCCTGGATAAAGAATGTTCAACAACAACAGAGAGATGGTCAAAGGTAAAACCGCACTCGTGGAACATATGTGTAATTGGTGGTAAGGGTATGCTGTTACATAAAACTAGCTTAAGAATCTATACAGAAGGATACCTGGGTGGCTCAGTGGTTGAGCATCTGCCTTTGGCTCAAGTCATGACCCTGGGATCAAGTCCCGCTTCAGGCTCTCCACCTGCTTCTCCCTCTGCCTATGTCTCTGACCCTCTCTCTGTGTCTCTCATGAACAAATAAAATCTTCAAAACAAACATTTTAAAAAAGAATCTATACAGAGAATTCTTTCTATCACATTTAGTTCTACTAGGTGAATATTACCCATTTGATAATGAATTGGTATTTAGGAAGTGGTGAATTGCACGTGACTCTGGCTACCTATATTCAGAGCCAACTGATAAAGAAGGAAGGGGGAGTTTTACAGAAATGATGACGTTCAGAAGGATGCTTGCAGGTGCAAGCTCTATACTCACCACTGCAAATACCCTTCCTCCATTTTGCCACCCATCTGGCTCCCTTCCCTTCTCCAAAATCACATTTCTAACTTACCTGTACAATATGTATTTCTGCACACATCGGCACAACTTAAAAATATCATTTGTGCACAGGGGTGTGTTGTATGGATGCCGATATAAGGAAAGATTGCCTTGCTTGTTAGAAACAAAATCCAGACCATCTGTGGATTTAGCACTGGGTGGAAACCTTTCTAGTTAATGATGCTAGTAGTAAATCAAGGTGACATAATGCCAAGGGAAGGTGAAATTCAGGGGCTGAGTTTACTACTTGGCTGACTCCCACCCCCAACAGCTTCTCCTTGTAGCTTCTTTTAGTGCTAAATCTTGGAAGATTTAAGTTGCATTAACTAAGCAAAGATGAAATTCCCTTAACAGAGAATCCTAACCCATGATCTATGGATGCAGAAGGACTTCAAGGGCTTCCTGAGCCCCTTGAAATGTATGGCAGATATTGTATATATGTGCATTTTCTTCTGAAGGGAAGATTCAGAGCTTTGATCAGATTCTTAAAGCATTTAGTAGTGTCTCCTCCTGTACCCCTTGCTGTGAAAAACCATTACTCTGAGCACTGGGAGACACTAAAGGATATTCAGAAGAATGGTGTGATCGGATTTGTGTTTTAGAAAGATCCCTGGTAACAATACAGTGGAGAGTCTGGTATTCCCTTTTCCTTAGAAGAAACTTCAACCATCAGGTATATATCCTATGTCCCTTAAATCCATCACAGGGTGGCACCCCCAAAATATAGAATTTCCAACTTCAGTTTGACACTCATTACTGTTTGTTTGGAAACATTTTCTCCAAATGAGAATGAATATTCACGGCACAGTGCAGACATCATTGATTAGAGCCACACCTAACAGTGTTGTGGAAAGAATACAGGCTTTAGTCCAAAAATCATGGATTTATATCTTACCTCTACTTACCCAAGCTGCGTAACTCTAAATGAAGGGTCATGATGATTCTCTCTGCATCAGAGAGTTATGATAAAGACTAAATAATGAGCCCACTCAGCAGAATACTTGACACACAGTGGTCAATAATATTTGTTGTCATTAATATCCTCACATCTCCGTATTCAGTCCCACCTCTCCTGACCTCCAGATATATATGTCAAAAACCTCTCTTGCTACTCATCTGAAACTCCTGACTTGATCCACACTTGTAGCAGATAACCCCGTCTCTATCCAAGAAAACTGAGATCATTACATGAACTTCAACGCTTGCCACTCCAGTTCAGAACTTACTTCCTGTCTCAGAGGAGGCACTGAACCCTTTCAAAACCTTCCCCTCCACCTGAGATCCTAAAACATCCTTCAGTAGAGCCTTATTCCAGTCATTACATTCAATTGCATTCTCTCCTTACATCCTCATGATCTGGGATCTAAGATTACCAAAATCGTTTACTCTAAGGAAGTGAATTCCTGTCCTGCATGCACACTGGAATCTTCTGAGGAACTTTCTTAAATGCCTGGGTCTCATCTGTGGAAATTCTGGTTTAATTGGTCTAAGGACCAGTCTTAGCACTGGGATTCATAAAACTCCCCAGGTAATTTAAATGCCAATCAAGGTAGAGAATCTCTGGTCTAAAGTCAGCAATGACCTTCTAAACTGCCTGTTTTACTGCCTTTTTCCATTTTCATTCTACTTGTTGATTCCGAAGTATTTCACAATATTAGTCACATCTGCTGGGAAGTCCTCTCCCTTGGCTTGTGTGATACCCCCTCCTTTTGATCTTTCTCTGACATCTTAAGACCACCTCTATTCTTCTGCTCACTATTTTAAATTCAATTATTCCTCAGGGTATCATATTTGGCTCTCTTTATTTCTAACTGTTCATATTCTCACTGGATTCTCTCTTCTACTTCCATTGCTTCAGGAACCATCTATTTATAGATGACTCCAAACACACACAGACAACACACACACACACACACACACACACACAGAGTGACATCATTTCCTTGAACTCAGGATCCGAATTTTGAGCTATCTCTGTGTGGTAGTTATGGCAGTGGGATCTAATGTCAGATTGTCTGGGTTCCAATCCCATTCCTATTACTCACTACATCTGTAATATTAGGCAAGTTACTTAGCATCTCTGTTCCTCGCTTTACTCATCTGCAAATGGGTATAATAATGACCCCAACCTCATAGCATTACTAGAATGACTGAAAAACATAATCCATCTAAAGTGCCTTACTTGGTGCCTGGTGCTTAATAAGTGTTAGATTTTTCTCTTATAATCATTGCTATCATTCCTCAGGCCAAGTACATAATTCTACCTTCCAGACTCCCATAGTCATTTTACATATATATCACTATTATAACACCAGTCATGTTGTATCACTGTTGCTGGTTTATATATGCCTTTCCATTGCACTCTGAATTCTTGTAGAGGAAAAGCTGTTTCTCATTCATCTACTTATCTTCAGAGTTTAACACAAAACTTGGCACAGATAAGCAGAGCATAGACAGGAAGTGGGTTTCATCTCAAAAAGGTTCATCTCAATTACAGTTGACAACTGATTGACGATGCTTGGGTGGATTGCTGTGTTGATCGGAATGTGAGGCTACAGTCGTGCACAACAAGAAAGAACACCTCTGATGATTTGACCAGGGATATCTGCCAGGAGGCAGGTTAGAGGGAACAGTGGCTGAAGTGGCACAGTCATTCCATCACAGTTTTAGATACTATGTAAGTAAATGTTTATTGAATAAATTTTCATGAACAAATGATACTGACTAAAAGACATGAGCCAACTGGAGTTCCTGCTAAATCACTTAGTTTTTCTCTTAGAGTCTGTGTTCTTTCTGGGCAGTCACAGATTGTTATGCTAGAATTTGTGACAACTAAAAGTGCAACATGCTCACAGCACTAAATTCATTACAGGTGATTAAATGCTGTTAAAGATTTCATTTTATAGGCCCTGCTACATTGTATTATACCTGCCATCTGTGATCTTTAACCATGTAAATACAGAGCCTGAGATGATCATTTCTCTTAAGATTTTCATAGGAAGTGCTATCCAAAATTTTTAGATATTAAGCAAACAATAGTTTATGCTCCTGCTAAGTGCTTGAAATACGAATGGAGAAATGTGCTTCTCAAATTGGGCTTTTGTCTGCTCCTTGAACCCACAAGTGGCAATGGTGCTTGAGCAGCTTCTGGGGAATGAATTGCCATATTAGCCTAGGGCAAGGAAGGGGGAAGTAAGTCACTTGTGTCCATTTACTTCAAGATGAACTTCATCCATCTAGCAAAGTAGCTGGAACACAGCTGACACTAAATGAACGATGCATAAACGAGTAAATGAAAAAAAATAGATGGACGGACGGATGGATGGATAGGTAGACAGATCCACGGATGACAAGGTTTGCTTCCATGTAATCTTGGTAGATACAAATCGGCAGTTTAAAATTCTTTCCACCAGATGGCGATAATGTGAGATTTCAGCTTAGGTTGTAATACAGAAGAGGAAAACAACCAACCAAACAAAAACCACATTAGGAGAAAAGAGAAAACACTAAAGACCTGGTCAAAAGACATGAGAGAAAATGTGTCAACCGTAGGATCTTAGGAGTCTGTGATTTTGTGGGATTTGTAATAGGTCTTCACCATACCTCCTTTCCATGCATGGGTAACTTCATATTCATAATTACTGATCGGTAAAATGGCTACTTTCAAAACTAATTGTATCTTTTATAAAAATTATAGGGCAATTCTCATAATTAAAATTATTATCTTTGGTTCATACATTCATATATTTATATTTTCATTTGTCTTACACTGATTTTTGTAGTTAATTGATGCCTCCCTTGGAAGTGAGGCTGCTTGGGAAAAACTGCTAGCCTCTGTGCCTCCAGGAAATTTACCCCTGCTATTAGACCTGCCAAAAATCATATAAAATAAGTTTGTCTAGGGCTCATCCATCCCGTTAGTAAAGAATTGTGAATGATATTAGATTATTGTTCATCCCTTAATTTGAAAGCCTTTGGAAGGTGGGAAAAATCAGTTTTAGAATCCAGTACTCTATGTGTTTCTGGGGGAGAGGGTGTTGCTTTCTTGGCAAATAAAAATAAGAAGATAAAGATATTTTCAGATGGGATCAAGCATTTCCTCTTATTAATACTTCCCCCTAAACAAGCCCTGAATTGGATGGCACAATAGCTTCCCTAAGAAGTGAAACAAACAAACGAACTTGGGAATATTTCATTATAAATTAGATGGCACATCATCTGGTCTTTTCTAAGAATAATCAGAATGAAAAGGCTTGTTAAACCTCTTTGTAAACCCTTGGTCACGGAAACAAAAAGAGGCTGGCAAGGTTGTCAGGGAAGAAAATAAAGGGTAAATTAACATTTATTGAGTTCCTAAACATTTTAGCACTTATGATCACAATAAATACTTATCATAACCCCATGAGGTAGGTATGGGAGGAGTGTGGTGTAGTGAGTGATGAGGACTTTAGAGCCTAAGACTTGATTTCCAATCCTACTCTTACCAGTTCTTAGCTGTGGAAACTGACCAGTTAATTCTCTCCATGTCTTAGTTACCTTATCTGTAAACTGGAAATGAAAACTCCTACTTCATAAGGTATTTGAGGAGCAAATGTAAAGTGCCTAGCAGATTCCCAAAACAGAGTAAATACTATTCAAGATTTATTCTTATTATTACTTTTATTTTTATCATTGTGATTATGGTATTGATGATGATGATGATGACAAAGTCAATTCTGCAGGATGAAAAACGGGCTCAGAGCTGAAGTAACTTGCTTAAGTCTGCACTGCTAGTAAGCCTGAAGGGCATCTAGCAGAGTGTCTACCACTATAGCAGGTGCCCAGTTGTATTTGCTTTCTTCCCTTCTGATTTAAAACTCAACAATTTTATGAGAATTTTATTCCTTATAAATAATGAGCCAGGCTCAACTTGAGCTAGGTTAATGCAAAACGCTACCACTCATATAAATATGTGAAAAATATTACTATTTTCTTTTATTCATAGGTAATAATACATGGAATAAGACAACAAAGTAGATTTCAGACCTCACTAAAAAAGATGATAATTGGGTCCACAGTTTTTCCTAATGCAGGATAATTAATTTCTCCCCCAAAGAGGTACTTATTTTCCCTCCTTGATATCTGTAAAGATCAGCGAGTCAGTGACAGATAAGACCCCAAGTTTCTGGACTTTCACCTCTTGGATCTTTATACCTGAATGTATATAAGTCAGTGCACCAAAGGATAGTGCTAGCTAAAAATTTAAATAGGTTGACAACATGTGTATGTAAGTTCCTGGATGACAGAAACAGGTTTTTGTCCTTGGCCTTGTTGTAGTCTCACTCTACACATTTTCCCTGGGTAATGTCATCCATCCCCAGGCATCTCCTACTCCTGATGAACTCAAATCTACTTATATCAACAGTCCAGATCGTTCCTGAACTCCAAACACCCATTTCCAACTGCCTGATAGGAAAATCCACCTGGATAGGAAAATCCACCCAAACATGTTACATGTAGCATGTTTAGAAAGAGGTTAATTTTCTTCCCTTCCAAACCCACTCTTCCTCTTATTTTCCTTCTCTTGATAAATGGATCATCTTCCTCCCAGTGTCCCAAACTTGAAATTGAGGCATCCTTGATGGTTATCTCTTTCAACCTCAACAACCAATCAATTACCAACTCCTATCAATTCCTCCACATTGATATCTCAGCACTATGTTTCTTTACATCTTCTGATACATCCAGAGTTTATACCTTTCATTGCCATTCTTAGCCTGGGCTAATTCAGTAGTTTCATAGATTGTCTAGCTGCATCCAATTTTTCCCACCTGAAATCAATCTACTATACTGCTGCTTATACAATTCTCTTCTACACATCTCATCCTAAAAATCATATTCAACATGAAATTCTCCATCATTTAAAAGCTGAGGTTTTTAATGCATAAACGAAAAAAAAGAACTCCTAAATTGGGCATGCAATACTTATTGTGATCTAGCTCCAATGTACCTTACGCTTAGCCAACTGAAATTTTCACCATCCCAGGCCTTTTCACAGCTTCATGCTTTTGCACCTGCTAATCCACCCTCTTTGAATGTCCTTTTCCAAGAAAGATCGTATTCAAATTTTAAGACCTAAATCAAATATTACCCTTCTATAGACCCCAATTCCCTGTATATTTCCATACCACTTTATTTATCTATAAAAGTACTTATTACCAATTGCAATGATTTGTTTGATATTTTTTTCTCTACCACATTATGAATTTCCTATAAGCAGGAACTATTGGAGTCATCTCCATACCTAGCACTGACCCAAGACCTGACATATCACAAGAGCTAAGCAAAAGCTTCTTGAGTACTTATAGGTCACTTAAAAAAGTTAGGATGGCATCATAGAAGACAAACTTTCATCTTCCCAAAATTCATTTTGATCACAACGCAGAAATGAAATCTGAAGCTGGCTAGGCTCTTTATACTGAGTCAGTACAAAATTGCTTATATTTTTAGAACAAACTGTCACTAGAAGTGCATTCTTATTTAAACTCATATGAGGTCAAGCACTCTATACTTCATTCCCATAGCCCACAACTAACAATTGTAAGTTCACATTCTGTAAGGACAAACTTATAGAAAAATATTTTAATGGAAACTATACATTTCTTAAAGCATAAAAGAGCCAAAAAAAAATTAGGCAGGAGGGCAGCCCAGGTGGCTCAGTGGTTTAACGCTGCCTTCAGCCCAGGGCCTGGTCCTGGTCCTGGAGACCTGGGATCGAGTCCCACAACAGGCTCTCACTGTATGGAGCCTGCCTCTCCCTCTGCCTGTGTCTCTGCCTCTCCCTATGTATCTCATGAAAAATAAATAAAATCTTTAAAAAAAAGTTAGGCAGGAGAATAAAATTATTTTATAACAAATTAACACAGTCATTAGCAGAACAAATAGGAAAGATTAAAAAGAATTACTTGAAAAGACAGATACAAAACTTTACCAATTATGGTAAGAGCTAAAAAAATGTGTAATATAGTTGGTATCATAAACATTTAAGGTCTATTTAAATGTTTGTATGAATATATATAAAGTCTTTGGTTCAACTTAAAATTTCTCTAATGTAAGACTCATACTAATTACAATACAGTAGTTTCCATTTATAATAACTGCATTTTACATGGTCTAGGGCAATGCCTGTGAATTTGCACTTCTAACAAATTCATGGGTGATGTTGTTGTTGCTGATCTAGGCTCCACACTTTGACAACCACTGATCTAGATAATCAAATCAATTTTTTTTTCATCTCAGCATGGGCTTACTCTTAAAAAAAAAAAAAACCTGTATCAATGTCAGTATTTAAAAAGCAGTTTTCAATGCATGGTAAATACTTATGTTTTGGTTGATAGCAACTGATTCCTTAAGTTAAAATGTATAAAGCACAGATTATATGCAAAGTATCATGGAAAAATAGAGATCAGTAAATAAATCATGATCCCCACCTTTATTGAGTGTGCAATATAGAAAAGTATATACAAAAATAATGAAAATCAGAAATGGATACAAAGGGGCTGACAGTGCACCAAAGGCTCTGTGGCAAAAATGCTGGGAGACTCAGCCTTGAAGATGGTTGAATATGGTTAAATGGAGATGGCGGAGAAGGTCATTCCAAGGGAAAGGTGACGATACGGCAAAAGGACTGAAGTGCGATGAGGTGAGGTCCAAGGAGATCAGTTAGGAAACAAAAACAGTTGAGGTAAGAGAAAATGTGAGTGGTGATTATGCTAATGGAAGGAAGAAGATGGATTTGAGACAAGCAGAAGTTAAATCTGCCAGAAGAAGCAACTGATTAGGTCCGGGAAGTATACATGGATGGCTGGGGAGAATGGGAGTATCACTAACAAATGCTGTGATGGAAAGAAAAGGACTGGCATTGGAGATGTTAAGACGACTGCTGCCATTTTAGATATATCAATTTAGAGCTGCCAATGGGAATGTCCATTCATTCAAAAATATCTGGTAGGTAACTGAAAATGCAGGGCTAGAGTTTGGGAAAAATGATAGAGCTGATGATAAATATTTGGAAGTCATTCAATTAGATGTGATTTTTGAGGCTCTCTGAGTAAGAGATTTCAAAGGGATGGAGCAGTGGTCCTCAAACTTGAGTTGGCATCAGAATCCACTGGAGGGCTTGTTAAACCACAGATTGCTGGGTCCCACCTCAGGGTTTCTAATTCAATAGGTCTGGGCCAGAGCCTGAGAATTTGCATCATTAGCAAGTCCTATGGGTGATGCTGCTGCTGCTGCTTTGGGGTCTGTAAGTTGAGAACCACTGATCTAGATAATCAAATCTATTTTTTTTTTCATTTCAGCATTGATGTATTCTTTAAAAAATATATTAAGGGATCCCTGGGTGGCGCAGCAGTTTGGCGCCTGCCTTTGGCCCAGGGCGCGATCCTGGAAACCTGGGATCAAATCCCACATCGGACTCCCGGTGCATGGAGCCTGCTTCTCCCTCTGCCTGTGTCTCTGCCTCTCTCTCTCTCTCTCTCTCTCTCTCTCTCTCTCTCTGACTATCATAAATAAATAAAAGTTAAAAAAATTTTTAAAAATATATTAACCTGTACTAGTCAGTGTCTCTTCTTCTGTGTAGTTAAAAAAGAGTATACGCCACTGCTTAACTACCTATTAAAAAGAAATAAGGCAATCATATTTCTATGAGTTTTCTATTTATTGATAACTGTCTTGTCAATCCAAGGCTGTCCAAAAGATCTGCTCTATGTTATGACCATGGTAAGAAGGGTTCAAATAAATTCTCACTTTCCCTTATGATTGTGTTGCACAAAGTGTCCACATTCTGATGACAGACTTTCTGGACTTTTGTTTGGTGGTCTCCACTAACCTTTCTAAAGCTCTTTTAGAAGCCAAATATTTATTTGAGACTTTCGTCCCATATAGGCAATGGCTTGAAAAGCACTTAGCTGTTTACTTTTCATCTTACTATAAATTATTTATCCTTCAGTCTGTAAATGGCTATTTGTAGGATTAGACAAATTTTGAATGCTCTGATAAGAGGATTGTTGCATCTAAATTCATGCATAATCCATAAAAAGCACATGTAATCTACAACCTCAGCTTGGACTGGCATATGAACAGATTCACTAAGCGTATGTAAGCAGTGTGCATTATTAACCAGTTAACATCAGCAAATTTGTTTTTGAAACATAAGTTTACGCACACAAGCATTCCCTCCTGAGAAAGAATATTAGTTCTAAAAACCCAGTGAAAACATACCTTGAGTAGATTTCTCCACTTCTTTCCTCTTTCTACTCTGGCTGTTGTAATTCATCCTTAGCTCCTGGTTATACTCATGCAGAGTTTCCCTGGAGTTGTAGGACTGTCTGGGTTTGCGGCCATCCTCACTTTCATCAGAAGAACTGGTATAAGCTAGATCCATTTCATGCTTGACTTTTGAGAGAGGCTGGTAGGGTTTGCAGTCTGTTTGCTCCATGTCTGATTAAGCAAGCTCAATTTCATGAAATGAAGGAAGAGGAACTCCTTTAATGTAAGCGGGTCCTGGAAGAGAGGGAAAAACACAAGCCTTCTTAGATTTGTCCTTTGGAGAGGAAATGCATCTGGCAGATTCACAATTGGTTCTGATAATACTATCAAAGGAGTGAAGCAAAAGACAAACTAGATGACATGAAGCTAGCCTGGGGTGATAATAACACTCTGTGTTACATGCACACATTGGCAAGCATTTAGGATTAAACTGGAGTTTGAAGCATCAGAAAATACTCGAGGTAGAAGAGAGGCAGTCTTCAAAACTATTTGCACTGGAATGCAAATAAACGTTTTCTAAGGTGCCTGCGTGTTCTTAATGATAATGTCAGTGGCTGGATTAAAAAACATTCTAAGATTTGCAAGTGGCCAGGGGTACAAAGACTAACCTAGCATAGCCCACATTTGAAATGAAAACTGGTAAGAGGACTGCATTCAGAAAAAAACAGTCTTGCCTCTGGTTTCATGTTGCAGTTAAGAAAGGAGTTTTGAAGAAGGGCAGAATTCTGAGGGAGGGAGGTTCACGAAATAAAGTGTCCTTGAGGGGGACTGAGCTCTGTGTCCATACTGTGGCTTTTGAGCCTCGGGCTTGCAGAGAATTTTTAATGAGTTAGGTGGCAGTCAAGTTTTGATCTTCATTGTAGTGAGAGGATGTAAACACCACTTCTGGTGAGTACCCTGGTATATGAACAGCAGGATTGAAATCAGGTTTAGAAATAGAAATCTTAAAACTTCATGATAAATCGCTGTAAGAACCCTCCCTCTCCCCGACAGAATGCTGAGCTAGAAGTCACTAAGGCTCTTAGGGCAAGTAGAGGCATCATCTGCCTTACTTTGTAGAGAGAGGTTTGAGGAACATCAAATGCCATTTGAGATGTCAAACTCCTCTGAAAAGCTTAAAGCCTGGTAGAAGTGTACTTGTTTTCACTCCTTACATTATTTTATCATTATTTTCATCAAATGCTGCAACTTTGCAACTTGGTCCTTCTGCACAATCTTGAAAACTCTAGTTTGAACCCAAATAGCTTCATGATTTTATTTTGCAGTGAAATGGACCCCTTTATTTTTCTTAAGCTCTTTGTCATGTGTATTTTCAAAGGAATCTATCGATATCTAGATAGTGCATCTAAATCATGTGCAGTATCTCACTTTTTGGAATTCCTAGTGTATATAGAGTAAATGTACAAAATAGAGAAATCACTCAATAAAGCTTATGGATTGGCTGATATGTATTCAATGGTACCTAATCCTTTGTGCTATGAACAAAGTTTCATGAATCGAAGCATTACTTCCCTAACAGAATGTTAAGGTCCTTAAAGGCAGAATCTGAGTCTTAGGCTTCTTTACAGCCCCCATATCACTTAGCACTACTTTAGGCACAAACATAGTAGAAACTATTTAACACCTAACCTACAAATCCCATAAATGGTCTACAGAGACAGCCAGTTTGGTATGACTTAATATCAGAGATGAGCATACTTGGAGAGAAAGCAAGTCAAGTATTTTAAGTGAATATACACCGATGATTCGGCAACAATCTAATCTCATGTCATCTCATGAAACATATTGTCTAGTCACTCTCCAATTTATAGCTCCAGCATAATCTCTCCCCTGAGTCACAGACGTGAATATTCAGCTGCCCACTGAATAACTCTACCTGGATATCTAAAAGGTATCTCAAACTTAATATGTTCAAAACTGATGTCCTGATTCCCACAACTTCTAACCTGCTCCTCTCACAGTCTTCCCCATTTTGGTAAATGGTGGCTTCATTCTTCCATTTGCTCAGGCCACACACATCAATTCCTGTCTTGCACATCCCACATGTAACCCACCAGTAAATTCTGTTGGTGCTACCTTTGAAATATATCCAGAATCCAGTGACACTTCTCCACTTCCCCACTCCCACTTCATTGGTTCAAGCCATCATCTCCCACCTGGATCATTGGAATAGTCTGTCATGCTGCTTCTGCCCCTGCTCTCTTGAAGGCACATTCCCCACACTATAGCCAGAATGAGGCTTTTAAAATCTAAGTCATGTCATGTCTCTCCTTTGCTCGGAAACAGCAATAGTGTCTCATTTCCTTCAAAATAAAAGCCAAAATCCTACAATGACCACAAGGCTCCTACGAGGTTCACCTCTCCCTACCCTAACCTCTCTAATCTCATCCCCCAATATTTCCACCCATATTATGGGTGAAAAGGCACCAGCCTTTTCACGGTTTCTAAAACTCACAGGTATGTTTCTACCTCAGGACTTTTGCAACCTCCCATTGTAAACCACCAAAAAAAGGTCACTTCTTGTCCTCCTTCCTGTCTTTTGTAGCACTTAATACGAAATGACATACTATATATTTTGCTTGTTTACTCCCTGTCATCTGTCTCTCTACACTAAAATGTAAGCTCCATGAAGTATTTTTATGTTTTCTGTTCATTGTTATATCCCCCAAACAAGCACAATGTCAGGCATGTAGTAGACTTGTGATCAATAGTTGCTGAATGAGGGATCCCTGGGTGGCGCAGCGGTTTGGCGCCTGCCTTTGGCCCAGGGCGCGATCCTGGAGACCCGGGATCGAATCCCACGTCGGGCTCCCGGTGCATGGAGCCTGCTTCTCCCTCTGCCTGTGTCTCTGCCTCTCTCTCTCTCTCTCTGTGACTATCATAAATAAATAAAAAAAAAAAAAAAAAAGAAAAAAAATAGTTGCTGAATGAGTTGAATATATTGTTGCCCAGCATTCACAAGAGGGGCTACAGAGAATGTTGAAATGAATAGGCCATAGTCTCCAAGGAATTTACAGTCTAATGCAAGTGATAAACAACTCTACTACCAAACAGAATGAAAGGCCTCATAAAGAAAGACAAAGTAATGTTTAAGCACCAAGGATGAGGGTATTGGGAAAGCCTGTATTTGATTCAGCTCATTTGTTCGTCACAACACCATCATCACAACCACTGAAATTCCATTCAGCATGTATGTGATAAGGCCAATTTTAATCTCTTTCTCCTTAGGTTCCCATTGGATGTGCCTCATAAGGTGGACAGTTGGCTGGATTTTAGACCCTGACCGGTACAAATAGTGCAAGGTGAGAAACATATCAACAGTATACTTCCAGAAATGCATCTTTGCAATAGAGAACTAGACTTCCACCCAGAAAAGGAGGCATCAATAAAAATCACCTAATTTCATTTCAGCCAACATATACAGGTTTTGTTCATTAAAGAATGAAAGTTTACCAAGTAGGGGTGGAGAGCTATTTTCCACATAAGGACATTGGTGATGCAAAAATATCAATCAAGGGCCTTATAATTAAAAATAATTTAGTAAAATGCTTTCTGTTATGATATAGAAAAACACATTTTATTTTCTCTCTCATCTTTCACTTGCCCTTTCAATCAAGTTTGGTTCACTCTGATTGGGATTAACATAGCAGAGGTATGGTCAAAATAGCATTCCTTCTTAAATCCCAGTTGGTTATGAATTTACACTTATCTTAACACCATTCAAACCTAACAAGTTAAATTTAAAAATGAAAAACATCTCACTTCTAATGCCTAATGTTGTGTTCTGGCAACTATGATTTATGATGTTAAAATCACTCTTATTTTTATGTATGGAAATGCAGATATTCTCTTTTTCCTCAGTATGTTTACTTGTAACATGAAAACTCCTGGGGGGAGGGAGGTAAAAAGAGAGAGGGGGGGAGAAAGGAATATTCCTATAGCCATTTTGAGCCATTCTTGAAGTTCTAATCACAGCTATTCATAGCTATGAATCAACCAGTAATGTCACATCTATTCAAGGTTATTGAGGGTTCTTGGAAGCAATTTTCCTTTAAACCACAAATTGGTATAAACCAAGAGAAAATAATCCTTCCCTGCTCCCTGACCCTCAACCACAACTTCTTGTCTTGATATTTGTGCCAGTGGACACAGCAGAAAATACATTCCAGCTCTCTTTAGGCACATGATACGGAAGTGCACAACTGTGTGCCTCGAACTATGAAAATATATAACTGTGATATTTACCAAAGTCCTGTAAGGCAGAGCTTGGCTTCACTCACAAATGGTTCATTTTTTGAAAATTTAAAAAAATAGGAAAACATTAAGAGAAAGATTAATACTTTAATGCTAACAAAGTTTAAAAGCACAATAATTCTGAAAAGATGCTGTTACAAATACTCTGCGGTAAAGGACAGGCTCATAATTTGCTTTACTGACTTCTTCATTCAGCGCCCAACATGGCATCCTGGAGGTCCAATGATAAGCAAATGTTATTTAGACATGGCGATCTCCCTGTCAACTCACAGAAAAACCAAATGTACATATAATACTATTCGCAGCAGTTTTTCTTATTTCTCGATTATTTTGATAATGATAAATGTTAAAAAAGGAACTGTGTAGGTAAAATACATGCTGCATGTATTGTGAAACAGTGAAAAACAAAATCAATTATCTTCTCTACTGTAGAAGATATATTCAGATAGTTCACATAGTATAAATTCAAATGTCACCACCTATGGTTTCCCTTTGTGTGTTCCACTTTTTGCTTTCTACTAAGATAACCTCCAAGGTGACTTTGGAAAAGACCCATGGAGGTATATGTTGATTTCTTCAATCACCATAAAGCTATAGACAACTTGGTATAAGAAAATCACTGGCCTTAGAATAGCAGAATAAGCAACATAACAGCAAGTAGCAGCTAACTCAGGTGGTAGGTCTCATGCAAGACCACCAGATACTGTTCTAACTGCTTTTCACACATTAACTCCTTTAACTCATACTGTATCTGATGAAGTGGGTACATTTTATAGATAAAGAAAATCAAAGAACAGAGCAGTTAAGTGACTAGACCAAGGTCACATAGCTAGTAAATGGTAGAGCCAATATTTCACTTCATACAATCTGCTCCAAAGGCCACACTCATAATCACTAGTCCACATTGTCATTCAGAAGACACTTGGCACAGTGGCCTAAGGTATATCACCTCCTCTCTCTTAAGGCCTCTAGTTTTTCTAAATATAATAAGGAGATTAGATTTTCTCAAAGAGCTCTTCTAGCTCTAAAATCTCATGATTGTCTATGAAGCTGAAGGGAAGCTTAGATTGGTCAAAAAAATGGTAGGTTTATGCTAAGTGAAATCAGTCAGAGAAAGACAAAGTCCATATATGATCTCACTCCTATATAGAATTTAAAAAACAAAACAAATGAGCAAAGGAAGAGAGGCAAATCAAGAAAGATCCTTTTTTAAAGATTTTATTTATTTATTTGAGAGAGAGAGAGAAAGAGAAGAAGCAGGGAGAAGGGCAGAGGGAGAGGGAGAAGCAGACTCCCTGCTGAGCAGGGTGCCTGACCCCAGAACTCTGAGATCATGACTTGAGCCAAAGGCAGACACTTAATTGACTGAGCCACCCAAGAGCCCCAAGAAACAGATTCTTAGGTATAGAGAACAAACTGATGGTTACCAGAGGAGGATGGGTGGGGAAAGGGGAGAAATAGGCATGGGGATTAAGGAATGCATTTGTTGTGATGAGCACTGAGTGACGTATGGAATTGTTGAATCATTATATAGTATACACAAAACTAATATCATACTCTATGCTAACTAACTAGAATTTTAAATAAAAAGTTTAAAAAGCTAGAAAAATGGTAGGCTTATTCAAAGACAAGTCTACATTATTTATCAGTCCCCCATCCCTCCTCTCTCTTCTGTTCCTTTCCTCTCCCTCTTCCCAACCCTTCACACACATTCCTATCTATTATGGGGTAGTTTAACTAAAATATTACTTTCTAATCCATTGATATGTATATATATATATTTATGCACTGGGGATAACCTCCCTCCCTATTCCTCTATCCCGTTATTTCCTTTCCATTTCTTATTATTAATCATATATACAACCTCTCAAAATGGAAAACAAGACTGTCCTACTCATAGCAACTATTTATGGGTTGGAGCCTTCACCAAAAGACATACGCTACTCCAGAAAAAAAATAAACAGTACTTTGGACATTGCTCAAGGAGAACAGGCTTCTTCAGAACATGGCAGACAGAGGAAATGAGGCCACCTAGTACCTAAAAGAATAGCTAGCAAAGGGGGATAGTACTCCCTGGGATTATTATTAATTTCTTTTCAATAATGACCTTTTACATTAATGCAGATTAACTTATTCACAAAACACTAGACTAGTAACAGAGGTTGGTGAGGATGTGGAGAAAGGGGAGCACATGCATTGTTGGGGAGAATGTAAATTGGTACAGCCACTATGGAAAACAGTAAGGTGGTTCCTCAAAAAATTAAAAACAGAAATACAGTATGATCCAGCAATCCTGCTTCTGAGTACTTACCCGAAGAAAACAAAAACACTAATTCAAAAATATATATGTTCCACTGTTTATTGCAGCATTATCTACAATGGCGAAGACATGGAAGCAACCTAAGTCATCAATAGATGAATGGATAGAGATGTGGTGTACACACACACACACAAACACACACACGTGGTGGGGGATATTACTTAGCCATACAAAGAATAAAATCTTGTCATTCATGACAACATGGATGGAACTAGAGGGTATTATACTAAGTGAAATAAGTCAGACAAAAAGGACAAATACCATGATTTCATTTATAAGTGGTATCTATAAAGTGAAACAGAAGACTGGACAAAATAAAACAGGAACAGACTCACAAATACAGAGAACTGGTAGTTGCCAGAGGGAAAGGGGGTGGGAGGATAGACAAAATAAGTAAAAGGGATTAAGAGATACAAACTTCCAGTTAGAAAATAAATATGTCATGGTAATGTAAAGTACAGCATAGGGGATATAGTCAATAATATTGTAATAACTTTGTATGGTGACAGATGGTAAATGGTAACTAGGCTTAACATGGTAAACACTGCATAATGTATATAAATCTTGAATCACTATATTGTACACCTGAAACTAATATAATACTGTATTGTCAGCTACATTTCAATTAAATAAAAAGAAAAGAAAAGGAAACACTGGATTAGGAAGCCCTTAAATGGAATGTGAAGTTTTGGCTGATTCCTTTCCTACTTTTCTTTGTTTTTCTTAAGGAAATGCTTAAATAGTGAATTTTTGCGGGGAAGAAACAAAGCTGTAAAAGCAGGATAATCACTTGAATCTTTCTAACCCTGAGAGAGAAATCTGCCTCATTTATCCTACCAGCTTCTAAGAGTGACTGCTGTCATTCTGGTCCATTTCCTTCCAGTCATAATATTCAAATACATTTTTTTCATGTTGCTTCCTTCAGTCTAATATTTCTGCATTTTTCTACAAAATTTCTGTAACCATCATTTTTATTAGCAGTGTAGAGTGGATGTACCATAATTTACATACTCATTCCCCTATTGTTGGGTATTTACATTTTCTCTCCCCATTTATAAGTATTCTAACTGGAGTCATTTGAAGATAACATGCACATCTTCAATATTTTTTATTATTTCCTTAGGGTAAATTCCAAGATGCTGAATTAATAAGCCGAAAGGTTTGAACATATTTGTGGCTTTGGGGGATTGTAATGATTTACACTGCCATTAGCAATGTGTGGGAACCCTCTCCTCTCATTGTACCCTTGCCAACCTTGAGTATTATTTTTTAATGTCTATTTGAAATAAGTAAATTAAAGGTATCTTCTTGTAGTTTGAATTTCGTGGATTATTAGGGAGGCTGAGTAATTTTATTTTTGCATGTGTTTGCTAGGTCTATTTCCTGTCTTGTGAACTACCTATGCTTTTGTGCATTTATCGACTGGGGACCTGAATCTGTTTTTTTTTTTAAGTTAAATTATATTAGTAGCATATAACAAATAAATTAACCCTTTATCCATAACATATGCTAAAACTATCTTTCATAGTTTGCTGTTTGCCCCTCTTTTTGGTCCTTTTTAGATGACTGAACTTTATACTAAAAGGAAAGCATGATCACTGGCTGGACATAAAGCAGTTGTTTTAGAAAAATACAATAAACTTGGTAAAACCAAGAGGTTTTCTGAGAACAATTTGTTAATATCTAATCACTCAGCAGCTGTTTGACTTCATTTGGTTATTCACAAAATCACTATAGTTTGATTAAATTCTAATATATATATTATATATACATATATATATATATTAAAAACCCATCAATTTGTGTGTGATGAGAACCCAGATAGGTACATAAAGTCTAAAGCAGTAGTTTCATTTTGTCATGGAATTGGCCAGTTATTTTGGTGTCTGTCTCATGGACACAACCATAATATTTTAGTAAATAAAAAGAGAAATAAATCATCATTTTTCAGGAGATAGGCTGAATTTTCTGTACTGCATACAGGGCTTCTTTATCCAGGAAATGATAACTTTCAAAGTAGACTGCTTTTGTGCTACATACATATCCTATTATATCAAAAACATAACACTCAAGAGTTCAAATGAAATTTTGTTTACTGCATTGGTTCACATGTGCTTGTTTAAGCTAAATGTTCTATTAGCATTTTTAAAATCCTACAATGGAAGGCTGAAAGGTCCCTCCTAGAAAAATATTCCTCCAAAACTGATTTGACTCAGTTGTGAGAACAGCTGCAGTGGATGTCCTCACGGTGCCTTGGCAGGCAGGCTCGTTAGGCCATTTTGAAAGAGAAAAATGGAAGCCTCTTAATTCCATAACTAAAGAGTGATGATTAATTAATCTCACATCTCTTTCCATAGATGCTGTTTTTTCTGGATGCTTGTATCTTTATTTTTTCTCATTATTTTTGGACATTTTTATGGACACTGATGCTAGATCACTTGAGACAAGTGGAGAGAGAGAATTAGGAATGGAAAAATTGATGCTGTCACCAGATTCTGCAAAGACACTCTAACCTGGAAAATATTTTTAAAAGAAAAATCAACATCCAGAACCCTAGATCAATTATTTGGGATATTTTCTCTCATTTAGTATTCTCTATTCTGCTTATGGAATCTGGATTCCATAACTTTCCAATATATCACACACACACAAACATACATGAGTGTGGAAAAAGGTCTGGGGGAGTAGAGCTATACATACTGTGATTTTGAAGATCACCTGAGTATTTTGGGTTATTTTGTTTTGTTTTGGCTTTTGTTTGGGGGTGGGGGAGGAATGGAGAGGAGAGAGAGAATTTTAATTAGAGTCCATGCCCAGCACAGAGCCTGTAATTAGCACAAATCAGGACTTGATCTCACAACCCTGAGATCATAAACTGAGCTGAAGTCAAGAGATGCTTAAAAGACTGAGCCACTCAGGTGCCCCCATTGGGTATTTCAATAGATAAATAGCAACAGCTTAGTGCAGGCCAAGTGAGGGCCCATAATCTCTAGCAGCTATTTTCAATTAAGGCAGAGATTTCTTTTTTAATTGTATAACTACTAAGCACATCTCTATCTACGTCTGAATTGCAGTTACATCTACCTCCACCACACCATCTCTTGTGGAACTCCAACAGCTTCCTAACGTAATTTCAAATTATCTTTCACTTAGAACTTTTCAATATCCTTTGTGGTGGATTATGTAAATCAGCTAAACACTTAATATAGGAACAATCTTCAAGAAAATTGAAGGTAACTCAATGTATAAAAGCTTTTTTTTTTACTCTTTAGAGAAGAACAATAGCTGATTTCACCAAGTAAACAATCATATTCAATTCATTTTCCTTACAATGAAATCCATTGGGATTTTGTAAGTTTTGTGGTAATTTTAGCATTAACATACTTATCTAAAATGTAGCATCAAATTTAATACAGTATCCTGAGAAGTAATAGGCTTAAATATAGTATTGAACAACCAGCGATATCACTTTCCTCCATAGCTTGCAGATAGCAATTATTAATCGTAGCTCTCTATTAACATCCATATTCCGCATTAGTTCAGTGAAACTTGTACATTTTCCATAACTCTCTCAAGTTTCATGTTTAACAATTGGAAGCAGAGCATTTTCACTGCTTACTAACTTGAACCTCTTTTTCAATTATGTTAAATATTAGATAGAAGTGGAGCTAATCAAATTAACATTACATATGCTACAAAGATATAGATCCTTTAGTAATTTAATTATAGAGGTGAATGCAGGGGGTAATAATGATTGTGGGGGTTTGCACCAAGTATTCTGCTCCTCTAACAAAATACTATCTACAGTAGTACCACCTTATCTGCCAGAGCATATGTTTCAAGATCCCGCATGGATGCCTGAAACCAGGGATCATACTAAACCCTATACAAACTTTTTTCCTCTGCATATAAACCTATGATAGAGTTTAATTTAAAGTCTAAATTAGACACAGTGAGACACTAACAATGATAATAATGAAGTAGAACAATTATAATAATGTATTATAATAAAATTTTGGGAATGTGGCCTCTCAAAATATCTTATTGTAGAGTACTCACCCTTTTCATAAAGATGTAAGATGATAAAATGTCTACATGATGAGATGAAGTAAAGTGAATGACCTAGGCCTTGTGACAGTGTTAAGCTACTATTGACTTTCTGAGATACGTCAGGAGGATCATCAGTTTCCAAACCTCAGTTCACCATGGATAACTGAAACTGCAGAAAGTGAAACTGTGGATAAGGGTACAGGACGCCAAGGACAGCAGGTGATATTAGAAGGAGACTTGAAATATAGCTTCTACACCCAGCTTTATGACAGTAGTATGACACCATTTTCTTACTATAAAGCGGGAAAGCACCTAATATCATTAATCCTATGAATCTCACAGGGACGTTATGGTAGCCCATGAAAATAATATGATTGGCAATTTCAAAAAACAAGTACCAAGGATGTCTGGGTGGTTCAGTTGGTTAAGTGACTGCCTTCAGTTCAGGTCATGATCCTGGAGTACTGGGATTGAGTCCTATGTCAGGCTCCTTGCTCAGAGGGGAGTCTGCTGCTCCTCTGCCTGCTGCTCCCCCAGCTTGTGCTTTCCCTCACTCTCTCTGACAAATAAATAAAATCTTAAAAATATATACATTTTTAATTTTGTTTTTTTCATTTGTTTTTATTGAGGTTTGATTTGCCAAAATGTAGTACAACACCCAGTGCTCATCCCATCAAGTGCCCCCCTCAGTGCCCATCACCCAGTTACCCCAACTCCCCACCCACCTCCCCTTCCACAACCCTTTGTTCATTTCCCAGAGTTAGGAGTCTCTCATGGTTTGTCCCCCTCTCTAATTTTTCCCACTCAGTTCCCCTCCTTTCCCTTATAATCTCTTTCACTATTTCTTATATAAAAATAAATAAATAAATAAATAAAAGTATCAGAGGAAATGCCCTAGTAGAAGTTTAAGTTGTCAACTTGCTTAAATAATGATGATGATGATGATGATGATGATGATGATTATCAGAGTAAAAGGACTAGAAAAAAGAGACACTTTTTAAAGCATTTTATATCCATGATTCCTTTTAATCCTCAAAAATTTCATAACAAGGTATGTTTTCCTTATTTTGCAGAAAAAGGAACAGGCAGAAAAAGGTTAAGTAATTTTGCTCAGATCACACAACTAGTGGAGCTAGAAGTCAAAACCAAAAACTCCAGCTTGAGTCTATACTCTTAATCTCTTTGCTCTACAAGGGTCACAGATTCTAGTCCTTTTACTTATAAGGTGTTAGTGTGCAACACAAGTCCCCTGCCTAACACATTTGGCATTTACTAGACACTCCAGATAAGAGAGCTAGAATTGACTTGGTTTTGCTGGGTCACGTGTGATCGGGACAAGCAAGAAATTTAACTAGACTTCCTCAGCCCCCTTACCAACAAATAACTCAACAAGAACAGAGCACAGATTAAACCACAATTTCACCTTTGTGATTCCCTCTTCTGATATCTAAATTTCCATACCTATCTACAGGGAGTAATACAATGTAATTACAATTGGGTTGCCACCAGAGAGTTGGTTTGGCATAATGTAGTAAGAAAGGCACTGAACTTGGGAGTCAGGAAGTCTGAGTTCTGGCCCATCTTGTGTCATTAACTGTATGCCACTGGATAAATGAGCTGGATAAACGAGCTAACCTCTTTTCCTTCTGCGTAATAAAGGCTAACTAACTGCCCTTCCTTTTTAAGAGTGCTGGCAGATGAGTCCAGTAATACATAACAACTACATAGTTGTAATTATTAATTACTGACTTTTCCAACTGTAAATGTATCAATGCTAGGTTATTTACCGTTCAATGATGTGGGGGTACACTTAGATAGTTGTGAAACTATCACCATCATCCAGTTTTAAAACATTTCCATCACCCTTAAAGTACTGCCACATCCTTGAACCAGTCACTGCCAATTCAGCCTCTGTTCAGCCCCCGGCAACTACTAATACACTTTCTGTCTCTACATTCGCCTATTCCGGACATTTTCTGTAAATGAAACCATGTTGTATTTTGCATCTGGTTCTTGTTCATTCATTCTTTAGCATGTATTAGTATTTTACATCCAGTTTATTTCTGAATATAATCCTTTCGACATGTGTTAAATTTGCGATTGCGATTTTTTTTTTTTTAAGAATGTTCTGCTCCTTGCTTTTCACCTCTCCTACTGGGATTCCTATTGTGTGTATGCTTGTATTCTTGATGTTGCCTCACATATCTCTGTTCATTATACTTTTATCTGGTTTCTATCTGTTCTTCAGATTGGACAGTTTATACAGATTGGTCTTCAAGTTAACTGATCTGAATCTGCTATTGAGTCCATCTACTGAATTTGTCATTTCTATTATTCTACTTTTCAATCATAAAATTTCCATGTGGTTCTTTTTATAATTTCTTTTTTTTTTTGTTCTACTTACCACATTTTATTTATTTTTTGGAATAAATTAATTTTTTATTGGTGTTCAATTTACCAACATACAGAATAACACCCAGTGCTCATCCCGTCAAGTGTCCCACTCAGTGCCCTTCACCCATTCACCCCCACCACCCAACCTCCTCCCCTTCCACCGCCCCTAGTTCTACTTCTTTCTCAAAAATCACTTGTTCATTTTGGTCATACTTTCCATTAAGTCTTTATTTAGGCTTTCCTTTACTTCTTTGAATATATTTACAATGGCTGCTTTGAAGATGCACCTGCTAATTGCAACATCTGGACACACTCAAAGATAGTTTACATGACTGATCTTTTTAGCTGAGTACAGGTCATGCTCTATTATTTTTGCATATCTCATAACTTTTTGTTGAAAACTGGACATTTGGGATAGATAATATATTGTAACAACTCTGGATTCTGGTTTTTTCCCCGGAAAGTAATTGTTGCTAATTTTTTTTCTTTCTTTATTCAGTAAACTGCCTGGGCTAAATCTGTGAAACATGTTGCCAATGATGTGTGCCTACTGATTTATTTGGTCATATTTTTGTTATATCCTTTTTTAAAGCCTGTTTCCATAAGGGGGAACTCTGTATCCCTGTAGCTTTGTGGTCAATGATTGCATAGAGGTTGCGCTTAACCGTCTCAAGTCTAAGATTTTTATCTTCTGCGATGGATCTGTGTGTGGGAAAGGGAGTACATTTAAAGTTCACACATTTTCAAGTTTGCCACGACTTTTATTTTCCACTGGGCCTTTTTGCATCTCTTCTGTACAAGTGTGACTAGCATTAATATTCTCAAATCTTCACTGTCTGATACATGTGCATAGTCTCAGACAGGAATATACTTTTCACTACTCACGTTAACAGAACTATTGGCCCTCCCCACAGTCCAAATCCCACCAAACCTGTCACTTCTACAAACACTGTCACTGAACGTGGGAGTCATGCACCTGTCCACATCAAGTGAACCATCTTCAACCATGGTAGTACAGCTACAATTCTTACAGCCTGGCCCACCATGGGCACTGACCAATCTGTGTGTGTGTGTCAGGGAGAGGAGATGGTGGACCATGAGCAGACCACAGGACAAAAAATACCAGAGACTGACACTTTTGTTACCCAAAGTCCAATAATTTATTCAAGTATAAGTCCTTCTTGGATAGGCCTTTGGTTGATTTCCAGGGTGCTTATAGGGCTGTTTTTGTCAACTTGTCAAGCTTTATGGTTAATAGTTGTTTTTTAGGGAGTAGGTTTATAGATCCTCACTACGCTATAGCCAGAAATCCTGCCCACTACTGATCTTATAGTGGTAGAACTTTATAGAAATGCTATACATTAGGGATTTGTGGGGGTTTTGCTTAATACTTCAAAGACTTAATACAAGAAAAACAATCTAAAAGGTCTCATTAATAATTTTATATTGACTATATATTCATATTATAATATTTGGATATACTGAGTTAAGTAAAATATATTAACAAAGTTAATTTCACTTGTTCCTTTTTTCTTTTTTAATGTGACTTCTCAGAATTTAAAAAAACACATATATATACTGAATTAATTAGATTATTCTAGATCTAATATCCAGTTTATAAAAAATACTAGAGACAGAAAACATCAAATAACTCAACAGGGATACAAACAGTGAAATCAAGAGTATGAGAAACTCTATAGGAAAAATTACCCAATTTCTTCAACAAATGAACTGAAAGAGAAAAAACAAAAATGGAAATATAGGGATTAAAAGAGACTTAAGAGATTTAGCTATAAATTGTGTACTTCTTTTGTAAAAATGATTTATTTATTTGAGAGAGATAGCAAGAGCTTAAGAAGGGGCAGAGGGAGAGGGAAAGAGAATCTCAAGCAGACTCCAAACTGAGCATGGAGCCCAACAGGGGCTCAGTGTGGGGCTCAATGTGGGGCTTGATCCCACAACCCTGAGATCATGACATGAGCCAAAATCAAGAGTCAGACACTTAACTGACTGAGCCACACAGGAACCCCTGTAATGTGTACCTCTTAATAGGATTCTCATCTGAACAAACAAAAAACTACACATACGTTTATGAGATAGTCTGGGAAATTTGGAAATGTATAGCATATCTAATGATACTAAAGATTTATTGTTTTTTTAAGGTGCAATAGGATATTACAGTTAAATTAGAGTCTTCATATCTTATAGTCAAATACTGAAGCTTTATGGATGAAATTATAGGCTATCTTGGACTTCAAAAAAAATCTAGGGAGATAAGAGAGGGAATTGGTTGGGGTCTAGATTCATCTAGAAGATTGAAAATTAGGGCTCCTGGGTGGCTTAGTCAGTTAAGCTGCTGGGGTTGCACCTCACCTTGGGGTCCCTGCTCAGCAAGGAATTGTCTTCTGTCTCTCCCTCTGCCCCTCCCCCCATGTGTCTGCTCTCTCTCTCTCTCTCTCTCTCTCTCTCTCTCTCTCTCTGTATGTCCCCCTCTGCTCTCCCTCTCAAATAAATAAATACATCAATAATCTTTTAAAAAAAGAAAAGCATTGAAGTTATGTGATAGCTACATGTTGGGTTCATTCAATTATGCTATCTACTTCAGTTTATGTTTAAAATTTTAGATAATAAAAAGTTAAAATAGCTTTGGAGAATTTAATAATTTGTGAAAATACTAGAATATAATGTTAAATGAAAAAAATAAGATACAAAACTGAAATAAATGATGAAATGTTGTTAAAACTAATTTCATGGGAAGAGGGGGTGATTACATAGAACTTTAACTTTCTATTAAATTCTCTATAATTAACTTCCATTGATTTTTAATAAGAAAAAACAGTACTCATCATAGAGGTTTATTACCAATTATTTGAAAAAAAATTTGAAAAACTGAAAGGAAATATGTCAAGACAACTAATGGCAATTATCTCTGTGTTCTGTGATTATGAATAACTTTTATTTCCTTATTATATTTTCCCTACTCTCTACATTGAGAATGTATTACTTTTCCATCAGAAAAAATAGGAATGACAAGTCTCATGTGAAGAACTTGAAATTTTTACTTTCCTTTTTGCTCCTCCTATCCATGCTCATACAGATGTATAGCTAGTTGGCCATTCATTAGAAGTTACATATTAAAAGTACCCCACACATTGCAAAGCATTTTAGACATTTTCAAACTTCTACATTTCATATACAATATTACAATTTATATACTTACACCCCTCTGAAGTAGCACACCAGGAATACATTATTACTCTCATTTTCAGATAAGAAAACAGAGTCTCAAATATTCGCAAAGCCCGGCAAGGCAGGAGCAAACCTTAGATGAGAACTCCAGTTTCATGACTCCTAGTCTGGTGCTCTTTTCACTATAACATGTTGCCTCCCATAAAGAGTATCCAACTCAGAATACTATTAATTTAGCAAATAACTAACTTAAGCCCATTGAATTCAAGTTAGTTACATCAATTAACTGTACTATCCATTTTTACTTAACTGCAACAGAGAGCCATGTGCAGGAAAGAGGCACTCAGATGAAATAACAGGGAGGAAGCAGGAGAATTTTGTGACATATGGCATGCTTGCTGATGAAATCAAAGGTATGTTTCATGCCAGCTTTTGGTCTGCAAAGTGTCTTTCATTTCACTAAGAGGTATACCCCATGCCAGGAAATGCACAACCTCCTAGCCCTTTCTTTTGAAATCTAAACCCATGAGAGCACGGACTTGGCATGACTTGATGGAACATTGAATGCAATATGCTTGACCCATTTGTGGGTACAAACAATCCAGATCATCCGCTATAGAGAAGAACTCTAGATTATCATCTGGATTCCCCATCAGTTCAGGGAAAGTGGGGATACAATTGAGTCTTAGATTTATCTCTGGGTTAGAGATTAAGGATTTATAATCTCAGAGAGTAAAAACAGCCCCCCCCAAAAAAAAGAAAATCAAAGTTAATCTAGGAAGCAACTAAGTATACTAAAAGTACAGTGTACTTTGCAGATATTGAGGGCTCAGTTCCAGACCCCTCACAATAAAGCAAATAACACAGTAAAGTGATTCAGATGAATTTTTTGGTTTCCCAGAACATATAAAAGTTATGCTGACACAATCCTGGAGTCTATTAAATGTGCAATAACATTATGTCAACAGCATTATGTACATATTTTTATTAAGAATATTGCTAAAAAATGCTAATCAACATCTGAGCTTTCAGCAAGTCACAATTGCTGATCACAGATCATCAAAACAAATACATTAATAATGAAAAAGATCAAAATATTGTGAGAATTACCAAAATGTGACACAAAGACACGTGAGCAAATGCTATTAGAAAAATGGCACCTGAAAGACCTGCTTGACAAAGGGTTGCCACAAACCTTAAATCTGTAAACAACAACAACAAATAAACACAACTCCTCCACAATATCTACAAAGCACAACAAAGCAAAGCACAATAAAACCAGGGCTAAGTGTTCTTAGAATAGTATCTTTGTGGCTAGGGGGTTGTAAAACCCCCAAATAGACCTTAGTTTAGTGCAAAGGATCTAATCCTTAATGCAAGTGAGTCTATTTCTACTCTACCAGGGAAGAGAGATGCTAGAGAGCAGAGCAGGGCACCACAGGGTGTTTGAAGAAGACCTCTCTGTAGATTTTTAAGAACAAGAAATTTTTACTTTATCTGCTACAAGAATCTTTGTTACCACTTCAATAGAAACTCTCAGGGAAAATACCAATTTATAAAGAAGACCTTATGTTTAAATGGAGGCATTCCCTAGATGAGACAGGGGTCTTAACCAGAAATCTTACTGTTATTTTGGATAACTTGGTCCTCCAACTGTTATGGTCAATCCTTCTCATTTGATAAACCTTGTCTTACATGCAGCTGACTGCTTACTGGGAAGGTGGTTTATAAAAGGGAAGAAATAAAATATTTTGGAGTTCATTTTAAGTGCAGAAGTTTGGCTGGCCAAAGAGAGGCACATACACCCTTAAATACGTTTATTACAGAAGAATGAGAAGCAGTATATTGAAGCAAGACTTTGAGTCAGACAGACCTGAGTTCTATAACCAGCTTTTCCATTCACTTAATTTCATGTTTGCTCATCTATAAAATTGAAATAACAATATCTACCTTCCAAAGTTGATGTGAGAATTAATGAAAACTATGCTGGATGTATTTTGTAGCAACAAGTTTGAAAATATATACATCATCAAGGTATCAGCAATGCTTAGATGGGAGGATTCTTAGGTTGATTGTTATATGATGGTAATAAAGGCAAACATTCATTGTTTTCTTTTTATTGTCTTATGTTTTCTTACAATGAACACATTCTAGTATGACAAAAAGAGTATCACATATTATTTTAAAATAATATATGTGAAGCTCCTATTCTTGTGTGGGGCACACAATAAGCACTCACCTCCTCATTGTTGACTGCCATCACTGTTGTCATTAGTATCATCATCTTATCTTTCCTATGGAAGGTGTGAAAAGAGCATCATCTTATCTTTCCTATCGAAGGTGTGAAAAGAGGCTTAGAGAGGTTTTGTAGCTTACTTAATCCTGCGTATCTCAGAAGCAAATACAATGCCTAACACACTGCCTGAAATACACACACATATGGACACATCTCATTCCATGAATCATGAATAAATAGATTTGGTCTGGAAAGTCACCAGCAAAAACAGGAGCAACCACAATAGGCCCTCACTGAATCAGATTACTTAAAAAAGCAGGAAATCTTGACAAAGGGACAGTATATGCAAGAGTGATATGAAGATATGACAGAGACAAAGTCACATCAAGAAAAGGAAGGGGGGGATCCCTGGGTGGCACAGCGGTTTGGCGCCTGCCTTTGGCCCAGGGCATGATCCTGGAGACCCAGGATCGAATCCCACGTCGGGCTCCCGGTGCATGGAGCCTGCTTCTCCCTCTGCCTGTGTCTCTGTCTCTCTCTCTCTCTCTCTCTCTCTCTGTGTGACTATCATAAATAAATAAAAATTTAAAAAAAAAGAAAAGGAAGGGATTTCCAATAATGAAAATTAACGAATAACAATGTGCTTCAATAACTATTTACCAATTCCCATAGATTACAATTAGCAGGTAAAGTTTTTCTCTAAAATCACTGCCTTCCCTTCCTCTTATTCATGTCAATGTGCACGTGCACACACACACACACACACACACACACACACACACAAAACACACACACAGAGGAAATCCCTTCCACTCACTTCTTCAGAATTTCAGTGGCTGTTTGCTGCTTCCAGCCTGAATAAAAGACCCTCCTATAGCACTTTCCCTTCATCCCTACTCCAAATCTATGCCTCTTTCCTCTCCTTCATCAAAGGTTACTTGATATGTCTATATACCCTTTTCTTTCATGTCTTTGCCAGATGTCTACCTGTCAATGACTTATTCAAAGTGATTAATGACTAATCAGACTAAATAAGTTATCCCTCCCAGAAGAAGTTAAAATTTACAGAGGCCATTTGGAAATTCTTTGACTAAAGGTATTAATTTCTAATTTTGATATTTAGGCCCCAGAGTAGACCACTGAGAAAGATAATCTTGTGATGGGAGAGTATTTTCCTTTGTGCTTCCTAAGTCAAAGTAACTCAGCAATGACTTTATGGGGCTGAATTCTAGCAGGACCTGATTGTTTGAGCCTCAGGGCAGAGACAGGACTAGCCTAAATCCTCATGGAATGCCTTCTGTAGATTTAATATTAAGTGAGAAGAATTGAGCTCATCCCTAGATAGAAATTAATAATGATAAATTTCTTCCCCTTCACAGCCTCAGAGGGACTCCATGTTATATCACTGGTTGCTTCAACATATGAATGAACACTGTTGAGTAAGGTAAGATTTGGGACTTCCTATAAATTGTAGTATCCATGTGCTTATATAAAAAATTCTTCTAATAAGATTCAGAGGATTCAGTGATACAAATCTAGGTCTATTTCTCTCCTCGGCCAAAGCTATACAAGTCCTAGAAAAGCTACTGGCCTCAAGTTACTAAAAAGAATTGGTATTTCTACATTTTTTTTTCCACTGAGTCTCATTTGGTGTTTGTTTCAAGAATTTAAGATTGGGGCACGTGGGTGGCTCAGTCAGTTAAGCATCTGCCTTCAGCTCAGGTCATGATCCCAGGATCCTGGAATTGAGCCCCAAATCAGGCTCCACACTCAGTGGGGAGTCTGTTTCTCCCTTTCCCTTTTGCCCTGCTCATGCTCACTCTCATTCTCTCTCAAATATATAAATAAAATCTTTTTAAAAATTTAAGGTTAGGGGATCCCTGAGTGGCTCAGCGGTTTTGCGCCTGCCTTTGGCCCAGGGCGCGATCCTGGAGAGTCGGGATCGAGTCCCGCGTCAGGCTCCCTGCATGGAGCCTGCTTCTCCCTCTGCCTGTGTCTCTGCCGATCTCTCTCTCTCTCTCTCTCTCTCTCTCTCATAAATAAATAAATCTTTAAAAAAATTTAAGGTTAAAAATGCCCACAGTAAATGACTCAGCCTTTGTTTTCAACAAAGCATGTGAATTACAGTCAATGCTCTGTGCTCTGGCATTCTGTCAGCAAGAAAACTCTATCGATTGGGGCTTCCACCTGTACCATAAAAAATAATTTTAATGATGACCCTGAAGAACAGCATACACTGGAAATTCCTTCTGAATATTCAGAAAATGACTATACTCCATTCATTATCATTTTACATTTAACATAGTTTACTAAATTCTTATTCCTTAGGAGTGGTACAAATCATATTATTTGATTAAGCAGGGCTTCTGATTCTTCAATCATTCTGAATTTATAAAAATACTACCATCAAGGCACACACTTCTGAATCAACCTCTAGGCCCACTATAACTTTCTTTGATGCGGTGTCACCTTAAAGCATTTACTCATGAGTAAGTGTGACTAACACATGGGTGACATCCACTATGCTTAGAGATAAGTAGTCATTTATATCTCTAAGGTATCTTGACATCAGAATACACATAGGTTGACAAATGTGGCATGAGTCGTAATCATTTACAAACTACTTGTCACAGAAAATGAACTGGGTGTGGGCTATCTTTTGGCAATGCTGTGTGTCATATAAAACACAGCCTAGACTTCTAATTGTGTTTAATTAAGAAAATATTATAAACACTAATTAGCCACATTTAATTTTTAAAGCAATTTAAAGTTCAGGGTTTAAGGGGGAAAAAAACCCTCTAAAAACAATAGACATGGTCTCTGTGCAATGTGATGAATGTTTGGGAAGCAGTCACTGGAGCACAGCATAATGAGGTTGACAAGTCAGTAGCCCTGACATTTCTATACAACATCACAACTCAAACATCATTTTAAAAAGCATTGAAAATTAAATGTGGCACATCAAGTGTACTGAGCTGCAGTGCCAGTGGGGGGAAATCTGGTAGTTTAAAGTTTACAGTCTCCAACGGACAGTCAGCATGTAAGTTAGAAAGAGTGGCATGCAAGCTGACACAAAGGGGGAAATATAAGGAGAGGTGATTACTATTGTTTTTTAAATAATAATACTAACTCTACTCAATATCAGATATATGTTAAATAAGTTCTTTCATGTTCTATTTTTGATATTTCCTTTTCCCTGATTCCCTTTCAGTCAGTGAAAATGAAATATTAAGGTGTGAAATTTCTTTGGGAATGGCTAACCTAATGGTATCCCCTGCTTATACTTCTGAATTTTTTCATGAATCTTTCTGCACATGATAGTCAGGGTGACCTTTCTCCTCTTAATTAAGAAATGAAATGAAGTTGTCACTTTTATATACTACTTAAACCTTATGCTGAGAAAGAAGTTGAAAGCCTCTTTGACTTTTTCAAGCATGGAGCTTACTGTCTTAGGGTTTACTTGATCATATAAAACTCTCTTTGAGACAATCTCATATGAGGTACTTCCATGCTTCTCTCTGAATACAAGGCAGTATAATGCCCAACAACATCAGAAGCAATCATATTGTTTATAGCTTTGAATTCTTACAGAGAATATTTAAATGGATTTTCTATGAAACAAGGGCCTTCCCAGTGAATATGTCTCAGATCTCTCAGCAGCAGGAGTTTTTAAGCTGCTACATGTCTTGACTCTTCAGTGGAATTAACATCACATCCCTCCCCACCATTCCTTCACCACATTGTTGCCCTAGATCTGGGTTCCAAATAAATCCTGATCTTGAAAGACTAAGTGTTCCCATGTTTCTGCTACACTATGCCTTACTTTTTGCACTCAAGAATTTTTTTTTTTAGTATGCCAAGTTGATATCCCATGATAACAATATTAATCATCATCCTCAACATGTAAGGGAATCCAGCAAGAAGTTCATGATCGGGGCAGCCCGGGTGGCTCAGCGGTTTAGCACCGCCTTCGGCCCAGGGCCTGATCCTGGAGACCCAGAATCGAGTCCCACGTCAGGCTCCCGGCATGGAGCCTGCTCTCTCTGCCTCTCTCTCTCTCTCTCTCTCTCTCACTGTGTGTGTGTCTCTCATGAATAAATAAATAAAATCTTAAAAAAAGTTCATGATCACAAAATCTCTGTAATTGACAAAAAAAGTTATATATGTGAAGTTATTCAATTTTAGTAGTGTTTAGAGAATCAAAATACTGGGGAAAATACAATAGGTAAAAGTAGGAAAATGGTTGTATTTTTGTATATCCACTTGATTTAGTATTATGCCATCATTAAAAGAGAAGGCAAAGAAAACTATATAGAGACTTGAAAACATGCTTATGATATAATCTTTAGTGAAGAAAAATATATATATACTTTATTGTCTATAACTAAGCTAAAACAATCACTGCATAGAAAGACCAAACAGAAGCACCTACAAAGGACCAAATGAAAATGTATAAAAGTGACAGCAGTTATGATGCTAGAACTACAGATAATATATATTGTCCACATGTTCTGCATTATGGGCATGTGTATCTTTTTACTGTTTTTAATATTGAAATATAGTTGACATATAATGTTATATTAGCTCTAGGTATACAATGCAGTAATTTGATAATTCTATGTATTACTCAATGCTCATCACAATAAGTGTAGTCACCATTTGCTACCATACATTACTACATTATTGACTATATTCCCTATGCTATATTTTCCATCTCCATGACTTATTTATTTTATAACTGGAAATTTGTACCTCTTAATCCCCTTCACCTATCTCTTAATTTTAAAAGATGGTATGAGTCTGTCTTCAAGGACACTTATCTAAATTTCAGATAAGATTATATACTTCCTAACTGCTTCTTTAAGTTTTTATTTAAATTCCAGTTAGTTAACATAAAGTACAATATTAAGTTTGAGGAATAGAACTTAGTGATTCATCTCTTACATATGATACCCAGTGTTCATCAAAAGTACCTTCCTTAATCCCCAACACCTATTTAACCTATCCCCCTGCCCACCTCCCCTCTAGCAACCCTCAATTTGTTCTCTATATTCAAGAGTCTATTTTATGATTTGCCTCTCTCTCTTTTTTTCCCCTGTGTTGATCTGTTTCATTTCCTAACTACTTTTATATTTCATGTCCTAGGATTTTAGAACACCTCTAGAACATTACCTCTGACTCAGTTCTCTGCCTTTTCCTTATAATCCCTTTCACTATTTCTTATATTCCACGTTATAAGTGAAACCATTTGATGATCGTCCTTCTCCAGTTGACTTATTTCACTGAGTGGGTAAAAATAGAGAGGAGGAAAGCCATGAAAGACTCCTAATTCTGGGAAACAAAGGGTTGTGGAAGGGGAGGTGGGCAGGGAGTTAGGGTAACTGGGCAATGGGCAATGAGGAGGGCACTTCATGGGATGAGCACTGGATGTTAAACTATATGTTGGCAAATCGAACTTAAAGACAAATGTAAAAAGAATAGAACATTACTGCTGGATGATTAATCCAAGCATTTACACCAGATTTTTATTGTTCTTTAAACAATCTAAAAACTACTATAGATCATTAAAATTCAAAGGTAGTAGCTACTTTTAGAATCAGGTTTTATTGGTTCAAGATAATCTATTGTTTCATATTGATTAAGAGTTCTCTGGAAGAAACCAGTGGTAGTATATACAGAAAAATAAAATGGTTTTCCTGGGTAAATACAGTAGTTTAGCAAGAGTGGATGATAGATTATGGAAGAGAGGGAGAGAAACAAGTGTCTGGAGATTAGGAAATATTGACTAAAGAGGGACATTCATAATTATACATTATCTGGGATTGAACTATTTCTAACCACCACCAAATAAGGTAGAAGAGTTATCAAAATGAAAGGTGGGACATCACTACAGATCTTATAGACATTAAAGAGAATAATAAGGGAATTTTCAGGACAACTTTATAGCAATAAATTCAGTATCATAGATGACATGGGCAAATTCCTTTAAAAACTGGCAAAATTTACCCCAAAGGCTATAGAAAACTTAATTATCTCCATAACTATTGAGGATATTGAAGTTGTTCTTTCTTGTTGCTTTTTTTTTTAAGATTATCTTATTTATTTCAGAGAGAATGAACATGATTGGGGAGGGCCAGTGGGAGAGGGAAGAGACCCCAAGCAGGCCCCGCACTGAGCACAGAGCCCATACTGGGCTCAATCTCATGTCCCTGAGATCATGACCTGGGCCAAAACCAAGAATTGGATGCTCAGTCTACTATAGCACCCAGGCGCCCTTGAATTGTAGTTTTTAAACCAATTCCAAGAAAGAACATTTGACCCAGATACTTTTCCTGGTGAATTCTATCAAACATTTTAAAAATAAGAAATAACCATCTTAAACAAGCTATTTTAGAAAATAAAAGAAGAAATATTCCCAATTTATTTTACTAGGCCAGTATAACTCTGATACACAAACTTGACAAGTACAAGAAACACATAAACACAAAATTATCAAATGAAATTAAGCAAAACATGAAGAAGGATAATAAACCATAACCACATGGGGTTTATCCCAGGGATGCAAGGTTGGTACAATATTTAAGTATTAACTAACGTTACTCACACTACTGGAAGAATAAAAGATAAAATTAATATTATCATCTCAATGAGTGCAGAAAAATATTTGACAAAATTTGACACTCATTCATGATTTTAAAAGCTTTCAGCAAATTATGGATAAGAGGGAACTCCTTCAACCATAAAGGGCATCTATATATTTAAAAAAAATAGAGTTAACATCATCCTTAATAGTAAAAGACTAAAAATTTTTCTCCTAAGATCAGGAACAAGGAAAAGATGTATGTTTTCACCACTTCTAGTCAATGTTGTATTAGAGAACCTAGACCTCACAATAAGGTACGCAAGAGAACTAAAAAGGATTCAGATTTTAAAGAAGAAAATAAAACTGCTTTTATTTGCAAATAACATGACTGTCTACATAGAGAATCCTATGGTTACAAATTAGCTACTAGAAACTAGTAAGTAAATTTATGAAGGTCACAGGATTTGTGATTATGATATGAAAATCTGTTGTATTTCTACATACTAACAATAAACAACTAGAAAATTAAAATTAAAATGCCAATTACTGTAGCATCAAAAAACACAAAATAATTAAGAAAAAAATTAACAAAAATGTGTAAGACCTCTATGCTTAAAACTATGAAACATTACTGAGAGAAATTAAACAAAAGCTAAATAAATGGAGAAATAAATTTGCGGATACATATCATTAAGACATTGATTCTCCCCAAGCTGCCTTTCCAATCAAAGTAACAGAAGGCTTTTTTAAAAAGATTTTTTTTAATTTATTCATGAGAGACACACAGAGGCAGAGACACAGGCAGAGGGAGAAACAGGCTCCCTGTGTGAAGCCCTATGCAAGACTCAATCTCAGGGTCCTAGGATCATGAAGTGAGCCAAAGGCAGATGCTCAACCACTGACCCACCCAGGTGCCCCCCAGAAGGCTTCTTTGGTAGAAATTGACAAGCAAATTCTAAAATTTAGGTAGGAAAACACAGGATTCAGAATAGCCAAAATAATCTTGAGAAAGAACAATGTTGAAGGAATTATGCTACTTGATTTTAAAACTTATTACAAAAAGGCAGTAATCAAGAAAGTTGAATATTGGTCTAAGAAAAGGTAAATGGATCAATAGAACCTAATGGAAGCAGTTTCTAAAAGAAGTATCCTATAGGAAAAAAGTTTGAAACCCAACATCTGGTTTGAAAATATACAAAATATATTTATTTATTAGTAATTTTTACATTCCCATTATACCTTTCAGTTTCTAGTACATACTTGGTACTCATTGAACATTTGTTGAATAAATGGGCATCTTAAGCATTCACACTAGGCCAGTAAATCATTTGACAGAGATTTAATTAATCCTCTGTGGTAAATGACATTATCTTGTTATTTGAAAATAATCTAGCTCCATCAACCTCAAAATGAATCATTTATATAAAAGCTGACTGCGTATGTTTTAGGTGAAATTACTAAAACTTAAAAAAAAAAACCCTGTGGTAACATACTTCTCATAGACCTCTTAGGGATATAATTGACAACATAGAATATACAGGGACCCCTGGGTAGCTCAGCGGTTGAGCGGTTAAGCATCTGCTTTTGGCTCAGGGAGTGATCCCAGGTCCCAGGATTGAGTCCCACATTGGGCTCCCTAGGAAGAGCCTGCTTCTCCCTCTATGTCTCTGCCTCTCTCTGTGTGTCTCTCATGAATAAATAAATAAAATCTTTTAAAAAAATAGAATATACATGGTGAGTTAAACAGACCTTTGGGATGAGAGAAGGGTATAGAGTGAGATTTTTTTTTATCCTTTTTTGTGATGGCTGACTACACGCTCCCCTTCCCAGTATTAAGAATTACAGTCAATGTGGCATACTGTAGGCATTGCAAATGAACATTTCATAAGAATACATTTTGGACAAATTTTATCTTGAAAACAACTTCAACTCAAATCCTCTTAATTAATCTAATTTCACAGCACCATGCATCTTATTAGGCTTAGCCATTCGTCTTTGCCCAAAAGGGCTTTGAGGTTTTGCTCTAGAGAATTAACAAATCTAATATAAAATTAAGAAAAGACAGCAATAGTTCATAATTCTGGCTTTTTAAAAATTATCTAGCAAAGCTGGCACAACACATAGGTGAAGTAGGCAGCTATCTATATGGTATCTCTTCTGATATATGCAAGTCACCTGCTTTCTCCCCACCCCCACAACTGCAGTTTGGCACTGAATCTGGCTTTTTCACCCTCAAGATTCATTCCTTTGCTTTAAGGGATTATCTCCAGAATTGCTCCATTAAAATGCAAATAAGCTATGTAGGAGGGGTGACACATTAACATACTCATAGTAATTATCTGCTGCTATCATCCTATCAGGTTTAATTTATCAACTGTCCAGCAGAAATAAAAATCCTGAGGGTATCTAATGTAAGAAAGATACAGTTTAATGTGGGTGGAGCTAGGAATGAGCTCAGGTGTTCAAGCCTAGGTAAGACATCATGGTTGGAAGCCTTGAGCAGCAAGGAAACAGCATACACTCACGCAACCAGTAATCTTCCATTGAGTACCTATAACATGACAGCCCCCAGTGTTAGTCACTAAGGCTACAGACAAGAATAAATTCACTCTTAACCTTCCCCACAGACATGGAGAATTTGGTGTCTGGAGAGAGAGAAAATGTGCCTCCCCCACAGAATTATGCTAAGGACTGAAAGTGATAATGCACGTGTAGTACTTAATAGAGTGCCTGGCATGAAATAAGGGCTCAAAAAAATGGTTGCTGCTATCATGATTATTATTAAGTTGATTCTGATATCAATTCTCACGTAGCAGGGAGTTCCCCACACCAGCTAGCAATTCTAAGGACACCAAATCAATTATGACACTATCTACCAGAGATGCCATCAGATTCCACAGGTTAAAGGTTGAGTTTTACAAAACTGTCACTCCCATTCCCACTTTAGATACCACTTTAAGTCCAGGATGTTACCTAGACTTCTTACTGACTGGCAAGGTTCCAATGACCCCCTCCGCAAATTCAATTAATTTGCTAGAGCAGCTCATAGAACTCAGAGAAACATTTAACTTACTAGACAACCAGTTTATCATAAAGACTATAACTCAGGAACAGGCAGGTGGAAGAGATGCATCTTAAATGTATGTAGGAAAGGGAGCAGAGCTTCCATGCCTTCTCCAGATGTGCCACTCTCCCCAAATCTCCACATGTTCACCAAACTGGAAGTTCTCTGAACCCCATCCTTTTATTTTTTCATTATATAGGTAAGATTGGTTAAATCATCAGCCATTTGCATTTTAACTCAGTCTCCAGCTGCCTTCTCCTCCCTGGAGATCAGAGGGTGGAACTGAAAGTTCCAACCCTCCAGTCACATGGTTGGCTCCAGTGGCAATCAGCTCCATCATTAGATATGGCCCAAAAGTCACCTAGTTCCAGAACCACATGTTTTTCGTTGACTCCTTCTAACCCCTTTGTCTAAAACTACAGGTGTGGGCAGTGCCTTCACTCCAGTCCTTCTGTGGAATGGAAAATCTGGCTACAACTCTCAGGTTCCCTACATCTACAGTATAGGAGTAATAAGGCTAAAAAGGTAGACTGAAGGGACGCCTGAGTGGCTCGGCAGTTGAGCATCTGCCTTTGGCTCAGGGCGTGATCCCACAGTCCCGGGATCGAGTCCCACATTGGGCTCCCTTCATGGAGCCTGCTTCTCCTTCTGCCTATGTCTCTGCCTGCCTCTCTCTGTGTGTCTCTCATTAATTAAATCTTTAAAAAGAAAAAAAAGAAAAGGTTGGGATGCCTGGATTGCTCATCGGTTCAGAGTCTGCCTCAGGATGTGATCCCGGAGTCTGGGATCAAGTCCCGCATCAGACTCCTTGTGAGGAGCCTGCTTCTCCCTCGGCCTGTGTCTCTGCCTCTCTCTCTGTGTGTCTCTCATGAATAAATAAATAAAATCTTTTTTTAAAAAAAAAAAGGTAGACTGAAGCTATATGATTAGGAGTTCTATTTTTGGCAGAAGAGTTTGAACATAATTTGATAGACTTGACATATTGGGGATAAGGGTATGAAAAGTAAGGTGGGATGAGAGGCAAAAATCATTTCACCCCTACTTAGAGATCACCCAGATGATCCCTGGACAAAGCACCACTTCTTAACCTCCTGCCATGTCTTCCCTGAAATATAATCTGGAATATATTTCCTTCAAAGCAACAATGCAGCAACCATGTCTTCTTCTTCCCAAAGAAGTGGGATTTCAGTAGAGGGGTTTCAGGCATGTCAAGGCAGGAGATGGCTAGGTTTGCAGAAGAGCACACCTCATCATAGGGAAGGCTACATATGCTTAAGGCCAGCTCCATTCTCTTCTGGTGGATCCATATATTTATGAAAGTGCAAGTGAGTGTGTGTCTGTGTATGTGTGTTTTTGGGAGTGAATTCAAATTCATGTAGCAAAGTGGTTCTCATGACTACTTCAACCACAATTTTCAGTCATGTGATTGATGAAAAAAGAGAATTTATACCACTTATCATCTGAATCTAATGATAGTAAATACATGTCTTAACTCTGTATTTTTCCAATATAAGGATCCAGTGTCACTAAGACCCCATGTTTATGTTTGATGTTCCCCATTCCCTCCCCATCCCTGAATCTGGGACCAACTGTGAATTAAACAACTGGAAGAATTTTAGAAAGCTCTATGTGACTCAAAGTCTGGCATCAAACCAACTTTGCTGCTGGACTTGCTCTAACCCTGTGAACTCTTAGTATTTCAGCATTGCTCCATTATAATTAAGCCCCATCTTTGATCCTAGTTCCAGGAACCACATATTTTTCCTTGACTCCTTCTAACCCCTTTGTCTAAAACTACAGGTGTGGGCAGTGCCTTCACTCCAGTCCTTCTGTGGAATGGAAAATCTGGCTACAACTCTCAGGTTCCCTCATTTTCCAGTAGAGCTAGGCCTGGCATTTAGTGACCAACAGAGTACTAAACATCAGCCTTTTCGGATGTGTGTTCAACCTGCTTATTAGATTTTTATTTTTTACTACTCAGCTTCCTGAGGACAATGATCTACATGTCTAAACTTCCCTTGGTTTATTCCCTACCACCAAGACCTTCTTGGATCTTTGCAATGCTCTGTCTAGCCCTTCTCCATCTGCCTGGCTTTCAGGTTTTAGCCAACTTTAGTTTGGGCTACCTTAATGCTGGTCACATTCCAATAGGTAGAGCTACTGGTTTTGACTCAAAGCTACAGCAAAACTTTTGCTCATTATTGGTGTAAACTAAGACTTGACAAACACCCTTCTTTTCCCCCTAGACCATCTCAGTCTAGAGTGTTCAATAAATATTAAATAACAATAATATAGCATAAAAGAGAAAGTATCTTATTAAATAAATCATGGAAATGTCAACCTACCTGTCTCAAATTGAAAGAATTTTATGAAAAATATCTTTGGCTTTAGGCTTAGCTTTCTTATAGTCATTCATAACAAGCTGTAAAGAATGGAAATGAACTAGTATTTCATAAGGATGAATTATGGGTATGATTTGATTAAAATTTTCACTTTTTCCTGAGATAGTCAATTATTCACCCAATTGCCATAGTCCATATACTCAGAAGCCTCATTTTGCATACCTAGTGTATAAGTCATGGTCAAACATGGTTAACCCCTGATCATCCTTGTTAATGGTGAGGAGCAGAAAAATAGTTCAACAACAATAGTATATTTTTCAAAACCTCAAACTATTGAGCCTTAGGACTACATTATATTATGCTTCTACTCTCTCCTATGCAAATGTCTAATGAGCTGTAGCTATGGACAAAATATATGCCAATTGAAAATGAGAGGACACAGCTTCAGAAAAATATTGGGTGGCTGGGACAAAATGAGAATTAAATATAGATAATTCACAAAGCTAAGAATAAGCATATTTGGAACAAGAAGTTAATAGAATTAACAAATGTCCAAAACATTAAGTTAAAAAAGTAGATTACAATACAGTATTCATCATAAAATTTTCCTAAATGTGCATGTGCATGCACACACACACAGCATCTCCATTGCTGGGTTATCCCCACTAACTATGCTGAGGTTCCAAGATAGAGGCAGTGGCAACACCCATGACTGGAACAGGAAGCAACGTCAGCAAAAACATAACTTCTACTTAGAAAGTAAGTGCCTCGTTTATCCCTGTTTCATGATGATTGTTCTGATTTGTTCTGCTTAGTTTTTGCATTGGTGGGTAATCCATATTCTCCTGATTGCAAATTGGCAGCAGGGTCTGTTCAATTTATAATACATACATGCTGTTAGATCTATTCAAGTCTACCATATCTCCTAATTTTACTGATTTGAGTCATTAAATCATAATACCATCAGTTCGTCATTGAGTTGACTATTTACTGCAGCTGATCAAATCAATTGGCAGGTTTGTGTTGACACGGCCTAAGGAGCTCATAACTGAGATACAATACTTTAATCCAGCTACAACAGCTGAGTGGAGTGGTTGCAACAGAGAACACATGTTCCACAAAGCCAAAAACACTATCTGGCCCTTTACAGAAAAAATTTGCCGACCTCTACTCTAGAGGAGACCTCAATGATTCATCACCCTTATCTTATAGATTAGGAAATTGAGGCCCAAACAGGTGAAATGACTCAAACTCAATATATCTGATAAAAGCAAATGCATGGTTTTTGCTGTCCTACTGGTTCCCCAAAACCAATCACAGTTCTTCTACAGTGTTCCTCATTTCAAGGAATGACACACCATCTACAAGTTACACAAGCCTGAAATTTACAAGTCATCCTTGACAGGCCCCTCTTCATCATTCCTGGATCCAGTCTATACTCTTCTGATTTTACATCCTCCCTGTTGAATTTCTCTGCTTCTCTCCACTGCCAACATCATTCCCCTGGACGACTACAACAGTCTCCCTAAGTGGTCTCCCTGCTTTTCCCCATTTCCATTCACTCTTCATGCCCTAGTCAGTGATCTTTTCGTTTTTAAAAAATTGTTATTTATTTATTCATGAGAGACACACAGAAAGAGGCAGAGACACAGGCAGAAGGAGAAGCAGGCTCCCCACAGGGAGCCTGTTGCGGGACTCAATCCCAAGACCCCAGGATCACAACTGAGCTGAAGGCAGATGCTCAACCACTGAGCCACCAGGTGCCCATCAGTGATCTTTTCAAAATGAAATCTGAGCACATCCTATCTCTGCCAAAAACTCCTCAAAGCCTCCTATTGATCTTAGGATAAACATCAGACTTCTCTAATATGACCTAAAAGGCCCCCTACTGCCTAGCTTCTGCTACCTCTGTAGCCTCACCTTGTATTCTCTGCATCCTCACTCCCTCTGCTCCAACCACTCTAACTTGCTGTCAGTCCCTTAAATGTGCCAAACCTCCTCACATCACTGGGCCTTTGCACATGCTTTTCCTATGTCTGGAATGATCTTCCCTCCCCACCTTTGCACAGTTTGATTTCAAGCATTAAACCATTACTCCCTCAGGAAAGTCTGTTTTCACCTTCTTGACTTGTTTAAATTCCCCTATTAAATGTTTTTATACAGCATTCTAGCTTTTCTTCCATATACTTATCAGAGGTACAATTTAGCTGTTTATAGGTATGATTATTTTAATAATGTCTGTCTTTAGACTGTAAGCTTCATCAGAGGAGGGATCTTGCCTATTTTACTCCACTATAGGCCCCAACACCTAGCCCAAAGACTTGTCCTTAGCTCAATAAATATTAATTTAGTGAATTAATGCATGAATTACCAGAAGCTCATAGAGTTAGAATCCACATTTCCTACGTCCAAGTTCAAAACTCTTCATGGCACAATGCTGCTTCTATTTAGGCCAACAACACAGGATTGGGACATCTAGTGTTTTTCTATTTCTTGGCAACAAACTAAACCCCTGACTTCTGCCAGCTGCTAAACATATGCATGGCATTTTTCACCAAGGGGAGTGTATGAATGCATCAGCAACTCAGTCCCACTGCTAGAACAATAAATCACATGCTTTAAAGAAGGGGAGTACAGAGTGTTATTATCAGCAAAGTAGTATATATGTGAATTTTAAAGGGAAGCATTTGAGCATTAACTATAAAAGGAAAACATGTAGTAGTGGTACCGGTATTTAAATTCTTTTGGAAAATTTTTTCCCTAATACTTTCAATTTGCTGACCTGGGTTTCTGAATTTCATTTTTCTTTAAAATGCCTAATGTTTTTATAGAAACATCACAAACCACCTTTCATTTTATTTGAAATAAAAAAAACCCAGAATGTTATTCTTCCTTAAAAAAATACGATATAAGCTGAAATATCTGTATTTTTATGCTTTTAAATCTGAGTGAAATAATAAAGAAAATGTATGGAATGCTTTTTGGGAAACACTATGTATAGAAGGTTTTTATTTTAAACTAATAAGTGGACTTTTAATAGTGAAATCTGAGAATTGTGCATATTCTTTAGAAAATCCAAGTTATAATCCTGAAATACTATAATCATCTAATAGGTGCCTGATCTTTCAAATTCTTTAATCCGTCTCCATATTAACTTTTTGACCTAGCTTTTTGCAAACACTCTTAAGTCCCTGAAAATATTTTAGTGACACAAAAACCTAATTTATTCAAGCTGCCCTATGTTAGCAACTATCTTACAGATGTAGTTGGGTTCTGAGTAGTCCATTTGAAAACATATGTCTAATACAGCACTCCTAAAAATAGATATTCTAGTTTAAAGTCCAATTTTATTTTCTGCTTTTCAGGATTAGAAGCCTAACAGCCGCTTACCAACAGATTCCATGTTAAATCAGGAGGGGATTTACTGATTCTGTTACAGCTAAAAGGCAAATAACAACAACAACAACAACAACAACAAAATCCCAAAATAAACAAAAAAAAATTATCCTTCCAGAATAATATAATTGAACTTTCAAACAAAATTCAACCCCATATGTCATTCACCATGATATACTAACTTCTCATAATCCCCCTCACAGGCAATATCTACTCAATGCAAGCAATATATACTCATTAAATAAACAATTAAAAGGTACAGCAGGCCAATCAATTACCCCATCATAGATCATTAAGTGAGTGTTGTTTATAAGCTTAGCACTCTGCTTGGCACTTTGGAGGATGGACAAGTGAATGAGATGCAGTCCTTGTGCCCACTTGGCCATTATATTCTTGTTGAAAAGATCTACATGTGAAACATTTGTCAACTAGCCACAAGCACTGAGCACCTAGCCCCAAAGAAATGAAAGAAACAAGAGAAAGAGAAATTGAGACCATACTATAAGGAAAACTTTTAAGAAAAGGGTGGGATTTCAGTGGACTTTAAAGAATGTGTGGTTTGAAAAGCAGAGAAACATGAAGATACCAGTTTGATTAAAGTATAACAAGGAGAGCTGGGGAGGAGGAAGGACATAACCAATTTATTAAGCAACTATCTCATGCAGGGAATGTGCAAGGGATTTAATGAAAGGACAAGGCAAATTGAGGCCAGATTATGGAAGGCCTCAAATGCTAGATTAAGGAGTTTGAATTTCAGCCAATAGCAATTACAAGCATATTCCAAAACCTCTCCAAGGCACAGTTTTAGCAGAGTGCCATTTGTCTATGGCCCTGAGATAGGGTTAATTCCAACTCTTCAAGGTGAATGAGCTGAATAATGGTGCAGAATATGGGAAGTATAATTAATTAAAGGAAGAAGGCCTTTTTAATTTTATGTTGGGGCAACTGGATGCTCAACACAGAAAAGAAATCCAAATGGCAGCAAATAAATTGGATCACAGGAGAGTCCAACCCAGATCAAATAAGGGTCCTCCTAAATCTCACTTTAAAACCAAATGTCAAGTATCAACAAACACAGATGTACATAGCGATTTGGCTGTTTCATTACTCTGTGTAATGAGAAATCTCAAAACAGAACATTATTCTGTAGAGACAAAAGGTCTGGGTTTAATGTGCTGGTGTGCTCTCGTCATGAATGCTTCCATTAATTTAGGTCAAAGGAACGATAAGAACTTTGACAATGTGCTCTGTCAAATGCCAACGTCTCGCATTCCCTGGTACATTTAGTGCAGGGTGGGAGCCAGTGGCTCTGGACACCAAAAGGAGACACAGAGGAGACCTGACACAAATTGGGCTGTAATTTTGTACTTTAGATCTGATTGCTCCCTTGTCCCATTTTCAACATGGATAGTAAGGTTGTTCAAGTAGAACCACCTCTGACCATTTTTTAAACCACTGTGGAAAGCCTCCATCTCCTAAACCGCTCTATTCTCATCTGTGTACAAGGTCAAGGCAGTGATCCCTGAGTTTGTTTATTAACAGCATCCATTGTCCATGCTGGTTTTAGAAGGGGTGAGTTTTTCAATTGCTTCACCTGTGATTCTGCATCATGGCCAATCACCAATTTCATGTTAGAAAAAGAATAGATTTCCCACTGGTTATTTCCCCTACATGCCTTTCCAGTTTTCTAGCCCTTTGATGTAGCTTGTTATGGTATCATCGTTATTTATTAATGTAATTTACATGAGCTAGATACCATAAAGAGGTCTAGTCTTTGGCTTCAATGACAGTCACAAGATATAAGCATTGAAACTGGCTTCAAGGGGTTTGAAGTTGGAACAGAAGAAAATAGAAAGCCACTAAGAAGTCTCAAGAAAAGGAGTAAACTCAGAAATGGATAAAGATATTTCAGCAAGAGTGCTGTGCGTGGGGACTTAATATAACATGACTGGGGTCTAAATAATAAAGTCTGGCCACCGGATTTGCAAAAAGAGAGTATATGTAAACAAAGACTTTCAAAGAACAAGTAATAACAATAGCAGCTGACATATACTGAGTATTTATTGCATGGCAGGCTCGATGTATAACTGCCTTCTATGTACTCTCATTTTGTCTTCATAGCATCCTATGAGATAGGCCTTATAACCATGTGACTTAGGGGAAAAGTGAGACACAGAGAACTTCAGCAACTTTCCTGAGGTGAAATGCTCACTGAAGCATGAGGTTACCTTCTGGTTGAGGCAATAAGACTCAGATATGCACTTTAATATACGCCTCCTGAGAACAGAGCAATTGTGGATTTATTTTTAACAATAAAGCAGAATGCATAGAAACAAATGAGGGCTGTCTTGTTCAAAATAGTCACTTTAGGGAGCCACACACTTATTTACACTGCTGCAGAAATTTCTGGAACTCTTCTTTACTGATTGTGTTCTAAACCAGAAACATACTCGTCCTATTCCCTAGCAGACATATTCTATCTTTGAGGTTCAATTCAAATTTTAGAAATATCTAAAATAATAAGTTAGAAGGAAGTCAAATGAAATGAGTTATCAAGCTAGATAATTTCATTTGGGGTCAAGACCACAATGTGACATGAAGAAATGAGATGGAACTTTTCTCCAAAAGCACCCCCTGACCAAAATTTGGGAGCAGGGGCAGCATCTCTAAACTCAGTAATAACTTTCTTAAAAGAAAACTTAACTGTATAAACTGTTTCTAGCATGTATGTGCATATAAATATGTAAATCTTGATTGTGTTAAGAGGTTATACATCTGACATCACACATTTTACATAAGACCAATAGAGAAGAATATTGTTCCATATGAGATATCCAAGCACAGATATGTTAGAAGTACTAGGGGTATTCAAATTATGTGGTGATTGATGATCATTAACTAGATTCGTTGACAAGAACTTCATGGAAAGCAGTAGGGAAAACCTAGGCTTGACCAGTGGGTTAAATTTCAACAAGCAAGGGAAACGATCTTCCCTGTGGGACAGCAGAATCTAATTTGATTAGCTAATAAAAGTGGACTCAAAAACAGACTCAACTCCATATGAAATAGCAACCTTCTAAAATCCATTTTTAAACAAAACATCAACAGAAGTAGATGTTAATGTTGGAGAGCAGAAAGAGACAGACACAGAAATGGCCACATTCAGGGGGTGGGTGGCAGTTGCTGAAGGAATGCTAGTTGAAAAGTTTGAACATGATCTAAAGTTAGCCTATTATCCCTCCACCTGTGATTTTGTAAGTCTCAAAAAATCTTTCAAGGACCACTAATAAATATCTTCTTCTACAAAGGTAGCTTCAGAAAAGAAAAAAAAAAGTAACATGGGTACTTCCAGTTTTCCCTCCCTTGAGTAAAAGCCCTCCCCACTGACCTTGCTTTAAAGACAGGGTGAGCTGGCAAGAACTGAAAGGAGCCATCAGGAACATGTAGATAAGCTTTTAGACATGCCTTATTGTCTTGCAAAAGGAGGAACAGATTTCCTGGTACAATTCAGTCAATGCAGAGAATTCTTTTTACCAAGTGCAAGCTTTTTTGGTCTTGGATAAGTATTTTTTCCAGAAAACACAGCCCTAAAAACCACTGGCTATTTCCTTAATTAAAGTAAATACTTGTTTATGCCACTTCACTGCAAATCTAAAAATGCAAGATAATAATGAATCTCATTTTGCAGTGCATTGTAAATCATATTAGTAACTTCTGGTGCTCTCCAGGTTTAATAGGTGATAGTTTATTATTCATGTTCAGCATAAACTAAGTCATTAAAATTACAAATTTACAAGGAAGCTACAAAAATTATGCTTGTCTTCAAGATTATGGTTTTAATAATTGAAAATACTATCTGACCTAGAGCAAGGAAAATGTTGAAACTTGAAAGTTTATCTGAAATTCATGGTTGAGAATAACAAAAGTCTCTGAACACTGGGGCCATCTTCTTGTTTGTGTCAGGATACAAAGACTAGTAAATGAATATGGGAAAGTTACATTGTTTTGTGGGGTTTGTATTTTTGGAATTCTTTTAAAAACATCATATTCTCAAAAAGCAAATGTTACAAATCTGAGAGGAGATACATTAATGTACATTGGGTGAGATTCTGGTATGAACAGTTGTTTGCCTTAATATCAAAATAAGTCTTTTTTTTTTTTTTTTGAGAGAGAGAGTATGAGCATAGGGGGATGGGCAGAGGGAGAAGGAGAGATAATCCCAAGCAGGCTCCCTGCTCACATGCAGCCCGATGTAGGACTCAATCTCAGGACCCCAAGATAATGACCTGAGCCTAAATCAAGAGTTGGATGCTTAACTGACTGCACCACCCAGGTACCCCTTTTTTTTCTTTTTTTAAACCAAGTGATAAACTATATGAAAAATTCTAAACCCTATTTGACTCTGCTTTTTCACATAAAATGAGAAATGCCATGTACACGTTATATTTGTTGCAACCAAATGGTTTCTTGCGGGTTTTTTTTATTTTTTAAATTTTTTTATTTTTGCTGGCCAGCAAGCCTAGCCCTTTGGGAGATAATAGGCATACTTTGGAGACATTGAGGGTTTGGTTCCAGACCACCACAATAAAGCAAATGTCGCAATAAAGCAAGTCAAATGAATTTTCTGGTTCCCCAGTGTGTATAAAAGTCATGTTTACACTACACTGTAGTCTACTAGGTATGCAATAGCAGTGTGTCTAAAAAAGACAACGTACAGACCTTAATTAAAAAATACTTTATTGCTAAAAAATGCTAACCATTATCTGAGATTTCTGTGAATCATAATCTTTTTTTAAAAAGATTTATTTATTTATTCATGAGACACAGAGACAGAGGCAGAGGGAGAAGCAGGCTCCCTGCAGAGAGCCCAATGTGAGACTTGATCCTGGATCCCAGAATCACACCCTGAGCCAAAGGCAGATGCTCAACGCTCAGCCACCCAGGCATCCCTGTGAATGAATCATAATCTTTTTGCTGGTAGGGGGTTTTGCTTGGAGGTTGATGGCTGTTGAGTAATCAAGGTGGTGGGTTGCTAGAATTTGGGGCACTGGCAATTTCTTAAAATGAGACAACATTGAAGTTTGCTTCATCCACTGACTCTTCCTTTTACAAATCATCTCTCTCTGTAGCATATGATGCTGTTTGGTTGCATCTTAACCACAGTAGAACTTTCAAAATTGGAGCCAATTCTCTCAAACCCTGATGCTGCTTTATCAACTAAGTTGATACAATATTCTAAATCCTTTGTTGTCATTTCAACAATCTTCATAGCATCTTCACCCGGAGTAGATTCCATCTCAAGAAACCACTTCCTTTGCATATCCATAAAAAGCAACTCCTCATCAGTTCAAGTTTTATCATGAGATTGCAGCAATTCAGTCCCATCTTCAGGCCCCACTTCTAATTCTAGTTCTCTTGCTATTTCCACACCATCTGCAGTTGCTTCCTCTACTGAAGTCTTGAACACTTCAAAGTTATCCATGAGGGTTGAAATCAACATATTCCAAACTCCTGTTCCTGTTGATATTTTGACCACTTCCCATGAATCATGAATGTTCTTAATGGCATCTAGAATAGTGAATCCTTTCCAGAAGGTTTTCAATTTACTTTGCCCAGGTCCATTAGCGCAATCACTATGGCAGCTAGACCCTTATGAAATGTATTTTCTAAATGAAATTGAAATTCCTCTTTGATCCCTGAGCTACAAAATGGATGTTGTGTTAGCAGGCATGAAAACAACATGAATCTCATTGTACATCTCCATCAGAGCTCTTGGGTGACCAAGTGCATTGTCAATGAGCAGTTATATTTTGAACTTTTTTTTTTCTGAGCAGTAGGTCTTACGCTATTCAATTAACCATGTTGTAAACAGCTGTGCTGTCATTCAGGCTTTGTTGTTTAATTTATAGAGCACAGAGTAGATGCAGCATAATTCTTCAGGGCACTAGAATTTTCAAAATGGTCAAAGAGCACTGGCTTCCATTTAAAGTCACCACTGCATTTGCTTCTAACAAGTGTCAGCTTGTCCTTTGAAGCTTTGCTGCACTGACTTCTCCTCTCTAGCTATCAAAGTCCTAGATGGATGGCATCTTCTTCCAACAGAAGGCTGTTTTGTCTACATTGAAAATCTGCTGTTTAGGGTAGTTGCCCTTATTGATGTTCTCAGCCAGATCTTCTGAATGACTTGCTAAGGCTTCTACGTCAGCACCTGCTGCTTCCCCTTGCACTTTTTGTTATGGAGATGGCTTCTTTCCTTACCTCATGAACCACCAGCTGCTAGCTCCAAACTTTTTTCTTCAGTTTCCTTACCTCTCTCAGCGTTCATAGAATTGAAGGGAGTTAAGGCCTTGCTCTGGATTAGGTCCTGGTTTAAGGGAATGTTGTGACTGGTTTGATCTTCTATCCAGACCGTTCAAACTTTCTCCCTATCAGCAATAAGGCTGTTTTGCTTTCTTATCATGTGAGTGTTCACTGAAGTAGCACTTTTAATTTCCTTCAAGATCTTTCCTTTGCATTCACAACTTAGCTGTTTGGCACAAGAGGCTAGCTTTCAGCCTATCTAGGCTTTCAACACGCCTTCCTCACTAAGCTTAATGACTTAGCTTTTGTTTTAAAGTGGGAGACCTGGAACTCTTCCTTAAACACTTAGAGGTCACTGTAGAGTTGTTAATTGGCCTAATTTCAATAATGTTATGCCTCAGGGAACAGGGAGGCCCCAGAAGAGGGGGAAACAGCCAGTAAGCACAGCAGTCAGAACATTTATCAATTATGTTCACTGTCTTATATTGGGAGCAATTCATGTACCCCAAAACAATTATGATAGTAACACCACAGATCTCTGGTCAGAGATCCCTGAAACAAATATAATAATAATGAAAAAGTTTGGGTGCACCTTAGTGGCTCAATCAGTTGAGCATCTGACTCTAACTCTTGGTTTTACTCAGGTCATGATCTCAGGGTCCTGGGATGAGAGCCCGACAACTGCACTCAGAGCAGTCTGCTTGTCTCTCTCCCTCCTCTTCTGCACCTTCCCTAGCTCATGTGTGCACTCTCTCGTTCTCTCTCTCTCTCCTTCTCTCTCAAATAAATACAACCTTTAAAAATATAATGAAAAAGTTTGAAATATTCCAAGAATTACCAAAATGTGACACAGAGACACAAAATGAGCAGATGGTATGGGGAAAAATGATGCCCATAAATTTGCTCAATGTAGGGTTGTCATAAACCTTCAATATCTGTGGAGCACAATAAAGCAAAGCAAAATAAAATGAGGCATGCCTGTATATTCTGAATGAAAACTCTTCACAAATTCATTTTGAGCAGCTGACTCTATGAGGTTCAGGTTCCACTTCCTAGTTTTTGCAGCTTCCAAAGACTTCTAATCACAACCAGGGACTGACTTCTCTGGAATTAAGTTTACCGTACTTGAATGAGCTCACTGCCCACCCCCACCCAACTTATTTCAATTCAAATTAGTGTCTTGATTAAATTCCCAAGGGATTTTTGCTTACAACAAGCCTGCCAAGGGCCGCCCAATGTCCTAGGAGTGTACTTCAGTCAGCTTGTAAGTACATAGATGACCTGGTTTTACTATTTTTGGTCTGACTTCAGTTCTTTGCAAATTCTGCTATATATTTAAAAGAATCTTTGTATATATAAATTTATGGGGTGACAAAAGGGGTCCAAGCGTTAGAAATTGTGTATTAGCTAAAACACCCCTCTAGCCTACCTTGCAAAGTAATGGGAAGCAGGGCACACTACAGTTTTGGTTTTTTTGGTGTGTGTGATCTTAATTCTTTTTTAAAATTTTTTATTTAAAATCAATTTGCCAACATATTGTATAACACCCAGTGCTCATCCCATCAAGAGGGTACACCATATTAATGACCTTTTATCATCTCCTCTGGTTCCACAATACCCTTTCCATAGAATACAGGGCTTCCACGTGGCTGACCATGTCAGGTGAGATTGACAGAAAGAAATGATAGTCTTTGGTCCATTTTTATAACATCTCACCTTCTTCATCTGTAAAATGAGGTAGCTGGAGCTAAATGTTCTCCAAGTTATTTTCCCTGCTTTCACCACCTATGATTCAACCCACTTTGAATCCACTTCATTATTTATTTTAGTAATCTATACATCTCTAGAAGATTATCTTCAATAAGCATATGATAGGCACTGGGGAAACAGAGGTAATGTTCTAAAGGAGGCTTGAAACCTCGTCAGTGTATTAAGATATTTCTACAAGGATGCACTGCAGGGTAGGAAAAGGCTATGTACAAAAATGAGAGACATGGGTGCACAGGGTAGAATTCCTAAATTCCTCCCCCACACCAATGCACACTGGACTATGAAGGAAGCAAAAAATTAACTTTGTGTTTAAACACTGTGATTTGAGAGTGCTTATAGCAGTATTATTTATCCTAGCTTCGTGTGTATATATCTATTTCTACCCCTACCTCTGTCTATCTAGAGAGATTTTTCTCACGCATGCACACATACAATTCAGGTCAAAAGATGAGGTTCCATTGCCTATCACGAAGGTATCTATGACCCTGGAATGACTAAATAGATCACACCTATGGAATATAGCTGTATCATTTTCTTCCTTCCTATACGATATGCCCGGGGAAGGCAGGAGCCAAGTCTCTTTTATTCACTACTGTATTCTCAGCACCTTTAGTGCCTGGAACATAGTAGGTATCCAGTAAATATTCGTTTAATTAATGAACAAGGACTTATATTACAGAGTGCTTCTCACCTGGGCTCCTTTAGCACCCTGCCCTTGCACTACGATTAAACCTATTACTTTATATTATAATTGCTATATATTATCTGTCTCTTTCAGAGAGTCAGGTACTCAATATTTGTTCAATAAAGCTGGAACTACTTGGTGAATTTCTTTTAATTCTGTAAATGGAGAATGCCTTCTAGGGCCAACAAAATATCCTCTAAGTCACTTGCTCTTCTCCTGAGTGACTGAGGGTCCTTTCCCATTTAAGACAAAGCACGAAAGTGTCTTGGTACCCTGAATCTCTTGAACACTGTTAATCACAAACTTGCCTTTAACCCATCCTAGAAAGAAAACCTTGTTCCCTGCCAGAGTCCCTAATATCAAAAGAATGGTGGTGGCCAGGGGATAGGGGTTGGGGGAAATAGGGGAGATGTTGCTCAAAGAATACCAACTTTCAGTTACAAGACAAACTCTGGAGATGTAATGTACAACTTGATGATGATTGCTAACAGTACTCTATTGTGTACCTGAAATTTGCTGAGAGCAAATCTTAAGTGCACCACATGCAAAAACGGGAGGTGTGTGAGGTGATAGATATGTTAATTAGCTGGATTGTGGTGATCAATTTTCAATGTATATCAAATCACATGTTGTACACCTTAGACACACACAATTATTATTTGTCAATTATATCTCAATAAAGCTGAAAAATAGCTTCAATATTTATTGCTGTACATTTGACTCACAAAACTAAGCCCTTTCCAAATGGGTTTTGGTTAAAAACATTTCATACAAATTTAAATGAAAATCAAGCAAAAGAAGAAAATGGACTTCCATAAGACTTAATCTCTCATTTTTGCCTTCTTGCTAGACTCTATTGTAGTAACTGCAAGATAAAGACAAAAAAAAAAAAAATGGGTCCTTCCATTACAAACCCAAGTAATTCTATTGACTAATTAAAAGACACTCTGGTTTCCATAACTCACGTCTTTATAAATTGACTTAACTCCTGACTGACCCAAGAGATTTGTTAAATAGGACTGGAAATTTTTCACAGTCCTCATTGCCCTAGAATGGAATAAATTAAAAGTAGGGAAGGAAGGAAACACTGTAAATGGTAAAACCTGTTGCAATACTAATTCAATGTACAAAGTGAGAACATGCCCTCAATTTGCCAACAAGAAAGTGCCAGTAAATCTCACACTACAGCTGTCATGATTAGAAATGGCCATGGTCTCCATGATGCCAAAAGCTTCTGCCATTTTTTGATGGGGTAAAAAAATAAGAAGATGGTTTCAGGAAATTTCCTGTGATACTATGCCTAAGTCCTGGATTTCCACAAACATTAGGGAAGAACTTTTGCCAAGTGTTATCATATAAAAAGTGAAATATGATCAACAAAATGGCCTTCCTTATTAAAAACTGTAAGAAAAGAGTTTTGCTCTGCATTTATAATACATATATAATGCCAACAGTGCAATTAGATAGAAGTTCCCAAATTTCCATTTCTTATCAATTTCCCGCTGTATAGAAACAATTATCCATTTCTCTAATTCAACAAGTTAATAGTGGAATGCAAAGCTTTACAAATTCCTGTGAAGAGGCTTGATTTATAATTTTATTTTCAATATATAAAACGTTAGTCCCCTCTACCAGAAAGCCTCAAGGGGAACAGTTTGGACCACCTTATAACTTCTGATGACAATGGGTTCATTTTACTTTTTACCAAAACTGAGAAGAATGTTTCCACTTTAGGGGTCAGTTCATAGTTAAATAGCAACTGACCCAAAACTCTAGTATCCAGTAACTTGTGTGCTTTTATATATGCTGCAGGGATATAGACAGGCTGCTATCTACTATCCACAGATAAGCAGACTCTGCTAGATAATATCCTTGTCACAAAACCAAGATAATAAGCCATCAACAACAACTTGAATGATGGGTCTAAATATACCTGCAGAATGAAAGGTTCTCATCCCATAAGTGTGCCTTATGTGGATGGGACCCCTGTGGCACGTAGCAAGGCTCTCAGGTAATTAAAACAGTAGAAAAAAAAAAACAAAACAGTAGACACATCTTAGCTCCTCATCTACTAAACCTGTATAAACAGTACCTAAAGATAGAGAAGCAGGGTGTTAAGTCAACCCATGATACAATCTCTATTAACTTTTTCCTATTTAGAGTTGAGATAGGGACACCTGGGTGGCTCAGTGGTTGAGCATCTGCCCTCGGCTCAGGTCCTGATCCCAGGGTCCTGGGATAAGGCCCCACATCAGGCTCCCCACAGGGAGCCTGATTCTCCCTCTGCCTATGTCTCTGCCCCTCTCTCTGTGTCTCTCATTAACAAATAAAATCTTTTAAAAAAGAGAGAGAGAATTCATACAATGCCAATGATAAAAATGGAGTTTTTATATTGCACTTCAGTCTATGTAGATCAACACAATATGTTATGGCAGTGATTTTAAAACCTGAGAATGCATCAGAATCATTTGGGGGGCTTGTTACAATACAGATTTCTAGACTTCACCCCCAGAGCTTCTGATTCAGTAAGTTTGGGATAGGACCTGTGGATTTCACATTTCCAGCAAGTTCCCAGGCGGTGTCCACACTGTTGGTTCAAGGAACACACTTTCAGAATTACTGTGCTAGAGCATGGTCATAATGAGTATAAGGTTTTAAGTTCAAATCTCACTTCAGTCAGTTGGAAAATTCTGATGTGACCACCCTAACCAGATTTGTCTGCCCTTGGTTACAGGGAACACAAGATGACAAAATAGGCATGCTTCTCTGCAATCTTATACCTCATTCTATAAAATCATGTAAACATGTCTGAATTAGTAATTGCAACTGTAGGGATGCCTGGGTGGCTCAGCAGTTGAATGTCTGCCTTTGGCTCAGGTCGTGATCTTGAGTCCTGGGATTGAGTCCCACATCGGGCTCCCCCACGAGCAGCCTGCTTTTCTCTCTGCCTATGTCTCTGCCTCTCTCTTTAATGAGTAAATAAATAAAATCTTTAAAAAAATCAAATTACAACTTTATATAAAAAGAGCATACCATTTTGTGAATTTCTAGGACTTTATTCTGAGAATATTGAAACATATAAAAATAGATAATAGTGTAATAAACACCCACATACCTATCACCTAGATTTAATAATTACTAATATTTTGCTAAATTTGCCTCATTTTTTTAAGCTGGAGTATTTTAAAGTAAATTCCAGATATCATGATTTTTTCTTCCCTGAATATTTCTGCATGAAGAGAACATAGCCTTTCTATATTGTACCTTTACTTTCTTTTTTTTAAAAAGATTTAATTTATTTATTCAAGAGAGACATGGAGAAAGAGGCAGGCAGAGACAGAGGCAGAGGGAGAAGCAAGCTCCATGCAGGGAGCCCAATCTGGGACTCGATCCCAGGACCACAGGATCATACCCTGAGCCAAAGGCAGACGCCCAACCACTACATCACCCAGGCATCCCTGTACCTTTACTTTCAAACTATTTTAATATTTATTATTTTCTCAACATTATTAAGTAGGGCAAGTGATCTTTCTTTTTTTAAGACAAAAATACTTAAGAATCAAATATTCAAAAGACTAGTCCCAGATATTGGAGCAAGTTTGTAACAACAGAAATGACATGTCCCTTTTCTGTATCAGAAATTGTGGTAGGCACTGGGAATATGGTATGGAAAGTTTCCTGCCTCTTAGCTCTATGCTCTTTCCAGGAAACTAAGTTGCTGTTCAAAATTCAGTCCAAAAGAATAATGAAAGAAATTAGATGAGGCCAGCATTAGCCAAAGTATGTTCCCCATAATATCTTCAGGAGCTAGTAATTATCATACATATACCCCCCCAAAAAAAGAGTTCTATGGTCAAACGAGTTTAGGAGATGCTGGGTTACACAAACAAGTTTCTTTATTGCAGAACATTTTAGAGTTTCTAGTAAACTAATATATGTTGGGAATCTCCAAGATGAAAGCACAGTTAGGTATGCAGTATCTCTCCATTATATTAAGTGATAAACTTTTGATTGTTATTGCTGTTGCTGCTGAGTGGACACATGTACATGTGTTAAGGAGCATCTCTAGAAAACAGATTTTGATAAATGTTCCACTAATAGAATCTAAGGTTTATATAACATGTTCAAGAAAGTTTTAGAGGGAAAAATGATCTAATGTTCCACTGATAGAAAGCATGAATAGATTCCTGTCCACATTCCAATATTAAAATGAGACTACCTATATCGAAAAAATTGGCTCCTTAGTTTTAAATATTAAAAATTCAAATTTAATATACTTACAACTGTATTTTAAAATAAATGCATCACAGGTGCCTGAGTGGCTCAGATGGTTAAGCAACTGCCTTCCACCCAGGTCATGATCCCAGAATCCTGGGATCAAATCCCACATCAGGCTCCCTGCTCAGCAAGGGGTCTGTTTCTCTTTCTTCCTCTGACCCACCCCCTCTTGTGTGTTCTCTCTCTCTCGAATAAATAAAATCTTTAAAAATAAAATAAAATAAAAGCATCATATAATTATAATAATTTAATCATATCATCATACCCAGAGCCAGTTTTTTAGATTACAATAATTTAACTAAAGTATTCTCTTTGATATATATCTTGGTAATCTCATTATAGTCCATTGGAAGTGACTTCAATATTCATGGAATAGTATAATAATTGGGTTTGTAAGAAAATACTCTAAATCACATGAGAACTATATTTAACATGAATTGTATTTTGTTATTCCTAAAACAAAATAGAGGCTAAAGGAAGGAAATATGAAAAACTGATACAGCACAAGACCAAAGATGGGTGTGCATGAGATCAAAACAGTTCAAGGATAGTAGCTGAGATCATTTAGTGTCTAGTTGATTGAATAACATGGTATTTTAGCTTTATGTAAGTATATAGAAGATGGCTAGGTCAATATGGTTTTCATGCATCTGATTTACCAGTAAAAATAATCAGATATTTCCAAAGTATCTAAAAGCACTGTATAGATTGGCTACTTAGTTAACATGCAGTATTTCACATTTTCATGAATGATTTTTTGATCAGGAAGATAGAGCCCTAAAGTGTTCAATATTTATAATTCTGTCTAGTGCTGGCTGAGGAAGAAGTTTTAGAAAAGTCCTTTATAAAGTTACTTAATCTTCCTACACCTCATTGTCCTCATCTCCAAAGCAGCTGATGGCTGATGACTTTTTATGTTCTATGATGATAAACAGAAAAGACGAAACTGATTGTCTCAAAAATCAAAATGTCTAGGCAAATGAGGGTAGGCAATCATAAATGAAGAGTAACTATATAATGATTGCTTTAGGGTAGGATTTTAGACATTTTATCTAAATTTTAATGCTGTAGAAATTTTGTTATAAGACAGACTATGCATTTTAAAGTAAGCCTGATAAATATCTTAGTATTTAATTTTAATAGTAATCAGTGCTTAATACTTTAATCTGCAATAACCTTAAAATACATAATTCATAATACAGAAACCACTAAAGATCCTGATTATTCATTTCTGACTTTTGTTAACATGAAGAACTAATATTAGATGTCTAATTAACAAAATGGTATTTTCATACTTTTCCACCAAAAAATTGCAGTAGGTAATTTGTGTTTTCCTTTATTTAGCAGGCCAGGATATGCCACAATGATAAATGATGGTCTGCGCTTCAGTGATATTATGTGATAAGCTCAGAAATCAGTTTAAGTTTGGTCTTTATTTTAGGTTGATTAAATCAGAGGGTAAAGATTTCTGAGTCACAATGCTCTCCAACTTGAAAAAAATCAATAAGTCCTAGTTAATCGGCAGGCAACAGCCTAACCAGATTAAGTGTGTGAACCCTGGGACTGCTAGAGCAGCTCAGCAAACTTAATCCACAAGTGGATGATACGATACAAAACACTGCTATTACATATTTCTTTGCATGATGTTAAACCTATCATTTGAGTGGAAATAAAACAAACATCTATAAGGAGAATTAATACACAGCTCTAAGCTTCCTTCCTAGCGCTATAATTGCCTAGATATTAATCTTCTCATAAAAACTTCCTCCTTTAAATCTAAGAGTTCAAAAAAATAAATCTAATAGTTCATATATCAATAGACACTTGAAGCACAGAAATGTGCAATAATGTAATTAAAAAAACCAATTCAACAGAAGTAAAAGCAAGCTATGGTTTATAATAAAGATTATCATCCAATCCTCAATAGTTTTAGCCAGGCATCTCTTCAGTGTGAGTTTTAGTTTCTTCGTCTGCAAAATGGGAATAATATCATGTATCCCTGTGTTGAAGAGATAAATACAAAGAAATACAAGATATTATTATTATTTCAGGTGTTAACAATAAAAGGCTTTTCAGGTATGTATGTGGCCTGCAGTCTTCTGCTTACCTATGAAAAGCCCAACCAATTGATCAATTTAAGAGGAAAAATTGGAAGATAATAGAATTTTTTAAAAGACAGGGGTGCCTGGGTCTTTTAATCAGTGGATTAAGGGACTGCCTTCAGCTCAGGTCATGATCCCAGAGTTCTGGAATCTGAGCCCAGCAACATCAGGTTTACTGCGCAGCGGGGAGCCTGCTTCTCCCTCTCCTCTGCCACTCCTCCTACTTGTGCTCCCTTTCTCTCTCTCTATCAAATAAATAAAAATCTTTTAAAAAAAGAATTTTTAAAAAAGACAAACTATGTCTTTGCTTTTACATGGACTAGTGGTTTCCAAATTGAAGCTATCTCTACAACAGAATGGAAACCATTATTTTCTAATATACACTAATTATGTAATTATTATTTAACCATTGTTGGAGTTACCCTTTGAGAAACACTGATGTAGCAAAAACTAAAACAAAATCTTAAATGAGTAGCTTGAGAGAATATCTAAGTTTCCATTGATTGGTTTTACCCTCTTATAAGAGCCCTGATTCTCAATTGAGGGCCTTATTCTCTAGGGGTGGATTTCAAAATCTCTAGAGCAATGTTATATGGAATGTAACTTGAAAAAGCATACTTACTATCATAATCTAATTTTATATTTGTAAAATAAAAAGGACAAAATAGTTTCTAAAAGAATCTATAGAAAACAACGTTCTCAGCGGAGTTCAGGGAGATACGTTTTTATTTTTCTTAAAAGGAGGTTTATGTTTGCATAGGTTACAAAATAGTTTCAGGGGTTTAGCCCCAGCCCCCAAAAAGCCTCTGGGACAAGGTTCCCATTATGCCTGGATCGCTAATCTGTTTACAGGTCAGGTAAATCACCAGCACTAGCAACTGGCCTGCAGTAATGCTCTGAAGATTCACTAAATACACGGTAAAGAGGATGGTGAGCAAAGCAATCACTACAACTACTAAAACCAAGCAATGAAGAGCAAGCTGTCAAAAAGCAAATAGAGACATCCTTGGGTGTTTTTGCATGACCGATAATCTCGGATTGCCAGATTTAGCAAATAAATCCCATTTGGGACACATTTATACCAAAAAGAAATATCAATTGTTTATCTGAAGTTGAAATTCAGCCGAGCATCTTGTGTTTTATCTGCCAATGCTTAGTGAAACCTTCCCTCCAGCGCATCAATAAGATAACACTTCCCAAAGGATTATGCAATATATCATAGGAGCATATATGTAATATATCAGAGCAAGCAATTCTCTTTAATGAGAAAAAGCTGTGCTGCACATTCGTTTCAGTTGTCACTTCTGAGATTCAACCTATGGTAGGCACAGCAAATAAAAACTGACCCCTTTTATGGAGGACTCAATATTAATCTTACAAACTCCATACATATGCTTTGATAGAGTATCTAAACTCTCTTTGTTTTGAGAGTGCAGGCTTACATTGGGACTTACCCTACAAAGCCATTTGCCTACTCAATCCAAGTCACTGGAAGTTAGGATTGAGGAAACAAAGTAAATAAACTAAAAGAAACAGTATCATAGAGGAAAGGGTGGAAAGCCGACTGGGACTTGAAACCAGAGTTCTCTTTCCTCTTCTACCATTAAACTGCTGCGGGACCATGTAAAAAGTCATTTCACCTCTTTGGGCCTCAGAATCAAAAACAGTAAGGTTAGTGAGACTGGTGATTTACTCACCCATCGTTTACTAAGCACCTTTTATAAACTAAACCCAGAGCTAAGTAGTTGAGATACTCCTCTCAAGGGGCTCATAGTCCACTATGCTTCTAGTTCAAAGATTCTACACTTTGGATTTTGAAATAATTTTTTCAGGGCTTATTTGGGGAGAAAAATGTCTAAACCTCACTACGCTACCTACCCAAACTTCTCCAAATTCCTTGTAAAAGTTTGAGTAATTTAAAAATTAAAAGCATAGTATTTTCAATGGTAAATTTCCTAATTCCTTTCTCAAAGTTCATGGTAACCAATCTCAAATTAACTAAATTCTAAATCTTAGAAATGATTACACTGCAGTCTTTCAAGTTCAGATGCTATTCTTTGGAGGGTGCCACAAATGTAATATTAAAGAGTAGATAACCTTTTGAATGTGTTTTATTAAGAATTACTTGAGTTATAGGTCACATGTAAAGCAGTTGAAAGGTCTTATTGGCAAACACATCCCTACAGACTAACATGAGTGGACAGATCTTAGCTTGTCAGTTCAGCTTGGATGAAAACATACAATTAACAGATTGAACAAGCAATATAGATGTTTCCCATCAACCTTTGACAAATGAAAGGTAAGCAGAGCCGTGTGCCTCTCATAAATTGCTGACTGTGTTATGCTGAGGCTTGTGTTATATTGAAAATGCTTTACATCTGTGAATGGAAAATGAAAATCTTGTCAACCATAGCCAAATGTGTTTTGCACATAAGACGATGTGCACTACTTTACTATGGACATTAAGTCAATGAATACCCCACAAACCCAGGCCAGTGCAGATGGGCATTTTAGCCTTAGTGTCAGGGCAGCTTCAAAACAAAAACAAAACAAAAAATAAACCGAACCAACCCCCACCAGATTGCCAATTGACATTACGACTGATTTGGTGTTCAAAGAACAATTCTCCTTTTAAAAATAAACCAATATCATTGTTGATATTTATGCATGTTGAGTTATTTTGTTTTTGTTTTTGTTTTGTTTTGTTTTTGTTGTTTTTATGTTGAGTTATTTTGACAAGAGGGAGGCAAAAAACTAAATATGGGCCATCATGTGTGGTAGTATTTAAAATCAATTATATCCTTTATTTTGATCATAAACCATCATGAAGTTTCAGATGGAAAATCTTGTTCCGATCACTTTAAGTAGTACATAGTAGCAATCTTTATCAGATAGAAATATATTGTCTGCTGGGGATATTAATTAGTACTCAGATACTCACAATTATAAGTGTAGCTGAAGGTAGAAGTGGTGTAATAAAATAAGCAACTTGGGAACTTGGAACAAAAAGTTCTGGCTTCAAGGCCCTACCTTCGCAGTTATGAAATTCTTCTAGGGTGGCTTTGAGTAAGCCACTTGATCTTCCTGTACCCAAGTCTTCTTTTCTATGAAATAGGGTAATTGTTAGTACCCATCCACCACATGAGGCTCAAATGGAATGCTATGCACAAAAACATCTAACTTCTGAGTTATAAAATGTTAATTATAACAAAACTAGTAACGGTAGTAAGTCTGTGGCAGAACTGTCCTTCCAAGGTGTTTCATTAATATTCAGTAAAAAAGAAAAAAATGGGTTGGACTTCACTGTTGAATGAAATCTAATACTCTATGGAATGAAATCTGCCTCCAATTTAGGTTAATTTTGCATCTTTGGATGGATCTTCTCTAACTATTCCCCATAACTGGTGCCTTCTTGTTTTGGCTACAAACTTCTTCCTAGAGGAGGACTTCCTTGACCACATCAGCTAGAGTACTGCCTCCTATCGAATAACCTTGTTTTATTACATGGAATGTATTGCCATCTGAAATTATCTTTTTATTTATTTATTTATTTTTTGAATTATCTTTTTAGGACGCCTGGGTGGCTCAGCAGTTAAGTGCCTGCCTTTAGCTCAGGGCGTGATCCTGGAGTCCCAGGATTGAGTCCCACATGGAGCCTGCTTCTCCCTCTGCCTATGTCTCTGCCTTTCTCTGTGTCTCTCATGAACAAATAAATAAAATCTTTAAAGAAAAGAAATTATCTTTTTAAACAGTTATCTTTGTTGCCTGACAAGAACATGAACTCCAAGAAGGCAGAGAACCTATTTGTCTCATCCACATGTTTACTTCTGTATTCCCAGTGGTTATACAAGTTCTTGGCACATAGAAGGATTTCATAAATATTTACTAAATAAACAAGTGAATAGATCTCCTAACTGCATGAAGCAATATAATTGATTTTTTGCTTTTCATCAAGAACATAGTCTCTAGGCCTGTCATTACTGGGCATGAAATTTTCCAAAGTTGTTCCATGGAAGGTTTTTCTAAATGGAAGGCCCAGGTTTATTTTTTACCTAGTCAAATGACTGAAAATTCAAGTTAACTCTCCAGGTGAGTAATTAGGATAAAACTTAATTCTTCAGATGAATTCCAAAGAATTGATTATTTCTCCAGAGACCACTGGGCTGCATTCAAATCACCATTTCACTAGGGACTCTGAATGATCCAATTTACAAATCCCCATGAATCAAATTAACTAGATAACTGCCAAAATGTAATCCCATTCGAGGAGTGAAATATCTGGTTTTATTGTCTACATTAGTTAAATGAACTCCATTAGTTAAACTTCATTTCCATTTGTGCTGTTTTAAGATAGCCCGTTGTAAGCTTTTAGCCCTAAAATATGGTTGTAGTCTTAAAATTTGCTCAGTTTTCCTTATATTATTCCAAATTTGATACCTCATTCTTTTTCCCTCACTGCCACTGAATTAAAACCTTATACACTTACCCCATAGGGATATAAACATCTCACCAAGGCTTGAAATAAATTGATACAATTTTCTAAATGGCTCACTGTTAATTAAATTAAATCTAACTTACTTGAATGGGTTAATGCTAAGTCAATTTCACAGAAATTAAGGTTTTTTCCTTAGAAGAGAAAACCCTTTTATGGTCTTACAAAGTTTTTGTGAGGCTGTCTATTAAAAATCCATCCCAGGTATTATATACCTGAATTAAAGACAAATAATTCTTTTGCCTCTGATTTTTAGCAGGTCTTAGGTACAATTCCTATATCATTTATCCGTTTTCTTCCCAGTAAAGACTTTTACATTTCCATTTCAGTTCCCATTCTTTAAACACCTGGCTGCAGCTATACCTGCAGTTTTCTATGAATGTGGACAATTATGGTAGGAGTTATTGTTCTATTCTTGCGCATTAGCACCTGTTACCATTATAAGGCCTGCAAGCAAATAGCACAGAAATAATAGCAACAGATTTAGAAATGAAATAGTCATAACGCTTTTGTGCTTATATAGCACTGTTTTTCCCCTAGTAGGTTTTTTTATGAAAACCATTTCATCAATCCTTTAATTCAGAGGTTGGCGAACATTTCTTTTTCTTCCTTTAAAGAGTCAGACAGTAATTCTTTTAGGCTTTGCAGTTTATATAGAACCTGTACTAACTACACATCTCTTCCTTTATAGAGCAAAACTGATATGTAAATAAACGAACATGGCTATGTTTTATAAAACTTTGTTTATGAGCATAGAAACTGGAATTTGACATAATTTTCACGTCACACAATATTATCCTTCTTTTGATTTTCTGTTTGAACCATTCAAATATGTAAAAATTATTTTTAGCTAGCAAATCATACAAAAACAGGAGGCAGGGCTATATTTGGCTGGGGGTTGTAAATTGCCAACCCCTGCTAGCAAACTCTAGAATTTATGCCCATTCATTCACTTAATAAATTACTTGTTGATCACCTACTTGGCTAAAAATGAATGTTGCTAACTCCTTGCATCTAACAGCAAGCCCCCCCCCAACATTCAAATATTATTAATATGTGCTTCATCCCCACAGGTCAAATAAGCTTCTCCACAAGAAAAAAAGGCCTTGCTTTAGAGCTTAGTGACTTTACACCCAGTGGCTGAAAGACCCATATAGATTTTTCAAAGAAACTAAAACTACAGGAGAAATAAGACACAAACAGAAATGGTACTCAGGGTTTGATAAAAATTAGGTTGAAAACAACATTAAAACTTCCAGGTCAAAATGTATAATATATGATCTACTTTTAAGTTAACTCCTCAGAGATTCAGATAGCATTGTGACATGAGGACCAAGTAGCAAAATTATTACTATAAACAGAGTTTGGTCTTTGGTTTTAGGAACTCGAATAAAATCCCAGTGCTCTAAAAGCTCCAGTCTCAAATATGATATATAATGAACCTTTTTAAGAGCATTTTCATGACTACAAAATTACTTTTAAAAATTTCTGTTTAGTATCCCAAACATCAAGGGGCCTAATTAATTTAGAAAAAAGGCAGTTCCTACTAAAACATACTATTTATCCCTCTGAGGTAAGAGTTAAAGTACAATTGATTTTTATATTTGAGAAACTTAGGTCTACATTAAATGTGTATATACTCTCTGTAGAATTCCCAAGCAATACAACTTAATTTTAGTCTTTCTTTCTTTCTTTCTTTCTTTCTTTCTTTCTTTCTTTCTTTCTTTCTTTCTTTTCTGTGTTCAGTTACCATCCATTTTAATGTAGATTTATGATAAATCACCTATTCTGCATACTGAATGAACAGAAATAATGTGCAGTATTTAAAGAATAAGTTGGTCCACTAAGCTTTGGGCCACATCAGTTCTGAAAGCTGCAAGTAACAGGCTGTGGAATTCACTATTTAGCTAAGTTTTAGACACAAACATGTGCTGACTGACTTTATATTTAAAAGACTGACCAGAGGGGGATCCCTGGGCGGCTCAGTGGTTTGGCACCTGCCTTTGGCCCAGGGCGCGATCCTGGAGTCCTGGGATCGAGTCTGCGTCTGGCTCCCGGCATGGAGCCTGCTTCTCTCTCTGCCCCCCCCCCATCATGAATAAATAAGAAAAATAAATGAAAATAAAAGATTGACCAGAGTCTTATATAGTCTTCATCATCCTAGAGAGGATAATGCCCCAGAAGAATAATGTTGGATGGTGACATGCATACAATTTTACTGAATAGCTTGTGTCTCATGAATAAGGACAGAAGAATCTAAAAAAATTCAGTGCATGGGTCATGGTATAAATAATGGTCCTGGCTAGTTCTGTATAAAACATGTAGCCACTTGGGGTGCCTGGCTGACTCCATCAGTAGAGAGGTGACCCTTGATTTCAGAGTGGTGAGTTCAAGCCCCACATTGGGTGTATTAAAAATAGTTTTAAAGCATGTAGCCACTACTCTCAGTCATGAACACTACTGATAAAGGACATACATTCTTCAATACATCCCTTAAACTAAGACCTATATTCTTACTATCCATTAAAGTTTGCTTTGAATAATGCATTTAGTTAGTTTCATTACTAAAATCTAACTACTATCAATATGCTTTACCAAGTGCAAGTGGAAGCTTTACATTTTTAGCTATTTTTGCAGGGAAGTGATTAGCTTCCACTAAATCTCCTGATAAGCCCTGAGAATGCAGAGTCTTGCCAATTCCCAATCAATTCTGTTTGGCCTTATGATTCACTGTTACTAGAGTGAGCTGGTTCTCAACAGGCAACATGACCTTCAGTTTTACATGAAAAGTTAAAATTTTAAAAAAGTTATATTGAGAATATTGAACACAATGCAAAAGTGTTATCACTTCTGAAAGGTCCAAAAAAAAAAAGCAATGTTCCTACCAAAGTTTTGTTCTTCATGACCAAAAAGCAAAGACAAATTTTCAAAATTGTATGGAGCGGTACTTAGTCAAAAAAAAAAAAAAAATTGGACCATAAGTACATCTAGTGTTATTTTATGGTGAGGAAATGGACGTGAGGATGTTATGTCAGTTCTTCATTTTTACAGGAGTAAATGCTTTAACACTACTTAAGATAATGAAAGTCAAAATCCCTCTACTCTAAATACATAGAAATGATAGATTTGTCATAAAAAGAGAAAAGCAAAAAAAAAAAATAGCTGTGTTCAAAGACAAGATTATCATCTCCTTGGACTGGGAACAGAAGAGAAACTGCAAAGCACTGTGAAACAAATGATGTTTTGGGTTCTGAGTGCAGAAGTATGTGATGCTACCCAAGCCTTCAGTTTCAGAGGGGTGTTAGCAATATAAGTACTCTGAGGCAGGCAAGGTGAATAGCAAAGGCCTCCTGAAAGGGTTACAAATTTATAATCAATGGCTGACCTAGAAAGAAAAGAACAAGGCAAAGGCTCACACTCCAGCCCTGAGCTAAGTACTCACTGCCTCAAGGATGGAATGAGTGAGAGCCCTAAAACACAATGATGAGCAATAAGAAGTCAACACTAAATGACAGTTCTCAACCTAGCCTAGATGGATGGAAACTTTAAAAGCCCTATTATGGGATCTGTGGGTGGCTCAGCAGTTTAGCGCCGCCTTCAGCCCAGGGCGTGATCCTGGGGACCCGGGATTGAGTCCCACGTTGGGCTCCCTGCATGGAGCCTGCTTCTCCCCCTGCCTGTGTCTCTGCCTCTCTCTCTCTCTCTCTCTCTGTGTGTGTCTCTCATGAATCAATAAATAAAATCTTAAAAAAAATAAAAATAAAAGCCCTATTAAATATTAAATGAGTTAAAAATGGAATCAATAGAAATTTTAAAAATATATATTTAGAAATTAGAGACAGCAAAAGTACGGCATAGCAACATTTGTGGATGTTACATAATGAGGTAGGGAAGGAAAGTAAAAGTAAGCACTGGAATTATTACAATAGAAAGTAGAAAGCAGAGAAAGGAACCAAAAAAGTGAAAATCTGGATCATTAAAAAAAACCTTACAAAATAGACAATCCTTTGGCAAAACTGATAAACAGAAAAATTAGTTAAAAGGACTATTTTTATGAAAATACAAATTACCAAAACACTCTAAGGAAGACACAAAAAAGTAAAAATGAAAACTAAACAATAATCATTAAACAAATGGAATGTGTAATTAAAAGTCTCCCATTTCAAGATACAACAGGCTAACACAATTTCAATTACAAAATTTATCAGACTTTCAAGGAATATGTAACTTCTACATATAAACTGTTTTAGAGACTAAAAAAAGAGCAAAAGTTATCCAACTCATTCACTGAGACTTGTAAAACTATGACACAAAAACCTGACAAAGGCCATTTGAGAAAGGAGAATTCCAGACTAATCTTACTCATGCAAAAATCCTTTTGAAAAGAGCAAATCAAAACCAGGAATGTGGAAAAAAAAGATAATATACCATGACCAAACTGAGTTTATCCAAGAAATGAATGGGTGGTTCAACACTGGAAAAATTAATCAGTGTAGTTAACCAAAATAACAAAATAAAACAATATAAACATATATGACCTGAATAGATGCAGAAATAGTATTTAACAAAAATCAGCATTTTTCATATTTGAAAACCTATTTTTATCCAGGAAATTAGTAGGACTACATCAGTAGTTCTTTGACTTCTTAAATATTTATCTTTCAACAACTTAAACATAATAATCAATGCTATAATTTTAGAAGTGTTCCCATGAAAGTCAGGATGAAGACACCCATTCTCACCACTTCCATTTGAACATTTTAATGAGGGTCCTAGACAATACAATAAAACAAGGAAAATAAAGCAAGTATAAAAATGGAAAGGATGAGATAAAACTGTTATTATTTGTGAATCACATAGCTGTCTACATAGAAAAATCCAAGAGTAACTACAAACTATCAGAACTAACAAGAAAGGAAAGTTTCTAGAAATAAAATCAATATGTTAAAATCAATAGCAAACCCCTATACAAGTAATAACCAATTAGATAATTCAATAGAAAAAGAACTAAGATCCAATTTATAGTATTAACAAAAGCTAAAAAGAAACTGAGAATAAAACTAGCAGCTGAGCAAACCCTTTACAGAGTAAGCTGCAAAAATTATTGAAGGACATAAAAGATTATAACAAATGGAGAAATAAAATATGTTCATGAATTGGAAGACTCAATATCATAAAAATATGAATTGTACTCAAATTAAACTCCATATATATGTACCCATACCCAAAAGACCAAATTAATGCCAATCAATCAAAGACATAAGAGCAAATTGAAAACACAAGTCACAAACTTGAAGACAATTGCAAAGATCACAACTACAAAGATTAGTATCCAGGGCTTTTTTTTTTTAAGATTTTATTTATTTATTCAGGAGACACACACACACACAGAGAGAGAGAGAGAGAGAGAGAGAGAGAGGCAGAGACAGGCAGAGGGAGAAGCAGGCTCCATGCAGGAAGCCCAATGTGGGACTAGATCCCAGGACTCCAGGATCACTCCCTGAGCCAAAGGCAGATGCTCAACTGCTGAGCCACTCAGGCATCTCCAGGATTTTTTATACATATAAAAATACAACTAAACAAAAAGTAGAAGAGTGAACAAATAATATCACCAGGCAATTCTCAGACAAGTAAACCTGAATAGACACACAAAAAAGCACTGTGCCTCATAATCAGTGGCATGTAAATTAAATCAGTGAGTACTCACAATGTATGCAAACTGGCAAAAATTTAACAAGAACAAATATTGATAAATATATAGAGAATTAGCAATTTCATGTACTGATGGTGGGAGTCTTATCTCATGTACTTTGGAAAGCAATTTGGTAACACCTAGTAAAGGAGGATATTGAGAATATTCATGTTCCACCTCTGGGTGTATACTCTAACATACTCTCTTACACATACACACAAAAAGTACTCACTAAAATGTCTACTGCAGCACAATTTGTAAAATTAAATTTGGGGAACAGTCGAAGTGTCCATTACCAGAGAAGATTAATATATTCACCTAATACACCATATATATAAATTAATGAAATGAAACACTACCTCACATACCAGCAGAGTTAAATCACAGAAGCAAGAGACAAAAGAATATCGAAAAAGGCTATGTATTTAATGGAAATCTATATGACTACTGTAAAAACAAGTATATATAGGCATGATAAATATCAAACTCAGGATACTAGTTAAATCCAAGAGTTGTATTTGAGAGGAAGGGAAATGAGATTGGGAGGGTTAAGAAAGTTTTAATGTTGTCTGTAATGTTTTCACTCCTGAAAGTAAATCTAAAGAAAATATGGTAACATACTAGATTTAAGCTGATTCAAAGAGTAATAGGCATATGAGGATCTGCTATGTGAAATCCCTGTACATTTGACATATTTCATCATTAATAAAAAACACAGAAGAAAATAAAAACTATTTCATCCAATGTTCTTAAAAATTTCTCTCCAGTTTAGGAGCCAGCCATCAGCCTATCACTGAAAACCCAAGATAAACTCAAGTAGAATTAAAAGTTTTGTATGGAGGGGATGCCTGGGTGGTTCAGTCCATTAAGCATCTGCCTTTAGCTCAGGTTATGGAGTCCTGAGATTGAGCCTCACATCCAGCTCCCTGTTTGGTGAGGAATCTGCTCCTCCCTCTGTTCATGCTTTCTCTCTCTCTTGCTCACTCTCTTTCTCAAATAAACTTAAAAAAAAAAAAAGTTTTGTATTGAGGATTTAAAGTTGGCACTTAGCAGCTATATGCTGACTTCACATGCCACTAAAGATTTCCGAATATTAAATTCTATAAAACATCAAGTGATTTCATGGCCAGAGAAGCTGATTTAAATATATATTAATGCAACTTAATGCTATACAACCCCCATCCCCAAAATTGCAGTAATTAGAAGATAAAGCAAAGAAGCCTACAAATTGTGAGCTGCAGGGAAGTTCCAAAATTTCTTACAAATTGCTGCTGGGTTGTTTAAATGACATCTGGCTTTAGAAGTCAAATATCTTACACAATAATTATCTAAAATTTCACATATAAGATGATTGAGAGAAAAGGAAAGCGGGAGGGGGAGGAAGGAATGAAGGCAGAGACTAAGCTCTGGTGAACAAGAGACTAAGCTCTGGAATTCCCCAGCCAAAGAGCTGGAACCCATTTTGAAGATTTGTAAGGGTTGCTTCCCCAAGTCCTTACCCCTAAAGGCAGACATGACTTCTTTGTACACATCCCAAGGTCCAACAGGGTCAAGAGATAGCTGTTTGCAAGATGTGGTTGGAGTTTATATGCTGGCTGGAATGTCAACTGTGGGTATGTTAGGACACTTAGAGGTGTGTCCAAGTGTTCTAAACTTGACCCTGGCCGTCTCAGTCACTACAATGGTATATTTGTCAAATATATTTTATTTAAAAGTATGTAATTTAAAATACAGCCTGTAAACTTTTAGTGATATGGTAAGTCAATCTCCATATATGTACCCATACCCTGAGGCCTAGCAAATGTTAGGGGTGGGCCTGGCTTGATCTTTTTATCCTTTTCTTTTCCTGCTTCTCCAAAGCCTAGTTCTATACTAGTCTATTAAAAAGAAGTTTTAAAGAGAGAGGTAGAAATAATTGTCATGTCTGTTTCATAGAGCTGCTATAACAATTAATTGATTTAATAGATGCAAAAAAGCTTTGCAGCCTATCGGCATTAGATAAAAGACACCACACATCTTGTTTTCCTGGCATAGTCTTCTGTTTTATATGTGTTGGCCATGAAACAGTCTGAATTTCTGCTCTGTGGATACGTGGGGCACTGCTGATTCTGCCTTGATGCACACTGAGTAATGAAGGCACTTGGCTTTGGATGGGTCTTCAGACTGCCCAACACTGAACTTATAGGTAGTTCTTTTATCCTTCTTCTGGAGCACTCTTTGTCTCCAGTCCCTTGAAGTCTTACTTTTATCCTGATCTATGTCCTACTTGATTTTCCTTAAATTTATTCATAAGCCAGATGTTAAGAACACTTCTTATTTTAAAAAAAATAGTTCTTATTTATCTTCAGGCTAAACCTCAAAAACAGGTATTAATCACTTTTTCTTGGAACCAGTTTATATCATACCAACTCTTTCCAATATCCAGAAGGAGATACCCCATCTTTTCTCATGCCTTACCTCACTTTAAAGTCAAAACATCCTAGCAGCTAGTGGGCATGCTTTTGGCCATTTTATAGATGAGGAACCTAGACTCAGAGTGATATGGCAATTTGCCTGTGGTCACATGATAAAGCACATGTTTGTCAAACCTACAACTGGAATTTAGGGTGGTCTGCTTACAAAGCCCATGTGTTCCTCCTATGTTTAAAATAACTTAGTAAATCTTGCAGGTATATATTACACTGCTCTCCTCTTTTTGATTTTTTTTTTTTTTTTGAAACTCATGCAGCTAGTATGGTAAGAAAACCCAGGGAGTCCTGTCTTAGGGAACACAGGCTCAAGTTCGCTACAGGCCTCTTTTAGAAAACCAAGAGGAAACCAGTGGTGCCCTGAATCCCTGTAGCCTGCCCATGGCTAAGGCAGAAAGGGTCCTTGCAGTTGACTCATAGTCCAATCCAGTTCTTCAGTCAGGCAATGATCAGAATTTAGGACCGAAGTTACCAAGCAGGGGGACTTTGGCCATGGTAGATATTTAGACTAAGATGAGAGATTATCCTTCTGGCCCACTTATGGCACAACTGAAAGAAAGAGATTTGCCTGAGGAAGTGACCTGTGTTATTTATATTCTCTAAGTGATTGAGGTTGATCAGTGACTATCTACAGTGTATCTTCTACTTTAATATATATATATATATATATATATATATATATATATATATATACTTCAAGGCATTTTTTAAAAAGATTTTATTTATTTATTCATGAGACACACACACACACACACACACACACAGAGGCAGAAACACAGGCAGAGGGAGAAGCAGGCTCCACGCAGGTAGCCCGACGTGGGACTCGATCCTGGGTCTCCAGGATCAGGCCCTGGGCTGAAGGCGGTGCTAAAACCGCTGAGCCACCCAGGCTGCTCACTTCAAGGCATTTTAAATACAGTTATGTCACGTATCATTTGGTTAATCAAATGAATGTTTGAAAGAGTTCACAGGCAGCATGAGGCCTGTTTTTTCCTCTTCAAATCACAGAATTGCAATTGGCTAAGCATCAAACTTAAGTCCTAAAAAACTCCAAGAAGGTTAGCATTTAAGAAGCCAGGAAGCTCAGCTGGACTCTTACTTAAGGGAAAAATACATTTCTCATTCTTAACTATTGTTTTCTTTGCCCCATAAATGCATCTAGCTGTTCTTTTGTTGGCCTACCGAAAAAACTCCAGTTCAAAAAGGTATCAAAGGAAATTTAATTATCAAGGTAAAAAGCCACAACTCTATTTTCTCTAGTTTTGAGCTACCAAAATAGCTTTCTATATCACCTAAGATTTAATATTCCATACTTTAACCGTTTGTTCATGAAAAATGTTCAATCTTATCTCATCTATTCCCCAGAATGCTCTTTAAAACTACATATGACAGATGTCCAAAGTTCACTTGTCTCTACCTAACAGTCTGCCACTTGTTTTGCTTAATGTTATATGTTAACATGTGTATTACACAGAGAATACAACCTTGGTGGTGTGAGAAAATTGTAAATTTTTTAAAAGTCTAAATTCTGGGCAGCCCTGGTGGCGCAGCGGTTTGGCGCCTCTTGCAGCCTGGGGTGTGATCCTGGAGACCCGGGATAGAGTCCTACATTGGGCTCCCTGCATGGAACCTGCTTCTCCCTCTGCCTGTGTCTCTGCCTCTCTCTCTCTGTGTCTATGAATAAATAAATAAAATCTTTTTAAAAAGTCTAAATTCTAAAATATTTTCATTTATGTAATAGTTTCATTACTTTCATTTGCAAACAGTGATTCTTGCTAAACTCCTAAGTGTTACTAGTAGCAGTCCCTTAGGACATTTAATGAATAGATAAAAATAATTTGAAACTAGTGTATTGATTGCTTGTATATCAATGGATGCTTGAGTAAAAATATGTTTTGGAAATGTATTCCTTTAAAAGTTTAAATAACCAGCCTAGGAATCTTGTATTAGTATATTAAACTTGAATCATTTTTATGAATTAATATAAAGCAATGAATTATTGCCATATTATATTGCTATATTAACTATATTGTCCCTCTCCTGGTTATCTTAAGTAAATAACAATTGATTTGAGAAGTAAGGACATACATTATTGCCCTTTTCTAACCCAGTTCCAACTGAAATTTTAAACTATTGACAAATGAATAAAAGAATCTGCCAAGAGAAACATAAGTTAATATAATCAAATTCATCAAGTTTTTCTTTTCAGAAACTAGAAAGCATTGCTACTTTGTGAATTTCATCCATTCATATTTAAGAACTTCAGGATTTAGAGTTAAAGGTTTCCTCTTATTCTCCCCCCTATTCTCCTAGGAGCAGAGCAGATTGATCACTGGGTTGATTCTTGCTTCCATCTTCCAGTGCTTTAAGTTTCAGGCTTTTAAATTGTAAAATAAAGGCTAGAAGATAAAACTAAGCAGATTCTGTAAAATTATAAAAGTATAGAATATATTCCATTGGTACTAGAAGGGTAAGGAGAAGTGAAAGAAAACATTAATGAGTTTGGGTATCAAAATAATATTCCACTACCTAAAAGAGATGAAGAAACAATATAAGAAAAATGTGGATGGGAAAACAAACAAAAAAGAAAAGAAGAAGAAGAAGAAACCACATATTCCTCAACTAGATTATGGCAATAACTTCCTAACTTGTCACTGGTCTCCAGTATGGGCTTTCTTAAATCCAACTCACATCTAAATAACCAAGTTCATCTTCATAAAATAAGACTTTCATCATATAGCCTTGTATAAAAGCCTTTGGGAGCAAACTGTTGGTTACAGGATCAAGGCCAGACTTTTCAGCTGCCTTACAGTCTGGTCCATCCTATATACCAAACATTCCTTGTCGTATCTCCCCAGACAGTCTTCCAACCCAGTCAGCATGGTTCCTTCCAACAGCTGTGCTTATTTAATTCCGTGATTCTTACTTATAGGGACTAGGCTCCCCCAGTTTTGAAAGCCTACTTATGCTTTAAGGCACAGCCTCAGATCATTCATACAGCCAATATAATACAGTCTCACTTCCCAGAGCCCTAACATACTAGTATTCTGTTCCAAAGATGCTTGCATGTGATTTTCTGCTCTGCTGTATTATTCTCCAATTGTTATGTTTCATGAATTCATCCCTTCAGAAAATATTAAGAGAGCTCTTATCACATACAACAAAATGTCTATGAAACTCTAAAAAGTGATTCTCAGCTGTGGGGACAAATGTCTCAAGTATGAAAATGTGTGTGTGGAGGGGTGTTGTGGTGGTGGTTGTTAGAGTGACCAAGAGATTTACTGGCATTTAGTCAGAGAAACCAGGGGTAATATTTATGATGCAATGATGTAGGGTAGTCCCATAGTATGAAGAACTCTCTCTCCCAAAATGTGACTATGGAAGGCCTCTAAATGAGCCAGACATGGCTCATGGTCTCAAAGAGCTTATTGGTTCAAAGGGAAGATGGTATAAGTGTCATGCATAAAAATGTTATATCTCAGTCATAAACTATTTGGTGTCAGAACTATGTTGGTTATTTTCCATCAGTCACTCACAGTATCTAATACTAGTCTGGATACATGGTAGCTACAAGGTAAAGACTTACTGACTTGAAATATATTTTTTGAAAACCCTGAAATTCAATGTATATTATGTCAACCAGGGGAGGGATACTCCTATAGATAACCATGTCATCCTCACTGCATTTTGAAATCAATAAAGAAGACAAAGCTGTGACAATAGAGCCTGCTAAACCTCCTCAGGGCCAGCTATGAAGTTTTTGGAGTGGAAAAAGCAGCCTCTGGCCAGAAGTAGTAGGAGGCAGGGAACAACAAAGGGTTGGGAAAGCATCGGAAACCTCAATTCCTTCTCTTGAACCATGGGTTTGCTATAGAGCATTTTACCTTATAAAGATTGGTGCTGAATAACTGCAGATTTGCTTTCTTTTTTTTTTTTTGCTTTCTTTTTTCATATCCTCTTCCTGACTACAACAATCATAAACTGCATACATTGCAGAAGAAAAATTTACTCAGCTCATCTACACAATATTCTTCCTTTGTTTATGATCAAATTTTATTCATCTGTACCTCTTGTTGGGCTGCAACAGTTAAATAAAATGACAAATAGTTTTCATTATACATGTCAACAATGAAAAAACACATACATGCATATTTAAGAACACTACTTTGAATGTACACTGTGCCTTTCTTCTGAAGGGAACACATTTTTTTTTTTTTTTTTGCATTTGCCCTTACAACAGCACTAGGAGATGATCATCCCATTTTATAGCTGCAGAAACTGTGGTCCTCAGAAATAAAGTAACAGTCTGTGTCAAGGCCTGGACTAGAAGCCACAGCTCTTAACTCCCTAGACAATATATTACTCAAGAGACTTTATTTATCAGCCTTTATTGCTTCACAGATAAGAAGAGCCCTCCAGGAAAAGCAACAAATCTACATACCATCCGAGATGCTAGACTTCTGCAATCTGTTTGGTTTTGCAGGATTTTCTGTGTTACACTGTTCTTAGTTAACTCTACACCAGAGCAGGCGGGAGACCAAGATTTGTCATTTGCAAGAGTTGGCGTCAATCTGCACTGATCAACAAATTCTAACTCAGTAAGTTGAGCTTGCTCTGGAGGAACAATGTTGGAACTGTCTCATGCCTGCAACTCTCATGGAAAATAATGATATTTTGATTGAACATCACAGATGAATTATATTATCTTACAAACTACCACAAGTCCAATAGGCTATAGAATCTACTTTCATAAGAAATAAAGATGCTATTATAGGCAATGGAAATTTTTGGAATAAAAAGCACAAAAGCAGATTGTTCCAATGAAGACTAAGTGTTCACTATAATGTATTACTATTAATATTCCCAATAAATTCTTAAAAATTAGATATACAAAGGTACATATACTTCAGAGATACCTACCTGAATTAACAGAAATTCTAAAGGTAGTTGGCTTGTGGGATGAAAAAGCAGTTGACTTAGAAAACTGGACTTTGGATTTCTAATATATTGTGGGGGTAAGACCCCTCATGTCTATCAGGCCATCCTAAGGAACCAATCAGATGTAACATTTATGACTAATTACTTCAAATAGATTACAGACTCCTTAAGGGCAAAGAGAATTCTTCATAGGCTCATCATTAGGAATAATGAGATAATGAATGTAAAGGGATTACCCAATGTCTGACACAAGAGGAGTAACTAACAAACGATAGCTTCTATATTATTGTTTTTAATTCACTATAGTGCCCCTCAGAGTATCTGGATATCGCAAGTACTAAGTGCTCATACGTACTCCTATTTAGTATCTAATTTTCAGACAAATAGAATGTTCTCTACATTCTTAATAGTAAAATAAATGTAATTTACTAGAAAAGGTATATTACATTTGGGAGTATCAAAAACAAAGCATGGATAGCAGCATAAAGGCCAGTGTTGGTGCCCAACATCTACAAAATAAAACATTTTTCTAGATTTCTTTGTGGGGTTGATAATGACACCATTACAACTCAGATGTTTTTGATACTCCACTATAACCAGTGAAAAGCAACTTCCAAGCTCATTGAGCTGGTAAATATAGTAGATTCTTAGAATCTATGGATTTAACATTTGCAATTTCAACTATTCATGAAGTGACTCCATGGGTCCATGACCTGTAGTTAACCTGTAATGCTGCAAACACATGAATTTGGATCTTTGGGGTTGAGAGGCTGGTATACTACAGCTAGCAAGTGAGCTGGCCAACTGCCCAGTATCCAAAACTCTATGTCCTTCTCTACATATTGGGGTATATGCAGCAAGTCTACTATAATGATAGAAGGTAACTTTATTTCTATGTGGAAAATGGCCCTGAAAAGAAAAACAACTGCTAGTGCTAATACTGGCAATGAAAAGAAAGTGCTAGTTCTTAGTCAGAGGGTGGCTTAGTAAATGATTTTTAGTCTTGTATTTATAGAACCATTAATGGCCTGAAAAGAGTCTGTTAAATTTTTTAGTTATACTTTACTGCATTTTATGAGGGAAATTATATGCTAGAGTGATATTTGAGGATATGGGGAGTCAAGAAGGTCTCAGGGCCTATCCCCTGTGAATGAAGAAGGTGTGCTGTCCTCCCATTATGGTGCTCCATTAGAAACAACAGCATGTTACTCTCAATGGATAAGTTTATAAAAAAAAATACTGTAGAAACTATTTTATGTATTATCTCTCAGGCTACTCTAGAGACTGAGGGCTAGTAATCGGGTTACAAGGACAATTGAATCATTATTAAAATTCCACAGAAACAATTAAAATGCATGCTCACTCCAAAACTGAAGGTCCTTATTAATTGACATTTCGCAAACAAAGATGCCTTTAATCTTCACTAAATAAATGTAAATGTATTCTTTAAGTCTTAACAACATTATGTAGCAGTTGGCACTTAGTCAAAATTTTCTATTTTCACCTGATTTATCTTTGAATATAATTTATGCCTGGTATTGCTTTTGTTATATTCATTTTAAGGATGTGTTTGTTGAAAGCTCAACTACTGTGTCTTTAAAAAGAATGATTTTTTACCCTAAATAAAGCATCATGGTTTTGCAACATACTTGTGTTGATTTTAAACATCTGAGAATTAAAAACACATTTAAGTTTGAAATGCTTGTGAGTTAAGGTGTCAAAACGTACAAAGAATTATAAAAAGGAAAAAAAGAATTATAAAAGGGAAACATAAAGACAAAGACTACATAGATTTCAGCTATAATGCAGGGCATTGGGGAGAGGTTAGGACATAAAAATACATTTGTAGAAATATACAGGATTCCCTGGCTATCTGAAAGGACAGTGATCCTATGAAACCTTTCATAAGCCAAATGGTGTAAAGTGAAGAAGCAATTATCATTAATTTATGTGGAAAATTTTTTGAGCATTCCTAGACCCCAAAAATAACCTCTCTTACAGCTTTCTAATACATTAGGATACATCTTGCTAAAGGATGCACAAAATAAATCCTGATCAAGCACAGATGTTCACAGACACAGTTCAAAGCTATGGTGGCTTGAGCCTGAGATGCTGAGTGTAGTTCCCAGGGAAGGAGGTTGGAGGGGCCACTCTCACTTGCTCCAGGTGCAGGCTGCCTTATAACAGCTAGCTGAAAAAGCAATGCTGAATGCTATTTTTGCTTTTTGCCTTTTTCCACAAAAGCAAAAATCCTCTCTGAATTGCTTTCAGTTAGCAAAAACAGGTACTCATGCAGGTCATTCATAAAAACAAAGTGGTGTAACATGAACTTTCAAAAAGCAGGGGATACCTGTATTGCATTGCTTACTAAAACTAAATCATTCTGATAATATTTCAATGGCTAATTGGGACTTTCAGCTTTATTTCACATGGGTGATTTCTAGTGACAAAGAGTCAAAGGAAAGGCAAACACTAGGGAAACCTATGGTATAAAACCATCTTAATTTCTTCTATCAGAACAATGCTGTGAAACAGGGCAATCTATTTTTCTTTTTAGTGGCACCATCAGGCTTCCACTCTGTGTAGAATGACTTAATTTGAATCCAAAAGTGAATGCTTCAATAGTGGCTCATTTTGTAGTCCTGACTTCCTCCAAGGAGTTTAAGTATTATGACCCCTGTCACCACCCTCTTGATGAGATAGGCATAATCAGGGGTACAAGGGCAGGGAATCATCACCGGAAGATCTTAAATATCATTCTATACCAGTTCACTGAGCACCAGATGATAATAGCCACCATTTCCTGAATATATACCTTTTGTCAGGCTTCACATACATTAGCAAATTTTTTTAAAGATTTCATTTAGTCATGAAAGACACAGAGAGAGAGGTAGAGACATAGGCAGTGGAAGAAGCAGGCTCCCTCTGGGGAGCCTGATGTAGGATTCAATCCCAGGACCATGGGATCATGATCTGAGCTGAAGGCAGATGCTCAACCACTGAGTCACCCAGGTGCCCAGTTAATTTCTTTAATTTGGCTAATGGGTACATACTTTTTGTTAACTATATTCTATAGATAAGGATATTCCGATTCAGTGAGGCTCATTCATTCATCCATTTATACATTCTGTACATAATAAATGAGCACCTACTAAAATGCCCGATTCGTAATGTAATCTCTTGGGCTCCAGTCTCTCCTTGAAACACATCTTCCCTCAGGAGAATGGTTTTGGTTCTCACTGGTGTCTCCTCTTTTCCTGTTGCAACATCCATCCTGAGAACCAGGCACAAAAACTCCCAGACACCACTGGGCAAAGTGAATAAAACATAACCAACATAACTTGCATGCTAACACTGTTCTGAGCAGGGTAGGTAGTGACCTTCCCAACTCTAAGGGATATCATACTGTAAGACGAGAGGATTTAACCTAGACTATACTTCTTAATATACATCACTGCACCTTCCCGGAAACCCTGCTGATATTCTTAAAGGTCACACTGGGCCCTTTTTTGCTTTGTTTTATTTCCTGAATCTATTTTACAGACTAGTAGATATCACCTGTCAAGAAGTTTTATATACTAATGTGCCAAAATGATCCTTTCTGTAATTTCAACCAATGTTTCTAGTTTCATTATTTGTGCCTAACTAAGTAAATCCCTTCTCTCCTTGGTGTATTTGTTCTTCAGATACGTATAGACAGTTCTCATGTTTCTCATTAGTCATTACTTAGCCAAGCTGTATATAATTAATCCTTTTAATTTTTCCTCATAAATTAGTCTCTCTAGGCTCTTAGAATGTATACTACATTTTCCCAGACTTTTTAAAATAAGGTCCCCTGCATTCCACATGTCATTCTAACAGAATCGAGTGGGAAAGAACTTTATCTGCTTCAAAATGGCCTGTGGAATGCCACATTCTTGGGTGTACTTCGGCTAGAGGGGTAATCATTACACCAAGGCAGCAAGACAGAGTCAGTAAAACAAGAAAGCCTCATGGTCCCATTTTTCACATCTGTCCAGCCATTTCCTCTTTGTCTCATGCAAGCCTAGCCACTCTTGTATATTATTGCTGTAAATGGCTTTTAATAACTATATGTGCTTTAGAACATATTTTTCTAGGTGTGATAGAGTTTTGCTTGGCTACTTACAGAAATGTTTCTATGCCCTTTGATATTTTATCCTTCCTTGATGCTCCTTACTATACCTACTTTATTCCTTATGACTCTGGCATCAGACAGTTTGGTCCCCCCATCTGCCACTTTAGGCTCTATAAGCGAGCTTAAGCAGGTGTACTTAACAACTCTGTGTCTCAATTTGATCATCTAAAATGGAGATAATATTGTGAAGATTAAATCAGCAAATATTATAGTGCTCAAAACAGTGTCTGATTCATAAGTAGTGCCACATAAATGTATTTCCTTTATAAAATCACTTTGTTGTTTGTAACAACTACTATAGGCAAATTGCATACTCTGCTATTTAGACTGATACTCTACTGTAGCTTTCTCTGAGGCCATATCCAACTAGATGCAATAGAAATAGATATCATGGTCATATGGACAGTCGCACTTGTTTTGAATTAAGGCATACATTATCTATAGTGGGCAATTTCAAGTTAGAATTTAAAACTGGCCTTTAGGGGCACCTCAGTGGCAACCCTGGGTAGGTGTCCAACTCTGGGTTTCGGCTCTGGTCATGGTCTCGGGATCGTGGAATTGAGTCCTGGGTCTGGCCTTGTGCTTAGCTCAGAGTCTGCTTGAAACTCTCAGCATCTCCCTGCTGTGTGCGCATGAGTTCTCTCTCTCTCTCTCTCTCTCTCTCTCTCTCTCTCTCTCTCTCTCTTCCCCTCTACCTCTTTTCTCTCTCCAATAAATAAATAAATAAATCTTAAAACAACAAATAAAATAAAATCAGCCTATAAAATTGTCATTTTCAATTTCTTTTTCATCTCACAAAACCATTACAATTGACCTAGGCCTCTGTTCCAAAAGTAAATAGTAGAAAAGGGAAAGTATATATGAATATGGTAGAGCATCAACAAATAACTGCAAGTATCATCAGTGGCAAGTAGTTTATCGACCTCAATTTAAAGAACTCTGGATTAATATTCCAGAACAAGCTAAAAAAAAGTTGATTCTCAACATGTATTTAAATAAAAAGAATTTTTATCACTAAAAATTGATAGGGGACCAATTACTACATGCTACAATGAGGGACAACTTAGAGAATTCAAAAGACTCCTGAAGTCATACCTAATAACCAAGTAGGGAAGGAGGAGAGCTATGGTCCCTTAGGAATAAACCAATTTATTATATCTATACTATCCCTAAATTCAAGTTATGTACTTATGAATACATTCCAATAACACTCAGTATCTTCCTCTTGACTACACACCATTTACATTCATAACCAAGCTCTATATGTTTCATATTTGCATGGATAGATAATCAGGTGATATTTTTTCAATCTGGCAAGTTTAATTTTTATGATGATTTGTGCTTTCAGGCCAGTATTTTGACCCCAAATCATAACCAAAATGGTGAGAATTTCAGGTACCAGTGCAGGACACAGAGAGAGAGACATTCTTGCAAGTAGATCTTGTGGCACCCCCTCAAATGGTACCACTCAGGGAGCCAAATGTTTCCTCAACATATATGGCTGGTCCCAAAAATATGAGCCAATCGTGTTCACCCACCACTAGTAGCCATAAATATATATTCTAATCTTCCTGCCAGTAATTCTATAGATAAACCTTAAATTAAGCTTCCAATGAATTAGAAAACATAGTTAAACCTAATAGTGATAGATTAAAAACATGTACACAAAGGTTCTCAGAGGCTGAAGATAACTAGATGTTATTATTTAGTGAATAACCCATACAATAGACTCAGATGTCTAAAAGCATAGTGATTCTACATTAAATTGCAGTTTATATCACAAATTAAAAAATGAATCATTACTTTATTCCTAGATTTCATTTTGCATGTTACACTAGACCATCTGTTTAAGAGAGCATTTATGAAAATGTTGAGCCTTTTCTTATTAACCTTGATCAGATTGAATGTATTTCTTGGTAATTCCCATTTCATTGGTATAAAACGCACTATCAGTGATTTAAAATAATTGTAACTAAATTCCTCAAGATGCACTGCATAAGACATACCAGATTGTCTCAGCACTATCAAAGTTTAATTGATCTAATTTAGATCTCATCTTATCAAACTGCACATTATAATTCCGTCTTTCTTTGACCAAATGATTGCAATCTTGTCACTTGTATTTATACATGTCATTAACATATCAAAAACCCCTCCAATATCAAAGAGTTGTGGCTTTTGAAAAATTTCCCTCTCCTTCACTGATCAACTACTAAATTATTTAGTGGTGTGTTCTGCATGCACAAGTGGATTTACCTTGAAGCTTAAGCCTCAGGGCACTTCACTTGCATAGGCCTTCTAAATATTCACTTTCATACGAACTTTTGCATCTGTGATCTTGTATTCTTTTTTTAAAGAGGAGACCCCAAATTATATAAACCTTAGGCCCCAACAAAACATATATTGTCTCCTGCCTACACCTCTTCCAGAAAGAGAAGTGTCTCTGAAGGAAAAGCTGTAGCAACATAGGACAACAAAAACCAAATAAATGGAACACTATGGAAGTTAGGATAATAAAATGTCAGGATGTGACATTTATTTCTTTGCTTCATGGTCAGCACCTTGGTAACACTCAGTTTGCAGTTCCCACAAACCGGGAAATGGCTAAGGTCCATCCATTGGAAAAAAAAAAACATCATATGCTTAACTATAGGCAACTCTCATCAATTACAGTTTTTAAGACATCACTAGATGTATGTTAAGGTATCAATTGTCATCCTAATTAGTACAGCATATTCTGATTAATAAGAGTCCATTCGGATCCAGTCTCACTACCCAATAACTGTTCTACTTGTATTCACTGATTACATTTATTTTGCCATATGCAAAATTCCTTTCTCTGGTGTTAAAAATCTGACCTGAAGGAAAATAATTGACACTATTCATCATTTGGAGCTTTGCAATAAATTTAGGCTCAGGACCTCAGAAAACTGATTTTCACCGAATATTGCTAGTTGTTTTTAGAAAGTAATCTCCGGTGTTGGGAGAATTGAACCTACAGTTCATTTCTCTTTCTATTAAAGGCCACTTTACTTGGATATTGCTTTAATGTCAGTTGGGTAGTCATTAAAACAATAAAACAATAAAATTACCAACAATACAACACCCTTACCCAATCTCCATAATCAGGTATGCATTTCAGTTTCTCTTAGACACTGTAGACCCTGCCAGCAAAATTTCTGTTTCAGAATCATGCTTCTTCCTTCTCCCTTTGGATTATTTTCCCTATGGCTGGCTGTCATTTCACTCTAGTACTACTGCAATATTACTATGTAGCATGTTAATTAAGAATGTTTCCACCGAGTAGAAGAAATTCAGGTGAATTAAAGAAAAAAGTAATTACTGGGACTAGTTCAATGGATGTAAAGAGTCCTAGATCAAGAATCAGAAGATTTGGCTTCTTTTAGTACTGTCTCCACAAAATGTCTCTGAAACTGAGTTCATTTTAAACTCCACAGAACCACTAAGCTTACACAAAACTGATGATGAGCAGAAGAGGTGAGCCCTAATATTCTCCGATTCATCTATTTTACTCATTGAACTCTTGTATCAAATCTCAGTTAATGAAAAGATTCGAAAACAAAACATCAAGGAAACCAAAAAATCCAACTTTAATTAAAAACTGGAGATGACCTCAAAGATCCTTCCTTTCTCTAACATGCTAAGTTACGTTAAGTCCTAAGTAAATGGAACATTTTAACTTCTCTCTGACTTCTAAGGAATAAATGTGAATGTACTTGCTTTGGACATATACACCATCCTTAAGGAGATTTTGTATGGGATTTTTAGATGTGAGGGGGGAGCCTAGTGCCTTGGCCACAAACCATAACCAAAATGTTAGAAATTTCAGGCACCAGGGCAGCACAGATCTTGTAACGTCCCCCAACTGGTACCACCATTCAGGGGATTATATATTCCTTTAGCTTAGCAATGTCCAGAAGAGCTAAAGAAAGCATATATATATATAGTAAGGAAGGGAGAGGGGAGGCGCCTGGGTGACTCAGTTGTTTAAGTGTCTGCCTTTGGCTCAGGTCATGATCCCACAAGTCCTGCATTGGGCTCCCTGCTCTGTGGAGAGCCTGCTTCTCCTTCTGCCCTTCCCCCCACTCCTGCTCTCTCTCCTCTCCTTGTCACTCCCTCTGCTTGTGCACTCTCTCTCTCTGTAAAATAAATGACTAAAATCTTAAAAAAAATTAAAAGAATACTAAGGAGGATCAAAGGGAGGAAAAGCAAAAGAAAAAAAACGAAGAGGATATAACCACATGGGTAAATGCTGGCAAAGACTACATAAATATAGCAGGTCAAGTAGAATGTGTGTGCTTTAATGGTTTCTAAAGATTATATTATTCATTGCACTTTTCCCAAGATAAAAAAAGCCCTCTCATATCTGGACATATCCCATACTTCAATTAATGGGCACTTTCTGTTCAACAGCTTTAAGTATGACTTCAGTGCTCTTAGAGAAAAAAATACTTAAAAGTTGAAGTTGTTCATTAATTTCTCTTAATCACAGAATTAGACACAGTTTAAGTTTAAAACCAGTAACATTCCTTGAAATCAATCCCAGTAATGAATTATCTCTAGATTTTTGAATCAGGTTTGGGTAAAGAAGCGAATATTGGTCTTTGTAGATCTGTTTTTCCTTCTAAATCCTCTTTTCCTATTTCTGTATCTCTCCCTTGTTTATCTTACTAGGTAACACCAGTAATTTTATACAGTCTTCTGACTTAATAGCAGAATAGACAATAGTATGATCTTCAGACTTGTTCCTCTCACCCCTGAGCCAAGCTACGACTTAGCCTTCACTTTAGGACTCTGCTATCAAGTGAGAAATCTAAAAATGATCTGAATAAACTAATCAATCCAAATCAAAATCACTATAGGTAATTGCAAGTTGGTCTGGGGCTCCTAGAGCAATAATGCCTTAACTCTAAAGAAGGAATTTCAGGCACCATTGTGGGGTAAGTGGGAGCTGTTTGGGGAGAAAAGAAAAGAAAAATAAAGAGATACTTTGGGAGAGAGAAATCCCCTTTCTTTTATACAAATATCAAGTGAGCCTCTTAAAAGAAATATGATTGACCAATTACAAGAGGCTACCATTAAGTAACAAAGTTCAAAACCCTGACTAGACATTGACATTTGAAACATATCTGGAGAGATGACAGGTGTCAAAAGACAGATTCAGCCCTACAGGTAAACAAGTTGGTCAGCAAACTCTACAACTATTACCGGAAGAAAATCACATTTGAATAGAAAGCTTAGAAACAGGTTAATTTGATCTTCATCTTTAGAGATGAGAAGGTACCTATCAAATTACAGACTTAAAAATCATTTCACATGGAACCTTCCTCAATAAACCCAAATTAAAATAGAAATATATATCTTTAGCCTAAGTTTTCATCACTAACCACAGACTATATAAATTCTAGGTTGTGATATATTATCAGCCTAGAAAACATTCCCATCTTTCCATTAAATTCAAGTCCTTATACAAGGATATTCCTCTCTATTAAATGGTTAAAAAAAAACATCTGGGGGATGGTTTAAGTATACTACCAAATCTTATAACTTGGTAATTTCAAATTTGTTAAAATATATGATGATTTTTTATTATAATAACACTAGTGTTACTATTCTATTAGTGATTCATTTCTTAAGGATTAGGGTTTTCTAAATTTCTTTCTGAAATATATCTAAAAGTAATGATTTTCAACTTAATCCCAAAGCTATGGAGTAGTTTTTATTTTGTTGCTGGTTGTAAGTAAATAAGATTCTAGATTAAGACATTACATTCCTAAGTATATGTCCACAGAGAAAGTGGGAATTCTATTTTTCCCTTTTCATTTACTCCTAGATGCCTAACTACTTGTGGCTTTAGTTCATCAATATTAAATGCCAGGCAAATTATGAAATCCACATTCAGGATTCAGAAAAGTCACATTTCTTAATCATTGTGCCAGTTAGTAATCATGAAATTGACCTAGATAAACTAATCAAACTAAATATGGGACAGAAAAACCAGTTTACTGAGTTCATGAGCATAATCCTGTCGATATAAACTCTGATCATCATTGTAAATTCAGTGCAAGTAGAAAATAGTTACTTCCCAACAGATAAGATAGTAAATTATCATCACCAGTCTTTTACCAACAGATTGTAGAGGACAAAGGTGAGATGCCTCAAGATGGGCCATGTTGGCATGAAAATTATTTTGAGTTAAGAACAATCAAAACCCAGTAGATTTGGGGGAAATCTTTGCTTCCTCTTCAAGTACCTAAATTTACATTGGAAAGAGGAGCCTATACCATAAAGATAAATATTAACAGATTTCTCTTTACCTAAAATACTTATTTGCATAACAGGGTAACCTTTTGTTTTCCAAACACCTCCTCTCACCCTACCACTAATGGTCTTCCTCCCCTTGGAATCCCCTGACTCCTACCCCTCTCCTTAGCTCAGGATATCACATAAGCTTCATGTTGCCTGTCTTTGGAATTTCATACCTGTGTGGATTCCCTTACATACAAAACTAAATTTGATTTTTGTCATCTTAACTCATGTCAATTTGATTCTTGAATCAAATTCCACTAGAAGGACTCTAAGGGTCAGAGGAACTTTCTTCCCAACATTATATGTTTATTGGAAAACTTTAGAGCATATTAATGCTCATTCAGCTGAAGCCAAAAACAGTTTAATCTATTAATTTCAACTTAATTTTAATTAAAAGACCTCCTCCATATGCATTAATATACCATTTTTGTTTACAAACACTAGGAAATGTTTTTTCTCTTGAAGAATCTGGTTTTTTTCCTCTTGAAGAAGCAAAACAATGAATTCCTACTTGCTGTGCAATTCCAATTGCACTCCTGATTTGGAGGTAGTTTGGAAAAAACAAAATATTGAAAGAGTAGTACTAAAAACAGAAAAAGCAAATTCTAAATTTTGCCAATTTATTTCTGGTGATATGAACTAAATTGAGAAGAGGTCTACTAAGTAACCAAATCTGTTCACTTTTTACAGATGTATTGAAAGATAAAGAAAATAAGTACAAAAGCACTACCCTTTTTAGGTATTATTTTTATCTGTACACAGCGTGTATTTTAAAGAGTCAAGCTTGCTCATGCACTTACACCAACTAAAAATCTTTCTTTGACCTCAGTCAAGAAACCCACAGTCTGTTTGAATCCAGTAGTAACCTTACACATGAGAGATCTTAAATGGCTCTCCAAAGAATTCAAGTATGTGAGCCTTCAGAGGAGTTCCTAATGAAGAAGAAAATGTCCTAGATACCTACACAATCTCTCTGTCATAAAATTCCTAGTTGCCCTTTGCTACTTGTTCTCTTCTTTATAATTCTATATCCGTTGGTTAATGCCCAGCACTAATGAGCTAAAGGGGGATTGGGGGTTGATCTTCAAATGAGTCCCTTATCTTTTCTTTGTACCATGGGTATAGAGGAAAGCTTAACCCCCAACCAGCTGCTGCAGAAATGTATGTCACAGGTTATAAAGAAACTGGCAAGGCCACCTGCATTTCTAAACTCAAGAGACATGTCCTGCTGACTTTAGGTCAGTGAGGTCAACTTTATTTCACCTTTAAAATTTTCCATGTCCCCAAATGAACTTCCCTAGAAGCCAAGTAACTCGAGAAGGTTAAGACAATGGAACACACAGCATATTTGCTCATTCTTGTGTGTGTGTGTGTGTGTGTGTTAGAGGATGGGGTTAGAGGAATACATTTAAATGAGTAAATGAGGCTTATTACTACTAGAGTACCATTTAATAGAAATGTGATGAAAGGGCAGCCTTGGTGGTGTAGTGGTTTAGCGCTGCCTGCAGCCCAGGGTGTGATCCTGGAGACCTGGGATGGAGTCCCACGTCAGGCTCCCTGCATGGAGCCTGCTTCTCCCTCTGCCTGTGTCTCTGCCTCTCTCTCTGTGTCTCTATGAATAAATAAAATAAAAAATCTTTTAAAAAAAGAAAGAAATGTGATGAAAGGGCATACATATCAGTGGGAACAATTCAGTTTTGAATTTCCAAAATAGCAGTGATGCTTTTTAGTCCTTCCCCAATGTTTCCTGTTCAATAGATGATTATAATATTATATACTTCTGCTTCTAGAGATGACAAACTGACTTCCATAAAATGTGATTCTAAATATTATTTTAGAGTAAGAACCTTATTATTTTTAAAAGATTTTATTTATTTATTTTAGAGAGAGTGCATACTCACAAGAAGTGGGGAGGGGCAGAGGGAGAAGGAGAGAGTGAATCTCAAGCAGACCCTGCACTGAGTGTGGAGCCCACCATGAAGCTCGATCTCACAACCCTGAGATCATGACCTGAGCCAAAACTGAGTTGGGTGCTTAACTGACTGAGCTACCCAGAACCTCATTGCTTTTAGAATCAAATTTTAGAATTATTTCAAAATAAACAGTGGCATATCTGAATTATTAAATATTTTAAAAATTCACCATGCTTTGAGTATATCAAGCACAAAATGGGTTCTTAAGGTTTATATAGTAAGAAACAATGTTGTTTCCCACTTTTAGCGTAGAGTTAACAAGATATAGGCATCCATTATGAATAATACATATAGTTAGAATTTATTACTACGCCGTAAGAATTCACTATAAATCATTTTTAGAGACCCCAGCTGTTTTTATTATGCTACCTTCAAAAATAAATCAACAACATTTCTTAGAGAAACATGTTACCAAATATCTGGCCAGGTTAAATGAGAAAACACTAATTTTTAATTCAAATAATATAACACTCAAATATTTCAGAAATTAGTGGCAATTAAAACTGAAGGATATTAGCATTTATACTGTGAGTCAGTAGGATCACAGAAAAAGCCTCCCAGAAAGATTTTTTTTCTACTCATTTTGCCTAAACCACTGATCGCCACTAAACTATACTATATATCCTTTCTCAAATATATATCCTCTCTCAAATACCTAGCCTGGTACATAGTCAAGTACAGTCAGTTTCATTAATTCAAGGGTGAGTTTCTAAATCCAACTTGAATTCAGAAACTCCTTTTAATGTTTTTGTTATACTTAATGAGGATTTTAAACTCCACCTTTTAATTTTTAGGTTAATTGTAACCCAGGGGACACTAGTTACCTTTTGACACTCCCCCAAATTACTTGTTAAACTGGAAGACATATACTCAAACTGAAGTCAAGAGGGTCAGGAAGAAAAGCAGTAGCTTCAGGACAAGGAGGGGAGGAAAGGTTTCTAGCAAAGCCACTTAGCAAAACCATTTAGCTAGAGGGCATTGTGCCCATTTCAAAAGCAAAGAAAGTTCCTGACAATTTTTCATTCTCTCTCAGAAGCAAAATATACTTTTATCAATCAAGATTTTTTCTTATTATTATTTCATATATACCTTATAGCAGACCTAGCTCCTCAGTAAAACAATGCATGTAATTTTAGAAACAGGCAAATCAAAATCTGTAATGTCTCTCCTTTGCCTTTAGGAGTATCATATTCAGTTATTCTCTCCCCTAACAATGGAGGTGTCCAAGCCATTTTTTTAAAGAAATCGTACCATCTCATAATTCTCATAATTGACTAACACAATTTTAATAGATAATACAATGACACAAACAGCTATAGAGGTCATTATCAATCTATCACCGTAGTGACAGATTAGTGGTTGCTTGGGGCTGGGAGAGGAGGATTGTTTATAATGATAAAGTCCTAAAATTGGCTATTGTGATGGTTTCATATATCTGCGAATATACTAAAAAATAATCTGAATGGGTGGTTCATTTACATTGGCAAATTACATGGTATGTTAATATCTTAAAGCCAATATTTTAAAAATGTAGGCAGAAAAGTGCCTGCTTGCTCATTCAGTTGAGTTGCCGACTCTTGAATTTGGCTCAGGTCATGATCTGTGTTGTGAGATCCAGCCCCTCATCAGGCTCCACTCCACAATGAGTGTGAAGTCTGCTTGAGACTCTCTCCCTCTCCCTCTGTCCCCCACCACTGTTGCTCTCTCTCAAAAAAATAGGTTGGCAGGAAGAACATAGAGTACTCAAGAGTGGAGGACAGCTATCTAGATTCTAAATTCCAGTTTCAGTTTTTAGGCTCTGGAACCTTGGGCAAATTCTGAAGTAACTTGAATAACATTACTAAACTTCAATTTTCACATCTGTAAAATGGAGGAAATAATATAGTACCAATGCATATACAGCTGTTGTGAACATTAAATATGACCATGGGTAGAAAAGTACTTAGCTTAATGCCTAGAATCTAGTAAGTGCCTGCTGTTGGCTATTATTCTTCTTCTTAAATAAGAGCTTTATTGAACATAACTCACATGTTATAGAATTTATCTTTTTAAAGTATATAATTCAGTGGTCTTTAGTACAGCCACATAATTGTGCAACCATCACCACTATCTAAATCCAAAATATTTCCATTGCTGCAAAAAGAAACCCCATACTCATTAACAATCACTCCCAGTTCCCCTCTTCCCTCAGTGGCCACTACTAATCTACTTTCTATCTCTATGATTGGGCTATTCTGGACATATAATATAAATAGAATCATACAATATGTGGCCTTTTGTGTATGGCTTTTTCACTTGGCTTAATGTTTTCAAGGTTTATCCATGTTGTAGCAGGGATCAGAACTTCATTCTTTTTTATGGATAAATAATATTCCCTTGTAACAATATTTTACATTTTATTTATCCACTCATCACATGATGAACATTTGTGGATTTCTACTTTTTGGTTATTACAAATAATGCTGCTAAGAATACTAGAGTAAATTGGACATATTTTGAGTGGGTTGTTTTATTTTTTTCTTCATCAGAATTCCTGCAGTACCTTCCTACCCACCATTCCATATCATTACAGAAGGTCTTGTTGTACAAGATATGTGTGTAGAATAAAATAACATTTTAAATATTCACAACTGAATATAGAAATAAATGAAAGCATCTTTTTAAATTATGAAGGAAAAGATCTACTTATATTTTATTATATACTTTTTACTGAGGTAATTGACATCCAACATATTAGCTTCAGATGTGCAACATGCTTCGACATCTGTATATATTGCAAAATGATCACCACAGTAAGTCTGGTTAATGTCCATCACCATAGATAGTTAAGAAAATTTATTTTCTAGTGATGAGAACTTTTACAATTTATTCTCTTAGCAACTTTCAAGTATGCAATACAGTGTTATTAACTACAGTCATGATGTTGTGCATTATATCTCCATGACTAACTTTATAACTGGAAATTTATGTCTTTTGATGCCCTCCCCCACTACCCTTCACCTCCATCTCCTATAAGTGAGATCATACAGTAGAGTCTTCTTTGCCCAACTTATTTCACTTAGCATAATGCCCTCAAAGTCCATTCATGTTGTTGCAAATGACAAGATTTCATTCTTTTTTATGACCGAAAAATATTCCACTGTATATATACATATACCACATTTTCTTTATCCAGTCATCCATTGGATACCATTTAGGTTGTCTTCATGTCTTAGCTATTACAACTAATGCTGCAATGAACATGAGGATGCATATATCTTTTCAAATTTGTGTTTTCATTTTCTTCAAGTAAATACTCAGAAGTGGGATTGCTGGATCATAATACAGTTTTATTTTTAATTTTTTGAGAAAATTCTATCATGTTTTCCCATAATGGCTAAACCAATTTATATTCCCCCTAACATTCTTCTCCATACTCTTGTTAATAATTGTTATCTCTCAACTATTTGATAATAGCCATCCTAACAAGTGTGAAGTGATATCTCACTGTGGTTTTTATTTGTATTTCCCTGATGATTACTGATGTTGAGTACCTTTTCATACTACTGGCCATTAGTGTGTCTTGGAAAGCTGTCTATTCAGGTCCTTTGCCCATTTTTAAAAATTGGGTCATGGGGGGGGTTGTTGCTTTGAATTGTAGGAAATGCTTATGTATTTTGGATATTAACCCCTCATCAGATATACAATTTGCAAATATTTTCTTCCATTCCCTGGGTTGCCTTTTAATTTTGTCAATTGTTACCTTTGCTGTAAAAAGCTTCTTAATTTTGATGTAGTCCCACATGTTTATTTTTACTTTTGTTGCCTATGCTTTTGGTATCATATCCAAAAGCATTATACATTCAAACAAATCATTGCCAAGAACAATATCATGAAGCTTTTTCCCTATATTTCTTTAAGAAATTTTATGGTTTCAGGTCTTACAGTTAAGTCTTTAATCCATTTCAAGTTAATTCTTATGTATAGTGTGAGGTTAAGGGTCAAATTTCATGTATGTATATATCCAGTTTTCCCAATACCATTTATTGGAGACTATCCTTTCCTCAAGTCACCTTTGTCAAAAATTAGTTGAGCATATAAGAGTGGATTTTCATTCATTTTCCTTTTTGTTCCTCTAACTGACTAATTTCAAGTGGCCTCTTGGAGTTTGGTGATTCTTCCTTCAGCATGATCAAGTCTGCTGCTGAAGCTATTGAATTTTTCTGTTCTGTCATTGTATTCTTCAGGTCCAGGATGTTTGTTCAGTTCTTTTCTATGGTTTCTGTTTCTTATATTTTGTTAATTCATAGTTTTCCTGTTTTTTTTTTTAGTTGTCAATCCATATTCTCTTGCATCTCATTGTTTCTATAGGAGGATTATCTGCATTCTTTGTCAGTTGATAAACAAATCTCAATTTCTTTGGGGTTGGTTACTGAATCTTTATTGATTTCCTTTGGTGGTATCATGTTTCCTTGGTTCTTCATGATCTGTATAGCTTTGCATTAGTGTTAGTATGTTTGAAGGAGCAAATACCCCTTCCAGTCTTTGAAGAGTGGTTATGGCTGGTAATATCCATCTCCTAAAGAGTCCTGAGTCTAATGGTATTGTCTCTTGGACTGGGGGCAAGCTATTAAGAGTTAGACTGTGTGGCTGCTATTGGGTCCACAGTGGAGTATATGGCTGGCAGGCCTGTCACCATGGTCTCAGGAGGGGCCGGAGTCTGTCTGACCCCTGGGTGGATGGTACTACCACCAGGACCTTGGCCAATAGGGCTGGCAATGTGACAAGGGTTCTTTTCAGTGTTTGCAGATGGCAGGCCTGTTACCAGATATGCAGACAGTTGTGGCTCTTTCCATGTCCCTGGGAAAACTCCTAATAGGTCAGGGGGCAAGTCCCTGTGCAGATAGGATGGGCCCTGGACCACAGCCAAGAGGGGCTGTAGTGTAGTAACAGGGCCGCTTCATGGTGCACAGCTGGGACCAAAGATTATAGGCTGGCCTCCAGGAGCACAGACTGGAATGCTTCCAGCCAGGTTCCTGAGGGGATGGGACCTCCCAGAGAATGTGGCAGAGTGGGGAGAGGTTGCATCACAGGGTTGCTTCAGAGTCTGTAGTTGGACTGATGTCAGGAGTCCTGCTTCGGGGGACACAGGCAGGCAAAGCTCCCTCCAGGCCCCCGGAAAAGAGAACCAGTGTCACAACTGCCAGAGGGCCAGGTGACAGCTGTTTCAAGGTCCAAAATCAAGCCAAGGTTGATGGGCTTCAGACGCACAGGGGGAAGGTTTCTCAGCATGTTCCTGGCTGGGCAGGGGTCCACAGCCCACGGCCAAGAGTGGCTTGAGCTGAGTCACAGAGCCAGTTCAGGGTCTGCAGCGGGACTGATGCTACATCAGGGACATGGATGGGTTTGTGTCCCACCTGGTCCCATGGGTAGGCAGGAGTGCTGCCCACCCATAGCTGAGAGGCACCAGGACTGAGTCATGGAGCCATTTCAGGGTCTTCCATGGGACCAAGGTCAGAAGGGCTGTCTCTAGGACATAGCCAGGCACGTCTTCTGCCAAATTCCTGGGTAGGAAGGACTGGAGGCTGAGAAGGGCTGGAGCCTCATCACAGTCACTTCATGGTTCACAACCAGGACTGAGTTCAATAGGCCTGTTATCTGGGGCACAGGCAGGCATGACTCTTGCCAGCTTCTTTGGCAGATGGTGCCCGTGGCAGGACTAAATCCAAATAGGGCTATAGCTGAGTCTATAAGGGAATAAAGCTCTTTCTGGGGACCATGGTTGGGAAATCTGCCACCTGGGCAAAGACATGACTTCTCAAAATGGTCCTCCTCAGTCTTGGGCTCCACTGGGATTTCATAATCTCCTACCTAAAGTTCAAAGCTCTAAAAAGGTCCATGGATGGCTATCAAGTTATTATTTCTGAGGGGAGCAGCACATGAGTATTGATGCCTTCTTTTCCATCATCTTGTTCATGTCCATCCGTTTTTTACGTTTTTTAAATTGGGTTATTTATTTTTATATTATGGACTTATAAGAGATCCTTATATATTCTGGATATAAGTCCCTTATCAGATATATATGGTTTACATATATTTTCTCCCATTTTATGGGGTGTCATTTCACTTTCTTGATGGTGTCTTCTTCTTCCTCCTCCTCAGCCTCCATCTTCCTTTTAATGATGGTGATGATGATGATGATGATGATGATGACAATGGTGATGATGATGATGATGATGATGATTATTAACTATAGGAAGTAAAAAGTGCTCATTAGAAATATTAATGCAATCACATCCCCATTCATGTTTCCTTGTAATTTCTAAATGATTCTGATGTAAGCAACACAGGCAGATTACTCCAGAACCCGACAGCTGGAGAAGTACGAAATCTTAAAAGTGACAGCAGAAACAATATCAAATGTCAGCCAGAAAACAGGGTCCCAGGGGACATTTCATGTGTTGTTGAAAATAACCAGTGAAGCTAACAAACTGTGCTTAGGGAAACAGACCAAAATCACAGAAAATCTGGAAATCTCAAGTGGACAGGGTCAAAGATGAACAGTACCAAATGGCTCTTCCAACAGTTGTTTTTTTTACAATTGCTTTACTTTTTATGGTTCCATAAATTAAAAGAAACGCAGAAATGAGAACACATAATTAAACTGGAATGCTGTCCTTTTCAATTACCGCAGTAATTGGATGTAGCAGATGAATTTAATGCATTCGATTTTAACCGAAGACACTTTATACTGGACAGAGCCCAACCCAACTCAACAAAACCCTGTTTGCCTTCCTGCAGAAGCAAGCTCAACTCCTACACAAGTGGCCCACATAACCAAATACCTAACAACATCTCATCAAAGGAAGCAATGAGATGTCTCATCTCCTTTAAAGACACAATAATAATAATAATGTGAAAGGAACATTTAGTTCATTTTGTACATGAAGACTAATATATTATTAAAATATAAAAAACTGCAATCCAATGGACAGATAATATAACTCCCACGCTTCTACTCACCAGCATCTAAAAGTACTTTTATGTGCAGAAGATAACTGTTTCAGGCTTTGGCAACAAAAAACAGAAGCAGAGATAATAGTTGTTTCCCCAAACACATTTTCCAAAAGTGGCACAAATTTAATTAAGAAAATTGTAAGGTAGTATGTTGACATAATATTTGCTAAGACTATTATTTTTTAAAAGATTCTATTTACTTATGTGAGAGAGAGAGACAGAGACAGTGACAGAGATAGCAAGAGAGAGAGCACAAGCGGTGGGGGGAGGGAAACCAGGCTTCCTGCTGAACAGGGAGCCCGATGTGGGGTTCAATCTTGTGATTGAGGATATTATCCCAGGACCCCGGGATATTGACCTCACCCAAAGGCAGATGCTTAATCCACTGAACAACCCAGGCACAACCTAAGACTATTTAAAAAAATAAACAAAACAGTAGAAGGTGACTGTGAAAATCTTAGTGACAAATAAATAGCTAATATTGATGGAAAATTTACTGTAGTCTAATTTATTATGCTCTAACTTAACTGAGATTAAATGAAATTAAGGGAGGGCTGCAAAATCAAGTATCTAATCTGTGGCTGACCAAGTCCTCTTTGAGGAAGGTGTCCACAGTCTTTGCAGTTGGTAGATGTGAAAGCCAATACATACAAATACCCATATTCTTTAGACTAGCTTTTCTGCGAGGCTTCAAGTGCCACCTCTGCAGTTTACTAGCAGCCTGACCTTGAGCAAGTTATTAAACCTCAAAAACATGGAGACTTTTGTGAGGATTAAATGAGTTAACACACCTAAAACAATTTTCTCATTTGCAAAAAGTGATGACTGGCTCAGATCAGTGGTTTTCAAACTATTTTCAGGTTTTCCAATTGTTTCCAGGCTGCCTCTACTGGAGGAAAAAGGAATCGATCCGGGTGGGATGTGGCTGGCCAGTAATGTCACTTCACCACCCTTTCCCCTTCAACCAGAGCAGCTCTTTGGATTATACAAAGTTTGCATTCTATAAAAGATTACTTTTTGGAAAAGTATTAAGTATTTAAATGATATGTTCTTTGTGCCAGTGTTCTAAGTACTTTTAATGCATTAGCTGATTTAATCTTCACATGATTGCCATTTTTCAGAAGAGACTCGAGACAAAGAAAAGGTAAGTAATTTGCCCGTGTTCTGGAAGTTAGTAAATAAAAGATGCAGAATTTAAACCCAGGCAGGCTGGCTCCACTATCCATCTTCTTAACCACTATATAATCCATTTCAAAAACAAAAATTTCTGATGCTTAAAAAAATAGGACATAAAATAGCCCATCAGACTATATGAGTTCTAGGGACCTCTTTTACTTTAAAAATGTCATAGTTCTACAATGAGGTAATTAAACTAATACCAGAATTTAGTCATAGCATAAGCCCAAGGGTCAAGATAAAATAAACTAAGTATCTAGCTACAATCCTGTTCAGCAAAAAACATTTCAGAAGGATGAACATTAGATACCCAAACTTTTGAATTAACCTGAAGAAATACCCACTTATCTATTTATAGTTTTACACTGGTTCCTTCACTAGCAGGAGATATACAAGAAGCTTCTGGCTGAGACAGATGTTTCAGAGGTTAGAGTCTCAGGAACAAGATGTCCTTGCTAGGAGTGTCTTATGTCTACTATCCTGAAGCCATCCCAAATCCAGAGCATATCCATTACCTAAAACTAATCTTGTGTTTTCTGTGCCCTGACTTTTAACTCCCCATTGGACTCCAAACCGATAGCTCCATTTTCTAGGTTGGGGCTACAGATACCCAACATGGGTATCCTCTAACATGGGGTCCAGGACTCTGATTTGACTCTTATCTAGACCCTCCCCTGCTCACAGAAGGGAAATTCTGCAGAGCCAGGGAGCCATACCCATACCAAGCCTGCTATTCCCCTCCATCCCTACCATGTTGTACTGTACAAATCCTTGCCCAAATGGTCTGTGCAGAGAGAGAGATGACAAGGAAGGGGGTCAGGCTGCAGGTTTGAGTTCCCCCTTTGTACTTCTGTTCCAGAGCCCACTGCCATGAGCCTGCTTGCTAGTTTATGGAATGTCATACCTTTGTTTTGTGTTCCCAAGTCTTAATTTCCCTAGTCCATTTCTAACTTTCTACAGTCCATTTCCAACTCTCTTCTATCAATGATTCCAGAAGTTTCAGAAAGATGAATTCCTACTTACAACTTAAAATCTATTCAAGTATCCAATCTGTGGGGAAGTTTTTCCTGACCGCTTCCAGATATGATTGGTAGCCATTCTCAGTGCTTCCTTAGCACAGTATGATTATTTGTTATCACTTGCATTATTTCTAGAGTTTACCTATGTTTTCCCTTCTAGAGTAAACTCATTAAGGATGGGAATGATGTCTCCTGGCCCCATACCTAATACACAGTAAGTACTTCATGAAGTGTGGTAAACTAAACTCTGGTTTCTTTTGTATTGTTTCTGTACTTTTCCCAAGTAAACTGATCTTCCTCTCTTCTTCTAGGATCTAATTCAGTGTTTCTCAATTCAGCACTATTGACATTTTGGGCTGGATAATTCTTTATTGGGGGTGGATCCCTGTGCATTGTCACTACTGCCCTTCCTTCCCCTTTCAATTTAAATGTCACTTAAGGAAGACTGCCCTCCCCACCAGACTAGGATTAAGGTCCCTGATACATTTTCTCATAGCATTTGCTTATTATTCTTCAGCACATGTATCACAATTTTTATTTTAGCTATTTCTTATCTGTCTCAACTGTTTCTTTGCTAAATACCTAATGCTTTCCATAGTAACTAACATATAATAGGGGCTCAAGAAATATTTAAGTGAATGAATGAGAGGTAATTACCCTGCCATCCATCCATATTTCTATCATAGCATGGATCAGATTTCTATAGCAAGTTTATATTGATACTATGACCCTTCTTCAAGATGGAGGAAGGAGGTAACATCTTAGCAGCTTCCTCGGTATATACCACAAAATAGCTGGCACATATTTCTTAATTTACATATATGCAATGTGCTATCCATGCCTTTACTGAATTTACTAAAAAAGTAAAATTACTTATAGGGCTTTTTTTTAACTAGTAATAAACTAAAATGAATTTAAGCTTAATAGTTAATAAAAAAGTGATTAAGTTGACACTCCTGCTCCAAAACAAATATTATTTCTCATCTGTAAGATACATTTAAGTCTGCAACAACATATCAAAAAGTCAAAAAGCTCCAGAAGTGCAGTCAGTTAAAAAAAATCTGTCTATAAATGGCCATCTAATTTGGCTGATTTTTTTCCCAATGACTGAATATTTCAACATTAAGTGGAGAAAGCTTGAAACCAGCAACATAAAGGACAGAGAAGAAAGCAGCACACAAAAGTTTCTGCCATAAGTCACGGTCAAGTATTTTTGTTTCTTTATTCAGTGTTAGCTTTCTATGTCCTAAAGTGAGTCCAATTTTAAGGCTTCAATTTGACAGGAAAGATATCAGAGAATAGAACAGAGACATGTGGTGGAAGGGAGGCTAACATTCGCCTGTGTGCAGCCTTTCTTGGCATGACCCCTACAAGGGAAATATGAAAAAAAAAATGTGTGAGACAGAAATTAAGTGGCAAATTAAATTATTGTTAAGGCAAGTATAATATGCATGGCATGGTGGAGAGATACAAAATATGTAACCATAAAAAGCATGTTTGGTGTTATCTCAAAGTACTTGTAAGGCATTGGGGAAATAGAGTTGTTTTCTTTTCTAACATTTGTCACTTTTTAAATTGGAAAAATCTTGTTTCAGAAAAAGGGGGAAAAAAACCCTCAGTCACACACCATGCAATCCGTATAAGCAAATTATGTATTAATACTCATGATCCTCACTGCCATTTAGTAACTGTGCACAAAAGAATAGCCATACTATATGTATAAATTACAAAGTTTGCCCAAATCTGTAAGGTAATTATTAGTATCATCTCAATTAGACAAAGAGAAAACAGAGGCTCACGAAATGTGGAGAACTTGAACCCAGTTTTGCAGCTAGTCAAGTGACAGGGCCTTTTATTTACTTTTATAACAGAAGAGAAGGTTAAGAAAGCCTTTAGTATAGTCAATCAATGCCACAAAAATACTTTGTTCCCAGCACCTTTTATGATTTATTGTCCTGATTTATCAAATCTACTCCTTATTCCAACCTTCCCTTTCTCGAGGGTAGATGACATCTTCTTGGCTTATATATTCCCAGTAACTATCACAGTGACTAGCACATAGTGGGTATTCAACACATGCTTTCAAAAGAAAGGAATGACATTTTGTCAATATAAATTCAACAAAACCTTTTGAAGACACTTTCACCCACATTTTGACCCATTCAATTGTAGGGACAGGCCACATTACTAAAAGGGACAAACCAATGAATAGGAACATGGCTGTCCTTAACAAGAACAAGGGCTGCCTGACAATGGGCTTCATTGTAAACTCAAGCAGTTATATACCTAAAATGTTAACCAAAAAAATTAATAAAATAAAATAGTTAATCAGAAAAGGATTGCCCTTTCCCATTTAATCTGAAAAACATATTGAAGGAAATGTGCAGTTAATTTAGAGAACTGTTGTTCATTTTGAAAATCAGGGCTCTTAAGAGTCCAAATCACTGGCCTCCTCCTGTCTACCGTATCATACTTAGAAACCAAGGCTCACTTCTCATGAATAGCTTTTATAATTACTTTCTTTCATGCCCACACCTAATACCACAAATCCTCTTTATAATCACAGTGCAATGTTTTTCCTACTTCTGTTGCATCTAGCATTTGCACATGTTACAGAATGAAAAAGAAAAGTAATTTGTTTGTCTAATCGCTGTGTTGTATACCTGAAATTCATGTAACATTGTGTCAATGACACTTCAGTCAAAAATCATTTGTGCCACAATTCTAGGCCAGTTTGCCATAGATCATTATTGTATACTTCATTAGTTTACGTTTTGAGCTTCCATACTGGCCATCAACGCCAATGAAAATATAAGCTGTCCTTAAGCAAGGAATTCTTGAACATGAGAATATGATAATGATTTCATCAAGTGACAGCTTTTAAAAAGTTTTTAAAAAGTCTCAATATAAAAGATGATAGAGAATGTCATGTCTATCTTGCTTCTCTTATGAGATGAATTTTACTGAAGTGAAACAACATATCTGTTCCTGAAAGGCTGTAATCAAACATTTTTAAAATACATACATATATATAAATATATATAAAAATTATATATATATATATATATATATATATATATATATATATATATATATGAAAGAGCCATTCAGCTGGTTAAGCAACTGCCTTCAGCTCAGGTCATGGGATCGAGCCCAGCATTGGGCTTTCTGCTCAGAGGGGAGTCAGCTTCTCCTCTCCTTCTGCCCCCCTCTCTCCCCCAGCTCATGGTCTCATGGTCTCATTCTCTCTCTCTCTCTCTCTTTCTAAAATAAATAAAATCTTTAAAAAAAAAGAGGGGGGGGGGGAGAAGAGCCATTATACAATGGGTTAGGAAAGACCACCAAAATATCCAGGGAGCTCTCTCCTCACCTCTGAGATGGTCATTATATCCATCAGGGCTACTGTCAAAAGCAGAAGTCTGTTCTGGATGTACCACAATGCTGACCTAGAATGAGGCTTCTTAGGCTCTTAAGGAGGGGAACTAAGGCAAATTTTGTAAGCGGAACTCTGACATCCAAAAACTACAATGGCAGAATTCATACATCCAAATGAGTCCTGGCTCCTTCATTGATTCTGTTACCTCGTGATGCCATAAATATACAATGTTGTCATTATTCAAAACATTTTTAGAATTCTTCATTGATGATTATTTTAGTGTTTGTTTATAAGCTGCTTTAAAAAATCAGCCCTACTACTCTAGGTTTTTTTTTTAAAGGTTTTATTTATTTATTCATAGAGACACAAAGAAAGAGAGAGAGAGAGAGAGAGGCAGAGAGAGAAGCAGGCTCCATGCAGAGAGCCTGACGTGGGACTCGATCCAGGGTCTCCAGGATCACACCCTGGGCTGCAGGCGGTGCTAAACTGCTGCGCCACAGGAGCTGCCCTACTCTAGGTTTTTGATCAAAAGTCATACTAGATATTTTGAACACCTACACTGCAAAGACTTGACTCCAAATAGCATTTGGTTGTTCCCCAAAATGAAATCTACCTTCAAAGAAGACAAATTCCACAAATGAGAACATTTTTTTAAGATTTATTTATTTATTTGAGAGAGAGAGAGCATGCACACACGTGTGCTCTCTCTCAAGAGCACATGCGCCCATGGAGGGAGTGGCAGAGGGAGAGGGAGAATCTCAATCTCAGCTGAACACAGAGTCTGCTTTAGGGCTCAATCTCACAACCCTGAGATCATGACCTCAGTCAAAATCAAGAGTGAGACATTTAACCAACTGAGCTACCCAGGTGCCCCTACCGTTGAGAACATTTTGTGATAATTCCCAAGGTTTAAAAGCAATTGCCAGAAAGAAATCCTAAGGAAATTTTTTTTTAGCAATGATAGCAATGGAATCTCTGTATAGCCCGATGTGATTATTTCCATTGGAATCACACTCATTTGTATGCATATATTCTTGCAAGATAATATATTAAATTGCATGCACACACACATATACACATGTGTATTCCCATAGAAAATTTCAAAAGCCATACATTAAAAAAACTTGTATTTTGGGGGCATGTGCATGACAAGTTGAGGTAGTGGGGGGCAGGGGAGGTTTTACTTTATATACCCTGTTTATAATGCTATCTCTCTGTATCTGTTTATACACATGTGTTTTAGTGTGAGTGTTCATTGCTTTTATAACAAGGGAAGGAGGGAGGGAGGGAAGAAGAAAGAAGGAAAGAAAAAAGGAAAGGAAAAATGAAAAAACTAAAATAGAAATGAAAGAGACAAGGGAGAGAGAGGGAGGGAGGGAAGAGAAAGGAAAGCAGTCCTAATAGTTAATACCCCATTGTCAGGTCTTTCATATTTTTATTTTTATTTATTTATTTATTTATTTATTTATTTATTTATTTATTTTTAATAAATTTATTTTTTATTGGTGTTCAATTTGTCAACATACAGAATAACACCCAGTGCTCAGGTCTTTCATATTTCTAATTGCATTTTTTACTTGAAACCATTTTAAGTGTCATTTTGTCTCCATGTTAAAATAGCATGTTGTAAAGATTCTGATGTGGTCTATGAGAAAGGAGTAATAGAGTTAAATTAGCAAATAATGTAAGCACTGTGGCAGCTGTTCTATTGAGTGAAGTGAGAATGCCCTGGCAACGGAAAAAAGATCTGAAATCTGTTCAATGTTACCATGTTTTTATTGATCAAGCTGTGACCAATTAAAAAATAAACAACAAAAAATACCCTTATGTAAAAGCAAACTTCAGAATGAGAATTAAGGATATCTGATAGCCATGAGGACAAGGGTCTGTAAAGTGGAATACTGACACCACTGGCAACTTCAGGGTTTCCTCCAGAGGGGACTTCCTGGCCTGATTAAAAAATAAGTCACATAAAAGTGTGATTTCAGTTTGTACTATATTTTCCATCATACATTCCAATCTATTTGAAAGCAACAAAAAGAACACTTTAAGAAAGTATCCATCCAAAAAATGCCATAAACCCAAGATAAAGACAAATGAAAAAGTGCAGAATCTTGGCAGCATTTATGACAGACAAGGGACTAATTTCCTTAATGTTTGAGAGCTCTTCCAAATCAATAATAAAAAAACCCAATAACCCAATAGAAATGTGAACAATGCACAGAAAATTCAAAGGAAAAATATACACGACAAAATATAAGATGTTCCACTTTGTTCACAATTTAAAACTGATGTAAAAAAAAATTTTTTACTCATCATATTGAAAAAGATTAACAGTTTGATAATATATTGTGTTAATCTGGAGGAACAAGTACTCTCAAGCATTGTCAATGGGGGTCTAAATTGGTACAGCTATTGTATAGAGCAATGTAGCAATCAATATCTATCAAAATCTAAAATGCACATTCCTTTTGACTAGACAATTTCCTGTTTGAATTTATGCTACAGATGTATTTGTGCACTGTCTTGTGAATAGATGTAGAAGAATATTTATGCAGCATTGTCATAAGCAGTGGAAAGGACTAGGAATTCCTCAGAAGGGCAAAGTTTAAATAGATTCTGATGTATCCACACAAAGGAGTATCAGACAGCTGTTCAAAATAATGCCAAAGATGTATATATGATGAAACAGAAAGTTTTAGAACATTACTAAGTGGGGACATCTGGGTGGCTCAGTCCATTAAGCATCTGCCTTCAGCTCAGGTCATGATCCCAGGGCCCGGGGATCAAGCCCTGCATTGGGCTCTCTGCTCAGCGGGGAGTCTGCTTCTCCCTCTGCCTCTCCCTCTGCTTGTGCACTCTCTCTCTCAAATAAATCTTTAAAAAAAAACTTCACTGAGTGAAAAATCAAGGGACAAAATAGTATTTGGAATACATATTAATAGTGGTTACTGGTAAGGAGTGGAGGGATGAATACAGGTTGGGGTATAAGTAAGAGGAAAACTTTAACATTCCAACAGATAGTCTTCAGTGTTGTCTGAATCTTCTCCTGTGGTGTTTTTTTTTAAGCTTTTTGACAGCTTTATTAATACCCTTCATGTACCATACAAGTAACCTATTTAATGCGTACAATTCAATGGCTTTGAGTCTAGTCAGAGTTATGCAATCATCACAGTTAATTTTAAAGAATTTTCATCACCTCAAAAAGAAATCCTGTACCTATTAACTTCCATTTCCCACTCTTGCCCTCAGGCCCTGAGAGTTGCCAATCTACTTTCTATTCTATGGATTTACCTATTCATGATATTCATGTAAATGGAATCATACAGTATGTGGCCTTTTGTGATTTCTTACTGCACTTAGTGCAATGTTTTCAACATTCATCATTACTGTAACATGAATCAAAACTCCACTCACTTTTATGGCTGAATAATATTCCACTGTATGTATATACCACATTTTGTTTATTCATTTACCCTTTGACAGACATGTGGGTTGTTTCTACTTTTTAGCTATTATGAATAGTGCTGCTATAAGCATTTGTGTACATGTAGATTCACGTGTATGCATTACTTTTTAATAAAAACTAGTTTGAATTTTAAAAATTAATGTAGCTACCACAACTATTAGTTGTCCAGAGGAAACCTCCAAAAGATGGTAGAAAAGTGAATAATAGAGTGGGTTTTCTATGGAGAGTTACTGTTCCATCAGCTATTTACAGAATAGAAATTCTGAGAAAGTCTTTAATAGGAAATAGATTTAAACATGTCATTTTTCTTTCCTAAAAGCATATTTCTTAGGATGAATTTGTTAAAAATAAAAGCATCTGCTTTCTTCATATATTGTACTCATGACAATGTTGAACTATACCAAAGCTTTCAGAGCTAAAGTTTTACCTTCCCAATTTACGTTTATGTCCTCAAAAGATAATCCACAATTTAGAGAAGCAGAACTTGAATAGTAAAAATTCTCTTGTTATACAGACTTGCCATGGTTAATTTTATGTGTAAACTTGGTTAGGTCATGGTACTCACGTATTAGCAAAAACACCAGCCTATATGTTGTGAAGGTAATTTTTTTCGATGTGATTAACATTTTAAATCAGCAGACTTTGAGTAAAGCAGATTATCTTCCATAAAGTGAGTAGGCCTCATCCAGTCAATTGAAAGCCTTAAGAGAAAAGACCGAGCTTCCCTGGGGGACAAGGTATTCTGCCTTCGAGACTGCCTTGAGATTCAATCTGCAACATTACCTTTTCCCTGGGTCTCTGAGCTGCCAGTGTACCCTGCAGATTTTGGGTTTGCCAGCCCCTAAAACCATGTGAGCCAATTCCTTAAAATAAATCTCTCAGATAGATAGATAGATAGATAGATAGATAGATAGATAGATGATAGATAGATAGATAGATCTATCTTCTTGGTTTTGCTTCTCTGAATCATCCAGACTAATATAAGACTCAGCAAGTGTTAGTGTTAGAAAGCACTTTACAGATCATTCAAATGAAATCTTATCAATTTATAGTTGAAATAATTGAAGACCAAAGAATTTAAGTGATATATATATACACAGACAGTCCTACAATCAAAGGAGAATAAACTAAGGACTTCCCAGGATGATAATTTATTCTGAAAGTTGTGAAAAGTACATGGGAATAAGGTCACAAAAAATGTCCCCATACCTGTGTGATTAGGAAAGGTGAGAGGTAAAGTAAAATTATCATATTATCATTTAAACATATACAATGTGTTGAAAAACATTCAGTTTTCTAGTTTGCCCAAACTACTTTATAATATAATTATATGGCTCCTGGAGGCTAGTTATAATTGAATTATAGGGTGTCTTGTTCACATTCTAGCTGGTGAAAAAAAAATTGCTCAGCTCTGCTTCGCGGTTCTCTAAACACCAGCTAGAATGCTCATGAGGCAGCTTATAATTCAATTATAACTCCCCTCTGGGAACCATATAATTATATATAAAAGACCTAAGCCATCATATGTTCTCCATTTATTTTTTGTTATGAAAGGATTTGTCTAAAGTCTGATATTAAATTTGAATAGGTCTGAGTCAATTTGCACCTCAAGATTTACCCAGATACTAAGATAATAAAACTGTATTCACCTAGCTGAAAGACACCAGGAGTTGATCTGTTTACCCAAACAAAAAGCCATCATACCCTTATCTCTCTTTGGAGATTACACACACATACACGCACACATGTGCCCGCCTGCAAACACACTTCCCATACATATCCACACTCATGTTATTAATTGAAATTGAAATGAAATAGTATTGTAAACTACTGGCATAATTACTGTGACTCAGATTTGAATAAAAGACTTTAGCACACTGCATCAATTAGTTAATGGTTCAAAAGAGCATATATTCTGTAGAAATAAGGCATGGGGACAATTGATATTGATCTTTATCCAGGGAAACTCTCTCTGCCTCATTCATTTATTCATTTAGTAGACAGTCACTGAGCTCTGTTGTATGCAAGGTATTGTGTTTTCCCCCACTACCCACAGTTTCTTTGGAAAAGCATTTGAGCTTCTGAATTCGCACGTCCATACACATCTCCTCTAGGAGAACACAACTCATTTCTTCAGCAATGAATTCCGAGGTCTGCCACTTATTTAATTCCACAATGATTTCACATACACCCCATGTTTGACAGTGTGCTTGGCTACAGTATGTGGGTAACAATGGAGTTTAGTTGAAGAGTTAAGGATAGCTTATTAGCAGAGGGAAACCAGAGGGTGACAACAAGAATCAGCAAACGTAGTTAAATGTACAGAAGAGATGGGGCACGTCAAAAATGAATATGGAATTAGTATACCAAAAAAGCCACAATTTTGCCTACATGTCCTGAGACTGCATCATGATTCCCCTAATAATTCAACCTTTCAGTGTCTGACCTGTGTTCTCAAGCAATAGAGTAAAGGTTTGGCTACACTATGAAATCAGAATGCAGGGCTTTCAGCTCTGAGACTTACTCACCATGAGATTTGCAGCAAACTAGTTTAACCTGTCCATGCCTTCATATATTCATATGGGAAATGGAGATATTGATCTACAGAATCTATCTCAAAGGGTTGTTGTAAAAATTAAGAGTTAACATTGGAAAAGCACTTTGGGTATGTTTTGGACTGAATGTGTTCTTCTAAAACTCCTATGTTGAATTCTTAACCTCCAATGTGACAATGTTGGGAGGTGGGGCCTTTGGAAGGTGTTTAGGTCCTAGGGTGGAACCCCTGTGAATGGGATTCATGTGTATATAAAAGACCTCAGAGAGCTCTCTTGCCCCTTCCACCACATGAAGCAGGCCCTCACCAGAACCTGAATCTGCTGGCACCTTGATTTTGGACTTCCCAGCCTCCAAAACTGTGAGATACATTTCTGTTATTTAGAACCCACCCAGTCTTTGGTAATGTGAGAGTAGCCTGAATGGACTAAGACAGAAGAGTGCCTGGCACATAGCAAGTGCTTAATAGCTGTTAGCTCTTATAATACTGTTGTTGTCACTGACGTCTTCATAACCTTCATCATCATTATCCTAGTAATATTGACTGGAGACACAAAGGAAATTTACATAAAATTAATATATGGCCAGTTGGAAACTTTTTGACAGAATTTTTTAAGCCACAATGCTAAAAGATGGAAATAGTAACATATGATCAAGAACAGGGTCTGATAAAAAAAAAAAAGAACAGGGTCTGATTAAACTAAACCTAATACAATTTATGAAAGATGTAGAGAGCAAAAAACACAGGAGTGGATGCTTTTACAGGTACATCTAGGGCAAGATTAAAAATGAGTGAATATGAACACTCTAGAGTCAGTGGTGTAATGATGATACTTGTCAAACAAATCCTAAAATCAATAAGTAGATAACCCCTATTTTGCATCTGTCTTTTCTGTCAAAGATATATATATTTTTTTTTTGTCAAAGAGATTTTTGAACTAGAAAGAATAACAGAATCATTAGTAAGAACAAATTGAAGCCCAGGATTCATGAGGAGGTATTGTTAAAAACATACTTCTTGGCCCTCGTGAAAGATTTCTCAGAGCACTGACTTAGCTCTGAGAGTAGAAAGCAGCTAGTATTGTAGTCAGCATAGGCATACTCTGAATATGTCTTGACTAACTTTTCTTTTAAGCAGGCTGACGAAATTGACAGGACAAGGAAATGGGCAGATTTTTTTTTTTTAGTTTAAAACAGTTTATTTTATTTTTTTTAATAAATTAATTTTTAATGGTGTTCAATTTACCAACATACAGAAAAACATCCAGTGCTCATCCCATCAAGTGTCCCCCTCAGTGCCTGTCACCCATTCCCCCCCACCCCCCGCCCTCCTCCCCTTCCACCACCCCTAGTTCGTTTCCCAGAGTTAGGAGTCTTTATGTTCTGTCTCCCTTCCTGATATTTCCCACACATTTCTTCTGAAATGGGCAGATTTAAGTGTTTTGTGTTCAACATAGCACTTTGCAAGGTCTTTCATGATATACTATTAGATGAGTTTAAACAATATATGGTGGTGCAACTGAGTTGACACATAAATAACCATAACAAGGTTTCATTTGGTTGACTTGTATCTAGTTATCTCCTCTCCCTCATCTTATTTAACATTTTTATCCATTCCATGAGTGAAGAAGTTTTTTTTAGAGGACAGAGAACTAGTCAGAAGAGCTAACCTGTTGAATGATACAATCAGGATGCCCCAAATTCATGCCAGGATGTGACTATAAGCCAAATATAACATATTATCATTTCATAGACAGATATATAAAATCCTGCATTGGCATTAAAAATACTACATTAAGCACGTTGTGGGTGAATTGGCTTTAAAATAGCGTATGTATAGAGACTAAAAGATTTTATTTGACTGTAAGCACAATGAGTTGGCAGGATGATGTGGTTGATAAGAGCATAGGCTGTGTAAATGGAAATGTAGACCTTGGAAAGAAAAAAGATACTATTCTTTTTTAAAAAAGGTTTTATTAATTTATTTGAGACAGGGAGAGAGAGAGAGAGAGAGAGAGAGAGAGAGAGAGAGAGAGAGAGAGAGAGAGAGAAAATGCACAAGCAAGGGGAGGGGCAGTGGGAGAGAGAAGCAGATTCCCTGCTAAGCAGAGAGTCTGATTCGGGACTCGAAACCAGGACTCTGGGATCATGACCTGAGCCCAAGGCAGCTACTTAACTGAGCCACCCAGGTGCCCCAAAAGACACTATTTTTGATGTGATTTGGGACTATACTTAAAGTGCTGTATTCAACTATGGGCTCCTCCTCTTAAAAAGACCACAGACCAAATAGTGTGTGTCGAGAAGGACTAGGATAGCTGAATGGCATAAAGATTCCTGCCTGTGTTTAATGGCCAATTGTCAAGGAAGTTGTGCAAGGACACAAAACAATAGGAACAGATGACTTGCGTAGAAGGATTCTTCCAAGCCTGAATCTGTGCCTTAAAGAGGGCAAACTGGTAGGGAACTGGGACCTAAGGAACACAGGAGTTGTTAAAGGATTATGAGTATTCCATGGATAAATTTGGGGGGATCAACTTTTCTTTGAAACTCAGATGGTCTGGGACTACCTTCCCCCTTTCCATCTCCTACTGGATTCTAGTCCAGAGTCCTTTGCACAATAAGCCTGATTCAGAGCCTAGCTATTTATGCTAATAAAAGGAAGCAAAAAATTAGCGGCAAATTTTATTGTCCTTCATTATTGTTCTCTTTATTTTTTCTATTTTTTATTTTTTATTTTTTATTGTTCTCTTTAAGTTGCAATCTCCAGTGAGCTGACTGCAATAGGGAACATTTTGCAGTACTGAAATGCTCACTGAACTGAGAGAATACTAAGGTTATATAAAACCTGCATTAGTCCATTTTCTTGGATTTTTTTCTCAATTTTATAATCTGAAGAAGGAAGTCACATTAAGTAGTCTCTAAAATCACTTTAAGAATAAAAATATACTATAATTTTATCACAATTATGTTACTTTTTAAAGAACACTTCAGTTTTTTCAAAGACAATTTAAAAAAAACATAAAAATATGTCATCATTTGATTTAGTGAATTAAAGTGAATTAAACTGAATGAAATATTGCCATGCTACATATTCAGTCCAGACTCTAAGTTAGATAATTCAGGCAAACACAGTTTTATTTCCAGTTCTAAATGCTTTAGATATTCTCTTATTTGGTGTTTGATTGGTTTGTTTAAACATAGGTCCAATTTTAAAACATTAGTTCAATTTCATAGAATCTCACACAGTTCTTCTTTAAAGAGCTGCCTCCTAGCATAGCAAATGCCAGATCAAGCAAAAAAGGAACTTGCAGCCAAATCCAATGCTTGGGAGAGAAGGTCAGAGGCCCTTCTTCACTCACAGAAGAGGAGTGAGTCTGGGACTCTCTGGTATGAATTTCCTCAAGCAGAGTTTCTTCAAATTAGAATGGCTCCTTCTAGCTTTTGATTCAATTTACATATTTGATTCTAAATATGTCACTTATTTAAAAGGCAAAAATACCTGGCATAGGAAAAAGTGAAAGGCCCAAACCTGTAGTATTTATAGATACAATTTAAGGCATAAATGCTTCATTTTCAGTGACTTCCAAATATAATTTTTCTCAGAAGTAGAAATGGCAGGTCAGAGAATCACTGTTCACTTCTCTCTGTAATAGTACATTGGTTTGCAGAAACGCACAGCAAATGTTAACAGATCATTCTTGCCTCAACACCCCCAAAGAAAGGGTTAATTTTCCTTAAACTCCAAGTCAAGGGGCCTGGGAAAAAATCCAATCTCATCAAAAATCCTGTGACATGAGTAGCTTCCCAGCATTATAAACCACTAGCTCCCAAAGTAACATTGGTGTTCAAATAGATTTCAGCTTACTATGCTGGAGCCTTCCAAGTCCCTTCCAAGGGACATTTTGCCAGAGACTCTAGGAGAGAGAGATCCTATTTGTTGACAGGGAGGGGGAAATGTATAGTTTATCTTTTTTTTTTTTTATAAGGGTTTTTTTTTTTAATTTTTATTTATTTATGATAGTCACAGAGAGAGAGAGAGAGAGGCAGAGACACAGGCAGAGGGAGAAGCAGGCTCCATGCACTGGGAGCCTGATGTGGGATTCGATCCCGGGTCTCCAGGATCGCGCCCTGGGCCAAAGGCAGGCACCAAACCACTGCGCCACCCAGGGATCCCAATGTATAGTTTATCTAATGAAAGTTTTCCCTATTGCTCTCCTCTGTTTTAGAAAGCATTCATCTCTGCTCCTCATTTGTTGGGTTCCACTTGATCTACTGCATCACTTATCTGGGCTTTCCATAACTGAAATTCGGTCAGTCATCTAAAGGAATGCCTATTCAAACACTATTGGTGAGGCAGGCAAACCAACTTCTATCATGTCTGAGCTACATAGCAGGCCATTGCTTTCTTAATACTTCTAGAGTTTGAAATGGCTTCTCTAGGTGGTTGTCCTGCGTTTTTTCAGAAAGAAGTTGTTTTTACTTTCAAACTTTTACCTAAAAGTAAACTAAAGAAACTGACTTCAGGCTCCCAGTCAACACTTCACTTTTCCTCCTCATCCTTTTTCTCCATTGTTTTAGAGAATAAAAGTTGGTTTGGAAGTATCCTATACTTTTCTGGAAATCCCAGTGAAAAGTTGATTCAGAATTGACCTGCAACGCTTTGGAAGATGCATGTGCAAAGGAAGAGTAAGAACTAACATTCTAGTACCATACAGTAAAATGCACATAATTTTAAATAAAACACTCTCTGATTTGTGTTATTGAGCAAAGAAAGACAAACTATTAATATGCCACTGACGTGGAAATGATCACAACTGCTATGTGATTCAGTGAGACTTAGGAGCTGTCCTGGGAGAGGCAAGCTAGAATGAAAAGAAGTGGTAATGGTAGTCTGACAACGTTCAGGATTTTCGTCTAGGACAAATACGCTATCAATTGTCCCAGTGCCTCCCCTCAACCCCAGTTAGACCTGTTCAGTGTTCTGCTCCATGATAGATATAGAAAAGATCCAGAGAAAAATGAATGGAATAGGGAACAGCCAAAAAGTATTCTTAAGCATCTTCAACCTGGAAAGACAAAGGAAATCTAACAAATGAAGTTATAGACTGAATGAATCACATTTTGGAAAGGTAAAATAAGGGAACATCCCATGAAATTGGCAAATGAAGTTTATACATCATTTATACATTAATTTTTTCCAAATATGTTAATCTAGGGGAAAGAAATATAAACAAGACATGGTATTTAACCTCAAAAGTTCACATGCTAGCTGGGCAAATGATATAAAAGATTTAAAAGAGGCATGGGCTAGGGGTATAAGAACATATTAGAGCTCAGTTTTCTGAGGGAAGGAAGTGGGTATGAAGAGGAGCGTATGAATATTTGACAAGAAAGAGGGCATTTGACCTAAGTCCTGAACAAGTTCTTCAAAGTTCACTGGTCTCAGAAGGAAAGAAGACTATTTCAGAAGAGAGAAAGCATTCACCAGCAAAGGCATGAATGGAGACAAAATAACTTGTTCAAGGAACAAAGAAAGGCCCAGGGAGGTTGGAGTGTAGCCTGCAACTAGAGAAATAATAAGAATTAAAACCAAAGGTGGGCAGAGCCTTAAATGCCATGATGAGGAACTTGTACAGTATCTTGTAGGCTCCATCTTCTGGAGACTGAGTCTACTTGTTAAGGTTCAGGGGAGTGAAAATGAGTTCCAACAGGAGGACATGCTTAACTGTTTTTTTAAATATCTGAGGGGTTATGGTATGGCAAGGATTAGAGGTACTCTGTATGGCTCAAACCAGTAGATGGATGTATTTGAGCTCAGTATGAAGAGCCAATGGGGGCAGTCATGGGTGGAATGGGCTGCATCAGAAGTTCTACAGATGAAAAAAAATAAAAAAAAAAGAAGTTCTCCAGATGGTCTCAGTCACCTAATGGAACGCTGTAGAAGAGATTAAAATATTATAGTATCTATCTATATATACATATGGAGAGAGAGAGAGAAAGAGAGAGAAAAGGTATTAAACTAGACAACCTTCCACATCCCTTCCAAAAGGGATTCTACTAACTCATCTACAAAAAAGCTCTTCCTATAGATGGAAAGTACATGTATCTCCTGCTCTTTCTTCTTCACTCCACACGCTTTAACTTCCTTTATCCATTTGCATATATACCTTAAACTTACATTATATGTTAATTATATCTCAATAAAGGTGGGAAAAAAACAGTAACAATAGGCTTTACCTTCATCTTTTCAGTTGATTTCTTCTGGACGGCATCATGTAGTCAGCCCATGTTCCTAACCAAATCTGGCACGGAAAACTGAGCGTACTACTTCCCCAAAAAGCAACCAGATTCCTCTGTTACTAATTAGGATTCTACATACAGTAAAACCTTAATTAACTGAAGCCCAACCAATGAAGCATTTTACTTCATGTTCTATATTCAACTTTTATGAGAAAAAGAAACATGGTGACTAGGCAAGAAGATATCTTAAAAACAAACTCAGTCCCAAGAAGTGGTCTGGTCCAATATAAATTAATCATAATCTCCTACTTTTTTCGTAAAATAAGAACTAATTTCAGAATGATAAACTTGAGGCCCTGAAAAAATATTCCAAATACTAAAGTAAAATTCAATTATGTTCACTAAACTGTACTTATTAAGGTAGTAAAATGAAGTAGTTTTATAAAATGTTCCAACCACAAAGACTGAAATAAAAAATAGCTGTGCTACTTAATTTTTTAAAAGCCTCAATTAGCATCCCCTTTCCTAAGCATCTAGTTAATCAAGACTTTTTTTATATTATAGAACCATGTCATTCACTATTACACGTGAAACAAAAGGGAATATTTCATTTTTACCTTCATACCTACTACTGACATGGCACCTAGGAGTTCAATGCATATTTGTTGACTGAATTAATAATACAGAAGTTTTAGTTATTATTATTGATATTATTATTATTTAGTTATTATTGTTATTATTACATCAGTAGCCACATCCTCTCTTTTCATCTTCACAAAGTTGCTAGCTCTGGGGATGCCTGGGTGGCTCAGTTGGTTAAGTATCCAACTCTTGGTTTCAGCTCAGGTCGTGACCTTGGGGTCCTGAGATTGAGCCATAAGTTGAGCTGTGTGCTCAGCAGGGAGTCTGCTTGCCCCTCTCCCTCTGCTCCTTCACAAGCTCTTTCTCTCTCCCTCTGTCTCTCTGTCCCTCTGTCTCTCTCTCTCTCTCTCTCAAATAAATAACATCTTTAAAATAAAAAGTTGCTAGCTCTGTAGTCATATATTGCTGTCAGGTCATACAAATAAGCTACATAATTATAAATATACTACATATGGTATTATGTGCATTCATTGTATTAGACTATAGGATATTAAAACCAAAAGGAATCTTGAAGGTCATCTAATTTAACCACGTAATTTTACAGAGGCAGAAACTAAGATGCAGTGAACTTAAGTGACTTGTTAAAGGTCATACAGCTTGTTAGTGACAGAGGCAGGGCTAAAACATTGGTATTTCTCTCTCTTGGTCCTGTGATTTTTCTTCTACAACAAACTGGCTCTGTTTTTTATAGTCAAGTAGGAAACGGATATACATTTTTTGTGCTGAAACAAAAAGTTGCTCAGAAATGTCATTCCATTTTGACACTAGAATTTTCAGGCACAAAAAAGGCTGGTTTTCCACTCCTTTGCTGGAAAGGTATCTTGTGTATTTATTTTATATCCTTGCTACTCTAAAATCAAACTGATGATCTTTTAAAAGACAATAAAAGGAGGAATATTATGGCCTACATTTATCTACCAGTAGCAGCCATGCAGGAATTCCCACCTACTATTACTTGTCAGTAATTTATAAGAGTACCTGTTGGACACCAAGACATAAAGAGATGCTTTGTGTGACCAAACTAAGAACTTCTGACTTCATTTTTAAGATGTCATAATTCTTGGTAATGAATTGCCCACACAGGGAGTGTCACGGAGTGAAGTTTGGGACTGTAGTATTTAAAGCTTTGCAGAGCTATAATGAACAAAAAGGCCCTTAGAAGTCCAGGAAAGAAACTGCAAGGCAACATTGGTAAACCTTCCAAATCTGATGGAATCTTCTATGCCACCTTGATTTTGTATCTCACTTGGTTTTGAACATTCTGAATGTTATGTTATGTTCATAGTGCTATGTAAGGTCTTTTTATGACAAAGGAGGAGGTTTTTGGTCATTTGCCATATGATCACATTGACAGATATCTCTAAAAGGAAGTTTCAAAGACTACAGTCTGGAATGACAAGCTAAAGTGAACCTGAACAATAAAAAAAAGTTATTCCTGGTAAACAAGCCTCAATAGGGAAGGATTCATGAGCTGCTAGTCTACATAAGTATCAAATAGTTTGGATCAAACCTTGCGCATCATACTGATGGCACAAGACAGAGGGCAGGAAAATTAGCTTGCTGTATGCTGTCAATCCTCTAAAGCACTCAATAATCTATGTGGACATGGAGGGACAATTTAACAGAAAAAAGCTGATAGCTCACAAAAACATTAAGAAAAGCAACAAAGAATAATCCCATTTCTTCAGTTTGTGAACTATAGTGTCTATGGTCTCTGGGAAAATAGGATATATTGATGAAGAAGAGATGAAAAGCATTCTAAAACTTAATAAATGATCACCTAAAAAAATCACATAATTACTTTGCTGTTATGGCCAATCATAAAGTACACCTGAAAAAATAAAAATGCAATTTCAATTTCCTTGCTCTTTTATGTTTATATAATCAAAAATGATAGCATAGTTTTTTAATTTACACCTCAGAAAGGCCATTTGAGGAAAAATGGGCTTTCATAACTCTAATCCTTCATGGGTACATCTTTTTCCCACTTTTATAATGACGATTAAAACTCAAAATGACTTACCTGTAATATTTTTCATTTCTGTATCTGTTGATTGTCAACACTGGTTTTTCTGAGTCACTGAAGGTGTGTGGGTAGGAAAATGAGCAGTCATCATTTTCAAAATAAATCATACTAGGGACAGTGGGCAGGAAGGACTAGTGGCTGCTGAGGTTCCTGTTCGGTTTATCACTTCAAGGTCTACCTTGTGCATTTTTACTTCATTAATCAATAGTCAAACACTTAATAAGTTCCTTCTAAGTCAAGGAACATCACTCACCAGGCCCCATCCCTGCAGACCTGAGTTGCAGTAGAATATTGCCACAACAGATTACTGAAATGCTTGACAAACTGGCTTATAATGTTTCATTCTTACCCTGTCAGGTAAAATTTAGAAGAATTAGGATTGACATCAAAGGCATTTCTGAAAAGGTCATGATCTTATCACATCACTTAGATTAAGCACTGTAAGAATTTGCTTCGAGTTGGTTGGGAAATCTTTAAAATTCTAGACAACTTCAAGAAGACATTCAGAGTTCTCCCCCAGCGACCTCACTGAATTTGTTGGAAAGCTCGAGGGCATAATGTTGACAGGGCTGCTTACTTAAATAACTCATAAGACTGGAAGGCAGCTTAGTCAGTGCTTACAGGATTCCATGAGCAGCCAGAGAAAAGATAGTCAGCTGGATCACCATTTTTTTTTCTTTACCTACAGGTCTCCACAACACCATATTTACCTTACATGCTGCCAAGCCAGTTGCTCTGGGCCTGGCCTTTCTAGCTTACCTGCTCAGACACAAAACTGATCTCATATAAGTTACTGCTGAGGCACCTGTCATACAACACCACCCACACCACCCTGCACGCTAGCACTTCCCATCACCTAAGCTCTTCCTGACTCAGCCTCTACAGGTTTGGGATTGGCAACTGCCAGCTGATAAAACAAGCTCTGATCACCTGGGGCCTCTACCACTTGAACCTCCTCTTCATTTCTACCCAGTCATCAATAATGTTAGGTGTCAGCCCTGGGCCCACCACCAGTCCTTTTCCAGTCTCAGGTCTGATTCCAGCAGTTTCTTATCTACCAATAGCCCCTCATATAAACTCCATACTCCAGTCCACTCTAGAGCAACACTAATTACACCAGGCCTATTTCTCACCCAGGCTCCTGCTCATTGCTATTTCACTATCCTTCCTTCTTCCCTTCCTCACCCTCCAGCCAAACCCTCCAATGCCCCATTACTAAAGATCCCCTGCCTTCAGAAGGCCTTTCCTGAGTGCTTCAACTATAGTAAAAGCTACCATTTACTAGGCATATATGACTTGACACTTTTTTTTTTGACTTGACACTTTGATCACACTACCCTTTTGTTGAGATATAATCTACACACCATAAAACATACCTATTTTTAAAAAAGATTTTATTTATTTATGCATGAGAGACACACAGAGAGAGGGAGAAAGGCAGAGACACCGGTAGAAGGAGAAGCAGGCTCCATGCAGGGAGCCCGACGTGGGACTCGATCCTGGGACCCCAGGATCATGACCTGGGCTGAAGGCAGCACTAAATCCCTGAGCCACCCGGGCTGCCCAAAACATACCTATTTAGAATGTACAATTCAGTGATTTTTAGGTAACTTACTGAGTCATGCGACGACAACCACAAACCAATTTTGGAATATTTACATCACCCAAAAGCTTCTCTTTGTTCCCATTTGTAGTCACTACCCATTCCCACTTCTAGTCCCTGGCAAACACTAATTTATTATCTGTCTCTACAGGTTTGCCTTTTCAGGAAAATGATGTATGAATAGAATCATACAATACGTTGTTTTTTACATCTGGATTCTTTCACAGCATAATGTTTTTGATATTCATCCATGTTGTACCATGTATCAGAGCTTCATTCCTCTTTATGGCTGAATAATATCCACTGTGTGGATATATGACATTTTCCTAATCCATTACCAGTTGATGGACATTTGGGTTGTGTCTGCTTTTTGGCTATTAGGAATAAAACACTGTTATGAACATTCAAATATAAGTTTTTGTGCGTACATATATGTTTTTATTATTCTTGTGTATCTACCCACGAGTAGAATTGTTCAATCATATGTATGGTAAATTCATGTTTCACTTTTTTAGATAGCATCTACTATATATATCTTACAGTTATATATATATATATATGTATATATATATATATATGACAAATGCAACTTAAAATTCACCTATTTCAAGTATACAATTCAATGGATTTTAGTATATTCAGTGTTGTGCAACCATTACCATAATCAATTTTTGAATACTGTCACTACCCCTAAAAGAAACTCCACACCGTTGCATCCATTATTGACAATCTTAACAGGATCCTTATACATTAGGTATTACATCTCTAGTTTTACAGATAAAAAAAAAAAAACAGAGGCTCAGCAAAGCCAAATACCTGATAAGCATCAAAGCCTGCATTTGAACCCAATCTATATGACTCCGTAGATTACAGTATTTCCATATCACCATCATCCACGTTGTCACTAATCCTCAGAGTCCCCCTTCTCTGAGAGCATTCTATAGTGCTTACTTGATTTCCTGTTTATGTCTCTCATTTAGTACTTAATCATCAACTTCCTTATTTATTTCTTACATCTCAAAAATACCTTGTATCTGGGGCACCTGGCTAGCTCAGTTGGAGGAGCATGTGACTCTTGGTTTTGGGATTGTGAGTTCGAGCCCCACATTGGGTGTAGAGAATACTTAAATAAGCTTTAAAAATACCTTATATCTTACGTTAAATTATAAAGTGAGGAAAAGTAAGAAGTGTATAATTCATTTGACTTCTCAGTCCTGAAAAGTACTATAAAACGACCTCAATATTTTTTAATGAAAAGTTATTCCTTATTATTAACCTAAATATCTACTCTTATTAAAGTCAATTTTCTATCTTTTCAATATAGCATGAGCAGCTGAAACTCCATCATTTTTTATTTTATTTATTTTTTATTTTTTTAATAATAAATTTATTTTTTATTGGTGTTTAATTTGCCAACATGCAGAATATCACCCAGTGTTCATCCCATCAAGTGCCCCCCTCAGTGTCTGCCACCCAGTCACCCCCACCCCCCACCCTCCTCCCCTTCCACCACCCCTAGTTCGTTTCCCAGAGTTAGGAGTATTCCATGTTCTGTCTCCCTTTCTGATATTTCCTACCCATTTCTTCTCCCTTCCCTTCTATTCCCTTTCACTATTATTTATATTCCCCAAATGAATGAGAACATATGTTTGTCCTTCTCCGATTGACTTATTTCACTCAGCATAATACCCTCCAGTTCCATCCATGTCGAAGCAAATGGTGGGTATTTGTCATTTCTAAGGGCTGAGTAATATTCCATTGTATACATAAACCACATCTTCTTTATCCATTCATCTTTTGATGGACACCGAGGCTCCTTCCACAGTTTGGCTATTGTGGACATTGCGGCTAGAAACTTCGGGGTGCAGGTGTCCCGGCGTTTCACTGCATCTGTATCTTTGGGGTAAATCCCCAGCAGTGCAATTGCTGGGTCGTAGGGCAGGTCTATTTTTAAAACTTCCAGAGTGGCTGCACCAGTTCACATTCCCACCAACAGTGTAAGAGAGTTCCCTTTTCTCCGCATCCTCTCCAACATTTGTGGTTTCCTGCCTTGTTAATTTTCCCCATTCTCACTGGTGTGAGGTGGTATCTCATTGTGGTTTTGATTTGTATTTCCCTGATGGCAAGTGATGCAGAGCATTTTCTCATGTGCTTCTTGGCCATGTCTATGTCTTCCTCTGTGAGATTTATGTTCATGTCTTTTCCCCATTTCATGATTGGATTGTTTGTTTCTTTGGTGTTGAGTTTAATAAGTTCTTTATAGATCTTGGAAACTAGCCCTTTATCTGATATGTCATTTGCAAATATCTTCTCCCATTCTGTAGGTTGACTTGTAGTTTTGTTGACTGGATCCTTTGCTGTGCAAAAGCTTCTTATCTTGATGAAGTCCCAATAGTTCATTTTTGCTTTTGTTTCTTTTGCCTTCGTGGATGTATCTTGCAAGAAGTTGCTGTGGCCGAGTTCAAAAAGGGTGTTGCCTGTGCTCTCCATCACATTTTAGAGTCACCTCACCCCAGAACCATCTACATTTACCTGGAATTAACTGCTCTAGCCAACATGTATATAGTTTGTACTGTGTAGACTTTTAGATTTTTACGTTCTACCTGAACTTGGACTTGTTCTCTAGAGCTTAATGTAAATATGTTAGATTTTGTCTTCCCAAATTGATAAAAAGCTTCTCATGGGCAAATACCATGTCCTTTTGTCTTGGATCCCCCGTGTTAACCAACAGAGTGATGAATAAAGAGCATGTTTCAAAGAAATGCTTCTTCCAGTGTTTGAGTACCATAATTATGAAGGATTCTCTAATACTGATATGATTTTTCTCTGGAGGGTGGAGCTGGGCATTTTTCTGTGTGCTGAGGCTGCTGCTATGTGCTGTGTGCCATTGGGAAAATTGTTGCCTGGCACTGGCCTCTCTTTTGCCATCTGTAGCATGGGTATGGTCTGAATGGGAAAATCCCAGCAGAGGAAAATCCCACTCCTGAATCTTTTCAATATTCTTACTGAAAGTTCTCAGTCATACATTCAGCAGTTTCAACATTCAATCATTTTTGCCTTCATATGAATGATGTGCTTATTCTAAAATCTTTTACCACCTTCCTTCAGTCATTTTTATTGACCTGGGCCAGTTTTCTTTCACCTTCTTATAGCAAATAAGTATGTAATATCTTTCACTCAACTTGAGATGCCTTTGTCATCCTTATCACGCTTGAACATTTCACAAATATTTTCTCATGTCTAGAACTCTTTCTTTCAAAGGACAATCTGCTCTCCTAGAGTCCCTCCTCAGGACACATCCTATAGCAGCTTTCCTACCTCATTAAGTTTGTGTTTGCATTTTCCTTTTCTGCTAGTTTTTTTCTTTAGAAAAAAAGTGAGACAGAAATATGACTCATGGACATTAAATGCTGCCATATTTCAAAAGAAATGAGGCATTTTCTCATTAACTGATAGAGAAATGAGCATAAACTTTGATAAGGAATAAAATAATTGGAAGGAATGGGAAGTTTTCCATAATTTTCATCCAAAGAAACTATTTAAACAGACTATTTTATTTTTAAACAGCACCTTACTTTATATATAGTCCTGCAAGTACCTAAACTAGCATGTTAATTTCAAAATGTTATTAGATAACATTTATACAGTTAATAATAGATCTTGTTGCCATGGAACCTAAACTGAATTTTCTAGCTCTGAGAGTTGATTTTTCAGCAATTAAGCCCTTAGCTCTAATGTTTCATTAACAGATTTTTTATATGAATGTAATTATTTGGATGAGGATATTGCAAACATTTTCTAGTTTGCAAATGATACTCAAATTGGAAGAAAAGAAAATGATGAAGGATCTGTAATCAAAACTTTAAAGATACATATTATTTAGGTGACAGAATCAATATAAAGCAAAATATATTCTCATATTAAGGACTCTTGGGAATAAGAAAATACATTTACAGTTCCTCCTACACTCTCATCTACCACCACCGTCTACTCCTAGCCTTGACCAATTCCTCCACCCATCATACACTCTCTCATAAGAATAGTAAGGAATGGAAATAATCAGGAGAGAAGGGAAAATCCCTTGAAACTATTGGCCCCAAGCAAAGTAGAACTATGAGATTATCAGTGGTTTAATAATCTGCTGGTACCAAGACTATAAACCAACTAAAGTAATCCTGTTTATGTCCAAGATGCTCATTATAGTACATCTAGACTTGGACCAAGCAATATTGATCATTCTCTTTCTGTTCTGCACCACTGCTTCAGAGTAGTACTTACTAATTAAAATGTTGATAGCTAACCTAAGTGTGAAATCAGATGGAGAAATACAATGTTTTCATATTTGGATTATTCTCACTGAATGGGAAATCAGAAATGCATCATCATAACTTATACCTATGAAGAAAAGGAGGACAAATCCCGGGACATAATAACAGAGGATGTGTAGTCTTGGACTAGCAGTAACTAGAGACTTTGGAGGAAATGATCAACTCCTGTGGTTCTAAGAGACAGGAGCAGCAGCCTGGCAGGGAAGCAGCAGAGGATAAAGTCTCTTACAAAGGAGCTTTAGATTTAGATTTAGTCTTTCTGTACAAGCCTGGGTTCTGAATTCCAAGTTGTCACATGGTTAATGAGAGGCAGAACTGTTATGGGAACTCAATTCAGCTGTTTTAGCCAAGAATCACATTTCAGATTGTTAAAAAAGATATGAGCCAATGAAGTATTTGTAATTTGAGAGTAATCACTTTGAATCCTAATTGAATAACCTGAAACTTGTTACTAACTCTCTATGAGTTTCAGTTTTCCAATTCATAGAATTATTGTGAAGAACAAAAGAGATGACATAAAGTGTCTAAACACAGTAAAATAGGTACTTGATAAATAGTTTTATTATAATTAGTATTAATTATTGGTGAGAAAATATGTGCTTTCCATTTACCCCACCTCATTACCCACTGCTTATGGATGGCAGTGTTTCTTAATTGCTCTTTCCATTTTTTAATTTATAATGCACTTCTTGGTAGCTGCATCTGCGAACAAAATCTATAGTGATGATGGCAAACATACAGAAATAATCATGTACTGAAGGAAATAAACAGAAAATAAAAGATATTGTCCCCATACTTAAAATGTGTTTGTAGTCCAGCTAGGAAGATAAAACATGTGCACTGCCATGAAATGGTTTAGCATGTAACCTCATTAGTAAGATTATCCAAAATACTTTGAATGCTTAGAAAGGGTTCACAAATTTGCTGGTCATTAGTTTCAGCTGTTTTACATATACAAACTCATGTATTACCCACAATAATCCCATAAATTAAGGGCTATTATTATTATTCCCATTTAATAGATGTAAAAACTAATACCAGGAGCTTACATGGATTCTCAAAAGTCACTCATAATATGTGGCAGGCAGGATTCAAATCTTTCCTAAGGTCCATGCTCTTAAATGCCTTGCTCTACTGCCTCTCATGCCAATCAATCACGTACCAGAAAAATCAAGGATTGTAGGTTAAGAATAAAAAACTAAATGATCATAAACAGAGAAAGAGTGAACAATATACAAAGCAATAAATGCCTTTTAACAGAATAAAAATGTTTCATTCATTAAAAGGGTGGATCACACTGAAAAGGCCAACAAACCAGGGACACTGTCACCACCAATTTCTGGTTTACTTGCTGAAAAGCAAGATATCTGAGGATACTCAGTAGCATCTGAATATATTGTCTATTTCAACCTCTACTTATCAGAGGCCTTTTCTGAGGAAGGACCATTTTTGCAATAAAATATGCTGGTCATATTGGAACAATGTATTTAAAAGCCACATTTTAATCTCAATAATCATAATGAAAATCTTTCTGTATATTACAAGTATTTCTGATAAACAATATGCAATTTATATTGAATGATTTTTTATTTTGTCCAAATTTCATTTCTAATGGTTGCTTATGTTCTGCCACAAACATTTCTCAGATAAACTCTTAGTTGTGGGAACACTTTCTTGACATTATTTCTCCATTGTCCTATTCATTCAAACAGGCTACAATAAAATGCCATTATGTGATCTTTCATGGGACTGAGAAAAGAAAACATCATAAAAAGGAGAATGATAAAAGTAAGATATATTGCTCCATGGAGACTTTCTTCAGAAGCTCTCTTTGTAGTAGACAGCTGTGCACTCACATCTGTTTCAGGGCAACATGGAGACTATAAGGGATCGTGTGCAGCATTCATGTTTTTATAACCCCATTTGCCACCCCCAAATCCTTTCTTTACACAGTGTGTTAACATAACAGTACCACTTGAGGCTGAGATGAGAAGCAGGTGTAATCATGGCGGGCATCCCTCACTTATTTGAGACTCAGATCACTGAATGCCCCAGCTCTACTACATTTTCTAGAGCCCAGATAAGTTTCCTAGCTCAGTGCTATTCAGTTTGGTTCATTGAAAGCAGCACCAGGATCAGCGTCACCTAGAAGCTCATAAAAAATGCAGAATCTCAAGCCCCAATCCCAGACCTACTGAATGGGGATCTGCATTGTTAGCAAGATCCTCTGGTGATTCCTGTGCACATTCAAGTTTGAGAAACATTGCTCTAGAGAGGATGAGATGTAAAACTGAGAACAAAAACCACAGAAGTATAAAAACAGGCATATTTACCAAGCATCAACATAACTTACCTATGAGTCTCATTAACTCCATTTCTGTCCTCACTTTGTTGGGAGGAAATACCAGCTTGATGGAGATCAATACTAGCTCAGTTGTAGAAGACTGTTTACCTTGATTATCATCAAAATCAGTATTATCAAACACTGATACATTTATTCAGTATTATATACAAGGCATCTTGTTAGATATTTTCCATCCATCATCACTTTAATCCTCACATCTAGCCCGTGAGTTCAGTACTTTCCTTCCCTGTTTTACAGATGGGAAAACCGGGACTCAGAAAGAGTATGTTGCGTAAGTCACATAGCTAAAGGTGGCAAAAATAAAGCCACGTCTGTCTGACTTTGGAACCTGAGCTCATAACCACTTACTGCTTTTCTGATGTTTTCTCTACTTTGACTCCAGGCTTTCTTTTCTGCCACAACACGAATGCACTTCCCTTCCATATCTACTCTGTGTGAGAGACATTTTCCCAATAGGCTCAAAAATTTCTATCCAAGGCTTCAGCTCTACCTGTATGTTCTCCAGAGATATTTAACCTCACTCCTGAGGGTGTCCCTGACTCTGATCCTCTCCTGCTCCCTGATCCCCCACACATATCCTAAATACTCATTTTCTCTGTCTTCTGGCTTAACTGGAGAACTTTCACTTAACTGTTGTTAGATTTGTTCTTTGTAAACCTTAATGTTTTTAATCTATCTTTCTGGGCAATGCTTTTTTTGTCCTATTGCTCTCATTAGCCATGTAACTTTTCATTTGAAGATCTATAGGGACAGTAGTTTTATCTATCTGATCCTCCCCTATATCCCCAGAGTTTAGAATAGTGACTAGCATATAATAAACACTCAGAAATATTTGTGAACTGAATACATCTTGGCGAGGATAATTTCTATGGAATGCATATTTGCTGGACCCCTTCTTATCTCATCTAATCACAAATTTTAAATAGTATGTATCCAGTCTTCAGATTAAAATTTCAACTCTGATCTCATCTTGAACTTCTATAACCTTCTCTACACTCATTCCCTAGATTATCTCATCTAATCACAAAGTTTAAATTATTATTATTATTTTTTATTTATTTATGATAGTCACACACAGAGAGAGAGGCAGAGACACAGGCAGAAGGAGAAGCAGGCTCCATGCACCGGGAGCCTGACGTGGGACTCGATCCCGGGTCCCCAGGATCGCGCCCTGGGCCAAAGGCAGGCGCCAAACCCCTGCGCCACCCAGGGATCCCTAATCACAAAGTTTAAATAGTATGTATCCACTCTTCAGATTAAAATTTCAACTCTGATCTCATCTTGAACTTCATAATCATGAATCCAACTGCATACTACTAATCACTACTTGGTTATAGAACAGGCATGTCAAATTTAACATGTTCAAAATCTGTCCCTTGATTTCCCTCCCCAACTTTCCACTCCCTCATAACCCCACCTCTATAAATAGCATTACTACTTACCCAGTTACTCAGACCAAAAACCTTGATGCCCTCCCTAGTTCCTCTTTCTAAACTGTAAGGGCCTAGGGGAGGCCCCCCAAGATGGGCCACTTTGGCATGATGATTATCGTGCATTAATAAGCAACCAAACCCCAGCAGATTCAGGAAAAGCTCTTACCTCCTTCTCAACTGCCCAAACTTAAATAGGAAAGGAGAGCCTGTGCCAAGAAGAAAGCTATCCACAGAGTTTCTTCTTTACCTAAGAAGCCTGTGTGGATAACAGGGCCACCTTTGTTTTCTCTCACCTTCCTGCTAATGGTGTTCCTCCCCTTTGTAGACCCTGATCCTTAGCCCTCTCTTTAGCTCCAAATGTCATCCAAGCCTCATGTTGCCTGTCTTGAAATTTCCTGCCTGTGTAGATTCCCCTTATGTAAGAAACTAACTTGGATTGTCTCCTGTTGATCTGCCTCAAGTTAATTTAATTCTTAGTCCAGTTAGAAGCTTGGACTTAGGGAACTTTCTTCCTTTCATCTCCAGAGCCAGTCAATTACCAAGTTATACCAGGTCTACCTTCAAAATGTCTTCTAAATCTAGTTACACCTCACCACCTTCACCACTCCCACTCTTGGCCACACCACCATCAATCAGCCTGCACCCAGACTATGACAAAACTTTTGAATTAGTCTCATTGTTTCAAGTCTCACCTCCCTAAAATTTCTTTCTACCCAGCAACCAGTGTAATCTTTCTAAAACATAAAACAGACCATCTAGCTCCTCTGCTCAGAAGCCTCCAATGGCTTTCAATCAAATTCAAAATGAAACAATTTCTCCACCATGGCCTACAGAGCCCCATACAACCTGCCCCTGCCTCCCTCATATCACTAAACTCTAACCCTATTGGTTTGCTTTCTGTTCTTCTAGTACTCCAAGCTTAATACTATCTCAGGGCATATTCACTTACTAACCCATCTATTTGGAACGCCACTCCACTCTCCACCTGCAGGTTTGTATGGCTGGCTCCAGCACATGCTTTCTGCCTCTATTCAAGTACCACTTCCTCAGAGAGAAGACCCTTGACCAGCACAGTTAAAATAACACTCCAGCTGTACTATACTATTCTTTAGTCCCTTGTATTGGTTTATTTTCCTTATAAATTTATCCCCACCTAACACATTAGATATGTATTTGTTCACTTATCTGTGTGTCTTCTTAGAAAGCAAGCTCCATGAAAGCAGGAACTTAGTAGATCTTAATGTTGTCTCCTTGGTGCCTACAACACTATCTCTGGCACGTGACAGGCTTGCCAAAAGTATTTGTTGACTGAATGAATGGTAATGACACCACCTATGCCTTTGAAACCTTCCTCATTTCTCTTCTCAAGCCAAATGAGTATGTGTAGCTTTCGTCTTTCATAAAGCTCAACATTTCTTGGGATCTTTTCACCAACATTCAGTTTCCTGCTGAACAAATGATTCATTCTACTTCTTGGTCTACTTACAAAGTATACTTAATTATCATACTCTAATCTCAGTGAATTCTTAATCCTTTCTTGCAGTCCCATTTGTATTCCTGATTTTTGTTACCCTCACCAGTCAAGTCTGATTAACAGCATATCTATTGGTCCCTACTCTTCTACCACCTGCAACTGAACATGTCTTACCTGGGCTTCTCTAGCTTTATCATGATTATGGAAAAATCTACTGAAAATCCTGAAAGGAATTCCTATAATAAAGATGTGTGTTGCATGTGTGTGTCTATGTATGTGTAATCCATGACAGTACCAGCCTTTCTGAAAGTCCCCCCAAATCCTTGTGTTTTAGAAGATACCAAAAGGCACTGATCTTTTCATACTCTTCCATCTCCCTTTGTCTCAGCCTTCCCTTTTCTTCCTCCATATCTCTCTTCTCCAGATACACATGCACTAGGTTCCTTGACATTACTCCCTAGCTACCAGGGCCTTTGATTTCTCACAATTCAGCCAGCCAGCCATCCTTCCATTCCATCTATTCAACACATCTTTACTGAGCACTACTACCTGCTGGGAACTGTGCTAGGTGCTAGGGATGGAGAGGTAGATGAGGCATGGTCTCTAAGTGCCACTTGCTTAGAACATTTCCTGAGATCTACTTCTTTCCTTTATATCTTAAGTAAGTTTAGCATGGCAGGTCAGCTGATACTCTGTTCTTTTGGTAGCATCAGCTGCTAATAACAATAAAGTACCTTTTCCTAAAAAATCAGTATTTTCTTTAGAAATTCAATGGTTTCCTACAGTCCTTAATGCATAATAGCAATAATAGCTATCAATTTAATTGCCTACTATATCTCAATGAATGAATGAATTTTATGCACATTTTCTCTCTTAATCCATAACAACTAAGGTTTAGAGAGGTTAACTCATTTTCCCAAAGTCCACTAACTGGAAGCAGAGCTGGGGTCTGTGTGACCTCAAACCCCATGCTCATCATTCTGTTTCATGACGTAGTAAGTGTCTTAACCCAAAACACAGTCATTTTGAATGGCAGAGGGTTGTCTGAGGGACCTACATGGCACATCTCTCCATCATACTAGGGAGACAGCAGAGGGACAAGTAGAAATAGGGCCAAACAAGGAGAGAAATGACCTAGCAGTAAAGAGAAGACAGTTTTAGGAAAGTGAATGGTCAACCTTTTGATATGCCAACTAAGGAGGAGAAGTAGGAGTTCTTTATTAAGACATAGGTTCGGAGATCTTTTCAGGGTTATATCATCTAAGTAAATCATAAATGTAATTTGATACCCATGAAAGATCAAAAGAGCTTCATCCTAACCAGGCCAAAAGATCCAACGTGTAAACCAGTGAATAGTGACTGTCTATAGAGTTTTGGAAATTCTACAAAATTTCCTTGATTTACATATCAATCCTTTAATTTGATCAGGCTCAGGAATGAAATGTGCAGGATAAAAAAGTTACCTATACAAATGACAACTCAAATCATGTACATAACATGGTTGTAAATGGCTATACATTATTCTATATAATAGATTCACCATAACATAATGTTTCCCTCACTTGCTGGCATTTAGATTTGTTCTAGTCTTTCATCATTAGTAATAATGGATAAAATGATTGTCCCAGCATTTATTTGTCCACATTCAGATTATTCTTTCTTGGTTGTTTTCTAGATACAGGACTCCTGAGTTAAAGCTTAATAGTTTTTTAAGGCTCTTTGTATTTGCTTTCCAGGGAAAATTATACTAATATTACACTCCTCTAGAAGTCTACAAGAATGCCTATCTCACAGCACCTTCATAGGAACTTAGTATTATTTCTAATCTCTGTGAATATAATATGGAGAAAAAGAATATGCTTTTAATTTCTATTTGTATTTTGCAAATGTTTATTGCCTACTTCTTTTCATTTCCTATTTACATTTTTGCCATTTTCCTATAGGAATATTCATCTTTTTCTTATTTATTTTTTTAAGATTTTAGCTATTTTAGTTATTTAGACAGAGCATTGTGAGCAGAGAGGAGAGGCAAAGGGAGAGGGAGATAATCTTTTTTTTTTTTTTTTTTTTTTATTTTTTATTTTTTTTAATTTTTATTTATTTATGATAGTCACAGAGAGAGAGAGAGAGAGGCAGAGACATAGGCAGAGGGAGAAGCAGGCTCCATGCACCGGGAGCCCGACGTGGGATTCGATCCCGGGTCTCCAGGATCGCGCCCTGGGCCAAAGACAGGCGCCAAACCGCTGCGCCACCCAGGGATCCCAGAGGGAGATAATCTTAAGCAGACTCTGTGCTAAGGATAGAATGCAATGCTGGGCTCCATCTCATGACCCTGAGATCATGACCTAAGCTGAAACCAAGAGTCTTACACTCAACCAATTGTGCCAACCAGGCACCTCTCTTAATGATTTATAAGAGATACTGATATATTACAGATATTAGGCCATTCTTATGTATGTTGCATATATTATTTTCTAGGATTCTGATTTTTTCATTCTATTAATGATTTTTTTAAGAAAAAAATACGGTTGTTATAGGTTTAAATCCATAATCCGTTCTTCTGCAATTTCTTCTCATTATAAAATCAGCTGGATAGTCAACTTTGTTATTTTAAAACATTTAACTCTTAAATGTTTCAAAAATGTGTTTAGGCATATAGTGTGAAGTGAAACTCTAACTTGAGATTTTATGGCAAATCCCCTCACCACCCAAACAGCCAATTTTCTAAGAACTATTTATTGAATGATCCTTTTTCCTGTTGTTTATGTTTTTATCATAAAAATATTATTTTTTCAAGGCTATCTAGTTCATTTATCACGTCTCCATTCTTAAAACTGTATCACATTAGTAACTATCGTAACTGACACATTTTAATATCTATCACTGCTATATTTAAAACATATTTTAAGTATTAAAATCTGATGAGTCGGGTAGCCCTGGTGGCCCAGTGGTTTAGCGCCACCTTCAGCCCAGGGTGTGATCCTGGAGACCCGGGATCGAGTCCCATGTCAGGCTCCCCGCAAGGAGCCTGCTTCTCCCTCTGCCTGTGTCTCTGCCCTTCTGTGTCTCTCATGAATAAATAAATAATTTTTTTTAAAAATCTGATTATTCTTCAAAAATACATTTCCAAATCGTTGTCTAAAAAGTATACAGAAATTTCTGTTGAATTACATGAAGCCTATAAATTAATTTTGAATTTCCTTTTTTTTAAAGATTTTATTTATTTATTCATGAGAGACACACAGAGAGAGGCAGAGAGACACAGGCAGAGGGAGAAGCAGGCTCCATGCAGGGAGCCCAACGTGGGACTCGATCCTAGAACTCCAGGATCACGCCCTGGGCCAAAGGCAGACACTCAACCCCTGAGCCACCCAGGCATCCCAATTTTGAATTTCCTATCCCTGTAAACCTATAAATCAATTAAATTGGGACAACTTACATATTTAAATATTCACCACATCCTAGATAAGAACATGGTAGATCTCTCCATTTATTCAAATCTTAATTTGTTTCTCCAGAATATTTGGTAGTTTTGAAGAAAATATAGGCCTCATATTTTTCTTGTTAAAATTGTTCTTAAAATTTGAAGGTATTTATTTTTAAGTATCACCAATAAACTCATTTTTCATAAGTATAATTTCTAACTAGTTATTGCTGATACATCAACAGAGAAGTATAGCACAACCCATAGGGACTACATTAATAGGCCATTAAAAAAAAGAAGAAACACTTATTGCCATTTAGAAAACATATTCTCTGCTAGAAGTTGCCTGCTATAGAATCAAAGAGTTATGATATTATGCACTACCCATCAAACTCAGAGAATTCAAGGCAATGTTCTCATTCAACAGTTATCATTCTCATATGAGGGAGAAATCACTTATCAAGACACAGGAAGAAAGAAAGTAGTTATCACACAAGTCAAAGCACTGGGGCAAAACAATGATTCTGATTAAATTTTCAAAAAAAATTCATAGTCTGCAATTGTGTTTGGCAAGTTTAAATCCTAAATGAAATTTTAAAGGAGATGTTATATGCCCTTGAAAAGTAGGTTTATTATGAAAATGCTGACAGACCTTACAAGAGGAGATTGTAGTATCATGTGCACCTGTAATGTCACTCGTGTATGACAACATCTGCATACACAGGCAATAAATGTAAACTGATACGGTTTTCTTAAAATCATTGTCTTATTTATCATATTCAATGTCCATTGTTTCCCTTTAAGTTACTATCAGGACATGGTCTAAAAGGCTTTTCAATTATTTAAACAATATATCATATATTCAATATTTTATAGAGAATTGTAACTAGCGCCTATGATGTCTGGGCACCAACATATCAACTACTTTCTTCTAAAGACAAAGGTTGATTCAGTGAATCTAAAATCCCCCCCCCAACATTTTATAAATCTATTAAAGTCATCACTTACAATTCCAGTTTTTTAATATAGAGATCAGTTATATTTGGGAGGAAATCAATATAAAGCACAAAAGAGTTCTTGTTAACTACAATTTGAAGTTATAGATAAAAGACTAATTAAAGGCATGAAGACACCTTACTTTTCTAAACCATTAATCAGCTTTTTTCCTGGTTATCTGTGGTCTTCTAATGGTGTCTACAATGATCACTGATATTAAAAGCAAAGAGGCAAATCTGCAAAATGAAATTGAAACAAAAAAATGGGAGCATCTTGTTCCAAAAACTAAGTAAATGCTAGAAAAAATACCCTACATTGATGGGGATATGTCAAAGGGACACAAGAGCCAAGTGAAAAATATTCTAATGACCAAAATTCGAACAGTATGAGCAACAAACTAAAGTACTGGATTATAAGCCAAAGTATAAAATAAATATCCATGTGTCTATATGGATATAAATGAATGACAGAATAAACAAATAAGTGGGGGAAAAGAGACAAATATCCTGTGTAGTATTTCAAATAATGTAATATAGATATTCTATCCTCAGGAAAATGTAATCTAACTCCCACTCATTAAGTATGGGCTGCACATAATGATTTCCTTCCAAAGAGTACACTATAGAAAGGGAGAAAAAGAATAAATTTACAGTGGAGAAGCCTAACAAACAGTATCTCAGTCAGGCGATCCAAGGCCAACATCAACATAAGTCATGTTGATAATAGGTATCCTTGATATTTTGTGAAGAAAAGTGACATTTTATTTGCTTCTGTGGCCTTCCTCCCCAAAACCCATAACCTCTGTCTAATCATGAAAAAAACATTAAGACACATTCCAAAAGAAGGTCATTTTATATAATATCTGGCCTGTACTCCTCAGAACTGCCAAAGTCACCCCCCACAAAAAAGTCTGAGAAACTGTCACAGCTAAGAAGAGCCTAGAGAGACATGACAACTCACTGTAATGTGGTAACCTGGATGGGATCCCGGAACAGAAAAAGAACATTGTGTAAAAAGTAAGGAAATCTAAATAAACTATGGACTTTAGTTAGTAATAATGAATCAGTATCAGCTCATTAATTGCAACAAATGTACCATAATAATGCAAGATGTTAATAAGGGAAAATCTGTGCTGGTGGGAGCTGCTGGAGGGGTGGTGGTGGTTTGTAGTAATAGCAAATCTCTGTACTATCTGCTTAATTTTTTTTGTAAACCTAAAACTGTTCTAAAAATAGTTTATTAATTTTTATTTTTTATTTTTTAAAGATTTTTTTTAATTCATGAGAGGCACAGAGAGAGAGACAGAGAGACAGAGAGAGAGACAGAGATACAAGGAGAGGGAGAAGCAGGCTCCATGCAGGGAGCCCGACCTGGGACTCGATCCTGGGACTCCAGGATCACACCCTGGGCCAAAGGCGGGCACCAAACTGCTGAGCCACCCAGGGATCCCGTTTATTAATTTTTAAAAGATTACTTTAAAAAACAGCAAAGAGGTCAGACAAATTGCAGGATTATAATGAAGAAAGAGGAGGGACTGGCCTCTTGAAGGAAAATGGGTATAAGCAATGACACTAGTCAAGCTTTTCCTAATATCAAATCCACTTAATTTAAATGTCAATGTCATAAGTCATTACAATAGGAAATGATATATCATATGCAAAATCACAACTTCAAATATACCTATATAAAGGAAAATCTTGATATAATAGTTCTTTCCCCATCACCAGTGACGTAAAGAGGACTGACTGTATTTGAAATTAGCCTAAACAAAATGAAATTAGCCTAAAGGCTGCTTAACATTAGTACATTTTTTGAAATGGGACATTAAAAAATAAATCAGAGAGCTGAAGAGAGATTTTTACTAGAATCTGTGTTATCAAGCATGGATTCTAATCACAGGATCTTAGGGCTCAAAGGACCTCAGTAAGATCAACACATCCAAGTTTATGATTGTCTATAACATTTTAGTTGGATGTTGATCTCTTATCAAGATCTCCAGAAAAGGCTCATTAATTTTCAAGGTCATCCTGACAGCTAAAGATCCCTCTACTATGGTTTTACTAAACTGAATGGTAAAACTAATATACCTTTAAGAACCTGTTTTGCCAAAATTTTCCTGTTATCACCTACAATCAGATTGCTGGGTCTAAGATTCATCCTTATACATGAGTGGTAACTAAACTCCAAAAAACTACTTAAAAATTAAAAAGCAGGAAGGGCACCTGGGTGGCTCAGTAGGTTGAACCACAGACTCTTGGTTTTAGATCAAGTCATGATCTGGGGGTCATAAGATAGCCCCATGTAGGGCTCTGTGCTGAGCACAGAGCAGGAGTATGCTTGAGAGATTCTCACTCTCTCTTTCCCTCCTCCTAACACCTCCCCCCACTTGTGTTCTCTTTCCCTCTCTCACATAAATAAAAAAAAATCTTAAAAAAAATAAAAATCAGGAGGAATGTACCATTTCAATTATCATATGAGACTATACCATCCCTAGAAGGCATGATGAACATTTTTCTGAGTACTCTATGGTTTGGCACACAGTAGGCACTCATAATCTGGTGGTTGAATTAATGAATAAATGGGGCAATTTTTCAATGAATTTGGTTTAGAAGCTCATAATTTAAACTCATATCATGACTCTTACTTTGAGACAGAACTATATAAAAATATTTGGCATGCTGTCTGGGATAAAGCCAAACGGGAGGAGCGTAAAGATGGTAATAATTTAAGAAGGGAGTAAGTTGAATCATCCTCTCTTTGGTGTTTCTGCCATGTAGGAGCATAGGGAAGGACATTCAGAAACACAGTCAAGAGCCTTTTGAGAAAGTACCTGAGAAAAATGGAAAAAACTGACTTCCCACATTTATGTAAAAGGATTATAGGAGGAGCCAGATAAAATACGTAAGGGTATGTGTATCAAGCCCATTGGATGAAGAAGGGACCTATCACTGTAAATCACTCATTTGCCTTCCTACTTCTGTGTCCAAACCTGCCTCCCCCTAAATCCCCATCATCAAACAAAAGTTTTGGCAAGTGGATGACTTTAGATCCAGTAATTATCTGCCACCACTACACATGTCATCATCTTCTTTTTTTTTTCCAATTTTGTTGGAATGCTGCTATCTTTTCAAGTGCCTGGAGTTTGAGGCTTCAAGTTATGCTTAACTATCCAAAATGAAACCTGTGCTACCTGTCATTCTTTTATTCACTCATTCAACAATTTGTGGAATGACCACTGCATGTCAGGCACTATGTTAGAAGCTTGAAAAGCTTGAAAAAAAAAAAAAGGTGATTAAGACAGGAAGCTCATCAGACAAGTCAGGACAGAAAAGCACATAAATAGTTGCAAGGAGTTGTGGAGATACTGTAATAAAGTATGCAAAGAGGACAATGTAAATATATAGGAATTAATGCTGCCTAGTGGGTGAACTAGGGCAAGACTTCACATGGACATTCTAGGTAAAGGGAACAGAGACAGCTGCATGGCAAAGCACAAAGATATAAAATGTCATGGTATGTTCAGGAAGCAGTGACCATGACTACAGCAAAAGAAATGGTAGAAAGTGGGATTATAAGGAGACAGATTAGGAAGAACTTTGCTCACTCTGTTAAGTATTTTAGATTTTAACTTAAGGCAATGAAGAATTGGAAACAAGGGAGTGACATGATTAGAATAGAAAATCACTTTGGCTATACTGTAGAGATTGGATTGGCAGGTTGGGGGACAGGACTGGAGACAATGATAGTTAGAAGATGACAAATGATGACAGCCTGAATTATAGGATTTGCAGCAAGAAAGTAGAAAGTGAAAGGATGATGAAAAAATATTGGCAAAACAGACTTGTTACTCAAAAACAAGAGGGAAAGAGAAAAAAAGCTTGACAATATTTTTAAGACAAAGATGAGGAAAGTTGAGAGGGTTCATGCTTGATAACCTCCATTTTCTTGGTGAAATTAGGCCTAATCATCTACTGGGAGGGAGGAAGACATGGCTAGAGACAGCCATTGAGTAGAATGGAAAAAGAAGTTTACTGTGGAGGGATAAAAAGATTGTCTTATAAAAGAAACGCTGAGGGCTCAGTGAAGTTTAGAAACTTTAAACTGTAATATAATCCACTAACAGGAGACCAGGTAGGTTGAGTAGGTCAAGCAAATGACACCAGGGTGTCAGGAGAATTGGTCCATGGGGTTATTGTAATGACAGGTAGCCAGAGAAACCTGCCCTCAAAAAGGCCATTTAGGGATCAGGAAGGGTAGCCCAATGTTCATTCACAATATAGTTTCATAAGATCCAAAACTATCAGCTAGAGAACTGAACATCTAAACCAAAATAAAACAGAAGATAAAGTGTTTGCTTTGCATCTACTGTGGAGCTATAATTTAAACCCTGAAGAATATTTTTTAAGGGGAGAAATGGGTGATTCTGTGGTAAATAGGACAATGAATGGTTAAAACTTTTTTTTTTTTTTGCTAGAGACATTTACACCAGTATCTGCCAATGTGATATTTCGAATAGAAAGATACCTATATGAAAGTAGAAAAAATTTCCCTGTAGTCCCTACCAACTGCTGAAATTATGCCTTACTCTCTTGTATATAAATTTCTTTTAATCAAAGCCCACATCGAAGCAAAACTCTCTAAAATGTGACAACTCAAAGAATCTACCAAACAAACACATTTCCTGCTTAACTAGATTGTCAATCTAAGGATCCCAACAGAGGGAAGCTTTTCAATCAAAAAAAGGAAAAGGAAAGGTCATATTAAACTTGATGAAGTATTTTATGCATTATAAGATTATTATTTTTCCCCAATACCATTCTGCAGTTAAAGTTTTGTAGACTTTATAGCAGCCAAAAAGAGTCATAGAACTAATTTAACATTTCTCCCAAAAATGTAGTCAATGAAAGCAACAATAAAAATCCAAAGACACATTAAAAGGAGTCAAATGAAAGACAATATTGTTCAGGAAAGTGAAATCCAACAGCAGATGTGATTTCAAGGAATACAGATGCTAGAAAAACCAATTTTTAGATAAGGCTTAATTCTATGGTCTAATATGAAAGTAAAGTGCTATGGAGAAGTAGGAAATTGTGAACCAGAGAAGTCACAAATCAATGTGGATTCTGATGCCCGTACCACTAGAAAATAACAAGGTATAGATGTGGAACAGAATTAAATATGTGAATCACAGATCAAATTATAAACATGACTAGCAAACAATGCAAAGAATATTCTCGATGGTTCAATGTTGTTTACTAATAGAATTTACATGAAAGAAATCATTTTCTGGAGGACTTCTTCCCATATTCCTGGAACCAGTAAGAGTCATAAGGATATTATTGGAGTTTAATTTTGTTCTTATATTTTTCTTAGGTTACACTTCAGGATTCCTGCTAAACAACCTATGCATGACTAGCAACTGCAGAATCTATATCCACTGCATATTCTTTCAGTGAAAGCTACCTAGAACACTCCTGCATAAATAACAACCTTGGAATTTTATTGCTGATAAGTGTATTCTATATGCAATGGGCCCTTCCTCCACAGAACTTTCTACTTGGGAAATTAAAGAAAAAAAAAAAAAAAACTTTGTTAGCTGAATAGGATTCTTGTAAGCCTCATAGCAATTTCTGAAATACACTTGTAAGGCTGGCAAAGTGGACATTACAGATGACTAACTTCTGTGATCTGGCTTGCTGCTCTCAAATTTCAAGCTAGTGGTATGGGACATTTCTCCTGTACAGCCCCCATTGGGCCAGATTACAAGAGGAGTCACTTCCTCTAAATCCCAGGAGTGTTCATCAGAGTCAAGATGGTTCTCTGATTTCAAGAATTCACACAATTTTAAGAATCATACATGTATTCTATCAGTCTACATGGACCATAAGAGATATTTACCTAGGGTAAATATTGTAGGCAGGATGACTATTTTGCTTCAAAATAGTGAAAAGTCATTTCTTTGTCTCAAAAGTCATTCGTTTCTTTCTACTTATAAACCAAGTTTCATTCAAATTTAAGAAAATTCACAGCATATGTGACCATTTAAAATGTTAGAGAGTCAATCTGATGATGTGTATCTCACATTTTTCATGGACTTGATCAAGGTCACAAAGACAGTAAGTGTTGAAATTAGGATTATAATCCTTGGCCTTCTTATTTCTTACTACAAAGTCTCAGTTCTTTTCACCATCTCACTATGTGGATTCTTGTATCATTTCTAGAGATATTGTGGAACTCCTCTGGTATTGTGAGACTCAATTTCCAAAGTGGGGCAGGGAGGGGGGATCTACACACCAACAAGCAATCCTAGGGATACCAGCTCAGTGTCCTATAATTCAACTCAATCCTGACACTACCCTTCAGATGCCAGTCACAATCCCATGTTGTTACCTGTACTTCTGACCAACTGGCTATAAATGAGGGGTTCCCAAGACCTCTTCCTCGGGTTCTGTTAATTTGCTAGAGCAGCTCACAGAACTCAAGAGAAGCATTTTACCTACTACATCACTGGTTTATCATAAAAGGATATAACTCAAGAACAGTCAGATGCAAGAGCTGCATGGGGTAGAGTACTGGGAAAGTGCAGAGCTTCCAAATCCTCCAGGTACACTACTCTCCTAGAATCTCTACTTGTTCACCAACCCTAAAGCTCTGTAAACCCTGTCCTTTTGGGGTTTTATGGAGGACTCATTACATAGTCATGATTGATTAAATCATTGGCCAATGGCAATTGATTCAACCTTAAGCCCCTTTCCCATCCCTGGAGGTTGGTGTGCAGGGATACTGAAAGTTTCAACCCTCTAATCACATGATCAGTTCCCCAGGCAACCAGCTACCAACCTTTGGGTTTTCTGAAGGTCATGTCATTAACATACAAAAGACATCATTATCACTCTCAATACTTAGGAGATTCCAAGGGTTTTGGGAGCTGTGAGCTAGGAAACCTTGAATGAAAACCAAATATATATTTCTCATGAGCAATCTGAAAAGTTATAAGATTCAGTTTAGGGGAAATACCGTTGGGGCTAAACTTTTGCAAATATACTCACATAAATAAAAATAAACTACATCAAAAAATAGGATGTTTTGGGCAAGTTTGTGAAATACATTGGATTTTTTACTTAGTGTAGAGATTAATTAACAAGAGACCACGCCAAACATGCAGTTGTAAGAAAAATTAATAAATACATGTCTTTTAAGGGAAATTATGTTTAAACAGCAATTATATTAAAATGCTGCATTTGGGATGCCTGGATGACTCAGGTTGAGCATCTGCCTAGGCTCAGGGATCAAGTCCCACATCCAGCTCCCTGCAAGGAGCCTACTTCTCTCTCTGCCTATGTCTCTGCTTCTCTCTGTGTGTTTCTCATGAATAAATAAATAATCTTTAAATAAAATAAAATGCTGCATTTGAAAGCCTTAGTCATCTGAATGACTAAATATATATTTTTATTAATAATCACAATATCACAGGAACCAATAATATGGTTCTGAGAGGGACCAGGTGATGCCTTCTCAGCCCCTACCATATGACAATTCTATATGAAAGAGTTCTGTGCCTTCAAGGCACAGTCAGAAGGCATACAGGGGAAGAAACAAAGGCTGAGTAGACTGTCAGGTCTGCACTCTTTGCGAAGTACCTCTGTGCAAAATAGAACAAAACACCCCCTCTGGTTGAAAGAATGCCAACAAAGTGCCATCTTCAGGCAGAACAACTATAAAGGCCCCACAGTGAGTGGAGTCTAGGCTACATTTTAGCCCAAACTCATGTCCCCTCAGTAGGGCATCTTCATGCAAAAAACAAATTGTACAAGCATCCTTAAGACTCCACTGGCTGCCTAATAACATCTATTAGATTTGTTCTCTAGGGCTGCCTCTCCAAAGAACTTGGGCTGCTGATTGGTCTCTTCTTCTGGGTCCTTAAATGGGATTGAAGGTCATTGAATCCCATTGCCCTTTTAATATCACATAGGAGTGTACTCCACCTAGACATTTTACTCCAAGCCGCAGTACCACCCACTATAGTTTTGTAACCTAGGCTGTTCCTAAGAAATGAAAAATAGACAAAATTTTTCTCAAATTAGCCAGCTCTGATAGAGAAATAAAATATCCAGAACCACATCCTAAACATAAATGATCTTAAAGAGATCTATTTCCATTTTGACAATTCAGAATAGCTGGATGTGCAATGTAAAGGGATTGTTTTGTTTTGTACTTTTTTCAGACTGCCTAGGCCTTATCTGAGCCATGCAAGGGCAGTAGACCGTATTATCCTACTTACAATCTACACTTCTGTGCACTCTGGTAAGTGCCATGGCTGAGATATATTTGGGGTACTACTGGATGGTCGCTGTATAAAACAGATTGTCTGGAACAGTCTGAATTCCAAATATACTGCTATGTTGTATGCCTTAGAGTCAGATAATGCAACCCATGGTCATCATGAGACTTGAAGACCTTTGAGAAATAGAACTATTTTGATTGCCAGAGCTCTATGCAAATAAAAGGTTGACTTATAATATGCCAACTTTCCCTGGACCTTTTAAGGGTTTTGCTCTTAGATGAAATTTAAAAGATTGATAATCACTTATCCATTTCTCAAGGTGTGTGAGGCAATGTAGTAAGTGCTTTATCTGAATGCTCCTCATGTAATCTTCAAAGCAATCCTGCAAGGTATGTAATCCATCATCATCCTCATCTCCATTTTACAAATGAGGGACTGAGCCTTAGACAACTAAGTAACTTATTTAGGGTACCTCAGCTAGAAAGTGGCAGGCTATCAATTATGAACTCATGTCATTTCAGTCTCAGAACTTGGATTTTCAATGACTCTGACATACTCCGTTCTAAATTGACCTTAACAATGGAACTCTAATGATGCTCTGATAGAAAAAAGCAAATTCAAAATCTCAGTAATACTACCCTAGTGACTTGCAAACAAAGTAAAATTTTTTCTCCAGGATTCTATTTAGTGGAAATAACGAGTTGGGGCTAAAGCTTTGCAGATATATGCACAGAAGTATAAATAAACTACGTTAAAAATAAGACATGTGGGGCTGTTTGGGGAAAGTTTGTGCAATACATTGGATTTTTTTCTGCTTTGTGTGGAGATTAATTAACAATAGATCACCCCAAACATGCAGTTATAAGAAAAATTAATGAATACATGTCTTTAAAGTGAAATGATGTTTAAACAGCAATTATATTAAAATGCTGCATTTGAAAGCCTTACCTCCCACACACTGAAAAGTATCTATTATTTTACAAACTACACTAATTAGTGTATACAATTTCAATAGACTTCCTCCAAATAGGAAATTACAATACAAATATACTAAATACCACACAAACTAAATTATCCAGGCACAGAAAGATACCACGGGTGTTATAAGGAATCCCTAAAATATTTTCTGCAAAATATAAAGTGGGATTTTGATCAAAATTACTACTTCAAAAGAGGTTTCATCAGTTTCATGAAGAGTTGATGAGCGACTAAATTTAGAAACAAAATTATTACCAGTTTTGCTTTGGAAAAAAAATTAGGAAGCTAAAAGTAGGAGAAAATAGGTTTACAAACCGGCTGTTAGAACCTTTCTTCTGAAGGCTTTTAGGGAGATTACTGATCAGAACCAAAGAGTGAGGGACACCTGGGTGGCTCTGTGTTGAGCATCTGCCTTAGGCTCAGGTCATGATCCCAGGGTCCTGGAATCAAGTGCCACATCTGCCTCCCTGCGAGAAGCCTGCTTCTCCCTCTGCCTATGTCTCTGCCTCTCTCTCTCTGTCTCTCATGAATAAATAAATAAAATCTTTAAAAAAAAAAAGAACCAAAGGGTGATGGTTTATGGAATGATTTCAACCTTGCTGAGTCCTGTTCATCATTTCTAATCAACCAATTGAATAAAGATGTAGATGGCATGTTCATGACATCAGTGAATGGCACAGATCTGAGTGCTAATGAATATGCAGGGTGACCTAGCCAGGATCCAAAAAGGGAGGTTGGACAGACGCCTGGGTGGCTTGGTGGATTAAGTGTCTGCCTTCAGATCAGGTCAGGATCCCAGGGTCCTGGGATCGAATCCTGAAATGGGCTCCCTGCTCAGCAGAAAGCCTGCTTCTCCCACTCCCTCTGCTGCTCTTGCTTTCTTTGTCTCTGTCTCTCTCTCTCAAATAAATAAATAAAATCCCTTAAAAAAAAAAGGCAAGCTGGAGTAGTACGCTGGATCCAATAGGATGAAATGTAAAAAAAGAAGACCAACACTTGAGTCCAAAAAGCAAGCACAGCAAAATATGAAGATGTGCCTAAACAGCAACTTGTACTAAAGAATAAGACTCAAGGAGCCAAAGGTCAGCTTGATAGAAGTCCAAAAAGTCAATGCAATTTTAAGTTGCTTTATAAATACGTATTAACTGAAAAAAATACTGAAGTGTTTTCTGTGGAATGGGCTATTAAAACATGTTATGTGGAAGAAAGAGGTTTCATGACAAAATGAGCTGAGGGAGACTTCAGGTTAATTTAACAAGTCTATTTTCTATAGGAATACTCAGAGCTCAAATGGTAACTATTGCTTCTCAAACTTATATGACCATGTAGCACTTCTTTTGTAAAGCACCTATTGGGACTGGCATTAAAGAGAACACCCCAGAGGAAACACTGAATAAAGGCTATCTCGGGAGGCAGAGTTACTTGAGACTCTTTAAAAAACAGAGGAGATCCCAACATTAGATGAATGCTGGTCTAAGTGACCATAAAGTTTCCTCCTACCCTCAGGAGTCCATGCAACTTGATTACTAAACCTAATAAATAGCCCTAATTCCCTAGGACACCTGGAGCAGAACATCTAATGAGGGAAACTTCTCTAGAGAACTCCCACAATAGCAGAGTGATGGGAAAAATAGTTCCTCCAACAAGCACAGGCTTCAGAGGATCTGGCTTTTCAACTATTTTAATTATAAAATATTGGCAGAAGGACTATTGAATCTTTGGTGAAAAGATGTTAGAGATAACAATATGAAAACAAGAGCCTGGTAGGACACGGAGAAGCTGGTCAAACAGTGGCATCCTGTTTTATGTGCTTCGCCACCACAGAACAATGTGGCCCTGAGCTCTGGGGCTGCTGGCCTCTGCACTCACCAACCATCAGCTCCCTACTACCCTCATGTTAGAAAGGTGTCTATGCATCTGCACCTACCTACTGAAGACTGGGTTTCTGGTACTGAGTAATAGTTGTGATGTGATGCATGAGAATACCTGTCTGTAAGAGGCTGTTTTCTGCTTTAAATTTATGCCTTTCAAGATAATATAAATTAGCTCCCACTCCAGAGTGGTCTGTGGGCCTATCCCCTACCAATCAGGAAGGTATACTGCAAATTAGACAAATGGATTCATTAACTATGTTGTGTCTACTAGTTCTGACTAGAGCTAATCTTTTTTTTTTTTTTTAAGATTTTAAAGTAACCTCTACCCCCAATGTGGGGCTTGAACTCACAACCCCGAGATCAAGAATCACATGCTCCACTGACTAAACTAGCCAGGTGCCCCAACACCCAACTTCCTTTTTTCAACTGGCATATCAATTGGTGTGTGTGTGCGTGCATGTGTGTGTGTGTGTGAGTGTGTGTGTGTATAGATACAACAACAAAACCTCATTTCTACAAATTCAAGCAATGTTGAAAAGCAACGCTAGCATTTTTAAAAATCTCACCTAAGGTGTTACCAAAAATTCTAAATAACCTTCTGCAACCAAAAAGTTCCACTGATTTTTAATTTGTTCCATTGGATTTACTAAAATGTGTTAAAACTGAGGTCTGTAACACAAACATAGTACAGTATTTCTTATTTTGATCCTGAGGTAATGTGCCTTCCCAGGAAAAACGCTCTAGTGATGTAGAATCACATGATTGCACAGACCATTACAGAAAAGTCTGTCACTGTTTTCTTAAAGGGCTACTAGTCAAGCAATTTTAATTTCCAAAAAAGTTCGGATGCCTGGGTGGCTCAGCGGTTGAAAGTTGAGCTTTTAGCGTCTGCCTTTGGCCCTGGGGCGTTATCCCAGAGTTCAGGATCCAGTCCTGTGTCAGGCTCCCTGCATGGAGCCTGCTTCTCCCTCTGCCTGTGTCTCTGCCTCTCTCTCTGGGTCTCTCATGAATGAATAAATAAACTCTTTTAAAAATTTTTTCCAAAAAAGTCACTAATTCAGCAAATATGTTGCTCTTTACACAATTAGGTACTAAGTATTAAAGTCGTGAAAATACAATACGCTTACTGATAAATACTGTCACCAATTTGGCCTCATTCTGCTAAAAAATCTGATATTTTAAAATTTTAATTTGACTAACATCAAATTTTAAACTTAAATTATCTTCTTATGTTTGCAAAAAAACATCACAGGGTCTATTTAGCAGAATACCTTGAACAGTGTAGTCACACATAAATATTTGTTGAGTGACAGAATAAATGGAGTGAATGGATAAGCTTCAGGGTTGAAATTTACTTTTCAATAGCATTGGCAGACAAACCAATGCATTGATTGCACTTGTGCTTGGCATTTATGGAGGAAGAACAAAATAAGTGAATATCAGCTTAAATTGTAGCAAAAAAGTAGCCTTATTTCAAGTTCATAAGGGAAGTATTGTCAAGCATATAGACAACATCAAGGAAATGAAAAATACATTATCAAAACAAAAAAGGAGCATCTGAACCCCTGGATCTTTAAAGCAGGGCATAAACATCTATTGTTTAGCAAGCTCAAGTCAAAGGTTTGTTCTGCAGCTCTGTGGATCAGAGACTCTGATTAGACACTATCTTTTGCCCAGGAAAACAAGCTAATGAAATTTAACATCCAATTCATGTAGAGAGTAATAGCAATTGCTGATTAGGGACTAAAAACTAGTTGCAACAACATTTTAATTACATTTCAATGCAAGACTATAAATTAATTCACCTAGATGAAATACTGTACTATACTGGTTTACAAAATGGCTAATTAGCGCATCCAGAACTTGAAGGAGACCAAAGGACTTCCTATTTAATAGATAAAGAAAATAATGAATAGACGACCACCAGCAAATTATTTCAAGGACATAAACATTTATATCAGGCCAGAATCAATGTAAAAAAAAAAAAGACCTAACTTCAGCCTCAGTCCTTTCTAAGTCACTGCTCAGCAGCAGAAGGCTCGTGACTTAATAAGTGTTAAGAAGTACTTCTGATCTTTGCTTCATCTTTTGAGCTGCATAAAGACCAAAGGGTTTAGAAAGAAGTGGAAGAGGTTTTTGTTTTTATGTCTGTCTGTTTGCTTTTTATTGTCCATCTCATTCTTTCTTGTAAGCTCTATTGAGCACTCTGGACAATAGCATTAATCTACCCACAGAGTTGCCTTTAGAGCAATGCCTTTGTCAGAATATAAGCTCGTTAAGGCTATACACAGATTCCATGGTAATTACCCCTTTTTTCATATTTTGAGAGCATCCTTTAAAAAGTGGTATTATTTCTCTTCTATTCTTTATAGTAAAGATATGGAGGTGCACCCTTGAAGAAATCACAGTTCTCAGAGAATGAAGCTTGTAATTTGGGGCTCTAACAAAGGAACTGTAATATCATCGCATCAAAGGCAGTTCTGCCCTCACCAGTACATTCAGCACACACCTCAGAGACCAGGTGGCTACTGAAAGAAGCTTCCAGTGAATCTGAATGCTATCAGTTCCATCTCCACTTTTTAGGATGCATTCTGTGTGTCTAGAAACCAGAGGTGACAATAGTGCCTAACCATATCAGAAACTTTTTAAAGGTTAATGAATTCTGGCATAAAATAATGTCAGAGCCATAAACAACTCATAAATACAAAATGTAGGAAAACCACAGAAACACTCATCACACATCAGAGAATGGTAGAACTCTGGATGATAAAACCACTATGGACTTCTAAATTATTCTTTTAATAAACTTGTGGAGTATTATACTATATATCAATATTTATGATATCAGCTAATGATAGTTCAGGGAGGCAGAATGCAAAATGAAGTCTGTCTGAGTTCAGTTGCGCACTGCCTTGGTAATTACTTCTAGATTGAAAACGGGATTCTGTTCAACTTAGGTAACGAGGAAATCAGTTTCCAATTTGGCAAGGTAGATGTGTAATTAGCAGTCGTCTTCCTCTTTGTCACAAACCCATCACCACATTCAGGTTAATATGCAGAATAAGTTTAGAGAGAAATGGAACTACGTATTACATTAAATGCTGTGTTATTTATTTGTGGAATTTATAGGTAAAATGTTATAAAGACTGAAAAATCAAGGGGAAAAGATATCTACATCAAAATCACTCAAGACTAAGCTTGCAAGGGGCCAAGAAAAAATGAGTTTGACTAATATGGTGAATTGGACAAGTTGAGATAACAGAGTCCTAAGAATCAGATACCATATGGTGGCACTGGTGGAGTAAAGAGACAGAGCCACAAGTGGTTTATGTAATGCCTACTTAATGAATGACACAAAAATAAACTGAAAGAATCTCAGCTTCTGGCTTATAGCCATAGAAGCAAGAAAAGTTGCAGTCAAGGGTCAAAGCTGCAATATCTAGTCATAATGTATTTCTAGTCTTAACATCTCCCAACAGGACCAGTGGGGGCCTTAATGTCATATTACCCAATTTGATCAATCCACTCCAAGTCCTGGAGTCTGACTAAACCCAAAATACAGAGTACTTACAAATGAAAATGTACACATTCTGGTGTGCATTCAAGGCAGCTACAACTATTTTTTTGTTTGCTTTTGCTCTTAAAAGTCTAGCACTTAGCCTTATACATTATGAGTGAACATGTTTCCTAGGACTAATTGCTGCCCTCTTCCTCCTCCTTCTATTTTTGTCAAGTATAGATACTACTTCTGTGGTACTTTTTTTTTCAAAACATGGTAATATAAATTCTTTCATGTTCAAACCAACATTATTATTTTAATGTGACTCACAAGGATATCAAGATTGATATGCTTATTCAAAATTGGTGACAGAATCAACATGAGGACTCACTACAGGAGATCCTGTCACTGTATGACATGGAATAAACCCTTTGACATAGTGGAACCTAAGTTTACCATCTTTAAATATAAATAATAAGACCTAATTTAGAGTCTGACTATGGAAATTTGGTAAGCTCACGTATACTTGGCACAGAATACTCACTAAATATTGTTTCTATTCCTAAGGTCAAATATGCTAAATGCCAAGTTAAACAAATTAAACCAATCTTTTTGCTGCAGGACTCACTGGGGCCTTTAATATGCTATGTGATGCTCCAAGAGGCAAATAGAGTGTGTAACATTTCTCTTAACAACCAAACAACCAATCTGTTTTCAAGAAGCATCTATTCATAACTCATGGAATACTAATATTCCCATAGGCCACACTTTGAGAACTCTGCAGCACACCATAAAATATTTTGGAAAATCTATGAAATGAGTCATTTGAATATATTTAATAAATCACTGATTTAAATGGCCTGATCCAAATAGCCTAATGACCTCTTTTGAGGTTATGCAAGCCATCTAGTACATAGGAGGTAACAATCACTTGGAAATGGCACCCCAAACTTGCTCAGAAAGACAAGTGAATGGGTCAATTTTATTTCAGGCCTATGTGAAGGCTGGATACATTATATGGTTATTTGTGCTTCCAAAGTTAAAATACAGGAAGCTTTCAAACGAAGAAAGGTTCTTAGTGATTCTGCTTATTTTCTCCGAATGTGCTTCATCACCTTTTCTGTGGTTTGCTACTATATGGGTCAAATCTTCTGGACAGTAAAGAGAAAAGGAAGAGTGGGGGAGGCTTTTCAGCTTTTCTTTATCACTCTTAAGAAACCAGAATCCTTTGTACCATAATAGTGAACTCTGATCTCTGAATGGGGTACTGACCATTAAAACAGTGCTCCAATGTGTGGGAGCTATAACCCCATATGTTATCAAGTCAACAACAGTTACTAAATGCCCAATTCTGTCTTAGTAGTTCAGGTTGTAAGAAAATAGATTTGAGCGTAGACTCCTGTAAGTGACATAAGACTTACATCCAAAGGGAGAGGTACAGGGAAAGGATAATACCAAATAGTAAAATAGTACATAATGAAGAGCTAGATCTTGAGGCGCAAACCATAACTGTCATATGAACTCAGAGAAAGAGGAAAGATCACTGGGCATCACGGGCTGAAGTTGGCACTTGAGCTGGACCTTGAAAGCCTGTAAGGGGTTGCCACAGGGCTTCTGTAAGCAAAGCCAGTTCCATCACCCCTAATGTGCACCAACTGTCAAGGGAGTATTAGGGCCACTCTTCCCTTTCAGGAACAATAGAGGGAGTGCAGAGATTTTGCTTCTTTGCCTCTCCTCCTCTCTGCCATGGGTGGATAGATCAGCTGAAGAGCCTCAAATCAGTAGCCTTTCCCTCTGGGTCACAGTGAGGATTTGGCTGCTTGCTTGCCCAATACAGAAACAGGAAAAAAATTAAGAACCGTAACAACAATTTAAGGTTAGAGCTGCATAAGAACAATTCAGCAATAAGAGAATCTACATGGGCTTATGTGGAAAGACAAGTGTTATTTTCTGCTTGAGTCTGTGACTGGTAGAGAATCACTCAACCCTATGATTGTATTATTTATACAGAACTCACTAGGGCACCATCTGGTGCTAAGCTAACCGCAAAAACAGGAAAATCAAACCCAAAGCCAATTGTCTTCATTGGAGTTTTCACTAATGACCTGTTCCTCGCCAATATTCCAACTGATCACATTCTAGTTTGAAACAGGAAAAAGACATTTAATGTTTTAAAAGGAAGTCTTAAATGGAATTTAGTTAGACATATCCTTGAAAAGATTCTGTGCCTATCTAGAACTTCTCAGTTGAGAGGGCACTGCCCCTATTTCAGGTCTTATTACATCTTATTAAGTTGTCAGATCAAGTTCATAATGTCCTGTCTCAGTATCCAGTCACCAAGAGATAAGGGTGAGAGGTGATCTTGCAAGATTATGTTCTGAAGATGGAAACTTAAGCCAAAATAGTAAGGAGAATTCTCCTGAAATAAATTCTGCTGAAGTATAAGAAGCAAATTAACAAATGTCCATGATAAAAAGAATTGTTAATTTGAAATTATTTTTAAATCCCACATTTTGACTCTCAATAAATCATTCTCATTGAGGTAACAGACTTGACATTAAAAATGTATTTTCCTTTGCAATAAAAAATCTTATAACTATAATGCAAAAGGTAGGTGTTTATGTTCAATTTATGTACTCTTAATTTTAAAAATCCAATTATAAAGATTTCCTTTTTCAGTTTTTATTGGCTTTTTCTAGATTCTCCCAGCTCTAGTAATTTAATTTTGACATAGACACTATAAAATGGTACCCTGAGTTAATTTGGTTTCAATATTAGAAATTCATCATGAAAGCTGTGAACATTTCTAGTCCCATTTTGTTCTCATTTGGAGCTAACACTGCAGGTCTTAATGGTACCATGGGACATAATCAGGTAACTTGGTTCCCATGCTGGGTAGTGTTTGGAGTTCCCTTTGACCCAAAGTGTGATCTTTTTTCATTATAACCCTTTAGATGTTAACAGAAAGCAGCAGCTCATCAAATAGTCCCAAACCATGATATTAAGGGGGATTTCTCTCTTAAACCTGACAGCACTGAAACATCTTTCCATAACTCAACCATCTTATTTCCAGAATTAGGGAGGTCTTGCTTGCTTAATGTAAAATTAAAATTTAACTACAGTCAGAAACTTGGTGACGATCCATATTTGAAAATACAAATAAATTGGAAGTTTTAATTAAGACAGTTCATTCACAGCACCACAAAGTCTGTAGTGCAAAGAGAAGATAGACTGTGGAGTCACCTGAGTTTAAATCTTGAACCTGCCACTTACCAGCTTTCTTCCTTGAGCAAGTTACTTAACATCTTTAAGGTTCAGTGGCATCCTTTCATCTGTGAAAAGGGCTTAATACTTTTTCCCAGTGTTTTTGTGGAAAGTAGATGGGACAACATTCAGAAAACTCTTGCCATGGTTCCTGGTACACTGTAGGAAGTCTACAAATCTGAGTTCAATTCCTCTTTCCCAGTTATTTCCAAAATTCTTCCTTAAGATGAACAACTCTGTGAAAGGCAAGTGATCCACAGGTAGCACAGCACTGATTACAAAAGCCTAGGAAAAGTGTGATCTATCTCTAACTCCATTCTTCCATTTAATATATTATCAAATATCCTTCACAAAGTTTTGGACCTCTTCAGATCCATCTCTGGCTGTATAACTGGAGTCTACTCTTCATTAGTAAGAGCATCTTCTCCCATTTCAAAGGACCAACTCCCTCCCCAACCATTTCTCCCAACTCACTAAAGGAAACAACCAATTTCCTCACGTTAGAAAAAGTTTTACATTATTAAACCGAGTAATACTAGCAAACAGAATATTCATAATTGGATGACTTAATCTATAACTACCTCAAGGATCAAATAATTAAAAAGAAAAAAAAAGAAAAGGAAAAGCCCTTCTAAAAGTTTTTCTTTTAGTTGTGGAAGACCCAAATGCAAAAATGTGAAGAATTAATAGTTGCTTTCTAGCAACAACTATAGACTAAACTTAACTAATTCAATTTCTCTGTCAGTAGCAATGATAAAGAAGCTATATTATTTATCTTCTACACCAAATCTATAAAAATAATCCTGTTGGCTCTATTTACAAGATATTCACATCTGTTCATTTCTCTACATTTTATGTGAAGATTGATATTTTCCTGGGGGCATTTCCAATGGGCCTTAGTTTCATGATCTTTGACACAGAATAAAACCTACCTTGTAGGGCTGGTTTGATGACTGAATTAGATTGCACTTGTGGCCACATCTGTGAGCATAGGACAAATAGATGAAGCTATTTTTGGCAATACAAAGGCAATTTGGGGCACATAGAATCTAAGAAAGGGGAACTAGAGAATTCTGTAGGCAGTGTTATCTGGTGGATTCTACTCTGGTGGAATCCAAAACATTATTCACATTGCACTACAAAGACTGCCTTCCTAAGGATTCAAAGCCACCACACATAGTCTCTGTCCCTTGGACATGTGCAGAAATCACAAATCTCTAACTCACTTATTTCAAAATTTCCTCAGACAGGAAAATCTTCCATTATCCTGACATCTCCTGAAGCACAGGCTGAAATTAGTGACACTGCAGGGTATCTCCCATGAATTCCTTTTGAGATGGATGCCTTCCAGGGGATATTTCTCTGTCTGCCATTTAGACACATCCCCACCTCAACAGCTGTACCTTCACGCATCAGTCATTGGGCTACTGCTGCAAAAAACTGCACGTATATACTCCATGAAGATTCATGTTGCCTTTTATTTCAGGGGGAGTTCTTTTTCTGGCCTGATCCCCCAATTCTAGAGATTTACAGATAGGCCCCTTGACAGTTTTCCTCACCACTACAGCTCCAAGGCCTAGTATGCTACTATACTACCTGGCACAAGCAGGTATAAAATACATAATTGTTACATTTTGAATGATTTAATGAATACTTACAGATATGAGAAATGGCAATTTGTAAAACTCTTTAGAATATGAACAAAAGAAACAATCTTCACTATGATGCAAAAGTACCACTGGGGGTAGGAAGATCTCCTTTATGAGCTGTGCTATAAAATGGGTAGTTGACATAGGGAGAAGGGGGAGGATCACAGAAATGCCAATTAGTTAAAATTCTACTTGCTATAATTCTGCAGCTACTTTAGACACAACGATACTCAGGAAACTAGCTTGGGCATCAGTGCAACTCCACGCTTTATAAATATGCTCTGCATCAGTCAATTCTCTATTTCTAAATGTTATGTTGTAGGTTGGGTCATGGTCCTACATTTAGTTAATCTGAGGTTAAAGATTTGCATGGCTGGTTATACTAATTCAGAGTAATCAAGTATCGATTTTGTCTTTTAGCAACAGTGAAATAACAATTGTCGGCTTTATCTGGTGCCCTGTGTCTTCTTGAATCCCAGAATAATCAGAGAATAGTTCATTTAAACAGCTGCATTGTGATGCATAGTTGAAATATTATTCCTAAATTTGAAAACAAATAAGAACTCAGTTCATCATTTACTACAATCAGGAAGGTTTTTTTTTAGAATGTGAAAACTCTAGTTGAAGGACTTCTCACTACCTCCGCTAAGTTCTAGCACATGTCACATCTGAGAATACTTCCAACTTTAAATGAAGCATATAGCCCAAGCCTTGGTAAGACAGGAGCAGGAGATAACCTCTCGCTGCTCCTGCTGCTCCCAGTGCATGGCTCTCTCTCTGGCTCCTAGTTGACAGCGGAAAAAAGCCCCTCCTTCACGGTTTCTCAGGGGCCCATTATTAACACCATTCCATGTTCCAGGACAATCCAATATAATGAATTCACACTATGTACAAGGCTCTCAGATAAATTCTGGTTAGCAATTAGCTTGTAGAAATTAACCAGAGAGGTCTCCATTCTCAAGTAGCTGATTGTCCAAAAGACATCAGAACAGTTAAAACAAAACAAAACAAAACAACAGAAACAAAAACCCCTTACATAACACTAGGAAGCTTATGCTATTTTAGCAAGGAAAATTATAAAAAAAAAAAACTTCTCAAAGAAAGGAGCATTCCATCCTTGGTACTCTTCCTTTTTAACCTTTACACATCCCCCTGAACAATTCTGTCCATTATTAAACCTCCTATTATTGCCATTATCCTGATGGTTCCAGATCTATTATGTCTAGTTCTGGCCTCTCAAGCTTTATTTATAACTGTCTAGTGACTACCTTCAGTCCACTGGAAAATCTTGAAGTTTATGAAAATTCATAATGCTCCCTGCCACTCCTCTCCCTCCTAAATTCCCCATTTCTGCTAATGGGTTTACCATATCCCCAAACCATATCTCCCAAGTTTGAAACCTTAGAGTCATTCTCCATGCCTCACTCTACTTCATCCTTCAACACCAAAACCTGTCACCAAGCCACATTAACACTTTCTACCTAAGAGGATGCCTCAGAGTCTACACTCTCTGCTCTATATCCACCTCACCATCACTACCTCATTTGCTCCCGTTTATGGATCCTGTGGTCACACAGACCAAGGTTTGAGTCCTGGCTCAGCCATTTCCAATTGGTGACCTTGGGCAATTATTTAATCTCTGCCTCATTCTCCTTATCTATAAAATGGGGATAATAATATTTCTAATACCTCATATGGTTGATAGAAATCTTTGGAAAAGGCAATTAATGCACAGGATTTTACACAGTGCCTAGCACATAGTAGGTAGTCAATAAATTATAATTTGTTTACTGTTGTAATATCATATAGTCCACAAACTACCACCAGAGCCTCATTTCTCATTGTTTTCCACTTCTCCCACCCCAGTCCTATGCTGAAGCCTCATTAGACTTTGTGGGATTTCCTGAACACACCAAACTCTTTACATCTCTATCCTTTTGTGTCTTCTGTTCTCCATGTCTTTTTTTTTAAAGATTTTATTTATTTATTCATGAGAGACACACACACACACAAAGAGAGGGGGGGCAGAGACACAGGCAGAGGGAGAAGCAGGCTCCATGCAGGGAGCCCAATGCAGGACTCAATCCCAGGTCACCAGGATCACACCCTGGACCGAAGGCAGGAGCCAAACCACTGAGCCACCCAGAGATTCCCCTGTTCTCCATGTCTTAAATGCCCTCCCTGTCTTACCATTACTCAGTGCTCTTGTTCACACTGAAATTTTATTTTTCTTTTCACATTGAAATTTTACACGCCTCAAGTTCACACTCAAATGTTACTGTATTAATGAGTGATTACATACTTCAATTTGTCACTCTTCCCTCTATGTTTCTACAGAATCCACATACACACATGCATGCACACATATACATACACCTAAAAAGGCAGTATCACATATTATAATTTTAAAAATTGTTTGTTTTCATGTCCACTTCCTCTATTTGTGATAAAGTCACTGAGGAGAAGGTCACAATAGTCTTCATTCCTAGGGTAATATCTGGCAGAGTTGCTAGTCTTTTAAAGAAACAGATCTAGCCAAAATAATCTGGGCCTACTTCATGGAAGGCTATTTCAGTGGGAGAGGGAAATGGAAAAAGAAATGTTGTTTTCTCTGATCTAGCCCTCTTCTGTCTAAAATGACAGCATCTCCATCACCCCACCATCAGGCTTCTCTACAATACCAGACCTCTCTATCCTCAAACAAGCCTTCCAACCTATTGGAGAAACAATGGCATCTACTAATTGAGCTTGAGTAAAACATTCACGTAGAGGTATAGGGAGGAAACAGCCTCAGATTATAAAGGGCTTTGAGTATTGGGCCAAAAAGTTAGAACTTTAGCCAGCAGATAACAGGGTGCCACTGGAGACTGACAGGGTACAGCAAGATCCAAAAGGTATTTTTAGGAGATTGCTGTGATGGTAGTATATAGGATAGTTTGGACTGGGAAGGGACAAGAAGTATAAAAGTTTACTAAAGAAAAAAGCTAATTGCTAGAGTGACCAAAGAGAAGAAGAAAAGGACCAATGTTTGTGGGAACATTCTACATGGCAGCCACTGTGGTCAAAAGCAATTTACATACATGATCTCATTCAATCCTAGCAATAATCATATCTATAAAGTACTCTCATTAACTCTGAATTGAGGAAGCAATGATTTAGGGTTGATAAATAACTTGCCAAAAGCAAAATGAAAGTCAAGGGAAGAGCTGGGATTCAAACACAGGTCTGCTTAAAGTCTAGATTGCAGGGATGCCCAGGTGGCTCAGCAGTTGGGCGCCTGCCTTTGGCTCAGGTCGTGATCCTGGGATCCGGGATCAAGTCCCACATCAGGTTCCAAGCGAGGAGCCTGCTTCTCCCTCTGCCTAGGTCTCTGCCTCTCTCTCTCTCTCTCTCTCTCTCTCTCAGTCTGTGTCTCTCATGAATAAATAAATAAATCTTTTAAAAAAAAGTCTAGATTGGATATGCTCAACTAACTTACCCTGGAGGCATTTAAACACTGAAACACAACAAAATGAAAAGGCAACCTATGGAATGGGAGAAAATATTTGCAAAGCATCTATCTGATAAAGAGTTAATATCCAAAATATATGAGGAACTCACACAACTCAATAGCAAAAAAACAAAAACAAAAACAAAACAAAACTGAGTAAACAAAAAAACCTAATTGAAAACTGGGAAAAGGACCTGAATATCTCCAAAGAGGACATAAAAATGGCCTACAAGTATATGAAAAGGTGCTCAACATGACTAGTGATCAGGAAAATGTAAGTCAAAACTATAATGAGATATCATCTCACACCTGTTAGGATGGCTATTATCAAAACAACAGATGATAACAAGTGTTGGCAAGAATGTGGAGAAAAGGGAGCCCTTGTGCACTGTTGGTGGGAATGTAAATTAGTACAGCCACGATGGAAAATAGTATGGAGGGTCTTCACAATATTAAAACAGAACTACCTTATGATCCAGTAATCCCGCCTCTGGTTACAAACCCAAAGTAAAAAAATCAGGATCACAAAGAGATATTTGCACTCCCATGTTCACTGCAGCATTACTAACATTATTTCAAGATATGGAAACAATCTAATTGTTGATAGATGAATGGATAAAGAAAATGAGTATATATGTATGACACACACATATACACACATAATGGAATATCGTTCTGCCTTTAAAAAAAATTCCTGATATTTGCAACAAGATGGATGAATCTGGAGGAACTTCTGCTAGGTAAAATAAGCCAGACACAGATAGATAAATACTGCACAATCTCACTTTTATATATGGAATCTCGAAGAGTCAAACTCATGGAAGCACAAAGTGGAATGGTAGTTGCCAGCAGCTGGGGTAAAGAGGAAATAGGTAATGTTGGTCAAAGGGTACAAAGTTTCAGTTATATGAGATGAATAAATCTGGAGGTCTGACATACAGTAATGTGAATATAATTAAAAATGCTGTACTGTATACTTGAAATTTGTTTGGAGGGTAGATCTTAAGTGTTCTCAGCAAAATAAAATAAAATGGTAACTATGTGAGGTGATGGGTAAGATAAATAGCTTATGGCAATTATTTCACAAAGTATATATCAAAACATCAAATTGTATACCTTAAATGTATACAATTTTTATTTGTCAACTATATCTTAACAAAGATGGGGGAAAAACAAACAACACACCCTCCTTCTAAGTGTAAAGAAGTCATAAACAGAAGAGTAGTGTATGATTCCACTAATATGAAATTCTAGAAAAGACAAATCTAATTTATACTGACAGAAAGCAAATCAGTGATTCTGTGGCACTGAGGACAGGGAGAACCAACTAGAAAAGGGCAAAAGAGGACCAGTCTTAAGTGGTGATGAAAACATCCTTAGTCTTGAGGAGTGGTGATGATTCTATGGATGTGTATATGTATATTTGTCAAAGTTCACCAATGTATGCACTAAAGTTAGGGTACATGTTATTGTATGATAATTACACCTAAATAAACTTGATTTAAACAAAAACATGCTTTCTAGTTCCCTCAAAATTTGTTGCTCAAATTTTCCATTTTAAATTTAGGAGTTAATTGGAAGGAATACCAGGAGAATTCCTTTTAAGTGAAAAGGGATTATGTAAAAATATCATAATACTTTAATCATAAATATCATAAGGTTAGAAATATTGGGGTTTCCCTTTTTGGGAACCTCACAATTAATAATTCTTATTATTTGCTGTTTTCCCCCCCCCCCCCATGGTACTGGATCCAACACGTTCTATTCATATTTTCTTCTGTACTATCCAAAACAGAACATAAAGAGCATCTGACCCAAGACAGGTTTTCTCATCTAATTGTCCAATATACTTGTTAGGGGTACTTTGACTTTAAGGTAAGAAATGCAGAATGCTTTCCAAGTTTGTTAATTAATAGCATCCCTAGACAAATATCTTCTTTCTGCTGTGCCTGATTACTAAATCTCTCTGCTTCAAGGCAACAGATGGCTTAAGTTCTCCCAGAATTAAAAAGGAAATAATCTAGAATTCCTTGTGATTCAAGGGACTAAATTTAATCAGGTTATCCTATTTTATAAGCTACAAATATCCTAGAAAAAAAATGCAGATGATCAAAATGGAAATGAATGGTTGCTATCTTCTAATCATGTGAGTGGTGTGTAATAGTCATTATAGTATACCAGTTGATGACATTCTGCTACCATAAAATCAGCATGCACCATATCCAACCAACACCTCTGTCAGTCTTCCTTCATGAACTTTATCTCGTAACAGGACTCTTCCTCTCTAGACTTAGAAAATAATAGAAATCACAGGGTTCCTTGAGCAGTCAATACTTCTGATTCAAAAATAAGACCAAGTAACAAAATCCTTTCCTAGAAATTTGATCTTAAGTTTCACTTGGTTCAGGGACCTTTTCGGATTAACCTGGACTATATCAGATCTGTGCACTAATAATATTTAAATATCTGTCAAAGCAATATTTAAGACTGTTCTTCTTTACAATCAGTTGTATGTCAGCATATCATAGGGTCCCCTCTAGACTGAAAACCATCTACAGGGAGGAATTGGAATGTCTGCATCCATTATATTATAAAAACACATTGCTCATAGATGATGTTCAACAAATGCATAATTATTGACGCTATTTTAACATATGCCTGTTATATAGGATATGCAATGGCCGACATGGCCTTATAAAATATATCACCAGCTTGTTCCACATTGATGTTTTCTATCATCAACCTCCTTACTCAAATCTTTGTCTATTACTATATAACTATAGTCAGGTAGGTTACTTGCAAAAAATAGAGCCTGTTTTTTTATACAAATATCTCTTCAAATCTGTCACACCTTTCCTATAATGGCATGAGTAAATTGTATCTTTTGCAGATGTTCTGGTCTTTTTACTGCTTCCAAGACGTTATCTTTGGATAGGGATTCATTTTTAGTTTGAAAGCCCATTTTCAAATAGATATTCTTTATTATTTAGAAATATCTTAAAATCCTTTTGTTATACAGTTGTAGGATTTTTACTTGTCTCATAGCATAGAAGCAGGGAATCAAAATGAAAGATCAAGGAAGATAATGCCCAGCTTCTTATACCAACTGCATACATCATTCTCCACTCTATCCCTATCTACCAATGTGCACACATACAGACATAAACTCTGTCCTGTAGCACAACTATCTACCACTTGGTGTTGTAGTAAAGAGAGGAGACAAGTATACCGGAAAGAAAAGAAGAATGTACTTGACAGTTTCAGAATGTAACAAGGTTTAAACAACAAAGTGTTTAAATATTCAGATTGTTTTAGATCAAGCAGTATGTGAGGTAATCATCCTCATCCTATCTTTGAGCCTCACTCCATCTTTGCTCTGTATGCCAGAAGAGTATGAGATGACAACAAGCTCAGAAAAGGGGTAAAGGATGAGATTGGGGTTGGGCACTACCTAGCATCCACATGATATAAAACTAGGAGCCCCATGCTTATCACATAAGCTTTTCGCACAAAAGACTATCAGTCATAATTCATTTCATTTGCTGAATAATCAAATTATCTGATCTCTTAAAGTTACAACAGTCATGCTTTTAATCTCTAGTGAAATGCAGATTTAGGAATGTAATTGTGGAATTTGTCTTGTTTTCCTGCAGAAGTTTTTTTTTTTCTGAAAATATTTTTTAAGTGGCTTTGTGATTTTGGTACGTTTCTTGATTTTGCTAATCCCATAAGACAATGGGGATGAGCTATGAGAACAATTCCTTTAACAATTTCCACAATAGTGCTCATAAATTATGAGGTAGCACTCTTTCATAATAATGGTTTTGGGGATAAAATCACCTCTCCCTTGGAGATTAACTCAATTGTATAAATTTGTTAAATACTTACAGTTTTTAAAAACTGTAGAATATATATATATAAACAATATATTTAATAAAAAAATAAATTCAAATATGAGTAAAGTAGGAAGAGAAGGAATCATGCAGTCTGGGTGGTAGAGACAGAACTAGGTTTGGAGATGTCTCATAAGATAATCTTCGGAAGATGAAAAAACTGATTTTATATTTGATTGGATTATTTGGAGGTGGTTATGTCAATATGCCTCTCAAAATGGTCATGTCAAACAAAGCTAGATCAAAATGCTCTGCTTTGAGAGAGAAATTAGTGAAACACAAAAGGAAGGATGTAAGGTAGGATGTGGCAACGGAGGCATGCTCTTAAGAGGTCTATATAATTTTGATCAATATTGGGGAAGCTATCAACAGGATCCGATAAGCAGCTGCATGGTAATTGAGATTTAATTCATTTTTAAAATAAATTTCTGCATCAGATTATAAGATGTTAATAAATTATATTTCAAAATGCTGAATTATATGCACAATACATTGATTCAATAACAATTTGATAGCTACCCATTGCCAGGCACTGTTCACCACCCTTTTCATGTTAAATCATGTAATTATCACAGCATCCCAAAGAAGTAGTTAATATCCCATTCTGTAGACAAGAAAGCAATGGGCTCAGAGAGGGTACAGAATTACAAGGTCAAATGGACTGAGTGGGTTATCATAGGTACTGAACACTTGATTTGGTGAAGAAATAGAAACTTATTTTGCTGTACTTTCTGGAATAGTTATTGTTTCTAATAAATGCTACAGTCATTTTTAGGGTGAACCTATTCTTTCTGTAATTCTGCAAAAGGAAGTATCATTTAGATTAAAAGTGAAAGAAATTAAAAGCCTTGATTAGTAGCAAAAATAACTGGCATGCATTTATACTGCAAGATTTCTACACAAGTAGAATGATACAATTGCTTGCCATAGTCATTGGGTTTTTTCTTCACAGATATATATCAATATGAAATCACAATGAAATAATTGATTATATTATAACCTAAAGCCAAAAGTATATTATACCCCTGAATATATTTAATGTAAGCCATCTTTTTAAATAGTAATTTGCATCAGAATATCTTTAACAGTCCTCACACCAAGCAATAGATAGCTCAAATCTGAAGTAATATCATTTTTCAATTTCAGTAATTGGCTTATTTTATATATGATGTTGTGGAAAATAGAAATTCTAGCTTTAAAAACCATAATTTTATGAATGTGGGTGCAAATAAGTTTATTTTTTCCATTAAATACTGTGTAGACTGTTCTGAGATGTAAATCATTATAATTTATAAAACACCATTAATCCAATAAACATAATTCTATAAATTCTGATATCACTCATGCATTTAATTTATTCTAGTGTCTTGGATAAAGCAATTTCATAAACTAAACACATACTTTTACCTTGATGAACAGTATTACACAGATTTATTCCGATGTGTTTCGATTTAGCCATTATTATCAAACATATTCTCCACATTTATTTAAAAGCTGTATAATGTGGTAGTTAGAATCAGGCAGATGCACATTTGAATATTGGCTCTGCCACTAAGTAGCTAGCTGGTGTGTCAGTGGAGAAGCTACATAACGTCTCTGAGGTTGGGTTGCTTCCTCCATAAAAATAGGGTTAAAAATAACTACCGCACAATGTTGTTGTGAAGTTGCTGTTAAATAAGTTTACATATATGACAGTGTTTGGCCCAGAGCAGACACTCAGTGCATGTAAATATATTTCCTTTCTTAAAATATTACATGATGAATTTGGAATTGGGTAGTTCCAAGTATTCAGTTAAAAAGGCTTATCTATGTGCTTTAATTTAACTACCCCATATAAGCAACCAATTCTCAATGTTGTTTAAAACCACAGTTAGTGTAAAAAAACAAACAAACAACTCTAGCTATTATTTGCCAGTTGTCACAAGATATGAGAATTTAGTGAAATGCTTTTTGGATAGGACCAAAAAAAAAAAAAAAGCCCACGGTTTTCTTAAAAACGAGTATGAGTGTGCTTGTAGTTGAAGGATGGTAACAATAAAAAATGAATGCTGGGTCATTAGGTTCATCTTCTGGCTTTTCCATTGTTTAAAAAGACAGATAAAATAATAATTACACAAATCACTTGGGTGCTATGATGAGAGAATGAGATTAGGAAGGAGCTTTATTACCAGTCTATAAATGTGTCATAAAAGTACAAAGTCATTTTATTGCTTTTTCTATTTCAAGCAGCTGTCATATTAGTCATATGTGTTTTCTGCCATCCATGATACATAAGCATGTCTTTTCAGTATGCTCAACCAATTAACAAGCCAGGTAAGTAAAAGGCAGAATTTCTCAAGTCCAAATTCAAGGTTTGTAAGAGAGTAATGCAATTTTTTAAAGCCCATTAAAAAAAAGTTACTTGATTCATGTATGTGTCTCTAGTGAATTGCAGACATCTTAGAGTGGAAGTAACTTCTCAGCCTTTTTGACATTGGTGAATATTTCTATCTGTGGTCTACATAATAAACAGTGTCCTGGCATAAAAGTAATACTTGTTTTAAAGAATGAGATCAAAATAGTCCTTAATTTGTCTTTCAAAAGGACACTTCAACCCCTTCAGGGTAAATAACAGTGTTAAAGATGACCTGTACAATTAGAAACAAACTTCTGAATCATTCAATCATGTTATTGAAAAGGGTGGCCAAGATTTTGTTAAAAAAAAGTCAAACTGATTATTAAAGTGTAATAAATGGTTGTTGAATTGCATTGACTCATATCTAGATAATTCTGGGTGAGACTGATACATATTCTACCTTAAATAAGTGTGTTCCTTTGATCCTGCCAAGAAATCAACAAATGGCCTCATCAGGTTTAGCTAATAACAGATTAGTGAGGAAATAACTTTAAACAAACATCCAATACAACTTCAGATTATTTTACACCTAACTCAAACAAGATTATTTTTAAAAATCACCATTTAAAATGTATTCTTAAAACTCTCTACAAATCCAGTTTCATGATTAAGATTAACTAACCCTTCAAACAAGAAACCCTGTAAAAATAATCTCCTCTTGCTACATCTAAGCCAATACTTGTCTAACCTGTCCTATGTTCGTATTTCAAGAAAACAAGAGAGTAGCACTTACAGACCCAATGACAGTTTGAGGTGTATCTTTTGCAAGGCTTTAGATGGCAGAGTGCTTTAACACTGCCCAGCTGTTCTAGTTACTTCCATGTCTTAAATTTCCCCTTCACAGTGACCTTGATGTGCCCATCTAATGTACAGCTGCACTCTCTTGAGTAGGCAGGTTCCTCCCACAGCACAGTTAGTAACTTAGTGGTATAGAATCAATACATCAAGAGAATTGTTTGACTCACTTTGGAGGAAGGCAGTTCAACTTGACATCTGTAGTCACGATTCTTTACTTTCCAACCAACAGGAAACCTTAAAGCATATCAAAAGATCATTCAAATACTATGGCCACAGATAAATAAATCCCATCATAAGCACAGATGCCATCCCCACAGCATTGCTTTTTGCCCCATCTTAAACCAAAAAAAAAAAAATGTATTTTTTAAATGGTTCATACTGGCTGTTTCTAAACTTTTACTTCAATGCACACTAAGCCTTCAGAAATAATTATTCATAGCAAACTAATTTATGTGTAATGTGAGTCTAGGAGATTATCACACTTATCTTACCATTTATTTGAAAATACTTTATTCCAGGAAGACTCCTTCTGTGTCACATTTAATTGCCTTTGAAGCTCCTGCCATTTGAATCTGTCTTCTGGAACATGCATTTCATCATTATTTTTTAGCCTTGTTACATCAATCACCACAACTGCTATAGAAGATTTCTGGGCTGTGAAGTGATAATTTGTTCCAGTGGTATTAATGAGGCAAGCAGTGGTCTGGAGGGAGGTGACAGCCCATTGCTTTACAGACAGCATCAGATTAAGGTGCTGGACTATATACGAGGCTTTAAGCATACACTCTAGAGCTTTTGAAGCATTTTATAACTTCCTTTATCAAACTTAACATAGAAGAGATACCTCCAACACCTTATCTACAATGAGCTAGGCATATCTAATCACCAAGGGGTGAGGGGAGCATTAATAGCGTTGCCCAACTTACCTTGAGTTACAGGCACATAAGAGAAACTTTGTACTGCTCCGAATTTGAAGGCTCCCTGATGCCTTATAAGCTCTGAATTGGTCTATTTCCATTACCATGGTTGTAATGGCATGTCCCTAGCCACAGAGGAGTCTAATTCCCTGAAGTGCAGCCAATGAAAACTTGTATTTCTGGGAATTAAGTCCCAGAACTAGGAATGCCGGTTTGTTGTTATAATACCATGCCCATGAATACCGCCTCTAGGAAGCAGTACATCTGGAAACAACAGATGGTACATGTGGAAATGGGGTGGATGGAGTATTTTAATACCCATACATCTCTAATTCAGTTCTACAAGTCTGATTTCAATGCTTTCTCAGATTATAGAGTATTTCAGAATTGGTAAAATAGGCCTTATCCAAACTATTGTTACTATCAACAACACAGGATGAAAGCCTAATGTAATATCATTGTATATGAACTCTCATTTGACTATATATATATATATATATATATATATATATATATATATACATAACATTCTTGACTTGGCTTCTAATAATGGAACAGGTCAGTCCAGTGTACTTCCCTATCCCTTTACCAATAACCACAGAACACACATCTATTTTAAGATGAAACCATCCCACAGTGCTACTTTCCTTAATATAGGAAGGAAACATTTAAGCTTTTTCACACTCTGTCTAAACAGTTTATCTCCTTCCACCTTCAGAAGCTACCAGGACTATTACAGAAATTTCACTTAATATGGTAGGAGAACAGCTTTGCTAGAAAAATACTTCCTTCTTGTGCTTCAAGAAGGCTGAATTAAATTGTCTTTGAGAAATGTTGGCATTTTAGGAAACATACCATCTGAATGGTAGGAAAATAACTTTCAGAAGCTTAGAATTTCATATTCTGTACTTAGTGCAACTTATCTAGAATTAGGATAGTATTGTACTCTCTATCAAAAGAAAATGAACTCTCAACTACAATAGAATACTGGGGAAAAATAGATGTTTATTGAAAATTCCAAACCAACCAATGCACCATTTAATGTGGCATAGTGGAAAGGAAGCCAAATCCAGGTGGCTATGAGGTCAACCCAGACCCAAAAAACAAGTGGCAGCTTACTGTAATTACTGTTTAGCACTATATTCGCTTAAATAAAAGGAAAGAGGAAATCTCCTATCCCTCCTCCCTGCCCCCTCACTTCAGGAACCCCCTAGCTCAATGGGAAGCATTATCCTAGACTTTGACCTTTCAACTTGTGCTCAATATGGACAAATGGATTCAAAATATGAGATGAAACTACAAAATGTCTCTGGACAGTACAACCTCCTTTATAGTTATGTGGGGACAAAGATCCCATGTGCTTTCATATCACAATCATACCCTAAGTACATTCAAAGCATCCCTGTAGTTTATGCTAATTGAGGAAAAGACCCTGAAGATGAATGAGCTAGTATTAACATGTACATATAAGATGAAATATAATCAGAGAATCCAACACCTCCACTAAAGACTCGTTATTATTTTTTCTCTCTCCCTCCCTCCTTCCTTCATTCCCTTTTTTCTTTCTTGTTTCTTTATTTCCTTTATAAACAAAGTAAAACAAAGCGTTTGATATTACTTATCCAAACATAAATGTTTTGCTAAAATATCTTTGAGGGGTGGTTCAAAAGTGTCAAACGTTTACCACAGTAATGAAATAATTCTCTTATCCTGAGTTCAGAAAGAACAGCACAGTGGCTAAAAGCAAACTCTGAAGCCAGAATGAGTTCAACTCTAAATTACTAGCTGTGTTACTTTGAACAAACTACTCATCCTCTTCATGGGTAAAATTGGGACATTGATGGTACCTATCTTGGTGCATTACTGTGAAGATTCATTGAGTGAGTTAGAGATTGCTACAGCTCATCAATATCTGTATTTCCTTGCTCACCTCTTCCTCAATACATGAGAGGACTGCACTTCTTAGCTGTTAGGTTTAGCCATGTGATTAAATTCTTGCTAATGATTAATTGGTAATGTGCCACTTTTGGGCATGGACCATAAAAACCTCCTTATGCAATACTAACTCTCTTTAACCATCCACTGGCTAAATGAACAGACTCTTAGACTGAGAAGAGACTAGAGCCACAAGATGGAAAGAGCCTGGGTCTTAACTAATTATAAAGAAAAGAGTTCCTCTTACTGACCCTCATGGAACAGTGATAGGAATACCAAATATGTGATAAATCACCAAAATATTTGACTACTACAGTGAGATTACTCATTTAAAGTACCTATCACAGTACCTGGCAAACCCAAAAAAGAGTTCAATAAAAGTCAGTTATTATAAACTTTGCTGTCAGGGTTTGCTATGGACTGAATGTTTGTGACCCTCCTTCCCCAATTTTTATGTTGAAGCACTAACCCCTGGTGTGGCTATATTTGGAGATGAGGTTACTAAGGAAGTAATTAAGTTTCAAAGAGGTCATAAAGGTGGGACCTGATCAGATAGGGCTGGTGTCCTTATAAGAAGAGACACCAGAGAGGTAGGCTTCTCCACATTTACAGGATGAAGAGGTCAAGTGAGGACACAGTAACAAGGCAGTGTTACTGCAAGGCAGGAAGAGAGGTCTTACCAGAAACTGAATTGGTCAGAACCTTGATCTTGAACTTCTAGCCTCCAGGACTGTGAGAAAATAACACATATCTGTTGTGTATGTCACTCAGTCTTTGGTATTTTGTTATGGCAGCTTGAGCATATTCAAAGTCCTACATGAAAGTATTAGAAACAAAATACTTGAGACAGTCTGTATTATGGAAGAGAAACTTAAGTAAGGTCTATCTCTGCTGAATATTCAACAGGAAACCTGAGATATTTTTCAAAGGTTATCGCTATCATGTATACTAGCCCTTTGCCATTAGAAAAACATTTCTATAATTAAGACTGGACAAAACTGAAATTTCTCTTCATCCCTGCTGCCCACCTCGCCTGGTTCAGCAATTTGAAAAGAAATGCCTACACACATGCTAAATACACTAGCTTCACATAAAAGCAACAGCTCACCACATGTTGTGGATCTTGAAATATTATGATGACACCAGCTACATTCCATGAATACCCCTCAGTTTTCTTAGCTTCTTGGCTAATTACCTTATTGTTTGCTGTTCTGACCAGAGACCCAGTTTCTTAGGCCTCTGACTTGCTCCCCTCTGGACTTATATTATCCTTCCCCACCCAGCCTAAGAGAGGTTACATGGCATTTCAGATAATAGTGACTTGACTTCTCACTCCAGACTACCCTTCTGCCTCGTTGCTTAGAAGCTTCTTTTCCATCTCAGTCATCCAGCACCAAGGTTGACCCAGGCTCATCAGCGAGTCCCAGATTTCTTAGGCCATCAAACCACGTAATAAAGTGCTTCACATTCACTTCTCTATTTCCATTTTCCCTTTGACTGTCTGAAATTTAGTTTCCAGGGCCACAATACTGAAACCACTGACCTCCCAAAAGACAAGTCTAATGGCTTTTTAGCTTTCACTTTTCTTTATCCTTCTCTAAAGATGCTGGTACTGATGACCACTTCTTTAGCAAAGCATGCCTGGTCGGCAAATACCTTCTTTGTTCCTAATAGTAACATATTCCTCGATGCAATTTTATTTTATTCTAAAGAATCGCAGTGAGAATATTGCACATTTTGTTAAAAAAAGCATTCTAAAGGCAAAATCATTTGACAAATGAAATTATTTACTAGCATCATAGAACTCCTTATAGTTGAATAGAACTTCATATTTCACAGAGAATTTATGATATATCTCAATAATCCTATGAAAAGACAGGGCAAAAATTATTATATCAAGTTTATATATAAGGGATTTAAGCCTTGGAAATATTCAGTGCTTTGCCAAAGTCACCTAGCTGGTAAGTAGCAAAGCCAAGAAAACTCAACCCAAATCTTCAAATGCTCAGTCTAAGATTCTCTTTACCACATCACAAGCAAAACTTTATTTATTTATTTATTTATTTATTTATTTATTTATTTATTTATTTATTTATTTATTTTTACAAGTAAAACTTTAAAGGTAAACCTGCAGAGGCAGTTTGAATTTTTAAAAACTAATAACACAGAAATGCTACAAATTCAGTTATTATCATCATTTTATCTTTTCTTTCCCTAAGATATTACACAACTTCTCAAAACACAAATAAAAAATGAAATCAAAGAATAAAATGCCAGTAAATCATAATGTTATCAATGACAAGGTTCATTATTTTGATTAATGATATCAAAATATCTGTTAGAACAGCTAACAGATTTGGCATAATTACTTAAAAATTAATTACCTTAGTTACCATCAAGTATTAAAATAGAGACTAATCTCCTTAGGTGACAGTATTTTATGTTTTAATGATTATCAAAAAATAAAATTAGACATGTATACTATAAAATGTTTACTCCGATTGTATCTTAATTGAATTTATTTTTTCTAAAAAGATAATTTTTAAATTCAAGTTATTGTGACTTTACCTTCCTTTGTTAATGGTCACTCATCCATTCATTCAATAAACATGCACAGAATGCCCATTATGTACCAACCACTGTTCTGGGTACTAAGAATGCAATAGTGGATAAAACAAGGTCCTTGCCCATAAAGCTTTCATTCTGGGAGTCAGTGGAGGGGGTGGGTAGGGGAGACACACAATAAATAAGCAAGGAAAATATGAAGCATGTCACAACACAACAGGTGCTGTGGAGAAAACAAAACAACATCCAGGGATTAGGGAATGATAGTGGAGTTAAGGCCCTACTAATAAAATGGTATTTTGACAGAGATCTGTAGGAAGTAAGCTTTCAAGCAATAAAACACATATGAATAAATTATTTTACTAATTCACTCCATTTTGTTTAATTTACTACTGGAATTTTTTTGAAATGGCATTATGTAAAAGAACAATAATCTTGTTTTACTATTACTAAATCCTAGACTGCCATGCTGAACACAAAGGATTTTTTTCTTCACAGGTTCCGCTTTAATATCTCATGGGTTCACATTTTCATGCATTCTTTCTATAAAATGACAGCCTTAGTGATGCACTGGTCTAAACATGCTTTTATAGCAATCCCTCACATTTATATTAAAGAGCTCCTGCCACCTAGAGTATAAAGAGAACACTGTTTTGATTAAGGTATCAGCTGCCCCACTAGGTCAAAAGTCCAAATCCCAGAATGTGGGAAATTTCTACCTAGAACTTAAAAGTCCCACCTAGTCAACAGGAGTTAAATCTTCATCAGCTATCGTCCAACAGTTTTGTGTGTTGAACTTCAATACTCATGAGAGTAACTCAAGCTTAGAACCAGGGATTTCTGGGATCCCTGGGTGGCGCAGCAGTTTGGCGCCTGCCTTTGGCCCAGGGCGTGATTCTGGAGACCCGGGATCGAATCCCACATCGGGCTCCCGGTGCATGGAGCCTGCTTCTCCCTCTGCCTGTGTCTCTGCCTCCCTCTCTCTCTCTCTCTCTCTGTGACTATCATGAAAAAAAAAAAAAAAAAGAACCAGGGATTTCTCAGGTGGAAGGCATCTGGCTGGTTCTCCCTTAGAAAATGTGGTAGAAAAAAAAATAAGTAAATAAAAAAGAAAATGGGGTAGAACCTGAGAATGAATTAGTACAAATGGTGATCAATCACTAGAGGAACAGCAAAAAAGATCCTATTTATTCTCACTTTTATAATAAAACAAAGGTCAACCCAGCAATCACACAGAAGATGAATTCATCAGGCTAACTGAACTTCATCTGGCTTAGAAGTTAGTTTTCCTGTACATCTAGACATGGCAGAGTCATTCTTCTTCCAAGGGCTGCACACAGTTGGTTACCTTTGTTGAGTGCTGCTGCAATGCACACCCATATGAAGCAACATCAAAGTTCATGCAGTGACTTGTAATTGAGTTAAAGCGTTCCATAATAGTTTAATACAGTTATTGCACAATTTAAGTAATTTTTGGCACATGATAATCCATGGCTTTGGAAATTCAAGATAATTAATTGATTAATTAATAACCATTCCTTATATCCCACAGGTCATGGAACTGCCTCAATTCCATCATTAAAGTCGCATAAACATATTGTGTTGCCTGTTATTTTTCATTGGGTGTACATGGCCTTAGAACTAGTTTTTAAGCTCCTTACAATTAGAGTGAGGACCAGATCTAGTAGATGTATTTTAAAACAGAGCTTAATGAAGGCTTGTCAATCAATCCCATTGACTGATCACATGAGGGTTTTTTGTTTTGTTTTGTTTTTTGCCTACAATGCAGTAACCTTAGGGGTTCAGAAAGGAAGAGTTGTTCTATTGTAGGCCACACTGTGTGGGGGGCATCTGAGACAACTGTTAGGTAGTGACCACATCTCTTATTATGGAGTTCCTTTTATCCTGCTTTTTAAATTTTGTCTTTCTTTTTTTTCCTTCACTGCCTTATCTTTTCATCTTCTACTTATACATATTGACTTTCCTTGGCCCTTCTTACCACTGCTCTTACTAGCACTTGGAGGCACTGTAATGTTTCAGAAACAGCATGAGCTTTGGGCCTACATGTCTGGGTGGTGGTAGTGGTAAATGATGGTGATGATGAGGAGGAGTATAAATAGCTATCCTTTTTGAGCACTTACTAGAAATACAGGACAGTGCTAACCAATTTACACACATTTTTCCATTAAATATGCACAAAACTCTTTTGATTATAGGTACTATTATTATCATTCTTTCATAGATGGTGAAACCAAAGCACAAAAAGTTTGTTGGTCTCAAGTCCTTACTGCTACAAATTAGCATAAGCCAAAATTCAAACTCAGCTTCCTCTGCCTCCAGAGTCCTAATTCTTAACCACGATACTTAAGTGAGTTATTTTACCTCTCTGAACTTCAGTTTATTCAACTGTAAAACAAAGATGATAATATACCCTACTGATAATGGCATTATGAAGATCAAATGCACAGAGGGTACATTTGTCTCCCATTTCTCCCTCTCTTTTTCTTAGGAACCCAGGCGACTATTTAATTCTTCAGAACATATTGTCAAAAACTCAGGTAGAGCCCTGACTTTTTTGAACTGATTGCCCCAGAGCTCTTTGGAACCGTCTCTCCCACCACCTCACTTCTGCCCTCGGGGTTCCAAGTGATACTAATCGGCTCACTGCTCCAGACATCAAGATGGTCCTTAACACATGCACTGTAGCATAATGCCATCAAGAGTAATTAGCAGCTTGTTAAGCATCCCTTAAAGTCCTTGCCTCCTCCCCTCTCCCTCATCCAAGGGCTTATGTTTACCTTGATTCCAGAAAGGGCACTACTACCTGTTTATCAAATCATAGTGACACTATGCAAAAACAGTATTATTGTCCAAGCTGAAACCAGTGTAGTAGCCAATGTGTATCAAACTAAATGATGACTAGAGGTCAAGGTAAAATCCTGCAGCTAAAGGGGTGGCTACCTTTCCTCAAGAAAAATTAAAAATAAGTATAAACTGAAATTAAAAAAAAAGACAGAGACTAATTTGGTACTTGCCACTGAACAGATTGACAAATCACCTGGAATTGACCACAATCTATAATCCCTTTCTGGGAAGTCTATTGCCTGTAGGACCTAAGAGAGAGAAGGGGGGAAAAATTCTACTCAGATGTCAATTGGTTTCCTCAGTTCTAAATGTTAAAAGCTGCTTTGATGAGAGTCAGCCTATATTGTGTATTTCACTGGCAAGAAAGAATCAAGAAGTCCAGATATGCTGCAACCCGGAGACACTAGATATCATTTGACCTTCAAATGAATGTTTATTCATATTAATGTAGTCTCAAAGGTAAAAATGACAAAAGCCCACTCCAGGATCCCAGTCTGTATTATAATACCCAGCATCTGTAGCAGCCTGCCTCACCTGAAGAAGCAGCTCAAATCAGGATTCCTAAACCAAATACAACAGAAATGTTTAAAATCTGGGCAAGGGAAGGAAAACAGATTCCCCCCCATGGCTGTGTTACTAAGTGGACATGCCTTATTGGTTTTGAATCTGAGCTAAAGCACTATCTTCTTGCCGGATATGAGTCCTGAACAACTTGTATGCTTGGACTTCACATCTGCCTGCACCCTCTTGCTGTGCTTGATCCTCTGGATGCAGTTCTCTAATCTACACAGACTAACCAGGCTTCTATTTTCTTCCCTATCATGCCTGGACTTCCCATACCACTTCCCAGCTCCCCTGAAATTTCTAGTTGTGACACAGATGCTTCCGTTTGGCCTAACAACCTGAGCCCAAGTTTGCTCACCAAGATCATGTATTATTTGCCCTTCTGCATAGTGATGCACAAAACCTGGCACTCAGTCTTAAACTTGAACACTCAGAGGGCAGAAAATGTGTCACTGTAGTTCTCTTGGCATAGTACACAGGCAGTTAAGTGCTTTTTGATTATGATAACTGAATGTACTCAAAAGTTCTCATAATGGAAACAAATTAAGTCACATCACAATGAAATTTATGAAGGCCTAGCAGATTAATACTACCTCAGAGTAGTGGATGAAAATGCCTTTCACCACTAGTAGAAATGAATCACCCTCAGCTTACAGGGTAATCTCTTTAAGAAGAGGTAGAAGAGGCAAGCCAAGAGGAGAAAAGAAGCAGAAAAGGCACTGAACAGCAAAAGCTACACAGAGACCTGCAGATTCCAACAGGAATCCTACGCCCACCACCTTCAAGATGCTTTATCGAGAGTCAGTTCAAATAGTACAGTTTCTTTAGAAAGATCAGGAGAAACAAATGGTCTTGGATGGGTATTCTCTGAACATGGTTACACAGTATTTTTATCACTAAAAGTTGCGTGGTTTCCTCCTTTGTATGACTTTTTTCAAAGTCTAAATTATATAATGCTCAGAGTGAAAAGAAGATCATTCTAGTGTGCAAACGGTCTTTTAGCTCTCTGAGGATCTGACCATTTCTAACACAGGCCTACACAGCAACTTCTGCATTGTTGGCTTTCAAATGTTTTGCAGCAATGATTGAAAGAAATTGGATAGGAAGTTTAAAAATTAAAGTCCTCATTACGATGGTAATTGGTTATATGTAGGATTTTAGATTAACTGGACGACTACTAAATGATGTCTATCAAACCCTGGGGCTAATTAACTTCTTCCCCCCTCTGAATATGCATCACTTTTACCAACACCAAAAATTAGATAAAGCATGTGTTTCTGTAAGTTTATCACTGCATTAATAGGAGCTCTACAAGTGAAGCTATACAACAGAAACCAAAGGAAATTCTGGAATGAAGTTATAAACATTGCAACAGATGTTAATTTTCTTTGACTTAGGTGCTTTTCAAGGATATTAAAAAATATTGCTGACAGACTTTTACTCAAAAGAAGAATGTGGAGTGCACATGTCCCTGATCTTTCAGAGAGTTCAACTCTGGAATTCCTATATTCTTCTCCACAAAATTGATTCATAAGATGTATAAGTAATGTATTTAGTTTTTAGGCCTCCACAGATCTTATCCTATAAATCAGAAAAAAAAAAATCTCTGTAAGACCATGTGACCCAATCTTTGGTTTGGCATATAGGACAGCCACAGGGCTAGGTAAATAGCCAGGAATTCTGTGGTAACAATATTTTAAAGATTTGAGATTCTAGGACACAGATGATTCAATTTGATTGAAGTTCATTTATATTCTTGTGGTTATTCTTTGGACCTTAAGGATGGGAAGTCAGGCTGCTAAAAACCTAAGTTTGAGAACCAAAAATCTTTTGTTGACAGCCTCCATTTAATTGGTAAACTTTAACTCTGAGTGGTAGGAAACAGGTAGGCCTTGATGGAATAGGAAAGGCTTCTGAAGGAGGCAACCAAGTTAAATACTAAACAGGGAAAGAAAAAGTGTCAAGGTCCTATAAGTTCAAAAACCATTCCTCGCATCTTTGTTATTAATATATTTTTTCTTTGTTATTAATATTTCTTGAACATTTACTATGTGCTCTTTATCATCCTGATATACGCTTTCATTTGCATCATCTCCTTGAATTCTTAAAGCAGTTTTACGAGGTCTATTCTATTATAATCTATTTCACAGAAGAGGAATCTGAAGGGTCACATATGTGATAAGTAGAAAAGGCAGGGTTAAAGGTAGGACTACCTGATTCTAAAACCTAGTCTCACAGTATGTCAAAAATGACTAGGAAACAAATCAGTTGAACCTGAAAACATATCCAAATCAGAAGTTATGTTTGTTTCAGTACTACTTTAAATAGGTCAGGGTTCCCAAAGTATTAGGAAAGCATCATATAGAAAAGAAATGTGGACCTTTATACAGTCAGACAGATGGGAGTGTGTAATTCAGTGCTTAAAAAAATTAGCTATGTGACTGAGGGCTAGTTCTCTGACTTGGCCAAGAAATACTTCCCTTATTTGTAGTTGGAGTGATAATACCTACCCTGCTGGATCATTGAGAAATTAAATGAGATAATGTATGTGAAGTGCCAACCAGTTCCTGGCACCTTGTATGCACCCAAAAAGTAGTCTAAGTAGTATTGATTATTATGGTGTACGGAGCCACAGTGGCCTGCAAAGACCTTGCAAGTAGTGTCTGGGCTGGTTCAATATGCAGATCACACAAAATTTGTGGGTTTTAAAAGTGTCATTTTGACCACTTTAAAAAGCAATAATAACATTTTTAAAATGAGGCCCAGTAAATAATAGCTCTGTACCCAAGCAACAGCACAATGCCTTTTTTTTTTTTTTTAATGTGCTGTACTAAGAGTGGAAGGAGTAAGATAAATGGTCTTTTGCCTCCAAGTAGTCTCTGGCATAAAGTCTGAAAATGCTTGAGAGAGACAGACACATTGCATGAACCAAAGGAACACTTCATTTCATTATTTAAGTTTGAAGGGATTTTTTTAGGCTTGAAGAACCCTGATAATTATCAAATGAAAAAGGAAAGGTCTTTTCCTTCTAAGATCATGTCAACCAGCCCCCTGGCTCCAGGCACACTTGCATGAGAACCATGCTGAACAGATGGCCATCGATTCCCCAGCCTTCCTTAGTAATTTGTGCAAGTGCTTGGCAACCTTCTCTGTCAGGGAGTGCTTCCTCATTATATAGGACTCTAGAAGAGTTACTCTACATCTTCCATAGATTATCTGATGCCACATTTATTTTTAAAAAGAGATTTTCCGAGGGAAGGTTATTAAGGTGTGTTTAATTAAAGCTTCTACCTTTCACTGTCACAAAAACATATAACTCACGATTAATAACTTGAAGAAATTTCCTCATACGGAAGGCCTGTCCTTGCCAATTTTAAATCACACATAGTTTTCTATTTTTATCTGTCTCTGTGTAAAGTCCAGAAAGTTAATCAGGTTTTCCATCGCCCCTTACTCTGTAGGTCTTCTCATAATCTCCTGCATTGAGATAGAACAATGCCCCTAAACTCAATTTAATAAACACCTTCAGGACATGTGCATTAAGAATCAATAATTAAATGCTGCCCCTTATATAAAGAATACTACTGACACACCTCAGAGAGAGCATGAGCTCAAAAGACTGACTGACTGATTTATTTATTTATTTATTGCAGTAGCAGAGATGGATTTTCAGTGGATCAGTAAATATTTTTCCCAAGGGTAGATATTTGTAAGCTACATATTTTAAGATTTGGAAAGCAAAGCTAGAGGAAGCAAAGAAGGCAAAATGAATTTAGTAGAACATGGTTCGCTTTAGCACATAAATCCCCAATCTTCATTCTATATGACTAACATCCTTCTCCCTTTACCTTGGCCTCTCATTGTGCCTTGGGATTCATTTCCACTTGTTTAAAAACATTAAGCGTGGACATGCAACAGTATGGCTGATGAATGAATCTCGCAAACATCATACTCAAAGATTCCAAACTCTGATTCCATTTATATGAAGTAACAATGGGCAAAACTAATATATACTGTTAAAAGGCAAGATGGTAGTTAACCTTGAAAGAGTAGTGATTGGAAGCCAGCATGAGGGGAGCTTCCAGGGTATCAAGGATATTCTGTTTCTGTTTCTTGATCTGCCTGTTAGCCAAATAGGTATGATGAGAGTATGAAAAAAATCATCAGCCTGCACACTTATAACAAAGGGTGCTTTTCTATATGTATATTAAACTTTGATAAATGTTATTTTTGAAAGGTATGTATGGGGACTTTTCATGTAGTATGATTTGCTCAAATCCCTTATCCCATTCTCCATGGATAACACTAATGCTAACCAAGCAAACATAAGAGACACAGCGAGGGTAACAATAGGTTTTTTAAATGTTCTCTAAAGTGAAACAATGAGTTAGGTGGATCATTTGTAATCATGGATGATAGTGTTATAATGCTTTGTTCATTAATCTAACCCTCAAATACTTATTGACCACCTTTTCTGTGCACTGCATAAAGCACTGGGGATCCCAATTGTGACTGATATAGATATGGTCCTCACCCTCTCAGAGCTTACAGTCTGGTGGGAAAAACATTCAATAAAGCATAAAACATGAAAAGCAGAAAGCATGACATAAAATGATTGCAGATTGTGGTAAGCAAAATGTAGAAAATAGAGCACAGTATAAAGTGAGAGAAGAGCAAGGGATGAAGAGGTCTATTTTAGATAGGATGGTTGGGGAGGGCCTCCCTAAAGTGGGAAGTCATCAACCATGATGTTTAGGAGAATCATCATATATGAAGGTCCTGACATAGAAAAGCTTGAACAACCACAGAGTGGCTAGCCCACCATAGGCACCATTAAGCATGTTGACACTGTGGGGAAGGCAGGAAGGGATGTCTAGAAGCAAAGCATCTTCAGGGAAAACCATCAAACCTGAAAGTGATATGCTTCCAGGTTTAAGAACTTATTGAGGGGATCCCTGGGTGGCGCAGCGGTTTGGCGCCTGCCTTTGGCCCAGGGCACGATCCTGGAGACCCAGGATTGAATCCCACATCAGGCTCCCAGTGCATGGAGCCTGCTTCTCCCTCTGCCTGTGTCTCTGCCTCTCTCTCTCTCTCTCTCTGTGACTATCATAAATAAATAAAAATTATTAAAAAAAAGAACTTATTGATTATAAGCATCTTCTTTATATCTATTAAAAGAGTGACAAGAATCTCAAAGTGGAGTCACTTATGTTAAGCCCCACATCACCAAACTGAGACTTACTACCTAAGTACAGCTTCAGCCTCTCTTAAGAATGGAATCTTAAAATAGTCAATCAAGAATTACCTGGTCAGCACTAGGCAGGTAATCTGCCTGATAGACCCCTGCCACAACCAGTCCACTTTCTGCTGGTATAGCTTCCTTGTCCTGTTCCCTTCTACCTATTTTATAGGCATTTCATTTGTATGGTTTCTCAGAGATCCTTTCCTTTTTTAAAGATTTTATTTATTTATTTGAGAGAGAGAAAGAGCACAGAGGGAGAGTGAGAGGGAGACGCAGACTCCCCACTGAGCAGAGAACCAAATGCAGGGCTTGATCCCAGGACCCTGAGATCATGACCTGAGCCGAAGGCAGATTCTTAACCGACTGAGCCACCCAGGGGCCCACTTGGAGTTCCTTTCTATCTGCCAGATGGAATGTTGCCCAATCCATGAATCACTGAAAAAAGCCAATAAGATCTTTAAAATTTACTCAGTTGAACTTTGCATTTTAACACTTCTTTGGTTAAATATAATGAAAGATGTCTAAGGAGTATAAAAAACAGTTTTTAGGCTTTTTGGAAAATTAAAGAGTTGCAACCTCACAACATGATACATCAGTACTAGACTCACATACCGTAGAATTCTCTTAACCAAGTCCTTATATATCAGGAACTTATCATCTACTCAGATCATAACTCCTAGAGCCAAAGTCTGATATAATCTCATTAGCGTGTAACATAACATTACTCCCACCTCCCACTGCAATTCTCCATCCTCAATACACATGCACATACACACACACAGTATAAAAGGGCTGCCTTGTAATTTGATAATGTTCTTTGAATGATTTTGTAATGTATTATCCGGGCTTAAATGGCAGCAGCATCACAGATGTTTATCTTTCAAATATGGACAAACCCATCACAAACAAAGCATCCAGTATATCTTATTCATAGAAACATGTTTCCTACTATTTATCCAAGTAAGAAAACTTTGGGCAAGGTGGATTACACTCATCTCTCTTACCCATGTCTAAAGCAACTGTGCCACGTGGTAAACGCTTCTCATGTTGTTCATTCTAATTTGACAAGCAGTTTTGTAAGGATTGGCTCCATGTAAAAACAAACACTCAAGAAAAATTTTTTCCATTTATTTTCCTACAAAGGTTTCTGAGCCTTCTGCTACACTATGGGATGCCCAGGCATAATTGAGCTGAACATATTTCCCACTGTAAGCCTTAAATTGAACAATCTGATCTCCTTTGTAGGAGAGTGTCCTGCTAGTCTCAAGGACCCCTCCTCTCCTAGTCTCAAGTAATTAGGGTACAGGGAGGAGAGTACACTTAGAAACAAAGTCCAGTGTAAAGGAAAGGTTACTTGACATGTCTTGGGGTTCAGACCCCACCTATATCGTCTACTGAAGGAGCCATATCTGAACCTGTGACCTGTCATACCAATACAGCCAAATGGACCAGAGTAGAATACCTAATACAAGATGGTTTCTATCTTGAGCTGGGTCAAGCCAATCATATGCCATCAGAAACTTAGGCCTAGAGATGTAGAAGAAAGATCGAGGTACTACATCTGGAAACTCATGCTAAGTTGGACCTGGACATCCATATTGAGGAATGCTCAAGATGACTAAAAAGAGGAAGTCAATTAAGGGAAGCAGAGGTTTGAGGGGAGAAAGAGTAGATGTTCAGAGAGAAGCCGTAAGAAGTAAACGTAAAACAAAAGTATGCACTCACAGAGAGGTGGGAAGAGCCATTTTTGTCTTAATATAGTAGGCACACCTTGCCATTGCATTCTGTGAGATATTCATATTCTTTCAATAACCTTCCCATTTTATGTTAAGTGAGTTTCCATTTTTTTTGCAACCAAAAGAACCTTGACTAGAAAAAAGGTAGACCCCTTAAGCCTGTGCAACTGTAGGAGCACCTGGGTGGCTCAGTTGGTTAAGCAGCCACCTTTCTGTTTTGGCTCAGGTCATCATCTCAAGTCATCATGATCTCAGGGTCCTGAGATCAAGCCCCATGCTGTGTCCTGCGCTGAGTCCTGCATCAGGCTCAGCAGGGAGTTTGCTTCTTTCTCTGTCTTCCTCTGCCCTTCACCCCACTGTCTCTAATTAATAAATCTTTAACAAATAAATAAATAAATAAAAACCTCTCAGTTAAAGAAAAAGACTATGCAACTGTAAAGGTGGCAGTAAGGAGAGAACAGAAAGGAGAAAGTAGGAGGCAGGCACAGGAGAAGATAGGTTTAGAAGAAAGAATATACTATATTACAAAATAAACAGAAGAGTCACAAACATAGTAGTAGTGCATGGGTAGTAAATGAAAAATACTGTGTTTGTGATTAAAGGCATCTCTACACAGATTTTCAGAACTCTCTTGTATTTACTTTTCATGATATTCTTGGCTCCCCTCATTGTACTATTGGAAAGGTAGCCTAATATTGAAGAAAGAGTAGGAGCAGTTAAGTCAGCCAGATTAGGGTTCAGGTTCTCCACTTCCTAGCTGTCTGACCTTAGCTTTTAAAATATCTACAAGCGGGATCCCTGGGTGGCGCAGTGGTTTGGCGCCTGCCTTTGGCCCAGGGCGCGATCCTGGAGACCGGGGATCGAATCCCACATCAGGCTCCCGGTGCATGGAGCCTGCTTCTCCCTCCGCCTGTGTCTCTGCCTCTCTCTCTCTCTCTCTGTGACTATCATAAATAAATAAAAATTAAAAAAAATAAAAAAAATAAAATATCTACAAGCCAAATTCTCATTAGCTGTAAAATAGGAATAATTTCTATCTTCCAGTGTTGTTGTGAGAATTAGAGAATATAACACAGACAACAGGGCACTTAGCAGAGAGTAGATGCTCAACAAACATTAGTTCCCCTCTTTATCAGTGCAGTGGATATGGGGACAGAGTGTGGAAACTAGCTTTCAATCACTTGAAACTTCATTAATTTTTATGTTAACTTAATCTTTTGATTAGATGGTAAAGATGGACAAGTTTTTAATTCTTCCCGATTCCAGTTGAATGGTAGGACTATTTTTATGTGAAGTGATATGACTTCACTAAAGAGCTGACACTCCAATTTCAAAATGTAAAAAATTTTAAAAAGAACATCTCACTCAAAGTCAATGATCAATGATTTAAGAAAAACATTTTATTACCCTAGTGTTTTTCAATCTAATTCCTCTGAGCTTTAGGTATGCAAAGAGATTCCTTAAAGGTCATGGTAGAGGATAATGAGGAGGCCAAGCAGAAAGTAGAGAAGATGAGAGACTGGACCTCAGCCTTCTCTCTAATCTAGGTAGCTCCACTTAATTATAGGTATTGGGATTCTACATAAGATTTTACTTAAAAAGATGCTTGGACTTCTTTCAGAAAAAAAGCTGTAAAACCCCACTGCTGTACAACATAGCCTCTTTCCCTTGGCATAGACAGTCAAATCTGGACTGCGATTCTACTTGGGTCTGACATCCACACTATTAGTCACCTCATTCTAGTACAGTTGTAACCATACAGCTTCTGATCTTTCTAGGATGGATCTGAATTGCAGCCTGAAAATATATCTGATCTTAAGTATGTTGGTGTAAGTGTATGCTGCTTATACAGTCATGAACACACTTATCCAAAGGAAACAGCAGTAGGGAGGGGAAGAGGGGGTTGGAGTCACCGCACCAGCAGTGTGCAAGATTCTTTGGAAATAAGATGTAGATCCTTGAACTGGCTCACCAAGGGAACATCTGTTGATCAGCAATACTTGACAGGTTCCACCAAAGAGAAAAAATGAGATAAAAGAGTATGTACAATAACGATAGTTCACATATGAAGCATCATGATGGGGTAGATACACATGCAAAAGCAAAAAAAAATGTAGAGAAATACTTAATAATCTCATAAAGAGATGGTGTCAAACAGAGGGGTTTTCAGGCAAGAGAAGATATCTCAGAAAGCCCTTCTGGAACTGAAGAAACTGATTGTTTTTCAAGTTGCCCAGAGTGCGTATGACTATTAATAATATGATTAGTCTCAGAGTCAGAGATAAATGGGTTCCCAACAGAGCAAGAGTATATATCTCCACTATACAGTTTTCCAACCTATTTTTTTTACCCAGCCTCAAATTGAATCCCTTTAATTTTATTTAAAGGAATGATTGTTATTCTTGAATGTGTAATGATATCAGAGCATAAAAGATTTCCTGATGTAGACTCAGCTGGGATTTTACTCTAATATTATTAACCCAAATGAAAACTTTCTTGAGCAAAGCTGATCTTATTTCTATACTGCCAAGACTAACAATAGCTTACATGTCTTCAGCCATGGAAACTAATGTTAGCTGCTAGGTAAAAGTAGCACAACCCTTTGTCACTTTCCTTTAAAATACCTATCACCAAAAGACCAACATACTAACTTTGGGATATTAAAAATTTAGAAATCTTGTCAAAGAGAAATTAACTATTCCCTACACAAAGCATAGACATATAACTGTAGATTGTGAAACAAGAATTTTTCTTATACTGCAATGATCCCATGAGGGAAAAAAATGAGAAAAAAGCCCCAAATCTTCTTGGGAAAGACACTAACATAGCATTTACTACTTTTCCCTTTACATTATTTAAAATATTATTTCTGGATATCAGGAGAAATAGTCAATCTAGAGGTTAGTTTTCCTAGACCACAAAATTAAGCAATTGGATGCTTTAAAAACATTTGGATAATTTCTAGAGTTTTATTTTCCATAGATATTTCTCATGTCTCACTGACACAGAGTAATTTTGAGTCATAACACAAATTATTTTAAGAAAGCAAGCAGTAACTGATTTCCTCCAAACAGATTCGTTTTGGAAAGTTTTTGTTTCCTCTTAAGTACAGAATGGTGTATTCTTAAATCCAAATGTACACAAGGTGTGAGGATCATTCTGATGATAACTTTTGGTCAAATTCATTAGCAATGTCAGGTGATCCTAGGTCATTTATGAGTACACATTAGGAAAACTAACCTTCCAATAAATCTAAAGATGTAATTCAATTTTTATATCGTGTTCCTCTCTTATACTTTAATGCTTATTCTGATATTATGAAATTTAAACACTGAGTAATACAGTTACACTTGAAATCACAGCTTACACCATAAAACTAAAGAGATTAAAATGGTCCAGAGTAAGTGTCACCCCTACCTCCTGTGCTGCCAATAGTGGCCTTCTAATTTCTGTCACTTTACAAAATGATCATGAAAAACTTGAAATGGGAATCATGTACTGCCTATAAAACACATCCCACTTGCTAACCCATTGTTAAAGTGAGACAGGCAGTCTGGAGGGTAAGGGGTGAGGAGAGAACTAAACTCTCCACATCAGTTCTGTTCAACTACAATTCCTCTCCCTTCTCTCTACTTCAACACCTTAATCATATTTACTAAGTTAGGACTTGGGCCTGAAAGACTCAGCCATATTCTCCAAACAACTTACAATGCCCCAGGAGCATGGGAGTACCACATCTGAGAAGTAAAGTGATAAATATCCATAAGACCAAGGACTTTATCTGATGTATTCACAGTACCTAGCCTAGGACTTGGCACATAATAGGTACTCATAAATATTTAATGAATGAATAAATGAGTGAGTGAAATAAAGACATGTCTAAGGCCTTCTCCTTTCCCATTTTCCATCCCCCCAACTATTAATTTAATCCCCATCTTCCATAAGAAAAGTGGGCCTGATTTCTTCTTTGAGACTACAAGCATTCACTGCAGCCAGACCATGTGGCCCCCTATGGTATTCATAGTGATGAGACTGACTTGTATTAGACAATGGAGGATTCTGCTTCTCAGTTACCAGGTCACTTTACACTTTGTATTAGTCCTCATTGTTATATGATGATTGAGTCCATCACTGAGACATACTGGAAATCATTAAGGCTATAACCAGGTTGCCTCTCAAATATTTCAGACAAATCCAAGTGACTTTCCAATTTTTAAAATTTACCAACTGAAATGCACCCAAAAATCACAATTTGGTCTTAAGCTCTGCAATTGCTATAGATTCTTAGTTTGCAAAATTTGCAAACTGTAACCCTATATTTATTTAGCAAAGCTACATTATGTGCAACATTAATATTAATAAAACAAGCCATCTCATTTATCTTTATTAACAAGACTGTCACTTCATAAATTTTCAACTAACACCCAATGACTTTTTATATTTGAATGCAAAAAAAGACAAATTAAAATTCTTCATCCATTTCACTTCAACTGAGGGAAATCAAGCAGAAAACACAGTTAGAACAAATGCCCTCTTGGAGCTGAGAACTCAAGTTTGGTTTGATTCAGCCTGGGTTCACTGGCATAGGACCAAGTTAAATCTTTCAAGTTGCTTCCTAACTTTCTTAATCATAGAAAACATATTGATTGAGCACATTATGATAACAGAATTAACTAGAACACTGTCCTTTTTCAGAAAGAGCTTTTATACCTATTGTCATCTTTTAGTTGGCATAAATGATCAGTAAAATTTACTAGGCAATCTGTGTGAATTTTGTGCAAACACGAAGTCAATATGTCAACATAGAGGTATAAAGATCAACTCAAGAAGATATTTCTGATGTAGAACCAACCATAAGTAGGGACCACCTGGATAGGAGATTTTAGACTTTATTTTATGGGCAGATAGCCATTAAAAATGTTTTAAGCAGGAATCTGGAATGATAAGTTCCCATATTGTAGAATTTTGGGAGAGAGAGAGAGAATTAGGACATAGAGTGAAAAGTAGAATTAATTGGCAGTTTTTTCCTATTCACAGGGAAAGCCTACTCACCTTTGAAGTTAATGCAACACATATTTAGTGAGGGATACAAAAAAGCTAAAGGGTTTATGATTAGCAAGCCAAGCCTTGCTCACCCCTGTTTTTTTCTTTTTCTTTCTTTTCTTTTTTGCCTCCCATGTTACTCCATAACATGTCCTCATTGAATTTGGCTGATCTCTAATAATTTCTTCAGTATATTAAAGTCACTTTAAAGTCACTTTGAATTCTAAGCCCACCTACCAAGAACCTGACCATAGCCCTTAATAATTTCCATTAGCTTCTCTCAGGTGCAATCCTTCCCTTTTCACTTAAACATAGATTCATCAAATTTTTTCAAGCTTTTCTTGTTTCAAATAGGATGAAAGAAAAAATATGTACATGTATAAAATATACACTATGTAGAATAATATTAATATATATAACAACGTGCATAAATGTGTATATATCTTTCTAGTATTATACACTATAATTTGTCCCAATGCAACTTATGCTCCAGCACACATGTCAAACAATCAGTATCTTCTTGCCTTAACTCATACACATGACCGCATGTGCACAAACACGGAGCATTTCATTTCCAGCTTCAGTGTTTCTCATCTTACTCCTATGAGCTTCCACAACTCTAATCACAGGCACATGCTTCATGGGAGTTTAAAGATTCTTTTCATGTTTTACTCAACATTACTTTTTTGTTATAAAAATTAGTTGAGCCAGAATAGACTCTCTATTTAAACCTGCAAGACTCTAACTTTATAATTAGACTTAAAATACACTTCTTCACTCCCACTAAATCTGTTCTTCATCCTCAATGAAACCTCCAATCACATTGTGTCTAAGTTCCCAGTCTATCAGCCTCTTCCTGAGTACCCTCATGCGCCCACCTGACCCTCACCAGTGATCACAGGTCCTCTATGCCCCACCTGCTACCACACGGGAAGCACTGATTCACAACCCTGCATCCGGCCCTCTTTCGTTTTTTCCCCCTTCCTGCTCACAGGCAGCTGAAAGCAAAAGCTACATCTTGTTGATTGGTTCCACTGCAGATCCATCAATTTTTTGTTTGTTTGTTTGTTTACAGCAGTTGGTCCTTAAAAATCTAGCACGGATGCTTTTACTCAGCCCTACTTCACTCAGCCCTTGGTCACAGAGGGCTCTTATTCTTAGAGAAATCAAAAGTCACCGGGGTCTGAACTCTCAACTTTCCTTAGCTATTCCTTCCAGATGTATTTTCATCTATCCCTATTCCTTTCTCATCTGCACCAAAGGGAGAAATGTCCTCCTAATTTTCTAATAATCTTCCCTCATTTGTGCTTTTAACCTCCATCTCCTTCATATTGCCTCTTCTGAAATTCTGCTCTATTCTTTTCCCTACCAAAATTTATCTCTCTTTCTCTATAAATATGTGTCTATTTCACTCACTCGTTTTCAATCTTTCTCTTCTTCATTCTCTTGCTCTCTCTCCAACATGCAATTACTTTCTCAGTCTCTCTCAGTCTCTCAATTTCTCTCTCAGTCTTACCCTGTTTTTTAAGTGCTCTCTTCTCATCCCTTCTGTTCTCATTCTCATCTTTGAGTTCCTCAACATAGTATATGCTAGTTCTCTAGTCTAACTACTATATCTCTAGCCCAACTACTTGGTCCTTTTGCTTCTCTTTCTCTACCAGATTCTTAAAGCCAGTCTCCCCCTGAGTTGTGTCCTCTTCCCTGTTTTCATTCTATATGCTCACACTGAACAATTTTCACAGATCATGGTTTTAATTTTCCCATATGTGCATATAATGCTCAAACCTATATCTCTGGCTCTGAAATATCTCTTGAACTCCAGTTTCAGAGTTCTGAATGCCTAGTGTTCTACATTAATCTTAGATACATCCCATATCACTTTTTTCAGTCAAATCTGCCCCTCCTTCTGCCCCTCTCCCGGTATTCCCCTAGGTGGTAGCTGAAGACCTGTGGTCATTCTTCTCTATTGCTCCTTATGCCCCACATACAATTAGTTACTAAGTTCTGTCTATCATACCTAAAAATATTTCTTCCTTTCCATTTATACTGCCCTGTCCTAATTCAGGCACTCATCTCTCACATGCGGATAATTGTAGTGAAGTCCTAACTGGTTCCTTTACATCCTATATCCTCTCCCTCTAATACATCCTCAATACTGCTACCAAAATTCTCTCCACAAAATGGAAACTAGATCATGCCAGTATTCTGCTTAAAATACTTTAATGGCTCTCTTTGCCTACACAATTAAGTCCAAATTCATTAACTGGCATTCAAGGTTCCATCACTCTAGCAATACATACTTTAAGTTGTCCCAATGCAAGTTATGCTCCAGCCACACTAGAACACATGATATACATGTCAAAGAAGTGATATACTACCATGTCCTAGCTCATGTTCTTCCAGTAGACTGGGATGAGTACCACTCTACCTTGCACTCAGCATACATTCTTACTTCTTTAACTGGTAAACTCCTACCAATTTTTAAGACCAGGTCAATTGTTACCATCTCCCTCTATAGCCCACTCTGTCTCCATTAATGAAATTAACCTCCTCTGCTTACCACGGCACATTGTACATATCTGTATTATAGCTCTTGTTCCACCAGACCGTAGTTGTTATGCTCTCTTCTCATCAACCAGATTGTTAGTTCCTGAGGACAGGATTGACATCTATTTATATCTTCAGAACCTAGCACAGAGTATGGTAAATATTTAGTTCTCAATGAATCTGTAGGCAGTAAATGAATTAATGAATATATTTAATTATTAAGAAAAATAACTTCCATGTAACAAAGGATAAATAATATTTTAATTATCATGGAACTGACTATATTTAAGATATCATACAGTAATGCCATATAAAGCATCTTCTGTCCCCCCCTCTGGGAAAAGGAAATAACTATGACCATCAAAGAAACTCAAAGTGGAAGAAAACAGGATCAGTTTTTACTTCTAATGTAAGGAGACCCTGACAAAAAAATAAAGTACCTTCCATATGTGAGGCACTAAATTAGAATGGAAGTATGCAATGAGGGGCTATAAAATATAATCTATCCACAACTTACATCTTTTAGGTGGCTTAAGACCCACCCCCTCGGGGATCCCTGGGTGGCGCAGTGGTTTGGCGCTTGCCTTTGGCCCAGGGCGCGATCCTGGAGACCCGGGATCGAATCCCACATCGGGTTGCCGGTGCATGGAGCCTGCTTCTCCCTCTGCCTATGTCTCTGCCTCTCTCTCTCTCTGTGACTATCATAAATAAATAAATAAAATTTAAGAAAAAAAAAAAAAAGACCCACCTCCTCTATGGTCTAACACAGGTAATATTCTTATTTTTTAGCTTATTGAGACTACTATTTCAGTATTGCACACATGTTTATAATATGAGTAATGACGACCATCACCAGCTAAACGTTTCGATTAAGAAATGGAAGAAAGGGGGATCCCTGGGTGGCGCAGTGGCTTGGCGCCTGCCTTTGGCCCAGGGCACGATCCTGAAGACCCGGGATCGAGTCCCACGTCTGGCTCCCAGTGCGTGGAGCCTGCTTCTCCCTCTGCCTGTGTCTCTGCCCCTCTCTCTCTGACTATCATAAATAAATAAAAATTTAAAAAAATTAAAAAAAAAAAAGAAATGGAAGAAAGGCAAAGAGGGAGGGAAAGAGGGAAGGAGATAAGGAAATGCCCCAAATGGTGGTTAGTTATGGAAAGGGACTCTTCACATTTCCCACACAGATTGTATTTACATGAGGACAGAATGGGCAATCTGAGTTATTGTTTGGTTTTCACTTTTATTTCCCCATCTCAACTGTTCTAAATAGATCTATAGGAGTTATAAAAATTAAAGCCTACTGAAAACTCTCTCTACAGAGAGCATACTGTAGTTGCAAAATACCAAAATAAATAAACCTAGTAGTTTGTATCTACTACTAATTTTCTATAGTTGTGACAACTCTGCCAAGTCTATATTCCTTTCACATGGTGTCTGTTGGGACAGCTGGCCTGGGTTAGAGGGCAAAGACCAGCAAGAAGATAGAGTGAAAATAAGTAGCTCATCTGGGGGAATTCTAGCTTATTTGCTTCAAAGTAACCAGTCATATACTATTAAACATGCATGTGGCCATTATACCACATCTCCTAGCGAATGCCTAATCTAAAATCAAGCCATAATCTCATTTTGCCTCTAAATATATCTATAGATAAAAATTAAATAAGTTAAAAGGTATCAACATATTAAAAGCATGTTTTTTATTCATAAAAACATGGGTAAACAATATGTACAAAGCATAACAATGGATTTTAACTGGACATAATTTCTGGCAAAATTTGAGCAAGGATAAAACTTCTGTGTGATGAAAGTCTTTCTAAGAAAAATTGCTTCTGTGAGATCGTGATTCAGTGTTTGACATTCCCTATTGTTTTCTATTAAAAGGCTTTTAGCAGTTCTCAGCAGAAAGTCAAACCAGTTCATGCACCAATATTTATTACTTAAATGGCATAGTGAGGTTTATACAAAATCAAAGTTATCTTTAAATAGGAAATCTGTCTGTATAAAATTCCTAGGAATTTGAGGGGAAAAATGGAAACTCTAGTGGGCCGACAGGTCCTGAAAATGTATGATGCATCTCAGGCTTATAGCCGCAGTTATGTTGAAAGGGTAAACTTAAAAAATAAATCATCAGAACATGGTATCTTAAAAAGCAATGCAGGCTAAAAATCCTCAGCAAAAAGAAATCCCCCAAAAATATTAAAATAAAGTGACTTTGATCTTTCCAGCAAAGTTATAAAGCAATGAAAGTATTTATCCAAAATAGTTTTAGCATCACTGCTTTAAAAATAATGGAAAGTCAGCATAAGATCACACACAGATCAGAGACCAATGCAGAAAAGACACAGATGAACTGTTTGTGGTATATTATAGATTATTGCTTTGTAAGAGAAAACGCTTGAAAATGGGACTTGGGGAAGAATATTATAAATTACTTGGATAATCATGTCACAATCACAGAAAACAGATGAGGCTATTTTTAACTCTTCAAATATAGGAAATGTATTGAAGGTCATGAGAGTGGTACAAACACAGCACATAACTGGCACTAATCAAAAATTGTATATACAGTTTATATTGAAAAGTGATTGTACCTTTTTAATGAAAGGCTAGGCCCCAGATAGTCTAACCCAGGAATTCTCAATTAGAGGTAATTTGTCCCCATTCCACCCAATTCTGGAGACATTTGACAATATGTGGAGATATTTCTGTCATTGCTGGTGGCAGGGTAAGGGTGTACTACTTGCTTGTAGTGGGTAGAGGCCAGGCATGCTGCCTAACATTCTACAATGTGCAGGACAACTCCCTGACAACAAAGAATTACCCAACCCCAAATGTCAATAGTGCCTTTGTGGAGAAACCCTCGACTAAGTAAATATACAGAGACCTCACAACAACTTTAGCTAACACAGACTGAACTTTGTCATATACAGTATCATCTTGGATCTCATGTCCAAGTACTGTACAAAAGATATCAGAAGATATTTTCACCTATAAGTTGATTTCACTTCTAATTTATGGATTTTGCTAGAGAGGATTATAATAAAACTATTTTATATGTTCATCTAGTGGGGCAGCATATTCCATAGAAGGCAGCCAAGAGTAAGTAGTGTGAATGTGCAGAAGAATGTGTGTGGGTTTAAGAAGGTGAAAGATGGGGGTACCTGGGTAGTGCAGTCAGTTAAAGCAACCAACTCTTGGTTTTGGTTCAGGACTGATCTCAGAATCATTAGTTTCTCTCTCCCTCTCCCTTGCCCACTCTCCCCAGCTCCTGTGTGGGCACACACGCACATGCTTTCTTGCTCTCTAAATAAATAAATAAATAAATAAATAAATAATCTTTTTTAAAAAAACGAAGGTAAAAGATGATTTGACCAATTGAAGGAAAGCAGAATATACCACTGCAAAATACGCCTCTTTGCCATAAGGATTATTTTAGGCTTATTATTTAAAAAAAAAAAAAAAAAACAGCTGACACAGGAAAAGCTCTGAAAACTGAGTAGAGTTTATCCTTTTATAAGAGACTTTTAGATTTATAAGGAAAATCTCCATTTGTAAGGGTGTCTCCCTCTCTGTGCCAAGAAGAGAAAGATGATTCTAAATCTCCAGAAACTCTTATCAGTGGAGAAGGCAATGACTTAGAACTGTATAACAACCTTACCCTTGTTTACTGTGCTTTTTCTGAAAGCCTCCCATACTGGCTTCTCACTTCCTCCCCAAATCTTTTCTTTTTAGGTGGAGATCATTTTTAAGGTGTTGGCTTGGGCCATTTCTGGGAGTAACTGTTTTGCTGGGTACCTCCCACACATTCAGGAGGTAAACATGTTATTAGCCTTCTACTTGTTTTTCTCCTGTTAATCTGTCTTTTAGCACAGGAGTGTCTGAGCCAAGAACCTAAAAGGATACAGGAAAAATTATTTTTCCTCCCCACATAGTGCAGATGTGGGTGGTTGAAGAGAAAAAAAGGCACACATATCGAATACTACTTAACTGCAATGAAAGAGGACATGAATTATAGAAAAATGATGGATTTTGTTCATTTGATCAAAAATAACACATGTATGTAGATTTTTCATTCATTGTATTGAGAGAAAGCTTTCCAGTAAAACTTAGGCGCCATTGTTCCATAAGGAAATTTCTGAGAGCGATAGCCATACAATTCTAGGAACACACAGAACCACAGTTTGTGCAAACTAGGATACTGTGAAGAAGACCAACATTATTGCCACCCAAGAATACCTCTGGATTCAAGATGTGCCCTATGGTCAAGAGGCTAGTAGATGCCATTGAAGAGGACCATAAGACAAGCCTAAGCCCAAATCACACTTGCTGAGAGAGCTGCATGAGAGAGAAGGGAGGAGGAACAGAAAGCAATTAAATCAGTGATAATACAAAGAATACAGGTGTGTCTGAAAACCCCAAGAAAACAATTGCTTCCTAAGCAAGCTGAGTCTCAAATGAAAAAGCAAGCATAAGGCTAGAGTCCCCCAACTGCTGTTTCCTCACTGGAGGAAATGCCTTAGTAATTCAGTTACCACATAAAGGAGAAAGGAATCTGTCAGGAGCCCAAGAAAAGCTTGAGGGAAACTCTTTTGTTTCCCCCAAGAAAGAGCTAAATCAAGGAAATTTGGTGCTTAAGGAGGACTGCCACCAAGTGTTCTGTTTTAAGACACACGAGGTAAAACAAGTAGAATTCACTCTGAGTTTCAACTGTTAGAATGCCCTTGGGGTGAATGACTGGTGGGGGGGGGGTGATTCTACTCAAACGCAATTTCCAGAATATCACTTACTGCATTAATTATAGGCCTTTCTACACCAGTCAACCTTTGAAGAAAAAGGTCTTTTCCTCTTTTAGATATAAACTGAATTAATCTCCTGAGTCTTAAAAGAAAAAAAAAAAAAAACCTAACTGGTTAAATTCCTCAGGTGAGACTACTAAAACAGAATTGAAAGTTATTTCTTCCCCACCCCTTTTTCTTGATGGGTAATTAGTGAAAGTCTACTAATCAGCAAAACAGAGGGGGTTTTCATGCCAAGCATACTTGAGTACAATAATCCCACCTAACATCTGTAAAGCTTTCATTTTCCAAGAGCACTTCCTCACCAGAGTCCTCTTATACCAACTGTATCTACATAAAACTGGGATTTTCAGATTAAGCTATTCTTTGACCCTTAGTTTCCACCTTACTTTGCTACCGTGACTCTGTGAAAAGTCAAATTGGGTGTTAAATGTACAGCACAAATTCCCAGACAGCAATTCAGCATGAAAGTACTTGAAAAGGGAACACTTGGAAAGGATTTGAATGTAGTGCCTGAGCAGAGATGAATAATGCACAAGCACGTCCCCCAGCAGTGACGCAGACATCTTTTACACAAGACATCAGTCCCCACACTTAATAGATCGGGTGTCATTTTCACTACATGTATGTTGTGTCGACTATTGTGGAGAGGTATGTTGTTCATAAACTAAAGCTGCATTTTAAACCTTGCGTCATCTCCTTAAACATTAGTATGCTTAAGACACTGTGTGATAAAATATAACACCATTTTCAAGGAACAGCGGGATGTTTTTACTGCTTCAGACATAACTCAATTGCAAACATGGAATTAATAAAAAGAAAATACAATCAATTAGTTAAATGTTACCTGATTCACTACCCAACTAGATTTACTATAGGCCAAAGTAATTATCGAATCCCAGCTATACCAGTGTTTGAAGCCAATCTACACTAAAAAGAAAGGGCACTGGCGTTACATTTCTTAAATTTACATATTTAAATTGGAGTCATAACCCTGGCTTTTGGGATAAGACTCTGAAGTCATCGAAGTTATGACAGAGTAAGAGATGGAAACTAGCTTGAAATGTTTCTTTTTGGAAAAGTTTCTGAGATGCATGAGTTTAACCCAGATTTACCTGTAGTAACAGGCTTGGGAATGATCTTGAAACTTCGACAGAGGTCTCTTGCTCTATCTAATCAACATATTTTCACCTTCCTCCTCATAGTGAAAAGAAAAAGCAGACCCACCTGACGGTAGTATTTGTCCACATTTCTTAAGGGTTAAGAGCAGGAAGGAGACCACACAAAAAGGAGAACATGGGAAATTAGTAGAGTTTTTGCAGATTACCTTAAGGTCAGGGCCTTGAGGTCAGGACCTGTGCATTTTTGTTCTTGACCCTTGTATCTTATGCCAGACACAGGCATAATGGGCCATTAGTTAAGAAACCCTCCTAATGAGGGCTTTTGTGAGATCACATTCTTTGTAAACATCCACAGCTCTTGGTTTACTCTAAACATTCAGCAAATGTTGTTTTTTGAATGCCTCAAAAACTGAATCTAAATATTTAGTTTCCTACCAACTCTACTGCTGGTAACTTTGCATGAACCAAGTATTTATTGAACTGCTATGTGTTAGGCACTGGCCTATCCTCACAAGGCATACAGTCAAGTCCAGGAATCCTCAACTTTGGTTGCACATTAGAATCACCTGGCCTGGGGTACTTAAAAATACTGACACCTGGGCTCCACTCCACACCAATTAAGTCAGAATCTGTGTGAGATTGGATGTCATTATCTTTTTTAAAAATCTCCCTAGGTGATCCTATATGCAGCTAGAGTTGAAAACCGCTGATCTAGCTGATCATTTTTTACTTAATCACTTAGAAAATGATTCCATAGTCATACATGTAGACATAGGCTGTTTGCCTTATATTGGAATCCTTGGGACAAATTTCTGCTTCTGTTTAACTAGCTTGTTATAGCAATCACCCCAATATGCAATACAGCTTGCAAATATAAATGTCACTATCAGGTTACAGTACAAGTGCTCAGCACAAGGCTGTTTGCAGATAGACACATATTACATATACTTTTGTATCCATCCACTGATACCATGTTTTTTGTTGCTATTATAGATTTTGAAGCACTTTACACCATGCACGTGTAATAAAACTTGATGATGATTGGTTTCTCTGGGAGCAATTTCCAAGAACAGCTCACCTCCCAACAAGTCTATTTGGTGTGAACAAACTAACATGCCACGATTTCCAAACAACTTTGCATTATGAATTCAACATCAATGGCCGTGTTTGGAATGCACATCTAAAGTGAAAGGAGTCAAAAAAAAAAATAAAGTGAAAGGAGTCCAAAATCGAGGTATAAAAATACAATCATATTATTCAGAGTTCACTCGGGTACAATTCATGGAAGAAAACCCAGAAATACCTAAATATGTTCCCTGGAACACTTAACTTGAACACATATCTGAGCGATAATCCCACTATTTCAGGGAAGAAAATATCATCATTTGAGCAAACTCACTAGATGATAAAGGGTAAAAGAGCAAAATAGTCAGTGTGCTTCAGAATTCCCATCTTTTAAGCCAAATATATATAGCATACATGACACCAATGTAAAGAAATCAAACTTCCTAAGACACACATCCCTAAACCAAAAATAAAGACATCAAATTTATGAAGAGGAAGAAATATTTTTTGGATGTGCTCTTACCTACATCTTGACATAGAATAATAAATATATTTTCAAAAATCATGGAAAATACCAAATTGAATCAATTATGTTCATTCCCACTCAAGATGGTCTTTATAGAGGTACCAAGGAGCATTTCAGTCCAGGGATAAAGGGTCATGGTTGTCTACATGACATCAACCACAAAAGCTGAGGGTAGTACCCAAGAGCAGGCCTTTATGGCATTGACATCCATACTTCTCAAAGCAATTTTTGGGAAGTTACACTAGTCAGCAACTCTCAGAAGTAGGTGCATATTTTAATCATTTTCGAGAGCCTGTAAAGTACCAATTTGGGATTCCACTCCTAGAGATTCTGATTTAGTAGATTCCCAGGAGAGAACAAGGGCCCATATGGTATTTGTAGGCGAAATCACCCACATCAACACTCAGACCAATATCAAGGAATCACTATATGTCTGTGGCTAAGAGTACTAATGGAGGCTAGTGGTTGAGGTACCAGGCCCAACTGGAGGGTATGGGCTTGAATGCAGTTCCCAGTGAGAAAATGGGGACTCAATGACTTCTAAGTTCTCTTTAATTTATAAAATAACAAGTGTGATTATGACACTAGGATTCTAGGATACCTGAAAAAAATTGATACTATGTTAACAACAAAGGAAGAGGAAATGGTTGTTGGATAAGTAAATGGCAGTATGCAGTCATTAAAAAAAGGAGAGTTAGAGTCAGCTTCCAGAGACCCAAGCTGTGTGGGAGAGCAAAGGCAGAAACAGTCCATGAACACATGACATGAGATTTTTGAAATCCAATATGAGCACAACTAACAAGTAGGAAATGGAGTTCACTCAAAAAAGATACTGGATACAATGACCTGGGAGGTACACAGAAAGCACTGTGGTCACATGATTGCTAATCATTAAGAAAGAAGCTGCAGACTCTCTTTTGGTTTTGAGGCCTTTAACTTCTCTTGCTAGCCCCCCTTGAAACTATCAGACTGAATTGAACTTTGGCCTGTGGATTTACAGTACTCACACACACCCATCTCCCACATAAATCTTCGTATGTACATAATCATGTTTTTGAAAATAAAATGTACTCTGCCATTTTTCACCAAACCCAACTCCCAGTCCTTGGATAAATGGGCCTTAGAAATAGTATGGACTTCTGAGAATTGATCTTATAACACTGATCATCTATTGTGTCATCCATATCATCTGCTGGGGTTATCAATATACCAGCCCAAATGAATTTTAAAACTTATATTTCTCAGGCCATATTTTAATTAGAAAATTGATGATTATACCCAGACATATTTTCTTATTATATAACAGAATCTTTCTCCAGTTAGTAACTGAGAAATTCTGAGTCAAAAACATATAGCAAAAGTAAAGTTGAAGTAAAATGAGTAAGGCTATCAAATTAGTTTAAACAAGAATCTTTTTTTTAGTTACCTGTGATCAGAAACTGTTATTGGCCTATAACAGCCAATTCTCTCTCCTTTTTTATTAACATGATCCCAGATTTGTTCAGGTATCCTTTCTCTTCCACTTGTCCATATGCTTCAAGAAAGACTACAAAATTACAATGAAATGCTACTTCATACCCACTAGGATAACTATATAATAGAAAAGACATATAATTACAAGTATTGTAGAGAATGTGGAGAAATTGGGACAAATCTTCAATCACTGTAGGAAAGAATCTGGCATTTCCTCAAAAGGTTAAGCATAGAATTACTATATGACCTTGTAATTCCACTACTAGGTATATATGTAAAAGAAGTAGGGATGCTTGGGTGTCTCAGTAGTTGAGCATCTGCCTTTGGCTCGGGTAATGATCCTGGGGTCCTGGGATCGAGTCCCACATCAGGTCCCTGCAGGGAGACTGCTTCTTCCTCTGCCTATGTCTCTGCCTCTCTGTGTCTCTCATGAATAAATAAATAAAATATTTTTTTTAAAAAAGAAGTAAAAGCATATGTTCACACAAATATTTATATACAAATGTTCATAGCATCATTTTCATGATAGCCAAAAGGTAGACACAACCCAAATGTCCATCAACCCATATATAAACAAAAGGTGTTGTATCCATAAAAGAGAATATTATAAAGCTGTAAAAAGGAAGGAAGAGCTGATCCATGCTACAACAAGGATGAACTTTGAAAACATTTTGCTGAGTGAAAGAAGCCAGTCATCATAGGCCATATAACATATGATTCCATTTATGTGAAATATCCAGAATAGGCAAATCCATACAGAAATAAGTAGATGAGTGATGCTGGGGGCTAGGGACAAAGAGAATAGAGTATAATTACTGAACTGGTATGGGATTTCTTTTAGGGGTGATGAAAATGTTCCAAAAAGAGCTGTGGTGATGATTGCCCAATTCTGTGAATAGACCAAAAGCCACTGAATTGTACACATTAAATGTGTGAATTTTTCTATGTGAGTTGTATCTCAATAAAGCTGTTTTAAGAAGTCTATATCCACAGCCCTGGCCCTAGTTCCAGCTGAAACTGCAGGCCCACACCCAAACCCAGATTCAGTCACAGAGTGTCAGTCTTGATCAATGTAAATAGGTCATAATTCCATTCTCTTTGACTAAGGAAGAGTCATGTGACCCAAGTTTGGCCAATGCAGTGTGAGGGAAAGATTTCTTGGGGGTAACAATGTAAGAAAGATTTCTCAGCACTAAAGAGTTATAGAAACAAAAGATTTTTTTCTGCCCCTTTCTGCATTGTATGAGGATGTGATGCCTAAAGCTATTGCAGCCATACTGCTATTATGAGAACATGCTACCTTACATACTGTAAATGGAGTAGCAAGAAATAAAATGATACCTGTAAGCTACAGAAGTGAGCAACCCTACCTTAAGAGTTTTTGTTATGTGAGATAATATATCTCCATTGTTAAAGTCACTCTAAGTTGTGGGGTTTTTTTTCCAAGTTGTATTCAGCAACATCGTAAGTAATAAAATGTACTCCATCTTAATCCAAAATGACTTGAGGTGACTAAATAATCATTTAAAGTTAAGAGTTAGCAAAGTCCTTTATGAAGTCTTATTACCGTGGCCATCAACCTTGTCTGACTGTAAACCCCAATACCCCATTATGAGAGACATACTTATTTAAATCATTAATAGACTTTTAGAAAATAGTTTCCTTAGTTTCTTTTCCTCTTCATCACTTTTTAGTGTTCAACAGGTCTCCCAGAAAGCTCTTCCTTGTATATAAAATCTGATGTGAAAAATCTTAGTATGATACAAAAGCATGCAAAAACACTGGTTGTATTAAGTTTATGTACTATAAATGTTTGTTAACAGGATTTCTAATCTTACCAGATTAGGTAGATTTGATGCTGATGCTTAAGTCTGGATGATAAACCAATTAGATGAAAGAATGCCAGCAATATTTTGTCTGCAAAATCATGACAAATGTTTAATGAAAAAAACTAAATTATTCTTAGTTTCAGACAGAAAAATCCTTCATTTCACAATAGACTTTGAAGAGCAGTGTGTGTGTGTGTGCATCTATTCCTAGGTGAGGGACTTTCTGTTAAGATCATTTGCTAATATACACGATGTCTCTATTAAAATTTATTTGGAAAACAAAGACACTGGGGGTATAATCACCACAAGTCCAGTACTAAACACTGACATTGAAGACTTAAAATGTCAACTGCTTGTTTCCCAAGAAAGATGGTAGCATGTATGGACCCTGGCCAGGGGAAAAGCTTTTATTTGGTTGTTTTTCCCTAAGGCAATCAGAGATTCTCGAAGGATTCAATTCAATTCAACTAACAGTTGTTCAGTGCCTACTATGTGCCAGGTACTATGAGACCCCGAGGAAGTAAGAAAAGGACTCAGTAAAAGAATTACTTCTTTGACCTTAGCTCTGTTGCTCCCTGTTTGGGCTATGTAAACTCTATCAGCTACTGACAGAATTTCACAGTGCTACACTGGCTTCATGGGGGATAAGCAAATGAACTGGGGATACCACCTAATGAAGCACTTCTGCACTGTCATATTTAAAATCCATAAACTTAAGGAAATTTTCATATTTTTTGGTACTTTATCACAATAGTTGCTATCACTGACAACGTGTGACCTAGCATCTATAGTAAGTCACTGGAAGCTGATATCTGTTCTTTCCACTCCACTGAAATTACACCTTAAATAAAGGTCACCAGAGCGCCATGTGCCTTTTTTCAACCTTCAGCCTCATCAACATTTCTGCAACATTTCATAGTGCTGACCATCTTCACACCTTTTGATTACTTTTCCTCTATTTTTTTAAAGACTTTATTTATTTATTCATGAGAGACACAGAGAGAGAGGCAGAGACACAGGCAGAGGGAGAAGTAGGCTCCCTGCAGAGAAGCTGACACAGGACTCAATCCCAGGACCCCAGGATTACACCCTGAGCCAAAGGCAGACGCTCAACCACTGAGCCACCCAGGTGCCCCAACTTTTTTCCTTTTTTCTTTTAGACTCCCAAACACTACATTATCCTGGTTTTCATTTTATCTCTCTGACTGCTCCTGCACTTAGTCTTTCATTGGCTAATCTTCCTCTATGCACACAAGTCTTTCCTTCAGTCTGTTTTGTTTTGTTTGCTCTCTCTATTCTCTCTGTGGGCAACTGCATCCATTGTCACACTTTCAATTAACACTTAAATTCTGAATAAACTGATAATTCCCATATCTGCATCTCCAGCCCCACTCTCTTATGTAAGCCCCAATCTCACAATCTCAACAATCAGTTGACTATCATCACCCTGGGCATCTCAAAGATAATATACCCAGAATGGAATACCTTTCCCCATCATGAACCTACTCTACCTCCTGAATGCCCAATTTCACTTCACAGTACCCATATACTCCCAGTTGCTCTAAATTATAACTTTGGAATCATTCTGATCTTCCCTCTCACTCTTAACATTCCATCTCCCCAGAGTTACCCAAGTTTGAAAATTCAACTTTTCAATAATGTCATAATGTCTCTACCATACATCAGTCTCTTAATACCCCCACTGCCACTACTTTAATTGAGACTACCAATTTCCTAGGCTATGCCATTGGCCTCTTAAATGGTATCCCTGCCTCTAGTCTCTCTGGATGTTGTATTACTGATACAGCTATAAAGTGGAAGCTGGAAAGAAATTGATAGTGGCAGTATGTGGTTGCTGGGCAAGAACTGCCACAGAAAAGTGCTTCTTTTCTCAAAGAAGCTTTATATTGCCCTACATTCCCTAGGGTGGGTGCCATTAGCCAGTGAGTAACCCGTGCCACAGGTTGTCACAAACAGGTGACTTACTTGGCATTGACAATGCCATCATAATAGCTATCTAGAAAGCATCAGTAGCTAATGTTCTAGATATACTGATATAGCTATTATATTTTAGGTTGGCTATGAGAAGCAAAAATAAAGATGCCCCAGGATATCATTAAGGATAGCACAGTTGGTGTTCCTTCAGAAAAAGTTAAGTTTGAAATGACATACAGATAGGAGAAAATAAGTATTTAAAAAATATTCATGACCTCTGCTTAATGTTTAGCCTGGTACCAACCCTTTGGAATATGGTTTTGACAAATGATTTCCCTCTCTTCAGAAAAGCCTATTTTCTGACAATAGCATATTCTTCATTGTGGATTAAATATTATATATAAAAGAAAGTGCCTTTTGGTCCCTTTTTTTCTTCTCCATGCTCCATTCTGTAAATTTTAATTTACAAGTTAGTAAATTCTAAACCACTGAAAATAATTTAATAAGTACGCCATATGGGTTCTTGTCACTTCTTTGCTCAAGGATTTATTTTGCTACGGGTGATAACTTAAGTCTGTTTCCTAACACCTAGTAATTCTAACATATCTTAGTACTGCCTGCCAATATCTACGCAACTCTTAAAAGCCTATATCGACACAACACTGAAACTTCCAGCTGAAAAGCCAAATTTTTAGGTAATCTACAAGCTGGTTTTGCCTGTAAGCTATGAAACAACAAGCTTAAGTGACTTTTTTCTGAGTGTAATTAACACATAGTGCCTCTATAATAATGAGCTGATTTGGAAAGAAACAACTGACTTCAATCAAACTGGTGGTTTTCACAATATTTCCAAGTCAGTTAATTTCAAAACAACTAGTTCTTGGACTCATTTCACTCATGTGTATACACAAAGCCTGAAGACTGGCCATTTATTTAAGTAATGTATAGACACAGCTTACTGTGATACCTTTCTAAATGACAAACCCCTACCTCTCAAGCCACTTTCTATCCATCCCATAATATCATTTTATCATGTCACACACACCCCTGCTTAAAATCCTCAGATAATTTTGTCTTTCCTATGAAATAAAGGCTGAGCCTTTGATATGTCATTCTGCCAAAATGGAATATTTTCACTCCTCAGTCTCTCCAGATTGTAGATTTTCCTCGGTTCCTCTACAAAAGCATCCATAAGTACTACAGTCTGTACTGAGTTTCTCTTCTTTCAATTTGTATTGCACTTAAAATCTAAAGAACATAAAGTGAACACTTGAGATGTCAAATTATTGCTTTGTACCTGGCAGAGTACCTAACAGAATACCTAGCACATAGTAGACACTCCATAACACTTGTAAACCTGCCTCACTGACTTCTTCCGTTGGGCTAAGAATGCACCTAAGGTGTGATAACAACCTTTCAAATTATACTTCACCAAGTAAATAAGAGGGAAAAGCTCCTTTCCTGTATGCCTCTAATTCTTCACTAAATCAATGTTAATTTATGTAAGTATACCATAGTTGTAAGCACTGTTCTGTCACTGAAGATGTAACAGAGTGCAGTCAGCCTGCATTGGGCCTAAGTATAGGAAGTTTCTGGAAAGGGAGTATGGCTTACTTCCAATACCAACCACCTTCTCCATTCAACTTCTACCAAAAAGGTATTCATGACTGAATATCATGTTTATGACCAGAAAACAAACTTGAGTCAGTAGGACAAGGGTTGCTAAAGCCAGCATAAAAAGCTGTTAGTGACACAAATGACATTGTCTGTCATTACAGATTAGTTTACAGTGAGAAAGTGATTCTCATTCACATTATCTAGGCCATCAAAAGAAACCTTCTATATTAATTTGCATAACCTCTAGTTAATGAAATTATACCAATTCTTAACACCATTATGAGGATGGAAGAGACACAGGAGGAGAAGGCGGGAAACAACAGGATGGAGAAGGATTGGTTTTGCATATTAAATAGAAATGTGGAGGAAGTTGGATTTTTGCCATATTCTCTGGCTCTATTAATAGCCAATATACCCATGGCTCAAAACAAAATCATTAGACACTAACATAGAAAAATGTGAGCGTAGATCTAAGGCATTCTTTCATTTATAAGCTGTCCTCTCCATAGGAAGCCTAAACTTAACTTTACTACCACTCCATGAAATAAAGAGTGGAAAAAAGAAAAATTTGGGCACCCGCATCATAAAGGCACACAATGACACAATGGTGATACTTCTATGGATACAGGTAGGGAGAAGAGAAACAGAGATATTTTTAATGATAGCAGGAAGACAAAAGCTGAACTGCTTTTCTGTTCAACTTTTGAAAGACTGGCACCACTAGGCCCACAATTCAGGAAATGCACTATACTAACTCCTAACCTTGCTTCAACAGAGAGAACTCAGGTAGTGAAAATCACATAGACATTTCTTTTGGAAAACATTTTGTCTGCTCCTTGTATGCCATATATTTTATCACTGCCATAAACTAATAAAGTAATTACGTTTTTAAACCATCATGGTAAGCCTGAGTTACTTTTCTGGGTGCTTCAAGAGCCATAATTCTTGTCATTAGAGGGAAAAATAATTTTAGTAAAGAATAACTCAAATGATTTGGTGCTGATGGCACTCAAGTTTTGCACATGTGATATATATTGAGATAGAGCATGTTTCAAAAATGCAAATGCATGCATAATAACATTGCAGGCTGAACAAATCAGTATCTATTCCTCACTTTATACGTTACTTATTAGGGAGTAGAATCTAATAACATATAATGTCTTATGTAAAAAAGATATTGTTAGGGATCTCTGAAAAACCTGGACCTTTTCAGTTACACCTGATAACTGTAAAACATCATAACCTCATTGGAAAATAGCACTTAAGTTCAAATGAAATGATGTTACTTTAAGAATGCCCATATTCACACTAGAGATTGGATGTCATGTACACAAGTTTTACAATATGATGAATTTAAATAGCAGTGTCAACCAAGTTACCAACATTTGCTATTATTATTAATAACTACTCTGTCCACTGTACTTGGTTTTCTTTAAAGTATTTTTTGTGTACACTATCTTGATTTTTCACCACTATAACCTTGGGAAATAAACTAGAAAACCAAGACCTAGAGAGGTAATGCAACTTTCTCAATGTCACACAGCTAGTTAGTAATAGTCAGCAATTAAAATTCAAGGACCAAAATTATTAGTCTAATATAGTGTAAAAATGAAAGGCCCATTATGTTTATGCTACCACAGATTAAATACTGACATACTAGAAAATTTTACATTTAAATCTTAAGAGATTTTTAGAGAAACACACTACCAAAAATGGTTGGATGTGAGGTTATCTTTAATGCGTCTGTGAAATGAGATACAAATAATTGAAGACAGATAAAAGTGCATAGTAGGTAATATTTAAATGACCATGGAATGCTGAATTCCATTTTGCTATAATCAAATCTCCATAACCAGTTTTGTTTGAGGCTGTTAGCTTCAGTCAGATACGACACTGTTGTTTAATCTTCAAGCTTCACCTGCAGAAAACAAACAAATGTTGCAATGGAATCCTGAGAGGCCCTTTGCAATTAACTTGTGAGACACCTATATGAAGCAAATGCCCATTCTTCTTAGGATTTACTGTGCAACATGCTCTCCCATTGACAGGATGTGACAGCTTTAGGTAACCAAGCAGTATCTCCAGGATACTATGTGAAGCCTGAATGTAGGCAGTAAGTATACAAATGAAAAACTGACTAAACCTTTGGCTTAAAGTAGCCTGAATAGTAGTAAGAACACAAAATCTGGGGAAAAACTGGGTGAACTGCAAAAATCCCAAAGTGAATTTGAACAAGCAGACAGCAGCGTCCTGAAATTTATTATCATAACTATCAGTTGTACAATAGCCTATATGAAATAGTGATTTTATTCTCATTCCCAACAGGCCAATGTTCACATCATTACAGTCATTGTGAAATGGTAAGCTTGTTTGCACCCTCAGTACAACCTATTCCTAGGAAGTGGTCCCTCTAGGTGAGTCCAAGGGCACTTTTCAGGGACAATGACTTTTATTTTCATAAATTCTTGAGTATAAATACTCTGACTCCATAAAGAACTCCAGGCTTATGATTTGGGGCTTAAAAATGAACAAGGCAAAAACAAACAAACAAACAAAAACAAAAAAAAAAGTGTTCACTGAACACAGAATAAGAAGAGAAATCTTACAATCTTATTGGAGAAGCTGAATACTTTTGTTTTCTATACTATTTTTTTTTCTCCATCCTACTTCATTACTCTTAAATCATAAATATCATATAGAAAACCCTGGATTCAGAGTGACAGGACTTAGGATTTAGCCTTTGTTTTCCACTATCCTGCTTATCTAATTCTGGATAAGGAATTCCTCGGTCAAGTGGGAGTGAGACTTTGCTGTGTGTATGTGACAGGGCTGGTGTTCAGATCCAATAAAGTAATAAACAGAAAAAGATTCAAATAAACTCTAAGTAATATGTTGAATGCAATGACTGATATGAGAAGCTTCCCTGCTCATCAGGTGTATATTACCTGAATTGACTCAATTGTGAGATCTCCAACCCTGGACTTGATCATTACAGTTTTCCACCCCAATGTGTGTGTCTGTGTGTCTGTATTACACATCCACAGCAAGATATAAGGAACCCATGGCTATAAGTAAATATATTTATTATCATCTATTTCTTTAGTATCTTTCATTCAGATAAGTATATCTAACAGAATTCTGGAATCTTCTGGAATTAAACATTGTGCGTCTTCAAGAATAACCTCAGGCATTTGTATTTACTTCAGTCTCAGAGCTTAACGCGAGGCCTGGTACATGGTAAGTGCATAGTAAACTTTTGCTGAATAAATGAGCTAATGCTAAGCAGAAATCACTTTTTTCTTCTGTCCCCTCAGTCCCTGTGCATACTTTCAACTTAGACTGTTGTCTGTACCAAGGTATTTTTACTGTTAATGCTTATATTTAGTGTTTGCTGTATGTGGCCAACACACCATAGGGTAACACCCAGTAAGTCACACCCTTATGTAATTCCCTCTCCCAATCTACCACTTGCTTCTAATCAATAGGATATAAAAAAGGCAAAGGGATTTTTTGGTATAATTAGGGCCTCTAAATTCGTTGGCCTTAGCTTAATAAAAAGAGAGATTATCTTGGGTGGGTCTGATATAGTCAGGAGGGCCCTTTTGTAAAGAAGCTTAAGGCCACCTCTGAAGTTCGAGGTTTGAAGCAGCAGGGACTCTCCATGGCTGGCTTTGAAGAACCAAACTGCCATAAACTCTACAGCTGCAATGAAATTTATTCTGCCAACAACCTAAAATAGATCTTTCTATTTTTCTATTTAGCTGAAAATAGATCTTTCCCCAGTCTAGTTTCCAGATGAGAACAAACCCAGCCAACACCCTGACACCTTAACTGTAGCCTTGTGAGATTCTAAGCAGAGAAATCTTCTAAGTCTATGCCCAGACTTTTGACTTACAGAAATGGAGATAATTGGTATTGTTTTAATCCACTCATTTTGTGATCATTCATTACAGAGACATAGGAAGTCAATATATCGTGCATTTGTACAGATCATATTTCTCATCCTAGAGGATAAGCATTTTGAGGGAAGAAGACACACGTTTTGCTTTGCTTCTCTCTGTGCCTAGTGCCCAGCCAAGTACACCACAGATATAGGTGCTGGCTAAAACAAATAGTTTCTATTTGTGAGCACTAGGTATTATACTGTACCTCCTGCTGAAACTGCTTTCTACTGAGGACGTAAAATGGAATATACTGACTTCTGTTTTGTCATGTATTTTTCAGCAGAGTGGCAAAAATTAGACACACATGAATAACAGTGGGAGTTGTGTACCTACTTATCAATGCAAGAAGCTGAAAAATGACCACATTCCTTTTAAAGATGGCAATAATGTAGGATGAAAAAAAAATAATTCAGAAATCCAATTACAATGAACTGACTAACAAACTGGTTATGGTGGCCACACATGGCTGGTATAAATCAGAATTATTTTCCTCTTTCTTAATTTGCTTCTCAGTCAGGCAATGGCTTTGCTTTTAAAGGAACTGAGAAATAATCTGACCCTTAGATAGTTTTTAATAGATTTAGTTTTATCTCAAAACTAAACACCCTGAGCCCATGCTAATTTGCTTATGTAAAATACAGTTCTTTTAATAGCTAAGCTTCTATTCATAATCTTAACACTCTCCTTGCCAATCAAAAATCAGTTCCATAAACTCAGCAATATGGAAGAGAAGCCAGAAAAGTCATTTCTTCTTATAGTCCCTTTATTTTCTTTTATTCTCACTCTCTTTTTCTCTCTAGCTAAAATACTGTTTATTCATTATTTTAAAAGGAAACAGTAAATGTGAGAAATAGTCTGGAGAATCCAAGCCTTCATTCCATTTTTATTATAAAAATCTAGCTCTATATTCTCATTTCAGTTGTGAGAAATATCAGACTTCAAGTAGCTTAGTGTTATTGGACAAGATAAAGGGCCATGAAGTGTTATCAGTAACTTGTTCTCAATGCTAAGATTGCTACCAGGAAATTCTAAAGCCTCTTAAGTTCAGCAAGGCCTGCCTCCCCTTGTGAAAATGCAAACAGCACTGACAGACCATCCCACAAGGCCTTAAGTGGCTCAAGCACCAAACGACTAAATTTTCTGAATAGGCTTTATGTTTTCTGGAGAGTAGACACAAAGGAAGAAGGTAAAAACGTAAATTTCCTGGTTGCCTGAGGGAACAGGAGACAGCCACCACCAAGACTTGAAAAAGTACACAAGAAAGCAAGGTCCACATTCCAAACTTGCTGAAGAAGTTTCCTGTGCCCAAGCCTGAATGCAATGTAGTGTCAGCTGTCTGTGTTGCGCCTACTGCTATGTGTTAGTTGTAAGATTTCAGTTTCAGATGCATACTCAGGGTTTTTTCTATTTTAATTAGTCCTAAAACAAATGAAGACAATCTCATCATTCCTAATACACATACAAGAGAAACAAACAGCAAAACAAAACAAAACAAAAAACCCTACTGTCTTGAATATATAGGACAGTTGAAGAAGCTGATTCTGAAAAATTGCTGGCAGAACGGAATATACTTCTATAAGTTCCTCTTGTATACTGTCTCTCCCACCTCATGGCCTTCATTACTTTTAGAAAATGCTCAAATATATATATATATACACACTCTAGGGAATTAAATGAACTTGGATGATCAATAATAAACTAGGAAGCTGGCCTGCTACTCCAGTCCTTTCTTCTGAAATGTTTTCCCTAAACATCCTGTAATTTAGCCATACCAGATGGTCCCTCAGATATACCATAGATTGTATGCCTTTATGCTTTTACTTATTTTAATATATCCACCTTAGATTCACTTCCCTACCTTTCCTAACAGCCAAGTTCCTAGTCATTTTCTAAAGCCCAAATAAATGTCATCTTTTTGTACTATATTCCTAGACATAAAACATGAGATACAGTCAGGAGCTTCCTTGTCTCTGATTCCATATCACTTCATATATACCTCTATTACTGTTCTTATTATATTATATTGTAGGGAGTTTCATTTGTTTCTTTTTGTGTCAATTATACCCCATCTTCTATACTCTGAACCCCTCAAGGGCAAAAATCCTGTCCTATTAATCTTCACACACACCAATCTTCCTCCAACCCATCACAGTGTATATCACAGTACATGACACATAGTGTGCGCTCAATTTATGTTGGCTGGATTGGATTAGAAAATTGATATTAGAGGTCCAGAAAAGAAAGATGACCAAAATAGCTCTTTTCTGCCAAATAGGGACTTGTTTCTCTCAAATGGAATCCCCAGATCTAAAGACCCAGAAAAAATTTCTTTTTGACTGGGATATCACTTCAGTATAAGGGCTTTAGGGCAATAATTTCACAGGAGGCCTCTATACTCTTTTTTAGCTACCAAATGAATCATACTTTCATGAAAAGAGGCTCTCTTTGTTCACTCGCCAAATTCTTTCAATCCGGGTGGTAAGCGATTTGCATCTCACTCAAATCAATTAATAATTTTATGTAATTCATAATGTAATAGATTTAATGAAGGAAAGAGGAGAGGCATAAGACACTGTTCCTACATTCAAGACCCTTGATAGTTGTGGAGATCATTTTAATGCACAAAAAAGAGTAGGACTATACAAACATGCAAAGCTCTGCATTCTGACTAAATAAATGCTGTAGGAATTCAAAAAATTGGGCCAGTCATCTTAGAGTCATGCAACTTGGAATATTTCATGGGTCTTAAAGGATGGAAATAATTTAATAATGCAAATAGAGTTGAAATAAAGGCTAAGACTTTAAAACATCTCAAAGAATTCTAGAGCAGGCAAGGAAACTGAGAGATGATTCAGCCTTAACTCCTCATTTTATATTAGAAGAAGTAAGCCTATAGATAGAGCAACTGACTTACTCAAGTTTCTACAGAGCTGGGAGAGATTCTTCCTTGCTCCTATGGGCTGGAGTCATCTCCTACAACCTCGTTTAAATTACACAAAGACAGTTTGTTTCCTATTTTTGTGGGGGAAGTTGAACTCGGATGCTTACTTCTTGTTTTTTTTTTTTTTTGTATATTTTTTTTATTGGAGTTTGATTTGCCAACATATAGCATAACACCCAGTGCTCATTCTGTCAAGTGCCCCCCTCAGTGCCCATCACTCAGTCACCCCAGCCCCCTGCCCACCTCCCCTTCCACTACCCCTTGTTCGTTTCCCAAAGTTAGGAGTCTCTCATGTTCTGTCACCCTCTCTGATATTTCCTACTCATTTTCTCTCTTTTCCCCCTTTATTCCCTTTCACTATTTTTAATATTCCCCAAATGAATGAGACCATATAATGTTTGTCCTTCTCTGATTGACTTAACTTCACTCAGCATAATACCCTCCAGTTCTATCCACGTTGAAGCAAATGGTGGGTATTTGTCATTTCTAATGGCCATCCTACGACCCAGCAATTGCACTGCTGGCGATTTACCCCAAAGATACAGATGAAGTGAAACAGCAAGACACCTGCACCCCAATGTTTATAGCAGCAATATCCACAATAGCCAAATGGTGGAAGGAGCCTCAGTGTCCATCGAAAGATGAATGGATAAAGAAGATGTGGTATATGTATACAATGTAATATTACTCAGGCATTAGATGCTTACTTTCTTGCTGAGAAAAATACCCTGCTAAAACATTATCTAGACCAATTTTTTAAAGAGAAACTGGAAATGTAGACAGGATAGCCATAAAAACTTGAGTAAATCTATTGCATTTAAACAACAACAGAAGATGACTTCTGGGTAGGGGGAGGCATGAAACTAGAATAACATTTCTATTACAGACTTTGTGTGATAAAGTGAGTTACATCATCATGTACACAGGGAACTGGATTTCCCCAGAAATATAATTGAGCTTGTTTTATGAATGACTTATACTTTTTTTTTCAAAATTTGCCAATGACTAAAAAAAATGGCAATGCCCAGCAGAGACTACATTGAGATTGGCTATCTGAAAGAAAGTTTCTTCCTTTTTTACATGCTAATCCCCAACATGCAGAAACAATTTTAATTTATGTCTGGCAGCATCTGAGCTGCAAGAAAGTGAAGCTACCGACATCTGGCTTGATAAACCACATGGCTGTAAGCAAGCTTATAAATTAAATTATTTAAGTATCCCCATTTAATTTTCAACATCTCTAAGGACAGGATGACAGACTGAAATGTGTCAAACGCAAAGAAACCAGCCTAAACTCATCTCAAACATGACACTTAACGTAATTCAATAATATTCCACATTTTACAAACAGACATGAAAGCACATTTCACCCCATCATTATAATTTGTGGTGCCCATGTAGAATCATGCCATGATATCCCACAAGAAGCATAATTTAGTATGGACATAAATTTTACTTAACGATCCAATTATTGCCTTAAATATAAGACTATGTGGAAAAATCTCAGTATGTTGGGCACAATCCTCTCAGTCTAATATTTTAGAGGGAATGAGACAAGTCATCAGGAGACTTTTGTTCTCCTCTTTTAGGACAACATAGTTATCACCATCATTGCATTTACACATGAATTCATCCAATGCATATCTGGAAATATCTACTACATGCTAGGTACAGAGCTAGGTGGTAGGATCTGGCAGTAAATAAATTCTATCTAGCCTCCATCATCATGGAGCTTACTATCTCCCTCTCACTGGATAAAATGCACTGATTGTCCTCCTAAAGCCCTGGAAGTCATTAATTCAGGATGAATTTAAGTCCTTTTCCTCCTAGTAGCTCATGAAAGACAGGCATATAACACTGACCCTAATAAAAATATATACACCTGGTTACAAAAGGGATACCACACACATGCATAAAAAGATGGACTCCGATAATCCAGTTCCTAAAGTGACTTGCTCATTGCTGCTGGAGGTAGAAGGTAACCTGCTCCTCAATCAATCAGAGAGAAAAATACACCAGGTTCCCGCTGTGGGCAAGGAAATACACGAAGCTTTAGGAGGGAATTAATGAGGAAGATATTAAACTGTCTAAATTAGAGGTAAAGCTCATAGCAGTGATAGAGAAGAGAAAGGAGGGAAGTAAAAGACATTATGAAGCACTGATGGGACACGATGACAGATTATACATGGAATGCATAGTACAAAAAGAGGGCAAAGAAGACTCAAGGTTTCAAGCCTGGGTAGCTGGAATAATGATGGTATCCCTGGCAGAAATTGAGAAGGCAGACAGGGGATCCAACCATGGAAAGAAGATGTGCTCACCTTTAGAAATGTGACAAATTTCAGGTATCAGCAGAATATCCAAAGGTATACGCGTGGCAAGAAGTTGGAGATATGGGACTATGGTGGAAGAAATAGGTTTTAAAATTCATTTATATAAGAAATACCAGTTAAAGTCATAAACGTAGATGAAATCCCCAAGGACGAAAAGGTAGAGGGAGAAAAACAAGTAGTGGATCTTGAGTATATAAACAGTTTGAATACAGAAAACAGAAAATAACCCAGGAAGAAATCTCCAGTTTCTTTTCTCAAGGAAGATTCATAGGAAATGAACAACACTGATATCAGACAAAGAGAAGACAAGTTCTTCTCAGAATGGCAATATGGGCAGGCATAGGATAAGGGGATACCAGAAAATAAGGTTTCTCTGATCTACCTTATCTATCTATCTGTTTTGGATACTACAAAAATTTTGGAGGGGGGAGGCAGAGGCAGAGGCAGAGGGAGAGGAAGAGGAAGAGGGAGAGGAAGGGAGGGAGGGAGGGAGGGAGGGAGGGAGAGAGAAAGGGAACAAAGGGAGAGGGAAAAGCATGGAGCCTGATATGGGGCTTGATCTCACCATCCTGAGATCATGCCCTGAGCCGAAATCAAGAGTTGGATGCTTAACCAACTGAGCCACCCAGGCGCCCTGGCTACTGCAAACATATCAATATTATATTTTAGAATATATTTACTAGAATCATTCTTTAGGGGAGTCACATGAGGATCCTTTAGTTGAAGTATTCCATAATAAGAATACTTTCTGTGCAGGTGTCTGAAATTCTGCTGCCAAATCCAAAAGTCCAGTCTAGGATTCACATTGCTTAACTTAGGAATTCCTAAATTGGGGCACCAAAACTATAAAAACAAGTCAGATTAAAAATAAAACAGGATTCTTCTCTTAATGGATTTAGTAACAAATAGAGATATAAAAAAAATAGTAGTCCAAACCTTATTTCAATATTGGCCATGCCACTAACTTACTGACCTTAGACAAATTACTTAACCTCTCTTGTCCTTAATCTTTTAAACTTTAAAACTGATGATGATAATAGTACAGGTTTCATAAAGTTATTGTGGGGATTAAGTGAGATACCAGGTTTAAAATGAACGGAACAGTTCTTGGCATACAGCAATTGTTCATAACTTGCTAGATCTCTCTCAAACATACATGCACATGTCAATTAGTAACACATAGAAAAGTCTATATAAGTTTTTTTAAGTAAGCTAAAAACAAAATTGTCTACTATTATTTAAAAGATAAGTATGTCAGTCACATGGAATTCTCTATGCCCTAGACAGAAAAGTGAAAGAACAAGGTAAGAAGTCATTTATAAAGACCTTCAATATTTATAAAATGAAAAACACAAACCCAAGAACGAGAAGAAAAAAATAGAAAATGAAGAAAGCATATTCACCTTCTTTCACCAAATGTGAAGAATGGGTGCGGGGGGGAGGGGAGAGAGAAGATTCTCATGTGGTTTGGCAAACTGGAAAATTTAAATAGGAAATTATTATTTAAGCAATGGTCTATGCAATCCCCATTCCAATTCCAGTCTTTTCCAAAAGTATTATCATTAAAAAATTGATCTTAAAACATTAGAAATAACTATAAAGGCTATGCAGATATCAAATTTTTCTAGGTCAATTTTATTTCCTTCCATGACAATATGACAAGTCAGAGATGAAGGCAAAATGGTAAAATAATCTATTTTGATTTCAACAAGAAATCTGACGTAAATCCTATGACATTCTTACACTAGAGTTCAGTAGCCTCATTATACTGGAGAGCTCCAACAAGCCTGGAATAATGCTAAGGAGGGCCAATAGCAAACCTACGAAACAAGTAGTGGAAAAGGAAAACAGGAAAAGATATATAAAGAGGAAATAAGGAGAAAGAAAAAGAAAGAAGTAGGGAAACATCAGTGCTGTGACAGATTTGCCCAGTTAATATTTATAAAGCACTGAGAACAGTGCCTGACACATAAATGCTATATATATTTGCTAAATAAAGAATTCTTCGCTCAGCGCTGATGACATGATTCCCTTACCCTTTGTGTAGACATTCACATTCTTGAAAGCAGAAGCCTAAAGCAAATGATTTCTCAAGGTCCTCTGCAGCTCAGTTATTTCATAGCTCTATGTTTCTCATCACTTTTAAGAGATTTCACTAGAGAAAAAAAAACAACGATGGCACTGCCGATACATCAGAGTCCTATTTTCTACGTCATCCTTTTCCATTTTACCTACAGGTATAGCATAACTGTTTTTTTTAATAGACGGCATTCATTTAGTTAATTCCTTAGATTTTGTGGGCATTACTGTCAACATGACTTCCTTTGATAGTAAACACATTAACAACTAGTATTCTTTAAACAGCCTCTTCATTTATAAGGTAGCCCTGTCAGTAAGCTCTACTGTAAATCATTTGGTACACGGAACTCTGTGTTCCCATCAGTAATGAAGTAGGCATTTTTATTCAAATGTAGCAGGATGTTCAGCTCCCAGGATAATGATTAAGCGAAGATCTTCTTTTTTATTCTGCAGACAAAGCAGATACCATACTTACAGTTTAGGCTCTCAGGGACAAAAATCTTAATGGAGGCCAAGATTTCCTCAGACTTTATGGAAATAACCTTTTTAAAGTTTGCATTCTGTGGTCCCTCTCTGTGGCAATTCTGATTTATTTTTTCTGGGGTCAGAATGTTCTTGACAGGTCTCCCACTCCCTTGCTACTCTTTAATAGTACCATGATTTCCTCACTTCTCTTCCTAATGAATATTTCATCTGTCTGAAGGAATAATCATCGTGTGTTTACCAAACGACAAAATGACTTATGAAAATGTACTTAACTGGAAATCAGCCTTTCTTAGAATTACCAGTCTTCTTTGAGCTCCTTCCTCTGCCTCCTCAAACTATTGTGAACAGTAAAATGAATAGTAACTTTGCATGCTCTCTTGTGATTAAAACTATAAACTTAAAAGAAAAAACTATAAGGTTGGTGCAAAGTAGTACTCATAGATGGTGCTCACAACATACAGTATGTAGATGTAAGCTTGGATCAGGGCATGCCCATAAGCGTGTCTTTTATTACATGTTCATACACAGTATACAAAATATTCAAGCATCGATCAAGGTGCTTTTGAAAAATCAGGGTGTAAAATTAAATAAAATTACAATGGGCACTGAAAACTTGTACTGTTTATATTAATTTCTCATTAAAGGTTTACATCAGACACTATGAATTATGCCCACCCATTTAACCAGGTGAGAAATGTTGCAAATAAGAGGAGAACAAAATCAGTCATCGATCACACATGTGATAGTCAGCTATGTCAGTTAAAGTGTATCTCTCAAAATTGAAGTTCGCAGGCTCTCGTACACATAAGTCTGGTATAAAATAGGTAACTGATGTGTTCTTGGAAAACAGCCATTTAAAATCATGTAAGTTGAATAGTTTCATCTGACATTTGTCAGACATCTAGCAAAAATAGGACAATATTTGAAGGTCACCAATTCAACGTCTATCCTATAGAAAAGATCCTGGCTACTTCAGATAGTGTACTACATGGCACAGGATTACATTACTGCTTTGTACTTATTTCATAATTTTTGTCACTGTATATTTTTTTTCATTTCTCTCTAGCTTTTTAAAAAAGAATATATAGTCATTCTCAATATACTTTGGAAGTGAGTTAGACTGAAGAAATAGTGATTTCAAATTTATTAAGGTGAAATGGAAGGCTGGACTTTGCCTCACCCAAAAGATGCTTTGCTATATTCACTGCTGAAATCACACCCCTAAAGATCTGCTCAGAGAGATCTTCCAAAAGCCACAAGAGCCATTTCTATTAACTCTGAACCCATTTCCTAAACATCTAACGTGGGACAACTTGTTGGCAAATATGTATGCATTTCAGAATATGGCTTATCTATAAACATTTAGCAAAAGCCTGAGGCTTTGTTCTCAGTTTTATGGTTGTTTTCTGTGTTCTTTTTCCCCTAAGGTAGAGGAATAAGTATCAACTGAGCAATGCTTCCATTTTCCTTAAAAGATCAGAGCTAAATGCTACAAGAAAATGAATGCAATCTACAAGTTAAGATTCATTATATATCTTGCAGATGGAAATGTATGAATGGTTGTCCTATCCACAAAACACAAGTGTGTAATCACTCACTAAGATCAGTAGACTCCAAAAGAGAATGATGGCACAGTTAAATGCATCTTTTCAAGGAAGTTTATGGCAGTGAATGGTTATAATTGATCATCTTACCATATTTCTGCCCATGTATTAAGGATGATGCTACTGTTTCATGGAAGTATAAGCTGACAAGTTAATTGAGAATCCATATCTTCCCATCAATATATCACTCTATTGATTATTGATCTGCTGATCTATTGATCTGTCAATCTATCACCTAATCTGTAAGGATATATCATATGCCAGAAAAGTTCAGCTTATCTGTACAACTGACCCCTTGCAACAAAATCAAGTCTATTAATTTAATTCTTCTTGCTTAGTATCCACTTCTGCTCCTCTAAAGGCTAAAAGGCCCTGTTATTTTAAAAAAGATTTTATTTATTTATTCATGAGAGACACACAGAGAGAGAGGCAGAGACACAGGCAGAGGGTGAAGCAGGCCCACCGCAGGAGCCTAACATGGGACTCGATCCTGGAACATCAGGACCATGCCCTGGGCTGAAAGGCAGATGCCCAACCACTGAGCCACCTGGGGCGTCCCAAGAGGCCCTGTTTTATTCCTCATCTTACCACTGCATGTAGGTACTTTATCCTGTTGGAAGATCTTTTCTTTGCCTACTCTCAAACTTAGAGACATGGCTTGTAGCTTTGGTGGAAAATCTGACCATTACTGAAATAGGCCACACACAAAAAAAGAAAAGATAAAAAGAAAAACGGCCAAACCTACATGATACTCTTACTCTCCCCTACTTAACAGCATGGATATTCTGTCATACTTTGATTTTTCTTTTTGGTGAAGTGGTAGAGAAAGCTAGGTCACTGGAATGTTCAAGGGGAATTTTAAAATGAACATGTTTTGGATTCACTGATCTATACTATAAAAAGGATGATTGTCAGCCATGAGAAAATTTAACACTCAGAAATCCTTAAAGGATTGACTGCAAATACACTAAAAACTCAATCTAACGACATCTGGACCTATATCATGACTATTCTGATTTTTCATAAACAGAAAATGATGACCAAACTGAAATAAGGAGATAAACTTTTCTTAAATGAAGAATAAACAAAAACTAAAGCCTAAGTTTTTTTTTTTGAGATTTTCTCATTTAGATGTTCCATATGCTCCCCAAACTCAACAGGTATAAAATGGAACTCATTTTCCTTACCTATGGCCCCCATTTGCCTGCCACCAAGGCCAAAACCTTTACTTTCACTCCCTGAAAGTGAATGGTACCAAAGTAGATGAATGGGAGTGGGGTAGGGGTAGGGTTGAGGGGGGAGTGGAAGAAACCACTACAAAAGAACAGAGTCAAAATATCCAGAAAAGGATCTGATTACAAACTGTGTTTAAAGATTTTTAGCTGACCTTAGCTAGGGTCATGAGAAATTTTTTCAACTCAGTTTCAACTTGATCTCACTAATACTGACTGGTATTACCATCTACCCAGTCTCCCAAGCCAGGAATCTTTCTCTCACTTCTTACATATGAGTGACTCACACCTATTAGCATATGTCAAATCTCATGGTTCTCAAAGTGTAGTCCCTGGATCAATGGCATCAGTATCCCCTGGAAAGTTGTTAGAAATGCAAATTCTTGGGGCACCTGGGTGGCTCAGTCAGTTAAGTGTCCAACTTTGATTTTGGCTCAGGTCATGATCTCAGGGTCCTAGGATCCAGTCCTACATCGGGCTCTGTGCTCAGAGCAGAATCTACTTGGGATTCTTTCTCCCTCTCTCTCTGCATGCCCCCCCCCCATGCTCTCCCTGTCTAAATAAATAAATAAATAAATACATACATACATACATACATACATACATACATACATTTTTAGAATCTTAAAAAAAAAGAAATGCAAATTCTTTGGCCCCACCCCAGAACAACTGAAACAGAAACTTGGGGGAAGGGTCTAGCAATCTGCAACTTAAGCCCTCCAAGTGATTCTGATACACACTCAAATTTGAGAATCATTCTTCAAATCAATCCACCATTATTCTCATTGTCAACTGCACCTGGATGGATGGGATGCCACCCTCGTCATGCCACCCTGGATGATGAGGGATGCCACCCTCATCATCTCTTATCTGGCCTATGGCAACAGTTTCTTAATTGGTTCCCTGGCCTTCAATATTACATCCTCCAATCTATCCTTTATACTATCACCAGAGTGAACCTTTTTTATTATATATATATATGTATATATATATATATAATATATATATGTATGTGTGTGTGTGTGTGTGTGTTTTATTGAACTTCCATTTGCCAACATATAGTATAACACACAGTGCTCATCCCATCAAGTGCCCTCCTCGGTGCCCATCATCCAGAGTGACCCTTCTACATCACAAATGTGATTATTAAAATGTTTTCCTAGTTCCTCCATGCCTATAGAAATGGTTTTTATTTTTAAATTATTTATTCATGAGAGACACACAGAGAGGGACAGAGACATAGGCAGAGGGAGAAGCAGGCTTCCCGATGGGAGAGCAATGCAGGACCCGATCCCAGGACCCCGGGATCATAACCTGAGCCAAAGGCAGATGCTCAACCACTGAGCCACCCAGGTGCCCCTAGAAATGGTTTTTAAACTGAGTCCCTAAGTGAGTTTCAAGGTTGCTCTCAGGCAATATAGAGGCTCAGTGGGTAGTAAACCAAACTTAAAATTTTATAAGTAGGGATCCCTGGGTGGCGCAGCGGTTTAGCACTTGCTTTTGGCCCAGGGCGCGATCCTGGAGACCCGGGATCGAATCCCACGTCGGGCTCCCGGTGCATGGAGCCTGCTTCTCCCTCTGCCTATGTCTCTGCCTCTCTCTCTCTCTCTGTGACTATCATAAATAAATAAAAATTTAAAAAAATTTTACAAGTAGCTTTATAAAATCACTGGTCAGCAAGAGAAAGGAGATGTTCCTTCAGAGTAGAAGTTCCTCTTCATCAGGCTCATCTTTTCTCACACTTACCATCCACATCACCCTTTACCTATATAGAAAGAGTATAGCTCCTCTAAGGGGCCAGGACTATTGGATGTTTCTGTGCCACTGCTTCTTTTGCTAAGAACATCTGCCCATCTTTGCCTTTTGTTCATCAGATTATACTGCTGTTCCCTAGCTCCTATCAGTCCACACTTATAGAATGGCTCTAATATACTAACATTCCCTTCTACATGAAGCCTTTTCAGATGCCTGATTCTCATTCTTCTACTAGATGCAATTTCTCTGTCGGCTCTCACTGTGACAATAACAGTAGTGAGAGTGATGGCTGATCTTTATGAGCATGTACTAGGTTATATGCAATCATTGTGCAAAGTGCCATCTTAAACCTCACAAGTTTATGAAGTATGAGGTATAATTATTATCCCCATTTTATTTAATTTTATTTAAGTATAATCAGCATACAGTATTAGTTTCAGGTGTACAATATAATGATTCAACAATTCTATATATTATTCAGTGCTCATCATGATTAGTGTTATAATTCCCATTTTAAAGATGAGGAGACTAAAGTTTAGAAAGATTATATTTAATCTACTTGTCCAAGTTGTACAACAAATATGTGGCAGAACTGGATCATCTTATCTACTTAAACCTCAAAGCATATGCACTGAACCTCTACAGCATAGGGCCCAGGATCATAACACATGAGTTAGGTAAGCAAAGAATAAGACAGAAGGGGGTAACAGACACAGGGAATGAAACAGGGTACACTCAAGCTATAAGCATTAAAAAAAAAAAGGAAGGAGAAAGGAGGAAAGAGAAGAAAAGAAGAGTCCTGGGTTGCAAACAAAACAAATCTGAGGACTGATCCTGAGTAGTATGCCACTAGCTTGAGACTCCTGTTTCATACTATATTCAATTCCCAACTTTATACTTGTCATAAAACCCATGTCAGGATAATTTATTAGGATAGTAGTGCCTATATCTTTCTTGTTGTTGTAGGTCACATGAAAGAAAGATAATTTTCTACTTTTCACCTATCCATGAACTTTGCATCCTAGACATCAAGGCAGAGGTATGGGGGACAAGGGGACGGAAATAAAGGGACCTAATTGGTCCATATTAGGAGAGAGAAAGAGGGCTATATTCTTGAGACTGTCAGTAGGATTTTAGGGATCTCATAAATGGTTGTACTTCTAAAGGAGGGGCCTGATAATGCATATCCAGGGGGAAAAATGGTCCCTAGTCAAATATCCCTGTGTACCAAGATCATAATAAACCATGCCCTTCACCAACCATGACTGCTAACTAGAGATTTTACGGCAAATTTTCTGTACCAGGTAAACCTCAGTGTACTAGTTCTCTATTGCCACTATAATAAACTACCACAGACTTGGTGGCATAAAACAACACAGATTTATCTTACAGTTCTGGAAGTCAGAAGTCTGAAATGGATCTTGCGGGACTACAGTAAAAGTGTTGGCAGGGCTACACTCCCTTCTAGAGGCTGTAGGGGATAATCCTTTTCCTTACTCTTTCCAGTTTCAAGAGGCTACCCCCATTCCTTAGCTTGTGGCCACTGTCTTCAAAGCCAGCAATGTTGGCCCGAACTCTTCTCAAGCTGTCATCTCTCTGGTCCTCTCTCTTCAGCCTCCCTCTTAGACTTTTAAGACCCCTTGTGATCATAATGAGTTCACCCAGTTAACCAGGATAATCTTCCTAATTTAAGGTCAGGTAAATAGCAACCTTAACTCCATTTTCAATCTTAATTCCCCTTCATGTGATGCAACATAGTCACAGGTTCCAGGGATTAGTACACAGACATCTTCGGGGAGCCACTCTGTCTATCATGACCAGTGATTCCTAAAGACTTTTTGAGTAGGGAGCTATTTGAGATTATATATCTTACTGCCCTATTAAGTAGTTTCCAATATGTGAATATTTTTAATTAAAATATATATGAGTGCCATGAGTAAATAAATTCATATGCATTCCACACCTATAACAATTGGTTATTTTATTTCTCTGTGTACAAGTCAGGCCTCACCTCTCTACCATGAGATTGTGATTGGGGACTATGTCTCCTATTGGTTTTTGTTTCCCCAGCACCTAGTACCATGCCTGGCACACTGTAGAAATTTTTGTTTGTCACAGTAGTAAATCAGTGAAAAATGCTTCTTCCAGTAAAAAAAAAATTGTAGAATTGTGTTTGTTAATTATTTCAAAGCTATACATACCTCAAAAGCTGAATCTAGTGCCAAAAAGGGAGGGGGAAGCTGAACATACACTCTTTTAAAAATCCATTTAAAATGCAGGTCAGATGCATTTTTTATTATTTCTAATATTGGATCATTCATCAGTGGAATAAGAAAAAAGAAAAGGGAACTTCTCCCCTAAACCATATGAATTCTTATATCTCATTTCAAATCAATAAGGGGAAAGTCACTTCTAAAATATTATGATTCATGAAGTTTATTTACCACTCCTTCTTTTGGGTTTGATCAGAATAGCCATCTCTGTATGGTACTAGTATTGTTGATATTTTATTGCATTTCCACATCTCATTATTATGTATTAAATGCTATTATTTATGGCCACCAGTCAATCTAATATGAGATAGAAAAATTATTGAAGGCTTGCCATCTCAGGAATAGACATTTTATAGGGATGAAGGACTGACTAGGAAGAGTCAATGGTCCTTCAGCTGCCCCTCAGATCATTAACTCCAAGTGGTTATTTGCTCCCAGGCACTGTCCTGTGCCTAGGTTGTTATTGCTGTGATATGTAGATGAAGAAGAATATATTTTAAATGCTTTACTATGAACTCACTGCTCATGAAGGGTGCCAGATTGAAAGCATTGGAGTCTGAACTCATCAGGTTATGCACTTGGCTGGTTCCAAGTTACAGAGAGATGCTTGACCTTGAATGACCACCTTGCAAGAGGGAGGAAATATACAGTTTTGCTGAATTTCAAGAGATCTACAGAAGAGCAACACATCAGCATTCCAAAGTTAAGCATTTTTATTGAGGAGAAAAATAAGACTACTAACTGAATTTCTACTTGACTCTATATATTATAATGCCAATACTGGTGTGTATGTGGTGGGGGGGGCAGTGGTGTTAGGACACAAAATTATTTTAACATAAAACATAAATAAAGCCCTATTACTAATGCAGTAAGACACTTAAACAAGCAGCAATCTTTTTACACAACAACTGGTATGTGTATTCCAGCTTAATGGCCAATCTTGATTCCATTTTGCACACTTGAGAAGAATCCTTAACTTTCTAAAAATCATACACTGAGGAGGAAGGTTAGAGCTATCCAAAGTTTTTATTATAGATACTAGAAAATCAAGGCTCAGAGTGGAAAATGACCTGAGGAGGACCATATCAGCAGTATACTAAGACCAGGAGCAGTGCCCAGATTTTCTGATTAACAGGCACAGGCTCTTCTAGCATATACCATGTTGTCTCTCTAAGGGAGGAAAACTAGCTGCTCTCTGAACCTTTTAAATATTTAGTGCCAATTATTTTCATAAGTGTGCATTCTTTTGGCCTGTTAGGCATTTTTCCTCCATTCTGATCTACTCAATCACCTAAGGTTAGGAAGACTCATTTTTCACACACTTAAGTCTTCTTAAGTATGAAAAAATACCTCTCAGTTAATATTACACAACTGGCAGACTTACAATTCCCAAATTAAGAACATTATTTCCACAAATGACACAAAATGCAGAAATCTCATCTTACTTCCTCAGTAAGTTTCATTTTTAATCTGTCATTTTATTTTCTGATACCTTTTTTCCCTATAGCGATTGAAACTTTTTGGCAATAGTATTCCCTAAAGGCAGTACCTCAAGAAGAATGGCAAATGGAACTATATGCATAGTTAAAAAATCTGACAAATCCATTTAAAATTCCCTTTACAGACTAATTTCAATTAACTGGAACCCAATTAAAAAAAATCCTTAATGTATTTGTGCTGTATTTTTCAATTGACAAGCAAATTGCAAGATTTTAACAATTTCATTTTTATATAACTTCATTGTTTTACATACTTTAGAGAAAGCATCAAGTGACTCCATAGACTTACCACAAATTCAGATCATTCTATTTACTTTTTTACAAGTTGGGATGAGTAATCTTATTTGAATAATAATGTGTAGCACTACCAAATATTACTAGCAAAGGAAAAAAATAATATTCTCTATTTCTTACTTACTAAGTACTGAACACTGACCAATATTTTTAATAAGAATGAAGGCCAATGAGGGAAGTCTTTCAGGTAACTGTAGATTTTAATTAATCTAAGTCTCCCCCATCTTGCCACATTTTTTCACATATTCCATCTACCAGAGGACTGAATAGAGAAAGCAATTGCTTTCTCAATATTCCAGGTGAGTTCTATCTACTTTGGCACATTTACCAAAAGAAAAAGCACAAGAACTTTTGCCCAGTAGTTGGGCAATAAGTATTTATTGAGCATATAGACTGGTAGATGGATGGATGAAAGGAAGGATGGAAAGGTAAATAAATGAATGCAATACCATGTCAATACAGATATTTTACTTGAGACTTTCCTAAAAAATTAAAAGATTCATTTCAGGAGGCAAATATTTGTTTTGTCAGTAAAATTCTCTGAATGAATTTTTTTCCATTGATATGGAAAAATGCCATGCTTATTTGAGGTCAGTGAGAACTACTAAATGGTTCTCAAACCATTGGTTCTCAAACATCCTTATTGGCCACTGCCTTCCCTTGTACTTTGCAGATATTTCCCTTAGGAAAGGAGTCTCTTAGTTTTAGCAGCTGTCTACAGAAAAGGTCACAGGATCACTCAAATATGTAGGACAGCTTGCATATTTGATTTTGCAAAGACTAACAATTATGGAGTACAGACACAAACTTATCTATACCATAGCCAAATAGGTTTTTAAAGGTTTAAAATAATGCATTTCATTTACATGACACTCAATGAATAGAACTGATTATATCAGTGAAACATTCCGTTCTTTTCACATTATACAACAAAGTGTTCAATTCCCCAAGTAAATTTCAGTGTAGAATGCACATACCTTGATAGATCCAGAAGTTATGGGAATCAAAAAGGAGACAGCTGAATAAAGGTCACTCTTGTAATTCCTGTAAACAAATTAGGCCAAATTATCCTTCAAACATATGTACAAGCAGGTCCAAAGCAATCCTTCTATGAGGGAAAGGAAGAGACGCATGAGGGGTTGGGGTGGGAGGAGGCATGGGGGTTGTGAACATAAGACTTCATTTTGCAATTCACAAGGAATAATGGGGTCAGTCTCCTAAAAGGTCTGCTTGAAACTTCAAACAATCATATTAACTATATAGCTAAGAATTTTTAAATTAACAATGAGTATACCTAGAGGGCTATGGGATTCTCACCCACAAGACAGCCCCAATTTAATAGTATTCAATTATTGTTCAATATACCACTCATTTTGAGATGAAATGCCCACAATTTCAAGGAGTCTTCACCAATAGAAATAATTTGTAGTAATTTAAATTTCTTATACTAAAATAGTTCTTTATAGTTCACCAGAAACCTTCATATACATATTTCATTTAATCCTCAAAACAAACCTAAGGAAACAGACTGAGAGCTTAAATGGCTTGCACAAAGTCACATATGTGGTTATGGCAGAGCCAGGATTAGAATCCAGGTCCCTTCACTTTCAGTTCAGTCATTTGTCCAATGTCCCACATGACTTCCTTCATGATAGTTATTAACTATATTTCTTCATAGGCCACACTTGGTACTAGGCAAAAGGGCAGGAAATATTTTCTATCAAAATTCCTACTATATCGCCTGACTTGAGAGACATATGTCTCTCTCTCTACATATGCACACGTGTGTATGTGTGTATACATATTTCATTGACACCGAAATGTTAACAGTATATTGATAAATGAAAAAAGCACATTATAAAGTAGTTACATGAGTCTAGCTTTTAAAAAGACATATATGTATGTAAAATACATTTTCTCTTCATTTTTTGTGTATCTGTATTTTCTTTTTCTATAATGAACATATATCACTCATATATAGAAAAGCTATGCTTTAAATTCTTCAAAAATCCATTTTAGGTGGACGGGAGGATAGAAGAAATAGGGGATGGGGATTAAGGAGGAAACTTGTGATGAGCACCAGGTGTTGCATGGAAGTGTTGAATCACTATATTGTACACCTGAAAATAACATTACACTGTAATATTACATTGCATGTTAGGTAACTGGAATTTAAATTAAAAAGAAATAAAACAAACCAAAAAAGGTCTCAAAAAATTCATCTTAGAAAAGGCAGTGTGTTGAACTAAAACAAAAGGGAAAACAAACTTTAGTATTCCAATATTTTATGATTGGCACTCAATTAACCTTATGGCCCCAACTTATCAATCAAGTAATCCCAAAACTTATTCTTTTTATATTGAGGCAAAATCTCAGTAATAAGGGCAAACAATTAAAAATTTCTGCACAGCAAATCAAGGCAGAAGAAAATATCTAAATGCAATTTTTTAAAATGTAGGTCAATAGCATTATTGTCACCTTTGACAAAGATCATCAATGTGACCTTGTAATGATAATAATAGAACATTATATTACTACTAATGATCTCAATATCCAATATACTATATATAAATCATAATAGACTGAAGTGCTGCTCTTGATTAGTTGCAATCTAATTGCCTGATGTGCATTTTTCATCACCATTAATGGTTGCTCAAAAAAGACATAGTTCTGCTCAAGTGTTCATGTGGTTCCATAATAGTGCTAAGTTAGAATCTTTCAAGGGAAGACATTTCAGAAAGTACTTACATCTAAACTATAAAAAAGTATTTCTGGCTCTTCTGCCACATGTACCAGAGCAAGTCTGTAGAAATTGGCTTCATACCCATCAGGCTGATTCTGCAAGGAGGTTAGCAAAAAGTACCTTAAAAAATAAACTGCCCTATATGCAGCATTTTGCCTTGGTGACATACACAGAGGACTGAGAAGCAAGGGCTTTGAAATGATTTAGCTCTTTTCTGCTTACTTCTCAACTGCCTTCAAACTAAAGCCTTCAGGAAGATAGCTCCCCATTTATGACTAGAAAAGGCCAGTTCATACATGGATCTATATAAGATACCCCAGGTTATTATGCTGTCACTTACCAGTTCAAACAGGTACCACTTCCCTCACCTTTAACCTCTGTATTTCACTCAAGAATTCATTTCCAAAAAAGAAACCACTGACTGTCTTAATACTTCATGTGGGCTAGCTACCCTTTAGGAAAAAAAAAAAAAGAATTCTTGACAGGACCATCATTGAATGCAACCAAGTAATGCACACCAGAGGCAAAAGCAGCAGGATACACAAATGTTAGACATGCATCTCACAGTACTGACTATTGGTTTTGGAGATAGGCTAGAGCCTGCAAGCAGGGTCCTAAAGTCAAATCTGAATAGCTCATTAAGAGTTCATCTAACCCATACTTTAATTAGTGCTACTGCCTCTGGTTTGGTCCTATGTAGAGAATAATATTCTACATCCTTCAGTTCTCAGCCTCTTAAAACAAAACCATCATCTGAGATTGGCTGTGGAGAGGAAGTGAATAAGATGAAGGTGAAGGAACAGAAGAATGGTCTAAGAGTCTGGTTAAAAAAATGCATACATATATAAAAATACATATATATCAAAATATGAATATATATGTGTAGGGATGAATATCTTTCTCAGGTGGATTTCAAAAGTATAATTTTTATTTGTTTAGGAAACGGGCCATTTTTTACTTGTTTTCAATAATTATTCAATTATATACTAATTATAACTATAACAACTTATTAACACTTTCTATTTTCAAGGGACTTTGGGCTGCATATAGGTCGCACTTTATTTTACTAATGAGTATATCTTTACATATTGCTACACATACTTTTAAAGCCCTAATGCTATTTTTCTAATGGGACGTTTACTCAAAGACCTTGTAGAAAATAATTGTGTTAATAACAGAGACGGTTTCCCCATTACAATGATCAGTGCTCTCAGACAATTAATGCCGCAACACTCTGTATTGTCACTTTCTTCCTCAGGGTCTAGAGAACTTCTAGGTTTACATTATTGGCTGCAGTTTCTTTTCTTTCTGGCAATATGGGCATTTCTAATGATGAGACCTGCCAAAACTTGTCAATGCTATTTTTCTTCTTTTCCATTAGAGGTGACTGTGGCTGAATAGCCAAGCAATCTATAGTCTAACTTCACATAATTGTTTTTACTACATGACATGAAGAAATATAGTGAGTAATCACTCCTGTTTTACATGAAGCAAATTGCTGATGGTTTCCACAGCAATATGAAGAAGTCTTAACTTGCCTAATCTCCCTTGAACATCCTGTTCAAATTCTGACAGGATAAACTCAGCCCTTCTTGGTTCTCCAATGACTAAAACTAGATTGGATCAGTGGATCTCACTTATTTTCCCTGTCTGTAGATCTCTTCAAAACAAAGCAGCCAGAGAACAGCTGGTCCCAGTAACAATTGGTATATTCCTCTCCCTCTAGCACTCTCAAGAAGAACAGGTTTATCCTCTTTGTTATTTATGACCTAAACCTTACCTCTATCTAAGGTGGCAATATTTATTTTTGTGGTTTTTGATTCCTCTTTGTTTTGTAAATGTACTTTTCGGCAATGAAAGCTATACAGACTTAATGTAGAAAATCTGGGAATACAGAAGGTATAAAGGAAAAAGAATCACCTAATACCCATCTCCTCCAAAGACACATAATCACTTCTGTGCTTGATTTTCCAGTCTTTTTTTCTTTCTTACATAAACATTTTCCTTTTATCGTAAAATATTTGTAAACATCATCTTTAATGGCCATAAAATATTACATTTTCTAGATGTACCATAAATCACTTAGCAATTCCCCTGCTGAACATTTAGGTTCCTTCATTTTTCCAACTATTACAAATAATTTCTGGTGAAAATCTTTGCAAATAAAGCTTTCTCTGCACTTTGCATTATTTCTTTAGGACAAATTCCCAGAAGTAGAATTACTGGGTCAAATGGATATAAGCATTTTTAAGGCTTTTGCTTCAAACTGCCAAATCTATACCAACTAACATTTCATCATGTCCTTATATTCATGCATTTATTCAATCACTACTTATTAAATACCTACTATGTACCAGGCACTATGCTAGGTGATATGGATGCAGTAGTGAAGAAAACAGACACAAAGCCCATACCCTCATAGAGCTAATATGCTAGTAGATTTGATAAATCATAAACAAAAATACAGTGTGATGTCAGGTAGTGATGAGTAATAAGAGGAAAAATAGAAGTGTATAAAGGCAAAGAAAATGAAGAATCATGACAGGACTCATTACATAGAATGGCCAAGAAGGCTTCTATGGTTAAGGAATATTTGATCAAAGATCTGAATGAAGCAGGAAAGTAAGCTTACAGAAATCTTGGAGAAAATTCATTTCAGGCAGTGGAAATGGCAACTGCAAAGGCCTTGAGAAATAAAAATGCATGGCATGCTAAAGGAACAAAATGGAGGACAGTGTAGCTAGAATGTTATGACCAAAGTTTGATAGATAAAATAGTAAGATGAAAGGCCCAACAGACACCAAATTACATAGGGCCTTGTAGGCTATAGTAAACAATTTAAAATTATTTTTTAAATTTTATTTTAAGCGTGAGAAGGTAGCCATAGGAGGTCAAAGAGTGAGAAAATCACAAGATCTTATTTATATTTTAAAAAGATCACCCTGGGGTGCCTGGGTGGCTCAATTGGTTAAGCTTCTGCCTTCAGCTCAGTTCATGATCTCAAGGTCCTGGGATCAAGCCCCATATCAGGCTCCCTGCTCAGTGTTGAGTCTGCTTCTCCTTCCCCGCCTTCTTGTTTTTTCTCTCTCTTGCTCACTCTCAAATAAATAAATAAAATCTTGAAAAAAAATAAAAGGATGACCCTGGTTGCTATGTGGAAAACTACAGAGGCCAAAAATGTAGGTAGGGGCATAATTAGAAGGCTATTTCAGTATTCTAGGTGAGAGATGATAGTTGTTAGGTCTAAGGTATTAATGATGAAGGAATATAAAATGTTTCAGACAGGATATATAGTCTGAAGGTACAGTACCAACATTTGTTAATTGATTGGAGGTCAGGTGTGAAAAAAGATTAATCAAGGACTCTGATAATGGAACTTGAGCAAGTGCACTGAGCATTATCCTACAAAACCAACAAAAAAATACCTTGTTTTTGTTTCTAATTCATGTTTATTTTTATTATCACCCTTTTTCACATTTATTGGCCATTTTTATTTCCATGTGTGAATAATCTTTTCATGCATTTGTCTAGATGGGATTTATAAAATCCTTTCCTGGGACGCCTGGGTGGCTCAGCAGTTGAGCGCCTGCCTTTGGCCCTGAGCGTGATTGTGGAGTCCCAGGATCGAGTCCCACATCGGGCTCCCTGCATGGAGCCTGCTTCTCTCTCTGCCTGTGTCTCTGCCTCTTTCTCTCTGTCTGTCTCTCATGAATGAATAAATAAATAAAATCTTTTTAAAAAATAAAAAAATAAAATCCTTTCCTCCCCTAGCTTCTACTTCATTATTTTCTGGTTTGCCTCTTACCTCTCTGACCTTAATCTGACTTGTTTTCTTTTGAAGGCTTCTCTTATTTCACCAACCTCTTGAGTGATTCTCAAGATTTCACCCTTGCTACTCTTCTTACTGTATATGCCCTCTCCCTAGGAGAACTCCCCTTCCTATTCCTATGATTTCAACTACTACATTGACCAATGACACACAAATATCTACCTCCAGACCTCATCTTCAGATCTGTAATTTCCATCTGTTACAAACCATCTCCATCTGGATGTCTAGATGGTGTCTTACCTTAAATAAATCCAAACATGACCTCATTATCCCCACCAAAACTGACTTTTTCTTCTATGTTCCCTATATTGCTTAATGGCATTACCTAATTTCCCAAGCCAAAGTCTCAGAGTCACTCCTCCTTCACCCTCTAAATATTTTCATTTTCCAAGTCCCACTAAGGCTACTTTATGAATGGCTCTCGAATTCCCCACCCCCATCCTTACTGTCACTGCCTTAGTTCATATCCTCATAACTGCTCACAGTTGCAACATAGTCTCTCGATGTCTCACTGCTGCTACTCTTAATCCACTTTAATCCATTCTTCATATAGGTGTCATCTTTCTAAAAACCCAAAGTTGGTGACCTGTGCCCTCACTTTAGAGCCCCTCATCTAATTCTATAGACTCTGCTACAACATACTACATTGCATGATTTTGGATAAACAGAAGAAAAACCACCATTCTCCAGTACAACTCTCCATAGAGGAAAATTTTAATACATTCATTCACTTACCAAATATCTACTAAGCATCTTCTGTGTGTCAGGCACATAGAAAGATATAAAATAGACATTAGTCCCAACCCCTGTTCCCCAATCTGGATAGAAAACTAAATGAAACTCTACTATCCTGGGTTGGTATTCTCCATTACTAATTTAGCCTTGTGCCCTTTCATAATCCTTTCCCATGTGGAATGTGGTTCCCCGTATTCTCTCAACTAAAAAATTCCTAGCTATTCTTTAAAAGCCAATTCAAATGACACATCCTTTACTAAACTATATCTACCTTTGAGTTTCCAGAGCATTCTAATTCCTTTTCTAGAGCATCTATTACATGACAATAGCATGCATATATGTCTGCCTTCTCCATTAGAATCTAAATTTTTAAAGTGTCCTTGTATCATTGGGTAAGCAGAGGCATTTTTAAAAAGTTTTGGTGAATGAATTAATGAAGAAATGAACAGATCAAGTTTTTTCTTCATGAAGACTGTTTTATGACATATAATCAAACCCATCTAATACTGAAGTCTTCAGTAAAAGAAGAGGACAGTCCCTGAGACCTATAGAGTCTTTGTGGAAGACCTGACACTTCAACACACATTGCCCCTGAAGTCTGTGTAAAGGTCATTCTTTTTCTGCCTTTCCTACAACAAAGAAGTTCCAGGTATTTTGCTAAATACCCAGGACCAGTGTTCTCTCACTACATCTATTCCTGTTTTACACATTTTCTTAAACATGTTTTATTCCACGTTTTACAGAAATATATTGTTAAAATTTTGTCTATTCTAGATTGAATTACTCCTAAAATATTTCTGTTGCACTGAATTCTAATTGTTTACATTAAAATTACCTCACTTTCACAAGTTGTCCAATGTTTCATCAAGGCAATAGCTCAAATATGAGAAAAGAACAAAACAATGAAGAAAATGTAACACCCTTGTGTTAACGCTTCATGGGTTTGAAACCAAAAATAAATGGTGTCACACCTAAGTGTTGACATTTTATTACACTCAACGTGCAAGATAAATCACAAATGCACCAACAATGTATGGATATATGCACAGAGTACATCTGTAATAAAGAATAACAACCTAGGAAATCAGTGTATTATTTTAGCTTCTACTCAAGATCATTGAGAGACTGTATGCGCCAAAAACAATACAAAGAATAATATTTTACATTACACTTATAATTCTCTAGGATACACGAAGAAATGGTGAGATTTAGAAAAAGAATAAAAAGGCTAATCACTACCAATACTTCAGTGAGTGTCCCAGAGCTTCCTTTCTCATAACCCTATGCACTACCTCAATTCTTGGAAAGGAAGAAAAGAAAAAGGGAAAGAAGAAGAAATGAGAGTGATTTTTATTGTTATTTCAAGGTACAAGAGTGTTCTCAAATCTAAGCTATAGGTATCATTGGCCAATCAACTGCACAGCCTTCTCCCTTAGAGATCACTAGGTCTCATTAGTGAAATTAATACTATCTTTCCAAAAGGAGTTTCTTATTTGACTTGCATAGCAATGATGTCAATGCTTCCCTACACTGCTTAGAGCTGTAAACATTTAATGAGTCACAATCACAAAGATATACTCATTTTAAGCATTGAGTAAGCAAATAAGTGATGTATGTTTCTGTAAATGATACTTGCAAAATCCATATCAAAAATGTATATATAGTATTTGATAAATATTCCTTTAGAAAAAAATTCCATCCCCACACATATAAACACAAACATTTTGGGGCTAGTTAATAGAGCAGGAGATCACACATCAGTATCATTCAAATGCTTGCAATTAAGCAGAGCAGCTTTAAAAAAAGAAAATCATTAATGCTAAAGGGGGTAATGCATGGAGTATAAATTCAAAATGTTGATCAGAAACATTCTGTTGATAGGAATTGAGTTAGCTAGGAACATTTCAGATTTAGAAGGCTTCCAGTCACTCTGTGGTTGTAGTGTATTTATACACCTCTATATTTAAACACAGGTGGTAATTAGCAAGATTGAGACACCTTTAATAAGGCATCATCATAGGTGCAAAGGATGTGTAGCATACGATGAGTTCATTATCAATAACTTCCCTGAATTAATCATCTCTTAGGACATTTAATTTTAAATGTACCTGAAAAAAACGTGGATTATTGAGATAGGCCATCTGCAGTATCTTTTTCTAATTTCTCTGAACAACTGAAGAGTTTTCTTAAAACGTCTATATACAGCTGGGACACAGGGATTATAATATCTAATAAGCCAATTGACTACCTAATCTGGCACCTTCTCTTTGACAGGTGTCTAAACCAGATAGAGGCATAAGAAGTTAATATGAACACTTACAATCACCAATTATGTAAAACCATGCAACTGGGAAATTTTCTCCTTGACCTCAGCCAGTGATCAGATTTTCCCCAAAGTATGCAATGTACTTTTATTTTGGCTGCTTTAAAAATCCTCATTCACACAGGCAGCTAAAAACATTAAACTGTAATTCCAAACATTAAAATGAAAATGGACTTCCTTTGATATAACCATATAGGGATTCTACAACAAGTTTTATTTATACGACTGCATCCTCATCCTGAATATTCACAATACTTTTCATCTAAATAGGTAAACAGTTGAAAAGTAAATATATGGTAACTTCAAAAGGGAAACTGAGGTGATAACACCAGAACATTATTTAGATGAATAGCCAAAATTCGTTGGTCAGATATTTGGAACCATCTAGATGATTGACTTACTATTTTACATTGTACATCTAAATGCCAGGCATCTGCTCAAAGGCTAGAAGAAATGAACATGACACAGAAGATAGGACACAGGTAGATACTAGGAAATTTATATGTTCAACAATGATGATTGACTGAATTTTTCAGATTTTACTCAGCTATTTTCATATTACACCATTATGGCCGAAGTACCAAAAATAAACCAATAATCAAAATATATGCAATTCAATAACACACAGCTAGATACCAATATTATCAATATTCACTAAAATGTAAAAATATATTTTTTCCTACATTATAAATCTCCACCTTCTTCTATCATTAATAATTCTGTCTGGGATATTTATATTTTGAAATTCTAGTCACTTTAAAACAAAAATACCTGGTGACATATAAATACAGATCTTCATTCTTTTTTCATAACCAAAATCTTTTTTCAGAATCACTCTTTCTTAGCCATAATATAGAAATTTGTTTACAGCCATAAATTCCCAGGAAAAAATATTAGTTTATTAGGACCCACAGCTGATAATATTGCAAAAAGCTTAACATGGATTGCAATTCAGCTTATATTAGAATTTGTGATTCCAAAATTCAATTTTGTAAGTCATAATCAGCCACAAAAATGTTACAACAGAATATGAGAAACATTAAAAGGCAATTTCCTCATTGTTGACTACTTATCAACTGACAACTTAGTCAATTAAAATTAAAACAATCAGTATGCTTTATGGTGACGGGTAAAATGAGTGTTTTACAGATTTCAAATAAATGTTTTCAAATCCATTTGGTCTCTGTAATAAAAAAAAACAAGTGGGGCATAGATATTTTAATAAAATTGTTTTCATATTTGGAAAGGAAAAATAACCAATCCTACCGGAAAATTCAAGCATCATTTATATTTAACTTTACTATGATTGCTAACTAGGCTTCTTCAAAGTCTACAAAATCATAATTTGAAAGAACATATTTTTTCAATATAATAGCTATTATGAGTCTATTTTACAGCTGTGAATGTCCTCATAGAACAAAAACGCTCTGTAGCACACATAAATACCAACAGGAATGCACAAATCAAGCCTCTATTTCTGTGATTATTTTGAAAGATCTGGTTGAGTAGGGGACAAAGAGGGTAAGCAGTAAGATCTTCAGGAAAATGACAGAGATGGCACTGATTTTTGTTCTGCTTAATCATTTATTGCTCGCAAATTCAATTCCCTAGCCTTTTACGGTTACTTTCAGGGACCAACAGGCTGGCATGAAATTAAATTAACAAGCAGGTTCCCATCCTGAATTAGTGACTCCCAGCTGTCTGTCCCGTCTAGTTTCCATGGCAGTAGAAGAATTGGTGGGAAATGAGGTGCAGAAAATTGTAAGAAGCCAACATATCAAACTCTTTAAGTTGATTTCTTTAAACGGATGAATCAGTAGTGGGGGCGTAGTGGGGAGGTAGAATTGAAGTTAAAGTTTTTAATCTCCTGGCTTGTTGAAAAGGCCAGTGTGTTTCTGTTTTTGTAATTGCTAAGGGATGCAAGCAACATCTCCTTACACATTTCATAGAAGGCTAGATTCAGAATGGCACATAGTTCATTATGTATTTTATAGTAATCCAAGAGTGTTTAAGGTACTCTATATTATTTTGAAGTGCTTCATTTTATTTTTGCTTTCTTTTCTCAGCATAGATATTAAGATTCATCAGCCTGTTAAATGACTCCAAACATCCAGAGACTAAGTAAAAAATTCTCTCAACCAACCAGATGTTTGCTTGCATCAACTCAAACAGCTGGATGGTTGACTGAACTTTTCACTCAAATATCTGAGAGCGAGCCATAGAGACCTGTCATAAGCACCCAGAAAAAAAAATACTAATCTTGGCACATACCTACCATAAACACAGGTATGAAGGCTCAGAGTAAGAGCTTCACAGGGGGTGCTCCACCAACATGAAAAGAGATTATTTAACCCATTTTCCAATTAACTTCTCCACTCACACAGTTAAAGTAGGTTGGGAATGGAGAACCCAGTATTTCAGAGTCATTACATCACATTGAAAACATCATCCAAGAGATAGTGTTTAGTTGGCATATATGCATGTTTCACCATATGCTATTGTTTACCTAAAGTAGAGGCTTGGACAGGAAGTAAAAGTCCGATTTTTTTTTTCAATTGTAAATTATCCAAGATTATACTTCCAGGTCTAGAAATGAGTCCTAAAGTTACATAAGAATTTAACAGGCTTTATTTATCAGGCTTTAAAATATTGTTTTTTAAATATTAGAGATCCAACATCAACCATAAAAATATTTACTATCTCCAATTAAAATTAGTTTACTTTGATTATACACAAAAATGTTAGCAATCCAATTGATATAAATATTGTTATACAATAATTTTCAATTTATGCCATCAAATTCCAATTTCCTCAGCCTTATTTTTCATGGGTTCCAAATGTAAGCAATTTTGTTGGCCTTGCTAAATTGTACCACCATGCATCTAGCAAACTACAAAATCTCTATACATCATATAATTGTCATAACAGAGTACCACATACTGAAGAGACACCTATAGTTGGACCATCAAGGTTATTGGGAATAATCAAAGCTGCGTGAAACGTTTTCTAGCATTCATTTGCTCAAACTAAGCACGGTTCTAGCTGGTTCTATCTGATATTTACTTTTCTCAGTTCTAAAAAAAATCAATGGAAAACAGAAAGAAATAAATATATTAAGCCAGGATCATAGAAAGAAATAGAAATAACATAGAAAGCCAGGATTCAGAATGTTTTACCTTTTAGGGGAAGGAAAAATAATTGTAATCTACATTCAAAATAGTGATTTAATCTAATACACAGAATCTGCAGATGATTTAAAGCACTTACTGTATGTGGAAAGAGTTCTAAGATTTCATTTTTCTTAAATCAGCAGCTACATTCCTGGCTATGGATATATGCTGTTGATCAGAAATGCTAAATACTCTTTATTACAATATTCTTCATCATTTAATCTGCCTGTAGTTGTGCTAGTAATTCAGTTCAAACCTTTATTCCAAATGGTAACTTCTTTTCTTTTTAAGTGTGCACAGATTATCACGTTTGAGGGTAAAGTCACAGGAATTTAAAAATATATATAAAATTTTAGTAAAATTATTATATATGTTTTATATATGATGCATGGCACTCTTTAGAGATTGTGTGCATGAGTGGGAGAACAAGTATGTACTATAAGAATTTTGTTTTCATTAAAATAAAATATGAGTATGCAAAGTAGTGCTCTTCTTTTGACCTCAGGTCAGTCTGTCAGTCAGTGGGTGGGTAAATAAATAAATAAATAAATAAATAAATAAATAGTTTGGGAGACCTTAGGGGATTTATTAACTATAATCTATACTAAACATTTGATAACTAAAAACTGAAACCGATGGACTTTTGGGAAAAACAAGCTTAAAGCAAAAATTACATGGACTCTAATGGCTATCTTTAACACAGAGTAGAAAAAAATCTGTTATGTTAATTACTACTGAACCTTCTTACCACTTCCAAGTTTTTAAGATTGTCATGGAAAATAAAGTTCAGAGGCAAGATGTCAAAAGAATATTTTGTAGTTTGATGATTTAAAGTAATATTGTACAGAATAAGCTTAAATACTAAGCTGTTCTGCTTCAGCAAGAATCTTTGTATGAAAGGCATCAGAAAGGTACAATGACTATAAAGGAAACTATGATTATGTCAATGTTATTTAAACATATCATAGCTGAATTGGAACTATGAGACTTCTAGGGTATTTGGACTTGGATGTTGAATTAGGCCTTTGAATGAGACCATAATTACATGTAACCTGATTTTATTTTCTAACACTCCTATATGTTTGAGTATTTGGAGTCTCACTTAATCACCCTTACAGCACAATGATTCTACAAAGCCTTCTTTCCTTCAGCCTCCTTATATATTATAATGTTCGCAATTGGGACCTAGAACTAATGGTAAATATTAACTCATGTATTAAAAACACTCATTTTCTACTGTATCTGGCATTGTTCTAGAGACTAGACTCTATTAGTTTTATTACGCAAATGCTAAAATTTCTTTGTGGAGTTGTTTTCCAGAAACACCTGTTTATCAAAAACATTCTGGGGGACAATCTGAAAACTTTCAACTAACATTTAAAGCATGGATTCATTTTGGAAATTACTTGAACTCCTTTTCAAATGTGTCTTGTGACTTTCATTATCATTAAAAGGTTCCAACATTAATTGGGCATAGTTGAAAGCTTTTAACTCCCTTAAAAAAAAAAAAAACTTCACAATAGTAAATTAGTTAACACATCACCCAATAAAAGTCTTATAAACTTCGACCAAAATGGAAAAGCTAGGATCTTGCTTTTCCAGTTCTTTACTTTAAGGGGCATACTACGTCTTCTAAAAATCCATTTTTCCCCACAATGCAGATATGAAGAGCAAAGGGGGTGTTGAGCAAACAAGCAAATGCTGGGTAATCATGGAGCATCACGTAAAGCTGTGGCTCTCCTTTTAATAATAATTTTAAAAAGCCTTTCCTTCTTAGACTGTACTTTCTTGGCAGCAGTTAAGTCCCCTATGCTCCAAAACGAAAGTCTTTGGACTAAGAAGATGAACTAGGATATTTCAGCCAAAAGATAATAGCAGAGCAGACATTTGCAATGTCTTTCCCAAACAGGTTGAGTAGCGAGCGACTGATTCTCACAGTACCTGGTGAGTTGTAATCATAAAACAACAACCTAAAATTCAAGGAAGCGGTCTGTGACCCTTACTTACCACAAAGGCGATCAATTAAATGTTAATCAAACAGTACCTATTCCAGTCCACTGGGGTATTTCGTTTCCTTTTGGTTTCTAAAACCGAATGGCTACTAATTGCCCTTCTATAGCACCAGAAACTTCTTTTCGCATTTCTTTGGGCCACCTCAAATACATCTCGGGATTCACATTGCGGGTGGGGGGTACGGAAAGTTCAGGCAGCTCCGGACCAACTGCTTCATATAGAAAATGTGGAGTTTTCTTACGCATATTAGCATATCACCGAGCAATGATGCAGATCTGCTAAACCCGAAGCTGAAGCTGCCGACGGCAAGCAGGAGCTGCAAACCAGACCTCGCCTCCGCCCCTACTCTCCCGGTGGCGAAATAGATGTCGAGACAACATCTACTAGTGGAGTGAGATCGTCTGTCTCCGCAATTGTAAACAACTGGCTCCACTGGGTTTGCTGAAATGTTTAAATACACTCCTGACAGCAAACAAATCCACTCACCAAGTCGCGCTAACAGTCTCCCTTCTCCACCTCTAGGAAAAGCATCCTAAAACTGAATTGTCGATCCGCCCCTTGTGGAGTGGAAGAAAGTGAGGTTATATTTCCCCAAGCATGCCTAGAGGGTACTTGGCGCTCCGCAGAGGTACTGGCCGCTGCTAGATTCCCGGGCCCACGTCTCAGGATGAAATGCAAAAAAACCACACAAACCCGCGCAGCTGAGCGCGTGGTTAAAGCCAACACCGACGGCTCCCAGAACACCGACTACTGCGTAATGACGGTCTCTTTTGACAAAGATTGGGGTATAGGGACGACGCAACGGGTGGGGCCCCGGACGGCGTAGGTTAGAAGGAGGTTCTAGAGTTCCCCCCCTCCCCGAATCTGGGCTCCCCAAGTGAGGCTCAAAGAGAAATTCAGAAGCAAACAGGTACTAAAGTGCGTCCTAGCCCCTGGGCATCTTGGAGAGGTGGCACTAGCGGGACGCATGTGGCTGAGCCCGGGGCGAACGCTCCAGGTGGGAGGGATGCCGGAGAAGAGGTGCCCCTTGTCTCTTCTCAGACCGAGCCCCCCTCTTCCCGGCGTCCAGGTCCACTTGTTAGAGCGCGAGAGCTGAGGCGAGGGCTCCCCTTTCACAACCGGAGGAGTTGGTTGGCAAAAGTGTCGTCAGTAAAGCCCAGCAAGCCCTCGAAGGCAGCGCCCCCAGGGCCCGCTGGAAGCTTGAACTGAGACCGAGGCCGACCTGCCGCCTTCCCCGGGTGGTCCAGAGCCCCGGGCCCCGCGGAGGCCGGGAGAAGAAGGAGCAAAGCTTCTGCTACCTCGGGCAGAACTCCCAGAGCGGACGCAGCCCGTGGTTCACCGCCGGGAGCCGCCATCCGTCGCCTGCAGCCTCGGGGCGAAGTTCGCCCGAGTCCTTGGGGTGGGAGGTGGGGGTGGAGGCCGCGAGCCGGAGGGAAGGAGGTGAGGGCCGAGAGAAACGCACCTACCTAGTCCAGGCGCAAGTTTCGGTGGCGTCCCCAGGTGCGGTCCCCCGCCCCCTTGCCAGGTGCTCAGCCCCGCCGGGCGCCGCCGGTGCCCAGGACTTCAGGCGTCTCAGCCGGTTCCTGCGGGAAACGACTGTAAATCCACATTACTGTTCGAGCTGCCGCTTGGGCCCCCGCATCGCTCTCCTCTGGCTGGCGGCGGCGGCGCTCTCAGCCGGCAGCCGCCGGGGGCAGGGACCGAACCTGGCTATTGCCGCGCCAGCGGACGATCCTTGCCAGGAGGGTGCTTGCGCCCGGGGTCGTGTGCGTGTGCGAGAGTGTGTATACGCGAGAGTGTCCGTGAAAGAGAGAGTGTGCGTGTGTGTGCGAGCAGAAGGGGTGAGCTCAGCCCCCGGGGCGCTCGGAGGTGAACTCCGGGCTGAGCCGGAGCCCGCCGCGCTCCCGGGTGCGGGGCGTCTGCACGGCGAACGGCTGTGCTGATGTTGCCGTGGCCGCCGCCGCCGCGCTCTAAGGCTGGTAGCGGTGGTGCAAAAAATGTTTCTCCGCTACTCGAGACCAAAAAACCTGCCCTGTCTACTGAGCATGCCCGGTTTGACAGCTCTACAGCCGAGGGTTTTTTTTTTTTTTTTTTTCCCTTTTCCCCAAGACTCCAGGTTTTAGCCGCAGCTGAGATGGGGAGAGGGAGGAGGAGCAGGAGGAGGAGGAGGGCCGAGGGAGCAGGTAACGGGCAGAGGAAAGGAAGTCGAGAGATGAGAAAGATCAGGATGGAGACAGGGAAGGAGAAAGCTGGAGGTGGGAGCAGAGGAAGGAAATACGGATCACCAAAATTTAGATTTTTGTACCACAATGAGTTTCTGGCCTGGGGATTCTCATGACTAGCTTATCCCCACCCCCCTCCGAGGGTTAGGTGAGGTACGAGGTTCAGAGGAGTGTTTGTCATCCCCAAGATCAACCTGGGACAGTGTTTCATAGTCATGACACACACAAACGCGCGGGCACACACCACACACACACACACAAAGGAGCGTGATCACTGCTGCGCTGTGTTCAGCCTCAGGACTGACTTAGAAAGAATGTGAAGTCTCTTGCCAGTATAACTTTGGCAAAAAAAAAAAAAAAAGAAGAAGAAGAAGAAGAAGAAGGAGAAGAGAAAAGCGAGCGAGCCAGGGAAATTAGGTTCCTCCTTTCCCCCTCTCCCCCGCCTTCCAGAAAAGCCAAGCCCGCGAGTGCGTGTGACCCGCAAGCTCTCTCGCGCCCGTCTGTGTGAGAGCACCGCGGACTGCCACCAGCTGACAGCGTGACCCCAGCGCGCCAAGGCCGGCCACCCGCAGCCTCCTGGCGGCGCGTCAGCTCAGCGCTGACAAAGTCCTCTTGGGCGGGGGCGGGGGCAGCGCTCCAGCTCTGGCCCTGCCGGGCGGCTCGGGTCCCCGGGCTCCTCAACCGGCCCCGCCCCTCACCCCGCCGGGCGGGAGGGCACGTACCCGGGAGAACTCAGCGCGCTGCCCCAAGCCCTGGATCCCTCCTTTCCCACCCTCTCCAGCTTCCTCTAAAAAGCGGAAAAGCGGAATCTGCATGTCCAGAAACTCGCTTCGGGAGCCTTAGGAGTCCTACTGGGCATGCTCGGGACTTGAGGTGCCTCGCGTGCAGGAACTCTCCGGCCGCCAACCTCTGCACGGCCGCGCCAGATGTGAGGCTTAAGAGGAAGGCGTTGGCGCCCTATTGGAGTTTGGCTCCGGTTCCGGGAAGGGCGGCGGCGACGCCCACGGTCGCCTTCTCCTTCCCGGCTTCCCAGCTAGAGCAAGACCCTGGGAGATACCAAGTACCGAGCCAGGGGAGCTGCACCAACTGGAGAAACGGGAGTCTCGCGTACTGCCAGAGCCCCTACCCCCAGCGCCACCCCCGCCGTGGGCTGGTAGGGGGCGCGCAGAGCAGCGAAGAGAGCCCCGCGCGTGTTCCGGGGACTGCTAACCTCTAGGCAAAGAAAAGAGAGCGCGAAGAGCCGAACCTTCTTTCGGGGAAAGACGCTTCCTGATGGTTTTCTTGAGTGAAGAAAGAACGGCGTGTGTGAATGTGTACGTGTGCACGCACGTTTGTAATTTTTCTCCGCAAGAGCAGAGCCAGGAAAGCGAGAAGCTATTGCTGAGTTGAGAGCCCGCTAGGGGTTGCAATGAGGCACGTTCGGAGCCTTGGCTGGAGCTAATGACCGGGAAGAGTTGCTCGCGGCGCGGTGGGCGCGCACCAGAGCTTCCAGCTGTTCTCCTCCCTGGGTGGTGGCAGCTGCGCGAGGACAGCTTCCGGGCGGCACCGTCTCTGCGCTCCAGAGCTGACCGACCCGATTCGGTTTCCGAAACAGAGGTAGTATAGGGTGACGCCAGGGGGAGATCTTGGAACCGTGCGTTCCTCCTCCTGGTTTTTAATACAGGTGTTTGAAAGAGGGTGCTTTATGAGCCCGGTGCACCACCGGGGGGAGGAAATGGACCGAGCTGAACGCCCGGGGAAAGACTCCGGGAATCAAGAGCTGAATTTACCCTTCGTCCCTTTTCCAACACCGCCTTCAGCTTTGGGCAGGAATCGCCTGGCTCCCTGCCGTTCATCACCCCACCCCCACCCCCACCCCACCGCTCTGCCAACAAAGAAACAAAAGATGACAACTCGACTCTGTAGGGGGATAGCAACTGCTTCCAGAACCATCTCTTGAGCTGAAAAAGCAACGGAGGAAGGCATGGCTGTAAAGCCTGTGTCTTGACACGAATATGTAAACGAACCTTCCTAAAACCCACTACCCTCCTCTGAAACAAAAGCATATATATATATATATATATATATATATATATATATGCATTATATATATAGATGATACATTTAGATCATATATAAATACCCTAAATAAAAGGAAGAATCCTCGTTAGGAACTACCAGAATCCTGAACTGTGTAGGGAAGACTTTCAGGATACCTCCTCAATTCCCAACTAAGAGTTCTAGAAGGAGGAAAAAGAAACATCTGGCCAGTCCCTTCTCCAGTGACTAGAAACACTCTGAGTCTAAGGAAACTCTGTAACCGATGATTATGGAAAGAACTCATAAATGAAAAGGGAATTCTGACAGAGTGCTAGGTGGACAGACCATAACAGCTGTGGAAATGGAATACAGGATTTAAAACCAGGATCATCTCACTCTCACACTTGCAGTCTCTTTTGTTACTCTTTTGGAAGACCCAGGAAGGAAAGGGCAGTTGATAACTAGGGATTTCATAAAAGGAAATTCAGCTTGTTTCTCTCCTGGCAATAGCACAATCCTTTTAATCATTTTAAGGGAAAAAAAAATTCTCTCCTCTGCTGCCTCCTCTTCGTATTTTCTCTCACATTCTTCCCTCTCATTTTCCTTACTGGTCTTTCACAGCTCCCTGGAGTCCTTAGTTCATTTGGTCTGCAGCTGTCTACCTTTTAGTTCCTTCAAAAACATTGTTTCCATTTCTAATTCCAAAGTACAGAGGGCTCTGTCACTTTTCTTCCTTTCCAAAGAACTGATTTACTGCTTCTGGAAGTCCACAGCCTGATACCATAGGTGGATTTCCTAAAGCATTTATTCAACTTTAGGGATTCCCTAGACACATTTAAGTAGCAGGAAGTTGCAGAATTTTCAAGTCGTTTTGCTCATAGGAGCAAGAATTTCTGTTTCAAATGTGGATATCAGGAAGAAGGCACACTAAATTGCCAGTTTCAGAATGCCCAATGTAAAGGAAAATATAACCAATTGTAATGGAGTAGGCAATCTATATAGACAGTTATTCAGTTGCCTAGATTATATTATTCAAATAATTTGCTAGGAATTTTAAAAGAGCTATGCCTTTTCATTAACAAAGACCACACACATGTATGCATACATCTTTATACATATATTCCCAGAACTAATGTAATTACATAAATTCAATTCAGCAAATTATTATAGAGCATCTACTATGTTTCAGGAACTGTGCCAGCACCAGGAATAGGTAAAGAAATTGAGACTTAAGCTAAGAGATGTTGAAAGATTTGTGAACAACTCACTAATGGACAAGCATATATTGAGTGGCCATTACCATGTACCTAGAACAATTCAGTACTAGAGAACAGTATTTAGATGTTCTAGCCTTGATTTTTCTTAAATATATTTGTTTAATCCATAGGTTTCATTCTCTGCAAAGAATGCATAATGGAGAATATCACTTATTTCAATCTTGTTTCTAAGTACCCTCATAAGTAAGAGTGTAAGTACAATAATATTAAAAGACTAAGTCAATAACAATTACATAAAGAAAATCAATGTGAACTATCTGAAATGAAGGAGTTTTGTTTGGTTGCTTATCTAATAGGAAGATGTTTTCAAAGACACTTTCAATACATACTTGTGGTGCACCGTTATTTCCTATTGCAACTGATAACAATGTCATCCAGAGATCAGCTACCAGAGATTATGAATGGTGCTGGCACCTTAACTTTTGGCTACGATGACTGGAAGCAGCAGAGATAGCTTAATGATTTTTTACCCCAATACTTTCCATAAACAGAGCTGTAAAATTGCAATCACCAGCTTGCTGCTAGGGAGTGCCCATTTCTGGCCGGCTGTGGGCCCCTTTGGGGAAAGCAGCCACGTTGGAGGAAATTCACTTGAGCCTGGATGTGAACAGTTGGTGGCCAGGATTCTGCATCCATCTGTTCAGAACAGAGTCCGGCATGATATTTTTTTTCACACACCCAAGTAAGGCTCAAGAGGACAACTGACAAGCCAATCAAAGTCTTCTCTTTACCTATTTCTATATAGTATCCAAATGAATCTTGAAGATCCATTTATCTGACTAGAGTTCCAAGAAGAAGCAAAATACTTTTTTTTTCCCTTTGAGCTTTAGAAGTCACTTTGTATTCCACATAGCAATCCCTGCTCCCAGAGGTGTCCATTCATACAGAATATCCCTCATTGGAAAGGCTCCATCAGTGCTGCTGCACCTTTCTATCAAAATAAAATGTATCCCGGGCAGCCCGGGTGGCTCAGCGGTTTAGCGCTGCCTTCAGCCCAGGGCCTGATCCTGGAGACCCCGGATCGAGTCCCACGTTGGGCTCCCTGCATGGAGCCTGCTTCTCCCTCTGCCTGTGTCTCTGCCTCTCTCTCTCTGGGTGTGTCTCTCATGAATAAATAAATAAAATCTTTAAAAAAAATAAAAATAAAAATAAAATAAAATAAAATGTATCCCTAATACAGATTAATCATAACCTTCAGAAACGAAGACTTCTCAATAGGGTGCAGTGACAATTCATGTGCATTATTGCCATAATGGATTCAAATAATTGCTAAATTTAAAATTACAGACAATGAAAAGAATGGCACCTTGGTCTTTATATGAAATTCACTTATATTTGATATGCATATGCATAAAATATGGCAATAACAATAATTTCTATCCTCATAAAGATAACATAGTGCCTTCCCTTGCAGATTTGAAAGCTGGCTTTATACTAGTGTTTTTCTTTTTATTGGAAATACTTTTGAGAATATTACTTTTTGGCACTTTTTAACTATCACAGTTGTTGAAAAGGGGAAATATTGATTTCAAAATGTACCATGATTTCTGTTTGAAAAATGAAATTACACTCCAGAAAGAATTTGAAAAGAGTATAGAACAATTAGGATTGTTCTGTTGGCATTTAAATGCACTTGAACTTCTCTCTAACTTTGTGACCTCATCATAATAACCTTTTAAATGAATTATTATCATGAATGACTTACAGGTAACTATTAATTTGTATTGAAATAACTAAAGCATTTAGTGCTTCTTAAATGCATGCTTAATAATGGCCATAAGAAGACTTTTATAGCCACATACATTAGCAATTGCTATTAGATGCTAACAATTATTAGGAATAGTCTATCATAAACAGATTTTAAATGCATTTTATATGAAGATTGGAAAATAGAATGTTACCGTTTTCCATGCAACATAATAAACATGAATAATTCTTTTCAGACTAAGGACAGAGGCTCCTGTATGTGTCTTCATTCTCTAGTTCATACTTTGATTAAGCAAAGATTTATAGAATACCTAATATGTGTCTATTCAGTGCTAAATACTAGGGAACAGAGTGGTAAGCAAAACATTCTTGTTCCTGTCTTTGAGTAGATTATGGTCCACTGGTAGGAGACGACATAACCAATCCCACAATGAGATACATAGTCCTAAACTGATGTATACTCTGAAGGAAAAGAACATTATATTGACAAGAGAACACAGAGGAGACTTAATTTATGTTGAGGTTGGAGTGGTTAGATAGGCTTCCCTGAGGAAGGGGTTCCTTACTAATAGGAGGCCTGGAGAATGTGTACTACTCAGCATTCCAGGCACAGAGAAAAGAATCTACAGTATTTCATGTGAGAAATACCTTGACAATGTCAAAGAATGCAAGGACAACCTGTGCCTCTGGAGTGTAGTGAGCATAAGAAGTGGCAGGAGGGGCCCCTGGGTGGCTCAGTCGGTGAAGCTTAGGACTCCTTATTTTGGCCCAGGTCATGATCTCAGCATCATGGCATCAAGCCCCTCATCAGGCTCCGTGCTCAGCTCATAGTCTGCTTGAGATTCTCTCTCCCTCTGCCCTTCCCCCTGCTTGTGTGCATGCTCTCTCTCGCTCTCAAATAAGCAAACAAATCTTTAAAAAAAAAAAAAGTAGAAGGGAGATGGGAAGGAGTAGTGACATGAGATGAGACAGGACAGGCAGAAAAGAGCGAAGTCATACAAGAGTTTAGGGACCTTGATAAAGATTTCAGATTTTGCCCTAAGGACAGTGGAAGTCCAGGAAGGTGTGATATGATTTGATTTACAGTTCAGCGGATTTCAATCAAGCCTTTGTACTTACAACTTTCAAATTATAAACTTTTTTCTATCCTTTTTTTTTTCTTGACCTCTCTATGATCCAGAGATTCCTGGGATTTCTTTAGAGAATTTTAGGGTATCTGTGTACCCAAAATTATTTTCATAATTTAATACAAATAATACTAAGATATTATTTGCCTTTCACTCATATTCTCTTACAAACATACATCAATTAATTGAATACAAAAGCAGATAGGAAAATTTAGCTATGTTCTATTAAGCCAGGTATTAAAGATAACACTATTAACTCTTCTTAATAATTTCTGTTTGGGAAAATGTAGTACTTTTTCATAAAAGTCTTATTTATGTTAACATGTAATGAGTTTATTGTTATTTCAAGTGCATCAATACATAAATATTTAATTTCTGTCCGTTTTAACTTCTGCTACAGAAATATCAATGGAGATAACCCACAAAGACAATAGCATTTTGGGGTCTTCAAAAATTTTGAAGAGTTTAGTCAAGGGGTCTAGAGACCAATGCCCACCATTGGTTTTCTTTTCTTAGAAAAGAAAACTGGCTGTGGTTTCCCTCTTATTAGTGTCATTTACTCTTTCTAAAGTCTCAATTCTCACAATAAGAAATCAATTTTTATATTGCAATCCAGAATGATCACTTAAAACTGCTGTGTGATGCATTTTCAAATTATCTATTCCATTCCAAGCAAATCAGTTGCTTTCTTAACCCAGTAACCCACACTTGGAAAAAGTATGGATGATCTCATCCCATTTCCAGGTTTCAACAATTACGTCTAGTTTGATATCTTCCAGATCACAGCCCTGTCCCAACTGGATATTTCTTTTTTTATTATCTCACAACTATCCCAAACTCAACTTGTTTAAAACTGAACTGATCCTGGGTGCCTAGGTGGCTCAGCCAGTTAGGCATCTGCCTTTGGCTTGGGTCCTGATCTCAGGGTTCTGGGATGGAGCCCTGTCTGGCTCCCTGCCCAGTGGGGAGTCTGCTTCTTGAGGGAGAAGGAGGGAGAAGTAGGAGTACTACAAAAAAGGAGAGTCCCTCTGCCCCTTCCCCTTGTTCATGCTCTCCCTCTCTCCCTGTGAATAATGTACTCAAATGAATAAAAAAATCTTTTAAAAAGTCTGAACTGATCCCCAATATATTTTTAAATAAGAAAAATTGCATTGAATAGCATTTTATTTTTTTGAGAATACAAAAGCATATAATCTCATGTTTCTGTGAATTGACTAAAACTAAAATCTTTACAAATAGATAGATGCATGGTGAAAGGACCAGGAAAAATAAATCATAATGTTAATAGCGATTCATGAGCTTGTTAGTGGTTTTAATTTTCTGTTTTATATTTTGTATATTTTATTTTCCATAATAATCAGAAAACCATTGTAATCAGAAAACCATTATTGAAAATATAAAAATATAACTGATTTTCCTTATAAGTCGTTTACCTACTCTTGCTTTTCATTTTAAAGGCATGATTCTATACACATACTTCTTCAGTAATAATCATTTTAATAAGGCAAGGCCACTTTGTTTTATCACCAAAGGAATTCCAATCACAGGATGAGCATAGGCAAGACTCACCTAGCACCACAAAGTAGGTTCAACAGTTTTCTAGGATACCTGACACCTGGGTTGAATTTCTAGATGCCGCTACTGCAGTTCTGTGTGTCTTGAGATTTTGTAGAGTTTATCCCACAGGCCATCAGATGGACACTCAGTTACAGTGGGACAGTCTAGTCTCTCATTCAAATACTATCGTAAATAAAGCCTAAAAATTCTATAGTTTAAAACTCTCCTGCATCTGTGCAGGATGCCTTTCCTTCTCCGTTTCTAGCTGTATATTCATATTTATCAGAACTCCTATCCATTAGTCCCTTTATTCAAAAAGTGCTCTCTGAACTTCCATCCAGAAATGCTCTTACCTCTGAATGGTTAAGGCACTTGTCCTCTCTTGTCTCTTATCCCATTCTGCTTTGTATTATAGTTATTTATTTAGATGCCTATTTCTCTTATCTCTTAGATACTTTTATTTCTTTGAGGTCAAGGGCATGCCCTTCTACATACCTTGGTTATAAATAGTAGGTCCTTTAGAAATACCTAGAGGAGGCACCTGGGTGGCTCAGTCAGTTAAGTGTCTGCCTTCAGCTCAGATCATCATCTCAAGGTCCTGGGATCGAGCCCACATCTGGCTTCCTGGGCTCCAGGCTCAGTGAGGAGTCTGCTTCTCCCTCTGCCCCTCCTCCCTGCTCGTGCACTCTCTCTCTCTCTCTCAAATAAATAAAATCGTTTTTAAAAAAGAAAGAACTGGGGACAGGTTTTGAATTTAACAACTTTATAGCTAAAACAAAGGATTAAAACAATGAGAAGAATTAAGAGAAATGTGTAATAAATTCTATTTGGTCAAGTTTAATTAGAATTCAAGTTTCCTACCTCCTACAGGAAATTTTCTTAAAATCTGGTGCCTTGGGGCACCTGGATGACTTAGTTAAGCACCTGCTTTTGGCTCGGGTCATGATTCCAGGGTGCTGGGACTGAGCCCTCATCAGGCTCCCTGCTCAGGAGGGAGCCTGGTTCTCCCTCTCCCCCTCACTCTCCCTCTACCTCTCCCCCTGCTTCTGCTCTCTCTCTCTCTCTTTCTGTCAAATAAATAAATAAAATATTTTTAAAAAATCTGGTGACTTGATTTAGCACCATGTTTACTTAGTCCATGCCATGGGAGAGTCTAAGAGGTTAAAACAACATTTTGCCATTTTTCACAATTTTGTGAATTAGATGGGAATTTTTTTTTCTGCTGGTCTTCTCAGAGATCACTAAGTAGCTGCATTCAGTTGACTGGTCACCTAAGGATGAATTCATCCCACATGGCTTTACTCAAATGTCTAATGACTCAGCTGGAGTGGCTGGAACAATGAAGACTTCTGGGTCCCTCTCTCCATGTGGCCTTTCTTCATCAGATGTCATATCCTTTGTATCAGTTAACTATTGTATGACAATGAAACTCAAGCTCTAAAAAGCCTTAAAACTTAGGGCTTAGAACAACAGTAATTTATCATTTCTCATGATTCTATGGGATAACTACACATTTTCTCTGCTGGTTTTTTCTTGGCACATTCTTGCATCTTCATTCAGCTGGAAGGTTATCTGCGCTGAAAGATAGGAGGTGGCCTCATGCATCTAGCGATAGGTGCTGGGTGTGGCCTGGGTACTTCAGGTGTTAGTTCTCCCCATGGTCTCTCATTCTCCAGTAGACTACACCAGCTGCCTTATATGCTGCTGTCAGGGCAGTGTCCCATGATGTCCACAAAGATAGAAGCTATAAGGCCTGAAAAAGCCTAGGTTCCAGAACACATATAGTGTTACTTCTGCTGTGTTCTATCTTTCAGAGCAAATCAGGACCAGACAAATAAACTGTTCATCATTTAGGGGAGCTGCAAAATATTGTGGCATAATTTAAGATATGACTTATTACTAATTCAATGTTCTATTGGGTTGTGGTATAGTTAAATGACAGTGTAGGTGGTATCATTTTTTTCCTTTTTTTCTTCTTCATTTAGAAACATTTCTGTCCCATTCTCATTTTAATTTCTCTTTCTTGTTTCTTTTTTGCTATATAGGAAATCTGCAAATACATTCTTACAGCAAAATATTTAAAGAATAGAATATTAAACTCTTGGGGCACCCGGATGGCTCAGTAGGTTGAGCATCTGACTCTCTATTTCCTCTCAGGTGGTGATCTCAGGGTCACAGGATGGAGACCCAGGTTGGGCTCTGCACTCAGCATGGAGTCTGCTTGAGATTCTCTCTCTCTCTCCCCTCCCCCACTCTCTCTCCCTCAAATAAATAAATAAACCTTAAAAAATAGCAAACCTTACACAGAAAGCTTATATTATGTACCAGGCTTTATATTTGAATGCTTTATATATAGTGCCTCATTTAATCTTCACAACAAGTCTTTGAGCTAAGCAATAAAAATAACATCACCATTTTGGAGAGAAGGAAATTGAGGCACAGAGAGGTTAAGAAACTTGCCAAGGTCATATAACTAATAAGTTGCAGAGTCACTGAGTTTTCTGACCCCAGAAATCTATGCTCTTACCCATTCTGCTATAGCTTTCCTTAGTCTTGCTCCTGCTTTCACACTATCAGCAGTTTGGTATGCATTTCGTTAGTCTTGGTTCTACACAATTATGTATATGAATATGCTGTATGCATTTCCCTTATCTAAATTGGATCACATTATATACAGGATACTGAAGCTTGCTTTTTCTACTTAAAAAATATAGCAAAGTCAGTACCTATAGATCTACCTTATTCTTCAAACAGCTGCGTAGTATTCCATTTTGTGGATGCACTATAGTTTATGTAGCCTTTTTCTACTGATAGACATCCAGGTAGTTTCCCATTACTTCCTTTTATAGATAATGCTGCAATAAACATTGACAAATTCATTCTTTTTTTTTTGTTCATTATAAATCTTTGTGTGATTCTATGAGAAATTCCTAAGAAGAGATTCCTAGAGTGGATTGAATGGATTAAAGACTAATATTAACAAATATCCAGTCAAAAGGGCTTTAGCAGGAATGTCTGAAAGTGTCCATTGCCATTACACTGAACCACATGGCACATCATCAACCATTTAATTTATTTTTTTAAGATTTTTTTTTATTTCTTTGAGAGAGAGAGAACATGAATTGGAGGAGGGGGAGGGCAGAAGGAGAGAGAGAGAAAGAATCTCAAGCAGACTCTGTGTTGAGCACAGAGCCCCATGCGGGGCTGGATCTGACAACCCTGAGATCATGACCCGAGCTGAAACCAAGAGTCGGAAGCTTAACCAACTGTGCCTCCCAGGTGCCCTGTCATCATCAACCATTTTAAATTTGATGGACAAAAATATCTCACAGATGTTTTCTTTTCCTTTAAAGATTTTATTTATTTATTCATGAGAGACACAGAAAGAGAGAGGCAGGGAGAGACAGAGGCAGAGGGAGAAGCAGGCTCCATGGAGGGAGCCCGATGTGGGACTCGATCCCGGGACCACGGGATCACACCCTGAGCCAAAGGCAGAGGCTCAACCGCTGAGCCACCCAGGTGTCCCTCTCACAGATGTTTTAATATACATTTGCTTGATCACTTGTAAGGTAGAACTTTTTAATATGGTTTTTATTTTTAATATTTCTTTTGTCACTTTCTGATTTTTATAATATTATTTTCCTTTATCTCGTGCACTTGTTGGAATTCTGATGTATTTTAGATATTACTCTTTTATTATATATGTTGCCAATATCTTCTCTCAGTTTATCACTTGATTTTGCCAGTCTGTCAGCTGTTTCCTTCATGGAGTCTGGGAGTCTGTATTCTGTATTCTGCTTAAAAAGAATTTACCCCATACTATTTAAAAAGTATCCACTATTTTATTTGATTATCTTCAATACATCTTAAAAATTGTAACTCTAAAGTTTATTTTTGCTATTGGTTTCTAATACGGGTATGGCCTATTTTTTTCTTTTCAGTTTGATTGGCCATTTGTCCCAAAATCTTTTATAACAGGTCCATCTTTTTCTAACTAATCTAAAGTTCACTATAAATCATATTATAGTAACATTGTATGGTGACAGATGGTAACTACACTTAACATGGTGAGCATTGCATAATGTATAAAATTGTCAAATCACTATGTTGTATATCTGAAACAAATATAACATTATATGTGAATAATCCTTCAATTAATTAATTTTATTTTAAGTTAATATAATAAAATCATAACTATAATTTTATTTTTATATTTATATTTTATAAAATATAAATATTTTATATTTATAATATTTATATTTATAATATAAAAATATAATTATAATACCTTTATACATCTTTTTTTTAAAGTTCTCAATTTTAGTCCAATGATCTGAGTGACTTTCCCTGAACTAATATCATGCTATATTAACATTGTTTTATAGTATGTTTTGACATCTTTCCAGTAAGGTATTCTCCTTCTTCTTTCACTCTTGTTTTTATTTATTTATTTAGGTAAAAAAATATTTTTCACCTATATGAACTTTGGAGAAGAACTTTCTCCTGTCCAGATTTTTTTTTTAATTTTTTATTTATTTATGATAGTCACAGAGAGAGAGAGAGAGGCAGAGACACAGGCAGAGGGAGAAACAGGCTCCATGCACCGGGAGCCTGACGTGGGATTCGATCCCGGGTCTCCAGGATCGCGCCCTGGGTCAAAGGCAGGCGCCAAACCGCTGCGCCACCCAGGGATCCCTGTCCAGATTTTTTTAAATAATGACACTACCTCTCTATCAAGAATTCTGTGGAAAATTAATTATGAATTTGGACTACTGTTATATGAAAATTAAAATATAAGAATGTATGTCTCAGAGGAAAATTATCTATAACACTAAGGAATGATCTTCTGTCAGAGAAGAGAGTCTAAATGGGAAATCAAAATAGAAATTATGTAGGGGGGGCCTTTGAGGCATATGAGAAGGATCAGATCCCTATCTTGAGTGAAGGGCCTATGGTCTAGGACAGCTTCTAGAAGCTCAGCTTCTTGCTCTTGTTGTCCTACTTACCATACCTACCTGAGTAAATTCATGTTTCAAATGAACTTTGGAATGGAACCATTCACTGGACAACTTTGATTTTGCTCTCAGAAGGGATTGATCTTGGTATCCACATGTCTGCCTATTTGGCAGACATGCCAAATGTCTTCCACATGTCTCCAAACTATTTGGACTTGTCTTTCCACCTATAGGAGACTCATTCCTTTACCAAATGTCAAGTAAACCAGCCACTAAACAGCCAGCAATTTGTTACTCTTCCCCCTTTCCTTTTACTCATCAAATAAAGCTATGTAGGAGACACACAACCTTCTGGTCGTGGCAGAATCTTATAGAAAAATGGGAGAGGAAGAGTTACTATTATATCGTTATGCAGTTTTTGTTGTCTGAACTATTTAAGTTATGCGTCCTTTTATTATACTTGGTAGTGCTTACTATATACCATTAACTGGTTGTTGATTGGTAAGTATAGTCAACTCAGACATTTAAACCTTAGAATCTCCTTAAACTCAGGAGTAGTCTGTTTAGATTCAGTCTCTAAAATTGCCCCACAAGCAAAGCAAACGTGATCTATCAACTGCTAGTTTTCAATACCCCTGTTTTCTAAGTAATGTAAAGATGTTGCACACTCTTCCTTCACAGGAAGCCTGCCAAAATTATTAATATAATTTCTTTGGAGGGAAGGAGGAGAAATTGTTTCCCTGATGTCTGTGTAAAATTTAAATGAAAATGAATGTGATTTGAGTGTTAGTATTCATGGCTGCTAGTTCTTCTCTGTTAATTTACATTTATATTCTTAATGTCTAGGTTGAGCCTAGGGAAATTTAAAACTCAATTTCATTAATGCTATAACTTCCATAGGAATCTCAATACGCACAGAAGTTCCTAGATTGTGGAGTTATTTGATGGGACTATAGCAGCTAACCATAATTGCTGAGTGGTTTATGATAGTTAAATTTGTATTGTCAGTTTTGATTTTCAAAATTCCTCTGGGCCTAAACCCAGTGTCCAAAATTTTTAAAAAGTACAATAATATAGTAACAAATTTTAACATCTTTAAAATAGAAACAGTAAATTTCTGAACCATTGCCCATATCTGATTAATTATGGTTTAAACTAGATCATGTTTCACATTTGCAACTATTACATTGACATACTTGATGTTTGTGATTACTGCATAAGTTGAGGTTTGCAAGTTTAGCTCACTAGAGTTAGGGTTTTTTCATTTAAGTTGTCTTTATTGCAATTATGATCACTACTCCCAGTCAGTAAAGGTACTATGGATAGGAATACATGTCCAAACAATAATGGTTTCCCTTGAGTTCAGATAGATACAGCTTTATTTTTCTTCTTTACAAGCTATGTGTAGGGGAGGAAATAGTTTCCCCTAGTGGGCAACATCACCTGGTGGAACAGAAAGGGAGGAAAGGAAGAGGGCATATATATCCAGTGTGAAAAAACTGTCCAAGTGATATAGAAAGTAAAAAGAAAATTTATGACTAAATTTTTTCATATAGAAAGAATTGTCTACTTTCTTCTTATTAGAAGTATGAAACTGTAGCCCTAAAGGCTTTCTGCTCTTTGTTTCTGAAGTCAGAGCCATGGATAAATCTATTTAGACAAATATGTCTTTTAGCAATTTCCAAGAAATAAGGACTCACAAATTTATTTGATTTAAAGCATTATGGTCTTCTCAGTGTTTCCATTCTGTAAGATATTTTAAGTACAATTGAAATGGATTACTTTGAAAGACTTAAACTAACTACATGATAACAGTTAATAACTCTCCTCCATTAATAATTTTGAGAATTTGCCATTTTATCAAGAAATAAATGCATGACATGCATTCACCTGGGAATCCAGGACCATGATTTTTTATTGTTATAAATATTACAATCAGAAAATGACTACATGTATACATACATTAAAGATTCACTCCAGCATGGTTAAAGGGGCATAAACTCTCTTCCAGGTACACATATTCAGGATATGCTAAGGGTCTTGCCTGCCATTCTTTCTCAGAGCTAGTGTGTGGTTTAAGGCCTAAACTTAAGGCCCCAAATTATGTGCTGCCTGGGTATCTGGTGACACTGGGAGGGCTTCAAATAGCAAAGTTTTCTTCCTCACTCTGCTCCCATGGATAAGGTCCCCTCGTCTAACAACCATCCTTATCAAGGAAACCAGACATAGTCCTTGCTTATCCCTGAGGTTTCAGTTCTTCATTAGCCTGTGGAATTATTCAGACAAATCAATCATATTCTCCTGAGGGCACCAGGAGTCACCCCCACCTTTCTGATACTATAGAGCCTGCTTCCTACAGCTCCTGGTTTTTCACTGGATCCCTGAGTAAAATCCCCACCCCATTTTGTGTGGCTCTGCATGGTATGTGGTGTCCTCCTCGCACAGACTGTGAATATATATGATTAATAAACTGCTGTTAGTCACATCTGTCCAGTGTTGGATGTCATGTGTTCAGCCATCCCGGGAAGATTGGGAATACTTCCCTCACCAATGGGATGAAGATGAGGAAATCCAAATATAGTGTGAAGCATTGGGAAATATGTGTTATTACCAGAAGTAAACAATAATAAATCTCCAGTAATTTTTCAATCCAGGGTAGGAAATGGATGGGGTTGGGACACAAGTGCAATTTTTGTTTTTTTCCAGTTGAACATCATGATTTTGGAAGCATTTATTTATTATATTTTTTAAAAAGATTTTATTTATTTATTCATGAGAGACAAACAGAGAGAGAGAGAGAGGCAGAGACATAGGCAGGGGGAGAAGCAGGCTCCATGCAGGGAGCCTGATGTGGGACTAGATCCCAGGCCATGCTCTGAGCCTAAGGCAGAGGCTCAACCGCTGAGCCACCCAAGTGCCCTGATTTTGGAAGCATTTAAAGGATACAGTGGTTTATCATATGGTTCCATAGCTGGTGTCAAGATAAACTGATTTTCTGGATGATGGTATAAACCAGCATTTTCCATATTTCCTGGCTAAGATTTAGTAGAAGGAATTCTATGTAAAACAGATAAGCCCCTCCTTCTAAAGATTCCTATTCAGTGGGTGTGGGTTGGCCTTGGAAATTTGTGGGGTTTTTTTGTTTTTATCAAGCACCTAGGTGGTTTTTATCACCAGGGAAATTTGGAAAATACTTTTAAACTGTAGTAGTGGGAGGCTCAGACAGTAAAGAAAGTGAATTTCCTGGGAACCAAAATAAAACTCACTGGCTATTGGTAGAATTTAGTTCCTTCTATGCCTGAAGTCCCTATTTTTTTAATGGCTTTTGGTTGGAGACCTCTCTTCTCAAGGTGGCCCATATTTCCTTGTCATCTGATCTCCACCAACAATTCACAACATGGATGCTTGCTTTCATATAGGTCAACAGAAGTAGCTCTCTGATACTTCTTTTAAAGAACTCACCTGATAATACCAGGCCCACTTTCTTTTGATTAATTCAAAGTCAAAACTGATTAGCAACCTCCTCATAGAAGTGATGTCTCATCATATTCATAGGTGTAATCATATTTGAAAGGCTTGCACAAGTTCTGTATACTAAAGGGAGGGAATCTTCAAGGCCATCTTAGAATGCTGCCAACCATAAATGTGAATTATAATTAGACTACAATTTTGAAATGGAAATAAAAAATAACATGGAATGACACTGTTCAAAATGGGCACCCACGTGAAAATCCAAGAATCTTAGTATAGATTGTAGTAAGAATATTCTATAAGATTAAAGGAGAAGGACAGAGAAATAATTTAATTTTTAAAGCATATATGCACTACCCAAATAGAAAAATGGTAGGTATCTGTTTAAGAATACCTCAATTCTTACATGGGCAAGACATTGTAGGGAGAAGAACTTCACCTATATACATGTTTTAGATTTTTTTGAAGTAGAAACACTTATACATTCTTGTCTTAATGTTGCTAACAATTTAGTACCTCACAAGGAAAGAAGGAGAAAGCACCACAGGAAATATTGCTTTGGACTTTATATTTACTAACATTGCAGAACTGATTGAGGAAATCTTATCAATAGAAGCATTCAGAAAGGATGACCCCTTTTAAACCTTTAATAAACAAGAAACAAACCATACACAATATACCATAGGCCTTAAGGAAAGTAACATTCTAAAAGTTAAAACAAAATAGGGGCACCTGGGTGGCTCAGTCAGTTAAGCATCTGCCTTTAGCTCAGGTTCTGATCCCGTGGTCCTAGGATTGAGCCCCGCATTAGGCCCCCCACTCAGGCAGCAGTCTGCTTCTCCCTCTCCCTCTGTCCCTTCTCCTCCCCCCGCTGGTGCTCTCTCTCACTCTCTCTAAAATTAATAAATAAAAAATATTTTAAAAAAGTAAAGACAAAACAAAGGTAAGATTTAATGAATATATATTCTAAAAACAAAGAAGTGTGTCAGATTCTAAGAGTTAGAAAGAAAATGAATCAAGGAAGACTCCTCAGAAGAAAGAATTCTGGGGCTGAAACGTAAAGGACCAGATAAGTAGTCAGGTCCAGAATCAGGGTAGTTTTGGTAAAGGGGGTAAGATGAGAAGACAGAGATTCTGTTTCCAAAAGAGAAGGTATAAAGTGAAAAACAAGAGATCCTAGGACAGAATTTGGAGAACATCAACATGTAAGGGATGGTCAGAGCGAAGTCCAAGGAATAGGAGCAGAACCTAGAGAAAAGTTGTGTCATGGGAGCTAAAGTAAGAGATCATTTAAGAATGGCCTATAGTCTTTGACTGGTAGGTCAAATAAATGTATCCACTGGATTTGTCAACCAGGAGACATTGAGAACCTTGGTAAGAACAGTTCACTTGCAGTGGTAAGGCAAAAGCCCAATTGCAGTCTATGAGAGTTTACCAAAAGGAGGCAAGGAAACAGAAATGAAGACAATGAATGAATATAATCTAGATATGAGGAGAGGCGGAAGCAGGTGACAATAGACTCTGACACTGGTTTTAAAAATTTTTGTTTATTTCATCCTAGGTTTCAGATATAACTGTTTTCTATTCCAGAAAAAACATATATAACATGATTGGGCTTCTAAGAAGTAAATACTAGGGGGATCCCTGGGTGGCTCAGCGGTTTGGTGCCTGCCTTTGGCCCAGGGCGTGATCTTGGAGTCCGGGGATGGAGTCCCACATTGGGCTCCCTGCATGGAGAAGCAGAAGCCTGCTTCTCCCTCTGCCTGTGTCTCTGTCTCTGTCTCTGTCTCTCTCTCTCTCTCTCTCTCTCATCTCCCATGAATAAATAAATAAAATCTTTAAAAAAAAAACTAAATACTAGAAAACTGACCTGGAAATCTGTAGATTATACTGATGTAGTGGGGTTAGATAAAGGTAAGGTCATCTTTAAGGGCAAGATACTGTAATAGGAAGGTTAGAGAAGTAAAGTTTTGAAAACAATAAAGGAGAGCTAGCTAATACTTATTCCTGGAAACACCCACTTCTCTCCACTCATTCAAAACATAGTGATTAGTAGTTTTCCCTCTAGGGGATTTCTTGGAGGAAGCTTCCTTGTCCTTGGGAGAGAGCAAAAGTTTTGCTTCATGAAATGAAGATGAGGTAGGTTGTTTATCACGAAACAGATTGGCATAGTAGAAAGCATTATAAAGGAGGAAGACTTTGAAGAGATAGAGAAAGGAACCTTATCCCCATTGGAAGAATGAAAGGAAGGAAGAAGTTCAAGGCAATAGAGGCTTGAGAGTTTGAGAATGCGCATGTGGTGAAAAAATTGAAGATAAGATTAAATGGCTTCAGGTTTCCAGTAGAATGTTGGCCTCAGGTTGTTTCAGTGCTAATGTGTAGATGGGAGAGATGGAAGGTGGTAAAATATAGGCTATCCTTTACCTTTGAGTGCTTGACTTTTAAGCCTTCTCCCCAACTTGACCAAGATTCACACAATAAAAACAAAAACACGTTTATGACATCTTAAGGACTGTGATTGATGCCAGCATGTGGATAAAACTGATAGGGTAGGCACAAGGCCAAGATAATCAACAGTCAAAAGAAAGCATGCTATGCTGACACATGAGGTGGAAAGCCTTTTAACTGCATGGATGCATGATCACATACAACAAATTCAAATGCCCCGAATCAAGCAACAATTTTGGTAAAGGCATTCTGTTTTTAGATTGCTTAAGAACAAGCATAGTGAAATACCAGAGGAAGCTGTTTTTCCCATGAGCTTTGTTTCAGGAAAAGAATAGATAATTTCAGAATTGAGGGGAAGCTGCAGATAGGAAACAGGTGACTTCTCACTTATAACTTACAAAGTTCACTGCATGATCTTTGGCCCACAATAAATTAGGTAGTAAATTAGCAGTAGCATGTTCATTCTGTGAAAATATTCCATATGAATAATGGTTAACAGAATCTGCAGTGAATATCCAAAGGAAGAAAAAGAACATAATTGCTACCTTAAAATAGTGTCATGTGGAGAACAGATTAAGTTTAATTCTGTCCTTTTCAAAAAGCCAAGTAGGCCTAATAAATGGAAGTACAGACAGCCTGGTAAGACAACAAAATCTCAAAACTATTACTGTACAATAATGGGCTATTTTTCATGCTGCTGAATACTGGCAGGGTTATGCAAAGACTGGATGTCTACTTACCAGGTGTAACATAGAGGAAAACTCTGCACTGCTCATAAACTGTGCTTGGAAACTCTTACAAAAGGAATCCTTTCCAATTCCTAGATTCTAGGGTATCAAAGTGATTGTGAATTTGGTCAATGTGTGTGTGGGTGAGCCAAAGAGTACTTTTTGTAAACATTCATACATGTATAATTATTATTATTATTATTTTACTTCTAGCATCATGTACTAATAGAGATACCTCCATTTATAAAAAAGTGATGCAAAGCACAAAGTGCTTTCAATGAAAGCTTATAGCTCCATTATGTTTTAATGTTGTTCTTTAAATATAATTGGCACTACTAAATTGGCACTACTGTCCCCTCCTCAGTGGGACATAGTCCTTGATTGGTTTCCCTTTCAATAGGAGCAACAAATTTGTTGTGACTTATTGATTTTTCTCTGTCCAAATCCTCTCTGTGCCTTCCATATATTTATGAAACTGACTGAGATTACTGTTTAAATCTGTTACTTCGTAACAAACTAAAACTAATAGCTTTATCCACAAGGTTATCAAAATGTTAATTTTTCTTTTTTGAGAGAGTATGCACAAACAGGGGAAAGGATAGAGGGAGAAGGAGAGAGAGAATCTTAAGTAGGCTCCATGCTCAGCATGGAGCTGGATGTGGGGTTTGATCTCATGACCCTGAGACCATGACCTGAGCTGAACTCAAGAGTCAGACACCTAGCCGACTGAGCCATCCAGGTGCCCCTCATTTACTCTTTTTGTATATAATTACTCATTCTGTTCATATATAATTACTCATTCTGTTCTTACAAAGAAAGCAGTGAATATATATAACGATAGCACATTTTACTTTAGGTGTAGCTGAAACTGTCCTGGAGGTAATAATATGTAATATAAAATATCATCTGTTGCATCATGTAAATCAGAAGAATTTATTAAAACTAAGGAACTGGGGGCACTTGGGTGGCTCAGTTAGTTAAGCATCTGACTCTTGATTTCAGCTGAGGTCATGATCTCTGGGTTGTGGGATCTAGACCTGTGTCAGGCTCACATTAGGTGTTGAGCTTGCTTGGGATTCTTTCTCTTCCTCTCCCTCTGCCTCTCTTACCTCCCTCTCTAAATAAAAAAATAAAAAATAAATAAATAAATAAATAAATACTAATGAACTGAGATTCTGAAACATGTTAGAAAATGTAAGGTTGTTGAATTCCTAGCTGAAAAGCAGTGCACAATAATAATGGCATTTTCCTACTAAAGGAGAAAAAATAAACTTTGATTTGCTGTTAGATACCCAAGCTGTGATTTCTTTGATTAACATAATCTTTCATAACACAGTGAAAATAAAAATTTGTATGATTTCTCACTCTTCTTATATTGCCAAAGGAAATGTAGTTCTGCAAACCACAAATGAACTGTGTTTACAATTATGAACCATTTGACAGTAGAACAGCATTATTGTTGAGAAACCTAATTTGGACAAGGCATAAATTGGGTGAAATCCAACCAGGTCACATTGAAGCTGTATGACTTAGTTCAATGTTATTAGTATTATTTCTCTCTTATATCCAACCTTTAAAAATTAAAAAGAAAACACATACAATTGTTATATGCAGACTCTGCAGTGAGATGACATAGAATGAAACATTTTTTAAACACATTTTAAAAGATCTTTCACATTATTTTTCTGTCAGTGAGGTATGGAAGAAGTAGACCTTATTAAAAATATTTTGTCTTTCCTTTTTTAATGATTACATGATAGATAAATGATAGAGCTTAGAAAATGGAGCACTTATCTAAACTGGAGCAGAAATCCTGTGAATTTTGAAAACCCAAGTGCAATTAACAAATCTATGTATATATTAGGATTCTTTCCTGAGCTTGTGTACTTTTAACATTTTATCAGCTGCTGAGATCCAGAGACCTTATGTGTTATTTATATACAGTGCCTAGGGATAGTGTCTAGGGCCCATAACACTTTTGAAGGTCCACAGCAATGTTTTCATTTTAATTTCTTTTGACATCAGAAGAAAACAATGAATATAATAATAATGCATGCATATATTAATAACAATGAATATACAAATATTTATCTTTATATCATGCAATTAAAATATAATTTTAAATTTCATTTTGGAGAAAAGGACCACAAAGGCAAGTGTTCACAGAAGTCATAATATGGCCCTGAATGTACTTCAAGAGGATGTGGTTGGCTGAATAATGGCCCCCAAGAGATATCATCTCTCAATCCCTGGAACTACTGAATGTTCCTTATATGATAGCAAAGAAGGACATTACAGGCATGCCATTAAGAATCATGAGGTGAGGAGACTATCCTGAAATATCTGGACACACCCTAAGTGTAATCACATGTATCATTATAAGAGAGACACAGAGGAAAATTTGACACACAGGAGAGGAGAAGGCAGTATGACTGTGGAAGGGGAGATTGGAGTGATATGGCCATAAGCTAAGGGATGTGCACAACTACCAGAAACAGGAAAAGGCAATTAATAGATTGTCCCCTAGAGCCTCTGGAAGGAGCATAAATCTGCTACCACCTTCATTTAGGTCCAGCAGAACTGTTTTCACAATTCTAGCCTCCCAAACCATAAGAGAACAAATATATATTGTTTTAAGTCACCAGGTTTCTGCTAATTTGTTACAGCAGCTATAAGAAACTGACACCAAGGATGTACAACTTTAATTTGAATTTGTTCATTCCTTAAGTACATTTTCAGTTTGTAATGAAAAAGAAAAATAAATGGTATGAAAGATAATGAACACGATAAAAGAATGGTCCATTTATTTTTTTTAAAGATTATTTATTTGAGAGGAAGTGAGCACATGCACATGTGGGAGGGGCAGAGGAAGAGGGAGAGAGAAAAACTCAAGCAGACTCCCTGCTGAGTGCAGAGACCATTGTAGGACTCAATCTCATGACCCTGAGATCATGACCTGAGCTGAAATCAAGAGTTGGACACCCAATTGACTGAGCAATTCAGGTGAACCTAGAATGATCCATTTATAATATAGCAAAAACAAAGCAAAAAATGTCACTATGCTTGAAATTTATATAAATTATCTTCAAATGATTATGTAACACTCATATTTTGTTAGTGCTAATTAACCAATGATAAAATTTTATATAAAATTAGCATAAACACATTAATTATGTCTGCAACACATAGTAAAAAACACTTTTTAAAAAGAATTAAGTTGATTAATTTTCACAAGAAAAATGGAAGGGTACAAATTTTCTGATCTGCTGAAACTGTGACTGAAATTAAGCTTTATGACACTGCTTACAGAAATAAGAAGGGTGAATGTCAATGCACTTTCAAAAGCAGAAGGCAAGGAATGGATTGTTAAATGGGCAGAGTTAAGTGGTCTTCTGTAAAGGGCATCTACTAAAAGTGATATGTCAAAGGAGAAGTCTTAATGTGTTGTTACAGAACTGTTACTGTAAGCTCTGTATTCAACAATATCCTTGCTTTAACATTTAATATCTTTGAATCTCAATGATTTTTAGTGAGATTGATTTGTTTAAATGATGAATGACTTGAAAAATACCTGTCCCTTTGCTCATCTTTAAGTAAAGAGATGTGTATTTTAAAGTTTATCAAAAAGTGGGGAAGTACTGCCTTCATTTTTCTAACATATTCTAGTCAATTTTCCTTGTTCTAACATATTCTAGTCAATTTTCCTTTCCAAATTCACAGAACCCAATAAACCATATTGATGTGAACATTCTCCAAAGTTGCTCTTTCAAAAAGTAATTCATTGCAGAAGATTGCTTTCTAATTCACAATACTTCCTCATAGATTTTTTTCACTAATTTCTTCCTCTTCACAAGAAAACTAAGCATGTCTCCACTGTGATTTAAACTACTTTACAAGCAGGCTATAAGAATACCTTTGCTTTTATATTTGTAATATATATGCAGGCAGAAATAACCATTACTGTATGTTCTAAGTAATATCCTAGACTTAGAAATTCATCATGTTAGATGGTGGAGTAGTAGGAAGACCCTATGCTTTCCTTGTCTCTCAAGCACAGGTTGATAAATATCAGATCATTCTGAATACTCAAAATCGATCTGAGGACTGAGGGAATAAACTGCACAACTAGAGAGAGACAAGATGTTACATTGTAGAAGGTAGGAGGTATAGAGAATTGATTTAGGGGAGAAAAGGATCATGACTGCATGCAGAGGGGAGGGAACCCTGATCACAGAGAGAGGACAGAGAGGGAGAGAGAGAAAAAGCAGCACACAGAGGATGGCAAAAGAAAACACTTTTCCAAAACCATTTACTGAGAAAATGAGAGGGGATGATCATCATGAGTTTTTACAACCAGTGGGGCTCAAACACTGGTGTTTTAGAAGTCCAGGCTATGGTCAGCATGGAGCCCAGCAAGCACAGTGCTGCTCCTGTGGTGACAGAGGGCATAGAGCCAGGAGTGGATAGCATGACCTGAGCATCCCCTCAGATGCTCTGGAAGAGACTTTCCCTCTTTTTGGAGTGCATCTGGGAGAGGTGGCATTGCCTCTCAGGGGACATAAGAGCTTATAGACACCATAGTGCTGTCCTATTCCTTAGAATAGGGGCAGAGACATCTGCTGAGGGTAGCTAACCTGGATGGTGGCTTTTTGCTGTGCTTTACTCTAAACTCCAAGCCCTGATGCTTTGGTGTAACTACCCCTCGGGGACAAACTGGCACCAGCTCCAGCACAGTGAGACTTCCTCCCAGAGGACCAGCAAGGGTCTGGACCAGGCCTGATCTTGAAAGTTAGGACTTTTGAAACTCAGCCAGCAAGCCTGAGATAAAACATAGGTGCACTGTGCTGCAGGGTGCAGAGTGAGCAGACAGCCCAGACACAGAATGAAGGCAGGGATCTGAGGGATGCCTAGGACACATGAGGGGAGATTTTTGCTCTTCTGTAAGGATTTCCCAACAGCAGCAGGAGTAAACTCCCTTCTCTGGGATAAGGGAGAGAACTGGCACTGTTTTTCTTGATGTTGCCCATCAACACAGCCCATCATCAGTGAGGAGAGCAGCGCCAATAGTAGGGTCCTCAGCAACTTACACTATGCTCTGCCTCCCTGCACCCTGCAGGTGCTGCTTCTTTACTAGCACAAGTGTGCCTGAGAACCAGAGCAGCGGGCCTTTCCCCCAGAAGACCAGCACACACACACACCCTGCACACACCAAATCTACTGACTGAGTGCTGCAAACTTTCAAATCTAGGGAAAATAGATCTGGCCTCTTTTAACAAGCAGACCAGAGCACACCTAGTAAAACTCATCATACTCTGGACAAAGTTGAAAAACTCCCTACTGCAGTCAAGGAGAAACTCTTCAGAGGACTGATCTGAGGGAAAGAGCACCCAAAACACAGCAGCAGAGTACACACAGCATATGGCAGAAACACTTCCTGAAGCACCTGACCCTGGAAAGTATATTACTTCTTCTTAATAAAGCCATTACTCAGGCCGCCCCAGTGGTGCTGCGGTTTAGCGCCTCCTGCAGCCCGGGGTGTGATCCTGGAGACCCGGGATTGAGTCCCACGTCGGGCTCCCTGCATGGAGCCTGCTTCTCCCTCTGCCTGTGTCTCTGCCTCTCTCTCTCTCTCTGTCTCTCATGAATAAATAAATAAAATCTTTTAAAAAAATGGAATGCTTTTAAAAAAAAAGCCATTACTCTCAGTAGCAGGAAATATAACAGGCTTTCCTAACACAGAGAAGAACATAGAGACCTAGACAAAATGCCAAAATGGAGGAATTCACCCCAAAAGAAAGAAAAAGAAACGGTCACAGCCAAGGATCTTATTGAAACTGATATGAGCAATATGCCTAATCCAGAATTTAAAACAACAATCGTAACAATGCTAGCTGGGCTTGAGAAAAGCATAGAAGACACCAAGGAGTCCCTTACTGCAAAGATAAAAGACCTAAAAACTCTTCAGGCTGAAACTAAAAAAATGCTGTAACTGATATGCAAAACCAATGGGATATAATGACCACAAAAATGGAAGAAACAGAGGAACAACTACATGATATAGAAGATAAAATAATGGAAATTAATGAAGCTGATAAGAAGAGGGAAAGAAAAATATTGGATCACGAATGTAGATTTAGGGAACTCAGCAACTCCATAAAGCATAATAACATTCATATCATAGAGTTCCATAAGGAGGGGGGGGGAAAGGGTGAGGGTTTATTGGAGCAAATTATAGCTGAAAACTTCCCTAATCTGGGGAAGGAAATCGACATCCCAATCCGGGAGGCACAGAAAACTCCCATCAAAATCAACAAAAGCAGGCCCACATCAAGGCATATTGTAGTACTATTTGCAAAATACAGAGAAAAGGAAAATACTAAAAGTAGCAAGGGAAAAGAAATCCCTAACTTACAAGGCAAGACAAATAAAGTTAGCAGCAGATCTATTCACAGAAACTTGGCAGGCCAGAAGAAAGTGGCATAATATATTCAATGTGTTGAATGTGAAAATATGTAGCCAAGAATACTTTACTCAGCAAGTCTGTCATTCAGAATAGAAGAGATAAAGTGTGCCCAGACAAATGAAAACTAAAGGAATTAATGACCACTAAACCAGCACTGCAAGAAATATTAAAGGGGATATATTTGAGTGGGAAAGAAATACCAAAAGTGACAAAGGCTAGAAAGGAACAGAGACAATCTCCAGAAACAACAAATTTACAGGTAATTCAATAGCACTAAATTTGTATCTATCAATAATCACTCTGAATGTAAATGGACTAAATGCTCCAATAAAAAGACATAGGTATCAGAATGGATAAAAAAATACCTCCAAACCCATCTATATGCTGCCTATAAGAGACTCAGTAGAGGCCTAAACACATCTGCAGATTGAAAGTGAGGTGATGGAGAACCGTTTATCATGCTAATGGATGTCAAAGAAAGCCAGAGTAGCTATTCTTATATCAGACAAGCTAGGTTTTATTTTATTTACTTACTGGGGTGGGGAGGGAGAGAGAGAATCTTAAACAGGCTCCACTCCCAGCATGGAGCCCAGTGCAGGGCTTGATATCACTATCCTGAGATCATGACCTGACCTGAGATCAGGAGTCAGATGCTTAACAGACTGAGCTACCCAGGTGCTCCTGGACAAACTAGATTTTAAACCAAAGACTGTAACAAGAGATGAAGAAGGGCTCTATATCATAATAAAGGGGTCTATCCAACAAGAAGATCTAACAATTGTAAATATTTATGCCCCCAACTGTGGGGCATTTAAACATATGAAATAATTAATAACAAACATAAAGAAATTCATTGATAATACAATAACAGTAGGGGACTTTAACACCCCACTGATAGCAATGGGCAGATCATCTAAGCAGAGAATTAACAAGGAAACAAGGGCTTTGAATGACACACTGGACCAGATGGACTTAACAGATATATTCAGAACATTTCATCCTAAAACAAAAGAATGCATATTCTTTCCAAGGGCACATGGGACATTCTTCATAATAGATCACATACTAGGTCACAAATCAGGCCTCAACAAATACAAAAGATTGAGATCATGCCATACATATTTTCAGACAACAACACTATGAAACTGGAAGTCACCCCTAAGAAAAAATTCAGAAAGACCACAGATATATAGAGGTTAAAGAACATCCTACTAAGGAATGAATGGGCTATCCAGGAAAGTAAAGAAGAAATTTTAAAAATACATGGAAACAAATGAAAATGAAAAAATGACAGTCCAGAACCTTTGGGATGCAGTGTAAGTGGTCATAAGAGGGACATATATAGCAATATAGGCCTATATCAAGGAGCAAGGAAAATCTCATATATACAATCTAATCTTATCCTAAATGAGCTAAAAAAAAGCACAAAAAAATGAAGCCTAAAGCAAGCAGAAGGCAAATAATAACATTTCATTGCAACAGAAATGAATGACATAGAAACAATTAAAAAAAAACAGTAGAATAGATAAATGAAGCTACGAGTTGGTTCCTTGAAAGAATTAATAAATTTGATAAACCCCTAGCCAAACTTATCAAAAAGAAAAGAGAAAGGACCCAAATAAAATCACCAATGAGAGTGGATAGATCACAACCAACACTAAATAAATACAATTATAAGAGAATATTATGAAAAATTATGTTAACAAATTGGGCAACCTAGAAGAAATGGAAAAATTCCTAGAAACACATAAACTACCAATACTGAAACAAGAATAGAACATTTAAACACATCCATAAGCAGCAAAGAATTTGAATCAGTAATCCAAACTCTCCCAATCAACAAAAGTCCAGGGCCAGATGGCTTCCCAGGGGAATTCTACCACAAATATAAAGAAGTGTTAATGCCTATTCATCTCAAACTGTTTCAAAAAAATAGAAATGGAAGGAAAACTTCTAAATTCATTCTATGGGGCTAGCATTGCCTTTATTCCAAAACCAGCAGAGACCTCACTAAAATGGAGAATTACAGGCCAATATCCCTGATTAACATGGATATGAAAATTCTCAGCAAATTAATAGCAAATTGACTTCAACAGTACATTAAAAGAATCTTTCACCATGATCAAGGGGGATTTATTCTTGGACTACAAGTGTGCCTCAATATTCACAAATAAATCAACATGATATACTACTTTAATAAAAGAAAGGATAAGAATCATATGATACTTTCAATATACACAGAGAAAGCATTTGACAAAGCACAGCATCCATTCTTGATAAAAACCCTCAACAAAGTAGGATGGAAGGAACATACCTCAGAATCATAAATACCATATAAGAAAGACCTACAGCTAATATAATCCTCAATTGGGAAAAACCAAGAGCTTTTCCTCTATGGTTAGGAACAATACAGGGATGTCCACTCTCACCATGGTTATTTAACATAGAACAGAAAGTCCTATGTAATCAGACAACAAAAAGAAATAAAAGACATCCAAACTGGCAAGAAAAAAAGTCAAACTTTCACTATATGCAGACAACATGATATTCCATGTTGAAAACCCAAAAGACTTCACAAGAAAATTGTTGGTATTGATACATAAATTCAGTAAAGTTGCAGGATATAGAATCAATGTACAAAACTTTATTGCATATCTATACACTAAAAATGAAACAGCAAAATGAGAAACCAAGGAATCAATCCCATTTACAATTACACCAAAAACTGTAAGATACCTAGGAATAAACCTAACCAAAGAGGGAAAAGATCTGTATTCTGAAACCTATAAAACCTGATGAAAGAAATGGAAAATGACATGAAGAAATAGAAAACACAACCCACACTCATGGATTGGAAGAAGAAGTATTGTTAAAATGTCTATACTACCCTAAACAATCTACACATTTAATACAATCCCTATAAAAATACCACCAGTATCTTTCACAGAGGTAACACAAACAATCCTAATATTTGTATGGAACCACAAAAGACATAGAAAAGGCAAAGCAATCTTGAAAAAAAAAAAGCAAAGCTGGAGGCATAACAATTATGGAGGACTTCAAGCTATATTACAAAGCTGTAATCATCAAGAGAGTATAGTACTGGTACAAAAACAGACATGTAGATCAATGGAACAGAATAGACCCAGAAATGTGCTCACAACTCTATCGTCAACGAATCCTTGATAAAGCAGGAAAGAATATCCAATGGAAAAAAGACAATCTCTTCAACAAATGGTGCTGGGAAAATTGGACAGCAACATGCAGAAGAATGGGACTGGAACATTCTCTTACACCACACACGAAAAGAAATTCAAAATTGATGAAAGACCTAAATGTGAGACAGGAAACCATCAAAATCCTAGAGGAGAACACATGCTGCAACCTTTTTGACCTCGGCTATAGTAACTTCTTACTAGACACGTCTCTGGAACCAAGGGTTACAAAAGTAAAAATGGACTATTGAGACTTCATCCAGATAAAGAGCTTCTGCTCAGTGAAGGAAATAATCATTAAAACTAAAAAGTAACCTTTAGAATGGGAGAAGATATTTGCAAAAGACAAATCTGATAAAGGGTTCATATCAAAAATCTGTAAAAAACTTATCAAACTCAATACCTAAAAAACAAATAATACAGTTAAGAAATGGGTAGAAGACATGAATAGACATTTTTCCAAAGAAGACCTCTAGGTAGCTAATATGTGAAAAGATGCTCAACATCTCTTATCATTAGGGAAATAGAAATAAAAACTACCATGAGATACTCCCCTCACACCTGTCAGAATAACTAAAATCAACAACACAGGAAACAACAGATGTTGGTGAGGATGCAGAGAATGGGACCCCTCTGTCACTGTTGGTGGGAATGCAAACTGGCAGCTACTCTAGGAAATAGTATGGAAGTTCCTCAGAAAGTTAAAAATAGAACTAGCTTATAACCTAGCAAATACACTACTAGGTATTAACTCAAACGGTATTAAAATACTGATTCAAGGGGCACATGCATCCTGATGTTTATAGTAGCAGTATCAATTATAGCTAAATTAGGAACGACCCCAGATATTTATTGACTGATGAATGGCTATAGAAGATGTGGTATTACTCAGCCATCAGAAAAATGAAATCTTGTCATTTGCAACAACATGGATGGGACTAGAAGGTATTATGCTAGGTGAAATAAGTCAGTCAGAGAAAGACAAATACCATATGGTTTCATTCGTGGAATTTAGGAAACAAAACAGATGAACATAAAGGAAAGAAAAAAGAGGAAGTCAATCTACAAGAGAGAGTCTTAATGATAGAGAACAAACTAAGGGTTGATGGAAGGGAAATGGGTGGGGGATGTGCTAGATGGGTGATGGACATTTAGGAGGGCACTTACCGTGATGAAGACTGGGTGTTATATGTAAGTGATGAATCACTAAATTCTACCCCTGAAACTAATATTGCATTACGTGTTAACTTAATAGAATTTATTAAAAACTTGATAAATAACTAAAATAATTAAAAAATAAATTCATCATGTTTAATTTTTCTATAACTGTGGGAGCAAAGGACAATATTGGTTTTGTTTACCATTGTATTTCCAGTGTATAGCACAGTATATGGCTCTTATTTCTCAAATGAATGACTACATAAATGAAAGAAAGAATGAACAAATGAGTTAACTAGACAACCACTATACCATACTAGAAGCTGTGTATATTGTTAAAAGATGTCACAGATTAAAGAACTGGACATCAGCCTTTCCACAGTTAGAGGAAATGCCTACTTACCCAATATGACTAGAAGTTAGGTCCCATGTACCTACCTATTCCTTTTCAGCGTGAGCAATCCCACCATTAGAGAATCATTCTTTTTAATCATTAATACAATGACAAGAATTTGTTTAAATACTAGGAGCTCAATAAGCATTTCATAAATTGAAGCAAACATAACATGTAACAATATTCATCAAAACTTATAAAAATAATACAAAGCAGCTTAGGTTAGCTCTTTCTAGATGTTTCTTGATTTCATGTAGTAGAGGGTAAATACTTACCCTATAGAAGAGGGTATGAAAGTATGAAAAGAACCCTTGGCTTCATCACCTCAGGCTGCTATAACAACTACCATAGACTGGGTGGGTTAAACCACAAACATTTATTTCTCATAGTACTGTAGGCAGGGAATCCACCATCAAGGTGCTGGTAGTATGGGTATCTGGTGATAACCTACTTCCAGCTTACCCATGGCACCTTCTTTCCGTTCCTTCACCAGGTAGAGAGAAAAAGAGGTCTGGTCGTATAGTCACATCTTGGGGGCTCCATCCTCATGATGTCATCTAAACTGAATAGCCTCCAAAGGCCCCACCTCCAAATACCATCACATTGGGGATTAGGGCTTTAACTTATGAATTTTGGGGGGACACATAGCAACCCTACTGTGAGACTATTTCATTCATAATATGGTCCCATGTTGTAAACACAAGGATAACGTTATGGTAAGGTGGTGGTCTCTGCTTGGTCATGAATGCCTGTTTGAATGTACTCATTGCCTACATTCTCTGGCAGAACACAATACTCAGTAGAGAGCTTCCTTACTGTGCTTGTTTATGAATCAAGCACTTTGTTCATTTAGTAGAATTTAATATTCTTAATGTGCACTTTGATTCTTTATGCCTTTATCTTTGAATTTCTGGGGAGTTTCCTTCTTTGGGGAACATTAGCTTTCCAGTGGATATCATTTCTGTTCTGCCTGGGGTATTCTGTTTCATCTTGTTCAAGTGTTGCTTTTGTTCAAATAGTCTTTTTGACTTAGAGGTTTTTTTTAATCAATCTTTTTGCTCATTTTAAAAAAATCTCTTGCAGGGGGTATGAATTAACTTTTTTCTTTCCTGTCTCTCTTCTAGTGATTTTGAGTTAATCTTGGTCACACGTGCTAAGCTTCTGTCTCACTGGTGCTTTTCCGAATTCTCCTCTTTGATTAGTATATGGAATTGAAAGTCTTGATAACAAAGAGGAGGATGAACATTCAAGTAGCCTTGTATTTTTGAAGTAGTCATTATTTTACTCTATAGTGAACTGAATATAATGGGAACAAAGCTATTAGTAAGACTAAATACTTCAGATATTAAGATGAGTCCAAATAATGCAAGCATATTATCATTGGACCTTGGTGTTTATCTTTACTATCATTCCATACAAATCTGTATCTTTCTTCCAGTGGAGCACTAGAAACTGTAGCTGCTTGAATGGCTATTCCTAATAACCCCTATTATTTGAAAATCTGGACTCTTTGCACTCAGATATTGGAAAAATTATTTTTTAAAATATTTTATTTATTTATTCATGAGAGACAGAGAGAGAGGGAGAGAGAGAGAGAGAGAGAGAGAGAGAGAGAGAGAGAGGCAGAGACACAGGCAGAAGGAGAAGCAGGCTCCATGCTGGGAGCCTGACCTGGGACTCGATCCTGGGTCTTCAGGATCACGCCCTGGGCTGAAGGTGGCGCCAAACCACAGAGCCACCCAGGCTGCCTGGAAAAAGTATTTTTTATCAGTTATATTAGCCTTGTATTGCCTGTTGAGTAATATAAATTACATACAAGACAGGTAGGGGGCAGAGGGGGAAACAAAATCCTGAATGAATTTGTTCCATGGGCTCAGTGCCATTTAAACATTATTCAAAGAAATAAAAAATTAAGCAACATATTTTCTAGGAAATTCCAGGGTATGCTGTGGAGCCATAAAATATCAGAGCTACTTTTACAGATATGAAAATTAATTAATTAATTAATTAATTTATTTATTTATCAGTTTATGCCCTTGATTTATTTTTAAAATGAACATAATAGTACTGATATCATTCATTTTTTTATTTTTTAATTTTAATTTTATTTTTTATTGCAGTTCGATTTGCTAACATATAGTATAACACCCAGCGCTCATCCCATCAAGTGCCCTCCTCAGTGCCCGTTACCCAGTTACCCTATCTCCACCGCCTGTCTCCCCTTCCGCTACCCTTTGTTCGTTTCCAAGCATTAGAAGTCTCTCATGTTTTGTCACCCTCTCTAATTTTTCCCACTCATTTTCCCTCCTTTCCCTTAAAATCCCTTTCACTATTTCTTATATTCCTCATATGAGTGAAACCATATGATGATTGTCCTCTGATTGACTTACTTCACTCAGTATAATACCTTCCAGTTCCATCCACATTGAAGCAAATGGTGGGTATTCATCCTTTCTAATGGTTGAGTAATATTGCATTATATATATATATATATATATATATATATATATATATATATATATCTGTAAGAAGTAAAGTGATGGGATTCAGATCAACCAGTAAGAAAGTTGCCAATCTAGCATATTTTCCAGGCCTTCAGACTTCAAGTCCAGGATTCCTTTAGTTTTCCAGGGCATCTGACCTGTGCATTCACTCAAGCCCCATTGTGCAGAAGGCACTTGGTTTAATGCTCTGCTGTCACTGCCTTGAAATTCTTTATACTTAATTCATTTTGAAAAATGAATTCCTGCATTTTCATTTGCCCTGGTTTCCTAAAATTATATGACTGGTCTGGAGTCTTGGTGTATTGCTTAATAAAGTGAGACATTATGTTTATTGTTCTATTTGCCCAAATTACTTACTAGATGGTTTTGTTTTTGAGAATATCTGGTATGTTTAGCTAAGAGAGTTAGAGTATGGTGTGCCATGTGGAAATTGGTTAGATTCCTCTGAAATGAATTAGGAGTTTCCTTAACGAGGGAAATAGGAAAGAAAAAGAAAGTTTATTGAGAATCGGTCTTGTGCTAGGTTCTATGCTAATCTTTACCCATATAATTTTTTTTTATTCCCACAAGAACACTGAACATAGCAGCTCTCCGACCTGCCCTATTTATGGGATTTTGTCCTGTACCAGAGCATTTGCTAAAGTCTGTTGCACGATGGATGTTGGTTTCCAGTTTTCCAATCTCTGCTTTTTTCTGAGGCCATCTTACAAGTGTTCTCTCTCCAATTATTACTCCTCTCATCTCTGGAGATTTACATAATAAAAGCAGCTGCCCCCAGTTTTGATGCCATGATACACCTAATGAATCAGAATCTTCATGTATACCAGGCTTGTCAGATATTTTGTGGTTACTCCTTCTATTAATTCTGGTGTGTCTTCCTGGTTAAGAACCACAGGTAGAGTTTAACTCTTTCATTTTGTAAATGAGGAAAAAAAACTAAAATGAATTGAATGACTTACATAAGGTCAATCAGCTTGTCAGTGGAGGAGTTGGAATTTAAATGTTGATTTTCTGATTCCTAATCAAATGTCTCTTTCAAAACATTGTGCTATATTCCTGGATGTCCTATTTGTCACCACTCTGATAATACACACATCACATGAAAACACTCAGCCACTCCATATATTAAGGCAGTGCTTCTCAAACTTCTGTGTGTATAAGAATCACCTGGGAATCTTTTTAAACTATAGATTCTGATTCTATAATTTGGAGCAGGGCCTAAGAGTCTACATTTCTAAAAAGCTCCTAAATTATGCCAATTTTGCTGGGCTATGGGTTATATTTTGAGTATTTATAAGGCATTTTCTATAGCTTGGTTTAAGCAGGTCAAATTTCTGACATAAATCTCTAAGCACATTGCATTGTTAATAATGATAATAATAATGATTGCTAACATTTATTGAGAAATCTGTTAAATATTCTACATACACTATATAACTTAATCCTTCTAAAAATTCTATGAGGTAGGTACTATATTGACCCTTATTTTTTTTTTTAAAGATTTTATTTATTTATTTATGAGGACACACACACAATGAGAGAGAGAGAGAGAGGCGGGCAGAGACACAGGCAGAGGGAGAAGCAGGCTCTAGGCAGTGAGCCTGACGTGGGACCCGATCCCCGGTCTCCAGGATCAGGCCCTGGGCCGAAGGCAGCGTTAAACTGCTGAGCCACCCAGGCTGCCCTATTGACCCTTATTTTATAGATGAGGACATTGAAGCTCAGAGAGATATAAGTAATTTTCCCGATTATACACTAGTGAGTGACAGCTAAGATGCAAACTCTATTTTCAGAATTCAACCTCATAATCACAAAAGCTCTCTCTTTTCTTTGCAAAATGCAAATATTTAGAAAGGTTAAGGGAAAAGGAAGAAGAGATAAAGAAAGGAAGTAATATTTAGTAAGACTCTGGTATGTACCAGAGGCAGTGCTAGTTCATTTTCAATATTATCTCACTCATTCTTCAAAAGTACCATGGAAACTGGGCATTATCATCATCCTTCTAAGGATGAGAAAATCAGGGATTAACGGTATAAGTCATTTGTCCAAAAACACATACTCATATGGTTAGTAAATCGTGGGGTTGAGAATTGAACACAAAATTCAAGTTAAATCTATTAAATAATTCTGCTTCTTGCTGGAATAAGTTCAGTGAAAGTTGGATTTCTAACTTTTAGAAAGTAAATCAAGACTCTTTAGGGCTCAAAAGATCATTATAGTGTCTTTGGTTTTGTTCCTACTTCTTTGAAGAATATTAGTGTGTTGCTTCATTCTAAGGTAGTCTAGAATGGTATAGTAGACATTGTTAACACTCACCCAAATCCAGTCCTGTTCTCCTCTAACTGTAAGACCATACTTCCCAGATTCCTCATGGTAGTAGGGTCACATTTCCATTTCTGGTCAAATGGCTAAGCAGACAATGTTATATGTTACTTCTAAATTGAAACGTCTACACATAGTGCACAATTCTCCAGGTCTCACTTCTCTTCCTCGGCTCTTATGGAAATATCTGTTAAAACGATTGAGTCAAATTATTGTAGGAATTAACATGGAGAACAACCATCCTGGAGAGTTGCCCTGATCCAGATTGGATTTTGTGGGAATGAGAACTACACATTTTCTTTGTTAGCCTATTAAGATTTGTTTGTTACTGCAATATCAACCTATCCTAATCTGATCAGTATAGGTGGCATGGCATGCTAAATGAGCACCATCAGGGATGCCTGGGTGGCTCGGTGGTTGAGTGTCTGCCTTCAGCCCAGGTCATGATCCTGGTGACCTGGGATTGAGTCCCATGTCAGGCTCCCTGCATGGAGCCTGCTTCTCCCTCTGCCTGTGTCTCTGCCTCTCTGTGTGTCTCATGAATAAATAAATAAAATCTTAAAAAAAGCACCAGCAGTCTATGATCCTTACTATTGTCACATTATGACATCTAGAATTATTTCCCTTGTTAGTAATAAGGGAAAATGTATCCAGTTCTTGTAATTATGGATGGTTGCTTTTGTGTACAATGCACCTAGCTTAAGTTAAAAAATTTCCAAAATGAGAAAGCACGACAATGTCTAAGTATACACTGATTTCCTTTCACTGCTGGACATGAAAGAATACAAAAACTGTGACACTTTTAATGTAAGACTTTTCTAGCCAATGAAAGCTGAAGGACCACATCTATACATTTTGAAAATCACTTTATTTTTGATGGAAATATTTGTAGAAAGGATTACTCATCCTCCGAATTTATAGTCTACTGAGTATAACTCCAATTTAGGTAATGAGACTAAGTCCTCATTATGAACATGCATATTCCATGATCTATGTTACATAGTCATGCTCACAGAAGCTGTTAAGATGTAACTGTTAACAAGTAGAATTATATGTGTGTGCACACACATATATACACATGCACATATAAAGGTAAATATGTAAATACATCTCTGTAACTTCAATGTTTTCCCCATAACTTTGGAAATTGTGTGAAAAAACTATTTTCAAATATTCTTACTAAGTGTGATATGGTATAAAATATATGTGCACGTCCACAGATGTGTGTACTTGTATGTGTGAGTACATATTTTTTCCTTTCATTTTCACAATTATGTTGAAATATTTTATCCAAATTATGTTATTTACTGTGGGGTGGAATGAAATGTCACTATTGGGCAATATTATAACGCTCTGACTTTTCATATAATTTAATATTGGCTCAAATTAAACTTAATTTATAATAAAGGACATAGTGTTGTTCATATCTCCCTAAGCCTATGTTGGAATATGTGAAAATAGTTAAAATGATGTATTAAAATACTGACGGTATACTTTGGTTTCACTTTCATTACTGAATATGATGTGACTCAAAGCTATGATATTTCCTATGTATCAAAAATTTTGTCAGTGGAAACTGAAAGCCAACAGTGTAGATTTTTTAAATGATAGCTCAATTTGAAAAGACAAGGAAATAACCACGACTTGAATTTGCTTCCACACAAAAGCTTTTCTAGTACTTTACTATAGGATTGCTTATCACACTGCCAACCAAAAGAAACCACATATACTTTGAGGGATTTGGTGAAGCCATGTGCTCTGAAAAATGTTGAACTGGATTGCGAGTTAGAGAAAACAAAGAAAATACAGGCAGTGTTTCTGACAAATCCATGAACTCTGTAATTGATAACTTTTCTTCTAATATTTTGAAATGGGACATTAAGACATAGGCAGCTAAAATGTTTACTCCAGCAAGAACTGGAACTGGATAGCACCATTCACTTCTCTCAGTATAGACTGCATCTGTTATTTATATGTTATAAGCATTTTAATGCCATAAAAGAATCCCTGTTTTAAGAACCCCTTTTCGAGATTCAAATGTTGTTGATGTCTTTAAAATGGAAAGATACTGGCCAAGCAAAACTTCAATAGGGAAAAAAAAATCTTGGTAGTCTTTTATACAGCTGGAATATCTGCTAGTCTTGACCATACACCAGGTTTACCAAAGCACTATAGACTGGGTGATTTATAAATAACAGAAGTTTATTTCTCACAGCTCTAGAGACTGGGAATTCCAAGGTCAAGATGTCAGCAGATTCTGTGTCAGGTGAGGTTTGGTGTCTGGTGACAGCCTGCTACCCGGTTCATAGATAGATATCTCACTGCTTACTCTCATGGCAGAAGGTGCATGGAGTGTCTTTTATAAGGGCCCTAATCACATCAGGAGGGCTCTGCTCTCATGATCTAATCGCCTCTGAGTGGCCCCATCTCCAGATACCATCAAATTGGAGATTAGATTTCAACATAGGAATTTCGGAGGGGCACAAATATTCACGTTAAAGTAAGCCCAATCTCTGTATACCTGGTCATATATAGGCTAAATTGGCATCTTTGTGGTGTTCCCCATAGACTAGCATCAGGAGACTTATCCCCTTCTGCACACTTTTTGTTTGGCTTGGTTTTGGTTTTGGTTTTCTTTTGTTTTGCTGGACCTATGGTATTATAGAATTTGTCAACTTCCTGAAACCCTAAATCCTGAATCACTATTTTTTTCCCCAAGAGTCTTTGTGGAGAAATGCAAACAGAATTTGAAATTTTTACAACATAGGATTTTACTGGCTTCCTACATAACAAGTCCTAACACACTTGTTGAAATATATGAAGAAATTCAATTAATTTATTTACTTGTTTGTTTATTTTTCACTTATAGAATGATAGTTTGGCTTATTTGATGATTTTTGGCCATAGGATTAAGAGAAATCTTTTCATTCATGGTCCTGCAAATGCCATTATGGTTGCCATGGAAAAATTTACAAGTTTTATTGTTGTCTTTTTTTTTTTTTTTTTTTGCCAAACTTTCTGTTCTGTAAGAGGGGATTACAAACAGGCAAGTCTACAAACTTGGGCAAACTCCTTCTTCTGGGTGGAGAAGCTTGATCAAGTTTTTTAGATGCAGAAATTTGAACATATCTGAAATCATTACTGACTTCTTTAAAGTTCCTGCTCAGAAGATGTTGAAATTGAAGCATTGATTAAAAATTCTCCCTTAATAAAATGGACCTTATCAACAAAGTAAATTCTGACAAAAGATGGCTTTATTTGTTTGAGAACAAAAGACGTACTGGGACATAACTTTAATTGGAAGAATCTTGTAAGATTCTGAGGCTCTTTTGACACGTTCACTTTCATCTGGCAAAACTGAGTGATTTAATTTGTTATTCTACATAATTTTGTGAGTCAGAGTTTTCAACACTTGTGACCATCAAAGTCATTTGGTGACTCAAACTGCATGTGTTATCATCTAAATTTTAAACTCCTATTTGAAACAGATGTTCTCACTGAAATTTACTTTTGAGCAAAATTAAGTTTTGCTTTTTTTATATTCAAAATTTTAATGTTTTCATGAGTGAAAGAGAAGCAGTTTCCCCACTGAGCAGGGAGCCTGATGTGGGGCTCAATCCCAGAATCCTGAGATCATGACCTAAGCCAAAGACAGATGCTTAAACAACTGAGCCACTCAGATACCCCAAGTTGAATTGTTTTTTAAAATAATTTTTATTTATGCAATTGTTCCACATTTAGAAATTTAACCTGAGGAAATAATGAGGAAACAGTACAGAAATTTAAGTATCAAGATGTTTATCATAGTATTATTTATAAAAATTAAAAATTAAAAGCAACCTAAATTCACAACATTAGAGGAATGTTTAAAAACTTATGCAATATTAAGGTGTCTGGGTGGCTCAGTCAATTAAGAGTCTAACTCTTGATTTTGGTTCAGGTCATGATCTTGGGGGCATGAGATTGAGCTCCATGCTGGGCTGGGAGCCTGCTTCAGATTCTCTTTCTCCTTCTCCTTCTGCTCCTCTCTCTCTTTCTCTAACAAAGAAAAAAATTATGGAATGTCTATATGGTAGCATATTACATAGCCATTTAATATTATATTAAATTTTTTAATAACATAAGAAAATACTTATGGTAAACTCTTAAAATAATACAAAAATGATGTAATACATTTTAAATATGTAAAATTTATAGAAATCTTTTTTAAAGATTTTATTTATTTATTCATGAGAGACACAGAAAGAGGCAGAGACACAGGTAGAGGGAGAAGAAGCAGGCTCCATGCAGGGAGCCCAATGTGGGACTCAAACCTGGAACTCCGGGATTATGCCCTGATCTGAAGGGAGGTGCTCAACTGCTGAACCACCCAGGTGTCTCTTACAGAAATATTGTAAAGATGTTTGCATGCATCTGAAATGCAGCAGTGAATATCTCAATGGTAGGTTATGAAAAGACTATTTCCTTTTCTTTATACATTTTTTAAAAGTTTATAAAATGAGTATACATTATTTTTGTAATCAATGTGGAAAACATTAAAAAGAAAAATATCCATACAAAAGGGTTTGGCATAGCAATCTTCTTGTAACATATACAATATTTTGAAAATTTCTTCAGTTAAAGAAATAATGAGCTATGAAGAAATAATAATTCTGAAGATAAATTTTATTCATCCTTCAGCATTAAGCAGTCATTTAGACACTGAAGCGTCAAACACCAATGTTTTTTCTGGATTTTGTGATGGACATATATGAAATTCTGGTTTTCAAGAGCTGTACATTAACAATGAACACACAGAACTCATAGATTTTTGTTTGCTTATTTTCAATACAGGTTTAGGATGTTTTGGAATTCAAACTTCTGAAATAATATGCAGTCAATTGCCACTGAAATATGGAAAGAAAAGTATGGCATGTATCTATTTTTAAATCACTGCAATTCTTCCTGGAGCATTTCCACTGAAAGCACAAAGGATATAGAAATCTAAGTTAAGCACATTTGGGAATACAGAAGAATCTCAAGCAACATAGTCTCTCATCAGTTAGATGTGTTCAGATAGGTAGGTAGAATTTTGCCTATGGCTATATGAGCTGTTTTGCCCCAGAGACATCAATTTCAATTCTCTCTTTGGGATTCATTGGTGTACAAAGTTCTTCAGAGTATTCTTTTTCTCACTAGAAATACTTTTTCTCCTTTACCTACCCCACCTTCTTATCCCTCAAGAATCTAAGCCATTTATTTGGAATTTTCATAAAACTTGATAGTGAAAAGAGTCCAAAAACTATTGTGGAAGAGACTATATCACAAAACTATGGAGACACTTATTTTGCTATTTAAATTTAGAGGGTGGAGGGATGCCTGGGTGGCTCAGCGACTGAGCGTCTGCCTTTGACTCACGGTATGATCCTGAGGTCCTGTGATCGAGTCCCATACTGGGCTCCCCACAGGAGGCCTGCTTCTCCCTCTGCCTGTGTCTCAGCCTCGCTCTGTATGTCTCTCATGAATAAATAAATAAAATCTTTAAAATAAATAAAGTGAGTCATATATATGTCAGATGATACATTTTCACACTCTAAATTTATTTATTATTTTAAAGATTTTATTTATTTATGAGAGAGAGAGAGAGAGAGAGAGAGAGAGAGAGAGAGAGAGAGAAAGGCAGAGACACAGGCAAAGGGAGAAGCAGGCTCCATCCTGGGTCTCCAGGATCTCACCCTGGGCTGAAGGAAGTGCTAAACCGCTGAGCCATGGGGACTGCCCCTATATGGCTCACTTTAAAGAAAACTTAATTGATGGATGGTGAGCACAGTGATATATTAAAATTTAATAAAAGACATGAAAAAAGAATTAATTTTTAAAAAGATTTTATTTATGTATTTATTCATGAAAGACAGAGAGAGGTGAGACACAGGCACAGAAAGAAGCAGGCTCCATGCAGGGAGCCCAATGTGGGACTAGATCCCAGGACTCCAGGATCATGCCCTGGGCCAAAGGCAGGTGTCCAACCACTGAGCCACCCAGGGATCCTGAAAAAAGAATTAATTTAAACAAATATCATGATAGTGTTGTCAGTGATTGACTTCAGCTCTTCAGATTCAGTTTCAATGTTAAAAATAACTTTGTCCTTCCAAAAACCTGAGCTTGTAGTATTATGGATCACTATTGAATGCCAGTGGTACTTTGGTTATTATTATAAACAAATAAGGAAACAGAACTATAAGGTATATGATTTGTTTGATGTTTATGTGAGGTTCAAAAAGTCAGGCAGGATGTGGCAGGGCCTACTGACCAGAGTGTAGTGTTATAGCAATTGATTGTGGCCAGGACAGGGAGGAGTAGGCCATGTGTCTGTGTGGAAGTGGGTGAGTGTGTTGGAGATAGGTAGGGGGTGAAGTTCATTGTCTAAGGGAATTCAACTAGGACATTAGCATCAAATGAAAATCATTCTATCATTTCTTAGAAAAGGTTCTCTCCTGAGGAAATTGCTGGGGAAGCAAGTCACTGAAGAGTCTAACTACACAGTCAGATCTACAGAAGTGGTAACTAAACCATGGAGGCAAAGGAGCCAAGAACTAGGAATACCAAGACAACAGGATGAAAAGTCAAGTACAATCACTCAAAAGTCATGTCACAGTAAGTTATACTATGGAGAGGGGGAGGGATGAGATTCAAGGATAGAGTAGAATAGTTCTGTCATGGACTGAAATTTGTCTCTTTAAAATTCCAATTTTGAGGGACACCTGGGTGGCTCAGTGGTTGAGTGTCTGCCTTCAGCTCAGAGTGTGATCCTGGGATTTGGGATTGAGTCCCGCACCGGGCTCCCTGTGAAGAGCCTGCTTCTCCCTCTGCCTGTGTCTCTGCCTCTCTCTGTGTGTCTCTCATGAATAAATAAAATCTCTTTTTAAAATTTCCTATTTTGAAGCCCTAAACCCCATTGTGACTATTTTTGGTGATAGGTTTTCAAGGAGGTAATTAAGGTTAAATGAGGTCATAAAAAAAAATAAATGAGGTCATAAAGATGGAGCCTTAATCTGATAGGACTGATGGTCTTTTAAGAAGGGGAATAGACACTAAAGATCTTTTTCTCTCTCTGTGCAGAGGAATGGCCATGTGACGATGTAGTGAGAGATGGCCTCCTACAAGCCAGGAAGAGAGCTCTCAGCAGAAATCAACCCTGTTGATACCTTGATCCTGGACACCCAGCCACTAGAGTGTAAAACAATATATTTCTGTTGTTTAAGCCACCCAGTCTGTGATATTGTGTTATGGCAGCCTGAGCAGACTGCTCGATGAACCAGAGTAGCTGGAGAGGAGCTAAAGAGATAACAGATTCTGTTGGTGAACTCATCTGGAATGCTGAGCTGGGGGCTCTTACTCCTGCCTCTACTGGTTTATTAGGACTAAGGTGCCTTAAGGCCATATTAAGTGGGTTCAGACAGCCAGTTTCTTAGTATTAGTATTCTTCTAACTTTGAGAACTGAGCACTTTTATTTTTTTAATTTTTTTTAACTAAGCACTATTAAAGTAAGTTTTTATTTATTATATTTAAAGTGACTTTATAATAGATCTAAAGGTAAAAACAGATATAGGGATGGAGATTAAAGCAAAAGTAGATGTGAAAATGGAGAAGAGAAAATATTGTTTGTGTGTCAAACAGATAGAAAGCAGCACTAGAGAACCTGTATAATGAGCCCCATAAGAATGAGATATTATAAAGAATGACAGAAATCATTTTCTAAAGAATAGTTTTGAAATAGTTCTACTAAATGAAATTGGCACTCTAAGGAGAAGAAAAGACAATTAGTAAAGGGAAAAATTTTCCTTCCCTCCATAGATACGGAGACACAAAGAACTCTGTTAGAACAGCAATTACAGCAATTCTTCCCAGAACATCAGTTTTATGATTTACCAGAACCCATTCTGACCCTTAGAGGAAAGATTAACACCTTCTGTGATATCAGGAATTGATAATTCAGGGCTAAATGAATATATACTCTATGTAGAAAATGAGTGGGTAGGAAGAATAAAGATGCTAAGGGTTCTGGCAATCTCAAAGTCATGAACATAATTCAAAGATAATACATACCGTCTTTTGTATTTGAAGATAGTATTTGTGGCCCATTTATTAGGAGAAGTGTTGTTCCCCTCCTAGACAAGAGGGCACTGTTTTGAGCCCTTCATATTCCCCTGTGTACATGCATTTGCTTAGTGGCTAATAAGGGATGTAGCCTGTGATAAGGGAAAACAGATTTTCTCTCTTGTTACCAAACAGCTTATAAAGGAACAAATTGGCAGTCTGTGCTCTAGTTTACATTACGTGACTAGTCCAGATTAAGCGATAGAAAGTCCACTAGTAGGTGTATTTAGTAATATCATATTTATAATTAAACATTATTGTAATATTTTACCATATCAGCTTTTCCTTCTCAGCCATGAATTTCTTTTAAGAACACAGAAACTATGTATTGAATAATTAATACACTTGACTAAAATTTCTTTCATCTGCATGATTTAATAAATCACCATCCTAATTTCTTAGGCTTTTCCAGCTAATGCTTTTTTTCTTGGTATTATTCACAACTTAAATAAATGTGTATATTCTATTTTCCATGCTCCTAAAAATAAATTGCCACCTTCTTATTAATTAGAAAGAAAAAATGATATTGCTTTGTTTACCACTTCTACTATGCATAGTGCCAGCAAGGCATAAAACCCAAACAGGAAGAGATAGACCATAATATACATGGTCTAAGTTTGTACCACTATGAAATAACATATTACTCTAGGAATAAGGCAAGAAAAATAAATCGTCATCACTTTCACCTCTAGGCTTTTGTGTTGAAATAGACCAGATGTTTCTACAATCAGCGGAAATAAGAAGTTCCATAATAAGAAATATTCAAATTTACTAAGGCTAGTCAAGGACTTAGGGCCAGGCAAGTTTCAGACTTAATTCCTTAACATTATTTGAAAGTAGGAAGCAGTGTACAAGGCAGAGTATTTCTGAGCACTGTCTTATGTATCAGGTAGTTTTAAGACTAGGGTTTTAAATATAAGTTCTTTATTCTGCAGCCTGTAAACATTTTGCTATTTACTTTGCATAAGAGTGTATATTGCTTTAGAACTCTTCTCATATTTTACATTTGTTACATGCAGAAGGTAAGATGACCTCCTAAGGACCTTTGCCCAAAAAACTAAAGACAATTGAAGAGGACTTATCTGACAAGAAACAAAACAGGATATCCTCCAGAAGGCTAGTTGTTTGGGTCCAGGCAAGGTAGCTAGAGAGGACCCTGTGATTACACTGGACCTACCCAGATAATCCAGGATAATCTCCTATCTCAAGGTTCTTACCAGTAATCAAATCTGCAGTCTCTCATGCCATGTAAGGTAGCATATACGCAGGTTCCAGGTATTAAGATGTGGACCATTATTATGCCAACTACATTAACCTTGACTAATTTTTAGGAGAAGAAAGAAAAAGGGTTAATAATAAATAGCGAAATTTTCCTTCTTGTAATAGTAGTTAAATATTGAAATCTCACATGGTGTTTCCTATGGATTAAGTATATTATGTTTGCTGCAGGTAGGAATGTAAATTGGTATAGTCACTATTATTATCATAATAACCAAGTCATGGAAGCAACTTAAGTGTTCATTGATGGATGAATGGATAAACAAAAAGTGACATATATATATATATATATGCTATATATAATATGCTATATGTATATAATTGAATATTATTCAACCATAAAAAATAAGGAAATGTTACCATTTGCAACAACCTGGATGGACCTTAATGGCATTATGCTAAGTGAAATAAGTCAGACAGAGAAAGACAAATACTGTATGATCTTACTTATACGTGGAACTAAAAACACTGAACTCATGGAGAAAGAGATCAAAATGGTAATGGCCAGAGGCTGATGGGTGGGGTAAATGGGGAGATACTGCTCAAAGGGCACAAAATTCCAGGTTTAAAATGAATAGGTTCCAGGGATTTAATGTATAGTATGGTAGCTATAGTTAATACTGTATTGATATACTTGAAAGTTGCTATGGAGGTAAGGCTTTAATATTCTTACAGTAACAACAACAACAACAACAACAACAAAATGGTAATTAATTAATATGTTAGCTAACCTTATTGTGGTAAATATTTCACCAAATTTACATATTTTAAATCATCACATTGTACACCTTAAACTTGTACCATGTCATATGTCAATTATATCTCAATAAAGCTGAAGGGACAAAAATGAATGTAGTGCTTGGGTTAGAGATAATGTGCTCTTATAAATCTTTAATACCAGAATAAAAAGGATATAGGGAAGGCTGGAATAAATTCATAAAAATTTCTTTCATAAAATTCTAAAACATAAAAAAAAATTAATGTAGTGTATCAGGAAAGATTAGTTTGAGAAATAAACTGATCATCCTAGGAGCTACACTCTCTGGGCATTATCTGAAGGGTTGGTGGGATTGATTTGCAAGGAAACTATTTTCATAAAGCATCAGGAAGTATCCTGGATGGGACTCATTAATAGCAAAAAGAAAATTGGGGCAAATAAGCCTTGTCCAAGAGATGACAGTTTCATATGGGAAGAACGATTTTGTCACTTTTATTTGTCTCATTGTCTAATCCTCATGTTCTCCTACCAGAGTCCTAAGGATAAGAGCTGCAATAAATTCTTAAAAGTCGTCTTCAATAACTCTCTGTAGGACTTAGAATAAGTAATGTGATAGATATGTTCTTCATTTGTGGTCACTATTAGAATACAAAATGTGCACAGCATGCTGAAAAACAAACCACACCAGTCTGCAGAGGGCATGAAGAAGAAGGCAAAGAGGACGTTGTCCATTTGAGCACTTGTAATGGCACTTAGGAACCAGAGAAAGAAAGTGACAGAATATATTCAAGAAGATTTCCTTCTCGCGGATTATGGTCTAGAGGGTATCTAAAAGGAATATGGTAGACACCATGTAATAATCAAGCAATTGCACATGTTCAAATTCATGTAGTATGTTCCTTAGGGACTCACTGAATTGGAGCAAGTTGAAGGGAGCAGGAGTTCCAGCAACTCTACTAGTGCTAGCAAGGCCAGAGAAATACTGTTACTGTTATTGTGCCCTGATTATGATGCTGGGTTAGTATGGCCTGGGAGCACATGAGTTGTAAAAGCTTTATTAATTTTATGAAATGACAAACATTAAAACAAGGTTCTAGTTCTGAATATGATATGAACTTACTACATGATCTTGGACATGCTACTTACTCTCATTGGGCTTGTTTATTCATTTGTAATATGAAGGATTTGAACTAGATCATCTGAGTTCCCTCAACTCTAAACTATGATATGTAAGTCAGGAGTTTAATGCATTCAGTAATACAGACTAATTGTTAACAAAGCATTGCCAAATACAAACTCTCTAAAAATAGGTTAGAATGACTTACAATAACTTATACACACACACACATAGCATTATCAAGGGGACTTACATAGGTGGAAAACAGAGACATCTCAAAAACATAATGTTGAGTGTAAAAACACAAGGTATATATGATAAAATTACCTTATGTAAATTTAAAAATCACACAAAAATATCATTATAAGTACACATATAAATAGTAAAAGCCTGAAATCACATGCAGGAATAATATTTACATAACTTAGGGATGATGAGACCTTTAGAAGTTGGTTACTGGGACAGGAGTGAGACTTTATTTATTTTTAAAGATTTTATTTATTTGAGATAGAATATGAGCACACATGAGCAGAGGAAGGGGGAGAGGGAAAAGGAGAAGCAGGTTATCCACTGAGCAGAGAGCCCAATGCAGGGCTTGATCCTAGGAACTTGGGATCATGACCTGAGCCGAAGGCAGATGCTTAACCAACTGAGCCACCCAGGTGCCCCAGGGAGTGAGACTTTAGATATATCTGTAATATTGAGTTCTGTTTGAAGAAGGAATTAAAATAAAATGTGAAGGTTTTTTTTTTAGTATTTTATTTATTTATTCATGAGAGACACAGAGAGGCAGAGACATAGGCAGAGGGAGAAGCAGGCTTCCTGCAAGGAGCCCGATGTGGGACTCCATCCCAGGACCCCAGGATCATGCCCTGAGCCAAAGGCAGATGCTCAACCACTGAACCACCCAGGCATCCCAAAATATAGCAAAGTTTAATACTGAAAATTGTAATGTAAAAATATTAATACTATAAATGTAATTTTTGACTATTTAAGATATTTTATATAGAAAACAATATTCTTTAAAAAAACAAACGACTGGGGGTACCTGGTGGCTCAATCAGTTGTGTGTCTGCCTTCAGCTCAGGTCAAAGTCCTGGATTGAGTCCTCTATCAGGCTCCCTGTTCAACGGGGAGTTTTTCTCCCTTTGTCCCTCACCCTGCTTGTGTTCTCTCCCTCTCTCTCAAACAAATGGATAAACTCTTAAACAAAACAAAACAAAACAAAAACAAATGACTCTTAATGGTATACACCAAAAAGGGATTGGCAAGCTACAGCTCGCAGGGCAAGTTCAGTCAAGGATTTGTTTTTGTGTGACCTTTGAGCTAAGAACGGTTTTTATATTTTAAAAGGGTTGTGAAAAACAAAATGAAACAAAACAAAAAGTGACAGAAAACTTATAAGGCTCACAAAAACTAAAATATTTATCATCCGGAAGAAAGAGTTTGCTAACCTCTGCTATCTAAATTTTTTTTCATAGATTTTATTTATTTATTTATGAAAGACACACACAGAGAGAGAAGCAGGCTCCATGCAGGGAGCCCAGCGTGGGACTCAATCCCAGGTCTCCAGGATCATGCCTAGGCCGAAGGCAGGCGCTAAGCCGCTGAGCCACCCAGGGATTCCCTCTGCTATCTACAATTTTAGTTGTGGGTGTCTCCGAATAACCGAATAGGGTTATTGGAAAGTTTGATTTTTTTTTTCTCTTTCTGCTTTTGCATTTTTTCCTAAGTTTTCATTAGTGCTGTCATTATGAGGGAAATAAAAAGTTAAAGTGATTTTTAAAGAAGGCTTAAAAAAGTGTGCTCCCTTATCAAATTGAACATTTGTTTTGCTATCTGATTCAAACCCTTAGTTCCATAAAATCTTTCTTTTGCAATTATTATAAAGGCAAACTTTAGTTCCAAATCCATTTTGATCATCAGAAATTCTGAATTAAAGATTTCCAGGTGAATGAGGTGTTAATCCTTCTGATAAGAATGATAGTGCAAAAATCTATCTGAGACAAGTATAATTTTTTTTAGGACACTGGAGGTAGGCACCCTAACCTCTTTAGATCTCCCTGATTCTGTGTTGCTGAGTTTTACCTCCATCGAAAATTTTTAAGAATTTCTTATTTTGCGTTACTGACGCATTGTGAGATAGTGTTAGAATTTGCAACTATTGATTTAACTAAATGTTTTAATTTGCTTCCCTATGCAAAGAATCTAAAATAGAGTCATGTGACTTTTTTTAATAAATGTTTTTGTTAGCTGCATTCCCATATCTGTGAAACACGTTGCAACTTGGAGCAGTGTTTTGTATACAACACAATTAACTTCCTGTAGATTATGTACACATATTTAGTTAAAAAAAGATTTGAACAAATGCGTACTACCCTTTCCCAGAACTTTCCAAGGGTGTATGAATTTCCTGTAAACCAGTATCTGAAATATGAAGGCAGCGAGAAATTCTTTGCCATGAAAAGCTCTGCAAAATTCTATAGGGAAGAGTGTGGCCTATAGCAGAAGAAAAGTAGAGTGTGGTGCAAGTACTGCCTTAAAACTATATTTTCAATGTGGGTATCTCAAACAGGCTACTTTATAAGCATAATGCATTTTAAATATTCCAAAATCTCAAAGATAAGCATATCTAGCTACACAAAGTCCTAGCACATAGCACTTTTCTGAAAAGTACATGTTATTGTAGATTGTAATTTTATAGATTCTGGTTCTGAGGCTTGGGGCATATTCATGTGGGAAATGGAATGAATGAATAAAGAGAGTTGCAAAATGCCAAATGGCTTACTCTTTCATTGATTCATTTGTTACTACCCCATATAATATCTTCATGCCTCAGTGAAAGAATAGATTCGATAGAATTTATTTTTTACCTAGTAAATAAAAATATTAATGCATACATACTGGTGCAGACTCAAGATTCTCTTCATAGAACACAAAGCTTTAAGTGTATTTCCCCCCCTGAGTACCAATACCTTAGTTATTTTTCTACTTTTAATTAAATATATTTACTCATTTCCAGCCAGGTGTATCTTTTTCAAATTTTAGTCAGATGCCCCACTGCTTTGACGTGTCAGGCTTAGTTCCCACAGTCTTTTTATATACTAAATCAGTCAGGTTATGTTTTGCCACAATATATTATTATAAATTTTAAATAATAAGGGTTTCTTTATATTAGACGTAAATAAAAAATCCTGCTCACCCATTCCCTCTCTCCTTCTTTCCTTCCTTCCTTCTTCTCCCTTTATAAAATAAAAGACTCAATTTTTAAAAGATAGATAATAAAATTCTAATTCAAGGGTCAATCCAGGGCAAACACTGAATCTTAACTCTTCTGAAAGACACTATGATAAGCACCATTGTATTTCTGATAAGATGGCTTAGTCTTAGAAATCATCCATCTATTAATCAGTAGAATTTTAGAAATCTTTGAATGTCAGATTAAATACACACTGTAGATTTAAAATAACAGGGTGATAAATACGTGAGTATTCACTTCAACATTTATATGAACAGATTTCCATATAAGTCAAAGAAGAGATACGATATTTGTATGTGAGGGAGGGATACCATATAAAGCCATTTGATTTACTAAGATAGGAAATGATTCAATTATCAATTACTTAGTATCAAAACTTGCATTTTTTAAAACAATATTTATTTATTTATTTATTTGAGAGAGAGAGAGAGAGAGAGCAAGGGGAGAGCAGAGGGAAAGAATGTCTAGCAGACTCCACACAGAGCCGGACGTGGGGCTTGATCTCACGACCCATGAGATCATCATCTGAGCCAAAACCGAGAGTCTGAGGTGAGATACCCATGTGCCCCAAAACTTGCATTTTTAGCATAAAATATTTCTATCTGTATGGAAAAAGTGAATGGAAGGACATTAAATGTTAATAGTGGTTGTATCTAAGTGGCCAGATTTGGGGAGTTATTATTTTTCTTTTTCTCTGCTTGTTCTTCTAAATAGAAGACATTTTGCTTTTCAATAAAAAACAAGAGAACAGCAACAAGAGTCACTAAAAAACATATTTCCGTTTAAAACAATTATATGACTATGCCATAAAAATAAAGAACATAAGAAAAATAAAATACAATACCAAATACTGGATATCAAACACTGATCTAGGAGGATACATGTATCTATCTATATCTATATGATTAGGAGAACACTTCTCCCTTAAGCATAAACAAACACATGTGCACACACCCACTTGCCCAGATCAGTATTTAGTATCCCTGTTATATTTTATTTTTCTGTATATAGTCATATGACAGAGCAACAGAGAACCAGTCTTATCTGGGCTATTAAATAATACTTCCTGTGTGAGAAAATAAGAACACTTTATTTATTCTGGGTAGCTCAACTCTTGTTTTTTCCTTTGGGAAACATGGCCCACTGCAGTTTCTGAGCATTTTTTTTCCAGGTAGGTAAGTTATGTCATGCTGACTCTCTCCCCTCCATATATAGAATAATACTTCCCTTGTACCTATAGCACTCAATCAAGCTTTTTATGTAATTTGGAGGTTAATATTCCCAGTCAGTCTCTTTTTAGGAGTAAGTTAGAGGCTTAGGGAGCCCACTAAGGTACTAACCCGTTCTCGCAGTTATGCAGTAAGTAGCCTAAAAACATTAATGCACCTCCTTAACCACCTTGCTCACTTTCCAGGGAGAGACTTAGGCACAGGAGAGAATATGGCCAAATATATTTTGTTTTATTCATTGGGTTTATGGTGCTTATTACCCTCTGGGCACACATAAATACTCTACAAAAATCTGGTTTGGATAAAGTCAGCTTTGATCAAGAAAATGTTTGCTGATAAGGTTCAAAAACCACTTACACTTTTTTGTTAAGATCTGGCTCCTATATTTTGAAACCTCTACTGAGCTAAGAGATGAGGATTACAGAATGAGATAAAGGGTTTGTTCTTCAGCAACTAAAATGATTTTTTAAGGTCCAGGGCAAGTCCTTGATTTGAATCAAACAAACTTCTCAAATCCTACCAATGTGCCACTTCACATGATATCAAGAGGTTTCCTGTTGGGCTTGAAAGGTTGATCTGTATTTCACTATTCAGTGTCACTGAATATTGTCACAAAGCAATCAGTATAAAGGGTTATCTTCCAAAGTAAAAATAATTAAGTTCATTCTACATCACTGTTCTAACATAGATTCTTTTTCAAAATGCCCCCATTTTTTTGTTGTTTTTTTGTCACTAACCTGATAATATCTTAATGAGGCTAAGATGACCTACCTTTTCAATTCCTCATTTAATAACATCTTTACAATCTTATTTTATCCTTAAACTTTCCATACAATTGCTGATATTTTTCCTTCTTATAATTGTGTGCAAATACAGTCATAACAATTTGGTTTCTTTTTGTTAGCTGCCCATTACTGGAAATATCTGGAGTAGTTTTGCACAACATTCTTCGTTTTTATGTTTTCATGAAGTAATGTATAAGTGGCTTGAAACTCTGTATATCAATAAAGATTATTGTCTTTTTAATACCATGAGTGCACCAGTGTGGAACTGCTGCATACTTTGGTTTGTAGCTTAGGTGACTGAGTTATCTGCAAGGGGGTTGAACTAAAGACAGTCTACGGACATGAGTTGCTCTAATAAGGCAGCATTCAGTGAAGGGGGAGTTCAGAAAAAACTCCAGTTAAAGACATTTTTTCTTCCCTAAAAGAGAAAATATCTATCTCTCCAGTTTTTGCCTCCTTGAGTGAGTTTTAATAAAAGAGGTAGCATCATATAGCGGGGAAAAACACTAGGGGATAGAAGATTTGGTTTCTGGGCCAAGTTTTAGGATTGTACTAGCTCTAGGTGACTTTACACACAAAGTACTTAATATCTAGACCTTAACTTGCACATCTACAAAACAGGAAAGCTAATTTTAGACATCCCTATCTGACCTAATTTCTCTGAGGGTCAAATAAAGTAAGGTATGTGAAAGATTTTTGAAAACTGTAAAGGGGTGCTTGGGTGGCTCAGTTGGTTAAGCGTCTGACTCTTGATCTCAGCTCAGGCCTTTTTTTAAAAATGATTTTTAAAATGTATTTATTTGAGAGAGAGAGAGCATGAACAGGGGGAGAGTCAGAGGGAGAAGCAGACTCCCTGCCAAGCCAGGAGCCTGACAATGTAGGGCTCAGTCCCATGACCCTGGGATCATGACCTGAGCCAAAGGCAGACACCCAACTGACTGAGTGACCCAGGCACCCCTCAGCTCAGGTTTTGATTTCAGGGTCATGAGTTTAAGCCACACATGAGACTCCACACTGGGCATGGAGCCTACTTAAAAAAAGAAACAAAACTGTAAAGAACCAGACAGTCTTTAGGCATATTTACTAAAAGTTTTCTTGTGTAACCATTTTTGTATTTCCCTGATTTGAAGGAATTGCCAGTTTTCATATAATTTCATTTATCAAGAAAAAGAATCATAGAACATTTTATTATAATTAGGTTCATGAGATTCAAACCAAACTCTCAATTAGATAGGAAATAAATTTAATCAAATTAGATTTAAATTTTCAATCCTTTAGTTTTATGCACATATAAACTACTCACAGTAGCTCACTCATATTGACTGTTAATGTTTAGTCAAACCAATGGGCCATAGTTTATTTGCACAATGCAGTTAGCAGAAATCAGTGTCAGTAGAGCTAATGATATATTGCTGCACCCATGAACTAGATTCTACAAGATATCATACTGACCAGCATATGGATCAATTTCCCAAAAAGTAAAACAAAAAATGCCCTGTTTCATTCTATGGCTGACTCAGGGGCCTAGAAAGATGAGCTTCTAGGTAGAGAGGAAAACTAATTCAGAATTAAACCCTTGGCCTACCACATAGTCTAGACCAGTGGTTTCTTTTCTTTCTTTTTTTTTTTTTAAGATTTTATTTATTTATTTGAGAGAGAGTGAGAGAGACAGAGAGAGAGAGAGAGCACAAGCTGGGGGGAGTAGCGGAGGGAGACTCGGGAGAAGTAGGCTAACAGAGCAGGCTCTCCACCGAGCAGGGAGCCCAATGGACACGGGGCTCAATCCCAGGACCCGAAGATCATGATCTGAGCCAAAGACAGATGGTTAACTGACTGAGCCACCCAGGTGCCCCTATTTTTGTATCTTTAGCATTGGATACTTCAATCTCATTTTAGAAAACTAGCAAATAGATCAGTTAGGATTACATATATGATCATTTGGCTCATTAGAACAAGGGAAAATGCTTGGGTTGTCTCCTGAACATTTTACTATGGACTAAATATAGCTTCCAGATTACCAGAATATCAGCTGAAACTAGATAGACAATTCTTATAGTCTAGTCCTTCTGTCTTAGAGTATTAATAACTAACATACAATACATTTTCCTATCAGTCTAGTCCACATCCTTCATGTGATTTATTTATTTATTTGTGTGTGTGAGAGAGAGAGCCGAGGGGGAGGGGTAAAGGGAGAGGGAGAAGCAGATCCCCCCTGGGCAGGAACCCTCCCCCCGCCACTCCATTCCAGGGATCCTGACCTGAGCCAAAAGCAGACACTTAACTGACTGAGCCACCCAAGTGCCCCCTCCATGTAATTTTTGTTAATATTCTATTGTCAGACTAAATTTGTGGGTGCTGTCTGGGTTCAAATCATAGAAAGTGTATAAAGAAAAAAATGAAAATCACCTGAAATTCCAATAGCTGGAGAGAACACAATGAATATTTGGTGAGCTTCTCTTTATATATACATGAATATGCATCTGTGTAAAACAGAACCAATATAACACTGTATATGGAGTTTAAGCTTTAGATCATATGCACTTTTCCATGTCATTAAATATTAGCTGTAAACATCATTTTCAATGTTTCTTTTTTCATAGAGAAATAATTGCAATGCAATGTTGTATTAGTTTCAGGTGTGCAACATAGTGACTTGATATTTATATACATTATGGAATGGTTACCACAGTAAGTCTAGTTACCATCTGTTACTATACAAAGTTGTTACAATATCCCCTATGTTGACTATATCCCCTATGCTGTACATCACATCTCCATGTCTTATTTATTTTATAACCGTAAGATTGTACCTCTTAATCTATTTTGCCCAACCCCCTCGCTTCCCTCTGGCAACCATCAGTTTGTTCTTTTCCTTTTTTTCAGCATCCAGAATCTTTTTAATAACAAGTCAGGATCTGGGGTTACTTTTTGTAGCCCAGCTGGCTCTGCACCATCTGGCATGTTCCAACTTCTGGCCCCTTGGTGGCAGGTAGGGTTTGGTGTGGCTGGGTGGGGTTCCTGGGGACTTGCCAGAATGCCTGTATACTTTTGGCCCTTGTGTGGACCAGAGAGCAAGACGATGCCACAGACCCTGGGGAGTCCAGGGTCAACTGGTCAAAGGTGAGGATCTTGCCTCTAGCTTTGTGGGTGTGTCTCTGGGCAAGGCTGCTCCTGGGCAGCTCATACACTTTCGGTTTGGGCACCAAGGGAAACACACATCATGTGTTATAATCCCTACAACCACAGATGTTTTGTCTTCCTGGCCAGGCAGCTTCATCTTCTGGATCATCTGGGAAAGGGACAGAGGTGGCTGGTTAGTGCGACTCATGAACAACCTCTTTAATACAACTTGGTTAAAGGTGGAGTTGGTTTGTCTGGCCAGACACTTGTACAACTTGTCCAGCAGTCTTAGGTAGATGTCCTGGATTTTGGGCTCCTTGTGCCAAACTTTTCAGTCCTTGTGGCAGATGCTGACTCCCATGATGGTGCCTCCTGCTCAGCAAGGTTGCAAAAGAAAGAGCCAGTTGGTTCTCTTTCAGAGTTTCATTTTAGTGGTAACATAGAACCATGGAATAAATAAAAGACTAAATCTAAAAGTAGGTTAGGCATATTTATTTGTGTTCACTAGTTGTATTTTCTACCTTATAAGCTTTCTTGAGTATTAAATGAGTTACTACATAATGGACACTTAGAATAGTGTCTGATATATAGCAAGTGCTCAATTAATGTTGGCTATTATTATTCAAAAGCATTTTTAGTTTCTTTATATTAGCAAAAGTTACTAATGCTTTAGATAAGCAGATGACATTACATTTCTCCTGGTTTCTCTCATTAAAGCAGCAAAGTTGAATATTAATGAGTATAGAGAATTATGTTGTCATGCATGTTAGTCTGGAAAATATAAATTCATCTCATAAAAAAGTCAAAGGATCAAAGAAAGTTTTTACTGTTAATTGGAAACAAAGTGTCATTGGTGTCCTGATTTAAAGGGCACTCTATTATGATTACCTAATAAAAAAAGAACAAAGAAATAAAGAAAAATAATTAAGGTTAAAGTGAAGTTATTATTAGCCCTTAGTTCACTAAAATCTTTTCCTCATAGCCCATGGCACCAAATAAAATTAAATATAGAAAAGTTCCATAATTCACGATGACATTCTCAATGTTAAGACATTTTTAAATGAAAAATGCATTACTGAAAGCATACTTCAAAATTATTAGATGCAATATTTTTATAGCCAAAAGCACTTAAATTTTAAGAATTGAACAACTGGAGGACTGGATACTATTTATGGATTTAGAAAGATTTAGTCACTTTCATAAGTTAAAATTCTTTCTTTAAGCCACCTGTTCTTTCTCTCTCTTTAGAAATGGTTTTGTTAAAAATAATCTCAAGTTTCTGACTATTCTCTTTTCTAAGGAAACCACATCAAGAGCAAAATAGGATATTTTTCTTAATTATTGGTAAAGACTTTGGACAGGTTCGTGGACAGTTCACTAATTTGTTATAGTCTTTTAATAACATTTTAAAAAAATGGTCTAAAAAATCTCAGAATAGACATGGCCTAAAATAAAACCAAGTGACTGACCTAAGTTCAGGAGTCCTGAGAATATATGCTACCTTAAACTTTAGCTTAATGAGTTCCTTAATTAGGGAAGACATAATTTAAGGTGTTAAAAAGTCATGTGGCTGAGTATTTGAATTATCGTATGTTTACATCAACTTAACTAGAAGCTACAATTATCAATTAGGAGAAATCTGAATTAAAAGTTCTTCTCAGGAAATATTAATGACATACTTTCTTTATGGGTTTTAGATACATTGATTCACAGTTACTCATTTTCATAAATGAAAAAGCAAGTAAATGAGCCACTAAAAAAGATAATTATTTAAAAAATGTAGTATTGTCCAATAGACAAAAAATAACAGTCTCTGCTTATATATATTCTTTCCTGACGTATATTTAGTTTTAAATATGTCTAATATATTTTGAAGTGTAAACTTTTATTTAGCTCATTATTGTAAATTACCATTAAAATAAAACTCTGAAAATGATGTTTACAAAAATTATAAAGTACATGGGAAAATGCATAAGATATGCAATGTATAAGAAAAAAAGAGAGATACAACTCCATATAGAATATTAGCTTTAAACATTTGTTTTCTCAATTTTCTACAATGAGCATATATTATTTTTAAAGTTGGAAAGCATATTTAATTAATGGAACTCTAGTCAATAACCAAACTATGGTTGGACAATCAGAACACCTATTTATTTTGTTTGACTTATGATTCTATGAAAGTATAATGTATTATTTCAGCATTTCATATCATGGAACCCAACTTAGAAAATACATTCATTACCTACCCTTTTATGTAATGATGATGATAATCAAGGTAGAAGCCCTTTATAAAACACATTTTTAGCTTCCAGTATGGCAGGTTAAACAGAAGCAAGTGACTTTCTGCTTGTAGGGTTATTAGCTGAAACCATCAACAATTATATGTTGTTAGTTAAATAAGGAAGCAACATTTAGTACTATAAAATTTTGTCAAGCTGCCCACAAACTGATAATCGATTACATACGAAACATTGACCCATGACTGAAAAGTAGACAAAATTTACATAGATATGCCTTAAACATTCTGCTTCTTATTGCTAAAATATCTTCATTGTACATTTCATTCTACTTCATGATTTTTGAAAATCCAGTTTAACAGCTTTTTTCTTACCTTATAGTATTTAGTTATAATTTTTCCTTACATTGTAAAACCTTAGATAATTTTGGACTTATTTAATTTTTTATTTCTCCTCCTGGATGAGTCCTGCTGGGATCTTATTACTTTTTCACCAGGGCCATGTCTAGCATTTTTCCATATATCTGACAGATAAAAGAAAGGTTTTCTTTAAGAAGAAAAGAACTGGCTTGCTCAGTTGTGGGATTTTATTGATTGATTGATAACAAAGTCTGTCTGGGGATTGCCTTGAAAAGTCAGAAGTTTGAGTATGGATTTAGATATCCTCAACTCCATTTTCAAGACAACACCTAGGAACCAATCAGTAGAACTTAGTAAATTATTATGAAAATAATAATAATTGTGTTTTCCAGCCCTGGTTGTTTTCTTTTAATGAATTATGAGAGTAAAGCCTATTACACTATTAACCAGGAAAATAATTAAATTAATAATAATTTTTAAGAAGATCAAATAGAAATCAAACCAATTTTAAGAGTCCATCAATAAAAGAACAGAATTTAGGATGTCTGCAGTTCTTTTTAGATTTAAACAAGCATTAGTTTACTTTCTAAATTCAATTTTTATTTATATGCATTCACCAAAATTGTAAAATATGAAAAAGTGAAACTGGATTTTGCATATATAAAGACACTTTTCAGATTATGATTCCAAGAGTGCAGTAGAGTGGGTATAACACTCTTGGGAAACAGTATTAACAATTTATTAATATGAGTAGGCCCTGGCTTCAACAAACATGAAGTTAATGATTCTTGACACTCATTTGATCACTTACTGAAGTTTTCTTTTCAAGATATTTATATGCTTCCTAGATATAAATTAGTTTTATTTTTCTTAATAGATATTTATTTGATACCTGGTATTTAGCATTTTATATATCATAATTTCAGCCCATGGTAGTATTTACCAGTATACTAAAATTACACTAGCTTTTAACAAAAGTATTATGTGAAAAATCTGTACTACAACTATAGCTATGACTTCAGAGAAGAAGTTAATCTTAGGGAGATAGCAAATATTTTCTCTTCAATAATGCTTTAAGAACCCCAGGTGAGATTACATGTAAGTGTGATGAATAAATCAATAAAAGTTAACTGTTAACTATCTCCTGTGTTCAGTTCCATCTTGGGACATAAGAGGAGTAAGACAAACATGCGGTGGATTTTGAAAATTCAGAAAACTGTCAGTGTCCTCAAGACATTTACAATAGAATTGGATAGAATAATGAATGATATAAGATAGAGTGAAATTAAGTGATAAATTGTGACATACAGAGATCGTGTATCATAAAGCTAGTGAAACTTCAGCTTCAGAGACCCTTATTGAAATGGGTCTTTTGTAAGGTCCTTGAGGGGATAGTTCGCTAGGGCTGCCATAACAAAGAACCACGGACTGATGATTTAAACAACAGAAATTTATTTTCTCACAGTTCTGGAGGATAGAAGTCTGAGATCAAAGTATGGGCAGGTTTGGTTTCTTCTGAGGCCTCTCTCATTCTGAGGCCTCTCTCCTTCACTTGTAAATAGCCATCTTCCCCCATGTTTTCATATAGTACGTGTCTTTGTCCTAATTTCTTCTTTTTATAAAGACACCAATCATATACACCAACCATCTAACTTCATTTTGTTTAATAACTTCTTTAAGACCTTATCTCTAAATATAGTCACATTCTCAGTTATTGGGGGTTTAGGACTTCAACATAGGAATTTAGAGGATACACAATTCAGCCCATAAAACTCTGCCCTCTAGCACCCCAAATTCGTGTCCTTACCACATACAAATTACATTCACCCCATCCCAACAGCTATTAAAATCTTAATCTATTCCAACATAGGTGACTCTCCAGGTTTGATGCATCCTGAGGCGAAGTCCTCTCTAGCTATGAACTTATGAAACCACACAAGTTATTTGCTTCCAAAATACATCAGTGGGACAAACAGGATAGACAGATAGATATTCCCATTCCAAAAGGAAGAAATTGAAAACAAGAAAAGGATTATGGGTTACCATCAAGTCCAAAACCTAGCAGGTAAATGTCATTAGATTTTAAGGTTTAAGAATGATCCTTTTAGGCTTTGATGCTCTACCTTCTGGTCCAGCAGTGTGGCAGTCACACTCCCTTGGCTCTGGGAGGTGGCTCTGCCCCCTCAACTCTGGCTGTTTGCTTGACTCCTCTGGAACAGAGGAGGAGAAGGCTCTGTCCCCAGGCTTGTGCCTCCTGTGACCATGGTAGCAGTGGCAGCCCTGATGACCTCTGAACAGCTTTCAGGGTAATTCTTCCCTTTGCTTGAAAGATAAAGTTTATTTGCAGGCAGATAGCTCTGTTGGACCATCCTGTAGAATCCCAGAAGTCTAACAGTGTTTTTTCATTTTATCCCATCCCAGTTCCCTTCAGGCCAAGCTGGCATCATTTCTACTGCAATAACTACATCTCTATTTCTGGTTTCTTCTGAAATGGTTGGTTGATTGAATCCTTAAGTAATACACTATATTCTTTTTAACAAATAGTTGTTCTGCTATACCCTTGATATTCTTTTATTAACATGCTTTCTCATTTTTTTTTTTTTTTTTTTTGCAAAATGGATAGGCTGGGAATTTTCCAAATCTTCAGGTTTACATTCCTTTTTGCTTAATAATCCTTTCTTCAATTTCCCCCCCTTTTTTTTTTTACAATTTACTGTAAGTAGCGAGAAGAGATCAAGCCATGCCTTTGACACTTTGCATATAAATACCTTCAGCTAAATATCCAAGTCCATCACTTATAAATTATACTTTCCATAAAACACTAGAACATAATTAGTCCATGTTCTTTACTACTCTATAACAAGGATCACCTGTCCTTGAGTTTCCAATAAGATGTTCCTCATTTTTATCTGAGATCTCAGCAGAAGCACCTTTAACATTCACCATTCACATTTCTATCAATATTCTGTTCATGATGCTAAATGTGTATCTCTAAGGTTATACAAGTGTTCCCTACAGCTCCCCTCTTTTCCTTCTGAGTCCTCACCAAAGTTGCCTGTAAGGTTCATAGTTCCACCAATGGTCTCTTCAATGCAATCTAGGCATTTTCTAGCATGCATCTCAAAACTCTTTGAGTCTCTACCCATTATCCAGTTTCAAAGTCATTTCCACATCTCACCTTTTTCTCTCACTTTCCTTTGCCTTGTATAGACTGAGATTGGAGTAGCTGCAGGCACATTAGGGATATGGCTAAGGGGAAGTTCAGCTGGAGATTATGTAGTTTGGCTTCAGTAGGATTTATCCATGTGGTTCACAGTTACTTTATTTATAGTTATTACTAGCTGCCCCAGGATAAGAGTGGCTTGCAGGAATACTATCACCTCCTATACCTACAACATAGAGATGCAAAGTTGGAAGTGTGTTGTGATATGAACATGACCTATATAGCTCCTGGCACTAGAAATACGAAGGAAATAAAGGATAAGCAAGATTTGAAATGTATGCCACCAGAAGCCTGTTTATGCAAAAGTCTTCCAAACATTAAATATATGAAATTGTAAGCAGAGGATTTAGTTTTCACCAGAGTCTAGTCAAATGTTCTTTCCTATCAGGAATAGTCTTGATAATTGGACCTTTTTTTGATATTTAGCTTCTTTTTTAAGTTATTTTTTATTGGAGTTCAATTTGCCAACATACAGCATATCACCCAGTGCTCATCCTGTCAAGTGCCCCCTTCGGTGCCCATCACTGAGTCACCCCAACCCCCTGCACACCTCACTTTCCACCACCCCTTTTTTGTTTTCCAGAGTTAGGAGTCTCTCATGTTCTGTCATCCCCACTGATATTTTCACTCATTTTCTCTCCTTTCCCCTTTATTGATAATTTGACTTTAAAGGATCATGTTTCTTTTCATTTTTGATGGAAATTATATGAAATATAATTTATCACAATTTCTGTTTGTAGGGCACTTAATCTGTAGCACTACTATAAACAGTGAATACATCTGTAAGAAGTCACATAAAGCATGCATATTTATTAATAATGTTAGGACATTAATAACATTAGAAAAGGCACCAAGCTGGATTAACAGTGTAAAAGAAAGACTAAATTTCTATTCTTTCTCTAGGCAATAAAATTTATAAAATACTAGTCTTATGAAGATGTGATCAAGACTATGCATCCAAAAATGAATGAGTATGTCAGGCAGATAAGTAATAAAATGCATTATTTTTCTGGATTTTTGCAATGTTTGTGGTACTTGTCAGTCACTTGAGATATGTAATTTGTGATTTGTTTCCTAATTCTAAACAAATGTTCACCTTTGGACGTAACTGTATATTAAATTTTCTTAAAGATAGTTCCCCAAATTGTATACAAGTTCAATTCCCACAATATTTGGATTTGCCTCTCAGTAGAGGTTATTCATGGTGACGAAAATCATAGGAAGGAGAGATCAATAAAAATTAGAATAATCAGGGAAAATCAGTAGTCATTTTTATGGAAAGAAATCAGTTTTATTCCTCGAACATTTGGGTCATCTATGGAGAGGAACTTCGTATGTGTTTTGTTTTTTTTTTTGTCCTTTGACAACATGAAATTTCCTGAAAAGCAGCAGGAAGTCAGTAATATATTCAGAGTTATTAAGAATTAGTATGACCTTCTGAGACCAATGATATTGTGGCAAAGTATTTCAGCTGCCCTGTGGTAGGCATTTTCCACTTACTTGCCAACATAGAACCTTAAATTCATTCCCAGCCTCGGGGAATGCATCATGGTTGTTTTAAGTTACACTTTGCTTTGCTAATGATTGGTCTAGGTGTAGGCATGTTACCTAATTCTTGCAAGTAAAAGAAGTCTGATGGGGGTTTCTGGGAAAGATTATTATCTGTAAAAAAAGGGGTGAGAACTAAGAAAAAATTCCTTTTTGCCATTTTTTAGACATTGGTGTAAGGATGTGGTATTTGGAGCTATGGCAACAATCTTTTGATTACAACAGAATGGCCAAGTGGATTGAATTGAAGTGATATTAACCTAGTAGTAGTACTGTGATATCACTGAAGTCCAGAATCAACTCTAGGACAGTTTGATTCCAGACTTCTAGTTATGAAATATAATTAAATATTGCTATTTATATCACTGCTTGTCAGATATTTTTTGTTCCTAGCTAAATGATACCTGGTAAAATGTGGACTGAAGTATGGAGAAAGCTTTGAGATTAGTTCTTATATTAGCAAATGCTTTCTCTGAAAACACAGCTGCAATGGTGTGCCTTATCATCTAAAATATTCATTTTAATATTTGAAATGTTATGCATTGATCACCATTATCTAATTTCAGAACATTTTTATCACTCCAAGGAGGAATTCCATGTCCATAAGTAGTGACTCCCCATTCCCTTATCCCCAGCCCCTACTACAAATCTACTTTCTGCCTCTATGAATTGTCTTATTCTAGGCATTTCATATAAATGGAATCACCCACTATATGGTGTCTGTGTCTGGCTTCTTTCATTTAGTATATAATGTTTCCATTTATAATGTAGCATGAATCAGTATTTCATTTACTTTCATGACTGAATGATATTCCATTGCATGAATATACCACCTTGTGTTTCTCCACTTATCTGTTGATGGACATTTGGGTTGTTTTTACTTTTTGGCTATTGTGAGTGCTGCTATGAATATTTACTTACAAGTTTTTGTTTGAACATCTGTTTTCAATTATTTCAGGTATGCTCCAGGAGTGGAATTTCTGGATCATACAGTACTTCTATGTTTAATTTATTGGGAAACTCTATTTTTCAAAGTGTATGCACCATTTTATATTACTACCAGCACTATATGAGGATTCCAATTTCTTTACTTCCTCACCAATGCTTGCTTTTGTCTATATTTTTTATTATAGCCATTCTAGTGGGTGTGAAATGATACTGTGGCTTTGGTTTGCATTTCTCTTATGACTAATGATGTTGAATGTTACTTCAAGTGCTTATTGGCCACTTGTATATCTTCTTTGGAAAAATGTCTATTCAGACCTTTTGCCCATTTTAAATTGGGGTATTTGTCTTTCTGTTGTTGAGTTGTAAGAATTTTTCTATATTCTAGACCCTTATCAAATATATGATTTGCAAATGTTTGTCCCATTCTGTGGGTTGTCTTTTCATTTTCTCAAATATTTTTAAATTTGGTGAAGTCCAATTTGTCTATTTTTTCTTTGGTCGTCTGTACTTTTGGTATCATATTTAAGAAACTATCGGAAATATTGGAGGCTGAGGTATGGTGACAAATTTCCACAATAGAGAGGATGGGAGGCATTTTGTTTGGATATTAAAGGCAACCTGGTAACATCTGAGCTACACTTAAGTACATGTCCAAAATACAATATCAAATGCTGACCATCTATATCAGAATCACCTAAAGAAGCTTGTTAAAAATACAAATCACATGGCTCCCTCCAATATATCAAAACAAATCCCTGAGCCTGGGCTTGAGAATATAAATTCCTTTTTCTTGAGAATATGAATTCTAAACAAGCTGTTTAATAGATTCTGCTGTATACAGAAGTTTGAGAATCACTGAACTATGCCATGTTGTCCTCTAGCAAGCATAAAATACAATTTTTAAAAAATTCTTGATAAATCCTGGCATTATTATCAGCTTCCACTAAATTCAATGTAACGTTATAAAAGGTGCTCTTAATTTGTGCCAGGCATTGCGCTTGGCACTCAAGATATTCTACAGGGAAAATTTAGTGAGACTGTTTCAGTATTATAATTATTATAGTGTATACAAACATATATAGATAACACAGGCACATGCATCAGGCACAAAACTATCATGTCTCAAAGCTAATTTTGTGGACTCATTTTTGAATCCAAAGAATTACATTATGGAAGGCTAGATGTCAGTTCCCATTCGGTCATAACAATGATGTAGTAATGAGAATAACATTTCTATTTTATTTTAATTATATTACTTAAAATTTATTTATTTTAAAAAAGATTTTATTTTCCAGTAATCTCCACACCCAATGTGGGGCTCAAACTCACAACCCCAAGATCAAGAGTTGCATACTCTGCTGACTGAGCCAACCAGTGGCCCGGAGAATAACATTTTTACATGTTGCACTTTTCCTTAAAGAATTACTTAAAGAAATCTGCCCATTGGCATCCAATATTTCCATTTTCTGCATGCTGGTTATCTACCATTGTATAACAGATTACCATAAAACTTAGAGTTTTTAAACAAAAACATTTATTATCTTGTGATTTCTGTTAGTCAGGGATCAAGGAGCAGGTTCATTGGGTGGTTTTGTTCCAGGGTCAGCTAGGGCTAAAGGATTTGAAGACTTGTCAGGAAATTCAATGAAGGGGGAAGGGCATATTTATGAGACTGCTGGGGGCTGATCAGTACTACTGAAGAAGGAACTTGAGATTATACCAAAGGAATTTAAATTTCAGTGTTTTTTTCTAACAACAACACTCTTACTGCATCCTAACTTTCTGTCATGACTACATTTTACTTTGAGTCTGTACAAGAAATGGCCACATGGACAATATTTATATATCTTCTATCAAATCAAAGGGGAATTCAATACCAGTCATATCCTCTATGTCTATGATGTGTTCTTCAAACATTCATTTACATATTTATGTAATGATTTAATGCCAGTAATATTTGTCTCTGCAAACAAATATTTTGTTGCCTTTTACAGAAAGTAAGAACTATATAACCCCATAATGTTCATTTTATTTGAATCCATGAAGATTAGCACTAAATTTAGGGCTCAACTATAACTAGATCAACCTAATCTTTCAGCAAAATTCAATTTTTATTAACAAATGGCATTGGATTATCACATATGCTTTAATATTTAAATCAATTCAAAACTTTTTTTAAATTCAATAATTTTAATGAATGGTATAACTGATTAGCAATACAAATCAATTTAAAATAAGATAGAATAAATTTTACCTATTGGAATAATTTTCAAATTTTGAGCAAAAATAATATGAAGATAAGAATGGAAAGAAAATGATTTTAATATGTAAGAACTAGAATTGGAAATATAATTTTTTTGAATTTTTTGTTTTTAAAAAATTCAAAATTCAAAATTTTAAAGTCTCTGTTTTAGCATAATACCAGAACAATTGGAAATGTCATGGCTCTAATAATTTTATCTTTTTACTTGTTTTTTTAAATAATAAATTTATTTTTTATTGGTGTTCAATTTACCAACATACAGAATAACACCCAGTGCTCATCCCGTCAAGGGCCCCCCTCAGTGCCCGTCACCCATTCACTCCCACCCCCCCCCTCCCCTTCCACCACCCCTAGTTCGTTTCCCAGAGTTAGGAGTCTTTATGTTCTGTCTCCCTTTCTGATATTTGCCACACTTTTCTCCTCCCTTCCATATATTCCCTTTCACTATTATTTATATTCCCCAAATGAATGAGAACATATAACGTTTGTCCTTCTCCGATTGACTTACTTCACTCAGCATAATACCCTCCAGTTCCATCCACATTGAAGCAAATGGTGGGTATTTGTCAATGCTAATGGCTGAGTAATATTCCATTGTATACATAAACCACATCTTCTTTATCCATTCATCTTTCGATGGACACTGAGGCTCCTTCCACAGTTTGGCTATTGTGGACATTGCTGCTATAAACATCGGGGTGCAGGTGTCCCGGCGTTTCATTGCATCTGTATCTTCGAGGTAAATCCCCAACAGTGCAATTGCTGGGTCGTAGGGCAGGTCTATTTTTAACTCTTTGAGGAACCTCCACACAGTTTTCCAGAGTGGCTGCACCAGTTCACATTCCCACCAACAGTGTAAGCGGGTTCCCTTTTCTCCACATCCTCTCCAACATTTGTGGTTTCCTACCTTGTTAATTTTCCCCATTCTCACTGGTGTGAGGTGGTATCTCATTGTGGTTTTGATTTGTATTTCCCTGATGGCAAGTGACGCAGAGCATTTTCTAATGTGCATGTTGGCCATGTCTATGTCTTCCTCTGTGAGATTTCTCTTCATGTCTTTTGCCCATCTCATGATTGGATTGTTTGTTTCTTTGGTGTTGAGTTTAATAAGTTCCTTATAGATCTTGGAAACTAGCCCTTTATCTGATACGTCATTTGCAAATATCTTCTCCCATTCTGTAGGTTGTCTTTTAGTTTTGTTGACTGTATCCTTTGCTGTGCAAAAGCTTCTTATCTTGATGAAGTCCCAATAGTTCATTTTTGCTTTTGTTTCTTTTGCCTTCATGGATGTATCTTGCAGGAAGTTACTGTGGCCAAGTTCAAAAAGGGTGTTGCCTGTGTTCTCCTCTAGGATTTTGATGGAATCTTGTCTCACATTTAGATCTTTCATCCATTTTGAGTTTATCTTTGTGTATGGTGAAAGAGAGTGGTCTAGTTTCATTCTTCTGCATGTGGATGTCCAATTTTCCCAGCACCATCTATTGAAGAGACTGTCTTTCTTCCAGTAGATAGTCTTTCCTCCTTTATCGAATATTAGTTGACCATACATTTCAGGGTCCACTTCTGGGTTCTCTGTTCTGTTCCATTGATCTATGTGTCTGTTTTTGTGCCAGTACCACACTGTCTTGATGACCACAGCTGTGTAGTACAACCTGAAATCTGGCATTGTGATGCCCCCAGATATGGTTTTCTTTTTTAAAACTCCCCTGGCTATTCGGGGTCTTTTCTGAATCCACACAAATCTGAAGATAATTTGTTCTAACTCTCTGAAGAAAGTCCATGGTATTTTGATAGGGATTGCATTAAATGTGTAAATTGCCCTGGGTAACATTGACATTTTCACAATATTAATTCTTCCAATCCATGAGCATGGAATATTTTTCCATCTCTTTGTGTCTTCCTCCATTTCTTTCAGAAGTGTTCTATAGTTTTTAGGGTATAGATCCTTTACCTCTTTGGTTAGGTTTATTCCTAGGTATCTTATGCTTTTGGGTGCAATTGTAAACGGGATTGACTCCTTAATTTCTCTTTCTTCAGTCTCATTGTTAGTGTATAGAAATGCCACAGATTTCTGGGCATTGAATTTGTATCCTGCCATGCTACCAAATTGCTGTATGAGTTCTAGCAATCTTGGGGTGGAGGCTTTTGGTTTTTCTATGTAGAGTGTCATGTCATCAGCGAAGAGGAAGAGTTTGACTTCTTCTTTACCAATTTGAATGCCTTTAATGTCTTTTTGTTGTCTGATTGCTGAGACTAGGACATCAAGTACTATGTTGAATAGCAGTGGTGAGAGTGGACATCCCTGTCTTGTTCCTGATCTTAGGGGAAAGGCTCCCAGTGCTTTCCCACTGAGAATGGTATTTGCTGTGGGCTTTTTGTAGATGGATTTTAAGATGCTGAGGAATGTTCCCTCTATCCCAACACTCTGAAGTGTTTTGATCAGGAATGGATGCTGTATTTTGTCAAATGCTTTCTCTGCATCTAATGAGAGGATCATATCGTTCTTGGTTTTTCTCTTGCTGATATGATGAATCACATTGATTGTTTTACCAGTGTTGAACCAGCCTTGTGTCCCGGGGATAAATCCTACTTGGTCATGGTGAATAATTTTCTTAATGTGTTGTTGGATCCTATTGGCTAGTATCTTGTTGAGAATTTTTGCATCCATGTTCATCAGGGATATTGGTCTGTAATTCTCCTTTTTGGTGGGGTCTTTGTCTGGTTTTGGAATTAAGGTGAGGCTGGCCTCATAGAACGAATTTGGAAGTACTCCATCTCTTTCTATCTTTCCAAACAGCTTTAGTAGAATAGGTATGGTTTCTTCTTTAAACGTTTGATAGAATTCCCCTGGGAAGCCATCTGGCCCTGGACTTTTGTGTCTTGGTAGGTTTTTGATGACTGCTTCAATTTCCTCCCTGGTTATTGGCCTGTTCAGGTTTTCTATTTCTTCCTGTTCCAGTTTTGGTAGTTTGTGGCTTTCCAGGAATGCATCCATTTCTTCTAGATTGCCTAATTTATTGGCGTATAGCTGTTCATAATATGTTTTTAAAATCATTTGTATTTCCTTGGTGTTGGTAGTGATCTCTCCTTTCTCATTCATGATTTTATTAATTTGAGTCTTCTCTCTCTTCTTTTTAATAAGGCTGGCTAATGGTTTATTGATCTTATTAATTCTTTCAAAGAACCAACTCCTGGTTCTGTTGATCTGTTCCACAGTTCTTCTGGTCTCGATTTCGTTGAGTTCTGATGGAATCTTTATTAACTCTCTTCTTTTCCTGGGTGTAGGATCTATTTGCTGTTTTTTCTCTAGCTCCTTTAGGTGTAAGGTGAGCTTTTGTATTTGAGTTCTTTCCAGTTTTTGAATGGATGCTTGTATTGCAATGTATTTCCCCCTTAGGGCTGCTTTTGCTGCATCCCAAAGATTTTGAACGATTGTATCTTCATTCTCATTAGTTTCCATGAATCTTTTTAATTCTTCCTTAATTTCCTGGTTGACCCTTTCATCTTTTAGCAGGATGGTCCTTAACCTCCACGTGTTTGAGGTCCTTCCAAACTTCTTGCTGTGATTTAGTTCTAATTTCAAGGCATTATGGTCTGAGAATATATAGGGGACTATCCCGATCTTTTGGTATCGGTTCAGACCCGATTTGTGACCCAGCATGTGGTCTATTTTGGAGAAAGTTCCATGTGCACTTGAGAAGAATGTGTATTCAGTTGAGTTTGGATGTAAAGTTCTGTAGATATCTGTGAACTCCATCTGGTCCAGTGTATCATTTAAAGCTCTTGTTTCTTTGGAGATGTTGTGCTTAGAAGACCTATCAAGTATAGAAAGAGCTAGATTGAAGTCACCAAGTATAACTGTATTATTATCTAAGTATTTCTTCACTTTGGTTATTAATTGATTTATAATATATATTTGGCAGCTCCCACATTTGGGGCATATATATTGAGGATTGTTAAGTCCTCTTGTTGGATAGATCCTTTAAGTATGATTTAGTGTCCCTCTTCATCTCTCACTACAGTGTTCGGGGTAAATTTTAGTTTATCTGATATAAGGATGGCTACCCCTGCTTTCTTTTGAGGACCATTTGAATGGTAAATGGTTCTCTAACCTTTTATTTTCAGATTGTAGGTGTCCTTCTGTCTAAAATGAGTCTCTTGTAGACAGCAAATAGATGGGTCCTGCTTTTTTATCCAGTCTGAAACCCTGTGCCTTTTGATGGGGTGATTAAGCCCGCTCACGTTCAGAGTTACTATTGAGAGATATGAGTTTAGTGTCATCATGATATCTATTCAATCTTTGTTTTTGTGGATTGTTCCACTGAACTTCTTCTTAAAGGGGAATTTTAAGAGTCCCCCTTAAAATTTCTTGCAGAGCTGGTTTGGAGGTTACATATTCTTTCAGTTCCTGCCTGTCTTGGAAGCTCTTTATCTCTCCTTCCGTTCTGAATGAGAGTCTTGCTGGATAAAGTATTCTTGGTTGCATGTTCTTCTCATTTAGGACCCTGAATATATCCTGCCAGCCCTTTCTGGCCTGCCAGGTCTATGTGGAGAGGTCTGCTGTTACCCTAATACTTCTCCCCATAAAAGTCAGGGATTTCTTGTCTCTTGCTGCTTTAAGGATTTTCTCTTTATCTTTGGAATTTGCAAGCTTCACTATTAAATGTCGAGGTGTTGAACGGTTTTTATTGATTTTAGGGGAGGGGTCTCTCTATTTCCTGGATCTGAATGCCTGTTTCCCTTCCCAGATTAGGAAAGTTTTCAGCTAGGATTTGTTCAAATACATATTCTGGCCCTCTGTCCCTTTTGGCACCCTGGGGAATCCCAATTAAATGTAGGTTTTTCTTCCTCAGGCTGTCATTTATTTCCCTTAATCTATCTTTGTGGTCTTTTGTTTGTCTCTTTTTTCCTCAGTTTCCCTCTTTGCCATCAACTTGTCTTCTATGCCACTCACTCGTTCTTCCACCTTGTTAACCTCGTTGTTAGGACTTCTAGTTTGGATTGCATCTCATTCAATTGATTTTTAATTTCTGCCTGATTAGATCAAAATTCTGCAGTCATGAAGTCTCTTGAGTCTTTTATGCTTTTTTCTAGAGCCACCAGTAGCTGTATAATAGTGCTTCTGAATTGGCTTTCTGACATTGAAGTGTAATCCAGATTTTGTAACTCTGTGGGAGGCAGAACTGTTTCTGATTCTTTCTTTTGAGGTGAGGTTTTCCTTCTAGTCATTTTGCTCAGTGCAGAGTGGCCAAAAACACGTTGTATTGGGAAAAGGAGAAAAAGAGAGGAGAGAAAGAAGGAAAGAAAAGAGAAAAAGAAAAAAGGAAAAATAAGAAAAAGAAAAGAAAGAAAGGAATAAGAGGGTGGTGGAAGCAAACAGAAATTAAAAAAAAAAAAACACGTGGGAGTATCTTCTGATTCTGTATACTTTAAGTTCCTTGACTTCCTCTGGAACAGGTCCGTCTAGCTGGTCTTCTGGGGGAGGGGCCTGTTGTGCTGATTTTCAGGTGTTAGCACTTGGGGGAGCTGCTCTGCCCCCTGCTTGGTGCAGGGCTCAGTGGGGGTTGTTTACTCCGTGAGACCCCAGGAAGAACAACCCCAGTGGCGGGGCCAGCTCTAGAGCCCTGGAGTCAGCTCCCGCAGTAGCTCCGGGGCTCTCCGTCTGTCTGCAGGGCCTGGATGCTCTGGGGCGGGGCCGCTGATCTGCTCAGCTCGGGGCAGGAGCGTCCTTGCTGTCCTGGGCCCTCCGGCCTCTGCCTGTCCCAGGAGGAGGCCGGATGCTGGGCTGTGTCCCCGGCGCCCAGTGCTCCTGGGCCTTCGCTGTTGGATTCGCCTCCCCGCCGCGCAGCCCCCTCTCTGCGGATCCGCCGCCCGAGCCCCTCCGAGCTGCTCCCGGAGCCGCGCAGCCCCCTCCGCACGGAGCCTCTTCCTCTGCCCGAGCTCCTCCGAGCTGCTCCCCGCCGCGCAGCCCCCTCCGCGCAGAGCATCTTCCTCTGCCGGAGCTGACTCCGAGCTGCTCCCGGGACAAGCAGCCCCCCCTCCATGCAGAGCCACAGCCCAAGCCCCTCCAAGCTGTTCCTGGGCCCCGCAGCCCCCTCCGCAGAGCCGCCGCCCTAGCGCCCCCAGCTGCTCTGGGTCCCGCCGTGCGCTGCAGCCCTCTGGGAGCTCGGTGCACTCTCCCGGGGCGCAGGTGCCTGTTAGTGTCCCAGGGAGCCCGAGAGCATCCCCGCCCTCCTGGGTCCTGCTCTAACTCCCTGGGGGCGCTTTTCTGTCTGGGAAGGTTGGTGCAGCTCCTGCTTCTCCGGGACCAGGCTCTCCTGTCCTGGGGACACTCGCCCAGGCCTTAGCCCGGCTCCTCGGGGGCCCCTCCCCCTTGGAGGCCTTTTGTTTCTTTATTTCTTTTTTCCCGTCTTCCTACCTTGATAGAAGCGCGAACTCTTCCCACTGTAGCATTCCAGCTGTTCTCTCTTTAAATCTCAGGCCGAATTCGTAGATTTTCAGGATGATTTGAATGTTATCTAGATAATTTGGTGGGGACAGGTGACTTGGGGACCCTACTCTTCCACCATCTTGCCCCTCCTCCTCTTTTTACTTGTTGTATAAAGATTTCTAAAGAAGGGTTAAGCATGTTTGTTGCTGTATATTTGTAAATAAAGACTTTCGGTTGAAATAAAAATTTCAACTCTTTGGTACCCTTCCTTGAAAGCTGTACAGTCCACATTGGTATTCTCTTCAAGGCACATGACATGCAGCTGTCTAATAGGGAAAAGTACTTTAAAACTATTTCCTTCTGATACTTACAGAACAGTATCCTTGTACTAGTATCTTTATATGAGTTCTAATTTTCCATTTCACAGCAACCAGTTTTATGTCATATGGGGAACAATTTCAGGGTCATTCTTTTTAAATTTGAGGCAATTATCTGTACTGTTTAAGTAAAAAGTAAACTGTGTGGGTACTTTAGAATGGCTGTCAATATTGACTAAATTGACAGAACAATTACTCAACTTTGTATTTCATTTGCCTTTGTACACATAGCCACAAATCAACTGGCTCCGTTAACTTACTCAGAGGAATTCAATTCCTATGAAAAGCTAACTTCTAACATGATCAAATTTAATAATAGCGTGGAAATCTTCAGTGGGCAAACTTTGGAAGTGAGAATAACATTAAATTTGGTACTTGGATACTTGAGGGCAATTGTGGTTAGGTTCGTTTTAACGATTTCAATGGCTCAGGCAGATTTATTCATTCAACAAACTTTCATTGAGACTTCCTGTGTGCTTTTCACAGTGTTAGATCTAGGGGTACAATTTAAAATGTCAAGTCTCAGCCTTCAACAAGTTTGCAATCCAGTGGGAAAATCAGACAAGAAAAGAGATAATTAGGCACAGTATTGTGGTAAGTGCAGTCAGTGGTAGGGTTGTATAAAACAGTGTTTCAAGAAAATTAGTGTGGTAGCATTATGTAAAGTGCACTTGAATTGAGAGTATCAAATTAGTAGAAAGTAAGTACTATTACTATTCTTATTCTCTATAAGGAAAAATCAGAGGCTCAGGGAGATTCAGGAATAGTCTGGGATCACTCAGCTTATTCATTCATTGATACATTCATTAATCAGAAACTTTTCTACGAGCCACAAATAGAGCAGTAATCAAGGCTGACTGGACCTTGCCTTAATGATGTTATAAGAGATCCAGAAGTGCTATGGTAATTCAGAGAAAGAGATAATAGTACTGTATTTAGAACTGTAGTGGGGGCAATGGACATAAGTACTAAATTATACATTAAGAGCAGAGCTGAGAATCAAACTGAGTTTATTCCACTCCTCTATAAAAGGGAGCTTTCCCACATTCTGGCAGCGAGGTTATGGAGGGTGAGAAGGGTTTTGTTGATGCTTATACATATATGGGATTGCAGGAGGCACTGAGTTATATTGTCTGAGTGTTTACTTAAAAATACTTTAGGACTGGGATGCCTGGGTGGTAAGTGGTTGAGCATCTGCCTTTGGCTCTGGATGTGATCCCAGAGACCTGGGATCAAGTCCCACATCAGGCTCCTCATGGGGAGCCTGCTTCTCCCTCGGCCTCTCTCTCTGTGTCTCATGAATAATTAAAATGTTTAAAAAAATAAAATAAAATACTTTAGGGCTATATAGGCAGTGTGATGAAAAAGGGAAAAAAAGTAATTCTAATTAAATTCCTAGGGGTGACTAATTACCATATGAAGTGTCTTTATCTATAGTAACACTTGGAAGCCAGCTAATTAACAGGTGAAGTATCTTAAATGAAGTCATCACTTTAGGATTGTTTGGCTTGTACAAGAAGTGTTAAAAATGATTTTGATTAGAAAACATATCAGTGCTAAGATATTTGATTGGTTAGGAATAGTACAAGACTAAACTCCTTTATATGAATGAGATGATGAAAATTGTCAAGTCCAAAAATATGTTCCAGGCAGAATGCTTCACATCTGTAGCCTATTGACCCTGCAGCTCCTCTTCACTAAAAATTTTACCGCTTGCTATGACTACAAGGCTTCCACATCCTGCCATTTAGGGTAGAAGAATGTAACTGCATTTGTTTCAGAGTGAGCCTTACATGCAAGGTGGATCTAAGGACAGAGAAAAGAACTGTTTGAAAAATTGCTGAATGGTTTGCCAAGAAATATTAGTACCTTAAGTGCAATTTGGTCTGAGAATTGCTTTCTTCTGGTAGCAGTCTTCAGGGTTGAGGATAGGTAGCCTCCATTTCTTTTCTTTTCTTAACAAAAATTCTTTATTTAAATTCAATTTAGTTAACATATACTGTATTATTAGTTACTAGGGTAGAATTTAGTGATTAATCAGTTGCATATAACACCTAGTGCTCATTACATCAAGTGCCCTCCTTAATACCCATCACCTAATTAACCTTTCACCCTAGTTACTCTCAGTTTGTTTCCTAGAGTTCAGCATCTCTTATTGGTTTGCCTCCCTCTCCATTTTCATCTTATTTTATTTTTCCTTCCTTTCCCCTACGTTCCTCTGGTTTATTTCTTAAATTCCACACGAGTGATGTAATATGGTATTGGTCTTTCTCTGACTTATTTTGCTTATTTAGCATAACACCCTCTAGTTCTATATACATTGTTGTAAATGGTAAGATTTCATTCATTTTGATGGCTGAGTATTATTCCATAATACATATATATCACCTCTTCATTTTTTTGTATATTATTTATTGGAGTTCAATTTTCCAACATATAGTATAGCACCCAGTGCTCATCCTGTCAAGTGTTCCCCTCAGTGCCCATCACCCAGTCACCCCATCCCCCTGCCCAACTTCCTTCCTCTGTGAAATTTCTGTTCATGTCTTTTGCCCATTTCATGCTTGGATTGTTTGTTTCTTTGCTGTGGAGTTTAATAAGTTTTTTATAGATCTTGGACACTAGCCCTTTATCTGATACGTCATTTGCAAATATCTTCTCCCATTCTGTAGGTTGGCTTTCAGTTTTGTTGACTTTCTTTGGCTGTTCAGAAGCTTTTTATATTGATGAAGTCCCAATAGTTCATTTTTGCTTTGGTTTCCCTTGCCTTCATAGGTTAGTCTTGCAAGAAGTTGTTGTGGCCAAGTTAAAAAAGGGTGTTGCCTGTGTTCTCCTTTAGGATTTTGATGGAATCAGGTCTCACATTTAAATCTTTCATCCATTTTGAGTTTATCTTTCTGTATGGTGCAAGCGAGTGGTCTAGTTTCATTCTTCTGCATGTGGCTGTCCAATTTTCCCAGCACCATTTATTTATTTATTTTTTAAATTTATTTTTTATTGGTGTTCAATTTACTAACATACAGAATAATACCCAGTGCTCATGCCATCAAGTGCCCCGCTCAGTGCCGGTCACCCAGTCACCCCCACCCTCCAAACACCTCCCTTTCCACCACCCCTTGTTCATTTCCCAGAGTTAAGAGTCTCTCATGTTCTGTCACCCTCACTGATATTTCTCTCTCATTTTATCTCCTTTCCATTTTATTCCCCTTCACTATTTTTTATATTCCCCAAATGAATGAGACCATATAATGTTTGTCCTTTTCCGATTCACTTATTTCACTCACCATAATACCCTCCAGTTCCATCCACGTCGAAGCAAATGGTGGGTATTTGTCAATGCTAATGGCTGAGTAATATTCCATTGTATACATTAGACCACATCTTCTTTATCCATTCATCTTTCGATGGACACCGAGGCTCCTTCCACAGTTTGGCTATTGTGGACATTGCTGCTATAAATATCGGGGTGCAGGTGTCCCGGCGTTTCACTGCATCTGTATCTTTGGGGTAAATCCCCAGCAGTGCAATTGCTGGGTCATAGGGCAGATCTATTTTTACCTCTTTGAGGAACCTCCACACAGTTTTCCAGAGTGGCTGCACCAGTTCACATTCCCACCAACAGTGCAAGAGGGTTCCCCTTTCTCCACATCCTCTCCAACATTTGTTGTTTCCTGCCTTATTCATTTTCCCTATTCTCACTGGCCCAGCACCATTTATTGAAGAGACTGTCCTTTGTGCAGTGGATAGTCTTTCCTGTTTTGTCGAACATTAGTTGACCACAGAGTTGAGGGCCCATTTCTGGGTTCTCTATTCTGTTCCATTGACCTATGTGTCTGTTTTTGTGCCAGTACCATACTGTCCTGATGATCACAGCTTTGTTGTACAACTTGAAATCCGGCATTGTGATGCCCATGGCTCTAGTTTTCATTTTCAATATTCCACAGGCTATTCAGGGTTTTTTGTGATTCCACACAAATCTTAAGATGATTTGTTCCAACTCTCTGAAGAAAGTCCAAGGCATGGACAGCCTCGGTGGCCCAGCGGTTTGTTGCTGCCTTCAGCCCAGGGTGTGATTCTTGAGATCCAGGATGGAGTCCCATGTCGGGCTCCCTGCATGGAGCCTGCTTCTCCCTCTGCCTGTGTCTCTGCCTCTCTCTCTCTCTCTCTCTCTCTCTCTCTCTGTGTGTGTCTGTCATGAATAAATAAATAAAATCTTTAAAAAAAGAAAGTCCATGGTATTTTGATAGGGATTGCATTGTAATTGCAATGTGTATTAATTAATTGCAATGGCAAATGTGTAAATTGCCCAGGGTAACACTGACATTTTCACAGTATTAATTCTTCCAATCCATGAGCATGGAATATTTTTCCATCTCTTTGTGTCTTCCTCCATTTCTTTCAGAAGTGTTCTGTAGTTTTTAGGGTATAGATCCTTTATCTCTTTGGTTAGGTTTATTCCTGGGTATCTTATGCTTTTGGGTGCAATTGTAAACGGGATTGACTCCTTAATTTCTCTTTCTTCAGTCTCATTGTTAGTGTATAGAAATGCCACTGATTTCTGGGCATTGATTTTCTCTCCTGCTAGACTGCCAAATTGCTGTATGAGCTCTAGCAATCTTGGGGTGGAGTCTTTTGGGTTTTCCAGGTACAGTATATTGTCATCTGCAAAGAGGGAGAGTTTGACTTCTTCTTTGCCAATTTGAATGCCTTTTATTTCTTTCTGTTGCCTGATTGCTGAGGCTAGGACTTCTAGTACTATGTTGAATAGCAGTGGTGAGAGTGGACATCCCTGTCGTGTTCCTGGTCTTACCGGAAAGGCTCCTAGTGTTTCCTCATTGAGAATGATATTTGCTGTGGGCTTTTTGTAGATGGATTTTAAGATTCTGAGGAATGTTCCCTCTATCCCTACACTCTGAAGAGTTTTGATCAGGAATGGATGCTGTATTTTGTCAAATGCTTTCTCTGCATCTAATGAGAGGATCCTATGGTTCTTGGTTTTTCTCTTGCTGATATGATGAATCACATTGATTGTTTTACAAGTGTTGAACTAGCTTTGTGTCCCAGGGATAATCCTACTTGGTCATGGTGAATAATCTTCTTAATGTACTCCTGGATCCTGTTGGCTAGTATCTTGTTGAGAATTTTTGCATCTGTGTTCATCAGGGAGATTGGTCTATAATTCTCCTTTTTGGTGGGGTCTTTGCTGGTTTTGGAATTAAGGTGATGCTGGCCTCATAAAATGAGTTTGGAAGTAGTCCGTCCCTTTCTATCTTTTAAAATAGCTTTAGAAGAATAGATATGGTTTCTTCTTTAAACGTTTGATAGAATTCCCCTGGGAAGCCATCTGGCCCTGGACTTTTGTGTCTTGGTAGGTTTTTGATGACTGCTTCAATTTCCTCCCTGGTTATTGGCCTGTTCAGGTTCTCTATTTCTTCCTGTTCCAGTTCTGGTAGTTTGTGTTTTTCCAGAAATGTGTCCTTTTCTTCTAGATTGTCTAATTGGCGTATAGCTGCTCATAATACGTTTTTAAATCATTTATATTTCCTTGGTATTGCTTGTGATCTCCTCTTTTTCATTTGTGATTTTACTAATTTGAGTCTTTTTTCTTTTTAATAAGCCTGGCTAATGGTTTCTCTATTTTATTTATTGTTTCGAAAAACTAACTCCTCGTTTTGTTGATCTGTTCAACCATTCTTCTAGTCTTTATTTCATTGAGTTCTGCTCTAATCTTTATTAACTCCATTCTTCTGCTTGGTGCAGGTTTTATTGTTGTTCTTTCTCCAGTTAATTTAGGTGAGAGATTAACTTGTGTATTTGAGTTTTTTCTAATTTTTTTCAGGGATGCTTGTATTGCAATGTATTTCCCCTTTAAGACTGCTTTTGTTGTATCCCAAATATTTTGAATGATTGTGTCTTCATTTTCATTAGTTTCCATGAATCTTTTCAAATCTTCTCTAATTTCCTGTTTGACCCATTCATCTTCTAGCAGGATGCTCTTGAACCTCCACGTGTTTGAGTTTCTTCCAAATTTCTTCTTGTGATTGAGTTCTAGCTTCAAAGCATTGTGATCTGAAAATATGCAGGGGACAATCCCAATCCTTTGGTATCGGTTGAGACCTGATTTGGGACCCAATATGTGGCCTATTCTGGAGAAAGTTCCATGTGCACTTGAGAAGAATGTGTATTCAGTTGTGTTCCGATGCTAAGTTATGTATATATCAGTGAAATCCATCTAGTCCAGTGTATCATTTAAAGTTCTTGTTTCCTTGGTGATGTTGTGCTTAGAAAATTTGTCATTTGCAGAAAGTGCCCTGTTGAAGTCTCCTACTATTAGTGTATTATTATCTAAATATGTCTTTGCTTTGGTTATTAATTGATTGATATACTTGGCAGCTCTCATATTAGGGGCATAAATATTCATGATTGTTAGGTCTTCTTGTTGAATAGACCCTTTAAGTATGATGTAGTGTCCCACCTCATTTCTTATTACATCTTTGGGATAAACTTTAATTTATCTGAGATGAGGATTGCTATTCCAGCTTTCTTTTGAGGATCATTTGAATAGTAAATGGTTCTCCAACCTTTCATTTTTAGGCTAGAGTTGTCCTTAGATCTCAAATGAGTCTCCTGTAGACAGCAAATAGATGAGTCTTGCTTTTTCATCCAGTCTACAACCCTGTGACTTTTGATGGGATCATTTAGTCCATTCACGTTCAGAGTAACTATTGAAAGATATGAATTCAGTGTCATAGTTTTACCTATTCAGTCCCTGTTTTTGTGGATTATTTCCTTGAGCTTCCTCTTTCTTTTACAGAGTCCCCCTTATATGTCTTGCAGAGCTGGTTTGGTGGTCACATATTCTTTCAGTTTCTATGTATCTTTGAAGCTCTTTATCTCTCCTTCTATTATGAATGAGATCCTTGCTGGATAGAGTATTCTTGGCTGAATAGTCTTATTTGGGACCCTGAATATATCCTGCCAGCCCTTTCTGGCCTGCCAGGTCTCTGTGAAGAGGTCTTCTGTTAATCTTATATTTCTCTCCATATAAGTTAGGGATCTCTTGTCTCTTGATGCTTTAAGGATTTTCTCTTTATCTTTGGAATTTGCAAGTTTCACTTTTAAATATTGAGGTGTTGAACGGTTTTTATTGATTTTGGAGGAGACCTATCTCCTGGATCTGAATGCCTGTTTCGCTTAGGGAAGTTCTCAGCTATGATTTCTTCAAATATGCCTTCTGGCCCTCTGTCCCTCTCAGCACAGTGTGGAACCTCATTTGTATATAGATTTTTGTTTCTGAGGCTGTCATTTATTTCCCTTAACCTTTTGTCATGGTCTTTTGTTTTTCTCTCTTTTCCTCAGCTTCCTTCTTTGCCATCAACTTGTCTTCTATGTCACTCTCTCTTTCTTCCACCTCATTAACCCTTTTCATTGGAACCTCCAGTTTGGATTGCATCTCATTCAATTAATTTTTAATTTCGGCCTGATTACATCTAAATTCTACAGTCATGAAGTCTCTTGAATCCTTTGAGGTTTTTTCCAGAACCACCAGTAGCTTTATAATTGTGCTTCTGAATTGGCTTTCTGACATCGAATTGTAATCCAAATTCTGCAACTCTGTGCAGAGAGTACTGTTCCTGATTCTTTCTTCTGTGGTGAGTTCTTCCTTGTAGTCATTTTTCTCAGTGCAGAGTGGCTGTGTGAGGGGGCAGCATCAAGAATATTAAGCACAACCTAAGTAAATTTCACCCCAGATGATTCTGATGAGGTCAGAGACCAGAAATTGAAAACAAAGATCAGAATGAAATAAAATAAAAGGACCAGCAATGTGAAAAACAAATTTTAAAACAAAGTAGTAAAAAATAAAAGTCCAAGAATTCCAAAGAAGAAGAAAAAAAGAGAGAAAAATAATAGAAAAAAGCACAAGAAAAGAGGAAAAAAAGAATAAAAAGGGGAGGACTGGGAGATGGTGGTAGTGACGAAGTTGTAGTGGAGGGAGCATATAGTACCTGAGGGGTCCTAGAGGGTGATCCTCTTTGTTCTGAGTATATTAAGTTCTGTATGTTAGAAGATGTTCAGCCCCAAATTTATATAAACCAGAAATAGTTGTAAAGGGCCCCAACACTGACCAGCAAAATATAAGTGAGATAAAATAGGGGGCAGAATAGAAATTAGCAATCTCACAGAATGAACCAGCACCGTATACCACTTGGTTCTGGGTGGATGCTGTTCATGTTTTAGAAGGTATTAACTGGTTCTGGGTGGATGCTGGCCATTGTGGAACAATATAAAGTGGAGAAAACAAAAAACACAAAACAAAAAAACATATCTTGTATATCTCCCAAAATTAAGTTGAGTATGTTGAAGGGAATCTAGAAGTGGAAAATATATCTGAGACCTATAATTGTAGAAATATGAAAGTCAAAAAGGAAGAAACTTAAAAATGAAGAGGTGGTAAAATATTGTACTTAAGGTGGGAAAAGAGAAAGGAATTGGAAATTTATAGTCTGATATAAAAACGAGTTGTACTGGAAAAAGGAAGAAAAAATAATAGGAGGGGTATCTTCTAGTTTTATATACCATAAATCCCTCGACTTCCCCTGGAGCTTTCCAGTCCTGCTTGGTCAAGAACTTGCTCTTTTCCTTGTCCTTCCAGATGGTCTTCTGGGTGAGGGGCCTGCTGTGCTGATTCTCAAGTGTGTGACCTGGGGGAGATGCCCTACCCCCCACTGGGACAGCCTTTTACCCCATGAGGCCTCTGTTCCCTGGAAGCCCCTGCCTCTCCCAAGTGTAACAAGGTTACACAAGGAGGAACAACAACACTGATGGTGGCCAGCTCTCCAGCTCTGGAGTCAGCTCCCCACAGTAACTACCACAGTATCTCAGTCTTCACTGGCCTAGATGCTCCTGGGGTGGCACGGGTTCACTGACCTGCATGGTTTGGGGGCACTCGGCAGCAGGAGAGTCCTTGCTGTCCTCTTGTCCCAGGGGGAGTGCAGGATCCTGGGCTTTGCAGAGCCCTGGGATCTGGGGCCTCTGCTGCTGGAATCACGCTCCCAGGCTCCCAAAGGCATCAGGGTGCATACCCCTCCTTCCAGAGCTGCCTGCCTGACCCACTGGCTTGTCCTGCATGCTCCACCAGGTGCATGCTCCAGCCCTTTACTGAGATTGGCTCATAGTTTGGGGTATGCTTTCCCCTGGGCTCACTTCCTCTATTAGTGACTCTGGGAAACTGGAAGCTTCACTGCCCCTCCTGTGATTCTGTTCAGTTTCCTTGCTAAGCACCTTTCCATCTGGGAAGAATCCAGTGTGGAATTTTTAAACTTCCTGCCTCTCCGGGGCTGGGCTTTCCTATCCTAGAGGCTTTTGCCGGGGCCTTAGCCCAGTTCCTTGCAGGGGCCCCTCCTCACTTGATTTTTTTAATTTTATTTTATGTTTTCTGCCTTCCTACCTTGTTAGAAGCGAAAACCCTTCTCTCTGCAGCTTTCTGGCTGTTCTCTCTTTATATCTCAGGTTGAATTCATAGGTTTTCAGGATGGTTTGAAAGTTATCTAGGGGAGTTGGTGGCATCAGGTGAGTTGAGGACCCCTACTTCTCCACCATCTTGCCCCACCTCTCTATCACCTCTTCTTTTTTCCATTCATCTTTCAATGGACATCTGGCCTCTTTCTGTATTTGGGCTATTGTGGACATTGCTGCTACAAACAATGCAGTGCATGTGCCCCTTCAAATCACTATGTCTGTACCCTTTGGATAAATACCTAATAGTGCAATTGCTGGGTCATTGGGTAGCTCTATTTTTAACTTTTTGAGGAACCTCCAAACTGTTTTCCAGAGAGGCTGCACCAGTTTGCATTCCCAACAAAAGTGTAACTGGGTTCCCCTTTCTCTGCATCCTTGCCGACAACTGTTATTTGCTGAGTTGTTAATTTTAGCCATTTTTACTGGTTGAGGTGGTACCTCATTGAGGTTTTGGTTTGGATTTCCCTGACACTGAGTGATGTTGAACATTTTTCATGTGTCTGTTTGCCATTTGTATGTCTTCTTTGGAGACATGTCTGTTCATGTCTTCTGCCCATTTCTTGACTGGATTTTTTGTTTTCAACATCCATTTATGGTTAAAACTCTCAACAAAGTGTATTTAGAGGGAATATATCTCAATATAATAAAGGCCCTATATGATAAAACTACAGGTAACACTATATTCAATGGTGAAAAACTGAAAGATTTTTCTTGAAGATCAAGAACCACAAAGATATCCACTATCACCACTTTTATTCAACGTAATACTGGAAATCTTAGCTGTAGCCATCAGATTTGTAATAAATAAACCAATTAAAAATAAATAAAAAGTATTGAAATTGGTAAGGAAGAAGCAAAACTGTCAGCATTTACAGATGACATAGATAACATGATACTATTTTTAGAAAACCCAAAAGACTCCACCAAAAAAAATATTAGAACTAATAAATGGATTCAATAAAACTGCAGGATACAAAATTATACAGAAACTGGTTGCATTTATATATGCTAATAATGAAGTAGTAGAAAGAGAAATTAAGAAAACAATCACATTTACAACTGCACCAAAAAAATAAAATAAAATACCTAGGAATAAATTTAACTAAAGCAGTGAAAGATTTGTACCCTGAAAACTATAAAACATTGATAAAATAAACGGATGGCAACACAAACGGAAAGATATAACATGCTTATGGATTAGAAGAATTAATATTATTAAAATATCCATACTGCCCAAAGAAATCTACAGATTCAATGCAGTCCTTATTAAAATACCAATAGTATTTTTCATAAGACTAGAACAAATAATCCTAAAATTTGTATGGAACCATAAAAGACCCTGAATTGCTAAAGCAATCTTGAGAAAAAAAAGAAGAAAATTGGAGATATCACAATCTCAGATTTCAAGATAAAGTACAAAGATATAGTAATTGAAACAGTATGTTACTGGCATAAAAACAGAGACAGGTCAATAGAACAGAATAGAGAGCCCAGAAATAAACCCACAATTATATAGTCAATTAATCTTTGACAAAGAAGGCAAGAATATGCAATTGCAAAAAGCCAGTCTCCTCAACAAATGGTGTGGGAAAACTGGACAACATTCAAAAGAATGAAACTGGACCACTTTCTTGTACTACACACAAAATAAACACAAAATCGATTAAGGATCTAAATGTGAGACCTGAAACCATAAAAATCTTAAAAGAGAACACAAATAGTAACTTCTCTGACATTGACTGGAGCGACTTTTTTTCTAGATATGCCTCCTGAGGCAAGGGAAACAAGAACAAAAACAAACAATTGGGACTTCATCAAAATATAAAAAGATTCTACTTAGTGAAAGAAACAATCAACATAACTAAGAGGCAACCACCTATGGAATGGGAAAAGATATTTGCAAATGACATATCCAATAAAAAGTTTCCAAAGCATAAAAAGAAATTATCAAACTCAATACCTCAAAAACAAATAATCCAGTTAAGAATGGGAAGAAGACATGAACAGGCATTTTTCCAAAGAAGACATACACATAGCCAAAAGACATATGAAAAGATGCTCAACATCTCTCATCATCAGGGAAATGCAAATCAAAACCACAATGAGATACCGCCTTGTACCAGTCAGAATGGCTAGAATAAAAAAGACATGAAATAACAAGTGTTGGTGAGGATGAGGAGAAAAAAGGAATTCTTGTGTACTATTGGTGGGAATGTTAATTGGTACATCCACTGTGGAAAATCGTATTTTTTTCAAAAAATGAAAAACAGAAATACCATATGATCTAGTAATTCCACTACTCAGTATTTACCCAAAGAAAATGAAAACACTGATTTCAAAAAGATATATGTACCCCTATGTTTACTGCAGTATTATTTGCAATAGCCAAAATATGGAAGCAATGCAAATGTTCATTGATAGATGAATGGATTAAAGAGTTTGGGTTTTACAGAAATCAGTTACAAGAAAGGAATGAGATCTTGCCATTTGTGACAACGTGGATAGACTCAGAAGGTATCATGCTAAGTAAAATAAGTCAGACAGAACATGACAAATACCATATGATTTCACTTATATGTAAAATCTAAAAAACAAAACAAATGAACAACTCTGTCCCTCCAAAACAGACTCAAGTGCAAACAGAATAAAGTAACTATGAGAGAATAAACTGGTGGTTGCCAGAGGGGAGGAGGTGGGGGGATGGGTGAAATAGATGAAAAAGAAAAGAAACTATAGAAATAAGAGCTGGTATAGTAGGGAACCAGAGTAAATGGATTATTTTGTAGAAGATGTTGGATAGTTATTGGAATAAAAGTGAAAACAAATTTCCTGTAGGCATACTGCTTAATAGGATCAAGAAGTAAGAGTGTCAGTGTTAACATTACTATTCTGGGAAATTCTTGCCTGGGAAGATAAAGTTGCAAATAACGTTATTGTTTGTTTCAGGAAATTTCTGAGAAGTTATCTATCTAAACAGTAAACTGGCTCAAGCAGCTGCTCTTCTCAAGACAGAGGTTCCTCATCAGGGTAAATATCCCCATTCTGAGATTACTCAGTGGGAAAACTGATCACTTTATTCAACGATTACTCAACAAAATTTACTTTAAAACTCTTGCCTTGCTGTATTCACTAATCCATACATTTAAAAATCTATATGACAAATTTTGTTCAATTCTAATCACATCCCTGCTTTGAAAGAGGTACCTTAAATCAAACCCTCAAACTTTACGAACATATGCCTTTGACTTTCCCCTTCCAAGATACTACTATGACCCTGTCAAGGTAGTACTTCCTCTTATTACAATAAGCAATATATTCAGCTTTGTTTGACTAAGAGATTTTTGTTGGTGGTCTTTTTTTGGAGTTCGTAGTCATAGATGTGATTAAAATAATGAGAATAGGGGATCCCTGGGTGGCGCAGCGGTTTGGCGCCTGCCTTTGGCCCGGGGCGCGATCCTGGAGACCCGGGATCGAATCCCACATCGGGCTCCCGGTGCATGGAGCCTGCTTCTGTCTCTGCCTGTGTCTCTGCCTCTCTCTCTCTCTCTGTGACTATCATAAATAAAAAAAAAAACCCTCAAAAAAAAATTCTCTCTCCCTCTGCTCCTTCCTTGCTAAAAAACTGATAGATTAAACCAATGAGTGAACAATTACACCTCACTGGGTGGAAGTCGAAAGACCTATATTCAAAAAAAAAAAATGAGAATAAATGAAATTTTTAATGAATACACATAGTATGAGACTATAAGAGGACCAAGGAGAACATTCACAGGAGTGAGAGGAAGAAGATGAGCTAGAAAAAAGCACACATAAAAAAAAAACAAGAAAAAGCACACATATGTATGAGAAATATGATTTTATCCTATATCAGAACTGAGCAATGAGAGAGGACTTCTTTCTTGGTGGGGTGATCATAAGTGTCATATATGAGAGGTTTAGAATAGTAAGAATTAAAAGGAGACTCCTAAAATTATTTTAAAAAGTCTATGAAACCTCAAATAGAACAGTTAGGCATGGAACGAATACATGGTTATTAATTAGATGTGACCAGTGGGTCTATACTAATTCTAAATGAATTTGACTGCGACAAGAAAGTGAAACTATGCTACCATAGTTGAAAGGAGTCCCCAAATCAAATTTGCCTGAGTGAAGTTTGCAGTGGAAAGGGGCATAGTCATGCTATTAGAGAAATGATGTAATGGTTTGAATTATTTCAACCAGAGGCCAGCAAAAGTTTTCTGTAAAGGGTCCTCCTATCTCTGTCACGATTCTGCTGTCATTGTAAAGCCAAAGAAACAACTAATACATAAACATTTGGGCTTAGGTGGATGTGTTCTAAAAAATCTTTATTCACAAAATAGATCACAGGATGGATTTGGCCTATGGGCTGCAGTTTGCAGACTTCTGACTTATACTTAAAGAAATGTTATGAAACAAAAGAAGTCTTTGGTAAGCCAAAATATTTACAATATTTGTAGACACTAAGTAAAGCTCTATAACTGGGCAACTATTCAAAATGTTTATTAAGAGTACCTGAAATTCATCATCTGAAAGCAACTCTTTCCAAAAAAATATTATAGGGCTGAAGCTGGTATCTGATCTGTATGCATCTTGATTGCCATACTGGCTTATCCTACACTGAAAGAAGTAGAATGTGTAACACCATATTTTGAATAAATTGTATGCTTCCCAAATTAATAGCCTTTGTCAATTTAGAAATTTAATCAATGCATGCTACTTTGTTACTCAAATCTCTTAAAAATTAGAATGGAAAAAAGTTAAGGTAATTACTACAAATTAACAAGATATTTAGATTAATCCATTGAACACTTCTAAATTCACGTTCAGACTTAAATAATATTAATCCCCAAAAGAGATTTGGGTAGTGTTATTCTCAGAAGGTAAATGGGGGAAAAGAGGAGATTGCAATGGTTGTTCCTTTTTAAGCTCAACTATAGAATTAACAGTTTACTTTGTAATTTATTTTAATTTTCATAATATATGAACCATGCAAGTTTCATAAACTGGGTGCTTGCAAATAATGTGGTTGTGATATCAATACTAAGGTCAAAATAGAATAAATAAGGATACTTAGTGGCAAAGTCATAAAAAGTGCTATTTGTAAGCCTGTCTCATTTATTTAATTATGACAGTACACTATTATAGCATTGTGCATGCCTTTTATTTATTACAGATCACACTGTTTTGATTATTTAATCACCTGCTGGTATTTCTTATACTTTATTTTAACTTTGGATTAGGAAAATCCCCCAAATTTTAAAATTTATTATACTGCAAAATATAGGCTAAGTGCTTTACATTGCAACACTACATTTAGTCCTTACACCAAATCCTATGAGATAAGTACTGTTATTATCCCCATGCTGCAGATAAGGAAAGTAAAGCACAACAAAATTATGAAACTGTCTAGTTGTATTAATAGAGCTCGTAAGTAGCAGAACAGAAACTTGACCAAGTCCTTTTTGTCTCAAGATCCCTATTTTTTTATTTTTTTAAAGATTTTATTTATTTATTTGAGAGAGAGAGACAGAGAGACAGAACATGAGGTGGGGAGGGCAGAGGGAGAAGGAGAAGCAGATTCCCTGCCAAGGAGCCCAATGCAGGGCTTAATCTTAGGACCCTGGCATCATGATCTGAGCCAGAGGCAGACTCTTAACAGACTAAGCCACTCAGGTGCCCTTCAAGATCCCAATATTTTAAGTACTCTAATATATCACCTCTAAATAAGACTAATTGGAGGTGAGGGTGGGGAGTACAGTAATATGGCTAGTTAATTAAGTGTCCATCACATGCCAGGTTTTAGTACTGTACTGGATGTGACAGATTTCCCATGGAGGGGGATCATTTTTATCCAGGAGATTATTTTATCAATTTTTCCCCTTTAAGGATGAGATTAGCTGTGGGTCTTTTTTATACCTTTATGTTGTTGAGGTATGTTCCCTTTATCTCTACTTTGTTCAGGATATTTATCAAGAATGGATGATGTACTTTGTCAAATGCTTTTTTTTGTATCCCTTGAGCAGATTGTATGGTTCTTATCCTTTCTTTTATTAATGGTGCTGTATGACACAGATTTATTTGTGAATATTGAAACAGCCTTGCAGCCCAGGAATAAATCCCACTTGACCATGGTAAATCATTCTTTTATTGTACTGTTGGATTTGATTTTCTAGTATTGTGTTGAGAATTCTTGCATCCATGTTCATCAGGGATATTGGCCTGTAATTCTCATTTTCCGTGAGGGGTCTTTGGTTTTGGAATCAAAGTAATGCTGGCCTTCTAGAATGAGTTTGGAAAATTTCCTTCTATTTCTATTTTTTGGAACAGTTTAAGAAGAAGAGGTATTAACTCTTCTTTAAATCTTTGGTAGAATTTGCTTGGGAAGCCAATTGGCTCTGGACTTTTGTTTTTTGGGAGAATTTTGATTACTGATTCAATTTATTTGCTAGTTATGAGTCTGTTCAAATTTTCTATTTCTTCCTGTTTCAGTTTTGATAGTTTATATGTTTCTAGGAATTTATCCATTTCTTCCACATTTCTCAATTTGTTGGCATATAATTTCTCATAATATTCTCTTATAATTGTTTATATTTATGTGGTGTTGGTTATAATCTCTCCTCTTTCATTGGTGATTTAATTTATTTGGGTCCTTTCTCATTTCTTTTTGATAATTCTGCTAGGGGTTTATTGATTTTATTAATTTTTTTATTAAGATTTTATTTATTTATTCATGAGAGACATAGAGGGAGAGGCAGAGACATAGGCAGAGGGACAAGTGGGCTCCTCTCAGGGAGCCCAATGTGGGACTTGATACTGGAACTCTGTGATCACACCTTGAGCTGAAAGCAGACACTCAACCACGGAGCCACCCAGGCGTCCCAATTTTATTAATTCTTTCAAGGATCCAGTGTTTGGTTTCATTGATCTGTTCTACTGGGGTTTTTGTTTGTTTTTATATCATTTATTTCTGCTCTAACCTTTATTATTTCCTTTCTTCTGTTGGTTTCGGGCTTTATTTACTTTTATATTTCAACCTCTTTAGGTGTAAAGTTAAATTATGTTTGAGATTTTTCTTGCTACTTGAAGTAGGACTTTATTGCTATATAATTCCCTCTTATGACTGTCTTTGCTGCATCCCAAAGGTTCTGGACTGTTGTGTTTTCATTTTCATTTGCTTCCATGTATTTTTAAAATTTCTTCTTTAATTTCCTGGTTAACCCATTCACTCTTTAATAGGATGTTCTTTAAACTCTTTGACCTCCATATATTTGTGGTCTTTCTAAATTTTTTCTTGTGGTTGATTTTAAGTTTCATATTGTTGTCTGAAAATAAGCATGGCATGATCATCTTTTTGTATTTGTTGAGGCCTGACTTGTGACCTAGTACATGAGCTATTTTGGACAATGTCCCATGTGCACTCGAAAAGGATGTGTATTCTGCTGCTTTAGGATAAAATGTTCTTAATATATCTGTTAAGTCCATCTGGTCCAGTGTGTCATTCAAAGCCTTTATTTCCTTGTTGATGTTCTGCTTAAATGATATGTCCATTGCTGTTAGTGGGGTGTAAATATCCTCTACTATTACTGAATTATTATCAATGTGTTTTTTATGTTTGTTATTAAATGATTTATATATTTGGCTGCTCCTAAGCACAAATATTTACAATTACTAGATCTTATTTTTGAATACCCTCTTTTATTATCACATAGTGCCCTTCTTCATCTTTTGTTAGACTCTTTGGTTTAAAATCTAGTTAGTCTGATATAAATATGGCTACTCTGGCTTTCTTTTGACGTCCATTAGCATGATAGATGGTTCTGCAACTTCTCACTTTCAAATGAAGGTGTTTTTAGGTCTAAAGTGAGTCTGTTGTAGGCAGTCTAGAGATGGGTCTTATTCTTTTTATCCATTCTGATACACTATGTCTTTTGATTAGAGCACTTAGTCCATTTACATTCAGAGTGATTGTTGATAGAAATGAATTTAGTGTCTGTAAGTTGTTGTTTCTGGAGATTTTCTCCATTCCTTTCTAGTATTTGTTGCTTTTGATCTTTCTTTACCAAAGAGTCCCCTTTAATATTTCTTGCAGGTTTGGTTTTGTGGTCACAAACTCCTTTAGTTTTTGTTTGTTTGGGAAACTCTTTATCTTTCTTCTATTCTGAATGACAGATATCTTGAATAAAGTGTTCTTGGCTACATATTTTTCCCATTCAGCATGATGAATATATCGTCATCACTTTCTTCTGGCCTGACAAGTTTCTGTGGATAGATATGCTGCTAGCTTGATTCATCTTTCCTTGTAGTTTAGGGATTTCTTTTCCCATGCTGCTTTCAGGATTCTTTCCTTAGCTATGTATTTTGCAAATTTTATGACAATATGTCTTGGTTTTGGCCTGCTTCTGCTGATTTTGATGAAATTTTTGTGACTCCTGGATTATGGATGTCTGTTTATTTCCCCAGATTAGAGAAGTTTTCAGCTTATAATTTGCTCAAATAAATCTTCCCTCTTTTCCCTCTCTTCTTCTTCTGGGATTCCTATGATATGATTCTTATTATGCTTTATGGAGTTGCTGGGTTCCCTAAATCTACATTTGTGATGCAGTATTTTTTTCTTTTACTCTTCAGTTTCATTATTTTCTATAATTTTATCTTCTTTTTTTTTTTTATTTTTTAAATTTTTTTTTTAATTTTTTATTTATTTATGATAGTCACAGAGAGAGAGAGAGAGGCAGAGACACAGGCGGAGGGAGAAGCAGGCTCCATGCACCGGGAGCCTGATGTGGGATTCGATCCCGGGTCTCCAGGATCGCGCCCTGGGCCAAAGGCAGGCGCCAAACCGCTGCGCCACCCAGGGATCCCCTCTATAATTTTATCTTCTATATTACTTATTCATTCTCTTGCTTCTTCCATCCTTGTTCTTATTAAATCCAGTCAGTTTAGCATCTCAGTTATAGAATTTTTTATTTTGGCCTGATTTTTAGGTTTTCTTCATCTCTATGGTAAGTGTCTTGCTGGTTTCTTCTATGCTATGCTGGTTACTTCTATTCTCAATCCCAGCTAGTATCCTTATGATGCTTGTTTCAAATTTTGGTTCAGACATATAACTTATATCTATTTTGATTTGCTCCCTGGATATGACCTCTTCTTGTTCTCTCTTTTGGGATGAATTCCTCTGTCTTGGCATTTTGTCTAGGTTTCTGTCTTTTTTGTGTTAGTATATCCTGTGCCTGGTCCTATTTCTACTAGAGCTAAAGCTTTGCAGCAGTCTACGATCAGTAGGCCTGGTGCATGTGGGGGATTTGTGCTGGTCTTCTGGGGGAAGGGCCTTCTGCAGCTCTGGTCCTCAATCATACTTGTCATATTAAAAAAGGTACCTGCAGAGTGCAGGTGGGTGGGACTTATAAGTAGCTCAAGCCTTCACTGTGTGCGCTGTGCTACTTGCTGAAGTCTGGCCATGCTGATAGAAGCAGTGAAAAATGATGTTGGCCTGCTCTCTTCCCTGGGAAGGGGAGTTCACACCTGTTACTGTTCAGGAAGCCCTCACAGAAGCTCAAACAACCTCATCTTGTTTGTCCCAGACTTCCATCAGATCCCTGCCTTCACCCTGTCTGTGTCCACAGTGACTGACTGTCCCATGGTGGCGCAGGGCTCCTGTGCTTTATCTCAGGTGTGAGACTGGTTTTCAAAACTCCAAATTTTAGGGACTCAGTGTGGCTCAGACTTGTGCTGATCCTCTCGGGGAGCCTTGCCACACTGTGACCAGTACCGGTTTGTCCCAGAAAAGCAGTTCCACATCTGTGCAGGAGCTTGGATTTGATGTTGAAGCATAGCAAAAAGCCAGCATCCAGTTTAGCTGCTCTCAACAGGGGTCTCTGCTTATCTGCTAATGAACAGGGCTGCTCAATGGTGACTGTTGGGCTCTTTTTGTCCCCTGAGAGATAATGCTGCCTTTCCAAAATGTGCCCCAAGAAAGAGGAATTGTCTCTCTGAGCAGGAATCAGGTACTCCTCAGAGCACACTGTCCACTATGGGCCTCTGCCCTTCTCCTCAGGAGCACCACTACATCCACCACGGTGGGTCCTGGTAATGGCATGGACTTCTAACTTCAGACTTTCAGCTTGACTGCTTGTATAAACTTGTGGTAATCAACCCCTCTTGTTTTCCCAGTCAATGGTTTTGGGTAATTGTCTTTCTTCCTTTCTTTTTTTTCCAAAGCAGAATTATTCCTTTTATTACAAAACTTAATAATTTAATGATCTCTGTACTTTTACTTATAAGAGTATGATAAAAAATCTCAACTGATGTTCAAAATCAGAAACTGGATAATCAAACAAAACAAAACAATCACGTTTATTTCAACAGTTCAAAGTGCAAATACAGCAAGTCAGTTCACAACGTTTCAAGATACAGTTTTTTTTCAAGATACAGTTTTAAGTATAATGAAAACTTGATATACAAAAATGCAAGGGTAAATAGCAGAAATAAAGCTCATTTAAAAAAAATTCAAGTAACCCAAAAACCTTTAGACTAAAATATTCCATTTACAACAATTTGGAAATACCTTAATTTATAAATACCTGTAGTACACTGCAATCCAAAAGGCCTTCTCAAAGAATGAGAATCACCCCAAACCAGTCAGCTCAGTATAAGAGTGGAAGTTCTTGGGACTGGCTATTCCTTATTTGGCAGCCTCACTGTCACTGCCAATTGATACGATTCGACCCATGATACTTTGATGTTTAGGCAAATTCTTAAAAAATGTTTAAAGTTCTATATGAGGCCAACACCCTGATAAGAGATTCTGAAATGGCCACTATATATTTAAAAGATTTTAAAGACCAATTTTAACTTCAGGCCCATGGTGTTACTGGGGGAAAGACATAGATTAATACTTCTTCCATTACTTAAAACCTATCTGTAAGGTTAGAAAAATGGCCTTTACAACTTCCTCATGAAAATCATACTTAATTATGTATCTACTTATTTCTACACATACAGAACTTTTATGTAAAGTAGAAAAAGTTCCCACTAGGAAGGTAATTGAAGGTTGTTAATGTTCTTTGTATCACTTACCAGCCAAGACACATGTTTATTTCTGTTTCACAGAAGCAATAGTAACTATTCGCTTCAATTCAGGAAAGGTGTGTATATTCAGGATGGTTTAAATGAGATATTTATTGAATCTTTTTCTCAGTCTTCTTCATCTTTTCATTATAGGCAGTAAATTGAGAGTCTGTTCTGAAAATTCTATCCCACCATATAAATGTTGAAGCCTAGGTTCCAATGAAGTTAATGTGTTGGAAATCATGATGCTGGAAACCAGCATAGAAAGGGATCAGATTTAAATGGTTCAAAGGAACGTCATAGCCACTATGGACATCAATAGTTTCTAGTCACTCATGCCCAAAGGAGAACGACACGATCACATAAAAGCATGATTCCAATGAAAAATCCAGTTCCAAGAACCAGAGTTTCCAAAGGATGTGCATATTCAGCTTCTACTCCAAATGGAGCCTGAAATTCAAGATGAACTTTATTAATATATTTATATATTCTTTTGTGATGTAAGAGCCTGTGCAGGAAATAGTGCCAGGTATCCTCAATCATCACACAGCCAAAACATCTTGCCAAAAGCATACACCATCTTGGCATTCTTTATCAGTCATAAGGTATATTAAAATACTCTGTAAAATAATAAGTTCCACAGATCAAAGGAAGCTGGATACAAAAGTGATTAGAAAGAAGTACTTTCAAACATTCCCACTGGTTTCCCCATGTTTCTGGCTTATCCTTTTGAATTTTGTACTTTTTCATGAAAGGTATAAATTGAAACAAAAATCCAAGTAAACAGAACAAGAAATAAAGGACCTCATGAACTATTAAGAATCCTCATGTTGCAATCTGGAACTTTGTATAATTATTCAACACATAGTTCCAAGTATTTTTAAATGGTTCTTATAAAGGGTTCTCAGGTAAAAGTGAATCTACATACTCCACAGCAATGGAGTATGAATTAAAGATGCTGATACTTTTGTTTGTTGCCATTTTTCAAATCTCTGCAGAAAGCCTTAGTATTCTGGACAAGCACATGGGACTCTGGAGACTTGTCTTTCTTGTGCAGTCCTCTGTGTGCTGTTCTCTCTCTCTTTTTTTTTCTCTGTCTCCTCCCTCCATGATCAGGGATCCCTCCCCTCTGCATCACCCATGATTCTTTTCTCCCCCAAATCTCATCACTGAACCTCCTACCCTCAATGCTGTGGCCTCTTATCTCCCTCTACTGCAGTTTTTTTCTCTCAATTTTCAGATTGATTTCCTGGGTGCTCAGAATTACTTGATAATTATCTAGCTGTGTTTGAGGGATAAGGCAAGCATAAGGTCCTCCTCCTACTCTGCCATCTTAACTTTACCTCATGATTTGTATCTAATTCAAAATGCCTGTTTATGCATTCCATTTCCTTATCTTCAATTATGAGGAAAATAATTTAAAAAATTTTCCCTTTAATAATTGATTCATGTAGTGCTTCAAATGAAAATAATGTTCTTTAAATTTAAAACTTACTAAGCCTGCAGATATTTGCTTTGCAATGTTGCAGCTATTTTCAAATCCAGAATTTCTAAACTTTTTAAAGAAATATAATCATTACTTGATATGTTTTATTGCAATGTCTATGTATATGCTTTTACTTTATAATAATTCACTGACAAAGTTCCTGCCTGAGCTCTTGCAGTTCCTAATGTTTGTGCAGATGCTATAGGGACAGGATACCAGGATGAATGGGTAAGCTGACCTCCCACTGCAGGTCCAGTGTTGCCCCCTTGAGAAACCCCTTCTTTTCCTCAGACTACAGCCACTGTCGCCATCACTGCTACTTCTACTCCTGCTACCACCACTATAGCTCTCTATCCTCGCCTGGTTTTGGACCCAGTTACTTACTTTCTCAGAGCCCTAGAGAGCCCCAGACTATCCTAAGCTAGCAAGCGGGTCTCAGGCAGCCAAGTTCAGTGCTTATGTGGTTGAGAACCGCTCTCCTCATGCCCATACTCCATTGTGCCACTGGATCTGATTTACAAAACACACATTCACATACAAAAGTATTCAGAATTACATGGTGGTGACAGCAAAACATTAAATCAAGTGTGGGGCCCCTTCTGGGACCAGGACCTCTTTGCTACATGGATTTTGCACACATCTTGCTTGCAAGATGTGCTCACTTTGGAAAATACATCCCTGCTTATTCTCTGAACAGGTAGTTGCTTAAAAATGTTTAAATATTTTTGAAAAAAAGATCTGAAAAAAAATTCCTGGATTTGGTTTTACTTATGCACATGTGCATGCACACACATACACACACACCCCACATTCTTGAAACAAAAATGTCATTAAATAATACTGAAACTTGCAATATTTTCTTTTTTTTAATGCTAGTCCTCACCTACTAAAGGAATACAATTTCCTTGAAATATGACCAACTCATCCTGGTTTGCCTGGGACTTTCCTGGTTTTAGCACTGTGAGTCCTGTGTCCCCTCAGTTTTGGCAGGATGTGTAGTCTCCCTGCCTCCACGTCTGTATTCTATATCTACAACTCCTCTTTCTTGCCTTGATTTATTTTCAAACTATAGCTTGAAATCTCGGCCCAAGCAATCCACCTCCTCTGTGAAACCTTTTCTGATAATTCCAGCTGGAGGTAAGTGCTCCTTCTTCTCTGCTCCAAGAAAACACTGGGTATAACTTTTACAGACTTTACCACATTGCTCCCTTGGTTGTTTCTTCTTTTGGACAACAGCTCCATAGGGCAGGAAGTGAGTTTTTTTTAAATCTCTATTTCCTTTGTGCCTAACATAGTGCCGGGTATACATAAGGAGTGATCAATAAGCACTTATTGAAAAGATAAATGAAGCGCTGGATCTAAAACTGCTCTTTGTCATGAGGATTGGAAAACTGAACTAAGCAGCAATGGTCAATAATCCTTCACTTACTTAGAAAATCAGTTTGGACAGTCACAGCTTCCTTTAGAAATACGAAACAAATCGACCACTCTCCAAATGTTGGGGATGAGTTCAATTAATTCCTTATTTCACCCTAGCCTTCTTTCACTTAATGAGATGTGTTTTCTTTAACCTGGATATAAGAAATCCATTACAGTCCTCAAACAAAATGGCTTTCTTTTGTTTTGAAAACAAGTTTCCATATCACTGGTCATAGGCATAAAACTGTGATGTTACTGAAAATTCAGCACTATTATCTTCATATTACACAATAAGACTTTTTCCTAACCATGTTGATGTCAGTTAAAGTTGAGTTTGAAGGACAGAGATAAAAGATTAAAGTTTGGATTTAGAGTCAGTGAAAGAAAAATAAGGTTTTGTTTGAAAATTACCTGCCCAATGCTGACATAAGGCTGATGGATAAAATCAGTTTATCTAGTGCTCACGAAAATATCTAGGTTGAAAGGCTTTTATTTTAGTAAAGAAAAATAAATAGTGAATGTCTTGGGTTTACACCAAGAAATTCAGCTTTGTGCACTGAAATGCATGATTTCATAGATTATGAGTTTGGTTTAATAACTGACTATAAAAGTATTATTTTAGAGTTCAATATTGTTATGATTTATGTTATTGAAAAAATATAAAAATGTAATATGAAGAGTTGTTTGTATAATCCTGACACATGATAGAAATTTGCAGTGGCCAACTTCTCTTAAATATTTCTGATGTTATACTCTAAGTTTTTACTAGACTATTTCAACGACTCCTGATGCTAACTATTGGGAGTTAGGCCAAACTTTAAACTTAATAGATTAAGGGCACAATTCTCCTCAGACTGTTCTCACTTCAGACATCAGCCACCTGTTTCGGAGTCCACAGACATGCACAGTTCTGATCAACTGGCCATAAATTCAGGATTTCTCAGTACTCCCATCAAGTTCAATAAATTCCCTAAAATGACTCACAAAACTCAAGAAAGTGCCATTTATAATTATAGTTTTATAATAGCAAAAATCAGCCAAAGCAGAGATGTAGATGGCAAGATCAGGGAGGGTCCAAATATGAAGCTTCCGGTATCCTCTCCCAGTGGAGTCAAGATGTATCATCTTCCTGGCACATTTATATTTAACAGTATACGCAGAGTATTGTTAGCCAGGGAAGCTCACCTGAGCTTCAGTGTCCAGACTGTTTACTGCAGTTTCATTTTATATGTATGATTAATTGAATCACTGGCTAGGTGATGGTACTCAACCTCCAGCCTCCATTCCCTCTCCAGAGGTCATACAGCTTAAAACTTTAAACGTCTAATCACATTGTTGGTTTTTCTGTCATGACCATGTCCTAACCTAAGTCATCTCAGTTAGCTTAAACTATACAGGAACTCTCCTAGAGTCACTTCATTAGCATAAACTATCAGACCCTACTATGAATACCAAAGACATTTTATCAATTGGGGAATTCCAAGAATTTAGAAGTTACCTTCCAGGAACTAAGGACAAAGGCTAACCACACTTTTTGTTATACCACTATTCATTAATTAATTGGAAACTATTAAGATTTTTTCTGTGCATACAGGCTAGCATTCTTTATCTACAGTACACACACTTTATTTTATATGTGTCAAATAGAATATACCGAAAGGAAAACATTTTATCCATAAGCTGTTGCAACAACACATTGATCCATTTTTTGAGTGCAGAAGTAAATCCAGGGAATAAGGATTTGGGACCACTAAAGCTTTATTCTTTAGTAGTGTCTTTCTTTTATTAGACAACTTTCAAAACAGCAAAATAGCTTCCTGAGTGCTTTACATTGTTCTATACATGTAATACCATTTAAGGTCTTGACATACAGAATGGAATATGCAATCACTGAAATTGGATGGTTAGAGCATTTTCTTTTTTTGGGAGGGGCTCCATCTTCTCTCTGCATGTGTATTTATTTCTTCAGTTTTTATAGTTCATACTTTAGAGGAGGAAAATAATTTTCCCTTTACCTTTTTAAGGATCTTGGCTAACACCCCCCCCCATTCTAAAAGACAGATTAACAAGAGAGAAACAAGTTTGCTAGCATATATATCTCCTGTATGCCTGGAAGATACCCAGAAAAACTGAAAAATACCTCAAAGTGTCCAAAGCCATCACTTTAAATGCCATTTCTACTTACAGACAAAAGAAGATGTTGTAAGGTGGGTGAGGCAGTTATAGGAGGCTATCAGGAAAAGCACAATAAACAATGGTCTGCATGTTATGCAGATTTAGGTAACTGTTCTCCACTGATAACTATTTCTAGAAATTTAGAGTCATCTTTCACCTCCTGGTACAGGAGGGACACACTCTTACAAATGGAGATTTTTTTTTCCTTGTAAATATCCCTTGCAAAAGGGTAACTTCTACTCAGTTTTCAAAGCTTTTCCTGTGTCTGCTGTTTCTTAAAAATAACCAGCCTGTGCAATTTGGAAGTATAGCATAGAGAATATAGTCAATAATGTTGTAATAATGTTGTATGATGACAGATAGTGACTATACTTATCATGGTAAGCACTGAGTAAGGTACAGAATTGTCAAATCACTGTGTTGTATAACTGAAACTAATATAACATTGTATGGTGACTATACTTCAATTAAAAAAATAACCAGCTTGAAATAATTCTTATGCCAAAAAGGCATATTTTTGGGTGGTAAATTCTGCTTCCCTTCAATACCTTGGTTAATCTCAGAGTTTCTGAGGTCAGACTACCTAGGTTCAAATTCCTGCTCTTCCATGACATTGGGCAAGTTACTTGGCCTCTCTATGTCTCAGTTTTTTTCATCTATAAAACAGGAATAATAGTACTATTTCCTATGTGTAATATGTGTTTAGTGAGGATCTAAGTAATGTAACAAATAAATAAAAAATAATAAAAATAAATAATGTATATAAAGCACATAAAATAGTTATTGCATAGTAATATTTATTAAATGTCTCTGATTGGACTTTGAATTTGAGCATAATACATGTTTTGTATAGCTCATCAAGGACAAGAATTCTTCTATGTAGCTAAAAGTTTCCTTTGAGATCAGCTAGTCTAGGCTTTATTCTCTTTAACTTGTCAGTGTAGGCAACAAAGCCCATATAGAAGTTCAAGGGAGGCAAAATGACTGGCTTTAAGTCACACAGTGAGTGGCATAATTGTGATTAAAATCCTCATTGCATGTTTCCAAGCTGAGTGCTCTTTTTACCACATTGTGCTACATTAAGTTGAATGTAATTTAGAATCATTCCAAAGTAGTAGTCCCTCAGAAATCTTGGGGAGGGGGGATTCAAAAGGACTGATATGCTGAACAAAACTCAATCTAGGAGTACGTTCTATAGTATTCAAAAGACTATGCCTCAATTTCTTCAAATATGAGTTTATGTACATCAGTTTGTGAAGAAAATTCTGTACATATCTATGGTGAGTATATTTTTATATTTTTAATTTTTTGCTATGTTCCCTTAAATTGATTCTTCTGCTCAGAACATTTTTATTTTTTCTTTCGCTTTGGTTGTTGACAGATTTATTTTCAATTCAGTACAGCTCACTGAATTGCAAAGGAAAATAATGAGTGTGAAAGTGTTACAGTACACCCACATAGCCCTTCCACCTGGTTGCCTTATCCTTCCAAACAGACACCACCCCAAAGTAAACCATGTTGCTCAAAAACAATGATGAAATAAGAATGGTAAAAAAAAAAAAAAAAAAAAAAAAAAAAAAAGAATGGTAACAGTCTGCTGCAATATTCTGATTCAAATGCTGTCTTGAATGCTTTCCATGGGCTGCTGTGATAAGGGATGACATGATCCTGTGATGAACAAGGCAACACTTTCAAATTGGAGTTTGTAGAATGCAAGTGCACTTAAGATACTAAGTATTCCACAAAGATAAGTTTTCTGGGGAGCAAATATTCTTAGACAAGTTTGAGTTGGAGCTTTTATAAAAATGTTTCTCAAATTCTCAGTCCCTTTTGTATGCCTTGGAACACATCTTCAAGAACACTTTGGGAAATAATACAATAAGATTTTGATAGTGTGAGGGCTCTTAATTTGAGTTTGAATTTAAAAAAAAAGATTTTTATTTATTTATTCATGAGACACACACACACACACACACACACAGAGGCAGAGACATAGGCAGAGGGAGAAGCAGGCTCCTTGCAGGGAGCCCAATGTGGAACTCAGTCCCAGGACCTGGGGATCCTGACTTGAGCCAAAGGCAAACAACCACTGAGCCACCCAGGTGTCCCTGGAGTTTGAATATTTTAACTGAGACTTTTGTTAAGGTAATTGTACATACACGTGTATTTGTAAAATATAGGGAGGTTCTATGCACCCTTTATCTAATTTCCCCCAATGGCAAACATCTTGCAAAACTATGATACAGTATCATAGGCAGGAAATCAAGAGTTATACAACATACTGATCCTATTCAGATTTCTCTAGTTTTATACCCATGTGCCTGTCTGTGCATGGTATCTATGTGTGTTTAGATATATACAGTTTTATCACGTGTGTAGTTTCAAGTATCTTATCCAGGATTTTTCATCAGAAAATTATTACTTCTTTTTTTTCAATACTTTATTACTGAAGATTAACACTTCCTTCAATGATCAATGTAGGTTAAACACACACACACACACACACACACACAGTTGTATTAGCAGTATCTATGACTTTTTCATTAATAGAAGTCACGTTATAGTTCTTGTAGCTATCTTAAAACACCATTTATGGTCATCGTTACTTCAAAATTAGAATAATTATTAAAGCTAATAAGGGATCCCTGGGTGGCGCAGCAGTTTAGCGCCTGCCTTTGGCCTAGGGCACGATCCTGGAGACCCGGGATTGAATCCCACGTCGGGCTCCTGGTGCATGGAGCCTGCTTCTCCCTCTCTCTCTCTCTCTCTCTCTCTCTCTCTCTCTCTGTGACTATCATAAATAAATAAAAATTAAAAAAAATAAAGCTGTCAATAAATTATATTATAAATTATATTATAATAAATTATATTACTTAATGCTATAATGAACATATATTTTACTGGATCACAATTTTCAAAGTTTGATAACTTTATTTCAATATATATTTAGTTTCTTTGTAATCTTATGTGTTCTATTTATTTAAAAACATTTTGAGAAGAGTCTCATAACCTTCACTAGACTGTCATAGGGATCTATGTTGCAAATTGGCTTAAGAACTTCTAGTGTAGCTAGGAAAATGCACACTTTAAAGTGAGACAGAAGACATTATTTTCCATTTCCAGCTCTGCTGCTTATTACTTACATAATTTAGACAAGTATGTAAACTCTGAGCCCTACTTTTCTCACCAGTAAAATGGTAATGAGACTAATCAGCTGGTATAGTTTCCTTATAGTTCTAAATTTCTCAGAATCTGTTATACTGAAAAAGTCATCTTTCCACCATTTTCTGAACTAGTTCAGATCTAATAAAAATAAACTTTTTCCTTTGAATTTTAATGATACATAGGTAACCTGGAGATTTTTCAGAAAATAGCTTCAAACCATTCACTCATTCAAAAATAATCTTTATTTACACTCTACACATAATAGAACTGTGCACCTGGAGTTTTGGAAGCACCTAAGAAGATTAACAAGATTAATTGTTAATTAGCAATTGTTTCTTTGTTAACAATTGTTTCTTTGTTAACAATTGATGGACAAAACCAATCTTGGAAGGAATTGTTATCAGCAAAGAATTCCTAGAGGAGGAATTTGAATTTGAATTCAATCGAATTGAATTGAGTTTAACAAGGGACTCTAAGGGAAGGGGATTCTGGACAAAAAAAATAACCTGAGTAAATGCACTGAGCAATGAGAGAGCATGGTACACTTGGAAAATAGTAAGTCTTTGTCTATAATTGTGAGAGGGTGAAAAGATGACTCTGGACTGATAGCCAGAGCCCTATCATCATTAAAGGCCTTCTATGCCTGCCAGGCCATACTTAGAAATCATGCATTTTATTGAGAAGTCAGTGGTGGCTGACAAGAAGTCTTAAGAAGGAAAAATGACATAATCTTATTTGCAATCCATAAGGTTCCTTTGACAGTAGGCTGAAGGAGGAACTTAAGGGAAGTGAAACTGGAGATAAACTAGGTAGGAGGCTTCCAACGGTTCAGTTGTAATAAAATTGAGGACTTGAAATAAAGATATGATTGTGGGGGTATAAAATAGAAAATGTAATTGCAAGAAATAAAGGAGGAGTCAAGAAAGGCTTCCAGGTTTCTCAGAAAATTTTGTAGTTAACAAAAGTAGGAAACATGAGGAACAACAGATTGGGGAAACAGGGAAGGACAAAAAGTTGGTTCACGTTTAAGACAGATTGATTTTGAAATAAACTCCAGAACACCTACAGGGAAATATTCAGTAGCTGGTTGGAAATTTAAATGTGAAGGTTAGAAATGAAGTTTGGGCTCACAATATAAAAGTGGGAGTCCTCTTTATTTACATGTTAACTGATACTACAGTAATAGACACTGTCATTTAGAAAAATCATCAACAGTGAAAAGAAGAAAGCAGTAGACTCCAAATTGTATTGGTGTATTTCATTCATAAAAAATTTTGGCCTGTATGCATGTGTGGGTATGCTAGTTTAGATGTACATGTGTATATTTTATAAATATTTTTATTACAGATACCACAAAATGTCAATGATAAGAAGATGCTATAAGACTACACACACGAAAGTTATAATATTTTCCATAATATTTTCCACACTCCAATGCATCATCTTGTGTATGCTCTCAGGTATGCACACCTCACTGTGGAAATCATATAGGTAAACAGTGGGAAATGTAAGTATAAAGTTGCTAAAGCATAGAATGCAAAACAAGAAGAAGAGTTTATGTGGCAGAATTTGATAGATGTTAGGTCCTCATTATCTCATGGTAATGGAATTCAAATGCATCCTATAGTCAATGGGAAGCCAGAAACATTCAAAGTAAGGGAATTAACATGGTTATGTTTACATTTGGCTCAAATCATTTGTGGTGGTGAGGATTGGAGATAGTGAGTTTGGAATCAGTGAGATAGAATGAAAGATACAGAAAATAGATTTGTGAAAATAAGCTAAATGAATTAGGCTTACTTCTCTTGGAGAATGGATGGCTAAGAGGTGACGTGGTCAGTCTTACAATGTAAGATTTATTATGTGAAAGATTTTATTTAGATTGATCACTGAGAAGTGGAAAAGAGGCAAGAAAATAAAAGTGGAGAAGTTTGAATTGGTGACCAGGCAAACTCTTGGTTATTTGAGTGATGATTTATATATTTAAAGTCTTTTTCTCCAGAGATTTTCATGAGGAGAATGACATTAGTGGCTACTTTATGACAGGCAGATAACAAATGTCAGAGAGATGTGGTTGTAGAACTATTGATACTGTTTCTTTTAAAAATCTGATGAAAAAAAAAAAAATCTGATGACACCTAGCCTATGAAGACTAGATTCAACTTGAGGGATGCCAGTTTGTGAAAACTATGGCTTAATTAATCATCTAGTTTTAATAAGGGGTCCGAATCAGTTAGATGCATCCAGGAGGTCCTGTTGTGCCTTGTGATACTCCGAGAAAATGATCAACCAAATAGCATGTACTCGATGACAATTTACTACATTCTGGGTAAAAAACAAAGATTTTTCCTATAGTTTCTGCTTTCTGAGAGCTGATCATCTAGTTTTGGAAAACAGGACATATGGATGAGAAACTAATATAAGGAAGAATATAAGTGCAAAGATAACTTATAATTACCCATATACTTCTGTTTTGTCATATTAGATGATGCAGCACATTTAAAAATCTATTACTGGAAGCTTTCTTAATAATGTAATTTCTGAGAAACTCAGGTCAACGGAAGTGAATGCATTTTAGAATGTTTTTCCCCTTTACAGTGAAATCTGACATATATAGTTCTGCTGTGTAAAAGGGTAAAAAGTTTAGAAATGAATCACAATGCTACTAATTCTATTTGATAATTCAAGAATTAAATTAACATTTACTCCAAATATTCTTCAGTTTGAGTACAAATGGTTTATACTTATAACATCTTTATTATATAGAAGTTCTAGGATAAGTAATAGCTAACAATTTGTTGTTCTAGGATAAGTAATAGCTAACAATTTGTTTATTGTTCTGAAATGAGCATTTATAATTATTTACATTAATGCGTGCTGAGAGGCAGTGCAGTGTGATGGAAAGAGTATTGGACTAAGAATTAAGAAAATTTTACAAGTTTTACTTCTTCCCCTAATTAGTTCTATGATGGTCCTGATTAGTTCTATGATGGTCCTGATTAAAATACTGTCATAGTAATACAATCTATTCTTCCTAAAGCATGACAAAATGGATAAAATCATCTTCACTTTAAGCCTAAGAAAAATATTGACAATTGAAAGCCACTTAAATGGAAAACATGACAAATGTAAAATAATGCTGATGAATGGCCTAAACAAAAAGCTTAAACAAAGTTCAGCTACCAAAAAGGTTTGACATGATAGGTAATATGGTATCTGGGTGAATAAAAGTGTTGGGATTATATTAAAATGTGGGAGAAGACCATAATTGTCAGGTTTAATCTGATTGGTAGTAAAATGGAATAGAGAGGTCAGGCAAAAGTTGGTCGAAACAGGCTTTTAATGGGATGCGCTCTCCGGTGAGGTTCCATGGCCCACAGGGGAGGGAGAGAGGAGGGAGGTCACCAGGGAAGTCGCACCCAGGCAAACCGCAGGGGGGTTATAAAGAGTTTTCTGCTGGAATATGGGAGTAGGGCGGCATTCCAGTTAGGACAAGGGTTACAGGTCTTGTAAGCTAAGTTAGGGTAGGGCGGCAAGGCGGTGTCGGTGGGAAGATGGAGGTGGGGAGGCAAGGCTGCGTTATTGGGAGGTTGCTGGCCTGGGGTTGGCCATTTTGAGGTTCCCAGTCTCTCCAGCCCAACAATAATAATATGTAAGAACTTGAGTCTCATTTCACATAAGAAGCAGAGCTCTAGAAGTGAGATATATATAAACTTCCTTAAACATCACAATTTCATAGAAGGGCCACAAAATAAGGAAGAAATGGAGAGGCATGAAAACATTTAGGTACTTACTATTTGTGAAAATCTCTTCAATCCATTTTCACAAGTTCTTTATCCCATGAGGAAAGTAATATAGACCAGTATATCCCATACACCTGGTACAATTATTAAAAACTACAGATTACCCACCCTCAACTTCATGAATGATAGTATCCAGAGAAAGGAGACTGATAATCTACATCTTTTGCATGTGACCCATGTGATTCTGATGATCAGACAATTTTAGAAAATACTGCTGTAGACCCTTAATGTTCACAAAAGACATATCTAGAGGCTTTTGAAATTTTTCAATGTTGCAAATGCCACTATAATCACTATAATTTTCCATGTAAAAGTTCTATTTTGCTGTCTAAGAACCATCACTTTCTTAGATCTTCTCATTTTCTCTTTTTCCTTATTTCTATCACCAACACCACAAAGCAGTTGAATTTTGGGGGCTATGTTTTTACAAAAATCAAAAGTTTTATCACTTTGAAGGTTGAGGATACTGCGTACATGAGCTCAGTACTGATATTAGCCGTGTTCTGGAGTTATCTTAGCCATGTACTTCTCTGGGTAGACAAGTGGAAACTGGCATGTCTCGCAGGTATAAATGCTGAAACTAATGTTATTTTTCATAAATTTATAATATAATATTTGCTAAATGTTTGTCGAATAAAATTATGTGGAAGAGTAAGTCTACAATCATTTGGCAAATTTGCAGTTATCATCACAGTCTTTCAGGTAGTAGAATGCTAAGTTGGAGGCTGTAAAACAGAAAAATCATTCTCTGTAAAATCATTCTAACTTTCTGTAATGTGAGCAGGTGAATTCAACCAGGGACTCTATGGAACCACTTTTAACATTTCCCTGACTCAAATGAATTGGAAGATGTGTCATACTGATTAAAGAAAGTAAGTACTACTGTTAAAGGTGAGTAAGCAGGACACTGATGAGAATGTGGTACACAGCATGAATTTGAAGGGAATAACCCAAATTATATTCATAGCCTAATGGGATCTTGTTTACCATTTACATCCATAGACAGGAGCCGTGAGTCTGCCTAAAGTAGTCTCTCTGGGCATCAAAGGATGCGTTATCACATCCACTCATTTTATTTTCCTTATAGCACTTGCTACACATATTTTATTATTTACTGCTTATTTATTTGTTTGTTGGCTGTGTTGACTTCTCCTATCCCAAAAACAAGATGTAAACTACATGAAAGTAGGGACCTTGTTTTTACTTGTTTGTTGTACTGAATCATCAGCTCCTAGCAAAAAACAGACACTTATTAAATACTTGTCGAAAGTATGAATCTCCTAAAGGCATCAATTTAGTATACTTTTGTGGCCAAAAGTTCAAGAGCATAATGAGCATAATCATGGTAGATACTAAACATAAAATACAATATCCTACTTCATATGAAAATTAAAGATTTACCCCCACATCTCTACGATATGTTTGAGTTTGAGAAATTCTAAACATAAGTTACAAGTAATCAGGATGATTGAGGAGTAAGATCTTTAAGAGTAGGGTATAATGAGTAGGCTTCTTAACTGAGAAGACAAAAGGTGAAGGTTACACATTATAAGGGAAAGGTAAGTTTAGAGATGTTCATTAAATCTCCATATTTAATAGTTAGGAGTTACCTTTTGGAATTCATTTATTCAATAGAGATGCACTGTAAAACAGATACTGTGCTAGATGATGGAGATACAAAAATTAATAAAATAAAGTAGTTCTTATGATAGTGGGGAAAAGCCTGAGGTGGGGAATCTCAGGAAATGCTCTCTGGATAAAGTGATACCTTATTTGAATACTAAAACATAATGAGAAGTTAACCAGGTGAAGAGTGGAAATAGACAAAAAATTCTTTTTTTTTTAATTTTTATTTATTTATGATAGTCACAGAGAGAGAGAGAGAGAGAGAGGCAGAGACACAGGCAGAGGGAGAAGCAGGCTCCATGCACTGGGAGCCCGTCCTGGGATTCGATCCCAGGTCTCCAAGATCGTGCCCTGGGCCAAAGGCAGGCGCCAAACCGCTGCGCCACCCAGGGATCCCTAGGCAAAAAATTCTTGACAGCAGAAACAAAGGAATTCAGCAATGTGGCAGGATATAAAATCAATGCACAGAAATAAGTTGCATTTCTATACACTAACAATGAGACAAAAGAAAGAGAAATTAAGAAATTGATCCCATTTACAATTGCACCAAAACCATAAGATACCTAGGAAAGAACTTAACCAAGGAGGTAAAGGATCTGTACTCTACTACCTACAGAACACTTATGAAAGGAATTGAGAAAGACAAAGAAATGGAAAAACATTCCATGCTCATGAATTAGAAGAATAAATGTTAAAATGTCCATGCTACCCAGAGCAATCCACACATTTAATGCAATCTCTATCAAAATACCATCCACATGGGGATCCCTGGGTGGCGTAGCGGTTTGGCGCCTGCCTTTGGCCCAGGGCGCGATCCTGGAGACCTGGGATCGAATCCCACGTCGGGCTCCTGGTACATGGAGCCTGCTTCTCCCTCTGCCTGTGTCTCTGCCTCTCTCTCTCTCTCTGTATGACTATCATAAATAAATAAAAATTAAAAAAAATACTATCCACATTTTTCACAGAGCTGGAACAAATAAACCTAAAATTTGTATGGAATGAGAAAAGACCCCAAATAGCCAGAGAATATTGAAAAAGGAAACCAAAGCTGGAGGCATTATAATTCCCAACTTCAAGCTGTATTACAAAGGTGTGATCATCAATACAGTATGGTATTGGAACAAAAACAGATGCATGGATCAATGGAACAGAATAGAGACCCAGAAGTGGACCCACAGGTATATGGCCAACTTATCTTGGACAAAGCAGAAAAGAATATCCAATGGAAAAAAGACAGTCTCTTCAATAAATGGTGTTGGGAAAACTGGACAGCAACATTCAGAAGAATGAAACTTGACCACTTTCTTACACCATAAACAAAAATAAATTCAAAATGGATGAAAAGCCTAAATGTGAGATAGGAAACCATCAAAATCCTAGAGGAGAACACAAGCTGCAACCTCTTTGACCTTGGCTGCAGCACTTCTTATTAGGCACATCTTCAGAGGCAAGGGAAACAATAGTAAAAATGAATTATTGGGACTTCATCAAGATAGAAAGCTTCTGCACAGTAAAGGAAACCATCAATAAAACTAAAAGGCAACCTACAGAATGAGAGAAGATATTTGCAAATGACATATCAGATAAAGGGCTAGTATCCAAGATATATAAAGAACTTCCCATTCTGGGAAACTAACAAGGGGTAGTGGAAGAGGAAGTGGGCAGGGGGATGGGTTGACTGGGTGACAGGCACTGATGGGGGCACTTGACAGGATGAGCACTGGGTGTTATACTATATGTTGGCAAATGGAACTCCAATAATATATATAATATTATATAATATTTGTATAATATGATAATTAATATAACATAATTATATGATGTATTATTTAATATAATTATATAATATATAATATTATATATTAATTATATATAATATATATTAATTATACAATATAATATTATATATATATATATATATATATATATATATAAAGGAGCAGCAGAAAACTACTTCCCATATGCACAGAAATTGTTTAAATAACATCGGAATTATCTATGCTTGAAATTTTGAAGAAACTCATCCCTAAAACTATTTGGATCTGGCATAATGGGAGGTCAGGGGTCAGGAATACGTTTGGGCAAGTAGAGTAGGCTATTTTCTTGGTATTCCTCTCTCCAATCCAAACCAAAGATTAAATAAGTACATCAGATAGAAGAAGAAAAAAAAAGGACTTATCAAACTTAACGCCCAAAAAACAATCCAGTCATGAAATAGGCAGAAGATATGAGCAGACATTTCTCCAAGAAAAACCTACTCATGGCCTACAAACACATCAAAGAATGCTTCACATCACTTGTCATTAGGGAAATACAAATCAAAACCACAATGAGATACCATTTTACACCAATCAGAATGGTTAAAATGACAAGACAGGAAACAACAAATTTTGGAGAGGACCTGGGGAAAGGAGAACCCTCTTGCACTGTTGGTAGGTATGCAAGCTGGTGCAGTTACTCTGGAAAATAGAAGGGAGGTTCCTCAAGAAGCTAAAAAGGAGCTACCCTATGACCCAGCAAATGCAGTACTAGGTATTTACACCAAAGATACAAATGTTGTCATCCAAAGCGGTAGCTGCATCCCAATGTTTATAGCAGCAATGTTCACAATAGCCAATCCATGGAAAAAGCCAAGATGTACATTGGCAGAAGAATGGATAAAGAAGATATGGGGTGTATATACACACACAATGGAGTATAACTCAGCCATCAGAAAGGATGAAATATTACCATTTACATCGATGTGAATGAAACTGGAGGGTATTATGCTGAGCGTATATGTCAGACAAAGACAATTATCATATAGTTTCACTCATATGAGGAATTTAAGAAACAGTGCAGGGAACCATACAGGAAGGGAAGGAAAATGGAATGGGAAGAAATCAGAGAGGGAGACAAATCATGAGAGATTCTTAACTATGGGAAAGAAACTGAGGGTTGCTGGATGGGAGGTCGGTGGAGGGATGGGGTAACTGGGTGATGGGTATTAAAGAGGGCACATGATGTGATGAGCACTGGGTGTTATATGCCACTGATGAATTACTGAACTCTACATCTGAAACTAATGGCTAATTGATCTTAAATAAGAAAAACAAAAGAAATACATGAGAAACAAGAAGACGTGAAGGATGACAAGCAATTCAGCATTGCTTGAATGTAGCATTTGATAGACAAATGGAAGAAAAATAAAATTGGCAAGGACAATAGGGACAATCATTAAAGCTTAAATAACATATGAAAGAGTTTGGGCACTAATATATAAGAAATATAGACATCAAATGCTTTTTTAAGTACGGTGCTTATATGTAAAGTTTTAAATTGGACTGGAACTTTTTTGGTAGATAAATTTGAAAGAGAATATAAAAGAGGTTGGGAGAACAGTAGGAAGTGGTTGTATTAGTCTAGGCAAATGATGATGGCTGCCTTAGGTAATGGTAGTGTGGATGTTAAAGTGATGACAGACTCAAGGAATATTAAGGAGGATATAGTCACCAAATGGATAAAGGAGGAGGGAAGGAGAGAAAGGAGTCCAGATGACTTAAAACTTCTGGTTTTAGTGACTGAGTAGATGATGACAGATGCCAAATAATTATAGAGGAAGGAGAGTATGTGGTATGGAATTTAGAGATGAATTCAATTAGGGTATTAAGATTTCTATAAGACATTTAGCATGCAGTTTAGTACAAGTCTTAAGCCTGAATGAGTGATTTAGTTTAGAGATACAGATGTAGAAGTTATGAATACATAGAAAGTTTTTTTTTGCACTTGATCATTAATTTTATCATATGTGGAAAAGTGTAAAGTGAGAAGAGAAATGATATGGACTCTGGGAAACATCAATATTTACTGAGAAAATTTAAGAAAAGGAATCCATAAAAGAAAAAAATGGTTGGAGATATACCAGACTAACTATAGGAGTTTGGTGACCTGGAGGTCAAGAGTGAAGAACTTCAGGAAAGGAGTTATTGTCATTACTATGTACAGTAAAGAGGTCTAGGAAAGTAAGGGTTAAAAAAAAATCTCCTTTGAATTTTACAATTAGGAAGCCATTTGTGACCTTAACAAAATCAGTTATGTTACAGTAGTAGGTTATAGGGCCCAGAATGAAGGAAATTGAGAATTTAGTGGGAAGTTAAGAGGGCAACATTAAGATTTATAGAAGGATGTTTCTCTCTTTTCTTTTATATAGAGCAGGTAAAAGAGCATTAGAATTTCTAACTTCTAAGACAGAATACAGATTGAAAAAGATTATTAGATAATTTTGTGACTTGTGAATTCATAGTATTTATTAACAAAAGAAAGATTGTTTGTGGGGGCATTATTAACCTGCAAAATGGATAGTTATAAAGGCATTTCTTATGTTTTTACCATAACACTTACCCACTGGACCATTTGTAATGTGGTCTGGACTGATACCAAATGGATTACTATTGCTCATAGCTTTATTTGCCCTATTGACATACACTACAGGAGCAGGGATGGGAAAACATGACTGTATCCTAATTTTCCTGTCAAATTAAAATGCAATCTGAGGAGGGTAATACAACATTTTTAGTTCTTTGACAAAGAAAATTGAGAAGAAAACAACAGAAACACGACCACAAGAGTAGAGCAATAATTTTTCTAGAAAATAAGATACACTAAGCTTGCCACTATAAATATGAACAATGCGGACCTAAATAGGTGGATCAAAAGCAATAGTATTCTATTAGAACTATCTAAAATTAATTGTTAATTCTCATTAGCTATAGAAGGCCAATTTTTGAAGTAGAACATCAGGGAGGAGTGTTCCTTTAGTGGAATTTTGGCAGTTACTATAACATGTAATTAAACTTTTTATTTTTTTTATTTTTATTTATTTTTATTTTTTTTTTTATGATAGTCACACACACACACACAGAGAGAGAGAGAGAGAGGGAGGCAGAGACACAGGCAGAGGGAGAAGCAGGCTCCATGCACCGGGAGCCCGACGTGGGACTCGATCCCGGGTCTCCAGGATTGTGTCCTGGGCCAAAGGCAGGCGCTAAACCACTACACCACCCAGGGATCCCATAATTAAACTTTTTAAAAACAAATGTTATTTGTAATTTCTTTTACCTTTCATTTGACTTTTAATTGAAGTATAATTGACATACAGTATCCTATTAGTTTTAGGTATACATCACAGTGAGTTGATATTTTTATACATTATGAAATGGCCCCCATGAGGAGTCTAGTTACCATCTGTTACCATACAAAGTTATTACAATATTATAGTTTTGATTGGCATGCCCCTGAAGATTAGTAATGTTGAGCACCTTTTCATATGTATGTGACTTACTATCTGTAAGTCTTCTTTGGAAAAATGTCTATTTAGGCTATTTGAGGGTTTTTTTATATTAGGTTGTTTATGTTCTCTATATATTTTGGATATTAACTCCTTATTGGATATATTATTTGCAAAAGCTTCTCCCATTCAGTAGGTTGCCTTTCCACTTTGTTGATTTTTTTTCTGTGCAAAAGTTTTTTAGTTTGATGTAATCCTACTTGTTTATTTTAGCTTTTGTTGCCCTTGTCTGAGAAAACTGGTCCAAAAAAATATTGCTAAGTCCAATATAAAAGAGCTTCTTGCTTATATTTTCTTTTAGGAACTTTATGGCTTCAGGTCTGATATCAAAGTCTTTAATCTATTGTGAAGTTATTTTTGTGTATGAAGTAAGAAAGTGATCCAGTTTCATTCTTTTGCATGTTGTCCAGTTTTTCCAACACCATTTATTGAAAAGATTGTCTTCTCCATTTTATATTCTTATATTCTTGCCTCTTTTCTCATAGATTAATTAACCATATAAGTGTGGACTTAATTCTGATCTCTGTCTTCTGTTTCATCTATTTGTATATCTATTTTTTATGCCTGTATCATGCTGTTTTTATTACTATAGCTTTGTAGTGTAGTTTGAAATCTGGGAGTGTGATATCTTCTGCTTTGTTCCTCTTTCTCAAGATTGCTTTGGCTATTCAGGATCTTTCGTGGTTCCATAAAAATTTTAAGATTATTTGTTCTAGTTCCGTGAAAAATGTCACTGGCATTTTGATAGGAATTTTACTGAATCTGTAGATTGCTTTGGGTAGTATGGCCATTTTAACAATATTAATTCTCCCAATCTGTAAACATGGTGTATCTTTCCATTAATTTGTGTCATCCTGGGATGCCTGGGTGGCTCAGCAGTTGAGCATCTGCCTTTGGCTCAGGGCATGATCTCGGAGTCCTGGGATTGAGTCCCACATCGGGCTTCCTGAATGGAGCCTGCTTCTCCCTCTCCCTATGTCTCTGCCTCTCTCTCTCTCTCTCTCTCTCTGTTTCTCTCATGAATAAATAAATAAATAAAATCTTTTAAAAAATTGTGTCATCCTGAATTTCTTTCATCAGTGTCTCATGTTCCAGATTATAGGTCTTTCACCTCCTTGGTTAAATTTATTCCTAGGTATCTTATTTTTTTAATGCAATTTGTAAATTTTTTTTCCTTAATTTCCCTTTTTGATAGCTCATTAGTGTATAAAAATGCAATCAATTTCTTTATGTTAATTTTATGCCCTGCAACTTTACTTAATTCATTATTCTAATAGTTTTTGGTGGTGTCTTTATGGTTTTATATATAGTATCATGTCATCTACAAATTGTGACAATTTACTGCTTTTCCATTTTGGATGCCTTTTAGACTTTCAAAAGTTGTGTTTCCATTTTCATTTGTCTCAAGGTATTTTTTTTATTTCCTTGGATTTGTTCATTGACCCATTGGTTGTTTAATAGTATGATTTTGTGGTTTTCCAGCTTTTTTCTTGAAAATAATTTCTAGTGTCATACTATTATGGTTAGAAAAGATGCTTGAGTGAAGCTTTGAAGTGATTTCAATATTCTTAAATTTACTGAGACTTATTTTGTGACCTATGTGCACTTAAAAAGAATGTGTATTCTGTAGTTTTAAAATGAAATGTTCTATATATATCTATTAAATTACTCTGGTCTAACGTGTCATTTAAGGCCAATGTTTCCTTATTGATTTTCTGTCTGGATCATCTATGCATTGATGTTAGTAAGATGTTAAAATTTTCTACTATTATTATATTATTGATAATTTATCCTTTTAGGTCTATTAATATTTGCTTTATATATTTAGGTGTTCCCATGTTGTGTACATAAATATTTATGAATGTTATATCTTCTTTTTGGATTGATCTCTTTATCATGATGTAATGCCCTTCTTTGTCTTTTCTTATAGTCTTTGTTTTGAAGTCTATTTTGTCTAATATGATTATTGCTACACCAGCTTTCTTTTTGTTTCTACTTGCATGGAATATCTTTTTCCATCCCCTTCCTTTCAATATGTGTGTATCTTGAGATCTGGAGTGAGTCTTTTATAGGTAGCATATAAATAGGCCTTGTTTTTTATCCATTCACTGACCCCATGCTTTTTGATTGAAGCATTTAGTCCATTTACACGTAAAATGATTACTGATAGGCATGTACTTATTGCCATTTTGATGACTGTTTTCATAGTTCTCTATTCCTTTCTTTCTCTATTGGTCCCTTCCCTTTGGCTTGATGGTTTTATTTAATATTATGTTTGTGTTCCTTTCTTTTTATTTTTGTGTATCTACTATAGAATTTTGGTTTAAGGTTACAACGAGGTTCACATATATTGATCTATATAAACAGCAGCCTATTTTAAGCTGATAGCTGCTTAAGTTCAGGCACATTGTAAAAGCACTACATTTTTACTCATCACCCCACCATGCTTTTTTTTTGATACCTTATTTTACATCTTTTTATTTTGCATGTCTCTTAACTACTTTTTGTAGTTAGAATTGATTTCAGTGTTTTTGTCTTTTTGTCTTCATACTAACTTTTAAAGTGGCTGATTTACTGCCTTTACTATCTTTGCCTTTACCAGGGAGATTTTTTTTCTTTCATATATTTTCTCATTTCTAGTTGTGGCCTAATTATTACCCTTAAAGAAGACTCTTTGGCATTTCTTGTAATGCCAGCTTAGTGGTGATGAACTCTTTTAGCTTTTGCTTGCCTGAGGAACTTCACTTTCTCTCAATAATGAGTGATAATCTTGCCAGGTAGAGTATTCTTGTTGTACATTTTTCCCTTTCAGCACTGCCACTTCTTTCTTCCCTGCAAAGTTTCTTGCTGAAAACTCAGCTGCTAGTATTATGGAGTTTCCCTTGTATGTAATTGTCTATTTTTCTTTTGCTGTCTTTAGGATCATCTCTTTATCTTTAACTTTTGCCATTTTAGTTATAATATGTCTTGGTGTGGATTTCTTTGGGTTCATCTTGTTTGGTACTTTCTGTGCCTCCTGGATCTGGACATCTGTTTCCTTTCCCAGTTTGGGGAAATGTTCATCCATTATTACTTCAAATATGTTCTCCACTTGTTTCTCTTTCTCAGATAATTGTAACATGAATGTTAGTGTGTTTGATGTTGTCCTAGGGGTCCTTTATTCTCATTTTTTAAAAATATTTAATTTATTTATTCATGAGAGACACACAGAGAGAGGCTGAGACATGGTCAGAGGGAAAAGCAGACTTATTCTCATTTTTAAAGTTCTTTCTTCTTTTTGCTGTTCTGTGTGATTTCCACCACACCTCTTGATCCATTCTTCTGTATCATCTAATGAATTGTTGATTCTTTCTAGTCTATTTTTCAGTTCAGTTATTCTTTTTTAAAAATTAGTTTCAGAAGTAGAATTTGCTGATTCATCAGTTGCATATAACACCCAGTGCTCATTACATTAAATGTCTTCCTTAATGCCCATCACCCAATTATCCCTTTTCTCCAACCACCTCCTCTCCAGTAATCCTTAGTTCAGTTATTCTATTTTCAAACTCTGTGACTTCTGTTTGGTATTTTCTTATGTTTTCTCTTTGAGTTTCTCACTGTGTTGCTCCATGTTTATAATTACATTGAATTCTTTATCAGGTAAATTATTTATCCCCATTTCATTAGGGTTTTTTTCCTGGGGTCTCATTTTTTTTCTTTGTTGTCTTATTTTGTTTGATTTTCTGTGTTTATTTCTATAAACTAGGCAGAAAAGCTACCTCTTCTGCTTTTGAAGGAATGGCCTTATATAAGAACATTCCTCATGTTAGACTGAATGTTCTGGTGGCTTTAGCTGGTTGGCTGGGGCTGGAGAAAGGATGAATTGGGATGGGGTTGTCCTGGGACATACCACACTGAGGCAACCCTGGTGAAATGACTGAAGCTGGAGTGGGAGTGACCTGGGCATGTCCTGAGCTGCTGCACCCAGGCTACCTGTTAGGACATCTGGAGTTAGAGAGGGTATGGAGCAGAGGTGTCCTGGTGCATGTTGTGCTAGGGTAGTCCTGATGGGACAGCTGGATTGTGCATGGGTTTTAGGGGTCCTAGGGCATGCTACACTGGGGCTATCTTGGGACTATGGGAGCTGGGAAGGGAACTGGTGGAGGGTCACCTTAGGCAGGACAGCTGGAACTGGCATGGGTTAAAGGCTTGGGGCTCATAATGGTGGACATAGCAGGGCTAGAGTGGTCCCAGCTCCAGTCTGTGCTGTCAAGGTGGAGGGAAAACATAAACAATGGTGTTTGCCTGTACTTTCAATCTTGGAGAGTTCTAGTCGTTCCCCAACTGTTATCACACCCTCTAGTGTTAGAAAATTGATTTCCTTCTATTATAGTGTAGCTGCTCTTTAAACAGCTGTGTTTTATTGTTGTTGTTGTTGTTGTTGTTGTTGTTTTGGTTTTGGTTTTGTTTCCTTGTGCCCCAGGTTGGATAACTCTGCATGCAGGCCCATCAGTGATACCCCTCCCTAGTCGAGGTCATTGCCTTGGGCGTGGACTTCTAATCATCACTGTGTCTCTGTTTTTCCTACTTTTCTCTATATGGTCTCTATTATTTCTTGTGCAGAAGCTATCAATCAGCCATCAGTACACAGTACCTGTGAAAGGAGGTAGGTTCTGCATCTTCCTCTGTTGCCTGTTGCCATATTGGATTATGACTATTTGTAATTTCAATTGTTTTCTAGGGATTTCAGACTATGAGAAACATTAAAAATGGTTCCATATATATGATTCTCCATGAACTTAGTGATTATGTTGAACAGTATAGGTCAAGTGAACCTGTGGCTGCATGAGTCATGACTCAGAGTTGTCACCTAGGATGGATATATCTTTGTGGAGATCCCATTCCAGGATAATGCTTCTCAGTTCTGTAGATCAGATGTTCAGTCTGGTTTGGTAACTAAATATTACCAATTTCTCAGAGATTTGCTTACACATTAGCTTAATTCAAAAGATATCAATGTCTAAAATCTGAGTGCTGGTTTATTTGTTTACAATAGTAAGCATAACTATCAAGCAGACTGCAACACTTAGGTTGATGATCATGGAGTTTCCTCCAGAATTGTAAGTTATGCTGGAAGTCCAAATATTATGATTGTTGAACATGTAGTGAAAACAACTGGAGTTAGTTGGATAATTTTCATAGAATTTTGTCATTAAAATTTTGTGGTCTGGTGCCTCTGTGTCCACTACAGTGATATATCTGACCAAGGGACTGGAATGTTACCATCCATTGGTTAGAACACCCTTTACATTGGACAGGTTTTAATGGAAATTCCAATGTGTACTCTCTGATTCCTGCTTTCCTATGTCTCAAATTGTTCATTCCTCTTCATTTGATTCATTTAAAAAATACTTCTAGGCCACCTAATAGGTTATAGGCAAGCTTTCTTCTTACTTGTGGAGGGAAAGACATTTTATTTTTTGTATGACTTTTGCACATGTATTATCACATATATCACATATTGATTTTATTTGTTTGGGTCTCAGAGTTCTGGGGAAATATGCCATTGCAGGCAGTATGTGCAATATTCGGCATGGGTTTTGTGCTGAAACAATCAAAGTATTAGTTCTGGCTTCCCTACACACTAGCTGTGGGCTCTTCAAAAGGTATTTAGCTTCCTTAAGCCCTAATTTACTTATTTAAAAAAGGGAGGTAATACTGTTACTTAACTTACATGGTTGTGGTGATGATTGCATAAGATAAAGCACACTAAATATGCACAGCATGTAGCACATAGAAAGTACTAAAAAGTTACCTATTATTTATCACAGTATAAAAAGCCCAGAAGAGAAACTTTTTATTGGCACCATTATTGTTTATAACATAGATATTCAAAAGACTATTGAAAAGATCATCAGTGAACAACTTTACTTTTAGTTTAAATGGAATCACTTCTACCTTCACTTAATATGCAACAATGATTAGTGCCAATTTGAAAATTAGAGCTAGTAATATTGATAATTGTTCCTCTTACACCTGAATGATTTTTTTATATAGCTAGTAAAAACAGTGCTGCTACTTATAATATTTACTCAACACTTGGCAAGTTGAACTGGCCCAAGCATGAAAAAGTTTATATTTTTAGGGAAAGATGTTATCTGCTTATCCAAATAAAGAACTAGATAAACACATTGAATGTGTTTTTTTAATATTTTAGGGTCATGCCAGAATGCTCTATTTTCTTTTTATTTTCCTATTACAGGCCTAAGAAGAGATGATTATTATATACAAAATCATTTACCCTCATAATTGTCCCCTTGATATGTATTTTTATTTTTCTGAATATTCCAAGTACAGTCTTAATTCTATGCTTCAACAACCCTACTGTTTTTACTTTCATATACAGAATATGTTTTGTTTCTAATCAGAGGCAGACGATGCCTTCAGCACCCAGAAGGCAACATAGATCCTGCAAATATCACAAATGCCAGTACACACATGGTGCCTCTTTGGTGGTATTAGATGTGTATCTCTAGCAAAGAGCAACCATGGAAATAGCTGAAATGTAGAAGGCAGGTAGGTGGTGGACCAGATGACAGCTTCTAAAAACATAATAGAATGAAAGCACAAGAGGCAGTTGTCATATGAATTGAGAAGTATAATTCAAAAGGGTGACCTGGAACAAATCTTGGCCAAGCAATTGATTATTAAATAACAGCGAAACATCTTTTGTCAGTTTCAGGTTTGTTTTCCCCTTCACTATCCTCATTTAAATTCTACCTGTTGTTAAAATCACACTTTCCAGATAAAATCCCACCTTCTGCATGAATACTTCTTTAACACTAATGAGGATGATATAATGAAAGGGACAATTAAATATACACGAATGCATATACATACCTATTTGTAAGACTATATATGAATACATATACATATATGAGAATATATATATAAGAATACAGATACATACATGTATGCATTATCATATATATTTATATATATTTATATCATATATATATTTATATATATATATATTCTTATTTCATCTTTGCAACAACTCTTTGAGGAAGCAGATCCTCAGAAATGTTAAGAAAGTTGGCAAGCCATTCATCCAAAGTAGTGTTGATGACTTTAGGACTTGTAGAGAATAAGGTGCCTATGGAAAATCTAGGTAAAGCTTTCTAGGAAGTTGTTTAGGTGAATCTGAAGTTTAGGACATAGAAGGACCTGAAAGTTGTGTGAGTCTTTAGCAATTAATAATGATAGTTGAGAACAAGAGAAGAGATAAGATCAGATAGAGTATCTGACATGAGAGAAAGTGCCTGGGAAAAAAGGGGTCTGTGGATGAGACTCAGGAAGATGCCAGGATTTAGAAATGAATGGAAACATAGCAGACAGCAAAAGGAAACTAAGAAGGAGCGGCCATAAAGACAGGAAAAAAACTGAAAGAGTCTGGTGTTCCACAAGAAAAGGAAGGACTGAATTTCAGAAAGGGAGTTGTCAATATAGTCAAAGGCCACAGACATTTTAAGTTAGAAGAAATTTGGATTAAGAAAAGAGAGAGGGTCACTGGTGGTGCCCTTAGAATACTTTCTGTAGTTTAGGTATAGGAAATGTAGACAAGAACATTATACAGCATAGAAAATGTTTGAACATGTTCGAACATGTTCATACCATGATGGGGAAGGAGCAAGCAGAGAGAAAGGGACTGAAATAGAGAAGAGAGTGAGGAGACCATGACTGGACTGAACTTTCTGAAGAGATGGGACAGGCTGAGATCTAAATGGGATCTAAATCATAAGTGAAGGAGTTAGCTTTAACATTGAAAAGAGAAACTATGTTTATTGTGAGAGCAAACAAAGCAGGAACTATGCAGGAAGTTTGAGTACAGTATGGCAACTGAGAGGGAAGAGAAGGAGCTCTGCAAAGGGAAGCTCCCTTTCCTCCACTTCATATTTGTAAACCACCCTACATGGTTTGTCACGTCCTCTAGAAGCCCCCAGAAACATGAGACTCGATATTCACAATTCACTTTTCCCATACATATTCACAAACATTGTTTCATCATCCATCAGAGTACTCCAGTTTGGAATGCTAAAATCAGAAACATCTTTTCCTCTTCTTCACAGAATCAGGTCACTCATCCTCACTATAGCCTCGTGCCCTTGATAGCTCCCTATTTTCCCAGAACATTTTGGTCTGGCTTCCTTTTCCTCCTTACAGCCTTACCCAATGATTTGAGCCTTGTAATTCTCCATAGCTGCCAGGTTCTCCCTTTACTCATATACAGGGTACACAACTGAGCCTATGTATGGGTCGACACTTTCTCCTTCCCTCACTTCTAGGTTTGTAGCTAACCTAGTAATTAAATGGACATAAAACAGGTTAATAGGAGAAAAATTTAATTTCATATGTCCTAGAGCTCCATAAAAATATGAGACTCAAAGAAGTGTCCCTAGCAGCCAGCTTTTATACTTTCTAAATAAATAAATAATAAATTTGTGAAGAATTAAAAATACAAGGTTTATTTTGGGGGTAGTATATTAGTGAAGAAGTAACAAAGTTTGTTTATACAGCCTTCTCAGGCCTAAATTCCCCATTTGTGGTGATAAGGATGCCTTCTACCTTCTGTTTCAGGAAGAGTACCTTTCACATGGGAGATTTATTTCCTCTTTTTGAGTAGACAAAGGAGGAGTTGAGAGTTCTTTTTGTTCCAGCTGTTTCTTATGTAACTTGAATTCAAAATGATCAATACCAAAGTGGCATATTTTGAAGTGCCATATTCTGCTCTCCTTTAGTTCATCCTCTGGAACTTGCAAGAAACTTCACAATTGAGAAACTGAGTTGGTAGATCACTCCATTTAACTGACCTAGTCTTTTAGTCTTGAAAATAAATCAGTTCAGTTAAACAACTGTGTTTCATTTCAGGAGGCAGTGATGTAGGTATGCTCCCAAAGTTAGGCCTCTATGGTGTAAATATCTACATTAAGTATTAATAAGAGGTATTTCTATGGAAACAAAAGGAAAACAATGGTTAATGTTTGGAATGGACTAAAAAACCAGTCTGAATCCTGAGGACAGCCAGTCAAAAAAAAAATTCTAGCTGTCTAGCTTAAAGCATCTTTAGATGGAGTAAAGGCAGGCAGTGGAAATTTTTATAGATTTTCCTAGTTTGCAGCTTGAATGTCTCTGGTGATCTTTCTGAGTGGCCCACATAGCAACAGACATGAAGATTGTCCATAGGTGAACTGTAATTTCTCTTATTTATATCAAGTTGCCCAGTTTTATCTTGCATGGCTTTAGGAAAAGGGCAGTTTTAGTTTTCAATCATTCCAAGTCAGAAGGGTGGGAGAGAAGCTAGAAACATTAGTTTGGAGGATTGTGGTCATATGTTGGAGAAAACTGGAAGAATTCAGGATAGTCTAGTCCAGTTTACAGGTAGATAACAAAATCTCAAAGACCATGAATAAGGCTAGAATCTGATATCCACAAGAGGGTATTATAGATTTTACTGAAAACATAATTTTTCTTTCTACAGTCACCTCCCATTTCTATTAGAGATAATCAAAATGAGACTAATTTGTTTGCAAAACAAGTCTAGTCTCATTAAACTTGGCCTGATTATTTTCATAAGTACAGCAAGAATAGTGATTGACCAAATAGGCTCTTTTAAGTCTGTTTCACTGGAACTTTTCATTAAAACCCTCAGATTGAACTCTTAAAAGCCTCTTGAGCCTACGACGCTAAGCCAAGGAATCAACATCAGCCATGACCTGCAATACCTACACATTTGGATTAATTCCTCTCTTATTGAGGTTCCCAAAATATCCTAAGTTTCCTGAGCCTGCAGGAAGAAGCTTTCCTTACTCACCTGGTAAGGTTGTCCAGAACCCTGTAAGCAAGTTACTAGGCTATTTTTCCAAGTGGCTTTATTTGCTTTTGAAAGTCAACCTTAGTTCCTTAAAGCTTTCTGGTCCTATCTGAGTCTATGCAGTACATCTTTTTCAAATATGACATTCCAGTCAAATCTTTTGTAATATAACCAAAGTTTCCAATTGTGTCATGTTACAAGGAGAACAGATTCTTATGGAACTATGCAAATAACTACACTACCACAAAAATAAGAAAACTTACTAAGAGCTTATGAATTCTGGTGAGATTAGGTAAGGAATAAAATAATTGTTTTATTTTTGTTCACAAAGGTGTAATTTATCAAACTGCTAATAGTTTAAGAGAAAATAGCTTCCTTAAATCTAGAAAAACATAACATTAAATAACCAAAAATGTTTCAAAAAGTCATTTAAATTATATAGTTATCTTCATCCATTCATTCAGTCCCATGTAATTAGTTCTTCTTGTATTAAACTTTTATTAGCAGTTTAATGAATCTGTCAGGTTCTTCATTAGAATTCTGTAAATTCTTACTCAGTTTCGTAATATGGTCTGAAAGTTATCAGAAACATGTACTTGTTAGAGTCCCTTCCATGGGTCTCCTTGAAGATGAAAAACTTTTGCAGGAACATTTTTGCAAAAGCATCAGAGTTAACAACTGTGTATAAATGGCAAAGGACTTAAAAATGACCATGATTAAAGATCTGATGAGAGTTCATTATAATGCAACTGACAAGGAAATTTGCTTATTTCTGTGACACACATTTTAATATGGAATATTAATAATTGGAATTATAACTGATAATATTTCATATCAGTTTTAGGAATTTTATACAGTTTCTATGACACTTGTATTAATAACTTCTACCATACGAATATAATCTAAGAAGGTTAAACACCACTCCTTGACAATGCTTCCCATGTAATTTAATATAAACAAGGCTAAGGTTTAATATCTCCTTTATTAGAAGGAGAGATAACAAAATTTTGAGATGTTCCATGGACCCTCTGGAAATCTCAAAGTTTGTTCTAGATTAAAATGACTTCATTTAGAATCTGATTTTGGGGAAGTTTGTCAAAAATTATAAGGTTTTAAAATACTTGATAAACTAGGATTGCAGATCACTGTGAAACAATACTTAATTATTCATTTAACCAAATGACAGTTTAAAGGCAGATACAAAAGGTTACATAGTCATAAGTAAAACTTAGCTCTTTTAACATTGAGAAGACTAAGTTTTAAGTAATCAAAGACCTGATGAAGACAGCATGAAAGACAGTAAATTATTTTGATAAGACATAGAATCTTTGTTTTCTAATCAGATTACTTAAAAGGTAAAGAAAAGCCTTTCACAATCTCATATCAGGAGTAGATTAACAGTTCAAGAAAACTTTGTTTTTTTAGCAGATGAAAGAATATTAAGTTTTAGTTTTATATAAGCATAAGTATGCAATTTTTATTAAAGCTTTTTTTAATCAAAAGATACCTAGGAATAAACCTAACCAAAGAGGTAAAGAATCTGTACTTTAATAACTACAGAACACTTATCAAAGAAATTAAAGAAGACACAAAGATATGGGAAAACATTCCATGCTCATGGATTGGAAGAATAAATATTGTGAAAATGTCTATGCTACCCAGAGCAATCTACAAATTCAATGCAATCCCTATCAAAATACCATGGACTTTCTTCACAGAGTTGGTAGAAATAATCCTAAAAGTTGTTTGGAACCAGAAAAAACTCCAAATAGCCAGAGGAATGTTGAAAAAGAAAACCAAAGCTAGAGGCATCACAATGCCTGATTTCAAGCTGCATTATAAAACTACGATCATCAAGACAGTATGGTACTAGCACAAAAACAGACACGTAGATCAATGGAACAGAATAGAGAACCCAGAAATGGACCCTCAACTCTATGGTCAATTCATCTTGGACAAAGCAGGAAAGAATATCCAATGGAAAAAGGACAGTCTCTTCAACAAATGCTGCTGGGAACATTGGACAGCCATGTGCAGAAGAATGAAACTGGACCATTCTCTTACACCACAAAAAAGATAAATTCAAAATGGATGAAAGAATTAAATGTGAGACAAGAGTCATTCAAGATACTAGAGAAGAACACAGGCCGCAACTTTTTTGACCTCGACCACAGCAACTTCTTTCAAGACATATCGATGAAGGCAAGGGAAACAAAAGCAATAATCAACGACTGGGACTGTATCAGGATAAAAAGCTTCAGCACAATGAAGGAAATAATCAACAAAACTAAAAGCCAACCTACAGAATGGGAGAAGATATTTGCAAATGACATATCAGATAAAGGGCTAGTATCAAAGATATATAAAGAACTTACCAAACTCAACACCCAAAAAACAAACAATCTAGTCAAAAAATGGGCAGAAGACATGAACAGACATTTCTCTAAAGAAGACCTACACATGACCAACAAGCACATGAAATAATGCTCCACATCACTTGTCATTAGGGAAATACAAATCAAAACCACAATGAGATACCACTTTAAACCAGTCAGAATGGCTAAAATTAACAAGACAGTAAAGAACGAATTTTGGTGGGGATATAGAGAAAGGAGAACCCTCTTGTACTGTTGTTGGAAATGCAAGCTGGTAGAGTCACTCTGGAAAACTGTGGAGGTTCCTCAATATGTTAAAAATGGAGCTACCCGACAACCTGGCAATTGCATTACTGGGCATTTACCCCAAAGATACAGATGTAGTGAAATGATGGGACATCTGCACCCAATGTTCATAGCAGCAATGTCCACAATAGCCAAACTGTGGAAGGAGCCATGATGTCCTTCTACAGATGAATGGATAAAGAAGACGTAGTATATATACACAATGGAATATTACCCAGCCATCAGAAGATTGAATACCTACCATTTATGTTGACATGGTTGGAAATGGAAGGTACTATGCTGAGTGAAATAACTCAATAGGAGAAAGATAATTATCATATGGTTTCACTCATATGTGGAATATAAGATAGTGAAAGGGACCATAAGGGAAGGGAAGAAACTGAGTGGGGAAAAATTAGAGAGGAAGACAAACAATGAGAGACTCCTAACTCTGGGAAACAAAGGGTTGCAGAAGGGGAGGTGGGTGGGGGTATAGGATACCTGAGTGATGGGCATTAAGGCACATAATGTGATGAGCACTGGGTGTTATACTGTATGTTGGCAAATTGAATTTAAATTAAAAAACCTTATTTTTTAAAGCCCTTAAATAAATTTAACTTTAGCCAGCTTGACTATACAAAGGAAGATTTTTTTTCCTTCTCCCTTCCCAATTTTCTATACCCATTTAGTTTGTTCTTTATTTTCCTCTCCACTATTCAGACATAACCAGATTTTCTACTTTACACAAAATTACTATTTTTTCCTTTAACAAAACACAGTCCATACCTCATACCTTTTCTTAGTCAAAAATACATTTTACTTTTTTTTTGCACAGAGATGTTTCCCTTAGTATTTCTGGGAGTTTTAAGTACACTTATTATGTTAACCCACTAATTAACTAATTATTAAAATAATTACAATTTTTAATCCTTAGGGATGCCTGGGTGGCTCAGTGGTTGCCTTCGGCTAAGGCATGATCCTGGGATCCAGGATCAAGTCCCACTTCAGGCTCCTTGCAGGGAGCCTCCTTCTCCCTCTGCCTGTATCTCTGCCTCTCTCTCTCTCTCTCTCTCTCTCTCTCTCTCTCTCTCTTTCTCTCTCTTTCTCTCTGGGTCTGTCATGAGTAAATAAATAAAATCTGTAAAAAAACCCAATTTTTAACACTTAGAAACTTTAAGTTCTAGTAAGAGCTAAGAAGTAAGCAATTGTGAACTGTTATACCAACATTCTTCAGATCGGCAAATTTATGAATATAGTTCATGATTTCTAGAATCATATACTTTTTTATACTATAATTTTTCAATGTGGCACAGGACATGTTTACTGACAGGTCAAAATATCTTTAGTTTCTCTGTAATAAGAAGCCAAAAGTAGATAAGCCTGTATTTAGTAAATAATGTCTCAGTATTTTATCTTATTTGGAAATGTTCTAGATAGTCATTGAATTTCCATCATTTAACCTAAGGTTTAAAGTTACCAAAAAAGTCTTTGGAAACTATTTAAGTAGACCTATTATAAAATATAATTATTATTGGAAACTTTACTTATAAACATTTATCTCATTTACAACTATTTAAATCACTTGTTTTAAACAATTATATTTAGATTGCTCATGAAAGTTTCATGAGACATTAAAGCAGCTAGCTATCATCTTAAGTTACTTTTCTTGCTGACAAATTTTGTAACAGAGGTAACATGAGCTTATTTGACTAATAAGCCCAGATAGAATAAAAATTGTATGTATGCATTATATTTAATGCTTATAACTCTGAAGACATTCCTTTTTTAATTAAACCAATAAAACTAAACTAGCATTTATTTACTGAAGATTATTCCAAATCATGTAACTTGAAAAACATTTCAGTTAGTTTCAAATATATTTCTGAGAGCTTAGAAATATTTATTTTGATCATCATTTATTTTTCTTTAAGCCAATTAAATGGAACCTTTAAAAAATTAATTTTGGCAATATCATCCTGAGGTAGGAAAATATCACATATACATTACACATTTATAGCATACATAAACATACAGAGACCTTATAACTTTCATTCTAAAATTTTAGTCATGAATCAGGTATAGTAATATAGAACTCACTAGTTTATAAATAACAGTTGGGCTTAAATTGTGCTTTTGCAATTGGAGTAAATTGTGTACCTGCTCAGATGGCTAGAACTTTTTACTAATATTTGTGGAGAATACTCTTAAGGATTGTATTTGTCTTTGATAAGTAATCTTTTTTAAAAAAGATTTTATCTATTCATAAAGAAGCAGACACACAGGCAGAGGGAGAAGCAGGCTCCTTGTGGGGAGCCTGACAAGGGACTCAATCCCAGGACCCCTGGGACTATGACCTGAGCCAAAGGCAGATGCTCAACCACTGAACAACCCAGGTGCCCCAGGTAAGTAATCTTATGAAGGCTGTGGACTAGTGTTTGGGCAAAGGAGCCTTTAAAGAAGTTTGTATATTCAAAACTTCTTTCTTCCCTTTTTTCTTCACTCTCAGGTGATTGTGGGCAGTGTTTTATTTCCTCGGGTATTTACATTTCAAAGACGTGTTAACATCTTCAAGGGATGGAGAAAAAAAATGTATGCTTTCTCCTAGGAGTTTTATGGTACATTTCTCTATTATCAGAAGTGTAGGGTAATTACTATTTAAAATTTTCCATCTTTTTAAGTACAGGACAGTTCTGTTTCTAAAGTCCCGATCTTTTATAATATATACACATGTTGAGATGAATAGGGGAGATTTGGGCTTGGTAAATTAGGTGGACTTGGAATTACTTCTAGAGCATCATACCTCACATTCCCTCAAGTAAAGAAGCTTTCTTTACATAGGCTAGCAGGAGAAAGAATTTCTCCTTGACCTGCAACAGCCCAGCCAATGAGAATTCAGCAAAACAGCCCCTTCCAGCTTCCTCCTTTCTTCTTCTTCTTTTTTTTTAATTTAAACTCAATTAGCCAACATATAGTACATCTTTAGTTTCAGATGGTTTTCAAAAGTTCATCAGTTGTGTATAACACTCAGTGCTCATCACACACATGCCGTCCTTAATGCCCATCACCCAGTTACCTCGTTCCCCAACCCACCTCCCCTTCAGTAATCCTCAGTTTCCCAGAGTTAAGAGTCAATTATGGTTTGTTTACCTCTCTGATTTCTTCCCATTCAGCAGGCTCCTCTCCTCTATTCTCCAGACTTGCCAATGGTTTGCCATAGTTTGCTGGTCCTGAGTTGCAATTCTTCTGCTATTCCTGAATACACTAAATTGCTGCTAAAGTAACTTGATCTTTTGTTTTCTAAGGTCAAAATTACATGGTGACCAGGAAGGGACCCAAAGGAGACAAACCCATTAGAAACTAATGACCCTGAAACCATGTGAAGTACCCACTTGAGTCCCTTGTGCTCTCTGCTTCTGTGAGTCATGTTTTTCCTTTCCATTAAGTAAATCTCCTCTTGGATATGAGCTCTTTCCTTCTGATTGAGCTCTTTGACTTTATTCAGGATCTGTTCTTGTTTTTGTTATTTTTCTGAAGCCATTGTCCTTCTTGCTGAATCCTCTTCTGTTTCCTGAACCTCTCGTTTTGAGTAATGGGATCCCAATCTGCTAAATTCTTTCAGGAGGGACTTCCTTTTATTACCTAAGCTAGTTTTATGTTTAAAAACTAGTCCTGGGGCACCCGGGTGGTGTAGTCAGTTCAGTGTCCGACTCTTGGTTTTGGCTTAGGTCATTTCAGGGTCATGAGATTGAGCCCTGAGTCAGGCTCTGTGCTCAGTGCAGAGCCTGCTTAAGGCTTTCTCTCCCTCTCCTTCTGTCCCTCTGCCTAGCTCTTTCTCTCTCTTTCAAATAAATAAATAAATCTTACACCCTATGGTCCCTACTTTGTGCATTTTTTAAATATTTATTTGAGAGTGAATTTATTTATTTGAGAAAGAGTGAGTGCATGAGTAGGCAGAGGGGCAGACAGAGGGAGACGCAGACTCCCCACTGAGCAAAGCACCCAATACAGGGCTCGATGCCAGGAACCTGGAATCATGACCTGAGCTAAAGGCAGACACTTAACCAGCTGAGCCACCCAGGCACCCCTAATGTACATTTTCAACTAATTGGACCAATTTAACTATAAATAATTTTAGAACTCCAATGGTTATTATGGGGTACTTTTGATCAAACCAAACTTAACTTTTCTTAGAACCATGGCTCTAAAATAAAACAAACTGAATGGGATACATATTTCTTGAGTCTTCCAAGTATACTCAGGACTCTAAAATCGCCTCTTTACAAATTACCATTTCTAAATTAACAAGTCAACAGCTGAAAGAAGACAAAAATGATTCACAGGTATCTTTATCCCCATCCCCACCTCTTTTTACCCTTTACTTCCTTATTCTAATTCTCTCAATGAACTTCTCTTTTTCTCGGAACTTCTTGCTCCTTCTTCTTCTGAATCCATTAGAAACTACATCTTTAAAATTAGACCTTCTGAGGGTCCTAATGCTAATCCCCTAATTTTCCATGTCCCCCGGACTAAGACTGAACTACAAGCCATAGTCAAAGATTTTCCTGGAGTTATTGAAGATCCTCAGAGATTTGCCAAGGAATTTAATATAATTAATCAGACTTACCATTCAGGTTCCTCAGATTTGTACCAGCTAGTCCACATGCTTAGTGGTGAAGGCCAAGCCCAACATTGGATGAAAACAACTAACTAGGATGATCCTGAACAAATCCATAGAACTTTAAATGAGAGACCAACCCCATGCCTTTTTATATGACCATGCTGGGCAATTGCTACCATTCAGAAACCCAGTGAATCTATGCATGACTATTACAATCATATCCAAATTGTTTTTAAGGAAAATTCTGGCCTTCTTATAGATGTTGAATCCACTCAGATAGCCTTCAACTCTATGTTCATTAAAGGGCAGAATTGGGATCTTTCTCTTTTAAAAGGACTAGGATGGAATGGGAAACTACACTCCAGATTCAGTTTTTAGCAAATCAGCTCACTTACACCCTAGAGGATTTAACTAAAAGGAAGACCAATAAAATCCTTGATTTTCAGATTTAACAAACAGACGCCCTAAACAAAACCAAACCCTCCTGGTCTCTCCACTACTGTAAAACACCAAGACACTAGAAGAAAGTGTGTTCCAAATGTAAGCATTTCAGGTGTGTTCAGCCCTCTAACCAGCCTTTCCAATGCCCTCCAAACTCCCAATGATACAACTCTGAGTCTGAGGAACTATAGGGCTTTTCCCAATCCTTCCTCTTAAATGGCTTAGAGAATTCTTATCAGCACCAGAGCTACACTCTTGGTGCTTGACCCTGCTGTTATTAAATAGCCCTTACCTCAAAGTACTAAAACAGTTCAAAGAGTGGGGATCTGTAATAAACCTAAACTGGTTCTATCTCTAAACCTATTCCCTTTCATTTAGGCCCGCTAAGAGACTCTCATACTTTTCTTCTTAGTTTCTCCACCCCTGTTCATTTATTAGGCTGAAATTCCTTAGAGAAATATCATGCTGGAATTTTTCTCCTGAAAGAAGAAAATTATTCTAGAATTTGATAGCAACCAAAATAGTCAACCAGATAAATCAGATGATGTTTCAACATCTTTTATTTGCTCCATCAAAGTTTTCAGTGACTGATTTTGCTGTGGACAAAGCTAGTTAATAATTCTTTCCTTTACTTGGGAAGGAAAGCAGTGTACCTAGACAGTAATGCCCCAGGGTTTTACTAAAAAATCCTTCCTACTTCTTCCAAATCTTAAAAGTGGATTTAAATGATATAAAGTTATCTGGAAGCTCTACTTTATTACAATATGTAGTTGACTTGCTTCTCTACTCCCTATCTCAGGCCTCTTTGCAGGAAGGCAGTATCTACCTGTTAAAACCTTTAGCCTTAAATGGACATAGAATCTCCAAGGAGAAACTGCAGTTTACTCAAACTCAGGTTCAATATTTGTGGCACCTGATTTCAGAACAAGGGCTGCATTTAGTTTCAAATAGGCTTCATGGCATCCTGAACTTCCCAAAACTAAATGCTAATTACAAGGTTTTCTTAGGCTAGCCGGCTACCATCAAAATTGGATTCCAAACTCTTTTTTTTCAGTGTAATAATATTAACACTGTCACCCTTCTTCACTTCTCTATGGTCAATACTCCTCATGACTATGACTCTCACAGATCACCTCCTGACTCCTCATGATGACTTATAGGAAACGGCTTTGTATAACATTAACTCTCCATGGTTTACTGATGGTTCTTATTTAAAAGATGAAAATGACAAATATGCTAGGTATACTATTGCAACTCCTTTTGAAATCACTGAGGCAACACCTTTGCCCTTGGCTGAACTGGCCTAATAGGCTGAATTGTACACTCTTGATCAGAACTGCATTTTAGCTAAGGGCAAAACTGTAAATATCTATACTAATAGTAGGTACGTTGGAATAGCTCATGACTTTGGAATGCTATGGAAACAGCAAGGCTTCCCTACTCCTAGTTGGGACAAAATTAAAAATGGCCTTTATATCCAGGAATTATTAGATGCCATACTCTTGCAGACACTTTGGTCAGCGTCAAGGTCCCTGCACATTCCAAACTTGATTCTCTGGAAACTAATGGAAACCACCTTGATGATTATTTCTGCAAAGAATGCTGATTCAAAGGAAGGAACAACTAAACCTTTGTCTTGGGCCAAAGGGATGTTCCCCCAAATAATAATATAGAAAAAATTGACTGGAGATGCCCAATAATTGGCCCCAGAAAAGGAAAAACAATATTGAAAATCTACTAAATGTGGGTTCGATAAAAAAAGAAAATTCTGGGGTTAGGCCAAATAATAATCCAGTGCTGCCAGAGACTCTAAAGTTCCCATTACTGAGTACTGTACATGCAATGAATCATTGGTCTACTGATAAACCAAAAACCTTTATGAGGCAATACTGGTGGCTAAATATTAATAAGGTCACAGAGTGCCTACTTTGCTTGCCCTACCTGCCTGAAATATAATTCAGGAAAAGCTGTCTGCAATTGCTCCTAGACACTTTAAATTTCCCAATGGACCATTTGAGGTTTGGCAGATGTATTTTACTTAGCTTTCCTCATCTCATGGATATAAATATGTCTTGCTAATTGTTTGTATGTTTTCTTACTGGACTACTTTTGTGGCGAAAATGTTACTAGAAAAGATCATCCCTACTTGGAGAATCCCCCTTGAACTCCACTTTGACAGGTCTGTTCTGTGATCAGGGAACTCACTTTAACAGGTGTGTGTTGTTTGGCCTGTGTTACAACACTTCCACTCTGCTTACTGTCTTCAATCCTTAGAGCTAATTGAATGCACTAACATAGCATTTAGGCAAAATTTGTAGAGATCCTTCAAATATCCTGGCCAAAAGCACTGCCATTAGTGGTTCTAAATTTCAGGTCTACTCCTTTTGGACCTCATAAACTCTCATTGTTTGAGATAATCACAGGATGGCCAATGTACTTGACTCCTGCTTCTTTGGATCCAGTTAGTAAAAGGGGATATAATATATTTTAATATTGCAAAGGCCTAATTGTTTCTGTTGAAAATAACCATACTTTAGTAGAACAGTCTTTCCACAGAACACTCCCCGGAGACAAAGACCTCAAACATCACACCTTGCAGCCCAGAAATTTCATCATTGGAAAAGACATGTCCAGAAACACTCTCTTCAACCCTGATGAAAAGACCTCTATCAGATACTGTTAACCAACCCTTGTGCTGCCAAACTCCCAAGAACAGATCTTTGAATCCATATGTCACATCTACAGAAAGCATCAAACCCTGATTAGATCTGTACACCAAGTAATGACCAGAAAATTAAGATTTATCATAATTGAAGCAGATGACAGCTGAAGGAGGCAGCTTTCTGAAAATGACCAGACCTGTATACCTTTTTCTCACTGTACCTTCTTAGCTTATTTCCTCCCTTTCTTTCTTGGCCCTGTCTATTGCCAAAGAGGAAAACCTTTCTGACCACTGAATCTGTCACCAGAAATCCAATCTGTTCTTTCCTATTTAAATATGATTTGTCCTACTGCGCCCATGGGAAATACAAATGAGCCCCATTTGAGAGCCCTGGAGAGCAGGAGCAGTTGTAAGGGACAGGGCAAAGTGAATCCCATCACCTATCTTTGTGTTTCTGCTAAACTCACTTCCTGGCTTTCCTCCTTTTCCTCCTTTCCTCCTTTTCTCCTTTCCTCCGTTACAGGAATAACATGTATAGCCTACACCTGGAGATCAGACCAGAGTGCTCTTTGTAAATCTTGTAGGGAAAGGGAGGTTAAAACAAGCAGCTTGATGTTTAAGGGATTTTCTGGGAAAGGTAGAGGAGTCTTAGGAGCTAAGGAGACAGGACTAGATTTTATTATTTGATTTTTAAAGTTTTTATTTAAATTCCAGTTTGTTAACATACAATGTAATATTTGTTTCTGGATATAATTTAGTGACAAGCTGTATTTTAAAAAGAGGAATTTATGTTGGATGTGGACTTTAACTTTTGTTCTATGTCTAATTTCTGTTGTTTAATCTTATTAGGGGAATCCCTGAGGCTGGTAATTATCCTCTTCTACATCCACTTTATAATTTGGTCTTTCCATAGGTACCAATAAGGCAGTTGTTTAGGATGAGAGCTCTTTAATTTTTTTTCAAATACAGAAGTCTTTCTAATTCAAAGGATTTATTGTCTGGCATTGATGAGTATGATCTATTAATTTCAATAGAGACTCAAACCAATAAGACATTTTATAGCTTAACCATGACCATAAGAGGTATCCCAAAAGAGAGTACAAAAGATGCAGCCCTCACAAGATCCAAAGGGTTCACTCCCAGAGTCAGCCTAAGAAAGCAAAAGTTTTGTTGTCACCAGTAGTGAGTGGTGTAGTGAAAATGGTGTATCCAGTTTCCCATGAGATGTGAGATGCCTCCAGTTGCAGATCCACTAATTTGTGCCACTGAGCAGGTGCAACTAGAATTATACTTTTCCAGCACTAACAAGAAAACTGTGGTTTAGACAACAAAGGCCGCTTATGAACTGGGACACCTTATGACAAACTCCCCTGAGACCTGGCACATTTGGACAAAGAGAATGCTGCCTGTGACCTCACAGGTTGGATTCCCAGCCTATTTGACAAGCTACCAAATGCAAGCCAGTACTTGTACCTTCTGGCTGCCAGAGACCAGAGAGAATATTCTTACTGGTCACAATGCCATACTCTCAGGACAGAACAAGATGAAAGGAAAACCTCATCTGATTTTTACATAAAGAACCCACAGCCAAGTTTGTCTAAACAGATGCCAGTCTGGTTAGAACTGTGAACTCACCATTTTGTGAAGCATCCTACCCTGTGGTTTCCCTCCTTATGACAAAAACTACAAGGGGCAGAGACAAAAGAAAACAATGACCATCTCTGGGAGGAAATAGATTAATAGATAACAAGAGTATTCATAATGAATATTTACAAGAGTCACTATATCCAAGAACTTGATCACACAAATATATTCTCCTGTTAAACTAAATTTAGAAAAAGAAAAGGACTCTCACCACTCTCACTTCCACCAGACTCTGTGAGCAGAGATCCAGGAGACTGATGAGGTAAGAATTCTTACCTTCTGTGGGCTCTTGCCAGACTCCCAGCATCTCACAGCTGCAGCAGCTTCAGAGTGAGCAATGTCTAGGTGGTGGAGGGCCCAACGTCAGGTGCCAAAACTGTAGAGGTGAAGAACTATTCCTTTCTTCCCTTCAAGGTTCTTTGGTTGGCCTAATAATTAACATAAGACAGATTTCCAGGAGAAAAACAAATTTAATTTCATACATACAGGAACTCTATATAAATATGACACTAAAAAAAGTGACTAAAGCAGGCAGCTTTTATAACCTCAAGACAAAAAAAAATTGTAAAGAATTGACAAGGCAAAGAGGTTTGAGTTTGGGATTATAAATTAGTGAAGAAGTAATAAGGTGTTTTATGCAGCCTTCTCAACCTTAAATTCATTCCCTATTTCTGGTGGTAAGGGCGCCTTCTATTTTCTGGGTAGAGAGAGGGTATACTTCACATGGGCGATTTATTTCCTCCTTTCAGGGGAACAAAGGAGGATTAGAGTGTCCTGCTTATATCAGCTGTTTCTTAAGTAATTTTTACTCAAAGTAATGTGCCAAAGTGGCATATTTTGGGGTGGCATATTCTGCTTTTCTTCACCTAGTTCCCCCTGCTGCCCCAAGGTGCAGCTTCATTCCCTTCCCCACAGCAGTACTGCAGCCACAGCCTTCACTCAACGCTATCCTGCTCCTTTTCTGGGTAGACCCCAGGCTTGCACCTTACTTATCTCCCTGAACCGGGTCCCGAAACCCCAACTTCCTCCTTGACTCTCTCCCTCTCACCCTCAGAAGTTCTCTGACCTTCTCTGACCGACCCTTTCTTTTAGACTGGGAGTGTGTGTGTGTGTGTGTGTGTGTATGTGTGTGTTTGAAAGTCCCATCCAAGCCCTTCTGTGCATGAGTGACAAGTATCATGATTCCCAACGAATCTAACGTGCTCTGTCACTGTCTGGGCTCACTGTACTACACAGCGGAGCCATTCACCCGGTTCAGGCTCCAGGGGGCACAGGGAGATGGGTCCCAGCATACCTTGCGGTGGCACGTAGCTCAGAGCTCTTATATCTGACGTATCACGCCACAGTCCCCCTTCAGGCACTGGGGGTTGGTGTGGTGAGAGAATCCACTTCTCTTTTCTTCTTCTTTTTTGAGGAAAAACAAAGGCGTGAAGGAGAAAAGAAACGAAGGAGGAGGCCAGGACTGGGAAAGGACTTTGATAGGACTGAGTAGAGAGGTGAGGGGTGGACCTTTACTGGCGTCGGCAGGAGCGGCATAGTCTGTGAGGCGGCGGTTAACTAGGCCGCAGCAGCCATGGCAGTTGACTTTGGGGACCATGCCAGTGGGTTCCGTCATGCTGAGGTGGTCAGGTTCATCAACAATGAAGTCCTCATGAACGGCGGTGGCCCAGATTTCTACATGGCCTTCCGCTCACGGCCCTGGAACGAGGTAGAGGACCGGCTTCGAAGTGTCCTGGCCGACCCGCAGGTGCCGCGCACCTACCAGAGAGCCTGTGCCTGGAGCGCGCTGGCCTTGAGCGTGCGCGTGGGCGCGAGGCAGCGGGAGCAGCAGGGGCGCCGGATCCAGTGGCTGCAGGAACAAATAGAAAAGCGAGAGACCGCCGCCTGGGCCTTGGCCTCCGAGCTACAGCGGATGCAAGGGGAGCGCAAGGAGGTGGCTGCACAGCTTCGATGCGCGAGGGCTGCTCTGCAGCAGGTGTCGAATGAGCGGAATGTATTGCGCCGACGGCTGATCCAGGCAGAGAAATCGGCCCTGGCTGACAAGCCACCTCAGGAAGTCATGTCTGAGTCACGAGCTAAAGAGCGTGGTGCCAGAGCATGGCCAGTGGATGTGGATGAGCAGTGCAAGATGATGGCTGCAGGAGCACAGGCCGTGCAGCCTTCGGAGGGCCAGATGGCAGCTCCAGAAGCAGCTCCAGCAACTGTGCCTCGTGTGCAGGCACCCCCGAGCTCCTGGGCTCAGGTCATGCAATCCTCTCTGCCAGTGCAGGTGTCACATGCATTTCCATTCTCTGCATCATTCCCTATGGGATTCCCATACTCGGCATCTCTACCGCACTCCCTAGTCGTGGAAGCAGACGCAGCAGCGGCAGCAGCAACAGCAGCACCGGTAGGCTCGCCTCAGATGCCTCCTCTGGGGGTCTACCCACTTGGTCCACGCGCTGCAGTGAGGGCCCAGAAGCAGATGGCCCCACTCTGTGACCAGAGGTGCTATGACCAGGAAGAATATTCTGAGATCCCCCAGGGGGGATTTCCCCTGGGGGACAGCGGAAGCCACAGCCAAGAGGAAGGTCCTGTGTGTCTCCAGGGAATGGCTTCCCTGGAGGACATCGGGAACCACAGCCAGAAAGAAAATCTGGAGAGACCTCAGGGGACAGCACCCCTGAGAGACAGAAATTCCAGCCGGAAGGAACGTCCAGTGACGCGCCAGGAGAAGTACTCCCTGGAGAACAGCAAGAACCACAGCCAAGAAGATCCAGAGAGGCCCCGGGGGACATCCCCACTGAGAAGCAGCAGGAGTGGTGGTGCCAGAAAAAGCCCCAAGAAACAGCAGTCTCAGGGGCAGAAGGCCAAGCAACCAAAAGGGAAAAAAGCCTCGGATTCCCAACACCAGGGGAAGCCTGCCTCAGCATGCAGTCCAAAGAATTGGGACTGCCCATGGTGTAAAGCCATTAATTTTTCGTGGCGCAAGGCCTGCTATAAATGCAAGAAAGTCTGTGTGGCTGGTGAGAGTAGAGGCCTGGACCCAGGACAGACTCACTGATTTTAAGAAGGTAAGTAAAAATGGAAACACTCCAAAGAAAAACCAATTTCCTAAGACTTCCTGTCATGAAAAAGTAACTCATATACTTCACAGAAAATTTGAAAATCAAGATTATGATATAGAAAATTAAATAAAATTGTCCATCATCCTATTACCCTAATTAATCACTTTTCATCATTCTGATTACATACACACAAGCATATATGTACCTATGTTTCTATTTTATACATTTATTTTAACAATGATAGATTACTTTTTGAGTATCACACATTTTAAACAGGGGATTTCTCCTAATTGCAGTTAAGTTTGCAGGTGGTAGATTCTGGATAGCTGATGCTGATTAGTTGACACCTTGGAGAGGCTAAAGTCATGAAGCCTTTTCCTTTTTTCAGTCCTTTCTGTTTTCTTATTAACCTCCTTTTTCTGAAAATATTATGTCATTGGCTACGAACAGCCATGTGTTTTTCAAGTTATAACCATATTGAATTTTAGGAGCACTGTTTTTCCTTGAAAATGTTACTATTCCTTTGTAAACTACCACAGCGTTCATGTTTGCTTCTTGTTTTTAAGTTTTATAGGTGAGAGCCTGTTTTTGTGTCTCTGAGCCCCACAGAAGTTGTTTGTTGCTGAAGAAGTTGAATCCATCCCATTAGAAGATCTCCCAAGAGTCTAAAGAAATCACACCTTGATTCTGGCTCACCCAAACCTCATGGAAACCCTCATTGGCTGGAGCTGAGAAGAGTGAGAGGAAGTCGGGGAAGAAGAGATGCTTTGGCACTCATAAGGGGGGAAGGAAGGCAAAATGATTTTGATAGAATTTAATTTCTCTGTTGAGACAAGGGAGTAATTTGAAAGAGTTGAGAGGGTGTTGCAGTGTTAAATTCTATAGATAATAGCAAATTTGATGGATCACATTTAATTCATTAAACAAATAGTTATTGATTATCTAATGTATGTTGGGAGCTAGAACCATATGTTAATATTTAGTGCACACATCATAACTTTTTGGTGAGTTTGCTTATATGATAGGAGAGAGCATAATTTGAGATCAGAGGTAATTTCTTTGCCTTGTGTATAGCATGGCCTTTGGGTAAACCCAATTGAAACAAGTTAGATATTTTTGCAGTTCTGGGAGCAATATCAGAGACTTTCATGAGAAGATTTACCAGACTGCTCATCTCATTGCTCCTAGGTGAAACAAATTAGCAGTGGCAAAGATTGGGAAAGTGGCATCACAAAGTGCAGGCAGGACTTTTCTGAAAGTCTTATTTCTTCCTTTGAGAGGGAAAACTATTTTTCTGGTTGCCTGAAAGACTACTGAGTGACTTAAATATAGTGCTTGAGGGAGTATTGGCCACACACTTAAACCCTCAGTCTTGACTACCTCCATCCTAAGCCCATTTCCAGTCAAAAGTGGATGAAGAACAAGATCGAGTCCAAGGGCAGACATCATACTTCTCTTGGATTGAATTAAAAATAATACTGGACTGGGACAAGCATTCTGGAGAATGCACCTGGTACCTTTCTCCTCCACTTGGTGTATTCTCTTCAAGGCTCTCTGCTCTTCTAAGGCAGCTGCTATAAGTAAGGAGAGAGCCAAGGTGGAGCCGAGGGCGTGGGAAGGTGTGGGAACCTTAGTCTGAACAAAAATGTTGTAGTTTCCCCCATGAGATCTGTCCAGATCACCAAGCTCAACCTCTGCCAGGGTTTTTCTGATCCTAATTAGTAATAAAGAGTGTGCACTGGTCTGCTGTGTCTTCTGTGTAATGTGTATCTTGGGGCGGGTTGGTCAGAAGTGGCAGCTTAAATATGTATATTCCTCCTATCCCACTGAGGCAAAGGAAAGCTCAATCTCATTCATTATGAGAGGGTCTCTGTCATAATGAAAATTACATAAGAATGAGAGGGGTAAGGGGTTTTTATGGGACCTTCAATACATTGTGTGATTATCCTTGCTACCCTTACTGACCAAGTCCAGATGGTACATCGAAGGTGGGCCTGTTTGCTTCTCCAGGGTCAGTGAGGTTTGGAGATATCTGCTAATGTTGGAAGTCCTAATGCCTAGGGTCCATTTCCCTACATGCACCAAGCAGCCATTCCACTTCTGGGGCCCTACCTTCTCCCTGGGGTCCTGGCAGGGAGTAAAGAGGGCTTAGATATAATAAACAGTGATCTCTCTCCATTCTCTCTGTTCTCTAAGTCATTCTTTGCTCCCTTAGAAAAATTTGGTCAAGATGATCAGGATTATAGAAAATCAAAAATAGGCTGGCAGCATCAATTTCCTTTGGCATAAGTGGGGAACAAAGATCTGGACACCTTTTTGGGATAGTGAGATGAGGGAGTGGACAACAAAAATGATCCTGTCATATTGGAAATCTTTCTTCTTTCGGAGATGACTAACAGAGAGGGCCGTGATTACCTGAGATAGGAATGCAGGAATAGAAGAGAGCTGTTATGGGGAACAAACACATGACAGAACATAAAGACTCCTAACTATGGGAAACGAACTAGGGGTGGTGGAAGGGGAGGAGGGCGGGGGTTGGGGGTGAATGGGTGACGGGCACTGAGGGGGGCACTTGATGGGATGAGCACTGGGTGTTATTCTGTAAGTTGGCAAATTGAACACCAATAAAAATAAATTTATTATTAAAAAAAAGGAAGGGGAGTAGAGGAGATACTATGATATACTATAGATCCTAATGTCCCCTGTGCATTTGGAAAGATGAGCATGTGCAGATATTTTTCCTGCTGGATCTAAATTTAGTGTGAGCACAGTATAGGAAGGGTTCAAATGGTGGTGGAGAGAGAGGAAAAAGAACCAGGCCTTGCAGCAGCTACTACTCTTATTGATGGTAGGGATGGGCCTAGTACTGCAGCCTTACAGGCACTTATGAAGGTGGTAGTGATGGAAGAGTAATATGGTATTTCTCTGAACAGGAGAGTGTAGGGGATGTGGGAAGAAGGCTTTCAGATTCTGTGAGATCTTCAGTGTGGGAGAGGCAAAAATCTGTGTGGAGCAAGTGGAGAATCATAGCAATATCTTCCTCTTCTCCACATTCTCACCCATTTCTTTACTTCATATCCACTACTAGACCTTCACAGGAGCAGTGCCTTAAAATCCCATTTCCATTTCCACAATTAATATACCACCTATCATTTATCCCCTTCCACTTCCACTAGCAAAAGCAGAATCAGAAGAAGTGGCTCTAATAAGAGCAGCTCCTGTGGGAGCATCTGCAGCTAGCATATTGACAGGTGTGGGATGTGGAAAAAGTTCCTGTGATAAGGCAAGAGGAGGCAGCAGCCTCAGGGGACAGAAAGGACCGGAACAAAGGGCTCAGCATTCCTCAAGATCCCTTAGGGATAAGAGAATTGTATGAGGTAAAGACCAAGGGACTAGGATGGTGGAAGTGATAAAACATGATTATTTTGGGGATAAAACCATGCTTCAACTGAAGATGTCTGATCCTGGACAGGAGGTTTGTCTTCTGATGGGGCCAGTCCTCTTTGATTTCAGAAATGCAAGAGAGAACCAAGGAGATCAGAAGAAAGCATTTTCTGAGTATGTCTCTGATCATAAATGTAGCTTGATATCACTTTAGAAAAATCAGAAAATGCAGAAAAAGAAAAAAAAAACATTTAACCATAATCCCACCACTGGAGAGAAGTACCACTTGTACATTTTTATGTATTTAATTCCATGTATGTGCACAGAGATAGGTGTGATAGGTTTTTTAAACATCCTTTACATAGAATTGTACAGAATATTTTATGACCTTATTTTTTATGGTGGTTAAAAAGACAGAATGATATCTTACCCTCTTAAAATTTTAACTGAAATTTTACTACATTACTATCTATAAGAACAATGTTGTACAGCAGGTCCCTAGAGCTTTTTCATCTTGCATAACTGAAACTTTGTACCCATAGGCTTATTTTTAATTAATACATTCATTAATTTTTTTCCCTTTCACACCTTGGTGGTTGCCAGGTGAAGGCCCCATCACACCACCTATAAAACCCCAATCCTTGTCAGTGCCTTACCCCAACCCACTCAGAGTCACAGTGCAGTGGTACTTCACCCCAGGGGCCCATGGTCAGGTGTCAGGGACCAGATTATAGACTAAAGGCTGTGTGGGTCAGAACTGCCTGAGACCAGAGTGGAGGAGTAAACTGCACAAGGACTGGTTGGTGGCAAGTCTATTGTCTTCCTGGAGGCTGAAGCCCCCTGGGCAGCAACTTGGGCCTCTGGTGCAAAACCCTGAGGCCAATCTGACATCTGCCAAGGTCTAAGGCTGAAACAACCCAAACACACTGTCTCATTGTACATCCTTGGGACCAGTTGTTCCTCTTGGCAATAGCAAAGGTTAAAGAATTTGTCCCAGGAGACCACTGCTGCCTGTACCTCCAGCTTCTCACCACAAAGTACAGTCTCAAGGCATTGCTCTCTCTGCCCTAGTCCAACTGCCAGCATCTAGTGATGGCTCCCTTCACCTAAGCCCCTCCATCAGGAGTTGCTCACCTCTTTTGAACACTAGGAGAAACTCCTATCTGCTGGAATCTGGTCCACCTAGATAAAGACAAATAGGGCAATTGGAGCCCTCCAGATATGCTCTATAGCTTTAGGTGTGTATAATGGTGTAAATTTGAGTCCAGATGGAGGGCTAGGATGAGGAGAGGATGGGCTAGGATAGACTAAGGGCTAAGGGTGGCTCAGAGGATGGCAGCATCAGGCCTGTAATGCTATTTCTGCCATCACTCTTCCCAGAGGAAGGCAATCTCCCAGGATCTCAGGAGGTCTATGGGGGCTGGCAGAGGAGTCCTGGATAGAGAAATAGCTGGGTATCACCCCCAGATAATGGATCCTTGTTATCCCAGACTTGTCCATAAGGAGTCTGGCTCAGGCCACTTATCAAGCAAACATCACTTCTCCTTCACGCCTTTCTCTGCCAGTGGTGCTTCACCCCATGGGCACTAGGCTAGGCATCAGGGTCTGCACTCAGGCCTTGAGGCTGTGCAGAGGCTGAGCCACGGAGGCCATAAGGAGTAAGTGAATTGTGAATGCAATGCAGTAATTAATTAATTAATCCATGGACAACACCTACAAAAAAGTAAGTAATAACATATATCCATGAACTCTAAATATAAGAGGTTGGGGGCAAATTCACATCTATAAGACCCGAGCAATCTGTGTGGGCATGAGCATAAAGAAACAATGGATCATCTGACAGATCAGAAAATAGGAAAACCCTAAGTACTCGACAAATTAAAATACAAAGTACTAATTAGATAACACAGTGGACTAATTTGAGATAAACAAGTGGAACTAGAATGAGTACAAGTGATATGTGGTAAGATTGAAGGGGTTGAATTACCTAGGCATTATGAGCTCTCAAAACTGCAACCAAAGCTCCCTTCCAGGACAAACCCATACTGACAGGGGAGACGTCATTATACTTCTTATTCTCTTTTTCCTGTATAATAACTTTGTTTGGAATTTTCATCCTATCATTTTCTGTTACTTATTTTTAAATGAAATTGGTTTTCCTGAACTTTTAGAAGGAGGCAGAGTTTTCTGACATCTCAAATTTCAATCTTGCTTTTTTGTGGTCTTCAAAAAGCAGCTTACTTTCTTGCAGTTCTGGAGGCCAAAAGTACAAAATCAAGGTGTTAGCAAAGTTGAATTGTGAGGGCCCTGAGAGAAACATCTGCCGCAGGCTTCTCTCCTCAGCTTAGAGATGGCTACCTTCTACCAGTGCCTCTTCAAATGGTCTTTCCTTGATGTATGTGTCTCTGTCTCTGTGTCTGTATTTTCCTTCTTTATAAGGACATCAGTCAGATTAGGGCCCATCCTAATGACTTCACCGCAACTAATTTCATCTGCAATGATCCTATTTCCAAGTAAAGTCACATTCTGAGGTTCTGGAGTTTGGGATTTCATCATCTGAATTTTTAAGAGATACATTTCAACTCATAAGACTCTTAAATGTACTTTTTTTTAACATAGACTTCAAATTTAAGAATAGTTAAAACTAAGCTTTTGGAACTCTTTTCTAGTATAGGATGTAAACTAGGTTTGAATTCTAGCACTGGTGATTGTTAGCTGTGTAATATTAAGCAAGTTGCTTATTTCTGAGGCTCAATTTTCCCACCTACAAAATGGAAGTAATAACATGTACTGAATAGGGGATGTTGTAAGTATTAAATGAAGTTATATATGAAAACACACTTAGAACAGTGTCACCTTCAGTTTATAAAGCAGTTGTGTAATTTCTTCCCCAGTGCAGTTTACTCCTCCACTCTTACTTAGAAGAAACAATGAAACCCAACTGATAGGCATTAAATAAGGAATCTCTCTGAAAAGTTACCAAATAAAATATAAGTATTTGGAAATGTATAATTTAAACTATCTCTCTAGTGAGAGACAAAGCCTCTGCCAATATTCATAATGATTTTTTTAAAAAGTGCTTATTGGGCTGATGGAAACATAAAGCTAAGGAAACAAAGTCTTGAGTTCTATTTTGCCTGGGGCAACTAGCTACAATCATTATCTATGGTTTAATTAAGTGGATCAGTTACAAATCAGTTAGTATAGATATCACCCATTGACTATACCAAAAGCTTTAAAAGATAAGTCAGCTTCTTAGTTTTTATAGTAATTTCATCTCTTGGCGTTCCTTGTTTTACAAAAAATGGAAGCCATCCTTAATTTCTGAAGAATAAAAAACTGTAAGTACAAACACATTAATTTGATTCCGGCAGCTAAAGTTTCTGTTGAATGCATCACAATTTCCTTATAATTACAAGCATTGTGGTATAACTGGGCCACCACACCTTTTCTACTGATTGATCATCTTCCTAAACTGTAATCCTATTCTGAGGATCAGTCTGTAGCTAAAAGAAGAGTGATTTGTATTGTTGATCCAAAGAATTACTGTGTGAGTGTAGCAAATTGGAGATTTTCATAATTGATCATTTTAGCTATTGGTTAGAGTAAGTTAAATGTAACCTGTAATTTCCACAATTTCCATTTATTTTTAATTAAATGGCTGTCAAAATAAAATCTAGGGGAAATGTGCAAATAAAAGCAATAATTTAGTTTTAAGTAGTGTATTGGTTACCTATTGCTGGGTAACAGATTATCCAGAATTTATCAGTTTAAAGTAACGTACATTTATTATCTCACAGCTTCTGCGGGTCAGGAACCCGGATATGGTTTATCTGGGTCTTCTGCTTTGTGGTCACTTACAAGTTTGCAATCCAAGTACCAGCCGGGATTTAGAGACTTTAGTCTCTAAACTTTATATGGAAGAATCCACTTCTAAGCTCACTTACCTGGTTATTGATAAATGTGGTAGGCAGAATAATGGTTCTCTAAAGAAGTCCATGTCCTAATCCCTGAAACATGTGAATTATGTTATTTTACATGGCAAAAAGGAGTCATAGTTGTGGATGGAATTAAGGTTGCTAATCATCTGACCTTGAAATAAGGAGATCATCCTGGAATATCTGGGTAAATCCGAAATAATTACAAGGGGCTTTAAAGGTGGAACCGGGAGGCAGAAGAGGAATCACCGTGAGAGTGATATGATGTGAGAAAGACTCAGGTGGCTATTGCTGGCTTTGGAGACAGAAGGAGTGGGGTGAGAGCCAAAGAATGTGGGCAGCCTTTAGAAGCTGGAAAGGCAAGGAAATGGATTCTTCTCTAGAACCTCTAGAAATGAATGCAGCATTGCTGGTGCCTTGATTTTAGCCTAGTGAAATTAACTTCAAACTTCTGATTTCCAGAACTATAAGATAGTAAATTTGTGTTGTTTTAAACTGTTAAGTGCTTGATAATTTGTTATAGCAACAATAGTAAACAAATGTAGCAAGAATCGGTTTTTCAAGGGTTATTGGTTATTGGAGTGAGGGCCTCATTTCCTTGCTCATGACTGGTTGGAGGCCATCCTCAGTCCCTTGCCATGCAGATCTCTCCAGCTTGCTTCATCAGAGCAAACTCTCAGAAAGAGCAAGAATAAGACAGAGAGGGTGCTAGAAAAATGGAAGTCACAGTGTTTTGTAGCTTAGCTACATAAGTGATATCTCATCACTTTTGGTGTATTATATTTGTTGAAGCGTCATTAGGTTCAGCCTGGCATAGAGGAGAGGAAATCACACAAAGTTGTGAGTTGCAGGAGACAGGGATCGGGTTTCATGTTAGAACCTGCCCATCACAAGTGACTGAAACAATACTCACAGTATTTTCCTTAGGTTTAAAATCATGAGACATTCCTGATAATTCAATGTTCTTACTCTATTTAGTTCTCTTTCTCATCTGCTGTAATTTCTTTTAAAATATATTTTAAATATGTATGTATGTTAATATATAGAAGTATGGTAAGAAAGTGAAAAAATATTAAATGTGATATCTGGTGAAGAAAGGATTTCGACAGATACTTTGTTTAAAATGTTACTGGTCTTTTAAAGTTTTATAATAAGCATATTTTATATGTATATATATTATCAAAATTAAAATTAATCTTATGAAATTATTTGAAAAATTAAAAGATAAAACTCTCTACATTTCTGAATGCCCCACATTAATTTTGATATGTGCATTTGGCTCTTAACTTACTTTTTGTTGAATATGAATCACATTCTGTAGTCAGTGAGCCAAGCACCACAACATTATTTTTCACTAAAGAATAAGTTGATCATAGATTTCACTGGAAAAGTAATTAAAAGAATTAGAATGAATTAAAATTTATTATGAAAATACAGAAATATTTCTCTTTTTTTAAAAAAAAAGATTTTATTTATTTATTCATGAGAAACAGAGAGAGGGAGAGGTAGAGACACAGGCAGAGGGAGAAGCAGGCTCCATGCAGGAGTCCGACGTGGGACTCAATACCGGGTCTCCAGGATCATGCCCTGGGCCAAAGTCTACGCTAAACCGCTGAGCCACCCAGGCTGCCCGACATTTCTCTTTTTTTAAAAAAATACAGAAACATGTTTTAACCTCTTATGAGGGATACATGGCAACAGAACTTTGAAATGGAAGACTCCTAACTCTGGAAAACGAACTAGGGGTGGTGGAAGGGGAGGAGGGCGGGGGGTGGGGGTGACTGGGTGGCAGGCACTGAGGGGGGCACTTGACGGGATGAGCACTGGGTGTTATTCTGTATGTTGGCAAATTGAACACCAATAAAAAATAAATTTATTATTTAAAAAAAAGAACTTTGAAATAATAATTCTTAAAATCCACGCACAGAAAAGTCATACATGTGTCTAAGACCTTCAGCTATTTTTTATGGAGTTTATCATGCCCCTGTATGGTTCCATATTTAGACATGTAGAAACAAGTCTCAACTGAAAAACCACTTTTCCCCTGATTTATAATAAATAAGAAGATTTGTCATGGGAACACTGAAAGTGAAGGATATGCTCTGAGTTTTCTTGAAAAAAATGACACCTTGCAAATGATTCAAATTGGACATCCTTTTGCCTTTATAAGAAAAGCAAAGTGAGCATATGTATTTGATTTCCTTATAATAATGAGTTACATGACAAGCTAAAATACTAGCAAATAATAATTCACATATAATCACTTTCTATCCCTGGGTGGGGGGGATATGAGTGCTTTATAAAGCCTCTTTGAGCTAAGATAATAAAAGAAAAACATATTGTAATTTAGAAGAAATATATTTACAGCATGGCCTTTTGTTATATTCCTCACTTTTAAAAGAAGAATATGATATCCATTACTAGCTTGGATTGACCCACTTTTTCTTTTGCTTGCAATTTGATTTAATGCTTTCAATGCATTCATTCATTGTTTTCTGTTTAATTAAAATAATTTATAATTATGTGTGTATGTTCATTCAGTGCTTTATCTTTGACTAAAATAATTTATAATTGTGTGTATATATGTGTGTGATCTCCTGTATGTGGAAGATAAGACCAATTTTTTTCTGAGGTTTATTTATTTGTTGGTTTGTTTATTTATTTATTTATTTATTTATTTATTTATTTATTTATTTATAAAATGGCATTTTATACATATTGTTCTATAACCATTTTTTCCCTTAAAAATATCTTATGGCTCTAAGTCAATAAATGTAATTAGACGTACATAATTATTTTTAACGAATTCTTTTTTTGGATTTATTTTATTTGAGTTCGATTTGCCAACATATAGCATAACACCCAGTGCTCAGCCCATCAAGTGCCCCCCTCAGTGCCTGTCACCCCGTCACTGCATGCCCCTACCCACCTCCCCTTCCACCACCCCTTGTTCGTTTCTCAGAGTTAGGAGTCTCTCATGTTCTGTCTCCCTCTCTGACATTTCCCACTCATTTTTTTTCTCCTTTCCCCTTTATTCCCTTTCACTATTTTTTATATTCCTCAAATGAATGAGACCATATAATATTTGTCCTTCTCTGATTGACTTACTTCACTCACCATAATACCCTCCAGTTCCAACCATTTTGAAGCAAATGGTTGGTATTTGTCGTTTCTAATGACTAATATTCCATTGTATACATAGACCACAGCTTCTTTATCTATTCATCTTTCAGTGGACACCGAGGCTCCTTCCACAGTATGACTATTGTGGACATTGCTGCTATAAACATTGGGGTACAGGTGTCCCAGCGTTTCACTGCATCTGTATCTTTGGGATAAATCCCCAGCAGTGCAATAGGACAAGTTCAAAATGGTGTTGCCTGTGCTCTCCTCTAGGATTTTGATGGGTTCTTGTCTCACATTTAGATCTTTCATCCATTTTGAGTTTATCTTTGTGCATGGTGTAAGAGAATGGTCCAGTTTCATCCTTCTGCACTTCACTGTCCAATGTTCCCAGCACCATTTATTGAAGAGACTGTCCTTTTCCCAGTGGATAGTCTTTCCTGCTTTGTCGAGTATTAGTTGACCATAGAGTTGAGGGTCCATTTCTGGGTTCTCTATTCTGTTCCATTGATCTAGGTGTCTGTTTTTCTGCCAGTACCACACTGTCTTCATGACCACAACTTTGTAGTACAACTTGAATTCTGGCATTGTGATGCCCCCGGCTGTGGTTTTCCTTTTCAATATTCCTGACTATTCAGGGTCTTTTCTGATTCCACACAAATCTTAAGATGATTTGTTCCAACTCTCTGAAGAAGGTCCATGGTATTTTGATAGGGATTGCATTGAACATGTAAATTGCCCTGGGTAGCATTGACATTTTCACAATATTAATTCTTCCAATCCATGAGCATGGAATATTTTTCTAACTATTTGTGTCCTCTGCAATTTCTTTCAGAAGTGTTCTGTAGTTTTTAGGGTATAGATCCTTTACCTCTTTGGTTAGGTTTATTCCTAGGTATCTTATGCTTTTGGGTGCAATTGTAAATGGGATTGACTCCTTAATTTCTCTTTCTTCAGTTTCATTGTGAGTGTATAGAAATGCCACTGATTTCTGGGCATTGATTTTGTATCCTGCCACACTGCCGAATTGCTGTATGAGTTCTAGCGATCTTGGGGTGGAGTTTTTGGGTTTTCCAGGTACAGTACCGTGTCATCTGCGAAGAGGGAGAGTTTGACTTCTTCTTTGCCAATTTGAATTGAATGCCTTTTATTTCTTTTTGTTGTCTGATTGCTGAGGCTAGGACTTCCAGTACTATGTTGAATGGCACTGGTGAGAATGGACATCCCTGTCGTGTTCCTGATCTTAGGGGAAAGGCTCCCAGTGTTTCCTCATTGACAATGATATTTGCTGTGGGCTTTTTGTAGATGGATTTTAAGATGCTGAGGAATGTTCCCTCTATCCCTACACTCTGAAGAGTTTTGATCAGGAATGGATGCTGTATTTTGTCAAATGCTTTCTCTGCATCTATTGTGAAGATCATATGGTTCTTGTGTTTTCTCTTGTTGTTATGATCTATCACATTGATTGCTTTACGGGTGTTGAACCAGCCTTGCATCCCGGGGATAAAGCCCACTTGGTCACAGTGAATAATCTTCTTAATGTACTCCTGGATCCTGTTGGCTAGTATCTTGTTGAGAATTTTTGCATCTGTGTTCATCAGGGAGATTGGTCTATAATTCTCCTTTTTGGTGGGGTCTTTGTCTGGTTTTGGAATTAAGGTGATGCTGGCCTCATGAAACGAGTTTGGAAGTAGTCCGTCCCTTTCTATCTTTTAAAACAGCTTTAGAAGAATAGGTATGGTTTCTTCTTTAAACGTTTGATAGAATTCCCCTGGGAAGCCGTGACTGCTTCAATTTCCTCCCTGGCTATTGGCCTGTTCAGGTTTCCTATTTCTTCCTGTTCCAGTTTTGGTAGTCTGTGGTTTTCCAGAAATGCGCCCATTTCTTCTAGATTGCCTAATTTATTGGCGTATAGCTGCTCATAATATGTTTTTAAAATTGTTTCTGTTGTGATCTCTCCTTTTTCATTCGTGATTTTATTAATTTGAGTCTTTTCTCTTTTCTTTTTTATATAAGGCTGGCTAATGGTTTATCTATCTTATTAATTCTTTCCAAGAACAAACTCCTGGTTTTGTGGATCTGTTCTACAGTTCTTCTGATTTCTATTTCATTGAGTTCTGCTCGAATCTTCATTAACTCTCTTCTTCTGCTTGGTGTAGGTGTCATTTGCTGTTCTTTCTCCAGTTCCTTTAGGTGTGAGGCTAGCATGTGTATTTGAGTTTTTTTCCAATTTTTTTGAGGGATGCTTGTATTCCGAAGTATTTCCCTCTTGGGACTGCTTTTGCTGATCCCAAAGATTTTGAATTGTTGTATCTTCATTTTCATTAGTTTCCATGAATCTTTTTAATTCTTCTCTAATTTCCTGGTTGACCCTTTCATCTTTTAGCAGGATGCTCTTGATCCTCCACGTTTTTGAGTTTCTTCCACATTTCTTCTTGTTTTTGGGTTCAAGTTTCAAAGCATTATGGTCTGAAAATATGCATGGGATAATCCCATTATTTTGGTATACGATCCCTAGCTCTTTTTGAAGGCCAAAATAAACAAATTTTCAAAATACCTTAAACAGCACCTGGGACATATAGGCACTTTAGAAATGTTCATTTGCATCCTTGTTCCCACCATTCTACTTATATCTCTTTTTCCTGAAGGAGACCCTACAAATAAATGTTTTCCTTGGAGAGCCCTAATCTACAAAAAAATATATGCTAGATCACACAAAGGAGATTGTGGTCTAGACGATATGGAGAGTTGTAAGCACTCATTGTGCTTAGACTAGTGATATATTTCTACAACCTTTGAGTATATGTCTCCCTACCTCAGGAACAAAGATGATATGGTGGACCCATCAACATCAGAGATTCTACCTTGGAACAGTCACAGGCTATTAGTGGATCAGAAAAGCAATGTAGTGGTCACCAAATAAATTTTTTAAATAAAATAGAATAAACAGTCTAAGAAAACCCAACAATGAGGGTAAATATTATGTTATGAAATATTTGTTTTGTCATTCATACTTATGTGTGTACACATATACATCTACATTCATAGATGGATAGATAGATAATAATCCTCAATGTAAGATGTATTTCTTTCATGGTAAAAAAATTTAAAAGCACTACATTAGAGTTTGGGTTGTTGTTTTTAATCTGACAGGATATGTTCACAATGTGCTGTTCATAATCTCACAGAAAATCCCCCTTGCGATCAGGGCCATAGAATTATAAGGTGTCTAGCTAACACTGGAGTAGGACAATCTGTGACCATGAAAATACAATATAAGTGTCTCAGTAAAAGGGCTAATATAGTTATTTCCTGGTGTCCTACTTGCCTATCATGGTACTCCCAATAGAATAAGAAGTCAATAAATAACAACTGATTTGCTTTCATGAAGCAATGCAGTAACAGGTGAAGCAGTACCTAGAAGTTTCAGAACCGTGTCCTAAAGCAGCCACAGAAGATTTTTTGTACTGGCTCAACAAATTTTGCAAAAGAAAATTCATTTTCAGTTTCCTTTTCTATCCTGACAGGGTCAATAATTGGTAGTCCAAGGATACGCCCCACAATTGTGTCTCTAGATATTAGATTTTTACCAGATTACAACAGGATAGAGAAATGTGGAACAGATGATACTAACATTAAAGGAAATTAAAACTAGTTGAAAAGCTAAGACAAAGCATGGAATTTAACAAAGTAACATCAACTTAAAGAGGAATAATGACAACCTAAAAGGAGATCTCCAACAACATGCCAAAGAAGTTCTCTTCTCTAACAAGGTAAATTATTACAGGGACAAGTATAATGTCCTCAAATTAAATTAAAAAATCCAGCTATACAGGTGCAGCATGAGAATGACATGGTTTAACAATGATACACATTAAAAAAAGAAAAAAGAATAAAACTTGGACATTTTAGTTTAAAGTGAATACAAAATGAGTCAATCCTCAAAAAAGGTATTACAATTTATATTCTATTATGATGCAAGCATAGATTTTAAATAAGAGAATTGATCATCTTGCTCAGACCACACCTGAATATGGCACTCAGTTCTGAGAACCGTATTTTAGAATTTGTTTATGTGAAAGCAGTCAAACTGATGACAGAACTTAAGACCATTTTAGAGTTTAGAGGTACGGAGGCTCTGTTGGTGGCTTTAAAGGCATTTTCTCCTGATGCAGCTGTGATTTCTCCATGAATCTCTTCTGAGAAAGAAATCTGGAGGACAAAGTGAAAGAAGAAGAAATGGCCAGTTCTCAGGGACTGCTGACATTCAGGGATGTGGCCATAGAATTCTCTCAGGAGGAGTGGGGATGCCTGAACCACGCTCAGCGGGAACTGTACAGGGATGTGATGTTAGAGAACTACGGACACCTCCTCTTCTTGGGTCTTGTTGTATGGAAGCCAGATCTGGTCATCTTTTTGGAACAAAAGAAGGAGCTCTGGGATGTGAAGAGAAAGGAGACCGTAGACTTCCACCCAGAGGGACATCTGCTATGCAACATTATCAAACTCTATCCATTCTCTAAGAATTCTCCTTCAGCTCCAGTGATGGTCCATCACATCCCCAGGGAGGGCCAGGAGACTCCTCTAGGAGTGGGAGGGTATCTATAAGCTGAGAGCTTCTCTATTGCTGTGAGGGTCCTGGGGAAATCTCTCTTTGCATGAGAGAAACACTTTCTATGAATTGAAAGCAATATTTTAACCGTTTATAACTCTTATCATGTTTACGTATTAAATTTTATCTTTAATGGTGGTGTTTTACCTATGACATTCTTTGATTCCAGTCTCATTAACATGTATGTCTTCTCTACATATTTTCATAGTGATTGTCTTGGAGACTGCTTCAAATATGTTAAAGGCATAACAAAGAATAATGACAAACTGATATTGTCAATTGCATACAAAACTCTTCTACTTACCATTTCATCCCTGCGCCCACTTAATGTTACCAATACCACGAAGTCTTTTATGTTGTGTATTTTATTACCTAGATTTATGTGTTTCATGCTTTTTTTAAACAATTCTGTAATTGAAATAAAAGTGACTTGTGCTACCAAAAAAAAAAAAAAACAAAAACCATTTTATATGAAGAACAGGTAAAAGAACTAGTAATGTTTAATCTTAAAAAGAGAAGCCAAAGGAAGGATACTAAATTACTTTTGTAAACTCCCAAAAGAAGACATTGGGACTGCTGGATAAAAATTGAGACACATGTCAGCTTTCATCTCAGTATAAGAAAAAACTTTGTGATGCCTGGGTGGCTCAGTGGTTGAGCATCTGCCTTCGGCCCAGGGCGTGATCCCGGGGTCCTGGAATCAAATCCCACATCAGATTCCCTGCATGGAGCCGGCTTCTCCCTCTGCCTATGTCTCTGCCTCTCTCTCCTTGTGTCTCTCATGAATAAATAAATAAAATATTTAAAAAATAAAAAAACTGCTGTCTCCAGAGATTATATATTGATGGATGGAATGATGGAATAAAGTATTTATTTGAAAAACAGTCACTTTGCAGAAATGTTGCAGATAGGATTATAGTAATAGAACGTTCTTATATCTAGTGACTTTAAGGTCCCTTTTATCTTTCAAAGTAAATAATTTTAAAAATAAATGCAATATATATTATACATCATTTTGTAGCCCAATGATTGTCCCTAAATCATAATAATAATAATAAAAAGATAGAATATTAAAACTCCACAAGAATAGAAGTTCTATATCAAACCTTTGACATAATACATATTAGCTAACACTGCTTTCAAATTTGGCACCAAGCAAACTTGAAAATTGTAGTAGAAATGTTTATTTTTAAGTAAGAAATATAAGAAGCTCCATGATAGACTTGCAAGCAATTAGATGAAAACTAATATAGCTCTCTGATGCCTAACAAGTTAAAAGAGACAAAATTATAGCCAAGTATTTTTAAAATAACCGTACATTTGTTCTCACACATAAAACTAAAGATATAGCAGACCTTTTTCTCATTTTTTATTTTGGTGTTAGATAAATGGAACCTGAATCCCTGGTTGCAGACTGATTTTCTGGAAGCAAATTTGAGTAGGCTACAGGCATCCAGATGTTCTTCTATTCATTTGGTAGCTGGCAAATAGAAGAATTAGTTCAAATACTGCCCATTTTGGCAAACTGCTTTTTTAATTGTAAAGAAAAATCCTTGGAGGAACATTCTTAATAAGATAATAGTCTTTAGATTATTCAATCATTAAAAGAACAGAAAAAATATGTAAATCATCAAAAAGCTGGATTACCACAGCACTGCTGAATTTTTACCATTTGTTTATAAATTCCCTTGAACAGGCTCTTTGTTATGAGTTGTCTGTTTTGGCAGACCACTTGTCAAAACAAAGAGTTTTTAAAAGCACCCCAAATAAAATGAATGGTTTCAATAATCATGTCATCAATGGTTTAAATCATTGTTATATTCCTAATCATGTTTATCATTGCTTCTGGAGAACAACTATATAGCCACTAGGCAGTAAGGGATCCTTTAACACATCATAGAACAGTTTACTATACCAAGGTATATCATAATATTCAATTATCATGAAATACAGATATTTTAAATATTAGATAATCAAAATATAAATTTTTTTAAAGATTTTATTTTATTTATGAGAAACAGAGAGAGACAGAGACAGAGACATAGGCAGAGGGAGAAGCAGGCTCCATGCACGGAGCCCGATGTGGGACTCAATCTCCGGACTCCAGGATCATGACCTGAGCTCAAGTCAGACTCTTAACCGCTGAGCCACCCAGGTTCCCCGCAAAATATAAATTTTATCTGCATGAGCATACATATTTATAAATAAATGAATGATTTCCAGGAGTGATGCGTTTTGTATAGTTTAAAGTTGCAGCTATAAATGTTGAAAATTAACAGAAAATGGTAACAATGAAAAAACACAAAAGCCCCAATATATATTTTTTCTTATTTTGGTAATCTTATCCATTTTTGCATTTAATTTAATTTTTAGATGCAAAAAGGCAGTCTTATAACATCATATGCTATCTTGCATACTATAGATAATAAATATAATTTCAAATATCCCTTCAATTTCTCATGATTATTACTACACAGTATAAATTTTATTTTGATCTTATACTATCTCACAGAATATTGCAAGTCCAAACAACAGAGATCAAGAAAAAATGAATGTTATGCACACTTGTAAAATATTACAGCAGATAAAATTTTTGTTTATTTGGTCACCTTTTCTCTGGCCAGGAGAAGCTAGGATTTTAAACCTTAGAAAAAGGGGGGCAGGGCAAGATGGCGGAGGAGTAGGGTCCCCAAGTCACCTGTCCCCACCAAATCACTTAGATAACTTTCAAATCACCCTGAAAACCTACAAATTTGACCTGAGATTTAAATAGAGAATAGCCGGAACACTACAGAGAGAAGGGTTTTCGCTTCTAACAAGGTAGGAAGGAGGAAAAAATAAAATAAAAAAGCACCCAGTGGGGGAGGGGACCCGTGAAGAGCCGGGCTAAGGGGGGCGGGCAGAGCCTCCAGGACAGGAGAGCCCAGCCCCGGAGACATGGAAAATGTAAAAATCCACACCAGATTCTTCCCAGATGGAAAAGCCCTTAGCAGGGAAATTAGCAGAACCACAGGAGGGGCAGTGGAGCCCCCAGGTTGCCGGGGTCACTAACAGAGGAGGTGTCCCCAGGGGAGAGCACCACACACCCCGTGAGCCGAGCGGTAAAGGGCTGGAGCTGGTATGGAGCAGGGACACAAGGGAACAGGGCGCTCACGTGGTAAACATCTCCCACTGAGCCCTGCACCTGGCAGGGGGCGGGGCAGCTCCCCCAGGTGCACACCTGAGAATCAGCACAGCAGCCCCTCCCCCAGAAGACCAGCTGGAAAGACAGGGGAAGAGCAAGTTCTTGACCAAGCAGCGCTGGAAAGCTCCAGGGGAAGTTAAGGGATTTACAGTAGAACCAGAGGTTACCCCTCCCCTTTATTTTCTTCCTTTTTCCAGTGCAACTCATTTTCATATCAGATTGTAAATTTCCATTTTTTTCCTATTTTCCCACCTTAACTACAATATTTTACCACCTATTCATTTTTAAGTTTCTTCCTTTTTGACTTTCATATTTCTACAATTTCAGGACCTATACATATTTTCCACTTCTAGATTCCCTTTAGCATATTCAACTTAATTTCATGAGTATAATTTATTTTTGCTTTGTGTTTTTTGTTTTCTCTGCCTCATTTTGTTCTACAATGGTGGAAGTTAATACCTTCTAAAACATGACCAGTATGCACCCAGAACCAAGTGGTATACGGTGCTGGTTCATTCTGTGAGATTCCTCATTCCCATTCAGCCCCCCTCTTTTATCTCATTTATGTTTTGGTGGTCAATGTTGGGAATCTCTACCAGTATTTCTGGTTTATATAAATTTGGGAATGAGCATCTCCTAAAATACAGAACTTAATATACTCAGAAACAAGAGGATCACCCTCTAGAACCCCTCAGGTAGACTGCATTCTCCCTCCACTACAGCTTTTTCACCACCACCATCTCCCAGTCCCCCCCTTTTTTCTCCTTTTTTTTTCTTTTTCTCTTCTATAGGATTCCTGGCCTTTTATTTTTTACTACTTTGTTTTAAAATTTGTTACTCACTTTGGTATTCCTTTAGTTTTATTTTGTTCTGATCTTTGTTTTCAATTTCTGGGCTCTGACTTCGGCAGAATCATCTAGGGTGAAATTTACTTAGGTTGTTATTGATATTCTTGATTCAGCCCACTCATACAGCAACTCTGCACTAGGCAAATGACTAGAAGGAAGAACTCACCACAAAAGAAAGAATCAGAAACAGTACTCTTTGCCAGAGTTACAGAATTTGGATTACAATTAGATGTCAGAAAAAACATGAGAGACACCTAACTCTGGGAAATGAACAAGGGGTAGTGGAAGGGGAAGGGGGGAGTGGTTTGGAGTGACTGGGTGATGGGCACTGAGGGGGGCACTTGGTGGGATGAGCACTGGGTGTAATGCTATATGTTGGCAAATTGAACTCCAATAAAAAAAAAAACAACAATTCGATGTCAGAAAGCCAATTCAGAAGCACAATGATAAAGCTACTGGTGGCTCTGAAAAAAAAGCATAAAGGATTCAAGAGACTTCATGACTGTAAAATTTAGATCTAATCAGGCCAAAATTAAAAATCAATTGAATGAGATGCAATCCAAACTGGAGGTCCTAATGAAAAGGGTTAATGAGGTAGAAAAAAGAGTGAGTTACATCGAAGACAAGTTGATGGCTAAGAAGGAAGCTGAGGAAAAGAGAGAAAAACAATTAAAAGACCATGACAAAAGGTTAAGGGAAATAAATGACAGCCTAAGAAACAAAAATCTATGTACAATTGGGGTTCCGCAGGGCGCTGAGAGGGCCAGAGGGCCAGAAAGTGTTTTTGAACAAATCATAGCTGAGAACTTACCTAATCTGGGGAGGGAGACAGGCATTCAGATCCAGGAGATAGAGAGGCCCCCCCCAAAATCAATAAAAACCATTCAACACCTCAATATTTAATAGTGAAACTTGCAAATTCAAAAGATAAAGAGAAAATTCTTAAAGCAGCAAGAGACAACAGAGACATAACTTATATGGGGAGAAATATTAGATTAACATCAGACCTCTCCACAGAGTCCTGGCAGGCCAGAAAAGGCTGGCAGGATATATTCAGGGTCCTAAATGAGAAGAACCTGCAGCTAAGAATACTTTATCCATCAAGGATCTCATTCAAAATAGAAGGAGAGATAAAGAGCTTCCAAGATAGGCAGAAACTGAAAGAATATGTGAACACAAAGCCAGTTCTGCAGGAAATATTAAGGAGGACTCTGTAAAAGAAAGAGGAAGCCCAAAAGAATAATCCACAAAAACAGGGACTAAATAGGTATTATGATGACACTAAATTCATATCTTTCAGTAGTAGCTCTGAATGTGAATGGGTTAAGAGATCCCATCAAAAGACACAGGGTTTCAGACTGGATCAAAAAGCAAGACCCATCTATTGACTGTCTACAAGAGACTCCTTTTAGACCCATTTTAGACTCATTTTACACCTCCAGCCTGAAAATGAAAGGTTGGAGAGCCATTTACCATCAAATGGTCCTCAAAAGAAAGCAGGGGTAGCAATTCTCATATCAGATACACTTTATCCCAAAGATGTAGTAAGAGATGAAGAGGAACACTATATCATAGTTAAAGGGTCTATCCAACAAGAAGACCTAAGAATCATGAATATTAATGCCTCTAATGTGGGAGCTGCCAAGTATATCAACCAATTAATAACCAAAGTAAAGACATACTTAGATAATAATATACTAATACTGGGAAACTTCAACACGGCACTTTCTGCAAATGACATATATTCTAAGCACAACATCACCAAGAAACAAGAGCTTTAAATGATACACTGGACCAGATGGATTTCATAGATATTTACAGAAATTTACTTCCAAACGCAAATGAATACACATTCTTGTCAAGTGCAGTGTAACTTTGCTAGAATAGACCACAAACTGGGTCACAAATCAGGTCTCAACTGATACCAAAGGTTGGTATTGTCCCCTGTATATTTTCAGACCATAATGCTTTGAAACTTGAACCCAAAAACAAGGGTCAACCAGGAAATTAGAGAAGAATTAAAAAGATTCATGGAAACTAATGAAGATACAACAATTCAAAATCTTTGGGATCAGCAAAAGCAGTCCCAAGAGGGAAATACTTCGGAATACAAGCATCCCTCAAAAAAATTGGAAAAAAACTCAAATACACATGCTAGCCTCACACCTAAAGGAACTGGAGAAAGAACAGCAAATGACACCTACACCAAGCAGAAGAAGAGAGTTAATGAAGATTCGAGCAGAACTCAATGAAATAGAAATCAGAAGAACTGTAGAACAGATCCACAAAACCAGGAGTTTGTTCTTGGAAAGAATTAATAAGATAGATAAACCATTAGCCAGCCTTATATAAAAAAGAAAAGAGAAAAGACTCAAATTAATAAAATCACGAATGAAAAAGGAGAGATCACAACAGAAACAATTTTAAAAACATATTATGAGCAGCTATACGCCAATAAATTAGGCAATCTAGAAGAAATGGGCGCATTTCTGGAAAACCACAGACTACCAAAACTGGAACAGGAAGAAATAGGAAACCTGAACAGGCCAATAGCCAGGGAGGAAATTGAAGCAGTCACGGCTTCCCAGGGGAATTCTATCAAACGTTTAAAGAAGAAACCATACCTATTCTTCTAAAGCTGTTTTAAAAGATAGAAAGGGACGGACTACTTCCAAACTCGTTTCATGAGGCCAGCATCACCTTAATTCCAAAACCAGACAAAGACCCCACCAAAAAGGAGAATTATAGACCAATCTCCCTGATGAACACAGATGCAAAAATTCTCAACAAGATACTAGCCAACAGGATCCAGGAGTACATTAAGAAGATTATTCACTGTGACCAAGTGGGCTTTATCCCCGGGATGCAAGGCTGGTTCAACACCCGTAAAGCAATCAATGTGATAGATCATAACAACAAGAGAAAACACAAGAACCATATGATCTTCACAATAGATGCAGAGAAAGCATTTGACAAAATACAGCATCCATTCCTGATCAAAACTCTTCAGAGTGTAGGGATAGAGGGAACATTCCTCAGCATCTTAAAATCCATCTACAAAAAGCCCACAGCAAATATCATTGTCAATGAGGAAACACTGGGAGCCTTTCCCCTAAGATCAGGAACACGACAGGGATGTCCATTCTCACCAGTGCCATTCAACATAGTACTGGAAGTCCTAGCCTCAGCAATCAGACAACAAAAAGAAATAAAAGGCATTCAATTCAAATTGGCAAAGAAGAAGTCAAACTCTCCCTCTTCGCAGATGACACGGTACTGTACCTGGAAAACCCAAAAACTCCACCCCAAGATCGCTAGAACTCATACAGCAATTCGGCAGTGTGGCAGGATACAAAATCAATGCCCAGAAATCAGTGGCATTTCTATACACTCACAATGAAACTGAAGAAAGAGAAATTAAGGAGTCAATCCCATTTACAATTGCACCCAAAAGCATAAGATACCTAGGAATAAACCTAACCAAAGAGGTAAAGGATCTATACCCTAAAAACTACAGAACACTTCTGAAAGAAATTGCAGAGGACACAAATAGTTAGAAAAATATTCCATGCTCATGGATTGGAAGAATTAATATTGTGAAAATGTCAATGCTACCCAGGGCAATTTACATGTTCAATGCAATCCCTATCAAAATACCATGGACCTTCTTCAGAGAGTTGGAACAAATCATCTTAAGATTTGTGTGGAATCAGAAAAGACCCTGAATAGTCAGGAATATTGAAAAGGAAAACCACAGCCGGGGGCATCACAATGCCAGAATTCAAGTTGTACTACAAAGTTGTGGTCATGAAGACAGTGTGGTACTGGCAGAAAAACAGACACCTAGATCAATGGAACAGAATAGAGAACCCAGAAATGGACCCTCAACTCTATGGTCAACTAATACTCGACAAAGCAGGAAAGACTATCCACTGGGAAAAGGACAGTCTCTTCAATAAATGGTGCTGGGAACATTGGACAGTGAAGTGCAGAAGGATGAAACTGGACCATTCTCTTACACCATGCACAAAGATAAACTCAAAATGGATGAAAGATCTAAATGTGAGACAAGAACACATCAAAATCCTAGAGGAGAGCACAGGCAACACCCTTTTTGAACTTGCCCACAGTAACTTCTTTCAGGACTCATCAATGAAGGCAAGGGAAACAAAAGCAAAAATGAACTATTGGGACTTCATCGAGATAAAAAAGTTCTGCACAGCAAAAGAAACAGTCAATGAAACTAACAGCCAACCTAATGAATGGGAGACAATATTTGCAAATGACATGTCAGATAAAGGGCTAGTACCTAAGATCTATAAAGAACTTATTAAACTTAACAGCAAAGAACCAAACCATCTAATCATGAAATGGGCAAAAGACATGAACAGAGATTTCACAGAGGAAGACAGACATGGTCAACAAGCATATGAGAAATTGCTCTTCCTCACTTGCCATCAGGCAGATACAAATCAGAACCACAATTAGATACCACCTCACACCAGTGAGAATGGTGAAAATTAACAAGACAGGAAACAACAAATGTTGGAGAGGATGTGGAGAACGGGGAACCCTCTTGCACTGTTGGTGGGAATGTGAACTGGTACAGTCCTTCTGGAAAACTGTGTAGAGGTTTCTCAAAGAGTTAAAAATAGAACGTCCCTATGACCCAGCATTTGCACTACTGGAGATTTACCCCAAAGATACAGATGCAGTGAAATGCCAGAACACCTGCACCCCAAATTTTATAGCAGCAATATCCACAGTAGCCAAACTGTGGAAGGAGCCTCGGTGTCCATCGAAAGATGAATGGATAAAGAAGATTGATGTATGTATAAAATGGAATATTACTCAGCCATTAAAAACAACAAATTCCCACCATTTGCTTCGACATGGATGGAACTGGAGGGTGTTATGCTGAGTGAAGTAAGTCAATCGGAGAAGGGCAAACATTGATATGGTCTCATTCATTGGGGACTATAAAAATAGTTAAAGGTAATAAAGGGGAAAGGAGAGAAAATGAGTGGGAAGTATAAATGAGGGTGACAGAACATGAGAGACACCTAACTCTGGGAAATGAACAAAGAGTAGTGAAAGGGAGGATGGCGTGACTTGGTGACAGGCACTGAGGGTGGCACTTGACGGGTTGCACACTGGGTGTTATGGTATATGTTGGCAAATTGAACTCCAATAAAAAAATATACTAAAAAGGAAAAAAGAAAAAAGGGGGACTAAATCAAGTATATATAAAAAAAGGAAGTAAGGATCATGGACCATAGTAATTTGCCCAAGGTCACACTGAATTCTTTTATCTAAAAAACCTGAATTTAAGCCCAGAATCTTTCTGAATTCAAAGCCCATGTACAGTTCACTAATTGTTCATTAACTTCCACTTTAAATTTTGACTTGCTTTTATGCATTTGACCTGTACCTTTTTTCCCCACCCAATTTGTGAAACTCCAATTGCTCCTTTTTTGTTTATTTATTATTTTTTTTAGTAATCTGTACTCCCAATATGGACCTCTCACACACATCCCCATGCTCGAGTGTCACATGCTCTTTTGACTGATCCAGCAAGACACCCCTCCCTTCCAGTTGCCTTTTTAGCAAGTTTTATTTGGAATACAGATCATTATACTCCATGTTTCTTCTGTATTCCTTACTTGAGACTCTGATTTGTATAGTGATTAATAGCACTGGAGTCTCTGGAGCCAGATATCCTGGATTGGAAACTTGGCCTTTCTATTTTGTTAGCTGTATAATAATCTTGAGCAAGTTACTCAGCTTCTCAGTGCCCAAATTTCTTCATCTGTAAAAAGAAGTTATTTGTTTTTTTTTGTTTTTTTTTTTTTTTTATTAACTTTTATTGGTGTTTAATTTACCAACATACAGAAAAACACCCAGTGCTCATCCCGTCAAGTGTCCACCTCAGTGCCCGTCACCCATTCCCCTCCCACACCCGCCCTCCTCCCCTTCCACCACCCCTAGTTCGTTTCCCCGAGTTAGGAGTCTTTATGTTCTGTCTCCCTTCCTGATATTTCCCAACATTTCTTTTCCCTTCCTTTATATTCCCTTTCACTATTATTCATATTCCCCAAATGAATGAGAACATACACTGTTTGTCCTTCTCCGATTGACTTATTTCACTCAGCATAATACCCTCCAGTTCCATCCACGTTGAAGCAAATGGTGGGTATTTGTCGTTTCTAATTGCTGAGTAATATTCCATTGTATACATAAACCACATCTTCTTTATCCATTCATCTTTCGATGGACACCGAGGCTCCTTCCACAGTTTGGCTATTGTGGCCATTGCTGATAGAAACATCGGGGTGCAGGTGTCCCGACGTTTCATTGCATCTGAATCTTTGGGGTAAATCCCCAACAGTGCAATTGCTGGGTCGTAGGGCAGGTCTATTTTTAACTCTTTGAGGAACCTCCACACAGTTTTCCAGAGTGGCTGCACCAGTTCACATTCCCACCAACAGTGTAAGAGGGTTCCCTTTTCTCCACATCCTCTCCAACATTTGTTGTTTCCTGCCTTGTTAATTTTCCCCATTCTCACTGGTGTGAGGTGGTATCTCATTGTGGTTTTGATTTGTATTTCCCTGATGGCAAGTGATGCAGAGCATTTTCTCATGTGCATGTTGGCCATTTCCATGTCTTCCTCTGTGAGATTTCTCTTCATGTCTTTTGCCCATTTCATGATTGGATTGTTTGTTTCTTTGGTGTTGAGTTTAATAAGTTCTTTATAGATTTTGGAAACTAGCCCTTTATCTGATATGTCATTTGCAAATATCTTCTCCCATTCTGTAGGTTGTCTTTTAGTTTTGTTGACTGTATCCTTTGCTGTGCAAAAGCTTCTTATCTTGATGAAGTCCCAATAGTTCATTTTTGCTTTTGTTTCTTTTGCCTTCGTGGATGTATCTTGTAAGAAGTTACTGTGGCCAAGTTCAAAAAGGGTGTTGCCTGTGTTCTCCTCTAGGATTTTGATGGAATCTTGTCTCACATTTAGATCTCTCATCCATTTTGAGTTTATCTTTGTGTATGGTGAAAGAGAGTGGTCCAGTTTCATTCTTCTGCATGTGGATGTCCAATTTTCCCAGCACCATTTATTGAAGAGACTGTCTTTCTTCCAATGGATAGTCTTTCCTCCTTTATCGAATATTAGATGGCCGTACATTTCAGGGTCCACTTCTGGGTTCTCTATTCTGTTCCATTGATCTATGTGTCTGTTTTTGTGCCAGTACCACACTGTCTTGATGACCACAGCTTTGTAATACAACCTGAAATCTGGCATTGTGATGCCCCCAGCTAAGGTTTTCTTTTTTAAAATTCCCCTGGCTATTCGGGGTCTTTTCTGATTCCACACAAATCTTAAAATAATTTGTTCTAACTCTCTGAAGAAAGTCCATGGTATTTTGATAGGGATTGCATTAAACGTATAAATTGCCCTGGGTAACATTGACATTTTTACAATATTAATTCTGCCAATCCATGAGCATGGAATATTTTTCCATCTCTTTGTGTCTTCCTCAATTTCTTTCAGAAGTGTTCTATAGTTTTTAGGGTATAGATCTTTTACCTCTTTGGTTAGGTTTATTCCTAGGTATCTTATGCTTTTGGGTGCAATTGTAAATGGGATTGACTCCTTAATTTCTCTTTCTTCAGTCTCATTGTTAGTGTATAGAAATGCCATTGATTTCTGGGCATTGATTTTGTATCCTGCCACGCTACCAAATTGCTGTATGAGTTCTAGCAATCTGGGGGTGGAGGCTTTTGGGTTTTCTACGTAGAGTATCATGTCATCGGCGAAGAGGGAGAGTTTGACTTCTTCTTTGCCAATTTGAATGCCTTTAATGTCTTTTTGTTGTCTGATTGCTGAGGCGAGGACTTCCAGAACTATGTTGAACAGCAGTGGTGAGAGTGGACATCCCTGTCTTGTTCCTGATCTTAGGGGAAAGGCTCCCAGTGCTTCCCCATTGAGAATGATATTTGCTGTGGGCTTTTCGTAGATGGCTTTTAAGATGTCGAGGAAAGTTCCCTCTATCCCAACACTCTGAAGGGTTTTGATCAGGAATGGATGCTGTATTTTGTCAAATGCTTTCTCTGCATCTAATGAGAGTATCATATGGTTCTTGGTTTTTCTCTTGCTGATATGATGAATCACATTGATGGTTTTACGAGTGTTGAACCAGCCTTGTGTCCCAGGGATAAATCCTACTTGGTCATGGTGAATAATTTTCTTAATGTGTTGTTGGATCCTATTGGCTAGTATCTTGTTGAGAATTTTTGCATCCATGTTCATCAGGGATATTGGTCTGTAATTCTCCTTTTTGGTGGGGTCTTTGTCTGGTTTCGGAATTAAGGTGATGCTGGCCTCATAGAACGAATTTGGAAGTACTCCATCTCTTTCTATCTTTCCAAACAGCTTTAGTAGAATAGGTATGATTTCTTCTTTAAACGTTTGATAGAATTCCCCTGGGAAGCCATCTGGCCCTGGACTCTTGTGTCTTGGGAGGTTTTTGATGACTGCTTCAATTTCCTCCCTGGTTATTGGCCTGTTCAGGTTTTCTATCTCTTCCTGCTCCAGTTTTGGTAGTTTGTGGCTTTCCAGGAATGCGTCCATTTCTTCTAGATTTCCTAATTTATTGGCGTACAGCTGTTCATAATATGTTTTTAAAATCGTTTGTATTTCCTTGGTGTTGGTAGTGATGTCCCCTTTCTCATTCATGATTTTATTAATTTGAGTCTTCTCTCTCTTCTTTTTAATAAGGTTGGCTAATGGTTTATCTATCTTATTAATTCTTTCAAAGAACCAACTCCTGGTTCTGTTGATCTCTTCCACAGTTCTTTTGGTCTCGATATCATTGAGTTCTGCTCGAATTTTAATTAACTCTCTTCTTCTGCTGGGGGTGGGGTCTATTTGTTGCTTTTTCTCTAGTTCCTTTATGTGTAAGGTGAGCTTTTGAATTTGAGATCTTTCCAGTTTTTGAATGTATGCTTGTATTGCGATGTATTTCCCCCTCAGGACTGCTTTTGCTGCATCCCAAAGATTTTGAACGGTTGTATCTTCATTTTCATTAGTTTCCATGAATCTTTTTAATTCTTCCTTAATTTCCTGGTTGACCTTTTCATCTTTTAGCAGGATGGTCCTTAACCTCCACGTGTTTGTGGTCCTTCCATATTTCTTGTTGTGATTAAGTTCTAATTTCAAGGCATTATGGTCTGAGAATATACAGGGGACTATCCCGATCTTTTGGTATCGGTTCAGACCCGATTTGTGACCCAGTATGTGGTCTATTCTGGAGAAAGTTCCATGTGCACTTGAGAAGAATGTGTATTCAGTTGAGTTTGGATGTAAAGTTCTGTAGATATCTGTGAAATCCATCTGGTCCAGTGTATCATTTAAAGCTCTCGTTTCTTTGGAGATATTGTGCTTAGAAGACCTATCCAGGGTAGAAAGAGCTAGATTGAAGTCACCAAGTATAAGTGTATTATTATCAAGGTATTTCTTGAGTTTGGTTATTAATTGGTTTAAATATTTGGCAGCTCCCACATTCGGGGCATATATATTGAGGAGTGTTAAGTCCTCTTGTTGGATAGATCCTTTGAGTATGAGATAGTGTCCCTCTTCATCTCTCACTATAGTCTTCGGGGTAAATTTTAATTTATCTGATATAAGGATGGCAACCCCTGCTTTCTTTTGAGGACCATTTGAATGGTAAATGGTTCTCCAACCTTTTATTTTCAGGTTGTAGGTGTCCTTCTGTCTAAAATGAGTCTCTTGTAGACAGAAAATAGATGGGTCCTGCTTTTTTATCCAGTCTGAAACCCTGCGCCTTTTGATGGGGTCATTAAGCCCGTTCACATTCAGAGTTACTATTGATAGATATGAGTTTAGTGTCATCATATCTATTCAGTCCTTGTTTTTGTGGATTGTTCCACTGAACTTCTTCTTAAAGGGGAATTTTAAGAGTCCCCCTTAAAATTTCTTGCAGAGCTGGTTTGGAGGTTACATATTCTTTCAGTTCCTGCCTGTCTTGGAAGCTCTTTATCTCTCCTTCCATTTTGAATGAAAGCCTTGCGGGGTAAAGTATTCTTGGTTGCATGTTCTTTTCATTTAGGACCCTGAATATATCCTGCCAGCCCTTTCTGGCCTGCCAGGTCTCTGTGGAGAGGTCTGCTGTTACCCTAATATTCCTCCCCATAAAAGTCAGGGACTTTTTTTCTCTTGCTGCTTTAAGGATCTTCTCCTTATCTTTGGAATTTGCAAGCTTCACTATTAAATGTCGAGGTGTTGAACGGTTTTTGTTGATTTTAGGGGGGGATCTCTCTATTTCCTGGATCTGAATGCCTGTTTCCCTTCCCAGATTCGGAAAGTTTTCAGCTAGGATTTGTTCAAATACATATTCTGGCCCTCTGTCCCTTTCCGCGCCCTCGGGAACCCCAATTAAACGTAGGTTTTTCTTCCTCAGGCTATCATTTATTTCCCTTAATCTATCCTCATGGTCTTTTAATTGCCTGTCTCTTTTTTCCTCAGTTTCCCTCTTTGCCATCAACTTGTCTTCTATGTCACTCACTCGTTCTTCCACCTCGTCAAGCCTCGTCGTTAGGACTTCTAGCTTGGATTGCATCTCATTTAATTGATTTTTAATTTCTGCCTGATTAGATCTAAATTCTGCAGTCATGAAGTCTCTTGAGTCCTTTATGGTTTTTTCTAGAGCCACCAGTAGCTGTAAAATAGTGCTTCTGAATTGGCTTTCTGACATTGAATTGTAATCCATATTTTGTAACTCTGTGGGAGAGTGGGCTGTTTCTGATTCTTTTTTTTGAGGGGTTTTCCTTCTAGTCATTTTGCTCAGTGCAGAGTGGCCAAAAACAAGTTGTATTGGGAAAAGGAGAAAAAGAGAGAGAAGGAAAGAAAAGAGAAAAAGAAAAAAGAGAAAGAAGAAAAAAATAGGGGAAAAAGAGAAGAAAAAGAAAAAGAAAGAAAGGAGAAAAAAGAAAAAAAGGGGGGGTGGGGGAAGCAATCAGAAATCAAGAAGAAAGAGAGAAAAAAAAAGCGCAAAACAAAACAAAAAAAAAAACAAAAACAAAAACAAAAAAAACAAAAAACAAAAAAAACCACAGGGGAGTATCTTCCGATTCTGTGTAGTTTAAGTCCCTTGACTTCCCTTGGAACTGGTCCGTGTCGCTGGTCTTCTGGGGGAGGGGCCTGCTGTGCTGATTCTCAGGGGTTAGCACTTGGGGGAGCTGCTCTGCCCCTGCCTGGTGCAGGGCTCGGCGGGGGTTGTTGACCCCGTGAGGCCCCGGGAGGAAGCCACAGTGGCGGGGGCAGCTCTGGGACCCTGGATCCAGCCCCCGCAGTAGCTCCGGGGCTCTCCGTCTGCAGGGCCTGGAGGCTCCGGGGCGGGGCCGCTGATCTGCTCAGTTCCAGGCAGGAGCGTCCTTGCTGTCCTGGGCCCTCCCGGCCTCTGCCTGTCCCGGGGGAGGCCGGATCCTGGGCTGTGTCCCGACGCCCTGTGCTCCGGGGCCTGCGCTGTTGGATTCGCGCTCTCGGCGGTGCAGCCCCCTCCGCGGAGCCGCCGCCCGAGCCCCTCCGAGCTGTTCCCGGAGCCGCGCAGCCCCCTCCGCGCGGAGCTTCTTCCTCTGCGCGAGCCGCCGCTGCTGAGCTGTTCCCGGAGCCGCGCAGCCCCCTCCGCGGAGCTTCTTCCTCCGCCCGAGCCGCCGCCGCCGAGCTGCTCCCGGAGCCCCGCAGCCCCCTCCGCGCGGAGCTTCTTCCTCTGCCCGAGCCGCCGCCGCTGAGCTGTTCCCGGAGCCCCGCAGCCCCCTCCGCGGAGCCGCCGCCCGAGCCCCTCCGAGCTGCTCCGGGTCCCGCCGAGCGCTGCAGCCCTTAGGGAGCTCGGCGCATCTCCCGGGGCGCAGTTCCTCTGTTACTGTCCCAGGGAGCCCGAGGGCGTCCCCGCCTTTCTGGGGATCCTGCTCCAATTCCCGGGGAGCCCCTTTCCACGGGGAAGGTTGGTGCAGCTCCTGCTCCTCCGGGACGGGGCTCTCCTGTCCTGGGGACACTCGCCCCGGCCTCAGCCCGGCTCCTCGGGGCCCCTCCCCCTTGGAGGCCTTTTGTTTCTTTATTTCTTTTTCCCCGTCTTCCTACCTGATAGAAGCGCGAACTCTTCTCACTGTAGCGTTCCAGCTGGTCTCTCTTTAAATCTCAGGCCGAATTCGTAGGTTTTCAGGATGATTGGATGGTTTTCTAGGTAATTTGCTGAGGACAGGTGACTTGGAGACCCTACTCCTCCGCCATCTTGCCCCTCCCCCCCAAAAAGAAGTTATTTGTAACTTCATATTGTTTGTGTGAGTATTAAAATGAATGAATAACGCAAAACACTTAGCATAATGCCTTGCACATCATGCTAAACAAGTTATAGTTATTATAATTGTCTCATGTGATCAACTACAGGGTATATTTTGTTTCAGAAGGATAGCTAGCTGCCTCCATGGTATGCTGTGTAAGGTACTGAGAGGACCAACTAGAAGAAAACTATCTCTTGTAATGCACTTTCATAGTGTTCTTTCCTTCTTAATTTGAAATTCTAGCCATTAGAGAGTCACTGATGGGAAACACAATGAGAAGGAGGGGGCACTATCTTGAGTACACTAACTCAAGTTACCAGGAAATGACCGTTATTTTCTGACATTTAGCCTGACATAAACCTGATTATATTGGGGAATGGTACAAGATGGAGAGGCCTATAAAAAAAAAAAAAAAAAAAAAAAAAAAAAAAAAAAAAGATGGAGAGGCCTAGCAGGAGGAGTTGTGGCCCTCGTCCTCTATTCCTGCTTAACTACAGGGCTATTTTTCCTCCTCTTTTACATGTCAATAGACAAAATTAACAAATCTCCTCCCCAAATGGTGTACATTCTGAGTCACTCACTGAACCCTAATCAAAGTTAATGCTCAAATAGTCCATTTGATCCATAAATTGAGAGCTGGCTCTATTCTTCCCATTTTAAATATGAGGAAGTTCAAAAAGGTTAAATAATTTGCCTTATATCAGGATTTTTTAACCTGGGCATTATTGACATTTTGACTCAGATAATTCTTTGTTTTAGGGGGCTATTCTGTGCATTTTGAGATGTTTAATAGCGTCTCTAGTCTCTACCCAGTAGATTCTAGTTGTATTCACTAGCTCTGATAACCAAAAATATCTCTAGATACTGCCAAGTATTCTAGGCATGCAGGGTGCAGGGTATAACATTACCTTGTGTTGAGAAACACTGCCTTAGGTCAGAAACTTGTAAGATAGGGAGGTAAAGAACTCAAACTCAAGTCTATCGGATTCAGAATCTCATGATTTTCAACATTACATGAAACTGTGCCTATTGAATGTGACATTGATAAGCCGTGAATGGCAAGCAAAATAAAAAGGTATATGGTATGAGAAGTCAGATCTGGATGCCAAACTTGATCTAACCCACAATTATTGGAAAACTCATAACTGGCTTCTTATATTTCAGCTTCATACTGCTGAAGGGGAATGTACAAAGTGTGAGGACTTGAAGCCTGTTTTGAAGAGAATTAAAAGAGCTTCCAGAGTGGGGACACAAGTATGCAGGTGGTATAGTAAGGGCTTCAGAACATCAGGCCCGTTCACATTTGCTCCAAACACCCAAAAAAGTTGAAATAATTCTGCAGAGTTCTGACATGGACTAAGACACCTGGATATATTCAAAGTACTTTATGTTTACTCACCAGAGTGAAGGTACTAGGGGAACAGTGTAGATACCTTTATCTGCAAATATAGGGATCTGAGGTTCTTCAGTTAAGGTGCTTAGTTTCCAGAGATAATTATATTTTAAACCCCCTTTCAGTCCTTGAAAAACACTAAGAACAAAATGAAAAGAAGGCAAATTTTGGAGCCTGGAACTCTGCATCTAGGCATCTTCCACATGATTTACTGCTCACAGTGCAGGATACAAATAATGGCCATGCCAGCATGTGAAAGCTTAAAATACATTCTAATGAAGATCACATTGTGAGCGTTGCCAAGACAGAATAAAATGCAATCAGGATTTAAATGTGGATAAAATAATAGCTCCTTGGATTCAAGCACACTGATTAATGCCAGAGACACTTATGAAATGCTGTTGTCTGGTCATCAGTGTTATTTTTCTTGTGGAACACTTTGTACTAAAAGCAATAAAAGAGGACTAATAAACTAAGAGAATACCTTATTCTATAAAATTAACATGACTCAGGTGAAGTGCTTTAGTTACAGATGATCTATGTTCAAAGATTGACAAGTTATCAGCATAACTTACTTTGAAATATGCACGGTTCAAATATTTCTGAAATATTCACCTTTCATAGCAGATCCTCTGCTTTTCTTATATTTGTGTGTAAATGTAAATTTTGTGCTTACTGTATACTCAGCTTTTCAAAATTTTAGTAGCCAAAATTAGCTTTAAGATGTCGCTTGAAGAGGAAAATGTGTCTAAACTTAAAAAGAACATTGAAGCAACTTGTAAGCGTTCCCAACTTCAGTTTCATAACTCGAGATAGTAGTTAAACAAACACACATGCTCATAAAGACTGATATGTTTAAAAATCTGAGTGACAAGAGTTAGTGATAAGAGTACATGGTAAATGCTATTACTATACTTTGTTTGAAATCAAAACAGCAACGAGCACAACAAAATAAAACCCACTGTATATATTCCTCATGTCTCATAATACACCATCTCTTTCTTGTGAGGTTAGAGTTGTTAGGGAGCAAGCAGAAATTTGTTTGTACTCAGAAAAACACCTACTGAAATGACCACCCATTGCTAAGAAATAATTGGAATTGATAAGCCTGTTCAGTGTTGCTCTTTTCATAGAACACATTGATATAACTGACTTAGTAAGAAAAAAATGCTGGTCATTATGGATTTTCAGCATAGCAATATAGCATTAACTGTATCTCTACTATCACTATATCCTCACTATTACTATTGTGTAGCACAAAGAGGAAGAGCTTGGGGAGCTAACACCTAGATGTGAACCCTGGCTTTGTATGTGTTTACACTTATACTCTGCTTCCATTACTTGTAACATGAGGTTTGATAAAGAAAAAATGAGGAATATAGCTTAAATAAATAAGTAGAGTATTATAGGAGCAAAAGAAATTGGTAGATGCTATTTATGAAATTTTTAATACAACTGGTAGCTTTGCCTTCTTATGGCACAATAGGAAGAGTACTAGACTAAGAACTGAAGAGATCTGGATTATACTTGTGCTTCTGTCACTAATTAGCTATGTGACTATAAATAATTCATTTAACTTTCTATGACTCAACTTCATCTTTAAAATGAAGCATTGGATCAGATGATCTAGCTCCAAGTTTTATTCCCCTCAAACATCTTACATTTTAGTGACTTTGGCTCATATAGGAAGACCAGGTCTTGGCCATAGGCTGCCAGGTACTACTCTATTACCATTTATTGTGAAATTAGTAGTAGAGTTTAAAAGGGTTATTTAGGAATTAGCCCAGTATTCTTGTAATATAAACTATTTCAGCATAACGGTCCATTGGTTAAAACAAAACAAAACAAAACAAAACAAAACAAAACAAAACTGAGCCTAGCAGTTCAGGGAACATGCTATACTGAACTAGTGCACGTGCCATTATTTTACATGTTATATAAATGAACCAAGGATGGCCTCTGCATATTTGCCTCTAGGTTGTTTATTCCTGTACAGCAGGGTGAAATCCATTAACCCAAATTCTCTCTGGCACTAAACTCAAATTTTAACACATCTAATTTTTTTAAAAAAACATTTATTTATTATTTTAAAGAGAGAAGAGGAGTGGGAGGAGGGGCAGAGGGAAAGGGAGAGAGAATCTTGAGCAGACTCCCCACTAAGCATGTGGGGCTCAATCTCACCACCCTGAGATCATGACCTGAGTTGAAATCAGGAGTTGGACCTTAACTGACTGAGCCACCCAGGTGCTCCTACACATCTAATTGTTTTAAACATAGCCCAAATAAGTAGATATTTAGCCATTTAGAGTCTTCCTGCTTTGCATACCCTGGGAAACTACAGGACATGTTAACCATTGATAAGATAAATCCTATAACTGTAGAACTCTTAGCCACTATTGTCCTTCAGAGCTCTCTGACTCAAAGGCTCCCTACAGTGAGGGTGAGGTACTTCACCTAGACACATGAGACCCATCTCTGATTCCCACTCACCCTGGAGTTCCCTTGCTTTCATCCCTTCAAGATGGTGGCCACCATTATCACCAAAGCCTTCGGGCAGTTTCATACTGTGAGGGAGTTCCCTGAATGCCAGTGAATGTGTCAACTTGTGAACCAAATAAAGCTTACATGTGCAACTGCCATATATGGGGATTAGAAACACCTAAAGAAAAATTTTAAATAAAGATTCAAATAAGGGGCATCTGGGTGGCTCAGTGGTTGAGCATCTGCCTTCAGGTCAGGTTGTGATCCCAGGGTCCTGGGTTCGGGTTCTGCATCAGGCTCTCTGCAAGGAGCCTGCTTCTTCCTCTGTCTATGTCTCTGCCTCTTTCTGTGTCTCTCATGAATAAATAAATAAAATCTTAAAAATAAGATCCAAATAAGAAACCATAATGGAGATTATCAAATGCTTATAACTGAAGAACTCTAAATCAAAACTTTGTAGAATGCAGAAAAAGCCGGTATTTAGAAGGACATTTATAGCCTGAAATAAATGTATTTGAAAAGAAGAAAGTTTGAAAATTACTGAGACAAGCATTCACTTTGAAAAGTGAGACAAAGGACATTAGTATAAAGCCAAAAGAAATAGAAAGAAGAAAACCATAAATAGAAAAGCAGATATTAAATTTAAAAAAAGACAAACAACAGGACTAAAAATTGAAATACTAAATATTTGAAATAATTATTAAGATATAGGGACTTCTGATAATATTGTTGAACAAATGGAAGACATAATTAAATAGTATTAGCATGAAAAGGGGGCTATTGTATTACTTTGGTAGGGATGTTTGAAGTTAATAATAGAATATTTTTCATTCCGCTAAATTATAAAACCAAGATAAAGTGAGAAAATTTTCCAGGTAAATATGTATTACAAAATAAGATCAGTTTACTCAAAGACTCAGAATAGTCCTACAAACGTTAAATCTACTGAATTAACACTATGAAGTTCTTCCTTCCTGAAAGTACCAGGTCCAGTGGATGTAAAAAGGCATGTTTTGCAAACCCTCCATGTACAGATAATTCCTTTCTTATTAAAACTGCCAGAAAATAGAAAGAGTGTTTCTCCTAATTTTATGATAATTTTATAACCCTGACATACAATATTGATTAGAAGAGTAAACAACAATAACAGGCCAATATCAGAAACATATATGCAAAAATATTGAGTAGTATATTAACAAACATAATCCAGCAACATATTTTTAAAAGTAACTCAAGTAAGTTTTATTCCAGAAATTAAGAATGGTTTAATATTAGAAAATCTACTAATAAAATTAATAGAGAAGAGAAATAAAATAGTATCTTAATAGATACAGAAAAAGCTTTTTAAAAAGATTTTATTTATTTATTTATGAGAGAGAGACAGAGAGGCAGAGAAACAGAGACACAGGGAGAGGGAGAAGCAGGCTCCATGCAGGGAGCCCGATGTGGGACTCGATCCTGGGACTCCAGAATCAGGCCCTGGGCTGAAGGCAGTGCTAAACTGCTGAGCCACCCGGGCTGCCCCAGAAAAAGCTTTTAATAAAATTAATATCAAATCATAGAAAACTAGGAAATTCTATAATTTCATAAATGGTATCTACCAAAAATCTATTCATTAAATATCCAAAGTATAGTGTAAATTAAAGTTATACATAGTGGTGGAAAGCAAGGACTCAATATTATCAGGGTATAAATCTCAAATATACTTACAAAATTCAGTGCAATTACACTCCAAATGACAACTAGGTTTTTCACAAATCCATAGAAAACAGTGAAGAATTATCAAAACAACTTAAAGAAAAAAAAGGATCCAGTGTAGCTACTAGTTTTTACGTTATCATAAAAATGAAAACAAAAACTGTGTAATAGTGGAGTGGAAGGAGATAGAAGAAAGAGAGAGAGAGGGAAATTAATCAGTAGAAGAGAAGTACACATAAATAAGAAATTGGTATGTGACAGAAGTGACACTTAGATCAAGGGGGGAAAGGAAGGATTAACCAATAAAAATTTAGTAATAAAACAAAGTTTTAGAAATAATTAGTGTTCAATATTCATCATAGTGATTGCCTCAGTTTAATTAATGCACATTTTATTTTTAATGCAAAATGACTTAGTTCTTGATTGTTCAGAGGATTTATCCGGGTTGTGCATTATTTTTCATTTTTCTCTTTTCTCTCTTGGCCTATTTTGGGTATTAATTGAACTTCAGGGCAGAAAAAGGAGAAAACAATCAAGTTCCAACATAGTGGCTGGAAGAAGTTTGAAAATTTTCATTAAAGTCATATTTAGGAAAACTTCCACCTTCGGTGTGGCAGGTTAGCTAATGCTGATTAACTCTTCTGTGAAAACTAGAAGATGTGAACAAAATATTTTTTAAAAAAAATCTGTTTGAAGACATAAGAAAGCTAACTGATATTGAAGTCTTATAGAGTCAAGAACTGAGAGGACAAAAAAGCAAACCAATTCTGTTTTGGATCAACTTTTACCCAGAGTATATCTGCTGATATTGGAAGAGGCTGTTTGAGAGCCTGAGAAGTTGAGCACACATTTAGGTGACCAAAACCAAACAAATTAACAAAAGAAAAACAATACACAACAAAGTGAGAAACAGAAAATTCTGATCATAAAATTATGAAAACCAAACTTTAAAATAACGCCTATAAAAAAAAATAAATAAAATAACGCCTATAAATATAAAGGAATATAAACAGTAAACATAAAGAGAAAACTGAAAACTACAAAAAAGAACCAAATAAAACATTTTAAATTTAAAAAATACGGTGAACTAAATCAACTCAATGGATGGGCTTGAGAAGATTAGACTCAGCTGAAGAGTTACTTATGAAATGGAATATGTCAGATAAATAACTAGACTGAACAACAGAGACAAAATAATTTTTTGAATATAGGGATCATAAGAGATACAGAAAGTCTAACACATATGGTAATGGAGTCTCATATTAAAAACAGAAAAAATGAAGCAGAAGCAATTTTTGAAGAGATAATAACTGAAGATTTTCTAAAACTGATGAAAAGCATTGAGCCATTGATTTTAAAGGCCCAATGAAATGCTAAACAAGAGAAAATCACAATGTAATGGTTAATTTTATATGTCCACCTAGGATAGCTTGTAATGGCAAGTTGTCTTGTCAAGCAACCTAGATGTTGCTATGAAGGTATTTTTTTTTTAGATGTGATGACATTGAAATCAGTCGATTTTGAGTAAAACAGATTACATATCATAATGTGGGTGGGCCTCATCCAATCAATTGAAGGCCCTAGGAGCAAAGACTGGGGTCCCCTGAAGAGGACAGAATTCTGCCTTCAGACTGTAGTGGAGAGATTTTGTTGTAGTTCTGAAACATTGAACTCAAGACTGCAATATCCAGCCTGCTAGCCTGTCCTGAAGATTTCAGACTTATGTGCCCTTACAATCACATGAGCCAATTCCTTAAAATAAATATCTCACCTTTCTCTCCCTTTCTCTTTCTCTCTAAATCTCCTTGGTAGATATCTATCTATCTAGATATCTATATAGAGATATGTAGGTATCTAAGATCTATATTTATATTTATATACTCTTTCTCTGGAGAACTCTGACAAATATACACACTTAGTATTTAATAAAACTGCTCAAAGGCAACAAGAAAGAGAAAATCTTAGAAGCAAAGAGAGGAAAAGGAAATATACATCATGTTCACAGACTGGAAGATTAGTATTTCAAATGTGTAAATACTTCCAAAATTGATCTAAAGTGTAAGTAATTTGCCTAAATGATAAGTTGATCTTAAAATTCATACAAAAATACAAGGGACCCTAAATAGCCCAAAAGATCTTGCCAAAGCAACAACTAAGTTGGAGGACTCAATTCAAAACTTACTGTGAACCTGTAGTAATCAAGGCAGTGTGTTACTGGTATAAGGATAGATGTACAGATAAATGGAACAGAATTGGAAGTCCGTAAATAAACTCATACAACAATGATCAGTTGCTTTTGAACAAGGGTGCCAAGACCATTCAGTGAGGTTAAGAATAGACTTTTCAACAAATGGTGCTATAAGAATGGACTTTAATTCCTCCCTCACACCATAGACACAAGCTAATTCAAAATGGACCTAAATGCAAGAGTTAAAGCTACAAAAATCTTAGACAAATCCCAGATATGAATATTTATGACGTGGGATTAGTTTACAGTCTTACAATCTTTTAGTTATGACACCAAAGGGGCAATCAATAAAAGAAGAAGAATAGGTAATTGGACTTCATCAAAATTGGAGACTTCTGTGCTTCAAAGGACATTGTCCTAGCCACTAGACCACCAGGGAGCTGATCAGAGGACATTATCAAGAAAGTGAAGACAACCTATAGAACGGGAGAAAATATTTGCTCATAATTTATCTAATAAGGGATTTCTATCCAGAACATGCTTACAACTCAACCATAAGCATACAAACAACACAATCATAAAATGGACAAAGGATCCAGATGGACTTTTCTCCAAAGAAGATATACAAATGAACCACATCAATGCAACATCATTAGTTCTTAGGGGAATTCAGGCTTTTAAAAAAGATGTATTTACTTGAGAGAGAGGGAGAGAGAGAGAGAGAGAGAGAGAGAGAGTATGAGCAGGGAGAGGGGCAGACGGGGAGGGAAAAGGGAAGCTGAAGCCCTGCTAATTGCGGAGCCCAACAGGGGGGCTCAATATCATGATCCTGAGACCATGACCTGAGCCAAAACCAAGAGTCAGATGTTTAACTGACTGAGTTACCCAGGACCCCCAGGAATGCATATTTTTAAAGAGGAAAATAAGAAGTGTTGGTGAGAATATGGCAGAACCCTCATACATTGCTAGTGGAAATATAAAATGGTAAGGTGCTGTGGAAAAAATAGTATGGCAGTTCCTGAAATGGTTAAGCAGATAGTTACATTCCATGATCCAGAAATTCCACTTGCATGTATATATCCAACAGAAATTAAAACATATGTTCACATAACAAGTTGTGTATGAATATTCATAGCGGTATTATTTATAATGGCCAAAGTGTAGAAACAACTGCTGTCCATCATTTGATGAATGTGTAAGCACAAGCAGTATATCCATGTAATGGGATGTTATTTAGCCACGCAAAAGAAGGAAGTACTGATGCATACTACAACATGGATGAACCTTGGAAAACATAAGGTTAAGTGAGGAAAGCCATCCACAAAAGGATACATATATGATTCCATTTATATAGTGTCAAGAATAGACAAATTTGTAAATACAGAAAGTAGATTTGTTCCCAGGTGAATGTGGAGGAGAGAATTAGGAATGACTACTAACAAGTATGAGGGAAGGGGTAGGATTTGGAGAACATTCTGAGAAAATGATCATGACTGGGTAGGAATTACATAGATGTTGACTTTGTGAAAACTCCTCTGAGTTCATTTCTATCTTGTGCACTCCTCCCTAGATGTTTTATACTTCACAATAAAAATGAATATAACTAGAGCAATTCAACTTCTGGATATATAGCCAATAGAATGAGAAGCAGAATTTCAGATATTTGTATACCCCTGTTCATAGCCACACTCTCCACCATAGCCAAAGAAACCCAAATATTCATTAATGGATGAAAGAATAAACAAAATGTAAGATAGATGATAGATGTTATTCAGCCATACAAAAGAAAGGAGGTTCTAATCTATGCTACAACATGAGTGAACTTTGAGCACAGTATGGTAAGTGAAACAGGCTAATTTACAAAAGACAAATTCTGTATGATTCCACTTATATAAGGTATCTAGAGTAGACAAACTCATAGAGAAAGAAAGAATGGTGGTTATCAGGGGCAGGGGAAGGAGATATATGGCAAGTTATTTTTTAATGAGTACAGAGTTTCGATTTGGCAAGATAAAAAAAAAGTTATGGATATTGGTTGCACAATGTGAATATACTTAATATCTCTAAACTGTCATATCAAAATGGTTAAAATGATAAATTTTATGTTCTGTGTATTTTACCACTATTACAAATTTTATTTTATTTTTTAATATTTTATTTATTTATTCACGATAGACACAGAGAGAAGGCAGAGACGTAGGCAGAGGGAGAAGCAGACTCCTCGCGGGGAGCCTGATGTGGGACTCAGTCCTGGAACTTCAGGATCAGGCCCTGAGCTGAAGGCAGACGCTCAATGGCTAAGCCACCCAGGCATTCTGCACTACTACAAATTTTAAAGATTTATTTATTTAGAGAGAGAGAGAGAGCACAGATGAACATGGTGGTGCGGGGGCGGGGGGGGGGCAGTGGGAGAAGGAGAGGGAGAAAATCCCAAGCAGACTCTGCTAAGTGCAGAGCCCAACACATGGCTCCATTTCACAACCCTGAGATCATGACCTGAGCTGAAACCAAGAGTAGGATGCTTAACTTATTGCACCACCCCAGGCGTTCTGACAATTATAAATTTTAAAATTAAAAGGTTAAAGAGACATTATCGGGGCAGCCCCAGTGGCTCAGTGTTTTAGCATTGCCTTCAGTCCGGGGCCTGATCCTGGAGACCCGAATTGAGTCCTACATCGGGCTCCCTGCGGGAAGCTTGCTTCTCCTTCTGCCTGTGTCTCTCATGAATAAATAAATAAAAATCTTTAAAAAAAATAAAGAGGTATTATTGGAAAAACTGATTAAATCCAAAGTCTGTAGTTCATAGTGGTGTATCAAAATTAATTATTAGCTTTGATAATTTTTACTATGGGTATGTAAGGACATTAATAAGCTGAGTGAAGACATTAAATAGAATTACGTCTTGTTTTTGCAACTTTTCTGTGACTCTAAAATTATTTGAAAATAAAAAGTAAGAAAATTAAAATATATAATTGGTACATATTCCACACCAAATTAGGGGAAAAACCTGAACTTTTAGAGCTAGATAGATTATCTGAGCACTTAAACCTCTTTTCCCTTTGGGCTTATTTCCTTTTGCTTTTCTTGCATAATGACCAAATGTTCCAAAATCCCAAGATTTCCAGTAGTAGCAGATAATCTAAGTTTCACATTCTTTTTGTTTTAAAAGATTTTATTTATTTATTTATGAGAGAGAGGGAGAGAGAGAGAGAGAGAGAACTTGGTCCCGGGACTCCAGGATCACGGCCTGGGCTGAAGGCAGGCGCTAAACCGCGGAGCCACCCAAGGATCCCTAAGTTTCACATTCTGATGATTGATCAAGAGGTTCCGAGATAAAATGTCCTGTTACTAAACAGACCATTTCATTTTCTCCCGAGACCACATTTCTTTTCGCTATTTCAATATTTTTATCCAAAAAGCAACACAGGTCTTACTACTACATTCCCATAATAGAATCAACAGAGAAACTTGCATAATTATAAGGAAACATTCCAAATTCTATAATATCATGTGCTGTTTTTTTCCCTTGCCAATGTTTTTAGCTTTCTTTCAGTGCAAAAAAAAAAATATTTTGTGTTTTTTCCCTAATACTGGTAGGACTTTGTGAGCAAATTTACTGATGAAAAGTTAAAAATCTTTTGTTGGAAGGAATAATTGAAGACATATACTCATGTCTTCAACTAACTAAAATCCTAGAGTTTTAATTTCTTGTCAAATAATGGGATAGATTTCCATTAATTAATTTTAAAGGAACTTATAAAAAGAAATCCTAGAGGAGAACACAGGCAACACCCTTTTTGAACTTGGCCACAGTAACTTCTTGCAAGATACATCCATGAAGGCAAGAGAAACAAAAGCAAAAATGAACTATTGGGACTTCATCAAGATAAGAAGCTTTTGCACAGCAAAAGAAACAGTCAACAAAACTAAAAGACAACCTACAGAATGGGAGAAGATATTTGCAAATGACGTGTCAGATAAAGGGCTAGTTTCCAAGATCCATAAAGAACTTATTAAACTCAACAGCAAAGAAACAAACAATCCAATCATGAAATGGGCAAAAGACATGAAGAGAAATCTCACAGAGGAAGACATAGACATGGCCAACAAGCACATGAGAAAATGCTCCGCATCACTGGCCATCAGGGAAATACAAATCAAAACCACAATAAGATACCACCTCACACCAGTGAGAATGGGGAAAATTAACAAGGCAGGAAACCACAAATGTTGGAGAGGATGTGGAGAAAGGGGAACCCTCTTGCACTGTTTGTGGGAATGTGAACTGGTGCAGCCACTCTGGAAAACTGTGTGGAGGTTCCTCAAAGAGTTGAAAATAGATCTGCCCTACGACCCAGCAATTGCACTGCTGGGGATTTACGCCAAAGATACAGATGCAATGAAACACCGGGACACCTGCACCCCGATGTTTCTAGCAGCAATATCCACAATAGCCAAACTGTGGAAGGAGCCTCGGTGTCCATCGAAAGATGAATGGATAAAGAAGATGTGGTCTATGTATACAATGGAATATTACTCAGCCATTAGCATTGACAAATACCCACCATTTGCTTCGACGTGGATGGAACTGGAGGGTGTTATCCTGAGTGAAATAAGTCAATCGGAGAATGACAAACATTTTATGGTCTCATTCATTTGGGGAATATAAAAAATAGTGAAAGGGAATAAAGGGGAATGGAGAAAAAATGAGTGGGAAATGTCAGAGAGGGAGACAGAACATGAGAGGCTCCTAACTCTGGGAAACGAACTAGGGGTGGTGGAAGGGGAGGTGGGCGGGGGGTAGGGGTGGCTGGATGATGGGCACTGAGGGGGGCACTTGATGGAATTTGCACTGGGTGCTATTCTATATGTTGGCAAATTAAACACCAATAAAAAATAAATTTATAAAAAAAAACAAAGGAACTTATATAATATTTACTGTAACTACATTACAAAATCAAGAATATAGAGTGTGTAAGTCTTTTCTATATATTTTATGTATGCACACACACACATACATACATACAAACATTTGTTGTATAGTGTTTAATTTGCTCCTTCTAAAATGAGTAAAGGAATAACGGTGGATATATAATGCTTTTGACAAATAATCTCATTTATTTTTGATAATTTCATTAAATGTAATTTAATAGTCATAGTTATTTCTTCCTGGTCTCTTTAGAGTTGACTTTATAAAAATAATGTATTTGTTACATCAATTTTCTTTCAGTTTATTTCATATTTAAGTTAGTTATACCCAAGATGGGTACACTTACTACTAGCATTTTCATAATTAATTCTTTATTCAAATAAATTAATAGATTAACCCTAAATATATTCCTGTAACAGATTATCTTTCTGTAAATCTCAATTTTGTTTTCCACTAGTTTAACAAACCAGAGTGTCTATTAACAGGTGTTCCCATACTTGATAACTGATCATTGAATTATGACTGAAAATATGCAAACTGTAGGATTGCTGATGAATTGTTGAAGAAGTAAACTATGCAGTTCTTTTTAAGTTTTTAATTTCAGTTGGTTATCATACAATGTAATATTAGATTCTGGTGTACAATATAGTGATTCAACACTTCCATATATCACCCAGTGCTCATCACAAGTGCACACCTTAATCTTCTTCATCTGTTTCAACCATCCCCCCACCCTCCTCCCCTCTGATAACCATCAGTGTGTTCTCTATACTTAAGAGTCTGTTTCTTGGTTTGCCTCTCTGTTCCTCCCCCCCCATTTCGTCATTTGTTTTGTTCCATGTACTAAATTCCACTTAAGAAATCATATGGTATTTGTCTTTCTCTGAGTTATTTTGCAAGCATAATTGTCTCTAACTCTACCCACGTCATTGTAAATGGTAAGGTTCCACTCTTTTTGATGGCTGAGTAATATTCCAAAATCTTTCTCTTTTTTCCCCTCAGATTTAGGATTTGGTTTAGGGACAGAAGAATGGTTAGAGTTAGGGTCTTTGTGAGAATATGTGTTTATTATCCTGCCTGTAGTTCAGAGACCTTTCCAGAGGGATAACTTTAGGGTTTGGGGTTATGGTCACAGTTGGGGGTTAGTGGTTAGGGTTAGGGTTAGTGTTAGGATGAGGGTATGTGCCTGGTAGCTTGCATTTCAGAGACCTCTCCAGAAGGTTATGTTTAGAGTTATGGTTAGGATTAAAGGTTATGGAATAGGAATTATGGGTTATGAGTTAGAGTTAGGGTTGGGGTGAGGGTATATGTCTGAACTCTTGCAGTTTGAGATTTATACATACAATAAAATCCCAGACTTCTGCTGGAGTGAGAGTAGACATGGTAGGCATCTACTAGGTTTGGGTAAGGAAGGGATTTGAACCCCAAATACTCTATTTTTTTTCTACAATTTTATATTTAAATTCCATTTAGCTAACATACAATGTAATATCAGTTTCAGTTGTACAATTTAGTGATTAAACACATACAATATCTAGTGTTCAACAAAAGTGCACTCCTTAATCCCCATCACATATTTAATTTGTCCCCCCACCCACCTCCATTCTAGTAACCATTAGTTTGTTCTCTATAGTTAAGCGTGTATTTCTTGGTTTGCTTCTCTCTTTTTCGTCCCTATGTTTAGTTCTCTTGTTTCTTAAATTCCACATAGAAGTGAAATCACATGGTATTTGTGTTTCTTTGACTGAATTATTTCACTTAGCATAATATTTCACTTATTTCACTAGCTCCATCCATGTTCTTTCAAATGGTAAGATTTCATTTATATATATATATATATATATATATATATATATATATATATATCTTCTTTATCTATTAATCAGTCAATGGACATTTGGGTTCTTTCTATGCTTTTTCTATTGTTGATAATGCTGCTATATGCATCAGGATGTATATATCTCTTCCAATCAGTGTTTTTGTATCCTTTGGGTAAATACCTAGTAGTGTAATTGTTGGATTGTATGATAGTTCTATTTTTAACTTTCTGAGGAACCTCCCTATTGTTTTCCAGAGTAGCTACACTGAGTTTTCTAACATCTGTTGTTTCTTGGGTTGTTAATTTTAGCCATTCTGACAAGTGTGAGGTGATATCTCTTCATAGTTTTGATTCGTATTTCCCTGATGATTAGTGATGCTGAGCATCTTTTTATGTGTCTGTTAGCCATCTGGATGTCTTCTTTGGAAAAATGTCTGTTCATGTCTTCTGCTCATTTTATAACTGGATTATTCATTTTTGAATGTCGAGTTTTATAAGTTCTTTATATATTTTGAATACTAACCCTTTATCAGATATGTCATTTGCAAATATCTTCTCCCATTCTGTAGGTCCCTTTAGTTTTGTTGATTTTTCCTTCACTGTGCAGAAGTTTTTTATTTTGATGAAGTCTCTATATTTTACTTTTGCTTTTGTTTCCCTTGCTTCAGCATACATATCTAGTAAAAAGTTGCTATGGCCAATGTCAAAGAGATTACTTCCTGTGTGCTCCTTTAGGATATGCAGTTTTATTTTTATCATCAAGTATACTTTATTGGGGCTAAAATCCTGGAAGACTGGTGATCTATGCATGGCAAGTATGGCAAAATTATATTAGTCAAAATGATTAATATGAATATCCTACTTTTTAGTCATTAAAAAAATAGCAGCTAATATTTGTTGCAAGTACTTACTTCCTTGTCTCTTTCCCAGAAAATCTATGGAGCAGTGTTATCCATCTTTGGTTCCTTAGCCCTTAAGAATAGTTTATGATATTTAATAACAGTAATAGTAGTTAGTAGTGCCAGCATCAATAATGATAACAACATTTATTGAGTGCTTGCTATATAACAGGCCCTGTTACAAGTATTACACAGGCATTATCTTATTTAACCTCTCAGTAAATATATGGGTTCTGTACTATTAATGTTCTCATTTTACAGATGAGGAAAGTCAGGCACAGAGAAATTCAATAACTTTTCTCAGGTCATACCACTTATAAATTAGAGTCAGGATCAAAACCCAGGTAATCTTGCTCTAGAACTTATGCTCCCACTATTTTATGGTTACTCTTAAAGAAAATTCCCTACAATAATTATGTAAAGCTCTATTAATTTCTTTTAGTATTAGTAGAATGTACTATATTACTTTAATCTTTTTATTTCCCTTTTAACTCATATATTATTCATTCAATAATTATTGAATCTTTACTATGTTGTAGGTATTGTGCTAGGGACAAGACAGATATAGTCATGGTTTTCATGAAATTTAAATTCTATTTAGGGAAAAAGACATTAAATATGTATTTCTGTAATACATTATTTAATTATAATTATAATCAGATATGGTTTATTTTAAAGATACCTCTATCATAAAATGTCTCAGGATTCCTCAGTCAGATGCCCTCTCTTCCTTCTCTGAATACCGCCAGTACTCTACCACTTACATGGTAGGTACTATGGTTTGCCTTATATTTCAGCTGTTTGGACATTTGCATTTTATTATTTTCAAAGGTCAAGGGCAGCCCGGGTGGCTTTAGTGCCGCCTTCAGCTCAGGGCCTGATCCTGGAGACCTGGGATTGAATCCCACGTCAGGCTTCCTGCATGGAGTCTGCTTTTCCCTCTGCTTGTGTCTCTGCCTCTCTCTCTCTCTCTCTGTGTGTTCTCGGTGTGTCTTTCATGAATAAATAAATAAAATCTAAAAAAAAGGTCAAATTCACAGAGATTGCCTTTTTACTTATCTATGACTGGTAGTGCTCAATATAATATTTTTTTACATAGTGTACAGAGTAGGTTCTCATATTTGTTGACTGCTTAAATTAAATTAAGGCAAATTAAATATGCTTGTGTTGTTAGAATAATGATGATGAGTGAACCACCTTAAAAATAAGACAACTTTTGACTTACTCTCATGTCAATTGCCAAAGTAGTTTCAATAGATTCAGATTGGAACCAACTCTCGTACTTGCTATCTGGATTAGCTGAGCTTAATAAAAGCAGAATAGGCACTAAATTAATGGATTGCCACTGTAGATTTGTTCTCACCCTAAGAATTATTTTGCCAAGGCACACAGAATTTCTAACAAAGAAACATTTATTTTTATCTGTTAAAGATTTTATTTATTTGACAGAGAGAGAGAGAGAGAGAGAGAGAGAGAGATTACAAGCAGGAGGAACAGCAGAAGGAGAGGGAGCCCAATGCTGTGCTTGATCCCAGGACCCTGAGATCATGACCTGAGCTAAAGGCAGACACTTAACCATCTGAGAGCTTGAACCACCTTTTACAAGGCACAACAGTGGCTAGTTCACATTTCTGGCCTTCAGACAGTGAGAACCACAATTTCTCATTTGTGTAGTCCGTTTTCTCACACTTCATATTTGGAGGATGCATGTCCTCCTTTCCTAAAGCCTACCCATGTGCCCTGGAAATATTTCTTTTTAAATTAAAAGATTTCCATGGTCACTTGAATTACTTATACTTAGTAAAATGAAGAACTAGGAAGATTGGAGATCCATCCTTTATTTGAGCAAAAATATATATGCTTCAAGTATAGTGGCATACATTCTGGAGATTTTAAGTTGTAAAAAGATTATTTAGGGTAGCTAGAAGTGGCTTGGTGTGTGAGCAAAATGACACTAAAGAGGACTTTGGTGTTTAAAACATAAAATATGTGTTTTAAAATTCACTATTAAAATTATATATTGTGTGTTTTGAAAACAGGATATATGGATAAGCATTGTACATAAGAAGCTGAAATTGTTCATCATGACTGTACACTTTTATTTATTTATTTTAAGATTTTATTTATTTATTCATGAGAGACACAGAGAGGCAGAGACACAGGCAGAAGGAGAAGCAGACTCCATGTCAGGAGCCCGATGTGGGACTCGATCCCGGGATTCCAGGATCAGGCCCTTGGCTAAAGGCAGACGCTCAACTGCTGAGCCACCCAGGGATCCCAACTGTACACTTTAAAATGGTGAAATAGAAACAGGCAAGATGGCGGCAGAGCAGGGTCTCCAGGTCACCTGTCCTCAACAAATTACCTAGAAAACCATCCAATCATCCTGAAAATCTACGAATTCGGCCTGAGATTTAAAGAGAGACCAGCTGGAATGCTACAGTGAGAAGAGTTCGTGCTTCTATCAAGGTAGGAAGACGGGGAAAAAGAAATAAAGACACAAAAGGCCTCCAAGGGGGAGGGGCCCCGCGAGGAGCCTGGCTGAGGCCGGGGCGAGTGTCCCCAGGACAGGAGAGCCCCGTCCCGGAGGAGCAGGAGCTGCACCAACCTTCCCGGGCGGAAAGGGAGGAAATTGAAGCAGTCATCAAAAACCTCCCAAGACACAAGAGACTAAAGCTGTTTGGAAAGATAGAAAGAGATGAAGTACTTCCAAATTCGTTCTATGAGGCCAGCATCACCTTAATTCCGAAACCAGACAAAGACCCCACCAAAAAGGAGAATTACAGACCAATATCCCTGATGAACATGGATGCAAAAATTCTCAACAAGATACTAGCCAATAGGATCCAACAACACATTAAGAAAATTATTCACCATGACCAAGTAGGATTTATCCCTGGGACACAAGGCTGGTTCAACACTCGTAAAACCATCAATGTGATTCATCATATCAGCAAGAGAAAAACCAAGAACCATATGATCCTCTCATTAGATGCAGAGAAAGCATTTGACAAAATACAGCATCCATTCCTGATCAAAACCCTTCAGAGTGTTGGGATAGAGGGAACTTTCCTCGACATCTTAAAAGCCATTTACGAAAAGCCCACAGCAAATATCATTCTCAATGGGGAAGCACTGGGAGCCTAAGATCAGGAACAAGACAGGGATGTCCACTCTCACCACTGCTGTTCAACATAGTTCTGGAAGTCCTCGCCTCAGCAATCAGACAACAAAAAGACATTAAAGGCATTCAAATTGGCAAAGAAGAAGTCAAACTCTCCCTCTTCGCCGATGACATGATACTCTACATAGAAAACCCAAAAGCCTCCACCCCAAGATTGCTAGAACTCATACAGCAATTTGGTAGCGTGGCAGGATACAAAATCAATGCCCAGAAATCAATGGCATTTCTATACACTAACAATGAGACTGAAGAAAGAGAAATTAAGGAGTCAATCCCATTTACAATTGCACCCAAAAGCATAAGATACCTAGGAATAAACCTAACCAAAGAGGTAAAAGATCTATACCCTAAAAACTATAGAACACTTCTGAAAGAAATTGAGGAAGACACAAAGAGATGGAAAAATATTCCATGCTCATGGATTGGCAGAATTAATATTGTAAAAATGTCAATGTTACCCAGGGCAATTTATCCCTATCAAAATAAATAAATAGCATGGACTTTCTTCAGAGAGTTAGAACAAATTATTTTAAGATTTGTGTGGAATCAGAAAAGACCCCGAATAGCCAGGGGAATTTTAAAAAAGAAACCATATCTGGGAGCATCACAATGCCAGATTTCAGGTTGTACTACAAAGCTGTGGTCATCAAGACAGTGTGGTACTGGCACAAAAACAGACACATAGATCAATGGAACCGAATAGAGAACCCAGAAGTGGACCCTGAAATGTACGGTCATCTAATATTCGATAAAGGAGGAAAGACTATCCATTGGAAGAAAGACAGTCTCTTCAATAAATGGTGCTAGGAAAATTGGACATCCACATGCAGAAGAATGAAACTGGACCACTCTCTTTCACCATACACAAAGATAAACTCAAAATGGATGAAAGATCTAAATGTGAGACAAGATTCCATCAAAATCCTAGAGGAGAACACAGGCAACACCCTTTTTGAACTTGGCCACAGTAACTTCTTGCAAGATACATCCACAAAGGCAAAAGAAACAAAAGCAAAAATGAACTATTGGGACTTCATCAAGATAAGAAGCTTTTGCACAGCAAAGGATACAGTCAACAAAACTAAAAGACAACCTACAGAATGGGAGAAGATATTTGCAAATGACATATCAGATAAAGGGCTAGTTTCCAAAATCTATAAAGAACTTATTAAACTCAACACCAAACAAACAAACAATCCAATCATGAAATGGGCAAAAGACATGAAGAGAAATCTCACAGAGGAAGACATGGACATGGCCAACATGCACATGAGAAAATGCGCTGCATCACTTGCCATCAGGGAAATACAAATCAAAACCACAATGAGATACCACCTCACACCAGTGAGAATGGGGAAATTTACAAGGCAGGAAACCAACAAATGTTGGAGAGGATGCGGAGAAAAGGGAACCCTCTTACACTGTTGGTGGGAATGTGAACTGGTGCAGCCACTCTGGAAAACTGTGTGGAGGTTCCTCAAAGAGTTAAAAATAGACCTGCCCTACGACCCAGCAATTGCACTGTTGGGGATTTACCCCAAAGATTCAGATGCAATGAAACGTCGGGACACTGCACCCCGATGTTTCTATCAGCAATGGCCACAATAGCCAAACTGTGGAAGGAGCCTCGGTGTCCATCGAAAGATGAATGGATAAAGAAGATGTGGTTTATGTATACAATGGAATATTACTCAGCAATTAGAAACGACAAATACCCACCATTTGCTTCAACGTGGATGGAACTGGAGGGTATTATGCTGAGTGAAATAAGTTAATCGGAGAGGGACAAACAGTGTATGTTCTCATTCATTTGGGGAATATGAATAATAATAATGGTGAAAGGGAATATAAAGGAAGGGAAAAGAAATGTTGGGAAATATCAGGAAGGGAGACAGAACATAAAGATTCCTAACTCGGGGAAACGAACTAGGGGTGGTGGAAGGGGAGGAGGGCGGGTGTTGGAGGGGAAGGGGTGACGGGCACTGAGGTGGACACTTGACGGGATGAGCACTGGGTGTTTTTCCTTATGTTGGTAAATTGAACACCAATAAAAATTAATTAAAAAACAAAAAAAAATAAAATGGTGAAATATGTTTTTTCCAATCATATAGGTAAAGACATTCTAAGACTAACTATGTACATTAAAAATCAAAAGGAGAAGCTCATTAGCTATCTTAATAAAAAGTTGGATATTTATTTATAAATCAATAATGATATGTAACTTCTGAGAAATACTTCATTTAGCTTTTTTTCCCATTTCTAAGAGCATCAGAAAATGGATAAATCCACAAGTAAAGTGATTTTTACTGTAATAGCTGCTGAATCACATCTTGTTTGATTAGTGAATTTATTCTATTTAACAAATACACATGATCAAATACAATGCATTTTATTACTCACAAAGGTATCTTTATTTAAAATAAGTACATTTTAGAAATTGCTTTTCTTAAAGATTCATTTATTTATTTGAAAGAGAGAGAGAAAGAGAGCACACAGAGGAAGAAACGGAGTGTGATGCAGGGCTTGATCTCAGTACCCTGGGATCATGATCTGAGTTGTAAGCAGTTAGCCAACTGAGCCACCCAGGTGCCACTGTTTCAGAAAATTTTAAAAAGTAACATGATACAGCTATAGGAAGATTTTAGAAGGTACTTTCATAAAAATAATAAAATACATATGTTAAAAACTGAGATCTGGTTTGCAGTTACTCCTGCAGAATGTATTTACATGTATAAACTACATGATGTGGCTACAAATACAAGTAAAGGTAAAATTTCAACTTTAAAACAACCTGTAATATAAAAATACAAGTTTAGGGGAACCTGGGTGGCTCAGCAATTTAGCCCTTGCCTTTGGCCCAGGGTGTGATCTTGGGGTCCCGGGGTTGAGCTTCAGGCTCCCTGCATTGGGACTGCTTCTCCCTCTGCCAGTGTCTCTCTGTGTGTGTATGTGTGTGTGTGTGTGTGTGTATCTATCATGAATAAATAAATAAAATTGTTTTTTCAAGAATAAATAAATAAATCTTAAAAAAATACAAGTTTTAAAGGAATAGAACATGAGATTAAGAAATAATCACAATTAGGTTCAAAAGTACACAAAGTATTCCACTATTTAAAACTGTGTGTTCATACATAATGAGTCACAAATCACATCTCGACCAATACCAAAAGATTGGGATTTGTCCCCGGCATATTTTCAGACCATAATGCTTTGAAACGTAAACTCAATCACAAAAAGAAATTTGGAAGAAATTTAAACACGTGGAGGTTAAAGAGCACCCTGCTAAAAGATGAAAGGGTCATCCAGGAAATTAGAGAAGAATTAAAAAGATTCATGGAAACTAATGATAATGAAGATACAACTGTTCAAATTCTTTGGGATACAGCAAAAGCAGCCCTGAGAAGGAAATACATCACAATACAAGCATCCCTCAAAAAATTGGAAAAAACTCAAATACACATACTAACCTCACACCTAAAGGAACTGGAGAAAGAACAGCAAATAAAACCTACACCAAGCAGAAGAGAGTTAATGAAGATTTGAGCAGAACACAAAGAGCTAGAGACCAGAAGAACTGTAGAACAGATCAACAAAACCAGGAGTTGGTTCTTTGAAAGAATTAATAGACAGATAAATCATTACCCAGCATTATTAAAAAGAAAAAAGACTCAAAATAATAAAATCACGAATGCAAAGGAGAGATCACAACAGAAACAATTTTAAAAACATTATGAGCAGCTATACACCAATAAATTAGGCAATCTAGAAGAAATGGACGCATTCCTGGAAAGCCACAAACTACCAAAACTGCAACAGGAAAAAATAGAAAACCTGAACAGGCCAATAACCAGGGAGGAAATTGAAGCAGTCATCCAAAACCTCCCAAGACACAAAAGGCCAGGGCCAGATGGCTTCCCAGGGGAATTCTATCAAACGTTTAAAGAAGAAACCATATCTATTCTTCTAAAGCTGTATTAAAAGATAGAAAGGGACGGACTACTTCCAAACTCGTTTTATGAGGCCAGCATCACCTTAATTCCAAAACCAGACAAAGACCCCACCAAAAAGGAGAATTATAGACCAATCTCCCTGATGAACACAGATGCAAAAATTCTCAACAAGATACTAGCCAATAGGATCCAGGAGTACATTAAGAAGATTATTCACTGTGACCAAGTGGGATTTATCCCCGGGATGCAAAGCTGGTTCAACACTCATAAAGCAATCAACGTGATGGATCATAACAACAAGAAAAAAAACAAGAACCATATGATCCTCTCAATAGATGCAGAGAAAGCATTTGACAAAATACAGCATCCATTCCTGATCAAAACTCATCAGAGTTTTGAAGGATAGAGGGAACATTCCTCAGCATCTTAAAATCCATCTACAAAAAGCCCACAGCAAATTCAATGGGGAAACACTGGGAGCCTTTCCCCTAAGATCAGGAACACAACAGGGATGTCCATTCTCACCAGTGCTATTCAACATAGTACTGGAAGTCCTAGCCTCAGCAATCAGGCAACAAAAAGAAATAAAAAGAATTCAAATTGGCAAAGAAGAAGTCAAACTCTCCCTCTTCGCAGATGACATGGTACTGTACCTAGAAAACCCAAAAGACTCCACCCCAAGATTGCTAGAGCTCATACAGCAATTCGGCAGTGGGGCAGGATACAAAATCAATGCCCAGAAATCAGTGACATTTTTATACACTAACAATGAGAATGAAGAAAGAGAAATTAAGGAGTTAATCCCATTTACAATTGCACCCAAAAGCATAAGATACCTAGGAATAAACCTAACCAAAGAGGTAAAGGATCTATACCCTAAGAACTACAGAACACTTCTGAAAGAAATGGAGGAAGACACAAAGAGATGGAAAAATATTACATGCTTATGGATTGGAAGAATTAATATTGTGAAAATGTCAATGTTACCTAAGGCAATTTGCACATTGAATGCAATCCCTATCAAAATACCATGGACTTTCTTCAGAGAGTTGGAACAAATCATCTTAAGATTTGTGTGGAATCAGAAAAGACCCTGAACAGTCAGGGGAATATTGAAAACAACAACAACAACAACAACAACAACAAAACAAAACCAGATCCAGGGACATCACAATGCCGGATTTGAAGTTGTACTACAAAGCTGTGATTATCAAGACAGTGTTGTACTGGCACAAAAACAGACACAAAGATCAATGGAACAGAATAGAGAACCCAGAAATGACCCCTCAACTCTATGGTCAACTAATATTCAACAAACCAGGAAAGACTATCCACTGGAAAAAAGGGAGTCTCTTTATAAATGGTGTTGGGAACATTGGACAGCCACATGCAGAGGAATGAAACTAGACCATTCTCTTACATCATACCCATAGATAAACTCAAAATGGATGAATGATCTAAATGTGAGATAAGAATCCATCAAAATCCTAGAGGAGAGCACAGGCAACACCCTTTTTGAACTCAACCACAGCAACTTCTTGCAAGATACATCCATGAAAGCAAGGGAAACAAAAACTTCATCAAGATATAAAGCTTCTGCACAACCAAAGAAACAGTCAACAAAATTAAAAGAATGGGAGAATATATTTGCAAATGACGTATCAGATAAAGGGCTAGTATCCAAGATCTATAAAGAATTTATTAAACTGAATGGCAAAGAAACAAACCATCTAATCATGAGATGGGCAAAAGACATGAACAGAAATATCACCAAAGAAGACAAACACATGGCCAAAAAGCACATGAGAAAATGCTCCGCATCACTGGCCATCAGGGAAATACAAATCAAAACCACAATGAGATACTACCTCACACCAGTGAGAATGGTGAAAATTAACAAGACAGGAAACTACAAATGTTGGAGAGGATGTGAGAAAGGGGAACCCTCTTGCACTGTTGGTGGGAATGTGAACTGGTACAGCCACTCTGGGAAACTGCCTGGAGTTTCCTCAAACAGTTAAAAATAGAACTGCCCTACAACCTAGCAATTGCACTCCTGTGGAGTTACCCAAAAGATACAGATGAAGTGAAATGGCAGGACACCTGCACCCCGATGTTCATAGCAGCAATGTCCTCAACAGTCAAACTGTGGAAGGGGCCTCGGTGTCCATCGAAAGATGAATGGATAAAGAAGATGTGGTCTATATACACAATGGAATATTACTCAGCCATTAGAAATGACAAATACCCACCATTTGCTTCAACGTGGATGGAACTGGAGGGTATTATCCTGAGTGAAGTAAGTCAATCGGAGAGGGAAAAACATTATATGGTCTCATTCATTTGGGTAATATAAAATATGGTCAAATGGATTATAGAGGAAAGGAGAGAAAATGAGTGGGAAATATCAGAAAGGGTGACAGAACATGCGAGACTCCTGGCTATGGGAAATGAACATGGGGTTGTGGAAGATGAACATGGGGTTGTAGAAGGGGAGGTGGGTGGTAAGATTCAGTGACTGGGTGATGGGCACAGAAAGGGGTACTTTATGGGTTGAGCACTGGGTGTTATGCTATATGTTGGCAAATCAAAGTCCAATACAAAAATAAAGAAACAACCAAAAAAAAAAAAAAAACCTATGTGGTTGTAATTTAAAATCTCAGTTCCTGGTATATGGCATTTCTATGAATATCCTATTTTCAAAATGGATACTTTTAAAATAGTGTATTTAAAAGACATGTATCTTGTTTTTAAGAACAAAATGCTCTTTAATACCATTCCACTGGCATGCCAAGCTACCCTGAGTGCTACTATAAAAAAAGTTCTTTTGAATTTAAATCTGGTAGTACATGTGTAATATACTATTTGTCCTATAAAAGGATTACTTCATGGATGACAAAACTTAGTGATGGAGTTTCTATAACATCTTTCCAATCACAAAAATATAATTTAAACACAAACATTTAGAAATACCATTGTTTTATATAAAGAAGAATGTCTATATAAGCCAATGATAAGAGCATGGGGCCGGGGTAGGCCACATTTTTCTAAAGGACCAGACAGTGAATATTTAGACTTTGTAGACTATATTGTCATGATAACAACAACTCAACCCTGACATTATACCATGAAGGTAGGCTTAGATAATTTGAATGAACTTGGCTCAATTGAAATAAAACTTAAATAAAAACAAGTAGCAAGTTGTGTTGGAAGTGGATCATAGTGTGCTTATGTTTCTGGACTCTGTTTCTCCTAAGCCCTCTCACTAAAGTGTAGAATGTTAATAAATGAATTAATGGAATAATGAGTGAATAAGTAAATGAATAAACTACTAAACTGAACTAGACTAAAATTAAGGGAGGCCTGGTTAGGACATTCTGTGGTGAAGTTACTTTGTTAAAGTAGAGAGACAAAGCTTAAGTACTTTGATTGATGTCAAAAAGTTCATAAAAAGTACATACATTTGGATTCTCAAAAAATCTAAGTTGACATAGTACTTTTTAAATATCTTTTAATTCCCCTGGTATTAAAATAATATGTCCAAATAATTCTATCTGTACCCTACCATTCAAGATGCATGTGACATCAGCAAGATGGCAGAATTTTAAGCACCAGCCCCTTTCCCCTTCATAGAGACACCAATTCAACAAAACTTGGATTGTTTCCCTTTGTGAGACATCAGAAGGCTCCTGTGTGCCAAAGAAGTGCAAAATCATTCACATTGAAGCCGGTAGAAAAATTTGTAACATTATCTTGCCATATGCTTTGTCCCTGGCACAATGTCACATCATTGGGAGGAAGAGTGGAACATACATCCAACATTTCAGCTTTTTGGAGGATGATCCAAGAGATGGGTTTCTTTCTCACCCATCTCAAGTGTAGATGGGACCTGACATACTCTAGATGCCTGGAAGCACTGAGAACAAATTAGAACTAGGCTTCATGCTACCCTTCCAGAGGACTTGTGGTAAATTAGAGAATATAGCTCAGTAGACTCCCTCAGGGGGAAAAAGAGTGGATCTAGTATACAATGTTCTGGTTTTTTGAAGAGCTGCACAAGGTACTAGTTTCTGTCTTATCTAACTTAGGATATAGATGGGACACAGCATATTCTAGATACCTAGGGACCAATGAGAACAAAAAAGAGGTGGATGGTATATTGCTACTCTGTGTTTTAGAAGGACCGTGATACAGCAGACAAGTACTAGAAGGAACAGAAGATTGCAAGATCCTGAAAAAAGAAACTGGCAAATTCCTCTAATGAGTAATCTATGCATATAAGGCTGAAGAAGGTACATCCACTGAAAAGATTTGAGAGGCCCTCAGAATCTCTATCCAGGATGATTGGTAGTAAAGGTCTTTTCCTGTTCAAAGTCAGTCTATAAATCCTGTGTGGGGGGTGGCTTTTTTTTTTCCAGATGTATGGACACTGACACAAAGTTGTAAGGAACATGAAGAAATAGGGGAAAATTATGGAAACAAGGGAATAAAATAAATTTCCAGAGATTGACCATAAAGAAATGGAGGTTGGTATGTGAATTGCCTGAATATAATAATTAAAAATAACCATTGTGAAGATGCTTAATGAGCTCAGGAAAATATTGCAAGAACAAAATGAGAATTTCAACAAAAAGAGAAAATATGCAAAAGAACCAGACAGAAGTTTTGGAGCTGAAGAATGTAATAACTGGACAGAAAAATTCACTATAGGGGTTCCAGAGACGACTTGATTAAGTAGAAGAAAGGATTAGTGAACTCAAAGACAAGCCACTTGAAATTATGCAGCCAAAAGAGTAATAAATAAAAAAGAGTGAAAAAAATGTTAAGAAAGTCTAAGGGACTGGTGAGATACCACAATACAGGAGTTCCAGAAGAAAAAGAGAAAAGGTCAGAAAGCTTATTTGAAGAAATAATGGCTAATAAATTTCCAGATTTAGGGAAGGAAATGGGCATCTAGATTCAAGAATATCACTTGAACCTAAGAAAAAATCGACACTGAGGCATATTATAATTAAATTGTCAAAATTCAAAGATAAAGGTTTTTTTTTTGTTTTTTAAACAACAAGATAAAGACAACTCATCATGAACAAGGAAATCCCCTGTGACTCCCAGTTGATTTCTCAGCAGAAATTTTGCAGGCCAGAGGAAAGCAGAATGATATATTCAAAGTGCTGAAATAAAAATACCTGCCATCCAAGAATATCATACTTGACAAAAATATGTTTTAAAAAATGAAGGAGAGATAAAGACATTCCCCGTCAAAAAAAAGCTGAGAGAGAGTGCACTACAAGATCTGTCTTACAAGAAGCTAAAGAGAGTCCTTCAGATTGGAATAAAAACATGCTAAACAGTAACATGAAAGATATGAAAGGAGAAAACTCATTGGTAAAGGTAAATAAATAGACAAATACAGAATGCTGTAATACTGTAACAGTAATGCATATATCACATTTAATCCTGGCATGGAAGTTAAAAGAATAAAAATAATTATCTATAAAAATATGGTAACATATACATGATACAGAAAGATGTAATATATGATGTAATATATATAACATAAAGTGTTGGAGAAGAAATAAAAGTGTAGTTTTTGTATGCCACTAAGCCTAAATTGTTACCAGCTTAAAATAGATTATAACTGTTATAAGATGCTTTATGTAAGTCCCATGGTAACCACAAAGAAAATGCCTATAGAAAATATACAAAAGAAAAAGAGGAAGAAATCAATGCATGTCACTATAAAAAAAATCAATGAAATGTAAAGGAACACAGCAAGAGAGGAAAAGGCAAAGGAACTACAAGACTAATAGAAAACACTTAACAAAAGGACAATAGCAAATAATAATAGTAAATAGTAAATGCTTTCCTATCAATAATTAATTTAAATATAGATGGATTAAACCTTCCAACCAAAAGACATGGAGTGGCTGAATGAATAAAAATAAAAAGATATTTCATTTTATTCTGTAAGTATGGCAACCAAAAGAAAGCAGCCTGTACTTACATCAAACAAAATAGACACTAAGCCCAAAACTGTCAGAAGAGACAAAAAAGGACCTAATATAATGACAAAAGAGTCAGTTCTCCAGAAAGATATAACAATTACAGATATACATGCACTCAATATCAGAGTACCTAAGTATACGAAGCAAACATTAACAGAATTGAAGAGAGAAACAGTAACACAATAATGGTAGGAGATATCAATATCCCACTTTCAATAATGGATAGAACATATAGACAGAAGGTCAATAAGGAAACAGAGCACTTGAATAATGGTAAAGACCAAACAAACCTTACAAACATAAAAGATATTCTGCCCAAAAGCAGAACACACATTCTCAAGCACACATGAAACATTTCTCTAGGATAAATCACATATTAGATCACAAAATAAGCCTTAACAAATTTCAGAAGTTTGAAATCACACAAAGTATCTTATCCAACTACAATGTAATGAAAACTAGAAATCAAGAGCAGAAAGAAAACTGAAAAATTCATAAATATGTCAAAATTAAACAACACACACTTAAATAACCAATGGGTCAAAAAAACAAACAAAGGGGAAATTTAAAAATATCTTAAGATAAATGAAAATGAGAATACAACATACTAAGACTTATGGATGAGGCAAAAGCAATAATATAGCAGTAAGTTTATAGCCATATGGATCTATAATAAAAGAAGAAAACCCTCAACCTACCTCTACACCTCAGGGAAATAGAAAAAGAAGAATTAAGCCTAAAGCTGATGGATGGAAGGAAATAATAAAAGAGTAGAAATAAAAGAAATAGAGAATAGAAAAATAATGGAAAAATAAATAAAACTGAGTTTTTTAAAAAGAGAAACAAAATTGATAAAGTTAGATCAAGAAAAATAAAATCTTGGGCAGCCTGGATGGCTGAGCAGTTTAGCGTTGCCTTCAGCCCAGGGCATGATCCTGGCCGGGATCGAGTCCCACGTTGGGATCCCTGCATGGAGCCTGCTTCTCCATCTACCTCTCTCTTTCTCTCTGTGTCTCTCATGAATAAATAAATAAAATCTTTTAAAAAAAAGAAAAAGAAAATATCAAATAAAATCAGAAATGAAAGAGGAGACATTACACCTGATGGCACAGAAATAAAAAAAAAGCATTAAAAGAGACTACTGCGCAGCTCGGTGACTCAGCGGTTTAGTGCTGCCTTTTGTTCTCAGGGTGTGATCCGGGAGATCTGGGATCGAGTCCCATGTTGGGGTCCCTGCATGGAGCTTGCTTCTGCCTCTGCCTCTGCCTGTGTCTCTGTCTCTCTCTCCCTGTGTCTCTCATGAATAAATAAATCTTAAAAAAAAAGACTACTATGAACAGTTATATGCCAACAAATTGACTAAACTAAAAGAAATACATAAATTCCTAGAAATATGTGACTATGAAGACTGAATCATGAAGAAGTAGAAAAATTAAACATTCCTAAAACTAGTAAGGAGATTGGATCTGTAATTGAATATCTTCCAACAAAGGAAAGCCCAGGACCAGGTGGCTTCACTGGTGAATTTTACCAAACATTTAAAGAAGAATTAATGTCAGTCCTCAAACTATTCCAAAAACTTGAAGAGGATGGAATACTTCCAAAATCATTTTATGAAGGCATTATTACTCTGATATCAAAGCCAGAAAAACACTAAAAGAAAATAATACTACAGGGCAGTATCCCTTATGAATGTAAATACAAAAATTCTCAATAAAATGCCAATAAACAGAATTCAAAAGCATATTTAAAAAGATAATACAGCATGATCAAGTGGGATTTATCTTTGTGATGGCAACAAAAGTTTAATACACAAGAATAAAATTTTTAAGTTTTAAAACTCATACTTTCCTTCTGTCTCAATATCCCCACAAACAGGCTTGAGCAGGTGACCAGGTGCACCAGTGTAAGGCTGGTCCCTGGCTTAAGTTCCTTCTTTTTCTTTCTGACTTAGTGACATTCAAAGACACCAATTAAATCACCTTATATCTTTTGCATGCATACTCCATACAGATTCCCAATAAAGGCATTTGCACATTGGTTCTTGCTCTTTCTCTGAGCAACTACTCTAAGTGGGAGTGTACTAAACTAAAGAAATCTTTGACACTGAAAAGGAAATAGAGTGAAAAGGCAACTTATGGAATGGGAAAAACTATTTACAAACCATATATTTGATAAGGGGTTAATATCCAAAATATAGAAGGAACTTCTATATCTCAACAGCATAGAAACAACTTGATTAAAGAGATGGGTAAACAGGAGTCAGGTGATATTGCATTATAGTTTTGATTTGCATTTCCCTGATGATCTGTGATATTGAGCATCTTTCTGTGTGTCTGTTGGCCATCTGGATGTCTTCTTCAGAGAAATTTCTGTTTATTTCTTCTGCCTACAATGAGATATCAACTCACACCTATCAGAATGGCTAAAATAAAAAACACAAGAAACAACTATTGGTGAGGATGTGGAGAAAAAGCAACCCTCTTGCACTTTTGGTAGGAATGTAAACTGGTCCAGCTTTTCTGGAAAACAGTATGGAGGTTGCTCAAAAAGCTAAAATAGAAGTACTCTATGATCCTGTAATTGTACCACTGGGTATTTACCCCCCAAATACAAAAACACTAATTCAAAGGGATATATGCACCCCTGTGTGTATATAAGCATTATGCAATAGCCAAATTATGGAAGCAGCTCAAGGCTCCATTAATAGATGGATATATACAGTAGAATATCAATCAGCCATAAAAAGAATGAAAATTTGCCATTTACAATGACATGAGGGATCTAGAGAGTATAATGCTAAAGGCAATAAGTCAGAGAAAGACAAATACTACATGATATCACTCATGTGGAATTTAAGTAGCAAAATAAATGAGCAAGGGGAAAAAAAGAAGAGAGCGAGGCAAACAGAAACAGTCTCTTAACTATAGAGAACAAACTGATGGTTACCAGAGGGGAGGTAGGTAAGGGGATTGGTAAAATAGATGATGGAGATTAAGGAGTACACTTGTCTTGATGAGCACTGGGTGCTGGATGCAATTGTTGAATCACTATAGTACACCTGAAACTAACATTAACACTAGGGGGAATCCCTGGGTTGCTCAGTGGTTAAGCGCCTGCCTTCGGCCCAGGGTGTGATTCTGGAGTCCTGAGATCGAGTCTCACGTTGGGCTCCCTACATGGAGCCTGCTTCTCCCTCTGTCTTTGTCTCTGCCTATCTCTCTCTCTGTGTCTCTCATGAATAAATAAATAAAGTCTTAAAAAAAAACACTGTATGTTGACTATACTTGAATTTAAAATGAAAAAAAAATTAAAAATGGGCAAACAACTTCAATAGACATTTCTCCAAAGAAGATATACCAATGGCCAACAGATATGAAAAGATTCTCAACATCACTAAACATCAGAGAAATGTAAATCAAAAGCACCGTACACTTTTAAAATGGCCATTAGAAAAACAGAAAATAATAATTGTTAGTCAAGTTGTGGAGAAATTGGAACTTTTTTGCATTATTGGTGGGGATGTAAAATGTTGCAGCTGCTATGGAAGACAGTATGGAGGTTTCTCAAAACATTAGAAACGCAATTACTATGTTATCCACGAATCCTTCTGGAAATGAAACCAGGATCATGAGGAGATATTTGCACTACCATTTAACTGTGGCAATATTCACAACAGTCAGGAGGTGGAAACAATCTAAATGTCCACTGATGGATAAACAAATAAATAACATGAGTATATACCTATGATGGAATAGTATTCAGCCTTAAAAAGGAAGGAAATTCCATCATATGCTACAGTCTGGATGGACTTTGAGACCATTCTGTTAAGTGTAGTAGGCCAGTCACAGAAGAACAAATATTGCATGATTTTATTTATATGAATTATCTAAAGTAGTCAGACTCATCAGTAGAAAGTGGAATGATGGTTGTCAGCAACTGAGAGGAAAAGGGTGTGGGGAATTACTTTCAATATATAAAGGTTCAGTCATGCACGATCAAAAATTATAGAGATATGGTGTACAACATCGTACTTAGTAATACTCTATTGTACACTTGAAAATTTAAGAGGGTAGCTCTCATGTCATGTTTCGACTTATAATAACGATAATGATGATGATAATAAACGAGGCTTGCATTGATTAGTAAGAGGGAGCATTATTTATTCTTTTTTGACTTTTAAATAGAATGTTTTTGTCATGTCAATGTTCTTGGAAAACCAAGAAAAAAGTTTAGAAAGAGCATATTTTGGAAAAAAGAGAGCCCTCCTCCCTCTCTCTCTTTCCTCCTCCTCTCTTCCTGACACTCAGAACCTTTAATATCTATAACTACAGAGAAGAGAGCAAACATCAGACTTTTCTCTTTTGTACAGAAACAAATCCCTGCAGTGCATACTATTTAAAATATGCTATTTAAAATTTCCATAATTTTTTTCAATTTTGAAAATCAAAGTCACTTGATTATAGCAACGTCATATCACCATTCAGTATTGCACACATGACAAACTTGACATTTTAAAGCGAAATTGTTTTGAATCATTTAGCAGTGAGAAAAGCATATAAATAATTTCTGAGTGACTAGAATATGTATTTTAGGCCAAATTCACTATAAAACAGTGACACATTTTTTCAAAACTTTCTAAAATAAAATGGAGAGTTAGGCTAAGAACAACCATGAAAACTTTTACCTTCACAAATTTCTCTGTGAGAAATAAAAGCCTTAAAATTATGTGCTTATACTCTAGTTGCCTTTTTAGACTTAATTATAGCCCTCATGGTCACACTTTATTTTCTGACATGACATACATTTAAATGTGTTTTTATGTTAATTATCTTATAACCAGACTTGAGTTATTTAAGAAACAGCTGTGATAACAAATGTCTTGAAACTAAGGATTGAGAACATGTTTTAAGAGAAATGAGAGTGGCAAAGCAATATTTGCATTGTTAGATACTGATCTTCACTCATGAAACTTTTAAGCCATAAGAGTGTATGCTATGTCTATTATTTATGTTGTTGATATGTGATCTGTATGATAACAATATGTGCATGTTTTATGTCACTGTGGTATTTATTTGTTCAGTAACACTTCACTATAGGCCTAAAGTGTACTAAGCACAGTATTAGAGATACAGAGATGAAATATAAAGTCAGAGTCCTCAAGGTACTTAATCTAGAGGCATTACAGTTTATGTATGAGATAATTGTTTCAAGTGACAATTTTTTTTTAAATGTCTGACTCTTTTTTTTTTTAATTTTTATTTATTTATGATAGTCACAGAGAGAGAGAGAGAGAGAGAGAGAGAGAGAGGCAGAGACATAGGCAGAGGGAGATGCAGGCTCCACGCACCGGGAGCCTGACGTGGGATTCGATCCAGGGTCTCCAGGATCGCGCCCTGGGCCAAAGGCAGGCGCCAAACCGCGGCGCCACCCAGGGATCCCTCAAGTGACAATTGATAATGAAGTCTACAACAGGCTTGTGACACTAATATCGAAATAAGAACAGGTATAATAAAATAGAATGAAATCTTGCCATTTGCAGCAACACGTGTGAAGCTACAGAGTATAATGCTAAGTGAAATAAGTCAGAGAAAGATAAATACTGTTATGATTTTACTCATATGTGGAATTGAAGAAACAAAACAAATGAGCAAAGGGAAAAGAATAAAGAATGAGGCAAGTCAAGAAACAGACTCTTCACTATGGATACAAATTGATGGTTACCAGAGAGGGAGTGAAATAGGTGATGGGAATTAAGGAGTATACTTGGGATGATCATGGGGTTTTGTATGGAAGTGTTGAATCATTATATTGTACATCTGAAACTAATATCACACTGTATGTTAACTAACTGGAATTTAAATAAAAAATTAAAAAAAATAAGAATAGATATAATAGAGGGAACAATTTTATAATTGTTCTCTGGAACTAGCAGATATCAACAAACATTTATGGTATTAAAAGTTCTAGAAAGGATTAGTGAATATATGATACATGGTCTCTACCTATAGGAAAGACATGCTGTAGTGAGGGTCAGGGGTAGAGGCTCACATAAAAGATAAGTATAATACCAGATGGAATAAAATAAGTTGAAATGAGTTTTATAATGGTAGTGCAAAAAGCTGCCATAGAGTGCAGAGGAGTTATGATTAATACCAAGTCTATGGGAAAAGCTTTGTGGAGGGGATGAAATTTCAATTGAGCCAATGAAAATTGCCTTTCTGATAAAAAGAGAGGGGAGAAATGGGATTCCATACTGGAATCATGGCAATTAGTGGTGAGGCCTGAAAAGACCTGGCTTACTATGGCTAAAGGATAGGATGTATGCTAGGATACAGATGAAGCTAGGAAGTGCATTTAAAAGCCAGAGGGTGATAGACCCTAAATATGATTGATAGGAAGTTTGAATTTCATTTTGTAGACAATGTGTTAATGAGTGAGTGAGATAGAATGAGAAGTGAAGTGTTTTGAATAGTTTCTAAAAATGTTATTTCTAACCCCTTTTTCGTCACTTCAAAGTAATAGTGCTTTATGACTAAATATTTTTAATGTGCTCCAACAAAACTTTTATATATAACAAATGCTTCATTGATGTCTTTGCATTTTATACCAACATTCCATATCTCCATTACAATATTCACTTATTCTGTCTTGTATTAGTTATACTTAGTTTTTTAATGCATGTATCTCCTCCATGCTAAATTAAAGATTCCCTGAAGGCAAAGACCATGTCTATACATTCATTTTTTTCATTTATCTATAGCATGCATTTATTAATAGTACCCATCTCTCTGGGTTATTGTAGAGATTAAACAAAAGAAAACTTATGAAAGTATACAAGTATAGTGCTTAAAAGTTTGAACTCAGGAACTCAACTGCCTGAGTTTAATTACCAGTTCTGTCACTTACCAGCTGTGAAATCTTGAACAAGTTATTAAATTTTTTTAAAAAAGTTTTATTGAAATATAATTCATATAATACAATTTACTCAATTAAAGGTTACGATTAAATTGTTTTTAGAGGGATGCCTGGGTGGCTCAGTGGTTGAGCCTCTGCCTTTGGTTCAGGTTATGATTCTGGGGTCCTGGAATTGAGTCCCACATCAGGCTCCCTGCAGGGACTTGCTTCTCCCTCTGCCTATGTCTCTGCCTCTCTGTCTCTGTCTCTGATGAATAAATAAATATAAAATCTTTAAAAAAGATTATTTTTAGTATATTCATAGATATGTGCAACAATCACCACAGTCAATTTTATTTTTATTTTTTTAAAGTTTTATTTTTTATTTATTTATGATAGTCACACAGAGGGAGAGAGAGATAGGCAGAGACATAGGCAGAGGGAGAAGCAGGCTCCATGCACCGGGAGCCCGACGTGGGATTCGATCCCGAGTCTCCAGGATCGCGCCCTGGGCCAAAGGCAGGCGCCAAACCGCTGCACCACCCAGGGATCCCTACCACAGTCAATTTTAGAACATTTTCATTGCCATAAAAGGAAACTCCCATATCTTTTAGCTATTAGCCCACCATCCTGTCTGCCCCTGCCCCACCCTGGCTCTAGCCCTGAGCAACCACTAATCTATTTTCTGTCTCTGTAGTTTTCCCTGTCTGGACATTTCATATGAATGGACATCTTATATGAATGGAATCATACAATATATGGTCTTTTGTGACTGCTTTCATTAGCATAATGTGTTCAAGACTCATCCATGTTTTAGCATGAGTCATAGCTTCATTCTGTTTTATGACAGAATAATATTACATTGTATAGGTATATTAAATTTTGTTTACCCATTTGTTAGCTGATGAGCATTTTGGTTATTTCCATTTTTTGGCCATTATGAATAATATTGCTATAAAAATTTGTATATAAGTTTTCATGTGGGCATATGCTTTCATTTCTCTTGGGTATAAAAATACCTAGGAGTAGAATTTCTAGGTCATATAATAACTATATCTAATCATTTGAGGAACTTCCAGACTGTTTTCCAGAATGATTGCACCATTTTACATTGTTTACCAAAATTGCATGAGAATTTTAATTTTTCTACATCCTTGTTAGCACTTGTTATTATCTGACTTTTTGTCTAGCCATCCTAGTTGATGTGAAGTGGTATTTCATTATAGTTTTGATTTGCATTTTCATGATCACTGATGATGTCATTTATATATCTGCCTTAGAGAAATATCTGTTCAAGACCTTTCCCCATTTTCTAATTGGGTAATTGGGTTATTTGTCTTTTATTATTGAATTACAAGTGTTCTTTGGGGTACCTGTGTGGCTCAGTGGTTGAGAGTTAGCCTTTGGCTCAGGTCGTGATCCCGTGGTCCTGGGATCAAGTCCCACATCAGTCTTCCCACAGGGAGTGTGTTTCTCCCTCTGCCTCTCTGTGTGTCTCTCATGAATAAATAAAATCTTTAAAAAAAGTGTTCTTTATATTTTCGAGATATAAGTCCCTTACCAGATATATGACTTGGAAATAGTTTTTCCCATTTTGTAGGTTATCTTCTTACTTTTTTGTTGGTATACTTTGAAAGACAAAAGTTTTTTTTTGTGGTTGCACACATTTTTGTGTCATGAGTTACTTAATCTGGATGTGTTTCAATATTCTCATGTGTAAAATTGTAAAAATTATGCTATCTCATAGGGTTCTTATAGATAGATGAATGTCAGCACTTAGAATAATGCATTGATATATAGTAAACACTTGTTAAATACTATGTCATTATTAATGTTATTGTTAATATTATTATATGAAACAACTAAAACAGTACTTGGTATATTATAAGAACTCAGCTCTTATTAAGTAACAGTAATTTCCTATATTTGGTAAATAACAAAGTATGCATTGAGCAGCAAATAAATGTTAATATTTGGGGAGGAAATGTTTTTAGGGATACTGGATCTTAAGACATTATAGGCCTATTTTATTTAAAAAGATTAAAAGAGTACAATTTTAAATATTTTATTTAAAGTTGTTTATATTAAAAATCAAGCTGGGACAATGATGAATTGTTTTAAATTTTCCTTTAATATGGTGCCTTTTATTTTGTCTTTACTTGTGACTTGGGTGATCATCAGGGATAATTTGGATTTTATGATAATGGAGGAAATTGGCAAGTCACTTGTGAAATATTATGGCAATAATGGCATTGTACTAAAGATAAATCCTTTATCTTCTCCAAAGTAATATGATGTGTCAATAAATGTAAAGTAAAAGTGACATACATATTTGTTAAGCCAACAATGTTTAGGGATGCTTGCGATGCATAATAATAAAACAATTTTAACAATTTCTACTATAGATAAAAGAAGTTTGGAAAATGTATCAAAATTCCTTTTTGTTTCTCTTCAGTTTTAGTCCTAAGCATGTATGCTATATAGATGAATGCTTATTCAAATGAAAATAAATTGTGTTAATATGAAAAAAAAATCACAGCCAGGGGAAATGTGCATTCAAATTATATACAAAGGAGATAAAGATGGAAATGAAAGATTTCTAGCTAAAGAAGAAATTGGGACTCTCATTAAAGAGAGAACAATTATTAACACATTGATTAACTATGTTTGTATTTTTCTTTTGCCCACCACAATTCCTACTTGCCCATCACAAGTGTCCTTGTTTATTACAGCATTAATTACTTTAAGTGACAGTGTTTCTGAAAATTGTGAAAATTGCACAATAGCTTTCTCAGGCTGGGTTCTTCCCATAACTGGGATTTTCAGAATGGCCTTGAGGAGACTTCTTTTTTTTTTTTTTTAAGATTTATTTATTTATTCAAGAGAGACACACAGAGAGAGGCAGAGACATAGGCAGAGGGAGAAGCAGGCTTCTTCCAGAGATCCCAATGCAGGACTCCATCTGGAATCCCGGGATCACGACCTGAGCCGAAGGCACCCGCCCAACCACTGAGCCACCCAGGCGTCCCAGACTGGCCTTGAGGAGAGACTTCTTGAGCTAAGGAGTGGTTATTTTCCTCTCTTTAATAATAATTTGCTACAAGGGCTTTGGTATCAGGTGAAGCTGAATTTTTGTGAGGAGAGGAGTCTCTCTGTTATAGATTTTAATATTGCTGACTAGATAGAGAAATGATAGAGACTATCCTGGCTCATGTGGGAATCTTGTATGAAAGCATTTGATCCAGGCCCTGTTGAGAAAAGGACTCTGCTTTTGGCTATCTCACTAGGGAACTTTGAAGATGTTATTCATATTCTGACTCCATTCTTCAAGCAGAGGATGAAAGGGAGAAACAAACCTTTTTCACCTCAGTTGATAGGACAGTTGCTGGGTTTTTATTTGCTTTAATTTTTAAAAAATAAAACAAACAACTTTGCTTAGTGTCCCTTCTTCCCATAGTGGAATTAATGTTGACATTTAGTTATGTTATCATTTACTTTATTTTAGTTTTTTTCATTTATTCATTCATTTACAGCAATGTTTCCAGTTCCTTAATGTTCATGCTTTTTTGTTATTGGAGATGGGGCTTTACTTTTTTTTTTTCTTCAAGTTTGTATTTATATTCCAGCTAGTTAACATAAAATGTAATATTAGTTTCAGGGGTGGAATTTAGTGGTTCAACACTTAACACACAACACCACTTGTTTATCACAAGTGCATTCCTTTCATACTTTTTTGAATGGAGAAGTGCCCGCTCAAGGGATGGAGCTCAAGGCCTCTTTCCTTTTGGCTATCTCTACAGAGGAACTTTTATAATACTAAAATGCATTTCCTTTTTCACTTTGAGGTAGACTTCGAGAAAGTTTCCAGATCTGTGCCTAAAGTCCCATACTTTGACAAATTTGTGAAGTTCCAGGCTAAAATAGCTCCACAAATTGGACCCCCAAAATAAGTCAGAACTGCTAGATTATTATCTCTTTCATAAAAATTTACTAATTGAGACTTTTTTCACTCACCAAAGATGCAGAGATAAGTAAATGATCTTCTCTGTCATCAAGGGGCTTTTGCTGTAATGAGGGAGATACCTGTATAAATAAATACAATGGATAATTTAAGTACTATGATAGAAATAAGTATACCTATTGTGGGACACAAAGAAAGGGAGACTGTTATTTAGGTAATGGATAAAAAGGACAGGAAAGGATCTCCAAGTAACATGTTTTTCCTCTCTTTAAGGAATACTTTCTTCTTTTCATCTGTATGGAAAATTTGTACTATTTCTTTCTTTTTTTTTTTTTTTTTTAGTTTGTACTATTTCTTTTTTTTTTTTGTACTATTTCTTAAAGTCAACTGAGTTTTTCTCTCTTCTAGTAAGATTTCCTTGACTCCTCACTGCTCCCTTCTCTATGTTCCCAGCTGCTCCTTATATGCCTCCATTAAAGTAATTATCATGTTGTATTGTAAGTTTTATATTTACTCCTTCCCTATCAACCTATACTTTTACTCCTTCCCTATCAACCTATACTGTAAGTTCATTGAAGGTAAGAATCATATTATCAAACCATGTATCACTAAATTCTGAGCCCTTATAATGGGAAGTTAATAAATTTGTATTCAGTACTTCAAACACTTAAATACCAACATTGCTTCAGTTAAAGCCCTTATGCTGAGTTGGCAGATTAAAGATAGCTACAAATTATTTAGATCTGAGCTGGTCATGCTCACTTCGGCAGCACATATACTAAAATCCGAGCTGGTCTATGATTGTTTTGACTAACAAAATATGATGGCCTAACCATTAAGAGAGTTTCCACAATGGATTCTTAGAACCCTGAACTGTCTTGTAAGATGTCCAACTTTAGGGGTGGCAAGATCAATAGGAAAACTCTTGAAACAACATGAAAAGGGTGAGGGGCCCACGTATGCCCATCCTTCTAGCCAATCCTTCATGTTGAGTGAAACCATATTCTATCTTCTAGATGACTTTAGCTGTTAACTGAATGTTAAAGTTAACCCAGTCAACAACACATGAAACAGAATTGTCAAGCCAAACCCTGTCTGTATTCTCATCTCCCAAAATCATGAGATAAAGTAAAATGGTTATTTTAAATTACCAAGTTTTAGAATAGGTTGCTTATTAGTAATAGGTAACTAAAAGACCAAGTCTCTTCAATCATATATTTTTTCCAACATTTTAAAATTTGAAAATTTTCAAGCATATGGGAAAATAGAAAAAAATAATATAGTGTTCACCTATATATCTTCATTTTACAATAATAATTTTGCCATGTTTGCTTTATCAGACATTTATCTATCTTACCATTCCTCTATTGATGCATGATGCATTTCAAAATAAGTTGACATCAGCGTACTTCATCCCTTAATATTTCAGCATCAATATCATTAACTAGAGTTCAATATATAGTTATATATTTTTCTTTTAAAGAAAATGGGTGTACAATGAGATATACAGATCTTAAGTGAACATTTGCTAAGTTTTAATCTATGCATATACTTGTATAACTTAATCATGAAGATAACTTAATGAAGATACAGTATGTTTATGTTACCTCTGAAAATTCCTGTGTGTGCCTCTAAGTCAATCTCTGCACTTAGCACCCTAAGAAGGCATTTGCTTAAATTTTTTCTACCATAAATTTAGACTGTTCTTGAATTTCATATAAACATTACTATAGATTTTCTAATCTTTTGTGCAATTCTTTTTATTCATTCAGATCAATATTTTTTAAAAGATTTTATTTATTTATTCATGACACACACACACACATAGAGGCAGAGACACAGGCAGAGGGAGAAGCAGGCTCCATGCAGGGAGCCCAATGTGGGACTCGATCCTGGGTCTCCTGGATCAGGCCCCACACCAAAGGCGGTGCTAAACCGCTGAGCCACCTGGGCTGCCCCAGATCAGTATTTTTGAGATTCATCCATGTTCTATTTATCAGAGGTTTATTCTCTTCTATTATGAGTAGAATCCTACTGTACGAATGAATTTCAGTTTGTCTATCCATTTTTCTGGTCACAGACATCTGAATTGATTCCAGATTTTAGATATTATGAATAATGTTACTTTGAATATTCTCTTATATCTTTTTGTGAAGACATATTTTCATTTCTCTTGGGTAAATACCCAGAAGTGGAATTTCTGGGTGATAGTGTGAGTGTATGTTTAATTTTATTAAAAAAAAACTTATCTGATGCTTTTTCAAAGTAATTATCGTTTACATTCCTAGCAACACTGTATGAAGTTCTGATTACTCTATATCTTTGCCAAAATTTGACATTGTCAAGTCTTTTAACTATTCTGGAGGGTGTGTAATGGTGTATCATTGTGGTTTTAATTTACATTTCCCTAGTGATTAATGATGTTGAGCATTTCTTAATATTCTTATTGGCCACTTGTTTATCGTCTTTGGTGAAATGTCAGTTCGTCTTTTGCCTTTTAAAAATGCTTTTGTCTCTTTGAGTTACAGTAGTTGTTTATAGATTCTGGATGAGTCTTTTATCACATTATGCTTTATAAATATTTTCTATCAGCTTGTGTTTTAGGCACTCATTTCCTTCATTGTGTCTATCAGTGAGCAAACATTTTACTTTCAATGAAGACAGATTCACCATCATTTTTTTAATCATTATTGCTTTTCATGTCATGTCTAAAAAAACCCTTGCTAACCCTCAAGTCCATAAGAATTTTCTTCTGTATTTTCTACTAGAAATTTTATAGTTTTAGTTTTTACTTTGGAGCAATAGCCCCCTTTAATTAATTTTTATGTGTGATGTGAGGTAGGTTATTCTAGCATCATTTATTAGATTGCTTTTGTTTCTTTGTCAAAAATCAATACACCATATAATATCGGTCTATTTCTGGTTGCTCTGTTCTGTTTCCTTAATATATTTATCTATTCTTTTTTTTTTTTTAATTTTTATTTATTTATGATAGTCCTACAGAGAGAGAGAGAGAGAGGCAGAGACACAGGCAGAGGGAGAAGCAGGCTCCATGCACCAGGAGCCCGATGTGGGATTCGATCCCGGGTCTCCAGGATCGCGCCCTGGGCCAAAGGCAGGCGCCAAACCGCTGCGCCACCCAGGGATCCCTATTTATCTATTCTTATGCCAGTATTTTATTGTCTTCATCCCTATAGTTTTATAATAAATGTTGAACTTAGATTGTGTAAGTCCTCCAACTTTATTCTTTTGTAAGATTGTTTTAGATGATCTAGGACTTCTGCAAGTCCACATAAATTTTTGCAACTTATCAAACTTTACAAAAGGTCTGTCTATACATACATATATATATACACATATATATGTATATATATATATATATAAAGACAGAAAGAGAGATGAGATATATATAGAGAGATAAACATATAGATATATGATATATAATATATAGAGAGGTATATAATATCTACATGACATATATCAATATATAACTTGTAAACTTTAGATTTATAGACATAAAATATTATATGTATGTATAAATAGATACAACTTTGGAGGAATTGGTGTCTTTAATATGTTATCTCTTTCCAATCAATGAGCATAGTATATCTATTTTTTAAGATCTTTAATTTCTCTAAGATATGTTTTCAGTGCAGAGGTTTTGCATATATTTTGTTAAATTTATTACCAAATGTTTTATGACAGTTTTTGAATAAAATTACATTGAAATTGATCATTTCTGGGTGGCCTGGGTGACTCTTGGTTTTGGCTCAGGTCATGATCTCAGGGTGAGATTGAGCTCTGTCTTGGGCTCCATGCTCAGCAGGGAGTCTGCGTGAGATTATTTCCCCCTCCCTCTCTCTTCCCCTCTGTTCCCCCCCACTCTCTCTCTTTTCTCAAATACAAACATACATAAAATCAGTCTAAAAACTGGTCATTTCTAAATGCAACTAGTCTATAAAAGTGAAATAATGTTTGTACATTAGTCTTCTACTTTACAACCATGCTGAAGTTACTACTTAGTTATAAGAATCCTGCATGCTAAAGTTGTCATATGTATTACATCTGTGTATTTTACATATTTTGCAATATATTATAATTTTGCTTTAAATGGTCATATATCTTTCAAAGAAATTAAGAGGAAAAATAATCTTTTACATTTACTCATATATTTCCCTTTCTGGTGTTCTTTTTTTTTAAAGATTTTATTTATTTATTCATGATAGATACAGAGAGAGAGACAGAGGCAGAGACACAGGCAGAGGGAGAAGCAGGCTCCACATAGGGAGCCCCACACGGGACTCCATCCCGGGACTCCAGGATCACACCCTGGGCCAAAGGCAGGCACCTAACCGCTGAGCCACCCAGGGATCCCCTCTGGTGTTCTTTATTAATTTCTGAAGAATTAAATTTCTATCTGGTATCGTTTCCCTTCAACCTGATGAATTTTCTTCACAACAAATTAGTTTTGTTTTTGTTTATTTCAAAATGTCATTTACTGTCTTCTGCCTTTATTATTTTTAATGAAAAATCAACAATAATTTGTATAAATGGTCTTTTCTATAAAACTTACCATTTTTCTTTTGTTGTTTTTAGAATTTTCTATTTATATCTGTTTTTTTTTCAGTAAAATGACATGATATGCCTTGGTATGATTTTCTTTCTATCAACTTATAAGGGGTTTTCTGAGTTTTGTGAGTTTCTACACTAATGTTCTTCACCAAATTTGAGAAAATTTTAGTCATTTTTCTTCAAAATTTTCCCCAACCCATTTCATTTATTTATTTTTCCTTCTTAGACCCCAATTACATGCATATTTAACCTTTAGATATTATCCCTCAGGTTTATTGAGACTCAATAATTTTTTTCTCTTTTCCTTAGGTTGATTATGGTCCACTGATCTATCTTCATGTTTGTTGACTTTTTCTTTTGTCATCTCCCATCTGATAGTAATAAATCCATCTAAGTGAATTTGTTTCTCAGAGATTTTCTTTTCTTTTCTCAATTTCCCTTTGGCTTTTTAAAAATAGCTCTATTTCTTTACTGAGATTTTCTTTTCTTTCTTTTTCCTTTTTGAGAGAAAGAGAGAATCTCAAGCAGGCTTCACACCCAGTGTGGAGCCTGACATAGGGCTGGATCTCACAACCTTGAGGTCATGACCTGAGCTGGAATGAAGAGTTGGACCCTTAATTGAGCCACCCAGGTGCCCCTTTGCTGGGATTTTCTATAAAGAATTTCTTATAAGCATAATTTCCTTTATGTTTTTGAGCATAGTTACAATGGCTACTTTAAATTCTTAGGTGCTAACTCCAACATTTGAGTCACCTTGATATAGTTGTTTCCCTTTTCATTTGGATATAGGCCATGTTTTCCTGCTTCTTTATATATCTAGTATTCTTAGATTATATTCCATATATTATAAATGATACACTCCAGAAATTCTAAATTCTGTTATATTCTTCAGAAGGGTACTGATGTTTGTTGTTTTTGTTACAACATGCGGTTAACATTGCTGTATGCATACTCTTAACTGTCTCCTCTGTGATGGTCAGGAGTTGAAATCTCTATTTAGTTATTTTAGCCATAGCTGGGATGCTTACAATTTGTTTCATACCTCTGTAAATTTGTTTCATACCTCTGTAATTCAGAGATCAGCTTGATATGTAGGAGGACTTTGTACACTGAGTTTCCAGGCCACCCCACTATGGCTCTCTTCTTTATGAGATACTGCATTCACTCTCTAGCTATTGTTATTGCTCCTAAGTCTCTTATTCGTTTCTTCAAGTCATTATGGTTTTGGGTTTTCTATTCGATTTTATCTACCTCAGATGGGACTACCTAAGGCCTTGCTTTAGGCAAAAAGCTCTAAAATATGGAAACTCAATCTTTGCCCTTTCCTTCTAAGTGTAATCTCCCCAAAAGTATCTGCCTGCTTCTGCTTGCTCTCCAGTGTCTTCAGATATTTTTCTCCCAAATTGTTATCTGTAGAAGTGTTGGTCTTGTAAGAATTAATCTTCCATTATCAGACAGGGATCATCTAAACTATGAAATCTTAGAATATATAAATAAGATAGTTAATGGTGGTAGCTGAATCCCAATCTATATTTTGTTGACCGTAGTACAAATATAACTTTACTTCAGACTTAGTGTAGCATGAATTGGACATTTATAAATATATACTTATATTTATATATTTATTTATTTAAATATCTTTTGATTTCTTATTTTTGCCCCCTTTTTATTGTGTATTTTGCAGAAAGAGAAATTAAGTATTGTATTTAACTTGTATCTTTTTCTTTTAGTAACAGGGATGTTTTTAAATTTGGTTATATTTTTGATTATTGGACAGTTTTTCTGCTAAAGAAGGATGAGTTTAGATATATAATTAATCATAATTTCAAGTGCAAAATTAATATGACCATAGATGATATGTTTACTACACATGACAATTTTTTAAAAAAATTAACAAAACTCTTCTGTCTTAGGAAAGTGAAATAACAAATTCAAATGGTGTGACTTTTGACATTTTAAGTGTTGTCAAATTGTTTTTAAAAAACAAAGATGATTATACTCAGCATGGCATTTTGCAACAGTTGATATTTCAATTCTATATTTGTGGAATTGAAAGCATAATTTTTAAAATAACCACAAATGCACTGTATATTATAAATTTCTAATATACTGTAAACAGGATGTTTTGTTTACAGCTGTTTAGGTCCACTAAATATCTGTAGATTTGCTTCCTCAGCTAGAGCAGGAACTTACTGGCTATAACTCCCTGCCTTGTTCAATAACTTCCAGTAATTATCAGGAAGAAAGTGCAATAAATTTATGTAATAGACTGCCCCTTTGCTATAATATACAATCAGAGGCGATCAATGCTTCTTACAATAAGGAGAAGAATTACAATTGTGTTTTATTTTATAGCTTTGGTAATATAGCTTTGGAAACCACCAGAGGGAGTAGAGTTAAACTTCAGTGGTCAAATTCCTTTGTGATAAAACATAGCCTAAGGCTGACATTTTACAAAGTAGCAACACAACAAGGGATTGTGTACTTCTTATTTTATTTGTTCACCCATCCAGCTAGCTGAAGACCTCTGTATATTGCTGTTCTTTTAGTTCATATGCCTGAAATAATGAGAATCTCTCTGAATATAATAAATAATAATCAGGTTTAACCTTTGGCCATATCCTTACAAGAAGAGAAAGATCGACATAGTTGATAATGAAACCTCCAGTGTTGCAGTAACCCAGGATGCCTTGTTCCTTACAAACTTATAGTTGTTACTGTTTTAAAAATATACTTTTATTGTGGTTTAAATCAAAGGGCATTTTTGATTCCTGCCTAGTTATGCTTAAAGTATAATTACACGCTACATATCTTGGTAAGTAAATGAAAGCCTTTTCTTGGTTATTTGTTATAAATTTTACTTTGCCTGTAGCTAAGTGAAGGCCAGGCCTCTAAAGTGTTTCAAATATAATGCACAGTGAATATAAAACAGTCCATTAATTGGGATAATAGGTCCCAGCATGTAATTGCATTTCTTAGGTACTATGGATAGCAACTGAGTGAAGTGGTATTTATTCAAGGTTGTTAGTCACCCGTGGATAACTTTATTTGTCCACTGATGCTTAAATAAATGCGTCATCCATCAGTAAGAATATTTATGAAGAAATTTATAACAAAAATCATTATTGCATCTCAAATTATGTAAGGAAACAGTATATAAAAGTTACTGAAGAATGCCACAATAAAGTCTTGCCAATGCTGCAGGTTACTTGCTTTTATGTTGATGGACAGTAAAATATAGTAGAAACTCAAGATTAAATGTGAACTAAATGTGATTACTGTACTTTTCCTTATATTGTGCTATCCAATAAAATATCTGTAAGACATCAAGTAAACTCTATCAGCAATTTCTAGCCCCATGAACTTGTACAGATTTTTAAGGAAAAGAATTCACTAATTGTCAGTGTGGCACAAACCTTTGCAATCTCTCAAATAATGTGTGTGTGAGGCTTTATTTATAGCTGTAAAAATGTTTCTTTTGGTTTTCATTTAATAGGTTGTTTGCTGTTTCTAAGGTGTTAAAAAAAAACACATGTTCTATTTTATTACATGTGGAGGACTCCACATCTCATTCAGGAAAGTCAAGGGAGAGTCTCAGAACTCCATTTATTCAGGATAAAATTACCTTCTTTCTCAAAAATCACTGGCAGGACTGAAGGCGGCCAGGACTTTGATCCCACTCTTCTGGACCCCTCAGTGTCCTAATTTCACCTCCATTATGTGTTCTAAGATTATCTGGATGAATCCTATGCTATCCTTTGTCCTATTTACATCAGTCTGAAAGGAGTCTGGGATTCCTAGAAATCCTGGATCATTCTACTCCTGACTGCATTCCCTATGAGGCTCTCTCGTCTGTGAGACAACATTTCCACTTTTCTACCTTATCAGTTTCTATTTCTTTGCTTTTCTTTCTCCATACCATCTATCAACTTCTCATTTATTAAATAATTACTTATATATTGGTTTATTTCCAGTCATACTAGATGCACTAAAACTGTTTCTTGAATGGCTGACTGAATAAATACATATTTCCCCTCTCTTTCATACAAAGTTGACATTTCTAAAATTAAAATAGATAAAATGTTGTATTGGAAGAGGAGGACTTTTTGGAGCTCCAAGGGACAGTATATAAAAATGTGCTATTGAATAATTCTAGGGAAACAGAATAATATTCCTTCCTGTATTAGGAATTTTTTGTACCTGTCTAGATTTTCCTCAATCTTTGTTCATGTATAATCCTTCATACATGTTTGGATGTGTATAATATATCACAAGAAAGGACTGCTTGGCTCAGGAATTTTTAAATTTTGAATTGATATACTTTTGTAAGAGCTTGTTGATTCAGACCAAATTTTAAGTTGTACCCTTCTCAGTTTTATTAAACCTCTAGAGTACTGCCATGAGATCATAGGATATATGACAAAGAACTGAAAATTGAGAAAAAAAATCTGTTAAGGGTTGTATCAGTTTTATTGGCAAATTTACTCTTATAAATGAGCTGATGTTCTAAGAATCTTGGCATTTTCCTTTTGAGTACAAAGAACTATGAGACACAAATTAATTACTTTATCATTAAAGCCCTCCAGATGCGTTTTATTTTAGGAAGGAGACATTTACTTTTTTTCAGGTTTTTCTAAGAGTGCATGCTTTTCTAATGACAAAGAATATATAAGTGTTGTATTATAACACTGGATAAATAGGACAAATAGACTTACAGACTTAAAAGACAGAAATTACTAATTTTGAAATCAGAGCTCATTGATACACATAGCATTATATCATCATAAACTAGTATTGATGATTGCTTATTATGCCTAATATTTTTGTACCTTTCCCATAATAAATCAGAAGAAGCATTATTTTTTAAAATATTTTATTTATTTATCTGAGAAAGAGCAAGAGAGAGCAAGAGCAAGAATGAGAGAGAGAGAGAGAAAGCGTGAGCACCAGTGGGGGAAAGGCAGAGGGAGAGGGAGAGAATTCTTAAGCAGACTCCACACTGAGGGCAGAGCCTGATGTGGGGCTCCATCCCAGGACCCTGAGATCATAACCTGAGCTGAAAACAAGAGTTGGAGGCTCAACCTACTGAGCCATCCAAGCACCCTAGAAAGAAGCATTATGTCTATGATATGATATCTTTCTAACCTTTAATTTCCAATATCCACATTATTGGAAAATATGAAATATACTGTTTTAAATTTATTTATTTTAAAAGATTTTATTTATTTATTTAAGAGAGAGAGAGAGAGAATGAGAACAAGCGAGAGGGAGGGGTAGAGGGAGAGGGAGAAGCAGACTCTTTGCTGAGCAGGGAGCCTGACATGGGGCTTGATCCCAGGACCCCAAGATTGTGACTGTGACCTGAGCTGCGGCAGATGTTTAACTGACTGAGCCACACAGGTGTCCCAAAATATGCTGTTTTATAGAATCTTATTTGGCATGATCATTATAATGAGAATAACTGTTTTTCAGGGATTCAGGGATTCAATCTAGATTATGTGCTCTTAATGCCATTTTGTGACTAACAGAGGGATACTTTCATGCTTAGTTTTATGGTTGAAAGTGTAATGAATTGATGAATGGATAAAGAAGATGTAAATATATATATTTACAGATATATTTATATATATACAATGGGATATTCCTCAGCCATCAAAATGAATGAAATCTTGCCATTTGCAATGATGTAGATGGAGCTACAGTGTATTATGTTAAGTGAAATAAGTCAGTCAGAGAAAGAGAAATACCCTATGATTTCACTCATATGTGGAATTTAAGAAACAAAACAGATGAACATAGAGGAAGGGAAGGAAAAATAAAGTAAAATAAAAACAGAAGAAGAGGTAAACCATGAAAGACTCTTAAGTATAGCGAACAAAATGAGAGTTGCTGGACAGGAGGTCAGTGGGGGGAATGGAGTAATTGGGTGATGGGCAGTAAGGGGGGCACTTGATGTAATGAGCACTGGGTGTTATATGAAACTGATGAATAGCTAAATTCTACCACTGAAACAAATAATGCACTATATGTTAACTAACTTGAATTTAAATTTAAAAATGTAATGAATTAAAATAAACTAAGATGCTCTACAGTCTTCTAATGTGGTATATCCACAAAAGAAATTTTTAGTGAGAAATCTCCATCTATTCTATCTCTAGATAATCTTTGGGAAAAAACAGGCTAGCAAAAAATTTTGGTTAAATAATATATTGACATCTTCCATCTTATTTTTTAAAAATATTTTATTTATTTATTTATTCATAAGAGACACTGAGAGAGAGGCAGAGACACAGACAGAGGGAGAAACAGGCTCTCTGCAAGGAGTCCAATGCAGACTCAATCTTGGATCCCGGGATCATGCCCCAAGCTTAAGGCAGACACTTAACTGCTGAGCCACCCAGGTGTCTTGACATCTCCCATCTTAGTATAACTCCTTCTTTACAAACTTTCCTTCCATTATCAAGTTTTTAAAAATTTCCTTTAAAACTTATCTTGACTTAAAATGTATTTTCTTAAGAAGTGAAGGGCTTTGAAATGGAATTATTTTTAATGATATATATTCTTATTGATAGTTGGTCATCAATTTAAACTTTGTATTATACATTTCTCTTCATAGTGCCATCTGTATATGGAATGATTCCAGATATATTAACAAGTACCTAATAAAGATTAGAAATTATGCTTATAGTCTTCTCAGAGATGTATCATTCAGACCCTGCAAAGGACTTATTGTCTCAGCTGTCAGCAGTTCTAGGTAGTTACTCACCTGCAGAGAATCACCTGCTTGAAATCATATTCTTCTAGGGGCACCCCATAGCCAATGACTGAAGTGAGGTAGAGATGCCCAGTCATTTTGGTCCACCATGGCCCTAGTCCAAAGGGCCATTTATGGTATAGAGCTCCTCATGGAATTGACCAAAAATTGGTAGGTTTGCATCACAGTTTGACTTTACCCTGTGCCCAATTCTGCTTCCTCCCTCTTCCTTCCAAATATTAAAATTTGCTTCCAAAGTTCCCCAACCTGCAATATTACTTTTATTATACTTCTAAATTCTCTTCCAAATCTGACCAGACCTCTGATTTCTTCTGTGTATAGATTCTATGGCAGAATCATGCACTTTATTCTCATTCTTTTATTACTAATATTGCAACCCAAAAGATGACTTGGCTTTCAAAAATATGAACTATAATAAGAATCACATATGTTAAACCTCTTTATGTATTCACCACAATGAGAGTGATCCATAATTGGCAAAATACTGTATAAGCAAAAGTAAGTCATATCACCTTTGATCATTCCTTCTACCCGCTCCTGATCATATCTCATCACCTATCTGCCACTTTCACAAAATGATCAGAAAGTGAAATGGTGGAAGAGGAAACTCCAAGGGCCAATATCTCCAAATAAATACTGAAAAATGAGTGAAAACTCTTAAAATTATTTTTTTTGGTACTGGAAAATAAATGAAGGTTTACAGCAACCAAGCAATAACAAGGAAAAGGCAGAATGAATAAAAAGGCAGCTTAAACATTGAAGTAGAGCTTTGTGGTGTTTCAGTTAGCTTTGCCCCACTCTCTTCCCTGGCATACTAGTTGTCTTAAAGATAAAACTCACATTCTTGGTGTGGGTACCTGTTTTTAGAGGTAGCAGAGCTTTGTTTATCTATTTTGACCCATCTGAGGGTTCCTAAAAAGTCTGACACAAGGTGCTTGATTTTAGGTCTCACATTTAGGTATTTAATCCATTTTGAGTTTATTTTTGAGTGTGGAATAATAGTCCAGTTTCATTCTTTTGCATGTAGTTGTCCGGTTTCCCAATGCCACTTAATGAAAAGACTGTCTTTCCCCCATTGTATATTCTTCCTCCCTCCATTGTATGTTCTTGCCTCCTTTTTTATAGATTAATTGACCATATAAGCATTTATTTCAGGGCTCTCTATCTTATTCCATTGATGTATATTTCTATTCTTGTGCCAGTACCCCGCTGTTTTGATGACTGTAGCTTTGTAGTATATCTTGAAATCTGGGATTATGATACCTTCAGCTTTATTTTCTTGCTCAAGATTGCTTTGGCTATTTGAAGTCTTTTGTGGTTTCATACAAATTTTATGATTATTTATTCTAGCTCCGTGAAAAATGCCATTGTTCTGTAGATTACTTTGGGTAGTGTGGACATTTTAATGATTTTAATTCTTCCAATCCATGAGCATGGTATTTCCATTTGTGTTGTCTTCAGTTTCTCTCAACAGTGTTTTATAATTTTCAGCATATGGATCTTTCACCTCCTTGGTTAAATTTATATCTAGGTATTTTATTCTTTTTGGTGTAAGTATAAGTGGAATTGTTTTCTTAATTTCGTTCTGCTTACTTCATTATTAGTAGAAATGCAACAGACTTCTGTATATTAATTTTGTATCCTACAACTTCACTTAATTAATTTATTAGTTTTAATAGTTTTTTGGTGGAATCTTTAGAGTTTCATACATGTATAGTATCATGTCATCTGCAAATAGTAACAGCTTTACTTTTTCCTTACAAATTTGGATGCCTTTTCTTTTTCTTATCTGATAGCTATAGCTAGGACTTCCAGTATTATGTTGAATAAAAGTGGTGAGAATGGACATTTATGTCTTGTTCTTGACCTTAAAGGAAAAGCTTTCAGGTTTTCATCATTGATTATGTTGTTAGTTTTGTGTTTTTCATATAGGTCCTTTATTACGTTGAGGCATGTTCCCTCTAAACCCACTTTGTTGAGAATTTTTATTGTGAACAGAAGCCATATTTTTCTTCATCTATTGAGATGATCATATAATTTTTATTTTTCCTTTTCTAATAATATACACTTAACATGAAAACCTGATGGTTCAGCAGGCACTTTTGGATCTTGCATGCAGGTAGAGTAACTAAGGTCAAAATGATACTGATCTGTTGGGAGTTATTTTTGGGAAGTTGAATTGATTTGCTGAAAATTTTAATAAGTCCTTAGTAGAGTCTCCTTAACTTGTCCTTTCTTGCTTTTATTCAACCAGACGACCAATGATGCAAATGTGCAGTCCCCCAAAACATTCTGGATACTTTAGTTTTTCAGTAGTAATGATTTAGATAACATCATATGAAACAATCCCAAGAGGAAAAGCTAAATGTGATTTTGATCATCCCTTTTGGATTTGTAGCAACACATGGTGTTTGATTCCCTTCTCCTAAGAGAACCTACAAAGCATTTGTTTATTACAAAAATTACCTTCGTGTTTTAGAAGTTTTTGAAATATAAAAATGTATAAAGAAGAAAATGCACATTAGCTGTAATGTTGCTTTGTTTTTCTGTGGTCTTGTTGAGACTGAACTTCATATGCAATCTTGTATCTTGTTTTTGCATATGTTCTTGTTTTTAAAAATGAACAGAATCAAGGATTTTGTTAACATTTGGAGACTTTTGTCATTAAATTACATGGAATATTACAAAATCAGGGTTGAGATTCATAGAGCAAGAGCTTGGATCAGGATATGATATGTCAAAGCTTTTAATTTAAAATTTACTTTTTGGAATGTAGAAAGCATTTGTTAACTGTTTTATATTTAATTGTCAGTGGAACTATTGGATCAGAAGAGTAAGTGTTTATCTATGCTAGTATGTTTCAACTATTTTTTATGGATGAAGAGCCTTGTTTTTTACTTCTATTTTACTCCAATTCAATTTTGTTCTATTCTTTGTGGAGCAAAAAGGATTATATTACTTTTAGATTCATATGCCAGTTACAATAAGTAACTTCTTAATTGCCCAGGAGTCTACAGTATACAGATTTGGAACCATATTACTAGGCTACTCCTTGTGCCAATAAGCAGAACTGCCATTCACCCAATCTAGGAGAAAAAGGCAAGTAAATATGTGTTATTAAGGAAAGAATACAGGAATGAATTGTTAAGGTCTTATTCTCCAGCATTGGGTTTGGTTTTGAGTATTTTCTGATTAGATATGGATCATGCTAAAACAAGCAAACAAACCTGAATGGGGTAATTTATTTGCACATTTAGTAGAAAAACAATTATTAGGAATTTATTATGCACTTACTGTGTGCTTAGAATTCTGCTAGATGCTATGTAAGGAGAAAAAATAACCAAACCAAAGACAGTATCCTTCATTTTTTGGCTTCCCAACTTTAAATTCCTAAGCCAATCAAAATAACACTTCTCACTTGGAAATAAATTATATTAGTGCTTTGGATACAATTATTTATTTTTTATTATGAACTTCAAAAACTATACTAGTTCTAGAATAAAGTGAAAAGCAAAGTGGAATCATCCCAGGTTTAGACAGCTGAAGGAAGTCTCTCATTCAGGGATAGCAGGGAAGGAGAGAAGTTCCTTGGAATCACAAGAGCACCCAGCCGTTGTATAATAGGCTTTAGAAAACTATTGTAGTTAAATCAGAATGCTTCCAGGGAGGGAAATCACAGTGATTCTTATATTTATTTCTTGCTCCAATGCTGGTTTCATAAGAGAAATGAAGACTTTGACTTACAGAACTGGCAGTATTTACCTTCTCTGGAAGTATGATGTTGCCATCTGAAGTTCTAGTTTAATGCTTACTGCAAAAATTGTGATGCAATTTCCGAGAAATAGCTGTAGATACTGATCAAATTTTCCAAAGTTTAATTTTTCTCCTATTTTAGGCTGCCAGGTTTCAAATTGAAAGGGGAAGCCCAGCCCTGAATCTAATTTTTAAAAAGCCTGAAGGAATCTTAACTCTCCAATAGATAACTCATAAAAATGTTTATGAAAATGTTTAGAGGTCCTTTCTTATTCAGGATGTAGTTATTCTAGGTAAAATAAATTAATTACAATATAGTGGTGAAGAAAAATTACAAAAAAGTCTTGAATTCATAAATTGAGATAAAGGATTAATAGATTGGGTAGTTCTAACACCTATTATTGAGCTCTTATGTTCATTGCATGGACCCATTGCTCATTAGGATCTGTGGGCATGTGTAACAATTAAAGAACAAAGACATGGTGCTTGCCTATCTATTACAGGCCTTTTTCTCACTTGCTCTCATTCTTACACATGCACATTTTCCTGTTTAAATAAAACTACCATATCTATTTAAACACATGTTTGTGCATTATCCACCTGCTATTTTGCTCTTTTAAGTCATTTACCTCCTGTCTCATAAGTTCCTTAGGAACATTTTGGAAAGTGGTATTTAAACTCCTCTACCTTGCTTTCTTTTTACTTTACTACCTTTAATTCTGATGACTCACTGCTTTAGTCTGGGATAAGGAAGATCGTGTAGCCTACATTTCTCATATATGACTCATTTGTACATCATTTTCCCACATGATCCATATTTACCCTGATAAAGCTTGTACTTCTTCCAAATGAAATTTGTCTCCTGTTCCCTCCCATTTTCCATGACTAGCTGAGGACAGGCTTTCCTGAAAGTGCAGAGGTGTGTTCACTTCTGTTTGATTTTCATTTGTGTTTATTGGTGGCTCAATGAAAGGGTGTTTTAATCATTTATTTACTCTATTGGTGAGGAAGACATTCCTGCCCTAGAGTTATAAGTATGGCAAAACACATGATACCTAATGCTGGACAGGTAAGATTTATAGTAATTATAAGTCACATATACAACAGCCCTGGGGAGGAGGGCACATAATATGACACAGGGCCACACAGGGGTTGTATTTAAGAACAGAGTAAACAACCACTGGCTGTAGGAGGCAGGTTTTGTAGTATTAAGAGAGTGTGCTATCCCTTTGGTTTCCATATGTGGGTATGTTTAGCTTCTTTGAATAATTCTGTGGGCTGGCAGGGAGCTGAAATTCACTACAAAAGGATGAGCAGGAACTGTGCCTGGTCTTATTGATGAGGATTATTTAGCTATAGGGCCTTATTTGTGGGAACATACTAAGGAGGGGAACTTATAGTTAAACCATTTGACGCCCTTCCAATTTTGTGATGTCAAGACAGCACATAATATTAGGTCTTAACTTTAGGCCTTATACAACAATTGATCCCTTGATGCCTTGACATCAATTTAAACCTAGATGATGACTAAGACTTCTAGGGAATAGATGAAGATGAAGTGCATCCTTTGGAAATCAAATAGGCTCTTGACCAAAGGGGAAAGGATCACATGGTAAGGTGGTAGTAAAAACCACGAATTTTAGAGATGTCCCTATTTAAGGACACTAAGACAATTGAGAGACCTATGTGGCATTAGAGTAGGGAGTATATGTGCTTATGGGGCATAAATTTAAACTAATCAGTGTCTGTAGCAATATTAACACAATTCTTGTATTATGGCATTAGTGTCATAGAGACATCTGTTACCTTGATTTATATTTTGGGTATCCATGAAGCAAGAGATTCCCAGAGTTCTTTACCCCAGTGGGGAAGAAGCCTTAGGAAGTAGCCCAAGAATTGAAAAGAATTTGTAGGTGGGGACACTTTCTGGCCAGAGCATCTAGTGCTGAAGTGACTGTATGAAGTGTGGTCAGTTGTGTTGACCTTTATGGTCTGGTCCCTCATCAAGGATGTTCAGTTAAGGGATGAAAATAGAGCAACTCCCTATTAAGCTCTATCACTTATATTGTGCCAATATTGTCCATAAAATGGATGAACTTCTACTGCTGTTCCCTCAGTTGATCCCAAGGGACTCTCTGGGTAGCCATGGTCTCTGGCAAAGGACTAAGGAGGAAATGGAGTCCACTCCTTCCTGCAGGTGGTATGTGCCAGAGGGACAAGGTTTAGCTCCATTTTGTAGCAAGGGGGTCTTTGTAATCATGTTAAGCCTTCAAGGTGCCGCTTTTATAAACTGAGGTATAATGGTCACTTGAGTGCAGTGGGCTGTGGGTCCAGGGCCTGTGAGAACCTAAACTTCCAAAAGAGCCAAGTAGGTGGCCAGCAATTGTTTCTCTGATGGCACAGAACATGTGGTCAGGGAAAGCAGTTTCTTGCATTGGAAATCTGTGGGCAACTTGAGTGGCCAGACTCTGGGAGGCATGAGAGGAGGTTCCTAAAGCCTCTAAAATGAAGCCTATTTTATCGCTATTTGGAAAGATTATAGAGCCTTTTTTGGAGAGGGTGCCATATATAGTGGGCTGATATGCAATAACAGCATAAGTGAGATTAAATTAAATTTTTGAATGAGGAATATGTTGCCCCCAGAGTCCCAAAAGACCTAAAAGATGTTGGCTTTAATATTGAAGGTTCAAAGGAAATTGATAATTATCTCTTAACAGTGTCAGGTATAGAACAACTCTTAGGTTACCAATAATTTTTAGGAATTTAACCAGGGTGACATGGCCATTACACTATATGTGGGACACTGGTTCAGACTTTTTGTGAACCCTTTATATGTCTATTTCGAACAAATGTGGCAAATGAATTATCTCCTAAGAGGTTGTCATCAATGTAATGTCATATCTGTACTCATAAAAAAAGGTGGATATGGTTAAGATATTGCCTGTAAAGGTTGTATGTGATGTCAAGGCTGCTGAAGTACCCAATGGGTAGGCAAGTATCATTTCCCTTTGGGTATGAAGGCAAACTATAACTGAAAGTCTGTTGAAATAGGCACCAGACAGAACATCTGGCCAAATCTATTCAGTTGATTATTGGATGGATTAGTAATTTTAATAATGTTGAGTATTAGATATGAAGGCCTTAGAGGATGGGACCACAGCATTAAGGTTGTATTAACCACTGTGAGGTGCCATTCATTCCAAGTTTAAGAACCTGCAATCGGATTTTTAAAAAGAGAAACAATAGGGATAGTCACTCCTTCACTAAATAGGTCTTGAAGGAAGGGTTTCAATTCTTCAAAGCCTTATTTTAATTTACATTGGACCATATTACCTATTGGAACTGGGGATATGATCCATGGAATCCTATTTTCTCAAGCCAATTTGTTTCAAAGACTTTTTATTACCCATTGTGTCAGAGTGTCTATACTTACTATGGGTTTGTCCTAAAATTAGGCTATGGGTGCTATGGTGCTATGGTGCTAATGAGTACTATGACCATAAGCGAATTTAGGCTAAGTAATAATAAGTAATAATTCCAATGGTTAAGGTATAATATAATATAATATAATATAATATAATATAATGTTATATTTTATATTTACAGGATACGCCATGTTTAAATTTAGTGAGATCCCAAGGTATAATTATAAACTGAGCTCCAGTATTGATAAAGCCTCATGAAGGCTTGCCAATTGCTACATTTTGGCAGCTATTAAAGTTAATTCAGAACCTATATTACAGAGGTACAATAGCCAATCAGCAATATTGTATTTTTCTTGTATTAATTCTTTTAGTAAGTTTAGAATTTCTTATTGGCTCAAATTGTGGACCTGTTTCAATTCTTTCTCTCCTGTATCCAGGTTTCTTTCTTTCCTATTTCCCTGTCCCAGTTGGATATAACTCATAAGGCAAATGAATTATGCAAATATCCTGCTCATATTGCAAATGTATTCCTCCAGAGAGCCTCAAAGCAATACTGTCAGGATTAGGGGCCTCCCCTATGGCAGTGGGTGCTCAGGATTTGAGAACCACAGGCTTAAGTCAGGTTTGAATTAACCCCTTCACTGTGCCACAGGGGTGTCATGGTGCTTTTTCTCTATAACCTTGAGGACCAGAATCAGGCCACAGGCAGTGGCAGCAGAGGTATTTAAGGGTTCTGGTGAACTGTCTACTAGGAAACACATAAAGGCTATTTTCCCTCTTTTCTCTTTGTACTAATTCCCTCAGAATATCTTGGACTTTTAGCCATGTGAAATCACTGATTTCAGTTTCTTTCTGCATCTGATTACTCATTGTGCAAACCTTCTGGTTGGTTTTGGGGTATGGTTTGAGTGCTCAGTGTTCACTTCATAGACTGCCTCTTCCTTTCCCAGAGAGTATCAATCTCCCTGGGTCAGGGTATATATACAACAATTTTGTTTCTACACCAGGTAGGTGCCATTAAGCCCCATTATTGCAAATTACCCCTTTATATTATGGTAAGCAGCAGCACTAGGCAAAGCCCAGGCACAGTGGCTAGAGGTTTTGTATTGGGAGAGTGATTAACTCACCTTCTTTGGTGTTTCTGGAAGGACTAATACCAAATACTCCTTCCTCCTTTCTTTTTCATCAGCACTTGGGCCATGAACTGCCATTAATGTGCACTTTGATTTCTTTGGGGGCCAGGGAGAACCCACATGCAAGGGAAATAGCAGCACAGGAGATGAAGAAGGCTGCCACTCTGCCTGAACAGCAAGGACTCCTGTTAGGTAACTGGGTGCCATGATTAATTCTCCCCAGGTTGGTGGGTCTCTTTCTTTTACATAACCTAGGAAATAGGTTGAGCCCATTGTAGGGGTGCATAATCACAAAAAATGTCTCTATGGCTGCCCCAAGCAGCCACTGATGGTCATGAGGCTATATGTGGTGCTCAGAGAGCTCTAGCTTTACCTCTGGTAAACAGAACTCAAGTGCTGCCTGGGTAAAGTGCTGTGTTATCACCACCTGTATAGGCAAGAGCCTTAGAGATCACTTTCTAAAGACAGGTTGAATCCAGCAACACATCATGCTGGGGTATAGTCAGTTAACAGCAATTTTTATTTTGAAGACAAGAGCATTTTAAGGTAGAGTGAGAGGGTAATGTCCAAAAAAAGACAACAAAGTGCTGCTTAGGGCAAAGCACATGCCCACCAGCAATTCCAAGTTCCATCCTAGGTGTTCTTCACCATGTCATAGAGCCAGTTAGCCAAGAGGAATTAGGTAAAGTTAACCAGGTGTTTTTGGTCATGGTGGGGCCATTTAGTTTATAATTGTTTTGTTTCCTATTCACATCATGGATAAGGGACTGATTTCTGTCTTAAATTTATGGGAATTGTCAAACACATGACGCTGGATACTGGACAGATTAGATGGACAAGAGTTTGTTAGTCACATATACTCATAGCCTGGGAAGAAAGGGCTGCATGTCATGCAGGGCCACATGAAGATTGTACTTGGGAACAGAGTGAACAACTGGAGGCTGTGGGAGGCAGGATTTATAGTATCAAGAGGATGAGGTGACATCTAGTACCTGTAAGAAAATTGGTTTGTTTAAATAATCCCATGGACTTGCAGGGAACTGAAACCCACTACTTAGGTGTAAACAGAAACTGTGCCTGAAACCCACTACTTAGAGATAAATGGAAACTGTGCCTGGTCTGTTTGGTATGGAGGGTTGTTTGGCTTGAATACTTTATCCTCAGGAACAGAGTGGGGAGAAGAACATGCTCTTAGTCCACTTGAGGCTCTTCCAGTTTCACCAGCTGTCAATATAGCAAATAACACAGGGCCTTCATTTTAGGCTTTACACTCCAGTGTGTAAGCAACCAAAATGGGCAATGGAAAAGGGAATGAAAATGAGTGAAAATATCAGAGAGGGTGACAAAACATGAGAGACACCTAACTCTGGGAAACGAACAAGGGGTAGTGAAAAGGGAGGTGGGCGGAGGGTTGGGGAGACTGGGTGATGGGCACTGAGATGGGCACTTGGCGGGATGAACACTGGGCATTATGCTATATGTTGGCAAATTGAACTCCAATTAAAAAAAAAAGGAAAGGGGAATGATAAAACAAGGGACCATGAAAAGAAGTTTCTTGACATGAGATTTGTCTTGTTGGGCAGTCGAAGGCCTGTGTACAATATTTTGAAGGAATTAACTGAGCTTCATTCTTTCCATCTAGGCAGGAATCTGAGCTGGTTGTGGAGTTGGACACAACTGTTCTTTTTTCCCTGGTCCAGATGTGGTGGATTAAATTAGGTGGGCTCATATATATACATACGTATGTATATATATATATATATATATATATATATATATATACACACACACACACACACACAGATTTGATTTCATGACTCATTTGATTTCATGGCTATATATATATACATTATATATATATATACATATATATAGCATATATATATGTGTGTGTGTGTATATCTATATCTATATAGATATATATGTATATATATAGTCATGAAATTAAAATTGAGAGCCTAGCACTTAGTTTAACAAAAACATCGAATCAAATGAACTGGTCTTTGGAGGTATTAAGTTTTGGTACCCACTCATTTAAGTATCCTTTCTCTGTATCTTGCTCTTCCTTGACATAATGTCCATATTCTGTAACCTAAGGCTTATAGCTGCTATGATTAACTCCACTTAACTCTCATTAAATGTTACAGTCCCATCTCTTTTCTACTGTGGACAGTCTTTCTGGGCCTTCTGGAGTGACAATTAGCTGAATCTAGGAATCAATTTGTGCTGATGTGCTAATAAGAGAAGGCAATGGGTCCTCCTTCCCTTCCCAGAGGGCATATGTGCATTTAAACAGTGCTTTGCAGATCACTTTCTCTAACTCTGCTAATCAGATAAAGAATTAGCACTACTTTGTGGTTAAATATCCAGGCTATTGTCTCAGGCAACTGAATTCAGACCTGGATCTATAATTGCTCTTATGACCTTGGAAAAACTACTTAATGCTTTCTGTGCTTCAGTTTCCACATATGTAAAATGAGGATGATAATAGCTAACATTTATCAAGCAGTTAGTAGGTGCAGGTGCTGTGCATACATAATCTCATTTGATTCTCACATTTCTATGAAGTAGCGCTATTACCCCTATTTTCACATATGAGGAAACTATTAGTATATCTAATATGAAGATCTCATAATTAGAGTAATAACTAACATTTATTGAACATTTACCATGTGCCAAGAATTATACTAAATGCTCTGTACACATCTTTTAGTTTAATCTTCACAACTGCTGAATACATTTTCTGAATAATACAGCAAATCAGTTCTCCTAGGTTGAGTTTCCTCATTAGCAGGACAGGGATAACAATAGTACTCACTTTTTTAAGGCTAATATAGCAGCTTTACAATCTTAGAAAGCTGCTCTGAAGATAAAATGAGGTGATGTGGGCAAAGTGCAGCTTAAGCTCATAGTACATGCTCAATAAATAGTAGTTACTATTTTAATTCTTTATTTTACTTTCCTTACGAAGGAGATAGATGTAGCAGGGGTTACTCACAGCCACCTCTTACACAAAGCATTTTGTTCTCTTCACTGCCTATCTCTGCATAGATAAGCATTCCTTTGGCATGCCGATTAACCTGAAAAAGTACCTATAGCTCACAACTTCCACATGAACCATTTGCTTGTGTGGTAGCTACTGCATTTTCACTAATGGATGCAATCATTATTTAATAGCAAATTTTACACAAAATATCTGAAAAATTAATACTTTGTGAATATTTTGAGATGAGCCATAGCACTGGGAGGATGTTGATCCAAGAATTTATTGGACTTATTGTAACATGTTACTCATGCTACCCATGGAATCAAATATGAGCAGCACTCTAGTGCTTACCACGTGCCTAACCGCATTATAAGATGTTTGACGTAATTAGATGTTTATGTCTTCTACTCCTCCCAGTCATTCTATGGGCTCAATGTATCACCTTTTATTTTACAGAGGAGAAAATGGAAACTTAACTAGATTAATTTAACCAATGTTATAAAGCTTGTCAGTAGTTAGTAATTCAAAGCTTGTAAGCTTCAAAAAGCCAAGCAATTACTTCCCTTTCCCCATTCTACTTTTTGCTTTATTCTGATCTACTTTGCCATTTATAGTATGTATCAGTATGAGCTCTCAAACATGAATAAAATTCTCTTTATTTTTTTTTTTACAAAAGAAACAGTAAGAAATTTCCTTCTCATGCCCTGAGAGTACCATCAAAATTCATTTTCCAGCTTATGAATTATGAATCATAAAAGGGATAGCAGATTTTTGTTGTTCTGTATTATAAAGATTTAATTTACTGTGGTTTAAAGAGTATTCTGAACGGAACATTAGACCTGTGGAATAATCTTTGAAAAAAAGTTCTGTATCCAAATGTGTTTGGAAAATTGTGCAGACTATATCATTTTATTAGAACTTCATAATATCCATTACTGTTTTAAAATATTTGAGAAGGGGGGGAGGGGCAAGATGGCGGAGGAGTAGGGTCTCCAGGTCACCTGTCCTCAACAAATTACCTAGAAAACCATCCAATCATCCTGAAAATCTACGAATTCGGCCTGAGATTTAAAGAGAGACCAGCTGGAACGGCGGGACCCGGAGCAGCTCTGAGGGGCTGCGGGGCTCCGGGAACAGCTCGGAGGGGCTCGGCGGCGGCTCCGCGGAGGGGGCTGCGCGGCTCCGGGAACAGCTCAGCGGCGGCGGCTCTCGCAGAGGAAGAAGCTCCGCGCGGAGGGGGCTGCGCGGCTCCGGGAACAGCTCGGAGAGGCTCGGGCGGCGGCTCCGCGGAGGGGGCTGCACCGCCGGGAGCGCGAATCCAACAGCGCAGGCTCCGGAGCACAGGGCGCCGGGACACAGCCCAGGATCCGGCCTCCCCCGGGACAGGCAGAGGCCGGGAGGGCCCAGGACAGCAAGGACGCTCCTGCCTGGAACTGAGCAGATCAGCGGCCCCGCCCCGGAGCCCCCAGGCCCTGCAGAAGGAGAGCCCCGGAGCTACTGCGGGGGCTGGATCCAGGGTCCCAGAGCTGCCCCCGCCACTGTGGCTTCCTCCCGGGGCCTCACGGGGTCAACAACCCCCACCGAGCCCTGCACCAGGCAGGGGCAGAGCAGCTCCCCCAAGTGCCAACACCTGAGAATCAGCACAGCAGGCCCCTCCCCCAGAAGACCAGTGAGACGGACCAGTTCCAAGGGAAGTCAAGGGACTTAAACTACACAGAATCGGAAGATACTCCCCCGTGGTTTTTTTTGTTTTTTGTTTTTTTGTTTTTGTTTTTTTTTTGTTTTGTTTTGTGCTTTTTTTCTCTCTCTTTCTTCTTGATTTCTGATTGCTTCCCCCACCCCCCCTTTTTTCTTTTTTCTCCTCTTTCTTTTTCTTTCTTTTTCTTCTCTTTTTCCCCTATTTTTTCTTCTTTCTCTTTTTTCTTTTTCTCTTTTCTTTCCTTCTCTCTCTTTTTCTCCTTTTCCCAATACAACTTGTTTTTGGCCACTCTGCACTGAGCAAAATGACTAGAAGGAAAACCCCACCTCAAAAAAAAGAATCAGAAACAGCCCACTCTCCCACAGAGTTACAGAATCTGGATTACAATTCAATGTCAGAAAGCCAATTCAGAAGCACTATTTTACAGCTACTGGTGGCTCTAGAAAAAACCATAAAGGACTCAAGAGACTTCATGACTGCAGAATTTAGATCCAATCAGACAGAAATTAAAAATCAATTAAATGAGATGCAATCCAAGCTAGAAGTCCTAACGACGAGGGTTAACGAGGTGGAAGAACGAGTGAGTGACATAGAAGACAAGTTGATGGCAAAGAGGGAAACTGAGGAAAAAAGAGAGAAGCAATTAAAAGACCATGAGGATAGGTTAAGGGAAATAAATGACAGCCTGAAGAAGAAAAACCTACGTTTAATTGGGGTTCCTGAGGGCGCCGAAAGGGACAGAGGGCCAGAATATGTATTTGAACAAATCCTAGCTGAAAACTTTCCTAATCTGGGAAGGGAAACAGGCATTCAGATCCAGGAAATAGAGAGATCCCCCCCTAAAATCAACAAAAACCGTTCAACACCTCGACATTTAATAGTGAAGCTTGCAAATTCCAAAGATAAGGAGAAGATCCTTAAAGCAGCAAGAGAAAAAAAGTCCCTGACTTTTATGGGGAGGAATATTAGGGTAACAGCAGACCTCTCCACAGAGACCTGGCAGGCCAGAAAGGGCTGGCAGGATATATTCAGGGTCCTAAATGAAAAGAACATGCAACCAAGAATACTTTATCCAGCAAGGCTTTCATTCAAAATGGAAGGAGAGATAAGAGCTTCCAAGACAGGCAGCAACTGAAAGAATATGTAACCTCCAAACCAGCTCTGCAAGAAATTTTAAGGGGGACTCTTAAAATTCCCCTTTAAGAAGAAGTTCAGTGGAACAATCCACAAAAACAAGGACTGAATAGATATGATGACACTAAACTCATATCTATCAATAGTAACTCTGAACGTGAACAGGCTTAATGACCCCATCAAAAGGCGCAGGGTTTCAGACTGGATAAAAAAGCAGGACCCATCTATTTGCTGTCTACAAGTGACTCATTTTACATAGAAGGGCACCTACAACCTGAAAATAAAAGGTTGGAGAACCATTTACCATTCAAATGGTCCTCAAAAGAAAGCAGGGGTTGCCATCCTTATATCAGATAAATTAAAATATACCCCGAAGACTATAGTGAGAGATGAAGAGGGACACTATCTCATACTCAAAGGATCTATCCAACAAGAGGACTTAACAATCCTCAATGTATATGCCCCGAATGTGGGAGCTGCCAAATATTTAAACCAATTAATAACCAAACTGAAGAAATACTTTGATAATAATACATTTATACTTGGTGACTTCAATCTAGCTCTCTCTATACTAGATAGGTCTTCTAAGCACAACATCTCCAAAGAAACGAGAGCTTTAAATGATACACTGGACCAGATGGATTTCACAGATATCTACAGAACTTTACATCCAAACTCAACTGAATACACATTCTTCTCGAGTGCACATGGAACTTTCTCCAGAATAGACCACATACTGGGTCACAAATTGGGTCTGAACCGATACCAAAAGATCAGGATAGTCCCCTGTATATTCTCAGACCATAATGCCTTGAAATTAGAAGTTAATCACAACAAGAAGTTTGGAAGGACCACAAACACGTGGAGGTTAAGGACCATCCTGCTAAAAGATGAAAAGGTCAACCAGGAAATTAAGGAAGAATTAAAAAGATTCATGGAAACTAATGAGAATGAAGATACAACCGTTCAAAATCTTTTGGATGCAGCAAAAGCAGTCCTGAGGAGGAAATACATCGCAATACAAGCATCCATTCAAAAACTGGAAAGATCTCAAATTCAAAAGCTCACCTTACACATAAAGGAACTAGAGAAAAAGCAACAAATAGACCCCACCCCCAGCAGAAGAAGACAGTTAATTAAAATTCGAGCAGAACTCAATGATATCGAGACCAAAAGAACTGTGGAACAGATCAACAGAACCAGGAGTTGGTTCTTTGAAAGAATTAATAAGATAGATAAGCCATTAGCCAACCTTATTAAAAGAAGAGAGAGAAGACTCAAATTAATAAAATCATGAATGAGAAAGGAGAGATCACTACCAACACCAAGGAAATACAAACGATTTTAAAAACATATTATGAACAGCTCTACGCCAATAAATTAGGCAATCTAGAAGAAATGGACGCATTCCTGGAAAGCCACAAACTACCAAAACTGGAGCAGGAAGAAATACAAAACCTGAACAGGCCAATAACCAGGGAGGAAATTGAAGCAGTCATCAAAAACCTCCCAAGACACAAGAGTCCAGGGCCAGATGGCTTCCCAGGGGAATTCTATCAAACGTTTAAAGAAGAAATCATACCTATTCTACTAAAGCTGTTTGGAAAGATAGAAAGAGATGGAGTACTTCCAAATTCGTTCTATGAGGCCAGCATCACCTTAATTCCGAAACCAGACAAAGACCCCACCAAAAAGTAGAATTACAGACCAATATCCCTGATGAACATGGATGCAAAAATTCTCAACAAGATACTAGCCAATAGGATCCAACAACACATTAAGAAAATTATTCACCATGACCAAGTAGGATTTATCCATGGGACACAAGGCTGGTTCAACACTCGTAAAACCATCAATGTGATTCATCATATCAGCAAGAGAAAAACCAAGAACCATATGATCCTCTCATTAGATGCAGAGAAAGCATTTGACAAAATACAGCATCCATTCCTGATCAAAACCCTTCAGAGTGTTGGGATAGAGGGAACTTTCCTCGACATCTTAAAAGCCATTTACGAAAAGCCCACAGCAAATATCATTCTCAATGGGGAAGCACTGGGAGCCTTTCCCCTAAGATCAGGAACAAGACAGGGATGTCCACTCTCACCACTGCTGTTCAACATAGTTCTGGAAGTCCTCGCCTCAGCAATCAGACAACAAAAAGACATTAAAGGCATTCAAATTGGCAAAGAAGAAGTCAAACTCTCCCTCTTCGCCGATGACATGATACTCTACATAGAAAACCCAAAAGCCTCCACCCCAAGATTGCTAGAACTCATACAGCAATTTGGTAGCGTGGCAGGATACAAAATCAATGCCCAGAAATCAATGGCATTTCTATACACTAACAATGAGACTGAAGAAAGAGAAATTAAGGAGTCAATCCCATTTACAATTGCACCCAAAAGCATAAGATACCTAGGAATAAACCTAACCAAAGAGGTAAAAGATCTATACCCTAAAAACTATAGAACACTTCTGAAAGAAATTGAGGAAGACACAAAGAGATGGAAAAATATTTCATGCTCATGGATTGGCAGAATTAATATTGTAAAAATGTCAATGTTACCCAGGGAAATTTACACGTTTAATGCAATCCCTATCAAAATACCATGGACTTTCTTCAGAGAGTTAGAACAAATTATTTTAAGATTTGTGTGGAATCAGAAAAGACCCCGAATAGCCAGGGGAATTTTAAAAAAGAAAACCATATCTGGGGGCATCACAATGCCAGATTTCAGGTTGTACTACAAAACTGTGGTCATCAAGACAGTGTGGTACTGGCACAAAAACAGACACATAGATCAATGGAACAGAATAGAGAACCCAGAAGTGGACCCTGAAATGTACGGTCATCTAATATTCGATAAGGAGGAAAGACTATCCATTGGAAGAAAGACAGTCTCTTCAATAAATGGTGCTGGGAAAATTGGACATCCACATGCAGAAGAATGAAACTGGACCACTCTCTTTCACCATACACAAAGATAAACTCAAAATGGATGACAGATCTAAATGTGAGACAAGATTCCATCAAAATCCTAGAGGAGAACACAGGCAACACCCTTTTTGAGCTCGGCCACAGTAACTTCTTGCAAGATACATCCACAAAGGCAAAAGAAACAAAAGCAAAAATGAACTATTGGGACTTCATCAAGATAAGAAGCTTTTGCACAGCAAAGGATACAGTCAACAAAACTAAAAGACAACCTACAGAATGGGAGAAGATATTTGCAAATGACATATCAGATAAAGGGCTAGTTTCCAAAATCTATAAAGAACTTATTAAACTCAACACCAAAGAAGCAAACAATCCAATCATGAAATGGGTAAAAGACATGAAGAGAAATCTCACAGAGGAAGACATGGACATGGCCAACATGCACATGAGAAAATGCTCTGCATCACTTGCCATCAGGGAAATACAAATCAAAACCACAATGAGATACCACCTTACACCAGTGAGAATGGGGAAAATTAACAAGGCAGGAAACAACAAATGTTGGAGAGGATGTGGAGAAAGGGAACCCTCGTACATTGTTGGTGGGAATGTGAACTGGTGCAGCCACTCTGGAAAACTGTGTGGAGGTTCCTCAAAGAGTTAAAAATAGACCTGCCCTACGACCCAGCAATTGCACTGTTGGGGATTTACCCCAAAGATTCAGATGCAATGAAACGTCGGGACACCTGCACCCCGATGTTTCTATCAGCAATGGCCGCAATAGCCAAACTGTGGAAGGAGCCTCGGTGTCCATCGAAAGATGAATGGATAAAGAAGATGTGGTCTAAGTATACAATGGAATATTACTCAGCAATTAGCAACGAGAAATACCCACCATTTGCTTCTACGTGGATGGAACTGGAGGGTATTATGCTGAGTGAAATTAGTCAATCGGAGAAGGACAAACAGTGTATGTTCTCATTCATTTGGGGAATATAAATAATAGTGAAAGGGAATATAAAGGAAGGGAAAAGAAATGTTGGGAAATATCAGGAAGGGAGACAGAACATAAAGACTCCTAACTCGGGGAAACGAACTAAGGGTGGTGGAAGGGGAGGAGGGCGGGTGTTGGAGGGGAATGGGTGACGGGCACTGAGGTGGACACTTGACGGGATGAGCACTGGGTGTTTTTCTGTATGTTGGTAAATTGAACACCAATAAAAATTAATTTAAAAAAAACAAATTGCAACAGAGATAAAAAAAAATATTTGAGAAGTGTTTCAGTAAAGAAATCTGTTTAATTAATTTGTGATTTTTATTTGCCTTATGTTCTTTTTTTCCTCTGTTTTTCTATTTCTGCTTTCTTTTCTGTTAGGTAGATATTTTGTAGTGTATCATTTTCAATTCCCTCCACATTTCTTTCACTTTTTTTTCCATCTATTTTCTTAGTGGTTTCCATATAGATTACAATTATCATGTTAACTTAAAACTATCTTTTTCATTTTAATACAAACTTAAAGATATATTACAACTTTGCTCCTATATAGCTGCATTTCCTACCCCATTCTTTGTGCTTTTATTGTCACATAAATTACATTTGTATATATTTTGTGTCTGTCAAACAGATTTGTAATTATTGCAATATCTTAATTTATCCTTCATTTTTAAAGAATAGTTTTACTGAATATAGAATTCTTGGCTGACAGTCTTTCTTTTAGCACTGATTAAGTCATCCCAACTGCTTTCTGATCGCTCTGTTTTCGATGAAAAATTGCTGTCAATCTTATTGAGGACACTTTACATATGAAAAATTGGTTCCCTCTTTCTGTTTTCAAAATCTTGTCTTTGTTTTTAACAAGTGTATTTTGATGTGTCTAGGTACTGATGTTTTTTAGATAGGATACTATTTGGAATTTGTTGAGCTTGAAGTAAGATTAATATTTTTCATCAAATTTGGGAAGTTTCATGCCATTATTTCTCTAAATGTTTTTATCTGACTCTTATCTCTCTCCTTTTCTTCTGGGACTCTTCTCATGCATATTTTGGTACTTTTGATGCCATCCCACAGGATGCTTAGGCTGTGTTCATTTTTCTTCATTCCTTTTTCTTTCTTTTCCTCAGATTGGATAATTTCAGTTGACCTACCTTCAAGTTCAATTATTGTTTCTTCTTCCTTCTCATATGTGATTTTGAGCTTCCCTAGTGAATTTTTCATTTTAGTTATTGTGCTTCGCAATTCAAGAATTTCTGTTAGGCTCTTTTTTATATCTATCTTTTAATTTAATTTTTGTCTTTAGTGAGACATCATTCTCATACATTCCTCTAGTCCTCTAGGCATAGTTACTTTGACTTTATTTAAAATAGCTGATTTAGGGTCTTTGTCTATGAAGTCCATGTCTGGGTTAGTTTCTATTGATTGCTTTTTTTCCTATGAGTGGGCCATATTTTCCTATTTCATTGCATGTCTTGTGTATTTTGGTTGAAAACAGGACATTTTAAATAATATAATGTAGTAACTCTGGATGTCAGATCACCACCATCCTGAGGTCTACTGTTTTTGCTATTAGTTGTTGTTTGCTTGTTGGTGATTATCCTGGACTAATTCTGGAAAGTCTTTTTTTTCTGTTGTATAAGGCCACAGAAGTGTCTACTTGATTATCTTAGCAGTCAGCCAATGGTTGGACCAATATTTCCGTAAAAGCCTATAACTAATAAACTTCTCAGTCTTTGCTAAGGGTCTCTGTATGTTTGTCAAGGCATGGCTTCAACACTCAACATACTGTTAAAAACTCTGCCTTAGTCTTTATTTCCTGCTTCTGCAGAGCCTCAAGGTCAGCCAGTAGTGAGAAATAAGGGCCTTCTCAGATCTTTCTTCAGTATGTGCACAACTGGGCATGCACATAGTCTTACACACTTGGACTTCTAAATTACCAGGAATAATTCATAGCTTTTCAAATCTCCTATGGACATCCCATTCAAAAGCTTCTACTTTTAGATTTTTTTGGATGATCTGTTGTTTGCCCCCAACATTGCCTGAGACAGCCATAATTGGCTGCAATTGTCCTTGACCAAGGTCCTTGGGCAAAGTCTTTCACACTAAATAAGCTCCCCAAATAGGGACATTCTTGTAAGTGGAATCTTTCCAGGAATAGCCAACAAGTCAAATACTGGTAATTCTTTGAGAAAGGGGCTTAGAGGGATCTTCAACTCCATATTGCCTCTACTTATTCCTGCAAGCCATTTGTTTTTCACCATGATTGTGGGCTGTGGTTTTTAAGAGTACTGCTTATCTGGGAGGGGGCAGATGAGAATAGGGTAAGTGTAAAACATCATAAACCTTGATGTCATTAGTGAGATTCAGCTATATTTGTTGAAGAAACACTTCTCAGATTGCTATAAGACTGGTTAATTTTCAGGGTTATGAAAAAAATTGATTTGACAACTTTTTGCCAAAGTTCTCATTGCTTTAATTAAGGAGCAATTTTTTAGAGATTCTTACTCTGTCATATTTACTCATGTCTTCTTACTACATGATCTTGGCCTCTTAGGCCTGTTAGTATATCCATTTGAGCTTACCAGCAATACACCATGTGAAGATGTTTGACAGCCTTTTAAATTTGCCTAATGTTCTTATGATATGGATATGGAATATAGAATGGTCATTGGGTGTTTCTTAAATATATAATAAATAATTATCTATTTATTTGAGCTTTGCAAGTGAGGATCAAACACTGAGGGGTTTTTATATAAATTAAAATGAGCAATTTTCACTACCATAATGTCTTACTATGAGTCTGGGCTTCCAAAGATAGGTCCCCATATGTGCAGAATTTAGATCTTTAAGGTTTATAGCATGAAGTCCCAGGAACTGATTTAGGGAACATTATGCTCTTAACTACCTCAAGATGATCTATTAGGAATTAATGATATCCATTAATAGTATCTATAAATGATGCATACATATATTATCTATATATCCATATATAGTATCTTCGTGTTTATACATAAATCTGTTAATCTACAAATATAGTATATATTAAGTAACATATATATGTATATATATGTGGTGTCTGTAAGAACTGATTTGATAAAATATGTTCTGTGTGTAATCTAAAAAAGAGGGAGAAGTGATTTTTTAACATTATAGTCCAAAGGGCATCCCTTCCAAATCTAGTAATTCCATTACATTTATTTTTTTCCATTACATTTTTGACTATAATTTTCCAAACCATCAGAAACAATAAATAAAGTAAAATTCTATAATGGAGTGACACTGTTGGAAGGATTGAATGTTAATGTAAGGAGTATACTTTTTAAGATGTTAATAACTGCTTGCAGGTGATGAGGCTGATAGCTGTCTCCTATAAAGAGTAAAAAATATGATTGGTAATCAGAAGTCTAAAATTTACCTAGAGTAGAAAACTAGATGACATATCATCTTACTTGATGAATACACTAAAACAAAGACATGTATCTCCAATGGAACTGATACCTAAGCTTTATATACAGTTTTTTAAGGTTAGGACAGTACTGTTTACCAAAAGCAATATCATTAAAAATGAATACAGTCTTAAAAGAGAAATTACCATATTTCTTACCTAGCTGAAGACTTAAGAAAAAAAGCTTACCATCAATATTTTTTCCTGTTGTAACACCACACATTGCAGTGTTACAAATAGGAGTAAAGTATCCTGTATTGATTGCTGCTGCTGCTGCTGATTCTTCTTCTTCTTCTCCTTCTTCTTCTTCTTCTTCTTCTTCTTCTTCTTCTTCTTCTTCTTCTTCTTCTTCTTCTTTTTTCTTCCTTACAAGATGGACGTTCAGTGAATTATATACAGCCTGCCTATTCTTTGCATTGTGCTTTTGGAATCAAGTAAAGTAAGTTTGTGAGTTATGAAAGTAAAACTTGGTAAGTATATAAAAAGGAAAGTGCATAATAGCTTTTAAAATTATTTGCATCTTAAAATAAGAATTTTATGATGATATAAAGGGAAAAATTGCCATTCTTCAGAAACTTTGTAGAGAAACATTCACATTTCCCTTTACTACTTGGGCATTATTGGGCAGTAAGGTCAGTAGATTTTTTCTTTTTCTGTGGGCGAGAAACTTCTCCTTTCTTGATTTTTTTTTCTCACATTTAGCTCCCTCATCACTCCATTAGAGTTTTCAAATTGATTCCTTAACTCTTCCTATAGGGAAAAATAAACACATGAATATTCTTAACACTAAGGTATTGGGAAATTATTGGTTTTCTCTTCCAAAAGCACTTGCATCTTAAGCAAATGGACATTTAACAATGGAAGTTCTGATATCAATAGCCAACAAACAGAGAATATTATTCTATTAGGTGGTTCCTTTCCAGAACTCTTTGAATTTCAGTACATAGTGTAGCACCTATTATTTTAATTCATAAGAATCTACAGTTTCTAAAGGGAATGTTGATTTTCTCTAAAGATACATTCATATGGACCTGAGGGAATCATGAAATGTGTTATCAGCTGCAATAGTCAAATATGTAGGAAGTCATTTCTGAAGTCAATAATTGTGCAATGGAACAATCTTTGTTCTAGCAGAATGGACAGAGATGTTTTTTCCTAGATTTTTTGAGAATAGATTTCAAAAACAAATAATTGTGTGTGATATTTATCCAATAACTACCCAAAACTGTAAAGAGAAAAAAATATTAAAAATAATCACTTGCTTTTAGGACCACTATTACATATTTTATATTTTTAGCCTTTAGACAAAGGAAAAATATTTTTTTAATGATTTCATGATAATTGTGACAAACTCAAAACAAAATAATAGAAGTGTGACTATTTCCTTTTTTTAAAAAAAATCTTATTTTTAGAGAGAGAAAATGGATGCTTAACCAACTGAGCCACTCAGGAACCCCTACAAAGTGTGATTACTTCTACTTAAGCAATAAAGTTAATTCTTAATTCTTTACTTGGAAGTATACTTTGTAAAATATGATCCATATACTTGAATATTTCACAATATGTAGGGTTTCAACGTTCTGTCAGACAGTTAATTAACAATATCCAAATTTATATATTTTTAAACTTTCATATTTTATTAAAGTAAGGTTTACTGATGCATACTTATAGTAAAATTCTTCCTGTTTAAGATATACAGTTTCATGGGTTTGAGTAATATGTAATCAAGTTTGTTGTTCATGGGGATCCCTGGGTGGCGCAGCGGTTTGGCGCCTGCCTTTGGCCCAGGGCGCGATCCTGGAGACCTGGGATCGAATCCCACATCAGGCTCCCGGTGCATGGGGCCTGCTTCTTCCTCCGCCTGTGTCTCTGCCTCTCTCTCTCTCTGTGACTATCATAAATAAAAAAAAAAAAAAAAAAAAAAAAAAAGTTTGTTGTTCATATAACCATAATGGTCATGTAACCACCATTGAAATTAAATTCTGGAATATTTTCTTCATTCTAGAAAGTTCTTTTATTCCCTTTTGTAATCAATCACCTCACCTACTCTGTCCCCTGATTTGGCTTCTAAAGTTTTACTTTTTTCAGAATATCACATAAATGGAATAAGTCTTTTGTTTCTGGCTTCATTCACTTAACATAATACTTTTGAGCTTTATCGTTGTTACATGAATAAATAGTTTGATCGATTTTATTATGAAATAGTATTCTATAGTATTCTATTTTATTGATGTACCATAATTTGTGTATCCATTCAACAAGTGAGTGATATTTGGGTTATTTCCAGTGCTTCAGGGGCTATATAAATATTCAAGCATAGGTCCTTTTGTACACATGTGGATAAATACTCAGGACAATGATTGCTGAGTAGTGTGGTAAGTATGAGTATGTTTCACTTTATAAGAATCTGACATATTGTTATCCAAAATGGCTTTACCATTTTGCATTTCTATCTATCAACAATATATGAGAATTTAAATTTCTCCACACTTTCCAGAACTTGTTTTTTTTTTTTTAATGGTTTAGCTATTCTAATACGGGTATAGTAATATTTTCTTATGGTTTCCATTTGTATTTGACCAATGATTTTGAGCACATTTTCATATGCATTTTGTCATCTATATATTTTCTTTCGTGAAGTGTTTGTTCACATCTTTTATCTATTTTATTATTGGGTTTTCTGTTTTCTTATTATTGAGTTGTATGAATTCTTTATATATTTTGGATATTAGTCCTTTGTCAGATATATGTCCAAATACTTTCTCCTAGTATGTTGCATGTTCTTCTATATTTTAACATCATCTTTCAAGGATCAGAAGTTTAAAAATAAAAAAAATATATTTTTATCATTTGTGCTTTTTTGGTGACCTTTCTGAGAGAAATTTGCCTAGCCTAAGGTCACAAAGATTTTCTTCTATGTTTATTCTTGAAGTTTTATTGTTTTAGGTTTCATATTTAAGTTTATAATCAATTTTGAGTTAAATTTAGTAAGATGGTGCAAGGTTAGTATTGCATTTTTTTCAATGTGGTTATTCAATTCTTCTAGCACAATTTATTTTGAATTTTGTATGTTTTTTTATTTTTGAATCACTATTATTTATTTTTAAAAAGTTTTTATTTAAATTCCAATTAGTTAACATACTGTGTAATATTAGTTTTAGTTGTACAATTTAGTGATTCAATACTTTCAAACAACAGCCAGTGCTCATCACAGCAAGTGTGCTCCTTAATCTCTATCACCTATTTCACCCATCCCTGCATTCACCTCCTGTTTGGTAACCATCAGTTTGTTCTTCGTAGTTAACAGTCTGTTTCTTGGTTTGCCTTTCTCTTTCTTTTTCTCTCTGCTCATTTGCTTTGTTTCTTAAATTCCACATATGATTGAAATCAAATGCTATTTGTCTTTTTCTAACTTATTTTGCTTTGCAGAATATACTCTCTGGCTCCATCCACATTGTTGCAAATGTCAAGATTTCATTCTTTTATATTGCTGAGTAATATTCCATTATATGTTTATACACATGCTAGCACATATAGTATGATATATTATACATACTATATCTTCTTCATCTATCCATCAGTCAATGGACATTTGGGCTCTTTCCATAATTCCAGCACAGTTTATAGTTATTTTTTTTTTAAATTTTTATTTATTTATGATAGTCACAGAGAGAGAGAGAGAGGCAGAGACACAGGCGGAGGGAGAAGCAGGCTCCATGCACCGGGAGCCTGATGTGGGATTCGATCCGGGGTCTCCAGGATCGCGCCCTGGGCCAAAGGCAGGCGCCAAACCGCTGCGCCACCCAGGGATCCCTCCAGCACAGTTTATTGATAAGCATCTCTATTCGCCATTGAGTCAACTTTTTCAAAAAGCAGTGGATCCTATGTGAATGAGTCTATTTCTGGACTCTATTGTGTTCTATTGATTTATATGTTTATTCTAATGCCAACACCCTACTATCTTGAGTCTACCTTTATTGTAAGTTTTAAAATCTGGGACTGCAAACCCTCCAACTTTATTTTTTATCATTTTGAGGGGGTATATTTTAGGTTCTTTGTTTTTCCATATAAAGTTTAGAATTAGCTTTTCCATTTCTACTAGAAAAAAGACTGCTGGAATTTTTTATGAATTACATTGTATATATAGATCATTTGGGGAAGAATTGACATTTTAAACATATTGAATTTTAAGAGTCATTAACATGGTAGATCTCTCCATTTATATGTCTTAATTCTTTTACCAAAGTTAATAGTTTTCAGCATACAAATATTTTACACATTTATTAGATATATCCCTAAGCATTTTATGCTTTTTGGTATTATGATAAATAATATTTTTATTGAATACATTTTTACTACCTATTTCATAGTAAAATTTTGTATATTGACCCTGTATCTTAGTTCATTTGGCCTGCTATAATAAAACTGTCACAAATTAGGTGGCTTATAAAAAACAGGAATTCATTTCTCACAGGTCTGGGGTCCAGAAGCTCAAGATCAGGGCGCCAGCATGCTTGGGCTCTGAGGAAGGCCCCTTCCATGTTACATACTGCTGACTTCTCTCTCTTTCTATACATATTGGAAGGAGCTAGGGTGATCTGTGGGATAGCTTTTATAAAAGCTTTAATTCCATTCATGAGGCTTCCACCCTCGTGATGGAAGTACTGTCCAAAGGCCCTACCTCCTAATACTATCACATTGATCATTATGTTTCAAAATATGATTTTGGGGGACACAGATATTCAGTCTATAGCACCCTATATCTTGTGATCTTATTAAACTCATTAGTTTTAGCTGCTTTTTTGTAGGTTACTTGGAATTTTCTATCTATGTGATCATAAAAACATAAATAGAGTCTGTAAATAGAGATTTTTATTCCTTTTTTTCCCAATCTATATGCCTTTTTAGCCTTTTTTTTTTTTTGGCCTACTGCACTACTAGAACCCATAGTACATTGTTGAATAAAAGTGGTGAGTGTACATCCTTCCCTTGTTCCCAAACTTAGGAGAAAATGATTTAGTCTTTCTACACTGAGAATTATTTCAGCTATTAGTAAGATCTATCTCTATCTCTGTATGTCAATGTCTATATATCTATATTTATATCTCTATATATCTATATTATCTATATCTAAACCTATATATTTCTGTCAGAAAAAATTGGAAAAAATGGGAAAAAATGGAAACAGCCTAAAACTGATAATAGGATAAAGAAGAAATGGTAAAAATGCACAATGCAATATTACTCAACTATCAAAAAGAATGAAATCTTACCATTTGCAACAACATGGATGGAACTAGAGAGTATTATGCTAAGTGAACTAAGTCAGCCAGAGAAAGACAAATATCATATGACTTCACTCATATATGGAATTTAAGAAACAAAACAAATGAACATGGGGGGAATAAAGAGAGAGGCAAACCAAGAAAAAGACTCTTAACTAAAGAGAACAAACTGACGGTTACCAGAATGGTGGTGGGTAGGGGGATGCATTAAATAGGTGATGGGGATTAAGGAGTACACTTATTGTGTTGAGCACCAGGTGTTGTTTGTACATGTTGAATCAGTAAATTGTCACCCGAATGTAATACTGTATGTTAGCTAACTTGAATTTAAATAAAACCTTTAAATAATTTAAAAATAAAACTATATGATCTATAAAAAAAAAAAGACATGAATAGACAGTTTTTTCCAAAGAAGATAATCAGATGGGAAATGGGCACATGATTTGTATACCAAATCTTGATGTGCTAACATATTTTAAGAAGTAAATTTAGGAAACTATGATTAACCAGCAGATAATTGGTAAATGGCATCTATTATGCCAAGAAGTGACATTGTAGGAAATATGAATGTATTCAGACACAGTTAAGATAAATCCATTAATACTAGAGTTAGATGTGGCTACTTCAAAAAGTTGAAATTTGACATCATGCATGTACACTAAAGTGTAGGCAGGGTTTATTTGGTTGTGGTTTTTCATCTATATGTTCTTTTGATGTTCTTTTCACTGATGTTCTTTTGGTGCCTGGAATAGTAATGGACACTCAGTAGATGCTAAACTTGTTGAACGGATGAAAATATTTTTAGTAACAGAATATTGAGATGGATAAACCAGGGCTATAACTTAGTATAGTAATTGCTGTTCCATAATATTTTTCTTTTGATTCATCGTCTGGTACATCCCTGGGTATACATGGAGGGAATCATAACACTGGTATTATTTGAAGAGTGCCAGATGAGACATATCTAAAATAAAGCCTCCGCTGCAGAAGTTATACTGAGTTTCTATCACAGTGAATACTTTTGTTTAATATTCTAAAGAGTGCTTTGAAAATATACTCTTTAAATAAATGGTACCCCTATTATCTCATTTAATCATGATGTAGACCCTATAAACTAGATACTACTATGATTTTCATTTTATAGATAAGGTACTTGGTAGTACCACAAATAATTTATCAGATATTCTAGGGAAAGCAAAATCTTCCCCCAAAATAGCACTGGGAAATTAAATTTTGGTTAAGGATAGAGAGATGAAAGAAAAATGGTGAAGATATTTGGTAGTACAGGTGGGGTGAAAGCCCAGGTGAAATATCTCAATGGAAATAACTAAATAGTGGTCTTACATAAAGGGAGAATTCAACTATTTTTATAACTATATTTACAATTTGGTTATTGTCTTACTAGCACTTGCACCTGAATATAAACACAATTCATATAATTTCATAAGTCTTTTTATCATTTTTTAAATAGAAAATCCATTTATATAGCTGGAGAAACACCAAATTTATCAGGTGAGGCAGTGTTATCCAAATTAGAAAGTTTCAATCCATGGAAGACCCCTTTTAAAATGAATAAAGAAGTTCCAGACCTGAAGAGAACATTTGTAAACCACATATTAAGGAAATATTTTTGTCTAGAATCTATAAAGAACTCTCAAAACTCAACAGCTAAGTACCAAATTCACCTAGCTAAGTACCTAAGAATCCAAATACAAAATGGGCAAAAGACATGAAGAAACTTTGCACTTAAGAACATATACATATGGCAAATAAACATGAAAAGATGTTTAATCTTACTACATATCAAGAAAATGCTAACTAAAGCCACAATGTGTTGTTAGACATCTATCAGAATAGTCATAAATTAAAAATCACAATCCTAAATGCTGGTAAGAATATAGAGAAAGTGGCCATTCATACATTGCTGGTGAGAATGTAAAATAGTCCAGCCACCCTGGAAAACAAGTCAGCACTTTTTACAAAGCTAAATACAAGCTTTCCAAACCACACAATAATTGCACTGCTGGGGATTTATCCCATCTAAATGAAAAATTTTGTTTACACAAAATCTGTACACAAACATTTATACCAGGTTTATTCATAATAGCCCTAAAAATGGTTTAGATGTTCTTTAATAGGTGAATTGTTATATAAACTAGTACATTCATGCCGTGGTATACTACTTAGCAATATAAAGAAAGAAACATTAATTCATGAAACAGTCCTGATGAATCTCTCAAGAATTATGCTGTGTGAAAAAACAATCCAAGAGTTATATACTGAATGAGTTCATTTACATATCATCCTTGATAAATAACTCTACAAATGGAGAACAGATTAGTGGTTGATATGGGTTAAGGAGGAATTGGAAGGAAGGGAAGTGGTTGTGGCTACCAAAGACAACATGAGGGATCCTTCTGGTGATGGAGATGTTCTATATTTTGACTGTATTTATATCAATACCTTGGTTCTGATATTGTTCTATAATTCTGTAAAATTTTACCATTGAAGGAATTCAGTTAAAATGTGGATGTCTCTCTGTATTATTTTTTACAGTTGTATGTGAATCTAAAATACTCTCAAAATGTTTAATTGGTATCTACAGGTGCTTTTTTTTTTTTACCAGGGCAAATATGCCTAGGGAGTTATAGCAACAGCAGACCCTTACCCTAGAAGACCAACACAAACCTCTACACCCACCATGTCTGAGCATAGAGTACTGCAAAGCTTCATCTCTAGGGGAGATAGAATCTAGCCTCTTCCAACACGGAGACCAAAACACACCTAGTTAAAACTCACCAAACAATGGAAAAGATCCAAACAGTAGCCACTGTAGGCAAGGAGAAACTCTGCAGAGGACTGGCTGGAGGGAAATAGCAGCCAAAACCCAATAGCAGAATGCATACAGAATATACCAGAAACTTTTATGAATAGTATATGCCCTCTTCTTAATATAGCTATTACTCTTAGGAGGAGGAAACATATCAGATGTTCCTAAGACACAGAAGACACAGATATAGATAAAATGCCAGCATGGAGAATTTTTATGAAAGAAAGAATAAGAAGTGGTCACAGCCAGGGATCTAAGCAAAACATATAAGTAATATGATTGAACCAGAATCTAAAACAACAATCATGAGATTATTAGCTGGGCTTGAGAAAAGAACAGAGACACCAGGGAACCCCTTACTACAGATATAAAGGACTTAAAAACTAGTCAGGCCAAAATAAAAATAGCTATAACAAAGATACAAAACCAGCTGTATGCAATGAAAACAAAGATGGAAGAAGCAAAGGAATAAATAAGTGATATAGAAGACAAAATAATGGAAAATAATGAAGCTGAAAAGAAGAGGGAAAGAAAAATATTGGATCATGAATGTAGACTTAGGGAACTCAGTGACTCCATAAATCATAATAATATTTGTATCATAGGAGTCCCAGAAGTAGAAGAGAGGGAAAAGGGGCAGAGGGTTTATTTGAGCAAATTATCATTGAAAGCTTCCCAAAACTGGAAAAGAAAACAGACATCCAAATTTAGGAGGCACAGAGAACTCCATTCAAAATCAACAAAAGCAGGCCAAGACCAGTAAAATTTGCAAAATACAGAGATAAGGAAAAAATTCTGAAAGCAGTAAGGGTAAAGAAATCCTTAACCTCCAAGTGACGACAAATCAGGTTAGCAGCAGATCATGCCACAGAATGGTAGACCAGAGGACAGTGGATTGATATATTCAATGTGCTAAATGGGAAAAACGTGGAGCCAAGAATAATTTATCCAGCAAAATGCCTTTGTTCCAGGATCCTTGGAATGAGCCCCACATCTTGCTCTCTGCTCAGTGGGAAGCCTGCTTCTCTTTCTGCTTGTGTGCCCTCTGTTAACTGATTAACTAAGTTTTTAGTACAAGAAAAATAATTTACCAGACAAATAAAAAATAAAGGAGTTTGTGACCACTAAACCAGCCCTGCAAGATATATTAAAGAGTATTCTTTGAGTGGGAAAGAAAGGAACAGAGAAAATCTCCAGAAACACTGACTTTACAGGGAATACAATGGCACTAAATTCATATCTATCAATAATCACTCTGAATGTAAAAGGATTAAATGCTATAATCAAAAGACATACGGTGTCAGAATGGATTAAAAAAGCACAAGACCTATCTAAATGCTGTCTATAGGAGATTCATTTTAGACCTAAGGACAAGTGAAGATTGAAAGTGAGGGGTAAGGAGAATAATTTATCATGTTAATGAATGTCAAAAGAAAGCCAGAGTAGTCATCCATATATCTGACAAATTAGATTTTAAACCTAAGACTATAATAAGACATGAAGAAGGACACTATATCATTATGAAGGGGTCCATCCAACAAGAATCTGACAATTGTAAATCTTTATGCCTCCAACTTGGGAGCACCCAAACATATCATTAATTAATAACAAACATAAAGAAGCACGTTGATAAAAATACAATAATAGTAGAGCACTTTAACACCCCACTGACAGCAATGGGCAGATCCTCTAAGCAGAAAATCAACAAGGAAATAATCACTTTGAATGACACACTGGACTAGATGGACTTAACAGATATACCTAGAACATTTCATCCTAAAGCAGCAGAATACACATTGTTTTTGAGTTCACATGGTATATTCTCCAGAATAGATCACATACTGGGTCATAGATCAGGCCTCAACCAGTACAAAAAGATTGAGATCATACCATACATGTTTTCATACCAGAACACTATAAAACTTGCAATTTACCATGAGAAAAAATTTAGAAAGACCACAAATACATGGAAGTTAAAGAACATCCTAGTAAAAAAATGAATGGATTAATCAGAAAATTAAAGAAGAAATAAAGAAATACACGGAAGCAAGTAAAAATGAAATCACAGTCTAAAACCTTTAGGATGTAGCAAATGTGGTCACAAGAGGGAATTATAGAGCAATATAGGCCTAACTCAAGAAGCAAGAGAAGTCTCAAATACACTAATTAGCCGTACACCTAAAGGAGCTAGAAAAGGATCAGCAAATAAAGTCTAAAGCCAGCAGAAGGAAAATAATAAAGAGAAATAATAAAGGTTATAGCAGAAATAAATGATAAACAAAAAACCCAGTAGAATAGGTCAATGGAAACCAGGAGGTGGTTCATTGAAAGAATCAATGAAATTGATAAACTCTTAACCAGATTTATCAAAACGAGAGAGAGAGAGAGAGAGAGAGAGAGAGAGAGAGAGAAGGACCCAAATAAATAAAATCACCAATAAAAGAGGAGAGATTACAGCCAACGCCACAGAAATACAAACAAGTATAAGAGAATTCTATGAAAAATTATATGCCCACAAATTATACAATCTAGAAGAAGTAGAGAAATTCCTAGAAACATATAAACTACCAAAACTGAAACAGGAAGAAATAGTAAATTTGAACAGACCCATAACCAGCAAAGAAATTGAATCAGTAATCAAAACTCTTCCAACAAATAAGAGTTCTGGACCAGATGATTTCCCAGGAGAATTCTACCAAAAATTTAAAGAAATGTTAATACCAAATCATCCAAAAAATAGAAATGGAAGGAAAACTTCCAAACTCATTCTACAAGACTAGCATTACCTTGATTTCCAAACCAAACAAAGACTCCACTAAGGAGAATTACAGGCTAAAATGCCTGATGAACATGGAGGCAAAAATTCTCAACAAGACACTAATGGGTAGAATCCGACAGTATATCAAAACACTGATTCATCATGATCAAGTGAAATCTATTCCTGAGCTACAAGGATGGTTGAATATTTGCAAATCAATCAATGTGATATAGTATGCTAATAAAAGAAAGTACAAGAACCACATGATGCTCTCAATAGGTGCATAAAAAGCATTTGACAAAGTATGGCATCCATTCTTGAAAAAAAACCCTCAAGAAAGTAGGGATAGAGGGAATACACTTCAACATCATAAAGGCCATACATGAAAGGCCCACAGCTAATATCATCTCGAACGGATAAAAACTGGGAGCTTTTCCTTTATGGTCTAGAATAAGAGAGGGTGTACACTCCCATCATTATTATTTAACATAGTACTGGAAGTCCTAGCCTCAGCAATCAGACCAAAAAAAAAAAAAAAGAAAGAAAGAAAGAAAGAAAGAAAAGGCATCTAAATCAGCAAGGAAGAAGTCAAACTTCCATGTAGACAACATGATCTCTATGTAAAAAAACTCAAAAAAGTCCACCAAGAAATTGGTAGAATTCATATACAAATTCAGCAAAGATGTAGGATACAATTCAATTCAGAGAAATCTGTTGCATTTTTATACACCAATAATGAAGCAGGAGAAAGAGGAATCAAGGAATCAAATCTCGTTTATAATACAACAAAAGCTGTAAGATACCTAGAAATAAACCTAACCAAAGAGATAAAAGGTCTGTACTCTGAGGACCATAGAACACTTATGAGAAAAATTGAAGAACTCACAAAGACATGGAAAAACATTCCATATTCATGGACTGGAAGAACAAATATTTATAAAATGTCTATACTACTCAAAGCAATCTACGCATTTGATGCAATCCCTATCAACATACCACCACCATTTTTCACAGACCTAGAAAACTCTCCTGAAATTTGTATGGAACCACAAAAGACCCCAAAGAGCCAAAGCAATCTTGAAAAAGAAAAGCAAAGGTAGAGGCACCACAATTCTGGACTTCAAGCTATATTACAAATCCATAGTTATCAAGATAGTATGGTATTGGTATAAAAACAGACACATAGATCAATGGCATAGAATAGAAAATTCAGAAATGGACACACAACTGTATGGTCAGCTAATTCTGAACAAAGCAGGAAAGATTGTCCAATGGGAAAAAAAAGTCTCTTCAACAAATGGTTTTAGGAAAACTGGACAGCAACATGCAAAAAAATGACACTGGACCACTTTCTTACACCATATACAAAAAGAATTTCAAAATGGATAAAAGACCTAAATGTGCAACAGGAAACTATCAAAAATAAAGAACACAGGTAGTAATCTCTTAGACCTCAGCCATAGCAACTTCTTACTGGACATGTCTCCTGGGAAACAAAAGTAAAAATTAATTATTGGGACTTCATCAAGGTAAAGAGCTTCTGCACAGTGAAGTAAACAATCAACAAAACTAAAAGGCAACCTACAGAATAGAAGATATTTGCAAATGACATATCTGATAAAGGGTTAATATCTAAAATCTACAAAAAAACTTATCGAGCTCAACACTCAAAATACAAATGATCCAGTTAAAGAATGAGCAGAAGACATGAATAGACATTTTTCCAAAAAAGACACACAAATAGCCAAAAGCACATGAAAAGATGCTGAACATCACTGATCATCAGGGAAATACAAATCAAAACTATAATGAGATATCAGCTTACACCCATTAGAATGGCTAAGATTAACATAGGAAAAAACAGATGTTGATGAGGATATGGGCAAAGGGGAACCCTCTTACATTGTTGGTGGAAATTCAAACTGGTGCAGCCACTCTGGTAAAACAGTATGGAGATTCTTCAAAAAGTTAAAAATAGAACCACTCTCTGACCAGCAATTACATATTAGGTTTTTACCAAAAACCTACTAAAATACTGATTTGAAGGGACATATGTACCCTGATGGTTATAGCAGCATTATCAGCAATAGTCAAGTTATGTAAAAAGCCCATATATCCATTGAGTGATGAATGGATAAAGAAGATGTGGTATATAAATACAAAGTAATATTACTCTACCATCAAAAAGAATGAAATCTTGCCATTTGCAGCAATGTGGATAGAGGAAGAGTATACTGTACTATGTGAAATAAGTCAGTCAGAGAAAGGCAAATACCATATGATTTTTCAGAAATGTAGAATTTAATAAACAAAACAGATGAACAAATGGCAAGAGAGAAAAAAGGAAAACAAACCACAGGAGACTCTTAATTACAGAGAAAAAACCTGAAGGTTGATGGGGGGAGGTGGGCAGGAAATGGGATAAATGGGTGATGGCTATTAGGGAGAGCACTTGTTTTGAACACTGGGTGTTATATCTAAGTGACGAATCACTAAAATCTATTCTTGAGTTCAATATTACAGTATAAGTTAACTAGAATTTAAATAAAAACATGAAACAACCACTACGAAAAGAAATCCTATGAAATCTGGAGTCATATTAATATCAGACAAAGTAGATTTCAAGGCAAAGAATATTATCAAAGATAAAGAGATGTAGTTCATAATGATAAAGGGATCAATCAATTCACGAGGAAGACAAAACATTACTAAATAAGTAAAGGTAGAAGACTTGAAAAACGCTGATAACCACTTAAGTGGCATTTATAAAACACCACATCCCAAAAAGCAAAATGTACAATAATATAAATTCAAGTGTGTATGGAATAATCATCAAGATATGTAATATGTTCAACAATTATAAAGTCTTAATAAATTACTAAGGAATGCAATGAAACAGAGTTTGTTTTCTGATCCCAAAGTAATTAAATTAGAAATCAACAACAGAAATATATGAAGAAAATCCCTAAATATTTAGATATTAAAAAAAATCTTAAAAGAATCTATAGTTTAGAGAAGAAATCACAAGAGAATTAGTTAAAGTTTGATCTGAGTGAAAATGAAAACCCAACATATCAAAATTTTTGGAATATAGCTGAAGCAGTATTTATAGGGATAATACATCATGACTAATTGGGTTTATCCCAGGAAAAGAAACTTGTTTTGACATTTTAAAATAATTATATTTCACTGTAATAACAGAATAATGAAAAAAATTATCCTTATGGATGCAGAAAGTGAATTTGACAAAATTCAACACCTGTTCTGGTAAGAACTTCCAGCCAGTTAGGAATAGGAAGAAACTTCCTCTACCTGGTCTCTACAGAAACAAAACGAAACAAAATAAAAACACTGCTGAGAGAAATTAAAGAAGACTTAAATAAAATGAGCCATATATCATGTATATGTTCTGCAAATCTGAGTAGTTTAAACATGTCAATTGCTGGGGGACCTGGATGATTCAGTTGGCTGGGCATCAACTCTTGGTTTCAGGTCAGGGCATGGTCTCAGGGTCATGGGCTCCAGGCCCCATGTCAGGCTCTGTGCTTAGCCCTGAATCTGCTTGTCCCTCTCCCTCTGCTTCTGCTCCTGCCCCCCACCCTGCTCAAGCCCATGTGTTTTCTTTAAAATAAATGAATAAGTAAAATCTTTGAAAAAAATTAATGTCAATCCTTTTCAAGCTGATCTATAGATTTCATACAATCCCCAAAAAATTCCCATCAAGTTTTATTGAGAAATTGATAATTGATTCTAAAATTAATATGGAAATGCAAAGGTATTACATTAACCAAAACAATTTTGAAAATGCGTAATATTTGGTGAACTGACACTGTCTGGTTTGAAAACTTAATCTAAAGTTATCTTTTTAAAGATGATTATGTATAGATCATATTGATCCAGGAAACCCGAGTCCAGAAATAAACCAGACATATATGGTGGATTGATTTTTAACAAGATATTAAGATAATTCAGTAAGGGAGTGAATAATCTTTTCAGTAAGTTAATGGTGCTGAATTAACTAAATATAAATTCAGAAAAAAAATGAACCTTGGCCTTTACCTCACATCATATACAACTAAATTCAAAATGGATCATAGGATTTAGTGAAAAGGCTGAGTAAAAATCATCTAAATGAAATCATGGGAAAAATCATTGTGACTTGGAGATAGGCAAAAATTTCTTAGAGGGCATAAAAGTGCTAACTAGGAAATTTTGAAAAAGATGAGTTGGATTTCATGAAAATTAAAAGTTATCTTCTTTGAAATATAATATTATGAAAATTAAAAGACAAACTCTAGACTGGGAGAAAAGATTCTCTCTATATAATTAACAAAGAACTAGTATCTATAAGATATAAAACAATAATAACAACAAAAAAAACCTCTCCCATAACTAAATGTTAAGAAGAAAAACAGCTCAATACAATTTGGGAGAAATATTTGAATGGAAACTTCACCAAATTCAATAAAATTTGGGAGAAATATTTGAACAGAAGCTTCACCAAAGAAACTTCACTAAAGTTGCCATTCATGGCAACTAAGCACATGGAAAGATTCTCAACATAATCATTAAGGAACTGCAGATGATAAATAACTACCATGTCATACCACCTCACATGCACTTACAAATGTTAGTGAAGATGGGGGCAACCAGGAATCTTATGTATCGGTGGCAGGAGTATAAAATGGTATAACCACTTTGGATTTCAATCTGATAGTTTCTTGTAAAGTTAAATATATGCCTACCATGTAATCCAGCCATTCTACATCTAGGTATTTATTTACACAACAGAAATGAAATCACAGGTCTATAAAATGACTTGTAGTTAAATTTTAATGGCAACTTTATTCATAATGGCCCACAGCTTGAAATCACCCAAATAACCTTCAACAGGTGAATAGATAGATATATTGTGGTATATCTATACAATGGAATGCTACTTATTAATAAAAAGGAACAAACTCTTGATTCACACAAAATTGGATAAATCTCAGAAACACGCTGAATGAAAGAATCCAGACAGAAAATAAAATTATGATTTCATTTATGTGAAGTTCTGGAACAGCCAAACAATTCTTTAATGAGGGAAATCTCATCAGTGGTTGCTTAGACCTAGTGACTTGGATGGGGGCGGGGAAAGGATAAGATTTTTTTGTGTGTGTGAGGGACAATGATGTAAAGAGTTTTGATAGTTGTAATGGTTAAATAAGTATATACATGTCAAAATTTGTAGAATTATGCAATTAAAATGAGTGCTTTTAACTTTGCATAAATTATACTAAAACAGGTTGATTTAGAAAGAAGAAAAACCATGCAGTGGCAAAGCAGAAATTACTGCTCTGTTTTCAGACTGTACCTATCCTCTTGCAGTTTTGGCAAAGGCCTCCTAGGGTTCAGGTTCCTGATTTCTTACCCTCGGGCTGAGCATCTTTAAAAAGGGGACACTCACAAGAGGAAAATCTGAGGCTTTTCTATGGTTATTGAGAATATATATATATATATATATATATATATATATATATATATAATATGTTGTATATATTATGGAAATGGTTATGAAAGGAAAATTTTTTAAAGATTTTATTTATTTATTTGAGAGAGAGAGAGAGAGGCAGAGACACAGGCAGAGGGAGAAGCAGGCTCCATGCAGGGAGCCTGATGTGGGACTCAATCCTGGGTCTCCAGGATCACACCCTGGACCAAAGGCAGGCGCTCAACCACTGAGCCACCAAGGTATCCCCCTAAAAAAGGAAACTAAGATGATTTTATATAGAAATAATCTATCAAGAAATTATCCACAACTCAACATCTATTAGAATTGCAAAAATCCAAAATCTGATAAAACCAAATGCTACTGATTATGTGGAATAATAGTACCTATCATTCATTGCTAGTGGAAATTCAAAAAGGTATAGTCACATTGAAAGATAGTTTTGCTGTTTCTTACAAAACTAAACACACTCTTACAATGATCCAGGAATCATATTCCTTGGTATTTACTCAAATGTGTTGCAAATTTTTATCTACTCAAAAGTGTGCACACAAATTTATATCAACTTTATTAATAATGTCTAAAACTTAGAAGCAACCAAGGTGTCCTTCATTAGGTGAGTGGATAAACTTTACGAAATTCAGAATATTATTCAGTGCTAAAAAAAGAAATGAGCTGTGAGCAATTAAAAGACATGGAGGAAACTTAAATGCATATAATAGCACTTGGTCTTAGACTAAGAGTAGATGCAAAACTTGCGTCTTGACCAGCTCTTCTCTCTTTTTTTTTCTATAATTTTTGCTATTTAGTTATAAAAACTATTAAAACGACTACATTGACCATATTTTAATTGATTTGTTAGCACCCACCCTGGGAATACTGCATCTTCCCTGAGATTTTCATCTTTAAAATGATCAATATTTTTTCAAGTTTTATTTAAATTCCAGTTAGTTAATATACAATGTAATATTAGTTTCAGATGTATAATTTAGTGATTCAACACTTCCGTCTGATACCCAGTTCCCATTACAAGAGTTCATCACCTGTTTAACCACCTTCCCATCCACCTCCTCTCTGGTAATCATCAATATTATAGTGAAGAGCCTGTTTCTTGGTTTTCCTCTTTTTCCTCCACCCCATGTTCATTTGTTTTATATCTTAAATTTTATATGTGAGTGAAATCACATGGTATTTGTCTTTCTCTGACTGACTTATTTCATTTAGCATAATAGTCTCTAGCTCCACCCAAATGGTTGTAAATGGCAAGATTTCATCCTTTCTGATGGCTGAGTAATATTCCGTGGAGTATATATATAATGTTTTCTTTATCTATTCATCAGTCGATGGGATGGACATTTGGGCTTTTCCATATTTTGCTATTGTTGATAATGCTGCTATAAACTTCAAGGTGCATGTATCCCTTTGAATCATAAAATAATGAATATTATTTCTTTTATTCTATGCAAATGTTAGGTATTTCGAAAAGCAAATGCGAGCATCTCTTACTGCATATGACTGAGTTCCCTGTTTTGTATTAGATATACATTTTGCTTTTTTCCCCAAAAAAATTTTGGTTTCATTAACATTTTAGAAATATGTTTGAACATTTTATAACTTCATAAGTGATAACAAATTCTCAGTACCACACTTTCTTTTTTTAAAGTTTTAATTTTAATTCTAGTTATGTAACATACAGCGTTATATTAGTTTCAGGGGCACAATGAAGTGATTCAACAATCCCTTACATCACCTGTTGTTCATCACAAGTGCACTCCTTAATCCCCATCACCTAATTAACCCATCCCCTGACTCCCTCCCTTCTGGTAACCATCAGTTTGTTGTCATTAATTAAGAGTTTCTTGATTTGTCCCTTTTTTTCTACTTTTTCTCATTTATTTTGTTTCATAAATTCCACATATGAGTGAAATATCCAATTTGTGATTCTCTGAATTATTTTGCTCAATTATACTCTCTAGTTCTATTCATATCTTTGCAAATGACAAGAGTTCATTTTATGGCTGAATAATAATCCATTGTGTATCACCTATTCTTCTTTTTAATATTTTACTTATTTATTCATGAGAGACACAGAGAGAGAGAGAGAGAGAGAGAGAGAGAGAGGCAGAGACACAGACAGAGGGAGAAGCAGGCTCCATGCAGGGAGCCTGATGTGGGACTCGATCCTGGGACTCCAGGATCACATCCTGGGCCCAAGGCAGACGCTCAATGGCTGAGCCACTCAGGCATCCCATGTATCACTTATTCTTTACCCATTCATCTATTGAGGGACATTTGGGCTGCTTCTATAGTTTAAGTATTGTAAATAATGCTGTGATAAACATAGGGTGCATGTACCCCTTTCACTTACTGTTTTTAATATTCTTTGGGTAAATATCCAGGGGTGTGATACCTGGATCATAGGATAGTTCCATTTTTAAATTATTGAGGAAAACTCCATACTGTTTTCCACAGTGACTGTACCAGAGTGCATTCCTACCAACAGAGCAAGGGGGTTTCCCCTTCTCCACATCCTTGCCAACACCTGTAGTTTCTTGTGTTGTTAATTTTAGCCATTTTGACAGATGTGAGGTGATATCTCATTGTAGTTTTGATTTGTATTTCCCTAATAATCAGTGATGTTGAGCATCTTTTCACGTGTCTGTTGGCCACCTGTATGTTGTCTTTGGAAATATGTCTATTCATGTCCTCTGCCCATTTAATTGCATTATTCATTTTGTGGGTGTTAAGTTTTGTAAGTTCTTTGTAGGTTTGGGATACTAACCCCTTTTCAGATATGTCATTTTCAAATATCTTCTCCCATTCCATAGATTGCCTTTTAGATTTGTTGATTATTTCCTTCTCTGTGAAGTGGCTTTTTATTTTGATGAAGTCCTGATAGTTTATTTTTACTTTTATTCCCCTGGCTTCAGGAGACACATCTAGTAACAAGTCGATATGGATGATGTCAAAGACTAGCTATTACTTGTATTCTCCTCTAGGATTTCTATGGTTTCAGGTCTCTCATTAAGGTCTTTAATCCATTTCAAATTTACTTTTGTGTATGGTGTAAGAAAATGGTCCAATTTCATTCTTTTGCATGTTGCTGTCCAGGTTTCCTAATACCCTATGTCGAAGAAACTGTCCTTTTCCCATTGGATATTCTTTCCTGCATTGTGGATGATTAATCGAATTTAGAGTTGTAGGTTTACTTCTGGGTTTTCTGTTCTGTTCTATTGATGTTTGTGTTTAGTTTTGTATCAGTACCATACTGTTTTGATTATTATGACTTTATAATTTGAAGTCCGAAATTGTGATGCCTCTAGCTTTGCTTTTTTTTTTTTTTTTTACAAGATTGCTTTGGTTATTCAGAATCTTTTGTTGTTCTATACAAATTTTAGGATTGTTTGTTCTAGCTCTGAAAAATGCTGTTGGTATTTTTTTAATAATAAATTTATTTTTTATTGGTGTTCAATTTGCCAACATACAGAATAACACCCAGTGCTCATCCCATCAAGTGCCCCCTCAGTGCCCGCCACCCAGTCACCCCCACCCCCCCCCCTCCTCCCCTTCCACCACCCCTAATTCGTTTCCCAGAGTTAGGAGTCTTCCATGTTCTGTCTCCCTTTCTGATATTTCCCACTTATTTTTTCTCCTTTCCCCTTTATTCCCTTTCTCTATTATTTATATTCCCCAAATGAATGAGACCATATAATGTTTGTCCTTTTCCGATTGACTGATTTCACTCAGCATAATACCCTCCAGTTCCATCCACGTCGGAGCAAATGGTGGGTATTTGTCATGCTGTTGGTATTTTGACAGGGATTGCATTATATGTATATATAGCTTTGGGTAGTATAGACATTTTAACAATATTCGCTCTTCCAATCCATGAGGATGGAAAGTCTTTCCATTTACTTGTGTCATCTTGAGTTTCTTACAACATTGTTTTATAGTTTTCAGAGTACATGTCATTCAATTCTTTGGTTAGGTTTATTCCTGGGTATCTTACATTTTTTGGTGCAGTTGCAAATGCGATTGATTCCTTGATTTCTCTTTCCGCTGCTTCATTATTGGTATGTAGAAATGGAACAGATTTATGTATATTGATTTTGTATCCTGCTACTTTACTGAATTTATCAGTTCTAGTAGTTTTCTGGTGGAGTCTTTAGGGTTTTCTATATAGAATATCATGTCACCTGCAAATAGTGAAAGTTTTACTTCTTTTTTGCCTATTTAGATACCTTTTCTTTCTGTAGTCTGGTTGCTGTGGCTAGGACTTCCAGTACAGTATTAAATAATAGTGGTAACAGTAGGCATCCCTTCCCTGTTCCTGATTGTAGAGGTAAAGCTCTCAGTTTTTCCTGAGTGATGATGATATTAGCTATGGGTTTTACATATATGACCTTTAATATGTTGAGGGTGTTCCCTCTAAACCTACATTGTTGAAGGTTTTTATTGTGAATGTATATTATACTTTGTCAAGTGCTTTTTTTTTTGCATCTATTGAAATGATCATATGGTTCCTATCCTTTCTTTTATTAACGTGGTATATCATTTTGATTGTTTTGTGAATACTGAAGCACCCTTGTGGTTCAGAAATAAATCCCACTTGATCATGGTGAATCAGATTTTTAATGTATTGTTGGATTCAGTTTGCTAGTATTTTATTGAGAATTTTTGTATCTATGTTCAAAACGGATATTAGTCTGTAGTCCTCTTTTTTAGTGGAGTCTTTAACTGCCTTAGGTATCAGAGTAATGCTGGCCTCATTGAATGAATTTGTAAATTTTCCTACCTTTTCTCCTTTTTGGAATAGTTTGAGAAAAACGGGTATTAACTCCTCTTTAAATGTTTAGGAGAAATCCCCTGTGATGCCATCTGGCCCTGGAGTTTTGTTTGTTGGGAGATTTTTTAAATTAGTGATTCAGTTTCTTTGCTGGTTATCCGTCTGTTCAAGTTTTCTATTTTTTTTCTGTTTCAGTTTTGTAGTTTATATGTTTCTAGGAATTTATGCATTTCTTTCAGGTTGTCCAGTTTGTTGGCATATAGGTTTTCATAATATTCTCTTTTTTTCATAATATTCTCTTTCTTGAAAAATGTTTTATTTATTTTTTTCATGAGAGGCACACACAGAGAGAGGCAGAGACATAGGCAGAGGGAGAAGCAGGCCCCCCCACAGGGAGTCTGATGCTGGACTCAACCCAGGACCCCGAGGTCATTATCTGAGCCAAAGGCAGATGCTCAACCACTGAGCTACCCAGGTGCCCCCCAAATATTCTCTTAAAATTGTATTTCTTTGGTGTTCATTGTTGATTTTCCTCTCCTATTTGTGATTTATTGATTTAATTCTTTTCTCTTTTCTTTTTCTTAAGTTGGGCTAGAGATTTACCAATTTTATTGATCTCAAAGAACCAGCTCCTGGTTTCCTTGATTTGTTCCATTGTTTTTGTTTGTTTCTATATCATTTGTTTCTGTTCTAATGTTTACTATTTCTTCCCTTTGCTGAGGTTAGGCCTTAGTTTTTTTTCTTTTTTTCTACCTCCTTTAGGTCTAAGGTGAGGTTGTTTCTTTGAGATTTTTCTTGCATCTTTAAGTAGGTATGTATTCTATTTATTTCTCTATTAGGACTGCTTTTGCTGCTTCCCAAAGGTTTTGGATGATTGTGTTTTCATTTTTATTTGTCTTCATGTATTTTTAAATTTCTTCTTTGATTTCTTAGTTGATCCATTCATTGTTTAGTAGCTCATTATTTAGCCTCTATGTATTCGTGGTCTTTCCAAATATTTTCTTGTGGTTGACTTCTAGTTTTATAGCATTGTGATCAGAAAAGGTGAATGGTATGATTTCAACCTTTTTGTATTTGTTGAGGACTGTTTTGTGACCTAATATGTGATCTATTCTTGAGAAAGTTCCATGTGTATCAAGTGATAAGAATCAAAACAGTATTTTTGTATCCTTTGAGTAAATATCTAGTAGTGCAATTGCTGGGTCATAGGGTAGCTCTATTTTTAAATTCACAAGAAAATTCCATATTTTTTTCCAGAGTGGCTGCACCAGCTTGCATTCAAACCAACAACAACAAACCAAGTGTAAGAAGGTTCCCCTTCCTCCACAGCCTCACCAATATTTGTTGTTTCCTGACTTATTAATTCTAGCCATTCTGACTTTTGTGAGGTGGTGTCTCCTTGTGGTTTTACTTTGTATTTCCCTGATGACAGATGATGTTGAGCATTTTTTTCATATGTCTATTGGCCGTTTGGATGACTTCTTTGGAAAGTTGTAGATTCATGTCTTTTTCCCATTTTTGGACTGGACTGTTTGTTTTTTGGGTGTTGAGTTTGGTATGTTCTTTATATATTTTGGATACTAGCTCTTTATCTGATATGTCAATTGTGAACATATACTCCTATTCTGAAGGTTGCCTTTTAGTTTTGTTGACTGTTTCCTTTGCTGTGCAGAAGATTTTGTCTTGTGGAAGTCCCAATAATTCATTTTTGCTTTTGTTTCCCTTGTCTTTAGAGACATGTCTAGAAAGAAGTTGCTGTGGCCAAGGTTGAAGAGGTGGCTGCCTGTATTCTCCTCTAGGATTTTGATGGTTTCCTATCTCACATCTAAGTCTTTCATCCATTTTGAGTTTCTCTTTGTGTTTGGTGTAAGCAAATGGCCCGTTTCATTCTTTTGCATGTGGCTGTCCAATTCTCGCAACACCACTTATTGAAGAGGCTGTCATTTTTCCATTGGATATTCTTCCCTGCTTTGTCAAAGATGAGTCGACTATAGAACTGAGAGTACATTTCTGGGTTCTCTATTCTGTTCCATTGATCTATGTGTCTGTTTTTGGGCCAGTACCATACTGTTTTGATGATTACAGCTTTGTAACATAGCTGAAAGTCAGGCATTGTGATGCCCCAAGCTTTGGTTTTCTTTCCCACATTCCTCTGGCTATTTGAGGTCTTTTTGGTTCCATACAAATCTTAGGATTATTTGTTCCAGCTCTGTGAAAAATGGTATTTTGATAGGGATTGCATTTAATGTGCCGATTGTTCTGGGTATTGTAGATATTTTCATATTTATTCTTCCAATCCATGAGCATGGAATGTTTTTCCAACTATTTGTGTATTCCTCAATTTCTTTCATTAGTGTTCTGTAGTTTTTAGAGTACAGATCCTTTACCTCTTACCTCTTTGGTTAGGCTTATTCCTAGTTATCTTATGGTTTTGGGTACAACTGTAAATGGGATCAATCCCTTAATTTCTCTTTCTTCAGTCTCATTGTCAGTGTATAGGAACCCAACTGATTTCTGTGCATTAATTTTGTATACTGACATGATGCTGAATTCCTGTATGAGTTCTAGCAATTTTGGGGTGGAGTCTTTTGGGTTTTACACATAAAGTTCATGTCATCTATGAAGAACAAGAGTTTGACTTCTTCTTTGACAATTTGAATACCTTTTAATTATTTTTGTTGTCTAATTGCTGATGCTAGAACTTCTAGTACTATGTTGAACAATAGTGGTGAGAGTGGTCATCCCTGTCATTTTCCTAACCTTAGGGGAAAAGCTCTCAGTTTTCCCCATTGAGAATGATATTCACTGTGGGCTTTTCATAGATGGCTTTTATAATGTTGAGGTATATTCCCTCTATCTCTACACTGTGGAGAGTTTTAATCAAGAAAGAATGCTGGATTTTGTCAAATGGTTTCTATGCATCAATTGAGAGGATCATATGGTTCTTGTCCTTTCTTTTATTAATATGATGTATCATATAGATTTGCAAATGTTGAACCGCCTTAGTGTCCCAGGAGTAAATCCCACTTGGTGGTGGTGAATAATCCTTTTAAAGTACTGTCGGATTCTATTGACTAGTAACTTGGTGAGACTTTTTCCACCCAGAATTGCAGACCAGGGGTATTGGTCTGTAATTCTCCTTTTTTGGTGGGGTCTTTTGTTTTGGGATCAAGGTAATGCTAGCCTCATAGAATGACTCTTGAAGTTTTCCTTCCATTTCTATTTTTTGAAACAGCTTTATCTCTCTTTCTATTGTGAATGGTAGCCTTACTGGGTAGACTATTCTTGGCTGCAGATTTTTTCCATTCAGGACATTGAATGTATCAAACCAATCCCTTATGGCTTGGTACATTTCTGTTGAGAAATCTGCAGCTAGCCTTATGTGTCTTCCCTTATAAGTTATGGACTTCTTTTGTCTTGCTGCTTTTAAGTTGTTTTTCTTTGTCTCTACATTTTGCAAATTTAATGACAATACATCTTGGTGTTGACTTGCTTTTGTTGACTTTTATCAACAGGAGTTATCTGCCTCCTGGATCTGGATGTCTGTTTCCTTCCCCAGATTAGGGAAGTTTTCAGGTATTATTACTTCAAATAATACCTTAATCTCTCTTCTTCTTCCTATGACATGAATGTTATTATGTTTTATGGAGTCACTGAGTTCCCTAACTCTGTTCTCACATTGCATAATCCTTCTGTCCCTCTTTCATTCAGGTCCATTATTTTCCATTATTTTGTCCTCTAGCTCACTAATTTGTTCCTCGGCTTCTTCCATCCTGCAGTTCATTCCATCAAACCTATTTTGAACCTTGTTTATTGCATTCTGCATCTCTGGTTGATGTTTTTAACTCTCTTGTCTCTGTGGTAAAGGTCTCACTGATGTCTTCTTTTCTCAAGCTCAGTGAGTAACGTTATGATTGCTGCTTTACATTCTCCATTTGGCATGTTACTTATATCTGTTTTGCTTAGATCTCTGGCTGTGACAGTTTCTTGATCCACTTGTGATAAATCCCTCTGTCTTGGCATTTTTGTCTAAGTCTCTGTCTTCTTCTCTGTGTTAGAAAAGCCAGTATGTCTACTGCTCTTGAAAGTAATGGCCTTTGGAAGAAGAAGTCATGTAGTGCCCAGGGCCTGGTGCTTCAGGGAGTGTCTCCAGTGTGTGCTGTGTATGCTCTGCTGTTGTGTTTTGGCTGCTCTATCCTCCAGGCCAGTCATCTGCAGCAGCTTTCCTTGCCTGCAGTGGGCAGTGTTTATTCCATGGCCTGAATGTGGTGAGTTTTAATGAGGCATTCTCTGGTCTGCTCCTGAAATGAGATCTGACACCAAGTCCATCAGAACCAAGGCCCTGCAGAACTCTCTGGTCAGGAAATGTGGTGTGGGTAGGGGTTTGTGCTGGTCTTCTAGGGTGAGGGACCCACTGTGCTTGGATTGAGGCAAGTTTGACTGAGAAGGGCAGTCCCGCCAGAGGGCAGGGGTGGGTGGTGAGATCTGGTGTAAGCAAGTTAGACAGCCAGTGTCACTGTTGTGCTGCTTCCCACAGGTGGCTCTGTGTTTATGCTGATGGGCAGGTGAGGGAAGTGGTGGCAGCCAGCTCTTTTGTTCCCACAGAGGCTTCTCTGTGAACACTGCCTCTGAGAAGAGGAAATAATCTATGCCCTGTGCGCCCCAGGCATTCTCCTCAGATGGCTGTTTCCAAGAGGTCTGCCTCAGGATTGTCTGGCTGCCTTCTCTCCAGGAGCAGGGCAGTGCCCTCCAGGCTCTATCCCAGCAAAGCCTTCTGACCTTTAGAACTGTAGGCTTTAAGCCCTGCTGGTTGTAAGAACTCATGAAATTCAGCCCCTCTCATTTTCCAAGCCAGTGGCTTTGGGAAAACATTTTCCTTGTGCATTCCCCTGTGTGTGAGCCCAGAGTCCTCCTACTCTGCTGCCATCTTACTCTCCTCCCCCATAGACTTCTTTATCCAAAACGACAGAGGTGCTAATTATCACTACCATGCCAATCATATTACAATATTTGAATGTATGAAATCAACATGTTGTACACCTGAAATTTATGCAATATTATAGGTGAAATATATTTTTTAAAATATTAAAGTAAATGCAATTTTTAAAAAATATTAGGAAAAATCAGAGACGATGACTTTCTTTTCAAGAAATTAAAAAAGAAATTCAAATCTGGAGGCTCTTTGAAATCCATAGATCAAAATCCCAGAAGAATATAGGGCTAGTTAAATATGTGACATACATATACATCTATTGCCTAAGGATGATTTATATTATGATGATTATGAAAAGTAAAATAGATTATTTGTATTTAGTTTTTACATCAAAAGCTGCTCCATAAGTTAGATTGGCTGTCTTTCAGATTCCTGCTAAGACACCAATTAGTTGTGTATCTGTAGGGAATTTGGCCATTTTTTCTTTCACCACCTTCTGGGACTGCTATAATACATATATATTATGATATTTGCTGGAGTCACTGAATTCCATAAATTTATTCTTGTTTTGCATAATTCTTTTCTTTCTTTTACTCAGCTTGGTTACTCTCCATTACTCTGTCTTTTGCTTCACTAATTAATTCCTCTTCTTTTTCTATCATGTTGTTCATTCTATCCAGTGAGTATCCTTATGATGATAGCTTTGAATTTTCTATCAGGTATTTTACTTATTTCTGTTTTGTTTAGATATCTGGGGTTAGCTTTGTCATGTTGTTTCATTTGGGATAAATGTCTCTGTCTCCTTTGTGTCTGATTCTGTGTGTTAAGAAAGTCAGCTTTGTCTTCTGCTCTTGAAAGTAGTGATTGTATGAAGAGGAGGTCCTGGAGTTCCCTACAGTGCATTGTCCCCTGTTCATGAGATCCTGGGACTTCAGGAGAGTTTCCTATGCGTGGTGCTTAGAGTTTGCTCTTTTGTCTAAGTCACTTTTCTTTTCTCAGTGCAGTTGTCTGCCCTAACTCTCTGCCTATTGTGGGCTGTGCTTACTTTCTGTGGTGTAGTGAGACTCAGGTAGGCCAGCTCAGAGGGGTCATGCTCACTGGGGAACCTGGGAGTGGGTCAGTGGTGTTAGCACAATATGTGTTGGATCACTAGTCCTATGCCAGACCCCCTGAGATGCTGTGGTGGCTGGGATCTGTGCACTGGGGTGGCCCTTTATGTGAGGCTGAGTGCAGCACATGATGATGGCTGGGCATTTCTGGGCCCAGTGTGCAAAGGTGGCTGGGGTATGCAGCTGGTCATGGCAGTGCAGCTGGGCCCTGCCTGGTGGCTGTGCACTACATGGCAGCAGGGTTAGACCTGCAATAGCTGTGTGCATCACACAGGTATGTAGGAGTTCCCTGCAGCTTTAACAAAATTTGCCCTCAGCCCAGAATCTAAACTAGCAGCCTTGGAGTGGGCAAGTCCTCAGGAGTAATTGTAGGCATGGTGTACTGCTATCAGGTTAGGCAGCAATTGTCTGTATAGCCCCACCTCCCACAGATGGCTGTGTTTTTGCTGGGGGTCGGAGGAAGAAAATGACACCTGTCAGCTCTCTTGTTTTCAAAGAAGTTCTTCAACATAACTTGAAATCAGTATGAACAGATCTGTATCCATTTGCCTGTGGCCTTATGTAAACTGTTTTTATGTTGCCTCTCTGTGCAGCTGCTGTGTCTTTAAGGGTTGCAACCCAGCTAGTACTTGCCCTTTAGCTAGTCCAGTGCTGAGTCAGCTTTTAAGTCTTCTGGCTCCAAGTCTCATTGGTTTTGCAAACTCATGGAATTCAGACCCTTTGGTTTTGAAAACCAAAGTTATGGGGATTAGACTTCATCATGTGAACTCCTTGGTGTGAGGGCCTATTTCTCTGTCTTCTCTTTGTGTGCAGCTCCATCCGTCCTATGGGCAGCCTTCCTCTGCCTTTCTGACTCTCCTATTGTTTCAGATGCTGCTGCTTCTATATATTTAGTTGTGGAGTATGTGTTCTGCCAGTCTTCAGATTGCTCCCTGTTTTATTGACTTGGATACATAGATTGAGCTCAGTGTCCTTCTACTTCGCCATCTTCTGAACTTCCTCCTCTGTACCATCTGTAGTGACTATGTACTTTTGATCCAAATGAAAAAGTTCCACTTTTTCTTGCTGATAAAAATACTGTACAATGATAAATATTATTCTGTTTCTTGATTATTTACAACTATTTCAGAATAAAACTCATTGTCTTTTTGAAGGAAGGTTTCTAGGTGTTTCTAAGCTTCAGTGTTAATGTTAATATTTTAGGTAATTGTATCAAAGCAGACATTTTAAGTACATTAAAAAGTGAAGACAAATAATTTATGATTTCATGAAAATCTAAGCTAAATTTAAAGACTGCTAATGATTATCTGGAACTAATACATAGTAGAAAGCATGTGGAAACATCTTTACTCTTTAGAAAGCACATATTAATTAAGGAACATCTTTTAAAAAAGGAAATATTGAATGTAATGCAGCAAAATAGAGGCACTCTGCAAACCTGGAATAAAAATTGTAATAATTTATCTTATAAATAGACTTTTTCATAAAAGATTTTATTTATTTATTCATTAGATACACAGAGAAAGAGAGGCAGAGACATAAGCAGAAGCATGCTCCATGCAGGAAGTCCGATGCGGAACTCGATCCCGGGTCTCCAGGATCACGTCCTGGGCTGAAGGCAGATGCTTAACTGCTGAGCCACCTAGGAGTTCTGAATTTATAAATAGACTTAAAAAATTAAATTCTTGGGATCCCTGGGTGGCGCAGCGGTTTGGCGCCTGCCTTTGGCCCAGGGCGCGATCCTGGAGACCCGGGATCGAATCCCACGTCGGGCTCCCGGTGCATGGAGCCTGCTTCTCCCTCTGCCTGTGTCTCTGCCTCTCTCTCTCTCTGTATGACTATCATAAATAAATTTAAAAAAAATTTAAAAAATTAAATTCTTATAAAGCTGGGTGAAAAATCACCATGACTTGAAAGAGAATACATCTTTAAGGAAGTGACCTATTACTCTGATTTTTATCTAATTTTATAATAGTTTTATGGGGGGCAAATGTAAACCATTTAATTGAAACACAAGAATAAAAGAACTCAAGTAATTCAGTTTTGCTCATTTTTATTGTGACTTACATCTTTAGGAATTGTATAATGGAATAAAGCCCATATGTCAAATGAATATAGACAGTAGTGGTATACATTTACAGGCATGCTTATGAAAGAAACCGATAAACAATGCTATAAATGTAAAATGTATATAAGTACTTGGGATATCCAAAATGCTGTACAGATTTATAGAATAAAGCTTATAGTTTCAAAAACCACTTTTGTTCACCAAAGGACATTATCAAGAAAGTGGAAAGACAACCACCAGAATGAGATGAAAAATTTACCAATCATATATATAAAGTTTTAATATCTCGAATATGTAAATAACACAATTCAACAACAAAAAGACAAACAACCCAATTAAAAATGGACCAGGAATTTGATTAGATGTTTCTCCAGAGAAGAGACACAAATAGCCGATAAGCATACATAAAGAAGTTCATTATTATGAGTCATTAGGGAAATGCAAATGAAACCACTGAATATCTCTTCATACCCAATAAAATGGCTGTAATTAAAACAACAGCAACAACCAGATATAGCATGTCTTGGCAAAGATGTGAAGAAATTAGAAGCCTTGTACAATATTTTTGGGAATGTAAAGTCATTTGGCCATTGTGGAAAACAATATAGAAATACTTTTATGTATTTACCTGTGAATTGAAAACACATGTTCACACAAAAATTGTACATGAATGTTATTACCACTATTATTCATAATTGCCAGAAAATGAAAGCAATCCAAATATCCATCAACTGATGGATGGATAAAGAAAATGTGGTCTATTCAGTTATAAAAAGGAATGAAATTTAGTACATGCTACAACATGGATGAACCTTGAAATCATTATAAGTGAGGGAGACCACAGAAAGGGTCACATATTGTTTGATTTATTATATATGAAACATCTAGAATAGGTAGAAACAGAAAGTAGATTGGTGATTGATGAAGGTCTGGGAGTAAGAATAAATGGGGAGTGATTACTTAATGAGTACAGGGTTGCTTTTTGGGGTGATGAAAATGCTTTTGAAATAGAGATTATGGTTGTATAAAATTGAGAATGCACTAAAAGTGACTGAATTGTACATTTAAAAATGGTAATGGTCAATTTTATATTATGTAAATTGTACTGTAATACAAACATTGGGAAGAGTTCATAGGACTCCTTAAATTAGGTAGAAGCATACTTTGGATTTATATTTTAGGTAAAACTCAATAACCTACACTGACTAGATACAAGTAAAATAATGTTTTACTGGTAGAGCTTGTTGATTAAGTGTTTAGAAAACTTGAGTCCTGGATTCATCACTATTGAGCTGTGTGATCTAAGAAAAGTCACTTATCTTCTTTCTCTCTTTGTAGTTTTACCTGTTAGCCTGAAAAGAATTGTAAGGAGCAAATCATCTTCCCTTATGTGAGTGATTTTATGTATGTAGGGAAAGGGGCATTGTGCTTATCACTTGAAAGGATGAGTAATGTAAAAAGCTTCAGAGGCTAGTCCAGAAAATCAATCCAAGATATAGGAAATATAGAAAGCAGCCCTTTCAAGCATAGTGAAGGAAGAAAAGAGGCAAAAGAACATACCTGAACCTGTGTTTCTTTGTATGGGCACTTGGTGTGATTGCTATTAGCTTCAAATGGGAATAGAGAGCACCAAAACTGAAAGAAGAATGAAGTTTGGAGGGTTGATGCACAGAAATGGACTAACCATTCAGATCATCTAAGAAAATATTTTGGGGGCCTTCTTGAGGATTTCTTTAAAGATTACTTCTTCTGAATCTTCATTCACAGCACAAATTCTTTTGAGAGTTAAATGTTAGAATATCTTTTTTCCTTTGTCATTTCAAATGGCATTTTAATGAATTTTCTCAATATTCTTCACTTTGACCTGGCTTAGCCTGGAAAGTGAGGATGAAATCACCCCAAAAGGAATTTATTTATGCATGAGCTCAGCTATAAAGTGGATCACTTATTTTTACCCAACTGCTTTCCTCTCTTTTGTGGAATAATGTTTGAGATAGTGTTTGAAAATTTCTATAAATGTTGTATATGAGCCCAGAGGCTATTTATAACATTGAGTGCATTTACGAATTAAAGAATAAACACCTCCTTTCTTCTGTTTTGAATATCTACAATCTCATTTCCTATTCAAAACTTGTGGAGCATTATACTGTGCTTTCAAATAGCTTCTGGGTCCAGACTCAGAGGTGACTACATTTCAGTGGAGGATGATATGATTAAAGTGTATATTCAGGAGATGTGATCTTATAATCATTTTTTAATACAGAATTTCCAATGAAGTTAATAGGATATGTGTACATGGACTGATTGCAGATTTTGGCTCATTATATACTTTTTGAAGTGATTTAGGATTCTTTGAGATAAAAAGTGGTATATAAATATAATACTCACAAAACTTTTTATTATGGTATCCTTCAAACAAATTGCAGTCTAGACCATTTAGTAAAGATGGGCAATAAAACTTTCATTAAATAATACGAGTAGGAGAAAGATGAAGCAAAATAAGGAAAGGAAATAGAAAGGACAGCCTTGAGCAACATTGTAAAAGAGGTGGAAATATATATATCGACATAACTGTAAATGGTTATTAGCATTATTAATGATACATTAGTTTTGTTGGGTTAGGAATTTATTTTGAAGTTTCTAGTGCCGGGAATCCCTGGGTGGCGCAGCGGTTCGGCGCCTGCCTTTGGCCCAGGGCGCGATCCTGGAGACCTGGGATCGAATCCCACATCGGGCTCCCGGTGCATGGAGCCTGCTTCTCCCTCTGCCTGTGTCTCTCCGCCTCTCTCTCTCTCTCTCTGTGACTATCATAAATAAAAAAAAAAAAGAAATTTCTAGTGCCAAATATTTATATTCTATTTAAGTATATTGTGTGAAAATAATATACAATTTAACCAAAGTAGTATGCTGAGTTATCCAAATTAGTTGATGAAAATATTTTTCTCTGCCTATATAAACCTAGAGAAACCAACCGTGTGGTTTTGCTAAGAAACTTTCCAAGTCTACTTCAAATTGAATTGCACTTTTTAAAATATTTATTTATTTGAGAGAAAGAGAAAGAAGAGGAGCAGAAGGAGAAGGTAGGCAGACTTCCTACCCAGCATGGAGCCCAATGTGGGGCTCTATCATATGAGCCTGAGAGCATGACCCTAGCTGAAATCAAGAGACAGACACTTAACTGAGCCATCAAGGCACCCCTGAATTGCACTTTCAAAGAAAAGTAGATATGCAGGGATATTTTCAAAGGATGAGATTAGTTTAGGCAAACTGGAAAGCATGATAAATTCTATGCCAGATTTCTTTTTGATTTTTCAGAAAAAACATTTGTAATGAAGCAAAGAAACTATGAGATTGGAGCATAATAAACCAAGGTAAAAAGGAAATGCATAATAAGTAACAAATTTTTCAGAAGTAAAAATTAAGTAAACTAAAACTTTAAAACAAAACCAGCATAAATTACCCAAAGGATAGAAAACACTAATTCAAAGGAATACATGCACCCTGATGTGTTTTTTTTTTAAAGATTTTATTTATTTATTCATGAGAGACACAGAAAGAAAGGCAGAGACACAGGCAGAGGGAGAAGCAGGCTCCCTGTAGGGAGCCCAATGTGGTCCTCCATCCTGGAACTCCAGGATCATCACATCATGCCCTGAGCCAAAGGCAGTCACTCAACGGTTGAGCCATGCAGGTGTCCCCACCTTGATTTTTCGAGCAGCAATATGAACAGTAACCAAATTACAGAAAGAGCCCAAATGCCTATTAACTAATGAATGCTTAAAAAAGATGGAACATTACTTAGCCATAAAAGAATGAAATCTTGCCATTTGAGACAACATGGATGAAACTAAAGAGTATTATGCTAAGTGAAATAAGTCAGAGAAAGACAAATACCATATGATTTCATTCATAAGTGGAATTTAGGAAACAAAACAAACACAAGGAGGAAAAAAAGAGGAAAACCAAGGAACAGACACTAGGTGGTAGAGAGCAGACTAATGGCTACTGAAGGAGGTGGGGGGGATGGGTTGAGTGGGTCATGGGGTTTAGGGAGGGCATTTGTGATGAGTGCCAGGTATTGTATGTAGGTAATGAATCACTAGGTTTTACATCTGGAACTAATATTATATGTTAATTAACTGGAATTTAAATAAAAACTTGGAAAGAAAGAAAATAAAAGGAATGAAAGGAAAAACATTCTTCAAGAAAGTACTTTACAATTTTCTAATTAAATTTTTTTTTACTTTTCTGATAAATGAATAGAACATACTGAAGTAACATATATACTATTATAAACTCATCCCATATACACTTTATTTTTTAAAAAATATTTTATTTATTGATTCATGAGAGATAGAGAGAGAGAGAGAGAGAGAGGCAGAAACATAGGCAGAGGAAGAAGCAGGCTCCCTGCAGGGAGCCGGATGTGGGCCTCGAACCCAGAACCCCGGATCATGCCCTGAGCCAAAGACAGATGCTCAACTGCTGAGCCACCCAGGCATCCCCCCATATACACTTTACTTGTATGAATTATTTCACAATGAAAACAATTATGGTTCACATTTATTAACAAAATAGTGTTTCAAAAATAATTTTAGAAAGAAATTAGTATGACATCATGTTAAATTTTCTTATTGCCAATGATTCCATTATTGGAAAGCAATGGAATATTGAGTAATTTTTTTAAAAGATTTTATTTATTTATTCATGAGACACACACACACACACACACACACACACACACACACACAGAGGCAAAGACACAGGCAGAGGGAGAAGCAGGCTCCATGCAAGGAGCCTGATGTGGGACTCGATCCTGGATCTCCAGGATCACACCCTGGGCTGCAGGCGCACCAAACCGCTGCACCACCAGGGCTACCCGGAATATTGAGTAATTTTTGACTCTGCTGCAATATACTCTAAATGAAGACATTTATTATTTATTTATTTATTTATTTATTTATTTATTTATTTGCTATTTGAGACAGGGAGAGAGAGGGAAAGAATCTCAAGCAGAACCTCCCCTGAGCCTGGAGCTTGATGTGCTGCTGGATCTCACTACCCTGAAATCATGACCTGAGCCAAAATCAAAAGTCAGATGCTTAACCAACGGAGCCTTTCAGGTGCCCCAAGACACTTTTTTATTTAAATATGAAATTATTTAGGCTAGATTTGTTATTGACTATTTAACAGGTTCAAAGAGTTTCTTTTTCTAAGGCTACAGACCATTTGCACTTCTACTCAGGGTCTCATTTTCTTCATTTGTGGAGGTTGTATTAATGAGACTCCTTTTGGACTCAGATCTTCTGAAAGAGTGTCTTTAAGATGTATTGGTGATTTAGTCTTATGGAAGATTATCATAAAGTAAAATCTTGTTAGTGTTGTGCTGTATTATTATTGTCTGTGTTTGTGTTCTAATCACATTATACTATTGCTTTCATCAAATCAAACATGAGGAGAAGAAACACAAAATTAACACAAAAATGTGGCAGGCAGTGCATGAATCTTTAACAGCTGCTATCAAATCAGTTGAGCAATGTAAATTTCAGGCTTACTAAGAGCTTACTAAAAGTACACAGAAAGAGAAGGAAAATATTTACTCTTCCTTTTGATATAGGTCATTTCATCTTGGTGACATGATACCCCATATACATCATGTGATAATATTGAAGAAATAAAAGAGAGAAACATCCTTAGCTAATTAACTTGCTTATGGCATAACATAGAACATGACTACTTGAGCCCTTTGGTGATCTTTGTGTTACTTGATTAGGGTTTAGACTTGTACTTGGAGCAAATGACAGAAGACCTTTTCTGAAATAGAAGTGGCACAAGAAAAGCAAAAGTACAATGGGATGTTACAGAGGTAAAACAGCCTAAGTCTAAGCTATGGCTGACATTAGTGCTGCCTTCTCAACTTTCCCAGTGCCTAAAATAATAACTTCCTACAGATAACACACACCTGGGTGTGTCCACTTGTGTGCACATGCATGTGTGGACACACATACACAACACATACCTCTGCTTTGCCCAAGCCTTTAACCAGCTACTTGTGCTTTAGAACAGTTGCTTTGAAACATAAGCATCTGTCTACTTCTGTTGGAACAGGTCTATTTGTAATTACAGAAGCATGGCCTTTGCTGGATGAAATATTCATGTACACTCTATTGCCAAACTGCACTTATGGCATAGTAAACTGCAAATATTAATAATATCATATTAAAGCCAATTTAGCAACATGGTTCATGCCAACTCAAAAAGAAATGTCATTTTATTTTTTTATTTAAAAAAAATTTTTTAACAAATTTATTTTTTATTGGTGTTCAATTTGCCAACATATAGAATAAGACCCAGTGCTCATCCCATCAAGTGCCCCCCTCAGTGCCCGTCACCCAGAGTTAGGAGTCTCTCATGTTCTGTCTCCATCCCTGATGTTTCCCACTCATTTTTTCTTCTTTCCTCTTTATTCCCTTTCACTATTTTTTATATTCCCCGAATGAATGAGACCATATAATGTTTGTCCTTCTCCGATTGACTTATTTCACTCAGCATAATACCCTCCAGTTCCATCCACGACGAAGCAAATGGTGGGTATTTGTCGATTCTAATGGCTGAGTAATATTCCATTGTATACATAGACCACATCTTCTTTATCCATTCATCTTTCGATGGACACCGAGGCTCCTTCCACAGTTTGTCTATTGTGGACATTCCTGCTAGAAACATCAGGGTGCAGGTGTCCTGGCGTTTCATTGCATCTGTATCTTTGGGGTAAATCCTCAGCAGTGCAATTGCTGGGTCGTAGGGCAGATCTATTTTTAACTCTTTGAAAAACCTCCACACAGATTTCCAGAGTGGCTGCACCAGTTCACATTCCCACCAACAGTGAAAGAGGGTTCGTTCCCCTTTCTCCATATCCTCTCCAACATTTGTGGTTTCCTGCCTTGTTAATTTTCCCCATTGTCATTGGTGTGAGGTTGTGTCTCATTGTGGTTTTGATTTGTCTCTGCCTGATGGCAAGTGAGGAAGAGCATTTTCTCATGTGCTTATTGGCCATGTCTGTCTTCCTCTGTGAGATTTCTGTTCATGTCTTTTGCCCATTTCATGATTGGATTGTTTGTCATTTTAAATATTGTTTAAAAGCACTAGTTTAACAACTTTTATAATGTTGGGCCACCACAATGTATTATATACAGTACATTTGGAGACACTAAAATGGAAATAAAAAGAAGTCATATATTTCCCAAGTAATGACAAGGTATTAATAAGGGGTCTCCAGGGGTGCTTGGGTGGCTCAGTTGGATAAACATCTGACTCTTGATTCGGTTCAGGTCATGATGTCAGGGTTGTGAGATCCAGCTCCACATTAGGCTTTTTATCAGCGGGAAGTCTGCTTGAGATTCTCTTCCTCTCCCTCTATCCCTCTTCCCACAGATGCATGCTCTCTCTCTTTCTCTCTAAAATAAATCAATAAATTAAAAAAAAAGGTCTCCATTTCTGAGCAGTCCTAGAACATGGGGGTGATCCAATTCCTTTGAATTGGCTCTCAAGCCCTAGACTGCTTATTGCCTGGTACATCCATACACTGTAGTACCTTGCTGTCACATAAACTACACAAAGATAATAATGAATAATTTGACTGTACAAGGGTGGGGGAATAATGTATTTACCAAAGGATTAATGCCAAGACATGCTCTTCTCCCTATAAAATCCCTTAGTTTATTTCTCTTTCTTACTCAAAGGGGTCAAATCAAAGTGTGTATGTGTACTGAAAGTGTAAAAATACATTATGACCCAGAGTTAAGTGTGGAATTTTGGACTATCTGATGCAATTCTTAGGGATACTTTACCATCCTTTTCTTAATGCATTGTTCCCTCTCCCACTATCACTTAATTCCTTTCCTTTTCCTTTTATTTTCTTCCCTGGGAGGCATTCAAGGCTAGAGAATACAGAAATATCTATTGGGCATTAAGGATTTATAAAGAAATTATAACTTTAAGGCTGCAGTTTGAGTTTTGAATGTGGATAGTAAAATATTTTCCTATCAATTTTTTTCATTAAAATATACTAAAAGGGATTATTTGTGGTCCAAATATTATGGTTTGAAAGGTTACTTAGTTATCTTGTCTCATTTATGGAAACTATGGTTAAGTAGCATTTGCTGACTTTGTTATCTCATGACACTCTAGGGTGAAAATAAAATGAATAGCAAACACATTTTTTGGAAAAAAAATTAAAATTTGTCTTAACAAAACCCAAATAAAATGTTATAATATGGAATATAGTACCAGATGGTCTTTAATATATAGCAGATTGATATAGAAATGTTTTGATCCAATTGCAAGTATGAGAATTATTGTGTTTCAGTATTGACTCAACAGCTTAGGAGCTACTTACAGAAACTGTAGTGTTTAATCAATATAGTGAAATATTCCACTATACAATTCAAATATGTCTTTCAACAAGAATCATATGTAACGCTGCCTTAAATCAGTAAAAGCAAAAGTGAATTGACCTCTACTACCCTGGCACTAATGTGGAAAGACAATGTGATGGAAAAAGAGATGTCATGACTTCGTGAATATAATAGCATACATTTCTTGTAATAAAAAAAGAAAATGCAGAAATAGAGTAGGCATCTATAATTTCTACCTGCATAATTAAACATTTACTATATTCTGAATGGAAAACATTCATTTGAATATGTTATGCAGTTCCTTTAATATAACAGTATAACAGTATAATAATTCTATCTATAAGGATAGAATGGTTAAAAGTATTAGATATCCAAGTTTCTTATTTCTAGCTCTGCCAGTAACTAGCTAACTTACCTTAGTCACATTACCTCTCTGAGTTTCAACTTTATTTCTGAAAAGAATGACTTGGATTTAAACATCTTTAAGGTCCCTTTTACTTCTCTTACATTTAGGATTTTATTCAAATCATTTCAATATTGACAATAACTGGGTATATGAAAATTTAGCATTTAATGATTTACAAATACAGCATTTCTAATTACCATGAATTGATACTTCTAGACAGTAGTAAAAACTGATTTTCTATTTTTCCATGTATTTATAGTATTATTTTGAGGAAAATAAATATTTTAGTTATTACTAGTTGGTATTCACACCTTAATTAGGGAAGAAATATAAAAATCTCAAAATATTTTGCCAAAATTTTAATGTATTAAGAAAAAAATTAGCAGAATAAGTTAATTTGGGATACATGTTCCTGTTGTCAAAAGAAGATATATTACTTTTCTATACTGAAAACATTGTCACAAAATTAATCACTTAAAAAGGCAAACATTTATTATCTCATAATTTTGGTGGTTCAGGAATCCAGGCACAGTTTATCTGAGTTCTTGGCAAAGCAGTAATTAAGGTGTCAGCCAGGGCTGGATTTTCATCTAGGGAATTGACTGAGAAAGTGCTTCCAAGCTTTCTCAGGTTGTTGGCAGAATTTATTTCCTTATGGCTGTAGGACTCACAGCGGCTTACCTCTTCAAAGCCGAAAAGAACAAGACACTAGAGCAATTCTGCTAGCAAGATAGCATTTTATATAACCTAACACAATGATGGGAATTACATCCTATTACCTTTGACATATTTTATTGGTTAAAAGAATGTCACCAGTCCCACCTACACTCAGAGGGAGGGGATTGTACAAAGACATGAATACCAGGAGGCAAGTATCATGGAGGCTACCTAAAGGTTTGTTCATCACAGAAGAAATATGAGGGTGCAAATTCTGCTCCATTCTTTTTCTTTTTCTCTCTATTTTCCTTTCCTTTTCCTCCATCCTCCTCTTCCTTCTCTTCCTTTTTGTCCTTCTCTTTTATCATTTTTTTTAAACTAAAACTGATCATAGTGACTGAATTATGCAGATGCTCTATGCACATGTGAAAGGTCAAGAGCTGTATTACTGATGGTGCACAGCCTCAATTATAGGTAGATACCCTGAGGACAAACAATGGCTTTCCTGCTTTACGGAATACTAGCTACTAATGGATTATGTGATAATTTGTCAAACACTTTTACTCCCGACAACGTAATTATGTGAAAAAACCCCTAATGAAAATCTGTCCCCGAACTTTAACAAGTCAAAGGGTCAAGTGAAGATGGTTTTATTTTGGCAGCTAGTGTAGGATAATTCTCACTCATTTCATGCCCAATGCTAGTATCAATGATTAAACAATCAGTAATTTAAAATATTTTATAATCCTAAAAGACAAATGTTTGCTAGGAATTTAGTGACTAGAGGGAGAAAACATAAGTACAAGGTGAAGCATGTTCACTAAAACAAGATGGAAGAAACTTTTTTCCAGTATCATTCTCTTTCAAATGTTCATGGATTAATGATCCAAATGCTCTTCTGTTTTCTCATATCCTTCTGGCCTCTGGATATTTAATCTTATCAGTACTTCCACTTCTTGGGTAGGCAGGGAGAAGTAAGTAAACCCAAACTCAAACCACCTTTTTGCCACTCCAAGAAAATGGTCCCTAGTTATATTATCTAGACTCTTTAGTTAAATCTTGGAGCATTCCTTCTGATGAGTTCTTAGCATCCGTTTCTTTCTTTTTTTTTAAAATTTATGATAGTCAGAGAGAGAGAGAGAGGCAGAGACACAGGCAGAGGGAGAAGCAGGCTCCATGCACCGGGAGCCTGATGTGGGATTCGATCCCGGGTCTCCAGGATCGCGCCCCGGGCCAAAGGCAGGCGCCAAACCGCTGTGCCACCCAGGGATCCTCTTAGCATCCGTTTCTTTTACAAACTAGTGGTTCTGTGTCACAGTTATTTAGAGTGGGATTATTCAGATTATTTTTTTTTTGATCCAGTGTTGAAGATTCTGATCATCTTTTGTATTTGTGTTGCTTTTATAATTCAACGCTGTTGAAAAACTTTAAACTACATTAAGGTAGGACATTAGCTCTATTTACATTTTAGTGACTTCTGCATAGAATTATTGCTTTACTGACAAGACAATGATGAAAAATGAATGAAGCCTACAGTTCTTTTTGGCAAGGTGAAACTATAAAGAGCATTAACAGAAATTGCTGTGTGATATAGAGGTGTTAATCAAACCAAATGCAGACCTTCTTTGTTGGAGGGGTACATGTGAGACATTATGCACTAAAGGAAATCCAAAGGAGCTGAAGTAATCATTTTATGAAAATAATAAAGAATATTGTTAATTCTTCTAATACATGGAGGCACATGAGCTAAGTGACAGTGCTACCTCATTCACAAAGGTCTTTCAAATGAAAGGAAATGAGACAGGTTTGTTTTTTCTGTTTTCCATAGACCTTTGAAATTCTAAAGGGTATATATTATTTCATATTAATCCAGTATCCTAAAAATTATATTTTCCAGTGAGATTATGCAAGATTATATGATGACATTTTGTCATTCAATAAAGACTTTTTGATCACCAACTATGTACAAGGATCAGGTAATATTTTATTATTTATTTGAGTATTTTCATTAATGAAATAGAGTTGAATGATTCTTCAAAAGTGGGGTTTTAAATAGTGTGCACAATTTTAAAATTCCATTTAAAACACCAGACTTTGGTTTAAGTTTTTTTCTCCCTTCCCTGTCAAATCAACTTATTAGAACATTCCTATAATTTTAAAAAAATATATGCTAGGGGAAAAATTATGTTTTTGTAAACAGAAATATATAATCTTGTTTTCATGAAATAACCTATTCTGTTAAAAAATATTCACAAAGACAATATTATAGACTGCAGTGTTATAATAAAGCCAACTATCTGTTTCCTTTCTCATGCAGGTGTATTTTCCCCCAGTATTCATTCTTGGTCAAATAACAATGATTGTTCAGGTATTGAAGGTAGTAAAAGATTTTTTTTCAGGTAATTAAGCAACTGAATAGAAAGACAGGAAGAGAAAATTATATTTTGTTATCCACAGGTCAAGGGCTCAAATAGTTGAGTGGGAAAGCTGCAGCAAAATAGCATTTTAAAAAATTGTTGCAGGGAATCAGCTTTTAATTCTAGCTTCAATAGTGTACAGTTTAAAGAAATTGGCTAGGGATGCCCAGGTGGCTCAGCGGTGGAGCATCTGCCTTTGGCTCAGGGCATGATCCCAGAGTCTGGGGATTGAGTCTTGCATCGGGTTCCCTGTGAGGAGCCTGCTTCTCCCTCTGCCTATGTCTCTGCCTCTCTCTCTTTCTCATGAATAAATAAATAAAATCTTAAAAAAAAAAGAAACTTGCTAAAATCTTTGAGTAATATAAAGTCTGAACTGTGAATAATTTCTGAAAGAGAATGAAAAATCTATACTTATTATATCAGAAATTTAAGTCTATTGTCCAGTAGAAGCACAAAATAGTGACACATGTGGAAGTACCTATAGTCCACAGACCAGTGAAAAGGGTTTGTCTGGTTTTTGCCTTTTAATGCATAGCATATATGCTTAAATTAATACTCAGAAAACTGTATATGTTCATTATCTGTTATGATTTTGTTCTTTTTATATTTTTGTGGTTTTTATAAAGTTTTGAGTGTGGCATATCAATTTATGTTTTAAGAGGACATTTAGACTGGATGAACTCAAGTGCCATTTTAGTTAAAGTCCTAATGATTGTAAGAATAGCTCCTTAATGGAGCTTGTACCTATTTGGGTGAAACACTTTTAAAAAAGCATTTTATCATTGAATGATTCAGTAACATCTACTTGAAAAATTTAAGTACCCTAGTATTGTCATCTGGAAAATGGGATGATTAATATTGGCTTACCTCTTTAGTTGCCTACGAACAATAACTGATAAAAAATTGTTGTAGGCACTTGATAAAATACTAAGTGCCATACAAATGTTTGGATAGGAAGAACAGCAACAGCAGCACTTTGCATCCTACCAGATGCCCTCACTTTAAGTAAAGCAAGTTTTCTCCTCCAAGCTTCTATGTAATTTATTGCCAAGTGCAAAAAGTATCTCAATTTACCTATGCTAAGTGATGCTGACATTTAACTCATTAGCATGTAGAGTGTTTTGAAAGAGCTTTGATAGCTAAAGAACTAAATATGAAGTTCAGTTCTTTTTTATTATCCAATCCCCCAACTCTTTCACTCTCTTACTTTTAATAAGCAGATATTAGTATTTCTGTGAGCTCTTCAGAAGTGCTAAGGATAAAGAAAAAATAAATCTGTTGGACTTTAAATTCCTTTGGCATTTCCACTTCAGTCTCACTTTGATTTTGATCTTAGATAAAACCAGAGCTTTTAATTTAAAAAAAAATATAACAACTGAAATTTATTTTTCATTTCTAAGGAGTCTTTATCATGACTGATTTAGGAATGTACAATATTCAGGTTTTAGAAGAGATCTCTTAACTAAGTAAAACAGTAAAGTAGAGAGGCTGAGTGATTTAAGAGAAGATTCAGAGGAATTCATTGTCTGAACTGGAGATCCCTCAGGATTTAAAATCTCTTAACCTAAGTATGTACCTAAAAGCTCTCTTAAGTTACCTTTCTTGGAAATCTCGATACTCTCTATAAATTCAACTTCTGTGGAAGAGTTAAGGACCAGTCATCTCCTTATAAAAAATAATGCTTAGGACTGTAAAATACTAAGTTTTGGAGGAGATACCTACATTTTGTCTCCATCCTTCCTGTCAATACAATTTTATGTTACCAAATTTGTCTTCAGTTGTCCCTGCCTTCCTTTCTGTATTCTCCATATTGGATGATGATGATGATGATGATAATTTTAATTTTTATTCTACTTTCTTTTCCTTTATTTTCTCTTCTTACTGTGGATTTTATACTGGTAATATCTTTTGCAACTCATAGCAGTAGATCCCACAATGGGTTAGCATTATTACATGTGTTAGCAGCTAAAATATTTTCTTCTTTTGCAAAAGTTGGTGAGAATTCTCCACCTTTCTTTCCTTTCTATTCTCACTTGGGTCTCCTATTGTCTTGCGTAAAATCTGGTCTTTTTCTCCTGATTTTATATAATAAGGGGACTCAATCACTTTGGTAATGTGTTTCAATGATTGGCCCTTCTATAATATAATGTTTCCTTCTGGAAAAAAATGCACACATAAAAAAGGGAGAATAGGGAGCTATTATGAAGCTACTGGACTATTACTGCCACTACTAGTACTACTTTTAATAAAAATGAGACCAACAGCAGTACTAGTGTTAGTAGTAAGTATCATCTATTGAACCCTGCCATGTTCTATGGATTGTTATGACAACTTCACATACTGCATTTCATTTTTAAAGCCTTACAACTGCAGGTTGATTTAAATGATTTGCAGTGTTATTCAAAGTAAATATGCTTTTAATAAAAAATCAAACTTGAGGATTCATATTGATATCCTATTATTTTCAACTAACATTATTAGTACTCATCCTGGCATAGTTTTGATGAGGTTAAATAAACATGCTGGCTTTTTACTATAGCCTTCCTATCTTCCTTGAGTTCATCAAAGATCAAAACTACCTCATAATGAGATATTTAGTATTTCAATGTGTATTTGAATGGAAATAGGAAATGTTTCTATGTAGCAAATCTTGTTATGCTGATGATTTAGAGTATTAATCAATGAGAATGAAATGTAAGCATTTCAATGTTATTTTTATGTACCTTCTTTGCATATATAAGGATCAAAGAGTAAAAGTGTAAACATGAGAGCACCAGGAATATTTAAAAGGTGAAGGCTGGTGTAGTATTTTATATCATTAACCAAGTGTCACATTGTCAGTTAAATTTACCTTTTTTAAAAGCTTGTTTATGGTTCACTTTGAATAAATACAATAGCTAAAAGGAAAAGAAAAGTTCCAGCTTTCTGATTTGTCAGGTTGAAAAATGATGAGGGCAATCAGAATGGATGGGGGAGTGCATTTTAAGTAGCATATGTTTGGGAGACTGATTATCTGCATTTTTTCAGGTTTGTTTACAGGTAGGTAATGTTATGCATCTGTGCTATTTAAAAGCATTTTTTTGGTTTGGTTTCTAAACTCCTATCAATGGTTATGATTCTAGCAATAATAAGATACAACAAATGCTTTCAAATTGATTACTAGTCCAGAGAGGATTAGATTTGTATTTCCCTGATGGCAAGTGATGCAGAGCATTTTCTCATGTGCTTGTTGGCCATGTCCATGTCTTCCTCTGTGAGATTTCTCTTCATGTCTTTTGCCCATTTCATGATTGGATTGTTTGTTTCTTTGGTGTTGAGTTTAAATAATCACAGTGCCTAAAACTGTAGGAAAGAGTAGGAAGAAGTACCCTATTTGATATGAACAATGTTTCTTTCATAAGGAGGAGTTTCTTCAGAGTCAATAGTTAAACCACATTAACAGACTGAATTTTGAAAACTGAAAATATATTTTTATAAAAATCTCTCATACTTGAATAACTTACTTGCATAGATGATCCCACATTAATTGAAATATGAAGGTATATTACTTTGTCAGGTGTTCTCCATTATTCACCAACTAATTCAAGTTCTTTCTCCCTCTTTCCCATGAATTCATATACCTGGTATATTTAGGATTAAATGTCCCTTATTTGTATAAGTTATGTATTGTTGCATAACAAGTTAACCTCAAACTTGGTGGTTTAAAACAAGACATAATTATTATCCCACAGTTTCTCTGAGTCAGGAATTCGGGAGAAGCTTAGCTGGGTGAGTCTAGTTCAGGGTCTTCCAAGAGTTTATAGCCAAGATGGTAGCCAGGATTGTAGTCATTTGAAGGATTAAGAGGTTGGAGGATTCACTTTCAAGCTCATTCACATGGCTATTGGTAGGAGTCTTCAAGTTCCTCACTGGAAGAAGGCCTCAGTTTCACACTGTCTCTAGGTAAGCAGGTGTCTTCATGACATCGTATCTGGTGTTCTCAAGAATGAGTGATCTGAGAGAGAGAGAGAAAGGGAGAAAGAAAGAGATAAAGATAAGGAAGGAGGGTGGGGATGAGAGAGAGAGAGGGAGAGAATTTAAGTGCTTTTTATGAATAATCTCCAAAATCATGCAGCGTTTTATTTTATTTTAGAAGCTCATTACTATGTCTAAGTCACACTCAAAGGGAGGGAAATTAGATACTGCCTCTTGAAATGAAGAGGATTGAAGATATTGTGGGCATATCTCAAAGCCACCTCATTATTGGTCACTTGTCCCTTTTACTCATTCCTCATAGTCACTAAGAAAGCCACCTGAACAGGTGATTTTATTTCTCTGTGACTTCAATGGCAGCTATGGTTAATAAGTACCTATAGATTATTCCTATAGTCTCTTTAATATCTTTCTATTAATGTATACTTAATTAGCAGTGCTTCCAAGTAGAATTTTTAATATTTTTTCCTGGATGTTCATAGCTACATTCAAATTAGTTGCTTATATCTATTTTCCAGGAAATGTTTTATCCGTTCTGAATTTGGCTTCTATCACGGGTATTGAATATGGCATTTCTTCAGTTCTACCAGTGGGTTTCTGTTTCACTAGCATCTTTTATGGTAACATTATGGATTAGAACTTGATATTGACCAGGAGGCTATAATATATGGCACAAAAGGATAAGTGGAACACTGAACTTAGAGTAATTAGTTTTGTAAATAAATGTTTAATAAAGTTAATGGTAATTATTATTTTATAACAACATAAAAACATACTGTGAATAGTTGTTTGACTTATATATCCTAGAAAAGCTATATAATCATACAGATTTTGTCTAGAAGGAAACATGGGAATGTGTAGTAAAACCTTTTTAATTCATAGATGCAAAGATGGAGTAACTTATTTTCTGGGATAAAGAGCAGATAAATACAGATTTTTAAAAAAGATTTTATTTATTTATTCATGAGAGACAGAGAGAGAGAGAGAGAGGGAGAGACATAGGCTTCTCTTTCTAGAGAAGCAGTCTCCATGCAGGGACCCCAATGTGGGACTCAATCCTGGGACTCTAGGATCACACCCTGGGCCGAAGGCAGGCACTCAACCACTGAGCCACCCAGGTGTCCCAAGTTTTACAGATTATAACAAACATTTTGTGAGATAAGAAGGCAGCAATTTTTAACTAGCTGATAATCTGAATTTCAGATTGTCATCAAGATTTAGAATGAAACCACTAATATTGGCCATATTGGTTTTTTTAGATGGCTATTATTATTTTCAATATGATTGGGGGATTAAATTCTTATTTAACTTATTGCACAAATCATCAATTATATTGAAATATATATATTGAAAGATGACTGCTATGATTGCATTTAAGAGTTATTACAGTAGTTTTGTATCTACTCTCTTTCTTTCCACAGAGATCTTGAGCACTAGGGCAGAGTATAACTTACATATTTTTTTGTATTAGAAAACAAAGGTTCAGTTAAGGGACCTTAGCTTTTGTTCTTACCACTAATCTATGTTTTCCTCTTTGTTCATAATTTATATATAGTATAATTACTGATTTATGCTCTTATTTCTGAAAGGATTTAAAATGGCTTATAAAATTCATAAAGCACAAAAGGGCTGAAAGAAAAAAATAAGGAAGATAAATCAGGGAAAATAAAAATAAACATAAAAAATAAAACAAAACCAGGAGTAATATAAATACAGAGAATTAGTGCCACAATGTCACCACAGCTGCTAGAAATGGGCCAAACATTTACTTCTAAGCTTCCTAACATTTAATGCAAAGGTAGACACATGATTCACACTAAACAGAAGATAAAAATAAGCCAGTTTCATAAAAGAAATACAGTCACTAGTACTAAGACATGAGAATATTTTTCAATGCATTGTTATCGGGAGAGGACTATATAATATGAACAATGTCCTCAATAATAGCTTTACAGTAAATATAGTGAAGCATTTCATAAGATTCTTCTTTATAAGCTTCTTCAAGATAAAACAATAACATCAATAAAGATAATTTTATATGAGTCCTAAATAATGAGATTCAAGTATATTATTCCCTGATGGTCTAGCTTAATCCGAGGATGTACTTTTGGTGGATAGAAATAAATGGTTTGCATAACTTTTAGACAATTCTCTAAAAATCTCTATTTTGTTTAATCATCTTAAAAATAAATATTGATTTGGAATAGGTCTGAGACATATAACATTAAGTGTGGTAATTGCTAAGTGTAGACCCATAAACTTTAGAAATCAATAGGCCATAGAAATGACTTCTTATCAAGTAAAAATGCCTAATGAGAGTTTGAAAAGACCCTTTCATCTTTGCAGAGGTGGGTTGAGAATTGACAAGGTCAGTATGTACTGCTTTGAGTTCAGCTTTGCACACAGAATCACAGATAATCAAAGTCCCAAAATTTGGTGCCATATGCAACAATTCTCATCGGGAAGAAGGAAAGCTCAGTAAATCACCCATAATACATCTAAAATCAAGCAACATAAGTTTCCAATTAGCTTTCTTTTCTTTTTTTTAAAAAGATTTATTTATTTATTTATGACAGACACAGAGAGAAAGAGAGGGCAGAGACATAGGCAGAGGGAGAAGCAGGCTCCATGCAAGGAGCCCAGTGTGGGACTTGATCCCAGGACTCTGGGATCATGCCTTGAGCCGAAGGCAGACCCTCAACCGCTGTCCAAGTAACCCAGGCGTCCCTCCAATTAACTTTCTTATATAAATTGATTGCAAAATATGTAGTAGAAGATCAAAATAAGGTAATTATAAGTTAGTTAAATGTTAGGGGATATTTACTACAGATTAAGACTAATTTTGGAATACTGGAAGCCATTCTCGTAATCATTAGCTAGTAGTGGTCCTGTCTTTTAAGCCTGTATTTCATAAATTTCCAGCCATTTTTTTCCTTTCTAACATATTACCTTACCTCTCTTCCTATATGGCCTACTCCATCAATGACACTCTATTAACATTCTTATTTTTTTAAATCCAGTTTTCCTTATATTTACCATCCTGCTAAACATAACTTTGGCTGAATTTGCCTATCTACTTTTTTTGTAGTCTATAGTGGGATGTTGCATGGTATTAAGAAAAAAATTGTGCAAACTATTTTCAATTTGAGAATACGGTCTTGGAAGGAAGTGGGATAAGGATGGGGTACAAAAGGTATTTAGACCACTGGAAATATTCTCGATCTGTAATCATGTATGTTGATAATTTTAATATTTTTGCTATGTATTTATAATTTAGTTTTCTGTATAGAGGATGTTTTAATCAGTGTTCTCCAGAGAAACAGAACCAAAACATGTGTAAATATATAGAAAGAGTTTTTTTTTTCTAAGTGGCTCATACAATTGGAGAGACTTAGTGAGTCCAAAATCTGATGGGGGAGGCTGGCAGGCTGAAGACCCAGGTTGATGAAGTTGAAGAGTCTGCTGGAAAATTCCCCCTTGCTCAGAAGAAAGCCAGCCTTTTGTTCTATATAGGCCTTCAGTTGATTGGATGAGACCCATCCACATTTATGGAGGGCAAATTGCTTTACTAAAAGTCACTGATTTAAGTGTAAATCTTATTAAAAAATATTCTCTCAGAAAATCCACAATGATACTTGATGAAATATCTGGGCACATTAGTCCAGCCAAGTTGACACAGAGATGGTATATTACACAATAAAGTATTTACATCAGTCACTTACTTTTTCAGAGGGGCCCTCAATCCTACCTGACAATATTTCTACATTTCTCCAGTCAACTTTTTTTCCATTATGTACAACAGCTCTTTCAAATTTTTTAAATCTCTTTAAATCTCCAACCTTCTACAGTTGATCCTCTTGCTTATTTCACAGAGAAAATGAATACCAATAAATTACCTCTCCCCAGCCCCTGCCTCACTGCTACCAAATCAGAATTTGCATTTGGATCCACACCCTTGTTTTCCTCTTTTCTTTTTAGAAGGGAAAGGTATCCTTTCTTCTTTTCAAGGCTAACCATTTTACCTGTAATCTAAGTTCCATCTTTTCTTATCTTTGTAGGAATCTTGCTATATGGTTTATTTACTCTCTTTTATATTGCCAACTTCTCTGTTTCTGTTGACTCATTCCAAGCTTCTATCCTGTCTAGTGGTCCTCACAGACAAAACTTTCCTTCAAGAGGTATTATCCTTGAACGCTTTTGTTGTTGTTGCAGTGAGGTTTCTGTAGATCCCAAGCAACTTTCCATTCTTTTGTTACTTCTTTGCATGTAACTTAATTTGGATGTTGTTGCTTTACTGAACAGTCAATGGTGTTTAGCTTTGCTCATTTTGTTACCCTACAGGTCTTGACAAACCAGGCATTAGGGGCAAGTTCCACCTTTTGGAGGCAGAAGAACCTAGAAGAGTCCAAAGTTAAGCTATTGGATTCAAAATTCTGGTCATTTATTTTTATTTGTGAGAGTTTGGGCAAGTTGCTACCTTGTTAAGCCTCCACTTTTTATGTGAAAATGGAGACACTAAATGTTCCTTCTTCTATAGGATTACTGTAAGAGTTAAATGAGGAAAAAGAAAAATATTTACAGTCTCTGACACAGTAAGTAATGAACATATGCTAATTATTATTTTCCAATATGCATAAGGCCAGTCTAAAATGAACAGTCTTTTGCTAAGCGGTAAGTAGGAGAAAAATATCCATGGGATAATATTTCTTCTTGCTTCTTTGGAGAATTGGTGTGGGAGAGGTTGAGCTCTAATTCAAATAAACAAGTTATCTGCAGCATTTAAGTGATACTTTCATTATACTATAAAGTGTGACTCTTGTGCCACTGATTCATTTTGTGACTCTAGACAACTTTTATTTCTCCTGACCTCATTCTCTTAATTTTCAAAATGATGGAGATGGGTTACATGCTTTCTCTGCTTCATTCTAAAGCTAATATGCTATGCTTCTATAATTCTTTTAAAAGTATATTTTAGTGATAAGTGATTATAACATTTAATTTTTTTCTCACGTTTCCCCTTTAGTAATTCATTATATTATACTCTTCATACATACTATTTTATCATGTTCTATATTTTCCTCCTACTGGGAAACCTTTCTCCTTCCTTGGTATAACCATAATTTTCAATCTATCATTTCATCTAATGTTCTCAACTGTAACATCTAGACTTACTCCTCTTAGTTTGTCATGGTAACATGCAGCTTAACCTCCCTCTCATGCTGTGAGAGTTCAGCCATATTTGATCTATGTTTTCTTGGATTTTGGCTGATAATCCAGAGGAATATCACACTCACTTTTAAGTGTCATAGAAAATAGATTTTAAGCCAAATTATGTACAATTCTAGTGTATTAGAATCCCTGTCTTTCTATATCTCCTTACTATATTCTATTCATCTGTAATATCTAATAGTTGACTTTTCTTGGAGTTATTACTAAAATAAACTGGTAGATGTGTCTTTACTATTTAACTTATAGTGAATACTTATACAGTTTTAACCTGTAAATGACAACTGCAACAAGAAAATAAATTAGTTTTAGAATAATCTTTTAGATGAATAGCTATCAAAAAGGGACAAACTTCAGATCTTACTACCAAAGTATATTAATACTAAATAGCATTGATTCCTTTTCTATAATAACTGAATATGCATGTGTATCATTTATCATGATCAGGGTCACTTTCTATCAGAGACACCCATCTCTCAATTATTTAGTGTTTTATTTTCTTAGGTCTATGAATTCATTGTTTCAATTATCATTTAGTTAAGTTGCATCTTTCACATATTAATAAATCTATTAGGTTGAAAATGCAATCAATATGGTAATCAACTAATGTTGCTTTGGAGTCGCTGCTTTCATGTAAAGCATTTTATTTCTAAAAGGCCCATATTAAAATGCAGATTAATCTTGGAGAAATTATACTTTGGTGATGATGACTGTGGATTGGTCATTTTGATTACCTGCCAGTGATCAAATGGAACATCTGCTGAGGGAAGCAGAGCCATAAAAGTTCTGGCTATGTAACTACCCAAGTGAAAGAGGTAAGAATGGAAACACTGTAGGAAAGGATGCTGGGAATTGAGGAGCATTATAGATGCACCAAGGTCCCAGAAATACAGAGGTGGGATTACTATATGAGCTATACTCAAAGGTTTCGCTAAAACCTTTTTCCAATCTGAATTCACAAGTTTAGAGCAAATGCTCACAACATTGTTTAATACCCTTACTGATGGTCATTTGAAAATCACATCTCATCTGCTCAGATTACCAAACATAAAATGGAGTCCTAAAGTTTTTAAGCTACTCATGAGATTGTTGCATTTTGTTTAGAATGGAAGTTAAAGAGCATGTTAAATCTTAGCTGAAGACAATGAGAACTGAGACCATCATGTTTTAAATATTTTTCTTCACAGATCATGTACTTTTCATTGATGAAGGTGAGAGGGACATTTGGGAATAAATATTTACCTTAAAAATTATACTATTATTTGAACTTTTCTTAATCATGTTATTTATCACTGAGTGGTTAAAATAAAACTGATGAGAGAAATGAGGGAATAAACTAATGTCTGATGTTAGTATATTTACCTCTCTGACAGGCAAAAGCACTTTGAGGAAAGGATTTCGTTTAAAATAAAAATCACCAATGCTAATTATATGCCTTATGATCACTATGCTTGGTTCTATTTTTATTTATTACCTTCAACATAAGATTTTATAATAGTTGTCATTAACTCTTTGCTGATTCACTATTTTTCTCTATTATTCTTCCAAGAATTTGTCTTACAAGAACTTAGCTCAAGGTTCCTCAATCTTAGCACTACTGATATTTTGGGTCAGATTCCTTGTTGTGGGGGACTACTTTGTGCACTGTGGGATGTTTAACAGTGTTCATGGTCTTTACCCACTAATTCTAGTAGTATACCCCCCAAATACCTCCAGATATTGTTGAATGTTTCTTAGGGGGCAAAATTTCTCTCAGTTGAGAACTACTGACTTAGCTGACTAAGCTGACCTCTGACTTAGCTGATCTATCTGAATGACCATCCTAATCCTTTCTTCACTATGATCTCCTCTGCATATTATTTCTTCTGAGTATTTAAATTTACATATTTTTATAACAGTGTTTTTAAATGGAAAGAAATTAGGCTGAATCACATATGGCTTTTTTTTTTCTCTATATAAATCACACCAATTTTAGGCATAGGGAAGACTTCGTTTCTAGCCCCTTCGTAATACATAGTACAGCGCTTTGTGTCAAATAGGACCATCAAAAATGTTGATTGACATTGATAACAGCTAGTCTTGGGGGATGTAGTATTGTTTCACTCTGTTTATTTCAGGGTATTTTACTATTCTATTTATTTAATAAATAAGATTCTTTCTGAAAATGCAGCTCAGGCCACAGTTCTATAAATAACTTTTAGTTTATGGAGTCTTAAAATAGAAATATACCTTACATTGATTTCAAAGTCTCCTCTGAGAAAACCTGTGCCCTACTAGCATAAAAAAAATCATGAATAAATGAAATATCATGGGACAGCCACTAATCAATTTTCAGTCATTTTCATCTTATAAAACTAAACTAAACTAAAATAAAAAATCTTGCTTTGCTTTCTCTATTGATATATCTTGACCTTATCATAGATTCTTCAGCCATTTTAAAAGCTTTCAGTGCAAAGGGCTTGGCTCACCGTCTGGAGAAGAGAAAGCTGACAAGTTAATCAAGCAGACTGATGATGTGGTGGCTACAATAAAAAAGGTCAAAATCATGTATTATGTCTTGAAATGTATCTACTGATTTGATGACAATGTTAAGTTCAAATCTCAAAGGCCATTTAATAGAGTACAATTTTTTTTTTCCTTGGGGCAAAGAAATTTTCACCTCATAAGGTGAAGTATGTGACCTATTTCAGCTGTTGATCAGAAGTCATTTCATTCACTTATTAATTCATTCACTCTTTTGTCCATCCATCCATCCATCCATCCATGCATTTACCTTTCATCCATTCAACATTTATTAGACACTAGCACTAAGCTTGGTACTGGGGAGATTGTGTTATTAAATAAATCATAGTTACTGCCCATGAACAGCATACTGTCCAGATCAATATTTCCCACAACATGCTTAGAGGAATAATGTTCCCATAAGATACTAGTTATTCACTACATAGTAATGTTTTTCTTTCCTGAATTTTCTGGAATAGTTGAAAGAAATCTCAGTTTTCTAATATGTAAACTATTTTTTACCTGAGAAAATCTTAATGTAAAATATTTTAATATTGACCTTGAAAAATGAAAGGGTCTAAAATATATGTTATAAACTATAAAGTTAGGACTCAATTCTGGTGGCATTTTAGCAATTCAGTTGAATATTTTCTCCCTTGCTTATGGCACAAAATTCCCTTAATGTAGCAAGGAAACATGACCTTATAAGACGATCTGAGAAATTCATTTCTCAGAATGGATACCTGTGTGGATGACTAGAGGAAAGTGGATTTTAAAAAAAAGTCTAGCTTCTTTCTGAAAAAGAAGGCAAAGTTAGTCATTTGTAATTCATTTCAGTCAGATTTCAAAGGATCACTTACACTTTGGAAGGTGGGAAGATGGGCCAAATTTTAAACAATGACAGTTATGATAATCATACCACTTTATAAAAAAAGATCGTGGGGTGAGGAAAGTATTAGAAAAGATATTATTTCTTTGTGTGAAGAATATTATTTTGGTAAGTACTTATCAACAAGCACAGAGTTGGAGATAAAGTCTTAATTTTGTGTCTTTACATTAGGTCAGTAGTTCACTTCTATTTGTATATATTTGTTGGTCTATACAGATGTTAGTAGATTAGCTCAATGTAATTTTAAGGATAAATTCACACTTTACTCAAGTATACACACAAAAAATAAAATCATTAATATTGTGGATGGCTAAATTTCAAAAGTCCAGAAATTTCCTTCTGATCAGCAGTTAGATGAGCCTGATATTGATTAGGAGTTTATCTAAATGGTTTCTTATCTAGAACTGTTGTAAACTCAGAATGTTATTTATATAAGGTGAATAAAAAGTGGAAATGTCTAATTTTATGGGATTCTACTGGTGTTAGGGGGAAAACTAATGTTTTCAAGCACATTAATTGACAGTATTAAGTGTTATGCAGCATTAAGCACTTCAAAAATAAAAACTAAAGAAATTATTTTTGTTATGTTCGTGCTGATGGTGAATGAAATATATTTCTGTAACCTTAGTGATACCATAAACTGTACCTGGTTGAAAAGCATCTTAATATTTTAATTGTGTTCTTAGATTTCCAGTTTGTAAGGCTGTTCCATACTAGCAGCTCATAGATATAAACACTAAGCAATCAATTGTCATATATCTATAAGACCTCAGAATAACATGGTAAACAACGGAATTATGAAGAATCATTCATATTGGGACATTTTAATTTTTTCTCATGTTGACAAATCTTTTAAATAGAAGCAATTGTTATATTCTTGTCACTTTCCCCAAAATATCAGTCTAGTGTATTAAAATTCATAAGTGAGAATTTTTAGATATAATTTGTTTTTCTTTAAGATTTCAAAGTTATCTTATTGTGAATTATACTTGTAGCAATGTTTTTGCACCAAAGGTAATAAAGGGAAGGGAAGACAAGACAACACTAAGATTGCCCTTGATTATCTAGGACCTATATTCATTATAATTACAGTGGACAACAATATAATGAAAATTGAAATATTGATTGAAGGCTTACTATATGCCAAGAACTGTTGCATTATGTTTCTTAATGCTCAAAAGAAATCTGTGAGGTAGATGCTATTTTTATCTCCTTTTTACTTGGAGATGTTAAATACTTTGCCCCAGCTCTTGAAGATAGTTTTTTGGGGATTTGAATCAAATTTGTTCTGACTTCAATGCTCAAGTTTTTGACTACTAGTGCCTATTTTCCTTAGCTAATATGTATTGAAAAAGTGGCTTGGAATCATAATCATAAAATTGTTTAGACTATAGGTCTGGAAGGGCACTTCATTAGTTGTAGCCATACAGGCATCCCTATTTTTCATTAGTTGGTGGGTAATTATGTATACTATTCATGAATATTTTCAGGCAGTATGATCTTTTGGAAGAAAACCAAACAAGTAATCTGTGGTGGACATACAAATGTTTACCAAGATGTCTGATTGTCTTCTTCTTTAGGCACATGCCTCATTGAAGTTAGACACAATAATATGACTTGCTTTATCCAGTGAAATAAGAGAAGTGATTTATGCCATTTGTGGGTAGAAAAATTTAAAGGCTGCTATGAGATTCTTCATGTTCTCTTTACTTGCCATAGTAATTGTGGAAGTGTGTGTTTATCATACTGGGGGGGGGGGAGAAGAAAGACCAAAGCATCCTGGAATATTGAATGATCAAATAAAAGTTAGATGTCCTTGAGACTCTCCGAGACTCAAAGTGAACTTTGTGTGAGTGAGGAATAAATTTCTCATGTGTTAGGCCCCCAGGATATTGTTATATAGCCTAAACTCAATCTGATTGAAACATATTCAGACCACATGTGTTGTATCTATAGCCCTATTTTCAAGATCAGTAAAAATAAGCCATTAACTTCTATGAATTTTAGTCTTTTGCTTTAAAATTATGATTTCTAGTCGATGCCTTCCCCCTGAAATTTTGGCGGCAGATCAAATGGTCACATAACAGAACATGTATGAATGCCTGTAAACTGTAAGGAAATATGTTATTGATTATTACTAAAGTAGGAATTATGGCCTCTTCATATTCATTATTTGGTGAACAGTGTTCAGTGATGTGGCTGATTTTTTTAAAAGTGAGGGCTAGAAGACAAAATCTATTTTGGGGGGTGGTGACAAAATGATAAAATTCAAATGCACATATTGATGAATTTTAGGAGAAAGAAATTAGTTGCTTAGTACAGCATAGGGAATAATAAGATATGCTCAACTGTAGTATTGGACAAGGAGTTATAGTGGATTCTATAAAGAAACAAAACCCAAGGATGATAACAATGAGAAATATTCGTTTTAAAGAAAACATAATGTTTTTTAAATCTCTAGAGCTAAATACTTACACTGTTAATAACCTTCACAATGTGTTTAGCATTTCTGAGATTTCTTACAAGTTCTCGTTGTCAAGGATGTGAGATCTACACTTAAAGTAAATACTGGGAGCAGGAGACCAATATTGCCAGAAATTGAAATGAAGTACAAAGAGTTATATTTCAATCTGTTTTTCCTTCCTGTCTTCTGCCAGTCTGAAGGATATTAAACAGCTCTTAGTGGAGGAAAAAAATGCTTTTAATATTTTAGTACCCATTAACCCCAAAGGTGTTACCATGAACATGATATGATGTGTAAGCAAAGATGAATCACAAGATCTATACTTTGAATCTATATAACTGAGCATCATATATTCACTCTCTGGAAATCTCTTCTACTGAGGGATAGTGCTACTTTTAACATGTAATTTGTAAAATCCCAAATACTATATAAATATGGATACTTCCATCTTCAGGAGGTAGAGATTACTCCTCTTACTCCTACTAGTATGAATTGGACATAGTGAATTATTTCACAGGAATAGAGAGTACGGAAACCAAGAAATACTAACTTTATAGTAGAACAAACTAGCAAACACTACCTTATAAAAGTGGCCAAGGTTAATATGATCAGTGATGTCGTATACTGATTGATACATGTAATGAGAAGGGCACTTTTCTTCTATAGTATTCTTCCCCCAAATTCATAATCCTAGTCTAGTCACAAGAAAAAAAAATCAGGAAACCTAAATAAGGACATATTCTACAATGTCCATCACCTATTTAACCCAACTTCTTGACCACTCCCTCTGGTAACTATCAGTTTGTTCCCTATAGTTAAGAGTCTGTTTCCATGGTTCTTATTTTTCTCCCTATGTTCATTTGTTTTGTTTCCTAACTTCCACATATAAGTGAAACCATGTGGTATTTGTCTTTCTCTGACTGATTTGTTTCACTTATCATTTGCTCTCTAAGTCTAACCACATCATTGGAAATGGCAAGATTTCATTCTTTGTGAAGGCTGAGTTTGATTGTATATATATATATATATATATATATATATATATATATATATATATCTCACCTCTTTACGTATTCATCAGTCAATGGACGCATGGCGTCTTTCCATAATTTGGCTATTGTAGATACCGCTGCTATAAATATCCGGGTGCATGTATCCTTCTGAATCAGCATTTTTGTATAGGTAAATACCTAGTAGGGCAATTGCTGGATCATAGGGTAGTTCTATTTTTAACTTTTTAAAAAAGATTTTATTTACTTATTTGACAGAGGGAGAGAGAGAGAGAGAGCATAAGCAGGGGGAGTGGCAGGCAGAGTGAGAGGGAGAAGCTGGCTCCCTGCTGAGCAGAGAGCCCCCCACCAGCTATATGGGGCTCCCTTGCAAGACTCTGGGATGATGACCTGAGCTGAAGGCAGACACTTAACCAACTGAGCCATACAGGCATCCCTATTTTTAACTTTTTGAGGGACCTCCATACTGCTTCCCAGAGGGGCTGGACCACTTTGCATTTCCACCAATAGTGTAAGAGGGTTCCCCTTTCTCCACATCCTCACCAACATCTCTTATTTTCTGTGTTGTTAATTTTAGCTATTCTGAAAGGTATGAGATGATATCTCATTGTAGTTTTGATTTGTATTTCCCTGATGATGAGTGATGTCAAGCTTCTTTTGTGTCTGTTAACTATCTGTATGTCTTCTCTGGAAAAATGTCTATTCATGTCTTCTGTCCATCCTTAACCAGATCATTTGGTTTTTGGGTGTTGAGCTTAATAAGTTCTTTATAGATTTTGAGTACTAATCCTTTATCTGATATGTCATTTGCAAATATCTTCTCCCATTCTGCAGGTTGCCTTTTAGTTTTGTTGATTGTTTCCTTCACTGTGCAGAAGCTTTTTATTTTGATGATGTCCCAAGAATATATTTTTACTTCTGTTTCTCTTGCCTCAGGAGACATGTCTAGTAACAAGTTGTTATGGCCATTGTCAAAAAGGATTCTACGTAGACTATGTTCTCCTCTTGGATTTTAATGGTTTCCTTTCTCTCACTTAAGTCTTTAAACCATTTTGAATGTTATACACAACAGATGGAATATTGAAAACTATTCCTGAAATTAATAGTGTACTATGTTGGATAATTGAATTTAAATTAAAAGAATAATTTATTTTTGTGGATGTTGTAGGAATGTGGTCCGGAATGATTGTTCTGCACATTGAAGTTCAGTTCTCCCAATACAATTTGTTGAAGAGACAGTCTTTTTTCCATTGGATATTCTTTTCTGTTTTGTTGAAGATTAGTTGACAGATAGTTGTGGGTTCATTTCTGGGTTTGCTATTCTTTTCTGTTGACATATGTGTCTATTTTTGTGCCAATACCATAGTATCTTGATGACTACAGCTTTGTAATATAGTTTGGAGCCTAGAATTGTGATGTCTTCAGCTTTGGTTTTCTTTTTCAAGATCGCTGTGGCTATTCAGGGTCTTTTGTGGTTCCATACAAGCTTTAAGATAGTTTGTTCTAGCTCTGTGAAAAATGCTGGTGGTATTTTTATAAAGATTGCATTAAATGTGTGTATTGCTTTGAGTAGTATAGACATTTTAACAATATTTGTTCTTCCAATCCATGAGCATGGAATATTGTTTCATTTCTTTGTGCCATCTTCATTTTCTTCCAGAGAACAGATCTTTTATCTCTTTGGTTAGGTTTATTCCTAGGTATAGGAATAAAGGAATATTCCTAGGTATATTATGGTTTTGGGTGCAAATGTAACATGGATCGATTCCTTGATTTCTATTTCTCTCTCTCTGCATTATTGGTGTATAGAAATACAGCATATTTCTGTATATTGATTTTCGTATCGTGTGACTGCTGAATTTGGGTATTAGGTCTAGCAAATTTTTGTTGGAGTCTTAGGTTTTCTGTCTGGGGTATCATGTTATCTACAAATAGTGAAATTTTGACTTCTTCCTTGCTGATTTGGATGCCTTTTACTGCTTGTTTGATTTCTGAAGCTACAACTTCCAGTACTATGTTAAATAACAGTGTTGATAGTGGACATCCATGTCTTGTTCCTGATCATAGAGGAAATAAATGCTCTCTGGTTTTTCTCATTGAGAATATTAGCTGTGGGTCTTTCATGTATGGCCTTCATGATATTTAGGTATGTTCCCTTCATCCCCACTTTGTCGAGGGTTTTTATCATGAATGGATTTTGTATTTTGTCAAGTGCTTTTTCTGCATCTGTTAAAATGATCTTATGGTTCTTATCCTTTCTTTTATTAATGTTGTATATAATGTTGATTGATTTGCAAATATTGAACCACCCTTACAGCCCACAAATAAATCTCATTTCATTGTGGTAAATAACTCTTTCAGCGTATTGTTGGATTCAATTTGGTAGTATTTTATTAAGAATTTTTGCATACTTGTTCATCAGGGTTATTGGCCTTCTCTTTTTTAGTGGAGTCTTTGTTTGGTTTTGGTATGAGGGTAATGCTGGATTCATGGAATGCATTTGGAAGTTTTCCTTCCTTTTCTAATTTTTGGAATTGTTTGAGAAGAATAGGTATTAACTCTGCTTTAAATGTTTGGTAGAGGGGGATCCCTGGGTGGCTTAGCGATTTAGCGCCTGCCTTCAGCCCAGGGCATGATCCTGGGGTTCAGGGATTGAGTCCTACATCAAGCTCCCTGCACAGAGCCTGCTTCTCCCTCTGCCTGTGTCTCTGCCCCACCCCCCTCATGAAAATAATAGATAAACTCTTTTAAAAAATAAATGTTTGGTAGAATTCCCTGGGAAACCATCTGGACCTGGACTTTTGTTTGATGGGAGGTTTTTGATTTCTGATTCAATTTCTTTGCTGGTTATTGATCAGTTTTCAATTTCTTTCTGTTTCAGTTTAGTAGTTTATATGTTTGTAGGAATTTATCCATTTCTTTCACATTATCCAATTTGTTGGCATATAGTTTCTCTCTTTTAAGAAAAGGTTTTATTTATTTACTTGAAAGAGAGAGGAGAGTGAGAACACACAAGCTAGGGGAGGGACAGAGGGAGAGGGAGAAGTAGACCCTCCACTGAGCAGGGAGCCCAACTTGGGGCTCGATCCCAGGACCCTGAGATCATGACCTGAGCCAAAGGCAACTGATTAACCAACTGAGCCACTCAGGTGCCCCTCTCATCTTTTTTGATAAGTCTGGCTAGGGGTTTATCACTTGTATAAATTCTTCCAGTGAAACAGCTCCTAGATTCATTGATGCATTCTACTTTTTTTGTTTCTGTATCATTTACTTCTCTGATCTTTATTATTTCCCTTCCTCCACTGGCTTTAGGCTTCAGTCGTTCTTTTTCTAGCTCCTTTAGGTATAAGTTGAGGTTGCATACTTGAGATTTTTATTGCTTCTTGAGTTAGGCCTATATTGCTAATGTACTTCCCTCCTAGGACCACTTTTGCTGCATCCCAAAGGTTTTGTTTTCATTTTCATTTGCTTCCATGCATTTAAAAAAAATTTCTCCCTTAATTTCCTGGTTAACACATTCATTTTTTAGTAGGATGTTATTTAACCTCTATGTATTTGTGGTCCTTCCAAATTTTTTCTTGTGGTTGACTTCAAGATTCATAATGCTGTGGCCTGAAAATATGCATGGTATGATGACAAACCTTTTGTACTTGTCAAGGCCTGATTTGTGACCCAAGTATTCTATTCTTGGAATGTCTCATGTGAACTCAAAAACAATGTGTATTCTGCTGCTTTAGGATGAAATGTTCTGCATATATCTGTGAAATCCATTTGGTCCAGTGTATCATTCAAAGTCATTGTTTCCTTGTTGATTTTCTGCTTAGACAATCTGTCCATTGCTGTCAGTGGGGTGTTAAGGTCCCCTACTATTATTGTATTATTATCAATGAGTTTCTTTATGTTTATTATTACTCAATTTATATATTTGGGTGCTCCCAAGTTGGGCCATAAACATTTATAATTGTTAGATCTTCTTTTTATGGATAGACCCCTTTATTATGACATAGTGCCCTTATTCATCTTTTTTATAGTCTTCTTCATGTCTTCATGTCTTGTTACAGTCTTTGGTAAATCTAGTTTGTTTGATATAAGTATGGCTACTCTGGCTTTCTTTTGGCATCCATTAGCATGATAGATGGTTCTTCACCCCATCACTTTCAATCTTCAGGTGTCTTTAGGTATAAAATCAGTCTCTTATAGGCAGCATATATAAGGGTGTTGCATATAGAAGGGTGTTGTTTTTTAATCTATTCTGACACCCTATGTCTTTTGGAACAATTAGTCCCTTTATGTTCAGTGTAATTATTAATAGATATGAATTTAGTGCCATTATATTACTTTTTAAGTCTTTGTTTCTTGAGGTCATCTCCTTTCTTTACTTTTTTAAAGAGGATTTTTATTTATTTATTTATTTATTATTTATTATTTATTTATTTATTTATTTATTTATTTATTTATTTATGAGAGAGAAAGAGAGAGAGAGAGAGAGAGAGAGAGGGAGAGAGAGAGAACACAAACAGGGGGAGTTGGAGAAGGAGGAGAAGCAGTCTCCCTGGGATCATGACCTGAGCTGAAGGGAGCTTAACTGACTGGAGCCACCTAGGTGCCTTTCTCTGTTCGTTTCTAGTCTTTGTTGCTTTTGGTTTTTCTTTCTTATTCAAAGAGTCATCTTTATTATTTCTTGCAGAACTGGTTTGGTGGTTATGAACTCCTTTAGCATTTGTTTGTCTTGGAAACTCTTTATCCATCTTTTTATTCTGAATGACAGCCTTGGTGGAGTGGTATTCTTGCCTGCATATTTTTCTCATTTGCCATGAATATATCATGCCACTCTCTTCTGGCCTGCGAAGCTTCTGTGGATATATCTCCTGCTAATCTTATTTGTCTTCCCTTGTAAGTTAGTGAATTCTTTTGTCTTGTTGCTTTTAGGATTTTTTTTTTTCTTTATCATTGTATTTTGCAAATTTAACTACCATATATCTTGGTGTTGGCCTTTTTTTCCCTGATTTTGATGGGACTTCTCTGTGCTTCTTGGATTTGGATGTCTGTTTCCTTTCCCAGATTAGGGAAGTTTTCAGCTATAATTTGCTGAAATAGACCTTCTGCCTTTTTTCCCCCTTCTCTTCTTCTGGGACTTCTATGATATGAATGTTATTTTGCCTATGGATTCACTGAGTTCCCTAAGTTTACATTCATGATCCAATATTTTTCTTTCCCTTTTATTTTTTGCTTCATTATTTCTCATAATTTTACTTTTTACAACACTTATTTGCTCCTCTGCTTCTTCTATCTTTGTGATCATTACATCCAGTTGGTTTTGCATGCCAATTATAGCTCTTTTTTATTTTGGCCTGACTAGTTTTTAGGTCTTTTATCTCTGTGGTAAGGCTCTCTGGTGTCTTTATGGTTTTCTCAATCTCAGTTAGTATTGTTATGATTGCTGTTTTAAATTCTGATTCAGGCATATCACTTATATCTGTTTCCATTAGATTCCTAGCTGTGGCCTTTTCTTGTTATTTCTTTTGGAATGAATTCTTCCTTCTTGGCATTTTGTCTAAGTCACTGTCTTCTTCTCTGTGTTAGAAAAGCCTGTTATGTTTCCTGTTTCTGAGAGTAATCATTCTTTAAAGAGGTCATATACTGCCCAGGCCTTTGTGCTTCAGGTGGCATTACTGACATATGCTGTGTGCACTCTGCTGATGTGTTTTTGCCACTCTTTCCCTCAGGTCAGTCCTTTGCAGAGTTTCTCCATGCCTGCAGTGGTTAGTGTTTTGACCTTGTCCATTGTGTGGTGAGTTTTTACTAGGTGTGTTTTGGTCTGCTTGTTAACAGAGACCTGATGCTATTTCCATTACAGTTGAGGCTTTGTAGCACTTTATGATCAGTAGTTGTGTATTAAGGTTTGTGCTGGTATTCTGTGGAAGGGGCCCACTGCTCTGGTTCTTAGGCACGCTTGTCCTAGTAATGCAGCAGCTCCAGAGTTTAGGGAGGTGGGGCTTAGTGGGTTAGATCTCCACTGTTGTCACTGTGCTGCTTACTGAAGTTAGTTTATGCTGAGGGGCAGGGGACAGAAATGGCACCAGCCCCCTTCCTCACCCTGGAGAGGGGAGTTCACACCTGTTTGTGTCCATGAAGCCCTCACAGAAGAGCAATCTCCCCTCGTGTGTCCCAGGCGTCTCTCAGATCACTGCCTTTACCCTGTCTCTATCCGGGCTATCTGTCTGCCCTTCAGTGCAGTGCACCTGTATTTATCCTAGGCAGGTTAGCTGAGTTTTAAAACTCTAAACTTTATGGATCTGGTGTGGTGAGGACCCATCCTCATCCTCTGGGCAGAGGAGTCTCACTGCACTGGGACTAGTGCAAGTTTGTCCCAGAAAGGCAGATACTACAAAGCATAGGAGCTTGGTCTTTGGAGTAAAGCCCAGCAAAAAGCTGGTGTCCAGGTTAGCCACCTGCATCTGGTATCTTTGTGCCTATACTGAGGGGCGAGGGAGTGTAATGGCACTCTGGCTTTTTTGTCCCCTGAAAGGCAGTGCCACCTCTCCCAGATGCACTCAAAAGAAGGAGGAACCTCTCTCCTAGTGCATCCCAAAGGATCATCAGATTGTACCTCTTGCCCCCAGGATCCTTCCCTGCCTTCTCTACATGAGCAGTGCAGTGCCCACTAGGCTCCATACCAGCTGAGGCATGGACTTTATCTAAAAATGCAGTCTTTGAGCTCTGTTGGTTGTAAGAAATCACAAAAATCAGCCCCTCTCATTTTTCCAGTCAATGGCTTTGGGAAAATGTTTTCTGTGTGCAATCCCCTGTGCACTTCTCTTCTCTTCTCTCTCTCCCTCTCCCTATCTCTCTCTCTCACCTCTTTCTGTGACCAGGGCTCCCTCCCCTCTCCCCTCTGCAGCATCTGAGATCCTTTTCTTCCCCAAATCATGTCTCTGCACCTCCTACCTTTCACAATGTGGCCTCTTCTCTCCTTCTAGTTGTGCAATTTGTTCTGTCAGTCATCAGATCAATTTACTGGATATACAGAATGATTTGATATTTATCTAATTGTGTTTGTGGAATGAGGCAAGCCTAGGGTCTTCCTGCTACTCCACCATTTTAGCTTATTGATCCAAAATCCATACCCTCACTTTCAATCTTTAAGTATCTTTAGTCTAAAATGAGTCTCTTGTAGGCAGCACGCAGGTGGGTCTTTTGTTGTTGTTGTTGTTGTTATTTTAGCCATTCTGACACCCTGTCTTTTGATTGGACTGTTTAGTTCATTTACATTCAGAATAATATTGATAGATATGTATTTTTGCCATTTTATTACTTGTTTTGTTTCTGGAGATTTTCTCTATTTCTTTCCTGTCCTTGTCACTTTTAGTCTTTCCTTTCCACTCAATGAGTTCCCTTTAATGTTTCTTGCAGGGTTGGTTTTGTGGTCACAAACTCCTTTAGTTTGGGAAACTCTTTATCTTTCCTTCTGTTCTGAATCATAGCTTTGCTGATCTTAGGGAAGCACTCCAAGACGAGTGAATAATCTCCCCACTGTGCATCTCAGGCATTTTTCAGATTGCCACTTTCACACGTTTGCCTATTGTTTGCCTGCCTTCTCTCCAGGAGCAGTTCTGTGCCCTCCAGCCTCTATCCCAGAGTTTTAAAAAAATTGTATCCCTGAATTTTAAAACTTCAGGCTCTAGGCACGTGGTGTGGGCAGGGACCTGTGCTGGTCTTCTGGGGGAGGGTCTTGCTGTGCTGGGATTGAGGGAGATTTGACCAAGAAGGGCAGTTATGCCAGAGTGCAGAGGTGTGGGACTTGGAGCAAGCAGGCTAAACAGCCAGGGTTGAAGACCAGCTGCTCTTGGCATGTAGCTTTGCATTTATGCTTGGTGGGGTGGCAGGAAATGGTGACACTGGTTCCTTTGGCCCCTGAAAAGGTATCTCTGCAAATACTACCTCTCAAGGACATGCTCTAAGAAGAGTGAATAATCTCTGCCACCCACCCCCCGCCACTGCCCAGGCCTTCCTTAGATTGTGCCATCTGCCCCCTGAGTTTTTTGCCTGCCATCTCTGTAGGAGTAGGGCAGTGCCCTCAGGGATATAACCCAGTCAAGTCTGCCAACATTTAAAACTCATCTTCAGGCTTTACTGGTTGCAAGAACTCACAAAAATCAGCTCCTCTCATTTTCTCAGCCAGTGGCTTTGGGGAAGTGTTCTCTTTGTGCAATCCCCTGTGTGCTCCTCTCTCTCACACCTTTTTCTGTGACCAGGGTTCCCTCCTTTCCACAGCACCTTCAATCTTTTCCTTACCCAAACCATGTCTCTGCACTTCCTATCTTCTTCAATATGGCCTCTTCTCTCCCTCTAGTTGTGGAGGTTGTTCTGTCAATCCTCAGGCTAATTTCTGGGGTATTCAGAATGATTTGATGGTTGTCATTTGTGTTTGAGGGACAAGATGAGCCTAGGGTCCTACTACTACACCACCATCTTAGCTCCCTCTTTAATTTTTATTTTTGACAAATGCATCATAATAATGAAGATGATAACACATCATGGGAAAATGAAACTGAGTAGAGGATATGTGAGAACTCTCTTGTGTTAAGGTTCTCCAGAGAAACGGAATGGAAAGGATATTTATACTACATATATATGTAGTGTATAGAAGAATGTATACATCCAAGTCCAAAGGTATTAAAAAAAAAAAACCCTTACAATGTTCCAGTTCCAGCCAGTCAGAAAGAAGGAAGTTCCCTCTTACTCAAGAGAGGGTCAGTCTTTTTGTTCTATTCAGGCCTTCAAATGATTGAATAGATTTCACCCACCTAAGGGAGCATAATATGCTTTATTCAGTCTACTAATTGGAATGTTAATCTCATCCAGAAACAAATTCATCGACAGAGCTAGAATGTTTGAACAAATGTCTGGACATCTCATGTCCCAGTCAGGTTAATATATAAAATTAACCATCACATCCCTATCCTAACTTTTTAGCTTTTGTATAAATCTAAAATTATTCCCAAATAAAAAAATCATCTAAAAATCAATCCAGAATGTTTCAGTTATAGTAATGCAGGGATAAAATTGGACAACTGCTATATATGCCTTGTAGGTGGCACTTTGATATGAATCAGTAACAACTGCTCTCAAATCACTGTAGGCTCCTGGAGGAGTTGTTGATTTTAAGTGAGGGTAGGACTTGATGGTATTCATCTCTGTATCTTGAGGAGATAGCAGAGCCCTTGACATATTTTTTTTTTAATGAATTGATATTATCACCTCATAATAAAAAAATTTAAATTGAATTTTCATGGAAATGGGGTAGGAAACTTTCTCCCAACTTCCTCACAGTTAAAATAGTTCTTCAGGGGAGGTTCTTAGAAGGGTTTTTAAATACCCTTTATATATCAAGTGGAACAATGGAGAAGTAAGTGGCTGCAAATCACACTTGGGAGTCTCCCAACATACAAAAGCTGTTCAAGCTGTGTTCCCATGTTTTATGATGTCAGCAAGGGCCTTCTCAGTGAATAATTACAACCTTGTATTTATTCACTATCCATCTTTTATCTTATAATCCAAGTTGTAAATTTGAACATTCTTGTTTGGATTTTTCAAAACATATAACCTAGAGTCCTGTGGATATATGATTTTCCATGTTACTGCAGGATCTTATCACAAAGTACATTCTTAATCATTCTCACATTTGAGTTTAGAGGTGTACACATATGAAGCCTTTTGGCTTACAAGTCATACAATGTTCATTTTGAAATTAAAATGTGCAAGTATTTTCAGGTTCTCTCCTGCTTTATTCTAAAACTGCAAATGAATATTATTTTTTTAAAGATTTATTTATTTATTTATGATAGGCATAGAGAGAAAGAGAGGCAGAGATTCAGGAGGAGAGAGAAGCAGTCTCCATGCCGGGAGCCTGACGCAGGACTCGATCCCGGGACTCCAGGATCGCGCCCTGGGCCAAAGGCAGGCGCCAAACCGCTGAGCCACCCAGTGATCCCCTGCAAATGAATATTAAATGAAAATCAACAAGAAATATAGAATGTATAATTTTAAATCTTGTGTTTAGGACATATACAACATGAATTGTTATAATAATATTTTCCCATGATTTTTTTTCATTTTTAAAAAATTGTTTTTAAATTCAATTTATAAACATATAGTATAAAACCCAGTGCTCATCTCATCATATGTCTTCCTAATGCCCATCACCCAGTTACCCCTTCCCCCTTCCCACCTCCCTTTCTGGAACCCTTTGTTTGTTTCCCAGAATTAGGAGTCTCTTATGGTTTGTCTTCCTCTCTAATTTTCCCCCAGTTCCTCCCCCCATCCCTTATGGTCCCTGTCATTATTTCTTATAATCAACATATGAGTGAAGAAATATGGTAATTGTCTTTCTCTGATTTACTTATTTCACTTAGCATAATACTCTCCAGTTCTATCCATGTCAATGTAAATGGTAAGTATTCATCCTTTTTTAATGGCTAAGTAATATTCCATTTTATATATACCACATCTCCTGTATCCATTCATCCGTCAAAGGACAGTTCAGCTTCTTCCACAAATTGACTATTGTGGTCATTGCTGCTATGAACATTGGGGTGCAGGTGTCCTGTCATTTCACTACATCTATCTCTTTGAGGTAAATAGCTAGCAGAGCAATTGCTGTGTCATAGAGGAGCTCTATTTTTAACTTCTCGAGGAACCTCCATACTGTTTTCTTTTCTTTTTTTTTTTTATTTTTTTTTAATTTTTTTTTTCTCCATACTGTTTTCAAGAGTTCAAATGCACCAGCGTGCATTCCCACTAGCAGTGCAAGAGGGTTCCCCTTCTCCATATCCTTGCCAACATTTGTTGTTTCTCGTCTTGTTCATTTTAGCCATTCTAACTGATGTAAAGTGATATCTCATTGTGGTTTTGGTTTGTATTTCCCTGATGGCAAGTGATATGGAGCATTCTTTGATGCGCTTGTTGGCCATTTGTAGGTCTTCTTTGGAGAAATGTCTGCTCCTGTCTTCTGCCCATTTCTTGACTGGATTGTTTGTTTCTTGAGTGTTGAGTTTGATTAGTTCTTTATAGATCTTGGATACTAGCCCTTTATCTGATATGTCATTTGCAAATATTTTCTCCCATTCTGTAGGTTGTCTTTTAGTTTTGTTGACTATTTCCTTTGCTGTGCAGAAACTTTTTAAGTCCCAATAGTTCATTATTGCTTTTGTTTCCCTTGCCTTCATAGATGTGTCTGGCAAGAAGTTGCTGTGGCCAAGTTCAAAAAGGCCGTTGCCTGTGCTCTCTAGGACTTTGATGGATTTTTGTCTCACATTTAGATCTTTCATCCATTTTGAGTTTCTTTTTGTGTATGGTGTAAGAGAATGGTCTAGTTTAATTCTTCTACATGTGACTGTCCAATTTTCCCAATACCATGTATTAAAGAGACTGTCTTTTTTTCCATTGGATATTCTTTCCTGCTTTGTCAAAGATGAGTTGACCTTAGAATTGAAGGTCCATTTCTGGGTTTTCGATTCTATTCCATTGATCTATGTGTCTGTTTTTGTGCCAATACCATTCTATCTTGATGATCACAGCTTTGTAAGACAGCTTGAAGTCAGGCACTGTGATACTCCCAGCTTTTTTTTTTTTTTAACAATCCTCTGGCTATTTGGGGTCTTTTCTGGTTCCATATAAATCTTAGGGTTATTTGTTCCAACTCTGTGAAGAAAGACCATGGAATTTTGATAGGGATTGCACTGAATTTGTAGATTGCTCTGGGTAGCATAGACATTTTCACAATATTTATTCTTCTAATCCATGAGCATAGAATGTTTTTTTTTCATATCTTTGTCTTCCTCAATTTTTTCATAAGTATTATGTAGTTTTTAGAATAAAGGCCCTTTACCTCTTTGGTTAGGTTTATTCCTAGGTATCTTATGGTTTTGAGTGCCTCTGTAAATGGGGTTGATTCCTTAATTTCTCTTTCTTCAGTCTCACTGTCGGTGTATAAAAATGCAACTGATTTCTGTGCATTGATTTTGTGTCCTGCCACATTGCTGAATTGCTGTATGAGTTTTAGCAATTCTGAAGTGTAGTCTTTTGGGTTTTCTATATACAGCATAATGTCATCTGCAAAGAGGGAGAGTTTGACTTCTTTTCCAATTTGAATGCCTTTTATTTCTGATTGTTGAGGTTAGGACTTCTCATACTATGTTGAACAACAGTGGTGAGAGTGGGCAACCCTGTCATTTTCCTGACCTTGGGGGAAAAGCTTTCAGTATTTCCTCATTAAGAATGATATTCGCTGTGGGCTTTTAATAGATGGCTTTTATGATATCGAGATATGTTCCCTTTATCCCTACATTTCGAAGAGTTTTCCTCAGGAATGGATGCTGTATTTTGTCAAATACTTTCTCTACATGTTGATGCTTTATGAATGTTGAATTGCTCTTGCATCTCAGGATTAAATCCCACTTGGTCTTGGTGAATAATCCTTTTAATGTACTGTTGGATCCTATTGGCTAGTATCTTGGTGAGAATTTTTGCATCCATGTTCATCAGGTATATTGATCTGTAATTCTCCTTTGATGGGGTCTTTGGTTTTGGGATAAAGGTAATGCTGGCTTCATGGAACATGTTTGGAGGTATTCTTTCTATTTCTATCCTTTGAAGCAGTTTTAGTATAATAGGTATTATTTATTCTTTAAATGTTTAGTAGAATTCCCCTGGGAAGCCATCTGGCCCTGGACTTTTTGTTTCTTGGGAGGTTTTTGATGACTGCTTCAATTTCCTTGCTGGTTATTGGTCTATTCAGGTTTTCTATTTCTTCCTGTTTCAGTTTTTAATTTATAGGCTTCTAGAAATGCATCTATTTCTTCCAGATTGCCTAATTTGTTGGCATGTAGTTGCTCATAATATGTTTTTAAGATTATTTGTATTTCCTTGATATTGCTTGTGATCTTTTCTTTTTCATTATGATTTTTTTGAGTCTTTTTTCTTTTTAATAAGGCTGGCTGGGGGTTTATCTATCTTGTTAATTTTTTCAAAGAACCAGCTCCTGGTTTTGTTGATCTGTTCTACTGTTCTTCTGGTCTCTATTTCATTGAGTTCTGTTATAATCTTTATTGTTTCTTGTCTCCTGCTTGGTTTAGGCTTTATTTGCTGTTCTTTCTCCAGTTCCTTAAGGTGTAAGGTTAGCTTGCGTATTTGAGATTTTTCCAATTTTTAGAGGGAGGCTTGTATTGAATTCCCCTCTCAGAAGCATCTTTGCTGTATCCCAGAGATTTTGAACAGTTTTGCTTTCATTTTCATTAGTTTTCATGAATCTTTTTAATTCTTCTCTAATTTACTGGTTGACGCATTCATCTTTTAGTAGGATGCTCTTTATTCTCCAAGTGTTTGAGTTCCTTTCAAATTTCTTCTTGCGATTGAGTTCTAATTTCAAAGCATTGTGGTCTGAATATATGCAAGGAATAATCCCCATCTTTGGTATCAGTTGAGACATGATTTGTGACCCAGTATGTGGTCTATTCTGGAGAAAGTTCCATGTGCACTTGGGAAGAATGTGTATTCTGTTGCATTAGGATGGAATATTCTGTCTATACCTGAAATCCAGTTGGTCCAGTGTGTCATTCAAAGCCTTTGTTTCCTTGCTAAACTTCTGCTTAGAAGATCTGTGCTTGGCTGAGAGTGAAGTGTTGAAGTCTCCTACTATTAATGTATTATTATCTATGTGTGTCTTTACTTTGGTTATTAATTGGTTGATATAATTGGCTGCTCCCACATTAGGGGCATAAATATTCATAATTGTTAAATCTTCTTGTTGGATAGATCCTTTAAGTATGATATAGTGTCCCTCTTTATCTCACAGTACAGTCTTTGGTTTAAAATCTAATTTATCTGATATGAGGATTGCTACTCCAGCTTTCTTTTGAGGTCCATTTGCATGGTAAATGGTTCTCCACCTTCTCATTTTCAGTCTGAAGGTGTCCTTAGGTCTAAAATGATTCTCGTATAGACAGCATATAGATGGGTCTCACTTTTTTATCCAGTCGGATACCTTCTGTCTTGACTGCATCATTTAGCCTATTCACATTCAGAGTAACTATTGAAAGATACCAATTTAATGTCATAGTATTGCCTGTACAGTCTGTTTCTGCATATTCTTTCTTTGGGCTCCTTCTTCACTCACAGGATCCCTCTTAATATATTTTACAGAGGTGGTTTGGTAGTCACACATTCTTTCATTTTCTGTCTATCCTGGAAGTGCTTTATCTCTCCTTCCATTCTAAATGACAGCCTTCTTGGATAAAGTATTCTTGGCTACACGTTTTCTCATTTAGTAATGTGTATGTATCATGCCAGCCGTTTCTAGCTTGCCAGGTCTCTGTGAATAGGTCTGCTGTTAATCTGATATTTCTCCCTATATAAGTTAGGAATCTCTTGTCTTGGGCTGCTTTTAGAATTTCTCTTTATCTCTGAAATTTGCAAGCTTCATTATTATATGTCAGGGCATTGATAGGTTTTTGTTGATTTTGTGGGGATCCTATACTTCTTAGATATGAATGCCTGTTTCCTTCCCCATGTTAGGGAATTCTCAGTTTTGATTTGTTGAAACATATTTTCTGGTCTTCTCTCTCTCTCCCTTTGGAATCCCAATAAGACAGACGTTATTATTTCTCAAGCTATCATTTAATTCTGAGTCTCCCCTCATGGGCTCTTAGTTGTTTTTCTGTCTTTTTCTCAGTTTCCTCTTTTCCATCAACTTGTCTTCTATGTCACTTACTCTCTCTTCTGTATCATTTACCCTTGCTGTTAGAGCATCCAGTTTATACTGCATTTTAGAGTATTTTTAATATTGGTCTGATTAGATCTCATTTATGCATTACGAGATTCTCTAGAGTCTTTTATGCTTTTTTCAAGAGCCAATAGTAATTTTATACTTGTAATCTTAAATTCTGTCTCAACAGTTTACTTAAATCCATATCCATCAGATCTGTGGCAGAGAGTATTACTTGTGGTTCTTTCTCTTGTGGTGAATTCTTCTTTTTAGTCATTTTGTCCAGTACAGAATGGCTGAATGAGTGGGCAGATGCAAAAATATCAACCATGACCTAAGTAAAATACACCCTAGACAAATCCAAAGAGGTCAGGGACCAGAAAATAAAAGAAAAAGAAAAAAAAAAGAAAAAAGAAACCAAAAAATCCCATAACTTATATATCTACAAAATTAAATTGAATATGTTGAAGGATTCCAAAAATGAAGAATATATCTATGACATGTAATTGTAAAAAAATGAAAGTCAAAAAGGAAAAAAAACTTAAAATGAGGAGTTGATAAAATATTGTAGTTAAGACAGGAAAAAAAAAAGAAAAAAATAGTGGACATTTTTGACCTGAAAGATAAATGAATGATACGGAAAAGACCTTGAGTTCTATATACTATTTTCCCTCAGTCATGGAGCTTTCCAGTGCTGCTTGGTCAGTAAACATGTTTTTCCTCTCTTCTTCCAGCTGTTCTTCTGGGAGAGGAGCCTGCTGCACTGATTCTCCACGTCTGTGCCTGGGCACAGATGCCCTGCTTCTTGCCAGGTGGCTGGGCTCAGTGTAAGCTGTTTGCCTGCGAGGTCTTTGTTCCCTGGAGGCTGTACTTCTCTTGAAAGTGAATGGAAAAAAAATTGGAGGCAAGATCTCCAGCTCTGGAATCAAGAGCTTCCAGCGTGTCCCACACTGCACACTCCTGAGGGCAGGTGTGGGGGCACTGATTGTACAATTTGAAGGGCGTAGGTAGTGTGCTAACCAGCTCTGCCTCTTCCAGAGGAAGTGGAGAATTGCTGTGTTCCAGTCCTTCGCAGAGACTGAGCATGGCAGTGGTCCCTGATCTCACTGGGGTTTGCAGTTTATGGCACAAGTTGAGCTTTTTACCAGGCTCACTCATCTAAACCCATTTCCTATTCCAATGCTTGGGTACTTTGCCAGCTTAGGTGCCCCTATTCTTTCTGTGCCTCCAGGGATATTGAGACCTCACTGTCCCTCCTGCAATTCTGCCCTATTTCACCGCTGAGCACCCTTCAGCAGGAAAGACTCTGTCAGGAACAGATTTCTAAAGTTCCCAATCTTGTACCCTGGGGCTGAATTGCTTTTCTGCATCCTGTTTACAAAGTCTCCCTCCCTCCCTCCCCCACCATTTATCTTCCAATATGTTCCCTCCATTTCTCTTCTTTGCACTTCTACCTTGCAAGGAGTGGTCATTTTTTCTATTTGTACTATTCCAGCTGTTCTTTCTTTACATCTCAGGTTGAATTCATGGGTGTTTAGAACGGTTTGAAAGTTATCTAGATATCGTTGGGGGACCAGATGAAATGAGCCGGAATGCAATTTATCCATTTAATCCCATTGATGACAACCTCTTGTCTAGATTATAACCTAGTTGTTTAGTGTTCCACTCGTGTTTGAAGTGGTAAATAGGAGTTCTTACAGGAGCCTGGACACATTCTGGGCATGGGAAGAGACTTCCCTTTTACCCCAGTACCATTTATATGATCTCATTACCATCTGTGATGGTTAATTTTGTGTCAGTTTGGCTAGGCCGTTATTTAATCCAACACTAATATAGGTTTTGATGTGGAGGTATTTTTCTTATGTGGTTAATAGCTACAATCAGTTGAATTTAAGTAAAGGAGATTATCCTTGATAATATAGATCTCATCCAATCTCTTAAGGCCTTAAGAGCAAAAACAGGTTTCCTGGAGAAAAAGAAATTCTGCCTCTAGATTACAGAATTTACTCACTTGAGTTTCTATTCAGCTGGTCTGCCTAACAGCTTTCATACTTGCCAGTTTCTACAATTATATAAATCGATTCCTTAGAAATATATATATATATATATATATATATATATATATATATATATAATATTTTTTTCCCCTATTTGGTTTTTCTGGAGAATCCTGCCTGATATACCATCCTTACTCCTAAGTTTTTAAATGAAGTTAAAACTAAGTAGAATATAATTATAATAATTGGAGCAATCAGTAAAATTACATATAATAATCTTCTCTTTGTACTCTTCAGCCTTGTCATCAGTTTGGTGGATAGCTGGTCAATGAAATTAGGAAAGCTATTTTCAAAAGTGCATGAAGTAGAAAAGTCTTAATTTAATATTTCCTAGTTCTAATTACAGTGATTGATGGAGGTGTTGCATAATCATATAGAACTGGTCAGAATTTAGAATTGCCTTTCCTCTGAAGGTCAAGTGGTCTACAAGTGGGAAAATGTATATTCTCTCAAAATCCTTAAATATTTTCAAGATACATATATTTCTCATATAACTTTCTATACTGTACATAGCAGAATTGACAATAACATTTTTTGTAATGATAAGCATGTGGCTACAGAGTTCTGGAAATGAGGCTAGTATAATAGGGAAACTAAATTTTAAATTTTATTTATTTTGTTTAATTTAAATGTAAATATAAAGGACATGTGACTTGTGGCTACCATGTTGGACAGTATAGACTTTATTATATATATTTTTAAATACAAACCTTAAATTTAAGTAAACAAATAAACATTTATGGTGTCACTGTAAACTGGGTAAAATAATTATGGTGCCTTCAGTCTGTTTCTTATGTCAGTTTAAATGAAAATTTCCCTGATTCTGTTTTCTGAAGATAGTATGACATGTATTATTTTGTTTTTATTTTTCTCATTAAACTTTTGTTTTTAGTGGGTTTCAAAATTCTGTCACAGATTTTTGATCATTTCCATTAAAAAGAGCTAGTTTTAAAAACTAATGACTTAAAACTGCTGCACACACACACACACACACACACACACACAAAGACAAATGTTCCACAAAACATTCTGCTTTCCTTTTGAAGGTTTTACAATGCAGTGGTATCATTAACTGGTCTTTTACCATTAAATTTAATGGCCAATTGACAAAAACAGTTCTGAGACCATTCTTCCACCACTGATTAAGACTATGGTGGCAAGTATTGGGTTGCTATTCATTTAGGTTTTGAGCTTTCTGGGTAGGCTTGGTGACTTTGCCAGCTCCAGCTGTTTTCCTTTCCACTACTTGATGACACCCACAGCAACCATCTGTCTCATATCACAAACAGTAAATAGCCCAGAGGAGGATAGTCAGAGAAGCTCTCAACACACATAGGCTTGTCAGAACCATATCAATGATGGTAGCATCACCAGATTACAAGAACATGGGTCTATCTTACAGCTTTTTTCCAGAAGGATGATCCATCTACTCCTATATCTCAGCAAAGTTTCAAGCAATGTGAGCTGTGTGACAATCTAGCACAGGTGCATATCCAGCACTGATTTTTCCTGGATGGTTCAGGATAATCACCTGAGCCATGAAGCCAGATGCTTCTATTGGTGGGTCATTTTTGCTGTCACCAGCCACCTTACCATGATGAACATCATTGACAGATACATTCTTTTTTTAATTTTTAAAAATATTTAATTTGTTTATTCATGAAAGACACACAGAGAGAGGTAGAGACATAGACTCCTCCAGTGGAGCCTGATGTGGGACTCGACTCTGGGTCTCTGGGACCATGGCCTGAGCTGAAGGCAGATGCTTAACCACTGAGCCACCCAGGTGTTCCTGATAGATACATTCTTGACACCGAAGCACACATTGTTCCCAAGAAAAGTCTCACTCAAGCTTCATGGTGCATTTCAACACACTTGACTTCAGTTGTAACATTGATTGAAGCAAAGCTGACCACCATGCTGGGTTTAAGAACACCAGTCTCTACTTGAGCCCACAAGGAGAGCACCAATACCACCAATTTTGTCGACATCCTGGAGAGGCAGACATGAGGGCTTGTCAATTGGATGAGTTTATGGCAGAATGCAATCCAGAGCTTCAAGCAGCATGATTCCACTGGCATTGCCATATTTAGGGGGTAACTTTCTATATTTTGAACCAAGACATGTTAGTATTTGGCTCCAGCATGTTGTCACCATTCCAAACAAAAATTAGTACCAATGCTACTGTGTCAGGGTTGTACACTTCCTTAATGAATTCCTGTGTCTCTTCTAGCTGTAGGTGGCTCAGTAGAATCCATTCTGTTAATACCAATAATTAGTTGTTTCACACCAAGTGTGTAAGGCAGAGGGGTATGTTCATGGGTCTTCCCATTCTTGGAGATACCTACTTCAAATTCACCAACACCAGCAGCAACAATCAGGCCATCACAGTGAGCTCAAGAAGTGCCTGTAATCATGTTTTTGATAAAGTTTCTGTGTCCTGAGGCATCAAAGACGGTCACGTAATACTTGCTATTCTAAAATTTCCACAGGTATATATCAATGGTGATACTATGTTCACATTCAGCTTTCAGTTTACCTAAGACTCAGGCATACTTGAAGGAGCCCTTTCCCATCTCAGTAGCCTCCTTCTCAAATTTTCCAGTGGTCCTTTTGTTATTCCCACCACATTTGTAGAGCAGATGACCAGAAGTGATAGACTTGCCCAAACCTACATGTCCAATGATGCCATGAGAATTTTCCTTTCCCATTTTGTTTTACATTTATTTATTTTAAAGATTTGATTTATTCATGTGAGAGAGAGAGAGAGAGAGAGAGAGAGAGAGAGAGAACGAGGCAGAGACACAGGCAGAGGGAGAAGCAGGCTCCATGCAGGGATCTCCAGGATCACGCCCTGGGCTGAAGGCGGCACCAAACCACTGAGCCATCTAGGCTGTCCGCAGTTTGTTTTACATTTAGTGGTAGTTTACATGACACCTGCGTTCTGGTGGCAAATTGTTGTGAAAAGGAAAACACATCTTATTTTTTAAAAAAATATTTTAAAAGAGTTCATTTATTTATTTGAGAGACAGAGTGAGCATGAGAGAGAGAGCAAGCGAGCATGAGTCAGGGGAGGAGCAGAGGGAGAAGCAGACTCCCTGCTGAGCAGAGAACCCAATGTGGGGCTAGATCCCAGGGCTCCAGAATCATGACCTGAGGTGAAAGCAGATGCTTAACCAACTGAGCAATCCAGGCACCCTGGAAACACATAATATTTTTAAAACGGTTTTGTTCACAATGTGAATGTTTAATTTTTTTTAAATGCAGTAAGGCAACATATAGTTTTGATGTAGTGTTCAATAATTCATCAGTTGTATGTAGCACACAGTACTCATCACATCATTTAGTACAGCATTTGAAGTGTCCTTTTGGTAGTAATAAGTAGATTTTATCATTTAATAATTTTACCCCTTCTCATTCATCTATATGATGGTATTCTCCCCATCGAGAATTCCTTTGAGGTATACATACAAAATTGTCTTTTTTGTTTAAATTTTATTTAGAGTATTTTTTATGTTTGAGATAACACTCATACAAAATAAATGAGTATATATGTATAACATAACTAGATATACATAGCTAGTTTTTACAAAAATATGAATGCATAACAATTTCAGTGCTATATATCTTTACCATTAGACAGCTTTTGGGGGGACTGGGTAGTACAAAATAATAAACCTTTATTTAGACTAGGGATAAGGGGGCTTAAGCATGTTGAAATCATTCAAACTCTGAAGGGTATTATTTTTTTACTAAGGAGAAGAAAATATAACCTTCAGAGCAACTTCTTGCAAGGTATACTTTGGGCCATTGAGTATAGGCATATAAATTCTCTTTTTTCATATTTTCTTATTTGTAAGTGAGTCTTCCCAATTAGCCATATTGCCACAGTGGAGATGTTGAGCATTTATGAAGAAATCCCCCCTCCAAAACTTTTCTGTGTAAGTCCAACTACATATTAACTTACAGAGAAACGTTTACTTTGAGAATCATCTGAACCAATGACAAAGCCACAATTAGAGGTATTCCTTGGGATTGACATTCAAGAATAAGTTGCTTTTTTGGAGCAAGCTTTTTTTTAAAAAAAATAGGGACAAATTCAAGTGAATTTATGAGAATAATGGACACTTGCAGAAATTCTGAGATGTGTGGTGGTTACAAATATGATTCCTTTTTAACTTGTCTGAGCCTAAGCCACAAAATCAAAGCAGAATTTTAAGAATTTGAGGTTATTTGCAGCTTTCTTTATATGAGTGTATCTCTTCCAAAAACTATCCAGTCTGTTCTCTAATTCATGTAACTTTTCTCAGTTTAGTTATATTCAACATTAAGTACATACTGTATGTTCAGGAGGAATAAAAGTACAAATATGTATTTCTAGACATTGTATTTTCATCGTAACTATCTTTAATAGACTAAAAGTTCTTTAAAGGCTATGACTAGATCCATTATTTAATAGGTAACCTAAACCCTCCATACACTGCAATGTATATTGACAAAGGAAGGCTGCAAAGAAATGCATTGGATGATAATCAAGTTTTCTTGACTAAATGTCGAAGACTTCATTGGTATCATTTCACCAAATGGAATGGGAATTAAGCTTGTCCTTATTTAGATTCAAGTCCCATTGACTAACATATAAGGTTGTCACTGAACAAAAGGTTCAGAATTTTCCTTTTGTGATTAATTTCTGGTTGGGAAAAAAATCACATCATAAAGTATTTTACCCAACTTTCTACCTACCATTCCTCTTTTGCCATTTTGGGGGGTAGAACAGATAGCATTAATGGTACTGTTGGGAGTAAGGGAATCAGATATTTAATGCTTTTCATATTATTTCAAATGACCCTTTAAATGTCTGCTTTGGGAATGAAACTCATCATTCTGTGAAGGTAATACAGGAAATATTTTATCTCAGTTGCAAACAAAGTACCCCCTGGCACAAGACTTTTAAAATCTTTGGCATTAAACCTCCTGAAACCCATCTGTGTTGAAAATTAATTTTTTGCTTTGGGGCATATTATATTTACATGTTTTCTTTTTATTTCACAATATTTAATCTAGTGAGAAAATAGCTTCTTAGGCCAAGCATAGAATTTAGCTCACAGGTTGCAAGGTGGGGAAATCTCTGCAATGTAAAACCACAACTGAGCATATTATTTATAACAGGAATCATTTTAAAAGAGCAAATACATGGTGATTTCCTCATATTTTTCATGGTTTAATTATCTTGTGAAACTTATTTAACCAAATACATTAAATTTCAATGAAAAATTGATGAAAATATTCATATAATTGTGTATTCAAAATTCTTCATTCAATGGACAACTCTGTAATCCTCAGGTTTATCTGAAAAGCAGTATCCATGACTTTGCCTATTTTCTGAGTAGAATAAAGCTGCACTGAAGAATGCTTATCTGCTCTCTTTTTCTTTACTTGTATTGTTGTAAACCTGTGGCTTTCAGCAGAACTTTTATTCCGCTTTTGTCCCCGAGGGGATATTTCTTTTGGCAATTTCTGGAGGAGTTTTTAGTTGTCATGATTGCGAAACAAGTTGCTACTGTCATTTATTGAACAGAGGCCAAGCATACTGCTAAACATCCTAAAATGCATAGGACATCCCCACAGAACAGAGAATTATCCCGTGCAAAATGTCACTAATTTATGTCAACCAATTATGCTGCACATTTCTGTATCCAAATACTAGTTTCTCTCATAAACCGACCCATAGACGTCTTTTTTATTGAGGCTTTATTTAAATTCCAGGTAGTTAACATAGAGTATATTAGTTTCAGGTGTACATAATAGTGATTCAATACTTCCATAAACACCTGGTGATCATCACAATAAGTGCACTCCTTAAGTCCCCATCACCTGTTTAACCCATTCTACCACCCATCTCCCCTCTGATAACCATCAGTTTGTTCTCTATAGTTAAGAGTCTATTTTTTTGTTTGCTTCTCTCTCTTTTCCTCTTGCTCATTTGCTTTGTTTCTTAAATTCCACATATAAGTGAAATCATATTATTTTTTCTGTTTGACATATTTCCCTTAGCATAATCATCTCTCTCTCCATCCATGTTGTTGCCAATGAGAAGATTTCATTCTTTTTATGGCTAATATTCCCTTGAATATATATCCCACATCTTCTTTATCCAATTCATCAGTCAATGGACACTTGACCTGTTTCCATAATTTGGATATTTTAGATAATATTGCTATAAATATTGGAGTGCATGTATCCCTTTGAATAAGTGTTTTTGAATTCTTTGGGTAAATTGCTAGTAGTGCAATTGCTGAATCTTAGAGTAGTTCTATTTTTAACTTTTTGAAAAGAGTTCCATACTGTTTTCCAGAGTGGCTGCACCATTTTGCATTCCCATAAACAGTGCAGGGGGGTTCCCCCTTCTTAACATCCTTGCCAACATCTGTTGATTCTTGTTTTGTTGATTTTAGCCATTCTGAGAGGTGTTAGGTGATATCTCATTATAGTTTTCATTTTTATTTCCTTGATGATCATTAATGTTGCTCATCTTTTCATGTGTCTGTTGGCTATCTGTATGTCTTCTTTGGAAAAATGTCAATTCATGTCTTCTGTTCTTTTTAAAAATTGGGTTATTCAATTTATGGGTGTTGAGTTTTATAACTTCTTTATAGATTTTGGATACTAACCTGTTATCAGATATGTCATTTGCAAATATCTTTTCCCATTCTGAAGTTTGCCTTTTCATTTTCTTAATTATTTCCTTCGCTGTGCAGAAGCTTTTTTATTTTGATGAAGTCTCAGTAGTTTATTTTTGGTTTTGTTTCCCTTGCTTCAGGAGACATTTCTAATAAGTTGTTAAGGCTAATGTCAAAGAGGTTACTATCTGTATTCTCCTTTAAGGCTTTTATAGTTTTAGGTCTCACATTAAGGTATTTTATCCATTTTGAATTTATTTTTGTGTATGAATAAGAAAATGGTGCAGTTTTGCATGTTGCTGTCCAGCATGTTGCTGTCCAGTTTTCCAATACCATTTGTTGAAGAAGACTGTTTTTTTTTTCCCATTGGATACTCTTTCCTTCTTTGTTGAAGATTAGTTGACCATATAGTTGTGGGTCCATTTCTGGGCCTTCTATTCTGTTCTATTGATTATGTACCTATTTTTGTGCCAGTACAATAGTGTCTTGATCAATAAAGCTTTGTGATATAACTTGAAGTCTGGAATTGTCATGCCTCTAGCTTCAGCTTCACTTTTCATTTTGAAGGTTGCTTTGGCTATTCAGGGTCTTTGCAGTTCCATACACATTTTAGGATTGTTTGTTCTAGTTCTGTGAAAACTGCTGGTGGTATTTTTATAGGGATTTCAATAAATGTGTGTATTGCTTTGGGTTGTATAGACATTTTAACAATATTTGTTCTTCCAATCCATGAACATGGAATGTCTTTCCATTTCTTGTATCATCTTCAGTTTCTTTCATTATTGTTTTATAGTTTTCAGGGTAAAGGTCTTTCACCTTTTTGAATAGGTTTATTCCTAGATATTTTATTGTTCTTGGTGCAATTGTAAATGGGATCAATTCCTTGATTTCTCTTTCTGCTGTTTGGTTATTGATATATAGAAATGGAATGATTTTCTTCATGTTGATTTTGTATCCTACGACTTTGCTGGATTCATTTATCAGTTCTAGCAGTTGTTTTTTTTTTTTTTGTTTTTTTTTTTTTTTTTTTTTTTTGTGGAGTCCTTGGGGTTTTCTATATACAGTATCATGTCATCTAAAAACAGTGAAACTTTTACTTCTTCTGGTCCAATCTGGATATCTTTTATTTTTTCCTGTTGTCTGATATGTGGCTATGACTTCTAGTATTGTGTTAAATAACAGTGGTGAGACTGGACACCCCTCTGTTATTCCTGACCATAGAGAAGCGCTCAGGTTTCCCCCCACTGGGGATGATATTAGCTGTGGGTTGTTCATACGTGGCCTTTATTATGTTGAGGTATATTCCCTCTATCCCTACGTTTTTGAGGGTTTTTATCATGAATGGATGCTGCACTGTGTTAAGTGCTTTTTTGCACCTATTGAAATGCTTGTATGATTCTTATCCTTTCTTTTATTAATGTGGTGTATCACATTAATTGATTTGTGCAATTGGACCACTCTTGCAACCCAGGAATAAATCACACTTGATCATGCTGAATCAGTTTTTTAAATATATTGTTGGATTCAGTTTGCTAGTATTTTATTGAGGATTTTTGCATCCATGTTCATCAAGGATATTAACCTGTAGACCTCTGTTGGTTTTGGTATGAGGGTAATGCTGGCCTCATTGAATGAATTTGGAATTTTTCCTCTATTTCTAATTTTGGGAATAGTTTGAGAAGAATAGGTATTAACTCTTCGTTAAATGTTTGGTAGAATCCCCTTGGGAAGCCATCTGGCCCTGGACTTTTGTTTGTTGGGGTGCTTTTGATTACTGATTCAATTTCTTTGCTGGTTATTAGTCTGTTCAAGTTTTATATTTTTTTCTGTTTTAGTTTGGTAGTTTACATGTTTGGAGGAATTTATCCATTTCTTCGAGGTTGTTCATTTTGTTGGCATATATTTTTCATAATATTCTCTTACAATTATGTATTACTGTGGTGTTGGTTGTTATTTGTCTTCAGTCATTTGTGATATTACTTCTTTGGGGCCTTTTCTTTTCTTTTTGATAAGTCTTACTAGAGGCTTATCAATTTTATTGTTTTCTTTCAAAGAACCAGCTCCCTTGTAAGTTAAGGATTTCTTTTGTCTTGCTGCTTTTAAGTTGTTTTTCTTTGTCTCTACATTTTGCAAATTTAATGACAACACATTTTGGTGTTGACTTGCTTTTGTTGACTTTGATCAACAGGAGTTCTCTGCCTCCTGGATCTGGATGTCCATTTCCTTCCCCAGATTAGGGAAGTTTTCAGGTATTATTACTTCAAATAATACCTTAATCTCTCTTCTTCTTCCTATGACATGAATGTTATTATGTTTTATGGAGTCACTGAGTTCCCTAACTCTGTTCTCACATTGCATAATCCTTCTGTCCCTCTTTCATTCAGGTCCATTATTTTCCATTATTTTGTCCTCTAGCTCACTAATTTGTTCCTCGGCTTCTTCCATCCTGCAGTTCATTCCATCAAACCTGTTTTAAACCTTGTTTATTGCCTTCTGCATCTCTGGTTGATGTTTTTAACTCTCTTATCTCTGTGGTAAAGGTCTCACTGATGTCTTCTTTTCTCAAGCTCAGTGAGTAACGTTATGATTGCTGCTTTACATTCTCCATTTGGCATGTTACTTATATCTGTTTTGCTTAGATCTCTGGCTGTGACAGTTTCTTGATCCACTTGTGATAAATCCCTCTGTCTGGGCATTTTTGTCTAAGTCTCTGTCTTCTTCTCTGTGTTAGAAAAGCCAGTATGTCTACTGCTCTTGAAAGTAATGGCCTTTGGAAGAAGAAGTGCCCAGGGCCTGGTGCTTCAGGGAGTGTCTCCAGTGTGTGCTGTGTATGCTCTGCTGTTGTGTTTTGGCTGCTCTATCCTCCAGGCTAGTCATCTGCAGCAGCTTTCCTTGCCTGCAGTGGGCAGTGTTTATTCCATGGCCTGAATGTGGTGAGTTTTAATGAGGCATTCTCTGGTCTGCTCCTGAAATGAGATCTGACACCAAGTCCATCAGAACCGAGGCCCTGCAGAACTCTCTGGTCAGGAAATGTGGTGTGGGTAGGGGTTTGTGCTGGTCTTCTAGGGTGAGGGACCCACTGTGCTTGGATTGAGGCAAGTTTGACTGAGAAGGGCAGTCCCGCCAGAGGGCAGGGGTGGGTGGTGAGACCTGGTGTAAGCAAGTTAGACAGCCAGTGTCACTGTTGTGCTGCTTCCCACAGGTGGCTCTGTGTTTATGCTGATGGGCAGGTGAGGGAAGTGGTGGCAGCCAGCTCTTTTGTTCCCACAGAGGCTTCTCTGTGAACACTGCCTCTGAGAAGAGGAAATAATCTATGCCCTGTGCGCCCCAGGCATTCTCCTCAGATGGCTGTTTCCAAGAGGTCTGCCTCGGGATTGTCTGGCTGCCTTCTCTCCAGGAGCAGGGCAGTGCCCTCCAGGCTCTATCCCAGCAAAGCCTTCTGACCTTTAGAACTGTAGGCTTTAAGCCCTGCTGGTTGTAAGAACTCATGAAATTCAGCCCCTCTCATTTTCCAAGCCAGTGGCTTTGGGAAAACATTTTCCTTGTGCATTCCCCTGTGTGTGAGCCCAGAGTCCTCCTACTCTGCTGCCATCTTACTCTCCTCCCCCATAGACTTCTTTATCCAAAACGACAGAGGTGCTAATTATGACTACCATACAATATTTGAATGTATGAAATCAACATGTTGTACACCTGAAATTTATGCAATATTATAGGTGGAATATATTTTTTTAAAATATCAAAGTAAATGCAATCTTTAAAAAATATTAGGAAAAATCAGAGACGATGACTTTCTTTTCAGGAAATTAAAAAAGAAATTCAAATCTGGAGGCTCTTTGAAATCCATAGATCAAAATCCCAGAAGAATATAGGGCTAGTTAAATATGTGACATACATATACATCTATTGCCTAAGGATGATTTATATTATGATGATTATGAAAAGTAAAATAGATTATTTGTATTTAGTTTTTACATCAAAAGCTGCTCCATAAGTTAGATTGGCTCTCTTTCAGATTCTTGTTAAGACATTAATCAGTTCTGTGGCTGTAGAGTACTTAGCCATGCTATGTCTCAAGTTCCTCATCTGGAAAATGGAATACTAAAAATTACCAGAGTCATTGTACAAATCAAATGAAATAACAATTGTTTAAGCAACAAAAGAATAGTTGCAGCCATTGTAATATTGTTAACTTTACTGTAATCTATGTTTTCATGACCGGTAACCCACATATATAGAATGTAATATATTAGTATATTTATATCGATATATTAACTATAATATATGACTAATGAATGCACATCAAACCGAGGTGTGCCCGTAAGACCTATACTGTAGTGTATATATAGTTGAGAACTTTTATTACCCAACATATAGCATAATAATATAGATATATTTGTTAAGATTTAGGTAAATTTATAGATTTGATATCCCTAATAGAATTATTAATGGAAGTAAGGAGTCTATAAAATATAATCCAACTTTTTGGGATTAGTGTAATAGAGGACAGCTATAAGTCTTTGTTTCCCAATACCTCTGTTCCTTCATATATTTTGGCTACAGAAAAGCAATGAATGAAAAAGGACTTTTTCTTGTTGATAAATCTGGTAACTAAATATTCTTAGAAGGAATTACAAAATGTATTCAAATTCACACAAATAAATGGTTGCATCAGAGCAAAGCTCCACAAATTATGCATTTAAAATTTTGACAACTTCAGAAGTCCACCAGTTCTCATTATCAATGTGTTTCTATACTTGTGATACTAAAGGCTGATTTAATTGTCCAAGAAATTATTTTTCAAGTAAACACTATCAGAGTTCTCTTCACGTTTTAGAGTACTGAATATCTCATTTATTTCTTGATGAAACTATGTCATAGTCTCTCTTCAACATATTCCTTATGTTAACTTGTCAGGGGGAGAATTTACTTTTCTATTTTTTTTATATTTTATTCATTTATTCATGAGAGACACAGAGAGGCAGAGACACAGGCAGAGGGAGAAGCAGGTTCTCTCTGGGGAGCCTGATGTGGTCCTCAATCCCAGGACCCTGGGATCACGCCCTGAGCAGAAGGCAGACCCTCAACCACTGAGCCACCCAAGCGTCCCACTTTTCTATTATTTTTATCACATCATAAACTCATATCTAATTTTCTACTGCTATCATCTTACTTATCTTTTAGTGTTACTGCTTACAGTTTTCTTCAGACAGCAAATGACTGTATTCAGCATTTTCCTCTAAAGATATTCTATTTGTTTTAATGCACATACTAAATTTATATTATTTGGATGATGCCAACCCTAATATCATGTGAACCTAAGGCTTTCCAGAAGAAGTTTGGATTCATTAATGATACTAGAATACTAAATAATGAAATACAGCATATGATTTCTGCATGGTACTCAAATATGCCAAAACTTAAAACATGCACACAGGTTTCAATGATAGAATAAATGCTGGAAATAAAACATACTTGACTTATAATGGAGTCTAGCTTCTTAGAATTTTAGTAAATTTAGTTAATAAATGTAATAAATTATATACACAAGACATTTTATAAATTCTGATGTCAGAAAACACATTCTATTCTAATTTCAGAAAAATCATTGTAAATTAAATCACTTCCTCCTTTGTAGATTGTTATGGACTGAATGTTTGTGTTCCCTCAAAATTCATTTGTTGAAACCCTAACCCCCATTGTGGTAGTACTAGGATGTGAGACCTTTGGGAGGTGATTGGGTCATGAGGATAAAAACTCTCATAAGTGAGATTAGTGCCCTGATTAAAAAAAGATCCTAGAGATGTCTCTCACTTTCCACCATGTGAAAACAAGGAGATTTCAGCAGTCTGCATCTCAGAAGAGGGCTCTCAATAGAACCTGACCATGGTACAAAATGATATCAGTGTATGAGCATCTAGAATTGTGAGACATATATTACTGTTGTTTAAAAGCCACTCAGTCTATGGTATTTTGCTATAGCAGCCCAAACTGACTAAAACAGAGATATTTTAAATTATCATGACATTAATGAACTAATATTTTAGTTATTTTAGTCAAAGCATGTGAAAAGTTGCTTAAAAAAAAGAAAATTCAAAATGTTATATGTAATGGTGATAATAACCATAGCAATAATATATATTAAATCAGTAATATAGCTCATATTTAATAGCAGGCTCCGTTTTAGTTATGGGAAGGAATTGCTCTGAATTTGACCATTGCATTGAAAATAATGAAGTATTACAACTACAGTGAGCTAAGCTACATAATCAGATTAGCTTTCAAGTGCTGCGTACTGTAGAACAGTTTCAAGAATATTGAATGGAGATATACTTGTTAAACTAAAATTTTGAAATTGGCAAAATTGAATCTCTTTGATCCCTGAAGTTTCCAAAATCTCATAAGCATTTTGAGGACAATGTACATGGAGAAGGAAAAAAGAAAAGCCTGAGGAATGTGATAGCCATTATTCAAGAATTCCTTTAAAAATATCATGTTGAAATGCTTCTTGTGCTAGTGAAATTTGATTTTTAAAAACATACTTTTGTGCTCACTTCAGCAGCACATATACTACAACTGGAACAATACAAAGATTAGCATGAACCCTGTGCGAGGATGATATACAAATTTGTGAAGCATTCCATATAAATTTTTTTTAAATAATTTAAAAAGTACCTTAATATTTTATGAAATTTTGATAGTAGAACTGTTGATCCTAGATTAAGTACATATTTATTAAAGGCATTGTACTGTTTAATTAGGAAGAGACTTTTGTGCTTACTCTTGTTTTCTTGTTCTCTAGTCTAGGAATCAAGAAGCAAAATTTTCTTCCTTAAGGCTATAATTTCTGGTGGAGATATTTCACCTACATAGTTCCTTGTTAGAGATGTACATAAGAAGAGCATGGCTATATGGTCTACTTCTGTTAAATGTCTGTGATATTTTGCTATGAATATGATGGAAAAAATATACAGCTTTGCCTGCGTTGAAGCAGCCCTTCAAGTGTGCACCATGGGTTTGAATTTGAATTGAATTTCCAATTTTGAAAGATATAAAAGGACCTCTTAGTGACAGAGTTAACATTTAGAACAACTTGTAGTTGTTGCATTATCCAGATTATTAAAACATATTCTGTGAAATCTTAAATACAGTAGAAATTTTTAACTCTAAATGAATAATGGAAGTTTGTATTTTAGGAAGGAATTTGCATCTCTTTAATTTATTTAAAAGTCAAAGTGGTCTGATGACTTAAGAAAATTTAATGTAGCTGCTATTTGATCACATTTTCCTCAGGTCTTTTCCCAGAAACACAAATGATCTCAACACATTAAAATCATACAATTTATTTCCAGAATGATTTTAATATTTAATTCCCAATTTGAATTTATCTCATGATCTCTAAATCTTTATCTCATGATCTCTAAATCTTTGTATTTAAATCTTGGTAATTTAATATAATATTTAATTACATTTATTTTGTATAAATTATATTTATGTTATATAAAATATAATACAATATTTGTTAAATAGTAATTTACATGAGTCTGACTTCATCTAACCCCTCTCTAGATTCATCAGGTATATGCCTTATCTTGTCTTGCTATATAGGTCTTTTTTCAGTCTGTTTCTTGCTCCCTCTTGTCAGAAGGCCTGGAACATTATTCTGTCCCTTTTTTACTTGGTTAATTCCTATTCACTCTTCAGATAATAGCTCAATTATCTTCCTATCAGTGAAGTCTTTCCTGAGCTAAGTAAAATCTTCTTATTGTCTTCTTTTCATAACATATATTTACAGTTGAAAAATTTCCATTTTGTAAATAATTATTTCCTTTATGTCTGTATCTTCCCTACTATTCTGTGTATACCATGACATAGGGATTGTGATAGGTTATCTTCATCATTTAACCCCTAGTTCCCAGCATAATGCCTGGCACATAGTTGGTACTTATTGTTGAATGGGTGAACTAAACTTGAAACTAGAAATAACCATACTATTTACTTCCCTGTAAGTTCTTTTGGAAATTTCTGTATTCTCCAGCAGATTACATAAATCTCTGAGAGCTAGAATTGTGAGGTATGCAGGGTTTTCTTGCAGTGCTTAACATAGTACATTGTATGTAGAAACTATTTGATAAAAGGTTAATACATGTTCAGATGGCAAGAATAAGTAAAAACTATATGGTTTAAAGTTTATGTATTTAATTCACCTCACCCCATTTACAGATGAAAATCAAGAAAAATAGTAATTTTTATACTAATTCTCACCCCTGACATTTATTTCCAGTGTCTCTTAGGTTAACATAGAAAATATAGCTGTCAGGGGAGTGCTAAGTAAGAGTAAGCAAAAAGAAATTCTCATCTACACTTTCTGGTGTAAGCATAGTGTATCAACATGTATGTATATGTACACTTATAGCTTACTCTTGAAGTAGGCACAATCAGCAGCCGCCTAGGGGGATGTATGTCAGGGGCCTTCAAAAATGCCTAAACACAACATAATGTTCCTTGTCTGATCTGGTCCCAGATCTAAAATTCTCACAGTAATTTCTTATTTCATTAGGTGGCCAGAGATGTCTGTTAACAGGATGTCAATTTTGTTCTATGAGGTTACTGCATAGCAGCAGTGGTTGTTTACGCTTGACTTAGGTTAGTGTAACAATAAGCCAACAAAGGGTTAACTTTCGATGAAAGTGAAGAGATCAGCTACAGTGTCACTAATTTCACACTTCTCAGGTTGTGGCATGGATTAGAGAATGAAAGATTGTGGAGAATGGAGGCAATAATTAGGGAGCATTTGACGAGAGGAGAAACAATGATAGGAAGGTCAAGCACAAAATTTGGAACCATGAGCTAAGGAATTAAAATTCTAGTTCTATAATCTCCTAGACCAATGATTTTGGGAGAGTTACTTAATCCCTAAAAATCAGTTAGTCAATATTAAATGCCATACAAAAACATTGAAAATTATTTCTAAGTAGCAAGTGCAGTATTAGTTGAACCTAAAAAAAAAATTCATCTATTTTACCATTTATCAAGTGTAATAGTTATTCCTATAATATCAATTCAAGATAATATTGGACACCAACATTTCCTGGCTAATTTGAATCTCAACTAAGCTAATTGAGCAGCAACAATTATGCAGAAACTAATCAACAGGGTCTTTGAGTGCTTAGTCTGTACCTCATACAAGGTACTATGAAAAGAATGAAGTAAAATTCTTCCCTATAAAGAACTTAATATGGGATCTAGGAGGTAGATTTGGTGGACATGGAGAAATAATTCACAATTATTCGTTCAACAAGTTTATTGAATTTTATCATCATACCAAGTATAGTTTAGGCACTAAGATACCAATATGAGAAATTGAGACTCTCTTGAAGTGTAAAATTTATAGAGAAGGGAGACAATAGATTAAAAATAAATCTATAATAGCTAAGTGGAGATAAGCAGTATAAGGAAAAATAGAGTAGGGAGAAAGGAATAAAGAGTGACAGGGGAGCAGCCCCGGTGGCTCAGCGGTTTAGCGCCGCCTTCAGCCCAGGGCGTGATCCTGGAGACCCGGGATCGAGTCCCACATCAGGCTCCCTGCATGGAGCCTGCTTCTCCCTCTGCCTGTGTCTCTGCCTCTCTTCTCTGTCTCTGTGTCCTTCATGAATAAATAAATAAAATCTTTAAAAAAAAAAGAGTGATGGGAGTGATTTTATATAGGGTGGTAAAAAATTATCTCTATGTCAAGAATGCATTGGAGCTGACATCCAAAGAAGTGAGCAAACAAGACACATAAGTGTCTGGGGGAAAGATGTCAAGCAGAGGAAAAACCAGTGCAAATGTCCTGAAGCAGGTGCATGCCTGGCATGTTTAAGGAATAACCAGGAAGTCATTGTAGCTGGAATGAAGAAGGAAAAGAAGTTAGGATGGTAGCAGAGGGGTAAAATGTTATAGCCTTATATGGATTATTTTATAGACCAGGGGCCATCGGGATTCTTCAAGTGTTGAATGCATGATCTGATGTATATTTTATAAGCATCGCTTTGGCTTCTGTGTGAAGAATAAAGTGATAACTGAAAAAGAGTGGAAGCAGAGGGACTAATTAAGAAGCAATTTCATTAGTCCAGGTAAGAGATGATGGTGGGTGGGACGCCTGGGTGGCTCAGTGTTGAGTGTCTGCCTTCAGCTCAAGGCCTGATCCCAGGGTCCAGGATTGAGTCCCACATCAGGCTCCTTGGGGGGAGCCTGCTTCTCCCTCTACCTTTGTCTCTGCCTCTCTTTGTGTGTCTCTCATGAATAAATAAAATCTTTTTTTAAAAAAGAGATGAGGGTGGGTTGGAGTAGGCTGTTACGAAGGTTGTGAGAAGAGCTCATTTATAAGTATACTAAAATACAGGGCAAAGTTAATCTGTTGTTAGACATCCTGTGAGATGTATGAGAGAGTCAAAGATGACTTCAAAGTTTGGAGGGAGCCATCAAATACTTGGATTTATAATGTGCTGTTTGTGATGCTTATCAGGCATCCAAAAGATGTATTTGGATGGTGGATAAGTACATGAAAAGTTCTCCATATCATTATCAAGGGAATGTAACTATAATCATGAAATTTTACCATATAACCATTTTAATAGCAAAAATTAAAAACACTGAGAAAGTTATAACAAAGATGTGGAACAACTGGAACACTCCTGTCATGCTTATAGGAATGTAAAATGTTATTACTTTGGAAAATAGTTTGCCAGTTTCCTATAAATTTAGACATATACTTATTTTATGACCCAGAATTACTACTGATAGGTATTTGCTCAGGTATTTAATTCAAGAGAAATGAAAACATATGTTCACAGAAAGACCTATGTATGAATATTCATAACAGCATTATTTATAATAGCTAAAACATGAGAACCACTCAAATGTCCATCAACAGGTAAATGGATAAACAAATTGTGGTATATATGGAAAATATATTATTCAGTATTAAAGAGAAATAAATTACTATTTTATGCAACAACGGACGAATCTTAAAATTATTATGCTGAGATGTTTAAGAGTATTTTATTATATGGTTCCATTTGTATGGAACTCTATAACAGGCAATATTAATCTATAATGACAGAAGGCAGATCAGTGTTTCACCATCCTACTTTATTTGGTCCTGAGAGATTTCCTACAACACAGGAATTTCAGAGATAAACCCAGAACAGTTCCTGGAAGAACAGAACAGGTAATCAATGTGCAGGGCTGGGGACAGAGATTGACTAGGAAGGAGCCCAAGGGAACTTTTTCTCTATATTTGGATTGTAAGAGTGGTTGCAAGGGTATATTCATTTGTTAAAGCTCATCAAAATATATACTTAATTGTGAGCATTTTTATTGGATATAAAGTCTATACCAGTAAAGTTTATTAAAGAATAAAACATAAACATTTAGTGGTAAGTTATATAAAATATAACTTTTCTTAAAGCATATGCACTGATATCTTCATTTTTTTTTTTTTTTGTCGAAAAGAAGTAGTCAAATAAATACTAATGTAAAGAGAATGCTCCTGAAGTGACTCTGATGCTGGATACTTATAAAATCACAAGAATTCTGTCAACTTAAACCTCTGAATGATTGTGGGGGCTTCCTATATGCTTATATTGACTGAAGACTACTAATGCATTTTATCACATTGATGATAAGACCATATCTGATCCTAATTATTTGTCTGGATAAATTAAAAATTGTTCATAGACTATAGAAAATGATAACCAAACATGAAATATTTCTGGGATATGATCACATTTGTATTTCTAGATATATTTCAGGCTATGAAAAGGTAAATTCAGACCACTGGGGAAACCAAAATCATCAGGAGCATTTTTCTGTGGATTTTAAAGTAATGTAAGAATTACCAAGTATAATCCTGGATAACTCATGATGAATAATGTAAGCAAATGTAAATGACAAATTGTCCACTGAAGCTGGATTTTTAAAATTTTTCTTAAATAACTAGAGTAACTCTAATGACAGGGAAGGAAGTTGAAATAAAGTCAGCCATGCCAAATATCCTCCTTTTATCTACCTTATTTATGTTAACTTATATATTTCTGATTTTATTTTGCACAAAATATGTTAATACTAATGTTATGAAAATAGAAATAAACATTGTGATCTTGTGTGAAAAAATATATCCCTAGAAGCCCTTTATGTGTGCATTAGTTGAGATATAGTTATGATTTAAGTTAAGCTTAACTTTGTGTCTTTTTGCTCACATCACTTTGAACCATATTTACTTATTTTACATAACTTGTCATTACTTACTTTATAGTTAAGGACATAACCCTAAGATTTAAGGCCTTCTATTTATGCCCTGTAAACATATCTCTGCCTAACTCTACAACCTATATGTCTTCTCTGTAAAAATGAAAATAATAAAATCTAGCATTTAAGGTTGCCATGGGGATTGAACAAATTTGCTAATTCAAAGCACCTGCTTCATAATTACCTCTGAGTTTATCTTTTCCCCTTCTTTGGATATATGATATGTGCCTCTGTCATGTAAAATTATATCTCTAAATCTAAATATCTGCATCTTTGTATATGATTTATTGCTTTTCTGAATGGGACAGTATAATGTGATAGCCATGAACACAGTCTCTAGGACCACACTCAGGTCCCTATCACATATTAGCAATGTGACTTTTGGGAAGTCTCTTAACTTTCCTGTTCTATAGTTTTCTCATTTGGAAAATGAATATATTAGTAACACCTACCCCATGAGACATTATATTAAGTATTATTATATTCAAAACACTTAGAACAGTACTTGGCACATGGTAAGTATTATAGAAGCATTGGCTATTGTCAGTAAAATATAAGCTTCATGAGGGTCTCTTTTGTTCATTGTTGTAGCTTCCTACTCCCAAGAAATCCCTCTCCTAGGAATATATTCTATTTTTTTTCCTGATTTTTGCCCTGTATTCCAAGATTATTCCAACTTCCTACTCAATATATTTTATTGTATATCTGATAGATATTTCATACTGATCATGGCCAAAACATCACTCTTGATTGTCCTTCAACCCATTCCTGCCTTGATAGTCTTTGTTTTGGTAAATAACATCACAATTAATTTAGTTACTCAGGCCAAAAACTGATAAGTATTCTTGATTTCTTTCTTTTATACATTATATTTTTCAGGAAGTCGTGTCAGCTCCAACTTTAAAATATATCTCAAATCCAATTAACTCTCACCTTCACTCCTCTCATACCAGTCTAAACCACCATAATCTACCTTGGAGGTAGAGGAGGGGCAAGATGGCGGCAGAGCAGGGTCTCCAGGTCACCTGTCCTCAACAAATTACCTAGAAAACCATCCAATCATCCTGAAAATCTACGAATTCGGCCTGAGATTTAAAGAGAGACCATCTGGAACGCTCCAGTGAGAAGAGTTCGTGCTTCTATCAAGGTAGGAAGACGGGGAAAAAGAAATAAAGAAACAAAAGGCCGCCAAGGGGGAGGGGCCCCGCGAGGAGCCGGGCTGAGGCCGGGGCGAGTGTCCCCAGGACAGGAGAGCCCCGTCCCGGAGGAGCAGGAGCTGCACCGACCTTCCGCGCGGAAAGGGGCCCGCAGGGAGTTAGAGCAGGACCCGGGAGGGCGGGGACGCCCTCGGACTCCCTGGGACACTCACAGACACCTGCGCCCAGGGAGAGCTCGCGGAGCTCCCTAAGGGCTGCAGCGCTCGGCGGGGCCCGGAGCAGCTCGGAGGGGCTCGGGCGGCGGCTCCGCAGAGGGGGCTGCGGGGCTCCGGGAACAGCTCGGAGGGGCTCGGGCGGAGGAAGAAGCTCCGCGGAGGGGGCTGCGCGGCTCCGGGAACAGCTCGGAGGGGCTCGGGCGGCGGCTCCGCGGAGGGGGCTGCACCGCCTGGAGCGCGAATCCAACAGTGCAGGCCCCGGAGCACAGGGCGCCGGGACACAGCCCAGGATCCGACCTCCCCCAGGACAGGCAGAGGCCGGGAGGGCCCAGGACAGCAAGGACGCTCCTGCCTGGAACTGAGCAGATCAGCGGCCCCGCCCGGGAGCCCCCAGGCCCTGCAGACAGAGAGCCCCGGAGTTACTGCAGGAGCTGAATCCGGGGCTCCAGAGTTGGCCCCGCCACTGTGGCTTCTCCTCCCGGGGCCTCACGGGGTGAACAACCCCCACTGAGCCCTGCACCAGGCAGGGGCAGAGCAGCTCCCCCAAGTGCTAACACCTGAGAATCAGCACAGCAGGCCCCTCCCCCAGAAGACCAGCAACACGGACCAGTTCCAAGGGAAGTCAAGGGACTTAAAGTATACAGAATCGGAACATGCTCCCCCGTGGTTTTTTTTTTTTTTTTTTTTTTTTTCTTTTTTTGTTTTTGTTTTTGTTTTCTTTTGTGCTTTTTTTTCTTTCTTTCTTCTTGATTTCGGATTGCTTCCCCCACCCCACCCCACCCCTTTTTTTTCCTCCTTTCTTTTTCTTTCTCTTTTTCTTCTCTTTTTCCCCTTTTTTTTCTTCTTTCTCTTTTTTCTTTTTCTCCTTTCTTTCCTTCTCTCTCTTTTTCTCCTTTTCCCAATACAACTTCTTTTTGGCCACTCTGCACTGAGCAAAATGACTAGAAGGAAAACCTCACCTCAAAAAAAAGAATCAGAAACAGTCCTCTCTCCCACAGAGTTACAAAATCTGGATTACAATTCAATGTCAGAAAGCCAATTCAGAAGCACTATTATACAGCTATTGGTGGCTCTAGAAAAAACCATAAAGGACTCAAGAGACTTCATGACTGGAGAATTTAGATCCAATCAGGCAGAAATTAAAAATCAATTAAATGAGATGCAATCCAAACTAAAAGTCCTAACGACCAGGATTAACGAGGTGGAAGAATGAGTAAGCGACATAGAAGACAAGTTGATGGCAAAGAGGGAAACTGAGGAAAAAAGAGACAGAAAATTGAAAGACCATGAGGATAGATTAAGGGAAATAAATGACAGCCTGAGGAAGAAAAACCTACGTTTAATTGGGGTTCCTGAGGGCGCTGAAAGGGACAGAAGGCCAGAATATGTATTTGAACAAATCCTAGCTGAAAACTTTCCTAATCTGGGAAGGGAAACAGGAATTCATATCCAGGAAATAGAGAGATCCCCCCCTAAAATAAAAAAAAAAACCGCTCAACACCTTGACATTTAATAGTGAAGCTTGCAAATTCCAAAGATAAAGAGAAGATCCTTAAAGCAGCAAGAGACAAGAAATCCCTGACTTTTATGGGGAGGAATATTAGGGTAACAGCAGACCTCTCCACAGAGACCTGGCAGGCCAGAAAGGGCTGGCAGGACATATTCAGGGTCCTAAATGAGAAGAAGACGCAACCAAGAATACTTTATCCAGCAAGGCTCTCATTCAGAATGGAAGGAGAGATAAAGAGCTTCCAAGACAGGCAGGAACTGAAAGAATATGTGACCTCCAAACCAGCTCTGCAAGAAATTTTAAGGGGGACTCTTAAAATTCCCCTTTAAGAAGAAGTTCAGTAGAACAATCCACAAAAACAAGGACTGAATAGATATCATGATGACACTAAACTCATATCTGTCAATAGTAACTCTGAATGTGAACGGGCTTAATGACCCCATCAAAAGGCACAGGGTTTCAGACTGGATAAAAAAGCAGGACCCATCTATTTGCTGTCTATAAGAGACTCATTTTAGACAGAAGGACACCTACAGCCTGAAAATAAAAGGTTGGAGAACCATTTACCATTCGAATGGTCCTCAAAAGAAAGCAGAGGTAGCCATCCTCATATCAGATAAACTAAAATTTACCCCGAAGACTGTAGTGAGAGATGAAGAGGGACACTATCTCATACTCAAAGGATCTATCCAACAAGAGGACTTAACAATCCTCAATATATATGCCCCGAATGTGGGAGCTGCCAAATATTTAAACCAATTAATAACCAAACTCAAGAAATGCTTTGATAATAATACACTTATACTTGGTGACTTCAATCTAGCTCTTTCTACCCTCGATAGGTCTTCTAAGCATAACATCATCAAAGAAATGAGAGCATTAAATGATACACTGAACCAGATGGATTTCACAGATATCTACAGAACTTTACATCCAAACTCAACTGAATACACATTCTTCTCAAGTGCACATGGAACTTTCTCCAGAATAGACCACATACTGGGTCACAAATCGGGTCTGAACCGATACCAAAAGATCGGGATAGTCCCCTGTGTATGCTCAGACCATAATGCCTTGAAATTAGAACTTAATCACAACAAGAAGTTTGGAAGGACCACAAACACGTGGAGGTTAAGGACCATCCTGCTAAAAGATGAAAAGGTCAACCAGGTAATTAAGGAAGAATTAAAAAGATTCATGGAAACTAATGAGAATGAAGATACAACCGTTCAAAATCTTTGGGATGCAGCAAAAGCAGTCCTGAGGGGGAAATACATTGCAATACAAGCATCCATTCAAAAACTGGAAAGAACTCAAATTCAAAAGCTCACCTTACACATAAAGGAACTAGAGAAAAAGCAACAAATGGACCCCACCCCCAGCAGAAGAAGAGAGTTAATTAAAATTCGAGCAGAACTCAACGAAATCGAGACCAAAAGAACTGTGGAACAGATCAACAGAACCAGGAGTTGGTCCTTTGAATGAATTAACAAGATAGATAAACCATTAGACAACCTTATTAAAAAGAAGACAGAGGACTCAAATTAATAAAATCATGAATGAGAAAGGAGAGATCACTACCAACACCAAGGAAATACAAACGATTTAAAAAACATATTATGAACAGCTCTACGCCAATAAATTAGGCAATCTAGAAGAAATGGACGCATTCCTGGAAAGCCACAAACTACCAAAACTGGAACAGGAAGAAATAGAAAACCTGAACAGGCCAATACCAGGGAGGAAATTGAAGCAGTCATCAAAAACCTCCCAAGACACAAGAGTCCAGGGCCAGATGGCTTCCCAGGGGAATTCTATCAAACGTTTAAGGAAGAAACCATACCTATTCTACTAAAGCTGTTTGGAAAGATAGAAAGATATGGAGTACTTCCAAATTCGTTCTGAGGCCAGCATCACCTTAATTCCAAAACCAGACAAAGACCCCACCAAAAAGGAGAATTACAGACCAATATCCCTGATGAACATGGATGCAAAAATATTCAACAAGATACTAGCCAATAGGATCCAACAACATATTAAGAAAATTATTCACCATGACCAAGTAGGATTTATCCCCGGGACACAAGGCTGGGTCAACACTCGTAAAACCATCAATGTGATTCATCATATCAGCAAGAGAAAAACCAAGAACCATATGATCCTCTCATTAGATGCAGAGAAAGCATTTGACAAAATACAGCATCCATTCCTGATGAAAACACTTCAGAGTGTTGGGAAAGAGGGAACTTTCCTCGACATCTTAAAAGCCATCTACAAAAAGCCCACAGCAAATATCATTCTCAATGGGGAAGCACTGGGAGCCTTTCCCGTAAGATCAGGAACAAGACAGGGATGTCCACTCTCACCACTGCTGTTCAACATAGTTCTGTAAGTCCTCGCCTCAGCAATCAGACAACAAAAAGACATTAAAGGCATTCAAATTGGCAAAGAAGAAGTCAAACTCTCCCTCTTCGCTGATGACATGATTCTCTACATAGAAAACCCAAAAGACTCCACCCCAAGATTGCTAGAACTCATACAGCAATTTGGTAGCGTGGCAGGATACAAAATCAATGCCCAGAAGTCAGTGGCATTTCTATACACTAACAATGAGACTGAAAAAAGAGAAATTAAGGAGTCAATCCCATTTACAATTGCACCCAAAAGCATAAGATACCTAGGAATAAACCTAACCAAAGAGGTAAAGGATCTACACCCTAAAAACTATAGAACACTTCTGAAAGAAATTGAGGAAGACACAAAGAGATGGAAAAATATTCCATGCTCATGGATTGGCAGAATTAATATTGTGAAAATGTCAATGTTACCCAGGGCAATTTACACGTTCAATGCAATCCCTATCAAAATACCATGGACTTTCTTCAGAGAGTTAGAACAAATTATTTAAAGATTTGAGTGGAATCAGAAAAGACCCCAAATAGCCAGGGTAATTTTAAAAAAGAAAACCATAGCTGGGGGCATCACAATGCCAGATTTCAGGTTGTACTACAAAGCTGTGGTCATCAAGACAGTGTGGTACTGGCACAAAAACAGACACATAGATCAATGGAACAGAATAGAGAACCCAGAAATGGACCCTGAACTTTATGGTCAACTAATATTCGATAAAGGAGGAAAGGCTATCCATTGGAAGAAAGACAGTCTCTTCAATAAATGGTGCTGGGAAAATTGGACAGCCACATGCAGAAGAATGAAACTAGACCATTCTCTTACACCAGACAGAAAGATAAAGTCAAAATGGATGAGAGATCTAAGTGTGAGACAAGATTCCATCAAAATCCTAGAGGAGAACACAGGCAACACCCTTTTTGAACTTGGCCACAGTAACTTCTTGCAAGATACATCCACAAAGGCAAAAGAAACAAAAGCAAAAATGAACTATTGGGACTTCATCAAGATAAGAAGCTTTTGCACAGCAAAGGATATAGTCAACAAAACTAAAAGACAACCTACAGAATGGGAGAAGATATTTGCAAATGGCATATCAGATAAAGGGCTAGTTTCCAAAATCTATAAAGAACTTATTAAACTCAACACCGAAGAAACAAACAATCCAATCATGAAATGGGCAAAAGACATGAAGAGAAATCTCACAGAGGAAGACATGGACATGGCTAAGATGCACATGAGAAAATGCTCTGCATCACTTGCCATCAGGGAAATACAACTCAAAACCACAATGAGCTACCACCTCACACCAGTGAGAATGGGGAAAATTAACAAGGCAGGAAACAACAAATGTTGGAGAGGATGCGGAGAAAAGGGAACCCTCTTACACTGTTGGTGGGAATGTGAACTGGTGCAGCCACTCTGGAAAACTGTGTGGAGGTTCCTCAAAGAGTTAAAAAGACCTGCCCTACGACCCAGCAATTGCACTGTTGGGGATTTACCCCAAAGATTCAGATGCAATGAAACGCCGGGACACCTGCACCCCGATGTTTCTAGCAGCAATGTCCACAATAGCCAAACTGTGGAAGGAGCCTCGGTGTCCATCGAAAGATGAATGGATAAAGAAGATGTGGTTTATGTATACAATGGAATATTACTCAGCCATTAGAAACAACAAATACCCACCTTTTGCTTCAACGTGGATAGAACTGGAGGGTATTATGCTTAGTGAAGTAAGTCAATCGGAGAAGGACAAACATTATATGTTCTCATTCATTGGGGGAATATAAATAATAGTGAAAGGGAATATAAGGGAAGGGAGAAGAAATGTGTGGGAAATATCAGAAAGGGAGACAGAACATAAAGACTCCTAAATCTGGGAAAGGAACTAGGGATGGTGGAAGGGGAGGAGGGCGGGGGTGGGGGTGAATGGTTGACGGGCACTTTGGTGGGGCACTTGACAGGATGAGCACTGGGTGTTATTCTGTATGTTGGTAAATTGAACACCAATAAAAAATAAATTTATTTCAAAAAAGAATACAATTTAGGAAATATATATATGTATACATATATATACATATATATATAATCAAGAGATATATTAATGAAATGTTCATCATCTACAAAATTCACATGCCCCTTTGTAATTCCTTCCTCACATTCTCAAGCATCCAAAGATCTAATTTCTGTCAGTATAATTTTAAATTTTCTAGAATTTATATAAATGAAATCATACAGTACATATCTTTTTAATTGGCTTTTTTCACTCAGCATAATAATTTTGAGATTCTTCCATGTAGTTGCATGCACCAATAACTTATTCCTTTTATTTCTGAATAGTAGTCCTTTGTACAGATACGAGACAATTTCTTTATGTTTTTTCCTATCGATTGATATTTGCTTTGTTTCCAGGCTTGAAGCTGTTACAGATAAAGTGCTAATAAAGTTCATGTACAAGATTTTGTATGGATGTATGCTCTAATTTCTCTTGGGCAAATACCTTGGTGTGAAATAGAGGATCATATGGTAAACATATGTTTAATTTTTTTTAAAAAACTGCCAAACTGTTTTCCAAAGTTGCTGTGGTGTTTTACATTCCCGCCAGCAGTGTATTAGAGTTTCAGTGCTACAATCCTCTTCAACAATTCCTATGGTCAGCCTTTTAAATTTGAGCCATTCTAATATGTGTATAGTTCTTTTATTGTAGTTTACTTTGCATTTACCTCATGTCTAATGATATTTAGCATTTTTTCATGTGCTCATGTACCATACAAATATATTCTTTGGTAAAGAGTTCAAATCTTGTCCATTTTATTAATTAAGGTGTTTGATTTTTTAATATTGAACTTTGAGAGTCTTTTTTTTTAACTTTGAGAGTTTTTTTGTATATTCTAGACGCACGTCCTTTACCAGATACGTGCTTTGCAAATATGTTCTTCCTGTCTGTGGCTTGTCATTACATTCTCTTAACATCATCTCTAAAAGAATATAAGTTTTAAATTTTCATGAAGTTCAGTTTATCTTTTTATTTTTTATGGATAATGTTTTGGGGCTTATATCAAGAAACATTTTTATAAACCAAGAACACAAATATTTTAATGTTTTATTCTAGAAATTGTATATTGTGGTTTTACATTAGGTTTATGATCTTTTTTCAGGTAATTATTATATATGCCATATGGTATAAATCCAAATTAATTTTTTTTGCATGTGCATATACAATTGTTCCAATGTAATTTGTTGAAAAGACTATTCTTTCTCTACTGAATTTACTTTGCAGTCATTGTAAAATATTAGTTCATATATGTGTGGATACATTTCTGGATGATATCCTGTCGTATTTATCTATTTGCTTATTTTGATGCTAATACCATAACATTTTATTTTCTCTAGATTCCATAATAATTTTTTAATTAGGAAATATGAGACTTCCAAATTTTTTCCTCTTTTTTAAAGTTGTTTTGGCTATTCTATGTTTTTTGCCTTTCTATGTAAATATTCAGAGTCAGTTTGTCAATTTCTACAAGTAATGCCTAGTATTATTTCAATAGAGGGTATGTTGAATTTATAGATCAATTTGGGGAAACTAACATTATAACAATATGAAATCTCTGATCCATGACCAATGTATGTATCTCCATTTATTTACATCTTATTTAATTTATGCTACTTATGTTTTATAGTTTTTCACTTTAGATGTCCTGCAATCTTTTTTCAAGATGTTGCTAAATATTCATTATTTATGGGCGATATTGTAAGTGGTACTTAAAAAAAATTCAAATTCCTAATATTTGTTGCTAGTATATAGAAAGGCAGTTGATTTCGGTATATTGATTCTGTTCCTATCCCACTGGTAAACTCATTCATTAGTGCTAATAGCCTTTTGTAGAGTCCATAAAAATTTCTACATGCATGATCATGTTGACTCCAAATAAAGACAAGTTTAGTTATTTATTTACCTAATTTCCTAATTGCTCTTTCTAGAATATCCAGTGGAATTTTGAGAAGTAGTAAGAGTAGATATCCATGTATTGATTTTGATATTTGAGTGAGAGCATTTCATCATTTACAATTAAGTATAATATTTAAAATGTGCATACATATCCTTCTACAGGATAAAATTGTTCTCTTTTATTCCTAGATTTCTGAGAATTTGTAATAGAAACAGATATTGAATTTTGTGAACATTTTTTACTGCATTTACTGAAATGATTATATGGCTTTTCTTGTATCATTTCATACTATGGTATATTACATTAATTGATTTTTCAATGTTAAATCAATCTAAAATAAGCCCCATTTCGTTATAATGTATCCTCCTTTTTATATTTTGTTGAATTAGATTTGCCAAAATTCTGTTTTACATTTTTCCATCTATGCTCCTGAGGCACACTAGTAGATAATTTTCTTGTAATGTCTTTATCTGGTTTGTATATCAAGGTAATGTTGGTTACATACAATGATTTTCAAAGTATTTCCTACTTTTCAAATTTCTAAAAGAGGTTTTTAAAATTATTATTTTCTCCCTTAAACCTTTGGTAAAATTCATCAGTGAAGCCATCTGGGCCCAGTGTTTTCTTTGTGGGAAGGTTGTTATACATACAATTTTTTAAAACAGATGAGATAATTTAGGTTATCTATTTTTTTCTTAAGTGATCTTTGATGGTTTCCATTTTTTGAGGAACATGTCTATTTAATCTAAATTTTAAAATTTTCTGGCACAAAGTTCATAAAATTACCTTACTGTCAATACTTCTAATATTTTTATTGATGTTACTTTTTTATTTTACTTTTCAAATTCCTGATAATGAAAGTTTCTGTTCTTGCTTCCCTCTCACCCCAATTAATTTGGCTATGTTTGTTAACTTTGTTGAACTTAAAAAACAAAATTTTGGTGTTCTCTTTTTAAAAATATTTTCTCTTTTTTTCATGATTTTCTACTCGATTCTTTATTCCTTTTTCCTACTTAAGTTGCTCTTATTTTTCTTGTTTCTTTTTTTTTCTTTTTCTTGTTTCTAATAGTGGAAGCTGAATTGATTGATATTAGATTTTTCTTCTTTTCTAATATAAGCACTTAGTCCTACAAATTTTTGTCTAAGTACTACTTTATTGTCATCCCAAAGTTTTTGATATGTTTCATGTTCATTCGTTAATTTTACTCATTAATTATTATTAGAGTCAGAACTCTAATTTAACACATTCTAAAAGAGGGCATTAAACTGAGTAGAAAATGCTAGAATCAGGTATTTCTTTTAATGCTTGTTCTTTTCAGGGTTATGTCAGGTTCTATTTTGCTTCTCTGTTAGGTTAATTACTCATGCTAGAAGCCCTTTACTTTATTTAAAATATAGTTCTGAGATTTCTTTGTAAATATAAGTAATTGAATATGTCTTCATCTTTTCTTCTTCCTGAGACCTAACTAGAATGATAATGAAGAAAATTTTAAAAAGTTGTAAGGCCATAAGCACAAACAGGAAGATGATGAAAGCAGACAGTATGCTAATATAGTTTTTTTTTGTAAGATGGAAAGTGGATTGACAAATGGTAATTAACTTAGATTTTTATTTTCTGTACTCTAGTGCCTGCAAAAGTGGGAGTATTGGGGGGACACCACATGAAACAAGCCAATTTCTCCTCTGAAACCTTAGAAAATCCAAGAATTAGAGGCATCAGGTAACTTTGAAGGCAAGAGGAAAATGGAACTAAGGAGTTCTATATAAGGAATGCTTAGACTCCAGTTCCCCTTCCTGAACCAGCACTTAGAAGTGAGTGTCATAGCACAATTTCCTGTAGAAAATAAGAATTTTACTATCTGGTAAAATTGAACACGTGAAGCTCTTTCCTGGGAAATACCAGGCAGAGCAGTGGGCAGGAATGAGGTACCTTACTGAAAAGAAAGATCATAGGAAGCCCTATATAATAAATTCTAAGGCCCCTCACTCCCCTCTTATTCCCCAAACACTGAAGTCCAGTGACTATAACTCATCCCTAACAAAATAACTGTTTAGATTATTCCTTTGAAGAATCTGACTACCTCTAAAACACTTTCAGGGGGTCCCTGGGTGGCTCAGTGGTTTGGTGCCTGCCTTCCGTACAGGGCGTGGTCCTGGAGTCCCGGGATCGAGTCCCACATCAGGCTCCTTGCATGGAGCCTGCTTCTCTCTCTCTCTCTCTCTCATGAATGTATAAGTAAAATCTTTAAAAAAATGAAAATAAATAAATTTTTTTTCAAATATTAGCACTTTAGAGTAACCATATGAAATTACATACTTTGGAGACAAGTTACTGATAACTACAAAGAAACTAAATAGGGACACCTGGGTGGCTCAGCAGTTGAGTTTCTGCCTTTGGCTCAGGGCATGATCCCAGGATCTGGAATCGAGTCCCACATCAGGCTTCCTGCATGGAGCCTGCTTCTCCCTCTGCCTGTCCCTGCCCCCCCCTCTCTGTGTCTATCATGAATAAATAAATAAAATCTTAAAGAAAAAGAAAACTAAACAAATAAGGTTGAAGCTGTTATTAATTCTAGAAAAAAACATAGCTTTACAAGAAAGTGATATTATACCACACTGATTCAACTTAAAAATACTTATATTCATAATAATTTAAGGATTGAATATTGATCTAACAAATAAATAATGATATATCCATACTGGAAAGATGAAGTACTAGAAGTGTGAGTGTGTGTGTGTGTGTGTGTGTGTGTGTGTGTGTGTGTTACTGAATTAGCACTAAATATTCTGAAGTCAGAAGTCAGTATTTAATATTTAAAATGAAAAAATTCAGGAAATAACAATAATAAAATAAAACCATTACAAGAGTTGAATATAGTTCCTTCTGGAGGGTAGGAAGTGCTATGGGCTTCCATTTTTCATTATGAGACTTCTAGTACTTTTGGCCCTTAGAACTACATATGTACATTTTTTTAATATGTACATTTCTTAAATAAAAAATTTAAAAAGTAACTAGTAATCATAAAAAAAAGATTACCATGGGTATATACTGAGAACAAATATCACTGTGCCCAACAGCATGTTGTATGCAGGACAGGGGTGGGGAATCTACAAAATCCAACTCTTTTCAATATACTTCATTAACTAATTATGCTGATGACACCTCCAGATTCTTTACTGCTCTCTGTATCTGTTGACTCTGAGCTTTGGGTGTATCTGAGGCTTTCTTGGAAAGAACTGTTCCCAATTCTGCAATAGACCCTACTTAATGGTAGTTTAGGCTACCCTTAGAGTTTTTACTATTGGGAAGTGGAGGAGAGAGAATAGGAGAAATAACAAATAGGAAATTAAGATAATCAGGGATAAAGTGAAATTATTTATTCATCATGCATCTAGCACAGTGCCAGGTAATAAGACTGAAAAGCTAGATAAGACATATTCTAGATCTTCAATGAGACCTCATTTTGAAAGAATGATACAATTATACACAATTTAGTTTCTGCCTGTCTTGGAAGCTCTTTATCTCTCCTTCCATTCTGAATGAGAGCCTTGCTGGATAAAGTATTCTTGGTTGCATCTTCTTCTCATTTAGGACCCTGAATATATCGTGCCAGCACTTTCTGGCCTGCCAGGTCTCTGTGGAGAGGTCTGCTGTTACCCTAATACTCCTCCCCATAAAAGTCAGGGATTTCTTGTCTCTTGCTGCTTTAAGGATCTTCTCTTTATCTTTGGAATTTGCAAGCTTCACTATTAAATGTCGAGGTGTTGAACGGTTTTTATTGATTTTAGGGGGGAATCTCTCTATTTCCTGGATCTGAATGCCTGTACCCTTCCCAGATTACGAAAGTTTTCAGCCATGATTTGTTCAAATACATATTCTGGCCCCCTGTCCCTTTCGGCGCCCTCGGGAACCCCAATTAAACGTAGGTTTTTCTTCCTCAGGCTGTCGTTTATTTCCCTTAATCTATCTTCATGGTCTTTTAATTGTGTGTCTCTTTTTTCCTCAGTTTCCCTCTTTGCCATCAACTTGTCTTCTATGACACTCACTCGTTCTTCCACCTCCTTAACCCTCGTCATTAGAACTTCTACTTTAGATTGCATCTCATTTAATTGATTTTTAATTTCTGCCTGATTTGCTCCAAATTCTGCAGCCATGAAGTCTCTTGAGTCCTTTATGCTTTTTTCTAGAGCCACCAGTAGCTGTATAATAGTGCTTCTGAATTGGCTTTCTGACATTGAGTTGTAATCCAGATTTTGTAACTGTGTGGGGGAGAGGACTGTTTCTGATTCTTTCTTTTGAGGTGAGGTTTTCCTTCTAGTCATTTTGCTCAATGCAGAGTGGCCAAAAGCAAGTTGTATTGGGAAAAGGAGAAAAAGAGAGGAGAGAAAGAAGGAAAGAAAAGAGAAAAAGAAAAAAGAAAAAGGAAGAAAAAAAGAAAAAAAAGAAGAAAAAGAGAAAGAAACAGAAAGAAAGGAAAAAGAGGGTGGGGGAAGGAAACAAATAAAAAAGCAAAAAAAGAAAAAAGAAACAACAACAACAACAACAAAACAAACACGGGGAAGTATCTTCTGATTCTGTATACTTTAAGTCCCTTGACTTCCCCTGGAACTGGTCCGTCTCGCTGGTCTTCTGGGGGAGGGGCCTGTTGTGCTGATTTTCAGGTGTTAGCACTTGGGGGAGCTGCTCTACCCCCTGCCTGGTGCAGGGCTCAGTGGGGGTTGTTTACCCCGTGAGGCCCCTGGAGGAACAACCACGGTGGCGGCGGCCAGCTCTGGAGCCCTGGATTCAGTCCCAGCAGTAACTACAGAGCTCTCCGTCTGCAGGGCCTGGAGGCTCCGGGGCGGGGCCGCTGGTCTGCTCAGCTCGGGGCAGGAGCGTCCTTGTGGTCCTGGGCCCTCCTGGCCTCTGCGTGTCCCGGGGGAGGTAGGATCCTGGGCTGTGTCCCTGGCGCCCTGTGCTCCGGAGCCTGCGCTGTTGGATTCTCGCTCCCAGCTGCGCAGCCCCCTCTGCGGAGCCGCCGCCCGAGCCCCTCCGAGCAGCCACAGTAACTTCTTGCAAGATACATCCACAAAGGCAAAAGAAACAAAAGCAAAAATGAACTATTGGGACTTCATTAAGATAAGAAGCTTTTGCACAGCAAAGGATACAGTCAACAAACCTAAAAGACAACCTACAGAATGGGAGAAGATATTTGCAAATGACGTATCAGATAAAGGGCTATAAAGAACTTATTAAACTCAACAGCAAAGAAACAAACAATCCAATCATGAAATGGGCAAAAGACATGAAGAGAAATCTCGCAGAGGAAGGCATAGACATGGCCAACATGCACATGAGAAAATGCTCTGCATCACTTGCCATCAGGGAAATACAAATCAAAACCACAATGAGATACCACCTCACACCAGTGAGAATGGGGAACATTAACAAGGCAGGAAACCACAAATGTTGGAGAGGATGCGGAGAAAAGGGAACCCCCTTACACTGTTGGTGGGAATGTGAACTGGTGCAGCCCCTCTGGAAAATTGTGTGGAGGTTCCTCAAAGAGTTAAAATTAGACCTGCCCTACGACCCAGCAATTGCACTGTTGGGGATTTACCCCAAAGATACAGATGCAATGAAATGCCGGGACACCTGCCCCCCGATGTTTATAGCAGCAATGTCCACAATAGCCAAACTGTGGAAGGAGCCTCGGTGTCCATCGAAAGATGAATGGATAAAGAAGATGTGGTTTATGTATACAATGGAATATTACTCAGCCATTAGAAACAATAAATACCCACCTTTTGCTTCAACGTGGATAGAACTGGAGGGTATTATGCTGAGTGAAGTAAGTCAATCGGAGAAGGACAAACATTATATGTTCTCATTCATTGGGGGAATATAAATAATAGTGAAAGGGAATATAAGGGAAGGGAGAAGAAATGTGTGGGAAATATCAGGAAGGGAGACAGAACATAAAGACTCCTAAATCTGGGAAAGGAACTAGGGGTGGTGGAAGGGGAGGAGGGCAGGGGGTGGGGGTGAAGGGTTAAGGGCACTGGGGGGGCACTTGAGAGGATGAGCACTGGGTGTTATTCTGTATGTTGGTAAATTGAACACCAATAAAAAACAAATTTATAAAAAAAAACAATTTAAAGCTATGTGTATATGTTTCTCAGTTAATCAGATTTCAGAAATTCCTTAGAATTTCTAGTTTGCTGATTGCATTTGCATTTTCTTTCCTTCCATGGTGTTATGAATAATTCTTGAATCTTTCATAATTTTAGTTGGAGTTTTAGGGGAGAACCAGCAGTAGGCATTTGCTCAAGACTCTATTTTGATTAAACATATGTTGTGATCTTTTAATCAAATAAATATTGGTGATTATTTCTTTTCAATTTTGAGAGTTTTTAAAACATTTTATAGTGGGTGAAATAGGTGAAGGGGTTTAAGAGTACACTTAGCTTGATAAGCACTAAGTAATATATGGAAATTTTGAATCTCTATATCGTACACCCAAAACTAATATAACACTGTATGTTAACTATGCTGGAATTAAAATAAAAAGAAATTGTACAATAATTTCTAAGTCACTTTATTACTTTTTCTTTTTGTTCCTTTTTCTGTTCTTTTTCTCCTTAACACTAAATCTTAGGCCTTCTCTGATGACCCTAAAGGACCTGAATAAGCTTTTATTATTTTTCTTTTTTTCCTGAAATTTTACTGTAAAATTCACTCTAGTGCAGACTGCTTTTCAAGTATGATTACATATGGGAAATTCATTTTGCCATAGTACTAAATTATATTGACCCAGTTTCACTATTCATATTCGAATTTCACAGCGGGCTTTTCTTTAAATTTCTTGTTAAGCTTTTTTCTTTTCACAACATAATTTCAAGGACTGAGGTTAGAAATCTAAACAGTGTGTTTTCTTAAGATGTGAATTCTGAGACTTCCTGTGGCACATTTCTTAGAGTTTTTGCTAATGGAAAGTGGAGGAAAGAGAGAAGAGGAGAAATAACAAATAGGAAATTGAGGCAATCAAAGATCAAATGAAGTTATTTATTCATCAGGCACCTAGCACAGTGCTAGGTAATGAGTTCGAAAGCTAAATAAGACATATTCTTTACCCTCAAAGAGCCCTCATTTTGAAAGGAAGATAGATTTATTCATAATTTAAAAGATTTTGGAAATGTGCAAAAAAGGAGGATGATAAGAATGGCAGAATTTTAACAATGCCCTCAAAAAGCTGCGTGGAGGGAGCACGTGGAGCAGGAGTTTGAATCCTGGCCATCAGATGAGGAATCCGAGGTCTTGTGAGGTGAAATGAGTTATCCAAGGCATATAGCTGAATTAAGTAGAAGAGCTGGAATTAGAACTCAGGTTTCTGGTCTCCCAAAAAATTGGTCAGGATTGTTAAGTCTATGGAAGCAAACCCCCACTGACTTCTTTTTTTTTAAAGATTTTATTTATTTATTAGAAAGAGAGAAAGAATGAGAGTGAGAGAGCAGACAAGTGGGGGCAGGAGCAGAGGGAGAGGGAGAAGCAGGCCCCCCGTTGAGCAGATAGCCCTGATGTGGGCTCAATCCCAGGAGCCCTGGATCACAGCCCCAAGCTGAAGGCTGACACTTAACCAACTGAGTCACCCAGAAGCCTCTCCCCAGTGAACTTCTTAAAGCAAATCATTAGACAACTAGTTGTAGTAAAATTTAATTCTGGAGTGGATTATTGAGGAGTCCAATAATTGCCTGAATGGCTACCTGAATATAGCTTTGGAGCAGACAGAAGAATATGTAAATGGATAGCTGAAGAGTAAGTATGGGGTTGTTTACCCATGGAAACAATTATATTATATATATGTACATAGAACAGAAGGATGTGAAGGTTCCAAGAGGACAAGTCTTTTCATACTTGGATATATTTTTTATGAGATTTTTTTGGCTTGTGACTTGTCTTATTTCATGATGGTTGGTGATTTTTCACTGACATGTGAATGAGGGAAGGGTACAAAACTGTGGTCGTTATTGTAAAGAGCTCCTTCATATTTAAGTTTCAGGCACTTTATTTTCCCTCCGTGTCAGTGTGCAGAATGTAATAGGATAAAAAAAGAAAAAAACATTTAAAAAAGTTTCATGGAATATGTTAGACTTAAAGGCAGAAGAAAAACCTAGGCTTAAACAGTAAATGAATTTCCAGAAAAAATTATTTCAATGGCAGGGGTTTCTTAACTAAGATTTGAAAAACATCTTAGGTCTTATCACTATGCAGTTGTACGATGGCAGCCTCTTGATAGTAGTAGAATATGTAATCCCAAAGCAAATTATGTATTTGCAAAGTTCAACAACACCTGGGGGTGTGTGCCCCATTATGATGTTAATTTAAGACCAGAGGAATAAAAGATGATATAGTATTGTAAATGTGCCACTTTATAAAAAAATTAATAGGTCATCTAAATTGCATGTTTAGTCTTGGATGTGAATATACCATTTTATTTTATTTTATTTATTTATTATCATTTTTTAAGATTTTATTTATTTATTCATTAGAGACACACACACAGAGAAAGAGAGAGAGAGAGGCAGAGACACAGGCAGAGGGAGAAGCAGGCTCCATGCAGGGAGCCCGATGTGGTACTTGATCCCGGGCCTCCAGGATCACGCCCTGGGCTAAAGGCGGCACTAAACCCCTGAGCCACCAAAAACCAAATATAGCTTCTAGTTAAGAGTTTATATTACATAACTCCAATCTTATCTTAACAGTAGATTTCAAAGCAGGATATAAGTTGAAGTCAACAGCGAAGGTTAATTTTCCATGGAGTTTCAAAAGCTTTATATCATATAATAAAAATAACCGAGTATTGCTATATAAGTCCTTTTATGGGGGGTCAGCAGAGGAAATAGCTTTTAGACGATTAGTCAGCAAACTTTTGAAAAAGTAAGGAATTTCAGTGGATTCGTAGTTTTCACTTTTATGAAAATCATATATAAATATAATTCTTCAAATAATTCTACACCAGGACACCTCTGTCACAAAAAGATGCATCTTTAGTAATATGCTTAGAAATAAATTCAAGATGTTATCTTTATGTTTTTAATGAGCAGCGTGGTAAATTTCCTATTTTAAAATAAGCCTAATAAAGTATAATGTTCTGCAACAAACTGAGAGCTTAACAATTTGCTTATATTGAAAATATCCATTTAAGGTTGATAATAATGAATTGACACTACTTTGGAAATAGAGGGACATTCAAATAATTCAAGTAAAGCCATTTTTTATCTTAGCAACCACAGTGATTTCCCCTACACTGAATGGGCAGTTTGTGATCTGGTCCTACACTGGTTTTTGTGGTCAATTTAAAATGCATGGGTATATAAGGTTAAAAATTCAGGAAGCATTGACATGAAAGATTGGATGAACTGAGTGGGGACCTTTACCTTTCACATTATATAACCAAAAAATATTGGGGAATGACTCAGTTATAGCCCCTCTCAACTGCAGTCTGAGACCAATCCTACCTACCCTAGGACCCACCCAGTGACCTGTTAAAAGCCATCCCAAAGATTAAGAGGAAACCATACCCATACATGCACTCGGCAAAAGGCCCATTATCTGCAGTCCCTTGTTCCAGGGTCAGCCCTATGGACCAGGATCCTAAAGTGAGTCCCATCCATCCAGGGACCAAACAGAATCCACACCTGACAGCCCCTAGTAACAGACGTACCAACCATAGACCGTACTGCAGACGCAGCAGCAGCTATTGGACACAGATCCAACCCCACGATACTGTGATTCCAAAGACAATACCATCAGTCTGGAGACCTGACAGGGGAAAGTCTTTACTTACCAAAGCAATCCATAAAGCCTGGAAGAAGTGTTTTCCTTAATATGCACAGACACCAATGTAAGGCAACATGGATCACAAAGAATCAGATAAACATGAGACCACCAAAGGAAACTAATACAATAACCAACACCAAAGAAATGGATATCTACAAATAACCTGACAAAGAATTCAAAATAATTTTCTTAAATAAGCTCAATGAAATAAGAGGAAGCACAGGTAGGCAGCAAAATAAAATCAGAAAAATCATGCATGAACAAATAATGCATGAATAATGAGAAGTTCAATAAAAAAATGGAAACCATATAAAACCAAAGTAGAAAGCCTAGAGCTAAAAAAAAAAAAAAAAAGAAATCATACCCTGTCAAGAAAATGTGTATATGTACAGCAGGTGAGGAGAGAGAGAAAGGGACAGAAAGTTTATTTAAAGAAATAATAGCTGAAAACTTCCCAAATCTTAGAAGAGATATTTACTGCAGATATAGGAAGCTCAAAGTACTCTAAGCAAGATCAGCCCAAAGATTACCCTGAGACACATGATAATCAAATTATCAAATGTCAAAGACAGAGAATTTTGAAAGCAGCAAAAAGTACTTATCACCTATAAGGGAACCCCCATGAAGCTATCAGCAGATTTATCAGCAGGAACTTTGCAGGCCTGGAGAGAGTGGAATGATATATTTAAAATGCTCAAAGAAAAAAAAAATGCCAACCAAGAATACTCTATTTGGCAAAGCTCTCCTTCACAAATGGAGTAATAAAGACATTTCTAAACAAAAGCTGGAGTTCTTCACCACTAAGTCTGGCTTACAAGAAATGCTGCAAGGAATTCTTCAAATTGAAAGGTCACTAAATAATGACATGAAAGCACATGAAAGTATAAAATTCACTTGTAAGGGTAAATATGTAGTTGGGGCACCTAGGTGGCTCAGTTAGTTAAGCATCTGCCTTTGGCTCCGGGCATGATCCCAGGGTCCTAGAATTGAGCCCCACATAAGGCTTCCTGCTCAACAAGGAAGCCTGCTTCTCCCTCTGCCCCTCCCCCTGCTCCTCTTCTCTGTCTCTCTCTCTTTCAAATAAATAAATAAAATCTTTTTAAAAAGGTAAATATATAGTCAGGTTCAGAGTACTCTAGTACTGTAGTGATGGTGCATAAGTCACTTTTATCTATAATAAATTACCATGTTGTACATCTTGAAAAATCACATTGTACACCTAAATATATCCAAGATTATTAGAGAAAACTTGTCTTCCTTTCACAAGCCAAAAAAATAAAAAAAGAGAAAAGTATTGGAGATATCATGTGTGCTTTTCACATGTATCCTAAATCTTTAATAGATATCATAATATTCATAGTTATATATACCTATTAAAAATAGGTACTCCAGGGATCCCTGGGTGGCACAGAGGTTTAGCGCCTGCCTTTGGCCCAGGGCGCAATCCTGGAGACCCGGGATCGAATCCCACGTCAGGCTCCTGGTGCATGGAGCCTGCTTCTCCCTCTGCCTGTGTCTCTGTCTGTCTGTCTGTCTCTCTCTCTCTCTCCCTCTCTTTGTGACTACCATAAATAAATAAAAAAAGATTAAAAACTAGGTACTCCAGATTTTATTTTTCTTATATGCCTTATGGCAGTAGAGTTGTGTTATTTTGTATAAGGTAGGATTTCAGAATAGAAAAAGTTTGAGATATACAACACCAGGTCATTATGTGCATATATTTTTTTTCTGGAGACATAAATGTGTGTGTGTGTGTGTGTGTGGTGTGTGTTTATGTGTGTGAAAGATAGATGATAGACAGATAGATAGATGATAGATAGATAGATAGATAGATAGATAGATAGATAGATAGGGGTTATATTTTAGTTTTTAAAACCATATATAATGGGGACGTCTGGGTGGCTCAGTGGTTAAGTGCCTGCCTTCGGCTCAGGGCATGATCCTGGAGTCCTGGGATCCAATTGGGATCCCTGCACAGAGCCTGCTTCTCCCTCTGCCTATGTCTCTCTCTCTCTCTCTCTCTCTCTCTCTCTTATTCTCTCTCTATCATGAATAAATAAAAAACTTTAAAATAAAATAATATCTAATGGTTAAGATTATATTGGTAAAATATGAAGTGCTTTAAAATTGCCCTCTGATATTTTTTGTTCCAATTTCACATCCCTTTTTAGCCAAATGTGGGTTCATGTCAGCATAAATACATTAAGGTAAAATATTTATTGATGTCAACACATGTTGGCAGAAACATCTGTTTTAGATATTTGTATTCACATAAATGAGAGAACAGGGATTGTATGTACACATGCATACATGTATAGGTTACCCTGTGATCTTTTTGTTCCTCTAAAGGGATGAGTTGGGATCCCTGGGTGGCTCAGTGGTTTAGCACCTGCCTTCGGCCCAGGGCATGATCCTGGAGTCCCGGGTTCAAGTCCCACATCGGGCTCCCTGCATGGAGCCTGCTTCTCCCTCTGCCTGTGTCCCTGCCTTTCTCTCTCTCATGAATAAATAAATAAAATCTTTAAAAAATAAAATAAAAGGATGAGTTGAGGGGAAAGTATTCATTTATTTGAGTAGGCATTTGCAGCATTGCTCTAGGAAAAAGTGCTTGTGTACTTTACTGGCATATACGGACCCAAAAAAGCACTGAAAGGGGGAAGAATGCCAAAGAGAAGTTTGGATATTTAAAAGTATTTTTTATTTTAAAAATGAGATTTCCACGGGCCAGATGTGAAGACAGAGACTCTAAGAAAATGACTCAAGAAAGATAGATTTAAAAAAATATTTTGAACAGGAGAGACATCTAAAGAAAATTGTGGTTGCACTAGGAAATCATTTATGAGTTCGTATTTTTCTTCAGGAATGTGGAAATATAGAAGCAAATACAATCAAGGACAATTACAAAATATTTTGTCAGAATATGGTTAGAAAGGTTAAGTACAAAATATGCTGAGACCCATAAAAAGTGCTGAGGACAGACAAAAGTCCTTTGATAACTGTGTTAAATGTTAGAATAAAAACCAGGACAAGAGAAGCCTTTTGCTAGAGACACAATATTAACAGATGACAGAAAGAAAAAATAATTCAACTCTATTTTGTGCCCAACCTTTATTAGAGAAAGAAACACCTTCCTATTGGAACTCATTGCATAAAATGTGGTTAGGAGTGATATGAGGGCCAATAAATGGGAAAGAATAATGAGGAAGTATTAATTTTCTTTCAATGCTTTAAAGTTGCAGGCCAGATGTATTATATGTAAGGGGAATGGAACAAATTCCAGATGTAGTTATGGAACCTCTGTTGCTAATCTTTGAGGAATCAAAAGAATAGAGAGTTTTCAGAAGAATGAAAATGAACAAATGTTTCCAATTAAAAAATTCTGTTCTGATTCACTTTTTCTCCCAAAAGTTTAGAAATATAAATCCTTTCAATTAAAGACAGAAGGCATGTTGGTATTGATAGCCTTCCAATGGTTATATATAGATAAATTTGTGAGCATTTAGCGAAAAATTAGTAAATACAAAGGGTACCCTTGATTCAATAGAAATAAATATTGTTAAGCTAATTTAATTACCTTTATTAAAAGGGTTACTAGAATGGTAGAGTGATAGTTAAGGGAAAACTAAAAGGATGACATATCTAGATTCAGTAAGACACAGAATTTATTTTTATCTCTCATGTGTTCTTTGCAAGGCCATTGCACATTTGAAAATATATTTTAACCAATGCTCCTTTATCTGCCCCTCACTAGATTTTGAACCCAAAGATGGGGCTTATTTATTAGTTCACTTGACAGAATATATAAAAAAGAACCAAATGGAAATTTCATAAATGAAAAAGAGAAAAATTAGAATAAAAACTGAATTGATAAGCTTAGCAGCAGAATGGAGAGGACAAAGGAAAGAATCAAATTCAGACATTTGTGTACAAGTTTTCATTTTTTTAAAAGATTTTATTTATTTATTCATGAGAGACACGAGAGAGAGAGGCAGAGACACAGGCAGAGGGAGAAGCAGGCTCTATGCAGGGAGCCTGACGTGGGACTCCGTCCCGGGTCTCCAGGATCATGCCCTGGGCTGAAGGTGGCACTAAACTGCTGAGCCACCCAGGCTGCCCAAGTTTTCATTTTCGAATCTGTTTTCAAATGATGGACCTGTTGTCAATGGAAGAATGGAGTTCCTGAGTCATATGATAATTCCATAATTGATTGAGAACTTCCAATCTGTTTTCCAAAGTGGCCGATCCATCTTACACTCTCATCATCAATATTTGAAGGTTCCAGTTTAGTCTGCATCATTGCCAATACCTGTATTTTCCTTTTTTTTTTTTTAAAAAATATTGTTATCTCAGTAATTGTGAAGTTGTATCTTATTATGGTTTGGATTTGCATTTTGCTAATGACTAATAATGTTTAGCACCTTTCCTTGTTCTTGTTGGCTATCTGCATATCTTTGGAGAAATGTCTATTCAGATTTTTTTTTTGCCTATTTTAAAATTCAGTTGTTTGTTGTTGTGCTGTAAGAGTTCTTTATATATTCAGAATACTAGACCCTTATAAGACACATGATTTGAAAATATTTTTTCTTGTTCTGTGTGTTGTGTTTTCACTCTCTTGCTAATATACTGTGATGCACAAACAATAACATTATTGTTATATTTGCTTATATATTTATTTTTACCTAAGAACTTTCTATTTTCACGTGGCTTTAAATTTCATATGTTTTGAATCTAGTGACCTTTCTTTTCAATTTGAAGGGCTCCCTTTATCATCTTTGGTAGGGCAGGTCTAGTGTTAATGATTTCCCTCAGTTTTTGTTTATCTGGGAATGTCTTAATTTTCCTCTTATTTTGGAAGGACAGTTTTGCCACACATAAAACTCTCAGTTTATAGGTTTTTCTCTCCAGCATTTTAAACATATCACTGCCTTAAATCTTCAAATGTTTCTGCTGAAAAATATAGTGATAATCTTATTGAGGATTCCTTGTGAGGAGTCACTTTTCTGCTAGTGATTTTAGACTGTCTTGTATTCCAACAGTTTGATTATAATGTGCCTCTGTGTGGGTCTCTTTGGATTTATCCTACTTGAAGTTAATTGTTTCTTATATTTGTTTATCCATGTATTTACTCAAATTTTAAAATTTTTTTGCAATTATTTCTTCAAAAAAGCTCTCTACCCACACTCCCCTCCTCTCTTCTCCTTTTGGGTCTCCCATAGCAGATATATTGGTCTGCTTGTTGGTGACCCATAAAGCCCCTTGGGCTGTTAGGGAGGTAGATGTGACTACAGAAAGGGAACATGAGAGATCCTTGTGATGATGGAAATGATCTGTGTCTTGACATTGTCAAGGGCAACAGGCTACTTTTGATATAGTACTATAGTTTTGCATGATATTATTATTGGGGAAACTGGGTACAGAGCACACTGGATCTCCATATATTATTTTTATTAAGTTTTTTATTTTAATCCCAGTATAGTTAACATATAGTATATTAACTTCAGGTGTACAATATAGAATGATTCAACAGTTCTATTCATTACTCAGTGATCATCATGACAAATGTGCTCTTTAATTACCATCAACTATTTCACTCATCTCCCCACCTACCTCTCCTCTAGGAAACATAAGTTTGTTATCTATAGTCAAGAGTCTGTTTCTTCATTTGACTTTTATTTTCCTTTGCTCATTTGTTTTGTTTCTTAAATTCCATGTATTATGAAATGATATGGTATTTGTCTTTCTCGGACTTGTTTTTCTTAGCATTATGCTCTCTAGATCCATCCATGTTGTTGCAAATGGCAAAATTTCTTTTTATGGATGAATGATATTCCATTATATATATATATATATAAATATATACATATATATATATGTATATATATATCTATTCTTTATTCATCCATCAATAGGCACTTGGGCTGCTTCCATAATTTAGCTATTATAAGTAATGATACAATAAACATGGGGTGCTTGTATACCTTTGAATTAGTGTTTTGTATTTTTTGAGAAAATAACCAGTAGTACAATTACTGGATAACACGGTAGTTCTATTTTTAAGTTTTTGAGGAGTCTCCATACTGTTTTCTAGAGTGACTGCACCAGTTTTCATTCCCACCAACAGTACACAAAAGTTCTTTTTCTCCACATTCATGTCAACACTTGTGGTTTCTTGTGTTTTTTATTTTAGCTATTTAGACAGCTGTGAGGTGATTGTAGTTTTGATTTGCATTTCCCTGATGGTGAGTGACATTGAGCATCTCTTCATGTGTCTATTGGCAATCTGAATGTCTTATTTGAAAAAATGTCTGTTAATGTCTTCTGCTCATTTTTGAATTGGATTGTTTTCTGAATAAAAAATATATGTGTGTGTGTATATATATATATATATATTCAGAAAACATATATATATGTTTATATATATAAACATAATAAACATATATAAACATATAATAATAAATAATAATATAAACAATAGTAAATAATAATAAACATAAACATATAAACATATGTTTATATATAAATATATATATATATTCTTTATATGTTTTGGATACTAACCCTTTATCAAATATGTCATTTGCAAATATCTTCTCCCATTCAGTAGGTTATCTTTTTTTAAAGATTTTACTTATTCATGAGACACACACACAGAAAGAGAGAGAGGCAGAGACACAGGCAGAGGGAGAAGCAGGCTCCATGCAGGGAGCCTGATGTGGGACTCCATCCCGGGTCTCCATGATCATGCTGCGGGCCAAAGGCGGCACTAAACCTCTGAGCCACCCAGGCATTCAAGTAGGTTGTCTTTTACTTTAATTGATTGTTTCCTTCATGTGCAGAAGCTTTTTGTTTGGATATAGTCCTAACAGTTTATTTTTGTTTTTATTTCCTTGGTCTCAGGAGACATATCTAGAAAGGAATTTGGCCACTGTCAGAGAAATTACTGCCTGTGTTTTCTATATTATTTATTACAGCTGCATGTGAATCTAAAATTATCTCAAAGTAAAAGGCTTAGGTAAAAAATCAATTACTTAATAAAAAGAATAGGGTAGCTCCACTTCCATGACAGTGTGAGGAGTTTTTTGGTACCCCTTTCCAGTGAAATAAGCAGAGTTTAAAAAAAGAAAAGCATAGACAATCCTAGTCACTTAAAGTTCTCTGAAAATTATCCTAAGGTTTTACAGCAAATAAAGAAATGTATATTCAAGAAAATCTACTAAAACTAGGTAAGAATAGCAAGAATCTGTGGCATTTGAGCTGAGATCCTCTCCTTCTCTACCTCAAAATAAAAAATGATGAATGTACCACTCATGATGTGTGTGACAAAGAGGACAGTGTCCCCTGTCCCCTCAACTCCCAAGTCAGATAGCTTACCTTTTATCTTTTATTACTGGAAGCAACAGGTCAATGGCATTTCTCACCCTCTCCAATTCTAAGCTGAAGAAGCTCAAGTCTTGATAAGGCTGGTCAAGAGGATAGGGGACCTCTTCCTCCACCCAGATCCTATTCAGAAACAGAGACTCTAACCCAGTCACTGCAGGCTAAGAATGCTGAGCCAAACAGCTTATATCTCAGCTCAATGGTAGGACAAAAGTTGTAAAACAGGAGAAGCAATGTGGTAGTTCAGAGGCTACAACTCTACATCTCCTGTTGTAGTTATAAAAAAAAAACACCAAACATTGGGTGGTTTAAAACAAAAGAAATTTATTGTCTTATCGTAAGGGAGGCCAGAATTCAGTAGAGCCATGCTACTTCTGAATGCTCTAGGGAAGGATCTTTTCCTGCCTTTTCCAGCTTCTGGTACCTCTAAGTGTTCCTTGATTTGGGGATACATAGCTCTAATCTCTACATCAGTCTTCACATGACTTCCTTCTTTTTGCTCTCCCCCTTTTCTTATAAGGACAATTGTTGTTGGATTTGGGCCCACTCTAATAGTGCAGGATGATCTCATCTTGAGGTCCTTAACTTGGTTACATCTACAAAGACTTTTTTTCTGGATAAATTTACACTCTCAGTTTCATCTAGACACATTTTTTTTGAGGGAAACAATTTAACCTAGTACAGTCAACCTCATGGTCTCAAAAATTCATCTCTTTCCTATATACAAAATACATTCAACCCATCCTAACATTCCAAGTGTCTTAATCCATTAAAGCATCAACTCTAAGTCTAAACTCTCATGTAAAAATGATCAACTCAAAAAGTTCTAATTCTCATCATCTAAATCATCTAATTTATCTAAATCAAGTTTGGTGGAGACTTAGCCTCTGTATCCAAGGTTCTTTTTTCTTGAAGGGTAGCACCTTCCCAGGTGAGTGGCTTTATTAGACCACTTACTATCTGTAGATACAAAGAAGTCTGTGCCTTAGCTTTTTCTCCTCAGTCCAATTTGGCAGTATTTCTCCTGATATAAGATTCTCAGAAACCTAGTTGCTCTCCCACATATGCCTTGGGGATCTGTGGCATCAGATGAGGAACTTCTCTACAGGCCCTTCCTGAAAAATCCTGTCTCTGTTCCTGCATTCTGGTGAGATGGTTGAATGGATTTCTGAGTTATGTACCCAATCTCTTCAGCAACAATTTGTCTAGCTATATCCTAGGGCTTCTCCTTAAACCAATCCTTTCCAACAGTGAATTTAATAATTTTAGCATCCTTTATATTCTAGATACACCTGAAAACTTCCCAATCATGTAGTGCTGACTTCTTTTTGTTTAACAATTCTTCTTCAGTTTATTTTGTATTTAATTTTACAATAAGAAGCAAGGAGAAACCAGACTATACCTCCTAAACTACTTGGAAATATCTTCAGCTAAACATTCAAGTTCATTGTTTACAAATTATTCTTTCTACCCAACAGTAGAATACAATTCAGTCAAGTGTTCTGCCACTACATAATAAGTATTACCATTCTTCCATGTTCCTCATCTCTTTTTGGGCACTTATCATAAACACGTTTATCGTTCATATTTTACCGGCATTTTGTTCATAATAATATATGTATTTCCAAGGTGGTAGAAGCTTTCTTTATAGTGTTCTTTTTATCCCATATGAGCTCTCATCAAAATTATTTTTAATGCTCATATTTCTACAGCATCTCTTAAATTTTGAAAGGCCAAAATTCCAATATCAAGTTTTCAGCAAGACTACACCCCACCTTTGAAGACTATGGGAGAAACATTTTTTTCACTCTTCCAGCTTCTGTTGGCTGTAGGTGTTCCCTTGGATTGGGGATACAAAACTCTAATCTCTGCCTCAGACTTCATATGGCCTTATTCTGTTTCTCTTCTTAGAAGTTCTCTTGCCCACATTTTTGGACTTAGGATGGACTTAGGGCCCAACTGGGTAACCCAGGTTTACCTCATCTTGAAATCCTTAAACTAATTACCTCTTCAAAGATACTTTGAATAAACTCACATCCAAAGGTTCCAGGTGCATATATGTTTTGAGGATAACCACCATTTAGCCTACGACACCTTCCAAGTGCCTAGATTAGTGATATAGAGAATTTGCCCAGGGTGGGTAGCAATTTTATGAAAAGAACACTCCTCAAAAAAAAAACTGACTCTATTTAAAATATAGAACTATTTGAAATAGAGTGTGGATAGTTCAAGCTTAAGGGCACCCTCAAAAATAGCATCTCCTCTTAATTAGAGCAGTAAGCAAGACTCTAGACAGCTAGTTCAACAAAGAGAATCAGGGATGGAGATAGGTGAGAAGAGCCTTCCTGAGATCAGAACAAACCCCAAAGCTGGCCTCAAAATCTATCCCTGTCTGAATTTAATTGGATCAGGCTGTGAAAAAATGTATGTCCCAAGGGACTTTCAAGTTTAATAGAACAATTAGCCACAAATTCATATAGTCTAAGGGCTGAGTGATATACAAAATGAGATAGACACTTATCAGAGATTAGTGAAAGGTATAGTCAAAGAGAGCCTCATTAAAACCATTGTAATCACAGAGTGACTGTGCAAATATGTAAGGGTGCACTTACTAAGGAGCAATACCAATGGCTTCACATTGTAGGGTCAGTACACTCTACTAAAATAGCCTAGCCAAGTCAACAAAGTAAATAAGGCTTACAACTAAGCCCTGGAGAATAGAGGGGAAGCAGCATCAACAGTTATTATATTACTTAAATATTTGAGTTTTCAACAAAAAACATAAATGCAAAGAAACAGAAATATATGACAGTAAAAAGAAGCAGTTAACAATTTTTTTGAGAGAGTCTGATGTGTGATCTAACAGAGGAAGACCTTTAATTAGCCATTATAAATATATTACAAGAGCTAAAGGAAACCATATTTAAAGGAGAGTAGATATAAAAACAATGCCTCATCAAGCAGAGAATATCATTAGAGGTAAAAGTGACTTTTTTTTTAAAAAAAGAAAATTCTAGGGTTGTAAAGTATAATAATCAAAATGAAAAATTTACTGTAGAGTCTCAAAACTATATATCAACTTGCAGAAGAAAGACTCAGCAAACTTGAAAATAAGTAGATTGATAGAGATTATGCAATCTCAAGAGCAGAGAGAAACTAGAATGAAGAAAAATTAACAGAACTTCAGCAAAATGTATGATACCTTTAACTCCACCAGCATATGTGTTATGGGGACCAGAAATATATACAAAAGGAAAAGAGACAGAGAAAATGTTCAAAAGAAATAATGGGTGAAAATGTCATAAAATTTCTGAAAAAAAATATACATATTAAAAAAAACTCCGTAAACTCCAAGTGGAATAAGTTTTAGAAGGTCCACATTCATAAGCATCATAGAGAAAATGCTGAGTGTCAAAGATGAATAGAAAATCTTGAAAGCATCATGTGAAAAATAACTTATCTTATACAAGGGACTCCCAATAAGATTAACATCTGACTTCTCATCAGAGAAAATGGATACTGGAAGGCAGTGAGGTTAAATACTCAAAGAGATGAAAAAACCTGTCAACTGAGAATCTTTTATCCAATAAGACTTACTTTAAAAAATGAAGGTAAAATAAAGACATTCCTACATAAACAAAACCTGAGAAACTCCAAAGATGTTCTTCACTTGAAAGCAAGTTAATCCAAATGGAAATTCAAATTCACATGAAACAGCAAAGAGAACCGTTAAATACAATTATACATAGCAGTATACGTGCACATTTATTTTTCTTTTATCTTTTATTTAAAAAATATTTGCATAAACCATAAACCATGGATATAATTGGATGGTTGATTCTATAACAAATTGAAATGTAATATATTCAGTAATAACACCAAAGAGGTGGGTGAAATTAAAGTTATATTGGAGTAAGCAAATAACAACAGAGGATAACCCATAGACATAGATAAAAAGAATTATAAGTGTTAAGAAATGGAATATAACAACCAATATAAAGACATACTTGCTCTCCTTTCTTTTCTCAGGTTCATAAATGGACATAAATTTATGGAAGTAATAACTATAAAAAGGTATTGTTGGGTTTGTAACATATATATATAAATATATACATTATTGATATATACATGTTGTTATATATATATATATATATATATATATTTAAATTTTTTTATTGGAGTTCAATTTACCAGCATATAGCATAACACCAAGTGCTCATCCCGTGAAGTGCCCCCCTCATTGCCCATCACCCAGTCACCCCAACCCCCGGCCCACCTCCCCTTCCACTACCCCTTGTTCATTTCCCAGAGTTAGGTGTCTCTCATGTTTTTTTACCCTCACTGATATTTTCACTCATTTTCTCTCCTTTCCCTTTATTCCTTTTCACTAATTTTTTTATTCCCAAAATGAATGAGAACATATAACGCTTGTACTTTTCCGATTGACTTATTTCACTTAGCATAATACCCTCCAGGTTCCTCCACATAGAAGCAAATGGTGGGTATTTGTAGCTTCTAATGGCTGAGTAATATTCCATTGTATACATAGATCACATCTTCTTTATCCATTCATCTTTCAATGGACGCTGAGGCTCTATCCACAGTTTGGCTATTGTGGACATTGCTGTTATAAACATTGGAGTGAAGGAGTCCTGCCGTTTCACTGAATCTGTATCTTTGGGGTAAATCCTCAGCAGTGCAATTGCTGGGTCGTAGGGCAGATCTATTTTTAACTCCTTGAGGAGGCTCCACACAGTTTTCCACAGAGACTGTACCAGTTCACATTCCCACCAACAGTGCAGGAGTGTTCCACATCCTCTCCAACATTTGTTTCCTGTCTTGTTAATGTTCTCCATTCTCACTGGTGTGAGACGGTATCTAATTGTGGTTTTGATACCGTCAAAACGGTGTTTTGTGTTTCCCTGATGGCCAGTGATGTGGAGCATTTTCTCATATGTTTGTTGGCCATGTCTATGTCTTCCTCTGTGAGATTTCTGTTCATGTCTTTTGCCAATTTCATGATTGGATGGTTCATTACTTTGCTGTTGAGTTTCATAAGTTCTTTATAGATCTTGGATACTAGCCCTTCATCTGACACATCATTTGCAAATATCTTCTCCCATTCTGTAGGTTGTCTTTTGGTTTTCTTGAAAGTTTCTTTTGCGGTGCAGAAGCTTCTTATCTTGATGAAGTCCCAATAGTTCATTTTTGCTTTTGTTTCGCTTGCCTTGACGGATGTATCTTGCAAGAAATTGCTGTGGCCAAGTTCAAAAAGGGTGTTGCCTGTGTTCTTCTCTAGGATTTTGATGGACTCTTGTCTCACATTTAGACCTTTCATCCATTTTGAGTTTATCCTTGTGTATGGTATAAGAGAATGGTCTAATTTCATTCTTCTGTGTGTGGATGTTCAATTTTCCCAGCACCATTTATTGAAGAGACTGTCTGTTTTCCAGTGGATAATCTTTCCTGCTTTGTCGAATATTAGTTGACCATAAAGTTGAAGGTCCACTTCTGGATTCTCTATTCTGTTCCATTGATCTAGGTGTCTGTTTTTGTGCCAGTACCACACTGTCTTGATGACCACAGCTTTGTAGTACAACCTGAAATCTGGCATTGTGATGCCCCCAGCTATGGTTTTCTTTTTTAATATTCCCCTGGCTATTCGGGGTCTTTTCTGATTCCACACAAATCTTAAGATGATTTGTTCCAACTCTCTGAATTAAGTCCATGGTATTTTAATAGGAATTGCATGAAATGTGTAAATTGCCCTGGGTAACTTTGACATTTTCACAATATTAATTCTTCCAATCCATGAGCATGGAATATTTTTCCATCTCTTTGTGTCTTCCTCAATTTCTTTCAGAAGTGTTCTATAGTTTTTAGGGTATAGATCCTTTACTTCTTTGGTTAGGTATATTCCTAGGTATCTTATGCTTTTGGGTGCAATTGTAAATGGGATTGACTGCTTAATTTCTCTTTCTTCAGTTTCATTGTTAGTGTATAGAAATGCCACGGACTTATGGGCATTGATTTTGTATCCTGCCACACTGCTGAATTGCTGTCTGAGTTCTAGCAATCTTGGGGTGGAGTCTTTTGGGTTTTCCAGGTACAGTATCATGTCACCTGCAAAGAGGGAGAGTTTGACTTCCTCTTTGCCAATTTGAATGCCTTTTATTTCTTTTTGTTGCCTGATTGCTGAGGCTAGGACTTCTAGTACTATGTTGAATAGCAGTGGTGAGAGTGGACATCCATGTCGTGTTCCTGATCTTAGGGGAAAGGCTCCCAGTGTTTCCCTGTTGAGAATGACATTTGCTGTGGACTTTTTGCAGATGGCTTTTAAGATGCTGAGGAATGTTCGGTCTATCCCTACACTCTCAAGAGTTTTGATCAGGAATGGATGCTGTATTTTGTGAAATACTTTCTCAGCATATATTGAGAGTATCATATGGTTCTTGTTTTCTCTCTTGCTGTTATGATCAATCACCGTGATTGCTTTATGAGTGTTGAACCACCCTTGCATCCCAGGGATACACCCAATTGGTCATGATGAATAATCTTAATGTCTTGTTGGATCCTAGTGGCTAGTATCTTGTTGAGAATTTTTGCATCCATGTTCATCAGGGATATTGGTCTATAATTCTCCTTTTTGGTGGGGTCTTTGTCTGGTTTTGTAATTGAGGTGATGCTGGCCTCATAGAATGAGTTTGGAAGTACTCCATCTCTTTTATCTTTCTGAACAGCTTTAATAGAATAGGTATGGTTTCTTCTTTAAACGTTTGATAGAATACCCCAGGAAAGCCATCTGGCCCTGGAGTTTGGTTTCTTGGGAGGTTTTTGATGACTGCTTCAATTTCCTCCCTGGTTATTGGCCTGCTCAGGTTTTCTATTTCTTCCTGTTCCAGTTTTGGTAGTTTGTGGTTTTTCAGAAATGGGTCCATTTCTTCTAGATTGCCTAATTTAGTGTCGTATAGCTGCTCATAATAAGTTTTTAAAATCGTGTGTATTTCCTTAGTATTGGAGGTGATCTCTCCTTTCTCATTCATGATTTTATTAATTTGAGTCTTTTCACTCTTCTTTTTAATAAGGCTGGGTAATGGTTTATCTATCTTATTAATTCTTTCAAAGAGCCAATTCCTGGTTTTGCTAAACTGTTCCACCGTTCTTCTGGTATCTATTTCATTGATTTCTGCTTGAATTTTTATTACTTCTCTTTTTCTGCTGGGTGTATTTGCTGTTTTTTCCCCAGCTCCTTTAAGTTCAAGGTTAGCTTTTGTATTTGAGTTCTTTCCAGTTTTTGGATGAATGCTTGTATTGCAATGTGTTTCCCCCTCAGGACTGCTTTTGCTCTATCCCAAAGATTTTGAACAGTTGTATCTTCATTCTCATTAGTTTCCATGAATCCTTTTAATTCTTCTCTAATTTCCTGATTGACCCTTTCATCTTTTTTTTTTTATTTATGATAGTCACAGAGAGAGAAAGAGAGAGGCAGAGACACAGGCAGAGGGAGAAGCAGGCTCCATGCACCGGGAGCCCGATGTGGGATTTGATCCCGGGTCTCCAGGATCACGCCCTGGGCCAAAGGCAGGCGCCAAACCGCTGCGCCACCCAGGGATCCCCGACCCTTTCATCTTTTAGCAGGATGGTCCTTAACCTCCACATGTTTCAAATCCTTCCAAACTTCTTCCTGTGATTTAGTTCTAGTTTCAAAGCATTATGATCTGAAAATACGCAGGGCACCATCCCAATCTTTGGTATTGGTTAAGACCTGATTTGTGACCTAGTATGTGGTCTATTCTGGAAAAAGTTCCATGTGTACTTGAGAAGAATGTGTATCCAGTTACGTTTGGATGTAAAGTTCAGTAAATATCTGTGAAATCCATCTGGTCCAGTTTATCATTTAAATCTCTTGTTTCTTTGGAGATGTTGTGCTTAGAAGATCTGTCGATTGTAGAAAGTGCTACATTGAAGTCACCAAGTATAAGTGTATTATTATCTAAGTATGTCTTAACTTTGGTTATTAATTAATTGATATACTTGGCAGCTCTCACATTCGGGGCATAAATATTCATGATTGTTAGGTCTTGTTGGAGAGATCATTTAAGTATGATATAGTGTCCATCTTCATCTCTTACTACAGTCTTTGGAATAAACTTTAATTTATCTGATATGAGGATGGCTAACCCTGCTTTCTTTTGAGGACCATTTGCATGGAAGGACTCTCCAACCTTTCATTTTTAGGATGGATGTGTCTTTTGGTCTAAAAAGAGTCTCTTGTAAAGAGCAAATAGATGGGTCTTGCTTTTTTATCCAGTCTGAAACCCTGCGCCTTTTGATGGGTTCATTAAGCCCATTCAAGTTCAGAGTTACTATTGGAACATATGAATTTAGTGTCATCATGATACCTATTCAGTCCCTGTTTTTGTGGATTGTTTCCTTGGACTTCCTCTTTCTTTTAGAGTCCTCCTTAATATTTTTTGCAGAGCTGCTTTGGTAGTCACATATTCTTTCAGTTTCTGCCTATCTTGGAAGCTCTTTATCTCTGCTTCTATTCTGAATGAGAGCCTTGCTGGATAAAGTATTCTTGGTTGCATGCTCTTCTCATTTAGGACCCTGAATATCTCCTGCCAGCCCTTTCTGGCCTGCCAGGACTCTGTGGAGAGGTCTGCTGCTATCCTCCATAAAGTTTAGGGATTTCTTGTCTCTTGCTGCTTTAAGGATCTTCTCTTTATCTTTGGAATTTGCAAGTTTCACTATTAAATGTTGAGGTGTTGAGCGGTTTTTATTGATTTTTAGGGGGGGGATCTCTCTACCTCCTGGTTCTCAATGACTATTTCTGTACCCAAATTAGGGAAGTTCTCAGTTATGAGTTGTTCAAATACAGTTTCTGGACCTCTGTCCCTTTTGGCACCCTCTGGAACCCCAATAAAGATAGATTTTTTTTGAGGCTGTCATTTATTTCTCTTAACCTATCCTCATGATCTTTTAATTATTTTTCTCTTTTTTTCCTCAGTTTCCTTCCTTGCCATCAATTTGTCTTCTATGTCACTCACTTGTTCTTCTACCTTGCTAACCCTCATCATTAGGACCTCCAGTTTGGATTGCATCTTATTTAATTGATTTTTACTTTCAGCCTGATTAGATTTAAATTCTGCAGTCATGAAGTCTCTTGAATCCTTTATGCTTTTTTCCAAAGCACCAGTAGCTTTATAATTGTGCTTTTGAATTGGCTTTCTGACATTGAATTGTAATCCAAGTTTTGTAACTCTGTGGCAGAGAGTACTGTATATGATTCTTTCTTTTGTGGTAAGTTCTTCCTTCTAGTCATTTTGCTCAGTGCAGCATGGCTAAAAATAAGCTGCACTTGATAGAAGTGCAAACTCTTCTCACTGTAGTATTCTAGCTGTTCTCTCTTTAAATCTCAGACCGAATATGTAGGTTTTTTAGGATGATTAGAAAGTTATCTAGATAAGCTGGTGGGGACAGGTAACTTGGGAAGCCTACTCTTCCGCCATCTTGCCCCACCTCCACATGTTGTATTATATATATATATACCACAAAAATAAGGAAGAGGGTATAGAGCAATGTAGTAGTATTAAATGTATATCTCACTGCAATTAATTTGGTATAATTCTAAAGTAGATTGTGATAAATTAAAGTGTATACAATAAATCTTATAGCAACGACTAAAAATAGCTAAAATATACTGAAAAATCATTTAAGTATTTGCAATGTTACACTATAAAATATTTACTTAATACAAAATAAGGTAGTAAAGGAGGAAGAGAGAAATAAAAATGACTTGAGATTCAAATAGGTTGAAAGGAAGAGAATAAGGAAAGATATATTGAGTTAATAGTGATCACTCCTGAAAGCTAAAGTGGCCATAGTAATATCAGAAAAATATTTTAAAACACAAAATGCTACTAGAAACAAAGGGGGATATTTTATAATGACATAAATGATTAATCCATTAAGAAGTTATAACAATTTTAGGCAAATATGCACCTAAAAACAGAGACCTGAAATATAAAACAAAAGTTGACCAAATTGAGGTAAAAATAGACAATTTAGCAATGATATTTAGAGAATTTGACAACCCATGATCAATACTGAATAGAACTAGAAAGTAGATGAACATGAAAATAGAGGACTTGAGCAATACTATACACAAACAAGACCTAACAGACATCTATAGAGCTCCCCACATAACAATAATTGAGTATATGTTCTTTTCAAGTGCACATTGAACATTCTCCATAACAAAAAAAAAATTGCTAGATCATGATACAAGTGTCAACAAATTTATAGGGATTACATATTACAAAGCATATTCTCTGTTCACAATGGAGTGAAATTGGAAGTTAATAGAAAGATGTTTGGAAAATTCACAAGTATGAGGAAATTAAACACATTATTAATTAACAAACAGCTCAAAGATAAAGAATCACAAAGATAATTTGAAAATACTTTCAGATAAAAGGTAATAAGACCATAGTATATGAAAATTCATGAGATGTAGCTAAAGTAGTGCTTATAGAAATACTTATAGCTAAAAACAGCTACATTAAAAAGGAAGAAAGATCTTAAATCAATAAATTAATTTTCTACCTTAGACACAGGACACTGAAAAGCAAATTAAACCAAAGGAAGGAAAAGGAAATAAAGAATTAGGATTAAAGTATAAAATTAATGGGACAGAGAATAGAAACACAGTAGAGAAAATCAATAAAACTAAGTTTTTTCTTTGAAAAGGTCAAGAAAACTGATAAACCATTACCTATATTTACACAGGGAAAGAAAATTCAAATTGCTAAAGTCACAAATGAAGGTATGTAAGGTACTGCCAACCTTACATACATAAAAGGAATTATGAGGAAATTCTAATAACAAATATACGCCAACAAAATAGACAACATGGATAAAATGGGCAAATTTCTAGCACATCAAAAAGCCAGGACTGACTCAAGAAGAAATGGAAATTTTAAATAGACCCATAATGAATAAAGATATTGAATTAGTAATCCAAGAACTCCACACAAAAATAGTGCAGGCTCTAATAACTTTACTTTAGAACTCTATCAAACATTGGAATAAATTTCCAATTTTCCACAAATGTCCCCAAAAATAGAAGAAGAGGGAGTACCTCAATTTATTCATTCAATTCACTCATTTCCATGATACCAAAACCAGACAAAAAATATCACACAAGAAAAGAACTCTACAGATGGATGTCTCCTAAGAATATAGGCACCAGAACTCCCAATTACATAATAGAAAATGAAATTGAACAATATATAAAAGTGATATATTGACCATGATCACGTGGGATTTATATCAGAAAAACAAGTTTGATTTACTCTTCAAAAATAAATTATTGTAATATATCATGTCAATAAAATAGGAATAAAAACTACAGGATCATCTCCATAGATGCAGAAAATGCTTTTGGCAAAATTCAGCACCATTTCATCATGAAAACACGGAATAATCAAAGAATCAGAGGAAACCTCCTCAATTTTTTAAAGGATATCTATGAATAGCCCACAGCTAACATCATACATAGTGGTGAAAGACTGAATGCTTTCCCCCTAAGGTCAATACATGGATGTCTACTTAAACCACTTCTATTCAGGATTGTACTGGAAGTCCCAGTCATGGCCACAAGGGAAGAAGAAGAAATAAAACTCATCCATATCAGAAAGGAATAAATATATCTATTTGACAATGACTTGACTTTGTACATAGATAATTCTTAGGAATCCCTTAAAAACCTATTAAAACTAATATATGATTTTGATATAGAAAAATCAATTGTTTCTATATAGTAGTGAACAAGCCATAATTAAAACTGAGAAAGCAATTTCATTTGAAACGGCATATAAAGAATAAGGTACTTAGAAGTAGTTTATGTAAGTGTAAGACTTATATACTTGAAAGCTACAAAGTATGATTGAAGAAATTAAAGATCTAAATAAATGGAAAGATACCCTGTATTCATAGATTGAAGTATTTAATTTTGTTGAGAAGGCAATACTTCTAAATAAATCTACATATTTAGTGTAATCTCTATCAAAATCATAGTTGCCTGTTTTGCAGAAATTGACAAGTTGATTCTAATATTCACATGGAAACTCAAGGAATCCATAATAGCCAAATGATCTTGAAAACAAATGGCAAAGTTGATGGACTCACTTCCTGATTTCAAAACTTGTTACAAAGCTACAGTAATCAAGACAGTTACCACAGACAGTGGTACTGGAATAAGGACAAATAGACATCAATGGAGTAGAATGGAGTGTACAGAAATAAACCCATATACCTATGACCAATGATTTTCAACAGTATATCAAGATAGTTCAATGGGGGAAAGAATAGTCTTTCAACAAATGGTATTGGGGCAACTAGATATCTACATGCATAAAATTAAATTGAACCTCTAACTCATATCATATAAAAGTTAAATAAAAATGTTTCAAAGGCCTAAATGTAAGAGCTAATAGTATAAAACTCAGTAGAAAATCTAAGTGTAAATCATCACAAACTTGAATTAAGCTTGTTTCTTTAACATGATACCAAAAGCAAAAGCAACAAAAGAAAAATAGATCAATTGGATAGCAAAATAATTAAAAAACTAAAAAAAAACTATACTTCATAGAGCATGATCAAGAAATTGAATAGACAACCCAGATAATGGGTGAAAATATTTGCCAATCATATAGGTGATAGTGGACTCATCTCCAGATTATGTGAAGAAGCCTTACAACTCAATAAAAAGACCAAAAAATGAATTTAAAAGTGGACAAATGATCTGAGTAGACTTTCTTCTAAGAAGATAAACAAATAGATACTACACTCATGAAATCAGATTCAACATCATTAGACATGAAGGAGATGCAAATAAAAACTATGAGATATCATTTCACATCCAACAGAATGGCTATATTAAGAAAGACAGAAAGTAACAGTGTTGCTGAGCATATGGAGAAATTGGAACCCTTATACAGTGATGCTGCTAATATAAAATAATGCAGCAACTTTTCAAAGTAATCTGGCAGTTCCCCAAATGGTTAAACATAGAGTTAAGATCTGCCTCACAAATTCCACTGCTGGGTATATACTCCAGAAAAATGAAAACATATGTCCATTAAAAAAAAACGTGTACAGGAATGTCCAGAGACACATTATTCATAATAGTCAAAATTTGAAAATGAACCAGATGTCCATCAGTTGAATGGATAAATAAAATGTAGCATATCAATATAATGCAATATCATTTAGTCATAAAAAGGAATGAAGTGTTAATACATGCTACAATATAGATGAATATTGAAAACATTATGCTAAGTGAAACAAGCCAGATGCAAAAGGCCATATATTGTATGATTCTACTTAGTTGAAATATCTAGGATAGGTAAATATATGCAGACAGAAAGTAGATGAGTTGTTGCCTAGGGTTGCTGGAGTTGTTGGAATGGAGAATCACTGTTAGAGAGTATAATGGAATTTCTTTGTGGGGTAATGATGTTTTAAGTTTATTTTGGTGATGAATGCACAATTCTGTAAATATATCTAAAAAACACTTAACCATCTTTTAAATAAGTCAGTTTTATGGAATGTGACCTATATCTCAATAAAACTACTGAGGAGAAGGATTGGGTAAAGGATATAAAATTAAAAACCAAAAAGAAAATATAAAAAGTAAATGCATGAAAAAATTCAAACGTATTTGCATATAAATGTAATAACTCACAAAAAAATTTAAAATTTTAATTAATGGATTCAGATCCACCTGACAGGATATCACTAGGAGCTTGCCAATATGATTCTAAAATTTGTCCTGAATTTTTAAAAAAGATTTTATTTTGTTCATTCATGAGACACACACGCACACACACACACACACACACAGAGAGAGAGAGAGAGAGAGAGGCAGAGACACAGGCAGAGTGAGAAACAGGCTTCATGCACAGAGCCTGACTCGATCCCGAGTCTTCAGGATCAGGCCATGAGCCAAAGGCAGAGGAGGCTCAACCACTGAGCCACCCAGGCATCCCCGGGTATTTCCTTAATATCATAAATGATTCTGACACAAATGGTACACAGTCCCACTTTGAGAAACTTGACCTAATTTTTTTTATCAAATGGTAATATGTAAATTGTGTTTCTTCTGAAATGAAAAGAAGAAACTGGCTAACATGAGATTAATAATATTTTAGCCATTCCGAAATTTGCTGCTAACTAAAACCACTCTTCTAATAATATCAGTCTAACGCATGAAATATGATATAATTCTGGGAAGAAATTTAGTTATTTCGTTAAAGACCAAATAAGTGTTCAAAACATTGTGTGCAACTTTTAAATGATATTAATTTCTGTTTCTTTGCTTGTTTTTTGCTGGGGAGAGGGGAAAACACTGATCAACAACAACTGAGTATGTTGTTTAGTGAGTATGTTGTTTAAAAGTCCTCAAATTATTTTAAATCTCTAACATATCCTAGAGACACTATCTTTTAAGGGCCTTTGACATAACCAGCATTTCTTGAATTATTATAGAACAAACAACTACTGGCAGGTAAATTATTCAGAAGAAATTAAGTGTTACCAGAGAATTTAAAAGGACCTTTTGGTTTTCTTCCCTCTAAATTTGCAAAAGAAAAGCAACTAAGGAATTGGAAATGAAACCTGAATACTAATGCATTACTTATTCTCATGCTATTTGGAAAAACTCATTCTTTGTATTTCTCTGCATGTACTTTCTAACCACCATTAGAGCTCAAATCAAGGGAAAAATAATTTCTCCCAGTATATGCAGAAAACTACTTGATTAACATCAAGGAAAAGAAATTGTCTAAAATGAAGTTAGTTTTGTCTTTCCATGCATGTAATTATTAGGGAACTTAACATCACTATTTTTGTCTGTATTTACTTTTTTTTTTTTTACTAGTTATGAGTGGGAGGCATTTAAATCAGGAGTCCTCTCTTCTATCTACTTCCAAAGGGACTCACCTGCCTATAACTCTTAAAGCCAGTTTTTTCTATGTCTAGGTTCTGTCCCAATCTCTGAGTTTTGTGAAGTGCTAGATAATTGCTAATGTATTAAATAAATATGTCAGGGCAGCCCTGGTGGCTCAGTGGTTTAGTGCTGTCTTCAGCCCAGGGTGTGATCCTGGAGACCTGGGATCGAGTCCCGCGTCGGGCTCCCTGCATGGAGCCTGCTTCTCCCTCTGCCTGTGTCTCTGAGTCTCTCTCTCTCTCTCTTTCTCTGTGTATATGTGTGTGTGTGTTTCTCATAAATAAATAAAATCCTAAATAAATAAATAAGTCAGTGATTCCTGAAGGCATTAATTTCCAAGGGAATGACATGTGAATAGAATCTTTGACTATGCGGCCAGTCAATGTAATAGAGAATTTTGAACAGGCAGATCCTTTTGGTTTTCCTCAAATCACTCTATATGCCAGTTTTTCCCTGCTGGTCACTCACTCCATTGATTGGTTTCGTGAGTCAGGCCTTTTAGTGTGAGCATCCTCTCTTGGGTACATGTCCTTCCATGTTTGGCATCTTGGCACCTGAATGTTGTGAGAGCATTTTTGTGACTATGAGAAAATGGCATGGATTGTTTCAAATGCTGAAGAAATAGTTGCTATGACTCTTGCTCCTTATTCCCCAAGAATATGAAAGAGAATATTGGGCACAAAGTCCATGGCTGCATGATCTTTTGTCAAATTGGTTTGGGTCCACTGAATTAATGCAGCAACTAAAACCAGACACTTCCTTCAGAACCATCAATAGTTCAAAAAGGGATGAATCTGTCCCCAAAGCAGAGCAACTGAACAGTTGCAAGAGAAAATTCCTACCCAGGAGAATGATATAGAATGTGTCATTTTTTTTTGGATGATCTTTTATAGGGTGATCAAGAGGCTTTCATTTAGTGAATACATTTGCTCACTCAGTTTTGGAGAGTCGCCCTTCATTTATTCTTTCCCTTTGGAAGTACTTTCGAGTGCAAATTACTGCTATCAGAAGCCTTGAACTGAGAGGCTATTATTCTCCTTGCTCAGATTAAATTAATTTTGAACAGTTTAATGCAGCATGTCCGAGCTGCAAGTCCAAGTGGTGTCAAATCTATTTCTCTGCTTTTTTAAGCTGCACCTTCAAGGGCAGTATGATTCATGGTGAATGTGTTCTTCTAATGTCTTGCTAAGCGTTATTATTTTCTTTCATTTGCAAGTCATGAGGCTACAAATGTTAACCATTCTCCTCCTAACATTGTATAAAGAATGCGTGATTTAAGCCAGGCTGATTTTCCAAAAGGGAGCTTATTACATTTACTTGCTTTACAAATGAAATAAAGAAAAAATACTCTGGATCAAAGCAAGAAGTTTAAAAAGCTAATGAAACATTAGAGAGAGAACTGCTTTGAGAAGCACTGCGACATCATCACTGTTGTGTTAAAAAGAAATTATCTTGATCTAGACCTATGTAATAAAATAAAGGGGTTTTAATGATTGGCTATATAATTCTGTTTGTGTTTTTGCAGAGTTGCAAGAAAAAAAAAACAAAAAAAAAGGAATAAATCTACTTATCTTCTCTCTTCCAGTTCAGGCAATCTACTGTCTTTCCAGTATTCACTCTATCTAAAGTGTCATTCAAATGTGTAATGAACTTTTCTGTGTTATTATAGAGCAAACAGTCAAAAGAGTGCTAATCGATTAATGACAGAGTAGAAGATGTGCTTTAGCAGTTAGAGGTTTCAAAACCTATCAACCTTGTGTCTATGTAAAATACTTAAACTGTACGGCACAGGACAGTCTTTTCTACAGCTCTAATCACTAGCCCTAATCACTCTAGCTCTAATCACTAGTAAGCAAATTAATGTTTTCAAAGGTTTTGAATGAAAATTAATGAAAACACTATATTGCAATCTTCCTTTGGAATAGGAGGAGGCAATGATCAAGGGTATTGTCCTTTCAAAAGCTGGATAAGCACGTTGCTCTTGTAATACTACTTTTTCTTTTTACAGATGAAATACACTTATGTGAACATACTGACTTAGTAGAAATGTATAATTGTTACTCATAGTCAAAAAAAATAAACATGATAATATAATTTTATGACATCAATTTGGGTCCTTTATAATTAAGTCTATATTAAAACATAAGAATCTGTAACTCATGAAAACTTACCTGCAGGATTCTGGCACCACATTTGAAGGACACTATAATGTTAAATAACATACAGAAAAGGACCCAAAGAGCCTGCAAGAAATGGGGTGAGGGACAGAGGAGAAGGAGAACTAGAAGGGCTGCCATATGAGTGTAGACTTAGAGGATTAAAATTTTGTTTTTAAACAGAGTCCGAAATCCAAGTCTCTAAGCTAATAAGGGGACAAACTGAATACATGTGGATTTGCTTATTAAATGCTAGAATATCAGAGTTAATGGACCTCTTTGAAGTTGGAGGACAGTAGCAGTTAGCATACTGAGAAGGAATAAGTCTTTTTTTTTTAAGATTTTGGTTTTTTATTTGAGAGAGAGAGAGAACACAAACAGAGGGAGGAGCAGAGAGAGAGGGAGAAAGACTCTGCACTCAGCAGCGAGCCAGATGTGGGACTTGATTACAGGACTCTGGGATTGTGACTTGAGCTGAAGGTAGATACGTAACTGACTGCCACTCAGGTGTCCCCAGTGCTGCACTTTTATTTTAAAATCGGCATGTAACTTTTTTGGTTTACTGTGATGAACTATGCTAGACTACAATATTTGTGATGTATTTTCTGCTACTATATATATTAAGTGTTTAGTTTTTAAATTACTGGTAAGATTAGTGTGCTGTATATAAATTAACTCTTATTCTGGTAAGATTTTCTATATATTTCTCCTACTTATGGTTATATGTACTCTTATATTCATATACTAGATACATTTTTAAGGAAAACGTTTTCCCCAAAATCCAACCAATAGATATACCTTCCTATACCCAGAACCTGTGATAGCCAAACAAACTAATTGTGGCCAAGAAATGTCAAATAAAAATGCACCTAATATTTCCTTTTTTCCTGATCCTAGTTGCTCCCTTGGGTAGATATCATCCTGGTCTACTGTATATATATATTTTACTTTTTAAAACTATGGTAAAAAACACTTAACATAAAATTTACCATTATAACCATCTAAAGATGTATAGTTCTGTAGTTTTAAATATATTCACTTTGTTGTGCAATAGATCTCTCAAACTTTTCTATCTTGTAAAATTGAAATTTTATGACTGGCAAACAACTTCCCATTTCCCCTTCATTCCAGCCACAGGTAACCACCATTTTATATTCTGTTATTATTAATTTAAGTACTTTAACTTCTTTATATAAATGGAATCAAATAGCATTTGACTTTGTTACTGGCTTATTTCACTTAGGATAATGTTGTTATTGTTCATCCACATCTTAGCATGAGACAAGAAATATTCCTCCTCCTCCTTCTCCACTTCCTACCCCTCCTCCTGTCTCCTAGCTCTTCTTCCTCTTCCTCCTCCTTCTTTTTTAAGTGTGTTCTACTTTATTTTATGTGGTTAATGTCATACAGAAAAGTGATTTCTGTATAAAATTTTTCTTCTGAAACTTTATACATGGTGAATAATTTTCATGGGCATTATTCAATTCAGTTAAGATACAGAGTGGAAGTCTTGGAAAGTTACATTTCTTCTTGGAAGAATAATCTATCTTTTATCATTCATGTTGCTATTCTTAAGGATCTCCTTCAGATTTCAGAATATCTGTAATCATTACCCCTGTTGACCATCAGAAAAAAAAAGATTTCTTTTATATTGTTATAGAGCGTTTTACGGTGATTTTCTTCCTTTTTAAGATAGAATAATATTCTATGGTATGTATGTATATACCACAATTTGTCTATCTACTCATCAGTTGATGAACACTTGGCTTGTTTCCACCTCTTGGCTACTGTGAATAATGCTATGAATGTGTCTCTTTGAGACCCTGCTTTCACTTCTTTTGGATATATACCCAGAAGTGGGATTGCTATATCATTTGGTAGTTCTATTTTTAATTTTTTTGAGTAATGAATATAGTTGAACTGCCAAAAAATGTGTCAAATATGAAATGCAGTTCCTAGAATATTCTTGGGGAAGTGAACTGCTAAATATTCTTGGAGTTAGGAAGTATACAGTCTCAAAAATTTTCCTAGTAGAAAGGAACTCTAAGGCTGGTACAAGGAAATGAAAATGGAAACTGGAGACATAGCCAAGTCTGTTACATATTTGGAGGCAACTATGTTACAACAATTTCTTTACAACTTTGGCTTTCCAAATATGAAACTGTATTTCTTCTGTTTACATTATAATATCCACTTTTTGATTGTCTTTCCTTTCCTTTCCTTTTCATTTCTAATTTTTTTTCCTTCCAGAAAAACAACAATGCCTTTTATATTCAGAGGTGTGGCTCTTGCCAACAAAAGTTTTTATTGCGTGTATTGCTGCTAGAATGAATAATGCTGCTGCTGCTGGTGAGTATATGCTATTGCCTAAGCTCTTTCCTAGAAATGATAAAAATATATTTTGACCCTTTTTCTTCAGCCCTTCAAATCTAACTCCATAATTTTAATTGCATTTATTTAGGTATTATAAATGATTTCTTAAAAGCCATGGCAACCACCAGTATTAATGAATTATATCTAATATACTTTATTCTTTTCTTATTTTGGAAATTTAATAGACGCAAAGTTGCCTTTTTAATTTTTTTCAAGAATGAAGAATTATAAAAACTCTCACCATTTCTTTTTTCTTTTTTTTTAGTTTTACATAGTTAAAATATAGTGCAATATTGGTTTCTGGAGTAGAATTCAGTGACTCATCACTTACATACCACACCCAGTGCTCATCACAACAAGTGCTCTCTTTAATACCCATCACCAACCTAGCACATTCCCCACCTCCCTCCCTCCATCAACCCTCAGTTTGTTCTCTATAGTTAACAATCTCTTATGCTTTGTTTCTCTCTCCTTTCCCCCACCTTCCCGTATGTTCATCTGTTTTCTTTCTTAAATTCAATATATGAATGAGATCATATGGTATTTTCTTTCTGTGACTTATTTCACTTAGCATAATATACTCTAGTTCTAGCCACATCATTGCAAATGGCAAGATTTCATTTTTAATGGCAGAGTAATATTCCATTTTATATTGGAATATATGTACCGCATCATCTTTATCCATTCATTAGTCAATGGACGTTTGGGCTCTCTCCATAATTTGGCAATTGTTGATAATGCTGCTATAAACATCAGGGTACATATACCCCTTCAAATCTGCATTTTTGTATCCTTTGGGTAAATATCTAGTATTGCAATTCCTGGATTGGAGGGTAGTTCTACTTTTAACTTTCTGAGGAATCTCCATATTTTTCTCCAGAGTGGCTGCACAGTTGGTGTTCCCACCAAGAGTGCACAAGTTTTCCCCTTTCTCTGCATCCTCATCAGCACCTGTTGTTTTAGCTATTCTGACACATTTGAAGTGGTATCATATTGACTCTCACCATTTCTTAACTGTTTTATGGTATACTACTATGTTAATGTTAAGTATTTTCCATATGAATCAGTGAAAGAATAAGTAAACAGTTAATCATTGATATAGAGTACTGTTCCCAATAATAAAACTAGGGAGAATGATTGTTCATTGGAACCAGCAGAGAAAATAGCTTCCCTAAATACCTGGAATATGGAATTTTTAATGGTCGCATGGTACAACAGCAAGAGAGGGATTACAGGGATCCCTCTCTGGGTGGCTCAGTGGTTTAGCACCTGCCTTCAGCCCAGGGCGTGATCCTGGAGTCCCCGGATCAAGTCCCACATCAGGCTCACTGCGTGGAGCCTGCTTCTGCCTCTGTCTATGTCTTTGCCTCACTCTCTCATTCTGTGTCTCTCATGAATAAATAAATAAAATCTTTTAAAAAAAGAGAGGGATTACAGTAGATATTTAAGGTTATAAAATAGAAAAGAGATTCCATAGATGAAACATATGTGGTTGATAATAATATTGGCTTGAATAGTCTGTATCTGAATATAAAATTAATGGTTGATGCAATAATACAAGACCAAAATATTCTGACAATCAGAAGCTAAAACAGAAAAAAATATCTTAGGGGAAAAGCTCTCAATTTTTCCATATTGACTATGATGTTGGCTGGGGATTTTCATATAAGGTCTTTATTATGCTTAGGTATGTTCCCTCTAAACCTACTTTGCAGAGGGTTTTTACCATGAATGAATGTTGTACTTTGTTAAATGCTTTTTCTCCATCTATTGAGATGATCATAAGGTGTTTATCCTTTCTCTTATTGATATGACATATCACATTGATTGTTTTGTGAATATTAAACCATCCTTAAATTCCAGAAATAAATTCCACTTGATCATGGTGTATGATTTTTTTAAATGTATTGTTGCATTTGTCTTGCTAATAGTTTGTTGAGGATTTTTGCATCTATAATCATGAGAGTTATTGGCCTATAGCTCTCTTTTTTAGTGGTATCTTTATCTGGTTTGGGTATCTAGGTGATACTGGCTTCACAAATTTCAGAAGCTTTCCTTCCTCTTCTATTTTTTGTAATAGTTTGAAAAGAATGGTATTAACTCTTCTTTAAATGTTGGTAATTTATCTACTTCTTCCAGGTTGTTTAATTTGTTAGCATATAGGTCATGATATTCTGTTACAATTGTTTATATTTCTGTGTTGTTGGTTGTTACTGCTCTTATTTGTGATTTTGTTTATTTGGGCCCCCCCTCCTTTTTTGATGAGATTAGCTAGAAGTTTATCAATTTTCTTGATCTTTTCAAAGAACCAGCTTCAGTTTTCATTGATTTGTTCTATTGAATTTTTTTAGTTTTTATATCATTTATTTCTGCTCTTATCTTTATTTACATCTTTCTGCTGGCTTTGAATTTTGTTTGTTATTTTTCTAGATTGCTTAGGTGTAAGGTTGGGCTGTTTATTTGAACATTTTCTTGCTTCTTGGGATAGGCCTGTATATCTATAAACTTCCCTGTTAGAACTTCTTTTGCTGCATCCCAAAGATTTTTGACCATTATGTTTGTATTTTCATTTATCTCCATGTAATTTTCAATTTCCTTTTAGATTTCTAGGTTGTCCATCCATTGTTTAGTAGCATATTATTTAACTTCTATGTATTTGTGAGCTTTCCAGGTTTTTCTTGTGGTTGATTTCTAATTTCATAGCATTGTAGTCAGGAAAGATGCATGCAAGGTATGACTTTCATTTTCTTTCAATTTGTTGAGACTCGTTTTGTGGCCTAACATATGATCTATTCTAGAGAATGTCCCATGTGCACTTGAAAATGACATGTACTCTACTGTTTTAGGATGGAATGCTCTGAATATGTTTGTTAAATCCATCTGATCCAGTGTGTCATTCTAAGCCATTGATTCCTTGCTGATTTTCTGTTTGGATGATGTGTCCATTGATGTAAGTGGGGTGTGAAAGTCCCCTACTATTGATTTATTATTATTTTCTTTCTGTTTGTTACTGTTTTATGTTTCAGGATGCTCCCTATTGAGTGCATTAATATTTACAATTGTTATATCTTCTTGTTGGATTGTTCCCTTTATTATTATATAGTGTCCTTTGTCTCTTCTTACAGTTTTTGTTTTAAATTTTATTTTGTCTGATGTAAGTATCGATACCATAGCTTTCTTTTTACATCCATTTTCATAATAAATGTTTCTCTATCCCCTCATTCTTAACCTGCAGGTGTCTGTAGGTCTGAAATGGGTCTCTTGTAGGCAGCATAAAGATGAGTCTTGTTTTTTTACACACTCTGTCACCCTATATCTTTTGATTGGAGTGTTTAGACCATTTACATTCAAAGTAATTATTGATAGATATGTATTTATTGTCATTTTATTATTTGTTTTGGGGTTGTTTCTAAAGAGTTTCTCTGATCCTTTTATGTCTTTTTTTTTTTTTCATGCTTTGCTGGTTTTGTTTAGTGATATATTTGGATTTCTTTATCTGTATTCATTGCAGACTTAATAGTGGTTTTTGATTTGTGGTTACCAATAAGTTTGTATATAATGTCTTCTGCATATAGCAGTCTGTATTAAGTGGATGGTCGGTCATTGAAGTTTGAACCCATTCTTTACTCCTCTGCTCCTCAGGTTTTAGATATGATGTCATATTTCATATTATTTTATTTTATAATCCATTGACTGATTTTTAGAGTAATACTTATTTTTAATGATTTTGTGTTTTTTACTTTTCATGCTCTCACTTCTGGTCTTCCCTTTCCACTCAAAGAGTCCATTTTATATTTACTGTAGGGCTGTGTTAGTGGTCATGAACTCCTTTAGTTTTTGTTTGTCTGAGAATCTCTTTATCTCTTCTATTGTGAACGATAGCCTTGCTGAATAGAATATTCATGGCTGCAGATTTTTCCTATTCAGCACTTCAAATATATCATGCCACATCTTTCTGGTCTGCAAAGTTTCTGCTGAAAGAATCCACTGATAGCCTTATAAGGTTTCCTTTGTATGTAAATGTCTTATTTTCTATTGTTGCTTTTAAATTTTTTTCTTTATCACTACTTTTTGCCTTTTTAATTACTATGTATCCTGGTGTGGACCTGCTTGGGTTGAATTTTTGGGGAGATCGCTTTGCCTCCTGGGTCTGTATATCTGTTTACTTCCCCAGATTAGGGAAGTTTTCAGTTATTATTTATTCAAATAAATTTTGTGCCCCCTTTTTTCTCTCTTCTTCTGAGACCCTAATAATGTGAATACTATTATGCTTGATGGAATCACTGAGTTCTCTAAGACTATTCTTAATTTGCATAATTTTCTTTTTCTCCTTTGCTCAGGTTAGTTATTTTCCATTACTCTGTCTTCCAGGTCATTAATTCATTCCTCTGCTTCACTTAGCCTGCTATTTATTCCATGAAGAGTACTTTTAGTTTCATTTATTATGTTCTTGATTTCAGGTTGGTTCTTGATTGGTTCTTTTTATCTCTGTGTTAAGAGTCTCAGTGATGTCCTCCACTCTTTTCTACCGTCCAGTGAGCATCTTTATGATCATCATTTTAAATTCTCTATCAAACATATTACTTATATCCATTTTGCTTAGATCTCTTGTTGTCATTTAGTCCTGTTCTTTCATTAGGGACATATTCCTCTGTCTCCACATCTTGTCTAACACTCTGTTTCTTTGTGTTAGAAAAGTCAGCTACTTCTCTTGCTCTTAATGATAATATCCTTATGAAGCAAAGATCCTGTAATGCCCTGCAGTTCAGTGTCCCTTGTTCCACAGGGCTGGCACTTCAGGGAGTATCTCCTATGTGTGTTGCATGTGCTCTGCTGTTGAGTCCTGTCCTCTTTTTCTTTCAGTCTTGTGGTCTGCAGAGGCTCTCTTTGCCTCTTATGGGCAGTATTTGATCCCCAGTGGACATGAGGCATGTTTTAACAATATGTTCGGTGGTGTGCTTGCTAAATGAGATCTACCCCTGCCACCATTGGAACTGAGAGCCCACAAAATGTGTGGGTCGGGAGATATTGGTGTTGGCAGGATTTTCACCAGTCTTCTGGGGAGGGGGCTTGGAATGCCAAGACTACAGCAAGTTTGACTGGGAAGGGTAGACCCACTGAAGCTTAGTGGAGGAGGGCTTGGTGCAAGCAACTTAGGTAATGAGTATTGGTGCTGAACTGGTTCCTGCAGGTAGCTGTTGTTTATGTTAGGAGGTGAGGGAGAGAAATGATACCTTCTAGCTCCTTTGTTCATGGAGGGGGTCCCCCATCGTCCCTGTGTCTCCAAGCCACATTCACTCTCCCTCCTGTCTGTCCCTCACATTTTTTTTTCTAACTGCCTCTTCTACACTGTACCTGCAGGGGCTGTTTGTTCCTCTGTCACTGTAAAGGTGGGGACTCTGCTTCCTAAGGCTCTAGAGGTTAGCTCATTTTCAAAATTCCAGGCTTTAAGTTTCTTTGGTTATAAGAATTCACAAAATTCGGACCCTCTCACTTTCAAGGGCAAACATTATGTGGATTCATCCTCCTTCCTTGTGGACTCCCAGTATGAAAGTCTGCTCTTTGCCCCTCTCCACACTACCAGCTCCCCCACCCATGGGATGCCATGGTCTGTTTTGCTTCCAGATGACATCTTAACACTTCCTACTTTCTTCAATGTGATCTCTTCTCCACCTTTAGTAGTGGGGTTTGTTCTGCCAGTCTTCAGATTGTATTCTGAGTTATTTCTTCTGTGTTATTTATTTGCATCTATGAGACAAGGTGAGCTTAGGGTCCCTGGAGATCAGGAACAAGACAAGTATGTCCATTCTCATCATTTTTATTCAGCATAGTGCTGAAAGTCGTGGCCATAACAATTAGACAAGATAAATAAATAAAAGACATCCAAATGACTTAGGCATTTGGTAAGAAATAAATAAAACTCACTATTTGCAGATGGCATAATACTATATATAGGAAACCCTAAAGACTGTGCCACAAACCTATTAGAACTGATAAATGAATTTAAGTAAAGTCACAGGACAAAAAATCAATGTATAGATATCTATTGTATTTCTTTATATTAATAATGAAGTGACAGAAAGTGAAACTATGGAAACAGTTCTATGTACAACTGCACCAAAACCAATACAATATCTAGGAATAAACTTAGCCAAAAAGATGAAAGATCTATACTCTGAAAACTATGAAACACTGGTGAAAGAAATTGAAAACAAATACAAAGAAATGGAGACATTCCATGCTCATGGGTTGGAAGAACAAATATTGTTAAACTGTACTAACCAAAGAAATCTACAGATTTAATGCAATCACTATCAAAATACCAACAGTATTTTTCACAGAACTCTAACAACCAATCCTAAAACTTGTTTGGAGCCACAGAAGACCCCAAATAGCCCAGGCAATCTTGAAAAAGAAAATCAAAACTGGAAGAATCAAATTTTGGACTTCAAGTATATTATAAACTGGTAGCAATTAAAACAGTTTGGTACATAGTGTTTATTCAACAAATGGTGTTGGGAAGACGGGACAGCTACATGCAATGGAATGAAATTAGACTACTGTCTTACACCACATACAAAAATAAACTGAAAATGGATTAAAGACCTAAGTGTGAGACCTGAAACCATAAAAACCTTTGATGAGAGGATAGACAGTAATTTCTCTGACATTTTTCTAGATACGTCCTCTGAGGCAAGGGAAACAAAAGCATAAATAAACTATTGAGACTAAAAAATAAAAAAAAAAGTTTCTGCACAGTGAAGGAAAGAACAAAACTTGAAAGCAATCTCTGGAATGAGAGAAGGTATTTGCAAATGACATATCTGTTAAGGGTTTGTATCCAAAATATATAAAGAACTTATACAAATCAGCACCCCAAAACCTAATAATCCAATTAAAAAATGTGCAGAGGACATAAACGGATATTTCTCCAAAGAAGACATCCAGATGGCCAACAGACACATAAAAAAAGATGCTTGGCATCACTTATCATCAGAGAAATGCAAATTAAAACTACAATCACCTCACACCTATCAAAATTGCTAAAATTCACAACACAAGAAACAATAGGCATTGGCAAGGACGTGGAGAAAAAAGGAACCCACTTGCACCATTGGTGGGAAAGCAAACTGGTGCAGGCATTCTGGAGAACAGTATGGAGATTCTTCAAAATGTTAAAAATAGAACTACTCTAAAGTCTAATAATCACACTACTATGAAAATTTACCCCAAAAATTCAAAAACACAAATTCAAAGGGATACATACAACCCTATGTTTATAGCAACATCATTTTCTTTTTTTAAAAGATTTAATTTATTTATTCATAAGAGACACAGAGACAGAGAGACAGAGAGAGAGAGAGGCAGAGACACAGGCAGAGGGAGAAGGAGGCTCCATGCAGGTAGCTGGACATGGGACTCGATCCCAGGTCTCCAGGATCAGGCCCTGGGCCGAAGGCGGCGCTAAACCACTGAGCCACCAGGGCTGCCCAGCAACATTATTTTTAATAGCCAAGATATGGAAGAAGCTTATACATCCATTGATTAATGAATGGATAAAGAAGATGTGGTATATATAATGGAATATTATTCAGTCGAAAAAAGAATGAAGTCTTTCCATTTACAACATGGATAGAGCTAGAGAGTATAATGTTAAGTGAAATTAGGCAGAGAAAGAGAAATACCATATAATCTCACTCATGTGGAATTTAAGAAACAAAACAAATGGGCAAAGGGGAAAGAGAAAGAGAAACAAACAAGAAACAAACTTACCTATAGAGAATAAACTGATGGTAATCAGAAATTATATGTGTCAAGGAAGAGGTGAAATATGTGATGGGGATTAAAAAGTACAATTATCATGATGAACAAAGAAAGAAAAAAGAAAGGAAAAACCTTTTTACATAATAACTGATATGTATGGAAAATAAAATGAATAATGTTAATACGACATCTTTAGATATTTGATATATTAAATATACGAATTAAATAGTAATATATATTACTATTTTGGGGCAAGATATAGGCCATATATGGGTGGCATCTAATATTTCTGATATACATAGGAGTTTTCTAAGCAATGTGAATTGTGTTCAGAATTCATTTAGTTTATTCTGACACTTGATTATCAAGGTGAATAATTTTGGATCCTAGAATAGAGTGAGAAAGTAAAGGGTTTTTTTTCCAGTCGTTTTTCTTTTTTTAAAGTTTTATTGAGGTATAATTGACATACTTAAGGTACACATTTTGATGCATTTGACTATATGTGATTGGAAGGGGGGCATGGAGAATTGTAGTTTTTAATGGTAAAATTTACTGTGCTATACATTCTATTTGTAGGTATTACAAAGAACCTTTAAAAATGCACAAGTAAAGAGTAGGGTCTCCAAATCACCTGTCCCCAACAAATTACCTAGAAAACCTTCAAATCATCCTGAAAATCTACGAATTCGGCCTGAGATTTAAAGAGAGACCAGCTGGAATGCTACAGTGAGAAGAGTTCGCGCTTCTATCAAGGTAGGAAGACGGGAAAAAAGAAATAAAGAAACAAAAAGCCTCCAAGGGGGAGGGGCCCCGCGAGGAGCCGGGCTGAGGCTGGGGGAGTGTCCCCAGGACAGGAGAGCCCCGGCCCGGAGGAGCAGGAGCTGCACCAACCTTCCCCGCGGAAAGGCCTCCCGGGGAATTGGAGCAGGATCCCCAGAAAGGCGGGGATGCCCTCGGGCTCCCTGGGACAGTAACAGAGGAACCGCGCCCCGCGGAGATGCGCCGAGCTCCCTAAGGGCTGCAGCGCTCGGCGGGACCCGGAGCAGCTCGGAGGGGCTCGGGCGGCGGCTCTGCGGAGGGGGCTGCGGGCGGGAGCGCGAATCCAACAGCGCAGGCCCCGGAGCACAGGGCGCCGGGACACAGCCCAGGACCCGGCCTCCCCCGGGACAGGCAGAGGCCGGGAGGGCCCAGGACAGCAAGGACGCTCCTGCCTGGAACTGAGCAGATCAGCAGCCCCGCCCGGGAGCCCCAAGGCCCTGCAGACGGAGAGCCGCGGAGCTACTGCCGGAGCTGACTCCAGGGTCCCAGAGCTGCCCCCGCCACTGTGGCTTCCTCCCGGGGCCTCACGGGGTAAACACCCCCACTGAGCCCTGCACCAGGCAGGGGCAGAGCAGCTCCCCCAAGTGCTAACAACAGAAAATCAGCACAGCAGGCCCCTCCCCCAGAAGACCAGCGAGATGGACCAGTTCCAGTGGAAGTCAAGGGACTTAAAGTATACAGAATCAGAGGATACTCCCCCGTGTTTTTGTTTTTGGTTTTTGTTTTGTTTTGTGCTTTTTTTTCTTTCTTTCTTCTTGATTTCTGATTGCTTCCCCCACCCCACCCCCTTTTTTTTCCTCCTTTCTTTCTTTTTCTTTCTCTTTTTCTTCTCTTTTTCCCCTTTTTTTTCTTCTTTCTCTTTTTTCTTTTTCTCTCTTCTTTCCTTCTCTCTCTTTTTCTCCTTTCCCCAATACAACTTGTTTTTGGCCACTCTGCACTGAGCAAAATGACTACAAGGAAAACCTCACCTCAAAAAAAAGAATTAGAAACAGTCCTCTCTCCCACAGAGTTACAAAATCTGGATTACAATTCAATGTCAGAAAGACAATTCAGAAGCACTATTATACAGCTACTGGTGGCTCTAGAAAAAACCATAAAGGACTCAAGAGACTTCATGACTGCAGAATTTAGATCCAATCAGGCAGAAATTAAAAATCAATTAAATGAGATGCAATTCAAACTAAAAGTCCTAACGACGAGTCTTGACGAGGTGGAAGAACGAGTGAGTGACATAGAAGACAAGTTGATGGCAAAGAGGGAAACTGAGGGAAAAAGAGACAGGCAATTAAAAGATCATGAGGATAGATTAAGGGAAATAAATGACAGCCTGAGGAAGAAAAACCTACGTTTAATTGGGGTTCCCGAGGGCGCCGAAAGGGACAGAGGGCCAGAATATGTATTTGAACAAATCCTAGCTGAAAACTTTCCTAATCTGGGAAGGGAAACAGGCATTCAGATCCAGGAAATAGAGAGATCCCCCCTAAAATCAATAAAAACCGTTCAACACCTCGACATTTAATAGTGAAGCTTGCAAATTCCAAAGATAAGGAGAAGATCCTTAAAGTAACAAGAGAAAAAAAGTCCCTGACTTTTATGGGGAGGAATATTAGGGTAACAGCAGACCTCTCCACAGAGACCTGGCAGGCCAGAAAGGGCTGACAGGATATATTCAGGGTCCTAAATGAGAAGAAGATGCAACCAAGAATACTTTATCCAGCAAGGCTCTCATTCAAATGGAAGGAGAGATAAAGAGCTTCCAAGATAGGCAGGAACTGAAAGAATTTTTAACCTCCAAACCAACTCTGCAAGAAATTTTAAGGGGGACTCTTAAAATTCCCCTTTCAGAAGAAGTTCAGTGGAACAATCCACAAAAACAAGGACTGAATAGATATGATGACACTTAACTCATATCTATCAATAGAAACTCTGAACGTGAACGGGCTTAATGACCCCATCAAAAGGCGCAGGATCTCAGACTGGATAAAAAAGCAGGACCCATCTATTTGCTGTCTACAAGAGACTCATTTTACATAGAAGGGCACCTACAACCTGAAAATAAAAGGTTGGAGAACCATTTACCATTCAAATGGTCCTCAAAAGAAAGCAGGGGTTGCCATCCTTATATCAGATAAATTAAAATTTACCCCAAAGACTATAGTGAGAGATGAAGAGGGACACTATCTCACACTCAAAGGATCTATCCAACAAGAGGACTTAACAATCCTCAATATATATGCCCCGAATGTGGGAGCTGCCAAATATTTAAACCAATTAATAACCAAACTGAAGAAATACTTTGATAATAATACACTTATACTTGGTGACTTCTATCTAGCTGTTTCTATACTAGATAGGTCTTCTAAGCACAACATCTCCAAAGAAACGAGAGCTTTAAATGATACACTGGACCAGATGGATTTCACAGATATCTACAGAACTTTACATCCAAACTCAACTGAATACATATTCTTCTCAAGTGCACATGGAACTTTCTCCAGAATAGACCACATACTGGGTCACAAATCGGGTATGAACCGATACCAAAAGATCGGGATAATCCCCTGTATATTCTCAGACCATAATGCCTTGAAATTAGAACTTAATCACAACAAGAAGTTTGGAAGGACACAAACACGTGGAGGTTAAGGACCATCCTGCTAAAAGATGAAAGGGTCAACCAGGAAATAAAGGAAGAATTAAAAAGATTCATGGAAACTAATGAGAATGAAGATACAGCCGTTCAAAATCTTTGGGATGCAGCAAAAGCAGTCCTGAGGGGGAAATACATTGCAATACAAGCATCCATTCAAAAACTGGAAAGAGAGCCCCCGGGCCCTGCAGACAGAGAGCCCCGGAGTTACTGCCGGAGCTGACTCCAGGGTCCCAGAGCTTCCCCCGCCACTGTGGCTTCCTCCCGGGACCTCACGGGGTAAACACCCCCACTGAGCCCTGCACCAGGCAGGGGCAGAGCAGCTCCCCCAAGTGCTAACACCTGAGAATCAGCACAGCAGGCCCCTCCCCCAGAAGACCAGCAACACGGACCAGTTCCAAGGGAAGTCAAGGGACTTAAAGTACACAGAATCGGAAGATACTCCCCCGTGTTTTTTTGTTTGTTTGTTTGTTTTTTGCTTTTTTTTTTCTTTCTTTCTTCTTGATTTGATTGCTTCCCCCACCCCACCCCACCCCACCCTTTTTTTTCTTTTTTCTCCTTTCTTTCTTTTTCTTCTCTTCCCCCCCTTTTTTTCTTCTTTCTCTTTTTTCTTTTTCTCTTTTCTTTCCTTCTCTCTCTTTTTCTCCTTTTCCCAATACAACTTGTTTTTGGCCACTCTGCACTGAGCAAAATGACTAGAAGGAAAACCTCACCTCAAAAAAAAGAATCAGAAACAGCCCACTCTCCCACAGAGTTACAAAATATGGATTACAATTCAATGTCAGAAAGCCAATTCAGAAGCACTATTATACAGCTCCTGGTGGCTCTAGAAAAAACCATAAAGGACTCAAGAGACTTCATGACTGCAGAATTTAGATCCAATCAGGCAGAAATTAAAAATCAATTAAATGAGATGCAATCCAAGCTAGAAGTCCTAACGACGAGGGTTAACGAGGTGGAAGAACGAGTGAGTGACATAGAAGACAAGTTGATGGCAAAGAGGGAAACTGAGGAAAAAAGAGACAAGCAATTAAAAGATCATGAGGATAGATTAAGGGAAATAAATGACAGCCTGAGGAAGAAAAACCTACGTTTAATTGGGGTTCCTGAGGGCGCCGAAAGCGACAGAGGGCCACAATATGTATTTGAACAAATCCTAGCTGAAAACTTTCCGAATCTGGGAAGGGAAACAGGCATTCAGATCCAGGAAATAGAGAGATCCCCCCCTAAAATCAACAAAAACCGTTTGACACCTCGACATTTAATAGTGAAGCTTGCAAATTCCAAAGATAAGGAGAAGATCCTTAAAGCAGCAAGAGAAAAAAAGTCCCTGACTTTTATGGGGAGGAATATTAGGGTAACAGCAGACCTCTCCACAGAGACCTGGCAGGCCAGAAAGGGCTGGCAGGATATATTCAGGGTCCTAAATGAGAAGAACATGCAACCAAGAATACTTTATCCAGCAAGGCTTTCATTCAAAATGGAAGGAGAGATAAAGAGCTTCCAAGACAGGCAGGAACTGAAAGAATATGTAACCTCCAAACCAGCTCTGCAAGAAATTTTAAGGGGGACTCTTAAAATTCCCCTTTCAGAAGAAGTTCAGTGGAACAATCCACAAAAACAAGGACTGAATAGATATGATGACACTAAACTCATATCTATCAATAGTAACTCTGAATGTGAACGGGCTTAATGACCCCATCAAAAGGCGCAGGGTTTCAGACTGGATAATAAAGCAGGACCCATCTATTTGCTGTCTACAAGAGACTCATTTTAGACAGAAGGACACCTACAGCCTGAAAATAAAAGGTTGGAGAACCATTTACCATTCAAATGGTCCTCAACAGAAAGCAGGGGTTGCCATCCTTATATCAGATAAATTAAAATTTACCCCAAAGACTATAGTGAGAGATGAAGAGGGACACTATCTCATACTCAAAGGATCTATCCAACAAGAGGACTTAACAATCCTCAATATATATGCCCCGAATGTGGGAGCTGCCAAATATTTAAACCAATTAATAACCAAACTCAAGAAATACCTTGATAATAATACACTTATACTTGGTGACTTCAATCTAGCTCTTTCTACCCTGGATAGGTCTTCTAAGCACAACATCTCCAAAGAAACGAGAGCTTTAAATGATACACTGGACCAGATGGATTTCACAGATATCTACAGAACTTTACATCCAAACTCAACTGAATACACATTCTTCTCAAGTGCACATGGAACTTTCTCCAGAATAGACCACATACTGGGTCACAAATCGGGTCTGAACCGATACCAAAAGATCGGGATAGTCCCTTGTATATTCTCAGACCATAATGCCTTGAAATTAGAACTTAATCACAACAAGAAGTATGGAAGGACCACAAACACATGGAGGTTAAGGACCATCCTGCTAAAGATGAAAAGGTCAACCAGGAAATTAAGGAAGAATTAAAAAGATTCATGGAAACTAATGAGAATGAAGATACAACCGTTCAAAATCTTTGGGATGCAGCAAAAGCAGTCCTGAGGGGGAAATACATTGCAATACAAGCATCCATTCAAAAACTGGAAAGATCTCAAATTCAAAAGCTCACCTTACACATAAAGGAACTAGAGAAAAAGCAACAAATAGATCCCACCCCCAGCAGAAGAAGAGAGTTAATTAAAATTCGAGCAGAACTCAATGATATCGAGACCAAAAGAACTGTGGAACAGATCAACAGAACCAGGAGTTGGTTCTTTGAAAGAATTAATAAGATAGATAAACCATTAGCCAACCTTATTAAAAAGAAGAGAGAGAAGACTCAAATTAATAAAATCATGAATGAGAAAGGAGAGATCACTACCAACACCAAGGAAATACAAACGATTTTAAAAACATATTATGAACAGCTGTACGCCAATAAATTAGGCAATCTAGAAGAAATGGACGCATTCCTGGAAAGCCACAAACTACCAAAACTGGAGCAGGAAGAAATAGAAAACCTGAACAGGCCAATAACCAGGGAGGAAATTGAAGCAGTCATCAAAAACCTCCCAAGACACAAGAGTCCAGGGCCAGATGGCTTCCCAGGGGAATTCTATCAAACGTTTAAAGAAGAAATCATACCTATTCTACTAAAGCTGTTTGGAAAGATAGAAAGAGATGGAGTACTTACAAATTCGATCTATGAGGCCAGCATCACCTTAATTCTGAAACCAGACAAAGACCCCACCAAAAAGGAGAATTACAGACCAATATCCCTGATGAACATGGATGCAAAAATTCTCAACCAGATACTAGCCAATAGGATCCAACAACACATTAAGAAAATTATTCACCATGACCAAGTAGGATTTATCCCTGGGACACAAGGCTGGTTCAACACTCGTAAAACCATCAATGTGATTCATCATATCAGCAAGAGAAAAACCAAGAACCATATGATACTCTCATTAGATGCAGAGAAAGCATTTGACAAAATACAACTTCCATTCCTGATCAAAACCCTTCAGAGTATTGGGATAGAGGGAACTTTCCTCGACATCTTAAAAGCCATCTACGAAAAGCCCACAGCAAATATCATTCTCATTGGGGAAGCACTGGGAGCCTTTCCCCTAAGATCAGGAACAAGACAGGGATGTCCACTCTCACCACTGCTGTTCAACATCGTTCTGGAAGTCCTCGCCTCAGCAATCAGACAACAAAAAGACATTAAAGGCATTCAAATTGGCAAAGAAGAAGTCAAACTCTCCCTCTTCGCCGATGACATGATACTCTACATAGAAAACCCAAAAGACTCCACCCCAAGATTGCTAGAACTCATACAGCAATTTGGTAGCGTGGCAGGATACAAAATCAATGCCCAGAAATCAATGGCATTTCTATACACTAACAATGAGACTGAAGAAAGAGAAATTAAGGAGTCAATCCCATTTACAATTGCACCCAAAAGCATAAGATACCTAGGAATAAACCTAACCAAAGAGGTAAAAGATCTATACCCTAAAAACTATAGAACACTTCTGAAAGAAATTGAGGAAGACACAAAGAGATGGAAAAATATTCCATGCTCATGGATTGGCAGAATTAATATTGTAAAAATGTCAATGTTACCCAGGGCAATTTATACGTTTAATGCAATCCCTATCAAAATACCATGGACTTTCTTCAGAGAGTTAGAACAAATTATTTTAAGATTTGTGTGGAATCAGAAAAGACCCCGAATAGCCAGGGGAATTTTAAAAAAGAAAACCATATCTGGGGGCATCACAATGCCAGATTTCAGGTTGTACTACAAAGCTGTGGTCATCAAGACAGTGTGGTACTGGCACAAAAACAGACACATAGATCAATGGAACAGAATAGAGAACCCAGAAGTGGACCCTGAAATGTACGGTCATCTAATATTCGATCAAGGAGGATAGACTATCCATTGGAAGAAAGACAGTCTCTTCAATAAATGGTGCTGGGAAAATTGGACATCCACATGCAGAAGAATGAAACTGGACCACTCTCTTTCACCATACACAAAGATAAACTCAAAATGGATGAAAGATCTAAATGTGAGACAAGATTCCATCAAAATCCTAGAGGAGAACACAGGCAACATCCTTTTTGAACTCGGCCACAGTAACTTCTTGCAAGATACATCCACAAAGGCAAAAGAAACAAAAGCAAAAATGAACTATTGGGACTTCATCAAGATAAGAAGCTTTTGCACAGCAAAGGATACAGTCAACAAAACTAAAAGACAACCTACAGAATGGGAGAAGATATTTGCAAATGACATATCAGATAAAGGGCTAGTTTCCAAAATCTATAAAGAACTTATTAAACTCAACACCAAAGAAACAAACAATCCAATCATGAAATGGGCAAAAGACATGAAGAGAAATCTCACAGAGGAAGACATGGACATGGCCAACATGCACATGAGAAAATGCTCTGCATCACTTGCCATCAGGGAAATACAAATCAAAACCACAATGAGATACCACCTCACACCAGTGAGAATGGGGAAAATTAACAAGGCAGGAAACCACAAATGTTGGAGAGGATGCGGAGAAAAGGGAACCCTCTTACACTGTTGGTGGGAATGTGAACTGGTGCAGCCACTCTGGAAAACTGTGTGGAGGTTCCTCAAAGAGTTAAAAATAGACCTGCCCTACGACCCAGCAATTGCACTGTTGGGGATTTACCCCGAAGATTCAGATGCAATGAAACGTCGCGACACCTGCACCCCGATGTTTCTATCAGCAATGTCCACAATAGCCACAATGGAAGGAGCCTCGGTGTCCATCGAAAGATGAATGGATAAAGAAGATGTGGTCTATGTATACAATGGAATATTACTCAGCCATTTGAAATGACAAATACCCACCATTTGCTTCAACGTGGATGGAACTGGAGGGTATTATGCTGAGTGAAGTAAGTCAATCGGAGAGGGACAAACAGTGTATGTTCTCATTCATTTGGGGAATATGAATAATGGTGAAAGGGAATATAAAGGAAGGGAGAAGAAATGTTGGGAAATATCAGGAAGGGAGACAGAACATAAAGACTCCTAACTCGGGGAAACAAACTAGGGGTGGTGGAAGGGGAGGAGGGCGGGTGTTGGAGGGGAAGGGGTGACGGGCACTGAGGTGGACACTTGACGGGATGAGCACTGGGTGTTTTTCTGTATGTTGGTAAATTGAACACCAATAGAAATTAATTAAAAAAAAAACTGGAAAGAACTCAAATTCAAAAGCTCACCTTACACATAAAGGAACTAGAGAAAAAGCAACAAATGGACCCTACCCCGAGCAGAAGAAGACAGTTAATTAAAATTCGAGCAGAACTAAATGAAATTGAGACCAAAAGAACTGTGGAACAGATCAACAGAACCAGGAGTTGGTTCTTTGAAAGAATTAATAAGATAGATAAACCATTAGCCAACCTTATTAAAAAGAAGACAGAGAAGACTCAAATTAATAAAATCATGAATGAGAAAGGGGACATCACTACCAACACCAAGGAAATATAAACGATTTTAAAAACATATTATGAACAGCTGTACGCCAATAAATTAGGAAATCTAGAAGAAATGGATGCATTCCTGGAAAGCCACAAACTACCAAAACTGGAGCAGGAAGAAATAGAAAACCTGAACAGGCCAATAACCAGGGAGAAAATTGAAGCAGTCATCAAAAACCTCCCAAGACACAAGAGTCCAGGGCCAGATGGCTTCCCAGGGGAATTCTACCAAACGTATAAAGAAGAAATCATACCTATTCTACTAAAGCTGTTTGGAAAGATAGAAATAGATGGAGTACTTCCAAATTTGTTCTATGAGGGCAGCATCACCTTAATTCCAAAACCAGACAAAGATCCCACCAAAAAGGAGAATTATAGACCAATATCCCTGATGAACATGGATGCAAAAATTCTCAACAAGATACTAGCCAATAGGATCCAACAACACATTAAGAAAATTATTCACCATGACCAAGTAGGATTTATCCCCGGGACACAAGGCTGGTTCAACACTCGTAAAACCATCAATGTGATTCATCATATCAGCAAGAGAAAAACCAAGAACCATATGATACTCTCATTAGATGCAGAGAAAGCATTTGACAAAATACAGCATCCATTCCTGATCAAAACACTTCAGAGTGTTGGGATAGAGGGAACTTTCCTTGACATCTTAAAAGCCATTTACGAAAAGCCCACAGCAAATATCATTCTCAATGGGGAAGCACTGGGAGCCTTTCCCCTAAGATCAGGAACAAGACAGGGATGTCCACTCTCACCACTGCTGTTCAACATCGTTCTGGAAGTCCTCGCCTCAGCAATCAGACAACAAAAAGACATTAAAGGCATTCAAATTGGCAAAGAAGAAGTCAAACTCTCCCTCTTCGCCGATGACATGATACTCTACATTGAAAACCCAAAAGCCTCCACCCCAAGATTGCTAGAACTCATACAGCAATTTGGTAGCGTGGCAGGATACAAAATCAATGCCCAGAAATCAATGGCATTTCTATACACTAACAATGAGACTGAAGAAAGAGCAATTATGGAGTCAATCCCATTTACAATTGCACCCAAAAGCATAAGATACCTAGGAATAAACCTAACCAAAGAGGTAAAAGATCTATACCCTAAAAACTATAGAAAACTTCTTTTTTTTTTTTTTCAATTTTTTTTTCAATTTTTATTTATTTATGATAGTCACACAGAGAGAGAGTGAGAGAGGCAGAGACATAGGCAGAGGGAGAAGCAGGCCCTATGCACCGGGAGCCCGACGTGGGACTCGATCCCGGGTCTCCAGGATCGTGCCCCGGGCCAAAGGCAGGCGCCAAACCACTGCGCCACCCAGGGATCCCTATAGAAAACTTCTGAAAGAAATTCAAGAAGATACAAAGAGATGGAAAAATATTCCATGCTCATGGATTGGCAGAATTAATATTGTGAGAATGTCAATGTTACCCAGGGCAATTTACACGTTTAATGCAATCCCTATCAAAATACCATGGATTTTCTTCAGAGAGTTAGAACAAATTATTTTAAGATTTGTGTGGAATCAGAAAAGACCCCGAATAGCCAGGGGAATTTTAAAAAAGAATACCATAGCTGGGGGCATCACAATGCCAGATTTCAGGTTGTACTACAAAGCTGTGGTCATCAAGACAGTGTGGTACTGGCACAAAAACAGACACATAGATCAATGGAACAGAATAGAGAACCCAGAAGTGGACCCTGAAACGTATGGTCATCTAATATTCGATAAAGGAGGAAAGACTATCCATTGGAAGAAAGACAGTGTCTTCAATAAATGGTGTTTGGAAAATTGGACATCCACATGCAGAAGAATGAAACTGGACCACTCTCTTTCACCATACACAAAGATAAACTCAAAATGGATGAGAGATCTAAATGTGAGACAAGATTCCATCAAAATCATAGAAGAGAACACAGGCAACACCCTTTTTGAACTTGGCCACAGTAACTTCTTGCAAGATACATCCACAAAGGCAAAAGAAACCAAAGCAAAAATGAACTATTGGGACTTCATCAAGATAAGAAGCTTTTGCACAGCAAAGGATACAGTCAACAAAACTAAAAGACAACCTACAGAATGGGAGAAGATATTTGCAAATGACATATCAGATAAAGGGCTAGTTTCCAAGATCTATAAATAATTTATTAAACTCAACAGCAAAGAAAGAAACAATCCAATCATGAAATGGGCAAAAGACATGAAGAGAAATCTCACAGAGGAAGACATGGACATGGCCAACATGCACATGAGAAAATGCTCTGCATCACTTGCCATCAGGGAAATACAAATCAAAACCACAATGAGATACCACCTCACACCAGTGAGAATGGGGAAAATTAACAAGGCAGGAAACAACAAATGTTGGAGAGGATGCGGAGAAAAGGGAACCCTCTTACACTGTTGGTGGGAATGTGAACTGGTGCAGCCACTCTGGAAAACTGTGTGGAGGTTCCTCAAAGAGTTAAAAATAGACCTGCCCTACGACCCAGCAATTGCACTGTTGGGGATTTACCCCAAAGATTCAGATGCAATGAAACGTCGGGACACCTGCACCCCGATGTTTCTATCAGCAATGGCCACAATAGCCAAACTGTGGAAGGAGCCTCGGTGTCCATCGAAAGATGAATGGATAAAGAAGATGTGGTTTATGTATACAATGGAATATTACTCAGCAATTAGAAACGACAAATACCCACCATTTGCTTCAACGTGGATGGAACTGGAGGGTATTATGCTGAGTGAAATAAGTCAATCGGAGAAGGACAAACAGTGTATGGTTTCTACTTTAAACGTTTGAGAGAATTCCCCTGGGAAGCCATCTGGCCCTGGACTTTTGTGTCTTGGGAGGTTTTTGATGAGTCTTTCATTCCTCCCTGGTTATTGGCCTGTTCAGGTTTCCTATTTCTTACTGTTCCAGTTTTGGTATTTTTTGGTTTTCCAAAAATGCATCCATTTCTTCTAGCTTGCCTAATTTATTGGTGTAAAGCTGCTCATAATAAGTTTTTAAAATCGTGTGTATTTCCTTGGTATTGGTGGTGATCTCTCCTTTCTCATTCATGATTTTATTAATTTGAGTCTTTTCTCCATTCTTTTAAATAAGGCTGGCCAGTGGTTTATCTATCTGATTAAATCTTTTGAAGAACCAACTCCTGGTTTTGTTAATCTGTTCCACAGTTCTTCTGGTCTCTATTTCATTGAGTTCTGCTCGAATCTTTATTACTTCTCTTCTGCTGCTGTGAGTAGGATCTATTTGCTGTTTTTTTCTCCAGATCCTTTAAGTGCAATGTTAGCTTTTGTATTTGAGTTCTTTCCAGTTTTTGGATGGATGCTGTATTGCGATGTATTTCCCCCTCAGGACTGCTTTTTCTGTTGTTCTTCATTCTTATTAGTTTCCATGAACCTTTTAAATTCTTCCCTAATTTCCTGGTTGACCCTTTCATCTTTTAGCAGGATGGTCGTTAACCTCCACGCATTTGATATCCCTCCAAATTTTTTCTTGTGATTTAGTTCTAGTTTCAAAGCATTATTGTCTGAAAATATGCAGGGGATGATCCTAATCTTTTGGTATCCATTATGATCTATTTATGACCCAATATGTGGTCTATTCTGGAGAAAGTTCCATGTGCATTTGAGAAGAATGTGTATTCAGTTGCGTTTGGATGTAAAGTCCTGTAAATATCTGTGAAATCCATCTGGTCCAGTGTATCATTTAAAACTCTTGTTTCTTTGGAGATGTTGTGCTTAGAAGATCTGTTGATTGTAGAAAGTGCTACATTGAAGTCACCAAGTATAAGTGTATTATTATCTATGTATGTCTTCACTTTGGTTATTAATTGATTGATATACTTGCCAGCTCCCACATTCGGGGCATAAATATTCATGATTGTTTGGTCCTCTTGTTGGATAGATCCTTTAAGTATGATATAGTGTCCCTCTTTATCTCTTACTACAGTCTTTGGGATAAACTTTAATTTATCTGATATGAGAATTGCTACCGCAGCTTTCTTTTGAGGACCATTTGAATGGTAAATGGTTCTCCAACCTTTCATTTTCAGGCTGGAGGTGTCCTGAGGTCTAAAATGAGTCTCTTGTAGACAGCAAATAGATGGGTCTTGTTTTTTATCCAGTCTGAAACCATGGGTCTTTTGATGGGGTCATTAAGCCCGTTCACGTTCAGAGTTACTATTGGAACATATGAATTTAGTGTCATCATGATACCTATTCAGTCCCTGTTTTTGTGGATTGTTTCCTTGGACTTCCTCTTTCTTTGACAGAGTCCCCATTAATATTTCTTGCAGAGCTGGTTTGGAGGTCACATATTCTTTCAGTTCCTGCCTGTCTTGGAAGCTCTTTATCTCTCCTTCCATTTTGAATGAGAGCCTTGCCGGATAAAATATTCTTGGCTGCATGTTCTTCTCCTTTAGGACCCTGAAAATATCTTTCCAGCCCTTTCAGGCCTGCAGGTCTCTGTGGAGAGGTCTGCTGTTATCCTAATACTTCTCCCCATAAAGTTTATGGATCTCTTGTCTCTTGCTGCTTTAAGGATCTTCTCTTTATCTTTGGAATTTGCAAGTTTCACTATTAAATGTCGAGTTGTTGAGCGGTTTTTATTGATTTTAGTTGGGTGATTCTCTCTATCTCCTGGATCTGAATGCCTGTTTGCCTTCCCAAGTTAGGGAAGTTATCAGCTAGGATTTGTTCAAATACGGTTTCTGAACCTCTGTCTCTTTTGGCGCCCTTGGGAACCCTAATGAAACGTAGATTTTTCCTTCTGAGGCTTTAATTTATTTCCCTTAACCTATCGTCATGATTTTTTGTTTTTCTCTGTTTTCCTCAGTTACCTTCCTTGCCATCAACTTGCCTTCTATGTCACTCACTTCTTAACCCTCCTCGTTAGGACCTCCTGTTTGGATTGCATCTCATTTAATTGATTTTCAATTTCATCCTGATTAGATCTGCAGTCATGAAGTCTCTTGAATCCTTTATGCTTTTTTTCTAGACCACCAGTAGCTTTATAATTGTGCTTCTGAATTGGCTTTCGGACATTGAAATGTAATCCAAGTTTTGTAACTCTGTTGGAGAGAGGACTGTTTCTGATTTTTTTCTTTTGTGGTGAGTTTTTCCATCTAGTCATTTTGCTCAGTGCAGAGTGGCCAAAAACAAGTACCGATCTTAGTGAGACCAGTGTAATCTGTTCCATAATTCCATTAATCTGAGATTATATCTGAGTAAAGAAGATCCTTGCTGATCCTTTCAACAGTTTCCCAGGAAGAGGTATGGGTAGTATGGGGCACTGGAAGTGCCCCAGAGTACCATTTACAAAGTGCTTGCTGCTGCCCACAGTCCGGCCCTGGATCCCTGTGTCCGTCCATTGGTCCCTCGAGCCTCATGGGGAGGACGAAAAGGCGTGTCCCTGAGGCCGGGTCTCAGCGAGGTGATGGGAAGGACGCAAGAGAGGAGCCGAGGCGTCTGCCACCACTTCCGCGGATGATGCCACCGAATCCCCGGGGCTGAAGGCGTCGGGGAGGCAGTGTCCTCGGGATTGGGGCTCCCAGAGCGAAGTGCTGATCTCTGGCACAGAGGCTGAACGCCGGGACGTGGCGACCTGGGGCGGCAAGTCTGGGCTGTATTCATTTTTTAAAGGCAGCGTAATATTTTATTGCATGGACATATTACAATTTAGTGAATTTTCCATTGTTAGATATTTGGTTAGTTTTAACCTTTTACTATTATAAATGTTGACATTTTGTGCAATGTTGTACAATGCTATACACATCTCTTAATATTTTCTCATAAAGATATTTAGAAGGATATTTGATTTTCTAGAGGATAAAACAAATTTAGTGCCATTTAATTGCCCTATAGAAAGGATATATGAATCTGTGCTCCTAACTACAGTGTATGTAAATACTATTCACTTATGATGATGAAGAATAAAACGTTAAAAGTGTTCTTTCATTATTTTAACTTCCATTTCTTTGATTACTGTGTATTGAAAGAGCAATTGTTTGTGATTATATAGAAAGTAATTATAGTAATTACTGTATAATTATGGTAGCGATTACTATATTTGGTTACTATATATTCGTTGATAGTTTTGATAACATATATGTTATCTGATACATGATATTGGATTGTGAAATTTCTGAGCTATAATTTGCATCAATAGCTAATAAATTAAAGCGAAGTTCATTCAACATTCATTTTATGAATATAATGTTTTATATGACACCCTCAGCCAGGCACCATTCTAAATATTATATATAATACACATGCATGTTTGTGTCAAAACAACCATCAAAACAACCTTGTATTTTTATTACTCCATTTTCCAGATAAAGCACTTGAAGCCAAAAGAGGCTAAATGACTTGTGAAAGTTACACAGCTACATGGCTAGTGATTGTTATTCCTAGGGTTGGAATTTGAATCCAGGTGGAGTCTGGCCCTACAGTCAACTCATAACTGCCACACTATTATATCTCCTAGTATATCTTTTCAATGCCTACTATGTGCCATTGTGCCATATCTAGAGTTGGAACACAACACAGTCAGGCATTGCACCTTCCAACTTACATCTTAGAGTCTGTCTTGAGAGATGATTATGGCAAATATGATAAAATAATGAATTATTAAATTCCAATTTTATTGTAAGCTATAAAACTTCCATCAAGGGTCTATGTGAATGCGTAATTGAGACCTGATCTAAACTGAAGAATCAATGAATCCTTCTTTAAGAAAGGAAAGTTTAAATTGCCAAATTAAAGTCAGGTTTTATTTTATGTTTTTCAATTGCCAATCATGTCATTGGACTGCTTTTAATTGGGTTATGTCTACTCTACTGATTTAGATAGGTCTTTTTTTAAAAAAAATTATTTATTCACGAGACACAGAGAGAGAGAGAGAGAGACAGAAACACATGCAGACTCCACGCAGGGAGCCCGACATGGGACTCAATCCTAGGTCTCCAGGATCAGGCCTTGGGCTGAAGGTGGTGCTAAACCACTGAGCCACTAGGGCTGCCCTAAATGGCTCTTTACATATAACAGGTATTGGGTTATATCTTCCATATGTTAGAAACACTCTTCAAGGTTTTTTATTATTCATATTTTTGACATTCAAAATAAACCTGGTTCTAGACTATATATTTTATTCTATTGGTCTCATTGTATATTCTTTTTTCTGGCCAATGTTATTCTGACTATGATAGTTTTAGAATAGTTCTTATTCACCCACCCAAGGGAAATGTTTACCAAATGTTTACCACCAAAGCTATGTTTACTTCTAAACATAGCTTCCATTCCCACCCCTCCAGGAAGCATGACCACAGACCACCAGCTGAGCACAATCTAAGGTCCACCCAGGTAGGAAGCCAAGCTATCAGCCCTGTCCAACCGTTGAGCATAGACTTTGGCCCCAGACAACCAAGGAGTCTGGACAGTGATACAGAGTAGCCTTTGAGCCTGGCCTACAGTATCACCTAGCTGCAGAGCTCAATGTACCAACTCAAGCAACAGCTGGATCCAGCATACAGCCTACCTGATTGGTGAACGTAGCTTTGGGTGATTCACCCAAAGAAGGAACACAACCAATGACCCCACCCAGTTGTAGAGCATTGTAGTTCCATTTAACCAAAACAACTCTGCCCAGCTTCAGGGCCACAGTCTCCACCCCCACTCAACTATAAGGTATAACTAGAAGCCCTGCATGATTAGAGAGTGGGGCCAGCAAACTCACCCAACAACAGTACACAAACAATGGCCTACCTAGTCACAAAGTCCAGCCTGGGGCTCTGCCCAAATTTGGGGCACAGCCTACTGTATTGCCTGATCACAGAGACACTGGGAAGCCCCATTTAGCCATGAAACCTGACCCCACCTGAATATGGTGTCCAGACAGTGCTTTTATTGAGGAGTTCATTCTTTATTGTTGTATAGCCTGGGTATCATTATTTTAATGGATTAGTTCTCTGTCAGGGGTGATTTTATTTTCTTTGCCATGGGGGATATTGGAAATACCTGGAGGCATTTTTGTAGTCATAAATGTGGGAGTAGGGTGGTACTACTGCCAACTAATTGGTAATTGAAATTGTGTGTTGTTTTGAAATAAAGAATACTATTATGTAGGGATCCCTGGGTGGCTCAGCAGTTTAGCACCTGCCTTCTGCCCAGGGCATGATCCCGGAGTCCCAGGATCGAGTCCCACATCAGGCTCCCTGCATGGAGCCTGCTTCTCCCTCTGCCCCTGTCTCTGCCTCTGTGTGTGTGTGTGTGTGTGTGTGTGTTTCTCATGAATAAATTACTAAAATCTTAAAAAAAAAAAGAATAGTATTATGTAATGGATGAAATATTTAGGTCCTATTTAAAAAATGGGTTTTACTTGGGGTGCCTGAGTGATGTGGTTAGTTATGCATCTTACTTTTGGTTTTGGCTTGGGTGGTGATCTCAGGGTTGTGAAATCAATGTCCACGTTGGGCTCTGAGCTCAGCATGGAGTCTGCTTGAGTTTCTCTCTCTCTCTTCCTTTGCCCCTTCTCTCTCTCTCTCTCTGACAAATAAATACATCTTTATAAAAAATAAGTTTTACAATTCAGAAAGCCAATTTGCAGTTTCTCCTCTATTGCATTTATTTAGCAATCTTTTTGTTGTCTTTTCTGATTTCTGATTACTCTTGATTCACAACTACTTGCTTTGATTTCATAAATGCAAGATTCTTCCTAATCTCTTAAAAATTAGATATTTTCCTATGTTTCTTGTCATAAGACTAGAAGAAGCATGTTGAGTCTGATTCTTGAGGTGTTCCCTTTCTTCTGATCTAAGTATCTCTTCATAAGTCCAGCCATCTTGTAAATCTCCCCCCCCCCTTAGAGAAATATGCAGGTGTACCAGCTTTTGTTTGTTGTGCCCACTTATCTTCCTTTCCCCATTACATCCTATTCTTGAAGGAATCTGAGTTATCAGGAAGACTGGTTTCCACATTAACTTTCTGCATTTTGTCTTCACTTGCTCTCAGTGGTTTAGAGGGTATCAGAGGGGATGTGGCAAGGTCTCCATTTCTTCCCAAACTTGTTCTTTCATAAGGGAAAACATTCTGGGCATCTAATATTTGTTGACATATCATTTCTGTATTTCAGCACCATTATAGGTTTTTACCTGTTTTTATATTTTGTAATTCATTTCTTTGTTTAAAAAAAGAGTTTATTTATTTACTCATTAGAGACACACACACACAGAGAGGCAGAGACATAGACAGAGGGAGAAGCAGGCTCCCTGCAGGGAACCCGATGTGGGACTTGATCCTGGGACTCCTGGATCACGCCCTGAGCCAAAGGCAGACGCTCAACTGCTGAGCCACTCAGGCGTCCCTTACAATTCATTTCTGTAGAAGTTTGGGATGGAGGGATGTCAACACTTCTGATTATGTGACCAGCTTACCAAGAATGTGTCATCCTTGTACTCGTTTACCCTTAAAGCCAATATAATGTCCTTCATAAATAAATTGAACTTCTATTTTACTTGTTATTTATGAGTTATTATTTCTGTCATTTTATATCTCCTTGTCAGTTACATTCATTTGATATCTAAATACTTCCTTTAATCCATCAATGATTATTGCTCTTGTTTAGTTATCTTTCTGCTTCTTTTTGATAGCAAAAAGATAACTAATATTAACTAATATTAACCATTTTTTTAAAAAAATGTACTTTGTAAGATGCAAATTGAAATTAACTATTGGTAACAGGTGGATTTGCAAACAATGCATTCAATGTACATTACCAAGTCCAATAAATGTTATGTTCTCTATTAGACATGATTACTTTCTATTTAAAGCATATTAGAGAGGTTATATGCAGATACTAACAAAATTTATTTCAATGCACACAAAAATCATTTGGATAATTCATATTATTTTTGATTCACTGCCAAAAGTATCTACTGCATTAAAACAAATGAAATAGAATAGTGATATAGATGACTATCAGATGTATTTTAACAACTACAGTGGATATATATTTATATTAAAAACATAATATTCTAATTGAAAACATATACATAGTTTGGAAAAACTAGCATTGTACCATATTTTGGACAATAATTTATTTCCCAATTAAATGTTGCAGCATGATCATTCATGTTGTGTGGTTACACATCAAAAGAAGTGTCTTTTGAATTTTATTCAAAAATATTTATTTAGTTAGTTGTTAAAAGGATATAGAGGTTTATTGAATACTGCAAGGGAGTAGTGGGCAGGAGAATAGAAGCAGGACTCTCTGCCAAAAATATTTTTCTAATGATGTTGCAATCCTTTAAAATATATCATTGTACTTGAGTCGTTTTAGTGTGTCCCATCTAATCATTTATACCTGATTCCCTCAAGTATGTACTTCAATCAACTTCTGTTAGGCATATTACCTATTTATTTGGGTTTCCTCCTCAGACTTATACTCTGCTTGATTACCACCATCATCATGTTGTATATCAACAGTCTGAGGAAAATTGATGCCTTTAAAATACAAAGGTGATAAATTGATTGTGTAATTTTATTGAAGAGATATTATACAATTTAAATACAAAGAAAATCCCTATACCTTAAACCATTTCTACACCAACATACATGAGAAAATGTGAGATGTATTCACATAAAATAAGGCCCCCAGATATAATAACAAACATGCTTAAGAATGCAGAAAGTCCTTCGAAGGAAAACTGGAAAAGTATTATGGGAAATTTGAAACATTTTAGTGGATTGATGACATTGGTATTAAAACACTATAATTAAGCAAAAGTAGATGAATAATATAATGAAATATGAAATATTATTTCACAAACATTATTTAGGAGTAATGTAAGCATTATATATTGTATTCCATATTTTCAAAAAATTAAATTTTAGGGCAGTGAAACTGTTCTATATGATGCTGTAGTGGTGGATACATGACATTATGTGTTTGTCAAAACCCATAGAACTTTATAACAGAATGAATGAATGAATTTTGATGCTTAAAAATATGCTTTTTCAAATAATTTAGGTGGTTGAGGGATCTCAGGAAAAAAATGCGGACTGTGACAAAAGAATCTAATTGTACCACAAATGTGTGAAACAATCTTACTGAAGAAGATGGGAGACTAAGGTATTGATCTGAGTAACTTAGAAAATGAGTGGAGTCTGTCAGAGTAAAGTTAAAGTACTGTACTCAAGTTAAGAAAGTTGTTTCTTATGGGAATATGCCTTGATAGTTCTAAAACTATTATAGGTATATAAGAATCTAACAATTAAATTAATTGATGGCAGGTTTTGGGAGCCTGACTTCTGTTGGAGTTTGACATTATAGGTAAGCAGTAGAAGGAAGGCTGTGATTCATGTGTTAATGGATTAGAATTAAACACATCAGTATGAACATATGTTTAGCTTAATATAGATACAGATGAAGAGGGTCACCTGGGTGGCTCAGTTAAGTGTCTACCTTAGGTTCAGGTCATGATCCTGGAGACCTGGAATCAAGCCTTGCAGTGGGGTCCCTCCTCAGCAGGGAGCCTACTTTTTCTTTTACTTCTTCCTGATGCTCCCCTGCTTGTACTCTTTCTCTGTCTCTGTCAAATAAATAAATAAAATCTTAAAAAAAGATATGGATGAAGATTTTGTGTGTGTGTGTGTGTGTGTACATGGGTTAGTACATAACACACATATTTCTTTGCTTGATAGCTGAGAAGGCCTAGAAGCAATGCCCTCCCAGTAATAAGAGAACTCCTAACACCCAGATCATGGTTTCTATTACCATTATACCACAAAAAGAATCAGGATTCAAGCTGATTCTAGAACAGGGGCTGGAAATTTATAATATGAGCCTGGAACATCTTATAGTTCCAGAAAATAAGGTCTAACAGCCAAAAAAATAATGGGAATGTGTCAAAGGGATTTAAGAGCCAACCTAAACAGCTCTTAATGGCCAAATTATAATAGTTTGAACAATAAAATAAATAAAGTAGGTTAGATTATAGCCCAAAGTAGAAAATTAGATATCCATGTGTCTATAAAGATAAATAAATGATATAATAATAAATAAATGAAAAAGAAGAGACACATCTCTATTCTGAAGAATTCCAAATAATTTAGACAGGTATTCCATCCTCAAAAAGGTGAACTAGGGGTGGTGGAAGGGGAGGAGGGCGGGGGATGGGGGTGACTGGGTGACGGGCACTGAGGGGGGCACTTGACGGGATGAGCACTGGGTGTTATTCTTTATGTTGGTAAATTGAACACCAATAAAAAAATAAATTTATTATTTAAAAAAAGGTGAAGCATAACTCCTCAGTGGAGATATGGACTACACATAGTGACTTCCCTCCAGAGAGTACATAACAAAAGGAGGAAGAAAACCTAACAATCACCCTCAGCCAGGTGAACAAAATTAACATCAATAGTGATAAGCCATGTAACCTTGATGAAATGAAATTAGAATGGCAATTTACCTCTCTAATATTACATATGATAGCACAAATATAGTACAAGAGGGTGAAGAGATGAAAAGTGTGAGCAAAATGTTTTGACATGGAATGCTTTGTAAAATAAGTTCCTAAGCAGAGAAAGGAACAGAGGAAATATTCAAAGAAAAATATAGAAATCTATACACATGTACCCACACTTACTTGACATATTTGAGTGAGGTATACATACATACTGTTCTGACAGCCCTGTCTCTCTAGAAGACATTCAGCATTTCCTTTCTGTAAAGTATTTATACATCTAGTAATTAGAATTATTTCAGAGCCACACAAAATTTTTCTCCCCATCTGCCCCCAAATTAGGCCTATCACAATTCATTTTTCAAATTATACTCTTTAAATATTTTTGTATTTTGCCACATAGAATATTAAATTTTCAAATGAGCCACTGTGAGGGGTTTATCACAATAGGATTCAATAGATTGGATGTATATAATTTTTACAAAGTGCACAATTAAGCCTCTGACACCTGCTATTTATCTACCTATTGTCTATCAGCAAAGATCAGTTTTCCACTGATTTGAGAAGACCAGGTGTTATTTTGGCTAACACTTGTAATGTCTTTGAAAAGAAACCATATTAGAGAGAATTCATATGGAGAATATCTAAATAATAGAGACTTAAGACTAATTCAGTTATTTCAAGATATAATTTAACCTACTATTTTTTCCTCTTGAATGACAAAAACAGGGTGGTCTGCTTGGACATTAAACAAAGGAAATTGAGAAAATAAAGTATGTTTCTAATTTTGGCACACTGATTTCTTTAACAGATACCTGAAAAATCATTATATTTTGTATTTTAAAATTTTAGATAGGTAACTGCAGTAATGTAGCAAGAAGAGCACAAGGCTGAGAATCAGAATCAAATTCATTGATCATATACCAGCAGTGTAATCTTTTACATATTACTTATGATAATAAGTAATAATAATAAAATAACTAATTCTTCATTCATAAAATAAGATAGTACTATATACTCCTATGTATGATTGGGTTGCTGAGAGAATTGAATGAGATAGTAGATGTGAAAATGCACTGAATGTATTAGGCATTAATGTAAAGCTTAATTTAAAATAATTTTATAGGGGATCCCTGGGTGGCGCAGCGGTTTGGCGCCTGCCTTCGGCCCAGGGTGCGATCCTGGAGACCCGGGATCGAGTCCCACATCGGGCTCCCAGTGCATGGAGCCTGCTTCTCCCTCTGCCTGTGTCTCTGCCTCTCTCTCTCTCTCTCTCTCTCTCTCTCTCTCTGACTATCATAAATAAATAAAAAAAATTAAAATAATTTTATACATTAATTCATTCAAAAACACTTCTTTGTACTTACAGTGGTGAACAAAAAGATTTTCACAAATCTGTGTTCTGTTTGGCAAACCTTGTAATACAAGAGGGCATGTAACAGACAAACACAATACATTAAAGGGTGAAAAGTGGGGCAGCTCGGGTGGCTCAGCGGTTTAGTGCCACCTTTGGTCCAGGGCATGATCCCGGAGATCTGAGATCTAGTCCTGCATCGGGCTCCCTGCAAGAGCCCCCCACCCCTCTCTCTCTCTCTTTCATAAATAAATAAATTCTTAAAAAAATAAAGGGTGATAAGTGCTACAGAGGAAGAAGCTAAGTTGGAAAATAGTAAAGGCTGTTGAAAAATAGAGTAATCAATGCAACCTTCAGTAAGCAAGTCAGAAGAGGCCTCATTGAAAAGGCTACAAAGATCTGAAGGGAGCAAATGAGAGAGTTATATGGATATATTACAGAAGTGTGTTCCAACAAAAATAAATAGTGCATGTAGTAACTGTGAAGCAGAACTATGCCTGAGTACTAGAGGAGAAAAAAGATGCCATTTTAACAAGAGAGAAATTTATTTGGGGAACAGTAGTATAAGATGAGGTTGGAAAGATAAAGGGTCCCATACTATATAGAACCCTGTGTGCCATTGTAAGGACCTTGTATTTTATTTTAAATGATTTGAGAAGAGAAGTGATATGGGCTGGATTATATTTAGCAGAATACAAGAGGACATAGGTGGAAGCAGAGCTTTAGCAGTGATCCAGAATAGAGGTAATGCTGGCAACAGGGCATCATCAGTGGAGCTGGAGAGAAATGGTCTGATTCTAGATATTTTAAAATATTGACTTAACTCAATATTATTATTTTAAAGTTTGACTATATTGGTAGCTACAAATAGTGAAGTTTTTTCTTCCCTTAGTCCTTCATGGCTTGATTTTTTTTTAAAGTCTAACATAGACGGGAAGAGTAGGGGGACCCTAAATTTCTCTCGTTTCTCAAGTAGAGTTAGATATCAAATCATTCTGAGCACCCAAGAAGTTAATCAGAGATCTGAGAAAAGTGCTGCAAGTCTACAAGTAGAAAAGCAAACACTCTTTGGAAAATAGGAGGTACACTCTTGAATCTGGTGTGATACAGCTGAAGATTCAGTGGAGGGGACAGAGCCTGTTTAAGGAGGCTACTTCAAAGTATCATAAGTGGTGGAGGGCAAAAATCAGAACTTTCAGAAGTCTCCTATAGTGGGGATGTGCTTGGCTTAAAGGTGCTCAGGTAGTGAAGCAGGCAAGAATCCCAGGTATGACAGCGTGGTCTCAGGATCCCCAGAGTTGGAAGAAGAATGGGTGTGCCTGAATGCTGCAGAGTTCCCAAGCCTAGGAGTGGGGAAGCCTGCTCAGAACAGTGAATATAGGTGCCAACTTTCTGTTTGTGTTGCCATAAAGTGCAAACCACTGCGCACAGTCATGTGACCACTTTCCTGGGACAGGCCAGGCAAAAGGCAAAAGTGTGGCAAGACCCACACCCCCAGAAAAAAACAATGTAGGTCAATGCCTGGGAGTCCCTAAAATTTAGAGTTTTGAAAATCAGCTGTGTGCCTCCAATAAAAATGCTTGGTTACAGGCCAGGTGATCACAAGGTTCTGAAAGAAATTGGGAAGATGAGAGCGATTAATTGCTTTTCTGTGAGGCCTCACTGAAGAGTGGGGGGAACTAATTTTCTGAGCTAGAGAGGAGCATAGCCATATTCATCCCACCCATCATTGCTGAAAACCTTCAGGGAGCAAAACAGAACCCCCTAGTGGAGTCCGGATCTATTTATACTGAGTCCTGCCTCTGTGCACTGGAGGCACTTCCACTAGGGCAAGTCCATCTGAGAATGAGAAACAGGCCCCTTCCCCAGAAGACCGGTATAAACAGCTAACTCTCCCCAAGTTTACTGATCATAGAGGGCTGCAAAGCCTCAGTTCTTGGAAAAACAGTATATAGCATTCTTTGCTTATTCTTTAGTCTTTTAACATTATTTTTTTCAGTTATTTTCTTATTTTTCAATTATTTTTCTTTTTTAATTTTAATTTTTATATATACTTTATATATATTTATTCATTGTTTCCTTTATTTGTATTTTATTTTATGTATATATGTTATTTATAATGTTTTTCTTTTGTTCTTATTTTGGGATCTAGTTTCTTTTAGCAAGTAAACCAAAACACACCCATGATAAAGTTTCTTTTTCTTCTTGTTGTTCTTGTTATTGTTTTTGTCCTTTTTTCCCTTTCATTCTTATTTTCTTTTCTGGATAAGATAAAGAGTTGGAAAAATTCACCCCAAAAGAAAAATCAGGAGGTAGTACTCACTGCCAGGGATTTAATGATATAGGTAAGATGCCTGAACTAGAATTTAAAACAATAATTATAAAGGTACTAGCAGACTTGAAAAAAGTGTAGAAGACACTAGAGAATCTTTTACTACAGAGATAGAAGAACTAAAATCTAATCAGACCAAAATTAAAAATGCTATTACAGAGATGCAGTCCCAAGTTGAGGCCATAGAAATGAAGATGAACAAAGCAGAAGAGTGAATCAGTAATATAGAAGATAAAATGATGGAAATAAGGAAGCTGAAAAGAAGAGGGAAAGAAACTATTAGAACACAAGGTAGACATAGGGAACTCAGCAGCTTCATAGTGGGAAAAATATCTATATTATAGGAGTTTGAGAAGATGAGGAGTGGGAAAAAGGAGAAGAAGGTTCATTTGAAAAAATTTTAGCTGAGAACACCCTTAATCTGGGGAAGGTAACAGGCATTCATGTCCGAGAGACAGAAAGAACTCCTCTCAAAATCAACAAAAATAGGTCAACACCTTGACATATAATAGTGAAGCTTGCAAATTACAAAGATAAAGAAAAAATCCTGAAAGCAGCTCAGGACAAGAGGTTTTTAACCTACAAGGGTAGACGCATAAGGCTAGCTGCAGCCTTGTCTACAGAGACCTGGCAGGCCAGAAAGGACTGGCATGACATATTCAATATGCTAAATGTGAAAAATGTGTGGCCAAGAATACTTTATCCAGAAAGATTGTCATTCATAGTAGGGATAAAGAGTTTCCAGGACAAAGAAAAAAATAAGGGAATTTGTAAACAGTAAACAAGCCCTACAAGAAATATTACAAAGGATCCTTTGAATGGAGAGAGAGCCCCAAAGTAATAAAAAACAGAAAGGAACAGAGATGATCTACAGGACATACAATGGCACTATATTCGTGTCTTTCAATAATTACTCTGAATGTAATGGACTCAATGCTCTAATCAAAGACATAGGGTATCAGAATTGACAGAAAAAAAAAACAACAACAATGTGTTGCTTACATGAGACTCATTTTATACCAAAAGACACCTCCAGATTTAAAGTAAGGGTGTAGAGAACTACCTATCATACTAATGGACATCAAAAGAATGCTGGAGTAGCCATCCTTATATCAGACAAACTAGATTTCTTTTTTTTTCTTTTTTTTTTAAAGATTTTATTTATTTATTTATTCATGATAGTCACACAGAGAGAGAGAGGCAGAGACACAGGCAGAGGGAGAAGCAGGCTCCATGCACCGGGAGCCCGACGTGGGATTCGATCCCGGGTCTCCAGGATCACGCCCGGGCCAAAGGCAGGCACCAAACCGCTGCGCCACCCAGGGATCCCTGACAAACTAGATTTCAAGCCAAGGACTATAATAAGAGATGTTGAAGGATACTATATCATCATAAAGGTGTCTATCCAAAAAGAAGATCTAACAATTGTAAATATTTATGTCCCTAACTTAGGAGCAGCCAAATATATACATTTTTAATATCAAAATTAAAGAAACTCATTGATGATAATACAATAATAGTGAGGACTTTAATAGTCCACTCACAGCAATGGACGGATAATCTAAGCAAAAGATCAACCCAGAAATAGACCCACAACTTATACAGTCAATCTTCAACAATGTAGGAAAGTATCTAATGGAAAAAAGTCTCTTCAATAAATGGTGTTGGGAAAATTGGACATCCACATGCAGAAGAATGAAACTGGATCACTTTCTTACACCATATACAAGAATAAACTCAAAATGGATGAAAGACCTAAATGTGAGATAGGAATACATCAAAATTCTAGAGGAGAACACAGCCAGCAACCTCTTAGACCTTGGCTATGGAAACTTCTTGCTAGACATGCCTCCAAATGGAAGGGAAAAAAAAACAAAAAGGAACTATTTGGACTTCATCAGGATAAAAAGCTTTTGGACAGCAAAGGAAACAATCAGCAAAACTAAAGGGCAACCTATGGAATGGGAGAAGATATTCACAAATGAGATATTATATAAAGGTCTAGTATACAAAATATATAAAGAACTTATCAAACTCAATGCCAAAAAACCCCCAAAAAATCCAGGCAAGAAATGGGTTGAAGACATGAACAGACATTTCTCCAAAGAAGACATACAAATAGCTAACAGGGACATAAGCAAATGCTCAACATCACTTGGCATCAGGGAAACAAATCAAAACTACAATGAGACACTGCCTCACACCAGTCAAAATGGCTAAAATTAACAACTCAGGAAACAGATTTTGGCAAGGATTTGGAGAAAGGGGAACCCTCTTACATTGTTGGTGGGAATGAAAACTTGTATAGTCCCTGTGGAAGATAATATGGAGGTTCCTCAAAAAGTCAAATTAGAACTACTTTGTGATCCAGCAATTGCAGTACTAGGTATTTATGCAAAGGATACAAAAACGGTGATTTGAAGAAGCAAATACACCCTGATGTTTATGTTTATAGCAGCAATGTCTACAACAGCCAAAACATAGAAGAACCCGGATGTCCATTGACAGATGAATAGATAAAGAAGAGGCGGTTATATGAATATTACTCAGCTATTCAAAAAGAATAAAATCTTGCCATTTGTAACAATGTGGATGGAACTAGAAGGTATTATAGTAAGCAAAATAAGTCAGTCAGAGATGGCAAATACCATATGATTTCACTCATTTGTATAATTTAAGGAACAAAACTGATGATCATGGTGCAGGGAAGGACAAATAAAATAAGATAAAAGCAGGGAGGTAAAACATAAAAGACCCTTACCTATAGGAAACAAACTGAGGGTTGCTGGAGGGGAGGAGAGTGGGGGAGGAGGTAACTGGGCAATAGGCATTAAGGACACTTGATGTAATGAGCACTGGGTGTTGTATGTAACTGATGAATCACTAAATTCTATCCTAGGAAGTAATAATATACTATATGTTAACTAAACTGAATTTAAATAAAAAATTTAAAAAGATTTTTAAGAGCCTAACATAAGCACAGGAAATTACACAGTTAAAATTATATATTGGCATTGTTTTTTTAGAGTGAGAGTGTGCGCACACGTGTGAGTGTGGGTGGTGGGGAAGTGCAGAGACAGAGGGAGAGAGAGAATCTTAAGCAGTCTACTCCTGGAATGGAGCTGACCTGGTTCTGGATCTCACAACCCTGAGATTATGACCTGAGGTGAAATCAAGAGGCAGATGATTATCCAACTAAGTCACCCAGGCATTCCTTATTGGCAAATTTTTAAAGTGGGAACTCCATGTAACTAGAAGCCAGATTTTTTTGAAAAGGAATATTGACAGCATATTAGAACCCTATTTAATGTCCCTTTCAGTTATTACCACATCTACCCAGAAATCATCAAATGACTTATTTAACCATATATGAATTTTACATACTTTTGAACTTTACTGAAATGAAATAATTCATTATGTACTCTCATGTGTGGCTTCTTTCATTCAACTTTATGTGATCCATCTATGTTGTTACATGGGTCTTTGCATATTTTTATGTATTACATTGCATGACTTTCCACAATTAATTTCCCAATTTTACTCCTTTGGACATTTGAGTCACTTTCATCTTTGAGTTAGAATGAGTACTACTGGGAACATTTTTTGGTATATATCTTTTTAGAATATATTTGCTTTTCTCTTGGGTATATATCTAAGAGTGAAATTCTTGTGTCACAGAGTACCTCTATGTTCAGCTTTACTTGATCCTATTACCTTTCCAAAGTGACTGTACCATTATATACTACTACTGTCTGTTCATGAAAGTTACAGTTGTTCCACATCCCTGCAAGGATTTATTTTTCATCTTTTCCATTTCAAGCATTTTGGTGAGTGTATAATGATATTGCTCCATGCATTGGTTCTCCCTTCTCTGATGACTACTGAAAAACTTTTTATATGTTAATTGGACATTCGGTTATGCTGTTTTGTGAAGTGATTGTTCAAGTATTTTGTCCACTTTTGAGGAGGCTGTTTGCTTTTCTTACTGATTTGTAAGAGTTATTTACATATTCTGGATACAAGTCCTTTCTCAAATATATGGATTGCAAAGGTATTTTCACTGTTGCTTGACTTTGTATTCTCTTAAAGTTTTCTTTTGATAAACAGGAGTTTTACAGTTTTCCTTTTTGTTTAACACTTTTACTGTTCTCTTAAAAAACTATCAAATTCTGGACAGCCCAGGTGGCTCAATGGTTTAGTGTTGCCATCAGCCCAGGGTGTGATCCTGGAGACCCAGGATTGAGTCCCACATCAGTCTTCCTGCATGGAGTCTGCTTCTCCCTCTACTTATGTCTCTGCCTCTCTCTCTCTCTCTCTCTGTCTTTCATGAATAAATAAAATCTTAAAAAAATATTTCTAAAGAATCTCACAAGCTACAAAATAACACAAATAGACAATTCGACAAAATCAGGAAAATAATAGACAAACAAAATGAATCATAAATAAATCATAAAAAGAAATTCTGGACCAAATAAACTATGGAACTGATGAATACTGGAATGAAAGAATAACCAAAATGAAAAATGCAAGAAAAAGCACCACCAACAGACTTGATAAAGCAGAAGAAAGCAGCTATGAATCTGAAGACAGTTTGAAATTATCCAGTCAGAGGAGAAAAAACAAAAAAAGAATGAAAAAGTCAAGAAACCCTACATGAAGTATAGGAAACCATCAAGTGAGATAATAAAAGATACAGATGCATGGAACAGAAAAATGAGCCCAGAAATAAACCCATTCATACACAGTCAACTGATTTTTGAGAAGGGTGCAAAGAACACATAATATTAATTGACTAAAGGACAAAAAAAGCACATGATCACTTTAACAGATGTTGACAAATTGTTTGACAAAATCCAACAATTCCTGATAAAAACAATCAAAATAGCAATAGAAAGGAAATTTCTCAACCTGAATAAGGGTGTCTATAAAAGATAGCATAATATTTAATGGTGAAATACTGGATACTTTATGTTAAGAGCAGAAACAAGGTGAGGATGCTTTTTTTCAGTACATCTATTCGACATTGCCCTTCAAGTTCTAGTGAGGGCAACTAGGGAAGAAAATGAAATTAAAACAATTTATATTAGGGACGCTTGGGTGGCTTAGAGGTTGGGTGTCTGCCTTTGGCTCAGGGCATGACCCCGGGATACAGGATTGAGTCCCACATCAGGCTCCCTATGGGGAGCCTGATTCTCCCTCTGCCTATGTCTCTACCTCTCTCTCTCTGTGTCTCTCATGAATAAAAAAATAAATCTTTTAAAAAACCTATCTAGATTAAAAAGAAAGAAGTAAAACTATCTGCATTCACAAAAGAATATATATATATATATATATATATATATATATATATATATATCCATATATATATGGCTTGAACCATTACCCTGAGATCACAGGTTGCATGCGCTTCTGACTGAGCCAGCCGGGCATCCCAGGAGAATATTTTTTATGTAGAAAAAAATCCATCAAAACTATTATTAATACTGCATTATTGAAGTATAATTCACATATAATGTTACAATAGTTTCAGTGTATATATGTGTACAACATATTAATTTGACAATTCTATACATTGCTCAGTGTTCATAAGTGTAGTCACCATCTGTCACCATATATTATTACAATATTATTAAATGTAAAAAGCCACTATTAAAACTAATAAGTTCAGTAAGATTAAAAGATATAACATCAAAATACATCAAATACATTCCTACATGCTAGCAATGATAAGTTCCAAGATGAAAATAAGAAACTAATTCCACTTAAAATAGCATCAAAAATAAAATAAAATACCTAGATATAAATTAAACAAAAGAATGCAAGATTTATATACAGAATACTACAAAATACTATTGTAAGAAATTAAGAAGAAGACATAAATAAATGGAAAAACATACATATGCTTTTGTTTTGATAGACTAAACATAAATGTGATGGCAGTACTCCTCAAAGTAATACAGATTTGGTGTCATCCCTATCAAAATTTGAGCTGGCCTCAGTGCAGAATTTAGAAACAAGCTGTTCCTAACATACACATATAAATATAGGGAGCCATAATAGCTAAAACAATTTTGAAAATAAACAACCAAGTTGAGGGACTCACACTTTCTGATTTCAAAACTTAATACAAACAAGAGTAATTAAGACAGTGTGGTGCTCACAAAGATAGACATACAGACTAATACACTCAGTTGTTAGAGGTAAAACTGTAAACTCTTAGAAGGAATCTATTTTGGATTTGGCAATAGTTTATTTGATTCACCAGAAGCAAAAGCAGCAAAAGAAAAAAAAAATAAGTAAATTGTACTGTACTCAAATTAAAATTTTTTGTGCTGCAAATGATGCCATCAAGAAATGAGAAGACAGCACACAAAATGGTAGAATATATTTGCAAATCATATATCTGATATTGGACCTATAAGCAGACTATTTAAAGAACTCTTTTTAAAAAGATTTTATTTATTTATTTGATAGAGAGAGGGGGAAACACAGAGGGAGAGTGAGAAGGAGAAGCAAACTCCTCACTGAGCAGAGAGCCTGATGTGGGGCTCGATCCCAGGATGCCGAGATCATGACCTGGGCCAAAGGCAGCTGCTTAACTGACTGAGCCACCCAAGTGCCCCATATTTCAAGACCTCTTATAATTCAACAACAAAAGCAACTTAATTAAAAATCTGCAAATGATCTGCTTAGACATTTCTCTAAAGATGATACATAAATGGAAAATATATATATGAAAAGATAGATGCTCATCATTATTAGTCATCAAAGAAATGGAAATCAGCACCTGTATGAGATATAAGCTCACATCTACTAGGGTGAGTACAATAAAAAATAGGTAGTAACAAGTGTTGGGGAGGATATGGAGAAATTGGAACTTTCCTACACTGTCACTGGGAATGTAAAATGGTGTTTTGTCTTGTAAAAAAACTGTTTGACAACTTCTCAAATTTAAACATAGTTATCATACAACCCAGCAACTTTACTACTAGTTATATATCCAAGAGTAGTGAAAATAAATTTCTACACAAAACTTGTACACAAATGTTTGTTGCAGTGTTATTCATGATATCTAAAATGCAGAAACAATTTAAATATCCATCAGCTGATAAATGGATAACTAAAATGTGGTATATCCCTACAATGCAATATTATTTGGCCATAGATAGGAATAATATACTGAAGCATACAACAATGTGGATGGATCTTGAAAATGTTAAGTTATGTGAAAGAAGCCAGACAAAAGGGCATATATAGAGATATAATTGACATATAACATTGTATAAGTTCAATGTGTACAACATGTTGATTTGATACATTTATATATTTCAATATGATTACCATTGTATAGTTAGCTAAAAATTCTACTGCATCATGTAAGTTACCACTCCATTTTATAGTGAGAACACTTAAGATGTAGTCTCTTAGAAACTTTGAAATACATAATGCAGTTTTTTTTTTACTATAATCTCAATGCTGTGTATTAGATCTCTAGAGTAGGGTATTGGAAGTGAATGGCAATCAGTTCAAGATTTCTTTTTGGAATTATGAAAATCTTTAATCTTAGATTGTGATTGTGGCAGCAAAACTCTGTGAATATACTAAAATACTGAATTGTACGCTTTATTTTATTTTGATTTTATTGATTTTTTCATGAGAAACACAGAGAGAGGCAGCGACATAGGAAGAGGGAGAAACAGATTCCCTGTGAGGAGCCTGTTGTGGGACTCAATCCCAGACTCTGGGATCATGACCTGAGCCAAAGGCAGATGCTCAACCCAGGTGTCCAGAATTGTACACTTTAAAAGGGTAAATTTTATGGTTTGTGATTTGTATGTCAATAAAGATGATTTAAAAAGAAACCTCAGCAAAACAAGAAGTTGTAACAAAATAAAAAATGCAATCATAATATATAACTTGGTTTATGTCTTTTATTTTCTCATGCTAATGTAAACAGTATTCTCCTATCTTCAACTTTTATAATAATTTGTATAATGTAATAATATAACAAATTCTGTTACTAAAAATTACATAAGGGATCCCTGGGTGGCACCACGGCTTAGTGCCTGCCTTTGGCTCAGGGCATGATCCTGGAGTCCTGGGATCAAGTCCCACGTCAGGCTCCCTGCGTGGAGCCTGCTTCTCCCTCTGCCTTTCTCTCTCTCTTTCTGTGTCTCTCATGAATGGATAAATAAAATCTTTTTTAAAAAATAAAATAAATAAAAATTACATAAATGTTTCTAACATTTTCAATGGAAAAGTCTTAGGTTTAGATAACAAATGTGAGGTAATATAAGGAGGCAGGGGAACCAAAGTGAAAATACAAGTGCTAATATCTTTGTCTTACAAAGTGCAAATTGAAAGACCCTGTTTATATTTGATAGAACAAGACTTTAGGCTATAAATGTATTTCTAAAAACAATAAGTGGAGGTATAGAATAAAGATGTAATTATATCTGCATGATAATGAGTCAAGATTTAGCTATATAAGCATATTATTTAGAGACATGGATAAGTTAATCAGAAGGAGTTAAAATATTTAAGAATGATTCCTTCTGGGGAGGCATAGAGTTTAGGATTGTTTTTGTTTGTTGTTTTAAGTAGGTTTCATGCCTAGCACAGAGCCCAACATGGGGCCCTACCTCACAACCCTGAGATTAAGACCTCAGCCAGATCAAGAGTCAGATGCCTGACTGAGTCACCCAGGGGGGACCCAAAGAATGTTTTCATAATAAGTCCTTCTCTATTATTTGATGAAAACTTACTATTTGGTTTAAAACATATTTTGAATGTATGTGTGGAAAATTCTTTTAAAAAAGAAGCCAGCAATAATTATTGTAAATGTGTGATTACAAATAAAATTAAGTGCTGAAAATATTTTGTACATAAAGAAATTTGAACAAGTATGTACTAACTTCATGGATGGTGATAAATATATTTTATATTTTTCCTTCCTTCTAAGAAAAATCTGTGTCATAAAAAAGACTAAAAATTATTCTTTTAAGATTGAAAAAAAAAACCTTGATTGACATCCCTAAATAATTACAGACATAGTGAATGTCAATATCCACAGTTTCTCAGCGATTTGACCATATTTCTGAAAATAAGGAGACAATTGATGGGACTGAAAGGCAGTTAATTTGAAATGAATAAAAAGAAATGACTCTTGCAATAGGTACAGTTGACCTGTGAAATTCTCTGCTATAGTATGTTACTGAGAAAGGCTATTTGCATCTGGATTAAAACTGAATTTAGCATTTTCACAGTCATGTAAACTAAGGAAAGAATAAGAAGAAAAGTAAGCCTTGAAAGGAAATGCACCACCACCATATAAGCTTTTACAAAAAGAGCTCTTAGACAATGATACGAATTTTAATATTGGGTACATAAATTTTAAATTTTATACCAAAAGCTAATATACTGTGAGTGTTCTGTTCACCCTGCCAAACTTACCCACCTTGTTGTTTTAAGTAGGCTTCATGCCTAGCACAGAGCCCAAAATGGGAAAAGAAAAGCAATAAAAAGAAAGACTGAATATTTTCCATTTACTGTGTTATTAGATGTTAATAATAATAATAATAATAGTTTTTAACTATGTCTGGTAAATACAGGAAACACTAAAATGCAGAGAGATTATGTGTATTTTATTAGACTCTAATTTCCTACTTGTCAGAGAAGACAATTTTTAAAAAAGATTTACTTATTTACTTGAGAGAGAGAGAGAGCACAAGTGGGGGGAGGAGCAGACTTCCCACTGAGCATGGAGACCAATGTGGGGCTCAATCTCAGGACCCACAAGATCATGACCTGACCCAAAACAAATATTGATACAAGATCAATATCAAAATATCAACTGATTTTACGTTCTAACAAGGAATAATCCAAAAATAAAATAAAAAATACAATCATATTTGGCAGTCACATCAAAAAAATCCCCAATATATGCAGGAATAAATGTAACATAATAAGTACAATACGTGTAAACTGAAAGGTATAGAATAATTGTTTAAAGAAATTAAAGAAGACCTAAATAAGTGGTAATATTTCCTATGTTCATATTATGGAATTGTATAATATGGTTATAATGGACATACTTCCAAAATTGAATCAAAGTTTCAATGCAACCTTATCAAGATTCCATCTATTGTCTTTTTTTTTTCCAGAAAATTGGCAAGCTGCTCCTAAAGCTAATATGCAAATGCAAGGACCTCTAAATAGTGAAACCAATTATGCAAAAGAAGAAAAAATTTGATAGACTTTCCAATTTCAAAACTTACTACAAATCTACAGTGATAACAACAGTGTGTAGCTGGCATAAGGATAAACACATAAGTCAATGGAAGATAATTGAGAATACATCTTTATAATAATTGATTTTTGACAAAGTTGCCAAGACCATTTAATGGAGAAAAGAGTAGATTTTTCAACAATGGATACTGAGACAACTGGGTATGCACATGCAAAGAAATGAAGGTAGACCCCTACCTCACAATATATACTAAAATTAGTTTGAAATGGATCATAGATCTAAATGTAAGAAGAAAAGATTAAAAATCGGCAGAAGGGAACACAAGAATACGTCTTTGTAAACTTGGATGAGGCAAAGATTTATTCAATACAAATCAAAACCACAAGTAGCAAAAGAAAAAATAGAAAAATTATATTTCATCAAAATTAAAAGCATTTGTCCTTCAAAGAACATTTATAAATTAAAAAGATAACACACAGAGGGTCACCTGGGTGGCTCAGTCAAACATCTGCCTTTGGATCAAATCATGATTCCAGGGGTCTGGGATAGAGCCTTGCATTGGATTCCCTTCTCAGTGGGGAGTCTGCTTCTCACTCTCCCTGCTAATGCTTTCTTTCTCATATTCTCTCTCTCTCTGTCTCAAATAAATAAAATTGAAAACACACACACACACACATTCTGGCAAGACGGCAGAGGAGTAGGGTCCCCAAGTCACCTGTCCCCATGAACTTACCTAGATAACATTCAAATAATACTGAAAACCTACAAATTTGACCTGAGATTTAAAGAGAGAAGAGCAGGAACGCTACAGAGAGAAGAGTTTGTGCTTCTAACAAGTATAACTAATTTTGAGCCACTGTGCATTGAGCAAAATGACTAGAAAAAAGAACTCACCACAAAAGAAAGAATCAGAAACTGTACTGTCTGCCACAGAGTTACAGAATTTGGATTACAATTCAATGTCAGAAAGAAAATTCAGAGCACAATTATAAGCAACTAGTGACTCTGGAAAAAACCTTAAATGATTCAAGAGGCTTGATGACTGCAGAATTTAGACCTAATCAAGCCTAAATTAAAAATCAATAGAATCAGATGCAATCCAAACTGGAGGTCCTACAATGAGGGCTAATGAGGTAGAAGAAAGAGTGAGCAACATAGAAGACACGTTGATGGCAAGGAAGGAAGATGAGGAAAAGAGAGAAAAACAATTAAAAGACCATAAGGAAAGGTTAAGGCAAATAAATGACAGCCTCAGAAGGAAAAATCTACCTTTAACTGGGGTCCCGAGGGTGTTGAGGAGGAAAGAGGACCAGAAACCATATTTGAACAAATCATAGCTGAGAACTTCCCTAATTTGGGGAGGCAAACAGGCATTCAGATCCAGGAGAGATCCCCCTTCAAATCAATAAAAAACCATTCAATACCTCAAAATTTAATAGTGAAACTTGCAAATTCCAAAGATAAAGAGAAAATCCATAAAGCAGCAAGAGATAAGAGATCCCTAACTTATATGGGGAGAACCATTAGATTACAGCAGACCTCTCCACAGAGACCTGGCAGGTCAGAAAGGGCTGGCAGGATATATTCAGAGTCCTAAATGAGAAGAACATGCAGCCAAGAATACTTTATCCAGCAAGGCTCTCATTCAGAATAGAAGGAGAGATAAAGAGCTTCCAAGATAGGCAGAAACTGAAAGAATATGTGACCACCAAACCAGCTCTGCAAGAAATATTAAGGGGGACTCTGTCAAAGAAAGAGTACACCCAAAGAAATAATCCACAAATCAGGGACTGAATAGGTATTATGATGACACTAAATTCATGTCTTTCAGTAGCAACTCTGAACATGAATTGTCTTAATGATCCCATGAAAAAACGCAGGGTTTCAGATTGGATAAAATAGCAAGACCCATCTATTTGCTGTTTACAAGAGACTCATTTTAGACCTCAGGACACCTCTAGCCTGAAAATGAAAGGTTGGAGAACCGTTTACCATTCAAATGGTCCTCAAAAGAAAGCAGGGTTAGCCATCCTCATATCAGATAAATTAAAGGGTATCCCAAAGACTGTAGTAAGAGACGAAGAGGGACACTATATCATACTTAAAGGATCTATCCAACAGGATGACCTAACAATCATGAATATTTATGCCCCGAATGTGGGAGCTGCCAAGTATACAATTAATAACCAAAGTTAAGACATACTTAGATAATAATACACTTTTACTTGGTGACTTGAATGTAGTGCTTTATACAATCAACAGATCTTCTAAGCAAAACATCTCCAAAGAAACAAGGGCTTTAAATGATACACTGGACCAGATGGATTTCACAGATATTTACAGAACTTTACATCCAAACGCAACTGAATACACATTCTTCTCAAGTACACATGGAACTTTCTCCAGAATAGACCACATACTGGGTCACAAATCAGGTCTTAACTGATACCAAAAGATTGGGATCGTCCCCTGCATATTATCTGACCATAATGCTTTGAAACTTGAACTCAATTACCGGAAGAGATTTGGAAGAAATTCAACATGTGGAGGTTAAAGAGCATCCTGCTAAAAGATGAGAGGGTCAACCAGGAAATTAGAGAAGAATTTAAAAAATTCATGTAAACTAATGAGAATGAAGACAACCATTCAAAATCTTTGCAATACAGCAAAGCAGTCCTAAGAGGGAAATACATCACAACACAAGCATCCCTCAAAAAATTGGAAAAAACTCAAATACACAAAGATAACAGACACAAATGCAGTGAAACGCCGGAACACCTGCACCCTGATGTTTATAGCAGCAATGTCCACCATAGCCAAACTGTGGAAGGAGCCTCGGTGTCCATCAAAAGATGAATGGATAAAGAAGATGTGGTCTATGTATACAATGGAATATTACTCAGCCATTAGAAACGACAAATACCCACCATTTGCTTCGACGTGGATGGAACTGGAGGGTATTATGCTGAGTGAAATAAGTCAATCAGAGAAGGACAAACATTATATGGTCTCATTCATTTGAGGAATATAAAAAATAGTAAAAGGGAAAAAAGGGGAAAGGCAAAAATGAGTAGGAAATATCAGAAAGGGAGACAGAACATGAGAGTAACTCTGGGAATCAAACAAGGGGTGGTGGAAAGGGAGGTGGGCGGGGGGTGGGGGTGACTGGGTCACAGGCACGGAGGGGGGCACTTGATGGGTTGAGCAAAGGGAGTCATGCTATATGTTGGCAAATTGAACTCCAATAAAAAAACATACACAAGCTAACCTTGCACCTAAAGGAACTGGAGAAAGAACAGCAAATAAAAAGCTACAGCAAGCAGAAGAAGAGAGTTAATAAAGATTCGAGCACAACTCAATGAAATAGAGATGAGAAGAACTGTAGAACAGATCAACAAAACCAGAAGTTGGTTCTCTGAAAGAATTAATAAGAGATAAAACATTAGCCAGCCTTATTTAAAAGAAAAGAGAAAAGACTCAATAAAATCAAAAATGAAAAAGAAGAGATCACAACCAATACCAAGGAAATACAAAAAATTTTAAAAACATATTATGAGCAGCTATATGCCAATAAATTAGGCAATCTAAAAGAAATGAACGCATTTCTGGAAAAACACAAACCACCAAAACTGGAACAGGAAGAAATAGAAAACCTGAACAGGCCAATATCCTGGGAGGAAATTGAAGCAGTCATCTAAAACCTCGCAAGACACAAAAGTCCAGGGCCAGATGGCTTCCCAAGGGAATTCTATCAAACTTTTAAAGAAGAAACAATACATATTCTATTAAAGCTGTTCCGGAAGATAGAAAGGGACGGACTACTTCCAAACTCGTTTTATGAGGCCAGCAACACCTTAATTCCAAAACCACACAAAGATCCACCAAAAAGGAGAAAGATAGACCAATATCCCTGATGAACATGGATGCAAAAATTCTCAACAAGATACAACCAATAGGATCCAAGAGTACATTAAAAAGATTATTCACCATGACCAAGTGGGATTTATCCCCAGGTTGCAAGGCTGGTCAACACTCATAAAACAATCAACATGATAGATCTAAGCAACCAGAGAAAAAACAAGAACCATATGATCCTCTCAATAGATTCAGAGAAAGCACTTGACAAAATACAGCATCCATTTCTGATCAAAACTCTTCAGAGTGTAGGGATAGAGGGAACATTCCTCAGCATCTTAAAAGCCATCTACGAAAAGCCCACAGCAAATATCATATTCAATGGCAAAACACTGGGAGCCTTTCCCCTAAGATCAGGAACACGACAGGGATGTCCATCTCACCACTGCTATTCAACATAGTACTAGAAGTCCTAACCTCAGCAATTAGGCAACAAGGAAAAATAAAAGGCATTCAAATTGGCAAAGAAGAAGTCAAACTCTCCCTCTTCACAGATGACATGATACTGTACATAGAAAACCCCAAAGACTCCACCCCAAGATTTCTAGGACTCATACAGCAATTTGGCAGTGTGGCAGGATACAAAATCAATGCCCAGAAATCAGTGGCATTCCTATACACTAACAATGAAACTGTAGAAAGAGAAATTGAAGAGTCAATCCCATTTACAATTGCACCTAAAAAGCCTATGATACCTAGTAATAAACTTAACTAAAGAGATAAAGGTTCTATATCCTAAAAACTACAGAACACTTCTGAAAGAAATTGAGAAAGACACAAAGATATGGAAAAATGTTCCATGCTCATGGATTGGGAGAATTAATATTGTGTTTTTTTGTTTGTATGTTTGTTGTTTGTTTGCTTGTAAGAATTAAGATTGTGAAAATGTCTATACTACCCAGGGCAATTTACACATTTAATGGAATCCCTATGAAAATACCATGGACTTTCTTTAGAGAGTTGGAACAAATCATCTTAAGATTTGTGTGGAATCAGAATAAACCCCGAATAGCCAGGGGAGTATTGAAAAAGAAAACCATCACAATGCTGGATTTCAAGTTGTACTACAAAGCCGTGATCAACAAGACAATGTGGTACTGGCACAAAAACAGAGACATCGACCAATGGAACAGTATGGAGAATCCAGAAATGGGCCCTCAACTCTATGGTTAACTAATATTCGACAAAGCAGGAAAGACTATCCACTGGAAAAAGGACAGTCTCTTCAATAAATGGTGCTGGGAACATTGGACAGCCACATGCAGAAGAAAGAAAGTGGACCCTTCTCTTACACCATACACAAAGATAAACTCAAAATGGATGAAAGACCTGAATGTGACACAAGAATGCATTCAAAATCCTAGAGGAGAACACAGGCAACATCCTTTTGAACTTGGCCACAGCAAACTCTTGCAAGACACATCTATGAAGGCAAGGGAAACAAAAGCAAAAATGAAGTATTGGGACTTAAGATAAAAAGCTTCTGCACAGCAAGAGAAACAGTCAACAAAACTAAAAGACAACCTACAGAATGGGAGAAGATATTTGCAAATGACATATCTGATAAAAGGCTAGTAGCTAAGATCTATAATGAACTTCTTAAACTCAGCAAAGAAACAAACAATCCAATCATGAAATGGGCAAAAGACATGAACAGAAATCTCACAGCAGAAGACATAGACACGGCCAACACACGAGAAAATGCTTCGCATCACTGGCCATCAGGGAAATACACATCAAAACCACAATGAGAGACCACCTCACCCCAGTGAGAATGGTGAAAATTAACAAGACAGGAAGCAACAAATGTTGGAGAGGATGTGGAGAAAGGGGAATCTTCTTGCACTGTTGGTGGGAATGTGAACTGGTACAGCCACTCTGGAAAACTGTGTGGAGGTTCCTCAAAGAGTTAAAAATAGAACGGCCCTATGACCCAGCAATTGCACTACTGGGGTTTTGCCCCAAGATGCAGATGCAGTGAAAAACTGAGACACCTGCACCCTGATGTTTCTAGCAGCAATGTCCACTGTAGCCACACTGTGGAAGAAACCTCAGGGTCTATCGAAAGATGAATAGATAAAGAAGATGTGGTTTATGTATACAATGGAATATTACTCAGCCATTAGAAATGACAAATACCCACCATTTGCTTCGATGTGGATGGAACTGGAGGGTATTATCCTGAGTGAAGTAAGTCAGTTGGAGAAGGACAAAAATTGTATGGTCTCATTCATTTGGGGAATATAAAAAATAGTGAAAGGAATTATAGGAGAAAAGAGAGAAAATGAGTGGGAAATATCAGTGAGGGTGATGGAACATGAGAGACAGCTAATTCTGGGAAAAGAACAATGGGTAGTGGAAAGGGAGGTGGTGGGATTGGGTGACTGGGTGATGGGCACTGAGGGGGGCATTTGATGGGATGAGCACTAGGTATTATGCTGTATGTTGGCAAATCGAACTCCAGTAAAAAAATATACAAAAAAGTAAAATAAAAATAAAAAAATAAAAAAAACAACGCACAGAATGGAAGATAAATGTGTTAAAGTTATATCTGATAGGGAACTTGTATTAGTATCTGTAAGGAACTCACAACTCTACGAAAACAAGAAAAATAGCCCATTTAAAAAATGAGGAATGGTTCTAAACAGACTTTTCTTCTAAGACGATATGCATATGGTCAAGCACATGAAAAGATGTTCAGCATAATTAGTTATTAAGGACATGCAAGTCATGCCCACAGTGAAATACTACTTAACATTCATTAGAATGGCTATAATTACAAAGGCATGATAGCTAGTGTTAGCAATTATAAGGAGAAACTGGAACCCTCATGCATTACTTGTGGGATTAGACAATAGTGCGACCACTTCTGGGGTACCTGGGAGGCTCAGGTGATTGACCCTCCAACTCCTGATTTTTGCTCAGGTCATAATCTCAGGGTTGTGGGATCAAGCCCTGTGTTGGACTCTGCACTGAGCACAGAATCTGCTTTTCCCTCTTTCTCTGTTGTTCCCCCTGCTCACACACTCTCTCTAGCTCTAAAATAAATAAATAAAATCTTAAAAAATGAAAACAATAGTACAACCACTTCAGAAAACTTTGTGGGAATTTCTCATAATCTTAGAACAGGAAGGTACTTTATAACCCCTCAAATCCCCTCCTAATTATGTGCCCCAAATAATTGAATACATGCTAACATAAAAACTTGTGCATGAATATTTGTAACAGCATTATTCATAATAGTAAAAAGTGGAAACTACCTAAATGTCCAGTAATTGATGAGTAGATAAATATAATATAGTATTACACAAAAGAGTATTATTCACCTATTAGAAGAAATGAAGTACTGATGCTGCAATATGGATAGACTTTGAAAACATTAAGGGAAGTGGAAAAAGTCAAAAAAAGCCACCTATTGTATAACTCCTTTTAAATGAGATGTTCAGGATAGTCAAATCTATAGAAATAGCAGATTAAGACTTGCGGACAGGGGCAATGGGGAAAAAGTAAAAAAAAGCCACCTATTGTATAACTCCTTTTAAATGAGATGTTCAGGATAGTCAAATCTATAGAAATAGCAGATTAAGACTTGCGGACAGGGGCAATGGGGAGTGACTATAATATGTATGGGGTTTCTTTATAAGTAATGAAAATGTTCTAAATTTAGACAGTTATGAGGTTATACAACTCTGTGAATATACTAAGAACATTGAATTATATAGTTTAAAACAGTGAACTTTTTATTATGTAAACTGTATTTCAATGAAGATATTACAAAATAATAAAGTGAATATTCAGTGTTTTTTTTAATCAAATCGATTATACATAAACAGACATTAGTAAAAGTAAGGAAGGGGCTATGTATAATTCTCTTTTAAGGTTGATATCTAAACAAATTAATGATGCAGTTTCAACCAGATCAATCCCTCAGGGCTGATAAAATTTTATGAATTACTAGTATGGTACCAAATTATACTAAGAAGAAGTTTGTTTATGAACAGTATATATTCACTGGAAAATAAATGTTATAAAGTAACAATATATATTAGAAAAAAATCACAGCATTATCCATTTATACATATATATCTTCACTTACATGCAAGCACATGTAATTCTACTCTGCAATTACAAATCAACAGATTTTACAATACATCCATTATACCATTCAGGGGATAATTGAGGGATGTAACACATACCATATGATTACTCAGAACCATCCAAAACATTAATTAAAGCATTAGTAATATGTTTTAGAGATACAGACTTCAAATAAAGTTATTGCAGAGATAATGTGGAAATATAGAACTCAGATCAAAATTACTGCTAAATGAATGCTTTGGTGGAACAGATAATCACCAAGGTGAAGTTATGGGAAACATTAAAAACATAATGAAAGTTGATTCACAAATAAAGTGTCACTAGAAGAAAAAATCTCATGTGGTAAACACACAAAACACGTTCTATTTTGCTACTTCTCTTAATTAGGTACCACAATACTAAATCTTCATTTTGTTACCAAGTCATAGCTCAACATCAAAAGCTCTGTTTAAAAAAATGCCAATTCCTGTTATTATAAATCATTAATCTTCGTCCTTGCATTTTGCCCTAACCAGATGTACTTTCTCTACTTAATTGGAAATAATATTTAGAAACCAAGATCTGGGGACTAGGTGTGCTCATTGTAATTGGTGTCAATGCTTCTAGGCCCTTCAGGGAAGCAGACTAGGAAATATATTAATTGCAGCAATAAATAAAGTCATGAGTCCTCATGTATATGCTTAATTAGAATTAAATATTAAATCAATTTTTTTTAAAAATGTTTTTATATTATATGTCTTTTCTCTTTGTTTCTTTAAAAGGTCAACACATAAACATTTATTTATTTGATTTATACTACAGTATCCACAATAGCTTCAAAATTATAGTGCCAATATTGATACTTAGAATAAAATTAAGTGGATTTGAAATTTCTTTGGCCTTTTTTCTTTGTCGTTAAAATGTTTCCTATTAAAGATGTACAGTCTCAACTGTGTACTTTCTGTACACTTTAAGTGTCAAAAGTCACTTGAAACAATTATTTTCATACGTACCTGTTTTACCAATTTGACATGCAGTAAGGTTTGTTTATTTAGGCTTGTTTTCAATTTTAGAGTTCACTGTTTACCCTTTTCATTTTATTATTATAATTATTTAAAATATTTATTTATTAGACAGAGAGCAAACAGACATGCAGGGGGAAGGGGCAGAGGGAGAATGAGGGAGAGTCCCAAACTGACTCCATGCTGAGTGTGAAGCCAGATGTGGGGCTGAATCTCACAAGGTCATGACCTGGCTTGAAACCAAGAGTCAGATGCTTAACCAACTGTGCCACACAGATGTCCCACATTTTAATTGTGTTTTTTGAATGTATACAATATTTATATGGCTCAAAAGAAAAAAGTCAAAAAAAATGTTCCTCCAGCCGAAGCATAGGAAGTATCATCTATGGCAAGTTGAAGTATAATGTTGAAGTAAACTGAAGTAGCCGAGGCAGATAAATAAGGACTAGCATTAAAAAAAAATAAGGACCAACATTAAATCAGTTAGTGCAGACACAGTGGAAACAATCATATATGCCAAAATAGGCTGGAGGAAATTGAGATCAATCCACTCATATCATATAAATTCCAGGTGATATATTATAGATTAAGATGGGTTTAATGTTTTGTACTAGTTGTTCTGAGTTGTTTATTAACGTTTTAGAGTGAAAATGCATAAGCAAGCACATGTGTGAGTGACATCATTATAGTAAAGCAAAACCTAGTCATTTTCTTTCAGTTGGTTTTGAGTGTAAATAGATCTGGGCCTACAAATGTTTGTTGCTAGAGAAATCTGAGATCCATGGGGAAATTTTTCTGGATAAGTAGAAGAGAGACTAGATATATTGAATATTATTTTTTTGAATAAGCAATGGAGATGAACATTGACAAATACTGAGCATATGAAATAAGAAAAAATACCCTGTGGTTTTGGAAATATATGATAATCTAAAGTAAAGAGAATGATAATGTAAGAGGTAGGAGAGGACAAAAACAGAGGTAGGAGAGGAAAAAAGGACTTTATATTGTTAAGAAGTGGTAAAAGTACTAATTTATATCATATTCTAATAAGTCAAGGGTACAAGAAAAATTATCAGAGTGAATTTTCAAAAGAAAAAAAAACTATGTTACTTTGTTTTTACATTTTTTTTAATTTAAATTCAATTTTCCAACATACAGTATAACACCCAGTGCTCATCCCATCATGTGCCCTCCTCAGTGCCCCTCACCCAGTTACCTCATTCCCCACCCACCTCCTCTTCCTCAACTCTGTTTCCCAGAGTTAGGAGTCTGTCGTGGTTTGTCTCCCTCTCTAATTTTTTCCACTCAATTCCCCTCCTTTCCCTTATAATCCCTTTCACTATTTCTTATATTGCACGAATGAGTGAAACCATATGATGGTTGTCCTTTTAAGAGACACACCTTAAGTATAAAAAGAGAAGTCTTGCAAGCAGGAGGGTTCAGAACAGTATACCATGCAAACACTAACCAAAAAAAATATGATGAGGTTTTGCTTTATAAATATAAATACCAGACAAGGGGATCCCTGGGTGGCGCAGCGGTTTGGCGCCTGCCTTTGGCCCAGGACGTGATCCTGGAGACTCGGGATCGAATCCCACATCGGGCTCCTGGTGCATGGAGCCTGCTTCTCCCTCTGCGTATGTCTCTGCCTCTCTCTCTCTCTGTGACTATCATAAAGTAAAAAAATAAAATAAATAAAAATAAAATAAATAAATACCAGACAAAATAGATCTTAAGCTTAGAAGCATTATGAAATATGAAGTAGGATATTTTATAATGGTAAAAAGGTCAACCCACAAGAATGATATAGCAATTATAAATTTGTATTTACTTGATAATATACCATCAAAATATATAATGTATATATGGACAGAATTAAAATGAGAGACAACTTCATAATCATAATAGGAGATATTAACAACACATGTTTTTTTTAAGATTTTATTTATTTACGAGAGAGAGAGAGAGAGAGAGAGAGAGAGAGTTTGGCAAAGACACAGGCAGAGAGGGAGAAGCAGGCTCCATGCAGGGATCCTGATGCGGGACTTGATCCCGCGACTCCAGGATCAAGCCCTGAGCCAATGGCAGGCACTAAACCACTGAGCCACCCAGGAATACCCCCAAAACATGTGTTTGTAATGGTAGTAAAGCATACAAAAAAACAGGATGGATATTGAAGATTTGAATGACACTTTAACAAATTTGACCTAACGGTTGATGTATGTATTGAAAGTGGAGATAAGCAATAAAAGAATATAAATTATTTTCTGTGTCTGTTGGCATAGTCAGATTATAAAGCATGTATCAACACCTTTAAAAGATTTAAATCATATATAGTGTATATTTTCTGACCACAAGGAAATTAAACTAAAATAAATAAGGGTGAGTATAAAAGACTCATATGTTTGCAAATTAGGAAATATATTTTATTTCTAAGTAAGTCATAGCTAAAATAACATGTTTCAATAGAAAATAGAATATATGTTCTTAAATTAGTGATAATAACAACAAAATATATCAAAACATGTAGGCTACAGTTAAAGCCATAATAAGATGGTCATATATATACTTAAATTCTTACATAAGAATAAAAAGGATAAAAATCAAATTTCTAAGTGTCTATTTTAAGACAGTAGAAAAAGAAGAGAAAATTAAACCTCAAAAAAGTAGAAGGAAATAAATATAATAAGATAAGAAATGGATGAAATAATCATAAATGGAATCAACACAGGGAAAGTTGGTTAACAGACTAAGTATAATTAATATTCTGGCAAGAATGATCAGAAACAAAATAGAAAACATACCAATTACCAACATCTGGAAGGAAGAATAGGAGGCTACTACAAATGTTGCATTAACACTTTTTAAAGAACACTAGGAAAAACTATAAGCCAATGTATTTGAATATGTGGAGAGAGTGCTTGCATAGTATAACACACCAAAACTGATACAAGAATAAATGTAAATGTGAACAATCCTATACCAATTAAGGAACTCAATCTATAACTTCAAACTTTCCCACAAAGAAAATTCTAGAACCATATGGCCTAATCAGTAATTAACCCAAACTTTCAGAAGATATAATGCCAATCTTAAGGAAAATTTTCTAAAGGATAGAAAATCATTGGAAAAATCCCTACTTATTTTATGATGTCTGAATAACATCAATACTAAAAGCTGATGTGGACACTGGAAGAATGGAAAGTTACAGACCAAACTCTCAAACATAAATGCAAAATTCCTAAAAAAAAAATTAGTGAAGCAAATCCTGGGGTAGATGAAAAGGATAATTCATTACAATCAATTTGACTTTATTTGAGAATATGAAATTGTTCAACATTTTAAAAATCAATGTAATTTACTATCATAACAAAACAATGGAGAAAACATGATCCTTTCAATAGATGTGCAAAAAACATTTGGTAAAATTTATGATAAAATTCTGAGAAAACTAGAGGTATTAGAGAACTCCTTAATCTAATCAAAATATAAGAATAAAACAGCTAACAAAAATAAATGCTCAATAATTGAAAGGTCTCTCTTTAGTCTCAGAAACAATACAAAAATAACATTATCATTTCTATTCAAATTATACTGGAGTGGTTCTAGTTCTAGGGAAGATAGAGTAAGTACACTTCTTTCTCACTGAATGAACCTATAAAACATGGGCATATGCATAACACAGTTATTTGAAAACTGTGAAAAGTTAATAGCAGCAGGCAAATCGAGGAAGATGGTCAGAATTTGAAGTACCACCAAATTGGCAGTGAGTTTATTATTGTTTTTCTCTGGTTTCCTTCAACCTAAATTCACCACAGCAAGACACTTAGTAGTGAGCACTATACCACTGACAAAGATAGCTCCAGAGCAATATTTCTTATCCAGAGCTCTAGCTCATTTGAGGTCCAGGAAAGTAAACCTCTAATACTCGGAGGGTGCACCATTCACCCATTTTCCCCCATCTATTCTTTTGTGCACCAGAAATAGGAAATCCCATGATGACAGAAGCATTAGCCAATAATAAGAGACTGTAGGAGCCAAACTCTGAGGAAGAGTAACCTTCCTCTTCATTTTGTGGAGCAGTGGTTCTAAGAGGGAGCTCTCTGGTCTTGTGTCATTTGAACCCAGGAAGTACTGGGGTACTGGGGAAATCACGGTTAGGGAGAAGCTTTGGAAAGTGATCCAATAAAGTTTATAAAATCACATTTATCAATCAACTTTATAAAGTTTATAAAAGCATACATGTGTGGAACTAATCCAAATTAGCATACAAAAGTCATTGAGAACCTAACCAATAATACACTACCATCTAGGTCACAGACTGTAAACCAATGACTTATTTGAAGAGCACTATAAAGAAAAACCAAACTGATATGGAAACTGCAAGCCATAGAAGGAAGTCTGGAACTTGCAGCCTGACCCTAACCAGGACTAAACAACAACAACAACAACAAAAACCCACAAAAATCAACATGCTGTGTAGAATCTAAATAAGATACATAGTTTCATAAGCTAATAAAATACTCAGGGTAAAAATCCAAAATCACATGTCATTAAGAATTATAAAAATTTAGAACATATGGGAAAAGCCAAGTAATAGGTACCAAAGGCCAGAATGACACTGATTTGGAATTATATGACAAAAATTCTAAAGTAACTATTATATAAAGGAAACAATTTCATTCACAATAGCATGAAAGAATAAAATATGTAGGAATACGTTTAACCAAGGGGAAAGATCTGTACACTGAAAATTATAAGACTGATGAAAAAAATTGAAGACACAAACAAGTGGAAATATACTCTGTGTTCATGGATCCGAAGAATCAATATTGTAAAATTGTCCATACTATCCAAGACCATCTACAGATTCAATGTAATACCTATCCAATGGTATTTTCACAGAATTAGAAAAAATTATCCCCAAATTTTTATGGAATCACAAAAGATTCTGAATAGCCAAAGCAATCCTGAGAAAGAACAAAGCTGGAGGCATCAAGGTGCTTCCTCATTTCCAACTATACTAAGTAGATGTAGTTATCAAAAGAGTATTAAATTGGCATAAAAATAGACACAGAGACCAATGGAACAGATTTTAAAAACCCAGAAATAAACCTCTGCATATATGGTCAATTAATATTTGTGAAGAAAGACAAGAATGTTTAATTAGGAAATGATAGTCTTTTCAATAAATGGTGCTGGAAAAATTGGACAGCCACATGAAAAAGAATAAAACTAGACCCCTATCTTATGCCATATATAAAAATCAACTCAAAATGGAGTAAAGACTTTAAAATAAGACCTAAAACTGTTAAGTTCCTTGACATGGCTTTTGTCAATGACTTTTTGAATATGACACCAAAAGGACAAGTGACAAAGGCAAAAATCAGTAAGTTGGATTACATCAGACCAGAAAGCTTCCACATAGTAAAAGAAACAACCAACAAAATGAGAAGTCATCCTAAAGAATGGGAGAAAATACTTGCAAACCAACCATTTAATAACAGATTAATATCCAAAAGATATAAGGGACTCATCCAACTTATTAACAAGAACAAAAACAACAATCTGATTTTTAAAAAATGTATGTAGGAAATGAATAGACATTTTTTTCCAAAGAAGACATCCAAATGGCCAACAGACACATGAAAAGATGCCCAGCATCACTAATAATTAGGGAAATACAAATCAAAACCACAATGAGATAACATCTTATACCGGTTAGAACGGCTATCATAAAAAAGATGAGATAACAAGCATTGGTGAGGATTGGATAAAAGGAACCCTTATGACCTGTTGGGGGGAATGTAAACTGGTACAGCCACTATGGAAAAATAGTATGGACATTCATCAAAAAATTAAATATGAAAATACCATATGATCCTGCAATCTCAGTTCTAGGTATTAATCCAAAGGAAATGAAAATAGAATATTGAAGAGATATCTGCACTTCCATGGTTGTTGTAGCATAATTCGCAATAACCAGGATTTGGCAACAACCAAAGTGTTTTCAACAAATGAATGGATAAAGGACATTTTATATATATAAAATATATATATTATTACTATACTATATATTATATATAGCATAATATATATATTATATATATTTATTTTATTTTTATTTTTTATTATATATGTAATTCTATACATGTATATATTATGTATATAATATCTTATATATAATAATTCATGAGAAAAAAGGAAATATTGTCGTTTGTGACAACATAGATGGACCCTGAGGGCATTTTGCTAAGTAAAATAAGTCGGAGAAAGACAAATACTGTATAATCTCACTTATATTTAGAATCTATGGAAGCCAAAATCAAAGCAACAGAGAGGGGGATCCCTGGGTGGCGCAGCGGTTTAGCGCCTGCCTTTGGCCCAGGGCGCGATCCTGGAGACCCGGGATCGAATCCCACAGCGGGCTCCCAGTGCATGGAGCCTGCTTCTCCCTCTGCCTATGTCTCTGCCTCTCTCTCTCTCTCTCTCTCTCTCTCACTGTGTGCCTATCATAAATAAATAAAATAAAATAAAAAATTAAAAAAAAGCAACAAACAAACAAACAAAAAAACAACAAAGCAACAGAGAGTAAGATGGTGGTTACCAGAGGCTGGGGGTGGGAGAAATAGGGAGATGTGGATCAGAGAGTACAGACTTAGAGTCAGAAGATAAATTATGCAGATCTAAGGCATAATTAGGCATGTAAGGCATCTAATTATGCAGATCTAATCTATTGTGATTATAGCTAACAATATATTTTTTAAGGTTTTATTTATTTGAGAGAGAAAGAGAGCATGAGCAGGGGGATGGGCAGAGGGAGAGGGAGGAGCAGACTCCCTGTTGTGCAGAGAACCCAACAAGGGGCTCCATCCCAGGGTCCTAGGATCATGAACCAAAGGCAGACATTTAACTGATTGAGGCAAATAGGCACCCCCTAACAATACCTTATCATGTACTTGAAAGTTGTTAAGAGATTAGATTTTAAATGTTCTAAACACACCAAAAAATGGTGTGATGGAAGTGTTAGCTAATATTACAGTGTTAATCGTATGTGTATCATATCAACACATTTGTATCAAATGTATCAAAGTGTATCAAATCAACACATTTTACACCTTAAACTTGCTCAATGTTATATGTCAATTATATGTAAATAAAGCTGAAAGAAAACAAAAAATATATAGTATTATAAAAATCCTTAAGCAAAATATTTTGAGCCCTTTTAGAAGTGTCAAAATAGAAAGTATCATCAAAGAAAGAGAAGATATAATGTAGAAAAAAATGAAAAATTTAGAACTGAAATGTTCATTAATAGAAATTTGTAAGAAATTCAATGGATAGATTCAATAACAGAATAGACACGACAGAGGAAAAGGTCAGTGAACATGAAAATAGATCTATATAAATAACCAAACTTGAGCAACAGGAAGAAAATTGTTAAGAATTAAAATGAACAGAACCCTCAGATACTTGTAGAATAATAAAAAAAAATGTCTAGAATTCATGTCATCAGGATCTGAAAAGTAGAGGAGAAAGCATGTATACTGAAAAATATTTGAAGGAATAATACCTGATAAATTCCCAAGTTTGAGTAAAGATTTCAGAAGCTTTGTAAACTTACCAAATAGGATAAACCCAAAGACACAGACCAGACACATCATAATCAAATGCTGAAAACTGGGGTGCCTGGGTGGTACAGTTGGTTAAGGGCCCAACTCTTGGTTGCTGCTCAGGGTCATAATCTCAGGGTCATGAGATTGAGCCATGTGGGCTTTACACTGAGCAGGGAGTCTGCCTAGGACTCTTTCTCCCTCTGCCCTTCCCTGTGAGCTCACGGTGTGCATGTGTTTCCTTTCCCTAAAATAAATTAATAAATCTTTTTTTTTTAAGATTCATTTATTTATTCATGAGAGACACAGACTGAGAGAGAGAGAGGCAGAGACAGGCAGAGGGAGAAGCAGGCTCCTTGCAGGGAGCTCAAAGCAGGACTTGATCCCAGATCCTAGGATCCCGACCTGAACCAAAGGCAGGTGCCCAACTACTGAACCACCCAGGTGTCCCAAATGAATAAATCTTTAAAAAATGCTGAAACTAGAGAAAATAAAGTTAAATGCTGCCAGAGAACAATGAAGTATTACTGATGAGCTACAACAATTCCAATGATTGCTGATGTTTCATCAGAAAAGATGAAGACTGAAAGAATTTAGATAACAAAAAAAGTGTTGTCAAGGGATCCCTGGGTGGCTCAGCAGTTGAGCATCTGCCTTTGGCTCAGGGCCTGATCCTGGAGTCCTGGGACCGAGTCCCACATTAGGCTCCCTGCATGGAGCCTGCTTCACCCTCTGCCTATGTCTCTGCCTCTCTCTATCTCTCTGTCTCTCATGAATAAATAAATAAATACAATCTTTTTTTTAAAAAAGTGTTGTGAAGTTAGTTATACATCCAAGAGAATATGTATCAGGAATGGAAGTGTAATAAAGACATAAACATAGGTGCATAAAGGTACCTATAAAAGTATAACATTTCTATATTCCAATATGATGTGGTAAAATATTTATGCTAAGTAGATTGTGAAAAGATAAATATATGTTTTTTATTTTTTACTTTTATTATTTTTAGTTTTTTATTTTAATTCCACTTTGTTAACATACAGTATTATATTAGATTCTGGTGTACAATACAGTGATTTAACAATTCCATACATCATCTAGTGCTCATCACAACAAATGCACTCCTTAATCCTCATCACCCACCTCCATTCTGTTAGCCATCAGTTTGTTCTCTGTAATTAAGAGTCTGTTTCTTGGTTTGTCTCTTTTTTTTTTCCCCTTTGCTCATTTGTTTTGTTTCTTAAATTCCACGTATAAGTGAAATCATAAGGTATTTGTCTTTCTCTGACTTATTTTGCTCAGCATTATACTCTCTATCTCCATCCATCTTATTACAAGTGGCAAGAGTTCATTCCTTTTTAGGCTGAGTAATATTCTATTGTCTATATATTATCACCTCTTCTTATCCATTTAGTCAATCCATGGACACTTGGGCTGCTATCATAATTTGGCTATTATAAAAATGCTGCTATAAACATAACATGTATTTTTTTGATTTAGTGTTTTTGTATTCTTTGGCCAAATATCCACTAGTGCGGTTGCTGGATTGTAGGGTAGTTCTATTTTTAACTCTTTGAGCAACCTCCGTACTCTTTTACACAGCGGCTGCATCAGCTCGCATTATCACCAACAGTGCAAGAGGGTTCCTTATTCTCTACATTCATTGCCAATACCTGTTTCTTGTTTTTGATTTTAGCCATTCTGACAGGTATGAGGTGATTATTTCATTGTAGTTTTGATTTGTATTTCCTTGATAATGAGTGATGTTGAGCATCTTGTCATGTGTCTGCTAGGCATTTGTAAGTCTTCTTTGGAAAAAAATGTTTGTTCATACCCTCTGGTCAATTTAATTGAATTATTTGTTTTTTGGGTGTTGAGATGTATCAGTGTGTTATTATAATTTCAGATACTCTTTATCAGATATATCATTTCTAAATATCTTCTCCCATTCTATAGGTTGCCTTTTAGTTTTATTGGTTGTTTCCTTTGCTTGGCAGAAGATTTTTATTTTATTATATTTTACAATTTTATTTATTTATTCATGAGAGACACACAGAGAGAAGTTAAGACATAGGCAGAGGAAGAAGAAGGCTCCCTGCAGGGAGCCTGATGTGGGACTCAATTCCAGGACCCTGGTATCATGACCTGAGCCAAAGGCAGATGCTCAACCATTGAGTGACCCAGATGCCCAGAAGCTTTTTATTTTAATGTAGTCCCAAGATTTTATTTTTGCTTTTGTTTCCCTTGTCTCAGGAGATATATTTTTAAAAAGTAGCTATGGCCAATGTCAGAGAAACCTTTGTTTCTGCCTGTGTTCTCCTCTAGGATTTTTTTAAAACTTTTTTTTTATTTATTTATGATAGTCTCACACACACACACACACACACACACACAGAGGCAGAGACATAGGCAGAGGGAGAAGCAGGCTCCATACACCGGGAGCCCGACGTGGGACTCGATCCCGGGTCTCCAGGATCGCGCCCTGGGCCAAAGGCAGGCGCCAAACCACTGAGCCACCCAGGGATCCCCTCCTCTAGGATTTTGATGGATTCGTGTCTCATATTTAGGTCTCTTATCACTTTTGAACTTATTTTTGTGTATAGTTTAAGAAAGTAGTCCAGTTTCATTCCTTTGTATATTGCTGTCCAGTTTTCCCAAAGCTATTTGTTGAAGAGATTTTTTTTCCATTGAGTATTCTTTCCTTTTTGTTGAAGATTAACTGACCATATAATTATGGATTTATTTCTGGTATTTCTGTTCTGTTCTCTTGATCTATGTGTCTATTTTTGTGCCAGGACCATACTGTTTTTGATTACTACAACTTTGTAATATCACTTGAAATCCAGAGTTACCATGTTTCAACTTTGCTTTACTTTTTCAAGATTGCTCTGGCTATTTGGGGTCTTTTATAGTTCCATAAAACTTTTAGGATTTGTTGTTCTAGTTCTGTAAAAAATTCTGTTGTTATTTTGATAGGGATTGTATTACTTGTGCAGATTGCTTTGGGTGGTATAGACATTTTAATAACATTTGTTTCTCCCATCCATGAACATGGAATGTTTTTCCATTTCTTTCTGTAGTTTTTGGTTTCTTTCATCAGTGTTTTAAAGTTTTCAGAGTACAGATCTTTCACCTCTTTGGTTAGGTTTATTCTTAGGTATCTTACAGATTTTGGTGCAATTATAAATGAGAATAATTTCTTGATTTCTCTTTCTGATACTTCATTATTGATATATAGAAATGCAACAGATTTATGTATGTTGATTTTGTATCCTGTGACCTTACTGAATTCATTTATAAGTTCTAGCAATTTTTTGGTGGATTCTTTCAGGTTTTCTATATAATGTATAAAGTCATCTGCCAATTGAAAGACATATAAATTGAAATTTATCCATTTTTCTTTATATTCAAAGACATATATATTGAAATTTATCCATCATCCATTGAGGATGATGTTTACTGTGGGTTTTTCACACATGGCCTTTATTATGTTGAGGTATGTTCCCTCTCAACTTGCTTTGCAGAGGGTTTTTATCATGAATGGGTGTTGTACTTTGTCAAATTCCTTTTTGCATCTATTGAAATGATTATACAGATGTTATCCTTTCTCTTATTGATGTGACATATCACATTGGTTGTTTTGTGAATATCGAACTACCTTGGCAACCTAGGAAGAAGTCCCACTTGTTCACGATGAATGATTTTTTTTAAGGTATTGTTAAATTGAGTTTCCTGGTATCTTGTTGGGAGATGTTGTATCTATGTTCATCCGGGATATTGGCCTGTAGTTCTTGTTTTTATAGTGGGATCTTTATCTGGTTTTGGTATCCAGGTAATACTGGCCTCATAGAATGGATTTAGAAGTTTTCCTGCCTTTTCTATTTTTTAGAATAGTTTGAGAAGACAGGTATTAACTGTTCTTTAAAGGTTGGGTAGAATTCACCTGTGAAGCTGTCTGGTCCTGGACTTTTGTTTGGTGGGAGGTTTCTGATTAATGATTCAATTTCTTTGCTGATTACAGTTTTCTCAGGTTTTCTACTTCTTCCTGTTTCAGTTTTGATAATTTATATGTTTTTAGGAATTTATACATTTCTTCCAGGTTGTCCAATTTGAGTTTTTCTTCATATTTTCTTATGATTTCATTTTTTTTTTGGTTTTGGTTGTGATTTATCCTCTCTCATTTGTGATTTTATTTGTTTGAGTTCTTTTTTTTTCTTGATATGTCTGGCTAGAGATTTATCAATTTTATTGATCTCAAAGAAGCAGCTAATGATTTCACTGATTTTTTTAATTTCTATATTATTTATTTCTGCTATAATCTTTATTATTTCCATCCTCTGCTGGCTTTAGGTTTTGTTTGTTGTTATTTTTCTAGCTCCTTTAGATGTAAATTTAGATTGTTTACTTGAGATTTTTCTTGCTTCTTGAGGTAGGCTTGTATTGCTATATACTTCCCTCCTGGGGCTGTTTTTGCTGCATCCCAAAAGTTTTGGACTGTGTGTTTTCATTTTAATTTGTTTCTATGTACTTTTTAATTTATTTTATTCTTCATTGTACCATTCATTGGTTAGTAGTACATTATTTAACCTCTGTTTGTGGTCTTTCTGGATTTTTCTTTTATTTGATTTCTAGTTTCATAGCAATGTGATCAGAAATGATGCATAGTATGACTCTGATCTTGAATTTGTTGAGGTTTGTTTTGTGGGTTAATATGTGAGAATGGAGAACGTTTCATGTGCAATTGATAAGAATATTTATTCTACTGTTTTAGGATGGTGTATTGTTTTTTTAATTTATAAATTTATTTTTTATTGGTGTTCAATTTGCCAACATATAGAATAACACCCAGTGCTCATCCCATCAAGTGCCCTCCTCAGTGCCCATCACCCAATCACCCCCACCCCCCACCCACCTCCCCTTCCACCACCCCTAGTTTGTTTCCCAGAGTTAGGAGTCTCTCATGTTCTGTCTCCCTTTCTGATATTTCCCACTTATTTTTCTCCTTTCCCCTTTATTGCCTTTCACTATTTTTTATATTCCCCAAATGAATGAGACCATATAATGTTTGTCCTTCTCCGATTGACTTATTTCACTCAACATAATACCCTCCAGTTTCATCTACATCAAAGCAAATGGTGTGTATTTGTCATTTCTAATGGCTGACTAATATTCCATTGTATACATAAACCACATCTTCTTTATCCATTCATCTTTTGATGGACACTGAGGCTCTTTCCTCTATATCTGTCAAACCCATTGTTTCTGTGATTATTTCAAAGGCATTATTTCCTCCCTGATTTTCTATTTAGATGATATGCCCATTGATGTGGTGGACTGGTCTTGGCATAAACAAGTTAGGTAGCAAGTGTCCATGCTGGGCTGGCTCAGCAGGTGGCCATGTGCTTATGCTGAGGAGCAGAGGGGGGAAAATGGTACCTGCTAGTTTTTTGTTGTTGTTGTTGTTCCTGGAGGGGTCTCCTCGTGAAGGTTGCCTCTCCCAAGCATGGTCCAAGATGAGCAAGTAACTTCCCTTCTGTGTGCCCCAGGTGCTCTTCAGATTGCTGTTTCCATGCTGTATGTTGAAGGGTTGTTTATCCTGCCTTCTCTCCACGATGTGCCCCAATGCCCTCCAAGCTCTATGTGAGCCTGATGACCTTTAAAACTTCAGGCTTTAAGCCCCTCTGGTTGTGAAAACTCATGAAACTCAGCCCCTCTTGCTTTCCAAGACAATTGCTTTGGGGATTTATTTTCCCCACATACTCCTCTGTGTGCTAGTCTGTCTCTTGTCTTTCTTCTTGATGTGGCTCCCTCCCCACTGTAGCAGCCACAATCCATCTGTTTACTAAACTGTGTCTCTGCACTTCCTACCTTCTTCAGTGTAATCTCTTCCATGACTTTTTTTTAATGGAATTTGTTCTTCTAGTATTCAGGTCAATTTCTGGGGTATTTAGGATGATTTGTTAGTTATCTAGTTGTATTTGTAGGGCAAGGCTAGTCTAGGGTCCTCTTCCTCTGCCACCACTTTTCATAAGTACACTTTTTTTAATTCTTAGACAAACTACTAAAAAGCCATGTAACATTATATAATCAAAATCACAATAGATAAATTAGAATGGAGTAATTAATATAAAGGTAGTAAACAACACAAATAATAATGTCTACATCTCCAAACACTTGGAAATTAAGCAACACATATCTAAATACTACATGGTAGGAGGAGGAAACTACAGGAAAATTAGAAAATATTTTAATTAAACAAAAATAAAAATACATCATATAAAAATTGTTATGCAGTCAAAGCTATTGTTGGAGAGAAATTTATAGAACTAAGCACTTACATTTAAAAAAGAAGAAAAGATTGGAGCATCTGACTCTTAATTTTGACTCAGGTCATGATCTCAGGGTCATGACATCGAGCCTTGCAGCAGGTTCCATGCTCAGTGAGGACTGCTTGAGAGTGTCTCCCTCTGCCCTCAGCCCCACCCCTCTCTATCTATAAAATAAATAAATAAATATTTTGAAAATAAATAAATATTAAAAAGAGGAAAATATCCAATTCAATAGTGGAAGATCCACTTTAAGAAACTACAAAAATATGGATAAAAAACACATAACAAACAGAATTAAGAAGAAAATAAAGATAACAGAAATTAATGCAATGGAAAGCAGAAAAATCGAGATCAAAATTAATGAAACCAAAAGCTGTTTCTTTGTGACATTCAAAAATCAGTACACTCCTAGAAAGACAAAGAGAGATAACAAAAATGACCAATATTAGAAAAGATAGAGGAAATATAATAACAGACTCTGCAGACATTAAAATGATATAAAGGGAATTCTAGAAGCAATTCACATGTATACAATAAACTAAATGAAACGGACCAATCCTTGAAAACCAGCGTTTAACTTTACCCCTCCCAAACTTTTTGCACATCCTAATCATAGTAACTTGTGAATGTTACCTTACATAGCTAAATGGGACTTCACAGATATAACCAAGACTCTTAACTTAGGGAGATTACCCTGAATTACTCAGTTAAGCCCAATGTAATATTAAGGGTCCTTTTTAAGAAAATAAGATTTTGTTTATTTATTTGAGAGAGAGAGAGTGAGAGAGAGAGAGAGAGAGACAGAGAGAGAGAGAGAGAGACAGAGAGAATGAGCAGGGGAGACTCCTTGCTGAGTAGGGATCCTGATGTGGGGCTCTATCCCAGGACCCTGGGATCATGAACTGAGCCAAAGGCAGATGCTTAACGAACTGACCCACCCAGGAGCCCCCAGAAGGGTCCTTATAAGAGAGAAGGCAATGAAAAGACAGAGGCAGTGAGACATTTGAAGTTGCTATTCTCCAGGCTTTAAAGATCAGAAATAATGCAAGGATGTTCCTTCTCAGCCTTAATTGTGGAACTCTTAGTCAATGCAATAAGGCAAATATAAGAACGGAAGGCATCAAATAATGGAAAGGAAGAAATAAAACTGTCCCTATTTTCTGACAATGTGATGGTCCATGTAAAAAATCCTAAATATTGTACTCAAAAACACTTTGAATTAGAGAGTTTAGCAAGGTAGTAGGGCTTAAAGTCAACACAGAAAAATTAATTGTATTTTTAAATGTTTTTTTAAAGATATTATTTATTTGAGAGAGAGAGAGAGCACAAGCAAGGAGAGACACAGAGGAAAAGGATGAAGTAGGCTCCCTTCTAAACAGGTAGACTGATGGAGGGCTCAATCTCAGGATCATGACATGAGCTGAAACCAACTAAGCCACCCGCATGCCCTAAAATTTATATTTTAATACACAAGTTATATTGGCTTATTTTCACCAAAAGACATGTACCAGAATGTTTGCAGCAACATTACTCATAACAACTAAAACTGAAAACAACCATCAGTCATCAGTATTCGAAAAGATAAATGCATTATGGTATATTCATATAGTAGAATAGCATTCAGCAATGAAAACGAATGAATTACTGCTACATGGAACAACACATAACATAATGTTGAACAAAATAAGTTAGACAAAAGAAAAGATTTTATAAATTTAATTTATAAAGTTATATACAATATATACATATACATTATAAAGTATATACTATAACAAGCAAACTGATAAATGGTAAAGAAATAAGAGAGTGATTATATCTGGGAAGCAGGCAGGGTATTTACTGTAAGGAGGCATGTGGTGGGCTTCGGGAGTGTTGGAACTGTTCTGTTTCTCAATTCAGGGGATGTTACCTAGGTGTGTTCACTTTGTGAATATTACTCAAGCTGTTGAATATTTATAATGCAAATGTTTTTCTGTATCTGTATCTGATATATGTGTGGTGTGTGTGTAATGCATATAAACACACCGGTGGACAAATAGATATAAATGGTAAATATATATCAATCAGATAAAGAGCATATTTTTAAACAAAAACCAGTGAGGAGATAAAAAGTAAATATTCATAATGATAAAAGGGAGAATAATAATAATAATACAGGGTATTAATATATACTTGCCAAATACTAAACATAGTAAAAAATAAATATAAGCAAAAAATGAATGTGGTTTGAGAATAAAATTGGCATTACTATCCCACTATTCAAAAAAAATAATAAAAAATGTGAAAAATACTGTTAAGATAGAGGTAAGATGTGGATATCTATGGTAGGTTGTATAATGGCCCCAAAAACATATCTTCAGGTCCTAATCCCTAGTACCTGTGAATATGATCTTACTTAGAAATACGGTCTTTACAGAGAAATCAAGGATCTCAAGATGAGATAATCCTGGACCTAAAGTGAGTCTTATATCCAATGGCAGAGTTGCTACATGAAACAGAAGACAGAACACACAGTAGGGAGAGGTCATGGAAAGACAGAGGCAGAGATGCATTTACAAAGCAAGGAATGCCAAAGATTGTCAGTGTCCACCTGAAACTGGAAGAAGTAAAGAATGAATTGGCTCCTAGAGGCTTCAAACAGAGCATAGATTTACCAACATCTTGTTTTCAGGCTTTTAGCCTCCACAACTAGGATAAAATAAACTTCTGTTGTTCTAAGCCACCCAGTTTGTGGAGTTGCTTTGTTACAGCACCTCTAGAAATTAATACAGATTTTGGTAGTGGGATGTGGGGTGCTGCTGTAATAAGTACTTAAAAATGGGTGGTGGCTAAAGGAATTTTGATGCACATGATAAAAAATGCCTACATTTCTTTGAAGAGGTTGTTGTATTAATATGCATATTAAGGGTTATTCTGGTGAGGGCTCAGAAGGAAGTGAGGAACACTGTAAATAAAGTGTCCTCTTAAAGAATACATCTGTCATGGTTCAAGTGTTTGTAGAAATATGAATGTTAACAGCGATTCTGGTGAAGTCTCAAATTAAAATGAAGAACATATTGGAAACTTTAAGAAAGATGATCTTTGTTCTAAAGTGAGAGAAAACTTGACTGAATTGTGGTCTATTTTGGGGTGGAAAACAGATATTTTAACTGATAAACCTGGATATTTAGATGAGATTTCTAAGCAAAGTGTTTGCTTTTGTTGTTTCTTTTTTTATTTATCTTATTTATTTTTTTATTGGAGTTCAATTTGCCAACATTTGCCACACCAGTTGCCAACCCAACTGGGTGTTGCATAACACCCAGTGCTCATCCAACCAAGTGCCCCCCTCAGTGCCCATCACCCAGTCACCCCAACCCTCCGCCTACCTCCCTTTCCACTACCCCTTGTTCGTTTCCCAGAGTTAGGTGTCTCTCATGTTTTGTCACCCTCACTGATATTTTCACTCATTTTGTTGTTTCTAGTAAAATGCGAGAGGAAAAAAATATTTTGAGGAAGGAATTGTTAAGAAAAAGGAAACCAGCTCTTAGTGATTTGGGAAATTCTCAGGCTACCCAGATTGCAAAAGATGCCAGTGTTGGAAGATTCATTGTTCAGAAAGTGTGCTTTAGAAAGAAGGCCAAGGGCAGCCCCGGTGGCTCAGCGGTTTAGCGCCGCCTTCAGTCCAGGGCCTGACCCTGGAGACCCGGGATCGAGTCCCATGTCTGGCTCTCTGCATGGAGCCTGCTTCTTCCTCTGCCTGTGTCTGTGCCTCTCTCTCTCTGTCTCTCATGAATAAATTTAAAAAAATAAATAAAAAAAAGAAAGAAGGCCAAGAGAGAGGGTGGGAAATCTTTGCTAACTGAAGAGATTAGGCATATGACTCCTAGATCTCGTCAGCTATCTCAGCAGAGGCCAGGAATAGAGAAGGGGTTATCCAGGAAGGATCTATGAGAAACTTCTTGTCTAATGGAGTGGACTCCTTTCACATACAGAGACTGATGAGGTTTTTCAGAATGTTGTTTTAGCAGAATCATTGCTCGATTGTACTGAAGGGGATAGAGACAGAACCAAGTGAAAGAGAGCAGTAGGACTTTCAAAATCCCTCATTGATTAAGTGAGCTGATATAGCTAGTTGACAGCAAACATATTCCTTCCTCATACATGATTTAGAAGATTCAGAATATGAGATTTGGAACTTTTTGAACTGATTATATTTAATATAATGTAGACTTAAAGTTGAAGCTGTAATAATTTGAGACTTTGGATGATGTTGGTACGGAGAGAAGGTTTTGTGTATATGGGATAGATAGGAGTTTTAGGGGACAGAAGGTAGACTTCTGTGGGTTAAATCATGGTCACCAAAAGACATGTTTCCCAGTGCCTGTGAAAGTCACCTCATATGGAAATAAGGACTTTGTAGAAGTGATGTTAAGAACTTCAAAATGAGATAATCTTGGATTTAGGATGGGTCCTACATACAGTGACAGTGTCTGTATAAGAGATAGAAAAGATACCGGGAGACACAGTGGGAGAAGGCCATGTAAAGATAGAAGCAAACAGTGGAGTGATGCATCTTGGACTTCTAGCCTCCAGAACTATAAGAGAATAAGTTTCTCTTGTTTTGAGCCATCTAGTTTGTGATAATTTGTTATGTTGGTCCTGGGAAATAATACAATATCTAACTAGTGGTTTTATTGTGAGAATTAAATGAGATAATATACATAAAGTCCTTATAGAGTGAACATATAATTAATGGTAACTATTATTATTAGCACTGGGAAATCTATTAATAATCCATATTATTTATTTATATAAGAAAAGCAATGTATAATCATAGTAGATACTGAAAGCATCAGATAAAATTTAATACTTGCTGTTAATACAAATCAATAATACATTAATAATACAAGAAACTTCCTTAAAATGATAAAGAGGAACTGTTTTCAAAGAAAAGTAGTGATATACTTGCTTATTTGCTATATAAACCCCGGAGACATTGGTTAAAAGGGAGAAAATATTGTTGCCATTAAAAAAACCATAATGCTATTTTTCTGAAATTACCTGAAATGCCTATTTTAGCAAGCCATGTTATTCTCTATATAAATAACCATACACTGGAATCATGGAATTCAAATATTAACTCAGTGATTGGGTTATGTTAATGATAGTGTTATTGAGATGCTGTGTACTAATGCCTCTACCTGTACTGGAACAAATAGATCTGCCTAAGGTTATTGTGATTTTTTTCAAGTTACTTTTCTCTAGATGGGTATTTTTTAATAACGTTATTTTAGAATTCTGACCAATGCAGTGATATTTGAAAAAATAAATGCATGGAAAATTATTGACAGAAGAAATTAGTATGTTTTAACTTTTTGATAGCTTCAATGAATTCTAGATTATCTAAAAGAATCATCTACAAAATCATGTCACTCTGTCTTGTGTTAGTTTATATACACATACAATATCAATAAAATTCCAACAAAATTTGTTCTAAAACACAATGATACTTTTCTTGAAATTAATTTTTAAAATAAGCATGTTGGACTTAAAAAATCAGAAAATACTAGCACAACAATGGTAATCTACTGTAGAAGATGTTAGACTGTGGTTATTATATTAATATTTTCAGTGAAAAAGACCTATCATGTCATCCTAAAAATCAACCTAATTATTTAAGAAATTTAAATATATAATAAAATCAAACACTCAAAGATAACACACAAATCAGGAACTATTTAATAATTAGTGTTAGGAGAATTGGATAGTCTTTGGGAGAATAAAACATTTGGTGGGGAGGGGTTTAGGGAGGGAAGAGAGAGACGCTTAAGCTGACTCCATGCCCAGTGTGAAGCTGGACCATGGGGTTCAAAATCACGAGACAGATCCCTAACTGACTGAGCCACCCAGGCATCCTCTGGGAGAAAATTTTGATTAAAAAATCTGTTTATATACATATTTAATATAAATTTCAAATAAACCTCAGAATAATTAAGGATCACACATTATACCATGCCACAGAAAAGCTAGCAAATAATAGAAGAAGATCTTTTTATTGATGCTAACTTTTCACAGTTTGAAGTAAAAAGAAAAGTTTAAAAGGGAAGATGGACAGGTTCAATTATAAAATACAAAACATCTATTCAACAGAACATGAAAATAAAAGAGAAAACTATACACTGGTATCAGGTATGACAGATGAATTAATATCAATAATGAACAAAAAGAGAATTCTAATTCATAAGAATATAATTAAGATGCCAATGAGTAAAGGGAATGAATAGTCAGTAAAATAGAAAAGAAAAAAAAAAACAGCAAGGGGTCATAAGAAAATGTCCAGCCTCACTAGTAAGTAAGTAAAACAATTTGAAACTAATTTTGTACCTATTAAAATAGAAAAATTGGGTCCACTTAAATGAGTCAAGTCTATGATTAAATTAGTGTTCTCTAGCCTTGTTGGTGGCAACATAAACTAGTATAACACGGAAAGCAATTTGGCAATACATATCAAGACCCATAAAATTTTGACCATTTATTTTACTCTCGAGAAGTGAAGCTAAGGAAATATTTGTTTGAGAATGATCTATAATAGCAAAGAACCCAGGAAATATGTACAAAAATAGTTAAAAAGTAAATTACAATTTAGAAAGCATTAAATTATAATGATAAATATGTAACAACATGGGAAATATGTAAGAGACATTATTAAGTAAAAAGGATATTATTTAGAGGACAATAAAGATACACATAAAAACATAAAAGTGCAGATGTGAATTTAACAAGTATTTTTTTTAAAGATTTATTTATTTATTTATTTATTTATTCATGAGAGACACAGAAAGAGAGAGAGAGAGAGAGGCACAGACACAGGCAGAGGGAGAAGCAGGCTCCATGCAGGGAGCCCGATGTGGGACTCAATCCCGGGACTCCAGGATCATGCCCTGGGCTGAAGGCAGGTGCTAAACCACTGAGCCACTCAGGGATCCCCTAACAAGTATTTAACAACTGAAATTTCACACTTAGGAGTTGTGCTTAGTATTTATATATATATTATCACTTCTGATCAAGATACAAAACTATGAACAGTCCACATTTAGTTTTTTTAAATAATTACATTACAGAGAAGGATAACAGGAATGCCTGGGCAGCACAGTCTTTTAAGCATCTGACTCTTGGTGTCAGCTCCGGTCATGATCTCATGGTCCTGGGGTCAAGCCCCACATCAGGTTCTGCCCTCAGTGCAGAGTCTGTTTGAGATTCTCTCTCCCTCTTCCTCTCCTGCTCATTCTCTCTCTCTCTCTCTCTCTCTCTCTCTCTCTCTCAAATAAATAAATAAAAATATTTTTAAAACCCCAGAAAGGTAACATTCTCTAACATATCTTTCTTGATGTAAGCCACTATTAGCTGCATGCCTAGCTTTCATTATGTTTAACTAAGTGCCTCAACACTTTGCTTACTTTGGTACTATTTATTAAAACACCATTGTTGTGACTTGAGTGGAAAATAATTGTGTGATCATTGCCTGTTGATTTTACCAATAGTTTAATAAAGGAGTTGCAAATTGCAGCATATATTTTATTTTAAAGGTGTGAATTAATCTTCATTTTTATCTTTGTAATATCACTTTTTATCTATGCAAAAATGTTGTGGACTTATTTAATATGTGCAAAGAAACAGAAATCCTGATGGCATGTACACAAACACGTGATTTATAACATAGTATTGTGTATTTCAAAGAAGTCTCCTTTAATCTTTAGGAATATGTTCTAAAATAGACCATTCAATTGATTGAATACATTTAATACTTTTAAAAACATTATTTTCCTTTATTTTTTAAATAGAACAACAACAAAAGTAAGCCAATTGTAGTTCTTGACATATGATATTGGTGACAGCTCTAACCCAGTCCTGTGCCCGCTAGTCTCAGCCTCACAATTTCCACTGTCCTTAACAATTTCTGCTGATAGTAAAGATGTTGGTTGACAGGTGCACAAGTTGTTTCCATGTAAGTCTCTTAAAGAGAAGAAATAAGGTAGGAAAGAAGGAAAAAGAGAGAAAGCAGCATGGTATACTCCTAAAAGGTATGGAATCTAAAGTTACACTGTATAGCCCAAATACTAGTCTCTTTAATAGTTATTTCACCTTGAGAAAGTCACAGTTTTCATCAATATTTCCAGATTCCATGAAAAAGGTTTTGCTTTTCCTAGCTGCATCTTTTGCAGTTCGACCTTGAATGTTCTTTTTTCTATGTCTCTGTTCCTTATCAATGAAATAGTACCTAACAACCCTAAAAGACATGCTTTCTGTTACTATTTAAAGAAAAGTACCTAGAATTAACAATACTGTATTGTTTACTTAAAATTTTGCTAAGAAAGTAGATCTTATATTAAGTACTCTTACCACAAAAGAAAAATAAATTTAAAGGGGGTGAGAGGAAACTTTTGGAAGTGATGGTTATGTACATGGCCTTGACTGTGGTGTTGGTTTCACAGGTGTATACCTGTCTTCAAACTCATTAAGTTGTATACACTAATTATGTACAGCTTTTTGTATGTCAATCATATCTAGTTTCTAAAAAAATTCCAATTGAGATGTATCTTATATTTTTTCATATGAAGAATTTTATTGTACAGTTTTTATTACTTTAAAATGCTTATTAAGGATGCTTTGACTAGTAGAATTTTAGCAATGTCATTTTTAAAAAGATTTTATTTATTTATTTCAAAGAGAGAGAAAAAGAGAGAGTATTAGTGGGGGAGGGGGAGAGGGAGAGAGAGAAGCAGATTCCTTGCTGAGTGAGAAACCTGATATGGCTAAATCCCAGGACCTTGGGATCCTGACCTGAGACAAAGGCAGATGTTTAACTGACTGAGCCACGCAGGCACCCCTATAGCATACAATTTTAAAAAATGTTTTGAGATGTGCTGTGTGGCCCTATATGCAATCAATTTCCCAAATATTTTGTGTGTATTTCACAAGATTGCATGTTTGAAAACTGTTAGAGGTGAATTGTATATATATACACAATATAATATATTCTAATATTATATATAATTCTATATATATTCTAATATTATATATATTTATTATATGTATTGTATGTATTCCTTAAATTAATTTCATTAATTATGTTATTCAAATCTTCTATATCTTTACTATTTTAATTTTGTCTCTAAACCCATCAATATTGGAAAGAGGTATATCAATATTTCCTGCTATGATAGGTTTATCATAAAAAACCATCAATTATTGATTTATACATTCAAGACTATATTATCAGGCATTATAAGTTTAAATGTATTATATCTCCCTGGTGAAAAAAACTTTATTTTTATGAATATTCTTCTGTCCTAATAATGTTGTCTTTGAATTTTGTACTTTTTTGATATTAATATAGCTACCCCAGCTATCTTTTGGTTAGTATTTCCTGGTATATCTCAGTTTACTATTATTTCTCTCATCCCCGAAATTTTAGATCCTGACATCAGCATTTGCTTACAGGGCATCTTCAGATTTTATGTTCTGTTGCTATTAACTTCTTAAATTCCAGCTCACTAGTACACTCTTTCCTTTATAGTTTGCTTGTTTGGGTCTTGGCCCATGGCAGTTTTATTTAGTGCAGGTTCAAAATCAATGCCCAGAAGTCAGTGGCATTTCTATACACTAACAATGAGACTGAAGAAAGAGAAATTAAGGAGTCAATCCCATTTACAATTGCACCCAAAAGCATAAGATACCTAGAAATAAACCTCACCAAAGAGGTCAAGGATCTATACCCTAAAAACTATAGAACACTTCTGAAAGAAATTGAGGAAGACACAAAGAGATGGAAAAATATTCCATGCTCATGGATTGGCAGAATTAATATTGTGAAAATGTCAATGTTACCCAGGGCAATTTACACGTTTAATGCAATCCCTATCAAAATACCATGGACTTTCTTCAGAGAGTTAGAACAAATTATTTTAAGATTTGTGTGGAATCAGAAAAGACGCCAAATAGCCAGGGGAATTTTAAAAAAGAAAACCATAGCTGGGGGCATCACAATGCCAGATTTCAGGTTGTACTACAAAGCTGTGGTCACCAAGACAGTGTAGTACTGGCACAAAAACAGACACATAGATCAATGGAACAGAATAGAGAACCCAGAAGTGGACCCTCAACTTTATGGTCAACTAATATTCTATGAAGGAGGAAAGATCCACTGGAAGAAAGACAGCCTCTTCAATAAATGGTGCTAGGAAAATTGGACATCCACATGCAGAAGAATGAAACTAGACCACTCCCTTGCACCATACACAAAGATAAACTCAAAATGGATGAAAGATCTAAATGTGAGACAAGATTCCATCAAAATCCTAGAGGAGAACACAGGCAACACCCTGTTTTGAACTCAGCCACAGTAACTTCTTGCAAGATACATCCACAAAGGCAAAAGAAACAAAAGCAAAAATGAACATCAATGAACTATTGGGACTTCATGAAGATAAGAAGCTTTTGCACAGCAAAGGATACAGTCAACAAAACTCAAAGACAACCTACAGAATGGGAGAAGATATTTGCAAATGACATATCAGATAAAGGGCTAGTTTCCAAGATCTATAAAGAACTTCTTAAACTCAACAGCAAAGAAACAAACAATCCAATCATGAAATGGGCAAAAGACATGAAGAGAAATCTCAAGAGGAAGACATAGACATGGCCAACACCGACATGAGAAAATGCTCTGCATCACTTGCCATCAGGGAAATACAAATCAAAACCACAATGAGATACCACCTCACACCAGTGAGAATGGGGAAAATTAACAAGGCAGGAAACCACAAATGTTGGAGAGGATGCAGAGAAAGGGGAACCCTCTTACACTGTTCGTGGGAATGTGAATTGGTGCAGCCACTCTGGAAAACTGTGTGGAGGTTCCTCAAAGAGTTAAAAATAGACCTGCCCTATGACCCAGCAATTGTACTGTTGGGGATTTACCGCAAAGATACAGATGCAATGAAACGCCAGGACACCTGCACCCTGATGTTTCTAGCAGCAATGTCCACAGTAGCCAAACTGTGGAAAGAGCCTCGGTGTCCATCGAAAGATGAACGGATAAAGGAGATGTGGTTTATGTATACAATGGAATATTACTCAGCCATTAGAAATGACAAATACCCACCATTTGCTTCAATGTGGATGGAACTGGAGGGTATTATGCTAAGTGAAATGAGTCAATCAGAGAAGGACAAACATTATATGGTCTCATTCATTTGGGGAAAATAAATAATAGTAAAAGGGAATAGATGGGAAGGGAGACGAAATGGGTAGGAATTATCAGAAAGGGAGACAGAACATAAAGACTCCTAACTCTGGGAAACGAACTAGGGGTGGTGGAAGGGGAGGAGGGCAGAGTTGGGGATGAATGGGTGATGGGCACTGAGGGGGGCACTTGACGTGATGAGCACTGGGTGTTATTCTGTATGTTTGCAAATTGAATACCAATAAAAAATAAATTTATTATTATTAAAAATGTGTGCTTGTTTCAATTTATGTATTATATCTATTATAAAGTTGTTTAGAATATCTTGTCTGGCATTCAGAATGCAGAAGTCCTTGCTACACCTTTGACTTCAGTAATGATCTAAATAAACTACCTTATTTAAATCATATGTTCATAACAGGCATTTTTAAACTGTTATGGTACTGTTATCTGTTTTAAAGTTGAAAGCAGTGTAAGAATCCTTATAATATAGAAATCCATCACCAATTAAAACCTTTTGTGCATGCCTGAGCTAATCCATATATTTAATGTGTGCTTTGCTCTCAGACTGTGTTCTACTCTTTTCCTACTGCATCCTATCATCTAGAAAAATAGAGAATAAAAAGTTTTATGGCAATCCTGAGTTGTGAGTTTGAGTCGTGTGTTTCAAGGATGTACTCCTTGAAAACTATGAAATGTTACTATAATTTCTGTAGATCATTAAATAATACTTTGTTTTGAATACTCAAACTATTTGATTAACACGACATTTTACTGTCATACTATGAGATTTGGTCTAGAATTGTGCTATTTAAAACAGAAGCCACTAGCCACATGTGGTTATTGAACACCTGAAATGAGGGTAGTAGGCAAGATAGGGAAAATCCAAGTGTCTATTGACAGATGAATAAAGAAAATGTGGAATATACATATAATTATATGTTATTTAGCCTCAAAAAAAAGGAAATCCTGACATTTATGATAACGTGTGAACTTGGAGGACATTATGCTAAGTGAAATAAGCAGGACAGGTATGGTATGATTCCACTTATATGAGATATCTAAAATAGTTACATTTTCAGATGTTGCAAATGTCTTAAAATATTTTTATACTCATCACTAAGCTGAAATGTCATTATTATTCCTACTGCTAGATTTTATTTTATATTATTAAATAATTATTTTTAAAATTATTTAATATATTAAGAAATAAGCACAATGTGTTTCTGTAGGAGTCACATTATATATCTATTGAATGAAAATCATAGCCAAATTAGACTAGACTCTGGGTTTTTCAGTTAGGACCTATGAATAGACTTTGGGAGGTCTGTAACATCTCTTAAAATTACATCTGAAACTGTGTGAGATTGTGTATACAGGTATTTCTATTTGATCAAATTCATAGTTTCAAGACTCCTACCACCTAAAAATGGATTAAGAGCAACATGCCTAGACCATAAAACTTAGTGATTTTGCATTGCCACAGACCAAGCCATACAATGTGGAAGTCCTAAAATATATCTTGAAAATTGGTTATAGGTTTAAAAATTTATTTATTCATTGATTCAGTTACACTTATTGCATACCTACTAAGGTATCAAAGACTGTGGTTGCCACTCATTTCTAGTAACATATGATTGCATGACACATCTTTTTTTTGTGACAAGGGGATATCGACATGGATGGTCAGATTTTGAGTTGTCAATAATGATAGGGTTATTAAAATTCACAGACTCATATAATTCATGTTAGTGTCAGTCAATGGAACTACAAACTTATATAATGTCTCAAAAAGAGAATTTTGTAGTTCAATGGAAAGAGAACAAAAAGAAGCTTCCTGATGGAGAACTGAAAAGGCACTTGAGTAGAAACTTACTTTGAGAAAACACATTTTAAATAATACAAACCAGAATTCCCTGGGCTTTATTCTTTTTTTTTTTTTTTTTTTTTTTGTAAAGATGTAAGGGGATTGATTTTTTTTAATACCAGCTAGTTAGCATACAGTATAATATTAGTTCAAGTATACAATATAGTGATTCAACAGTTTCATACAACATTCGGTGCTCATCACAAATGCACTTCTTAATCTCCATCAGCTATTCAACCCGTCCCCCCTCACCTCCACTCTAGTAATCATCAATTTGTTCTCTATGGTTAAGACTGTTTCTTGGTCGGCCTCTCTTTTTTTTTTTCCTTTGCTTATTTGCTTTATTTCTTAAATTCTACATATGAATTAAACCATGTGGTTCATGTCTTTCTCTAACTTATTTCACTTATTATAATACTCTCTAGCTCTACCCACATCATTGCAAATGGCAAGATTACATTCTTTTTATGGCTGAATTATATATATATATATATATATATCATACTATGAGATTTGGTCTAGAATTGTGCTATTTAAAACAGAAGCCACTAGCCACATGTGGTTATTGAACTCCTGAAATGAGGGTAATAAGCAAGAGAGGGAAACAACCCAAGTGTCCATTGACATATGAATAAAGAAAATGTGGTATATACATACAATTATATGTTATTTCACCTCAAAAAAAGAAGGAAATCCTGACATTTATGGTAACATGTGAACTTGGAGGACATTATGCTATCTCCATTCATCAGTTAGTGGATACTTGGGCTATTTCCATAATTCGGCTATTGTAGATAGCAGTGCTATAAACATCAGGGTGCATATATCTCTTAAAATCAGTTTTTTGTTTGTTTTAAGATTTTATTTATTTACTCATGAGAGACAGGGAGAGAGAGAGGGGCAGACATAGGCAGGGGGAGAATCAGACTCCCCACAGGGAGCCTTTCATGGGACTTGATCCCAGCACCCCAGGATCACTACCTGAGCCAAAGGCAGACACTCAACCACTGAGCTACCCAGGCACTCCTGAATCAGAAGTTTTGAATTGTTTAGATAAATACCTAGTAGTGCAATTTCTGGGTCATAAGGTAGTTCTATTTTTAACCTTTTGAGGAAGCCCCACACTGTTCTCCAGAGTGGCACCAGTTTGCATTCCCACCAACAGTGCAAGACAGTTCCTCTGTCTGTACATCCTCACCAACAACTGCTTTTTCCTGTCTTGTTAATTTTAACCATTCTGACAGGTATGAGGTGATGTCTCATTGTAGTTTTGTATTTCCCTGATGATCAGTGATGTTGAGTATCTTTTCATGTGTTTGTTAGCCATCTGGATGTCTTCTTTGGAAAAATATCTATTCACATCTTCTGCCCATTTCTTAACTGTATTATTTGTTTTTTGGATGTTGCCTTTGATAAATTCTTTGTAGATTTTGGATACCAACCCTTTATCAGATATGTCATTTGCAAATATCATCTCCCATTCCATAGATTGCCTTTTAGTTTTGTTGATTGCTTCATTCACTATGCAGAAATTTTTTTCTTGATGAAGTCCTAATAGTTCATTTTTGCTTTTGTTTCCCTTCCCTTTGGAGGCATGTCAAGTAAGAAGTTGCTATGGCTGATTTCAAAGAGGTTACTGCCTGTGTTCTCCTTTAGGATTTTGGTGACTGCCTGTCTCACATGCAGGTCTTTCATCCATTTTGAATTTATTTTTGTGTATGCTGTAAGGAAATGGTTCAGTTCCATTTTTTTTTTTTTTTGCAATTTGCTGTCCAGTTTTCCCAACAGCATTTGTTGAAGAGACTGTCTTTGTTCCATTGGATATTCTTTCCTGCTTTGTGGAAAAATAGTTGACCAAAGAGTTGAGGGTCCATTTCTGGGTTCTCTATTCTGCTCCATTGATCTATGTGTCTGGTTTTGTGCCAGTTAAATCTCCTATATGTGAATTTCTGCCTAAGAGTCAGCTTCCTAAAGAAATTTGCATAGGACACCGCTGAATAAAATATTGGGCAATCCCTCAGCCTTTTCAGACATTCTCATTCAGAACAAGAAGTCTGATTCCAGGAATTAAGTTTTGTAGTGGATAGTACTCCAAATTTCATTTAAATATTACTTTCCCTGGAATGCCTGGGTGGCTCAGTGTTGAGCATCTGTCTTCGGCTCAAGGTGTGATCCCACGATCCGGGATTGAGTCCCACATCAAGCTCCTTGCGAGGAGCCTGCTTCTCCCTCTGCCTATGTCTCTGCCTCTCTATCTGTGTCTCGCATGAATAAATAAATAAAATATTTTAAATTTTTTTTAAAAAATAAATATTTCCTTCCCCATCTTGAACCTGTTTCAGACTTAGAATACCACTGGGGGACACAAGGTCATTTGGTTGCTCTCTTTTTCTCAGTCCTGCCTTTCTCTTCATCCTCGTGGTTTCTTAGCACTATAGAAAGGGGCCCTACAGGGAAAGTGGGATTAGGAGAAAAAGAGAATAGTCTTACATAGAAACAAGTGCCCACTGATGAGTGAATGGACAGAGAAAATACGATATGTATACTTTAATGGAATAATATTCAGCCATAAAAATGAAGAAAATCCTGCCATTTGTGACACCATGGATGGACACTGAGGGCATAATGCTAAATGAAATAAATCAAAGGCAAATACTGTTTGATATCACTTATATGTAGTGTACGAAAAACCAAAAAAAAAAAAAAAAAAAAAAAAACCTCAGGAGAACTCATGAATACAGAGAACAGATTGGTGGTTCCTGGAGGTGGGGGTGGAGAGATGGGAGATGAATAGGAAATGAATAAAGTAGGTCAAAGTGGTCAGATGGTAAAAACTCCCAGTTATAAGACAAGTAAGTCTTGGGGATGTAATGTACAGCATGGTGACTATACTCATGGTACTGTATCATATATTTGAAAGTTGCTAAGACAGTAGATCTTAAAAGTTCTCATCACAAAAAAATGAAAACTATCTGTGGTGATGGATATTAACCAGTTACTATAGTAATTATTTTGTGATATATACATGTATTAAATAATTATGTTGCACACTAATACAGTGTAATATGTCAATTATTTAATAATTATGTTAATTATTTAACTTCAGTTAAAAATCATAAAATATATATTGAAAAAAGAGAATAGTGTTAAATAGTTGGGATGTTTGCTATCTGGCATCAGCACCCTATGTGTGCAAATATATTGCTGACTCTTCTTATAGGACATTTAAAAGATATTTTTTATTATGGGTATTTTAAAACAGAGAAAAATAAACAAAATATTGAAATGAACCCTCATGCACTCTTCTTGATTTGACAATTGTCAACATTTTGCCAATATCATTTCATCTACATTCTCTGACTTTTACTATTTGTTTGCTTGCTTCCTTCTTTGTTTCCAGTGTATTTTCAAGCAATCTCTGACTAATCACATCAATCTTGAATATTTTAGTGTTTATTGTTTTTAAAATATGCTATATATTGGCAAACTATGACACCATTAAAACATCTAAGAAAATTAATTGTATTTTCTCAACATTATCCAATAGAGAGTCATATTCACAAATGTCCCAAAATTTTTAAAATTTTTCAAGAATAGGATCTAAACAAGAATTTGCATTTGGTTGATATGCCTCTTATTGTTTCATTTCCTCCAATCTTTTATTTTTTCATGACATCTATTTGTTAAATAAACAGGGTAATTTGTTCCATAGAGTTTCAACATTCTGGATTTAATTGAGTACAAATGTGTACTTTATAGTTTTTCTCTGTCCTTTATTTCTTTTTGTAAAATAGGAGTTATATCTAAAGACAGATTAGATTTTGTTTCAGGTTGTTGGTAAGAATATATCATAGGGAATACTATACATTTCTTGTTCTATCACCTCAGGAAGTAGGATGTGTAGTTGTCCAACTTTAGTGATGTTAAGATTGATCAATGATTGGACACCTGGGTGACTTAGTGGTTGAGCATCTGCCTTCAGCTCAGGGCATGATCCCAGGGTCCTGGGATAGAGTCCTGCATCAGGCTCCCCAAGGAGCCTACTTCTCCCTCAGCCTATGTCTGCCTCTGCCTCCGTCTTTGTGTCTCTCATGAATAAATGAATAAAATCTTTAAAAAATTGATCAATGAGCCCAGGTATTATCAGCTCTTTCTATCCAATATAAAGATCCCCCATCAAATTTTACAAAATATTTTTAGCATCCATTGATGATCCATTTTCTAGACCCATTATTTTATTAGAGAGTACACATAAGACATATTTAAATTCTATGACTCCTGCATTAATTAGGATGCTCCTATAAAAAGGAAATTTCCCTTATGGATTATTAATAATGGAAATATAATCCATACATTAAAGGAAGGAAAATCAGTTATCTTTTCTGTTTACTAATTTTCAGGATAATGAGTTGGTGGCCTAACAACCTACAAAGATGATTGCATTACTTTCCTGGGGATTCCATAATAAATTTCCACAAACTGGGTGGCTTAAAACTATAAACAAGCATTTATTTTCTCAGAGTTCTAGAGGCTAGAAATAAAAAAATCTAGGTGTTGGCAGATACATGCTTCCTCAGAAGGTTCTAGAAAAGTGTATTTCCTTGCCTTTTCCTAGCTGCTGTTGGGTGCTGACAATTCTTGGTATTTTCTGACTTGAGCTGTGTTGCTCAAACTTCTGCATCTGTCTTTTTTTTAAGATTTTATTTATTTTTTTCATGAGAGATACAGAGAGAGAGAGACAGAGACACAGGCAGAGGGAGAAGCAGTCTCCATGCAGGGAGCCCAACACGGGTCTCCAGGATCACACCCTGGGCTGAAGGCAGTGCTAAACCGCTGAGCCACCTGGGCTGTCCTGCATCTGTCTTCACATTACTGTCTCCTCTTTATGTGTATATGTGTCTGAATGTCTCTTTCCTTATAAGGACAATAGCCTTTGCATTTATAGCCCACCCTAATCAGGTATGACATCATCTCAACTTGATTCCATCTGCAAAGATCCTATTTTCCAAGTAAGGTCATACAAGTACTGGGGGTTAGGACCTCAACATATCTTTTGCGGGGGAGGACATATCTTTTGGGGTGGAGAGGACATAATTCAACCCACAACAATGACAAGTGTGGCTTTTTGTCATATATATATCATATATATTTTCATATATATATGAAAATAAAAAAATATATGTATTTGTCATATATATATGAAAATGAAAAATCATTTTATTCCCAATTACATTTAGGATCACAAGACTTTTAAGTCCTCTGATTTTAATTTCTTTCTTCCTTACTCCTATCCTGGAGCTATCTAGGGGCTTCCAGCTACCAGTCATCTCATTAACATAAACTCAGGTATGGTTAAAAGAAACTTGTTCTATATAACAAAAGAGGATTCTATCACCTCAATCACTTAGAATATTCCAAGTGTTTTTGAAGCTCTGTGCCAAGCACTGGGGACAAAAACAATATATATATTTCTTATTATATCACATCACAAGTGCCAAAATATAAGAAACAATAAATAACTTCAGAAAAGTCTACTTTCTGGCCCTTACCTGTATTTATCTATGTATGTGTATGTGTAGCCACATCTATCTATCATCATGTTACACACTTCTTCTTAAAAGGTAGTATAATAAAAACATTACTCTGTATTTGGCCTTTTTCATTTTTTAAAGTATTCTAGAGTTCATTCCATACCATTATATAGAGAACCCCCTCATTCATTCTTACACCTGCATTGTACTTCATAGTGGGGCATGTATAAATATTTATTGGAGGTCCTTCATTAGGGACCTATCTTGGAGGTTCCCCTAGCATAGACAATGCTTCTCCTCATGGTTTATGATCCCTTTTCAGTCTATCTGATGGAAGCTCTTCAATACTATACATTGTCCAAAGCCCAGAGAACATGCCATGTTGGAGAAAGCATAGTTTGCTCCAGATGCATCTGTCTTTTAGTTTCATCATTTTGACTGACCTAAGCTCAGCCTCTTGGCATGTTTGCTTTTCTAAGGTGTGATTCTGAAACCAGGCCCTGCACTCTCCTGATATGAAAAGATTCAGGGCCACCTTTCTGAGTAGCTATTTTGAAGTTCCCTCTCTCATTTGGCTTAAGTGAGGGTAAACACCAATTTCCCTTCTTTCATAAAATGTTGACAACCCGCTCCAAATGTTTTCTCCTATTATCTATGTTTCTCAATCCTTAACCATTTATGTAGCATTTAAGCATGTCCTGTAAACATACATGGTCCAACACCTTTCTTTGGGAGGTGGAGATATTTCTTGCCTCTCTCTATATTGGTCTTAGTTTTTGTGGTCTCCGACAAATATCTGAGACTATAGAAAAAAGATGGTCATTTATTTTTTTCATCCAATGCTAAGAATCAGAGGCTGTGTTGGGTAGTTTGAAATAGATAAACAATAATCCTTTAAAAGTAGTATATAGTGATTAAGGGCACTCATTCTAGAGTAGGATTTAAATCTAAGCTCCTCTACTTATTAGCTATATGAAATTTGGCAATTTTCTTATAACCTCTGTGCCTATGGAGATTAGTACTTATAAGGTTATTATGAAGACTAACTGGATTAATATTTGTAAAGTGGGATCCCTGGGTGGCGCAGTGGTTTGGCGCCTGCCTTTGGCCCAGGGCGTGATCCTGGAGACCCGGGATCGAGTCCCACGTCGGGCTCCCGGTGTATGGAGCCTGCTTCTCCCTCTGGCTGTGTCTCTGCCTCTCTCTCTCTCTCTCTCTGTGTGACTATCATAAATAAATAAAAATAAAATTTAAAAAAAAATAATATTTGTAAAGTAGTTAAAATAGTGCCTGGCATATGAGAAGTATTCTATATGGGATAAATCTAAAATACTAAATAAATGAAGAAGTGTGTTACTTTGGCCTTTGAACATTTTGGCTGTTCCAAAGACCTGAAAATTAATTATTCACTAGTTTTGGGTCTGAAAACCTGAGCTTTTGACTCCTTAATTAATTTTAATTTCCAATAGTTTTATTACACTTAGCTACTGGCTGAGCTAGTGCCCTCCTTATGACACATGCCACCAAATGCTTGCCATCTCTTCAACTTGCCTTGTCATGTTATGCCATATTTTTAAAAAATTTTAATTATTTGTTACCTTTGCCTTAGATAAAGGCCATATTCAGCACCATACTTCTAATTGAGTGAAATGTTTTCAAAATAAGGTACTTGGGATCATGTCCAATTTCGATTTAAAATTATTTATTGAGATATGCAGGAAATGGAAGTTATAAAGTGAACCTGAGACATAAAGTGAGGTAATAATGAAACAACCTATTATATGCTATACTTTTTCTTTTTAGATTTTTAAAATCTGTATGTATGAATCTGTTATAGTTGGAATATAAAATCTAGTTTGAAAAAAAAATCTAGTTTGAGTACATTTAACTGTAGATATACAATAAATATTTGCAATATCATTAAATCCAATATAACCTAAGCTCCTTTAAAGTGCCAATATCTCTCTAGAGCTAGCTACTGAGCATGTCTTTTCTACATATTCATCTTTAGATATATATTTGTTTTAGTGTTAAAATTAACTGGCTAATATTGGCACACAATGTTAGAACTTTGGCTTCAATGTATAAGTGAAGTTACATCATTCTGTTTCTGAAATGACATTGCATCTGAACATCAGCTATATATATATATATAGGCAGTGAATGTAAATTAGGAAAACTCATCAAGAAATAACAGAATAACAGTAGCCTTCATAGTCTCAAAATCTATATTCTATGAAGGCAAAAATATTAGAACATGGTATCATTGGAGTGGATTATGAAGACCAGCATGAAGCAAAGATCTTTGTGATGAGACATAACTTCTCTAAGAACATTTGCAGGTTGAATTTAAGACTGCTATACCAAATTCTCTAACTGATGTAAATTCACAGTTAGCGCCAACCTACCTAATCACATTCCTTATCAAAAAAATTTTCTTTCTGTAGCTATTCCACAACTTCATGGAAGTATGAATATACTTATATCAAATGTTCTGAAATCAGAAGAGTTTCTTATTTCTATCCACCTTCCTCAGCAGACTTTGACAATAAATAGGTAACTATATAATTTTGTAATATGATTACTTGGTTTTATCTGAAATCCTGCCTGAACCCACAGCTATCTTTATTTTTAAATACAATAAAATTCTCAAGGTCTAATTGGTAGCAAAAAGAGCACATTCTAACATGTTGTCAGGCACTAGTAATTTCACTGGTCATGTATAGCTTACACACACAAAAATGTAATTACCCATTTCTGTTAATCTCAGTAATTTACTTAAATTTGCTTCTGGACCAATTCCCTGGTATACATGAAAATTGCTGTTTGACTTCATTATTTTCTTAGGTCTTTGAGCAGGCACTAAATAATTTCAGATTTCTTTCTGGTATTTTAGTTAAATTGGCTTTTCTGTCTTTCAGAAGTCATGGAACATCTTAAGTCCAAGACCTATAAAGGCTAAAAATTTTATACTACACAAAGAGGGATACAGAACAAGTAAAAAGCTAAGGGAGTTTATTTGTAAAGATTTTTAGATGTAAGGCACAATTGCTATCACGTACAAGGAAGACTTGATAACATGAAGCTCATGGATCACTTAACTCGTGCATCCATATCATTTAGTACAGGGCTCGGCACATAGCTTAATACATATTTGTTGAATTGATGAATTACTAACAGAATGTAAAGGAGAAATGCAGTTAAAATACAAGATTGTAATATTAGACAGAATCAACTATATATCCACATAGTAGTTAATTTTAACTTTTAAGATTTTCACACAAGATGTACCAGGTCATTTAAAATTAAGGCAGAATGAAGTAAAACAGTATTTTTCAAAGTTTTGAAAGCCTGTTGCTCATTTAAAAGAAAACATTTAAACATGCTCATTTAAATATTATGTCTCTGCTTGAAAATACTGAAATCCATCCTCCTATGTATATACATAGACAATCCGTGCTACTTTTGCATATTCCCAGTACCCAAGGAAATTCTGTGAAGATTTGTTTTCTATAGCATTTATGAAAACAATGTTTTTTATTCTCTAAAGATAAAACTGTATCAGTTTTTTAAAGATTTTATTTATTTATTCATGAGAGACACACAGAGAGAGGCAGGGACACAGGCAGAGGAAGAAGCAGGCTCCCTGCAGGTAGCCCAATATGGGACTTGATCCTGAGACTCTGGGATCGCACCCTGAGCCAAAGGTAGATGCTCAACCGTTGAGCCACCCAGGTGTCCTAAAGAAGCAAGTATTGGATTAGTTTTAACAACTTCCCTTGATTCTACTATTGGTAGACATGTTTCTTTAAAAAAAAAAAGATTTTATTTATTTATTCATGAGAGACATAAAGAAAGAGGCAGAGACACAGGCAGAGGGAGAAACAGGCTCCCTGCAGGAAGTCCAATGTGGGACTCAATCCCAGGAATCTGGGATCAGGCACTGAGCTGAAGGCAGATGCTCAACCACTGAGCCACCCAGGCATCTCCTGTATCAGTTTTTATTTTGAAACATTACCCAAGAAGCTTACATATTATACACTTCCCCACCACATACCTTGAGAACTCTTGTAATTGGATCTCTAATCAAGCAAGGTATATAACTTCAAAAATAATGTAAATTCAATTGTAGGCAGTTAATTGTGTGTTGTATATGGGGAAAGCAATGGACTAGAGTTAGTCCTGAGTTTAAATCCCAGCTCTATGACTTACTAGTTGTTTGATTATGTTGCTTAATCTTTTTAAATCTTTATCTACAAAACATGAATCATGTTAATTTTCTGTATAAATTACCAGGAATTTAGAGGGCACTCATTAATCATTATTTCAAATTGAATAAGAGAACAGTTCCTCATCAGCTCTTATACTAGCTCAGCTCTGCAACAGATCATGTAATTTTAAACATATAAGTTCATTTCTCAATGTTTAAATTATAAAAAAATTACATTTTTCCCTATTGCTTTGCAGGTTGCTGTAGGAACCAGTGAAATAATTATTAAGTAATGTACTAGCTTTTCTCTCCTATATTTGCCATTTAAATGGAAGAAGCATATCATCTTATCTCTTGATTTATAATTACAGGTCGACTCTCTTGAGAAACAGACTTTAAGACAGCGAGGTGAATGAATTTCTGTGGAGTGCTCTTGATATCAGTTCCCTTTGGAAAGGAAGAGAAAAAGCAAAAATGGGCAAGGAAAGAGAATGAGTTATAATGCATTCTCAACGCAAGACTCAGATGACTCTAAAGGGAATTGTGAAGAGGGGAAGCCCTCCACAGCTGACCAAAGTTAGGACAAGAGGGCCACAACTTGATACCCCTGCATTAATCAGTCATTGGATGTGGGCTTCTCAAGAAGGATGTGGGATGCTCCAACCCATTTCGTCTGAGACCATCCTAAAAGGTAGATAATTTGTGACTATCTGATGGAAGCATTCCCAGCAGCTGGAGTAATATGATCTTCATTTCTGGAAGGGGAACTGGGTGGGGAATCTCAGTGTTCACCACAGTTTATTATCTGAAGCCCTCAGGTTTTTTTTTTTCCTTGTCAAGCTCATAGCTTATAGTTCAATGGGGCATTTATTGTATCTCCTAGCAGAAGCATTCTCCTTTTGGGGAGCAGGACCTCTAAACCCACAGAGACAAGGGTTTCAGGGATGGGAAACATAAATTCCCTAAGCAGGTCCCTGGGCATGATGATAATTATGGCCTATTCTACTTCCTCACATTGGCTCTATAACCTAAATATTCTTCCAATTGCAACACAGAACCATATAAAAGCATTTTTAAAAGACTTTATTTATTTATTTATTTATAAAGGCATTTCTGATGCAACTCCTTTGCTGTGAAATTGTTCACTTGGTCTGATGCAGTGTTATCTACATCACATGCCAGAGGATCAAACATTCTCTAAACCCTTCTATAACAATGTTGGCTGAGACCACTCAGGCAGGAGAGGCAGATTTATACATAGAATGTGTTCATTCCAGTCCCCCTTTCCTTTACTAGGTCCATCACATCTGTAGCTAGTTTAAGTTGAAACATTACCCTATAGGCTTAGTGTCCAGAAAGGGATGTGGGAGATGAAAGAAATGCATATTGTCTTGAAAGGGAGGGGCTTCTGCTTTATCCCCAAGTAAGGGCCAGAGGTACTAGACCTTCATGGGAAGGAGTGACCCTCTTCTACATGCTTGGAGAATTCAGGGAAACCCACAAATTCAAGATTTTCAGGAGCATCAATCCAGATGGGAATCCAATGTGTCAATGTCTCATTCTTTCTCAGCAGGAGCCCTTATCTTGTTAAAGCTGACCTGCCTTGATTGGAACATTAACTTCTTTGGAACTCAACTATTCACACAATCAAGTCCCAGGTCAGGTCCTCAGCTTTTTCTTCCCTTCTGCCTAGGAAGAAGAGAGTTTCTTTATATGCTACCAAGGAGGACTTCTGGCTTTTGCATATACCCCTTAATTTCCATTTAATCATGCTCAGATTTTTCTTGTATTTTTTCCCAAAGTGTCAAATGAGCTTTTCAAAACAACTGAATTTCAATCACCTTACAATTACTATCTCCTCCCCATTTCTCAAAAATCTAACACATGACACTATATTACAATCTAATAACATGCCATTCCATTTTATTACATTTAAAAGCTTTAACAGTTATACCACTACCTTGACAAGAGTCACGTGAGTTCCACCTGTGATCAATGATAGAGCTCTTATTATTAGCCAGAGAGCTGGTGATCCCAGTATCTGCTTTTTAAGACCTCTCTTTTCCTCAGCTGTAAAAGGTTAGTTCTCCAGGACCCAGACGCTTAAAAGATTAGAATACAGTAAACTTGTAAGGGAATGCTATTGGGGTCAAAAACTGTGGAGCTGAAGGTAATGAATAAGGATTTGCTAAAGGAAAAAGTTGGATTGTAAAACAGTCTCAGTGGGAGCCCCAGACAACCCTACAGAGTGTTATGAAGATGAGATGGTCCTCCATAGCTGTTTTGAGTAGGGACAGGATGACCAAATCATAATATTAATTAGTCATTGGATGCAGGACACATAACACATGATCTTAGAAAAGATAACTTTCTTCATCTGAGGAATTTCTCAAATATGGTTGAAAGTTGAGCACTGTCATTACCAAAGAGAGATTTTAGATAGTGCATCACAGCATTTTTGACACATTCTCATCTCTATATTTTAGTATTTTAAAGAAAACTATTAATGTCAAATTTGTTTTATTATACACATCAGTGCCTACCAGATTTCTATTTCTAGAAAAAGAAATGTCTATCTGGGGTGAAACCCCCTATCTGTGGTTCTTCAGAGGAATTTTTTCTTGTAGGCTTATCTTTGAAGCAAAACTCAGACTGAAGCTATGGGCAAAAAGAAAGCTGAGACAAGGAATTGATCCCATTTACAATTGGACCAAAAACTCTAAGATACCTAGGAATAAACCTAACCAAAAGATCTGTAATCTGAAAACTATAAAATACTGGTAAAAGAAATTGAAGATGACACAAAGAAATGGAAAAAAAATTCCACACTCATGGATTAGAAGAACAATATTGTTAAAATGTCTATACTACTCAAGGCAATCTACACATTTAATGCGATCCCTATCAAAATGTCACCAGCAGTATCATAGAGCAAGAATAAACAATCCTAAAATTTGTATGGAACCAAAGAAGACCTTAAATAGACAAAGCAACCTTGAAAAAGCAAAGCAAAGCTGGAGGCATCATAATTCTGGACTTTAAGCTATATTACAAAGCTACAGTGATCAAGGCAGTATGATACTGGCATGAAACCAGACACATAGATCAATGGAGCAGAATAGGGAACCCAGAAATGGACCCCGACTCTATGGTCAACTAATTTGCAACAAAGCAGGAAATAATATCCAGTGGAAAAAATCTCTTCAACAAATGCTATTGGGAAAAGACGCCAAATTACAAAAGAATGAAACTGAACCATTTCCTTACAGCATATACAAAAATAAATTCAAAGTGGATGAAAGACCTGCATGTGAGACAGGAAACGATTAAAATCCTAAAGGAGAACATAGGCAGTTACCTCTTTGAAATCAGCCATAGCAACTTCTTGCTTGACATACCTCCAAAGGGAAGGGAAACAAAAGCAACAATGTTAGTGTACCCACGAGAAGGGTGCCCTGCCTGGCCTCAGTGGAAGGTGAACTTGGGCCTCACCCTCCTATGTTGGTCAGGTGGATGGACTCAGGCCCTTCTTCTTCCTGTGGACAGAGGTGGGGAGGTAAGAGGATCCTGTGACATGTTTGTAAATAAAGCTCAGTACTCTTCTGAAAACAAAACAAAACAAAACAAAAAGAGTAGTACACCACAACATCCCTCACAAGTGGGCAAGAAAACAAAAACTTTTCAAAAGTTTACAGAGTCCAGCTTATTCAAGATACTGATTGTATGAGTATCTACCCATCCATCTATCCATCCATACATACACATATTATCTGTACAGTGGGTTAAATAATAACCAGACCTTCCTATCTGTTAGGATGTTGAGGGGACACATTACAATATTATTTATGAAAGTATTTGTGAATGATAAATCTCCATAGGGAGCATCATGGCATTGTGGAACGATTAAAAGTGTGGAAAAACTCTATTAGCATCCTGTCTCTGTTCTGTCTATGTGAGAGTCTCAGTTCTCCATATAGAGGATGAGAAAGCCAAAATAGACTGTGGTTCTCTAAGACAATAGTTGTCACGGTTTAATACAGATCAGAATTTTTAGGGAAATCTGTTAAAATATAGAGGCCTTATTTGGCAACCCTGGAGATGGAGCCTTATCTGCATTTTTAGCATGTATCTCAAGAGATTTTGAGAAACACTGCTTTAAGAGCCTTTCCAGCTTTGAGGTAATATTGTCTTATTTTTAGTTATTTACTTGAATCAACATTTTATATTCAGTTCTGGAAAACACCAATATTGTTGATAGTTAATAGGATATCCTAGAATGTACTTTAGAAAATTCGGACTCAGATTTTTCATGAATTCAGACTAGCTTCAGCTTTGCAGTAATAGTGCACACTAATGATCATTTTTAATTGATTTTTAAAATTGTCTACTACTTTCCCTTTCCTTTACAATACATATTTCATCATTAGTTTTTTTTTTTCTGCCAGTGTTGAAGATCATAGACTGATCAGCATAATGGGATCTCCTAACACTCAGCACAGCAGAAATAACCTAAATCATTTTCGTAAAACATTAACATATTGAAATTAAAACTTTTGTAAGATACCATAGTAATTGTGATATTAGAAATGAAGTTTCATAAGTATGTATATAAAGTACTTGAAATATGAGCATTATATTTGATAAAAAGAATGCTATTTCTCAAAATAAATACAAGAAAGAACAATGGGATATTTCTTGAAACACTCTGCTGTCTGTGGGAACGATACTGAGACTTGGAAGAACAGGATAAAAGCATTTACAAATCAAAATAATGTCCATAACATCAGGTTGATTTGTTACTCTTATTGGAAAAAATCGTGCACAATATCTTGAATATTTCTATTGAAATGGGTAGCATGTGCTTTCTATCTTAAAGTTATGGATGATTGCTCTTAAAAGAAGGTATGCAGCACTGAAACTGACTACCTGCACATAAAAATTGAATTAATAAGATATATATTGCTATTTTTAAATGTCTGATTTTAAAAAAGTGTTAGTGGCAGCCCAAGTGCACTTTTGATTCAGTTATGTTTTCCATCAAGAGTTTTAACCATTATTTATATAAGCTACTGTAAACATTCCTGTTTCAGAAGTCTTAATGGCACTCAGAGGGGCATCTTCCAAGTCTAAACCTCAAGAAACTCTATGTTTCTCCCCTTTCTCTTCCTTTCACCCTCTTTTGCCTGCTGTAGCAAAATTCTAAAGAACCCTATCACTTATGGTCAGTCAATTGTACAATTCTATAGCTAAATCTGAAAACCAGGAAACAATTCATTTCCAGTAAACCTGCTAATACTTGTCTACTATCTGTTATATATATATATATATATATATATATATATATATATATATATATATATATTTAATTTTTATTGAATTGTTCAAAGAAGTGCATATATCATAATTCAATTATTAAAAAGTTAATACATCTATGTAACTACTCTCCAGATCAGGAAATAGAGCATTAGCAGCATACCAGTCACTCTTATCTACTTCCCAAACACTACCTCTGCCCTATTCCCCCAAAATGACCACTATCATTACTTCTAACACCATAGATTAGTTTTTTTCTGAGCTGTTATATGACTTAAATCATACAGTACAAACTGTTGTAGTGTGTTTTTTTCACTCAACATTAAATTTGAAGTATTTGTCCATGTTGTTGCACATAATTATTACTTATTCAGTTTCATTGTTTGGTAGTAAACCATTGTGTGGATATATACCAATTTATTTATCCAGTCTTCTATTTATAGACAATTGGTTTAATCTCACGTGGGTAAAAACCTGAAATCAATAACAAAAGGAAATTGGGAAAACTCAAAATGCAAGGAAATTTTTAAACATTTTTAAACAGCTATTAAGTCAAAGAAGAAATCAAAAGGGAAATTAGAAAATTTCCTGAGACAAAAATGAAAACAGAAAACTAAAAAACTTATGGGATATAGCTACTAAAAAACTTATGGGATATAGTAAAATCAGTACTTAGAAGGAAGTTTATGCTGATAAATGTCTATATTAAATAAGGAAGAAAGACCTCCAGTAAACAGTCCAGTTGCATGTCAAGGAACAGAACAAAAAGAACAAGCTAAGCCTAAAATCAGCAGAAGGGAAATAATAAAGATAGGGCAGAAGTAAATAAGTGAAATATGAAATAGAAATACTTTATTTCTATTTCTAAATCTTGACAAAACTAAGAGTTATTTTCTTGAAAAGATAAGCAAAATTGACAAACATATAATTAGACTTAAAAAAGTATCAAATCAGAAATGAAACAGAAGGTATCACAACTGATCCCATAGAAATAAAAACAATCATAAGGGATGATCATAAGAGATGGTTATGAGCAATTGTATACCAACATATTTGACAATGCAGAAGAAACGGATAAATTCTTAGAAACATACAACCTATCAAGACTGAATCTGAACCAGTAACAAATAAAGAAATTGAATTAGTAATTTAAAAAAACCTCCTAATAGAGAAAGAGCCCAGGAACAGATGATTTCACAGGCAAATTTTACCAAACGTTTAAAGAAGAATTAACAATAACCCTTCTTAAACTCTCCAAAAAATAAAGACAGAACTCTTTCAAATTTATTTTATGAGGCCAGTTTCACCCTGTTAACAAAGCCAAAGACAAGGCAAGAAAAGAAAACTACAGGGCAATATTCCTGAAGAACAAGGATGCAAAATACCTTAACAAGATATTAACAAACTAAAGTCAATGGCACATTAAAAGGATTATGTACTTGGGACACCTGGGTGGCTCAGGGGTTAAGCAGCAGCCTTCGACTCAGGGTGTGATCCCAGGGTTCAGGATCGAGTTTTGCAACAGGCTCCCTGTGAGGAGCCTGCTTCTCCTTCTGCCTATGTCTGCCTCTTTCTATCTCTAATGAATAAATAAATAAAACCTTTAAAATAAAAAAAATAAAAGGGTTATATACCACGATTAAATGGGATTTATCCCTGGGATGCAAAGATGGTTTAACATATACAAATGTTTATCTGACCTTTATTTGACCTATATTCATAAAGGTCAAAAATCATAGAATCATCTAAATACATGCATAAAAAGCATTTGAGAAAATTCAACACTTTCATGATAACTCTCGACAAATTAGGTATGGAAAGATCTTAATAAAATAGAGGCCACATAGGAAAACCCCACAGCTAACATCATACTCAACAATGATAAATGGAAAGTTTTCCTCTAAGATACGAAACAAAGCAAGGATGCTCACCCATACCACTTCTATTCAACATAATGGCCATTAAAGATAAAAAATACTGTTTTCTTTTTCCTGACATCTAAGCTGAGCATACTCACATTTTAAAATGGAACACAGGGATGTCTAAGTGCCTCAGTCAGTTGAGCATATGGCTTTTGATTTTTGACTTCGGTCATGATCTCAGGGTTGGGGGATCAAGCCCCACTTCAGGCTTCACACTCAGTGGGGAGTCTGCTTGATATTCTCCCTCCACTCCTCCTCTCAGCTATCTCTTTCAAATAAATAATTCTTTTAAAAAATAAAAAGCAACACAAAGTATCACAATAAATAACTCCTCAGTTGCACCACCATTTTTTCTCATTTGTGATAGCACTATAATACTGTTACTATGTAAGGATGGCTTTTTAAAATATTTACATTGGAAATTATATCTATTTGATGTAAATGTACTAGAAATTAGCCCAACATAGAAACATCCAGTGAATTTTTTACTTCTTCCACAGCATTTAGGAAGAGTATATAGTGTTGGTGAGCAATATTCTAATTGTTTTAACTTATCAGTGGAAAGATTATGATTTGTAAGTAATAAGAATTTTAAAAACTGAGAATGCAAGAACAGGATTTAGTATAGTAATAAAACTCATAACAAAGTTAAATTGACATGTGTTTGATGGTATGCAAGATTATTAATAGACTGTATGGTAATTATTCAAAAATATTGTGGAATGGGCCAGTAATTGTCATTACTTTCCCCTGACCAAATCACTGGTACTAGGGTCCGAGGATTTTGTTGGACAGCTCTAATTATTTGAAAGTACTTTGTCAGATTGAGTCTTAAAGTTTTCATTGTAACTTTTATCTAGTCATGTATATCTGATTTGTACAGTAACACAGACTCCAAGTCACTTAACTTCCCACATGGCAGTTATCAAATATTTAAAGATAACTATCTTTGACTTATCTCACTCTCATGTTTTTCCTGTTCCAGGCTAAGCAACTTGGTTTCTTTCAATTGTTCATCATAGGGCATGTTTTTCAAGCTACTAGGAATCTTCATTGCATTCTTCTGGACATTTTGTAGTCTTTTTTTTCCCCCCAAAGAGGTTGCATTACCCTAGATGATGTATAGAAATTAGAAACTTTGATGTGATTATTTCACTTTATATTTTTTTTTTGCATTCTCAGCTTGAATTACATGATTTTCCAAACAAGCTTTTTTTGAGGCTTGATTCACACATAGCAAAACATATACACATTAAGAATACTTTTCTATGAGTTTTGACAAATTTATAAATTTATAAACCTGTGCAACCACCACCATGTCTGTCACCCCCAGGAGTTTCCCTATACCCCTTCCTATTCAGTCTCCCTCCTGACCTAGGTTCAGGCAATCCTTGAGCTGATTTCTGTCACTAGTTTTTCCCTATTCTGTAACTTCATATAAATGGAATCACATATTATGTATTTTCTAATATATGGATTTTTACAAGCATCATATCAGTCTGCTCAGGCTGCCATGATAAAATACCACCAACTGGATACCTAGAATAATAGAAATTTATTTTCTCACGGTTCTAGAGATGTCAAAAATCAAGGTGTCAGCAGGGTCATTTTCCAGTGAGAGCTCTATTCCTGGCATTCAGACAGCCACCTTCTTGCTGTATTCTCACATGGCCTTTCCTTAGTGCATTATGCAGAGAGAGAGTGAGAGCAAGAGAGCATGAGTGGGAGGGTGAATGAGAGAATGAGAGGGGGCAAGAGAACTTTCTGGTGTCACTTCTTATAAGGACACTACTCCTATTGAATTAAAGTCCTACATTTATTACTTTATATAATTTTAACTACTTCCTTAGAGTCTTTATCTCCAGATACAGCCAGATTGGAGGTTAGGATCTCAACATATGAATCCTAGAGGGACACAAACATTCAGTCCATCAACAAGCATAATGATTTATAGATTCATCTGTGTTTTTGTGTGTTTCAGTCGTGTATTCCTTTGTTGCCTCTGAGTAATATTCAATTTATGCAAATACTGAAATTGACTTATTCATTCATCTGTTGATGGATATTTGGGTTATTTCAAGATTTGGTGTTATTATAAATTAATGCTGCTAGGAACATTGCGGTACAAGTCTTTGAACGTAGTTTGTTTTTATTTCTTTGAAGCTAAGAGCTGGTAACAGAATTGCTGGGTCATATAGCAATTGGAAGTTGATGTTTCATATGACAATAAGCTGCCCAAATGGATGTGCCATTTTACATTCCTGTCAGGAGTATTGGAAAGAGTATGTGTACCCTGATGTTTATAGCAGCACTATCAACAATAGACAAAATATGGAAAGAGGCCAAATGTCCATCAACCAATGAATGGATAAAGTTGTGATATGTACACACAATTGAATGTTACTCAGCCATAAAAAATTAAATCTTGCCATTTGCAATGACGTGGATGGAGCTAGAATGTATTATGCTAAGCAAAATGTCAGAAAAAGACAAATATCATATGATTTCACTCATATGTGGAATTTAAGAAACAAAACAGATGAACATAGGGGAGGGGGAAAAAGAGAGGGAAACAAACCATAAAATGATAATGATAAGATAAGAATGATAAGAACAAACTGAGGGTTGATGGCGGGAGGTGGGGGGGATGGGCTAGATGGGTAATGGGTTTTAAGGAAGGCACTTGTTTTGATAAGCACTGGGTATTGAATGTAAGTGATGAACCATTTAATTCTACTCCTAAAACCAATATTGCACTATACATTGACTAACTAGAATTCAAATTAGAAGTTGAAAAGAAAAATAAATAAATAATTAAAAATAATTTTTTTAAAATATCAAAACATGAGACACAGAAAGGAGTAGGAGAGCTAAAGCTGCTCCACATCATCATGAATACTGGATTTTGTCAGCCTTTTACTTTTAGACATTTTAGTGAGTTTGTAATGATAGTACATTGTAATTTCAATTTGCTTCTCTCTGATGACTAATGATATTGAACTTTAAAATTGTATATCTGTAGGATGCTTATCTTTTATTGTGCAGTGTCTATTCAAATCATTTGCCTTTTTAAAAAATACGTTATTTAAATTCAATTTGCCAAATATACTATAACACCCAGTGCTCATCTCATCATGTGCCCCCCTTATTTGCCTATTTTTAATGGGAGTTGTCTTTCATCTATTTGTCATATTATATGAGTTATTTATAGACTCTTGATATAAATTCTTTATCTGATATATGCATTGTGAATATTTATGTTCTAACCTACTTTTTCCTTTTCCTAATTGTGTCTTTCTAGAAGCAGAAATTTTAAATTTTGTTGAAATAAAATTTACTGTTTTTCCTTTATAATTTTTGGCATTTGTACCCTATCTCATAAACCTCTGCCTGATTTAAATTCACAAAAATTTTCTCCTCATTTCTCCAAATATTTTTTTATAAATTTCCTTATACATTTAGGTTTATAATCTATTTAAGATTTCTTTTGGATTATATAAGGTAATGATCAAGTTCACTTTTTCCCCCATATAGATATCCAGTTGTTTTAACACTGGTTTTTAAAAAGCTTTCCCCATCAAATTATCTTGACATTTTTGTTGAAAACCAATTGATCATAAATAAGAAGTTCTATTTCTGGACTATTTATCCTGTATATCTGTATCTGCAGCAATATGTTACTCTTTTGATTGTTGTAGGAAAATAGTAGGAAAGAAGTAGAATAATTCATTATATTCACAATTGTTTTGGCTATTCTTTTTTCCTTTCCATTTCCATGTCTATTTTTCTTTCCATGTCCTTTCCATTTCTATATAAATTTTAGAATCAACGTCAATTTCCACGAAAAATACTGCTGAAATGTTGATGAAAATTGCATCAAATCTACATGTCAACTTTGGGAGAATTGATGTCTTAACACTGAGTCTTCCAATTCATGAGCATGGTATATCTGTAAATTTATTTAAGTATTCTTAATTTATCCCAGAAGTATCTCATTGTTTTACTGTAACAATTATATTGATCTTGCACATCTTTCATTAAGTTATAAGTTGGTTTTTTTTTTCCTTAATTATGTTTGTATGGAGAACTTCGTTGATTGATTTTCAAATGTTAAGAAAACTTGCATCTCTAGGATAAATCCACAAGATGTATTGTCTAATATCTTTTATGTATTTTATTTGCTAACATTTTGTTAATGATATTTTAGTCTGTGCTCACGAGGAATGTTGATCTGTAATTTTCTTATAATGTTATCTGGCCTTGGCATAAAGGCAATATTGAACTGCTAGAGTGAGTTGAGAAGTGTTATTTTATCTTATATTTTCTGAAAAAATTGTGATCTTTGCATTATTTCTTCTTTAATTATTTGAAAGAATACCTCTGAAGCAATCTAAACATTGAATTTTGTTAGGGAGAATATTATAAATTATGAATTCAGTGTCTTTGATAAATATGTTATTCATATTTTCTAATTATTGTGTTAATTTAGTGATTTAGGTATTTTAAGAAGTGTGTTTATTTCATCTAAGTTTTCAAATTTGTTGTCTTTCATTTTTATAATATAGTCTTTTATTCTTTTAAATTGTATAGGATAATCATTTCTTATTTCTCATATTTCTAGATTGAATCTTAATTAGCTGGAAGGTTATTAGTTTATGCTTTCAAGGAATCAGCTTTTGATTTCATTAATTTTTCTCTAGTGTTTGTTTTCTATGTTACTGGTTACCATTCTTAAATTTATTTCTCTCCTTCTCCTTAGGTTTAGCTTGTTGTTTTATTTATTTTTCTTTCTGAGATAGTAGTTTATATCACTGATTTTAGACTGTTAAAAATATATAAGCATTTAAAGCTATGAGTTTCTTACTAAATATTGTATTATCTGCATTCTATAAATTTTGATATGTTGTGTTTTCATTTTCATTCAAGGCAAAACTTTTTCTTTAAGATTTATTTATTTATTCATGATAGACAAACACACAGAGAGAGAGAGGCAGAGACACAGGCAGAGGGAGAAGCAGGCTCCATGCAGGGAGCCTGACCCGGGACTTGATCCTGGGACTCCAGGATCGCGCCCTGAGCCAAAGGCAGGCGCCAAACCGCTGAGCCACCCAGGGATCCCCAAGGCAAAACTTTTTCTAATTACCATTATTAATTCCTTTTTGACCCATGGTTTATTTCAAAATGTGTTGTCTAATTTATAAATATTTTATAAACTTCCAGATAACTTCCTGGTATTAGTTTGTAATTTAATGTTTCTTTGATCAGCAAACATATACTGTGTTTAAAATTATTGAGATGTACTGATCTAGCACACGATCTGCTTTGATTAATGTTCTGTATTTATTTTAAAGTAATGTTTATTCTCTTGTTGGATGCAGTATCTTATTTTTTGCTTTATAAATGTTTATTTAAACTGAAAAAAACAATGTTAGGTTATAATATTTATCAGATGTATAGTAATGTTTCCACAGCAGAAAAAAATATCTAAGGTAGAAGTCAACTTGCACTATATAGTCAGCATCATAATATAGGGATTGTGGTGATAGTGATGATTTATTACTTATAATGTAGGGGAAAAGTGACTAAAGGAACATTGGTACTTGTAACCCCTCTTCTGCATCCAGAAACAACTACAAATAAATGATTTAATAAATAAATAAGTGAGGATGAAGTGACAACTTTTCCCAGAGAATTCCGAGTCACATATATAGATGTTCCTCACTTATATAAATCACATATATAGATGCTTCTATATATAGGCCAAAATGGTGGTCATATTTAGAAGATACCTCAGGTTATACCTGTTGTTAGGTGTGTGGAATTCTATTTAACAGTGCTGTGTACATAGTGGACAAGTTAGTTATTATGTGAAATACCTAGTCTTTCTAGGTATTTAGAAATGCCTTGATGTATTTTAAACTAGAAGTAGAATAACGCTTCTTGTAAATAGCTTTTAAAAACTGATGGGAAATATTATCTATGGAAATAGAATTGCTAAACCTCCTCTCTGAACAGTATACTTGTTCAATGATTTGAGGGAGGTGGAAGGGAATAAATTGCAAAAGATTCTTTGCTAGTGTGTGCTAGAAAATTTCAGTTTATCTATTGTGCTATATGTTATGTGCATTTAACTTGACTGTATATATTGTATATATACACTGGACAAATAGGTCATAATTTTACAATATATAGTCTCTAGATATTAAAGAGGTTGCCAATGTATGACAAAGGTAGAGTTAGTAAACTAACACTTTTTGTACACTTTGTGTTAAAACTCTTCAAAAGGCTATCATCTGAAAAGGACTTTTTAGAGATTATACTGTAGTCACATATAAGTGATACGTGCCTGTCTACTCACCCTCTGGGTTGGCAATAGAGAGAAGTTGTGAGAAGTCAAGGGTTCTAGACTAGAATGTTCCTATGCAGAAGACACTATCAGATATAACCCATTGTTACATGTGTATAGTTCATTCAACACTACTATGTATATAGTGGACAAACTTAAGTCCTTATTTAAAACATCTAGACTTTCTAGATGTTTAGAAGTGCACAAAGTATGTTAAAATTAGAGGTAGTAAAATAACACTTTTTATAGATAATCCTTTTGTTAACATTCATATGAAATATTGTCTTTTGAAAATGGTATGATCAAAGTGAGCAAACCACCTCTCAGAGCAATACACATCATATGATATTTGTGCTGGTTCAGGGAGGAAGGAGAAGAAAGTGCAGAGGGCTTCACACCAGCATCTTTATAGTCAGGCAGGATTAACCAATTTCCTGTATGTCTGCATTTTGTTTTACTTAGCTATGTATATAGTGTATATAAAAGACCAATGAGTCCTAATTAGACTAGTCCATCTAGTCTTTCTAGATGTTAAAGAGGTTGCCAGTGTATGACAAAAGTAGTAAACAAATACATCGTGTACACTTTGTGTTTAAATTCATAGGAAAGACTATTCTGAAAACTAGAAGAAGTGAAATTGTTAAAATCCCCTCTAAGCATTACAGAAGCTTATACTTTTCACTAGGTTAATATAGATGAGAAAAAGGAAGGTTTCTAGACCAGAATGTTCTTTCAGTGCTACAATGTATGTAGTGGGCAAATTTTAAATAAATCCTTACTTGAAACATCTAGTCTTCTGGATATTTGAAAGTGAACAGCATGTTAGAAGTAGAGAGTTAAAGTAACAACACCCTTTAAGTATTGTTAATTTACAAGAATGGTTGTCTTTTGGGAATGGAACTGTTAAACCTGATGTCTTGGAGAGAATGCTGACTGTTCACTGAGGGACGGTGACAGGGGCAGGGAAGAAGTGAGGATAGAAGGGTTCTGTGCCCTTGAATCTTTGGACTAAATTTCTGTATGTACATTTTAGTTAATATTGCTGCATGTCAAAGGGTAAACCCTAATTCCTAAAGTATATTAAAAGTAGAGGTAGTAAAATAATCCATTTATAAATGTTCTTTTGTTAGTTTTTAGGAAGGATTGCTCTGGGAGTGTCTGTTAATCCACCTCTTAGAGCTAGATGTAGTCCTATACTTAGTCGTTAAAATGGTGGAGGTTGCAGAGGAGGGGGTAAAGGGAAGGGCTTTTTGCTAGTATCGCCACATCTAGAAGACAGTTTTAGGTTATAACCATAGGTCTATGTATGTTTCTATGAAGTACCTGTGTCTGTTGTGGACAAGGTTCATTATTTTGTAACATCTAATCTTTTTGGATGTCCTGAGGTGACAATGTGTGATAAAATGTACAGCAAGTGAATTAACCAATTTATAAGTTTCTTTTTGTTATCATTGATAGGAAAGAAGCATCTTGGACCTGGGGTTGTTAAACTGTCTCTGAGAAATGTCAGAACTTTTTAGGTTGGCATCAGAGGGAAAGAAGGAAGTATAGAGGGAGAGTTGTATGCAGATGTTTTCATATTTACATTTTAATGATAACTGTTAATGTGTGTTCATCTCTTTGGAATACATTAAGTGATTCAATGGAAACATACCTCCTTGCTAATATTTGAATAGTATAGATTGGATGATGAATTCTGTTAGAAGCATTATATGGGGCAGCCTGGGTGGCTCTGTGGCTTAGCACCACCTTCAGCCCAGGGCCTGATCCTGGAGACCCGGGATTGTGTCCCATGTCAGGCTCCCTGCATGGATGGAGCCTGCTTCTCCCTCTGCCCGTGTCTCTGCCTCTCTCTCTCTCTCTCTCTCTCTCTCTCTGTTTCTCATGAATAAATAAATAAAATCTTTTTAAAAAATAGAAATATGTTGAGTACTGTTACTTTTTGTCTCAGTTTTAATTGAACATTAAAGGAATGTAGTATTTTAATTGTAACTCTGCCAATATCTTTATCTAGAGGCCTGTTGCCATTTTTGTCTTTATATTTTTGTCGCCAAGAAAGGCAGGATTACATTTTTTTTCTTTCAGATGGAGTTGGTGCAGTGTATTTTTGGTTACCAAAATACTCATAGTTTGGGGACTTTGACATGGTAAATGTTCATGGTGTGTAAAAAAAAGGATGATACATAACTCTATGATCTTTTTTTTTTTTTGGTATGATCTTAATCACATTAAAATGATTACTTGTGTAGATACACACATGGGACCTAGAAGTCAAATTGTAAACTGCTCATGATTATGGGTGACTTTGTTCTTTGCTTCTTGTGTTTTCAGTTTCCTTTTATGCACATGTTAACTTTTAAAAAATAAATGTTTAAAAAACCTAAAAGAAAGAATTTTCTTCAGATATTTTGTTCATATTTCCATTGAATTTTTTCATTTTATTGACTTTTGAGAGCTCATTATAAATTCTGGATACAAATATTTTATCAGATTTATAATTTGAAAAAGATTTTGTTATTCTGTTGCTTGTCTTTTCATTCTTCTAACAGCTTTTGGTGTCATATCTGAGAAATGTTTGCCTAAGCCAAGGTCACAAAGATTTTATTTTAGTTTTCTCCTAGAAGTCCATTTTAAGTATATTGAACTTATTGGAATTTTATAAAAGTGTTATGTATCTGTGAAGTAAGTGTGACCTGTGCATTTCATTTTGTGACCTTTAGTCTATAGTATAATCTGGAAGTCATCAATGGAAAGAAAAAAAAAAAACAAGCAAACCTATTGTAGCACACATGATGGCATAAAGGTAAGTATTTTAAAATAATATACGTTTTTACTTTAAAAATACACATTAAAATATTTTACCGTCAAAATGATAAAATATGTACTCTCCTATCACTGATTTATCCATTGGGAAAGAAACAAGCAAAAAGTAGTAATTTTTTGTGTGTTTGTTTTGTTTTTGGGGATCTATGTATAAGTGAAATCATTACTGGTGGTTGACTCAAGGGTGGGGGGTATGGGAATGAACAAAATATATGAAGTGGATTAAGAGGTACAAACTTTCAGTTATAAAATAAATAAGTCACAGGGATGAAAAGTATTGCATAAGGAATATAGTCAATAATATAATAATGTTGTATGGTGACAGATGGTGACTACATTTATTATTACGAGCATTACTTACTGTATAGAATTGTTGATTCACTATGCTATTCACCTGAAACTAACATAATGTATGTCAACTACACTTCAATTTAAAAAGTCAGTATATGTAAACTAAGCTAATTGATGATTAGAAAGAAAAATTTATTTCAAATATAGTTTTCCACTTTAGTTATTTTGCAATACTGTTCAAGTGTTAGGTTTAAGTTATCATTTTATATGGATTATTTTATTTAGTTTATCCTACAAAAAATTGGCAAATGCAATTCTGTATATCCAATTTATATCTGTAACAATTTTCTCTTACAAAACATATAGATCTGAAAATCACTGAAGCCATCAGTCACACAGAAGCAGTAGAAATCATAAAGCTTCTGATATTAGTTATATAGATACATGTTAAACAGGGGAGAAAAGATTGTAACTACAATTAGGCAATAATTCCATTGTTCACATTCTTTACTATGGAGTTAATGAGCAGCTCGAGGAGCCATGAGAAGCAAGAAGCGAATGATGTTTAATGATCCAACAAGTCATTAAGTGCCTAAAGAGGAACCACAATGTCAGGTATCATTGCCCTTATGAATGTTTACTGCTACATGAATAACATTTGAAGTTTATTTTTGCATACATTTCCAAGTTAAAATAACTCATTCTGTTGGAAAAAATAAAAAGTATTTCTGGAGCTCTGATCTGTCTGTTGACATTTCTTACTTATAATAAACCAACCAGTTTTGCTAGGATTAAAGTGTCATCTTCATAATTTAATTTTAGGTGACACAGCAAAATCAGTAATGAATCTGAGCTAGTAGAAATTCTACTTTCAAATAGGACTAAAATTTGATTTTAAATATGTTCCAGAGATCTGAAAGATATATTTCATTTGAGAGGACAAATAATAAGTTTAAAATGTAGACATCTCAAACTAAAGAGTAATGAATCAGACAGAGATAGCCATCCAGTCATAATATATCAGTTCCTCCCATGCTCACTCCTAAATTTTCAGATATCTTTGAAAGAAATGAAAGAGACTGCTTTAGTTTAGGCTGGATTTGGATGTGAATCAAAAAAGATGGCTCAATGTGTCTTGTATATGACATGATGATAAATATTATAGTTTATTTTGTCCAAGGATGGGAAGTTATGATCTAACTTAGAATTTATAACCTGCTATATACATTAGATATCACCATTTGTACATGAATATTGAAAAATAGCTAAATCAAGCAATGGATAATGCACATTATATAAACTGTATGCTTACTGGTTTCCTAAAAATTAGATTGACTATTGATGTCATATTAATTGGCATGGGATGTATTCACTTTATATAGTTCCTCTTTACTCCTACCTTATTTCCCTTTACTATTAAGATTCCATCTGTTTAACAAAAACATCTATAATTTATTAATATTTATTTGAAAAATGCAAGACAGATTTGGAGACAGATGGAAGCAGAACTGTTCAAAGAAAGCCATCAGCAGAATACATAGTGGATGAGTATTAGCCTACAAGCCAGAACCATTCAAATTATTCAAATCAAGGCAGCAAATAAAAGGGATGAAAGTTTTCATTCTTTTACCAAAACTACCTGTAAATAATTTAGAAATATTGGATTAAAATTTTAATATTCAACATTATTTTTAAAATGGAGATTAAAAGATAAAAGTAGACTGAGATAATTCATTTTATCAATGCATTGCTGATTCAGTAAAATATTTAGATTTGTTATAAGCCAAAATAGAGGTATTTCAGAGAGTAAAATATAAAGTTGTGAAAAGTTAAAATATTTAAATATTTGGGTGACAATCTAAAGACAATTATAGGTGGACAGAAGATAACTTTAATATTTATTGTGAGCCCTATTGTTTACTGGCACATTTACACAATTTCTATTCCTATAGATTTTATTATTCTAGTACTGTTTTGTTCTTTTCTTCAGGACTTTTTTTTAAATTAATTTTTATTGGTGTTCAATTTACCAACATACAGAAAAACACCCAGTGCTCATCCCGTCAAGTGTCCACCTCAGTGCCCGTCACCCATTCCCCTCCAACACCCGCCCTCCTCCCCTTCCACCACCCCTAGTTCGTTTCCCCGAGTTAGGAGTCTTTATGTTCTGTCTCCCTTCCTGATATTTCCCAACATTTCTTTTCCCTTCCTTTATATTCCCCAAATGAATGAGAACATACACTGTTTGTCCTTCTCCGATTGACTTATTTCACTCAGCATAATACCCTCCAGTTCCATCCACGTTGAAGCAAATGGTGGGTATTTGTCATTTCTAATTGCTGAGTAATCTCACCACTGCTGTTCAACATAGTTCTGGAAGTCCTCGTCTCAGCAATCAGACAGCAAAAAGACATTAAAGGCATTCAAATTGGCAAAGAAGAAGTCAAACTCTCCCTCTTCGCTGATGACATGTACTCTACATAGAAAACCCAAAAGCCTCCACCCCAAGATTGCTAGAACTCATACAGCAATTTGGTAACGTGGCAGGATACAAAATCAATGCCCAGAAATCAATGGCATTTCTATACACTAACAATGAGACTGAAGAAAGAGAAATTAAGGATATTGAGATTAAACTGTTTAAAAGGAGAATGAGAATGCTTAATACTTGTTTGGTTGCTTTGACATAAAAATAGTTTTGTTTTTGTTTGTTTAATTTTAGTATTCAGTGGTTTCTGAAAAAGTGACCATTCTTCAGTCTTAGTTTAAATTATTTCAGGCAATATTCATTCACTGATGACAGAGTACTGTCAAATCAGCGGCAGCGGTTTGGCGCCTGCCTTTGGCCCAGGGCGCGATCCTGGAGACCCGGGATCGAATCCCACATCAGGCTCCCGGTGCATGGAGCCTGCTGCTCCCTCCGCCTGTGTCTCTGCCTCTCTCTCTCTCTCTGTGACTATCATAAATAAATAAAAAAATTAAAAAAAAAAAACACCCAATGCTCATCCCATCAAGTGTCCCCCCTCAGTGCCCATCAACCCCTTACCCCATCCCCTCACACACCTCCCCTTTCACAACCTTTTGTTTGTTTCCCAGAGTTAAGAGTCTCTCATGGTTTATCTCCCTCTCTAATATTTCCCACTCAGTTCCCCTCTTTTCCCTTATAATCCCTTTCACTATTTCTTATATTCCACATATGAGTGAAACAATATGATGACTGTCCTACACAAATTTTTTTTGAAAAATTTAAAAGTGCATTATGCAATGTAAGACTATTTGTATTCCTTCTCTTCCCTAAAATAACTACCAGAGAGGAATTTGTTTTTAAATCTTAGTTAGGAGGTAGGCATTGGTCGGATGTATTTGATATATAGACAATATTTTTTTACATAACATATGTTTTTGTAGTTTTCTCTGAAACAAATTTTACATTGAAAGTTTTCTGAAAACAGATTTTACAATTGTATTCACATCCATACACCTTGAGCTCATTTAGAATATAAGTATTTGGAAATTTGCAAACCAAAGGTAAAAATGAACTGAAGATATTGCTATTTTGAAACTCTCCTTATATTCCTCACTCTTATACCCTGTCCATGAGTCTTGGAGGTCTTTAGATCTAGGTCAGAATACTGTGGCAAACCTGCTTCTACTTGGGAGAACTAAGAATACTGAAAAATAAATTTGGGAGTAGTTAGGTAGTCAGCAAAGCATGGAGACTAAAAATATCTCGATGTAATTGAGGATGATCAATTAAGTGCTACCTTATTCAGGTTTTCTTTGGAAAGAGCTGGTCTTTCTCTTTATTTTCTCTTTGTGTTTCCAGACTTTAACAGGTAGGTTTCTTAGCCATATTATGAATGATTGATTTGGGTCAATCACTCCTCTTTCAATTTCAATCCATACAATTGGATGGGGCTGATTTCATGTCCCGATCTCAAAGTGGGACATGACCTAGTATCTGACCTATCTTTTAATTTTATACTCTCCTCCTTTTAATTATCCTTCCTTATCTCATATATTAGAGGTCAGCTAGGTATGCCTGAGTGGCCAGTTCCAGGTAGAAGTCTATTTAGGAATAGCCCATAAGTTCCATGTTTCTTTTCATTTTTAAGGGTTGCAAAAACGTGACACAGACTGCATGGTGTATAAAACCTAAAATATTTATTATCTAGTCCTTTCAGAAAGTTTGCAGACCTCTGCCATTGATTATAAACACTATTCTCTTAACATTTATTTTAATGGTTTTAATTATTTTTGTATGTAAATCTATAAAGCCCCTATAATTTATTTTGAGGTACAGTTAGAAATGAATCTTTTTTTAAAATGGAGAACCAATTTACATAATACAGTTCATTGAATGGTCTATGCTTCCTTTTAATTTGTAATACCACCTCTCTCATATGTTCATATACTTTCTCTCATATGTTTGAATCCATTCCCAGTCCTTCATTCTGTTTGCCCACCCCATTCCAATATCATACTTTTAATTATTGTAGATTTATCACAAATCTTGATATATGGAAGAGCCAGTCTTTCATCTATATTGTTCCTTTTCTGAAATGTTATTAATATTTTAGATCTTTACTCTTTCATATTATTCAGTTTAGAAGTAGTTAAGTCTCATTCCATGAAAAGCCCTGTTAGGATACTGAGTAGAACTGCATTAAGCTTACAGGATAATTTAGGGAAATTAACATCTTTATGATATAGAATCTTTCAGAATTCATATGTAAGTATATCATAGTTCTGGGTTTTTTCTGTTATTATAAAATAGGATATTTTTTATTATTACATTGGTTAATTGTTCATTGCTGTTATATAGTATTGTTGATTATTGTTGGTTTGTATTCAGCAAATTTGATTAAGCCTTCTATTAATTATAAAGATTTGTATATTCTTTTAGACTTGCAATGTAAAAATTATCAACTATAAGTAATAGGTTTTTCTAATTCTTACAAATCTTATGTCTTCTTTTCCCATGTACTAGCCAGACTATTCACTAAAATATTTAATAATGATGTTATCAGGAATTTTTGTCATTTTTTGATATCCATGGGCATACCCTTCCAAGTTTTACTATTAGGTATGATGTTGGATGTATAATTTTGGTATATGTTGTATCAGTTTAGGAAAATCTCTCTATTCCTTTTAAAATATATCCATTAAAGTATTCTTTATGGAAATTTGTTCTATGTTGTGGAAAAACCTTATAAGTGAATTCTCCCATTTGTTATCTATTTTTTATAACACTGTTTTCTTCCCTGCTGTAAACTTTTAGTTTATCTTGGGTGGGGTTTTCTTCTGTTATCTTAAAATGTTTGGTGTTGTATTTCTTTCCCTTTTCTGATTTCTACATGTCTAAAGATTTTACATTTGCCTCCATCAAGCCAATTAGGCTTCTCAGATTAAAACCAGGACTCACTTTACTGGCTGGAGATCTCTTAACCTGGAGGAAAATTTCAGACCCTGTTCTAGAGCAGAAGGTGGCTTGCTACCTCCCACCTCCTGTGGTAACAGATTGACACTAACTATAGCCATTGGCGGTGACCTCAGAATTTTGTAGCCATGTTGTGAGGAGATGGGGGAGGTTGTGCTCCAGATATCCAGCTTCCAGATACCCCAGTTAGTATGGGGAGGCTTCAATTTCTGTTAATTTACAGAAATTGAGTTCTGTGCCATCTCTTTCTGGTTATAGCGTTAGAGAACAAAGGGTCTAAAATATTGAATTTAGACATTTAATCTATCCTTAGTTATGTATGGAATCTATTCTCTACCCTATAGCCAGTGTTCCCATGAAGAAGTAATTCAGATCATGTCATTTCCAAAGCTCTTACATTGGCCTCCAGGGTTCTACATAATCTTGCCCCCACTTTATCTCTCTGATTTCCTCTTTTATACCACTTTTCCTTTTGTTCTTTAACCTCAAACCATGCAGACCTTGATGTCTTTTAAGTATACCATGCAGGATCCTATCTCAGGGTTTTGAAATTGTAGTTCTATCTAGTAATCTCTTCTCCAGATATTTGCATAGTTCAAAGTCTCTTTTCATTCAGATCTCTGCCTAAGAGATTGGTCAACTTTCAGAGAAACTTTTCTTGATCACTCTATATTCTTTCATCTTGCTTTATTCTTCTTTATGGCTCATATTATAATAAACATGTATTTGTTTTTTTAAATCTATCCTATCTATTTGAATGTCAGTTCCATGAAAGCTGAGACTTCATTATAGTCATAGCTATATTCTCAGCTCCTGGAGTAGTACCTGGTACATAGTAAGGGCCCAATCAGTATTTATTGAATTAATAAATAAAGTGTCAAATTTGATCTTCAAACACTGTGTGAGGTCAGTGTGATTATTCCCAATGCCTCAGAATCAGTGAAGACACTATTCCCAGAAGTTAAGTAACTTGCCTAAGGCTACACTGCTAATAAGTGACAAAGTCAACTAAGTTGGTTGCATTACATATCTTTCCAGAAGACAGAGTCCATCAAAATTTGATTACAAGTGATGGGTTAGGCTAGATATCCATAATTACCTCATTTATGTTTTTCTCAAGATATAAATTAGTTCCTATAAACTAATTCTTTGCTTTTAAAAACCCTTCAATAATTTTCCATTGCACTTAAAATAAAATTCAAATTTTCAGTATGACCTTAAAGGCCTTGCATGATATCCAACTTCATCTGGTCCCTCTTTTCCTTTCACTCACAGCATTCTAGATGTATAGACCTTTTTTCTTTTTATCTCAAACACTAAGTCCTTACCATTCTCAACTCCAATCAGTTTTTTATTTGCTATTTCCTCCTCTTGAAAAACTTTCCTAACTAGTTTCATAACTGGTTTCATATTCATATCTTAGTTCATAGAGGTCTTCCCTGATCATCCTATCTAATCCTTTCACCTCTACTTTCATTACTTTCTATTCCACTATCTTGTTTTATTTGCTTGATCACATTTAATGCTATTTGGAATGATCTTTCTTGTTATTCATTTATTTTTAGTCTTCCTCTGTCTCCACTACCATATATACTATCTAATTATAGGAACCTTGTCTGTCTTTTTATTATTTTGTTTCTAGCATCTAGAATAATGACTGGCACAAAGGAGGCACATAGAAATAATTATTGGATGATGATGATGATAATTATTTATTGAGTTCTTACTACATAATATGTATTCCATGGAGCCCTTTAACTGTATTATTCCTCAAAAATACAATGAGATTGATAAAATTTTTAGATCTAATTTAAAGGCAATGAAGCTAAGAAATAGAGTCAACAATTTATCTAAAATCATGCAGCTAAGGAATAAGTGAATGAAAAGAATCCAAGAAATTTAGTTTGAGTGGTAGTGCTCTTCACCTCAACTGAAAATGAAAGAATGAATAAATGATTCAGCTAATTGGTTTTGTACTCTTAATTGTCTCAGATTTATGATCTTGCCTCCATGTTGTATTTTAACAAGTAGTGGAGGGATCCCTGGGTGGCGCAGCGGTTTGGCGCCTGCCTTTGGCCCAGGGCGCGATCCTGGAGACCCGGGATCGAATCCCACATCAGGCTCCCGGCGCATGGAGCCTGCTTCTCCCTCTGCCTGTGTCTCTGCCTCTCTCTCTTTCTCTCTGTATGACTATCATAAATAAATAAAATTTAAAAAAAAAAAAACAAGTAGTGGAACATACTTAACATTGGGTAGAATAAATCAGTTCTGAGGAGTGAAAAGAAAGGTGTATTGGAGGAACCTGTTGGAATTGAATTTTCTTTTTTTTTTTTTAGATTTTGTTTATTTATTCATGGGAGACAGACACAGAGAGAGGCAGAGACATAGGCAGAGGGAGAGGCAGGCTTCCATGCAGGGAGCCTGACGTAGGACTCAATCACCGGTCTCCAGGATCACACCCTGGGCCGAAGGCGGCACTCAACCGCTGAGCCACCCAGGCTGCCCCGGAATTGAATTTTCTAATAGTTTCTGGCTCCTCTTAGATTTGCCAATTCAAATTGACAAAATACCATCATTTCCCAATTGATACATCGATCTTATTCTGAGAAAGAGGGGAAAATTAGAAATTTGGCTGTTTTAGTATAGCAATCTACATTTGAAATATTCTCTAATATAGACTTCAGTGATTCAGGTTAGACAATCTCACTGTTAAACCATCTGTTTCTAGCTTGAAAATCCTAGATTTGACCATCCTCTTTCTTATTGTAGTTTATTAAACACCGCATGGAGTCATGAAGACATTTTCTTATTCTGAAATATGTAGCCATTTTCCATTGAATATCACCCATGGCATTAGTCTTATGCCAAGAGAGAAGAGACAATATTCTAAAAAAAAACTGCTTTCCAGTTTTTCACATGGATGCCCAGCTTCCCATCTACAGAAACATAAATCCTCACTATGATTCACCTAATCTTGACTCAACTAATTCCACATTTTGGCAGTTGCATCTTGGTACCACTTACTCCATTAAGACCTTTTGGTTGCAAATATAAAAATTCAACTAAACCAGATTAGGCCAAAAGAAAAAAAGGAATAAAGTGTAAGGATAAGGAATCCTCTCACAGAGCTAAAGGGCCGGTATTTACCCAGGCCCCAGAAGGTGACTGGAGCCCAAGACTGAAAAGGCTTCAGGAAGTCCAACTCTCATCTCTGCTTATATCTCTGCTTATTTGTTTGGTTCTCCTTTCTTTCTTCAGTTGGGCATTTGTGTTTTTTTTCATTCCATTCAGTTAACTATGGCTACCCTTCAGCTCTTTTTTTTTCCTTTTTTTATTGTGATTTTTTTCATTTGTTTTTATTGAAGTCGATTTGCCAATATATAGTATAACACCCATACCCTTCAGCTCTTAATGTATATGTTACATTTCTAGCTAGAGTGTGATGCCATGTCCTAATTCCAAATTCCTAGAGAAAATATTCTTATCTGAGTAACTGTGATCAGTCTTCCACATAGAGTTCAATTAGACACGATCAGCAGTATGTAATCACAAAGCAAAATAAACGGCTTCTGAGAGCCCACACCTGTGTATTAGTAGTGGGCATAGAAGTAAACTTTTCCCAGACAAAAGTAGATAGGCTGAGCAGACATATAATAGCCCACTATTATTTTTTCTCACTTCTGAAAATATACTCTCATAATGTATGATTAACTTAAAAACAGTAACTATCATGTTTTAAACACTGTATTAAAGATTTATTAGACATATTCTATGTCTTCCAGACACTATGCTGTCACTTTATAAGCATCAGTTCCTTTAGTTTTCTTAAGGACCCTATGAGGGTTAATGTCAGCATCTCCATTTTCTTTTTCTTTTTTTTTAATTGAAGTATATTTAACACAGAGTGTTATATTAGTTTCAGGTATACAATATAATGATTCAATAATTCTAAACATAATCCAAAAGTCCACTATTCTTGCTCATCTTTGTTTTAGATTACATGCATTATTTTTTTAAATCAAAAGATTTCCAAGTTAATTTCACAGATAATCTAGGTTATGATTAGTCACATAAAAGGTTTCTTGTAAATTATTTACTATCCCAACACATTAAAGATATAATATATTCGCATACAACCTTTCAGGAATTCATCAATTTCACAAAACAAAATACATCTTTAGAGATTTACAGAGGTTGGCATTAATGACCAGTTTTCTAAGGAATGAGAAAATATTATTCTATACTATATTTCAATGCTAACTTTTCAAATATAGTTTTACTTTAGTTGAATGACACAATATTTCAAAATTAGTACTTTATTATTGTTTACTTTTTTCAAGTAGAGGCAATATCTAGATTGGAATGTAATTTGGGCAATTGTTGAGAGATCAGAATACACTATCAGGCAGTTGTTCTTGTTGATTTTATTGTGACTATGTTATGCATCTCATTTTCTCCTCAGTTTGTTTGAATAATTTTATGTAAATCAGCATTATTTATTCATCCTCAAATTCTCATTTTCAAGTCCAAGTCTGTATTTTGGAGCAAGTACGGCTTTTGGAAGCTTTTTTTTTTCTTTTAGAAGCTTTTTAAAAAGTTGAGATACATACATGATTTCCTACCTAAATATAGATAGTGATTAGATATATATCTCCAATGCTGTTTCTCTTCTTCTGTTTTGTCCCACATTCTCAATCAGCCATATGACACTCCTCTTTGGAATTTAAATGGTACCTCAAATTTAATATACTCCCTAATTTCCTGCTAATGGCCAACCTCTTACTAACTTTTTCATTATAGCTGGCTCCACCAATCTCCCAGCTTCCCAAATTCTACTATCCCTCATCTTTCACAATATCAAGATCTGTCTATTTCCCTCCCATGAAATATAGTTTGGTTTCTGTGCTTCCATTCAACATTTGTGCACCACTCTTGTCCTTATCATCCAATCTTTAGATTATAGCAATAGGGCCATTTCTAGCATCTATTTACTCCAGTGTTTGCTATATAATTGTGAAAAGCATCTTTGGCAAATGAAATTTTTATGAGATAACTCCCTCTGTTCTCATTACTTTGAACATAAAATTTAATAATAAGAATAATAACAAAAGCTAACACTTGTATAATACTTAATGTTCTAAGGCCTCTTTTTTTTCTAAGGCCTCTTTAAAGTGCTTTACATGTATTGATTCCTCTAGTTTGCAACATCCTTAAAGTAGGTTACTATTATTATTTTAAATTTACAGAGGCTAGAGAGAGGAACAGAGAGGTTAAGTAATTTGCTAAAATTTCCCAGATAATAAGTAAGGTTTCCTGATTTTATCTATCAAACTCTTCTGCTTATTACTTTTAACCACTTACCATATTTTTTCCCCATATCACCTCACCGACCTTAATTCACCAAGACAAAATACAGGTCCCACTGAAAGGCTATCCTATTTTTTTTTTTTTTTTGCTATCCTATTTTTTTAAAGTATTTTTTTCTCCTGAGAGAGAGAATGAGAGAGAGAGAGAGAGAGAGAGAGAGAGGCAGAGACAGGCAGAGGGAGAAGCAGGCTCTATGCAGTGAGCCTGACGTGGGACTCAATCCCAGGTCTCCAAGGATCAGGCCCTGGGCTGAAGGTGGCACTAAAAAGCTGAGCCACCAGGGCTGCCCCTGAAAGGCTATTCTAATGGAAGTTTCCAACAGTAAATCCAGGGCTAGTAAATGGAAAATATGAGGGACCAAGTTGTTTAAAATACACTCACACCTGCATTTGCTTTAAGGGCAGCAGCTTTTTTTCCAGGCTTCTAAATCATATGTGCCAGTATGTTTTTAATTTTGGCCATAGCAAATCTGTCCCTCATTTAAAGGGAAGGGAAAAGACTAGATCATCACACATATTTACAAACAAGAAGCTTTACTTGGCAGATGTTGATGTGGCCTTAACCTCTCCAGGTTTAGCAGCCGGACTCAGACACTGTAATGATTTCTGTGTCACTCTCCAATTTGTGACTAATCCACACTGCCTCCTGTTCTTGGGGGAAACCAGTCATCTGTAAAGTGATTGGTCACATCAATTTTATGTTGCAAAGTTCTCATTTGCAAAGACTTATTTCTGCCAGCTCACCTAGAGAAAGCTGTCAAAAGTTAAACTTCTACTCCAAACCCCCCCGAGTCAGCACTGCCAGCACAGATGAGTTCTTACTTAGTTCTCTGCACCCCTCTTGTGCCTCCTATTATTTCTAAGAAATGTTAGATTTTTTTTACCAGTAGCAATAGAGAGCATTGGATATTAAATTCTCTGAATTTCTGAAAAGAAGCAATATAATATAGTAAGGAGGATAAATAAAAAGCAGACATGAACCATGCAGAACTAGGTTTGATTTTAGACTTTTCTATTTCTTGTCTCTACCATTCCCAACAAATTCAATTTTCTCAGCCTCATAAACTTATCTGTAAAATGGGGATTGCTATGTGGGTTAAATGGCATAATACATGTAAAACGTCTGGCAATCCACATCACTTGTCATGATGAACACTGGGTGATTAAAATAAAAACTTTAAAAAAAGTATTTAGCAATGAATAAATGAAATACAAGAGTACATTTAAAATCTATGTATAATGTCTAGTGTCTATTTGGGATATAGAAACCTTTTATGGAAGAACACCACTTACACCATTATAACACCAACAAAAACTGGGCAAACTGAAAGTTCATTAACCCAAAATCTAAGAAAACTTGGACGTTTTCAAGAGAAGACAGGACACAAGTACTTTCTCACCTGGTGTAGACATAGATCAGTAAGATTTCAGCTAAAATTTTTAACAAACTGGTAAAGGACAAGTCTGGGTTAGCCAAAGAATATCGAATTTTTGTAAAGATTTCTTTATTTAAGAGAGGAGAGAGATGGGGGGGAGAGAGAGAGAGAGAGAAAGAGAGAGGGGGGGAGAGAGGGAGAGAGAATCTCAAACAAACTCCATGTTGCACACAGACCCCGATGTGGGGCTGGATCCCAGGACTCTGAAATTATGAGTTGGATGCTTAGCTGACTGTGTTACCCAGGTGCCCCAAGAATATGTAATCTTTTAAGATCACACAGATTAGGGGAATATGTACTCACTTGAAGATGAATTTCTATGAACCTAACTGGGTTAGAATAGCAAGAGTTCTGAAAAAGCATTTTTCATTGTAAATGCCACTGTGGAGGAGAAGTACAGCCACTGTATGAAAGGTGGGAAAAACAATCAAGATCCTTCCCCCCCTATAGAACAAAAGACTCAAATGGTGGATGAAAATGGCAACAAACACTATCAACTCTGGGGCACTCTTTCTCTTTGGAAAGCAGGCAAGTTTATGAGGATTTGAGAATTTTTAAAATACATTTGTGTGTGTGTGTGTATGTGTGTGTGTGTGCGCATGTCTTTGTGCTTTTTATTTTGTTGAGTTTTGAGAGTTCTTTAAATATTTTGAATGAAAGTCATTTACCATGTAGGTGATTTGCAAATATTTTGTCTCAGTCTGTGATTTGTCTTCTCATTTTGTAATCAATATATTTCATAGAACAAATATTTTTAATTTTTATTTTATTGAACAAACATTTTTAATTTTTAAATTATAATTTATTTTTTTCTGTCATGAACTGTGCTTTTGGTGTCCTGTCAAAAAATATTTGCCTAACTTATGCCCACAAAACTTTCCTCTATGATTTCTTTTGTAAGCTTTACTGTTTTGCATTTTTCAATTTGGTCTGTGATCCACCATACCTGAGTTTATGTTAATGAGATGACTGGTGGTTGGAAACCACTACATAGCTTCAGGATGGGGGCTGGTTGCCAGAGAAACTAACCATGTGTTTATAGGGTTGGAACTTTTCAATCTCTAGAGAGTGGAGTGTGTGTGTGTGTGTGCGTGTGTGAGAGAGAGAGAGAGAGAGAGAGAGAGGTTAAATTAATCATCAATGGCCAATGATTTAATCAATCATATCTAGGCAATAAAGTCTTTATACAAACCCCAAAGGACCAGATTTGGAGAACTTCCAGGTAGGTGAACCAGAATACACCACCTTCCCAATGCACCCCAAACTTCCTAGTGACAGAAGCTCTGTGCTCAGGATCCTTCTGATTTTCACCCTATATCCCTCTTCCAGCTGTTTATTTGTATCCTTTAATATCCTTGGTAATAAACCAGTAATCTAGAAAGTAAACTGTTTTTCTGAGTTCTGTAAGCTGTTCTATCAAATTAATTGACCCTGATGGAGATGGTATGGGAACCTCTGATTTATAGCCAGTTGGTTAGAAGCACAAGTGATAATCTGCACTTGCAATTGGCATCTGAAATGGAGGCAGTCTTGTGAGACTGGACCCTTAACCTGTGCGATATGATACCATCTCCAGATAAATAGAATCAGAATTAAGTTAAACTGTATATAACACAGTTGGTGTCTGTTGGAGAATTGGAGAATTGCTTGATTTGAAAAAAAAATCCCATGCATTTTATGACCAGAAATACCAGAAGTATTGAGAATTAGTAGAGTGTTAAAGAAAACAGATGTTTTCCATATTACCCCTTATTAGATCTCAAAGATTTGTTTATTTCTAGTTGTCTGAGAGTTTTTATAAAGAATGGCTGCTGTATTTTGTTTAATACAACTGGTATTTATCAGTTTGTTCTCTATGTTTATAGTTCAGATTCTGCTTTTTGTTTGTTTATTCGTTTTTTAAGATCCCATTTATGAGTGAAAACATATAGTATTTGTCTTTCTTGTATTTCATTTAACATTATACCTTCTAGTCACACACCTATGATAATTTTATTATTAATTTTTTGATTGTGTGTATATTTGATGCACAATGTTACCTTAGTGTCAGGTGTAAAACTTAGTGCTTTGGCAAGTTTATGTATTATGCTATATTTATCACAAGTATAGATACCATCTGTCCTATGACATCACTATTACAATATCATTAACTGTTTTCCTTATGCTCTGCATTTTATTCCTGTGACTCATTCATGCTATAACTAGAGTCCTGTATCTCCCTTTCCCTTTCTCGCATTTTGTTCAATCCTCCACCACTCCCCCTCTGGCAACCATCAGTTTGTTCTATATATTTATAGTTCTGATTCTGCTTTTTGTTTATTCTTCTTTTTTAGATTCCATTTATGAGTAGAATTGTATGATATTTCTTTCTTGGTCTTACTTCTTTCACTTAGCATAATACAGTCTAGGGCCATCCATATTGTCTCAGATACCATGAGATGTGGTATTCTTTTTTGGGGGTATGTAATATTACATTATATATACTATATATAATATATACGTATATATATATGTGTGTATATATATATATATCACATTTTCCTTATCCATTTGTCAACTGATGGACACTTATATTGCTTCCATGTCTTGGCTGTTGTTAATAATGCTGCATTAAACATAAGGTTACATATATCTCTTTGAGTGTTTTCCCTGGGTAAATGCCCAAAAATATAATTATTGGACCATATGGTATTTATATTTTTAATTTTTTAAGGGACATCCCTACCTTATTCCACAGTGGTTGTACCAATTTACATTCCCATCAACAGTGAATGAGGGTTCCTTTTTCTCCACATCCTTGCCAATACTTTTTGTTTCTTGTCTTCTTGATTTTAGCCATTCTAACAGGTGTAAGATGATACCTCACTGTAGTGTGGGATTGAGGACCCTGGAATTGCTGAGGTTGCAAACTCCCTGTGATGATCAGAACCACTGGTTATGGAATCTGGACCTGCCCCTTTTGATGTCCAGACTCTGGTCTGAACTTTTAAAGTGGAAGGGGAGAGCATTTCCACAGCTCCTTGGCCCTTTTAGATTGTGGCTTCTTTTTCTGGGTCTAAGCAGGAGTAGGGTTGGTGTAGGCTTATAGATCTTGGGTTTGTTATATTCATGAGCATTCTGAGACAACTGGACAGGCCTGTTACTGTGTTCAGACTCTGCTTTGGTCTAAGCTCTTAAGGTGGGATAGGAAGATAAATTGTGTCATTCTCTTGTGTCTCTGACCTGGAGAACCTTCTAGCCACTCCTCTGCTGCTTGGTAGAACTCTAGTGTTGTCTCTTTTATATGCAATTGTTCTTTTAAATGGTGGCATTTTTTCTGTGCCCAAAGACAGAGGGATCTGTTCCTGGTCCCTCAGTACTCTACTGCCCTTCACAGAGTTAGGGGTAGGCATTCCCTTTGTTACTGTGTTTCTATCTTACTGTTGTCTTGCCATTCTTTATGTCTTTGATTGTTCGGTAGCATTTAGTCAGCCCTTAATTCTTTTTCAGGTGGAATCGTTCTATTAATAGATGTAATTTCTAATTTGGTGTGTTCGGTGGAGAAGGTGAGTTCAGAGTCTTTCACCAACAGTATATAAGGCTTCCTTTTTCTCCCCACCAACACTTATTTTTTTTGTGTTTTTTGTTTTAGCCATTCTGACAGATGTGAGGTAATCTCATGGTAGTTTTAATTTGCATTTCTCTGTTGATGAGTGATGTTGAGCATCTTTTCCTGTGTCTGTTGGCCATCTGTATGTCTTCTTTGGAAAAATGCCTATTTAGGTCCTCTGCCCACTTTTTAATCAAATTATTACTTTGTTGTTTAGTTGTATAAATTCTTTATATATTTTAGATATTAAACCTTTATTGAATATATCATTTGCAAATATCTTCTATTCAGTAGGTTGCCTTTTTGTCTTATTGATTATTTTCTATACTGTAATTTTGGCATGTTATATTTTATTTTCATTTAATTGAGAAAAAATTTAGATTTCCTTTGATATTCATTTTTGACCTATAGGTTATTTAGACATGTTATTTATTTTCCCAGTATTTGCAATTTCCAAGATATTTTATTGATTTCTAGTTTAATTTTTTTTATAGTCTGAGAACAAATGTTACATGATTTCTATTGTTTTAAATTTGTTAAAGTTTGGGGCACCTGGGTGGCTCAGTTGATTAAGCTTCTGCCTTCAGCTCAGGTCATGATCCGGGGTTCTGGGATTGAACCCTGCATTTGGCTCTCTGCTCAGTGGGGAGCCTGCTTCTCCCTCTCCCCCTGCTTGTACTCTCTCACTCTCTGCCAAGTAAATAAATAAATAATATTTTCAAAAAATAATAAAAAATAAATTGGTTAAAGTTTATTTTATTGCCTCAAATAAGACTTACATAATGAATTTTCCATGTATACTGGAAAGTAATGTGGATTTTTCTGTTTTGTTGTTGTAGTTGTTGAATTTCCAAATATATCAGGTCAGATTGGTAGATAGTACTATTTAGTTTTTCTATATCCTTACTGGTTTTATGTGTACTTTTAAAAAAATTGATTATTGAAAAAGAACATTGAAATCTCCAACTGTAATTATGGATTTGTTTACTCTTTATTTCAATTCTATATTACTACTCTTTCTTTATTCAGTTTCTATATTTTGAATCTCCATTGTTAGGCACATACATATATAGGATCGTTACATCCTTTTGAGAATTGATCTTTTTACCCTTATGTGATTCCTCTCTTTATTTATTTATTTATTGATTGATTTAATTTAGCATTTTTATAACTCTATTTTATCTTCTTTATTGATGTTAATTCTACATATTAAAAATAATTTAGTGATACCTTAGGGTTTACAATATGCATTTAGTTAATCTCTATTTTTAGGTAACACATTTTGACACATAGTGCAAAAGCCTTTTAATATTGTGTACCTGATTCCTCACTCCCATCTTTTATGCATTTTTTTGTTACATATTGCACTTTTGCTATAAATACAAAATATATTGCTACTATTTTTGTCTGCCTTGAACAAATAGCTATGTTTTAGAACAATTCAGGAAATATTAATTTTATTTCTCTCTTCATCTATTCCTTTCTGGTACTCTTTGCTTTATTATGTAGGTTCAGTTTGATTTTTTTAACCTAATATCATATTCGTTCTTACTGAAGAAATCCCTCTAACCTTCCTTAAAGGGCAGGTCTGCTGACAATGAATTCACTCATTTGTTTTTTAGAAATTGTTTCTCTTTTATTTTTAATAACATCTTTATTGAGATGTAATTCATATAACATAAAATTCACTATTTTTATGGGTGCAATTCATTGGGTTTTAGTATATTAATAAAATTGTGCAACCATAGCATTGACTACTTTCAGAACGTTTTCATCATCCTGTATAGAAACCTTATACCCATTAGCAGTCACTCCCCAGTAGTAGGCTCCCCATATCCCCTTCCCTCTATTCTTGGGAAACTACTAACCTGTCTATGTGGATTAGCTTATCCTGAATATTTCATATGGTCTTCTATCTGGCTCTTTTACTGAAAATAATGCTTTCAAGTTTCATCAATTTTATAATACTGAAGAATGATGATGATGATAATGATGATGATGAATAAACCAATTATTGTTATTATTGTAATTTTTAGGTCACATCTATTTCAGTCTCAGTAGTTTAATTCATGGGTTTGTTTCTTTGCAGCTAGAATGCTTAGAGTTTCGTTTTCAGCCCAGTCAACTTTCTTCTAAAAAATTAAAATATGTTACTTCATGCTTCATGTACATAATGTGTTGGCCATACAGTAAAGTTACCTCATGGAAGAAAGGGTAAGGAATGAAATGGAAAAAACATTATTGCTTATTGAACACTTATTATTTCTCAGGACTTGTATATACATGATTACATATAATGCCATAAAAACTCTGTGAGATAAGTGCTAGGTGATCTCCATTTTTATAAAACCATGCCCAAATTTGTGCAGTAAATAAATGTAAGTTTCAAACACACACATCTTGGAATACATATTGTATTCACAAAACACACTTTATCTAATATAATTTTTTAATAATGATATTTTAAATAAATAATATAAAATTAATGAAAATGCTGTATTACTTGATAAGCTTACAGTGCCTAATTATGCATCAGTTATAAATTAGTTATTTATATAGACTTATTTTAAATAATCATGATAATATTGAATTTACCTGAGCCCTGTGCTCTAGAGAAATTGATAGTCAAATAAATTCTCTCATTCTTTGTCTTCCAGGAAAGAATTTACTGCAAAGATACACATTTCCCAATGTGACTTAGATAAGACTTCTGGATAACACCGTTGTTCACTTAGGACAAGGATTGATGCAGATCTTCCAAATTCCCATTTTTTTTGCCTCATAAAATGTTAGCTGAACTCTTTGAATTCCTTGATCAATGTGAACAAAATGCTTGTGAACTTGACCAAAATTTAAGCTTCTTTCCTTCCCCTGGGACCCTTAACTTGGACTTACTTTCAGCCTGAGGCAGCATTGAATGTGAAATAGCTCTTTGTAGTAGGATTCTCCAGAAAAACAATTAAAAGAATGTGTGTGTGTGTGTGTGTGTGTGTGTGTACACATATATAGAGATTTATTTTAAACATTTGGCTCATGAATTTATGGAGGCTGGCAAGTCCAAAATCTGTAGGATTGGCCAACAGGCTGAAGAGGGAAGAGCTAATGGGGAAGAGCTAATTCTATAGTTCAAGTACTTCTCCTGATAGAATTTTCTCCTTCTTGGAGAAGTCTTTGTTTTAAGTATGCCTTCATCTCATTGGATTAGGCCCACTCACATTATGGAAAACAATCTGATTTACTCAAAGTCCACCAATTTAAATGTTAATCTCATTTAAAAACATCCTCACACCATCATAGGAACAGCCAGAATAATATTTGCACAGATTGCTGGGCACTGTGGCCCACCTGAGTTGACACAAAAAATACCTGCCCTCCTTAAAGGGCCTCTCCTGAAAATCAGCTCACCACAAAGAAAACCTTTCCCTGATTAACTGTGGATCTTGGTTATTTTCTAGCTTTGTTTCCTCTCCCTGTAAAAGAAAAGAAAAGAAAAGTCCTTTTTTGCTTGACTTCTTAGAAGTTTGTAGATCTTATGATCAGAACATTCTCTTTATTATATAATAGTCCCTCTGCCTCTATTACAATAGTATTTTCAATAAAATCCTTCCTTACTTAAGTTCATATGTTTTTTATTTGCCATTTCCATGTAGCACAGAAAAACTTGTGAATTCCAAATTAATGGCAGGATTATTATTCCATTTATTTTGATGATCCCTGAATATGCTCCCAAAGTTGGTAGCTCCTTTATTGATTAAACACAATTACATAAAAGTAGATGACTGAACGAAAGTCAAAAGTTCTAACGATTTTTTGAGCAGGCTACAAAATAGCCTCTGACTAGACTTAGGTACACTAAAGTTCTTTTTGAAATTCTGCTGATGGGAAATGAATATAAACTAGAATTAACCAATTTTAAGGCCTCTGCTGAGATTTATTCTTTGACAGTTGACAGAAATACTCAGAAATTAGCATTTTGGTAAAACCGTTATTTGTTTAAGATGCCTCTTAGCCAAAGAGCCTGTCTGTACAAAAGGATTAACCTATTGACAATGACTTTCTAAATCCAAACCTATTGAATAACAAGCACTGAATGTGTTTACCTTCCTAATGCACCACAATTCACTATGAAGCTGGCTTTCTTGAAAAGGTCAAATTCATAAAGAACTGAATTTCAATAGGAAGACATACAGAAATCTGAAGCAAAATGGGATTGGGTTTGTTGGATACAAATAGAAAGTAAATTACATGAATGTGGGTCATCTAAGTGGGTAATACCCCTCAAAACCCCGCACTTTTTAAAGGCTATTTTAGTTTCTGGTAAGGCACTACTACTCCATTGTCAGTATATTACTTATTCTCTTAAATAAAACACATTATTTTACTAAGGACCTCAATAACAGCAGTGCTATTTTTGCAAGACAAGTCTGAAAAATTCACTATGTGAAAAGACCAATAGTCTCTTTATATATTGGACACTTCAAGTATATTAATTATGTTCTGATATTTATTATAGAGAAATGCTACTTTTCAACAGGTAGAACAAGAAAAGAAGACATTGATGAATTGATGAAATTACAGAATCCCATTTTGGCTTTTTCCTGGGCAACTTCTATCTTGTCCTGATTTTTTGTTCTGCTAAGACGGATTTTTAGTACAGTTTTCACTTATCATGGTTTATCTTTCCACAGTTTTAATGACCCATGGTCAACCAAGGTCCAGAGCAGATGATCCCCCTTCTAACCTATCATTAGAAGGTCAATAGTAGCCTAATACTGCATCACAATGTCCATGTCATCCTCTTCTCTTCATCTCATCAGGTAGATATTTTATCATCTCACATCATCACAAGAAGCATGAGGACAGTACAATAAGATAGTTTGAGAGACCATATTCATATAACTTTTATTATAGTATATTATAATTGTTCTATTTCCTTATTAGATATTGTTAATTTCTTACTGTGCTTAATTTATGAATTAAACTTTATCACAGATATGCATGTATGGGAAAAAGCATAGGATATATAGGGTTCAGTACTAACCATGGTTTCAGGCAACCACTGTGGGGGGTCTTGGAATGAATCCCCAGTGTATAAGGAGGGGACTATTGTATAGGTGAATTGTATGTATATCCCATATGACTATTATAGTGAGTTCCAAACAAATGTTTGGAACAATATTGGTCACTTAGGTTATTAGTGGCCACTTTAAAATTAGAAAAGTGGTTGATTATTAATTTCTGTAACTAGCCTCTGGTACAGAAACATTAGCACTTCTCAGGAAATAAAAAGAGATTTCAAAAACTGTAAACATGTCTCCTTCCTCTACAGTTAAAAGGCTTTGTAGTGCTTTTCTGACTCAATGGTAACCAATTTAGTGCTTATGTGATAAGATCCAGAGCTCTGTCTTCAGATAATAATTTCTCAAGAGTTTTACAGAAAAGAGATCAGAGTCATCCCCCCCTCCTTGGTAGAGTCAATTGTGAGAATATATTGTGGGTTACATTACATACCTAGTTAATACAATTATTTCTTCTGCAAGGTACTGGATACCTCAGTATAGACAAGACAGAGCTCATGTTGTACTATAAAAAGATACCAGTAAAGTTAAAGACCGTGAAAGTTACATGTCACATTTACTAATCAAGTTGTATATACTGTCTCTCACATATAAATATGGTATCACTGAACCCCCTCTCCCCAAAGCATACACTTTGAATTATTTTCCAAGTAAGGAGATATGCCTATACTGAGCCCTTCCTTGTGAATACTAACACATGGTTTTGAATGAGGTGGCTTATATGAAGGGTAAAATATCTAATCCTGAAATAGGGGATTGTTTTCTTTTAGCATGTAAACAAATGAACTATATATGGAACAAATGCCAAATTTTGGTTTTTTTATCACTGTGCAGTAAAGCTGAGCTAACTTGTTCAGACTATAATGATTAGGGGATCAAAACTTCATCTTTTGGCCTTCTTTTATTTGGCTGTTTATATTTTTAAAGATAAACTGTTTTTCCAAGTGTGCCTTCTAATACTGTAGGGATTCTATATATCTTAATAATGCAAACTTGTGCAGCCAGTGTGGAAAACAGTATGGAGTTTCCTCAAAAGGTCAAAAATAGAATTACCCTATGATCTACCAATAGCCCTACTGGATATTTGCCCAAAGAATACAAAACACTAATTCAAAGGGATGAATGCACCCCTATGTTTATAGCACCATTATTTGCAATGCCAAAGTATAGAAGAAGCTCGAGTGTTCATCAATTGACAAATAAAGATGTGGTATATATACACAATGGGAATATTATTTAGCTATAGAAAAGAAAGAAATCTTTCCATTTGCAGTTACATAGATGGAGCTAGAGAGTATAATGCTAAGCAAAATTAAGCCCACCAGAGAAAGACAAATTCCTTATGACTTCACTCATAGGTGGAATTTAAGAAACAAAACAAATGAGCAAAGGGTTAAAAAGAGAGAGAAAGAGAAACCAATAGTAGACTCTTTTTTTTTTTTTTTTGAAATGTGAGTCTTCCTTTGTTTATTCTTTTTCAATTTTTTCTATTTATTCATGACAGTCACACAGAGAGAGAGAGAGAGGCAGAGACACAGGCAGAGGGAGAAGCAGGCTCCATGAACCGGGAGCCCGACGCGGGACTCGATCCCGGGTCCCCAGGATCGCGCCCCAGGGCAAAGACAGGCGCCAAACCGCTGCGCCACCCAGGGATCCCTAGACTCTTAATTATAGTAAACAAATTGATGGTTACCAGAGGGATGGTGGGTGGGGGGATGGAGGAAATAGATGATTGGGATAAGGAATATACTCGTGAAGAGTACAGAGTGATGTATGGAATTGTTAAATCACTATATTGTACATTTGAAACTAATATAACACTGTATTTTAACTAACTAGAATTTCAATAAAAACTTTAACAAATGAATTTTTGATTGAACAGCAAAAAAATGTTTACATGCTATAACATTATTTTTAAATTTAGCAAATATTTATTTGAAAATATTAAAAATATTTATAAAATTTAATAAAAACTTAGACTACTCTTCTAATCATTGAGGTATTTATGCTTCATAAAATTATGAAGTTCCAAAATTATCAATTTTGTTTCAATGACAAAGCATATTTGAAATATGCTTACATATGCACACGTACTCACAAGCAAAGCTCAGTATTTTACACTTTCTACCCGGAACATTGGCAGGTAGAGAACGGAGTAGTAAAATTCTCCCTCAGGTGTTCTGATCTGTCCAATACCAGTCAAATGTTCTGTCTACATTGCAACCTACTTGTACCTAAGGGGGTAATAAATATGAAATGATGCACTGTCCTATTTTGTCCTTCTGTGGCTCATATTCTAAAGAAGACTATGTAGCAAGTTGTTGAAATCAGTGGTAGTTTTGCTGACAAATCATCAGACAACACCAGTATATAAAAAAATGCATGAAATGTCAGGAAAATTCCTGCAAAGTATAAAAAAAATCTCTTCATTTTAGTAATAGATTTTCATTAGATAATAACTGGCAATCAAATTCCTCCTAACTTATTCATAATTGCCTAAAAGTTATTTTTATTTTTTCATTTATCTATATAGACATAATATATAAATTTATCATATGAGATCATGAGTAACATGGAGCCTAGTTCTCTTTTTATGTCTAATATCTACATTTTCTGTTCATTTAGATGTTTTCTTATTATGAGAAACTGACCAGTCAGTCACTTGGCCTGGTTTATAATATCTATAAATGTGCCATATAGGGGCAAAAACAATATTAGAAAGAAAATTAAAATGCATGCATTAGGAAAATGTAAAATTATTTTTAAAAATATGGCAATAGAGAGAGGGAGATTCATGAGACTTTTTAAAACAATAAGACCTATTGGATCACAAATAAAAAGACAAAACATACTGAACTTCAAATGGTAGATGTTTCAAAACAGAATACTATAGATATTACCCACTAATTTATGTGAAATACTGTTGCCCTCATCCTCAGCAACATATCTATTTCAGAGTAAGAAATTGCTCTTACTCTTCATACTTGGAGGAAAGGGACTGGAGCAGGCAAATCCTTTCAAGGTTAGATTCTAAGACATAGTCATCTCAAAACTAAGAGTATCATCATAGTGACAAGTGTAAACTACAGAATTTAAGATTACATTCAAAAGTATTTGCTGAATGATTTTTCTGTGGTTATGGATCTGAATTTTGTTCACTTTTGGGAGAGCCAATTTTTTTAAGATTTTATTTATCTATTAATGAGGCACACACACACATACACACACACACAACTAGCAGAGACACAGGCAGAGGGAGAAGCAGGCTCCATGAAGGGAGCCTGATGTGGGACTCCATCCCGGGTCTCCAGGATTAGACCCTGGGTTGAAGGCGGCGCTAAACTGCCGAGCCACCCGGGCTGTTCTGGAGAGCCAGTTGTTTTAAAATCCAATCTGTTATCCCTTGGAATAACAAAGTGATATAAAATTGTCAAATTCAAAATAGGTCATATGCCATTTAGTAACCAATTGGCTCCATGGTACAACATACAATGAGTATAGAAAACATTTAATAAGAGCTAAATTATCCTCTTCTCATTAAACATACAATTGTGATTTAGGGTATACACCAAGTTTTTTGATGTGGGACGAACAGGAAGGGAACCAACTCATACTTTACATCAATTTTCTGTAACTCAGTAACAAAGGAAGAGCACTGAGAGTCAGTGATATTGATTGTAGTCTTGTCCTATTCTGATTGTGTGATTTTCCTGAGTTTTGAGCCAAATCCCTTAGGTCGCTATCCTAAGAGTGATTCAGAGGCTCTGCTCAGCATATTTCCATGCTAAACTCCATTAAACCTGAGAAAGAGTTCTCTTGCATAAGATGTTTTACATCTTAGACACTTCAGTTTTGTTAGAGAGGCACTCAAAAATAACGTATGGCTAGAGGGGAGGGAGGTGGGGAAACAGGGTAACTGGGTGATGAACATCAAGGAGGGCATATGATGTAATGAGCACTGAGTATTATATAAAATTGATGAATCACTGACCTCTACCTCTGAAACCAATAATACATTATATATTAATTAACTGATTTTAAATAAAATTAAAACAAATTTAAAATTTTTCCATGATCATTATTATGAAAATCATTCTAACTACCTAAGGTTGGTCCCAGCCTGAGGTTAAAATACAGAAGGTTAATTTTCTTTTCACTTGATATAGTTTCATTTTAACATTTCTGTCAGAATATTTGCATACAATAGCCGGTTTCAGTTTCAAGACATGGGCAGATCATCTTTTTTTTTTTAAGATTTTATTTATTTATTCATGAGAGACATAGAGAGAGAGAAGCAGAGACACAGGCAGAGAGAGAAGCAGGCTGTATGCAGGGAGCCTGATGTGGGACTCGATCCCGGGACTCCAGAATCAGCCCTGGGCTGAAGGCAGGCATTCAACCGCTGAGCTACCCAGGCGTTCCAATCTTTTATCACAACGAATTGAGCAGAAAGTGCCCATCTTGAATTTGCTTGTTGCTTGTCACAGCAAAAAATGTGAAGAATGAATTAGGACTTATTATTCCATGTAGATAATATCTATCTTAATATACCAAGAAAGAACTAAGACACAAAGCATGATTAACATTTATATTCAAGCAAGAAAATTTATTTTACTAAAAAAAATCTAGTATTAAGACTTCTATTTTGTTTTCCTACCTTGATAATAAAAAAATGAAAAAGACATTTTCGTTTTCCCCTGCAACACTGTCTTAACACCTCCCATACCACATTCTTAATTCCACTGTTCTGTTTTCGTTTCTTTTATGGATTATATCAACCAGATTATGGAAAGAATTAATATAAACTATGGTGTATTGTGATAAAAAATCTCATATAATCTATTGAGAAGTTTTCAATCCAATGAGGAAAGCAAAAACACACAGCAAAGACACACACACATATGCACACACACAAAAATACAAATGACAAAGATTTAAAAATATACATAAACATATTGGCTACAGAGATGCAGGTATGTTAATATGAGATTACGTTAAGATGAAATTTTCTTAGAAAATACCACTGATAATCAACTGATTAAAATTTCTGCTAAAATACTTCTATAAAGAAATGCCACATGTTAGCTTTCATAAGACATATCATATACTGATAACTGGTATTGGTTTGTGAAAATATTGACTAAGGCTTTGCTGATAAATGCAGACTGTGAAATTCTAACATACTTGTGAAACTTAGATTATCATTCACTAAACGTGATTGCTGACTGTAAGAAAAGGCAATCTTCAAACAAAAAATGACTTAAGTTGATAAAAAAAAGATGCAAGCAGGGACATATTTGATGGATTTGATAATTAATTGGTCTTTCCTATTTGGATCCTTGCCCACGTTGTCTTGCACTGAAGTGCTAGGAGGGTGTCATTGGGATGGTCATAAGTTTCATGAAAAGAGTCAGTTTAATGAATGTTTTAAAACAGAGAAGAAATATAGGAGGCTGGTATGAAAAAATGAGATATTATTCTAGATAGGGAAAATGCTTCAGATGGAGACTCCATTTGTAATATACCAAAGAAAGAAACTAGTTTTGTTTTGAGAAGAGAATAAAAGCTAAATGGATGCTAAAAGATGGTAATATTTATTCCTTGTCCTTTAACTACTTTGCTTCATTTTAACTGCATAGACCATGCATACTCCATTTAATAATTAAAACTACATAGCCATATATAAAGAAATGCTTGATCATTTCATCTTACCCCAAGTATCACCCTCTCCCTACTCTCCCAACATAACCAATGATAACAATTTCTTGTATAACTTCTACATTCTGTCCTATGATTGCCAAGCATATATATACACATTTTCTTAGTTTATTTTTAATACAATCAGCCGTTAATATTATCTTCTAATACTTCCTTTCCTTTCCCTCAAGATGTCCTAGATATCACTTGGGGGTAAGTTCTTACATAGCTAAATCCATAGAATCGTTATATGGTGCCTTTTAAAAATTATTATATTTCTTTGGAAGTGTCTTCTTGGTACTATTTGGTGGTAGAGTGGGAGGTTAATGCAGAATCTGGCTGAGATAATTCTGACATTAGTAAAATAGGTGATGACTTTGTTACCAATGTTGACAAATGTATCTGATGACAACAGATGCTTAAGGTAATTTTTGACTTGTTACTGGCACTTTTGGCATGGCAATATAGAAATGCTCATATTTTATGCTGTTTTCTATCTGCAAGATAGAAGTTGCTATTTTTTATTTGAGATGAAAATTCCAAAGATGATATTTGAAGAATATGAAGCATTTCAGTGATACAAAAGTAGAGTGGTTTGAATGGATCTTCAATGTGAAGGCTTTTTTTTTCTTACTTTTTTTTTTTGAAAGAGTGGAATACTGAATAACGGCATGATATATTGAAAGAGCATCTGAGACTGAACATGAAATTCAAATCACTGAGAACTTGTAAGTTCATAAATTACAGAAACATAATTTGGAAAACAGAAGAGAACGCTTTGGAAAAGGGCTAATACAATGTGAAGGCTGTATAGTACATGATTGGTCTCTTACATTATTCTAAAAACCCCCACTAAATGGAACATTTTTTAGAAATGAAAGCCTAGACAAAGAATGAAATTTAATGTGCAATTACAAATGATATGGCATTCTTATCTATGACTTTCAAATGAATAGCAACTGATTATACCTATGGATTTTACTTTTAAGAATAGCAGTATCACTTTGTAATATTTGAAACAATTTCTATTCCAACCATATATTATTAAAAGTGAAACTTGAATACTAAAAAATAATAATAATAAAAATCACCATCCAGCTTTACAAATAAAAGAGAAAGCAAAGAACCTTGCCTTTAAATCCTTGATATAGCCTAAATTTTCTTCATTAGTTATAACAATTAAAGTTTTTAAATTTACTATTGATAAACCAATTAGAAAACGATCATGGGATCACCTATTTAATACTTTCATTGCCAGCAAAAAACCCTAAATATCATGTGATTGTAAAGATGCCACAAAACTAAAAGGATTTCACAAAAATTATGAAAACAATTCAAAATTCATGATATTAGGGAAACCACAACCTCTATAATAAACAAAAAAAAACTTATTAAAAAACATTCTTGGGGATGCCTGGGTGGCTCAGTGGTTGAGCGTCTGCCTTTGACTCAGGGCCCTATCCTGGTGTCCTGGATGGAGTCCCATGTCAGGCTCCTGCAGAGAGCCTGCTTCTCCCTCTGCCTGTGTCTCTGCCTCTCTCTCTCGGTCTCTCATGAATAAATAAATATAATCTTTAAAAAAACATTCTTGGTGGTTCTAGAGAGATCAAGCAGGGAAAATTATGACTATTTCAACATCATTTCATGTATGCATTTACTCAACCAACAAGTAATGGATAAATGTGAGCTGCTATGAAAAATTTTAAAAAATGCATTGCTTTTGACTTCAGGAGTTGAAAATTAGTAGGAAAGAAGAAACTGCATTAAAAACATACTATAAGTATAATACGTTATGGAACACAAGCACCATGAAGACAGAGGTAAAAATAAATTCCCCAGAGGAGGGAAATACTACTTCCAGCTTGTTGAAATCTGGACTCCTTGAGAAGCTGACTCTGAGACAAAGATTAGCATGCTGGAATCTCATTAGGAAATTCTTTTAGAATCTATACCTTTTAGGTGAAAGGACGGAAACAAGATTGGGTGGAGATGATGGATGTTAATGAGGTTTATTGTGGTGATCATTTTGCAATATATACAAACATCAAATCATTTTGTTGTACACCTGAAACTATATAATGTTATATGTCAATTATATATCAGTTAAAAAAGGGAGAAGTTGGGCTGCAAAAGTTTTTCTCAGAATAAAAGTCTCAGTTATTCTGACAGTGTTCTGTGAAACTAGGGTGACCCTTCATAGTTGTTCTGAGTTTGGATGAGGGAAATGAGCATTTATATTCCCCTATCTACAAGTCATTGGATGTAGGGGCATGCCCTTGTATGACTAGACTCTCAGATGAAAACAATTCCTGGATAAGAATGTCAGGCAGCTGTCACTGGCAAGGGAGTGGAAATTTGGGAGCACATTACATGTTCACTACACAGCCAAAGAGGTCCAAGTATTACTTTAAGGAGGCTTATTAATTATCTTATCCAACCCAGTTATTTTTACCTGAGAAAACAGAGAGTTTAAACTACTTGTCCAAGATCACAGAGCTGAAGATCAAATTGAAATCAGAACTCACTTGATTATTCTTTCCCTGTTCATTCTGATACACCTGAAGCTTTTCCTATGCAAAAAGCTAAGACAAGTGAAAGCAAACAAAATAAAAGGAAAACAAGAAACTAAAGCTGAGACACTCAACTAATTGGAAAACAACAGGAATGCTGTATCTGACTTTAGTAAATAATTGCTTTATAAGTAAACCTCTTGTAAATACATCTTAAGTTTAAACAAAATTTTTCATAAATGTAAGACTACAATATATTAGTAAAATACTGGGAATTGAGGAATAAAAGGATAATGCATATAACCACTGTTGTTCCCAGTCACTGAAATTTTAACTTCAGATTTCTTTTTCCTCTCTAGCTCAGAGGAAAGAAAACACTTAACAGAAAGAATGTTATAAACTCCTATTTGTGTTATTTCTATCAATTCTCTTGACCCAGTCCCCCAGAAATCTCATGATAGTGGCAACAAACACCCAGTGGAAGCTCATAGGAGTCAAAACTAAGAATGGGGAAGACATTCTCTTAAAATGTTCTGTTTTTCCCCCCTCACTGTCCACTGCTTAGCTCTAGGAATAGATGCTGTTGCACGAGTATATGGAAGACTGCGATAAATAATGCCCCAGATTTCAGAATAGAGGACCAAAATGGTGAGCCTCAGGAAATCAGTTAGTTCCAAGAATGGTCTATTACATTTACTCTCATATTTACCATTTATTTTGCTATTCCTTCATTTATGATGTTTCAGAGTTTTATTTGGTATTATATTCTTTTTGTCAGAGTATATTTCATTAGCACTTCTTCTTTAAAAAGTCTTCTGATGATGAATTTTTTTTTCAGTTTTATTTCATCTAAAGTTGTCTTTATTTCACCTTCATTCCTGAAAAATAGAATTCTGACAGTTCTTTTCTTTCAGTACATTGAAAAATATTATGCCACTTCCCTTTGACTTTTGTGGCTTCTGATGAGAAATCCAGTTAGAATCATCAATCATTGTATTGGTTTCCTAGGACTAACATGACAAAGTACCAGAGACGGGATGGTTTAAACACCAGAAATTTATTTTCTCACAATTCTGGAGGCTGTAAGTCTCAGATCAAGGTCTCGCCAAAACTAGATTCTTCTGAGGCATTCCTCCTTGGCTTGTAGATGGCCATCTTCTCCCTGTGCTTTCAAATGGTCTTCCCTCTTCATGTGTGTGTATCTTTTTCTTTTTTTTTTTTTTTAATTAACTTTTATTGGTGTTTAATTTACCAACATACAGAAAAACACCCAGTGCTCATCCCGTCAAGTGTCCACCTCAGTGCCCGTCACCCATTCCCCTCCAACACCCGCCCTCCTCCCCTTCCACCACCCCTAGTTCGTTTCCCCGAGTTAGGAGTCTTTATGTTCTGTCTCCCTTCCTGATATTTCCCAACATTTCTTTTCCCTTCCTTTATATTCCCTTTCACTATTATTCATATTCCCCAAATGAATGAGAACATACACTGTTTGTCCTTCTCCGATTGACTTATTTCACTCAGCATAATACCCTCCAGTTCCATCCACGTTGAAGCAAATGGTGGGTATTTGTCGTTTCTAATTGCTGAGTAATATTCCATTGTATACATAAACCACATCTTCTTTATCCATTCATCTTTCGATGGACACCGAGGCTCCTTCCACAGTTTGGCTATTGTGGCCATTGCTGATAGAAACATCGGGGTGCAGGTGTCCCGACGTTTCATTGCATCTGAATCTTTGGGGTAAATCCCCAACAGTGCAATTGCTGGGTCGTAGGGCAGGTCTATTTTTAACTCTTTGAGGAACCTCCACACAGTTTTCCAGAGTGGCTGCACCAGTTCACATTCCCACCAACAGTGTAAGAGGGTTCCCTTTGCTCCGCATCCTCTCCAACATTTGTGGTTTCCTGCCTTGTTAATTTTCCCCATTCTCACTGGTGTGAGGTGGTATCTCATTGTGGTTTTGATTTGTATTTCCCTGATGGCAAGTGATGCAGAGCATTTTCTCATGTGCATGTTGGCCATGTCCATGTCTTCCTCTGTGAGATTTCTCTTCATGTCTTTTGCCCATTTCATGATTGGATTGTTTGTTTCTTTGCTGTTGAGTTTAATAAGTTCTTTATAGATTTTGGAAACTAGCCCTTTATCTGATATGTCATTTGCAAATATCTTCTCCCATTCTGTAGGTTGTCTTTTAGTTTTGTTGACTGTATCCTTTGCTGTGCAAAAGCTTCTTATCTCAAAATGGATGAGAGATCTAAATGTGAGACAAGATTCCATCAAAATCCTAGAGGAGAACACAGGCAACACCCTTTTTGAACTTGGCCACAGTAACTTCTTGCAAGATACATCCACGAAGGCAAAAGAAACAAAAGCAAAAATGAACTATTGGGACTTCATCAAGATATCTTTTTCTTATTTAAGGACACCAGACATATTGGATTACCCTAAGACCTCATTACCTTATTATTTCTCTAAAGAGCCTGTCTCCAAATAGGGTCACATTCTGAAGTACTAGGGGTTAGGACTTACACATACAAATTTTTGGGAAACACAGTTCAGGCTATTATGTTCATTTATAGGTAATGCATAATTTTTGCCAGGCTGTTTTTTAAAAAAAATATATCGTCTTTAGTTTTCATGCTCTAATTTTGGTATATTTAGTTTGAGTTTCTTTTAATTTGTCCTGTAGTTTACTGAGATTCTTTTTTTTTAAGATTTTATTTATTTATTCTTGAGAGTCACAGAGAAAGAGAGAGAGGCAGAGACACAGGCAAAGGGAGAAGCAGGCTCCACTCCATTCAGGGAGCCTGATGTGGGACTCCATCCCTGGTCTCTAGGATCACACCCTGAGCTGAAGGCTGCGCTAAACCGCTGAGCCACCCGGGCTGCCCAGTTTACTGAAATTCTTGAATCTACTTGGCTATATCCAATTTGTGGGCTCCCCTGTGGTCAGTTTGAAATTTAGGTTGTAGTGTATGTAAAGACCCTCTTTAATAACCATCATGCATTTAGCCCATCCTCACTCACTCTATCAACCCTCAGTTTATTCTCCATTATTGAGTCTCTTATAGTTTGTTTCCTTCTCTCCTTTTTTTTCTTTCCTCCTTCCTATATGTTCATTTGTTTTATTTCTTAAATATATATATATTCTTAAATATATATAATATATACTATGCTATATCTTCTTTATCCATTCATTATATATACTTATTATTATCCATTCATAATATATATATTTCTTAAATATATCTCTATATATTCTTTAAAATTTATATATATGTATTTTATATATTCATATATATATACATATATATATGTATATATATATATATATATAAATGCATGCTACATCTTCTTTATCCATTCACTAGTCAATGGACATTTGGGTTCTTTCCATAACTTGACTATTGTTGATACTGCTGCTATAAACATCGAGATGCATGTACCCCTTCAAATCAGTAATTTTATATCCTTTGGTTAAATGCCTAGTAGCACAATTGTTGGGTCATATGTTAGTTCTATTTTTAACTTTTTGAAGAAACTCCATACTGTTTTCTAGAGTGGCTGCACCAGTTTGCATTCCCACCAATAGTGCAAAAGAGTTCCCCTTTCTCTGCATCCTCGCCAATACCTGTTCCTTCTTGTATTGTTAATTTTAGCCATTCTGACAGGTGTGAGGTGGTATCCCATCATGATTTTGATTTGTATTTCCCTGATAAGTGATGTTAGCATCTTTTCATGTGTCTGTTAGCCATCTGGATGTCTTTGGGAAAATGTCTACTCATGTCTTCTGCCCATTTTTTAACTGGATTGCTTGTTTTTTGGGGTGTTGAGCTTGATAAGTTATTTATATATTTTAGATGTTAACCTTTATCAGTTACCCTTTATCAGTTATCTTATTTGCAAATATCCTCTCCCATTCTGTACATTGCCTTTTAGTTTTGTTGATTATTTCCTTTGCTGTGCAGAAATTTTTTATCTTGATGAAGTGCCAATAGTTCATTTTTGTTTCCCTTGCCTCCGGTGATGTGTCTAGTAAGAGGTTGCTATATAGTCAAAGAGGTTTTTGCTTATGTTCTCCTCTAGGATTTTGATGGTTTCTTGACTAGGATAAACTTTTAGAAGTAAAATTTCTGCCTCAAAGGAAACATTTAAAGACATTTTTTTTTCTTTTTACTTTGTATCAGGTTGACCTTCAAAGTATGTACAAATTTACACACCTAGTAATGGTGTATGAAAGCTACTATTTCTTCATCATTGCCAGTGATTCATATGAATATTTCTTTCTTTCTTTGTTAATATGATAGGCAAAAATTGAAACTTTGTATTAATTTTATTTTCTTTAATTTCTAATTATGTTGAATATTTTTAAATTTCATTTTGTGTTGACATCTTTGATTCACTTAAAACTGGGGACCCCTGGGTGGCTCAGCGGTTTAGCGCCTGCCTTCAGCCCAGGGTGTGATCCTGGAGTCCCAGGATCGAATTCCACATCAGACTCCCTGCATGGAGCCTGCTTCTCCCTCTGCATGTGTCTCTGCCTCTCTCTGTCTCTCTCTCTCTCATGAATAAATAAAATCTTTAAAAAAGTATTTGGCTATAGGCTGTGAGGTAACTTAAGTCCTTCTAGATGGCTAGGCAATTTTTCCAATATTATTTAGAGTAATCTTTCCTTTCCTGGTGATCTAAAATTCCACATTTATCATATAGTAAATTGTATCTTATACTTAATTTTGTTTGTTACATATTATTCTATTCCATTGTCTAGATGCCCAAACTGATTCCAGTACTAACTCATTTAGTTACACTAACTTCATAATATAATTTACTGCCTGTTTATGAATATTTGTTCTAAAAATTCCCACATTGGGATGCCTGGGTGGCTCAGCAGTTGAGCGTCTGCCTTTGGCTCAGAGCGGGATCCTGGGGTCTGGGATCGAGTCCCATGTCAGGCTCTCTGTGAGGATCCCGCTTCTCCCTCTGCCTATGTCTCTGGCTCTTTCTCTCTTTGTCTCTCATGAATAAATTTAAAAAAATTCCTACATTATTCTTGCTCATTTTTATTTAAAAAAACATATAATTATTTTTAATTTCTAAAAATGTCCTATTGAAACTTTGATTTGTCTTACATAAAATGTATATATTAATTTGTAGAGTATTGTCAACTTTTGTATATCGTCTATGAATATGCTGTATTTTACCATTAATTAAAATGTTATGTTATATTCTTTTATGCAGTTTTAGTGTAAAAATAAGAAGTTTGTCATAATATTCAAACATATACCAAAACTTAATTCTAGGTATTTCTATTTTGGGGAGGTTATGAAGTATTATTTATTCCATGAATTTTTAAAAACAGTTTTATTGATATACCATACAATTCATCCATTTAAAATATACAACTCAGAGATTTTTAATTTCCTTTTTTTAAAAATTTTATTTATTTATTCATGACAGAGAGAGGCAGAGACACAGGTGGAGGGAGAAGCAGGCTCCATATTCACAGGATTGTTCATCTATTATAATTATCTAATTTTATAACATTTACATAACCCCCAAGAGAAACTTCAAACCCAGTAGCATTCACTCCCTATTATCCTCAACTCCCATAGTCTTAGGCAATTATTAATCTACTTTCTCTGACTGTAGATTTGCCTATTCTGAACACTTTATATAAATGAATTATATAAGTTGTCTTCAAGGTTCATCCCTATTATAGCATGCATCAGTACTTCATTCCTTTATATAGCTGGAAAGTAATCTATTATATGGCTATACCACCTATTATTTATACATTCGTTAGTTGATAGGCATCTGGGTTTTTTGGCTTTATGGCTATTACATAATGCTACAATGAACATTCACTAAGTAGTTTTTGTGTAGGTGTTTGCTTTTAATTCTCTTGGGTATATACCTAGGATGAAATTGTTAGGTTATATGGTAGCTCTATATTCGACTTTTTGAGGAAATGTAAGACTGTTTTTCAGAGTGACCACACCATTTTAAATTATTGCCAACAATATATAATTGTTCTGATTTCTCCACATCCTTGTCAACACTTGTTATCATCTGTTATTTTTATTATAGCCATCCTAGAGGGTGTGAAGTGGCATGCCATTGTGGTATCTTTCTTTAATACTCTATATTGCTTACATATTTCTTTTTAATGGCAACCCTCCTATATTTATAACTGCAAGCATTGTGATAGGAGTATGCGGGATATGGAAATAAATGCTGATCTCTAATTACATAGTGTAAAGTTTCATCTTTATGAAACTTTAAAGTGTGTTTTCAGAGATTGAGGATTATTTTCAGTAATCTCATTTTAAACGAGTTTTTCCTTCCACCTTATTTTCATTCCTTTCTTTAATTAATTTTATGCCCAGACCAGGGTCTAATATGTGCAGACCACATCTATATAACATTAAACATCCTTATAATAATTAACTTTGCCTTGCTTGCATTACCCCTGATTTGTGGAAAGAGACAAAGTAAGGGGTTTTTATGATGCAGATTATCCAAATATAGTAAATCCAAATATAGTACTTGAGTTGCTGAAATCAAGAGTTGGGTGCTTAGCCAACTGAACCACCCAGGTGCCCCTAACTTAACTCTAATTATTCAAATTCAAATAGTTATGTGTAGCTAATTTCTACTTATTGGACAGAGTAGGGCTGGAAAATTTAAAATAAATGTGACATACTTAAAAGTAGTAGAAACATGAACTTTTCTATTACATGTTTAAGAGTGAGTTATAAATTGGACTGAAAATGCATCTTCATATCATAGTAACTGGTAAAAAACATTAAGTATGTCATTCTCCACTGCCTCTGGAGTGAAATTCAAAATCTTTAGATGAATATACAAGGCTTTCCAAAACTTCCTCCTAGTTCACTGCACTAACCGTAAGCCCAACAATATTATACAAACCTCTTGTTGATGAAGCCAATTCCAACTATTTGCTGTTTCCAAAGAAATAAGGAAACTGAACTTCAGAAATATTATCCCATTTTCTCTGGTGATAGGTGTTCAGATCTAGGCAGTGTGACTCTGGAGCTCTTATTATTATCACTGTACCAGTTTCTTCATCTTCAAAATAAACATAAGAATAATGCCTACTTCCTAAGTTTTCTTGAAGATTAAATATTTATATGAAGAGCTTGACTTTTACCTGGTACAGAATAGTGCTCAGTGAAGATTAGCTATTATTGTTCATCCTACACTGGCAGTGTGACTTGCAATATTATTAATTTCAATATTACAAGTCAGAATGAAACAAAGGAAACAATTTTTCTTTTTTTAAGATCAATAATTTTTGCTTTTGACCTCTATTATCTTGAATAGTATTATGACATTTACAGAGATCTCAAATAAAAATAAATTTATGAATTAGCTTTATATCACTGTGGAAAAGTTCTGCCACCCAAAGCCATGTGACTGGTAAAGAAAGAAAATGGCTTAGCAAAGTGCTCTGTCACTGAAATAATGCATTTCAAAAAATATATATGTCCATAAACCAAAAAAACAGAATAAATGAAGAAAAGTCAGTAACTGAAAGATGTAGTGAACTATAAACAAAAGGAATTTTCAAACAAGATCATTCTTCATTCCTTTTTATCATGGAAAAAACAAAATATTGAAAGGAGACAAATGCAAGAAGCCAGACAAGTAAGGTTATTCAGCTTGTATCTTTATCATAGATACAATAGACTAACTATGCTCTTGAGTATGCATAGTAAAGTTATTATTTGCTTTTAGAAAATATGTGACTCTAACCATAAGAAACTACAACATAAATATAGGCTTTACCATGAAATATAATTTAAGAATGCTGTCATCAGTTTGGATATATATCACTAAAATTTCTCCCACATAAAAGAAGAGATTTAAGAAAATATGTAGTTTTCATTGAGAGTTTTTTTGCTAATGATAACTATTCAGAAGGGAAAAATAGTTATAAAAAGTGAAAATACAATAAGAGAACATGCACATCAATAGTTTCCAATATCCATTAATTATTTTGAATGTTCCATACTTGTCTTAGAAAATTGAGGCAATGCTTATGAGATTGCTATAAATATTGTTTTAATGGTGTAATATAGAATCTAAAAACAAGATGTCCAGTAGATAAAATCTGTAAAATAAATAAATCAATCTATAAAATAAATAAATAAAACTCTAAAAACAAGATGCCCCGCATGCATGTCATGATTTATTTCCTTTGAGGTTTTTTACTTCTTTACCAATCAGTATAAGGAATTTTATTGCTCCCAGATTGCAAGAAAAAATAAACCAAGCATATTGCTAAGGTTTTCAGAACTAGACATAGAATACAAAGAACTCATTTTAATCAAAGTTAAACAAATGGATGAAATTCCTTATGTTAATTTTAGTTTCATATTTTTTCTAGATATTATAATATACTATTGTATTTTGTGGATTTGACTGCAGTAGATTCTTGAGTAGATAATATCAGGGGAGTTATTTTATACTCATTTTATTTTGTGAAATTTTATTACTAAGGGGTTGGATTAAATCAAAAGTATATTTCATGTAATATCGTCTTTCTTGAACTTTTGCTTATAATTTTTTAGAATAGAAGCACTGTCTATCGTTAGCTTAATAGTACAGAATTGTAAGGCAAAAGGAATGAAAAGAATTCTTCTTTGAGAGAATTTTGATTTCTATATATTATTTAAAAGCCTGAAGCTATCCAACATTTTCTTTATGACCTTATTTCCTTTTTTGCAATCTTTCCCCAAGTCTTCCATAAGGCCTCTTAAGATAAATCAAAGGATAATCTAAAGTTAATCAGTCAGTGCCTTTTACCTTTGGACTACTATAACTGTAAATATAAGAAATTTACTACAATGATGCATTTTGGTCAGGTCAAAAAGGTAACATGGTTGGATGTGTTTATTTTTCTTTGCAGTTGTGATTTGTTGAATGTTTTTTCTTTATGCTCTCTGCTTCTATCACATTATATCAGTTGAGAGGATTCAGGATTTTCAGTACTGAAGGTCAGACAGTACTAAGCACTAAAAGTCTTTAACCCAACAGGGAAAGGAGAAACGTCCAAGCATAGTTCAGACATTTGTGACCTCAATTTAGACCTTTATTTTTATGTTAAATCCAAATGTGTTGAATCTAAAATCAAAATAATATACTTACTACTCTGGATTAAAATAGGTTGCACTGAACCTGAGTTGCAGTAGATTTTAATATGCGTGTCATATCAGCCTACCTTTTGCTAATAGGTAAGCTTCTATTTGCCTTTACCACTAGAACCAATAAACATTACCATTATAGGAAATATAGTCCTAATACAAGACAACCTGCTTTTCGTGCTTATCATAAAAAATGTGTAATATGAGCATACTGTATACACAATCAACTCTTCCATTCTATGGGAAAAAAGAGAAGAAAGATGATAATTCGGTTCACAGAAGTTTTTGTGGTATAAAAGGACTCAAAGTAATGAGATATTATAATTCAGGGCACAATAGTAGCCCAACTGTTTGAAATTTTGTATTATACTATATTAAATTTTTAGTTACCTGCAGTTTCTTTGGATTTCTCTACGATTCAGAGTTAGCATTCACAAGGAAACACCCAAAAATACAAATTAAAAAAAATTAAGAACTGCAACAGTACAAGTTGATTTCCCAAGGATGCAAAGAGAATAATTTTCTACGATGAGGAATACCTTTATACATTCTATCAAAAATTAGGCATAGTGTTACACATTCATGATACATCTTGTAGCTCCTTAAGTACAAAGAGTGGGTTAGAACAGAAGTGTAAATCATGTCCTTGTTTTTGGATTGCTTTATCTAATTCTTTATACATATATTAGTCTCATTGTAAAATAGAGATGTGATTTTCCTTTCACAAGGCTAACTAAATCTTCACATTATGCAAATACACATCTGTTCAAAACACAAAGCTAAAGAAACAATCCACATTTACTACAAAACAAAAAGGATTTCAAGGATATTGGAGTATAATTTTGTTTTTGCTTTGTTTTAGCTGCATCAAGGTCTAATGTTGATGTATTTTACTACTGTTCTCCAAACAATAAAAAAATTTCCTTTATAGTGTATTGACCATAATATAAACAAAATACTTAAAGATAGTTATTTTAAACAAACAAGCCTCAAAGGCAGACTAATTAAATATATTTTACATGTTAGTAACCTATAAAAAAAAGGAAAGCTAACATAAGAAAGAGCTTCAGCACACACCTAGTCACCAAATGCTTTGTTCAGTTAATACTGTCATTAACAGTAGGTTCAATTATAAATGCTGCTCATTAATAGGGTTATTTAAAATGAAGCCCCTATAATATTCCCTCTCAAGGTTTTTTTTGCTTTGACAAATGTTTAAACCCTCTTTTCCACTGTCTCCTTGTGTCATTAGAAATATTGATTTTTAATTTGAATTTTCTGTTCTTTTCATTTAAGTAATTTAGTGTAGTAACAGGCACCTAAATAATCAAACAACATGCATTTTTAGTGCCTTCTATTGAAAGGCGTTATATTCAACAAAGACAAGTTGGATCATTTTATTGAGTCTGAACAAAGAAAAGGAAAATACATGGAGACTGAAATTCACTTGGAAAATGAGTAAGAAGAGAGCTTTAGAGTAAATGATCATATTCCCTTTGGGGATACCATTTAATGAAGAAATATTGGACTTTCTTTTCAAAAGATAGCCCTTTTATTTAAGGCATTAATTTTGTTTCCGAGATCAGTTAAGAAGGCAGTTATATGGACCTAATCAATTGTATTCTCTATCCTTCATTAAATAAGTATTTATCAAACACTGCAATGTGCTAATCCTTAATTTCATCTTTTAAATTTTAACACAATTATTCAATATGGTATGAAATACTGTTGGTGTAAAACTATTTTCAGATAAAGCTACTTTAAAAGCTTGATTCTCTGAAAATATGGAAGAAATTACTATGCTTTTTGATTTTTCAAAGAGGTCAGAAACCTCAACAGAAGCAGGCTGTTTCCACCAGATGCCTAAGAAAAGATTTTTAATTACTAAATTCTACTAAATATTCATGATCCAACTTTAAGAAGAGGTAATACAAAAAACAATCCAGGCTTGTAAAATATTAGAAATTGATTATCACATAGACTACTTACCAAATATACATATTGTACTTATTCTCTCTCTTTGTATTAACACTTCTACATTAAGCAAGATGCACCAACATCTAAACTTATAGTTACGTAAACCCAGACCAACTTCCTACACTCTGCAAGAAATAACTTTAAATATTCCTCACAGTGTTATTTAACTTTAACACTTTTAGTGCAAGAGAGCATATTCTGTATTAGTTTGGTTACAATTTGTTTGAATTCTTCATTCTAGAGAGCATCACATCATATGTGTTATATAATTTAGTAGCTTTAAGTAAAATAAGGTCTGATCTTTTTTGAGAAACACTAAATATTTTTGAAACATTTTTATTAAAGGTATTTATATATACAGCAACATCCTCTTTCATTTGGAAAGATAACATCTCTATTTTACACACAGGCACATATACAGATGCACACACACGCACACACACACAAATTCCAGTAAACAAATATTTGAATATAGATATGGGGATTTAATGAGAATATTATATTTCACATACCTCTGGGTTAAGACTTACTACACCTACAGCTCTGATACTTATAAGCCATGCATATATCTACGATATTAAATCAGCCTTCTCTGAAGACAGCAATTTACCAGCAATAGTGACAGAAGCCAAGACTGTCCAGCTTTCTTATCCCCTGTTTGAACCACTAGGGGGCATGTCTGTCCATAAATCTAATGATCAACAATTGACATTGGAAGCCAAGTAAGTACAAATTTAATTTCAATGGGTTGGGAATTTCTATTTTGTAACTGATTCAGGAGTTTAGTCTAATGTATTTCAGGTGCTTCCTGGGTAAAATATTAGGTCAGGCAGATTTCTATACACAGAAAAAAATCAGGGTAAATGAAAAAATAATTTTCATTTTACAGGTTTCTCAGTAGTAGTAGCTCAGAAGAGACACATATTTTACCTAGTATTGCAAGAGTTTTCATAGTAGAATATTACATGAATTTTCTTTATTGTATCTTGACAAAATGTGTGTATATTTTACAGTCTTTTTTATTTTATAGTTTTTTAAGACTAATTCTATTTGATTTTCCTCTAGAGGGTTTGAATTGGAAAGAATAATGATGAATATAAACCATTTAACATTGTTTTGGGACTTATATTTAAAAATGGAATTAGGGATCCCTGGGTGGCGCAGCGGTTTGGCGCCTGCCTTTGGCTCAGGGCGCGATCCTGGAGACCCGGGATCGAATCCCACATCGGGCTCCCGGTGCATGGAGCCTGCTTCTCCCTCTGCCTGTGTCTCTGCCTCTCTCTCTCTCTGTGACTCTCATAAATAAATAAAAATTAAAAAAAAAATAAATTAAAAAAAAATGGAATTAGCAAGATCAAGGTTGATACACCTTCCAAATACAGCAATAACAACCAACAACAAAAGAACAACATTGAATCAAAATTACACTATCCACTTGCTTGATTTTTTCATTATCATTTTCTTTTTTAAAATTTTTTTATTATCATTTTCTAATAATTTATAATCACTGCATTTTCCCTGATGATTTTCTTAGCCAAATAATTTTAATCATCTCATTTCTTCCCTCATTTTATTAGTGTGTATATTTAGAAAACAATGATATCAATTCCTTGTACTTTAGGTGCCTACAGATTTTTGGATAAAAGCTGAAGAGTCCTCAAAAAATATGGACTAGGAATGTGAGGCTGAAAAGTAGTGAAATAAGAGAAATAGTAGTTAAAACTGCAGAAGTTGCATTTTATTTTAATGAATATGTGCATGAAATTGTACTTCCAATTTGAGATTATTTTGTCTGTCAATTTGCTATCAACGGTTTCTATGGTTTCTACATGATTTCAGATTCAATCACTTTTGTACCAATGACTTAGAAAATCCTTGAAGTTGGGGATGGAATCTATTGTGGTTGGTCTGGGAAGGGAAGAACTAATGTTTGTTGAGCATCAATCATGTTTTAAGCATTTTACAAATATCTCATTTAACTTTCACAACTCCCAGAAGTGGGAAATAATGCTATCCCTAATTTACAGATGAGAAACTGTGCCTAAGAGAAATTAGGTCTTTTGTATAAATCATAAATGTAGAAAGTGAAAGATCTAGGATTTCTTTTCATTTAGTTCAAAATATTTAAAAATTCCTCTTGAAATTTCTTTTTTAATTCATGTTTTAGATTTATGTTGTTTAATCACCAATTATTTTGGGACTTTTCAACTACCTGTTACTGACTTTTAGTTTAATTCCATGGTAATTTGAGAGCTGATATTGTTTAACTTCTATACTTTAAAATTTGTTAAGGTGTGCTTTTGATGTTAAGTATGTACATATTAAGGATTATTATGTCTTTTTTGAGAATTGACCCCATTGATCATTATGTAATGCCCTACTCTGTCCTTGATAACTTTCCTTGCTCTGAAGTCTGCTCTAAAGTTAATATTTCTACTCCCACTTTTATTGATTAGTGTTAGCATTTTTTGTTTTATTTTTTAAAAGATTTTATTTATTTATTCATGTGAATACACAGAGAGGAGACAGAGAGAGAGAGAGAGGCAGAGACACAGGCAGAGGGAGAAGCAAGCTCCCCGCAGGGAGCCTGACATGAGACTCGATCCCGGGTCTCCAGGATCACACCCTAGGCCGAAGGCAGCGCTAAACCGCTGGGCCACTGGGGCTGCCCAGTGTTAGCGTTTTGTATCTTTCTCCATGCATTTAATTTCATATGTAGCTTTACACTTAAAGTGGGTTTCTTGTAGACAGCATTCACTTGGGTCTTGTTTTTTTTTTTTGTCCTTCTGTTTTTTTTTAAATTTCTAATTTCAGTCCATTGTGATATAGAGTCAAAGGATTTAACATTTTTTATTTGTTGCAACATGTTTTTTCCCCCTAACATTTATTTGTCATTTAGAATTGTCCATATACCCTTCAGGAGAATGTATATTATGCTGTTGTTGTGTGGAGTGTTCTATTTATGTCTGTTAGTTCTAATTGGTTTGTAGTGTTCAATTCCTCTACTTTCTTATGGATTTGCTGTCAAGATTTTCTATCTGTTGGGTGCCTGGGTGGCTCAGTTTGATAAGCATCTGCCTTCACCTCAGGTCATGATCCCAGGATCCTGGGATCAGGGGATTGAGTCCCACAATGGGCTCCCTGCTCAGCAAGGAACCTGCTTCTCCCTCTTCTCCCTGCTTCCTCCCTGTTTGTGCTCTTTCTCTCTTTCTCAGATAAATAAATAAAATCTTTTAAAAAAAGATTTTTTATATGTTATTGAAAATGGGGTTATAAAATCTCCAGCTATTTTTGCAGAACTACTTTAATTCTATCAATGTTTGCCTTATGTATTTTGGGAAACTGTCTTGTTTGATGTATATGTGTTGTAGTCATTAAACCACAATGAATTGACATTTTTATCAATATGCTATATCACTCTTTTTCTCTTATAGTAATTTTTTTACTTAGTCTATTTTTTTATCATAGCCACTCAAACTGTTGTGGTGCCTACTGGCATGGAACATCTTTTCCCATCCTTTCACTTTCAAACTATTTGTATCTTTGGATTCAAAATGACTCTCTTATGGAAAACATGTAGGTTGACTCTATTTTTATAACCCATTCTTCCTTTTGTGCATATTTTCAATATGTTTCCTTATGTGTATTATAAAGATTACATTTAACATCCCCAATTTGTGAAACATACATCACTCTAGTTTGAATTGATCTGAGTTTAGCTGCAATTGCATTAAGACCATATTCCTTTACAGCTCCATTCCTTCTTTGTTAGGTTGTTATTGGATCAATTTAAATTTTATTCATTGTTTGACCATTAACATAGATTTATACTTATCTGTATCTATATTTTAAACCATATAGGAAATTAGAAATAGGAGTTGTGAACTAAAAACACAATAATACTGGGTTTTATATTTACCTATGCAGTGATCGTTACCACTGTTTTTTATTTCTTCGTGTTGTTTTGAATTAGTCTAGTGTCTCGGTCTTTCACCGCATCTGTATGTTTGGGGTAAATCCTCAGCAGTGCAATTGCTGGCTCGTAGGGCAGGTCTATTTTTAACTCTTTGAGGAACCTCCACACAATTCTCCAGAGTGATTGCACCAGTTCACATTTCCACCAACAGTGCAAGAGGGTTCCTCTTTCTCCACATCCTCTCCAACATTTCTTGTTTCCTGTCTTGTTAATTTTTACCATTCTTATTAGTGTGAGGTGGTAACTCATTGTGGTTTTGATTTGTATTTCTCTGATGGCAAGTGAGGTGGAGCATTTTCTCATGTGTTTGTTGGCCATGTTTATGTCTTCTTTGGTGAAATTTCTGTTCATGATTGGATTGCTTGTTTCTTTGCTGTTGAATTTAATAAATTCTTTATAGATCTTGGATACTAGCCCTTTATCTGATAGGTCATTTGCAAATATCTTCTCCCATTCTGTAGGTTGCCTTTAGTTTTGTTGACTGTTTCTTCTGCTGTGCAGAAGCTTTTTATCTTGATGAAGTCCCAATAATTCATTTTTGCTTTTGTTTCCCTTGCCTTCATAGATATATCTTGCAAGAAGTCGCTGTGGCCAAGTTCAAAAAGGGTGTTGCCTGTGTTCTCCTCTAGGATTTTAATGGATTCTTCTCTCACACTTAGATCTTTCATCCATTTTGAGTTTATCTTTGTGTATGGTGTAAGAGAATGGTCTAGTTTCATTCTTCTGCACCTGGCTGTCCAATTTTCCAAGCACCATTTATTGAAGAGAACTTTTTCCAGTGCACCCCAGTATTTTTAGCAGCAATGTACACAATAGCCAAACTGTGGAAGGAGCTTCAGTGTCTATCGAAAGATGAATGGATAAAGAAGATGTGGTTCATGTATACAATGGGATATTACTCAGCCATTAGAAATGACAAATACCCACCATTTGCTTCAACGTGGATAGAACTGGAGGGTATTTTGCTGAGTGCAGTAAGTCAATAGGAGAAGGACAAACATTATATGGTCTCATTCATTTGGAGAATATAAAAAATAGGGAAAGGGAATAAAGGGGAAAGGAGAGAAAATGAGTGGGAAATATCAGTGAGGATGACAGAACAAGAGAGACTCGTAACTCTGGGAAATGAACAAGTGGTAGTGGAAGGGGAGTTGGGTGGGGGGATGGGGTGACTGGGTGATAGTCACTGAGGGGGGCACTTGATGGGATGAGCACTGGGTGTTATGCTATTTGTTGGTAAATCAAACTCCAATAAAAAATATACAGAAAAAGAAGAATTACTGTCTAGTGCTTTTTTATTTCAGCCTGATAGATTCACTTAGTATTTCCTGTAAGGTAAGTTTACTAGTGATAAATTCTCTTCAGCTTTTCTTCATCTGGGAATGTATTAATGTATTTATTTTTGAAGGAATTTTTGCCAGATATAGTATTTTGGATGTTTTTTTCTTTTAACAGTTTTTTTCTTTTAACAGGTTTTTTTTAATTGACAAGATTTTTTTCTTTTAATACTTTTAAAGTGTCATCCCATTACTTTTTGTCCTCCATAAATTATGTTGATATATTTGATGCTAATTTTGAGGATCCCTTGTACATGACAAGTCACTGGATAATTTTAAGTCACTGAATAATAATATTAGTTCACATCTTAAAGTTCACTGAATCTTTCTTTCACCTGCTCAAATCTGCAATTGAATGCTTTGAATGAGATTTTATTACAGTTTTTGCATTTTTCATCTCCAAAATTTCATTTGTTTCCTTTTTTTGTAATTTATATCTCTTTATTGATATTCTCTACCTGTTATGCATTGTTCTCCTGATTTCTTTCAATTCTTTGATCGTGTTTTCTATTAGCTATTTGAATATATTTCAACAGGTAATTTAAAGTCCTCTTCTATTATGTCCAATATGTTTGCCTCCTCAGAGACAGTTGTTCATGAGTTTTCTTTGAATGGACCATACTTTGTTGTTTCTTCTCATGCTTTGAATCTTTTGTTGAAAACCAACATTTTGAATATTATAACATTTTAACTGTGAAATAAGATTCTTTTGCTTCTTCGATCTAATTTTGCTGCTGTAGCTGTTTTTTAGTGACATTTTAAAAGATTTTCATGTTTGTATTGTCTTTTGTGATCTCTGAAGTCTCTGTTCCTTCACTTTTAGTTCACTTTGTGTTTTTACAAATATTTACTTAATTACCAGCAGCCAAATAAAGGGGGCAGAGGAAAAATAATTAAAAAGAAAATAATTCTCCTTGTTTTTCCAGATTGACTCGGTGTCGGAGCTTTCTTTCAGTACCTAGCTAGGTTATTTATAATTTTATCTTAGCTCTCACTTCCTGTTTGTGCTGAGCCCAAAGTCAGCGTTAAAATCTTAGGATCTTCTCAGGTCCTTTTTGAACATGCATTTTGCCCTGGGCAATGAGCAAATGGCTTTGTAAATTCCTTGGTATATTTGGTACAATTTTAGTGCTGTAATTCTCCAAAGAGTCTCTCTCCCTAATCTTTATTCCCTGACTTTCTGTGTATTTATTGTTTGTCTCAGCAGTAATCTTTTGCCTCAGGTGGAAGTGGGCTATTCATTTGTCTTTTGCTGTTTTTGAGGAATGCCTTCTGGGTGCTGACATTTCTGTCCTGAGAAAGTTCATAGTTAAGCAAAATAAATAAAATATTTCAGGCATCCCTCAGACAAGTTGGATAAGACAAACACAAAAATTTGCAAATAAAATATGCTCTGCTACTTCTGGAACCAGGGACTGGGGTCCCATTTTGGGAATTTTTGCAGTCATCTTAAGACTATTCCTATGCTGGGGAGGAGGCTGGGTAAAAGGAGATAAACTATCACAACATTTTCCTAGTATTTTAAAGTAGATTTTTCTTGATTCAATATTTTCTTTGATTGCTTTCCAGAGTTCTGAAAAAGTTGATTTTGACTGTTCTGCTTGATTTCCGAATGTTTCTATGGAGAGACAGAATCTTGGAGCTACCTACTCTGCCATTTTTGGTGACACTACTCTGAATGTTTTCATGTCTTTATTTTTCAACTGTTTGATTATGATGGGGCCTGCATAGCTTTGTTTGGGTGTATTCTATTTGAAGTTCACTCAACTTTTCAACTCTCTAGGTTTGTTTATTTATTTATTTATTTATTTATTTATTTATTTATAAAACTGGAAAGTTTTCTGCTATGGTTTCTTTACATACTCGTTCAGCCCCACCATTTATCCTCTCATTCTGGTAAAATGTTGGATATTTTGTTATTTTTATACAGATCACTGAAATTTTGCTCATTTTTCTCCAGTTTAATTTTTCTGTGCTGTTCAGGTGGAATAAATTGTATTGACCCATCTTAAAGTTTACTGATTCTATTCTCTGTCATCTCCGGTAACTTTGAGTAGAATTTCTTATTTTGGTCATTGCATTTTTTAGTTCTATAATTTCAATTTGGATATTGTTTTTACAACTTCTATTTCTTTTTTAAAGAAGATTTATTTATTTATTTATTTATTTATTTATTTATTTATTTATGAGAGAAACAGAAAGAGAGAGGTAGAGACACAGGCAGAGGGAAAAGCAGGCTCCATGCAGGGAACCTGATGAGGGACTCAATCCTGGTACTCCAGGATCAGGCCCTGAGCTGAAGACAGATGCACTTAACCACTGAGCCACCCAGGTGTCCTGACAACTTCTATTTCTTTGGTGATCTCTATTTTTCTTTTCTTTTTTTTTTAAGACTTTATTTATTTATTTATTCATGACAGACACAGAGAGAGAGAGAGAGAGGCAGAGACACAGGCAGAGGAAGAAGCAGGCTCCATGCAGGGAGCCCGATGTGGGACTCAATCCGGGGTCTCCAGGATCATACCCCAGGCCAAAGGCAGCGCCAAACCACTGAGCCATTGGGGTTGCCCTGATATCTATTTTTCATTTGTAGTTGATTGTTGAAGCATTTTTCTGGCTGCTGCTTTAAAGTGCTTTTCACATAATTTTAAACTGTTTTTCATCTTAGTGTTGTCATAAGTTTATTATTTTTCCTCATTCAAATTGTGAGTTTCACTAATTCAAAGGGATACATGCACCCCAATGTTCATTACAGTATTATTTATGATAACTATATGATGGGAACAGCCTGTGTCCATCAAGAGATGAATGAATAAAGAAGATGTGAAATATAAACACACATGTGTATATGTGTATATACATACACACACACATTCATACACACAATGGAATATATGCCATAAAAATGAAACCTTGCTGTTTGCAACAACGTGGATAGAGCTAGAGTATAATGCTAAGTAAAATCAGTTTGTCAGAGAAAGATAAATACCACATGATCTTACTCATATGTGAAATTTAAGAAACCGAACAAATAGATAAAAAGAGAGACAAAGCAAACCAAGAGCCTAACTCTTAACTATAGAGAAGGAATGATGGTTACCAAAGGATAGGTATTGGGGGATGGGGATTAAAGAATACAATGATCATGATGGAAAAAAATAAAATGATAAACAAATCATTCGAAAACAATACAAATAAACATATAATCAACTGCTAAATTGTGGGTTTCTTGGTTGTTGGTGTAATGAGTGATTTTTAATTGTATCTTGGACATATGGGTTTTTTTACTAGATTTTTAAATTCTATTTAAAATTTCCATTTCAGTAGGCACTGCCACTGTTTAGGTTTAGCATGTTGATTCTGGTCTACTTTTGTGGACTTTAGTTCTAATAATTTAGTTTTCTGAATTTTTGCAATGCTATTCTAGTCTGCTTCATCCATGCCATGCAACTGGGACTCCCACTGTAATAGGTGTTTCCTTGTGCCTGTCTGTACTCTGCTATTTTACCTATCATAAGGATAAATAAAAACTTATTTTCCATGTTACCAAATGGAAAGAAAATGTTTTCCTTTTTATTTTCCTTAGTTTTCCTATGAGAAACCTAGCAGTTGTGAATTCTTTTCCTAAGCTAAGCTTTTGATATGAATATATATCTTTTTATTTTTTTTATTTTTTAAAAGATTTTATTTATTGATTGATTCATGAAAGACACACACAGAGAGAGGCAGAGACAGGCAGAGGGAGAAGCAAGCTCCCTACAGGGAGTCTGATGTGGGACTGGATCTCAGAACCCCAGGATCACAACCTGAGCCAAAAGCAGATGTTCAACCACTGAGCCACCCAGGTGCCCCACATGTATATCTTTTTAGAGGCTTAATAATCTTCATGCCAGGTTTACAGCTAAGGAATGTTTTCAAGTGTCTGAGAATCACTCTTTTCAAATGTAAACATTTACAAAGATAGCACCTCTAGCTCCTTGACACATTGAGAGTTTAAGCTGGGCACCTTGCTCTGAGCTGTAACCATCTGCTTTTCATAGAGATAAGAAGTTTTAATATACCTTTGGAGAAATGCAATTAACTAAAACAAATGGCTACCTTAATTCCTAAGTAAACTTAGGATGAACTTTATTAAATAATTTGTAGCAAATGATGGTTTTAAGTTCTATTAGAGAGGACTTGAGAACTTATGTACATAATGGGTTGTGACTGGTTGTATAAACAGGGTGGAATTTCTTTGACTTACCTATGAGGCACTGTAATCTGGATATGCTTATTTAAAAATAAATTTTATTTATGTCTTTTCTACATTTTGAGAAAATTCTCTGGGTTGGCAGAATTGTTATTTCTCTAAAACTGCACACCCATGACCTGGCTCTGATTCTATGAATATTGAAATAAGACACAGTTGCCAGAATCTAACCAGGGAAAGTGCACTTCATCTCCAGGTGTTTAATTAGTTGGCATTCCAAGTACATTAAATCCTCCTGAGTGATCTCCTCCCTGAGCTACAGTGTACCAAATTCCATTTACTGTGTTATCCTGGACATCTGCCACTGTGAAATGGAAATACCCTGTAACAGCAAAAATAACAACCCAATAAATAAATGCACATCTGAAAGAAGGAAAATATAAAACAAAAATGCTTTAAGTTAGAGGAAATATGTTTTTGTACTCTTACACTAGATCAAATTAACAAAATCTGCTTTAATTTTCTAATTTTGTTTTATTTGTTCAACATTAAACTTATTTTAGTGTACTCTCAATAGTACTTTCAACTTTTGGCTCCTCAGTCATAATTAAAAACAGATGATACTTGGGAACATGTGACCTCCTATAAGAATTGGAGTTTGGGTAAAATTTCTCATAGGTTTTGTATTATGCAACTGGATACTCATGCTGTGTTCTACACTAGAGCTCCAGGAAAAATCACTTTGAATTTTTCATATGGAAATTCCTGGAAAATAAGTTGTTATTTAAAATTTAGATTTTTCAAATTAAGAAAACCTACAATTTGTTTTAACAATTTTTTTGGAAAAATATCCTTTTTACTTTAGTAATGATTAGAGATGAGATATACTCACAATCTTTCCCCTTTATTAAAAAAACTGGAATGTTAAAAAATGAAGCATTTAAAATTAATTTAAAATTTTACTAGCATCATTCAAATTTTTTTTGCCAGTCACTTTCATGTTATAAAATCTGAATTTTAAATAATGGAGTACTGAAGAAAATTCCAGTTTATGAAAAATTGATACAAATGGATTTTATTATAAGAATGAGACCAATGCTCAGAGCAGATGCTGTAATGCATTCTAATGGCAAATGTCAATTTCCAGGGTCTCTTTGGTGGCCATAAATTCAGTACTCACTCAAGTTGAACTACTTGTAACTTGCAAATACATAATACGGAATTTAGGATTATGGTGAGCACTAGGAGGCACTTCAAGACTATGTAGTGCCTTATAAATCATAAAAAGTTTATATTTAGTCTAGTTGTAGAATTAAGTATCTTTAAATACTTTATAATTTTATTAATCATATAGTCTTCTAGAAAAGTGAAAGAATGTATATAAATGCCACGATTTCCTCTGATATACCTGTAAAATTGATGTGAAAAATGTTGTATGTATTCCATTGGGTTGAAAAAAAAATAGAAACTTATTTCTAATCCTGGCAAAAATTGATACAATTTTCTTTTTCTGATGATTGAGTTCATTTATTTTCTGGGGTCTAGATAGTCACTTCTCCCAGCTCCTAAAGTAACTCAGGTTCCTACCCTGGCCTCCTCCATTGCTGATGCTCATGGTATTTCAGTGGTCATCAAAGACCACACCCTGAAGCCTGATTTGCCTCAGAATTTTTTAGGTAGTGGGTTGAGCCCCTAACATTCCCCTCCCACCTTTCTTTAAAGTCTAAAATGAGAGTCTATGTATCAAGAATGTTTCTAATTGACCATACCCAAATGTGCCTTTGAGTTGCTTGGTCTCTCACCTTGAGAGAAAAACTATAACATGTTGAATCATTGTTATGTGCCAACAATCTATGAATGCTACAGGAAATATGCTTTGATAGCAATAAATAGCAGATTTGATGTTGGAGAAAATTGAATCAGTGATGCAAAGGACAAAAATTAAAACCAATATGAGAATACATTGTCAAAGAAAAAAGGAAGGAAAAGGAGAAAAAGATAATGGACACAGAAGACAGATTATAAAGGTCCAATTGGCATATAATAGTTTTTACTGAATAAAAGAGAAAAAATTGATAAAACCAAATAATCAGAGAAATAAAATTGCTATTGAATATTAAGATATACATGAGGCAAGTGAAATTAATGACAAGAATGTATACTAGTAAAGTGTTTTCAGTATAATTTAGAAGAGTAGCTCAGTAATGGCCACAAAACAGCCTAGTGAAGAAGAGAAATAAAACCTGTTGTAAAGGGTAGATAATAGGAAGATAGTACAAAGTTGCAAGTGAACTATGTGGACAGAGATCTTAAAGATGCAACTTTAATCAGAGACCAAGTGTGCATGGGGAGGAGTGAAAGAGTATATACTGAATCCAGCTTGGCCAAATATGGGGAATAGATGAACAGGTAAGAAAATACATAACGCAGAAAGATCATAGTCTCAGGACTAAGAGACTTAGATTTTAAATACTGTCACTTTCACTTGCCACCAGTAATACCTTGGATATTTACATGATTTTCTAGACTTCAGCCTAGCCCTCTAGAGTATATATATATATATATATATATATATATATATAGAGAGAGAGAGAGAGAGAGAGAGAGAGAGAGAGAGCATTTTCAAAGAGGGCATCCAGCATTCTACTTGTGGATAACTGCTTCTGAAGAGAACAGAGATTCTTACTGCCAAGGAATTGTGTTTGTGTGTCTTAACTTGCCTGGGGGTTTCCTTATAAGACTCATGCAAGACAGTTGCTTTTATTTCACTTAGCTTAAAACTCTCTCAGGGCAGAAGAGCAGAAATGCAGCTAAGGAGAGATCATTCCTTGAAACATTGAATGGCAAATGAATGATCTGCTACCATATGGGGCACAAGATTATAGTAGGGGCAAACAATTGACATGATGAAACACTAGTAGAAATACCGGGGAGTTATTTTCAGGAATAAACTCTGTGAATTATTTTCCTGCTATAACAGGAAACCTAGCAAGTCAAGTGAATGCTGAGAGCAGGAATGGTAAAAAAACCTGAGGTAACCTCAGGCTTTCACCTGTGGCTGGGTTTTTAGGCTCAGAGAAACCTGAAAATGAGGGTTAAGGTAAAGTTGTAAATGGAATGGCTAAGCCGTGAAAGAGTGTCCCAAAACAGAGGCATTTTGTAAAAACTGGAAAGTATTTCTTTTCTGTCTCTCTACTTTAAATATTTTTTTTGTTAAGCACCTAGCTGACCACAAGCTAAAGGAACCAAAGCTTCATAGACCAAACACAACAAAAATATATTTATAAAACATTATTTTAAAAGTCATTAAACAAACAAAAATTTACAACCCACAGCAAGCAAAACAAACCTTGAGAAAAGGAAAAATCCTGATTACCAAACTTACCAAATTATGATATTCAAAACACCAGTATTCAACAAAAATGATGAGGCATGCAAAGAAACCAAAAAGTATATATAATTTAAAGGAAAATAAAATATTAACAAAAATTTTCTCTGTGGAGAGTAGGCATTTGATTTACCTGACAGACTTCAAATCAATTGTTCTAAATATGTTCAAATAGCTAAAGGGAAACCATAGACAAAGAAATAAAACCAGGAGAGTAGTGTTCTAATACATAGAATATATGAAGAAAGAGAGTTAAAACATTCAAAAAATAAAGTAGAAATTCTGGAGATTAAAAATATAATAAGGGAAATGAAAAAAAAATTACTAGAGTCCTTCAACAGCAGTTTTGAGCAATAGGAGAAAGATTTGAAGATCAGTAAATTGAAATCACCCTGTGTGATCAGCAGAAAATAATGAACAGAGTTCATGAGATATGTGGGACAATTATCAAGCATACCAATATGTGCATAATGAGAGTCTCAAAGGAGAGGAGAAAGAGAAAATGGAAGAAAGAATATATGAAGATTAATAGCCAATAAGTTCTAAAATTTGATAAAAGACATGAGTCTATGCATCCAAAAAGCTGAATGAATTCCAAGTATTATAAATGCAAAAAGAGGCACACAGAGGCATATTCATATCAAGCTTTGAAAGCCAATCAAAGAGAGAATCTTCAAAGAAGAAATAGAGAAGTCACATGTCAGACACAAGGGAGCCTCAATAGGATTGTCAGCTTATCTGTCATCAGAAATCATGAAGGCACAATCCTGGGAGAGGCTGAAACTGTAATAAAGTTAAAGTCTTGGTTTGCTGGGTGGACCTTAGAATAAGCGACTCCATTTTGCTCCTATAACAAAAGACATCAAGAAAAAGAGATAGCCAGGGCACATAAAAAGTAAAAACAAAACAAAACAAAATAATGAGTGAACCATCTAAAAATAAAGGTGATAAAATTCTGAACTAGAATGTTAGATTAGGATTTAAAGCTTTAATTCAAATTTCTTAACTCACCTTCTTAGCATAAGTTTCTGTAGCAATGGTAGTTAAGGACAAAATAAGAAGAGAAAAGAAGACTGGGCTTCTTTTAAAGGCATTTTTGAGGAAAGATGGTGAAGTAGTAGGATGACCCTATGCTTGCCTCATCTCTCAAGCAACTAGATAAATATTGAATCATTCAGAACACCCGAGAAATCTATATGAGGACTAATAGAACAAGCTGTTAGTTCTTAACAAGCTCTTCTCCAGAGGTAGAGAAGAGGACATATCATAGAGGTAGGAGGTGTGGAAATGTGATTTGGGAGAGGAAAGGATCACAAGTACTATGGAGTGGAAGGAGACTTGATTTCAGAGAGGAGTGAGAGACAGAGTGAGAGAGAAAGAGAGAGAGAGAGCACGCGAGAGTGAACATTGCACAAGGGATCACACCAGGAAAATTCTTCCCCAAATCCATTGACTGGCAAAATGAGAGGGGCTCATTATCATGAGTGTTTATATCAAAAATCTCAAAGACTGGAGTTTTAGAGCTCCCTGCTGTGGCTAGGGTAGGGCCTGGATTGAGCTGCACTGCACTACCATGAATACTGACCAGAGTGCTGCAAAGCTTTAGCTCTAATAGAAATAGGGTCAGGCCTCTTTTAACATGCAGACTAGAATCCACTAAGTTAAAACTTGCCATACTCTGGACAAGGTCCAAACAGTCTCCACTGCAGGCAAGGAGAAACTCTGCAGAGGACTCACCTGAGGAAAAGAACAGCCAAAACACAGCAGCAGAGTGCACACAGCATATGCCAGGCTCCAGACAGTCTATAAACTCTTCTTAATATAATCATTACTCTCAGGAGCAGGAAACACAATAGGCATTCCTAACACACAGACGGCAAAGGCATAGACAAAATGCAAAGATGGAGGAATTTATCCCAAAAGAAAGAAAAAGGAAAGGTCATGATGAGAGATCTAATCAAAACAGATATAAGTAATATGCCTGAACAGGAATTTAAAACAACATTTGTAAGGCTGCTAGCTGGACCTGAGAAAAGCATAGAAGACACCAGGGAGTCTCTTGCCACACAGATAAAAGAAATAGAAACAATTCAGGCTTAATAAAAAAAAACTATAACCAACATGCAAAACCAACTGGATGTAATGATCATAAGGATGAAAGAATCAGAAGAATGAATAAGTGGTATAAAATATTAAATTATGGAAATAAAGAAGTTGAAAAGAAGAGGGAAAGAAAAATATTGGATCATGAATAGGAGCTTAAGAAACTCAATGACTCCATAAAGTGTGATAACATTAATATCATAGAAGTCTCAGAAGAGAGGGAAAATGCAGCAGGTTTATCTGACCAAATTATAGCCAAAAAGCTCCCTTATCTGGGAAAGGAAACAAACATCCGAATCCAGGAGACACAGAGAACTCCCATCAAAATAAAAAAAGTAGGCCAAAATCAAAACCTATTGTAATAAAATTTGCAAAATACATAGATACGGAAAGAATCATAAAACCAGCAAGGAAAAAGAAATCCATAAGCCACAAGGGTAGACAAATTAGAGTACCAGCAGATCTTTCCACAGAAACTTAGCAGGCCAGAAGACAGTGGTGTGATATATTCAATGTGCTGAATGGGGAAAATTAAGAGCCAAGAATACTTTATCCACCAAGGTTGTCATTCAGAATAGAAGGAAATATAAAGAGTTTCTCAGACAAAAAACAAGGAGTTCATGACCACTAAACCAGCCCTGTAAATATTAAAGGGGATTCTTTGAATATGAAAGAAAGATCAAAAGTGATGAAGACTAGAAAGGAACAGAGAAAACCTCCAGAAACAATGATTTTATAGGTAATATGATGGCACTAAATTTATGTCTATTAATAATCACTCTGAATGTAACTGGACTAAATGCTCCAATCAGAAGACATAGGATATCAGAATGGATAAAACAAACAAACAAACAAAAAAAAACAAACAAACAAAAAACAAAGCCTTCCTATATGCTGCCTACAAGATACTCATTTTAGACATAAGGACATCTCAAGATTGATGTAGAACTACCTATCATGCTAATGAATGTTAAAAGAAAGCCAGTGAAGCCATACTTATGTCAGACAAACTAGACTTTATTTTTTTTTTCAAACTAGACTTCAAACCAAAGAGTATAACAAGAGATGATCAAGGGCACTATATCAAAATAAAGAGGTCTATCCAAATAGAAAATCTAACAATTGTAAATGTTTATGCCCCCAACTTGGGAGGATCCAAATTATAAATCAATTAATAACAAACATAAAGAAACTCATTGATGACAATGAAATAATAGCAGGGGACTTTAATACCCCACTGACAACAATGGACAGATCATCTAAGCAGAAAATCAACAAGGGAACAATGGCTTTGAATGGCACACTGGACCAGGTAGACTTAACAGATATATTCAGAACATTTCCTCCTAAAGCAGCAGAATGCACATTCTTGTCAAGTGAACATAGAACATTCTCTAGACTAGGTCACAGATACTGGGTCACAAATCAGGCCTCAAGCAGTACAGAAAGATTGAGATCATACCATGCATATTTTCAGACCACAACACTATGAAACTTGAAGTCAACCACAAGAAAAAATTTGGAAGGACCACAAATACATGGAGGTTAAACAACATCCTACTATAGAATGAATAGGTTAATCAGGAAATTGAAGGAAAAGAAATATATGGAAACAAATGGAAATGAAAATACAATAATCCAAAACCTTTGGGGTGCAGCAGAAGTGGTCATAAGAGGAAAGTGTATAGCAATACAGGCCTACTTCAGAAGCAGAAGAAACTGAGGCTTTCAATCCAACAGACTGTAAGAAACTGAAATCCGCCAACAACCACATGAGCTTGAAAACAGATCTTTCCCCAGTCTTGCTTTTGTTGAGACTGGAGCCCCAGTCAACACATTTATAGCAGCACTGAGAGACTCTAAATGTACTCCTAATGCATGAGAACTATGAGAGAATAAATGCATTTTGTTTTAACCTGCAAAAAAAGAAGCAAGAAAGTTCTCAAATACACAACCTAACCTTAAACCTCCTTTAGGAGCTAGAAAAGGAACAGCAAATAAAGCATAAAGCAGAAGGAGGAAAATCATAAAGATTAGAGCAGAAATAAATGATATAGAAGCAAAAAAAAAAAAAAAAAACAGTGGAACAGATCAATGAAACTAGGAGCTAGTTTTTTTGAAAGAATTAATAAAATTGAAAAACTCCTAGCCAGAGCTATGAAAAAGAAAAGAGAAAGGAGCCAAATAAATAAAATCACAAATTAAAGAGGAGATAGCACAAAAACTACAGAAATATAAACTATTATAAGAGCATAGTATGAAAAATTATATGCCAACAAATTGGGCAATCTGGAAGAAATGGATAAATTCCTAGAAACATATAAAATACTAAAACTGAAATAAGAAGAAATAGAAAATCTGAACAGACCATAACCAGCAAAGAAATTGAATCAGTAATCAAAAATTCCCCAAGAAACAAAAGTCCAGGACTGATGGCTTCCTAGTGAAATTCTACCAAACACTTAAAGAAGTGTAGATACTTATTCTTCTCAAAGTGTTCCCTAAAACAGAATTGGACGGAAAACTTCCAAACTCATTCTACAGGGACAGTATTACCTTGATTCCAAAACCGGACAAAGACCTCACTGAAAAGGAGAATTATAGGCCAATAATTCTGATGAAGATGGATGCAAAAAATCTCAACAAGATAGTAGCAAATAAAATTCATCAGTACATTAAAAGAATCACTCACCATGATCAAGTGGGATTTATTCCTGGGCTGCAAGGGTGGTCAATATTTGCAAATCAATCAATGTGATACATTAGTAAAAGAAAGGATAAGAAACATATGATCTTCTCAATAGATACAGGGAAAGTATTTGACAAAGTACAGTATTCGTTCTTGATAAAAACTCCCAAAAAGGAAGGGATACAGGAAACATATCTTACCATCATAAAGGCCATATGCAAAAGACCTACAGTTAATATCATTCTCAAGGGGGAAAAACTGAGAGCTTTTCCCCTAAGGTCAGGAACAAGAAAGAGATGTGCACTCTCAGCATGTTATTGAACACAGTATTGGAAGTCCTAGCCTCAACAATTAGACTACAAAAAGAAATAAAAGGCATCCATCCAAAGCAGCAAGGAAGAAGTCAAGCTTTCACTATTCCTAGATGACATGATATTCTATGTAGAATACTTAAAAGGCTACACACACACACACACACAAAAATGCTGGAACTGAAACACGAATTCAGCAAATCATGGGACATAAAATCAATGTACACAAATCTGTTGCATTTCTACACATCAATAATTAAGTAGCAGGAAGAGAAATCAAGGAATAAATTCTGTTTATGTATTCATCAAAAACTGCAAGATGCCTAGGAATAAACCTAACCAAAGAGGTAAAAGATCTATACATTGAAAACTATAGAACACTTATGAATGAGATTAAAGAGGACACAAAGAAATGGAGAAATATTCCATGCTCATGGATTGGAAGAAAAAATGTTGTTAAAATATCTGTATTATACAAAGCTTTCTATACATTTAATGGAATCCCTATCAAAATAACATCAACATTTTTCACAGAGCAGAACAATCCTAAAATGTGTATGGAACCACAAAAGACCCCAGATAACTAAAGAAATCTTGAAAAAGCAAGGCAAAGCTGTAGGCATCACAATTCCAGACTTCAAGCTATATTACAAAGCTGTGATCATCAAGACAGTATGGTACTGGTACAAAAACAGACACGTGGAGAAATGGAACAGAATGGAAAACCCAGAAACACACCCACAACTGTATGGTCAACTAATCTTTGATAAAGCAAGGAAGAATATCCAACGGGAAAAAGTCTCTTCAACAAATGGTGTTAAAAAAAACTGGACAGCAACATGCAAAAGAATGAAACTGGACCACTTTTTTACCCCACAAAAAAATAAATTAAAAATAGATGAAAGACTTGCATGTGAGACAGGAAACAATCAAAATCCTGGAGGTGAACACAGGCAGTAACCTCTTTGACATCAGCCACAGCAACTCACTAGATATGTTTCCTGAGGCAAGAGAAACAAAAGCAAAAATGAACTATTGGGACTTTATCAATATAAAAAGGTTTTGCACAGCAAAGGAAACAATAGACAAAACTAAAAGGCAATTTACAGAATGGGAGAAGATATTTGCAAATGAGATATCTGATAAAGTGTTAGTATCCATAGTCTATAAAGAAGGCATCAAAGGCAACACCCAAAAAACTAAATAGTCCGGTTAAGAAATGGGCAGAAGACATAGACATTTTTATAAAGAAGACATCCAGATTGCTAATAGACACATGAAAACATGCTCAACATCATTCATCAACTGGAATATACAAATCAAAACTACAAGATATCACCTCACACCTGCCAAAATAGCTAAAATTAACAGCGCAGGAAATGCCAGATTTCATTGTGGATGCAGAGAAAGGGGGGCCCTCTTCTACTGTTGGTGTGAATGCAAAGTGGTGCAGACATTGTGGAAAACAGTATAGAGGTTCCTCAAAAAATGTTAATAGAACTACCCTACTACCCAGCAATTGCACTACTAGGTATTTAACTAAAAGATACAAAAATACTGATTTAAAGGGGGCACATGCACCCTGATGTTTATAGCAGAAATATCAACAATAGCCAAATTATGGAACATGTCCATTGATAGATGAATGGATTAAAAAAAGGTGATATATATATTATATATATATGTATTATATATATATATTACTCAACCATCAAAAAGAATGGAATCATGCCATTTGCAATGACATGGATGGAGCTAGAGTATATTATGTTAAGTGAAACAAGTCTCTCAGGAAAATATAAATACCATATGATTTCACTCATATGTGGAATTTAAGAAATAAAGCAGATGAACATAGGGGAAGGGGGAAAAAGAGAGAGAAAGAAACTAGCTTAACTATAGAGAACAAGCTGAGCGTTGATGGAGGAGATATGGTCTGTGAATGAGCTAAATGGGTAATGGGTAATAAGCAGGGCACTTGTTTGGATGAGCACTGGGTGTTATATGTAAGTGATGAATATCTAAATTCTGCTGACACTAATATTACACTATATGTTGACTAAAATTTAAATAAAGATTTGAAAGAAAAAAAAGTTTAAAATATATGAACACATTAAAAAAGGAAAAGTATAGATCGCACTACTTCCCAACCATACTGGCCTCTTTATTTCTTGAACAGTTACCTATCTTCCATTTTAATACATTTGCACTTATACAGTCTTTTGCTTGGAACATTCTTTCCCCATTTGACCATATGGCTCATCCACTCAGCTCTTAAATGTTAATTCTTCAGAGTCATCTTCCCTGATCCCTGTATTCAATATAGTCCCTTATGTCTCCAGTCATTCATTTTCTACATTAGCCAGCTTTAGTGTCTACATAACTCTTAAGAATATATCATATTGTATTATGATGTATTTTTTAAAGATTTTATTTATTTATTCGTGAGAGACACACAGAGAGAGGCAGAAACATAGGCAGAGAGAGAAGCAGGCTCCATGCAGGGAGCCCAATGTGGGACTCGATCCTGGGACTCCAGGGTCATGCCCTGGGCCAGAGGCAGGTGCTCAACCACTGAGCCACCAAGGCATTCCTATGATGTATTGTTTTATATTTTATGACAGTCTGTTACCTATCTCTCCCAATAGAATGTAAGCCCTATTAAAATAGAATATTCGCAAAAACATAGAATATTAGTTTTAGTGGTCCTTTGTTTTAAAGAGTTCCTGGGACATAATTGGTGCTCAATAAATATTTGTTTAATGAAAAAATATTAATATTACCACTTGTTGGGTATATTTCTAAAATTATTCATTATTCATAACTTTGCCAATTGGTTTTACTCTTTTATAAATAAGTCTGGAACTGACTTATTCAGAGATGGCAGTAAACATTTAAAAATCACTGAAAACTTTGAGATATTATACTTGGTGTATTGTCCATATTTTTCATTAGTTCACTTGTCATGTTTGTTTCAATCCAGTAATCCTACTACTGGACTCTATCCTGGGGACAATATTAAAACTATTGAAAACAGTTATATATAGAGAAAGGACTTGATTTTATTATTATTTATAATGCTTAACATTGAATATGAATTAATAGACCAATAATGGACAAGTTAAGTAGTTTTTGGGTTTATCGTGATAATGTGCTATTGAAGGTGATGGTTATAGACAGGTTAAACATGGAAAAATTCTTAGGTTTTAATGCCAAGTAAATAACCATAACATTGCATGCATAGTTTTAATGTAATGAAGGGAAAATATTTGGAAAACCCTGTGAGAAGTACTTATATCAAAATAGTAGTAACTGGTTGTGTTAGGAATGTAGAATTTTCTTTATCCATTCATCTTTCGATGGACACCGAGGCTCCTTCCACAGTTTGGCTATTGTGGACATTGCTGCTATAAACATCGGGGTGCAGGTGTCCCGCCGTTTCATTGCATCTGAATCTTTGGGGTGTGGTTTATGTATACAATGGAATATTACTCAGCCATTAGAAATGACAAATACCCACCATTTGTTTCAACGTGGATGGAACTGGAGGGTATTATGCTGAGTGCAGTAAGTCAATCGGAGAAGGACAAACGTGTATGTTCCCATTCATTTGGGGAATATAAATAATAGTGAAAGGGAATAGAAGGGAAGGGAGAAGAAATGTATGGGAAATATCATGAAGGGAGACAGAACATAAAGACTCCTAACTCTGGGAAATGAACTAGGGGTGGTGGAAGGGGAGGAGGGCCGGGTGTGGGGGTGAATGGGTGACGGGCACTGAGGGGGGCACTTGACAGGATGAGCACTGGGTGTTATTCTGTATGTTGGTAAATTGAACACCAATAAAAAATAAATTTATTTAAAAAAAAGGAAAAAGAATTCAAAATTACAAAGACAAAAAAAAGGAATGTAGAATTTTATAATAGTTTTCTGTATCAAGTTGTGTATGTGATTTTGTTATTTTAATTTCAACTAATTTTTATTTTTACTGAAGCATTACATGCAGGTAGTGTAAAAATCAAATAGTACAGTAAAGTATATAGGAAGACCTGTAACTAATAGCCCTGTCTCAGCTGTACTTTCTATAGTCTTATATGGAATTAACTTTTACACTTTTAATTGACATATTTTATTAATTTTCTTAATTTCTCAGTTACAAACATTTATGATATTTAAGATGATGAAGTCTAAATATTAACCCTCCTTTTCCCTTTCACCCATCCTCTCAATACAGCATTACTTTTTGTTGTCATCATCAAATTTTTACATTGTTAAAATTATCTAAATATGATTCGTTGCTGAGCCAAATAATGCACAATGATTACACCTGTTTTTTGAACAGTTTAAAAATATGCTTGAAGGTCAACATTGTCTCATATTTTTTTCATTTGCTAAATTGTCTGCACACTTATCAGTTCTATGAAAACCCTTCAACATAAATTTAAAGCCCCTGCCATAGCTAAAGAATGATCAGTCTCATCAGTTAATTTATCACTTCCATCTCCCTGAGTCTTCTGTCCTCCTCTTCCAGTCTGGACCATTGGTTCTCTAGGACACCAACATAGCTTTTTTTCAGGGACCTCTTTTACCTACACTGTTGACCTGAAGAGCATCTTTATTGCCCTAGAGGAATGATATAATTTGTGGCTGCTCAACAGTTTTTAAAAATCCCCTTCCTATTTTAGTAGTTTCCTTTTTTAAAAAAGATTGTATTATTTATTTATTTGAGAGACAGAGAGAGAGAGAGAGAGAGAGAGAGCAAAGGAGCAAGAGGAGGGGCAGATGGAGAAGCAAACTCTCCACTGAGCAGGGAGCCTGATCCCAGGACCCTTGGATCATGACCTGAGCAGAAGGCAGATACTTAACTGACTGAGCCACCCAGATGCTCCCATTTTAAGAGTTTCGTAAAGTTGCTTTTCACATGTAAAATTTTAAACAAATGTCAGTGTCCCTTTTTTCCAGAGTATAGTCATATGACTAGTTTCCGTCAAGCAGATGTGCCTGAATGACATAAGGAATGTGAAAGTAAAGATATGAGGTTGTGTGGCCTTTTCAATAGCAGGGGCATTATGAGCATGAGCATATTGCTTATGTTTGGCAAAATGGGCCAACCCAGCAGATAAATTGTGATAAATTATCATTTCCATATATTTGCCTCCAAGATATTTCTCCTGGTAAATATCTCATTCTTTTCGGGACTCCTTATTTCTATTAAATTTACCCATCCGGCATTCTGTCATGCTCATTTACATATTTGTTCCCATTCAAACTGTATAAGTCACTTCCGTTCTCTTCTTTCCTATTTTAAATATATATTCTTTTATTTGGAAAGTACTGCCAGTTCTCCAAAAGGGGGAAACCTTCAGAAGGACTACTCATTGTTGACTGGAAAGTAAAAGTTCTAAAGCCTTGATAGGATGTTTTTATTTCGTGTCTTTCTTATTCCACTTAATGTATAATCTGCTTCAGAAATATTATTTCTGTTTACTGAGTTAAAATCCAACTATTCCCACACTGTGTTCTCCATATTTTGCATTGTTTTTTTTCTCGCAAAATACTCAACTTCTGTCAGTTATTCCCAAAGAATTTTTGTCCAAGTCAGGAATTTAGGAAAGCTTGTGTTAAACTTCTGTAGAATTTCTGTAGTCATTGTTTATTGATTTTGTAAACTATTCATGATATAGAACGAAAGAGAAAGAATAATCTGTAACAAGCCATCATGAATAAAACCATAGAGAAGAAGGTCAGGGATAATTTGTTTCAGAAAGGCACTCAATTCTACCCACCTCATTCCTCAACCATACATTATCTCTGGGTTTACTAGACCTTAGTTAAAACTAAAATTCAGTCCCATTAAAGGCAAGGGTATTATTATCATTAGAGAAATCTTGTGCAGTTATAATTATGAGGGTCTCTGACCCTTCACGTTAGAATATACTTTGTATATAAAGTGACAGACTAATTTGGCTAGAGCAAGTCTCTGTGTAAGCTAATTACATGTGGTAATTTTGCCTGAAAGGAGACTGACTTGAAAGTGAATCCAATTTAACGGTGAGGAGATTGTTATAAGAAACATTTCATTGTGGGCTTGGAAGTCCCTTAAAGTGCTAATTTTTCACTTGAATAACCATATTGCCCTAGCGAAGATTTTTCAAATTACTTAATATTTGTGAGATATTATTTGAACTAAGAAAAAAATGAAGACAAATAGGATTTTTTGGATTTTATGTGAACAATTTAAGATTCTACCTAATTATTATTCACACATTAAAATTAACTTCTGTTTCTGTCTTCCTACTTGTTCTTAAGTTATGGTGGACCACCTTGATCCATTAAAGAGCAAAACTCATTCCTTAATTACACATTCAACTTGGAAGGAGCATAGTTTGTCCAGTTTATCAATCTTTCTGAGTTTTGCTTTTTAAAAATATAATCTCTCTGAGGAATTGTAATAATCATTTCTCATAAAATCATTACATGAAGCTAGCAGCTATGGTATGGTGAGTTGAAATATGGCAACTGCAAACAGAAAGGGCAGAAGAAATACCTGAAGCATGGCTTTATCTGGCTGTGTGTATGGCTAGTCAAAGAAGCTCTTTAGAGCAGAGTAATCAGGAATAGGGCCTTTTTTCCAGGAAAACTTTAATATAAATCCAAGGCAAATCCAATATAAACCCTGTAAATGGCAGCCACAGGTTTCTATTACACTTTACACAATACTGGGTTTGTATAATGTAGAAAACTGGCAGGAACACTGGCGAGCTTCAAACCTGAGCAGGGACACCCTGATCTATTTGAACACCACCAAGTGTGACATCTGTTCTGAAATTCTCCTTCCTTTCAAGTTACTCCAATTCTTAGAATTGCCATCCTAAGCTACTCCATTGTGTTAAAGCCTAAAGCTTCCAGGAATCCCCTATAAATTTGCAAATCTTTTCTGTAGTGGGTGCTATGGTGATCTGCCCAGGTCTCCCCCTCAGGAAGAGGCAGTAATGACCCAGGTGGTTTAGAGGGTTTGGAACCAATGGCTCTCACCTGAGTCTCTTTCTGTGACTTGCCCTTAACAAAAGAGAGCAATTTCACTGAATGTCTTATCTCCTCCATGGGATCAGCTCACATCCAATGACTTTTCAGTAATGGAGCCTAAAGTCCTAATCTGTTTGTCTCAAAGTGGAAGAGCTCTGAAGGGCCATTTCACCTCCAGAGTGCCCTACAGGGAATTGCCTGGGGTTCATATTTTGATCCCCAAATTTATAATCATAACTGACATATTTTGAATTCGCCAGAAGTCTCACTTTGGTTCCTTAGTCTGTGGGGGTGAGCTGGCACAGTTTTCATATTCTGTGCTTCTACTGCTCTTAAGTTTCAGAAACTTTGAAAACTTAATAACATAGGAAATGATCAATGGAAATGAAAATGATCAGTCTAATAATCTAATATTTTGTGTTAGAACAAGTAATTATTCTTTATATACTTAACTCCTAAACTTAGAGATATACCCAAGATATCCTTGGCTCTTTAAACAAATCTAAAACCTACTATGGATTGGTCAGACAAGACACATTTATTCATTCTTCCCTTCACTGAACCGAATATTTATTGAGAACTCCCATGCAATATGCTAGATGTTAGGTTAAAGAAGAGGAAAAATATCGAATTCCTTCCTGAGTTTGGTCATAATCCAACTAATGCTACCTTTCTGGGTAAATTTAATTAAACAACTCCTTCAAGTTTCAACAAGAGAATTATGCATTCAGTACTCAAGGCATTTTGGATCAAGCCAAACTTATTATATCCAAATATAATTTTTAATTTTTTCCTTTTTTATAAATGATACAGAAAAACACATGTATTTTTATTTGTGTAGCAATAACAGTCACATTTAGTGTGTGTAAAATATGCTGCTTTGTCTCTGACTATTCTGGAAATAGTGATCTGATAAAATGAGATTGATGAATGGCCAGAGGGGGGAAAAAGAAACATCTACTTTTGGCTTTCAGAAGCAAATAATCTCACAAAATAATTTAATTACAAACTAAAAGCCTTTGCAGAATAAAAATAGAGCTCCTTCATTAGGATCAGTAACAATGTGCATTTGTTTCTGTGCAATCCCTTTTCTGTCATATTCACAGTAGAATATCTGATTTGACTTTCATTACACAGTTTATATGAACTTTTACTAAAGACCTTCCCATTCAACAGACTTTGAAAAATCTGCAATTAGCAAGGATTTAGTACAGTTTAACAATTTTATCATTTAACATGGAAAATATTAGTATTATAATACTAATCAGTATTATAAAATTTTCCATACCTTTTAGTATATAGATGATTTATTTATATACATAATACTTACTATATATTAAATTACATTTATATCAATTGGTATATGGGATCTTCATCTTTACGTTACTCTGTCCTCCGTGGCAGTAATAAAACTGAATCATTTCAAATAATTTTCATCTAACTATATGAATACCTCCCTATGTGTATTCAGTATTTAATTTCTAATTATGGTTCCCTTGTTTTATTTATTATTTTTTAAAAAATATTTTATTTATTTATTCGTGAGAGACACAGAGAGAGGCAGAGACACAGGCAGAGGGAGAAGCAGACTCCATGCAAGGAGCCCAATGTGGGACTTGAACCTGGGAATCCAGGATCATGCCCTGAGCCAAAGGCAGGTGCTCAACCAGTGAGCCACTCAGGTGTCCCAGTTTCCTTGTTTTAAAAAGTAAAACATAAAAAGACATATTTTTCTTTGTTCTGAAACCCCAACCCATGCTAATTTACTTAAGGTGATGATATCTTTTTCTATTAAATACTGACATAGGACTTAACGAGAATTTTTCTTACTTTTTATTTAATATTTCTTTTCCAAAATATATCTTTAAATTTTAAATTCTCTTTCTACGACGTATTAGGTTTCTAAGTAAAAACCAGAAAAGAACATGCCAGAAAAGAACATGATCAATAAAAATTACTGCAATTACAACAAATACAAAATTACTCTGGAGGGAAAATAATTAATTCTTAACAAATATCAGTTGAAAGCCTATTATGTTATTATATTTCAACTTTTGTGCTAACTTTTGTGAATACAAAGCAGTATTTGATTTGGTCCCTGTCCTCAAGTAGCTAATGGTCTAGTGTGGAAACAGAGAAGTAAGAAGAAAATGAAAGCTCTAATAAAGTTATGCTTTATATTCTATGGTATTACAAATATATCTGTGACTTCACTTGTGTTCACTTTACACATTCTTAAACTATTTTGTATTGTTATATATGTTTCCTTGAGGCCACATATGGTGAACTATGTGTTATGTTCCATGAGGGTAAAGATTACACCATATGTTGATAATACCTTAACTGTGTTAGTGAAGCCCAGTGTACAGAGCAAGTAAATTGAGGGACATTTGGCTTAGTAGAAATGTAGTGGACTAATAAGCATAAGACTTGAGTTCAAATCTAGCTCTCCTCTCTTTAACTGGTTATATTTTACTTTGAGCATATTATAACCACAATCTCTTAAAATAACAAAAATGTATTTCCTTCCCAGTCTTTGTAGGGGTTAAATATAATACATTTGTGAAAGTACATAGTGGGTGCTTATAAATACCCTTCTTTTAATAAGTATTCATTTGATATAATTAGGCAAAGAACTTAGAGAAGATTCATAAAAAGTTAAAGTTATTTAAAGCATGGTTAGCCTTTGTTATGCTTGTTAGCAGGTAAGGTTTTGTCTCAGAACCACCTTCCCTAAAAATATCTTCCCTATTCATCTTTCCCCTTTAATCACCCACTGTTTATTTCCTCATTGCTAGATAATTATTTATTGCAATTAGCACAATTTTGAAAAATTCTGAGATGAATCCCAAGATTCCTACCCTCTGGCATACATACCATGAACAATCCCCTTCCCTTGAGTTGAGAAAGACTAGACATATGATAGATTTTACTCTTGTGATTAGGTCATGTAATATGACAAAAGGTCAAGGGATTGTGCTAGTGAATTAATGTCCCTTATCAGTTGACTTTTGAATTAATCAAAAGGAAGATCATCCTCAGTGGGCCTAAATCAATCAGGTGAGCCAAAAAGGGGACTGTGCTCCTCTTGAAACTAGAGATTTGAAGCAAGTGAGAGATTTTCCTGCTGGCTTTGAAGGAAAAATACTCATGTGGAGGGATCCATGTGGGAAGAAATGGCTGGTGGCCTGAAGGAAATGAGATGACCCCCAGCTGATAGCCAGGAAGAAAATGAGAATTCTAGTTCCACTACACTCTCAAAAACAGAATTTTGCTAAAAGCTACATGAGCTTGAAAGATGACCTCAAGGACCAGATAAGATTGTAGACCCTTGCCAACACTTTGATTTCAGCCTGGTGAGATGTTGAGCACAGGTAACTCAGTTGACCCAGAAGCCTGACTTATGGGAACTATGTGGTAATAAATTTGTATTATTCTAAGTCAATAAATGTGATAATGTGTTATACAATAATAGAAAATGAATAAACTTATGTAATCTGAAGAGATATTTTGATTTGGGATGTTAATAGGTGATAATGATGTTGTATTATTCCTCCCAAGTAATATATCTTCAGCCAAGAAAAGCTGCATGGTCAGAATTACAGTTGGTAAAAGTAGGGCCAGAAAAGAGCAAATGGGACAACATTTTAGTAACTCCTCTACTGATATTAAAAGCCAATTTCTAGGGCTAAAATATGTTTGTTTTACCTAGAAGAGGAATAAAAGGAGGAAGGAGATTTGACAGTGTGCTAAGATGCGGGAAAATGAGGGGAAAGAACATGATATAGTACAATGAAAAACAAGCTATGCAGATTTGAGCCATGATACCACATTTAAGTAGCTATTAACCTGAGAAAGTCTGTGAAATTTAGAAAGTTTTTGCAGACTACAGGAGCTTGAGAGGGTTTGCTTGGTGTTACATAATTACATATTTTAGTGAAAAAGTAATATATATATATATAACATATATTTATATGTATTATTATGTATTACATTATTAATGTATAGATAATAAAATAATACTAATTGTAACAGTATCCAAAAGATATATCACAGAATTTTAGGGCAAGGAGTACTTAAAACCATCTTGCTGAGTCTCCTGCCTATATGCTTTAATTATTTCAAGTATATATAACCTGAAATTATGTGATGATCTGTATTGATTGAAACACAAGAATGTCTGATTCAGCACAAGAGACATGAAAGTCCTATATCTTCTCCAAAATGCCCTATAACCTGCCCCCCTCTGTGATAATCTTTTCTCTAAGCAGAGCTTATTTTCTAGTCTTCTGTTATTTAAAGGGATGCATTATATCCAGGGATAGTGTTTTCATGGACATAATCTAATCCTTATTAGAGCAAAAAACAGAACAAAATGATGCTTTTCACCAAAATTGGGAAAACACAATGAGACCTGAAACTAGGAAAAATAGTTTTGCTGAACAACATATCATTACTGAGTTCTGAATGATCAAATTATAAATTGACATAGCCATACATCATTTTTTTTTTATTCCCCAGTGCTCTAATTTTTAACAACCAGTCAGTTATCTTAATGATAATTAACATACTAAAAGTACATTTAAAAGGACATTATAGTAGTAACAAATCAGTGAAAGCAAAGAAATTGAAAAATGAAGCAATATTTCATTCTTTAACGATATTAACTGAAGCTTAACTCATGGAGGCATTAAAGCTGGAAATCTCCAATTAGGTCAGAAAGTCTTTTCCTTAAACAGAAAAAGAAGTAAATGGTAGAATGCCATCTGCTATCTTCACATATAAAAGAAAACAAATTAGCTTTTCAAAATCATGGTATGGAATTTTAGTGCATACTCTGGTTTCCAGTTATGGTCCTGCAGACTGAAAAATAATACACCGTTCAAAAGAAGTAATAGCTTGAACATATTACCAGTTGGACCCCATCTCTAAGGTTTGATGTTAGGAAAAATTATGAAATAAACCATTTTGCTTAGTTTTACTTCATTCTCCTTTCCTTCCTTCCTCCAGTATTTTACCCAAGGTCCCTTATGTATCCTGTGGTTTTTTTAAACAACTTGCCTTTTCAACACACTACACAAGTCTTACTGTAATTTCAAATATTCAAAATGATTTTAACTCAGTAATTGTCAGTTTTTAGTTTGAGGAACAGAGAATACATTTGCACCCATGTGTTTGTCTCTGTGTATGTGTAAAAAAGAGCATTGCACATCAACTTGGTGGGAAGCACTCTTGATTTAACCAGTACAAATGAATCCTTGTGCAGAGAAAATGCAAATTTAGTAAGCTGGGTAATTTAGAAAGCCTTATTGTTTCCTTAGACTATCTGCAAGGACAGTATGAAGCATGGACTAACAATCCACTTCTGACTAATTAAAACTGACAATAGTTATTTGCATCTTTAGAGCTCAAAATATGTTAATTATAACCTAAATGCATCCATTTTGTGCATAAAACATTGATATATTAGGCAAATTTTTGAAAAGAGAAATATGATATTCAGAATTTGAGAAACGTTCATAAAATCATATTAAGTTTTATATAATCATTTCATAGGTTTTTCTCTTTTGGACAAAAAATAGATAAGATTAAAAACATAAGTCTGGAGAGAAAATACTGTATACAATAGAATGGAATAATATCTGGGTAGAAGTAAAATTGCTTAAAATGTATACAACATATTGTTTAAGACAACAAAATATTTCACTAAATGGAATTTTTATGTGAAATATATTTTTAGGTGTAATATGACACAGTCTGGGTAATGTCAAGACATTGTATTAGTCATTATTAAATTTTCAAAGTGTTATAATTATTATTTTAAGTGGAGCTGAAAATCCAATGTCATATTATAAATAGACAATAATTGCAAAATGGAAAGGGAACTAGTTACTAAACAATGCACCAGTGGCAGAGGTTTTCAATGGGCTGTTCACCACCTATAAAAAGTGCAGACTGACTATAAATAAATAAACTCCTTGGTACAACTATTTTTTTACTTAGTGGCATGAATAGCATACTCACCCTGACTTACCCCACTGATGGGGGTTGAAGGCAGTGATGCATGCCTTATATTATTTTTTTAAAAAATCACATGGTAAGTGCAAATATTTCAGGTGAAGGACTATTTTCATTTTTAGCATGTTTGGCAAAGAAAAAAGTACTTGATAGCATAATTATAACCAGGCATCTAGATAGAAAATAACAAAATCATATGTCATCTCCCAAATTTTATTTATAGTTTGGGGCAATTTGACATCACTAACTTCAATTACTCAGTTAAGTTTTCACATCTCATATATATATAGCATTCCTGTCTCCCCTGCTATTGACATGGTTGCATAAGCATATTTGCAGTTACATGCTGTCTAGAGCATGACCAGTTCTCTACAGTCCACACAGTTCAAATGAGAATTTCTTTCAAGGTTGCCAGTGATTACAATCAACATGATAGACATGGATGATACCTAGATTTGTTTAGGGTATACTGTATACTGTTGGTAGCTTTCAGTTTTTATTCTTTCATATTCTTATATTTGTATTGGAAGATCATCTGATAGTTGGCTGAAATATGGGTTCCTGGAAAACAAGAATAAATTGGAGCTATTAGGTCATATAAGACTAGTGAGGATTTTGTGTTTTTTTTTTTTATTTTAGGGCATTCTTTTGTTTTAATATATGTTGATTTGCCAACATATAGTATAACACCCAGTGCTCATTCCATCAATGCCCCCCTTAGTGCCTGTCACCCTGTCTTTTTAAAGTTTTTCATTGTCAAGTGGAAAATGTTAATTTAGAAGATCAATTTATTTTTATTTAAAGAAACTCTTAGAAAGATGAATTTAAAAATTTCCGATCTAAAACTTTCATCTGATCCTGGGATTCTGGTAAAGGATGTTATAAAATAAGTTGACCCCTGTCTATTGGTTTGGTAAGCCTTCAGTGATCTTGGGCTTGTAGTTACAACTTTTTTTCAGAACCAGTAGATAATACACTTTTCAAACATCCTTTGTCTATGAAAGTAAGTTTTAAGTTCCTGCAGACATTCAAAATTGCAATCTAAGTTCGGAGATATGATATGACATAGGTAAAGATATTTTCTGATTTATATGGAAGTTGAAAGCAATGTCTGAAGTCCAAGAAATATTTTTATTATTGCTTTGTTCAGGAAAGAAAAATCTGTAAAATGATACGAACAAGACAGCATGAAGGGGGGCAGGGAAGGTGGTGGAGGAGTAGGATCCCCAAGTCACCTGCCTCACTAACTTACCTAGATAACTTTCAAATCATTCTGAAAACCTATGAATTTGACCTGAGATTTAAAGAGAACAGCAGGAATGCTACAAAGAGAAGGGTTTGCTCTTCGAATAAGATAGGAAGGCAGAAAAAAAAATAAAAAAAGCATCGAGTGGGGGAGGGGACCCTTCGAGGAGCCAGGCTAAGGCCGGGCGGGCAGAGCCCCAGGACAGGAGAGCCCAGCCCCGGAGACGTGGGAACTTTAAAAATCCAAACCAGATTCTTCCCCGACAGAAAGGCGCTCAGGAGGGAAATTGGCCAGAAAGGCAGGAGAGGCAGTCAAGCCTCCGTCTCCCAGAATCACTAACAGAGGAGGGGTCCCGGGGGGAGCGCCCCACCCCCCACCGGCCAAGTAGTAAAGGGCTGGGGGGCCCCGGGAGCAGCTCAGGCAGTGGCTCCACGCAGAGGGGACTGCGCTGCCCTGGGAGCTTGATTCCAGCAGCGCAGGCCCCGAGCCCAGGGTGCCGGGGGACACAGCCCAGGATCCGGCCTCCCCTCGGGACAGGCTGAGGCGGGACGGCCCAGGACAGCAAGGACACTCCTGCTGCCGGGCACCCCCGAGCTGTGCAGGTCAGTGCCCCCGCCCCTGGAGCACCCAGGCCTCTGCGGACGGGAAGCTGCGGGAGTTACTGTGGGAGCTGACTCCAGGGCTGGAGAGCTGGCCGCCGCCAGTGGGGTTGTCCCTCCTGGTGTCACCTTGTGCCGGGGAGGGGCGGAGCTGCCAGGGAACGGGAGCATCACTGGGTACCAGCTCCCACTGAGCGCAGCACCTGGCAGGGGGCGAAGCAGGGCCCCCAGATGCACACACCTGAGAATCAGCACAGGAGCCTCCTCCTCCCTCACCTGAGAAGACCAGCTGGAAGGACAGGGGAAGAGCAAGTTCTTGACCGAGCAGCGCTGGAAACTCCAGAGGAAATCAAGGGATTTACAGTATATAGAACCAGAGGTTACTCCCTTTTTTCCTTCCTTTTTCCAGTACAACTCGTTTTTATATCAGACTGTAAATGTCCAATTTTTTTTCGCTTTTCCCACCTTAACTGCAATATTTTACCACCACTTCATTTTTAAGATTCTTCCTTTTTGACTTTCATATTTCTACAATGACAGGCCCTAGATATATTTTCCATTTCTAGATCCCCTTCAACTTATGCAACTTAATTTTGGGAGATATGCAATATATTTTTTTTCCTTTTTTTGCTTTCTCTGCCTCATTTTGTTCTACAATGGTATAAGTTAATACCTTCTAAAACATGACCAGTATGCACCTAGAACTAAGTGGTATATCGTACTAGTTCATTCTGTGAGATTCCTCATTCCCCTTACACCCATCTCTTTTATCTCATTTATGTTTTGGTGGTCAGTGTTAATGCCCTCTACAAGTATTTCTGGTTTATATAAATCTGGGACTGAGCATCTTCAAATATACAGAACTTAATATACTCAGAAACAAGATTATCACCCTCTACAAACCCTCATGTAGACTACATTCTCCCTCCACTACAACTTCTTCACCAACACCATCTCGCAGTCCGCCCTTTTATTTTTTCTTCTTTTTTTTTTCATTTTTCTCTTCTTTAGGATTCCTGGCCTTTTATTATTTACTACTTTCTTTAAAATTTTGTTTTTCACTTTAGTGGTCATTTAGTTTTATTTTGTTCTGATCTTTGTTTTCAATTTCTGGTCTCTGAACTCGGCAGAATCATCTAGGGTGAAATTGACTTAGGTCGTAGTTGATATTCTTGATTCAGCTGCTCATACAGCCACAATGCACTGAGCAAAATGTCTAGAAAGAAGAACTCACCAAAAAAAGAAAGAATCAGAAACTGTACTCTCTGCCACAGAGTTACAGAATTTGGATAAAAATTCAATGTCAGAAAGCCAATTCAGAAGCAAAATTATAAAGCTTCTGGTGGCTCTGGAAAAAAGCATAAAGGATTCAAAAGACTTAATGACTGCAGAATTTAGATCTAATCAGGCCAAAATTAAAAATCAATTGAATGAGATGCAATCCAAACTGGAGGTCCTACAATGAGTGTTAATGAGGTAGAAGAAAGAGTGAGCAACATAGAAGACAAGTTGATGACAAGGAAGGAAGCTGAGGAAAAGAGAGAAAAACAATTAAAAGACCGTGAGGAAAGGTTAAGGGAAATAAATGACAGCCTCAGAAGGAAAAATCTATGTTTAATTGGGGTTTCAAAGGGCACCGAGAGGGAGAGAGAACCAGAAACCATATTTGAACAAATCAGAGCTGAGAACTTCCCTAATTGGAGGAGGGAAATAGGCATTCGATCCAGGATATAGAGAGGTCCCCCATAAAATCAATAAAAACCTTTCAATACCTCGACATTTAATAGTGAAACTTGCAAATTCCAAAGATAAAGAGAAAAATCCTTAAAGCAGTGGGAGACAAGAGATTCTTAGTTTATATGGGGAGAAATATCAGATTAACAGCAGACCTCTCCACAGAGACCTGGCAGGCCAGAAAGAGCTAGCAGGATATATTCAGGGTCCTAAATGAGAACATGCAGCCAAGAATACATTATCCAGCAAGGCTCTCATTCAGAATAGAAGGACAGATAAAGAGCTTCCAAGATAGGCAGAAACTGAAAGAATATGTGGCCACCAAACCAGCTCTGCAAGAAATATTAAGGGGGACTCTGTCAAAGAAAGAGGAAGTCCAAAGAAACAATCCACAAAGACAGGGTCTGAATAGGTATCATGATGACACTAAATTCATATGTTCCAATAGTATCTCTGAACGTGAATGGGCTTAATGACTCCATCAAAAGGCACAAGGTTTCAGACTGGATAAAAAAGCAAGGCCCATCTATTTGCTGTCTAAAAGAGACTCATTTTAGACCTAAGGACACCTACAGCCTGAAAATGAAAGGTTGGAGAACCGTTTACCATTCAAATGGTCCTCAAAAGAAAGCTGTGGTAGCAATTCTCATATCAGATAAATTAAAGGGTATCCCAAAGACTGTAGTAAGAGACTAAGAGGGACACTATATCATACTTAAAGGATCTCTCCAACAAGAGGACCTAACAATCATGAATATTTATGCCCCGAATGTGGGAGTTGCCAAGTATATCAATCCATTAAAAACCAAGGTTAAGACATTCTTAGATAATAATACACTTACACTTGGTGACTTCAATGTAGCACTTTCTATAATCAACAGATCTTCTAAGCATGAAATCTCCAAAGAAACAAGAGCTTTAAATGATACACTGGACCAGATGGATTTCACAGATATTTACAGACCTTTACATCCAAATGCAATTGAATACACATTCTTTGCAAGTGCACATAGAACTTTTTCCAGAATAGACTTCATATTGGGTCACAAACCAGGTCCCAACCGATACCAGAAGATTGGGATTGTCCCCTGCATATTTTCAGACCATAATGCTTTCAAATTAGAACTCAATCACAAGAAGAGATTTAGAGGAAACTCAATCATGTGGAGGTTAAAGAACATCCTGCTAAAAGGTGAGAGGGTCAACCAGGAAATTAGAGAAGAATTAAAAGATTCATGTAAACTAATGAGAATGAAGATATAACCATTCAAAATCTTTGGGATACAGCAAAAGCAGTCATAAGAGGGAAATACATCACAATACAAGCATCCCTCAAAAAATTGGGGAAAAAAAATACATGCGCTAACCTCCCACCTAAAGAAACTGGAGAAAGAACAGCAAATAAAACCTACACCCAACAGAAGAAGAGAGTTAATAAAGATTCATGCAGAACACAAAGAGCTACAGACCAGAAGAACCGCAGAACAGATCCACAAAACCAGGAGTTGGTTCTTTGAAAGAATTAATAAGATAGATAAACCATTAGCCAGGCTTATTAAAAACAAAAGAGAAAAGACTCAAATTAATACAATCCTGAATGAAAAAGGAGAGATCACAACCAATACCAAGTAAACACAAATGATTTTAAAACATTATGAGCAGCTATACGCCAATAAATTAGGCAATCTAGAAGAAATGCACGCATTTCTGGAAAACCATAAACTACCAAAACTGCAACAGGAAGAAGTAGAAAACCTGAACAGGCCAATAACCTGGGAGAAAATCGAAACAGTCATCCAAAACCTCCCGAGACACAAAAGTCCAGGGCCAGGTGGCTTCCCAGGGGAATTCTATCAAATGTTTAAAGAAGAAACCATACCTATTCTACTAAAGCTGTACTGAAAGAGAGAAAAAGATGGAATACTTCCAAATTCGTTTTATGAGGCCAGCATCACCTAATTCCAAAACCAGACAAATACCCCACCCAAAAGGAGAATGATAGACCATATCCCTGATGAACACAGATGCAAAAATTCTCAACAAGATACTAGCCAATAGGATCAACAGTACATTAAGAAGATTATTCATCATGACCACGTGGGTTTTATCCTCAGGATGCAAGGCTGGTTCAACACTCACAAAGCAATCAACATGATAGATCATATCAAGAAGAGAAAAAAACAAGAACCATAGGATCCTCTCATTAAGATGCAGAAAACATTTGACTAAATACAGCATCCATTCCTGATCAAAACTCTTCAGAGTGTAGGAATAGAGGGAACCTTCCTCAGCATCTTAAAAGCCATCTACGAAAAGCCCACTGCAAGTATCATTCTCAATGGGGAAACACTGGGAGCCTTTCCCCTAAGATCAGGAACACGACAGGGATGTCCACTCTCACCACTGCTATTCAACATAGTACAGAAGTCCTAGCCTCAGCAATCAGGCAACAAAAAGAAATAAAAGGCATTCAAATTGGCAAAGAAGTTAAACTCTCCCTCCTTGCAGATGATATGGTACTGTGCTTAGAAAACCCAAAAGACTCCACCCCACAATTGCTAGAACTCATACAGAAATTCGGCAGTGTGGCAGGATACAAAACCAATTCCCAGAAATCAGTGGCATTTCTGTGCACTCACAATAAAACTGAAGAAAGAGAAATTAAGAAATCAATCCCATTTACAATTGCACCCAAAAGCATAAGATACCTAGGAATTAACCTAACCAAAGAGGTGAGAGATATTTACCCTAAAAAGTGCAGAGCAGTTCTGAAAGAAATTGAGGAACACATAAACAGATGGGAAAAGTTTCCATGCTCATGGATTAGAAGAATTAATATTGTGAAAATGTCATTGCTACCCAGGGCAATTTACACGTTTAATGCAATCCCTATCAAAATACCATGGACTTTCTTCAGAGAGTTGGAACAAATCATCTTCAGATTTGTGTGGTTTAGAAAAGACCCCGAATAGCCAGGGGAAAATTAAAAAAGAAAACTAGAGCCAGGGGCATCGCAAAGCTGGATTTCAAGTTGTAGTACAAAGCTGTAATCATCAAGACAGTATGGTAAGGTTCACAAAAACAGACACATAGATCAATGGAACAGAATAAAGAACCCAGAAATGGGCCTTCAACTCTGTAGTCAACTAATATTTGACAAAGAAGGACAGACTATCCACTGGAAAAAGGACAGTCTCGTCCATAAATGGTGCTGGGAACATTGGACAGCCAAGTGCAGAAGAGTGCAACTAGAGCACTGTCTTACACCAAACACAAAGATAAACTCAAAATGCTTGAAAGACCTAAATGTGAGACAAAAATCCATCAAAATCCTAGAGGAGAACACAGACAACACCCTTTCTGAACTTGGCCATAGCAACTTCTTGCAATATACGTCTATGAAGGCCAGGGAACCAAAAGCAAAGATAAACTGTTGGGACTCCATCAAGATAAAAAGCTTCTGCACAGCAAAAGAAACAGTCAATAAAACTGAAAGACAACCTACAGAATGGGAGAAGATATTTGCAAATGACCTATCAGGTGAAGGGCTAGTGTCCAAGGTCTATAAAGAACTTATTAAACTCAACAGCAAAGAAATAAACAATCCAATCATGAAATGGGCCAAATCATGAACAGAAATTTCACCAAAGAAGACATACACGTGGCCAACAAGCACATGAGACAATGCTCTGCATCACTTGCCATCAGGGAAATACAAATCAAAACCACAATGAGATATCACCTCATACCAGTGAGAATGGTGAAAATTAAGAAGACAGGAAACAAGAAATGTTGGAGAGGATGTGGAGAAAGGGGAACCCTCTTGCACAGTTGGTGGGAATGTGAACTGGTACAGCCACTCTGGAAAACTGTGGAGACTCCGCAAAGAGTTAAAAATAGAACTGCCCTATGACCCAGCAATTGCACCTCTGGGGATTTACCAGAAAGATACAGATGCAGTGAAATGGCAGGACACCTGCACCCCAATGTTTCTAGCAGCAATGTCCACAATAGCCAAACTGCGGAAGAAGCCTCAGTGTCCATCGAAAGATGAATGGATAAAGAAGATGTGGTCTAGATACAATGGAATATTACTCAGTCATTAGAATCGACAAATACCCACCACTTGCTTCAACGTGGTTAGTACTAGAGGGTATTATGCTGAGTGAAGTAAGTCAATCAGAGTACAACAAACATGGTCTCATTCATTTGGGGAATATAAAAGTAGTGAAAGGGAATAAAGGGGAAAGGAGAGAAAATAAGTGGGAAATATTAGTGAGGGTGACAGAATATGAGAGACACCTAACTCTGGAAACGTACAAGGGGTAGTGGAAAAGGAGTTGGGCTTGAGGTTGGGGTGACTGGGTGATGGGCACTGAGGGGGACACTTGATGGGATGAGCACTAGGTGTTATGCTATACGTTGGCAAATTGAGCTCCAATAAAAAAATATACAAAAATTTAAAAAAAAGAAAAAGAGAGCTTGAATCTTAACAACCCATTGAGCCACACATATAGAAGCTAGGAAATAGGATTAATGTCAAAAGACAAAGAGGCATGGTAACTGGTGCCTAAAATGAAGAGTTCATCATCGTGTTCCAAACCCTATTTAGGTCTTCCGATGGAAAAAAGAGTTCTGATATTGGGGTCAAATAAAGGACAATTCTCCAGAAGATGACATTAAACTAAGAAGAGGAATATGTTTTCCTTTAGTGGATCACCTAACCATTGACATAGGAAAATACTCTGCTTTTAAAAGTCTTCTAGGTCAGCTGTACTAAAGAAAATATAATGATTTCTTGAGTTCAGCTTGTAGTGAGTCATACCTTAGTAACTAATCAAACCCTAAACACCCTATATAGCTATCATTGAACTCTCTCTATATATACCTTGATAAAAAATTACCTATATATCAAAAGACTGCCTCACAGAGGAAGCATTTTTGTGTAAAGGGCAATAAGACTATTTTTATAATTTATTAAAAGAGTTCCATTAATTCTAAGGAAAATATTGTAACATGATGTTAGCATAAAATGTAAATTGGTTTGGAAAATGTTGGTTCATTATCAATAATCAGCATTAAGTAACTCACAGCCTTACTTTCTCCTTCTCCTACTGTTATATAAACAGAAAAAGAATTTTGATTAGATAATGTATAAAATTTATTTAAGATGAAAATATACTGCCCTCAAGTTTATTCTATTTTTTAGTTTAGATTTCAGTTAGTTAATTAGTGATTCAATGTAACATTCCAACACCAGGTACTCATCATAACAAGTGCACTCCTTAATCCCCATCACCCACATCCCCTCTGTAACTATCAGTTTGTTCTCTGTGGTTAGTAGTAGTCTGTTTTTTGGTTTTCTCTTTAAGATAAATAGAATGGTTTTATACATACACATTTTAGAGGTTAGGAAGCACTAGTGACAACTTTTCGTTTGAAAAAAATTTTACAATCCCAGGTACAATGTAGACAGAGAATGACTTCAACTGTTTGTTTTTATTAACATCAATTGAAAATATGGAATAAATAATCTAAGATATTGTTAGCAGTGCAACTATTAGTAGTACTTGTCTTCTATGTGCTTTACAAGTTTATATAGTGAACATGCATTACATTTTTAGTGGAAAAAATTTTATTTTTGAAGTATATTTAAAAACATTTTGACATATTTCAAAACATGTCATGTTTTGAGGAGGATAGGTGAAAAGTGAATAGAGGGAGGGAAAGCTAGAAAAAAAGGTGGAACAGAAAGAGTGGATCCTAGGGAAAAAAGAGAGAAGGTAAAAAGAAAAAGCTAATATAAAGAGGTTAGTTAACATACAGTGTACATTAACTCACAGGGGCAAATGCTAGTAGGTATGAAACTAAAGTGGTATTATGTAAAAAAGGTTGATTCTTCCTTTGAGGGGCCTTCCCAGTTGGTAATATACAATTTAGACTAATGAATTATGATTGAACATTTACCAAATAATTTACTATTTTTAATTTCCCCTCTCCCCAAAAACACAGTGTAGAATAGACAGATTGAGAGAGTTCACAGGGAAGCTATAAGCAAGAATGACTAGAGCACTATAGTATTGGCCCAGATTATTAAGGGAAGACACATAGATCGGTAGAAATGAAGAGCAAAGGAAATTCAAGTGGGGAATGAAACATACAAAAGCATAAAGTTAAGACTAAATAAAGTGTCTTGGAAGGATGGTAAAAAAGCAGTTCAATATAGAAAAATATTCTTACTTTCACATCTGATACTTGAGGTTGCTATGAGTGGTAAGGCTATAAAAAAAGATAGGTCCTATGATTTGAATGTTATTGATTTCAATTAATAACCAAAGTTAAGACATACTTAGATAATAATACACTTATACTTGGTGACTTCAATCTAGTGCTTTCTACAATTAACAGGTCTTCTAAGCACAACATCTCCAAAGAAACAAGAGCTTTAAATGATACACTGGACCAGATGGATTTCACAGATATTTACAGAACTTTACATCCAAACGCAACTGAATACACATTCTTCACAAGTTCACATGGAACTGTCTCCAGGATAGACCACATACTGGGTCACAAATCAGGTCTTAACCGATACCAAAAGATTGGGATTGCCCCCTGCATATTTTCAGACCATAATGCTTTGAAACTAGAACTAAATCACAGGAAGAAGTTTGGAAGGATTTGAAACACGTGGAGGTTAAGGACCATCCTGCTAAAAGATGAAAAGGTCAACCAGGAAATTAGAGAAGAATTAAAAAGATTCATGGAAACTGATGAGAATGAGGATAAACTGTTCAAAATCTTTGGGATACAGCAAAAGCAGTCCTGAGGGGGAAATACATTGCAATACAAGCATCCATCCAAAAACTGGAAAGAACTCAAATACAAAAGCTAACCTTGCACCTAAAGGAGCTGGAGAAAAAACAGCAAATAGATCCTACACCCAGCAGAAAACGAAAATTAATAAAGACTCGAGCAGAACTCAATGAAATAGAGACCAGAAGAACTGTGGAACAGATCAACAAAACCAGGAATTGGTTCGTTGAAAGAATTAATAAGATAGATAAACCATTAGCCAGCCTTACTAAAAAGAAGAGAGAGAAGACTCAAATTAATAAAATCATGAATGATAAAGGAGAGATCACCACCAAAACCAAGGAAATACAAATGATCTTAAAAACTTATTATGAGCAGCTTTACACCAATAAATTAGGCAATCTAGAAGAAATGGACGCATTTCTGGAAAACCTCAAGCCAAGATATTTATAATTATTTATACATTAATTTGTTTGAAAACATGTATTAATAAAAGCCCTATGCTAAACACTTTTGTAGCGACTGAGGTGTAAGAATTAACAAGACAGAAACAGAAATACCTGCCCTACTGTGTTTCTGTTCTAGCAAATATATAATTAAAATATATTAAAATATATGGTAATATTATATATATATGTATATATATATATAGTATATCAGGATTATTCATCAAAATAGAAAACAAGCATGTAATCCTCCCGTGTGATCTTATATAATACCTTGGCCCTTGTTGGTGGATAACATAAATGAGAAGAGATTTTAATACAAGATGCCACATATGGGCCTAGCCTTAGAACATTGGGTCTTAATGCTTTGATTTGTGTGAAAGTAAGAAACACTCTGTTACCAAGATTATCTGCTGCTAATTGGGATAATGAACACTGCAAATACGATCTACTTTTTCATGTCAAAACAAAGAGAACAACATGATGTCAGAAATGTCAAAACAGCCAGACATTATTTATTCTCATTTTCTTCACATCTTTTGCTTGTTGAAATTGAGTATTTTTGAAATTGTGGGACTGAATACAATTAATCTATAAACTCCCTCAGCTCACTAACTCAGTTAAGGTGTTTTGAGGGGGTGGGGCAGGGAGAGGCAGGTGATAATACAGGAAGGTGTTAGTGAATCACATTTAGTTTGAATCAAGTTTGCCTGCTGGCATTTCAAGCATCAGAGTCTCCACTAGCATTTCCATGTAATTCTATATGCACATCTAGATAATAATCTCTCTCTGAGGCTATACTCAGAAATGACTTACTATATATCGGGAAATACACAACTCTCCTATGTAACCTACACAAAAATCAATTTTCATTAACAACAGTTTTGGTGTGCTATAGGGAGTAAGAAGCTGCTATATGGAAATTTATTTATTTATTTATTTATTTATTTGTTTGTTTGTTTGTTTAGATAGCATAAGAAGGAAGAAACATCACTAGCATGATTGAAAGTAGGAGCACTCAGATTAAAATGCCTTACTAATTTTTTCTTTTTTCAAAATGGTTGGATGAAAACACTGAAGCAGCCCTTAGGCAGATTATTCAAGCAGATCTTGACAGTAACAGCACTTGAGGGTTAATCTTTGCAAAGGATTTATTGGTTTTGAAGGAGTTTTCCTATGTTTTGAATTAGAATCAAGTATTCTTTTTTTTCAAGTATTCTTTTCTTAAATATCAGCCATCCATGTCCTATTTTTTCTCTACTTGCTTTTGGAAATAGATATCCACTGTTCCCAAAGCAAAGGACTTTCTGTGTTTTGGAATCACTTGGTGCCCTTACTAGGCTGCTGAAGGAGAACCTACCAAACAACACACTGATATCCTTTTGTCTATTTCATTACCTGATCAGGCGATATATTTCCATTTAGAAATCTTCTCCAACTTTTAGGGTTTAAAGAAGACCCTTCTTTTTTAAGGATGCTGTTTATTACTTATCATTGCAATTTTAAAATGTATTTATTTATTTAAAAGATTTTATTTATTTGGGGAAGAGGGGCAGGGAAAGAGGAAAAAAATCTCAAACTGACTCCACACTGAGCATGGAACCCAACGTGGGGCTCAATCCCTCTACCTCAAGGTCATGATCTGAGCTGAAACCAAGAGTCAGACACTCAACAGACTGAGCCACCCAGGTGCCATCTTTGCTACTTTTTAAAGAGCCCTATTTTTTAATCTCCTTCAGTATTCCAATTGAGGATACATTCTGTATGTCTTCTGTGAATACTGTATAGGTCTTAACCAATTTCAAATTAGACTTAATAGGAAAATTAGACAGTTTGCTTCAACATATATTAAAGATAACTAAATAGTACTGACTAGAACACAGTATGCACATAAATAAAAACCTGTTGAAAGAACGCTGCACTTGACAAAAATAAATTCACAGTATTTTTACTAAATCTAAATCATTCAAAATCACTAACTCTTCATGTCCCAAATATTTCTAAGCACAGTTATCAAGAAAACTTTCTGCTTGTTATACCATATGCTGCATTATAATTACAAGGTAATAAATAACATAGAAGGAGAGGAAATGGCAATGCTACTTATATATACCATTGAAATAGATAAACACTTCCTTTTCATCAATACATTTTCCCTTCTAAATCATGATTTGCTTAAGGGACTATTAATTTTACTCACTAGAGCAAAGCAGCATTCAATTTCCCATTCATTAATTTATTGGCCTTTTTTACTAGGTACCTACGTTGTGCCAGAATATTTAATAGACACTAAGAGTATAATATGAATAAAATGATCTCTGTATTCATGATGCTCACATTCTACTTGAGGTGACAGGTACAAAAATAAATAATAACAAAACAATGTGATAACTGATAAAACAGATACATTCTTCTTCCCCCCTCTCCAACCAAATAGCTCATGGTGTACAGTGGATTAATTCTGTTCATGGGGATGTAACTTGAGAAAGTTCCTCGGAGGACAAATTATATGAACTACACATTAAAAAATAAATTCACTTTCTATTTGAGAAAGAAATTCGAAGTGATATGAAAGATATTTTAAGTGGAGCAAATAAAATAGAGGTATGAAAATGGATAAAACATTCAAACAATGAAGAGGAATGTTAGAGAGAAGCAATGTGATATAATTGATAACTGCAGGGAGATGCTGCATTTGTGAGTCTTCATGGATAAGTAAAGGGTGATACGTACATAACTTAAGGCTATTTCATATATTCTGTGTCACAGAAGCATCCAAGTTCCCTCTTTTCTACTGAATTTACACTCAGATATAAGAAAAGAAGTGCTGTCACATTTAATTTGATTTTTAAGTTAAAAGAAGCATTTAATAAATTTATCCTTGGATATAAAAATATCCTTGGATATTCTGAGTTCCTTTCACCTGTGATTCCAACTGCTTGTAAGAGATGGGCCTAAATAATGTTTGCTTCTAAGTCAATTATTTGAAAATAGATATTGTAGGAATAGACTGATGATGGTTAATTTTATGCATGGACTTAATAGAAAACCATCCACACTACTTGCTTTTCACTTTAAAAAATAAACTAGCAAACTCAGTATTTTCTAAATTAAAAAAGGAATAATTCATATTCTTATAAAACTATGAGATTTGGGTTAAAAATTTAAAATTTATCTTTCCTGATACAGACTATGGGGGAAAATATCACTGATAGTAAAAATAATTCTTCTCCTACTATGTGCATGTCTCTCCTAAAATACACTTTAGCCCTGTACTGAATAACAATATCTTATACTTCCTGAGCTGTATCCTGGAAATTCAGGCTGTGACACTTGTTATGATGTCACTAATGTCCCAGATTGATATTCTGAGTCTCTTTCACCTGTGATTCCAACTACTTGCAAGAGATGGGCCTAAATAATGCTTGCTTCTAAGTCAATTATTTGAAAATAGAACCTATAATGTGAGATTTACTATGATACTCTTAACTTTGTAGTGAATTGAAGTGTTTGTAGCATCTGTAAAATTGACTGATAGTTTCTCATACTGCCAGCAGTTCTACAGAGAATAAGACTTTTATGTTCAGAAAAGCAGCAAGGTCAAACAACTATGAAAGGTGGACTGGAAATGCTACTTCTGATTTTGTAGAAATACTGAAAGCAGCTTCTACAAATGCTTTGCTTCAAGGAAATGAATGTGTCAAGAGAAGGAGAATGCTGACAAGGGGAAGAAAATAAGGAAAACCAGATTCATGTAGCAGTGATTTGAAATATAAATAGATGTAAAATAGTTTATAGGCTACTTGATGTTTTTTAATATTTTATTTGGAGAATGAATGCGTTGTTCTATGTTCCATTTTATTAGGTGCAAAAATATACTACCATACATTAGGAAACAAACACTTAAGCCTATGCTAGTCAAGTGGGGAGAAAATAATTTAACATTTAACATTCTTCAGCTCCAGTAGTCTGTTCCTTCACTCTTTAGAAATTTGCATAAAGAAGTACTTCATGTGAAGATTGGAAATAGTTTCTTCCTCTCTCCACCATACATATTAGTTACCAGAGAGTTTTCTCCCATATATGACTTTGATGAAGTACATCATTCCTCCCTGTGAGAATCAGAAATATACCTTGTTATAGGCTTCTTTATCCCCATATAAATATATTTCATATAGTATCAAGGCCTAGTATTAACATATTATTTCATGTAATTTTCATGTAATTGTATTACTTTTTCAAAAAACTGTTAGGATTCTTTCTCCTAAGCATGTCCTCTCATAAATCATTTCCTACTTCCTTCCTTTAATATTCAAGAGTCTTTAGGTTAAGTAGAAACTCTTCTTTACTAATATTCTTATTCAATCTTATTGTGTAATACTAGCTATATGGTTTGTGATAATTCCTGACAGATTTGTCCATTTGCTTGCTTCTGATTCCCAAGATATCCCAATAATTGCATTGCACATTAGTAAGTTTCTAGGCAGGCCTATGGGGCTTCTCTACTGAGAGTCTTAATTAAACTTGTTCTAAATTAAAACAACCTTTGCTGAGACACTTGTCAGACCAGCTTTAAAGGCTTGCCTGGGACACAGGAGGCAATGCTACAATCAGAGGAAGCATGACAGAGATCAGGACCTAAACAGTAAACTTGATGACTCACAGAGAGGTAATTTATTTTACCCACTAGACCCACTAATATGATGGAGGACAGGTAAGGAGGTAGGAGGGTTAGGAAAGAATGTAAAATATTGGGACAAAGAATAAAAGTGATATAACTTTATAATGCTACTGTATGCCTCCCACACCCACCAAAAATAAACCACCAAAATAAAATGGAAACCATAGCTATATTTTATAGTGCTAAGAAGCTGGAAGAACATTTAAGCATCTAGTCAATTTACTAGGTTTATTGAGGTTAGTGCTGGTCCTTGTCTTCCAATCCTCATCCACATTTTTTAAAAAATCTATGGATTTCTCACCATTTTATGATACCAGTTTCACAATCAAATTCTTCCTATAATTCAATGACCTGATGCTCTTTTCTTCCTTTCCTTGACTCAGGAAAACTATTCTTAAGAAAGAAACTAATCCAATTACACTAGCATATAAATGAATAATAAGATTTAACTTATTAATTTTTGTGGATATTTATAGTTGATAGGAGGAAAAGCTCCTGCTCAGTTTAAACTCAAAATATAAAGCTGTAAATATAAAATTTCAAATTTGGTACACTTTTCTGGATCAATATTTCCTTCTAGAATGTCTTGTTTTGACTACAGATCAAAACTTTTTGCTAAAAAGTTTTCTGCAAAACAAAGGAAACCATCAACAAAATGAGAAGGCAACCTTAGAATAGGAAAAATACTTACAAACCATCTCTCTTTTAAGGGGTTAATAACCAGAGTATATAAATAACCCATACAACTTAGTAGCAAAAAAACAAACAATCCAATTAAAAAATTGGAAGAGAAACTGAATAGACATTTTTCTAAACGAAATATCCAAATGGTCAATAGGTACCTGAAAAGGTGCTCAACATCACTCATCATCAGGGAAATATAGATCAAAAACATAATGAGATATTACTTCACACCTGATAAAATGGCTGCTTTCAAAAAGAAAAGAAATAAGAAGTGTTGATGAGGATGTGGAGAAAAAGGAGGCCGTATGCACTGATGGTGAGACTATAATAGGTGCAGCCACTGTGGAAAACACTATGGCAGATTCTCAATAAACTAAAAATAGAACTACCACATGCTCTGATAATCCCTCTTCTGGAAATATACCCAAAGGAAATGAAATTGTTTTCTCTAAGATATATCTGCATCTTCATATTTGGAATAGCATTATTTACAATAGTCAAGATATAGAAATAACATATGTCTATTAATGAATGGATAAAGAAAATGTGAGATTTACACATGTAAATGTGTATATCTATAATATAATATTATTCATTCATTAAAAAAAGAAAATTCTTCCTTTAATGACAACATTTATAGACCTTGAGGGCATTATGCTAAGTAAAATAAGTCAGAGAGATAAAGAAATACCATATGATCTCATTATTAAGTGGATTTAAAAGAGCCAAACACATAGAAACAGAGAACATATTGGTGGTTGCCAGCAACAGGAGGTTGAGGAGTGGGGAAAATGGATGAAGGCAGTCAAAACATAAAAACATCCAGTTACAAGATAAATCAGTTCTGGAAATGTAATGTGCAGCATGATAACCATAGTTTACAATACTTTATTGGTATATTCAAAGTTGCTGAGAGTAGATTTTAAATGTTCTCATCACAAGAAAAAAATGTAACTGTGAAGTGATGGGTGTTAACTAAACTTACTGTGTTAAACATTTTCATGTATATATATATTATATCAAATCATTATTTTCTATACTATAGACTAATACAATGTTATATGTTGATTACATATCAATAAGGTTGGGAAAATAAAGCAGTTCTGGGTCTGATAAACATGAGTTAAATTTTGGTTCTTCCACCAGATAGTTGTGTGACCAGAAATTTTCTAAATCTCTTTATTTATCTGTTAAAAGCATAATGATAGTTTCTTTATTGTGGTATTATTTTGCATATTGATGATACAATGCATATAAAGTTCTTTAACTTTGTGCCTGGCCCACATTAAACACTCAAAACATGTTACCTATAGTATTAAGCTTCATGTACAAGTTAGAAGTACTTTCTAGGCCCAACCTTTAATATAATATTTAGCACATAGATTTAGCTTTTTAAAAAACTATATGTAAGAACTAATATTTATATACTTTCTAAGTGGGACCTAATGTTATTTAATTTTTGTTATTTTATAGTAAATAATGATTTTCGTTGATTGAAATGATTGAAAAAACATTTAAAAATTTTGTCATAGTAGCTCATCCTTTTTTCCTTGGTTCCAATCAGGTAGATTATCTAAGAGACAGTCATAATCCTATTCACTGTGTTCAGTTTTTGTATAGGAAAACAAAAACGATGGTAATAAATTAATTCTGTTTTTCTCATGGAGAAATATAATTAAGGAAAAATGATAAACTTCTCTTCATAGGTAAAATATTTTTGAAATACCTTCTAAATTAGGCTTATTTATTGGTAAGCCAGTCTCTCTTTCACATCTTTCCATCAAGTTGTAGTCATGAGATTGCATTAATAAAAAGCAATATACGATACTGAGTATGTAAATAACCTGAAGATTGGGGCATTTGGGTGGGGCAGTGGTTGAACATCTGCCTTTGGCTCAGGTCATGATCTCGGGGTCCTGGGATTGAGTCCCGCGTCGGGCTCCCTGTAGGGAGCCTGCTTCTCCCTCTGCCTATGTCTCTGCCTCTCTCAGTATGTCTCTTATGAATAAATAAATAAAATCTTAAAAAAAAGAAAACCTGAAGATCGTCTTCTTTGACCCAGGCATACTAGAGAGAAATACTTAATAGACAGAAAGTGAAATTCCTATTCTCATATCCTAGGGGATTCTGGAGAGAACAAGATAGAGACACGTGGATAAAGTCAGATGTCATTTTACTTGTCCACATCCCTAACTCTCTTCTCTATTTGATACTGAGCTTCAAGTTATGTATTTCTATGTATGTGTGAGGGATCTTTAGAGATATCTAAGTTTGTATGCAGATTGAAGGTATCAAGCTTAATGTCCCATTTTCTCAAGTACAGGGATGCTATTGACTGAATTGTGTCCCTCACACACACAAATTCATATGTTGAAACCCTAACCCTCAATGTGACTGTATTTGCAGAAAGAGTCTTTAAGAGGTAATTAAGATTAAATGAGGCCATAGGGTGGGGCATTAGTCAAAAGAGGATTTGTGACCTTATAAGAAGAGGAAGATCTTACACTCTTGCTTTCTTGCTTGCTCTCTCACTCTCACTCTTTTTCTTGCTCTCTTTCTCTCCTTCTCTGCATAAGCACAAAGAAGAAAGTTCTTTTGAGTACACAACAAAAAGATGGCTGAGTACAAGCAAGGGAGAGCTATCACCAGAAACCAAATCTGCTAGCACCTTGATCTCAGATGTTCCAGTCTCCATAACTATGAGAACATTTATGTTAAGTTTGTGGTATTTTGTTATGGCAGCCTTAGCTGACTAAGAGTGAGCTTGTCTCTAAAAGCAACACACACAGTCATTTTCAACATGGTAAGAAATAAGTGGTACAGCATCTCTGATGGGTGCCAATATATGGGTAAGGCTGAGACAATGTTTCTGATTCTCCAAGTTATAAAATTACAAAGTACTCAGAAGTTCCCTATATCCCAGTAAACTCCCTTGGAAATAAGAGTGTAGGTGTACAACCCAAGGTCTCCAGCCAGGAAAAGGAGGCTGTTTTGAGTGAGGACATTGAATCTTGGATAAAAGACTGAACCATGAGCTCTAGAAGTGGGCTTCAGCATATCAGCCTAAAAGACCAAATGAGATTCATCTTATCCTAGCCATAATCAGTCCAGAGAACACATCAGTCTAGTCATTCTTCAGTAGTGACCAGCAAGAATCTAGAGTTCAGTCTTCATCACAGTGAAATTCCATAAACATACCCCTTCATTTTTTAAAAAATATTTTATCTATTTATTCATTAAAGACACACAGAGAGAGGCAGAGACACAGGCAGAGGGAGAAGCGGGCTCCCTGTGAGGAGCCTGATGTGAGACTTGATCCCAGGACCCCAGGATCACACCCTGAGCCAAAGGCAGATGCTTAACCGCTGAGCCACCCAGGCGTCCCAAACATACCCTTTCTTGAAATATCCAGATTCCACCTTGTAGGAGAAGAGTGGAGAAATCCTAAAAGACTAAGAACTTTTCTGAGTCCATCAAACAGAAACTGAGTCATATAAAGGAAATTCTTGAATTACTGAATAAATATCATCCTTAGTTTATCAAGGTGGAAACTGATTTAGTAGTTCTTGTCTCTCCATCCATCTCTGACCTTACGATCCAATGGATGGGGCCCTTCAGAAAGATCATATTGTTAACTTATGGAGAAATAAAGATGTTACATTGGTTTTGCATATATTTATATAAGGTGAATATGTTTTGTTATCATAATACATTTATTTGCTCTTTAGGTTATCGTACTCCTATGGTGAAAAATCAGTTTCCTATCAAGGACCATCTCTAAAAATTTGGTATTTGTTGCTTAATGTGTTGAGCTAAAAGAATTCTAAGGCTTCATCTTGACACTGTGGAAACAATGCCATGATTAATGATAGGTGTTAGCTTTAGAAATGTAATTGAGTAATAGTGGTGCATTTTCTAAGTATTTATTGACAGTGGCTTAAAGTGATGGGAGGCAGAAGTTCTCCATGTAGGAAAGACTTTTCTCAACCCAACACTTGACATTTGTTTAAATCGCTGGTTAGATTTCCTGATATGAAGGACACAGTGCACCCACTTCTATCTTCTGGAAGAAAGACATATGTTATTTTAAATAATAAATGTTATTTTACTTAGGAAAATTCCTTGATGGAATGTTTCAGTCATCCTGGATTATTGAAGGACATTATTCCTCCACAGTAGTATTCAAATCAGGAAACCAGAGGATTTTGTGAAAGAAACAAATTCTCCGTCATAGGTTCTCCAAACAGCTTTAAAATAATCTTTTCACTGTTGCATTTTTGCTTCTTTCCTAGAAACTTACCCATTGCAGATATCAACTGCCTAATCTGATTTAAAAAATCCATGCCAAGAGCTTTAAAACACCCTCACAAGTAGCAGTTCTTTAGCTGAGACTTTCTTGCTTAATCGATTAATGGCTCTTGGTGGGAATTTCACTCAGTGAAGGATAGTGGCTAAGAGAATAGACATTTAGGTTGATCCAGTCGTACTTGATGCATTTGTAAAGGCAGCCATGTCTGTCTTGCTGATTTCTTGAATGATTCTTAGGAAATAATTTTGTATTTATCTTTTTAATGTCATAATCAGTTGTCAAAGGAGGTGACTTGTTCAAAAATTGCTCAGAGATCTTATTATAAATAGTGCTATTATTCTTGTGAGTATTATTTATAAATAGGACCCGACCAAGGTTTTATACAGTGTACTCTTCACTCAGTTTGCAATTGTTCAATTACTTAACAGAGTTTTAAAAATCCTCTCAATATTAGGAAGGAAAGTACACAAAATTAAAAAAGGGGAAGGAAAGAAGAAAAAAAATAATTAAGCCAGACTTAATCACTATAGAAGGATAAAAAAATGCAGGAAAATCATAAGATTGTCTGGCTTTTTTTCTTCCTCAAGCAAGGTCACATTTCTTATATAAAAGCAACTTGTCTAATTACTTGGCACATAATAGGCACTTAGTTCATTTAAAACATCCCCAGAATATGCTGCAATATTAATAAAATAACCTCATTCTGTTCAACAGTTTGATAGTTAAAAAATTATTTCTGTAATTCAGACATTTAAATCAAAATAATACCAATATATAATGTGCTGCCAGGTCTTCATACATACTCTGTTACTATACACATAATATTATACTGCAATTATTAGTATATATATATATATATATATATATATATATATATATATATTTATCTTTCTACCTTACCAGACCATGACCTCTTTGAGCAATGGTCATGCTTTCATCATCTCTGCGTCACAGAATTTCTTCTGAAGAGTAGCTACTCAGCAAATATGTGTTGAATAAATGGTTGGTAATGACAGCCATTTTATTTTCCATTTTTAAAAAAGATGAGGGTTGAAGTTCCTACAATCACATATGTTTCTGCAATCATAAAAGATGAAAGTAGAGCAGCCATTCATTAAAAATATGATTACTTATATATCAAGCAGCAGCATAATAATACTTTTATCTCCATCATTAAAATGAATATCATTACTTTCAAGATTGCACATGTCTAATAAGATGATCCTACTATTTAGGCGACCTTTAACTCTACCAGAATGTCATGAAAATAGACTCATACATGTTCTTTCTAGATAATCTCAATAACAAATTATAAATATGACTAATATATCCCTTGTAATTGGAAAATGTATCTAAGTACAGTGGCTAATCAACTTTACCAGTGTTTCACTGTTTATCATAATTGAGACCTGAAAAATTATATAAAATGAAATCACACAAGGAAATTTTTAATCATATTCCAGGTGCATGCATGTTATTAACTGAAATTGGTATTCTGTCACCTAAATATGATAATTACTAAGTCTAAAATCTAAATTTTATCATTCTTTTTTTTAAATATTTTATTCATTTATTCATAAGACACACACACACACACACACACACACACAGAGAGAGAGACAAAGACAGGCAGAGGGAGAATCAGGCTCCATGCAGATGCAGGGAGCCCGACGTGGGACTCGATCCCAGGCCTCCAGGATCACGCCCTGGGCTGAAGATGGTGCTAAACCACTGAGCCACCAGGGCTGCCCTAAATTGTATTATTCTAATATGTTTATTTTTTAAGAATGTCTTGTTACAATTAAGCATTTTTTGTTCACATCATAGTACATAATTTCAGTGCTCCTGTTAGGTTGATACACAAACTACTGCATTTATTTTTCCAAGTATGAATAATTTCATTTGTAGTTACAATAATTGCACAACTGTGTACCAGAAGACTCAACAAAGATAAGTTATAACCATTTTAGAAGTAGCCTCTGGCATAAGTGTTGCAGAAAAATGGGAAGGAAGCATCCTATGATAGTGCTCCAATATAATTTATATGAACAAATACTACATATAAGATAAATACTGCATATAAAACTTAACCCATGTTTAATTATTATATAACTTTCAATGAGACTTCTGTACAATTGTGAACATTGTTTCTTAGGAGTCGATGGATAATTCTGAAGACATTCAGTAATGTCAGCAAAACAGTTTTGACTGAAAATCAAAATATACAGTGCAAACAAAACCATTATTTAAAAGTATGACAATGTATTTCACATTCAAATTGTTACAATAAAAGTGGGCCAAACTGCTCATTTCTTCTCAAAATTGAACAAAACTGCTGCAACCAGCATCATAAAAATTTTTTCAGAAATATAATGCTTGGAAGTAATAAAAATAATTTTCAGAAAGAATGCTATATTCTTAGCCTCAGATTGAAAAAAAAAATACATATATATATTTAACTTTATGTACCTCTAGGCCCAAGTTGTAGCATTTCATATTAGCAAATCTATGACCTTTATTTCCTCAAGCCTTTTTTCAAGAATTTTATCTGATGTAAGTCAGTGCACAAAGATTTCCTTTGCTTTGCATTTTTTGCCACTTATTCATACTTTGTATTATTTGTTCATAAATTAGACATCCTCTTAATTGTATATACATTTCTGTAGGCAGAAATGAGCCTTGTGCACATGAAATACCAGATATGATATGTCTGTGATAGGGACGCCTGGGTGGCCCAGTGGTTGAGTGTCCGCCTTTGGCTCAGGCCATGATCTTGTGGTCCCAGGATTGAGTCCTGCAAAGAGCTTCCCCGTGGGGAACCTGCTTCTTCCTCTGCCTATGTCTCTGCTTCTCTCTCTGTGTCTCTCATGAATAAATAAATAAAACCTTAAAAAACCCAGTGACTCAATGAATACTAAATACAGATCTCATTGATATCCCTAAAAAGCATATGATTGTTGTAATTTGCCACTTATAAAAAATAAATATCAGTTTTCAAAGAAATCCACAAATTCTTAAGTTCAAGGCAAATAAAATACAAATGTACTAGTGATCAAGTAATTTTTATTCTAAAAATGATTATTTTGCTAAAATTGGCTTTGCTATCTTTTTATTGAATATTTAGCAAACTTTTAAATCATACTTAAAGTGAAATCAAATAATGAAATATTAAAATGTAATATTTCCTTGATTAGACATGGGTTCTATTTTAAAAAATTAAATGACCTAAATGGAAAATATCACACAAGTTTTGTCTTATAATTCTGCATGTTTTATGACATACTTTCCATGGCATATAGATAGTGGAAGTATCAAACTTCAGGGTTACAAATGTGTTGAATGAATAATATGTAACGAGGGACACAGGCTAGAATGTATAAACAGTTATTAACTTTTTTAAAGATTTTATTTATTTATCCATGAGAGACACAGAGAGAGAGGCAGAGACAGGCAGAGGGAGAAACAGGCTCCCTGCAGGCAGCTCGATGTGAGACTTGATCCCAGGACTTTGGGATCATGACCTGAGCCAAAGGCAGACACTCAACCACTGAGCCACCCAGGTATTCCTAAACACTTATTAACTTTAGGAGTAAAACCTTCTCCCTGTATATTATAGAACTTATATGATCAATTGCTAGAACAAAGTGTTAATGAAAACAACTTTTTTGGGATTTGATAACCAGATAAGCCAGTTAACTATGTAAAAATATACTTTGTTTCTTGGTTACACATGATAATTTTTTTCCTAGTCAGTTATCTTAAAAGTAGTCATGCAGGAGGGTGCCCGGATGGCTCAGTGGGTTAAACATCTGCCTTCGGCTTAGGTCATGATCCCAGAGTACTGGGATGGAGCCCCGCAGTACTCTGGGATGGGGCTCTTTGCTCTGAGGTGAACCTGCTTTTCCCTCTCCCTCTGCCTGCCACTCCACTTGCTTGTGCTCTCTCTCTCTCTGTGTCAAATAAATAAAATCTTTTTAAAATTTTTATTTATTTATGATAGTCACAGAGAGAGAGAGAGAGAGAGAGAGAGGCAGAGACATAGGCAGAGGGAGAAGCAGGCTCCATGCACTGGGAGCCCGACGTGGGATTCGATCCCGGGTCTTCAGGATGGCGCCCTGGGCCAAAGGCAGGCACCAAACTGCTGCGCCACCCAGGGATCCCCAAATCTTTTTTTTTTTTTTAAAGTAGTCATGAAGGAAACTGAAAAAACAAAAGTTCGTGGATAGCTCACTACAGACCATTGTCAGCACTGGTTATGAGACAGTTATGAGACAGTAGCATCAGCAGAAAAATGCAACACTTGAGAGTGAATACACCAGTAGAATTGATAAGGCATGTTTCCTTGAAGCAAACACAACATTCTTCCACTCTTGTGAAAACTCTCAGAAATGTGTGGCTGCTTTTATTCATGTCAATTTCATTCTTGCTCATAATTCTTTATAGTTATATTTGACATTTTCAGCAAGAACCACAGCATGAATGATCACCATGTTCTTCATAGGTTTTGGCTTTACCCTATCAGGGAATTTAAAATAATTAAAAAATAATGTTTTTCAAAATGATTGATTTTATCAAACAAGTCTCGGTTGGCTTGTAACTTCCTTGACTCCTCAGCTCATCACTATTCCACATACTCCCCATATTGTCAGATCCTTTCTCTATGATTAATTGATCAAAAACAATGACAACATGAAAGTGTAAATTGCACAAACTTCATGCCCTTAGTATTTTTTGCAAAGCACATTTTCTTGAGTAAGTGAACATATGTAAAGTAATAAATCTATAAAACTTTATGAGATATTGCTGCAAAAGTCTAATTATGAGTCATAACTTAATGTGTAAAATGATAAATGCCTACTAAAGTTTTTCTTAGTTTTCTTGAGGGTAGTGCTGTGGGTTTCTACTGTTTTGGTTTCAGTTTTGGCATTCATTTTGAAAAAAATAAAAGGAGATATTTCTTGGTTCTGTGCTTTTGGTGCTGGAACATGTTAACATAACTATTGTGGCTAAATGAATGGCCAATCACTGACCATAGAATGGAATATTTTGAATAGCTTAGTAGGCAACTGAAACTGCCAGAAAAATTACAGTTGTGCAGAATGGATTAAGATCCTAAGAGTAAATGGATAAGTTCTGTATAGAAATGTGCTATCTTGTATGATGAACACTAGACACATATGGGTATTGGGAACTTGAAATGTGGCTAGTCCAAATTAAGATATGCTGTCAGTTAAAATACACACCAATTTTCAAAGACTTACTATGAAAAAAAAAGTAAAGTGTTTTATGCTAGGCACATAGTAGGAATTGATCTCTCAATAACTATTTTACATGTTCTCTATAATAATAAAGCTTAGCTGGACAATGAATACTCTAATAAAGATTACAATTCTCAGCTTTTTTGTAGCTAAATGTGTCCATGAAGGCTGGTTCTAAAATGCAATGCAAATGGAAGTGACGTATGAACCTTTTTAAAAAGGAAATTAAAATGTCCTGTATTTATCTCCTCTTTGTACTGGCTGGAATTTAGAAAAGTGGTAGAAGTGGGGTAGGCATGTTAGGCCTCAAGATAAAAGCTATATATTTAGGGTGGCTGAGCAAAAAAGAATGAAAACAATAGAGGTATGATGTTAGCTTTAGAACACTTATGCCAGGACTGTTTCACAAGAGTAAGGTAAATTCTATCTTATCTAATCTGTTTTTCACTAATGCATAATACTTCATGATGAATGTACATCTACCTTAGATTATCTATCCACTTTGGAGTAATGGACACTCAAGTTGCTACCTGCTCACTGCCATCACAAATATCACTGCAATGATGTCCCTATATGGATCTATGTGAAGATTTCTGAGATATTATTTAAGGGAATGACTGTTGATGAATACAATATTTATAATATTACATTTGTATAAGTAATGCTAGTATTTTCTCTATCATTGTTGCACAATTTACACTCCCTTCAGCTAGCACTCTTATGCTAGACCAGGTAGTGAGACACGATTGCGGTCAATGGCAATATACTCATTTGTATGTTCAGAACTAAAGAGGGAAAAATCATCCTCACAAAGGCTCCATGAGGCATAGAATGATGTCTGGTTTTAGACTCCATTATAGACCCAATGACTGACACACATAGTAGTAGCTCCATAAATATTTGTTTAAAAATGAGTGAATATATAGATCCTACAAAGATAAAGTTGTACATTCACAAAAACAATCACTCCATATGGACTTGATTCACAATTAATAGGGAAAGCCTGATATAATAGTATATACATACCAAAAATTATAAATACCAAAAGTATACATACCAAAAATTACATAAGTACCAAATACCACCCCCCCCCACACACACAGGCTTCCATTTGGTATATATTCCCATTTAGATGTAAGTTTCATGAGAGGGTAAAGTCTATATCCACAGTTTCTAAAACAGCATAGGGCTTGGTATAGAGTAGGTACTCAGTATATTTGCCAAATGAGGGAACAAACCATGCTATGATCAATCAGTATATATTGAATCACTCCACATTGAATAACCATGCTAAGCACTGTGGAAAAACTAAGATGTATGAGACAAATCCATGATCTCAGCCGCTTATAGTCTGATAAAGCAGAAACGATGCATACAGAAAGGTAATAATGCCAGGCAGTTGGAGGAAAGGAAACAACTAATGAGTGGATATAGGAGCTCAGAGGGTACAAAGACCATATGCAGATTTCACTGAGAAAATGAAATATGAGGGGAGTTGGTAGTTAAGTTGGCCAAGTGAGAGGTGTGGACTCTAGGGAAAGTGACCTGCATAAGCAAATAAGAACCTCAATGAAAATATTTCCTCAAATATGCATATCGCTTTCCACTTTACAAAACACTGCCACACATATTTTATCACTTAATCCTCATGATAATTTTTGAGGTCATCAGAGAAGGGGCTAAAGTCCAAGTTATTTTTGAAGAAAGTGAAGCTTAGATACTAATTTGCTTAAAGCCACTTGACTGGAGTTGGAAGCAAAATACAGGTTTTCTGATTCTTAATGTAAGGCCCTCTCCTCAGTACCAAGAGTCAAAGGGCAGAGATATTACACAGCTGGGATCTTGTCTCTAAATATAATTATGAGGTGTTTTTCCCCGACATGTTTGGATAGCTGTGGCTGATTGTATTTCCATTACATGTGTTTATTTGTGTTGGTCTAATCTCCTCTTTAGATTAAGCACCTGCATAAGGATTGGGTTATGACCTCTATTTCCTTTGTAATTTTCACAGACCATAGTACAATTAAGAGGTGTTTATTGGCCTATCTCTATTGTAAAACAATATCATGAGAAAGAAAATGAAGTCGATTCCAACAAAATACATTATGAATTAAATTTTTTTATAGATTAAGCTACAGAGATGTATACATAAACACATAGCCTGCATAATTTCATCAATAGGAGATGATTGCCTTCTGCCAGTGACTACTCAGATCCTTGAAGATATTTATTTACACATCATTCTCATAATAGACTGAGGGTTAGACAAGCTAACATTTCAGTTGCAGGTTTTTATAAACAAAAGGGGAATATATTGTTTGTATTGTATTCACTAGACATTAAATCTCTTAGCTACTACTCTACACAAAAAGGGATACATGTTAAAAGAGCAGAAAGCAAGCATCTTGTCTTCATATAAAATTTTACTTAAGATATTGCTAAGCTAAATAACCTGGCTCTAATTTTCTTTTTTTAAAGTTTTTTTTAAATTTTTTTTATTTATTTATGATAGTCACACACAGGGAGAGAGAGAGGCAGAGACATAGGCAGAGGGAGAAACAGGCTCCATGCACTAGGAGCCCAACGTGGGATTAGATCCCGGATCTCCAGGATCGGGCCCTGGGCCAAAGGCAGGCGCTAAACCACTGCGTCACCCAGGGATCCCTGGCTCTAATTTTCATACTTGACCTGAAATCAGAGGAGGGAAAAACTGTTTCTATTTCAATACATGTCTGAGATGCTTCTCCAAATCTTTTTCTTTTTTTCTTTTGGCATATTAGTTATATAAATTATCCTTACATCTTAGACATTGCAATTAAGGTTAAGGTCTTATTACATAATATTTTTAAATCATAAATGAAATTAAATTGAAATATGTTTAAAAGTAATAGAAAAAATATAAGCCAAAACATGGCTAGAGTTATAACATTAATATTTGACTATGCATTTGTCAACTCTGACTCTAAAACAGTTTTCAAACTTTGCATTAGGAAAAAAGCATGTCTATAGCTATTGTTAAAGAACAGGAAATTACTTCCACACACATTAAATTTTCTTTATTTCTTTTTTTGTTCCTGAAGCTTTAAGTGCAGAGAGTTAATGTATTCATGGCACACTCTTGTTATCAATCTATACAAGGCAATTCTTATTTATTTCCTCTATTCATTTCTGATCTCAATTCCCATCCTCCTCATAGGCTTCCATTTTAGTATGTTCAATAGATTCCTTTGAATATGTCTCCAGTGTTCTACAATATTAGCACTGTTGTGTGTATATATTTAATATTCAAAATGGTAGTGTATTATAGAGCTCACTTAATTTTTATTTTTTTAATTTAGCCACCCTTTCTAATTTTTAAAAAGTTTAAAAATAAAAATCATATATATATATTTAAGGTGTACAACATGATGATTTGATATACATATAAGTAAAATGATTACTAGAGTCAAACTAATTAATATATCATCTCCTCACACGGTTAATTTTTTATTTGAGATGGAACACCTGAAATCTTCTCTCTTACCAAATTTCCAGTATTCAGTGCAGTGTTATTAACTATAGTCATCATGCTTTGCGTTAGATCTCTGGAGTTATTAATCCTACATAACTGCCATTTTGTACACTTTGACCAACATCTCCCCATTTCCCCCTCGTCCCTCATATCTAGTTATCACCACTCTACTTTCTACTTCAATGTATTTGATTCTTTAAAATTTTTTTCACATGTAAGTAAGATCATGCAGGTGTGTGTGTGTGTGTGTGTGTGTGTGTGAGAGAGAGAGAGAGAGAGAGAGAAAGAGAGAGAGAGAGGTTTCACTAAGCATTGTGTCTTCTAGAAACAGGTATATACAAAAAGGTGCTGAACATCACCAATCATAAGGGAGATTCAAATCAAAATCACAATGAGATGTCACCTCACAACCAGAAGGATAGACATTCCTTAGAAAATTAGAAATAGAACTATCAAATGACCTAGTAATCTTTCCTCTGGGTATGTCTGAAGGAAATGAAATCACCATTTAAGGGAACCTGGGCGGCTCAGTGGTTGAGCATTAGCCTTTGGCTCAGGTCATGATCCTGGGGTCCTGGGATTGAGTTCCACATCAGGCTGCCCACAAGGAGCCTGCTTCTCCCTCTGCCTATGTCTCTGCCTCTCTTTGTGTGTCTCTCATGAATAAAAAAATAAAATCTTTTTAAAAAAGAAATCACCATTTAAGAGAGATGACTGTGCTTTCATGTTCATTGCAGCATTATTCACAATAGCCAAGACATTGAAACAACCTGTGTCTGTTGATAAATGAATGAAATTGTAGCATAAAAATACAATGGAATATTATTTTAAAAAGGAAATCTTGCCATTTACAACTACGTGGATGAATCTTTCTAATTTTGTAATACACATAATATTCTCTTTTACTTTTCAACATTTTCATTGCTATTTTGAAGTTATTTTTAACATCTTATTATTTATTATTTAAATATAATTAGAAATTATTTAAGAATTTTCAAGCATATTGTTCAGTTTAGTGAATTTTATTTTTTTATTTTTTTATTTTATTTACTTATTCATGAGAGACACAGAGAGAGGCAGAGACACCGGCAGAAGGAGAAGCAGGCTCCCCACAGGGAGCCCGACATGAGACTCTATCCCGGATCCCAGGATCATGCCCTGGGTGGAAGGCAGGTGTTAAACCACTGAGCCACCCAGGTGTCCAATTTAGTGAATTTTAAAAGTGAACATTCACATATTCACAACCTAGATTCCACAAGTAATATTTTACTGTATGTAGTGTATCACATATCTATCCATCTTTTCAAATTTATTATCTATTAACCCATTTTACTTTTGGAATATTTCAAAATAATTTGTAGACATTAGTAAAATCACCATAAATATTTCAGAATGTATATTAGCTAAAGTTCAATACTTATTAATAGTGTTTCTATTTAAAATGTACTCAAATGGGGATACCTGGGTGGCTCAGTGGTTGAGCGTCTTCCTTTGGCTCAGTTCATGATCCTGGGGTCCTGGAACCAAGTCCCACATTGAGCTCCCTGCTTGGAGCCTGCTTCTCCCTTTGCCTATGTCTCTGCTTCTCTCTCTATCTTCATGAATAAATAAATAAAATCTTTTTAAAAATTTACTCAAAGGAAATATGTAAGTCTTATGTATATTTATGTGACAAATTCATAGATTTTTGTAATCTAAACTCCACCCCAAATATAGAACATTAGCACTGCCAGAAATTTTCTTCCTACCTCTTCCATAAATCTCAAGCAGACTTCCTGTTGAGCATCGAGCACCCAGGCCTCGATCTCATGACCTTGAGATCATGACCTGAGCTGAAATCAAGAGTTGGATGCTTAACCAACTAAACCACCCAGGTATCCCTATTTATTAAGTTTTTATTTTAATTCCGGTATAGTTAACATAGTGTTATATTAGTTTCAGGTGTACAATATAGTCAAGAATTCCATGTATCACCCAGTGCCCATCACAACAAGTGCATTCCTTAATCTGCATCACCTCTTTCACCTATTCCTCTAACTCATCTGCCCTTTTCGAACCATAGGTTTGTTCTCTATAGTTAAGAGTCTGTTTCTTGGTTTGTTTCCCTCCCTCCCTTCCTCCCTTCCTCCTCTTTCTCCTGCTCCTCCTTCTTCCTTTTTTTTTTTTTTTTTGTTCAATTGCTTTGTTTCTTAAATTCCATGATGGAGCTAGAAAGTGTAATGCTAAGTGAAATTAGTTAGAGAATACCAAATACATGTGCTACTATTTTTATTACTTCCTTTTTTTTTCTAAATTTACTTTGTTATTTTTCTATCTTCTGATGTTGGAATATTAGGTCACTGATTTTACAGTTTTTTTTCTTCTAATTTATAGCTATATATTTTCCTCTGAGCTGTATATTATCTACAATCCATGAATTTTCTGTAGTAGTATGCTTAGATTCATTTCTCTTTATCTTTTATATATCTACTATAGGTTTTTGCTTTGTGGTTACCATGAGACTTACATAAAACCTTTTTTATCCATTACAGTCCATTTTAAGCTGATAACAACTTGACTTCAAGCACATATTAAAGCTCCACATTTTTACTCTTGACCCTGTCTTATGTTTTAGATATTACAAGTTACATCTTTTTAGCTTATGTCTCCGTTAACAAATTACTATAGTTGCAATTATTTTAATACTCTTATCTTTTAATTTTCATACTAAATTTAACAGTGATTTACTCACCAGCATTACAAAACCAGAACATGCTGAATTCAGCTATATAGTTACCTTTACCAGTGAGATTCATACTTTTATGTTTCCTGTTACTAATTAGCACCCTTTCATTTCAGCTTTAAGTTCCATTAACATTTCTTGTAGAGTTGGTCTAGTGGTAATGGAATCCTACAGCTTTTGCTTTTTTGGAATCCTCTATCTGTCCTTCAGTTCTTAAAGTTAAATTTTCAGGTAGGGCATTTTAGACTAGCAGGGTTTTTTTGTTTTGTTTTATTTTTCCTCCTTTTCAGCACTTTTAATAGATTGTGCTATTCTCTTTTGGCCTGCAAAATTTCTGCTGGTGGTTATATGGAGGTCCCATTGTATGTAACAAGTTGTGGTTTTATTTTTTGCTGCTTTTAAGATTTTCTCCTTGTCTTTAACTTTTGATAATTTAATTATAACATGTCTGAATGTAAGACTCTTTAGATTCCTCTTATTTGGAATTCTCTGCACTTCCTGGATTTAGATGCCTGTTTCTTTCTCTAGGTTAGGGAACTTTTTAGCCATTATTACTTTCAATAAGCTTTCTGTTTCTTTCTCTCTCTTCTTCATCTTCTGAGACATCTATAGCACAAAGTTTAGTCTATTAGATGATGTCCTATAGTACCTTAAGCTATCTTCCTTTTTGCTTTTTCCTTTTTTGCTCCTCTGATTGAGTGAATCCCAGTCCCCAGTCTTTGAGTTGGCTGATCCTTTCTTCCACTTGATCTAATCTGTTTTTGAATCCTTTTATTGAAGTTTTTGGTTTAGATATTGTATTCTTTACCTTTGTGACTTCTGTTTGGTACTTTCGTATATTTTCTGTGTCTTTGTTGAAATTCTCCCTTTGTTTACGCATTTTTCTCCTGACTTCAATAAGTATTTTTATGACCATTATTTAGGGCTCTTTATCAGGTAAATAATTCATATTTGTTTAATTATGTCATTTTCTGGAATTTTATTTTGTTCTTTCATCTGGAACATATTTCTCTATTTCTTAATTTTCCTTAACTCTCTCTGCTGGTTTCTGCAGATTAAATAAAACAATCATCTCATTCAGTCTTGACAAGCTTGTCTTGTGTAGGAGATAAAACTTATTGTTTAGCCAAGCCCAAGTTAATGATTGTTTCTCAAAACTTTATCATTGTTTTTTATTCTAAGTGGCTTCCAGTAGTTAAAGGTGTGTCAAGACCTGTAAGTATCCCAAAGTGGAGCCTCTCAGTCAGTACCTAGATGTAGGTTGATTAAAAGCCAGACCCTCAGGCAACAGCTTTTAAAGTATGAATCTAGAACTCTTTCAGGGAAATACTGGGATATGGGTCTCTTAAAAAATATTTTATTTGTTTGAGAAAGAGCAAGAATGAGAGCAGAGAGGGAGAGGGAGAAGCAGAGTCCCTGCTGAGCAGGGAGACCCATATGGGGCTCGATCCCAGGACCCCAAGACCATGACCTGAACCAAAGGCAGATGCTTTACTGACTGAGCCACCCAGGCACCCCTGGGAGATGGGTATTTATGTCTGTGCTCTCTGTGATGAGCCAGGGGAAAATAAATGGTTTAGAATTATTTCTTTGTTTCCTATAGTCCTATGGAGCTCATGAATGCAAGTCTTGCTGGCTATCAGAGCCAGGCAATCAAGAGGTATATTCTCTGGGTGGCAGCCACAAAAGCTGGTGCACCAGACAAGTGTAAAGTCTCTTTCCAGGGAATCATCAGTGACCTGGAGTAGGCCAGAGGGAGGATTGTCATCAGCATCTAGATGTGTGCTAAAGTAGAAACCTCACCCTCAGGCAACAGCTTTTGGAAGTATGCAAATAGGCTTCATTCAGGTAAATACTGGAAATTGGGCATCTCTGTCTATTCCCTCAGCACTGAGCCCTGGGGGGATAGTTTTAGCAAATCCTCATATCTCCAATAAGAACTGTATCTTTGTTCACTATAGTCTAGTGGGTCTCATGAATATAAGCACCCTTGGCTTTCAGAGTCAGATGTTTTTTGCGGCCTGTCCCTCAGGGGGAAGTGTTAAAGCTTGGGGCACTAGATGTTGGGTCCAAACACTACATTCTTTAGGAAGAAGATGGAAATTGTGAGTCCCCTCCTATTGTGGGTTGCTGCATCAAGAATAGGTGAGAGTGCATCTCAGCCTTTCCTACCCATTTCAGTATAGATATTTTCTCATTCACTCAGTGTGTAGGAGTCACTCAGCTAGTATCTGAATTTCTTTCAGAGAGAATTGCTCCATGAGTAGCTGTAGATTTGATGTGTCCATAGAAGGAGGTGAATTCAGGATCCCAATTTTGCCATTTCCTGCAATCCACAAATGTTTTATGTTCATTATTATTCAGTTCAAAATATTTTAAAATTTCCTATGTGATTTCTCATTTGGCATATGGATTATTTAGAGTTGTTCATCTGAGGAAGCACTGGATTCTGTTTTATAACTCTAAATAATCATTTTTTAATTAAGTAATTAACTTTGTTGGGCCCAAATAGCAAGCTCTGTCTCAGGTGGGAGCTCAAATCCAAGTTCATTCTTTTGTCTTTATTTAGACTATTTTCTGATATCTGCTGTGTACACTCTGGAACCAGAAGAGATCTGGGCAGAGTTTATACACAGAATACAAGGTGCTCCTTCTCTGTTTATCTTTTTTACAGATTTTCCCCATCATTTTCTAACAGTTGCAGTTGCCCCAAACTTTGTCCTCTGTGACTTCAAGCCAGAAAGACTATGGGCTTTGCAGTCCAATTTTAAACACTCAGAGTGTACTGTTAAGTATTTCATAACTAGATATTTGAAAAAAATTATAAATTTCTTATTTTAGCATTTTCCGATTTCCATGGTATAAAAACTCCTATCTTAGCCAATTTCAAACTATGTATTTCACTGAATATTGGGAAAGTGATGTCCATAATCTGCTCTCATGAGCTACTGTAAGTTCATTACAATACACTATAATAAACACCTCACATAGTGGAGGTTTTAATGTATACTACAGATAAAAGCCATAAAAATGGGATACTTGTACCCACTTTACACTTCCTCCAAGTGTCAAAATTCCTTCAAATTTCAGAATCTGTCTAATTTGTTACTTTTCAGTACATGAATCTAGTTAGTTTTTGTTGATGTAGTTGTCATCATTGTTATTTAATAATTTGCCTTTTCATTCTTGAAAATTTTTGTTCATAATTGGAAGATGTTATTTATGGGAGGGTAGGCTCGAGGAGGAAATCATTTAATCATGACAGAGGTAGAAATCCAATATTTTTTGACACATGGCTTTTAACATACAGGTTCATTGCTGTAATTACTGATTTGTAATCCATAGAATGTACTTAGCCTGTGTAATTGTATTTCCTTCTTGTGATAAACCCAGAGCTGCCTGCAAAGTCCCAATTCCCCCAAATTCTGCAAATATGTGTACATATATTCTGTGTGTGTGTGTGTGTGTTTATTCTAATGGCCTTATTTTAATTTTTTTCTAGAGTATACACCAAACAGTGGCACATATGGTATGCATATTCCTAACGTCACTGAATTTTACCAAGTTGATCCTTAGAAGGGTTGTCCCATTTTTAAACCTCTAACATTAAGTGTAACGATTCTCCATGTGTTTGACAATATTTGGTTATATCCAACCAACCATTTTTTACCGATCATAAATTGATGCAAAACAATTCCTTTACTTCATATTTCTCTAATTAATAATGACTGTAATCCTCTCTGTATGAGCTTATAATCAATCAAGCTTTTCTTTATATCAATTGGCTGATATTTATTCCTTTTGTCAATATATTTCCTCTTTAATTGATTTGCAGGAATACTGTATCCATTAATTTCTTCTGCATTTTAGCTGTTTCTTATAATTTCATAAAATCTGATTCCTGATAGTGAATTTTTAACAAAAATTCCTGTTTCTTACAGGAGACTTCATCAGTTTTGTCTCTTGTGATTGACACTGAGAAATTTTAATGTTCTATTTCAAATCAAGGCAAAAAAACTTTGTCACATTTTTTCCCGATTATCATTAAAAATCTGCAACAGATTTAAACTGTATAAAAAAATAAAACAATAATTAAGAACTCAAAAATTCATAAGCCTCATTTTAGACCTACTGAATCAGAATCCTTATGGCTGGTTCCCTGAAAAGTGTTTTGCAAAAATTACTCAAATTTTTATTTTAATTCCAGTTAGATGAACTCTTTGAGTTTTCTACATACGATATCATGTAATCTACAGATAGTGAATATTTGACTTTTTCCTACCATTTGGGAGGTCCTTTCTTTGTGTTGTCTGATCACTGTGGCTAGGACCACTGTACTATGTTGAATAGAAGTGATAAGGTTGGACATCCTTGTCTTGTTTTTGACCTTGGGGAAAAAAGTCTCAGGTTTTTTTTCCCATTGAGAATGATGTTAGCTGTGGGTTTGTTTCCGTTATTGTTGTTTTATAGATGGCCTTTATTATGTTGAGATATGTTTCCTCTAAACCTACTTTGTTGAGGGTTTTTTTTTTTATTATGAATGGATGTTGTACATTGTCAAATGATTTTTCTGCATCTATTGAAATGATCTAATGGTTCTTATCCTTTCTCTTACTGATGTGATATATCTCGTTGATAGATTTGTGAATACTGAACCAGCTTTGCAGTCCAGGAATGAATCTCAATTAATCGTGTTGAATGATTTGTTAAAATGTAGTGTTGGATTCAGTTTGCTGGTATCTTGCTGAGGATTTTTGCATCTATGTTCATCAGGGATATTGGCCTCTAGTTCTCTTTTTCAGTGGTGTCTTATCTGATTTCGGTATCAGGGTGATGCTTGTCTCACAGGCTGAGTTTGGAAGTTTTCCTTCGCTTTCTATTTTTTCTTTTGAACATAGTTTGAGAAGAATAGGTATTAACTCTTCTGTAAATCTTCGGTAGAATCCCTGTGAAGTCAGTTGGTCACAGACTTTTGTTTGTTGGGTGTTTTTTGAATACTGGTTCAATTTCTTTGCTGGTTATCAGTCTGTTCAAATTTTCTTTCCTCCTGTTTCAGTTTTGGTGGTTTATATATTTCTAGGAATTTATCCATTTCTTCTAGGTTGTCCAATTTGTTGACATATAGGTTTTCATAATATTTTCTTATAATTGTATTTCTCTGGTGTTGGTTGTTATTTCCCCTTTCTCATTTGTGATTTTATTTATTTAGGTTGTTTCTCTTTTCTTTTTGATAAGTCTGGCTAGAGGTTTATCAATTTTTTAATTTTTTTCAAAGAACCAGCTCCTGGTTTCATTTATATTTTCTATTTTTTTTTTTTAGTTACTATATCATTTATTTCTGCTCTAATCTACTATTTCCCCCCTTCTGCTGGATTTAGGCTTCTTTTGTTGTTCTTTTGCTAGCTCCTTTAGGTATAAGTTTAGGCTGTTTGTTTGAGATTTCTCTTGCTTCTTGAGGTAGGCCCATATTGCTATAAACTTCTCTCTCAGAACTGCTTTTGCTGCATCCCAAAGTTTTTAGATCATTTTGTTTTCATTTTGACTTGTTTCCATATATTTTTTGATTTCTTCTTTTATTTCCTGGCTGACCTATTCATTGTTTAGTAGCATGTTATTTAACCTGGTCTTTCCGGATTTTTTTCTTGTGGTTGAGTTCTAGTTTCAAAGCATTGTGGTCAGAGAATATGCATGGTGTAACTTTGAGCTTTTTGAATTTGTTGAGCTTGTTTTGTGGGCTAATATGTGATCCATTCCGGAGAGTGTTTGCTGTGCACTTGAGGAGAAAGTGTATTCTGCTGCTTTAGAATGGGATGTTCTGAATATATCTGTTAAATCCATCTGGTCCAGTGTGCCACTCAAAGACATTGTTTCCTTATTGATTTTCTGTTTAGATGGTCTGCCCATTGGTATAAATGGGGTGTTAAAGTCCCCTACTATTATTGTATTATTATCAATTAGTTCCTTTATGTTTACTATTAACTGCTTTATGTATTTGGGTGCCGCTATGTTGGGTGCATAAATATTTACAATTGTTATATCGTCTTGTTTTGGATGGTCCCCATTATTATTATTATTATTATTATTATTATTTTGTTCAATATAGGTATTGCTACTCTGGCTTTCTTTTGACATCCATTTGCATGATAGATGTTTCTCGATCCCCTGTCTTTCAATCTGCAGGTGTCTTAGGTCTAAAACGAGCCTCTTGTAGGCAACATATAGATGGATTTTTTTAATATATATGTTCCTTTCTGATACCCTATATCTTTTGACTGGAGCGTTTTGACCATTTACATTCAAAGTAATTAATGATAGATATGTATTTATTTATTTATTTGTTCTGTGGTAGTTTCTGAAGATTTTCTCTGATCTTTTCTTGTCCTTCTTTCACAGTTTGCTGATTTTCCTTAGTGACTCACTAAGGATTTCTTTCTCTTTACTCTTTTCATATTTATTAGTGGCTTTCAATGTATGGATACCAATAGGTTTGTATATGACCTCTTCTGCATAAGGCAGCTGATGGTCATTTAAGTTTGAACCCATTTTTTACTCCTCTCCTCCCCACACTTTAGGCATATGGTGTCATAGTTTACACCCTTTTATTTTTTTGTGAGTTCCTTGGCTGATTTATTACAGAAATATTCTTTTTTACTGCTTTTGTGTTTCCCACCATCATACTGTCATTTTTGGTCTCTCCTTTGCACTCAAAGAGTCCACTTTAATGTTTCTTGCAGGGCTGGTTTAGTGGTTACAAACTCCTTACAAGTTTTTGTTTTTCTGGAAAACTCTATCTCTCCTTCTATTCTGAATGATAGCCTTGCCACATAGAGTATTCGTGGCTGCAGATTTTTTCCATTCAGAACTTTGAATTTATCATGCCACTCTCTTCTGGCTTGGAAAGTTTCTGCTGAAAAATCCTCTGCTAGCTTTATGGGTTTTCCCTTGTAAATTACTGTATCCTTTTGTCTTCCTGCTTTAAAACCTTTCTCTTTGTTACTATATTTTGCCAAGTTCATTGCAATATGTTTGAGGGAGGGGCAAGATGGTGGAAGAGTAAAGGTCCTCAACTCGTCTGGTCCACAAACTTATCTAGACAACTTTAAAAACATCCTGAACACCTACCATTTCGACCTGAGATTTAAAGAGAGAACAGCTGGAATGCTACAGAGAGAAAAGTTTTCGATTCTAACAAGGTAGGAAGTTGGAGAAGATAAAAAAGAATAAAGTAGGGGAGGGAACCGCAACTAGCAGGGCTAAAGCAGTTGAAAGCCTCTGGGGCACGAAAGCCCAGCGGTAGGGAAGCAGGAAAAATCTGCGCCAGAGTTTTCTCTGACGGAAAAGCGCTTGGCAGGGAAATCAGGCAGAATCATAAGAGGGGCAGTGAAACTTCAGGATTCCTGGAGTCACTCTAAGAGGAGGGGCACCCCAGGAAAAGCTCACTACAAACCGTGGTCCAATCTCGGTAAAGGGCTGGAACATCTCAGCCCTCCAGGGCATTTGGGAGAAGCCTGTTGGTTAGGTGGATGGCTCTGGAGCAGCCTTTGCACTAGAGCCCAGCAACGGAAGGAGGGGGCTGTACTCCATTCCTTTTGGGAGAGGCATTTCCCAGGAGCTCGGGTCCAGTGGTGCAGGGCCCCAGATCCCAGGGCACCCAAGCAAACAAAGCCAGTGGTCCTCTCTTCCCCCTGGGAGAGGCAGAAGCAGGGAGGGCACAGGAAAGCGAAAACTCTCCTGCCTCTGGGCACCCCACAAGCCGTGCAGACCAGTGCACCCAATGCCTGCATGCAGGAGAATCTAGGCCAGTGTGGACTGGGGGACTGTGGTTACTTTCTCATGGGGACCTCGACTCCAGAGCTGAAAAACTGGCCACCGCCATTTTTTTTTTCTCCTCTTTGTTTCACCTGGTGCCTGGGAGAGGCGGGACTCTAGGGAAGAGAGGCCTCATAGGACACACAGCTCATACTGAGCCCAGCAGCTGGCAAAGGGCCCGGCATCTACGCCCAGGCACAGACACCTGAGAATCAACACAGCAGACCCTCCCCCAGAGGAACTGCTAGAAGTACAACGGAAAAGCAAGTTTACTGAACAAGCAGCACTGGAAAGCTCCAGGACTGATGGAAAATAGTATATAGAACTAGAGGGTTCTTTTCCTTTTTTTTTCTTTTTCCATTATGACTCATTTTTATATGAGACTAAAAATTTCCAATATTATTTTTCTTTTCCCACCTTAACTACAATATTTTACCAACTACTAATTTTTAAGTTTTTCCTTTTTGACTTTCATATTTCTACAGTTACAAGTCTTTTTTTTTAAGATTTCATTCATTTATTCATGAGACACAGAGAGAGGGAGAGAGAGAGAGAGAGAGAGAGAGAGAGAGAGAGAGAGAGAGAGATCGGAAGAGGGAGAAGTAGACTCCATGCAAGGAGCTTGACATGGGACTTGATCCCGGGACTCCAGGATCACACCCTGGGTCAAAGGCAGGCGCCAAACCGCTGCACCACCCGGGGATCCCCTACGATTACAAGTCTTAGATATATTTTTCATATCTGGATTCCCTTCAATGTATTCAATTTAATTTAGGTAGATATACGAGATATGGGTATTTGTGTTTTTGGTTTTTATTTTTCCTGCCTCATTTTGCTTTACAATGGTGGAAGTTAGTACCTTTTAACATGACCAAATTTCACCCAGAACCAAGTGGGACAGTGTGTTGGTTCATTCTGTGAGATTATATTCTCTCTTCCTTCCCATTCTGCCCCCCTCTTTTATCTTGTGTATGTTTTGGTGGTCAATGTTGGTGCTTTCTCTAAGTATTGCTGGTTTATATATATTTGAGATTGAGCATCTTCTAACACACAGAACAAAATACACTCAGCACCAAGAGGATCACCATCTAGGACCCCTCAGGTAGAATACATTCTCTCTCCACTACCACTTCCTCACTGCCATCATCCCCCACCCCTTTTTTCTCTTTCCTTACTTTTCTTTTCTTTTTCTTTTTCTTTTTTCTTCTTCTTTGTTTTTGGTGTTTGGCGTTTTATTTTTACTACTTTGCTTCAATATTTGTTTTTCACTTGACTGGTCCTTTTGTTTTATTTTGTTCTCTTTTTTGTCTTTTATTTTCTGGTCTCTGACCTCTTCAGAATCATCTAGGGTGTGTTTTACTTGGGTCGTGATTGATATTTTTGACTCAGCCCACTCATACAGCCACTCTGCACTGGACAAAATGACTAGAAGGAAGAATTCACCACTAAGGAAACAACCGGAAAAAAATACTCGCTGCCACAGAGTTACAGAATTTGGATTTCAATACAATGTCAGAAATTAAATTTGAAACTACGATTATATAGCTACTGGTGGCTTTGGAAAAAAAGCATAAAGGACTCTCTGGAGTAGACTTCATTACTGCAGAACTGAGATCTAATCAGGCCGAAATTAAAAATAGATTAAATGATATGCAATCCAAACTGGATGCTCCAACTGCTAGGGTTAATGAGGTGGAAGAGAGAGTGAGTGACATAGAAGACAAGATAATGGTAAGGAAGGAAGCTGAGGAAAAAAGAGGAAAACAATTAAGAACCCACGAGGGTAAGCTCAGGGAAATAAATGATAGCTTGAGAAAAAGAGAGAGAGAGAGGATCAGAAGTATAATTGAACAAATCATAGCTGAGAACTTCCCAAATCTGGGGAAGGAAACAGGAATTCATACCCAAGAGATAGAGAACACCCCATCAAAAAAAAATCAGTAAAAGCCGTTCAACACCTCAACATTTAATAGTGAAAGTTGCAGATTTCAAAGACAAAGAGAAAATTTTTAAAGCAGCTCCAGACAAGAGATTCTTAACTTATATGGGGAGAAATATAATAATAAGAGTCAACTTCTCCACAGAGAGACCAGAAAGGGCTGGCATGATATATACAGGGTAATAAATGAGAAGAACATGTAGCCAAGAATACTTTACCCAGCAAAGCAGTCATTCAGAATAAAAGGAAAGATAAAGGGCTTCCAGGATAGGCAGAAACTGGAAGAATATGTGACCACCAAACCAGCTCTGCAAGAAATTTAAGGTGGACCCTGTAAAAGAAAGAGGGAGCCCAAAGAAATAATCCACAAAAACAGGGACTGAATACATAGTGTGATGACACTAAATTCATACCTTTCAATAGTTGTGCTGAACGTGAGTGGGCTAAATGATCCCATCAAAAGACCCAGGGTATTGGACTGGATAAAAAAAAGCAAGACACATCTATATGGTGTCTACAAGACTAATTTTATACCTAAGGGCACCTCCAGCCTGAAAATGAAGCAGTGGAGAATCATTTACCATTCAAATGGTCGTCCAAAAAAGCTGGGATAGCAATCCTCATACCAGATAAATTAAACTTTATACCAAAGACTGTAGTAAGAAATGAAGAGGGACACTATTTTTCATACTTAAAGGGTCTATCCAACAAGAAGATCTAAGAATCATGAATATTTATGCCCCTAATGTGGGAGCCACCAAGTGTATCAATGAATTAATAACCAAAGTAAAGTGATACTTAGATAATACACTACTAATAGGAGACTTCATCATGGCATTTTCAGCAAATGACAGATCTTCTAAGCAGAACATCACCAAAGAAACAAAGGCTTTAAATTATACACTGGACCAAATAGATTTCAGAGAAATATACAGAACCTTCCATTGGAACACAACTGGATACACATTCTTCTCAAGGACACGTGGAACTTTCTCCAGAATAAACCACCTACTGGGTCACAGATCAGGTCTCAACTGATACCAAAAGATTGGGATTGTCCCCTGCATATTTTCAGACCACAATGCTTTGAAACTAGAACTCAATCACAAGAAGAAATTTGGAAGAAATTCAAACATGTGGAGGTTAAAGGGCATCGTACTGGGACACCTGGGTGGCTTAGCGGTTTAGTTCCTGCCTTTGGTCCAAGGGCGTGATCCTGGGGTTCTGGGATTGAGTTCCACATCAGGCTCCCTGTGTGGAGCCTGCTTCTCCCTCTACCTATGTCTGTGCCTCTCTATCTCACTCTGTGTGTGTGTGTGTGTGTGTGTGTGTGTGTCATGAATAAATAAATAAAATCTTTAAAAAAAAGAGCATCCTACTAAAAGATGAATGGATCAACCAGAAAATTAGAGAAGAATTAAAAAGATTCATGGAAACTAATGAAAATGAAGATGTAACCTTCAAAATCTTTGGGATACAGCAAAAGCAGTCCTAAGAGGGAAGTACATTGAATTACAAGCCTTCCTCAAAAAAATTGGAAAAAACTCAAATACACAAGCTAAGCTCGCACCTAAAGAAATTGGAGAAAGGGCAGCAAGTAAAGGCTACACCAAGCAGAAGAGGAGAGATAATAAAGATTTGAGTGGAACTCAATGAAATAGAGACCAGAAGAACTGTAGAACAGATCAACAGAACCAGGATCTGGTTCTTTGAAAGAAGTAATGAGATAAATAAGCCCCTAGCCAGCCTATTTAAAAGAAAAAAAAAAAGACTCAAATTGATAAAATCATGAATGAAAGAGGAGAGATCACAACCAATACCAAGGAAACACAAACGATTTTAAAAACGTATTGTGAGCAGCGTATGCCAACAAATTAGGCAATCTAGTAGAAATGGATGCATTTCCGGAAAGCCACAAATTGCCAAAACTGGAACAGGAAGAAATAGAAAACCTGAACAGGCCAATAACCAGTGAGGAATTTCAAGCAGTCACCAAAAACGTCCCAAGACACAAACGTCCAGGGCCAGACGGCTTCCCAGAGGATTTCTATCAAACGTTTAAAGAAGAAATAATACCTATTCTACTAAAGCTGTTTCGAAGGATAGAAAGGATGGGAATATTTCCAAACTCATTTTATGAGGCCAGCATTACCTTGATTCCAAAACCAAAGACCCCACCAAAAAGGAGAATTATAGGCCAATATCCCTGATGAACACAGATGCAAAAATTCTCACCAAGATGCTAGCCAATAGGATCCAACGGTATATTAAGCAGATTATCCACCATGATCAAGTGGGATTTATCCCCGGGATGCGAGAGTGGTTCAACACTCGTAAAACAATCAACATGACAGATCACATCAATAAGAGAGGGGCGCCAGGGTGGCTCAGCAGTTGAACATCTCTTTTTGGTTCAGGGCATGATCCCAGGGTTCCGGGACGGAGTCATGGATTGGGCTCCCTGTGAGGAGCCTGCTTCTCCCTCTGTCTCCCTCTCTCTCTGTCTCTCATGAACACAAAGGAGAAAAAACGAGAACCATATGATCGTCTCACAGATGTAGAGAAAGCATTTGACAAAATACAACACCTGTTCCTGATCAAAACTCTTCAGAATGTAGGGATAGAGGGAACATTCCTCAGCATCTTAAAAGCCATCTACAGAAAGCCCACAGCAAATATCATTCTCAATGGGGAAACACTGGGAGCCTTTCCCCTCAGATCAGGAACACGACAGGGATGTCCACTCTCACCACTGCTATTCAACATAGAACTACAAGCCCTAGCCTCAGCAATCAGGCAACAAAAAGAAACAAAAGGCATTCAAATTGGCAAAGAGGAAGTCAAACTCTCCCTCTTTGCAGATGACATGGTACTGTACTTACAAAACCCAAAAGACTCCACCCCAAGATTGCTAGGACTCATACAGCAATTCGGCAGTGTGGCAGGATACAAAATCAATGCCCAGAAATCCATGGCATTTGTATACCCTAACAATGAGACCGAAGAAAGAGAAATCACGGAGTCAATCCCATTTACAATGGCACCCAAAAGCATAAGGTACCTAGGAATAAACCTAAACAAAGGGATAAAGGATCTATACCCTAAAAACTACAGAACACTTCTGAAAGAAATTGAGGAGGACACAAAGAGATGGAAAAATATTCCATGCTCCTGGATTGGAAGAATTAATATTGTGAAGATGTCAATGTTACCCAGGGCAAATTACAGATTTAATGCAATCCCTAGCAAAATACCATGGACTTTCTTCAGAGAGTTGGAAAAAATCATCTTAAGATTTGTGTGGAATCAGAAAAGACCCTGAATAGCCAGGGGAATATTCGAAGAGGAAACCAGAGCCGGGGGCATCACAATGCCGGATTTCACATTGTACTACAAAGCTGTGATCATCAAGACAGTGTGGTACTGGCACACACACACACACACACACACACACACACAAAATAAACCAGACACATAGATCAATGGAACAGAATGGAGAATCCAGAAATGGGCCCTCAACTCTATGGTCAACCAATATTCGACAAAGCAGGAAAGACTACCCACTGGAAAAGGGACAGTCTCTTCAATAAATGGTGCTGGGAAAATTGGACAGCCACATGCAGAAGAAAGAAAGTGGACCATTCTCTTACACCATACACAAAGAGAAACTCAAAATGGATGAAAGATCTAAATGTGAGACAAGAGTCCATCAAAATCCTAGAGGAGAACACAGGCAAGACCGTTTTTGAACTTGGCCACGGTAACGTCTTGCAAAGGAAGAAGGAAACAAGGAACAGAAAGGAAACAAAAGCAAAAATGAACTATTGGGACTTCATCAAGATAAAACGCTTCTGCACAGCAAAATAAACAGTCAACAAAACTGAAAGGCAACCTACAGAATAGGAGAAGATATTTGCAAATGACCTATCAGGTAAAGGGCTAGTATCCAAGATCTATAAAGAACGTATCAAACTCAACACCCAAGAAACTAAAAGTCCAATCATGAAATGGGCAGAAGACATGACAGAAATCTCACCAAAGAAGACATAGACATGGCCAACGAGCATACGAGAAACTGCTTCGCATCACTTGCCATCAGAAAAATAACAAATCAAAGCCACAATGCGATACCACCTCACACCAGTGAGAAGAGTGAAAATTAACAAGTCAGGAAACAACAAATGTTGGCAGGGATTTGGAGAAACGGGAACGCTCTTGCACTGTTGGTGGGAATGCGAACTGGTGCAGCCACTCTGGAAAACAGTGTGGAGGTTCCTCAAGAAGTTTAAAATAGTTCTACCCTACGATCCAGCAATTGCACTGCTGGGTATTTACCGCAAAGATACAGATGCAGGGAAAAGCCAAGACACCTGCACCCCAATGTTCATAGCAGCAACGTCCCTAATAGCCAAAGTGTGGAAGGAGCCACGATGTCCTTTGACAGATAAATGGATAAAGAATATCTGGTATATACATATATATATATGGAATGTGTATATATTCATATATATATATGTATATATACACAATGGAATCTTACAATATATGTATATTTACACAATATAATATTACAATATATATACTACATATATATATTGTGTGTGTATATATTGTGTATACACACACACACACACACACACACACACACAATGGAATATTACTCCGCCATCAGAAGAGACAAATACCATTTGCTTCAACGTGGATGGAACTGGAGGGCATTATGCTGAGTGAAATAAGTCAATCGGAGAAGGACAATCATCATATTGTTTCATCATACGTGGAATACAAGAAATAGTGAAGGGGATTATGAGGGAAAAGAGTGGAACTGAGTGGGAAAATTTAGAGAATTTAGAGAGGGAGAGACTCCTAACCATGAGAGACTCCTAACTCTGGGAAGCAAGCAAAAGGTTGTGGAATGGAGGTAGGTGGGGGGATGGGGTAACTGAGTGACAGGCACTGAGGAGGGCACTTGACATGATGAACAATGGGTGTTACACTATATGTTGGCAAATCGAACTTAAATAAAAACAAATGTAAAAAAAATCATAATATGTCTTGGTGTGAATCTGCTTTTGTTGACTTTGATGGGAGTTCCCTGTGCCTCCCAGACCTGGATATCTGTTTTCTTCCACAGATTATAGAAGTGTTCAGCCTTTATTTCTTCCAACGAACTTTCTGCCCTCTCTTCTCTCTCTTCTTCCTCTGGAACTCCTATAATATGAATGTTACTGTGTTTGATGGAGTCACTGAGTTCCCTTAAGTCTATTCTTGTTTTGCATAATTCTTTTTTTCTCTCTTTTGTTCAGCTTGATTACTTTTCATTACTCTGTTTTCTAGGTCATTAATTTGTTCCTCTGCTTCTTCCATTCTGGGGTACATTCCATCAAGCATGTTTCTCATTTCATTTATTGAGCCCTTTACTTTTGCTATGCTATTCCTTATCTCTGTGTTAAGGGTCTCACTCATGTCTTCCACTCTTTTCCCAAGTTCATTGGGTGTCCTTATGATCATTGCTTTAAATTCTCTATCAGGCATGCTACTTATAATCTGTTTCACGTAGATCTCCAGCCGTGGCCTTGTCCTGTTTTTTTCATTAGGAATAAATTTATCTGTCTTCTCATTTTTTCTAAGTCTCTGTTGCTGTTTCTCTGCGTTAGGAAAGTCAGCTACGTCTCCTGTTCTTGAAGGCAATGGCCTTATGAAGAACAGGCCCTATAGTTCCCTGCCATGTAGTATCCTCTATCCCCCAGGGCCTGGTGCTTCTGGGAGTCTCCAATGTGTGCTCTGTGTTCTGATATTTTGTCCTGGCTGCTTTATCCTCAGGCCAGTCATCTGCAGAGGCTCTCTTTGCCTGTTATGGGCAGTTTTTCATCTGTGGCCTGAATGTGGAGCAGTTTAACTAGGTGCGCTCTAGTCTATTTTTGAAATGAGGCCTGTCAGCACCATACCAGAACCAAGGCTCCGCAAACTCCTGGGTCAGGAGAGGTCATATGAGCAAGGCTTTGAGCAGGTCTTCTGGGGAAGGGGGCTCTCCTTGCTGGGTCTGAGACAAGCACGACTGGGAGGGGCAGTGTAACTGGACCATGGCAGGGGCCACATTGAAGAGGGTGGGAACTATAGAGATGTGCTTTAAGAGAGAAATGGATCATGGCCACTTTGATGGAAGCCAGTTAGGTAGCAGATGTCGGTGCTATATTGGTTCCTCCAGGTGGCCCTGTGCCTATGCTGAGTGGTGGGGGAGGGAAACGGTGCTGGCTGGTTCCTTCGTTCCTGGAGGGGTCTCTCTGTGAATGCATCCTCTCTGGGATGTGCTCTGAAATGAGCAAGTAATCTCCCTACTGTGTGCCCTGGGCACTCTTCAGATCACTGTTTCCATGCTGTATGTCCATGCACTATTTGCGCGCCTTCTCTCCAAGAGTTGCTCCAGTGCCCTCTGGGCTCTATCTCAGCCATACCTGCTGACCTTTAAAACTCCAGTCTTTAAGCCCCACTGGATGTGAGAAGTCCCAAAATTCAGCCCCTCTCACTTTACCAGCCAAATGTTTATGGGACTAGTTTCCCCTGTGTGCTCCCCTGTCTGCTAGTCTTTTTCTTGCCCTTCTCTGGGACCACAGCTCCCTCTCTGCCAAAGCGGCCATGATCCATTTCTCTCCTAAAGTATGTCTCCATACTTCCTACCTTCCTCAGTGTGGCCTCTTCTCTACCTTCAGTTGTGGAGTTCGTTCTCAGCCTTCATGTCAAATTCTGTGGTATCTAGGATGATTTGATAGTTACGTAGTTGTATTCCTGGGAAGAGGTGAGCCTAGGTTCCTCCTATTCTGCCAACATCTTCCAACCTCTATATCTTTATTTTCTTGATTTTTACACTTTTTGAAAAACATTTGCCCATTTCATTCCAATATCTATTCATTCTCTTCTATATTGTTTATTTTGTTCATCTGATCTATATCCTGCATCTGCAATTCATTTTTTTATTATTTCAGTTGTTTTCAGTTTACATTTGCTGAATTTTAATATTCTTTTTTAAAATACTACTTTTTTTAGTCTTTTAAATTCTATTTTTATATTTTGAAATTGATTCAATTTTATTTTTATATCTTCTCTTACTTTTCTTTACATTATTAATTCTTCCCTATGATCTTGTTTTAATATAAATAGAAATTTGCATTATAGATGTAGTATTTATTTGGCATGCCCATAATCATACACAGGGATGATTTTTCTTTCTCTAAACTATGTCAACAACTGTTTCTCTGGCTCACAGAATGAATAGTCTAAGTTTGTAATGATTACTAACTAACTATTTTTCCACGGTAACTAATTCCCACCTGTTAACATTTTCAAGGACAATTACTTTGTTCTCCATGCCTATAACAATGGAATAGTACTATTTCTTAAAACCTCAGAACTTCAAGGCTTTATATAAGGAAGATCTTGCTACAAGGTATATTTTCTCCAACTTATTTATTCTTTGAATACATGTGTGCTCAAGCTTAAATTTTAAAGAAATAGATAGGGATTCCTGAGTAGCTCAGCAGTTTCACTCCTGTCTTTGGCCCAGGGAGTGATCCTGGAGTCCTGGAATAAAGTCCCACATCAGGCTCCCCGCATGGAGCCTGCTTCTCCCTCTGCCTATGTCTCTGTGTGTGTTTCTGTCTCTCATGAATAAATAAATAAGATCTTTTAAAAAATAATAATAAATCAAATAGATAATACTAACGCTAAATAGATATTTATAGGATATAATAATACCTAACATTATCCAGCTTCTGATATATTTTTAGTTTAGGTAACCTTAGTTCTCATCAAAGTTATAGGAAATCTATTATTTAAAATGTTTAACAAGTAGTATAGTACAGGCCCCAATAAATCAGGTCTTAATACTGGACTATTAGAAGAGTTTTACTAGTGTATACTGGCTTCCCTAGACCATATACCTTACTTGTTAGGATAAAGAAAAAACTGGCTTAGAAATCTATGGTAGGAGGAAATGTAATCTGCATCTTTATTGAGAGCTCTACTGATTTATGAGGACTATTAGTAGGTAACTTGATTTAATATAGAATAGTTGACCAAGACTAAGAAAAAAAGGCCTGTTTCCATAATCATGCAATTTTGGCATTGCCAAATCTTTAGAAAAAGTTGTTGTTCAGATAAAGAAGGCCAGTCTTTTCCAGTTGTGGGAGGATGATCTTTAAGGAAGAGAAAATACTGTTCTAGTGAGGTTGGATTTCATGAAGAGTCATAGTAGCATGTCTTAAGATGTGAATATTTTATAAAGGGTCTAATTTAACTATTATTCAATTATTTTTAAATTATACCTCCAATCTAGCCTCATGAAATATTTTCCATAGTTTTCTCATGAGGTACACCCAGCCATTTACCTAAGTGATAATCTTTGAAAGTCTTCCTTGTCTCAAGTTCCTCCAGAAAGCCCTCCCTCTGCCCTACTAGAACTCAGACCTGTTCTAATGAGCTCCTCACCTTTCTATTCTGTAGCACATGTAATTTTTGTGTATCTTCAAATTATTTAGGGAATATGATGGGAAATATAGTAGTAAAGCACCAAAACCACTGTCCTATAATATATAAAAATTTGCAAGCATGGTTATCCTTAATTTAATCTTGATGTATAGCTGAATACATAAAGTCCCTATGTTTTTCACCATTTTGCCTATTTTCAATACTTCCTAGAATCTATCTCACTAGAGAATATTCTGTTGTGGATTTAGCAACATTTACATTAAGATATACTTCACTGGGAATGTTTGAGAAAGGGCTAGAGAAATCTATACTCAGAATTTACTTAGAAATATTTAAGGGTTGCTCTAGCTTGTTACAGAAACTTAAATTATTTATGTAAGATTAGTATTATATTAAAGAATCAAATGACATAAATATTGGCTATGCAGTTGGCAATTTCATAGAATATCTTAAGCTGGAGATAGACAGAGGCTCCTACTAAAACAAATTTTGTTTTTTATCTATAAAATATCTAAGGTAGGGATCCCTGGGTGGCGCAGCGGTTTGGCGCCTGTCTTTGGCCCAGGGCGCGATCCTGGAGACCCGGGATCGAATCCCACATCGGGCTCCCGGTGCATGGAGCCTGCTTCTGTCTCTGCCTCTCTCTCTCTCTCTCTCTCTCTGTGACTATCATAAATAAAATAAAAAAAAAATTTAGTAAAATATCTAAGGTAGAAATAACCCTGAAACAAGATTTTCAATGGCTGATTTAGTAATATAGAAGTGAAATGGATTGGGATATCGCCACAGCTTTAAATTTCTACTTGTGCATATGGTGGGTAATTAAGAAAGCTGAGTATTTGCAGTGTTATGATAATATATAATCTTAAGGATCATTTGCCTTCTCTTTATGGAGCACGCTTAAATAGTATAGAGATTGTTGTTCAAAACCAGTCATTTTATTTGTTGAATACTAGTTAGACGGGTCCTTTGACCTCTAAAATTCAATACTTCTATGGTCCTATGTACGAAGTTTTCAGAAATGATACGAGTTATAGTTATGAGTTACAATTTATAAACAAAAACTGTTGTTTAGGGACCCCTGGGTGGCTCAGTGGTTGAGTGTCTGCCTTTAGCTCAGGGCATGATCCCGGGATCCGAGATGGAGTCCCATATCGGGCTCCTTGCAGGAAGCCTACTTCTCCCTCTGCCTGTGTCTCTGCCTCTCTCTCTCTCTCTCTCTCTCTCTCTCTGTGTGTGTCTCTCATGAATGAATAAATAAAATCTTAAAAAAACCTGTTGTTTATAGTCTATTTGTTTGCCTCTGTGGTAACTAATCAGCCCCTTTGCCTAAATAAATTTATATACAGCCAATTTGAGAACTGAAATAACCTGAAATTTCCACTAATAATATCTCAATTGAATTTAGTCATTGAATATTTCTGTACATTAGCTAGGAAAGGTACCAAAATAAGCACTTAATACTCATCATCTTATTTGAGCCAAGTTAGTTTATTAAATGAGTCTAGAAAATACTACAGATTTAATAAAATAGACTTTCAGGAGGTTGGAATATCCTGGAGCATTGTCCTCAAATGTAGTCACATCTCAATCACCTAATCACTTTGTTAAACATACAGATTCCTAGGCTCCAATGTGAAATATTTCATTTCAGTATTTCAGAGGTAAAACTTGAGAATTTGTAATTTAATCAGTGCTGGAAATGATTCTGATGTAGCTGATATATGGACTACCCATGAGTACCATAGATATGGAGATTAATTGGGGTGACATAGTATAGGTCCCTGACATCTGGCACCTAGACAGAGGACACTGGAATCCTTTTAATTGAGGGAATTAAAAGGGACATTGAAAGGACACATAAAAATACATATTTGCAATATCTTCAGGGGTAGTTGATGAAATGTTTTGGCATGTAAGAAAAAAATTATTTGCTCTGAACTCCTTTAATAGTAAGAGTAATAGCAAATTTAGTAATAATAATAATTATGTGTCAGACACAATTTGAACTACTTCATGTGGATTAATGTAGCCCATATTTCAACAACCTCATGAGATAAGCGCTACAAATGTTCTCACACTTCATGACCATGTATAATATTTTATTGAAACAATAGCGTTCTTTAGTCAGGAGATTTTTTTACACTCCCACAATGTCAGCGCGATATCTCCCACATTTGCATCCATTACCTCTTGTTTCTGTCCTGCTACAATGGAGGAAGTATTGTTCCTATCAATGATCTGTTGCTCTATGGCCTTCTATATACTGAAAACAAATTTCTGCATTTTAGTTCTGGATCATATCTCCTCTCATATTCTCAAGGTTTCACCTTTAGTTATCATCCTTTTCATGCATCATTAGCTTCTTTATCTCTACATGTTCTGGGGTATCATATCATAAAAAGAAGGATTTCTTGACCACATAATTACCAATACCCAATTTCTCTGCTCTAGTTCACAAATAGACTTCTCTTTTTTTTCGTATATTTTTTATTGGAGTTTGATTTGCCAACACCCAGTGCTCAACCCATCAAGTGCTCCCCTCAGTGCCCATCACCCAGTCACTTCTTCCTCTCACCCACCTCCACGGACCTAACTCATTTTCCAGAGTTAGGAGGCTCTCATGTTCTGTCACTCTCTCTGATATTACCCACTCATTTTCTCTCCTTTCCACTTTAATCCCTTTCACTATCTTTTATATTCCCTGAATGAATGAAATCATATGACATTTGCCCTTCTCTGATTGACTTACTTCACTCAGGATAATACCCTCCAGTTCCATCCACGTTGAAGAAAATGGTGGATATTTGTCATTTCTAATGGCTGAGTAATATTCCATTGTATATATAGACCACATTTTCTTTATCCTTTCATCTTTTGATGGACACCGAGGCTCCTTCCACAGTTTGGCTATTGTGGACATTGCTGCTATAAACATTGGGGTGAAGGTGTCTCAGCATTTCACTGCATCTGTATCTTTGGGGTAAATTCAGGGTAGTGCAATTGCTGGGTCATAGGGCAGATCTACTTTTAACTCTTTGAAGAACCTGCACACAGTTTTCCAGAGTGGCTGTACCAGTTCACATTCCCACCAACAGTGTAAGAGGGTTCCCCTTTCTCCACATCCTCTCCACATTTGTTGTTTCCTGTCTCATTAATTTTCACCATTCTCACTGGTGTTAGGGGGTATCTCATTCTGGCTTTGATTTGTATTTTCCTGATGGCAAGTGATGCTAAGCATTTTCTCATGTGCTTGTTGGTCATGTGTAGGTCTTCTTTGGTGAAATTTCTGTTCATGTCTTCTGCCCATTTCATGATTAGATTGTTTGTTTCATTGATGTTGAGTTCAATAAATTCCTTGTAGATCTTAGATACTAGCCCTTTATCAGATACATCACTGGCAAGTATCTTCTCCCATTCTGTAGGCTTCTTTTAGTTTTGTTGACTCGTTCTTTTGCTGTGCAGAAACTTTTTGTCTTGATTAAGTCCCAATAATTCAATTTTGTTTTTGTTTCCCTTGCCTTCATGGATGTATCTTGCAAGAAGTTGTGGCCAAGTTCAATAAGGGTGTTGCCTGTGTTCTCCTCTAGGATTATGATGGATTCTTGTCTCACATTAAAATCTTTCAAGCATTTTGAGTTTGTCTTTGTGTATGGTGTAAGAGAAAACGATCAACGTGATAGATCATATCAAGAAGAGAAAAAACAATAACCATATAATCCTCTCAATAGATGCAGAGAAAGCATTCGACAAAATACAGCATTGATTCCTGATCAAAACTCTTCAGAGTGTAGGGATAGAGGGAACCTTCCTCAGCATCTTAAAAACCATCTACAAAAAGCCCACAGCAAATATCATTCTCAATGGGGAAACACTGGGAGCCTTTCCCCTAAGATCAGGAATAAGACAGGGATGCCCACGCTCACCACTGCTATTCAACATAGTACTACAAGTCCTAGCCTCAGCAATTAGGCAGCAAGTCCTGGCCCCAGCAATCAGATAACAAAAAGAAATAAAGACATTCAAATTGGCAAAGAGGAAGTCAAACTCTCCCTGTTCACAGATGACATGATACTGTACTTAGAAAACCCAAAAGACTCCACCCCAAGATTGGTAGAACTCATACAGCAATTAAGCAGAGTGGCAGGATACAAAATCAATGCCCAGAAATCTGTGGCTTTTCTACACACTAACAATGAGACTGAAGAAAGAGAAATTAAGGAGTTAATCCCATTTACAATTGTAGCCCAAACTGTAAAATACCCAGGAATAAACCTAACCAAAGAGCTAAAGGAACTATGTCCTAAAAACTACAGGACACTTTTGAAAGAAACTGAGGAAGGCACAAAGACATGGAAAAACATTCCATTCTCATGGATTGGAAGAATAAATATTGTGAAAATGTCAATGCTACCCAGGGCAATTTACACGCTCCGTGAAATCCGTATCAAAATAACATGGACTTTATTCAGAGAGTTGGAACTAATCATCTTAAGATTTGTGTGGAGTCAGAAAAGACCCTGAAGAGCCAGGGGAATATTCAAAAAGAAAACCAAAACCAGGGGCACCACAGTGCCGGATTTTAAATTGTACTACAAAGTATGATCATCAAGACAGTGTGGTACTGCCACAAAAACAGACACATCGATCAATGGAACAGAATAGAGAACCCAGAATGGGCCCTCAACTCTATGGTCAACTAATATTCGACAAAGCAGGAAAGACCATCTACTGGAAAAAGGACAGTCTCTTTAATAAATGGTGCTGGGAAAATTGGACAGGCACGTGCAGAAGAATGAAACTAGACCATTCTCTCACAAATAGACTTCTCAAAAAGGATTGCATTTCTTTGACCATTTTTTCTTTCTTTTTTTTAAACTTAAATTCAATTAGCCAACATATATTTAGTTTTAAATGTATTTGTCAATAATTCATCAGTTGTGTCTAATACCCAGTCCTCTTCATATCACGTGCCCTCCTTAATGTCCATTACCAGTTACCTAATCCCACTAATCACCTCCCCTTCAGAAACTGTAAGTTTCTCTCATGGTTTGTGTCCCTTCTACACATTTTTCCCCATTAAGTTTACCCTCCCTTCCCTTATGGTGATCTGCAGTATTTTTTATATTCTGCATGTGAGTGAAGCCATATGATAATTGTCTTTCTCCAATTTAGTTATTTCACTTAGCATAATATCCACCAGTTCCATTCATGTTGATATAAATGGTACATGTTCATCCTTTCTGATGGCTAAGTAATATTCCATTGTATATATACTACATCTTCTTTATCTATTCATCTGGTGATGTACATCTCAGCTCCTTCCACAATTTGGATATTGTGAACATTACTGCTATGAACATTGTGGTGCAGGTGCCTTTTTGTTTCACTGCATCTGTAGCTTTGGGGGGTATATCCCCAGTAGTGCAATTGCTGGGTTGTATGGTAGCTCTATTTTTAACTTCTTGAGAAACCTCCACACTGTTTTGCAGAGTGGCTGTACCAGTTCACATTCCCACCAACAGTGCAAGAGGGTTCCCCTTTCTTCACATCCTTGACAGCATTTGTTGTTTCCTGTATTGTTAATTTTCGCCATTCTCACTGGTATGAAGTGGTATCTCATTGTGGTTTTGATTTGTATTTCCCCAATGACAAATGATGTGGAGCATTTTTTTCATGTGTCTGATTTCCATTTGTATGTCTTCTTTGGAGAAATATCTGTTCATGTCTTCTGCCCATTTCTTGACGTGGGTTGTGTGTTTTGGGGATGATGAGTTTGATAAGTTCTTTATACATCTTGGATACTAACCCTTTTTCTGATATGTCATTTGCAAATATCTTCTCCCATTCTGAAGGTTGCTTTTTAGTTTTATTGACTGTTTCCTTTGCTATGAAGAAGCTTTTATTTTTTTTAAAGATTTTATGCATTTATTCATGACACACACACACACACACACACACACAGAGGCAGAGACACAGGCAGAGGGAGAAGCAGGCTCCACGCAGGGAGCCCGATGTGGAACTTGATCCGGGGTCTCCAGGATCAGGCCCTGGGCTGAAGACAGGCGCTAAACCCCTCTACCACCCGGGCTGCCCGAAGAAGCTTTTTATCTTGCTTAAATCCCAATAGTTCCTTTTTGCTTTTGTTTCCCTTGCTTTCATAGATACGTCTTGCAAGAAGTTGCCATAGCCAAGTTCAAAAAGGGTGTTGCCTGTGTTCTCTTCTAAGATTTTGATAGATTCTTGTCTCACATTTAGATCTTTCAGCCATTTTTTTTAATTTTTATTTATTTATGATAGTCACAGAGAGAGAGAGAGAGAGAGAGAGAGAGAGGCAGAGACACAGGCAGAGGGAGAAGCAGGCTCCATGCACCGGGAGCCTGACGTGGGATTCGATCCCGGGTCTCCAGGATCGCGCCCTGGGCCAAAGGCAGACGCTAAACCGCTGCGCCACCCAGGGATCCCCTTTCAGCCATTTTGAGTTTATCTTTTGTATGGTGTAAACAAATGGCCCACTTTCTTTCTTCTACATGTGGCTGTCCAATTTTACCAACACCATTTATTGAAGAGGCTGTCCTTTTTCTCTTGGATATTCTTTTCTGCTTTGTCAAAGAGTAGTTGACCATAGAGTTGAGTGCCCATTTCTCTGTTCTCTATTCTATTCCCTTGATCAATGTGTGTGTTTTTGTGCCAGTATCATACAGTTTTGATGATTACAGCTTTGTAATATAGCTTTGAGTCAGGCATTGTGATGCCTCCAGCTCCAGTTTTCTTTTTCAGTATTCCTCTGGGTAACTGAGGTCTTTTCTCATTCCATAGAAATTTTAGAATTATTTGTTCCACTCTAATGAAAATGTTGATGGAAGTTTGATAGACATTGCATTGAATGTGTAGATTGCTCTGGGAAGCATAGACATTTTCACAATATTTATTCTTCCATTCTATGAGCATCGAATGTTTTTTCCATCTCTTTGTGTCCTCCTCAATTTCTTTCAGTAGTGTTCTGTAGTTTTTAGGGTATAGATCCTTTATCTCTTTGGTTAGGTTTATTCCTCGGTATCTTATGCTTTTGGGTGCAATTGTAAATGGGATTAACTCCTTAATTTCTCTTTCCTCAGTCTCATTGTTAGGGTATACAAATGCCACGGGTTTCTGGGCATTGATTTTGTATCCTGACACTCTGCTGAATTGCTGTATGAATCCTAGCAATCTTGGGGTCGAGTCTTTTGCATTTTGTATGTACGGTATCATGTCATCTGCAAAGAGGGAGAATTTGAATTCTTCTTTGCCAATTTGAATGCCTTTTATTTCTTGTTGTTGCCTAATTGCTGAGGCTAAGACTTGTAGTACTATGTTGAATAGCAGTGGTGAGAGTGGACATCCCTGTCTTGTTCCTGATCTTAGGGGAAAGGCTCTCAGTGTTTCCCCATTGAGAATTATATTTGCTGTGGGCTTTTCATAGATGGCTTTTAAGATGCGAAGGAAGCTTCCCTCTATCCCTACACTCTCAAGAGTATTGATCAGGAATCGATGCTGTATTTTGTCAAATGTTTTCTCTGGATCTATTGAGAGGATTGTATGATTCTTTTTTGCTCTTGTTGATAAGATCTATCACATGGATTGCTTTATGAGTGTTGAACCAGCCTTGCATCCTGGAGATAAATCCCACTTGGTCATGGGGATTAATCTTCTTAATGTACTCTTGGATCCTATTGCCTTGTTTCTTGCTGAGAATTTTTGCATCTGTGTTCATCGGGGATATTGGTCTATAATTCTCTTTTTTGGTGGGGTCTTTGTCTGGTTTTTGAATTAAGGTGATGCTGGCCTCATAGAATGAGTTTGGAAGTAGTCCATCTCTTTCTATCTTTCAGCTTTAGTAGAATAGGTATTGTTTCTTCTATAAACGTTTGATAGAATTCCCCTGGGAAGACATCTGGCCGTGGACTTTTGTGTCATGGGTGGTATTTGGTGACTGCTTCAATTTCCTCCCTGGTTATTGGCCTGTTCAGGTTTTCTATTTCTTCCTGTTCCAGTTTTGGTAGTTTGTGGTTTTCCAGAAATGCGCCCATTTCTTCTAGATTGCCTAATTTATTGGCATACAGCTGCTCATAGTAAGTTTTTAAAATCATTTGTATTTCCTTGGTATTTGATGTGACCTCTCCGTTTTCATTCATGATTTTATTAATTAGATTATTTTCTCTTTTATTTTTAATAAGGCTAGCTAATGGTTTTTCTATCTTATTAATTCTTTCAAAGAACCAACTCCTGGTTTTGTTGATCTGTTCCACAGTTTTTCTGGTCTCTATTTAATTGATTTCTGCTCGAATTGTTAGTTTCTTTCTTATACCATACACAAAGATACAGAATCGGAGAAGATATTTGCAAGTAACATATCAGATGAAGGGCTAGTATCCAAGATCTATAAAGAACTTATTAAACTCAACAGCAAAGAAACAAACAATGTAATCATGAAATGGGCAGAAGACATGAACCAAAGTCTCACCAAAGAAGACATACACATGGGCAACAAGCACATGAGAAAATGCTCCTCATAAATTGCCATCAGGGAAATGCAAACAAAACCACAGTGAGATGCCCCCTCACAGCAGTGAGAATGGTGAAAATTAACAAGACAGGAAACAACAAATGTTGGAGAAGATGTGGAGAAAGGGGAATACTCTTGCACTGTTGGTGGGAATGTGAACTCTGGAAAACTGTGTGGAGGTTCCTCGAAGAGTTAAGAATAGATCTACCCTATGACTCAGCAATTGTACTACTCAGGATTTATCCCAAATATACAAATGCGGTGAAAAGCCGAGACACTTGTACCCCAATGTTTATAGCAGCAATGTCCGCAATAGCCAAACTGTGGAAGGAGCCTCGGTGTCCATCGAAAAATGAATGGAAAGAGATGTGGTCTATGTATACAATGGAATATTACTCAGCCATTAGACATGAGAAATAGCCACCATTTGCTTCGACATGGACAGAACTGGAGAGTATTATGATGAGTGAAGTAAGTCAAACGGAGAAGGACAATCATTGTATGGTTTCACTCATATAGGGAATATAAAAAATAGTGAAAGGGATTATAGGGGAAAGGAGAGAAAATGAGTGGTTAAAATCAGAGAGGGTGACAGAATATGAGAGACTCCTATCTCTGGAAATGAAAATGTGGTATTGGCAGGGAAAGTGGGAGGGGGAGGGGTGACTGGGTGACAGGCTTTGAGGAGGGTACTTGACGTGATGAGCACTGGGTGTTATAGTATATGTTGCCAAATTGAACTGAAATGAAAAAATAAAAAAATAAATGGTAATATGTAAAGTTGATTTATTTTTATTTAGGAATCTTTTCTCCATAACAATGAAGATACATGAATTATACTCACATATACAAATGTCCTACAGAATTCCACTTTACATTTACCTATTTTTTGCTTTTAAAAATAAAAGCTTGGATGCCTGGGTGGCACAGTGGTTTAGCGCCTGCCTTCGGTCCACATGATCCTTGAGTCCCAGGATCAAGTCCCACATCGAGCTTCCTGCATGGAGCCTGCTTCTCCTTTTGCCTGTGTCTCTCCCTTTCTCTCTGTGTGTGTCTCTCAAGAATAAATAAATAAAATCTTTTAAAAAAAGCTGTCTAATTCTGTGTGTATATGTGTTTTTTGGCATATATCTCTGTTTGCTGACATATTCAAGAAGCAATATGTATATAAATCTGGTTCTTTTATAAGTTATCTAGTCTTTATTCACTTCTATATGTCGAGCTCCACTGTCTGGTATAATGATCCTTACTGTTAAAACAATAATGACCTCTGACCTCTTGCAAGATTCTAAATCAGCAATCCATTATGGTTGTTTAACTTCAAACATATAGAATTGCACTAATACTTAAACTGTTTTTCAACAAGAGTAAAAAGAACTGTTTAACCCTCCTTTAAAGATGTTCACTAATAATCTCAATTTCTTTATCACACTGGTCAATTTCAGACAGTAAATCCCATTATAATGTCCAGTGTCAGGCACATCTCTTCATAATAAGGGAATATGCTCTCACTATTACATACACACAAACAATACATTGCCACATAGTATACCTGAATATATGGTATAATGTAATGCTTTAAAACAAACTTAAGTCAATTATTCAGCATAAAGTATGTATTATAAACTAGATTTGTCATTTGATTGCTTTATGGAGTAATTTAAATAATGTGTTGTTCTGCCACAACTCCTCCTTCAGAAGAGTTCTGTATTTGAGGACTAAGAAAACAGAACAATATAAAACAAACCCCATGATGAGTGGACAAGGAGTACAGGAAATAAATGAGTCATGGTAAGCCCAGTGATATTCATCTACAACAGAAAATGTTAATAGCTAATGGTTGTGATTCAAACTTATCATCGATTTTCATTTCTTTGCCATAAATTGCCCACATGCTATTAACAGCAGGCCAACCTGGTTGGTATAATGCTCTTCTCTAAAGTGTATAAATTATAAGCCTTAAATCAAAGAGTGCTCCAGTGGCACTTGAAGGTTATACTGTTTTAGTTGTGTTGATTAACTGAACTTTCTAAGACCATGAAGCATCTTCAACTTAAACTCAGTGAGAACAAAGAAGGCAATGTGCAATTCTGTATTATCTAACATTTTGTGTATTAATAAATATTTAAAGGTTTTATTTTTTTATTTACTCATGAGAGAGAGGGAGAGAGAGAGAGAGAGAGAGAGAGAGAGAGAGAGAGAGAGAGAGAGGCAGAGACACAGGCAGAGGGAGAAGCAGACCGACTTGGGACTTGATCTCGGGACTACAGGATCACGCCCTGGGCTGAAGGCAGCGCTAAACCGCTGAGCCACCCGGGCTGCCCTAAATATTTAATTATAACATCAATACAGAGATTCTGAGCTGACTCAACTAGATAGTGGAATCTTAATTTTAAAAAATTTAACTTTTCTGCAACTATCCCACTAAACTAGAAATAGAAGGCATCAGACTAAAAATAGAAGGCATCAGATGCACTCTCAAAGAAAGTTTTATTATACTTTGGTCTATTCACTTAGTTGTTTGGTTTTCTGATTGCATAAAAATTCAAAATGTTAAACACTTTAAGCCTTGAATTGAAGTAGATACTATAATTGAGCAAATTTTCTTAGTCAACACGAATTCTCCCAGAACACAAAATGCTTTTCAGTTAATGTAGATCAAATTGAAACTCAATATGAGCTTTTCTTGACCTTCAGGGAGATAAAAAGCTAGAATGAGTTAGTAAGGAAAATTTTGAGAGTACAATCACAAAGAATTCAAGAAGAGAATAAACAAGCCTCAGTTTTGTGAATTTTAAATATTCAGTACTCATTTACTTAAGGTAAGAAGATATATGAGATGTTCTCTGAGACCATTTCATAGGTCTAGTAGTCCAAATGTAATTTCTGAGATAAGATGTGGTAATTAGTTTCCAAGATGACCCCACCTTTTGATATTATTGCTCCCTTCCTCTCATGTTTTTGGAGTTCATATTGTGAGTTGTAGCCTTATGGGGAGTTCGATGAGTTGCAGAATTAATCAATCAATCAATCATCACCGTTGGCCAACAGCTACTAAACAACAGAGGCCTGTCATCAGCCATGTGGTGAGGTTAAAAGTATATTCTCCAGCTTTCAGTTGACTGTAGCTCCAGATAACATTCTAACTATAATCTCATGAAAGACTGAGCCAGAGCCACCCAGCTAAGCTGTTTCCAGATCCCTGACTCTCAGAAAGTATGTAAGATAATAAATACTTGCTTTATTAAACTGCTTTGGAGATCATTTGTTACACAATAGATAACTAAAACACTCTGCAGGTCACCTTTTTATATACTGTATTTCATGATACTATAATGTGTCGAGTTTTGAATAGAGAATTACAGGTCATTTAAAACATTGTACATTATCAAAAAAAGGCAGACTACCCTGAGTCTGAATCTTCAAAGTATTCAAAGTAAAAAGCCAATTTGTTTCTACTCTGTGACCTTTGAGAAGAGTGTCTATCTTCATGTGAGTCTTGAAAGAAAGTTAATCTCATTGTTTGTATTCAGTAAATAATAGTTTACAGATAACATCCTTCTGTTAACACAAGTCACTTGGTAAGTTTATTACAATGATGCAATAAATAGCAAGGTTTAGGATAATAAAAGTGATATCTGATAGTTTTAAAAAGTGATTATCAAATGTTTTAAGCTGTGAAAGTATCTTTTTAGTTTTTAAATCAATTCCCAAATAGATTTTTAAAAAGAGCTCTTATGTTTTGGTTAATGCAATGAATGGTCAGTTCAAATCTTCAGTAGATGGCAGGAAATACTTCCCGGTTGCAGTATTCCTGAAACATTGCCAAACAACCTGAGGACCATTTGAAAATCACTGGTTAAAAAGTATATGTGTACTTGCAGTTATATGCTTATATTGTTACATTTGGTTTTTACTATGAGGTGAAGTTGCAATCAGTAATATGAGTGTGTATATATATATATATAGCCTATATTCATATATATATATATATATGAACAGCTTTTTTTAGCTCACTTCTTTAACACTGGTATTTCTCATTTTTAAAATATTTTGTAGCCTTTAGAGTAAGGTACTATATGCAACTTTGTCTTGATTGCTGAGATCACTTATCACTAATAAATTAGGCACAGTTATATGCTATATATAGTGTATATATAGTATTTAGTATATATATATAGTAGGCAATTTTGAAACTACTTTTATTTTTGTCAGCCCAGATATATGTAATGTTAATGATTAGATTTTTGTTCTTATTTCTGCTTTAAAGGTACTATAATAGGATCAGCTAAGATAACATATATATGATGCTTACTATTTAGCAAGCTGTTTTATAAGCACTTGCAATACAACCCTATGAGTTTTATACTATTGTTATCTCCATTTTATTGATGGGGAAGTGAGGGATAGAGAGATTCAGTAATTGTCCTGGGTCATACAGCTAGTAAATGGTGGAGATGAATCCTGATACTCTGACTTCAGAGACAGTGGGCTTATCCAGTAGGTTGCATTCCCTTAGGATCTGTTAATCCACAGATCCAAGTTCGCCTCATCACACTCCAAAGCTTAGATAGTTAATATTCAGTTCAGGTGTTTTCCTTCCACTCAGAAGTCTTCCTTTGGCTCCCTCAAACTATCCTTTCTGCTCTACTGCCATAGAATGAGTGTATCACTGCCATTGTATATATCTATATATCTTTCTGTACTATAATTGCCTATTTGTGTGTCTATATTATTATAGACCATGAGAACTTTAGGGGCAACAATCATGTCTGTTTTATCTTTGTATTACTAGAGCCTTTTTTAGCATAGGGTCTGTTGCTCTGTAGGTGCTTAATGTTCAGTAAGCTGAGCTTAAAGGGACATTAGTGCAAATGACATAAAAAATTACTATTAACTTACCCAATGTGTTAAAAAAAATGGCTAAATGCTTATGAGATTCAAGATGCTCTACTTATATTTTATATACATATTAGTTCATTTTATTCTTATGGCAACAACTGTGAGGCAAATATAACTATCATAGTTTTACTCACAACAAGACTGAGGCTCAAAATGGTTAAGTGGTTTGCTTGCTTAAGTATTAAGTGGTAGACTCAGACCCCCAAGTTCTAGTCTATCAGGCTAACAAAGCCTATGTTTTTTTACCTACTTATTGCACTGCTTTCAAGAGGCAATTTCTATAGGAATTCTCTGAATCCTGACCCTGCATTTTTGAAAACTCTGGATACTGTATATTACCTTAGCAACTCAGAACTTGAGATTAGTCAAAGGATCAGGTTATTTTAGGTAGTAGAGTAGTAGATGCAGAGAAGAACATATTCAAGTCATTAAGACAGTGTATATATGGATCTTCAGAACTGTAAAATATACTACCTGGCAAATAAGCCCATTTTTCCATCCAGGTTTGTCCTTTTGTTGTCACTGAAATTATAAGTAAAGTGTATTCTCCAATGTTAAAAATAAGAAAAGATGCATCCCACCAATAATAAATAAGGGGGAAGGCATAATTGACATAAGATGTGGTTTGACTAGGAGAGAAGAGTGAAATATATTTCATGTTTAACTTAAATTCAGCAGGAAACATAAGTGTAGTGAAAGACTTTATTTACTCCTTTTTTTCCAAATTAAAGCTAAAGAAAAATTTCTATTTAGACTCTTATACGACGTTTTTATTCAAAAAATATGTGTGCATATGTTTTCACAAATTGTATATATGTACAAACAACACCATATAGACAAATATCATGGGAATTGAAAAATAATGTTAATCTCCTTAAAGTAAACAAACACAGCTGAAACTTATTGATTAAAGGTTGCCAAATAATGTAATTTTAACTAAATTCTACATCACACAGAAGGAAATAAGAAAAGAAAAAAATCACATTTTTAATAAAATTTCAAAGGTCAATAAACTTTCTCTAAATACAATAGACTTCCAATGACAATTTTGGTAATGTGTGTCATTCGAGTTCAGAGCTCAAGAACTCTTATGGACTGTATTGCTATGACAACATCTGAACATGTAGCTATCCATTATAAATTTGTCAGGAGGATTGAATAAGTACTGATACTGTGGAATAACCTAAGAAAATCCTTCCTTGTAGGTGAATGAAGAAAATGCCCAAGTAAAATTCCATAACAAGAAATCCTTGATGGTTTGATATAACTTCATCTATATAAGAAAAATCAACAAGAGTATATTTCACTGAGGAATTTTTATAAGCAATGATGATGAGAAGAGAGAGAATTAAAAAAAAAAAGACAAGGCAAGTCCATTACTTTGAAGCCATTTCTACAGTCATTTTCACCTGCCCTCCTTTGGATAAAACCAATGCTAGTTTTCTTCATAAAACTTTTTAAAAGATGCCAAACTGTTGATGAAGGAATAGTGATTGTGTTCTATTCTTACTTAGTTCTTCACTGTTTGTAATAGTCAAAAGGACAAATTCAAATAGACTGAAGACAATCTCTATAATGCATTTATCACTTAATTATACAAACATATAAATTACTTAAAAGTCCCAGAGTAATAGAAAATTGCATAATTACCTAATTTCATTGTTCAGCCTATTTTGAATGCCTATGCACATTAATATGGTATAGCAGGTATTGTGCTCTTTTGGCATTTACCCCAAAGTAAGATGTAGTCAACTATGCACAGACACTGTTGGTTGCCAGGTGGCTTGTACGGTTCTGCTGCAACATGCTTCCCATGGCAGTTTTTGTTATATTCAAGGGGCACAGGGAAAATATCTTATGATAAATGCAACTAGTTCCAAGGAATATATTTTCACTATCTGCTTACTACTCAACAGAAATATGGAGGACGGACCCAACATATTAGTCTAGATATCTGGTACCCAGGATATATTCCGTCAATGTTTGAAAAATAAATTAAAGCAAAAATAATTACAAGAGTAAAGATAACAGTTATGTATCTAAACTTTTGCAACTTTGGGAACTCAAAAAGAAAAGTGAACTGGATGTTCTTCAAGAATATTAAACTGTCATGTATTAAACATAACTATTTCTAGAATTAATGTTACTAGACTATTTGGGAATTATAAATTCGGATATAAGTTTACATATTCCATAACTAGGAGGTAGCCAAACACCACAAGGAGTTGACTGTATGACAGGTGATTGTAAGAAATGAAGATATAGAGGTTGGAAGATGTTGGCAGAATAGGAGGAACCTAGGCTCACCTCTTCCCAGGAATACAACTACGTAACTATCAAATCATCCTAGATACCACAGAATTTGACATGAAGGCTGAGAACGAACTCCACAACTGAAGGTAGAGAAGAGGCCACACTGAGGAAGGTAGGAAGTATGGAGACATACTTTAGGAGAGAAATGGATCATGGCCGCTTTGGCAGAGAGGGAGCTGTGGTCCCAGAGAAGGGCAAGAAAAAGACTAGCAGACAGGGGAGCACACAGGGGAAACTAGTCCCATAAACATTTGGCTGGTAAAGTGAGAGGGGCTGAATTTTGGGACTTCTCACATCCAGTGGGGCTTAAAGACTGGAGTTTTAAAGGTCAGCAGGTATGGCTGAGATAGAGCCCAGAGGGCACTGGAGCAACTCTTGGAGAGAAGGCGCGCAAATAGTGCATGGACATACAGCATGGAAACAGTGATCTGAAGAGTGCCCAGGGCACACAGTAGGGAGATTACTTGCTCATTTCAGAGCACATCCCAGAGAGGATGCATTCACAGAGAGACCCCTCCAGGAACGAAGGAACCAGCCAGCACCGTTTCCCTCCCCCACCACTCAGCATAGGCACAGGGCCACCTGGAGGAACCAATATAGCACCGACATCTGCTACCTAACTGGCTTCCATCAAAGTGGCCATGATCCATTTCTCTCTTAAAGCACATCTCTATAGTTCCCACCCTCTTCAATGTGGCCCCTGCCATGGTCCAGTTACACTGCCCCTCCCAGTCGTGCTTGTCTCAGACCCAGCAAGGAGAGCCCCCTTCCCCAGAAGACCTGCTCAAAGCCTTGCTCATATGACCTCTCCTGACCCAGGAGTTTGCGGAGCCTTGGTTCTGGTATGGTGCTGACAGGCCTCATTTCAAAAATAGACTAGAGCGCACCTAGTTAAACTGCTCCACATTCAGGCCACAGATGAAAAACTGCCCATAACAGGCAAAGAGAGCCTCTGCAGATGACTGGCCTGAGGATAAAGCAGCCAGGACAAAATATCAGAACACAGAGCACACATTGGAGACTCCCAGAAGCACCAGGCCCTGGGGGATAGAGGATACTACATGGCAGGGAACTATAGGGCCTGTTCTTCATAAGGCCATTGCCTTCAAGAACAGGAGACGTAGCTGACTTTCCTAACGCAGAGAAACAGCAACAGAGACTTAGAAAAAATGAGAAGACAGATAAATTTATTCCTAATGAAAAAAACAGGACAAGGCCACGGCTGGAGATCTACGTGAAACAGATTATAAGTAGCATGCCTGATAGAGAATTTAAAGCAATGATCATAAGGACACCCAATGAACTTGGGAAAAGAGTGGAAGACATGAGTGAGACCCTTAACACAGAGATAAGGAATAGCATAGCAAAAGTAAAGGGCTCAATAAATGAAATGAGAAACATGCTTGATGGAATGTACCCCAGAATGGAAGAAGCAGAGGAACAAATTAATGACCTAGAAAACAGAGTAATGAAAAGTAATCAAGCTGAACAAAAGAGAGAAAAAAAGAATTATGCAAAACAAGAATAGACTTAAGGGAACTCAGTGACTCCATCAAACACAGTAACATTCATATTATAGGAGTTCCAGAGGAAGAAGAGAGAGAAGAGAGGGCAGAAAGTTCGTTGGAAGAAATAAAGGCTGAACACTTCTATAATCTGTGGAAGAAAACAGATATCCAGGTCTGGGAGGCACAGGGAACTCCCATCAAAGTCAACAAAAGCAGATTCACACCAAGACATATTATGATTTTTTTTACATTTGTTTTTATTTAAGTTCGATTTGCCAACATATAGTGTAACACCCATTGTTCATCATGTCAAGTGCCCTCCTCAGTGCCTGTCACTCAGTTACCCCATCCCCCCACCTACCTCCATTCCACAACCTTTTGCTTGCTTCCCAGAGTTAGGAGTCTCTCATGGTTAGGAGTCTCTCCCTCTCTAAATTCTCTAAATTTTCCCACTCAGTTCCACTCTTTTCCCTCATAATCCCCTTCACTATTTCTTGTATTCCACGTATGATGAAACAATATGATGATTGTCCTTCTCCGATTGACTTATTTCACTCAGCATAATGCCCTCCAGTTCCATCCACGTTGAAGCAAATGGTATTTGTCTCTTCTGATGGCGGAGTAATATTCCATTGTGTGTGTGTGTGTGTGTGTGTGTGTGTGTATACACAATATATACACACACAATATATATATGTAGTATATATATTGTAATATTATATTGTGTAAATATACATATATTGTAAGATTCCATTGTGTATATATACATATATATATATGAATATATACACATTCCATATATATATATGTATATACCAGATATTCTTTATCCATTTATCTGTCAAAGGACATCGTGGCTCCTTCCACACTTTGGCTATTAGGGACGTTGCTGCTATGAACATTGGGGTGCAGGTGTCTTGGCTTTTCCCTGCATCTGTATCTTTGCGGTAAATACCCAGCAGTGCAATTGCTGGATCGTAGGGTAGAACTATTTTAAACTTCTTGAGGAACCTCCACACTGTTTTCCAGAGTGGCTGCACCAGTTCGCATTCCCACCAACAGTGCAAGAGCGTTCCCGTTTCTCCAAATCCCTGCCAACATTTGTTGTTTCCTGACTTGTTAATTTTCACTCTTCTCACTGGTGTGAGGTGGTATCGCATTGTGGCTTTGATTTGTTATTTTTCTGATGGCAAGTGATGCGAAGCAGTTTCTCGTATGCTCGTTGGCCATGTCTATGTCTTCTTTGGTGAGATTTCTGTCATGTCTTCTGCCCATTTCATGATTGGACTTTTAGTTTCTTGGGTGTTGAGTTTGATACGTTCTTTATAGATCTTGGATACTAGCCCTTTACCTGATAGGTCATTTGCAAATATCTTCTCCTATTCTGTAGGTTGCCTTTCAGTTTTGTTGACTGTTTATTTTGCTGTGCAGAAGCGTTTTATCTTGATGAAGTCCCAATAGTTCATTTTTGCTTTTGTTTCCTTTCTGTTCCTTGTTTCCTTCTTCCTTTGCAAGACGTTACCGTGGCCAAGTTCAAAAACGGTCTTGCCTGTGTTCTCCTCTAGGATTTTGATGGACTCTTGTCTCACATTTAGATCTTTCATCCATTTTGAGTTTCTCTTTGTGTATGGTGTAAGAGAATGGTCCACTTTCTTTCTTCTGCATGTGGCTGTCCAATTTTCCCAGCACCATTTATTGAAGAGACTGTCCCTTTTCCAGTGGGTAGTCTTTCCTGCTTTGTCGAATATTGGTTGACCATAGAGTTGAGGGCCCATTTCTGGATTCTCCATTCTGTTCCATTGATCTATGTGTCTGGTTTATTTTGTGTGTGTGTGTGTGTGTGTGTGTGTGTGTGTGCCAGTACCACACTGTCTTGATGATCACAGCTTTGTAGTACAATGTGAAATCCGGCATTGTGATGCCCCCGGCTCTGGTTTCCTCTTCGAATATTCCCCTGGCTATTCAGGGTCTTTTCTGATTCCACACAAATCTTAAGATGATTTTTTCCAACTCTCTGAAGAAAGTCCATGGTATTTTGCTAGGGATTGCATTAAATCTGTAATTTGCCCTGGGTAACATTGACATCTTCACAATATTAATTCTTCCAATCCAGGAGCATGGAATATTTTTCCATCTCTTTGTGTCCTCCTCAATTTCTTTCAGAAGTGTTCTGTAGTTTTTAGGGTATAGATCCTTTATCCCTTTGTTTAGGTTTATTCCTAGGTACCTTATGCTTTTGGGTGCCATTGTAAATGGGATTGACTCCGTGATTTCTCTTTCTTCGGTCTCATTGTTAGGGTATACAAATGCCATGGATTTCTGGGCATTGATTTTGTATCCTGCCACACTGCCGAATTGCTGTATGAGTCCTAGCAATCTTGGGGTGGAGTCTTTTGGGTTTTGTAAGTACAGTACCATGTCATCTGCAAAGAGGGAGAGTTTGACTTCCTCTTTGCCAATTTGAATGCCTTTTGTTTCTTTTTGTTGCCTGATTGCTGAGGCTAGGGCTTGTAGTTCTATGTTGAATAGCAGTGGTGAGAGTGGACATCCCTGTCGTGTTCCTGATCTGAGGGGAAAGGCTCCCAGTGTTTCCCCATTGAGAATGATATTTGCTGTGGGCTTTCTGTAGATGGCTTTTAAGATGCTGAGGAATGTTCCCTCTATCCCTACATTCTGAAGAGTTTTGATCAGGAACAGGTGTTGTATTTTGTCAAATGCTTTCTCTACATCTGTGAGACGATCATATGGTTCTCGTTTTTTCTCCTTTGTGTTCATGAGAGACAGAGAGAGAGGGAGACAGAGGGAGAAGCAGGCTCCTCACAGGGAGCCCAATCCATGACTCCGTCCCGGAACCCTGGGATCATGCCCTGAACCAAAAAGAGATGTTCAACTGCTGAGCCACCCTGGCGCCCCTCTCTTATTGATGTGATCTGTCATGTTGATTGTTTTACGAGTGTTGAACCACTCTCGCATCCCGGGGATAAATCCCACTTGATCATGGTGGATAATCTGCTTAATATACCGTTGGATCCTATTGGCTAGCATCTTGGTGAGAATTTTTGCATCTGTGTTCATCAGGGATATTGGCCTATAATTCTCCTTTTTGGTGGGGTCTTTGGTTTTGGAATCAAGGTAATGCTGGCCTCATAAAATGAGTTTGGAAATATTCCCATCCTTTCTATCCTTCGAAACAGCTTTAGTAGAATAGGTATTATTTCTTCTTTAAACGTTTGATAGAAATCCTCTGGGAAGCCGTCTGGCCCTGGACGTTTGTGTCTTGGGACGTTTTTGGTGACTGCTTGAAATTCCTCACTGGTTATTGGCCTGTTCAGGTTTTCTATTTCTTCCTGTTCCAGTTTTGGCAATTTGTGGCTTTCCGGAAATGCATCCATTTCTACTAGATTGCCTAATTTGTTGGCATACGCTGCTCACAATACGTTTTTAAAATCGTTTGTGTTTCCTTGGTATTGGTTGTGATCTCTCCTCTTTCATTCATGATTTTATCAATTTGAGTCTTTTTTTTTTTCTTTTAAATAGGCTGGCTAGGGGCTTATTTATCTCATTACTTCTTTCAAAGAACCAGATCCTGGTTCTGTTGATCTGTTCTACAGTTCTTCTGGTCTCTATTTCATTGAGTTCCACTCAAATCTTTATTATCTCTCCTCTTCTGCTTGGTGTAGCCTTTACTTGCTGCCCTTTCTCCAATTTCTTTAGGTGCGAGCTTAGCTTGTGTATTTGAGTTTTTTCCAATTTTTTTGAGGAAGGCTTGTAATTCAATGTACTTCCCTCTTAGGACTGCTTTTGCTGTATCCCAAAGATTTTGAAGGTTACATCTTCATTTTCATTAGTTTCCATGAATCTTTTTAATTCTTCTCTAATTTTCTGGTTGATCCATTCATCTTTTAGTAGGATGCTCTTTTTTTTAAAGATTTTATTTATTTATTCATGACACACACACACACACACACACACACACACAGAGTGAGATAGAGAGGCACAGACATAGGTAGAGGGAGAAGCAGGCTCCACACAGGGAGCCTGATGTGGAACTCAATCCCAGAACCCCAGGATCACGCCCTTGGACCAAAGGCAGGAACTAAACCGCTAAGCCACCCAGGTGTCCCAGTACGATGCCCTTTAACCTCCACATGTTTGAATTTCTTCCAAATTTCTTCTTGTGATTGAGTTCTAGTTTCAAAGCATTGTGGTCTGAAAATATGCAGGGGACAATCCCAATCTTTTGGTATCAGTTGAGACCTGATCTGTGACCCAGTAGGTGGTTTATTCTGGAGAAAGTTCCACGTGTCCTTGAGAAGAATGTGTATCCAGTTGTGTTCCAATGGAAGGTTCTGTATATTTCTCTGAAATCTATTTGGTCCAGTGTATAATTTAAAGCCTTTGTTTCTTTGGTGATGTTCTGCTTAGAAGATCTGTCATTTGCTGAAAATGCCATGATGAAGTCTCCTATTAGTAGTGTATTATCTAAGTATCACTTTACTTTGGTTATTAATTCATTGATACACTTGGTGGCTCCCACATTAGGGGCATAAATATTCATGATTCTTAGATCTTCTTGTTGGATAGACCCTTTAAGTATGAAAAATAGTGTCCCTCTTCATTTCTTACTACAGTCTTTGGTATAAAGTTTAATTTATCTGGTATGAGGATTGCTATCCCAGCTTTTTTGGACGACCATTTGAATGGTAAATGATTCTCCACTGCTTCATTTTCAGGCTGGAGGTGCCCTTAGGTATAAAATTAGTCTTGTAGACACCATATAGATGTGTCTTGCTTTTTTTTATCCAGTCCAATACCCTGGGTCTTTTGATGGGATCATTTAGCCCACTCACGTTCAGCACAACTATTGAAAGGTATGAATTTAGTGTCATCACACTATGTATTCAGTCCCTGTTTTTGTGGATTATTTCTTTGGGCTCCCTCTTTCTTTTACAGGGTCCACCTTAAATTTCTTGCAGAGCTGGTTTGGTGGTCACATATTCTTCCAGTTTCTGCCTATCCTGGAAGCCCTTTATCTTTCCTTTTATTCTGAATGACTGCTTTGCTGGGTAAAGTATTCTTGGCTACATGTTCTTCTCATTTATTACCCTGTATATATCATGCCAGCCCTTTCTGGTCTCTCTGTGGAGAAGTTGACTCTTATTATTATATTTCTCCCCATATAAGTTAAGAATCTCTTGTCTGGAGCTGCTTTAAAAATTTTCTCTTTGTCTTTGAAACCTGCAACTTTCACTATTAAATGTTGAGGTGTTGAACGGCTTTTACTGATTTTTTTTTGATGGGGTGTTCTCTATCTCTTGGGTATGAATTCCTGTTTCCTTCCCCAGATTTGGGAAGTTCTCAGCTATGATTTGTTCAATTATACTTCTGATCCTCTCTCTCTCTCTTTTTCTCAAGCTATCATTTATTTCCCTGAGCTTACCCTCGTGGGTTCTTAATTGTTTTCCTCTTTTTTCCTCAGCTTCCTTCCTTACCATTATCTTGTCTTCTATGTCACTCACTCTCTCTTCCACCTCATTAACCCTAGCAGTTGGAGCATCCAGTTTGGATTGCATATCATTTAATCTATTTTTAATTTCGGCCTGATTAGATCTCAGTTCTGCAGTAATGAAGTCTACTCCAGAGAGTCCTTTATGCTTTTTTTCCAAAGCCACCAGTAGCTATATAATCGTAGTTTCAAATTTAATTTCTGACATTGTATTGAAATCCAAATTCTGTAACTCTGTGGCAGCGAGTATTTTTTTCCGGTTGTTTCCTTAGTGGTGAATTCTTCCTTCTAGTCATTTTGTCCAGTGCAGAGTGGCTGTATGAGTGGGCTGAGTCAAAAATATCAATCACGACCCAAGTAAAACACACCCTAGATGATTCTGAAGAGGTCAGAGACCAGAAAATAAAAGACAAAAAAGAGAACAAAATAAAACAAAAGGACCAGTCAAGTGAAAAACAAATATTGAAGCAAAGTAGTAAAAATAAAACGCCAAACACCAAAAACAAAGAAGAAGAAAAAAGAAAAAGAAAAAGAAAAGAAAAGTAAGGAAAGAGAAAAAAGGGGTGGGGGATGATGGCAGTGAGGAAGTGGTAGTGGAGAGAGAATGTATTCTACCTGAGGGGTCCTAGATGGTGATCCTCTTGGTGCTGAGTGTATTTTGTTCTGTGTGTTAGAAGATGCTCAATCTCAAATATATATAAACCAGCAATACTTAGAGAAAGCACCAACATTGACCACCAAAACATACACAAGATAAAAGAGGGGGGCAGAATGGGAAGGAAGAGAGAATATAATCTCACAGAATGAACCAACACACTGTCCCACTTGGTTCTGGGTGAAATTTGGTCATGTTAAAAGGTACTAACTTCCACCATTGTAAAGCAAAATGAGGCAGGAAAAATAAAAACCAAAAACACAAATACCCATATCTCGTATATCTACCTAAATTAAATTGAATACATTGAAGGGAATCCAGATATGAAAAATATATCTAAGACTTGTAATCGTAGGGGATCCCCGGGTGGTGCAGCGGTTTGGCGCCTGCCTTTGACCCAGGGTGTGATCCTGGAGTCCCGGGATCAAGTCCCATGTCAAGCTCCTTGCATGGAGTCTACTTCTCCCTCTTCCGATCTCTCTCTCTCTCTCTCTCTCTCTCTCTCTCCCTCTCTCTGTGTCTCATGAATAAATGAATGAAATCTTAAAAAAAAAGACTTGTAACTGTAGAAATATGAAAGTCAAAAAGGAAAAACTTAAAAATTAGTAGTTGGTAAAATATTGTAGTTAAGGTGGGAAAAGAAAAATAATATTGGAAATTTTTAGTCTCATATAAAAATGAGTCATAATGGAAAAAGAAAAAAAAAGGAAAAGAACCCTCTAGTTCTATATACTATTTTCCATCAGTCCTGGAGCTTTCCAGTGCTGCTTGTTCAGTAAACTTGCTTTTCCGTTGTACTTCTAGCAGTTCCTCTGGGGGAGGGTCTGCTGTGTTGATTCTCAGGTGTCTGTGCCTGGGCGTAGATGCCGGGCCCTTTGCCAGCTGCTGGGCTCAGTATGAGCTGTGTGTCCTATGAGGCCTCTCTTCCCTAGAGTCCCGCCTCTCCCAGGCACCAGGTGAAACAAAGAGGAGAAAAAAAAAATGGCGGTGGCCAGTTTTTCAGCTCTGGAGTCGAGGTCCCCATGAGAAAGTAACCACAGTCCCCCAGTCCACACTGGCCTAGATTCTCCTGCATGCAGGCATTGGGTGCACTGGTCTGCACGGCTTGTGGGGCGCCCAGAGGCAGGAGAGTTTTCGCTTTCCTGTGCCCTCCCTGCTTCTGCCTCTCCCAGGGGGAAGAGAGGACCACTGGCTTTGTTTGCTTGGGTGCCCTGGGATCTGGGGCCCTGCACCACTGGACCCGAGCTCCTGGGAAATGCCTCTCCCAAAAGGAATGGAGTACAGCCCCCTCCTTCCGTTGCTGGGCTCTAGTGCAAAGGCTGCTCCAGAGCCATCCACCTAACCAACAGGCTTCTCCCAAATGCCCTGGAGGGCTGAGATGTTCCAGCCCTTTACCGAGATTGGACCACGGTTTGTAGTGAGCTTTTCCTGGGGTGCCCCTCCTCTTAGAGTGACTCCAGGAATCCTGAAGTTTCACTGCCCCTCTTATGATTCTGCCTGATTTCCCTGCCAAGCGCTTTTCCGTCAGAGAAAACTCTGGCGCAGATTTTTCCTGCTTCCCTACCGCTGGGCTTTCGTGCCCCAGAGGCTTTCAACTGCTTTAGCCCTGCTAGTTGCGGTTCCCTCCCCTACTTTATTCTTTTTTATCTTCTCCAACTTCCTACCTTGTTAGAATCGAAAACTTTTCTCTCTGTAGCATTCCAGCTGTTCTCTCTTTAAATCTCAGGTCGAAATGGTAGGTGTTCAGGATGTTTTTAAAGTTGTCTAGATAAGTTTGTGGACCAGACGAGTTGAGGACCTTTACTCTTCCACCATCTTGCCCCTCCCTCAAACATATTGCAATGAACTTGGCAAAATATAGTAACAAAGAAAAAGGTTTTAAAGCAGGAAGACAAAAGGATACAGTAATTTACAAGGGAAAACCCATAAAGCTAGCAGAGGATTTTTCAGCAGAAACTTTCCAAGCCAGAAGAGAGTGGCATGATAAATTCAAAGTTCTGAATGGAAAAAATCTGCAGCCACGAATACTCTATGTGGCAAGGCTATCATTCAGAATAGAAGGAGAGATAGAGTTTTCCAGAAAAACAAAAACTTGTAAGGAGTTTGTAACCACTAAACCAGCCCTGCAAGAAACATTAAAGTGGACTCTTTGAGTGCAAAGGAGAGACCAAAAATGACAGTATGATGGTGGGAAACACAAAAGCAGTAAAAAAGAATATTTCTGTAATAAATCAGCCAAGGAACTCACAAAAAAATAAAAGGGTGTAAACTATGACACCATATGCCTAAAGTGTGGGGAGGAGAGGAGTAAAAAATGGGTTCAAACTTAAATGACCATCAGCTTAATATAGACTGCCTTATGCAGAAGAGGTCATATACAAACCTATTGGTATCCATACATTGAAAGCCACTAATAAATATGAAAAGAGTAAAGAGAAAGAAATCCTTAGTGAGTCACTAAGGAAAATCAGCAAACTGTGAAAGAAGGACAAGAAAAGATCAGAGAAAATCTTCAGAAACTACCACAGAACAAATAAATAAATAAATACATATCTATCATTAATTACTTTGAATGTAAATGGTCAAAACGCTCCAGTCAAAAGATATAGGGTATCAGAAAGGAACATATATATTAAAAAAATCCATCTATATGTTGCCTACAAGAGGCTCGTTTTAGACCTAAGACACCTGCAGATTGAAAGACAGGGGATCGAGAAACATCTATCATGCAAATGGATGTCAAAAGAAAGCCAGAGTAGCAATACCTATATTGAACAAAATAATAATAATAATAATAATAATAATAATAATGGGGACCATCCAAAACAAGACGATATAACAATTGTAAATATTTATGCACCCAACATAGCGGCACCCAAATACATAAAGCAGTTAATAGTAAACATAAAGGAACTAATTGATAATAATACAATAATAGTAGGGGACTTTAACACCCCATTTATACCAATGGGCAGACCATCTAAACAGAAAATCAATAAGGAAACAATGTCTTTGAGTGGCACACTGGACCAGATGGATTTAACAGATATATTCAGAACATCCCATTCTAAAGCAGCAGAATACACTTTCTCCTCAAGTGCACAGCAAACACTCTCCAGAATGGATCACATATTAGCCCACAAAACAAGCTCAACAAATTCAAAAAGCTCAAAGTTACACCATGCATATTCTCTGACCACAATGCTTTGAAACTAGAACTCAACCACAAGAAAAAAATCCGGAAAGACCAGGTTAAATAACATGCTACTAAACAATGAATAGGTCAGCCAGGAAATAAAAGAAGAAATCAAAAAATATATGGAAACAAGTCAAAATGAAAACAAAATGATCTAAAAACTTTGGGATGCAGCAAAAGCAGTTCTGAGAAAGAAGTTTATAGCAATATGGGCCTACCTCAAGAAGCAAGAGAAATCTCAAACAAACAGCCTAAACTTATACCTAAAGGAGCTAGCAAAAGAACAACAAAAGAAGCCTAAATCCAGCAGAAGGGGGGAAATAGTAGATAAGAGCAGAAATAAATGATATAGAAACTAAAAAAAAAAATAGAAAATATAAATGAAACCAGGAGCTGGTTCTTTGAAAAAAATTAAAAAATTGATAAACCTCTAGCCAGACTTATCAAAAAGAAAAGAGAAACAACCTAAATAAATAAAATCACAAATGAGAAAGGGGAAATAACAACCAACACCAGAGAAATACAATTATAAGAAAATATTATGAAAACCTATATGTCAACAAATTGGACAACCTAGAAGAAATGGATAAATTCCTAGAAATATATAAACCACCAAAACTGAAACAGGAGGAAAGAAAATTTGAACAGACTGATAACCAGCAAAGAAATTGAACCAGTATTCAAAAAACACCCAACAAACAAAAGTCTGTGACCAACTGACTTCACAGGGATTCTACCGAAGATTTACAGAAGAGTTAATACCTATTCTTCTCAAACTATGTTCAAAAGAAAAAATAGAAAGCGAAGGAAAACTTCCAAACTCAGCCTGTGAGACAAGCATCACCCTGATACCGAAATCAGATAAGACACCACTGAAAAAGAGAACTAGAGGCCAATATCCCTGATGAACATAGATGCAAAAATCCTCAGCAAGATACCAGCAAACTGAATCCAACACTACATTTTAACAAATCATTCAACACGATTAATTGAGATTCATTCCTGGACTGCAAAGCTGGTTCAGTATTCACAAATCTATCAACGAGATATATCACATCAGTAAGAGAAAGGATAAGAACCATTAGATCATTTCAATAGATGCAGAAAAATCATTTGACAATGTACAACATCCATTCATAATAAAAAAAAACCCTCAACAAAGTAGGTTTAGAGGAAACATATCTCAACATAATAAAGGCCATCTATAAAACAACAATAACGGAAACAAACCCACAGCTAACATCATTCTCAATGGGAAAAAAAACCTGAGACTTTTTTCCCCAAGGTCAAAAACAAGACAAGGATGTCCACCCTTATCACTTCTATTCAACATAGTACAGTGGTCCTAGCCACAGTGATCAGACAACACAAAGAAAGGACCTCCCAACTGGTAGGAAAAAGTCAAACTTTCAGTATTTGCCGATATAATGATACTATATTTACAAAGATTAAACGTGTTCACGAAACCCTGCTAGGACTGTTAAATGAATTCAGTAATTTTGCATAATGCAAAATAAACATGAAGAAATCTGTAGCATTTATATACAACAATAATGAAACAGCAAATAAGAAATTTAGATACTGATCTGATTTACAATTGTACCAAAGCCGTAGGTTATCTAGGAATAAATCTAACGAAAGAGGTGAAATACCTATACCGTGAAAAGTATTAAATACTTATGAAGGAAATTCAGGATGACATAAAGAAATGAAAAGGCTTTCATTTCTTGCTCATAGATTGGAAGAAAAAATATTGTTAGAATGTTTATATTACCCAAAACAACATATTTTATGCAATCCCTATCAAAATACCAATAGCATTTTTCACAGAACTAGAAAAACAATCCCAATATTTGTATGGAAGCACAAAGGATCCCAAAAAGCCAAACAATATTGAGAAAGAAAAGGGTAGTTAGTGGCATCACAATCCTGTACTTGATGTTATATTTCAAAGCTGTAGTAATCCAAACTGTATGGTACTGGCATAAAAATTGATCAATAGTACATAATTGAAAGCCCAGGAATAAACCCTCAAGCATATGATCATATAATCTTTGAAAAAACAAGAATATCAAATACAAAAAAATACAGTCACTTCCACAAATGAGTTGGGAAAACTGGACAGCCACATGCAAAGGAAAAAGATGGACCACTTTATTATACCATACATAAAGATAAATTCTTAATATCTTAAATGTGAATCCTGATACCATAAAAATTCTAGATGAGACAACAGACAGCATCTTATTTGACATAGGCTATGTAGCAAACTCTTTCTAGATATGTCTCCTGAGGCAAGTGAAACAAAAACTAAAACAAACTATTGGGACTACATCAAGATAAACAGCTTGTGTACAATGAAAAAAACAATCAACAAAACTTAAAGGCAACCGGTGGAATGGGAGAATATATTTGCAAATGGTATATCTGATAAAGGGTTAGTATCCAAACTGAATAAAAACTTATTAAAACTCAACAGCAAAAAAACAAAAAATCCAATTAAAAAATGGGCAGGCGATATGAACAGACATTTCTCTAATGAGGACATCCAGATGGCCCACAGTCATGTTTAAAGATGTTCATCATTACTAACCATGCGGCAAATCACCTCACACTTGTCCTAATGGCTAAAAACAAAAAACCAGTGACAACAGGCAGTGGTGAGGATGTAGAGAAATAGGGAACACTGGTGCACTGTTTGTGGGAATGCAAACTGGTACAGCCACTGTGGGAAACAGTATGGAATTCCTTCACAAAGTTAAAGATAGAACTACCCTATGATCTAGCAATGCAAAAATACTAATTCAAAGGGATACATGCACCCCTATGTTTATAAGAGTATTTTTTACAATAGTCAAATTGTAGAAAGAGCCCAAGTGTCCACAAACTGATGAATGGAAAAAGAATATGTCATTTATATATAGCCAATGGAATATTAATTGGCCATAAAAATGATAACTTGCCTTTTGCAGTGACATGCATAGAGCTAGAGAGTGTAATGCCAAGAAAAATAATCTCTCAGAGAAAGATATGTACCATATGATTTCACTCATATGTCAAATTTAAGAAACAAAACAAAGGATCAAAAGGATAAAGGAGAGAGTGAGAAAAATCAAAAAGCAAACTTTTAATTACAGATAACAAACTGATGGTTACATGAAGGGAGGTGTGTAGGCATATGGGTTAAATAGATGGTGGGAATAAGGGAGTGCACTGATGATGAGCACTGGGTGATGTATGGAACTGTTGAATGACTGTTATTGTACACCTAAAACAATACAACAGTGTATGTTAGCTGGAATCGATATAAAACTTTAAAAGTCATAAAAAAGAATAACACAAGACTAAAAGCTAAGACTAAGAATACTTTTAACAATGTTTATGCTACCCAGAGCAATCTACATACATTCAATGCAATCCCAATCAAAATAGCATTGATATTTTTCACAGAGATGGAACAAATAATCCTAAGATATGTATGGAACCAGGAAATGCCCTGAATAGCCAAAGGAATGTTGGACAAGAAAACCAAAGCAAGGGGGCATCACAGTGCCAGACTCAAACAATATAAAAAGCTGTGATCATCAATACGGTATGGTACTGGCACAAAAACAGACACAAAGATCAAGGGAATAGAATAGAGAGCCCAGAAATTGGACCTCAGCTCTATGGTCAACTAATCTTTGACAAAGCAAGAAAGAATAGCCAAGGGAAAAAAGACATCCCCTTCAATAAATGATGTCGGGAAAATTGGACAGCGACATGAAGAAGAATGAAACTGGGCCATTCTCTTACACCATACACAAAGATAAACTCAAAATGGATGAAAGACCTAAATGTGAGACAAGAATCCATCAAAATCTTAAAGGAGAATACAGGCAGCAATCTCTTCAACCTCAGTTGCAGTAATTTCTTGCTAGACACGTCTCCAAAGGCAAGGGAAACACAAGCAAAAATGAACTATTGGGACTTCATTGTCCCAATGAAGATAAAAAGCTTCTGCTCAGTGAAGGAAACAATCAACAAAAATTAAAAAGCAATCTTCAGGGGATCCCTGGGTGGCGCAGCGGTTTGGCGCCTGTCTTTGGCCCAGGGCGCGATCCTGGAGACCCGGGATCGAGTCCCACGTCGGGCTCCCGGTGCATGGAGCCTGCTTCTCCCTCTGCCTGTGTCTCTGCCTCTCTCTCTCTCTCTCTGTGACTATCATAAATGAAAAAAAAAAAAAAAAAAATTAAAAAAAAAAGGAAGGCCTTTAAAAAAAAAAAAAAAAAAAAAAAAAAAAAAAAAAGCAATCTTCAGAATGTGGGAAGATATTTGAAAATGACATATCAGATAAAGGGGTAGTATACAAAATCTATAAAGAACTTATCAAACTCAATAACCAAAAACATAATAATCCAGTCAAGAAATGGGCAGAAGACATAAACAGACATTTCTCCAAAGAAGACATATGAATGGACAACAAACTACAAACCAATTCTCATCATCAGTTGGCATAAGGGAAATACAAATCAAAACCACTATGAGATACCACCTCACTCCAGTCAGAAGAATGGCTAAAATTAACAAGTCAGGAAATGACAGATGATGGTGAGGATATGGAGAAATGGGAACTCTCTTATTCTTTTGGTGGAAATGCAAGTTAGTACAGCCACTCCGGAAAACAGCAATTGCACTACTAGGTGTTTACCTCAAAAATACAAATGTAGTGACCTAAGGGGGCACTTGCACCCTAATGTTCATAGCATATTGTACATAATAGCAAAACTGGAAAGAGCCAAGATGTTCATCAACAGATGAATGGCTAAAGAAGGTGTGGTATACAATGGAATATTACTTAGCCATTAGGATGCTTACCATTTACATCTACGTGACTAGAACTGGAGGGTATTATGCTGAATGAAGTAAGTCAGGCTAAGAAAGACAATTATCATGTGGTTTCACTCATATGTGGTATTTAAGAAACAGTGCAGAGGATCATAGGGGATTGGAAGAAAAACTGAATGGGAATTCATCAGAGAGGGAGAAAAATCATGAGAGACTCTTAATACACTAAGGGTTGCTAGAGGGGAGGTGGGTGGGAGAATGGGATACTTGAGTGATGGGTATTAAGGAGGGCATGTGATGTGATGCGAACTGGTGGTATATGCAACTGGTGATTTATTGAACTCTACATCTGAAACTAATGATGTTGACTAACTGTATTAGTATAATTGTATCTAAATTAAAAAAACAGATTAGCCTCAAAAAAGAATAACTTAAATAATAGTAAATTTAATATAATAAATTTAAGTATATTTATTACATTTAAATACTAAGAGCAGAGATCAAGCAACAGAAAACCTTTAAACTTTTCCAGATTAAGCAATAGAATACCTTTGAGCTTTCACCTGACACTTAACCTCTGAAAAGCTCCTACAGTGAATGAGCTTTTAAAAATTGTTATTATAAGTTGGTCACAAACTCCATAATTCAAAAACCTTCAGAGCTACAAGGTGTAACAAGCAGTAAGCAGCCCAGTTTTTGTAACCTCTTCAGAAAAAACAAAAACTGAAACAAGAAATCTTACCAGATATATTTAATTATTTTTAAGTGCAGATATTGAGGATGAGATTGCTCTTCACACTTTTTTCAAAACTAACTGTAGAAGTTTAGGAAAGTTTATTAGATTCTTTTCCTTTGTTGAATGGTACAACTTTGCAGAAACAAAAAAAAATCATATCGTAAAAATAGTTCTTTTGTTAGCAATATGACAGTTTGAAGCACCTGATAGCAACTTGGCATGTAACTGTGTTCTTAATTCTTGCAAATTTAAGATAATTAATACCTTTGAGGTATGTATGTGGCTTTTGAAAAGAACAATTTTTATTTTCACGTTAGAAATCCTAAAAAATAATTATAGCATGTTCAGAATTTGGATCTTCTTAACTTCTAACCATCCAAAGAAATATTTTATTAAACCATACTTTATTCTTACTTTGTATATTTTACAGTATAGGTATAGAATTTATTAAGTTCTGGAAATGCTCACTAAAGAGCATTTTATAATGAACACATGGCAGATTCTAATGTAAGATGGTTCAATTTTTAAAGGTAAGAGAAACTTAAATCATTAATATATACCTTGACATATTTGAGAATATCATTATTTGCTTCCAAAGAAAACTCCCTGATTTTGCCTGCCTGGGAATCCATATTTGACTGTTCTTCCTAGTTACAGATATTAATTTCAGCACAACTGATGAATATCTTGAGTGTGTAAATGTATATAAACACATATATTCTTTAATAACAAGTCTAAGTTAAAGTCAATGTTCCTAGTATGTTGCTAGGAATGAATATTGAAATGAATAAACTGCTTGCTCTCACAGTCAATAGTTTTGCAGAATCAGAAAGACGTCTCAGTCTCTCAGTAGCAAAGGAAGAGAGGTAATTTAGACTTAAAGGAAGAAATTATTATGCTATTTACCTAAAACAATTTCCCAGTTTTAGAATTATTTGTATAATGTTTTTGTTTGTAGAAGTTATTTGAGAAATATAATTGTGTTTTATTTTGGTGATTGGGTGACTAAGGAAAGTAATGAGGGCAATTTGAAGAGTAATTACCATTTGCTGGGATGATTTAAAGTCATGTAACTATCTCACATGTCTCTATTTTACCTTAAAGGCAAACTACACAAAATAAAGGTAATGATAATAACTAAAATTTATTGAGCACATACTATGTACACTGCCTTGCAAGGTATTTTGTATACAATAAATTTGCAATGCATTCTCTCCATTAAACAAATGAAGAAACTGAGAGTAAATTGGTTAAGTAATTTGCCCAAGGCTCACAGGAGACAGAATTCAGTTTATTTCAGCTTGACTTAAAGCTCCTGCTGTTTCCACTATTTCATGCTACTTCTCTCAAAACCTCATTTCAAGTAGCTATTAATCCATGGTGTTGAATAATGAAGAAAGTATGTCTTAAAAAAACTGACTTTTTAAAAAAGAAACATTTTTGAAAGACTGCTAAAGGATAATTAGAAATAAATTCCAGTATTCAATCTTATTTTTCTTATGTCAAACCAAACTTCAGCAATTTGATCCCAATAATGTGCAAAAGCAAATACAAGTGAAAGGCTTTGTTTGTCATTTAAACTTCCCAAATGGTCTGAGACAATACGAATTTACTTTCCCCTCACTAGTGGATGTATTTAAAACTGTGTCAGAAAATGCACCACATATTCTGAGAGGTTTTTTTAAAGATTTATTTATTAATTTGACAGAGAGACAGAGAGAGAACAGAGATAATGGCAGGCAGAAGGAGAAACAGGCTCCCCTCTGAGCAAGGAGCCCAATGTGGAACTCAATCCCAGGCCTCTGGGATTATGACCTGAGCCGAAGGCAGACACAAGTATAGCTATTAAGTCTATTTTCACTTCCCACTAGAAATCAGACTTGCATATGCCTACTTCTCAAACAATAAAGATGGATTTTGCTGATGATTCCATTTATGAAAACATGACTACAACATTATCTATTCTTATCTAGACTCCTGTTTTTTGTCACATTTTGATCTTAATATTTTATTTTAAACATTATGTTATAATGTATTTCTTGCTCTTTCAGTTGTGCAATGGCCTTTGATAAAAAGAAACAATAAAATTCTAACCTAAGACATAAGAATTAAGTTCTTTAGTATTATGAAGAGCTTACCAACATGTTATTAAGATCTTACTAGTTTTATTCAGTGATTCATGAATCAGGTAGCATTCAGTCTAGAAAATAGAAAAGAGTTCCGAAGAGCTATACAAAGTAAAGGTGTTTTATAGACAGAGATACAGAGGATTAAGGAATCCTTACTGAACAAATTTGGTATGATTGACTAATACAGGGTAGTTTCCCCTCTTTGGTATACAAAGAAACCTTGGAGCCTGTTTGTGTAATTTAAGTTGAGCAGACAGGCTCTGGTTGGTCAATTCTAAGTTACATTTCTGGGAGAGTACAGCATTCAGGAGTAAAGGAAACTCTATTACATTTTGGCTGAAGAGAGGGAGCTTTGCATGAGTGACTTTATCTTGGGCCTAGCATAATCATTTAACACTTAACAAAATAGTAGATTTTACATGGATAACCCTTGGAGTGCATTTGCTGTGAATATTGTAGTTCTGTTTACCCGAGCAGAATCACAATCTGGAACTTTCTAAATGGGCCAAATTTTAGATATCAGAATAAGTTTGATAGCCTTCTTGGTAATGGTAATTGTTTGAAGTGGGTATCAGCCCAGTTGTAGAACTTACTTCATAAAAAAAATAAATAAATAAATTCTACCAAATGTGCTTTCAATTACTTCATGTAGGAGTTCTTTCATATAGGGAAAATGTATTAATTTCTTAATTATTCATTAAGTAGATTGTTTATTGTGTACCTACTATTTACATGGTATGCAATTAATCAGGGATTTTAGACTATTGTAGGTAAGATAAGATCTGCTTTTGCCAATATCAATCTTTATAGCTATAATTAACTTCTAGCAACACCATATATACATATGATGTCATGATTTTTAATTCTACTAAAGTAAATACTTTATATGTTATAATTTGGTGCAATTGAAAGAAAAAATCACTTAGCATTTGAATGAGGCTAGTCAGCTGTTCAGCACCTTGACTACTTGAACAATCTAACTTTTCACAAGGTACTATCTTTGTGAATAAATTGTCTCCAAGGGAGTTAATAACCCTACCTTAGGTGTGACAGAAGCTCAAAGGCAGAGAGAGAGTGGAAAAACTTAATAGTGAAAAAAGAGGAATGCTTCAGGTACACTGTGATTAGAGACTGTAGGTATAAGGAAGCTGGATATGTGCTTACTAGAAGAAGAGCATCCTATGTGATTGATTTGGGGAAGACATTTGGCTTTCTTTGGTTGGTTCTAAATTGAAAGGGGAGGCAAAATTAGGAAATCTGGCAGTCATTGACCAAGTCCTGACTTTTCTGGGTGGAGTCTACAGAGGTTGTAGGTCAGAATCTATTTTTATATATGGTCTAGTCATTGACTGCTTGTATATTTAGTCTTTCATTGTCAAACATTATTATTATTCATGTCCAATGCTTTTGTGAGAATGGAGTACTATGTGTCAGGCAGTGTTTTAAATATCAGTAGGAGACAGTGACCAAGACAGGAAAAAACAAAGGAAAAAACAAAAATCACTGTCCATCAGCGAGATTACACTCAACATAGGAAAGGCTAATTGTGGTTTTAAATTGAGCAGACAAAGGAGGTCATACTGAGAAAGTTGACATTGAGAAGTAAGGTTGAGGGAACAAGAATTCCTGAAGAAGAGAATTCCAGGAAGAAGGAACAGTAAGTTTAGAGATCCAGAAATTATGATATGCGAATGTATTTTATGAATACCATGAAGGCCATGTGGCCTGACTATATAAGGGGCAAGAGTAGAAGGATATGTCATCAAAGAAGGAAATATATATAAAAAACAGAAATATAAATAAAATGTAAATGTTGTAAATTTATTATAAATAAGTTATATATAACTATGTATAGTTAAAACATTATAAAATATAAATTTTATATAAATACAAATTTATTACTAAATAATAACACTAATTATAAATACATTTGGTGAGAGCAATTAGGCTATTTTCATGGCTCAGCATCCAATTTACCTCTGTATATGTTTTGGTTAAAAAAAGAAAATTCTGATTCACTCAAATAAGTAGATGAAATAACAGCTTTTATAAAAAAAACAACATGCTTTACAGCCCTAGAATCAATTTCAATTGATTTGATTTTTTTTTCTCATAAGTATTTAAATTGGTGGGATGCCTGGGTGGCTCAGTGGTTGAATGTCTGCCTTTGACTCAGGGAGTGATCCCAGAGTCCTGAGATCAAATCCCACATCAGGCTTCCTGCATGGAGCCTGCTTCTCCTCCCTCCGCTTGTGTCTCTGCCTCTCTCTCTCTCTCTCTCTCTCTGTCTTTCATGAATAAATAAAATCTTAAAAAGTATTGGATAAGAAAGAAATAGGATTTTTAATAAATACTAAAACCAATATGATGTCATTGTCATACTTTTTTCTCTTTTCTTTCCTTTCCTCTTTCTCCTTCTCCTCCTCCTCCTTCTCCTCCTCCTCCTCCTCCTCCTCCTTCTTCTTCTTCTTCTTCTTCTTCTTCTTCTTCTTCTTCTTCTTCTACTTCTTCTTCTTCCTCTTTGATCAGAAAGCTTTTTATTGATCTAATGAATAAGAATACTCCTCTAGTAGCCCAAGTGCAGATGCTCTGCTGACTCTCCCATGTCCTTTCACACAGGTGTGTGAAGGAGATCTTCTTATGGCAAAGACATTTTCAGTATCTCTCCAGGGATAGAATATGGGGCTTCCCTGGGTATGGCCATAGGCCTTAGTACTCAGTCCTGGCTTTTAGTGTTGCTTTGTACTTCCCTGTCATCTCCTTGGGTAATACCACCAGCTCTGGCAGGGGACCTGCCCTTTCACCATACAGAGGAACTTTAGCAGGCAGTACTTTTGGGGGTCAAAGTGGGCTGGGTGAGAAAGCTGTTTTTTCTCCTATTCTTCTTTTTGAGAGTTTCCTTCTTCTTCTCCAAGATTTGTAGGATGAGCTCCAAATCCATTTATTATACATGGTCTCCACATCCATGAGGAGCTACTCTTTGGAATCCAGATAAAACCAAAGAAATGTGGACAGCATCATGTTCTTAAACATCAGGATCTGTACCCAACATTTTTTGTACTGGATCTGAGGTATGTTGAAAACTACAAATTTCCTAGTGCCCTTGCTCAGCTACCCACGCATGTTGTAGTTCACAGTCATGACCTTCACTGATTTTGAACACAATATCCCCCTGGCCCAGGTACTGGAAGATGTGGCAGATCAGGAAGAAACATTTCATGGGCATGGGGGGGTGGATTAAGCCACAGGACTAGCATAAAGGAAAAACTCAGAGCAGCAGACCAAGCAGAACTCACACTGCTTCACCTCATAGCTGTTTTCCCTTTCCTGTGCAGGCACAGAGGGGATACCTCCCTGAGGCGGGAAACAGCTGCTTTTTTCCTTTGTTTCCCTGCTACTTTATTCCTTTTGACTACAGAAATTACTAGTGAATTAAACACATGCTGAGAAGATGTTTCTGTACTTTGCTGAGCACTTGAGTGTGGCTTAGATACACTTTAGCCATAGACAGGCTTATATCATTTACTTTCATAATTGTAGAACAGACATTTTTAAGGACCAGCATGATAAACTTCTAAATCAATGTCACACTTATGATATTTTCATGTATCTTCTAGAAATATCAAGAACACTTTTATTTCCAGTTATTCATTAAAAATGTGGTAATTTGAAAGCCTAAGAAAATGGGATAGGGATCTCAGTAAGAAGTCAAAACTTGGTGTATTGCATATGCATATTGCATTTCTCTTCATTGGTAAATTCAGTAAGACAAATAAAAATACGAATTAGGTCAACTATTTCTGGAATCACTAAACATTTTCAATTACAATGAATTTCTACTGAATTAGCATATATATTAATAAAAACTTTGATGTCTCTGATTTGGAATATATGACCCAATAAATAGTTTTGACTTAATTATCAACTCTCATCTAAATATAATACATTTAATCACAGAAAAGGGAGTTTATATTCAAATAGGGAACTCAGTGACCCCATAAAGCATAATAACATTTATAACATTAGAGTCTCAGAAGAAGGGAAGGAAAAGGGATCAGAATGTTTATTTGAGAAAATTATAGCTGAAAAATTCCCTAATCTAGGGAAGGTAACAGACATCCAAATCCAGGAGGCACAGGGAACTCCTATCAAAAACATCAAAAGCTGACCAACACTAAGACATACTGTAGTAAAATTTGCAAAATACAGAGATAAGGAAAGAATCCTGAAAGCAGCAAGGTAAAATGAAATCCCTAACTTACAAGGGAAGATAAATATTAGTAACAGCAGATCTATCCATAGAAACTTGGCAGGCCAGAAGACAGTGGCATGATATAATCAATGTGCTGAATGGGGAAAATTTGCAGCCAAGAATATGTTATCCATGAAGGCTGTCATTCAGAATAGGACAGAGAGTTTCCCAAACAAGTAAAAACAAAAAGACTTCGTGTCCACTAAACCAGCCCTGCAAGAAATATTAAAGGGGATGCTTTGAGTGTGAAAGAAAGACCAAAAGCAACAAAGATGAGAAAGGAACAGAGAAAAACTCCAGAAACAATGACTATACAGGTAACACAATGGCACTGGTGAGTGCCAAGGAAATTCATATCTATTAATAATCACTCTGGGGGATCCTTGGGTGTCTCAGTGGTTTAGTGCCTGCCTTTGGCCCAGGGCGTGATGCTGGAGTACTGGGGTTGAGTCCCAAATCAGGCTTCCTGCATGGAGCCTACTTCTGCCTCTGCCTGTGTCTCTGCCTCTCTCTCTCTCTATGTCTATCATGAATAAATAAATAAAATCTTAAAAAAATAATAAAAAAATAAAAATCACTCTGAATGTAAGTGGACTAAATGCTTAAATGGAAAGGTGTAGAGTATCAGAAAGAATGTAAAAACCAGACCAATCTATATGCTGCATATAAGAGACTCATTTTAGACCTAAAGAGACCTCCAGATAGAATATGAGGGGATATAGGACCATCTATCACGCTAATGGATGTCAAAAGCCAGAGTAGCTATATTTATATCAGATAAATCAGATGTTAAGCCAAAGAATGTAACAAAAGATGAAGGACATTATGTCATGATAAAGGTGTCTACCCAACTAAAAGATCTAACAATTGTAAATCATTATGCCCCCAACTTGGGAGGACCCAAATATATAACTCAATTAATAACAAACATAAAGAAACACATTGATAACAATACAATAATAGTAGGGGACTTTAACATCCCACTGACAGCAATGGATGGATCATCTAAGCAGAAAATCAACAAGGAAACAATTGCTTTGAATGGCACACTGGAGCAGGTGGACTTACTAGATATATTCAGAATATTTCATCCTAAAGCCGCAGAATACACATTCTTCTCGAGTGCATATAGAATATTCTCCAGAATAGATCACAAATACTGGATCACAAATGAGGCCTTCACCAGTACAAAAAGATTGAGATCATACCATGAATATTTTCAGACCACAACACTATGAAACTTGAACAACAAAGACAAACTAGGAAAGAAAAACAAATACATGGAGGTTAAGCAACATCCTAATAAAGAATGAATAGGTTAACAAGGAAATTAAATAAGAAATAAAGAAATACAAGGAAGCAAAAGAAAAATGAAAACACGGCAGTCCAGAACCTTTAGGGATGTAGCAAAGGCAATCATAAGGGGGAAGAATACGGCAATACTGGCCTACCTTAAGAAGTTGGAAAAGTCTCACATATGTAACCTAACCTTACACCTAAAGGAGCTAGAGAAGGAACAGCAAATAAAGCCTAAAGCCAAAAGAAGAAGGGAAATAATAAAGGTTAGAGCAAAAATAAATGATTCAGAAACAAAGAAAAAAAAAACAGTGGAACAGATCAACAAAGCTATGAGCCAGTTCTTTGAAAGAATTAATAAAATGATAAACCACTAGCCAGATTTATCAAAAATAAAAGAGAAAGAGGACAAGTAAATAAAATCACAAATGAAAGAGGAGAGATTACAACCTACACAACAGAAATACAAACAATTAAAAGAGAATATTATGAAAAATTATGTGCCAAAAAATCGGGAAATCTGGAAGAAATGGATAAATTCCTAGAAACATACAAACTACCAAAACTGAAACAGGAAGAAGTAGAAAGTTTGAGAAGATCCATAACAATCAAAGAAATTGAATCAGTAATCAAAAATATTCCAACAAACAAAAGTCCAAGGAGAGATAGCTTCTGAGAGGAATTCTATCAGACATTTAAAAGAGTTAATGTTCTTCTCAAACTGTTCCAGAAAACAGAAGTAGAAGGAAAACTACCAAATTCACTCTACAAGACCAACATTAATTTGATTCCAAACCAGAAAAATACCTCCCTAAAAAGAATTATAGGCCAGTATCCCTGATGAACATGGACACAAAAATTCTCAGCAAAGTAGTAGCCAATTGAATCCCACAGTATATTAAAAGAATTATTCACCACAAGTCAAGTGGGATTTATTCCTGGGCTGAAGGGTTTAATATTCACAAATCAATCAATGTGAAATACCACATTAATAAAAGAAAGGATAAGAGCCATATGATCCTCTCAATAGATGCAGAAAAAGCATTTGGCAAAGTACAGCCTCCATTCTTGATAAAAACCCTCGACAAAGAGGGTTAGAGGGAGCATACTTCAACATCATACAGGGTATAACAAAAGTCTCATAGCTAATATTATCCTCAATGGGGAAAACCTGAGAGCTTTTCCTCCAAGATCAGGAAGAAGACAGGATATCCACTCACACTGTTGTTATTTAACATAGTAAGGAGTCTCAGCCCCAGTAATTGGACAACAAAAAGAAATAAGATGCATCTAAATTGGCAAGGAAGAAATCAAACTTTCACTATTCCCAGATGACATGATACTCTATGTAGAAAACCTGAAAGACTCTGCCAAAAAATTGTTAGATCTGATGCACAAATTTGGCAATGTTGCAGGAAGTAAAATCAATGTACAGAAATCTGTTGCATTTCTATCCACCAAATAAAGCAGCAGAAAGAGAAATCAAGGAATTTATCCCATTTACTATTGTACCAAAACCCACAAGAGAGCTAGGAGTAAACATAATCAAATTGGTAAAAGAGCTGTACTCTAAAAACTATAGAACACTTATGAAAGAAATTGAAAAGGACACAAAAGAAATGGAAAAAAAAATATTCCATGCTCATGGATTGAAGAAAAATATTGTTAAAATGTCTATATAACCCAATGCAAACTATACATTTAATGCAATCCCTCTCAAAATACAACCAACATTTTTCACAGAGCTAGCACAAAAAAATCCAAAAATTTGTATGGAACCACAAAAGACCCCAAGTAACCAAAGTAATCTTGAAAAAGAAAGGCAGGGATCCCTGGATGGCTCAGTGGCTTAGTGCCTGCCTCCAGCCCAGGGCATGATTCTGGAATCCTGGGATTGAATCCCACATCCAGCTCTCTGTATGGAGCCTGCTTCTCCCTCTGCCTGTGTCTCTGCCTCTCTCTCTCTCTCTCTCTCTCTCTCTGTCTCTCATGAATAAATAAAATCTTAAAAAAAAGAAAAAGAAAAGAAAAGCTGGAAAAAGCTGGAGACCTCAAGCCAATATTGTACTGGCACAAAACAGACAGATAGATCAATGGAAATGAATAGAAAACACAGAACTGGACCCACAACTCTATGGTCAGCTAATCTTTGGTAAAGCAGGAAACCATACTCAACTGGAAAAGAAAGGCTCTCAACAAAAGTTGTTTAGAAAACTGGACAGCAACATGCAGAAAAATGAAACTGGATTACTTTCTTACACCATACACAAAAGAAATTCAAAATGGATGAAAAATCTAAATGTTAGACAGCAAGCTATCAAAGAGGAGAACACAGGAAGCAACCTCTTTGACCTTGGCCACAGCAGCTTCTGACTAGACACGTTTCTGGAGGCAAGGGAAACAAAAGCAAAAATGAACCGTTGGGACTTCATCAAGATAAAAGGCATCTGCATATTGAAGGAAACAATCAACAAAACTGAAAGGCAGGCTATGGAATAGAAGATATTTGCAAGTGACATATCTGATAAAGGATTAGTATCCAAAATGTATGAAGAACTTATCAAACTCAACATCCAAAGAGCAAATAACCAGTTAAGAAATGAGCAGAAGACATGAACAGGCATTTTTTCAAGAACACAAAGATGATGAAGAGACACAGGAAAAGATGTTCAACATCACTCATTATCAGATAAATGCGTATCAAAACCATGATGACATACCACCTCACAGACGTCAGAATGGCTAAAATTAACAACACAGGAAAGAACAGATGTTGGTGAGGATGCAGAGATAGGAGAATACTCTTACATTTTTGGTGGAAATGCAGACTGGAGCAGCCACTCTGGGAATCAGTATGGATGTTCCTCAAAAAGTTAAAAATACAACTCAACTTCTACCCAGGAATTGCACTACTGGGTATTTACCCAAAAGATACAAATATACTGATTCGAAGGTGCACATGCACCATAATGTTTATAGTAGCATTATCAACTATAGCCAAATTATGAAAAGAGCCCAAATTTCCATCGATTGATGATTGGATAAAGAAGAGGTGGTACATATGTGTAATGGAATATTACTCAGCCATCAAAAAGAGATCTTGCCATTTGCAACAATGTGCATGAAGCTAGAGTATATTATGCTAACTGTACAAATACGTCAGAGAAAGACAAATACCATATTATTCCACTCATATGTGGACTTTACAAAACTGAATAGATGAACATGGTGGAAGAGAAAATAGAGAGGGAAGCAAACCACAAAAGACTCTTTAACTATAGAGAACAAACAAGGTTGATGGAGGGGTTGGGTGGTGATGATCTAAATGGTTGGTGGGCATTAAGGAGGGTACTTGTTTTGTTGAGCACTGGGTTTTATATTTAAGTGATGAATTACTAAATTCTCCTGAAACCAATATTACCCTATATGTTAACTAACTAGATATTAAATAGAAACTTGAAACAACAACAACAAAAAGTCTTTTTCTAGACCACACATTAAGAGGCAAAATAGTTTAGTGGCTTTAGAACATGGGGTCCAAATTCAATTTGCTTTAACTTATAGCCTGACTATGTACTTACAGACCAGATGACCCTGGGCAAGTTCAATGTTTTCTATGTTCCACATTCCTTAACTATGGTAAGGCAATAATTATATAACTCTTGTGAGAATTAAAGGAGTTAACATATGTAGAGTGTTTAACACATTGCCTGCTGCATATTAAACACAGCATGCAAGTATTAATCTTAATATTGTTTTGCACATATTTTGAAAATAAACGTTTATGGTAATCGTTTGTTTCACTTTTAAAGGGCAAGTGAGACATGTGTCAAAGGTATTTTCGACATAGATCTTGAAAAGGCTTCAGAGTTCGTAGGTGGAGGATCTTTCATGCATTCCCCTGTGAAGAATTATTTCTGTTGATGTCTTTGCTTTAATATCTTCAGTGGTCTGGCCTTATGACCTGCGGATGTAGTACATGGAAAATGGGTGTGATCTGGGTTGGCACTAAACTCCTATTTGGGAAACAATGCTGGAGGTGCAGCGAGAGCAATAAATTAGCAGATCTATTATTTTATTTTCATAAACATTAGAGGTAACTATTCAAGTATAAAAGTAAATTTTCTGCCACTGCAATAGTTTTGGATTCTATTTTTTTTTTTTATCATAAAACTACTTGGGAATGGCAAAGAGCTGAACCAGATTTTTAGAGAAGGGTGAAAAAGATAATGTGTTTCTTTTTGTTACCTATAAATTCTGGAACATTCTCCATTCTGTTTATTGTCAACTAATTGACAAATATATATTTCTTTTTCTAAAATTTTTAGGTTTCACTTTTCATAGTTTTCCAGTTTTATTGAGAAATAATCGATATATGTCACTGTATAAGGCATACAGCATGATGTTTGATTTACATATATTGTGAAATGATTACCATGATAGGTTCCATTAACATCCATTTTCTCATATAGATAAAGTAAAAAGAAAAACAGAAAAAAGAAAAAAACGAAGAAAGACATATCCTTATGATGTAAACTCATAGGATTTACTCACTTAATCTTCTTGTATATCATTCATCAGTGTTAGCTTTAGTCATCATGTTGTACATTCCATCCTTAGGACTTACTTATAATTGCAAGTTTATATCTTTGGGCCACTTTCTTCCAATTTCCTTTCCTGTCACCCTCCACATTTAATAACCACAAGTCTAATCTACTTTTTTTATGAGTTTCATTTCTTTTTAGATTCCACATATGTGAGATCATACAGTCTTTACTGTCTTTCTCTTTCTCAATTATTTCACCTAACACATGCCTTGCAAGTCCATCTATGTTGTCACAAATAGGAATTTCTTGTTTTTTTTTAATAGCTAAATAATAGTCCTTTGTATATATATTCCACTACTTTTTCATCCTTTCATCCACAGATTGACACTTAGATTCGTGTCTTGGCTATTGTAAATAATGCTGTTATGAATGTAGGGGGATAAGAAATCTTTTCAAGTCAGTGTTTTCATTTCCTTTGGGTGTATTCCTGAAAGCGCAATTGCTGAATCATATGGTAGTTCTGTTTTTAATTTTTTTTTTAGGATCTACCATACTGTTTTCCATAGTGGCTATACCAATTTACAATCCTACCAACTACTTATCAGATATATCACTTGCAAATATTTTTCCCATTCCATATCTTGTCTTTTCACTTTCTTGTTGTTTCTTCTGCTATGCAGAAGATTTTTAGTTTGATGTAGTCCCAGTTATTTATTGTTTATTGTGTTGCTTGCACTTTAGTTTTCATATCCAAAAAAAGCTTTATCAGAACACACATCATAAAGCTTTATTCCTTAAACCTAACCCAAGAAGCAAAGGAGCTGTACTCATAAAGCCATAGAACACTCATGAAAGAAATTGAGGAAGACAAAAAGAAATGGAAAAATGTTCCATGCTTGTGGACTGGAATAACAAATATTGCTACAATTTCTATGTTACCTAGTAATCTATACATTCAATGCAATCGCTATCAAAATACCATCAACTTATTTCACAGAGTTGTAACAAATAATCCTAAAGTTTGTATGGAACCAGAAAAGACACCAAATAGCCAAAAAAATCTTGAAAAGTAAAACCAAAACTGGTGGCATCACAGTTACAGACTTCAAGCTCTATTACAAAGCTGTAATCATCAAGACAATATGATACTGTCACAAAAACAGACATATAGATCAATGGAACTAAATAGAGAACCCAGAAATGGACCTCAACTGTGTGGTCAACTAATCTTCGACAGAGAAGGTAAGACTATCCAATAGAAAAAAAAGACAGTCTCTTCAATAAATGGTGCTTGGAAAATTGGACAGCCACATGCAGAAGAATTAAACTGGACCATTTCCTCATACCAAACATAAAAATAGACTTAAAATGAATGAAAGACCTAAATGTGAGACAGGAATCCATCAAATCCTAGAGGGTAATACAGACAACAACCTTTGTGACGTTGGCCTCAGAAACTTCCTACTAGACACATCTCCATAGGCAAGGGAAACAAAGGCAAAAATGAACTCTTGGAACTTCATCAAGATAAAAAAACTTTGCACAGCAAATGAAACAGGAAAAGCAAAGGCAACCGACATAATGGGAGAAGATATTTTCAAATGACATCAGATAAAGGGCTAGTATCCAATATCTATAAAGAACTTATCAAACTCACCACCTGAAAAACAAATAATACAGTCAAGAAATGGGAAGAAGACATTAACAGATATTTCTCCAAAAAAGACATACACAGTGTCAACAGACATATGAAAAAAGTGCTCAACATCACTTGGCATCAAGGAAATACAAATCAAAACCACAATGAGATCATTGTATGGTTTCACTCATACAGGGAATATAAAAAATAGTGAAAGTGAAAGGTATTATAGAGGGAAGGAGAGAAAATGAGTGGGAAAAATCAGAGAGGGTGACAAACCATGAGAGACCCCTAACTCTGGGAAATAAACAAGAGGTAGTGGAAGGCGAGGTGGGAGAGGGGATGAGGTGACTGGGTGATAGGGATTGAGGGGGGAACTTGATTGCATGATTACTGGGTGTTATGCTATATGTTGGTAAATTGAACTCCAATAAAAAATATACAAAAAAAAGAGTTGTGGGTTGGATCACTATGCTGTACATCTGAAAGTAATATAATATTGTCAACTATATTTCAATTAAAAAATTTAAAGTAAAAAAAACACAATGAGATACTGCCTCACACCAGTCAGAATGGCTAAAATTAGCAGGTCAGGAAATGACAGATGTCAAATAACAGGTGAGGATGTGGAGAAATAGGAACCCTTTTATTCTGTTCATGGAAATGCAAGCTGGTACAGCCACTCTGGAAAACAATATGGAGTTTCCTCAGAAAGTTGAAAATAGAACTACACTACAACCCAGCAATTGTACTACTAAGTATTTACCCCAAAGATACAAATGTAGTGATCCAAAGGGGCACCTGCACCCCAAAATATGGTAAAATAGCCAAAATATGGTAATAGCTGATATATCCATCAACAGATGAATTAATAAAGAATACACACACACACACACACACACACACACTTGAATACTACTCAACCATAAAAAATGAAATCTTGCCATTTGCAATAATGTGGATGGAACCAGAGGATATTATGCTAAGTGAAATAAGACAATCAGAGAAAGACGGTTGTCATATCATCCCACTTATATGTGGAATTTAAGAAACATATTAGAGTATCATAGGGAAGAGAGGAAAAATAAAACTAAAACAAAATCAGAGATGGAGACAAATAATAAAAGACTCTTAATTATAGGAAACAAACTAGGGACAGCTAGGTGGCTTGGTGGTTTGGCACCTGCCTTCAGCCCAAGGCATGGTCCTGGAGTCCTGGGATCAAGTCCCACATCAGGCTCCCTGCATGGAGCCTGCTTCTCCTTCTGCCTGTGTCTCTGCCTCTCTCTCTCTCTCTGTGTGTGTGTGTGTGTGTGTGTGTGTGTCTGTGTGTGTCTCTCTCTGTGTCTCTCATGAATAAATAAAATCTTTAGTAAAATAATAATAATTATAGGAAAAAACTGAGGGTTGTGGAGGGGAAGGGCATAGGAGGATGGGGTAACTGGGTGGTGGGGTGGACTTTAAGGAGGGCAAATGATGTAATGAGCACTGGGTATTATATAAAACTGATGAATCACTGACCTCTGCCTTTGAAACCAATGATACACTATATGTTAATTAACTGAAAAAAACATTTCAAAAAGCTTTATTCTTGTTTTCTTCTAAGAGTGTCATGGATTTAGGTCTTGCATTTAAGTTTTTTCATCTATTTTGAGTTAATTTTTGTGACTAGTGTAAGATGTGTTTCATTCTTTTACATATGAATATCCAGTTATCCAAGCATCATTTATTGAAAAGACTGTCTCTTCTCCATTGAGTACTCTCGGATTTTTTGCCAAATATTGGTTGACTTGATATTCTTGTGTTTATTTCTGGGCTCTCACTTCTATTTCACTGGTCTATGTGTCTGTTTTTATGCCAGTATCATACTATTTTGATGAAGATAGGTTTATAGTAGCGCTATATGAAGTGTGGTGCCTCCTCTCTAGTTTGTTCTCAGTATTCCTTTGGGTATTTAAGGTATTTTGTGGTTCCATATAAATATTAAGATTTTTTTCCTACTTTTGTAAAATATGCCTTTGGAATTCTGATACATATTGAATTTAATCTATACATCACTTTTGGTAGTATTGACATGACATTTTTACAATGTTAATTTTTCCAATCCATGAACACAGGCTACTTCTCCATTTGCATATTTTAAATTTCTTTCATTAGTATCTTGTGGCTTTCAAATTTGAGATCTTTCACCTGCTCAGTTAAATGTATTCCAGAGCATTTTATTGTTTTTATGCCATTGTAAAAGATGTCAATTTGTCTATTTTCTTCAAAAAATTAATTAACGTGTAGAAACACTACTAATTTTTGCATACTAATGTTGTACCCTGCAAATTTATTGAATTCATTGAATAGCTCTAAAAGGTTTGGTTGAGCCTTTAAAATTTTCTATATATAAAATTATATCATCTGCAAATAAAGACAATTTTACCTCTTCCTTTCTAATTCTGATGTATTTTATTATTTTATTTTATTTTATTTTTTATAAATTAATTTTTATTGGAGTTCAATTTACCAACATACAGAAAAACACCCAGTGCTCATCCCGTCAAGTGTCCACCTCAGTGCCCATCACCCATTCCCTCCACCCCCCACCCTCCTCCCCTTCCACCACCCCTAGTTCGTTTCCCAGAGTTAGGAGTCTTTATGTTCTGTCTCCCTTCATGATATTTCCCACACATTTCTTTTCCCTTCCTTTATATTCCCTTTCACTATTATTTATATTCCCCAAATGAATGAGAACATACACTGTTTGTCATTCTCCAATTGACTTACTGCACTCAGCATAATACCCTCCAGTTCCATCCACGTTGAAGCAAATGGTGGGTATTTGTCGTTTCTAATGGCTGAGTAATATTCCATTGTATACATAAACCACATCTTCTTTATCCATTCATCTTTCGATGGACACCGAGGCTCCTTCCACAGTTTGGCTATTGTGGACATTGCTGCTAGAAACATCGGGGTGCAGGTGTCCCAGCGTTTCATTGCATCTGAATCTTTGGGGTGAATCCCCAACAGTGCAATTGCTGGGTCGTAGGGCAGGTCTATTTTTAACTCTTTGAGGAACCTCCACACAGTTTTCCAGAGTGGCTGCACCAGTTCACATTCCCACCAACAGTGTAAGAGGGTTCCCTTTTCTCCGCATCCTCTCCAACATTTGTTGTTTCCTGCCTTGTTAATTTTCCCGATTCTCACTGGTGTGAGGTGGTATCTCATTGTGGTCTTGATTTGTATTTCCCTGATGGCAAGTGATGCAGAGCATATTCTCATGTGCATGTTGGCCATGTCCATGTCTTCCTCTGTGAGATTTCTCTTCATGTCTTTTGCCCATTTCATGACTGGATTGTTTGTTTCTTTGGTGTTGAGTTTAATAAGTTCTTTATAGATCTTGGAAACTAGCCCTTTATCTGATATGTCATTTGCAAATATCTTCTCTCATTCTGTAGGTTGTCTTTTAGTTTTGTTGATTGTATCGTTTGCTGTGCAAAAGCTTCTTATCTTGATGAAGTCCCAAGAGTTCATTTTTGCTTTTCTATCTTTTGCCTTCGTGGATGTATCTTGCAAGAAGTTACTGTGGCCAAGTTCAAAAAGGGTGTTGCCTGTGTTCTCCTCTATGACTTTGATGGAATCTTGTCTCACATTTAGATCTCTCATCCATTTTGAGTTTATCTTTGCTTATGGTGAGAGAGTGGTCCAGTTTCATTCTTCTGCATGTGGATGTCCAATGTTCCCAACACCATTTATTGAAGAGACTGTCTTTCTTCCAATGGATAGTCTTTCCTCCTTTATCGAATATTAGTTGACCATACATTTCAGGGTCCACTTCTGGGTTCTCTATTCTATTCCATTGATCTATGTGTCTGTTTTTGTGCCAGTACCACACTGTCTTGGTGACAACAGCTTTGTAGTACAACCTGAAATCTGGCATTGTGATGCCCCCAGCTATGGTTTTCTTTTTTAAAATTCCCCTGGCTATTCGGGGTCTTTTCTGATTCCACACAAATCTTAAAATAATTTGTTCTAACTCTCTGAAGAAAGTCCATGGTATTTTGAGAGGGATTGCATTAAACGTGTAAATTGCCCTGAGTAACATTGACATTTTTACAATATTAATTCTGCCAATCCTTGAGCATGGAATATTTTTCCATCTCTTTGTGTCTTCCTCAATTTCTTTCAGAAGTGTTCTATAGTTTTGAGGGTATAGATCCTTTACCTCTTTGGTTAGGTTTATTCCTAGGTATCTTATGCTTTTGGGTGCAATTGTAAATGGGATTGACTCCTTAATTTCTCTTTCTTCAGTCTCATTGTTAGTGTATAGAAATGCCATTGATTTCTGGGCATTGATTTTGTATCCTGCCACGCTACCAAATTGCTGTATGAGTTCTAGCAATCTTGGGGTGGAGGCTTTTGGGTTTTCTATGTAGAGTATCATGTCATCGGCGAAGAGGGAGAGTTTGACTTCTTCTTTGACAATTTGAATGCCTTTAATGTCTTTTTGTTGTCTGATTGCTGAGGCTAGGACTTCCAGTACTATGTTGAATAGCAGTGGTGAGAGTGGACATCCCTGTCTTGTTCCTGATCTTAGGGGAAAGGCTCCCAGTGCTTCCCCATTGAGAATGATATTTGCTGTGGGCTTTTCGTAGATGGCTTTTAAGATGTCGAGGAAAGTTCCCTCTATCCCAACACTCTGAAGTGTTTTGATCAGGAATGGATGTTGTATTTTGTCAAATGCTTTCTCTGCATCTAATGAGAGGATCCTATGGTTCTTGGTTTTTCTCTTGCTGATATGATGAATCACATTGATGGTTTTATGAGTGTTGAACCAGCCTTGTGTCCCGGGGATAAATCCTACTTAGTCATGGTGAATAATTTTCTTAATGTGTTGTTGGATCCTATTGGCTAGTATCTTGTTGAGAATTTTTGCATCCATGTTCATCAGGGATATTGGTCTGTAATTCTCCTTTTTGGTGGGGTCTTTGTCTGGTTTCGGAATTAAGGTGATGCTGGCCTCATAGAACGAACTTGGAAGTACTCCATCTCTTTCTATCTTTCCAAACAGCTTTAGGAGAATAGGTATGATTTCTTCTTTCAACGTTTGATAGAATTCCCCTGGGAAGCCATCTGGCCCTGGACTCTTGTGTCTTGGGAGGTTTTTGAGGACTGCTTCAATTTCCTCCCTGGTTATTGGCCTGTTCAGGTTTTCTATTTCTTCCTGCTCTGGTTTTGGTAGTTTGTGGCTTTCCAGGAATGCGTCCATTTCTTCTCAATTTCCTAATTTATTGGCTTATAGCTGTTCATAATATGTTTTTAAAATCGTTTGTATTTCCTTGGTGTTGGTAGTGATCTCTCCTTTCTCATTCATGATTTTATTAATTTGAGTCTTCTCTCTCTTCTTTTTAATAAGGTTGGCTAATGGTTTATCTATCTTATTAATTCTTTCAAAGAACCAACTCCTGGTTCTGTTGATTTGTTCCACAGTTCTTTTGGTCTCGATTTCATTTAGTTCTGCTCGAATTTTAATTAACTGTCTTCTTCTGCTGGGGGTGGGGTCCATTTGCTGCATTTTCTCTAGCTCCTTTATATGTAAGGTGAGCTTTTGTATTTGAGTTCTTTCCAGTTTTTGAATGGATGCTTGTATTGCGATGTATTGCCCCCTCAGGACTGCTTTTGCTGCATCCCAAAGATTTTGAACGGTTGTATCTTCATTCTCATTAGTTTCCATGAATCTTTTAAATTCTTCCTTAATTTCCTGGTTGACCTTTTCATCTTTTAGCAGGATGGTCCTTAACCTCCATGTGTTTGTGGTCCTTCCAAACTTCTTGTTGTGATTAAGTTCTAATTTCAAGGCATTATGGTCTGAGAATATACAGGGGACTATCCCGATCTTTTGGTATCGGTTCAGACCCGATTTGTGACCCAGTATGTGGTCTATTCTGGAGAAAGTTCCATGTGCACTTGAGAAGAATGTGTATTCAGTTGAGTTTGGATGTAAAGTTCTGTAGATATCTGTGAAATCCATCTGGTCCAGTGTATCATTTAAAGCTCTCGTTTCTTTGGAGATGTTGTGCTTAGAAGACCTATCAAGGGTAGAAAGAGCTAGATGGAAGTCACCAAGTGTAAGTGTATTATTATCAAAGTATTTCTTCAGTTTGGTTATTAATTGGTTTAAATATTTGGCAGCTCCCACATTCGGGGCATATATATTGAGGATTGTTAAGTCCTCTTGTTGGATAGATCCTTTACGTATGATATAGTGTCCCTCTTCATCTCTCACTATAGTCTTTGGGGTAAATTTTAATTTATCTGATATGAGGATGGCAACCCCTGCTTTCTTTTGAGGACCATTTGAATGGTAAATGGTTCTCCAACCTTTTATTTTCAGGTTGTAGGTGTCCTTCTGTCTAAAATGAGTCTCTTGTAGACAGCAAATATATGGGTCCTACTTTTTTATCCAGTCTGAAACCCTGCGCCTTTTGATGGGGTCATTATGCCCGTTCACATTCAGAATTACTATTGACAGATATGAGTTTAGTGTCATCATGATATCTATTCAGTCCTTGTTTTTGTGGATTGTTCCACTGAACTTCTTCTTAAAGGGGAATTTGAAGAGTCCCCCTTAAAATTTCTTGCAGAGCTGGTTTGGAGGTCACATATTCTTTCAGTTCCTGCCTGTCTTGGAAGCTCTTTATCTCTCCTTCCATTCTGAATGACAGCCTTGCTGGATAAATTATTCTTGGTTGCATGTTCTTCTCATTTAGGACCCTGAATATATCGTGCCAGCCCTTTCTGGCCTGCCAGGTCTCTGTGGAGAGGTCTCCTGTTACCCTAATACTCCTCCCCATAAAAGTCAGGGACTTTTTTTTCTCTTGCTGCTTTTAGGGTCTTCTCCTTATCTTTGGAATTTGCAAGCTTCACTATTAAATCTCGAGGTGTTGAGCGGTTTTTATTGATTTTAGGGGGGGGGATCTATTTCCTGGATCTGAATGCATGTTTCCCTTCCCAGATTCGGAAAGTTTTCAGCTAGTATTTGTTCAAATACATATTCTGGTCCTCTGTCCCTTTCGGCGTCCTCGGGAACCCCAATTAAACGTAGCTTTTTCTTCCTCAGGCTGTCATTTATTTCTCTTAATCTATCCTCATGGTCATTTAATTGTCTGTCTCTTTTTTCCTCGGTTTCCCTTTGCCATCAACTTGTCTTCTATGTCACTCACTCGTTCTTCCACCTAGTTAAGCCTCGTCGTTAGGACTTCTAGCTTGGTTTGAATCTCATTTAATTGATTTTTAATTTCTGCCTGATTGGATCTAAATTCTGCAGTCATGAAGTCTCTTGAGTCCTTTATGGTTTTTTCTAGAGTCACCAGTAGCTTTATAATAGTGCTTCTGAATTGGCTTTCTGACATTGAATTGTAATCCAGATTTTGTAACTCTGTGGGAGAGAGGACTGTTTCTGATTATTTTTTTTTGAGGTGAGGTTTTCCTTCTAGTCATTTTGCTCAGTGCAGAGTGGCCAAAAACAAGTTGTATTGGGAAAAGGAGAAAAAGAGAGAGAAGGAAAGAAAAGTGAAAAAGAAAAAAGAGAAGAAAAAAAAGGGGGAAAAAGAAGAAAAAGAGAAAAAGAAAGAAAGGAGAAAAAAGGGGGGTGGGGTGGGGGAAGCAATCAGAAATCAAAAAGAAAGAAAGAAAAACACACACACAAAAAAAAAAAAAAACACGGGGGAGTATCTTCTGATTCTGTATACTTTAAGTCCCTTGACTTCCCCTGGAACTGGTCCGTCTAGTTGGTCTTCTGGGGGAGGGGCCTGCTGTGCTGATTTTCAGGTGTTAGCACTTGGGGGAGCTGCTCTGCCCCTGCCTTGGTGCAGGGCTCAGTGGGGGTTGTTTTCCCCGTGAGGCCCCAGGAGGAACGCCCACAGTGGGGCGGCAGCTCTGGAAACCTGGATTCAGCCCCTGCAGTAACTCCGGGGCTCTCCGTCTGCAGGGCCTGGGGGCTCCGGGGCGGGGCCGCTGATCTGCTCAGCCCCAGGCAGAAGCGTCCTTGCTGTCCTGGGCCCTCCAGGCCTCTGCCTGTCCCAGGGGGAGACCGAATCCTGGGCTGTGTCCCGGCGCCCTGGGCTCCTGGGCCTGCGCTGTTGGATTCGCGCTCCCGGCCGGCAGCCCCCTCTGCGGAGCCGCCGCCCGAGCCCCTCCGAGCTGCTCCAGGAGCCGCGCAGACCCTCCGCGGAGCCTCTTTCTCTGCCCGAGCCCCTCCGAGCTGCTTCCGGAGCCCCGCAGCCCCCTCCGCGGAGCCGCAGCCCGAGCCCCTCCGAGCTGCTCCGGGTCCCGCCGTGCGCTGCAGCCCTTAGGGAGCTCGGCGCATCTCCCGGGGCGCAGGTGCCTGTTAGTGTCCCCGGGAGCCCGAGGGCATCCCCGCCCTCCTGGGTCCTGCTCTAACTCCCTGCAGGCGCCTTTCCGCCCGGGAAGGTTGGTGCAGCTCCTGCTTCTCCGGGACGGGGCACTCCTGTCCTAGGGACACTCGCCCCGGCTTCCTAATTCTGATGTATTTTATTTCTTTTTCTTGCCTTATTGCTATAGGTAGAACTTTTATTATATATAATGAATAAAGGTAACGAGAGTGGGTATCCCTGTTTTGTTCCTAATATTAGAGGAAAATATTTTAACCCTCCACCATTGAGTATAATGTTAGGTGTTGGCTTTTCATATATGGCCTTTATTATGTTTAGATATTTTCCTTTTGTGGCTAAGTTTCAAGCGTTTTTATCATTTTTCTTGAATTTTGTCAAATGTATTTTATATCTATTGGTAAATATTTTAAACATTATATCTAAAACGAAGTGGTAAGCTCTACTAAAATAAACATCTTCATCTTTAATATAGTTCTCTAATTTCCTAGCACTTTCTAAAACCATTCATTTTTTTATTTCACTAGAAAATCTGCTACTAGTAGTGCGTAAGTGATATTGAGTTTCAAAAAACTTTTTTAAAAGATTAACTAAGCCTTAACTAACATAAGGCTTTATGGCATGATTTTAGTTACATTCCATCCCTAGGATGGTCTTAGTTACCATGCCATAAAGCCTCTATAAAACACAAGGTTCAAAATTGGAGAAGATAGTCTTACTCTTCTGAAAATGGTACCTCAAGGAGGCTTTCTGAAATAAACATCATTTGAGATAAATCTCACTAGATACTTTAATGGACTCTATTACATTTAAAGTCTGTTTGCAAAGACACCTGGGTAGCTCAGTGGTTGAGCATCTGCCTTCAGCTCAGGGCATGATCCTGGGTCCAGGGATCAAGTCCTGCATTGGGCTCTCTTTAAGAAGCCTGCTTCTCCCTCTGTCTATGTCTCTGCCTCTCTCTGTATCTCTCATGAATAAATAAAATCTTTAAAAAGTAAAGTCTGTTTGCAAACAAGGGATCTCTCTTTGATAGACATCTATTATTTCCATGTTTATTTTTGGTTTAAATCTGTGCTCTCAGGGCATATCCTAGACAACACAGCACAATAGGTGATTATTCATCTTTATTCTTTCACTATATTTTTTTTAGTTCTATCAACTTTTTTTTTCACTCCTAAATTACAGTATAATGATCCTGACATGAAAAAAGGGATAAAATATACTTAATTAAGCTTTATTATATTGTTATCTCACCTCAGCATGTGCTATATGCAAATGTGACATATATTGATAATAATACTTAATGCAAGATCCAAGGTTTTCAAGTAATAGAGTTTAGGGTCTTATGATACAAATATGATTAAATGTGTCATAATTATTAGATTCATAGATTAAAAAGATTCCACAGCCATAATGAATCAAGATTTCAATCATCTTTTGAAGAAAACCTCATATACTATCCGTGTATAATATCCTGGCCATCAAACTGTTTTATAAATAAGAGTTTTAAATAGTGATTTATTATATGGAAATTGAATGGAATTATAATGTAGAAAAATGTGAAATAGATGGAATTTGTATCTGGAGGGTCCTCTCTAGTGGAGAACTACAGGGTTAGGATATTGGACTTAATCATTTCCATTTTACCAAGAAACTTAAGGCAAAGAATGTGGATAAGCTTATCAAATTTGTGAATGACATTGCTTGACAAAATACTAATATACAGCTACGATTTAATAGGAAAAATCTGACAGGCTAAAATCATAAATCAAAACTATTGTAATGAATTCTACTAAGTTGGAAAAATTAACTGTAAAAGTACAGAAGAAGGGTGAAACTCTTTAGGAGCCGCTTATGTAAAATAGATGTTTCTGTTGACTCAGAGTGAATGTGAGAAAGAGATATTGTTGCTATGAAAGTAGTGAAATATCAGTCTGCATTCACATAGTGGAAGTTCACAATAAAGTAGCTCATCTTCTGCTGGTCAGACCACAATGTTAATGTTGGGTTCAGCTGTGGGGGAAATGCATTTAAATTGTTTTTTAAATTTTAATTCCTGTATAGTTAACATACAGTGTTATATTAGTTTTAGATGTATAAAGTAGTGATTCAAGAATACATACATCACCTAGTGCTCATCATGATAATGCCTTTAAAAGTGACATTGTCTTTTGAGAGGAGAGGGAACTGGCAAGTAAAATGTCTGGAAACTATATAACAAAGATGGTAGAGGGAATTTTGACACAAAGAAAGGAGATATAGGAGAAGCATGGTAATTATCTTCACATGTGTAGAATTCTCAGCCTTCTAAATATAGATGTTTAAATTCATCTTTTTCATGCATTTGCTCAACACATATGTGAGTGCTCTTCATATTGCAGACCCCATTGTAGCTCTGTAGATACAGTAGTGAACAAATCAATGTTCCTACCTTACTGGATTTAATTTTCTAATTATTTCATCCCTTGTACTTGTCCCATTCTGTGCATTGAATTTAGGCCATTCCATCTACTCTCATGGCCTTGTTTTATCAACCTCCTATCAGCAATTATTTTGATATTCTATAAAACTGCATCTTTAGGCAGAGGTTCTCCCTAAAATGTAACTCAAATTTATTCATTTAAGAATCATTTATCTGCATCAGGCACTGTTCTATGCACTGAGGATACAGCAGAAAAGAATATACATACATTACCCTTGTTCTCATGGATTCTTCTGTCTATTGGGAGAAATTAATGTTAACTATTGGCACAAATAAATATAAATTAAAAATTAGGATCTAGAAATGAAAATTATAGAATGCTATGAGAACAAATAAATGCGGAAGGGGACTTAAACCTCTCTGTGCAATAATATTTAAGGTAAGACCTAAAAGATAACTAAGCATTAACCAGACTAAGAGATTAGAATTAATATTGTTCAATGTGAGAAAACAGCCTATGTAAAAACACTGAGATACTATCTTCCTATAGTTTCTTTCCTTATAAATGTCTCAGAGACAAGTCAAATTTAACATGTCTAAAACTGAACTCGCTGTATCCCCAAACTGCATCTTCTCCTGTAGTCAATATCAAATTTTCCCTCTTTCTCATACCCTACATATGGTCCATCAGTCCTTCTGTTCTACATACCTTAATTCTGTCCCCTTTTCCACCATTTCTCCATTGCAACAATCTCAGTTTACACTTTTTATAATCAGCCAAATTCTTAAAACACTCTCAAAACTTATTTTCCTACCAAACATTTTGCTTACCTTACCTTTCTCCTCACAGTTGACAGAATTAAAATGTTTAAAAATATTATCTTTTGGCACTAGCTAAAAATTTTCACTAGATCTATATTACCTATGGAGTAAATTAGAAACTTCTAAAGAGAGAACCTAAGGCCCTTCATGATCTGCCCCTCCCTACTTCTCCAGCTTTATCTCTTATCATTCCTCCTCTTATACTTCTAGACACAGTTAAGTGGAAATACTAGTTGCATCCTACTATAACATGCTTCATTTTCTTTAAGTCTTCTAGCATTCCATTATTTATCCTCTGTATTTTTCTATTACCTAGAACAATAGTGGGTCTTCAGTAAATGTTGGAAGGAATGGATATAGGAATAAAGAAGAATAGAAGGAAGGAAGAAAGGAGAAAAAGAAGGGGAACAAATTCAAGGTTGTATGGAAAGAATATTGAATGACAGATTCATAACAGGCTATTAATGGTAAAATAATGTTATGTAGGATCTAAGGTGTTGATATTCTTATCTAGGTGTATGGGAAAAGAATATCTCTTTTGGTACTATAGAGATTTATTGCAGAGTTTAAGATTTGATTAAATGTGTCATTCTTTATATTCTACCTATTCTTCAGATTTACATAGTGTTTTCTTGTATGGAAAGCAAAAAACAAATAACAATTTTAGTTCATGTCTCCTCATAACTACACTATTAATTAGGAAGGCCAATTTTGTATTGTCAAGGTTTCAAAGAGAGAGGAACTGAGAAACAGATAGTGATTTTTTTTTTCAGGGACACATAGCCATGTATCATCAGAAGTAGGACAAAAAGCCAGATCTATTTATTTGAATCTTGCATTTTTTTTAACAAATCAACATGCCAACATGGTTCTATTCTCTTAAAGGTCATTTATAATTGTGTCTTTTTCCAATGATTGAGGAAGTTTTTTATTACAATGAATATTTTAACCTGATTTCAAGGAGTGTCCAGCAATCATATGGAGGGCTAAAATCTGGAAATTCAATACCAGAGGAATTGCATATTTTCTTAGTGGCAGATGTTTCACCTTCAGAAAGAGTGAGATACTAGGGAAAAGAAAGATTAAGAAATCCTTTCTTTTTAAATATTTTATTTATTTATTTGGGAAACAGAGAGAGGGCACTAGCTGGGGGAAGAGGCAGAAGGAGAAGGAGAAGTAGGCTCCCTGATGAGTAGGGAGCCTGACGCAGGGCTTGATCCCAGGACCCTGAGATCATGATTTAAGCCAAAGGCAGATGCTTAACTGACTGAGCCACCCAGGTGCCCTTGAGATCCTTTCCTTTTAATAAGCATTTCTATAACCTCTTAGCATACATCTTAGTAAATAACTATTTTGTGAAGTTACAATTATTTGAGAGTATACATTGTACTTGTAGAATGCTGGATTTACTTTCAATTCAGGGTGTTCTGAAAAAGAAGGAATCAATGCTGCATTTTCTTTACCAATTACAAGGAAAGGAATTATTTTTCAAAATAAATGAAAACATAGAATGCATATGTTATAGAGCATAAATGAGATGCTTTTCCTGTCTGTGGAGTTTTTTTCCTAATCAGTAAAGGCCAGGTACATTTTTTACACTTTTCAAAAAAGGAAGTGACCTACAGAAACAGTACTTCCACAAGAAGATTCCAATTTATTCAATTTGAATTTTTTGTACTTTCTGCTCACAAAGATTCTGTAACAATGAGAAGCTGCTTATCAGACATTTTTTCTCCTTCATGCTATGCCATTGATTCCAAATGCTAATGTCTTAGCTCCAGCCAGGACTAAAATTGGCATGGATCGTTTAATCCCTTTCTCTTCTTATGGGAAGATCACTGCCAAGACTCTTCTAATTCTTCATAAAGTTCCTCGTGGAGCCTCAGGAAGTGTTCACATGTGATTAAAGTGAAAGCCTGCTGTTATTTATTAGGAGGTACCTGTCCTACTTTCTAGGAAAATCTAAAATTAATTTTTAATCAGTGTGTGTGAAGAAGAGCTTTTGGTGTACTTAATGCCCCAAGAAAAATTAGATTTAAATTGCCTTCAAAATAATCACTAATGAAACAGTGAGAAAAAATAATATAAAATAAAACAAGAACAATGAAATAGTAGAAATCATACTATCAGGCTCAAGAACTATATTTTTAAAATATTTCTCATTTATATTGCACTTATCAGGCCAATGCCTCCCTAGGTGCTTTACAAAGAAAAATACAATTTAAATCTAACAACTAAAGTAAAAAGCCTTCAGAACTATGATTATATTACCCCCTTCAGAACTCAGAGTTTCCTCTAATTCTCCAGCCAGAGAAAAACAATGACGATCGTTTCCCCCTTAAAACACAGACATATTTTGCAACAAACTTTTAATATTAGAATTGATGGCAGTAAAGGAGTAGTATAAAATTGTCAGTTTCTCTCCTACATAGGGAGTCTTAGAACCTAGTAAAACCAAGCTAATGCCTTACCTTATCTTACTCATTGAATTACATAAAAAGTGTTATGTTTTTACTTATAGTTGGCACTTTTTCATAAACAAATAACAATTCATTTATTTTTTACTTTATGTAAGCATCAGAGTACAAAGATAAATAAGATACTGCCCTAAATGTATACAGGACAAGCAAACAAAAATTACAAAAGAGCATAAATACTATAATACAGAGTGGCATAGGATACCAAGAAAGCATTAAGGTTTTCTAATTTCTATTCAGGAGAAGTCATATTTTTAAAAGTTTAGATAGATTTTGAATTGAGGACTTGGCTCAAAATGGTTGGTGGTAATGTCAGTATCACCCTTAGACCTAAACAAAAGGAACCCCCTGCCCCAGATTCAGGACCCTGCCCTAGCCCTACTGTAGTTGCACCCATTTTCATGGATGTGAGAGGTCTGCAGACCTTGCAGAACCAACTGTATGTCTACGTGTAATAGGTGCCATCTCCTAGATGCTCAAGTTACTTAAGACCCTAGAATTCCTTGCTTAAATAGTACTCAATCTACTTCCATCGTCTAATCAGGCCTCTTCAATGGTAGGTGTGAATAAAGCTTTGTTTTACAGGCTGGAGTGCCCACACTCATACATACATGTGAAAATAAATGAAGATAATGTAAGTGAGGACAGAGACCATTTATTCAGTGTTTGCCTTAGCAGAAGAGTCAGTTACCTTCACTTGTGTTTGGCAATGACTCAAAGGTAGGCAAAGGAGTGGGAAAATTTTATGGTGAAAAAAGGGAAGACTTCAAATGTGCTCTGACAGGATGTTGTTGGTATGAGGAAGTTTTTAGATATGCTAATTAAGAAGCAGGCTATCCTAAATGATTGGTTTGGGGACCATATTTAGCTTTCTCTAATTGGCTCCATATAAAAAGTATGTAGGGGAAAGCTTAAGGATGCTGGCCATTATTAATCAAGTACTGACCATTTGGTGCTGACTGCTGCAGAAGTTGTGGTTTGGTTTCACAGGCTGTTTGCTGCAGAGGCTGTGGATTAGTGTTCTATTGTCAAGTATGAACTGGCCATTTCTACATATATATTTAGTATCTCACACATGAAGTCCCTCAGCTGCCGAATTTAGCTGATGGTGGGAAGATAAACTTCAAAACTTCTTACTTACACTACCATATTCTTATATAGAACTCCAGGTAATCCAGAAATTCTCATTTAAGCCTGTCCTTCCAGATCTTTATGCAGGTGTATTTGTCAACCAGGGGAGTAAATGATATTTTAATTAAAATTTGATGTTTTAGTATCTTGATTTATGCATTTTAAATATCTATGCACATGTTATATGAGCTTCCATGTTTACTTTGGCTTGGGCCTCATGAACATTAGGGGTAGGTTTGGCAAATACACTAGATGACTCCTTCCATTGGCTTCTGACTTACATATTTCTCTTATTTAGTGCAATCTACAGAAGATAATGCTAAAGGTCAGGATGAAGATTCTGGCTAAAAATATTCTTTAGGTATAATTTTCCGACAACCAAATAATATAGTATAGCTTTGGATAGCTGGGAAACTGCAACTATAAAATACCCATACAGTTAGGAACAAGCTTGATACCATTATTATATTCATTGTTCCAACAGTCTGACTGCATTTATTTTATTAATTTAGTTTTACTTGGGTATTAGATTAATTGTATCACTTTCTTTTCTGAAAATTCCTGCTCACTTCTTGCCTCCAAGAATAAACCAAGGCTTGTTGGCTATTTGCAGGTTATCTTCCTGCTTGGAAGAGAAAGCCCCCTAATTAGGAGTTATTGCCTTGACCCTTACTAAATGTGCTATTGTTCACTTGTGTGACTGTTTTGTCATATTTATGTCAGGTCTGTCTGACCTTGATGATCATTGTTCCCAAACACAGCTAGCTAAATTGTGGTTGGTATTCACTGCTTTGAACAAGTTGGAAGGCTGGAATTGATTGCTTTGTTTATTAATTTATCTATTTTGTAGCATAAAACTATGCAAATTTAGTATTAAAACCTCAGTGCAAAACTTAGACCCTATAAATACAACCTAACTTCATATCTTCTAAAACCTTCTATTACCTGGCTCTCCATAGTTCATTTCATATCTCATGAGAACTTGTTTTTTTGGAAAATATAAAATCAACATATTTTAGCATATTGCTCAAAGGGGTATACACTCTAAATCAAGTTATGTGTATTAAGGCCCTGCCAGTGATGTGAAACACTGAGATATAGGGAGAAAAATTGAGAAGCTAAACATATAATTCTAGAGAAAGCTTCAAATTATTTTAGATTCACCTCAAAAGGGTTCTACCTTTAAGAACTTTTCCTCAAAATTCCAGATTTGTCCTTGCTGGAATAGAAAGCAAGATGAACAGAAAACTCTTCCTATTTAGGTTTGTTTTTATAAGTAATCATAAAAATTGAATTAGTATATATAATAAACAGAAAGTTGTCTACCAGGCAGAGTAGAAATGAATTTTCCTGCTAGGAAACTTGGAAAATAATCCTGAAGACAATTAGAATGAAAATAACAGAAAAAAACCCAACTTTGGGAAATTGCCAGCCATTATTTCTCCAAATGTTTTCTTTGAATTAACCTCTTTCTCATCTCCTTCAGGAAATTCAATGGCACAAGGACTGGATATTTTCTCATTGTCCCACAGGTTCCTAAGTATTTTTTCAACCATTATCTCTGTTTTTCAGATTTCTACTGATCTATCTTCAAGTTCACTGACTTCAACCTTTCATCTCCATTCTGAGATAGAGCCTACACAGTTAAATTTTTTTATTGTAGGTCATGTAGTTTTCAGTTCTATTATTTATATTTAGTTCTCTTTTTGAAATGTTCCTATATGTCTGCTGAAAACTTCTCTAATTATTTCAAGAGTATCATATGCATCTCATGAAAGATGGCTATAATAGCTGCTTTAAAGTCTATTAATTCTAATATCTTGGTCATCTTGGGGTTGGCATTTATGTTTTATCTTGAGAATTGGTTATGCTTTTTTGGTTCTTTGTATGTTGAGTAATTTTGGACTGTATCTTGAACATTTTGAAAATTATGTTGTGAGGCTCTGGGTTATGTTAAAATACTTTAGAGAATGTTGGGTTTTGTTTGTTTTGGGAGAGAGTCAATCCAGTTAACATTAAATCAGTGTTCTGTCTACCTTGACTTCAGAGGGTAGTAGGCTTAGTGATAGTTCAGTGTACAAGCATTTGTCATACTCTTTGGGCCAGCTTCTCACATGAACCACTCAAGGGTGAATCTGAGATTTGGGGTGATAGTTAATATTATACGTCAGTTATCAATGTCTTTCCTTTATTTGTTTGGGTTTTCTTTTTTTGTATATTATTTTATTGGAGTTCAATTTGCCAACATATAGCATAACACTCAGTGCTCAGCTTGTCAAGTGCCCCCCTCAGTGTACATCACCCAGTCACCCCATCCCCCTACCCACCTCTCCTTCCACTACCCCTTGTTCATTTCCCAGAGTTAGAATTCTCTCATGTACTGTCACCCTTTCTGATTTTTCCCACTCATTGTCTCTCCTTTCTCCTATAATCCCTTTCACTATTTTTATATTCCCCAAATGAATGAGACCATATAATGTTTGTCCTTCTCCAATTGACTTACTTCACTCAGCATAATACCCTCCAGTTCCATCCATGTTGAAGCAAATGGTGGGTATTCATCATTTCTAATGGCTGATTAATATTCCATTGTATACATATACCACATCTTCTTTATCAACACATATTTCAATGGACACCGAAGCTCCTTCCACAATTTGGCTATTGTGGCTATTGCTATAAACATTGGGGGACAGGTGTCCCGGCATTTCACTGCATCTGTATCTTTGGGGTAAATCCCCAGCAGTGCAATTTCTGGGTCCTAGGGCAGTTCTATTTTTAACTCTTTGAGGAACCTCCACACAGTTTTCCAGAGTGGCTGCACCAGTTCACATTCCCGCCGACAGTGCAAGAGGGTTCCCCTTTCTCCACATCCTCTCCAACATTTTTTGTTTCCTGTCTTGTTAATTTTCCCCATTCTCACTGGTGTGAGGTGGTATCTCATTGTGGTTTTGATTTGTATTTCCCTGATGGCCAGTGATGCAGAGCATTTTCTCATGTGCTTGTTGGTCATGTGTATGTCTTCGGTGAAATTTCTGTTCATGTCTTTTGCCCATTTCATGATTGGATTGTTTGTTTCTTTGCTGTTGAGCTTAATAAGTTCTTTATAGATCTCGGATACTAGCCCTTTATCTGATAGGTCATTTGCAAATAACCTTCTCCCATTCTGTAGGTTGTCTTTTTACACATACACAACTTGGGAATGTGTTTGGGACATGTGTCAGTTCATATATAAAATTAGAGAAACCCTCTAGACATCTTTCCCTTTCCCAGGATTTTCCTCAAACTTTCCAGTTTCCAGAGGACAATTTCTTTTGCCCTGTGGCTAGAAGTCTGAGCCTTTTCTGACAAATTTAGCCCCCATCGCTGTTATACATTCCTGCAACACTAAGCCTGCACTTGGAGTGAAGTGAGGAAAGTACAGGTAACATATGGTAGAGTTTTTTCCCTTCACTTCTACCCAAGGGCAGTCTCATTTCAAGTTTCTTCACCCAAAGAAATGGGTTTTCTCTTTACAGTCTTTGGGTGCCCACGTGCAATCAATGAAATTTGACTGTACTGTCTCAGGACATGTTTAGGAGAGATAAGATAAAAAAGAGGGGGAAATCCCACATACTCTTCAATTTATAAAGGCCAATTTCCTGGTCCTCTTCAGAAGGATAATTTCTCTCATAGTTTTTGTTGTCTACAGCTGATATAAATTACCTTTGTAAAGCCTGTTTTATTCCACTGCTGGGATACAGAGAGGAAAAAATCAAGGAATACACCATAGTTGAAAGATCACTCTTCTTTTGATTTTTCTCTCCAGTTGTCCTTCTACGTATTTTTGTTTTTCCTTTTCAGAATGTAAATGTGGTTTTCTGCATTCTTTTTCGAGTTTTCAGTTGTAATCAATGGGAAAATAGGCTAGAGTGGGTTTATTCCATCTTGACCAATGCAAAAAGTTGTAGGTATATTTTAATATATTAATCTCAAGGAATATATTCAAAATTCCTACTATGATGGTGTTTCTCATAAAAATTATCTGTAGCTTTCCTGGTATTTGTTCAAATTTATTTTTTATTTAAATTCCAATTAGTTAATATAAAGTGTAATACTAGTTTAAGGTTTACAATATAGTGATTCAGTATTTCCATACACCATTCAGTTCTCATCACAACAACTGCACTTCTTAATCCCCATCACCTGTTTAACCCATCCTTCCACCCACCTCCCCTCTGTTAGCCACCAGTTTGTTCCCTATAGTTAAGTCTGTTTCTTGGTTTGTCTTTCTCTCCCTTTTTTCCCTTTTGCTCATTTGCTCTGTTTCTTAAATCCTACATATGAATGAAATCATATGGTACTTGTCTTTCTCTGACTGACCTATTTTATTTAGAATAATACTCTAGCTCCATCCTTGTCATTGCAAATGACAAAGTTTCATTCTTTTTCATGACTGAGTTATTCCATTATACATGTATATATTTTTATATATGTATATTATATTTATATGTATGTATATTATATATATGTATGCATATGCATACAACACTTCTTTATCATTTATCAGTCAATGGACATTTGGGTTGTTTCCATTATTTGGCTATTGTAGAAAATGCTGCTGTAAGTATTGGGGTGCACGTATGCCTTCAAATTCGTATTTTTCTATTCTTTGGATAGTAGTGCAATTCCTGGATTGTAGTATACTTCTACTTTTAACTTTCTGAAGGAATCTCTATATTATTTCCCACAGAGGCTGCACCAGTTTGCATTCCCAATAGTGTAGGTGGGAGCCCATTTCTCCACATCCTCAACAACTGTTGTTTCTTCTGTGGTTGACTTTAGGATTCTGACAGGCATGAGGTAATATCTCCTTGTAGTTTTTTTTAAGATTTTATTTATTTATTCATGAGACACACACACAAACACACACACACACACACACACACACACACACACGGAGGCAGAGACACAGGCAAAGGGAGAGGCAGGCTCCATGCAGGGAGCCTGATGTGGGACTCGATCCCGAGTCTCCAGGATCAGGACCTGGGCCAAAGACAGCACTAAACTGCTGAGCCACCCGGGCTGCCCTCTCCTTGTAGTTTTGATTTGTATTTCCCTGATAATGAGTGATATTGAGCATCTTTTCATGTATCTTTTTGGTCAGCTGTATTTCTTCTTTTTTAAGATTTTATTTATTTATTCATTGGAGACACAGAGAGAGAGAGAGAGAGAGAGACAGACAGACAGACAGACAGACAGGCAGAGGGAGAAGCAGGCTCCATGCAGGGAGCCTGATATGGGACTTGATCCCAGGTGTCCACAATCAGGACCTGGGCTGAAGGCAGCACTAAACTGCTGAGCCACCCGGGCTGCCCCATCTGTATATCTTCTTTGGAAAAATGTTTATTCATGTTTTTTACCTATTTTTTAAATTGAATTATTCACTTTGAGGAGTGTTGAGATTTATAAGTTCTTTACATATTTTGGATACTAATTCTTTATCAGATTAATCATTTGTAAATATCTTCTCCCATTCCAAAGACTGACTTTTAGTTTTGTTGTTTTTTTTGCTTTGCAGAAGCTTTTTATTTTTATATAGTACCAATAGTTTATCTTTGCTTCTGCTTCCCTTGCTTCAGGAGACATATCTAGTAATAAGTTGCTGTGACTGATGTCAAAGATGTTACTGCCTGTGTTCTCCTCTAGAATTTTAATGGTTTCATGTAATACCTCTCATCCATTATAAATTGCTATGCAGTTTTTCCAAAACCATTTTTTGAAGAGACTGTCTTTTTTCCCAGTGGGTATCCTTTTCTGCTTTGATGAAGATTAATTGACCATATAGTTGTGGATTCATTTCTATCTGTTCCATTGATCTATGTGTCTGTTTTTGTGTCAGCGCCTGACTGTCTTGATGACTATAGCTTTGTAATATAACTTGAAGTCCAGAATTATGATGCTAGTCCCTGCTTTTCTTTTTTAAGATTGATTTGGCCATTCAGGATCTTTTGTGATTCCATAGAAATATTAGGGATGTTTGTTCTAGTTCTATGAAAAATACTGTTGGTATTTTGAAAATTATTGCATTAAATGTGTAGATGCCATTTTGTAGTATAGACATTTTAACAATGTTTGTTGTTCCAATCCAGGAATATGGAATATTTTTCCATTTCTTTGTGTCCTTTTCAATTTCTTTCATAAATGTCCTATAGTTTCCAACATACAGATCTTTTACATCTTTTGTCATGTTTACCCCTAGGTATCTTATGAGTTTTGGTACAATTGTAAATGGGGCTGATTTCTTAATTTCTCTTTCTGCTGCCTTATTATTGGTGTACAGAAATGCAGCAGATCTCTCTATGTTGATTTTGTAACCTGAAATTTTTTTCTAGCAATTTTCATGGAGTCGTTCAGGTTTTCTATATAATGTTATCTGCAATAGTGAAAGTTTTATTTCTTCCTTAATGATTTGTTTGTCTTTTTTTATTTTTGTTTTCTGATTCCTGTGACTAAGATATCCAGTACTATGTCAAATAACAGTGGTGAGAGTGGGTATCCCTGTATTGTTTCTAACTATAGAGGAAAAGCTCACAGTTTTGGCTTATCGAGGATGATATTAGCCATGGGTTTTTCATATATGGCCTTTATGTTGTTGAAATATGTTCCCTCTAAACCTACTTTGTTGAGGCTTTTTATCATGAATGAGTATTGTATTTTTTCAAGTGCTTTTTCTTCATGTATTGAGATGATCATATGGTTTTTATCCTTTCTTTTATTAATGTTATGCATCACATTGATTGATTTGTGAATATTGAACCACCTTTGCAAGCCAGGAATAAATCCCTCTTGATCGTGGTGAATTATTCTTTTAATGTGCTGTTAGATTCATCTCTAGTATTTCATTGGGAAGTTTTGCATCCATTTTCATCAGGGGTATTGGCCTATAGTTCTCTTTTTTTAGTGGAGTCTTGATCTGTTCTTGGTATCAGGGTAATGCTGGCTTCATATAATGAAGTTTTCCTTCCTTTTCTATGTTTTAGAATAGTTTGAGAAGAATAGATATTAACTATTATTTAAATGTTTGTTAGAATTCCCATAAAAAACCACACCCAGACTTTTCTTTGTTGGGATTTTTTTGGATTACTGATTTAATTTCTTTGCTGGTTATCAGTCTGTTCAAGTTTTTAATATCTTCCTGACTCAGTTTTGGTAGTTTATATGTTTTTAGGGATTTATCCATTTCTTCTAGTTTGTCCAATTTGTTGACATATGTTTTTCCATAATATTCTCTCATAATGTTTGTATTTATGTGGTGTTGGTTGTTATTTTTCTCTCTCATTTGTAATTTTATTTACTTGGGTCATTTCTCTTTTCTTTTTGATAAGTCTGGTTAGGGGTTTATCAATTTTATTAATTCTTTCCAAGAACTAACTCCTGGTTTCATTTCTATTGTTTTTTGTTTTGTTTTGTTTTAGTTTATGTCATTTATTTCTTCTCTAATCTTTATTATTTCCCTTCTGCTTGCTTTAGGCTTTGTTTACTGTTCCTTTTCTAACTCCTTTAAGTGTAAGATTAGGTTGTTTATTTCAGATTTTTCTTGTGTCTTAAGGTAGGCCTGTGTTGCTATAAACTTCCCTCTTAGAACCATTTTTGCTGCATCCCAAAGGTTTTAGACCATTACGTTTTCATTTTCATTTGCTCTCATGTATTTTTAATCTCCTCTTAGATTTACTGGTTAATGCATTCATTGCATAGTAGAATGTTGTTTAACTTCAATTTATTTTTGCTCTTTCCAAATTTTTTCTGTTGTTGACTTCTTTTTTTTCTTGTAATTTCACAACATTGTGGCCAAAACACATGCATGGTATGATCTCAGTCTTTTTGTACTTGTTGAGGCCTGATTTGTGACCCACTATGTGATCTATTCTGGAGAATGTGCCATGTGCACTTGAGGAGAATGTGTATTATGCCGCTTTAGATTGGAATGTTCTGAATATATCTGTTAAATCCATCAAGTCCAGTTTGTATTTCAAAGACCTTGTTTCCTTATTGATTTTCTGATAGATTATCTGTCCATTGATATAAGTGGGGTGTTAAAGTCCTCTATTATTATTGTATTATTATCAATGAGTTCCTTATCCTTAATATTAACTTTTTTATATATTTGCGTACTCCCATGTTGGGTGAATATTTACAATTGTTAGATCATCTTGTTGGATAGACCCCTTTATTGTGATACAATGTCTTTCTTCATCTCTTAACAGTATTTGGTTTAAAGCATAGTTTGTCCAATACAAGTATTATTAGTCTGGCTTTCTTTTGATATGTATTTGCATGATAAATGTTTCTTTTTTTCCCCTCCCTTCAATCTGCTGGTGTGTTTAGGTCTAAAATGAGTCTTTTATAAGCAGCATAGAGTTGTTTTTCTTTTAATTATCCATTCTGACACCCTACATCTTTTGATTGGAGCATTTAGTTCATTTACATTCAGAGTAATCGGTAAATATGTTTTAGTGTTAGTTTTTTTACTTCTTTTGTCCTTGTTTTTGGATATGTCCCCTTTTCTTGTCTTTGTCACATTTAGCTCTTCCTTTCCACTCAAAGAGTCTCTAATATTTCTTGGTGGGTTGGTTTAGTGGTCATGAAGTCCCTTAGGTTTTTTTTTTTTTTTTTTTGTCTGGGAAACCCTTTATCTCTCCTTCTATTCTGAATGATATTTTTGCTGGATAGATTATTATTGGGTGCAGATTTTTCCCATTAAACACTTTGAATGTATCATGCAACTCTCTTTTGGCTTGCCAAGTTTCTGTTGAGAAATTTGTAGTTAGTCTTATGGGTCTTTCCTAGTAAGTTAAGGACTTCTTTTTGTTTTGCTGCCTTTAAGATTTTTTTCTTTGTCACTATATTTTGCAAATTTACTATGATATATCTTAGTGTTGGTCAGCTTTTGATGGAGCTTCTCTGTACCTCCTGGATCTGGATGTCTGTTTCCATCCCCTGTTTAGGGAAGTTTTCAGCTATTATTTCCTCAAATAAGTTTTTGCCCCCTTTTCTTTCCCTTATTCTTCTGGGACTTATAATAAAAATGTTATTAGGTTTGATGAAGTCATTGAGTTTCCCAAGTCTATTCTCACATTGGATAGTTCTTTCTCTTTTTTATTCAGTTGCTTTATTTTTCATTATTTTTCATTCTAGGTCACTAATTTGTTCCTCTGATTCTTTTAGCCTTCTGTTCATTGCATCCAGCCCATTTCTAGTCTGAGATATTGCATTTTGTATTTCTGATTCTTTTTAAACTCTTTTATCTCTGTGGTTAGGATCTCCCTGATGACATCCATTCTTTTCCCAAGGTCATTTGACATCCTTATGATTGTTGCTTTAAATTCTCCATTGGGCATGTTATTTATATCTGTTTCATTTAGATCGCTGGCCATGACCTTATCTTGTTTTTTCATTTGGGATTAATTCCTCCATCTTGGTATTTTTGTCTAAGTTTCTGTCCTTTTCTCTGTGTTATAAAAGCCTATTATGTTTCCTGCTTCTGAGAGTAATGACTTTATGAAGAAGAGGTCATATAATGTCCAGTCCTTGGTACTTTAGGGAGTGTCTTTGGCAATAACTGCATATAGTCTGCTGCTGTGTTTTGGCTGCTCTATCCCTCAGGGCAGTTGTCTATAGATGTTCTCCTTGCCTGCAGTGGGCAGTATTTGGAGCTTTGCCAGAGTCTGGAACACACTAGATGTGCTCTGGTCTGCTTTTTAAATATAGCCTGATACTACTTTAGCTAAACGGAGTCCCTGAAGAACTCTCTGATTGGGAGACACAGTGTGGGTAGGGGTTTGTACAGGTCTTCTGGGGAAGGGGTCTACCACACTGGGACTGAAACAAGCTTGACCCAGAGTGGCCATACCAACAGAAGGCAGAGGTGTGGGACTTGGAAGCAAGTTACTTAGGCACTGTCCATGCTGAGCTCCTTCCCACTGGTGTCTGTGTTTATACTGAGGCTCAGGGGAAAGAAAGGGTGCAGACAGCTCCTTTATCCCTGAAGTGTCTCAGAATGCTACCTCACAGGGACACACTCTAAGAAGAGTGAATATTCTCTCTTCTGTGTGCCCCAAGCATTTTTCAGTTTGCTGTTGCCATCTGACTCCAGGTTGTGTGCCTGCCTTTTTTCTAGGAGTCAGGCAGTGCCTTCAGGACTCTATACCAGCCAAACCCACTCACTTTTAATACTCTAATCTTTATGCCCCTCTAATTACTGGAATTCAGGAAAACCAGCCTTTTGCATTTTTTTCCAGCCAATTGCTTTGGAGAATGTTCTCCTTAAGCCCTGTGCAATCTTCTCTCTCTCATCTTTCTCTGCGACCGGGGCTCCCCCCCCCCTCTGTAGCTCCTACAATCTGTTTCTCCCCTAAACCACATCTCTGCACCTCCTACCTTCTTCCATGAGGCTTCTTCTTCCCCTTTAGTTGTGGGATTTGTTCTATCAGTCTTCAGGTTGATTTCTGGAATATTTAGAATGTTTTGATAGTTATTTACTTTAGTTCGAGGGATGAGACATAACTAGGGTCCTCCTACTCCTCAACCATATTATCTTACCCCTGCTTTTTGCCATTTTAAATTAGTATGCATTTTATTTTATTTTTTAAAGATTTTTTATTTATTCATGAAGCACACATACACATGCACACACAGAGGCAGAAGCACAGACAGAAGGAGAAGCAGGCTCCTTGTAGGGAGCCTAATGTGGACTCAATCCCTAGACCCGGGATCAACCCCTGAGCTGAAGGCAGATGCTCAAACCACTGAGCCATCCAGGCATCCCAATTAGTATGCATTTTAATAGGGACTTCTATGAGTTGATCTTCTGGGAGGATCTCTGAGCCTCCTGGATCTAGATTTCTGTTTTCTTACCCATTGTAGGGGGTTTTCAGCTAGTGTTTCTTCAGATAAATTTTCTACCCCTTCAGTCTCTCTTCATCTTCTAGGATCCCTATAATGTGAATGTTATTATACTTGCTGGAGTCACTTAGTTCCCTAAGTCTATTGCATTTTGCATATTTTTCTCTTGTTTAGTTTGATTACTTTCCAATACTCTGTCTTCCAGATCATTAATTCATTCCTCTGCTTCCTCTGGGGTGCTATTTATTCCATCAAGTGTATTTTAAATTTCATTTACTGTCTTATCTCTGTGTTTTTTTTAATCTTTGTTAATGGTCTCACTGATGTCATCCACTCTTTTCTCCAGTCCAGTGAGTTTCTTTATGATAAGTAGCTTAAAATCTCTATCAGGCACATTTCTTAGAACCATTTTGCTTAGGTCTCTTGGTGTGATTTTGTCCTGTTCTTTCATTTGGGACATATTCCTCTGTCTCCTTATTTTGTCTAACTCTCTCTGTGTGTTTCTCTGTGTTACAAAGGTCAGCTACATCCCATGCACTTGAAGGTAATGACTTTAGGAAGAGGTCCTATAGTTCCCTGCAGTGCAATAGCTCCTGTTCCCCATGGCCTGGTGCTTCTGGGAGTTTGTGCTGTGTGTGTTGCATGTTCCCTTCTATTTATTCCTGTCTTCTTTTTTCTTTCAGTTTGGTTGCCTGCAGGGGCTCTCATTTCTTGTTGTGGACCATATTTGGTCCCTGGCTGGGTGGGGTGCATTTTAACAAGATGTGCACTGGTCTGTTTGTGAAATGAGACCTACCATCACCACTGCCACTGGAACCAAGGCCCTACAAAACACATGGGTCAGGAGAAGTGATGTTGGTAGTTTTTGCACTGGTCTTATTGGGGAAGGCCCCACAGCACTGGGACAGAGTCAAGTATTATTGTAAAGGGCAGATGTGCTTAAGTATGGGGTGTGGCTTTTGGCATAAACAAATTGGGGAGCATGGGCTCTCTGTTGGTTCCTGTAGGTGGCCATGTGCATGCTGAGGAGTAGGGGAAAGAAATAGCACAAGTTAGCTGCTTTGTTCTTAGAGGGATCTTCCTGTGATTCCTGTGTCTTGAGACAATCTCTGAGATGAGTAAATCACTCTCCCTCCCTTGTGCCTCAGGTATTTTTCAGACTATTGCTTCTATGCTGTATCTCTGCTGGCTGTTTATCCTTCTGTCTCTTTAGGGACAGGGAATCAGCTTTTTATGCCTTCTTGCTCACTTTTTAAATTCTAGGCTTTGAGTCTTGCTGATTAAAAGAGCTCATGAACTTTGGCCCCTCTTACTTTCAAAGCCAAATATAATGGAGATTCATTGTGGGCTCCACTGTGTGATAGTCTATTTCTTGCCCTTCTCTGTGCCACTGGGTTCCTCCTGACTGAGGATAGCCAGAGGTGTTTTGCTCCCCAGCTGCATCTCCATCTTTCTTACCTTTATCGATGTGTCCTCTTATATACCTTTAGTTGTCTGGTTTGTTCTGACAGTCTTCCAGTTAATTTCTGGGTTACTTATGCTAATGTGAGTGTTATCTTGTTGTATCTCTGTGATAAGATGTGCTTTAGGGTCCCCTTACTCTGTCAGTTTTCTGGCTTATTTATTCATGTATTTGAGGCACTGTTACTATTGGCATACTCTTTTAGTAATGATAACTCATTGCTTTGAACAAATTTCCATTTACTGTTATTTTCTTCTGCTTGAAGAATTTATCATTAATAATTCTATTAGTGGTGATCTGTTGGAAATTAATTCTATCAGCTTTTGCTTGTATAGAAAATTCTATATTTTACCTTCATATTTTTAAGATATATTTTGATAGGCACATAAATTTAGGGTTTTTCTTCTTTCAATATTTTGATGATGGTTCTCCATTGTCATCTGACTTATAAAGTTTCTTATGAGAAGTTTCCCATTATTCTAATTGTTATTACCCTTCTTGTAATTATTTATTTATTTTATTTTTAAAATTTAAATTCAATTAGCCAACATATAGTACATACTTAGGTTCTGATGTAGTGTTCAGTAATTCATCAGTTGCATATAACATCCAGTGCTCCATCACATCAGGTACCCTCCTTAATGTCCATCATACAATTATCCCATCCTCCCACCAACCTCCCTTCCAGCAATAGTCAGTCTGTTTCCTGTAGCTAAGTGTCTCTCATGGTTTTTCTCTCTCTGATGACTTCCCGTTCATTTTTTCCTCCTTTCCCCTATGATCCTCTGCACTGTTTCTTATATTCCACACATGAGTGAAACCATATGATAAGTGTCTTTCTATGATTGACTTATTTTACTCAGCATAATACCTTCCAGTTCCACCCATGTCAATGTAAATGGTAAGTATTCATCCTTTCTGATGGTTTAGTAGTATTCCATTGTATATAGACCACTTCTTCTTTATCCATTTATCTGTTGATGGACATCTTGACTCTTTCCACAGTTTGGTTATTGTGGATATTGCTGCTATAAACATTGGGGTGTATGTGCCCTTTTGAATCATTATATTTGTATGATTTGGATAAATACCTAGTAGTGCAATTGCTGGGTTGCAGGGTAGCTTATTTTTAACTACTTAAAGAACCTCCATACCGTTTTCTAGAATGGCTGTACCAGTTTGCATTCCCACCAACAGTGTAAGAGGGTTCCTCTTTCTCTGAGTCCTTGCCAACATTTGTTGTAGCCTGTCTTGTTAATTTTCACCATTATGACTGGTGTAAGGTGGTAACTCATTGTGGTTTTGATTTGTATTTTCCTGATGCCAAGTGATATGGAGAATTGGTTCATGTGTCTGTTGGCCATTTATATGTCTTTGGAGAAATGATTGTTTATATCTTCTGCTCATTTCTTGACTGGATCATTTGTTTTTCAGGTGTTGAGTTTAGTAAGTTTGTTATAGATTTTGGATACTAGCCCTTTAACTGATATGTCATTTGCAAATATCTTCCCCCATTCTGAAGGTTGCCTTTTAGTTTTTTTGACTGTTTCCTTTTTTGTGCAGAAGTTTTTATATTGATGAAGGGCCAATAGTTTGATTTTGCCTTTATTTTCTGCATCTTTGGAGATGTGGCTGGTAATAAGTTGCTGAGGGTGAGTTCACAAAGGTTGCTGCCTATGTTCTCCTCTAGGATTTTGATGGATTTCTGTGTCACATTTTTAGGTATCTCATCCATTTTGAGTTTATGTTTGTGTATGGTGTAAGAAAATGACCCAGTTTCATTCTTCTGCATGTGGCTGTCCAGTTATCCCAGCACCATTTACTGAAGAGACTATCTTTTTTCCCTTGGATATTCTTTCCTGTTTTGTCGAAGATTAGTGGACTATGAAGCTGAAAGTCAATTTATGGGTTCTCTATTTTGTTCCATTAAACTATTGGTCTGTTTTTGTGCCAGTACCATGCTGTCTTAATGTTTACAGCTTTTTTTTATAGCTTGAAGTCTGGCATTGTGCTATCACCAGGTTTGGCTTTCTTTTTCAACATTCCTCTGGCTATTTGGAGTCCTTTCTGATTCCATACAAATTTTAGAATTTTTGTTCAGCTCCATGAAAAATGTCAATTTTTAAAAACTTCTTTTTCTTTCTTTTTATTTAAATTCAATTAACCAACATAGACTATATCATTAGTTTCAGATGTAGTTTTCAATAATTCATCGGTTGTGTATAACACCCAGTGCTCATTCTGTCACATGCCCTCCTTAATGCCTATCACCCAGTTACTCAAGCCCATCACCCTACTCCCCTTCAGTAGCCCTCAGTTTGTTTCGCAGAGTTAAGAGCTTCTCGTGGTTTATATCCCTTTATGATTTTTTCAGTTCAGGTTTCCCTCCCTTCCCTCATGGTCCTCTGCACAATTTCTTATATTCCACATATAAGTAAAACCATATGATAATTGTCTTTCTCTGATTGACTTGTTTCACTTAGCATAATACCCTCCAGTTCTATCCACGTTGATGTAAATGTTAGGTTTCCATCCTTTCTGATAGCTGAGTAATATTCCGTTGTATATATGCCATATGTTCTTTATAAATTCATCTGTTGAAGGACATCTCAGCCCATTCCAGTCTGGCTATTGTGGAAATTGCTGCTATGAACATTGGGATGTAGTTGTCTCTTCATTTAACTACATTTATATCTTTGGGGTAAATACCCTATAGGGCGATTGCTGGGTCATAAGGTAGCTCTATTTTTAAGTTCCTTAGGAACCTCCATACTGTTTTCCAGAGTTGCTGTACCAGCTTGCATTCCCACTAATAGTATTTTGATATGGATTTCATTAATTGTGTAGATTGCTCAAGGTAGCATAGACATTTTAACAGTATTTGTTCTCCCAATCCATGAGTATGAAATGTTTTTCAAGTTCTTTATATGTTCCTCAATTTCTTTCATAAGTGTTGTGTAGTTTTTAGAGTACAGATTCTTCACTTCTTTGGTTGGATCTATTCATAGGTATCTTTTGGTTTTTGATGAAGTTGTAAATGGGATTGACTCCTTATTTTCTCTTTCTTCTGTCTCATTGTTATTGTATAGAAATGCAACTGATTTCTGTGCATTGATTTTGTATTTTGCCACATTGCTAAATTACTGCATGAGTTCTAGCAATTTTGGGGTGGAGTCTTTGGGTTTTTCACATAAAATATCATGTCATCTGGGTAGAGTGAGTATTAGGCCTCTTCCTCGCCAATTTGAATACTTTTTATTTCATTTTGTTGTCTGATTGCTGAGGTCAGGACTTCCAGTAATGTGTTGAACAATGGTGGTGAGAGTGGCCATCCCTGCCATATTTCTGACCTTAGGGGAAGCTCTCAGTTTTTCCCACTGAAGATGCTATCCCCTGTGGGCTTTTCTTAGATGCTTTCAGGATATTGAGGTATGTTCCCTCTATCCCTACCCTATGGAGAGTTTTAATCAAGAAAGGATGCTGTTTTGTCAAATGCCTTCTCTGCATCAATTGAGAAAAATACATGGTTCTTGTCCTTTCTTTTATTAATGTGGTATATCAAGCTGATTGATTTATGAATGTTGAACCTCCCTGCATCCCAGGAATAAATCCCACCTGGTTGTGGTGAATAGTCCTTTTAATATACCATTGGATCCTATTGGCTAGTATCTTGTTGAGAATTTTGGCATCCATGTTCATCAGAAATATTGGTCTGTAATTCTCCTTTTTGGTGCGGTCTTTGGTTTTGGGATCAAAGCACTGTTGGCATCATAGAATGAGTTGCATGTTTTCCTTCCATTTCTATTTTTTGAAACAGCTTCAGAAGAATATGTATTATTTCTTCCTTTTACATTTGGGAGAATTCCCCTGGGAAGACATTTGGCCCTGAACTCTTGCTTTTTGGAAAATGTTTGACGACTGCTTCAATTTCCTTGCTGGTTATGGATATGTTCAGGTTTTCTATTTATTTTTGGCCCAGTTTTGGCAGTTTATAAGTTTCTAGGAATGCATCCATTTCTTCCAGATTTCCTAATTTGTTGGCATATAGTTGCTTATAATACATTCTTAAAATTGCTTGAATTCCTTTGATGTTGGTTGAGATCTCTACTCTTTCATCCATGATTTTATTAATTTGGGTCCTTTCTCTTTTCTTTTGATATGTCTGTTTATTGATCTTACTAATTATTTCAAAGAACCAGCTTCTACTTTTGCTGATATATTCTACTCCTCTTCTGGTTTCTATTTTATTGATTTTTGCTCTAATCTTAATTATTTCTCTTCTCTTACTTGTTTTAGGCTTCATTTGTGTCTTTCTTTAGCTCCATTAGGTGTAAGGATAGCTTCTGTATTTTAGATTTTTCTAATTTTTTTTGAGATCTTTCTAATTTGTTGAGAGTGGCTTGTATTGAAATGTACATCCTCTTAAGATTGCCTTTGCTGTATCCCAAAGGTTTTGAACAGTTGCATTTTAATTTTTGTTAGTTTCCATGAATTTTTGAAATTCTTCTTTAATTTTCTGGTTGACCCATTCATTCTGTAGTAGGATGTTCTTTACCTTCCAAGTGTTTGAGTTCCTTCCAAATTAACTTTTGTGATTGAGATCTAGTTTCAAAGAATTGTGGTCTGAAAAATTTCAGGGAAAACCCCAATCTTTTGGTACCAGTTGAGACCTGATTTGTGACCCAGTATGTGGTCTCTTCTGGAGAATGTTCCATGTGCACTCAAGAAGAATATGTATTCTGTTGCTTTAGGATGGAATGCTTGGTATATATCTGTGAAGTCCATCTGGTCCAGTGTGTCATTCAAAGCCCTTGTTTCCTTGTTGATCTTCTACTTAGATGATCTGTCCATTGCTGAGTGGGATGTTAACGTCCTTACTGTTATTGTATCATTATCAAAGTGTATCTTTAATTTTGTTGTTAATTGGTTAATATAACTGGCTGCTCCAAGTTAGGAACATAAATATTAGGAGCAAAAATTCTTAGATGTTCTTGTTGGATAGACCCTTTAAATGTCCCTCTTCATCTCTTTATAGTGTTTGGCTTAAAATCTAATTTGTCTGGTATGATGATTACTACCCCAGCTTTCTTTTGAGGGCCATTAGCATGGTAAATTGTTCTCTACCCCCTCACTTTCAGTCTGAAGGTATCTTTAGGTTTAAAATGAGTCTCCTATAGACAGTATATGGATCGTCTTGTATTTTGTACAATCTGATATTTTATGTCCTTTGATTGGAGCATTTAGACCATGTACATTCAGAATAACTATTTAAAGATATGAATTTAGTGCCATTTTATTACCTGTAATGTCCCTGTTTCTGTAGATTGTTTCTTTCTGATCTATGTTACTCTTGGGCTCTCTCTTCACTTCTTGTAATTTTTTTAATTAGCTGCCCTTAAGATTTTATCTTTATCACTGCTATTTTTAGCAATTTAATTGGTTGTATTGGTGAGATATTTTCTATATTTAGTTTACATAGAATTCATTAAGAACTTGGAGTTTGGCCTTATTAATGTAATCAAATGTAGAAAAAATAAACTTTGACTATTATTTCTTCAATATTTTTCCTATAGCCCTCTTTTCTAGACACATCCTGAGACTTCAACATCATGTATGTCTGTCAGACCACTTAATATCATTCCCCTCAAGTCACTGATGCTGTGTTTGCCTTGTATCTCAATGCTTTTTCAGGACTAGTCTATACTGCTGTCTTCAAGTTAAATAATCTCTTCTTCATCTTTATCTAATATGCTCTTAATTGCATCCAGTATATTTCGGATACTGTGTTTAAAAGTGTCATTTTTGTCTTTTAAAGGCTTCTGTTTTTCTTTTCATCTTGTTCATGGTTTCTTATACATTCTTGATTATATGAAGTATATTTGCAGTGACTTTTTGCCTACTACAGTTATAATTTCTCTCACTTCTGGCACTGTATTTATTGGTTGATTTTTCTTCCAGTTCTGGGTCATATTTTCTCTTTTCTTAAATTCCTGACTTTTAAAAATTGGATATCAAATGATATTTTTATATTACTGGATGCTGGATTTTGTTAAATTTCTTTAAAGTAAAGAGCATTGGACTTTATTCTGTTAGGCAGTTATGTCAATTGGGAAGTTTTATGCTTTCAAGTTTTATTTTTATTTATTTTTTATTTATTTATTTTAGTTTTATTTTTATTTTAGGGAATACCCATTGTTATCTTTAATATAGTGCTCTTTTTCCCACTCTAAGGCAATGAATTTCCGAGAACTCTGCCTAATGCTGTGTTTGAGAGTACCTCACCATTCTGACTTTCACGCTATCCTCAGGCCTTGTATGAGCTTCAGAAAATGTGCAGCCTACCATTCTTCACTGATTGTTTCCTCATCTTCTTGGAAATCCAACATACCATCCTAGACCAGTACTCAGGCAAATATTTGAGCAAATTCCTTTGTAGATTTTTAGAATTCTCATTTTTTTCTCTGTGGAATTCTCTCTTCTAAGATATTTTGCCTTACAAATTCTTTCTTGACACTGCAACCCTCCATATTCTGATCTCAGTCTCTTCAATTTAGCAAGACTTCAGGGCTCCACTTTGGTTTCAGCTCCCTATACTTCAACCTGAAAATTGCCTTCAGGAAGTTACCTAGGGCAACTGTGGTACTGTATTCCTTTGTTTCCTTTCTCCTAGTGGTCACTGTCTGTCCTCCTATGGTCAAATGTCTTAAAATGGTGTTTTCATGTATTTTACTTGCATCTCACATTGTACAGAGTTTGAAAGCAATTCCTAGAATATTTCTTCATGGTTGGAATTGAATATTTCTACCCTTTTATTTTTGTTTCAATTTTATATTAAAGTACACTTTTTAAAAATAGCATGTAGTTGTTATTTTTCAAACCCTGCCAGATAATTTGTATGGAACTCATTACATTGAGTGCAATTATTATAATTATATCTGCCCATTTCGCTATCTTTTTGTAATGTCCTATTTGCTGTTAGTCCATTTTTTATTCAATTTGCCTATTTTTTTGATCAATTAATTTATTCCATATGTCTTCTCTATTAGATTCTTAGCTATATAACTTTTTAAATAGTTTTAGGTTTTTAGTGGTTAATCTAGATATGACAATATGCATGCTTAACTTATTATGGCCTACCTTGAATAATTACTTTTAATGAACAATGCAAGAAACTTAGAACAGTTGGACTCTATTCAATGCTTTTTGTACTATTGTTGTTATATGTTTTTCTTCTTTTTATGTGATAAACCTCAGAAAACATTGGTGACTTTGTCACTTTTAATTATGTATATAGTCTTATGTGTATTACATATTTACCATTTTTTGTACCCTTCATTCTCTTGTGCAGTTTACTGATTTCATCTAGGATTATTTTTCTTCAGACAGAATGCCCGTTTATTTCCAATGAAAATATTTATATATACGGGACTAACTTTAACTTATTATTATTTTTTAGAGAGTGAGAAAGAGAGCCAGGGTGAGGAGCAGAGGGAGAGGTGGGGGCTTGACCTCATGACCTTTAGAACATGATGGAGCCAAAATCAAGAGTCAGATGCTTAACTAAGTGAGTCACTCAGGTGCTCCTAACTTATTGGGTGTTTTATTTATCTTATTTTTGCGTTATTTTTTCTATGATTTTCCTTTCAATGGAGTTATTTTTCAATTCCATTATTCCCCCCCCCCGAATTCCTTTCTTCTTTCTACTCTGTTTTTCACTGACTTTTCATTGGTATCTCTTTTGTTACTAAAACTTCAAAGTTTGTTTTGTGCAAACAAAAAAAGAAACAAAAAAGAAAAAGTGATACTGATCATAAATATGAAAACTATCTAAAAGTGTAAATAGAAAAATTCCAAAATAATTTAAATTGACAGTTTATTTTTACTTCTATCTCACATTTTTAGGGTAACATTAAGGAATATATGATACAATTCATTAAATTAAAGTAAAGCAAACAAGTTTTTAAATTTTAGCACCAATTACCTTATCTTTGTCAGCTCAGTCTCTAGCTTTGTTGAGGAAATTGTTTTTTCTTTTTTAATATTGTTGGGTGGTACAGCAGAAAGTTGCATATTTTGTGTTGTAGACATTTTTTTAATTAAAATGTTTAAAGAATCAAATATTTCCTTTTGCTCTGGCACCAGAAGGTTCATTGGCCTTTTTTTCTAAGATTTTATTTATTTGTTCATGATAGACATGGAGAGAGAGGCAGAGAAACAAGCAGAGGGAGAAGCAGGCTCCATCCTGGGAGCCTGACGTGCTGCACTCGATCCTGGGAATCCAGGATCACGCCCTGGGCTAAAGGCAGGCGCTGAACCACTGAGTCACCCAGGGATCCCTGATTCATTGGCTTTTTAATAAAAAGTGTAGCTTATTGGCAATTATTTAGCTTGACTATCTCAAAATACTCTCTGCAAATGTCTTCTTCCACGAATGTTAATTTGACATTTGAAAGCATATTTGAGAGTATTCACATAATTCTTTGATTTGTAATATTCAGGCAAATATTAAGAAGAAGACACTAGGGAGCAGTAAGTTTAAGTTCACTTTTCATATCTGATTATTGTTATAGAGTTTATCCAAGATATGCTGTATTTGATTTTTAAAACACCTAATATATCATGCAACAATCAAAATAATCATACTGACATTTTTACATGAAAAAATATTTACCAGGAAGACTGACATTTGTAAAAGAATCTTATAGAATTATTGTGCCTAAGGGAATGTTCAACTTCAGTTGATGTTACATTTTCAGTGAAGAAATTCAAAATTATCACTATACATTTTTCTTATAAAGTTTTGAGTCATAATAATGCTGATTTCTTTAAATTATTAAAATATATCATTCCAATTTTTAATGTTTACACATTTTTACATTGTGTTTTCATCTATTAACTTTTTCCCCTCTAAAGTAATTCTTTTATTCCACTCAATTCTTGGTGCAGAACCACTGAATTCCATATAATCTAGATAAACATTACTTAAGCTCACCATTATCTCCACTTCTCTTTGCTTACTTGGACATATAAAAATATATATATTTCCCAGCCTTGTAAATTGAATGGGACCACATGACTAATTCTTGTTAATTGACTGTGACTGGTGGTAATATGTATCACTTCAGGGATGACACACTTAAGAGCCAGTGTGTCATACTCTCTTCACCTGCTAAAATGGACCCTGAAGCATCATGTTGAAATTCATGTGCCATAAAATATAAGCAGCTTGGAATACTTAGTCACCACATGAAAAATATAAAATCATGGGGACTTGCAGCAGAATTTGCATGAGCAAGAAATAAATTTGTTTAGTGTGAAGGAAGTGAGATTTTGGTATGACTTTCACAGCATAGCCTAGTGTATCCTAACTGTTATACATCTTAAAGAACTAAGATATAGACACAAGGTGGGGTGGGGGTATGGAGAGCTTTTTGACATGTTACTCTGCTTCACTCATTATATCTAATGTCTTGCTAAACCTGTCAACTTTATTTTTATAATTTGAGCTTTCTTTTCATCTCCACATTCACTTCTAAACTCTAAATTTTGCCTCAAATTAGATACAAAAGTATAAATACATTATGTGACCAGACAGGGTGAGACATATTGTTGTAGTGAAAACAGAGCCCTCAAGCCCAAATTGTTTCATGTTTTTACCACATTACACTGTCACCTCAGAAGCTGAAAGTTTATGCTTTATTCCCAATAGTTTATAAATATAAAATAAATATATATGAGATGCAATTTTACAAGCTACAAAACCTACTTTAAGAATTGTAAGATACTGAAACTCACCTGTAATTTGGAAAATCAACACAGTATTAACCACTTGATTGGTCATCCTGACCCATTGATAGGGTCATCTGATTTATACTTTTGAAAAAAAAAACATTATTAAATGTGTAAAATGTTATCACCATTTGCATTTAAAAATGAAAACAAAAATCAAGGAAGAAAATAAAATTTATATGGTTTATATATTTGGAAATGCTTTCATTTCCCCTGCTTATCTGTTTGACACAGCCAACTGGTATTCTCATGCCATAAGTACCAAGACAGAGAAAAACATAGAAGTTCATTACTGAAAATAAATTATCATGTTTCAAATGTGTACTATTATAGGAAAGGAAGAGCCTGACAATGAGATAGATTAAGTGAAGGCGATACATTTTTCCAATACCTCATATAGACCTTAATGTCACCAAAAATCCTTTTGCATAAACATCCATTTTACCTTTTTAGGGATGTATTTCTGGTTTCTACATTCTTTAATTATAATAATAATGATTTTATATGTATTTTTTATTAAATATTATCACACATCTTATTTCATGAGTAGACACTCCAAGCAAGGAATATATATACAAGATAAAAGTTGGGTCTGGAGTCTCACATCTGTGCATAAATAATCTTATCCTTGAGGTTTAAAAAACAACTTCACTACCATTTCCATAAGTATTTATAAGACACATATGCACTGGCGGGGCAAGATGGTGAAAGAGTAGGGTCCCCAAGTCACCTGTCCCCACCAACTTACCTAGATAACTTTCAAATCATCCTGAAAACCTATGAATTTGGTCTGAGATTTAAAGAGAGAACAGCTGGAATGCTACAGTGAGAAGAGTTTGCACTTCTATCAAGGTAGGAAGACAGAAAAAAAATAATAAATAAAAAAGAATCAAGTGGAGGAGGGGCCCCCACGAGGAGCCGGGCTAAGGACGGTGGAGAAAGCCTCCAGGACAGGGAAGCCCAGTCCCAGAGAAGCAGGAGCTATAAAAATCCGCACGGATTCTTCCCGGATGGAAAGGCGCTTAGCAGGGAACTCGGGCAGGATCCCAGGAGGGGCAGTGAAATCCCCAGGTTCCCAGAGTCATTAACCGAGGAAGTGTGCCCTAGGTAGAGCGCGCCACAGACTGTGGGCTGAGCTCTGTAAAGAGCTGGAGTGCACGCCCGGCAGGGCTTCGGGAGAAGCTCAAGCAGAGGCTCAGGGCTGCGTGGTCCCCGGAGCGTGATTCCAGCAGCATAGGCCCCAGATTGCAGGGCTCTGGGGGACACAGCCCAGGATCCTGCGCTCCCCTCGGGACAGGCAAAGGCCGGGAGGGCCCAGAAGAGCGAGGACACTCCTGCCGCTGCGTGTCCCCAAGCTGTGCAGATCAGTGCACCTGCACCACCCGGGGAACATCCAAGCCAGTGTGGACTGGGAGACTGTAGTAGTTACTGTGGGAGCTGACTCCAGGGCTGGAGAGCTGGCTGCTGCCAGTGGGGTTGTTCCTCCTGGTGTTACCCTGTGCCTGGGACGGACAGAGCCTATAGAAAACAGAGGCCCCATGGGGTAAAGAGCTCCCACGGAGCCATGCACCTGGCAGGGGGCAGGTGCACACACCTGAGAATCAGCACATCAGGCCCCTCCCCCAGAAGACCAGCTAGAAGGACAGGGAAAGAGCAAGTTCTTGACCAAACAGTACTGGAAAGTTCCAGGGAAAGTCGAGGGATTTACAGTTTATAGAATCAGAAGATACCCCTCCTCCTTTGTTGTTTTTATTTTTGTTTTTTGTTTGTTTTTTCTTTTTTTCTTTTCTTTTTTTTCTCTTTTGTTTTCTTCCTTTTCCATTACAAATCCTTTTTAGCCACCCTGCACTGAGCAAAATGACTAGAAGGAACTCACCACAAAAGAAAGAATCAGAAACTGTACTCTCTGCCACAGAGTTACAGAATTTGGATTACAATTCGATGTCAGGAAGCCAATTCAGAAGCACAATATATATATAATATATATATGAAGCTACTGGTGGCTCTGGAAAAAAGCATAAAGGATTCAGGAGACGTCATGACTGCATAATTTAGATCTAGTCTGGCAGAAATTAAAAATCAATTAAATGAGATGCAGTCTAAACTGGAGGTCTTAACGATGAGGGTTAATGAGGTAGAAGAAAGATTGAGTGACACAGAACACAAGAGGATGGCAAGGAAGGAAACTGAGGAAAAAAGAGAAACACAACTAAAATACCATGAGAAAATGTTAAGGGAAATAAATGGCAGCCTCAGAAGGAAAGATCGATGTATAATTGGGGTTCCAGAGGGTGCCCAGAGGGCCAGAGGGCCAGAATCCATATTTGAACAAATCATAGCTGAGAACTTCCCTAATTTGGGGAGGGAAACAGGCATTCAGATAGAGGAGATAGAGAGAAACCCCCCCCCCCAGAATCAATAAAAACTGTTCAACACCTCGACATTTAATAGTGAAACTTGCAAATTCCAAAGATAAAGAGAAGATCTTTAAATAGAAAGAGACAAGAGATCCCTAACTTATGTGGGGAGAACTATTAGATTAACAGCAGACTTCTCCACAGAGACCTGGCAGACCAGAAAGGGCTGGCAGGATATATTCAGGGTCCTAAATGAGAAGAACATGCAGCCAAGAATTCTCTATCCGGCAAGGCTCTCCTTTAGAATAGGAGAGATAAAGAGCTTCCAAGATAGGCAGAAAATGAAAGAATATGTGACCACCAAACCAGCTCTGCAAGACCTATTAAAGGGTACTCTGTCAAAGAAAGAGGAAGCCCAAAGAAAAAAATCAAAAAAAAAAAAAAAAACAGGGACTGAATGGTGTCAGGAGGACATTATATTCATATCTTTTAATAGTAACTCTGAACGTGAATGGGCTTAATGATCCCATTAAAAGATACAGGGTTTCAGACTGGATAAAAAAGCAAGACCTATCTATTTGCTGTCTACAAGAAACTCATTTTAGACCTAAGGACACCTACAGCCTGAAAATGAAAGGTTGGAGAACCATTTACCATTCAAATGGTCCTCAAAAGAAAGCAGGGGTAGCCATCCTCATATCAGATAAATTAAAGTGTATCCCAAATACTGTAATTAGAGATGAAGAGGGACACTATATAATACTTACAGGATCTATCCAACAAGAGGAGCTAACAATCATGAATATTTATGCCCCTAATAAGAGAGCTGGCAAGCATATCAATTAATTAATAACCAAAGTAAAAACATACTTAGAAAATAATACACTAATACCGGGAGACTTCAACACGGCACTTTCTGCAAATGACAGATTTTCTAAGCACAATATCTCCATAGAAATGAGAGCTTTAAATGATACACTGGACCAGATGGATGTCACAGATATTTACAGAAATTTACATCCAAATGCAACTGAATACACATTCTTCTCAAGTGCACATGGAACTTTCTCCATAATAGACCACATACTGGGTCACAAATCAGGTCTTAACCAATACCAAAAGATTGGGATTGTCCCCTGCATGTTTTCAGACCATAATGCATTCAAACAAGAACTCAATCACAAGAAGAAATTTGGAAGAAATTCAAAATCGTGGAGGTTAAAGACCATCCTGCTAAAATATGAAAGGGTCAACAAGGAAATTAAAGAAGAATTAAAGAGATTCATGGAAACTGATGAGAATGAAGATACAACCATTCAAAATGTTTGGGTTACAGCAAAAGCAGTCCTGAGGGGGCAATACATCGCAATATAAGCATCCCTCAAAAAACTGGAAAATACTCAAATACACAAGCTAACCTTGCATCTAAAGGAACTGGAGAAAGAACAGCAAATAAAACCTACACCAAGCAGAAAAAGAGAGTTAATAAAGATTTGAGGAGAACTAGAAGAAATAGAGACCAGAAGAACTATGGAACACATCCACGAAACCAGGAGTTTATTCTTAGAAAGAATTAATATTATAGATAAACCATTAGCCAGCCTTATTAAAAACAAAAGAGAAAAGACTCTAATTAATAAAATCATGAATGAAAAAGGAGAGATCACAACCAATACCAAGGAAATACAAACAATTTTAAAACATATTATGAGCAGCTATACGCCAATAAGTTTGGCAATCTAGAAGAAATGGGCACATTTCTGGAAAACCACAAACTACCAAAACTGGAACAGGAAGAAATAGAAAACCTGAAAATGCCAATGATCAGGGAGGAAATTGAAGCAGTCATCAAAAACCTCCCAAGACACAAAAACCAGGGCCAGATGGCTTTCCAGGGGAATTCTATCAAACGTTTCAAGAAGTAACAATATCTATTCTACTCAAGCTGTTTGGAAAGATAGAAAGGGATGGACGACTTCCAAACTCGTTTTATGAGGCCATCGTCACCTTAATCCCAATATCAGACAAAAACCTCACCAAAAAGGAGAATTATAGACCAATATACCTGATGAACACAGATTCAAAAGTTCTCAACAAGATACTAGCCGATAGGATCCAAGAGTACATTAAGAAGATTAATCCTCATGACCAAGTGGGATTTATCCCCGGGATGCAAGGCTGGTTCAACACTCGTAAAGCAATCCATGTGATAGATCTTATCAACAAGAGCAAAAAAAGAATCATATGATCCTCTCAATAGATGCAGAGAAAGCATTTGACAAAATAGAGCATCAATTTCTGATCAAAACTCTTCAGAGTGTACGGATAGAGCGAACCTTCCTCAGCATCTTAAAAGCCATCTAAGAAAAGCCCACAACAAATATCATTCTCAATGGGGAAACACTGGGAGCCTTTACCCTAAGAACAGGAACAAGACAGGGATGTCCACTCTCACCACTGCTATTCAACATAGTGATAGAAGTCCTAGCCTCAGCAATGAGACAACAAAAAGAAACAAAAGGCATTCAAATTGGCAAAGATGAAGTCAAACTCTCTCTCTTTGCAGATGATATGATACTGTACATAAAAAAACCCAAAAGACTCCAACCCAAGATTGCTAAAACTCATACAGCAATTCAGCAGTGTGGCAGGATACAAAATCAATGCCCAGAAATCAGTGGCATTTGTATACACTAACAATAAGACTGTAGAAAGAGAAATTAAGGAGTCAATCCCATTGACAATGGCACCCAAAAGCATAAGATACCTAGGAATAAACCTAACTAAAGGGCTAAAGGATCTAAACCCTAAAAACTACAGAACACTTCTGAAAGAAATTGAGGAAGACACAAAGAGATGGAAAAATATTCCATGCTCATGGCTTGGAAGAATTAATATTGTGTAAATGTCAATGCTACCCTGGGCAATTTACTCATTTAATGCAATCCCTATCAAAATCCCTTGTACTTTCTTCAGAGAGTTGGAACAAATCATCTTAAGATTTGTGTGGAATCAGAAAAGACCCCAAATAGCTAGGGGAATATTCAAAAAGAAAACCAAAGCCGGGCGTCACAATGCCGGATTTCATGCTGTACTACAAAGCTGTGGTCATCAAGATAGTGTGGTATTGGCACAAAAAGCAGACACATAGATTAATGGAACAGAATTGAGAATCCAGAATTGGGCCCTCAACTCTGTGCTCAACTAATGTTCGACACAGCCAGAAAGACTACCCACTGGAAAATGGATAGTCTCTTCAAAAATGGTGCTGGGAAAACTGGACAGTCACATGCAAAAGAATGAAACTAGACCCCTTGCTTACACCGTACAGAAAGACAAACTCAAAATGGATGAAAGATCTAAATGTGAGACAAGAATCCATCAAAATCCTAGTGGAGAACACAGGCAACACCCTTTTTGAACTTGGCCACAGCAACTTCTTGCAATAGACATCTATGAAGGCAAGGGAAACAAAAGCAAAATGAACTCCTGGGATTTCATCAAGATCAAAATCTTCTGCACAGCAAAAGAAACAGTCAACATAACTGCAAGACAACCTACAGAAGATATTTGCAAATGACCTATCAGATAAAGGGCTAGTTTCCAAAATCTATAAAGAACTTATTAAACTCAATGGCGAAGAAACAAACAATTCAGTCATGAAATGGGCAAAAGACATGAACAGAAATTTCACAGAGGAAGGCATAGACATGGCCAACAAGCACATGAGAAAATGCTCCGTATCACTTGCCATCAGGGAAATACAAATAAAACCACAATGGGATACCCCCTCACACCAGTGAGAATGGTGAAAATTAACAAGACAGGAAACAAGAAATGTTGGAGAGGATGTGGAGAAAGGGGAACCCTCTTGCACTGTTGGTGGGAATGTGAACTGGTGCAGCCACTCTGGAAAACTGTGTGGAGGTTCCTCAAAGAGTTAAAACTAGAACTGTCCTATGACCTATCAATTACACTACTGGGGGTTTATCCCAAAGATACAGATGCAGTGAAACCGCAGGACACCTGCCCCCCAATGTTTATAGCAGCAATGCCTATAATAGCCAAACTGTGGAAGGAACCTCTGTGCCCAGCAAAAGATGAATGGATAGAGAAGATGTGGTCTATGTATACAAAGGAATATTACTCAGCCATTAGAAACGACGAATACCCACTATTTGCTTCAACGTGGATGGGACTGGAGGGTATTATGCTGAGTGAATTATGTCAGTCAAAGAAGGACAAAAGTTATATGGTCTCATTCATTCAGGGAATATATAAAATAGTGAAGGGAATTATAGGAGAAAGGAGAGAAAATGAGTGGTACACATCAATGAGTGTAACAGAACATTAGAGACTCCTAACTCTGGGAAACAAACAAGTGGTAGTGGAGAAAGTGAGGTGGGTGGGGGGTTGGGCTGACTGGGTGACAGGCACTGAGAGGCGCACTTGATGGAATGAACACTGGGTGCTATGCTATATGTTGGCAAATTGAACTCCAATAAAAAAAATTTTTAAAAAGACATGTATGCAAAGTAATCTAAAGATTATTTCTGACTTCTAAAAACATAATATAAAACAAGCAAAATATCCATACAGTTCCCTTTGAGGCCTTACATACAAGTCTTAGGAAACCATAGAGGTATGTGATTCTGTCTTTTCTTCATTCCCAAGAAATTATATCTGCCACACTGTTTTGATATTGACCATATTGACCTTTATTTTCACAGCATTTGTGTGCTTTTTCTTGTCTTCTACTAGTCTTTGTGCCTTTTAGAGGTCGTATCTCACATACTTAACAATACAGTAGATAGTAAATAGGAATTCAACAATTAGCAAATATCAGCTATGAATAAATAAAATACTTTATTTATATGTCTCTGTAAAATGTAAATGGCCAAAATATTAGGATGGCTAACTTTTTAATGTATTCATAATTTCTCACAGACATAATTAATGGCCTTAAATGTATATGATTTGCAAACAGCCTTACCAATGGAGAAAATTTAAAAATATGTATATTTTCCCTTAAACCTCTTTTGAAAAGACAAAAAAACCTCTAAATTATTTATTGATTAGTTTCATTAACTCATCATTAAATGACAGTTTGTAAATTCAATCCATCAAGGTTTATCAGGATATCAAGATAGCTTTATACACTCAAAATACTGATCCCAATCTGCTTACTACAGCAGAGAAATTTGAACCTTTTTATATTGTATGTAAAATTCATTGTGTGCATCTATGTTCCTTCCTTGAGGGGAAAGTCTAAGAGTTTCATAAAATTCTCAAAAGAATGTGTGAGTCACTATTCTAAAGCCAGAAACATGGTAATTGGTTTTGACCTCTTCCTTACTTTTACCTGTTTTACCTGTTACATTCTGATTTATCCAACAATCAATTTATCTTTCTAAGTGTCAGTTAAAATTGTTTCTCTCTCTGGCCTTACTGTTGTAGTTCAGCCCCTCATCATCTCTCTTATCTGTTTTCTCTACCTCCATTCTTATACCCCTCCAACCCATCCTTCATATTTCTGGAATAATATATCTAAAAAACAAATCTGATCAAGTAGTTTCACTTCTTAAAATCCTTCACTGATAACATTTATGTAAAATAAAATGAAAATATCTCAGCATTGTGTAATGAGAACCACACTAGATCAGGGACAAAGTTTTTGAGTCCATTATATAAAGTGATCTCTTCTGTATTCTTCCTACTGTATTCAACAAGATTGTTGCTCTAAACATTAGCTTTGTCCTCTTGAATCACGTATCTGTTCTTAGGGATCTTTGAGAGTTTCCACTGTCTCAGGACTTTATAAATATCATAAAGTTTAATAGAATAAAAATGAACTAATATCAAATATACATAATTTACTTAATGATTATTTTAAACACATATATGGGCATCCCTCTCTCTCTCTCTTTATACACACACACACACACATACGCACACACACACACACAAACACACCCATACATACACAAACATAAACACTCATTTAGGCACAGTGTTTTTGAATCAGTAAGAAATCTATAATCAATATTTGACTAGGAGGGGAGGGGTGATTCTGAGTACTGTATGAAAAATGTCCTTCATATTCATTTTGACAGAGCTCTACTCTACTTTTATCTGAGATCTACTAAACACATTTTATCTGTATGAAAAATTTGAAAAAGCTATTTCACTAGACTCTTTTTTAGCTTAATAGTAGTGATAGTGCCGCAGGAGTTTACTTATCTCCCAAATCATCAAATTGTGCAGATTTAAATTATGTGGTTCTTTATGTATTAATTATACCTCAGTAAGTCTGTTACAATTTGGGGGCCACAAGCTGCACCCTTTTAGAGACTTATGAATTTAACAAAACAAAGGAAATAATCCCCATTAGTGTTTCCAGAAAGAAGGGACTTTGAAAAAAATAAATATTTGATGGGAAATCTTAAGGGCCTCCTGTAAAGTGTGAGATGTAAACCTACTCTTCTGTCTGTCCAATGAAATAATTAGTAAAATCTACACTGATCAAAAGACTTTGGTGTCAGCACATTCTTGGGGGATATTCAAAGAGGTGTTGAAATCTATTATCTAAGTTCAGAAGGTAGGGATGGAGTTTGAGGATTACAAATGCATACATTTAGAGTTGGCAATGTGCCCAGGTAGTGCTGTGGAATGCAAAAGAGGAGAAATTGCTCTAACAGCTTGACACAAGGCTCAGAGGCAGAGGCTTTTTACACCAGGCTAGAGGAATAATACTCTGTAAACATTATTATAAGGTGGAATTCATTATGAATCTGTCTCCTGAATCTTGACAACACACACTATGGGAAAATGGGTAGATTCTACCTAAGAGAGATTTAGGAAGGATAAGAAGCTGCAGGTAGAACTAGGTTACAGTTTTGGAGAAAAAAGTTGTAGGTTCTCCACAAAGAGAGAAATTTTTATGTCTTGAAGTAGTGAAAAATTTAGGCAAGGGAGGAAGCACCCAGAGTTTGGAAGTAGAAGGAAAGTTATCCATAGAAATGAGAATATTAAAAAGTATAGATTAAAGGTTTATTTTTCCAATTCAATTAGCTAACATCATTAGTATCAGATCTAGAGTTAAGTTATTCATCAGTTGCTTATAACCCACTGCTCATTACATCACATGCCTTCCTTAAGACCCATCATCCAGTTACTCCATCCTCTTACCCACCTCCCCTCCTGCAACCATCAGTTTGTTTCCTACATTTAAGTCTTTCATGGCTTTTCTCATTCTCTGATTTACCATTCAGTTTTCCCTCCCTTCCTCTATGATCCTCTGCACTGTTCCTTATATTCCACATATGAGTGAAACCACCATACGACAATTGTCTTTCTCTGAGTGACTTTTGTTTTTGAGTGGCTTATTTTGCTCAGCATAATGCCCTCCAGTTTCATCCATTGTCGATGCAAATGGTAAGATCTCATTCTTTTTGATAACTGAGTAATATTCATATATATATTCATATATACACATATATAATATATAAGATCTCATCCTTTTTTTTTTAGATCTCATCCTTTTTGATAACTAATATTCATATATATGAATATATATACCACATCTGAATATATATATATACATATATTTCTTTATTATTCTTTAATATATATACATCTTCTCTATCCATTCATCTGTCAAGGGACATCTGGGCTCTTTCCATTGTTTGGCTATTGTAGACATTACTGCTATAAACATTGGGGTGCAGATGCCCCTTTATATCACTACATTTGTATCTTTGGGGTAAATACCTAGTAGTGCAATTGCTGGGTCATAGGGTAGCTCTATTTTTAACTTTTTGAGGAACCTCCATACTGTTTTCCAGGGTAGCTGTACCAGCTTGCATTCCCACCAGCAGTGTAAGAATGTGCCCCTTTCTTCATCCTCACCAATATTTGTTGTTTCCTGACCTGTTAATTTTAGCCATTCTGACTGGTGTGAGGTTTTGATTTGTATTTACCTGATGGGGAAGCCAAGTGATGGGGAGCATTTTCATGTGTCTGTCAGCCATTTTTATGTCTTCTTTGGAGAAATGTCTGTTCATTATAAATATTTATGCTCTTAACTTGGGATCAGCCAATTATATAAACCAATTAATAACAAAATCAACAAACACATTGAAATAATACAATAGTAAGGGATTTTAACGACCCACTCACAGCAATAGACAGATCATCTACGTTAGAAGATCAACAAGGAAACAAGAGCTTTGAATGACACCTTGGACCAGATGGACTTCATAGATATATACCAAGCATTCTATCATAAAGCAACAGAATACACATTCTTCTTGAGTGCACATGGAACATTATCCAGAATAGACCACATACTGGGCCACAAGTCAGGTCTCAACTGGTACCAAAAGATTGGGATTATTCCTTGCATATTTTCCTACCACAATTCTTTGAAACTTGACCTCAACCAGAAGAGTTAATTTGGAAGGAATTCAAATATTTGGAGGTAGAGAAAAAGTTTAATTCTTGGATTATACTCAGGAACAACAGAGACGTAAAACCTAAAATGTGTAGCTGGTTTCAAAGTTTTTAAAGTAAGTAAATATCCACTGTCTTCTGTTACCTCATCTACAACAAAATTAATTGCTGTTCCTATTTCTACAGTTACTAGGGGCATATATTAATTATAATAATTTCTAAACTCTATGAAAATTATTTCTTATTCATTCACTAGACTGTAGTCTCTTCCAGAATATCAATCTTTTTATCCACTTCTCTGGTTATTTATCCCTTGTCTTTCCTAAAATATAAGCACTATGAAGGCAGAAACAAAGTCTTTTTTATTCACTATTCTATGATCAACATCTCTCAGAGTATCTGGCATTTGATTGGCATTTAATAAATATTTTTGAATATATGAATAAGTCTCTTTGTGGATATTATTAAAGTGAAATGAATAATTTTAGTTATAGTAAGAATGCAGGCATTTTATCCTGGATACTCATTCCTAATTTATCAGTAGTGATTTTCTGCGGCATCTAAAAATTACTTAATGTGTTAATGCAACACATTAGCTAGTTCCATAGAAACATTAGCAAAAAGAGGTTAATGGTTGATAAACTTTGTCAAAAAATATTCCTCTTGATCGATTGATAATTATAAACACTATCGTAAACCTAGAGACTTCTCTAATAAAGGATTAAATTCACTAATGAGAATTAAAAACTCCTGCTACTGATGAGGAAAGTTTTAGGTGAGAATGGATTATAATTCAAGCTAGCATTTTCTAGTAAATTTAATTCACAGGATAAGAAATTTGTATTTCTTTAGGTAATTTTGAGGCATTTATAATGTTTTTCTTCCAATTTTATCCTGTAATTTTATAAAAATTCTTGGCTAGAACATAAATTCTATTCCTTATCATCCATAACTTTTAGCACATTGTCAAATTCCCAACAAATATGCATTAACTGACATCAGATTTGGTTTTTGTACTTTTTAATTCAGGTATAGCATACATTTATTGTGTATGGTATACTAATCTCTTAATAGGAAAGTTTTATTTTTTCATATATATATATATATATATATATATATATATATATATATATACATCCATAAAACCACTACCTAGATCAAGTTATGGAAATCCCCAGCACTCCAGAAAGTTTCCTCAGGGCCCTTCAGAGTCAGTATCTGCCTAGATATACACACTATTCTGACTTTTATCATATTGAATAATTTTGCTTATGTTGAAGTTTATAAAATTGACATCACATATTAAGTAGTTTTTGTGATTTGCTCCTTTTGTTTAATAATGTATCTGACAATGTTGTGAAGATTTGTGAAATTCTTTATGTTGCATATTATTCCATTGTATGAATTCCATTGTATGAATAAACCACTATTTATTTAACCATTCTTCTCTTGATGATATTTAGGTTGTTTCTACTTTAGGGTTTTATAAATAGAGTTGCTATAAACATTTGTATACATGTCCATTGGTGGAAATAAAAAGTTATTTATCCTGGGTATATACCTAGAACTGGAATTATTGGATCATAGGGAAGTGTATGTATACCATATGGTTAGTGTTTGAAATAGTTTGTACAAATATACAATCTCTAGAAATATAAAAGAATTCAAGTTGCTGTACATCATTGCTGATACTTGTTAACATTTAAAATTTTTAGCCATTCTTTGGGACATTTAGTCGTGTCTCATTGTGGGTTTATATTCATTTCCTTCATTAATAATTTAAAGATGATCACATTTTTATATGGTTATTGACAACTTGAAGATATTTTGTGATGCACCATTTCAAGTCTTTTGTCTATTTTATTGGATTATTGGTCTATTTCTTACTTGGTTGTAGCAGATTATATATATATAATTCCTGATTATACAGAGAGAGAGAGAGAGATTAAGGATACAAACCCTTATTGAATATATTTATTATGGATATCTTTTTCTCAGTTTTGGCTTATGTCATTACTCTAATGGTGTCTTAATGAAGAGAATTTCTTAATAATTAATTATTGTCTTAGTTTCTTTTTTGGCTTTTTAAAAATTAAGGTATAATGGGCAACATTATATTAGTTTTAGGTGTGTAATGTAATGATTCAACATTTATATACATTGTGAAATGATCACCACAATAAGTTTAGCTAATATTCATTATCATGCATAGTCACAATTTTTTTTCTTATGATGTGAACTTTTAAGATGTACTTTCTTAGGAACTTTCAAATGCACAATATGATATTACTAGCCATTGTCATCATGCTGTGCATTACATTCCCATCACTAATTTATTTTATAATTGGAGCTTTATACCTTTTGACTTCCTTCACCCATTTTACCCACCCCATATGCTTTGCCTCTGGCAACCAGCAATCTTTTCTCTGTATCTATGAGATTTTCTTGTTTGTCTTTTAGATTCCACATATAAATGAGATAATATGATATTTGTCTCTGACTTATTTCACTTAGCATAATGCCCTCAAGATCCAGCCATGTTGTCACAAATAACAAGATTTCAGTTTAATATACCCCATTCATCAATAGACACTTAAGTTGTTTCCATATCTTGGTCATTGTAAATAATTCTTAGTAATTAGTGACACTGAGTACACGTTTATTTACCTGTTGGCTATGTGTATGTCTTTTTTGGAAAAATGTCTATTCAGACCCGTTGCCCATTATTTAAATGGATTATTTGTTTCTTTGGCATTTACAGTGGTTACATAGATATTTTGGATATTAACCCCTTATCAGATATATTATTTACAAATATTATCTTTCATTTTGTATATTAGTATTTCATCTTGTTGTTTGTTTCCTTTGCTGTGCAGAAGCATTCTAGTTTGATGTAGTCCTAATCGTTTATTCTTACTTTTATTACTTGTGTTCTTGGTCTTATATCCAAAAAACTTATCGCCAAGAATAATGTCAATGAACTTTTTTGTAATGTTTCCTTGTAGAAATTTTACAGTTTTAAGACTTGTATTTAAGTCTTGGGATCCTTGGGTGGCGCAGCGGTTTAGCGCCTGCCTTTGGCTCGGGTCACGATCCTGGAGACCCGGGATTGAGTCCCACGTCGGGCTTCCGGTGCCTGGAGCCTGCTTCTCCCTCTGCCTGTGTCTCTGCCTCTCTCTCTCTCTCTCTGTGTGACTATCATAAATTAAAAAAAAAGTCTTTAATTCATTCTGAATTAATTTTTGTGTATGGAAGGTCCAATATCATCTTACTTCGTGAGACATTCTGGTTTTAGCAGCAAATTTATTGAAGTGTCTAATATTTTCCCCATTGTGTGTTCTTGGCATACTTATCTAACATTAGTTGACCATTTGTACTTGGGTTCATTTCTGATCTTCTTATCCTGTTTCATTGGTTTATATGTTTGCTTTTATGGTAGTTCCATAATATTTTGATTACTATAGGTTTATAATATAATGTAAAAACAAGATTTATGGAATGAATAAATCACAGGAATAAAAGGTAGAGCATAAGACATACAGTCAATGATATTATAACAGTGATGTAATGGGACAGATGGTAGCTACACTTGTAGTGAACATAGCATAACATATAATCTTGTCTAACTAAATTGTACACATGAAACAAGGGTCAAATTGTGTGTTTACTATACTCAATTTTTTTTAAAAGTGGGAAAAACAGAGTTACAATGCCTCCAGGTTTGTCCTTTCTCAAGATTGCTTTGTGTATTTGGAGTTTCTGTTTGTGTGTTTGGAGGGGAGTTCCATAATAATTTTTAGATTTTTTTTTAAATGCCATCGGAGTTTTAGTAGGAAATACGTTGAATCCATAGGTAGTTTGGGTAGTATGGACATTTTAACAATGTTAATTCCTCAAATCCTTGGACATGAGCTATACTTTTACTTATTTGTGTCTTCAAATTCCTTCATCAATGTCTTACAGTTTGAAGTGTACAGAAGTTCTAAATTCTCAAGGTAAAATTTGTTTTTATGCATTTAATTCTTTTTGGTGCTATTATAAATAGGATTGTCTTTCTTATTTTGCTTTTGGATAGTTTGTTGTTAGTCTATAGATATGCAACTGGTATTTGGATATTGACTTTGTATTTTGCAAATTTACTTTATTCATTTATTCTAAATTTTTTAACCAAGTCTTTAGGATTTTCTACATATAAGGTCTGCAGTCAGAAAACATCTGCAGTCAGAAAACAATTTTACTTCTTCCTTTCTCATGTGGATACCTTTTAATTCTTTTTCTTGCTCTATTATTTCCAGTAATATGTTGAATAAGAGTGGTGAGAGTGGTCATCCTTAACTTGTTTCTGATCTTAAAGGAAAAGCTTTCAGCTGTGGGATTGTAATACATATATTTATTGTGTTGAGATATATTCCTTCTATATGTAATTTGTTGAGTCATTATCATGAAAGAATGTTGAATTTTGTCAAATGATTTTTCTGCATCTGTTGAGATGATACTATGATTTTTATCTTTTATTATTTAAATGTAGTATATCACCTTTGTTGAATTGCATATGTTGAACCATACTTGTACCCCTGGAATAAATCCCACATAATCATAGTCATGATATTTTTATGCTCTTAAATTTGGTTTACTAGTATTTTGTTGAGGACTTTTGCACCTATGTTCAAAATATAGATATTGGCATATAATTTTCTTGTAATGTTTTTAACTGGCTTCTATAAGTGTAATGCTGACTTTGTCAGCTGAATTGGGAAATATTTCCTCCCATTAACATTTTGGAAGGATTTGGGAAGGATTGACATTAATTTTTATAATTTATGGTTGAATTCAACCATGAAGTTATCAGGTACAGGGCTGTTCTTTGTTGGGAAATTTTTGATTGCTGCTGCAATATCCTTACTTATGATTGATGTGTTTAGATTTTCTAATTCTTCATGATTCAGTCATGGGAGATTCTATGTTTCTAGGAATTTATGCATTTCTTCTAGTTTATCTAACTTGTTGGTGTGTAATTGTTCCTAGTAGTATCTTATGATCATTTGTGTTTCTGAAGTATCAGTTGTAAAATCCCCTCTTTCATTTGTAATCTTATTTATTTGAGTCCTCTACCTTTTTCCTTCATTATTCATGCTAAAGATTTGTCAATTTTATTTATCTTGTCAAAAAACCAGTTCTTAATTTTGTTAATTTTTATATTATTTTTATGATCTCTATTTTATTTGTTTCTATTCTGGCCTTTGTTATTATTTTTCTATTAATTTTAAGCTTACTTTGTTTCTTTGTTTCTTCCTTCCTTCCTTCCTTGAGATATAAATTTAAGTTGTTGACTTGAGATCTTTCCTTTTTTCTTAATATATGCATTTATGGAAATAAAATTCCCTCTTAGAAATGCTTTTCCTGTATCCTATAAGATTTGACATGTTGTGCTTCCATTTTTTGTATGTTTCAGTATACTTTTTAATTTCCTATTTGATTTTTCTTTAATCTATTGGTTGTTCAATACTGTGTTGCTCAATTTCCACATATTTTTGAATTTCCCTATTTACTCCATTATTGATTTCTAATTTCATATAATTTGGTCAGAAAATATATCTGATATGATTTAAATCTTCCTAAATTTGTTAAGATTTGTTTTGTGATCAAACATATGATCTATTGTGGAGAATGTTCCATGTATACTTTAGAAGAATCTATGTACTGCATCTGTCAGAATATTCTTTATATATCTGGTAGGTAGGACCATTTGTTCTATAGTGCTACTCATGCCCACTCTTTACTTATTGATGTTCTGTGTGGATGATTTATTCATTGATAAAAGTCAAAGTATTGAAGTCCCTTACTATTATTGTATTGTTATTTCTCTTTTCAGATTTTTAAATATTTGCTTTACTATTTAGGTGCTGCAATGTTGGGTGCCTTAACATTTATAAATGTTATATTCTTGGACGAATTGATCACTTTATAATTATATAGTGATTTTCTTTGTTTATTTTTTGTCACCAATTTTTACTTTAAGTCTATTTTGTCAGATATAAGTATAGTAAACCATGATCTCTTTGGGTTACAATTTGTATGGAATATCTTTTTCTGTGTATTCTCCTTCAGGCTATATGTGTCTTTAAAGTGGAATTGAGTCTATTATAGACAACATATAGTTGAGTTCTATATTTTTATCCATCCAACAACTCTATATATTCTGATTGGAAAATTTAATTCTTTTTGATTTAAAGTAATTATTGATAGGTAAAGACTTACTATTTCCACCTTCTTAATTGTTATCTGTTTGTAGTTGTTTTATTCCTTTGTTCCTTTCCACTGTCTTCCTTTGAGATTTGTTTATTTTTTTGTAGTGATATGTTTTATTTCCCTTCTATTTATCTTTTATGTATGTAATAGAGACTTTCTCTTTGGATATAATGAGGCTTAAATAGAATAGTATATAGTTACAACAGTCTATTTTAAGATGATAGTAACTTAAGTTTGATTGAATACAAAGTCTTTACACTTTTATTCCCCCACACACATTTTGCTACTATCACACTTCACATATTTTATTTTGTATATGAATTATCAAATTATTGTAGCTATACTTAGTTTTAACATTTTTGCCTTTTAACATTTGTGCTAGAGTTAAAAGTGATGTATGCATACAGTATGAGAGTGTTCTGAATTTAACTATATATTTACCTTTACCACTTCCATCTTGCTTTTTCATTCTTTTTTTTTCTTTTCGTTCCTCAAACTGGCTGTTTTCAAATGCTCTGTCTTCCAGTTTTCTGACCCTTTCTTTTTCATAACTGAGTCAATACATCAAGAGGATATAGCAATTGTAAATATATATGCACTAACACTGGAACATCTAAATATATTAAGCAAATAGTAATATATCTGAAGGAAGAAAGAGATAACAATACAATAATAGCAAGGGACTTCATACTTTTAACAATGGACAGATTATCCAGACAGAAAACCAAGAAAGATACACTGAATTTGAACTCTACCTAAGACCAAATGGACTTAAGAAATATATACAGAACATTCCATCCATCAGAAACAGAATAAACATTACTTTCAAGAATCAGTGCATCAATCTTTCTGCCACACTATCTTGTTGTCAGTGTATAATGTGTAAACCACCCACACATTCCTCTTTCACTTCCATGCCTAATATGTACTATACATCTCTATCCAGGCTCTTCACTTTTTTATTTTCAAAAGCCTTTTACCATACTCTGTAAATGACATTTTGTAATCATCTAATTTTTTCTGTGTTCTTAAGAATTTGCAATATTTCCTTGAACTGCTCCCTATATCTCAAAATACTCCCTTCTTTTTCTCAAAATCATACTGTTTTATTTATGTATTTAATTTTTCTACCAAAGAGGGGATTGTCCCTTTTCAATTTCCTTTATAAGTTCCATAATCTTTTCCCATTCATTTGATATCAGAGAATTCCAAATATCTCATCTGAGTTCAGTATCTATCTATGTTCTATCTATCTTATATCTATCTTATATCTATCTATCATCTATCTATCTATCTATCTATCTATCTATCTATCTATCTATCATCTATCTATCTATATCTATCTCTATCTAAATAATTTGATATGCTTTTCTAGATTCAGATCTCTGATATGAGCTTAAGACTCATATATCCAATTATTTAACTGATATATCCAATTGGACAATACAGTGGAAGTCCAAACTCAACATGTCCATGGCAAAACTCATTATTTCCCTCCCCAAATCTGTTCTTTCAGTATTTCATTCATACAGTTGCACAGACCAGGAAACTAGGAATTTACCTTGATACTTCCTGTTCTCTCATATTTCTTACTTAATGCATCATCAGATCTTTCTACGTCTTTCTTGATACCCTCCACTTTTCTTCACTTTGTCCATTCTGGTCCAATATATCATCTTCTCTAGCCTTGAATACTGTAATAGTATACTGAATGATCTCCTTGCTTTCCATTCTGACCCAACTTCTTCAAGAAATCCCCTGCACTGTAGCCAGAATATTATTTCAAAACACAAATCTAATCATATAATATTTGGAAAGGCGTTATAGAAAGCCTTGGGTAGGTTTTTCTAACCAAAAGCCATTCTTTCCTCCTTCCTAGATGAACCCCAATATTGTCCACTCTTCTTTAAGAGATTGTCTTTCAGGGAGGGTTTGGGCCCTTTCCAGATAGAATGGGTAAATCTTGATTGCTCTAACCCAATTATCATGGGTTTACTTCAATTTTCAAGTAACTGCTTTAGGAATGGGAATGTGAAGGAATTCTGTGCAATAAGAAATGAGAATCATGCTGAGATTCTTCCAAGAAGGCTCTACTCATTTTTAAAAACTGATTCTGAGACTAGGATGCTCATTGTTCTTCCGCTGAATATTAACATTAATAAATGTTGCCTAAAAGTGTAGCAGTAGCTACACTTATCAGAATTATCAGAAAATAATTATCAGAAGATAATTCAGCCTAGAAGGACAAGCCAAGAAATATAGGAAGGGTGAAATAAAAAACAGAAAGGACCTCTGTTCTTGATGGCTTTTTAGATTTTATTCATTTATTTGTTCATGAGAGATATGGGGGGGTTGGGGAGGCAGAGACATAGGCAGAGGGAGAGGCAAGCTCCCTGTGGAAAGTCTGATGTGGGACTTGATCCCAAGACACCAGGATCACGCCCTGAGCCAAAGGCAGATGTTCAACCACTGAGCTACCCAGGTGTCTGTCTTGATGGCTTTTTAAGTCCATGAATTAACTAACTCTGGAATCTATCTGTGGACTTCTTATGAATAAATGTCTTTACAGTTTAGTATACTTCTGGTTGGATTTTCTGCTATTTATAGCTAAAAACATGTAATGGGTATATAAACACTTGCTTAAAACCTATCAGTATCTTATAAATTACCCTGAGGACAAAACCAAGATCCTTAATGTGGCCTATAAAGCTCTGAACAGCCTAACCACTACCATATTCCATAGATTGATCTAACAGATCTCCTTGTTACACTGTTTTCTTGTCCTCTTCCAATTTGTCACATTTCCTGTGTTCTCCTGCCATAGGGCCTATATTAGTTTGCTAAGGGCTACCATAACAAAATACCACAGATTGGATGGCTAAAATAACAGAAAAATGTTTTCCACAGTTCTGGAGATTGAAGGTCCAAGATCAAGGTGTCATGAGTTTTGGTTTCTTCTAAGACCCTTGGTCTAGGCTTGCACATGACTACATTCTTGCTGTGTCCTGACAGTTTTTCCTCTGTATGCACACATCTCTGGCATCTTTCATGTTTCTCAATTTCCTTTTCTTATAGGAGCACCAGTCCAATTGGATTATGGCACATGCTGAGGGGATGGTCATTTTAATATAGTTACGTCCTTTTTTTTTTTTAGTAAAAGGAATATCAATTTTTTTTTCATTCTACAATCTATATCCAATCATCTTCACATCAAATAAAATTATTTACAAAAATTCAAGCTTTAAATTGTATTTTGAAAGCTAAGATGGTACGCCTGGGTGGCTCAGTGGTCTAGCACCTGCCTTCTGCCCAGGGCATGATCCTGGAGTCCTGGGATGGAGTCCCACATCAGGGTCCCTGCATGGAGCCTGCTTCTCCTTCTGCCTGTGTCTCTGCCTCTCTCTCTCTCTCTGCATCTCTCATGAAAAAATAAATAGAATCTTAAAAAAAAAGGAAAACTGTCAAAAGATTTTATTACTGTGATCCAAATTAAAAACAACTTTCCATTAAAAGTCAATGAAAGTTGAAATACTTAACACCTCTTTAAAGGCCCTATCTCCAAATACACTTACATTCTGAAGTACTCGGAGTTGGGGCTTCTATATAAAAATCTGGGAAGAAAAAAATTCAGCCTATAATAGGGCCAGTATAACTGTCAACTCCTCTTTCTGGAATACATTTTCACCTCCACACTCCACATCTCCTCACATGTCCATTTTTTCTAGTTTTCTAGTTGAGTCTCATTCATGCTGTGTATGCTAGATTAAATAATTGTTTATGAACATCCTTCCCTAGTACCCAATTTTCAAGTCCATTTTGTATTTATATATTCATTAGTGTAATGATTTGTTTTATATATATATATAACATATATATATGCTACTTAATGATTTGTTATATATATATAACATATATATATATGCTACTTAATGATCTATATTATGAAAGCAAAGGCCATATTCATTTTGGCTCATCAAAGTGCTGTTCTTAATATAATAGATGGAATACAACACATACTCAGTAAACACTTTTGAATAAATATATGCTTGAATGAATATTATATCACATAATTGGAAAATTTAAATATTATTCTCCAGTGATAGTTTATATTTTATTTTAATTAATTAATCAATTAATTAATTAATTAATGAGAGAGAGAGAGCATGAGCAGGGGGAGAGGCACAGAGAGAGGGGAAGCAGACTCCCCACTGAGCCTGGAGCCCAATGTGGGGCTCAATCTCACAACCCTGAGATCGTGACCTGAGCTGAAACTGAGTCGGATGCTTAACCACCTGAGCCACCTGGGCACCCCTTCAGTGAGTTTCTTATAGAGATCTTTAACCTCAGTGTCTATCACAGTGAGTAGAGCATAATAGGTTCTGAATCATGTTTTCTCTGAAAGAATGAATGACTGAATGAATGGCTGTCTGTCTCTCTTGTGGTTTAGGTAAATATAATTTAGCGTGGGTGGTTGACTGAAACAATATTTAAAAATTGGAATGTAAATTTAAACTCCAGATTTATTTAGGCTTTCTTCTCATTTATTTTCTATAGTACTTACTGCTTTTATATGAAGCCCTGGATTGTATCTTTCTATACCTCTATACCATATTAACGTTATGCCAAGACTCTTGTTCCCTATCTAGACTATGAATTTGATACCTGTATTTGATTCTGATTACACACTGATGTTCAGTAGACCTCAAAGACACACTTCTTATTTTCCTATCTCTGAGTTCATGTACTAAGAAAAGAAGAGGGCTTCACACCCATCATATATAACCTTCTATAGCCTCAGCGGTTCATATAGGCTACGTTCTTTCTCAAACTTGACCATTTTTCACATAGAAAGAAAATTAAACAAAATGAAAGTACTTCATTACATAAAATATGTAAAAAATAATATTTATTTATTTATTTTGATGAATAATAGAGTGATTTTAGCTTTTCAGAAAAAAAAAGAATTGTGTGTGTGCATGAAAATATTTTCAGTAAATATATTTTATTTATTTTATTTTTTTAAAGATTGTATTTATTTATTCATGAGAGGCACAGAGAGAGAGAGGCAGAGACACAGGCAGAGGGAGAAGCAGGCTCCATGCAGGGAGCCTGATGTGGGACTGGATCTCGGGAGTCCAGGATCACACCTTGGGCTGAAGGCAGGTGCCAAACCGCTGAGCTACCCAGGCATCCCAGTAAATATATTTTAATAATGAAATTCTGATGCGTTTGAAATATAAAAATAGACTACAATTATGTATACTACATGAAATTGAAAAATTTTAATGTCCTCTCTTAGGAATAATTATATAGGTAAGGGGAGGAAGTAATGAAAAAATAGCTCTACAAATTAATAATAAATAATTGTCAGAAGTGACTGAACATATTTTAAGAGTTTTGCTATACATATATCAAAAAGATAAAGATGGATAATAAGCATATTTACTTCAGCAAATATCAGCCTGAAATTTTATCTATATTTTTCAGAAAACAGTTTAAATTGTTTAAACAAACCCTTCAAAGTGAATCAGTAATAAAATAAAGAGTATATAATTTCATATAAAATTCTAAAAGAGTGATTAGTAACAATGCAATTTCTGCATTGTTTCCTGGCATAAGGTCAGAGTTTGCAATCTTGTCTCTTTTGATTTGTTATATAATACAAATGTCCTTCAAATAAAAGAGAGTATACATTTTTAAACCAGAGAATCACTGGTTAATATTCCTATGTTAAGTGTGTAATGACTCTAGTACAATCTAGCTCAAAGATTCATGATATAGGAATTTGACATTTTATTTTATTTTTTTTAAGAATTTTATTTTATTTTATTTTATTTATGATAGTCACAGAGAGAGAGAGGCAGAGACACAGGCAGAGGGAGGAGAAGCAGGCTCCATGCACCAGGAGCCCGACGTGGGATTTGATCCCGGGTCTCCAGGATCGCGCCCTGGGCCAAAGGAAGGCGCCAAACCGCTGCGCCACCCAGGGATCCCAGGAATTTGACATTTTATATCATGGTTTAAGATGGGTTTTTAAAAATATATGTGCCCAGTTTAGTCTATACATTTACACTTGAGTTTATCCATCTGCATTTCTCTAATTCATTTTGCTTCTCATCACAAAAATATACCATAGCCCATACACACATTCAAGTTTAACTAGGCAATATCAAACAGGGAGAAACGAGTAGATACCTAACACTGTATTATCTATTGTTGCATAGCAGAATACCCTAAAACTCAGTGGCTTAAAATAGCACATATTATGTCTCAGTTTTTGTGGTTCAGGCATAATTTAGCTGGTTCCTGCAGTTCAGGGTCCCTCACAAAGTTTTAATGAGGGGATCTTCTGTGGCTGCAGTTATTTCAAGGCTCAGCCTGGGTATTTGGTTCTAAGCTGACTCATCTGGATATCAGCAGGCCTCAGGTCCTCACATTGTTGACCAGAAATATTGGTTCCTGGCCAGTTTCTAGAGGGCTATAAACAATATGCCAACTTGCTTCAGAGAGAGAGGGAGAGGAAAAGGAGGGGGGAGATTAAGTCTGAAGCTACCCGAGGAATATGACCTGAGCTGAAGACAGACACAAAATAAAGTAAGGGTGCCTGGATAGCTCAGTCTGTTAAGAATCTGCTTCCAGCTCAGCTCATGATCTCAGGGTCCTAGGATTAAGCCCTGCATGGGGCTCCCTACTTAGCGGGGAACCTGCTTCTCTCTCTGCCTCTGCCCTTTCCCCAACCACCCCCCATGCTCCTTCTCTCTCAAATAAATTTTTAAAAATTAAAATAAAAAAAATAAAATCCTATTAGAAAATAAAATAAAATTAAATTAAATTAAATAATAAAATAAAATAAAATAAAATAAAATAAAATAAAATAAAATAAATAAAATAAAACACACATTCCAGTAGTTGCAGAGTGATGTCAAATTGTGGTTTTGATTTGGATTTTCCCAATGACTAATGATGTTGAACACCTTTTTGGGTACTTGATGGCTATTTGCTGTCCCCCCAGAATAAGTTAGTAAGTGTTCCATTTCTTGTATTTTTAGAAAGAGTTTGAGAAGAATTGGTGTTAATTCTTCTTTAAATGTTCGGTAGAGGTCACCAATGAAGGGCTTTTCTGGGAGATTTTGATTACTGATTCAATCTCCTTATTTTTTATAGATATATTCAAATTTTCTATTTATTTTTGAGTCAGTTTTGGTAAATTGTGTGTTCCTAGGAACTTGTCCATTACTCCTAGGTTATCCAATTTGTTGACATGTAATTGTTCACAGAATTATCTTATAATACTATTCATTTAAAGTTAATAGTAATGTCCCTACTTTAATTCTGATTTTAATTATTTGTATCCTCTCTTTTTTTTCTTGGTCAGTGTAGCTAAGGGTTTGTCATATTGTTGTTCTTTTTAAACAACTAACCTTTGGTTTTATTGATTGTATTATTTTTCTGTTCCCTATTTTGTTTATCCTCTGTAATTATTATCTCCTTCCTTCTATTATCTTTGAGTTTAGTTTGCTATTTTTTTAAATTATGGTATAATTAACATACAGTGCTATATTAGTTTTAGCTATAAAATACAGTAATTCAGCAATTCTATACCTTATTCAGTGTTCATTATCATAAATGTGTTCTTAGTCCCCTTCACCCATTTCACCCATCTCCCACCTTCCTCTTCTTTGGCAATCATCAATTTGTACTCTATATTTAAGAGTCTGGGTTTTTTTCCTCTCTTTTTCTTCATTTGTTTGTTTTGCTCCTTAAATTCCACATGAATGAAATCATATAGTATTTGCTTTTTCTCTGACTGACTTTTTTCACTTAGCATTATATCCTCTAGATCCATCCATGTTGTTGCAAATGGCAAGATTTCATTTTAATGGCTGGATAATATTCCTGTGTGTGTGTGTGACAAACAATGCAATATACAATATTCCATTATATATTGCATTGTATATACATTCCATGCATTCTTTATCCATGCATCTGTGGATGGACACTGATTGCTTTCCATGCTCTTATTTTTCTAGTTCCTCAAGGTATAAAGTTAGCTTATTGATTTGAGGTCTTTCTTCCTTTTTAATGTAAGCACCCACAACTACAAATTTTCCTCTAAGCACTGTTTTTGCTAAATCCCTGTTTTTGTATTTGTGTTTTAATTTTCATTTGTCTCAAAGTGTTTTTAAATTTCACCTGTGATTTCTTCTTCAGCCTATTTGTTAAAGTGTGCTAATTTCCACATATTTATGAATTTTCAGTTTTACTTATACTGATAGGTTATTGATTGTTATTTATTATTACTGAATCTTTCCAGTTAAGTTTTCAAGTCAGTTATTCTATTCTTCACCTCCAAAATATGTTTGGTTTATCTCTCTTTGAAAAAGATTTATTTAATTATTTTGGAGATAGTAAAAGAGAGAGAGAGAACATGAGTGGAAGGGGCAGAGAGAGAGGAAGAGACACTCCCAAGAAGATTCTGTGCTGAGTCTGGAGCCAGATGCAGAGTTTGATTTCACAACCCTGAGATCATGACCTGAGCTGAAACCAAGAGCTGGACACTTAAACAACTGTGTCATCCAGGCACCCCCTGTCTGGTTTCTCTTTATTGATATATATTTTTTTATTTGTTGAGATACTGCTTTCATAATTTCCTTCAGGTTCTCCCATCTTCCCAAATTCCTTTAGCTCTTTGAGCATAGTAATGTAGCTGGTTCAGTTTTTGTGTAGTTATTACTTTCATATTAATTTCTTCATTTGCTTTCCATCAGGTATAATTTCTTGCTGTTTTTACATGCCACATGCCTTGTAATTTTTGTTGAAAACTGGACACTTCGAGTATTATATTGTGGCAACTTGAGAAATTGTATTCTCCATTTCCAGTGTTTGTTTTCATTGTTTGTGGTAGATATTTTTGTTTATATTCTGACTTTACTCATTCGTAAAGTCAATATTCTGTCATCTATGGCCACTGATTTCTCTGTTCCATCAGCTTATGATTTGGTCATATGTCCTAAGGTTCCATTAAGTCAGCTCATGATTTGACAGATATTTCATTGAACTAACCATAAAACAAACAAAAAACTCTTGGTCTTTGCAGATGAGCAAAGTGTGTGTGATAGAGAATGCTTTCAACTCTCATATAGGCAGTTTAAAACTGAGCCCGTGAAATATACACTATTTATATACCTTAACTTTACAGTTTTATATGTCATTTATATTTCAATAAATCTGAAAAAATATCTCTGCATTAGCTTTCATTTCTTGCTGTACTGGGCATCCAGAGGTGAGAGCTTTCGGCCTGAAAAGTTTACTCTGAACACGTGCCCAGCCCTGTGTACAAGTGTCACTTTCTAGATTCCTTTCTCATTCTCCATCTTTTCTTCCCAAGGTTTTTGGTTTATCTATTGTTTCTCCCAATTATTATACTTCAAAATTGGTGTCAGTCATTTAAGAATTTGTCTTGAAAGGCTTTTGACAAATGACACTTGGAAAATTGTCCGTGTCATGGGAAAGTTCCAAGTTATGTGAAATAAAGGCAAGCTTTTTTATTTGGTCCTTCAGAGAGCCACCCAACAACTCAAAGCATGCAGCCACAAATCTTTGAGAATAAGGATTATTTTGTGTGCTGTGATTCTAGGAATCTGTATGGGTAATGTGTATTGTTGATCTCAAAGCCATGAGGGAGTAGGAGATACAATCAGGTTAGGTAAAAATGCTACAAATCTCTTACCGGGATTCAGGTATTTTTATTTCATTAAAAATTCCCCTGATTCCTGTGAACTTTTAATTGGTTTCTGGAATTCTGACAAAGTTGTTTCTCAGAGTTTTTGCTAGTTTATTCTCTATTTTTTGTGGAGAGATGGATTTTTGGATTTTCCTATAACATGATTTTTGCTGACATCCTGAATATATCCAATCTTAATTATTAGTTTCAATCTCTTTTTTTGTTTCAATGCCACAAGCCCCTAGAGAACAGAGATTATATCTTGGCCATCTTTATCTCTCAAGACACAATCAGAGATCCAGATACATCATAAGCACCAATTAAGCTTCTGTAAATGAATGAATAAATAAATACTTTAATTGAAAATATATGCTATTTTATGAACAATTATATAAATCTTCTAATTCTGGTAAAAATATTGAGGGTGTGTGTGTCACTGTTCATGCTTTTGGATGTATGGATAAGAATGAGAGAAATATGAACTCTACATAGTTATGATGCATCAGTGAATTAGGTTACTATTTTTAAATTTTTTTATTTAAATTCAATGTAATTGGGCAGCCGGGGTGGCTCAGTGGTTTAGCGCCACCTTCAGCCCAGGGCCTGATCCTGGAGACCCAGGATCAAGTTCCAGGTCAGGCTCCCTGCATGGAGCCTGCATCTCCCTCTCTCTCTCTCTCTGTCTCAAATAAATAAATAAATAAATAAATAAATAAATAAATAAATATTCAAAGTAATTAACATATAGTGTATTATTTGTTTCAGAGGTAGAGTTTAGTGATTCATTAGTTGCATATAATTTAGTGATTCATCAGTTGTATATAATGAGCATTCAGTGCTAATTACCATCAAGTGCTCCCTTTAATGCCGATCACCCAATTACTCCATTTCCCCCACCCACCTTCCATTCAGCAGCCCTCAGTTTGTTTCCTATAGCTAAGAGCCTCTAATTTTGATCAGATTACTAGACTAGTGGGTTAGAGAAAAGTTGCAGACATAGCATGTCAGTATTGCGTTTAATTATGAAATAAGTCTATTATGATTTTGCCACATATTTAGATGTAAAAATATTAATTGAAAGTAAGTAATATTACACTACATTAATAAGCCTACACTTAGGTAGGCTTATAATTGCTGAATATCTTACATTGTATGTGTTTTTATTAAGGATCAATATTAAAACTTGGACATGGTCATTACTGATGTGTCACAACTCATTGTCTACCACATTAAAGCAAAATGCCAGTAAGAAAGAATATTTTGCTGTAGACTAGCTGGATGCTCATTGCTCCTATTTTCACTTTTTGAAAAAGAAAATAGGAAGACTATATTTTTCAGTTTCCCTAGCAATTAGTTTCAATATATTTGAATTCTGACCAATGAAATGTGAGCATATATGATACATATGCTGGGGCTAACCTCCTCTCCCACAATTATTCATGCTCTCCTTGCCTTTTGATTGGTGAATCACAAGATAGAAGGAACTGGGACTATTGAATCATTGCTTAGAAAAAATTACCAAAGGAATGATTTGATCCATTCTTACCAGTGGCATGAGCCAGAAATAAATTTGTTTTTATATTAAGCCATTGAGATTTAGAGATTATTATTATTTTCATAGCAGCCATTGTTACAATTCTAACTAATACAGAAAACTAATGCAATATTTTGTATTAGGCACTTTATTCCAAAGATTACAATAGACTGGAACTAGGGATTAAATCAAGCAAAAATAGGTACAATTGTGAGTCTTCCACATATCCACATTAAATAAAAATCTATACAATTCTGGATTGAGGTGCAATTCAATTCTGATTGATTAATTAATTAATTATTTATAATTTATTTACTTGAGAGAAAGAACTTGAGCAGGGGGAGGGGCAAAGAGAAAGGTAGAAAGAATCCTTGAACAAACTCCTTGCTGAGTATGCAGATCAACTCAGGGCTTGATCCCAGGACCCTGAGATCATTACCTGAGCCAACACAAAGAATTGGACACTTAACCAAATGAGCTACCCAAGTGCCTTGGATTCAATTTAGAAAAATGTTTGTGAAGAATCAGAGCTGTAATGCAATGATATTATGGCCTCAAGAGTTAGTGAAGTCACCATCACCAGAGGCATCCAAATGAAGGCTACATGTACCATCACTTTCTAAGAAGGAAATAAATGGGGTTCATGCCTCAGACTGAAGTTGGGTCAGTCTGTGATGGATCTTTTTATATTTCATAGTCTTTGATTCTAGGAAATGTAACTGATAGTGTGGAGGAGGTGAATGGTTGAGGAAGGGGGCAGCCTATATTAGATTAAGCCGTAAGAAGCACCCTCAAAATCTCAATGCCTTGCAAAAGAAAAGATTAATTTCTCACTCACCTGACATATCATTTGTAAGTAAGTTTTGGCTCTGCTCTATTGCTTTGGCATTTAAAGTCTCAGGTTGAAGGAAAAGCCCTTATCTGAGGCATATGAGTCAGTCGTTGCAGAGCAAAAAGCAAGGATAGAACCACATAATGCCTCTGAGCACTTCTGCTTAGATGGGGCATATATCCTTTCCACTCACATTCATTCTATCAGCCTGAGCATGTCACATGGATAAGGCTGACAACACTATAGTAGGAATAATAGTTTTAATACCAGGATAAATAAACCCTGGGGAGATAGTGATGGACCTTGTAGAGTGGGGCAGAGATTACTTTGAAAAAAAAATAATACAAATTAGCACAGTGGTATATGATAATTCCACCCATGACTGATTTTCTTATAAGTGTAGTAGATCTGTGAGGTATAATTTTGTACAGTTAGCCTTCTTTCAAAATATCTCCTTTCAGTATATCAGTGAGTCCACTTTGAAGTAAATTAATTTGAGTTCCTCTATAACATCAATGGCATAGAAGAAATATCAATTTTGATTAAGGAGAGAAGATTAGAAAAAACTCTCACTTTTCATTTTCATTCCAGGTCCATAGAGTGAGAATATTTGTGTGTGTGTGTGTGTGTGTATTTTTTTTTTTATTTTTTATTTTTTTACATATTTTTTATAAATTTATTTTTTATTGGTGTTCAATTTGCCAACATATAGAATAACACCCAGTGCTCATCCCATCAAGTGCCCCCCTCAGTGCCTGTCACCCAGTCACCCTCACCCCCCCGCCCACCTCCCTTTCCACCACCCCTTGTTCGTTTCCCAGAGTTAGGAGTCTCTCATGTTCTGTCTCCCACCCTGATATTTCCCACTCATTTTTTCTCCTTTCCCCTTCATTCCCTTTCACTATTTTTTATATTCCCCAAATGAATGAGACCATATAATGTTTGTCCTTCGATTGACTTACTTCACTCAGCATAATACCCTCTGGTTCCATCCACCTTGAAGCTAATGGTGGGTGTTTGTCGTATCTAAGGGGTGAGTAATATTCCATTGTATATATAGACCACATCTTCTTTATCCATTTATCTTTTGATGGATACCGAAGTTCATTCCACAGTTTGGCTATTGTGGATATTGCTGCTATGAACACTGGGGGACAGGTGTCCTGACATTTCACTGCATTTGTATCTTTAGGGTGAATCCCCAGCAGTGCAATTGCTGGGTCGTAGGGCAGTTCTATTTTTAACTCTTTGAGGAACCTCCACACAGTTTTCCAGAGTGGCTGTACCAGTTCACATTCCCACCAAGCATGTAAGAGTGTTCCCCTTTCGCCACATCCTTTCCAACATTTGTTGTTTCCTGTCTTGTTAATTTTCGCCATTCTCACTGGTGTGAGGTGGTATCTCAGTCTCATAAGAGCATTTTTTGACAAATTTCTAGCCCGCAGCTGTCACAAAAAACACCCTAATCTCAGATAATTGCTTTTTTATTTGCCAAACAGCTTTGTTACTGCCTAACAACCTCAAGTCTCTTTTATTCTCACTTAAGCCAGGTTTTGTACTACAGTTTTGTTCTGTTCAGTTTTGGTCTTTGTCCTATGGAAGGCTGGCTCTTTATCTAGTTTCGGCTCCATTACCATTTGATTTTCTTTATGTCTGGCAGTAATACTCCACTCAAAGATATTCCTAGTGTAGCTTTATTACCTATATAGTCTGCCATCATCTATTGCTTTTGTTTGCAGTTCTTCACTCCTTCTCCACTCTGATTGAATATCTCATTCACCCAGTTACCCAACAGAACCACTTAATTTCTCAGCTACTAGTTTAAACACTAGGCCATGTTATGCTATTACTGCTGGTCTAGTTTTAATTCTTTGGAATCATATTTTTGATTCTGGCAAGTGGGATGATTCTGAATATAGATTGTTAGGAGAAGGGGAAAGGCTTGGAAACCAGGGAGTAGCTGAAAATAATTTGAATATACAGAAGGAAGTAGACATTACTAATAGAACTGGTCCTGGAAGAGACTGAGGGTGAGGGAATCTGATGTAAATGTTGAAGTGTCACCTTGGATAGAATAAGATAGAAAATAATAGAATTTTCAGTTTCAGTGAAAACTGAAAGAAAAAGAAATGAGAAAGGAATGGATGCTCTTATAAGCAACTGAAGGATGTACATATAATAACTGAAGGAATCTATTTATGACAGCTTCACTTTTCTCTGGGAAGAAGATTAAGAGTGAGGGATAGATGAAGGATAAAGGTTTTAATTAAATAAACATTTAGAAGAGCCACTTTAGGAATTGCTTATGTAGCTATATAAAAACGAATATATATTAGGAATATAGAATAGTAACCATGATCAAGTGATAGTTTGGGATCAAGAAATAAATCGAAGAAAGTAGAAGTGTATACCACAATGCATACAATATATTTTGTAAAATGAAAGTGATGTCGGAGCCATGGGTTAATTTTGCATATCTTAAGTTTACCTCATGTTAATAGTATAATATTCTCTGGTTTATTTATTTTTAAACTGGCTGCATAAAGAAATAGAACTCTGAGAACTATTCCCATGACATTTTTAGGAAACTAAAGCAAAAAACAATGAAAATAATCCACATTTAAGTGAACGGAAGGGGTTCAACTGCACAGCTGGAAACTGGATTTGATGGTGAGTATCAGTGATAGACTATTTCCTATGGACAGTATCACAAAGCAATACAGTAGCAGTAGAAATAACACTCTTTGTAACACATTGTTTAATGAATAGGAAATCGACTTAAGCCACAATGCAAGATATGCTATTTCTTTTACCTCAAATACATTTTTCACATTGCGTTGTGATAATGGAAAAAAAGTGTTACAAACAAAAAGAATGTCTTTTATCCCACAGGATACTTAATTCATGCAGTGAAGCTACTAGCTGAGCTTTCAGTTTATTTTTAAGAAACCGAATAATTTAAAATTCATGTCAACATTGAGGCATTTAAAATGCATTTATAATCTCAAATATTAAATCTATATATTACTTTTGCATGAAATATCAAAATTTATCTTCATTTTCATTAATTTCCATGAATCTTTTTAATTCATCTCTAATTTCCTGATTGACCCAGTCATCTTTTAGTAGATGCTCTTTAATCTCCACGTGTTTGAGTTTCTTCTAAATTTCTTCTTGTGATTGAGTTCTAGTTTCAAAGCATTGTGGTCTGTAAATATGCAAGGGACAATTCTAATCTTTAGATATTGGTTGAGGTCCGATTTGTGACCCAGTATGTGGTCTAATCTGGAGAAAGTTCCATGTGCACTTGAGAAGAATGTGTATTCAGTTGTGTTCGGATGGAAAGTTCTGTATATAACTGTGAAATCCATCTGGTCCAGTGTATCATTTAAAGCCTTTGTTTCTTGGGAGATGTTGTGCTTAGAATATCTGTTATTTGCAGAAAGTGCTATGTTGAAGTCTCCTACTATTAGTGTATTATTATCTAAGTATGTCTTTACTTTGATTATTAATTGATTTCAAGTTGTACTACAGAGATATGATCATCAAGACAGTGTGGTACTGGAACAAAAACAGACACATAGATCAAGGGAACAGAAGAGAGAACCCAGAAATGGCCCCTCAACTCTATGGTCAACTAATATTCGACAAAGTGGGAAAGACTATCCACTAGAAAAAGGACAGCCTCTTCAATAAATGGTGCTGAAAAAATTGGACAGCCACGTGCAGAGGAATGAAACTAGACCATTCTCTTACACCATACACAAAGATAAAATGGATGAAAGATCTAAATGTGAGACAAGATTCCATCAAAACCCTAGAGAAGAACACAGGCAACACCCTATTTGAAACTCAGCCACAGCAATTTCTTGCAAAATATATCTATGAAGGCAAGAGAAACAAAAGCAAAAATGAACTATTGGGACTTCATCAAGATCAAAAGCTTCTGCACAGCAAAAGAAACAGTCAACAGAACTAAAAGACAACCTACAGAATGGGAGAAGATATTTGTAAATGACCTATCAGATAAAGGGCTAGTATCCAAGATCTATAAAGAACTTATTAAACTCAACACCAAAGAAACAAACAATCCAATCAAGAAATGGGAAGAAATGGGAAGAAGACATGAACAGAAATTTCACAGAGGAAGACATAGACATGGCCAACACGCACATGAGAAAATGCTCTGCATCACTGGCCATCAGGGAAATACAAATCAAAACCACAATGAGATACCCCCTCACACCAGTGAGAATTGTGAAAGTTAACAAGACAGGAAACAACAAATGTTGGAGAGGATGTAGAGAAGGGGAAACCTCTTGCACTGTTGGTGGGAATGTGAACTGGTACAGCCACTCTGGAAAACTGTGTGGAGGTTCCTCAAAGAGTTAAAAATAGAACTGGCCTACAACCCAGCAATTGCACTGCTGGGGATTTACCCCAAAGATTCAGATGCAGTGAAATGCCAGAACGCCTGAACCCCAACATTTATGGCAGGAATGCCCACAGTAGCAAAACTGTGGAAGGAGCCTCAGTGTCCATTGAAAGATGAATGGATAAAGAAGATGTGGTCTATGTATACAATGGAATATTACTCAGCCATTAGAAATGATGAATACCCACCATTTGCTTCCACATGGATGGAACTGGAGGGTATTATGCTGAGTGAAGTAAGTCAATTGGAGAAGGACAAACATTATATGGTTTCACTCATATGGGCAAAGAAAAACATAGTGAAAGGGATTAAAGGGCAAAGAAGAGAAAATCAGTGGGAAAAATCAGAGAGGGTGAGAGAACATGAGAGACTCCTAATTCTGGGAAACGAACAAGAGGTAGTGGAAGGGGAGGTGATGGGGTGACTGGGTGATGGGCAATGAGGGGGCACTTGACAGGATGAGCACTGAGTGTTATACTGTATGTTGGTAAATTCAACTACAATAAAAATATACAAAATAAAAAAAAATATAGGGGAATATGGAAAATGTTTGGTAGGTAAAATCATAAGGTACTTCCACATAATGACAAACTTTATAATGAATTTTATCTGTTCTTCTCAAGTTTATGATGTTAAAAGAACTTTTGTGTGAATTCCAAGTTTTATTTCATTTTAAAATTTCTCTTGTCCTCTGAGAAGCCACTGTATAGTATTATCTAAAATGTACCTAATGTCAAAATTAAGTAAAATAACAAGGTAGAATAGCTTAAAAACTAGGAATTTAAAAATATAAAGAGATGCTAATATGGGTCCTTGGTTGGGAGAAAGTGAGTGGATAACCATTATTGACAGACTTGATGCCTTTATATCTCATCAGTAAATTATTATCCATGTTTTGTCAGATACATTATGTCATTCAACCATTTGTGTACATCAATATTATATATAGGACATTTAGTAAAAGAACAGAAGTGAGTGATAATTTCTTATAGAGTTAATGGAATATCTATACTCTTTTTCCAAAATCAAAGGTAACTCATAATCCAAGAGATGTATTTAACATTTTAAAAGCAAGCAAAGGCCCTGGATATAACAAAGAGTTATTGATTTTCACTAAACGTATAAATGTTTTTAATTGATGCTTTTTCAAACTAGCTTGGCTTGGCAATATGCATAGATACAGTAGAAAACTATGCTCGTTCTATAAAATAAAAATAACTATCCTTCATATCCAAAGAAGGAAATAATTTACTTGTATAAAAGTGTGGTCATTGAGCTACATCTACACTGGAAATTTCTCCCTGACATATTTGGCTTTGATTAATGGTTGTGGAATGCTAATTTTTAAAACACACATACACCTACACAATCAAAATTTTGGACATGAATTGATTATTATTTGGCTTTGATAGTCTACTTAGAAGATAAGATAGTTATCAGAACACTTGGCCACAACTCCCAGATTACTGATATTAACACTCTGTATGTCTAGACAAAAATATACCATATAGTTTAGATATTTCAAAGTAGAAAGAGGATTATCTATCACTTGTAAAAGTCACAAGGGAAAAACAGACAATAACACATATATGAAAGGTATTTAGTAGGAAAACCTTTAAGTAAATCATAAAAACAATAACAATTCTCTAGGCAGAGTTCATTCAACTATAGATGTGCTCTAGAAAAGTTCTTAAAACATGTTAAAAATCTCACAGAATCCTATTGGAAATGAAGAGGTAAAGGAAGATGGAAGAGTCTTATCTAAGGGAACTGTGTGGTAAGGTATTTTGAAAATGAATAACGGACCAGAATGTAAAATATTACCCTTCTTAAAGTTTTAAATTTCTCCCCACCAGTTTGTCTTAATATTTGGGCTTGTCATAATGTTAAAATTTGAAAAAGGGCTTTGTTGAAAAGAGAAAAAAATAATAAGGCTTTGATGGTGAAATATCCAGTTTCCTATGTAGATTAGATTATAGGTAATAGCATGCCAGTCATGCTTTTGCTTCACAACCTTTGCACTCACTCCTCCCACTGGTAAAAATATTCTTCCCTCATATATCTGTATACTTCTTTTCATTTTATTCATATCTCTACTTAAATGTCCCCTTATCAGAAAAAAAGTTTTCAGACAGCATACATACTAAATATATATAAATTATATAATAATATGATACTGTATATATTACTCATATATTACATACATATAATGTATGTATATATGATATCTATATATATAAAATACCAATGCACACATACTCCTGTATTCTGTATATCTATTTGCTTTCTCCACTGCATTTATTACTGACAAAATTGTATGTTTATTGTCTGACTCATCCCAGCTAAAATGTAGGCTTTAAGAGAACAATTAAATATATGTATGAATAGTAAACAAAGTACATCATATCTTCATTTTGGTATATCTATCATCTAATAGTCATCTGTCTACCTGTTCTTACTGTCTTCACATTTGACTCTACTTTAGCATCAAAGGATTTATTCTAGCCTTTCATCTTATTGTAACTTCTTTCTGAGACTCTTTTTATCTATAGCATATTTATTTGATCATCCATAGTATAGTTGTAAGAAGTTTCATAATTACTCAATGATATTCCTATGCGAAAAAAAAACACATAACAAGTCCTTTTGTCTTTACCTTTTACAATACCCAATTAAAACAGAAGAGTCCATCTCACCCCCAAATTCCTTTGTGCAACCCTTTGTAATCAACTGGTCTCCCAATCTCAAACCATTGCTGCCACTGATCTGTGCTCCATCAGCATAAGTTTACTTTTTTGAAAACGATAAATGGAATCATTCAATATATTATCTTTTGACTGAATTCTTTCACTAAGCAAAATGTATTTGAGAGTCACTGATGTTGCGTGTATTAACGGTTCATTCCTCATTCCTATTTATTGCTGAGTTTCACTGTACAGCTGTCTGACAATTGGGACATCTATTCAGAGTTTGAAGGACATTTGAGTTGTTTCTAGTTATTTTTGGCAAATATTAATGGAACAGCTATAAACAATTACATACAAGTTTTTGTGTAAACATAAGTTTTCATTTCTCCTGGGTAAATGCTGAGGGATGGGTTGGCTAGTTCATATGGCAAATATATGATTACCTTTATTAGAAACTGCCAAATTGCCTTCCAAAGCTACTATGCCATTTGCATTCCTTCCAGGAGATATAAGCATTGCTGTTGGTACAAATAGTCTTTTGTAATTTTAAGCATAAGGATAATGCATGTATCTTGTGAGATTCATACAGAAGCATTTCATCTTTGGTACTACTATTAATGCTTTATTAATTTTGACTTCTAAGTTGATTACTACTGCATAGGAATATACTTTATGCATATTGACCTCAGTCCTATGGCCTTGTTAAACTCACTGGTTTGTTCTAGTATCTTTTGGGTACACTTTTTGAGGAATTCGCAATATAAACGATTATGCCATATGCAATAGAGAATTTTTTCCTTTTCAATCTGTATGTCTTTATTTCCTTTTCTTATTGCACTGCAATATTTAATATATGTTATTGAACAGCAGTGGTAAGGTGAACATCTTTTTCTTATTCCCAATAAGAAAGCATTCACAATTCCCACATTTAATATTATGTTAGCTGTCAGTATTTTGTTGATACCACTTGGGTTAACCAGGTTCCCTTCTGTTCCTGGTTTGTAGAAACTATTCTTTCCAAGCCAGAAAATAATGTTGGCTTTGTGAAATGTTTTCACCCCTCTGCCTCTACTGAGATGATCATATAGTTTTTTTTTAAAGATTTTACTCATTTATTCATGAGAGACAGAGAGAGAAGCAGAAACACAGAGGGAGAAGCAGGCTTCCAGCAAGGAGACTGATGCAGAACTCGATCTCATGACTCAGGGATCATGCCCTGAGCCAAAGGCAGATGCTCAACCACTGAGACACCCAAGCGTTCCTGTTGTTTCTTCTTTAATCTGTTAAAAAAATTTTAAGATTTTATTTATTTATTCATGAGAGACACAGAGAGAATGAGAGGCAGAGACATTGGCAGAGGGAAAGCAGTCACCATGCAGGGAGCCCAATGTGGAACTGGATCCGGGGACTCCAGGATCACACTCTGAGCCAAAGGCAGATGCTTAAGCATTGAGCCACCCAGGCGTCCCTTTTAGTCTGTTAAAATTGTCATTTATATTGATTGATTTTAAGTATTGAATCAGCTTCACATTTGTCAAGATTTATCATCCTTTTTGTATATTACTAAATTTACTTTTCAAATATTAACTTGAAATTTTTTCCATCTATGTTCATTAGGGATATTAATTGGTACTTTTACTTTTCCTGTAGTATGTTTGGCTAGTTTGCTACCAAGGTAATATTGGCCTTATTAAATGAATTGGGAAATAGTCTTCTCTCTTCTATTTTCCGGAAAAATCATTTATAATTGGTATCATTTTAAAATATATTTGGGGATTTTCAGATATCTTCCTTTCATTGATTTCTATTTCATTCAATTGTCAAAGAACACACCGGCAGCCTGGGTGGTTCAGCGGTTTAGTGCCGACTTCAGTCCAGGGCATGATCCTGGACACTCAGGATTGAGTTCCACTTCAGGCTCCCTGCATGGAGCCTGCTTCTCTCTTTGCCTGTGTCTCTGCCTCTCTCTCTCTCTCTCTCTCTCTGTGTCTCTCGTAATAAATAAGTAAAATCTTTTAAAAAAAAGAACATGCATTCTATAATTTCTGTTCATTAAAAATTTTAAGGGGATCCCTGGGTGGCGCAGCAGTTTGGCACCTGCCTTTGGCCCAGGGCGCGATCCTGGAGACCCGGGATCGAATCCCACATCGGGCTCCCGGTGCATGGAGCCTGCTTCTCCCTCTGCCTGTGTCTCTGTCTATCTCTCTCTCTGTGTGTGTGACTATCATAAATAAATAAAAAATTTAAAAAAATTTAAATATTGCCTTATGCTCAAGAATATGCTCTATTTTGTTTAATGTTACATGTGCATTTGAAATAAATATATTCTAACTTTTGGTTGAATGTTCTATGTAATATATTACTTCACATATCATATAAGGTTTCTAAAATTCTATATTCCAAATTCTTCCCTCCAATCTTCTGTGCTATTTTTGTACTAACTTCCACTTTTACATATGTTTTAAAAACACAATTTGTTACTATTGATTTAGACAAGTAAAACAAATCAGAAATAATTAGAACAAATAGACTTAAGACAAAGCATTTTACCTGTATTATTATTATTTTAATTTCCAGGGGATCTTCATTTCTTTGTTCCTGGTATCATATTTTTTTCTGCTTAAAGAACTTCCTTTAACATTTCTTGTAATGTAGGTACATAGCTATGCATTCACTCAGTTTTTGTTTGTAACAAAATTATTTCTTCCTCATTTTTGAAAGATATTTTCACTAGGTATAGAAGTGTGGGTTGATTTTTAGAAAAATATTCAGCATTTAAAAAAAATAAAAATAAATAAATAAAATATTCAGCATTTTATAAATGTTATTCCAATACTTTCTATCTCATATGGTTTCCATCAAGAAATCTTGTTTTTTATTATCATTGTTCCTTTGTATGCAATGTGTCCCTTTTTCCTGAGTGACTTGAATTTTCACCGGACTGAATATAAGTCCAGTTTTGTGAGTATACTTGTGTGTGTGTTGGTAATTATTATAAATTGGGTTTCTCTGACCTTCTACACCATTGGTTAGTTGTGTGGCATTAATTTTGACAGTTTGGCAAAAGCTAACTATAGCTAGAAAGAGAATATAGAACCCCTGGAGGCATACAGTAAGGGAAATTGATTCTCATGGCTGTTCTCCATGGATGTCATTGGACAATAGAAATATTGGTAAGACCTTGAAAAAGCATTCGTCATCGTATAGATCTGGGTAAAAGAAATAACAGCCACAAATCCAATGATTCTCCAAATATTTCTCTTTCACTTTTCTTTCTTCTTTTAGGATTCCTGTTGCACATATGACAGATGATTTGTTATTGTCCTTCAAGTTTTGATGCTCTGTATTTTCATTCTCACCCTCTTCCTCTTTTTGTTTTATTTGAATAGGTTCTATGGGTATGTCTTCAAGTTCATTGGTTCTTTCCCTAGCAGTTTCCAAACTACTGATGTACCCATCAAATGTATTCTGTATGGCATCTGCTGTTTTTCATTTTTAACATTTTGCTTGATTCTTTTGTACAAGTTCCATTCTTCTGCTGAAATTTGCTATCAGATTTTGAATGTTGCCAACCTTATCCATGAGAATCTATTAACCATGAAAACATATTAATTTATTTATTATTAACACATTATTTTAATTTTCTGGAGGAGGGGCAAGACGGCTGAGGAGTAGGGTCCCCAAGTCACCTGTCCCCAACAAATTACCTAGATAACCTTCAAATCATCTTGAAAACCTACAAATTTCGCCTGAGATTTAAAGAAAGAACAGCTGGAATGCTACAGTGAGAAGAGTTCGCCTTCTATCAAGGTAGGAAGATGGGGGGTGGAAAAAGAATTAAAGAAACAAAAGGCATCCAAGGGGGAGGGGCCCCACGAGGACAGGGCTAAGGCCCGGGCAAGTGCCCCCAGGACAGAAAAAAAGCCCCGACCCAGAGAAGCAGGAGCTTCACCAATCTTCCAGGGTGGAAAGGCACCCACAGGGACTTAGAGTAGGACCCTAGGAGGGCGGGGATGCCCTCAGGCTCCCTGGGACACTAACAGACACCTGCCCCCAGGGAGAGGCTCAGGTGGCGGCTCAGCGGAGGGGGGGACTGCGCGGCCCTGGGAGCAGATCAGAAGGGCTCGGGCGGCGGCTCCGCGGAGGGGGCTGCGCCACCGGGAGCGCGAATCCAACAGCACAGGCCAGGAGCCCAGGGCGCCAGGGACACAGCCCAGGATCCAGCCTACCCCTGGAACAGGCAGAGGCCAGAAGGGCTCAGGACAGCAAGGATGCTCCTGCCCTGAGCTGAGCATATCATTGGCCCTGCCCCCGGAGCCTCCAGGCCCTGCAGATGGAGAGCTCTGTAGTTACTGCGGGAGCTGAAACCAGGGCTCCAGAGCTGGCCCTGCCACTGGGGTTATTCCTCCTGGGGCCTCACGGGGTAAACAACCCCCACTGAGCCCTGCACCAGGCAGGGGGCAGAGCAGCTCCCCCAAGTGCTAACACCTGAAAATCAGCACAACAGGCCCCTCCCCGAGAAGACCAGCTAGATGGACAAGTTCCAGGGGAAGTCAAGGGACTTAAAGTATACAGAATCAGAAGATACTCCCCCGTGTTTTTTTTTTCTTTTTGATTTCTGTTTGCTTCCCCCACCCTTTTTTCCTTTCTTTTTCTTTCTCATTTTCTTCTCTCTTTTTCTTCCTTTTTTCTTTTTTCTTTTTCTCTTTTCTTTGCTTCTTTCTCTCCTCTCTTTTTCTCCTTTTCCCAATACAGCTTGTTTTTGGCCACACTGCACTGAGCAAAATGACTAGAAGGAAAACCTCACCTCAAAAGAAAGAATCAGAAACAGTCCTCTACCCCACAGAGTTACAAAATCTGGATTACAATTCAATGTCAGAAAGCCAATTCAGAAGCATTATTATAAAGCTACTGGTGGCTCTAGAAAAAAGCATAAAAGACTCAAGAGACTTCAGGACTGCAGAATTTAGATCTAATCAGGCAGAAACTAAAAATCAGTTGAATGAGATGCAATCCAAACTACAAGTCCTAACGACGAGGGTTAATGAGGTGGAAGAAGGAGTGAGTGACATAGGAGACAAGTTGATGGCAAAGAGGGAAACTGAGGAAAAAAGAGACAAAAAATTAAAAGATCATGAGGATAGAATAAGGGAAATAAGTGACAGCCTGAGGAAGAAAAGTCTATGTTTAATTAGGGTTCCCGAGGGCCGAGAAAGGGACAGAGGTCCAGAATATGTATTTGAACAAATCATAGCTGAAAACTTTCCTAATCTGGGAAGGGAAACAGGCATTCAGATCCGGGAAATAGAGAGATCCCCCCCCCAAAAAAATAAAAAAGAACCATTCAACACCTCGACATTTAATAGTGAAGCTTGCAAATTCCAAAGATAAAGAGAAAAACCTTCAAGCAGCAAGAGACAAGAGATCCCTAACGTATATGGGAAGAAAATATCAGATTAACAGCAGACCTCTCCACAGAGACCTGGCAGGCCAGAAAGGGCTGGCAGGATATATTCAGGGTCCTAAATGAGAAGAACATGCAACCAAGAATACTTTATCCAGCAAGGCTCTCATTCAAAATGGAAGGAGAGATAAAGAGCTTCCAAGACAGGCAGGAACTGAAAGAGTATGTGACCTCCAAACCAGCTCTGCAAGAAATTTTAAGGGGGACTCTTAAAACTCCCCTTTAAGAAGAAGTCCAGTGGAACAATCCACAAAAACAAGGACTGATTAGATATCATGATGACACTAAACTCATATCTTTCAATAGTAACTCTGAACGTGAACGCCATCAAAAGGCGCAGGGTTTCAGACTGGATAAAAAAGCAGGACCCATCTATTTGCTGTCTACCAGAGACTCATTTTAGACAGAAGGACACCTACAACCTGAAAATAAAAGGTTGGAGAACCATTTACCATTCAAATGGTCCTCAAAAGAAAGCAGGGGTAGCCATCCTTATATCAGATAAACTAAAATTTACCCCAAAGACTGTAGTGAGAGATGAAGAGGGACACTATATCATACTTAAAGGATCTATCCAACAAGAGGACTTAACAATCCTCAATATATATTCCCCGAATGTGTGGGCTGCCAAATATATCAATCAATTAATAACCAAAGTTAAGACATACATAGATAATAATACACTTATACTTGGTGACTTAAATCTAGCTCATTCTACCCTCGATAGGTCTTCTAAGCACAACATATCCAAAGAAACGAGAGCTTTATTTTTTTTTTTTTTTGAAACGAGAGCTTTAAATGATACACTGGACCAGATGGATTTCACAGATATCTACAGAACTTTACATCCAAACTCAACTGAATATACATTCTTCTCAAGTGCACACGGAACTATCTCCAGAATAGACCACATACTGGGTCACAAATCAGGTATTAACTGATACCAAAAGTTTGGGATTGTCCCCTGCATATTCTCAGACCATAATGACTTGAAATTAGAACTAAATCACAACAAGAAGTTCGGTGGGACTTCAAACACGTGGAGGTTAAGGACCATCCCGCTAAAAAAGGAAAGGGTCAATGAGGAAATTACGGAAGAATTAAAAAGATTCATGGAAACTAATGAGAATGAAGATACAATCATTCAAAATCTTTGGGATATAGCAAAAGCAGTCCTGAGGGGGAAATACATCAAGAATACAAGCATTCATTCAAAACTGGAAAGAACTCAAAAACAAAAGCTAACCTTACACCTAAAGGAGCTAGAGAAAAAACGGCAAATAGATCCTACACCCAGCAGAAGAAGAGAGTTAATTAAGATTCGAGCAGAACTCAATGAGACCAGAAGAACTGTGGAACAGATCAACAAAAACAGGAGTTGGTTCTTTGAAAGAATTAATAAGATACATAAAACATTAGCCAGCCTCATTAAAAAGAAGAGAGAGAAGACTCACATTAATAAAATTGTGAATGAGAAAGGAGAGATCACTACCAACACCAAGGAAATACAAACGATTTTCAAAACATATTATGAACAGCTATACGCTAATAAATTAGGCAATCCTGAAGAAATGAACGTATTTCTGGAAAGCCACAAACTACCAAAACTGGAACAGGAAGAAATAGAAAGCATGAACAGGCCAATAACCAGGGAGAAAATTGAAGCAGTCATCAAAAACCTCCCAAGACACAAAAGTGCAGGGCCAGATGGCTTCCCAGGGGAATTCTATCAAATGTTTCAAGAAGAAACCATACCTATTCTACTAAAGCTGTTTGGAAAGATAGAAAGAGATGGAGTACTTCCAAGTTCGTTCTATGAGACCAGCATCACCTTAATTCCGCAACCATACAAAGACCCCACCAAAAAGGAGAATTACAGACCAATATCCCTGATGAACATGGATGCAAAAATTCTCAACAAGATACTAGCGAATAGGATCCAACAGTACATTAAGAAAATTATTCAGCATGACCACGTAGGATTTATCCCTGGGACACAAGGCTGGTTCAACACTCGTAAAACAATCAATGTGATAGATCATTTCAACAAGAGAAAAACCAAGAACCATATGATCCTCTCAATAGATGCAGAGAAAGCATTTGACAAAATACAGCATCCATTCCTGATCAAAACTATTCAGAGCGTAGGGATAGAGGGAACATTCCTCGGCATCTTAGAAGCCATCTACGAAAAGCCCACAGCAAATATCATTCTCAATGGGGAAAGACTGGGAGCCTTTCCCCTAAGATCAGGAAAAAGACAAGGATGTCCACTCGCACCACTGCTATTCAGCATAGTAGTAAAAGTCCTAGCCTCAGCAATCAGGCAACAAAAAGAAATAAAAGGCATTCAAATTGGCAAAGAAGAAGTCAAACTCTTCCCCTTCACCGTGATATGATACTCTACATAGAAAACCCAAAAGCCTCCACACCAAGATTGCTAGAACTCATACAGCAATCTGGCAGCGTGGCAGGATACAAAATCAGTGCCCAGAAGTCAGTGTCATTTCTATACACTAACAATGAGACTGAAGAAAGAGAAATTAAGGAGTCAATCCCATTTACAATTGCACCCAAAAGCATAAGATACCTAGGAATAAACCTAACCAAAGAGGTAAAGGATCTATACCCTAAAAACTACAGAACACTTCTGAAAGCAATTGAGGAAGACACAAAGAGATGGAAAAATATTCCATGCTCATGGATTGGCAGAATTAATATTGTGAAAATGTCAATGTTACCCAGGGCAATTTACACGTTTAATGCAATCCCTATCAAAATACCATGGACTTTCTTCAGAGACTTAGAACAAATTATTTTAAGATTTGTGTGGAATCAGAAAAGACCCCGAATAGCCAGGGGAATTTTAAAAAAGAAAACCATAGCTGGGGGCATCACAATGCCAGATTTCAGGTTGTACTACAAAGCTGTGGTCATCAAGACAGTGTGGTACTGGCACATAAACAGACACAGATCAATGGAACAGAATAGAGAACCCAGAAATGGACCCTGAACTTTATGGTCAACTAATATTCGATAAAGGAGGAATACTATCCACTAGAAGAAAGACAGTCTCTTCAATAAATGGTGCTGGGAAAATTGGACATCCACATGCAGAAGAATGAAACTGGACCACTCTCTTTCACCATACACAAAGATAAACTCAAAATGGATGAAAGATCTAAATGTGAGACAAGAGTCCATCAAAATCCTAGAGGAGAACACAAGCAACACCCTTTTTGAACTTGGCCACAGTAACTTCTTGCAAGATAGATCCATGAAAGCAAAAGAAACAAAAGCAAAAATGAACTCTTGGGACTTCATCAAGATAAGGAGCTTTTGCACAGCAAAGGATACAGTCAACAAAACTAAAAGACAACCTACAGAATGGGAGAAGATATTTGCAAATGACGTATCAGATAAAGGGCTAGTTTCCAAAATCTATAAAGAACTTATTAAACTCAACACCAAAGAAACAAACAATCCAATCATGAAATGGGCAAAAGACATGAAGAGAAATCTCACAGAGGAAGACATGGACATGGCCAACATGCACATGAGAAAATGCTCTGCATCACTTGCCATCAGGGAAATACAAATCAAAAACACAATGAGATACCACCTCACACCAGTGAGAATGGGGAAAATTAACAAGGCAGGAAACCACAAATATTGGAGAGGATGTGGAGAAAGGGGAACCCTCTTGCACTGTTGGTGGGAATGTGAACTGGTGCAGCCACTCTGGAAAACTGTGTGGAGGGTCCTCAAAGAGTTAAAAATAGACCTGCCCTACGACCCAGCAATTGCACTGCTGGGGATTGACCCCAAAGATGCAGATGCAATGAAATTCCGGGACCCCTGCACCCCGATATTTATAGCAGCAATGTCCACAATAGCCAAACTGTGGAAGGAGCTTCAGTGTCCATGGAAAGATGAATGGATAAAGAAGATGTGGTTTATGTATACAATGGAATATTACTCAACCATTAGAAACGACAAATACCCACCATTTGCTTCAACGTGGATGGAACTGGAGGGTATTATGCTGAGTGAAATAAGTCAGTCGGAGAAGGACAAACACTATATGTTCTCATTCATTTAGGGAATATAAATAATAGTGAAAGGGAATATAAGGGAAGGGAGAAGAAATGTGTGGGAAATATCAGAAAGGGGACAGCACATTAAGACTCCTAACTCTTGGAAATGAACTAGGGGTGGTGGAAGGGGAGAAGGGCAGGGGTTGGGGGTGAATGGGTGACGGCACTAGGAGGGCACTTGATGGGATGAGCACTGGGTGTTATTCTATATGTTGGCAAATTGAACACCAATAAAAAATAAATTTATTATTAAAAAATTTTCCTTTCAGTTTTTTCGAACATTTGTTTCATACTGAAATCTGGTTATATTGATTCCTTTGTCTTTTGACAAATGTTGTTAATTTAGTTTTAAATATACCTCATAGGGATCCCTGGGTGGCGCAACGGTTTAGCGCCTGCCTTTGACCCACGGCGCGATCCTGGAGACCCAGGATCGAATCCCACGTCGGGCTCCTGGTGCATGGAGCCTGCTTCTCCCTCTGCCTATGTCTCTGCCTCTCTCTCTCTCTCTCTCTCTCTCTGAGTATCATAAATAAATTTAAAAAAAATTAAAAATAAATAAATAAATAAATATACCTCATAATTTTATGTTAAAACCTGCACATCTTATGTAAGACAGTTGAGATTAAAATGAATAGTGCTTATATCTAGAAATTGACATGCCTTTGTTATACTAGGCTTTTATTGTGTTTCTGTGTGTGTGTGTGTGTGTGTGTGTGTGTGTTCATTCTATTCAAGAGTGGAGTAGTGTTTGGAGTTTCTTGCTGCTGTTGTTAATCTTGTTGAAAAGGTGTTCCAGGCCTCAACTTCCTCTAGTGATACATTGTGTTTAGAGTGAATTTTAGTTTACCAAGTTTTTTTTTTTTAATCAATATCTGCCCCTATAGCTTTAGGTCTTCCCTTTGGGCTATGCCACAGAGAGTCTTCTTTCAGACTCATAACATTCTTATCATTATTACATTGTTTATTACTTGACTCTTGTTAGCCTAATGATGAGGCTGCTATCCTTTTTTCTAATTAATTCTTTATCCTAGGCAGGAACTGTGTCCTTGGGTCTTGAAGATGTGAACTTCTCAGTAGTCTTGCCCCTTCCCAAATATAGTTGCCCTGCCCTCCCTATGGGTAGAGTTTTTTTCCCCCCTGTTCCCATTTAGCAGTTGCAGTGTTACCTAAGGGTAATATTTTGTTTTGCTCTTCCCTCTCACACAGTTTAGTTTTTGTTTCATAGGTGAAATAGGAGAAAGAGATCTGGATAGGATTTGTTGCTGATATTCTCTTCATGCAGACTTGTTATATGAGGGATATTTTTTTGGGATCTTACCAATATTTGTTTTGAGTGTCCAATGATCTCTAAGGAGAAGATCCTGCAATGAGTTTGTATTCCTTTTATGCCTATGCCTGCAAGGGTACCCTCTCTCTAGCCAGAGTCAGCTTTTACCAATCATTCAACAATGTATATGCTAATTTTAAAAAAATTCGAGATACTTTTAGAGTTACAAAAGCCCTGCAAAATAGTAGAGTGTTCCTGTATGTAAACCATTCACTCAGCTTGCCTTTATGTTAACATCTTACATAACCATAGAACTTTTATCAAAATTAAGAAATTAGGAATAAATAAAATCTTTTTTTAAAAAAAAGGCAGCCCTAGTGGCACAGTGGTTTAGCACCGCCTGCAGCCCAGGGCGTGATCCTGGAGACCCGGGATCGAGTCCCACATCGGGCTCCTGTGTGGAATCTGCTTCTCCCTCTGCTTGTGTCTCTGCCCCCCTCCATCTCTCTGTTTCTCATGAATAAATAAATAAAATCTTAAAAAAAAAGAAATTAGAGATACCTGGGTGGCTCAGTAGTTGAGGATCTGCCTTTGGCCCAGGGTGTGATCCTGGAGTCCAGGGTTTGAGTCCTGTATCAAGCTCTCTGCATGGAGCCTGCTTCTCTCCCTGCCTTTGTCTCTGCCCCTCTCTCTGTGTCTCTCATGAATAACTAAATAAAATATTTTTTAAAAAGAAATTAAGCTTGATACTATACTATTCACTAAAAATATGCTTACATCACTTAGTAGTGTCTGGTTACATCTTCTTTACAGAAGTAAGTACTTGCATCTGATTTCTCTTTGCTTTTTATCCTGTCTTTCCTTAGGTATCAAGTTATTTGATTGTGACCTCAGTTTTCTGACAGGTTCAAGAAAATCATGAATATGTGATCTGTTTGGCTTTGTTGTTTTTGTTGTTGTAAAGATAAAAGTGATGCTCTTTCCAGCTGTGTATATACCAGTAGAAATCAGAAGTAAATAAATATCTTTAAATGAATGAATAATTTGTTGTCCACAGGTAAATTTGATATATAAGGAAAGAAAAAACTATTATTTAAATATTAAGGTACACCACACAGATTATTTTCTAATTTAGTGTGCTTATGTAATAAGATGATAACCCATTCAGGAATCTTTCATAGACTAGAACTAAATGTAATGTTTAAAAACACTTCACAAAAAATGTTTTAGCATTTTAGGTAAACACCTACTCAAGTGATAGGTTTCTTTTCAAATTTGAGATTATTTTTTAAGGTTTTATTTAAGTTCCAGTTAGTTAACATACAGCGTAATATTAGTTTCAGATGTACAGTATAGTGATTCAGTGCTTCCATATAACAATTGGTGATCATCACAAGTGCACTCTATAGTCCTCATCACTTATTTCACCCATTCCCCCCTGCTCCTCTGGTAGCCATCAGTTTGTTCTCCATAATTAAGAATCTATTTATTAGTTTGCCCCCCTATTTTTTTCTCCTTTGCTCATTTGCTTTGTTTTTTAACATATGACTTCACTCATATATTAAACTTAAATTGCTATTTATCTGATATGTCATGGTATGGTATTTGTCTTTCTCTGACTGATGTATTTCACTTTGAATTACATTCTCTAGCTCTATCCATGTCCTTTCAAATAGCAATATTTCATTCTTCTTTGTGGCTGAGTAATATTCCATTGTGTATACATACCATATCTTCTTTATCCATTCATTAGTGGATGGACACTTGGGCGTTTTCACAATTTGGCTATTGTAGACCGTGCTTTTATAAACACCAGGATGTATGTAACCCTTTGAACTAGTATTTCTGTGTTCTTTGGGAAATACCTAGTAGTTCACCTGCTGAATCCTAGGGTAGTTCTATTCTTAACTTTTTGAGGACACTCCATACTGTTTTCCAGAGTGGCTGCACCAGTTTGCATTCCCACCAATAGTGCAAGAGGATTCCCCTTTCCCCACACTCTTGCCTACACCTGTAGTTTCTTATGTTGTCAGTTCTAGCCATTCTGACATAGTTGAGGTGATATCTCATTATAGTTTTGATTTGTATTTCCCTGAAGATAAGTGATGGTGAGCATTTTTTAATATGTCTGTTGGCCATCTTTATATCTTCTTTGGAAAAATCTCTATTCATGCTTTCTGTCCATTTTTCTTTCTTTTTTTCTATTTTAATTGGATTATTTTTTGATGAATCTTGAGTTTTATAAGTTCTTTATATATTTTAGATACTAACCTTTTATCAGATATGTCATTTGCAAACGTCTTCTCCCATTACATAGGTTGCTCTTTAGTTTTGTTGACTTTTTCCTTTAATGGATCCATCTACAGAGTGAAAATATAGACGTGCTAGCACTAGCTCGTTGAGCTCTAATTTGGGAATCTTTTGGAAAAAATCCAGATATGTATCATGTTAGTCACAATCTTCAAACTGAAAAACTTTATTTACACAGTAACCAGTTACATAGGAATGAACTATGGTAATGTATTGGTAAATGTGACATTATAACTTGCCAATGCGATGAAACACAATGCCCAGTTTTATTGAGTCTTTCTGTTTTGGTGAATAGACATGGGTGTTTTAAAATATCTAAATACTTAATGTTGTCACTGTTATCACTTAAAACATTGAAGGCTATTATAGTGGAAAAATGAATTATATTTTGAGAGACTCTAGAAATTGTACTCCAACATCTTCAATTATGTGAGCTATAAGTCTAAAAACTAAAGTTTCATAGGTTTTATAAATGAAAGGGATTTTAGAGATTATTTAATCCAATGTTGATGGAATAGGAGGCCTACAAAAATCAAGTACCATAAAAAATCACATGTCCAGTTAGGAAGGAATCTATACAAATTTGAATTCTTTTACTCCATGCACAGGGTACTTTGTATCATGCTGTTTGAGTGCTTGCCTGAAAAAAGCCTACCAGAAATTTCATATAAAACATTTTTAACACCTTTTGGAACCACCTGTAGATTAATTTAGGAATCACACAAAAAATAAGTCTTGTTATTTTCAGGTCACATCTCATACACTTAAATTGTTGGCAGAAAATACGTATAAGGAAAGATTTATATTACTCTAATTTTCTGTCTCTCTCTGTAGTGTTGGCACAAATGATAAGCATCCACAATGCATAGTAATTATTCATTCTCTAAGATTCTTTGTTCAATAAACTTAAAGGATATGCAGGATGGTAATTGCCACTTAATCTGCACTCTCTTGGAGGAAAGAAATTAACATATATTTATTTTGCCAATATAGCAGTGGTTTATATTGAATTGATTTCACAACAAAATATTTTTCTTATTTTAATGCAATCTACAATGAATTTTATTATAGCTCAAAATTCTTATATAAAAATATAGTACACAGTGTTATCTTACATTTTGTCTAAAGGAAAATATTCCTATTCCCTATGACATGTTAGACATCAAATAACAGTATAAAACGTTAAAGTATCTAGGTTTTTTCAATGAAGACATACTATCTTTTGTTTGCATGAAATACAAAACCCCAATTGCTTGTAACAGTATAATGCTATATGATTTTATTCAATAAATATTTATTCTGCACCTACAAATGTAGGTTTGAGGTTGTATTAGTGAAGAAAAAAGATAAAAAACCATGACATCGTGAAGTTTGCATTTTAATGAAGGAAGCAAAAAATAATCAAAAAAAATAAAATATATTATGTTAAATGGTAAGAAGTGATAAGGGAAATATATAAAGCCAGGAAACATGATATAAAATATAAATGTGCCTAATTATAGGTGGGGAGGCCTGAGGAGGGTTCAAGAAGGTGGCTTTTGAGTCAAGACCTGAAGGAATGGAGGGGACTAGCCATGAGTATAGCTGAGGAAAGAGACTTCCAGACAACAACATATAGAAACAACATATACAAGACTCTAAGGCCAGAGCATTAAGAGTAGATGTTAAGAATAGTAAGAAGAAACCTGAGTGGCTAGATAGCAGAGATTAGGGACAGGTGAAGAATGATAGTAATAGAAAATGATTTATCAGGCTAAATCATGCAGGTACTTGAAGACCATAGTAAGGAACATGTCTTATTATTTGTATAAGATGGGAAGCCATTAGATTGTTAAGGTGATGAAAGATATATTTCAATTTATGTTTTCTCTTAGAAGGAGATGAGTATCACAGTAAAATAGAACACAGTAAGGGAAATCAGGAGTTCTGAAGATGAAGGCATTATATTCCAATTATAAATTGAAGGGTGAGAATAAACTTTTGGAAGATAAAATTTGAACAAAGACCTTTCAGAGATAAAGAAGCTAACCTAATAGATAGTTGGGAGAAGAGTGTTTCAGACATAGGGCACAGCTAATAAAAAGACCCTAAATTTGGAGATTCAAACGTATCTCTGAGGAGAAGCATGGATGCCACTGTGACTAGAAATAGATGAATAACAGATAGATCCAATTAGAGATATAATGGGGGATCAGATCATGTTAAACTTTGAAGGACATAATAAGGACTCAGAATTTATTCTGAATAGTTAAAAGCCATTCATTGAATAATTTTGAGCAGAAGAGTGAAAGGTCTTCGACTCTGAAATCACTCAACTATATACAAGAAATAGATTGTAAAACTGTCAAATGAGGGATTAGGGGACCAATTTTGAAGCTATAGAAAAAATTTCCAGGTGAGAGATGATGGCGGCTTGTAACAAGGTGGTAATAATGATGGTTGCCAAAACTGGTTGAAATAAACATAGAACCAACAGGTTTCGTGGACAAAACAGATGTGGAATGGGAAAAAGAACTGAAGGATAACATTCATATTTTCTTACCATGGTAAACAACAAGAAAACCTCACATAAAATTTACCATCCTATCCATTTTTAAATATATAGTTCAGTAGTGTTAAATATACTCACATTGTTTTGAAACAGATCTCTAGAACTTTATCATCTTGCAAATCTGAACTTTATATCCCTTAAATAGCAACTTCTCTTTTTCTCCCTCCCTGATAACCATAATTTTACTTTCTGATTCTTTGACTACTTTAGCTACCTCATACAAAGTAGAGTCATACAGTATTTGTCCTTTGGTAACTGACTTTGTTCTTTTAGCATAATGGACTCATTTCATCCATGTTTTTGCATGGGTCAGAATTTTCTTCCTTTTTAAAGATGGAATCCAAAATTGCATTTTGTATACCAATATACTGATGGGCCCATTTGATGAAGGTCTGTATTGAGAAAACAGGAAAGACAGGATAGAGGATAGAAAAAAAATGAGTGAATAGTGTATGAATGGCGAATGATCAGAGGAAGATAAGAAGAAAGGAAGCTAAAAGTTACTAAGGGTATTCTATGACTCTGGCACCAGACCAGCCAATTTCAAACAAATTATCTTAACCTATGCATATCTACAATTTAAGTATTATTATTATCATTACCAATGAGGAAAGTAACATTCAGAAAGTTTCAGTAGCTTGTTAATAAGTGACAAAGTGTAGCTAATAAGTTGCATAAGCATAATTAGAAATCAGCATTTGGTATTGGATTTACCAGCATCGCTATCATAACTCTAGACTCCCAGAGTTTCAGAGCCACATGGTTATGTGACTGGATAACAAGTTTGAGATTTCAAGTCTCTTTTTGTTTTATTTATACCAGATACTAGTCAGACTTTACATTTGAAACTTTCTCAATCACATGTTCTTCCTGTCTTTCTTTAATCTGACTTGGAATCCAAATTACCTAAGGTGGGGAGGAACCTGAAACAGTAACTCCATAGGGTCAGTAACAACAGATGATTTGGAGCATGTATGGGACTTCAGGCAAGGATCCCTCATTGATTAGTTCTAGAGATTACACATGGAAATGCCTATCTTTAGGAACAAATGGAAACCTACCCACTAACTCCAAAGTGGCTTCTAATGTGTTGTGCCATATAGAAAATTTTGGTATAGATATTTCAGAGTACAGTTTGTATTTCATTTGTTTTATCTGAGAATTACTTGAAATTCAGAGGATAAATTTATGCCCATATTGTTTCAGTCTGTAGTCTCAAACCATTTTAATGAAAATATCAGTATTCAAATAACATTATTCTTTTTATTAACTAAAGCAATATTGTATTCTCTAAAAGTTTATATAATTTTACATACCTAGTATATCATATCGAAAGAATTATATTATGCAGTTGTCTTTGCAGTCTCCTTACATAAGAATGGGCTATGATTTGTGTGAATTTTGTTTCCTCTGGACTTTACCTGCCAGATTCTCTTGACAAATTGTATTATTTATATCCTTTAACCTTACTATTTGAGCACTTTAGCATCTTAATTATTAAAACCTGTATTTTCTTTCTTTTCATTGGCCACTATCCTTGCATCCCCAAAGATAATTCTCACTGTTTTGGTGTTTCCTATGAGCCTGTGGCAGAGACTGGCTATTCACTAAAATGATTGCTTTCCATTTAGGCACACTACTAAACTGAATTTCTCAGCCTCTTGAGCAGTTAGGTCTGGCCAATGGAATGTGAGCAGAAGTAGATATGCCACTTTTGGGTTTTATCTATAGAATCCTTGTATTAAATCTTTCATTATTTCCCTTTCTTTTCATCCAAGGACTCTGAGAACCTAGGGACTACATGAAGGAAGGAACAATTATGAAAACATAACTCCCATTCCCTTGTAGTGCATGTTGTCACAGTGGCTAGTACTTATTAAGCATTCCACAAATATTATCTATTTTAGTTATTATACCAAGTCATATCTTAAGGCATTTCTTTTGCTCTTTGGCTACTTCTTAGTGCTGTTAAAAGAGACAAACTCACAAATAGGTAATTAATGACCTCGTTTTCATTATTTTTCTTTTGTGTTCTCTATCACCAAAACAAATAAATTCATCATATATACAAACACATACATTAAAATGGACAATATAAAAACATTAGATATTAAGAGATAATAATAAATGCATTTATGTTGCCATTTTATTAGTCACTGAGTGTCCACAGCCAGGACTAAATTCTCAAGATGGTAATCCACAGTTCAGAACTTTTCTTCCTCTATTTCTATATATATCCAAACTTTATTCATTGTTCCCATTCTATACAAATTTACTGCCTACACAAACTGGGTAATTAATACCTGCTAAAGGACTAAAAGCTAAGTCTTATTTTTTTACACCTTAAAGGGGGCTTACAAATCCAAACCTTGATAAAGAGTTTGTTTTTTTTTTTCTGAAAAGTTTTAGAGCTTTGCCATTTTTCCAAGATCCACTCAATTCATCAATATTCAAATCTAAATTTCGGTGGCCTGGAGCAATTCTTAATCACCTCATCTTACAGTTTGGTCTGAAACATGCTAGATGCTAAACAGAGATTCCAGAAAGGAGTCAAATCCAGAAGGAACAAAAAACGCTAGAATTTGGAACTAATCAACTCGTCTTTTGGAAACTAAAAAGCACAAATGTATTAAATTGGTTGCTAATGATAAAAATACAATTGCGAGTTGCCTAGGCTAATAGGGTATTTATTGGCATACAGGATTCAAGTAAGGGTTGAACACCGTCATTGCAGCTTGATTGATGAACTGTTGGAAGCATCACCATTGTTCTGTTTTTGCTCCTCTCCCAATTGTTAGCTTTGTTTTTCATTATGCACCAGTTTACTCTATGTGATAGGAAACATTACAGCTATAGGTATTCATTTTTTTTCTGTGCAATTGTTTTTCCAATATCATTGAGATATAATTGATATATGACATTGTATAAATTTACAATCTCTTTATGAAGGTGTTGTCTGTCAAACATGAAGTGAAGGATGTCATACCATGCTGTCACTTAATTTTGATAGAAAAATATGTGCAAAAATGACTTCTTTTTATCCTAGGATTTATTGCAGAATTGTTAGTATACTCAAAATATTAAATACACCAAATGTAAAAAAATAACAAAAGAGTACAAAAAGTTTCTCCCTTCCAAATTTCCCCTATTGAACTGTCATGGTGCTCCAAATTTCAACTATTAGTTTGATTTGAATCATGTATTTATTGCAAAATGATTATCACAATAAAATTAATTAACATCTCCATCACTTCACATAATTATCATCTTTTTATGGTGAGAACATTTAAAATTTACTTTCTTAGCACCTTTCAAGTATATTATACAGTGTTCTTAACTATAGTCACCATTCTGTACATTAGATCCCCAGAAGTTTTTCATCTTACAAATGAAAGTTTGTAAACTTTGATCAGCATTGCATTTCCCCCAACCCCAATCCTGGAAGTCACCATTCTATTCTCAGTTTCCATAAGTTTGGCTTTTTTAGATTTCAAACTTAAGTTAGATAATACAGAATTTGTCTTTCACTGTCTAGCTTATGCAAGGTCTATCTGTATTGTTGCAAACAGGGCGACTTCCTTTTCATGGCTGAATTATATTTTAAACACAGAGATATCTCTTTTTTAAAATGATTTGATTTATTTATTTATTTATTTATTTATTTATTTATTTATTTGAGAAAAGAGAGAGAGCATGAGCAGGCAGAAGGGCAGAGGGAGCAGCAAACTTACTGAGGAGTAAGAATCTTTACCTGAGACTGGATCCCAAGACCCTGGGATTATGTCCTGAGCCAAAGGCAGACACTTAACCAACTGAGCCACCCAGGTGCCCCCAGATATCTCTTTAACATCATGATTTCATTTCCTATGGATATATACAGAAGTAGGACTTTTGGAGCATATGTAATTCTATTTTTAATTTTTTGAGAAGTTTCCAAGCTGTTTTCCATAATGGCTATCCCAATTTACATTCCTACAAACATTGCACAAGGTTTCCGTTTTCTCTATATTTTTGCTAACACTTGTTATTACTTTTTTTTTTTTTTTGATAATAGTCTTTCTAACAGGTGTGAAGGGGTATATCACTGCAGTTTTGATTTATATTTTCCTGATGATTAGTAATGTCAAACATCTTTCCAACATCTGTTGGACATTTGGAAGTCTTCTTTGGAAAACTGTCTATTCAATTCCTGTGTCCATTTTTAAATAGAATTGTTATTTTGCTATTGAGTTGTATAAATTCCTTATATGTTTTGGATATTAATTCCCTATTAGATATGATTTGCAAATATTTCCTCCCATTTCATAGGTTGCCTTTTCAGTTTGTTGATTCTTTATGTTTTTGTGCAGAAGCTTTTCAGTTTGATATAGCTTCACTTGTTTTTGCTTTTGTTGCATGTGCTTTTGATGACACATCCAAGAAACTGTTGTCAAAATGAGTGTCAAGGAGATTTTACTGCTTTTTTATAGTTTTATGGTGTCAGCCTTTACATTTAAATCCATATAAAATTAATTTTTGTGTATGGTGTAATTTAAAGGTCTAATTTCATTTTTAATTTTCTTAAATATTTATTGCTGTAAATTTCCCTTTTAGAACTACTTTTCTTGCATTTGATAAGTCTTTGGATGACGCATTCCCATTTTAGTTTCTTTCAAACATTTTTTTAAATTTCTCTTATGACTTTGACTTGTTTTCAGGAGTATGTGAATTTCTACAGATTTGTGATTTTTCACATTGTTTCCTGTTATACATAGTTTTATTCCCTTGTGGTTAGAATGATTCTTGCTATGATTTCAATCTTCTTACATATGCTCAGACATTTTGTATCCTGGAGAATGTTCCATGTGTATTTGAGAAAAAAGTTTATTCTGCTACTGCTGGAAGGAATGTTCTGTATAGGTCTATTCCAACATTTCTTTTTTGATTTTGTCTGGGTGATCTATCCAACTTTGAAAGTGGGGTTTTGAAGTTCCCTACTATAATTGTATTATGTATTTCTCCCTTCACAGCTATTAGTATTTGTTTAATATATTTAGGTGCTCTAATGTTGATTGCTTATATATTTATAGTTATATTCTCTTCATGGATTGATCTCTTTATCATTAGCCTTTTCCCATATTAGGGTTTTTAAATTAAAATATATTTTTTTCTGACATAAGTGAAGATACCCATGCTCTTTTGGTTTTTTGTTTGCATGAATTTTTTCCCCATCTTTTCATGTTGAATCTATGTGTGTCTTTAAAGGTGGAATGTGTCTCTTGTAGATGTCATATAGTCTTGCTTTTTATCTATTCAGCCATTTTGAATATAGAATTGAATCTATTTGCATTTAAAGTAACTGTCAATAAGTAAGAACTTATTAATGCTATCTCATTCTTTGTATTGTGGTTCTTTATAGTCCCGTGTTTTTTTCCCTCTCTCTCTTCCTTTGTGAATTGATGATTTTCCAAAAGAGTATGCCTTGCTTCCCTTCTCTTCAACTTTTGTGTAGGTTTTTATATTGTTGTTGCCAAGTGGTTTACATAAAACCTTTTATAACAATTTATTTGAGGCTGATAACAATTTAACTTTGCTCTCATACAAACACTCTATACTCTTATTTAACCCCCCCCCCCCCACATTTTTGTTTTTGATGTCACAACTTGCCTCTTTTTAAATTTATATTGTGTATCCATAAAAAATTATTATAGTTGTGGCCATTTTTAATATTTATATCTTTTAACCTTTATATTATAATAGAATAAAATAGTTAATTCACCAAAATATAACATTATTAGAGTATTTTTCAGGACTATATACTTACCTTTAACAGGTTGGTTAAATAACTGTTCTATTTCATAAATTCCAATATAAGTGAAATCATATGGTATTTGTCTTTCTCTGGCTGACTTATTTTGCTTAGCATAATACTCTTTAATTCAATCCATGTCATTGCAAATGGCAAGATTTCTGGGGTTTTTTTGATGGCTGAGTAATATTTTCATGTTTTCTTGCTAATTCTTAGTATATTTTCATTGAAATGTGAAAAAATCCAGCATTTCTTGTAAGCAGATCTAGAGGTGATGAATGTTCTCAACTTTTAATTGTATGGGAAAGTCTTTATATCTTCCTCATTTCTGACAGGCAACTTTACAAGATAAAATATTCTTGATTGGCAGGTTTTTTTTTTCCTTTAAGTTCCTTGAAAATAGCATCCCATTTTCTCCTGGTCTGTAAGATTTCTGAAGAAAATACAATGATAGCCTTATGTGCTTTTCCTTGTGTGTGAAGATTTATTTTTCTACTTTTAAAATTCTCTCTTTGTCTTGGAGGGACCTGAATGACTCATTTGGAGGAGAATTTGACTCTTGATCTCAGGGTTGTGAGTTCAAGCCCCATGTTGGATGTAGTAATTACTTAAAATCTTTAAATTTATTTGTCTTTGATGTTAGACAATTTTCTTATAAGGTGTCTTGGATAAGATTGTTTGGGATTGATATTTAGGGGGTTCCAATGATCTTCATGAACTTGGCTGTCCAAATCTCTCCTCAGATTTGGAAAATTCTCAGCCATTTTCTTTAAATAAGTATTCTACCTCTTTCTCTCACTCTTCTCCTTATGTGACTCCAGTAATGCATAGATTGTTTCTTTTACTGGTATCTGATAGTTTACATAGGGTTTCTTCCCTCTTTTTTTTTTCTTTTCTTTACTTTTGGATACTTTCAAAAAATCTGTCTTCTGCTCATAGATTGTGTCTTCTGCTGGACCCAGTCTGATTTTGATGCTCTTAATTACATTTTTGTTGTTTCTTATATTATATTCTTCAGCTCCAAAATTTCTGGGTTATTTTGATTTCTATTTCTTTAACTTTTTATTTTGTTCATGTATTGTCCTGATTTTATTGATTTGTCTTTGTGTTTTCTTGTAGTTCAGTATGTTTCCTTAAGATAAATACTTTGACTTCTTTATCAAGCAAATTGCAGATGTCCATTTCTTTGTTTTGATTACTAGAAAATTGTGTTCATCTTATAGTTTTCTTGTTTGAATTCTTGTATTGCTGTATTTACACTTGAAGAAGCACTCACCTCCCTTACTATTTACTGACTGGCTTTTGGAGTGAAATATATTCCATGAGCCCTGTTTCAAATTCTAATGCTTTTCTCAACTTTTTTCTATGGAAACTCCTGCTTCATACTTCTTTATTCCCCTTGTGTCAGAATTCTTAAGCTTGTTTGCTTTCTCTCAATCCTGCAAAAGAAAGCCAGTTACCGACAACACCCCTTTTGCTTTCTCTAAGATGGTGTTGAATACTAAAGTTTGTGTAAATTCTCCCAGGCCACATACTTAAGCATGCTTTTTACATATGCTCATTAACCATCTTGAAATGATCACTCTCACTGCCATTGACCATTGTGCAAAGGGATCCAACTATGGGGTGGGAGATGTGGGTGGGTGAGGTACATGGAGCATTGAGTATATCCATGGATCAGTTGTGGAATTTTGCAGGCAATGCATACCCAGTGGATTTTGGTCAGACTTTCTGATGGAATCTGCAAAGCAGTTTGTAAGATCTGTGTCTCTTTGATGACATCTAAGAGGCTTGTCTGCTATTCTCTGACCTGCTTTCTGCTCTCTAGTCATGCAGTACATTTCAGTATTCTGGATGGGGCAAGAAAGAAGCAAGTCTATTTGCAGAATTTCACAGCTCAGGATTTTAGGTGCTCATTTATACATATTCACTCTAGCCCACAGAAGAAATCACAGGTCCAGTAGGTCTCTCTGGCTCTAAGCTGTGCTGCCTTGGAGGAGGGGTGATGTGGGTAAAGTGAAATTGTTTCTCATTCATTCTTCATTGTGTCTTATCTCAGTTTTTTTTTTCTTCGATAGTGTGCTGATACTTGTCTGCTGGATCCCTGAACTTCCAACAAAGACTGCCGTTCATGGGTGACTGTCTAAATCAATGTGTTTTTTTTTGGGGGGGGGGAGAAGATGGTACAAAACTTATTCTGCCATATTATGACATAACTCTTGACCTTCTTTCCTTAGTACTCCTTTTATAGGGGTTTCTATCTGCAAGGTTAACCTTGTCTCCACTTATATTTTAACCTTCTCTTATAAATATGATAATTGCATATGCATGGAAACTTCTCTTTTTCATTATTGTATGTTTTTATAAACTTGGCCTATTAATACATTTTATTTAATCACAAATATTGACAGACACTACTAACTGGTTTGAGGATTCTAGTAAGACTTTCTCTCACTTCAGTTCCTCAAAGTTAAAAATAGGACTACCCTACAACTCAGCAATTGCAATCTTAGGTATTTACCCAAATGATACAAAAATACTGATTTGAAGAGGCATATGCACCCTGATGTTGATAGCAGCATTATCAACAATAGCCAAATTATGGAAAGAGCCTAAATGCCCATCAACTGATAAATGGATAAAGAAGATGTGGTATATATTATACATATAAAATATTATTCAACTTTTAAAAATAATGAAATCATGCCATTTGCAATGACATAGATAGAGCTAGATTGTATTATGCTAAGTGAAATAAGTTAGTCAAAGAAAGACAAATACCATATGATTTCACTCACATTCAGAATTTAAGAAAGAAAATAGATGAACATAGGGAAAGAGAGGCCAGGGGATCCCTGGTGGATCACCAGGTTAGCACCTGCCTTCGGCCCAGAGTGTGATCCTGGAGTCCTGGGATCAAGTCCCACATCAGGCTTCCCTGCATGGAGCCTGCTTCTCCTTCTGCCTGTTTCTGCCTCTCTCATAAATAAATAAATAAAATCTTTTTAAAAAAATAGTGGGAGGCAAACCATAAGAAAGGATTAACTACAGAGAACAAACGGAGACTTGGTGGAAGGCATGTGGGTGGGGGATGAGCTAAATAGGTGATGTGTATCAAGGAGCTAAATAGGTGATGTGTATCAATATACTTACTAGACTTGTGTTGAGCCCTGGTTGTTACATGTAAGTGATTAATCACTATATTCTACTCTTGAAAACAATATTAAACTATATGTTAACTTACTAGAATTTAAATAAAATTTTGAGAAAAACACTATCTCCCACTTCTTTAACTCTAATATACCCATTGTTTTTATTTTTCAAATAATAGTTTATTAAACTAAAACTTTTCTAGTTTTATTGAGAAATAATTGGCATACATTACTGTATATTTATAGCATACAGCAAGATGGTTTGATTTACATATATTGTGAAATGATTACCACAAGTTTCATCCAGTATCTGTCTTCTTATATAGATACAACTAAGAAAGGGGAAAAAAGGGGGAAAAAAACTTTTCTTCTGATGAGAACTCTTAGGAATTATTTTCCTAAAAATTTTCCTATATACCATACAGCAGTGTTAGCTATAGTAATCATTTTGTATTTTACATCCTTAATACCTATAATAGGAAGAGTGTACCTTTTGGCCACCTTCTTCTGACTTCCCTACCCCCATCCTCCACTTCTAATAGTCACAAGTGTGATCTCTTTTACTAAGTGTTTTTTTCTTTTTAGATTCTATGTATAAGTCAGATCATACCATATTTGTCTTTTGCTGTCTGGCTTATTTTGCTTATAATACTTTCAAGGTCCATTTGTGTTTTTTTATAGCTGAATAATATTCCATATTATTGTGTGTGAGTGTGTGTGTGTGTGTGTGTGTGTCTCAAAACTTATTATTTATCCATTAATCCATCATTGGATAGTTAGGTTGTCTTCATAGCTAGGCTATTATAAATAATGCTGCTATGAACATGGGGGTTCAGCTATCTGCTTAAATTGGGGTTTCCTTTCAATTTGGATGTATTCCCAGAAGTGGAATTTCTGGACTGTATGGTGCCTCTATTTTCAATCTATTGAGGAACGTCCATACTATTTTCCATAGTGGCTATTACCAATTTGCAGTCCCACCGACAGTGCACAAGAGTTCCCTTTTCTCTACATCCATACCAGTATCTATTATGTCCTATCTTTTGATGATGGTCATTTTAACAGTCTTGAAGTGATATCTTACTGTGGTTTTAAAATTACATTTACCTAATGACTACTACATATACTTGTTGACATTTCATTTATCTTGGGAACAATGCCTATTAAGGTCTTTTGCCCATCTATTAACTGGGTTATGTGTTTTTTTGTTTTTTTTTTGCTCTTGAATTGTAGGAGTTATTTATATATTTAATACTTATTTTTGCTCTGTTATTTCATTATTTCCTTTCTTCTGCTAACTGTGGGCTTTGTTTTTTCCTCTTTTTCTAGTTCCATAAAGCATACAGTTAGACTATTTTTGGGACATTTCTTGTTAATATGGCTGTTAGTTATTATGAACATACCTCTTAGAATTGCTTATGTTATATCCCATACTTTGCTGTGTTTTCATTTTCATTTGTCTCAAGAAACTTTTTTATTTCCACTTTAACTTATTCTTTGATCCACTCATTTTTCAAGAGAATGTTGTTTAATTTCCTTGTGCTTATGAATTTTCCAGTTTTCCCCTTGTTATTAATTTCTAGTTTCATATCATTGTGGTCAGAGAAGATACTTTGTTTGATTTCAACCTCCTTAAATCTGCTAAGATTTGATTTGTAGCCTAACGTACGATGTATCTTAGAAAATGTCCCATGTGGACTTGAGAAGAATGTGTATTCTGCTCTGTATATGTCTGTTAGGTCAATTTTGTCTATGATGTTCAAATCCACTCTTTTCCTTATTGATTCTCTGTCTGGATGATGGATCCATTTTCAAGAGTTGAGTAATAGAGTCCCCAACTGTTGTTGTATTGCTACTTATTTCATCCTATATTTCGGGTATTTTTTGCTGTATATATTTTGGTGCTTCAATTTGGGTGCATACATATTTTTTATTTTTTTATTTTTTTATTTTCTTATTTTTTTTAAGATTTTATTTATTTATTCATAGAGACGCAGAGAGAGACAGAGAGAGAGAGAGAGAGAGAGAGAGAGAGAGGCAGAGACACAGGCAGAGAGAGAAGCAGGCCACGCAGAGAGCCTGACATGGGACTCGATCCAGGATCTCCAGGATCACGCCCTGGGCTGCAGGTGGCACTAAATTGCTGCATCACCGGGCCTGCCATGGGTGCATAAATATTTATAATTGTTCAATATTCTTGGTGCATTAACCCCCTTATCATTATATAATGACCTCTTTGTCTCTTCTTACAATTTTTAGTTTGAAGCTCATTTTATCTGATATACCTATAGCAATACTGATTGGTTTGTTTGTTTTGATTACCATTTGTATGAAATATCTTTTCTATCCCTTCATGCTCAATGCATATGTGTTTTCTTTTAAATTTTTTTAAATTTGCCAACATATGGCATAACACCCAGTGCTCATCCTGCCAAATGCCCTCCTCAGTGCCCATCACCTGGTCACCTCAACCGCTCACCCACCTCCCTTTCTACTACCCTTGTTCGTTTCCCAGAGTTAGGTGCCTCATGTTTTGTCACCCTCACTGATATTTTCACTCATTTTCTCTCCTTTCCCTTTACTCCCTTTCACTAATTTTTATATACTGCAAATTAATGAGACCATATAATGTTTCTCCTTTTCCGATTGACTTATTTCACTCAGCATAATACACTTCAGTTCCATTAAAGTTGAAACAAATGGTGGGTATTTGTCATTTCTAATGGCTGAGTAATATTCCATTGTATACATAAACCACATCTTTTTCCATTCATCTTTCGATGGACACCAAGGCTCCTTCCACAGTGTGTCTACTGTGGACATTCCTGCGAAAAATATTGGGGTGCCCGTGTTCTGGCATTTCACTGCATCTGTAACTTTGGGGTAAATCCCCAGCAGTGCAATTGCTGGGTCATAGGGCAGTTCTATTTTTAACTCTTTGAGGAACCTCCACAGTTTTCCAGAGTGGCTGCACCAGTTCACATTCCCACCAACAGTGCAAGAGAGTTCCCCTTCCTCTACATCCTCTCCAACATTTGTTGTTTCCTGTCTTGTTAACATTCACCATTCTCACTGGTGTGAGGTGGTATCTCCTTGTGGTTTTGATTTGTATTTCCCTGATGGCCAGTGATGTGGAGCGTTTTCTCATATGCTTGTTGGCCATGTCTATGTCTTCCTCTGAGAAATTTCTGTTCATGTCTTCTTTCCATTTCTTGATTGGATTTTTTCTTTCTTGGGTGTTGAGTTTAATAAGTTTTTTATAGATCTTGGATACTAGCCCTTTATCTGATAGGTCGTTTGCAAATATCTTCCTCCATTCTGTAGGTTGTCTTTTAGTTTTGTTGACTGTATCCTTTGCTGTGCAAAAGCTTCTTATCTTGATGAAGTCCCAATAGTTCATTTTGCTTTTGTTTCCCTTGCCTTCATAGATTTATCTTGCAAGAAGTATCTGTGGCCAAGTTCAAAAAGGGTGTTGTCTGTGTTCTCCTCTAGGATTTTGATGGAATCTTGTCTCACATTTAGATCTTTCATCCATTTTGAGTTTATCTTTGTGTATGGTGTAAGAGAATGGTCTAATTTCATTCTTCTGCATGTGGATGTCCAGTTTTCCCAGCACCATTTATTTATTTATTTATTTTTTTCCCCAGCACCATTTATTGAAGAGACTGTCTTTTTTCCAGTGGATAGTCTTTCCTGCTTTGTCAATTATAAGTTGACCATAAAGTAAAGGGTCCACTTCTGGATTCTCTATTATGTTCCATCGATCTATGTGCCTGTTTTGGTGCAGTACCAAACTGTCTTGATGACCACAGCTTTGTAGTACAACCTGAAATCTGGCATTGTGATGCCCCCAGCTATGGTTATCTTCTTTAATATTCCCCTGGCTTTTCGGGGTCTTTCTGATTCCACACGAATCTTAAGATGATTTTTTCCAACTCTCTGAAGAAAGGCCATGGGATTTTGCTAAGGATTGCATTAAATATATAAATTGCCCTGGGTAACTTTGACATTTTCACAATATTAATTCTTCCAATCCATGAGCTTGGAATATTTTTCCATCTCTTTGTGTCTTCCTCAATTTCTTTCAGAAGTGTTCTGTAGTTGTTAGGGTATAGATCCTTTAGCCCTTTGGTTAGGTTTATTCCTAGTTATCTTATGCTTTTGGGTGCCATTGTAAATGGGTTTGACTCCTTAATTTCTCTTTCTTCAGTCTCATTGTTAGTGTAGAGAAATGCCACTGATTTCTGGGCACTGATTTTTTTATCCTGCCACACTGCCAAATTGCTGGATAAGTTCTAGAAATCTTGGGGTGGAGTCTTTTGGCTTTTCAATGGACAGTATCATGTCATCTGCGAAGAGGGAGAGTTTGACTTCTTCTTTGCCAATTTGAATGCCTTTTATTTCTTTTTGTTGTCTGATTGCTGAGGCTAGGACTTCTAATACAATGTTGAATAACAGTGGTGAGAGTGGACATCCCTGTCTTGTTCCTGATCTTAGGGGAAAGGCTCCCAGTGCTTCCCCATTGAGAATGATATTTGCTGTGGGCTTTTCGTACATGGCTTTAAGATGTTGAGGAATGTTCCCTCTATCCCTACACTCTGATGAGTTTTGATCAGGAATGGATGCTGTATTTTGTCAAATGCTTTCTCTGCATCTATTGAGAGGATCATATGGTTGTTGTTTTTTCTCTTGTTGATATGATCTATCACATTGATTGCTTTACGAGTGTTGAACCAGCCTTGCGTCCTGGGGAAACATTCCACTCGGTCATGGTGAATAATCTTCTTAATGTATTGTTGGATCCTATTGGCTAGTATCTTGTTGAGAGTTTTTGCATCGGTGTTCATCGGGGATATTGGTCTCTCATTCTCCTTTTTGCTGGGGTCTTTGTCTGGTTTCGGAATTGAGGTGATGCTGGCCTCATAGAATGACTTTGGAAGTACTCCATCTCTTTTATCTTTCCAAACAGCTTTAGTAGAATAGGTATGGTTTCTTCTTGAAACGTTTAATAGAATTCACCTGGGAAGCCATCTGGCCCTAGACTTTTGTGTCCTGGGAGGTTTTTGTTGAGTGCTTCAGTGTCCTCCCTGGTTATTGGCCTGCTCAGGTTTTCTATTTCTTCCTGTTTCAGTTTTGGTAGTTTGTGGTTTTCCAGAAATGTGTCCATTTCTTCAAGATTTCCTAATTTATTGGCATATATCTGCTCATAGTAAGTTTTAAAATTTTTTTGTATTTCCTTGGTATTGGTGGTGATCTCTCCTTTCTCATTCATGATTTTATTAATTTGAGTCTTTTCTCTCTTCTTTTTAATAAGGCTGGCTAATGGTTTATCTATCTTATTAATTCTTTCAAAGAACCAACTCCTGGTTTTGTTGATCTGTTCCACAGCTCTTCTGGTCTCTATATCATTGAGTTCTGCTTGAATCTTTATTAACTGTCTTCTTCTGGTGAGTGAAGGTTTCATTTGATGTTCCTTCTTCAACTCTTTTAGGTGCAAGTTCAGCTTTTGTATTTGAGTTCTTTCCAGTTTTTGGATGGATGCTTGTATTGCAATGTATTTCTCTCTCAAGGCTGCTTTTGCTGTATCCCAAAGATTTTGAACGGTTGTATCTTCATTCTCATTAATTTCCATGGATCTTTTTAATTCTTCTCTAATTTCCTGGTTGACCCTTTCATCTTTTAGCAGGATGGTCTTTAACCTCCACCTGTTTGAATTCCTTCCAAACTTCTTGTGGGTTAGTTCTCGTTTCAAAGCATTATAGTCTGAAAATATGCAGGAGACAATCCCAATCTTTTGGTATCGGTTAAGAAGTGATTTGTGACCCAGTATGTGGTCTATTCTGTAGAAAGTTCCATGTGTACTTGAGAAGAATGTGTATTCAGTTGCATTTGGATGTAAAGTTCTGTAAATATCTGTGAAATCCGTCTGGTCCTGTGTATCACTTAATGTTCTTGTTTCTTTTTATATGTTGTGTTTAGAATATCTATCAATTGTAGAAAGCACCGTATTTAAGTCTCCAAGTATAATTGTATTATTATCTAAGTATGTCTTGACTTTGGTTATTAATTGATTGATATTCTTGGCTGCTCCTGCATTTGGGGCATAAATATTCATGTTTGTTAGGTCCTCTTGTTGGATAGATCCTTTAAGTTTGATATAGTGTCCCTCTTTATCTCTTACTACAGTCTTCGGAATAAACTTTATCTGATATGAGGATGGCTACCCCTGCTTTCTTTTGAGGATCATTTGAATGGCAAATGGTTCTCCAACTTTTTATTTTCAGACTGTAGGTGTCCTTATGTCTAAAATGAGTCTCTTGTAGACAGCAAATAGATGGGTGTTGCTTTTTTATCCAGTCTCAAACCCTGTGTCTTTTGATGGGATCATTAAGCCCATTCATGTTCAGAGTTACTATTGAAAGTCATGAATTTATTGTCATTAGATACTTATTCAGTCCTTGTTTTTGTGGATTATGTCCTTGGACTTCCTCTTTTTTTTACAGAGTCCCCCTTATTATTTCTTGCACAGCTGGTTTGATGGTCACATATTCTTTCAGTTTCTGCCTATTTTGGAAGTTCTTTATCTCTCCTTTATTCTGAATGAGAACCTTGCTGGATAAAGTATTTTGGCTGCATATTTTTCTCATTTAGGACCCTGAATATATCCTGCCAGCCCTTTCTAGACTACCAGGTCTCTGTGGCGGGGTCTGCTGTTAACCTAATACTTCTCCCTATAAAGGATAGGGATCTCTTGTCTCTTTCTGCTTTAAGGATCTTCTCTTTATCTTTGGAATTTGCAAGTTTCACTATGAAATGTAGGGTGTTGAGTGGTTTTTATTGATTTTAGGGGTGGATCTCTCTATCTCCTGGATCTGAATGCCTGTTTCCCTTCCCAAGTTAGGGAAGTTCTCAGCTATTTGATTTGTTGAAATACACTTTCTGGTCCTTTGTCCTTTTTGGCGCCCTCTGGAACCCCAAATAAACATAGACTTTTCCTTCTGAGGCTGTCATTTATTTCCCTTAACCTTTCCTCATGATCTTTTAATTGTTTTTCTCTTTTTTTCTCAACTTCCTTCCTTGCCATCAACTTGTCTTCTATGTCACTCAGTCATTCTTCTACCTCATTAACCCTTGTCGTTAGGACCTCCAGTTTAGATTGCATCTCATTTAATTTATTTTTAATTTTGCCTGAGTAGATCTAAATTCTGCAGTCATGAAGTCTCTTGAATCCTTTATGCTTTTTTCTAGAGCCACCAGTAGCTGTATAATAGTGCTTGTCAATTGGCTTTCTGACATTTAATTGTAATCTAAATTCTGTAACTCTGTTGGAAAGAGTACTGTTTTTGATTCTTTCTTTTGTGGTCGGTGTTTCCTTCTTAGTCATTTTGCTCAATGCAGAGTGGCTAAAAACAAGTTGTACTGGAAAAAGGAGGGAAAGAGAGAAAAAAAGGGTGGGGGGGACAAACAGAAAACAAAAACAAGGAGGGGTATCCTCTGATTCTATATACTCTAAGTCCCTAGACTTCCCCTGGAACTTTCCAATACTACTCGGTCAAGAACTTGCTCTTCCCATGTCCTTCCAGCTGGTCTTCTGGGGGAGGGGCCTGCTGTGCTGATTGTCAGGTGTGTGCACCTTGGGGAGCCTCCCAGCCCCCTGCCATGTGTATGGCTCAATGGGAGCTGTTTATCCTGTGAGGCCCCTGCTCCCTGATGGCCCACTCAGTCCCAGGCCCAAGGTGACAGCAGAAGGAACAACAACAGTGGCAGCGGTCAGCTCTCCAGCTCTGGAGTCAGCTCCCGCAGTAACTACAGCAGTCTCCCAGTCCGCAGGGGCCTGGATGCTCCCGATGGGTGGTGCTGCTCTGCACAGCTCAGGGATGCCCGTCTCAGGAGTATCCTTGCTGCTCTGTGTCCTCCCTGCCTCCACCTGTCCTGGGGGGAGCACCAGATCCTGAGCTGTGGCCCCAGCGCCTTGGGCTCCAGGGCCTGCGCCCCTGGAATCGCGTTCCCAGGGCTGCGCAGCCCCCCTCCGCATGGAGCTGCCACCTGAGCCACCACCTGAGCTGCTCCTGGGGCCCTGCCTGCCGGGTGCTGCAGCCCCTCAGGGATCTCAGCCCATCATGTGTGGTGCGCTCTCCCCAGGGCACAGTTCCTCTGTTAGTGCCCCTGGGAGTCTGAGGGCATCACTGCCCCTCCGGTGATCCTGCTTGAGTTCCCTGCGAGTGCCTGTCCATCTGGGAAGATGGGTAAAGTTTCTGCTTCTCTGGGGCTGGGCTCTCTAGTCCTGGGGGCTCTAGCTATGTGACCTTAGCCCGGCTCCTTGCGGCATCCCTCACCCTTGGATGCTTTTTTATTTCTTTATTTTTTCGGTCATCCTACCTTGTTATAAGCCTGAACTCTTCTCTCTGTAGCCTTCCAGCTGTTCTTTCTTTAAATCTCAGGCCAAATTCGTAGGTTTTCAGGATGACTTGAAAGTTATCTAGGTAAGTTGGTGGAGACAGGTGACCTGGGGACCCTACTCTTTCACCATCTTGCCCTACCTCCCTCTATATGTGTTTTTAAGGCTAAAGTGAGTCTCCTATAGGCAGCATATTGTTCAATATTTTTCTTTTTTTTTAATCTATTCAACCATTCTGTCTTTTAATTGGAGAATTTAGTCTGTTTACATTTAAAGTACATATTTATACATAAGACCTTACTATTGCCCTTGTTCATTGCTTTTGTTGTTGTTGTTCTGTAGATACATGCTCCTTGTTTCTTTACCTTCTTTCTCTTTTTTGTTGTCACATCTTTTGGTATCCATATGCTTTGACTTCTTTATTGTGTTCTTTCGTGTAATTACAAGATTTTCCCGTTACTACCAAGAGGGTTACAAAAAAAATCTTAACCTAATAACACTCTTTTTTAGACTGATAACAAATTAACTTAAATAGAATTCATAAACCTTACACTTTTACTTCTCTGCCCCTTCACATTTTATGTTATTGCTGTTACAGTTCATATGTGTATATTTATTATATTGTGTAATATACATTATATATGTATATAATGATCCCCTTTGTCTCTTCTTACTATTTTTAGCTTGAAGCTCATTTTGTCTGATATAAATATAGTAATACTGCTTTTGTTTGTTTTGATTACCATTTGCTTGAAGTGTCTTATCCATCCCTTCATGCTCAATCTATATGTGTTTTTAAGGCTAAAGTGAGTCTCCTATTGGCAGCATATTGTACAATCTTTTTTTTTAATCCATTTAACCATTCTGTCTTTTAATTGGAGAATTTAGTCTGTTTCATAAATATATAACACATACATATATAATATGTATATATAATACAGATTGTTAGTTATGTTTATTTATATATCCACCAGCACCAGTGAGATTATACTATGTCTTTATGTTTTTATGGTGTTACTCAGTGTTATGTTACATTTAGCATTTCTTGTAAGACAGGTCTGGAGGCAAAGTATGCCCTCAGCGTTTGTTTGTTTAAAAAAAGTATCTCAATTTCATTTCTGAAGGACAGCTTTGCTGGGTATAGAATTTTGGATTGACAGTAATTTTCTTTCAATATTTTGTATATATCATCTCACTCTCTCCTGGGCTGACAAGTTTCTGTTAAGGGCAGCCTGTCTGAGTGGCTCAGTGGTTTAGCACTGCCTTCCACCCAGGGCGTGATCCCAGAGTCCCAGGATTGAGTCCACATCAGGTTCCCTGCATGGAGCCTGCTTCTCCCTCTGCCTGTGTCTATGTCTCTCTCTCTCTCTCTCTCTCTCTTTCTCTGTGTATTTCATGAATAAATAAATAAAACCTTTAAAAAAATTCTGTTAAGAAATCTACCTCTAGTCTTATGGGAATTCCCTCATATATAACACGTCTCTTCTTTCTTGCTGCTCTTAAAATTCTATGTCTTTGACTTCTGAAATTTTAATTATAATGTGTTTTGATGTGGTCCTATTCAAGTTCAACCTATTTGAGATCCTTTGGACCTCATAGATCTTTATGTCAATTTCTCTCCATGGCAGTTTTCAGCCATTATTGCTTTAAATACACATTCTATCCTATCCTTTTCCCTTTATCTTTGCCTTCTGGAATTCCAATATTGCAAATATTTTTTCTTTTCATTATGTCCTATCATTCCCATAGTCTTTAGTCTTTCTTCACTCTTTTTCATTCCTTTTTATTTTTACTTCTCTGAGTAATTTCCAATGTCCTTTTCTCAAGGTTGACAATTCTTTTGGATGGTCGAGTCTTCTTTTAAAGCTCTCTATTGACTTCTTCAGTTCAGTTATTGTATTTTTCAAATCTGAGATTTGTTGTTTTTGATATTTGATCATTCCTTGCCAAACTTCTTGTTTTGTACATGCATTGTTTTTCTAATTTTGTTTAGTTATCTGTGTTTTCTTATAATTCACTAATTTCCTCAAGAGAATTGTTCTGAACTCTTCATCTACCAGTTCATAGGTCTCCATTTCTTTAGGTTCAGTTATTGGAGCTTTATTAGTTTTTGTTGGTGGTGTCACATTTACTTGATTTTTTGGTAATCTTTGATTCCTTAGGTTGGTATTTATGCATTTGAGTAATTTGACTCCTCTTTCAGAACTTACAGATTTGCTTTGACAGATATAGTTCTTCCCCAGTCAGCTCAGTTTGGGTTTCTAGGTGTGTTTGCTGGTAATGTCCTTAGGCAGGTAGAATCTACTTTTATGGTCTATTTTAGGGCATGGCATTTGTTCAAGTTCTAAGGATGAGGATGAAGGTTTTGACTGGCTGAGAATAGTTGGATAGAACTACAGGTTTTGTTTCCTACCCAAATGAGGCTGTAGGATAAGCTCTGCCTTTGCCTGTAGTTGCTGATCAGGTTTACTAGATGGTTGGGACTAGGTACTATATTTAGTAGTAGATGAGGTGATGAATTAGCTTCCCTGGCCTGGCAGAACACCAGGGCAGGACCTAAAGACTTTTTTGTTAATTCTTTGGGGAGCTGAAACAGGTCAGAGTATACACAAAATTCCCTGGTCAGGTGAGGCTACTGGTTTTGCTTAGCATAAAGAGGAAGACATGGATTGTGGTCTCTGTTCAAGTGCTACTATACACAGAGCTATTTAAATGGGCTACGCAGTTTTTCATGTGCTTTGGTTAAGTTCCCTGGTCAGACAGGCTAAAGGCTGTATTCAGCAATAAGTAAGGCTATAAATTAGATCCTCCAACCAAGTACAGCAGGAGAAATATCTCTAAAGCCAGTATAGCTCTTAAAAAAATCTAGGAAAGCTCTTTGTTGCCTTAACTAAAACTGACCTGTACCCCAAGTTCCCTGTCAAGCAGGGCCACTGACTTTACTCTGCAAACTATCATCAGTCTTGGCTGTGAATTAATCCACCTGCCTGTGTATAGCATGGGAAACCTCCATGCCCAGTATTGGTTTTGCTCTAGGGGTGATCAGCTCTGCTCACCTACCTTTTGGCTGGAGTGCCACAGCTTCCAGTTGTCACCAGATCTTCTGGTCAGATGGAGCCAAAAGACACTTTCTACAGCAAGAAAGGCTATGTTTTAGCACTCCTGCCTGGGTGGAAGAGGGTAAGGCTGGGCCATTCCAGGCTACTTTCAATTTTTCAAAAACACTCTCTGGTTGGGAAGGGCTGGGAGCTACCCTCAGTCTTGGTTATTAATTGATTCTCTTGCCTTCACATAGCATAGGAACCCAGTTCTATCATTGCTCTGGGGGTGATTATTTCTGCCTCCTTGTCTCTTGTTTTGAGGTCCACTGAGCTGCACTACTTCCAGGAGTTGTCACCAGAACAGATGGAAGAAGAGATGTATTCCACAGTGTGTGAGACTGTTTTTTAGCTCCTTGCCTCATCATGGGAAAACCAGGCTCTAGGACTGCAAAACTACTTAATCAAAGATATAAATTAGGCAGATCTTAAGTAGCACTACTTAATAACTGATATTTCAAAAATAATTGGTGGATGTGAAATTAGATTATGAATACATTAGAAGAAAGTGCTCCCTTTTTTGTTAGTTTAGTTATAGTTAGCTCTTTTGTATTTCCATAACACTTACTATACAGCTAAGCATATAGTTACAACTCAATCATTGTTGGTTCATTACACAACTGGGAATTAAGATCAATACAATAATGAAGGATGTAGGAATTAAATGTGTATGTCTCCTTGAGAGAGACCAGTTTATTTTCTAAGACAAAAAATATGTTGCTAAAGTATTGAGTCTTCAAACATGGAAGTGTAAACAGGAAAATAAAATAATAAAAAAACTACTAGTAAACCTTCTTTATTGAAGGCTTTAGTTATTTATATGTAGTAGTTTTTCTTGCCAATATTAAAAAATGTTAGAGATTCTAAGCTAGAACTACACATATGAAGGTACAAAGCAACACTGTGTTCAAATGTAACTCTCCTAGCTATCAGATTATGAGTTAGGGCATTATCTTAAGTTTCCTGAGCCTCAATTTTCTCATTTATAAAAAATGAAATTCTATCTACACCTAGACTAAATGAAATGAGGAATGCCCCATTAAGGCCAATAACAAAATCTTTTCAGTAGTTTTGTGATGTAGGTGTTGCTAATTTACCACTGAAGATAAAGGAAATGATTATTCATTTCATAAAATAATAATTAACTTTAAATATAGATTTTCTATAATATTCCTTTAAGTGCTTTTTAAATCAGTGTGCTTTACTATTCTCATATATGTAAACATTTTAGGAATATGGTTATATGTATTTTGAATTATTCATCTATGGAATTTTAAACACAAATCTATAGATTTTATGAAAAGAAGCAATATCTAATTCAGAGTAACATTCCTCTATCAGTTATATGAACATAGTCTTTTTTAAAAAAGATTTTATTTATTTATTAGAGACAGAGACAGAGAGAGAGGCAGAGACACAGGCAGAGGGAGAAGCAGGCTCCATGCAGGGAGCCTGATGTGGGACTCGATCCCAGGTCTCCAGGATCACACCCTGGGTTAAAGGCAGCACTAAACCGCTAAGCCACCGGGGCTGCCCTGAACATAGTCTTTTTTTTTTTTTCGTGAACATAGTCTTAATGTGTGCATATATATAAATACATATCTCTTAGGTATAAAATAAATGTTAATCTATGCAAAACATTTTGTAAATTAAATGTAATAGTGTAACTCTGAGATAATCCAAAGGAAATAAATCTAACCAACACATGAACTTTTTTTCGGGGGCAGAGAATCCATCTCAGTTTCAATTTAATTAGAGGGTATAGAAAATGTCCCCAAAATTTCATGGGGAAATCATCTTGCCTCAAGTTCTAAAAAGTACTAATTTCAGAAACCATTATGGGTAAAGTTTCACAGACTCCAAATTTGGAGAGTCAGAAGTAATTACTGAAATGTTAATGTGTCAGAGAGAAGTGATTTAGGTTTTGAATTTGGTCTAGTTATACACTTTTGAACTTTCCCCTCCTGCACAAAAAGAAATCACTGTGTAACACTGATTTAAAAATATACTTGAATGTAGTCTATATAGTAAATTCAATTCAATTCAATTTAATGAAGATATACTATGCCAAAATAGCATGTATTAAAAATAAGTTGCAAAATGAATTCTTATCCTCTAGAAACCTATAATTATATGATTAATTATAATACAAAGAAAATAATTTAAGTATAATAGGAGAAATAGAAACTCTGTTGTAGTGTCCCTGTGATAGTTTAAAGGAGAAGCAAGAGCAAGAGCAAAAAAAAAAATTACTAAAGATTAGGAAGGACTTCATGAAAATGGTGATAGAGAAAGAACAATAAACAGTAAACTTTTTAGCTATCTTAGATGTTTTCAAGTGTAGGATAGACCGGAGCTGTTCAAACTATTCTATAGAAACCTAGATTTGATTCAAATTAGAATTTTATCATTTAAAAGGAGATGTTTACTATAAAAATGAAATACAAACTCAAGTGTATTATATACCTTCATTTAGAATTCTGGAGACCACCAAATTATTATTATGTATTATCAGATGAAAATTTTTTCATACATGAGAATAAAATCTATTTATTTATCTATTGTAGTATTTCTATGGAATCATTTGAATTTCTTATGAACATAGCATTAATTTAAAGTATCATAGTCCAATTTATTTTTATTCAAAATTATAAAACTTCTGCTTCTGACTAAGATTGTATAATAGGTGTCAGATTTACCCTTTCACTAGACAGAACTAAGTTCCAGGCAAAATGTAAAAATAAAACAAAACACGGTTTTCAACACATTGCAAATCAGGCAGTAAAGAAGTTATCCCTGAGATTTGGGAAACAAGTGAGTTGATACCTACATTTTTCCTAGACCTATGCCTGGAAAGAATATCCAGGACATGTCACAGAAAAGGAGAAAGCAAGGAGAGCTCAGTTGTCTCCTTACTTTAGAAGGCAGAGCTGGAAGTTAGAGAGAAAAATTTGGAAATGTAAAGTTCCCCTTGAGTCTTAAGTTGAGCACTCAAGAGTGCATGCATGTGAGGAAGCACAAGGCCGGGGTGGTTGGGGGGGGGGAGCAGGATTGGAAAGAATAACCCATGGAAGTTGCACAAGGCTAGGAAGTTTTCGTTCCCTTCAGCCAGAATGAAGAACCTTATAATCCATGCAGCATATACTATAGTACCAAAGGTTTTGCCTCAGTAATGGGTTAAAAATAAGTAAACAATGGTACTCTGGTCCTGTATAACAAAACCTAAAAGCAACCCTCAAAATGATCATACTCTTTCACCACATCCTAGAATATATAGCTCAAGAATATTTATAGGAAAATAATGTAAAGCATCTAACAATGTAAATTATATCTGACATTCAATAAAAAATCAGACATGTAAAGAAGCAGGAAACAAAAAAAAAAAAAAAAAGAAGCAGGAAACACAACCATTAATGAGGGGGAAAAATCAATCAATCAAATAAAACTGACCCAGAGGTAACATGGAAGGGAGAATTAGTAGACAAAGCCATTAATACTGTTACATTAAATATATTCTATAAAATACAAAAAGACTTTCTGTGTGAAAGATTAAAATTTGATTTTTCTGCCACTTTCAATCTAGCTTGTGAAATATCTAAATTCTTATCTTCATAGGTTCCCACTGATCTCATTTTTTTCTCTTACAAATATTATTTTAAGTATTTAATATCACTTTGGAAGGAAGGAAAAGAAAAAAACATTCTTAGCCCAATGACTTGAATAAGAAGCCATGCATTATATTTAGTTATATTATTTTCCCCGGATATTATCTCTAATTAGATTAATCCCTAATGTTATAACTCTAAAACTCATAGGAGTAATAAGCAAGTTTCTCATAATATTTGTATATAAAATTTTAAATTTTATTTATGAAAATCTATGACTTCTTCAGAATAACACAGAAATCATTGAGAAATTCCTTAGGAACTGTCTTTATTAGCCTTTGATACTTGAAATACAGAAACACATTAAATAAAGGTATATATACATATATAAGAGTGAAAAAATAAAATTTATAAAATCAATTTTTTAAAGATTTTATTTATTCATGAAAGACACACAGAGAGAGGTAGAGACATAGGCAGAGGGGGAAGCAGGCTCCTCACAGGAAACCCAATTGGGACTGGATTCCTGACCCGGGATCACACCCTAAGCCAAAGGCAGACGCTGAACCACTGAGCCACCCAGGCGTCCCTATAAAATAAGTTTTTAAATAGTTCTAGAATGATTCAACTTTTCTTTTTTAAAAATTATTTATTTATTTGAGAGAGTGTGAGTGAGAGAGACAGAGAGAGCACAAGCAGGGGAGGGAGAGAGAGAGAGAGAAGCAGGTTCTCTGCTGAGCAAAGAGCCTGAAATGGGGCTTGATCCCAGGACCCTGGGATCATGACATGAGCTGAAGGCAGACGCTTAGTCAACTGAGCCATACAGGTGTCCTGATTCAACCCTTCTAAATCTTATGTCAATTTAGGTATCGCCCATTTCATCTAAACTTTCAAATGTGTTGGCACCAAGTTTTTTTATAATATCCTTTTATAATTAAAAAAAAAAAAACACCTGTAACTTTTGTGCTTTCTGTTCTCTATTCTCTCTTTCTCTCATAACTCAGCCTCTGCCTCCCTCTCTCCCTCAGATAGAGGTGACAGAGAAAGAACCATAAACCTAGTAAGTTTTTTAGCTATATTAGATGTTTTCAATTGTAGGATTTACACTAGAAATCAAAACCAGAAAAATAGCTGGTTATTGGAGATTAACAACGCACTGGAGAGTAAATAACACAAGGATAATAAGGAAATCTCAGGAGAAATTTTAAAATATTATGAAGTAAATGAAAAAGAAAAAAAACAACTAAGTGAAATTCATGAAATTCAGAGAAAGCAGTTCTTAGAAGGAAATTTATAGCATTAGAATGTATATATTAGAAAAGAAGAAAGATTTAAAATAAGTCACTTAAGCTTCCATCTTAGGAAACTAGATAAAGAAGAGCAAATTAAATCCAAAGTGAGAAGAAGAAAAACAATAATAAAAATTAGAACAGAAATAAATTAAATTTAAAACATATAATCAATAAAAAAATCAATAAAACCTGAAGTTTGTTCTCTGAAAAAAATCAATAAAATTGTTAAGCCTCTAGCCAGGCTAACTAATAAAAAGAGACACACATTATTAATATTAGAAATGTAAAGAACCATTATTACAGATTGCATGTGTATTTAAAATATAATAAAAAATATTATGATTAACTCTATTTCTACAAATTTGAAAATGTAAATGAAATGGACCAATTCTTTAAAAGATACATTTGCCAAAACTCACAGAGGAAAATATAAACAATATGAAAAGGTTTATATATATTAAAGAAATTGAATCAGTAATTAATAACCATCCCAAACAGAAAACACCAGGCCCAACAGTGTTCAGTGATGAAATTTACTAAACACTTAAAAAATTACAGTAAGTCTCTACAGTCTCTCCCAAAATGTAGAAGGAGAAGGAGTACTTCCTAATTCATTTTATAAATCCAGCATTACCCTAATACCAAATCACAGAAAACATTACAAGAAAATGAGAGAGCCATATCTTTCTTGAACACAGACACAAAATCCTCAACAAATATTCACATATGAAATCCAACATTGAATAAAATATTTGTAAACTACAATCAAATGATATTCTCCAGGTATCAATATATTCAAGATATATGTGATGAAAATTATAGAACTGTTATGAAAGATACAAATAAAACTAAATACATGGGGAGATAATCCTTGTTCATGGGTATGAAGCTTCTATATTGTCACGATGTTGGTTTTTCCCAAATTTATCTATAGATTCAATGCAATCATCAATAAAATCCCAGCAAATTATTATGTGGATATTAACACTGTGATTCTAAAGTTATCTTGGAAAGGCAAAAGACCCAGAATAACCAGTTTGATATAGTGAAGGGGAAAAATAAAGTCAGAAGAATGACACTACCTGACATCAACACTTAGTATAGAGTTAGAGTAATCAAGAAAGTGTAGTATGGGCAAAATAAAAGACACATAGTTCAATAGAACAGAATTGAGAGTACATAAATAGACCCACATAGAGTCAACTGATTTTTGACAAAGGAGGAAAGGTATAAAATGGAACAGCAAATGGTGTTGGAATAGCTGGATGGTCACATACAAAAGGAAGGAAGGAAGGAAGGAAGGAAGGAAGGAAGGAAGGAAGGAAGGAAGGAAAGAAGGAAGAGGAAAAGAGAATAAACAAATAAACTAAGATGCAAATACATCCTTCATAAAATTTAGCTCAATATGAATCTCAGACCTAAATGTAAAATGAAAAATTATAAAATTCCTAGATGATAAGATAGAGAAATCCTAGATAAGTGTGGGTATGGTGATACCTTTTTAGATACAACACAAAAGACTATCAATGAAAGAAATAATCCATAGGCTTGACTTCACTAAAATTTAAAACTTCTGCTTTGTGATAGACAATTTTAAGGGAATTAGAAAAATAGCCACACAGGATACAAAATCAAAGCACAGAAACCAGTGGCATTATCATTACGTAATGCATCTCTTTTTCTCTGAAAATGAGCAACAAGCTTTTAAAAAAAAATGGGCAAACAACCTAAACAGACACATCACCAAAGAAGATACACAAATTACAAGTAAACATATGAAAAAGTGCTTAATATTGTGACATGGTGAATTGCAAATTAAAGCAATGAAATACCAATGCATACCTTTTAAAATGGCCACATCCAGAACACTGACAATATCAAATGCTGGGAAGAATTTGGAAAAAGCAGGAGCATTCATTACTTGTGGGAATGCAAAATGTTACAGGCACTTTGGAAAACAGTTTGGCAGATGCTTATGTAATTAAATATACTCTTAACATAAGATCCAGCAATTGTACTCCTTTAGTATTTACCTACTCTGGTGAATTGAAAACTTATGTCCATACAAAATGTGCCCATGAATATTTATAGCAGCATTATTTATAATTGCCCAAACTTGGAAGCAACCAAGATTTCCTTCAGTAGACGAATAGAAAATTTACTGTGGTACATCCAGACAATGAAGTATTACTCAGCACTAAAAAGAAGTGAACTATTAAGCCATGAAAAGACATTAAGTAACCTTATATGTATATTACTAAGTGAAAGAAGTCAATCTGTAAAGGCTATATGCTGTAGCCCAACTATATGACACTCTGGAATAGGCAAAAAAACAGGGAACAGTAAAAAGATTAGTAGATGCCAGATCTTACAGGGAGGGGAGGGTGAATAAACAGAGCATAGAGGATTTTTAGGGCAGTGAAACAATTCTCTATACTACATTGGTGGGTATATGTAGTTATTAATTTTTCCAAATCCATAGAATGTACACCAAGAGTAAACCTAAATGTAAACAACAGACTTTGTGTGATAATAATGTATCAGTGTAGGTTCATTGGTTGTAACAAATGTACCACTGTGCTGTGGAATGTCTATAGTATAAGAGTTTGTGCTTGTGTGGGAACAGGGAGCAAAAGAGAATTCTCTGTGCTTTCTGCTCAATTTTGCTGTGAATCTAAAAATGCTCTAAAAAATGTTTATAAATTTAAAAAATAAAGAAGGAAATAGTCACCTAAGGGTATAGGGGATGGACAAAATGGGTGAAAGGGAGTGAGAGGTATAGGCTTCCAGCTATAGAATTAGTAAGTCACAAGAATAAAAGGTACAGCATAGAGAATATAGTCAATAGTAATAGTGTTATATGGCAACAAATGTAGATAAACTTGTGGTGAGCATAACATATAGAGAAGTTGAATCATTATGTTGTATACCTGAACCTAATGTAACATTGTGTGTCAACTGTACTCAATTTTTAAAACATTAATTAAAATTAAATTTTAAAAAGAAACAAATGGAAAACTTGGAACCAACAAATACAACATTTCAAATTAAGAACTCAGTGGATGGGTTTAACATCAGACTGGAAACAAATGATTAGTAACTACATATTGAATCACTGAGAGAAACAAAAAAGGAAAAATCAGGAAAAAAAACATATATAGGACAAGACAAAATGATCTTAGTAATTGTAATTGGTGCCCCAGTGGCAAATAAAGAATGAGGAAAAAGCAATACTAGAAGAGAAAATGGTTGATGAATTTCTCTAATGTATGAAAGTCATCAAACCACAGATTCAAGAAATGACACAAATCCAAGTAGTATAAAAGCAAAGAAAAATTAAAAAAAAAAAAGAGGGGATCCCTGGGTGGCGCAGCGGTTTGGCACCAGCCTTTGGCCCAGGGCGTGATCCTGGAGACCCCGGATCGAATCCCACGTCAGGTTCCCGGTGCATGGAGCCTGCCTTCTCCCTCTGCCTGTGTCTCTGCCCCTCTCTCTCTCTCTCTCTCTCTCTCTCTCTCTCTCTCTCTCTGTGACTATCATAAATAAATAAAAAAATTAAAAAAAAAAAAAAAAGCAAAGAGACCTCAACTAGCTGAATCATATTAAAACTCCTGAGTATGAAAGACAAAGAGAAAAATCTTAAAAGCAGCTGGAAGGAAAAAAAAAGTAATCTCAAAGGACAGAAACTAATACTAATAGCTGACTCAACAACATAAATTTTGAAAGCCAGAAGACAATGTTTTGACAATCCTGAAATAAAATAACTGCCAATCCATAATCCCATATCCAGGAAAATATAGTCTTCAAAAAGGAAGGCAAGTTAAAAATCTTTTCACACCTACATCAAATGAAATATTGAAGTCGTTTCTAGGCCAGAGGAAAATCGTCCCAGATTGTAGCATGTAAGGTGTATTTTATGCCCCAGAATGTCCTCTATATTGGTAACTATTCCACGTGAGCTTGAGAAGAATTTCTAATCTGCTATTGTTGGGTTAAATAGTCTATAAATGTCAGTTATATCTACTTGTAGGATGTTATTGTTAAATTTAACCATGTCCTTACTGATTTTCTGACTGCTGGATTTGTCCATTTCTGATAGAGAGGTATTCATGTGTCCAACTATAATGATGAATTCATCTATTTCTCCTTGCAGTTCTATAAATTTTTCCTCACACATTTTTATGTTCTGTTGTTACTACATACATCTTAAAGATCGTTATGTCTTCTTGGAATATTGACCCTTTTATCATTATGTAATGCATCTCTTTTTCTCTGATAAATTTCCTTGTACTGAAGTCTGTTCTGTCTGAAATTAATAAAGCTATTCCTGCCATCTTTTGGTTAATGTTAGCATGGTATATGTTTCTCTATTCCTTTACTTTAAATCTGGATGTGTCTTTATATATAAAATGGGTGTATGGTTCATACCATAGTTCTTTTTTAAAAAAATTCCTGGTCTGATCATTCAACATTTCTGCCTATTCTGACTCTGGTTCTGAGACTTGTTCAGTTTTTTTAACCTACATATTTTGCCTTTTAGTATGCTTTAGAATTCTTTTATTCAAAGAGAGACATGAAAATAGTGAAAGGGAATAAAGGGGAAGGGAGAAAAAATGAGTGGGAAATATCAGAAAGGGAGACGGAACATGAGAGACTCCTAACTCTGGGAAACGAACTAGGGGTGGTGGAAGGGGAGATGGGCTGGGGGTGGGGATGACTGGGTGACGGGCACTGATGGGATGAGCACTGGGTGTTATTCTATATGTTGGCAAATTGAACACCAATAAAAATAAATTAAAAAAATAAAAAATAAAAAAAGAAAGACATGATGTACTAGGATAAAAGGAACTGTAGTGAATCAGTCTTTAGTAATGTAGTGGTAATGTGTGGGGGAGAGGAATAATTTCATAGTCCTATAATTATGTCTGTTTTTTGGTGAGCTTTTGATCCTGGACCGTGAATTTCACCAGTGTTTGCCAGTCTCCTCTCCCCACCTTAGGTAGGTCAGGATGGCTAAAAGAGCTAAGTGGGGTATTTTCCTTCTCCCAGGTTGATTAAACTGATAAAATCACAGTAAATTAGGCTCTCGTTAAATAGTTTCTCTTGAGGGAAGACTTTAGTAAGAACAGAATGATCTGGCATATTTCAGAATGGTTCCCTTTCCCTTCACTTCCCAGAAGCATGAGATGATTTTTCTCCAGTATTCAGTGTAAAGAGCAGATATAGCTCCTGGAGATAAAATTTACAAAAGTGTAGGGGTTCCTCTATGTTTAGGCCTTCTGGAGTTTTTATCTCTCGGATACACTAAACTTTCAGCATTTCATCTATTACAGTTCAGGTTTTCTTATCCAGGCATTAGTTCCAATAGAGAGTTCTGCTTCTTGGTTTCTGTTCTGGTAAGTTGTATTTCTTTATATCTGTCTGTGTTGCTTTCTAATTCAAAGGGCAGCAGTTTGCTGGTGATCTCACTTAGAGATCTAAGAGTTGTTAATTTTTTACGTTTGTTCAGATTTTTACTAGTTGAAGTGGAGGGGTGACTGGTAAGTTCCTTATGTGCTGAACCAGAAACCAGAAGTCCTCATATGTTTGTTATTTACAACTGCCTATTATGTGCTGAAATTCTCATCTTAAACAAGTTAATTACGGTTATTTTATTTTTGAGAGAGAGAGAGAGAGAGAGAGAGAAGGGGGGAAGGGAGAGGGAAAGAGAGAATCTTAAGCAGGTTTCATGCCCAGTATGGAGCCCAATACCCTGTGATCTCACTACCCTGAGATCATGACCTGAGTCAAAATCAAAACCAACTGAGTCACCCAAGAACCCCAAATTACAGTTATTTTAAATTTTTTGTTTGGTGACCTCAACGTCTGTATTTCCTATACATTTACTTGAATTGTCTAGATTTCTGTTGATATTAGTCCCCTGGTCTTATCTGTTTATAGTATACTTATTATTTAAATAGTATATTTATTATTCCATGAAATAGTATGTTTATTGTTTTTATTACATGCTAGACATGGTATGTAAATTGTTTTGGAGATACGTTGAGGTTCAGAATTAGTATTTCTTAAAAGATGATTTTACTTCTGATTCTTGCTATCATCAGAATATGGGCATAACACCTCTATAATTTCAGTGATTAGTCTCACTAGAAGTTGAATTTATTTATTTTTTATTTTTATTTATTTATTTTTTTTTTTAGAAGTTGAATTTAATCCTTTGTGTTTGTGTCCTGTTTTCTTTAAAGATGAGCCTTGAAAAGTCTAAAATGAAAATGAGGTATGTTTGAGAGACACTGTTCTCCTTACTGGGAACTGAATTCCAGTTGTCTCCCCCAGACTTATAAGATGGCTAAAAGCTGTGATGTTTTCTCAACCTCTCAGAAACCATGTAATGATTGGTTAATGGAGTAAGGGGGGGAAGTAAAGTGAAATGCCCTGCTTACCTTTATATTTTTCTTCTTGGCCCTTCAGATTCTTGCTACCTTAGTAGTTCACTCATGCTTTATAAATATTTTAAACAATATTTTATACAACTATTTTAGTTGATTTCCTCAGAATAGTTTGTCTGAATCAAGCTGATCTGTCACTGCTGGAAATGAAATTCTCGTGTATATATTTTGATATGCTATTTGTGATTTCCTACATAAAGTTTCATTTTTTAACCATATTTGCAGTCTTCCTTGGTTGGAGCAGTTATTTGTTTGTCCTAGAATACAAGGTGGGAGGTAATATATTCTAGATACGTTTTGTCAAGTATTTTAGTCCTGTCTTCTAATTTCCTCTTGGTCTTGTTAGCAATATCAAAGTATCTATCAGTTCAACTGCCTATTTCCCCCCCTACTTTCTAAAGATATAATGCCAATACATAAAAAAATTGGTATAACATTTTGAAATGGTAATATGTTTTTATTGATTTAAATTAGGCTTTATGACTATGTTTTTTAAAAATATATATATCACTTTGACTAGGGTACATTCCTGTTTATTCAATCAAAAATTTAATCTAGGTGGTGCTGGGAAGTTATGCTGCTGATGTAAAGTCCTTAATCAGTTGACTGTAAGTAAAAGAGATTACTCTGTATAATTGGGTCGGTTAGATTTACTCAGTTGGAAGCCCTTTAAAACTTGGCTGAGACTTTACAGAGAGAGAAAGAGAGAGAGAGAGAGAGAGAGAGAGAGAGAGAGAGAGAGAGAGAGAGAGAGAGAAATTTTACCTGTGGACAACAACTTGGGCCCATGGCTATGATATCCAACCCGCTCTTACTGACTACCCACCTATGTATTTTAGGTTTCCTTAGCCAGCTCCACAATTATGTAAGCCAATTCCTTTTTAAAAATCCAAGGATTTATTCAGAAAAATCTGAAGATTTATATATATATATATATATATATATAAAACCTCTAGTTGAAACTCAACTGATAAAATGTCACTGAACATATTCTTCAGAAAAAAAAAGGTCTTATAGTATAAATGAGCACAAAAGTATGCTATAGCCATGGAATGAAATTGTGGTATTGTATTTAAATGGGCTCTCTTGTCTTGTATCTGGCAGAAATGATTATATGATACATAATTAAGTCAAACTTCCTTAAAATAATTAGCTTTGGGATTAGAAATGGAAATAGAAATACAATTAATTAATATGCTAACTTCACTCCATGAAATGTCAGGGGATAGTTTAATCTCTATCCATGGCTTAAAAATGCATATCAGATTAAATTGATGATTCACATAAATATTTTTTCATTTGTAAAGAACAAAACATAAAAATACTATTTCAAGGTTAAACTTAAAACACTGGGAGAAAAACATCAATTTATTATCCTTGAGATTAATTAAATGTGAGGTATTATGAGAAAATATTGACTAAATACCAGAACACTGTATTGATGCTATCTATAAAAGAGTAGGCAGCTAATAATGATTCTTAATAATGCCCAGTGAGAACAGAATCCCACCACTCTCTATTAGTGCATATTCTTTTTTTCCTTTTGCAAATAAGCTAGAATTACCATAACAAGCATGTAAAACAACATAAATAACTAAGCGTGTATTCAGGAATAAATGACTACTGCTCTAAGAAAGTATAACCAGAGGGAACAAATTCTTTCAAGCACACAGTGTGGCACTGCAGTTCAAACCAAGGAAACACTGACTATCTCCAAGGGACCCCTTCCCCTGCCACTGCTCCATTTATACCCTCAATTTTCACAGTTTATGTTAATGTCTTATTTTATTTACTACCAAACCAAGCAAAGTTTGCTTCTGGCATCAAGCAAGTTCCAACTTCTATAACTGATTTACCTGGAATCAACCCAGCCCTGACTCCAGCTTGGATGGTGAAATTTCACAGAATGTCAGAGGGGCAGCCTTTTACATCTGGTTGACTTCTGTAGGCTTTGCCTGGGATGGGAGGGTAAGATTCTTTGAGGACATTAAGAAACTGATGGACTACAATCCAAAAAACTTCTACAAAAGTACCCTGAACTTTCCACTGCAGATAAGTCCTTTGTGGACATATGTAGGTGAGGGATCAAGTGAAAAGATGAAGGAAATGCGATTAATCAACGATCCCAGCATTGAAAGAAGTACCGAGGACGGAGATTGTGGAAGAACGGTGTTTGGGAGGCACACGTGGTGATTGATGGGATGCATGAATCTTTTTCAGAATTTTAGAATGTCTTGAACATTCTGGTTTCATCCTTTCTACCAGCAAATAAGTTCCAATAAGAGTTTGCTAGATTTCAATGACAAAAGAATAAAAAGTGGTTACAAAGTTAAGCTTTAACATGTTCAAATAAAATATTTACTAAAAAAAAATGGTTTTCTGTTTAAAATAATTTTTTTAGTAAAGTTCTCAAAATTTACTTAGTAACACTGGAAATGATTTAGCCTTTTGGAAATAACATTGAGAAAACAGGATTTATACACTTTTATGGTATACTCAGGGACAGGCTGAACTTACTAAACAAATTAAGTCGCTTTTTAAAAAAGTTTTACTTAATTGCTTAAATTAAAAAAATAACATTAAAATAAGCCTACATATAGTTACAAAGGATGGTATGACTTGAAAGAGTCTCTTGTAATTTTGAAAAGATGAACATGATGTATCCATGGTGTTCTAAGAATATGAAATTTTAAAAGCTAGAGACTTCAAATCCTTGGTAAAACCAGAAGAATTAAAAGATCTCAATGTGCATATTCATTTTAGTCAACCACTTTTATGGAGTGAATGCTTGTGAGAGACTGGGTGTGAGTTGACCTGGTTCCGAGGCACCGAGAAGCTGAGGTACTACTTTCAGGATGAATCGTCCGGGGATATTTTGCTGCAGCAGCTTGAGGAATGGTTTGCACTGTGACTGGATGATGTTTCTCCACAACAACTGAGCTCATGGGAGGAGAAACTCCCATTTTTTTTTTTTTTTTTAAAGACAGAGACATTTATTTCAATCAGCAGACTCAGGTTTTTCAAGCCCCGGCCCATGGCGGGCAGCCCTCCCCCCATCCCCTCCCGCCCACCCCTTAGCCACAGCAAGGGGAATGAAAAATGGGAAGCCAAGAGGGGCCCTGCCAGGGGCCGACTGCCTGGCTGTGTGGTGAGCGCGGCACAGCTGTGGCTGGGGTGGCCACCGCCACAGGCCTCTCCCTATAAATGAAGTCCCTGCAGCCACAGCTAGGGGCGAGGCATCCTCGTGGAGGGAAGGCCAGGAGGCAGCGCCCCCGAGCCCCGGCCAAGCAAAGAATCCATTCACAAATTCTTGTGAATTTGAGGCAGGCAAAGCTCTGTAGCAAAATAAATCATTAATTCTTTGGAAGAAATCTAAAGTTTTCATCTTGGAGTCATTCCCTTCAGATGATTTTATGAATCTGTTTTTTTTTTTTTTTTTTTTTAATTAACTTTTATTGGTGTTTAATTTACCAACATACAGAAAAACACCCAGTGCTCATCCCGTCAAGTGTCCACCTCAGTGCCCGTCACCCATTCCCCTCCAACACCCGCCCTCCTCCCCTTCCACCACCCCTAGTTCGTTTCCCCGAGTTAGGAGTCTTTATGTTCTGTCTCCCTTCCTGATATTTCCCAACATTTCTGGTTTTAAGTAAATTATTTGAAAATAAGTCAGTTGGCAGTTATCTAAAACCTTTTAGAACTCAGCTAAAATGAAGTCCAGCATTCCTTAGTTGCTTAAATTGGCAGTTTTTGAAAACATGAGTAGCTTAGGCCCACATAAAATGACACTTTAAACATATGCAAAAGACATAATTTTTTCATTCATTCAACAAAATATATAAATAACATACTAAAATCATATTTAAATAGTAATTTGAGCACAAATGTCTGGGTTAAGCCAGATTTTGTTAAGTCTTATAGTTCCAACAAAAATTTCTTTTGACTTTCAGGTGTCTTATACTAACTTTTGCCTTATGTGATGTACATTCATAGAAATAAAACAGAATCTCATATTTAAGTCTATGGAAATTGATTTGACATCCTAACAATGTTATAAAACCAAAAAAGTAAAAGAGTTGAAACAAAGTAGAAAAAAGTAAAAATGCACCAACCAATAGTATACAGTATGTTTGCTTTTTTTTTTTTTTTCTGGAGTCAACTTTAATAAGACTTGAAGTATTATAACTTTGATGATTGCCATTATCATCATTTGCCTCCTTCAGTAGGAGGCCATGTACTGTACAATAGGAATTATCAAGAAAATAAACTTCACATGCACTGTACAAATTTGTTTGTAACAGCATGGAATAAATGCCAGCTTCTATTTTACTATGGCAAGGTTTTATTAACAAGCACTGGTGAGACAAAGTCTTCTTTAAAAGTACAAATGCTACCATTCCTAGTTCAATCATTTTGCTCCAGGCTTTAATATTTTTAAATGTATCTTAGAAGAATAATTTTATGATAAAAGAGAATTTCAAATAACTTTTTTTCTTTCTAAAGTTCCTCTTGAAATAAAAGTAGTTATTTGATATTTGAGAAATATTTCCTATCTTAAATAATAAGGTGGATTCTCTACTACAATCATTTATCCTTAGGACTCACAGTTCTTTTTTTCACATTTATTTTTATTTAAATTCAATTTGCTGACATATATATAACACCCAGTGCTCATCCCATCAAGTGCCCTCCTAAGTGCCCATCACCCAGTTACGCCACCCCCCACCCACCTCCCCTTCTGCAACCTTTGTTTGTTGCCCAGAGTTAGGAGTCTCTCATGGTTTGTCTCACTAATTTTTCCCACTCAGTTCCCCTCCTTTCCCTTATTATCCCTTTCAATATTTCTTATATTCCCCATATGAGTGAAACCATATGATGATTGTCCTTCTCCGATTGACTTATTTCACTCAGCATATTACCCTCAAGTTCCATCCATGTCAAAACAAATGGTATTTGTCTCTTCTGATGGCTGAGTAATATTCCATCGTATATACATACCACATCTTTATCCATTCATCTGTTGAAGGAGATCATAGCTCCTTCCACATTTGGCTATTGTGAACATTGCTGCTATGAAGATTGGGGTGCATGTGTCCCAGCATTTCACTACATCTGTATCTTTGGGGTAAATATCCAGTAGTGCAATTGGTGGCTCATAGGGTATTTTTAACTTCTTGAGGAACCTCCACACTGTTTTCCAGAGTGGCTGTACCAGTTTGCATTCCCACCAACAGTGCAAGAGGCTTCCCCTGTCTCCACACCCTCTCTAACATTTGTTGGACTCAGTTTTTTTATTGATTTTAAAAGAAGATCCATTCCTGACTTTTTTGGTATTTGATTTCAATTTGGAATGTATTTGATAACTAATGCAAAAAACCCCCACAAAAATCAACATACAATGTGATGCCTCCTCATGCTCATACATCATGTTCCTAATTAAAAGCAGTTCAACTCTGTAGATTCTTTATTTTATAATTTTTAAAATTTTTTTCAATTTATTTATTTATGATAGTCACAGAGAGAGAGAGAAGCAGAGACACAGGCAGAGGGAGAAGCAGGCTCCATGCAGGAAGCCTGAGGTGGGACTCGATCCCAGGTCTCCAGGATTGCCCCCTAGGCCAAAAGCAGACGCCAAACCGCTGCGCCACCCAGGGATCCCAACTCTGTAGATTCTTAATAACACTTAGGACACTGACTATCTAAAGCATATTGATTGATTCATCAAAAATGTAGCATTGTTGGGGTAACTGGGTGGCCCAGTCAGTTAAGTGTCTGACTCTTGGTTCTGCTTAGGTTGTGATCTCAGGGTTGTAAGGCTGAGCCCCATGTCCAGCTCTGTGCTCAGTGCAGAGTCCACTTAGGACTCTCTCTCTCTCTCTTTCCCTCTACCCCTCTCCCTTCTCCAAAATAAATAAATGCACCTTTAATTTTTTTTTAATGTAGCATTCGGTAAATGAATAACAGTGCTTTGAGAATTTAGGAAAATAAGAGGACCAAAGTTCTCATTTTCTCTGTGTATAGTATGCTTTATTTCTCTCTTGAAATTATGAAAGTTATCAAACTCAAAGGGTACTTATTTCTGTTAGACACTCTCACTTTTCCACATAAATGTATGTCCTCAAGTTTCTACTTCTGTTAAATTTTTTAAGTAAATTACTAAGTTGAACATACCTCTCTACTAACATTTTCTAAATATTATAGATATATCACACAAAGATACCTAATGCACCCAAAATTTATGTATTTTAATGCTCTTTTATATACTACTATATACTAATACATATGTATTATGTCTAGTATAGCATAGGCATGTTTTTACATGAACTGTAAACCTGTAGAATCATGTCTTACCAATCTGTGAACTAGTCTCTGGTAACTTAAGATCCTTTCTTGTTGTTTCTATGATATAATATTGGCAATTTAGACATACCAGACTTCAAAGACCAATTGACATGATGAATTTATCCTTTTATTAGGCATGATGAAAAAAGAGAAATTGTATATCAATTTTGTCTTGGCATTATAGAAAAAAATAGAGAATGTAAAGGTCTAAAGTTCAAGAGGGAGACTTTTCATTCATTTGGGGAATATAAATAATAGTGAAAGGGAATAGAGGGGAAGGGAGAAAAAAATGAGTGGGAAATATCAGAAAGGGAGACAGAACATGGAAGACTCCTAACTCTGGGAAACGAACTCGGGTGGTGGAAGGGGAGGAGGGCAGGGGGTGGGGGTGACTGGGTGGCGGGCACTTAGGGGGACACTTGACGGGATGAGCACTGGGTGTTATTCTGTATGTTGGCAAATTGAACACCAATAAAAAATAAATTTATTATTTAAAGAAAAACATCATGCAAGGCTATGGCTAGAGCAAATATAGTAAGAGAAAAATAGTAGGAAATGAAATCATAGAATAGTAAGGGGGAGGGAAATATTATTTAGTGTATATGTCATTGTAAGTATATTTGTTTAAACTCAGAGTGAGGTCAAGAGGTATTGAATGAAAAGATTTGTTGCTGTGTGAATACTAGACTGTGTGTGAGCAGAGGTGGAGTGGGCAAAGTATTGTGGAGTGTGTGGAGCAGAGGTGGAACAGACAGAACAGTTAGTAGGCTCTAAATCAATCAAGAATAATAGTTTCTTGGCTCATGGTGCTAGTAATGGGAGTTGTGAAAAGCTCTTACATTCCAGATTTATATAGAAGGCACTAAGAGAATTTGTTGATAGACAGGATGTGGGGAGTGAAAGCGTTGCCAGAATGAGAAAATTCTGTAGATAGAATCTTTTTAGCATGAAGAATATAAGGAATTAGATTTTTAATATATTACATTTGAGGTGCCTAAGAGTAAAAGTTACCATGGAGAAACCTTTGAGAAGACCTATAGCATCTACAGCCTTCATGTTTTCTGATACTTTAAATTAATATATCAGTCAATATTTGATTCTTGCTATTATAAATATTGAAAACTTTTATGTTATATATTATAGTACTATATATGCTCTCTTATTGGGAAATAGAATCTTGGGTTTAAAAATTGCCTCCTTATTATCATGGCATTGACAAGAAGTGAAATATTTTCTCAAACTTGGAAGCTAACTTAACAATCAGAAAGGGGTAGGTGGAAACATTTCTATCACAGGCATGCATCTCATCTTTCAAGTGGAAATGTAGAAAATCAAATATAAGATTTTAAAATGAGAAAACTCACGTGTCCATTTATAATAAAGCACTGAGGGATGCAAACTGTTTATGATACCCTGTCATCTACCCTTATCCCTAACTCCCTAAACTTGCAAAAGGAATGTTACTAGCTGCTAGTGAGTGACACTAAATCTCCTATACCGTGACAGGCATAATCCTTTGATAAAATAGGCTTCTTTATCTGTAATGTTATCATCTGTCAACCAAAATGACGTGATGTCACATCAAGGACAGAACATAATATGATTTGGGTATGGATACACTGTTTTCTTTTACATGAAATAATCTGATTTACGGATATCTGACAAGTACTGTAATTATTTAAAGTACTTATGACAAAATAGCATAATTTGTCAATATTGCAAGCACAATTGCAATGTGAATAGTCAAAATAATTGTGATTAAACCACTCTTTGGACACTATTTAGGAGAGGATAAAACAAGAATGACAAGGAACTGTAGTTCTTGACATTTAGAACTCAGGGAGAATTTTCAAACTATCTATAGGGATTGCTTTCATGAAAAATGTTTTTCAGTTCTGATTTTGATGTTATAAAGGTATATAATAGTGGCTGTGCATTTATATGAGATTGTCAAATAAATTCTGTCTTTTACATGATATGGCATACAGTTTATAATTACCATTCCATCATGATATATAACTCCAGAAGAACTTCACTATTTGTCCTCTCAGAATCTTACTATTTTTCTTTAAAAATGTATATTATAGGGCAAATGCATTCCCAAATACTTATGTCAATCTTCATGTGAGTCTATTTTTGGATATTTATTATTAATCATTTTATTTAGACAACTGAACATTTGATTTCAAATGGATATCATGCTTTTTTTATAAATTTATTTTTTATTGGTGTTCAATTTGTCAACATATAGAATAACACCCAGTGCTCATCTCATCAAGTGCCCACCTCAGTGCCCGTCACCCAGTCACCCCCACCCCCGCCCACATCCCCTTCCACCACCCCTGGTTCATTTCCCAGAGTTAGGAGTCTTTCATGTTCTGTCTCCCTTTCTGATATTTCCCACTTATGTTTTCTCCTTTCTCCTTTATTCCCTTTCACTATTTTTTATATTCCCCAAATGAATGAGACTATATAATGTTTGTTCTCATCAGTTATTTGCTTTATGGACATTATCTGCAACATTTTATAAACTATGCATCCATATTTACTTTCATTATTATGACTGTTGTAAAGGTATAGTTACATTTAGACACATGGCTTGGATTACTTCTCTTTCTCGCCTTTAATTCTTAAGTTGTATCATACTAATATAGGCATCAAATTCATAAATACTGATCTGTGTTACTATGACTAAGTGCATACAAGATCATTTAGCTTCTAAAAGAAATATAAATACATATTTCTGTCACCACAGTGAACTATTGACCTAGTAGACTGAACAATATGTAACTTATTAGAAATAAGTTAAACACCTATTAGAAGAATTATTCTTGGGCAGCCCCGGTGGCCCAGTAGTTTGGCGCTGCCTTCAGCCCAGGGTGTGATCCTGGAGACCCGGGATCGAGTCCCACATTGGGCTCTCTGCACGGAGCCTGCTTCTCCCTCTGCCTGTCTCTCTCTCTCTATCTCTCTGCCTGTCATGAATAAATAAATAAAATTAAAAAAAACAAATTTCTTTTTTAAAAAAGAATTATTCTTCTAATACTGTAAGAAAGTTTAATGTAAGCATCATTGTAGAACTATGGTTCTGAATATGAGCTTTCATAAAAGATTATATCTCAAGCTGCATACCACTGTCCACAAAATCTTCCCTTGAGTAAAATGTGTATGTGTGTGTGTGTGTGTGTGTGTGTGTGTGTGTGTACATATGTCTTTGTTAAATGTGCCCTTATGGGTACTCTAAAGATGGGACATACATTACTCTCTCAAAGGGGAAATCATTCCCAGGCTATCATAACTAATCAGAAAATCATATTCAAGATCTCTTGATCTGTAAAGTCTGATGTTAATTTACTTGAAGTTGTTTTCTAGATCATTGATCTGATTCTTCTATACTATATAATCCTTGGTGCTTTCAATTAGAATCATGAATTACATTTAACTGACATTTCTGTATTTTTAGCTTTCCTTTCCATATATTATCACAGGGCTTAAATTATTGAATTCAGTGTTTCAGATTACATGTAATTTGAACTGGATGACACCCTATAGGATATTTCAAAATAAACAGCTCATAATAATTTGTCCAAACCTAAACTTAATTAGACACAAAGTTAAAGTCTATGGGAGTTCCATTTATGCCTAAAATTAAATATTGCTATGGATATGAATCAAATTTTTTATCTGAAATCTCTATGTATTCCTACAAGGCAACACCATTATTCACATTATTTACATGCACTACACTCCTTTTTTCATATTACAAATAACAATAATAGGTAACATTATATTCTTCTGGCACCTTGGTAGACATCCTGGTAAATTATAATAGACTATCACTACTTGAGGCATTTGTTTCACTTATTCCAATTAGATCTAATTTATAAATAACATTGGAGGGAGGCCTGGGTGGCTCAGTGGTTGAGGATCTGCCTTTGACTCAGGGCGTGATTCTGGAGTACTGGGATCGAGTCCCGCATCGGGCTTCCTGCATGTCTCTACCTTTCTCTGTGTCTGTGTCTCTCATGAATAAATAAATAAAAATCTTAAAAAAATAAATAGCATTGGATTTAAAATATGTTTCACAATATTTCTTTGACTACTACTTTTCATGGCAAATGAAGTAATTAGACTTGGAAAACAAGAGGATGGATTTCTCAGATACCTTTTTTGAACTTTATCCCTATATTAATTAAAACATATGTTGGAAAAGAGTCTTTAAAGCTGTATTTGATGTCATTCAATGCATTTGGTATCTTGCTTTTCTGGTATTATTTTGATCAAATGATAAATAGAATTTGGGAAGCTAAATAGCCTCAAAAGTTTAAGATGATGGTCCAGATTTCAAAGACTTTGTGCTACAGTATTGCTGAATTCCAGATTCCCCTTGAAATATCCCCAACATTAGGATCAGGACTCATTTGCAGTTTACTTGTGCATTCAATCATGGCTAAATGTTGTCCTATATTTGAGGTCTAAATAACTTTATTTTTACAGCTAGGGAATGGAAAGAACTTGCTGGATATGGTATTAAAATATAGTAGTATCCATTATTCTGAAGAAAAGCTTGCATAATACTATATTACCTGCTTCTCAAGGTAGAACTGACGTTAAATTTGAAACTATGCTTGACAGAGAGGCTAACCTCTAGATAAACATTCTAACATCTAACATCTAAATAAACCTGGAAGCAGCATTCTCAGACTGCCTGAATTGAGCTGATTCAGATTAAATCTGATTTCCCTAATAGTTTTGGTTAGACATGTAGTCTCATCATATAGCAGTTCTTAGGTTATTACATTCAATTCTCTGGAGAAAGCCATACATTTTCATCTGAATTTGCTGACAAATTTGGGCAGTCCTTTATAACTGTCATATGGTAATTAAATTGGTAATAATAATCAGCTTATAACGTTCCAAGTTGACTACATCAAATGGTAGTTCAGATAATTGGATGCATAATTTCTAGTATGATTGCTAAAAATAATATGCATTACTCCAGTTATACCTCAGGCTTTCATAATTAAGCTTAAAGGACTGTCTCTAAGGAAGAATTGAGAAATCATTCCTGACTTGTAGAAATAGTGTCACAATTGCTATTTATTTTATTAGTTTATGTCTATATAATGCTAACTCTGATTGATATACAAACCAACCCAACTTAAAGTATTTTCAAGGTAGGGGAAACTATTTAAAATGATTCATTTGCTTTTCTCCTAAATTATTATAATGCAGTTAAATAATAAGCTCAATGTATCATTTTAGATGATATTAACATGAACTTTTGTAAACTACATATTACCCTCAAGTATGTTGAAACTTTACAGGAGATATCTATTTTTCAAAAGTGCAAAATTTTGCTCATAATCTTTTAAAATATCTCATACTCAACGATTTTAGATAACTAACTTTTCAGCACACTAATAATCCATTTCCTTTTGAGAATATAGTAATTCTACTTGAAGAAAATACTAGCAGAACCTTAATAATAATTATAATGACTACTGTACTCTGTTTGGAATCATGTTCTTTTCCTGCTATTTTCCCCAACATAGCTTAATTTTATTTTCTACTACTGCTGCATTGTGTTTCTTTCAACAGGCAAGATTGTAAAAATAGAATCCAGCAGTACTCTCTGGCAGGAGGTCAAAGGTTTTAGCAAAACTGGACAAAGGATACACACTGTGTGCTATATAATTTAAAAATATGTACATTCAGGTTGTTGAAATGCTGTTAGTAATGTAGTTTATATAAGATAACAGGATGTGTGTTTTAGGAGATACATTTGAAGCCTGGGACCCTTGTTTTAGAAAGTTAGCCTCTTAGTTAAGCGTCCAACTCTTGACTTTGGCTCAGGATGTGATCTCATGGTCATGGGATTGAGTCCCATATTGCTGGGCTCTGTGCTCAGTGGAGAGTCTGCTTGAGATTCTTTTCGTCTCTGTCTGCCCCTCTCCCTGTTTGTGCTCTCTCTCTTGCTCAAGTAAATAAACAAACCTCAAAAAAAAAACAAAACCAAAAACAAAACAAAGCCAGCCTTTTACTGGAAGGTAAGTTTTGGTCTCAATATATCATAATAACTTGATGGTGACAGATGGTAACTACACTTGTGATGAGCATTATGTCATCAAATTACTGTGTTTTACACCTGGAATTAATGTAACATTGTATATCAACTATAGTTCGATGAAAAAAATAAAGAAAAGAAAATAATATAAGGAGCAAACAATAACAAAAGCAAAAATAAAACAGAACAAGAACAACTATGTTTTACATATTAGGAATCTTCAAAAGTAGTATGAGAAGGTGGTGGAGTAAGAGGATCCTTAAATAATCTCATCCTACAGATACACATAGATTATAGCCACATCAGTACAACTCAGAAAACAACCTGAAGATAGGCAGAAGAGACTCTCCACAGTTCATTGTAGAGAGGAGGCCATATCAAATATGGTAGGAGAGGTGGGGACCTGGTCAGGAATCAAACTCTTGGGGAGATTAACCACAAACAGGAGGGATACCACAAGCACAGAGAAGGGAGAAGGACAAACCCCCTACTAGGCACCCCAGACACAGGGGACCTGCACTGGGAAGATGAGTCCCCATAACATTTGGCTTTGAAAGCCAGTGGGTTTTAACTCAAGGTACTTTATTTTTTTTTACCAAGCTTTTATTTAAATTCCAATTAGTTAGCATATGGTATAATATGAGTTTCAGATGTATAATTTAGCGATTCAATACTTATATACAATACCCAGTGCTCATCACAAGTGGCCTCCTTAATCCCCATTACCTATTTAACCCATCATCTGCGCCCCCCACCTCCCCTCTCTGTTAGCCATCAATTTGTTCTCTATTAACTCCACGTACTTTAAAAAATCAGTGAGCTCAGTTCTGGGAGAGCTAGAGAGTGATAGAAACCTGAGTTTTTACACTTAAAGAGACAGCATAACAACTCACCAAGATACAGCATAGAAGCAGCAATTTAAAAGAGCACCTAGGGTGTATGGGAAGGAGATTTATTTTCTCATTTCAGAACACGTGCTGGATGGGCAGAGACATTTAGGAGACTTCTCAAGAACAAAAGAGCTGGAAGGCATCATTTGCACAACGTCTCCAGCCTAGATACCCAGACACCTGTGGGAACCAGCCAGAACATTTTCCTCATATCTTACTAACACAATGTCCCCTGTGCTGCATTCTGCAGACCCACCCCATCGAACCTGCTCCACTCAGCAGGAGTCCTTCCAGAGTGGTGCCCAATGCATCTCATTCTGCAAGTAGCACAAGTAGAAAACTCTGTCATTTAAGGATCACTGCAATCCCAACAGATAGATTTGGGGAAGCTGGTCTGTCTGCAGGACCCTACCACCAACAAAATCTTCTCAGGGGACAATGCAGGGAAAGTGCCCCACAGTTTGGTCCAACCTTAGTCCCAGAAGGAGTTGAGGTTATGCATCTGGTCTGACCCAACTACAAACCCAAGACAGGCCTAGACTAGCCCTTAATAGCACAGGAATCAATTTCTGTCCATAGTTGGCAAAGATAGCCATTGCAGGTGACAGAACTAAAGGCAAACATAGCTCAACTGCAACTGTAGGGCACATACAACACACAAGAGACACCCCTAAAGTTCCTGGTTCTGGTTTGAAAAGGGGACATTTCACTACAGGAGTACTTTTTCATAAGGCCACTATTTTCAAGATAAAGACATGTAACTAACTTTCCTAATACATAGAAGCAAATGCAGAGATTTAGACAAAATGAGGACACAGAGGGATATGTCCAAATGATAGAACAGGACAAAAATCACAGAAAAAGGGCTAATGAAATGGAGAAAAGTAATATGCCTGACAGAAAATTCAAAGTAATGGTCATAAAGGTACTTAGTGGATGATTTCAATGAGACCTTCAACAAAGAGATAGAGAATATAAAAAAGAACCAATCAGAGACGAAGAACTCAATAACTAAAATGAAAAATACACTAGAGGGAATAAATAGTAGATTAGAGAAAGCAGAAGAATGGATCAGAGAGCTGAAAGACAGAGTAATGGAAAGCAACCAGGCTGAACAGCAATATATACTCAGTGACATCATCCAGCTCAATAACATTCACACTAGAGTGATCCCAGAAGGAGAAGAAAGAGAAAAAGTAGCTAATGGCTCTGAAAAGTTTGTTTTCATCCCCTTTTTGGGAAGAAGAGAACAAACACCTCAATTCCTATTAAACATTTCTAATATGATACATCAAATTACACAGAATTAAAAATTTTAAGGACCAAGGAAAGTAGTAATTGCTTTTGTGTCTTCTTTTTCTCTTCCTCTACATTCTTCCCTTCTTTCTATCTCTATATATCTCCTTTATATGGTACTCATTCACTACCATGGTGTTCTCTCAGTTTCCACTTATTTTCCTAAGGATCACTGTTATAAATATATGTTATATATATGTTATAAAGTATTTAAGCATTTCTGAAAATAGAAAATAACATAGAAAAGTAATACTAAATTATTTGGGCTTATGTGGGTTTTAAATTCCTGGCTTAAAGGATCTATGGAAAGATTTAACTTAGACATATTTTATCTTGATCTGTATGGCTAGTTGGACTTGACATGCTTTTTACACATGCTTTTTTGAAATACACATAGGTGACTGCCTGTTTGCTATTTTGTTAAGTGAGAGTTAACACACATCTTTGTAATAATGTCTAGACTGTAATTTCTTCCTTAAATCCATAAAAGACTGAGTAGAAGTGTCTTAAATTGCCTAAAGTTCTTTTTGCATTTACAAATAAGGAGACAGAGAAAAGCACTGCTGAGAAGACAGACCTCCTGAATAGGTTTTTGGCTTGGCGATTTAAAAAAGAGCAATAAGAAAAAATAGAAATGGTTCAGAATTTTTTTGTAGTTGGGTTTATTTCTTATACAACCATTTAATTTGTGAAAAATAATAGAACAATTCTGATGTTTCTCTCTTTTTTAACCAAGAAAATCCTAACATATTATTTAAAAAATTAGGTTACTCCAGAACGTAAATAACATTGAAAACTACCTTTCTCCACTCTTCTTTCTTCCTAAACCTGTCAGATAAACTTTGAAGGTAGGTCTTCATTTAGAGGGAAGGATTGTGTATGCTACAGAGTCACATATGAGTGATGAGGAAAGTCTTCACTGCATTTAGGGAGGGTTTCAAAGAGGCGGTGGCACTTGAACCATATAATGTAGTAGCTTCTCATATAGTATGAAGTTTTACAGGCAAAGGTAACAATATAAACCAAGGCACAGGCATTCAAACGCATGATGTGTTGAAGAACATATGCTTTGGGTAGAGCATATCACATTAGGAAGGAGTAATAAATGAGGCATGGAAGGAGAGCTGAACCAAGCTGGAAAGCACCTTGTATATCACTGTTAATAAGGGTATATAAAGTGCAGGAAATACACTGCTTTAGGTGTTTTATGTTATTTTCCCAAGAGCGTATAACGAATAGTTAACAGAATTTCGATCTGAATGTAAGCAGGCTTGTTTCTGTAGTTTCCTAACCACTATGCTGTAGACAAATGTATGGATTATAGGTTTTATGAACGAAGGATCAGGAAGCAAGTGATGATTGTGTAGGGTGGCATTCATTATAGTTGCTTGGGAAGAAGTAAACTTTGGATTGATACTTGAAGTATGTTATTTTCATGATGAGCAGAGAGGAAGTACAAGGTAGCCAAAAGAAGAGCAGATATTTGGGATGCCTGGGTAGCTCAGCGGTTAAGCATCTGCCTTTGGCTCAGGGCATGATCCTGAAGTCCCAGGATCAAGTCCCACATTGGGCTCCCTGTGTGGAACCTGCTTCTCTCTCTCTCCCCTCCCCCATGTCTCTCATGAATAAATAAATAAAATCTTTAAAAAAAGAAGAGAAGATACTTCATTTGATGGTTTTATTTTTTTTTAATTCTTATTTATTTATGAGAGAGAGAGAGAGAGAGAGAGAGAGGCAGAGACATAGGCAGAGGGAGAAGCAGGCTCCATGCACCAGGAGCCCGACGTGGGATTCCATCCCGGGTCTCCAGGATCACGCCCTGGGCCAAAGGCAGGAGCTAAACCGCTGCACCAACCAGGAATCCCCATTCGATAGTTTTAATTTGACATTTTCTCTCTTCTTTTTCTACCTTGCCCTGCCCTTCATTCCTTTCCTCCTCCTCCTCCTCCTCCAACTTCTTCTCTCTCTCTCTTTCTCTTTTTCTCCTTCTCTTTCATTTGTATCTCATCTCTATCTCTATTTCTATCTGTCTCTTATCAGGGGACTGGAATAGAGAGAGAGGAAATAAAGTAACAAAGCCATTCTAGCTGTGTTTATAGTTTAAAACAAGAAATAGTTGTTTCTGAGGTGTATTTTGTATTTAATAGAAGAATAGAAACATATAATGTATTTCTAGATCATATTTACAAACTACAAATGTTTGGAATCTTATTTCTCTTTAGAGCTTTCACTATGGTGTTTTTATAACACATTGTGGATCTGCATTACAATTATATTAATGAAGAACTCCATCACCATATCTACTTATTACACCCAATTATAAAACCTGAGCTGCTTGGCTAAGGTATTCATTAACCTTTTCAGAGCTTATTATAGGAAATCTAATCACACAGAGGCTGTAGACTGCATTCTGAAAATGAGTCTAGTTGTCATATACAGTAAATTTTTAATACCCAAATTCACTGTAAATTGGGCAGTTTCCTGAAATTGAATGAGGAGGCTCTATTTAATCAGCTTAAAAGTATGAAATTTGAATTCATTTCCACTGTAAAACTAATGACTATATCTGAAATAAATGCTAAAAGAACACTTTACTTTTTATTCTAATTAAAGTTCCTGCATTTATTAATTTTATTTCTCTTTATATGCCTTGAGGCTTATAAATTCTGATTTAAATTATAGATTCAGTAATAAACATTGCCAATTTGTGTTTCCCATTCCAACATTCTCTTAAAATACTGAAAGAAAATTAAGTATTTTGTTTTTAATAAACACACTTAGCTTAAGTTTCACATTACTTCTATAGTGTATAATGCAGGCCATCCTTGTTTATTTACCATATGTAGAGTATCTTTAATTCAAATTATTTGTTCTTAAATTGTTAATATTGCTTAAATTAACACTACTACACTATATGTAAAATTCTATACATAAGAATGATTTAACAATCATTGTTAATTTCAGTCTTCAAACTGTTTACCTTTTCCATAACATTTGGCATTGTTAGTAAGTCCCAACTTCCAGAATTTCCCCTTGTTTTATGACTACTCTCTCCTTTTTCTCCTATCTCTTTGAAGATCTTTTATCTCTTCTTGACAGTTTCCCTTTTACTTAATTCTGAGCTTCTTTGGGGCTCTAAGCATGTCCATTTTTATATTCTTATTTTGACAATCCTTTCTAGGAAACATAATTTGTTCCTGTTTTCAAGTTTTATCTATACACTAACAAACTGTTAATGTTTCTTTTAACCATTTATATAAAACATATTTTTAAAGATTTTATTTATTTATTCATGAGTAACCCTGAGAGGTGGAGACATAGGCAGAGGGAGAAGCTGGTTACCCATGCCTTAAGTGGGACTTAATCCCAGGACCCCAAGATCATGACCTGAGCCAAAGGCAGATGCTCAACCACTGAGCCACCCAGGTGCCCCTTAAGAAATATTTTTGAGGGGATCCCTGGATGGCTCAGCGGTTTAGTGCCTGCCTTCTGCCCAGGGTGTATCCTGGAGTCCTGGGATCAAGTCCCACATCAGGCTCCCTGCATGGAGCCTGCTTCTCTCTCTGCCTATGTCTCTGTCTCTGTCTCTGTCTCTCTCTGTGTCTCTCATGAATAAATAAATAAAATCTTTAAAAAAAAAAGAAATATTTTGAGCACCTACTATGTGCTATTTTGACATGAATTGGATTAAGCATAGCCCCTGTCTTCTAGGAATTTAGAGACTAATGAAAGACTTAGAAAAATAGATGAAGGGTTAGACCATGGTAAAGGCTTTGATAAGTACTTTTGTGGTTGCATTAGAATATATAGGAATAGCGTGTTAAAATATAAGACAAAGGTCTATTTAAACATTTGGAGAAACATTTCTGATCAGTTTATTTTATTAAAATAATATTTAACCTGTATTATATATATAAATATTTTGTGATAGTGACAGAAATGTGTTAATATTAGTAATATCCATTATTCATTTTAACAGCCTCTTCTGAAAACTAAATTGAGTAGTTCCTTATTAATGGATTCCTAACATATTCAATATTGACATAAGAAAGTTGTGACAAAGTTCTTAAAGATAACAGACATTAACATAGAGGTATGGACATCAGTTATAAGAATGAAAGTTGTCTTACTGTTAAGTCTTTTAAAAATATGAGTTAGTGATAGACCTAACATTTACTTATCTACTTAGCTCCTCACCTATATTATTATTTTACCTATTACAACTAATTTCATCATTAAATATTCTGAGAATCATTTCCATTGCAGAGACACAGATTTGGATTTCAGAGTTTTTTGAACCAAATGTATCCATAAGAAAGACCCCACTAATATGATCTTGCTATTAGATGCCTGAAGATATTGGCAATGAGTTATAAAGGCCAATATGTGAAAGGTAGACACAACCACCTGCACATTTAAATATTCCCATTTCTTAATGGCAGTGCAAGGGAAGTTAAAAGTCAGTCATCAAATGATGCTGTGAACCATACCAGCAATTTCTTGTATAAGTGACGTGGAAATTGGAGTAGATGGAAATGTGGATAATTTATGAATTTCAGTGCTACCTATAAATGCAGTCATGATTTTTGCAATTATATTCTATTTCAGTTTTACTTGACTAATGAAAGGATAAAGATAATGAAATGATTTTTTGTTAAAATCAGAAGAGCAAGCTTTTCTTTAAAACATCAAGGAACCTGAGTGCTAAAGTACTATCAATTGAGTTTTTAGCTCTGGACATTAATAAATGCTCCTGGAGTAAATTTCTCTTATTATAAGCTTGAAAGTAAGAGAAAATGCTATTGAGAAGCACAGTGGTCAAGGGGAGAGACTCAGAAGCTAGACTGTACTGATTCAAACTTCAGCTCTACCAATTATTGGCTGTGTTCTCTTGAGCAAGTTATTTAATCTTTTAGTGCTTCAGTGTAGTCATTTATGAAATAAGGATGATGATTGGAATACCTACCTCCCAAGAGGTTGTAAGAATTAAAGAATATTGATATAGATAAAACATTTACAACACTGCTTGGTATGTTCTTGCTATTATATTTTTAAGACCAGTACAAAATAATGCAAACTATTAAAAAATGTAATGATTATAATTTATGGGAAAGTAATTTAGAAGCTATAAGCATAATAAAAATAAAAGATTTAATTTATATATTTCAATAGTTACATATTTTAAAGGCTTCCAGTTTAAGATAATAGAGACATCTAAATAATTCACCAATAATACAAATGTTATCTCATGAAAATACAAATCTCAATGAAAGCATGTTCCTAAACATTCCTTGGTAAAATTTATGAACAGAGAGGACAAAAGAAAAAAATTGAAAGTAATACAACTTCCAGAGTTAAAAAAAAGTTTTCTCTTGAGGACTGAAGGTCATCTGGGATCAGATATCTCATAAGCAGCAGTTGAAGACAATTTTAAACCATTTATAGAGTTTTAAAGGGGGAAAAAGATTTTCTATCTAGAAATCTATACTATGCATCATTTGATCATTCTACTATAAGGACAAAATAAAGATAGTTATTGAATTAAAATAGTACTAATATAAGAATTAAAGCAGCTAATATTTATCAAGCAATTACTATGTGATAGTCACTAATCTAAATATATAAATTTGGTCCCATGTGTAAATGCAGTCATATATATATATATGTATATATATATGACTCTGCCTATCAGTTGGTTACGTGGTCAACTGGCCAACTCTTGATTTTTGGCTCAGGTCATGGTATCAAGCCCATCATTAGTCTCCCCACTTACTGGGGAGTCTGCTTGAGGATTCTCTCTCTCTTTCCCTAGGTTCCTCCCTCCACTTTCTCTCTCTAAAATAAATCTTTAAAAAACTATTTTTACCTATATAAAAATATGTATATTATAATTGAATCATTTATTTTACAGATGTGAAACTGAAAAAGCTGAACCATAAGGTCACTTAGTGGGGATTCGAACCCAAGTAACTTGGATTCAGAGTAGTAAAACACCCTAATCTAAATACACTGGAAATTTATTTACAATAGAATAATAAAGAATGGGAAGGTAGGAAAAATATGGACAAACAGTAAAATGGCCTAAACTTCCACTAAGCTATTTAAACCAATTCTTCTTTCTACCATTCCCAATTTTCTGCTGGATGTCTATAAGAACCCATTATCTCACCACATTAAAATAAGATAACCTATTTATAGGGTCCATAGCTTCACTTCAGCCTCGATTGACTCTCAGTTCATAGTACATGACTCATACTGGGAGAATTCTTTTCTTGAAGTAAAGTGAAAGCTGAATTCATCATCCTCAGAGTTATATTTATGGGAAGGTTACACACATAGACACACATACCCACATTTATCACTCTTCAGTGGTAGAAGTTACTGACCTTCCAAGAGATCATATAATTGATAACTGTGAGGAAACTCATATATAAAATCCTGGAATAGTGTTTGCAAGTATGACCCAAAGAAAAGTTCCTTTGAAGGTAATTTTCATATTTTGGCACCAAAAAGTACACACAGATTTACGAAGATAGAATTCAATCTAACCTTTCAAATACTTGAATTCCAAAATCTCAAAAAGAGATGGTGAAATGTCAATGGAGAGAATGAGAGAACCTTTTATTTCTGTCCCAATTTTTGGTCTTTATTTTATTTTCACATAATATTGGTAAAATCAGTAACAGCTTCTGAAACAAGTAGAGTACTGGAAAATAGACTTTATGTTTGTATTATTTTGTTTTTGTAAAATGTATTTTGCTTGTCAGCATTTTCTGATCAATAAGCTTCTCATCATATATCATACACTCTATTATACAAGTCACAAATCATCAGCAAAAATTAAAACAGGGAATTGAGGACAATGATAAGGGTAGTGTTGGCATGACTGGCTTTGTACTGCATCACAGGTATGGAATAACTGAAATCCAGATCATTAAAGTAGAATTATGAGGGTTTGAATATTACAATGTGTTTAAAGAGAAACTTTACTAAGAGTGAGGAAGTTGAAAAGAAGTGATCACCAGACAAGGTTATCACAGCTGAGTGTCTAGGTCTCAGTGAAGTTTTTTGTACATAGGAATTCTTCAGTAAATATCTGTTGAATGAATAAGTGAATAATATTGTGTATCTGGGTCATCAATATAGACCTTAATGTAATTAGTGTATTGGTTGAAGTTGAGGGGGGCATTTACTCAGTTTTTTTCTTCCTTTTTTTTACATTAGATTTTACTTTGCAGTACAAATGAGATATTTTGATGCATAGGATCCATCTCAAAAGTCTCAAAACATCCCCATAACTTTAGTAATTACTCAATGCATTATCATTTTCAGATCTGAGTTTAGATGTGGCAAATCACAAAGTGTCAATATATAGAAGCAATTATAATCAAGACATTCAATGAGTTTTAAGGATTCAGTAAATTATTACTCAGTTTTCTCTGTAATAACTAAGTTCACTATATTCTTTTTAAGCATATATGATTTTGTAGAAGACAAAAATTATCCATTAATATTTCTGGCACAGTGTTCTGATACAGTGACTATGTTAATTGTTTATCTATTGCTAACAAATACTGGAATAGTACACCACCAATAATTGTTATAAGTTGTCATTAAACATGACAAGATTCCATCTGAACTGTAAGATCAAAGACATGGTTTGAAAAACACATTTCCTAATAGAAAAGGAGTGGAAATAAAAAAATAGCATCTTAGGACAGTACTGCAAACTCAAGCTTTACATCTAGGCTGCAGAATCCACCTGAAAATTATAGTCTCACTATACTTCCTCAACATGATGCCCCAACTGAGTAAAGAAAATTATGCTGAGTGAAATAAGTCAATTGGAGAAGGACAAACATTATACGGTCACATTCATTTGGGGAATATAAAAATAGTGAAAGGGAATAAAGGGAAAGGAGTGAAAATATCAGTGAGGATGACAGAACACGAGAGACTCCTAACTCTGGGAAATGAACAAAGGGTCGTAGAAAGGGAGGTGGGCGGGAGGTTGGGGTGACTGGGTGATGAGCACTGAGGGGGGCACTTGACGGGATGAGCACTGGATGATATGCTATATGTTGGCAAATTGAACTCCAATAAAATAAGAAAGAAAATTATGCTAGTTCTATAAAAACATGATTTTCACATTCTAGACTTCAAACATTTCTCAGTTGTCTGAAATATGGCCTAAAGTAACTTATTCAAGAAGTCTAAGTGGGTAGTATATTTTCTCAATCCTTCTATATCTGAAAATTTACTTCTATTTCCTTTACACATGAAAATCATGGCTGAATGTAAGAGACAGGTCAAATCCTTTTTCCACCAAAGTTCATTAGATGTTTTTATATTGCCTTCAGTACCATGGTATTACAAATAAATATGGGACCAGTTCTTTTTTAAAAATATTGTATTTATTATGTTTTCCCTTCCCAGATGCCTGAAGCACTTTAAAATTACCCTTATAATGTAGTTATTTAACAAAAATATATTTGAATGTGGGCCTCTTTTCATTATTTTTGTCTGGAAGTTAGTACAACCTCTCAAAGTGAAATACATTGGTATTTCTTTAATTCAGTAAAATTGTCTTCCATTATGTTTTTCATAATTTCTGTTAAATTTGTTCCTCAAATATATCAATTATTCATAGGCTAGATCTCTATTTTTTACATAGACGCCATTTTCCCCCTCTCATTTTCACCTTTTAAACTTTTCTCAGAACTCTAGTAAAACTTCCTAAATTTTTCTTCTACTTTACTAATTTGATATTTTATATATATTTCTTCTTCTTAGTAATTCCAATATGCATTTTAAATTTTCTGATCTTGTATTGTATTTTCAGTTTATTAAAGTCCTTCTTTATCTTGCCGATCTCCCCTTTCACCTATTTTTATTTCCTGTTTATTTCAGAATGTTGTCCATATAATGTGTTTTTGTATTTCCAAGGCATGTTTTCTTCACACTATGTTTTAGTATGTCAAAGAATTATAAGATATTTTCTTCTTGATCTTGGAGAGACTCATTTGCTGTGATATTCTTTCTTGAATTTTACGTTCTATTTCCTCAGTCTTATGCGATTTTTTTCATAGCCAATGTGCTCAGTTTTTTTCTCTTTACTCATTTTCAAATGAGGCAAGTTCTCTTCAGACAAAATATTTGGCAACAGAACCAATGAATTGTTTACCTTTGGTCCCAGGCTTTGCCAACTCAAAGAATGGTTGAATAGTTTTCCTGGTCCACAGTAAGAGAAGTTAATGTCTGCATATTTTAGTGCTATTTTCAGTTTTAGCTGCCATGTACTTAACATAGTTTTGCTTTAATTCAATATTTTTTCCTACACTCAACCTTGTTCCATAACATATTATGAAAATTTATAATTTCTAGGCCCTAAATATAGTGGTTTATTTGTGGGCTTTACATGTTCCCAGGATAAAGTACACTGCTACCAATTGCCTCTCCAGTCATATTTCTGGGAATTACTATCTCCCAATGAACATAGAAATGTGGATAGCATATAAAGTGGCACCTTCACAGTAGAGATATAAATAACTGTCTAGAGTTCTGGTTAGTATAGATCCTGGGACTCGGAGCCATGGACCACAGTGTAGAATTACATAACCTCACTTATATCAATCCTGCCCATCTTATTTTCATGAGGCAAACTCGTGCCAGTTTCTTAGTCTGGTCACATTAGCTCAGATACTGGCCTTTGCTTTTTTGTTTGTTTGTATGTTTTGCTCTCTGTGTTCTCATCATTTTCTGTGGATTCATGGTATTTTCCCAGAAAGTTGGGAAAGAATTCATCAGGAGCTAGAAGCTATATATATTTTAAGACAGAAATTGCCAATCAATTATTCAGTATAGTATATGTTACAGATGGATCAAAGAATGACAGAATTTATGGAAATTAACCATTACTACTTGGAAAAACATCTCAATGGTCTATTATTAGTCATTTAATAGTTTCATCATCTTTTTAGATTGATGGAATATCACACATACAAAAATCACTACCTTGTTCTGAGTAGTCTCAGAGCAAAAATCTAGCTTAGAAAAAATCCACTTACTACCATTATTTCAAGTGGTGTGAATATCTCATTTGCCTAACATAAATTATAAACTATAAAAGTGCAATTAATTTGCTTAACTAATGAAGGCTGTAGTAAGGTTTAAAGTGTAATCTTATAGTATTAATAAGTGGTTTATAAATTCATATTTGACCATTACAACTGAAAACTATTACTGAGTACATTAAAAATATGCTCCCTGCATCACACATAAGAGTGTAATTAACTAAATTAATTTTGTTTAATTAATTTTGCTCTTTGTTTACATTAACTGCCTTTTCCATAACATACCTAGAAAATAATATCACTTTACTATCTTTCATATGCCTCATGCTCACCATATCATCTGTTAAATCCAAGTTGGCAACATCATCAGAAGGGAGTAGACTCCTTCAGTGCCTTCCTTGTGCTTTCTGTTAGTAGCCAAAAGCTCTTTTGCTTTGCCCAAAATTTCAAGTCCATCTGCCAGTAGCCTCTCCAGCTCATTATGCCATCTGCCAGGCACTGACCTATCACTCCCCTTGGTCCGGATGCCACACTGTATGTGTCTGGCATCTCAAAATAGTCCCTACTGTTTCACATTCTTCCAGAATTTAGAGAAATGACTCAACCTGACATTTGAAATCTAGCTACAGCTGGAGCAAAAAGAACTGATATTTTACTCTGCGAATCATTCCAACTATTCAATGCAATAAGTATTTTCTCAAAATAGCAGTGGAATGTTTCACTGTAGAATGAGATGGTTGAGATTTTTTCTAGGAAATACTGACTGAATGAGAGGCAAATATTCATGTATATTCAATGACTTTCCTGAGTAAACATGAAAGAAATTTTGAAAGGGGTATATGTTTAAAGGCTTTAAGTTAAAATTTAGCCTTCTAAAAAACAGCATTAACATTACTAGGAAACATCACAGAGTAGAAAAGAAAACACAGGCTTTATAGTAAAAGGGCAATGATGCAATCTCAGCTCTCTCTTACTAGTTCTAGGATCTTGGGCAATGTATTTAACCTTTCTTAGTTTTAGTTTATTCATCTGCAAAATGGGAACAGAACCCTACCTCATGGGACTACTGCCAGAATTAACTTAAGCTGCATACCCTAATATGTTAATTTAATACATTTAAAGTCACTCATTTACTAGTTGGTTGGTTTTTAGAGTGGCTCTAAAAATATTTCTCATATTGAGTTTTGGTATTTCAAAGGAGGTTAGGCAATAAAGTACAATGATATCCCAGCACTATAAAACCCTCTATACATTGACAGAAGTCTATTTTGTGGATACTGGTATCTCTAGCAAATTTAAAGTTTGCATTTCTTTTTTTTTAAGATTTTATTTATTTATTCATGAGAGAGAGCGATAAAGGAGAGAGGCAGAGACACGGGCAGAGGGAGAAGCAGGCTCCATGCAGGAAGCCTGATGTGGGACTCGATCAGGGGACTCCAGGATCACGCCCTGAGCCAAAGGCAGACGCTTAACCGCTGAGCCACCCGGGCATCCCAAAGTTTGTATTTCTTAATTTCTGATGGGTGAGATATTAAAGAATGACTTAATTGAATGAGAGATCATTGACAGCTGTATCAAAAATAACAGCAGAAAATATTCAAATCAACACACACATTTTAAAAAAAGAAAATATACCAGAACATTCTTTTGAAATACTCACTTGTTTAAAAATGGCTTTTGTTATATGAGTATCATGAAAAGCAATTCAATGAAGCTATGATGATCAAACTGTCACCCTATTATACCAGCGCACACTGAATAAAAAGATAAAGAAGCATAAATCAGCTACTACCAGGAAATTATTTGAGATGAAAAACTTCTGCAAGTTTCTGTTTTTATGTTGCAGCAGAGGACCATTTTACTCATGTGTAAAATGACAATTGTGGTATTTTTATAAAATCATTAGGCAAAAAAATCATTAGACAAATAATGACATGTTTTAATAAGTACATACTAAACTCTCTTCAGCACAATAAAATGAATATACATATCTAAGACCTATAAAAAGACCTATGTATCTACATATACATAGACAGAATATTGCACTACTTTGTTTAAGATTTTTATTTTTTATTTATTTTTTTATTTATTTTTTTTTGGAGACAATTCACAGCATTTATTCAAGTTAATTCATTTCATTCAATAATCTGCCATATTGTTGCTGTCACCGTTAATATTACCGTCATTACTATTTCTCTTTCCAGAGGACCATGCTTTTTAAAAAATCTGTCTGGGATTTCCATGATATTTAACTCTACGATTAAAAATCTTTTTCTTTACCAAAGGGCAACCCCTTCAACAAAAGAGGAAACAGGAAAAATGGAGATTTAGTTGTAGAAAGTGATCTCCACCAGAAACAACCCATAATCCATAACCTTTCAGGCTTGTAGTTTTACTTGAGGTCTCTTTTTGGGGGGAGGGGACTGTCTCTCATAAATGTTTGCTTAAGGCAGAGAACATGCCCTACCACATCACAGATGGGAAATAAGGTCTAGTGCCTAGAGAAGGTGGCAGGCAGGTGGTCCTCCAGGAAAAGAACCCTAATGGCCCTTAGGTGACAGAGTCATTTTGCCAGTCAGTAGTAGTAAAAAGGTCTGGTCAGGTGAGTAGGAGAGGTAGTAAGTAGCTCCCAGTTAGAATCTCTAGCTCAGGAATGTCTGTGAGTAAGCTGGAGCTGGAGGGAGACATTACAGTCTGTAGAAAATGACTAAGAGGGGCAGCCCGGGTAGCTCAGCGGTTTGGTGCAGCCTTCAGCCCAGGGCGTGAGGCTGGAGACCCAGGGTCGAGTCCCCTATCAGGCTCCCTGCATGGAGCCTGCTTCTCCCTCTGCCTCTCTCTCTCAAATAAAATCTTAAAAAAAAAAAAAAAGAAAAGAAAAGAAAAAGAAAAAGAAAGTGACTAAGAATAGGCAAGTATGAAAAAGACACCGGTTCCCTACTGGGGGACCCACAGAGTGGTGATACCACCAGTCAAGGGCAGGCCTGTGCTCCTTTGAGAAGAGAATACACTGAGTGGGTTCTGCAGTTTTCCTGTAACAACTGGAATGATACTGAACTAGTGGAAAGTTTTCATTCAGAGGACCAGAAAATACTGATAGAACACCTGTGTGCAAGGCAATGGGACAGGTCCTGAGAAAAGAAATCAAGCTAAAATGTGCTCCCGACCAGAAGGAGCCATCTAGCAGCGGCCATCAGACCCCTGCACACCACTGAGTGCTGTGTCCAAGGGACTACGTGGAGGGAAGGATCGCTCCTGACTGGCTTAAGGGAAGGCATTGCCCCATCCTTTCCTCCTGGTCCTCAACCTGTCCTCTGTGCCTCTATGTTACTGCTCGGCCTGGCCCATTCCTGGCACTTGCTTATCTTAACCTTATCTTTCTTGGTGTGTGAGAAATGGGAGTTTGGGAAGGTCAGATCCTGCTTCACAGGTGCCCAGTGTATGTGGAATGGATGTGTTGTAGAAAGGTTACTCCATCCTGGTTCAGAAAGGTACACGAAATCTGGGGAAAGGAGAGCTCAGGTGGGGTGGTCAAGGTATGGTGTCTTAGTCAGAAGATGGGAGCAAAGTCATACCAACAAGCAATTTTAGCACACAGCTTAAACCAGATGACACAAAGAGCATCAACACTGCCAAAGACCCCAAGAAGGGAGCTGGGGGCCCTCTGCCACAAAAGTGAGTCTGCAGAATTGGAAAGCTGAAATCCTTTTCGCTTCTCTAGCCAAGCTCAACCAGAGCGTATGAAAGAATGATGAATAACCAGAGGGTCTTAAATTTCTGGAAAGTAGAAAGATCAAGTAAACTCCGGCACCCCCAGCATCCCTCCCACCCCCAAAACGGTGAAGCTGAATGTCAAAGTATAGAGAAAGCTTTTAGATATCTTCTTTAAGTTTGTTTTTGGCGTTTTGGTCTGTAAGCAATCAAGATGGAGAGAGATGCTATCCCAAAGAGGAAAGTTTGTAGGAACCAGAGTAGTTGAGCCCGACCATTCGTGATGCCTTTAGACTTGCACAAAACCATGGCGTACAAGGACTCTCCCACGTGAATCAGCCAGGCAAGCCAATACCCGCTGTGCAAGAGGGTGTGATGATGGTCCACCAAGTACTGAGTGAAGAGGCCCAGGGGTCCGAGGCTCTGATAAGGGACACTCTGAGGCCAGAAGACAACCCACGTGTAATACCCGAAGGACAGGGCGATGGCGGTGAACCAGGGCAGACTGCCCCTCTGGAAGTGCGCCTCGCCGCCGGCCGCCGGCGCCATCCCTGCGGCGCCCCCGCCGGACCGCGAGGCTGCGGCTCTGCGCGGGGCCCGGGGCTGTTTAAGATTTTTAAATTTTTCCCTTTTATTTGAGCAAAGAAAATATCTAATGTAACATATGTAAGATGCAGATCAAATAAGGAGTACGCAACTTAAAATCACCAATGCCAACTATCTCCCACTTGCTTAGGTCCTATTTACTGCAACCAGAAGTCTCAAAGATACTACATTGAAGATGATTCTTTAAAAAATAGAAAATATTAGCTTATGAGTACCAGTAATAGAAGAAAAAATATAGTGAAAATTTAAGGGTTGTATTTTGGATATGTCTGGCCTACCTGCAATAATATGTGCACATGGTGAACCCCCATCCTATTGCTCCTTCCAAAATGCCTGAATGTCTCTCCTTTATCCCCTGGAAATACTAAACACTAATATTAACTAGTTAAATCATATTGATTTCTGAAATTTTCTGAGCTAAATTCCTTACCTGAGATCTGTTGCACTAAGGATATGAAAATACTTATAAAAGGAGATATTTTTGAGGGAAGATAGAGTATTGATTAACTTTCATTCTTTTTTTTTTTTTTTGAAGTTCAATTTGCCAACATATAGTAGAACACCCAGTGCTCATCACATCAGGTGCCCTCCTCAGTACCCATCACCCAGTTACCCCATCCCGCCACCCACCTCCCCTTCCACTACCCTTTGTTCTTTTCCCACAGTTAGGAGTCTCTCATGGTTTCTCTCCCTCTCTAATTTTTCCCATTCAGTTCCTCTCCTTTCCCTTGTTATCCCTTTCAATATTTATTATATTCAGGATCCCTGGGTGGCGCAGCGGTTTGGCGCCTGCCTTTGGCCCAGAGCGATCCTGGAGACCCGGGATCGAATCCCACGTCAGGCTCCCGGTGCATGGAGCCGGCTTCTCCCTCTGCCTGTGTCTCTGCCTCTCTCTCTCTCTCTGTGACTATCATAAATAAATAAAAAATAAAAAGAAAAAAAATATTTATTTTATTCCCCATATGAGTGAAACCATATGATAATTGTCCTTCTCCGATTGACTTACATCACTCAGCAAAATACCATCAAATTCCATCTATGTCTAAGAAAATGGTGAGTATCCGTCCTTTTTTAATAGCTGAGTAATATTCCATTGTATATATAGACCAAAACTTCTTTATCCATTCATCTGTTGAAGGATATCATAGCTCCTTCCACAGTTTGGCTATTGTGGACATTGCAGCTATGAACATTGGGGTACAGGTGTCCCAGCATTTCACTACATATGTATCATTGGGGTAAATACACAGCAAGGCAATTGCTGGATTGTAGGGTAGCTGTGTTCTCAGCTTCTTGAGGAACCTCCACACTGTTTTCCGAAGTGGCTGGACCAGTTTTCATTCCCACCAACAGTGCAAGAGGGTTCCCCTTTCTCCATATCCCTGCCAACGTTTGTTGTTTCCTGTCTTGTTAATTTTTGCCATTTTCACCGGTGTGAGGTAGTATCTCATTGTGCTTTTGATTTGTATTTCCCTGATGGCAGTGACGTAGAGCATTTTCTCATGTGCTTGTTGGTCATGTGTATGTCTTCTTTGGTGAAATGTCTGTTCACGTTTCTTTCCATTTCATGATTGGATTTTTGGTTTCTTGGGCATTGTGTTTGATAAGTCCTTTATACATCATGGATACAAGCCCTTTATCAGATATGTCATTTGCAAATATCTCCCATTCTGTAGGTTGTCTTTTCGATTTGTTGACTGTTTCTTTTGCTGTGCAGAAGCTTTTTATCTTCAAGTTCCAATAGTTCGCATTTGCTTTTGTGTACTTTGCCTTCATAGATGTGTCTTGCAAGAAGTTATTGCGGCCAAGTTCAAAAAGGGTGTTGCCTGTGTTCTCCTCTAGGATTTTGATGGATTCTTGTCTCACATTTAGATCTTTTATCCATTTTGAGTTTATCTTTGTGTATGGTGTAAGAGAATAGACTAGTTTCATTCTTTTGCATGTGGCTGTCCAATTTTCCCAGCACCATTTATTGAAGAGACTGTCATGTTCTCAGTGGATAATCTTTCCTGCTTTGTTGAATATTAGTTAGCCATAGAGTTGAGTGCCCATTTCTGGGTTCTCTATTCTGTTCCATTGATCTATGTGTCTGTTTTTGTGCCAGTACCACACCCTCTTGATGATCATGGCTTTGTAATACAGCTTGAAACCCAGCATTGTGATGCTACCGGATCTGGTTTTCTTTTTCAATATTCCCCTCGCAATTCAGGGTCTTTTCTGATTTCACACAAATCTTAATTTGCTCCAACTCTGGGAAGAAAGTCCATGGTATTTATATAGGGATTGTACTGAACGTGTAAATTGCCCTGGGTAGCATAGACATTTTCACAATATTTATTCTTCCAATTCATGAGGATGAAATGTTTTTCCAACTCTTTGTGTGTTCCTCAATTTCTTTTAGAAGTGTTCTGTAGGTTTTAGGGTATAGATCCTTTACCTCTTTCGTTAGGTTTATTCCTAGGTATCTTATGCTTTTGGGTGCAATTGTAAATGGGATTGACTCCTTCATTTCTCTTTCTTCAGTCTCAATTTTAGTGCATAGAAATGCCACTGATTTCTGGGCATTGATTTTGTATCCTGCCACACTGTCGAGTTGCTGTAAGAGTTCTAGCAATCTTGGGGTGGAGTCTTTTGGGTTTTCTATGTAGAGTATCATGTCATCTGGAAACAGGACAGTTTGACTTCTTCTTGGCCAATTTGAATGACTTTTTAAATTTTTTTTTTTAAAATTTTTTTTATTATTATTATTATTTATTTATGATAGTCCTACAGAGAGAGAGAGAGAGAGGCAGAGACACAGGCAGAGGGAGAAGCAGGCTCCATGCACCGGGAGCCCGACATGGGACTCGATCCCGGGTCTCCAGGATCGCGCCCTGGGCCAAAGGCAGGCGCCAAACCGCTGCGCCACCCAGGGATCCCTTGAATGACTTTTATTTCTATTTGTTGTCTGACTGCGGAGGCTAGGACTTCTAGTACTATGTTGAATAACAGTGGTGAGAGTAGACACCCTGTCGTGTTCCTGATCTTCGGTGGAAGACTTTCAGTTTTTCCCCATTGAGAATGATATTTGCTGTGGGCTTTTCATAAATGGCTTTTAAGATGCTGAGGAATATACCCTCTGCCCCTACATTTTGAAGAGTTTTAATCAGGAGTGCATGCTGTATTTTGTCAAATGCTTTCTCTGCATCCATTGAGAAGATCATATGGTTCTTGTTTTTTCTCTTGTTGATATGATCTATCATGTTGATGGTTTTATGAGTGTTGAACCAGCCTTGCATCCTGGGGATAAATCCCATTTGGTCATGGTGAATAATCAGCTTAATATACTATTGGATCCTATTGCTAGTGTCTTAGTGAGAATTTCTGCATCCATGTTTATCAGGGATATTGGTCTATAATTCTCCTTTTTGGTGGAGTCTTTGTCTGGTTTTGGAATCATGGTAATGATGGCTTCATAAAACGAGTTTGAAAGTATCCCCTCCCTTTCTATCCTTTGAAAGAGCTTTAGTAGAATAGGTATTATTTCTTCTTTAAATGTCTGATAGAATTCCCCTGGGAAGCCATCTGGCCCTGGACTTTTGTGTCTTGGGAGGTTTTTGATGACTGCTTCAAATTCCTCCCTGGTTATTGGCCTGTTCAGGTTTTCTATTTCTTCTTGTTCAGTTTTGGTAATTTGTGGCTTTCCAGAAATACATCCATTTATTCTAGATTGCCTAATTTGTTGACTATCGCTGCTCATAATGCGTTTTTAAAATCCTTTGTATTTCCTTGGTATTGGTTATGATCTCTCCTCTTTCATTCATGAGTTTATTAATTTGAGTCTTTTTTTTTTCTGTTTTATAAGGCCAACTACGGGTTTATTTATCTTATTAATTCTTTCAAAGAAGCAACTCCTGGTTTTGTTGATTTGTTCTACAGTTCTTGTCTCTGTTTCATTGAGTTCTTCTCAAACCTTTATTATCGTTCTTCTGCTTACTGTAGGCTTTACTTGTTTTTCTCCAATTTTTTTAAGTGCGAGGTTAGGTTGTATATTTGAGGTTTTTTTTTTTTTTTTCCAAGGTTTCGAGGGAGGCTTGTATTGTGATGTATTTCCCCTCTTAGGACAGCTTTTGCTCTATCCAAAAGATTTTGAATGGTTATATCTTCATTTTTTTTTTTTTTAGTTTCCATAAATCTTTTTAATTTCCCTCTAATTTCCTGGTTGACCCATTCATCTTTAAGTAGGATTCTCTTTAACCTCCATGTGTTTGAATTTCTTCCAAACTTCTTGTGTTAAGTTTAGTTTCAAAGCATTGTGATCTGTAAATATGCAGGGAACAATCTCAATTTTTGGTATTGGTTGAGACCTGATTAGTGACCCAGTATGTGGTCTATTCTGGAGAAAGTTCCATGTGCACTTGAGAAGAATGTGTATCCAGTTGCATTCGGATGGAAACTTCTGTACATATCTGTGAAATCTATTTGGTCCAGTGTATCATCTAAGGCCCTTTTTTTCTTTGGTGATGTTCTGCTAAGAAGATCTTTCATCTGCAGAGATTTTTGTGTTGAAGTCTGCTACTATTAGTGTATTATTATCTAAGTATGTCTTAACTTTCATTATTAATGATTGATGCACTTATTGGCTCCCACATTAGGAGCATAAATATTCATGATTCTAGGTCTTCTTGTTGGATAGACCCTTTAAGTATGATATAGTGTCCCTCTTCATCTCTAACTACAGTCTTCGGGATAAAGTCTAATTTTCTGATATGAGGATTGCAATCCCAGCTTTTTTGGTGACCATTTGAATGGTATGGTTCTCCACCCATTCATTTTCAGGCTGGAGGTGTCCTTAGTCTAAAATGAGTCTCTTGTAGACACCATATAGATGGGTCTTGCTTTTTTATCCAGTCTGATACCCTGGGTCTTTTGATAGGATCATTTAGCCCATTCATGTTCAGAGTACCTATTGAAAGATATGGATTTAGTGTCATTGTATTACCTATTCAGTCTCTGTATTTGTGGATTATTTCTTTGGGCTCCCTCTCTCTTTTACAGGGTCCCCCTTAATATTTCTTGCAGAGGCAGTTTGGTGGTCACATATCCTTTCAGTTCCTACCTATCCTGGAAGCTCTTTATCTCTCCTTCTATTCTGAATGACTGCTTTGCTGGGTAAAGTATTCTTGGCTACATGTTCTTCTTATTTAGTACCCTGTATATATCATGCCATTCCTCTCTGGCCTCTCTGTGGAGAAGTCTGCTGTTATTCTGATATTTCCCCCATATAAGTTAAGAATCTCTTGTCTCAAGCTGCTTTAATAATTTTCTCTTTATCTTTGGAATTTGCAAGTTTCAGTATTAAATGTCAAGTTTTTGAATGGCTTTTATGGATTTTTGGGATGGTCCTCTGTATTTCTTGGGTCTGAATGCCTGTTTCCTTCTCCAGATTTGGGAAGTTCTCAGCTATGATTTGTTCAAATATACTTGTGGTCCTCTCTCTCTCTCTCTCTCTCTCTCTCTCTCTCTCTCTCAGCCTTTCTGGAATCCCAATTAGACATATTATTTCTTCTCAAGCTACATTTATTTCCCTAATCCTTTCCTCATGGTCTCTTGTTTTTCTCTTTTTTCCTCATCTTCCTTCTTTACCATCACTTTGTCTTCAATGTCAGTCACTCTCTCTTCCACCTCATTAACCCTAGCAGTTAGAGTATCCAGTTTTGATTACATCTCACTTAATCAATTTTTAATTTCTGCCTGATTAGATCTCAATTCTGCAGTATCAAAGTCTCTAGAGTCCTTTATGTTTTTTCCAGAGCCACCGGTAGCTATATGATTATACTTCTGAATTGACTTTCTGACATAATATTGAAATCCAAATCTGTAACTCTGTGGCAGAGAGTAATGTTTCCAGTTCTTTCTTTTGTGGTGAATTCTTCCTTCTAGTCATTTTATACAATGCAGTGTGGCTGTATGAGTGGGCTGAGTCAAAAATATCAAGTACAACCCAAGTAAAATACACTCTAGGTGATTCTGAAGAGATCAGAGACCAAAGCAAAGTAGTAAAAATAAAATGCCAAAAACCAAAAACAAAGAAAAAGAAAAAAGAAATAAAAAGCAAAGTTAAGAAAAAGAAAAAGGGGGGGGATGGTGGTGGTGAGGAAGTGGTAGTGGAGAGATAGTGTAGTCTACCTAAGGGGTCCTAGAGGGTGATTCTCTTGGTTCTGAGTGTATTTTGTTCTGTATCTTAGAAGATGCTCAATCCGAAATTCATAGGAACCAGTAATACTTCTAGAAAGCCCCAAGTTTGACAAACATAACATATTTGTCAAACATAAACAAGATAAAAGAGGGGGGCAGAATGGGAAAGAAGAGAGAATATAATCTCACCAAATGAACCAACACAGTGTTCCTTTTGGTCTGGGTGTACGTTGGTCATGATTTAGAAAGTACTAACTTCCACCATTGTAAAACAAGATGAGGCAAAAAAAAAAAAAAAAAACTAAAATCAAAAAACAAATACCCATATCTCATATATCTACCAAAATTAAATTGATTACGTTGAAGGGAATCCAGGAGTGAAAAATATAGTTAAGACATATAATTGTGGAAATATGAAAGTCAAAAAGGAAAAAACTTAAAAATGAAGAACTGGTATAATATTGTAGTTAAGGTGGAAAAAAAGAAAAAAATTTGGAAATTTTTAGACTGATATAAAATAAGTCATAATGGAAAAGGAAAAAAAAAAAAGAAAAGAAAGGACCATCTATTTCTATATACTATTTTCTCTCAGTCCTGGAGCTTTCCAGTGATGCTTGGTCAGTAAGCTTGCTCTTCCCATATTCTTCCAGCTGGTCTTCTGGGGGAGGGGTCTGCTGTGCTGATTCTCGTGTGTCTGTGCCTGGTGGGAGATGCCCCACCCCTTGCCAGGTGCGGGGCTCTGGGTGAGCTGTTTATCCTGTGAGGCCTTTGTTCCCTAGCGGCCCCACCTCTTCCTGGGACAAGGTGAAACAAAGAGGAAAAACAACAATGGTGGCAGCCAGATTTCTAGCTCTGGACTCCAGCTCCCTGCAAGCATCTAACCACAGTCTCCCAGTCCACACTGGCCTAGATGCTCCTGGGGGCCAGTGTGGGTGCACTGATCTGCACAGCTTGCAGAGTGCCCAGTAGCGGGAGAATTCTCACTGTACTATGCCCTCCCCACTTACGCCTGTCCCACGGGGAACACAAGATCACCAGCTTTGTATACTTGGGTGCCCTGGGATCCGGTGCCCTGTGCCACTGGACCCACACTCCTAGGGACTGCCTCTCCCAAAGGGAATGGGGCACAACCACCTCCATCTGGAGTCAGCCCACCTAACTGACTGGCTTCTCCCAAATGCCCCGGAGGGCTGCAGCACTCCAGCCCTTTACCGAGATGGGACAGCAGTTTGTTGTGAGCTTTATCCCCGGCGCCCCTCCTCTTATAGTGACTCCGGGAATCCGAGGCTTCACTGCTCCTCCTGTGATTCTGCCCAATTTCCCTGGTAAGCACTTTTCCATCAAGGAAAACTCTGACACGGATTTTTAAAGTTCCTGCTTCTCCGGGGCTGGGCTTCCTCCCCTGGAGGCTTTCACTGCTCTGCTTTAGCCCAACTACTTGTGGTTCTCCTCCCCCACTTTATTAATTTTTTATTTTTCACCTTCATACCTTGTTAGAAGCAAAAATTTTTCTCTCTGTAGAATTGCAGCTGCTCTCTTTAAATCTCAGGTTGAACTGGTAGGTGTTCAGAATGTTTTGAAAGTTATCTAGGTAAGTTTGTGGGGCCAGGTGAGTTGAGGATCCCTACTCTTCTGCCATCTTGTCCCTCCCTCAAAACTTTCTTTAATAAGACTTGTGTTTCTAATTACTTTATAATTTAGATATACATACCATAGATAGAATTTAGATAGAATTTATATAGAATTTAGATAAACATTCATACATATAATTTAATTACTTTATAATTTAGATATACATACATACCATATACTTGTGTTTTTAATTACTTTATAATTTAGATATACATATAATTTAGATATACAGATATAATGAATATTACCTTATATATAACTACAACATTTAGTCTCCCCAGAATGCCCTATTTCTAGTTTCTGGGTACTTTATAACCAATCTATATTCTTTCATTCAAGGAAAGCATTTATTGAGCACCTACTAAATGTCAGGCACTATGGTTGTTACTAGGTATACAAGATAGATTGCCCATGGTGCCTGTCTTAAAGGACTTGTAGAGTTACTGCTTTCACATTAAAATTCAAAGAAAAGACAAAATTGTGATTTAATGTAATTTTAAGGAAAACTTATACTAGAATTTTCTAAATAATTGGCCCTAGAATATATGGCAAATTGGTTTATGGTTGACTATGTGTTTAACAACATTCTCTGGGCACTTTATTGTGTTATCATACCTATTTTTATCCAGTCTGTCTCTTTTCATAAACAAAGCCAATATCAATGTACAGAGTGATTTTATAAATAAAGCCCTAAGGGTTTATATTTGTCATCTGTCTTTCTCAATGTCGAGAAGGAACCATATAAAGTATATTTGAGTATGTAACTATCTTTGTACCTATCACTCAATATAAATGCAGATGTCAACCCCATTTTAACATTGCATTTCCTGGGATCTCAAGGATGGAAGGCACCTTGAAGTGTTCTTATTCCATAACACAGAGATATGTTCATGTTTCATGAAATTTCAAAGGCCTTTTCCCTATCTTTATAACATCTTACAGCTTCATAGTTAATAGTGTGAAGCTATTAGTATGAAACTTAATAATGAAACTTCAGGTTAACTATTGGTTTACTGGTATTGTGTTTATTGTTATGATATATTTCAATATATGGAAATATACTTAGGAACAGAGGGAATGCTATATATTTAAGCTTAACTCTATTAAGAATCTTCTAGAGGGGATCCCTGGGTGGCTCAGAGGTTTTGCGCCTGCCTTTGGCCCGGGGCGTGATCCTGGAAACTGGGGATCGAGTCCTGCATTGGGCTCCCAGTATGAAGCCTGCTTCTCCCTCTGCCTGTGTCTCTGCCTCTCTCTCTCTCTCCCTCTCTCTCTCTCTCTCTCTCTCTCTCTGTGTCTATCATGAATAAGTAAATAAATCTTTAAAAAAAAGAATCTTCTAGACTGTGTCTATTTTCAATCTTTCATAGATACTCAAGATTGAGATAATGTTTTAGGCAAGTATAAATAATTACAGAATAACTATAAGAGATTATCTTCAACTACATGTCATAGATTCTTTAATCACTGAATAGTTATTCAGTTGTCCCTTATAAATTATGCAGTATGGGGGGATCCCTGGGTGGCGCAGCGGTTTGGCGCCTGCCTTTGGCCCAGGGCGCGATCCTGGAGACCCGGGATCGAATCCCACATCGGGCTCCCGGTGCATGGAGCCTGCTTCTCCCTCTGCCTGTGTCTCTGCCTCTCTCTCTCTCTCTGTGACTATCATAAATAAATAAAAATTTAAAAAAAAAAATTAAAAAAAAAAATTATGCAGTATGATATATAGGTTTACGAGAATAGATTGAAGTGTATTATTTATAATTTAAGCATCCTTAACTTTTAATGTAAATATAATTGTAAAACTGATTAAACATTCATTTAATTAAATTATAACACAATTACTTAGCAATAGCATTAAAAAGTAGATAAAAATGATATAGAAAATCACTAGTAAAAAATTTAAAAAAAAGAAAATCACTACTAGTGATTTTTATAGTATGTCTAGATCTGAAGCAATATGAAAATATAATCATGATATAATATTGATTTAAAAAGCAAGATAAAACAGAATGTAAAGGGTAAGATTAATATGTAACTGTATTTTACACATAGAAATATATTTTACTGTAAAAAGGATGGAATCATACTGAAATATTTATTTATCTTTGAATTATAGGAATATGGATGTTTTTGTTTTCTTCACACATTTCTATATTTTCCAAATATGATAATGTGGTTATGTGTTACTTTATAACTATAAAACATGTCAGACAGGACTTGTAAAAAATGATACATTGTTATATAGATTTTATAATGACTCCTCTTAAAAGTGGTTATAATTAAAAATCTTGGTGATTTAAATGATAAGCTATAGTTATCTGGAAAATCCACTTATGTTGAACTAGTCAATGTTCCATGAAGCCAAAATGAGAGACATTTTAAGTTCAGAATTAAAGTCCAGATTGCCATATCTGTAATGGTTCTTGTCAATAACAAGATTGTGGTGTATGGGAACACTCAATAAGCAAAGCATTCCATTAAATGCTCCTGTCCAAATATAATAGGCTACCAAATGAGACAAGACCTGCAAAAACACTCTGTAAATCAGAGAGTGCTATACAGTTGTTAGTTGTTATTAATTATCTTGACATGTCAGTGTTCGTTTAAATAAGTCAGCTAAAATTTATTTGAACAAAGCATACTTGTAGAAGAGCATTTTCATGTAGAGTAGCTTTGTACAGCTTGTTTTATGTTTTACCTCCCTCTATGTTCACATGGTTGGATGCTTCTCATCCCAATTTTAAGAACTTCTTCATAAAGCTTATGAATTGATTAGAGGAAAGAGGGAACAGACAAGAGAGAAATCTTATTTCAAATAAATCAGAGCTTATAACTTTGTTAGCACTGAGGCATTTTGCTAGTTTTCTTTAAAAAATACTAAAATACAACATTAGCCTTAGGATATGAACACTTGTAAAAAAAATCTTTAAAATATACAATTATGACCACATATGAATCCATAAAATAATCCTCCATGATGCCATAGGCTTTAAAATGTGAAACAGATCAAGTTATTAAACTAGACTAACAATCAGCTATCTTCCTATTGAGTGATCCTTAGAAAAATATTTTGTAGGTGCCAAGCCAATAATAACTTTTAGTTTGAGTTGTAAACATTTGTCCTGAGACATCAGAAGCCCCATGCCAATAGTGATAATGCAGCATAACTTTGATATATTTTTAAAATGAAAAATAATAATTAAAAAAAATAAAGCCCATACCGGCATTTATTAGAGGGAAGGAAAAATAAAAATATAAATTATATATATTTATTTTACCCAGTCCTCACAAGTAAAGAGTGCACATTATAGATGTCACCTTTTACTGGCATCTACCTCTTACTTGCTTTATATTTTTACATTTTCTTTTGAAGCATAATTCATATATAATAAAATGCATACTTCATGAAGATATTCTACCTATGTGTTTGTATGGTCTTGTAATCATTATCTAGAGCAATATTGCACTTTCTCACCCCTAGAGATGCTGTTTCCCAGACAACCCCTGTCTCAGTCAATACTCCTCCAATGCTAACCACTATTCTGATTTCTGATACCATAATTAGCCTTGTTTGTTCCAGAACCATATATAATTTGGATCATATAGCATACACTCTTTCATGACTGGCTTCCTTTTTATTTGACACACTGTATCTTAGATTCATCCATCATAGTCCATATATTAGTAGTTTGCTTCTGGATAGTATTTTTCTTACTGGATAGTGTTCCATTTTCTGAATAAACTACAGTTTGTTTATCTATTCCAATTTGAAGGATATTTTTATTGTTTTTTAGTGTTTGTTATTAATTTGGCTATTATCAATAAAGTTGTTTAAGAGCATACTTGTACAAATATTTCTTTGGACACATGTATTAATTTTCATTTTTCTTCAGCATATACCTAGTGAATTGCTTGGTCTTAGACATATTTTTAATTTTTGAGATTGTCATATAACTTTCCAGTGATTGTCTAACCATTTTACAATCCCATCAGCAATATATGAGCTCTATCAGTTTTTAATTGGCTCAATAAGGTTTTCAGCTCAAATCATTAATGAAAGCATTGTTTAAATATCCAATTTGAAATTATTCATGTATTTTGCCTACCAGATATCCTCTGATAAGTAAGGCAGAATATTAACAATAAGTAAATTATTTTATGAAACTGCAAGCTTCTTTGTAGTTGATAGTTTATCAGAAGTGTCCGTTTTGGGGACACCTGGGTGGCTCAGTGGTTGAGCATCTGCCTTTGGCTCAGGGCATGATCCCAGCATCCTGGGATGGAGTCAGGCATCAGGTTCCTCATATGAAGCCTGCTTCTTCCTCTGCCTATGTCTCTGTCTCTCTCTGTGTGTCTCTCAGGAATAAACAAATAAAATCTTAAAAAAAGAAAACAAGTGCCCACTTTCTGAACTCCTATATCATTATCTCTGTACCTTCCCTAAGGTACTTAACACTTTCTGACTTTATGCAGTTCACAAGATCTGGATTAACTTTCTAAATACACCTGCCTACTGGCATCAAAATTGATGGGGCTATGTGGGAAAAATTATCTCTCACCAAATCCCTAGGAAAGCAGAACTGATTTCAGAAGGATAGAGAAAATGGGATAATATAAACAACTGCAAGATTGGTCTGCTAATAGGATACAGCCAATAGAGCACATATTCAGTAGAGCAAATCCACAAAGGGCAACAAGATTATGGCAGCTACTCATCAGAAACAAGAAATTCTTTGACAGCAGCAGTATTAATATATGATGGACCATGCAAATGATGTTAAACTTTCAGTTACTGAGTGCTTATTATATATTCATTTAATTTAATATTTAGATTAACTTTTTGAAGCAGTGACTTCTATTACCCCATTTTAAATATGGAGAAATGGGGGCTCAGAAATGTTAGATAAATTACCTGATGTTAAACTACTAGTAAGTGTTAGAGGTAGGACTGGAACCCAGACTATGAATCTGGAGCCAGTGCTGTCTCCCTGCCATATCACCTCATGCAGATGCATCTGATGGATTAATGTGCCTTAAAATTTCAATTTAGTGGCTCAGTCAGTTAAGCATCTGCCTTTGGTTCAGGTCATGATTTCAGGGTCCTGAGATTTGAGTCCTGCATCTAGCTCCCTGCTCAGTGTGAAGTCTGCTCCTCCTTCTCCCTCTACTCTTCCCCCCTGTTCTTGCTCTCTCTCTCTCTCTCTCTCTCAAATAAATTACAATCTTTTTTAAATATTCCAATTTAGAGACGTATGAATCAGAGTGAAATCAGATGATAATGATTTACCAAGATAGACAGCTGTGAAAATGACAATACTAATGTAAAAAATAAATGTATATGTTTTTATTACATAGAGCAAGCTGTATAAGTCAATTTTAGAGGAATACAGAATGTATATGAAGAATCTCCACAATAGAATTTTTTAAACAAGATTTTAAAAGAAATAAAGTATAAATATGGCTAAGGAGAATGGCCACTGAAAAAGTGAGTGTTAACCTGTGGAGGCAGAGATTTAAAATAAAAAAGGTATGAATGTTTCATTATGCATAAGAATGTTTTCTTGTCTAGAAAGCAAATCATGGTAGAGAATATCTAAAAATAATATTGGTGGATTATAGTATAATAAGATGGGAAAGTGAAAGCTACTGGAAGCCATAGATATTTGATAAGAGAAATTTTACAAAAAGTAGTGGTAGGACACTGCAGGGCTTTGAAAAGGGAAATGACATAGCCAAATTATTTTAAAGTAAAATGATTATTGTTTTGCTGGGCAGCAGAGCTTTAGAAAAAGCAAAGGACAAGTAAACCAGCTTCTATTTTTCATAAAATTAAGCCTGAGGTTTTGATGCACTTTAACTTCATCTATCAAAATATTTCCTTTGGGATCCCTGGGTGGTGCAGCGGTTTGGCGCCTGCCTTTGACCCAGGGCGCGATCCTGGAGACCCGGGATTGAATCCCACGTCAGGCTCCCAGTGCATGGAGCCTGTTTCTCCCTCTGCCTGTGTCTCTGCCCCTCTCTCTCTCTCTCTCTGTGACTATCATAAATAAATAAAAATTAAAAAAAAATATTTCCTTTTGCAAAATATATGTTGAACACAAAATGATTTAATGAAACCCAAAGATTCTGAGTGGCTAATTTTTATCACAAAGAGATAAAAGTCTAAGCATGTGAAAAAAATGTTATTTTATATTTAATACATTTGCCCAATCCATATTCAGAAGAAAATTTTAAGTATAATTTTAAAATTTCACTTAAGAGATTTTAAATATTTTTTGGATTTTTTTATTTGGAGGCTTATTTATGTTTTTAGAACTACATTTACCTTTTTAAAAATACCTAAGTGGTTTCTAAAGAGGATATAGTAAGAACAAAAAGAAAAATCTTTAAAAAATAAAGAATATGTAGTTTAATGGATCAGATGAGTAAAGCTATGCTAAATAAAATATAATAAAAATAAATTATACTGGTAGCCTGGAAATACAATGAACTTTTACCTTAAAATCAGATCACAGTTTATGATATTGTGTGAATTAATAGCTTTCCTTATTTAAACAATAGCCAATTATGTTTCAATACAAGATAGGGGTGATATAATTCAGGAATCCAATCTAATAGCACAGAAAAATTCTAATTTGGAAACTGATGCTTTGTGTGAAAATACTTTTCTAAATGGAAACTCATGCTTTGTTGGAAAATACTCTTCTAAAGACATGGATGACTTCACCGATGAAAAAATGAGAGTGAAAAGCACACAATGAAGTGACAATTACATTTGGTTATACAGATATTTTAAGCCTTCTATTTATAAACCTAAAGAGGAATGCAATAATGAGACAGCTTGATCTGATAGGGATTAGGCCAGGTAATGGCTACACAGTAAAGTATATACCATGTCATTTATTTTGTAGATGGCAAATAGAAAATAGAGATGATTACAGAAATACTTTTGTCCCCTTAATTTTTCATTATTTTTTTAATATAGGTCTTTTCAGAACTCGTAATAGGTCCAATTTTGCTGGACTTTGTTTTTTAAGAATTTAATATCAAGGTAATTCTTGCCTTCTTTATATTAAATGAAGCTCTGATTTTTTTTTCATCAATTTATCCAGCATCCATCTACTGAAAGTTACAATATGCAAGGTATATGTTAGAGCTATTTTCTAACATTCTTTTCTTTCTTCACTCTTTCTTCCTTTGCAATATAGCTGTGACCTTTCTCTCAAATTCCAGTCCTGTATTTCCAATGTCCTGATTGATCTCTCTTGATGTCTCATTGATACCACAAGTTACACATATCCAAAACTAAATTCATCATCTATTCCATCATAATTTTTACTATATAAATTTAAAGAATCAAGCTGAATCTCAATAACATAACTCTACCTCAGAATAAGGATCAAAAATATTCACAGGAATACAAAAAATCTGGCATTTAGCAAAGTAAAATTCACAATATGTGACATTGAATAAGAAATTACCCAGTAAGCAATAAAGTAAGAAAATATAAGCAATAATAAGATGAGAACTTAATCAATAGAAACAGATTCAAAACTTAGAGAGATGATAGAATTAGGAATCAAAGAGTTACTATAGGGTCGCCCAGATGGCTCAGTTGGTTAATCATCTGACTTTTGATTTCCACTAGGGTCATGATCTCAGGGTTGTGAGATTGAACCCCATGTCAGGCTCCTTACTGGGTGTGAAGCCTGCCTAGGACTCTCTCTCTTTCTCTCACTTTCTCTCTGTCCCTATCCCCTTCCCTCTTAAAAAAAAAGAGTTAGTATACACATATTTAAGAAGGTAAAGGAAAGATCTAACATGTTAAGTAGAGAAATGGAAAATACAAAAATTTCAAATAAAAATTGGGAGATGAAAAAATAAAATATCTGAGATAAAATATACCTCAGCATTAAAATAGGTTAGGAATTATAGAAGATATTATTATTGAACTTGTATAACTACCAATAGAAAATATCTAAAATGATACAGAGAAAAGAAAGGAGTGGGGGAAAAAATCAAAACAGCACCAGGGATCTCTGGGATAAACTTCAAGTAGCCTATTATATGTGTAATTGGAATCCTCAAATGGGATGATATGGAGGTGAGCAAAATATATTGAAGAAATCATGGCTATAAAATATCCAAATTTGATAAGTATGTCAGAAAGATGCACCCCGATGTTTCTAGCAGCAATGTCCACAATAGCCAAATTGTGGAAGGAGCCTCGGTGTCCATCGAAAGATGAATGGATAAAGAAGATGTGGTTTATGTATACAATGGAATATTACTCAGCCAATAGAAACGACAAATACTCACCATCTGCTTCAACGTGGATGGACCTGGAGGGTATTATGCTGAGTGAAATAAGTCAATCGGAGAAGGACAAACATTATATGGTCTCATTAATTTGGGGAATATAAATAATAGTGAAAGGGAATAGAAGGGAAGGGAGAAGAAATTGGTAGGAAATACCAGAAAGGGAGACAGAACATGAAGACTCCTAACTCTGGGAAACGAACTAGGGGTGGTGGAAGGGGGGGGGGTGAGGGTGAATGGGTGACGAGCACTGAGGGGGGCACTTGATGGCACAGTGAAATACCACTACAGCCCAACCAGAATGCATAAAGTTACAAAAAAAAACAACTGACTATGCCAAGTTTTGGTGAGGGTGTGGAAAAACTAATATTTAAAGGCTTCTGTTGGGAGTATAAAATGTCACAACTACTTGGAAAAAAATGTTTGACAGTCCCTTTAATAATTCAGCATAAGTCTACCAATTAATCTGGACATTCTACTCTTAGGTATATATCTAAGAAAACTGATAACACATGTCCATTCAAAGGCTTGTGTGAAAATGTTCGTGATGATTTTATTAACAATCATTCAGAACTGGAAATAACCAAATATCTATCCACATGAGAATGCATAAACAAAATGTGATACACATAGACAATGGAATATTACTAAAAACTAAAAAATAATTAATTATATTTATATATAATATATTATATATTATTAATTATATTATTAATTATATATATTTATATTATATATAAATATAGCTTGAGTCAAAGAAGTCAAGCCAATAAAGTATATATAGCTTTATCCCAGTTATTTAAAATTCTACAAATCACAAATTATTCTATAATGACAGCATATCAGTGGTTGCCTAGGGTCTTTAGTGGGAGTTATAAGGGGTTAAAAGAAACTTTTATAGTTAATGGATAGTTCATTATCTTGATTGTATTGACATCTTGGGTGTATATATATATATATACCAAAAATATCAAAGTGTACATTTTAAACATGTCAATTACAACTCAATAAAGCTGAAAAAAACAATTTCATCATCTATTAGTAAGGAGCAGATTGGACATATGTCTCTGAGGTTACGGCCCCCTTCAGTACCATACCAGACTTCTAGAAAGCCTAGCCTTTTCCTTCTTTAGTACTTGTATGTGGGGGAAAAGGAAATAGAATTATGATCCTGAGAGAACAACAAATAATGTGAGTCCTACAGGTGCCCCTTGGTCACAGCAAGGGAGGGAAATCCCAAGCAGATGGCAGTGATCTTGCTTTGTTGACAGTTCAGAGAGCAACATTCAGTGAGATTGAGGCAAAAGACAAGAGAATAGAGAGCTATGTAGTGAAACCCCTGTAAAAAAAAATCCCATGCATCCCTGAGTCTGTTGCTGAATACTAAGTGACACATGCATAAGTTGAAAGGCTGAGAAAAAAAACTACAAGTAAGATATCATCTGAACAATTACAAGAATTCACATTGGGTTGGAAATCATCCTAATTTCCACCTGTCAGACTGCACAGTTTCCTTAAATATCCAGAGCATGTGATAGAGACACCAGCAACATCACACCTTACTAGTAAGCCTAAAATAACACCAATTTAAAGCTACTAGAAATATTACTCTAACAAAGCTTTAAAGCAAGCCACAAAAGGATCAGTTTGATTTGTAATTAACCTAGCTACCGGAAAAAATTTAAACATTTATAGGGTTAAAATGTAATCCAGAAATTGAACATAACATTACAGTGTTCAGCATCCTATAAGAAATTACTAGACATCTGAAGAGGTACAAGAGAAAAACAGTCTTTCAATAGCATATATAATACTCAATAGAATACATGAGAGAGGGACGCCTGGGTGGCTCACTAGTTTGGCACCTGCCTTCCGCCCTGGAGTCCCAGGATCGAGTCCCACATCGGGCTCCCTGCATGGCACCTGCTTCTCCCTCTGCCTGTGTCTCTGCCTCTCTCTCTGTGTCTCTCATGAATGAATAAATAAAATATTTTAAAAATACATGAGAGAGATTATCTGATTAAACAAACAAACAAAAGGATCTAAAAGAGTTATTAATGGGGCACCTGGGTGGCTCAGTCAGTTAAATGTCTGCCTTTTGCTCAGGTCATGATCCCAGGGTCCTGGAATGGATCCCTGCAACAGGCTCCCTGCTTAGCCAGGAGTTCGATTTTCTCTCTCCCTCTGCTCCTCTCCTTCGCTTGTGTGTGTGCGCTCTCTCAAATAAATATATAAATAAATAATCTTTAAAAAATAAAGAGCTATTAAACATGTTTAAGACTTAAAGAAAAAAAGTGTGTACATAATGAGACGGATGAAAAATAAAATAAATGAGCAAACAAAATATTTGGGGCTAAAATACATTATCTGAAACAAGTTTTACTGTATACGTTTATTTTTATTTTTTTAAAGATTTTATTTATTTATTCATGAGAGACACATAAAAAGAGAAGCAGGGACATAGGCAGAAGGAGAAGCAGGCTCCATGCAGGGAGCCTGATGTGGGACTCGATCTCGGAACTCCAAGATCACGCCCTGAGCCGAAGGAGATGTTCAACCACTGAGCCACCCAGGTGTCCCTACTGTATAGGTTTAATAGCAAATTAAACAATTCAGAATAGTGGTCAGTGAACTTGAAATTCAAGTTTTGATGATAATAGAAGTCATCAAAATGAAATGCACAGAGGAAAAAAAAAGATTTAAAATCCATGAACAGAATGACAGTGTCTTGTAGAACAATATCAAGCTATCTACCATGTATAATTGATCAAGAAAGAGGGTTAACAGTAAAAAAAGTACTTGAAAAACTAAATGGCTATTTTTTCAAATTAGTTGAAACAATAAACTCACATACTAAGTAATTCAACAAACTATAGGTAGGATACATATAAATAACACACCAAAGAATATCATAATTAAATTGCTAAAAATTCATGATACGTAGAAAACCTTAAAATCATCAGATTAAAAAAAGTCACATTTATAGGGGAACAAAATCAGGGATAAATACAGACTTATTGTCAGAGAAACTGCAGGCCGAAGACAATAAAACAATATCTTAACTGTAGAAAGAAAATAAATATGATGGGAATGTTAAATATGCAGGCAAATATAAAGAAAGTTTTCTCTTTGTAAATTTCAAACACATTATTGACAATTGAAAGCAAAAATAATAGCACCATATTGTGGGGTTTATGAGATATGTAGCAATAAAATTTAAAATAATAATAACACAAAAGGTGAGTAAATGAAAATATTCTATTGTAAAGTCTTGAAATTATTAAGTTATATGTGAAATGTTATATTATTTGAAGATAGACTACTATAAGTTAGGGATGCACATCGCAATCCCAAAACAAACACTTAAGTAAAATAAAGTTGGAAGATGGAAGAGTAGGAGGATCTTGCACTCATCTAGTTCCATGGACACACCAAGGTGACAGCTACACCTATAAAATTCACTTTAAAAATGACCCCACAACTGGTCATAGAGAGAAGGCCACAACAAAAAGGGTAGGAGGGACACAACTGGGAACAAAACCTCAGATGGCTAACCACAAATAGGAGGTACATCACAGGCACAGAGAAGCAAGAGGGTCGTATCCACACCAGGTACTCCATGCGCTGGGCACCGCACTGAAAAGATGACTATTCATAACATCTGGCTTTGAAAACCAGCAGGACTTATTTTTGGAAGCATTAAAAATCAGCAGGGCATAATTCCAGAGGCTTCAAAAATCAGTGGGCTTAACTGTGGGAGAGCCAGAGGAGGATAGGAAAAAGAGCTCCTACCTTTAAAGGGCCAGAACACTAAATAACTCATCCCAAGACATAGTACAGAAGCAGCAGTTTGAAAAGTGCCTGGGATATATGTGGAGATTTATTGGCTAATCTTAGAATGTGTGCCAGAGGGACAGAGATCTGAAGATTTCTCTAGGTACAAAAGTGCTGTTTCTATTTCTCTTTCCCTCCCCAAGCCTAGATAGCTGGATGCTTGTGGGAGACAGTTCTAACACTCTCTCTCATCTTGCTAGCACTACATGCCCCACCCAGCTTCCCCACCTTGGCAGTTATCCCTCCAAAGTGGCTCCTTCCTTGCCATACCTGGCAGACAGCCCCAGCTGGGACCCATACCACTCCAAAGTGACCCTTGCCCCGAAGAGGGTGGAAGATAACTTCCCACACCAACACATCTGCAGTTCCTGCAGCTGAGCCTCTTAGCTGGCTGTGTAGGGAGCAAGCTATGTCCTTAACTGTGCATGCAACTATGGCAGAAAGTCTAATTACATACAGCTAGGCTGAGTGATGGCCTGAATACCAGTGAACCTGCAGTGGGGGAAGCCAGGCCTCTCAACAGTTCAGGGAATAAACTCTTCCTAATATGCCCACAGCATGCAGGCCAGTCATTGCATTTGACTGGGTGAAAGCAATCGTGGCTCACCCCAAATGGGAGGGTACACACAGCCTGCACAGGGGACACCACTGTAGTACCTGATTCTGGTGACTAGGGGGAATTGAGCTATAGGGCACCACAAGGCTTCTACACAAGGCCACTACTTTCAAGACCAGGAGAACTAACTGACTTACATAGTACATAGAAATAAACACAGAGAGTTAGATAAAAGGTGGAGACAAGGATATGGTCCAAATGAAAGAACAAGACAAAACCACAGTAAAAGAGTTCAAGGAAAGTGAGATAAGCAATATGCTGGATAAAGAGATCAAAATAATGGTTATAACAATACTCACTGGACTTGAGGAAGATAGATGAACTCCATGAAAACTTCAACAGACAAAAAATATGAAAAGGAATCAGTCAGAGATGCAGAATTCAGTGCTAAATTTAAAAATACACTAGCAGGAATCAACAACAGATTACAGGATACAGAAAGACAGGTCCATGATCTGGAAGACAGGGTAATATAAAGCAATCAAGCTGAACAGTAAAAAGGGAAAAAAAAGAATAAAACATGAGGATAGATTAAGGGAACTCTGCAATATCATCAAGCATAATAATATTTGCATTATAGGGATCCCAGAAGAAGAAAGAGAGAAGGGGGGCAGAAAACTTAGTTGAAGAAACAGTAGCTGAAAATTCTCCTAATCTGGAGAAAGAAACAGGCATCCAGGTCTAGAAACTACAGAGATCTCAAGGAGTTCCACAAACAGACACATAAAAATTAAAATGGCAAAAAGTAACGATAAAGAGATAATTTTTAAAGTAGCAAGAGAAAATAAAACAGTTACATACAAAAGAAATTCCATAAGGCTATGAGCTGATTTCTCAGCAAAAATTTCACAAGCCAAAAAAAAAAAAAAAAAAATTTCACAAGCCAGAAGTGGCCTGATATATTCAAAGCACTAAAAGGAAAAAAAACAACAAAAAAAAACCATACCAACAAGAACACTCTACCAGCAAAGCAATCATTCAGAATTGAAGGAAACAGTTTTACAAACAAAAGTTAGAGTTCATCCAACCCAGCCTTACAAGAAGTGTTAAAAAAAACATCCTTTAAGTGGCAATAAAAGGCCATAACTACAAGTAAGAAAACTGTGAAAAGAAAAAAAAAACTCACAGGTAAGTGAAAAAATATAATAAACATAGTAGATTGCTTATAAAGTCAATATGGAAGTTAAAAAACAAAAGTAGTAAAATTAGTTATACCTACAAAAATTAGTCAAGGGATGCATGTAATAAAGAGATGTAAAATATGATTTATATACATAAAACATGGAGTGTCAAAACTTAGTGATTTTAGAATGTGTTCAAACCTAAGTGACAATCAAATTAATATTGACTACTATACATATGTGATACTAGATATGAACTCAATGGTAACCACAAACCAAAGAATTACAATAAGTATATAAAGAGAAAGGAATCCAAGCAGAACACTAAAGAAAGGTATCAAACCACAAGGGAAAAGAGTAAGAGAAGGAGAAAGAAACAGAGAAGAACTATAAAAGGAGCCAGAAAACAATGAACAAAATGATAGTGAGTGCATGCCTATCAATAATTATTGTGAATTTAAATGGACTAAATATTCCAGATTAATCTCATCAAGACTAGGTTCTTTGAAAAGAAAAACAAAATTGATACACCTTTAGAAAAGTCATCAAGAAAAAAAGAGGGAAGACTCAAGTAGATAAAATCAGAAATTAAGAAGTAACAACCAATACACAGAAATACAAAAAAATTTAAGAGAATATTATAGAAAAGTTATATGCTAACAAATTGGACAACCTAAAAAATGGATAAAATTCTAGAAACATAGTCTTTCAAAACTGAATCAAGAAATAGAAATTTTGAGCAGACTAATTACTAGTTACAAAATTGAATCGGTAATCAAAAAACTACCAAATATAAATGTTTAGGATCAGATGGATTAACAGGTGAATTCTATCAATAACATAAATAAGGGTTAATACCTGTTTTTCTCAAACTATTCCAAAAAATAGAAGAGGAAATAAAACTTCCAAACTCATTCTACAAAACCAACATTATGCTGATTCCAAAACCAAAGACAGAAGAAAAAAAAAAGAAACCTCAGGCTGATATGTCTGATTAGCACAGATGGAAAAATCCTTAACAAAGTATTAGCAAATGAAATTCAACAATATATTAAAAAGATCATTCACCATGATCAAGTGGAATTTATTCCAGGGATGGAAGCATGGTTCAATATTTGAAAATCAATCAATGTGATACATAACATTAATAAAAGGAAAGATATATGGTCATCTCAATAGATGCAAAAAAATCATTTGATAAAATATAACACCCATTCATGATAAAAATTCTCAACAAAATGTGTTAAAAGGGAACATACTCCAAAATAATAAAGGCCATATATGAAAATCCCACAGGTGGCATCATACTTAGTGGTAAAAAACTGAAATCTTTTCCTCTATGAAAAAAATGCAAGTATGTCCACTCTCATCACTTTTATTCAACAAAGTACTAGAAGGCCTAGCTAAAGGAATCAGATGAGAAAAAGAAACAAAAGGCATCCAAATTAGTAAGGAAGAAGTAAATCTGTCACTATTTGAAGATGGCATGATACTGCATATAGAAACACCTAAATACTCACCAAAAAAATACTACAGCTGATAAATGGAATCAGTAAAGGTGTAGAATACAATATGAATATACAGAAGCCTGTTGCATTTCTATATACTAATAACAAAGTAGCAGAAAGAAAAGTTAAGAAAACAATCTCATAACTGCACCAAAAATAATTACCTAGAAATAAATTTCACCAAAGAGGTGAAAGACTTAGTTAAGATATTGATGAAAAAAAAATAAAGATGACAGAAACAAATGGAAAGATTTACCATACTCATGGATTGGAAGAATTAATATTATTAAAATATACATACTACCCAAGGCAATCTGCAGGCTCAGTGCAATCCCTATCAAAATGCCAATAGCATTTTCCACAGAACTACAACAAATAATCCTAAAATTTGTATGGAATCACAAAAGACCTCAAATAGCCAAAGCAATCTTGAGAACAAAGAACACAATTTTGCATACTGCATGAAATATTACAAAGCTATAGTGATTAAAATGTACTGGCACAAAAATGGACATATAGAAAGCCAACAGACATATGTAAAGATGCTCAATATCACTATTCATCAGAGAAAAGCAAATCAAAACCACAATGAGATAGCACCTCTCACCAGGAGAATGGCTAGTATCAAAAAGGCAAGAAATAACAAGTATTGATAAGGATATAGAGAAAAGGAAACCCTTCCAGTGATGGTGTAAATGTAAATTGCTGCAACGACTGTGGAAAACACCATGGAAGTTCCTCAAAAATTAAAAATAGAAATATCATACTATCTAGTAATTCCACTACTGAGCATTTACACAAAGAAAACAAAATCATTAATTTGAAATATGTGTGTGTGTGTGTGTGTAGACACAATATACAAAAATACAACACACACCCAGTGGACCATTACCCAGACATAAAAAATGATGAAATTTTGCCATTCACACAACATGGGTGGACCTAAATTGTATTATACTAAGTGAAGTAAGTCAGACAGAGAAAGACATATACCATATGATTTCACTTATATGTGGAATCTAAAACAAAACAAATGAACAAAGAAATTTTTAAAAGATTCCTAAACCTTGAATGCAACCTGGTTACCAAAGGAGAGGTGAGTGAGGGGATGAGCAAAACAGATGAAGGGGATTAAGAGGTACAAACTTCCATTTATAAGATAAATAAGTCACAGAGATGAAAAGTAAAGTGTAGGGAATACTGTTAAAATATCGTAATAATATTGTATGAAGATAGGTCATCATAGACTTATCATGATGAACATTGACTAATGTATAGAATTCCTCAACCAATATATTCCACTCTTGAAAGCAATATAACATTTTATGTCAATTATACTTTAATAATAAACTAAAAAGAAACAAAATGGAATAACTATTAAGTAAAAAATGGAGATAAAATTGAATATTAAAAAAGTAACAATTGCCTCAAATGCAGGAAATAGTAAACAAATGAAATGTGGGGTAAATATAAAGACATAGGAAATGATAGATTGGAAGCCAATAACACAAAAAATTCATTAAACATAAAATTTATAAACAGTGAAATTAAAAGACAGACTTAAAAAATCGCTTAAAAATTAAGATCTAACTTTATGAGAAAACTCACTTTAAACATAAAGATGGCAGATTATTTACAAATCAAATGATAGTTAAGATATTTTATGAAAACTTTAATCACAATACAGCTGGATTGGCTATATTAACATCAGACACAGTAAATTTCAGGATAATAAATATCATCAGAAGTTAAGAGGGGGCCATTTTATTAATATAGCAATTCAATTCTTTGGAAATATTTAACAGTCCTAAATGTGTATGTACCTAATGACAGATTTTCACAGTACATGACACAGAAATGACAGAAAGGAAAGAAAAAGTAGGCAAATTCTCATTTATAATTGGATATTATATATAGGAGAAATAAAAACATTATAAAAATTGACCCAATTGATATTTATAGAACTCTTCTACATAACAACAGCAGAATACATGTCCTTTTAAAGTGTATATTGACATTCTCCAAGGTAGACCATGTTCAGGGCTACATGGCAAGGTAAACATATTAAAACATGCTATGTATTTCCTCTAAACTTGAATAAAATTAAGTTAGAGGCCAATAGCTAAAAGATATCTGAAATATACAGAAATATTTGGCAATTACACAACACTCTTTGCTCAAATAAGAAACCACAAGGGAAACTAGAAAACATTTTGAAATAAATAAATGTGAGATACAGCTAATTCAAAGGAAATTATACAGCATTAAAAGCTCAAGTTATAAAAGAAGAAAGTTTAAGATGAATTAGTTACGATGCTACTTATGAATGTATATTAAAAAAGCAAAGCGACCCTAAATTAGAAGAAAAGAATAAAGATAAGAAACCTATGACAGAGAAAACAAATACATAATAGAGGAAACTAAAGCTGATTCTTATAAAAAAAAATTCAAAGGTCAGTGAAACTGATAAGGTTCTAGTTAAATAGATAAATACAAAAAGGACATATAAATTAGCAACATCAGGAATGGAAAGGAGGAAATAACTAGAGATTCAAAAACGTTTGAAAGGAGGAGGGGCAAGATGGCAGAAGAATAGGGTCCCCAAATTACCTGTCCCCACCAAATTACCTAGAAAACCTTCAAATCATCCTGAAAATCTATGAATTCGGTCTGAGATTTAAAGAGAGAACAGCTGGAATACTACAGTTGGCAAATTGAACACGAATAGAAAAATAAATATATTATTAAAAAATAATAAAAATTAAAAAATAAGATTGGGATCGTCTCCTGCATATTCTCAGACCATCATGCATTAAAAGTAGAACTAAATCACAACAAGAAGTTTGTAAGGACTTCAAACATGTGGAGTTTAAGGACCGTCCTGCTAAAAGATGAAAGGGCCAACCAGGAAATTAAGGAAGAATTAAAAAGATTCATGGAAACTAATGAGAATGAAGGTACAACCGTTCAAAATCTTTGGGATGCAGCAAAAGCAGTCCTGAGGGGGAAATACATCGCAATACAAGCATCCATCCAAAAACTGGAAAGAACTCAAATACAAAAGCTAAACTTACACCTAAAGGAGCTAGAGAAAAAACAGCAAATATACCCTACACGCAGCAGAAGAAGAGAGTTAATAAAGATTCGAGCAGAACTCAATGAAATACAGACCAGAAGAACTGTGTAACAGATCAACAAAACCAGGAGTTGGTTCTTTGTAAGAATTAATAAGATAGATATACCTTTAGCCAGCCTCATTAAAAAGAAAAGAGAGAAGACTCAAATTAATAAAATCATGAATGAGGAAGGAGAGATCACTACCAACACCAAGGAAATACAAACTATTTTAAAAATATATTATGAACAGCTATACGCCAATAAAGTAGACAATCTAGAAGGAACAGACATATTTCTGGAAAGCCACAAACTACCAAAACTGGAACAGGAAGAAATAGAAAACCTGAACAGGCCAATAACCAGGGAGGAAATTGAAGCAGTCATCAAAAACCTCCCAAGACACAGAAGTCCAGGGCCAGATGACTTCCTGGGGAATTCTATCAAATGTTTAAGAGAAAACCATACCTATTCTACTAAAACTGTCTGGAAAGATAGAAAGAGATGTAGTACCTTCAAACTTGTTCTATGAGGCCAGCATCACCTTAATTCCAAAACCAAAGACCCCACCAAAAAGGAGAATTATAGACTAATATCTCTGATGAACATGGATGAAAAAATTCTCAACAAGATACTAGCCAATAGGATCCAATAGTACATTAAGAAGATTATTCACCATGACCAAGTAGGATTTATCCCCAGGATGCGAGGCTGGTTCAACACTCGTAAAACAATGTGATTCATCATATCAGCAAGAGAAAAAACAAGAACCATATGATCCTCTCATTAGATGCAGAGAAAGCATTTGACAAAATACATCATCCATTCCTGATCCATACTCTTTAGAGTATAGGGATAGAGGGAGCATTCCTCAGCATCTTAAAATACATCTACGAAAAGCCCACAGCAAATATCATTCTCAATGGGGAAGCACTGGGAGCCTTTCCCCTAAGTTCAGGAATAAGGGATGTCCACTCTCACCACTGCTATTCAACATAGTACTAGAAGTCCAAGCCTCAGCAATCAGGCAACCAAAAGAAATAAAAGGCATTCATACTGGCAAAGAAGAAGTCAAACTCTCCCTCTTTGCAGATGACATGATACTGTACCTGGAAAACCCAAAAACTCCACCGAAGATTGCTAGAGCTTGTACAGCAATTCAGCAGTGTGCTAGGATACAAAATCAATGCCCAGAAATCTGTGGCATTTCTATACGCTAACAATGAGAATGAAGAAAGAGAAATTAAGGAGTCAATCCCATTTACAATTGCGCCCAAAGGCATAATATACCTAGGAATAAACCTAACCAAAGAGGTAAAGGATCTATACCCTAAAAACTATAGAACACTTCTGAAAGAAATTGAGGAAGACACAAAGAGATGGAAAAATATTCCATGCTCATGGATTGGAAGAATTAATATTGTGAAAATATCAATGTTATACAGGGCAATTTACATGTTTCATGCAATACCTATCAAAATACCATGAACTTTCTTCAGAGAGTTGGAACAAATTATTTTAAGATTGTGTGGAATCAGAAAAGACCCCAAATAGCCAGGGGAATTTTAAAAAAGAAAACCATAGCTGGGGGCATCACAATGCCAGATTTCAGGTTGTACTACAAAGCTGTGGTCATCAAGACAGTGTGGTACTGGAACAAAAACCGACACCTAGATCAATGGAACAGAATAGGGAATCCAGAAGTGGACCCTCAACTTTATGGTGAACTAATATTCGACAAAGGAGAAAAGACTATCCAGTGGAAAACAGACAGTCTCTTCAATAACTGATGCTGGGAAAATTGGACAGCCACATGCAGAAGAATGAAACTAGACCATTCTCTTACACCATACACAAAGATAAACTCAAAATGTACGAAACATCTAAATGTTAGACAAGATTCAATCAAAATCCTAGAGGAGAACACAGGCAACACCCTTTTTGAACTTGGCCACAGTAACTTCTTGCAAGATACATCCATGAAGGCAAAAGAAACAAAAGCAAAAATGAACTATTGGGACCTCATCAAGATAAGAAGCTTTTGCACAGCAAAGGATACAGTCAACAAAACTAAAAGACAACCTACAGAATGGGAGAAGATATTTGCAAATGACGTATCAGATAAAGGGCTAGTTTCCAAGATCTATAAAGAACTTATTAAACTCAACACCAAAGAGACAAACAATCCAATCATAAATGGGCAAAAGACATGAACTGAAAGAAATCTCACAGAGGAAGACAGACATGGCCAACAAGCACATGAGAAAATGCTCTGCATCACTTGCCATCAGGGAAATACAAATCAAAACCACAATGAGATACCACCTCACACCAGTAAGAATGGGGAAAATTAACAAGGCAGGAAACCACAAATGTTGGAGAGGATGTGGAGAAAAGGGAACCCTCTTGCACTGTTGGTCGGAATGTGCACTGGTGCAGCCACTCTGGAAAACTCTGTGGAGGTTCCTCAAAGAGTTAAAAATAGATCTGTCCTACGACCCAGCAATTGCACTGCTGGGGATTTACCCCAAAGATAGAGATGCAGTGAAATTCCAGGATACCTGCACCCTGATGTTTTTCGCAGCAATGTCCACAGTAGCCAAACTGTGGAAGCAGTCTCGGTGTCCATTGAAAGATGAATCGATAAAGAAGATGTGGTTTATGTATACAATGGAATATTACTCAGCCATTAGAAATGACAAATACCCACCCTTTGCTTCGACATGGATGGAACTGGAGGGTATTATGCTGAGTGAAATAAGTCAATCAGATTAAAAAAATCATTATATGGTTTCACTCATATGGGGAGTATAAAAAATAGTGAAAGGGAATAAAGAGGAAAGGAGAAAAAATAAGTGGGAAATATCAGAAAGGGAGACAGAACATGAAAAACTCCTTACTCTGGGAAAGGAACTAGGGGTGGTGGAAGGGGAGGTGAGTGGGGGGTGGGGGTGACTGGGTGGCAGGCACTGGTGGGCACTTGATGGGATGAGCACGGGTGTTATTCTGTATGTTTACAAATCGAACACCAATTAAATAAATTTATTAAAAAAAAACGTTTAAAAGAATTAGGAACTATTATAAAAAAATATATTTATGCCAAAATTTGATAACTTTGATGAAATGGACAGATTATTCATGATTCAAACTATGAACACTGACCCAGGTGAATATAGTAAATATAGATACAATAACATTCATTAAAGGAATGGTGTTTGTAATAAAATACCTACTCAAAAGGAAACCTCTAGACCCAGATGGTGGTTTCAATGGTGAATTCCATCAGATATCATCAGATATCAAGAAAGTAATAATATCAATATTTTAAAAATCCTTTCAAATGTATAAGGGGGGATACATTTCAGCTATTTTCATGAAGCCAGAATTAACCTGACCACAGCACCATGAAACTTGAAGTCAACCACAAGAAAAAATTTGGAAAGATCAAAAATACAAGGAGGTTAAGCAACATCCCACTAAAAAATGAATGGGTTAACAAGGAGATTAAAGAAGAAATAAGGAAATACATGAAAGCAAAACAAAATGAAAACATGACAGTCCAGAACCTTTGGGGTGTCGCAAAGACAATTATAAGAAGGAAGTATATAGTAACACAGGCGTATCTCAAAAAGCAAGAAAAGTCTCAAGTACACAACCTAACCTTTTACATAAAGGAGCTAGAAAAGGAATAGCAAATACAGCCTAAAGCCAGCAGAAGAAGGGAAATAATAAAGACTAGAGCAGGAATAGATCATATAGAAACAAACAACAACAACAACAACAAACAGTAGAAAAGACCAATGAAACTTGGAGATAGTTCATTGAAATGATTAATAAAATTGATAAACTCCTAGCCAGACATATTAAAAAGAAAAGAGAAAGGATCCAAAAAATATAATCATAAATGAAAGAGGAGAGATCACAACCAACACTACAGAAATACAAACAATTTTAATATTATGAAAAACTATATGCCAACAAATTGGGAATTCTGGAAGAAGTGGATGAATTCCTAGAAACATAAAATCTACCAAAAATGAAACAGGAAGAAGTAGAAAATTTGAACAGACCCATAACCAGCAAAGAAATTAAATCAGTAATTGAAAATCTCCCAACTAACAAAAGTCCAGGGCCAGATGGCTTCCCAGGACCAAAGGTCAATCAGAAATTTAAAGAAGAGTTAATACCTACTCTTCTCAAACTGTTCCAAAAAATGAAAATGGAAGGAAAATTTCCAAACTTATTTTGTGGGGCCAGCATTACCTTGATTCTAAAACCAAAGACCTCACTAAAAAGGAGAATTCGAGGCCAATATCCCTGATGAACATGGATGCAAAAATTCTCAACAAGGTACTAGCAAATTGAATCCAACAGTACATTAAAAGGATTATTCACCAGGACCAAGTGGAATTTATTACTGGGCTACAGGAGTAGTTCAATATTTGCAAATCAATCAATGTGACACACCACAATAGTAAAAGAAAGGATAAGAACCATATGATCCTCTAGATAGATGTAGAAAAATCATATGACAAAGTACAACATTCATTCATGAAAAAAAACCCTCTAAAGAAAGGGATAGAGAGAACATACCTCAATGTCATAAAGGCCATATACAAAAGACCCACAGCTAATATCATCCTCAAGTGGGGAAAAACTGAGAGCTCTACAGTCAGGAACAAGAGAGGGATATCCACTCTCACCATTGTTATTTAACAGAAAAATGGAAGTCCTAGCCTCAGGCAACAAAAAGAAATAAAAGGCACCCAAATTGGGAAGAAAGAAGATGAACTTTCATTCTTCACAGATGACATGATACTCTATGAAGAAAACCCATAAGACTCCACCAAAAAAATAATGGAATTGATACATGAGTTCAGCAATATTGCAGGATACAAAATCAACATGCAGAAATCCATTGCATTTCTCTCCACCAATAATGAAGCAGAAAGTGAAATTAACAAAACAATCCCACAACACAAATCACAAATACAAGGAGGTTAAGCAATGTCCTACTAAAAAATTTGTAATTTACAATTACACCACAAACCATAAAATAACTAGGAATAAACCTAACCAAAGATGTAAAATGTCTGTATGCTGAAAACCGTAGAACACTTAAGAATGAAATTGAGGAGGACTCAAAGAAATGGAAACCATTCCATCCTCACAGATTGTAAGAACAAATATTGTTAAAATGCCTATACTACTCAAAGCCATCTACAAATTTAATGCATCTCCTATCAAAATAACACCAGCATATTACAGAGGCCAAGAACAAACAATGCTAAAATGTGTATGGAACCACAAAAGACCCCAAATATCCAAAGCAATCTTGAAAACGAAAAGCAAAGCTGGAGGCATCACAATTCTGTACTTCAAGCTATATTACAAAACTGTAGTCACTAAGACAGTATGGTATAGGCATGAAAATACACACATAGATCAATGGAACAAAATAGAAAACCCAGAAATAGACCCATAAATATATGGTCAACTAATCTTCAACACAGATGGAAGGAATATCCAATGGGTAAAAGTCTCTTCAACAAATGATATGGAGAAAACTGGATAGTAATTCACAGAAAAATGAAACTAGACAACTTTCTTAAACCATACAGAAAAATAATTCAAACTGGATTAAACATCTAAACATGAGACAGGAAACCATCAAAATCCTAGAGGGGAACACAGGCAGCAAACTCTTTTGCTTTGGCTATAGTGACTTCTTATAAGACACATCTCTAGAGTCAAAAGAAACAAGCAAAAATGAAAATTGGGACTTCATCAACATAAAAAGCTTTGCACAGTAAAGGAAACAGCAAAACTAAAAGGTAGCCTATGGAATGGGAAAGGATATTTGCAAATGACATCTGATAAAGGATTAGTATCCAAAATGTATAAAGAACTTATCAAACTCGACACACAAAAAAAACAAATAATCCAGTTAAAAATGGGCAGAAGAACATCTTTGACCTTGCTTGCTAGACAGGCCTTCAAAGTTAAAGGAAATGAAAGCAAACATCAACTATTAGGACTTCATCAAGATAAAATGCTTTTGCATAGCAAAGGAAACAGTCAACAAAACTAAAAGGCAACCCACAGAATTGGAGAAGATGTTTGCAAATGCCTTGCAGATAAAGGGCTAGTATCTAAAACCTACAAAGAACTTATCAAACTCAACACCCAAAAACAAAAAAATCCAGTTAAGAAATTGGGAAGAAGACATGAACAGATATTTCTCCAAAGAAGACATATAAATGGCCGACAGACACATGAAAAAATGCTCAAAATCACTGAGCATGAGGGAAATACAAATGAAAACCACAATGAGATATCACCTCACACCAGTCAGAATGGCTAAAATTAACAAGTCAGCAAATGACAGATGTTGGCGAGGATGTGGAGAAAGGGGAATCCTCTTACTTTGTTGGTGTAAATGCAACCTGGTACAGCCACTATGGAGAACAATATGGAGGTTCCTCAAAATGTTAAAAATAGAACTACCCTATGATCCAACAATTACACTCCTAGGTATTTATCCAAAAGATACAAACAGTGATCCAAAGGGGCACCTGCATTCAATGTTTATAGCAGCAATATCCACCATAGTCAAAATATGGAAAGACCCCAGATGTTCATTGACAGATGAATACATAAAGAAGAGGTTATATATGTGACAAGTATATATACACACAATGGAATATTATTTGGGCATCAAAAATAATGAAATATTGCCATTTGCAAAGACATGGATAGAACTAAAGTGTTATGCTAAGCGAAATAAGTCAGTCAGAGAAAGACAAATATCATACGATATCACTCATATGTGGAATTTAAGAAAGAAAACAGATGAACATAGGGGAAGGGAAGGAAAACTAAGACAAAAATAGAGAAGGAGATTAATTATAAGAGACTGTTAACTATAAAAAGCAAAAAGTGTTGCTGGAGAGGAGGTGGGTGGGGGGATGGATAAGTAGGTGATGGGCATTAAGGAGGGTACTTAATGTAATCAGCACTGGGTGTTTTATGTACATAAGGAATCACTGATTTCTACCTCTGAAACTAATAATACACTATGTGTTAATTAAACTGAATTTAAATACAAATTTTTTAAAATAATTTTTAAAAAGTAGTGGGCAGAAGACATGAAAAGACATTTTTTCCAAAGAAGACATCCAGATAGCAAATAGACACATGAAAAGATGCTCAACATCACTCATTATCATGGAAATACAAGTCAAAACAACAATGAGATACCACCTTACATCTGTCAGAATGGCTAAAATTACCAACATAGGAAATAACAGATGTTGGCAAGGATGTGGAGAAAGGGGAACCCTATTATACTGTTGGTAGGAATGCAAACTGGTAAAGCCACTCTGGAAAGCAATATGGAGATTCTTCAAAAAGTTAAAAATAGATATGCCCTAGACCCAGCAATTGCACTACTAGGTATTTACCCAAAGGATACATGCATACTGATTTGGAAGGGCACATGCACCCAGATAGCAGCATTGCCAACAATAGCCAATTATGGACAGAGCCCAAATGTCCACTGACTGATGAATGGATAAAGAAGATGTGGTATATATATATACAATGAAATGATACTCAGCCATCAAAAATAATTAATTTTTGCCATCTGCAACAACGTGAATGGAGCTAGAGTGTGTTACGCTAAGTGAAACAAGTCAGTCAAAGAAAGACAAATACCATATGATTTCACTCACATGTGGAATTTAGGAAACAAAGCAGATTAATATAGAGGAAGGGAAAAAAGAGAGGGAAGCAAACCATAAGAGACTCTTAACTATAGGGAACAAACTGAGGGTTGTTGGAGGGGAGGTGAGTGAGGGATGGGCTAAATGGGTAATGGGTATTAAGGAGGGCATTTAGGTTGAGCACTAGGTATTATATGTAAGTGATGAATCTCTAAATTCTACTCTGAAGCTAGTACTACACTATAAGTTAACTAACTAGAATTTAAAGAAAAATATAAAAGAAAAAAGTTTAAAATACATGAACACATTTAAAAAAGAAAAGTATACAGAAATATTACTCACGAATATAGATACAAAAAATCTTTAAGTATCAGAAAATCAAATATAGCAATGAATAAAAATTATAATACATTGTAACCAAGTAGAATACATCCTAACAATGCATGTTTAACATTTGAAAATGAATGTAATTCTTTGTGATAACAGAATAAAGGAGAGAGGACATATGCCCATTTCAATAAATGCAGAAAGAACATTCAGCAAAAAAATTAACAAGATTAAGAATGGATGGAAAATTTCTGAGCTTAAGAAATGACATCCTCAAAAATCCTATAGTTAAAATTTACTTAATGGAGAAGGAGTGAATTATTTCCCTAAAAACAGGAAATCAGCAGGAATATCAGCTCCCACCACTTCTATTCATTATAATACAGGAAGTTCTACAGAGCGCATTAAGGCAATAAAGAAATGAAAAATACGTAAATTGTGAATAATTTTAGAAAGCTATGTTTTATGACACCATGATCATGCATGTAGATTTTCATAAAGAATCTACATGAAAGTGACTAGTACTTACAGATGAATTTAGCAAGTTTAATATACAAAAATCATTTTTTTTCTAGATAAAACAAGAAGCAACTAGAAAATTAAATTTTAAAAATAAAATTTGTGATAGCATCCAAACCCATGAAATACTTAATGGTAAATTTAACAATATGGGCAAACACCTGTGTATTAAAAGAATTTTTAAACATTGTTGAGCAAAATTAAGGAAGGCCTACATAAGTGAAATATGTCAGGTTCAAGTTTCGGAAGACTCAGTATAGTTACAGTACTAATTATCCCCAAATTTAACTGGATCCAATTTAATTCTGATTGTATCGACAAGCTGATTATACAATTCGTATGGAAACACATATGACCGTGAATAGCCCAAATGATTTTGGAAAGGAAGAAATTGGAGGATTGAACTACAGAATATCAAGACTTACTACAAATCTACAGTAATCAAGACACTGTGTTATTGCCATAGAATAGACATACAAACCCATGGAACACTACAGAGTCCAGAAATAAAATCACACATATTTGGTAATTGGTTTTATGTAAAAGTGCTGAGGCAAATTGAAAGGGATATGTGGTAGACAGAATTTTGGCTCTTATAATCTTTGCATCTTTGCCTCTTTGGGTTATGCCTCTGTATATTGTATTTCATGGCAAAGGGACTTTGAAGATGGAATTAATGTTACAGACCATAATTAAGGAGATCATCCTGGATAATGCACATGGGCTAAATATAAACCTATGGGTTCTTAAAAGCAGCAGAGGAAGGTTGATGTGTCGATCAGATAAATGTGACAGAAGAGAATCAGAAGACATTCAAACTACAGTGGTACTTGACCAACAACTGCTGGCACATTACTGAGGATAGAAGGAAGACACAGGAATGGGGATGGCCTCTAAAAGGTAGTAACAACCTTCAAGCTAACAACCACCAAGGGTACAGGGGCCTCATTTCTACAACCACAAGAAACTGAGTTCTGCTAACAGCCTGCCTCCAGAAAGAAACAGCCCTGAGAACCCTTTGATTTTGGCCTGGTGAAACCCATGTCATATCTCTGAACTACAGATAGGAGAATAATAAATTTATATTGATTTAAGCTCCTAAATTTGTGGAAATTGTTAATAAGAAACAAATACAGAAAACTATTATTTTTAACAAATTGTGCTGGAACAACTGGACATCCTTATGTAAAAATATAAACCTTAACTTCTATCACATACCATAATAAAAATTAACAGAAAATTAAAAATTTAAAGATAAAAGGTAAAACAATTGGAAAAAATAACATCCTAAAGTATATTCCTTTAAATTTGAAGTAGCCCAATATTTCTTATATGGACACAAAAAGCAAGAATCATAATAGAATAAAATTGATAAATTGAACTTCATTTAAATAAAAAAAACACTGCTCTTTGGAAGACACTATTAGTAAAATGAAAAAAACAAAATATATACTGGAAAAAATATTGGTAGACTATGTATCTAACCAAAGATTTATATCTAGATCATAGAAAGAACTCCTATAAACCAATAATGAAAATGTAAATAACCCAATAAAAGTGGCAAAAGTTTGAATATCCTCTCATAGACAAAGATGTAGAAATTATTCGTAAGCACACAAATAGATGATCAACATCATTACTCAAAAGGAAAATCAAAAGTATTTCTACTGAGATACTACTATATACCCATTAGAATAACTAAAGTTAGCAAAACTGACAATACCAAGAGTTGACAGGGATGTAGAGCAACTGAAACACTTATATCTTGTTCGTCAGAATCTAACACAGTACACACACTGTGAAAATAATCTCAGAAGTTTCTTATGAATTTAATATACTCTTACTATGTGACCCAGAAATTCCACTCCTCAGTTTTACCCCAAAGATATGCAAATATATGCCCATACAAAACTTGTATTCAAATATCCATAGCAACTTTCTTTACAGTTGCTAATATCTGGAAAAGTCCTAATGTCTTTCAATAAGTAAGTGGATACTCAAATTGTGATATAGCTACACAACGGAATACTATTTAAGAATAAAAAGGGATTACTGATTCGTGACAACTTGGATTAATCTCAAAAATATTAATTTGGGTGAATGAAGCAAGTCAGAAAAATGTACATATGGCATTAGTCATTAATATTCATTTTTAGAATAGCCAAAATAATTTATAGTCACAGAAAGCAGATTAGAAGTTAACCTCTATTCAGCAGAAGGAGTTGGAATTTACATGCACAGTGACATGAGGAATTTATGCGCACAGTGACTTCTAGGGTGTTAGAAATATTTCTTGCCCTGATTATAGCAGTGGTTACATGGTTCTATAGATTTGTGAAAAGCCCTCAAATTGTAGTTTTATTTATTTATTTTTTATTTATTTTTGGAATGGAAAATTGTAGTTCTAAAATGGGTTCATTTTACATAAATTATAACTCCTAACGTTGATTTAAAATATGATTTGGACAGGAAAACAAACAACAATAACACTGAAACACTTGATGATATTCTGAAGCTTAAGAATTCTAAGTATCTAATTTTGGCTTTCCAGACATTGCCCAGTTTGGCCCAAACCCACATTTTCATACTTCTCTGCTGCCACTGAATTGTATACACCAAAAGAAAGTTCTAAGTTTATAGGAAAGCATGATTATTTGTTGTGATATTTTGTATCTTCTCTCCTTTCTTTTCAGATTCTCTTTTTTTTTTTGCGTCTGATATTCTGACTCTTAACTCCATTTGTCCAAATCTTACTTCCATAAACTACATGGTCCACTTAAATGTCAACTTCTCTATGACACCTTTCCTGGATCCTCTCCTTTTATATGTATTTTTCATGATCTGCCCCAAACTTGTCATTTTGTATTGAATTTGCTTACATAAATTTTTCTTTTTTTTTCTTTTTTTTTGCTTACATAAATCTTATTAGAACTGAGATACATATTTTGCTACCTGTCATAGTACTTTGTCCATTTTATTGAATATAAATACCCCTATATAAACACTAAATGCATGAACAAATGAATGAATGAATATATGGATATGAAAAGGTGTAAGAGGCAAAAAATTAAATAATAAAAATATTCATTGTTTGACAAAGATTTGCAGTTAAATAGAAGTTTTCTGCCCTAATTTTGGTTACAATTTATAAGATGTAATGAAAAAATTCCTTTGACATATCAAGTACAATTGATGATTGTCACAAATCAGAAGAACAAATTTCAAATAATGAGAATATCCCCTGGAAAATATTGTGGCATTGACAGCTATATGCCTCAGAAAATTAATTGGTATTTTAAATATCCAGACTTCTTTATCTCATGCTGAAATGGTGACCACTGCACGGTGCTATGATATATTGTTACATTTTGGTCATTCTCTACTTCTCAGAGTTAAATACTGTTCTCTTAAATACCTTCTCTCCTCTCTCTCACTCCCATTTTCTGAACAAACTCATTATGTTTGGAAGATCTTTGTCATTTTCAAGAAGTATTTTTACAAAGGTGAATGTTGAAATGATTTTATCTTTGTGATTGATAAAGTATCTTTCCTATATTGTTAAAAATTAAATGAAGACCCATAGAGTCTAAAGAAAATGGATTTCCATTTTTCCTCTTTGCTCTTGAGAATGATTTATGAAGTGCAAACACATTCATAAATGGGATACCATACCCTAGGGAAAATAAGCTAAAATTTATTCTATTGTTAGAGGTTTGCATTATGAAATGTTCTCTACCAAATTTACATGGTGAATTTAAGTCATATTTAACCACATAATATCAGATGATGAGAAATGGGAAAAGCAAAGTTCTATTTCTTATCCATGTCAAAAACCTTCAAGTTGTTTGGAATCATGTGTCTATTTTACATGGTTGAATCTCAAATTATATCACCACAACTAAATTCAATTCATTAAAGGATATTTTATTCAGAGGAATAACATTATTTCTGCTGTATTTTCATATGACTCGAGCCATTTTTTTTAATTTATGTTTTTACAAAATGACACGGAAAATAACAGCATTATAGAATTGAGGTTGGTTTTTAATCTGTATTTATTGTATCAATCAGAAAAATCACAGCCTGGATTTTTTCAAAATTTTCAAATGCATTTTGTGTTAAGTTTATGGTCATCTAGCCCTTGAATTTTCCATTGAATACAACCTTATGATGCCCTAAATATTGTAAGTGGTAGGTATACCTTTTCACATCATCTGGAAGTAATTCAGCAATAATCTGAAAATAGCTGGTGCAATTCTCACTGTGATTACAAAAATTTAGAGAAAATCTTCAACAAAAGCAAGGACCCTCTAACAAATTGGTATAGTCATCAGCATGACCAGCCAAGGGGGAAAATGCATTTAAATAAAATAGGCCTTTGACTTTCTATCCACCTCCTATTCCATGCCCTTGTTCAAGGACACTCTCCAGATTAAAATCCTTCTTTTTTTTTTTTTTTTTTAAATCCTTCTTTAGTTTGTCATTGCCTATAAGTAGGATTTGCTTAGGGCAATTCCAGTTTATACTTGTGGTCCTGGCATTATCATTAATAGCTCCACCTTTCATTCTCAACAGTGTGCCAGTAGATAATATATTATATGGTTAGTGTATCCATATGATAGAATCACTAATACTGTTTACGAATTTCCTTATAATCTGGCCCCAGGTTGTATTTCTCATTCTATCTCTTCTACTCGTACATTACGCTTCAGACACATGAAACTATTCACTCTACTCTGAAAACTCCATGCATTGCTATAACTTTATATTCTTATACAAATAGTTCTTCCTGTCTGAGCTGTACTTCCTCTGCTTTTGCACATAATTATTTCTTATTCATTCTTAGAGACACAAACACTAAATCCTCTGGTTCGATTTACCTAATTACCCTGGGCTAAGAATGAGAAGGCAGTTTCAACTTGTTTTGTTACAAATGGATTGTTAAGCCATATTTCCATTCAGTGAAGAAGTGCCTAGAGCCATTAGCAAAGGAGTTCTGCCACAGGCAAGGGAGTAGAATGTGGCAAGTGAGTCTGCTACTTTATTATTACTGCCCTAAGCAGTATTTCATGCCCTCTGCTCTGTGGTTTGGGACATTTAGTTCTTTTTTAAAGATTTTATTTATTTATTCATGAGAGACACAGAGAGAGAGAGGCAGAGACATAGGCAGAGGGAGAAGCAGGCTCCCTTTAGGGAGCCTGATGCAGGACGATCCCAGGACCCCGGGGATCACATCCTGAGCCAAAGGCAGAACCGCAACCACTGAGCCACACAGGTGCCCCATTTAATTTATTTATATCACTGTGCTATGCAGAATTCAAAGAGAGACTTCAAGATTTCCACTCTCTGATGTATAAGTCCTGTATTATCCTCTTCCTCTGAGTCTACGTAGGGCCTGAATATAATGGTATATCACTCCCATTATTAGACATTAATCAGTTAAATTTGAACTAATCAAAAATGATATTCTGGGTGGCCTGACACAATCAGGAGAGTCCTTAAAAGGGACTAGCCTTTCCTGAAGTCAGAGTTTTGAAGTGTAAGAGTGTGAGAAGGCCTATAGAAGATGACATGTCTTAAGGAACCTGGAGTGGCCTCTAATAGCTAAGAGAGTAGCTGAAAGAGAGCTGAGAGTAGCTGGCAGATAGCCAGCAAAAAAACAAAACAAAACAAACAAAAATAACAACAAACCAGATCTCAATCCTGCAACTGCAAAGAATTTATCTTTTCAAGCAATTTAAATGATCTCAGCTGGTGAATCCTTGATCAGAGGACCCATCTAACTTGTAATTAGACTTCTGACTTACAGAACTGAGAATTAAGAAATTACTGTATAATAAGTTGCTAGGTTTGTAGTTGTTACATAGCAGTTTAAAACAAATATAATCATTTAACACATCGACTAATAATTATTTACTTTTGCTTAGCATATATGTAGTTTTAATAATCACTAATAATAGCTGTGAGTTTCTTGAAACAAGGACTATATTTCATTTTCTTTATTATGCTCAATCCCCATCAGGATCAGTGTACTAAATGAATATTTATTAAACAAATGAATGACAGTGACTAATTTCTTCTTGTTTAGTGCCCCAAGATACAGCTGACTACATGAATCCAGTTATCCTAGATACTGTCCTACATCATGGATGTCTTCCTCCTACTTTTTCCCCTATCTAAATTTATCTACTTCTAGGTTCTCATTATTATAAATTCATTCTCTGCTTTTCTATCAATAGCTGTTATCCTTTCTCAATGGGTTTCTCGAGAGAGAACTAAGCACAATAATGCTCTAAGGCATTTCTTGAATGTAATAAAAAGCTTTACCTGTGCATCTAGAATGGTTCTAGTTCTGTACTGTCTTTGGGAAAATTGAGAAAATAATTGGTCAAATAATTTTTTTTATGTTCTGTGTTTTAGTAGAGGAATCGATTCACTCTAAACATGAATGACTTTATGTATTCTCTCTTCTAGTACTAAGTTTTTATAAAAAAAAAAAACAAGGATTTTTGGAAACTTTATTTCCAGTGCAATGAATATACTAAAATCATTTCAAGTACCATAAAAAGTTATCCATTAACTATTTTGGATTAGTGTTCAGAATTCTTCAAATAATTGTACATAGTCTATTTCTAGGACCAGTAGAAAGTCCCAGACCTTTACATCCAAAATTAAATATCAAATTCAACAACCCTTTCCACTCTGTGATGCTGATATCTGTAGATATTTTTGCACAATTTTTAACTGCTACTTTAAGATACAGAGGTAGACGCAGTATGATGTATATTTCAAAATTGTCTTCCAAAAAGGTGGCATATATTTAAATCACTCAAGATCTATATAGGTTGATCATTTCCTACATTCCAGTCAAAAATATTCACCAACTTGTTTAGAGAGTGACATCAAAATAATGAAATAGGTAGGTCCTGACTTCAGTCTCCCTTTAAGACCAATTAGCAACTATTCATAGACAAGGTACCACTGTGAATATTTCAGAATCTGGGGATGTGGCTGAAGCAACCACTTGAATGACAGAGGAAGATCTCATTAGAAGGGTAAGAGGAGTGATTTCATTTTGACCATATCACCTCTCCTCCAGGCCATCACAGTACCACACTGAAAAAGGCTTCCTTGGGCCTAAGATTTCTCCAATGGATAAAAGAGACCCCAAGGTAGACATTCAGCTTCACCAGCATTGCAGGACACATCCTTGGAGACCTATTTGGTTTTAAACTCACAGTGATCATTGGGGGAATCTTTGGAGCTGGGTCACTGAGGATCAGATAGAAATACAGAAAGGAGTAAGGGCTTACAGCAACCAGTGCTAAGATGGTGGACAATGTCACTTCAGGTGGTGGTACCTGAGCAGAGGTCCTATCCAGTAGTTTGGCCCATTTTCAGAGCCTACCTGGTAGCTTTGTTTGGTCAGGGAGCTCAGTAGGCAGTTCTGCCTCCTTTGGGTCCCTTGCCAACCTATGATACTGGCAGTGGAGTCCCTCCTACAGCCCCACTCAGGCAGGGAAGCAAGTTCACATCCCTGCCCAACTGCTTAGCATAGCATCTGTTCTACCCCACCAGAAACCTGTTCATAGATGTCTGGCAGCCATGGAGCACATTCTATGGCCTAGCTGGACAGGGAAGAAATTTAACAGCCCAGCCAAACTGTTGAGCATAGCCTTCAGTCCTGCCCAACCAGAAAGCCTAGTCAGGGAACCAGGGCAGCTATATTCTATATATATTCTATATCCTATATTCTGCCTGGCAACAGATGCCCAGCTTATGGCCTTTTCCAATTTTTGAGCAAAGCCTGTAGACTTTCCCAGGCAGGAAGCACAGCCAGTGGCCCAGGCCAATCGTGGAGTATAGTCCGTGGGCTCACCCAGCCAGGGAGAATGGACAGTGACCCTACTTCACTCCAAAGCATAACCTCCAGCATGATCCAAATGTGGGGTATTGTTGGAGGCTCTACCTGATGAGAGAGTGGCTAGCAAAGGTGTCCAGCAGTAGAACACAGCCAGCAGGCCAACAGATTATGGAGCATAATCTGTGGTCCTGCCCAACTTTAGGCAGAGCCACAGGCTCTGCCTAAATGCAGCCCCCAGGCAGTGATACCATCTAGTCAGGGGACATAGCCTGAGGCTCCACCCAGCTGGGATCAATTGGGAGCCCAGCCTATAGCCTTTCCCAGTCACAAAATCCAACCAGAAGCAGTATCCTGCCACAGAACATACTCTGTGACCTTGCTCAACCAGAGGTGATTATAAAGCCCAGTTAGTGGCTGCATCTGAATACATAGCCCAGACAACAAGCCCACTCCACTACAGATCCCAGCCATCAATATCCTCACCCCCAAACTTAGAGCAGGAGCATTTGTCTTGGCCAACTAGAGACCCTAACAGCAAGCTCTAATTATTACCCACTGATAATACCAACTGACCTCTCCATAATTCCAAACTGAGATGACTGGTGAAGGTCTTTCCCTGCTAAGAGGAATCTATAAAGTTTGGAAGGGGAGAATGATTATTCAAATATGCACATATCAATGAAAGGATACACAGATCATGAAGATCCAGACGAATATGACACCACCAAAGAAAACTAATAAAGCCCCAAAAACTTATCCTATGAAGACCTATGAACTGCCTGGGAACGAATTTAGTATAATCTTCTTAAAAAAGTTAAGTGAATGACAAGAGCACACAGACAAAAGGAATTTAGGAAAACAATGCATGAACAAATTAAGAAGTTCAATTTGTTTGAAAAGAAATAGAAACCATAAAAAAAAAAACACAAGAATCATAGAGTTAAAGAATGCAATAATGAAGAATTCAGTTGAGAGCTTCAACATCAGACTCCATTAAGCAGAAGAATGAGTTAAAGGACTCAAAGACAAATAATTTGAAATTATTTAATCAAAAGAACAGAAGAGTAAAGAACAAAAGAGAGTGAAGAAAGTCTATGGACTTATGAGACAGCATCAAAGGCAACAATATGTACATTATTGGACTCCCAAAAAGAGAAGACAGAGAGAAAGGGCCAGACAATCTATTTAAAGAAATAATGGCTGAAAACCTCACAAATATAGGGAAAGAAATGGAAATCCAGATTTATGAGGTTTAAAAGTCCCCTTCTATGTTCATTGCAGCATTATTTACAACCTTAGTGCCTATCAATAGGTGAATGGATAAAAAAGATGTGATGTGATGTGTATGTGTATATATATATATATATATATATATATATATATATATATGTATACAATGGAATAATATGTATATATATATATATATATATATATGTATACAATGGAATATTATTCAGCTATAAAAAAATAAAATCTTGGGGTGCCTGGGTGTCTTCGTCAGTTAAACATCCAACTCTTCATTTTGACTCTGGGAATGATCTTGGGGATTTGGGATCAAGGTCCACATTAGGCTGTCCACTTGCTGCAGTGTCAGCTTGAGATTCTCATCCTCTACCCCTCCCACCACTCAAGCTCCACTCTCTCTCTCTCTTTGTCTCAAATAAATAAAATATTTAAAAACAAAGAATGAAATCTTGCCATTTGCAACAACATGGGTAGACTCTGAGGGTATTATGCTAAGCGAAATAAGTCAGACATATCTCTGTATTTATCATTTGTTTGTTTATTTATATATTTATAACCAACAATGCAACATCTCAAATACTTGCACTTCCAATCTCCTTTCTTTCTTTTTGTTTCCTTTTTTTCCCCCAAATTTTCTTTAAATTCTAGTTAGTTAACATATAGTGTAGTACTAGCTTCAGCAGTAGAATTTAGAGATTCATCACTTACATATAATACCTAGTGCTCAACCTAAGTGCCCTCCTTAATACCCATTACCCATTTAGCCCATCCCTCACCCACTTCCCCTCCAAAAACCCTCAGTTTGTTCCCTGTAGTTAAGAGTCTCTTACGGTTTGCTTCCCTCTCTTTTTTCCCTTCCTCTATATTCATCTGCTTTGTTTCCTAAATTCCACATGTGAGTGAAATCATATGGTATTTGTCTTTCTTTGACTGACTTGTTTCACTTAGCGTAACACACTCTAGCTCCATTCACATTGTTGCAGATGGCAAAAATTAATTATTTTTGATGGCTGAGTATTATTGCATTGTATATATATACCACCTCTTCTTTATCCATTCATCAGTCAGTGGACATTTGGGCTCTGTCCATAATTTGGCTATTGTTGATAATGCTGCTATCTGGGTGCATGTGCCCTTCCAAATCAGTATGCATGTATCCTTTGGGTAAATACCTAGTAGTGCAATTGCGGGGTCTAGGGCATGTCTATTTTTAACTTTTTGAAGAATCTCCATATTGCTTTCCAGAGTGGCTTTACCAGTTTGCATTCCTACCAACAGTATAATAGGGTTCCCCTTTCTCCACATCCTTGCCAACATCTGTTGTTTGCTGTGTCCTCCCCTCTTGTGTCCCAGGCTTCTGTCAGATCCCTGCCTTTACCCTGTCTGTGTCCATGATGTCTGCACAGGTGGTGGTGGTGCAGTGCTCCTATGTTTTATATCAGGCATGAGGCTGGGTCTTGAAACTCCAAATTTTAGGGACCCAGTGGCCATGGACCCGCACTGATCTTTTGGGGTAGAGTCTCACTGCACTGTGGCTGGTACCAGTTTGTTGCAGAAAACTAGTCACATGGCCACACAGGGGCTTGGAATTTATGGCAAATTATAGGAAAAAGTCAGTCCATGTTACCATCCCTCAGCAGTGCCTCTGTTCCTATGCTAATGAAGGGGAAAGCTCAAGGACCAGCTCTTTTCTTCCTATAGAGGCGCTGCCACCTCTCCCAAATGCATTCCAAGAAGGGGACCTGCCTCTCCCAGTGTGACCCAGGGGATCTTCAGAGCATGCTATTTGTTCCTGGGCCTCTGCTCTCCTCCACAGGAGCACCTGTATGCCCATCAGACTTGACCCTTATGATGGCATGGACTTCAAAAACTTGAGACTTTCAGCTTTGCTGCTTGTAAAAACTTGCAAGGGTCAGCCATCCTCATTTTCCAACTCAATGGTTTTGGTGAAGTGTTTTTCTTGTGCAATCCCCTGCATACTACTTTATCTCTGTCTCTCTCTGTCTGCCTCTCACTCTCTCTCTTCTGTGATCAAAGCTCCCTCCTGTCCACAGCACCTGCAATTATTTTCTCCCCCAAATCATGTCACCACACATCCTACCTTCCATGATGTGGTCTCTTTTCTCCCTCTAGTTGTTCAGTTTGTTCTCTGAGTCCTTAGATCTGATTTTATAACTATCTAACTATGTTTGAGGGACAGGTAAACATAAGGTTACCCTACTACTCTACCATCTTAACTCTTCCATCATTCATTTATTTTTATTGTTAAGTATTCCATGTATTGCAGTTTATTTAAATATTAACCTGCATAAAGACCCCTGTTTTTTTCTAGTTTAGGGCTATTGCAAATAAAGCTAATATAAGCATTCATTTGCACATTTTTGTATCAACATTAAGTCTTCATTTTTCTGTGATAAATATCTAGTAGTGCAATTCCTGGACCATATGGTGATATATGTTTAGTTTTTTTAAGGAATTGTGAAATTGGTTTCCAAAGTGATTGTACCATTTTATACTTCTACTAGCAGAGTTATCCAATTTTTGTACATCCTGCTCAGCATTTTATTTTGTCACTGTTTTTTTTTTTCCGTCATCATGTTAGGTGTGTCATTACTGTCATTGTGTTTTTAATTTGCAATTCTCTGATGCTTAATGGTGTTGGACGACCTTTCAAGTGGCTATTTAACAACTGTGTATCTTCAATGAATGGCTCTTTCTAGGGCGCCTGGGTGGCTCAGTTAGTTAGGCTTCTGCCTTCAGCTCAGGTCATGATCCCAGAGTCCTGGGATCCAGCCAGTAGGCTCCTTGCTCAGAGGGGAGTCTGCTTCTCCCTCTCTTTCTGCCTGCTGCTCCCCTGCTTGTGCTCTCCCTCCACCCACCCCTCTGTCAAATAAATAAATAAAATCTTTTTTAAAAAAAGAGATGGTTCTTCCTGTCTTTTGCCTATATCATAATCAGACTATGTTTGTCTTTAAATTTTGAGAGTTCCTTAAGTATTTTACATACAAGTCTATGTCCTATATGTAGTTTACATATATATACAATGGAATATTACTCAGCCATTAGAAATGACGAATACCCACCATTTGCTTCGACGTGGATGGACCTGGAAGGTATTATGCTGAGTGAAATAAGTCAATCAGAAAAGGAAAAACATTATCTGGTCTCATTCATTTGGGGAATATAAAAAACAGTGAAAGGGAATAAAGGGGAAAGGAGAGAAAATGAGTGGGAAATATCAGTGTTCATGTCATGTCATCTGTCATGTTCATGAAAGAACATGAGAGACTCCTAATTCTGGGAAAGGAACAAAGGATAGTGGAAGGGGAGGTAAGTGGGGGGATGGGGTGACTGGGTGACGGGCACTGAGGGGGACATTTGATGGGATGAGCACTGGATGTTATACTATATTTTGGCAAATCGAACTCCAATAAAAATAAATAAACAAAAATAAAATAAAAGAATAAAAAAATAAAAGATGACATGCTAGGAAATGGCATAAGAAAAAGACATGTAGTTTACAAATACTTTCCCCTAGTCTGCTAGCTTGTCATTTCAGCCTCTTAAGAGTCTTTCATAGAAAAAAATTTAAATTTTTGATGAAAAGCAGTTTATCAGTTTTTCGATTTATGGAGTGTGCTTTTTGGTATCAAATCTAAGAACTCTTTGCCTAGCCCTAGACTCAAAAGATTTTCTTTCCTGTGTTTGCTAAATCTTCTCTGGTTTTTCATTTTACACTTAAGTCCATGATCTATCTTGAGTTAATTTTTGTATAAGGTATAAGACTTAGGTTAATGTTTATTTTTTGGAGGGATTCTATGAAAGTCCAATATCTCCAGCACCATGTTGAAAAGAATATCTTTCCTCCACTGAATTGCTTTTACACCTTTGTCAAAAATCAAATGCACATATGTGCACAGATCTATTTTAGGATTATTTATTCAGTTCATTGATGTGTCTATCCCTCCACCTGTACCATACAGGCTTTATCACTGTATCTATATGCCTTAAGGTCAGGAACATTGATTCCACCCACTGTACTCTTCTTTTTCAAAATAATAGATTTAGCTATTCTAATTCTTTTACTTTTCCATATATATTTTAGAACAAAACAACAACAAAAACTTACTGGGATTTTGCTAGTAAAATTTTTGTTTTGTTAAACTTGCATTCAGTTTTTCACCATTTTCTATATTAGATGTAGTCTTTTTGCAGAGTCTTAATCAAAATGAAGAAACCCTCTTGTCCTATTTTTATCTGATTATTTATCATGTAAGGGAATTGAATTTTATCAAATGCTCTTTCTGCATCAGTTGATATGGTTATATGATTTTTTTTTCTTTAGGCTTTAATATGATGGATTGATTACATTAATTGATTTTTGAATATTTAACCAGCCTTGCATCCCGGAAAAACTTTGATTATGCTGTCACAGTGAATAATTATTTTTATACATTGCTGAATTCAGTTGCTAATATTTGTTAAGGACTCTTACATGTATATTCATGAGGGGTAATTGTCTATAGTTTTCTATTCTGATATTTTCTTTGTCTGGCTTTGGTACAGGATAATATTAGCTTCATAAAATGAATTGGGAATTGGTGTTAATTCTTCTTTAAATGTTTGGTAGATTTCTTCAATGAAACCACCTGGACCTGAAGACTTTTTAGGGGAGTTTTAAATTAATTAATTAAAGTTCATTAATAATTATGGAGCAATTAAATATTAGGTAACTTGTGGTAGTTTTTGCTTTTATAAGGAATAGGTATTTTTCACTTAATTCATCAAATTTATCTGTGTAGAGATGTTTGTGGTTTTCCTTTATTATTCTTTGATAACTTTAGGACCCGTATTGATCTCCTTTGTTTCATTCACAATATTGATGACTTGTATCTTTGTTGTTAGTCTTGCTAAACATTTGCCAATTTTATTGAACTTTTCAAAAAATTATATCTTTAGTTTTATTGATTTTTCTTTATTGTTTTCCTGTTTTTGGTTCCACTGATTTCTTATCTTTATTATAACCTTCCATTTTACTTGGACCTATTTTGCTCTTCTTCTCCTGTTTTTGAGATGAGAGCATAGATTATCAAAGTTAGACTTTTCTTTTTTTCTAATGTTCACAGTTAATGCTATAGATTTCCCTCACAGTACTGTTTTAGCTGCTTCCTACAAATTTTGATATTTGTACTTTCATTTTCATTCATTTCAATATTTCTTTATTATTATGAGAACAGTACTGTTTTAGCTGCTTCCTACAAATTTTGATATTTGTACTTTCATTTTCATTCATTTCAATATTTCTTTATTATTATGAGACTCCTTCTTGACACATGCATTATTATAAATGTGTGTTGCTTAGTTTGCAAGTGTTCGGAGATTTCCCTATGTCATTATTTATTGATTTTAGTTTGATTCCATTATGTTCAAAGAATACTCTGTATGACTTCAAATCTTTATATTTGCTGAATTCTTTTTTATCCTAGGATATGGTGTATCTTGTCTATATTGTATGTAAACATATAAAGAATATGTATTCTACTGTTGTTGGGTAGAGTGTTCTGTAAATGGCAGTTGGATCCTGTATGATGATGATATTTTTGAGTTCTTCTGAGTCTTTGCTTATTTTTTATTTAGATGTTTAATCAACTTCCAAGATAAGGATGTCTATTCCTTCTATAAATTCTGATTTTTCCCCTTTAATCTGCAGCTCTTTTGTTTGGTGCATACACATTTAGAGTTTCTTGCTCTCCTTTGGTGACTATTTTATATAATCCTTCTCTGTAATATTCTCTGTCTGTAACATTATTTGCTCTGAAGTTGACTTTATCTGATATTAATATAGTCATTCCTGCTTTCTTTTGATTAAATTTTTCATTATATAGATTTTTATATTCAACTGGCCTATATTGTTATATTTGAAGTGAGTTTCTTGCAGAAAGAATATAGTTGGGACAGGGTTTACAAATCCATTGACTAACCTCTGGGTTTAATTGGTGTATTTAGATCACATTCATTTAATATAATTATTGATGTTAGGGCTTAAGTCTGCCATTTTATTCTTTTGTTTCAAGTCTGTTCTCTCTGTTTTTTTCTTTCACTCTTACTTTTCCTGCCTTTCCATGGGTTATTGAAACAGATTTTACAATTCCATTTTAATTTATTTATAGTATTTTGAATATCAAGAGCTCAAAAACACATGATCTCTGCCATTAAAGGGATAATAGTTGAGAACTGTTGCTAGTTCTCAACCCTGTATTAACATCAGGATAACCTGTTGATATATATAGATGACAAAAAACATGCACATTATGTAGCTACATATTATATAAAGTATTATATGTAATATAATATACGTAACATATAACATCTACTATTTTATCTATTTATCTATTTATTTATCTATCTATCTTCCCATACCTGCATAGAAATTCTAATTTTGTGGAACTGAGTTAGGATCCGGAGTCTAATGTTTAAAATTTCCACAATTTGATTTTTCTTATTGTTGTTCTTTATAGCAGCTTTAGTGAGATATACTGCTTATATCATAAAATTCATCACTTTAAAGTACATAATTCATTGGTTTATAGTACATTTTGAGAATTTTCAACAATTGTCTATACATTGTATATATCATAATCTGCCCATTTTAGAGTTAATGGGCATTTGAGTTGTTTTTACCTTATGTCTTATGGATAATGTTGCTATAAACAATCTTGTACAGATTTTGTGTAAATCCAACATTTCATTCTGATACCCTACTAAAACTGTGAACCAATAATCTAGAGCAGCACTGTTTAATGTAATCTTCTGCAATGATGGAAATAGTATATATATATATATATATATGCAGGGTCCAAAGTGGTACTATTGGTGAGATGTGACTATTAAGCAATTGAAATATGAGTATTGTGACTGAAGAACTGTGATAACATTTTAATTTTACTTTGTTTAAATTAATTTTAATTTTGTTAGCCACATGTCATTAGTAATCTTCTATATAGAAGACAGTCTAGGTTTAGAAAGATAAGTATTGACTGTAAAATATGGATTGGTACAGAATGATGCTTTATGCAAGAAGACAAGATAGGAAATTATTTATAAATTCCACTTTAAGAATCTGAGCATCATAACTAGGCCAATAGCAGTGGAGATAACCTGAGGGGAAGGATCCAAAAGACATCTTAGTCTAGACATGAATAATTGATGATTTAGGGGTAATGGAGAGGGAGGAGTCTAGGAAGACTTAAGCCCTGCTATATGTTTAAACCTCACTTTATATTTGTATTTAAATTTAAGCTTGTTAATATTTAACAACATATAGGAGTTCCTTCTAAATTCTGCCAATATTCAATTAGTTAATATCTGGAACTCATTCATAGAACTGTACTCACTACAGATCTGAATGTAGTGAACATACTAACAGTTACCATTATAATTTTAATAACTGCCATTTAAAAATTTAATTAGAAGTTTCAATGTTTATTGTTACATATCAAAATACACTTAACATACCATGCTTGTGCTATTATTACACTGAAGAAATACTAAGGAAGAATTTTTGACTTTTATTTCAGCAAGTAGATTTGTAATCTACAAAGGTCTTCCTAGCACTATTGTCTAAAGACAGACATTCTTCAATTATGTATTTGCAAAGCACAGCAGGAACTCAAGTAGCAATTGCATAGTAGCCTCTGTAAATATAGTATTAAATTCAGAGTGCATATTTATTCTCTCAAGTTCTACCATTTTATTATTTAATTGTTAATGGAAAGAGAATGAGGGAACAGTGTATGCTTGTTTTGACAGTGGTAGCTCCGATAATCAGTAGAAATGCAGTCAATAAGACACATTTTAGGGAAAAGCAATAAAATACAGTTATCTCTTTCATCATCTCTACCATGCTTTTTTTTCCAGAACATCTTATAACTAAATTACCAGCCCCTATCTATTTCCATGTTTGTTTGTTTATCAGATTGTGCTTCAGCTATAGGATATCTTTATAGTACAGTGATAAAAACTGATGTAGATGTATGACATGTTCCATTTATGTTTATTGAATGACTATGAGATAAAAGTTATTTTTATACTCATGGGTTTTCAGAGGAGTGACATATCTCATTTCTTAACTCAAACTTTTAATCTCCATTCTGCTTCTTAATTAGCTATAGGACATGAGTAAACATGTTCACTCTGGTTTAACTTTCATCATCTATAAAACCATCTGGTTGCCAGCAAGCAAACAAGGATATTCAAATTAAAACAGTAACATATTTAATCCATCAGATTGGCAAAAATTAAAATATGAAAAAATACCAAGTGTTGGTGAGAATATGAGGTAAAAGGAAATTTTAGACACTGCTTATGGGAATATAAGTTGACACAGTTAGCTTTAGTTTTCTATTACTGCCTAAGAAATTACCATAAACTGAACAGCTTAAAACAGTCCCCATTTATTACCTCACACTTCTGTAGGTTGGAAGTCCAGGCATAATATAACCAGGTTACCTGCTTAGAGTCTTACAAAGATGAAATCAGTATTTTGTCCTGTTCTGTTCTTTTCTGGAAACTCTGGGAAGAATCTACTTCCAAGTTTGTTCATGTTGTTGGCAGAATTCAATTCCTTGCAGTTGTAGGACTGAAGTTTCCCTTTTCTTGCTTACTGTTGACTAGAGGTTGCCATCAACTCCTGGAGACCACCTTCAGAATTATTCATGTCACTTCTCCATTTTCAAAGCCAGCAACAGTGAATCTGTCTTGTGTCAAAAACCTCTCACACTTCAATGTTTTCTCTTCTCCCAGTCCCTTTTAAGAGATCACCTGATTAAGTCAGGCCCACCCTAAGTAATCTTATGTTAAAATCATCAATTTGAGATTTCAATTATAGCTACAAAATTCCTTAATGGGATCATCCAGAATACTGCCTGTATTCCTGGGGAAAAGTACATACATATCTGGGGGCAGGGATCTTTGGGATTACTTTCTCTTACTATAGCAAGCTCAGAATACTGTTTTGGTAGTATGAAGCAAATTGAAAATGCACACAATATATGAAACAAGAAATCTACTTCTACATTTTAAAAAATATAGAGCAGCAGGGGGGCCTGGCCAGCTCAGTTGAAAGAGTATGCTCAGTGTCAATTGGAAGAGTCTCATGATCTTAGAATTGTGAGTTTGAGCCCCACATTGAGTGTAGAGATTATTTTAAAAATTAACTTATAAAAATAGAGAGTAATTACCACGTGTGCATCACAAACTACTTTTTTTAATGTGTGTATTATAACATAGTTTGAAATACAGAAAACTAGGTGAGAACCTGATTGTCTATTGATATAATACATATATTGAGGTATAGTCACATAATAGATGATCCAGTGTTTAAAATAAACTAAACATATATATACACATATTATTAAAGGTCTCAAATGCATGTTAAGTGAAAAAAGAAGATTGCTGAAAAGTTCACACAAAATTAATGAAAGTCTTTCTATATATTATAGATGGAAATATGCACATGTATGAACTGACCCTCGATATAGCTATGCATTTTATTACCTCTCATGAACTTGGGCAAATTATTTGATAACTCCTTTGTAAAATGGTGATCTGTAAAATGTGGATCACTATAAGAATTAAATGAGCAAATCTTTGGAAAATATTAATAACTGGAACATTCTAAGTACTTAAGTATTTGTTAAATAAGTATAAATACATAGCAGTATAAAACTTGAATTGGACAGATACTTGCTGAATGATTACAGTGATGATCTCTGGGGAGGTGAGAAGAGAATTTATAATTATAATGTTAAATGAGGGCTTCTATTTCTATGATTTTACTTTCAGTTAATTCTAGATGGTAGAAACATGAGTTTTTGCTGTATTAGTTGTATATTTTGTTATTTCTAAAATTAAAAGTCAAGAATCACATTTAAAATTACTGCTAAAAAGTATTTTGATCTCTAAAAATTAGTGTTATATGATCTTTAATAGTCTTTATAGACCTACACAATTTTATCATTCATTAATCCTATTGTTGGCGATATATTCTGTGGGTACATGCTAATAATAACAGTTGAACAAATTATCATACCTATTTACCATTTTTTTTCTCCATAAGAATTGACCTTAGGAAAAACTTCATTGATAGAAAAGATTCTGAAAGATAGTCACTTATTCCACTTGATTCCCCTAATGTACCATATACAATTTGTACCTTTACAATGTCAGAACTAATTGCTATTATCTGAGCAGCAACTCAAAATATTGAAGTAAAATGAAGGCTTGGTTGTTACACGGCTTAGAAGTTTTGAGATTTTTTTTTAATGTTTCAATATTCCCAAAGAATGGTAGTTCCAAGTTGTCATTCATTACTCAATACTCAGCCGAGCAAATTGGGAAAAATACAACAATAATAGATGCTGTGGGTGACTGCAGTGCTCTGCCATTAGTTTGACTTGTATTCTTCATTTTGAGACTGGGTGAGTCACCCATGGAGAGATATAAAGTAAAAAAAAGAACATTCAAGATTTTCATAAGACATTACCTTGAGCTCCTCACATTGAGGACAGTTTATCTCTGTCTGGATGCAAGTGTTTATATATGTGAATTACTCAAAGATAGAGACTGCAATAAACAAGCATAGTAATAAAATCTCTTTGCAGGTAAAGATGAAATACTGGTTACTACTTATGTATATAAATGTGACACAGAATTATTATTCTATTGAGATCCCAAAGGTCAAATATATATCTGTACCTAATGTCCCTTCTCAGCAGAAGGTTCTGAGCCCATTATGTCTCTGCTCCTTTGCTTATGGAAGTTGCCTTTACAAAGGGAATTATTTAATCCATGATCTCAGTCTTTTATTTTATTTTGTAGTTAATATTTATTTGGTTTTCCAGGATAATATTATATTCTCAGGTTGTCAAATTCAAAACAGCTAGATGGTTTGGGGGGATTATTAGTTATTCAACTGGTAGTTTTGCCCACATTAGTCTAAATACTGATTTCAATGGTTCTCAGTGAACCAACAGTTTATAGCTTATAGTTACATCAACTAGCTATTATACTGTGTGTCAATATTATGACTAATTACTGGATAAAACCTACTGAAAAGCAAGATCAATGAACAAATTTAGGTATTGTATCTCTGGTTTGTCTTGTATTCCCAATGCTAAATATTTGTGATATTTAACTGAAGACTCATGCATTGATTATTATCCTTTGTAAGTGAAAGTGTCTAGATTTCCAAAGTCCTCTGATTAATAACAGAGAGGTATGTGCAGCAAATATGCTCCCATGTATTAGTAGTACTCAAGTCCTAATATTGAGAATAAAAGACCTTATGAATTATATTTCTTCCATTTCTCTGGCTATAACTCAATATAACGTGTAAAGTTCTGAGTGATTATTTTTCTCCTTGCCTCCTATAAATAATAAAACCAAGTCTCCTTTTTGTCAGAGGTTAGATTAATATAATGTAGGACTGGCCTTATTATCAGTAAAGGACATCAGAGATGGGAACAGATTTGAGTGTTATAGCAATGACTAAGAATATATCTGGGTTTATTCCAAAGCTAAAACTCTCCTCCCCACTATAATTATAGCTGGGAATAAGAGACTAGAGAAGATTAATGGACATATAGGCATTAAGACTCAAACTTAAATTGTGGTCATATAATTAATCAGAGAGATGCTTTGAGAAAAATATGAGTATGCCAGAGAATTGGATGTCTCTAGTATTACAGGTTCTTCAAATCAGCTTTTAGCTATGAATATTATATATATAAATTATATAGTATATTATGTAGAGATTATAAAGAGATTATAACATATAACATATTATAATTTATATATTATGGTTCTATATAATTACAAACTTTAATATATGTAATATATGCTGTATATGTAGCAGGAAAGTTTAAAGAACAACATGAATTCTTGAAATTGGTAGGCGCTGGGTCATGTTCTGCATTGGGGTCAGGAAAACTTATATCCCTATTCTACAGACACTGAGGTAGTGCCCATGTAATTCTCACAGTAGTTACCCAAAACCAGCTGTTTTGAGGAGATGAGAAGGAAGAACTAGAAAACCACAGTCCTGTCAGGTGCTAATGGGACAAAAGTTTCCATGATTCAATTTTGAGACACACTGACTTGTATCCCTTCTTAGAGGGAATGCAGTTGGTCACTATTGCAATTGTTTTGGCAAAAGGCCTACATGGACTTAAATATTATATGAAAATGAATTTTTCTGTACTTCAGCTTATTTTGGCTTCTGCTACATTGGGCACCATTGATCATTTATTCCTGTCTTCATCTCTTCTTCACTCCAACCAGGCCTTTTAAAAGGTATCTTCAGGGACATCTGGTGGTTCAGTCTGTTAAGCATCTGATTCTTGATCTCAGCTCAGGTCTTGATCTCAGAGTTGTGAGTTTGAGTCTTGTGTTGAGCTCCATGCTAGAGTCTTGTGTTGAGTCTCCATGTCGAGTCTTGTGTTGAGCTCCATGCCCAGGATGGAGCCTACTTGAAAAAGAATTATTTAAAAAGGTATCTTCATCATTTTTTTCCCTTCTGTTAACTGAAGAAAAACATAGTTCAAATATTACTTAAATATATAAAATATGAAGAAATCCCCTAGTATACTCTCTCTTAGAAACACACAGTTAATCCTTTTGTATATATTCTTATACTGTTTACTTCTTCCTCTTATCTTCCTCCTCCTATTTTTAAACAAAAATGGATTATAATATGCATCTGGTTTGCAATTTGCTTATTTCATCTAACATTATCAAGGCTACTTCTCCATGTCAGTACATAAAGAATGAACTCCAGAATTTTAGCAATTGTATAGCATTCCACTATTTGGAGAAAAGTCCAACAGATAAGCACATTCATGGACAGCCTACCAACTCTACCTGACACTTCAAAAATCATTCCTGCTATTGATGTATGTCAAAATATAGCATGGAATCTTTGTGGGAGATTCTCTGTGAAGACTGGCTTCCATAAAAATGGCAGCATTCTCATAGTTGTGTCTTAGGCTTGTGGTAACCGTGCTCAGCTTTCTTTATTTGTCAACGTGATCCTATCTATTTCCTGTTTTCCAGAACATCGTCAAAATATCTGATCTGATAATGGCACTCTTTTTTACAGTCTTAACATGGAGTTATTCAACTTAAATAATCTTACTGTCACTTCTGTAAGATCCTTACAAGGAGGGGTCTGTCATTTTGAACCACAAGCTCCACTGAATTGTTAAACTGATTAGTTTTACATATGGTCAAATCACCTTTGATCTGGACTATTGCAGTTACCTACTAAGTGATGCCCCTCCTTCTCTGTCTTTTCCTACTATAGTTTATAATATATTATATCTACATAGCATCCAAGTTTATTTCTAAAACATAAATCTCTTCAAAACCTTCCCTGGCTTTTCATATCATTCAAAGTAAAGTCCAAGATTCTTATAAGTACTTACAGATTTCTGCATGATATCATCCTCTTACCTCTCTGGCTTTACCCCTTTCTCAATGCACTTTGCTCCAAAAACACTAGTCGTCTTTCTACTACTCTAACACACATACCAGAATGGTCCCACTTCAGATCTCTGTACTTCATATTCCCTCCACCTGCACACCCTCTTCACTGACACAGCTGTATGGCTCACTTTGTCACTTCCTTCAAATCTCAGCCCAAATCTTAACTTATTGACCAGGCTCCCACAAACTTTATTTAAAATTTCATCTCACTCAGAATTCCTAACCCCTATTCTCTTTTGGAGTAGAATAGAAAGGACAGAAATAAACCCACACATATATGACCAATTAATTTACAATAAATGAGCCAAGAATGTACAATGGGGAAAGGACAGTCTCATCAATAAATGGTGTAGGAAAAACTGGACAGCCACCTGCAAAATATTGACACTATCTTACACCATACACAGAAATCTATTCAAAATGGATTAAAGAGTCTACATCAAACTAAAAAGCTTCTGCATTGCAAAGTGAAACCATCAACAAAATGAAAAGCCAGCCTATGGAATGGGAGAAATATTTGCAAATCATATATCTGATAAGGGTTTAATATCTAAAATATATAAAGAATTCATACAACTCAATAGCAAAAATCCAATTGAAAAATAGGCAGAGGATCTGAACATAATTTTCCCAAATAAGACCAACAGACACATGAAAAGTTGCTCAACATCACTACTAATCAGGTGCATAAATGCAATCAGAAGCACAATGAGATACCACTTTACACCTGTTAGAATAGCTATTATCAAAAAGACAAAAAATAACAAGTGTTGGCAAGAATGTGGAGAAAAGTGAACCCTTGTGCATGGTTGGTGGGAATGTAAATTGGTGCAGACACTGGAGAACAGCATGGAGGTTTCTTAAACTATTAAAACAGAATTACTAAATGATCCAGTGATTCCACTTCTAGGTATTTATCCAAAGGAAATGAAATCCCTGACTCAAAAACATATATGTACCCCCATGTTCACTGCAGCATTATTTATAATAGCCAAGACATGGACACAACCTAAGTATTCATCAATGAATGAATGGATAAAGAAAACATGCTATACACACACACACACACACACACACACACACACACTTGAATACCATTCAGCCATAAAAAGAAGATCTCACCATTTACAACATGGATAGACCTTAAGGCCATTATGCTAAGTGAAGTAAATCAGAGAAAGACAAATACATAGTGACAACACTTACATGTGGAATCTTAAAAAAAAAAAAAAAACGTACAAAGAACAGAAGAACAGACTGGTGGTTGCCAGAGATAGGGGTGGAGAGGTAGGTTAAATAGGTGAAGGGAGTCGAAAGGTACAAACTTCCAGTTATAAAACAAATAAGTCTTGGGATGTAATGTACAGCATGATGAATATAATTTATAGTATTTTATTGCATTTCTGAAAGTTGCTAAGAGGGTTAATTTTAAAAGTTCTCATTATAAGAAAAAAATTTTAACTGTGAACTGACGGGTGTAAAACAGACTTGGTAATCATTTCACAGTACATACAAATATTGAAGCATGTTGTAAACATATAGTGTCAATTATATCTCAATAAATTAAGAGAGAAATAAGGAATAATATTTTTATTATTTTAAGTTTTTATCTAAATAAAAATATTAAAATCAATTGCATCCCCCCCCCAGAATTCCTATCCTCTAATCTCTGATTTATTTATTAAGATTGGTAACCATCTGACATTCCATACATTTACTAGTTTGTGTGTTCATTATGTCTTTCTTTCTCAATGGACTGCGAAACTTATAAGGGCATAGCTTGCTTATCTTGTTCACCATAGTATCTCTAGCACCTGGAAAATGCCAGGTATGTGATAAGCATTTAAGGAATATTTGCTGAGTAAGTAAAAATAGAAAAGTATTGAAATTTCATATATTAATTTCAAAACTGAATATCTTACAGCATTATTTCATTGTTCCTAACAAATTTTTTGGTTGGCTCATTTGGATGATTTTTTCCAGTCATATCATCTGCAAATAATTATAACTGCTTTCTCTAATATTTATATCTTTTATTTTTCTATATTTTCTAATTTCTGTATCTAGAATTTTTAATAATATTAAATACTGGTGGTGATTTTTAGAATCCTTGTTTCATTCCTTACTTACATGTGTTATTTTTTAAAAGGAAATGGCAGATTAAAAAATAACATTCACAATTTTTTAGGATTAATTATCTGTTACGGTTTCATATTTCTTCTTGGAAAAAGTTTAGTCATTTATGTCTTCTGATAGTTTTTTTTTCACTCAGGTTTTACATTTACCTACCTAATAAATTAATAAATCTGTACCTGTGATTATTTCTTCTTTCTTTCTTTTAATTTTTTGTATTTGTGCTCTTGTGCTTGTGATACTGAGGAAAGGCACATCTTCCATTAGACACCTCCCTTGTCCTTTTGCAGCCTGGGAAAATTGGCAGAGACCTGCACCTGTGGCATTAAGGTGGGAACTCAAAACAAGAGCTAGTTGCAGCTGGTGGTGAGGTGATACCCCACCTCTGTGAGGCTGCCAGGGCTTCAGGATGGCTGCCAGAGATGCTGGCACCAGCAAGCCATTGGGAGTGCTAGAGATGTCTCAGACCAGCAGGCTAAGCGGTCCAGAAATCACTATGAAGTTATGCTTTGTGACTAAGGTCTGACTTTTCATTCTCCAAGAAGGTACCATCAGTTGATTAATGAAATAGCTTAATGGGCTGATGTGAGGTCCCAGGTAAATATTTAGGAGGATAGCTGGGAGAAAAACTGCCCTTTATGACTGGGGTTAAGGCTCAAAAATCATTATAATTTTAGTATTGAGGAAATATTTTGCTGTCTCAGGCTGATGAGGCAATGGCATTTGAGTAAAATAAGCCTCTTCAATTTTATATTCTCCCCACATCTATTTTTTCTTCTTCATTGGTTTGTAGGATCCTTGATAAGCTTGCTTGCTTCCAAAAAGGAGAGTTTCCCAACATTTCATATCACTCACCTTCCCAGCAGTGAGAAATCTCATTCTGGGATCTACAGCCAATTTTTCACTAGGTATATTCTTCTGATGTCAAATAGGCACTTCAAATTCAACATGTCCCAAATTGAGTTGATCACCCTCCATATATATCCTTTGTGCCTATATTCTCTGTATTCACTTGTTGACATTATACATTTACAGTCAAGCCAGAGCCTTAGAGTCCACCTAAATTCTTTGGCTTTCTTCATCCTCCACATGAAATAACAAATATTGTTCATTTTATTTTCCCCATTTTTCTAATAACTTCCTCCCTCTTCACATTTACCTCAAATATCCTAATTCAGGCTCTCATTATTTCCTTCTTGGACTTTCTTTAGTGGCATTGGATACAAGTGAAATGAGGGTGGAATATGCCAGATAATCCGACTAGGTCCAACTAAGAATCTAAGGAATGTAGTACTTTGTAATCCATCTCCAAATAAATTAACCTGAACTGTAGGTGTTCTCTGCCTTTGGTTTGACAGTATTATTATTGTTTGCCCTCATTTCCCCATATTCTCCATCTTTGTTTCAGAACCTACTTGGTATTCTCACCACAAATCTAACCTAGCCATAGTGGCTTAGAAAGGACCAAAATCAAGCAGAAATCTGGTAGTCAAAGAGCTGAGAGTTCGATGACACATCGTTGGCAAGCGGTGAAGCAGGCGTGCATACATTATTTATGGGAGGTTAAATTGGTAGGACCTCTTTGGAGGGTAATTTGGCAATGGCTATTACATATAAAATTGATCCAGCAATTCCATTTCTAGGAATTTATCCTGCAGATATACTAACACATGTGCCCAAAAATGTATGCACCTAAGTAATCACTGCAGAATAGTTTATAGGAACAGAAAAAAGAATCAATATATACGCTCATTAAAGGTGTAATGAATAAAGTATGTTCCAACCATTCAGGGAAATACTGTAAAAATAAAATTAATTGGGTAAATACGTATAAGAAATAATCTCTGAGATTTTGCGACAAAAATAGTACAGATATATGCAGCACATGCTGTCATTTATATAAAAATTGCATGCACAGGTACATGTATGCTTATAAATGTATCAACCATTTCTAAATGGATACAGACACAAAATGTACTGCTCATGATCTATGGGCAAGAGATCAGGGATCTTAGGATATGAGACTTACTTTTCACTCTACACTTTCTATACAGTAGGTCTTTTTTTATCATGTGTATGTATTACTTAATTTAAATAAAACAAAATTAAAATAAAGACCAAGTGTTAATAGATGTAGTTTAAAATATTAGGAATATGTGCACATGTAAAATGGTATACATATATGCCTCTTCCTGACAAGGGAATGTATACATACACCAACATACAATATATGTGAGTAGGTAGCTATAACCAACCTGGACTTTTTTCTTAAATACAATTGTTTGTTAAATCATCTTAAAAATACAAGATTCCTAACTGTCCCAACCTATAGCAAGTTATGTTGATAAGGTATTGAAGATGTTATTTAATCTTTTCACCCATGATAGTAGCATAAATTTGCTTTTCAAAAAAAAATGTAAAAAGTTAATGTGTGCACTGCTGATGTTTCAGCTTTGGTTTCTCTCTTGGAAGATTTTGACTTTGATAAATATATTCCTAGAAGGAAAATTAAGAAAAAATAAAGTGTATATTTAAGCATTCAGAAACTTTAGCCTAACAATTGCTAAAATGCTAAACATGTTTTATTTTTTCTGCAATACATCACATACTCAAATCCAGATAAAAGAATTATCTATGTACACAATAAGAAATTGTCAACAACTCTACGTTGAGCACAACAGCTGGTCTTTCTCTGTAAATGGCTGCCTGGATAGTGTTACCTAAACTTTAAAGAATGTTTACCCCAAAAAGTACTTCCCTGATTGTCCTGCCACTTACAGGCCACATTTGCTTAGCTATTTATGAAATCTGTAGTATAAATGCTACCCAGGAAATCAGGCCATAATATAGCAGCTTTAAAAAAGAAGGCTGAGGGCCTGGGGGTATTATGCTAAATTTTACTGAATAATCAAAATTATGATTAGTAGGATGAACACCACTGTGAGATTTTTTGACTAAGAAAACATATTTTTAAATATTTTATGTACAAAAATACACAAACAACAAATGCCTGGGTTCCAAAATGCAAATAAAACAGGTGCCAAATGGTGGCAATCTAGATCTTGAAATGCATTTTCTGGAGCAGGGCTAAACACCTGCCCTGTTATATATACCAGGGTTAGTTACTCCAACCATCCCAAAAGATACTTTTTAGCACACATTTTCCCAAAATACCATACATCCAAAATGTGTAGAAGATCTGATCATACTTTCGAAACAGTGGTAAAATTGAAGTACTGAATTATAGTGGGTACCATGTCTACAGCAGCCGAAAGAAAAAATATACGTCAATCACTGAAAGAACACAATTAAGGATTAGACAAAAGTCTGTGTAAGAGAAGGCAAAAAAAGACACTTGTGTTGAGGGAGATTCAGAAAAATCTTAAAGCCAAGTTTTGATTGCCCAAAGATCACCTTTGCTTTCTGTCTGTGCATAATACACTAAGCACTGATAAGCTGGGCCCTTTCCACCTGGAAGACAAACAGCACATTGAATTAAGAAGCAGAAAGACAGCGTGCGGAAGGAAAGTGAGAGGGGCCCGGGAGGCAAGTCTGGGCACTCTGAGGACACAGCGGGCATCCTTAGGTCCAGAGGCCCGCGTAGTTCCCATGGAGGCCCGAAGGGAGAGGTCCTCCAGCCACGAAGAGCTTCATCTCGGGCCAGTTGTAGCAGTGGGTGTAGAGCGCGTTGGGGAAGTCGCCCATGCCCCCGAAGTAGTTCACCCACAGGTCGTCGTGGTTGAGCCAGCCTCTGCCGCAGGTGAGCTTGAGCTTCCTCCCCGAGGGCCCGGGAGAGGAGTCGCGGCTGGCTGAGGCCCTCTCCTCCAGGAACCTCTGGGCGCGGATGTCGTAGAAGAGCAGGGAGCCGTGGCCCGTGCCCACCGTCACGACGTGCTGGTAGAAGCTCAGGGAGCGTACACCCGTGCCCCCCTCCCTGGAGCACAGGGGCCGGATGTTCTGGTGGCCCTGGCGCGGGTCCAGGAAGGAGACGTGGGACTGGGAGCCCACCGCGTACAGGGACAGCTCGTCGCAGAAGGTCAGGCACACGTTCTCTCGGCAGTAGGGCAGCCTGACGGACAGCAGCCTGGATAGAGCGCCCCGGGCTTTCCACAGGTGGAAGTAGCCGTCCAGGGACACGGCTCCCAGCTCCTGGTTCTTGCCGCTGAAGGCCAGGGCCCGCACCTTGCGGTTGCTGGGGCTGGTGCTCGACCTGGGGATGGTCTCCACGTCCCTGGGCCGGATGTGGGCGTACACGGGGAGCCCGGCGTCGTTGTGCCAGGCGATGCTGCCGTTGAACACGTCGGGGTCCATCCGCCACAGCGCCACGGTGCCGTCGCGGGAGCCGCTCACGGCCACCGTGTCGCTCATCCAGGCGATGCTGAAGATCCAGTCCTTGTGGCCGTGGCGGTCGCCCAGGCACACGGGGTCCAGGGTGGGCAGGTGGTAGACCGCCAGGCTGTTGGGGTTCTCGCCCCCGGTGGCCAGAAGCGTCTTGGAGGGATTCAGCTCGATGGCGTGGATGCCGCAGGTCGGCTGGGCCTGGGCCAGCCAGGGCCCCCGGTCCCGCATCAGGGGGATGCGCGTGATCTGGCCCGAGTGCACGTCCACCACGAACAGAGTGTTACACTTGGTCCCGCACACCACCTGCCTGCCGTTCAGCCACTGCGACGCGAACACCTTGTTGAGCGTGCCCAGCGCCAGCTCGCGCTCCCTCAGCAGCTCAGGCAGCTTCTGCACCGCGTAGCCGCGCAGCTCGCCCTCGGAGCCCGGCAGCCCCGCGCCGCCCCGCGCGCCCACCTCGCGGCCCTTCAGGTAGTGCACCAGCGACCGCCGCGTCGCCCGCCGCCTCTGCTTCTTGGGCAGCAGCGGCCCCTCGGGGCACGCCGCCGCGCCCGCCGCCCCCGCCGCCCCCGCCGCCCCCGCCGCCCCCGCCGCCCCCGCCGCCGAGCCCTGGGACGACGAGCCCGCGGCGCCCGCCTCGATCGCCGGCGCTTTCCGCTTCCTGCTACCTGTTTGCTGCAGGGCCATGGTGGGCGGCGGGCCAGTGGCGGCGGGCGCGGCGGCGGCGCGGCGGCGGCGGCAGCGGCGTGCGGCACCCGTGTTGGCCGTGGCGGCGGCAGGGACCGCGGGGCCTCCGGGTCAGCCCGGAGGTCGGGCTCTCAGGGGCCAGGAGGCTAGAGCGACCGCAGGGCGCGGAGCCTCCCGAGTGCGGGACGCGGCAGCCGCGGCGAGGGAGGCGAGGGCGGCGGGGGCGGCGGGCCGGGCATGGAACGCGGGCCGGAGGGAGCTGGGCGTGAGCCGACCGCGGGCGGAGCGCGAGTGCAATCCCGCGGCAAGGGCGGCCGCGGCCGCCGCGGCGGGGATAGGCGAGGGCGGGAAGTGCGGCCGGCGAGTCTGAGCGGGACGAGGACGACGCGGGGGGGGACCCAGTGTGAAGGGGCGGAGGCAGCGGGAGGAGCCGGCAGGGAGCGAGCGGGGGGCGCCGGGTAGCACACGCCAGCCTGGGAGGGGTCGGAGGGGGGCGGGAAGGGGGGGATAGAGCCCGCGGTGGGGAGACTCACCCAGGGCCAGCGCTCCGCGATCCCAGAGCCGTCTCCGGAGGACACATCCTAGTGCGCCTGCCCAGGCCCTCTTGCTCTCCTGTTCCAGGCGTTTCACCACCCTCAGGATAGCAACCAACTAGCCTTCTTAAAATCCTTACTTAAATAAAACCTGAAAGCTAAAGTAAAGTATGACGCTAGAAGGAGCTTGAACAATTATGTGTTGAAGAAACAAATAGTGTAATCCTGGGAGACTCTGCAGCAACTAGTGTTCAGTAACCCTGAACTTGACAGGGAATGGGCAGGGCGACCCTCCCCTTAGGTCTGTCCTTGCAGCATACCTGTCTCAGCCCCTCCACTGGGAATGTGCTAAAATTTTCAACCATTTTTTTTCTTAATTCTCAAATTGAGGTCCCTGAGTTTCCACACTAGAATCACTGAGGGGTGTGTTCCAAATGTAGTTGCCTAGGCCCCACTTCCTCTGGAAGTGAAGTCGGGACCCTGTGATCCAGTGCAGCTTGAGGAACCCAGAGGACTGCATTGAGGGTGGGGGTGGAGGCTGGAGGTAAGACAAGGGTGTTCCTCCATGATGTTGAGTTCTCGTGAGCCTAATAGAAGAACCGTGAAGTGGATGTGAAGAGGTACAGGAGAGGGATACTTCTTTTCTTGCTCAAGGGAAAACAGGTCCAGTCCCCACTGTCACTCCCAGGAGGCATCCCAGGTGCCTGAGTGTAGCCTTGTCTTGTATGGGAGGGCCCCTGGGGCTTTGAGGTGGGGTTGGGGGCAGGGGGGATGCAGCGTTTTCCATAGGAAAAGGTGGTGATGATCTGTCCAGAAGGACGTAACCCCATAGGCACAATGGGAAGTGTGGGTGTTCACACTATGGGTTTAGCAGTCTCAGAATTTGGATGCATTGTATCTGGCTTTACAGCTTCAGAGTGACCAATTCGGTCGGCAAGCCTGTATTTAGACATATGAAACTGCATAGTGACATGGGTGGCTGGTAGCTGACACCAGCTCTGCAGACATCCCAGTCCTCCTCTCCAAAACTTCCTTGAGTGAGTGCATGTGGAGAGGTGAATTACCTTTTCTGACCAATCACGGAGGACCATGGGAGTTACTTTGTTGTTGCTTTTCTATACCCTTCTCCCAGCCCTTTCTGCACCCTCTCATCAAAAGCACAAACTCCAAGTACAAAAACCATAGGCCCTTTGCCCCACTCCCATCCCGTGGTATATCCCAGTACCCACTCCTCCCCCATATTCCTCCCTATGTTTAATGCTGTATCACGAGGATGAAGGTTATTGGAGAGAGAGTGACCTGACAATAAAAAATTTTTTTACGACTTCATAATTAGAACTGACATTGCTAGAGAATAAATAACTACAAATTCCTTTAACTTAATCTTCCATAATGTTTTTTTTTTTAATTCCACCTCAGGAAAATGGAGATTATATAGTAAGACTTCATGGCATACCCTTTACTGTTGTTGTATAACAAAAGAGGCTGAACATTTTGGGAGAGCGATAGATCAGATAGGTATAGATTGCTAGATCTATCTATATTTCAACTGTAAAAATAAATAATTCTTATAATAATTATTGTTTATTGATAGCCTGTTTGTGTCATTGGCTGGAGGACTGTGCTAAACACTTCAAATGCACATTCAGCTTCACAATAACTTTATGAGGCAGGTTCGATTTTTATAGCCCTATTTTAAAATGAGGGAACTGAGGCCTAGAAAGACTAATGACTGCCCCATGGACACACAACTAATAAATGGTAAAATCATGTTGTTAAATCTGTCTGACTCCAAAGCTTTGAAAACTAATAACTGCCCTATATTATTCAATAAATATGATTTTTCTATTTCTGTCTCTTTAAAAACCATATAAACTATCCCTATGATGGAAATTTTACAGATGTTGCATCTTGTGCACTTTTGAAACATAGCCAGAATTCCTAAAATAAATGAATAAATACTGAATGCAACTTATGTACAACACTCCAAACCAAATATAAAGGAAAAAACATATTCTATGAGATATATTTTCTTTTTTATAAATTATTTTAATTAATATGAAATATAATAATATGTACCTACATTTTGGTGAAAATAAAACCCATATAAATAGTCCTGATATTATGCCTCTCTACTTTTTTGATAACATAATTATGCAATATTTATGTATAATGTGTAGTCACTGTTCAGATTACTATTTTGCATTGAGAGGTGTGATAATTTCATCTCAAATACAGTACATGCAACACATTTCATATACGTCTACACTTTAACATTTCTCTGAGTTTTTTATTTAAAGATGTAACATTTACAGACCAGAGTCAAGTGATACTGAGAAATTTAGAGTGTTGTATATCAGATTGCAAATTTGAACTTTTACTTGTATCCGATTGCTTCCATTTTTAGGAAAACACAGTGTCTGCTAAAACCTAAAGTTATACACAGTACATTTGTAGTTAAATGTAGATGAAATGACATGATAACAAAATTTCAGGTGTCTGCATGGTGTTTTGAGTGTCAGGATCCCTATTAGGTATGTTTGTTAGTTTTGAGGGCCACTGTGTATGGGTGTAAACATCTTATCTGTCATTACAAATTTATTTCTGTATTCATTCCTGCTTTTTTTGCAACTGACATACCCCTGGATAAATTTTTATTACCCTTACCTATCTCCCCTGAACCATATTTCCCTCCATTGGACGGGGGCTTATATGAGTGGTTTCAGGCCACTGTCTCATTCTGTTCTGTAGTTACTTCATATGTTTAAATGTTGTTTTCTTAATCCAATTGTAAAGTCTTCAAGAGATTACATAACATTTCTGATTTCATTCACATCACCACATAGTTCTAGATACACACTAAATGGTTTCAAAAACTTGTGATGGTCTTGTTAATAAACTAATAGAATATGAGAGAGAAAGCAAAATGAAATATCAAAAAGTAGAAGTAAGATCTTTTGAAATCAAATTACTTGAGTGGTGAAAGTGAAGGATTTGAACTGATTTGAAATAATGCCACATAACTTGTTTGAAGTTATTCTCTAAATAGTATAGACAGCTTCAAACAGATTATATGACATCATTCTATCTATCTATCTATCTATCTATCTATCTATCTATCTATTATCTATCTATCTATCTATTATCTATCTATCTATCTCTTTCCAGCTTATTGGACAATTTATCAACTGTGTCTGTCCAGCTTTCTAATCTGTGAATGAAGGAGAGGATCTATTTAGACAGTAAACAAGTTAGATTACTGATTTAAAATTAGTTAAGGCAGAAGATTTATTTCTCTTCTACACAAAAATAGATCTTATGAATATGGACTTCATAGATTGGAGCAAATTCTCAGGTACAAAGACATCTGTCTTCAGAAATGGTGTTCTATAATCATTTGTGATATATCATGTAATGATATAAAGTAAGGTTCTCCTTAACAATATTGATGACATCTTGTTTACATTTGAAGGTATAGCCTTTGCATTATCTTTATCAATAAACATAAAATGCTAAAAATGAAATATAGTGAGGTTTATTTTAAAACAATATATGCTAATGATACCCTGTTATTTGTAATACACATAAGGCAAACAATTCTTGGACTATTACATTGGATAAATTTTCACCTAATCTCTAATTGTAATAGAGTCTTACCATTTCAAGCTGTGACCTTGTAGAGTCTCCTAAGATAAGCAGCTGTGCATCTAGTTTATAGTCAGATGGGAGGCTTCCTCCAAACCTCATGATGCAGAAACTGGTAGAGATGACTCAGCAGGCTATGTTTCCTCTACAAAGGCACTACTAAAGGCATATGGTGTCAGATGGGGGAACAAAGGAAAGATTTATCACATTATTTCATTTACTAGAAACAGAATCATAGAGAAGCTAATTTTGACTCCATGACCTCTTCTTTGCCCTACCTCTTTCCAACTTATATAAGAAGAAGGAATGTGTCAGAGGCCAAGCCGGGGCTTTGTTTAATACAAGAGTAGATTTAGTGCTATTAAATGTTTTATGGAGGCACAACAGTGTAGTCGTCAAAGGAGTGGACTTCAGAGCCACATATTATGGCTTGAATTCTGGTTTTGTGGTTTGCTGGCCTTGGAACTGGGTCAGTTGGTATACTCCCTTTGCATTCAGTCCCTTCTCTATAAACATGTGGTGATAATAGCACCTGTGCCCTAGGGTTGTTTTGATGATTAAATGAGTATATATACATATACTATATACTTAAATGAGTTTGTATATGTACTATACTCTAAGAACATATAAACTAATGGCTTTCCCTCCTTTCCTGTATTTAGTTTTACAAAGACAACTTGGTTATGGTAATGAGGGTTTTTGAGCGCCTGCTGCAGTACAATGCACACTTACCATTACTGAAGCCTACTACATGCAAAGATAAAATGTTTATAGAGCTAGCTTATTGTCTACTCACATATAGGTCATCTATCTCTATTATTTTTCCAATCTATAGATAAAAATTTATATGGAAAAATGTATTGTGGGAACAACTTTATAGTGTGCTAGTAGATTATCAAGGGATAGTTTGGGCCAGATTGGGGTTCCTGATGCTAATAGATACCAATATAAATATGGACTCTTTTTACAAAGATCTTCATTTACATTTACGGCTCTTCCCACCTGCTGATAGTAGTTAAATTGGACAGAAGTGAGTGAAAAAAAGTATATGAATTATGCCCTAATGTCAGATAAGGTACATAAAGGAAGGCAAGAATGAGATTATGCTTATGAAGTGCATTGATAAACAATTCTATTCCATGTTCTGTCATGTCTTAACTGGTTATAGATACCAAGTTATTATTTTTCCTAACTTAGTTGCCAACTTACTCCTAGCTTCAGCTCCACCATATGTACCAATTTCTTCTAAACCTTTATCTTTATCCTGAACTGACATGTCCAACTTCCTACTTGACATTTTGAATACCAAAACAAAACTTCACATTCAGCACGTGTAAACTCAAGATCTTGATTTTTACCTATCTGAACTTTTATTACCTATCTTTTTAAAAATATATTGCTTCCTGTCTTAATGAATAGTACCACCATACATCCAGTTGTGCAAACTAGAGTTCTAAGAATTATTCTTGACACACAATGCTTCCTAATATTCAGGCCCAGTACCCTTCTCGTAATGTTTTCAAATCCACTCAATTCTTACTCTCTCTGTTGCTACCACCTATTCCTAAGGCACTATTTTGCGTTGACTATCCAACTCCAATAGCTTCCTAATTTTCCTACAACCATTTTTGCTCTCCTCCATTCAGTTTTCGACACTGCAGCTAGAGTGATGTTTCTAAATGCAAACATGGCCATGTCACTGTACTGATTTAAGCAAACCGATGCTATTGTCTTAGGATAAAGACCCAAATCCTTAATGAAAACTATAAGGCCCAGCATAATCTGACCTATGTTCTCTAGCCATATTTCTACCTTCTTCTCATTACTTTTCTGCACCAGACAAACTGGCCATTTTAAATTTCATCAATGATATTACATAACTTCTGTGGCTGGAATGCTTCTACCTGTGGCTCTCCTTACCTTTTACACTCCTCAGGAACCCTACCTTGCTCTAACTCCTTACCTTCAGATTTTAGTTAAGGTATCACTATCTTAGGGAAACCCTTTTGACTCCTCAGACTAGGTCAGGTCTATCCTACATAGAGATCCCCTTAACTTTACTTTAATGGAATTTACCACAGGTGAAATTGCATGGTTATTTCTGTGACTCTTTAATATCCTTATCTACCAAAAGATTGAACAAAAACTCCATGACAGCAGAAGTATCCAATCTGCTCACTACTGTATCTCCACTGTCTAGCATGTCATAGAAATAATATTTGCTGAATAATGCTGGCTGAAATTATAAAGACCCTGAATCTCTGTTTGACTAGTAAATCAGAATCTAACCTAACCTCTCATGCTATTTGATCAACCCTCTCTAATTTAACACAGTTTAGAGGGAAGAACACTTCCTACCTTCAAGTCATATCTCAAATGTTACCTCCACTATGATAACCTCTCTGACTTTGGCAGATAGGTTTATGGACTTTTGTACAACAGTACATACTTCCCTTATAACATTTAACACTCTTCATTGAAGGAATTGACTTGTCTAATTCTAAAGTAAGTGTAGGCCCCTTTAAAGTAGAAATATTTTGTTAAAAGATGTGTAAAAGATTTTGTTAAAATCTTTTGTTAAAAGATGTAGGAATATTACTCAGCCATTAGAAAGGATGAATACCCACCATTTGCTTCAATGTGGATGGAACTGGAGGGTATTATGCTGAGTGAAGTAAGTCAATTGGAGAAGGACAATCATCATATGGTTTCATTCATACACGGAATATAAGAAATAGTGAAAAGGATTATAAGGGAAAGGAGGGGAAATGAGTGGAAAAAATCAAAGAGGGTGACAAAACAGGAGAGACTCCTAACTCTGGGAAATGAACAAAGAGTAGCGGAAGGGGAGGTGGGTGGCAGGGTGGAGTAACTGGGTGATGGGCACTGAGGAGGGCACTTGACGGGATGAGCATTGAGTGTTATACTATATGTTGGCAAATCAAACTTCAATAAAAAAAGAAAAATAATGTTGGCAAATCAAACTTCAATAAAAAAAGAAAAATAATAAAAATAAAAAACATATTTGGATCCCCAGAACCTAGCACAGTACCTGGCATATAGATGGCCCATACACATTTGCTGAATGAATGCACAAATGAATTCATCTTTTATCCAAACTCTTGCTCATAAAATATGGTAGCATTCTTAAGCTTGATTCATGTACTTTCAGTTTTATTTTTGAATTAATTAGGCCACCAGAGGACTGGATCATGGGATCATATTAGCTTAGTAGTTGCTGAATCAGTTTCACTCACTTGCACTTTAATGTTATACTTTAGGCAGTTGTCAAAGATCATTAAAAATAGCCAAATGGTTATATAGATATCCCTTCTGCATTTATTGTAAATCTGTTATGAAGGGCACCGTTTATCATATTGCTCAATGTCTCCTTTATACAATGTCACTCAGAAAATTAATTTTATAATTTAATGCCAAAAACTTTTTACCTCTGAAAAATTATTATGTTTTCTCCTTTCTGACCATGAGAAATATGTAAGCGTGCAGACTGAAGTCAGAGAGTCCTTGATCTGAATCTTGGCTCCACTAAGGAGTTTAGTTTTGTAACACTGGGAAAGACAGTTTTTCCAACCTTAGTAACTTAAACAGTAAAATGAAGATAATACCTATTCTCCACAGTTGGAATGAAGACAGGTATCATGTCAAAGCACCTAGCAAAGTTTCTGGCACATAATATGTGTTCAGTATATGATAACAATAATTTACTTTTTTTTTCCTTGTTGGCTACTAGGAAACACAAAGACAAATGTGATATTTAATCATAGCAGCATAGCAACTTTTCCACCTTTTCTCTTTCTTGATCCTGATTTTGATTTTCTTGAATTTTATTTTTATTCTAATTCCAGTATAGTTAACATACAGTGTTATATTAGCTTCAAGTGTACACCTTAGCAGCTTAGCAATTCTATACATTATTCAGTACTCATCATAATACATGTACTCTTTAATCCCCATCACCTATTTCCCCCAACCCCCACACCCATCTTCCCTCTGGAAACCATCATTTTGTTCTCTATATTTATAAAGAGTCTGCTTTTTGGTTTGTCTCTTTTTCCCCTTGCTCATTTGTCTGATTTCTTAAATTCCACATAGGAGTAAAATCATATGGTATTTGTCTTTCTCTGACTTATTTCACTTAACATTTACTCTCTAGCTCCATCCATGTTGTTGCAAATGACAAGATTTCATTGTGTTTTATGAGTGAATAATATTCCATTGTATACATATACCACATTTTCTTTATCCATTCAGATATCAATGTTGAATTTTATTCTTAGAAGCTACCTTAGTTAATTATGGAAAAAAGCACATAAAATATATAAATGGATCATAACTTGTGAACTCTGAGCAACAAAAACATTAATTAGAAACTGCAAAGTTATAATTGTCATAGACTGATATAGAGTAGGAAATGTTGAGTTTAAGGGACAGGGAAGAAAATTCCAATATTTCTACAAGTTTCCCCTACTTTAGGTACCACAATATCTTAAATGCTACCATTAGGGTTCCTTTTCCAGCAGGACTTGAAATGTACATATATGAATATACATGAAGGTATTACTGACTTGTTATCATCAATATTAATAGGATCAAAGGAAGGATTGCCTAGAAGAAGAGGACATGAAGAAAAAGAGCAATTGAAGTTAAACTATTTTAAGAAGAAAAAAATCAGAAAATGAGGGAAGATCACAGAATATTGACTTTGCCTATATCCTAATTTACTTTAGGTTGACCTTTAATACTATTATTCAAGAAATAGCTTAAAACAATGACTTTTCCGTATGTCATCTAACTAAAGAGACATATTATGGGACATGCATTTGATTTTATCGCAGGTATCTTTGTGGAAAAAATGGGTTTTGAGAACTAGGCAAGATGATACGGCAATAAGGTAGCTTGAAATGTGAAAGATTAATGATTAATGGTTACATTTAATCGATAATGATTTATTACATGGATGTGATATGCTAAGAAAGTGTTAGATATTGGGATATACAAATATTAATGAGACATAAAGTCTTTCCCTTCAAAGAATTTCCATTCTAGTATAATAAAGAAATTTAATGGAAGGGCTAGTAAAAGAGGCCAAATTTATTTACCAAACACTTATATGGAAAACTACTATGTATCTGGAACTTCGCAAGGACCTGTGGGTATTTTATATATATATATATATATATATATATATATATATATATATATATATTAAGCTAAAATTTGTTATTCACATGTGCTTGCATATACTTAAATATATACACATTTCATATTTAATTGTAATAGCCTCTGGTTTTTGATAATTTATGATGCACTATGGTTTTACATATATTGTCTCTGTTCTTTACAGCAAATCTGCACAATAAAGGGCATTCTTTCAACTTTACAAATGAAGACACCACACCGAGGTTTAGTGAACTGAAATAACTAATGAGTAGTAGAGATAAGATTCCAACCCAGGCTCATGCCCTTTCCCCCATTGCACTGTATCTACTACAATATTCTTTTCTCGGCCTTTGTTAGTACAAAAAAAAAAAAAAAAAAAAAAAAAGGATAAGTGGGGCACAAGGATGGGACCAGGTAAGACAGTATGCTCCAGTCCCAGCTTCTGGCCACTGAATGATTTGGAGAGCTATCCAAATCTGAGTGGTCCTCAGACCTTCCTATTTTGCCTTGTCAGCATTTTGCTAGGTATGGTAGGTAATCTCTAAGGTGGTTCCCAATGATTCCTGCCTTCTAGTTTCCATACCCTTAAGTAAGCTCCTCCTCTTGCACTGAACTGCCCTAGTGACTTGATTGTAACCAGTAGAATACAGAAAAGATGATGGGCTATTACTTCCCTGGGTAATATACAAAAGATTGTGACATTCCTCTTTATCCCTTTACCCTCCCTCTCTTTCTTATTCTTTCACTGGCTCACTCTGAGAGAATGCCAGCTACCATATTATGAATTTGCCTTATAAAGAGACCCAGTTGGTTAGGAGTTGATGTCAGCCTTCCTACAGCCACATGAGTGAACTTGGAAGTGGATTTCCCCTCCCCTGCCCCCAGGTGAGTTATGAGATGAGGCCACAGCACTGGTTAATACCTTGATTATAGCCTGATGAAAGACCCTGAGCTGTGGAAACCCAGATAAGCTATGCCCACATTTTCCTAATCTACAAAAACTGTGAGATAATAAATTTTTGTTGTTTTAAGTTACTATCTTTTGGGATTATTTGTTCTACAGCAATAAATAATGTATACACTAGGGAGCTAATGTTCCCCAGATTTTTGAATAGTTGATTCATCCAGAACGATGGCTGGGTACTGACTCAACACAGTACATGACTTGAATTCTTGAAACATTAAAATATTTACTAGACTTTTACCAAGCACCAGACCCATAGTATATTATCTTAATTCTTTAAAACAACTCTATAGAAATACTATATTCAACCTCATCTGGCTAATGATTTAACTAAAACATAGAGTTTTCCAAGTTTGCATAGGTAGTAAAGTAGCAAAGCTTTGTACCAAATACTGTGACTCTGGAGTAAGCATTCTTAGACAGTTAGCCATATTATCTCATGCTACATATTCTAAGTGTCTTTCTTAAGAGGTTTGGTAGGTGGTTCTTTCTCTCCCAGTTTTTTTAATAAGGAAATTTAAAGAATAATGATCAAATTTATAGGTAAAATTGAACTGGAAAGCAGAGTGAATATTATACCTAAGAGAAAATATATAATAATATATAATATGTATGATATATACTATAATAAATTGGGGCAATTTTCCACACCTAGCATGGTTATATTTAATGAGAATATGCACCATATTTGCATATTTAAAATATTTACGTATAAAATGGAAGCCATGTGGCTTCACACTTAGAAACTTTGGGATTTTATTTAATAGTAAGCTCAAAAAGTGAATAAGAAAGGTCCTCTGACTTTAAGCTGTAATAATAGAAGTGCAGTACACAGAATGAAGCAAGAAATAACTTTACTCTTCATAAGTAGGTTAGATTATATGTGAAGTGCTACATTCAAAATTGGCTACCTTATTTTATTTATTTAAAATTTTTTTATTGGAGTTCAATTTGCCAACATATAGCATAACACCCAGTACTCATCCCACCAAGTGCCCCCCTCAGTGCCCATCACCCAGTCACCCCAACCCCCTGCCCACCTCCCTTTCCACTACCCCTTGTTCAATTCCTAGAGTTAGGTGTCCCTCATGTTTTGTCACCCTCACTGATATTTTCACTCATTTTCTCTCCTTTCCCCTTTATTCCCTTTCACTAATTTTTATATTCCCCAAATGAATGAGAACATATAATGTTTGTCCTTCCCTGATTGACTTATTTCACTTAACATAATACCCTCCTGTTCCATCCACGTAGAAGCAAATGGAGGTTCCTCAAAGAGTTAAAAATAGATCTGCCCTACGACCCAGCAATTGCACTTCTGGGGATTGACCCCAAAGATACAGATGGCTACCTTATTTTAAATAGTTTTAGAAGAGTGCATTATCAGGGCATTGTTGGGGGGTGCTGCTGTCCCCCAGGGGACACTTGGAGAACTTGAGGGTGTGTTTTTTTTTGTCTTAAAGTTTAGTAGTACATTGCATATTGTAAACATTTCATTTTATTATAAATTTATTTTACTACATTTCTCATTTATATTAAGGTTCAAGAAATATATAGTTTTTGATAGATTATGTGTATATGTAGGCTATATTATCTATGAATTTGAATTAAATAAAGGGGATGTTGCAAAATATGATCATTAAATTTGATGAATTTGATAAAAACATTACTGGAACATATTTAGGGTAGAATGAGCAGGGTGGTGAGGAGACCTAAATCCACATCATTTTGGAAACTGTGGGAAGAGTTGAGGTGGTGTAACAAAGAGAAATATTACTTTAGGGTAGCATGAGAGTTATTTTAAATATTGATTGCTTGTCCTCCAGAATAGATATTATAATTGTTTAATGTTTTTCTAATAACTAAAATGAGATAGAGTAAACTCCAAAGAGCAGATTTCAATGATATATAAGGGAGACTTCTTGAACAAGGCATTCTATGATAGAATAGATACCTTCACACAGTTGAGTTGCAAGTCACCAAATGTAGTCAAATACTATCTGCTTGAGCAACTAGTACATGTGAGGTATTTGTTGAAAATGTATTGAGTAAATAAATTATTTTCATATAAGAGATTCAAGCATTAGATAGGTCATTTGAGTTAAGTAAACTCTAAAGTTTTTTCCTACTCTGAAAGTCTGTAGTTAAGACTCTAAGAGAAAAATAGAAGTATGTTATATATTGCTGAAAACCATGTATTTAAGAATGTGGAGGCCACATATATGACAACAAAAAGAAAAATGAAGGCATATTGGATCTATATATGGAAAAGTTTGGAGCGCCTGGTGGCTCAGTCAGTTAAGCATCTGCCTTCAGCTCAGGTAATGATCCCAGTACCCTGGGATCCAGCCCCACATCATCATCATCATCATCATCATCATCATCATCATCATCAGGCTTCCTGCTCAGTGGGGAGTCTGCTTCTCCCTCTCCTGCTCCCCCTGCTTGTGCTCTCTCTCTGTCAAAAAATAAAATAAAATCTTTAAAAAGAGAGAATTCTTCAACTACCTATAGTGCAAAATAGATGATGACTATCAATCTGAGCAAAATTGCCAAAGTCTGTCCTAATAAAGCATAGATTATTTGCTCAATTTTGGAAAATTGCTTTATGTAGACAGGTTATGTAAAACAAGGAAGTACTTTTGTTCTCCTGCTAAATTAAATGATGGAAGAAGGCAGACATAGCAAGTGTTCTCATTTACTGGGTGGATGGTCTGGTGGCAATAAGTTAAAAATTCAGAAATGAGATTTAACTCATTTAACTCTCCTTATCAATAAATATTGATACTCTCCTTATCAAAAGACACTCATTAAGAATTTATTAAATGTGTAATGATATGTTAAATTCTGTAGAGCATTTGTAAGAAATAATGGTCAAAGCCTTCAAAAAGCTTCTACTTTGGTTAGGAAGACAGGATGAAAATAATACAACACTTAAAATAATTTTTTAAATTCTCAACTATAATATTAAGTGCCAAAATAAGGAGTCATAAAAGAGTTATAAAATGTCTTAGAGGAGAGTAGAGAAGAAAATTACTCCCTACAGGCAGTGATATGGAGAGAATTCATGGAGATGTGACCCCTTGAACCTTGAAGATAATTTGAACGATATGTGTAGCACCATGTAGAAAATAGCCTAATGGAAAGAGAGTAATTGTGTTATAGAAAAATGGGAAATTGGGACGCCTGGGTGGCTCAGCGGTTGAGCGTTTGCCTTTGGCTCAGGGTGTGATACCAGGGATCTGGGTTTGAGTCCCACATCAGGCTCCTTGCAGGGAGCCTGCTTCTCCCTCTGCCTAGGTCTCTGCCTCTCTCTGTGTCTCTTTAAATAAATAAATAAATAAATAAATAAATAAATAAATAAAATCTTTTTAAAAAGGATTTAAAAAATGGGAAATTGACTTGAATAACTAAGCTAAGGATCAACAAATTGATAGAAGGCTTAGGAAGTCCTTAAAACTAGTATCAGCAAATAGGGAAATAACTGGTTTTTGAGAAGATGAATGATACAATCGATGTATCATTTGAAGGAAATTAGATTAGCCATGGTTTTCTGAGTGGGCTTGATTAGGGGGCAAACAGACTATAGAGACAAGTAGGCTAATAATAATCCTGAACAGGGGAATAGAGTTTTAGAAAGACATACTTTCTCTGGGAATAAAATTTGGGGTACAAATGTGTCCAAATAATACTAACAAAGCTTGCATATTGTGTATTGCCTGGACACAAAGAAGAATTAGTCAAGAATTCTTCTGACTTCTGAGCTTAAGAATTGAAAGAGAAAAGAAAATTTAAAAAGACAAGAAGATTGAGGAGAGTGATTTTTTAAAATTGTTTCAATATTGACTAAATGAATTTGAGAGGGCTCAGTAAAAAACACCCTCCTGACTTGCAAAATTCCTTTGAGATATATCTATCTTTTGATTCTTTATAATAGCGAGTACAAAACCTTAGTATTCTTTGGCTTCTTATACTGGAAGATAGAACAGATACAGTAGACTTTCAAATTTGTTAGTTAATAATGCTAAAAATCATGTTAATAATTCCAAATGGAAAAAAAAAAAATTCCAAATGGAGTATAGTGTTGGGTATTAGGGAAAGCAGGAAGCTACTGGAGCACCATCATTGTTCTCACTCTTTAGAAACTTAGTAAAGGATAAAAAAATATAGAGGAATAAAATATTGAGCATTGAAAGAGGTAGAAGTTTGAAGGGCTGGTTGTAATTTCATCTCATCCAAATGTTCTCATTAACCATTTCTTTATATTGGCAAGAAAAAACTCTGTTTTGCTTAAAAGAACTGCCTTCATCATCATTGTTTTTTGAAAGCAGATATCCTTAGTTTGGGCAATACCCAAGTGATCACAGTAATATAGGAAGTTGATGTGATTTGGAAAAGCATTCTACATGCATGTGGGAAACTTAAAAGTAAATAGCATATTTTTCCATATCCAAATGTCCTAAGAAATTACTAACAGGTCTACAAAACATGAAGAATAGATAAGAAAAAAATCAAGAATTTTGAATTTCTAGAACTTGGGTCCTGTCCATATTATGTCAAAACATCTGGCTTAAAATTACAAGAAAATTGAGTTCAATCCAGTTTGATATTATATTTGACTGGAGTGGATCACACATAGTAGGCATTAAATAAATGTGAATAATGATAGTAATGATTTAATAAAATTTTAACCTTTTCAACATGTTGAGTTGGTAAGTAGCTAAAGTCTTACTCTGTTGTAAAAAACACTAGGAAACTAGACCAATAACTCTAGCTGATTATATTGGTCGCTTCAAAACTATTTGTTGTGTGCCATTTAACCAACATCTCCCCCATTTCTCCCACCTCCTTGCCTCTGGTAAACACTGTTCTACTTTCTGCTACTGTGTATTGAACTTCTTATATTTCACATATGTAAGATCATGTGATCTTTTTCTTTCTGTGTCTGGCTTATTTCACTTAATGTAATGTCCTCCAAGTTCATCCATGATGTCCCAAATGACAGAATTGCCTTCTTTTTTAAGGCTGAATAATATTTCAATATATGTACATGTCTCCCAATTTCTTCATTCCTCCATTGATGGACACTTAGGTTGATTTCATTTGTTGGTTATTGTACCTAAGGCTACAGTGAATATAGTTGTGATTATTTCACTGTGTATATGCATAACAAATCATCAGATTGTACATCTAAAATATACTTTTATTTAAAAAGAAAAGAAATTAAAAATAAAAAAATCTGGAACACTCTGCTTCCCTTTGGACTGTGTATAGAGTCCTAGTTCATACAAAGGGAATTAAACTAGAACTTTCAAGTTTTTAAAATTTGGCTCAATCTCCTTTCTCTTTGTACAAATTATGTCCAAGAGTAGAAAGAATGAAAACAAGGTAATAGATGGTAAGGTAATAGATGGAAACATCACTGGTAACAATAGACATCTAAAATTCTCTAGGCTTTGAAGTGAAGGAGAGATTAATTTACATCTGCAGAACCTTATGCACTTAATGAGCTATTTTTGTTCTCTTGAATGCTATCTCTCTCTTCTGTTCCTGCTGAGTTCCAAAGACAAATCAAAATAAATTTACAGTAATAAAATTAAGGGCTTAAACATGCTGTTCTTGTATATATTCATAAAGTTTTTCCCCCACCTACTGCTACTTGCCATGGAGTTTCAAATACTCTTTATTTCCTTGGTAGGAAAGCTATTTTATCACAAAAGTGCAAAATGTCATTTGGAAAGCTTAATAACTTTTTTAAAAATTACATTGTAGACCATAAAGAATGCAACAATTTGTGGTTGTTAGAGAAATGTTACTGAATGCATTGAGTTAACATATGCAAACGGCAACAATTCTTTCTTTTTTAACTTTCCAGGCAAAGACATTTTTGCAAGTATTAGATGAAATCATGTTCTGAAATTTAAATCATATGCTTTCTTTGGCATGAGAAAGACTACTGACCTTCTTTAAGTACATAAAGCGGGGTGTCTCATGTTGTTTGAAGATATTTTGAGTTTACTTGTCAATGTGAGTCCTATGTGAACAAGGAGCCTTGCTTGAGCCTGTTTTGAAAGAGGAGGGAGTGCCAGATCCCAATTCTCCAGTGGAGAGCTGGCAAGTTGCCCTACTCAATATTCATCCACTGAACAGAAAAATATTGATGTTCACAGAAGAAAAGAATTAAATATGCATCTTTAAAGTGTAAATAAAATGTGACACTTTATAAGCATTTGAGGATTAGGAGGCATCAGACATTCCAACTTTATTGACACATTGAAACAAACTGGTAAAAAAAAGAGTGTCATAAGGTTTACTTACTGAGTCTTGAAATTCTCATGCTAATAAAAGTATTATTACTAGAAGCATATAAATATAAAAATTATCTAATTTTACAATCTCTGCCAAAAAAACAGATCTACACAGAGAAGAGGAAATAGAAGACATTCACTGGTCTTTTTTTAGCCTTGTGCTTTTATTATGGATTAATTTAACCCCCTATGAGCTCATTGATTTACAAAACTCAGGACATGAAGGTAGGCAATTTCACAGAGTACGTTGTTTCCTTGAACAGATAAGCAGATATTATTGAGACAAGTTAAGATGGCCACACACATATATTATTGTAAGACTCAATTCCTTGAGTCATTTCCTGCAATATGCAAATTGGTCCAAGATGTCACATTGAAGTTCAGCTATCCCCAAACCCTCTGACCTTGGCAATTAACAGTCTTGACAACACTATATCACTAAGCAAAACTGGGGCAGATTGTGACTCTCAACATACATTCGTTAGGCAGCATAAATGAGTGAAAATAATGTTGCTTTCTGTTTGGGAGCATTGAAAGTGCTGCTGTTAACAAATATTTTTAAGTTGACATGAAACTTTAAAAATGGAAAACTAAAATGATTTAAAAGTTCCAGAAAGTAAGTCCCTTCAATTTCATGAGAGATCAAAGTACTGAAGTAGATATATACTTCATTTTCTTTGTATACATCTTTCCATTAGATACTCAATAAATATTTCTGAATATTTAATAATAATAAATATTGCTGAATAAATAAATGAATGAGTTTCCTATTAGCTTCTTAAGGAAAGGAGCCATAATTTAAACATCTCTGTATCTTCAGAGCCCAGCAGAGTATATGACACAAACCCTCAGCAAAGGTTTATTCCACATTTACTCTAAAATATAGAAGAAAGGTAAAAATACATCTCAAGCTTATCATCAAGTTTCTCCCTATAAACCTCAAACTCTGCAAGATACTCTTATCAGATACCTCTTATCTTGAATTATTAAGTATCTGACAAATCCCATTTAGTTACCTATATATTTAACAAAAATATATGTGAAACATACAAATAATGCCTATCTGAGGAAGCACATAACATCAAAATAATTTTTCAGCTTTATTGAGGTATAATTGACAAATAAAATTGTAATATATTTAAAGTGTACAGTGTGTATACATTGAGAAAAGATTCCCACCATTGAGACAATAACTCTTCTTGATAGTTTATATGATTAGAAAAGAGCAAAGCCTTGAGGGACAGACAGATATTTGTTTGAATTCTGGCTCCACCAAATTACAAACTGTGCGATCTGAGGTAAGTTATTAAACCTTTCAGAGTCTGTTTCCTCATATATAAAATATGGCCAATAATATTCCTCTCCGTTAACTAAATAACAGATATAAAAGTTCATTAGGGTATAACTAACTGGATAGAACAAATAGATACAATAGAGTTTTTCAAAATCCATGACTTCAAAATACTTTAGTTTTGGGTAGCCCTGGTGACGCAGCAGTTTGGCACCGCCTGCAACCTGGGGTGTGATCCTGGAGACCTGGAATCGAGTCCCATGTCGAGCTCCCTGCGTGGAGCCTGCTTCTCCCTCTGCCTGTGTCTCTGCCTCTCTCTCTCTGTGTCTATGAATAAATCTTTAAAAAAAATTCTTTAGTTTCACGAATATTGCTAAGGTGCATTTAATTAAAATGCAGTTAGTTGATAAATGATGTTTGAATTCTGACAAGAATGCTCAGACATTTAACTAGATACAAATTATAAGTTCTGGGTTTGTACTGTGCTTTAGTATTTATATTGCTGTGTTAAAATCCTGACTCGTTTGCTTCCTAGCTCTGACTTTGGAAAAGTAATTTAATCTCTTTAAGTTTTACATTTCACACCTCTAAAATGAGGATAAATATACATACTTTATTTACTTCTAAGGTTGTTCTGAGAAACAAATGAGGTACTGGGCATGAAAATACTTTGTAAAGTGCCAAGCACCATGAATCTGCTAAGTATTTATTATCATTGCTTTCCCTGTGTTAGATCTGGCTTGGTAGTTATGTTCATTCATTTGTTAGAACCTGTTATTTACTGGTTAAAAGAATCTATGGAGAATAATGACATAAATTGCTTAAGAAACACATCTCATATCATCTAAATAATAGATTTTTATTTCAGTTTCTAAGATAGATAAGATTCATGATCTTGAAAAAATAAATTACTTTTTCATTTTCTGGTTCTCAACATGAAAGCAAGAACAATTAGTGCAGAGTAATATGAGGATCACAAAGGTAATAACACATAGTGAGATACTGGATTAAGAGGAACACTGTAATTGCAAATGTATCAGGGTGTTTCCTATTGCCAGTAAGAATTTTTCATTATCCAATCTGTTTCTTTGGCTAAGAAAGGCACTGAGTCAGATTTTCCCCTGCAGTTAAACTACTATGTTAACATTTTACTAAATGGAACTGTAGTAGTTCCAAAATGCAATATAAGTAGCTCACTCTCAAGGAGTAGTTTTTCCATTGTAAAAATCTGGCTTATTCATTAATGATAAGAACATCCCAAGAATGAACCCTTAAAATTTACCATAGGATTTTTCTCCAAATGTATAACCATTTACACTTAGAATTGACATTAAGAATTGTCATATATAATGTCTTTAAACTTTAGTGATAAGTTAAAAATGAAAGATCTAATTTTAAAAAGCTGACAGAGAGCACCAGTTCATACAAAAATCTGAAATGGTGTTTTATTGCCAAGTGGTTTTTTCTGATGGCAGCTAGATAAAAGGGTGGGTGGGAGGAGGCAGCCATGAAGGCGTGGAACAGTGTTGGTAATAGAGACATTTTATCAAGAAACTATTGCAACTAATAATGAAAAATAAATCTTTAACTGTTATAATCAGACTCTATATGTAGATCTGGGATTTGTATGAGTGACAGAAGATTGAAATTACTAGAATCTTTCAGCCATGAAGGAGTTGTGCACTGTAAACACTCAAATCAGGATCTTTCATCCATGACAGAATGACTTGTTACTTCGCACAAAGGACAATAAACTGGCTCATAAGCAAAGTGAGTAATTTTTTTAAAACACTCTAATGCATGTATAGCAATCCTTGTAACATATCTGTCAAGTACATCATTTGTAAATACAAAAGGAATCCAAATATAATCTTAAAGCCAGAAAATCAGGGAGAAAAACTTGAGTGGAAATAAATGGATCCATGAAATAGGTAATCACAAACTCTGACAAATTACCTTTCACAAATTACTATCCTGTTGATGTACATCCAAAATGGAAAATATTATTGAATGATGGTTATATTTACTTGCTGAATGGGAGAGAAAATCCAGGGGCTAGAATTTTTTTATATTTTCCATCATCCTGGTGAGGCCTTAGTAAAAATAAGTATGTAAGTCACAGACATACATTTATTTTCCAAATGAATCACAGTTAATGCAAACAAAAGCATGTCTGCTACAGTGCAGAGAATGCTCCCATAAAACAATTTTGAATGTAGACATAGCCTTAATTTTCCAATAAAAAGATGTTCTTTTTTCCTTTGGTGAGACGCTGTAAAAGATACTTTAGTCAAGTCTAAAACAACAAAGACAACAATAATAATAGAAACCAGAAGTGTTTTGAAATGGAATTAAAGTTTAGGATAAAACAAAAACAAAAATGACTTGCATGCCCAAAGAATCAATTAACTTTCATTTGAATTATATCAAGGCGCATAATAAAGGCTATTTGGCAAAAGTCATTCCATATTTGAGGAATTCACTTATGCTTGAAATAAATTATACTTTTAATAGGTCATTATATTTATTGTTTAGTTGGCATGAAAGAAAAAGTACTACAGAAACTTTCCTCACATCTAGCCTCAAATTGAAACTTACTCAGCAAAGTCTCATATCTTAGTAGTTAGGCCCACCAAGAATGAAGAATTAACATATATTTCACTTCCTTGAATTTTAGTATACCTCACTTGTATTCTCTCCTTAACAAAAGCTATACTGTGTCTTCTCACTACCTCCACTTCTCTCTCTCTCTCTCTTATTGTCTCTCTCCCCTTCCTTTCCTCTCTCCCTCTAGCACCCTTACGCGCACACACACACACACACACACACACACACACATACGTACCCACAGGCACAGACACATACACACTCACACATACTATGCTTTTAAGGAAAGCAGTTACTGTGTGGATGTTTTCACTCTACATAACATTTAATCCTTTCTGGTCTATATCCAAAAGAGTTACCAAACATGAATATTTAAAAATTTGTGACAGAATAACTTTAGGAAGCCATTCTGAAATTATATGCAAGAAAATAAAGTCACTGTAAATGATAAACATAGAAATGTAGCTGTCAAGTGACTGTGTTTTAATAGACAAATGATTCTATTATAAAAATGCTAATTTAAGACACTTTGAAAAATACTGAACTTAGTAAAACTTCAATTAATAAAAATGGTTGAGGAAAGAGGTATTGGTGGAGGTTTGGGGTTTTATGTGCTGCTGTTTTTGTTTCTGTTTTGATTTATCAAGTCCTAAGAAAAAAGTCTCTTGTTTCAATATCAGATGTTAAAACCCTTTTATCATCTTCTCTTCTTTTCTTTTTTATTTATATTTTTAACCAGAGGGTGAAGTTTATATTCTTTCCAGTTTTATTAAGGTATAATTGACAAATAAAATTGTAATATATTTAAAGTGTACAGCATGATGATTTAATATATGTGTTCATTGTGAAAGTATCGATAATAAGGAAAACTGTAGAATTTACAAATATGTGGAGATTAAACAATATACTACTGAAAAGCCAATGTGTCAAAGAAGAAATTTTAAAAATATTTTGAGGCAAATTAAAAACACAACATACCAAAACTTATTAGATGCAACAAAAGCAGTTTTGAGAGTGATATTATATAGTGATCAATGCCTATATTAATAAAAAAGTAATGTCTCAAATTAATAATCTAGCATTATACCTCAAAGAAATAGAAAAAGAACAAACTAAGCTCAAAGTTAGAAGAAGGGAGGAAATAAAGATCAGAGCAAAAGGTAATAAATACTAAAACAGAAAAGATCAACAAAATTTAGAACCTTTTTTTTAGATGAACAAAATTGACAAACCTTTAGCTAGACTAAAAAAAGAGAGAAGGCTAAAATAAATAAAATCAGAAGTAAAAGAAGAGACATTACAACTGATACCACAGAAATACTAAGGATAAGAAACTACTATAAACAATTACCTGCCCACAAATGGGATAACTTAGAAGAAATGGAAAAATTCCTAGAAACATACAAACTACCAATACCAAATCATAAAGGTCTAGAAAATATGAACAGATCAATTACAAGTAAGGGGATTAAATGAGTAATCTTAAACCTCCCAACAAAGAAAAATCCAGGACCAGATGATTTTACTGGTGGATTCTCCCACACATTTAAAGAAGGCCTTTCTAAATTGCATAGTCTACATGTTTTTCTTGATAAGGTATTATAGGCATAAAATAATCAGGTCATTGGGCAGCCCAATGGCTCAGCGGTTTAGTGCCACCTTCAGTCTAGGGCATGATCCTGGAGACCCGGAGTCGAGTCCCATGTTGGGCTCCCTGCATGGAGCCTGCTTCTCCCTCTGTCTCTCTCTCTGTTTCTCTCTCTCTCTGTGTCTCTCATGAATAAATAAATAAAATATTTTAAAAAATAATCAGGTCATTAATGTAAACTGTGGAGTGCCTGGAAATTACTATTTTACATATTAGTTCTCAGAGCAGAATAGCATGTATAGAGAAAATAAACTTCATAGAACTCTAGCTAGAAAGAACTCTAGCTTTAAAGACCTGAATGTAGGTCTCTAAAATAGATTCCTGATATTATCTCATTTCCTTTATATTTCTTTCTCCAAAAGAAAAGAAGAGTGTTTTCTCATCATGCTTCCTAAAGAACGTAATCTAACCTTGTGAACTTTCAATGTTTATTGCTACTAGATTCTTTTACTAGGAGAAAAGAATAAGTAGAAACAATTTCTCAGAACAGTTTATAGAAATTCATACCATAACACAGGAACACTGAAGATATTATTATTATTATTATTATTATAATTATTAATTTTAACACAGGATATTATTATGCTAAAAATTACTATATTAAGCAAAGGCAGTAATCTATGACTTGTGAAAATGACCACCTGCTTACTGGATATTTTGTGTAAGTTTTATTTATAGGTCATATACTGTAAGCTTCTGTTTTAAAAACCATATCCTCCGCATTTTAGAAATCATTTATTTGTTCCTCCAAACACAGTAAATAATTTTTTAAAATCTTCATTGATATTGCAAAACAAATTCATATTTTACCAAGATGTTAATAGTTCTATTTAGTTCATTTCTGTCTGCATAACTGTGGATCACTTAAATGTGTATAAAATGTTGCTTTATGAACCACATTACAGATTTAAAGGTTTCAATTCATTAGCAGTGAATATGATGACTGGAAGCGTTGAGGTGTCTCATGTCATACATAGCTACCTAAAGTCCAAAAGCCCTTCAGTCAAAGTCTAATATCCCTTGGCTAGGAAATTTATATCACGGCAAAACTTTCTAAGAATAAAATGTCTTTAAAATTGTTTTGTCAAATGAACAAAGGCCATCATCTATCTGTCTGACATTCAAGGTAGTACTGATTGTGTGTTTTTTTTTTTCCTGGAGTATGAAATTCACATCACTTTGATTTCAGCTTTAATCTCTTGCATTGTTTAAATAATAGGAGCACTGGGGAATGCCTGGGTGGCTCAGAGGTTGGGCGCCTGCCTTCAGCTCAGGTTGTGATCCTGGGATCTGGGATTCAGTCCTGCATCAGGCTCTCTGCAAGGAGCCTGCTTCTCCCTCTACCTCTGTCTCTGCCTCTCTCTCTCTCTCAGTCTATGTCTCTCATGAATAAATAAATAAATCTCAAAAAAATAAAATAACAGGAGCGCTGGAACATAAGATTGGGATCAGATGCAAGGTCACATAGCCATTCCTATATCATTATACAAGAAGCATAGTTTTTTTTAGACAGTTTTGCTTAGGGTAGAAATGTTTTTCACATTTCAAATTATCAGATTTGCAATTCTTACTCTAGAATCTCCTAACCAAAAAATAAATAAATAAATAAATAAATAATAAAATCTCTTAACCAGTACTTGATATTATTTAATTCATAAAAATTTAATATTCTCTATTAATGATAATAATAGAAAATCACATAATTTGGGGTCTGTGTACATGGCAGTTCTAAAACATTGTAACTTAGAAAGGTTTTGGTGAAATTGGTTTCATGACAGTCATTACAACCAATTTTTCAAATGATTTGGAAAGTCAAATCAATTTTAAGAGTTCCTATACCCAATCTACTTATGTATGCTAGTACTTGATTGCCTAAAGACAGGTAATGATAACACATTTATGGAGTTCTTATTATGTGCTAGGCAATGGTCAAGGCATTTTACATTATTATCCCCCATTTAGTAGATGAACGATCTGAAGCTAAAAGAGATAATATCACTTGCCTGAAGTCACTTGGCATGTATTTGATGAAAGCAAAGGTATATAGACTCTAAAGCCAACATTTTAACCTTTAAACCTTACTGCCTCTAATGGCAATCCACTGGGACTGAGGGAAGCAATACAAAAATACATCAGTTCTCAAGATTTTCTGCTGATATGGGTGCATCAGATTCTTACCTAAACTCTGAAAATCACAAACAACTCTCCATGAACAAGTCATCTCAGGCCTCTGAGTCTCAATTTCTTCATTTAGAAAATAAGCATCTGAATGAAATAGTATCTAAATCTCCTTCAGTTTTTAAATTTTATGTTTATATGACTTTACTCAGAGTTCAAAGAAATAGGAATCAATGCATTGACTACTTACACTCTAAAGAATGGAGAAAAAAAGGACCCTAATTCCTAAATTCATTTTGCCTGATACCAGGCAAATGTACATCAAACAAGCTTATAATCTTTGAATGCTATTCTTTCTGTTTAGAAAATGTCCCTTCTCAAATCTTTATTTGGCTCATTCATACTTATGCTTCAAGACTTCTTTTTTTAAGATTTTATTTATTTATTTATTTATTTATTTATTTATTTATTTATTTGAGAGAGAGAGAGAGAAAGTGGGAAGAAGGGCACAGGGGAAGAAAGAATCTACAAGCTGACTCTGCGCTGAATGTGGAAACTGATGGCCAAGGAAGAGGGTGCCCTCAATCTCCCCATCCCAAGATCATGACCTGAGACAAAATCAAGAGTTGGATGTGTAACTGAGCTACCCAGGCACCCCTGCTTCAAGACTTCTATCAACATTTACCTCATTCAAGAAGACTTCTCCTTTCTTCAGGAAGCATTCTTCTTTCATTGCCATATCACATACTTGGAGAGATGACCTTCATTTTAATCCTATATGTGCCTTTACTCTCTCTTCTTGCTGTACCATACAGCTCAACATCTTTTATTGTCTGGCTGCCTTCTACTCATCTTTTGATAGCTTAAATATTATCTCTCCGAGTATCTTTCCATTGGTTTAACCTCCTTCCCTAGCTGGTTGAATATCCCTCTTTAGAGTTCAAATGTCATCCTACCCATATCTCTTTCAGAATGCTCAACAAATTGTATTAAAATGAGGATATACTTGGCTTCTTCAATCATTATGTGAGCTGAGAAGACAGGGTCTTGTTTTATTCATTTTTATAAACCTAGAGACATTGCCTGGAATGGAATGTGATCAATCTATACTTGATAAACTGAATTTAAATGGTGGTTCAATGCAGAGATAGCCTCAGGGTGGTTCTTTACCACATGCTAGAGAGAGAACCATCACACCTTTCTTGTTTTTTATCTTATAGAAAATTGTGAGAATTAGTGAGACAAACTACAAGTATGAGGCCTTAAGACTAGATGATACACAAAGATGTAGTGCATAAGCCAGCTACCATTATCCCTGATAAATATCTGAACACTGACAACAATTCTAATAGCAATAAGTTCTATCTCTCAAAGATGGATTGGTTTTTAGGATATAAACACTGAAAGGGTTGTAGTGAACTTACTGGGTGAATCTCATACTAAGTCAATTTTTTAAAATAAAATACTTATTCAAATAGAAATTAGCATAGTATGCTGGCTGTTAAACTTTCCCCACTGGTGCTCTCAGCAGCTATGATCTGGGGCTTAAGTGAAAGTTAAATACACTAAAGAGGGGGCTGATGAATTAATGAGGACATGGGCATAGCTCATTACAAATTCTTAAGTGGAAACTGGCATAATAAAGAGAAGCCAAACTTGACATATTTTATCAAAATCCTTAGTGCCATATAGAAAACCATGTTTACTCAGCACAGTAGACCAATTCCTTGGCTTCTGTGAAGCATAACTCTTTCTTCCTTGCTCCCTCACTTTCTCCCTTCCATCATTTGACAAACACAGTCACTTTAACAGACCCTAAAAGGAGGCTTGAGATTCAAAGATTAATACATAGCCTCTTATTCTTCTCAAACATAATGTAACATAGAAACACTCAAAAGTATAGTTCATTCTAAGGCTAACAAGCTCAACAAAATTAATAACTATCATTACTATAGTCATGGCTTTACATGTTTATATGTTGCCAATCCAGAATTAATATGTGTCACCTTCAATAAGTCAGTCCCAATTAGTATGAATATAAGCATTTCATATCAATTCATTTGGGGGTGGTCTGTCTTTTGCAGAAAATAATTGTATATTTAAGTTTTTACTTTAATGAAAAATATCCATTATTAGAGACTACAAGGGAAAAGTGTGGACGCTTTGTGATTTTATTTTAATATCTATATGTTTCATTAGATTTGGGTTTAGAAAGTGACATTGTATCTTTAAATAACATCTGATTATATCATTCTCTGATATAAGCAATGCTACTCAGTGAAACATAAGACTCCAAAGAACTATCAGACTAAGTATTTCAAAAATGATGAATTAGCAACATGGTAATTTAAGGACACCATGATGGATTAGGCAGAAAGCCATTAAGTATGACCCCATGATATAAGTAAATGTGCGTATATGATGTGTTATGAGAACAGCACTAAATTGTATGTGTTTTTTAAATAGCATTTAAGATTGTTAATTATACTCATCATTATAGCACCAGAACATCATAGAATCTCCATTAGATAAAGTAGAACATTTATTTTGCAATATACATTACCATTTGTGGTATATCAGTGACATCAATAATTATTACCTTAGGCTTCAGCAACAGCAAAGAAGAAGAAAAAAGCCTGTGTGGTTCATTTCATAATGGAAGACATAGAGTCCTTGGAATTGAGATGCCACACTTGAGCACATTTAGTGTTCAGCAAATAATTTTTGAATGTCACTGATCCTAGATCGTTTTTAAAAAGCTACCTCCCCTTACTTTGAAAGATGTGCTATGCTGTATTTCATTACTTTTTTCCTTACCTCATTCTTCTTTTGTTTTAAAATAAGTGATTAGGCTTTTGGTGAAGATTAAGTACTAGCAGACAATAATGCAATGGCCCAGAGAGGGTTTCAATTGGAACCTCAAATCCTGTGGAAAAGTGGGAAATTAAATCATTAATAAAATCCATTTCCCAAAAGATACTAAGTTGATATATGTTAAGAAGCCTTAATTATTTTCTCCTATGAGATTCCTATGGACATATTTGTGAAATCTAAAATTCACTAGCCATGTCATATTAAGGTTATATAATGAAACTACAGCCCTTCCAAAGTTCCAAATACCACGTAATAATAAAAAAATCCATAGTAATTTTCTTTTTACCAAAAGTTAACATTTTTATGTCAACATTAATCCTCATGTTTCCGTGTGATGTCATAGTACACTCATTACTTAATGCAATCCTGGACGTAAGTACTACAGAAGCATTTCAATATGACTCAAGCAAAACCATGGCACAGTGATAAACAGATCAAGCTGCCATGTAGCTGAAAGTTTAGAATGAAATGTAATTTCTTTTTTTTTTTTTAATTTTTTATTTATTTATGATAGTCACAGAGAGAGAGAGAGAGGCAGAGACACAGGCAGAGGGAGAAGCAGGCTCCATGCACCGGGAGCCTGATGTGGGATTCGATCCCGGGTCTCCAGGATCGCGCCCTGGGCCAAAGGCAGGCGCCAAACCGCTGCGCCACCCAGGGATCCCTGAAATGTAATTTCTCTGAAGACTTGCAAAGGGTCTAATTACAAATGCCCCCATTAAAGAAAATCATAAGAACAATTTTCTGGTGAGTCATAGATTGTGTTAGGTATGTGACTAAAGCACATTATACAAATAAAAATGCAAGAGATGCATGGGGGGAGAATTATGATCTTATTTAAAAAACACTTTATTATGCATTTGGTCCATTAACAATTATTGAAAAACTCTGGACCCGGTTTTGCTTAAAAGCAATGTAAAAATAGTTTATATTGAATAATTTAAATCTAGGTGAGGGAACCAATTGTAAATGTTACAACTATAAATCAATCCATATATATTGGAGGTAATGATTCTAAGGTAATTATTAACCACTCAAATGGCATGTTATTATACTTTGTAATTACTTTGGGTGATCTGTTTTAGGGGATAGTTTGATTTTGTAAAGGATGTACTTCTCTATTTTATAATATTAAAATGAGTATGCATATATAAGATACATACTACATTCCATAACATGTATTATCCTGATAATAAAGACGTGCACATGTCACTTTTATGTGCCACCTTTTACTCTTTGGTAGTTAGTGTAAACAATGAAAAATTGTATATATTGTATAAACACCTAACATCCTCTTTACTTTCCCTTCCCTCATTGAGTTCAGTCATCTTACTTGCTTGATAAACCTTCATACAGATAAATCTAAAGGCTTTACTATTGGCATTTTAAAGGTCATGATTTTTTTAAGTGTATTCTATTCATTAAACTTGCTACACTACTGTATTTATTCTATCATATGCTGATGAGAAGATGTATCCTAAAGATTATCAACATGATTGCAATTTTCCTCTGCTTCTGTCTTCTGTTTCTAATGTATTATCCTGATATCTGAACCATACTTTGCATTTTGACAAGCACATTCAAATCCATTCTTTCAACAAACATTTATTGATCACTGAAAATATTCTACAAGGTGCGATGCAAAATAAAATAAAAAGTGAATCAGACATGAATTCTGGCTTCAAGATGCTTATAGTCTAGAAAGGGAGACGACAGCTCATTACTAAAAGAAGGTAAAACATAATTATCATAAGACACATAATGAGCAAAAAGAGCTAAACTAGTTCAGAGGAAAAAAGTTCGCTTCCATCTGTGAGGATCAAGGAAGGTTCTGTGGAATATATGGCATTTCTGCAGGTCTTAAAAGGATTTGGATGATTAGAGATGGATGAATTTGACAGAGAGAAAGCTGAATGGGGAAAAAGGCTTAATGGGAAAGCATAGGACAGATTTGGAACCTAGTGGACAGCTTTATTTAGCTGAATTACATGGTACTTGGATTAAGGTAGTAGAGGTAAGGCTTCGAGGATAGATGATTTTCAGGCAATGGACAGACTTAAATATAAACCTAAGGAAATGGAACTTGTTTCTCTAGACAATAAGACTCACTAAAGTTTTTCTGATCCAGGGAGTTATGTGATAGAATTTTGTTTTACAAAGATTAATCTGGCAGAAACATGAATAATGAATTTGAGAATTGGAAGTAGATGATAGGCATGGGATAGTTAGGAAGCTATTGTGATTTGTCTATATGAGAGATATTAAGGACTTGAATTAGGACTGAAGCAACGAAAATGGAAAAAAAAGATGGGACAGATGTGAAAAATACTTTTCTAAGTACATCACAACTGACTATATGCCTCTGAAATGCTGAGCCTGGGGAACTGACAGGATGGTAGTATCAGTAACAGTGATGGGGAATATAAGAGAATGAACTAGTGGGTATTATAGAAGCAGATAGGAAATAAATTTGGTTTATTTTAAATTTGTAGTGCTGGCAGGAGGGGCCCCTGAAGGCATATGGAAAGGTATAATTGGTGTCCAGAGAATTATAGGCTACATAAATAGATGTGGGAAACATCTGCATTCATTCAATTAACATTTAACGAACACTTGAGATATGCCAGACATTAGAGGTGTAAAGCTAAATACTACACAGTTCCCTGCTCCAGGAAGCTAATTGTCTAATAAGGGAGAGAGTCTTAGTAATAGAAAATTATGATTAAATGTGTAAAGTTCAGTCATTGGGGCTTAAACTAACATAATCATAGATGTGGGGCACCTGATACATCTTGAAAAAGAGAATAAAGCTGAGAAAAAGTGACACCTGACCTGAGTTTTAAAGGATAAGAAAATATTCACCAAGGAAAGGGGCAGCGTTTGAAGTAAAAGAAAAGACAGGAGCAAAGTCATAATAGCATAAAGAGTTTGGTATATGTGAAAATATAATTGTAAGTTTTTGTTATAGCAACAAGAAAGATATAGGAGAAAATAATACAAGTGTAGTTTAGCGTAGATTGTCCACATTCATGGACATCAAAATAAGGCACTTGGATTTATTTAGTAATCAACAGAGAGCTCATGAATTTTTTGAGATACAAGGGTGATTTAATTATATCTGTGCTTTAAGAAAATTTAGTAGAGAACTGCAGGATTAATTAGAACGGGGGAAAACCTGTAGTTGTGATGAGTACTGGGTGTTATATGTAAGCGATGAATCACTAAATCCTACACCTGAAACTAAAATTACCTGTATGTAAGGTAACTGGGAGTTAAATAAAAACTTAGAGGAAGGATTTAAAAAGGGGGGGGGAGGAACCTACTGATGAAGGGAACCATTAGGAGGCTACAGAAAAATTCCAGATGAAAATAATGAGGTACTAAGATATGGGTACAAGTAATAAAAATGGGAAATACATACAAGATATATTCTAGAGTCAGGATTGACTATAGTTGACTGCTTTGATGTGGTAGTAAACTATAATTATTCAGTTTATAACTGCAATCTCAAACTCTAGTGAAATTATTTGCCTCTATATCTTCAGTGTTGATTACACAACACATTAGAAAATTAGTTGATGTGAATCAACCTCTCTTACTAAGCAAAGCCTATATTATATCTAAAATCACTCCCCAGCATAGTTCTTTTTATTTTTTTAAATTTTTATTTAAAATCTGTTTAACATATACTGGATTATTAGTTTTAGAGCGAGAATATAGTGATTCATATAACACCCAGTGTTCATTACATCTAGTGCCCTCCTTAATGTCCATCACCCAATTACCCCATTGCTCCACCAGCCTCCCCTCCAGCAGCCCTCAGTTTATTTCCTATAGTTAAAAGTCTCTTATGGTTTGCCTCTCTCTCTATTTTCATCTTATTCAGTTTTCTTTCCTGTCCCCTATGTTCATCTGTTTTGTTTCCTAAATTCCACATATGAGTGAAATCATATTGTATTTGTCTTTCTCTGACAGAATTATTTCACTTAGCATAATACTCTCTAAGCTTAATACCCTCTAGTTCCATATATGTCATTGCAAATGGCAAAATTTTATTATTTCTGTTGATTGAGTAATATTCCATTGTGTATATATATATATATATACACATATATATATATATATATATATCACATCTTCTTTATCCATTTATATGTCAATGGACATCTCAGCTCTTTCCATATTTTGGCTACTGTGGACATTGCTACTATAAACATTGGGGTGTATGTTCTCCTTCAAATCACTATGTTTATATCTTTTGGATAAATACCTAGTAGTGCAATTGCTGGGTTATAGGGTACCTCTATTTTTAACTTTTTATGGAACCTCAAAAACACACACATTTGATTAATGTGTGTGTGTGTTACTTTAGATATTTAAAGTAACACTAAAACTATTTTATTAGATTTGAGTCCAGAGTGGCTGTACCAGTTTGCATTCCCACCAACAATGTAAGATGGTTCCATTTTCTCCATATCCAGGCCAAAATGTGTTGTTTTCTGACTTGTTAATTTCAGCCATTTTTATTGGTGTGAGGTGGTATCTCATTGAGGTTTTGGTTTGTATTTCCCTGATGGCAAGTGATGTTGAGCATTTTTTCATGTATCTGTTGGCCATTTGTATCTCTTCTTTGAAGAAATATCTATTCATGTCTTCTACCCATTTCTTGACTGGATTTGTTGTTCTTTGGGTGTTGAGTTTGATAAGTTCTTTATAGATCTTGGATCTAGCCCTTTATCTGATATGTTATTTGCAAATATCTTCTCCCATTCTGTAGGCTGTCTTCAGGTTTGTTGACTGTTTCCTTTGCTGTGTGAAAGCTTTTTACCTTGATTAAGTCCCAATAGTTTGTTTTTGCTTCTATTTCCCTTGCCTTTGGAGATGTGTCTAGCAAAAAGTTGCTGTGACTGAGGTGACAAAGGTTGCTGCCTGTGTTCTCCTCTAGGATTTTGATGGATTCCTGACTCACATTTAGTTCTTTCTCCATTTTGAGTTTATTTCTGTGTATGGTGTAACAAAGTGATCCAATTTCATTTTGCTGCATGTGGCTGTCCAGTTTTCCCAACACCATTTGTTAAAGAGACTATTGTGTTTTCCATTAGATAATTCTTTCCTGCTTTGTCAAAGATTAGCTGACCAAAGAGTTGAGGGTCCATTTCTGGGTTCTCTGTTCTGTTCCATTGATCTATGTGCATGTTTTTGTGCCAGTACCATACTGTCTTGATGATTACAGCTTTGTTATACAGCTTGAAGTCTGGTATCAGATGCCACCAGCTTTGGTTTTCTTTTCTTTTTTTTTAAATATATTTTGTTTATTTATTTGAGAGAGAAAGAGAGCAAGAATCAGTTGGGGGAAGGGCAAAGGGAGAGGGAGGAGCAGCCTCCCTCCCTCTGCCCCAAGCAAGGAGCCTGATGTGGGGCTCCATCCCAGGACCCTGAGGTCATGACCTGAGCTAAAGGCAGATGCTTAAACAACAGAACCACCCAGGAACCCCTGTTATTTTTCAAAATTACTTTGGCTATTTGGGGTCCTCACCATAGTTCTTATCCACATGTGAATAGCTGTGATAGCATGATAATTCACCTAGAATTCATGAAGAAATATTCATTTCTACAATGCTTTTTTAAAATTATTTTCATTAGGTTTGCTATAGAACTAGAAGTGTTGACTTTAACCAAATACATGTTTCATTCTGCAGTGATTCCATACACAAAGTCCAAGTGGAATTCAATTTTAATTTTGCATGTTTTAACTGACATTCATAATTACTTGACCTATAAAAAAAAAAAGCTGGCAAGTATACATAATCCATGGTTTTTCCCTCATATTCGTGTGTACTTATTTTGAAAACCATTTAAAAATGGTAAAATAGGGATCCCTGGGTGGCGCAGCGGTTTGGCGCCTGCCTTTGGCCCAGGGCGCGATCCTGGAGACCCAGGATCGAATCCCACGTCGGGCCCCCAGTGCATGGAGCCTGCTTCTCCCTCTGCCTGTGTCTCTGCCTCTCTCTCTCTCTCTCTCTCTCTCTCTGTGACTATCATAAATAAATAAAAATTTACAAAAAAATAAAAAATAAAAATGGTAAAATAGTGTACATAATCTTTCTGTATCAATAGAGATAGATAGATATAGATTTAACTATAGAAGTAGATTTAATGATATAATGATACAAATATCAAGCTTGGGTATAAGGAATCTAGTACAGAACTTAGACAATTGATCTAAATTGACAATTTAGTCACCAATTGATCTAGTCATTAAGTAATAACCCTTTGAGAAACCTATAAAATGATTACAAAGGGAAAAGAGACACACATGCATACACACATGTATTTTCCAGCTTCCTAAGCAAAGGCCTATACAGGTAGAGATTTAAAATAAGTGGCTCTTAGGAGAATACCAATTTTTCTCAAGACCATACTCTTGGTCTTTATATATCTCAATTTTCCAAAGCATAAATGAGAGGGTTAGGCTAGATGGACTCTAAGGTTGCTTCCATCTCCAACATTCTTGGAGTCTGTGATTATGAAAAGACCTATAGAATCACCCAATCTCTGAGCCAGAAACAGATTTTGAATTATAAAGCTGATGTTTAAATATGAATTTTGCTAATTTTAAACTGAATGACAAAAAGCTAAGAGAAAGTAGGAATTTCAGAAACTGGCTTGAGAATATATCAGTAAAACTTGATCTATAAAATAAACTTGTACATTACCTTAATTCTTTCTAAAGGTAGTAACTAAACCGTTTGTGTCTAGTTAACTTGTGTCTTTTAGAATAGCAGATGAAGAACTTAGTCCAGTCTGATCTTCAATAAGAATAAAAATTCAAATGATGGCCTGCAAATGGAGATGTTTGGTCAAATATCTTAATTGCATTAGTAAAGTTATTAGGAGACAAGACAATTTTAATTTCTCAAACTAACATACCATACTTTGAAAAAAACACTGGGGGAAAAATAGAAAAAAAAATTGGAAGCTTTGCATTTTTCATCATTACATGACTGAGAAAATATCTAAAGTAACATTAAAATTATTTGACCAACAAATTTTGAAACTATATTCAGTCTCTTCCTTCTAAGCAGAACTAAAATTAAGATAATGTATAATAAATTTAAATTCCAATAACTAGGAAATCAAATAACAGTTAATATATATTGAATACTTACTATATATTGGCCTTGTTCTAAGTAATGCAAATTCATCCTTTTTTTGATTATCTCAAAGGCCTAGTGAGGTAGGCTCTACTATTATCCTGATTTGGGAATTAAGGCAATAGAGAGACAGCAAGATAAATAAATTGCCCATGATCAAATAGCTAGTAAATGGTGAAGTCAACACTTGAACTCTTGGGTCTATTGAGCTGAAGTTCACCATTGTGTTTTGATAATAAAAATCCTTTTTGAGCAAATTATAAATAAAATTCAAATAAAACAGAAAGAATATTTGCCCTACTTAAAATAAAAATAAATTATCTTAAATGTGTTATTTATTTGCAAGTAAAAAATAAAACTACACTACAATCCAGCAATTGTACTACTAGGTATTTACCCAAAGGATACAAAAATACAGATTCGGAAGGTTACATGCACTACAATGTTCATAGCAGCATTATCAACAATAACCAAAATATGGAAAGAGGCCAAATATCAATTGACTGATGAATGGGTAAAGATGTGATATATACACACCATAGAATATTACTCAGCTATCAAAAAGAATGAAATCTTGCCATTTGCAATGATGTGGGTGGAGCTAGAGTGTATTATACTAAGGGAAATAAGTCAGTCAGTGAAAGACAAACACCATATGACTTCACTCATTTGTGGAATTTAAGAAACAAAACAGATGAACATATGTGAAAGGACAAAAAGAAAGGAGAGAGAGAGACAAATCATAAGGAACTCTTAATGATAGAGAGCAAATTGAGGGTTGATGGGGGAGGTGGATGGAAGATGGACTAGATAGGTGATCAGTATTAAGGATGGCACTGGGGGATGTATGTAAGTGATGAATCCCTGAAATCTACTCCTGAAACCAATTTCGCACTGTATGTTAACTAACTAGAACTTAAAAAATATATTAAAAAGTGAAAAATCCATCCCAAATCTCAAATGGAATCTCAAGGAACCCCAGATGGTCAAACCAACCTTGAAAAAGAAGAACAAATGGAGAGGTCTCCCACTTTCTGATTTCAAAACTTACTACAGAGCTACCCTAATTAAAACAGTGGTATTGGCATAAAGACAGACATAGAGACCAATAGAAAAAATACGAAGCCCCCAAATAAACCCTTATATATACGGTATGATTTTCAACAGGAGTGCTAATTCCCATTCAATAGGGGCAAGATAGTCTCTTCAGCAAATGAATAAATAAATAAATATTATCTTTTAAATAAATGAATAAGTGAATGAATAAATAAAATCTTTTTAAGGGATCCCTGGGTGGTGCAGCGGTTTGGCGCCTGCCTTTGGCCCAGGGCGCGATCCTGGAGACCCGGGATCGAATCCCACATCAGGCTCCCAGTGCATGGAGCCTGCTTCTCCCTCTGCCTATGTCTCTGCCTCTCTCTCTCTCTCTGTATGACTATCATAAATAAATAATAAAAAAAATTAAAAAAATCTTTTTAAAAAAAGTTTCATGACATTAGATTTGGCCATGATTTCATAGACAAGACACCAAAAACTGGACAATGAAAGAAATAAGTTGGATTTAAATTTCTTTTTTAAAGATTTCATTCATTTATTCATGAGAGAAACAGAGAGAGAGAGGCAGAGACACAGTCAGAGGGAGAAGTAGGCTCCTTGTGGGGAGCCTGATGTGGGACTCCATCTGATCCCTGGACTGGGGATCATGCCTGAGCTAAAGGCAGATGTTCAACTGCTGAGCCACCCAGGTGTCCTAGTTGGAATTGAAGTTAAAAACTTCTGTGCATTAAACAACATTATCAACAGAGTTAAAAGGCAATCCATGCAATGAAAGAAAATATTTTCAAATCATATGTCTTAAACGGGATTGATATCCAGAATACATAAAGAACTCCTATAACTCAGCAATAAGAAAAACCCAAACACCCCTATTAAAAGTAAGTAAATGAATAAACATTTCTCCAAAGAAGATAAACAAATGGCCAATAAACACATGTAAAGATGTTTAGTATCACCAATCATTAGGGAAATGCAAAACAAAACCACAATGTGATACTGCTTCACACCCATTAGGATGGCTATTATTAACAAAAAACAAAAACACAGAAAATAGCAGGTGCTGGTGATAATGTGAAGTTAGCACTCTTGTATATTGCTGGTGTGAATGTAAGTGATATAGCCACTGTGGAAAACAGTATAGCAATTTCTCAAAATATTTAACATTGTACTACCATATTATCCTGCAATTCCACTTTTGAGTATATACCCAAAAGAAATCAAAGCAAATACTTGAATAGATATTTGTTCACCCATGTTCATGGTAGCATTATTCAAAATAGCCTAAAGGTAAAAGCAACACAAGTGTCCATAGATGGATTAAGGGATAATCAAAATGTATTATACAAATATGCAATGGAGCCTAAAGGTGAAGGAGATTCTGACATATGCCACAACATAGACAAACCTTAAAGACATTATTCTAAGTGAAAAAAGTAGCCAGTCATAAAAGACCAAATATAGGGATCCCTGGGTGGCGCAGCGGTTTGGCGCCTGCCTTTGGCCCAGGGCGCGATCCTGGAGACCCGGGATCGAATCCCACGTCGGGCTCCCGGTGCATGGAGCCTGCTTCTCCCTCTGCCTTTATCTCTGCCTCTCTCTATCTCTCTGTGACTATCATAAATAAATAAAAATTTAAAAAAAAAAGACCAAATATAGATTCCACCTATGTGAGGTACCTAGGGTAGTCATATTCATGGAACCTGAAAGTAGGATGATAGTTGCCAGAGATTGAGTATGGAAGAATGGGGAGTTGGTGTTTATTGGTTTATGGAGTTTCAGTTGGGGAAGATGAATGTTCTGGAGATAGATGGTGGTGATAGTTGTGCAACAATGTGAATATACATAATGCCATAGAACTGTACACCTAGAAAAGGGTTAAAAATGAAATTTTGCCACAGTAAAATATACATTTTTGAAAGTTACCTACAGCCAAGCAGAGAATGGCACAAGTTCCAAGTTTTGCTACCTAGTAGATTATGTGATCTTAGGCAATTGGCTTATGTAAGATACTTTATTTCTCTGAATTGATTTATTTATGAAATTAGAATCAAGTTAGCATTTTCCTCATAGGTTGTTTTGAGGATTGAATTGGATAATAAAAACGAAGTGTCTAGCAAATTGTTTGTTACACAAATGTTTAATAATTTATTTTTATTCTTGTCATCATTGCTGTTGGTGATATAATCAGAGGCTAGAGGATTTCCTGCCATACATATGCTTTCCTAAGATAACCTCAAGGAAAATGGATTATATTCTTCAATTTTGGGAGCATTAAAGAGACTTTAATCAATATATCCTGAAGATTCTATATTGTCTTCTGCCAATAGCCTGAGGAAAACATTGGCAGATTTTTTTGACTACCTGGATGTTGAAAGTACTGAAAAAAAGCTGCCTCCATTCTTTATTGCAGAAAATGCTCAAGTTGAGATTACAGAAAATAATGAATTAGTGAAATATTTTGTTTTATAATTCCATGGGCTCTTTGAATATAGGTTAAGAATTCTCAAGATATAGAAAAGGAGTGGTGATGGATAAATATAGGAGATAAGGGAGTTAAAATGAAAATAACTTCAAGCTTTGTTCCTGATTAATTGGTAGCTTGTTAGTTCTCTGTAGACAGAGATAGTTTCTTCCAAAGGACTACTAAAATTGGCACTATGATGTGAATGTTTGTGTCCCTCAAAATTCATGTTGAAATCCTAATCCCCAAAATAATGGTATTAGGAAGTTGGGCCTTTGGGAGGTGATTAGGTCATGAAGGTAGATGTCACTCAAAAATGGGATTATTCCTTATAAAAGAGACATGGGAGATGTCCTTTTCGCCTTCTACCATGTGAGAACACAGCAAGAAGTTGGTAGTCTGGAACCAAAATAGGGCCTTCACCAGAATCTGACCATGCTGGCTCTCTGATCTTGGACTGCCACCCTCCAGAATTATAAGAAATACATTTCTTTTGTTTATGAGTTACCAAGTCTGTGGTATTTTGTTATATCATCCTGAAAAGACTAAGACACTTGGGAGTTAAGATATGACATACAAGAACTTCCCATGGGACAGAAATGTGAGAGTGGAGTGCAGGGAAGACAAACTAGAGATAAACACCAGAAAGTAATTTTCAATATTTAAGACTGGAAGCAACTGAATAGTCAGCATTCATTTGAAGAAAAAGTAGGGCTGTGCAACATATAATGGTCTAAGATATGCAAAAGAGAAAGTAATTTTTTCCATTTGATATCTGGGTAAGTTATTTTCCCTTCATGAGGAGATTGAACAAAACTTGGTTTCCTGCTATCTTTTATTTAGTAATATTATGAGCTTTAGAAAAATTCAATGCCTATGAAAAAGTGAAAAATCAGAGGCACTTGGGCTGGCTCAGTCTCTAGAGCATGTGATTCTAGATCTCAGCATGTTGGGTGTAGAGTACTTAAAATCTTGAGGCACCTGACTAAGTGTCCGACTCTTGATTTCAGTTCAGGTCATGATCTCAGGGTTATGAGATTGAGCCCTACAATGGGGTCCGTGCTCAGCACACAGCCTACATGCTTGAGATTTTCTCTCTCCCTCTACCTCTCCTCCTCCCACCACTCACACACACACTCTCCCTCTTTCTTTCTCTAAACTAACTAAATAAAATCTTTTAAAAAATAAATAAAATAAAATCTTTAAAAAAGGAGAAAGATCAGACAATAGAGCAAACAATGTAAGATGTGGTCACAGGAGTTGGAAGAGAACCAGGATACTTTATGGTTTAACAAGTGAAGGAAGAAGAGAGTTTGAGAAGCAGGATGAGGTTATCTCTAAATGTCTCAAAGATAGAAAAGAGATACTTCATGATCTTCTATAAAATACATTCATCAGAGTTGTAAGGGGGAGAAGATAGGTTGTAAGCAATGAAAAATTGATAATTTGGTGAAGAGAATGAGGCAAGAAATGTAGATATACTTTGAAAATATCATTGTCCATAATACTAAAAGAGATCTGGCTCTTGATCACCTCCCCAATTTTAGATTTTATTTCCCTTAACTCTCATCTCACTTCTTAAAATCTGTTGTGCTGCTTGCATTTTACCACATGTGCCTGGTTTGTTCACACTTGCCATGGTACTTTTATCTCCTTGCACAATAAGGAACTTTGACATAGCTAACACAGGACTGGAACATGTGAATACTTTATAGATGTTTGTGCAGTGGATGCAGTGATGGATGTGTGATAATATAGTAAGGTGAATTTGTACTGCTCTTCATATGTGCTGATCACTGTCAACCTATGGGGAGGTCTCACATGTTGACTTGTTCTGAATTTGTTCTTATTCTGGTCAACATTTATATCCATAATTTTAATGAGCAAACAGAATACAAGTTACCTAGGGGCGCCTGGGTAGCTCAGTCAGTTGAATGTCTGCCTTTGGCTCAGATCATGATCTTGGATCCTGGGATTGAGCACCACGTTGGGCTCTTTGCTCAGTGGGGACCCTGCTTCTCCGTCTTCCTCTGCCTACCACTATCCCTGCCTGTTCTAGCTCTCTCTATCAAATAAATAAATAACCTTAGAAAAAAGAATACAAATTACCTCATCTGCAAGTAACAAAAGCCGAATGGTAACTAGATGTTAGATGATAAATGCACAATTCACAAAGCTCCCAAGACCCTCAGTTTAGATGATCAAAGACTTTTATATACACAATATTTGCATATAACTTCAGAAGCTAGACTGATGGACTAAAAATTAAAGACAAAGCAATAGCACAAAAAACAATTTCATGAGAAAAAATGTAAAATCATATATTTAGATTAAAAAATCAGCGTATTTTATTTTGGTTGAGGGAGGCTTGCATTGATAACAGTCTCTATACAAAAGACCTGGGGTTTAAGAACATTAACTGATAAAGATAAACCAGAGTCATCTTTAGCTATACTAAAAAATATGTAGTATCCAGACTAATGGGGGTTTGGGCATCAGTCCACTCTCCTCTAAATGGACCTCTTCTTCGGTAGAATGTTCAGTCATAGCTACCATACTCTAGAAGGGACATTTGGCAAGGGTAGTGAAGATGGTGAAAGGAACCTGGTCGTACCACTTGTTATGGGTTGAATTGTGTGTCCTGCCTCTGGAAGAAAAAAAAAAGATTAAACTCCCAGTATAAGTTCCAACTCCTTATACATCAGAATGTGAACTTGTTTGGAAATAGGGTCTCTACAGAGGTGATCAGTTAAAATGAAGTCATTAGGGTGGACCCTAACCCAATGTGACTGGTGTCCTTACAAAAATGGGAAATTTGAACACAAGCACACATAGAAGGAAGATGAAGTGAAAACTCATAGGGAAAATGTCTTGTGAAGATGGAGGCAGAGACTAGGATTGTGCTTCCAAAGCCAAGAGACTTCTGGGGCTTCATAGAAGCCGTAAAATGAAAGAGGACCTTTTGTCTACAGGTTTCAAGAAAATCATGGCCCTGCTAATGCCTTGATTTCAGAAATCTAGCCTCCAGAACTTGAAGCAATACATTTCTTCATTCTTTTATAAGTCACCTAGTTTGTGGTACTCTGTTATGGCAGCCCTAGGAAACTAACAAGCCAGTGATTAACAGTTGGAGATCTGAAGGAAGAATAGATTACTGAATAGAGGGGTTGTAGTGGCTGCCATTCAGTGGTTTTAGTCAGTGATTCTCATAGCAGTTCTGGCCCAGAAGAACTTCAGAAAGTAAAGAAAAAAAGTAAAATTTTTAGTTTGTTTCACTGAATGTTAGTTTTGGTTCAAGGCAGCAAGAAGAGTAGAATTTAAGAACTGATTGCCAGTTAGCACTGGGAATTATTGATTTTTTGGTTTGGTTTTTAATCTTCACCTTTTTTCCCTGTATACGCTTTTCTTTATTATATATCCTGCATTTGTGCCACTGGCATGTTAATATTGCTGTATATATACACCATAATAATTTTCTAAAATATTTATTACTTTTTCCCAGAGTTAGATGTATTTATTTATTTTCTACTTCTATATAAAAGTTAAAAAAATATATTCACACAGTTCTGGTTTTAGGGGACAAGGCTCAAACAAAGGATGTTCTGTACATAGCTATAAACCTGTGGCAGCATTAAGCATATTCAGCAGTTCCACACATTTGAGTAGTTACAATTTGAGTCTGTTTAGTTCTGGCTGATGCATTTTTTAAAAATTTCCTAGGTGAATAAGGAATCCAGGGAAAAACATGCAGGCAGCCAGTCAGCAAGCCAGTGACATCTGTGAAATATTTGTTCATGTTGGCAATCATTCTGGTACTGTACTTGTCTTCTGAGAATATATCTCTGATTGACAGATATTATTTTGATGTGACCAATGAATGAAATGCCATTGATAGCCACTAAGTCATTAGTTCTTGACTAATTGATGTACCGAACCAACCATTGATTCCTGTGAGAATACATAGAGCCTATGGACCTGGAGATAGAGTGGGCAGAGATAGAGTAATGCACATGGTTTTCTTAAAGAATACAAACACTCCAGAATTTAAACACACAAGGAACTGTTACCCCACTTAAAAATAGTTATCTTGGAAGGCTAATCTGGATACTCCATAGTTTTAAAATGCATATATTTTTGGATATTGTCAAGCTATGTCAAAAGGAAACAAAACCTATGCAAATCCATTCCAGTATATAAGCTAGTGTGAAAGGGTTCAGAGATGCAAATTATGAATTATTTTGCCTCAATGCCTTTCTAGGCCCACCCGGAAACAAACTGAAAGTCTTATAGAATAGTCTCAAGATGTCACTTGCTCGACTGGACAGAAAAGTTGGGCCTCAACTATCACTATGCATGCTGTACTTCTTCCCAACTCTCCAAGCTGAATAATGCCAACAAAACTCAATCAGGACTTGGAAGTTAAGGCTTTGGTTCCACTCTGCCTCCCTGCCAATCAGGCCTCCCCTTCCCCCAGGAGGGATTCAGTCTGGAATTAGGTTGGACCTGGGAAGGCTCCACTTCATCACCCTCTGCGGCCAGGAAATTCACTGGAGGTCTGTAAAGTACTCCCCAGGTAGCAGGGAGGAGGAAGGTCTAAGGTAGGGGCACTACAACTGGGTGCACAGAGGCCAGGGAAAGGGCTGTCTCTAGTATGGTATGGGAGGTTACAAGTCCTGGGCTAGGAGGAGGTAGCTTGCAAGTGCAGGGGCTGAATTTGAGGTAAGGAGGAGGGATGTGGATTGCAATAAGGGGAGGAGAGACCTGCAGTGTTTGGAGGAAGAGGATGAGACACTGGAGGAAGGGGAGGTCTACAAATGGGGGGTCAGGTGGGGAGTTGCAAGCTGCTTGGCATAGGGAGGAGAAAGGTAAGGTGGATGTGCTGGAGGTGAGTCAGAAGCAAAGGAAAGAAAAGCCTCTACAGCAATTTGTAGGCATTTCAGGGTCTGGTGAAAACAATTTTTGGAATGTAGAAAGAAAATATTAGAATGTATATTGCACTATAATCCTCTTAAAATTTTATATAAAGCTTTATTTTATGTAGAGCTTTATTATGTACTTAATAATTAGTACACCAATACATGCATATAATCTATAAATGGATAACATGCATATATTAAGATATAAGTTCATTTGTAAAATGTGGGAAATAGTAGTACCTAATTCATAAGATTGTCTCAAGATTAAATGAGTTAATACATACCACAACACTTATAAGAGTGTGTAGAACACAGTAAGTACCATATAAGGATGAACTATTATATTATAGTGTTCAGTTGTAGGCAGTTTGGTGAGCACCATTTCCCGAAATAAAAGAGGAGAGTGGTACTCAATAAATAATAGTGATTATTATGGAAACATTTCTAAACATTTTATATCCTAAATCCCATCAAAATGACAGGAGAAATATAAAATAAGAATAAATCCATAACAACACTGGAAAACTGGTAGATAGCATTAATAAACCAGAAGCTCTGAGAAATGTCTACATATTATGGAGTAGATGGGACAAAGTTGACAGTGAAAACAAGGACAGAGAACTGCAACATAAAACATGTCGAAACAGAAACTGATGAAAAATAGTTTCACAGGAGAATCTGGACTACCCCAAAAGTAGAGACAGAACTGATTCGGCAGGAGGGTATTGCTAGTTCATGGGGATGATCAAGGGGATGATTAGTTTTAAAAGTGTTGGGGTTGTGTATGGGAGGGTCCTAACTGACAGAATATGCTACAACGAGTACAGAAGCTCAATTCACCACTAGTGAAAGAGTTGAGTTAATATCACAAATGCTATGAAAATTCATTCCAGACACTGAATATGGTCAAATAAGACACTCATTTGTGAAAATGAGCTAGAAAACAAGAATCATCACACTTTTGGAAGAAAATAACAAAAATAATAAAGAGCACACATTGATCAGAGAAATCAATCCCTGAGCAAACCAAGTTACTAAATAAAACAGAGAAGAATCCTTAGAACCAATTTAATGTGTCCCTAAGGTCAAGAGGGTATTGAGTTCTAAAATGGGCTTCTACAAGGAGGAAGGAGGCAAGATGGTGATAGAGTAGGGGACCTCATTTCACCTGAATTTAACTAGATAACTATCAAATCATTCTGAACACCTATGAATTCAACTTAGGATGTTAAGAAAAGAATTGCTGGGATTCTACAAGTAGAAAAGTGACCACTCTTGTAAGGTAGTGCGGAAGAGTGAAACTAAGGGGATATATTGGAAGATAAATGGTGAGCCTCCAAAAGCTGGCTACTGGAAAGTGATATAATCTGGGAGCGCAAAATCAGAACCTTTAGAAATCTGCTCCAGTGAGAGGCCTTGCTGCCTGAAAGGTGCTCAGTGGTGAATCAGGGCAGAATCTTAGGTGTCACTGTGTTTGCAGAGTTCCCAAGCATTGGATTGGGGAAACTGGTTGCAGTCAGAGAGCCTGGGAGGGGGCTCTCAGCTCAGTTCACCATAAACCACTTACCTTAGCCTGATTGGGTGACCACTTTCTGTGTGGAGGACCTGAAAAGGACAAGAATAAGATTACTCTCTGCCTTCCCCCAAGAGGGGCAGAGTGGGTGAGCACATGACCTGGCAGCGGCTCTCAGTGCAGGGGCCCTGTAAGGGACAGAAATGGGGCAACTCTCTACCTTCCTCCAGGAGGGGCAGAGTGGTTGTGTTAATGATCTGGTGAACACTTTCCAAGCCAGGGCCCTGCAAAGTGCATAAATCAGCGACCCTCTCCACCTTCCCACAGGAGGCCATGGACCACAAGAGTCTACAGAGATTGGCAGACAACACAATCATTCAGCTCTGGGGTGGAGATCAGGGCACATCCATTTTTATTTTCACCCTATAAAGAGCTGTGAAAAGCCTTCAAGAAACAAAAACCACACAGAGGAAACCATCTTACACTGAGTCTGGCCCCCTAGCAAGGGATGGTACAACCCCGCCTAGGCAAATGCACCTGATGATCAGTGCAGCAGGGCCCTCCCCTAGAAGACCAGATGGAAGAACAGGTGAACAACAAGTTGATGAACCACACAGGACTGCAAAATTCCAGCACTAGGGGAAAATAGTGTATAGAATTTGAGGTTTTTTTCTCATGATTTGTTTATCTTTTGGTTTAAAATTTCCCATTTCTTTTTGTCTTTTTTCCCTTTTCAACTAGTTTCTTATTTTATCGACTCTTTGTTTTCAAAGTCTTTTTTCAACTTTTACTATTTACATTTGCACTTTTTAGATATATTCTTAAATTTTGCTTACTTTCATTATATTCAATTTTATTTTATTTATTTTTTAAGGTTTTATTTATTTGAGAAAGAGAGAGAAGAGTGAGAGAGAGCACAAGCAGGAAAAGGGGCAGAGGGAGAGAGAAGCAGACTCCCTGCTGAGCAGGAAGGCCAGCGTGTGTTCTATTCCAGGAGCCTGGGATCATGACGTGAGCTGAAGTTAGACATTTAACTGACTGAGTCACCCAGGCACCCCTCAATTTTATTTTTAGATGTGTTTAAGTTTTATTTTCTTTATAATTTTGAGATTTAGTGTCTTCTAACACAAAGACCCAAATACACCCAGGACCAAGTGGATCACCCTATCTTGTTCAACCTGAAAGATATATTCTGTCTTTGCCCTTTTTATCTTTCTTTTTCTTTTTGGTTTAGGTTTCTGACCTCTTCGGATTTGTCTAGTGTATTTTTGTGTGGGTTGTGGTTGATATTTTAATTTTGTCACTCATTCATCAATTCTTCTCTGGGAAAAATGACTGACTTGAAGGAGGAATTCACAACAAAAGAAAGAACCAGAAGTATTACCCTCTGCCACAGATTTAATCAATATGGATATAAGTAAGATGTCATAGCTAGTATTCAGGATAACAATTATAAAGTTACTAGCTGGGCTTGAAAAACAGATAAAAAACACTAGAGAATCTCTTAGTGCAGAAATAAGATCTAATTAGGCCAAAATTAAAAATGTAGATGCAGTCTACATTGTATGTTCTAATAACTATGCTCTAATAACTAGTAAATGAGGCAGAAGAGAGTCAGTGACAGAGAAGACACATTGATGGAAAGGAGGGAAGCTGAGGAAAAGAGAGAAAAACAACTAATGGACAATGAGGGGAGCTTTGAGAGATCAGCAATGCCAAAAAAATTAAACAATTTTAGAATTATTTGGGTCCCTGAGGGAGAAGAAAGGAGGGGAGACAGGAGGTATATTTGAGCACATTATACCTGAGAACCTCCCTAATCTGGGGAAGGAAATAAGCATTCAAGTAAAAGAGAAGACCTCTCCCCAAATCAGTAAAAATTCATCAACACCCTGACATATAATAGTGAAGCTTGCAAATTTCAGAGATAAAGAAAAAATCCTGAAAGGAGCTTCAAACAAAAGGTTCTTAACCTACAATGGGAGGGACATTAGGCTGGAAACAGACCTCTCCACAGAGACCTGGCAGGGCAGAAAGGACTGGCATGATACATTCAGGATACTAAATGAGAAAAAAAAAATGTAGCCAAGAATACTTTATCCAGCAAGGCTGTCATTCAGAATGGAATGAGAGATAAAGAGCTTCCAGGAGAGACAGAAAATAAAAGAGTATGCGACCACTAGACCAATCTTGCAAAAAAACATTAAGGGGGTCCTGTAAATGAAGAGAGAGCTCAAAAGTAACATGGACCAGAAAGAAACAAAGACAATCTACAGAAATAGAGACTTTACAGGTAATGCAACGGCACTAAATTCATATATTTTAGTAGTTACTCTAAACATAAATGAGCTAAGGGCTCCAATCAAAGGACACAGATATCAGATTGGATTTAAAAAGCAAGATCCATCTATATTCTGTCTACAGGAGACTCATTTTAGATCTAAAGACACCTCCAGACTGAAAATGGGAGGGTGGAAAATGATTTATCATCCTAATAGTCCTCAAAAGAAAGTTGAGGTAGCAATCCTCATATCAGATAAATTAGATTTTAAACCAAAGACTGTAGTAAGGGATGAAGAAAGATTCTATATCATACTTAAAGTGTCTTTCCAACAAGAAGATCTAACAAATATAAATGTTTATACTCCTAACTTGGAGCAGCTAATAATATAAAGCAATTAATAACCAAATTAAAGACACATATTGATAATAATACAATAATAGTAGGGGACATCAACACCCCACTCAAAACAATGGACAGATCATCTAAGAAGAAGATTAACAAAGAAACAAGGGCTTTGAATGACCCACTGGACTAGATGGACTGCATAGATATATACACTTTCTAAAGCAACAAACTACACATTCTTCTTGAGTGCACATGGAACATTCTCCAGAATACATCTTTTGGGCTATTATCAAGATAAAAAGTTCTTGCACAGCTAAGGAAACAGTCAACAAAACTAAAAGACTTCCTACAGAATGGGAGAAGATATTTGCAAATGACGTATCAGATAAAGGGCTAGTATCCAAGATCTAAAAAAAGCTTATCAAACTTACCACCTGCAAAACAAAAAAATCCAGTTAAGAAATGGGCAAAAATGAACAGATAGTTCTCCAAAGAAAACATATAAATGGCCAACAGACACATGAAAAAGTGTTCAAGGGTCAGCTTAGGTGGCTCAGCGGTTTAGCGCCACCTTTGGCCCAGGGCCTGATCCTGGAGACCTGGGTCGAGTCCCACGTCGGGCTCCCTGCATGGAACCTGCTTCTCCCTCTGCCTGTGTCTCTGCCTCTCTCTCTCTCTCTCTTTCTCTCTCTCTCTCTCTCTCTCTCTGTGTGTGATGAATAAATAAAAATAATAATTAAAAAATCTTTAAAAAAAAGAAAAAGAAAAAGTGTTCAACATCACTGGGTATCAGGGAAATACAAATCAAAACCGCAATGAGATACCACCTCACACCAGTCAGAATGGCTAAAATTAACAAGGCAGGAAACAACAAATGTTGGCAGGGATGCCAACATGGTTCTGTAGATTGTCTCTGTTTCTTTCTGGTCCATGTTAGAAGAACCCTCTTACACTGTTGGTGGGAATGTAAACTGATATAGCCATTCTGCAAAAACAATATGGAGGTTCCTCTAGAAGTTAAAAATAGAGCAACCCTAAGATGCAACAATTGCACCACTGAGTATTTACCCCAAAGATACAAATGTAGTGATCTGAAGGGACACCTGCACCACAATGTTCATAGTAGCAATGTCCACATTAGCCAAGATAGGTAGATCGATTGATCGATGGATCATGAGATATTACTCAGCCATCAAACTGAATGAAAACTACAAAGGGAAAAAAGAAGAAAACTACAAAGGGGGGCAAGAGGGCAGAAGAATAGATGTCCTCAACTCACCTGGTCCCACCAACTTACCTAGATAACTTTCAAATCATCCTGAACACCTATGAATTAGACCTGAGATTTAAAGAAAGAACAGCTAGAACGCTGCTGAGAGAAGGGTTTTCATTTCTAGCAAGGTAGGAATGTGGAAAAAAAATAAAAAAATAATCCAGCGGGGGAGGGGCACCGCAAGGAGCCAGGCTAAAGACAGGCAGCAAAAGCCTCCGGGACAGGAAAGCCCAGCCCTGGAGAAGCGGGAACTTTAAAAACCGGATTCTTCCAGGACAGAAAAGTGCTTAGCAGGGAAATCAGGCAGAATCTCAGGAGGGTCAGTGGAGCCTCCAGTTTCCCGGAGACACTAATAGAGGAGGGGCGCCACGGGAGAAAGCATGCCACAAACTGTGGACTACTCTCAGTAAAGGGTTGGAGCACCACTGCTGGAACATCTGGGAGAAGCTGATTGGTTAGGCTGGCGGATCCAGACGGAGGTGTCTGTGCCCTGCTGCCTTCAGGAGCAGTGCGCTCTGGGAGCAAGATTCCAGCAGCACAGGGCCCCAGAATCCTCAGCGCCAAGCAGACACAGCCAGTGATCCTGCACTCCTCCTGGAACAGGCAGAAGTGGGGAGGGCACAGGACACCGAGAACTCTCCTGATGCTAGGCGCCTCCAAGCTGTGCAGATCAGTGCCCTCTGTGAGCACCTAGGCTAATGTAGACTGGGAGGCTGTGTTACTAGAAGGAAGATGACTCTAGAACAGGAGAGCTGGCTGCCACCATTGTTGTTCCTCCTTGTGTCACCCTGTGCCTCGGATGGAGCGAGGCCACCAGGGAACAGGGGCCTCACAGGATAAACAGCTCCCATTGAGCCGTGCACACACCTGAGAATCAGCACAACAGACCCTTCCCCAGAATATCAGCTGGAGGGAAAGAGGAAGAGCAAGTTCTTGACCCAGCAGTGCTAGAAAGCTCCAGGGGAAGTCGAGGGATATAGTGTATGAACAGAATTAAAGGGTAACCCTCCTTTTTTTTAATCCTTATTCCAGTATAACTCGTTTTTATATCAGACTATAAATTTCCAATATTTTTCTCTTTTCCCACCTTAACTACAATATTTTACGACCTATTCATTTTTAAGTTTCTTCCTTTTTGACTTTCATATTTCTACAATTACATGTCTTAGATATACTTCCTGCTCCTAGATTCCCTTCAACATACTGAACATAATTTTGGGAGATATACAAGATATGTTTTGTTTTGTTTTGTGTTTTTTGTTTTCTCTGACTCGTTTTATTCTACAATGGTGGAAGCTAATACCTTCTAAAACATGAAGAATATGCACCCAGAACCAACTGGAATACCGTGCTGGTTCATTCTGTGAGATTATATTCTCTCCTCATTCCCATCCTGATCCTCTCTTTTATCTTATTATGTTTTGGTGGTCAATGTCGAGGATTTCTACAAGTATTGCTGGTTAATATACATTTCGGACTGAGCATCTTCTAACATACAGAACTTAATACACTCAGAACCAAAAGGATCACCCCCTAGGACCCCTCAGGTAGACTACATTCTCCTTCCACTACAACCACTTCACCACCACCATCTGAACTGTCTCCCTCTGTTTTTTCCATTCTTCTCTTTTATTTTCTATTTTTTTCTTCTTTACTTTTGTTTTTTTCTCTACTTTTCTTTTTTTTTCTTCTTTGAGATTCTTGGCCTTTTATTTTATTTTTTTACTACTTTGTTTTAAAATTTGTTTTTCACTTTACTGGTCCTTCTGTTTGTTTTGTTCTGATCTTTGTTTTCATTTTCTGGTCGCTGACCTCCTCAGGATGTCCTAAGGTAAAATTTACATAGGTTGTGATTGATATTCTTGACTCAGGCTACTCATACAGCCACCCTGCACTGAGCAAAATGACCAGAAGGAAGAACTTGCCACAAAAGAAAAGTATCAGAAACAGTACTCTCTGCCACAGAGTTACAGAATTTTGATTACAATTTGATGTCAGAAAACCAATTCAGAAGCACAATTATAAAGCTACTGGTAGCTCTGGGAAAAAAAAAAGCATAAATGATTCAAAAGACTTCGTGACTGCAGAATTTAGATTGAATCAGGCCAAAATTAAAAACAATTAAATGAGATGCAATCCAAACTGGAGGTTCTAAAGACGAGGGTTAATGAGGTGGAAGAAAGAGTGAGCCACATAGAAGACAAATTGATGGCAAGGAAGGAAGATGAGGAAAAAAGAGAAAAACAATGAAAAGATCATGAGGAAAGGTTAAGGGAAATAAATGATAGCCTCAGAAGGAAGAAACTATATATAATTGGGGTTGCAGAGAGCACTGAGAGGGATTGAGAGACAAAAAAATATGTGAACAAATCATAGCTGAGAACATCCCTAATTTGGGGAGGGAAACAGACATTTAGATCCAGAAGATAGAGAAGTCCCCCCCCCATTTCAATAAAAACCATTCAACACCTCGACATTTAACAGTGAAACTTGCAAATTCCAAAGACAAAGAGGAAACCCTTAAAGCAGCAAGAGACAAGAGATTCTTAACTTATATGAGGATAAATATCAGATAAATAGCAGACCTCTTGACGGAGACCTGGCAGGCAAGAAAGGGCAGGCAAGATATATTCAGGATACTAAATGAGAAGAACATGCAGCCAAGAATACTATATTCAGCAAGGCTCTCATACAAAGGTGAAGGAGAGATAAAGAGCTTCCAAGATAGGCAGAAACTGAAAGAATATGTGACCACCAAACCAGCTCTGCAAAAAGTATTAAGGGGGACCCTGTAAAAGAAAGAGGAAGCCCAAAGAAATAATCCACAAAAACAGGTACTGAATAGGTATTATGATGACACTAAATTCATATCTTTCAATAGTTACTCTGCATGTGAATGGGCTAAATGATCAAAAGAAACAGGGTTTCAGACTGGATAAAAAAGCAAGACCCATCTCTTTGCTGTCCACAAGAGACTCATTTTAAAACTTTTTTTTAAATTTTTATTTATTTATGATAGTCACACACACAGAGAGAGAGAGAGAGGCAGAGACACAGGCAGAGGGAGAAGCAGGCTCCATGCACTGGGACCCCGACGTGGGATTCGATCCCGGGTCTCCAGGATCGCGCCCTGGGCCAAAGGCAGGCACCAAACCGTTGCGCCACCCAGGGATCCCAAGGGACTCATTTTAGACCTAAGGACACCTCCAGCCTGAACATGAAAGGTTGGAGAACCATTTACCATTCAGACTGTCCTCAAATAAAGCAGGGGTAGCAATCCTTATATCAGATAAATTAAAGTTTATTCCAAAGACTGTAGTAAGAGATGAAGAGGGACACTATATCATACTTAAAGGGTCTACTCAACAAGAAGACCTAACAGTCATGAATATTTATGCTTCTAATGTGGGAGTGGCCAAGTATACCAATCAGTTAATAAAGTTAAGACATACTTAGAAAATTATACACTAATACTAGGAGACTTCAACATGGCACTTTCTGCAAATGGCAAATATTCTAAGCACAACATCACCAAAGAAAAAAGGGCTTTAAAAGATGCACTGGACTAGATGGATTTCAGAGATATATACAGAACTTTCCATCCACACAAATGAATAAACATTCTTCTCAAGTGCACATAGAACTTTCTCCAGAATAGGCCACATACTGGGTCACAAATCAGGTTCTCAATGGATACCAAATGATTGGGATTTCTCCCTGCATATTTACAGACCACAGTGCTTTGAAACTAGAACTAAATCACAGGAAACATTTGCAAGAAACTCAAACACGTGGAGTTTCAAGAGCATCCTACTAAAAGATGAATGAGTCAACTAGGAAATTAAAGAAGAATTAAAAAGATTGATGGAAACTAATGAAAATGAAGAAACAACCACCCCAAATCTTTGGGATACAGCAAAATCAGTCCTAAGAAGGAAATGCATCTCAATAATAGCATCCCTGAAAAAAATTGGAAAAAAACTCAAATACAAAAGCTTACCTTGCACCTAAAGAAACCGGAGAAAGAACAACAATAAAAACCTACAACAAGCAGAAGAGAGATAATAAATATTCGAGCAGAACTCAATGAAACAGAGACCGGAAGAGTGGTAGAACAGATCACCAAACCACGAGTTGTTTCTTTGAAAGAATTAATAAGATAGATAAACCATTAGCCAGCATTATTGAAAAGAAAAGAGAAAAAATGCAAATTAATAAAATCATGAATGAAAAAGAAGATATTACAATGAATACCAAGGAATTACAAACGATTTTAAAAACATATTTTGAGTAGCTATACGCCAATAAATTAGGCAATCTAGAAGAAATGGATGCATTTCTGGAAAACCACAAACTACCAAAACTGGAACAGGAAGAAATAGAAAACCTGAACAGGCTGATAACCAGGAAGGAAATTGAAGCAGTCATCAAAAACCTCCCAAGACACAAAAGTCCCGGGCCAGATGGCTTCGCAGGGGAATTCTATCAAACGTTTCAAGAAGAAACCATACCTATTCTACTAAAACTGTTCCAAAAGACAGAAAGGGATGGACTACTTCCAAAGTCATTCTATGAGGCCAGCATCACCTTAATTTCAAAACCAGACAAAGACCCCACCAAAAAGGAGAATTATAGACCAATATCCCTGATGAACACATGTGAAAAAATTCTCAACAAGATACTGGCCAATAGGATCCAACAATTCATTAAGAAGATTATTCACCATGACCAAGTGGGATTTAACCCCGGGATGCAAGGCTGGTTCAACACTCATAAAGCACTGAACGTGATAGATCAAATCAACAAGAGAAAAAACAAGAACCATAAGATCCTCTCAATAGATGCAGAGAAAGCATTTGACAAATACAGCATCCATTCCTGATCAAAACTCTTGAGTGTAGGGATAGAGGGAACATTCCTTAGCATCTTAAAAGCCATCTACGAAAAGCTCACAGCAAGTATCATTATCAATGGGGAAACACTGAGAGCCTTTCCCCTAAGATCAGGAACAAGACAGGGACGTCCCCTCTCACCACTGCTATTCAACATAGTACTAAAAGTCCTAGCCTCAGCAATCAGACAACTAAAAGAAATAAAAGGCATTCAAATTGGCAAAGAAGAAATCAAATTTTCCCTCTTTGCAGATGACATGATACTGTACATAGAAAACCCAAAATACTCCACCCAACGATTGCTAGAGCTCGTACAGCAATTTGACAGAGCGGCAGCATACAAAATCTATGCCCAGAAATCAGTGGCATTTCTCTACACTAGCGAGACTGAAGAAAGAGAAATTAAGGAGTCAATCCCATTTACAATTGCACCCAAAAGCATAAGATACCTAGGAATAAACCTAACCAAAGAGGTAAAGGATCTATACCCTAAAAACTACAGAACACTTCTGAAAGACATTGAGGAACATGCAAAGAGATGGAAATATATTCCATGCTCATGGATTGGAAGAATTATCATTGTGAAAATGTAAATGCAACCCAGGGCAATTTACACATTCAATGCAATCCCTACCAAAATACCATGGACTTTCTTCAGAGAGTAGGAATAAATACTCTTAAGTTTGTGTAGAATCAGAAAGGACCCCAAATAGCCAGGGGAGTATTGAAATAGAAAACCAGAGCTGGGGGCATCAGAATGCTGGATTTCATGTTGTGCTACAAAGCTGTGATCATCAAGACAGTATGGTACTGGCACAAAAACAGACACATAGATCAATGGAACAGAGTAGAGAACCCAGAAATGGGCCCTCAACTCTATGGTCAACTAATAATCGACAAAGCAGGAAAAACTAGCCACTGGATAAAGGACAGTGTCTTCAATAAATGGCGCTGGGAAAATTGGGCAGCCACATGCAGAAGAATGAAACTAGACCATTGTATTATACCATACACCAAGATAAACTCAAAATGGATGATAGATCCTAGAGGAGAACACAGGAAACACCCTTTTTGAACTTGGCCACAGCAACTTCTTGCAAGATACATCTATGAAGGCAAGAGAAACAAAAGCAAAAATGAACTATTGGGACTTAATCAGGATAAAAAGCTTCTGCACAGCAAAAGAAACAGTCACCAAAACTAAAAGACAACCTACAGAATGGGAGAAGATATTTGCAAATGATATATCAGATAAAGTGTAATATCCAAGATCTATAAAGAACTTATTAAACTCAACAGCAAATAAACAAACAATCTAATCATAAAATGGGCAAAAGAGAGGAAGAGAAATCTCATCAAAGAAAACCTAGACATGGCCAAGAAGCACAAGAGAAAATGCTCCGCATCACTTGCCATCAGGGCAATACAAATCAAAACCACAATGAGATACCACCTCACACCAGTGAGAATTTTGAAAATTAACAAGAGAGGAAACAGCAACTGTTGGAAAAGTTGTGGAGAAACAGGAACCCTCTTGCACTGTTGGTGGGAATGTGAACTGGTATGGCCACTCTGGAAAACTGTGTAGAGTTTCCTCAAAGAGTTAAAAATAGAGGTACCCTACCACTGGGCAATTGCACTACTGGGGATTTACCCCAAAGATACAGATGCAGTGAAAAGCTGAGACACCTGCACCCCAATATTTATTGCAGCAATGTCCAGGGTGGCCAAACTGTGGAAAGAGCCTCATAAAAAGATGAATGAAGAAAGATGTGGTCCATATATGTACAGTGTAATATTACTCAACCATTAGAAATGATCAATACCTATGATTTCCTTCAATGTGAATGGAACTTGAGGGTATTATCCCGAGTGAAGTAAATCAATCGAAGAAGGACAATCATTACATGGTGTCACTTATATGGGGAATATAAAAAATAGTGAAAGGGATTATAGGGGAAAGGAGAGAAAATGAGTGGGAAAAATCAGAGAGGGTGACAAAGCATAAAAGACTCCTAACTCCAGGAATCGAACAAGTGGTAGTTGAAGGGGTGTTGGGCAGGGGGATGGGGTGACTGGGTGATATGACTGAGGGGGACACTTGATGCAATGAGCACTGGGTTTTATATTCTATGTTGGCAAATCGAACAAACAAAAATATACAAACAAACAAAACAAAATGGATGAATACTTACCATTTACATTGACGTTGATGGGACTCAAAGGTATTATGTTGAGCAAAATAAGTTACTCAGAGAAAGACAATTATCAGATAGTTTCACTCATATGTGAAGATAAGAAACAGCTCAAGATCATAGGGTAAGGGAGTGAAAGTTGAATGAGAAGTCATAAGAGAGGCAGAAAAACCATGAAAGACTCTTAACTGTAGGAAACAAACTGAGTGTTGCTGGAAGGGAGGTAGGGGGTGGGGTAATTGTGTGATGGACATTAAGGAGGTCATGTGGTGTGAGCGCTTGGTGTTACTTGTAACTGATAAATTATTGAACACTACATCTGAAAGTAAGTTATGTACTATATGTTGGCTAATTGAATTTAAATATAATAAATAAAATGGGGATCCCTGGGTGGCGCAGCGGTTTGGCGCCTGCCTTTGGCCCAGGGCGCGATCCTGGAGACCCGGGATCGAATCCCACGTCGGGCTCCGGGTGCATGGAGCCTGCTTCTCCCTCTGCCTGTGTCTCTGCCTCTCTCTCTATCTCTCTGTGACTATCATAAATAAATAAAAATTAAAAAAAAATTTTTTAAAAATAAATAAATAAATAAATAAAATGAAATTCTATGATAATGTGACAAACAGGAAACTCTTAAATATGAGAAATTAAAAACATGATAGCCAATTTAAAAAAAAGTAGGAGAGCTGAAATTGCCGAATTTGCATACCTAACTACTAAATTCATGATCTAGAAAACTAAATCAAAGTTTTTTTCTGGTATATTAAAATTATTATCGTTTTAAAGAGAAAACTTAGGAAACATGGAAAGTATATAGTATATTTTTACCCCAAAAAATAAGAATAAATGGAAGAGGAAGTAGGAGGATGAAAATGGAGATGAAGTAAAGGAATGATTTCTGTTTTCTTGAAAGACTTTATTCTCCTTGCTTCTGAGAAAATAACTGTTTTGGACTTTTCAATTTACTTTATTGGATACTCCTCTGTCTCACCCTCTTCCTAACCTTTGGATATTGCATATTTCAGGGCTCCAACCTCAATCTTCTCCTCTATCTAAACTCATTCCTTAAATGACTTAATTCACTTCCAAGGATTTAAACACCATATATATGTGGACAATTTCTAAACTTATATATCCACCTATATTTCTTTCCTGGATTCACATATTTTATTGCCTGCACAACATGTGCACTTGAAGGCATGATGAGCATAGAATATTTCACATAACCAAGCTAAATGTTTGCTTTCTCCTTCCAAATATGCTCATTTTGCAGTGTTCCTGAACTCGGTAAATGACTGAGTTCATTTATTCAGTTTATCAGGTCTCAAACCTGAAAGTTGTATTGACTCCTATTTTTCTTTTTTCTTACCTCCCCCAAACCAAACTTTCTGTAAGTCCATTGGATTCTAAATTTCAAAATTTACCCCAAATTGTGTGCTTTCCCTGCCATCCAGCCACTTCTTCAAGACACCCTGGTTCCTTGCAGTGAGGGAATATAATTTAAGCACTAACAGTTTGTTACTACATATACTCATTGCTATGGGCATTTCATTGTTTTTAGACTTTTTTTGTGAACACAGCTAAGAAATGTCTGATTCCATATTTGTACTTCCTTTATTCCATAGTGAGAACACTCCCTCCCAATAATATCAATATTTTTTCTATCCTAGAATATACAGTTTCAGAATACTAAAACAATAGGAGTTCTAAAAGCAAACATAATGAGTAAAGTTCAATATTTCTATTTTTTTGTGTGTTTTGATTACATCCCTGCCAGAGTGCAGCCAGAGTACTATTTTTAATGTTACTCAAATTAAGATTTTTTTCTCTATGTGCTTATGCTTTTTATTTGATATAATTTATAATCTTGTTAATTTTTTTAAAATTTTAGATTCTGATTTATTCATCTTTTTAATTTAATTTATTGTTTAAATTTTAAAAGCATTAATATGGTACAAAAATCATAGCTATATAAAATATGGTACAAAAATCATAGCTATATAAAAACATACACTCAGAAGTTTTCCTTCCAGCCCTGCATCCTTCAGTCTAATTCTGTAGGTTATCATTTTAATTGGTTTCTGATTCATCCTTTCTGTGTTTCTTTTAGACCAAAAAATCTTGGGACAGAAAGTAAGGATTCACTAAAACACTAATTGAGTCATGGCAAACAGACATAGGAACCAGTTTGAAATAGCTCCCACTGAACACATTTGAGATAATTTGGGCATCAAAAGAGTAACGATGACAATAAATTGAATAAAAAAATTAATGAATCCATAATGAAAGTCATGAGGTTGGGGAAGAAAAACATAGAGAGGAAATTGATGAAGAATGGCAGCTAATAAATGTAGAAGGAATAACAGGAGTAGAAGATCACCTTTATGTAACTCCTTGTGTAATGTTAATTTGTGAAAAGATCATTATTGGATCATAAAACAATTCAGTGAAATGTTGTTAGTAAATAGGATATCTACATGGTCCAAAAATATTACCCCACAGTGCACTTATTAATTATAAGGGGGGAAATGTCCACTTCACAATGGAGAGAATTAGAAGTCACTATTTTCATCTTTCACCACGAGTTCATGTTTAGATTCTCCAGTTGTAAAATGGCCTGACATTTATGTACACCTGATATTATGCAGTGGAAGTACACAGTATCACCTATAAGATATTTTTGCTGAAAAATTTTCATGTGAACATAATTACATGTTGGAGGAATCAAGAATGTAAGGTGTTGTGTAGGATGATTGGCTTGAACTCTTTAAATAATCAATACCAGGATGCCTGGGTGGCTCAGTCGGTTAATTGTCTGCCTTTGGCTTGATTCATGATCTCAGGGAACTGGAATCAAGCCCTGTATCAGGGTTCCGACTTAGTGGCAAGTCTGCGTCTTCTTCTCCCTCTGCCCTTCCCCCTCACTTGTGCTCTTTCTCTCTTTCTCAAATAAATAAATAAAATCTTTAAAAAAATAAAATATCCAATGACATGAAAAACAGAGAAAGTGGAGGGGTTTTATTTGGATTGTGGGAGAATAAATATGCATAAGAATCTAATGCCATGTGTGAAACTTGCACAGATCCTCAATTGAAAAACATACATAAAAACAGAGACTTATAAAGTACACGTTTTGACAATTAGGATAATTTGGGTAGGAACTCTATGCTGAATAATGATTTTGAAGTAATGTTGACTGCTGTAGTAGTATAGGGGATAGTCTTTGTTGTTAGGAGATGCCTGGTGAAATAGTTTAATGGTGAAGTGTCATGATGTCTGTAACCTATTTTTGGATGGTTTAACAAAATGTAATGTGTGTATGTGATGGGGAGAGGAAGATAGCAAAATGTATGTCAAAATGTCACAGCTGCTGTATCTCAGTGAATGGTATACGGGTATTAATTGTATAGTTCTTTCAATTATATTGGGGGTTGATCTTTTTTTTTCACACATTGGGATAAAAGGATAAAGAATTTCCTGGTGGATTGAGATATAGAGTAGGTGTAATGATTTGCCATCAGTTCCACCATCCTTAAAGGCCTCTCTTCTTTTTTTTTTAAATTAAATTTAGTTTTTTTATTTAAATTCAATTTGCCAACATATAACACATAGTGCTCATCTCATCATATGCCCTCCTTAATGCCCATCACCCATTTGATTGTTTCTAAGTAAATAAATAAAAAAAAGTATATCTAGAATCCAATAATTCTGTCTTCACTTCCAGCATTTAATCCAAGCCACTATCATTCAGAATGTAGATTATTGTAATAGACTCTTAAAAGGTGCCTCTGCTTCTATTTAAAATTCTCCACACACCAGTCAGAGTGGTCCAGTTAAAGTGTAAATCACATAATGTCAGTTCTCTGCTCAATACCCTCCAGTGGCTTCCTAGGGATAAAAGTCAGTGTCATTAAAATGTACCTTTCAGTACTTTTTAAATATATTTATATTTTTTATGATGTTCCTTGAGAGAGATGAAAACTGGGATGACTTCAGATACTACTTTGGCTTGTTGGTGGGTGTGTCTGTGTTTTAATATATTGGTGTTTGCAGAGATGAGCTATGTAAATCCCCAACTTTTTAAATAACATTCACAGTAATTTCAGCACAATTTTGGGGAAGATACTGAAGATGTGGGAGCAACCCCATAAATCTCCAGAATGACAAGAGACAACCATGTTACTTCTGACTTCCAAATGGCCAGCCAACTGGTTAGACCAAAGTAATCCTCACAGAGGATTATAGATTATAGAATCAGATTATAAAAGCAGAGATAAGATAACTAACAACATGATTACCTTCTCCTTAATCCTTGCTTCAAGCACAAAATTTCAAACTTTCCAAGAAATCATGAGTGGGAGTGGGAATGGGATGAGCTGTAGTAAACCATCATTTAAAGGATGGAAGCTCTTAGAAGTGATTCCATCTCTCTCTCCTCACCAAGGCCCAGCTTACTTTAGGTACCTTCTACCAATTTGCACTTTATTTAGCTTCAAAGCTATTTCATAGCTATTATATAAACTTTCCTCTTAGTTAAAACCCACTTGTGAAACCAGGGTAGACAACACAGAATTTTCTAGTTAAGAAATATTTTTCATCATTTTCTTTCCCATTAAGAAACATAAATTTTAGAATTAAACCTTTCTGATTAAAGATCTGTTTACTCATTAACTGTATGACGTTATATAGTCTTTGTCTATAAAAAAGGATCAATATATTATCTTTTTTTATAGGCTGGTGGTTAAATTTTGGGCTCTGAAACCAGACTTGCAAAATTTGAATTCCAGCCCTAACACTTACCAACTATGTGGTCTTGCAGCTTGCACATTACTTGCCCTCTCTGTGCATCACTTTTCCTTGACTATTAAATGAAATAATGAGACTCATTTCATAGGGTTTTATGAGGATTAAATATTAATAAACAATAAGTAATACAAATGTAAGCATTTTTACTGAAATCTCATTATGTTTTATGTTCTGTGCTGAGTGCTCTACATGTGTTAACATATTTAATAATATATGCAAAGGACCCGATTGGCATATTTCAGAAAATAAAAGAAGGCATGTGAGGCTGCATGTGTAGTAACTAAGGAAGAAAGTGGTCCAAGATTATGTATTTGAGGTAGGCAAGAGCTAGATTATGCTCCTTGTAAGCTATATAAAGTATTTTGGTTTTTAAGCATTGTGTAAAACCTCTGAATGATATTAAGCCAGAAGCATACTTATTTCAAGAAAGAGTATATTCAACCATGTTAAAGGCTACCAAGAAATCTTAAAAAAAATAAGGACTAAAAATTAATGAAAGTACATTGTATTTGTCTAATATGGAGTCAATATGTGATCTTGACAGGAGTGTTTATATGGGGCCTTGTGTAGTGAAACTCTAGTATATCTCTATTTGTAATGCTTATAGTACCTAAGAAAAATAAATTGTTCATATTCATCTTGGTGTTGTGCTCACCTGAAGGGCAATGTGCTAAAAAAACTTCTGTAAATCTCTTATAGTTCTCAGATTCCAAGATGTTCATTCTTTTTTAATGTTTTACATTTTTTAAATGGAAGTGAAGGCTTAATCAGAAACTATTGCTATTGCTGGTAATAAAGCAACTATCATTTCCATTTATCAGCATATATGGATTATTTATTTGATGAAAGTTTGGTCAAATCTCTGTGTGAGCATTTTCATTTCAGAGAGCTGATGGACAAGGCCAAACCATGAAATATAAAATTCATCACTGCATAATACCCATTCAAATGGTAATAATAATCCTCAGGTATCTATCCTCCTCCTTTTGTAATTATTCATGCCTTCTATTTTCTTTTCTTGCTACTATTCACTCTGGTAATTTCACTGTCATTAGCATATCTATCAGATAGTGAACAAGAAAAGCAAGGAAAATTAAGTTGAAACAAATCAGATTGTTTTATTATTCATCACCAGATATCAAAAAGCAGCTGTAGGAAGAGATTGGAAATTAATTTTTGAATGAGCATTTTGGATTATCTCAGTCTTACCTTATGCCTATGTATCACAAAAATGACTTTATTATTGACAAAACTAAATGTAGTGTTCTTGATCTCATATATTTGGTAGACTGTTCTTTCAATAGTCTTTCAATAGTTTTAAATAACAGAACATTTCATAAATATTTCACTGCCAATCAATTCAACAATATTTAATAAACTTTAAAAAATATCTATAGATATAGAATGCCTGCTACAGAACCACAAGAGACAAAAGATATATTTAATATGGTCACTACTGTCAGGGAGTTTATGAACCAGCTAGGGAGTCTAACTTAGACACCAGATGATAAGAAAAGACAGTGAACTATCATTTAACATCAATGATAAAGGCAAGATGTGTACTAATAAAATAAGAAGATATGAAAGACTACTTTAACATTCTATATCTGATATCTGAAGTTAATTATTGTGGTATTTCCATTCTAATAATGAGTCCATTAGTAAGAGAATTAAAGTGATTAGAGATCATTTCTTTGTCTTTTCAAGCATGGAGTCAACTGAGATTTTGCTGAGTAGGTCAGATTATGTTTTTACTACAGAAAATATCATTGGTTTGACAGGCTTAGATATGTTTAGGTTTTTGATGGAATTAAATGTTCTGACCTAATTTTTTTCACCAACAAAGAAATAATTTTCCTTTGAATTTTTCTTGGGTATAAAATTTGCACTTGGCTTGAGACATCAGTATATTGAGGAAACATGGTTTACAATAGTATTTTCCTCAAGTATTTGGTTAATAGGACACATTATTTAGGCACAATTCTGAATAATAAATACATTTAACAAATATTCATTATATGCCTATTACGTGAAACAGATTCTTTGTATTATACATTCTTCCCATTTTCCTTCCTTTTAATGAAAATAGACTAATCTTCCAAAAGTAATGAGACAAACACCATTCATTCTCTATGAGAAAAAATACCCAACATCTATAAAATGTTATAGCAAAATTATGAAATAGAAAGATCATATAGTGTCATAAGGTAAGAAATATCTGAACTTTAACACAGAAAAAAATTCATTTTATTTTTTAAAATTGAGACTTTTGGTAATTGTGCTCCCTAAACCGTGAGTGTTTATATGATGATAATGAGGGCTGGGTGATGGATTCTATCCAGCTATTGATTTATCACAAAAAGAGGCATCAAAATAACTAAAACAAAACAAAACAAAACAAAAAAACAAATGTTCTGCCTTTTAACCTTCCTCAAAAAGTGTGAATAGCTTGGTTGAAATCCTTCCTCACCCACCTCCTGCTGGAAAACCAAGTCACATTTAATGGCAATACCAACACTGTCATCTTCATTAAGAAATAAAAATAAAACAAAATAGCAAGCAAAAATTAGCAACACTATCGCAGATCCATTGAGATTAACATTATATTGTTTCCTTTAATATTCTATTCAAATTACTGTTTGGTTTAGTTAAAATGATCTGCTTCACATCACCGAATTAAAAAATAAACTTAAATATGTCTTGTATTACTGCTAAGTCTGTCTACACAAAATCTAAACAACCTAGAGCAAAATGAAATGTTCAATCAACCCATTGTTTAGGCTATATGACTCCAAATTACCAGTTTGAATTTTCCCCATTGAATTGACCGGATGTTTTAGGATTGTGCAGACACAGCCTAAGAAAGTGTTCAACCACTTACTATTAAATGATTGCATCAGAAGGTGGGAATTCACATGCCTAGCCACACCCATACAGGCAGTAATATATGCTTTGCATAGAGTGAAGCACACTGTATAATTTTACGATAGCATGTCAGTAGCCATATTTTATCTTGCACAGGAATTATGAGGGCATACTGCAGTCACATAAAACAGAATCTTGTTTTACCTAAACTCTAATGAATTAAGATAATTTATTGTGCATAGTTTTTGCATGTGTATAAAGTGCAAAGAATATGTAGTTATTTATACTTTTTTGAATTAGTGATCTGTAGATTTTTCTAACGATAGATTTGTGAGCTCCAGGCTAAAATTCACAAAGAAAATGTGATGATGGATTTACAATTTGAAGGAACAAAAATGAACAAAAATGCCTTTAAAAACCCCAGCTGTAAAAAAAAAAAAAAAAAAAAAAAAAACCAGCTGTCTACCTGACTGATCCAAGAAAATGAACAGTGAAAACAAGCAGCTGCCCTGTAGTAGACTTTGTGGTAAAAGTGATCACCCTGAGCATAATGAATTTATTTTCTTTTGTGCTTATTATGAACTTGGCAAAGTTTATCTGGTATAAATATTTAAATGTAACAATGAAAAGAAACAGCAATGACCCAACATCCAAGAGAGAGCCAGAACTGTTTCTGGGAACTTTGAGGTCTCTGAGAAAACTTACTTCTAAATTGCAATTCTCCTTTTAGAATTAAAGTTAGAAACCACTTTATCCTTAAGTTCCTACTGAGCCCAATTAAGGCACATAAATTTAACTGGGGTGTATAAAGGAAAAGAAAAGGGAACAGGAGTGAAACAGTGACAGCAGAGAAATGATGGCAGGGTAAAAGAGAGAAGGTATAAAGGGAAGGAAGAGGAAAGGGGAAAGAAGGAGAGGAGAGAAGAGGAGAGAAAGAGACATCAGTCAGTGGGAAAAGTAGCATTTTTGAGGCATGGATTAATAATAAGTATGAATGGCCTAAGCTATCAAACAAAATTAGGTTTACTCTTCTCAAGATATTCAAGGAGTCTTCAATATAGACCAATATTAAATGATTTCCTGTGATTCCACATGCAAAAGTATTCAACATGCCATTATTTTTTCTTGAGTTTTACACCATTTCTCAAAGTCTTGGTTTTATTAGGACCATCCTGCTAAAAGATGAAAGGGTCACCAGGAAATTAGGGAAGAATTAAAAAGTTTCATGGAAACTAATGAGAATGAAGATACAAACGTTCAAAATCTTTGGGGTACAGCAAATGCAGTCCTGAGGGGGAAATACATCACAATACAAGCATACATCCAAAAACTGGAAAGAACTCAAATACAAAAGCTAACCTTACACCTAAAAGACCTGGAGAAAAAACAGCAAATAGATCCTACACCCAGCAGAAGAAGAGAGTTAATAAAGATTCGAGCAGAACTCAATGAAATTGAGACCAGAAGAACTGTGGAACAGATTAACAAAACCAGGAGTTGGTTCTTTGAAAGAATAAATAAGATAGATAAACCATTAGCCAGCCTTATTAAAAAGAAGAGAGAAAAGACTCAAATTAATAAAACATGAATGTGAAAGGAGAGATCACCACCAACACCAAGGCAATAAAAATGATCTTAAAAACTTATTATGAGCAGCTATACGCCAATAAATTATGCAATCTAGAAGAAATGGACGCATTTCTGGAAAACCACAAACTACCAAACTGGAACAGGAAGAAATAGAAAACCTGAACAGGCTGATAACCAGGAAGGAAATTGCAGCAGTCATCAAAAACCTCCCAAGACACAAAAGCCCAGGGCCAGATGGCTTCCCAGGGGAATTCTATCAAACGTTTAAAGAAGAAACCATACTATTCTACTAAAGCTGTTCGGAAATAGAAAGAGATGGAACACTTCCAAACTCGTTCCATGAGGCGAGCATCACCTCAATTCCAAAACCAGACAATGACCCCACCAGAAATGGGAATTATAGACCAATATCCCTGATGAACATGGATGCAAAAATTCTCAACAAGATACTAGCCAATAGGATGCAACAATACATAAAAAAGATTATTCACCATGACCAAGTGAGATTTATCCCTGAGATACAAGGCTGGTTCAACACTTGTAAAGCAATCAATATGATTGATCATATGAGCAAGAGAAAAAACAAGAACCATAGGATCCTCTCAATAGATGCAGAGAAAACATTTGACAAAATACAGCATCCATTCCTGATCAAACTCTTGAGAGTGTAGGGATAGAGGGAACCGTCCTCAGCATCTTAAAAGCCATCCATAAAAAGCCCACAGCAAATATCATTCTCAATGGGGAAGCACTGGGAGCCTTTGCCCTAAGATCAGGAACAAGACAGGGATGTCCCCTCTCACCACTGCTATTCAACATAGTCCTAGAAGTCCTAGCCTCAGCAATCAGGCAACAAAAAGAAATAAAAGGCATTCAAATTGGCAAAGAAGAAGTCAAACTCTCCATCTTTTCAGATGACATGATGCTGTACATAGAAAACCCAAAAGACTCCACCCCAAGATTGCTAGAACTCATACAGCAATTCGACAGAGTGGAGGATACAAAATCAATGCCCAGAAGCCAATGGCATTTCTATACACAAGCGAGACTGAAGAAAGAGAAATTAAGGAGTCAATCCCATTTACAATTGCACCCAAAAGCATAAGATACCTAGGAATAAACCTAACCAAAGCGGTAAAGGATCTATACCCTAAAAACTACAGAACACTTCTGAAAGAAATTGAGGAAGACACAAAAAGATGGAAATATATTCCATGCTCATGGATTGGAAGAATTATCATTGTGAAAATGTAAATGCAACCCAGGGCAATTTACACATTTAATGCAATCCCTATCAAAATACCATGGACTTTCTTCAGAGAGTTGGAACAAATCATTTTAAGACTTGCGTGGAATCAGAAAAGACCCCGAAAAGCCAGGGGGAATATTGAAAAAGAAAACCATAGCTGGGTCATCACAGTGCCAGATTTCAGGTTGTACTACAAAGCTGTGGTCATCAAGATAGTGTGGGCCTGGCACAAAAACAGACACATAGATCAATGGAACAGAATAGAGAATCCGGAAGTGGATCCTCAACTTTATGGTCAACTAATATTCGACAAAGCAGGAAAGACTCTCCACTGGAAAAATGACAGTCTCTTCAAGAAATGGTGCTGACTGTTGGGGATTTACCCCAAAGATACAGATGCAATGAAACGCTTGGACACCTGCACCCCGATGTTTATAGAAGCAATAGCCACAATAGCCAAAGTGTGGAAGGAGCCTCGGTGTCCATCAAAAGATGAATGGATAAAGAAGATGTGGTTTATGTATACAATGGAATATTACTCAGCCATTAGAAATGACAAATACCCACCATTTGCTTCAACGTGAATGGAACTGGAGGGTATTATGCTGAGTGAAATGAGTCAATCAGAGTAGGACAAACATATGTTCTCATTCATTTGGGGAATATAAATAATAGTGAAAGGGAATATAAGGGAAGGGAGAAGAAATGGGTAGGAAATATCAGAAAGGGATACAGCACATAAAGACTCCTAACTCTGGGAAATGAACTAGGGGTGGTGGAAGGGGAGGAGGGAAGGGGGTGGGGGCAAATGGGTGATGGGCACTGAGGGGGGCACTTGATGGGATGAGCACTGGCTGTTATTCTGTATGTTGGCAAATTGAACACCAATAAAAATAAATTTATTATTAAAAAAAAGAAATGGTGCTGAGAAAATTGGACATCCACATGCAGAAGAATGAAACTAGAGCATTCTCTTACACCATACACCAAGATAAACTCCAAATGGATGAAAGATCTAAATGTGAGATAAGATTCCATCAAAATCCTAGAGAAGAACACAGGCAATACCCTTTTTGAACTTGGCCACAGTAACTTCTTGCAAGATACATCCATGAACACAAGAGAAACAAAAACAGAAATGAATTATTGGCACTTCATCAAGATAAGAAGCTTCTGCGCAGCAAAAGAAACAGTCACCAAAACTAAAAGACAACCTACAGAATGGGAGAAGATATTTGCAAATGACCTATCGGGTAAAGGGCTAGTGTCCAAGATCTATAAAGAACTTATTAAACTCAACAGCAAAGAAACAAACAATCCAATCATGAAATGGGCAAAAGACATGAACAGAGATCTCACAGAGGAAGACATAGACATGGCCAAGAAGCATATGAGAAAATGCTCTGCATCACTGGCCATCAGGGAAATACAAATCAAAACCACAATGAGATACCACCTCACACCAGTGAGAATGGGGAAAATAAACAAGACAGGAAAAACCAAATGTTGGAGAGGATGTGGAGAAAGGGGAACCCTCTTGCACTGTTGGTGGGAATGTGAACTGGTGCAGCCCCTCTGGAAAACTGTGTGGAGTTTCCTCACAGAGTTAAAAATAGAACTGCCCTACGACCCAGCAATTGCACTGTTGGGGATTTACCCCAAAGGTACAGATGCAGTGAAATGCCAGGACACCTGCACCCCAATGTTTATAGCAGCAATATCCAGAATAGCCTAACGGTGGGAGGAGCCTCGGTGTCCATCGAAAGATGAATGGATAAAGAAGGTGTGGTTTATGTATACAATAGAATATTACTCAGCTCTTAGAATCGATAGATACCCACTATTTGCTTTGACGTGGAGGGACCTGGAGGGTATTATGCTGAGTGAAATAAGTCAATCTGAAAAGGACAAACATTATATGGTCTCATTCATTTGGGGAATATAAAAATTGGTGAAAGGGAATAAAGGGAAAGGAGAGAAAATGAGTGAATATATCAGTGAGGGTGACAAAACATGAGACTCCTAACTGGGAAATGAACAAGGGGTAGTGGAAGGGGAAGTGGGCGGGTGTTGAGGTGACTGGGTGATGGGCACTGAGGGAGGCACTTGGCAGGATGAGCACTGGGTGTTATGTTATATGTTGGCAAATTGAACTCCAATAAAAAATATATAAATTTTAAAAAGTCTTGTTTTTACACTTACACTATAGTATACTAAAGCCAATTTCTTTAAGTCTTAAAGCTCTTTTTAAAATAAAAACACATTGCTTATAAGAATTTTTTTAAAGCCAATGAAAATAGGGCTTAGTTAAATATGTTAGCACTGTCCTACAAAATTCTAGTATCAGAAATTCTAAATTAAAGAAAATGTTATTGGAGCATCTATTTAGAAGAAGCCTATATGAAAAAAAATGAGTAAAACATTTTAAAAGTCAATACCAGGGCATGGTTTTATACAGCAAAATTTAGCTGGTGAGATTTATGATGCTTAGGAGTGTCAAAAATTATATTTATTTTTTTTCTGTCATATCCTGTCCCCCCACCAAAAAAAAAAAACTTCAAATGCCTTTTAACAAGAGCTACAGCTGCGTTATAATCATTACAGGGGAAAATAGGCAACAACCAATAACAGATGGAGGTTCGTGTTGAGGTAGTAAAGATATATTTAGCTTCCTGGCAGTCAAAGTAAAGAAAGGAAAAATAGGGCAGCCCGGGTGGCTCAGTGGTTTAGCGCTGCCTTCAGCCCAGGTTGTGATCCTGGAGACCCGGGATCCAGTCCTATGTCTGGCTCCCTGCATGGAGCCTGCTTCTCTCTCTGCCTGTCTCTGTGTGTGTCTCTCATGAGTAAATAAATAAAATCTTTAAACAAAAAAGAAAGGAAAAATAATGGGCTCTCATTTTCTAATAAAAACAAACAATACAGATTTTCAGATGAAGACAAACTCTTTGTCTAAACCTTCATCTTGGGGATAAATTATTGATGTAATCCTTCATATAAGCAGTTATCAAGCAACAAAATATTGTCTTGGATAGTTTTACAAAATAAAAGCAAGGACAGTCTTTATATGATGTTCACTAATGACCATGGATAAGAGCAGTGGGAAAATATGAAACTGAATATTTACTGAAGCATTTCCATGGGGAACTATATTAGTATTACTTAAATATGTAGCACTCTGACAGTCTAATTTGATAGAGCTACAGCATAGAGATTCTAACTAGTGCATCCCTATTTCAATGGCTTCCATCATCAAAATAACCTAGAGATCTTTAAAAATGTATACGTCTGGTTCTGATTCTCTAGGAGGATATTTCTTTTTTTTAATATGGTATTTCAATATGTTTTGGATGGGGCGAAGGAATCTGTGTTTTTAATATCTTTCTCTTGTTGGGTCCTCTGACAATTTGACACACTTATTCTTTGGGTTTCCTCAGAATGCAACTACTATGTTTGTGCCTAATGTAAGCATTATGTTTACTTAATACTATTTTATTATCATTTATTTATTTTTCCTCTGGGTCTTAGGAAGATATATTTTAGACATTTATTTCCCCAGATTACCTCTAGGAATCTAAACTTTCAAAACCTTACAATTTAAAGCAACAGGAATAGCACTGGCTTGAGTTCCTAGAAACTCTACATGGTAACATGGCTTAACTTTTTGTTGTTGTTTGGATAAACAAGTAAACCACTTAAAGATAAATTTAAAAAGTAAATTTAAATACATTTGAGGATCTACTGTGTGCCAGGAATTGTATTATTTTATATATGTTATCTTATTTAACCATCAGAGCATTTCTGGAATAGTTAATACTCCTCATTTTATGTTATGAGAAAACTCAAATTCATAGTGGTTAAGCCTTGCCTAAAGTTACACAGCTTATAAGTGGCAGAGCTGAGATTCAACTGTATTTGAAACCAATATTTGTGGGGCACCTTGGTGGCTTAGTCAGTTAAGCAACTAACTCTTGGTTTCAGCTCATATTATGATCTCATGGGTCACAAAATTGAGCCTTGTGTCAGGCTCCATGCTCAGCGGGAATATGCTTAAAGATTCTATCCCCTCACCCCTTCTCTCCCCTAAAATAAATAAATTAATGTTTTTTAAAAAGCAGTGTTTGTATCACTCTGCTATGTCACTTCTATGGTAGATAATATGGTATGCTACATACTGTGAGTTCATAATGATAACTGATAGCATGATTTAAAATCAGAGTAAAAAAAGTATATACTGCTCCCACTTACTAAACAAGAGGAAAAATAAATGATTTGTTTGAATTTTAAACTTATTTATGAATCCGTTGATCTCCAAATCCTATTGCAACAAAGGTTTCTTCTCCATAATTGTCCCACTACAAAAAGCTTAGGAAAGATAATCCTTTGATCATTTTATGAGGGTAGAGATTTTCTTCTTGCCATTGAGAAATGGATCAAACAGAAAATAACCAGGTGTTAAAAATGAAAACGCACAGCAAACGAAAACCCTGATTGAAATATTTTGAAATAAAAAAAAGAGTCTTAAAATCCCATTAATAAACAGTTACCAAAGGACCAGAATTTAAAGAGATCTTGTTAATTGTGTTTATCTCAGTGTGAAGCCATGTCAGAAAGCCTAAAGCAAATGTGTTTTGTTAAAAGTACTACTGGCACAGCAGGCCCTGAACATTAAAAAGAAAGCTTGTCATTATGGGGCTGCAACCAAGAGAGAAGACTAACACTAGTCTAAATCATTAATATTATATCTTAAATTTGAAATGCTGCATTACAAAGCTATTTATGTCCAGCAGAATTCCCTAATACCATGCATTTGTCTTAATACTACTTGAATTCAGCATCTATAATCTGTTTAAAATCAAATGAATCACAACTTAGGGACTTGGCCTACCGGTCATATTCAGAGTGTGCTTGGGACTAATGCCAATATTAATTGACACAAAAATGATTTTTCCTTCAGGTAGCTTGATTGATGTCTATAGTCTGACAAACAAAATGGAGCTCTATAATCTGAGAACAATGAAAATAGTCAGTAGGGCTTCTGGTTCAAGACAATAGGCAGCACACACTTTATAGACCCTTTTGGTGAAAATCTCCCTGAATAATAGTAATGAAATACTAAAGATAGCAAACCTGTAAATTTTCACTGGAAATTAGAAAGGCATCAGAAAACCAGAGCTTTCACACATATTCTGGAAGAAAGGTGAGACCTTATTGATGGATAATCTATAATGGCAACAACCACAGATCAGGACATGCACAGAATATTTCAGGAGAGGTTACAGCTGCTTTCACCAGAGAGGTGGAATGGGAATAAACTTGTAAACCAACATGATTGATGGTCTACCATAGTTGTCTCCAAGGTTGTGTGCCCATGTAAGGAGATACAGAAGATGATTCTGTGTGATACACAGAAAAAACATTAGCATCCATTTCTACTTATTTTCTATCAAAAATAAGAAAAAAATATGCTTCTCAATATTATATGAACAGATGACAGTTGTCTTTTTTTAAGATTTTATTTATTTATGAGAGACACACATACGGGGGGCGGGGGGCAGAGGGAGAAGTAGGCTCCATTCAGGGAGCCCAATGTGGGACTAGATCCCGGGTCTCCAGGATCACACCCTGGGCTAAAGGCAGGTGCTAAACCGCTGAGCCATCCAGGGATCCCGACAGTTGTCTCTGTATGTGACTTAGAAATATATATAATATGCATTTTATATACTAAATATATTATTGACAAGGGAAGGGCCAGAGAGGAGGAGGTTTATTTATTTATATAAATTAATAAATAAAATTCATATATATCATTGCTGATGTATATACTTTTTTGCAACTGATAGTGACTATAGAATAGCTGTGTGGGTCAGCAACAATACCCCGATACTGGCCTTTAACTGCATACAGAGATCAAAGTGCTATTGCCTAAAGTATAATCTGCCAGAAAAGGGTTACTGCTATTGTTATGGTAGCTGATAACTCACAGAAGAGCTATCCTCATTTTGATATACAGAAGAGTAATTGTGTGCCTGTTTTCTGCCATAAACACTGAAATATAACCCAGTAGTTTGATATTATTTGACTTTTGGGAGGTCCATGAAAAAAATAGACCTAGGGGATCCCTGGGTGGCTCAGGGGTTTAGCACCTGCCTTTGGCCCAGGGCGTGATCCTGGAGTCCTGGGATTGAGTCCCACATCGGGTTCCCTGCATGGAGCCTTCTTCTCCCTCTGCCTGTGTCATTGCCTCTCTCTCTCTCTCTCTCTCTCTCTCTCTCTGTGTGTGTCTTTCATGAATAAATAAATAAAATCTTTAAAAAAATAGACCTTAATAATGAGAGAAAAATTCCTTGATACTACCTTATAATAATAATCTATGTAGTGCTTCATTAGTGTGTGCTTCACAGAAAACAAAACATCATCAGATATTTGAAAAAAAAAAAAAAAAGTCTGGCAGCCTAAAAGGAAGCACAACTGAACCTGGAAGAACCGGGGGAAATTTGGTAGAAAATACTTTTAAAAATTATTCTAATTAATATCCTTGGAAGAATCAAAAAGAACCCACACTCATAAAAAAAAAAGCAGGTGGCTTTAAGAAAAGAGTAGTCAGAAAGCAAGATATATTTAAATTTAAATAAAGAAAAAGTTAATAGAATTCAAATTGAATGTAAAACAAATTGCAAGGATATTAGATATCACATAATTATCAAAGTTTTATTGGCAAACAGTAAGAATTATACAACAGAGCCATTGGTAAACGAGTATCTATGGCATATCTAATAAAATTAGATCAGTTAAAAATTGAAGGTAGAGAAAAATTGATAAATATAATGACATGGTAAATGTTTCACAAGAAGATAATTTATATATCAAAATATTAGGGGAATGCTTTTAGAAAGCAAATGATATATATAATTTGGTTGGAAAATTGATCTCTAATTCTCTCTAGTGAAAGAAGTAAAAATCAATACTTCTTTCATTCATTGTTTATTCTAAGATATTAATCTGTAGTTTCTGTTGAAACATAAATGCTATTAAATATAAGATAAATAAATGTATATTTTAACTTTTTCCAGGCAAGTTCTCGATAAAACATTTAATTTCTACTATTTTCATAACTATGAAATTTTGGTTCTTGTTTTCAGTATTTTTACTTTAAGTACATTTTTTTTATTTTTTTTAAGTACATTTTTAAAAACATGGGTAGTGAGGTTTTAGAATAGTATGATTTAGGAAGCTGGATGATCTTAGTCATAGGCAAATAAGGCATACATTTCTAATGTCAACAACTAGAAAGGAAAAAAAGCTGACTTGTTATGCCAGGAAAAACAAAAAGTTCTATAAGGATGTAATGATCCAAATATGAAGCATTCTAAAATGTGGCATGATTTTGAGGATTAAATGGAGAGTAAAGTAGAAGAATGTATTAGACTTTGATACTGAAGTATCTTCCTTTAAGAGGCTATCTCATTTTTTTTTTTTTTTTTGTAATCTAGTCATGCTATTTGGCTCTACAGTGAAAATATTTATACAATTATAATATTAAAAAGTATTAAATACAGATTTATATAACCTTAACAACCATAAAGATGGGTATTTTAATTATATTTAAGGTACAAGATTTAAATCTTGTCAATGTAAAAAAAAAGGTCATGTTAAGTTGAAATGTAAAGGGGAGGAATATTATATTTTCTCTCTGACTTAGTGAGGGAGTCAATGGCTATAATTTAAAATCAATAAATGAAAAAAAAAATCAATAAATGAAGAAATAAAGCTTTATAAAGATAATAGAATTATAAAAACAAAATGTATCTAAAACATATTGGAAAGTTTGGAGAGAAAGTGTTCTGAGCTCAATACTTCATATTTAAATAAATGTTTTTTAAATTTCATTTAAAGACTAGGAGTATAAGCTTATTACTTAACGGTTATTTTGATAATTACCAGAAAAACAAAAGAAATGACTATTAAAGTAGGAAGGCTGGTAATATGAGATTAGGGTGGATTTTAAAAAACATTTTATTTATAGCCTTCCATGCTTTTGAAATTCAATTTCCATGTATATGTGTTATATCTTTTCCTTCCTCACCCTCTAGTTCCATCCTTCTGAAGTAACCAGTAGTAACAATTTGATGTGTATCCATTAATACCCTTCTAACTGCTAATTCTTTTCTGTCTCTCTGTTTCTCTATCTCTGTCTCTCCCTCTCTTATATTTTATTTTATTTTAATCCAACTGTGAGTACATGATTCACATTACTCTGCAATTTTATTTTAGTTTTTTTAATGTATAATTTTTACCTCCATCCAGGTCAATATATAGGTTCAATTCACTCTTTTATTAGCTGCACAATATTCTATTGAACAGCAATATTCAGGGGTGCATTTTAGTACCTGCTGTGATTGGTCAATGCCTTTGTTACAATGAATGTTAAATATTTTGTATATCTCCACTGAATAAGCCATAGTTTATTCCACCAATTCATTATTTCTGTATATTCAAGCTACTATAATGCTAAAATCACACACATATGCACCCATATAGGTTCACAAGCATGCATGTATACACATATGTATGTACATGTTACTGCTTTTGTTTTTTTTTTTGTAGGTAAGATTGCTAAAAGAGTGCTTGTTGGCCCAAGTAATATTCACATATTTATTTTAAGTATATTGCAATATTACTTTCTTAAAAATATTCTGGTATTTCACAGTCCAACTAGAGATAATGAGAGTGTCTTTTCTCATCTCTACCCATATTGGGTATTATAGTCCTTTTTAATTTTACCATTAGATGGGTAAAAAAAGTGGAACATTGTCATTTTAATTGGAACTTCCCTGACCACTAGTCAGATTTAGTCTCTTTTCATTTGAATATTTGCATTTTGATTTTCTTTGAATTGATTACTTTGTAAAAAGTTTGTAAACTCCAGTACCAATTATTAAATAAATTATACTTTATTACTTGAATGAAAATGCCAACTTTGACACATTTTAATTTATATCTGAGATATATTTAGATAATTATGCTCCACAACTAATATATTTTTCTATTCTTATCCAACTTAGAATAAATTTACTTTTTAATATAGAAGGCCTTATATCAGTAATACTGCACTATTAATTTTAATATAAAATTATTGGAATTTGATGATCTTTATTATTTTTTATAAAGTAAAAAGTATCATTTACTTCAATTCCAAAAGTTTGGAATAGGTAAATTTATGTATTCATTTTGGAATAATTTGAGATGTTCATGCTATTAACCATCTCTACACAGGAATATACTACTCATTCCCAATAGTTCTGGTGTTTTTATGTCTTTCTATAAGACTTGGTTATTAATTTAAATAATCATTATCACTCATCTCAAATAAATAAATAAAACCTATTTTAAAAATGTTTAATTCAGAGGTTTTAGTAACTTCATAAGAATATGCAATCATAGCCACCAGTTACAAAATTATTTTTATCACTCCAAAAAGAAACCACATACCCATTAGCCATAATCAAATTTCTGTCACTATGGATTTGCCTATTCTGGGAATTTTATGTAAATTAAATTACATTTAAAAATAAATTGAATTACATAATAATTGGTATTTTGAGATCAGCTTCTTCCACTTAGTGTAATGTTTTCAAAATCCATCCATATTGTAATATATACCACTACTCCATTTCTTTTTATTACATTTTAGGGATATACCATTTATTATTTGTCCAATGTTCCATTGATGGACATTTGAATCGTTTCCATTTTGATGCCATTGTTAACAATTCTGCTATAAAAATGCCTGTACAAGTCTTTGTGTGGACATTTTGTTTTCATTTCTATTAGGCATATACTTAGGAGTGGACATGACAAGGCACAAAGTAACTCTATGTTTATATTTTCAAGGACCTGCCAAACTGTTTTCCATAAAGGCTGCAACATTTTATATTTCTACAAGCAATGTTTGAGAGTCCCAATTTTACCAAATCTTTATCAAAACTTATTATGATCTCTTCCACTTATTTGCCACCCTAGTGGACATGAAGTTGTAACATATGGTGATTTTCATTAGCACTACGCTGATGGCTAATGATATTGAGCATCTGTTTTTTTTCTTAATTACCACTTATATGTACCTTCTTTGGATAAATGCATATTTGAAACCTGTCCTTTTTAAAAATTAGATTGTAGACTTCTTACTGTTGAGTTAGTAGATTTTGTTAAATATTCTGGATACTAAACCCTTGCGAAATATATGATTTGCAGATATTTTCTCCCACTATGTTTTTAAATTTTTATCCCTTTTGTGGATCTCTGTTTTTGATTGGAATAGTTAATACATTTGTATTTAATCTAAGTTTTAGATAATTTAGAATCTGTGTCTGTCATTTTGCTATTTGTTTTTTATCTCATGTTTTTTCCTTTTATTTCCTTATTTTTTTACTTTGTTGTAAATATATATTTTCTAGTATATTATTTAATCCCTTTGTTGTTTTAATTAACATTTGAGTTATCTCCTTAGCAGTTTCCCTAAGGATTACAATTAACATTTTAACTTAAAAACATATATTTCAATGTAGTGCCATCTTAATTTCAATTGTATATATGCATTGGTCCTGTATTTCTGTTTCCATGTGCTACTTCCCATGAGTTAGAGCCTAATATCAACTCAGTTTCTTAATTATTATTTTATGCAGTTTTAAAAAATCGTATAGGAAAGAAACAATTTTAAACCAATAATGCATTTAATATCATAATTTGTATTTTACTATATACTTACCATTACTAGTGCTATTGATGGGTTGATTGGTTGATTAGAATTACTATATAGTGTCTTTTTATTTCATCCCCAGGATTCTTTTTATCATCTGGCAAAAAATTCTGTTTTTATTTATTTTGGTGATATGTTAATTTTGCCTTCACTTTTGAGGTATAATTTTGCTAAGTATGGAATTCTTGGTCAACAGTCTTTCTTTTGGCACTTTAAATATGTCATCCCACAGTCCTCTAGATTCCACAGTTTTTGTTGGAAAATCAGTTGTAGATCTTATTAAAGTTTTCTTTTATTTGATGATTTACTTCTCTCTTGCTTTGTTTTATATTCAAAACATTTTCTAGCCTTTGATGAGGTGCTTTGTATACATGTTGAAGCTTGGTGTCAACATTCTGGCAAGCCACTGCCAACTCTACCTTAGCCTTCACTGCTTGCTATGTAGAGCCTCCATAAGTCCACCACAGGATGAGAGAATAGGGCCTCTCAGATCTTCCTGAACATGTGCATAGCCTGTACATGCACTTAGCATTCTCAATTTCTAGGAATATGTGAGGTGTCTTCAAAGCCCACAGTAGATATCTTATTTGCCAACTTTTCCTTTTACGTTTCTAGTCATAATCTTGTTTACTCCAACTGTTATCACTGCCTCAGGAAGCAATTAAGCAATTGTCACTGATTGTTTTTGGTTGTTTTGATGCCCCAGGAAAAAGGCTGTTCCCAGTAAGTTCAGAGTCAGGTCAAACAACAACATTCCCAGAAAGTGGGGGTTTCTAAGTAATTGTCAGTGAAGTTTAATAATGACAGTTCTCTAGGGATGGAGTTTTAGGGTGCTACAAACCTGATTTTCTCTCTCTAGTGCTGTGCAACAACTGGTGTTAATGCAGGATTTTGAGGATACCACAGAGCTGAGGGGAAGAAAATGGGTATAAGGCAAGCAAAACCTGCTGTTTTTTCAAAGATTTAACCATTTTTTCCTGAATAAATGCTCCTTGAATGTAAACATTTGGCTAATTTCCAGAGTTTTGGAAAAGATGATTTTAACACTTTTTACTACTGCTTTTATTGTTTTTGTGGAGGAACTGATTTTCAGAGGTCCTTACTCCACTATTCCTAAAGTACTAGCCCCATTCTATACAATTTAAAGATTTCTTTTTTAGACTTTACATTCTGGAACCATGTCCCAGTTTGTCTGTAACCTCATGGAGAAGGCCTTGGTGCTGATGAATGCTGCTGGGACTTACTTAAAGCCTTGATTGGCTACATTTTGGCACTAAGCCAAGGTTGAGCTGGTTCCTCCAGCCCCTGCTGAGATCTCTACAGCTATTTGGAGCTTGAAAAAAAGTCAAGAGTAGCTTCAAATGGCTCATGGTTAAGGAAGCTCAGCCGAATGGTTTGGTTGCCACTGAGGTGTGGATGTGGTTTTATGTTGGTAAGATCATAAATAAGCAAGGGTAGAATCATTAGCTAAAATGTTTGAAGACAAATCTTTAATATTTATATATATTTGGTTTATTATTTAAGTGTTGTTGGACCATGTGTGATCAGACTGGTTATTTGAATAAAATATGATAGTGTATCAAAAAAAGATTTTTTTACATATTCTTATTATATTTATCTCTTGGTATTTTGTTAAAATTTTAAAAAGGATGGATTACTCACTTATAAATTATGGAAGATAGTGCGGAAAAAAATTTGCTTTTTGTTTATCTTGTACCCAGAAACCTTTATAAATTACATCATCCATTTTGATAGGTTTTTTTAAATGTAATTTCATAGGTTTTCTTGATCAGCAATTAGGTTAACTACAAACAAAAAAATGTTTCTTGGTTTCTAATACATACACTATTTTAGTCTCTTTTTATATTGAATAAAACTTCTAAAACAAGTCTTATTGGCATGGTTGCCAATCTCATTGACTTATTTCTAATTTATTGAAATTGACCACTGATCCACAAATAAGATAATATTCAATGTTGGTTTTTCATGAATAGTATTTTTCATAATTAATATTCCTATTTTATAAAGAGTCATTCCTATATTTGGTTGTGGAATGCTATTAAATATCTTTTCAGTATTTAAAGATATAACCATATGGTTTTCTTCACTTAGTTTGTCAATGTAGTGACCTTTGTTAATCTATTTCTTAATGGTTGAAATGATGAACCATTCTTACAATTTAATAATTAAGTTTACTTGATTATTTTGCATTATTCTATTTGGTGATGATTTTGATTGTTAATGTTTCATTTAAAAGTTTTTCATGACATTAATGTGATTTTTGTATCAAAATGAAAGAATAACTAAAAGCTCAATTTAATTATTTCCTTATCCCTGATATTGAGGTAAGACTTAAAGATTGCTTTTGTTACCCACAAACTCACATTCAATTGGTTGACTTAATATGTTTTGTATTTTTAGTTTCCAGCTGATATTAACAACTACACTAGTACATATATTTTGTTTTAACAATTCTTATAAGAACAATAATAATGAGCACTGGGTATTATATGCAACTGATGAATTATTGAAAACTACATCTGAAACTAATGATTAACTATATGTTGGCAAATTGAATTTAAATTTAAAAAGGTTAAAAAATAACAATAAAAATGCTATAATAATTATAAGAAGGAGTATAAGGAAAAGGAAGAGAAGATACAATAGAAGATGTATTAGTTAAGGCATACAAAGAAATAAGTGGTGATTGTTTTTGTCACTACTGAAGAATGCTCTAGAATAAGTAACTGTGAACTATATTAGTAAGAGAGATAGATACAGAGAGACAGAGGAGGAAACATAAAGCTTATTTTAAAAACATAATAGGCAAAGGGAAAATATGGGATTTTTTTTCCTCTGACACTAATGTCATGCCTGTAACTACATTCCATAATTGGAATATTGTCTATTTTGATTAATTCTGTGATTAATATCAGTCATTGCTGAGACAACTATTATGTATTTTCCGGTAGGTATGGTTAAGATGAACTATGTGATGTGAATATACATATATAAATATATACATTTATATCTACACACATAAATATATACATGCATGTATTATATGCACATATATAAAAATATATATATTTAGATTTTCATTTACTTATTTGAGAGAGGGTGTGGTGGGGGAGGAACAGAGTGAGAAGGATAAACCAAATCCATGCTGAGTGCAAAACCTGATGTGGGACCCAATCTCATGATCCTGAGATCATGACCTGAGCCAAAATCAAGACTTGGACACTTAACTGACTGAGTCATCCAGACATCACATTAATATACTTTTTTAAGTGTCATCCATCATGTATTACTATAATGGAATTAGCCTAAATAAAGTGAATTAATTCCTAAAATAATTTTGGGTTAATCATTTCTGATTCTAAACCCTGGAACTGGGACACCTGGGTGGCTCAGCAGTTGAACATCTGCCTTCCCCTCAGAGCCTGATCCCAGCGTCTGGGATTGAGTCCCACATTGGGCTTCTTACCGAGAGCCTGCTTCTCCCTCTGCCTATGTCTTTGCCCTCTCTCTGTCTCTCATGAATAAATATAATCTTTAAAAAATAAATATAAGCCCAGAACTTTGAGAGATTCTAAACCCTGAAACTTCTAGCTGTTCTTGTTGCTGCTATTTTCCTTTTATTTTGAAAGAATTTTAGACTTACAGAAAGTGATAAAATCATACAGAAATCCTATATATCCCTCATCCAACTTTTTCTAAGAGGAAGATCTTACATAACAATAGTAAAATTATCAAACCCAGGAAATTAACATTGGAAAATATGATTAATAAACTGTAGAACTTCCTTCAATTTTACTAAAGTTTTAACTAAACTCTCAAGTTTTTTAATTGATATAAGATAGTTAACTGAGGGAGCCTGGATTGTTTGCAAATTTTGTTGATATATAATTCACGTCATATAAAATTTGCCCTTCTAAAGTGTTTTAATTAAGTTTTAAATTTTAATTCTGCTATAGTTAACATACAGTATTATATTAGTTTCAGGCATACAATATAGTGATTCAACAATTCCCAGTGCTCTTCATGACCCAACACTCATCATGAGAAGTGCAATCCTTAATCCCCATCACCTATTTCACCCATCCCCCCAACTTGCCTCTGGTAACCATAAGTTGGTTCTCTATACCTACAGGTATACCTCTCAGGTATACTTCTTTCATCCTGAGCTTCATCTTCAATATGTCGTTGTTCCTCTTTTTTTTTTTTTTAATCTTCCATTACCTTGACAATTTTAAGAGCATCGGTCTGTTATTTTGACATACATGTACTTGTTTTCTTTTGTAAGTTAAAAATAAAATGATGGAAAACAGAAGTCCTTCCTATGGTACAAATAAATACCTTCTAAGTCTATAGAGAGCTACAAATTTAAATGACTAAAATTATAAATCTGCCAACTATTTATATCTGGAGGTTCTTCCCTCAGAGTGAAGAAAATGGAAAAGGATTGGAAATCCAATGTGCTTCCTAATATTTGCTCTGGTGCATTCTCCAGAATATTCAGAAATCTAGTTATTTTCTGCATCTGAATTGAATAACTCAGTTCTGATCTGAATCAAAAAAGGATCATATTCTCTCAAGATTGAAATATAATAGATAAACTGATCAGAGAATAATTCACTCATTTGAAAAGATATGTGAAAATGAATATGAAGATAACCATGTTTGCATATTCAGAGAATGACCCATCTTATTAGTTTCATTATTACCAAATAAATGGTAAATTTATGAAAACCACTATCCTTTTATAAAGACTGAAATTCTAAAAACATAATAATAATGATGAAGTATAGAAAGATTTTATGAAAGTACTAAAATCATATTACTGTTGAGATCCATACAGCTTAAAAACAGAACTATAGTTAGATAAAGTCTATTGCATAGAAAACAAACTATAGAAAACTTACCTTAGGGCAGCCTGGGTGGCTCAGCGATTTAGCGCCGCCTTCAGCCCAGGGCCTGATCCTGGAGACCTGGGATCTGAGTCCCACATCAGGCTCCCTGCATGGAGCCTGCTTCTCCCTCTGCCTGTGTCTCTGCCTCTCTCTCTTTCTCTCTGTCTGTGTCTCTCATGAATAAATAAAATCTTAAAAAAAATAAAACTTACCTTAAGGTAACTTTCCCCCTTGGCTTATTATAATAAATTACTCTTCCTTTGTTCAACGTTTATTAAGCAATCTAAATAATATCACATAGTTTTCAAAATAGTTTACCAAGGGAGTCTGGATTTTTTCCAAATTTTATTGAGATATAATTCACATCATATAAAAATGTCCTTTTAAAATGTTTGATTTAGTGTTTTTTAGTAACAAGGTTTTGCAACATTGCTATGATATAACTGCAGAATATTTTCATTTCCTCAAAAAAAAAAAAAATCCGTTACCTAATTAGCCATCACTCCCAGTTGCCACATTCACCCATTAACCACTAATCTAATTTCTGCCTGTATGGATTTGCTTATTCTTGATATTTCATATAAGTGGAATCATACAATGTGCACTCAATTGTATCTGGCTTATTTAACTGAGAATAATGTTTTCTAGGTTCAGCCATTTCATAGCATTTAAGAGTACTTAGCTCTTTATATGGCTGAATAATGACCCACTGTATGGAAATAAAATATTTTCTTTATCCATTCCACAGTTGATGGACATTTGAATTTTTTCCACCTTTTAGTTATTATGAATAATGCTTCTATGAACATTTCTGTGCATGTTTTTGCGAAGACATTTATTTTCATTAATCTTAGGTATGTACCCAGTAGTAGAGTTTCTAGGTATTATGGTAATCCAGTTTTATTTGAGGAACTGTCAAAGTGATTTCCACAGTGGATGAACCATTTTACATTCCTTTCAGCAATATAGAAGAGTTCCAATTTCTACACATCCTTATCAACATTTATTATTGCCCATCTTTTTATTATAGCCATCCTAGTGGATATGCAGTGGTATCTCATTATACTTTTCATTTGCCTTTCCCTAATGACTAATGATGTTGAGCATTTTTTGATGCACTTAATCACATTTGTACATGTTCTTTAGAGAAAAGTTCATTCAGATCCTTTTTCCATGATTTTATATTGGATTATTTGCGTTTTTACTGTTAAGATGTAAAATCCCTTTATATATTCTGGATACTAAACCCTTATCTAATACATGCATTGAAAATATTTCCTTCCATTATGTGGCTTGTATTTTCACTTTCTTGATGGTGTCCTTTAGTGCACAAAGGTTTTAAGTCTAATTTATAAGTCACTTAATTCTTTATATCTGATTCCATTTATATAGAAAGATAGAGAAATAGATGATGGATAGATGATAGATAGATAGATAGATAGATAGATAGATAGGATAGATAGATGATAGATAGATAGATAGATAGATAGATAGATAGATAGATAGATAGATAGATTTATAGTCCTTTCTTATAAAGTTGTGGTGAAAATTACAAGTTTATAGGTGCAAAGTGTTTACAATAGCACCTGATGGTAAGCATTAAAAAAGTGTTGGCTACTATTGTTGTTGTTATATAATTGCTTAGTTCATAATGTGACCTTTAATGTAAGAGAATTATTTTCTTGAGTATAAGAAATACATTGGTTATACTTATTAAGTATCAGAATATTCTCAGTAGCTATTATGAACCTAAGAGTATGATAGGAATGGGGGGATATTTATATATAAAATGCAGTTCTTGCTTTTAAGAAGCTAAGTTTGAAGAAATTACATAGTCATGGATTTATGCATACCTATGAGGACAACCAAATTCTGGTGATATCCAGAAGGAAAAATATAAGATCCCTACTCTCATAGAGCATCTAAATAAAAAGATAAGCACACAAGATATATGTTAAATGTCTAATATGCTACACAAAAGCAAGTACTATAAAGTCACAGTAAATGGGCATAATAATGAAAGTTCTACAAAGTAAGTAAAACTCATGAGAAAGTAATATATAACACATGAATCCTACATAAATGATAACCACAATAAGAGGTATTCATAAAAATCATATATAAAGGCATTATTTTGTGATGATTAGCTTGGCTGCTCCCTGAAGATTACATTACAGAGAAGTTTGAGAGGAAAGTTATGATGATTTATCATGCATAAGGTCATGGGGGTTTGGTTTTCTTGTGTCAGAAATAGAAAGGGATGTGAATAGGGCAGATAAGAAAAATATTGCAAAAGAAATGTCTACTCTGGCATCATAGATGATTCTATAATTTCAAGACTGAGAGACTTAGGGAATATTATTCTTATTCATTTTATATTCCTTTCAATTAAATAAATATATATAATATATATAAATATATATTAAAATGTTAATATTTAGAATGTGTGTGTGTGCGTGTGTGCATGTATGTATAGTTTTCAATATTCCTTTTGGTTCCAAGAAAGGTTTGTATTGCTTTCATAATCATAAATGATTTCTTAACAAGTATTGGATGAAATTTTGATTTTTTTTTGCTCAAAATGTTAGACAATCACAAATTACATTTGATACACTTTAGTTTTATTGTATTTCATCTAAATATGTCAAATACTTCCATTATTCTAAAGTAAATCTGTAATGTCGAATAGTTGAAGTAAAAAAAGAAACTATAATTATTTTATTTTTCATCAGTTTTCTTCATTACTCCTTCCTTCATATGTTGACACCATATTGAAATTAGATTTCTTCATTTATTAAAATTTATTTATTCAAAAAATTAATCAGTCACCTACCATATACCCCTGAGAAAATGAAGGAAAAACAGTCCCTTTTCTTCAAGCTTACAATAAAAAAGGAGAGTCATGTATAGAAAAAAGCCAAGAGTGAAACACTAAGAATTATAATGGAAGTTTTATAATGCATACTAGAACCCCCCAAAAAGATGAAGTGATTAACTCTGGTAGAAAAAAAGAGATGATGAAATCTTCATAGAGGAAGTTATACTTAATCTGAGCCTTAAAATTTGAAGAGGATTTTAACAGAGAAATTGAGGAAAGAAGTTTAAAGTAAGTTAAGTGATATAAAAGTGCAAAGCATGGAAAAACATTGCAAATGTGGAAAATGGAGGAAAGTTCTAAATTGGCTATAACTGTCTTACTTGAGCAACTTGATCTATTATGAAGACATAAAGATACAGGAGGAGAAGCAAGAATTTGACAGATTATGGTTTTAAATTTTGCCATGTTGTATTTGAGTTGCCCATGGAACACCTGCTTGGAAATATCCAGTAATTGATCTGAAACATGCAGACAGATGCACACACGCACATACACACACACGCACAGACTTTCCCAGTTCCCTTATATTACTATCCTTTTAACATATCTAACATGTCCAATTATTTTTTTCCCCTCTCAAACTGATTCATTGACCACTTGATCACTGCTGTACAGTATCGCATAATTATACAATAATGTGGATAATATATGCCATGTAAATTTATAGTTTTCAATCTCAGGCAATTCTTCAGGGCCTACATCCTACATGGAATTCCCCTATGCATATCTAGTCAGTTTCTTCTTGTCCAGCATAGCAATCATTTAAATCTTTTCAGGGCTCTTTAAACCACTCTTGCCTCCTCTACTGAACAAAAGACCTCCTTTCTTCCAAAAAACATATAGATTTCTCTGCATCCAATATATATATTATCTTCTATTAGGTTGGAAGAAATATCTTTGTTTAAGCCTAATATATTTTTCAACTATAAGCTGGTTATCATTCCCTTCTGCTATTCAGATAAATTTTCCTTGGATGATTCTCTCCATCTTTCTTATTTTCTTTTTCTTTTTTTTGTAATAAATTTATTTTTTATTGGTGTTCAATTTACCAACATACAGAATAACACCCAGTGCTCATCCCGTCAAGTGCCCCGCTTAGTGCCCGTCACCCATTCACCCCCAACGTCCCGCCCTCCTCCCCTACCATCACCCCTAGTTCATTTCCCAGAGTTAGGAGTCTTTATGTTCTGTCTCCCTTTCTGATATTTCCCACACATTTCTTCTCCCTTCCCTGATATTCCATTTCACTATTATTTATATTCCCCAAATGAATGAAAACATACAATGTCCTTCTCCGATTGACTTACTTCACTCAGCATAATACCTTCCAGTTCAATCCATTAGAAGCAAATGGTGGGTATTTGTCATTTCTAATGGCTGAGTAATATTCCATTGTACACATAAACCACATATTCTTTATTCACTCATCTTTCGATGGACACCGAGGCTCCTTCCACACTTTGGCTATTGTGGCCATTGCTGCTATAACCATCGGGGTGCAGGTGTCTTGGCGTTTCATTGCATCTGAATCTTTGGGGTAAATCCCCAACAGTGCAATTGCTGGGTCGTAGGGCAGGTCTATTTTTAACTCTTTGAGGAACGTCCACACAGTTTTCCAGAGTGGCTGTGCCAGGTCACATTCCCACCAACAGTGTAAGAGGGTTCCCCTTTCTCCGCATCTTCTCCAACATTTGTGGTTTCCTGCCTTGTTAATGTTCCCCATTCTCACTGGTGTGAGGTGGTATCTCATTGTGGTTTTGATTTGTATTTCCCTGATGGCCAGTAATGCAGAGCATTTTTCTCATGTGCATGTTGCCCATGTCTATGTCTTCCTCTGTGAGATTTCTCTTCATGTCTTTTGCCCATCTCGTGATTGGATTGTTTGTTTCTTTGCTGTTGAGTTTAATAAGTTCTTTATAGATCTTGGAAACTAGCCCTTTATCTGATATGTCATTTGCAAATATCTTCTCCCATTCTGTAGGTTGTCTTTTAGTTTTGTTGACTGTATCCTATGCTGTGCAAAAGCTTCTTATCTTGATGAAGTCCCAATAGTTCATTTTTGCTTTTGTTTCTTTTGCCTTCGTGGATGTATCTTGCAAGAACTTACTGTGGCCGAGTTCAAAAAGGGTGTTGCCTGTGTTCTCCTCTAGGATTTTGATGGAATCTTGTCTCACATTTAGATCTCTCATCCATTTTGAGTTTATCTTTGTGTATGGTGAAAGAGAGTGGTCTAGTTTCATTCTTCTGCACGTGGACGTCCAATTTTCCCAGCATCATTTATTGAAGAGACTTTCCTCCTTTATCGAATATTAGTTCACCTTAAAGTTCAGGGGCCACTTCTGGGTTCTCTATTCTGTTCCATTGATCTATGTGTCTGTTTTTGTGCCAGGACCACACTGTCTTGATGACCACAGCTTTGAAGTACAACCTATAATCTGGCATTGTGATGCCCCCAGATATGGTTTCTTTTTTTAAAATTCCCCTGGCTATTCGGAGTCTTTTCTGATTCCACACAAATCTTAAAGTAATTTGTTCTAACTCTCTAAAGAAAGTCCATGGTATTTTGAGAGGGATTGCATTAAAAGTGTAAATTTCCCTGGGTAACATTGACATTTTCACAATATTAATTCTGCCAATCCATGAGCATGGAATATTTTTCCATCTCTTTGTGTCTTCCTCAATTTCTTTCAGAACTGTTCTATAGTTTTAAGGGTATAGATCCTTTACCTCTTTGGTTAGGTTTATTCCTAGGTATCTTATGCTTTTGGGTGCAATTGTAAATGGGATTGACTCCTTAATTTCTCTTTCTTCAGTCTCATTGTTAGTGTACAGAAATGCCATTGATTTCTGGGCATTGATTTTGTATCCTGCCATGCTACCAAACTGCTGTATGAGTTCTAGCAATCTTGGGGTGGAGGCTTTTGGGTTTTCTATGTAGAGTATCATGTCATCCACGAAGAGGGAGAGTTTGACTTCTTCTTTGCCAATTTGAATGCCTTTAATGTCTTTTTGTTGTCTGATTGCTGCTGCTAGGACTTCCAGTACTATGTTGAATACTAGTGGAGAGAGTGGACATCCCTCTATTGTTCCTGATCTTAGGGGAAAGGCTCCCAGTGCTTCCCCATTGAGAATGATATTTGCTGTGGGCTTTTCGTAAATGGCTTTTAAGATGTCGAGGAAAGTTCCCTCTATCCCAACACTCTGAAGTGTTTTGATCAGGAATGGATGCTGTATTTTGTCAAATGCTTTCTCTGCATCCAATGAGAGGATCATATGGTTCTTGGTTTTTCTCTTGCTGATATGATCAATCACATCGATTGTTTTACGAGTGTTGAACCAGCCTTGTGTCCCGGGGACAAATCCTACTTGGTCATGGTGAATAATCTTCTTAATGTACTGTTGGATCCTATTGGCTAGTACCTTGTTGAGAATTTTTTGCATCCATGTTCATCAGGGATATTGGTCTGTAATTCTCCTTATTGTTGGGGTCTTTGTCTGGTTTTCGAATTTAGGTGATGCTGGCCTCATAGAACGAATTTGGAAGTACTCCATCTCTTTCTATCTTTCCAAACAGCTTTAGTAGACTAGGTATGCTTCTTCTTTAAACGTTTGATAGAATTCCCCTGGGAAGCCATCTGGCCCTGGACTTTTGTGTCTTGGGAGGTTTTTGATGACTGCTTCAATTTCCTCCTTGGTTATTGGCGTGTTCAGGTTTTAAAATTCTTCTTGTTCCAATTTTGGTAGTTTGTGGCTTTCCAGGAATGTGTCCATTTCTTCTAGATTGCCTAATTTATTGGTATATAGCTGTTCGTAATATGTTTTTAAAATCTTTTGTATTTCCTTGGTGTTGGTAGTGATGTCTCCTTTTCATTCATGATTCTATTAATTTGAGTCTTCTCTCTCTTATTTTTTATAAGGTTGGCTAATGGTTTATCTATTGTATTTATTCTTTCAAAAAACCAACTCCTGGTTTTGTTGATCTGTTCCACAGTTCTTCTGGTATCGTTGAGTTCTGCTCTAATCTTAATTAACTCTCTTCTTCTGCTGGGTGTAGGATCTATTTGCTGTTTTTTCTCTAGCTCCTTTAGGTGTAAGGTTTGCTTTTGTATTTGAGTTCTTTCCAGTTTTTGAATGGATGCTTGTATTGTGATGTATTGCCCTCTCAGGACTGCTTTTGCTGCATCCCAAAGATTTTGAATGGTTGTATCTTCATTCTCATTAGTTTCCATGAATCTTTTTAATTCTTCCTTAATTTTCTGGTTGACCCTTTCATCTTTTAGCAGGATAGCTCTTAACCTCCATGTGTTTGAGGTCTTTCCAAACTTCTTGTTGTGATTTAGTTCTACCTTCAAGGCATTATGGTCTGAGAATATGCAGGGGATGATCCCAATCTTTTGGTATCGTTTCACACCCGATTTGTGACCCAGTATGTGGTCTATTCTTGAGAAAGTTCCATGTGTACTTGAGAAGAATGTGTATTCAGTTGAGTTTGGATGTAAAGTTCTGTAGATACCTGTTTAATCCATCTGGTCCAGTGTATCATTTAAAGCTCTCATTTCTTTGGAGATGTTGTGCTTAGTAGACCTATCGAGTATAGAAAGAGCTTGATTGAAGTCACCAAGTGTAAGTGTATTATTATCAAAGTATTTCTTCACTTTCGTTATTAATTGATTGATATATTTGGCAGCTCCCACATTTGGGGCATGTATATTGAGGATGGTTAAGTCCTCTTGTTGGATAGATCCTTTAAGTATGATATAGTGTCCCTCTTCATCTCTCACTACAGTCTTCGGGGTAAATTTTAGTTTATCTGATATAAGGATGGCTACCCCTGCTTTCTTTTGAGGACCGTTTGAATGGTAAATGGTTCTCCAACCTTTTATTTTCAGGTTGTAGGTGTCCTTCTGTCTAAAATGAGTCTCTTGTAGACAGCAAATAGATGGGTCCTGCTTTTTTATCCAGTCTGAAACCCTGCGTCTTTTGATGGGGTCATTAAGCCCGTTCACATTCAGAATTACTATTGACACATATGAGTTTAGTGTCATCATGATATCTATTCAGTCCTTGTTTTTGTGGATTGTTCCACTGAACTTCTTCTGAAAGGGGAATTTTAAGAGTCCCCCTTAAAATTTCTTGCAGAGCTGGTTTGGAGGTCACATATTCTTTCAGTTCCTGCCTGTCTTGGAAGCTCTTTATCTCTCCTTCCATTCTGAATGAGAGCCTTGCTGGATAAAGTATTCTTGGTTGCATGTTCTTCTCATTTAGGACCCTGAATATATCGCGCCAGCCCTTTCTGGCCTGCCAGGTCTCTGTGGAGAGGTCTGCAGTTACCCTAATACTTTTCCCCATAAAAGTCAGGGATTTCTTGTCTCTTGCTGCTTTAAGGATCTGCTCTGTATGTTTGGAATTTGCAAGCTTCTCTATTAAATGTCGAGGTGTTGAACGGTTTTTATTGATTTTAGGGGGGGATCTGTCTATTTCCTCGATCTGAATGCCTGTTTCCCTTCCCAGACTGGGAAAGTTTTCAGCTAGGATTTGTTCAAATACATATTCTGGCCCTCTGTCCCTTTCGGCGCCCTCGGGAACCCCAATTCAACGTAGGTTTCTCTTCCTCAGGCTGTCGTTTATTTCCCTTAATCTACCTTCATGGTCTTTTAATTGTTTGTCTCTTTTTTCCTCAGTTTCCCTCTTTGCCATCAACTTGTCTTCTATGTCACTCACTCCTTCTTCCACCTCGTTAACCCTCATCGTTAGGACTTCTAGTTTGGATTGCATCTCATTCAATTGATGTTTCATTTCTGCCTGATTAGATCTAAATTCTGCAGTCCTGAAGTCTCTTGAGTCCTTTATGCTTTTTTCTAGAGCCACCAGTAGCTGTATAATAGTGCTTCTGAATTGGCTTTCTGACAGTGAATTGTAATCCAGTTTTTGTAACTGTGTGGGGGAGATGACTGTTTCTGATTCTTTCTTTTGAGGTGAGGTTTTCCTTCTAGTCATTTTGCTCAGTGCAGAGTGGCAAAAGCAAGTTGTATTGGGAAAAGGAGAAAAACAGAGGAGAGAAAGAAGCAAAGAAAAAAGAAAAAAGGAAGAAAAAAAGAGAAAAATAGAAGAAAGAGAAAGAAAAAAAGAAAGGAAAAAAAAGGGGTGGGGGAAACAAACAGAAATCAAAAAGCAAAACAAAACAAAACAAAACAAAAACACGGCGGAGTATCTTCTGATTCTGTATACTTTAAGTCCCTTGACTTCCCCCTGTAACTTGTCCATCTAGTTGGTCTTCTGGGGGAGGGGCCTGCTGTGCTGATTTTCAGGTGTTAGCACTTGGGGGAGCTGCTCTGCCCCCTGCCTGGTGCAGGGCTCAGTGGGGGTTGTTTACCCTGTGAGGCCCCAGGAGGAACAATCGCAGTGGCGGGGCCAGCTCTGGAGCCCTGGATTCAGCTCCTGCAGTAACTCCGGGGCTCTCTGTCTTCAGGGCCTGGATGCTCGGGGGGCGGGGCTGCTGATGTGCTCAGCTCCGGCAGGAGCGTCCTTGCGGTCCTGGGCCCTCCTGGCCTCCTCTGCCTGTCCCGGGGGATGTAGGATCCTGGGCTGTGTCCCAGCGCCCAGTGCTCCCGGGCCTGCGCTGTTGGATTTGCGCTCCTGGTGGCGCAGCCCCCTCCGGTGAGCCTCGACCTGAGCCCCTCCGAGCTGCTCCCGTGTCCGCGCAGCCCTCTCTCCGAGGCCGCCGCCCGAGCCCCTGGGAGCTGCTCCCGGGTCCAGCCGAGCGCACTGCATCCCTTTTGGGAGCTCAGCCCACTCTCCCCGGGGCGCAGTGTCCCAGAGAGCCTGAGGGTCCTGTCCCATCCCCGCCCTCCCGGGTCCTGCTCTAACTCCCTGTGAGCCCCTTTCTGCCTGGGAAGGTTGGTGCAGCTCCTGCTTCTCCGGGACGGGGCTCTCCTGTCCTGGGGACACTCGCCCTGGCCTCAGCCCGGCTCCTCGCGGGGCCCTCCCCCTTGGATTCCTTTTATTTCTTTATTTCTTTTTTCCCCGTCTTCCTACCTTGATAGAAGCGGGAACTCTTCTCAGTGTAGCATTCCAGCTGGTCTCTCTTTAAATCTCACGCCCAATTCATAGATTTTCAGGATGATTTGAAGGTTATCTCGGTAATTTGGTGGGGACAGGTGATTTGGGGACCCTACTCTTCTTCCATCTTGCCCCTCCTTGGAAACCCATCTTTATCATTTTCAATGCATTTTCTGTAAAGCATAATTCTCTAGCAAATTTTAATATGATCAAAATTTGTTTCAGTTTAAAAAAAAACCGCAACTTCTCTTCCATTTGCTAATCTTTCTCCTTTATAGAGCTAAACTTATTTTTAAAGATTTTATTTAGAGAGAAGTGAGAGAGCAGAGTGAGCATGAGCAGGGAGAAAGGGTAGAAGCAGGGTCCCCACTCAGCAGGGTGCCCAACATGAGGCTCAATTCTAGAACCCTGGGATCATGACCTGAGCCGAAGGCAGATGCCTAAGCAACTGAGCCACAGAGGGTGGCTATATAGCTATACTTTTGAAAAGTGTTTTTCTTCTTACTATATTCACATTTTTTCCAGCTATTCCAATCTGCTTGTTTCCCTATGGATACCACTAAAACTACTTTAATAAATATCCTCCAACTTTCTTGTTATTACATGTAATAAATACTTTCTAATTCATTTGTGATCTCAAAATTTGAGTATTGTCCATTACTATTTTTCATTGCTCTCTTACCATACTCTCCTGGTGTTCATCTTGTTTTTACAGATATTCATATTCATCATGCTTATTCTCAGGTCTCTTTGTCGGGTCTTATTTCTTTTGATATAGCATCTCTTGTAGATACACAGCTTATCTCACTTTGAGTTATCTTATCCACTTTCATGGTTTCAATGATCTAATTCTATATCTTTAGCCCAGAACTGTTTTTCCTCAGTTAGTGACCTATGTATCCACCTACTTAATGTCCTCTCCACCTGGATGTTGTTCAGCCACCTAAACCTTAAAAGTTACCTGCCACTTAGGCTCATTTTGATATGATCATACAGGGATAATAGGGCAAGCATATATATTTTTACATTTTTTACAACAGGTATTTCATATTTTAAATACATACTAAATGTAGTTCATACAGAATTCCTAAAGTATAAAAAAATGTAGAGTGAAGAGTGAATCTCCTTCAGCATTTTTTCCCCAGCTGCTGCTTAGTTTTCTATGCCAGGGACCACCATTTAATTAGTTTCTCACGAATCTTTACGGAAAGATATATTCTATCCATACGTAATTATGTTCCATTGATGAAATTGTGTTCCCCACAATAATTAAATATGAATCATATTTTATTGAGCTGGAATTATGAACATTTTGAAGTTAAGATAGATGGCTGCATAATCTCTGATTCCCTAATTCCTAGTCCAGCATATGACACATAATTAAATAAATGATGTTGTACATTCTACTAAAACCAGACACTACATAGGAACTCAGTAAATCATAATTAAATAAATGATATTGTACATTCTACTAAAACCAGACACTACAAAAATAATCAGACAGATTAAGCAGAAATTATATTAGCACATAGTGGGTTTTAAAAATAAATAATTTGGAATTTAAATTGCATTAATTCTAATTTAGCTGTGCATTCATTAAGTCTTACTCCAAGTTGTATGTAGTTTGACCCATAGTGCTCTTCAATGCTTATAAGTAGTTCTCTTCACTTAATTACCCTTATTTGGGGGAAAAAAGCATAGATAAAGGAAAGATTATGTATAATCTTTCACTCAGGTCATCAAGTTTATGGGAAATCTAGAGGTTCAGATTATAAACTCCTCTGAAGTATATAGTCTTAGTAGCTAGTCAGATGAAATAACAGCTTTAGAAGTACGCTGACCTTGGAAACAAAAACCAATAGAATGATAACAAATATTAATTTTCCTAGTAAGATGATCTGAATTGGTCTAGTTAGGATTTGTTTTGATGTTCAGTGAAGGCATCTGATTAAACTTGTCTTTCTCTTTTATTTTTCATGTATAATTGAATTTAGTTTTACAGTTACAAATCTAAGGAAAAGCCTGTTGGTATTCATCTGATTCTTTTTAGGTCACTCAGTGAATATAAACCTATAATTCTATCTAAAAGTTTCACAGACAATAAACCTTAAGAGCACAGGTTTTTGTAGGCAGTTAACCCTCCATTCTTCCTTCTTCCCAATTCCCTGTAAATGATTTACTTTTAAAATACATCCTGTTTGCAGAAAAAAATCATAGTGCAAGAAACAAATAAGGAGAGAGGGCAACAGCATATTTAGGAGGATAAAAAATTGCTATTTGAGGACAGACATCACTAGAAATGCAAAAATACAGCTGTTCTTAATGCAAAAGTACATAGAAATCATTCCTCTTAAATGAAGGTTCCTAAGATTCAGAGACCTAAGGACCCTACAGTCTAGACATTCCATTGTGCTGCATGTCACCCAGACATAGCACAACTTGACCTCATTCTTCAATACACTGAGAGTGACTTTTAAAATGTAGTCCCAATTACCTCAGTGAACAAAAATACTAATCTTTTAAAAGATTTTATTCATTGATTTGAGAGACAGCAGGAGCAGAGGGAGGGAGAGAGGGAGAGGGAGCTGGAGAAGCAGACTCCCCGCTGAGCAGGGAGCCAAAAATGGGGCTCAATCCCAGAATCCTGAGCCAAAGGCAGACACTTAACCAACTGAGCTACCCAGGCATCCCCCAAAATGCTAATTTTGACTTTAACTCATTGTGGAGGACCATCAGATGCCAAGAATTATTTTCTAAATCATTTGTTCCCCTTTACAGGATTGTTTTCTTCAACCTGACTCTTATCCAAATCTGCTCATATTGGAGCAAAACAAAACAAAACACACACATAAAAGTATCATGTGGGGCTTAAAATTGTCATGTCAGTTATACCTGATTTTAAATTTTGGTTTTATTTCTTTATAAAATGCTAGAGTGAAATATTTTCAGCTGTATCTGAGTTACAGGAGCTAAATGATCAGATTCAGTGTGTATGAGTGTGTAATATTTATTCTTTTTGTATGTGCTCTAAAATAGTTCAAGTAAAATGAAAATAGGATACTAAATGAAAGTGAGTATCCAGTATGATAACAAAAGAAAATGGTACCATCCTCTCAAGTTATCATGGGTATTTCATGTTTATCTACAAATTGATCTGGGTACTCAATCTGTATCATTTAGTATTGCTTACCCTTAGCAAAATTTTACATCAGCTAAGAAAATATGCGATATTATTCAGAAGAAGCAATCTATATAGATTTCAATTTTCTGTATAGAGTATAATGCTAATTTTAATCTAGATATAGTCCAAAGTTGGAGAAAAGTGTAGAGTTCAGAATTACCATTCTCTGAGAAAATGTGTGTGTGTGCACCTGTGTGTGTGTGTGTGTGTGTGTGTGTGATTTGAAAAGGCTTACACCAGGATATTTTAACAGAGCTCTTATACCACCACCTTCATCAAATTAGTTATTCTTGTTCAATTGTAAGGTAGTCCCCTAGAAACTGAATATAGTTGCTTATCTTTGCAGATAAACAGAGGAAAATAAGAGATGCCTTTGTGTTATCTGGAGATGCCCAGGCATGGACCAGTCTCAGAGCTGAGCATGTCCTACAACTACCAGCTCTGCAAATGTTTGAGGAAGAAAAATAAATGACAACTGACAGGAAAGACAATTTCAATGTTTCTTGAGGTAAGGAATTAAATTATAGTCAAAAATTATTTTTTCAAAATAAATACTAATATTTAAAATTTACATTGAAATATTTGGGGTGGTATTGAGTTGAGATATTATTGCAGGAATATGAATGATAAATGACTGGCTTGGACTTGGACTAGATAGCAGTAGAAATGATGAAAAGTAGCCATATTCTGAACATAATATGAAAGTAAAGCTAACAAGAATTGTTGTGAGATCGTATGTGGAATATGAGAGGGAAAAAAGAATCAAGGATAACTCTCAGCTTCTGGTCTAAAAGACTTAAATAATGGAATTGCTATTAATTTATTTAGGAAAGCTGGAGTGCAGAAACAGGCTTAGGGATGTTGATACAGAGTATACTTTTCATAATGTTAAGTTTGAAGTGTTTGACTTTTAATTTGAATAAGATTAGCCTATTCCATTTATCAACATCGTAATTGATCTTCAAACTTGGTTATTTAAAATAACAATCATTTAATCGTATTTTATGATTTTCTGAGTCAGGAACTCGAGCAAAGCTTGGCTGTGGTATTGATAAACATCACTTCTTGACATTCACTTGGCAGATAGACTGGTTGTGAGTCTCCATAAAAGCTTCCCTCACATATTTGTCACTTTGTGGGGATAGGTGGAAATCCAGGCTGAGCTAGAACTGTCATTTATAGCACAGCAAACTCAGGGCAGCTGGATTTTTTATATAGCAGCTTAGAACTATAAAAGAGTATTCCAGTAAATAGGCAAAAGCTCTATAATCTTTCATGACCTACCTTTGGAAGTCATATAACATCATTCTGCAGTAATCTATTGGTCAAGTGAGACACAAACCAAGTCAAAGTCAGAGGGACATACATCTCACCACTTGATGAGAGAAGTGTTAAAGATTTTGCAAAATGTTTTAAAGCTACCACAAATTCATTATAGCATATTGAGCAGCAGATCAGTCCAATGTGGCTTTGGTGTAAAAGCACAACTCTAAATACTGTGTTTAACAAAGACCATAATGGGGAGGGAGCAAAAGCAGGGAGAGAGTTTAGAAGGCTATTATAGTGATGCATGTGAAAGATGATGGCTTTGGCCAGCATGGTATTGCAAGTGATAGGAAGTTTTTAAATTTTGGATACAGTTTCAAGATAGAACTGACAAAAATTAGATGGTAAAGATGTGAGAAAAAGAGAGGAACCAAGTTTTGGCCTAAGCATTGAGTGTGTTTACTTTGATATGGGATATTGCAGGACTAACAAAGTTTAGGAATGGGGGAGTGGAAATCATCAGTACAGTTATACGTCATGTACGGTTGTGATAACTATTAGATATCAAAGGTAACTGGAGTTGAATGGACTGAACATGGGTACTTATATAAATTTACAAAATATAAATGACATTTAAAAGCATAGAACTGTAGGAAATAATCAAGGAATTCAGTCTAAATAGAGGAGGCAAGAGGACACATGATGTTGACTCCCAGATAACTCTAATATTTAGAGGTTTAGAAGAGTAAGATAATCAAGTAAATGATACTGAGAAAAAGCAGCCGGTATGATAAGAAAAAAAATAGGGATAATGTTGTGTGCTGGAACCAAAGTGAAGAAAGTGGATCAGTGATCAACTGTGTCAAATATTACTAATAGATCTAATAAAATAAAGACTAAGAATTGGCCAAAGTCTTTGGCAACTTGGAGGTAGTTGTTGGCTTCAAAAAAATAGCTTTAGGGTATTAATGGGGATAAAAATCTGTTTTTAGGGAACTCAAGCATGAATCTGAGGGGAAAGGAAACATGAATATATAACTATCCTGAGGAATTTTCTATGAAGGGGAGAAAAAAATGAAGAGATAGTTGAGGATATGTGGAGTCCGTTAAAGAATTTTGAAACATGGTAGATACAGTACTTCTTTGTGATAAAAGTAAGGAAGGATGAATTCGTACTGAATCAATCCATGTAATTGCTGTAATGGTATTTTTAACATTTTAGCTAATATTTGAAAGACATATTTGAATTTAAATACATATTTTAAGGTGACAATGTATTTAGAGGAAGCAATATTAAATACTCCAAAATTTAACAAAAATAAATTCATATTATTAGACAAAATGAATATTTTATGAAGAAGATGTTTTCCACTGAAACATGTTTTCATCAGATAATTTACTTCCTGGAAGTAACTCATCTTAGAAAAGAAGTGTTAAGAAAAATGATATTGTGAACAAATCTTGTCAATGCTCTTTTCACAGTATCTCTAATATTGTTCTCTTCATTGCAATTCCTACTTTTATCACCTAATTTTGGCACTCTTTATCCTTTGCTTGAATTATTACAGGAGAATATTTGCCAGTCTATCGCTATAGTGACTTATTTAATACTCTGCTGCAAATATATATTGTCTAGCAAAATTCTAACTTAGATGTTTCAAGCCTGTCACAGCTTAACGTAAATGAGCTTTTAGGTTTATCTCCCACTACTCTTCTACCCTCCCATACAATATATTTATATACTACAGCTAAAAGTGACTAGTCATTTGTTATGTATAAAGAACTTCACAAGTATTTGGCAAACTGAACTTGTTCGAAAGCAGTAGCTGTTATTATTATTACAGGCTTGATTTGAGTGAAGCCACCCCCCATGAAATTTTCCCAGATTCCTTTGATGAATTTCCACAGTACTTTGCTGACATCATGATATTAATGTCACAATTTCTCCTGAATTGTAGTTACTTGTGCATGCATCTTTTTTTTTCTCATGCCAGGAAATGTGGTATAGTACTGTTCATTAAGAACACTGTCTCTGCAATCAGAAAGACATGAATGAAAATCCTAGCTCCTCTATTCACTAGCTGTGAGATTTTAGATGAAAAACCTTTCTGCCTGAGTTTCTTCATCTATAAAGTAGATATAAAAACAGTAGCCAACTCATGCGTATTTTTTACAATAAAGGTAAATACTAGGTACAGTGTGTGAAACATAATAAAGTCTCAATTAATGTAAAATGTACTTGGTTTTAAACTTTTAAGGGATGAGAAATAAGTTTTGTCACCTTTGTTTTTTCTCCTCATGTCTATTACAATGTGTTGCAAATTCTGGGTGTTCAAATAATTATTGAATTGCAATAATGTTGATTAAAACAACGGTTGGGTTAGCGCTTGAAACAGGAGCCTGATCTATGTATACTGTATTAAGGAAGTTCTTTATACTTCATAATGTGGGCATGGCACAGTATCTTATACTTAGTAAATGTGTAACGGATATTTACTGAATGAATAAATCATTGTTGTTTAGTTGTGAAGAATAGAAATTTATTTTTCAATAAAATAAACTTAGAACCAACAAGCATCCAGGAAAGGAAAAATTAAAACAATCAAAGTAAAATGCTCCCAACCTAGTTTTTCCACAAGGATTTTCCTATTTGTATCTTTCACATCTAAACTTGAAGGACTTGGATACTCATTGCCCCATGAACATGCTGAAAGCTTACCTGCCTCTGATTTAACCCACATTATACCTCTAGGTACAATGACCTTCCCACTGGATGAGGCACATCTGTCCACCTTCTAGCAATATTTCCAGGCCCTTATCTTCTGCGAAAGTTCTCTTCTTAATCTTTCTCACTTGCACCCTCCCATAACACTTTTATTAATATCTTACTTGACACTTACCATATTACATATTGGATTATAGCTACAGGTACACTGCGTATACTTTCCTCATTCTTTCTATGATTTTTTTATGCAAAAGTCCATGCCATATTCATATTCAAAATTTCAGCATAGGACCTTGCATATATAGATGTTCAATAAATAAATGCTCAATGCTGAATAAATAAATAGATACTTTGCACACCCTTGGGAACCAACACAACAAATGACACATAGTGCATTCTCAATACTAGTTGTATATAAAAATGGACAAAACAATTTCCTATTATTTAGTCTTCAATTTCCCTTTCTGATTTTCTTTCAGACCCAAGGTATCTATTATCTTTGTGGGAAATATCTCTATGAGAACATTTTAGGCTGATGTTGAATACCTTGACTTATATTTCTATATTAACCACAATAAACATTCAATATTATTAGATAATTAATCTTAATTATGTGATAATTCTGACATAGGGGACAAATATTTCATTCTAATGAAAATGCTTCTTGCAAAAAATGATCAGAAATAGAATATAATGCCTGACGAATCCAATGGTCTGACAGTATGCAATGTCTTTTGTGCAATACTTGGTTCCCATATTCAAAGACAATTTGTTGGGAGGGGTACAGGTTATTCTTGATTCACAAAAGAAGAATTTTATAAATTAGTTTATGATAATTTCAGTTGAAGTCTGTTTCTTTCTTTCTACAAGATAGAATAGTACTTGACATACTTGGTTCTGAAAATTCTTAACACTAATCTTTTGATTTATTGTTATAAAAACAAAGTTACTTAAAGAAACAATAGGGGAAAACATATATTACTATAGAAAAAAGTTGGAAGTTGTTGCAGAATCTATTTTGTTATGAAATGAGAATGGAATTTGAGGCTGAAGTTTATTTAATGCTTATTTTCAGGGGAATCCTATCAATTGCTTTTAGAAAAATTACTTGAAAGAACAATGCTATGATACCATCATGAAAATCAGACTTCATAGGAAGATAGTCTTTTGTGCCTTTCAAAATTATTTTAGTAGAGGAACATAACATTTTCATGGGGGGGGTGGGTGTATAGATCATTTAGATTACAAACGGCTTAGAAATACCTCAAATTTCTTTTTAAAAATGTACTGAAGAGACATTATGAAAGGTGGAATAAATCATGGCTTTTCACAACTCTCCCAAATATTTATTTGCCTAAAACAGGTACAGAAATCTGAAAGTAGACATATGAATTGACATTTTCATGACAGATTCATAACCCTATGGTTTCCAAAACTTTAATGTTCAATAACATTTCATTAGTATACTCCAGTGTATTTATTACTATGCATTATTAATACAGATATGTGCCTAGGAGATGTACAATTTGTAATTATTTTTCCTTTCAAAACATAATAGCTTCACACTGGGCTTGCTGCAGCTACAATATTTCATCTCTGAATTCTCCTTCGAACTTTCTGGGGCTGTGACAGAAATTTGTATTTGAATAGAAAAGCTGTCAAGAAGGTGCTGTGGTACTATCCATCACATTTTTAATTCTGACCATACTTAGATGCTACTGAGGTTGGCTGTCCAAGACACTAAACAAAGATTGAAATTACGCCTTCTGTTCTTAAACATCAAAGTTGCACCATTATACCAAATTCAATAGGCCTGTATTACACTCTATTAATTTCCTATTAGTTCTCAGCTATGCAAAATCCAACCATAGTGTCACTATGGTTTAGCCATGCAACCTGGATTCCAGCATCAAAAAAATGGAACCTGTCACTTCTGATAATTTTACAGGAGATTCTACAAATGTAAATCCTTTTTCATCTTGTCATCCTTTCATGTCTTTAATGAGTTTGCTCACTAACAGTGTAGAATCTTAATTTAACTTTCAGAAATATTAGCAGCTATTATAACTGAGCATCTCCAGGAGTATACTAATTAAAGTGTAATAAAGAGTAATTTATAATACCTGAAACATTTGTCTTTAAAAACATTTCATCAATATTTAACTATATATCAAAAAGAAAACAAAGACAATAGTGAACCCAAGATTCCCAGCCAAATTGCATATTTTGAGAGAAAGCATTATCTAACATAATCAGATAATCTACAAATTAAAATCAATCACTTTTAAAGCCAGGGAACACTGTGTACTTGAAAAGCAAGTTAACCAGGGATTACCATGTTAAAGTTATATTACAGAAAACAGTTAACTCTTGGGAATAGGTGTTATGATCAGTCTAACAAGTACTATACATAAAATATTAGCATATTCTCTCAAAGACATTTATGCTTTATTTAGATTCATTGACTTTTGCCACTATTCCTGACCTTTAAATATAATTAAATTCCCTTAGACTCCAGATCTACATCCTTTTATCTCCCTTGACAGTTTTTAATTTAAATGTCTGTAAACATCCAGTAAAATTCACTATCAACGGTCAAAATAGTGTTTGCTATATTGGGATCTCAGATGTAATATTTTGTGCTGAAGAAAACAAAGACTCAAAATTTTTAGTTTTGAGCTATAAATTTCATTATTAATCTTTCCAAAGATTATATAGAGTGGGTTTGATAGTAGAATTACATTGATTTTTCATTTAATCTATTGTTCCCATTTCACAGTACTTGAAATATTCTATAAACAATAATACGATTTCAATTTTTAATAGAGAATCAGTGAAACTTGTCTGGTATTTCAGAATACTACATTCAAGGAGTCTGAAACCTTATGTACTTCATTGGGGAAGTAACGTTAGGCAAGTCAAGTCTTCCAAACCAAAATTACTCAAGTATTCCAAAGTTCAGCATTTAGATTTTAGTGTGAATCTTAACTACCTTAATCTGTGCTTCAATGTGGCATGAGAAATTTTTTTCTATATACATTGGACACAGAATATTTTATTCATTTCAATATTTTCTGTCCATTACCATTTTAGGAGAGGTAAATTGCTGAAAGTCTGCCATTATCTCAGTATCAACCTCCAGGGTGGCTGAATTTCAGCATAAATCATGATTTACCAAGTAGTTACCAAGTACACATCTTACTACATAATTAATATGTATTTTACTATTTGTCAACACAAAACATCTTTGCCTACTGAACCCCTCTAATTTAGCATTTATATTAAGGTTTTTAGATGGAAAAAAAAACATTGACAGTGAATAGCTATCAAGCATTTATGTTTTAGGCAGTAAGTAAAGTTCTTTACATATATTACTCATTTAATTTTTGCATTAATTCTATTATCAACTGCATATGACATGTAAGGCAACACATGTACAAAACAGTCAACAACTTGTCCAAAGTCATATGACTTGTGTTAGAATCAGGACTTAAACCCTTGTCTTAACTACAATTACTGCTACCACTCAATGTTAATCAAAAGGGTAAAATAACTCATTTTCCTTTTTCAAGACTTTCATGTGTGTTGGCTCTTTATTATGTACAACATTTTAAGCATTTAAAAGTTATATGCATCATCTTTTGGTCTTTTTTAAAATGTACTTTTTCTTCATACATAAGAGCATCATATTTTAAATCACTGCTTAGTCAAGTAGCTCCTAAGGGAGAAAGGTAGAAATTGATTGTTAGAAGAGGTGTGAACAGGAGGTAGATGATTAAGGGCAACAGGAACAAAAGACAGATGCTTTTGTGAGCAACTGGAATTGAGAATATTAATGTTCATAGGAATTGGAAAGATTAAACACTGAGAGTGAAACTCCTTAAGATATTGCAAGCTAGATAAATGGACTAACATGTAGCACACAATGAGATGAGGATAGTACCTACCTGTGAATTTCTGGTTCATAAAGGCTTTCTTTATACATGTAGCCAGATGGGAAAAATGCTATTTAGAAAACAGAGTGTCTGCTTTGCTGCTGGTTCTAGGTAAAAATCAACAATCTCTTCAATTGTGTGAATCACATTTTTCTTTTTTAGGAAAAAAAATCTCACAATGTACTTTACTGAGCATTTTTGGTTGAAAAGTTTGAACCCAGAGCATAAATGATTCAACTTTATAGTGCTACCTAAGATAATGAGAGATATTTTTAAGTTCATCCAGGTAGCCTGAAAGAAAGGGTAGAAGGACACCAACGTGGACATGAAAGTGAAGGAAATGAGTCTTGGTAGAGGGGTAGAAAGAAACCTGAAAAGGTGGTAGCCTAAAGAAGGGATACAGACACCTAGAAACTCTTAGTTCCAGGAAAGTCCAGTAAAATTTTAGGACAGTGATATTTGATGATAACATTGAAGTGTTCCATTGTGCTGTAACACCACTATATTGCTCCAAACCTTTAGTATAAACCTGATATATGTAAAATATTTTGTCAGTCAGTGTTGTTTGGTAAAGAATGAAGGAATAAGGATAGTAAAGAGGGGTAAGAGGTACCCAGTAAAAGCATCAGCTTTCCACTTCCCAGTTGACTCAAACACTTTTAGAGACATAGGAAATAGTATTATAATTAAGCTGCTATATTTGAATATTAAAGAGCAAATCCAGAGGCTGGAGACTAAGGAGCACATTCTCATTAATCACACATGAATTAGATGTATGTGTAGAAAATGTTTACATTGCTATTAATAAATTTCTATATGCTTTGGGCAATATGTTTCAGCTGATATTGAGTAACATCAGAAAGCATCAAATAGTTGAATCCATAAGGAACTTCTGTTCCGTAAGTATGGAAACGTTGGTATTACGGCACATTATTGATTTAGTGAATAGAATATAACATATTTGGAGATAGGCTTAGTGTAGGTTCTGTGGAAATAAATGAATCACAGAAACATCCACAGATGAATACTTGAAATCACATTTTCTGTGAGAGGGGATGTGTTATTCAATAATATTTTAGAAGTTGGAGGTTAAATGTTATGGAGCTGCTAATATGTCCCTATTGTGAAGAAAAGAACAACACAAATGATGGCACATGATGTTATGTAGGTTGTTATGCCCATAACATCTGAGTCATCTCATTTTAGAAATCTGATAAAGGAGACAATAACTTAATAATGTGGAGTATATATTCTTATAAAGTCAGGAAAATGGATCCTGGTAATGGTGTGTGCTCAAATTATGGGTCCCTAAGTAAGAATATTAGAACAGGCTTCTATTCCATTTCCTAACTGCAAAATACTCACTGCTTCAGGGAAAAGTTCTGTTTGGCTCTCATCATTTCTCTCATTGGCTACCTCTACCTAAATAAGTAAGAAGGAATTAGGTTGTGACCCTCAGACTGAAAACTATCCCTATGTTTGGATGTGTGTGTGTGTGTGTGTGTGTGTGTGTGTGTGTGTGTGTGTGTGTGGTCTTCCATAGTAAGACATCATCTTAGCTTAATGAGCTATTAAGAATATGAATTTTAGGATGCAGGAGAAATGTAAATAGTCACATTATAGTCCTTAGGTGTGTGTTGGAATCTACTTTTACATAAGGTTTAGGGCTTACTCTTCTAATGTGTCACACTTTCAGCATAGTTTGTTCGAATGTCCTCATGTATTAGAACCCTGAATTAGCTGCTTCTCTGGATCCTATTTTGACAGGTCTTTCCCCCAGTCCACTAATGCCTGAAATAGTTCTAACATCTATCTTTACTTATGTGTGTTGTCTTGGCTTGCTGCAACAAGTCCCTCCTCCACTATCTAAAGGCTGTGCTTGAACTGCTGTCCTTTCCCTTCACTTAAATCAATATCAATTTAAATGTTAATATCATTTTAAATGTTACTTTTCAGTTTCTTTCCTCTACCAACTTCTTATGTATACATTCTCCCTATTGTCCTGGTGTCTGTCAACAAACTGAGTCCTTCAGGAAATAAATATTTTATTACATTATTGTGAACAGTAGAAAGGATCACAAACTATGCATTGTTCAAGACAAGGTGCATCAAAGAGGCTACCCTTTTTTCATGTTCCCTTTCCTTATTCCTATCCTATCTGTCAACAGCCAACAAAGTAGCCTGGGTTTATTTATATGGCATCTAGTCACATGGCAGCTAGGGAGCATAACAAGAAAGACGGCAGAGCATTCAAAGTCTCTTGAAGCCTAGGTTCAGAACTAGCTCAACATTGTTCCTACACTCTGTTAGCTCAAACCAACTTCAAGACCAGCCCAGATTTATGTGTTATGTGAATAACACACTCAAATTTAATGGGAGAAGCTGCAAAATAACATTGCAAGGGGCATGCATATAACAGGGGAATAGTGCAATCTTTTAAAAATCTATAATAACATCCAAACAAATAACAACAAGCAGGGCACCTGAATGGCTCAGCAGTTGAGCATCTGTCTCTGGCTCAAGGCATGGTCCTGGGGTGAGATGGAGTCCCACATTAGGCTTGCAGGGAGCCTGTTTCTCCCTCTACCTGTGCCTCTGCCTCTCTCTTTCTGTGTCTCTCATGAATAAATAAATAAAATATTTTAAAAAATCAACAAGCACATTCTTTGTCTCTGCTTCTCTCTATATATGCTTATTTAATACAGTTATGTATATATGAATATAATCATATATATTTACATTTATGTAATATAATATATTTATATATATATAATTTAAATTTCCAATTTTAATGCCATTGAAGTTGACTATTTTAGGTTTATACTTATATTACACATTATTATAAATTACAACATTCTTAACTATTCTATGTTTTTTTTAAATAAACATTTAATACATTTTTAAAAAGTTTTAGATTTGTGAAGATAATACAGGGAGTTTTCATATACTTCTCAGCCATTTTCCCCTATTGTTATCATGTAACTTTACAATCGTACACTTGATACAATTAAAGAGCCAAAATTAATACTTTATAATTAACTGTTGTCTATATATACTTCGGATTTACTTAGTTTAGGTTTTTTTTTTTTTTTGCAGGTAGATAAGGCTTATTTTATTGAACGATCTATGTAGTTGCTGAAGCTACTATATTCAGACAAGAGAAGAGGACCTTTATTTCTTAGTCTCTTCCTCCTTGGACAGTATTGATTTCCTCCTTCTTGACCAGGAGCCACCATTCCTTGGTCTTAGACCTGCAGGCCTTATGCTGCTTAGCCAGGAGCTTCTTCCAGGTCTTGTTCCCTCTATTCCCAGTTTACTGAAAGTTTTCATCATGAATGAGTGTTGGATTCTATCAGATGATTTTTCTACATCAATTAATATGATCAAATGATTTTTCTTCTTTAACCTCTTGATGTAGTGGATACTGATTGATTTTCAAATGTTAAACCAGCTTTAAATCCCTGGAATAAGTCCCACTTGGTTATGGGAAATAATTATTTTCAGACACTGTTGAATTCAGTTTTTTTATGTTGAGAATTTTTACAAAATATTCATGACCTATATTGGTCTGCACATTTTATTTATTATAATATCTTTGCCTAGCTTTGGTTTTAGGGTAATATGGACATTAAAGAATGATTTGGAAAGGATTCCCTCTGCTTCTATTTTTTGGAAGAGACTATGGAACATTGCTATCATTTCGTCTTTAAATATTTGGTAGACTTATTCAGTGAAACCATCTGTACCCAGTGCTTTATTTCTTTGGAAGATCATCAATTAATGATTCAATTTCTTTATTAGGTAAAGGACTATATAGGCTATCAATTGCTTCTTGTGTGAGTTTTGGTAGTTTGTGTCTTTCAAGGATTTGGTTTATTTCATCTAAGTTTTCAAGTTTCTGGCTATAAATTTATTCATAGTGTTCCATTATTTTGCTATAATAATATACTATACATTTCATGTTTAAGAGATCTCTAGTAATGACCAGTCTTTCATTACACATACAAGTAATTTGTATCTTTCTTTTTTTTCTCAGCCTGGACAGAGGCTTAAAAATTGTACTAATCTTTTCCAAGAACCAGCTTTTGTTTTCAATTATTTACTGTTTACAATTTCATTGATTTCTGCTCTAATTTTTATTATTTTCCTCTTGGTTACTTTATATATAAATTGCTCTTTTCTCATTTCCTTTCTTTCTTTTTTTTTTTTTTGATTGTACTTAGGCTACTGAGTTTAGAGCTTTCTTTTATCCCCAAATATATGCACTTAATTCTATAAATTTCCTTCTAAGCTCTGCTTTTGCATCCAATAAATTTTGAAAAGTTGTATTTTCATTTTTATTTAGTTCATAATATTTTCTTAAATTTCTCTTGAGATTTCCTCTTTGACTTATGGATTATATGTGTGTGTGTGTGTGTGTGTATTTTTAAATTCTGAATAGTTGGGTATTATCCAGCTAAGTTTCTGTTACTGATGTCTAATTTTATTCTACTATGATCTTATTACATACTTTGTAGGATTTACTTTGCTTTAAATCTGTTGAAGTATGTTACATGTCCCAATATGTGGTTTATTGTAAATGTTCCACATGAGATTGAGAAACTGTGTATCCAAATATTATTGAATGGAGTATTCAATAAAAGTTATTTGGATAAAGTTGATTGATAGTGCTGTTCAGATCTATATCTTTACTGAATTTCTATCAATTTTATGTATCAATTAATTATGGAAGGGGTTGAAATCTCTAATTATAATACTGTATTAATCTGTTTCTCCTTTTAGTTCTTTTGGTTTTTGTCTCATGTATTTTGATACTATATTGTTTAGGTACTTACACATTTAGAATTGCTGTGTCTTCTTGGGGAATTCTGCCTTCTTAACATAGTATTTCCATTATCTGTATGTTACACCTTTTATAATTACCCCACTGTTCTTGTATATTCTGTAGGGCAGCCCAGGTGGCTCAGCAGTTTAGCGCCACCTTCAGCCCAGGGCGTGATCCTGGAGACCCAGGATCAAGTCCCACATCAAGCTCCTTGCATGGAGCCTGCTTCTCCCTCTGCCTCTCTCTCTCTCTCTCTCTCTCTCTCTCTCTCTGTGTGTGTGTGTTTCTCATGAATAAATAATTAAAGTATTTTAAAAAAACAAAGAAACATTTTGTGTATTCCTTTTTTATCTGTGTTAACCATCCTTCCTCTGAAGTCTGCTTTGTTTAAAATTATTATAGCTATTCCAGTTTTCTTTGATTAGTTTTAAAAGGTATATTTTCATTCACTTCTTTACTTTTAACCTACATGTATCTTTATTTTTAGACTTCTTTTAGACAATATGTAATTGAATGGTGTTTTTTGTAGTCCCATAATCTGTCTTTTTATTGTTGTATTTAGGCCATTAACTCTTAAAATTATTATTAATATAGTTGAATTAATATATACCATACTTGTATCTGTTTTCTAGCCACTGCATTTATTTTTTCATTCTTTTTTTACCCCCTTTTAAAATTTGCTGCCTTCTCTGGTTTAATTGAATATTTTTATGGTTTGATTTTAATGTTTTTCATGGTTTTCCTCTCTTAGCATATCAATTATACTTCTCGTTAAAATTAACTTAGTGGTTTCCATAAAATTTAAAATATACTTCTAAAACCAATATCAATCTCCTTTCAAATAACACTATACCACTCCATGGATATTGCAGTTACCTTACAAAACAGTGTGTTTCCAATTCCTTCTTTTTATCTCTTATTACATTGTTGTCATTCATTTCAGGAGTCCATACTCTATAATCATTCAATATATTATTATTATTATTATTATTATTATTATTATTACATTAAAAAGTTATTTTTGGGATGCCTGGGAGGCTCAGCGGTTGAGCATCTGCCTGCAGCTTAGGACATGATCATGGGGTCCTGGGATTGAGTCCCACATCAGGCTCCCTATGGAGCCTGCTTCTCTCTCTGGCTATGTCTCTGCCTCTCTGTGTATCTCTAATGAATAAATAAAATCTTTAAAAATACGTGAAATTAAAAAGTTATCTTTAAGAAAAGATACTTATGTTAATTTATTCATATCCCAATGTTTTTCCTTTCTTTATGTGATTTCCAGTTTCTGATATATATCATTTTCCTTTTTCTTAAGGAACTTTAACATTTCTTTAAGGAAAGTTCTGCTGGCGATGAATTCCTTCAGTTCTTGTTTTTCTGACAGAAATCTATTTCTCCTTTATTTTCAAAGGATAATTTCACTGAATATAGAATTATAGGATGGAGATCTTGTTTTGTTTTTTTTTGTTTAAACACTTCAAATATTTCACCCCACTCTTTCCTTGCTTGCCTGCTTTCTGATGAGAAATCTCTCTTAATTCTTTTTGTTGTTGTTGTTCCTCTGTAAGCAAGGTGCTCCTCTCATCCTGTTTTTTTTTCCAGAAACTTTCTCTTTCTCTTTGGTTTCCTGCAATTTAAATATGGTATGTTAGGGTGTAGAATTTTTAATTGATGCCTTTGAGAAGGTAAGCTTCCTGGGTTTAAGATTAAATTTCAAATATTTCTTCTGTTCCCTTATCTTTCTTCTCCTAGTATTTCCATTATCTGTATGTTACACCTTTTATAATTAGCCCAATGTTCTTGTATATTCTGTTTTGGTTTTGGGGTTTTTTTTTTTTTTGGCCTTTCCGTTTTGGAAGTTTCTCTTTACATATTTTCAAGCTTGCTAATTTTTTCTTCTGTCATGTCTACTCTATTGCTAGTCCATCAAAAGCATTCTTCATTTCTGTTACAATATTTTTTCTGTTACAATATTTTTTAATGTCTAACATTACTTTGTGATTCTTTCTTAAAATTTCTATCTCTGGGTTTGCATTGGCTGTCTGTTCTGCATGTTGTCTGCATTTTACATTTGAGCCCCTAATACATTAACTATAGTTATTTCAAATTCTCTTTCTAATAGTTCTAACATCTATATTATAACTGAGTCTGGTTTTAATAATTGCTGCTTTTGCTTAAGACTGTGTTCTCACTTTTTGTCATGTCTTGTAATTTGTTGTTAAAAATCAGACATCTTGTATCAGAAATAAGAACTGAGGTAAATAGGTCTTTAGAATGAGATTTTATGTTAATCTCTATAGAAAATGTGCTGTGTTTTGTGGGGGAACCTGGGTGGCTCAGTTGGTTAAGCATCTGACTCGATTTTAGATTAAATCATGATCTTAGGGTCATGAGATGGAGCCCTATGTGAGGCTCTGTGCTTCGCAGGGAGTCTGCTTGAGGTTCTCTCTCTCCCTCTGCCCCTCCCCCTGCTTGTGTGTACTCTATCTCTAAAAGAAAAAGAAGAAAGAAAAAGAAGAAAGAAAGAAAGAAAGAAAGAAAGAAAGAAAGAAAGAAAGAAAGAGAGAGAGAGAAAGAAAGAAAGAAAGAAAGAAAGAAAGAAAGAAAGAAAGAAAAAAGGAAGGAAGGAAGGAAGGAAGGAAGGAAGGAAGGAAGGAAGGAAGAAATATTTAAAGAAAAAGAAAAAGAAATTGTGCCATGGTTTATGTTTGCCGTAGGTGATGGTGCCACAGTCTTCAAATTTCTCCTGTGCCTCTGTTTTATCTCCCTTCTTGACTTTAATACACCCTAAGTATTCCTCCTCAAAGAGAGTACACATCTTACAGTCTTCTCTAATTCACTATTACTATACTGGAGCCCTGTTTGTATAAAAAGGTGCTATAAGGTGTGGTGAAGCATTCTATAATTTTTTGAATAAGTCTCCATCTTTTTAGTGGTTCTGTGTCTCTGGACTATGACCTTCACAAATATTTCTCCATTAATAGGTATTTTCCTACCCACCCCATCCCTACCCTCTGCTTAGATGAAACAGGAAAGCTAGAAATGACTAGAGTGGGATATCCTTCTGTGAGAATGATAGGGCTCTGGTAAAGTCTTTTTCCTCTAAGGTAGGCCTTTTCATGGAAAACATTCTGGATGTATTTTACTATGATTATTCTTTCCCTCCTTCCACCAGAACCATAAGTCCATGATTCTTGGATCTTCACTATTAAAACTTGGTGCAATTTCCAGATATAAAATCCATGAAATTGTAGAGTTCCTTCTAAGACTGTGATCCCCAGGAGTTTCTCACTCTCAGTGTAGTTCACATTCCACTTCCAGCAATTCATCAAATTGTTGTAAATGCTTTTTACCAGTTATGGCTCCTGCAGCTTATGCTCCTTGTAAGCATATCTCAACTGACTGTGACTCTCTGAATATACCTGTCTCTTTACGTTTCAACGCAATGGTTTTCCAACTTCAGGTTTCTGATGGGTTCAAAAAAAGTAATTAGTTGTCAGGTTTTTTTTTTCTTGTCTTTCAACAACTTCCATGCTCTTTACATGTCAGGATTTATGCTAGAAATCTCTCAATATAGTTTTATTATCATTGTCTCAGTTGTTTTGAATATTAAATAATTTAATACATATAAAGCAAAAAAAATACATATAAAGCACTAATATTAGTGCCTGACTCATTCTAAATGTTTAGTAAGGGTTAGTTCATGTTATTACTACTAGTGTGATTAAATTCTAGTTTGTTATTTGGAGTACAAAGTTGATTAACATATAAACCAATTCACATAGTCTGGTAAGGATTATTTGCCATGATTAGATAGGGTATTAATTTCTGTCATTATGTAGATGAAGAAAATTAACCCCAGAAAATTTAAATGACTTGACAAGGTAACCTAGTCAGGTAATACTCTAGTAAATAAATGGTTGTCACATATACCATGTATAGATTTCCAAGTTATAAAAAGTATAACAAACATTTAGGTAAAAATATTTTAGATAATATAATTTTCCTTTGAAAATTCATAAGATACTTTAAGTACCACAATACATGTTTAAACTTATTGTTTAGACTATATTACTGTGAAAATGTTATCTTTGAGAATTTATTGTACTGTATTGATAATGGATCCAGGACATTAAATGACAGGGTTTAAGGAAATGGAAATGAGGTTAGAGTATCCAAAAACATTTTTACATAACTCCTAGCCTATGGAATAACACATTAAATTGATTTACAAATGGTGTTAAGCTCTGGAATGAATAAAAAATATAAAGTTTATGAAGAAGTTTATTCAGCACATTCTGTGTGCCAGCTTTGTATTGAGTAAGCCCTGAGCATAATTCCTTGTTCCAGTCAATCATGCAACTGCAAGTGCAATTTACAATGAATTCCTGAGGATTATATGATAGGCTGAATTCTTATTACCTACCTACCTCTCAAAAGCTCCTCATTACCTACAGGAAAAATATAGACTTACCAACATGACCCTTCATGAACAGGTCACTATTAACCTATCCAGCCTCATCCAAATACTCATCCTATCTTCTCTGAGAGCTTCCCCATTCATACATAAGACTGATTCAAAGAAATTTGTATAGTGACATCCCATCTTGAAGATCCAATCACTGGCTTATACTATGATAATCAGAATATCTGTCCTGGTAATTTTCTTTCTTTTTTTTAGAGATTTATTTATTTGTTTATTTGAGAGATAGAGAAAAAAAGAGGAAGAAAGAGAAGAGAGAGAATTTCAAGCAGACTCCGTGATGAGAGCAGAGCCCAGCAAAGGGCTTGATCCCACAACCATGAGATCATGACCTGAGCCAAAATCAAGAGTCAGACACTTAGCCGACTAAGCCCCCAGGTACCCTTGTCTGGTAATTTTCAATTTGGAGTCAGATATTATAATTAAGGAGTGAATAATTGATAATCATAGCTATCATAATAGTAGCTTAATTTTTTGAATGTTTCATATTTGTAAACTACTATACTACATTTTGTTTTAATTTTCCCATTGAGTGTGATCCTGGAAACCCAGGATTGAGTCCTATGTAGGGTTCCCTGCATGGAGCCTGCTTTCTCCCTGTGCCTGTGTCTGTGCCTCTCTCTCTCTCTCTCTCTCTCTCTCTCTCTGTGTGTGTGTGTGTCTCATGAATAAATAAATAAATACAATCTTTATTTTTTTATTTTTTATAAATTTATTTTTCTATTGGTGTTCAATTTGCCAACATATAGAATAACACCCAGTGCTCATCCCATCAACTGCCCCCCTCAGTGCCCGTCACCCAGTCACCCTCACCCCCTGCCCACCTCCCCTTCCACCACCCCTAGTTTGTTTCCCAGAGTTAGGAGTCTCCCTCCCTGATATTTCCCACTCATTTTTTCTCTTTTCCCCTTTATTCCCTTTCACTATTTTTTATATTCCCCAAATGAATGAGACCATATAATGTTTGTCCTTCTCCAATTGACTTATTTCACTCAGCATAATACCCCCCGGTCCAACCACGTCAAAGCAAATGGTGGGTATTTGTCGTTTCTAATGGCTGAATAATATTCCATCATATACATAAACCACATCTTCTTTATCCCCCATCCTAATTTTATTTTATTTTTATTTTTTAATAATTTTATTTTTTATTGCTGTTCCATTTGTCAACATACAGAATAACACCCAGTGCTCATCCCATCAAATTCCCACCTCAGTGCCCACCACCCAGTCACCCCCACCCCCGCCCACCTCCCCTTCCACCACCCCAAGTTCGTTTCCCAGAGTTAGGAGTCTTTCATGCTCTGTCTCCCTTTCTGATATTTCCCACTTAAAATAAATACAATCTTTAAAAAATAATAATTTCCCCATTGAAACCTCTAAACAAGTCTATGATATAGGTACCAATTATTTTTGTCTTACAGATGAGGGAACTGAGTCCAGTGAGATTAAATAACTGTTCATGTTCACTATGCTGTTTTCTCATCAAAGGTTATCTGCCTTTGAACAGGGGTCACATATTAAAGCAGAGGAATGCATTTCTAATAATGGAACTTTAGGTGTAGATGGAATTGAAGATGTTAAGAGTGATATATTGCTGCCTTTCAACTCATACCTAAATGTTGATTTCCAAGTCCACATATTATTAAAATCAGGTTTTTTTAATTCAACAATGTAGGGATACCCTGATACATTGCTTGATTTTTGCTTTATACTATCTTACCCCAAATAAACCCAAATGTAACTATCCTGATATCTAATATGCAGTATCAGACACAGCCAATTAAATGACATTTACCCTGCTAACTTACTTCTCTCTAATAAGATTATCTAAAGCAATGATTTTATTAATATTGTGTATGTTAGATTTATTTGAATTATATTCATAATTATTTTTTATTTTATGTTATGATATTTTGTTTTCAGTATTAGAATACAATTCATAATATTACTGAGATGAGTAATAAGCGTTTAACTTAGGATAAATTTGAAAACCTGTAGCTTAGTAAAAAATTATGTCTTACATTATAGAATGCCTATATAGATCTTCCTTGACTTCTGAGGGGTTACATCCCAATAAAACTATCATAAATTGAAGAAACTATAAGTAAAAATGCATTTAATATACCTGACCTACTGAACACCATAGCTTAGCCTAGTTTATCTTAAACAAGTATATGGGTGTAGAATGATTTTAAGTGTATCAGTTGTATACCCTTGTGATCATGTGGCTGACTGGGAGTTGCAGCTTGCTGCTGCTGTCCAGCATCACAAGAGAGTATTAGACCACATACTGCTAGCCCAGGAAAAGATCAAAATTTGAAGTACAGTTTCTACTGAATGCATATCACTTTTGCACCTTTGTAAAGTCTAAAAACTGTAAGTCAAACCATCCTTAGATCTGGGACTGTTTGTATTTGTATTACAGTCCTGTCAAATAAACAAACCACACTAAAGATTTCAACAATTGAAATTTAATATAGGGAATTGATCACATGGGTATTGTAGGACTAAAGAGGCAAAAAAGTAACAATGATGTAATACAGATATAATAACTACAGGAAACAGCTACCATTGCTAAGAAACAAAGAATATGAAAAATCTAGGTTGAATCTAGAAGCTTGGAGGAAGGGCTCTCAGAACTGGTTTTGGAACTCTGATGAGTAGCTACTGCTTACTAGAGCTGATGTCTATGAGAAGAAATAATAAGAAGAGCTGGGAGTGCCAAAAGGTAGTTGGATATTGGAAAGAATAATTGCTGTCATGGTGGAGAACTATTATCAGGGTGTGAAGCAGTAAGGAAAACAAGAATGCCCAACTCCTGATTGCTCTTCTCATGTTTTCCAGCCTCTCTTTGGTTGTCTGTTGTCCTTCAACCTCATGCTTTGAATCTAACAATGAATCAGCTGGCAAAGGATAAATACAGATTGCAGAGTCACAGCCCTTACATCATAAAATTGAGTGTAATAGGGTGAATGTGGGATTGAAATGCAACAAGTCAGTTGTTGGCACAATACTTATGAGCAATCATTAATTCAGACATCTTCAAACATTATAATTTTGGATAATTCTATTTTCATTTATTGAAGAACACATTTCTGATATTGTCAAAGGATCACCAAATGGCAAGGGGAAAAAGAGGGACAAAGAGATCAGATCTCAAGACTATAGTAACTAGTATTAGCCTAATGGTAGACAAAATGAACATGGAACAGAAGAGAGAGTTCAAAATAGACCCACATATGTACATACATATATACTATACAGGCACACATATTCTGTGACAAAGGTGACATTTTTGTGCAGTGGGGAAAAAGATGATCTTTTCAAAAAATGGTCTATTCTATTAGAAAGCCATAAAAAATCAAAGTATCTGTATTCCTCATACCATATTCAAATACCAAGTCCAGATGGACTGTAAATCTAAATATGAAAATTAATAAGGCATTATAATAGAAAAGATTAAAAACACCAAATTTTGATAATGATGTGGAACAACTGAAACACTGGGAAACTGCATATAATGGGAATGAAAATTGGTAAAACCAATTTGGAAACCTGTTTGACATGTCCTACCAAGATAGAAAGATATATATAGATATATATATCTTATATAGATGATGATTATGATAGATGATAGATAGATAGATAGATAGATAGATAGATAGATAGATCCCTTTTCTCAAAAACTCCACTACAAATATATATACCCAGAAGAAATGTGTGTATTTGTTTAATAAAAATCATGTACTGGAATATTTATAGCAGGACTATTCATAAAAGTCCCAAACTGAAAACCTACCCAAATGCTCATAAATAGTAAATTGCTAAAATGTCATAGTTTCACGCAAGTGAATATTATACAGCAATAAAAATGAGCAACATACAACTAAATTATAATAATCGATGGGTATCTCAAACTCATAATGTGGTTGAAGAAAAGAATCCTGACAAAAAATTTTGATTTGTATGATTTATTTTATATCAAGTACCAAAATAGGCAAAACTAACCCATTCTATTAAAAGTAAAATTAGTATGGGGTGACTGGGTAATGGGCACTGAAAGGGGCACTGACGGGATGAGCACTGGGTGTTATGCTATATGTTGGCAAATAAAACTCCAATAAAACATATATATATATATATATATATATATATATATATATAAAGTCAAATTAGTGATTACTCTTGGAAGATATGTGACTAGAAGGAGATATGATGGTTACTCTGTGGTGCTAGTAATTTTCTGTTTCTTAATCTGGGTGTTACTTACATAATTGTCCTCAGTTTCTGAAATTTAAACAAGAGGTATACTTATTGCATGTACTTTTATGTGTGTATGTATATATGTATATATACACACATTGAAAGTATATATTATAGTTTGGTAAAACAGGCAAGAATAAGAATAAAGTGACTAATTATCCCCATATATTTATGCATTTTCAACAAATAGATGTTATAACACATTACAAAATCTCACATACAAAATACTTTTATTCAGAGTATATATTGACGAATACATTTCCTGACCATAAGAGTCTGCAGCTATTTTTTTGATAGTGAATGCTTTGCTAATCATTGTCATTTTCATTGTGGAAATTATAGCTATATAATAACAATGATTGAAGTACTTGCTCAAGCATAGGTCTTTGTCTTTTTCATCCACTAATTTCTACATCTAATGAATGCTACATTGCCATTAACTGCTGCAGACATTCTGTGTAGTATACTATCATAGCTCTGGAAGTCAACCCTTTAAGCAAGTATAATTTTTGTCAAATAGAAGAGAATTGACCAGGATAGTTACACAATAATAAACGTATTATACAAAGAAATATGCATGAGCTTATTTTCTAATGTTTCAAATACTAGGAAGCTAGACTTATAAATGCTGTTTACTTACTACCAAAGACACATGACTATATTTACTTCACTTAATTTTGCACAGTCTTCTTTATGATAGAATTGCATGCACCACTTTCAATTGATATGAACTTAAACAGAAAGCATAGGTATATAAAATATTTGGATACTTATATTTTCAGATATTTATTTAAAAATTTGAAATTATATTTAAACACAAATGTTAATAATATTGTAGTAATATTGCTCAGGATGAGAACATAATACCTGTCCCATGTGTAACCATTGTTATTGTTAATTCAAAATGTTGACCATATATGCCACGGATATAGACATTTTTGAATTCAAAAATAAGATTTTTATTTCCATCAATATAGGATGGATATGAAGAGAAACCACTGCTAGCGTAGAATACTTTAGACTTTCATATCTATGTATGTATGTGTTTGTGTATACACTCTTTCCCTTATGAAAAAGCATGGCTGAGTTTATATTAAAGTTCAGAAGACAAGACATAGTACAATAGTTCCAATGCATAGAGACAAACTCTGGAGCAGGTGTTTGCCCTGAGGGTGTGTGCAGATTGGCATTTTCCTAGAGACTGAGATTTAATAGAATAGGTTTAAGAGGAGATAGGTGGGAGATCAGATGAAAATCCCTGCATAATGCCTAGAACCACAAATTGTGACACTATCAGTGGATGAATTTAAAAAAAAAATAGCCCCACAGAGGAAAACAGTAGGTGCCAGAGCCAGTTCAATCTTTGTTCTTTTAACTAATGAAGTTGGCAGTTTCCCTAAATGTTTGGAATAAAAACACAAAATGGTATGCAATTGGTAAGGCATAATGCAGAAAACCATGACTCTCACATTACATAGACTATGATGTAAGCTTTTTTAAAAATTAGGATGTTTGCCTGACAAAATAATAGTGACATACAGTGACTAATGAAAGCAATGTGAAGTAACGGCCTGCTTAACTCCTACACATGGTAAAAAAATTTATTTTAGATTAGTGAACACACAGCAAGTTAAACAAGATCCTATAACCAATATAATACTGTTTTTCATGGGACATACTCACTAAGAGACATCTTAAAGTTATTTGCCATAGATTTTCTTGTCAGGGACCACAATTGCCACTATGTGACTGACATTTCTCAAATTCTGACTGAAACTAAATCTATATGAGGCAACATATATTAAATAACTAAAATTCCAAAATACTACATGATTTTAAGCATATATTTTTTGTAAATAATATTTTATCAAAAGAAAGACACAGATTTTACGAATATATTTACATCTCATATTTATTGCAGCTTGAGTTAGACAAAAATAATATATGTAAATGATTCTTAAAAAGTATTGAGGTAGCTGAGTTGATCCACTGTCTTAATGGATTCTTTCCATCAATGGAGAGAACTGTTGCGGTTATTCCAAAAGGTAATAACATAATTTTTTATTTCTGTAATGAATTTTTTAACATGCAAATGTGTAAAATAAAAGAGATATTGAGATTCTGGAGAGGGCAATATGAGTGTGGAGTAAATTTTTTTTCAGAATAATGCTCCTAGACACAAAGTAGGGCACAATTCTTCACCAAATAACACCAATTGTCATTATCCATACATTAGGGAGATATTATCATTTTAGTTAACAAAGTAAAATGCCAACAGAGACAATGAAAATAGAACTTATTCAGAAAGATTTTGGAGACCCCTGGAGAGAAAGTTTCAAAAATGAAATGTAGCTAGTCCAGTTTAAAAACAAATTATGCGAGCCTATCCAGTAACTTTTCATTTAAAAGTAGGTAGTAAAAACCTTTGAAGAAAAACTGCACAGGGATCCCTGGGTGGCGCAGCGATTTGGCACCTGCCTTTGGTCCAGGGCGCAATCCTGGAGACCCGGGATCGAGTCCCACGTTGGGCTCCCGGTGCATGGGGCTTGCTTCTCCCTCTGCCTGTGTCTCTGCCTCTCTCTCTCTCTGTGACTATCATAAATAAAAAAAAGTAAAAATAAAAAATAAATAAATGAATAAAGAAAAACTGCACAAACTACCAGTTCTGTCTCATCAAAAGCATTTAGATATAGGATGGTCTACATAATTTATTAGTCTAGGAGGAAACATGTGACTTTAAGAATTTGGGATCCAATCATAAATTTAATATTTTAACTTAATTATGGAATAAAAAGCCAAGGATCCTTTGAAATTATATCCATAATGTAAGTCATTACTTTATGACATGCAATTTTCCCTTCACTGAAGTTTAAACATAAATAAATGTGTTGGTTAAAATAGTATATACTTAAGATTTTTGCCAGAGACTGAAAATATCTCCATATCTGTATTGGGGATTTTAAACTCTAGACGACATTTATCTCCTTTAAACTTAACCTGAGTGTACTACTTTGAGGGAGAAACTGTTTCTATCATGCTTAGATGTGATTACAAAGTCAGTATCAATAATTTCTGAGAAATCTTAGAAAATGGAGACAGAAGTCAGACAGCCCAAATCCACTAATTTCCTAAAATGGAAGAAAATCTTGACATTTAGACTTGTTTGAAACATAAAAATTAATTAAATTAATAAATAAAATAATAGATAAATAAATAAATGGCTTAAATATGTTTAATAAGCAATAAATTATAAAAGAATGTGATGATCACCAGGAATCAGGATTCATGGATTCAAGGATTCATGGCAAACTTTGAGGTAATTTTTCAAAAGCCCCTAAGGACAGGGTGCTAGTTACCAGAGGAACCAACTATATAATTAGACCATTGAAATTTTTATCCCTACCCCATGACCTCCAGAGAGGGGGGAGGGGCTAATGTTTCAATTAATCACCAGTAGCCAATGATTTAATCAATTGTGTCTACATTATGAAGCTTCTATAAAAACTCTAACAAAAGAGGTTCAGAGTGATTCTGAGTTGGTGACCACATCTAGATTCTGGGAGGGTGGTATATACAGAGAGGACATGGGCTCAATCTGAGCCCCTCGTCTGTGTCATGGTGACTCAGTGAATAAATACAGCTTCAAGGTGCTCCATCCTCACCCAGGGCCCCAGTATCTGTGTCCATTTGCCTTTAAAACTTTATTCAGAACTGGCCGGCATAGAGCCCTTAGTGGATGGAGAAGCCACGGGGTCATGGGACATATAGTTGACCTTGAAGCTATCCAGAGTGAAGAGATTTGCCTTCACTCCAAGGTCAGGCAAGTGCCAATTTCAACCATTTTCCTTAAAAATAACATTTTTCTATTAAATTATGTGATTATAGTTTACCAACATTCTATTATGACAATTTTCAAACTTAAAAAAAGTTGAATACTGCGATATAGCTACCAAAATGGCTAAAATTTAAAAGACCAATAAAAACAAACATGGGAATAGATGTGAAGCAACTGGAAATCTTGTATACTGCTCCTTGGAGTGTAAGCTGGTACAACAACTTTGGAAAACTGGCATTATTTATAAAAGTTGAATCTATGTAGACCTTGTGATTACCAATTCATTCCTGACTATAACTCAACAGAATTTCATGCACATGTTCCCTAATAGACATATGCAAGACTGTTCCTAGCAATACTATCTATAGACACTAAAGAATGAGAACAATATGAATGTCCTTTAGTAGAATGACATATTCTTAAGACAAATATTATCTAGAAGCAAAAATTAATAACCTTCAGCTACATACAAAATATGGGCAAATCTTGCAAATATAATATTGAGCCAGAGAAACCAGATGTGAAAAAATACATACTTTGTGCTTTACTATCTATAAAACTGAAGTAGAAAAAACTAAATTATAGACACATATAGTGTCAGAAAGTTAACTCTAGGAAGAAACAAGAAGGTGGTTATTGAAAGGGGCCTGATAGTAGCCTCTGGGTGCGGGCAATGTTCTAATTGATGGCCTGGGTCATAGGAACATGAAATGTAATGATTCATTGATCTGTTCATGTAAAAAAGTAATATGCCAATAAAAAGAAAGAAAAAAAAAGTTGAAAGAATCTTATAGTGCATTACCATACACTCATCACCTAGATGCTACAATAAACATTTTACTATTTTTGCTTTTTCAGTTATCCATCCATTTATTTAGCCATCCATCAGGACTTACTATTATTATTGATAATGATGAAAACGATATTTTTGACATGCACATCATGAAGCCAATGTTTGTCAAACAACTCAGCCTGACCTCCCCCACCACAGCTCTTTGCCAAGCCAGGGCCATCCACAAACCTACCTCTACTCTGTCACTTTGTTTCCTAGATCCCCTTCTTTGTCCCATTTTGGGTAGATGAGCAGAAGAGTGGAGGTTTTCTGAAGTTGGCAAAAACCAAGGAAACACATTCCTCTTTAGGTTCAGAACATTTGGTCACACACATTTTCTGAATGGCACTATCAGTGTACATACAGCTTCCTCCAGTGAAACCAGCCCTCATACTGCAAAGCTCATGCCCTGTGTGCTTATTCATGGAAACCCAGACACAAAACACATCCAAATCCATCCTAGAAACAGAAAAGATTACTGTAACTATGAAATGAAATTTCTCTTCTTGGTTTTTAAAGGATAGGGAGAGGCCGAAAAGTATTGAGGCTGGCCAACCATCCTCTAAAGAAACTTTGATTCTCCTCCACGGAGCTGCATGGAAGCAACTATGCAAACCTGCTCTGGCAGTTTGGTTCCTACACAGTGCTCCTGTCCATGGGAAACTTGAGGAGAGGAGGGATCCTGTGTGCATGTGCAGAATGGGAGGGTGGGGGATGACTGAGCTTCTTAACCTTTTTGGAGCCCGTGGCTATCTGGTGAAGAATTTGAGTAATCTTTTTATATGTATAAAATAAATTCATAGGATTGCAAAGGAAACTGATCAAGGTAAAAACAGTTACAGCTACAATTAAAATTTGTGATAGAGCAAATGATGACTTCTTGACTGATTAAATAACAAGATCTGGCTGTCGGTCTGATAAGTACCATGACTTTGGAGTAGTGACAAAGTTCATGATATCTACAATGTAAAGATATCTACAATGATAAGAATGAGATATGAAATCATGTATGATTTCTATTGTTATAGGTACTGCTAATACTACTACAGCACTGCCTATAGGCATAACTGAGGGAAATGGTACATTTTGGTTATAAGTTAGTGACAATACAGATCTTGTGGTCTTTTTTTCACAACCAGGCTTCCAAATTCCCTGAATTCTATTTGTGGATGTGAGGATGAGAACTTCTGGAAGTTAGGAGCTTTCTTTTTGTCCCTTTTATTTTATTCCTGATAATAAAATGCTCCCCGTACCTAAGCATATACCCAAATGAATTATTATTTTTTTACCCAAATGAAGTATAAGTTGAAAGCAGGGACTCAAACATATCCTGTACACCAATGTGAATAGCAGCATTAGTCACATTAGCTAAAAAGTGCAAATAAACCAAATGTTCATCAACAGATAAATGGATGAACAAAAGATAATATGTATACATAGACAAATGGACAGACAGATATGCACACTTTATTGGTAATGTTAAATATATAGGCAAATACAAATACATACACATACACCCACACTGGAATATTAGCCTTAGAAAGGAAGGACATTCTGACACATGCTACAGTATGGATAAACCTTGAGGATATTAAACTAAATGAAATAAGTCAATCATAAAAATACAAATACTGTATGATTCCATTTAGATGAAATAGAGTAACAAAATTCATAGAGACAGAAAGTAGAATTACCAGGTTTAATTACCAGGTGGTTACCAAGGACTAGGGGTAGGGGAAATGTGAAGTTATTATTTAATGAGGACAAAGTTTTAGTTTGGGAAAATTAAAAAGTTCTGGAAAGGGATAGTGGTAATTGTTACACAACAGTGTAAATGTGCTGAATGCTGATGAACTGTACACTTAAAAATGGTTAAAATGGTAAACTTTATGTGTCTTCCCCACAATAATTTTTTTATTTGTTTTAAAAGACATGAAAGTTCTGTGTTCTTTCCATATACCTTGCCCTATGTATCTCTCCCTTTTGGCTGTTCCTGAGTTGTGTGCTTTATAATAAACTGGTAAATGTAAATAAGTGTTGCTTGAGTTCTGTGAATCATTCAACAAGTTATCAAATCTGAGGAGGGGGTTGTGAGAACCCCTGATTTATAACCAGTCAGTCAGAAGGCTGGATGGATCAGCCATGCAATTGACACCTGGAGGTTGGGGGAAGTAGTTTTGTGTAACTGAGCTCTTAATCTGTGGAGTCTGTGCCTAATCCAAGAAGTTAGTATCAGGTTAAATTGTAGGATGCCTGGTTGGTGTGTGCTGAGAATTGGAAAATTTCTTGGAGTGGGATAACCTACACATTTAGTGTCAGAAGCTTATAGAAAAAGAGTGTTTTCCTTGTAGCTAATATCCAGAATATTTAAATAACTGCTACAGATCACTAATAAATGTCAGATAACTCAATAGCAAAATGAGCCACACCATGTATGTACCCATGTCCTGGGCCCTGGTACCACCTTCATGTATGCACCACACCCTTCAGGAAATAAAGAGGGAAAGAGAATGTCAGCAGCCTTCACCACTGAGGACCCCAGAAGTCTTCACTACTGCCACAAACACCCACAGCCCTCACTGCTGAAGATCTTTACAATTTTTGCCAATGTTTACTGCAGTGATGGAGCTGCCTAGAATCCATGCCACTGTGCCCCCTGAAGTGGGAGTTACTGCAGCACCTATGCCAGAAGCAGGAGATGCTGCTGCATGCCAACCCTCACCCAAAGCCAGAGCTGCCACATCTAGGCTGGAATCAGTGCTACTGCAGACCCCTGGAACCAGTGTTGTCACACATGCTCAGACCCAACACCTGACCTGCTGCCACTGCATTCCCCACTCAGCCAGAGCACTTGTACTAGGTGAATGTCTTTACTCACTAAAGCCAGTTCATAAAGTCTAGAAAAAGTGACTGCTCCTTCAAATGTGTAGACATCAATGTAAAGCAACAGGAGCATGAAAAATCAGTGAAAGATGACACCATGAAAGGAATACAAAAATCAACCCCAAAGAAATTAAGAAATACAAATTAACTAGTAAAGAATTCAAAATAATTCTTCTTCACATTGAAATGAAAATATGCTAAAGAGAAATGTGAAAGAATATGAAAACATAAACTTTATTGGTAATGTTAAATATATAGGCAAATACAAAGAAATGTAATACTGTAGAGGTAAAGCAATACATTTACTACAAGAATAGTGCTGGGTTGGGGGAGCGGTAAGAATTTAGAGTTTTGTATGTAATTGAAGTTAAGTTGTTATCAACTTAGACTATTATAGTTTCAAGATAATTTATTCAAGCTCAAGGTTACTACAAATAAAATAAACCTATAATAGACACATAAAAGATAAAGAGAAAAAAAAACAAAGCAAATCAGTACACAAAATCATCAAATAGCAAAGAAGACAGCAAAAGGAGAAGAGAGAAATAAAACGATTACAAAACAGAAAACAACAAAATAGCAACAGTAACTTCTCACATATCAATAATTACTTAAAACATAAATGAATTAAACTCTCCAATCAAAAGGCAGAGAGTGGCTAAATGGATAAAAAACAAAATCCAGTGATAATCTGTCTACGAAAGACTCATTTTAGATTTAAGGACATGCAGAGTCAGAGTGAAAGGATGAAAAAAAGATAGTCCGTGCAAATGGTAGCCAAAATAAAGCAAGGGTGGCTATATTTATATGAGACTTTAAGTCAGAAACTCTCCCTAGAGACAAAGGTCATCACAAAATGATAAAAGGATTAATACAACAGGATGATATGATGATATAAATATATATGCATCCAACATCAGAGCACCTAAATATATAAAGCAAATAACAGATCCAAAAGGAAAAATAACAGCAATTCAGTAACAGTAGGAGACTTCAATATCCCACTTCCAGTAATGCATAGAGCACACAGATAGAAAATCAATAAATACAGAACAAATATGAACAACCCTATAGACCGAATAAACTTAACAGACATACTCAGAACTTTCCACTCAATAGCAGAAGAATACACATTCTCGAGAAGTACACACAGAACATTCTCTAGAATAGATTACATGTTAGGTCACAAAACCAGTCTTAACAAGTTTAAGACAATTGGAATAATTCCAAATATTTCCCACTACAGTGGAATGAAACTAGAAACCAGTGACAGTAAAAAATGTGAGCATTCACAAATACATCAAAACTACACAACACATCTTTGAACACCCAGTGGATCAAAAAGGAAATCAAAAGGGAATTTAAAAACTATCTTTAGACAAATGAAAACAAAAACACAACATATGTATAAAATGCCACTGAATTTTATACTCTAAATGGTTAAAATGGCTAATTTTATGTTAAGTGCATTTTACCACAATGAAAAATTGGAAGAACAAAAGGAATGAAGCACTGATGCATGGTACAACATGGATGAAACTTGAAAACATTCTGTAAAGTCAAAGACGTTAGACACAGAAAGCCACTTATAGTATAATTCCATTTATATGAAATGTCCAGCATTAGCCAAATACATACAGATATAAAGTAGATTATGAACAGCTTGCCCTGGAGGAAAATCGAAATGGGGTGTAACTGCTCATAAGTAGCATGGGGTTTCCTTGAAGGTGATGAAAATATTCGGTAATTAAATAGTGGTGACAACTGTATACATCTGTGAATATAACTAAAGTTACTAAAATGTTTACTTTAAATGAACTCTATTGGGCATGATTTTTTACTATGCTCTACAAGGAAATATAGCATAAGAGTTAAGTTCACAGGCTTTGGAATCAGAGAGACTTCAGTTTGGGCCTGGCCTCCAAAATGTAAAAGCTATGATCTTGAACAATTTATTTTCCATCTTTATTTTTCCTATGTAAAAAGCAGATTATTATAATTCATATTAGGTTGTTTTAAGATTTAGTCATACAATCCTTTTAAAGCATTTAAAGTAAAAAAAATAGTGGGTGCTACTAAATACTTTAAAAAATGAAGCCTGGAGTACTTAAGAGTTCATAGAAATGGCAACTATTGCTGTTATAATCATCTATTATTCCATACATATACATAGATGAAAGACTGGCAGGGAATACATATTGTTGGTTAAAAAATATTCTATAGATAGTAGGATTATGTGCAATTGCTCTTTTCTTCAAAGTTTTGTTTATTTTATAAATATTCAACAATTGCCATTTTAACTATAATATAATTAGAATAAAGTTTGTTTATTACTATTAAATTTTGGCAATGTTTCACCATAAAAAAGGAGCAATGCTGTTCTAAACCCCAGAAAATTCTGCCCAATGATCATCCCTGAAGCATTTGTTTAGTTTGTTGGATGTGGTTTCTAAATTGGGGGAAATAACCATGGTAATCAACATCTCAGAAATATCATCATTTGCAACTGGTCCAACAAGTGGTACAATGGCTGACTGTATGGCAAGGTCAGAAGTAACAGAGCTGCATCAGGCAGCTTTCCAGATTGTTGACAGTAGTTCTGTGATGGAATATGTGTCAGAGTAGGGAACTGTGTCAGACCAACAGATTTACTGGTCCACTGTCACTGTTGATTGGTTGAGTGACCTTTTAATTGTAACCTAAGTAGCAAGCAGTCTTTGTTTATGGAAGGTTTCTAGGACTGCAATCTTTCATATGCATCGTTATAGCAGGGTCTACTTTACAACACTGCACCACTGTTCAATTTCTGGCTTTCATTGGAAGAGATTTTAAATCTTGTATTGCAAAGATATTGATCCACAGAATTCCAGTTTGATGATAAAATCTTCAGTATTTGCTAATATACATAATTTGTTTTTATGATGGGAAGTTATACAGTATTTGTAGAACAAAGATATAAATATAGTAAGTTTTATGATTCATAGGATAGTATCATCATAGCAAAGATGGAACAATTCTTGTATAATATCTGAAAAACAGTATGAAACTGTTTTTCACCAAATATACTATGGATATTTTATCTTTCCTAATATATCTTTCCTTTTGTCTTAGAAGTTTTTAATAAATAGACTAATTTATAGAAACATTTTGTGTTATTCTGTGGTTTGAAGAATTCTTAAATTGAAATTCTTTACTTCTCACCTGGGTGAGAATGTCATATAGATTTTTACATGCTAAGTTTTGCTCTAATACTAAAGGCATATCTTTGTCTTCTGAAAAGGAAAATCTCTTTTTCTAACTTCCATTCTTCAAATTCTTGCTTTCTTTCAGCCTCTCCAAGCCCTGCCTACCAGAGTACTTCTCCTAAACAAAAAGATTGGTTTAGCAGTAGGTCTGTGGTCTAGATAATGCCAATCTAGACCTAAGAGTAGTAATTCTCTCAGGGCCCCAGGGCCAAATTAATCTAAGCATTAGTCTTGTGCCTTCTTCAGGTACTACCAAGAGGATGTAAGCCTGAAGTTGCAGTTGGTCAGCATAAGGAAGGTCCTATGGTGGAATAAAGCCAATGTAGAAATAAGCAATGCCAAAAAAAATGGAGACTCAGCCCTGATGACATCGTTATAATCCCTGATTCTAGCTGTTCATCAAGCTAATAATAGCCCATCCCTTTTCTTTTCCTTAAATCAGGGTTTAACTTATTTACTACAGAACTAATACTAACTGAATCATAGGAATATAAGCAAAGTGAAAAGGGAAAAAAGAAATATATAACTGGAAAATTGTCACAAAGTGTCATTTATATTTAAATGATATGCTAAAGGACATGTAAGTTTCATCTGGAAGCAAAGACAGGAGAAAATTTCCCGAATAAGAAATAGCATATACAAAAGCATAAAGGTATGAATGTGCATGATATAATCAGGAAATTGCAAGTCAATACCATACAACAGAATGATAAAAGGACCATAATAGCCTTAAATTAGTGACAAGATTTGATATCCCAATAGAGTCCTGGGAATCCAAACTGATATATTTTTTAAAATATCAAAAGGATTCAAATAGATAAATGTTTCAATATTCAAGTGTGTCTCCCATTTAGGGCATTAAGGGCAATACTCAGAGTTTTATTTTTTGTCCCTTAAAAGACAAACTTTATTTTGGTTAAATTCAAACTATGGAATCTAACAGAGGATGATACTGGCTTTACATAGATTTTTCTGAAAATAAAAATCTGCTCTCTGTAAGATACAAACCGATCTTAAGTTAATAAGAAAGCTAGGTAGAATGGGATTTCTCTGCAAACTCAAAAGTAATAGATCATCTAAGAAAGTCTAGATATGAACCTCTTGTTTTATTTTTCTGATTATCATGATAATAATTCTTTTTAGAAATTTGGAACATTTATGAAGATAAAAATTAAAGGATCATAGTTCTATGATGCCAAAAGAATTAGTTCTATTTCTTTCCATTATAATTTTTCATAGACATTTTTAATGGGAACCACTATTTGTGTTTTATACAACTGGGTTGTAGTATTGGGGCACCTGGATGGCCCAGTCAGTGGAGAATGCAACTCTTGGTCTCAAGGTTGGCTCAAGTTTGAGCCCCACAGTGAGTGTAGAGATTACTTTAAAAAATGGGTTATAAAAAAAATGGGTTATAGCTTTGTATCCTGCTTTCTACACCTCAGATGAATTTGTAAACTTTCATCACACTATTACTTTTTATTATTCATGTTTTAAAATGTTATAAAATAACCTACTTGATGAATGTGATGTAATATCCAGTTACTGTTGGAAATTCAGAAAATTTACAATTGTTCACTGTTAGATATAAATATTTAATGAGTCTTTTGGATCAATAAAGCTGATGGCATCTGTACCTCATCAAAATAGATTCCCTCCCCTCCTCAAAAACAGGGAGGAGAACTTGGTCAAAAAGAATGATTCTTTTAAAATATTTTATGCAAACTATCAAAATGTTCTTCCAAAATATTACCAATTTATACTTTCATTAGCAGAAAATGATGGTGTTTGTTTCATTATGCCCCCCAAACACTACTTATTATAGTAAGAAAAACAGTTTCAAATTTTACCAATGTCAATATAATATCTTACTGCCATTTAATTAGAATTTCTTTTTTGTGGAGTTAAAACAGTTTCATTTTGTTAATCTTTCTGTATTTTTTTTAGTCTGTGAATAATTTAGGGCTTTTATTGATCTTTATACTGTAAGACATTTTTACTTAGTGTGAATATTTTTCTCAAATGGTTAATTTTAATTTCCTTAATGTGTACATGACCAGCAGAATTTTACATTTTTATCTAATCAAACATTTCCATTTGTTGTTTTCTGTTGACATCTTTGTTTTTAATCTAGAAAATTTTCTCTGGACCTGCTGAGATCTGATAGTTTGCCTTCTTTTTTCTCTGCCAGCTCTTATTTCATTTTATTTTATTATAGTTGGTTCTTCAAATACTTATGATTAATTTCGGTTTAAGGCAAAGATATGCTTTTATTTTCTTTTCATTAATTGAGAAGTTATTCCATAACCATTTGTTAAGTTGGTCTTCCTTTTCCTAGACAGTAATCTATGATTCCTCCTTTATCATATAAATTTGTAAATATATGTTAGGGTCTATTTGAAAGTTATTGCTTGTCAATAATATTTTTCATGATATCAAGAGAAGTTTATCACTGTAGACAAATAAATTAATATAAAGAAAATATGCCATTCAAAATCTACTATCTAATTTAATTTTCCTTTGGAATATATTCATGTGTATATATGTGTATGTATATGTATGCATGAATGTGTACATGTGTGTGCATGTTGAGCATGAATTTTTTATTTTTATAAAATTCACATAAAATCAGCCATGCTATATTGCACCATAAAATCCTGTTTTTAAAAATTGTATCATTTTTTTCTCATGTTGTGAAATTCAAAGTCACAAATGTAAATAGCTCCATATCATTCTATCCTAGGGCTGCATCATAATTTATTTAGGTTGTTATGTTTATAACATTAAATAAAATTTAAAAACTATTTGGGGGCCCTTGGGTGGCTCAGCTGGTTCAGCAAATGCCTTCACTTCAGGTCATGATCTCAGGGTCCTGGGATCCAAGCCCCACATTGGGATCCATGATCAGCAGGGAGTCTGCTACTCCCTGTTACTCTACCACTCCCCTCCCCCACTAATGCTCTCTTGCTCTCTCTTTCTCTCTCTCAAATAAATAAATAATCTTTTTTAAAAAACAGTTTTAAGCTTAACAGCTCAGCAAAAGGTTATTTTCACAATATTTTGTTTACTGATTTCCATAATTTTTTGATATTTAGGTAGTCAATTAAGGGATCAAGTTTTTGCCAATATGAATGAAACTGCAACAAAAAAATCTTTTTATAGTAGATTGCTAATAGCATTTTGATTATATCTTTAGCATAATTCCATAGATATACAATTACTAGATCATGTGCACACACTCTTGGCTAGCTATTCTGTTTTAATGCTCTTTTTGTTAAATTTTTGCCAGTGCCAAATAGCTTTACTTCATGCCAATTTAGAAGTTCTTTCTCTCTCTCCTTTCTCCCTCTCTACATATATATAACATACACATACACACATATATAGCCAAGTTACCTTTTAAATATTCATTTCTATACAATTCTCTTTGTTTTTCTTACTTTTTCATTCTTATAAAAGAATTTTAGAATCATTTGTCACATTATGTAATTGAAATTATCATTGGAATTGCCTTAAATTTGTAATTTAATTTGTAAAGAAATGAATATTTACAATTCACTCTTTCTATCTAGATTTGTGATATCTCCTTCGATTGATTCAAATTTTATTTTATGTCACTCAGCAAGGTTTTTTGTTTTTTTTCTTTTTATGTAGATTCAGTATGTTTCTTCTTAAAGGATTGTTGTTAAAAATTTTATAGACTTTTTTTTAAAATTTTTTTTAATTTTTTATTTATTTATGATAGTCACAGAGAGAGAGAGAGAGGCAGAGACACAGGCAGAGGGAGAAGCAGGCTCCATGCACCGGGAGCCTGATGTGGGATTCGATCCCGGGTCTCCAGGATCGCGCCCTGGGCCAAAGGCAGGCGCCAAACCGCTGCGCCACCCAGGGATCCCAAAAATTTTATAGACTTTTGTTTCTTTGTTTAAATGCTATTCTTACTGTAAGAATACTCTGTTTACTTACTCTGTTTTTGTGATTGTTTCTAGTATATTTAAATTTTAATCTAATTTTTGTATTGTGCTGGCTCCTTAGCCTCTCATTAGTGTTAATTTGTATTCTAGTTAGATAGTGATATGACCTATAAGTAATGGTAATTTAGCCTTTTTTTCAATTATTATTTTTTCGTTTCATATTTTGCAGCACTGGGTAGAAAAATCAAAAACAATTTTAAATTATGGTTTTAAATTTCAAATTTCATCTAGAATGCTTCCAGTGTTTAATATTAAACATAATGGTCAAGCTAAGAAAATATTTTTAGATTACCTACAAATATTTTTTTACATATGAGAAGGAAATATTATTTTTATCAAATGACTTTTCAGCATCTATTGAGATGATTGCATGATGTTTTCTTTTGACTTATAGATGTAAAAACTTTTATTGATGATGATAAGAGCTAATGCTTATGTAGCCACATAAATGAAATTAGACCCCTATTTTACACTATACAAAAATCAACTGAGAATATATTAAAGACTTAAACATAAGATCAAAAACTTTAAAACTCCTAGGGGAAAAGTTTGCTGACATTGGTTGGCCTTGACAATGATTTCATGGACATGACACCAAAAGCATACGCAATAAAAAAGAACAAAAACATAAACAAAAACGAAAAAACAAGTGAACTACATCAAACCAAAAAGCTTCTCCACAGCAAAAGGAACAATCAACAGAATAAAAAGGCAACCTATGGAATAGGAGAAAATATTTGCCAAACCAGATATCTGATAAGGAGTTAATATCCAAAATATATAAATAACTCTTACTAATTCAATAGCAAGAAAACAAATAACCCAATTTAAAAAATGGCCAAAAGACTGCAATAGACATTTCTTTTTGCAAGACATACAAATGGCTGACAGGTATATACAGGTATATAAAAAAGATGCTCAACATCAACCTACAATCAAGGAAAAGTAAATCAAAACTACAATGAGATATCCCCTCACACATGTCAGAATGCCTATTATAAAACACACAAACACACACACACACAAGGTAACAAGTACTGGTGAAGATATAGAGAAATAGGAACCCTTATACAGTGTTGGTGGGAATGTGAAATATATGCATATTATAAAGCAGATTAGGCAAAGGTTATCATATTTCCTTTCTTTTTTCCTTGTATATCTCCAGAGTATCTAGATTACTCTAACTTCATACAAAAATTAAAAATGTTTTCATATTTGTAAGTAATTTGAAATCATTTAAATATGAGCTTATATCCTTAAGATTTTGAAATATTTGTAGATAACTTTGGAGCCCATAATCTTTTAAGAGAGGTCATATTTGTATTACTTTATACATTTTCTTGAGGATTATTGTTCTTTTCAAATTTTCCATTTTGTTTAGTCTAAATATTGACAATTTATATTTTAAAAACTGTGGTATTCATATGGAGGTTACAATTTTTTCTCAGAATTTTTTATACTATTCATTTGAAATTATTTGCTCTTTTCCACATTTCAGAAGACTGCTAGGAAAAGTTTCAATTTTTTTAATTTATATATTTGTGTGAGAGTCTTAAAACCATGAGTTAATATTACTTTTTAAACATTTTATTTATTTATTCATTCATGAGAGAAACACAAAGAGAGACAGAGACATAGGCAGAGAGAGAGCAGGCTCCCTGAGGGGAGCCTAATGTGGGACTGGATCCCAAGACCCTGGGATCTCCTCCTGAGCCAAAGGCAGGCACTCACCCACCGAGCCACCCAGGTACCCCTAGTTAATATTATTTTTGACTAAAAATGTTTGAACTGAAAGCAGAAACACTCTCAAGTAATATATGACTAGGAAATATAGGGAATTTGAATTGTAAAATTTTTATATTTTATAAATGAGACAAGATGAGTAACATCTTTTGGAAATTGGCTTTACCTGAAAAACAAATTATGTTCTTAATTTTTTTTTATTTATTTATGATAGTCACAGAGAGAGAGAGAGAGAGAGGCAGAGACACAGGCAGAGGGAGAAGCAGGCTCCATGCGCCGGAGCCTGACGTGGGACTCGATTCCGGGTCCCCAGGATCGCGCTTTGGGCCAAAGGCAGATGCCAAACCGCTGCGCCACCCAGGGATCCCTTATGTTCTAAAATAAATTCCTTTTTTAGGGCTTGGAGGAGAATACTAGAGAGAAAAGTATTCAAGTTTAAGTGAATATGATAGAAATCACTTTTCTAAATTGTTTTTATAGATTTGGTTTTCTTGGTGTTGCTGATATCCTTTGTGTAACAACTCACAAAAAGGCAAATGGAAGTTTTATTTGGCAGAGCTAGATGAATTCACCACACTTGGCAGCATAAGAAACATTTACTTGGCTGTATTTATCTGAATGACTTTATACTTGATCATGCCCTAGACAAATAAGAAACACATAGAACTGGAAGCTGCCATTTTTAATTTTTTTAGTTAAGTAATCCTTTAATGAATTTGTTGATTGTGTGTTAATGCTTGTATCTGGGTTTAGAGATATGATTATGAAAGTATGAATCTAAATAAATATGTATGAATTTGATATTTTAATTCTTATCTAGACTAGTACATCAAAGGTTATTCTTGTGTAGGAAATTGACCTATTTCCTCAACAGTATGGTAGACTAAAAGTAGATTACTCTGAAATCCTTACTACTTTGGTCTGGAAGAATCGTTTGTGGGTTGCAAAATGCATGAATCTGAATAACACAAAAATAATAGCCCAGAGCAAGTTAAATTAAACCAAACAACACTCACATGCTGTGTAAAATATACTTGAATTGTAATTAATCATTTTTGTCTCAGATCATACTTAATTCCTTTTTTGGTGAACTGGCATGTTCACCAAAAAAGGCATCTTTACTTTTAATGATTTAAATATATTGTATTTAGTCCTTTATATTAGCCAATATAAATTAATACATATAATTACATTTGGGTATTATAGCTTTTGTGACATGTTCCTTTATAGGCAATACTGATATATATAACCATGTGATATTTTGAATGGGGTTTTGAATATAAACTGGCTTGGCAAAGCTATAATCTTTTATAATCTATTTTATTTTACACTATTGAATTTTGCATTTTCAGCCTAGTCAATTGAATTCTTTACAGGTATAATTTCATTAAACAAGAAATTGATTAAATTTAAGCATTATGGAAGGAAAATTGGAAATAAATTGAATGATATTAATTCTAATTGAAAATAGTCCACTGTTCTGAAATTGATTTATTTGGTGATGTCATTTCTGGAGATAGAAACTGTCATTGGTAAATGTGGTTATTATCATGGTATTTCATGTTATGCTGATTGGTGGTGACACCTTTTCATAAGAAATCACTGGTAATAAAATTCTTGGGCTGGCTTTCAAGTGCAGTCCCAAGAATATAATACAGGGAAGCCAAAGCATGGCATATTTAATCCATATGAATGATTGCATTTATACCCAGAGAGTAATTAGACTCATTTGGAAAGTTAAGGCAATTGTAAGCTAAATATGTAGGTATTATATACATATCTGAAAAATGAAATTCTAGGACAGAACAATGGCAGTAAATTTGACTAGAGTCAAATGCTATCTCCTCTCTAAAGTCTACCATGGCATCCTCCCTCCCAGACATTTTTCATATTTTTATTGTATTGTCTCTATGTGTTTACCTGTATTTGTCTTTTCTACTAGCTTGGTGAGCTTTTGGAGGGGAAAGATCTTGTTTTAATTATACTGGTACCACCATCATCTAGAACATAGCATTTTTTCCAGAACCTAAGCAAATGACAGATAAATGTGTTTTAATTTTTAATAGTATGATATAAACTGCATCATGGAATGAATTGAGAATTTTTTAAAAAGCAAAATAATAAAAAGTAAATTCTTAAAAAGTGAAATGAAGGAAGAGAATTTCAAATTCAATTGAAGAATTTAGCAAGTTTAGTGTTATTTAAAACTCAGGTTCCTTGAAATATCAGGTCCTTTGAGGTTTTGTACTTCATCTCAAATTTATATCAAAAAATGACAGACACATTGTGGAGCAAATCTACCTGTAATATATTTTGTCAAGTGTAGGACTCACACTCTCAGTAACTACTGTGGGGATACACTTGGAACCCTGGAGTTAGTGTGCAGATTATTTTCAACCGAAAACACGAGATTCAGCAGATGCAGAAAGAAGCTTCCTCAGAATTTTCCTTATCTTACTAAAAGCAGAAATCTATAGGAAATTAGGCTGCCATAAATTCCCTCTTTGGGTTGGGTCTACTCCCAGGAGAGAGATCAAGAATAAACCTATCATAAATCCTCTCTTGGGTGGAGTTTTATAGCCATGAAGAAGTCGGAAAGATCACTTGCATCTGCATAAACAAACAGTATCACAAACTTTCTTATTTCCCATTTGTTGTCCTAAAACTTAGTCTTTCCTAAAGAAACCTCATTTGCTCTTCCCATGGAAGCATTTTGACCCTGATCTCCCTTTTCTCTACTCTGCCACCATTACTTTAACTATTTGGCAAGCTAGCTATTTCTTTTGTTAGCTGCTATATGCATACGAATGAATTATCTTTCATCGGTTTAATTAGCAAGGGCCCAGACACCAAACTTAAGAAGGTGAAGTAAAACATCATTGGCTTGTAAGGTATTTGGGTAGTCAAATATTCACACGGTGATAGTGAGATGACACACAAAGGAAATTGAAGTGACCATTAAGATATTATACAATCTAAATCACTTACATTCCTCATTTACTAAAATATTTAAGTAAAATAACCCCATTGTGAGAGAGCCTGATTTTGGTCACAGAATTTTGTATTGGGAACATTGTTGAGGACATAGTTAACTGTAGTGTGAATATGACTGAATGAGTGTAAATTCATAACCTAATTGACACTTGTGAGGCTGCCTTTTACTAGCTTTTAAGGCCCAATGCCAAAGGACTTGAATTTTGTAAAGCTCAGGACATTTCGGTATTAAGTCAGATCACATTCATTAAGGACAATAGGTCCAAGAGTAGGAGAAATTGGCACTTTGGGAGGAATGTGAACTTAGAACCAATGATTTTTTTGTTTAGTAAATGTTTCTTCAGTTGTTCTATTGTACTGAAAAATAACCTTATGCATGGAAGTTTAATACTAAGCTGAAGTTCACTACTAAGTAGAAAGTAAGTAGAATAATTCCTGGATCTCTTGGTGGTCTTGTTAAAAGTATTATAACTGCTATCGTCATTTCTTTTTTTTTAAGATTTTATTTATTTATTCGTGACAGACAGAGAGAGAGAGAGAAAGGCAGAGACACAGGCAGAGGGAGAAGCAGGCTCCATGCAGGGAGCCTGATGTGGGACTGGATCCTGGGTCTCCAGGATCACACCCTGGGCTGAAGGTGGTGCTAAACCGCTGAGCCACCCGGGCTGCCCTACTATTGTCATTTCTAAACTGATTCTGGTAATATGTATTGGGACATTGTTAGGTTTAATTACTGTTCACAGAATTATTTAAGATGAAGAAATGCTAATTACATGAGTAAACAGTATAGTTTTTAGGTTACTATTTATTGTATTACATTTGATATATGTATCAGATGACACTAGAGGCAAGATAAAAAGTTAACTGAACTTATTATGAAATTTGATTCATTTGTGTCAGTAAACAGAGAACTTTGGCTTTCCAGCAAAATTTCATCCAAACAGCTTGCCAGAAGGATATAATTTGATACGCAACTCTAAACCACTAGAAGACAAGTTTTAAGAAGTATAGCATCAGTATGAATGTTCAAGAAGGCTGATGCTATCCTAAACAACTTCTGCCATCTTGACTCCTTTCACTTCTTCACTTGGCATTTTATGACTCACTTACAATTATTTGAATTGGATTTGGTTCTCTAATGGTTTCACAAATCTAGTTACTGTTTAAAGAAGCCTCTTTTCCCTTATCTCTATGAGAGATTGTACACCAAGAACAATTAGGTTGAGGAAAGTGTATCTAAAGGTATTCAGAATTAAAAACCAAACAACAAGGAATGCCTGGGTAGCTCAGCGGTTGAGTGTCTGCCTTCGGCTCAGGGCTTGATCCTGGAGTTCTGGGATCAAGTCCCACATTGGGCTCCTACAGGGAGCCTGCTTCTCCCTCTGCCTGTGCCTCTGCCTTTCTCTGTGTGTCTCTCATGAATAAATAAATCTTTAAAAAAATAAAAATAAAACAACCAAAAACTTTCCCTGAAGCCTTACTACCTTCTTTATGTAGTCCTTTAATCAGCCCAGGAACAATTATATACTTAATTCTATGCAACATTTCAGGGTAGTTTAATAATTTAACTAGCAATTTACACATGAAAAAAATTACAGAAATAATTAAAGATATTCAGATTAATTAAAAACATTAAGAGTTATTAAATGTGAAAGAACAGATTTTTAATTAAATCTCTCAAGGTTTTTTTTTTTTTCTTTTCAAGATCTTCTTACTGAAAAAAAGTAACAGTTTTATTTGAATCAGTTATGCTAGAAATAGCAGAAGTTGAGTATTAGATATTTTTTAAGTAAGCTGGCTATAAGCTTTTGTAGTCCCTCAAAGTTTTGTTTATTTCTGACTTATTAAAAATGTTTTAGTGAGATGAGCCTTCATTGCTAATAATAAATGTTTTACTGGCAATGAAGGAAGTCAGAGGCCCAAAGATTTAGTTAAAAAATTACCCCAGGAGAATACCTGCAGGAAAGATAGTACTAAATAAGTTAACCATAGTGTTCTTTTTTGTAGGGAAATTGAGGAAATCCTATATATGCAGCAGTGCAAGGAAAATAAGAGACTAGAGTGCTAAACTTTGGAAGTAGCTGCCAAATGCTAATAGAATAGCCATAGTTACTAAGTCAAAGTAAGTTTAGATGAAAGAGGGAAAAGTTCATTCTCCTGAACAAGATGAGGCTGATGGAAAAGGATATTTGTGGGCCTATTAAAGTAAATCTTCTTTAAGGTTACAGTCCTCATATTTCCTCAACTGTAAGTGGAGGTGATGAGAGGTACAGGTGCAGATGAGGGAGGGGAGCTGTGAACTAAATTTAAGGTGTCTACAATTTTTTTCTTTCTATCAGTAAGTTGAAATTTGGAATATGCTGCCGTTACAAAAGTAAAAACAAAAGCAAAAGCAAAATCATCTCCATTTGGAGAAGGAATCCAAAAGGATTTGGGCGATGAACATGGTCTTATGAAAAGGACTACTCTGGCATATCTACTGCTTTTATTAAAAAAAAGTTAAATGTTAAAGTTAGATAGTAACTCCTAAGCACCTCTTCTCTTGTACTATTTAACAAATTTCATTAATATGATTCAAATGTCTGAGATTTAACTGTTGCCTAATATTCCACCCTAGTAATATGCCATAATTTACTTAGCAATTTCACTATTGTTGGAGATTTAGGTTCTTTCACATATCACATATGATAAACAGTTTTGTTTACCAATCTTTGCCCACATCTTTGATAATTTCCCTAAGATTGATTTCTAAAACTTTAGTTACTAGACAGTGGCAGGGAATATTTAAAATTCTTGAAGGATGGGATCCCTGGGTGGCGCAGCGGTTTGGCGCCTGCCTTTGGCCCAGGGCGCGATCCTGGAGACCCAGGATCGAATCCCACGTCGGGCTCCCGGTGCATGGAGCCTGCTTCTCCCTCTGCCTGTGTCTCTGCTTCTCTCTCTCTCACTGTGTGCCTATCATAAATAAATAAAATTTAAAAAAAAAAAAATTAAAAAAATAAAAAAATAAAAAAAAAATAAAATTCTTGAAGGATTTGCTGACTTACATTTGCACTTTCATAGCATGAAAATGCTCATCAGTTTTAACCAAATGCTGTTATGTTATACCTTTTTATCATTGTTAATTTGATAGGCAGAGATTTATTGCTGTTTGTATTTATTTGGTGATTGAAGAGGTTATAGAAAGAATGTAATATAGAATAGGACAAAATGTAGAGCAAGTTGCATACTTTGTTTTAGCTTTAATTCATCATTGACTTATCACATATGTACTGAATTTCTATGTCACTTTTTTAGATCCGGAATCAGTATATGTAAATCATACTAAGAGTCTTTAAGAAAATCATAGTCTATTTGTAGAAACAAGTATGTAAACAGGTATTTCGAGCACATTGAGATAACTGCCAAAAATATGTAGAAAGTTCTTTGAGAACACAGAGGAAAAAAACAATAGCTGAGCACAGATAATGGAGACATTATGCTTCATAGAAATAGTAGCACTTGAGTTTAGTCTTAGAGGCTGAGATTGTTGATGTACAAGTGTAAGAAGGAAAGGAGGTTCCAGAATTAAAAAAAAAAAAGAATGTATAAATTCTGGAAATATGAAGGAAGTAGTGTGTTCAGAGAACTGCAAAAAAGTCAGTATAAGTAGAATATGGAGTTCATTTTGGCAAGTGAGAGATTATGAATTTTAAAAAGTGAGTTATGATCAGACAGTGAAGGATAAGTCTCTTAAACTCTGATTCTCAATGTAACATTTTAACTTAGGGCAAGTGTTTCTACTATATATTTTTATAGCATCATAAGCATCCATTTTATAGCAGTTGTCACATTTTAATTACTTTTTAGTTTCACTGGCTTTAGATTCTAACATCCATGAAGGCAAGGAATGTGTCAAACTCACCATCAAATCTCCAGTTCCTAGCGCAGTAACTATTGAATAAATGAATGAACGGATGGACTTCATAATGTAGGCATCAAGGATTTATTGAAGCAAAGACTTATTAAAGCAAATGAAAAACTATATATAAAATTAATTATAAATAAATATATTCATATATTTTTATGATATATTGGAGAGTGGCTGCCAAAAAGGTATATCCAACTCTCAACCCCCTCTCAACACCTATAAATGTGAACTTGTTTGGAAATAAAGTCTTTTTAGATGTACTTAAATTAAAGATCTCAAGATGAAGTCATACTAGATTTAAGATGGGTTTGAAATCCAAGGACAGGGGTCTTTTTGAGAGAAAGGAGATAAAATTGAGACAAAGGAACATGGGGAGAAGGCCATATGAAGATGGAAGCGAAGATTGGAGTTATGCTACCAATAACCAAGGAATCCTTAGAGTCATCTAAGGATGGAAGAGGCAAGGGAATATTATAATATTCCCTAAAGCCTTCAGAGGAAGCATGGCCCTACCAACACATTGATTTTTGTCTTCTGACATCTGAAAGTATAGGAGGACAAATTTCTGTTGTTTTATGTCACCCAGTTTGTGGCAATTTATTACAGTAGCCTTAGGAAACTAATGCAGATATATAATACATAATTCAATATTATGTATTATATATCTGCATTATATATATATATATATATATATATATATATATATATATATTCAATACAAAAGGAAAGGCCAAAGATAGAGTAAGAATTAAGGAGGGCATTTAATTGTTAATGGACCAGGATGGAAATGATAAGATACTGAAAAGTCTTTTTTAAAATTTATCTTAGAGAGAGAGTGTGTGAGTGGGGTGGGGAATGCGAGGAGCTGAGGGAGAGCCTTCACAGGCTCAGTCCCATTACCACCGTATCATGACCTGAGCCAAAATCAAGAGTCAGATGATTAACCAATTGAGCCAGCCTAGCTCCCCAGGAGACTGAAAATTCTTTAGCAAGGGAATATATCTTCTATATCAGCAGTTAAAACTTATAGATATGTTGGATTTGAGGGAGGGAGAGTCCATAACTGAAAGAAGATAATGATCAGTCCCAAATTTCTCACACAAGCAGCTGGTTGACTGAATAATAGCAGAAATAAAATGCAAGAGGAATCATGAATTTGGTAAATCTGCACCTCATTGAGAGGTATTCTTTGTTATGTGTGGCCAGAGAAATATATTCTCCCTTAGTTTAGTTGCTAGATAATTATACAGAGATTCCATATGTTGGAAGGCACTTTTAACACTCGGCCAAAAAGGTGACAACTGTACATTAGCCCTTACTTCCTGCTGGTATATAATCTCAGTGTCTGCCTGAGGTGAAGGCTTAGCACTTTCTCAGGTCTTTCTTGAGCATGCACATAACCATGATATGCTCTTAGTTCATGTAAGGATGGCCTTCTAGATTTCCAGAAATATTTTTGAACTTTTCAAAGACTTATAAAGACAACTCATTCCCCCACTTTTCCTTTTAAGGTTTTTAGTTAGTCTGTTCTGTGTCCCAACTGTTATCACTGCTTCAGGCAGCAATGAATTCAATCAATTGCCTGTAAATATTTTTCACAAACACCCCTTGGAAAAAGGTTTTTTACTCCTGGTGACCTGGTAAGGTCAAATAAGGCAGTCATACAGGCAGGGTCTTCCAGGAAAACACCAGACAGGTCAAGTAATGTGAATTCTTTTGGAATGAAGCTCTAAAGGAGTTCCAACTCCATTCTGCACCCTCTGATGATCCCAAGGCTGTGAGTTTTCATGGTGATTGTATAATTGTGAACTGTTAGTTCCCAAACTAGAGAAAATCTAGATGAGAGTACTAGAATACAGCAAGCTAAAATACCACAGAACTTGCTTCTTGTACTGAGATTCATACTTTCCCTTAAATAAACTCTCCCTCAATTTCCAGATTTCTGAAAAAGTTGTTTCTATAATCTTTGCCAGTTTTTCCAATCCTTTTAAGGAGAAGAGAATTTTAGAATGTCCTTATTCTGCCATTTTTGCTGATGTTACTCTATGCCAGTTCTCATCTCACATTTATATTTGATTAGTTTTTTATATTAATTGCAATATATCAAATTATTGCTTTCAATTTTATTATTACACATGTACTTAGGTAATATGGTGCTAAGTAATATGGCCAGATTTTCAAAAGCTAAGACTCTTTAGTGGAAATAGTTCGGAATATAAAGATATCTTTAGTCTTCTTCAGCAGTGACCTTGCTCCCAATTCAGACCCTCATTATGTATATATGTCAAAATCTATCTTTAAACTGCTTTTTATTTACAACTCCTGAAAGTTTCTTGATTTTATATAGAGACAGTTGAATGACATTTTAGCTATTGTTCTTATTAAATATATCAAACAAGTCCTCACAGTGGTATTTCTTTTGAACAAAAAAATCCAATCTTCTTCATTCCTTCTAAAAGAATTCCATCACTGGATAAAAGAATTACTAAGATTGCTAGCTGGGCAAAATCATAGACTTACTATAAAAAGAAATAATAAAATAGAAAAAATACCTCATGTCAACATCATAGAAAAAGACAAGCTAGAATTACTCGTATTTTTTTAACAGAGCTGTATCCTCTGTATTAAATATCAGAGTTCTACAGTGAATAATAGATTCTCCTATGTGTTTTCATTTCCTAGGAAAAAATAAATAAATAGGTTAGTCAATATCATGTGGCTAAAATTAAGGCAATTAACTTTTAATTATTTGCATGTGGATAATCCATATAAGGTTTTTCTTCACTTGTACTTCTCCATATCTCTCATTGTTCTTTTGAGTTACAACATAGGGAGGAAAACTCTGGGTGGAATGTCTGAATATGAAATTCAAACATCCTAAAGTCAAATATAATTGATTTGGGATTAACTGTTATTTTATAATACTATGCTATTTACTCTCATTGGAACATTTGTACATTATGCATATAAAGGCAAAAAAATGTTTCAACAATAGCATTTTATCGTTTCATTTATACATTTATACTTATTATCACTCAGCTAATTTTAAAATCATAAATATTTCCTCATAAAAGGAGCTCTGGAGATGAAATCCATATATCTCTCACCCTGTCTCCATCAGTCATACTTCAATCTTCAACATTTTCTCTGGGCCTTCCTTCTATCTGCTTGCTTTAATATAAAACTGACTCTCCCAGAAGATACCACTTCTCTCACATTCTTATTAAGTGTTAAATGTTTATTCTTCCATGTTCTATATTTTGGGGTTAAGAATTAGTGTTCTATTTCTACCACTTTGAAATAATTATTACCTTCTTATCTTACCTTCCTGATAAACAATTATCTAACTTTTTTGTTGAAGCAAATAAACAAAAGTCACACAAAACCATTTCCTTGAGGATGCATCCTCAAAGATCTGGAGTTTTGCTGGGGTTTACAGTTCAGCAGTGCCTCACTTTGTATATGTCTTAGGTTTATTTCCTGATTTTTGTTGGGATTGGCCATTTTTCCCTGAAGTTTTCTCTTCCTGAGCAGTCCATACTCCAGTTACCATACTTGTTTCAACTTCCAATTTAATTTTTGTGGCCCTTGGGCATTTCTCTTTTTTGAAAAATCAGCAATGTACTTGAAAGTACATTTTTAATATTTTAAATAACATCTATGTGTTTTGCACCAGAATTTTCCTTTTTTGTTGTTGTTGTTCAGCTTATTTGGTTCACTATTATGTGGTAAACATAAATAAGAACGTTTTATTTGTATTTTTAATTTAATGCCTTCATATATTGCTTGGATTTCTTTAAAGCTTGTACCCATGTTTATTTTATAACACATACACACATGCATGCATGTGTATATACATTAATATATATAGTGAAAATCAATCCAGTTTATTCCACAAAGATTTAATGTTTCTGATACCAAAATCTTGGTTTAATGTTGTGGCTGTTCTAAATGAAACCATATAGGTTCACACACACAAATATCCTAGGAAAAACTCAGATTATTTATTGGTGAAACACTAGATATATGGCCCTTAAATCAGGAACAAAGTGTGTCTGCTATTATAATTGTTTTATAATGTTTCAAGACAGTATTACAAAAATTTCTTAGATTTCTACAGATGGTGTAAATATTATATCAGAATTTTAAGTTTAGCCTCAAAAAAACCTCAATTCAATTGATTTAATTCCTCTTTGCTATTTGTTTATTTAACATTATCATCATTTTAATGCTCCCAACATCTCAGACCTATTATATACTTCTTTGTCTTAGCAATTAACTGTAATGTGCATGGCATACTCATTTTCTACTCTTTGTTGCCATGATGGAGGAAAGCCTCCATAGCCTGACATTGAGGGCTGTTATGTAGAAACTGATGCTTAAATGACTCAATGGCATTATAAAAAATATTTCCACATCAAATAAGACATAGATGATGATTTGTTAGTTTGCTATCACTTCAAGAATGATGCTTTTCAGTATATATGCTATTGCTGATTTTTAATTTATAATCTTAAAAATTCTAAATTTTGTTCCTATGGTGAGAGATACCATGATGGCACTAATGGTTGGGAAATGTATATTGTAAAGTGATGTATTATTTTATCAAAATTTGCTATATGCTATTAAAATTTTTTTTCATTAAAATTCTTGCCAGCTTATTTCATGTCCCTAGTAACCAGACATACTACTTCTTTGAACCAATGTTCTAGATCCATTCTTTTCTCTGGATATTGTAGTTTCTCTATACTTTATGTGAAACTTTAGTTGCACATTTTTAAATAATATGAAAAACTGGTGATTTTTTCAGAGAATAAAAGAAATAATTGGTATAATAGGTGATATGTTGTATTAGGAATGTTAAAAGAATTAAGGTTGTTTAGTTTACAGAATGAAGGGTTTACAGATTGGTTAGATAGCAATCTCCAATATCATAAAAAGTTTCTAAGAAAATAATATTGAAAAAGAATGTGTCTGTGTTATCAAACAAGATGAGATTCACTTACATAGAAATAGGAAATAAGAATTTTAGACAAACAGAAAAGATTGATGAAATACTGAAATGTATTATATGCTTCTTGAGAGCTTCAAAACAGTAGACAATCATCCATCCTGAATAGTTTAGCCTAAAATAAGCAGGATTAGCCAGAGAATGCCACAGTTTATATCTATCATTTTGTAAATTCCTACATGACTTATATTATCAATAGGTAATGCTAGCAGTTGGAAGAGGCCCCTTTTGGCATCCACTAATATATGTTAGCTTGGGATGAAATGTTTTCACCCACTCTAAGCATGGATCATTTTAATTCACTAAGAATAAAGAACAAATCCTCTTCATGAGATAAAGGATATTTCAGCGTCCCTTTTTTTCCCTTGGGTATTATTTCTAACAATTTCAATATTAAACAAGATCAGCAATGAAACAACTCTCTGAGCTTTGTTGGATATTTGACCCACACCGATATCACCAATGATGTATACATGAAAAAAAAATCTACAGCACAAACTTACAGAATTCTGCTATACCCAGAATATGTCCCAGCTATTGGATGGTAGAGCCATTGTTCACTAATACACAGATTACGCCAGAGGCTAAAATGTCTATATGCCCAATTGGCTATCTATAGTTCAAAACTGTATTCCATGCAATGCAATATTCTTGCCCCTGCCCCTACCTTGCATCCACCTAGCACCATAGCTGGGAAAAGTTCTATTTGAAAACATTTCCATACTGAGATAGGCTAAACTAACATTTATGGGAAAAGACTATTTTTATTATGCATAAAAATTTTTCAGAACATAACTTTTCTGACAAACTATCATACTATTTTTTTGTTTTGATTTTTGTATTTTTATGTTTTTGACTTCAGTTTTTAAATACTTTTAGTATTCCCAGCTGGCACAATCCATATTATCCATAACTTGAGTTTTTCATACATGTATTTCAATATAGTGTCTAAAAATGTCATTCCTAAAAGGCAACTGACATATTAAAGCATACCAACTTAGGGACACCTGGGTGGCTCAGTTGGATAAACATCTGCTTTTCAACTCAGGTCATCATCCTAGGGTCCTGGTGATGAAGTTTTGGAATATAGGTGAGGTCCAGAGCCAACAACCAAGAAAGAATTCTTGAGACGTCTTTGGTGCAAATAGTGGTTTTATTAAAGGGAGACAGGACCCGTGGGCAGGAAGAGCTGTTGCCCCGGGCCTGTGAACGGTGGCTGGTTATATACCTGGTTGTGGGGAGGGGTTTGAGGATAGGATACTCTCTAAGGAGTTTTGGAAGCCAGGTTTCCAGGACTTTGAGGGGGCTAGCTATTGTTGGGAAAAGGTCACTTATTACTGGCTAATAAAACCTGAGTCACGAGACCCTTCAGATGTATATCGGTGGGCCATGTGCTTGGGGAATAATTGCCAGCATGTATCGTGGGGAGCTTTAGAGATAAAGGGAAATTTCTAAAGGAACTTTTAAATGTTAAAGTAGACTCACAGGGTCTTGGAGGTTGGGCTAAGATTGCCTTCTGCCCTTAGCAAAGTATGAACATCGAGGCAGTGGAGTCAGTAGAGGAATGTCCCTTTGCCTGTTTCAAGGACTTGTCAATGTGCTTTTTCCTGAGCTAGTCCTCTGTTTCTTCATCACTGGGATCAATTCCCACATCGGAGCATGATTCTGTTTCTCCCTCCCCTTCCATGCTCTCTTTCTCTCTCTTTTCTCTCTCTCTCAAGTAAATAAAATCTTTTTAAAAAGGCATTTCAATCTAGATTTTTCTACAGAAAGTGAAATTAATATATTTTAACTATGCAAAACAGGAAAAATATATTGACACTTTTGATTGAATAAAATATTGAGCTGCTAAAATTTAAAGGAGCTGTGATTGGAGTAGATGGGAAAGTGGTATTTAATGAAAATATGTTTGGGATCCCTGGGTGGCGCAGCGGTTTGGTGCCTGCCTTTGGCCCAGGGCGTGATCCTGGAGACCCGGGATCGAATCCCACGTCGGGCTCCTGGTGCATGGAGCCTGCTTCTCCCTCTGCCTGTGTCTCTGCCTCTCTCTCTCTGTACGACTATCATAAATAAATAAAAATTTAAAAAAAAAGAAAAAAAAAAAGAAAATATGTTTAACTTTGCCATCCCCAAATCTTCCCAGAATGCACTGGCTATGACATATTAAAGTCAATATGACAAGTTGATATATGTGAAGAACTAAAGGTCTTATATAAATGTACTAAGAATAACAAGTTTGACATTATAGCTCTTCCTCTCTTTATGAACAAACATTCCAAAATAAGAGTTTATAAAATACATAAGCTGGGGAGTAAATACATAAGGATTTGCTGCAAAGCACCTTTCAGTAGTGAAATGAATTTACATAAGGCATTGCTTAGAGATTTGCTTATGGCAAGCAGTTAACATTAATAGTTTATTAAAGATTCTTCTGATATGAAAGTGAGTTGCAAACAAAAGTCTAAAGTAGGTCAAGGGAAAACAAAATGTATTTTTTTCCAAAAAGCAGGTGCTTTAGAACATGTATGTGGTGTGTAGAAGGTATTTTATTCAAGAGTTGCACATATCAAGAATTTAGAATCATGTGAAATGGTGTAAGTTCTTGGAACTTCATTAGCTTACTAGTAATCATAGGAGGTAGGAAATAAGGTTTTTTTGGAATGATAAAACAAGTAGGGGAAACGATAAGGTAAGACTAAGTAGGAACAACTAGGGATCAGAAGTTGTTACCCTTTTCAAATTGTGCCTGGTGAAATGTTAACAGAAAGAACATTGATGATTGTTCCCTAGATCTAACTTTTTCTCACTGCTGCAAGGATAATCTTTTCAAACATTGCTTAAACCAGATTAAACTTGAATAAACATCTACAGATGAATCTCATGCTAAATTCTTCAGGTTTGACTTAAATTTCTCCTTGATATATCTATCACATCAATTTATTTTGATACCACATACAAGGAATACAAATATAGTACCCTCCCATGTATTAGAGATGCCTGGGTGGCTCAGTGTTTGAGCATCTGCCTTCAGCTAGGGGTGTGATCCTGGGGTCCTAGGTGGAATCCTGCACTGGGGTCCCTGCAGGGAGCCTGCTTCTCTGTCTGCCTATGTCTCTGTCTCTCTCTCGGTCTCTCTCATGAATAACTAAGTAAAATCTTAAAAAACTTATTATATCAGTTATTATCTACCATTACTTCATTTGCTGTGAACATTTGTCATTACTTTTCAGTGTTTATCACCTGAACTCTCATTTGATGAATTTCATACCTTATGAATTTTGATCTCCTGCTCATTACCCAAGCCTCTTTTTTTTTCATTTTTGTTGTGATTTTATGAGATGTCAAATAGATTCAATAAAATATGTTTTTTCCTAAATTATCCTAAAACAGTTTTGGTTGCCTACAATTAAAAACCTTAACTAACTCATCTTGTATACCTGGTCTTATGGTTTTGTTTTGTTTTTGAGGTTTCAGTTGTAAGCCTTTAATAAGATATATTGGATAGTTTTCCCCTTCCAAAGTATGTACTTCTTTTTAACAAAGAAAACTATCTACCATCCAGAAACATAATGTCCTAGTTGCAGGGATTCAGGTATTTGTAAGAAAGTTTTTTTTTTTTGTAAGAAAGTTTGTGTAAAAACTAATCTGTGGCAGAAAAGCATTCCCACATTATTTTTTTTAAGATTTTATTTATTAATTCATGAGAGACACACAGAGAGAGGCAGAGACACAGGCAGAGGGAGAAGCAGGCTCCATGTCCGGAGCCCGATGTGGGACTCAATCCAGTCTCCAGGATCAAGCCCTGGGCTGAAGGTGGTGCTAAACTGCTGAGCCACCTGAGCTGCCCTCACATTATTTTCAAATCACAATTAAGAGGTGGCTTACGTCCTACACAGCCACTTCCAGACACAGCAGATATCATGGCATCCACAATGTTTCACAATTCTTGGTATTGATGTATAGATTCTCCCTTAAATGTGTACCTAACTTATTTTTTAATTGTAAATGGATTATGTCCTGAGAAGTTTAAAAATCGATAAAGCCTACCCTTCAAATGAATCTATTTGAGGATATTTTCTTTATTATATTTTCTTATGGATATTAAAATATTGCAATCATGCTATACATTCAATTTTGCCTATTTTTCTTTCTTAGCACTATGTACAAAAGATTTTTCATCTAAAGTTACAAATAGAAGGAAAACCAAAATTAATAATAAGCCACTCTGGTTTTGTTCACTACAACCACTCTTGAATGGAACACTAAGGCTTTATTTGCTCTGTAAGAGAGCAAACTAACTCTCTAATAGTTATCTAAAAAAAGAAAAAAAAAAAAAAAGCAAAGTGGGTTAGAATCTTGTTTCATGCAACCAGTGAAACAAGAGAAGAATCTTGTTTCATACAACCAGTGAAACAAGAGAAGTCCAAAGAGAAGCATAACTGACTCTCTTTTGTTCCAGGGACTCTTAAGACAATCCTAAAAAATCAAGGGCTTTCTTGGCTATTCGCCACAGGACAGTGAATTCTTCATCTGGGAGCATAAGTATTTGAAAATACACCAGGAGGTAATAGTATAGCAAGATTTAGACCTTTTCATTTCCAAGAGATGTTATTTATATTATAAACAAGAACTGGAAGAGATCATGGCATATTCTCTAGTCTTTATGGTTTATATTATACTGTCAGAAAGGAAGTATCTCCTCTGCCCTTCAAAGTCCTGCTAACTGTACTAAGAATCAAATTTATGTAAGACATATTAACAGGGGAAAAAATCAAATTTAATTTTGTATAGATATGAAATTCCAAAGACTCTCAGACAAAATGAAGTCATCCTGAACTAAGGGGAAGGGATAGAGGTTTGGGACTTCAAAAGGAAGGAATGCAATTCACAAGAAGACGAAAAAAAGTAAATGTTAGGTAATCAAATGTTTACTGGGCCATTCAAAAGCAATGAAACAAGGAAGACTTTGACAAACAAGCCTTGCTAGGTTCCTTCCTGTCTACTATACCGTTTTCTTATTATAATGTAGTTTTCATTGTAATGGTGATAGCTCTCTTCCTGGAGCAGGCCCTCCATCCAAATATTTTTTAGGCAGTTGAGGGCGAGGTAAAGTGTTTTTCTTGAATCTGCTGGATTTTGATTGCTTTTAACTCAAAATAATCTACATGTCAAAGTGACCTGTCTTGGGGAAGTCTTCCCTAGCCCCTAAAGTACCATTAGAATTATTACATGCATATTAATTTGTAAGCATCTCTGCAGTTGTAGGAAACTCGTATCAATGCCCTAATTAAATAAAAAAAATACAATTGTCTTCACCAACAGTCAATTTTGGCAAGGAGGTAGGTTTTATGAAAGGAGAGGAGCAGAGACCAGGCAATGCCCATAAAGATTGACTATCGACAAACTTTTTTTTTTCGACAAACTTTTATGCTAAGATAGCAGACTGTTTTGATTCTCTACTTGGATATTTGAAACAGTTAAACATATAGTAGAGAATTCTCATCATTAAAGGACTGAGAAATCAGGATGGATAATATCGAATTCTTGCTTAATATTATCCTAAATAGAAAATAAAAGAGCTTTGTTCAAATCTCTTTTGCCAATGCCTGTCTCTGAAATGGTCATTCACTGCCTTATAAAAAAATCTGTTTATTCAGCGCTAGCTGTAGAGGGGGGGAAAAAAAGCCCTTTTCTCCTCATATTTTGTCCAAAATTTCCTCTAAAACATCTTAAACATTTACTTCAAAAAGCTTAGGGTTTTTTTTCCGCTTTCTTCTTAACTTTGTTGAAGGATGACTTACAAATATAACTATATATTTAAAGTACACAATGTGATGATTTGGTATATGTATGCATTGTAAAATTATTACCAAGATAAGATAATTAACATGCCATCCCCTCACATAGTTAACAGTATGCGTGTATGTTTGTGAGTGTGTGTGTGTGTGTGTGTGTGTGTGTGTGTGGTGAGAATGTTTAAGATTTACTCTCAGTAACTTTCACTTATATATATATAATGTTATTCACTATAACCACCACCACTATAACCACATTAGACCCTCAGAATATATTCTTCTAATTGAAAATGTGTATCCTTTCTAAATATCCCTCATTTCTGTTTAAAAATCTACTATAGAGGGCAGCCCGGGTGGTTCAGCGGTTTAGCACCCCCTTCAGCCCAGGGCGTAATCCTGGAGACCCAGATCTAGTCCCACATCAGGCTCCCTGCATGGAGCCTGCTTCTCCTTCTGTCTATGTCTCTGTCTCTCTCTGTCTCTCTCTCTCTCTCGAATAAATAAGTAAAATCTTTTAAAAAATCTACTATGGGGCAGCCCGGGTGGCTCAGCAGTTTGGCACCTGCCTTTGGCCCAGGGCGTGATCCTGGAGACCTGGGATCGAGTCCCACATCGGGCTCCCTGCATGGAGCCTGCTTCTCCCTCTGCTGTGTCTCTGCCTCTCTCTCTCTCTCTCTGTGTGTGTCTCTCATGAATGAATAAATAAAATCTTTTAAAAAAATCTACTATGGATATGTCACTCTCATAATATGCTTCTTTACACTATTTAGCATATGACCTTTATTTGAATAGTAATTTCACTTTATTTGGAATAGTAATTTTTCTTTTTCTAATGTATTAAATGATGAAGTAATATTTAGTAAATTCCCATTAAATATCTGGGACTGGAGAAAATAGTATTTAATTCCTAAAACCAGTTATTAGAATTATCTTTATTCCATAAATGAAGATTTTGAGATTCAAGGGCAAAGTAACATGCTTAGAGTCACACAGCAGATATGTATTGAAGTTGGGACTCTCTCTCAAACCCAACATCTATATTGGAGATATGGAGGTTTTTAATTGTAGGCAAACAAGTCATCTATCTCTCTTAGCCCAACATCTATATTCTTTTATTAAACCATTCAATATCCATGGAAAACGGTTTCTTTTTCTCATGGTCCTAAAAAGACTTATTTTATAATTTTAAACATTGTTCCTGTCTCTATAAAACAAGAACCTAAATAGTAACACTTCACTGGAAAGTCCTAGTTTAAGGTTGTTCTTCTACACCAATGTCTCCTATTAAGTTTCTCCTACCCCAATTCTGTGTCTTTCTTGTGATCCAGTGATTATAACTGCATGCAATATTCCAGGTACAGACATTTTGTGCTTTTGCAACACAGGATATGTGTTGGTCACCTCTGTATAAGAAATAGTTGATAAGAAATTTCAAAACATCATGCAGAGATTTGATGGATATTTCAGAGCCACTCATTTAAATATGGTTTAGATTAATTTTTCATAAGTGCATATAGACTATTTGGAGTCTAAAGGAAGTTGAGCAATTTCATATAACCTGCTTAAAACCTGCTCCATACTATTCATCTGCCAAGTGGCTTAGTCATGTTAAATAAAAACTTTTGCATTAATCTAAACTGTGATTCTTAATTTACTTGTTAAAACAGTACATATAAACACATTTGTAAAAGCAAACAAAAAGAAGACATTTACAAGTATCACATGTTGTTATTTCATATTTTTATACAGTAAGCATTCTTAATTCTACAGAAATACCTTTTGTGAGACAAACAAACCTGGAGTCATGCAACATCAGAAGAGCACAGTTTTCTCCTGTTGTTGAGAAAATATTACAATAGTAGAACATTGAGTTTGTGGATCAGTGGCAACTTTAAGATCTTTCCTTAAAATTTTTCACTTTGTTCGATGCAAGATCCAATTATCATTTACTGTTTAGTGTCACAAACTACCAGATTCAACTAGAGTTAGAGGGGGATATTTGGCTGGCGAGACTGGGGACCTCAAACCTGCTGACCCGAGGCCAGCAACCTCCCAATAACGCTGCCTTGCCGCCCCACCCCCATCTTCCTGCCAATGCTGCCTTGCCGCCCTACCCTAACTTAGCTTAGGAAACCCATAACCCTTGCCCTATCTGAAATGCCACCCTGCCTCCATCTTCCCACCGAAAACTCTTTATAAACCCCCTGTGGTTTGCCTAGGCGCGACTTCCCTGACTCGAGCCCTTTTGAGTTGGAATCTCCCCCGAGAGCACTCCCCATTTAAGCACTCTGGAACCTACCGCTTGGCTCTGCTGTCTTTAATTTTCTCTGCCGATCATTAAAAGAAAACCTAACAGGGGAAATTGAGGTAGATATTTAATCAGCTGAGTCAAAACTTCTGCATAGCTTCACTACATAGGAAGATAATAAAGCAACCTCTGAATAGTATTAATATCAGAAAATTAAAGTTCTTTTTTAAGATTTTATTTATTTACTTGACAAGAGAGAGAGAAAGCATAAGCAAACAGAGAGGAAGGCAGAGGGAGAGGGAGAAGTAGTCTTCCTGCTGAGGCTGCATCCCAGGACCCTGGGATCATGACCTGAGCTGAAGGCAGATATTTAACCAATTGAGCCACCCAGGCATCCAGGGAAGTTAAAAGTTTTTAGAGTAAACATCATTGTTGCTTTTAGGACGCTTGATGTATATTGTATTGCAATATAATTCTAATCAGTCTAGATTTTTCAGATGAATTTTAAAAATTATAAATATTTCCTTATCTTACTTTTTGAAAGATATCTTAAGGGTCTAAACCAAAATATGAGCACAAGTGATATTCTATACAGTTATGGGATTGCATTTGAGGTATTACAATACACATTGATTTTCATAATGACAACTTGCGTTATTTAGAATTTTATAGTTTACAAAACAGCTTCACAAATGGTTAAGTCATATCATCTTAAAAAACTGGCTTATGAATTAAGTGCGGGTAGAAATAATTTCTATTTTCCAGTTGAGAAAACTGAGATTCACGATACTCAAATAACTTATCCAAAGATACAAATTCCAGAGGAAAGAATCCTAAAAATGAAGAATCTTCTAATTCTGAGTTCTGTATCACACATTATCTCCTTTACTTACATATATAGCTTCCATGATTATGTATTTTTCTGCTGTTTTGTTCTTCATTTTCAATAAGAACAAAACCTAAATGAAAAATTCACAGGGTGGCAAACATCCTAACTGCTTACAATATGTTACTCTGATTTCAATCAGAACCAAATTCAAAGAACTCAGGGTTAATGGTGGGGTTTTTTTTCTATTTTTGACAACATTTAAAATGTTTAATAGCTCAATTCCAATATTTGATATATTTTACCAAACCTTCCATTTCATATGCTGAAAATTTAACCTTTTTTTTCAAGTGTTGGGTAGGAAAATTTTTTCTCTACCCCCCAAGAGGCTTCTGGCCAATCTAAGAATCAAATCAACAATGATAGATTAACAGGAGAAAATCAAATTTAATTACATATGTACAGGGAATCCACACAGACCTGAGATTCTAAAAACAGGCAAAAAAAGGTATACATCATTCTGAACTAAGAAGGGGGAAGTTGTCTGGGACTTCAAAGGGAAGGAAAGCAACTCACAGGAAGATGAAAAAGAATAAATGTCTAGTCCATCATTTTCTCACCATTTCTGATTACACCCAGTTAACTCGGTAAGTGTGTTTAAGTGTTTAGGTCTAGAGGTAGCATTTGGAGTAAGTCAGTGGATGATTCTGAGTCAGCACTACACAACAAATCACAAACTACCTAGAGTAGAAGATATTGTACCCTCTGAGACCCTCTTATTTAAGTGTTGTTCTTCCTGTAGCTTTTGTGAAGGCCTTGCCTGGAGATGTATAAAATTCTTAACCTTTAATTTGCTTCCTTAGCAAAGACTCTTCCTTCTTACCCCTTATGTCTCAGGAGGAATATGTGGCAGGAATAAAGCTGGTTTGAGTTTTTAATATTATCTTGTGAGCCTGTATCTCTATGTAACAGAGTTCACTCATTGTGTTTTATATACCCTTAAAACTAGAAAATTAGTGATTCATCAGATTAATACCTCCATTGGAATATGATTTTTCTCCCTGAAAGTCATCAGCAGACTGTCTTCCTGCCAGATTGGCAGAATTATCTTCTCTGTTCACATTCTCCTTGATGTCTCTGTTGTATTTGACACTAATAACAAATTACTTCTTGAAACACTTTTTCCCCTTTGGTCTGTATAACTACACAGTACTTATTTTACTCCTATTTCTCCAACTACTCTGGAAAAAAACATAGAAGAAAAAACAAAGGAGTGAATGAAGCTCATGAAAAGAGAGAAAACAGAGACAAAGAAGGGACCAAGAGAGAGAAGAGGAAGAGGGAAGGACAAGAAAGTGGAGAGGAAAGGGATTTATTCATGATAGAGATTATCATATGATAGTATCAACTCCCACATTTGCCTCATGTGTTAGTAACAACCAAGATTTATGTTGATAGGCTTTGGCAAATAACTACAAGCCATTTCAGTACTTACTATGTGCCCAGTACTCACTACAAATTTAATAAATTGTTTAATCTTTACCACAGCCTTCAAAGAAGGTAACACTTTTTCTATTTCTTAGATGAAAAAGGTGAAGCAGAAAGATTAGGTAAATTGCTCATATGCAGACATTTACTAAGTGAGAAAGCCAAGGTTTTGGCCCAGTTTTATTGATCTCCAAAGCTTATGCTCTATTAGTTATATTATACTATCTAAAGAAACCAGACACTTATTTTGAATGTTTAACACTTAAAAGGGAATGTTTCAGTGATTTACTTCCATTTCTAGAGATTTAGAAGTAACAAAATGAGCTCATTTGTCTGACTTTCTATTCCTTTTGGGAACTACAAATTGATTACACGGTTTGCTCTGTATCTTAGATCACTTCAAATCTATAGTGTAAAGTCTCCTTAGATCATACCTTGTTGTTTAATACCATTTTTTTCTGAATGGTACAAAATAGCAAACTCTGGTTCTTTACCATAATTAAAGATTCCAGAGCAAAATGGAGCATTTTACTTAAAGAAAAAAATGTGTATTGAAATAGCTGCTTCTCTTATTACCAGATCTGTACCCTTTCAGCTGCCTGTGCTGACATTTCTGTTTCCTCATTTCTCTCCAAAATGAGCATCTCTAAGAATTCTAAAAGAGTCTGTTCATGATTAACTTTCAGTATTATTTTAATAGAATTTTTGTACATTTCATAGTATAAAAAAATATGTAAAACTCAAAGACTAACAACTTTCTGGACTTTATTTTGGTCAATGATTCAAACTTTTGGAGTTAAAAAAAATTTCTCTTTTTTTTGTGTGTGGTCAGGTCAAGGTTAAGAAGTCAGCCTTAGAAACCTATAATATTTTATAATTGCAAAAGTGTACAAAAACAAATAATAGCAGCAAATATAGAAGAGAGATAGCAAAGCAATGAGACATACGTCTCTCCCTTATGAAAATCTACCTTGTGTATGTTTGGTAGTAGGCAGAATTCTAAAGATGCCCTTTACCCAAGATTCCCATGACCAGGTTATTCAATCCTAGGTACTGTTGATAAGGGACTTTACTAATGTATTTAAGGTTGCTAATCAGCTGAGTTTAAAATGGAGATAATATCATGGATCTTAGGATATCCAGATGAGCTCTTAAAAGCAGAAGCAAAGGATGAAAGAGTCAGAAATATGGAGTAAAAGTTGAAGTCAGAGAGATTTGAAGTGTGAGAAGGATTTGACCTACCATCGTTGGAGGACAGCCATTATGGAAAGCAATAAAAAGTCCTTATTCAGCAGGTAAATAACTAGATTTGACCTGCATTGATTTCTTGTCATTCAAGCATTCACCTTTGTGTATATGCACAAATACTAACTGGAAAACCTTTAAGAACACATCCTAGGGATCCCTGGGTGGCGCAGCGGTTTGGCGCCTGCCTTTGGCCCAGGGCGCGATCCTGGAGACCCGGGGTCGAATCCCACGTCGGGCTCCCGGTGCATGGAGCCTGCTTCTCCCTCTGCCTGTGTCTCTGCCTCTCTCTCTATCTCTCTGTGACTATCATAAATAAATAAAAAATTAAAAAAAAAAAATTTAAAAAAAAAAAAAAAAAAAAAAAAAAAAAAAGAACACATCCTAATCTTAGAGTACTGGAAATACTATAACACGAGGATGCATGCCAAAAATTTTTAAAAAGATCACCCAACTGTAGGTAATACTGTGAGTCAGCACAATGTCCTCCCTTCCAACCCTCATTCTTCTACTCCTCATTTTGGTAACCCTATTTTTACTTTCTGTGTCTTAATTTAGGGTTTCAGAATTCTCATGCTGACCCTTGGTAGAAGACTCTCACTAGAGGTGCTCTGAACTTGTTTTTGCTTGTATAGTTGTGTGTAATATCACGTTTCTTAATAATAATCCTTAAATAAAACTATTTTTCCTTTCCTAATTACCCTTTCCTGTTAAATAACAATAAATATGTACATTTGTGGGCACTTGTAGAAGAGGGGTTATATTTCATTTATTTTTATTAATAAATGAATTGTAGATTGTATAATGTATGATAATGCCTTAGTGGATCACCTTACCAGAATAATTTTAACAATCCAGAATGTCAATACTGTACACATTGCATAGTTCCAAATTTTAAAAATAACTTTACTTTTTCAAAATTAAATAAGTAGAAGGGAATACTAGAAGTGAAAGAAATGCCTTTCAGTAAAAATTGTGTGATGACACAGAAATTCTCCATATTACCACTGAAAGGACTAGAGATTTAAAAACAGGTTGGAAACCTGCCAATTGATGTACCACAAAATTTGACGATTTCCTGCTAGCTAAAATAAGAAGGGTCCAGATGAAGGAAAAATTAGAGCCCTGAAGAGAAAATTGCCTCCTGTGAAAAAAATAACGTCTGAGGAGTAAATTGAGGTAACTGGAGCAGTTCTTCTTAAAGTTTAAAAAAGAAGGCTGAATTAATTGCTACAGTTAGCCAAATAATATTGAAGGGTATATTCACATTAATGCTCCTGACCTCTGTTCATGCACAGCATCTAGATCTATAATTAGACCTGTGGAGAAATGAGAATAACTTAACTGACAGTGAGGGCTCACTAGAAGCCAAAAGCCAGTGCTACAGGCAGCATCACTAAGAAGGAAACTAAGGACTGCCATGACTTGTTCTTGATACAGGGAAGCTGATTATTGTGGGCTTTCTTCTAGGCTTGTTTGTACTGTTTGCTCTCACAAATGGAGAAATAGCAGAGTGACAAAGTTTCCTACTTGGTTTGGTTAGGGATCTAGATCCTCTCTAAATCCCTCTACACTGTGAAATCATCAACAACATAAATTTACAATAAATTATAAATCTTCACCCTTCTTTGCATCAAAATCTGAAAGATTCATGCAAAAATCTGTCAGTTTCTTCCATAACCTATCTCTACTTAATTATGGCAAAGTAATGAGCAACCATAGATATTCTAATATGATATTATTTAAAAAGAAAAGGTAAAAAAACACCTATTATGTGAAGATATATTGCAATTCAAACAAAGGAAATCATCAAGAATCAGAAGAGATACCTCACTGGGAAACACAAGTATTCCAAGTAACAGAAGAACACTAGGGAAGTCTTATGATTTTTTCAACAGGATTTAAGAATAATTGGTTCAAAAACAAATAAATAACACTAGAACAAGCAATCATGAGAGATGAATTGGAGTTAAACACACAGATTTTTAAAAGTAGGATTATTAAATTGAAAAATTCAAAAAAGTACCATATAATGAGGTAATAGTTAATGAGGTAATAGTTGACACACAGATTCAAGAAATTCAAGAAATTCATCTAGAACTCTGAGGAAATGATAAACTGTGAAAAACAGTAAGAGAAAATATGGCAGATGTGGACAAATTCAAGGAATCTAATATACACAAAATAAAAATTTAAGAGGAGAACAGACATGATGTAACAGAAGCAAGAACTAAAAACAATGAAGAGAAAATTTCTGAAGCTGAAAAAATATTTGACTTCTTTGTTTAAAAGAGACGATTAATAGTCAAATGTAGTGTATATATATGTGTCTGAGCGTGCACGTGTGTGTGTGTGTGTGTGTGTGTGTGTGTTGCAGGGAGAGGGAATGAGAGGGAGAGAGAGAAGTAAGACAGACTTAACAGCGACAAACATTTTGGTAAATTCTTGAATTTTCAAAGGTGCTGATCACACTGAACCAGAAAAATAGTGTAATTTTAAATATAAATGTTTATGTTCAATACTCAAGAGCTGTAATGCACCAAATGAAATAACATTGGAATATATTTTTAAATAAGTAGAACTATAAGAAGAATTGAGAAAAACATGACATTTATAGCAAGGCACTTTTTTATCTTTTTATTTTTTATTTTTTTAATAAATTAATTTTTTATTATTGTTCAATTTACCAACATACAGAATAACACCCAGTGCTCATCCCGTCACGTGCCCCGCTCAGTGCCCATCACTCATTCCACCCCACCCCCCGCCCTCCTCCCCTTCCGCCACCAATAGTTGGTTTCCCAGAGTTAGGAGTCTTTATGTTCTGTCTCCCGTTCTGATATTTCCCACACATTTCTTCTCCCTTCCCTTATATACCCTTTCATTATTACTTATATTCCCCAAATAAATGAGAACATACACTGTTTGTCCTTCTCAGATTGACTTACTTCACTCAGCATAATACCCTCCAGTTCCAACCACGTTGAAGCACATGGTGGGTATTTGTCATTTCTAATGGCTGAATAATATTCCATTGTATACATAAACCACATCTTCTTTATCCATTCATCTTTCGATGGACACCGAGGCTCCGTCCACAGTTTGGCTATTGTGGACATTGCTGCTAGAAACATCGGGGGGCAGGTGTCCCGGCGTTTCATTGCATCTGAATCTTTGGGATAAATCCCCAACAGTACAATTGCTGGGTCGTAGGGCAGGTCAATTTTTAACTCTTTGAGGAACCTCCACACAGTTTTCCAGAGTGGCTGCACCAGTTCACATTCCCACCAACAGTGCAAGAGGGTTCCCTTTTCTCCGCATCCTCTCCAACATTTGTTGTTTCCTGCCTTGTTAATTTTCCCATTCTCACTGGTGTGAGGTGGTATCTCATTGTGGTTTTGATTTGTATTTCCCTGATGGCCAGTAATGCAGAGCATTCTCTCATGAGGGTGTTGGCCATGTCTATGTCTTCCTCTGTGAGATTTCTCTTCATGTCTTTTGCCCATTTCATGATTGGATTGTTTGTCTCTTTGGTGTTGAGTTTAATAAGTTCTTTATAGATCTTGGAAACTAGCCCTTTATCTGATACGTCATTTGCAAATATTTTCTCGCATTCTGTATGTTGTCTTTTAGTTTGGTTAACTGTATCCTTTGCTGTGCAAAAGCTTCTTATCTTGATGAAGTCCTAATAGTTCATTTTTGCTTTTGTTTCTTTTGCCTTCGTGGATGTATCTTGCAAGAAGTTACTGTGGCCAAGTTCAAAAAGGGTGTTGCCTGAGTTCTCCTCTAGGATTTTGATGGAATCTTGTCTCACATTTAGATCTTTCATCCATTTTGAGTTTATCTTTGTGTATGGTGAAAGAGAGTGGTCTAGTTTCATTCTTCTGCATGTGGATGTCCAGTTTTCCCAGCACCATTTATTGAAGAGACTGTCTTTCTTCCAATGGAGAGTCTTTCCTCCTTTATCGAATATTAGTTGACCATAAAGTTCAGGGGCCACTTCTGGATTCTCTACTCTGTTCCATTGATCTATGTGTCTGTTTCTGTGCCAGTACCACACTGTCTTGATGACCACAGCTTTGTAGTACAACCTGAAATCTGTTTTGTGATGGTCCGGGCTATGGTTTTCTTTTTCAATATTCCCCTGGCTATTCGGGGTCTTTTCTGATTCCACACAAATCTTAAAATAATTTCTTCTAACTCTCTGAAGAAAGTCCATGGTATTTTGATAGGGATTGCATTAAACGTGTAAATTGCCCTGGGTAACATTGACATTTTCACAACATTAATTCGGCCAATCCATAAGCATGGAATATATTTCCATCTTTGTGTGTCTTCCTCAATTTCTTTCAGAAGTGTTCTATCGTTTTTAGGGTATAGATCCATTATATCTTTGGTTAGGTTTATTCCTAGGTATCTTATGCTTTTGGGTACAATTGTAAATGGGATTGCCTCTTAATTTCTCTTTTTTCAGTCTCATTGTTAGTGTATAGAAATGCCATTGATTTCTGGGCATTGATTTTGTATCCTGCCACACTGTCAAATTGCTGTATGAGTTCTAGCAATGTTGGGGTGGAGGCTTTTGGGTTTTCTATGTAGAGTATCATGTCATCAGTGAAGAGGGAGAGTTTGACTTCTTCTTTGCCAATTTGAATGCCTTTAATGTCTTTTTGTTGTCTGATTGCTGAGGCGAGGACTTCCAGTACTACACTGAATAGCAGTGGTGAGAGTGGACATCCCTGTCTTGTTCCTGATCTTAGGGGAAAGGCTCCCAGTGCTTCCCCATTGAGAATGATATTTGCTGTGGGCTTTTTGTAGATGGCTTTTAATATGTCGAGGAATGTTCCCTCTATTCCTACACTCTGAAGATTTTTGATCAGGAATGGATGCTGTATTTTGTCAAATGCTTTCTCTGCATCTAAGAGAGGATCATATGGTTCTTGGTTTTTCTCCTGCTGATATGATGAATCACATTGATTGTTTTACGAGGGTTGAACCAGCCTTGTGTCCCGAGGGTAAATCCTACTTGGTCATGGTGAAAAATTTTCTTAATGTATTGTTGGATCCTATTGGCTAGTATCTTGTTGAGAATTTTTGCATCCATGTTCATCAGGGATATTGGTCTGTAATTCTCCTTATTGGTGGGGTCTTTGTCTGGTTTTGGAATTAAGGTGATGCTGGCCTCATAGAATGAATTTGGAAGTACTCCAACTCTTTCTATCTTTCCAAATAGCTTTAGTAGTATAGGTATGCTTTCTTCTTTAAAAGTTTGATAGAATTCCCCTGGGAAGCCATCTGGCCCTGGACTTTTGTGTCTTGGGAGGTTTTTGAACACTGCTTCAATTTCCTCCCTGGTTATTGGCCTGTTGAGGTTTTCTATTTCTTCCTGTTCCAGTTATGGTAGTTTGTGGCTTTCCAGGAATGCGTCCATTTCTTCTAGATTGCCTAATTTATTGATGTATAGCTGTTCATAATATGTTTTTAAAATGGTTTGTATTTCCTTGGTGTTGGTAGTGATCTCTCCTTGCTCATTCATGATTTTATTAACTTGAGTCTTCTCTGTCTTCTTTTTAATAAGAATGGCTAATGGTTTATCTATCTTATTAATTCTTTCAAAGAACCAACTCCTGGTTCTGTTGATCTGTTCCACAGTTCTTCTGGTTTTGATTTCATTGAGTTCTGCTTGAATATTAACTAACTCTCTTCTTCTGCTGGGTGTAGGATCTATCTGCTTTTTTTTTCACTAGCTCCTTTATGTGTGAGGTTAGCTTTTGCATTTGAGTTCTTCCAGTTTTTGAATGGATGCTTGTATTGCGATGTGTTGCCCCCTCAGGACTCCTTTTGCTGCATCCCAAGGATTTTGAACGGTTGTATCTTCATTGTCGTTAGTTTCCATGAATCTTTTTAATTCTTCCTTAATTTTCTGGTTGACCCTTTCATCTTTTAGCAGGATTGCCCTTAAGCTCTACGTGTTTGTGGTCCTTCCAAACTCCTTGTTGTGATTTAGTTCTAATTTCAAAGCATTATGGTCTGAGAATATGGAGGGGATGATCCCAATGTTTTGGTATCGGTTCAGACCCAATTTGTGACCCAGTATGTGGTCTATTCTTGAGAAAGTTCCATGTGCACTTACTTGAGAAGAATGTGTATTCAGTTGAGTTTGGATGTAAAGTTCTGTAGATATCTGTGAAATCTATCTGGTCCAGTGTATCATTTAAAGCTCTCGTTTCTTTGGAGATGTTGTGCTTAGAAGACCTATCGAGGGTAGAAAGAGCTAGATTGAAGTCACCAAGTATAAGTGTATTATTATCTAAATATTTCTTGAGTTTGGTTATTAATTGGTTTAAATATTTGGCAGCTCCCACATTCGGGGCATATATATTGAGGATTGTTAAGTCCTCTTGTTGGATAGATCCTTTACGTATGATATAGTGTCCCTCTTCATCTCTCACTACAGTCTTCGGGGTAAATTTTAGTTTATCTGATATGAGGATGGCTACCCCTGCTTTCTTTTGAGAACGATTTGAATGGTAAATGGATCTCCAACCTTTTATTTTCAGGTTGTAGGTGTCCTTCTGTCTATAATGAGTCTCTTGTAGACAGCAAATAGATGGGTCCTGCTTTTTTATCCAGTCTGAAACCCTGCGCCTTTTGATGGGGTCATTAAGCCCGTTCACGTTCAGAGTTACTATTGACAGATATGAGTTTAGTGTCATCATGATATCTATTCAGTCCTTGTTTTTGTGGATTGTTCCACTGAACTTCTTCTTAAAGGGGAATTTTAAGAGTCCCCCTTAAAATTTCTTGCAGAGCTGGTTTGGAGGTCACATATTCTTTCAGTTCCTGCCTGTCTTGGAAGCTCTTTATCTCTCCTTCCATTCTGAATGAGAGCCTTGCTGGATAAAGTATTCTTGGTTGCATGTTCTTCTCATTTAGGACCCTGAATATATCCTGCCAGCCCTGTGGCCTGCCAGGTCTCTGTGGAGAGGTCTGCTGTTACCCTAATACTCCTCCCCATAAAAGTCAGGGATTTCTTGTCTCTTGCTGCTTTAAGGATCTTCTCCTTATCTTTGGAATTTGCAAGCTTAACTATTAAATGTCGAGGTGTTGAAGGGTTTTTGTTGATTTTAGGGGGGGATCTCTCTATTTCCTGGATCTGAATGCCTGTTTCCCTTCCCAGATTCGGTAAGTTTTCAGCTAGGATTTGTTCAAATACATATTCTGGTCCTCTGGCCCTTTCGGCGCCCTTGGGAACCCCAAATAAACGTAGGTTTTTCTTCCTCAGGCTGTCATTTATTTCCCTTAATCTTTCTTCATGGTCTTTTAATTGTCTCTTTTTTCCTCAGTTTCCCTCTTTGCCATCAACTTGTCTTCTATGTCACTCACTCCTTCTTCGACCTCGTTAACCCGCGTCGTTAGGACTTCTAGTTTGGATTGCATCTCATTCAATTGATTTTTAATTTCTGTCTGATTGGATCTAAATTCTGCAGTCCTGAAGTCTCTTGAGTCCTTTATGCTTTTTTCTAGAGCCACCAGTAGCTGTATAATAGTGCTTGTCAATTGGCTTTCTGACATTGAATTGTAATCCAGATTTTGTAACTCTTTGGGAGAGAAGACTGTTTCTGATTCTTTCTTTTCAGATGAGGTTTTCCTTTTAGTCATTTTGCTCAGTGCAGAGTGGCCAAAAACAAGTTGTATTGGGAAAAGTAGAAAAAGAGAGGAGAGAAAGAAGAAAAGAAAAGGGAAAAAGAAAAAAGGAAAAAGGAAGAAAAAAAGGAAAAAGCGAAGCAAAAGATAAAGAAAAAGAAAGAAAGGGGAAAAAAGCGGTGGGGGAAGCATTCAGAAATCAAAAAGGAAACAAAAACAAAAACAAACAAAAACAACAAAAACAAAAAACACAGGGGAGTGCCTTCTGATTCTATATACTTTCAGTCCCTTGACTTCCCCTGGAACTGGTCCGTCTCGCTGGTCTTCTGGGGGAGGGGCCTGCTGTGCTGATTCTCAGGTGTTAGCACTTGGGGGAGCTGCTCTGCCCCCTGCCTGGTGCAGGGCTCAGTGGGGGTTGTTTACCTCGTGAGGCCCCAGGAGGAACAACCGCAGTGGCGGCGGCCAGCCCTGGAGCCCTGGATTCAGTCCCCGCAGTAACTCCGGGGCTCTCCATCTGCAGGGCCTGGAGGAACCGGGGCAGGGCCGCTGCTCTGCTCTGCTCGGGGTAGGAGCTTCCTTGCTGTCCTGGGCCCTCCCAGCCTCTGCCTGTCCCGGAGGAGGTAGGATCCTGGGCTGTGTCCCAGCGCCCTGTGCTTCTGGGCCTGCGCTGTTGGATTTGCGGTCCTGGGACATGCCGTCCCCTCTCCGTGGAGCCGCCGCCCGAGACCCTCCGAGTTGCTTCCGGAGTGCACAGCCCCCTCCGCACGGAGGCGCTTCCTCTGCTGGAGCCGCCGTCGCTGAGCTGCTCCCGGGTCCGTGCAGCCCCCTCCGTGGACCCCCCGCCCGAGCTCTGCCGAGGTGCTCTGGGTCCCGCCGTGGGCGCTGCAGACCTTAGGGAGCTCGGTGCACTCTCCTGGGGCGCAGGTGCCTGTTAGTGTCCCAGGGAGACGGAGGGCATCCCCGCCTTTCTGGGTCCTGCTCTAACTCCCTGCGAGCCCCTTTCCGCCCGGGAAGGTTGGTGCAGCTCCTGCTTCTCCGGGTCGGGGCTCCTGTCCTGGGGACACTCGCCCCGGCCTCAGCCCGGCTCCTCGCGGGGCCCCTCCCCCTTGGAGGCCTTTTGTTCCTTTATTTCTTTTTCCCCGTCTTCCTACCTTGATAGAAGCGCGAACTCTTCTCACTGTAGCGTTCCAGCTGGTCTCTCTTTAAATCTCAGGCCGAATTCGTAGATTTTCAGGATAATTTGAAGGTTAGGTAATTTGGTGAGGACAGGTGATTTGGGGACCCTACTCTTCCACCATCCTGCCCCTCCTCAGTAAGGCACTTTAAAATGCCCTGCAAGTATTTTATAGATCACATAAAAAGAATAAATAAATAAATAAATAAATAAATAAATAAATAAATAAATAATCAGAATATAGAGGAGTTTAATGTTATAATTAATAAGTCGTCTTTTCAGAAAGATGGCCCAGGAACCATCTTTCTAGAATCCAACTGATATGAAAGAAAAACAAAATGGTGTGTGTGTGTGGGGGGGGAATCCTTCACATCTAAGGAGCACAAATCTTGAAAGATTTCTGTGAAATATCTTGAAATGGGAAAAGATTGAAGGACCTCACGAAGGGCCAGATCATAATCATGATTTGTTAGTGTCAATAACAGATTCTGACTTGGGGAGTGGAAAGCCAATGGAAATCTGGATGCTACTCCAATAGTTACTGCATGTAACTCTACCGAACAACTAATGATAGCATTGACAGCACTGAGAGTATACATCAAGCATAGAGCAGAGGGAGTTATGTCTGAGCTGACTTTATTCACTCATTCATTGTCCATTCAGCAAATAATTATTGAATATCAATGTGTACCAGAAAAGCAATGAAAAGGAGAGATAAAATCCTTTCCTTCATTATTTTTATATATTTGGCTGGGGAAACAAGTATACAAATATAGAAATAAAATAATTTTTAAAAGTTATATGTACTACAAATGAAACAACCCAGGGCAATGTGATTCAGTGTGTAGATGTTGGGGGTTGGAGTTACTTTAGATTGAGTGATCAAAGAAGGGTTTCTTCTCTGAAGAGGTGACATTTAAACTGAGACTTGAATATGTGCAATGAAATATTTAAACTGAGCCATTGAGGAATTTAAAATGAGCCATAGAAGAATAGAAGAAAGGATGCTTTAAGCTGAAGCAGTAACATAAAGACTTAGGTGGGGGGATGGTGGTATCCTTTATACAGAGTGAGAAAAAAAAAACACAGAATTCCTCAATATTATAAAGATCTCAATTATTTTCAAATTAGTTTATGGATAATTGCTGTGAAAATAACAATGACTAACAATGATTATTTTGAAGGGTGAAGGGGCTGTGAGAATATGATATTAACATCCACGTAAAAGAGTAAACTGTTGTAATAGCTGAGGAAATACACTACAATGCTTAACAAATTAGAACAGTTTATTACTAATGCAAGAATATAATATAATGGGAAAAATAGTTCCCAATAGCCTCCAATGTAAGTACAAACAAATAACAAATTGGTTATTTACCAAATTTTAGAGAGTCACTTATCATGTCACCAAAATATGGATTAAAAAGTCAAATGTTTAATAACTAATCTTAAAAAGAAAATGTAAAAAATTAGTTGCAGTATCAAAGTGAGGAAGACCTCTTGAAGCAACCACAAAGGAAATCTTAAAGGAAAGTAGTATATTGTGAGTGGTAATGAATGATTATATGCCTTTTAAAATATTTTGTATCTTCAGGACGCCTGGGTGGCTCAGTGGTTCAGACGCTGTCTTTGGCTCAGGGCATGATCTTGGGGTCCTGGGATTGCTTCTCCCTCTCCCTGTCTCTGCCTCTCTCTGTGTCTGTCATGAATAAATAAAATCTTAAAACAAATATTTTGTATCTTCTAAAGATATTGAGAAACTTTTAACTTTAGAATCAGGAAAATGATGCTTACTAGAAAAATATTTAAAACAATTGCTTTAAAAGATAACCGAGGGATTGTTTTACCAAAGAGGTGTATCTGGTACCTCTTAAAATCATGCCTGAGGAGAGACACATTCTCTGTATATTTGGTAACTCAATATTACTCTTAAAAAATATAGGTATCAACTGATGTTGGGTTATTCTTCAATTTTCAGAGGACAGATTGTCCAAAATTATTTTAGCCTTTTAGTTTCTTGCCTTACAATACAACCAAATATTGATCTCACCACAGAGATCTGATAGGAGATGAACTATATAGAGCCCATTTGGACCAGCAGAGTACCTACTATACCACATATTTCATTATTTTCCCAAGCCCTTCATGGAAATCCTGTTTGATAAAAAATAAAAATTGCAACCCTATTTGATCCTTTGGTGCAGAATTTTTCCTTCTCTCTGTCTTGCAAAAACACTCAAAGTACATTCTCTCTCTCCATATTCCTGACACTAGCTTTCATTAAATCCCAGAACAGCAACATTCTTACCCAGATAAAATGGACTCCCTGGGAATTACCAGCCTCATTGTCATTTAAATAAAATTGCATATGTATGTCAATTCAATTGTCTTCAAGCATCAGTGTTATTTCTCAGTCAGCAGGTAACCAGCCTGTAGACTTTTTGCATTTTCATCTACTTTAAAGTGCAACTAACTGCTCAGCTAATGAGATCACTATAGCCCAGCAGAAAGCTCAAGTTTGAAGTTTATTTTTCTTTTCAGTCAAGATTTTTTTTGTTGTTTTTCTCCCCCTTTGTACAGAAATGTTACTACTCATTGTGTTTGATTCAGTCCAGTGTTGAATCTGTAATTCTGCCTCATGGCAAGATAATGTTTGTTCTTTTTTTTTTATTATTTATTTTTATTTTTATTTATGATAGTCACAGAGAGAGAGAGAGAGAGGCAGAGACACAGGCAGAGGGAGAAGCAGGCTCCATGCACCGGGAGCTCGACGTGGGATTCGATCCCGGGTCTCCAGGATCGCGCCCTGAGCCAAAGGCAGGCGCCAAACTGCTGCGCCACCCAGGGATCCCCGATAATGTTTGTTCTATATTCACAATCTTCCTGAAGTAACTACTCCCAGCCTCATGCCACTGAGAGATTGCTGATTTGAAAACTGTTAGCAAAATACCCCAAATCCCTGGGGGACCCGCCAAAACATGTGAGGTCCTTCTCATGGACTCTGGTTTTCTTGGTGACTCCAGAAAGCCAGATAGCTCCTGATTTGTTCTGGGTGGTATGGAAAGGCCTGGGGTTTTACTTTCACTGTGAGTTGAGACCTCACATTGCTGGCATTGAGGCTAGGATGCCAAGCCCAGTCCACTGGCCTTGTGAACTGGCTTCCCCAAGGGCCCAGACCTGGTTCGGGACCATGGCAGGAGTGACCCTGTGGCTGCTTCTGGGTGAAGCCTCGCAGTGTTTGGATTTTTTTTATAGAACCTCAGAGCAGCACCAGGTCTCTGAGTGAGTGCTGGGATCTTGAAGCTGTTATCAATGGGTGCCTAGAAGCAAACTCCTTGGAACCCTGAAACAGGTTTTGATCTACATCCTTCCCTGGCCCATGGTGCTGTAGAAGAACCAATTTCCTTATAGATTGATTAAATATTATATTTTAATATTATATTCTATTTAATGATATATAATGATGAAGCCACTTAGGTCCCCTGGCCAACCTGATAATCTTTTAAGCTTAGGCCAACACCCTTGCCCTGCATGATTGATTAACTTTTCTTTTTATATCTCTAGGTCATGCATTCTTTCATAGAAAGAACAGAGCACTATGCACAACCCTCAGGCATTAAGGAATCAGACTACCTTGCACAACATCTGAGCACTGAGATAACATCTATAGCTGGCACCATTAAGGCGGCACATAATCAAGAAATGTTACAGACCACTGTACTCCTTTTATTGATTAACTACCTTAAACTTAAAAAACCCATGGGTGAAGCAGAAACCTCGGAGTTGGCCTTTGGGCAAGAATCACCTTGATGTAGTTTTTTTTTTTTTTTTTAAGATTTTGCTTATTTCTTTGTCAGAGAGAGAGAATGTACAAGCAGGAGGAGCAGCAGGCAGAGGGAGAAGCATAGGAGCCCAATGTGAGACTTGATCCCAGGATCCTGGAATCATAACCTGAACCAAAGGCAGACACTTAAACAATTGAGCCATCCAGGTGTTCCACCTTGATGTAGTTTTAGAATATAGGTGAGGTTTGCTGGGGTGAGGTATGGAGCTAATGACCAAGAAAGAATTCTTGAAACATCTTTGGTGCAAAATGGTGGTACAAAATGGTGGATGGGACAGGACCCATGGGCAGGAAGAGCTGCTGCCCCAGGCTTGTGAGAGGTGGCAGATTATATACCTGGTAGTTGGGGGAGGTAAGGAAAAGGGAAATTTCAAAAGAAATTTCATATGCTGAAGAGGACCTAGAAGATATTAAAGGCCTTGCAGTTGTCAAGTTAAAGGTTATTTTAACCCTCAAGTAAGGCATTGATATTGAGATAGTTGGGAGCCTCCTGGAGGAATATCACACATATCCTACCTTGGGGGACACCCTGGGGAGGGGGTCCTTTATGGGGTGTCAGCTTATGCTTTGTCCTCAGCTAGCCTTCTGTTCCCCATAAGCCTTCTCCCCAGGTGTTTGGCCTCCTGAGTGAAACATAATCTTTTCCAATTAAATCTGATCTCTTAAGTATTGGTCTTTTCGTGGATGGACCTGGAGGGTATTATGCTGAGTGAAATAAGTCAATCGGAAAAGGACAAACATTATATGGTCTTTTTCATTTGGGGAATATAAAAATTAGTGAAAGGGAATAAAGGGAAAGGAGAGAAAATGAGTGAAAATATCAGTGAGGGTGACAAAACATGAGAGGCACCTAACTCTGGGAAATGAACAAGGGGTAGTGGAAGGGGAGGTGGGCGGGGGGTTGGGGTGACTGGGTGATAGGCACTGAGGGGGGCACTTGGTGGGATGAGCACTGGGTGTTATGCTATATGTTGGAAAATTGAACTCCAAAAAAAAAAAAATTAAAAAAAAAGAAGAGAAAATTCTTCTCTCTGTCACGTTCCAGGTGTTCTCTCTTTGAATCTCAGGTCGAATTTATATGTTTTTGGGATGATTTGAAAGTTATCTAGATCAAGAACTTAGATTTTGGGAAAGGGATCAAGATGCCCCCAAAGAGAGAACACAGGAGTGGAAGAAGCCATGTGCTTTAGACATGCTAGGGAATATTTCTTTTAATTATCTTGTAACATTTGGGAAGTTCAATATGTATTTATAATTGTTTAAAATGAGAAAATATTTCTTTATGCTGATAAGTATAATTGTTTTTGTCATAAAGTTAAGAATTTGAGTGCAAAAAAAAAGTATTGGTCTTTTGCGTGACAGGCAGCTGAACTTGGCTTTTGGTAACAATGATATCATATATTATTAATATAACATGATTATATAATATATTATATATATTCAAAATTCTTAATAAAAACTCAGGGAACCTGGAAACTTCTGAACAACAAAAATAAATTTAAGTGGAAAAAGCTTAGTCCTTTAAATATTTTAAGATGTCAATCACATGTTCCTGATTATTATTAGCAAGGTTAAAGAGTTACTACTGAAATAATTTTAAACATTGCCTCTCCCTTTCCATATTCTACTAGATTGAGGAAAATCTATTTTATCTTTGATTGTAATTTGTTTCCACTTTCTTGTTCTCTCTTCAAACAGGATATCTTCCATTACACAGATTTTAGTAAGTACTTGCAAAATTTGCCTTGCCTTGAGCAATATGTTATTTGAGTTTGAAATAGAAAGCTAATCTTGGATGAATGTCTGAGTTATCTTTGGCTTATTCCATATAATTGGTGTATGTAAGCCTGGTCCCTATCCTTTGGTCCTAACATTTCTAATAGTTCAAGGAAACTCTGTATTCAAAATTAAGCAACTTGAAAAATAAGGATTGTAATCTTGTTTTAAATGTAGGGAGCCTAAACATGTCAAAGATGGTAACTGAGAGTTTTTATGAGATGGGGAGGATGGCAGAGACTCTGGATGGATCTCCTCACATGTGTTTCAATGAAAGCAGTGCCAAATTTATTTTTAGACTGTTATAAATAGTGCTCTGCATGTATTAAATACTCCATATTTTTAGCTGCTAATATTTCTGCTGCTGTTGCTATATAACTTATAGCAAAAGACTGCATCAATACTGCTGATCTGTACTTTATAAATGATCTTTAATGTTCAATAGTAAATATCCAGGGCTTAGTACAGCCTAACACATAGTTGGTGCTCAATGTGAATTGAATGAATGAATGTTCTTTCTTACATGAGAAACAATAGGACAGTATTGAAAATTCATTGGAAAATAGTCCCCACTTCTGAAGGATCAATTCACAGAATTACATTGTCATTATGTATTTTTCTTCTCTCCAAGGAAGCATTGAACCTTCTCAAAACTCACTCTATAATTGTTTCCTGAGTGAAGACCAAGGAATATTTTATAATACTGTAACATTCCTATAAGGACTTGGAATAAGGACTGACTAAATATTCATTACTGGTGAATTTTAGGGTCTGTTTCACAGTAAAATGATAAACTTTTAATCATTTATGAGATATAAATATACAATGGAGAATCAAGATGTGCAATGATGGCTAAAATATTATATATATATTTATTTCAAAAAATTTTAATATGTGAAAATAATTGTGCTATGGGCTTAGAAAATGCAAAGCCATACAAGAAATTGCTTTTTTATCAACTAGTGTAAGAAATAGAGAAACACGTAACAATATAAAAATAAAGATTCTATTGGAACAAGGTATAGAAATATATATATACATACATACATGTAAGTATGTGTATAAAACCAACATGAATCATTGATTAAACAAATATTTATCTCTGTGTTCTAGAACCAGACTACATACAATCAAAATCAAATGAGTGCCAGAGAAGCAAACAGATAATTGCATAGTCTGGTAATCTGTTAGGATATTGGATTCTAGGGGAACACAGAGAAAGAGGTTTATAGTAGCTCAGTTTCTAGACGGCTACCTCTAGACCTGAGGTTTCAAGGCTGGATAAGAGTTAACTAGAATGAAAAACAGGGAGATTAGGGAAGGCATTTCAGGTAAAAGAAACATATTGTGTGAGGTTGTGAAGATTTTCAATGTTAAACTGCATGTATATAGGTAAACATGGCCAGGATGAGGTTGAGTATAGGGAAGAGATGGAAATAAGGGGGGGGTGTGTAATGCTAGATAACAGAATTTTGTATTCTAGAAAATTAATTAAAATTCACCGTAAACATTCAAATAATACTGATGTATAGAAAGTAAAAAATGAGTGCATCCAATTTCATAAGTATTTTAATACAACTGGTGATACTACCTTTTAAAGATGTGTAATTTTATTAAAATTAAAATAGTGGTTTTCACTTTATATATAAAAACAGTAAAGGATAGAAAAGTATTTGAGGGATCCCTGGGTGGCGCAGTGGTTTGGTGCCTGCCTTTGGCTCAGGGCACGATCCTGGAGACCCGGGATCTAATCCGACGTCAGGCTCCCGGGGCATGGAGCCTGCTTCTCCCTCTGCCTATGTCTCTGCCTCTCTCTCTCTCTCTCTCTGTGACTATCATAAATAAATAAAAATTTTAAAAAAGAGTACAGTTATAAAAAAAAGAAAAAAAAAGAAAAGTATTTGAATAAAAAGCAAGTATCCATCCCACTGTCTGATCCTCTACCTTCAATTCCACTTGGTTGGGGCACAATTATTAATAATTTTCTTGGTTTTAATACTTTTGAAGTTTCCATTTGAACTACAAATATATACCTATAAATCCCTACTAAAAACTATGAGACATAATGATGTTATAAATGGAGAATATTGTCAGATTACTTATCCTTTCTCCAAAAAAGTCAGTGAAGATAGCTTCAAAGGGTGAATTCTACTAACAGTATAAGGGCAAAAAAATTCCAAAGCTATTACACTGTCCCAAAAATAAAACAAGAGGAAAGTTTCCACATTTTTCCCCTCTTTTTTTAAACAACACATGGTAATGCTTAAAAACTCACAAGGAGAGCTTGGTAAAGAAAATGACAGCTTCATCTGACAAATATTGAAGCAAAATCATTAAAAATCAAATTAAGTCAGTTATGAATTAGCCATCAAATCCAGGGTTCATTTTAGGAATATAAGGATGGTTCACTATAAGAAAATGGTTAAGATAATTTGCTCTAAGTAGTATACTGGGAAGATAAATTATACAAGTGTGGCTGGATAGAAGAGAAGTTGATGGAAAGGAAGGAGGTTGATGAAAAAAGAGAAAAGCATTTAAGAACCAATGAGGAGAGTCTTTGGAAAATAAATGATAGTTTGAGAAGGACTAACATTCATTTTATTGGAATTTCAGAAGATGAGGAGAGAGAGAGAGGACCACAAAGTATACATGAAGGAATCATAGCTGAGAACTTCCCTAAACTGGGGAAGAAAATAGGCATACACATCCAAGAGACAGAGAGGACCTTCTCCCCCAAATCAACAAAATCCAATCAACACCCTGACATATAATAGTGAAGCTTGTAAATTTCAGAGATAGAGAAAAAAATCCTAAAAGTAGCTCCAGAAAAGAGATTCTTAAATTATATGGGTAGAAATATTAGATTAACAGCAGACCTCTCCACAGAGACCTGGCAGGCCAGAAAGGGCTGGCATGATATATTCAGGGTAATAAACAAGAAAAACATGCAGCCAAGAATATGTTATCCAGCAAGGCTCTCATTCAGAATTGAAGGAGAGATAAAGCGCTTCTAGGAGAGACAGAAACTGACAGATTATGTGACCATCAAACTGGCTCTACAAGAAAGAGTAAGGGGGACTCTGTAAAAGAAAGAAGGAACCCAAAGAAACAATTCACAAAAACAAGGACCATATAGATCATATGATGACACTAAATTCATATATTTCAATAGTTACTCTGGTCTTGAAAGGGCTAAATTATCCCGTCAAAAGCTGCAGGGTGTCAGATTGCATAAAAAAGCAGTACCCATCCATATGCTGTCTACAAGAGATTCGTTTTAGACCTAAGGACATCTCCAGCCTGAAAATGAAGGGGTGGAGAACTATTTGCCATTCACATGGTCCTCAAAAGAAAGCTAAGGTAGCAATCCCCATATCAGATAAATTAAAGTTTATTACAAAGACTGTAGTAAGAGATGAAGAGGGACATTATATTATACTTAAAGGGTCTATCTAACAGAAAAACCTAACAATTATGAATATTTATGCCCCTAATGTGGAAGCAGCCCAATGATATCAATTAAAAATCAAAGTAAAGAGAATAATACATTAATAGTAGGAGACTTCAACACGGCACTCTCTGCAAATGACAGATTTTCTAAGCAAAACATCACCAAAGAAACAAGGGCCTTGAATGATACACTGGATCAAATGGATTTCGCAAGTATATACAGAACATTACATTACATCCTAATGCAACTGAATACACATTCTCCTCAAGGGCACATGGAATTTTCTCCAGAATAGACCACATACTGAGTTACAAATCAAGTCTCAAAAGATATGAATAGATTGGGATTGTAACCTGTGTATTTTCAGAACACAATGCTTTGAAACTAGAACTCAATCACAAAAAGAAATTTGGAAGGAATTCAAACAATTGGAGGTTAAAGAACATCCTACTAAAAGATGAATGGGTCAACCAGGAAATTAGAGAAGAATTAAATAGATTCATAGAAACTAACAAAAATGAAAGCGCAACTACTCAAAATCTTTGGGATACAGCAAAGGAGGTTCTAAGAGGTAATAAATCAAAATACAATCCTCCCTCAGAAAATTAGAAAAATCTCAAATACACAAGCCAACCTTGCACCTAAAGGAACTGGAGAAAGAACAGCAAATAAAGCCTAAACCAAGCAGAAGAAGAGAGATAATAAAGGTGCGAGCAGAACTCAATGAAATAGAGACCAGAACAGATCAAACAAAATCAGGATCTGGTTCTTTGAAAGAATTAATAAGATAGATAAACCCCTAGCCAGTCTTATTAAAATGGAAAGAGGAAAGATTCAACTTAATAACATCATGAAGGAAAGAGGAGAGATCACAGTAAATATCAAAGAAATAGAAACAATTTTAAAAGCATATTATGAGCAAATTTGTTAAAAAAAACAAGGCTATCTGGAAGAAATGGATGCACTCAAGGAAACCTACAAATTACCAAAACCGAAACAGGAAGAAATAGAAAACCTGAACTAGCCAAAAACAAGCGAGGATATTAATGCAGTCATCAGAAACCTCCCACAACACAAAAGTCCAAGGTCAGATAGCTACCCAGGGGAATTCTACCAAACATTTAAAGAGGAAATAATACCCATTCTACCAAATCTGTTTCAAAGGATAGAAATTGAGGGAATATTTCCAAACTTGTTCTATGTGACCAGCATTACTTTGATCTGAAAACAAATCAAAGACCTCGCCAAAATGGAGAATTATAGACCAATATCCCTGATGAACATGGATGCAAAAATTCTCACCAAGATACTAGTCAAAAGGATCCAAAGGTGCATTAAGAGGATTATTCACCAAGACCAAGTGGGATTTACCCCTGGGATGCAAGGGTGGTTCAACACTCATAAAACAATCAATGTGATAGATCACATCAATAAAAGTCAAGAACCATACAATCCTCTCAACAGAGACAGAGAAAGCATTTGACAAAATACAGCATCCATTCCTGATCAAAACTCTTCAAAGTGTAGGGATAGAGGGAGCATTCTTCAATATCTTAAAAGCCATTTGGGAAAACCCCACAGCGAATATCATTCTCAATGGGGAAAAACTGGGAGCCTTTCCCCTATGATCAGGAACACGACAGCGATGTCCACTCTAACCACTGTTATTCAACATAGTTCTAGAAGTCCTAGCCTCAGCAATGAGACAACAAAAAGAAATAAAAGGCATTCAAATTGGCAAAGAAGATGTCAAACTGTCACTCTTTGCAGATGACATGATACTGTATATAGAAAACACAAAAGACTCACCCCAAACTTGCTAGAACTCATATAGCAATTCAGCAATGTGGCAGGATACAAAATCAATGCATAGAAACCAGTTGCATTTCTATCACTAACAATGAGACTGAAGAAAGAGAAATTAAGGAATGGAGCACATTTACAATTACACAAAAATACCATAAGATATCTAGGGATAAACCTAACCAAAGTGATCAAGGATATATACTCTAAAAACTATAGAAAACTTCTGAAAGAAATTGAGGAAGACATAAAGAGACAGAAAAATATTCCATGTTTATGGATTAGAAGAATAAATACTGTGAAATTTTCTGTTCTTCCCAAAGCAATTTACACACGCATTGCAAGCCCTATTAAAAAATGGACTTTTTTCAAGAAGTTTGAACAAATATCTTACAATTTGTATGAAATCAGAAAAGTCCCCAAATAGCAAGAGGAATTTTGAAAAAGAAAACCAAAGCTGGGGGCATCACAGGGCCTGACTTCAAGCTGTATTGCAATGCTATAAACATCAAGACAGTATGGTACTGGCACAAAAACAGACACATAGATCAATGAAACAGAATACGGAACCCAGAAATGGGCCCTCAACTCTGTTGTCAACTCATATTCGACAAAGCAGGAAAGAATACTCACTGGAAAAAGGACAGTCTCTTCAATAAATGGTGCTGGGAAAATTGGGCAGCCACATGTGAAGAATGAAACTAGACCATTCTCTTACACCATACACAAAGATAAACTCAAAATAGTTGAAAGTTCTAAATATGAGACAAGAATCCATCAAAATCCTGGAGGATAATACAGGCAACAACCTTTTTGAACTTGGCCACAGCAACTTCTTACAAGACACATCTATGAAGGCAAGAGAAACAAAAGCAAAAATGAACTATTGAGACTTCATCAAGATAAAAAACTTCTGCACAACAGAAGAAACTGTCAACAAAACTAAAAGGCAACCTACAGATTGGGAGAAGAAATTTGCAAATGACATATTTGCAAATGACATATCGGATAAAGAGCTAGTATCCAAGATCTATAAAGAACTTTTCAAAATCAACACCCAATAAACAACAAATCCAGTCATGAAATGGGCAGAAGACATGAACAGACATTTCTCCACGAAGACCTACACTTGGCCAATAAGCACATGAAAAAAAAAAATGTTCCACATCATTTGCCATCAGGGAAATACAAATCAAATCCACAATGAGATACCCCCTCACACCAGTGAGAATGGCAAAAATGAACAAGACAGGGAACAACAAATGTTGGCGAGGATGTGGAGAAAGGGAAAACCCTCTTGCACTGTTGGTAGGAATACAACCTGATGCAGTCACTCTGGAAAATAGTATGGAGGTTCCTCAAGAAGTTAAATATAGAGCTATCCTATGACCCAGCAATTGCACTACTGAGTGTTTACCCCAAAGATACAGATATAATGAAATGATGGGACATCTGCAACCTGATTTTCATAGCAACAATATCCACAATAGCCAAACTGTGGAAGGATCCACAATATCCCTCAATGTAATATATATATATACATCAGATATATATGTATGTATACATATATATACATCAGATATGTATATATATGTGTGTGTGTGTGTATATATATATATATATATGTATATATATATATATATATATGTATATATATAAAATGTCAGAATATTAGTCACCAGAAAGGATGAATTCCTACCATTTACATTGATGTGGATGGAACAGGAGGGTATTATGCTGAGTATAATAAGTCAATCAGCAAAAGACAATCATCATATGGTTTCACTCATATGTGAAATGTAAGAAATAGTGAAAAGGACTATAAGGGAAAGGAGGGGAACTGAGTGGGGAAAAGTTAGAGAGGAAGACAAACCTTGAGACTCCGAACTCTGGGAAAGAAACATATGGTTTCAGAAGGGGAGGAGGGTGGAGGAATGGGGTAACTGTGTAATGGGCACTGAGGGCAAATGAGGAGATGAGCACTGGGTGTTATATTATATATAGGCAAATCATATTTAAATAAAATATTAAAGAGAAACAAGTTATAAGAATAGAATAAATATTTCATAAATGAAAAAAAGAAGTGCGGCTTTAGCCTAGGGTAAATTTAGAGATGACAGATACTAAGGTTGGCAAGATAGATTGGAACCCTATGAAAGAGTGAAAGAATTTATACCCAATGCCAAAAAAAGCCTGTGATTCTATCCAACAGAAGGAGAGTTAAATTCTACTTTTATTTCATTTTTCATATTAGAAGAGTAGTAATATTCTATTTCATTTAATAAACAATTATTCCCATAGTTCACTTTTTATAGGCATCAAAACATTATTAGTGGCATAAAAATGAATGAAAATGTGAACATGTGTGTACCAGAAGTGTAGAGAATAAAAATACATACTGTATCTAGGATGCATTTTACACATGAATTAAATCATTAATTATTTCTTATTGGATTAATATATTTCATATTGATTATAAATATTAATAAAAAGTCGAATTTAATATTAATATGTAATAATAATGAAGAGTATTTGTATTCTTGTGTGCCAGGAAAAAACATACACATAATATGCACACTTATAGATGTTGAAATAAATATATATAATAAAACCTCACAGTAAAACTATCTTAGTTGCATTATCTTTATATTAAAGACAAATAAAGGCCCAAAGAAATGTCTGATTTAATCTACCACATCCTGCTGTGTCCACATAGTACCCTGCGAAAGACAGTGTCTGAGAATTTTCTGGTGAGCCAGAATCTTTGCGCAAGGGTGAGAGATTGCAAAATGCAACCCATTCATTGCACGATGAATTCCATATGCAAATGAGTTTTGTTGGAAAATGAAATATATATGCAAATCATCTATCCATTAAAAAATCAATCCCATTGTTAGAATAAATAGTAGCTTAGATTAAACAACAGAAAAATTAGCAAATAATGAAATAATTTTAGACTTTGTATTCAAAGTAGATCATTTGTTTTGAGTTAGCCTTTATACTTGAGATTGTTTATAGCATAAAATATTTTGGAATGTGATGTTCTGTGTTTTTTCCCCCAAGGACTGTACAAATTCTTCTTTATGTTTGAAAACTTTTACAGGTGCATTATAAGCTAAACCCTGCCAAATGAACTGGACAGAAATTCAGGAATATGAGCTGGACAATGTCGTTGAGGTACCTTATAGAATAGACTATTCAGTATTAAATATACTGTAGAGCTAGTTTCAGGCAATGGTGAATATGGGAGCTGGGATGACATCTATCTCACTAGGGAGGCTTGGAAATAAATAACCAAATAAACCACCTAATTCTGATAATCTGTGTATCTACAAAACTAGTCTAATTTTAGTTTCAATGGAGAAACTGAAACAGCCTATCAGATCCAAAAATATTGACTAATGCTGGAACCATAAGGTAAGGAGCACTGTCAAATTAAATGTGCTAATGAAAAAGCAGCACTCTTACATATATTGATAACTGCTCATAGAATCAAGGCTACTTAATTAGCTTTTGGATTTAAATAATAAAGTGAAAAACAATTCATAGATTTTAAAAGTGTGTTTGAGCTGAGATTGGTATCTTAATTTTTTAATGTTTTATTTATTTATTTGAGAGAGAGCAGGAGCAAGGGGAGGGGAAAGGATAGAGGGAAAGGGAAAAGCAGATTCCCCATTGAGCAGGGAGCCTGATGCAGGCTCCATCCTAGGAACCTGAGATGGGGACCTGAGCCAAAGTCAGATACCTAGCCGCCTAAACAACTAAGCTATCCAGGCACCCCTGGTGTCTTACTTTAAACTAATGACATACATTTTGTACAGTGTATTGTTTGTGCACACATGTGCATGTATGTGTGTGCATATCTTTTTGGAAAAGTATGTTTTAAAAGAGAAGTGACAAGCTCCCTCTGCACATTCTATGTATTGAATCCCAAGAGTCATTCTGTACTCACTATCTGATGAGATTTGACAGTACAGAATTCAGTTGCAAAGCCACATATAATGCAAGCAGGCTGTAGCATTGCACTATCTTGCTGGAGGCTAATCACTTTATAATGAGTTCAGTGAAAAGTACCTGTGCAATAAGTTGTAGTTGACAGCAGCCCAAGGGGACCTCTAAGTGCTAAAAATTAGCAGCTGAGAGATGTTGGATTGCATCCTTTTGAAGATAGAAAACAGATTCCTTTCTAAAATACAAGCAGTTTAAACTCATCATAAATCAAACAGATGGTAAAAGAAATATCTTGTTGCTATGGGCTTTATCCTGTTTTTGTGCTCACTGTTTTATGAAGTGAAAGAAGAAAAAAAAGTAAGGCTCCTAGTGTTCTAGTCTGAGGAAACAATATCTTAACAGCACAGAGAAAATTATTTTTTTCACTTCAATATTGTATATTTGACAGTTTGTGGAAAAATTTACACCAAGCTATATTTAAAGATAATAGTGAACATGCATTGAACAGTCAGCTTACTTTTAAATGATTCACTTTCATTGTCAATTTTGGATATTAAATAATCAATCTGGACTGGAGAAATCATAATAAAACACAACCACTATCATTTATAAGACTGTTGCAGAGCCGGATTGCTATAAAGACTACTATGCATCAGAGGAGATACAACTTTGGTTAGACTGTGTTGATACTACTGATAGCATGAAAACTCATACTAATTTTGCCTTCAAGAAAGGTGCAGCATAATTCATAAAGAAAGAAGATTATGACACTACTTGGTAGGAAGAAATCTATAAAATAACAGTTTGGCTTTCCAACTTGGCACTAGAAATGACAAAGAACAGAACAGAACAGAGGTACATTTGATACAGTGCCATGAAGTGCATTTGCTACAGTGCCATGAAAAACATTTCTGAAATTCAGTATATTTCCTTGAACCAAAGGGCACTCACTGTATCAAGGTTTTATAGAGCTTAAAATAATCAATGGTGTGACAATTGTTATTGACAGCCACTGACAAAACTACTTGTGCATCTTTAGCAAGTAATTGTATTGAAGTGATATATTGAATTAAATATCATACAAAACTTCACAAATGTGCTAGGCAGTAAGTGTTAATTTTATAATAGGATTTGACAGCATTACTTGTAGTTGCTGAGAGGCAAGTGGGGAGAACCTATGCAGTGGTGCAAACAGGTTAGTCTTCACAGAATCTTTGTGCTTTCAGTACAGGTTTGAATTTAGGGTAGAAGTTAGATAGGAAGAGAACAGAGAAGAGCATTTCTGCAAAGCAGAGGAATATAGGAAGATTCTGACCAGATTGTGAGAGACCTTAAATGCAAAACTGAGGAATTACAGTTTATTTGTTTTGCAATTAGGGGCTGCTGAAGGATTTGAAGAGAGAGTAATGTGTACAGAATAGTGTTTTATGAAGATTTACTGACCAGCTAATGGGGAAAGACTGAAGGTAAACAAACTGGTTAAGAGATCACAACAAGGGGTGAGTGGCCCAGTCAGTTAAGTATCTGTCTTTGGTTCAGGTCATGATCCTAGGGTCCCAGGATTGAGCCCTACATCAGGCTTCCTGCTCAGCAAGTAGTCTGCTTCTCCCTCTACCCTTCACTCAGCTCTCATGCTCTCTCTCTCTCTCTCAAATAAATAAATAAAATCTTTAAAAAAGAGAGAAAGAGATCATGACAACTATCTAGGGAAGCAGTAGTGAGGGTCTGAACAGAGGTTGTGACAAAGGGAATAAAGGAGAAGGACTTGGTGATTGATGGAATGTGAAGGAGAGATGATGTGAATCAACATGATAAGTGATAAGTAAAGTCATGAATTTCATAACCAGATTATCTTTGAGCCTCTACAGGAAGAAAAGAATCAAGAATAATTTGATGATTTAAGCCTGAGGATAGAGTTAAAGGATAATTTCATTAAAAATATACTTATATCCAGAAGGGAAACTGATTTTGAAGAAATAATTAAACTCATTATATTTTTTGGTTATTTCTGATTGTCATTATGCAAATTTTTGTGGAATGTCCTTGGTATTGTGTTGATACTTTTATAATTTTTTTTACTTTTATAATTTTTAATGTGGTTCTGCCTATGGTTTATTCTTTCATGTTCTTGAAGTACATATGACTTATTTGACCAAGTTAATTTGTCTTGTGGTACTTTAATCATATAAATACAACCTCAGTTTTTAAGTCTAATCTTGAAAACAACCAATTTAAAATTAAGAATACTACATGCATTTAGAATAAAATGAATGATAAATATGCTATATTGTCAAAGTTTGATATTGTCAAAATATGCTACATTGTCAAAGCTCGATGTCTGCCACTTAGTAGTAAACCTGATCTGCACGTTTTCTATTATAAAATGAGAACAAAACAAATCACAATGATTACAAACTGGAATTAGTAACATACAATATTTTAGTATTGTATCATATCAAAATCTTTTTTAAAAATACCAGGCTGAAGCTGTTACTCACAGAGATCAACTCTGGTTCAAAAACATCAAGAAAAATTTTAGATATAAGAAATCATTTACATGTGCTAATGTATTTTTATTGACAGAGACACAAATTCAACTCAACACACCTGGCATTTATATTCATTTCCTGAGATTCATATTTGAATTTGCTTCAACCTCTTCTGATTAGGTAGCAGCGAGCCATGAGCAAACCCCTAGTATTGCAATAAGTATAGTAAGTGTTTTTATGTCAAAAGGTCAAGCAGAGCTGTTTCCATTTAAAAACAAAGTCAAAACATTATGGCTCACTTTAGTTTCTCTCAGATAGAACATTGGGCAATATGTTTCTAACCCCATTTTATTACCTTGCTACTTCTCTTTTCCTCCATCCATGAATTGAAAATATAGTCTAAAGTGTCCTTGTAGGACATTCAGTTTCCAAAAACTGATACATCTTTACAACAAAATACCCTGACACTGTTTCTCTCTAAAACTGGCTTTTCAAATAGGGTCTTATTTTATTTTAAAAGTGAAGAAGCAAACACAGCATATATCCAATAAAATGTTACTTTCTATTTCTTGATGGAGGTTGGTATAGTCATGTTTTATTCTGTCTTCTTATCTAAACTTGTTCTTATTAAAGAATCAAATCAAGTATAATAGCTTATAAAGATTAAAAGAATATGATAACATATACATTTGTTAAAATGTTAAAATTTAATAATGGTAACAATTATGACCTACTATGGTTCAGGCACTGTGATAAATACTTTCTTAAAGACTTATTTACTGGGGCTCCTGGGCAGCTCAGCTGGTTAAGTGTCTGTCTTTGGCTCAGGTTATTATCTCAGGGTTGGGAATGGAGCCCCATGCCCAGCTCCCTGCTCAATGGGGAGTCTGCTTCTCTCTCTCCTTCTGCCCCTCCCCCACTGTAAAGGATTTATTTGTGTATTTGAGAAAGAGAGGGGGAGGGGCCGAGGAGGAGGGAAAAACCTTCAAGCAGATTCATGCTGAGCACAGAGCCAGTGAAGGGCTTGATTTCATGACCCTGAGATGATGAACTGAGCTGAAATCAAGAGTTGGATGCTTAACCAACTGAGCCACCCAAGTGTCCGTGTGATAAACACTTTTTATACATGATCTTTTATTTTTTTAAAGATTCTTTTAAATTGGGGGGAAGGAGCAAAAGGAGAGAGAGAGAGAGAGAGAGATGGAGAAAGATAATCTAAGCTGTCTCCATGCCCAGTGCAGAGCTGGATGTGGGGCTCTATCCCACACCCTGAGATCATGACCTGAGCCAAAATCAAGAGTCAGATGCTTAACTGACTGAGACACCCAGACACCCCTATACATGATCTCTTTTGAAACAACATTTCTACTGATTATATATAGGTAATCCTTGCTAGCCTGGAATTCAAGTTTTCCTGAGAAGCAAACTTAATCAAAATGAAAAATATTCCCTAATAAACTAATAACATAAATTAATACCTACTAGGGGACCCTGGGTGGCTCAGCGGTTGAGTGTCTGCCTTTGGATCAGGACATGATCCCAGGGTCCTGGGATCAAGTCCCGCATTGGGATCCTTGCATGGAGCCTGCTTCTCCCTCTGCCTCTGTCTCTACCTCTCTCTCCCTGTGTGTCTCTCATGAATAAATAAAACCTTTAAAAAATTAATACCTACTCAATTATCCTTTCATGACAAATACTAGCATCCCTCTCTTTCCATTATATCCTAGTCATAATTCAGTATTTTAATGAAGTCATATTCAAATTTATCACAATGTAAAATTTAAATTTTAGAAGAGATACAGAATTTCATGAAATGAATGAAAATGATACGTGGAATTATTTTATTTTTGAAACTAATGACAAGTGGGAATCTTGCAGAGGTAGACCAGTTAACAGTTGATTAAGGGAACATTAGCCAGAACAGTAAACACAGAGTCCTTTAGAAAACTGATGAAACCCTTGAATAAATTTCAGAAATGAGGGACGCCTGGGTGGCTCAGCAGTTGAGAGTCCGCCTTTGGCTCAGGGCATGATTCTGAGGCCTGGGATTGAGTCCCACATTGGGCTCCTTGCATGGAGCCTACTTCTCTCTCTGTTTGTGTCTCTGCCTCTCTCTCATGAATAAGTAAAATCTAAAAAAATTTAGAAATGATGCTATTAATGAGTATACAAAAAAGTTTTTAAATGTTCAGAAAATGTTCAGAAAAATTACACATACGTACAAGAAAAGTCAAAATCAACAGCAAATCTATCTTCATTCTGAGAAGAAGTGCATAGTTCTAGTTATACATACATCTTTGTTAAATGTAAAGTAAATGGTTTATATAATTTTGATGATTTTTTCAAACATTAGTCTCAATCAAACCTTTTATTCACAATGTACAATGTATTTTTGGTCCTTTTATTTTTATGTATGTATGTATTTATTTATTTTTGGTCCTCTTTTAAAGTACATTCACTTGAATGGACTTTTCTGGAACTAATTACTCTCAGATAATGAGGACTTCATCAATTATTATCCCTATGTTTATCTGAGGAGACTGAATTTCAGGAAAATATAGTAGCTTGCCGTAGCAGTCAGAGTCCAGTAAAGGGATAAAACACACACTACTTATTTGAGCAGAGTCAACTTAATATAAGGAATATAAGAAGTAGCAATATATAAATATACAAAGTCTATTAACTTGCTAACTGAAAAATAAAAAGAACAATAAATTATCATGGGTTTAGCAACTGCAGGAAACAGTTACCACACCTAGAGATGGACAAAGAGAAGAGGTTGAGATGATTAAAATTAAAAACCTAGAAGAAGGGATTCATGGTACCAATTCTCAGACCTCTGAAGAGCAGGCACTAGTGACTTGAGGGGAAAAGGAAGCAGGTAAGATGAGGCTGGTTCTGTAAGTTTTGGGGGGAAAATGGCATACTGGTTCTAACTGTGACTATGGAAAAGACCTGCTGCTTCCAAGGTAGAGAAACTTGATGGAAAGAGACATGAGCCTCAAAGGAACAGGAAATCAATATGAAACCAGCAGAGACTAAGCAGGAAGGAGCATGTCACTTTGTGCTCCTCCAGCCTTGTAGTCTCCCAATCATGCCCCATATTGACAAAACTCAACTCAACAGCTACCAAAGCAGAAATGTGATTTGCAGAGTCCTGGCATGAGCATCACAGAGTACAAAAGGGTGTTTTGTTTTGTTTTGTTTTATTAAAGATTTTATTTATTTATTCGTGAGAGACACACAAAGAGAGGCAGAGACGCAGGCAGAGACGCAGGCAGAGGGAGAAGCAGGGTCCACGCGGGAAGCCCAATGTGGAACTCGATCCCGGGACTCCGGGATCATGCCCTGAGCCAAAGGCAGAAGCTCAACTGCTGAGCCACCCGGACATCCCTAGAAGGGTGTTTTGAAGCTGAGAGATAATAGCTTAATAAGTGGCCCAGCCCTGCTTTTTAGTAACTTAGTGTTTAGGCAATTATAAACACCCTTGTACATATATTTGAATTCTATACACTAAAAACTGCATTTCTAGCACTAACATGATGCAATTATCCTTCATAAAACCAAAGATGTTTTCATATTCCCCCAGTCGAGGAAACAAGAAGTAACAGGAGACATTGCATCCGTCTTTGGAAGACAGTCATGCTATCTCTGACCCACTTGTTTAAAAACACAGATGATGATGGTAGAAACAGGATTTGAAACCTAAACTGTCTAAGACTCTGAAGCTCTTCCCAATGTACCAAACTGTGTCTCAGTGCTAAACTAGATCAGTCTAGACACTGTATCAAACGTAATATGAAGTGGTTACACCTGAACAACATGAAAACTTATGACTGAGTTAAAAACAATAATCTAGGAAAAATAGGCGGAATAATCCAATTGCGATGGAGTCATATTAGGTCTGGTAACAATTAAATTTTGAGAAGTAAACATCATAACAAAATTGTCCTACATTATCTAGAGTTGGACTAATCCTCACTTCTAACAATCTTTATCACATTACCCAAAAAATTAAACCAGTTATTACTTCTATCAGTTCATTTTGATCTTGTCTACTAAATTACCATAGTATTGGAGAGCAAGAGAGTAAGAGTGAGCAAGAGAAAGATTCATTTTTGAACATTCACATACAGGAGAGATAGATTCTTGTATAGCTTCTGTTATTCAGCACTATGACAATACATTTGTTGTTGCAATACTTCTGAAAAAATTTTAAAATTTTTATGTTTCCTATATGATCATAAAAAACATTATGGCCCATTGCTACTGATGAGATATTCCACCTACAGCCAGCTGTGTGTAAATGAGAGAATTTAACTCATACTGCTCAGCCTATTTTTCTTTTTTTTTCTATTTTTCTTTTTCACTTGTAAGCAGACAAGGAACACAAAAATCACAGCTTAACCACTCTGATGAGAAACTGTTGTTTATAATAATTTTTCTGTATATAAATTTTCTCTGGTGATAATGAAATACAATAAGAAGATCACATATGCTTAAAAGTTAGACTTCTGTTTTCATAAAGTATAATACTGTAATTATTTTAATAAAGTAAAATTTAAAGTTTAAGACAAATGTTTGAAGGAAGTGAGGGAAGGAGCATAAGCTAAGGAGAACATGGGACAGGGCACCTGGCTGGCTCAGTTAAGTGGCTGACTCATGATTTTGGTTCAGGTCATGATCTCAGGTTTGTGAGATCAAGCCCCTTGTTGGACTCCATACTCAGCATGGAATTTGCTTGTCCCTCTGTTCTTCTCCCCACTAGTTCTTTGCTCTCTCTCTCTCAGATAAATAAATGAATAAGATCTTATAAAAACAAACATGAGACAGAGTTGAAGTCATTGCCTGTGTATTGATAATAGCTATGTTTTGCTGTAATAAACGTTAATGAAGTCCTATGTCAGTGATATGAATTGTAGAACTTTCTGCTTTTAGGTTTTCCTACTTGGAATTATTATCAACCTTGCCTCACATTTTCTTCTAAGAATGTTTCTCTGCAAGTACATGTTATACTGTTTTTAGGCATTTCTAATTCATTTTAAGGATCTTGTCTGGCATTAGAACAGCTTTATCCACATGTTTGTGTCTTTATTGTGAATACATACCTTTTACTGTTTTATCTTCAATTATAATTAAGCAATAGTTTATGCTATGTTATACTTTATCTTTCCTATAAAAAGTACCAGTCACAGAGTAGGTGCTTATTATATAATTTGTGAATGCATGAAAGAATTAATGAATCACAAAGGACAGAATAAGCTAAACATCCTTGAGAACAAGATTGTTTCATTTACTCACATATCCTGAGCTTACCACAGTGTCTATTACATAGTAGATGCTTGGTAAATAGATGAAGATGAGGAGGGGATTTAAGGGTTACCCAGCATGATATATTAGAAAGAAAACTGATTTGGAACTCGGGCAGTTCTCAGTTTTAAAAAATAGTTCTACTAAACTGTGTAGTTTTAAGTAATTTATTTTACTTTCTTGAGCTTTAGCTTCTTTCTACTAATGACAAGAATTTAGTCTTCATAGGATTATGATGAGGATTAAATGATAATAAATGTAAAATACCTAAAGCATTCTATACAGAGTGGGGTTTCTCATAGAATTGCATCATGAAGACCCAATAAACAGCTAAGAGATAGGAATTAAACTCCATTATTGGATAACTGAAGGAAAGTTTGTGACTTTTAATATGACAGCTTTCCATACCATTATCAAGCAGAAACAGAGTCAATGGGTATAACAGATGTTCTTAGAATGATTTTGGCAAGAACAGGAGATTATGTATAGACTACATCATAATTCTTAGATAATACCGAGGATTTTTATGATGATTCACTGGTTCCAATATTTCTCTTCTGTGGCACTGCAGTTATAACTTAGGTAAAGATCATGTGGAAGCACCAACAGTATAGGCAGCTTTTAAATCCTATGTTAAAATATACAAATATTATTATAAAAAGTTCATCAAGAAAGGAGAAAAATATATTTTGCTACATGTCCAGAACCCTAATGAAATCATTGGTTTTCCAGTCCAGTTTCATAATCATGTGTATTTGCTCAGTAGCAAGCATAGTGTGCATAATATTATGTATATTTTTCATTTAACATTTTTTTCTGTTGTTAAAGGATCATAATATTATTTTACTGATTCCATAGCATGTATAAAATATCACTTACTTAACCATTCCTATAATATTGAAGATTTTTGTTAATAATTTTTTCATAAATATAAATTCTTTTTTTCATAAATATAAATTCTAACACAATGATCATTTCTCTGCATTTGTGCATCATTTCTCTATGGTAAATTTCTGAAAATGGGATTGTTGGATCAAAGCATTTCAACATTTTATGTCTCCTGCCAAATGTGTTTCTGAAAAGATTACCAACTTGCAAAATATGGCAATATTTAAGAGCCCTAAATTCTTTTCTCTCCATAGGTGTTTCATGTCTGTAGTTAAGATATTTTGGGTTGTGCATTTGCTCATTGGTACCTTCCAAAGTATTCTGCCTCTGTTATGTGGCAACACATTTTTGGTGTGAATTCTAGGCTTCGTCTTGTTTTTCTTATCTGTTTTGCAGGCTTCAAGTCTAACTTTTCCCCTCTTATTTCTTTATATAGATGTTCAGTTTGAACAGTATGTAATAGCTGATTTATGCTACCTTAGAAGCTCAGCTGGAAACTTTAAATTTCTTGCCTAACAATATGAAGATGACATATTCTTCATATGAATTCTATAAATTGAGAGAGATCTTATTTTTTCAATTTTATTCTGTTTCTCCTTCTAATGAAAAGAAAAATAACTGGGATCAATAATACATAAACAAAGATAAATATTTCTTCCAATAGAGAAATTAATAGATTATTTGAGGATTCCACCTGCCACCTAGACCTCATCAGCCACTTAACTGTAATCAAAATGAACCACATTCAGGTTAAAAGACCATGGTTTATCACCTTCCACAAAAGAATGCAGAAAAATTAATGTGTCCATTATTTTAGGTCATAAATAGGTCAGAATTTCTTCGAGATTGTGGGCATTGAAAAGGAGTAAGCACCTTTTCAGTCAACTTTGAAGGTCTTGGGAGAATAGTAGGAAATAAAACTTGGAAGGTCAGGATGAATGAGATTGGTAATGGGATAAATGATAAATATACAGTTTACTGTCAAATATTAAGGGTAAATCCAGTCATCACAAGTTCACATTGGCACTGAGTCAACGTATAGTGTGAACTACAAGTAAGTTTAAATGATCCAAAACTCAGATGAATTAATACAGAAAGAAGGATGCCTGGGTGGCTCAGTGGTTAAGCAGCTGCCTTTGGCTCAGGGCATGATCCCAGAGTCCTGGGATCGAGTCCCACATTGGGCTTCCTGCATGGACCTGCTTCTCCCTCTGCTTGTGACTCTGCCTCTGTTTCTCTCTCCCCTTGTGTGTCTCTCATGAATAAATAAATAAACCTTAAAAAAAGAAGGAAATATGCAAGAAGAAAGAATAGATAAGAACAAGAGTATGCAAGAACAAAGACTTGAAGGAATTTTGTTTAAAAATAGCCCATTATTTCAGTTGCTTTTCACTCCCAATCCCGTTTTTGTAATGTCCTTGCTCCCAGGCCACTAAAATATTACATGATTTCTGACATATTATAAGTTCTTATTTTATGTAATTATAAGATTTAGTTTCTGGGATGCTTGGGTGGCTCAGTGGTTGAGCGTCTGCCTTCCGCTCGGGATGTGATCCCTGGGTCCTGGAATCGAGTCCCATGTCGGGCTCCCTGCATGGAGACTGCTTCTCCTTCTGCCTGTGTCGTTGCCTCTCTGTGTGTGTGTCTCTCAGGAATAAATAAATAAAATCTTTAAAAATTTTTAAAAAGATGTTAACAGTGGCAAAGCCAGGGAGCCCTCATCTAGTGGGGAAAACATCTCAGATCTTTAAAGAAAAGATTTAGTTTCATAAAAATATGTTTTTAAAAGATTTAGTTTCCACTCTCCCCTCCAAAAAGAAGCATTTATAAGTACAAAATAAGGATTTTCATTGATAGATGAGTTTTAAATACAGTAACCCAGGAGCTTATTAAATTATTACTCTTAAAAGTACATTTGAAAAGGATTGGTAAAATTTCTTGGCATTCTTGATAATTTAGAGTTTATTTTTGTAAGGTAATTTTGATCTCAACAGCTTTGCTGAGTAATTGTTTACACTAGTTATTAATGTTTGATAAAATAATATTTATTTGGAAAATTATGATGGGGAATTCAATGGCTCATCTAAGAAATTGTTTATAAACTCCAATCACTTTTTTACAATAATTGAGACATTACTAATAATTATGTGTATACATAGTTTATGTTTGCAGATTAGGACTTCTACTTCACTGAACAGTGATTTAGCAGAATATAAAAGTGTAGTCCATCTCTAAAAGATTAGATGCATTGAAAAAAGGAAATGGGAGGGCAAGTAACAATCTAAAAAAAGACTTTATTGCCTTCTCCAAATCACTGAACAAACTCTGATGCTTTGATAGTGGACCCTGAGGATGGGAAATCCTAAATTCTGACACTAATTTGTCAAGTAATTTCAGACTTTTGTTTTCCCATCTTTGAAATGTGAGAAGTAACATGTGCCATAACTCTTCCACAACGCTTTTAGGAGTATCAAATGAATAATGGTTGTGAAGACACTTTAACAATTTTTTTAAAATATTTTATTTATTTATGGATGAGAAACACAGAGGGAGAGAGAGAGAGAGAGACAGAGACAGAGACACAGGCAGAGGGAGAAGCAGGCTTCATGCAGGGAGCCTGATGTGGGACTCCATTCTGGGACTACAGGATCATGCCCTGGGCCGAAAGCAGGCGCTAAACTGCTGAGCCACCCAAGGATCCTCAGACACTTTGACAATTTTAAAGTAGTATATTTTTGCAAGATATTATTTCTTCCAAAATCTGTCACACTAATATATTTTCTATAAGTTACCATGGCATAGGATAGTGCATTCAGATATCAAGAAAGACACAAATCAATTAATGCAAAAGTTATAAGGATCCCATAAGAAATTATTTTAAAATCATGAAAAATGCATAATTTGATATTTTTATCAAGATTAAGACAGAAAATGACAACTGAATTACTTGTATGAGAGAAAATGCCTTTCACAGAATGAGCAAAGATATACTTCAAAAATTTATTTTTACATAATTTTGGCATATGCATACTATAAATTGCATTTCACAAGTTTTAATATTTATGATAAAATATGCATTATAAAAATAATAAAATACCTTTCATTTTATTTTAAAACAGGCTTTACAATTCTGTTAAGATCATCTTAACCACGTGAAATATACATACTGACATTAACACTAACTGAATTTGCATTCTAAAATCTAGACTAAGGGAACACTAGCTAGACTAGGACTTTTATTTTTTTTTTTTTTTTTTTTTTTTTTTTTTTAGACTAGGACTTTTAAAAGAAAAAAGAATAGAGAGTGATTGCCATCTTCAATAAAAAAAAAAGGTGATCTATTTTTAGTTTCAGTAGGTGGGAACAATTTAACTTCAAGGAAAAGTTATCAAAATTAAGGAAGGCCATTGCACATTTACTTGTGAATATTTAATTGGTGCACAGAGAACTGGCACAATTTCAAGATGTTAATCACAGATTTTTAAATGCATATTAGCTAATGGATGTGTAAAATTATGCTTATCTTGTCTTAGATAAATGCCTAATTAAAAATCCTTTGAGGGGAAAAAATCTTCACATCATTAAAGAAAAAAAAAAACATTATGTGAATCCATATGTAAGTTTAGAGAGAAAAATCAGGATTTTTTTCACAATAAAAAACTTTGCTGGATATTTCATATGTGGACTTTTCAGACCAGACAAGAATTTTCAATGTTTAAAATAATGCTTATGTAGCATACAGGGTGCTACAGCCAATTCTTAGAGAGGGATTTTGTTTATTCAGATTTATACGTGAGCCTATGAAAATATAAGGCTACTAAATACATTTCTTCTACAGTGAACTGCCATACTCTCAGTAGAAATCATAAGCATGAGGCAAAGCTCAAGATACTGTCGGATTTAGATTGCAAGTTAAATGCTCAAAAGTACTTCTATTCAAAGTTACACTACATGTTCAAATCTTTACTGAGATGTATAAGGACAAATAGAAAAAAATGGGTTGTTATAGGATCTAAATTCGACACTCGTTTAAGTGGGCTAAAAGTGAGGAAACTTATAATCACTTCTTGAGTGGCATGAGTAAGAGTCAAAAAAAAATCTAGCACATCAGTTCTATATTTTCTTAGGGCCACAACAAGCTCAAGTTTTAATAATATGGAACTTCCAATTTCATCAGAGCTACTTACTGAAGGTTTGTTAAATTTGCCTTCTTAGAAGTATATATATTCCACTTTAAGGAAACTTAAATGTACACAAATCCAGTTTTAAAATAGATTAGTGGTGGCTATTTATTTCTTAAAGAGAATAGCCCTATTCCAAAAGATTTACAACAGCTTTGAAATAATTCCATTTCCTCGCTTATAGCATTTAAATGGTAAAATTCACTTACACACAATATTTAGGAAGAGATTTATGGGATAAAACAAGTCACTCATATATTTACATGGACTGTAAAAGCTATGAAGGACAATCACATGTAGATGTTCGATCTTCTTCTGTAGATATTTTAGAAGTGTGTAAATTCATTGCACTTAATTTAAATGATGGTTTGCTACTAGATGGCTACTGAAAGGCTAGAACAATCTCTAAAAAAAAACATTAAAAGCCAAATCACTTGATGTTCTGGCAATATTCTATTTCTTAACCTGAGTAGTAGTTACATGGGTGTTCACTTATGTGATAATTCATTGAACTGTAGAATATTTTGTGTATTATAAGTCTTTTAAACTTCATTTAAAAATAAGTCAACTTACTAAGATTATAATGGTGTAAACTTAAATTTGTAATTGTGAGACATTTTCAGGGATCATTCCTTAATTTTAACATATAGAAATGAATCCTCCAAAAAGTATTAGCAAAAAGGTCCTGTTTTTATAGAATGGGTTAGGAATATTCATTTGGCTAAATTATTTTCCATATAAACAAGAATTATAGTTTTCTGCCAAGAAAATGTACTCTAAAAATTGGAAAGAAACTCAAAGATTCTTATATTTCCCTGTGGGCTGAATTTAGGTCAGTAGAAAGTGGGGGAAGGTAGAAGAAGGAGAACAGGAGGCTGAGAAGTAAAGTTAATTTTATGGGGAGAGAAAAACCAAAGCAAATTTTCCACAACCATATTTTGAGTGAGGACAGAAAGATAGTTGGTGAAATCATCAATAAGAAACCGAGAACTTGGTGATGTCTTATGTATTAAGAATATTTTTGAATTGATGAGTACATCTAGATACTGAGTATTATTGTAATGTGTCACTTGCGATTCATAAAACATCTCTGCTAACTTGAAAATGTATAAAAAAAATGTGTGTTTGATGTATTTTATTCCACTGACCATTATGAGGTATTCTTTCTCCAATAGCAAATGAGAGAGCCATGTGAATTTAAAAGATCTGTGTTTAAACCCTAGCTGCTTTCCTGACCAACTATGAGATCCTAATGTCTACAAGCATATAAAACTGGAATAGCAGCACCTAGGGGGCATGCTAAAGAACCTGGTAGGAAGAATTGGGGGGAGGGGCAGGATGGCGGAAGAGTAGGGTCTTCGAGTCACCTGTCCGCACCAAATTACCTAGATAACCTTCAAATCATCCTGAAAATCTACGAATTCAGCCTGAGATTTAAAGAGAGAACAGCTGGAACGCTACAGTGAGAAGAGTTCAAGCTTCCATCAGGGTAGGAAGACGGGGGTAAAAAGAAATAAAGAAACAAAAGGCCTCCAAGGGGGAGGGGCCCCGGCGAGGAGCGGGGCTAAGGCCAGAGCGAGTGTCCCCAGGACAGGAGAGCCCCGTCCCGGAGGAGCAGGAGCTGCACCAATCTTACGGGGCGGAAAGGGGCCCGCAGGGAGTTAGAGCAGGACCCAGGAGGGCAGGGATGCCCTCGGGCTCCCTGGGACACTAACAGACACCTGCGCGCCCAGGAGAGTGCACCATACGCCGCGGCGGAGCTCCCTAAAGGGCTGCAGCGTGTGCACATGCATTGACCCGGGAGCAGCTCGGGGGCTTGGGCGGCGGCTCCGCGGAGGGGGTTGCGCCACCGGGAGCTCGAATCCAACAGTGCAGGCCCAGGAGCACAGAGCGCCAGGGACACAGCCCAGGATCCGGCCACCCCCCCCCCGACAGGCAGAAGCCAGGAGGGCCTAGGACTGCAAAGACGCTCCTGCCCCGAGCTGAGCAGATCAGTGGCCCCGCCCCGGAGCCTCCAGGCCCTGCAGACGGAGAGCCCCGGAGTTACTGCGGGAGCTGAATCCAGGGATGCAGAGCTGGCCCCGCCACTGGGGTTGTTCCTCCTGGGGCCTCACGGTGTAAACAACCCCTACTGAGCCCTGCACCAGGCAGGGGGCAGAGCAGCTCCCCCAAGTGCTAACATCTGAAACACCTGAAAATCAGCACAGCAGGCCCCTCCCCCAGAACACCAAGCTAGACCAGCTAGGGGAAGTCAAGGGACTGAAAGTATACAGAATCAGAAGATACTCCCCCGCCCCCGTGTTTTCTTTTGTTTTGTTTTGTTTTTTGCTTTTTGATTTCTGTTTGCTTCCCCACCCCTTTTTCCCCTTTCTTTCCTTTTTTTCTTTTTTTCTTTTTTTTTCTTTTCCTTCCTTATTTCTCTCCTCTCTTTGTCTCCTTTTCCCAATACAACTTGTTTTTAGCCACTCTGCACTGAGCAAAATGACTAGAAGGAAAACCTCACCTCAAAAGAAAGAATCAGAAACAGTCCTCTCTTCCACAGAGTTGCAAAATCTGGATTACAATTCAATGTCAGAAAGCCAATTCAGAAGCACTATTATACAGCTACTGGTGCTCTAGAAAAAAGCATAAAGGACTCAAGAGACTTCATGACTGCAGAATTTACATCCAATCAGGCAGAAATTAAAAATCAATTGAATGAGATGCAATCCAAACTAGAAGTCCTAACGATGCGGGTTAACGAGGTGGAAGGAGTGAGTGACGTAGAAGACAAGTTGATGGCAAAGAAGGAAACTGAGGAAAAAAGAGACAAACAATTAAAAGACCATGAAGACAGATTAAGGGAAATAAATGACAGCCTGAGGAAGAAAAACCTACATTTAATTGGGGTTCCCGAGGACGCCAAAAGGGACAGAGGGCCAGAATATGTATTTGAACAAATCCTAGCTGAAAACTTTCCCAATCTGGGAAGGGAAACAGGCATTTGGATTCAGGAAATAGAGAGACCCCCCCCCCAAATCAATAAAAACCGTTCAACACCTCGACATTTCATAGTTAAAGCTTGCAAGTTCCAAAGATAAAGAGAAGATCCTAAAGCAGCAAGAGACAAGAAATCCCTGACTTTCATGGGGAGGAGTATTAGGGTAACAGCAGACCTCTCCACAGAGACCTGGCAGGCCAGAAATGGCTGGCAGGATATATTCAGGGTCCTAAATGAGAAGAACATGTAACCAAGAATACTTTATCCAGCAAGGCTCTCATTCAGAATGGAAGGAGAGATAAAGAGCTTCCAAGACAGGCAGGAATTAAATTGTGTATAATTGTATCATTCTTTCAAAATGAGGGCCATTTACACATTTAATGCAATCCCTATAAAAATACCACAGACTTTCTTCAGAGAGTTGGAACAAATAATCTTAAGATTTGTGTGGAATCAGAAAAGACCCCGAATAGCCAGGGGAATATTGAAAAAGAAAACCATAGCCCAGACCATCACAAAGCCAGATTTCAGGTTGTACTACAAAGCTGTGGTCATCAAGACAGTGTGGTACTGGCACAGAAGCAGACACATAGATCAATGGAACAGAATAGAGAATCCAGAAGTGGACCCTCAACTCTATGGTCAACTAATATTTGACAAAGCAGGAAAGACTATCTACTGGAAGAAAGACAGTCTCTTCAATAAATGGTGCTGGGAAAATTGGACATCCACATGCAGAAGAATGAAACTAGACCATTCTCTTACACCATACCCAAATATAAAAGCAAAATGGATGAAAGATCTAAATGAGAGACAAGAATCCATCAAAATACTAGAGGAGAACACAGGCAACACCCTTTTTGAACTTGGCCACAGTAACTTCTTGCAAGATACATCCATGAAGGCAAGAGAAACAAAAGCAAAAATGAACTATTGGGACTTCATCAAGATAAGAAGCTTTTGCAGAGCAAAGGATACAGTCAACAAAACTCAAAGACAACCTACAGAATGGGAGAAGATATTTGCAAATGACGTATCAGATAAAGGGCTAGTTTCCAAGATCTATAAAGAACTTCTTAAACTCAACACCAAAGAGACAAACAATCCAATCATGAAATGGGCAAAAGACATGAAGAGAAATCTCGCAGAGGAAGACATAGACATGGCCAACATGCACAGGAGAAAATTCTCTACATCACTTGCCATCAAGGAAATACAAATCAAAACCACAAGGAGATACCACCTCACACCAGTGAGAATGGGGAACATTAACAAGGCAGGAAACCACAAATGTTGGAGAGGATGCGGAGAAAGGGGAACCCTCCTACATTTTTGGTGAGAATGTCAACTGGTGCAACCCCTCTGGAAAACTGTGTGGAAGTTCCTCAAAGAGTTAAAAATAGACCTGCCCTACGACCCAGCAATTGCACTGCTGGTGATTTACCCCAAAGATACAGATGCAATGAAACGCCGGGACACCTGTACCCCAATGTTTCTAGCAGCAATGTCCACAATAGCCAAACTGTGGAAGGAGCCTCGGTGTCCATCGAAAGATGAATGGATAAAGAAGATGTGGTTTATGTATACAATGGAATATTACTCAGCCATTAGAAATGACAAATACCCACCATTTGCTTCCACGTGGATGGAACTGGAGGGTATTATGCTGAGTGAAATAAGTCAATCGGAGAAGGACAAACAGTGTATGTTCTCATTCATTTGGGGAATATAAATAATAGTGAAAGGGAATAGAAGGGAAGGGAGAAGAAATGGGTGGGAAATATCAGAAAAGGAGACAGAAACATGAAGACTCGTAACTCTGCAAAACTTACTAGGGGTGGTGGAAGGGGAGGAGAGTGGGGGGTGGGGGTGAATGGGTGACAGGCACTGAGCAGGGCACTTGACGGGATGAGCCCTGGGTGTTATTCTGTATGTTGGCAAATTGAACACCCATAAAAATAAATTAGTATTAAAAAAATAAAATAAAGAATCTGGTAAACATTAGATCTTGAACTAATGTTATCTCATTACTTTTTTTTTAAAGAGAGTGAGAAGTCTTCTGGTGCTGGCTTAGGTATAAAATAAGCCTGCTACAACCTACCTTTCCAACTGCTAACAACTGAAAACTGGACAAAACATGAAAAAGAAAGATTTGAGGTCTCTGAAATGTAAATAATAACAGGTAGATTGGACTAGAAAGTAAAAATCTGAAGGCAGACCAGCAGTGAAGTTTCCTTTTCTATTTTTTTTCTCCTTTTAAACTCCAGGCTCTGATCAGGAGACAAAGCCATATTGGGGAATTGTGTTGTGGGTACAGGCAGCTGAAAATTCAAAAGGAATCTTTCTTTTTGACCACCACACCAGGAAAAGGGATCTCTTCAAGCCACAGAGTAGAAGGAAAATCCCATTTTCTTCTTTCTCTGTTGTCCGTCCTGAGGCCAACATCGGCTGCTGAACTCTTGCTGCTTCATCGAAGGTATCTAAAACTCTAAGAGATAACCCATCTTCTCTGGACAAAGGAACCAGGAAATAAAGACTCTGTTCTGCATATGGGGGCATCTGAAGTATGAACCTATACAGATAGCTAAAATTCTGAGAGAACTTCATTCTTCTACTCAGAGGAAAGACTTAAAGGGTCCCTGGAATGTGAGGAATTTACAGACTTGGAGATTGAATCCCCTAAATTTGTGTGTGAACTGACACAAGCTCCAGTATCAACCTCAAGCTGCAGATGTGTGGAACACACTCAAAGAAGCATAGCAAAGGCTTTGTCATTGGATGTGTAATATAAACTACCACCCAGGTCTCAGATTAACCCTACCAGTTGATTATGTAAGGGGTATACATGGCCTAGCAAAGGACATTGGTATCACCACCTGCAGAAAGACAGAACTTCTGGTATCAACCAGTCAGTTGCTTGCTAAAACAAAAGCAAATAAAATTTCTCCAGAGGAATTTATATGACCCAAAGTCCCAGAACTTACTATTTTAAATGCCCATGATAAAATGTTTAAAAAATACTAGTTAAAAAAGGAACCTTTGACCAATTCTTTTTTTAAATTTTATTTATTTATTTGAGAGAGAGAGAGAGGTGGGGTAGGGTGGGTGAGGATGGGAGGGTAAAGGGAGAGAGAGAAGCAGACTCCTCACTGAGTAAGGACTCTGATGTGGGGCTTGATCCCAAGACCTTGGGATCATGACCTGAGCTGAAAGCAGACATATAATTGACTGAGCCACCCAGGCACCCTCTACCAATTCATAAGGAAAACAAAATAAAACAATTAATGGATGTCAGTTTTAATATGCTGGAATCACCAGACAAGAACTTTAAAGCAGCTAATAAAATATTTCTCTATGAGGTAAACATCTTTGAAATTAATGTCAAGATAGACATTCTTAGCAGAAAACATAAATTATAAAAAGAACCAACTATAAATTTGAGAACTGAATGATACAATATCTTAAATAAAAATACTGGCTGAAAAAAAATACTGGCTGGATGAGCTCATTATCAGAAAGGAGTTGATAAAGAGTCTGTAAATAGAACATAGATCAAGAGCAATTACCCAATTTGAGGAACAGAAAAAAGAATGAAAAAAAAAATGAACAGATCCTCTGAACAATATCAAAACTCAAACACGTATGTCATTGAAGTCTCTGAAAGAGGGAGAAAAATATTGGTAACACAAATATTTAGAAAAATAATGTCTGAAAATTTCCCCAATTTAGTGGAAGACATAAATTTACAAGTTTTGCTCAGTGAACTGTAAAAGAATAAATACCAAGACACACCTAATCAAATGACTGAAAACAAAAGCTTAAAGGCCAGGAGGAGAGAAATTGAAGCATACTATTACGATGTTCTTACACTACACATAAAGTGATATAAAAGCATCCGTTTCTTGTAACTGATATTTTGGCATTATTTTAAAATTATGTAGGCATAAAGATACAGCCCAGATTGAATCTCCGTGGGAATTAGAAATATGTGGTGAAAAAATGAGGCAGAAATTTTTGGTATGATATCTGAGAAGCTTTCTGGGAGATAACTAACTGTAAGGAAAAGAGAGCCCAGCATGAAATCGGGATTGTAATAAAACGTTGGTCATCACAGGGAAGAGCAGTGCATCTGAAAGCAAAGCAGTCTTGACTTCATTGTTCCTTGTTCTAGGGCTCATTTATTTTTAAGTAAATAATTAATGAACATTATGATGAATGAAATACATTTCTTCCCTCATGATGCTTTCATGTCTACTTTGGATTGTGTCAGAGTCCTCTGCAACAATTATAATTAAAACTCAAAATTACTGTCTGCTAAAATCTCCATTAAGAGAGAGAGAGAGAGAGAGACAGAGAGAGAGACAGACCCGAGTGGCTTAGTCCGTTTAGACTCTGACTCTTGATTTTGGCTCAGGTCATGATCTCAGCATTGTGAGACAGAGCCCCAAGTCCAGCTTTGTTCTGGGTGTGTAATTTGCTTAAGATTCTTTCTCTCCCTCTTCCTCTGGAGAGTTCTCTCCTCCACACGATTCACACTTCTATAATAGAAAAATGGGACTGAGAGAAGCTTTCTTTTATACATCACCACAAAATAGTGGTCAACTTTGGCCTGCTAAGAATGCCAGTGAATTTGGTGGTTGTGCCTCAAGCAGGGACCTAGTTCTTGATAGGGCAATGGTAAGGTTAGCAAGATACTGGAGCAGCAGTGAGAACTAGCAGGAATCTGTTTTGCTGAGTGAGAAATAGTGAAGCTAGCAGAGATTTTTGAGCCTGTTAGTCCAGCAAGATCACTTTTTTTTTTCTGTAACTACATGTGAGATATTTCCCAAGAATTCCCAGAAATACTTAAGGGATTCTACAGAAAGCTGAGGTCCTGAGGTCCTGTAAGCTGGTGGGGACAAGAGCTAATGGAATTTTAATTCTTGTTAATAGGTTACCTCATCTATTCCTAGAAACTGGTGAGGCCTTTGAAACTCAAACTATACTTGAATATCTTGTGGGTATGTCTGAGTTTTGCATGTATAAGATTTCAGAGCAGGCATCCAGACACAATCAATTCCAGATGTGAGTCAAACTTACATTTTATAAGCTAAAAATATTTTTCATGATAGAAACATAAACATAATACTGACTGTTCTGTAATTTCCTCTTACAAGCATGATTGAATTTGACCATATTAATTGGGCATACACATATGCTTCTTTAAAGTGTCATAATTTATTCCTGTACTCTATTAACCTTGATTCTTTTTCTTCAGATATCTCAAAGATTTTAGATGAGATATCACTATGGAATGGATCTCTATGGCCTCACTAATGACATGGAACATAACTGGGTTTTCTATCAAGATGTGGGACTTGGCTCTAATGATAATATGAATAAGGAAACCATAGATTGGAGCCAACGATTCAAATGAGCTCTCAGTTCTATTTTCCAAGGCCAGGCCCCAACTACATTCTCTGGTTGTGATTTAAAGCAGTAATTGTCAAAATTTGTTGTTGTTGTTATTCTATGTGTCTCATGGAATGTGTAAAAATTGCATACTAAACTCATTTCCATAGATAGATTCTGTTTTCAGTAATGGGTGATGAAATACATAAAATAGTCTGTCAGTCATGTGCTATTTCTAGTGTGTTCTCTCTCTTTCACTCAAGAAAGCATAAGGGAAAACACAATTAAAAAATAGCATAAGTGTAATATTGAATAGACTATGTAAGGTAAAATGTTTGTAAACTGTGTATTTTAAATTGGTCAGTAACAAATTACTTGTAAGACACAACTATGCCATGATATAGAGGTTGAGAAATGAAATGCCAGCCTAAATGACATGTCCTACGCTCTAGAGAGGGAATGGCAATGCAAAAACTTGACATTCATTAAAACTTTAAATGAAGAATTCACTCAACTCATGAGACTTTTATAAAATTTAAACATAGTTAGTTATCAGAGATATTAACACCAGTATATCAGAAAAGAACTTTTATTTGTCTGATAAACCACTAATCAAAGTCCAAAAATCCTTTATTATTATTGGATTTGGGGAACTCTGAGACAATAATTCTTTGATTATTCTTTAGAGAAGAAGGTGAAATAAAAAATCCAACAAACTTCATTTCTTCTGGATACCAAGCTTCCTGACTTGCTACCTTGAATGCTTTGCCTATCATTTTTGGGACAAAGTGTCAAGTAAACTTACATATTCCCTGGAAGCTATTTTCTACTTTGGGAGACACTCAAGAGGAAAAAAGGACACAGATAACTATTCAATTCCCTTATGCTATGCTTCATTATTTACCTCTCTTGTAGAAGAATGACACAACAATACATTGGTAAAGTAAGGACAGCTTTGAAGAACAATGCTAATGAAGCCAACACCTCAAATATCAATAAACCATATTTTATTGTATCCCCTAGTGCCCATTGTCCCTTGTATTCAGGAAAACTGTGTGACCAAAAAAAGTTGAAGGACCTGATAGGAGAAAATTTTAGATAAATCAACCACAACCCACAATTGATATTACAGCCAAAGAGACAAACCAGCCAGAAAAATGTTCTACATGGAGTGCTATGCCACTGGCCATTGTTTTGTTCTTAGTGTTTCTGTCTTGTTCTCAGTACAGATCTGACTGGTGGCATTTGAAGAAAATGCCAGCTCCTCCCTTTCCTCCCTCTCTGACATGTATACTGAATACTCAGCAGACACTCACTGAATTATGTGGCCCCTCTCAGAAATGTTGAAGCCCCAGAGTGTCATTAACCATGATCTACTGAGGCTTTTGTCAGAATTAAACAAAAAGTAAAATTATAGTGGTGTGCTGGAGCCATTCTAGTTAAGTCTGTCATCTTTGCCATTATAAGTGTCTATTTCCTGCACTTTATAACTCAATGGAGAGAATTTGCCTTACAGTCAATAGAGTAGCTGAGAAAGTATCAGTCTTTCAGACTTTGTTTTAAAACCTGATAAATACTAAATAAAATCTATTATTTGGCTATTAAGCTAATGTAAAAGATTGTGCGTGTGCGTGCGTGTGTGTGTGTGTGTGTGTGTGTATACAGAGGGATGTGATTTTACCTTATGGGACTTGCTTTGAAGGAGAAGAAAATAATGAGTATTTTTAAAAACATGAAAGTTTAGGAAGCAAAGGAGAAGAGACAGAGAAAATGTGATCTAAATTATAGCTTTATAATCATCATCACATCTCGGTGCTTGCCTTTTATCCAACTGTCCTCATTTCTGGTTCAGATAATCTAACTATGATTACTATACTTTTAAAACATTATATTGTTATTTTGGTTAGTAAAACAGAGAAATGGATTCTAATTTGACTACATTCTCAATGGTAGTAAATTTCTTGCAAGATCTAGAAAATAGTTTGATATCTCTCTTATTATGTGGTGATAATCTTCCTATTTTTTTCTTTGAATAGACTTTATGGGTTGAAAGCCTGTTGTCTGCATGAGCTACAAAAGTCCTCAAAGATTTTTACAATGGGTTGGCTGCTTATTAAGTAGGGTTTCCACTGTTAAGTCTCTCAAGAGCCAAGAGTAATGGGTGTTAATTATGAGGGCCTACTTTGTGCAGTCTACTTGCTAGGCACTTTATATTTTAATCATCATAATAACCTTTTAAACTTAGTATTTTTATATCATTTTATGTATAAAAAAAGTCTTAGAGAAATTAAGGACTACACAGGGTTACACAGCTGCTGGCAAGTACATAAATAGAGATTGGTATCAAATTCAGTGTGGCTCCCATACCTGTAAGATTTTCCTCCATGATAATTAGGAACAAAGGTTCAATTCCTTGGGAGGGAAGGAAACCAACATTTGTTTAATACCTACTATGCATTAAGAAATTTTAAAGTATAATAGTAAATTTAATTTTTATGAGAAGTGACAAATTAGATAATATTTACAGTTCATAGCTAAACTAAAGCTGAGAATGATTAATTGAGGTCATTAAATAATTAGCTTGAGGCATCTTGTGGAGTTAGGCTTGGATATGTCTAATTACAAAACCAATGCTTTTTTTCACTATAACACTGGACTTTGATTTCTTAACTGTAAAACTCTGATCACAAAAGAAGAGTGATTACAGGATTAATTCAGTCATGTAATCATCTTTCCATTCAATTTATGAATATTTACAAACACATACCCTGTATATCAAGCATTATGTTAGGCACCAAGTTGTTTCTAGGATGCTAGTTGTTGGCTTACTGGCAATTCTATCTTCATACTCTCATTTTTTTCCTTTTAACTTGCAGCTTCTTTTTCAACTATGCATAAACACGTATTTTGCAACAAGCAATTTATGAATCAGTTATTTTTTTAACAAGTGCTGAGTAACAAAGGGTTCGATAGCCAAATAAGTTGGAGAGATGCTACAAGGTATATCACATTCTTAGAGATTCACAATGAACATTGGCGTACTAAAAGCTTTGTGTAAACTTGAAGGGAATGAAATTCGTTAAAAACATAAAATACTCCTGTATAACTACTTTTTCCCATGTAATACCTGTTAGCATCCCACAAAATTAGTGATCCAGGCAGCATGATTTAAGAAATGCTGGCCTAGCCCATTAAATGGTACTGCTTATCCCAGAACTAGACTGCTTGTCAAAACCTTTGCAGTAATATGTAACTCATTTTTAATAATATAATTATTCAGGTATTTCTAATGTCATCACTTTATAATGCCACCAAGTTAATGAAAGAGAAATCAAATAAGGAACTTGATCAGTTCTATACATCTTAGATTTTGTGCATGTATTATTTTTCTTGAAGGATGCAGATTATTCTAAAGAAAACACATTTTAATAATTTTCTATATATATGCTGTGTTTCTAAAAAATTGAATAAATGGGTTTACAATGCTTAATATTATTGGATTTATTATTACTGGTGTTTGATACCTTTTATATATGTGTTGGTCGTTTGTATGTATGTCTTCTTTGGAAAAAATATCTATTCAAGTCCTTTACCCATTTTTAAATAGAATTATTTGTTTTGTTTTGCTATTGAGTTGTATGAATGAGTTTCATGTTCACTGATTATTAAGGAGATTAAAATAAAAAACTATAGTGTGATATCACCCTATACCTATTAGGATGACTATTATCTAAAAAGACAAAAGGTAATTAGTGTTATTGAGAGAATGTGGAGAAAAGGGAATCTTTGTGTACTATTGGTAGGAATGTAAATTGGTACAGCCATTATGGAAAACAGTATGGAGGTTCCACCAAAATTAAAAATAGAACTACCATATGATCCAGTAATTCCACTTCTAGGAATATATATCCAAAGGAAATTAAATAAAGATCTCAAAGAGATATCTCTGCTATCATGTTCATTGCAGCATTATTCACAATACCTAACATATGGTAACATATTTATAACCGTAAATGTTCATTGATGAATGACTAGATAAAGAAAATGTGACATATATATGTAACGAAATATTATTCAGCCGCAAAAAAATAAGTAAATCTTGCATTTGTGACAAAATGAATGTTTCTGGAGAACATTATGCTAAGTGAAATAAGCCAAAGACAAATACTGTATAATTTCACCTTTATGTGGAATCTAAAAAAGGAGAACTCATAGAAGCAAAGAGTATAATGGTGGTTGCCAGACATTGGGAATTAGGGAAATTGGTCAAAGGAGACAAACTTTCAATTATAAGATGAACGAGTTCTGGGGATCTAAAGTATGATGTGATTTATAATAAAAAAATATATACTTGTCTCTGGTTCTGTTTCTAGCACAGAGCTTCTAAAAACCTTGGAATTTCCTAAGTGGTGAAAAATTTTAGGGGCACCTGGGTGGCTCAGTCAGTTAAGTGTCTGTCTGCTTTTGGCTCAGGTCATGATTCCAGGGTCCTGGGAAGGAGCCCCGCACTGGGCTGCCAGCTCAGCAGAGAGTCTGCTTCTCTCCCTCTTCCTCTCCCTCTGTGATCTCTCTCACTCTCTCTCAAATAAATAAAATATTTTTAAAAAAAATATTTATTTTAATAAGTGATCTATGAATTGCTTATTGTGAAATACTGGTTATGGTGATATAGGTTTCTTTTGTTATGTAAGTGAGGTGGTTTTGGAATGCCTCTAGGTCACCTAAAGAAGGAGGCTGGTTGCCAAGGGAACCAACCCTGTGATTGAAAGTTTGGAAATTTCAGTCCCATCCATTGATCTCCAGGGAAGGGAGAGGGGCTGGAGGTTTAATTGATAACCAATGGACAAAGATTTAATAATAATGGTTATGTAATGATACCTCCATAAACACCCTAAAGAACTGGGTTTGAAGAGCTTTTAGGTTGGTGAACACATGGAGGTGCAGGGAGAATAAAACACCTGGAGAGGGCATGAGAAGCTCTACACCCTTTCTTCCATCTGGTTATTCCTGAGTTATGTCTTTTTGCAATAAATTAATGGCTTAGTAAGCATAATGTTTTTCTGAGTTCTGTGAACTGCTCTAGCCAATTAATCAAACCAAGGAGGAAGTCATTGGAACTTACAGTCTATAAGCGGTTAGTCAGAAACACAGGTGATGACCTCATCTTGGAATTGGCATCTGGACTTGGGTGGAGGGATGGGGGCGGCAATCTTTTAGAGCTGACTCCTTCACATATGGGATATGACACGATTTCCAGGTAGACAGTGTCAGGATTGAGTTAAATTGTAGGACACTCAGTGGGTACCAAAGGATTGTTTGTTGGTGTGAGGAATCCTCCCACCTCCCACCTCACACACACATCCACACATTGGAATCAATGACCAGAATCTTTAGCGACTATAGTTAATTATACCATTCTGTATACTTGAAATTTGCTAAGAGCATAGATCTTAAGTGTTTTACACACACATATATACACACAAAGAGGTAACTATGTACGGTAATGGGTATATTAATTAGCTTTATTATGGTGATCATTTCATAATGTATATGTATATTAAATTATCACATTATACTCTCTGAATATATATATATATATGAGAATTGTATTTTTTCTTTAAACCAGTGTATCAAATATTTATGTTAATCCATAGCTAAAAATGTAAATTCATATAACAAGTTTGGTGAGAAATAGTTTCCCAATCTCCAGGTGAAGCACCTTCAACAAGTCTTCTACAATGACTAAAGAAAATTAACCCAACTGATTAGGTGCAATGAAGTAAATCTTTTATATTTAGTTATAGATGAAAATCTGAACAATTTTCATATAATATCAATGTAATCAGATAATGCAGTGGTCTTCAGGGGTTGGTGAGTAGGAAATTTGGATGGCTAACCAAGTTGCTTGATAGTAAGCTGGAATAGCTAATGTTTTCACTTTTCAAATGATCATACTGGCTTAAAATAGTCATAGAAAAATAAAACAACATATATTGGAATATTAGTGATGAACATAAGAAAATGAAACACAAGATAGTTTATAATATAATAAAGTTTACAATATTAGAATGTATAATATTATGGCTGATATTGTATACTAACTGATATGTACTATTTCAGACTTAGATGTCGTTTAATGTTATACCTTGATTGGGAAATGAACTAAAGCTTTATCTTGTAATTCTGGCTACAAAGGAAACTATTGTGTTTTTTGTTTATTTGGATTTTTTTTGTTTTATTTACTTCTGATCTTGCAAGTATAGGTCAGTTTAGTAGTTGAGGAAGACTACTGAAATCTGCTCTTTTTTTCTGTGCATTACATGACAGATATTCTTATGAGGAAAAGTAATGTACATACTATCAGAATCCCACTTTTCCCAAAGAAGACCAAGAAGTTATCTTTATATTAAGGTTGTAAAAAGAATGGTAGTATATAGCTTAATTCAAAACACTGCACATGTGGGATATGTAAAGCCTTTGCTCTTTTAAACTTTGGGGTAAGCAAGGTTACAAGCAAGATAATTAATTGCCGTTTTCATTTTCCTGAGGAAATTCATAGAGCACTTATTTAAATAAGCCTAACAAAGGTATTAATGATGAAGGAAACTTTTCATTTAAACTTTTCTACTTAAAAAAAAACTTTTCTACTTTTTCAAACATATGCTTTTAAGAAGCTAGGTATGTGTTAAAAATTTAGAGAATTCTTAACAACTTCAATTAAAATTATTCAGAGTGCCTTCAAAACACATATAGTTACTATAATTTTCTGTATTTTAAATAAGTTAGATATGCAGCTCACCCAATGACCTTAAAATGGTTTAGATGGAGAGTGAGTTTTTAGTTACCATATAAATGAACTGTATGCAACAAAATTATCAATATGCTTATGTTTAAAACTTAATATAATGAGGTTGGAGAAGGGAAGGGAACTAACATTTGATTTGGAGTTCAGTCAGGAGCCAAGGGGGGGTTACAGCTAATTGGTTATGAATGAGTAGAGGCAACTGGCTACTCAAAGTCAAGAGGGTAAATACTAAAAATAGCAATCAGTAGGTAGAAATATTGCCAAGAGGATCTACATAAAGGCATCTAAAAAACTTTTGAGGGAATTAACAATGATTGAAGCTCAGTGGAGATTGCATGTTAGTGATTAATTGGCACCCTGTCACATTCTTTTTTTTTTTTTTTTTTTTTACCCTGTCACATTCTTACCTTCTACTTCCACCTTCAAGTTCCACAACTTCTCAGGCTTCTCTTGCGAGCAAAGCATGTCTAAAGATACCCCAAGATGCCACAAGAGGTCACCAGGCTAAGAGTGGTGCAATGCACTAGGCCTCTGTCTTGGAAACCATAAATCACTAAGTTAAGGACATTACATATGATGCACTATCTCATTAATCATTTCTGCAACTACACTAGGCAAACATTGTATTATTATCCCATTCTACTAAGAGTGGTGCAATGCACTAGGCCTCTGTCTTGGAAACCATAAATCACTAAGTTAAGGACATTACATATGATGCACTATCTCATTAATCATTTCTGCAACTACACTAGGCAAACATTGTATTATTATCCCATTCTACTGAACAGGTAAACTTTTACTAGATAACATTTCACACTGACTTATCCATGAAGAGGTAGTATACTTTGGAGCATCATATTACTGGAAACCAGGCTTTCTTCTGCCACTTTTTGGAGCAAGCCTGGTTTGGGTTTTTTTTTTTTAACTTTTCTGAAACTCAGATTCTTAATCTGTAAAATAGAGATTATATAATAAAGCTTACATCACAGAGTTATCAGGAATAAAGGAGATGATGCGTGCAACATACTAAATATAGCACCTTACTCATAGTAAGTGCTCAATACCTGAAAATAATATATTTTATATTTTTACCAAAACATATGTGAAATATTATTTCTAAGCTTATTTCTATAAAATATACAAACATCATTGGAAAACTATATAGTAGAACATTTGAGTATATGCATATAGATAATTATAATTTCAGTAAATGACTATTTTTATAATTTTAGCATTACTCGGTATGATTTTTTTATATAGTTCCTATAGTCCTGTAGAGAAATAGAGTAGCATACTGGTCAAAATATGGCTTACAGTTAGACAGACTGTTTGAGCAGTCTAGGATCTATCATTTTCTAGTTGGCTGAGTTTGGACAATTATTTAGACTTTATGTGCTTCAATTTCCTCATTTAAACAAATGAAGATGTTATCATTATAACTATTAAATTAGACAATATGTATAATGTTCCTTGTTCATAGTAACTATTTAATAAGTACTAGCTATTATTATTCTTCCCTCAACAAAGTCCATCTGTATTAATTTCATTTCTCCCATACCAAATCACCACAAATTGGGTGACTTAACACAAGTTTATTTTCTTACAATTTTATAGTCTGACATGTGTCTCACTGGGCTAAAATCAAGGTATTAATAGGGCTATGGTCTCTTCTGAAGCTCTGGGGAGAATTATTTTTCAATTTCATTCAGATTATTGGTAAATTCAGTTCACTGTGGTTATAAGACTGAGCATCCTGTTTCCTCATTGGCTATCAGCCTAGAGACATTCCTGCTTCCATGGATCACCAGTATTCCTTGGTTTGTAGACAGCTACCACCATTCTCAAGGTCAGCAATAGTGGGCTGTCTTTCTTACACTCTAAATCTCTCCTGCTATCCTTCCATCACATCTCTGATTGACTCATCAGGCTTCCTTTTCCACTTTTAAGGACATTGTGATTACATTGGGCCTACCTGTATAAAGCAGGATATAATCTCCCTATATTCGAGGCTGTTCACCTAAACTCCATTTTTTTTCAGTTTCATTTGCCATGTAACATAAAAAATTTACATGTCTGGTGGTTAACACATGGACATACTTGGGGTGAGAGGAGCATTATTCTGCCAACCACACTATAAGATTACATTTTCCAGTTCTCTCTGAGATGTGTACTTGTAATAACAAATTCAGAATTTTATGCACATGCAGTCAGCACTTTAAAATAAAACTTTGGTCATTTTGAAGAGGTAAAAGTATGTCTCAGTTATTTAAGATAATTTAAAATGTGTTGATTCTTTACTTTAGAATAATCATATAGTGAATATATAAATATTGAGAGCTATTTGACCTATGGAAAGAATTTGTTTTCTTAAATTTATATTTATACCACTTTTCAAAAAGTTATCATATAATGAAGGAATATCTATAATCTACTAATAATTGTCAAAACAAGTCCAATGTAATTGAGATAAAAGCAATAAATTTTATTACATTTTGGGCAAAAATTCTCTAAATTTGTAATTGTAACAAAAAGCTTATTTCATCTCTTTAATTAATTTAATTAATTTTCTATACATTTCTACAAATCAAACATTGATTATTATAGGTATAACTCTTGCAAATGTACTTAAAATGAACTTAAAATAAATGTATACAGTTTTGCAAATAAATAATAATTTTAATTACCAATTCCATTTAGAAGGTAGCTATCATTTGTCAAATTTTCTCTAAGTAATGGGAATTTAACAACAACAACAACAAAACAGATATGGCATGCTTTTTTCCCTGTGAAAGTTTCCTCAGTATGGGACACAGATGAATGAAGAGATCATTGATTCAATATGTTATAGATGCTGATAGAGTAGTCAATCAGAAAATTTTAAATGGCAGAAATGAAGTAAGCTATTATAAACAGTAGTTAGGGGAACCCAAGTGGCTCAGTTGAGCATCCAACTCTTGATTTCAGCTCAGCTAATGATCTCAGGATTGTGAGATTGAGTCCTGTATCAATCTCCACACTAAACATGGAATCTGCTTAAAATTGTCTCTCTCCCTCTTCCTCTTCCCCTCTCCACTCGTGCCCTCTCTTTCAAGAAAAGGAAATACAGTACCTAGATTTTTAAGTTGACTGTTTACATAATAGAAGTAAAATAGCCATGACTAACTCTAGTTGTATTTATTTTTTTTTTATTTTTTTTTTTATAATAAACATTTTTTTTAATTTTTATTTATTTATGATAGTCACAGAGAGAGAGAGAGAGAGGCAGAGAGACACAGGCAGAGGGAGAAGCAGGCTCCATGCACCGGGAGCCCGATGTGGGATTCAATCCCGGGTCTCCAGGATCGCGCCCTGGGCCAAAGGCAGGCGCCAAACCGCTGCGCCACCCAGGGATCCCCTAACTCTAGTTGTATTTAAATATTGGAGAGTATAGACTAGATAACACTCACATCAGTGCAAATAACCCCCCAAATGACCAAAGACTGGCAGGATAAAATCCACAACTAAATGTAGAGAGAAGACCACAATGAAGAGGGTAGGAAAGGAGACATGGTTGGGCAGAGATATTCCCAAATAAAAGTTAAAAGAATTTATGACCACTACAGCAACCCTATAAGAAATGTTAAAGGAGACTTTTTGAGAGAAAAAGATCATAAGCAAGCTTAAGGAAAGTAGGAAGAAAAAAAAACCAGTAAGAATAAGTGTATTTGTAAAAATCACTCAAGGGACTCACAAAATACAAGAATATACACTACGACACCATATACCTAAAATATGGGGAGGAGAGGAGTTAAGAATGGGTTCAAACTTAAGCGAACATCAACTTAGTATAGATTGCTATATACAGAAAATGTTATAAACAAACTGAATGGTAACCACAAATCAAAAACCAGTAATAGATATGCGGGAAAAAAATAATCCAAGTATATTGCTAAAGAAAGGTAACTAATCCTGGGAGAAAAGAGCAGGGGAAAAAGGCAATGAAATAAAACTACAAAAACAACCACAAACAAGTAAAGAATAGCAATAAATATACTCTTATCAAAATTACTTTGAATGTAAATGGACTAAGTGCTCCAATCAAAATATGTAGGGTGACAAAATGGATAAAAAAGAAAGATCCAAAAAAAAAAAAAAAAGAAAGATCCATCCATATGCTGCCTAGAAAAGACTTATTTCAGACTTAAAGACACATGCAGATTGAAAGTGAAGGGGTAGAGAAGTATTTAAAGTGCAAATGGATATCAAAAGAAAGTCTGGATGCTAATATTTACATTGGACAATATAGGCTTTAAAACAAAGGTCGTAAAAAGAGACAAAGGACACTACATAATAATAAAGGGGACAGGGTGCCTGTGTGGTTCAGTTGGTTAAGTGTCTGACTCTTGATTTTGGTTCAGGTCATGATCTTAGGGTCCTGGGATCAAGCCCCATATCAGGCTCTGTGCTCAGCAGGGAGTCTGCTTGGGGATTCTTTCTCTCTGTCCCTCCTCTACTTTCTCTTTCTCTTCTTCTATTGCTAAAAATAAAATAACTTTTAAAATATTTACAAAAAAAATAATGAAGGGGATATTCCAACAAGAAGATAGAACAATTGCAAATAATTATGCACCAACAAATGTGGGAGCACCCAAATAAAGTAGCCAATAGCAAACATAAAGGAAGTAATACAATAACAGTAGGAGACTCCAACATCCTACATACATGGATGGACAGTTAATCCAAACAGAAAATCAACAAGGAAAGAACTGGCTTTAAATGACACATTGGACCACATGGATATAATAGATATATTCAGAACATTCCATCCTAAAACAGCAGAATACACATTCTTTTCAACTGTACATGGAATATTCTTCAGAATAGATCACATATCAGGCTACTAAACAAGTCTGGACAAATTCAAAAAGATCAAAGTCATCCAATTCATCCTTTCTGACCACAACACTATGAAACTAGAAATCACATAATATATATATATATATATATATTTATTATATTATTAATTATATATATATCATATATAACTTATAATTTATATATTATTTTAGGTATCAGATATAACTGAAATCAACCCCAAGAAAAAATCTGGAAAAAGCACAAATACATGGAGGTTAAACAACATGCTACTAAACAATGAGTCAACCAAGAAACTGAAGAAGTAATAAAAAAATACACGATGACAAATGAAAATATAATGAACCAAATTTTTTGGGATAAAGCAAAAGTTGTTCTAAGAGGGAAGTTTATAGAATACAGGCCTACCTCAAGAAGAAGAAAAACCACCTCAAACAACTTAATTTTGCACCTAAAGGAGCTAGAAAAAGAAGTAGAAGGAAGGAAATAATAAAGATTAGAGCAGAAATAACAAAATAGTAACTAAAAACCCCAATAGATCAGATCATTGGAACCAATGATCTTCTTTGAAAAGATCAACAAAATGGATAAATCATAGGTCAGACTCATTAAACAAAGGGAGAGATAAAGAGGATGTGAGATATATATATATATATACACACACACACACACACATATCTATCTATATCTATTACTCAACCTTAGAATTAATATATATATTACATATATATTGAGTATTATATTACATTATATTATATTACTCAACCATAGAAGAATGAGAACTTGTCATTTGCAACAACATGGATGGACCTAGAGGATATCATGCTAAGTGAAGTCAGGCAGAGAATACCATATGATTTTAGTCATATGTGGAATTTAGGAAACAAAACAAACAGAAGAAAAAAAGAGAGGCAAACTAAGAAACAGACTCTTAACTACAGAGAACAAACTTGATGGTCACCAGAGGGGAGGTGGGTGGGAGGATGGGGGAAATAGACGATGAAGATTAAAGAGTACACTTACCATGAGAAACAATTGGTGATGTATAGAATTGTTGAATTACTATATTGTACACCTAAAACTAATATAACACTGTATATTAACTATACTGGAATTAAAATAAAACTGCAATAAAATATTAAAAATTGGATAGTACAAATAAGATGCATATATACAAAGAAGGAATATTCAGTGGTTTGATATGTTATTCCCCATTACTTGAAAGAAAGATAACTAGTACCATGATAAAACAAAATCCTATATTATTCTCTTATGTATTGCATTGAATATTGAATACAATATTTAATTGTATTATTCTCTTATGTATTGTAATAAATTACAGAAGATAGAAACAAAATTAAACTTATGTATTACAAGGATTCAGAGGGAAAAAAGCATGTACATATTTCTTTAGAATACATCATGAAAACCACAAGAACTGCACTTAGTAAAACTGAATTGTAGTTTTCAAAGTGTTATAGTAATGAAATAAACACACCCAAGTTAATTTATGAGATTAAAAAGTAACATTTTATCAACAAGTCCTTGATTTATCAATAGAACTTGTTAAATTTTATTAAGTTTGTACAGTATTGTACAGTTTATTATTATGCTTTCTGCAACAGCACCTTTAATTTTAATCTCCTGTGATAACAGAGTAGTTTGTAAACATTTTTGTTGTTGCTGCTGCTGTTTTGTAAGAGGTTAAAACTCTTTTACTGTTAATATCTTTATTGTTTTAAACATCAGACTGCTGTACAATGGGAAGAAAAAACATTTTTTAATGGAACATGACTTCTTGGTCAATGATTGTATCAAATTATAACTCCAAGAGTGTATTCACTGGCTGAAAATAGTCATTTTTTGGCCAGGTTAACATCTTGAAATTATTCTTACACAAGTGATTGTATAAATTTCCATCCCATTTTAGTACTTTATGTGAACATGAAAGCCTAATGCAAAGCCTAACAGTTAAAAAAGAAAACTGTAATACTCTGCATATTATAGGGATTAAAACAAATTTGGCTGAAGGTTTTCAAGCATTAATTTTAAATATTTTTTGTGAATGTTATCTATAAAAGCATACTTTCCAAATCCCTCCTGGGTGATTATCAGTGAATTGTTTAAATTTCCATTGTACTCTCCTTTAAGATAAGCTAACTGTCCATTCGGTATTTTTTAGGCTGAGCCCCTGGGCCAACTTCACATTATAATTCATTTAACTATCCCTGGCACATCTAGAGCCATAGTTTCAGCGCAGCTCAATGAAGCCTTCTACTGTATGTGACAACCAAGTTAAATTATGGTAATAAATGAACAATAGGATAGAACTAGCTAGTAGTAGAACCAGTTATGAACACTAGAAGGTCAGATAGATATAAATATTATTTGATTTCATGATTTTATAAATTTTTACAAACACAGTGTTTTTGTCACTTTGTGTAATTTTTATTAGATAAATGTTATTTCAAAATCAGTAAGGCCAAACCTAAGGACAGTCGTTCATTCATGTGTGTATCCATCCAAAATTTATTGAACCCTCACTGTGTGTCAGTGTATTCAAGATGGGTGGATACAAAAATATTAACAGATGGTCAAGATTCAATCCAGTAGTATTACAATGGTGAGATGAACCACTTTATATAAAAATACAAAAGAGAGAATAAAATTATATTGGGAGAGGAGCTAGCAGGAGGGACGCATATACATTTGGAAAGGTAAATCAGACAATACTAGGAAGGACTCTGTTAATTGCACTGAGACGGCTGAAGTCATGCCACAGAAAATAAGTATGTGCACTGAAAGTGGTAGTTATAGGGCTCCTTTGCTAAATAATGCTAACAGAATCCAAAATGACAACACCTACAAACACATGGTGTATTGCATAAATATGATACAATATAGAAACCACAGTAAAGTTAATGCAGGAATTACATTTAAAGACTGTCTCACAGCATTAGGTCTGGAAAGATTGGATACAAGTATCAATTGTGTTCCCTTTTGAGACCAATTTTTGCTGTTGACAAATGACAAAGACCCCCAGTAACAAAGACCCTGAGGTCCTCACTGAGACAGGTGCAAGTCATCAATTTTACTGTTAACAATAAACAATGCTGAAAAGTAGAAACAAATCTCCCAGAAACTCCTTGGATCTACAATCATAAAAAATACATGTCTTGACCAGAGATCAGTGGTAGGCAAGTATATTTCTTATTTCAGTAAAACAGCCCAGGCCAATTCTAAGCCTGCTAGAATTAACCCTCAGAGCATAGTATTTAATGGAGAATTCTGGGCACAGGATGAAAAAATAATCGCCATAGATATTTTTTGACCATGCACTGAATTTTTAATTTAAATTAAAATGAGGAGGTGAGAATTTCCCAGGGACCTTTCTTTCATGCTGAGTATGAGTTTCTAGGAGTAACAAAAAGAAAAATCTAGTTTGAATGCTTTTGATTCAAATCAGATTTTAAGCCTATATTATGATGAACACATAGTCACTTTTAAATGCAATCTTAAATTTAAATTATTTCAGAATTTTAGAATTTAAACGTGATTAACTACAATGAAAAGGAACACATAGTATTTTTGAAAAGTGAAATGCAAAACAATGCCTTCTCCATTTGAATATCACTATTTCTGTTCTATTCTCATTGTTCTTAGAATAAATCCAAATGTTCTTAATATGACCTTCAAGATTCAGCATGCTGCAACCCTGACTTATACCAATATCATTATACCTAATGACTTACAACTTTTTGCTCTCTATGGCTCTGATTGATGTCTCTACAACAATTTTGCAAAGAAAGCACAAAGTGGACACCTTTATTTTGATCATGATATTAGGAAAAAACATTCACTCTTTCACAATTAAGTATGATGTGTATTATGAGTTTTTTTTAGATGGCCTTTATCAGGTTGAAGTTTATTTCTATTCCTATCTTCAAAGTTTTTATCATGAAAGGATACTGGATTGTATAGTGTTCTTTCTGCACCTGTTGAGATGATCATGTGGTATTTTTCCTTTAACCTATTAATATGGTGTTTACACTGATACATCTTCATGTTGAGCCAGCCTTGCATCTCCTATGAAAATCCCAATGATCAAAATGTATAATTACATTCATATATTGCTGGATTCAGTTTGCTAGTATTTTCTTGAGAACTTTTTTATTTATATTCATATGGAATATTGACTTGTACTTTTCACAGGATGTCTGTCTGGTTTTATATCAGTATATCACTGGCCTTATTTAAAGAGTTTAAAAGTGTAGTCTCCTACTTTAAATTTTTGTAAGATCTTGTGAAAGATTGGTGTTAATTTTTCTTTAAATATTTGGCAGAATTTACCAGTGAGTCTATTAAAGATTGATATTTTCTTTGCTCCAAGTTTTTTTTTTCATTCTTGTTTGTTTTATAAAGTACTAATTCTATCTCCTTACTTGTTATGGTTGTATTCAGATTTTTTATTTCTTCTTATGCCAGTCTCAGTACTTTATGTCTTTGTAGGAAGATGTCCATTTCATCCTAGTTATATAGCTATTTGGCATTCATTTGTTCATAATATTCATTTAGAATAATTTTTCTGTAAAGTCTGCAGTGATGAACCTTCATTCATGCTTAATTTAAGCAATTTGTAATACCCTTTTCTTTGTTGCTCATTGTAGCTAAAGGTTGGACAATTTTGTTGCTTTCTTCAAAGAACCAACTTTTGTTTCCATTTATAAATCATTATTATTTATCGGTCTTCTATTTCATTAATTTCAGGGTTTTTTTCCTTCTTTCTTGCTTGGCTTTTATTTATTCTTTTGTTTTTAGTTTCTTAACATGTACACTTAAATTATTGACTTGACATCTTTCATTTTTCCTAATGTTGGTGTTTATGGTTATAAATTTCCTTCTAAGCATTGCTTCAGTACTATACCATAAGTTTTGGTATGTTGTGTTTCCATCTTCATTCATCTCATAGCGTTTTTTTTTTTATTTCCTTTGTCATTTCTTCTTTGATGCATTGCTTATTTAAGAATGTGCTGTTTAATTCCCACATATTTGTGAATTTCAAACTTTCCTTCTATTAATGATTTCTATTTTCATTCCACATGATCAGAGAATATACTTTGTAAGATCGCATCCTTTTAAATTTGTTGAGACTTATTTTATGAGCAAAAATGTGGGTTATCCAGGAAAATGTTCCATGTGCACTTAAGAAGAATGTTCTGTTGTTGGGGTAGAATTTTCTAAAAATATTCTTTGGTCTAGATGGTTTATATTGTAGTTCATGTCTTCTATTTCCTCGTTGATATTCTATCTAGTGGTTTTATCCAGTATTTATTTATTTAAAAAGATTTATTAATTATTTTGGAGAGAGAGAGTGAGTAGGGGGAGGGGCAGAGGGAGAAGGAGAATACCAAGCAGACTCCCTGATGAGCAGGGGAACCTGAAGCAGAGCTCCTTCCCAGGACCTTGAGATCATGACCTGGGCTGTAATCAAGTTGGACACTTAACCTACTGATCCACTCAGGCGCCCCTGTTTTATCCATTATTTAAAGTGAAGTATTGAAGTCACCAACTCTTATTGTTGAATTGTCTATTTCTCCATTCAAGTCTGTCATATGTGTTTAATGTATTTTGGATCTCTGTTAAGTGCATATAAGTTTATAATTGTTATGTCTTCCTAATGCATTTAGTCTTTTATTATAAAAAATTCCTTGTTTCTAGTACCAATTATCTTATTGTCTTTTTTTTTCTTCTACCAGTATAAGCACTCCAGCTTTACCATGATAGAGTTTTCATTTTATTTCCTTTGATTTTCATACTTTTACTCTTAATCTACTTGCATCTTTAAATCTAAAGAGCTTCCCTTTAGGGGGAGCTAAGATGGCTCTGTAGTAGGAGGACCCTAGGTTTTTCTCCCCCTCTGGAAAACAACTATATAACTATCAAATCATTCTGAATATCCGAGAAGTTGGCCTGAGGACTGATAGAATAAAAGCCACAATAACAGGGAGAGAAGAGGCTACCTTGAGGAAGGTAGGAAGTGCAGAGACCTAGTTTGAGGAGAAACAGATCATGTGTGCTGCAGAGGGGAAGGAGCTCTGGTTTCAGGGAAAGGTGGGAGAGAGAAAAACACACAGTGAATCACACAGGGATAACACTTTCCCAAGCCATTGGCAGGGAAAAGGAGAAGAGCTGATGTTCATGAACTTTTCTAACCATTGGGGCTCAAAAACTGGAGTTTTAGAGGTCCCCAGGCTTGGCTGGGATAGATCTCTGAGGGAGTTACCTTACTTCCTTAGATAAGGCAAGCAAGCAATCTGGGGGCAGGCAACATGATCTGAGGAATACCTACAGCTCACAGGGGAGAAATTGTTCATACTTCTTGGGGTACATCTGTGAGAAGTTGCATTTGCAGAGTCACCTGAATAGGGACAAAGGAGCTGGTAGGCACCATTTTGCTTCTTTGTTCCTCAGCATAGACACAGAACCACCTGCTGAGGGTGGCTCACCCCAAAACTGTCTGCCCAGCATGCTTGCTCTAAATACCTTGCTATTGTGCTCTGGGGAACCTGCCCTTCTCAGTTAAACTGGCATCAGTCCCAGTGTGGTAACACCCTGCCCCAGAAGATAAGCACAGAGCCATGCCACAGCATATCTCTAAATTTTGGAGTTTTAAAAGTCAGCACACTTGTTTGGGATAGAGCCCAACATGCACTGTGCTGCTTCTGGCAGGTAAATAACCTAGAGACAGAGAGTGTGGAAATGAAAATCTGAAAAACACTTGGGACGTATGGGGGGGATATTTGCTCTTCTGGGAGTGCATCCCTGAGAGCAGCAAGCATGAAAACTCCTCTCTGGGGACAAAGTAACAGGCTGGTGCAATGTCCATCCCCCATCCCTCAGCATAAAGCAACTTCAGTAAACAGCACAGACCCAACACTGGCTGCCTAACTTGCTTAAACCAAGTCCTGCCCCCTTACACACTGCCAGAATCCCCTTTCTCTGGTAAGTGTGTCTTCATTCCAGTAAAATGGCCCCCTTGCCCAGAAGACCAACAGAAACACACACACAGACACACACACATACACTATATCTTCTGACCAGAGAGTTCTTTGGGAAGCACCATCGGGTCATATTCAACAAGCCAACAAGAGCATACTTAGTTAAAACTTGCTCATTCTGGTTAAGGACCAAACACTGTCAACTGCAGGCAAGGAGAACTTCTGTAGATGACTGGCCTAAAGGAGAGAGCAACCAAAATACAGCAGCAGCAGAGGACACAGCAAACTGCAGAGACACTTCCTGAAGCACCAGGCTCTGGACACCATAAGATCTCTTCTTCATAAAGGCATTATGCTCAGGAGTAGGATACATTACTGGCTTTTCCAACACTGAGAAGAAGACATAGACTTAGGCAAAATGCCAAGATGGAGAAATTCATCTCAAAGAAAGAACAAGAAAAGGTCATGGCCAGAGATCTAACCAAAATACATATAAGTAATATTCCTGGGGGAAAATTTAAAGTAACAATCATAAGGTTACTTGCTGGGCTTCAGATGACAATGGAACACTTCAGAGAAGCCCTTACCATAGATATAAAGAAGTTAAAAACAGGAAGAAATGAAAAATTCAATAATTGAGATTCAAAACAGACTAGATGTAATGAATACATGGATAGAAGAAAGAGAGGAACAAATAAGTGATATAGAAGACAGACTATTAGAAAATAATGAAGCTGTAAGAAAGAGAGAAATAATTATGGATCATGAGAATAGATTTAGGGACTCAGTGACCATCAAGCAAATTAACATTCTTATCATAGGAGTCCCAGGAAAAGAGAGACAAAGGAGGGCAAGAAAATTTATTTGAGGAAATAATAGTAGAAAACTTTCCTAATCTGGGGAAGGAAACAAACATCCAAATTCAGGAGGCATAGAGATGTCCCATTAAAATCAACAAAATCAAACCAACACCAAGAAATATTGTTATTAAATTTGCAAAATATACAAATAAAGAAAAAAATCATAAAAGCAGCAAGATAAAAGTAGTCCAGCATTTACAAGGCAGGACCCATAAAGTTAGCTACAGATGTCTCCACAGAAACTTGGGAAGCCAGAAGAGAGTGGCATGATATATTCAAGGTATACCCAATACCTTTCAATGTGTTGAAAGGAAAAAAAGAAAACTAGTCAAGAATAGTCTATCCAGCAAGGCTCTCATTCAGAATGGAAGGAGAGTTTTCCAGACAAACAAAAGCTAATGAAGTTTGTAACAACTAAACCAGCCCTGCAAGAAACATTAAAGGGGATTCCTTGGGTGGAAAGGAAAGATGAAAGTTGGAAAGACTAGAAAGGAAGAGAGAAAAATCTCCAGAAACAGCAAAACAAGTAATAAAATGGCACTGAATCCGTATCAATGATCACTCTGAAAGTAAACAGATTGAATGCTCCAATTAAAAGCATAGGGTTCTAGAATGCATAAAAAATCAAGGCCCCATCAGTATGCTGCCTACAAGAGACTCATTTTGGACTGAAAGACACCTGCAGATAGAAAGTATGGTGATGGAGAGCCATTTATCATGCTAATGGATGACAAAAGAAAGTGAGAGTAGCAACATTTATATCAGAAAAACTAGATTTGAAACCAAAGACTGTAACAAGATATGATGAAGGGCAATATATCATAATAAAAGGGACTGTCCAACAAGAAGATCTAACAATTGTAAATATTTATGCCCCATCTTGGGAGCACCCAAAGATAGAAAACAATAACAAGCATAAAGGAACTTACTGATATTAATACAATACTAGTAAGGGACTGTAACACCCACTTATATCAATGGACAGATCATGAAAGCAGAAAATAAACAAAGAAACAATGACTTTGAATGACACTCTGGACCAGATGGACTTAACAGATATATTCAGAACATTTAATCATAAAGCATCAGAATACAGACTGTTTTCAAGGGCACATGGGACATTCTCCAGAATATATCACATACTAGGTCAGGCTTCAACAAATACAAAAGACTGAAATCATATCATGTGTATTTTCTGATCACAATGCTATGAAGCATGGAGTTAGTCACAAGAAAAAAAACTGGAAAGGCCACCCACAAATATATGGAGATGAGACAACATGCTATTAAAGAATAAATGTGTGGCACGCTCTCCCCCAGGGTGCAGGTCCTCTGTTAGTGCCCCTGGGAGCCTGAGGGCATCCTCACCTCTCCTGGGATCCTGCTCTAACTCCCTGAGAGCACCTTCCCCGGGAAGATTGGTGAAGCTCCTGCTTCTCCGGGAGGGAGCTTTCCTGTCCTGGGGACACTTGCCCCGGCCTTAGCCTGGCTCCTCACGGGGCCCCTCCCCCTTGGATGCTTTTTATTTCTTTATTTTTTTTCCGTCTTCCTACCTTGATAGAAACGTGAATTCTTCTCACTGTAGCATTCCAGTTGTTCTCTCTTTAAATCTCAGGCCAAATTCATAGGTTTTCAGGATGATTTGAAAGTTATCTAGGTAATTTGGTGGGGACAGGTGACTTGGGGATCCTACTCTTCTGCCATCTTGCCCCCTTCAATATCAGAAAGGGAGACAGAACATGAGAGATTCCTAACTCTGGGAAACGAACAAGGGGTGGTGGAAAGGGAGGTGGGCGGGGGGTGGGGGTGACTGGGTGACGGGTACTGAGGGGGGCACTTGATGGGATGAGCACTGGATGTTATGCTATATGTTGGCAAATTGAACTCCAATAAAAAAAAGAATGAATGTATCAACAAGGAAATCATAGCAGAAATTTAAAAGAAATACATAGAAAGAGATGAAAATAAAAACATGATAGTCCAAATCCTTTGGGATGCAGTAAAAGTGGTTCTAGGAGGCAAGTACATAGCAATACAGGTCTACCTCAAGAAGCAAGAAAAATCTCAAATACATGATCTAACCTTACACCTAAAGAAGTTAGAAAAAGAGCAATTGAAGCCTAAATCCAGCAGATGAAGGGAAATAATAAAGATTAGAGCAGAAATAAATGATATAGGAACTAAAAAACAATAGAACAGATCAATGAAACCAGGGGCTGGTTGTTTTTAAAAAATAATAAAATTCATAAATGCTAGCTAGACTTATCAAAAAGGAAATGGAAAGGACCCAGATAAATAAAGTCACAAATGAGAGAGGAGAGATCACAACCAACACCACAGAAATACAAAGAATTATAAGAGTATATTATAAAATATTATATACCAAAAAATGGGATAATCTGAAAGAATGGATAAATTCCTAGAAACATACAAACTACCAAAACTGAAACAGGAAGATATAGAAAACTTAAACAGTTCAGCGTCCAGCAAAGAAATTGAATCAGTAATCAAATATCTCCCAAAAAATGAAAGCACAGGACCAGTTGGCTTCACCAGTGAATTGTATCAGACACTTAAAGAAGAGTTAATAACTATTCTTGTCAAACTATTCCAAAAAATATGAATGGAGGTAAAGCTTCTCAAGATATTCTATGATGTCAGCATTACTGATATCAAAACCAAAGGCTCCACTAAAAAAGAGAACTACAAGTCAATATCCCTGATGAATGTGGATCCACAAATTCTCAGTAGAATACTAATGAATCAAATCCAACAGTGCAAGAATGATGAAGTGGGATTTTTTTCTTTCACTGCAAGGATGGTTCAAAATTTACAAATCAATCAACATGGTACACCACATTAATAAAAGAATACACATTCTTTTAGAACCATGTGATCCTTTTAATAGATGCAGAAAAAGAATTTGATAAAGTACAACATCCATTCATTAAAAACCTCAACAAAGTAGGGTTAAAGGGAATATACTTTAACATAATAAAGGCTGTATATGAAAAACCCACAACTAATACCACTCTCAACAGGAAAAAAACTGAAAGATTTTCCTCTATGGTCAGGAACAAGACAGGGATGTCCACTCTCACCATTGTTATTTAACCTAGTGCTGGAAGACCTAACTTCGGTAATCAGATAACAAAAATAAATAAAAGCCATCCATATCGGCAAGGAAGAAGTAAAAATTCCACTATTTGCAGATTACGTGATACTCTCTATAGAAAACCCAAAAGATTCCACCAAAAAATTGCTAGAACTGATAGATGAATTCAGTAACATCAGAAGATATAAAACTAACATACAGAATTTTGTTGCATTTCTATACACCAACAGTGAAGCAGCATAAAGAGAAATCAAGGATTTGATCCCATTTACAATTGTGCCAAAACCTATAAGATGCCTAGGAATAAACTGAACCAAAGAGGTATAAGATCTGTGCTCGTAAAACTATAAAATAATGATGAAAGAAATAGAAGAGGACACAAAAAGTGGAAAAACATCCCATGCTCATAGATTGGAAGAACAAATATTTTTTAAATGTCTGTATTACCAAAGCAATGCACACTATCAAAATAACACCAGCATGTTTCACAAAGCTAGAACAAAAAATCCTAAAATTTGTATGGAACTACAAAAGATCCTGAACAGTCGAAGCAATCTTGAAAAAGGATAGCAAAGCTGGAGGCATCAGAATTCCAGACTTTAAGCAGTATTACAAATCTGTAGTGATCAAGATAGTATGGTACTGGCATAAAACAGACATATAGATCAATAGAAAAGAATAGAAAACTCAGCAATAAACCCACAATTATATGGTCAATTAATCTTCAACAAAGCAGGGGAGAATATCCAATGGGGGGAAAAGTGTCTTCAACAAATGGTGTTGGAAAAAATGGACAGCTACATTCAAAAGAATGAAATTGGAACACTTTCTTACACCAAACACAAAAATAAATTCCAAATGAATGAAAGACCTAAATGTGGGGCAGGAAACCATCAAAATCCTAGAGGAGAATATAAGCAGTAGCCTCTTTGACATCAGCTATAGTAACTTCTTAATATATATATATATATATAATATATATAGTATAGTATTATATATATAGTAACTTCTTAATATATATGTGTATGTATATGTATATATATACATATATGTGTATATATATGTGTATATATATATATGTATATATATATCTCCTGAGGCAAGGGAAACAAAAATGAACTATTGCGATTTCATGAAAGTAAAAAGCTTTTGCATAGTGGAAAAAACAATCAACAAAACTAAAAGACAACCTACACAATGGGAGAAGTTATGTGCAAATGACATATCCGATAAAAGGTTAGTATCCAAAATACATAAAGAACTTATAAAACTGAACACCCCAAAACTGCTTTGTCTCAGCAGTTTGATCATCATGTGTTTAGGTGTGTATTTCTTTACATTTATCTAGGTTGGAGTTCATTGAGCTTATTGAATTTGTAGATTATTTTTTCAACAAATTCCGAATCCTTACAGCCATTATTTATTTAACTATCATGTGCCTGTTTTTCTCTCTCCTCTCCTTCTAAGGTACCTATTATGCCTATATTGATATTCTTTTTTTTTTATTTATTTATTTGTTTGAGAGACAAAGAGTGGGGGAGGGGCAAAGGAAGAGGGAGAGAATCTCAAGCAGCCTCCACAATGAGCCTGGAGCCTGACATTGGGCTTGATGTCATGAACTCATTGAGGTCATGACCTGAACCAAAATCAAGAGTCAGATACCTAACCTACTGAGCCACCCAGGTGCCCCTATATTGATATCCTTGATGATGATATCCTAAAAGTTTCTTTGGCTCTTTATTTTTCTTCATTATGTTCTTTCTCTTCCTCAGAGTATATAATTTTACTTGACTTATCTAAAATTCAGAGTTTCTTGTGGCTGCTCATATCTGATGTTGAGTCCCTTTGGTGCATTTTTAATTTAGTTATTGTACTTTCCAACGTCAGAATTTTCTTTATTTTTTATATACCTTCCATGTCTTTATTGACATGCTCTATTTGATGAAACATCATTCTCACAATATCTTTTATTTATCTAGACATTGTTTCTTTAATTTTTGAACACATTTATTACAAATGATTTAATGTCTTTAGAGACTTTATCAAGTTCTGTGATTCCTCAAGAACAATTTATATTCATTCCGTTTTCCTTAATATGAGTCAGATTTTTCTGTTTCTTTGTATGTCTCCTAAATTTTTCTTTAAAACTGGACATTTTAAATACAATAATGTAGCCAACCTGTAAATCAGTTGTTGTTCCTCTCCTGTTTATTCGTTCTGTGATATCCTTAAATGATTCTGCAGAGTATGTAGTGTGTGGCCACTGAAGTGTTGGCACATTTAGTTTAGTATTCAATTATTGTATGTGTATCTCTGTCTGATAATTCTTATATCTTTACCAAGAGCCTCTGTTTTTATGTTGGGACATGCTTCCAATGCTTAGATAGACAATTTAGGACTCTGCCTTGGCCTTTATTTTCTACTTTTACAGAGACTCAAGGCTGGCCAAATGCTGTCTCTGGTCTTTCTTTCTTTCTTTTCTTTTTTTTTTTTTTTTTGGTCTCTGGTCTTTCCTGGGTATGCAAACAACTGAGCACAAGTACTTGGCCTTCTAGAGTTTCAGGAATATGTCAGAATTTTAATTTTTTTTTTATTATTTTCTGATTCTCTAGCCTTTTCTTTGAATTATTTGGTTAGCCTCTAGTTATCTCAACTGGTACTATTATTTCAATCAGCTGAAATGTTAAACAGTTGCTACTAATTGTTTGCCATATCCTAGGAATGATCATGAAGAGTGAACTCTGTGCTAGACCAAATATAAATGAGTACTGAGAATAGAGCTTGGTGGGGGGGGGGGGAAGCTGTGAAACAGATTGAATAGTGACCATTCTCTATGGATGGGAATTTTTGGAAGCTTTAAACCTGTTATGCCCACTAATGTGCTACTTTTCATAGCTAACCTCAGTGTGATGCTGTTGGTTTTCAAGTTTATCTCAGAACTAGGGAGAAGGGGATAGAAATAGGACACATTAATATGTAAAAAATGTTACTGTTCTTACTGAGATTTAGCCATATTTTTGAATAAACAATCTTCACATTTTCCCATGATTTTGGTTAATTTCCAGATATTTGAAAAAGTTGATTTTGACAGTTTTTGCTGTTGATTTTCTTGCTTTCATGGGGGAGTGGATTTTTTTTTTTCAGGTCATTACCCTTCTGGAAGTCCTTGTTGAATTAAGTATAATTTTACAATCCAATGTCTCTACTGGCAACACTGTCCCAAACACATAAAGCAAAGTATGATAGAACCTAAGGGAGAAATAATCAATTTACAATTGTACTAGGAGATCTCAGTGACCCACTCTTCTTAGTGGATAGGACACCTAGACAGAAAGTCCGCAAGGTCAAAGGAGACTTAACATTATAAAACCACTTGATCTACTAGTTTGCTACTGTATTATACCACTTATATGGAATGGCCAAGAAAGGAAAGTCTAAAAAAACAAGAAAGTAAATTACTTGTTACCTACATCTAGTGGTAGAAAACACAGATTGACTGGAAAGAATGAAGATAGATCTTTTGGGGTTATGGACAGATTTTACATCTGGATTGCAGTAATTTTTGTATAACTCTCTAAATATGCTAAAAATCATTGAGTTGCACACTTAAAATGAGAAAATTGCATGGTATGTAAATTTTTCTTCAATGAAGTTAAAAAAAGGTCCATGTCAATAAAAGCATGGACTTCTAGTATTTTAGTGAAATACATCCTTGAGATAATCAATCTATTATATCAGGAAAACAGAGTAAAACTAAACAACAGTTACAAAATAAACAAAAAGTACATGTTTTAAAATACATATATTTATATTTAAATACATATATTTATATATGTTAATATATTTATATATATGTTTATGTAATTGTGACACATCTTCATTTCATAATGCCATATCTCTTGAACTAACTTAGTCCTGAATTCTTGATATCTATTACTAAAATATGATAGAACACTCATTCTGATATAATTAGAAAAATACAGAAACTATTGAAAAATTAAAAGTAACTCTCACTGTATATTGCTTCATTCACACATTTTTCTAAAATGTTTTGGAACTACTGATGACTTTTTAGATACATCTTTAAGTTAGGCATGAATGTGCTGACAGATTATTGACATACTTCCATGTCAATGTGAGGAATTTTTAAATCATCATAATATAGAAGATAAATTTGCAAACACTCTAAAATTAATCACTGTAACCCCAAAATGAAATGCATGACAGGTGAATTAATCATTCAACAACATGATATTCACTATACTAGTATTTATAATGAGAGTCAATAAAAACAGCATTTTTTAGTTGAAAAAAATTTAAAAATTCCGTTTCTTAACAAAGTAGATTTAGTTAGCAATTATTTTAATTAACTATTAATAATTTAAAATATATACTGGAGTATTTCTAAGCACTCCAACTTAATTACAATGATTATGTTTTGAGGGTCTACCATGGTTGCACATTACAGAATATATATACACACAAATACTCTACATATATTTATATAAATATAGATAGATATACATATATGTATGTATAAAATATTTACTATTCACAAATCTGTGAGGTTATTTCTATTATTATCCCCAATGTAATAATGAAGAAACTGAAAATTCAAAATATTATTAACTCTGGAAGCGAGATTGAATTTCCCCAACTTGAACATTCAGAATAATTCTGTGAACTGTAATCTATCTGATGAACCTGGATTTGTGCTCTATTCAAGAAGGCAGAATTGATCTATAAAGTTAAAAGTTAAGTTAGTGGTTTCTCTTGGAGGGGTAGGAAGTAGAAGGGAGCCTACAAGAAGGTTTTTGAGTGTTGGGGCTCTATTTATCTGAGTACTAGTTACATATGTATGTCACGTTTGTGAAAATAATTCAAGCTATAAAGTTATGATATGTAATTTTAAATATATAGTAAATCAATTTAAGAGTTAAAAATACTAAAAAAAGAGTTTAAATACTTTAAACTTTATTTTCAATATTTTCCAAGAATATTTACAAGTGAGCAAAAAATTTTATTTCTAACTGTGAAAATTTAAATATCTAGAAGAGAATGCATTTCTTTAAGAGAAGGAGAGAGAGAGAGAGAGAGAGAGAGAGAGAGAGAGTTGAGCACATGTTGTGGGAGAGGGGCAGACAGAGAGAAAGAATCTTAAGCAGGCTCCACATCTAGTGTGGAGGCTAATGCAGGGCTTGATCTCACAACCCTGAGATCATGACACAAGCCAAAATCAAGAGTTGGATGCTTGACTGACTGAGCAACCCAGGACCCCCTAGAAGAGAATGCATTTTGAGTAATAAGCCACCTTTTCTAGAAATATATAGTATAACTGAAGTTTTATTCACTAATTTTCTTATTAATGAGTTTTGTTTTCTATGAAGTTTAATATATTTTTTTCAACCTGGATTGATCTTAGCATAATTAAGGATAAGAGTCCTTGGGCTGTACTCCCAACTGAAAGTTTCTAACTTCAATATTTTGGGCAAATGTCTTTGGTATTCAACTAAAATACCATAACAAACTATATATGAAGATCAAGTTTGATTTCAGTAAGCCGAGTAACAAAGTCTCTTGTGGAATACTTGTAGTTCAAAGGCAAAAACGTGGTCTGAATGATCAAAGTATTAGGTAGATAAGCAGTTGAATAAACTCATATCAAAGATATCAAATAATGAACCAGTATTAACTTGGAAAATATTCTCTAGCAAATTAACTCGAGATTATATCCTTAACCCTTTCTGATCAACATAGTGAACAAAGACATTGACGGAGCTTTAGAATTCTCCTTATCAAATATTCCAATGACCCAAATCTGGGAAAGAATTCTAACATGGTGGATTCCAGTTGAAATTAAAAATGATCATGACTAGTTAATACATGCAGGATAATCCACTGATAAGAATTTAATCAATCATACGAAGGCTTGAGAAATTTGCATGAAACAATAACTTTCCAGTTAGCTGCTAAAATAGATGTAATATTAGATAATTATTATATATAAATATATCAATCAACATTTCTAAAAATGTGTTTTGTGGGATGTTAATAACTACTTAGTGAAAAATGGTAATTGAAAAATACTAGGTTTAACAATTAATCAGTTTTCTTTCTGCAGTACTTCTCAGGCTCTTTAATGAACAGTGAAAAACTTTTTGCTGTGGAGCATTTGAATAACTGGTGTTTCAGCAAAAGATCTTGTGAAAAATTTTCATAGATCAGGGAATACACTATAGTACATTCCTAGACTCAACCTGAGTATAAGGCAATAGAATAACAGCAACAACAACGGCTTTAAGGACTGAAGTTGGGATTTGCTACCATGAATTTGACAATTTCCTATCTCTGCTTCCTTCTGCTTGGCTTCCTTTCACAGAAAGGTCCTCCCCATGTTATAGGGAAGATAGCCACCAGTAGCCTCATATTCATATCCTCCCAACTGTGTAACCATAGTAGAAAGAAGCTTCTTTGTTTTGGAATCATACTATAAATTCTAGGGAAGGACTCTTGGTAACATGGCCAACTCCTGGACCAATTGCTATTATCTGTGAGGTGGGATTTGTTGATTATCTTGGCTTTAGTGAGAGGTCTATACCTGAGGCAAAAAACCTTTTGGTACCATAAAAGATAGTTCTATAAGATATACATGAAATGGAAAGAGGTTAGTTAAAAATATTATCAGAAAGCAATATTATTAGACTAAAAGAATATACTTCTACAAGACTTCCATGTTATATGCAATAAATAGTGGAATATTTAAAATAGTTCCAATAGTTATACATATAATATAGATTTAATGAAGAAAAAATGGAAAATAGAGAAAAAAGAATAAGGGAGATGACAAGAAGTAGCTTCAATCTCTTTAATTAGCAGAACCACTATTAATATTTAGATAGTTCAATTACAGTGACAAAAACTTTTATAAGCCAAGTTTGGTCTACTCTGATTTAATTAGGTGTTATGTAGCTATGTGACTCTAGGCAAGCTTGTTCTCCTCTGTTCCCTAGAAATAAAAATATTCAGTCTGTGGTTGTTGTGATGATTACCTAAAATAATTTATCTAAAGCCCCTGGCACTGTACCTGACATATATTAAGTATTAAATATATGGCAGTTTGTCAGTTGTTTTTACTGTTGTTATTTGGACATGTTTCTTATATAATCTTTGTATGCAATTGCTCAAAAAAAGCCACTTTCACTAGGAAATTTATAATGGAAGATATTGCCAGGCACCAATTCTGACAATGACAGAACACCTATACAGTTCCTATACAATGTTTGATTAAGTAAACTACTTTAATCAGTCAAGATGATTTAACTACAAATATACATCCCCAGGTAAATGGGTTATTTTTTTTTTGTTTATTCATTTTTAACAATATAACAGTATTTATTTTGACACGATATCTTTTTTCTAATTCCAGTATAGTTAACATACGGTGTTATATTAGTTTCAGGTGTGCAATATAGAGATTCAACAATTCCATGCATTACTCAGTACTCATCACAATAAGTATATTCCTCAATCCCCATCACCTATTTCATCCATCCCCCTACCAATCTGTTTGGTAATCCTCTGGTAACCATCAATTTGCTCTCTATAGTTTTTTTAAAAGATTTTATTTATGTATTCATGAGTGACAGAGAGAGAGGCAGAGACACAGGCAGAGGGAGAAGCAGGCTCCATGCAGGGAGCTGGACGTGGGATTCCATCCCGGGTCTCCAGGATCCCGCGCTGGGCTGAAAGGGCACTAAACCGCTAAGCCACCCAGGCAGCCCAGCTTGCTCTCTGTACCTAAGAGTGTATTTCTTGGGACACCTGGGTGGCTCAGCGTTGACTCTGCCTTTGTCTCAGGGCGTGATCCCGGGTCTGGGGATCGAGTCCCACATTGCGCTTCCTGCATGGAGCCTGCTTCTTCCTCTGTGTCTCTGCCTCTCTCTCTCTGTGTCTCTCATGAATAAATAAATTCTTTTTTTTTAAGAGTCTGTTTCTTGATTTCTCTCTCTCTCTCTCTTTTTCCTTTTGCTCATTTGTTTTGTCTCTTAAATTCCACATGAGTGAAATAATATGGTATTTGTCTTTCTCTGATTGAATTATTTTGCTTAGCATTACACTCTAGCTCCATCCTATCTCATATCATTACGATAAAAGATACTTCGTGTGTTTTTAAATCTTGGTTCTTAAATTAAACACCACACAAATTTCTCATTCTTATACTTCTAAAGAGAAATTACATGGTACTGTCTTTTCAGTCTCAACTTCAGGCCCTGGCATTCTGTAGCATTGTGCTTCTAAAACTTAACTTTGGTACAAAGTTATGCAAAGTCACAATATAAATAAGATACATCTTACTGTAACATCAATTGCACCAAAAAAAAATCATTTAAAAGAATCTTCATCAGTTTTTATTTAAACAAATACATATTATGGACTAGCATGCAAGATCTTGTGAAGTTTTAAAAGGACACTAAAGATTCAAGAAAATGATGAATTTGTTGTGAGCTGGTTTGTACCAGATTCCCTCTAGGAACTCCTATGGGATGTGTCTTCATTTCTCTGTTATTAGGTGTGCATGAGAGAGAAAATTTATAAACAGTGAGTAAGGTCTTGGTTTTAGAGACTGTTTTTGTTAATTCCCTTGCATCTGTCATCTATCTATCTTCTTAAATTTTTTATCATCTATCTATCAATCTATCATCTATCTATCTATTATTTGAGTATAGTTGACACATCATTTTGTTATTTTTAGGTGAACAAATTAGTGATTTGACAAGTTTATACATTATGCTATGTCCACCAAATGTAGCTACCATCTGTCCTGTTATATCACTGTTATAATATCCTTGACTATATTCCTTATGTTCTGCTTTTTATTCCCCTGACTACCCATTACATAATTAGAGGCCTGTATCTCCCTTTCCCTTTCACCCATTTTGCCCAACCCTCCCTTCCCCTCTGTCAACCATCTGTTTGTTCTCTATGTTTATAGTTCTGATTCTAATCACTTTTGGTTTATTCATCTTTTTAGTTTCCATGTATGAGTGGAATAAAATGGTACATTTCTTTCTCAGTAAGACTTAGTTCACTTAGCAAAACATGCTCTAGATCCATCCATGTTGTCTCAAATGGCATGATGCCATCCTTTTATATGGTTGTGTGCTATTCCATTGTGTATGAGTGTGTGTGTGCATGTATATGTGGGTGTATTATAGATTTTCCTTATCCATTCATCTATTGATAGACACATAGGTTGCTTCCATGTCTTGGTTATTGTTATTAATGATGCAATAAACACTAGTGGTACATATATATTTTCAAGTAACTGTTTATTTCCCCTGGTTAAATGCTCAATAAGAGAATTATTGGAACATATAGTATTTTTATTTTAAATTTTTTGAGGAATTCCGTACTGTTTTCCACAGTAGCTGTACTAATTTATATTTCCAACAGTGCATGAGGGTTCCTTTTTCTCCACATCCTTGCCAATACTTGTTTCTTGTCCTCCCGATTTTAGTCACTGGTTTTAGAGATGATTTGGACAAAATGACAATCAATTTAAAAACAGTACATGTTTGGGGTGCCTGGGTGGCTCAATCGATTACATGTCTGCTTTTGGCTCAGGTTATGATCTGAGGGTCCTGGGATCTAGCCCTGCATTGGGCTCTCTGCTCAGTGGGGAGTCTGCTTCTCCCTTTCACTCTCCTGTGCTCTCTCTTTCTATGTTTCTCTCAAATAAATAAAATATTTAAATATATATTAACTGTTAAAGAACAAATTATATGCTCTGAATCAAATTTCAAAATAATAACCACTACCTTACTATTACTCAGAAATGGTAATACATTTTAATTAGTAATTATATTATTTTAGAAAGTTATCCAACTCCTTACAATATTAGAGCACCATATTTCTCTAATGAGCATAAATTTAGAGGGGAAAGAGTTGCCATTGCCTGGAGAATGCTAATATATAGTGAACAATACAAAATTCATTTAATATCTAAGATCACTACATACAGATTATTCTATAATGCATATGATTGTAAAACATTTAAAAAATATAAAGAAAATGGAATTCTTACCATGACTCCACCCCTTAATAGTAATGGAGAATCTATTAAAAATTAGGTGTGTATCCTCCTGGTATTTTCATTCATATGGAAACATATATGTACATGTTTTATGTAGGTAAAATTATGCCATGCATAGGTCTTCTTCAATTTACACATTTTATTTTCTATATATATATTTTCTTATTGAGTAAATAATTCCTATGTACTATAAATACAAATAAATTATTAAGTGAATTTGGAATTTGTACCATAATCTTAAGATAACTACTTTAGGGATGCCTGGGTGGCTCAGCTGTTGAGCCCCTTCCTTTGGCTCAGGGCGTAATTCTGGAGTCCCAGGATCAAGTCCCACATATGGCTCCCTGAATGGAGCCTGCTTCTCACTCTGCCTATGTCTCTGCCTCTCTTTCTCTCTCTGTGTCTCTCATGAATAAATAAATAAAACCTTAAAAAGCCCCCCAAAATCCTACTTTTAACCACTTCTTATACATCTTTCCATAAATATATAGATGCATATGTGTATATACATATATATATATAATATCATATTTAGCTCATTGTGGACAATTTTTCATTTCAGAAAATATAGATTTATTTTTTTAGGTTTATAGTGTTCTGTTTACCTATATGCTGGATTACATTTATTGAATTCCCTATATACAAATATTTAGAATGCTATCAATGTTTGCTTAACATTGCAAATGTAGATGCATTTGACATCTGTATAAATAAGGATTATAAGGATATTAACTGCATGTTTGTAATTGTCTGTGTGTATGTGTGCATGTGTATGTATATAATCCTTGTACAGTTGTGTATGAGTGCCAAGAATCAAATTAAACAATACCACCTCTGTAGGTCAAAGCCTTGGCTATTTTCCATGTGACAATGCTTCTTTTATATGCGAACATATGTACTTAGTAAATTGTGAGCAGAGGTTAGTATAGAAAAAATTAGATGTTTATAAGTTCTATGAAATAATTTATGAAGAAAAGAAAAGGGAAAGAGAGCATTAGATATTTGAGATTTTTCACGTACTTAAAACTTTGTAATATTTCTGTAAGCAAACATAAGAAGTTTGCCACTCAGTGCCCAGATTGATAAAATAAAGTTTTCATTGGATGTCTTCTTAATCATGCTTCTTATAACAAAGTGTTTCATGAATAAATAAATAAAACCTTAAAAAGCCCCCCCAAATTCTACTTTTAACCACTTCTTATACATCTTTCCATAAATATACAGATGCATATGTGTATGTACATATATATACATATATCTATTCATTATAATCATCACACTGAAATTTAACTGAATACACTTATAATGAGGAGTAAATGATGAACAATTCTTTAAAAGAAATATGTGCCTCTATGCACATAAGCCAGGTAGAGACAATTCAAAGAGAAAATATTTTAAAGGATTGGACTTTGCAAAAATGTGACTGCAAAAGGAATGGGTTTGTTTCTTAAATTTGCAGATGGGGTTATCTGCTCATCATTGGTTGTTCTTTAGGAGATCCACTGTTGTCAACATAAGCAGCTAACCAGAGAACAGATGATAGGAGGATTAAAAGCAGCTACTCCCTCAATTCTTAATTTAATTTGCATTTATAAGCCCAGGCCATGTTATAGTCTCTTAAATTATATTTCAATTGTATAGAAGTTCTAAAGGAGCCTGTGAAAGTGGACATAACAGTATCCTCTCTAGCCATTTCATCTATTTCTCAGAGAAGTAATGTGATCCTACTCATCCAGGTCCTTTTGCTTCCGATGTTTCTGCATCTCAGAAAGCCACATGATAACTCAGCTCAGTTACCAGCTCTGACAATTCCTTCCCAGCACTTTCCTTTCCCCAGAATTATTATAACTTTATGGTGAGAGTGAACCAGAAGTACAGTGCTTTCCATTTGGGAATGGTCACTTTTTTTTATAAATTTATTTTTTATCGTTGTTCAATTTGCCAACACATAGAATAACACCCAGTGCTCATCCCATCAAGTGCCCCCCTCAGTGCCCGCCACCCAGTCACCCCCACCCCCCGCCCACCTCCCCTTCCACCACCCCTAGTTCGTTTCCCAGCATTAGGAGTCTCTCATGTTCTGTTTCCCTCCCTGATATTTCCCACTCACTTTTAAACCTTTTCTTTATGAATTAAAACACTAAGGAGGTACTCAGAAGAGGCATAGCAAGTAAAATTGAAGTCAGGCTCTTATTTTTTATCAGACTATCATTTATATTTACTTTAGGTTAAATCAAAGACAATATGTTAATATTTAATTCCTCATAACATAAATAGGAAATAAGAAAGAATACTAATTAAAGAAGGAATCTTTAAAAAAGAATGACAGATATGTCTTTATGAATACATTTTTGAGGAATAAGGAGTTACTTAAGCAGTTTTGGGTAAGACAACCTAATCATAAAAACATCCAGCTGCATTGAAATATTAATGAATACTTCTAAGCATGCAAAATATCTTATGGGTCTATCCAGTGGGGAACTTTAGAAAATATCAGGAAGTCAACCTTCTCTTATAAATGTTCATAGAATAGTCTATAACCACAGTGTCAAATTTACAATCACTTCCACCTGTGTTTCTGAGCACATTCCAGGTAATTTTCCCCAGAACTTCTCTCCATTGATTATCCCTTCTCCGTTCTCTCCCTTCAATTTCTCTTTCTTTATAGAATACTTTCCTATAGCCTATGCTCACCTGTTCAAGCATCTCTAATTTAAACAATAACATGAAATAAATTCCTTCTTCAAAGAAATCTTTTTATCTTTGCTATTTTCACTTCCCTCTTTCCTTGTCCAATCTTTAAGTCTGTCTTTCTTCACAGTTTCTATTTCTTGATCTTGCACTCTTCCCAGCTACTGTAATCTGGCTTCTACCTTTACCACTCTGTTGAATCTGATTTTGTGAACAAGAATAATTTTCTGATGTAAAATCTTTTTTATGTTAACTTCTAGAAAACATTTGATGGCACATATTGTCCCTATCTCTTTGAAACTTTTTTTTTTTTTTTACCAATTTCCACAATATCTCTTGGTTCTTACCCTACTTCTCAGATCATTCCTGCTTAATTATGTTCAGTAATTCTCTCCCGTAGTACATTCCATCTTCACCCTTAACTTATGGCATCACTTTACTGCATATACCTTACTGAGATCATAAAAGCCATCAGAAGAGAACTGCATCATTTAACCTCAAACAAATCTACAAACTCACCTACATCACTATTCTTTTTTTTTTTTGTTTTTTTTATGATAGTCACAGAGAGAGAGAGAGAGAGGCAGAGACACAGGCAGAGGGAGAAGCAGGCTCCATGCCCTGGGAGCCCGACGTGGGATTCGATCTGGGGTCTCCAGGATCGCGCCCTGGGCCAAAGGCAGGCGCCAAACCGCTGCGCCACCCAGGGATCCCTACATCAGTATTCTTATTTCTGATTGCCGCTTCTTATCATGGAAAAAGTTTATCTCTTCCTATTGAAGACTAATTACTTCCTTTGTGCAAGGAAAGAAAACCAGGAATGTTTAAGTTGTCACTAAAGAGGAGAATTCAAAGAAGGGAATGTTTAAATTTTCAAATATTTTTATTTAGTCACTCCTCTTCAGTTTTCTCTGTTAGCTCTTTCTTATGTACCCAATCCCAAAACAATAATGAACCTTAATCTTGAATCCCAGGGACTTCAAACTTCGTCCTCTTTTCTCTTCTCATTCTAAATGTCTCATCTTTTTTTAAGTGATCTTCCTTATCCATGGGTTTATCCATTGATGACATCTAAATTCAAATCTATAATCTAGAACATATACTACAGCTACAGACATATACAACTCTCTACTTGACCTCTCCACTTCAGCAAAGGACAGACGAATCAAACTCAGCCATTGCCAAAACAACTTTATTGATTTCCCACTCACAAAACAGTTCTTTTTGCAGTGTTCCCCATTTCGGTAATTGAAATAATCATTCTGACAGTTGCTCAGACTCAAAATCTACACATTATTTTTGTTCCTCCTTTCCTTCAGCAAGTTCCATACTATATACACCTAGAATATATCTCAAACCAGTCTATCTTTCATATCTACTAATATTACCTGAAAATAAAATATCATCATCTTTTGCATGGAGTATTATAATAGCCTACTCCTGGTATTCCTCTTTCTTCCATTCTTATGTCCTTGCAATCTATTCTTCAGGGAGCAACTAAGATGGTATTTTTATGTATAAAGTAAATCATTGGACTTTTCTCCATAAAACCCTTCAGTATTTTCCCATTAGTCTGTTCTTTCAGAGCTGAATGCAAATTTTGTTATTATTTTTATTTTTACAAACATTTGTTCTTTTTAAAAAAATAATTCCAGGATACTTAACATACAATATAAGGTTTAGTTATATAATACAGTGATTCAACAATTCCATATATCACCCAGTGCTCATCACAACAAGTGAACTCCTTAATCCCTATCACCTATTTCACCCATCCCCCACCCACCCACCTCTCCTCTGGTAACCATCAATTAGTTCTCAATAGCTGAGTCTGTTTCTTGGATAGAACTAATCTATGATCCAGTAATTGCACTACTGGGTATTTTCTCCCAAAATATAAAAACACTAATTCAAATGGATACAGGAAGCCTTATGTTTATAGCAGCAATATTTACAGTAGCCACATTATGGAAGTATACTAAGTGTCCATTGATGTATGAATATATATATTATATATAATGAATTCATATATATAAATGTAATATGTATTTTCATGCACATATAATAGAATTCCTACACATATATACACATATATTCATACACTATTCAGCCATAAAAAAGAATAAAATCTTGCCATTTGCAATGATATAGATGGAGCTAGAAAGTATAATGCTAAGTGAAATAAATCAGTCATAAAAAGGCAAATATGAATGTGGAATTTAAGAAACAAAACCCAATGAGCAAGGGAAAACTCTTCCTTGCAGTCTGCAAGGTTTTGTAGTTTAACTCCTACCTACTTTTCTAGTATCATCTGATGCTTCTCTTCCCTTTGTTCATCTTGTTTCATCTCAAGGTCTTTTCGCTGTTCTCTACCCTTAGAAAACTTTTCCCTGGCTTCTTCTCATTCTTCAAGTCTCAGATTAAATATCAAAGCTGTCTTCCTCAACTAATTTATTGATTCTATTACTACCCATATCTACATGGTTACATTTCCCCCATTATTTCTTTCTTTGCTCTTTTAAAAAATATTCTATTTGAAAGAAAGGGAGATAGTGAGAGAGAGTATGGGGGTGGGGAAATGGAGAGGGAGAGAGAGAAGCAGACTCCCCACTGAGCAGGGAGCCTGATTTGGGGCTCAATCCCAGAACCCCGGGATCATGACCTGAGCTGAAGGCAGATGCTTAATTGACTAATCCACGCAGGTTCCCTTCTTCATCGCTCTTAACACAATCTTGGGTCATGTTTTTATTTATGAGATTACAAGTTTAAGATCTATCTTACCACGAGGAAAAAAGTGCCATGAAAGCAGGATTGTCTGTCTTTTTCACTGCAATGTTTCAAGTGCCTTGTATTATGCTTGGCTGTTCAATAAATATTTGGAAAACACAACACAATGATTAAGAGCATGGGCTAAATCAAATGATTGGTGCTACCACTTACTAGGTGTGTGACTTGGTCAAGTCACTAAACCTCTCTGAGATTGTTCATCTCTAAAATAAAAATAAAAATAATAATATTTATTTCATGTTATTACAGAGATAAAATGAGATTGTTATTATTAAATACTTAGTATCAAGATTTGGACATAATGTACATTCAAGAAGTATTAACTATTTTTAATTGAATTATTAAATCACAGATAACCAGTGAATATGGATTTTTTTCATGTACCATCTTGGACATCTTTTACATTGTCGTCCTGGAAAATTTCATTCATATTTATGGCTTCAATTTCTACCTATAAGCTAATTCTTCCCAATGCTGCATCTCTAAGGTTTTTCCAGAACTACAAATTCTAGCTGCATGCTTGATATCTCCACTGAATGCCCCATATTAAACAAACTAAAAATGTGAATGTATGTGAGTCTGACTCATCATATTTCCTGCATAAACTGCTCCTTTTGTAATCTGTATAATGACCATCTTCCAATTTGCTTTAAAGTTAGAACCTTAAAGTCAATCTAGAATTATGTTCTTCCTTAGAAAACCAAGAAATCTTATGCTTTTGGGTGCAATTGTAAATGGGATTGACTCCTTAATTTCTCTTTCTTCAGTCTCATTGTTAGTGTATAGAAATGCTACTGACTTCTGGGCATTGATTTTGTATCCTGCCACACTGCCAAATTGCTGTAAGAGCTCTAGCAATCTTGGGGTGGAGGCTTTTGAGTTTTCTAAGTAGAGTATCATGTCATCTGCGAAGAGGGAGGGTTTGACTTCTTCTTTGCCAATTTGAATGCCTTTTATTTCTTTTTGTTGTCTGATTGCTGAGGCTAGGATTTCTAGTACTATGTTGAATAGCAGTAGTGAGAGTGGACATCCCTGTCTTGTTCCTGATCTTAGGGGAAAGGCTCCCAGTGCTTCCTCATTGAGAATGATATTTGCTGTGGGCTTTTCATAGATGGCTTTTAAGATGTTGGGGAATGTTCCCTCTATTCCTACACGCTGAAGAGTTTTGGTCAGGAATGGATGCTGTATTTTGTCAAATGCTTTCTCTGCATCTATTGAGAGGACCATATGGTTCTTGGCTTTTCTCTTGCTGATATGATGAATCACATTGATTGTTTTACGAGGGTTGAACCAGCCTTGTGTCCCGAGGGTAAATCCTACTTGGTCATGGTGAATAATCTTCTTAATGTATTGTTGTATCCTATTGGCTAGTATCTTGTTGAGAATTTTTGCATCCATGTTCATCAGGGATATTGGTCTATAATTCTCCTTTCTGGTGGGGTCTTTGGTTTTGGAATTAAGGTGATGCTGGCCTCATAGAACGAGTTTGGAAGTATTCCATCTCTTTCTTTTGGAACAGCTTTAGTAGAATAGGTATGGTTTCTTCTTTAAACGTTTGATAGAATACCCCAGGGAAGCCATTTGGCCCTGGAATTTTATGTCTTGGAAAGTTTTTGATGTTGATAGCAGCAATGTCCACAATAGCCAAACTGTGGAAGGAGCCTCGGTGTCCATCGAAAGATGAATGGTTAAAGAAGATGTGGTTTATGTATACAATGGAAAATTACTCAGCCATTAGAAATGACAAATACCACCATTTGCTTTGAGGTGGATGGAACTGGAGGGTATTATGCTGAGTGAAATAAGTCAATTGGAGAAGGACAAACATTATATGGTCTCATTCATTTGGGGAATATAAAAAATAGTGAAAGAGAATAAAGGGGAAAGGAGAAAAATGAGTGGGAAATATCAGAAAGGGAGACAGAACATGAGAGACTCCTAACTCTGGGAAACGAACTAGGGGTGGTGGAAGGGGAGGTGGGCAGGAGGTGGGGTGACTGGGTGATGGTCACTGAGGGGGGCGCTTGATCAGATGAGCACTGGGTGTTATTTTATATGTTGGCAAATTGAACACCAATAAAAAATAAATTTATGAAAAAATAAAAATAAAAAAAGAAAACCAAGAAATCCTATCCTATATGCATTATATTGCATTATATATGGCAAAGAATTTCATTTGGAGGTAAAAAAAAATGTCTTCATCAGAGAGGTAGTTTCTTTGATATGAGATCCTCTCATGCCACCCAAATTCTCTTTGATGGAGATGAGTGAAGGGTAGCAGCATGTGCCACCCCAAAATGTACCACTTTAGCATAAGGATTATTTCGAGGTGAAGGCAATCGAGAAGAAGTAGATACAAGGAAAGCTCTTTACCCTCTCCCTACATGCCTAAAAGCAGGATGTAAATTTGTATAACTGTATCTCTCTATCAGAAAGAAGATAAATTAATTATTGGAAAGAACTCTAAACCCTTATCAACCAAGAGACAGTACCAGAAGAATCTACATGACAAATCTTGCTAAATTTCCCCATATATTTGCCTTCCCATAATTTGCTACTTCTCTAGACTCAACATCCTTTTTCTTTGTCTTGTCATGTCTCTAAAAATTTATTGTTCTTTTGTTTATATGTTGAATAAGCCCAAGCTCTAACCATCCCTTTGAGTTATCCCATGCATATGCAAGATGCACACATTAATAAACTTCTGTTTGTTTTTCTCTTGTTAAGCTTTCTTTTGTTAGTCTAATTTACAGGGCCCGAGCCAGAGATAAAAGATGAGAAAAAATTATCTTTTCTTCCTCTACATACCCAAGGGTATACTCAACCTAGAGTGTTTAAATCTTCTGACATTTGGCATTAATAATTAGAATTTAGAAAAAAGCTAAACTAGATCAGCTGAGCATTCCACTGTTTTCTAGAACTGGCAGCAAGCAATTTGTGTGGGAATACTCCCAAATTAAAGCTTCCTGGAAATATGTAATTCTTTTATTTCCTCTAAAACTATTATACTATGCAAGTAAGGTTATAAAAACAAAATGAAAATGATGAGTAAATTAGACTCAGAAAAAAAAACCAAGATGGTAAATGAGAGGAGAGCAATTACATTGACAATATTTTCTCTGTTGTGTCTATAGTTTTCATACCTCTTCACTGGCTTTAGAGTTATGATCAAAATAATATTTCAGAACCAATATTTTATTTTCTTCATGTACATTTTTAGTGAACAAAATATTTGGAGTATGAAATATTATTAATACTTGGTCATAGCTCATGATAGCAAAAAACTTAATAACAGTTGAATTTTAAGGCATGGAAAAAATAAATACAGTGCAACACATTCAGCAGTGAAATAAAACTACTGCAGATGTAATGTGCTATTGTCCTATTAACTTCCCCAAGAGAATGTGTAAAAAATTCTATGACTAGAACAGACTCTATTACCATGTTCATTGCTAAACATTTTTCCTCCACAGACTATTTCTCAGTTTAATCAACTTCTGTGCATAAGAGCCAAGCAAGGCCTATAAGGAATAAGAGGACACAAAGTTCATAGCATATACCAATTCTATGTGAATCAGATCTTACAGAGATGATATTTAATGAGCAATAGTGCCAATAAATGCATTCATAAATTTCTTCCTTCTCATAGTATATCAACTGCTACTTAAACGATATGCAAAAGGTAAACCTTTGGACTTTGTGACACTACTATTTCCTGATTTTCTGCTTACTTTTCTCAATATCCTTGTTATAGACTAAATGTTTATGTGCCTTAAAAAATGCATATGTTAAAATTTTAATGCTGAATATTATAGTATTAGGAGGTGGGGCCTTTGGAGATAATTGGGTGATTACACTGGTGCCCTCATGAATGGGATTTGTGACCACAAGACCCCAGAGATATCTCTAAACTTCTTTCCACCATGAAAGGACACAAGAAGTTGGTAATTTGTTATTAGGAAGTAGGGTTTCATCAGACACAAAAATCTGCTGACTCCTTGATCTTGGACATATAGCTTCTAGAACTGTGAGAAATAAATGTTTATTATTTGAACCACCCAGTTTATGGTATTTTTGGTGTAGCAGCCCAAATTGATGAAGACAATCCTCTAAATGTTATTTTTCCTTTGTGTCTTAAATTTAGGTGTCTTCCAGGATGCCAACCATGGCTATCTGTTTTTCTCCACAATTTTCTGAGTCATTTAATTGATTCCCAGAGCAGATGATTTCCTTCAAAATTCTATATCTTTAATCTAAACCTTTCCTACAAGTAATAGGCCTTATTGGTCTAATGACCTTATATCCAAATAGATATCATACAGATCCTGTAAATTCAAAATTTCTTTTCTTACCTACAACCTACTTCTCCTCTTCTACCTGATATTTTCTCATTGACCATACCAATCAGTTTCTTAATTCTATTGGATCTACATCATTAACTCACTTGAATCCATTCCTCTTAGTATCTATACAGATAGTTATCTGGTTATCTCTAACCAACTTCTCTAACTCTAACATTTTTTTGGAAAATTTTATTTATTCATGAAAGACAGAGAGAGAGAGAGAGAGAGGCAGAGACACAGGCAGAGGGAGAAGCAGGCTCTATGCAAGGAGCCCGACGTGGGACTTGATCCCAGGTCTGCAGGACCACGCCCTGGGCCAAGGCAGCACTAAACTGGTGAGCCACCTGGGCTGCTCATCTAACTCTAACATTACTCTCATTCATTACACACTCCACATTGATGTCAGGCAAATACAACGTGAAAACCAAAGCATGTCAACTGCTTGGTAGAAATTCAACAATAATTTCTTAATTGGGTTAGAGGGAGGAAGGTACAGAGTATAATGGAGACCAACTCAGTATAGATGGGAATGAGACTGTATTTTAAACATATATATTAAATTTAAAATTAAACAAATATTAAATTACTCTTTAAAAGGAAAAAATATTATTTAAAAATTAGAAAGTGGGGAAATAATTTGCATTGTATATGATGGACAGTAAGTTAATATGTTTAATATAAATAAATATCTTACACTAAATAAGAAAAAAATTCTCAAATAGGACAAAAATGTGCTAGAGACATGAAAATATAATTCCTAAAATAAGTGACTATTCAGCATATTTAAAATATTCCATTTTACAAGGTTGACAAGAAATCAAAGAAATGCAACTATTATTGTAAAATACAATTTCCTCTATTACATTTGCAGAGATGATTTTTAACATATAATATTAATATTAGCAACAGTGAAGAAAAATGGAGGATGAATTGATACTTTTTTGGAAATCAATATTGAAATACTTATAAACATTATAAAAGAGCTATGCAACACAAGTTAAATAATCCACAGCATTGTTGTAATTATTCTGACATCATTATTATTGATGATCAAATAAGATTGAGTTTCAAGGGCAGAACATTAAATAATTAAACTTATTAATGAGAAATATGTATCAAGAATATTACAAACTTCAAAATCACTGGTTCTTAACATAAAAAATATCGACATAGAAAAGTTTCTCACTTGCAAACTGAGACTATGATATTATTATGAAAGAAATTTGCAAAGAAAATCAGATTGTTTTCTAAAATTGATTATTTTTGAAATGCTAGCCTTTGACTTTTCATTTTTTAGACTTTTCAAAAAAAATCATTTCATTACTACAATAATCCTCAAATCATGTTAATTAACATTCTACCTTTAAAAGTAAACAAAATTTCTTATAGCAAAGTCTACTCCTAGTTCCTAATTAATGAATTTGAAAATATGTTCAACTGACATCTAAATTAACAGAAAAGTTGTTGACTTGGGAGATGTATAGGATAAAAAAATAATGGTAATTTTATTAAGACATAGCAATTTACTTTCTCTATATTTTTACTAGGTAATCATATGGCCAAGATATTTATTTTTTTTTAGTTAATCCATTTCCTTGCTTGGCTTCGAAATGTCACTCAATCTGGGAAAGTTGCAAACAATCTCTTTTTCTAAAATTTCTAGAGCTGAATGTTGCATAGTCTTTTTTGAGACTACTTTCTCAGATCCCTTGGCCCCATGTTGAATTCTTGATCTGGAAGAAATGGAAATTCTAAGAATCAGTCACCTACTAAAGGTGAAAATATAATCTTTGACCAGCCAGAACCTTTTAAAGACCTATTTCTCAGATGAAACACTTATTATGAGTTAAGAAGATAGGCATTACATTCTCCATTCTTGAAACTCGTCTGAATGGGAAAACTATACCTGGGTAAATATCAAAGGTTCTTGATATGATCAGACAGCTGAAGCAGTGTGATAGCCATCCCACATATTCAGGCATTGCGATGCAGTGCCTTTGTTATTCAGACCTTGATTAAATTTCCCTCCTCTATCATTGTAAGAACCTGGGGAGATTATCTCTGACTCTCACTTATATGCAAATTGGAGATAATATCCCTACTTCATAAGGTTAAATATGTTTGGGATATAGCTGATATTCAAGGATTGTTACTTCCCTTCTAACCAGTAGATAAAATCTCCTTCCATTATGTATAAATAAGCAAAAGCACTTTGGTTGACCTAATTTTTTTTCCTGTGGAATTTGCTGGAAGTCTTTTTAGTTGTCCTGATGAATGGGACAGAGGTGCAGTGCTATCTATTGTCATTTAGTGCCCAGAAACCAGGGGTACTAAACACTAATATATTATCAGAAAAAGCTGAAAAAAGAAGGAAAGGAGGAAAGAAGAGAAGGAAGGAGGGAAGGAAGGAAGGAAGGAAGGAAGGAAGGAAGGAAGGAAGGAAGGAAGGAAGGAAGGGAAAAATGAAACAAGAAAAGAAGGCATAAAAAAGGGAAAGGAAATGATTTTCCTAATGCTAATTATGCATCTGTAGAAAAATAATGTGGGCATAGCTGTTTAGCTCTTATGCTTTTTTATGGCAGTGGTCCCCAAAAAGACTTCATTATCTGTAAGAGGCTTCTAGGCACTGCTTTCTTTGGTCTGAACACTCTCTGGCCCAAAGAACCAAAGCAATATGTGGTCTATTATTCTGAATTGCTGCCTTGAAATTTACCTTACTTTAATTTTTACATTTGAGAAGCATTTGAAGAATAGTTGTTAAGGCGCTAAGGTCTAGAATTAGACTACTATTTTCAAATTCTGGCACTGCCACTTTACTAGTTTTGTGAAGAGTAGGTAGAAATGTTAATCTGGATATATACTATATATTTTAATACAGAATTCTAATATGCATTGTTTTTCTAAGTATTTTAAAATTCCACTGAACTTAAGCTATAAACAGCAGAGGCAATATTATCATCTGAGACATTTCAGAAGTCCTATTTGCTCCATCTTCCTCTTTAGCTATTGTCACTAATCCTACTCTAAAAGTTTTCCTATCAATGTTCCTAGAGAAATGCCATAATTTTTTCCTTTAAATGGAAATTATTTGATCATGTTTCCATAAATTGTTTATGAACATGACTACCCTACATTTTAAAGACATTCTAGCAGGAGTAGTACATTTTTTAGGTGAGTTATACTTTTTCTCATTGATGTAACTCATAAAATTAGAAAGTTTCCTATTGAACTAATTTCTACTTTTAGTCTAGAAATGCTTTTGCCTTAGAATCAACAAAACGAATATGGATCGGTAAACTTAGAAGGGACCTTAGAGATCTATTTTCACTGCTAAGTATATTAAATGATGTGAGACTTAGTGATACTTGTAGAAAGACAAATTATGAATACATTAACCTCTTAATAATGTTTTAAACTCATCCAATCACCATTAAAAACAGCACTGTTATTTTAAAATAAAAGGATGGAATACTTCTAAATTCGTTCTGTGAGGCCAGCATCACCTTAATTCCAAAACCAGACAAAGACCCCACCAAAAAGGAGAATTATAGACCAATATCCCTGATGACCATGGATGCAAAAATTCTTAACAAGATACTAGCCAATAGGATCCAACAATACATTAAGAAGATTATTCATCATGACCAAGTGGGATTTATCCCCGGGATGCAAGGCTGGTTCAACACTAATAAAACAATCAGTGATTGATCATATCAACAAGAGAAAATACAAGAAACATATGACCCTCTTAATAGATGCAGAGAAAGCATTTGACAAAATACAGCATCCATTCCTGAGTGGGAAATATCAGAAAGGGAGACAACATGAGAGACTCCTAACTCTGGGAAACGAACTAGGGGTGGTAAAAAGGGAGATGGGCGGGGGGTGGGGGTGACTGGGTGACAGGCACTGAGGGGGGCACTTGATGGGATGAGCACTGGGTTTTATGCTATATGTTGGCAAATTGAACTCCAATAAAATAAAATAAAATAAAATAAAATAAAATAAAATAAAATAAAATAAAATAAATAAAATAATAAAATAAAATAAATAAAATAAAAAAGATGGAAGTTATGTTGAGAAAATAATTCAAAAGTTAGATATCAGTACAATAAAGATAGCCACCAAAGGATTTTTATATAATAGTGACATATGAATTTAGCATTGAGCAATTTATAGTATCTTTATTGGATTAATCATTAGGTAACAAAATTATGACAACAAATGCAAAAAATATGATTAATTCTTAATATGGTATTTTTACTATGCTGTAACATATATATGGATAAAATATGCAACCCTAAGACTGATGTATCAGGAGGCTGAGATTGTTATAATTTGCTTCATTCTATACTTTAAATTTCTTATATATTTTTATTTATTTATACATTTATTTGCTTATATTGAATTATAATTAATATACAATATTACATAAGTTTCAAGTGTACACTATGATTCAACAATTCTATAAATTACTCAGTGCTCATCATGGTAACTGTACTTTTAATACCCTTTATCTATTTCACTCATCTCCCCACCCACCTTCCCTCTGGCAATTATCAGTTTGTTCTCTGTATTTAAGAGTCTAGCTTTTTGTCTTTTTTTGTGTGTATCATTTTGTTTTGTTTCCTTAATGCCACATATGAGTGAAATCATATGGTATTTTTTTCCTAACTAATTTCACCTAATTACATGGTCTGGGTCCAAATTATATGATCTGGTTGTTGCAAATGGCAAGATCTTCCTTTTTATGGCTCAGTAATATTTCACTAAATATATCTCTATCACATTTTTTTGTCCATTCATCTATGGATGAATATTTCAGTTGCTTCTTTGCCTTGGCTATTGTAAATAATGCTACAATAAACATTGGAGTGCATATATCTATTTGAATTAGCATTTTCATTTTCTTTGGATAAATACCCAGTAGTGGAATTACTAGATCATATAATAATTCTATTTGAGGAAACTCCATCTGTTTTCCATAGTGGGTGCCCCAATTTGCATTCTCATTAACAGTGCATGAAGATTCCTTTTTCTCCATATCCTTGCTAACTTTTGTTATTTCTTGTCTTTTTGATACTAGCCATTCTGACAGGTAAGAAGTGGTATCTCATTGCAGCTTTGATTTGCATTTTCCTGATGATTAGTGATGTTGAGCATATTTTCACATATTTGTTGACCATTTGTTATGTTTTCTTTTAAAAAAATCTATTTGGATCTTTTTTGGTTTGAATGGTATGAATTCTTTACATATTGTGGTTATTAAACCCTTGTCAGATATATGATTTGCAAATATTTTCTCCCTTTCTATAGATTGCTTTTTCATTTTGTTGATCATTTCTTTTGCTTTGCAGAAGTTTTTAGTTTGACATGGTCCCACATACAAATAGAATAAGAGAATGGAATGTGACAAGATTATTAACAATATCTGGGTGGTATTTTATGGTTGGATTACCTTTTTTCTTTAATGACTGATTTTTCTAAACAATAATTGTATATTACTTTCATAAAAAATAAATCCCATTTCAAAGTGCAACTTATGTTATTCATACTGATTGATTTTTAATAATAGTTTTTAATCATGGAGCAATGTTTAAGGTGCTTTCATACACATGTCATTTTGGCTTCACAGTTGTTCTATAAAGGTGATTGGGGCTAGAATAATTATTAGTCTCATTCCACAATGAAACGTTTCCCAGGAAAATCATGCTAATTGTACTTTAATATAAACCACAGTGTGCTAAAAAAGAAGATAATACATGGCAATTTGATTGATTTTTCTTCTTTGATGCTTGAGATTTTAGGGATGTTTTGTGACCAACAACATTGTCTATGAAATAATCAAGAGTTTTAACTCTGGCTGAATCTAACTAACATTTGACCAAGGTATTGTTGAGAATTTGACTGGCAGGTTTGAGTTACTGAATCACTAAATTCTACCCCTGAAACTAATAATGCATTAGCTAACTTCAATACAAATTAAAAAAGCACATGTTAATCAAAAGCTGCACTATAATATATAAATTCATTTTCCCTATCATCTTAGTATACTGATTTAAGTACTTAATACATATGCATAATTTATATTTATAAGGCTTAATAAATTGAGTTAAAACACAAATGATTTGAGGTAAATGTAATTTCCATCCCTCTTATTTTCAGTTCTATGTCAGGTCACACATTTATTCATTAAATGGGCAGTGAGCAGAAAAGTTGTCATCCAGAGTGGCTAAAATACACTATTTATATTAGTGACTTAAATATTTAAATAAGTTTTCTAATGCACCAGATGAAAGCCAAGTTCTATTTTTAAAGATTTTATTTTTATTTCTTTATTTGAGAGAGAGAGAGCATGAGCAGGGGGAAGGGCAGAGGGAGTAGCAGACTCCTGCCTGAGCAGGGAGCCTGATGTGGGGCTTGATCTTGGGACTCTGGGATCATGACCTGAGCCAAAGGCAGTTGCTTAACACACTGAGCCATCTAGGCATCCCTCAAGTTCTGTTCCTAAAAGATGAGAAAAATTTAAAAATAGCATCAAAAACAAGCAGAAAATGTCAAACTATGATAAGTTTATAGCAATATAAAACATCTACTTTAATCTGAAATGTGAAAGAAAAGCCACAACTAAATCATAAAAGAACCCAAAGTCTAGTGAGTATCCAGAATAAAATCTCACAGTTATATGTTTAAACTCTTCTTTATGGCCCATAACCTTTTTTAATAGGTATTTTATGTTTTAAATTATGTAAATATTAAACAATGTTTATTTCACAGTAGATAAACACCATATAATCTGTAGAAAAAGAGAATTGATCTTGACATATGCACTTTTTTTCTGTATCAAAGGAGGCATGAACGTTTTACATTTTTGTGATAAAATCACAGACATTAAAAGACCAAGTTTGGGATCCAAACATACTATGGGAAAAATGTTAATTATTGTATTTAAAGGACCAAATTCAGGATCTGGACCTTCACACAAGTGTGGGATAACTCACAGAGCTATCCTCCAGAGCATTAGTGATTACTGATTATTGGTGGGAAAAACCAACTGACATTCTTCCCTGAGAATTAATTAATTAAGTAATTAATTAATTAAAATATTCCCTGAGAATTTAAAAGGTTCCGTTGGGGACTTCCTCATGTTAGTTTGTAACAAACAGCCTAAGATATATAAGGAAACCTGTACAAAGATAAAACTTGCCAATACCACAACTATTGCCACTCTAACTCTATAGTGAAACCAGAATGTAGATTTTAGGATAAGATCAATCTAGCTTGATTATAGTGAGAAGATTCAGTGCAATTAATCTAACATAATATTGAATATGATATGGAAAATTCAGTACCAAATATAAAAACAAATTTTAAGATATTAAATAAAAGTAAAGATTAATAGAGTTTTAAAAATAAAACATATACTTTCAAAAGTAAACTAGCATTCTATGATAATCAGAGAAAAATAATTCATTTTTCTATTTATCTTTATAAATGAATATTCAATTTTCCATCTCATTTTTGTATAACAACTTCATTTAGTATAATGAATATTTAGCAACTAGCACAATCTAGAAGCTGTGAAGTTTAAAAGTACATCTATAAATAATAAATTTCTTGTCATTTTGCAATATATACATATATCAAATCATTATATTGTACACCTGAAACTAATGTTATATGTCAATTATACCTCAATTTTAAAAACAATGAAGAAAAGGAATTTTCCTTGTCCTTCGAATTAAGTTCACTTGGGAAGACAAACATGTCCTCAAATTTTAAGACAACAAAACAAAATGACAGGATAATATATAAGGTGACTTCATAGCACTGAAAATGATGGAGAGAGGGAAATAGAAAAGATTTCAGAGATGGCATGATACTTGGTCTATATCTTGAAACTTTGAGGATTTTCTTTTTTTTAATATTTAATTTATTTGAGAGAGAGAGAGAAGGCACTAGTGGGGAGAAGGGCAGAGGGGCAGAGGCAGCGAGAAACAGACTCCCTGCTGAGCAGGGAGCCCAACATGAGGCTTGATCCCAGGACCCTGAGATCAGGAACTGAGTTGAAGGCAGATACTTAACTGACTGAGCCACCCAGGTGCCCCAGCTTGAGGAATTTTCTAAGTACACAAGAAGATAATCCAGGCAGAAGGATCAATCTTAGAATTTTTAGTTAATTGACTTTTATTAAGCTTGAATATTTCTATATGTTTATGAGTTCATTTTCCCTACTTTTTTGAAAAAAATTCATTTATAGAAAATACTTTTAAGTATGTACTATGTATTAGAAGCTGGAGATAAAGCAATAACTAACACAAAGCTCTATACCTCATTTGAGGTATTTGTTATTTTCTTGATTTGTAAGAACACTATATGTATTAAGGAAAATATCCCTTTGTCATATCATTGGAAAATTTTTCCCAATTCTTTATTGGCCTCTCAATTTTTGAAATTATTTTTCTTTTGTCTCCTTTTATGTTATTTTATCTTTTGATGTCAGGGTAAACAAATGTTAAACATCAGTGCCATCATTATCCTTGATGTTATACTTAAGAAGTTTTTTCCCTACTCCAAATTTACATAAACGTCATCTATATTTTATTTTTCTCCATTTTATTTTCCTTTTCAAGAGACAATTTTTAAAATGGCATAATATAGAAATAAAAAAATTGAATAGAAAAATTTAATATCTCATTAATCCTGTGTCCTTTCTTCCCCAATACCTAGAAATGAACTTTTAAAATATGGGATTCATCTTTTGTTTCTATTAGATTAAAAGGCAGAAATCAATGGGGATTAGGTAAAAAACTCACTCATAAATAAATTTACAGTTTTTGTAGCTATCTGCATATCTTAGTACAACAAAAGGTCAATCAAAGTAGGGGCATCTTACTAGCCTGCAGTGCCCCTGCTTTGACATAGCACTGATTTGGCACTATGTGTATAAAGCAGAATCCTTTCTCTGCATTATCTGTGTACCTGGCCTGTTTCCCATAAATGCTGACATGATCAAGATTGCTTCCATATCCAGTCACTCTGAGCTAAGAGGCCTCTTCCAATTACTTCCTAAGGATACAGGTGTGGAGGCAAAGAATAAGCCTTGTCCTTTACATTGAGTGAACCACATTTTGGTGGTTCTTTTTTCTTTTTTTTCTTTCTTCTTTTTTCTTGTATATATATATATATATATATATATATATATATATATATATTATTATTGGAGTTCGACTTGCCAACATAATAGCATAACACCGTTTTTCTTAATTCAGCCTCTCCTGACTCAGACATTTCTGATATGTAAATGTCATTGGTCACAGACCACAGCAGCATCAGCATTACCTACAAATTACCTAGGAATTTGTTAGAAATGCAAATTCCCAGGCCTCACGACAGAACTACTGAATCCAAAACTCTGGGTGTAGGGATCTGTGATTTACTAAGAGGTCTTACTTTGTCTCTTTAAGAAGAAATTGACTGAAAAACACATGAATCCAAGTATAGGCTGATAAGTAAAGATAGATTAAGAAAACAGTAAAATATCAGTAAAAATTGATTATTCAAAATATAATGAATAAACTTAATCTGCTTAATCTAATAAGCACTTACAAATCCCAGGAAATAAAAAAACACACCATTATTTTCAAGTGCATACATAACATTTATGAAATGTAATTTTCAATAAATTTCAAAAATCCTTATCATACAGATATTCTCTGACATCTCAATAAGTTAGAAATAAATAAGATGGCAACAATAAAACCCTAACAAGTAAAATATTCCTTGTTTTAATATGAATTTAGATTGCTTATAAAATGTGTTATTTTAGGGATACCTGGGTAGCTTAGTGTTTGAGCATCTGCCTTTGGCTCAGGGCACGATCCCGTGGTCCCAGGTTCAAGTCCCACATGGGGTTCCCCACAGTGAACCTGCTTCTCCCTCTGCCTGTATCTCTGTTTTTCTCTCTCTGTGTGTCTCTCATGAATAAATAAATAAAATCTCGGGATCCCTGGGTGGCGCAGTGGTTTGGCGCCTGCCTTTGGCCCAGGGCGCGATCCTGGAGACCCGGGATCGAATCCCACGTCGGGCTCCCGGTGCATGGAGCCTGCTTCTCTCTCTGCCTCTCTCCGTGTCTCTCTCTCTCTCTGTGACTATCATGAATAAATAAAAATTTAAAAAAAAATAAATAAAATCTTTTTTAAAAATGTGTTATTTTAGGGGGAAGAAGTAAAGGTGGTATAGTAGTAGTGGGATCCTGGGCTTCCCTTGACCCTCAAACACAGATCAACATCAAATCATTTTGAACAACTAGGAAATCAATCTGAGGATTAAGAAAACAATCTGCATAATTGGAGGGAGAGCATGGCAGATGCGAGGTTCAGAGACATGAATTGGGGCAAAGAAAACCTGTGGTACCACAGAGGGGAGGGAGACTTTTTTTAGGAGAGAAGTCAGGGAGAGGGGGAGATAGTGGGAGAGAGAGCAGTGCATAGGGTTCCCACAAGATGCTGTGGTGTGGAGATCCCCTGAGATCACACTGAGAGAGAACTGGAGTACTTTTGGAAGGGAGTATATTTCTTCTCCAAGTACAAAAGGCCCCTTGGGAACCACTGAGTGCCTGTTAAGCAAAAGAGGACAGAGGCAAATGCAGAGGACAGATCACCTGGTTGCATCTTTTCTCAGTGCTTCACTATAGACTTCAGCTGATTTTCTGGCACAGAAAGGTGCCAGGCACAGCACTGCAAGGATCACTTCCAGGGGAGGGGAGTGGGTCCTCACCTTGCCAGGTCCTTTAAGATTTGTAGTTTTGAATCCTAGCCCTCAGCCAGAGATAAAGCACAAGAGAACTATGACTTCTAGTGTGCTGACAGCCCAGGCAAATACAGGTGGAGGACAGGGATTTGATGAAAGCTTCAGATATAGGAGGTAAGGTTGTTCACTTTTCTGTGAGGGCCTTTTGGACAGTAGCAGTCATGAGTTCCCTGCCCCAGAAATGAGAAGTGGTATGATGTCATCTTCCACCCTCCCCACATTCCCACCTCCCCATCCCCACATACCAGCACAGTTGGACTTCAGAGAGAAACACAGCATCTCCAGTGGAGGCTGGAGCCACTTACACCAAACCCTCCCCTACACCCAGCAAGATCATCTTTACCAGGGCAGGTCTGATAGTAAGCCAGTGTAGTAGGCCTCTAATCCAGAAGATGAACAAAGGCATCCTGCATGCATCAAGTCTACTGATCATAGAGTGTGCCAAAGTGTCAGCTTCAATTCTGGTGGAAATAGGACTAGGCTTTCCATTTAAAATTTTTTTAAGTTTATATTATTTTTTTTTCTTTAGAATCAGGTTTATAGGTTTTTGTTCATTTCTTGATTTGTTTGTCTCATTTCTCATTTTTTGGACCAGACATCTTTTCTTTTCTTTTTTCCTTTATTTTTCTTTGGAATCAGAGTTATATATTTTGTTTGTCAGTTTATTTGCTTTTTTGTTCCTTTTCTCTCTCTCTCTCTCTCTTTTGAATTGGGCTTTTTTAAAATCAGATTTTTCTTAACAAACAAATCAAACCACTCCTTGTTCAAGGTCCAAACACTCCCCATAGCAAGCAAGAAGGAGCTCTACAGAGGACTGATCTGTGGGAAGAACAGCCAAAACACAACAGCAGAATGCAAACAGCATACACCAGAAACACTTTCTGAAGTGCCAGGCCCTGGATAGTGTAGGATCCCTTCTTAATATAGTATTACTCTCAGGAGCAGGAAACATAGCAATTTTTCATAATACACAAAAGAGAGAAACCTAGACAGAATGACAAGACAGAGAAATTCTCTGCAAAAGGAAGATCACAGCTAGGGATTTTCTCAAAACAGTAAAAGCAATCTTTCTGAACAAGAACCTTTAACCATCATTAAGAATATTAGCTGGGGTTGAAAGTAGCATATAAGACACCAGAGAAAACCTGGCTACAGAGATAAAAGACCTAAAAACCAGTCAGGTCAAAATAAAAAATGTCATAACTGAGATGCAAAACTGAGTAAATTAATCACAATGAAGATAGAAGAAGCAGAGGATTGAAGAGGTGATAGAGAAGATACCGTTATGGAAAATAATGAAACTCAAAAGAAGAAGGAAAGAAAACTAATCAATCATGAATATAGACTTAGAGAACTCAAGACCAAAACATATAATAGTGAAACTTGCAAAATACAAAGATAAAGAGAGAATTCTGAAAACAGCTAGGGAAAAAAAGTCCTTATCCTACAAGGGTAGAAACACTATGGTAGCTGCAGACTTGTTCACAGAAAATTGTCAGGCCAGAAAGCAGTGGGATAATATATTCAACATGCTTAATGAGGAAAATATGCAGCCAAGAATACTTTCTCCAGCAAGACTGTCATTCAGACTAGGAGAGAGAGTTTCTAAGGTAAGCAAAAACTAAACCAGTTTGTGAACACTAAACCATCTCTGCAAGAAATACTAAAGGGGACCCTCTGAGCAGGAAAAGGATACTGAAAGTGATAATGACTGGAAAGGACAGAGACAATCTACAGGAACAGAGCCTTTACAGGTAATACAATGGCACTAAAATCATATCTATTAATAATCACTCTGACTGTAAATGGTCTCAATGCTCCAATCAAAAGACATAGGGTATCAGAATGCATAAAAAAGCAAGACCCATTGATATACTGTCTACAAGAGACTAATTTTAGACCCAAAGACACCTACAGTTTGAAAGGGAGGGATGGAGAACCATCTAACCATCTATTATGTTAGTGGACATCAAAAGGAAGGTGTAGTAGTCATACTTGTAGCAGACAAAAATAGATGTTAAACCAAAGACTGTAATAATAGAAGAAGAAGGACACTATATCATAATAAAGGGGCCTCTCTAACAAGAAGATCTAACAATTGTAAATATTTATGCCCCCAACTTTGGAGCAGCTAATTCTATCAAGCATCAATAGCAAAATTAAATAAACAGTGATAATAATACAATAATAGTAGGGGACTTTAACATCCTACTCACAACAATGGACAGAGCATCTAAGCAGACGATCAACAGGGAAACAAAGACTTTGAATGACACACTGGTCCAGATGGACTTCACATATATATTCACAGTATTTTGACCTAAAGCGACAGGATACACATTCTTTTCAAGTGCCTGTGTAACATTATCCAAAATAGATCACATACTGGGTCACAAAATCAGGCCTCAGCCCGTACAAAAAGGTTGCAATCATATCATGCATATTTTCAGACCATAATACTATGAAAGTTGAAGTCAACCAAAGAAAAAATAGGGAAGGCCAAAAATACATGTAGGTTAAACAACATCCTACTAAAGAATGAATTGGTTATTCAGAAAATTAAAGAAGTAAGAAAATACACAGAGGCAAATGAAAATGAACAAATGACAGTCCAAAACCTTTGGGATGCAACAAAGGTGGAACATAATAATACAGGCCTTCTTCAAGAAGCAAGAAAAATCTCAAATATACAACCTAACCTTACACCTAAAGAAACTGGAAAAGGAATATAAAATAAAGCCTGAAAACAGTCAAATAAAGGAGATAATTAGGATTAGAGCAGAAATGAATGATACAGATACCAAAAAGAAACAGTAGAATAGATCAAGGAAACTAAGAACTGGTTTTTTGAAAGAATTATCAAAATTGATAAACCCTTAATCACACTTACCAAAAAATAAAAGAGAACAGATCCAAATACATAAAATCACAAGTAAAAGACAAGAAATCACAACCAAAACCAAAGAAATACAGTTATAAAAGATTATTATGAAAAATTATTTGCTAACAAATTGGGTAATATGGAAGAAATAGATCAATTCATAAAAACATATGAACCACCAAAAATGAAGCAGGAGGGAATAGAAAGCCTGTCCAGAACAATAACCAGCAAAGAAATTGAAGCAGTAATCAAAAATCTCCCAACAAACAAAAGTCCAGGGCCAGATGGCTTCCCAGAGGAATTCTACCAGACATGTAAAGAAAAATTAATATCTAGTCTTCTGAAACTCTTCCAAAAAATGGAAATGGAAGTAAACGTTTCAAACTCATTCTATGAGGCCAGCATTACCTTCATTCCAAAACCAGACAATAACCCCACTGAAAAAGGGAATTGCAGAACAATATCCCTGAATAACATGGATACAAAAATTCTCAAGATACTAGCTAACCAAACCTAACAGTACATTAAAAGAATTATTCACCATGATGAAGCAGGATTTATTCCTGGGCTGCAGAACTGGTTCATTATTCACAAATCAATCAACATGGTACACTGCATAATAAAAGAAAGGATAAAACCCATATGATCCTTTTAATAGATACAGGAAGAACATTTATCACAACACAGCATCCTTTCTTGATAAAAAACATCAAGAATATAGGGACAGAAGGAACATACCTCAACATCATAAAGGGCATATATGAAATTCCACAGCTAGCATCATGCTTAATTGCAAAAAATTGAGAGCTTTTTCCCTAAGGTCAGAAAGAAGATAGGGATGTCCACTCTCACCACTGTTGTTCAACATAATACTGGAAGTCCTAACTTCAGCAATCAGACAACAAATAGAAATAAAACACATTCAAACTGGCAAAAAGGAAGTCAAATTTTCACTCTCCACATGACGTGATACTCTCCACATGACAGAAAACCTGACCACCAAAAAATTGATGGAACTGATGCATGAATACAGCAGTCTTCAGTTATAAAATCAATGTACAGAAATCTGTTGCATTTCTACATACCGATAGTGAAGCAGAAGAAAGAGAAATCAAGGATTTGATCCCACTTACAATTGCACAAAAAAAACTTAAGATACCTAGAAATAAACCTAACCAAAGTAGTAAAGCATCTGTATGCTGAAAACTATAGAATACTTATGAAAGAAATTGAAAAAGACACAAAGTAGTGGAAAAACATTCCATGTCATGAATTGGAAGAACAATCATTGTTAAAATGTCTATATTATTCAACGAAATCTATGCATTCAATGCAGTTCCAATCAAAATAACACAAGCATTTTTCACAGACCTAGAACAAACAATCCTAAAATTTGTATGGAGCCAGAGAAGAATTTGAATAGTCCAAGTAATGTTGAAAAAGCAAAGCAAAGCAGAAAGCATCACAATCTCAGACTTCAAACTCTATTATAAAGCTGTAATCATCAAGACAGTATGGTACTGGCACAAAAACAGACACATAGATCAATGGAACAGAATAGCGAACCCAGAAGTGGACCCTCAACTTTATGGTCAACTAATAATCGACAAAGCAGGAAAAACTAGCCACTGGATAAAGGACAGTGTCTTCAATAAATGGCGCTGGGAAAATTGGGCAGCCACATGCAGAAGAATGAAACTAGACCACTCTCTTTCACCATACACAAAGATAAACTCAAAATGGATGAAAGATCTAAATGTTAGACAAGATTCCATCAAAATCCTAGAAGAGAACACAGGCAGCAACCTCTTTGACATCAGCTGCAGCAACTTCTCACTAGATATGTCTCTGGAGGCAAGGGGAATGAAAGCAAGAATGAAGTATTGGGACCTCATCAAGATAAAAAGCTTTTGTACAGTGAAGAAAACAAAACTAAAAGGCATCTGACAGAATGGGAGTAGATATTCACAAATGACATATCAGATAAAAGGCTAGTATCCAGAATTTATTAAGAACTCATCAAAATTAACACCCCCAAAATAAAAAATCCAGTTAAGAAATGGGCTGAAGACATGAACAGACATTTCACCAAGGAAGATATTCAAATGGCTAACAGACAGATTATAAAATGTTCAACATCACCCATCATCAGGGAAATACAAATCAAAACCATAATGAGACACCACCTCACTCCTGTTGGGATGAGTAAAAGTAACAACTCAGGAAACAACAGATAATGGCAAGGATGCAGAAAATAGAGAACCCTCTTAAAGAGTTGGTGGAAATATAAATCGGTGCAGCCACTCTGGAAAACAGTATTGAGGTTTGTCAAAAAGTTAAAAATTGAACTACCCAATGACCCAGCAATGGCATTACTAGGTACTTATACAAAGGACACAAATATACTGATTTGAAGGGGCATGTCCACCCCAATGTTTATAGCAGCACTATCAACAATAGCCAAATTATGGAAAGAGCCAAATGTTCACTGGCTGATGAATAGAATAAAAATTAATGGTATGTATTCATGTGATGGAATATAACTCAGCCATCCAAAAGAATGGAATTTTGCTATTTGCAACAGTGTGGTTGGAACTACAGTGTGTTATACTAAGCAACATATGTCATCAGAGAAAGACAAATATATGATTTCATTCACATGTGGAATTTAAGAAACCAAACAGATGAACATAGGGGAAGAGAAGGAAACATAAGATAAAAACAGAGAGGGAAGAAAATCATAAAAGACTCTTAACTATAGAGAACAAACTTAGGGTTGAAGGAGGGCAGGAGGGGTGGAAGTATTACATGGGTGATGGGCATTAAGGAGGGCACCTGTGATGAGCACCGGGTATTGTTTTTTTTTTTTTAAGATTTTATTTATTTATTCACGAGAAACAGAGAGAGAGAGAGAGAGAGAGAGAGAGAGAGAGAGAGAGAGACACAGGCAGAGGGAGAAGCAGGCTCCATGCAGGGAGCCCGACGTGGGACTGGATCCAGTATCATGCCCTGGGCGGAAGGCGGCGCTAAACCGCTGAGCCACCCAGGCTGCTCAGCACCAGGTATTGTACCTAAGTGATAAATCATTAAATGCTACTCCTGAAACCAATATTACACTATATTTTTACTAACTTGAATTTAAATAAAAAAGTAAAATTTAAAAATGCATTATTTTAGATCTGCAAAAATGATTTTGTATATATCATAGTTATATGTTATATACAATAAAATAGCTATGTTTTATATATATATATATATATATATATATATATATATATGATATAGTCCTAAAGCATATATAATATAGTCACATAAATGCTTAACAATTAAGGTATACCTTGAGTTTAGAGTTTTAAAGGATTTGAAGAGTGAGATTAAAATGTCTTGTTAAATATATCAGAGCACATGAATATGGGAAAGTATTCAGTTTCAATGACATTTTTTCTTATCATGCCAAAATAAAATATTATTGAGAGATCAGCAAAGTGTAAATATTTAATATTTTAGAAACAATGAATTATGGGTACATTTAGGAAAAAAACACATGGCATATCATCAGTAAATTATTATAAATACATGCAGATTTTTCTCTGCTAAAGGTTATAGCATTTTGTTATATGCTTTTTTTTTAAGATTTTACTTATTTATTCATGACAGAGAGAGAGAGGCAGAGACACAGGCACGCTCCACACAGGAAGCCCGACGTGGGACTCGATCCAGGGTCTCTAGGATCACACCCCCCGGCCAAAGGCAGCGCTAAACCACCGAGCCATCGGGGCTGCCCTTGTTATATGCTTTAAATCTCCACTAGTTTAATTCAAAGTGTTCACATTTTCTGAGTGACAATTTGGAATGAGCAATATTCAACTGATACAACTATAGTTAAAAGAATCAATAGAGGGCAGCCCAGGTGGCTCAGCAGTTTAGCGCCACCTTCAGCCCAGGGCCTGATCCTGGAGACCCGGGATCAAGTCCCACGTCGGGCTCCCTGCATGGAGACTGCTTCTCCCTCTGCCTGTGTCTGTGCCTCTCTCTCTCTCTCTCTCTCTGTGTGTGTGTGTGTCTCTCATGAACAAATAAATAAAATCTTAAAAAAAAAAGAATCAATAGAGAACATAAAGACTATAAATTTTAATTTTGAAGTGTTGATTTTTTTAATGGTAAGAACTGCATTTTCTTTTTATTTGGAATAAAACTGACTTATATTCTCTTCTATACAAAAGACAATAATGCTGGGGCAGCCCGGGTGGCTCAGCAGTTTGGCGCCACCTTCGGCCTAGGGCCTGATCCTGGAGACCTGGGATCAAGTCTCACGTCGGGCTCCCTGCGTGGGGCCTGCTTCTCCCTCTGCCTGTGTCTCTGCCCGCCCCCCGTGTCTCTCATGAATAAATAAATAAAATCTTAAAAATATATAATAATGCTAAAAAGGTCAGATCCCTTGGAGCTCTCTCCTAAGCCATGGATCAAATGGCAATAAAGCTTTTTGCAGTATAAGTAACTAAGTAAGTAAATAAATAATTAAGGGCAAGTCCAGGAAGTCAATAAACCTTTATTGAGCACTTACTCTGTGCCAAACACTCTTCTATTCCCTGGTTACATTAGTATCAAGCCAGATTGGCTTTCCAGAAACAGAAACAAAGCTTAAAAAATAAATCTTATAATTTTTTTCCAAAAGAGGAGACAAATATGCAGATGATTAAGTGACCCTCCCAAAGTCAATCAGAAAGTTAGTGACAGATCTAAAACTTTAGTCTTTTGACAATAATTCTCATATCTTCATATTCCATTTATTAATCATAACTTAATTACTATGGGAGTGAAGACAAAATCTGAGTTCAACAGAGTTTTGGCTTATTGCTTTAAGAATGTACAGAAAATTTCCCACTTATTTTTCCTCCTTTCCCCTTTTTTACCTTTCACTATCAGAAAGGGAGACAGAACATGGAAGACTCCTAACTCTGGGAAACGAACTAGGGGTGGTGGAAGGGGAGGTAGGCGGGGGTGAGGGTGACTGGGTGGCGGGCACTGAGGTGGGCACTTGACGGGATGAGTACTGGGTGTTATTCTGTATGTTGGCAAATTGAACACCAATAAAAATAAATTTATTATTAAAAAAGAATGTACAGAAAATAAAATGTTCTCTTACTAGATATATTTAATACATTCAATAATCTAGAATTTAAGCAAAAGGGAATATAATTTTTTCATGTATATTCTGTATGAAAAGACAAATTTTGAACTGAAGCATTTTCTGGATATTAATGCAGTGCTACGTGAAATATCAGTACCAATTAGTTCAGAATTAATAGGCTTGATCCTGTTAACACTGAGGAAAGCTAGTATACTTGAAAATTAAATGCAACTCAAAGAAAATACATTGAGTTTATTCTTAAATAACACCTTTCCCCATTATCCATCCTAAAAGAATGAAACCTAATTTTTTTATGACTTAGAAGAATGAGGCAATGTAGGAATGGAATAATATTTTGATACTATTATATGATGTACCGTTAAGCTACCACTTATTTTATATGCAAAAACTCTTTGTTTCAATCACTCAAGTGTATATAAGATATTTTTTTCCAGAATAGAATTGTCATTTTAAAAAATATTTATCCATTCATTTTATTTATTTTTACTTTTTTAAAAGATTGTATTTATTTGTTTGAGGGAGAGAGCATGAGTGAGAGTGAGAGACAGACAGAGAGAGAGAGAGAGATAGCGAGAGAGAGAGCACAGCCTGGGGAGGGGCAGAGGGAGAGGGAAAAGCAAGTTCTCTGCTGAGCAAGGAGCTCGACACAGGGCTCAATCTCAAGACCCTGAGATCATGATCTGAGCCAAAACCAGGAGTTGGACACTTAACTGCCTGAACAACCCATGCTCCCCTAGAATTGTTATTCTTAAAGCTTCTGCATAAAAGTAGTTTAAAACAAGTGTGGTTAACATTTTCAAGGGAGAATCCATTCCTACTCTAAAATTCTGTAATTTGCTTATTTGTATAATGATAAAAAAAATATTCCACTAAATCTTAACAAATCTTATTCTTACCAGGAAAACAAACAGTGAAAATGGGGGGAAAAAGTGATTTAGAGATTGTCTACTATTATTCAGATCAATCCCTTCATATCCCAGAAGCATGAATAATCAACTATGTCCTCTAACTGTTCAAGGCCACTTGCTGAAGTTATTATTTCATAAAGTCAAGAGTTGTTAATAAAGCTGAGAAAGATCTATTAAAACACATACATTTTTCTAAAATAAAAATATGAATTGAAAAAATAGTTTATAATATGCTTATATTATAAACTGTGGTAGAGCAGACATTGTTTCTTGCTCTTGCGTCTTGGGTACGTACCTATTAAGGACATAATCAAGGTATCTCCGGAGCTATTATAAGAACCTAAACTCTCCTCCTACAAGGACATATATATATTTTATTATTGTTCCCAGCTGATGAGTACTTGAACCTGAACCTGGAGGCGGTTACCTAAATCAGAAGTAGTCCTTAATCTTTGCAAGTATTCTTTTGGTAATCTCTTCATTTTAGAGATCAAGAAAAAAAGCTACTCATAATTTCAGTTTTTAATACAAGTAAATCAATAATCAAAACATTATGGAAAGATAGTTTTACTCTCCTAAATTGCATCCTTTTCAAAAACCTAACTTTAAAAATTCTTCTATATGAATAACAAGATGGAAAAGGTTAATATATATGACTTAAATATAAGAAAAATATAGGTAAATATTTCATCTCTTCATTGGGAAACACTAGGCAGAAAAACAGTGGATGAAATTACAAAAAATGGCTTGTAAGAGTATAAATATTTATAATCTTTTTTAGAGTATCACATCTATTAATAATTCCACTCACTTCTAGGAATCTGTCCTAAAGAAACAATCTGAAGTGCAACAAAGATTTATATATAAGGTGGTCATTTGCAATATCATTTATGATCACAGACAGATCCACAATGCCCATGAGTATTGGAACTTCATTTCTGGCTTGAAAATTCAAGGAAATTTTTATTTATATTAGTAATGTTTACATGTTTGCTTTTAATATGAAAATCATGTCTTAGTAACCATCAATCAAAATGAACTCTCAATGTTTTGTGTGCTTCCCTCTGGATTTTGTGTAGATTTACATTGTTTGGACATAATTGAAATCAGACTATAAATAACATTTTTAAACTTATTTATTTAGTAAGATTTTATTTATTTGAGAGAGAGAACAGAAGGAGAGGGTGAAGTAGGCTTCCTGATGAGCAAGGAGCCTGATGCAGGGCTCAGTCGCAGGACCCCAGGATCATGACCTGAGCCAAATGCAGATGCTTAACTGACTGAGCCACATAGGCAGCCCTTCTTGTAAGTTCCACACCTAATGTGAGGCTCAAATTCACAATTCTGAGATCTGGAGTCACATGCTCTACAGGTGTGCCAACATATTTTTAACTTTTAATATAGTTTTCTGGCTTTAGAATATATTCAGATGTACCAAAGAAGTGGCAAAAATAGTATAAGTTTTGCATGCACAACAAACCCTATTTCCCTTATTATTAATATTTTGCATTAACCTAGTATATAATTTACAATTAGTAAGCCTATATTGATACATTATTATTAACTGAATCCCACTTTATTCAGATTTCTTTAGTTTTTAGCTAATGGTATTTTTCTGCTTGAAATTCCATCTAGAATATTATACTAAATTTAATTACCATATTTTCTCAGACTCTGTAGCTATGACACTGTTTAAGACTTTGTTTTTAATGACCTCAACAGTTTTGAGGTGTACTGGCCAGATATTTTGTAGAATACTTGTCAGTTGGGACATGTCTGATGTCTTTTCTCATGGGCTGAATGATGCTCCCCCCCCCCAAAATATCCATGTCCTAGTCTCTGGAACCTGGAAAGTTAAACTTGCAAAAAGAAATTTATAAATGTGATTAAGAATTTTGAGATGGGTAAATTATCTTCCTTGTCTGGGTGGACCCTAAATGTAACCACAAACATCTTTATAGGAGGGAGGCAAAGAGAAATTTGACTATAGAAGAAGATAAGGCAATATGACAATTGAAACAGAAACCAAAGGAACCAACAGCTTCAAACACCTAGAAAAGGTAAGAAACAAATTCTCCCCCAGAACCTCCAGAAGTAACCAACCCTATTGCAAACTTTGGCTTTAGTCTAGAAGACTCATTTCAGCCTCCTGGGGCTCCCAGAACTCAAAGAGAATGCACTTCTCTTGTTTTAAGCCACTAAGTTTATGGTAATTTGTTACAGTAGGAAAAGGGAACATATGCAGTTACATGAGAGTTATATGTTCATGGAAGAAGACTACAGGAATAAAGGGTCACTTTTATCACATCATATTAAGAATATGTGTTCTCAATATGACTTAGCAGTGTTAATGTTAATCTTGATCATCTAGCTGATGTAGTGTTTGTCAAGGTTCTCTACTATAGCGTTACTCTTTTAAACCTCTTTCCATACTGTACTCTTTGGAGGAAGCCACTATCTGCAGCACATACTTAAGGATTTGGGAGCAATTGGTAGGTACTACCTGCCTAAAATATTTGGAACTCTTCTACAGGGAACATTGAACTCTTCCTCCCAGTTATTTATTTATTCAATCATTTATTTATATTAGTATGAATTCATGGCTATTAATTTTCAATTTTGGGTTATAACTCAACACTAATTTATTTTGTTGCTTAAATTCATTCACTTGACCATTGGGAGCCACTTCAGGAGCCTCCTCTGTTCATTTAATATACCCTCATCAATGTAAATGTTCTTTTAATCTTTTTAAATATTTTCTTTTCTTTTCGAACATTTTCCTTTTTATTTTATTTTTAAGTATGCATTATGTTTTTAAAGATTTTTTTAATAATAAATTTATTTTTTTATTGGTGTTCAATTTACCAACATACAGAATAACACCCAGTGTTCATCCCGTCAAGTGTCCCCCTCAGTGCCCGTCACCCATTCACCCCCACCCCCCGCCCTCCTCCCCTTCCACCACCCCTAGTTCGTTTCCCAGAGTTAGGAGCCTTCATGTTCTGTCTCCCTTTCTGATATTTCCCACCCATTTCGAACATTTTCTTCCTTCATCTCTGTAACTACAAGATGGCTCATATTATGTGTTTTCTGCTTGAGCTGTAGTTTCAGCCAGTTCTCAAAAGATCATTTGTTCCTTTATTATTAGAAACCAAGATCTGCACAAGAGGAAATTTGGAAAGAAATCAAATAATTGGAGGTCAAAGAGCATCCTACTAGAGAATTAATGGGTCAAGCAATAAATTAAAGAAAAATTTTTAAAATTCGTGGACACAAATGAAAATGAAAGCACAGCTGTTCAAAACCTTTGGAATGCAGCAAAGGCAGTCCTAAGAGGGAAGTGCATAGCAATACAAGCCTTTCTCCAGAAACAAACAAACAAAAAAGTCTCAAATAAACGGGCTAACCTTGCACTTAGAGGAGCTGGAGAAAGAATAGCAAACAAAACTCAAAGCAAGCAGGAGATGAGAATTAATAAAGATTAGAGCAGAAATTAATGAAATAGAAACCAAAAGAACAGTGGAACACAATCAATGAAACTAGAAACCTGTTATATGAGAGAATTAATACGTTCAACATACCCTTAGCCAGACTTATCAAAAAGAAAAGAGAAAGGACCCAAATTAATAAAGTCATAAATGAAAGAAGAGAGATCACAACAACACTGACAAAATACAATTATAAGAACATATTATGAACAACTATATGCTAACAAATTAGGCTATCTGGAAGAAATGAATGCATTCCTAGAAATTTATAAACTGCTATTCATGAACATTAGTTTAGTCATTTTGGAAATCAGTATTAATTAAGGCTCCTCAAAAACTTAAAAATAGAACTGCCATATAATCCAGCAATTCCACTCCTGGGTATACATTCAAAAGAAATAAAAACAGGATATTAAAGAAATATATGCACCCCCATGTTTACTAGAGCACTTTTCACAATAGCCAAGATATGGAAACAACAAATGTGCCTATCAGTGGAGGAATGGATAATGAAGATGTGGTATATATACACACAACCAAATATTATGAAAAAGAAGGAAATCCTCCCATTTTCAACAACAAGGATGGACCTTGAAGGCATTATAGTAATTGGGATAACTCAAACAGAGAAAGATAAATACTCTAAGGTATCCCATATAATGTGGAATCTAAAAGAAGCTGAACTTGTAAAATTATAGAATGGTGGTTACCAGAGGCAGGAGTGGGGGGCATGTGTGTGGGAGAATTGGGGAGATATTGCTTAAAGCTACAAATTTGCAAGCAGTAGAAAATAAATCTTAGAGATCTAATTCACAGCATGGTGATTATAGACAATACTGAATTATAAACTCCAAAGTTCCTGAGAGACTAGATCTTAACTGTTTCCACAACAAAAAGAAATGGTAGTGATGTGATATAATAAAAGTTTTAGCTAATGCTATGATGGTAATCATTGCAATATCTTAATCAAATCAACAGGATGTACACATTAAACTTACCCAATGTTATATGTCAATTATATCTCAATAAATTAAAAAAAACAAGCTAAGAAGCCATAAAGATGCATGGATATATGTTAATGTATATTGTTAAGTGAAAGAAGCCAGTTGGAAAAGTCTACATACCTGCATGATACTAATTACACAACATTCTAGACAAGGCAAAGTTATAAAGACATTAAAAAATCAGTGATTGCCATGAGTTGTGGGCAGTGGGTATTTGAATGTGTGGAGAATAGGAAATTTTTTAGTGCAGTGAAACTATTCTGTATGATACAGTAATGGTGGATACATATCAACTTGCATTTGTCAAAATCCATAGAATATTATAGTACAAAGTGCAAACCTTAATATATGCACTCTTTGAAAAATAATTTTGGGGAATGGAGTGCAAAATATAACAAATAATATAAGTTTATTACAAATCTATGAAACTAACTCACTGAAGGGGATGGAGAGAAAAAGTACTGGACCTAAGTAATGTTGGAAATGAGTAGAGTCTATAAGACAAAGGTAAAGGAAATATTCATAAGCATTGTTCTGTAGTTGATTGTGTTTTCCATCATAGGGGTAGGAGATAATAATTCTGATACCACCATATATGTATACTGGAATCTAACAATTAAGATAATGGATGTTGAATAGTGGGAGTCAGTTTTTCAATAGTTGAAATAGATAAGCACAGGGAGGAGGAATAATGGGTATAGATAAGCAAAGGAAGGAAGAGTGATGGGTACAGTAATGTATGAAAATCAGACACCTGTATCAACTAAGGCTTAGCATAATATAGTTACAAATGGTTACACATAGAAATATTTATAGTTATGTGTGTATATACAGTGTAGTAAATATGTTTCCTTTCTCTTTGAGCTAAGAAGGCCTAGAAGCAATAAATCCCTAGTAACAATAAGTACACTAGGTATTCAGATCTTGGATTCTTTAATTTAATTCAATTAGCCAACTTACAGTACATCCTTAATTTCAGATGTAGAGTTCAATAATTCATCATTTGCTTGTAACACCCAGTGCTCATTATATCACATGCCCCCCCTTAATGCCTATCACCCAACTACCCCATCCTCCCACTCACCTCCACACCAACAACCCTCAGTTTTTTTCCCTATAGTTAAGAGTCTCTCATGTTTTATCTCCCTGTTTTTGTGTTATGTTATTTTTCATTTCTTTCCCCTATGCTCATCTGTTTTATTTCTTAAATTCCAGATATGAATGAAATCACATGGTATTTCTCTTTCTCTAACTGAATTATTTCACTCAGAATAATACCCTCTAGTTCTATCCACATTATTGCAAATGGCAAAATTTCATTCTTTTTGATGGCTGAGTAATATTCCATTGCATATATATAGCACCTATACTTTATCCATTCATCTATTGATGGACATCTGGGCTCTACATATTTTGGCTATTGTGGTTATTGCTGCTATATACATTGGGGTGCATGTGGCCCTTCAAATCACTATGTATATATCCTTTGAATAAATACCTAATAGTGCAATAGTTGGATGGTAGGGTAGCTCTATTTTTAACTTTCTGAGGAACCTCCATACTGCTTTCCAGAGTGGGTGAACCAACTTGCTTTCTCATCAGCAGTGTAAAAGGGTTTCCATTTCTCTGCATCCTCACCAGCCTCTGTTGTTTCCTGTGTTGTCAACTTTAGCTATTCTGACTGATGTGAAGTGATATCTCATTACGATTTTGATCTATATTTCCCTGATGGCAAGTGATGTGGAGCATCATGTGTCTTTTGGCTATCTTTATGTCTTTGGAGAAATGTCTGTTCATGTCTTCTGCCCATTTCACGAGTGAATTTTGTGTGTTTGTTTTTTTTTGGATGTGTAGTTTGATAAGTTCTTTATAGATCTTGGATACTAGCCCTTTATCTGATATGTCATTTGCAGATATCTTCCCCCATTCTGTCAATTGCCTTTTAATTTTCTTGACCATTTCCTTTGCTGTGTGAAATTTTCCTGTTTTGATGAAGTCACAATAGTTCATTTTTGCTTTTGTTTTCCTTGCCCTTGAAGACGTGTCTAATAAGAAGTTGCTGCAGCCAAGGTCAAAGAGGTTAGTACCTGTATTCTCCTTGAGGATTTTGATGGATTCCTGTCTCAAATATAGGTCTTTCATCCCTTTGGCTTTATTTTTGTGTATGGTGTAAGACAATGGTCCAGTTTCATTCTTCTGCATGTGGCTGTCCAATTTTCCCAACACCATTTATTGAAGAGACTGTCCTTTTTCCAGTGGATACTCTTTCCTGCTTTGTCAAAGATTATTGACCAGAGTTGAGAGTCCATTTCTGGGTTCTGTATTCTGTTTCATTGATCTAGGTGTCTGCTTTTGTGCCAGTACCACCCTGCTTTGATGATTATAGCTTTGTAATACAGCTTAAAGTCTGGCATTGTGATGCCACCAGCTTTGGTTTTCTTTTTCAACATTCCTCTAGCTATTCAGAGTCTTTTCTGGTTCCATACAAATTTTAGGATTTTTTTATGACATGGAGAGTCTTTTGTTTTTATGTAAAAGCTTTATGGTATATGTGCTGCTGAAGCAAGGACTGTAAAAGCTTTATGGAGATATAATTCACACACCATACAATCAACCCAATTGAAATATACAGTTTGATGATTACTATATTCCCAGCATTATACAACCATTGCCACAATCTTAGAAAATTTTCATCACCCACATATTGTGTTATTTCATTTATATGAAATGCCCAGAATAGACAAATTTTAGTATTATTTGTTCCAGTTCTGTGAAAAATGTTGTTGGTGTTTTGATAGAGATTGCTTTGAATGTGTAGATTGCTCTGGTAGCATAGACCCTTTAACAATATCCATTCTTCCAATCCATGAGCATGGAATGTTTTTCCATTTCTTTATGCCTTCCTCAATTTCCTTCATAAGTGTTCTATAGTTTTTTTAGAGTATAGATCGTTTACCCCTTTGGTTATATTTATTCCTAGGTGGTTTATGGTTTTGGGTGCAATTGTAAATAAGTTCAATTCCTTGATTTCTATTTCTTCAGTCTCGTTGTTAGTGTATAGAAATGCAACTGATTTCTCTGCATTGATTTTGTATCCTGCAACATTGCTGAATTGCTGTCTGAGTTATAGTAATTTTGGTATGGAATCTTTTGGGTTTTCTACATAAATTATCATGTCATCTGCAAAGAGTGAGAGTTTGACTTCTTTGTAAATTTGAATGTCTTTTAATTCTTTTTGTTGTCTGATTGCTGAGGCTAGGACTTCTAGTACTATGTTGAAAAACAGTGATGAGAGTGGACATCTCTGTCATGTTCCTTACCTTAGGGGAAAAGCTCTCAGTTTTTCCCCATTGAGAGTGAGATTTGCTATGGGCTTTCTGTAGATGGCTTTTATGATATTGAGCCATGTTCCCTCTATCTCTACACTGTGGAGAGTTTTTATCAAGAAAGGATGCTGTATTTTGTCAATGCTTTTTCTGCATCGAGGGGATCATATGGTTCTCATCCTTTCTTTTGATAATGTGATGTACCACATTTATTGATTTGTGGATGTTGAACCATTCTTGCAGCCCAGGAATCAATCCCACTTGGTATCAAACGATAATCTTTTTATTAAAAAATATTTTATTTACTTATCTGAAAAAGCGTGGGAGAGACTGCATGAAACGGGGAGAGTGGGGGCAGAGGGAAAGGGAGAAAGAGAGTCTCTGCTGAGCCGGGAGCCCAACATAGGACTCAATTCCAGGATCCTACGGTTATGACCTGAACTAAAGGCAGACACCAAACAGACTGAGCCAACTAGTTGCCCCCAATAATCCTTTTAATGTGTTGTTGGATTCTCTTAGCTCGTATCTTGGTGAGAATTTTGGCATCCATGTTCCATGTTCATCAGGGATATTGGTCTGTAATTCCCCTTTTTGGCAGGGTCATTTTCTGGTTTTGGGATCAAGGTAATGCTGGCCTCATAGAATTAGTTTGTTTTTCTTCCATTTCTATTTTTTAAAACAACTTCAGAAGAATAAGTATTAGTTCTTCTTTAAATGCTTGGTAGAATCCCCTGCAAAGCCACCCGGCCCTGGACTATTGTTTGCTGGGAGATTTTACCAATTTTATTAATTATGTCAAGGAACTAGCTCCTAGTTTTCTTGATCTGTTCTACTGTTCTTTCAGTTTGTATTTCATTGATTTCTGCTCTAATATTTATCATTTCTCTTCTCCTGCTCGGTTTGGGCATTATTTGTTGTTCTTTACCCAGCTTCTTTAGGTGTAAGTTAACTTATGTATTTGAGATTTTTCTAATTTTTTTGAGAAAAGCTTATATTACAGTGTACTTTTCTCTTAGGAATGCCTTTGGTGTATCTCAAATGTTTGAACAGTTGTGTTTTCATTTTCATTTGTTTCCATGAATTTTTAAAATTCTTCTTTAATTTCCTGATTGACCCATCCATTCTTAAGTTGAATGCTCTTTAAATTCCAAGTGTTTGGGTTCTATCTAAATAAACTCTTGTGATTGAGATCAAGTTTCAAAGCATTGTGTTCTTAAGATATGCAGAGAATAATCCCAATCTTTTGGTACTAGTTGAAATCTGATTTGTGATCCAGTATGTCATCTATTCTGGAGAAAGTTACATGTGCAATATGTATTCTATTGCTTTAGGTCAAAATATTGTGAATATATATGTGAAGTCCATCTGGACCAGTGTGTCATTCAAAGCCCTTGTTTCCCTGTTGATCGTCTGCTTAGATGCTCTGTCCATTGTTGTGAGTAGGATGTTAAAGTTAATTATTGTATTATTATCAGAGTTTATTTAATTTTTCTATTGATGCTTGATAGAATTAGCTGCTCCAAAGTTGGGGGCATAAATATTTACAATTGTTAGATATTCTTGTTAGAGACGCCCTTTTATTATGATACAGTGTCCTTCTTCTTCTATTATTACAGTCTTTGGTTTAACATCTATTTTTGTCTGCTACAAGTATGACTACTACACCTTCCTTTTGATGTCCACTAACATAATAGATGGTTAGATGGTTCTCCATCCCTCCCTTTCAAACTGTAGGTGTCTTTGGGTCTAAAATTAGTCTCTTGTAGACAGTATATCAATGGGTCTTGCTTTTTTATGCATTCTGATACCCTATGTCTTTTGATTGGAGCATTGAGACCATTTACAGTCAGAGTGATTATTAATAGATATGATTTTAGTGCCATTGTATTACCTGTAAAGGCTCTGTTCCTGTAGATTGTCTCTGTCCTTTCCAGTCATTATCACTTTCAGTATCCTTTTCCTGCTCAGAGGGTCCCCTTTAGTATTTCTTGCAGAGATGGTTTAGTGTTCACAAACTGGTTTAGTTTTTGCTTACCTTAGAAACTCTTTATCTCTCCTTCTAGTCTGAATGATAGTCTTGCTGGAGAAAGTATTCTTGGCTGCATATCCTTCTCATTTAACACCATGAATATATCATGCTGGTCTTTTTTGGCCTGCCAGGTCTCTGTGGACAGGTCTGCTGCCAGCCTTATGTTTCTACTCTTATAGGTTAAGGATTTCTTGTCCTGAGCTGCTTTCAGGGTTTTCTCTTTGTCTCTGAAATTTGCAAGCTTTAGTATTATATGCTGAGGTGTTGACCTATTCTTATCGATTTTGTGGGGTAGTTCTCTGTGCTTCCTGGACTTGAATGCCTATTTCCTTCACATATTAGGGAAGATTTTATCTATAATTTGTTAAAATATACTTTCTACCTCCCTTCATCCTCTGGGACCCTAATTATTCTAATATCATCTCACTTTATGGTATCACTGATCTCTCAAATCCTCTCATTGTGATCCAGTATTTATTTCTCTTTTTCTTAGCTTCCTTATTCATCATCATTTTGTCTTTATAACTGATAATGTCTTCTGCCTCATTTATCCTAGCAGTCAGAACCTCAATTTTTAAAAATTACATCTCAATAATAACCTTTGTTCATTTCTACCTGATTAGATTTTAGTTCTTTTATTTCTCCAGGAAAGAATTTTCTTTCTTTTCTTTTTTTTTTTTTTTTTTTTTTTTTACTGTATGATCTCACATTTGGAATCTTTTATTTTTTTAATAAATTAATTTTTATTGGTGTTCAATTTACCAACATACAGAATAACACCCAGTGCTCATCCCGTCAAGTGTCCCCCTCAGTGCCCGTCACCCATATTCCCCCACCCCCCGCCCTCCTCCCCTTCCACCACCCCTAGTTCATTTCCCAGAGTTAGGAGTCTTTATGTTCTGTCTCCCTTCCTGATATTTCCCACACATTTCTTCTCCCTTCCTTTATATTCCCAGGAAAGGATTTTCTAGAGTCTTCTACACTTTTTTTCAAGCACAGGTAATATCTTTATAATCATTGTTTTGAATTCTAGATCCAACATCTTACTTACATCCATATTGATTTAAACCCTGGCAGTGAGTACTGCCTCCTATTCTGTCTTTTGGTGTGAGTTTTTCCATCTTGTCATAATGTTCCAAAAAGAATAAAATAAAGAGAAAAGACAAAAATAACAACATCAGAAAACAACAACAAAAAAGTAAATCAGCAGAAAATAAATACAAAAAAAAGAAGAAATCAAATAAAAAGTATAATAGAAAAAATCATAAACTAGATCCTGGGTGTATTTTTGCCCATTTGTTAAAAGAAATTAGATTCTTGGGATGCCTGTGGTTAAGCGTCTGCCTTCAGCCCAGGGCATGATCCTAGAGTTCCGGGATGGAGGGACATTGGGCTCCCTGCATGGAGCCTGCTTCTCTCTCTGCCTATGTCTCTGCCTCCCTCTCTGTGTCTCTCATGAATAAATAAATAAAATCTTAAAAAATTAATAAGATCTTAAAAAAGAAACTATATCCCAAAATAGGAAAGAAAGAAAAAAAATATTATATATAATATATATAATAAATATATATACACTTATGAAAAATACAAAAATGAAATAAAATACAATTATAGGAAACCAAAAATAAAAATATATAATGTATATATAAAATTAAAATTAAAAAAATGGAAAAAAATAAGAAAACACAAAAAAACTCTGAAAGACTAAAGAATAATTAGAGAAAAAAAAACCCTCAAAAATGCTATATACTGTTTTCCTCAAGAGCTGATATTTTGCAGTTCTTTTTGATCAGTAATCTTGGTGCTAGCCAGCTGCTCCTGCTGGTCTTCTGGGGGTGGAGCCTGTTGTGCTGATTCTCGGGTGTCCTTGCTGTAGAGGAATTGTACCCCTCTTGTCAGGGGGCTGGGCTCAGTGTAAGTGGCTCTGAATTGCATTATGTGATGCTGCTTTGCTCCTTAAAGGCTCTCAGAACCAACGGAGCAGGGGTGGGTGGGGATGAATGGTAATGCCCTGTTCTCTACCACTGAAGTTGAAAGTTCATGCCTACCACTGTTCAGTGAGCCCTCACTAAAAAGCAGTTAATCACTCTTGCCTCCCTGGTTTCTGTCTGAGCTCGGTGTTCTCCCAGCTTGTAACCAATCGTTTTTATCTCAAGCACATGATCCAGTTTCAAGTCTCTAAACTTTATGGATTCCTGCCCATGGACCCACACTGTTCCTCCCCAAGGAAGGAAGAACGTCTCACTGTGCTGCTGCCTTTTGCTGGGTCCCTGGTCAGAGAGTGGCCCTATGACCATGCAATGCTTTGCAGCTAATGGCAACCCCAAGCAGAAAGCCAGGGCCTAGACTCAACTAAATGTTTTCAGCCTTCTTTCCTGCTCTGATGCCTGGAAATTCTGCTTCATTCAGGTACCCCTGTTCTTCTTGGGACCCTGGGGATCCTGAGGCCACACTGTCCTACCTGGGACTCTGCCCCACTTTGCCACCTGAGCACATTTAAGCCAAGGATGTCCTCCACTGTATCAGATTTCTAAAAGTTCCAATTTGGGAATCTGCTGCTTATAATAGTTTGTGGCAGCCTCCTTAAGCAAGTCCCCACCCCTCTTCTGATATATCCCCGCAGATTCATATCTCCACACATATCTCACTGCAAAAAGTGATTCCTCTTCTATTTGTAGAATTATAACAACTCTTTTCTCAAATCTCTGATTTCACAGATATTCCAAATGGTTTGATAATTATCTAGCTGAATTCCAGGAACTATATGAAATTACAGTCCCCTACTCTTCCACCATTTTAACTCCTCCTATCTCATTGTGGTTTCAATTTGCATTTTCCTGATGATTAGAGATGCTGAACATGTTTTCATGCACCTGTTAGCCATTTGGATGTCTTCTTTGGAAAAATATCTATTTAGTTCCTTTGTATGTCTTCTTTGGAAAATATCTGTTTAATTCCTTTGCCCGTTTTTAAATCAGATTTTTTGTGTGTGTGTTGTTCTTGACTTTAATGAATTTTTATATATTTTGGATATTGACCCCTAATCCAATATATAGTCTGTAAGTATTTTCTTCCAATCCATAAATTGTCATTTTATTTTCTTATTGTTTCTTGCATTGTGAAGTTTTTCCTCCCACTATTGTGAGAGAGATATGCACAGACTTGCTAGCTCCAGTGGTTCTGCAGCCCTTACTCAGGTATGTCTGTTTATTACCAGATGCACCGGTGGACGAGACTCCTCCCAGGTCTCTTGACATATGTGCTAGATCTCATAGCTCCTACAAAAGTGTTTTAATTTGTAAATGAATGTGTAATTTGTTGTTTTTAAAGCAGAGGATCACAAGGAGGAATGTCTTATGCTGCCATGATGCTGAGGTCATCATCCTAAAGCAGATTCTCTCAAAAGAAGAACCTAAACAGTGCATCTCAAAACAGTGAATATAAACAAACTGAAGCCACAGTCTACCACTTCTACTGCACAGATGCACTTCTCCATGAATATTCAGAGAAGTGGCTCCTCCACAGTTCTCATAAAGTTCTCCTCCTGCTGAGATACTTAGGTGAGGGAGGCTAGTGGGACAAACTATAGCTTCTATTGATATAGTTGGTCTCAAGGCTGCAACTGGTTCTCATCCTCTCCCTATTCCACTATTCATTCTAAATTTTCCTCACCCTTAACTATCATCTCAAACATATTGGGGACTTTACCTAGTGGTGTGACTCAAAACTTCTGCCTGAGATGTTTAAGTCCCTAGTAAATAGAAGCTTGCCTAGTAGGAGTTGCTGTATATGTCCATTCACCACATGGAGCAAGAAAATACTAGTAGAATATCAAATGGATCATCTAGATTTGACATATATCACTCACATTCCCCATTGTATAAGAATAGCCCTACTTCCTCTCCTTATCAGGGTCAATTACTCCTGCCAAAAATAACAACTCCTCTTTTGGCTTGTTGTTCTCTGAACACAAGGAGTCCAAAGTGCCCTGTAGCAGTTGTAGATTATAATTGGCCCAGAGAAAATATGCATGCATTTTGGGACCACTGTCTCTGCAGATCTAGTTGCAGAAATAGAAAACACAAAGTCCTCCAATAGGTTATTAGAAATGATGATATGTGGGGCCACTCTGGTTTCATTACTGGACCCATATAATTATTTCCACTGAAAACACAGGACCACATAGAAGTCTTTTGTATAGTGTTATTTGTATTATTTGACACTAAACACCTTGTCATTTCAACAGTACCCAATTATCCAAGATTGACTGGGGATCCCAGAAGTGATTTGAATTTTGACACTAACTGCTCAGAGTGAACACAGACCCCATGAGTTAAGGTTCAGTCCCAAAAGACTGCTCTCATTTCAAATGTCAATCTTAAGTCCTGGCGACCATCTCATTTCTGGCCAACTATTCATAAATGCAGATATTCCTACAACTCACTCCTCAGGTTTGATAATTCACAAGAATAACTCACAGAACTCAAGAAAACACTGTAGTTATGATTAGTTTTATTATAAAGGATGTAAATTAGGAATAATCAAATAGCAGAGATACATAAGACAAGGTATGGGGGGATATAAGGATGAGGGGCACATAGCTTCCTTGCCCTCTCCAGGCACACCACCATTCTAGAACATTGATGTGTTTACCAACTCAGAAGTTCCTTGAATCTTATTGTTCAATAGTATTAATAAAGTTTCAGTATATAAGCATGTTTAATTAGCCACAGGTGATTAAAAATCTGTAGCTCTTTATCCTCTCTGGAGGTTGAGGAATAGAGCTGAAAGTTTACCTCTAATCACGTGCTTGATTCCTCTGTCAACCAGCACCTATCCTGAAGCTATCTAGGGGTTGCCAAGTGTTGCTTTGTTCGCATAAATTTGGGTATGATAGAAAAGGGCTTGTTTTAAATAAGAAAAGATACTGCTATCACTCAGGAAATTCCAAAGGTTTGAGGAACTTTATGCTGGGACCAGGGACAAAGACCAAATATATATATATATATGTGTGTTTTATTATTATTACTATTATGCTGCAGGCAACTCTCTGGCCATTGACCACAGTTTCCTTATGGCAAAGGTATCATAAAAGTCAAAAAATACTGACATGTTACTGGAGTTCATTCAGTCATTATCAGTCCTTTCCATCATTATATCCTGTGAAAATGCTTCCCAAGGTGGGCCTGTCAGATGTGCGGCTTCCATTGATCTTGCCAAGTTCCAAAAGCAGATGTGGTCTCAGTATTATGTGCTTTTACCCTTTCAGGCATCTGGTATAATTGAGCTAAGAGACAATATCGTCTCTTGCTCTGAGTTTCTTTCAAGGTGTTAATCTAATATTGGATTTCCCTCATTACTTAACACATATATTCAATGTTTTATCCTCGGCTACTATTCCTCCTCTTCATTCATATTCAAAGGTTTTCACCTTTTGAAGGGACATTATGTTTGGCCACTGTGCTAGTCTACATTGGAGGCAACAATACTAATCTAGCAAGTATCTCCCCCTCAGTCCTATTCATATAGGTAGAGTTATGTAGATATAAAACCAATGGACTATCTTTTTAAAAAGATTTATTTATTTATATGAAGGGGGGGGGAGACAGACTATGTGAACAAGGGTAGAGGCAGAGGAGGAGGGAAGAGAGAGAGAATCTCACACATACTCCTCACTGAGTGCAGAGCCCTACGCAGGGCTGGATCTCACAGTCTTGAGATCATGACCTGAGATGAAACCAACAGTTGGATATTCAACTGACTAAGCTATCCAGGCATGCTAGTGAGCTATTTTTATCATTAGGGAATATAGCTGCATTCATTAGAAAACCCAATTTTGCCACATAGGGTGAAGGCACAACCTGCTTAGGAATTTTAACATAAACGTTTAAAAATATAGTTATAATTTTTTTCCTTAGGGAATAATCCCTGTTTCTGGTACTTGCAGTTTCATCCCTGGTCCTGTGACCACTGGACAAATAGGAAAAATAGAGTAGAAGTGATGTGGGGGAGAAAATCTATAGTCATCATACCGGCATCCTCTCATCTTAGGAAGAATTACATAGTCATACCAGCATCCTTCTCCATCCTCTCTTCCCTAGATCCACCAGAGAAACAGAAGAGTAGCTAATAGAGACAATAGCTTTAGCCTCACTATTTTGAATGTGAACCCACATTCATGAAGACATGTAAGCCAGGCTTTCATGCCTATATCTTTTTCTGTTTTAGAAAGCCAATGTTTCAATTGTCAGTTTCAAATATCTACCAAACTATTACTCTTAGGAGAATCTCTCTTTCCCTATTGTTGGACATTATGGGCCATGAAGTATTTTTTGGGTCTGAAGAAATGTAACCCAGAGATTCAAACTGTTGCCAAATTTTCTGCTTCAGTTATTTTAGAGTATTCTAAGCATATACATCTACTACTGGGTAAAGTAAGCCCAGTCCAGGCTCAATGTCTTTGCCAACACCCATTGGTAGCCACCTGGGGCTACTGGCATCAGTCTGACTTGACAGCTATGTTAAGAGGTCCCCCCTTCCTCCTAGAGAATCTGCAACATCTGTTTATTTTTGGCAGACAGTTTTTATTGGCATGTTATGCCTCTAAGGCTATAAGAAGTATATGCCTAGATTTAACCTACCTCTCCATTTCTGCAGTAGCCCTATTATTTCATGGACCCAGATAGGTACCTTAAGTGAGCAGACCAGAATATTTTTCTTGTCAACTCCAATCACCTTCAGAATGAAAAAGGATTCTTCTATTAAGCATTGATATGTCTTACTTTAATGCACTCTTCAAATTCTCATTTGTCGCTTCCATAGGGCAATGCCTCATATAGGCAGACCCTTTAATAGACCAGTTTTTCATTGCCCTTTTGATGGCCTTATAGCCAGGCCATTGGCAACTGCTCATGAGATGGTAAAATAGAAAACATTATGGCAAATAGCATACAACTCAGCCCATTGAGCCCATTTGGTTTTATCTTCTTTGATCACAGTAGCAGCCTTCCAAAACAGATTATTGTTCATTTACCTTGGAACTGCCATCTGCAAACCAAAGAGCTCTTTGCTGGCTAGTTAAGAGATTTTTATAGGTCCCTGTCAAAATGACAATAGAATCTGGCAGATTTTCACATGTCTCCGAAAAATCCCAGGGGGAAATGTCCACCTGCCTAATATGCTGAAGAACTCTCTACATTCCCTCAGTAGCATATTCCTGTACAAATCATTTCCATTTTATTATATAAGTTTTCTAGGAATTGCCCTCTCCATTAGAACATCTCTCCAATATTACCCAAAATATTGCAGATATTTCCAGTTTCAAAATTATTTATGTTCTTCAATTATAAGGGCAGTTTCCATTAGTGTCAGATAAAAAACTAGTAATTGCCCCTAAATGGAAATTTTCTAGTCCAAAGTTCTAGTAGTTGTTGTTGGGAGGCACTCACAGGCTTTTATCATGAGCCACAATCTAGGGTTCATATATGTCCATTGTACTGAGAATTTGTTTATACCAGGATTCCAAGTTCTAGTCTATACTGTAGGAAACCTTATTCATTTCTATTTAGCATGCCCAATTATTATTGTTTGAAGGGTTTATTTGCATCCCTTCTGTTTTATAATGCCAGATAAGAGAAATATTCCCCACAGTATCCATACCTATATAACATTGTATTCAAGTGAAAGAGACACAACCACTTCACATTAAGCCTGTTCAAACTCTCACTTTAATGCCATCAACCCTTACATTCCTAACTGTAGCCTCCATTTGTACTTCATCAACAGGTTTTGGTTTTATAGTACTAGGCAGAGTAAGTGTTCCCCAGTCAGGCATAAGACATTCAGTTAAAGGAGACATGACACCTTCACATAAACCATGTTTAAATATTCCAGTTTTTACCTAAACTTCTACCTTAATCCTATCAACCTTTATATCTCCATAGTCTCTCAATAAAATTATGGACTGTATTAGTATTTACCCAATAGATTTTGGTACCATATTCCATGAGGATCCCATGCCACAGGGTCCTGGAAACATCTCTTCTCCCCTTTTTGACCATTTTGCCTACTAATGTGCATAAGGCTTTGAGACCCTAGAAGCAGTCCGGTCAAGGGACCTTTTGTTATTCTGCCTGCCTATCACCTCAGGCAATTCTAGGATGCGTTTCTATTATAATTTTTGGCTTACAGCTTTTTAAACTGTTCCAAATGGAGTAAATAAAGCATATTTATTTAGGATCTTTTCATGCAGGGGACTAGCAGGAGGTTTCATTAGTTCACATAACCTTCCAGAGTGCTGTGTTAAAACCTTTGTTTGAATGCCTTTTTTATTCATACCATTTCTTAATAACCATCTAAAGATTTCTACCCTGCTGGAATGAGTCCCTTGACTCTCCCCTCTGCCTCTCCTCATTTACTCATTAATTAATCTAATGCTTTTATTACCATCTGTAAGACCCATAAGGGAAAGCTGAGTCAGCAAATCCTATAAGACTTATCTGACTTTTGTTCTATATTGCAGTAGTAAGTTTATGTGGGATGCCCATGCGAAAGGAGCCCCCTTAATCACAGCTTTTATCATGACCTCGATAAAGGGCATATTTAGTGGGTGAAAGTCCCTGTCATCATAAAGTGTGTCCCACATCCCTTGCATAGGAAGCATATGAATTGCTTCATCCAGGGTGTTCCACTTAGCATTTATAGAGGAAGTCAGACAGCTTCTTTCTCAGAGTAGACAGACTTTTCAGTGGTTTTTATCCATTCCACTAGTCTAGCTGTTTCTTCAGGAATAACCTACTATATTAGGTTGTTAAGGCTGCCAAAACAAAATACCACAACTTGGGTGGCTTAGACAAAAGAAATTCATTATCTCACATAACTGGAGTCTAAGAGTTTAAGATCAAGGTGCAAGCAAGGTTTGGTTTCCTTTGAGGTCTCTTTTCTTGGTTTGCAGATATTATGTCCTCACATATTTTTCCTCTGTGTGCACACGTCTGATGTCTCTCTGTGTGTCCAAACTTCAGCTTCTCCTAAAAACAACACTTGGATTGGATTAGGACCCATTCGTATGTTCTTATTTAACCTTAATGATCTCTTTAAAGGTTCTATCTCTAAATATAGTCACTTTCTGAAGTACTGGGATTTAAAGCTTCAACATAATTCACAATATGGCCCCATAATCCTGTGCCATCTGGACCCCCAAATTCATGTCCTTTTCACATACAAAATAAATTCACCCTCATCCCAACAGCTCAAGGTCTTAAACTATTCCCCCAACAATTTTAAGTCCAAGATATGTAAATCAAGTGTGGGTGAGACTGAAGGTCTGACTCATCTGAGGAAAATTTTCTCTCCAGCTCTGAATCTATGTAACTGGACAGGCTATCTGCTTCCAAATTATAATGAAGGGACAGGCATAGGAAAGACATTCCCATTTCAAAAGGGAGAAATTTGGGGGTAAAGGGAGTCACTGGTCCCAATCAAGTCCAAAACCTAGCAGGGAAAATCCTATTAGATATTAAGGCTCAGAGATAATACTATTTGACTTAGTAATCTGTCTTCTAGACCCACTAGGCTAGTGGTCCTAACTCCTCAGCTCTGAGTGGCATCCCCTTAGGGCAAGGGCTAATTCAGCCCATACCACGTGCTGTGTATCTCGATCTTTTATACCCATGTGTAATTGTTGTATAGTGAACTGTGAGTCCTGCTTACACACACATACCTTTCCACTCTACAGCATTCAAAGCCTCTAAATTATTCAGTCTCACAATCCATTTTACTAATGGTTCTTCAGGGAGCTGATGATACTGATACACAAAATGAGACCATTATTTACACAATATTGCCATGTTTCAGTAGTTTCTTGGTTTTACCCTTGTCTCATATGGACTACCTTCTTGATGACCAGAGTCTTAGAGATACTATCTGTTGTCTTTGCATAGTTTTTCCCTTTGTTGGTGGCTTCCAAGCTAGTTGCTGAAGCTCAGACTGATTGAAAACTGAGCTTGGTTCAGCATCAGTGTCCAATGCATCACTCTCTTTTAATTTCATTTTAGCTATGACAGATAACAGTAACCAATTGATTCTATGTTTTAGTTTTTTATTTTTTAATCAGTTTGTGTTTCATTATGCAATGAGTAAACCAGCACCCTAGTGTAATGGTTAACTTTATGTGTCAACTTGACTGGACTAAGGGATGCTCAGATAGCTGGTAAAACATTATTTCTGGTTGAGTATCTGAGAGTGTTTCTGAAAGAGATTAGCATTTGATTCAGTAGACTGAATAAAGAGATACGGTCTCATCTGTATGGGCCCAAATCAGCCAATTTGTTTGGGACCTGGATGGAACAAAAAGGTAAAGGAAGGGCTAACTCTATCTTTCTCTCTCCTCACTCTTTTGGTCCTTCCATCTTTCCCTCCCCTCAGATATCAGAGCCCCTTGTTCTCTGGTCTTTGGCCTCTGGGACTTATGCCAGCAGCTCCTTGGTTCTCAAGCCTTTGCCCTCAAACTGGGAGTTACACTATTGACTCCCCTGATTCTCAGGCCTTTTGAATTGGACTAAATTTTACCAGTGTCTTTCCTGGTTCTCCAGTTTGCATATTGCAAATTGCAAGACCTCTTTGCCTCAATAACCATGAGAATCAATTCCTATAATAAATCCTCTCATCTATCTTCTATCTATCTATCTATCTATCTATCTATCTATCTATTATCTATCTATCTATCTATCTCTTCTTGGTCCTGTTTCTCTGGAGAATCCTAATACACCAGAAGTTGCATCCATCTCTAAATTCTATCAGTCACTTTAACCTTTAGTGACTAATTGCAACACAGTTGCTATCCCATACCATATGTGACTATGTGGCCATTCAGGAATCAAAAATTCCTCATCATCCAGATTTTCATCATTTTTGTTCTCAAACCACATGTTTTGTGAGTCAGAGCTCATGTTTTCTGACACCAAATGCTCATTTTTTCCCCTGATATTAAATATGTTGTTGTTTCAACAGTAATTCTAGGAGCTTGAAAGGGGAAGAAATAGATGACATTAGATAAAATGTGGAATCCAGGAATAAGAATGAGTTTGATTATAGGGTAAATCTGACTTTGATTTGGGATATGCTAGATTTGATGCACCTAGTAATACTTCTAGGAAGCTCGTATAAGTATAGTCTGAAATACAGATCAAGTTTAAAGATATAGATTTTAAAGTTATCTGTACATAAATTATATATAATGACACTTAGTTGCATAAATTATTTGGGAAAATATTGAATAGAAGAGATGACTAAGGATAAAACTTTTGGAAAACATTAATATTTAAAAGTTGGAAGAAAAGAAATCAAAGAAGTTTGAGAAGATGGAATAGTAGGAGAGTGAGTTTGAAAGTGGTAGAAAAAATATGAGAAAAGGGATCTCTGAAAAAAAGTGCTTTTGTATCAAGTGCTAAAGATAGATCAAGTAGAATAGTCATTTAAGGGGCCACTGGACTTAGCAATCAAGGGTCAAGGGGTCATTGGTTTAAAAGCAAAAAGAGGTCAATGATGACTTAAACAGTTTCAGTAAAGTAGTTAAGACAAAACTCTTGTGGTGCTATATTATACACCTGAAACTAGTATAACCCTGTATGTTAACTATACTATAATTTTAAAAGAAAACTATTGTGGTAGATCGGAAAGTGAAAGGAAGCAGGGAGTCATCCAGAACTAAACAGGTTTCCAAATTCTTGGTTATGAGAGAAAAAAGGCAAGTTGGGCATTACATTGAGGGAATTACTAACTTGGGGAAGGTGTTTCTAAAATGGACAATCCTATGTATTTCTGTATGTCTGAGTGAAAATCAATGGAAAGGAAAACATTAAAAATAAGAAGGTATATCAATTCAGTTAAATTTCTTGAGTAGGCTTGAGAAAATTCGAAAAGAGCACATTAGGAGCATTTATCTAAAGAAAAGACAGTACCTCTCTCACTCTAGATGAAAGTAAATCTATTTAAATATTTTGTTACACTTAGCACACTCTATCATGTTTTACTGTCAATTTTCAGTCATCTGTTATACAGAGGACAGAAGTAAGAAGAATCCAACTTTGAATATAGGCAAAAAGACCTGTGTTCCATATGATCAAGGTATAAGGTTCAGAAGATGGCTATAATGGAATAATAGGGAAGATAATCCATAGAATACAAAGAAAGGGTTACATTTATACATGAGAGCAGGCTTTTAAAAGTGATGACAAAGAACTGATTGCTTTGAATTAAGAGACATTTAACAAACAAACTCCACAGAAGTCAACCTTTGTAAAATCAAATCCTTCATAAGTATTAAAGTTATGTAAGTGTGCCTTAGTACTCCAACTCCTAATACATCGCATGGACAGGTAAAAGTCATGTAAAAATGCCATTAAAGACTAAGTGAAACTATTTGCATTTTATTCTTACCTGATTGTTTCCTTGAAAGCCCCAAAACAACAGAAAGTCCCTAATGTAATTTCTCGAAGTTTTACAGTGCTGCATTAAAGTCTTCTTCATATTGAACGCCAATGATAGACCTGCACTGAATTAAAGGACTGATAGAATCTGGGAGGATGAATCTATGGTACACTGCTATGTCAGCAAACTTGCCATTTGCTGAATAAGAGCTGATAAACAGCAAAATCAATTTAAACAATCATAACAGTTAATCCATTCTAGCAGGCATTACCAACTCCAGAGACTGGGTATACTAGATATTAAAATAAGTGTTAAAGGCTAGAAAAAGAATATTTGCAAACTCCTTTGCTTATATATGTTTCATGTAGCTTAATATCTTTTTTACTAAATGCAGATATTTCAAATAATTCTTGATAATGTTTAATATCCCTCATTCAAATCATTGTTATCTTATCTCATACCCATAAAGTATTACTGATAAGGACTGCAATAAAAAGTATTACATGTCTGATTAGGAAATTAATTTTAATTCAAATGCTCCTTTTATTACAACATCCCACTGCTCTGGTCAAATATGATTTTTCTTATTAGAGTTTGAAAACATCCTTTCATATAACTCAATTTTTTAATGTGTATTAATTTACAGTTGTTTGAAATCAAAGGATACATATGAAAGAACATCTATTACAGGAATCAGCATTTTCATGGCATGAAGTAGGCAATATACAAATTGTTGAATTCATTTTTTTAATTTTTTTTAAGATTTTATTCATTTTTATTCATGAGAGACAGAGAGAGAGGCAGAGAAACAGGCAGAGGGAGAAGCAGGCTCCATGCAGGGACCCCGATGCGGGACTCGATCCCGAGACCCTGGGATCACGCCCTGGGCTGAAGGCAGACACTCAACCGCTGAGCCACCCAGGTGTCCCCAAATGGTTGAATTTAAAAGCAAGCCAGTTCTTGGGACGTCTGGATGGCTAAATGCTTGAGCGTCTGCTTTTGGCTCAGGTTGTGATCCTGGGGTACTGGTATCAAGTCCCGCACCTGCTTCTCCTTCTGCCTGTGTCTCTGCCTCTCTCTCTCTGTGTCTCTCATGAATAAATAAATAAAATCTTTTTTAAAAAGCAGTTCTGAGATTTACAACACATTAATAGCTTCATTTTAGGAGTTTTTGCTTAAAAAGATTAATGTATTGACTATCTTTGAACACGTCATATTATAAATATTGCTTATCAGGAAAACTTTTGTTCTCTTACCTTTCCTTTAAATGGAATATAGTTAGCAAAAGGAACTCAAGCAGCAAATGCTCTCCGAGAGAAGTTAGAAGTGGGACCTTCACAATGGATTCTTTATAAGTTGGAGGGAAATATCAAAGCCAAAAATTAATACACTACTCTGCAGAAAATAAGCTGCCTTAGAGGTTTAATCTAAAAAATTTAACCTTGCATTGGTATGTATACATATATATTTGCATTGGCATATGTAAATAAATATATAAATCTATATTATAATATATAATTATAATAAATATATTTATTTATATAAATAAATATAAATATAAATATGTATTTATTTCAATTAAGATCCTGACTCCATGGACATTTCAACAATCATTCTACTTGTGTCAGGTAAAACACATGGAAACTCCAATCTGTGGAAATGGAAGAATCTGTCTATAAATCCAGACATTTGCTAGTGGAACTTGAGAACCACAATGGGACTCAGCTGATCAGCTAAGCCAATAGCAGAGAAGCTATACTCTATTCACATTATTTCTAAATCATCCTTCAGTTCACACAACCCCTCTCTTCTTAATTATAGTACCAGTTAACCTCAGAAATACTGAATCATGAATCAGATTAGAATTTAAATGCTGTGAAAATTCATTGCCTTGATATATTTAACAAGTCTAGCCTTTTACTCTTTTTGCTCTTTTAGATCTAACGTGCATGTTTGCATTTTTACCTTACAGAGGCTAGACACAATGTGTTTCTGTTGGTACAGAGCTTAAGCATAATCTGGGTGCTTAGGAATTAATCAACCACCACCAGAGCAACTGGTGAGAGGGCAAGAGTAAATAATTTAAAATGAGTGAAATTTGGAGCTCAGAATTACTGCAGTTGAACAGAGTGTATGAGGAATTTAAGTTTAAGAAGATCCAGAAGGAAAGAGAAAACATGATTTCAAGGAAATATAGCGTAAAGAAGAAAAAAACTATTCAGCTTTTAGGATTCTTCAATAAGCATGTCCAGCCAAATGAAAATCCATTCTGTTTTGCAAATGCTATCCACTGTGATTCTAAAATCTGAGGTAACAGTGGCACTACTAAATTATTCTCACCATCTGAAAATTACTTTTTCACCAAACTCTCACTCTATGGTTTCTTACCTAAGTTCTTGGCACATAATAGATAGCCAATATATTTTTGTTCAAATAATCTTCTTATAATTTTTTTTGTAAGAGCAACATTAACCTAATCTCAGTCAATCCATGGTCTGACTGTGTCTCTTGGATATTGTTATGGGCTTATTCTTATGTTGAAGTCCTATTCTCAGTACCTAACAATGTGGCAATATTTGAAGACAAAATCTTCAAAGAGGTAATTAAGTTAAAATTATATCATTAGAGTGGACCATAGTCCAATATTACTGGAGTCCTTACAAGAAGAGAAAATTTGAACATACAGACATGTACAGAGGGAAGATAATGGGATGAGATAGGGAGAAGATAGCCTTCTACAACACAAGGAAAGAGTCTTAGAATAAACCCTTCCCTCGCTTGCAGCCTTCAGAAGATATCAGCCCCCCCCCCCCCCCCCCAAAGAAGAAAAAAGATACCAGACCTGATAGTACTATAGTACTTTGATCTTGGAGTTCTAGCCTCCAGAGTTCTGAGGAAATAAGTTTCTACTGTTCAAGCTACCTCATCTGTGGTGCTTCATTATGACAGCTCTAGCAAATTAATTCAGGTTTTTTTTCAGTTGTGCATAAATTATAAGAAATTTCATTTTTTGAAATTATTTCAAAATGACGTTGTTATTAGGCATAATTACATTTAGATAAAATTAAGAACTATTACTAACACATTCCTAAGACTATTTCCCAGGATCCCTTTTGCTACACCTATCCTGACCTTCATCTCTGTCCTGGCCCATAAACACTAGTGTACTTAAAATTACCTTGGGCCCATTGATGAAAGTTAACATAAAAACTTGCTGAAACCTATGAAAGTGGCCTCGGAACAGTTAGACACATTGTCTTAGATGGATGCACTAGCACTGTACATGAATTCCAAAAACAGTGTTTAGTAAAATAAATAAGAAATAGAATAATGTTTCCTAACAAGAGGCAGTTTGACACAGTGGTTAAGAGTATAGATTCGAAAGCCTCATGTATGGTTTTTTATACCAGCTCTTCTACTTTCTAGCTGTATGTATGACATTGGCCAAGTTACTTAAACTCTTTCTACCTTGGTTTCCTCCTCTGTTTATGGGGATAATAAGAATACCTATGTCATAATGTTGTGATGATTAAATGAGTTAGTACATGTCAATGTGTCTAGACCAGTTTCTGGCACATGGAAATTACTATGTCAGTGTTAACTACAACTACTTAAATTAGTGCCATTTATATAAATTAAAAACACATGCATATAAAATAATACAAAGCATAACTTCAAACAAAAAATACATATTAAACATATTATAATGTTTAGCTATAAATAAGGAAGAATAAGAAGTGAAAAATTAAGATAAAAACAAATGAGGAGATTTACACAGGTTAGTTATTAACTAAATGAACTAAGGAAAATAATTAAAACATCCTTCAATTTAGTTGCTAAAGGAAATGGAAGGAAGGTAGGAAGGAAGGCTGCCTTTCTAGCCCTAGCATTCATAAGTGGGTTTAAAAAATACAACTCAAAAGCATCATTTAGAGTCCTGAAGTTGGCATGTCTATAGAACATACAACATATGTTGCAAAAAAAAAAAACTATTCATAACCCCATACCTGTTCAAATGAATCATTCATCCTCAAGTAATCAAAAGATCTGTTGGAGAGTTCAGCCTTAAGTCCTTGAATATCACTCTCAGGATGAAAAAAAGTCAGCATACAATTAATTGCAAAGAGATAGAGATAAATACTCTTATCTTGGATCCTGATAGAAAAGTTATTTTTAGGGGTGCCTGGGTGGCTCAGATGATTAAGGACCTGCTTTCCCCTCAGGCCATGATCCTGGCACCTGGAATCGAGCCCCATGTCAGGGTCCTTGCTCAGTGGGGAGTCTTCTCCCTCTCCCTCTTCCTCTGCCTCTCCCCTTGCCTGTGCTTGCTCTCTCTCTCTCTCTCTCTGGTGAATAAAATCTTCTAAAAAAGAAAATAATTTAAAAAAATTTCAAAACAATTTAAAACCAATCAATTTTTGAGAGGGTCCAGGAGGATGGATGAACTAGGTAATGAGGATTAAGGACGGCACTTATCCTGATAAGCAATGAGTGAGTATGGAATTATTGAATCCCTATATTATACACATGAAATTAAGGTAACACTGCATGTTAACTAACAGTATTAAGATAAAAACTTCTAAAAAATATATCCTCTTCTTCCCCTCTCCTCACAAAATTATGCCTCGCAATTACTAACAAATACATTCAGGGCTTTCCTCTATTATTACAGACCAGTGCTAAAACTATATTTTAAAGGACTTTTTAAAATAAAGACATGACTAAAAATAGACACTGTATTTGTTTAAAACGCTTGTGCACCAGGGCAATTTACTGTTATTTTTGTCAGCTTAAACACCAGGTATTTTAAAAAGCTTAATTGTTAAATGTGGAAGATGATGAAAGTAAACAAAGGAATGATTTATTAGTCTTTCCATTATAATCAAACAAGTCTTGATTTTTGATAAGTTTCTTTTTATTGTACTTTTCTAATACCTTCTTCTTTCTGAGTTCAAACCCCTATACAAAAATCAGTTCATTTATCTTTATAATGTCCTCCTAAGGAAGGTAATAGGGTTATTATCACTCTGGAAGAAACCATCCGTTTCTTTCATATAACAATGGAAGAAATGGATGGTTCATAGATGAACTGATTAAGCTATGTAAATTTCCATAGGATATCTGTACTACATCACCTCACATACATATCAAGTGTTGTTGAGCTTTGTCATGAATAAACATATTGTCTTCTCAGCTAGTACATAACCTTATGAAAGTATATGCTGTGTTTTCTCTTTGCTTTGAGCTTTTCACTGAGCTTGGTATATAAAGCTGAGCATATGACAGGTAGCTTATAAATGTCTACTGATGAATGTTTATTTGGAGAAGGTAACTGTATTTTGCTTCTTACATTACTGACATGCAAGTAAGGTAGGCCCAGAACTTCACTGCCACAAATCACTCTTCATTTCCATCATGGATAAGAACAATGGCTTTCAAATAAGACTATTTTTCTAAATCTTGTATAACATTGTTTCAATATGTAGGCTATTAATTGAGGGATGACTTTAAAGGAGCACACGAAAATGTCATAATAATACAGAATATTAGAAGTAGATTGACAGCACTCCAGACTTGAATCCTGTAAGAATTATAATAAGTTCCAGAGATCTAATGAACAGCAATGTGACTATAGTTAACAATACTGTATTGTACACTTGCATTTTCTTAAATCTTAAGTGTTCTTACCATAAATGCAGACAAAGTAACTATGTGAGGTGATGGATGAATGCTGCTTTTTCTCATTTCTATGCCTTTGTATACTTTGCTATTTAGGCCTAGAATGCCCTTCCCCTATTGTCTAAGATATTCACACTCATTCTCCAAGAGCTATTTCAATAACACCTCCTCATCAAAATCCTCTCTGAAAGGCGGGAAGGCAGAGACTGTATCTGAGACAGCTACATGTATGTGGAGAGAGAATTCATGCATTAGAATGAACATTCAACAATAGGATGCTTCTCAGATTTAAACAATGATTGCTTCACCTTTTAAAATTTTTGCTTCAGTTTGTGACAGCCTTTAATTTTTATCTCCTCTCACCAGAAAGGAGATAAATTTGTTTTTGAACAGATAAACTAAAATTCTTCTGGCAATCAGACTATGAATTTTGATAAAACTGTCACTCCTTCAGAGCTAAGTGATAATACTAAGGGGCTTTGCTTATGTCTATTAAGAATCAGTTGAGTACCTTCATTTCTATGATATACCACAAACATTTACATTTCAAACAAATGCATCAGGCAGTTTAAAGTTCATAATGAAGTCTGCATTTTTAGTTTAAATACTTGGAAATCAAAAAATAAATAAATTAATTAATAAATACTCGGAAATCTTGTAGCTTTCATATATTTGATAATATTCATAAACACACTAAAGTATAATTACTACTAAAAATTGCTTTTTTGTTGTCAGAGGAATACTGATTCTTGTGCAGATTTATTATTAAGTTTATATGGTAACCTGACACCATAGCAATCAGATAAAGCTATGTAAGATTATTTTAAAGATGTCTTTCTCTTAAATTTAACATATTCTTTGGACACCTGGGTGGCCCAGCAGTTGTGCACCTGCCTTGGGCTCAGGGCGTGATCTCAGGTTCCAGGATCGAGTCCCGCATCGGACTCCCTTCGAGGAGCCTGCTCCTCCCTCTGCCTAGGTCTCTGCCTCTCTCTCAGTCTGTGTCTCTCATGAATAAATACATCTTTTTAAAAAAATTAACATATTCTTTACTATGAAGGCAGTTTTACCTTCTTTATATAAGCTATCAAGATAATTTCAAAGAACATTACCAAAATACAAAGAAGTTATGAATCATCATCTAACAGGCATACATGAACTGAATAAAAATAAACTTCTACAAAGACTTTCCTTTATATGGCAGTATTACAGTATGCCTCTTCAAGGCACCTATTTTTCATTTATCAACAAAAGCTAGATTCAAAAAATAAGGTTGTGTTCTTATTTAACAATCCAGTAATTAAATCTTTTTTTAAATAGACATAATGAAAAATAAAATGTTATGACCTGTGGATATTCTTTTACAATTTCATTTTCACATCCTCTATAGATACTCATAGTAAATATCTCTTTCATATTTTAATTAGGTACAAATAAAAGTATAGATTTGATTAACCTCTAGTAATGAGGTTTACCATTTTCAGTGGTAAATCTACTTTCAACTGTGAATGATGTGTTCTGAGTATAGCTAAAGTTAAAAGAAAATTTTCACTTCATTTTATTTTACATTATTCATTGTAGTTGGATTATGTAGCATAAAATGGTAAGTAACATCCATATGAGTTTTAACTACAAGATATGTAGAATTGGGTATCCTCTCAAAAGTCAATAAATAAATAATAATGACAACATTAACATTATGAATTAATAATCCTGGCAAAGTTAGAACAATGGCTCTTGACTAAAATAATAAAATCAGGAGTGCACTTCATAAAAGAAAAATTTTTCTTAGCAACTTTATTATCCAATATTATCATTTCAATGGGTTGTTAATCGTCCTTGCTAAAAAATTAAATTCCAATAATTGCCTTTCAATAAAAATTCACTGTATTCATTCAAAAGAAGGTCAGTTTATTTTATTTTTTATATATATTTTTTATTGGAGTTCGATTTGCCAACATATAGTGTAGCACCCAGTGCTCATCCCATCAAATGCCCCACTCAGTGTCCATCACCCAGTCACCTAAGCCCCCCACCCACCTCCCCTTCCACTACCCCTTGTTCATTTCCCAGAGTTAGGAGTCTCTCATGTTTTTTCACCCTCTCTGATTTTTCCCATTTATTTTCTCCCCTTTCCCCTATAATCCCTTTCCCTATTTTTATATTCCCCATATGAGTGAAACCATATAATGTTTGTCCTTCTCTGATTGACTTACTTCACTCAGCATAATGCCCTCTGGTTCCATCCACAGTGAAACAAATGGTGGGTATTCGTTTCGGATGGCTGAATAATATTCCATTGTATACATAGACCACATCTTCTTTATCCATTCATCTTTCAATGGACACCGAGGCTCCTTCCACAGTTTGGCTATTGTGGACATTGCTGCTATAAACATTGGGGGGCAGGTGTCCTGGCGTTTCACTGCATGTGTATCTTTGGGGTAAATCCCCAGCGGTGCAATTGCTGGGTCAAAAGGTAGCTCTATTTTTAACACTTTGAGGAACCTCCACACAGTTTTCCAGAGTGGCTGTACCAGTTCACATTCCCAACAACAGTGCAAGAGGGTTCCCCTTTCACCACATCCTCTCCAACATTTGTTGTTTGCTGTCTTGTTAATTTTCCCCATTCTCACTGGTGTGAGGTGGTATCTCATTGTGGTTTTGATTTGTATTTCCCTGATGGCAAGTGGAGCATTTTCTCATGGGCTTCTTGGCCATGTCTACGTCTTCTTTGATGAGATTTCTCTTCGTGTCTTTTGCCCCTTTCATGATTGGATTGTTTCTTTGCTGTTGAGTTTAATAAGTTCTTTATAGATCTTGTATACTAGCACTTTATCTGATAGGTCATTTGTAAATATTTTCTCCCTTTCTGTAGGTTGGCTTTGAGTTTTGTTGACTGTTTCTTTTGCTGTGCAAAAGCTTCTTATCTTGATGAAGTCCCAATAGTTCATCTTTGCTTTTGTTTCCCTTGCCTTCATAGATGTATCTTGCAAGGAATTGCGAGGCCAAGTTCAAAAAGGGTGTTGCCTGTGTTCTTCTCCAGGATTTTGATGGATTCTTGCCTCACATTTAGATCTTTCATCCATTTTGAGTTTATCTTTCTTTATGGCGTAAGTGAGTGGTCTAGTTTCATTCTTCTGTATATAGCTGTCCAATTTTCCTAGCACCATTTATTGAAGACACAGTCTTTTTTTCCAGTGGATAGTCTTTCCTGCTTTGTCGAATATTAGTATAGACATTTTAACAATATTTGTGTTTTCAATCCATGAGCATGGAATGCTTTGCCATTTCTTCTTGTCTTCTTTAATTTTTTTCATACATGTTCTATGGTTTTCAGCATACAGATGTTTTACGTCTTTGGTTAGGTTATTCCTAGGGATTTTATGGGTTTTGATGCAATTGTAAATGGGATCAATTCCTTGATTTCTGTTTCTGCTGCTTCATTATTGGTATATAGAAATGCAAGAGATTTCTGTATGTTGATTTTGTATCCTGTGACTTTACTAAATTCATGTATCAATTCTAGCAATTTTTGATAGAATCTTTTGAGTTTTCTGTATAGAATATCATGTCACATCCAAATAGTGAAAGTTTTACTTCTTTGCCTATTTGGATACCTTTTATTTCTCTGTTTTCTGATTGGTGAGGCCAGGAATTCCATTACTATGTTAAGTAACAGTGATGAGAGCGTATATTCTTGTCTTGTTCCTGACCTTAGAGGAAAAGTTTTTCCACATTGAGTTTGATATTAGCTGTGGGTCTTTTTTATATAGCCTTTATTATGTTGAGGTATGTTCCCTCTGTCCCTACTTTGTTTAGGATTTTTATCATTAATGAATGCAGTATTTTGTCAAACTTGTTTTCTGCATCTATTGAGAGGATCATATGGTCCTTATCTTTTCTTTAATTTTATTAATGTGGTGTACCACGATGATTGATATGTAAATATTGAAACAATCTTGCGGCCCAGGAATAAATCCCACTTGATCATGATGAATAATCCTTTTATTGTACTGTTGGATCCTATTGGCTAGTTTAATGGTGAGTATTTTGACATCCATGTTCATCAGGGATATTGGCCTCTAGTACTTCTTTTAGTGGAATTCTTATCTGGTTTTAGAATCAGGGTAATGATGTCCTCATAGAATGAGTTTGGAAGTTTTCCTTCCATTTCTATTTTTTTTAAGTAGATTGAGAAGAATAGGCATTAAATCTTCTTTAAGTATTTGGTAAAATTCCCCTATGAAGCCACCTGGCCCTGGACTTCTGTTGGCTGGGTGATACCTGATTACTGATTCAATTTCTTTGCTGGTTATGCATCTGCTCAAGTTTTCTATTTTTTCCTATTTCAATTTTGGTAATTCATATGTTTCTAGGAATTTATCCATTTCTTCCAGATTGTCCAATTTCTTTTTTTTAAGATTTTATTTATTTATTCGTGAGAGACACAGAGAGAGAAACAGAGACATAGGTAAAGGGAGAAGCAGGCTTCCTGCTTTGAATCTCTGTGGGATTCGATCTCGGGACTCTGGAATCATGCCCTGAGCCAAAGGCAGATGCTCAACCACTGAGCCACTGGGTGTCCTGATTTTCTGTTTTCTTGGTGTATAACTTTTAATTGTTTGTATTTCTGTGGTATTAGTTGGTATTTCTCCTCTCTCATTTATTTATTTGGGTCCTATCTCATTTCTTTTTGTGAAGTCTGGCTAGGTGTTTATGAATTTTATTATTTTTTTCAAAGAACCATCTCCTGGTTTCATTTATCTGTCTTACTATTTTTGTTGTTGTTGTTTATATACCATTTATTTCTGCTCTAATCTTTATTATTTTTAGGCTTTATTTGTTGTTCTTTTTCTAGCTCCATCAGATGTAAGGTTAGTTTGTGTATTTGAGGTTTTTTCTTGTTTCTTGAAGTAGGCCTGTATTACTTACTATATACCTCCCTCTTAGTGCTGCTTATGTTCCATCCCAGAGGTTTTGGACTATTATGTTTTCATATTCATTTGATTCCATGTATTTAAAAAAATTCTTCTATAATTTCCTGGCTGGCCCATTCTTTCTTTAGTAGGGTGTTCTTCAATCTCCATGTATTTGTACTCTTTCCAAATTTTTCCTTATGGGTGACTTCAAGTTTCATAGCATTATGGTCAGAAAATATTCATGGTATGATCTCAATCTTTTGTACTTGTTAAGGCCTGATTTGTGACCTAGTATGTGATCTATTTTGGAGAATGTTCCATGTTGCACTTGAAAAGAATATGTATTCTACAGCCTTAGGATGAAATGTTCTGAATATATCTGTTAAGTCCATCTGCTTCAGTGTGTCATTCAAAGCCCTTATTTCCTTATTGATTTTTGGCTTTGATGTTCTATTGATGTAATGTGTTAAAGTGCCATACTATTATTATACTATTATCAGTTCCATTATGTTTCTTATTGTTATCTATATTTGGATGCTCCCATGTTGGGTATAAATATTTACAGTTGTTAGATCCTCTTGTTGGATGGTCCCCTTTTTATGATATATTGCCTTTCTTCATCTCGTGTTACAGTCTTTTTCTTAAAATCTAGTTTGTCTTGTATGAGTATTGCTACCCCAGCTTTCTTTTGATGTCCATCTGCATGACAAATGGTTCTTCATCCCCACACTTTCTATGGTCTATCTGCAGGTGTCTTTAGGTCTAAAATGAGTCCCTTTTAGACAGCATATAGATGGGTCTTGTTTTTTTATGCATTCTGTCACCCTATGTCTTTTTAAAATATTTTATTTATTTATTCATGACAGACACAGGGAGAGAGAGAGGCAGAGACAGAGGCAGAGGGAGAAGCAGGCTCCATGCAGGAAGCCTAACATGGGACTCGATCCCGGGTCTCCAGGATCACACCCCAGGCAGAAGGTGGCACCAAACCGCTGGGCCACTGGGGCTGCCCACCCTATGTCTCTTGATATAGCATTTGGTCCATTTACATTAAGAGTGATTATTGATAAATATATATTTAGAGTTATTTTATTATTTGTTCTGTCATTGTTTCTGGAGATTTTCTCTGTGCCTTTCTAGTCTTTGTTGCTTTTGGTCTTTCCTTTTCACTCGAAGAGTTTCCTTTAATATTTTGTTCAGGGCTGCTTTAATGATCATGAACTCCTTTAGTTTCTGTTTGTCTAGGAAACTTTATCTCTCCTTACATTCTAAACAATGGCCTTGCTGGATAAAGTATTCTTGGTTGCATAGTTTTCTTACTCAGCATGTTGAATATATCATCCCACTCTCTACTGGTTTGCCAAGTCTTTGTGAACATATCTGCTAATAACCTTACTGGTCTTCCCTTGTAAGTTAGCAAGTTCTTTTGTCTTGGTGCTTTAGGATTTTGTCTTTATTACTATATTTCAAATTTAAGTACAACATGTCTTGGTGTTGACCTGCTTTTGTTGATTTTAATGGGAGTTTTCTGTGCTTCCTGGATTTGGATGTCTGTTTCCTTCCCCAGATTGTGGAAGTTTCAGCTATAATTTCTCAAATAAACCTTTTGCCCCCTTTTTTTTTCTCTCTCTTGTGGGGCTTCTATGATAAAAATGTTACTACATTTGATGGAGTCCTTGAGTTCCCTAAGTCCAGTTTCATGATAATTTTTTTCTCTCTTGTCTTCAGCTTCATTAATTTCCATAATTCTATCTTCCATATCACTTATTTGTTCCTCTGCTTTTTCCATTGTTGGGTTATTACATCTGATTGACTTTGATTCTTGGTTCCTGCATTTTTCATTTCAGCTTGATAGGTTTTTTAGCTCATTCATCTCTGTAGTAATGGTCTCTCTGAAGTCTTCCATGTTTTTCTCAAGCTTAGCTAGCATTCTTATGATTGTTGCTTTAAATTCTGGATCAGGCATGTAACGTATTTCTTTCAATTAAATTCATCACCATGACCTTTTCTTGTTCTTTCTTTTGGGATGAATTCCTTGGTCTTGGCATTTTGTTTAGATCCCTGTCTTCTGTTTGTTTCAAAAGCCTGTTATTTTTCCTGCTCCCAAGAATAATGGCTTTATGAAGAAGAGGTCATATAATATCTAGGGCCTGGTGCTTTAGGAAGTGTCTTTGGTGTGTGCTGCATGTACTCTGCTGCTGTGTTTTGGCTGCTCTATCTTTCAGGTCAGTCATCTACAGAAACTCTTCTTGCATGCATTGGAGACTGTTTGGTCCTTGGCCAGAGTGTGATAAGCTTTAACTAGGTATTCTCTGGTCTGCTTCTTAAAAGAGACCTGATGCTATTTCCACTACAACTAAAACTTTGCAGAGCTCTATGGTCAGTAGATGCGGTGTACATGGGGGTTTATGCCGGTCTTCTGGGGAAGGAGCCTGTTGCACTGGTCCTTAGTTACATTTGCAGGAGATAAGTAGTACCAGGAAAGTGCAGGGTGGGTGGGACTTTGTGAGAGGTAAGGCAGCCAGTGTTGGGGCTATGCTGTTTACTGAAGTTGGTTTATGCTGAGGGGTGGGGAGGAGTTAAATGGCACCAGCCAGCAACTTCGGCCCTGGGGAATGGAGGCTAGGCTTGCTGCTCTCAGAGAAGCTCTTTCAGAGGAGCAAATAATTTCCCTTCATGTATCACAGGTGTTTTTCAGATAGCTGTTTTGACACTATCTGTTCTGGGACTCTTGCCTACCTGGAGCAGTGCAGTGCACCTTGGGCTTTACTCCTGCCAGACATGCTGACTTTTGAAATTCTAAACTTCAGGGATCTGGTGTGGCAGGGACCTGCAATGGTCCTCTGGGAAAGGATCTTACAGTACTATGACTGATGCAGGTTTGGCCCAGAAGGGCAGGCAAGCCAGAGTGAAGGGAGTGGGAGTTTTAGCAAAGCAGGCCAAACAACCTGTGTCTGGGTTGGCTGCCCTTAGCAGGTGTCTCTGAGCCTATATTGAGTGGCTGGTGAGGGAAAAAGTGACCTCTGGTTCTTTTGTACCCAGAGGGGCAATGCTACCTCTCACAAATGTGCTCCAAAAAGTATGAACAGTCTTTTCCAATGTGACATAGGTGATCCTCAGATCCCACATGCTGTCCCAGGTTTGTTGGCCTGCCTCCTCTCCAGTAGTAGGACAGCATCTTCAGATCTCTATTACAGCCAAGCCCAGTGACCTCTAAAATTTCAGTCTTTGAGTCCTACTGGTTGCAAAAACTCATGAAATTCATCCCCATCTCATTTTCCCAGATAATGAACACCACCCTTTGGGGAGGTGTTCTCCTTATGTAGATCCCTGTGCCATTCACTCTCTCTTATCTTTCTTTGTAACCGGGGGTCTCTACCTTCCCCAGCACCTGCAATCCATTTCTCCCTGAAACCACATCTCCCACACTTCCTACTTTCCTCAGTATGGCCTCTTCTCTCCCTCTAGTTGTGCAGTTTGTCTATCACTTTTCAGGTTGATTTCTTGGGCATTCAGAATTATTTGATAGCTATTTAGATGTGTTTGAGGGATGAGGCAAGCCTAGGGTCCTCTGACTGCACTGCCATTTTAACTCCCCCTTGAATTAAGGTAATATTTTTTTCTTATCCCAAATTCATTAAGATATTCTTCTTTGTTTCCTCTAGAAGCTTTATTCTTTCAGCTCTCATATTTAGATATATGATCATTTTCCAATTAACAGGATCAAGATTATTTTCTTCCATATAGATATCCAAATTATCAAGTACATTTTCTTTTTTTCCCAAATTAATTATGGTGGAATCTTTGATGAAAATCACATGTAAGCATCAGTATGTGGACTCTTATTCCATAATTTATTTGCTGGCTTTGCACCAACACCAATCTGCTTTAATTACTTTCTTCATAGTAAATCTTGAAATTTGATCATATAAATCCTCCAAGTTTATTTTTTTTCTGCAATACCATGTTGGATATTCTTGGAATTTTGCATATCCATATTTTGAGAAATAGCTTGCTCATTTGAAAAGAAATCTGGAATTTAAAATAATCTAGAGTTTTAATTTGAATTCTATTACATCTATAAAATATTTAGGGATATTTCACATATCTGCAATACTGAGCCTTTTAATTTTTTAAATATTTTTAATTTTTTTATTGAAGTTCAATTTGCCAACATATAGTATCACACCCAGTACTCATCCTATCAAGTGCCCTCCCCAGTGCCCATCACCCAGTTACCCCATCCCCCCACCCACCTCCCCTTCCACTATTCAACTTTTTTGGGTGATTCTTGTAGGATCACTAGTCCATTTCAACATACTTTTTGACAATTAGTATATCTAACATGCATTAAACCTCAGAACAACCTTGTGACTCAGGTGCAAAGAAAGGTTAAATAATTCCCCAAAGTCACACAGCTAGTAAGTAACATAAACAGGATTTGGACTCAGATATCAGTGTCTGGAGTTCAAACCCTTAACCATAGTGCTACTAAGAATATAACTCTGAAATCTCTCCACATTATGATGATGACACAGTATTCAAGAATATGGATTCACTATAATTCACATATTCATTTTTTTATAAATAGATGTTTAGATTGCTTTTAGTTTTACAAGCAACATTGTAACCAAAATATATGCACTTTTGTTTCCATATAATGTATATGTGTAGTGTAAATTCCTAGCAATGAATTGTTTTGGTCAATAAATATACACATTTTAAACTTTTATATATATCACTAAATTCCACCTTAAAATTATCACACCAAAATAAAAAATATATACAAAAAAATAAAAAAATCACACCACATTGAGCTTTTAAAATTCTCATCCTGCAGAACCTCACCAATACTCACTATTATTAAATTAATGTTTTGGTATGCACATAGTTTAATTTTAAATGGGATTAAAAATTTGAAGATCATTATCTTTCTTATATTTTCACCATAACGGTATTTGTTGAGCCTTATTGACTTGACTTTTTTCATCTTAATATGAATGTACTTGAGAAAAATCATTAGATTATTTCTCATGTTTAACCATGATTTTCAGTCATTTTTCTAAAATTCTTCCTTATTTATAAGTAACAGATTATTTATTATGTTATTGGTTTTCCTGATATATCATTATACCATGGTGCATATATTTCAGTACCAGTAGGATTTAATCAGTCAATATTTAATAACTTCTGAGAATTTCTTAAGCCAGCACTTCTTAATTTGTATCATGTTCCTTTGAGATATAAATATACATTCCATGAGAAATGGTTTTCTGTGCACAAAGTTCATTGAAAAATACTGGGTTAAGCAATGCCTAACTACTCCCCTTCCATTCAGAGCTTCTCAAGTCGTCAGGTGCATTGTAAATCTCCAAGAAGTGGGTATGATATATAGCATTTCTAAAACATACTTCACTAGGAAAAATCTTTTTTTTAAACAGATAAATTCATTGGATTAGTATTCTATAAAACATAGTTGAGGAAATACTATTTAACAATTTTCCTGTATATGGAAGAAGTCTGTGTATATTGCAAATGCCAATAGTGGCCCAAAAGGCATAAGTAGAATTAATGGTCATCTATTTTTAGAGAAAGTATTTCCAGATGAGAATTTTGGATAGGCCAATGGTAATTTTCCATGTATTAATGTGAACTAATATTAATCAATCATGTGACTAGGAATCATTTGAAATTACTTATCACACTTCAAAATGATTGTTGTCTAAAATTGTTTATATGAAAAATAAATTATTTCTTTTGAATGGTATCCTTATGTGGTGTTCCTCAACTCTTCAACCAGTGTATAATTTATATTTTAACTGATCTCAGAACCCAAAGAAAGGAAATCAATACTGACTTGCTGTCTGCTATCACTTAGCTAAAAATCTTTTAGTGTAATTGATAAGAAGACAGAAATTTTACTCTTGATGAATCATACCTTGTTTGCAAATGATGAGGAAGTTGTGAGAATAGGAAATAGTTATAATTATAATGAAAATGTTCAAAAGAACATCAGAAGTTCTTCTCATTAATACTCTAAGCTTCTAAGCATATTAATATTGGATCTCATTATAATGAAAAACTTAAGAAAGATTAAGCCTGTTTAAAACCAAATTGTTATCTTTCAAACACATTTAATGATATTTTACAAGATATTAACAAACTCAAACATATGCTCATTTACATGCAGTAATATTTGATATGATATCATTTTAGTTTTAAAGAATCTGGATGATCCTTTAGTGGTGTGAAATCTTTTTTTTTTTAATTTTTTTTTTATAGAACTACAAAGACCCTGTATAGCCAAAGCAATATATATATTTTTTTATGATAGTCACAGAGAGAGAGAGAGAGAGAGAGAGAGGCAGAGACACAGGCAGTGGGAGAAGCAGGCTCCATGCACCGGGAGCCCGACGTGGGATTCGATCCCGGGTCTCCAGGATCGCGCCCTGGGCCAAAGGCAGGCGCCAAACCGCTGCGCCACCCAGGGATCCCGTGTGAAATCTTAATATTTGAAATACTTTACTATTTTTTTGCTTCCTCCTGAGTTAACAGCCTTCATCCTCCTGCTAATCCATTTATGCAAATATACTTAGTTTTATTAAAATAAGAGTACTGGTAAGGTCTGAATGTCTGTGTTAACCCAAAATTCATATGTTGAAATCCTAACCCCTAAGATGATGTTATTAGGAGTCAATTATGTCATAAGGGCAATCCTCTTGTGAGTGGAATTAGTACACTTTATAGAAGGGGGTCCAGAGAGATCCTTAGCCACTTCTGCCTGTGAAGACACAGCCAAAAGATGTCACTATCTATAGAAAGTTGTTCCCAATGGACACTGAATCTGCCAGTTCTTTGACCTTGAATTTCTAGCTTCTAGAACTGTGAGAAATAAATATTTACTATTTATAAGCCACCCAATTTGTGATATTTTTGTTACAGCAGCCTAAATATACTAAGACAGAAAGTTGGTACTGATGGTGGAGTACTGCTGTAACCAAACTGAAAATCTAGAAGCAGCTTTGGACCTATGTAATGGGTAGAGACTAGAAGAGTTTTGAAGTGCATGCCAGAAAAGGCCTACATTGTCATGAAGTAACTGTTAAGGATGATTCTGGTGAGGGCTCAAGGATAGTCGAGAGCTGAGCAAAAGCTTCAGTCTTCTTAGAGGATACCTAAGTGGTTATGTTACTGAACCAAGCCCTTGGGCTCTCTAAGCAATTGAAATTGACAACAGGCCAAATGGGAATTCCAGGCAAAGCTTTTACTAGAGTTTATGCTCCAGTACAAAGGAGACAGCACAAAGGAAAGAATCCTCAGGCTGACTTCCCAGGGAGATCTTTAAGAGGCCTGGTGGGAAAAGGGTGACATTTAAGCATGTAGAGGTGGGGATTTATTGGCACCTGTGCACTTAAAGTCATGCATCTTCATGTATGGCATGTGTAATTAGCATGTTAAAACTGCACCCTGGGCATGATTTTTCATATTATAATGAAAGAGAAAGTCAGTGAAAGGTCAGCACTGGAGTCCATCTTAGCACAGACTGGTTTGGTCCAGTGTTCACCACTCTTCCTAGCTGAGTCCTTCCTTTTGGTAAGCATCCTACTTCCACATTCTAGTAAGATATGCTATTCAAGAGGCATAGAGTTTCAGCTATCAAGGAATAACAAATTTTACAATTAGAGTTGAGGGGACCTGAGTTCAATCTCTGGTCTGTCTCAGTTATGAACAGAATGTTGGTAGAAATATGGTTGGTAAAGGTCACTCTGATGAGGTCTCAGACAGAGATGAGCAACATACTGATAACTGGAGGAAAGGTGATCCTTGTTATAAAATGGTAAAGAGCTTGGCTGAATTGTGTTTATGTCTTAGTATTTTGTTGAAGGTAGAACTTGTGCATGATGAAATTGGATGAAGAAATACCTAAGCACATTGTTGAAAGTGCAGCTTGGCTTCTCTTTAATGTTCATTATAAAATATGAGAAGAGAGAAATGACATAAAGATGGAATAGTTAATCAAAAAAGAAGCACAACTTAATAATTTGGAACATTTTTAGCCTATCCATATTGAAAGAAAATAGAAAGCTTGAGAGAGAACACAAGGGGTATAGCCAAATTTGATGTGTAAGTTAGTATGGATTGACCATCTCAACAGAAGCTAGGACCTAATGTCCAAGACAATGGAACAAAAACCTGAAGGCAATTCTGAGATCACAAGGGTCTCCCCTTCTCATCTGGGGTCCAGAACACAAGGGCTTGAGGGGCATAATATTTTAAAGGCTCAGCTCCCAGGGTTCTGGCTCTAAGCATCTCAGCAACCCTAAGTGCAGGTCTGGTGGTCTCTGGTGCAATGTGAGCTGAGGTTGCTGTCCCTCTCTAGAGCACAGGTGGTAAACCTTGGCAGCATCAGTCAGGTGCTGTGTCTGTAGTTTGTACAAGCTGCAGGGATGTGGCTACCTCTACCTAGATTTCAAAAGGATTCCCCAGAAAGCCTCAGTCCAGGAAGAGAATGGCTAAGGGAGTAGAGCCACATCAGAAAGCCACAAATAGGGCAACACCCAGCTGGGCTACTTATTTCACCCCAGACCAGGACCCCAAGCACACTACTCCAACCCATGAGCTGCTGCTTGAGCTGCAGGCAGCAAAGCCATGATGGCACACTAGGCTCCATTATATCCAGAAATTAGGGCATTGAATCTTGGTATTTAGTGTCATTTGCCCTATTAGGTTTTGGACTTATCTTAGACCTGTTATTCTTTTTTTTCCTTTTTTATATTTTTCCTTTAGGAATGTGCATGTCTACATATGCTGTCCCACTATTGTATTTTGTAAGTACATAACGTCTTTGATTGTGCAGGTTCACAGCAAGGAGAATTTGCCTTAGGATGAATCATATTTTGAGTCTTGCCCATATATGATTTTGATGATATTTAGATGATACTTTAGATTTAGACATTTGAGTTGATGACATAGAAGAACATGAATGGGAAGTGTGGCAGAGCAGAATGCTATAGACTGAATGTTTTTATCCTCCCAAAGTTCGTAGGTTGAAATTTAATGCCCAAGGTGATGGTGTTGGGAGATTGGGCCTTTGACATGTGCTTAGGTCGTGGGGGTGGAATCCTCATAAATAGGATTGATGTTCTTATAAAAGATACCCCAGAGCTCCTTTGCCCATCCTATCCTGTGATGTTATAGCAAAAAGACAGCTACCTATGAGGAGACCGGATTTCATCAGACTGAATCTGCTGGCACCATGATCTTGGACTTCTCAGCCTCTAGCACCATGAAAAGTATGTGAGCCATCCAGTATATGGTATTTTTGTTATAGCAGCCCAAATGGATTAAAACACATACTCTAGAAATATTTGTGATATCAATAATTATATGCACAACTCAGAATTGCATGTGTAAGGCAAAAACATGAGACATCAACTGGAACCAGCTGTGACCTATTTGTTAGGATCCTGTTTATTGTTTTATTAAACTGGTTTCTCACTTTTTAGCTTCAATATTTGTACCTTGTAAGTACATTCATTCTATAAACTTTATTAAGGGAGGATCCAAGCTAGGAAAGTAAGCTTGCATAGTTAATATAGACTAGTGAAATGCGTATATACATTACCATGCCAGCAGGTAGTACTGACTATAATAAAATAAGAGAACTTCAGTTTAAACAAATCTTTATTATGGTTGATGATACAGTCAGATACACCACTAATTAATTTGCTATAAATTTACATCAACTCACATTTGGGACTAACTCTTGCCTAAGCAGAATAACAATTTACCTGAAGGTCTCTGAACACTTGTTTGCTCAGAGCCACTTATGCACAAAATAAAACATAAAAATAGAGCATAAACGAAATAAATAGTTCTATTTTAAAATCAGACATTATAACCTATTTCCTAAATACTTGTAAATTTCTACTCTTTTTTCTGATCTGTCGGATTGCTTATATTTCTTTGTTTTAAACTACTTCCATGAGGCACACTTCTCCTCTGATTCTAACTCTTTACCTGCTTAGATCTTTATTTGCCATTAGACTCTATAGTTCATTTAGTAGGATTTCTAGTGAGATACTTGCTTGGCCCATGTACAAAAATGACTTTAAGTAACAGAGTCAGAATGACAGATTCTCTTCTGTATGTGTGTGTGTGTGTGTGTGTGTGTGTGTGTGTGTGTATGAATCTGTTTCATTGGGTAACTCATAATTTCATGGATAAAGGTCAGGAAATTTAGGACATAGTTCCTGGTGGAGCTACTTTATTTTCTTGTACCTACATGCTATCATTTGTAAAATAGAGTGAATACTAACTCTTTATGTCCAGAAAGAATTAATACATATGCAGAGTACTTTAAGAGAACATTTTACGGTTTATAAGGCGTTTACTTACATGTGCATAAAGACAAATTGAGAATTGCTTTTCTCTTTCAAGTAAAACTTGCCCCTGAACAAGTATACGATATAATTTGTCTTCTTTTTCACATATCTGTAGCATCAGAAAGTCTTTCAGTGATAGGGAACAAAGAAGGACAAAGGAGAGCCAAAAATACTTTTGTAAGAAGCCTTGCTGAGAAAGAAATGTTCTGTTATTGTATCTCAATCATCATTTTCAGCCAATTTCGGCTAAACAAGGACAGAATTGTTCAATAATTGCCAATATCAGGACATAAAAGTTTGACTAAGACTTAGGAAAAGGTTAAACAAAATAAAGGCAAAGTGTCATTTAAAACAGCATTAAATTGTAGAAGCAATAAAAACAATTTGTTATAGACTAAAATGAACATAGGGATCCCTGGGTGGCGCAGCGGTTTGGCGCCTGCCTTTGGCCCAGGGCGCGATCCTGGAGACCTGGGATCGAATCCCACGTCGGGCTCCCGGTGCATGGAGCCTGCTTCTCCCTCTGGCTATGTCTCTGCCTGTGTCTCTGGCTCTGTCTCTCCTTCTATCTCTCAAGAATAAATAAATAAAATCTTTAAAAAAAAAATAAAAAAATAAAAAATAAAAAATAAAATGAACATAAAGCATATATTTATCCCAGAACTTTTAATCTAAGTAGTAATTGAAAATGTTTGCTTGTTGTCAGAGTAGTGTTTAATAAAGATAAGAAATGAGGCTATATTTGAATACAGAGTGAGCAAAAGTTCTACAATAAACTGGCATTCTAATTTATTGGAGTATAACTGCTCATAATACATTTTAAAAATCATTTGTATTTCCTTAGTATTGCTTGTGATCTCTTTCATTCATTATTTTATTAATTTGAGTCCTTTTTCTTTTTAAAAAGGCTGCCTAATGGTTTATCTATCTTATTAATTCTTTCAAAGAACCAACTCCTGGTTTTATTGATCTGTTCTACAGTTCTTCTGGTCTCTATTTCATTGAGATCTGCTCAAATCTCTATTATCTCTCTTCTGCTTGGTGTAGGTTATATTTGCTGTTCTTTCTCCAGTTCTTTTAGGTTCAAGGCTACCTTGTGTATATGAGTTTTCTCCAATTTTTTGAGGGATGCTTGTATTGCGATGTATTTCCCTCTTAGGACTGCTTTTGCTATATCCCAAAGATTTTGAATGGATGTATCTTCATTTTCATTAGTTTCCATGAGTTTTTTAATTCTTCTCTAATTTCCTGGTTAACCCATTCATCTTTTAATAGAATTATCTTTAACTGCCACGTGTTTGAGATTCTTCCAATTTTCTTCTTGTGATTGAGTTCAAGTTTCAAAGCATTATGGTCTGAAAATATGGAGGGTACATTCCCAAACTTATGGTATAAGTTGAGACCTGATTTGTGACCCAGTATGTGGTCTATTCTGGAGAAAGTTCCATGTGCCCTTGAGAAGAATGTGTATTCAGTTACGTTTGTATGGAAAGTTCTGTATATATCTGTGAAATTGATCTGTTCCAGGGTATCATTTAAAGCCCTTGATTCTTTGGTGATGTTGTGCTTAGAAATCTGTCATTTGCAGAAAGTGCCATGATGAAGTCTCTATTATTAGTGTATTAGGCAATCTAGAAGAAATGGATGCATTTCTGGAAAACCGTAAATTACCAAAACTGGAACAGGAAGAAATAGAAAATCTGAACAGGCAAATAACCAGGGAATAAATTGAAGCAGTCATCAAAAACCTCCCAAGACACAAAAGTATAGGGCCAGATGGCTTCCCAGGGAAATTCTATCAAATGTTTAAAGAAGAAATAATACCTATTCTACTAAAGCTGTTCTGAAGGATAGAAAGGGATGGAATACTTCTAAATGCATTTTATGAGGCCAGCATTACCTTAATTCCAAAACCAGACAAAGACCCCACAAAAAAAGGAGAATTATAGACCAATATCCCTGAGTAACACAGATGTAAAAATTCTCAACAAAATACTAGCCAATGGGATCCAACAGTACATTAAGAAGATTATTCACCATGACCAAGTGGGATTTCTCCCCGTGATGCAAGCCTGGTTCAACACTCATAAAACTATCAGTGTCATAGATCACATCAACAAGAGAAATACAAGAACCATATGATCCTCTCAAATAGATGCAGAGAAAGCATTTGACAAAATAAAACATCCATTCCTGATCAGACCTCTTCACAGTGTAGGGATAGAGTAAACATTCCTCAGCATCTTCAAAGCCATGTATGAAAAGCCTATTACAAATATCATTCTCTTATTTTTAATTTTTATTTATTTATGATAGTCACACACACACACAAACACACACACAGAGAGAGAGAGAGAGAGAGAGAGAGAGAGAGAGAGAGAGGCGGAGACATAGGCAGAGGGAGAAGCAGGCTCCATTCACCGGGAGCCCGATGTGGGATTTGATCCCGGGTCTCCAGGATCGAGCCCTGGGCCAAAGACAGGCGCCAAACTGCTGCGCCACCCAGGGATCCCCCAAATATCATTCTCAATGGGGAAATACTGAGAGCCTTTCCTCTAAGATCAGGAACATGACAGGGAAGTCCACTCTCTCCACTATTATTCAACATACTACTAGAAGTCCTAGCCTTAGCAATTAGACAACAATAAGAAATAAAAGGCATTCAAATAGGCAAAGAAGAAGTCAAACTCTGTCTTCACAGATGACATGATACTGTACATAGAAAACCCAAAATTCCACTGCAAGATTGCTAGAACGTCTGCTTATAGAAATTTGGCAGTGTGGCAGGACACAAAATAAATGCCCAGAAATCAACGGCATTTCTATACACTAACAATGAGACTGAAGAAAGAGAATGAAGGAGTCAATCCCATTTACAATGGCGCCCAAATACATAAGACACCCAGGAATAAACCTAACCAAAGAGGTAAAGGATCTATACCCTAAAAACTACAGAACACTTCTGAAAAAACTTGAGGAAAACACAAAGAGATGGAAAAATATTCCATCTCATGGATTGGAAGAATTAATATTGTTAAAATGTCAATGTTACCCAAGGCAATACACGTTAAATGCAATCCCTATAAAAATACCATAGACTTTCTTCAGCGTGCTGAAGCAAATCATCTTAAAATTTGTGTGGAATCAGTAAAGACCCCAAATAGCCAGGAGAATACTAAAAAAGAAAACCAGAGCCGAGGGCATCACAATGCTAGATTTCAAGTTGTACTACAAAGCTGTGATCATCAAAACAGTGTGGTACTGGCACAAAAATAGACACATAGATCAATAGAACAGAATAAAGAATCCAGAAGTGGATCCTCAACTGTATGGTCAACTAATATTAGACAAAGCAGGAAAGGCTATCCACTGGAAAAAGGACAGTCTCTTCAATAAATGGTGCTGGGAAAATTGGATAGCCACATGCAGAAGAATGAAGTTGGGCCATTCTCTTACACCATACCCAAAGATAAACGCAAAATTGATGAAAGATTTTTGATGAAAATCAAAACACAAAATTGATGAAAGAAATGTGAGACAAGATTCCATCAAAATCCTAGAGGAGAACACAGGCAACAACCTTTTTGAACTTGGTCACAGCAACTTCTTGCAAGATACATCTATGAAGGCAAGGGAAACAAAAGCAAAACTGAACTTTTGGGACTTTCTCAAGACCAAAAGCTTCTGCACAGCAAAAGAAACAGTCAACAAAACTAAAAGACAACCTACAGAATGGGAGAAGATATTTGCAAATGACCTATCAGGTAAAGGGCTAATATCCAAGATCTATAAAGAACTTATTAAACTCAACAGCAAAGAAGCAAACAATCCAATCATGAAATGGGCAAAAGACATGAACAGAAATTTCACAGAGGAAGACATAGACATAGACAACAAGCACATGAGAAAATGCTCTGCATCCCTTGCCATCAGGGAAATACAAATCAAAACCACAATTAGATACCCCCTCACACCAGTGAGAATGGTGAAAATTAACAAGACAGGAAACACCAAATGTTGCAGAGGATGTGGAGAAAGGGGAACCCTCTTTCACTGTTGGTGGGAAGGTAAACTTGTACAGCCCCTCTGGAAAACTGTGTGCAGGTTCTTCGAGGAGTTAAAAATAGAGCTACCCTACAACCTAGCAATTGCACTAGTGAGGATTTACTACAAAGATACAGATGCCATGAAACAGCAGGACACCTGAACCCCAATGTTTATAGCAGCAATGTCCTCAGTAGCCAAACTGTGGAAGGAGCCTCGGTGTCCATCGAAAGATGAATGTATAAAGAAGAGTCTATGTATACAAGGGAATATTACTCAGCCATTAGGAATGACAAATACCCACCATTTGTTTTGACATGGATGGAACTGGTGGGTATTTTGCTGTTGAAGCAAGTCAATCAGAGAAGGACAATAAGTATATTGTTTCACTCAAATGGGGAATATAAAAAATAGTGAAAGGGATTATAGGGGAAAGGAGAGAAAATGAGTGGGAATAATCAGAGAGGGTGACAAAATATAGCGACTCCTAACTCTGGAAAATGAAAAAGGGGTAGTGGAAGGGGAGGTGGGCAGAGGAATGGGGTGACTGGGTGACGGGCACTGAGGGGGGCACTTGGTGGGATGAGCACTGGATATTACTATATGATGGAAAATCTAACTCCAATAAAAGATATACATATAAAAAATGTCTATACTACCCAAAGCTATCTACATATTCAATGCAATCCCTATCAGCATATTTCACAAAAATAGAAAAAGAAATCCTAAAATTTATCTGGAACAACGAAAGACCCTAAATACTTAAAGCAATCTTGAAAAAGAAAAACCAAAGCTGTAGGCATCACTATTCTGGAATTCAAGTTATATTACAAAACTCTAGTGATCAAAACCCTATCGTACTGCCACAAAAATAGATACGTAGATCAATGAAAGAGAATAGAAAACCCCAAATATGAATCCTCAACTCTGGTCAACTAATTTTTGACAAAGCAGGAAAGAATATCAAGTGGAATAAAGATATTCCCTTCAACAAATTGTGTTGGAGAAACTGGACACAGTCACATGCAGAAGAATGAAACTGGACCAATTTTTTATATCATAACACAAATAAATACAAAACGAATGATTGACATAAATGTGACATAGGAATCCATCAAAATTCTAGAGGACAACACAGGCAGTAACCTCTTTGACCTTGGCTGCAGCAACTTCTTACTAGATATATCTCCTGAGGCAAGGGAAACAAAAAGCAAAGTGAAGTATTGGGACTTTATTGAGATAAAAAGTTTTTGCACATCAAAGGCAACAATCAATAAACTAAAAGGCGACCTTCAGAATGGGAGAAGATATTTGCAAATGACATATCTGATAAAGGATTATTATCCAATATCTATAAAGGACTTATCAAACTCAACATCCAAGCAATCCAGTTAAGAAATGGGCAGAAGACATGAATAGACACTTTTCCAAGGAAGATATCCAGATGGCCAACAGACACATGAAAAGATGCTCAACATCACTCGCCATCATGGAAATGCAAATCAAAACTGAAATGAGATGTCACTTCAC